>NC_065558.1:10513415-15513415 GCF_022605725.1 Anthonomus grandis grandis
TCAGGAGGACGAAACTAAGTCAAAACCGTTGGAATTTTCCCGATAGGGCCCATAGAAGCCGAGATAAGGACCTCCAAAGTTTGGGATTTTTCATTTTAAGGGTATACCCCCCCGTATCGAATTTTTCACCAAAAATTGATTTTTTTCGAATTTGAACTAACGATACCAGCGGCTTGTTCCCATTACCTACAACACGAAAACACCGGGTTATAATGAGTTTCGAGAAAAACTAAGGGAATTATAGCACTTTGAAAATGCGAAAAATCGATTTTCTTTAAACCCGAAAATAGCTGTAGAAACCCTTATCAGCGGCTTATTCCCATCACCTACATTACGAAAATACCGGGTTATAACGGAATTCGACCAGAACAAGTGGAATTATAGCACTTTGAAAAGTCGGAAAAAAGTCAATTTTCGACCCCGTTTTTGAGCCCAAAAATGGGCTACAAAAATGCGAGATCTCAGCTAATATGGGAGCTACGGCCTTGCGGATGGTCTCGTTGGATTCAGGAGGACGAAACTAAGTCAAAACCGTTGGAATTTTCCCGATAGGGCCCATAGAAGCCGAGATAAGGACCTCCAAAGTTTGGGATTTTTCATTTTAAGGGTATACCCCCCCGTATCGAATTTTTCACCAAAAATTGATTTTTTTCGAATTTGAACTAACGATACCAGCGGCTTGTTCCCATCACCTACAACACGAAAACACCGGGTTATAATGAGTTTCGAGAAAAACTAAGGGAATTATAGCACTTTGAAAATGCGAAAAATCGATTTTCTTTAAACCCGAAAATAGCTGTAGAAACCCTTATCAGCGGCTTATTTCAATCACCTACATTACGAAAACACCGGGTTATAACGGAACTCGACCAGAACAAGTGGAATTATAGCACTTTGAAAAGTCGGAAAAAGTATCGAATTTTTCACCAAAAATTGATTTTTTTCGAATTTGAACTAACGATACCAGCGGCTTGTTCCCATCACCTACAACACGAAAACACCGGGTTATAATGAGTTTCGAGAAAAACTAAGGGAATTATAGCACTTTGAAAATGCGAAAAATCGATTTTCTTTAAACCCGAAAATAGCTGTAGAAACCCTTATCAGCGGCTTATTCCCATCACCTACATTACGAAAACACCGGGTTATAAAGGAATTCGACCAGAACAAGTGGAATTATAGCACTTTGAAAAGTCGGAAAAAAGTCAATTTTCGACCCCGTTTTTGAGCCCAAAAATGGGCTACAAAAATGCGAGATCTCAGCTATTATGGGAGCTACGGCCTTGCGGATGGTCTCGTTGGATTCAGGAGGACGAAACTAAGTCAAAACCGTTGGAATTTTCCCGATAGGGCCCATAGAAGCCGAGATATGGACCTCCAAAGTTTGGGATTTTTCATTTTAAGGGTATACCCCCCCGTATCGAATTTTTCACCAAAAATTGATTTTTTTCGAATTTGAACTAACGATACCAGCGGCTTGTTCCCATCACCTACAACACGAAAACACCGGGTTATAATGAGTTTCGAGAAAAACTAAGGAAATTATAGCACTTTGAAAATGCGAAAAATCGATTTTCTTTAAACCCGAAAATAGCTGTAGAAACCCTTATCAGCGGCTTATTTCCATCACCTACATTACGAAAACACCGGGTTATAACGGAATTCGACCAGAACAAGTGGAATTATAGCACTTTGAAAAGTCGGAAAAAAGTCAATTTTCGACCCCGTTTTTGAGCCCAAAAATGGGCTACAAAAATGCGAGATCTCAGCTAATATGGGAGCTACGGCCTTGCGGATGGTCTCGTTGGATTCAGGAGGACCAAACTAAGTCAAAACCGTTGGAATTTTCCCGATAGGGCTCATAGAAGCCGAGATATGGACCTCCAAAGTTTGGGATTTTTCATTTTAAGGGTATACCCCCCCCGTATCGAATTTTTCACCAAAAATTGATTTTTTTCGAATTTGAACTAACGATACCAGCGGCTTGTTCCCATCACCTACAACACGAAAACACCGGGTTATAATGAGTTTCGAGAAAAACTAAGGGAATTATAGCACTTTGAAAATGCGAAAAATCGATTTTCTTTAAACCCGAAAATAGCTGTAGAAACCCTTATCAGCGGCTTATTCCCATCACCTACATTACGAAAACACCGGGTTATAACGGAATTCGACCAGAACAAGTGGAATTATAGCACTTTGAAAAGTCGGAAAAAAGTCAATTTTTGACCCCGTTTTTGAGCCCAAAAATGGGCTACAAAAATGCGAGATCTCAGCTAATATGGGAGCTACGGCCTTGCGGATGGTCTCGTTGGATTCAGGAGGACGAAACTAAGTCAAAACCGTTGGAATTTTCCCGATAGGGCCATAGAAGCCGAGATATGGACCTCCAAAGTTTGGGATTTTTCATTTTAAGGGTATACCCCCCCGTATCGAATTTTTCACCAAAAATTGATTTTTTTCGAATTTGAACTAACGATACCAGCGGCTTGTTTCCATCACCTACAACACGAAAACACCGGGTTATAATGAGTTTCGAGAAAAACTAAGGAAATTATAGCACTTTGAAAATGCGAAAAATCGATTTTCTTTAAACCCGAAAATAGCTGTAGAAACCCTTATCAGCGGCTTATTCCCATCACCTACATTACGAAAACACCGGGTTATAACGGAATTCGACCAGAACAAGTGGAATTATAGCACTTTGAAAAGTCGGAAAAAAGTCAATTTTTGACCCCGTTTTTGAGCCCAAAAATGGGCTACAAAAATGCGAGTTCTCAGCTAATATGGGAGCTACGGCCTTGCGGAGTGTCTCGTTGGATTCAGGAGGACGAAACTAAGTCAAAACCGTTGGAATTTTCCCGATAGGGCCCATAGAAGCCGAGATATGGAACTCCAAAGTTTGGGATTTTTCATTTTAAAGGTATACCCCCCCGTATCGAATTTTTCACCAAAAATTGATTTTTTTCGAATTTAAACTAACGATACCAGCGGCTTGTTCCCATCACCTACAACACGAAAACACCGGGTTATAATGAGTTTCGAGAAAAACTAAGGGAATTATAGCACTTTGAAAATGCGAAAAATCGATTTTCTTTAAACCCGAAAATAGCTGTAGAAACCCTTATCAGCGGCTTATTCCCATCACCTACATTACGAAAACACCGGGTTATAACGGAATTCGACCAGAACAAGTGGAATTATAGCACTTTGAAAAGTCGGAAAAAAGTCAATTTTCGACCCCGTTTTTGAGCCCAAAAATGGGCTACAAAAATGCGAGATCTCAGCTAATATGGGAGCTACGGCCTTGCGGATGGTCTCGTTGAATTCAGGAGGACCAAACTAAGTCAAAACCGTTGGAATTTTCCCGATAGGGCTCATAGAAGCCGAGATATGGACCTCCAAAGTTTGGGATTTTTCATTTTAAGGGTATACCCCCCCCGTATCGAATTTTTCACCAAAAATTGATTTTTTTCGAATTTGAACTAACGATACCAGCGGCTTGTTCCCATCACCTACAACACGAAAACACCGGGTTATAATGAGTTTCGAGAAAAACTAAGGGAATTATAGCACTTTGAAAATGCGAAAAATCGATTTTCTTTAAACCCGAAAATAGCTGTAGAAACCCTTATCAGCGGCTTATTCCCATCACCTACATTACGAAAACACCGGGTTATAACGGAATTCGACCAGAACATGTGGAATTATAGCACTTTGAAAAATCGGAAAAAAGTCAATTTTTGACCCCGTTTTTGAGCCCAAAAATGGGCTACAAAAATGCGAGATCTCAGCTAATATGGGAGCTACGGCCTTGCGGATGGTCTCGTTGGATTCAGGAGGACGAAACTAAGTCAAAACCGTTGGAATTTTCCCGATAGAGCCCATAGAAGCCGAGATATGGACCTCCAAAGTTTGGGATTTTTCATTTTAAGGGTATACCCCCCCGTATCGAATTTTTCACCAAAAATTGATTTTTTTTCGAATTTGAACTAACGATACCAGCGGCTTGTTCCCATCACCTACAACACGAAAACACCGGGTTATAATGAGTTTCGAGAAAAACTAAGGGAATTATAGCACTTTGAAAATGCGAAAAATCGATTTTCTTTAAACCCGAAAATAGCTGTAGAAACCCTTATCAGCGGCTTATTCCCATCACCTACATTACGAAAACACCGGGTTATAACGGAATTCGACCAGAACAAGTGGAATTATAGCACTTTGAAAAGTCGGAAAAAAGTCAATTTTCGACCCCGTTTTTGAGCCCAAAAATGGGCTACAAAAATGCGAGATCTCAGCTAATATGGGAGCTACGGCCTTGCGGATGGTCTCGTTGAATTCAGGAGGACCAAACTAAGTCAAAACCGTTGGAATTTTCCCGATAGGGCTCATAGAAGCCGAGATATGGACCTCCAAAGTTTGGGATTTTTCATTTTAAGGGTATACCCCCCCCGTATCGAATTTTTCACCAAAAATTGATTTTTTTCGAATTTGAACTAACGATACCAGCGGCTTGTTCCCATCACCTACAACACGAAAACACCGGGTTATAATGAGTTTCGAGAAAAACTAAGGGAATTATAGCACTTTGAAAATGCGAAAAATCGATTTTCTTTAAACCCGAAAATAGCTGTAGAAACCCTTATCAGCGGCTTATTCCCATCACCTACATTACGAAAACACCGGGTTATAACGGAATTCGACCAGAACATGTGGAATTATAGCACTTTGAAAAATCGGAAAAAAGTCAATTTTTGACCCCGTTTTTGAGCCCAAAAATGGGCTACAAAAATGCGAGATCTCAGCTAATATGGGAGCTACGGCCTTGCGGAGTGTCTCGTTGGATTCAGGAGGACGAAACTAAGTCAAAACCGTTGGAATTTTCCCGATAGGGCCCATAGAAGCCGAGATATGGACCTCCAAAGTTTGGGATTTTTCATTTTAAGGGTATACCCCCCCGTATCGAATTTTTCACCAAAAATTGATTTTTTTCGAATTTGAACTAACGATACCAGCGGCTTGTTCCCATCACCTACAACACGAAAACACCGGGTTATAATGAGTTTCGAGAAAAACTAAGGGAATTATAGCACTTTGAAAATGCGAAAAATCGATTTTCTTTAAACCCGAAAATAGCTGTAGAAACCCTTATCAGCGGCTTATTCCCATCACCTACATTACGAAAACACCGGGTTATAATGGAATTCGACCAGAACAAGTGGAATTATAGCACTTTGAAAAGTCGGAAAAAAGTCAATTTTCGACCCCGTTTTTGAGCCCAAAAATGGGCTACAAAAATGCGAGATCTCAGCTATTATGGGAGCTACGGCCTTGCGGATGGTCTCGTTGGATTCAGGAGGACCAAACTAAGTCAAAACCGTTGGAATTTTCCCGATAGGGCCCATAGAAGCCGAGATATGGACCTCCAAAGTTTGGGATTTTTCATTTTAAGGGTATACCCCCCCGTATCGAATTTTTCACCAAAAATTGATTTTTTTCGAATTTAAACTAACGATACCAGCGGCTTGTTCCCATCACCTACAACACGAAAACACCGGGTTATAATGAGTTTCGAGAAAAACTAAGGGAATTATAGCACTTTGAAAATGCGAAAAATCGATTTTCTTTAAACCCGAAAATAGCTGTAGAAACCCTTATCAGCGGCTTATTCCCATCACCTACATTACGAAAACACCGGGTTATAACGGAATTCGACCAGAACAAGTGGAATTATAGCACTTTGAAAAGTCGGAAAAAAGTCAATTTTCGACCCCGTTTTTGAGCCCAAAAATGGGCTACAAAAATGCGAGATCTCAGCTAATATGGGAGCTACGGCCTTGCGGATGGTCTCGTTGGATTCAGGAGGACCAAACTAAGTCAAAACCGTTGGAATTTTGCCGATAGGGCCCATAGAAGCCGAGATATGGACCTCCAAAGTTTGGGATTTTTCATTTTAAGGGTATACCCCCCCGTATCGAATTTTTCACCAAAAATTGATTTTTTTCGAATTTGAACTAACGATACCAGCGGCTTGTTCCCATCACCTACAACACGAAAACACCGGGTTATAATGAGTTTCGAGAAAAACTAAGGAAATTATAGCACTTTGAAAATGCGAAAAATCGATTTTCTTTAAACCCGAAAATAGCTGTAGAAACCCTTATCAGCGGCTTATTTCCATCACCTACATTACGAAAACACCGGGTTATAACGGAATTCGACCAGAACAAGTGGAATTATAGCACTTTGAAAAGTCGGAAAAAAGTCAATTTTCGACCCCGTTTTTGAGCCCAAAAATGGGCTACAAAAATGCGAGATCTCAGCTAATATGGGAGCTACGGCCTTGCGGATGGTCTCGTTGGATTCAGGAGGACGAAACTAAGTCAAAACCGTTGGAATTTTCCCGATAGGGCCCATAGAAGCCGAGATATGGACCTCCAAAGTTTGGGATTTTTCATTTTAAGGGTATACCCCCCCGTATCGAATTTTTCACCAAAAATTGATTTTTTTCGAATTTGAACTAACGATACCAGCGGCTTGTTCCCATCACCTACAACACGAAAACACCGGGTTATAATGAGTTTCGAGAAAAACTAAGGGAATTATAGCACTTTGAAAATACGAAAAATCGATTTTCTTTAAACCCGAAAATAGCTGTAGAAACCCTTATCAGCGGCTTATTCCCATCACCTACATTACGAAAACACCGGGTTATAACGGAATTCGACCAGAACATGTGAAATTATAGCATTTTGAAAAATCGGAAAAAAGTCAATTTTTGACCCCGTTTTTGAGCCCAAAAATGGGCTACAAAAATGCGAGATCTCAGCTATTATGGGAGCTACGGCCTTGCGGATGGTCTCGTTGGATTCAGGAGGACCAAACTAAGTCAAAACCGTTGGAATTTTCCCGATAGGGCCCATAGAAGCCGAGATATGGACCTCCAAAGTTTGGGATTTTTCATTTTAAGGGTATACCCCCCCGTATCGAATTTTTCACCAAAAATTGATTTTTTTCGAATTTGAACTAACGATACCAGCGGCTTGTTCCCATCACCTACAACACGAAAACACCGGGTTATAATGAGTTTCGAGAAAAACTAAGGGAATTATAGCACTTTGAAAATGCGAAAAATCGATTTTCTTTAAACCCGAAAATAGCTGTAGAAACCCTTATCAGCGGCTTATTTCCATCACCTACATTACGAAAACACCGGGTTATAACGGAATTCGACCAGAACAAGTGGAATTATAGCACTTTGAAAAGTCGGAAAAAAGTCAATTTTCGACCCCGTTTTTGAGCCCAAAAATGGGCTACAAAAATGCGAGATCTCAGCTAGTATGGGAGCTACGACCTTGCGGATGGTTTCGTTGGATTCAGGAGGACGAAACTAAGTCAAAACCGTTGGAATTTTTCCGATAGGGCCCATAGAAGCCGAGATATGGACCTCCAAAGTTTGGGATTTTTCATTTTAAGGGTATACCCCCCCCGTATCGAATTTTTCACCAAAAATTGATTTTTTTCGAATTTAAACTAACGATACCAGCGGCTTGTTCCCATCACCTACAACACGAAAACACCGGGTTATAATGAGTTTCGAGAAAAACTAAGGGAATTATAGCACTTTGAAAATGCGAAAAATCGATTTTCTTTAAACCCGAAAATAGCTGTAGAAACCCTTATCAGCGGCTTATTCCCATCACCTACATTACGAAAACACCGGGTTATAACGGAATTCGACCAGAACAAGTGGAATTATAGCACTTTGAAAAGTCGGAAAAAAGTCAATTTTCGACCCCGTTTTTGAGCCCAAAAATGGGCTACAAAAATGCGAGATCTCAGCTAATATGGGAGCTACGACCTTGCGGATGGTTTCGTTGGATTCAGGAGGACGAAACTAAGTCAAAACCGTTGGAATTTTCCCGATAGGGCCCATAGAAGCCGAGATATGGACCTCCAAAGTTTGGGATTTTTCATTTTAAGGGTATACCCCCCCGTATCGAATTTTTCACCAAAAATTGATTTTTTTCGAATTTAAACTAACGATACCAGCGGCTTGTTCCCATCACCTACAACACGAAAACACCGGGTTATAATGAGTTTCGAGAAAAACTAAGGGAATTATAGCACTTTGAAAATGCGAAAAATCGATTTTCTTTAAACCCGAAAATAGCTGTAGAAACCCTTATCAGCGGCTTATTCCCATCACCTACATTACGAAAACACCGGGTTATAACGGAATTCGACCAGAACATGTGAAATTATAGCATTTTGAAAAATCGGAAAAAAGTCAATTTTTGACCCCGTTTTTGAGCCCAAAAATGGGCTACAAAAATGCGAGATCTCAGCTAATATGGGAGCTACGGCCTTGCGGATGGTCTCGTTGGATTCAGGAGGACGAAACTAAGTCAAAACCGTTGGAATTTTCCCGATAGGGCCCATAGAAGCCGAGATATGGACCTCCAAAGTTTGGGATTTTTCATTTTAAGGGTATACCCCCCCGTATCGAATTTTTCACCAAAAATTGATTTTTTTCGAATTTGAACTAACGATACCAGCGGCTTGTTCCCATCACCTACAACACGAAAACACCGGGTTATAATGAGTTTTGAGAAAAACTAAGGGAATTATAGCACTTTGAAAATGCGAAAAATCGATTTTCTTTAAACCCGAAAATAGCTGTAGAAACCCTTATCAGCGGCTTATTCCCATCACCTACATTACGAAAACACCGGGTTATAACGGAATTCGACCAGAACAAGTGGAATTATAGCACTTTGAAAAGTCGGAAAAAAGTCAATTTTCGACCCCGTTTTTGAGCCCAAAAATGGGCTACAAAAATGCGAGATCTCAGCTAATATGGGAGCTACGGCCTTGCGGATGGTCTCGTTGGATTCAGGAGGACCAAACTAAGTCAAAACCGTTGGAATTTTCCCGATAGGGCCCATAGAAGCCGAGATATGGACCTCCAAAGTTTGGGATTTTTCATTTTAAGGGTATACCCCCCCGTATCGAATTTTTCACCAAAAATTGATTTTTTTCGAATTTGAACTAACGATACCAGCGGCTTGTTCCCATCACCTACAACACGAAAACACCGGGTTATAATGAGTTTCGAGAAAAACTAAGGAAATTATAGCACTTTGAAAATGCGAAAAATCGATTTTCTTTAAACCCGAAAATAGCTGTAGAAACCCTTATCAGCGGCTTATTTCCATCACCTACATTACGAAAACACCGGGTTATAACGGAATTCGACCAGAACAAGTGGAATTATAGCACTTTGAAAAGTCGGAAAAAAGTCAATTTTCGACCCCGTTTTTGAGCCCAAAAATGGGCTACAAAAATGCGAGATCTCAGCTAATATGGGAGCTACGGCCTTGCGGATGGTCTCGTTGGATTCAGGAGGACGAAACTAAGTCAAAACCGTTGGAATTTTCCCGATAGGGCCCATAGAAGCCGAGATATGGACCTCCAAAGTTTGGGATTTTTCATTTTAAGGGTATACCCCCCCGTATCGAATTTTTCACCAAAAATTGATTTTTTTCGAATTTGAACTAACGATACCAGCGGCTTGTTCCCATCACCTACAACACGAAAACACCGGGTTATAATGAGTTTCGAGAAAAACTAAGGGAATTATAGCACTTTGAAAATGCGAAAAATCGATTTTCTTTAAACCCGAAAATAGCTGTAGAAACCCTTATCAGCGGCTTATTCCCATCACCTACATTACGAAAACACCGGGTTATAAAGGAATTCGACCAGAACAAGTGGAATTATAGCACTTTGAAAAGTCGGAAAAAAGTCAATTTTCGACCCCGTTTTTGAGCCCAAAAATGGGCTACAAAAATGCGAGATCTCAGCTATTATGGGAGCTACGGCCTTGCGGATGGTCTCGTTGGATTCAGGAGGACCAAACTAAGTCAAAACCGTTGGAATTTTCCCGATAGGGCCCATAGAAGCCGAGATATGGACCTCCAAAGTTTGGGATTTTTCATTTTAAGGGTATACCCCCCCGTATCGAATTTTTCACCAAAAATTGATTTTTTTCGAATTTAAACTAACGATACCAGCGGCTTGTTCCCATCACCTACAACACGAAAACACCGGGTTATAATGAGTTTTGAGAAAAACTAAGGGAATTATAGCACTTTGAAAATGCGAAAAATCGATTTTCTTTAAACCCGAAAATAGCTGTAGAAACCCTTATCAGCGGCTTATTCCCATCACCTACATTACGAAAACACCGGGTTATAACGGAATTCGACCAGAACAAGTGGAATTATAGCACTTTGAAAAGTCGGAAAAAAGTCAATTTTCGACCCCGTTTTTGAGCCCAAAAATGGGCTACAAAAATGCGAGATCTCAGCTAATATGGGAGCTACGGCCTTGCGGATGGTCTCGTTGGATTCAGGAGGACGAAACTAAGTCAAAACCGTTGGAATTTTCCCGATAGGGCCCATAGAAGCCGAGATATGGACCTCCAAAGTTTGGGATTTTTCATTTTAAGGGTATACCCCCCCGTATCGAATTTTTCACCAAAAATTGATTTTTTTCGAATTTAAACTAACGATACCAGCGGCTTGTTCCCATCACCTACAACACGAAAACACCGGGTTATAATGAGTTTCGAGAAAAACTAAGGGAATTATAGCACTTTGAAAATGCGAAAAATCGATTTTCTTTAAACCCGAAAATAGCTGTAGAAACCCTTATCAGCGGCTTATTCCCATCACCTACATTACGAAAACACCGGGTTATAACGGAATTCGACCAGAACATGTGAAATTATAGCATTTTGAAAAATCGGAAAAAAGTCAATTTTTGACCCCGTTTTTGAGCCCAAAAATGGGCTACAAAAATGCGAGATCTCAGCTAATATGGGAGCTACGGCCTTGCGGATGGTCTCGTTGGATTCAGGAGGACGAAACTAAGTCAAAACCGTTGGAATTTTCCCGATAGGGCCCATAGAAGCCGAGATATGGACCTCCAAAGTTTGGGATTTTTCATTTTAAGGGTATACCCCCCCGTATCGAATTTTTCACCAAAAATTGATTTTTTTCGAATTTGAACTAACGATACCAGCGGCTTGTTCCCATCACCTACAACACGAAAACACCGGGTTATAATGAGTTTCGAGAAAAACTAAGGGAATTATAGCACTTTGAAAATGCGAAAAATCGATTTTCTTTAAACCCGAAAATAGCTGTAGAAACCCTTATCAGCGGCTTATTCCCATCACCTACATTACGAAAATACCGGGTTATAACGGAATTCGACCAGAACAAGTGGAATTATAGCACTTTGAAAAGTCGGAAAAAAGTCAATTTTCGACCCCGTTTTTGAGCCCAAAAATGGGCTACAAAAATGCGAGATCTCAGCTAATATGGGAGCTACGGCCTTGCGGATGGTCTCGTTGGATTCAGGAGGACGAAACTAAGTCAAAACCGTTGGAATTTTCCCGATAGGGCCCATAGAAGCCGAGATATGGACCTCCAAAGTTTGGGATTTTTCATTTTAAGGGTATACCCCCCCGTATCGAATTTTTCACCAAAAATTGATTTTTTTCGAATTTGAACTAACGATACCAGCGGCTTGTTCCCATCACCTACAACACGAAAACACCGGGTTATAATGAGTTTCGAGAAAAACTAAGGGAATTATAGCACTTTGAAAATGCGAAAAATCGATTTTCTTTAAACCCGAAAATAGCTGTAGAAACCCTTATCAGCGGCTTATTCCCATCACCTACATTACGAAAACACCGGGTTATAAAGGAATTCGACCAGAACAAGTGGAATTATAGCACTTTGAAAAGTCGGAAAAAAGTCAATTTTCGACCCCGTTTTTGAGCCCAAAAATGGGCTACAAAAATGCGAGATCTCAGCTATTATGGGAGCTACGGCCTTGCGGATGGTCTCGTTGGATTCAGGAGGACCAAACTAAGTCAAAACCGTTGGAATTTTCCCGATAGGGCCCATAGAAGCCGAGATATGGACCTCCAAAGTTTGGGATTTTTCATTTTAAGGGTATACCCCCCCGTATCGAATTTTTCACCAAAAATTGATTTTTTTCGAATTTAAACTAACGATACCAGCGGCTTGTTCCCATCACCTACAACACGAAAACACCGGGTTATAATGAGTTTTGAGAAAAACTAAGGGAATTATAGCACTTTGAAAATGCGAAAAATCGATTTTCTTTAAACCCGAAAATAGCTGTAGAAACCCTTATCAGCGGCTTATTCCCATCACCTACATTACGAAAACACCGGGTTATAACGGAATTCGACCAGAACAAGTGGAATTATAGCACTTTGAAAAGTCGGAAAAAAGTCAATTTTCGACCCCGTTTTTGAGCCCAAAAATGGGCTACAAAAATGCGAGATCTCAGCTAATATGGGAGCTACGGCCTTGCGGATGGTCTCGTTGGATTCAGGAGGACCAAACTAAGTCAAAACCGTTGGAATTTTGCCGATAGGGCCCATAGAAGCCGAGATATGGACCTCCAAAGTTTGGGATTTTTCATTTTAAGGGTATACCCCCCCCCGTATCGAATTTTTCACCAAAAATTGATTTTTTTCGAATTTGAACTAACGATACCAGCGGCTTGTTCCCATCACCTACAACACGAAAACACCGGGTTATAATGAGTTTCGAGAAAAACTAAGGAAATTATAGCACTTTGAAAATGCGAAAAATCGATTTTCTTTAAACCCGAAAATAGCTGTAGAAACCCTTATCAGCGGCTTATTTCCATCACCTACATTACGAAAACACCGGGTTATAACGGAATTCGACCAGAACAAGTGGAATTATAGCACTTTGAAAAGTCGGAAAAAAGTCAATTTTCGACCCCGTTTTTGAGCCCAAAAATGGGCTACAAAAATGCGAGATCTCAGCTAATATGGGAGCTACGGCCTTGCGGATGGTCTCGTTGGATTCAGGAGGACGAAACTAAGTCAAAACCGTTGGAATTTTCCCGATAGGGCCCATAGAAGCCGAGATATGGACCTCCAAAGTTTGGGATTTTTCATTTTAAGGGTATACCCCCCCGTATCGAATTTTTCACCAAAAATTGATTTTTTTCGAATTTGAACTAACGATACCAGCGGCTTGTTCCCATCACCTACAACACGAAAACACCGGGTTATAATGAGTTTCGAGAAAAACTAAGGGAATTATAGCACTTTGAAAATACGAAAAATCGATTTTCTTTAAACCCGAAAATAGCTGTAGAAACCCTTATCAGCGGCTTATTCCCATCACCTACATTACGAAAACACCGGGTTATAACGGAATTCGACCAGAACATGTGAAATTATAGCATTTTGAAAAATCGGAAAAAAGTCAATTTTTGACCCCGTTTTTGAGCCCAAAAATGGGCTACAAAAATGCGAGATCTCAGCTAATATGGGAGCTACGGCCTTGCGGATGGTCTCGTTGGATTCAGGAGGACGAAACTAAGTCAAAACCGTTGGAATTTTCCCGATAGGGCCCATAGAAGCCGAGATATGGACCTCCAAAGTTTGGGATTTTTCATTTTAAGGGTATACCCCCCCGTATCGAATTTTTCACCAAAAATTGATTTTTTTCGAATTTGAACTAACGATACCAGCGGCTTGTTCCCATCACCTACAACACGAAAACACCGGGTTATAATGAGTTTCGAGAAAAACTAAGGGAATTATAGCACTTTGAAAATGCGAAAAATCGATTTTCTTTAAACCCGAAAATAGCTGTAGAAACCCTTATCAGCGGCTTATTCCCATCACCTACATTACGAAAATACCGGGTTATAACGGAATTCGACCAGAACAAGTGGAATTATAGCACTTTGAAAAGTCGGAAAAAAGTCAATTTTCGACCCCGTTTTTGAGCCCAAAAATGGGCTACAAAAATGCGAGATCTCAGCTAATATGGGAGCTACGGCCTTGCGGATGGTCTCGTTGGATTCAGGAGGACGAAACTAAGTCAAAACCGTTGGAATTTTCCCGATAGGGCCCATAGAAGCCGAGATATGGACCTCCAAAGTTTGGGATTTTTCATTTTAAGGGTATACCCCCCCGTATCGAATTTTTCACCAAAAATTGATTTTTTTCGAATTTGAACTAACGATACCAGCGGCTTGTTCCCATCACCTACAACACGAAAACACCGGGTTATAATGAGTTTCGAGAAAAACTAAGGGAATTATAGCACTTTGAAAATGCGAAAAATCGATTTTCTTTAAACCCGAAAATAGCTGTAGAAACCCTTATCAGCGGCTTATTCCCATCACCTACATTACGAAAACACCGGGTTATAATGGAATTCGACCAGAACAAGTGGAATTATAGCACTTTGAAAAGTCGGAAAAAAGTCAATTTTCGACCCCGTTTTTGAGCCCAAAAATGGGCTACAAAAATGCGAGATCTCAGCTAGTATGGGAGCTACGACCTTGCGGATGGTTTCGTTGGATTCAGGAGGACGAAACTAAGTCAAAACCGTTGGAATTTTTCCGATAGGGCCCATAGAAGCCGAGATATGGACCTCCAAAGTTTGGGATTTTTCATTTTAAGGGTATACCCCCCCGTATCGAATTTTTCACCAAAAATTGATTTTTTTCGAATTTAAACTAACGATACCAGCGGCTTGTTCCCATCACCTACAACACGAAAACACCGGGTTATAATGAGTTTCGAGAAAAACTAAGGGAATTATAGCACTTTGAAAATGCGAAAAATCGATTTTCTTTAAACCCGAAAATAGCTGTAGAAACCCTTATCAGCGGCTTATTCCCATCACCTACATTACGAAAACACCGGGTTATAACGGAATTCGACCAGAACAAGTGGAATTATAGCACTTTGAAAAGTCGGAAAAAAGTCAATTTTCGACCCCGTTTTTGAGCCCAAAAATGGGCTACAAAAATGCGAGATCTCAGCTAATATGGGAGCTACGGCCTTGCGGATGGTCTCGTTGGATTCAGGAGGACGAAACTAAGTCAAAACCGTTGGAATTTTCCCGATAGGGCCCATAGAAGCCGAGATATAGACCTCCAAAGTTTGGGATTTTTCATTTTAAGGGTATACCCCCCCGTATCGAATTTTTCACCAAAAATTGATTTTTTTCGAATTTAAACTAACGATACCAGCGGCTTGTTCCCATCACCTACAACACGAAAACACCGGGTTATAATGAGTTTCGAGAAAAACTAAGGGAATTATAGCACTTTGAAAATGCGAAAAATCGATTTTCTTTAAACCCGAAAATAGCTGTAGAAACCCTTATCAGCGGCTTATTCCCATCACCTACATTACGAAAACACCGGGTTATAACGGAATTCGACCAGAACATGTGGAATTATAGCACTTTGAAAAATCGGAAAAAAGTCAATTTTTGACACCGTTTTTGAGCCCAAAAATGGGCTACAAAAATGCGAGATCTCAGCTAATATGGAAGCTACGGCCTTGCGGATGGTCTCGTTGGATTCAGGAGGACGAAACTAAGTCAAAACCGTTGGAATTTTCCCGATAGGGCCCATAGAAGCCGAGATATGGACCTCCAAAGTTTGGGATTTTTCATTTTAAGGGTATACCCCCCCGTATCGAATTTTTCACCAAAAATTGATTTTTTTCGAATTTGAACTAACGATACCAGCGGCTTGTTCCCATCACCTACAACACGAAAACACCGGGTTATAATGAGTTTCGAGAAAAACTAAGGGAATTATAGCACTTTGAAAATGCGAAAAATCGATTTTCTTTAAACCCGAAAATAGCTGTAGAAACCCTTATCAGCGGCTTATTCCCATCACCTACATTACGAAAACACCGGGTTATAACGGAATTCGACCAGAACATGTGGAATTATAGCACTTTGAAAAATCGGAAAAAAGTCAATTTTTGACACCGTTTTTGAGCCCAAAAATGGGCTACAAAAATGCGAGATCTCAGCTAATATGGAAGCTACGGCCTTGCGGATGGTCTCGTTGGATTCAGGAGGACGAAACTAAGTCAAAACCGTTGGAATTTTCCCGATAGGGCCCATAGAAGCCGAGATATGGACCTCCAAAGTTTGGGATTTTTCATTTTAAGGGTATACACTCTCACGAGATTGTTTTCACCAAAAATTGATTTTTTTCGAATTTGAACTAACGATACCAGCGGCTTGTTCCCATCACCTACAACACGAAAACACCGGGTTATAATGAGTTTCGAGAAAAACTAAGGGAATTATAGCACTTTGAAAATGCGAAAAATCGATTTTCTTTAAACCCGAAAATAGCTGTAGAAACCCTTATCAGCGGCTTATTCCCATCACCTACATTACGAAAACACCGGGTTATAACGGAATTCGACCAGAACAAGTGGAATTATAGCACTTTGAAAAGTCGGAAAAAAGTCAATTTTCGACCCCCGTTTTTGAGCCCAAAAATGGGCTACAAAAATGCGAGATCTCAGCTAATATGGGAGCTACGGGCCTTGCGGATAGTCTCGTTGGATTCAGGAGGACGAAACTAAGTCAAAAAACCGTTGGAATTTTCCCGATAGGGCCCATAGAAGCCGAGATATGGACCTCCAAAGTTTGGGATTTTTTCATTTTAAGGGTATACCCCCCCCCGTATCGAATTTTTCACCAAAAATTGATTTTTTTCGAATTTGAACTAACGATACCAGCGGCTTGTTCCCATCACCTACAACACGAAAACACCGGGTTATAATGAGTTTCGAGAAAAACTAAGGGAATTATAGCACTTTGAAAATGCGAAAAATCGATTTTCTTTAAACCCGAAAATAGCTGTAGAAACCCTTATCAGCGGCTTATTCCCATCACCTACATTACGAAAACACCGGGTTATAACGGAATTCGACCAGAACAAGTGGAATTATAGCACTTTGAAAAGTCGGAAAAAAGTCAATTTTCGACCCCGTTTTTGAGCCCAAAAATGGGCTACAAAAATGCGAGATCTCAGCTAATATGGGAGCTACGGCCTTGCGGATAGTCTCGTTGGATTCAGGAGGACGAAACTAAGTCAAAACCGTTGGAATTTTCCCGATAGGGCCCATAGAAGCCGAGATATGGACCTCCAAAGTTTGGGATTTTTCATTTTAAGGGTATACCCCCCCCGTATCGAATTTTTCACCAAAAATTGATTTTTTTCGAATTTGAACTAACGATACCAGCGGCTTGTTCCCATCACCTACAACACGAAAACACCGGGTTATAATGAGTTTCGAGAAAAACTAAGGGAATTATAGCACTTTGAAAATGCGAAAAATCGATTTTCTTTAAACC
Organism: Anthonomus grandis grandis; assembly: GCF_022605725.1. NCBI lineage: Eukaryota > Metazoa > Arthropoda > Insecta > Coleoptera > Curculionidae > Anthonomus > Anthonomus grandis. The sequence goes on from NC_065558.1 coordinate 10,530,701, forward strand.
CGAAAATAGCTGTAGAAACCCTTATCAGCGGCTTATTCCCATCACCTACATTACGAAAACACCGGGTTATAACGGAATTCGACCAGAACAAGTGGAATTATAGCACTTTGAAAAGTCGGAAAAAAGTCAATTTTCGACACCGTTTTTGAGCCCAAAAATGGGCTACAAAAATGCGAGATCTCAGCTAATATGGGAGCTACGGCCTTGCGGAGTGTCTCGTTATATTCAGGAGGACGAAACTAAGTCAAAACCGTTGGAATTTTCCCGATAGGGCCCATAGAAGCTGAGATATGGACCTCCAAAGTTTGGGATTTTTCATTTTAAGGGTATACCCCCCCGTATCGAATTTTTCACCAAAAATTGATTTTTTTCGAATTTAAACTAACGATACCAGCGGCTTGTTCCCATCACCTACAACACGAAAACACCGGGTTATAATGAGTTTCGAGAAAAACTAAGGGAATTATAGCACTTTGAAAATGCGAAAAATCGATTTTCTTTAAAGCCGAAAATAGCTGTAGAAACCCTTATCAGCGGCTTATTCCCATCACCTACATTACGAAAACACCGGGTTATAACGGAATTCGACCAGAACAAGTGGAATTATAGCACTTTGAAAAGTCGGAAAAAAGTCAATTTTCGACCCCGTTTTTGAGCCCAAAAATGGGCTACAAAAATGCGAGATTCTCAGCTAGTATGGGAGCTACGACCTTGCGGATGGTTTCGTTGGATTCAGGAGGACGAAACTAAGTCAAAACCGTTGGAATTTTTCCGATAGGGCCCATAGAAGCTGAGATATGGACCTCCAAAGTTTGGGATTTTTCATTTTAAGGGTATACCCCCCCGTATCGAATTTTTCACCAAAAATTGATTTTTTTCGAATTTAAACTAACGATACCAGCGGCTTGTTCCCATCACCTACAACACGAAAACACCGGGTTATAATGAGTTTCGAGAAAAACTAAGGGAATTATAGCACTTTGAAAATGCGAAAAATCGATTTTCTTTAAACCCGAAAATAGCTGTAGAAACCCTTATCAGCGGCTTATTCCCATCACCTACATTACGAAAACACCGGGTTATAACGGAATTCGACCAGAACAAGTGGAATTATAGCACTTTGAAAAGTCGGAAAAAAGTCAATTTTCGACCCCGTTTTTGAGCCCAAAAATGGGCTACAAAAATGCGAGATCTCAGCTAATATGGGAGCTACGGCCTTGCGGATAGTCTCGTTGGATTCAGGAGGACGAAACTAAGTCAAAACCGTTGGAATTTTTCCGATAGGGCCCATAGAAGCCGAGATATGGACCTCCAAAGTTTGGGATTTTTCATTTTAAGGGTATACCCCCCCGTATCGAATTTTTCACCAAAAATTGATTTTTTTTCGAATTTGAACTAACGATACCAGCGGCTTGTTCCCATCACCTACAACACGAAAACACCGGGTTATAATGAGTTTCGAGAAAAACTAAGGGAATTATAGCACTTTGAAAATGCGAAAAATCGATTTTCTTTAAACCCGAAAATAGCTGTAGAAACCCTTATCAGCGGCTTATTCCCATCACCTACATTACGAAAACACCGGGTTATAACGGAATTCGACCAGAACAAGTGGAATTATAGCACTTGAAAAGTCGGAAAAAAGTCAATTTTCGACACCGTTTTTGAGCCCAAAAATGGGCTACAAAAATGCGAGATCTCAGCTAATATGGGAGCTACGGCCTTGCGGAGTGTCTCGTTATATTCAGGAGGACGAAACTAAGTCAAAACCGTTGGAATTTTCCCGATAGGGCCCATAGAAGCTGAGATATGGACCTCCAAAGTTTGGGATTTTTTCATTTTAAGGGTATACCCCCCCGTATCGAATTTTTCACCAAAAATTGATTTTTTTCGAATTTAAACTAACGATACCAGCGGCTTGTTCCCATCACCTACAACACGAAAACACCGGGTTATAATGAGTTTCGAGAAAAACTAAGGGAATTATAGCACTTTGAAAATGCGAAAAATCGATTTTCTTTAAAGCCGAAAATAGCTGTAGAAAACCCTTATCAGCGGCTTATTCCCATCACCTACATTACGAAAACACCGGGTTATAACGGAATTCGACCAGAACAAGTGGAATTATAGCACTTTGAAAAGTCGGAAAAAAGTCAATTTTCGACCCCCGTTTTTGAGCCCAAAAATGGGCTACAAAAATGCGAGATCTCAGCTAGTATGGGAGCTACGACCTTGCGGATGGTTTCGTTGGATTCAGGAGGACGAAACTAAGTCAAAACCGTTGGAATTTTTCCGATAGGGCCCATAGAAGCTGAGATATGGACCTCCAAAGTTTGGGATTTTTCATTTTAAGGGTATACCCCCCCGTATCGAATTTTTCACCAAAAATTGATTTTTTTCGAATTTAAACTAACGATACCAGCGGCTTGTTCCCATCACCTACAACACGAAAACACCGGGTTATAATGAGTTTCGAGAAAAACTAAGGGAATTATAGCACTTTGAAAATGCGAAAAATCGATTTTCTTTAAACCCGAAAATAGCTGTAGAAACCCTTATCAGCGGCTTATTCCCATCACCTACATTACGAAAATACCGGGTTATAACGGAATTCGACCAGAACATGTGGAATTATAGCACTTTGAAAAATCGGAAAAAAGTCAATTTTTGACCCCGTTTTTGAGCCCAAAAATGGGCTACAAAAATGCGAGATCTCAGCTAATATGGAAGCTACGGCCTTGCGGATGGTCTCGTTGGATTCAGGAGGACGAAACTAAGTCAAAACCGTTGGGAATTTTCCCGATAGGGCCCATAGAAGCCGAGATATGGACCTCCAAAGTTTGGGATACTCTCACGAGATGTGTCGAATTTTTCACCAAAAATTGATTTTTTTCGAATTTGAACTAACGATACCAGCGGCTTGTTCCCATCACCTACAACACGAAAACACCGGGTTATAATGAGTTTCGAGAAAAACTAAGGGAATTATAGCACTTTGAAAATGCGAAAAATCGATTTTCTTTAAACCCGAAAATAGCTGTAGAAACCCTTATCAGCGGCTTATTCCCATCACCTACATTACGAAAACACCGGGTTATAACGGAATTCGACCAGAACAAGTGGAATTATAGCACTTTGAAAAGTCGGAAAAAAGTCAATTTTCGACCCCGTTTTTGAGCCCAAAAATGGGCTACAAAAATGCGAGATCTCAGCTAGTATGGGAGCTACGACCTTGCGGATGGTTTCGTTGGATTCAGGAGGACGAAACTAAGTCAAAACCGTTGGAATTTTTCCGATAGGGCCCATAGAAGCCGAGATATGGACCTCCAAAGTTTGGGATTTTTCATTTTAAGGGTATACCCCCCCGTATCGAATTTTTCACCAAAAATTGATTTTTTTCGAATTTGAACTAACGATACCAGCGGCTTGTTCCCATCACCTACAACACGAAAACACCGGGTTATAATGAGTTTCGAGAAAAACTAAGGGAATTATAGCACTTTGAAAATGCGAAAAATCGATTTTCTTTAAACCCGAAAATAGCTGTAGAAACCCTTATCAGCGGCTTATTCCCATCACCTACATTACGAAAACACCGGGTTATAACGGAATTCGACCAGAACATGTGGAATTATAGCACTTTGAAAAATCGGAAAAAAGTCAATTTTTGACCCCGTTTTTGAGCCCAAAAATGGGCTACAAAAATGCGAGATCTCAGCTAATATGGAAGCTACGGCCTTGCGGATGGTCTCGTTGGATTCAGGAGGACGAAACTAAGTCAAAACCGTTGGAATTTTCCCGATAGGGCCCATAGAAGCCGAGATATGGACCTCCAAAGTTTGGGATTTTTCATTTTAAGGGTATACCCCCCCGTATCGAATTTTTCACCAAAAATTGTTTTTTTTCGAATTTGAACTAACGATACCAGCGGCTTGTTCCCATCACCTACAACACGAAAACACCGGGTTATAATGAGTTTCGAGAAAAACTAAGGGAATTATAGCACTTTGAAAATGCGAAAAATCGATTTTCTTTAAACCCGAAAATAGCTGTAGAAACCCTTATCAGCGGCTTATTCCCATCACCTACATTACGAAAACACCGGGTTATAACGGAATTCGACCAGAACAAGTGGAATTATAGCACTTTGAACTCTCACGAGATGTGTAATTTTCGACACCGTTTTTGAGCCCAAAAATGGGCTACAAAAATGCGAGATCTCAGCTAATATGGGAGCTACGGCCTTGCGGAGTGTCTCGTTGGATTCAGGAGGACGAAACTAAGTCAAAACCGTTGGAATTTTCCCGATAGGGCCCATAGAAGCCGAGATATGGACCTCCAAAGTTTGGGATTTTTCATTTTAAGGGTATACCCCCCCGTATCGAATTTTTCACCAAAAATTGATTTTTTTCGAATTTAAACTAACGATACCAGCGGCTTGTTCCCATCACCTACAACACGAAAACACCGGGTTATAATGAGTTTCGAGAAAAACTAAGGGAATTATAGCACTTTGAAAATGCGAAAAATCGATTTTCTTTAAACCCGAAAATAGCTGTAGAAACCCTTATCAGCGGCTTATTCCCATCACCTACATTACGAAAACACCGGGTTATAACGGAATTTGACCAGAACAAGTGGAATTATAGCACTTTGAAAAGTCGGAAAAAAGTCAATTTTCGACCCCGTTTTTGAGCCCAAAAATGGGCTACAAAAATGCAAGATCTCAGCTAATATGGGAGCTACGGCCTTGCGGATGGTCTCGTTGGATTCAGGAGGACCAAACTAAGTCAAAACCGTTGGAATTTTCCCGATAGAGCCCATAGAAGCCGAGATATGGACCTCCAAAGTTTGGGATTTTTCATTTTAAGGGTATACCCCCCCGTATCGAATTTTTCACCAAAAATTGATTTTTTTCGAATTTGAACTAACGATACCAGCGGCTTGTTCCCATCACCTACAACACGAAAATACCGGGTTATAATGAGTTTCGAGAAAAACTAAGGAAATTATAGCACTTTGAAAATGCGAAAAATCGATTTTCTTTAAACCCGAAAATAGCTGTAGAAACCCTTATCAGCGGCTTATTCCCATCACCTACATTACGAAAACACCGGGTTATAACGGAATTCGACCAGAACAAGTGGAATTATAGCACTTTGAAAAGTCGGAAAAAAGTCAATTTTCGACTCCGTTTTTGAGCCCAAAAATGGGCTACAAAAATGCGAGATCTCAGCTAGTATGGGAGCTACGACCTTGCGGATGGTTTCGTTGGATTCAGGAGGACGAAACTAAGTCAAAACCGTTGGAATTTTCCCGATAGGGCCCATAGAAGCCGAGATATGGACCTCCAAAGTTTGGGATTTTTCATTTTAAGGGTATACCCCCCCGTATCGAATTTTTCACCAAAAATTGATTTTTTTCGAATTTAAACTAACGATACCAGCGGCTTGTTCCCATCACCTACAACACGAAAACACCGGGTTATAATGAGTTTCGAGAAAAACTAAGGGAATTATAGCACTTTGAAAATGCGAAAAATCGATTTTCTTTAAACCCGAAAATAGCTGTAGAAACCCTTATCAGCGGCTTATTCCCATCACCTACATTACGAAAACACCGGGTTATAACGGAATTCGACCAGAACAAGTGGAATTATAGCACTTTGAAAAGTCGGAAAAAAGTCAATTTTCGACTCCGTTTTTGAGCCCAAAAATGGGCTACAAAAATGCGAGATCTCAGCTAATATGGGAGCTACGGCCTTGCGGATAGTCTCGTTGGATTCAGGAGGACGAAACTAAGTCAAAACCGTTGGAATTTTCCCGATAGGGCCCATAGAAGCCGAGATATGAACCTCCAAAGTTTGGGATTTTTCATTTTAAGGGTATACCCCCCCGTATCGAATTTTTCACCAAAAATTGATTTTTTTCGAATTTGAACTAACGATACCAGCGGCTTGTTCCCATCACCTACAACACGAAAACACCGGGTTATAATGAGTTTCGAGAAAAACTAAGGGAATTATAGCACTTTGAAAATGCGAAAAATCGATTTTCTTTAAACCCGAAAATAGCTGTAGAAACCCTTATCAGCGGCTTATTCCCATCACCTACATTACGAAAACACCGGGTTATAACGGAATTCGACCAGAACATGTGGAATTATAGCACTTTGAAAAATCGGAAAAAAGTCAATTTTTGACCCCGTTTTTGAGCCCAAAAATGGGCTACAAAAATGCGAGATCTCAGCTAATATGGAAGCTACGGCCTTGCGGATGGTCTCGTTGGATTCAGGAGGACGAAACTAAGTCAAAACCGTTGGAATTTTCCCGATAGGGCCCATAGAAGCCGAGATATGGACCTCCAAAGTTTGGGATTTTTCATTTTAAGGGTATACCCCCCCGTATCGAATTTTTCACCAAAAATTGATTTTTTTCGAATTTAAACTAACGATACCAGCGGCTTGTTCCCATCACCTACAACACGAAAACACCGGGTTATAATGAGTTTCGAGAAAAACTAAGGGAATTATAGCACTTTGAAAATGCGAAAAATCGATTTTCTTTAAACCCGAAAATAGCTGTAGAAACCCTTATCAGCGGCTTATTCCCATCACCTACATTACGAAAACACCGGGTTATAACGGAATTTGACCAGAACAAGTGGAATTATAGCACTTTGAAAAGTCGGAAAAAAGTCAATTTTCGACCCCGTTTTTGAGCCCAAAAATGGGCTACAAAAATGCAAGATCTCAGCTAATATGGGAGCTACGGCCTTGCGGATGGTCTCGTTGGATTCAGGAGGACCAAACTAAGTCAAAACCGTTGGAATTTTCCCGATAGAGCCCATAGAAGCCGAGATATGGACCTCCAAAGTTTGGGATTTTTCATTTTAAGGGTATACCCCCCCGTATCGAATTTTTCACCAAAAATTGATTTTTTTCGAATTTGAACTAACGATACCAGCGGCTTGTTCCCATCACCTACAACACGAAAATACCGGGTTATAATGAGTTTCGAGAAAAACTAAGGAAATTATAGCACTTTGAAAATGCGAAAAATCGATTTTCTTTAAACCCGAAAATAGCTGTAGAAACCCTTATCAGCGGCTTATTCCCATCACCTACATTACGAAAACACCGGGTTATAACGGAATTCGACCAGAACAAGTGGAATTATAGCACTTTGAAAAGTCGGAAAAAAGTCAATTTTCGACTCCGTTTTTGAGCCCAAAAATGGGCTACAAAAATGCGAGATCTCAGCTAGTATGGGAGCTACGACCTTGCGGATGGTTTCGTTGGATTCAGGAGGACGAAACTAAGTCAAAACCGTTGGAATTTTCCCGATAGGGCCCATAGAAGCCGAGATATGGACCTCCAAAGTTTGGGATTTTTCATTTTAAGGGTATACCCCCCCGTATCGAATTTTTCACCAAAAATTGATTTTTTTCGAATTTAAACTAACGATACCAGCGGCTTGTTCCCATCACCTACAACACGAAAACACCGGGTTATAATGAGTTTCGAGAAAAACTAAGGGAATTATAGCACTTTGAAAATGCGAAAAATCGATTTTTTTTAAACCCGAAAATAGCTGTAGAAACCCTTATCAGCGGCTTATTCCCATCACCTACATTACGAAAACACCGGGTTATAACGGAATTCGACCAGAACAAGTGGAATTATAGCACTTTGAAAAATCGGAAAAAAGTCAATTTTCGACCCCGTTTTTGAGCCCAAAAATGGGCTACAAAAATGCGAGATCTCAGCTAATATGGGAGCTACGGCCTTGCGGATGGTCTCGTTGGATTCAGGAGGACGAAACTAAGTCAAAACCGTTGGAATTTTCCCGATAGGGCCCATAGAAGCCGAGATATGGACCTCCAAAGTTTGGGATTTTTCATTTTAAGGGTATACCCCCCCGTATCGAATTTTTCACCAAAAATTGATTTTTTTCGAATTTGAACTAACGATACCAGCGGCTTGTTCCCATCACCTACAACACGAAAATACCGGGTTATAATGAGTTTCGAGAAAAACTAAGGAAATTATAGCACTTTGAAAATGCGAAAAATCGATTTTCTTTAAACCCGAAAATAGCTGTAGAAACCCTTATCAGCGGCTTATTTCCATCACCTACATTACGAAAACACCGGGTTATAACGGAATTCGACCAGAACAAGTGGAATTATAGCACTTTGAAAAGTCGGAAAAAAGTCAATTTTCGACACCGTTTTTGAGCCCAAAAATGGGCTACAAAAATGCGAGATCTCAGCTAATATGGGAGCTACGGCCTTGCGGAGTGTCTCGTTGGATTCAGGAGGACGAAACTAAGTCAAAACCGTTGGAATTTTCCCGATAGGGCCCATAGAAGCCGAGATATGGACCTCCAAAGTTTGGGATTTTTCATTTTAAGGGTATACCCCCCCGTATCGAATTTTTCACCAAAAATTGATTTTTTTCGAATTTAAACTAACGATACCAGCGGCTTGTTCCCATCACCTACAACACGAAAACACCGGGTTATAATGAGTTTCGAGAAAAACTAAGGGAATTATAGCACTTTGAAAATGCGAAAAATCGATTTTTTTTAAACCCGAAAATAGCTGTAGAAACCCTTATCAGCGGCTTATTCCCATCACCTACATTACGAAAACACCGGGTTATAACGGAATTCGACCAGAACAAGTGGAATTATAGCACTTTGAAAAATCGGAAAAAAGTCAATTTTCGACCCCGTTTTTGAGCCCAAAAATGGGCTACAAAAATGCGAGATCTCAGCTAATATGGGAGCTACGGCCTTGCGGATGGTCTCGTTGGATTCAGGAGGACGAAACTAAGTCAAAACCGTTGGAATTTTCCCGATAGGGCCCATAGAAGCCGAGATATGGACCTCCAAAGTTTGGGATTTTTCATTTTAAGGGTATACCCCCCCGTATCGAATTTTTCACCAAAAATTGATTTTTTTCGAATTTGAACTAACGATACCAGCGGCTTGTTCCCATCACCTACAACACGAAAATACCGGGTTATAATGAGTTTCGAGAAAAACTAAGGAAATTATAGCACTTTGAAAATGCGAAAAATCGATTTTCTTTAAACCCGAAAATAGCTGTAGAAACCCTTATCAGCGGCTTATTTCCATCACCTACATTACGAAAACACCGGGTTATAACGGAATTCGACCAGAACAAGTGGAATTATAGCACTTTGAAAAGTCGGAAAAAAGTCAATTTTCGACTCCGTTTTTGAGCCCAAAAATGGGCTACAAAAATGCGAGATCTCAGCTAGTATGGGAGCTACGACCTTGCGGATGGTTTCGTTGGATTCAGGAGGACGAAACTAAGTCAAAACCGTTGGAATTTTCCCGATAGGGCCCATAGAAGCCGAGATATGGACCTCCAAAGTTTGGGATTTTTCATTTTAAGGGTATACCCCCCCGTATCGAATTTTTCACCAAAAATTGATTTTTTTCGAATTTAAACTAACGATACCAGCGGCTTGTTCCCATCACCTACAACACGAAAACACCGGGTTATAATGAGTTTCGAGAAAAACTAAGGGAATTATAGCACTTTGAAAATGCGAAAAATCGATTTTCTTTAAACCCGAAAATAGCTGTAGAAACCCTTATCAGCGGCTTATTCCCATCACCTACATTACGAAAACACCGGGTTATAACGGAATTCGACCAGAACAAGTGGAATTATAGCACTTTGAAAAGTCGGAAAAAAGTCAATTTTCGACCCCGTTTTTGAGCCCAAAAATGGGCTACAAAAATGCGAGATCTCAGCTAGTATGGGAGCTACGACCTTGCGGATGGTTTCGTTGGATTCAGGAGGACGAAACTAAGTCAAAACCGTTGGAATTTTTCCGATAGGGCCCATAGAAGCCGAGATATGGACCTCCAAAGTTTGGGATTTTTCATTTTAAGGGTATACCCCCCCGTATCGAATTTTTCACCAAAAATTGATTTTTTTCGAATTTGAACTAACGATACCAGCGGCTTGTTCCCATCACCTACAACACGAAAATACCGGGTTATAATGAGTTTCGAGAAAAACTAAGGAAATTATAGCACTTTGAAAATGCGAAAAATCGATTTTCTTTAAACCCGAAAATAGCTGTAGAAACCCTTATCAGCGGCTTATTCCCATCACCTACATTACGAAAACACCGGGTTATAACGGAATTCGACCAGAACAAGTGGAATTATAGCACTTTGAAAAGTCGGAAAAAAGTCAATTTTCGACCCCGTTTTTGAGCCCAAAAATGGGCTACAAAAATGCGAGATCTCAGCTAATATGGGAGCTACGGCCTTGCGGAGTGTCTCGTTGGATTCAGGAGGACGAAACTAAGTCAAAACCGTTGGAATTTTCCCGATAGGGCCCATAGAAGCCGAGATATGGACCTCCAAAGTTTGGGATTTTTCATTTTAAGGGTATACCCCCCCGTATCGAATTTTTCACCAAAAATTGATTTTTTTCGAATTTAAACTAACGATACCAGCGGCTTGTTCCCATCACCTACAACACGAAAACACCGGGTTATAATGAGTTTCGAGAAAAACTAAGGGAATTATAGCACTTTGAAAATGCGAAAAATCGATTTTCTTTAAACCTGAAAATAGCTGTAGAAACCCTTATCAGCGGCTTATTCCCATCACCTACATTACGAAAACACCGGGTTATAACGGAATTCGACCAGAACAAGTGGAATTATAGCACTTTGAAAAATCGGAAAAAAGTCAATTTTCGACCCCGTTTTTGAGCCCAAAAATGGGCTACAAAAATGCGAGATCTCAGCTAATGTGGGAGCTACGGCCTTGCGGATGGTCTCGTTGGATTCAGGAGGACGAAACTAAGTCAAAACCGTTGGAATTTTCCCGATAGGGCCCATAGAAGCCGAGATATGGACCTCCAAAGTTTGGGATTTTTCATTTTAAGGGTATACCCCCCCGTATGGAATTTTTCACCAAAAATTGATTTTTTTCGAATTTGAACTAACGATACCAGCGGCTTGTTCCCATCACCTACAACACGAAAACACCGGGTTATAATGAGTTTCGAGAAAAACTAAGGGAATTATAGCACTTTGAAAATGCGAAAAATCGATTTTCTTTAAACCCAAAAATAGCTGTAGAAACCCTTATCAGCGGCTTATTTTCATCACCTACATTACGAAAACACCGGGTTATAACGGAATTCGACCAGAACAAGTGGAATTATAGCACTTTGAAAAGTCGGAAAAAAGTCAATTTTCGACCCCGTTTTTGAGCCCAAAAATGGGCTACAAAAATGCGAGATCTCAGCTAATATGGGAGCTACGACCTTGCGGATGGTTTCGTTGGATTCAGGAGGACGAAACTAAGTCAAAACCGTTGGAATTTTCCCGATAGGGCCCATAGAAGCCGAGATATGGACCTCCAAAGTTTGGGATTTTTCATTTTAAGGGTATACCCCCCCGTATCGAATTTTTCACCAAAAATTGATTTTTTTCGAATTTAAACTAACGATACCAGCGGCTTGTTCCCATCACCTACAACACGAAAACACCGGGTTATAATGAGTTTCGAGAAAAACTAAGGGAATTATAGCACTTTGAAAATGCGAAAAATCGATTTTCTTTAAACCCGAAAATAGCTGTAGAAACCCTTATCAGCGGCTTATTCCCATCACCTACATTACGAAAACACCGGGTTATAACGGAATTCGACCAGAACAAGTGGAATTATAGCACTTTGAAAAATCGGAAAAAAGTCAATTTTCGACCCCGTTTTTGAGCCCAAAAATGGGCTACAAAAATGCGAGATCTCAGCTAATATGGGAGCTACGGCCTTGCGGATGGTCTCGTTGGATTCAGGAGGACGAAACTAAGTCAAAACCGTTGGAATTTTCCCGATAGGGCCCATAGAAGCCGAGATATGGACCTCCAAAGTTTGGGATTTTTCATTTTAAGGGTATACCCCCCCGTATCGAATTTTTCACCAAAAATTGATTTTTTTCGAATTTGAACTAACGATACCAGCGGCTTGTTCCCATCACCTACAACACGAAAACACCGGGTTATAATGAGTTTCGAGAAAAACTAAGGGAATTATAGCACTTTGAAAATGCGAAAAATCGATTTTCTTTAAACCCAAAAATAGCTGTAGAAACCCTTATCAGCGGCTTATTCCCATCACCTACATTACGAAAACACCGGGTTATAACGGAATTCGACCAGAACAAGTGGAATTATAGCACTTTGAAAAGTCGGAAAAAAGTCAATTTTCGACCCCGTTTTTGAGCCCAAAAATGGGCTACAAAAATGCGAGATCTCAGCTAATATGGGAGCTACGGCCTTGCGGATGGTCTCGTTGGATTCAGGAGGACGAAACTAAGTCAAAGCCGTTGGAATTTTTCCGATAGGGCCCATAGAAGCCGAGATACGGACCTCAAAGGTTTGGGATTTTTCATTTTAAGGGTATACCCCCCGTATCTAATTTTTCACCAAAAATTTATTTTTTTCGAATTTGAACTAACGATACCAGCGGCTTGTTCCCATCACCTACAACACGAAAACACCGGGTTATAATGAGTTTCGAGAAAAACTAAGGAAATTATAGCACTTTGAAAATGCGAAAAATCGATTTTCTTTAAACGCGAAAATAGCTGTAGAAACCCTTATCAGCGGCTTATTCCCATCACCTACATTACGAAAACACCGGGTTATAACGGAATTCGACCAGAACAAGTGGAATTATAGCACTTTGAAAAGTCGGAAAAAAGTCAATTTTCGACCCCGTTTTTGAGCCCAAAAATGGGCTACAAAAATGCGAGATCTCAGCTAATATGGGAGCTACGGCCTTGCGGATGGTCTCGTTGGATTCAGGAGGACGAAACTAAGTCAAAGCCGTTGGAATTTTTCCGATAGGGCCCATAGAAGCCGAGATATGGACCTCCAAAGTTTGGGATTTTTCATTTTAAGGGTATACCCCCCGTATCGAATTTTTCACCAAAAATTGATTTTTTTCGAATTTGAACTAACGATACCAGCGGCTTGTTCCCATCACCTACAACACGAAAACACCGGGTTATAATGAGTTTCGAGAAAAACTAAGGGAATTATAGCACTTTGAAAATGCGAAAAATCGATTTTCTTTAAACCCAAAAATAGCTGTAGAAACCCTTATCAGCGGCTTATTCCCATCACCTACATTACGAAAACACCGGGTTATAACGGAATTCGACCAGAACAAGTGGAATTATAGCACTTTGAAAAGTCGGAAAAAAGTCAATTTTCGACCCCGTTTTTGAGCCCAAAAATGGGCTACAAAAATGCGAGATCTCAGCTAATATGGGAGCTACGGCCTTGCGGATGGTCTCGTTGGATTCAGGAGGACGAAGCTAAGTCAAAACCGTTGGAATTTTCCCGATAGGGCTTATAGAAGCCGAGATATGGACCTCCAAAGTTTGGGATTTTTCATTTTAAGGGTATACCCCCCCGTATCGAATTTTTCACCAAAAATTGATTTTTTTCGAATTTGAACTAACGATACCAGCGGCTTGTTCCCATCACCTACAACACGAAAACACCGGGTTATAATGAGTTTCGAGAAAAACTAAGGGAATTATAGCACTTTGAAAATGCGAAAAATCGATTTTCTTTAAACCCAAAAATAGCTGTAGAAACCCTTATCAGCGGCTTATTTTCATCACCTACATTACGAAAACACCGGGTTATAACGGAATTCGACCAGAACAAGTGGAATTATAGCACTTTGAAAAGTCGGAAAAAAGTCAATTTTCGACCCCGTTTTTGAGCCCAAAAATGGGCTACAAAAATGCGAGATCTCAGCTAATATGGGAGCTACGACCTTGCGGATGGTTTCGTTGGATTCAGGAGGACGAAACTAAGTCAAAACCGTTGGAATTTTCCCGATAGGGCCCATAGAAGCCGAGATATGGACCTCCAAAGTTTGGGATTTTTCATTTTAAGGGTATACCCCCCCGTATCGAATTTTTCACCAAAAATTGATTTTTTTCGAATTTAAACTAACGATACCAGCGGCTTGTTCCCATCACCTACAACACGAAAACACCGGGTTATAATGAGTTTCGAGAAAAACTAAGGGAATTATAGCACTTTGAAAATGCGAAAAATCGATTTTCTTTAAACCCGAAAATAGCTGTAGAAACCCTTATCAGCGGCTTATTCCCATCACCTACATTACGAAAACACCGGGTTATAACGGAATTCGACCAGAACAAGTGGAATTATAGCACTTTGAAAAATCGGAAAAAAGTCAATTTTCGACCCCGTTTTTGAGCCCAAAAATGGGCTACAAAAATGCGAGATCTCAGCTAATATGGGAGCTACGGCCTTGCGGATGGTCTCGTTGGATTCAGGAGGACGAAACTAAGTCAAAACCGTTGGAATTTTCCCGATAGGGCCCATAGAAGCCGAGATATGGACCTCCAAAGTTTGGGATTTTTCATTTTAAGGGTATACCCCCCCGTATCGAATTTTTCACCAAAAATTGATTTTTTTCGAATTTGAACTAACGATACCAGCGGCTTGTTCCCATCACCTACAACACGAAAACACCGGGTTATAATGAGTTTCGAGAAAAACTAAGGGAATTATAGCACTTTGAAAATGCGAAAAATCGATTTTCTTTAAACCCAAAAATAGCTGTAGAAACCCTTATCAGCGGCTTATTCCCATCACCTACATTACGAAAACACCGGGTTATAACGGAATTCGACCAGAACAAGTGGAATTATAGCACTTTGAAAAGTCGGAAAAAAGTCAATTTTCGACCCCGTTTTTGAGCCCAAAAATGGGCTACAAAAATGCGAGATCTCAGCTAATATGGGAGCTACGGCCTTGCGGATGGTCTCGTTGGATTCAGGAGGACGAAACTAAGTCAAAGCCGTTGGAATTTTTCCGATAGGGCCCATAGAAGCCGAGATACGGACCTCAAAGGTTTGGGATTTTTCATTTTAAGGGTATACCCCCCGTATCTAATTTTTCACCAAAAATTTATTTTTTTCGAATTTGAACTAACGATACCAGCGGCTTGTTCCCATCACCTACAACACGAAAACACCGGGTTATAATGAGTTTCGAGAAAAACTAAGGGAATTATAGCACTTTGAAAATGCGAAAAATCGATTTTCTTTAAACCCAAAAATAGCTGTAGAAACCCTTATCAGCGGCTTATTTTCATCACCTACATTACGAAAACACCGGGTTATAACGGAATTCGACCAGAACAAGTGGAATTATAGCACTTTGAAAAGTCGGAAAAAAGTCAATTTTCGACCCCGTTTTTGAGCCCAAAAATGGGCTACAAAAATGCGAGATCTCAGCTAATATGGGAGCTACGACCTTGCGGATGGTTTCGTTGGATTCAGGAGGACGAAGCTAAGTCAAAACCGTTGGAATTTTCCCGATAGGGCTTATAGAAGCCGAGATATGGACCTCCAAAGTTTGGGATTTTTCATTTTAAGGGTATACCCCCCCGTATCGAATTTTTCACCAAAAATTGATTTTTTTCGAATTTGAACTAACGATAC
Source organism: Anthonomus grandis grandis (assembly GCF_022605725.1). Taxonomy (NCBI): domain Eukaryota; kingdom Metazoa; phylum Arthropoda; class Insecta; order Coleoptera; family Curculionidae; genus Anthonomus; species Anthonomus grandis. The sequence goes on from NC_065558.1 coordinate 10,546,261, forward strand.
CAGCGGCTTGTTCCCATCACCTACAACACGAAAACACCGGGTTATAATGAGTTTCGAGAAAAACTAAGGGAATTATAGCACTTTGAAAATGCGAAAAATCGATTTTCTTTAAACCCGAAAATAGCTGTAGAAACCCTTATCAGCGGCTTATTCCCATCACCTACATTACGAAAACACCGGTTTATAACGGAATTCGACCAGAACATGTGGAATTATAGCACTTTGAAAAATCGGAAAAAAGTCAATTTTTGACCCCGTTTTTGAGCCCAAAAATGGGCTACAAAAATGCGAGATCTCAGCTAATATGGGAGCTACGGCCTTGCGGATGGTCTCGTTGGATTCAGGAGGACGAAACTAAGTCAAAACCGTTGGAATTTTCCCGATAGGGCCCATAGAAGCCGAGATATGGACCTCCAAAGTTTGGGATTTTTCATTTTAAGGGTATACCCCCCCGTATCGAATTTTTCACCAAAAATTGATTTTTTTCGAATTTGAACTAACGATACCAGCGGCTTGTTCCCATCACCTACAACACGAAAACACCGGGTTATAATGAGTTTCGAGAAAAACTAAGGGAATTATAGCACTTTGAAAATGCGAAAAATCGATTTTCTTTAAACCCGAAAATAGCTGTAGAAACCCTTATCAGCGGCTTATTCCCATCACCTACATTACGAAAACACCGGGTTATAACGGAATTCGACCAGAACAAGTGGAATTATAGCACTTTGAAAAGTCGGAAAAAAGTCAATTTTCGACCCCGTTTTTGAGCCCAAAAATGGGCTACAAAAATGCGAGATCTCAGCTAATATGGGAGCTACGGCCTTGCGGAGTGTCTCGTTGGATTCAGGAGGACGAAACTAAGTCAAAACCGTTGGAATTTTCCCGATAGGGCCCATAGAAGCCGAGATATGGACCTCCAAAGTTTGGGATTTTTCATTTTAAGGGTATACCCCCCCGTATCGAATTTTTCACCAAAAATTGATTTTTTTCGAATTTGAACAAACGATACCAGCGGCTTGTTCCCATCACCTACAACACGAAAACACCGGGTTATAATGAGTTTCGAGAAAAACTAAGGGAATTATAGCACTTTGAAAATGCGAAAAATCGATTTTCTTTAAACCCAAAAATAGCTGTAGAAACCCTTATCAGCGGCTTATTTTCATCACCTACATTACGAAAACACCGGGTTATAACGGAATTCGACCAGAACAAGTGGAATTATAGCACTTTGAAAAGTCGGAAAAAAGTCAATTTTCGACCCCGTTTTTGAGCCCAAAAATGGGCTACAAAAATGCGAGATCTCAGCTAATATGGGAGCTACGACCTTGCGGATGGTTTCGTTGGATTCAGGAGGACGAAACTAAGTCAAAACCGTTGGAATTTTCCCGATAGGGCCCATAGAAGCCGAGATATGGACCTCCAAAGTTTGGGATTTTTCATTTTAAGGGTATACCCCCCCGTATCGAATTTTTCACCAAAAATTGATTTTTTTCGAATTTGAACTAACGATACCAGCGGCTTGTTCCCATCACCTACAACACGAAAACACCGGGTTATAATGAGTTTCGAGAAAAACTAAGGGAATTATAGCACTTTGAAAATGCGAAAAATCGATTTTCTTTAAACCCGAAAATAGCTGTAGAAACCCTTATCAGCGGCTTATTCCCATCACCTACATTACGAAAACACCGGGTTATAAAGGAATTCGACCAGAACAAGTGGAATTATAGCACTTTGAAAAGTCGGAAAAAAGTCAATTTTCGACCCCGTTTTTGAGCCCAAAAATGGGCTACAAAAATGCGAGATCTAAGCTAATATGGGAGCTACGGCCTTGCGGATGGTCTCGTTGGATTCAGGAGGACGAAACTAAGTCAAAACCGTTGGAATTTTCCCGATAGGGCCCATAGAAGCCGAGATATGGACCTCCAAAGTTTGGGATTTTTCATTTTAAGGGTATACCCCCCCGTATCGAATTTTTCACCAAAAATTGATTTTTTTCGAATTTGAACAAACGATACCAGCGGCTTGTTCCCATCACCTACAACACGAAAACACCGGGTTATAATGAGTTTCGAGAAAAACTAAGGGAATTATAGCACTTTGAAAATGCGAAAAATCGATTTTCTTTAAACCCAAAAATAGCTGTAGAAACCCTTATCAGCGGCTTATTTTCATCACCTACATTACGAAAACACCGGGTTATAACGGAATTCGACCAGAACAAGTGGAATTATAGCACTTTGAAAAGTCGGAAAAAAGTCAATTTTCGACCCCGTTTTTGAGCCCAAAAATGGGCTACAAAAATGCGAGATCTCAGCTAGTATGGGAGCTACGACCTTGCGGATGGTCTCGTTGGATTCAGGAGGACGAAACTAAGTCAAAACCGTTGGAATTTTCCCGATAGGGCCCATAGAAGCCGAGATATGGATCTCCAAAGTTTGGGATTTTTCATTTTAAGGGTATACCCCCCCGTATCGAATTTTTCACCAAAAATTGATTTTTTTCGAATTTGAACTAACGATACCAGCGGCTTGTTCCCATCACCTACAACACGAAAACACCGGGTTATAATGAGTTTCGAGAAAAACTAAGGGAATTATAGCACTTTGAAAATGCGAAAAATCGATTTTCTTTAAACCCGAAAATAGCTGTAGAAACCCTTATCAGCGGCTTATTCCCATCACCTACATTACGAAAACACCGGGTTATAACGGAATTCGACCAGAACAAGTGGAATTATAGCACTTTGAAAAGTCGGAAAAAAGTCAATTTTCGACCCCGTTTTTGAGCCCAAAAATGGGCTACAAAAATGCGAGATCTCAGCTAATATGGGAGCTACGGCCTTGCGGAGTGTCTCGTTGGATTCAGGAGGACGAAACTAAGTCAAAACCGTTGGAATTTTCCCGATAGGGCCCATAGAAGCCGAGATATGGACCTCCAAAGTTTGGGATTTTTCATTTTAAGGGTATACCCCCCCGTATCGAATTTTTCACCAAAAATTGATTTTTTTCGAATTTGAACAAACGATACCAGCGGCTTGTTCCCATCACCTACAACACGAAAACACCGGGTTATAATGAGTTTCGAGAAAAACTAAGGGAATTATAGCACTTTGAAAATGCGAAAAATCGATTTTCTTTAAACCCAAAAATAGCTGTAGAAACCCTTATCAGCGGCTTATTTTCATCACCTACATTACGAAAACACCGGGTTATAACGGAATTCGACCAGAACAAGTGGAATTATAGCACTTTGAAAAATCGGAAAAAAGTCAATTTTCGACCCCGTTTTTGAGCCCAAAAATGGGCTACAAAAATGCGAGATCTCAGCTAATATGGGAGCTACGGCCTTGCGGATGGTCTCGTTGGATTCAGGAGGACGAAACTAAGTCAAAACCGTTGGAATTTTCCCGATAGGGCCCATAGAAGCCGAGATATGGACCTCCAAAGTTTGGGATTTTTCATTTTAAGGGTATACCCCCCCGTATCGAATTTTTCACCAAAAATTGATTTTTTTCGAATTTGAACTAACGATACCAGCGGCTTGTTCCCATCACCTACAACACGAAAACACCGGGTTATAATGAGTTTCGAGAAAAACTAAGGGAATTATAGCACTTTGAAAATGCGAAAAATCGATTTTCTTTAAACCCGAAAATAGCTGTAGAAACCCTTATCAGCGGCTTATTCCCATCACCTACATTACGAAAACACCGGGTTATAACGGAATTCGACCAGAACAAGTAGAATTATAGCACTTTGAAAAGTCGGAAAAAAGTCAATTTTCGACCCCGTTTTTGAGCCCAAAAATGGGCTACAAAAATGCGAGATCTCAGCTAGTATGGGAGCTACGACCTTGCGGATGGTCTCGTTGGATTCAGGAGGACGAAACTAAGTCAAAACCGTTGGAATTTTCCCGATAGGGCCCATAGAAGCCGAGATATGGATCTCCAAAGTTTGGGATTTTTCATTTTAAGGGTATACCCCCCCGTATCGAATTTTTCACCAAAAATTGATTTTTTTCGAATTTGAACTAACGATACCAGCGGCTTGTTCCCATCACCTACAACACGAAAACACCGGGTTATAATGAGTTTCGAGAAAAACTAAGGGAATTATAGCACTTTGAAAATGCGAAAAATCGATTTTCTTTAAACCCGAAAATAGCTGTAGAAACCCTTATCAGCGGCTTATTCCCATCACCTACATTACGAAAACACCGGGTTATAACGGAATTCGACCAGAACAAGTGGAATTATAGCACTTTGAAAAGTCGGAAAAAAGTCAATTTTCGACCCCGTTTTTGAGCCCAAAAATGGGCTACAAAAATGCGAGATCTCAGCTAATATGGGAGCTACGGCCTTGCGGAGTGTCTCGTTGGATTCAGGAGGACGAAACTAAGTCAAAACCGTTGGAATTTTCCCGATAGGGCCCATAGAAGCCGAGATATGGACCTCCAAAGTTTGGGATTTTTCATTTTAAGGGTATACCCCCCCGTATCGAATTTTTCACCAAAAATTGATTTTTTTCGAATTTGAACTAACGATACCAGCGGCTTGTTCCCATCACCTACAACACGAAAACACCGGGTTATAATGAGTTTCGAGAAAAACTAAGGGAATTATAGCACTTTGAAAATGCGAAAAATCGATTTTCTTTAAACCCGAAAATAGCTGTAGAAACCCTTATCAGCGGCTTATTCCCATCACCTACATTACGAAAACACCGGGTTATAACGGAATTCGACCAGAACAAGTGGAATTATAGCACTTTGAAAAATCGGAAAAAAGTCAATTTTCGACCCCGTTTTTGAGCCCAAAAATGGGCTACAAAAATGCGAGATCTCAGCTAATATGGGAGCTACGGCCTTGCGGATGGTCTCGTTGGATTCAGGAGGACGAAACTAAGTCAAAACCGTTGGAATTTTCCCGATAGGGCCCATAGAAGCCGAGATATGGACCTCCAAAGTTTGGGATTTTTCATTTTAAGGGTATACCCCCCCGTATCGAATTTTTCACCAAAAATTGATTTTTTTCGAATTTGAACTAACGATACCAGCGGCTTGTTCCCATCACCTACAACACGAAAACACCGGGTTATAATGAGTTTCGAGAAAAACTAAGGGAATTATAGCACTTTGAAAATGCGAAAAATCGATTTTCTTTAAACCCGAAAATAGCTGTAGAAACCCTTATCAGCGGCTTATTCCCATCACCTACATTACGAAAACACCGGGTTATAACGGAATTCGACCAGAACAAGTAGAATTATAGCACTTTGAAAAGTCGGAAAAAAGTCAATTTTCGACCCCGTTTTTGAGCCCAAAAATGGGCTACAAAAATGCGAGATCTCAGCTAGTATGGGAGCTACGACCTTGCGGATGGTCTCGTTGGATTCAGGAGGACGAAACTAAGTCAAAACCGTTGGAATTTTCCCGATAGGGCCCATAGAAGCCGAGATATGGATCTCCAAAGTTTGGGATTTTTCATTTTAAGGGTATACCCCCCCGTATCGAATTTTTCACCAAAAATTGATTTTTTTCGAATTTGAACTAACGATACCAGCGGCTTGTTCCCATCACCTACAACACGAAAACACCGGGTTATAATGAGTTTCGAGAAAAACTAAGGGAATTATAGCACTTTGAAAATGCGAAAAATCGATTTTCTTTAAACCCGAAAATAGCTGTAGAAACCCTTATCAGCGGCTTATTCCCATCACCTACATTACGAAAACACCGGGTTATAAAGGAATTCGACCAGAACAAGTGGAATTATAGCACTTTGAAAAGTCGGAAAAAAGTCAATTTTCGACCCCGTTTTTGAGCCCAAAAATGGGCTACAAAAATGCGAGATCTAAGCTAATATGGGAGCTACGGCCTTGCGGATGGTCTCGTTGGATTCAGGAGGACGAAACTAAGTCAAAACCGTTGGAATTTTCCCGATAGGGCCCATAGAAGACGAGATATGGACCTCCAAAGTTTGGGATTTTTCATTTTAAGGGTATACCCCCCCGTATCGAATTTTTCACCAAAAATTGATTTTTTTCGAATTTGAACTAACGATACCAGCGGCTTGTTCCCATCACCTACAACACGAAAACACCGGGTTATAATGAGTTTCGAGAAAAACTAAGGGAATTATAGCACTTTGAAAATGCGAAAAATCGATTTTCTTTAAACCCGAAAATAGCTGTAGAAACCCTTATCAGCGGCTTATTCCCATCACCTACATTACGAAAACACCGGGTTATAACGGAATTCGACCAGAACAAGTGGAATTATAGCACTTTGAAAAGTCGGAAAAAAGTCAATTTTCGACCCCGTTTTTGAGCCCAAAAATGGGCTACAAAAATGCGAGATCTCAGCTAATATGGGAGCTACGGCCTTGCGGATGGTCTCGTTGGATTCAGGAGGACGAAACTAAGTCAAAGCCGTTGGAATTTTTCCGATAGGGCCCATAGAAGCCGAGATACGGACCTCCAAAGTTTGGGATTTTTCATTTTAAGGGTATACCCCCCCGTATCGAATTTTTCACCAAAAATTGATTTTTTTCGAATTTGAACTAACGATACCAGCGGCTTGTTCCCATCACCTACAACACGAAAACACCGGGTTATAATGAGTTTCGAGAAAAACTAAGGGAATTATAGCACTTTGAAAATGCGAAAAATCGATTTTCTTTAAACCCGAAAATAGCTGTAGAAACCCTTATCAGCGGCTTATTCCCATCACCTACATTACGAAAACACCGGGTTATAACGGAATTCGACCAGAACAAGTGGAATTATAGCACTTTGAAAAATCGGAAAAAAGTCAATTTTCGACCCCGTTTTTGAGCCCAAAAATGGGCTACAAAAATGCGAGATCTCAGCTAATATGGGAGCTACGGCCTTGCGGATGGTCTCGTTGGATTCAGGAGGACGAAACTAAGTCAAAACCGTTGGAATTTTCCCGATAGGGCCCATAGAAGCCGAGATATGGACCTCCAAAGTTTGGGATTTTTCATTTTAAGGGTATACCCCCCCGTATCGAATTTTTCACCAAAAATTGATTTTTTTCGAATTTGAACTAACGATACCAGCGGCTTGTTCCCATCACCTACAACACGAAAACACCGGGTTATAATGAGTTTCGAGAAAAACTAAGGGAATTATAGCACTTTGAAAATGCGAAAAATCGATTTTCTTTAAACCCGAAAATAGCTGTAGAAACCCTTATCAGCGGCTTATTCCCATCACCTACATTACGAAAACACCGGGTTATAACGGAATTCGACCAGAACAAGTAGAATTATAGCACTTTGAAAAGTCGGAAAAAAGTCAATTTTCGACCCCGTTTTTGAGCCCAAAAATGGGCTACAAAAATGCGAGATCTCAGCTAGTATGGGAGCTACGACCTTGCGGATGGTCTCGTTGGATTCAGGAGGACGAAACTAAGTCAAAACCGTTGGAATTTTCCCGATAGGGCCCATAGAAGCCGAGATATGGATCTCCAAAGTTTGGGATTTTTCATTTTAAGGGTATACCCCCCCGTATCGAATTTTTCACCAAAAATTGATTTTTTTCGAATTTGAACTAACGATACCAGCGGCTTGTTCCCATCACCTACAACACGAAAACACCGGGTTATAATGAGTTTCGAGAAAAACTAAGGGAATTATAGCACTTTGAAAATGCGAAAAATCGATTTTCTTTAAACCCGAAAATAGCTGTAGAAACCCTTATCAGCGGCTTATTCCCATCACCTACATTACGAAAACACCGGGTTATAAAGGAATTCGACCAGAACAAGTGGAATTATAGCACTTTGAAAAGTCGGAAAAAAGTCAATTTTCGACCCCGTTTTTGAGCCCAAAAATGGGCTACAAAAATGCGAGATCTAAGCTAATATGGGAGCTACGGCCTTGCGGATGGTCTCGTTGGATTCAGGAGGACGAAACTAAGTCAAAACCGTTGGAATTTTCCCGATAGGGCCCATAGAAGACGAGATATGGACCTCCAAAGTTTGGGATTTTTCATTTTAAGGGTATACCCCCCCGTATCGAATTTTTCACCAAAAATTGATTTTTTTCGAATTTGAACTAACGATACCAGCGGCTTGTTCCCATCACCTACAACACGAAAACACCGGGTTATAATGAGTTTCGAGAAAAACTAAGGGAATTATAGCACTTTGAAAATGCGAAAAATCGATTTTCTTTAAACCCGAAAATAGCTGTAGAAACCCTTATCAGCGGCTTATTCCCATCACCTACATTACGAAAACACCGGGTTATAACGGAATTCGACCAGAACAAGTGGAATTATAGCACTTTGAAAAGTCGGAAAAAAGTCAATTTTCGACCCCGTTTTTGAGCCCAAAAATGGGCTACAAAAATGCGAGATCTCAGCTAATATGGGAGCTACGGCCTTGCGGATGGTCTCGTTGGATTCAGGAGGACGAAACTAAGTCAAAGCCGTTGGAATTTTTCCGATAGGGCCCATAGAAGCCGAGATACGGACCTCCAAAGTTTGGGATTTTTCATTTTAAGGGTATACCCCCCCGTATCGAATTTTTCACCAAAAATTGATTTTTTTCGAATTTGAACTAACGATACCAGCGGCTTGTTCCCATCACCTACAACACGAAAACACCGGGTTATAATGAGTTTCGAGAAAAACTAAGGGAATTATAGCACTTTGAAAATGCGAAAAATCGATTTTCTTTAAACCCGAAAATAGCTGTAGAAACCCTTATCAGCGGCTTATTCCCATCACCTACATTACGAAAACACCGGGTTATAACGGAATTCGACCAGAACAAGTGGAATTATAGCACTTTGAAAAATCGGAAAAAAGTCAATTTTCGACCCCGTTTTTGAGCCCAAAAATGGGCTACAAAAATGCGAGATCTCAGCTAATATGGGAGCTACGGCCTTGCGGATGGTCTCGTTGGATTCAGGAGGACGAAACTAAGTCAAAACCGTTGGAATTTTCCCGATAGGGCCCATAGAAGCCGAGATATGGACCTCCAAAGTTTGGGATTTTTCATTTTAAGGGTATACCCCCCCGTATCGAATTTTTCACCAAAAATTGATTTTTTTCGAATTTGAACTAACGATACCAGCGGCTTGTTCCCATCACCTACAACACGAAAACACCGGGTTATAATGAGTTTCGAGAAAAACTAAGGGAATTATAGCACTTTGAAAATGCGAAAAATCGATTTTCTTTAAACCCAAAAATAGCTGTAGAAACCCTTATCAGCGGCTTATTCCCATCACCTACATTACGAAAACACCGGGTTATAACGGAATTCGACCAGAACAAGTGGAATTATAGCACTTTGAAAAGTCGGAAAAAAGTCAATTTTCGACCCCGTTTTTGAGCCCAAAAATGGGCTACAAAAATGCGAGATCTCAGCTAATATGGGAGCTACGGCCTTGCGGATGGTCTCGTTGGATTCAGGAGGACGAAACTAAGTCAAAGCCGTTGGAATTTTTCCGATAGGGCCCATAGAAGCCGAGATACGGACCTCAAAGGTTTGGGATTTTTCATTTTAAGGGTATACCCCCCGTATCTAATTTTTCACCAAAAATTTATTTTTTTCGAATTTGAACTAACGATACCAGCGGCTTGTTCCCATCACCTACAACACGAAAACACCGGGTTATAATGAGTTTCGAGAAAAACTAAGGGAATTATAGCACTTTGAAAATGCGAAAAATCGATTTTCTTTAAACCCAAAAATAGCTGTAGAGACCCTTATCAGCGGCTTATTTTCATCACCTACATTACGAAAACACCGGGTTATAACGGAATTCGACCAGAACAAGTGGAATTATAGCACTTTGAAAAGTCGGAAAAAAGTCAATTTTCGACCCCGTTTTTGAGCCCAAAAATGGGCTACAAAAATGCGAGATCTCAGCTAATATGGGAGCTACGACCTTGCGGATGGTTTCGTTGGATTCAGGAGGACGAAGCTAAGTCAAAACCGTTGGAATTTTCCCGATAGGGCTTATAGAAGCCGAGATATGGACCTCCAAAGTTTGGGATTTTTCATTTTAAGGGTATACCCCCCCGTATCGAATTTTTCACCAAAAATTGATTTTTTTCGAATTTGAACTAACGATACCAGCGGCTTGTTCCCATCACCTACAACACGAAAACACCGGGTTATAATGAGTTTCGAGAAAAACTAAGGGAATTATAGCACTTTGAAAATGCGAAAAATCGATTTTCTTTAAACCCGAAAATAGCTGTAGAAACCCTTATCAGCGGCTTATTTTCATCACCTACATTACGAAAACACCGGGTTATAACGGAATTCGACCAGAACAAGTGGAATTATAGCACTTTGAAAAGTCGGAAAAAAGTCAATTTTCGACCCCGTTTTTGAGCCCAAAAATGGGCTACAAAAATGCGAGATCTCAGCTAATATGGGAGCTACGACCTTGCGGATGGTTTCGTTGGATTCAGGAGGACGAAACTAAGTCAAAACCGTTGGAATTTTCCCGATAGGGCCCATAGAAGCCGAGATATGGACCTCCAAAGTTTGGGATTTTTCATTTTAAGGGTATACCCCCCCGTATCGAATTTTTCACCAAAAATTGATTTTTTTCGAATTTAAACTAACGATACCAGCGGCTTGTTCCCATCACCTACAACACGAAAACACCGGGTTATAATGAGTTTCGAGAAAAACTAAGGGAATTATAGCACTTTGAAAATGCGAAAAATCGATTTTCTTTAAACCCGAAAATAGCTGTAGAAACCCTTATCAGCGGCTTATTCCCATCACCTACATTACGAAAACACCGGGTTATAACGGAATTCGACCAGAACAAGTGGAATTATAGCACTTTGAAAAATCGGAAAAAAGTCAATTTTCGACCCCGTTTTTGAGCCCAAAAATGGGCTACAAAAATGCGAGATCTCAGCTAATATGGGAGCTACGGCCTTGCGGATGGTCTCGTTGGATTCAGGAGGACGAAACTAAGTCAAAACCGTTGGAATTTTCCCGATAGGGCCCATAGAAGCCGAGATATGGACCTCCAAAGTTTGGGATTTTTCATTTTAAGGGTATACCCCCCCGTATCGAATTTTTCACCAAAAATTGATTTTTTTCGAATTTGAACTAACGATACCAGCGGCTTGTTCCCATCACCTACAACACGAAAACACCGGGTTATAATGAGTTTCGAGAAAAACTAAGGGAATTATAGCACTTTGAAAATGCGAAAAATCGATTTTCTTTAAACCCGAAAATAGCTGTAGAAACCCTTATCAGCGGCTTATTCCCATCACCTACATTACGAAAACACCGGGTTATAACGGAATTCGACCAGAACAAGTAGAATTATAGCACTTTGAAAAGTCGGAAAAAAGTCAATTTTCGACCCCGTTTTTGAGCCCAAAAATGGGCTACAAAAATGCGAGATCTCAGCTAGTATGGGAGCTACGACCTTGCGGATGGTCTCGTTGGATTCAGGAGGACGAAACTAAGTCAAAACCGTTGGAATTTTCCCGATAGGGCCCATAGAAGCCGAGATATGGATCTCCAAAGTTTGGGATTTTTCATTTTAAGGGTATACCCCCCCGTATCGAATTTTTCACCAAAAATTGATTTTTTTCGAATTTGAACTAACGATACCAGCGGCTTGTTCCCATCACCTACAACACGAAAACACCGGGTTATAATGAGTTTCGAGAAAAACTAAGGGAATTATAGCACTTTGAAAATGCGAAAAATCGATTTTCTTTAAACCCGAAAATAGCTGTAGAAACCCTTATCAGCGGCTTATTCCCATCACCTACATTACGAAAACACCGGGTTATAAAGGAATTCGACCAGAACAAGTGGAATTATAGCACTTTGAAAAGTCGGAAAAAAGTCAATTTTCGACCCCGTTTTTGAGCCCAAAAATGGGCTACAAAAATGCGAGATCTAAGCTAATATGGGAGCTACGGCCTTGCGGATGGTCTCGTTGGATTCAGGAGGACGAAACTAAGTCAAAACCGTTGGAATTTTCCCGATAGGGCCCATAGAAGACGAGATATGGACCTCCAAAGTTTGGGATTTTTCATTTTAAGGGTATACCCCCCCGTATCGAATTTTTCACCAAAAATTGATTTTTTTCGAATTTGAACTAACGATACCAGCGGCTTGTTCCCATCACCTACAACACGAAAACACCGGGTTATAATGAGTTTCGAGAAAAACTAAGGGAATTATAGCACTTTGAAAATGCGAAAAATCGATTTTCTTTAAACCCGAAAATAGCTGTAGAAACCCTTATCAGCGGCTTATTCCCATCACCTACATTACGAAAACACCGGGTTATAACGGAATTCGACCAGAACAAGTGGAATTATAGCACTTTGAAAAGTCGGAAAAAAGTCAATTTTCGACCCCGTTTTTGAGCCCAAAAATGGGCTACAAAAATGCGAGATCTCAGCTAATATGGGAGCTACGGCCTTGCGGAGTGTCTCGTTGGATTCAGGAGGACGAAACTAAGTCAAAACCGTTGGAATTTTCCCGAAAGGGGCCCATAGAAGCCGAGATATGGACCTCCAAAGTTTGGGATTTTTCATTTTAAGGGTATACCCCCCCGTATCGAATTTTTCACCAAAAATTGATTTTTTTCGAATTTGAACAAACGATACCAGCGGCTTGTTCCCATCACCTACAACACGAAAACACCGGGTTATAATGAGTTTCGAGAAAAACTAAGGGAATTATAGCACTTTGAAAATGCGAAAAATCGATTTTCTTTAAACCCAAAAATAGCTGTAGAAACCCTTATCAGCGGCTTATTTTCATCACCTACATTACGAAAACACCGGGTTATAACGGAATTCGACCAGAACAAGTGGAATTATAGCACTTTGAAAAGTCGGAAAAAAGTCAATTTTCGACCCCGTTTTTGAGCCCAAAAATGGGCTACAAAAATGCGAGATCTCAGCTAATATGGGAGCTACGACCTTGCGGATGGTTTCGTTGGATTCAGGAGGACGAAACTAAGTCAAAACCGTTGGAATTTTCCCGATAGGGCCCATAGAAGCCGAGATATGGACCTCCAAAGTTTGGGATTTTTCATTTTAAGGGTATACCCCCCCGTATCGAATTTTTCACCAAAAATTGATTTTTTTCGAATTTAAACTAACGATACCAGCGGCTTGTTCCCATCACCTACAACACGAAAACACCGGGTTATAATGAGTTTCGAGAAAAACTAAGGGAATTATAGCACTTTGAAAATGCGAAAAATCGATTTTCTTTAAACCCGAAAATAGCTGTAGAAACCCTTATCAGCGGCTTATTCCCATCACCTACATTACGAAAACACCGGGTTATAACGGAATTCGACCAGAACAAGTGGAATTATAGCACTTTGAAAAGTCGGAAAAAAGTCAATTTTCGACCCCGTTTTTGAGCCCAAAAATGGGCTACAAAAATGCGAGATCTCAGCTAATATGGGAGCTACGGCCTTGCGGATGGTCTCGTTGGATTCAGGAGGACGAAACTAAGTCAAAGCCGTTGGAATTTTCCCGATAGGGCCCATATAAGCCGAGATATGGACCTCCAAAGTTTGGGATTTTTCATTTTAAGGGTATACCCCCCCGTATCGAATTTTTCACCAAAAATTGATTTTTTTCGAATTTGAACTAACGATACCAGCGGCTTGTTCCCATCACCTACAACACGAAAACACCGGGTTATAATGAGTTTCGAGAAAAACTAAGGGAATTATAGCACTTTGAAAATGCGAAAAATCAATTTTCTTTAAACCCGAAAATAGCTGTAGAAACCCTTATCAGCGGCTTATTCCCATCACCTACATTACGAAAACACCGGGTTATAACGGAATTCGACCAGAACAAGTGGAATTATAGCACTTTGAAAAGTCGGAAAAAAGTCAATTTTCGACCCCGTTTTTGAGCCCAAAAATGGGCTACAAAAATGCGAGATCTCAGCTAATATGGGAGCTACGGCCTTGCGGATGGTCTCGTTGAATTCAGGAGGACGAAACTAAGTCAAAACCGTTGGAATTTTCCCGATAGGGCCCATATAAGCCGAGATATGGACCTCCAAAGTTTGGGATTTTTCATTTTAAGGGTATACCCCCCCGTATCGAATTTTTCACCAAAAATTGATTTTTTTCGAATTTGAACTAACGATACCAGCGGCTTGTTCCCATCACCTACAACACGAAAACACCGGGTTATAATGAGTTTCGAGAAAAACTAAGGGAATTATAGCACTTTGAAAATGCGAAAAATCAATTTTCTTTAAACCCGAAAATAGCTGTAGAAACCCTTATCAGCGGCTTATTCCCATCACCTACATTACGAAAACACCGGGTTATAACGGAATTCGACCAGAACAAGTGGAATTATAGCACTTTGAAAAGTCGGAAAAAAGTCAATTTTCGACCCCGTTTTTGAGCCCAAAAATGGGCTACAAAAATGCGAGATCTCAGCTAATATGGGAGCTACGGCCTTGCGGAGTGTCTCGTTGGATTCAGGAGGACGAAACTAAGTCAAAACCGTTGGAATTTTCCCGATAGGGCCCATAGAAGCCGAGATATGGACCTCCAAAGTTTGGGATTTTTCATTTTAAGGGTATACCCCCCCGTATCGAATTTTTCACCAAAAATTGATTTTTTTCGAATTTGAACAAACGATACCAGCGGCTTGTTCCCATCACCTACAACACGAAAACACCGGGTTATAATGAGTTTCGAGAAAAACTAAGGGAATTATAGCACTTTGAAAATGCGAAAAATCGATTTTCTTTAAACCCAAAAATAGCTGTAGAAACCCTTATCAGCGGCTTATTTTCATCACCTACATTACGAAAACACCGGGTTATAACGGAATTCGACCAGAACAAGTGGAATTATAGCACTTTGAAAAGTCGGAAAAAAGTCAATTTTCGACCCCGTTTTTGAGCCCAAAAATGGGCTACAAAAATGCGAGATCTCAGCTAATATGGGAGCTACGACCTTGCGGATGGTTTCGTTGGATTCAGGAGGACGAAACTAAGTCAAAACCGTTGGAATTTTCCCGATAGGGCCCATAGAAGCCGAGATATGGACCTCCAAAGTTTGGGATTTTTCATTTTAAGGGTATACCCCCCCGTATCGAATTTTTCACCAAAAATTGATTTTTTTCGAATTTAAACTAACGATACCAGCGGCTTGTTCCCATCACCTACAACACGAAAACACTGGGTTATAATGAGTTTCGAGAAAAACTAAGGGAATTATAGCACTTTGAAAATGCGAAAAATCGATTTTCTTTAAACCCGAAAATAGCTGTAGAAACCCTTATCAGCGGCTTATTCCCATCACCTACATTACGAAAACACCGGGTTATAACGGAATTCGACCAGAACAAGTGGAATTATAGCACTTTGAAAAGTCGGAAAAAAGTCAATTTTCGACCCCGTTTTTGAGCCCAAAAATGGGCTACAAAAATGCGAGATCTCAGCTAATATGGGAGCTACGGCCTTGCGGATGGTCTCGTTGGATTCAGGAGGACGAAACTAAGTCAAAGCCGTTGGAATTTTCCCGATAGGGCCCATATAAGCCGAGATATGGACCTCCAAAGTTTGGGATTTTTCATTTTAAGGGTATACCCCCCCGTATCGAATTTTTCACCAAAAATTGATTTTTTTCGAATTTGAACTAACGATACCAGCGGCTTGTTCCCATCACCTACAACACGAAAACACCGGGTTATAATGAGTTTCGAGAAAAACTAAGGGAATTATAGCACTTTGAAAATGCGAAAAATCAATTTTCTTTAAACCCGAAAATAGCTGTAGAAACCCTTATCAGCGGCTTATTCCCATCACCTACATTACGAAAACACCGGGTTATAACGGAATTCGACCAGAACAAGTGGAATTATAGCACTTTGAAAAGTCGGAAAAAAGTCAATTTTCGACCCCGTTTTTGAGCCCAAAAATGGGCTACAAAAATGCGAGATCTCAGCTAATATGGGAGCTACGGCCTTGCGGATGGTCTCGTTGAATTCAGGAGGACGAAACTAAGTCAAAACCGTTGGAATTTTCCCGATAGGGCCCATATAAGCCGAGATATGGACCTCCAAAGTTTGGGATTTTTCATTTTAAGGGTATACCCCCCCGTATCGAATTTTTCACCAAAAATTGATTTTTTTCGAATTTGAACTAACGATACCAGCGGCTTGTTCCCATCACCTACAACACGAAAACACCGGGTTATAATGAGTTTCGAGAAAAACTAAGGGAATTATAGCACTTTGAAAATGCGAAAAATCAATTTTCTTTAAACCCGAAAATAGCTGTAGAAACCCTTATCAGCGGCTTATTCCCATCACCTACATTACGAAAACACCGGGTTATAACGGAATTCGACCAGAACAAGTGGAATTATAGCACTTTGAAAAGTCGGAAAAAAGTCAATTTTCGACCCCGTTTTTGAGCCCAAAAATGGGCTACAAAAATGCGAGATCTAAGCTAATATGGGAGCTACGGCCTTGCGGATGGTCTCGTTGGATTCAGGAGGACGAAACTAAGTCAAAACCGTTGGAATTTTCCCGATAGGGCCCATAGAAGACGAGATATGGACCTCCAAAGTTTGGGATTTTTCATTTTAAGGGTATACCCCCCCGTATCGAATTTTTCACCAAAAATTGATTTTTTTCGAATTTGAACTAACGATAACAGCGGCTTGTTCCCATCACCTACAACACGAAAACACCGGGTTATAATGAGTTTCGAGAAAAACTAAGGGAATTATAGCACTTTGAAAATGCGAAAAATCGATTTTCTTTAAACCCGAAAATAGCTGTAGAAACCCTTATCAGCGGCTTATTCCCATCACCTACATTACGAAAACACCGGGTTATAACGGAATTCGACCAGAACAAGTGGAATTATAGCACTTTGAAAAGTCGGAAAAAAGTCAATTTTCGACCCCGTTTTTGAGCCCAAAAATGGGCTACAAAAATGCGAGATCTCAGCTAATATGGGAGCTACGGCCTTGCGGATGGTCTCGTTGGATTCAGGAGGACGAAACTAAGTCAAAGCCGTTGGAATTTTCCCGATAGGGCCCATATAAGCCGAGATATGGACCTCCAAAGTTTGGGATTTTTCATTTTAAGGGTATACCCCCCCGTATCGAATTTTTCACCAAAAATTGATTTTTTTCGAATTTGAACTAACGATACCAGCGGCTTGTTCCCATCACCTACAACACGAAAACACCGGGTTATAATGAGTTTCGAGAAAAACTAAGGGAATTATAGCACTTTGAAAATGCGAAAAATCAATTTTCTTTAAACCCGAAAATAGCTGTAGAAACCCTTATCAGCGGCTTATTCCCATCACCTACATTACGAAAACACCGGGTTATAACGGAATTCGACCAGAACAAGTGGAATTATAGCACTTTGAAAAGTCGGAAAAAAGTCAATTTTCGACCCCGTTTTTGAGCCCAAAAATGGGCTACAAAAATGCGAGATCTCAGCTAATATGGGAGCTACGGCCTTGCGGATGGTCTCGTTGAATTCAGGAGGACGAAACTAAGTCAAAACCGTTGGAATTTTCCCGATAGGGCCCATAGAAGCCGAGATATGGACCTCCAAAGTTTGGGATTTTTCATTTTAAGGGTATACCCCCCCGTATCGAATTTTTCACCAAAAATTGATTTTTTTCGAATTTAAACTAACGATACCAGCGGCTTGTTCCCATCACCTACAACACGAAAACACCGGGTTATAATGAGTTTCGAGAAAAACTAAGGGAATTATAGCACTTTGAAAATGCGAAAAATCGATTTTCTTTAAACCCGAAAATAGCTGTAGAAACCCTTATCAGCGGCTTATTCCCATCACCTACATTACGAAAACACCGGGTTATAACGGAATTCGACCAGAACAAGTGGAATTATAGCACTTTGAAAAATCGGAAAAAAGTCAATTTTCGACCCCGTTTTTGAGCCCAAAAATGGGCTACAAAAATGCGAGATCTCAGCTAATATGGGAGCTACGGCCTTGCGGATGGTCTCGTTGGATTCAGGAGGACGAAACTAAGTCAAAACCGTTGGAATTTTCCCGATAGGGCCCATAGAAGCCGAGATATGGACCTCCAAAGTTTGGGATTTTTCATTTTAAGGGTATACCCCCCCGTATCGAATTTTTCACCAAAAATTGATTTTTTTCGAATTTAAACTAACGATACCAGCGGCTTGTTCCCATCACCTACAACACGAAAACACCGGGTTATAATGAGTTTCGAGAAAAACTAAGGGAATTATAGCACTTTGAAAATGCGAAAAATCGATTTTCTTTAAACCCGAAAATAGCTGTAGAAACCCTTATCAGCGGCTTATTCCCATCACCTACATTACGAAAACACCGGGTTATAACGGAATTCGACCAGAACAAGTGGAATTATAGCACTTTGAAAAGTCGGAAAAAAGTCAATTTTCGACCCCGTTTTTGAGCCCAAAAATGGGCTACAAAAATGCGAGATCTCAGCTAATATGGGAGCTACGGCCTTGCGGAATGTCTCGTTGGATTCAGGAGGACGAAACTAAGTCAAAACCGTTGGAATTTTCCCGATAGGGCCCATAGAAGCCGAGATATGGACCTCCAAAGTTTGGGATTTTTCATTTTAAGGGTATACCCCCCGTATCGAATTTTTCACCAAAAATTGATTTTTTTCGAATTTGAACTAACGATACCAGCGGCTTGTTCCCATCACCTACAACACGAAAACACCGGGTTATAATGAGTTTCGAGAAAAACTAAGGGAATTATAGCACTTTGAAAATGCGAAAAATCGATTTTCTTTAAACCCAAAAATAGCTGTAGAAACCCTTATCAGCGGCTTATTTTCATCACCTACATTACGAAAACACCGGGTTATAACGGAATTCGACCAGAACAAGTGGAATTATAGCACTTTGAAAAGTCGGAAAAAAGTCAATTTTCGACCCCGTTTTTGAGCCCAAAAATGGGCTACAAAAATGCGAGATCTCAGCTAATATGGGAGCTACGGCCTTGCGGATGGTCTCGTTGGATTCAGGAGGACGAAACTAAGTCAAAACCGTTGGAATTTTCCCGATAGGGCCCATAGAAGCCGAGATATGGACCTCCAAAGTTTGGGATTTTTCATTTTAAGGGTATACCCCCCCGTATCGAATTTTTCAACAAAAATTGATTTTTTTCGAATTTAAACTAACGATACCAGCGGCTTGTTCCCATCACCTACAACACGAAAACACCGGGTTATAATGAGTTTCGAGAAAAACTAAGGGAATTATAGCACTTTGAAAATGCGAAAAATCGATTTTCTTTAAACCCGAAAATAGCTGTAGAAACCCTTATCAGCGGCTTATTCCCATCACCTACATTACGAAAACACCGGGTTATAACGGAATTCGACCAGAACAAGTGGAATTATAGCACTTTGAAAAATCGGAAAAAAGTCAATTTTCGACCCCGTTTTTGAGCCCAAAAATGGGCTACAAAAATGCGAGATCTCAGCTAATATGGGAGCTACGGCCTTGCGGATGGTCTCGTTGGATTCAGGAGGACGAAACTAAGTCAAAACCGTTGGAATTTTTCCGATAGGGCCCATAGAAGCCGAGATATGGACCTCCAAAGTTTGGGATTTTTCATTTTAAGGGTATACCCCCCCGTATCGAATTTTTCACCAAAAATTGATTTTTTTCGAATTTGAACTAACGATACCAGCGGCTTGTTCCCATCACCTACAACACGAAAACACCGGGTTATAATGAGTTTCGAGAAAAACTAAGGGAATTATAGCACTTTGAAAATGCGAAAAATCGATTTTCTTTAAACCCAAAAATAGCTGTAGAAACCCTTATCAGCGGCTTATTCCCATCACCTACATTACGAAAACACCGGGTTATAACGGAATTCGACCAGAACAAGTGGAATTATAGCACTTTGAAAAGTCGGAAAAAAGTCAATTTTCGACCCCGTTTTTGAGCCCAAAAATGGGCTACAAAAATGCGAGATCTCAGCTAATATGGGAGCTACGGCCTTGCGGATGGTCTCGTTGGATTCAGGAGGACGAAACTAAGTCAAAGCCGTTGGAATTTTTCCGATAGGGCCCATAGAAGCCGAGATACGGACCTCCAAAGTTTGGGATTTTTCATTTTAAGGGTATACCCCCCGTATCGAATTTTTCACCAAAAATTTATTTTTTTCGAATTTGAACTAACGATACCAGCGGCTTGTTCCCATCACCTACAACACGAAAACACCGGGTTATAATGAGTTTCGAGAAAAACTAAGGGAATTATAGCACTTTGAAAATGCGAAAAATCGATTTTCTTTAAACGCGAAAATAGCTGTAGAAACCCTTATCAGCGGCTTATTCCCATCACCTACATTACGAAAACACCGGGTTATAACGGAATTCGACCAGAACAAGTGGAATTATAGCACTTTGAAAAGTCGGAAAAAAGTCAATTTTAGACCCCGTTTTTGAGCCCAAAAATGGGCTACAAAAATGCGAGATCTCAGCTAATATGGGAGCTACGGCCTTGCGGATGGTCTCGTTGGATTCAGGAGGACGAAACTAAGTCAAAGCCGTTGGAATTTTTCCGATAGGGCCCATAGAAGCCGAGATATGGACCTCCAAAGTTTGGGATTTTTCATTTTAAGGGTATACCCCCCCGTATCGAATTTTTCACCAAAAATTGATTTTTTTCGAATTTGAACTAACGATACCAGCGGCTTGTTCCCATCACCTACAACACGAAAACACCGGGTTATAATGAGTTTCGAGAAAAACTAAGGGAATTATAGCACTTTGAAAATGCGAAAAATCGATTTTCTTTAAACCCAAAAATAGCTGTAGAAACCCTTATCAGCGGCTTATTCCCATCACCTACATTACGAAAACACCGGGTTATAACGGAATTCGACCAGAACAAGTGGAATTATAGCACTTTGAAAAGTCGGAAAAAAGTCAATTTTCGACCCCGTTTTTGAGCCCAAAAATGGGCTACAAAAATGCGAGATCTCAGCTAATATGGGAGCTACGGCCTTGCGGATGGTCTCGTTGGATTCAGGAGGACGAAACTAAGTCAAAGCCGTTGGAATTTTCCCGATAGGGCCCATATAAGCCGAGATATGGACCTCCAAAGTTTGGGATTTTTCATTTTAAGGGTATACCCCCCCGTATCGAATTTTTCACCAAAAATTGATTTTTTTCGAATTTGAACTAACGATATCAGCGGCTTGTTCCCATCACCTACAACACGAAAACACCGGGTTATAATGAGTTTCGAGAAAAACTAAGGGAATTATAGCACTTTGAAAATGCGAAAAATCGATTTTCTTTAAACCCGAAAATAGCTGTAGAAACCCTTATCAGCGGCTTATTCCCATCACCTACATTACGAAAACACCGGGTTATAACGGAATTCGACCAGAACAAGTGGAATTATAGCACTTTGAAAAATCGGAAAAAAGTCAATTTTCGACCCCGTTTTTGAGCCCAAAAATGGGCTACAAAAATGCGAGATCTCAGCTAATATGGGAGCTACGGCCTTGCGGATGGTCTCGTTGGATTCAGGAGGACGAAACTAAGTCAAAACCGTTGGAATTTTCCCGATAGGGCCCATAGAAGCCGAGATATGGACCTCCAAAGTTTGGGATTTTTCATTTTAAGGGTATACCCCCCGTATCGAATTTTTCACCAAAAATTGATTTTTTTCGAATTTGAACTAACGATACCAGCGGCTTGTTCCCATCACCTACAACACGAAAACACCGGGTTATAATGAGTTTCGAGAAAAACTAAGGGAATTATAGCACTTTGAAAATGCGAAAAATCGATTTTCTTTAAACCCAAAAATAGCTGTAGAAACCCTTATCAGCGGCTTATTTTCATCACCTACATTACGAAAACACCGGGTTATAACGGAATTCGACCAGAACAAGTGGAATTATAGCACTTTGAAAAGTCGGAAAAAAGTCAATTTTCGACCCCGTTTTTGAGCCCAAAAATGGGCTACAAAAATGCGAGATCTCAGCTAATATGGGAGCTACGGCCTTGCGGATGGTCTCGTTGGATTCAGGAGGACGAAACTAAGTCAAAACCGTTGGAATTTTCCCGATAGGGCCCATAGAAGCCGAGATATGGACCTCCAAAGTTTGGGATTTTTCATTTTAAGGGTATACCCCCCCGTATCGAATTTTTCAACAAAAATTGATTTTTTTCGAATTTAAACTAACGATACCAGCGGCTTGTTCCCATCACCTACAACACGAAAACACCGGGTTATAATGAGTTTCGAGAAAAACTAAGGGAATTATAGCACTTTGAAAATGCGAAAAATCGATTTTCTTTAAACCCGAAAATAGCTGTAGAAACCCTTATCAGCGGCTTATTCCCATCACCTACATTACGAAAACACCGGGTTATAACGGAATTCGACCAGAACAAGTGGAATTATAGCACTTTGAAAAATCGGAAAAAAGTCAATTTTCGACCCCGTTTTTGAGCCCAAAAATGGGCTACAAAAATGCGAGATCTCAGCTAATATGGGAGCTACGGCCTTGCGGATGGTCTCGTTGGATTCAGGAGGACGAAACTAAGTCAAAACCGTTGGAATTTTTCCGATAGGGCCCATAGAAGCCGAGATATGGACCTCCAAAGTTTGGGATTTTTCATTTTAAGGGTATACCCCCCCGTATCGAATTTTTCACCAAAAATTGATTTTTTTCGAATTTGAACTAACGATACCAGCGGCTTGTTCCCATCACCTACAACACGAAAACACCGGGTTATAATGAGTTTCGAGAAAAACTAAGGGAATTATAGCACTTTGAAAATGCGAAAAATCGATTTTCTTTAAACCCAAAAATAGCTGTAGAAACCCTTATCAGCGGCTTATTCCCATCACCTACATTACGAAAACACCGGGTTATAACGGAATTCGACCAGAACAAGTGGAATTATAGCACTTTGAAAAGTCGGAAAAAAGTCAATTTTCGACCCCGTTTTTGAGCCCAAAAATGGGCTACAAAAATGCGAGATCTCAGCTAATATGGGAGCTACGGCCTTGCGGATGGTCTCGTTGGATTCAGGAGGACGAAACTAAGTCAAAGCCGTTGGAATTTTTCCGATAGGGCCCATAGAAGCCGAGATACGGACCTACAAAGTTTGGGATTTTTCATTTTAAGGGTATACCCCCCGTATCGAATTTTTCACCAAAAATTTATTTTTTTCGAATTTGAACTAACGATACCAGCGGCTTGTTCCCATCACCTACAACACGAAAACACCGGGTTATAATGAGTTTCGAGAAAAACTAAGGGAATTATAGCACTTTGAAAATGCGAAAAATCGATTTTCTTTAAACGCGAAAATAGCTGTAGAAACCCTTATCAGCGGCTTATTCCCATCACCTACATTACGAAAACACCGGGTTATAACGGAATTCGACCAGAACAAGTGGAATTATAGCACTTTGAAAAGTCGGAAAAAAGTCAATTTTCGACCCCGTTTTTGAGCCCAAAAATGGGCTACAAAAATGCGAGATCTCAGCTAATATGGGAGCTACGGCCTTGCGGATGGTCTCGTTGGATTCAGGAGGACGAAACTAAGTCAAAGCCGTTGGAATTTTTCCGATAGGGCCCATAGAAGCCGAGATATGGACCTCCAAAGTTTGGGATTTTTCATTTTAAGGGTATACCCCCCCGTATCGAATTTTTCACCAAAAATTGATTTTTTTCGAATTTGAACTAACGATACCAGCGGCTTGTTCCCATCACCTACAACACGAAAACACCGGGTTATAATGAGTTTCGAGAAAAACTAAGGGAATTATAGCACTTTGAAAATGCGAAAAATCGATTTTCTTTAAACCCAAAAATAGCTGTAGAAACCCTTATCAGCGGCTTATTCCCATCACCTACATTACGAAAACACCGGGTTATAACGGAATTCGACCAGAACAAGTGGAATTATAGCACTTTGAAAAGTCGGAAAAAAGTCAATTTTCGACCCCGTTTTTGAGCCCAAAAATGGGCTACAAAAATGCGAGATCTCAGCTAATATGGGAGCTACGGCCTTGCGGATGGTCTCGTTGGATTCAGGAGGACGAAACTAAGTCAAAGCCGTTGGAATTTTCCCGATAGGGCCCATATAAGCCGAGATATGGACCTCCAAAGTTTGGGATTTTTCATTTTAAGGGTATACCCCCCCGTATCGAATTTTTCACCAAAAATTGATTTTTTTCGAATTTGAACTAACGATATCAGCGGCTTGTTCCCATCACCTACAACACGAAAACACCGGGTTATAATGAGTTTCGAGAAAAACTAAGGGAATTATAGCACTTTGAAAATGCGAAAAATCGATTTTCTTTAAACCCGAAAATAGCTGTAGAAACCCTTATCAGCGGCTTATTCCCATCACCTACATTACGAAAACACCGGGTTATAACGGAATTCGACCAGAACAAGTGGAATTATAGCACTTTGAAAAGTCGGAAAAAAGTCAATTTTCGACCCCGTTTTTGAGCCCAAAAATGGGCTACAAAAATGCGAGATCTCAGCTAATATGGGAGCTACGGCCTTGCGGATGGTCTCGTTGGATTCAGGAGGACGAAACTAAGTCAAAGCCGTTGGAATTTTCCCGATAGGGCCCATAGAAGCCGAGATATGGACCTCCAAAGTTTGGGATTTTTCATTTTAAGGGTATACCCCCCCGTATCGAATTTTTCACCAAAAATTGATTTTTTTCGAATTTGAACTAACGATACCAGCGGCTTGTTCCCATCACCTACAACACGAAAACACCGGGTTATAATGAGTTTCGAGAAAAACTAAGGGAATTATAGCACTTTGAAAATGCGAAAAATCAATTTTCTTTAAACCCGAAAATAGCTGTAGAAACCCTTATCAGCGGCTTATTCCCATCACCTACATTACGAAAACACCGGGTTATAACGGAATTCGACCAGAACAAGTGGAATTATAGCACTTTGAAAAGTCGGAAAAAAGTCAATTTTCGACCCCGTTTTTGAGCCCAAAAATGGGCTACAAAAATGCGAGATCTCAGCTAATATGGGAGCTACGGCCTTGCGGATGGTCTCGTTGAATTCAGGAGGACGAAACTAAGTCAAAACCGTTGGAATTTTCCCGATAGGGCCCATAGAAGCCGAGATATGGACCTCCAAAGTTTGGGATTGTTCATTTTAAGGGTATACCCCCCCGTATCGAATTTTTCACCAAAAATTGATTTTTTTCGAATTTGAACTAACGATACCAGCGGCTTGTTCCCATCACCTACAACACGAAAACACCGGGTTATAATGAGTTTCGAGAAAAACTAAGGGAATTATAGCACTTTGAAAATGCGAAAAATCAATTTTCTTTAAACCCGAAAATAGCTGTAGAAACCCTTATCAGCGGCTTATTCCCATCACCTACATTACGAAAACACCGGGTTATAACGGAATTCGACCAGAACAAGTGGAATTATAGCACTTTGAAAAGTCGGAAAAAAGTCAATTTTCGACCCCGTTTTTGAGCCCAAAAATGGGCTACAAAAATGCGAGATCTCAGCTAATATGGGAGCTACGGCCTTGCGGATGGTCTCGTTGAATTCAGGAGGACGAAACTAAGTCAAAACCGTTGGAATTTTCCCGATAGGGCCCATAGAAGCCGAGATATGGACCTCCAAAGTTTGGGATTGTTCATTTTAAGGGTATACCCCCCCGTATCGAATTTTTCACCAAAAATTGATTTTTTTCGAATTTGAACTAACGATACCAGCGGCTTGTTCCCATCACCTACAACACGAAAACACCGGGTTATAATGAGTTTCGAGAAAAACTAAGGGAATTATAGCACTTTGAAAATGCGAAAAATCGATTTTCTTTAAACCCGAAAATAGCTGTAGAAACCCTTATCAGCGGCTTATTCCCATCACCTACATTACGAAAACACCGGGTTATAACGGAATTCGACCAGAACAAGTGGAATTATAGCACTTTGAAAAATCGGAAAAAAGTCAATTTTCGACCCCGTTTTTGAGCCCAAAAATGGGCTACAAAAATGCGAGATCTCAGCTAATATGGGAGCTACGGCCTTGCGAATGGTCTCGTTGGATTTAGAAGGACGAAACTAAGTCAAAGCCGTTGGAATTTTCCCGATAGGGCCCATAGAAGCCGAGATATGGACCTCCAAAGTTTGGGATTTTTCATTTTAAGAGTATACCCCCCCGTATCGAATTTTTCACCAAAAATTGATTTTTTTCGAATTTGAACTAACGATACCAGCGGCTTGTTCCCATCACCTACAACACGAAAACACCGGGTTATAATGAGTTTCGAGAAAAACTAAGGGAATTATAGCACTTTGAAAATGCGAAAAATCAATTTTCTTTAAACCCGAAAATAGCTGTAGAAACCCTTATCAGCGGCTTATTCCCATCACCTACATTACGAAAACACCGGGTTATAACGGAATTCGACCAGAACAAGTGGAATTATAGCACCTTGAAAAGTCGGAAAAAAGTCAATTTTCGACCCCGTTTTTGAGCCCAAAAATGGGCTACAAAAATGCGAGATCTCAGCTAATATGGGAGCTACGGCCTTGCGAATGGTCTCGTTGGATTCAGGAGGACGAAACTAAGTCAAAGCCGTTGGAATTTTCCCGATAGGGCCCATAGAAGCCGAGATATGGACCTCCAAAGTTTGGGATTTTTCATTTTAAGGGTATACCCCCCCGTATCGAATTTTTCACCAAAAATTGATTTTTTTCGAATTTGAACTAACGATACCAGCGGCTTGTTCCCATCACCTACAACACGAAAACACCGGGTTATAATGAGTTTCGAGAAAAACTAAGGGAATTATAACACTTTGAAAATTCGAAAAATCGATTTTCTTTAAACCCGAAAATAGCTGTAGAAACCCTTATCAGCGGCTTATTCCCATCACCTACATTACGAAAACACCGGGTTATAACGGAATTCGACCAGAACAAGTGGAATTATAGCACTTTGAAAAATCGGAAAAAAGTCAATTTTCGACCCCGTTTTTGAGCCCAAAAATGGGCTACAAAAATGCGAGATCTCAGCTAATATGGGAGCTACGGCCTTGCGGATGGTCTCGTTGGATTCAGGAGGACGAAACTAAGTCAAAACCGTTGGAATTTTTCCGATAGGGCCCATAGAAGCCGAGATATGGACCTCCAAAATTTGGGATTTTTCATTTTAAGGGTATACCCCCCCGTATCGAATTTTTCACCAAAAATTGATTTTTTTCGAATTTGAACTAACGATACCAGCGGCTTGTTCCCATCACCTACAACACGAAAACACCGGGTTATAATGAGTTTCGAGAAAAACTAAGGGAATTATAGCACTTTGAAAATGCGAAAAATCGATTTTCTTTCAACCCGAAAATAGCTGTAGAAACCCTTATCAGCGGCTTATTCCCATCACCTACATTACGAAAACACCGGGTTATAACGGAATTCGACCAGAACAAGTGGAATTATAGCACTTTGAAAAATCGGAAAAAAGTCAATTTTCGACCCCGTTTTTGAGCCTAAAAATGGGCTACAAAAATGCGAGATCTCAGCTAATATGGGAGCTACGGCCTTGCGGATGGTCTCGTTGGATTCAGGAGGACGAAACTAAGTCAAAACCGTTGGAATTTTTACGATAGGGCCCATAGAAGCCGAGATATGGACCTCCAAAGTTTGGGATTTTTCATTTTAAGGGTATACCCCCCCGTATCGAATTTTTCACCAAAAATTGATTTTTTTCGAATTTGAACTAACGATACCAGGGGCTTGTTCCCATCACCTACAACACGAAAACACCGGGTTATAATGAGTTTCGAGAAAAACTAAGGGAATTATAGCACTTTGAAAATGCGAAAAATCGATTTTCTTTAAACCCGAAAATAGCTGTAGAAACCCTTATCAGCGGCTTATTCCCATCACCTACATTACGAAAACACCGGGTTATAACGGAATTCGACCAGAACAAGTGGAATTATAGCACTTTGAAAAATCGGAAAAAAGTCAATTTTCGACCCCGTTTTTAAGCCCAAAAATGGGCTACAAAAATGCGAGATCTCAGCTAATATGGGAGCTACGGCCTTGCGGATGGTCTCGTTGGATTCAGGAGGACGAAACTAAGTCAAAACCGTTGGAATTTTTACGATAGGGCCCATAGAAGCCGAGATATGGACCTCCAAAGTTTGGGATTTTTCATTTTAAGGGTATACCCCCCCGTATCGAATTTTTCATCAAAAATTGATTTTTTTCGAATTTGAACTAACGATACCAGCGGCTTGTTCCCATCACCTACAACACGAAAACACCGGGTTATAATGAGTTTCGAGAAAAACTAAGGGAATTATAGCACTTTGAAAATGCGAAAAATCGATTTTCTTTAAACCCGAAAATAGCTGTAGAAACCCTTATCAGCGGCTTATTCCCATCACCTACATTACGAAAACACCGGGTTATAACGGAATTCGACCAGAACAAGTGGAATTATAGCACTTTGAAAAGTCGGAAAAAAGTCAATTTTCGACCACGTTTTTGAGCCCAAAAATGGGCTACAAAAATGCGAGATCTCAGCTAGTATGGGAGCTACGGCCTTGCGGATGGTCTCGTTGGATTCAGGAGGACGAAACTAAGTCAAAACCGTTGGAATTTTTCCGATAGGGCCCATAGAAGCCGAGATATGGACCTCCAAAGTTTGGGATTTTTCATTTTAAGGGTATACCCCCCCGTATCGAATTTTTCACCAAAAATTGATTTTTTTCGAATTTGAACTAACGATACCAGGGGCTTGTTCCCATCACCTACAACACGAAAACACCGGGTTATAATGAGTTTCGAGAAAAACTAAGGGAATTATAACACTTTGAAAATGCGAAAAATCGATTTTCTTTTCGAATTCGACCATCACGAGTGGAATTATAGCACTTTGAAAAGTCGGAAAAAAGTCAATTTTCGACCCCGTTTTTGAGCCCAAAAATGGGCTACAAAAATGCGAGATCTCAGCTAGTATGGGAGCTACGACCTTGCGGATGGTCTCGTTGGATTCAGGAGGACGAAACTAAGTCAAAACCGTTGGTATTTTTTCGATAGGGCCCATAGAAGCCGAAATATGGACCTCCAAAGTTTGGGATTTTTCATTTTAAGGGTATACCCCCCCGTATCGAATTTTTCACCAAAAATTGATTTTTTTCGAATTTGAACTAACGATACCAGCGGCTTGTTCCCATCACCTACAACACGAAAACACCGGGTTATAATGAGTTTCGAGAAAAACTAAGGGAATTATAGCACTTTGAAAATGCGAAAAATCGATTTTCTTTAAACCCGAAAATAGCTGTAGAAACCCTTATCAGCGGCTTATTCCCATCACCTACATTACGAAAACACCGGGTTATAACGGAATTCGACCAGAACAAGTGGAATTATAGCACTTTGAAAAGTCGGAAAAAAGTCAATTTTCGACCCCGTTTTTGAGCCCAAAAATGGGCTACAAAAATGCGAGATCTCAGCTAGTATGGGAGCTACGGCCTTGCGGATAGTCTCGTTGGATTCAGGAGGACGAAACTAAGTCAAAACCGTTGGAATTTTTACGATAGGGCCCATAGAAGCCGAGATATGGACCTCCAAAGTTTGGGATTTTTCATTTTAAGGGTATACCCCCCCGTATCGAATTTTTCACCAAAAATTGATTTTTTTCGAATTTAAACTAACGATACCAGCGGCTTGTTCCCATCACCTACAACACGAAAACACCGGGTTATAATGAGTTTCGAGAAAAACTAAGGGAATTATAGCACTTTGAAAATGCGAAAAATCGATTTTCTTTAAACCCGAAAATAGCTGTAGAAACCCTTATCAGCGGCTTATTCCCATCACCTACATTACGAAAACACCGGGTTATAACGGAATTTGACCAGAACAAGTGGAATTATAGCACTTTGAAAAATCGGAAAAAAGTCAATTTTCGACCCCGTTTTTGAGCCCAAAAATGGGCTACAAAAATGCGAGATCTCAGCTAATATGGGAGCTACGGCCTTGCGGATGGTCTCGTTGGATTCAGGAGGACGAAACTAAGTCAAAACCGTTGGAATTTTCCCGATAGGGCCCATAGAAGCCGAGATATGGACCTCCAAAGTTTGGGATTTTTCATTTTAAGGGTATACCCCCCCGTATCGAATTTTTCACCAAAAATTGATTTTTTTCGAATTTGAACTAACGATACCAGCGGCTTGTTCCCATCACCTACAACACGAAAACACCGGGTTATAATGAGTTTCGAGAAAAACTAAGGGAATTATAGCACTTTGAAAATGCGAAAAATCGATTTTCTTTAAACCCGAAAATAGCTGTAGAAACCCTTATCAGCGGCTTATTCCCATCACCTACATTACGAAAACACCGGGTTATAACGGAATTCGACCAGAACAAGTGGAATTATAGCACTTTGAAAAGTCGGAAAAAAGTCAATTTTCGACCCCGTTTTTGAGCCCAAAAATGGGCTACAAAAATGCGAGATCTCAGCTAGTATGGGAGCTACGACCTTGCGGATGGTCTCGTTGGATTCAGGAGGACGAAACTAAGTCAAAACCGTTGGTATTTTTTCGATAGGGCCCATAGAAGCCGAGATATGGACCTCCAAAGTTTGGGATTTTTCATTTTAAGGGTATACCCCCCCGTATCGAATTTTTCACCAAAAATTGATTTTTTTCGAATTTGAACTAACGATACCAGCGGCTTGTTCCCATCTCCTACAACACGAAAACACCAGGTTATAATGAGTTTCGAGAAAAACTAAGGGAATTATAGCACTTTGAAAATGCGAAAAATCGATTTTCTTTAAACCCGAAAATAGCTGTAGAAACCCTATTCAGCGGCTTATTCCCATCACCTACATTACGAAAACACCGGGTTATAACGGAATTCGACCAGAACAAGTGGAATTATAGCACTTTGAAAAATCGGAAAAAAGTCAATTTTCGACCCCGTTTTTGAGCCCAAAAATGGGCTACAAAAATGCGAGATCTCAGCTAGTATGGGAGCTACGACCTTGCGGATGGTTTCGTTGGATTCAGGAGGACGAAACTAAGTCAAAACCGTTGGAATTTTTCCGATAGGGCCCATAGAAGCCGAGATATGGACCTCCAAAGTTTGGGATTTTTCATTTTAAGGGTATACCCCCCCGTATCGAATTTTTCACCAAAAATTGATTTTTTTCGAATTTGAACTAACAATACCAGCGGCTTGTTCCCATCACCTACAACACGAAAACACCGGGTTATAATGAGTTTCGAGAAAAACTAAGGGAATTATAGCACTTTGAAAATGCGAAAAATCGATTTTCTTTAAACCCGAAAATAGCTGTAGAAACCCTTATCAGCGGCTTATTCCCATCACCTACATTACGAAAACACCGGGTTATAACGGAATTCGACCAGAACAAGTGGAATTATAGCACTTTGAAAAGTCGGAAAAAAGTCAATTTTCGACCCCGTTTTTGAGCCCAAAAATGGGCTACAAAAATGCGAGATCTCAGCTAGTATGGAAGCTACGACCTTGCGGATGGTTTCGTTGGATTCAGGAGGACGAAACTAAGTCAAAACCGTTGGAATTTTTCCGATAGGGCCCATAGAAGCCGAGATATGGACCTCCAAAGTTTGGGATTTTTCATTTTAAGGGTATACCCCCCCGTATCGAATTTTTCACCAAAAATTGATTTTTTTCGAATTTGAACTAACAATACCAGCGGCTTGTTCCCATCACCTACAACACGAAAACACCGGGTTATAATGAGTTTCGAGAAAAACTAAGGGAATTATAGCACTTTGAAAATGCGAAAAATCGATTTTCTTTAAACCCGAAAATAGCTGTAGAAACCCTTATCAGCGGCTTATTCCCATCACCTACATTACGAAAACACCGGGTTATAACGGAATTCGACCAGAACAAGTGGAATTATAGCACTTTGAAAAGTCGGAAAAAAGTCAATTTTCGACCCCGTTTTTGAGCCCAAAAATGGGCTACAAAAATGCGAGATCTCAGCTAGTATGGAAGCTACGACCTTGCGGATGGTTTCGTTGGATTCAGGAGGACGAAACTAAGTCAAAACCGTTGGAATTTTTCCGATAGGGCCCATAGAAGCCGAGATATGGACCTCCAAAGTTTGGGATTTTTCATTTTAAGGGTATACCCCCCCGTATCGAATTTTTCACCAAAAATTGATTTTTTTCGAATTTGAACTAACGATACCAGCGGCTTGTTCCCATCACCTACAACACGAAAACACCGGGTTATAATGAGTTTCGAGAAAAACTAAGGGAATTATAGCACTTTGAAAATGCGAAAAATCGATTTTCTTTAAACCCGAAAATAGCTGTAGAAACCCTATTCAGCGGCTTATTCCCATCACCTACATTACGAAAACACCGGGTTATAACGGAATTCGACCAGAACAAGTGGAATTATAGCACTTTGAAAAATCGGAAAAAAGTCAATTTTCGACCCCGTTTTTGAGCCCAAAAATGGGCTACAAAAATGCGAGATCTCAGCTAGTATGGGAGCTACGGCCTTGCGGATGGTCTCGTTGGATTCAGGAGGACGAAACTAAGTCAAAACCGTTGGAATTTTTCCGATAGGGCCCATAGAAGCCGAGATATGGACCTCCAAAGTTTGGGATTTTTCATTTTAAGGGTATACCCCCCCGTATCGAATTTTTCACCAAAAATTGATTTTTTTCGAATTTGAACTAACGATACCAGCGGCTTGTTCCCATCACCTACAACACGAAAACACCGGGTTATAATGAGTTTCGAGAAAAACTAAGGGAATTATAGCACTTTGAAAATGCGAAAAATCGATTTTCTTTAAACCCGAAAATAGCTGTAGAAACCCTTATCAGCGGCTTATTCCCATCACCTACATTACGAAAACACCGGGTTATAACGGAATTCGACAAGAACAAGTGGAATTATAGCACTTTGAAAAATCGGAAAAAAGTCAATTTTCGACCCCGTTTTTGAGCCCAAAAATGGGCTACAAAAATGCGAGATCTCAGCTAGTATGGGAGCTACGGCCTTGCGGATGGTCTCGTTGGATTCAGGAGGACGAAACTAAGTCAAAACCGTTGGAATTTTCCCGATAGGGCCCATAGAAGCCGAGATATGGACCTCCAAAGTTTGGGATTTTTCATTTTAAGGGTATACCCCCCCGTATCGAATTTTTCACCAAAAATTGAATTTTTTCGAATTTGAACTAACGATACCAGCGGCTTGTTCCCATCACCTACAACACGAAAACACCGGGTTATAATGAGTTTCGAGAAAAACTAAGGGAATTATAACACTTTGAAAATGCGAAAAATCGATTTTCTTTTCGAATTTGACCATAACAAGTGGAATTATAGCACTTTGAAAAGTCGGAAAAAAGTCAATTTTCGACCCCGTTTTTGAGCCCAAAAATGGGCTACAAAAATGCGAGATCTCAGCTAGTATGGGAGCTACGGCCTTGCGGATGGTCTCGTTGGATTCAGGAGGACGAAACTAAGTCAAAACCGTTGGAATTTTCCCGATAGGGCCCATAGAAGCCGAGATATGGACCTCCAAAGTTTGGGATTTTTCATTTTAAGGGTATACCCCCCCGTATCGAATTTTTCACCAAAAATTGATTTTTTTCGAATTTGAACTAACGATACCAGCGGCTTGTTCCCATCACCTACAACACGAAAACACCGGGTTATAATGAGTCTCGAGAACAACTAAGGGAATTATAGCACTTTGAAAATGCGAAAAATCGATTTTCTTTAAACCCAAAAATAGCTGTAGAAACCCTTATCAGCGGCTTATTCCCATCACCTACATTACGAAAACACCGGGTTATAACGGAATTCGACCAGAACAAGTGGAATTATAGCACTTTGAAAAATCGGAAAAAAGTCAATTCTCGACCCCGTTTTTGAGCCCAAAAATTGGCTACAAAAATGCGAGATCTAAGCTAATATGGGAGCTACGGCCTTGCGGATGGTCTCGTTGGATTCAGGAGGACGAAACTAAGTCAAAACCGTTGGAATTTTCCCGATAGGGCCCATAGAAGCCGAGATATGGACCTCCAAAGTTTGGGATTTTTCATTTTAAGGGTATACCCCCCCGTATCGAATTTTTCACCAAAAATTGATTTTTTTCGAATTTGAACTAACAATACCAGCGGCTTGTTCCCATCACCTACAACACGAAAACACCGGGTTATAATGAGTTTCGAGAAAAACTAAGGGAATTATAGCACTTTGAAAATGCGAAAAATCGATTTTCTTTAAACCCGAAAATAGCTGTAGAAACCCTTATCAGCGGCTTATTCCCATCACCTACATTACGAAAACACCGGGTTATAACGGAATTCGACCAGAACAAGTGGAATTATAGCACTTTGAAAAGTCGGAAAAAAGTCAATTTTCGACCCCGTTTTTGAGCCCAAAAATGGGCTACAAAAATGCGAGATCTCAGCTAGTATGGGAGCTACGACCTTGCGGATGGTCTCGTTGGATTCAGGAGGACGAAACTAAGTCAAAACCGTTGGTATTTTTTCGATAGGGCCCATAGAAGCCGAGATATGGACCTCCAAAGTTTGGGATTTTTCATTTTAAGGGTATACCCCCCCGTATCGAATTTTTCACCAAAAATTGATTTTTTTCGAATTTGAACTAACGATACCAGCGGCTTGTTTCCATCACCTACAACACGAAAACACCGGGTTATAATGAGTTTCGAGAAAAACTAAGGGAATTATAGCACTTTGAAAATGCGAAAAATCGATTTTCTTTAAACCCGAAAATAGCTGTAGAAACCCTTATCAGCGGCTTATTCCCATCACCTACATTACGAAAACACCGGGTTATAACGGAATTCGACCAGAACAAGTGGAATTATAGCACTTTGAAAAATCGGAAAAAAGTCAATTCTCGACCCCGTTTTTGAGCCCAAAAATTGGCTACAAAAATGCGAGATCTAAGCTAATATGGGAGCTACGGCCTTGCGGATGGTCTCGTTGGATTCAGGAGGACGAAACTAAGTCAAAACCGTTGGAATTTTCCCGATAGGGCCCATAGAAGCCGAGATATGGACCTCCAAAGTTTGGGATTTTTCATTTTAAGGGTATACCCCCCCGTATCGAATTTTTCACCAAAAATTGATTTTTTTCGAATTTGAACTAACAATACCAGCGGCTTGTTCCCATCACCTACAACACGAAAACACCGGGTTATAATGAGTTTCGAGAAAAACTAAGGGAATTATAGCACTTTGAAAATGCGAAAAATCGATTTTCTTTAAACCCGAAAATAGCTGTAGAAACCCTTATCAGCGGCTTATTCCCATCACCTACATTACGAAAACACCGGGTTATAACGGAATTCGACCAGAACAAGTGGAATTATAGCACTTTGAAAAGTCGGAAAAAAGTCAATTTTCGACCCCGTTTTTGAGCCCAAAAATGGGCTACAAAAATGCGAGATCTCAGCTAGTATGGGAGCTACGGCCTTGCGGATGGTCTCGTTGGATTCAGGAGGACGAAACTAAGTCAAAACCGTTGGAATTTTTCCGATAGGGCCCATAGAAGCCGAGATATGGACCTCCAAAGTTTGGGATTTTTCATTTTAAGGGTATACCCCCCCGTATCGAATTTTTCACCAAAAATTGATTTTTTTCGAATTTGAACTAACGATACCAGCGGCTTGTTCCCATCACCTACAACACGAAAACACCGGGTTATAATGAGTTTCGAGAAAAACTAAGGGAATTATAGCACTTTGAAAATGCGAAAAATCGATTTTCTTTAAACCCGAAAATAGCTGTAGAAACCCTATTCAGCGGCTTATTCCCATCACCTACATTACGAAAACACCGGGTTATAACGGAATTCGACCAGAACAAGTGGAATTATAGCACTTTGAAAAATCGGAAAAAAGTCAATTTTCGACCCCGTTTTTGAGCCCAAAAATGGGCTACAAAAATGCGAGATCTCAGCTAGTATGGGAGCTACGGCCTTGCGGATGGTCTCGTTGGATTCAGGAGGACGAAACTAAGTCAAAACCGTTGGAATTTTTCCGATAGGGCCCATAGAAGCCGAGATATGGACCTCCAAAGTTTGGGATTTTTCATTTTAAGGGTATACCCCCCCGTATCGAATTTTTCACCAAAAATTGATTTTTTTCGAATTTGAACTAACGATACCAGCGGCTTGTTCCCATCACCTACAACACGAAAACACCGGGTTATAATGAGTTTCGAGAAAAACTAAGGGAATTATAGCACTTTGAAAATGCGAAAAATCGATTTTCTTTAAACCCGAAAATAGCTGTAGAAACCCTTATCAGCGGCTTATTCCCATCACCTACATTACGAAAACACCGGGTTATAACGGAATTCGACAAGAACAAGTGGAATTATAGCACTTTGAAAAATCGGAAAAAAGTCAATTTTCGACCCCGTTTTTGAGCCCAAAAATGGGCTACAAAAATGCGAGATCTCAGCTAGTATGGGAGCTACGGCCTTGCGGATGGTCTCGTTGGATTCAGGAGGACGAAACTAAGTCAAAACCGTTGGAATTTTCCCGATAGGGCCCATAGAAGCCGAGATATGGACCTCCAAAGTTTGGGATTTTTCATTTTAAGGGTATACCCCCCCGTATCGAATTTTTCACCAAAAATTGAATTTTTTCGAATTTGAACTAACGATACCAGCGGCTTGTTCCCATCACCTACAACACGAAAACACCGGGTTATAATGAGTTTCGAGAAAAACTAAGGGAATTATAACACTTTGAAAATGCGAAAAATCGATTTTCTTTTCGAATTTGACCATAACAAGTGGAATTATAGCACTTTGAAAAGTCGGAAAAAAGTCAATTTTCGACCCCGTTTTTGAGCCCAAAAATGGGCTACAAAAATGCGAGATCTCAGCTAGTATGGGAGCTACGGCCTTGCGGATGGTCTCGTTGGATTCAGGAGGACGAAACTAAGTCAAAACCGTTGGAATTTTCCCGATAGGGCCCATAGAAGCCGAGATATGGACCTCCAAAGTTTGGGATTTTTCATTTTAAGGGTATACCCCCCCGTATCGAATTTTTCACCAAAAATTGATTTTTTTCGAATTTGAACTAACGATACCAGCGGCTTGTTCCCATCACCTACAACACGAAAACACCGGGTTATAATGAGTCTCGAGAACAACTAAGGGAATTATAGCACTTTGAAAATGCGAAAAATCGATTTTCTTTAAACCCAAAAATAGCTGTAGAAACCCTTATCAGCGGCTTATTCCCATCACCTACATTACGAAAACACCGGGTTATAACGGAATTCGACCAGAACAAGTGGAATTATAGCACTTTGAAAAATCGGAAAAAAGTCAATTCTCGACCCCGTTTTTGAGCCCAAAAATTGGCTACAAAAATGCGAGATCTAAGCTAATATGGGAGCTACGGCCTTGCGGATGGTCTCGTTGGATTCAGGAGGACGAAACTAAGTCAAAACCGTTGGAATTTTCCCGATAGGGCCCATAGAAGCCGAGATATGGACCTCCAAAGTTTGGGATTTTTCATTTTAAGGGTATACCCCCCCGTATCGAATTTTTCACCAAAAATTGATTTTTTTCGAATTTGAACTAACAATACCAGCGGCTTGTTCCCATCACCTACAACACGAAAACACCGGGTTATAATGAGTTTCGAGAAAAACTAAGGGAATTATAGCACTTTGAAAATGCGAAAAATCGATTTTCTTTAAACCCGAAAATAGCTGTAGAAACCCTTATCAGCGGCTTATTCCCATCACCTACATTACGAAAACACCGGGTTATAACGGAATTCGACCAGAACAAGTGGAATTATAGCACTTTGAAAAGTCGGAAAAAAGTCAATTTTCGACCCCGTTTTTGAGCCCAAAAATGGGCTACAAAAATGCGAGATCTCAGCTAGTATGGGAGCTACGACCTTGCGGATGGTCTCGTTGGATTCAGGAGGACGAAACTAAGTCAAAACCGTTGGTATTTTTTCGATAGGGCCCATAGAAGCCGAGATATGGACCTCCAAAGTTTGGGATTTTTCATTTTAAGGGTATACCCCCCCGTATCGAATTTTTCACCAAAAATTGATTTTTTTCGAATTTGAACTAACGATACCAGCGGCTTGTTTCCATCACCTACAACACGAAAACACCGGGTTATAATGAGTTTCGAGAAAAACTAAGGGAATTATAGCACTTTGAAAATGCGAAAAATCGATTTTCTTTAAACCCGAAAATAGCTGTAGAAACCCTTATCAGCGGCTTATTCCCATCACCTACATTACGAAAACACCGGGTTATAACGGAATTCGACCAGAACAAGTGGAATTATAGCACTTTGAAAAATCGGAAAAAAGTCAATTCTCGACCCCGTTTTTGAGCCCAAAAATTGGCTACAAAAATGCGAGATCTAAGCTAATATGGGAGCTACGGCCTTGCGGATGGTCTCGTTGGATTCAGGAGGACGAAACTAAGTCAAAACCGTTGGAATTTTCCCGATAGGGCCCATAGAAGCCGAGATATGGACCTCCAAAGTTTGGGATTTTTCATTTTAAGGGTATACCCCCCCGTATCGAATTTTTCACCAAAAATTGATTTTTTTCGAATTTGAACTAACAATACCAGCGGCTTGTTCCCATCACCTACAACACGAAAACACCGGGTTATAATGAGTTTCGAGAAAAACTAAGGGAATTATAGCACTTTGAAAATGCGAAAAATCGATTTTCTTTAAACCCGAAAATAGCTGTAGAAACCCTTATCAGCGGCTTATTCCCATCACCTACATTACGAAAACACCGGGTTATAACGGAATTCGACCAGAACAAGTGGAATTATAGCACTTTGAAAAGTCGGAAAAAAGTCAATTTTCGACCCCGTTTTTGAGCCCAAAAATGGGCTACAAAAATGCGAGATCTCAGCTAGTATGGGAGCTACGGCCTTGCGGATGGTCTCGTTGGATTCAGGAGGACGAAACTAAGTCAAAACCGTTGGAATTTTTCCGATAGGGCCCATAGAAGCCGAGATATGGACCTCCAAAGTTTGGGATTTTTCATTTTAAGGGTATACCCCCCCGTATCGAATTTTTCACCAAAAATTGATTTTTTTCGAATTTGAACTAACGATACCAGCGGCTTGTTCCCATCACCTACAACACGAAAACACCGGGTTATAATGAGTTTCGAGAAAAACTAAGGGAATTATAGCACTTTGAAAATGCGAAAAATCGATTTTCTTTAAACCCGAAAATAGCTGTAGAAACCCTATTCAGCGGCTTATTCCCATCACCTACATTACGAAAACACCGGGTTATAACGGAATTCGACCAGAACAAGTGGAATTATAGCACTTTGAAAAATCGGAAAAAAGTCAATTTTCGACCCCGTTTTTGAGCCCAAAAATGGGCTACAAAAATGCGAGATCTCAGCTAGTATGGGAGCTACGGCCTTGCGGATGGTCTCGTTGGATTCAGGAGGACGAAACTAAGTCAAAACCGTTGGAATTTTTCCGATAGGGCCCATAGAAGCCGAGATATGGACCTCCAAAGTTTGGGATTTTTCATTTTAAGGGTATACCCCCCCGTATCGAATTTTTCACCAAAAATTGATTTTTTTCGAATTTGAACTAACGATACCAGCGGCTTGTTCCCATCACCTACAACACGAAAACACCGGGTTATAATGAGTTTCGAGAAAAACTAAGGGAATTATAGCACTTTGAAAATGCGAAAAATCGATTTTCTTTAAACCCGAAAATAGCTGTAGAAACCCTTATCAGCGGCTTATTCCCATCACCTACATTACGAAAACACCGGGTTATAACGGAATTCGACAAGAACAAGTGGAATTATAGCACTTTGAAAAATCGGAAAAAAGTCAATTTTCGACCCCGTTTTTGAGCCCAAAAATGGGCTACAAAAATGCGAGATCTCAGCTAGTATGGGAGCTACGGCCTTGCGGATGGTCTCGTTGGATTCAGGAGGACGAAACTAAGTCAAAACCGTTGGAATTTTCCCGATAGGGCCCATAGAAGCCGAGATATGGACCTCCAAAGTTTGGGATTTTTCATTTTAAGGGTATACCCCCCCGTATCGAATTTTTCACCAAAAATTGAATTTTTTCGAATTTGAACTAACGATACCAGCGGCTTGTTCCCATCACCTACAACACGAAAACACCGGGTTATAATGAGTTTCGAGAAAAACTAAGGGAATTATAACACTTTGAAAATGCGAAAAATCGATTTTCTTTTCGAATTCGACCATAACAAGTGGAATTATAGCACTTTGAAAAGTCGGAAAAAAGTCAATTTTCGACCCCGTTTTTGAGCCCAAAAATGGGCTACAAAAATGCGAGATCTCAGCTAGTATGGGAGCTACGGCCTTGCGGATGGTCTCGTTGGATTCAGGAGGACGAAACTAAGTCAAAACCGTTGGAATTTTCCCGATAGGGCCCATAGAAGCCGAGATATGGACCTCCAAAGTTTGGGATTTTTCATTTTAAGGGTATACCCCCCCGTATCGAATTTTTCACCAAAAATTGAATTTTTTCGAATTTGAACTAACGATACCAGCGGCTTGTTCCCATCACCTACAACACGAAAACACCGGGTTATAATGAGTTTCGAGAAAAACTAAGGGAATTATAGCACTTTGAAAATGCGAAAAATCGATTTTCTTTAAACCCGAAAATAGCTGTAGAAACCCTTATCAGCGGCTTATTCCCATCACCTACATTACGAAAACACCGGGTTATAACGGAATTTGACCAGAACAAGTGGAATTATAGCACTTTGAAAAATCGGAAAAAAGTCAATTTTCGACCCCGTTTTTGAGCCCAAAAATGGGCTACAAAAATGCGAGATCTCAGCTAATATGGGAGCTACGGCCTTGCGGATGGTCTCGTTGGATTCAGGAGGACGAAACTAAGTCAAAACCGTTGGAATTTTCCCGATAGGGCCCATAGAAGCCGAGATATGGACCTCCAAAGTTTGGGATTTTTCATTTTAAGGGTATACCCCCCCGTATCGAATTTTTCACCAAAAATTGATTTTTTTCGAATTTGAACTAACGATACCAGCGGCTTGTTCCCATCACCTACAACACGAAAACACCGGGTTATAATGAGTTTCGAGAAAAACTAAGGGAATTATAGCACTTTGAAAATGCGAAAAATCGATTTTCTTTAAACCCGAAAATAGCTGTAGAAACCCTTATCAGCGGCTTATTCCCATCACCTACATTACGAAAACACCGGGTTATAACGGAATTCGACAAGAACAAGTGGAATTATAGCACTTTGAAAAATCGGAAAAAAGTCAATTTTCGACCCCGTTTTTGAGCCCAAAAATGGGCTACAAAAATGCGAGATCTCAGCTAGTATGGAAGCTACGACCTTGCGGATGGTTTCGTTGGATTCAGGAGGACGAAACTAAGTCAAAACCGTTGGAATTTTTCCGATAGGGCCCATAGAAGCCGAGATATGGACCTCCAAAATTTGGGATTTTTCATTTTAAGGGTATACCCCCCCGTATCGAATTTTTCACCAAAAATTGATTTTTTTCGAATTTGAACTAACGATACCAGCGGCTTGTTCCCATCACCTACAACACGAAAACACCGGGTTATAATGAGTTTCGAGAAAAACTAAGGGAATTATAGCACTTTGAAAATGCGAAAAATCGATTTTCTTTAAACCCGAAAATAGCTGTAGAAACCCTTATCAGCGGCTTATTCCCATCACCTACATTACGAAAACACCGGGTTATAACGGAATTCGACAAGAACAAGTGGAATTATAGCACTTTGAAAAATCGGAAAAAAGTCAATTTTCGACCCCGTTTTTGAGCCCAAAAATGGGCTACAAAAATGCGAGATCTCAGCTAGTATGGAAGCTACGACCTTGCGGATGGTTTCGTTGGATTCAGGAGGACGAAACTAAGTCAAAACCGTTGGAATTTTTCCGATAGGGCCCATAGAAGCCGAGATATGGACCTCCAAAGTTTGGGATTTTTCATTTTAAGGGTATACCCCCCCGTATCGAATTTTTCACCAAAAATTGATTTTTTTCGAATTTGAACTAACGATACCAGCGGCTTGTTCCCATCACCTACAACACGAAAACACCGGGTTATAATGAGTTTCGAGAAAAACTAAGGGAATTATAGCACTTTGAAAATGCGAAAAATCGATTTTCTTTAAACCCGAAAATAGCTGTAGAAACCCTTATCAGCGGCTTATTCCCATCACCTACATTATGAAAACACCGGGTTATGACGGAATTCGACCAGAACAAGTGGAATTATAGCACTTTGAAAAGTCTGAAAAAAGTCAATTTTCGACCCCGTTTTTGAGCCCAAAAATGGGCTACAAAAATGCGAGATCTCAGCTAGTATGGGAGCTACGGCCTTGCGGATGGTCTCGTTGGATTCAGGAGGACGAAACTAAGTCAAAACCATTGAAATTTTCCCGATAGGGCCCATAGAAGCCGAGATATGGACCTCCAAAGTTTGGGATTTTTCATTTTAAGGGTATACCCCCCCGTATCGAATTTTTCACCAAAAATTGATTTTTTTCGAATTTGAACTAACGATACCAGCGGCTTGTTCCCATCACCTACAACACGAAAACACCGGGTTATAATGAGTTTCGAGAAAAACTAAGGGAATTATAGCACTTTGAAAATGCGAAAAATCGATTTTTTTTAAACCCGAAAATAGCTGTAGAAACCCTTATCAGCGGCTTATTCCCATCACCTACATTACGAAAACACCGGGTTATAACGGAATTCGACTAGAACAAGTGGAATTATAGCACTTTAAAAAATCGGAAAAAAGTCAATTTTCGACCCCGTTTTTGAGCCCAAAAATGG
This sequence comes from Anthonomus grandis grandis, assembly GCF_022605725.1. Taxonomy (NCBI): domain Eukaryota; kingdom Metazoa; phylum Arthropoda; class Insecta; order Coleoptera; family Curculionidae; genus Anthonomus; species Anthonomus grandis. The sequence goes on from NC_065558.1 coordinate 10,589,235, forward strand.
GCTACAAAAATGCGAGATCTCAGCTAGTATGGGAGCTACGACCTTGCGGATGGTTTCGTTGGATTCAGGAGGACGAAACTAAGTCAAAACCGTTGGAATTTTTCCGATAGGGCCCATAGAAGCCGAGATATGGACCTCCAAAGTTTGGGATTTTTCATTTTAAGGGTATACCTCCCCGTATCGAATTTTTCACCAAAAATTGATTTTTTTCGAATTTGAACTAACGATACCAGCGGCTTGTTCCCATCACCTACAACACGAAAACACCGGGTTATAATAAGTTTCGAGAAAAACTAAGGGAATTATAGCACTTTGAAAATGCGAAAAATCGATTTTCTTTAAACCCAAAAATAGCTGTAGAAACCCTATCCAGCGGCTTATTCCCATCACCTACATTACGAAAACACCGGGTTATAACGGAATTCGACCAGAACAAGTGGAATTATAGCACTTTGAAAAATCGGAAAAAAGTCAATTTTCGACCCCGTTTTTGAGCCCAAAAATGGGCTACAAAAATGCGAGATCTCAGCTAGTATGGGAGCTACGACCTTGCGGATGGTTTCGTTGGATTCAGGAGGACGAAACTAAGTCAAAACCGTTAAAATTTTTCCGATAGGGCCCATAGAAGCCGAGATATGGACCTCCAAAGTTTGGGATTTTTCATTTTAAGGGTATACCTCCCCGTATCGAATTTTTCACCAAAAATTGATTTTTTTCGAATTTGAACTAACGATACCAGCGGCTTGTTCCCATCACCTACAACACGAAAACACCGGGTTATAATGAGTTTCGAGAAAAACTAAGGGAATTATAACACTTTGAAAATGCGAAAAATCGATTTTCTTTAAACCCGAAAATAGCTGTAGAAACCCTTATCAGCGGCTTATTCCCATCACCTACATTATGAAAACACCGGGTTATGACGGAATTCGACCAGAACAAGTGAAATTATAGCACTTTGAAAAGTCTGAAAAAAGTCAATTTTCGACCCTGTTTTTGAGCCCAAAAATGGGCTACAAAAATGCGAGATCTCAGCTAGTATGGGAGCTACGACCTTGCGGATGGTTTCGTTGGATTCAGGAGGACGAAACTAAGTCAAAACCGTTGGAATTTTTCCGATAGGGCCCATAGAAGCCGAGATATGGACCTCCAAAGTTTGGGATTTTTCATTTTAAGGGTATACCCCCCCGTATCGAATTTTTCACCAAAAATTGATTTTTTTCGAATTTGAACTAACGATACCAGCGGCTTGTTCCCATCACCTTCAACACGAAAACACCGGGTTATAATGAGTTTCGAGAAAAACTAAGGGAATTATAGCACTTTGAAAATGCGAAAAATCGATTTTCTTTAAACCCGAAAATAGCTGTAGAAACCCTTATCAGCGGCTTATTCCCATCACCTACATTACGAAAACACCGGGTTATAACGGAATTCGACAAGAACAAGTGGAATTATAGCACTTTGAAAAATCGGAAAAAAGTCAATTTTCGACCCCGTTTTTGAGCCCAAAAATGGGCTACAAAAATGCGAGATCTCAGCTAATATGGGAGCTACGGCCTTGCGGATGGTCTCGTTGAATTCAGGAGGATGAAACTAAGTCAAAACCGTTGGAATTTTTCCGATAGGGCCCATAGAAGCCGAGATATGGACCTCCAAAGTTTGGGATTTTTCATTTTAAGGGTATACCCCCCCGTATCGAATTTTTCACCAAAAATTGATTTTTTTCGAATTTGAACTAACGATACCAGCGGCTTGTTCCCATCACCTACAACACGAAAACACCGGGTTATAATGAGTTTCGAGAAAAACTAAGGGAATTATAGCACTTTGAAAATGCGAAAAATCGATTTTCTTTAAACCCGAAAATAGCTGTAGAAACCCTTATCAGCGGCTTATTCCCATCACCTACATTACGAAAACACCGGGTTATAACGGAATTCGATCAGAACAAGTGGAATTATAGCACTTTGAAAAATCGGAAAAAAGTCAATTTTCGACCCCGTTTTTGAGCCCAAAAATTGGCTACAAAATTGCGAGATCTAAGCTAATATGGGAGCTACGGCCTTGCGGATGGTCTCGTTGGATTCAGGAGGACGAAACTAAGTCAAAACCGTTGGAATTTTCCCGATAGGGCCCATAGAAGCCGAGATATGGACCTCCAAAGTTTGGGATTTTTCATTTTAAGGGTATACCCCCCCGTATCGAATTTTTCACCAAAAATTGATTTTTTTCGAATTTAAACTAACAATACCAGCGGCTTGTTCCTATCACCTACAACACGAAAACACCGGGTTATAATGAGTTTCGAGAAAAACTAAGGGAATTATAGCACTTTGAAAATGCGAAAAATCGATTTTCTTTAAACCCGAAAATAGCTGTAGAAACCCTTATCAGCGGCTTATTCCCATCACCTACATTACGAAAACACCGGGTTATAACGGAATTCGACAAGAACAAGTGGAATTATAGCACTTTGAAAAATCGGAAAAAAGTCAATTTTCGACCCCGTTTTTGAGCCCAAAAATGGGCTACAAAAATGCGAGATCTCAGCTAGTATGGGAGCTACGACCTTGCGGATGGTCTCGTTGGATTCAGGAGGACGAAACTAAGTCAAAACCGTTGGAATTTTCCCGATAGGGCCCATAGAAGCCAAGATATGGACCTCCAAAGTTTGGAATTTTTCATTTTAAGGGTATACCCCCCCGTATCGAATTTTTCACCAAAAATTGATTTTTTTCGAATTTGAACTAACGATACCAGCGGCTTGTTCCCATCACCTACAACACGAAAACACCGGGTTATAATGAGTTTCGAGAAAAACTAAGGGAATTATAGCACTTTGAAAATGCGAAAAATCGATTTTCTTTAAACCCGAAAATAGCTGTAGAAACCCTTATCAGCGGCTTATTCCCATCACCTACATTACGAAAACACCGGGTTATAACGGAATTCGACAAGAACAAGTGGAATTATAGCACTTTGAAAAATCGGAAAAAAGTCAATTTTCGACCCCGTTTTTGAGCCCAAAAATGGGCTACAAAAATGCGAGATCTCAGCTAGTATGGGAGCTACGACCTTGCGGATGGTTTCGTTGGATTCAGGAGGACGAAACTAAGTCAAAACCGGTGGAATTTTTTCGATAGGGCCCATAGAAGCCGAGATATGGACTTCCAAAATTTGGGATTTTTCATTTTAAGGGTATACCCCCCCGTATCGAATTTTTCACCAAAAATTATTTTTTTTCGAATTTGAACTAACGATACCAGCGGCTTGTTCCCATCACCTACAACACGAAAACACCGGGTTATAATGAGTTTCGAGAAAAACTAAGGGAATTATAGCACTTTGAAAATGCGAAAAATCGATTTTCTTTAAACCCGAAAATAGCTGTAGAAACCCTTATCAGCGGCTTATTCCCATCACCTACATTACGAAAACACCGGGTTATAACGGAATTCGACAAGAACAAGTGGAATTATAGCACTTTGAAAAATCGGAAAAAAGTCAATTTTCGACCCCGTTTTTGAGCCCAAAAATGGGCTACAAAAATGCGAGATCTCAGCTAGTATGGGAGCTACGACCTTGCGGATGGTCTCGTTGGATTCAGGAGGACGAAACTAAGTCAAAACCGTTGGAATTTTCCCGATAGGGCCCATAGAAGCCGAGATATGGACCTCCAAAGTTTGGGATTTTTCATTTTAAGGGTATACCCCCCCGTATCGAATTTTTCACCAAAAATTGATTTTTTTCGAATTTGAACTAACGATACCAGCGGCTTGTTCCCATCACCTACAACACGAAAACACCGGGTTGTAATGAGTTTCGAGAAAAACTAAGGGAATTATAGCACTTTGAAAATGCGAAAAATCGATTTTCTTTAAACCCAAAAATAGCTGTAGAAACCCTTATCAGCGGCTTATTCCCATCACCTACATTACGAAAACACCGGGTTCTAACGGAATTCAACCAGAACAAGTGGAATTATAGCACTTTGAAAAGTCGGAAAAAAGTCAATTTTCGACCCCGTTTTTGAGCCCAAAAATGGGCTACAAAAATGCGAGATCTCAGCTAGTATGGGAGCTACGACCTTGCAGATGGTTTCGTTGGATTCAGGAGGACGAAACTAAGTCAAAACCGGTGGAATTTTTTCGATAGGGCCCATAGAAGCCGAGATATGGACTTCCAAAGTTTGGGATTTTTCATTTTAAGGGTATACCCCCCCGTATCGAATTTTTCACCAAAAATTATTTTTTTTCGAATTTGAACTAACGATACCAGCGGCTTGTTCCCATCACCTACAACACGAAAACACCGGGTTATAATGAGTTTCGAGAAAAACTAAGGGAATTATAGCACTTTGAAAATGCGAAAAATCGATTTTCTTTAAACCCGAAAATAGCTGTAGAAACCCTTATCAGCGGCTTATTCCCATCACCTACATTACGAAAACACCGGGTTATAACGGAATTCGACCAGAACAAGTGGAATTATAGCACTTTGAAAAGTCGGAAAAAAGTCAATTTTCGACCCCGTTTTTGAGCCCAAAAATGGGCTACAAAAATGCGAGATCTCAGCTAGTATGGGAGCTACGACCTTGCGGATGGTCTCGTTGGATTCAGGAGGACGAAACTAAGTCAAAACCGTTGGAATTTTTCCGATAGGGCCCATAGAAGCCGAGATATGGACCTCCAAAGTTTGGGATTTTTCATTTTAAGGGTATACCCCCCCGTATCGAATTTTTCATCAAAAATTGATTTTTTTCGAATTTGAACTAACGATACCAGCGGCTTGTTCCCATCACCTACAACACGAAAACACCGGGTTATAATGAGTTTCGAGAAAAACTAAGGGAATTATAGCACTTTGAAAATGCGAAAAATCGATTTTCTTTAAACCCAAAAATAGCTGTAGAAACCCTTATCAGCGGCTTATTCCCATCACCTACATTACGAAAACACCGGGTTATAACGGAATTCGACAAGAACAAGTGGAATTATAGCACTTTGAAAAATCGGAAAAAAGTCAATTTTCGACCCCGTTTTTGAGCCCAAAAATGGGCTACAAAAATGCGAGATCTCAGCTAGTATGGGAGCTACGACCTTGCGGATGGTCTCGTTGGATTCAGGAGGACGAAACTAAGTCAAAACCGTTGGAATTTTTCCGATAGGGCCCATAGAAGCCGAGATATGGACCTCCAAAGTTTGGGATTTTTCATTTTAAGGGTATACCCCCCCGTATCGAATTTTTCATCAAAAATTGATTTTTTTCGAATTTGAACTAACGATACCAGCGGCTTGTTCCCATCACCTACAACACGAAAACACCGGGTTATAATGAGTTTCGAGAAAAACTAAGGGAATTATAGCACTTTGAAAATGCGAAAAATCGATTTTCTTTAAACCCGAAAATAGCTGTAGAAACCCTTATCAGCGGCTTATTCCCATCACCTACATTACGAAAACACCGGGTTATAACGGAATTCGACCAGAACAAGTGGAATTATAGCACTTTGAAAAATCGGAAAAAAGTCAATTTTCGACCCCGTTTTTGAGCCCAAAAATGGGCTACAAAAATGCGAGATCTCAGCTAGTATGGGAGCTACGACCTTGCGGATGGTTTCGTTGGATTCAGGAGGACGAAACTAAGTTAAAACCGTTGGAATTTTCCCGATAGGGCCCATAGAAGCCGAGATATGGACCTCCAAAGTTTGGGATTTTTCATTTTAAGGGTATACCCCCCCGTATCGAATTTTGCACCAAAAATTGATTTTTTTCGAATTTGAACTAACGATACCAGCGGCTTGTTCCTATCACCTACAACACGAAAACACCGGGTTATAATGAGTTTCGAGAAAAACTAAGGGAATTATAGCACTTTGAAAATGCGAAAAATCGATTTTCTTTAAACCCGAAAATAGCTGTAGAAACCCTTATCAGCGGCTTATTCCCATCACCTACATTACGAAAACACCGGGTTATAACGGAATTCGACAAGAACAAGTGGAATTATAGCACTTTGAAAAATCGGAAAAAAGTCAATTTTCGACCCCGTTTTTGAGCCCAAAAATGGGCTACAAAAATGCGAGATCTCAGCTAGTATGGGAGCTACGACCTTGCGGATGGTCTCGTTGGATTCAGGAGGACGAAACTAAGTCAAAACCGTTGGAATTTTCCCGATAGGGCCCATAGAAGCCGAGATATGGACCTCCAAAGTTTGGGATTTTTCATTTTAAGGGTATACCCCCCCGTATCGAATTTTTCACCAAAAATTATTTTTTTTCGAATTTGAACTAACGATACCAGCGGCTTGTTCTTATCACCTACAACACGAAAACACCGGGTTATAATGAGTTTCGAAAAAAACTAAGGGAATTATAGCACTTTGAAAATGCGAAAAATCGATTTTCTTTAAACCCGAAAATAGCTGTAGAAACCCTTATCAGCGGCTTATTCCCATCACCTACATTACGAAAACACCGGGTTATAACGGAATTCGACAAGAACAAGTGGAATTATAGCACTTTGAAAAATCGGAAAAAAGTCAATTTTCGACCCCGTTTTTGAGCCCAAAAATGGGCTACAAAAATGCGAGATCTCAGCTAATATGGGAGCTACGACCTTGCGGATGGTTTCGTTGGATTCAGGAGGACGAAACTAAGTCAAAACCGTTGGAATTTTTCCGATAGGGCCCATAGAAGCCGAGATATGGACCTCCAAAGTTTGGGATTTTTCATTTTAAGGGTATACCCCCCGTATCGAATTTTTCATCAAAAATTGATTTTTTTCGAATTTGAACTAACGATACCAGCGGCTTGTTCCCATCACCTACAACACGAAAACACCGGGTTATAATGAGTTTCGAGAAAAACTAAGGGAATTAAAGCACTTTGAAAATGCGAAAAATCGATTTTCTTTAAACCCGAAAATAGCTGTAGAAACCCTTATCAGCGGCTTATTCCCATCACCTACATTACGAAAACACCGGGTTATAACGGAATTCGACCAGAACAAGTGGAATTATAGCACTTTGAAAAATCGGAAAAAAGTCAATTTTCGACCCCGTTTTTGAGCCCAAAAATTAACTACAAAAATGCGAGATCTCAGCTAGTATGGGAGCTACGACCTTGCGGATGGTTTCGTTGGATTCAGGAGGACGAAACTAAGTCAAAACCGTTGGAATTTTTCCGATAGGGCCCATAGAAGTCGAGATATGGACCTCCAAAGTTTGGGATTTTTCATTTTAAGGGTATACCCCCCCGTATCGAATTTTTCATCAAAAATTGATTTTTTTCGAATTTGAACTAACGATACCAGCGGCTTGTTCCCATCACCTACAACACGAAAACACCGGGTTATAATGAGTTTCGAGAAAAACTAAGGGAATTATAGCACTTTGAAAATGCGAAAAATCGATTTTCTTTAAACCCGAAAATAGCTGTAGAAACCCTTATCAGCGGCTTATTCCCATCACCTACATTATGAAAACACCGGGTTATAACGGAATTCGACCAGAACAAGTGGAATTATAGCACTTTGAAAAGTCGGAAAAAAGTCAATTTTCGACCCCGTTTTTGAGCCCAAAAATGGGCTACAAAAATGCGAGATCTCAGCTAGTATGGGAGCTACGACCTTGCGGATGGTTTCGTTGGATTCAGGAGGACGAAACTAAGTCAAAACCGTTGGAATTTTTCCGATAGGGCCCATAGAAGCCGAGATATGGACCTCCAAAGTTTGGGATTTTTCATTTTAAGGGTATACCCCCCCGTATCGAATTTTTCACCAAAAATTGATTTTTTTCGAATTTGAACTAACGATACCAGCGGCTTGTTCCCATCACCTACAACACGAAAACACCGGGTTATAATGAGTTTCGAGAAAAACTAAGGGAATTATAGCACTTTGAAAATGCGAAAAATCGATTTTCTTTAAACCCAAAAATAGCTGTAGAAACCCTTATCAGCGGCTTATTCCCATCACCTACATTACGAAAACACCGGGTTATAACGGAATTCGACAAGAACAAGTGGAATTATAGCACTTTGAAAAATCGGAAAAAAGTCAATTTTCGACCCCGTTTTTGAGCCCAAAAATGGGCTACAAAAATGCGAGATCTCAGCTAGTATGGGAGCTACGACCTTGCGGATGGTCTCGTTGGATTCAGGAGGACGAAACTAAGTCAAAACCGTTGGAATTTTCCCGATAGGGCCCATAGAAGCCAAGATATGGACCTCCAAAGTTTGGGATTTTTCATTTTAAGGGTATACCCCCCCGTATCGAATTTTTCACCAAAAATTGATTTTTTTCGAATTTGAACTAACGATACCAGCGGCTTGTTCCCATCACCTACAACACGAAAACACCGGGTTATAATGAGTTTCGAGAAAAACTAAGGGAATTATAGCACTTTGAAAATGCGAAAAATCGATTTTCTTTAAACCCGAAAATAGCTGTAGAAACCCTTATCAGCGGCTTATTCCCATCACCTACATTACGAAAACACCGGGTTATAACGGAATTCGACAAGAACAAGTGGAATTATAGCACTTTGAAAAATCGGAAAAAAGTCAATTTTCGACCCCGTTTTTGAGCCCAAAAATGGGCTACAAAAATGCGAGATCTCAGCTAGTATGGGAGCTACGACCTTGCGGATGGTTTCGTTGGATTCAGGAGGACGAAACTAAGTCAAAACCGTTGGAATTTTTCCGATAGGGCCCATAGAAGCCGAGATATGGACCTCCAAAGTTTGGGATTTTTCATTTTAAGGGTATACCCCCCCCCCCCGTATCGAATTTTTCACCAAAAATTATTTTTTTTCGAATTTGAACTAACGATACCAGCGGCTTGTTCCCATCACCTACAACACGAAAACACCGGGTTATAATGAGTTTCGAGAAAAACTAAGGGAATTATAGCACTTTGAAAATGCGAAAAATCGATTTTCTTTAAACCCAAAAATAGCTGTAGAAACCCTTATCAGCGGCTTATTCCCATCACCTACATTACGAAAACACCGGGTTATAACGGAATTCGACAAGAACAAGTGGAATTATAGCACTTTGAAAAATCGGAAAAAAGTCAATTTTCGACCCCGTTTTTGAGCCCAAAAATGGGCTACAAAAATGCGAGATCTCAGCTAGTATGGGAGCTACGACCTTGCGGATGGTCTCGTTGGATTCAGGAGGACGAAACTAAGTCAAAACCGTTGGAATTTTCCCGATAGGGCCCATAGAAGCCAAGATATGGACCTCCAAAGTTTGGGATTTTTCATTTTAAGGGTATACCCCCCCGTATCGAATTTTTCACCAAAAATTGATTTTTTTCGAATTTGAACTAACGATACCAGCGGCTTGTTCCCATCACCTACAACACGAAAACACCGGGTTATAATGAGTTTCGAGAAAAACTAAGGGAATTATAGCACTTTGAAAATGCGAAAAATCGATTTTCTTTAAACCCGAAAATAGCTGTAGAAACCCTTATCAGCGGCTTATTCCCATCACCTACATTACGAAAACACCGGGTTATAACGGAATTCGACAAGAACAAGTGGAATTATAGCACTTTGAAAAATCGGAAAAAAGTCAATTTTCGACCCCGTTTTTGAGCCCAAAAATGGGCTACAAAAATGCGAGATCTCAGCTAGTATGGGAGCTACGACCTTGCGGATGGTCTCGTTGGATTCAGGAGGACGAAACTAAGTCAAAACCGTTGGAATTTTCCCGATAGGGCCCATAGAAGCCGAGATATGGACCTCCAAAGTTTGGGATTTTTCATTTTAAGGGTATACCCCCCCGTATCGAATTTTTCATCAAAAATTGATTTTTTTCGAATTTGAACTAACGATACCAGCGGCTTGTTCCCATCACCTACAACACGAAAACACCGGGTTATAATGAGTTTCGAGAAAAACTAAGGGAATTATAGCACTTTGAAAATGCGAAAAATCGATTTTCTTTAAACCCAAAAATAGCTGTAGAAACCCTTATCAGCGGCTTATTCCCATCACCTACATTACGAAAACACCGGGTTATAACGGAATTCGACAAGAACAAGTGGAATTATAGCACTTTGAAAAATCGGAAAAAAGTCAATTTTCGACCCCGTTTTTGAGCCCAAAAATGGGCTACAAAAATGCGAGATCTCAGCTAGTATGGGAGCTACGACCTTGCGGATGGTCTCGTTGGATTCAGGAGGACGAAACTAAGTCAAAACCGTTGGAATTTTCCCGATAGGGCCCATAGAAGCCAAGATATGGACCTCCAAAGTTTGGGATTTTTCATTTTAAGGGTATACCCCCCCGTATCGAATTTTTCACCAAAAATTGATTTTTTTCGAATTTGAACTAACGATACCAGCGGCTTGTTCCCATCACCTACAACACGAAAACACCGGGTTATAATGAGTTTCGAGAAAAACTAAGGGAATTATAGCACTTTGAAAATGCGAAAAATCGATTTTCTTTAAACCCGAAAATAGCTGTAGAAACCCTTATCAGCGGCTTATTCCCATCACCTACATTACGAAAACACCGGGTTATAACGGAATTCGACAAGAACAAGTGGAATTATAGCATTTTGAAAAATCGGAAAAAAGTCAATTTTCGACCCCGTTTTTGAGCCCAAAAATGGGCTACAAAAATGCGAGATCTCAGCTAGTATGGGAGCTACGACCTTGCGGATGGTCTCGTTGGATTCAGGAGGACGAAACTAAGTCAAAACCGTTGGAATTTTCCCGATAGGGCCCATAGAAGCCGAGATATGGACCTCCAAAGTTTGGGATTTTTCATTTTAAGGGTATACCCCCCCGTATCGAATTTTTCACCAAAAATTGATTTTTTTCGAATTTGAACTAACGATACCAGCGGCTTGTTCCCATCACCTACAACACGAAAACACCGGGTTATAATGAGTTTCGAGAAAAACTAAGGGAATTATAGCACTTTGAAAATGCGAAAAATCGATTTTCTTTAAACCCAAAAATAGCTGTAGAAACCCTTATCAGCGGCTTATTCCCATCACCTACATTACGAAAACACCGGGTTATAACGGAATTCAACCAGAACAAGTGGAATTATAGCACTTTGAAAAGTCGGAAAAAAGTCAATTTTCGACCCCGTTTTTGAGCCCAAAAATGGGCTACAAAAATGCGAGATCTCAGCTAGTATGGGAGCTACGACCTTGCGGATGGTTTCGTTGGATTCAGGAGGACGAAACTAAGTCAAAACCGGTGGAATTTTTTCGATAGGGCCCATAGAAGCCGAGATATGGACTTCCAAAGTTTGGGATTTTTCATTTTAAGGGTATACCCCCCCGTATCGAATTTTTCACCAAAAATTATTTTTTTTCGAATTTGAACTAACGATACCAGCGGCTTGTTCCCATCACCTACAACACGAAAACACCGGGTTATAATGAGTTTCGAGAAAAACTAAGGGAATTATAGCACTTTGAAAATGCGAAAAATCGATTTTCTTTAAACCCGAAAATAGCTGTAGAAACCCTTATCAGCGGCTTATTCCCATCACCTACATTACGAAAACACCGGGTTATAACGGAATTCGACCAGAACAAGTGGAATTATAGCACTTTGAAAAGTCGGAAAAAAGTCAATTTTCGACCCCGTTTTTGAGCCCAAAAATGGGCTACAAAAATGCGAGATCTCAGCTAGTATGGGAGCTACGACCTTGCGGATGGTTTCGTTGGATTCAGGAGGACGAAACTAAGTCAAAACCGTTGGAATTTTTCCGATAGGGCCCATAGAAGCCGAGATATGGACCTCCAAAGTTTGGGATTTTTCATTTTAAGGGTATACCCCCCCGTATCGAATTTTTCACCAAAAATTGATTTTTTTCGAATTTGAACTAGCGATACCAGCGGCTTGTTCCCATCACCTACAACACGAAAACACCGGGTTATAATGAGTTTCGAGAAAAACTAAGGGAATTATAGCACTTTGAAAATGCGAAAAATTGATTTTCTTTAAACCCGAAAATAGCTGTAGAAACCCTTATCAGCGGCTTATTCCCATCACCTACATTACGAAAACACCGGGTTATAACGGAATTCGACAAGAACAAGTGGAATTATAGCACTTTGAAAAATCGGAAAAAAGTCAATTTTCGACCCCGTTTTTGAGCCCAAAAATGGGCTACAAAAATGCGAGATCTCAGCTAATATGGGAGCTACGGCCTTGCGGATGGTCTAGTTGGATTCAGGAGGACGAAACTAAGTCAAAACCGTTGGAATTTTCCCGATAGGGCCCATAGAAGCCGAGATATGGACCTCCAAAGTTTGGGATTTTTCATTTTAAGGGTATACCCCCCCGTATCGAATTTTTCACCAAAAATTGATTTTTTTCGAATTTGAACTAACGATACCAGCGGCTTGTTCCCATCACCTACAACACGAAAACACCGGGTTATAATGAGTTTCGAAAAAAACTAAGGGAATTATAGCACTTTGAAAATGCGAAAAATCGATTTTCTTTAAACCCGAAAATAGCTGTAGAAACCCTTATCAGCGGCTTATTCCCATCACCTACATTACGAAAACACCGGGTTATAACGGAATTCGACAAGAACAAGTAGAATTATAGCACTTTGAAAAATCGGAAAAAAGTCAATTTTCGACCCCGTTTTTGAGCCCAAAAATGGGCTACAAAAATGCGAGATCTCAGCTAGTATGGGAGCTACGACCTTGCGGATGGTCTCGTTGGATTCAGGAGGACGAAACTAAGTCAAAACCGTTGGAATTTTCCCGATAGGGCCCATAGAAGCCGAGATATGGACCTCCAAAGTTTGGGATTTTTCATTTTAAGGGTATACCCCCCCGTATCGAATTTTTCATCAAAAATTGATTTTTTTCGAATTTGAACTAACGATACCAGCGGCTTGTTCCCATCACCTACAACACGAAAACACCGGGTTATAATGAGTTTCGAGAAAAACTAAGGGAATTATAGCACTTTGAAAATGCGAAAAATCGATTTTCTTTAAACCCAAAAATAGCTGTAGAAACCCTTATCAGCGGCTTATTCCCATCACCTACATTACGAAAACACCGGGTTATAACGGAATTCGACAAGAACAAGTGGAATTATAGCACTTTGAAAAATCGGAAAAAAGTCAATTTTCGACCCCGTTTTTGAGCCCAAAAATGGGCTACAAAAATGCGAGATCTCAGCTAGTATGGGAGCTACGACCTTGCGGATGGTCTCGTTGGATTCAGGAGGACGAAACTAAGTCAAAACCGTTGGAATTTTCCCGATAGGGCCCATAGAAGCCAAGATATGGACCTCCAAAATTTGGGATTTTTCATTTTAAGGGTATACCCCCCCGTATCGAATTTTTCACCAAAAATTGATTTTTTTCGAATTTGAACTAACGATACCAGCGGCTTGTTCCCATCACCTACAACACGAAAACACCGGGTTATAATGAGTTTCGAGAAAAACTAAGGGAATTATAGCACTTTGAAAATGCGAAAAATCGATTTTCTTTAAACCCGAAAATAGCTGTAGAAACCCTTATCAGCGGCTTATTCCCATCACCTACATTACGAAAACACCGGGTTATAACGGAATTCGACAAGAACAAGTGGAATTATAGCACTTTGAAAAATCGGAAAAAAGTCAATTTTCGACCCCGTTTTTGAGCCCAAAAATGGGCTACAAAAATGCGAGATCTCAGCTAGTATGGGAGCTACGACCTTGCGGATGGTCTCGTAGGATTCAGGAGGACGAAACTAAGTCAAAACCGTTGGAATTTTCCCGATAGGGCCCATAGAAGCCGAGATATGGACCTCCAAAGTTTGGGATTTTTCATTTTAAGGGTATACCCCCCCGTATCGAATTTTTCACCAAAAATTGATTTTTTTCGAATTTGAACTAACGATACCAGCGGCTTGTTCCCATCACCTACAACACGAAAACACCGGGTTATAATGAGTTTCGAGAAAAACTAAGGGAATTATAGCACTTTGAAAATGCGAAAAATCGATTTTCTTTAAACCCGAAAATAGCTGTAGAAACCCTTATCAGCGGCTTATTCCAATCACCTACATTACGAAAACACCGGGTTATAACGGAATTCGACCAGAACAAGTGGAATTATAGCACTTTGAAAAGTCGGAAAAAAGTCAATTTTCGACCCCGTTTTTGAGCCCAAAAATGGGCTACAAAAATGCGAGATCTCAGCTAGTATGGGAGCTACGACCTTGCGGATGGTTTCGTTGGATTCAGGAGGACGAAACTAAGTCAAAACCGTTGGAATTTTTCCGATAGGGCCCATAGAAGCCGAGATATGGACCTCCAAAGTTTGGGATTTTTCATTTTAAGGGTATACCCCCCCGTATCGAATTTTTCACCAAAAATTATTTTTTTTCGAATTTGAACTAACGATACCAGCGGCTTGTTCCCATCACCTACAACACGAAAACACCGGGTTATAATGAGTTTCGAGAAAAACTAAGGGAATTATAGCACTTTGAAAATGCGAAAAATCGATTTTCTTTAAACCCGAAAATAGCTGTAGAAACCCTTATCAGCGGCTTATTCCCATCACCTACATTACGAAAACACCGGGTTATAACGGAATTCGACAAGAACAAGTGGAATTATAGCACTTTGAAAAATCGGAAAAAAGTCAATTTTCGACCCCGTTTTTGAGCCCAAAAATGGGCTACAAAAATGCGAGATCTCAGCTAGTATGGGAGCTACGACCTTGCGGATGGTCTCGTTGGATTCAGGAGGACGAAACTAAGTCAAAACCGTTGGAATTTTCCCGATAGGGCCCATAGAAGCCGAGATATGGACCTCCAAAGTTTGGGATTTTTCATTTTAAGGGTATACCCCCCCGTATCGAATTTTTCATCAAAAATTGATTTTTTTCGAATTTGAACTAACGATACCAGCGGCTTGTTCCCATCACCTACAACACGAAAACACCGGGTTATAATGAGTTTCGAGAAAAACTAAGGGAATTATAGCACTTTGAAAATGCGAAAAATCGATTTTCTTTAAACCCGAAAATAGCTGTAGAAACCCTTATCAGCGGCTTATTCCCATCACCTACATTATGAAAACACCGGGTTATAACGGAATTCGACCAGAACAAGTGGAATTATAGCACTTTGAAAAGTCGGAAAAAAGTCAATTTTCGACCCCGTTTTTGAGCCCAAAAATGGGCTACAAAAATGCGAGATCTCAGCTAGTATGAAAGCTACGACCTTGCGGATGGTTTCGTTGGATTCAGGAGGACGAAACTAAGTCAAAACCGTTGGAATTTTTCCGATAGGGCCCATAGAAGCCGAGATATGGACCTCCAAAGTTTGGGATTTTTCATTTTAAGGGTATACCCCCCCGTATCGAATTTTTCATCAAAAATTGATTTTTTTCGAATTTGAACTAACGATACCAGCGGCTTGTTCCCATCACCTACAACACGAAAACACCAGGTTATAATGAGTTTCGAGAAAAACTAAGGGAATTATAGCACTTTGAAAATGCGAAAAATCGATTTTCTTTAAACCCGAAAATAGCTGTAGAAACCCTTATCAGCGGCTTATTCCCATCACCTACATTACGAAAACACCGGGTTATAACGGAATTCGACCAGAACAAGTGGAATTATAGCACTTTGAAAAGTCGGAAAAAAGTCAATTTTCGACCCCGTTTTTGAGCCCAAAAATGGGCTACAAAAATGCGAGATCTCAGCTAGTATGGGAGCTACGACCTTGCGGATGGTTTCGTTGGATTCAGGAGGACAAAACTAAGTCAAAACCGTTGGAATTTTTCCGATAGGGCCCATAGAAGCCGAGATATGGACCTCCAAAGTTTGGGATTTTTCATTTTAAGGGTATGCCCCCACGTATCGAATTTTTCACCAAAAATTGATTTTTTTCGAATTTGAACTAACGCTACCAGCGGCTTGTTCCCATCACCTACAACACGAAAACACCGGGTTATAATGAGTTTCGAGAAAAACTAAGGGAATTATAGCACTTTGAAAATGCGAAAAATCGATTTTCTTTAAACCCGAAAATAGCTGTAGAAACCCTTATCAGCGGCTTATTCCCATCACCTACATTACGAAAACACCGGGTTATAACGGAATTCGACCCGAACAAGTGGAATTATAGCACTTTGAAAAATCGGAAAAAAGTCAATTTTCGACCCCGTTTTTGAGCCCAAAAATGGGCTACAAAAATGCGAGATCTCAGCTAATATGGGAGCTACGGCCTTGCGGATGGTCTCGTTGGATTCAGGAGGACGAAACTAAGTCAAAACCGTTGGAATTTTCCCGATAGGGCCCATAGAAGCCGAGATATGGACCTCCAAAGTTTGGGATTTTTCATTTTAAGGGTATACCCCCCCGTATCGAATTTTGCACCAAAAATTGATTTTTTTCGAATTTGAACTAACGATACCAGCGGCTTGTTCCTATCACCTACAACACGAAAACACCGGGTTATAATGAGTTTCGAGAAAAACTAAGGGAATTATAGCACTTTGAAAATGCGAAAAATCGATTTTCTTTAAACCCGGAAATAGCTGTAGAAACCCTTATCAGCGGCTTATTCCCATCACCTACATTACGAAAACACCGGGTTATAACGGAATTCGACAAGAACAAGTGGAATTATAGCACTTTGAAAAATCGGAAAAAAGTCAATTTTCGACCCCGTTTTTGAGCCCAAAAATGGGCTACAAAAATGCGAGATCTCAGCTAATATGGGAGCTACGGCCTTGCGGATGGTCTAGTTGGATTCAGGAGGACGAAACTAAGTCAAAACCGTTGGAATTTTCCCGATAGGGCCCATAGAAGCCGAGATATGGACCTCCAAAATTTGGGATTTTTCATTTTAAGGGTATACCCCCCGTATCGAATTTTTCACCAAAAATTATTTTTTTTCGAATTTGAACTAACGATACCAGCGGCTTGTTCCCATCACCTACAACACGAAAACACCGGGTTATAATGAGTTTCGAGAAAAACTAAGGGAATTATAGCACTTTGAAAATGCGAAAAATCGATTTTCTTTAAACCCGAAAATAGCTGTAGAAACTCTTATCAGCGGCTTATTCCCATCACCTACATTACGAAAACACCGGGTTATAACGGAATTCGACCAGAACAAGTGGAATCATAGCACTTTGAAAAGTCGGAAAAAAGTCAATTTTCGACCCCGTTTTTGAGCCCAAAAATAGGCTACAAAAATGCGAGATCTCAGCTAGTATGGGAGCTACGACCTTGCGGATGGTTTCGTTGGATTCAGGAGGACGAAACTAAGTCAAAACCGTTGGAATTTTTCCGATAGGGCCCATAGAAGCCGAGATATGGACCTCCAAAGTTTGGGATTTTTCATTTTAAGGGTATACCCGCCCGTATCGAATTTTGCACCAAAAATTGATTTTTTTCGAATTTGAACTAACGATACCAGCGGCTTGTTCCTATCACCTACAACACGAAAACACCGGGTTATAATGAGTTTCGAGAAAAACTAAGGGAATTATAGCACTTTGAAAATGCGAAAAATCGATTTTCTTTAAACCCGAAAATAGCTGTAGAAACCCTTATCAGCGGCTTATTCCCATCACCTACATTATGAAAACACCGGGTTATAACGGAATTCGACCAGAACAAGTGGAATTATAGCACTTTGAAAAGTCGGAAAAAAGTCAATTTTCGACCCCGTTTTTGAGCCCAAAAATGGGCTACAAAAATGCGAGATCTCAGCTAGTATGGGAGCTACGACCTTGCGGATGGTTTCGTTGGATTCAGGAGGACGAAACTAAGTCAAAACCGTTGGAATTTTTCCGATAGGGCCCATAGAAGCCGAGATATGGACCTCCAAAGTTTGGGATTTTTCATTTTAAGGGTATACCCCCCCGTATCGAATTTTTCACCAAAAATTGATTTTTTTCGAATTTGAACTAACGATACCAGCGGCTTGTTCCCATCACCTACAACACGAAAACACCGGGTTATAATGAGTTTCGAGAAAAACTAAGGGAATTATAGCACTTTGAAAATGCGAAAAATCGATTTTCTTTAAACCCGAAAATAGCTGTAGAAACTCTTATCAGCGGCTTATTCCCATCACCTACATTACGAAAACACCGGGTTATAACGGAATTCGACAAGAACAAATGGAATTATAGCACTTTGAAAAATCGGAAAAAAGTCAATTTTCGACCCCGTTTTTGAGCCCAAAAATGGGCTACAAAAATGCGAGATCTCAGCTAGTATGGGAGCTACGACCTTGCGGATGATCTCGTTGGATTCAGGAGGACGAAACTAAGTCAAAACCGTTGGAATTTTCCCGATAGGGCCCATAGAAGCCGAGATATGGACCTCCAAAGTTTGGGATTTTTCATTTTAAGGGTATACCCCCCCGAATCGAATTTTTCACCAAAAATTGATTTTTTTCGAATTTGAACTAACGATACCAGCGGCTTGTTCCCATCACCTACAACACGAAAACACCGGGTTATAATGGGTTTTGAGAAAAACTAAGGGAATTATAGCACTTTGAAAATGCAAAAAATCGATTTTCTTTAAACCCGAAAATAGCTGTAGAAACCCTTATCAGCGGCTTATTCCCATCACCTACATTACGAAAACACCGGGTTATAACGGAATTCGACAAGAACAAATGGAATTATAGCACTTTGAAAAATCGGAAAAAAGTCAATTTTCGACCCCGTTTTTGAGCCCAAAAATGGGCTACAAAAATGCGAGATCTCAGCTAGTATGGGAGCTACGACCTTGCGGATGGTCTCGTTGGATTCAGGAGGACGAAACTAAGTCAAAACCGTTAGAATTTTCCCGATAGGGCCCATAGAAACCGAGATATGGACCTCCAAAGTTTGGGATTTTTCATTTTAAGGGTATACCCCCCCGTATCGAATTTTTCACCAAAAATTGATTTTTTTCGAATTTGAACTAACGATACCAGCGGCTTGTTCCCATCACCTACAACACGAAAACACCGGGTTATAATGGGTTTTGAGAAAAACTAAGGGAATTATAGCACTTTGAAAATGCGAAAAATCGATTTTCTTTAAACCCGAAAATAGCTGTAGAAACCCTTATCAGCGGCTTATTCCCATCACCTACATTACGAAAACACCGGGTTATAACGGAATTCGACAAGAACAAGTGGAATTATAGCACTTTAAAAAATCGGAAAAAAGTCATTTTTCGACCCCGTTTTTGAGCCCAAAAATGGGCTACAAAAAAGCGAGATCTCAGCTAATATGGGAGCTACGGCCTTGCGGATGGTCTCGTTGGATTTAGGAGGACGAAACTAAGTCAAAACCGTTGGAATTTTTCCGATAGGGCCCATAGAAGCCGAGATATGGACCTCCAAAGTTTGGGATTTTTCATTTTAAGGGTATACTTCCCCGTATCGAATTTTTCACCAAAAATTAATTTTTTTCGAATTTGAACTAACGATACCAGCGGCTTGTTCCCATCACCTACAACACGAAAACACCGGGTTATAATGAGTTTCGAGAAAAACTAAGGGAATTATAGCACTTTCAAAATGCGAAAAATCGATTTTCTTTAAACCCGAAAATAGCTGTAGAAACCCTTATCAGCGGCTTATTCCCATCACCTACATTACGAAAACACCGGGTTATAACGGAATTCGACAAGAACAAGTGGAATTATAGCACTTTGAAAAATCGGAAAAAAGTCAATTTTCGACCCCGTTTTTGAGCCCAAAAATGGGCTACAAAAATGCGAGATCTCAGCTAATATGGGAGCTACGGCCTTGCGGATGGTCTCGTTGGATTCAGGAGGACGAAACTAAGTCAAAACCGTTGGAATTTTCCCGATAGGGCCCATAGAAGCCGAGATATGGACCTCCAAAGTTTGGGATTTTTCATTTTAAGGGTATACCCCCCCGTATCGAATTTTTCACCAAAAATTGATTTTTTTCGAATTTGAACTAACGATACCAGCGGCTTGTTCCCATCACCTACAACACGAAAACACCGGGTTATAATGAGTTTCGAGAAAAACTAAGGGAATTATAGCACTTTGAAAATGCGAAAAATCGATTTTCTTTAAACCCGAAAATAGCTGTAGAAACCCTTATCAGCGGCTTATTCCCATCACCTACATTACGAAAACACCGGGTTATAACGGAATTCGACCAGAACAAGTGGAATTATAGCACTTTAAAAAATCGGAAAAAAGTCATTTTTCGACCCCGTTTTTGAGCCCAAAAATGGGCTATAAAAATGCGAGATCTCAGCTAGTATGGGAGCTACGACCTTGCGGATGGTTTCGTTGGATTCAGGATGACGAAACTAAGTTAAAACCGTTGGAATTTTTCCGATAGGGCCCATAGAAGCCGAGATATGGACCTCCAAAGTTTGGGATTTTTCATTTTAAGGGTATACCCCCCCGTATCGAATTTTTCATCAAAAATTGATTTTTTTCGAATTTGAACTAACGATACCAGCGGCTTGTTCCCATCACCTACAACACGAAAACACCGGGTTATAATGAGTTTCGAGAAAAACTAAGAGAATTATAGCACTTTGAAAATGCGAAAAATCGATTTTCTTTAAACCCGAAAATAGCTGTAGAAACCCTTATCAGCGGCTTATTCCCATCACCTACATTACGAAAACACCGGGTTATAACGGAATTCGACCAGAACAAGTGGAATTATAGCACTTTGAAAAATCGGAAAAAAGTCAATTTTCGACCCCGTTTTTGAGCCCAAAAATGGGCTACAAAAATGCGAGATCTCAGCTAATATGGGAGCTACGGCCTTGCGGATGGTCTCGTTGGATTCGGGAGGACGAAACTAAGTCAAAACCGTTGGAATTTTCCCGATAGGGCCCATAGAAGCCGAGATATGGACCTCCAAAGTTTGGGATTTTTCATTTTAAGGGTATACCCCCCCGTATCGAATTTTTCACCAAAAATTGATTTTTTTCGAATTTGAACTAACGATACCAGCGGCTTGTTCCCATCACCTACAACACGAAAACACCGGGTTATAATGAGTTTCGAGAAAAACTAAGGGAATTATAGCACTTTGAAAATGCGAAAAATCGATTTTCTTTAAACCCGAAAATAGCTGTAGAAACCCTTATCAGCGGCTTATTCCCATCACCTACATTACGAAAACACCGGGTTATAACGGAATTCGACCAGAACAAGTGGAATTATAGCACTTTAAAAAATCGGAAAAAAGTCAATTTTCGACCCCGTTTTTGAGCCCAAAAATGGGCTATAAAAATGCGAGATCTCAGCTAGTATGGGAGCTACGACCTTGCGGATGGTTTCGTTGGATTCAGGAGGACGAAACTAAGTCAAAACCGTTGGAATTTTTCCGATAGGGCCCATAGAAGCCGAGATATGGACCTCCAAAGTTTGGGATTTTTCATTTTAAGGGTATACCCCCCCGTATCGAATTTTTCATCAAAAATTGATTTTTTTCGAATTTGAACTAACGATACCAGCGGCTTGTTCCCATCACCTACAACACGAAAACACCGGGTTATAATGAGTTTCGAGAAAAACTAAGGGAATTATAGCACTTTGAAAATGCGAAAAATCGATTTTCTTTAAACCCGAAAATAGCTGTAGAAACCCTTATCAGCGGCTTATTCCCATCACCTACATTACGAAAACACCGGGTTATAACGGAATTCGACCAGAACAAGTGGAATTATAGCACTTTGAAAAGTCGGACAAAAGTCAATTTTCGACCCCGTTTTTGAGCCCAAAAATGGGCTACAAAAATGCGAGATCTCAGCTAGTATGGGAGCTACGACCTTGCGGATGGTTTCGTTGGATTTAGGAGGACGAAACTAAGTCAAAACCGTTGGAATTTTTCCGATAGGGCCCATAGAAGCCGAGATATGGACCTCCAAAGTTTGGGATTTTTCATTTTAAGGGTATACCCCCCCGTATCGAATTTTTCATCAAAAATTGATTTTTTTCGAATTTGAACTAACGATACCAGCGGCTTGTTCCCATCACCTACAACACGAAAACACCGGGTTATAATGAGTTTCGAGAAAAACTAAGGGAATTATAGCACTTTGAAAATGCGAAAAATCGATTTTCTTTAAACCCGAAAATAGCTGTAGAAACCCTTATCAGCGGCTTATTCCCATCACCTACATTACGAAAACACCGGGTTATAACGGAATTCGACAAGAACAAGTGGAATTATAGCACTTTGAAAAATCGGAAAAAAGTCAATTTTCGACCCCGTTTTTGAGCCCAAAAATGGGCTACAAAAATGCGAGATCTCAGCTAATATGGGAGCTACGGCCTTGCGGATGGTCTCGTTGGATTCAGGAGGACGAAACTAAGTCAAAACCGTTGGAATTTTCCCGATAGGGCCCATAGAAGCCGAGATATGGACCTCCAAAGTTTGGGATTTTTCATTTTAAGGGTATACCCCCCCGTATCGAATTTTTCACCAAAAATTGATTTTTTTCGAATTTGAACTAACGATACCAGCGGCTTGTTCCCATCACCTACAACACGAAAACACCGGGTTATAATGAGTTTCGAGAAAAACTAAGGGAATTATAGCACTTTGAAAATGCGAAAAATCGATTTTCTTTAAACCCGAAAATAGCTGTAGAAACCCTTATCAGCGGCTTATTCCCATCACCTACATTACGAAAACACCGGGTTATAACGGAATTCGACCAGAACAAGTGGAATTATAGCACTTTAAAAAATCGGAAAAAAGTCATTTTTCGACCCCGTTTTTGAGCCCAAAAATGGGCTATAAAAATGCGAGATCTCAGCTAGTATGGGAGCTACGACCTTGCGGATGGTTTCGTTGGATTCAGGAGGACGAAACTAAGTCAAAACCGTTGGAATTTTTCCGATAGGGCCCATAGAAGCCGAGATATGGACCTCCAAAGTTTGGGATTTTTCATTTTAAGGGTATACCCCCCCGTATCGAATTTTTCATCAAAAATTGATTTTTTTCGAATTTGAACTAACGATACCAGCGGCTTGTTCCCATCACCTACAACACGAAAACACCGGGTTATAATGAGTTTCGAGAAAAACTAAGGGAATTATAGCACTTTGAAAATGCGAAAAATCGATTTTCTTTAAACCCGAAAATAGCTGTAGAAACCCTTATCAGCGGCTTATTCCCATCACCTACATTACGAAAACACCGGGTTATAACGGAATTCGACCAGAACAAGTGGAATTATAGCACTTTGAAAAATCGGAAAAAAGTCAATTTTCGACCCCGTTTTTGAGCCCAAAAATGGGCTACAAAAATGCGAGATCTCAGCTAATATGGGAGCTACGGCCTTGCGGATGGTCTCGTTGGATTCGGGAGGACGAAACTAAGTCAAAACCGTTGGAATTTTCCCGATAGGGCCCATAGAAGCCGAGATATGGACCTCCAAAGTTTGGGATTTTTCATTTTAAGGGTATACCCCCCCGTATCGAATTTTTCATCAAAAATTGATTTTTTTCGAATTTGAACTAACGATACCAGCGGCTTGTTCCCATCACCTACAACACGAAAACACCGGGTTATAATGAGTTTCGAGAAAAACTAAGGGAATTATAGCTCTTTGAAAATGCGAAAAATCGATTTTCTTTAAACCCGAAAATAGCTGTAGAAACCCTTATCAGCGGCTTATTCCCATCACCTACATTACGAAAACACCGGGTTATAACGGAATTCGACCAGAACAAGTGGAATTATAGCACTTTGAAAAATCGGAAAAAAGTCAATTTTCGACCCCGTTTTTGAGCCCAAAAATGGGCTACAAAAATGCGAGATCTCAGCTAGTATGGGAGCTACGACCTTGCGGATGGTTTCGTTGGATTTAGGAGGACGAAACTAAGTCAAAACCGTTGGAATTTTTCCGACAGGGCCCATAGAAGCCGAGATATGGACCTCCAAAGTTTGGGATTTTTCATTTTAAGGGTATACCCCCCCGTATCGAATTTTTCATCAAAAATTGATTTTTTTCGAATTTGAACTAACGATACCAGCGGCTTGTTCCCATCACCTACAACACGAAAACACCGGGTTATAATGAGTTTCGAGAAAAACTAAGGGAATTATAGCACTTTGAAAATGCGAAAAATCGATTTTCTTTAAACCCGAAAATAGCTGTAGAAACCCTTATCAGCGGCTTATTCCCATCACCTACATTACGAAAACACCGGGTTATAACGGAATTCGACCAGAACAAGTGGAATTATAGCACTTTGAAAAATCGGAAAAAAGTCAATTTTCGACCCCGTTTTTGAGCCCAAAAATGGGCTACAAAAATGCGAGATTTTAGCTAATATGGGAGCTACGGCCTTGCGGATGGTCTCGTTGGATTCAGGAGGACGAAACTAAGTCAAAACCGTTGGAATTTTCCCGATAGGGCCCATAGAAGCCGAGATATGGACCTCCAAAGTTTGGGATTTTTCATTTTAAAGGTATACCCCCCCGTATCGAATTTTTCACCAAAAATTGATTTTTTTCGAATTTGAACTAACGATACCAGCGGCTTGTTCCCATCACCTACAACACGAAAACACCGGGTTATAATGAGTTTCGAGAAAAACTAAGGGAATTATAGCTCTTTGAAAATGCGAAAAATCGATTTTCTTTAAACCCGAAAATAGCTGTAGAAACCCTTATCAGCGGCTTATTCCCATCACCTACATTACGAAAACACCGGGTTATAACGGAATTCGACCAGAACAAGTGGAATTATAGCACTTTGAAAAATCGGAAAAAAGTCAATTTTCGACCCCGTTTTTGAGCCCAAAAATGGGCTACAAAAATGCGAGATCTCAGCTAGTATGGGAGCTACGACCTTGCGGATGGTTTCGTTGGATTTAGGAGGACGAAACTAAGTCAAAACCGTTGGAATTTTTCCGACAGGGCCCATAGAAGCCGAGATATGGACCTCCAAAGTTTGGGATTTTTCATTTTAAGGGTATACCCCCCCGTATCGAATTTTTCATCAAAAATTGATTTTTTTCGAATTTGAACTAACGATACCAGCGGCTTGTTCCCATCACCTACAACACGAAAACACCGGGTTATAATGAGTTTCGAGAAAAACTAAGGGAATTATAGCACTTTGAAAATGCGAAAAATCGATTTTCTTTAAACCCGAAAATAGCTGTAGAAACCCTTATCAGCGGCTTATTCTTATCACCTACATTACGAAAACACCGGGTTATAACGGAATTCGACCAGAACAAGTGGAATTATAGCACTTTGAAAAATCAGAAAAAAGTCAATTTTCGACCCCGTTTTTGAGCCCAAAAATGGGCTACAAAAATGCGAGATCTCAGCTAATATGGGAGCTACGGCCTTGCGGATGGTCTCGTTGGATTTAGGAGGACGAAACTAAGTCAAAACCGTTGGAATTTTTCCGATAGGGCCCATAAAAGCCGAGATATGGACCTCCAAAGTTTGGGATTTTTCATTTTAAGGGTATACCCCCCCGTATCGAATTTTTCACCAAAAATTGATTTTTTTCGAATTTGAACTAACGATACCAGCGGCTTGTTCCCATCACCTACAACACGAAAACACCGGGTTATAATGAGTTTCGAGAAAAACTAAGGGAATTATAGCACTTTGAAAATGCGAAAAATCGATTTTCTTTAAACCCGAAAATAGCTGTAGAAACCCTTATCAGCGGCTTATTCCCATCACCTACATTACGAAAACACCGGGTTATAACGGAATTCGACCAGAACAAGTGGAATTATAGCACTTTGAAAAATCAGAAAAAAGTCAATTTTCGACCCCGTTTTTGAGCCCAAAAATGGGCTACAAAAATGCGAGATCTCAGCTAATATGGGAGCTACGGCCTTGCGGATGGTCTCGTTGGATTTAGGAGGACGAAACTAAGTCAAAACCGTTGGAATTTTCCCGATAGGGCCCATAGAAGCCGAGATATGGACCTCCAAAGTTTGGGATTTTTCATTTTAAGGGTATACCCCCCGTATCGAATTTTTCACCAAAAATTGATTTTTATCGAATTTGAACTAACGATACCAGCGGCTTGTTCCCATCACCTACAACACGAAAACACCGGGTTATAATGAGTTTCGAGAAAAACTAAGGGAATTATAGCACTTTGAAAATGCGAAAAATCGATTTTCTTTAAACCCGAAAATAGCTGTAGAAACCCTTATCAGCGGCTTATTCCCATCACCTACATTACGAAAACACCGGGTTATAACGGAATTCGACCAGAACAAGTGGAATTATAGCACTTTGAAAAGTCGGAAAAAACTCAATTTTCGACCCCGTTTTTGAGCCCAAAAATGGGCTACAAAAATGCGAGATCTCAGCTAGTATGGGAGCTACGACCTTGCGGATGGTTTCGTTGGATTCAGGAGGACGAAACTAAGTCAAAACCGTTGGAATTTTTCCGATAGGGCCCATAGAAGCCGAGATATGGACCTCCAAAGTTTGGGATTTTTCATTTTAAGGGTATACCCCCCCGTATCGAATTTTTCACCAAAAATTGATTTTTTTCGAATTTGAACTAACGATACCAGCGGCTTGTTCCCATCACCTACAACACGAAAACACCGGGTTATAATGAGTTTCGAGAAAAACTAAGGGAATTATAGCTCTTTGAAAATGCGAAAAATCGATTTTCTTTAAACCCGAAAATAGCTGTAGAAACCCTTATCAGCGGCTTATTCCCATCACCTACATTACGAAAACACCGGGTTATAACGGAATTCGACCAGAACAAGTGGAATTATAGCACTTTGAAAAATCGGAAAAAAGTCAATTTTCGACCCCGTTTTTGAGCCCAAAAATGGGCTACAAAAATGCGAGATCTCAGCTAGTATGGGAGCTACGACCTTGCGGATGGTTTCGTTGGATTTAGGAGGACGAAACTAAGTCAAAACCGTTGGAATTTTTCCGATAGGGCCCATAGAAGCCGAGATATGGACCTCCAAAGTTTGGGATTTTTCATTTTAAGGGTATACCCCCCCGTATCGAATTTTTCATCAAAAATTGATTTTTTTCGAATTTGAACTAACGATACCAGCGGCTTGTTCCCATCACCTACAACACGAAAACACCGGGTTATAATGAGTTTCGAGAAAAACTAAGGGAATTATAGCACTTTGAAAATGCGAAAAATCGATTTTCTTTAAACCCGAAAATAGCTGTAGAAACCCTTATCAGCGGCTTATTCTTATCACCTACATTACGAAAACACCGGGTTATAACGGAATTCGACCAGAACAAGTGGAATTATAGCACTTTGAAAAATCAGAAAAAAGTCAATTTTCGACCCCGTTTTTGAGCCCAAAAATGGGCTACAAAAATGCGAGATCTCAGCTAATATGGGAGCTACGGCCTTGCGGATGGTCTCGTTGGATTTAGGAGGACGAAACTAAGTCAAAACCGTTGGAATTTTTCCGATAGGGCCCATAAAAGCCGAGATATGGACCTCCAAAGTTTGGGATTTTTCATTTTAAGGGTATACCCCCCCGTATCGAATTTTTCACCAAAAATTGATTTTTTTCGAATTTGAACTAACGATACCAGCGGCTTGTTCCCATCACCTACAACACGAAAACACCGGGTTATAATGAGTTTCGAGAAAAACTAAGGGAATTATAGCACTTTGAAAATGCGAAAAATCGATTTTCTTTAAACCCGAAAATAGCTGTAGAAACCCTTATCAGCGGCTTATTCCCATCACCTACATTACGAAAACACCGGGTTATAACGGAATTCGACCAGAACAAGTGGAATTATAGCACTTTGAAAAATCGGAAAAAAGTCAATTTTCGACCCCGTTTTTGAGCCCAAAAATGGGCTACAAAAATGCGAGATCTCAGCTAATATGGGAGCTACGGCCTTGCGGATGGTCTCGTTGGATTTAGGAGGACGAAACTAAGTCAAAACCGTTGGAATTTTCCCGATAGGGCCCATAGAAGCCGAGATATGGACCTCCAAAGTTTGGGATTTTTCATTTTAAGGGTATACCCCCCGTATCGAATTTTTCACCAAAAATTGATTTTTATCGAATTTGAACTAACGATACCAGCGGCTTGTTCCCATCACCTACAACACGAAAACACCGGGTTATAATGAGTTTCGAGAAAAACTAAGGGAATTATAGCACTTTGAAAATGCGAAAAATCGATTTTCTTTAAACCCGAAAATAGCTGTAGAAACCCTTATCAGCGGCTTATTCCCATCACCTACATTACGAAAACACCGGGTTATAACGGAATTCGACCAGAACAAGTGGAATTATAGCACTTTGAAAAGTCGGAAAAAACTCAATTTTCGACCCCGTTTTTGAGCCCAAAAATGGGCTACAAAAATGCGAGATCTCAGCTAGTATGGGAGCTACGACCTTGCGGATGGTTTCGTTGGATTCAGGAGGACGAAACTAAGTCAAAACCGTTGGAATTTTTCCGATAGGGCCCATAGAAGCCGAGATATGGACCTCCAAAGTTTGGGATTTTTCATTTTAAGGGTATACCCCCCCGTATCGAATTTTTCACCAAAAATTATTTTTTTTCGAATTTGAACTAACGATACCAGCGGCTTGTTCCCATCACCTACAACACGAAAACACCGGGTTATAATGAGTTTCGAGAAAAACTAAGGGAATTATAGCACTTTGAAAATGCGAAAAATCGATTTTCTTTAAACCCGAAAATAGCTGTAGAAACCCTTATCAGCGGCTTATTCCCATCACCTACATTACGAAAACACCGGGTTATAACGGAATTCGACCAGAACAAGTGGAATTATAGCACTTTAAAAAATCGGAAAAAGTCAATTTTCGACCCCGTTTTTGAGCCCAAAAATGGGCTATAAAAATGCGAGATCTCAGCTAGTATGGGAGCTACGACCTTGCGGATGGTTTCGTTGGATTCAGGAGGACGAAACTAAGTCAAAACCGTTGGAATTTTTCCGATAGGGCCCATAGAAGCCGAGATATGGACCTCCAAAGTTTGGGATTTTTCATTTTAAGGGTATACCCCCCCGTATCGAATTTTTCATCAAAAATTGATTTTTTTCGAATTTGAACTAACGATACCAGCGGCTTGTTCCCATCACCTACAACACGAAAACACCGGGTTATAATGAGTTTCGAGAAAAACTAAGGGAATTATAGCACTTTGAAAATGCGAAAAATCGATTTTCTTTAAACCCGAAAATAGCTGTAGAAACCCTTATCAGCGGCTTATTCCCATCACCTACATTACGAAAACACCGGGTTATAACGGAATTCGACCAGAACAAGTGGAATTATAGCACTTTGAAAAGTCGGAAAAAAGTCAATTTTCGACCCCGTTTTTGAGCCAAAAAATGGGCTACAAAAATGCGAGATCTCAGCTAGTATGGGAGATACGACCTTGCGGATGGTTTCGTTGGATTCAGGAGGACGAAACTAAGTCAAAACCGTTGGAATTTTTCCGATAGGGCCCATAGAAGCCGAGATATGGACCTCCAAAGTTTGGGATTTTTCATTTTAAGGGTATACCCCCCCGTATCGAATTTTTCACCAAAAATTGATTTTTTTCGAATTTGAACTAACGATACCAGCGGCTTTTTCCCATCACCTACAACACGAAAACACCGGGTTATAATGAGTTTCGAGAAAAACTAAGGGAATTATAGCACTTTGAAAATGCGAAAAATCGATTTTCTTTAAACCCGAAAATAGCTGTAGAAACCCTTATCAGCGGCTTATTCTCATCACCTACATTACGAAAACACCGGGTTATAACGGAATTCGACCAGAACAAGTGGAATTATAGCACTTTGAAAAGTCGGACAAAAGTCAATTTTGGACCCCGTTTTTGAGCCCAAAAATGGGCTACAAAAATGCGAGATCTCAGCTAGTATGGGAGCTACGACCTTGCGGATGGTTTCGTTGGATTCAGGAGGACGAAACTAAGTCAAAACCTTTGGAATTTTTCCGATAGGGCCCATAGAAGCCGAGATATGGACCTCCAAAGTTTGGGATTTTTCATTTTAAGGGTATACCCCCCGTATCGAATTTTTCACCAAAAATTGATTTTTATCGAATTTGAACTAACGATACCAGCGGCTTGTTCCCATCACCTACAACACGAAAACACCGGGTTATAATGAGTTTCGAGAAAAACTAAGGGAATTATAGCACTTTGAAAATGCGAAAAATCGATTTTCTTTAAACCCGAAAATAGCTGTAGAAACCCTTATCAGCGGCTTATTCCCATCACCTACATTACGAAAACACCGGGTTATAACGGAATTCGACCAGAACAAGTGGAATTATAGCACTTTGAAAAGTCGGAAAAAACTCAATTTTCGACCCCGTTTTTGAGCCCAAAAATGGGCTACAAAAATGCGAGATCTCAGCTAGTATGGGAGCTACGACCTTGCGGATGGTTTCGTTGGATTCAGGAGGACGAAACTAAGTCAAAACCGTTGGAATTTTTCCGATAGGGCCCATAGAAGCCGAGATATGGACCTCCAAAGTTTGGGATTTTTCATTTTAAGGGTATACCCCCCCGTATCGAATTTTTCACCAAAAATTATTTTTTTTCGAATTTGAACTAACGATACCAGCGGCTTGTTCCCATCACCTACAACACGAAAACACCGGGTTATAATGAGTTTCGAGAAAAACTAAGGGAATTATAGCACTTTGAAAATGCGAAAAATCGATTTTCTTTAAACCCGAAAATAGCTGTAGAAACCCTTATCAGCGGCTTATTCCCATCACCTACATTACGAAAACACCGGGTTATAACGGAATTCGACCAGAACAAGTGGAATTATAGCACTTTAAAAAATCGGAAAAAGTCAATTTTCGACCCCGTTTTTGAGCCCAAAAATGGGCTATAAAAATGCGAGATCTCAGCTAGTATGGGAGCTACGACCTTGCGGATGGTTTCGTTGGATTCAGGAGGACGAAACTAAGTCAAAACCGTTGGAATTTTTCCGATAGGGCCCATAGAAGCCGAGATATGGACCTCCAAAGTTTGGGATTTTTCATTTTAAGGGTATACCCCCCCGTATCGAATTTTTCATCAAAAATTGATTTTTTTCGAATTTGAACTAACGATACCAGCGGCTTGTTCCCATCACCTACAACACGAAAACACCGGGTTATAATGAGTTTCGAGAAAAACTAAGGGAATTATAGCACTTTGAAAATGCGAAAAATCGATTTTCTTTAAACCCGAAAATAGCTGTAGAAACCCTTATCAGCGGCTTATTCCCATCACCTACATTACGAAAACACCGGGTTATAACGGAATTCGACCAGAACAAGTGGAATTATAGCACTTTGAAAAGTCGGAAAAAAGTCAATTTTCGACCCCGTTTTTGAGCCAAAAAATGGGCTACAAAAATGCGAGATCTCAGCTAGTATGGGAGATACGACCTTGCGGATGGTTTCGTTGGATTCAGGAGGACGAAACTAAGTCAAAACCGTTGGAATTTTTCCGATAGGGCCCATAGAAGCCGAGATATGGACCTCCAAAGTTTGGGATTTTTCATTTTAAGGGTATACCCCCCCGTATCGAATTTTTCACCAAAAATTGATTTTTTTCGAATTTGAACTAACGATACCAGCGGCTTTTTCCCATCACCTACAACACGAAAACACCGGGTTATAATGAGTTTCGAGAAAAACTAAGGGAATTATAGCACTTTGAAAATGCGAAAAATCGATTTTCTTTAAACCCGAAAATAGCTGTAGAAACCCTTATCAGCGGCTTATTCTCATCACCTACATTACGAAAACACCGGGTTATAACGGAATTCGACCAGAACAAGTGGAATTATAGCACTTTGAAAAGTCGGACAAAAGTCAATTTTGGACCCCGTTTTTGAGCCCAAAAATGGGCTACAAAAATGCGAGATCTCAGCTAGTATGGGAGCTACGACCTTGCGGATGGTTTCGTTGGATTCAGGAGGACGAAACTAAGTCAAAACCTTTGGAATTTTTCCGATAGGGCCCATAGAAGCCGAGATATGGACCTCCAAAGTTTGGGATTTTTCATTTTAAGGGTATACCCCCCCGTATCGAATTTTTCATCAAAAATTGATTTTTTTCGAATTTGAACTAACGATACCAGCGGCTTGTTCCCATCACCTACAACACGAAAACACTGGGTTATAATGAGTTTCGAGAAAAACTAAGGGAATTATAGCACTTTGAAAATGCGAAAAATCGATTTTCTTTAAACCCGAAAATAGCTGTAGAAACTCTTATCAGCGGCTTATTCCCATCACCTACATTACGAAAACACCGGGTTATAACGGAATTTTTTTGAGCCCAAAAATGGGCCACAAAAATGCGAAATCTCAGCTAATATGGGAACTACGACCTTGCTGATGGTCTCGTTGGATTTAGAACGACGAAACTAAGACAAAACCGTTGAAATTTTTTCATAGAAGCCGAGATATCGGCCTTCAAAATTTGGGTTTTTTCATTTTCGGTATAGCCCCCCGTTTAGATTTTTTCCAGAAAATTGATTTTTTTCGAAATCGAACTATACCATCGTCTTGCTTCTATCACCCACATCACGAAAACACCGTTTATAGAGAAAAAAGTCTAACTTTGACTCTAACAATACGATTTTAAAATATTGGTTCTTTTTGAAACACTGAATTTCGTAACCCCCTGTATATAAAGCCTGCATCAGAAAGACATTTTAAAAATGCCTGAACTTTCGCAAAATCAAACCCTTACTAATGTGGTACTGAAAAATAACTACCGAATAGGCGAGTAGCGAAGCGCATAAAATGCATGCGTTTTTGTTGCCCTATTTCGCCTTTAAGCATCTCTTTATGCGTAATGATTGGATTCCCTAACTTATATATAAAATAAATTTCTGATTTTTTTTATAGTAGTATGTAGTAGTAGAGCTTATAATTTTTTTCTAACCTGTTTATCGTATAGTAAATCTTGTTTTTTTTTAGTTTTCAGCATGTTGACATTTATTATAGGAGCAAAAAAGTTAATAACCGAAAAAAGGTGTGAAATAGTTGTTTTTCGGCTTTTTACTTTATAGTATATATATATAATAAAACGCTCAAGTCTGTTTGTTTATTTACATAAAGGTTCACAGACAGAAGTCATTCTCAGGATGCCATTTTTTTTAATGTATCAGTTGGTTTTAGTTTTTCATAATAATTAACGAGGGTTATGATTTTATTTGTATTTCTTGTGAAAAATAATTTTTACATATTAACATTCTAACATTTTATATAATATTAATTTTGTAACTGAATTTTATATATATATTTTTTTGCAACGGTCTTGCAAATCTATTCATCCTAAAGATAGTAATGTAAATTCTCGAAACGCTAATGTAAAAATAAAAATCAGACTTTTGTGTCTTGTTTTCTATTGACCTTCATCAAATTGTACTCACCACTTAAAATTTATTTATGCCAAACTGCCATTATAATTCTTATAAATTAATGAAACAAGTAGATACCTGCTCCTTTTATTATTTAAAGCTTACTGTCTGGTTTATTTAAAAGCATATTAGCAGTTTTTGAAAGGAAAAATTGCTTTTTTCCAAAACTTTAGTAGTTTTGTGGTCTATTTAGTAATTATTTAAAGAGTTTCACTTCTATAATGCAATTAATTTTGTATTTTATGAATTTATTTATGTGAACCCGTATATGATTTTATATGTTTATTTTTTCATTATTCTATAGGGCCTTTTTTTTACTCCCTCTTCACATTGTCTTAGTTAAGTGCCATCCTAGAATTAGAATTTTCTTATTTTACTTACGAAGTAATGAAGGTGGAGACTTTTAAAATAAAATTCTGCTGCGATATTTCCAAAAATAAAGGATATTGCCAAATATAAGGATTTGCCAATATTTTTTCGCAAAAAGTTTATATATTGTTTAAGTGATTTATAACGTGAATATTATTTTTGATAAGGCACTAACAGGCACACACCCTAAGGCACTCAACTACCGGCAACGGAAAAAATGTGAGTGCTGCCACGCGGTCGAAGAAATACCAATGTCAAACACTGTCAAGGATGACAGGTCATGTCTTACACACAGAAATGTCATAGAATAGAATACAGGTTAAATTAGAACAAAAATTTATTTAAAAATTAAAGAAATATAAACGAATGAAATAACGAAGTTAAATGACCCAATACTTTATCAAGATTTAAAATAATTAACGACCAAAATAATTAAATCAAAATTGACGCGTGACAATGTTTTTTTGTGATTTATATAAAATATTATAATTTTTTGTTGTTCAACTTACTCAATATTTGGGTTGTTCACGGAATCCTTGACAAGGTATTTCTGAAAAAAATTGAATACTTTAATTGTTCATATAATATCTAATATATTTCTAAAAATAATTAATTTTGCATACAACACATGCTCTATTTAGCCCAGATTTATATAGGCGACCTATAAAACTCTTGAAATATCAACACGAGGTGACCATGCGATGCAACTTCAGCAGTACCATCGATTATTTTGTAGACCTAAATCATTTTATATCTTACTTTTATATGTAGCGCATTTTTACTAAATAAATATAAATTATTATTAATATAATTTTTGTAGCAGAAAATTATTATACAACAGTTTTATTTTTTAGTCTTGCAAACGTGCAAAATATTGGAACAAAATTGCGTGAAGAAAGTACAAATATAAATTAATAAAAAAGTATTTTCCAAAGTACACCGTATGAAATGCTATTGACAAATCCAAGAGCATACATATTGATGGTTTTTGCATTTTTGCATCATGGGCAATGCAGATTTTTTAAATTATTTTTTTTTTAATTTATATTAGCGATAACCAAATTGTAACTCAAATAGAATATTTTGTTTTCATCCCAATCTGACCTCATAGGTCTCATACTATTTGTTCTTATATAAAAATATAGCATACTGTGTAATATATCTCGAATTCATGCAAAAAATATATACGTAAAATTCCGTATTTCCTATTAAAGCCGCGTCCTCGTAAAAGTGAGATCAGCCGCATCGGGACCAATAACATAAAACAGGGGCAATTCATTTCTGGATCACGCACCCGGGATCTTATTACTATTCAATGATGTAGCATCAGCCGCACGGTTATGGCCCGCCCGAGCCTGGAAAACTCCACATAGCGAACGATCGCCCGATCCAGATATGCGCCTCTTTTATATAATGTATATTTTTCCACATATACCGCCTCCTTTCTCCCTGATAAGGGCTTTCCCTCCGAACGGCTTTTTTCTTTAAATGGCTTTTGTTGAGGTATCAAAATAAATAGGACTTTCGATTGGAAATACCCGGGGGAGAGCTCCGAATATGTATTTGGCCTGAAAGAACTTCTGATTGAATTTCTCAAATGGTTTATATAAAAAAGGAAGTCGGAAATCTGAGACACGCAACGAAATTTATAATAAAAAAAAAGGAGAAGATCGAGGGTGGAAAAGTATAAAGCTTAACGTGCACCTCTATCTCACTTCAACTGAAAATAAACAATAAAAAGGACGCTTTTTTTCTTCGATGTTTAAAGAAGCCCTTGCTAAGCTAGTGGCCACTCTCGAGTTTCCAAATTCCTTAAATAAATTCTCTTAAAATAAAAGGGCTGTAATAAATATTTTCTTTGTGCGGACACACCGGCGTATATCTCGAGCAAGGACAATGGCTATTGATGGGATCTGCCCATGCGGAAAAGTACAGAAATGAAAAAGGAGGGACGCAAGCACTTTTCTGCTTACGTGGCCTTTAATAGCCTTTCTCCCAAAGCAAATAATGCCAGGTAATAGGAAAAATGTAAAGGATGTTTGCTGGCGCTCCTTCACTTTGTACACAAATTGAGTTTTTGAGTCTTAAACAAGTAGAATTTTGTGAATTTAGTTTGGTTAAAATTCACAGATAGATTCTACTACTAAGTAGATGATTGAATCTCACTTTCAACTCACGCTTTCTCGCAAGTAAATTTTTTTATTATTTAATTTCATTAAACACGTAACTTAAAAGCTCAGAGGCGAAATATCCAAATCTAACTACCTACAGACTTATTACTTAAATATATAACCTCTGGACGGTAATTTACTATTCGTTAATACAATGCCAACCTACTTAGGGAATAACCAGCTAAGGAGAAGTTAAAGATTCTCATTTTAAACCATCATAACATCATACAAAAATGACTACTCTAATTTTTCTCAAATATTATTTGTTTCCAACTGATTTATTATTTAAGAAAAGCAAATTATTCGATTTAGTCTATAAAAAAAATATTTTACAAATTTGTTTTTATTTAAGATTATTTCGTCAAATTTCTACCTTACTTCTTTTTAAAAAAACTTGTTACTTTTTTAACCCTTCGCCGGTCGCGCAGCGGTACTCCATGCCGCAATTTAACTTTAATACATTTTTCTTTTGGTATATTTGGCCTACGCCCCTGGCTGTCTAGGTATGCCACCATGTGTATTTTTAGAAGGCCTGCCTCGCACTGTGTGGCCAATTGATAATTTAGGGGAACTTAATTAAAAAAAAATAATAATAATATTTAATAAAATAATGATGTATTATTATTGGTAGATATCCGACCAACCCAAATTTATAGCAAAACATTAAAAAAAAATGTAAACACAGGAAAAAGATAAGGTAAACATTGATAAAAATGTTAATAGACTTTTCTTGCAGTATTTATCAGTTAGTTCAGCGTTGTGTTATTGTGTACAGGTGCATTTTATTTAAACAAATTTGGTGATATTTTAAACATAATTTATAGAGGTACGTATACATATTTTTTTTTTATAAGATTTAATTGTACTCTAAAAACTATAATTTTAAAAAAGTGACAAAGATCTTAAAATAGCGACTGAAATTTCTAAATGAAAAATCTTCCGAGTGTCGCCGATTGTGGGTTTCAAATTATGGTCAAAATAAAGCCCATTGTTTATACTAAAGGGCATATATAAAAAATGTTACGTCTATCTGCTCCTTTTAACAGGAGGTTATTTTTTTAGGATGAATGTTTACACCATTTTGCGCTGGAAATTTTTGATATATGGATTAAGCACCGAACTAGTGGAACAAGAAAGAAACTTTTAGAACATTTCGGGGAACAGGACATTCGAAGTAAGAAATTACTGGCATCTTTTAATAACAAAGTCGCTACAGAATGCTACCGAATTAGTTTAAAATGGCAAAAAAGCTATCGCAATCGAGCTAGGTTCTTAGAAAAATATCGTGAATGGTTAAATAAAGACGTGGATTTTAAAACATATTTCAAAGAAGTCCCAGAATCCGATAAAAAACCTGGAAGACCATCAAAACCCTTTCAAGACTGTTGCAAGAAAACCCAAAAAAAGAAAGCTAGAAAGTTAACAGAGTCTTTTTCTCCAGAAGTATTAGCAGTTGCAAACGAACTGAGTCAATTTCAAATCGGTAAAAGAGATACAGCGTTATTAATAAAAGAACTTTCCTCAAGTTCTTCCTCTAGTGGCACCAAATTGAAGAAAATAATAAATTCAACCGACAATGAGGCAAAAACCATAACACCTGACCAAGCCCTTGCAATAATAATCGATGCAAATTTATCTACCTATCAATATAACCTTATAAGGCAGCAGTCTAACCAAATTTCCAAAAATATGTACCCATCCTATAAAATGATCCAAACAGCCAAAAAAATGTGCTACCCATCAGAAATTTCTATTTCTGAGACAAGAGCAGAAGTAAGTTTGTAGAGTTTAGTAGATCACACGATTAAAAGATTGGTTCTCTGCCAAGAAAGTATCTTCCAGCACCTTGATCTCCCCAAAGACATGACCATTATTTTTAAATGGTGTTGTGATGGGTCTCAACAGAAACGTTACAGACAGATATTTTTGGAGGATGGTGCTTCGGATGAGAACATGTTTAGTATTTCTTTGGTACCTCTTCAATAAATACTTTAAAGAGAAAGACACCAAAAAAATATTTTGGCAAAATAGAACACCCTCGTCGACCAAATACTTCCGACCAATAAAACTAGTGTATGCTAAAGAAACATCCGATTTAATAGCTGCTGAGGTACAAAATATTGAAAACCAAATACAAAATCTTAAATCTATCAATATTTCTTGGGAAACAAAAGTCATTTTAGTACAGCCCTTGCTTCAGCTAAGCATGATTGATGGCAAAATTTGTTCTGCTTTGTCAACATATACGTCTTCACAATGCTGCTTTGTGTGTGGTGCATCTCCCAAAGAGATGAACAACCCCGAAAAAATTTAAAAAAAAAGTGAATGAAAAATGTCTTTCTTTTGGTTTGTCACCACTCCACTGCAGGATCAGATTCATGGAATGCATCCTGCATATAGCCTATAGAATTGAAATTGAAACCTGGCAAACCAAAGGCGAAGAAAATAAAAAAAAGGTGGCAGACCGAAAAAAATATATTCAAGACAGATTTAAAAAAGAAATGGGTCCACAAATAATATTACATTATAACAGAACAAAATGTGGCGTCGATACAGTGGACCAAAAATGTTCCTCGTATACAACACAAAGAATCACAAGAAGGTGGCCTTTATGTGGATTTTCCGGACGCTGAAGGGCGCCACGAGTACAACAGCCAAGCCCGTACATAGGCAGTTGCCCATCTAATAACCTACTTATATTTCTTATCTATGACCTATGACACCGATATTAAAATTGTCACCGTTGACAACTTGGCACTAACTTAAGCTTAAAGTTTTTTAATACCTCTAGTTGTTAGTATGGCGCAATACACATCACTCGAGTATGCAAATATGCACTTCATTTACGGCTTATGTGAAGGAAACGCCAGGGCAGCCTCTGAATTATACAGTGAAAGGTACCCTAACGCTCGTCATCCAGACCACCGAGTTTTTATTAGGGTGCATGCTGCATTGCTCGAAGGAAGATTTTCTGGAAAAGGCGTAGGTGGCGCTCGTGAAGGTAGGCCGCATTTAGAAGGAGAAGAGGAAAGAGATGCGGATCCCAGTACCTCGGTACGTGCCATAGAACGACGTACAGGTATAACCAAAAGCAGAGTTCAAAAAATTTTAAAACGAACTTATAAGTGCCATCCGTATCATGTGCAGCGCGTTCAGACTCTCGAACCAAGAGACTATGAAGCAAGAGTAGATTTTTGTCTGACGATGTTGAGATGGAAATTGGTTTAAAAATATCTTGTGAGGCGACGAATCAACCTGCCGTAAAGATGGATTTTTGAATCTCCATAATTTACATAGCTGGCAATTGGAAAATCCACATATTAATAGAGAAGATAAATCGCAACACCAATTTGAAATCAATTTGTGGACATGGATTATTAATGGTGAAATTATAGGACCGTTTGAGTTGCCGCAAAATCTCAATGCTGAATATTATCTCCATTTTTTGCAAAATATTCTCCCCATCATTTTGGAAAATGTTCCTTTAGACATTCGCAGAAATATGTGGCTGCAACACGACGGATGTCCTGCGCACTACGGTGTGCAAGTTAGAAATTTTTTAAATGAATCCTACCCTAACCGATGGATCGGACGTCTAGGACCTATACTGTGGCCCCCACGGTCACCTGACCTAAATCCTCTTGATTTTTTTTTACTGGGGATGCCGCAAAGTAATTGTATACAGGAGACCAATCATTGAAAATCTGCGCGAGCGCATCCAAACTGCTGCTCAAGAGATAAATAGAGCTAGCCACGCTCAACGGATTAAGCGATCCTTTATAAGAAGGTGTAGGGCGTGTATAGCAGTAGGTGGTGGCCATTTTGAACATCTTTTGTAAAATTGCAAAACACAAATAAACCGAATTAATTTGCATCGAAAAAAAAACGATTTTTTTTCACAAAATAGTTCTTTCGGCATTAAAACAACCATTTTTTTTTGAGGTTAACAAAAAATTCAAAAAGTTTTTGTCTTTAATACGGCATGGAATAAATACATTTTCACGTTAATGGGCACCAAGATTCTATTATTATTTTATTGCGTCATAAGACTTCAAACTTATTGTATGATATTGCAATTTCAAAAATTTTTCCTGTGAAAAATATTTGCGTAACTGAAAAATTTTAATACGCATCATAAAGCGCATCTATCGGCAAATAATATCCAACCGA
The DNA here is from genome assembly GCF_022605725.1 of Anthonomus grandis grandis. Classification (NCBI taxonomy): domain Eukaryota; kingdom Metazoa; phylum Arthropoda; class Insecta; order Coleoptera; family Curculionidae; genus Anthonomus; species Anthonomus grandis. Next base: position 10,629,344 of record NC_065558.1, read on the forward strand.
AGAAATTGTGATTTTTTTTTCATTTAGTGACACACGATAAAAAAACTGATTACAGGTAGGTATTTCTTAAAATTTCGCAAAAATCAAAATATCTCGAAAACCGTAACACTTTCGTTAGAGCTATGTTGGATTATTCTGATTGGAAATAGTCCAATCTATTAGGAGTTTTCATTTGGACCACTATTTACGGGACACCCTGTATAATGGGATAAATAATTTTTATTCCTGTTTTTAATATTCTGTTGTATTATCTTTAACAGAAATTTATTTTTATGACTATTCGAGGAGTTAGTAGTATTGAGAAACTTATGCACAAAATTTGAGTAAAGTAGTTTTCTCTAGTGTTCCATACTAAGACACTAATGAGTTGCATAGAATACTTATCTTTTTCTTTATATCATTTTTCTTGTATGTGACCTTTCTAAATATTATGCTGAAAATCACGATCTAAAATATAACGCTAATAAGTTATGTGCTCTTGTGATTAATCTAATAAAATTCAACTCGAAGTAGCAAGGACTAACTATACTTAAAAAATTCAACTTCTTAATCACAATTTTTATTGTATGTATTGTTGATATTTCTTTTTTGTCGAAATTTGTGGATAAATTGAATTAAATTGTATATCCTGAAGTAAAGTTCTACAGTTTTTTTCTACGTACCTCGTTTTTTACCTTTTCCTGTCTATTCCTCTTCTATTATCTGCCCTTGCCTTCAGCTACAAAGGTTTTAACATTTTGTTGATTTACAAATTTAAATCAACAAAAAAAGTTGCAAAAATAAAAAATTTAAATAAATTGAAAATAGTGTGTGCTTGTAGGTGCTCGTACAAAATGTAATAAACAAGTAAATGAAACAACGACTATGGCATACATATACAAAAACACATAAATACTCACATACAGAAAAAGTATAAATAAAATAACAAAATACGAATTAAAATTGTAAAACAAAAATAAAATAAATACATATACAAACTACAACTATATAAACCAAGGGAAAACGCGTGATCAAACAATTATGATAAAACATTTTCTTAAAATAAATATTTAATTAATTTGAATTCAATATATTTTCTAAGGGTGCATGCACACCTATTTGCTGGAAAATTAAAATTGTGATTTTCATATTTTTTATAGGTTTATTTAGTTTTATCAAATTGCATTATTTATTAAAAAGATAAAAGTATACTAAGTATTTTAAAGTAAGTTTACACAACATATCTATCCTTATAAAAATATTTTAATTGAAATATTGTTTTTTAATGTGTTGGTACATTTTATCATGTATGTATTAATAATGTTCACACTGTTATTATCTAAAGCAATTATAAAAGACTGTATTAATTTAAAATTTCTTAGGCCACATTTTATATAAACCAGTTAATAAAAATTATTTTAGGTGTTTTATAACATTAATTAACTACCTTATTTTAATATTATTATTCTAAGCACTTTTAAATGAAGTTTTTAATTTAATGTATATTTTGCACAGTAAAGGTAGTCTATGGTATTGAGACGCTCTTTTGACGCTTTTTTAACGAAAATTCCAACTGCCTTAAGTATCCCAAATCAAGTATCCAAAATCATGAAAGTCAAGTAAAATTACCAAATCAATCGAACTTACCTGTAATGAAGTTCGATTGTAATTATATGAAGTCCTCGTGAAGTAAATAAGATAAAACGTAGTCTCTCTACTCATACCATACACCACGAATTTTAAAGTAAACAATCCGCCCCATGCCCAGGGAATTCATTATTTAAAGACTTACTTAAAAATGTTTCATAATATTTTACGACAATCAAAGGTCCTTCCAACCCCTTTTTCAACTTAACCCGTAAAAGTTAGCAAAATTAAACACACAATCAAGTAATTTCCGGATCACATTGACAAAAGAACTACACCGGATGGGATTTCTCCGGGATATTAGAAGCACTTCAATACTCGAAATTCGTCTTGAAAACATATATGCTAAGTGCCCTGAAGAAGGCGTAATATAGGCCGAAACATTGGCAATAAAGAAAACAAAGTTCTGAAGAGCTTGGATTTTAATACTCCTTAATCAAAAAAATAATCTATGGTAACCTATTTCTATTTAAATATGCTGCAATATTTTAAAAACTTATTATCAATAAATTTTTAAATCATTAACTATAATTATGCTCATAATATTTTAGAAACACAACAAATGTAAAATATACCACAATTGTTCAATATGTTACTTTCATCGTTCTTAAGTATATTATTTTGATATAAGAGCACCATTTTTTATTTTACTAATTAATAAAAAAATTGCAATTATTAATTCATAGTAAAATATGTTATAATATTAAATGGTATTTAACGCTCAGGATGATATATTGGAAGAAATAAATAAAGAGAGAAAATGGGACTCTAGATGGAATGGTGGATCAACAAAGGTTAAGAAGTATGATGTTGGCTTAATTCATTTTAATATTAGAAGCTTAAATAGGAACATTGATAACTTAATTTCTTATTTAGATACATATAAATTATATTTTATTGATATTATTGTGCTTTCTGAAACCTTTCAAATTGATTCGATAAACAATTTTAATATACAGAGTTTTATATAATAATGCTAAGTATAATAAAAATGATGGTGTTGTTATACTAGTAAAAAATAATTTTAGTGTTGCTTTTTTTTCACTCAGTTGACTACTCAGAAGAAACTCTAAGTAGAATAAATTTTGAAGAAAATGGCACAACTTTTGAATTAACAGTAATATACAAACCTCCACCCATTTCAAAGTGATTTTATAAGTGATTTATTTACATACTTATACTTATATTAACTCAGTCACAAGACTTCTTTAAAAAACTTGCCTAGATCACTTGCTTATCAATCAAAAAATAAAATCTATTAATTAACAACTAAATTCATAAGTAATTGAAGCGGATATAACAGATCATAGCCCAATAATGTTTCTTGCTAGTCAAATAGAAGAAAAGCAATATAATTTAATAAATTCTTACAATGACATTAAAACTAAATTGGATATTCCTAAGTTTAGACGATAGTAGTCGAGATTTTGATTGGTCAATGGTGATACATAATCATGACTCAGAGATAGCAACAACAATTTTTTTAAATAGTTACGAACAATTATTATTAAACGCTTCACAAACCTTCAATATAAAGCACAAAAAACGAATGAAAAAAAAATTATGGAAAAGATTTGATACCCAATTAGATAAAGAATCTAAAGAATATAGAAGTAAATTAAACAAACTCATACATAAACAGAAAAATGAATATTATAGGCACAAAATTGAAAATAACAAGGGAAATATGAAAGAGTTGTACCAAATAATCAAAGATACCACATACGAAAACGTTAAAAACAAAACGATGGTTTTTTTAATATAAAAAGTAACTATAGAGAATATTTTATTAGTCGATTTGAAGCATCAAATTATTGTAATAGCTATTACATATATGTTAGAGTAGAAATGAAAACAGCAATTCCGCCACCACATGAACAGGAATTGGATGCCCCGATAAGAAAATCAATTTATTTTAACCCCATAAGATAAAATGAATTAATAAAGTGTATCTCAACGTTAAAAAATAATAGTTCATCAGGTTATGATGGTATTCAAGCTGATATCATTAAACAGACACATTTAGAAATAATTAATCCACTATTACATATACTTAACCTTATATTGGAAATTGGTAAAATACCCCTCCAATTTAAAACATCGGTAATAACACCCATAAATAAATCAGGTTTCAAAACATCCATTAATAATTACAGGCCTATCAGCCCTATTGAAGTAATTTTGCGAAACTCTGTGAAAAATTTATTAGACTAATGAATTTCTTAAGAACAAATAATGTTTTATCTTTAAGTCAATATGGATTTCTTGAGGGGTGAAGTACAGAAGATGCCATGGATTAACTAATAACTGTGGTAGAAAATAATTTAAATTCAAACAGAAAATGTTTGGCTATATTCCTAGATTTTGCAAAGGCCTTTGATACTGTGCCTCATAATATACTTCTTAATGTTCTTGAAAGATATGGAATTCGGGGTACTGCTTTAGAGTTGTTTTCAAGTTATTTATCAGGGCGACTACAAATGGTTAAGCTTAATAATGTCCTAAGTGACAAACAGGAAATTAAGATTGGCATTCCACAAGAAACAGTTTTGGGTCCAGTACTCTTTATAATATATATGAACTCACTACTAAGGGTACAGGTGGATGGGATGGTCTACTAGTATCTTATGCAGATGATACAGCCATTGTGATTTCAGGAGAGTCTTGGGACATTGTGAAAGATAAATTTGTAAATAATTTAACTATAATAAAAAATTGGCTTCAAACGCTTAAATTATCATTAAACTTAACTAAAAAAACATATTAATGCGAATAGACTACATTAGAGTTCTATTTTGATAATCACTGTATTAAAGAAACTTCATGTACAAAATACTTTGGAGTTGTAATTGATAAGTTTGTGAAATGGCAACCACACATTGATTATCTTTTCAACAAAATTAATTCATAAATTTTACTTATTGAGGGAATTTTTAAATACTAAGACTTTAATAATGATTAGAAAGCATTTGTGGAATCAATTATAAGTTACGGTATATTGGTGTGGGGAGGACTTTATGATAACTGCCCGTACAAATTAAATATAATACAGAAATATATTTTAAAAATTATTTTTAAAAAAGATAGATTGTACTCTACGCATTTACTATTTAATAAAGATATTTTTAACATCAATTTACATTTAACGATCAATTTACACTCACACAATCTGTTCTTATATGTATATGTATACATATTCGAACTAATTTAAAGTCTGTTGTTAATCATAATTATGATACAAGAACTAGGTGCAATAGGCAAATTAAACTACCACTAAGTACTAATAATCTTAATCTGAGATACATAAATTACTTTGTACCTAAACTGTATAACTTGTTGCCGGATGCTTGTAAAGGTTGCACTTCCATAAAAAAAAATAAGTTATGTAAGAGTGTAATCTCTGAAAGCGCTCACCAATTTTAAGAGCTTTTCCTCGGAGCATTTGATCACAGATAGTGTCATGGTTGGATGTATCTTAAATTTTTTAATATATATGTATGTATACATAATTTTTTAATTATGTATCTCTCTAATTTGCTTAGTCTCTTAATCTTCGTGATAATATTTATAATAGAACGTAGAATAAGTAACATGATTTGATATCGCACATGCAGATGTTTCACATCTAGGTGCTTGATTGTATCAATATTAATATATATATGTTACAAGTCAACAATATTATAATTAGGAATCAACAAATAAAGAAATTTACCTGCCATTGACGGCAACGCCGGTTACACATCGGCAATATTGGCCGTATGCAGACCACACCGTCATCATCTCTTGTTAAAACCATATTATTCGTGGTTCCTGTGTTGACCTTAAAATAGACTATGTGAAAATTGAGGTAAGGAACGCAGGCCTTCAGTACTCGATTGCAATATTTTATACATTTATTTTTTAATTATTAAGGTCTTGTATATAGTCATCAGGGTCTACACTAAGATAACATATCTTTTGATTCCTTAATATGACTTACAGTGATATGATATTACAGTTACACATTAAAAAGAAACTAATGTGAAAAAAAAATCTAAAATACAAATTTTAATTTACTCGTAAGGATACGCGATGTACGGCACGAAAACAGAGAATGAATTCCATGGGCATGGGGACCATCCTAGGAATGCATAGGACCGGGCGGATTGTTTAATTTAATATTCGTGGTGTATGGTATGAGTACAGAGACTATGTTGTTATCTTATTTACGGAATTAGGACGAAATATAATAAGTTATACCAACATCACGTTAATGTCGTGACAACGAAACAAAGCCTACACATTAAAGTAATTATGTGTAATCTCGCAATTTGCCAAACCGACCAAAAAAGCATTAGTAAGTATACCTATATATATGACTAGTGGGCGTAGAAGACGTAAACCAACTTTCTTGTCCAATGAGGAGAGTGATGGCGTTGCGGAAGGAAATTGTCCATCACACACCTTGTGCAATGCAGGTATACGCCGATCTGATCCTTGAACCTCAATTTGTTGTTGCAAATATCGTGCATGCAGCAGATTACGTTGCTCTTTTTATCTTTACAGGACCGGATTTCATTTGTAACATATTATCATCTTCTAAAGTCTTTATTATAATATTTATTTTATTTGTTTTTCTAATAGTGCAATTGTATTACAGTTACACACGACTAAAGACGACAAACAAAAAGCAATTATTAAGCCATGTAATGTCCAATATTGTCCAAGGGATGTCGACGACATGTAGTCAACATGTTACTACATTACGCTATGCTGCTTAATTTACATTGACATACGTTAAATTATTTATCAATTAAAAAGGAGGGATTTTCAGTGACTTATATATAAATAAAGAGTCTGCATAACAAATTTAGAATTTTAGCATGAAATTTGAAATCAAGAGTCTTGAGAAGAAAAAAATATATTTTCTCATTAACTTTAATGATTTTTTTTTTAATATCTTTTATACAACTAAATATTCTATAAGACTGTCCTGGAATAAACTTACCCACACTTTTCGGTTTGACAAGGTAATTGAGCGGTGTATCCTTTTGATTTTTGATTTGTCTAGCGGAAGACCTTAATTTGCACCACACCGTGTAATGGTCGATCTGCAGTGAAATGATAATACTCGGGTTAACCCGATCGGTTTGATCTTTGCACGATATCTTTAAAGCACTTGCGTTTCATGCTTTATTTTTACAAAACAAATTATGATTTTATCTTGATAGTGGGCGGATATGTATTTTTTTGTTTGCTATAATCTTGTAATAAAAATTTAATTAAAAAAAATGGGTCTAAGTAAAGAAACTTTCTACCGCGCGCTCTTGAAATGGCTTTAATTTAACAATAAATTATGATAATTGCCGGAAAGTCTACTTCTGTCTTATAATTAGAGACGAGGAAAAATACATAAAAATTTGCATTAACGACTTTCTCAACTGCCAATTTCCTACTTAAAATTTAAATGATTGCAAAAATTCTAAGAGTGGAAGTAATATTAAAATGCCCCTTTTCCATCTGAGGAAAATGCGCTCTCGATTTTCCGATTTGAACGTCTTATGAAAAATACGCTTCAGATGAGAAGATGTCGTTTATTTTCTTTCAAATTTGCATAACAAGTTTCCATTTCGGCATATCGATTTACGTTAGATTGGAGAATTTTTTTTTTTGGTTTGGTTGTATGTCGTACTGGATGTGATATTTCGGTATTTTATTTGTAAAAATAGTGGTTAAGATAATAATTCTTTTTGATAAAATACAGTAAACCTGTTTTTTAATAATTCCTTTTTGTTGGTACTAAAAATAAAAGAAAAATATAATAAAGGAAAAGTTATCAACAACAAAAATTTACATTTTTCGTTTTTCTACAGTTCATCTTATTTTAAAATTAAAGGCGCCAAAGTTGGCAAATGTTAAAAAAAATTCCCTTTATGAAGAAGGTAAACTACGTTTAGAAATTAGGGAATATTTAACAAATCTTAGCCAGATAATTAAAGCGGCTGAATTATTTATTTAAGTAGTACATTTTTCATTTATTGTTCAATTTCCAACCTTATAAAGAGTGAAGGAAAACTTTTTGATATAAGTGTGCGAAATTTAACCTAGACAATTTAGTGTTAAAGAATTTAAAAAAATACATGATGAAGGCAGAGCAAGAGCATTTCTTCGAGTAAGTAGAAGTTAAGACATTTTATATAGATTCTAATAAAATTAGACAAATTAAATTTTTTTAATTATTTTCTTATGCGGGTGTCCGTCATATGCTTCTATCAATTGCAGTATTTTTGAACTTCTTGAAAACTACTTATCCCCGTTTATTACTAACTATATTTCTAATTTGTGAAAAACCTTCGTTTTTTTGTGTTAATTTTTAGGCCTAATCTTGTCCTTGTTTTATTTACATGATTCAATAATACCTGAAGATCGTTTGCATTATCAAAAATCAAAGTTGGCATGCTAACGAACAACACGTAGTCTTCGTCGCTCTACAATTTTTGTAAAAAGTTAAGTTTAAAGTGAGTTTTTAGTACCAGTGTTGTGATCTAAGGGTAGCGGAAGGCCCTTTTTTATATTTTGCTTACTGTCTATTTACCTGCCGCCATCATGGTTCTTTCATCTAGTGCCATTCGAGAGATCAACTCTGTTATTATAGGAGTTTTTACCGATAAATTTCTAGACGAAATAGCCGGTAAGGTTGCAAACATGGTCGAAAAAAAGTTTTAAGAGCAAATTCTTCTTCATACAAAGGAAATTGCTTCAGCAAAAACGGAAATCTCCGCCCTACAGAAAGAAAATAAACTATTGCGTAGCCGTTTGGATGACCAAGAACAGTCCCTGCGCATTAACAACATATGCATTTTTGGATTTCAATCTGATCAGAATGAAAACCTGCAGGAAAAAGTAACTAGACAAATTAATGACAAAATGAATGCGAAATAAAATTTCAAATTCTGCCATAAAAAAATGCTATAGAATCGCATCAAAATTGCAAAGCAATAAGCCGCCGGCAGTATTAGTGCAGTTTGCATCTGAAGCAGCCCGGGCATCAGTTCTCAAACAGCGAAAATTGTTGAAATCTACGGGTATCCAAATAAAAGAGAGAACAAAAGATCGATTGCGATTATTCGAAAATGCGGTTAAAGTGTTTTCTTACAGCAGTGCTTGGGTTTTGCATGGTAGTGTATATGTGAAGTGTAAGGATAATATAGTGCACCGAATTTCCACACAGCAAGATCTAGATGACATTGTTAAAACTCAAAACTAAAAGGTACTGTAAACTCCTTAAATATTGTTTTTTTTGGATTGTTAATACATATTTTTTATTTATTAAACTTAAGAGCATAGAAAGACTCGGATTTAAGATTCAAGCTAGATTGTTGCAAGTAAATCAAATTTACTTAAAAGCAGTGGTTAGGCTTCTGTGTAAGAATACACACTACTTGCATATCATATGTATGAAGACTAACCTTGGTGGCCCGGAGCTGGTTATGGCAGGGAAAACATCGCCAATGAAATCATCTTTATTCAATTCAATTGCCAATGAATCATCTTCTAGGAGTCGAGGTTACCAACAGTGTGTCCTGGCATGACCACATTGCCGAGTTCGCCAGGGCGGCTTCCAAAAAACTCGGAGTGCTTTTCAAAACGAAAAAACTGTATACACCAGAACAGCTGCTGACTCTTTATAAGGCTCAAATACGCCCTTCCCTCGAGTATTGCTCGCATGTCTGGAGCTCTGCACCCAAGCATAGTTTATTCTATACAGAAGAGAGCTATTCGTCTTATCGACAAACCAGAACTGACAAAGAGTCTGAATAGTCTGGAGCACAGGAGAAAGGTGGCTGATCTCTATTTATTCTACCGTTATTATCACGGTAAGTGCTCCTCTGAGCTGGCAGGCCTGATTCCACCCAGGGCTGTTCCGGCAAGAAGGACGCGTCTAGCAGTTGCGGCTCATCAACATCGAGTCCACCTGCCTACCCCAAGGACGTCGCTGTATCGGGACTCATTCATCTGAAGAACATTTTCTTTGTGGAACGGGCTTCCACCTCACACATTTCCCGACGCATACAACCTACAGCGTTTCAAGATAAATGCCCACAAATATCTTCGCGCAAGCACCACTCCAAGAGTGACATATGACTTTCCTCTTGTGCTTATGTTTACCATAAAAAGAAAAAAAAATATCTCACAATCAGAACACTAGACAAGCTTTAAATAAGAATGTAACTATCCCGAAGACCACAAAAACTAAATGTCAAAAAACTTTAGCTCACCTCTATCTACCTCAGCAAAAATCTATAATCAACTTTCCGTAGAACTCATAAATAAACCTTATAACAAAATTAAAAGTAGAATCCACGACTGGATATTAGATGACATCGTCATTTGGTTAGTATGATAGACATAGTACTGTATATTTTTCTTTCTGTTTTTTTCCTGTCTTTCCCCTAATTTAATTTCATTCTATTTTATTTTTTTGAATCATTTTTGTTTATAAATTATTTTCTTAAAAATTGTTTTTATATTAATTAATTAATTTGGATAGATAGGAAATGCACACAGAGTATTTTTAAAATACTATTGTGCATTGGGTATTCTTAGCGGTTAAGCAGTTGTTATTTTGTAATGTTATAATGTATGAATGTATTATCTGCTGAGTATATTATCTAGTATTAAGTTCTTACATTTTAAACACAAAAGGTTAAACGAATTAAACAGTTAAGCGCTATATCATCACGAGAAAATTTGCCTTTAGGGGAGGGAAAACCCCATTTCCACGCCGCCGGGATGTGCGTCAAATAACAAATTGTATTATTTTGGAAACCCCAGCCTCTGTAGCGCGCGGCATCCTATCGACAGGTCGAGGCATTTGAATTTTAAACAGTCATAAAATGGCTGATGTTAATTTTTCTTCAGAACGTAATATTGCTCCCGTCCGATACGTGACGTGAAACCGTAATCATCTTTTAACGCGCCATCGTGTTTTTGATTGGTCGAAATTGAATTTGCCTATGATACCTGTTTCAATTCGACTGTGCGATAGGAGGGTTGTCCCAGGAGTACCCGACCTAATCTAGAGATAGCGGTAGAAAAATATTACTGTATTAGAAAGTACATAATCTATAAAGCAGTATATGTTTAGAAGCTATCAATGTGAATTTGTGTAAGTGGAGAAAATTGGTATAATAATACTTTTACTTAAGAGTTATAAAAGCTGTTACGGATTCTCCTTTGAGTGAGTTTGCTCCTTCATTTACAACACTAAAATATTAAGTAGCAGAATTTAAACGAGATCAAATGAGCTGCCAAGACTAGCATCGCAGTGGTCAACCAAATGAGGTGACGACTTCAGAAATAGTGAAGAAAATCTCCGCAAAATGGTACTGGATGATCGTCGACTGACAAAGCGTCAGCTAGCAGACATACTTATTAAGCATTTAAAAAAATGTTGTATATCGCATATTATCTAAAAATTTAGACATGAGAGGGATGGGTGCAAGACGGGTGCTGCGTTTGCTCACATTGTATAGTAAATTTGCCAAGCAACAAAGTAACATTTTTGCGTTGGTTCGTAACCATGAATAAAACGTGGGTACATCACTTCACACCTGATATAACAGAACAATCAAAATCATAGATTTAAAACTGGCTCCAAAGAAGACGATGGCGAAGAAAAAGAAGACAGTATATGTAGTAAATCTGAATTTACCACCTGCGACGTACGTCTGGCTGGACCTGCCTCTATTTTGGAGGCCTTGCTTTTTGTATTTATATAAATAATCTTCTAAAAAGGTACGATAAAGTAAAAAAGTCTTACAGGTGATACATTTGAAACAGAATTGAAGAATAAGACTGAGAAAGGCACGAATTCTGTATTGGAACCAAAAGTCTAGAGTCCATTTAACGTCTAGAAAGCCATTTAATATCACCAGTCGCACTAATAAGATGGTTACAAAAATTTACTCTCAAAATTCGAAACTTTCGTTCGACATAAATTCCAAACTCAAAATTTAAAAGTGTTTTTTTGCAAGGAGTTGGTCTATCGGTGGGATAAAAAAAGAAATTCCTATACTGCCAAATTCCCTTCCTTAATAATTAAATTATTTTCTCATTTGAACTATTTTGGAAGATGTATGAACAGCCATAATATGTTGAAAAAAATGCGCTTTAAAATTCAACAGTACAACATGTGGTCACGTAGCAAAATGAGGCATGCCGATATTATTATTGGTATTATGTAAAAACGAAAAGAAGAAACGCGGCTGTCAATTATTTTGGACAATGCATGATCTTCAATTCCTCAACCTGTATAATAATAACTTCCTGGGAAAATATTATAATTTTTTTCTATGTTAGGCAGTTTTTTAAATGCTTTGAACTGCCTGGAAGAAATTTCTTTATATTGTTCTTATTTAGGAATTCTTGCTCCAGGCAGTGGAATTAATTATTCTATTTATTCCAGATATTTGGAACAGCAATAAAAAAAGTTTAAAAAGCAGTTTAGTTTTAGAAGATAAAAAAAAATTTATTTTGCTTTATTGCATGCAAGGAAGTTATTATTCTGTTTCTTTCATATAATTTTTTATTTTTTTTTAACTACATTTACGAAATGTCTTAATATTATCGTTTTTCGTGTAGTTGATTCTTTTTTTCTTTTTTTTTCTCATCTTTATTATGGAAAGTCAATACTTTATTATTATTATATTTTTAAAGCAATTTAATTTAAAAAGGTCATCAAAAGTAAAGTATATATATATATAGGTTTTTAATTACCTAAAAGTAAAACAAAATAAAAGCATTTTTCCCAGAGAGTTAAGGTTATTATTTTGTTTTCACCAGGCACCTTGTAATATTCTTAGTTTTGTGATATTAAGAATTAGATTCAGGTTGACACGTACTTAAACACACATTCTCTACCAAAATCCACAACAATATTAAATAAAATTAAATTATAATAACTCTTTTGTTAATATCTAACTTACGGCTTGTGGTAATAACCTTACACACTTACATGAACCACTTATTTCCTTATACATTTCGTATAGAAATAATAGGTTATGGCACTATTATTGCTACTAACTTTGGAGCTCATGTTGGTCCACTCAGTTTTCTTAACAAAGAAATTGTATAAGCATGAAGATATTTGTCCATTTCTTTCCGTCGTCGGTTTATCAATCATGGAGTTAAAACCACTTTATTATAATTTTAAGACTATTTGGTGAGCTTTGATATTTCTGGAAATTAAATAAGATTCTTGTTTAGTTAATTTAACCTGTATATGTCATATACGTCGAAAATATACAGGTTGGGGAATACATCATTACGCATAGAGAGGTGCTTAAAGCCGAAATATGGCAACGTGCACGCATGCATCTCGTGCGCTCTGCTACTCGCTTGTTACGTCGTTGGTTTTCAGTAAGACGTTATTTAGCGTCTGACATGATGATTGTAACTGTACTACTTGCTACTTACTACTTAATATACTACTTGCTACTTAATATAAAATTTCGCAAACTCTTACGAAAAAGTTTCTAGAATATTTTTCTATATAGGCTTTATATACATCAGTGTACAATTCACATAGAATCTTTATTAAAGCGTTAATCTAATAAAAATAAAATATAAGATCTGATGAAAGCAGAAAAATGTTAACGCTATATAAAAATAGAATTAAAACCCTCAAAAATAAACGCAACAAAAATTAATTTTTTTAATTAAAGGTTCAAACACTTCTTTCTTTGGCCAAATAATAACCTAATCTATCACAAAAGCTATTTCGTACTTTCAAAAAAGTTTCTGGTAAAATAGTTCCATAGAGTTGGCACATTCAATAATTTTCTTTCGCAACCCTATTAGGTTTGTCGGGCTCTTGTGTGTAAATAGTATTTAAGATAATATAAAGTATCGCATATAAGAAATAAGATCAGAAACTTTATCTATAGCTATTTCTACCGGTAACAGCATTATTGACAGTAATTTCTAAAATGGTGAATAAGTGTAAAATTTAAAAAAGGAAAATCATAGAGCTTAGAGTTTTTGGCTAAAACTATAGCCTACCCTTCATTGCTTTCATAAGATGCAATTTAGTACTGCTGTATTTTATGACTTAAAAGTAATTAATTATATAACATTCTACATGTAATCATATTATATTATATAACATTCTACATGTAATTGGAGCAATTCTTCTTACCTTGTGCGCTGTTAAGAAAACACTTATTACACCTTCCAAACATTTACAGTCATGTTATTTTCAACGTCTAAAAAAAAGATTGCTGTAGTTTTTGTCTTCTTTGGTTCATAAAAATAATTGGGTGGAAGAGAGAGGTTAGAAAAAGTATAATTTTCTATAAAAGATATAAAAAGCATTTTTGCAACAGTTCAGAAGATAAAAGGACCTATTTCAACTGGCTTAAAATGTCTAAAAGAGACAAAAATAGTTCTCTAAAGACGTCAAGAGACATACACTTTAACTGCATCTCAGATACTAAAAATAAATAAAAGCAGAACCATTTTTTTAGACCAGCCGACTTTTCTTAATATTTAATTGAGATATCTTAGTCGTATTCTGCTACAACTCACCACGATATCTCAAGTTATCAAAAGTCAAATAAAACAAAAAGAAAGAAGAAATTTGGGAAATATGATTGATGAACACATAGCGAACAGATAATTGATACTTGAAAAAAATGATGATAATAGTGTTATATTATGACATGAATAATTGCATAACTATGGGATCAAACTTCTGGGGGTTGTTCAGTGCAACAGAAGAATCCATTTGAGTATAGGAACCCATGTCCGGAAATGCGTCACTACGCCACTACGGCCCTAAGGCGCGTTAAAATTTATAAAAAACATTAATTACCTATATAGGATCTGCTGCATTTATTTTTACCTTTTGTACATGATACGATAACAACAATTGTTTAAAATCAACGCTTATCAATGTCAATTCTCCATGTCATTTTAAAAAAATTTATAGCTTACAATTTTTAAACATTTATTGCTAATGGAAAACTTTACCAATCAAGAATTGGCGGATATGCATTTGGCATAGGAAGCAACAAACTGCAATGCACGAGCAGCATCGCGGTTGTATCATGAACGTTATCCCAAACGGCAGCATCCTGGATACAAGAAGTTTATTGCGGTTCATCGGCGGCTCGCTGAGACAGACATGTTTAAGACCAAGATGCATGATACTGGTGTTGCTCGAACCGTAAGAACGGTCGAATTTGAAGAAAAGGTGCTTCAGCGAGTTGCCGATGAACCATCAAATAGCACACGTGACGTCGCTAAGAATATGAATACGAGTATCGCTTCTGTCTGGCGGGTACTACACGAGCAACAACTCCATCCTTGCCATTTCCAGAAAGTTCAAGACGATGATCGTGGCTGCAGCCGATTATCATCCTAGAGTTCAATTTTGTCGATGGCTTCTGGATCACATCATTGCACAACCAAATTTTTTACGATATGTTTTGTGGACCGATGAAGCCTCTTTCACAAGAGACGGTATTTTTAATAGTAGGAATAGCCATGTTTGGGACGTACGCGAGTATTTGGCTCAGCGGTTTGGGCACCGTTGGATTGCCAGAGGTGGAGCAGTTTCTTGGCCTCCTAGGTCACCCGATTTAACGTCGCTCGATTTTTTCTTGTGGGGACATGTAAAGTCTTTAGTCTACGAAACTCCAGTAGAATCAAAGCTAGACTTAATTGGACGAATAACAGCAGCATTTGAAATCATTCAAAACGAGGATCAAATTTTTAGTGTAGTCCGCCGAAATCATGTGCGGCGCTTAATTCAGTGTATTGAGATTGGAGGAAGACATTTTGAACAATTGTTGTGATGGTATCATATACAAAAGGTAAAAATAAATGTATCAAATCCTATTTAGGTAATTAATATTTTTTCTAAATTTAAACGCGTTTTAGGGCCGGAGTGCCGTAATGACACATTTCCGGACATGGGTTCCTATACTCAAATGGATTCTACTGTTGTACTGAACAACCCCTAGAAGTTTGATCCCACAGTTCTGAAACACCCTGTTTGAGGTGTTATAGAATAAAATGCTTATTTTTAAATATGTTAATCCTTGAGTAATTTTAAGAAGAAAAATTTGAATAAAGCCATGTCATAAACTTTTGAGGTACGAGTAATAAAATCTTATGAAAAAAATCGTTTCTTCATCATAACTTTAATAATTTCCTAGATATGTTTATGAAATTAAGCACACACCCTCTGAGTATCAACAGCCATTTTTTTATGTAGATTCTTTAACCAGTAGCGTCCATACAGAAATGTAGAATTAATATTCTTGAAAAATATTATGTACGCCAATGATTCTTCGTAAAGTGAAAACTATTTTTATAATCCTCATTCATTTTTGACCAAATTTTTTCCTTAACTTTTTTACGTCTGATTAGCGATTACCGCGAAAAACAAATAAAAACATCTTTATGCATGGTCAATTTATTAGTGAAAAAAAATTAATTTATTAATCTTATAAATATATGAGCATATTTATATATATTCATACCTTATTTTACCATTAAATTCAGAGAAAAATACGTGAACAAAAATAAAAATAGTTTAGATTTAGTATTGAAAGTGGCCAGCACAAAACTGTATTTTTTTTAACACTCTGTAGCACAAAAGATAAGGAATTTAGGACATAGCTTTATTTGATCTTTTCTTCATAAAGTTACCTAAGGATTGACACCCTTAATCAGCATCTTATTCTGTAATATCCTATATAAATAGCAAAAATAAATTGAAATGGTTGATAGAAATTGAAGTTTATTTTTTGTTAAGAAGGCATTTTTGATATGAAACAACTTTATTTTCTATAAACTCTAATTATGATAAGAAAGAATAAAATACAAATGCAAGCAGTACATATTGAAATCCTAGTAAACGAGTTACTGTATAAATTTGAGCACACTAACAAAAAAACATGGTAAATAATTGTGATGTTGATCTAATCAATCAGCTTTTGGTTTCACTATCTAATTATTATCGTATTTAAAAAATAAACCGTTATTATTGGTTAATATTTTTAGGAGCTTCTACTATCAGTACCTTATACTCTCAACATATTCTCCCTATAAAACGGAAATGTCTACTTTTTAGGTTTATCTGCGTACTTATTATAGATCATCCTGTACAGAAACTATATAAGACATATTGATTTAAAATCTCGATCAAAAGTATCGTGACGAAAGTCAATTTCATCATAGCAATATAACAGTGATTGCTTAATCACCCGGAGTAAGTTTCCGGAACTAACCGGAAGTAAGAAAATCGGTTATGATGGGGGAGTGATTTAAAGATATATATATATATGAAAGTTGTTTGGACAACTTTCACTAGTCGTTTCCTGCTTAGGGTTATTATCGAGGGGGGATCGACGGAATATTGCAGATTCACTTCCGGAGTCGGTCTAGTGTAAAAATAAACTAAATATTAACGTCAATATTATATATTGATGGTGGATGTTTGCTAAGGCAGTCGATGGGCAAAGGGTGTTTATTAAAGATATATGCTTATTTTATGCTAGTTTTTTAATAATAGAGATGCGTTCATGTTTTTTAGTAAGAAAAAATATTGTTATTACAACTTAAAGGGATATTTGCGAGCTAATTAACAAAAACGTAAAAAAGTGGGAACCGTAGTCATTTAAGTTATGCCTATTATAAGTGGTTTTTTTTGCACCCTTTATTAGATTTCTTTAGCCTAAAATAAAATAGGATTATAGCGATTTGTTTTTTGCTCTGTTATAATAGGATTATTTATGTTCCATGCGTTTAGGAATTTCTTCTCTTGTTCCAGGCCTCTGGAAGTGACTTTTTGTGCCTCTGACGCAATTTTCCTGTAAAATAGACGGTAAAATAAAAATCCCACACACATTACAAGGTAAGATAACCGAATACTGTAAGAAGTATAATGCTTTTAACGCAATTATTTCGAAACAACAACCGTTTTAGTTCCAAAAGCTCGGCGCTGAAAACGCGCGGCGTAAACAAGACGAAAGCCCAGGATAATCGCTGTAGAGATATGCAAAGCTATCTCGTTATTATAATCCTTGATGAGCGTATTTCACAGGGGGTTGGTCGGAGATACCGTGGGGCCCAACTTCGCGCCCGTTTTCCCTCATTTCCCTCGCGCTCAAAAAGACCGTTATCAGAACGAGAGGGGGCGCAATCCGAACGCCGCGTGCCGGGAATTATGAATGTTATTTCTCATGTTGACAACGGCAATATGCCCCAGATAATGATAATAAATATTATTTTAATGCTGCCTGCGTAACTTTGGGACACGGCATGTTTTTCGAGAGGGATGGCCTGACATAATGGTAATCTGGGTTTTTTTGTTAAATCGTGTTTTAATAGGAAGCAGAGGGGAGTGAATTTTCCTGTTACTTTTCTAATATAAACTAAATATGAAGCAAAAAGTTGGGAAAATGTTTAGTATTTTAACAGTAACTTAGAGAACAGCTCAGATCATTTTGATTTGTAGCAGAAACAGTTGTTCAAGATTTCTGTAGGTCAAAAATTCCACTATTGACTAGGAAGAATAGTTCCATTGCAAAAATCATAATGGAAAAGACAGACTTGCTGGGTCAGATATTTGCATGAAAGTCTGCCGTAAATCAACAAGACAAAATTTTTTTGATACTCGAGATAGTATTTTGTCACGGAGATCTTTAAAAAGTTTTCAAAGGCTTAAACAGTAACAAGGCCACCAATAGTATTAAAAAAATATGCCACTTTGGGATACGGGATGTTTTCCGACAGGGTTTTGTGCAAACTGTTTGCTCTTTCATACAAAGAGGTCTCTTCCCTGAAGACCGGAAACTTGCGCGGATGCAACCTATACCTCAAAAAAGGAAGAATGAGGGTGCCCATCCATTACTATCCAAGTAATGGGAAAAGCTCATTAACTAGAAAATTTAAAAATACCTGCAGTTCAATAACATCATTAGCGACCGTCAGTATGCTTTTCGACGAATGTTTGGACTGAGGAATATGGTTAATCAGCATTAGCTATGGATATTTACTCCTGGACTTTTAATCCAATTTACAGCATTGGTGATAACGATACATTGGTATGTACCTTCAAGTCGCCCAACCAGATAACCTGAGCTAATACTTATTGCTATAGACGTTGCCAGGTAACAAAAATAATTCTGATATTAACATCATTATGGAGTAGGATATATGTAATCTGATTGAGTTTAGTATAGCTCAGGTTACTATATTGACAGAGAAGGCTGCCTCTGTCTTCGTTAGTTCGCTCATTAGGTGTGGATATTTTAAGCAATAGGTGTTGACATGATTATGTAGCGCGAATATCTAAAGTGGCTTCGCAAAAACTTGGGAATCTCTTTTAAGCGAAAAGGCTGTATACACTGCAAGAGCTTTTAACGCTTTATAAAACTGAAATTTGTCGATTTCTTGAGTATTGCTTTCACATATGGAGTTCTGTTCACACACACACTTTGAAGCTGCTTGATTTCATTCAGAAAAAGGCAATACACATTTTATAGAAGATCAAAAGATACCTAGAAGCTTGGACCGTTTAGCGCAATAATTCAAATGCAATAATAATTTCTGCAATAATTCCTCTTTCAAAACGACCGACAACTGTGTTAACCTGTTTCAAGGAACTAATTGCCCTAAATCGATTAAATTTGTGCATTCTATTAGCAGTAAATAAAACTGGAATTCAATGATATCAAAACTTGGATCAAGTGCGCAATTCGTTACATACCTTTAAGTCTAGGAGTCTCGAGATTGTGAGAACGCTTGTAAGTTCTTGTGGTGCTTGTGCGATGTTCTTATTTTTCCTAAACTCCGCTCTTCAGAGGATGCATATCATTAAAAGAAATGTGTCAGACCAAAGCTGGGAACTAACAGGAATACCAAGAAGCCACTGAGGGCTTAACAGACAAAGTTGGTATCGTAGAAGAATCTACTTGCAGAGAAATAGGCATTCTTTGCAAGTAAGTTATAAGTGTCAACAGAATCGATTTAGAGATAAATGGGTCCGCATAAGTGGCTTAAATGTACATGCGCTAGTGGCTAATTAATCACAAACTGCTTGGATGGATGTACAGTATCGTTTTTATTTATATAGAATGAGCATAACCTAGATTACAGAAATTCGTATGACGGTGCATACCTAATGAACTAACAATAAACTGTTCGATTGACTCACTTAAATACAATAAATTTAAGTTAAGTAATAAGTAAATAGCATCCGGCAAAATCAAAACATATGCGAGCGTAGACGGAATATTGACAATTCTCGTCT
This sequence comes from Anthonomus grandis grandis, assembly GCF_022605725.1. Classification (NCBI taxonomy): domain Eukaryota; kingdom Metazoa; phylum Arthropoda; class Insecta; order Coleoptera; family Curculionidae; genus Anthonomus; species Anthonomus grandis. The sequence goes on from NC_065558.1 coordinate 10,649,274, forward strand.
TAACATAAGATCCCGTGCTAAAACATGGGATGCTCTGGTACCTAATTTTAGTAAATTAAATAATTAATTTTAGTAGGTGAATAATTTATAATAAAATAGTATTTACAACGTTATAACTTTATTCTTAGATGCGTGTTGCACGTTACTAGCTTCTTTATGATAATGCAATATGACAATTAAAAGAATATGAACTTAATATGAAACAATTAAATAAAATTAAAAAAATACCCTTAACGTCTATTCAGAAACTCGAATTGAAGATTGATCGGGTCTCTTCATTAAACTTGCAAGAAAACGGGGCTAAGTGAGTTAAAGTCGGGGACTCCTTGACTCAGATAACGTCCTCAGGCGGAATAAAAACCAATTTGGCGGAATGACCTTTTCGGCCGTTAGTCTCAATCAGGGCTTAGCCGGTCGGTGTCTTCCCCGCGCTACAATACCCGATGCAAAATAATGAGTGTAATTAATTCAATTAACCGTTAATTAATGGTTTCGTATTCGTGTATTTACACGGCTGCCTGCGCCTGCCTTAATGGAGTTTTGAGCCTGGACAATCGATATTTCAAAGGGTCGATGGTTTGAATAAAGACAGTTATCTAGTATATAAGGACATACTTTAAACTTCTTTAATTTGTAAAGCTAAATAAGAAATAACGTGACCAACGAAGGTAGATATATTGCTGAATCCAAATTTTTTCACAGAGGAAAGCTTATCATTGTAAGGACTTTTCCCGCACTACAGTCCATGTTTAACTAGATAGCAAAAATTTTTAATATTAAAAAAAAATTACACATTTTTGTCAAAACGGCTCCAGTAAAAAAATTGAGTATTTTTAATTTGCATTTTTGTAATCTTTTTTTATTTTGGCCTCTTTTCTTTTTTCATTTATTAAAAATCTTCCCTTTTTTGTTAATTTTAGGTTTATGATTTTTTAACGTGACTTGGTTTTTAATAATTATAATTATTTATTTATAATATTATACTGTAAATTGGGGCTACTTGCATACATGTTCAGTACATTTCGTAACTTTACAACTTTACAAAAATGACATTGCACCGACCTATTTAAGCGCTACCCATGGCTGGTATAAAAATTGGAAGAATGCAGCCATTGGTCCCAAAACAATTTTGTTTGTGGGGTGTGCGAGTTACCCTATGGTTGGGGTATTGGGACAACTTGCACACGTTACAACCAATTAAAAATCAATATTTTTAAAGAAAAAATAATATATTGTCAAAATATATGAAACTTAAAAACAAATTCTGTACCTATAAATTAAAAAATAAACAAACTTTATCTAGCAAAACTTTGGTAAAAAAAGGCACATTCTTTAAAAAAATTACAAGTGTAACAAAAACAAAACATTGGCTAATTATTATTGTCAACTAGGAAGTCCTTGTCGGCATCACTGTCATCGACTGGAGATTCATTGTCTTCCGAATGCTCACACCATTCGCATTCAAAATAAGGGTCTTTGCTGTCTTTATTACAGGGTCCACAAATCCAAGCTCGACATTTCGTGCATTGTATCTAATCAATTGCACCTCTGTAGTCTTTTTAATTAATCTTGCAGATACAACACTGGGAGTTATTAGTCTTTCTTTCTCTCTTGCTTTTCCTGGTAGGGAGTTGCTGAGTGCATGGCAAAACGCTAGATGAAGAAGGTCCTGGTTCTTCGGCTGTAGTTCGAAATTCCTCAGGAACGGTTAGAGGATTTTCAGTAATATTAGGGTCTGTAACAGTGCGAGACGCATCACTTCCAGGTTCGACTTTTTTCCCCTTTTGCGTTTTTTCTCAACCCCTGTTCCACGGTGCTGTCTCAACAAATCAACCAAGCTGTTGTCTAAGACTTTTTCGATGTCTTCTAGTCCACCAGGAATGCGCTTCAAAACTTCGTCGGGATTTGAAGGATGCAAACCAGTTGCTCTAAATCCTGATTTGAGATTCTCTGCTACATTTTGACTTACCCCTTTTCACAAACTGTCCAGTAGGTTCGGAAATTGTTCTTTCGGGATACAGCCTTAAGACAGTGACTTCTTTCTCTACTGATCGAGAATCTCTCTCCATTTTCTTTTCATAGGCGCAAATACGGCCCCATCAAGGGGCTGCATTAAATGCGTGGAATTGGCTGGGAAGGGAGTTATGTAGATGTTAATTGTACAACATGCCTCCATTACCTGTGGTGAAAAGTGGCTTGCTAGGTTGTTATTTTCTCTGGTGGATTCGACGTGAGGCAGGAAAAGCTGGAAGAACCACATTTCGAATAAGTTCATGTCGAACCCTCCGCTCGCACTGCTCGCATATTTTGTTCCTCGTGGTCCACCTTGCGTCCAGTTGTCATGAAGATTCAAAGCTTTATATACAACCATTGGTGGTAAAAGATCTCCATTGGCATTTTCACAAAACATTAAACTGATCGTAGCCCGGGAATGCTCCTGAACTCTTTCCACTCTCTTCGTGTTCCTTGGTACTACCACCTTCCTGGACCCAGGATCATTTGTAACGTTGGTTTCATCATAGTTATACAAAATTGAGCTTTTCACTTCTCTAATTGCTAAGTTAATATTATTAAAGAAATTTAAAACTTCATTACGATCCGCTGATGCTCTGGATTTCTTTATATTTGAAGCCATTCTAACGCTAAAATGGTTCCTTTTTATAAACAATTGTAAGAAATCAGGTCCAGGGAGGTTATTTTTAAATATTCGAACATTTTTTCCTTGTTTGTCAAAGAATTTTTTTATTACGTTACGAATATCAACTTTTGTGAGAAGAAATCCCCAATTTGCTATAACACCCAATGTCTTTGAAATGAGAGCCTCTTCTTGATCACTTAAAACCTTTGGACGACCGAACGATACGAACTATTTTTATACCTTATTTACCTGTAACAACAGAGAGCCGACATTAAAACACAAAATAACATCAACCTAAAAAAAAAGTAAACAAAAATAGACGTGGTATGCAAGTTACCCCGGGATGAGCAAGTAGCCCCATATTACGGTAATTAAAATTGAATTGGCTTATAATTAAAAAATAATGATTTCAGTAGTGATTTTAAAGGGTCTCTAACTGGCAACTAGTAATAGATATTTTCTAGTAAACGAATTATAAATTTTAAAAATCATGGAAAGCATTAAAAAAATCCCTTCCAACATCTGGAAACTGCCTCTAAAAGTCTAGAAAAATATAATATTCTTTAAAATCTCTAAAAGTACTTTGTCAAATAAAATAAAATAAAATTTTTTATTTATTAAAATTCTTTTAATTTTAGTAATTCAAAATTTCAAAATTATATAAAAAATAGATGCCATATCCATTTAAGTTATGCATATATAAAAAAATATGAACTAAACTCTTTATTTTTATGTCTTGTATCCTCCATTTATGTTCTAGACAAAAATCTTTGCTATACTAGATAACTATTTAAAATATATTTCTCGTAATAAAGGTTAAATGCAAAAAAACTTTTTAAATGCAAAATTCCACCAATGCTGGAATATTCCCAATGCTAAGACTGTAAATTACATGAAAGGTAATGACGTTCAATCATAACTCCTTTCCACGCTGAGTAGCTTAAAAGCTAATGAAGCTCATATTAGTGTGTATGCTTAGTTAAAATAAAATTTTCATTTTTAATGTAATTTAAGTATTTTTTAATTCATTTCCTATTCAAGTTTTTCTCGAAATAAAATACTAAGAGTTCGAGAAAATAAAAACAAAGTCCCTTTTGGGAAACTTACTAAATTAAATATTTAAGATATTTCCCTAGAATATCCTCAACTAGTAATTTGCACTTTAGCTGGGTATGTTTTCCTCGTATATTTTAAAAAGACTTGTTAAGTTTTACTTCAGTCTCAACAATCAAGAGTCTTCTGCATTCAATACGCGTCTTCTCTTTTCAATGAGTTGATTTTAGATTGTAGCGTTTTTAACATTTTGCTTTGCTTTGCTAACCTTTTGCGGAATCTTTTAACACTTACAAGTTCTTTTTCAATTTTTTTTAAGACATTTATTCATTTGGTCCTTGCTAAATAGTAAATAGCATATCTTTCAAAACGTTGTTCCTTAAAAACAATAGTCAATTTGAGGCAATTTTTCTTAATTAAAGTCCACGAAATATATAGCTCTGAATCATATAATGGAATTACAAGATTTCTTTTCAATAACATCTTCTATTTTAGGTTATGATACAAGAGTTCTTAAGTACGAAGATAAAAAATTTGATTCTGCAAAGTAGATTTGCGATTTAGTCTTTTTTTGAATATTTTTTCTCAAAATAATGCCAAAATACTTTAAATTTTCAGTCAATGGAGATGTCTTACTCAAAGGCTTCTTATACCGACATTTTTAATTCCTTTAAAATCTGTGATTTAAGGGTACCTTTATCAATTTAAGCCCAAGAGCCAAGAACACAGACAACAATTTTAATATTATCAAATTGCCATATAAAAAAAGGCATATATTATGTGTCAAGGAATATTAAATCTTACTATAACATATTATAATCTTAATATTCAAATTGCTGACTCATGTTAAGTTCTACGTTTTTTAAATTCTATAATTTTAAATGTAAAAATTTATTAACAATATAATACTAAATACTTATAAACAGACTAAAACTATTACTAATAAAATGTTATGATGTAAATCCAGTAACATTCTAACTAAAAAAAAAATTATTTACGATTTATGTCGGACGTAAGTTAAACACATGTTCGGTTATTTTGGACTCATTTATTACAAATCTGACATTAACGATTATGTTTTAAGTAGCGACTAATGAGATATGGATATTAAACCTGGTCAGATGGAGAAATATGCAACATTTTAACACGCGGAGCCAGATTTATGAGGAGCTGATGCGGATCACTTAAAATACTCACTTATCATGTCAGGAATAATTTACTACAGCGTTAAGGTATCGTTTATGAAGTGCAACAGTATTACACTGTAGTATCATTTTGAAGTTTATTACTGAGAAGTGGATGCTTCATTTTGTGTGTCAGGTCAAACTACGATTTAATAATTGCAATAATTTGTACTCGCGGTGGTTTTTTTTATACATTATCATACAATTGCTTAGATTATGATACAAATACATATTAACAAAATATGAAATAAGGCGCCAGAGTGTCCACATCTATATCTACTAGAGATATAGTCTTGTTGAAGGGCAAAATAACTAATCATAATTCCAGTTTTTGATCTTTATAAATCTAAAAATTAAGAAAGGTGCAGAAGGAATTAGAAGAGATAAGAAGAGAACAACAAAAAAAAGGAAAGAAAAATAAAAAGGCGAGAGGTTGTGCAACAAAAATTGTTTATATGGTGTTAAACAAAATTAAGTAGGTATTTTTGTGTATATTTACTATTGCGATAAAAATTACATTTAATTTTTTTTATTAAAGTGACAAAATCTGGAATTAAAATTGGTTCTATGCGTGCGGATTGTAGGAAAAGTAATTTTACGCAAATTTCGGTTAAGTATAGCAGTTTCAAAAACCCACTTGTCATATAAATATCTCACCTGTCTACTTCTAGAGACTCGCATTTGTATCAGACCCTTTGTCCACGTTTTATTCCAGAAATTAAGCGATAATATTCGAGTTGTGATTATTTTGGAATTATCTGTTTGGTTCTGCAATCACGAAATAATCCATAGATATTATCACAAAAATTAAAAAAAGAATTTTGAAAGTGTTCGAATCTAATATTCAACAATTATTATTTTTATCTAGCTTAAATAAACAGTCTTCATGGCGGCATCGGGATCTCAAAATATAACCATTAAGAACAAATTTATGGGTTCGGGAACTTTTATCGAAATACCGCAGCATTGGCACTTCTTTTATAATTGTATAACACTATATGGATTATGTGCTTTTCCGTTCGTATTTAGTCTGTAAGTTTATAAGGTTGAAATAACATCTTAATGTCTTTGTAACAGTTCCTATAATATTCGGTTAATAAATCATTATACAATATATTCATTTGTGCCTTTTATTATCTTCTAACTCGAACAGGTTATGGGCCCAGGTACGCCGCGTTAGCTCACCTGTATAAAGATAATAAAAAGTGTACACTCGCGAGTAGTATTCGTGTTTTGTGGAAAGCCGGAATAATGGCGGAAAGTGCAAAGTATAACGTCGAACAATTAAACGGTCAGAACTATCAGTAATGGAGTTATTTAGTAAAAATGTTGCTTATCAATGCTGACTTATGGGGAGTAGTTTCGAGTGTATTACCAGCAGAAGAAAGTCGAGACACTACCTGGAAAAAACGAAATGATAAGGCTTTGTCAACTATAGCCTTACTTGTCGATGTTAGTCAATTAGTGCATATCAGAAATAAAGAATATGATGTGATGCCTGGGAAGGACTAAAGGAAAATCACCAGAAATCAAGTTTATCTAGCATGGTTTAAGTACAAAGCGTTTAAAAAGGAAAAGGGCAATAAGGTCACTGAAAGTAATACTGATGATGCATGTTTTATGGTTAATTATAGCTCAAATGACGAAAAAAGGAATTCTACTTCGTGGTATGTGGACTCGGGAGCTTCGAGCCACATGGTTAACTACAAAGGATTTTATACCCAATTTGACAGTAGCAGAAAGGGCGTTGTGAGGTTAGCGGAGAAAGGGCAGCACTCCGAGGTTCAGGGTATAGGAACAGGACTCATTAAGTGTGCGACTGGTGCGGGAGTGGAAAATTTAAAAATCGATAATGTTTTGTATGTGCCGCGATTAGATTCAAATTTACTATCCGTGAAAAAGCTAACAAGTGCGGGATATGATGTGCAGTTCGATAAAAATGAGTACAAAATCGCTTTACGCGGAAAAGTGATTGCGAGTGCGATGCCATCACCCGACTTATACAAGCCTTCGACTGTGGACCATGCACTGAGTGTTTTTGAGCATTCCAGTAATTGTCAGCATACATGGCATCGACGGTTTGGACACAGGGACATGGATGCAGTTAAACACTTAATGGAAAGGAAAATGGCAATCGGGATTAATATTAAGGATTGTAGGATTAGGGAAACTTGTGACTGCTGTTTCCCGAAATTTTCTTAAAGCAATACATTTAATATTCTTGACTTAATACATACAGATGTTTGCGGTCCCTTGAGGATTGTTACTCCAGGGGGTAAACGATACATTTTAACACTAATTGAGGATTTTTCAAGGTATACAACTATATATTTATTAAATCATAAAAATGAAATTGTAAAATGTATAAAAGAGTTTATAGAATTTACGAGTAATCATTTAGGCAGGGTTCCGAAAGTAATTAGGTCAGACAGGGGTGGCGAGTACGTTAATAATAATTTAAGGGAATTTTTAAAGGGTAAAGGTATAAAAATTCAATATACAGCGGGGTACTCTCCAGAACAAAATGGGGTTGCAGAGAGAAAAAAATAGGTCGCTAGTCGAGATGGCTAGGTGCATGCTAAGCGATGCGGATTTACCAAAGACATATTGGGGGGGAAGCAATAGTGACAGCCAACTATTTGCAAAATCGCCTACCTACGAAGTTAAAAGAAAAAACACCGTTGTTTGAGTTACGGCATAAAGTAAAACCAAATGTGTCGACTTTGCAAATATTTGAATCTAAAGTGTATAGTCACATCCCAAAGGAAAGATATAAAAATAAATATGATCAAAAAGCTAAGTTATTAATATTTGTAGGTTATTCTCAGGAATCTAAAGCATATAGGTTGTTAAACGTAGATACAGGGCGTATTACAATTAGCCGTAGTGTAGTGTTTTCTGATAGGAAAATATGTGTCGAGAAAAAGAAAGAGAAAAGTGAAGAAGTATCAATCGAGTTTATGATGGAACAGGAGGACACAGAAACAGTAGAAGAAAAAGAGGTAGCAGATTATGAAAACACAGAGGATATAGAAAATTCTACGGAGACATCTTATACGTATGACAGTTTAAGTTCAAAACAATGCCATGCCAGTGATTCAAGCTATCAATTAGATGAAAATACGGATAAAGAGAATTTAGGAAAATAAATATTTTGCAAACAAAGTTTGTTAAGAATTTAACAAACTTTGTTTGCAAGTTAAATAAAAGTTTATATGGTCTAAAACAATCTGCTAGGACTTGGACCCAGAAACTTGATGAAATTTTGACAAAAGAAAAATTTTGTAAGAGCAATATTGATTCATGTTTATACATCAAGGAAATAAATAATAAAAGGGTTTACGTAATAATATACGTGGATGATATTTTAATAGCAGCAAAAGATACTCGAGTAATTAATACGTTTGAAGAAAAACTTAAATGTAATTTTGAAATAACGAGTTTAGGATTGCTGAAAAATTATTTAGGCATGCAGATTGAAAGAAACGAGCAAGAAATATTTAGTTTAAATCAGGCCAGTTATATAGACAAATTGCTGGGTAAGTTTATGATGAAAGATGCCAAAGAATCTCATATACCGTTGGATGTTGGATGTTATAAGCTTAGCAAAGAAAAGCCCATGAGGAACAGTGAAATATACCAACAACTAATTGGTGGTTTATTATATGTTGCAGTAAATACAAGACCGGATATATTGGCCAGTGTCACCATATTAAGCCAACAAAATAAAAATCTAAAAGAAGTAGACTGGAATGAAGCAAAAAGAGTATTAAGATATTTAAAGAAAAGTAAATATAAAAAGCTTGTTCTAGGACAACAAGGAACAGATAGTACATTATATGGTTATGCAGACGCTGACTGGGCAGAAGACAAAAAAGATATAAAATCAAATAGCGGGTATATATTTATGCTACGTGGTTCACCTAATAATTGGGGATGCAGAAAATAGAATTGCGTATCTCTATCATCAACCAAAGCAGAGTACATAGTATTGGCTGAAGGAAGTCAGGAAGCAATTTGGCTGAAAGGAGTAATAAAGATATTTGTGAATTTAGAGCCAAAAGTTGTTGTATATGAAGATAATCAAAGCTGTTTAAAACTTTTAGCAAATCAGAAATTTAGCAATCGGACGAAACACATTGATACAAAGTACCATTTGGTCAAGGAATTATATGAGAATAACGGTATTACTTTCAGGTATTGTCCAACTGAAAACATGATAGCTGACATGTTAACTAAACCTTAAGTTAGAATACTTAAGTAATAGAGGGGGTCTGTTTGACTAATTGAAAAATAATTTTAGTTGCAAGGGGATGTTTGAATCTAATATTCAATAATAATTATTTTTATCTAGCTTAAATAAACAGTCTTCATGGCGGCATCGGGATCTCAAAATATAACCATTAAGAGCAAATTTAAGGGTTCGGGGACTTTTATCGAGATACCGCGGCATAAGCACTTCTTTTATAATTGTATAACACTATATGGATTATGTGGTTTTTCATTCGTATTTAGTCTGTGAGTTTATAAGGTTGAAATAACATCTTAATTTCTTTGTAACAGTTCTTATAATATTCGGTTAATAAATCATTATACAATATATTCATTTGTGCCTTTTATTATGTGAAATGATTAAGGTCAATATTGGTTTGTTTCTTTCTCTGTTTCTTTAAATATTTGGCCGTGGATCTTTTTTTCTTTTTATCTGTTAATTGTTTCCTGAATGTTCCGCTTTTTAATTATAACTTTGTTTTTTCTTACCTCCGTCGTTTCAGATGGTCTAGGAGTGTTCGGCGTTCTTGATTAGTCAGGTGGGTTACTCATAATAGTTAAATATCCTAGTTTTCTCTTGTTGGGTCTATCAACTATATCAAGATTTTTGTGTTGTTGTTTAAATTCATGCAAGTTCCTGTGTTAACTCGTAACTAGTTTCTGTAATATGGAGTCATCTACCTCCTTCTCGCCTTGGAACGTACTCGCTCTCTATATCTGGATGCAGTGAACCATAAATAGTAATTTGTTTTCTGCTTTTCTTGTCTATTGCTCTGATTTCTGCTGCTGAAGGTCCATTTTAATCAAAACTGTATTTTACCACTTGATTTGAAGTTAATTTTAAATATTTTTCTGATTTTCTCACATATTCTTGGGTAAGTTTCTCTTTCATTAGAGTTTCAAAAGCAAGTGTATCTTTCAAAGATAACACTTAGGCAAATTAGACAATAGTAGACAATAAGTCAGATCAGTAATGCCAATATTAAAAAAATCAAATTTTCCAAGAACCGATTTAATAACAATGATATAAATAATCCTGTGCACCTGAAAATATAAAAATACCGCTACTATAAACAATTATATGATCAAGGTATCCTCTAGAATTTTACAGAAATGTTAATGGCCTTATATATTGCCAAATACAGCCGCACGCATCTCCGTTATAGCTTTGTGTTTATTACTGTAGATTCCGATATGTCTTTGAATCTAGTGCTGTTAAGTCGTCTTAATATATTCCACGAAATATATAGACTGTTTCTGTAATGTCATCTTCATTAAGTACGGTTATAATTGATCGTGGAAAAAAGTTAAATACCTCGTGTAAAACTGCTAATAGTCGAGTATTAGTACCGATCGGGTTTAGAGTTGTCATAAAAATATATATAATTGCGCGTTACTGTGCTGCTGGATGTGCTATAATTACAGAAACTGACTAATTAAATAAAGTATTTTATTCTATATTGGTTGTTTTTTAGTGCTCTCTGGAGCATAATGTTTAAAGTAGAGCGAGATTATAGTGTATAATTTGTTTTGTATTGATATAACTATGGGAGTTAAGAAAAATGCATTTTTTGAAATTTGATATAATTTATTTAATTGTATTGGAAATTGTTAAACCTGAAACGAAGAACAACTTAAATACATTTTTCCTCTTATTGAAGATTTATCTGTGTTAAATTTAAATTAGATTAGTTATACGTGGTGTTTTTAAAGTTGAGTAATTTATTTTATTACCTAGAGTCCAATGCCTGAAACATAAAAAAACGTCAAACGCCCCAAAAAAAAATAGGAGTAAAAATTTCTTTCAGTGCCTGAAATATATAAGCAAGAATAATAACCAGACCCAAATTTAAAAAACTATGTCAAATTATTTAAATGGAAATTTAAAAAAACGCCCGAAATAATAGAAAAATAGTTTTTCACCTATTTTTTATATCTGGAAGCGATCAAAACCCTAAACAATGCAGACAATTATAACAATTTTCTGGAGTCAGTCTGCAGTCATAAAAATTGCTTTAAATCACTGGAAGGCATAAAAAATTACATTAAATGTCTCGAATTAAATTTTCAATAAGCTCAATAATCTTGAACATATAAGAAATTCTGCTTAAACAGTAATTCGTTTTTATGCAATAATATCGAAATAAAAATTTTATTATTTTAAGCCATATTTTGTTGTTATTATATAATTTCGACAATAATAAAAGATCTGATAATTAAAATTTAAATAATGTATATTATTTGAAAATATTTTAATGTTAAAATGCGTGTTGCTCTTGTGGAGGTTGGATTAATATATAAATATATCTATAGAGAAAAAACTGTATTCTCAATATAATGGAGACGCTACTGACTTAAAGAAAATCTTTTATTTTCGGCATGGGAATAACATTTTGCAAATGTGACAGAAAAATGTCTACGAAAACGGCTCTGGGTGAATAAATGAATTATTCATTTAAATATTAACGGTGCGCGATGCCCCATAAAAATGCCATAAAAATGCCAACCGAACAGATTTTTATAGAAATCGCATTGATTTTCAGGATATTTACTGATACGCTGCGCATTTTATCGACTTGTGGCCCGATAAGGCATTTTTCAAGTGTCATTTTCTATGTTGTAATTAAACCGTTTACATTATTGCTTCTGTAATGGCGATTTCTTATGTTCACCAATTTGTATTAAGCTTCAAAGGTTAATACTGGACGTGTGACTTGCTTTTAAATTGTTAACATTTATTTTATTGACAGTTTTATTTAGAACAACCGTTTAGTTTTATTTTGTGAAAACCCGTAATTAATTATACGAAAATCCATTATTTTATACATTAAGTCTGTTGAATCTATCTCGGCAACTTTCATTTTCCCAAAAGTCATTTCTCATACTATCCATCCACCATATGCACCACTTATTTTACTCCATTAATTTTCCAAACTAATCCTCCCTAAGTTCTGGAATTAATTCTGCCAAATTGACCCCCGCAATCGCGTCCATTAAGTCAAAATATAGCGAAATATCATTTTTTAGATCGCCGTCACATTCGGACGACCCTACAGCTACCGACACCCCACCGTAATACCCAAATGACAGACTTTTCATCTAGTTATTGTCCGTATGTGTCCGGAACTTTTATGGGGTCAGATACGATACAGAAACGTTGTTAACCGAAATGAAATGTTGGTAGAGTGTGTTCCATGAGAAGTCTATAATAAAATTGCATGTTATACGTATAGTGGGAGGCAAAATGGGTATTTGGGAGTAGCAGATTAGAAGTATAGGAGGATGTTAAAATGCATGAATAACTTACAGGTCAGGTCTTCTCTTTAGCTTTTTCGTTCAACCGAGATCTTAAAATTACCTCAGATTATTAATAATGCTAATGAACAAAGTATGGAATATAGCTCAAAATTCTACAAAACAACAATCAAAATATTGATCATCAATCTATCAAATAAAACCTATATAATACCTGATAATCAAAGATGGAGGTTGTTTATAAGAAATAACGAGAAGACAAGGCAATATTTAGATCAGCAATAACTAAACTTATAAAAACATCAAACCATTACAAAAACAGTGAAAATAATTACTATTTACTCCACTGAAACATGGGCACCAAGGAAAACAGGTGAAAAAAGAATTGAAGCCTTCCAGTTATGGATGTATATACGCATCCTAAGATTGTCATGAGTGGACCACAGGAAAAACGTCTCTGTTATACAAGAACTAAGACGCAAAAGAGGGTCTACTAAGCCAAATCAATAGCGCAAATCTCAGTTACTTTGGCTGCATATCTAGAAAAACAAGTGAGATGAAAAAGCTCGTGGTAAAGGAAATTAACCTAGAGGAGGTCTTAAGTAGAGTGAATCGACACAAGATAAAAACCTATAGCAACAAATATACTCCAAAAAATACCTAAAATAGCACAAGTTCAATTTTGTATATCTGAAAGTACAAAATATACCATATTATACCATAAAATATATCATATTATATTGTAAAATCTTGTCGTTAAAAAAATACATATTTTTATGAAAATTTCATGAAAAAAATTCTTATATAATAGAATAGACTCTACCCAATGTCCATCGACTTCGAGTACCTGTGTCATCAATAATGCACTGCATCCAATCTGATACATTTCCAGAATGTGAATCACCGGCCAGTTTTGCGAAGGGGCATCGGCGACTATACAAGCCCCGTGATGTCCACTTGAACTTCCTTTGTCCGCCGAGAGAGGGTACTAGATGTTTATAAATGAGATATTTCGATTATTCTTTTCAAATCTGAAATAGTTTTTCTTTTCAACTATTCGGACGTGTTTGGCTTACACAACAGGGTCTAGAGGCTGCTTATCTTGAATTTTGTTATCTTGTTGACTTGATTTAGTAATAAAATGCTTATTATATCAGTGAATGGATCATGTTATATGGTTTTTTATTAATTAAGAAGTCATTACTGTGATCAAGAAAAAAAGGAATTTTCAAAGAATTTTTTTTCTGAACGTGGTAAAGCTAAGATCCTAGCTTCGTTTACAAAATTAATAATGTCTTTTATGTGTTTTATATCTGTGGTAGTAAAATATAAACTGATGCTTTTAAAACTTATGTTCTTTCCAGGGTCATTTCAAACATCTGCCTAATTCTAAGCTAAAAATTTTGAGCATTAGCCTACAAGTACTTAAACAAAAAACCTTAAGTTGTTAAAACTGATTTATTTTGTTTGTGAATTGAAATGCTCATTGTCTAAATTCTACAGAAATATATAAGTCTCAAAAAAGATTTGCATAAAAAGTTTGATGACTCAGAACCTGTAAACAAAAATGTAATTTTCAATTTTTAGTAAAGTGCCTTTATTGGTCTAAACCAGCTTAAAAAAATTAAAAAAATCACAGTTGTTCTTCCTGGTATTCGAATCGATACGACACCTTTAAATCGGTAGAAAACCTAATTTAGTGACGGGTAATGTTGGAATTACAGATTTTTGTAGATATGATAATCCTTTGGTAAAAGAAGATAGTTATTATCCCTCCTTGAACTTCATTTTGCAGCTGTGTAACTCCGCAATTTCTGATATTATTCAGTCATTTGATATCTATTACTACCCATAGAGGAATTTTGATCTCTTATACAACTTAATTTGACTCTTAAATATGGATCATTTAAAAACGAAAGTATTGATAAAGCATTTCAACTGTTGTATAAATAGTTGCATTCTTGCATTGCAATACCAAAAAAAAAAGATATTAGCAAAAGTAAGCAAGAGCAATGTATTTAAAAGATCTGTTATTACTCCTATTTTTAAGAATAGTGATAAAGGCCAAGTTCCAAATTATAGACTAATAAGTATTTTAAATTCCTCAGCCAAAATCTTTAAAGCAATAATTCATGGCAATATATTTAGCAGAATTTGCCCAATAGCAGATGGCTTTTTATTAGATAGATTAACAAATACCAGTATCCTCTTGGTTTTACAATCAGCAGCAGAAGCAATAAATAACAAACATGATTGTATCTAATAATTTTATTGTTCCTAATAATTAATTAGAATTATTTGCTACTACAGGTAGCTTCTATGCTAAATATTATTATTAACTGGGTTCTATTAGAAAACAATCACACTTATTTTCAAATTTCCTCTGTTAATTTAATTAAATGATTATGTAGATATGTTTAGAAGAAGTTCTTGCAGAAATAGACGATTCCTTTCTATCTACAAAGAAATGGCCGAAGACATAACAAACATCTCATCTGATATTAGAGAGGCAATTAAGAATTAAACTTCACAAAATGTGAATAAAAATAGAATAATGCATGACACATCTTATCTCCAAATAAAGCCAAGGTGGAACAAAAATAAAGCCTTTAGTGGGATATTTTATAAAATCTTTTGAACCAAATCTTCTCTGAAATTCTTCAAACACAATCATGTCTCACTGTGTGAAGGCATTTAATAAACTACATCACAAAATGTTATTTAACAGGATTCTCGTTGCAATCATACAACTAGGTTAATGAAGTCTTACAGATAGGGACCAAAGGTTTAAGGTGAGACAATCTTTATCTTATGTTTTATTTGTAACATCATATTACTTACAGGGTACTTTAAAACAGTAACCTAAAACCTCTTCTATTTATAATTTTTACTACACTTACTCATCAAGTCACATGTTTGCTGGTAATTTTAAGATATTTGGGTCTGTTTTCTCTTTGCAGTAGCCTTAAGCGTGATTGGGATGCATTTTGCATATATGCATATTTAATTATTGAGAAGTGTTCTGTAGGGTCTTTAGTAAAAAAGTAAACAACATTGATGTCGCCTATAAAATTGCTCGTAAAGAACTTGTCTGACAATCTAATTGCAAGATTCTAGGTGTTTACTTTGAGAGTGGTCTTAAATTTAATGTTTATTGTGAATGTTTATTGTGACTGTAAATAAAGCTTATCGCATACTTGGTCTAATTTTCTTGTAAGACTTAAGTATGCTTCTATTCTATAGTCACCACAAGCAGAAACCAAAATGAATCTAATAGAAAAGGCACAAAAAGGATCTCTTAGTGGCCTATACATAAAAAAGCATAAAATTGATCCATATTATATTATATTTCAATACAGAAGCATGTTTAACGGTTTCAATGTTATGGTTTTATTAAGCAGAAGATTATTACAATACATATTTTTTGTATGCTTTCGTATAACATTTCATATAAAAATCGTATAAATTTTAAAAGGGATTTTAATTAAACGTTTGAAGATCAACAGAATAAAAAGCCAATTAATTATATTGATCTAAAATCAGACATTTATTTATTTATTTTTTAATTCCCTCTCTTTACTTTTGTTCAATAATTTACTTATCTTAACCCATTAATACCAGCAAATTCCTTGCGATTAAAAAAAGTGGGGATACATTGAGTACTTAGAGTTGCAAGGTGTATTTAGCAGACTTGATTTGACGTGTCAGGCGTTTTTGTTTTCTATTTCTCGCGAAATTATTTATGTGTTATTGAAAATGGATCCCTCCATCTACTCTACTAGGGGTCAAGGGTAAGTTTTATTTTATGTATGTGTAAATAAACATTTTCCGCATTGATTACTAATTGAATCTTTATAAATAATATTCAAAGAAAATAGTAAAGATCATCGAACCCCTGATTTTGTAACCGCGTGTAAAATACGTTACTACATATGTTGTATCCCTTTTAAGGGACGCTAAGCGCTATGTCTCTTTTATTGCAGATTGACCTTAGGTCAACTAATGGACTGTTTAGAGGAGGATGACGACTTGCCGGAATCTAACATCTATATTTTACCTCCAGATGATGAAAATGAGACCGAAGTTGATAGCGACGAATCTGACGACAAGTATGCAGCAAATATAAATCACCTACCTTGCGGAATCTTATCTCAGGAATGTGAAATAGCTTCCGTAAATGACTATGACGATTCTGACCCTGAAGATTTACGGCCCTGATCTGTCCTTCAGAAAAACCTAAAAGACTAACCAACAAACAGGGTACGCGTACCAAAATTCAAGATGGCGGGAGCTTGATCCTGATACTGGCCGAGTAAATAATAGTGACCTTGTGATTATCTGTAGCCCTAGTGAACCCTCACAGGATGCAAAAAATGCAACAACCCCGGTTGATTTTTTCAAATTGTTTTTCAATTAAGAACTTTTAACGTTGATTATTACGGAAAGTAATAGGTATGGACGGCAGAAAAATGTAGAACTAAATTTTACTCTGGACGAACTGCATGTGGTACTAGGAGCGTTTCTTTTGTCGGGATATGGCAAATATCCAAACAGAAGACTCTATTGGTCGAGTGAAGAAGATATCCCAAAAATATTTCAAAACAGCATGCGTCGAAATCGGTTTGAGACTCTACTAAAATATATTCACTTTAATGACAATTCAAAATTAACCCAAGACGACAGGCTTTATAAATTGAGACCCTTGATAGATCATCTAAACCTAAATTTTAGAACACACAATAGCTTTGATGAGCATTTATCCATTGACGAGAACATGGTGCCATATTATGGAAAACATTATGCCAAGCAATACATTCGGGGTAAGCCCATAAGATTTGGCTACAAAAATTGGGCTATTTGTTCGAGTAGCGGATACATGTATGGTTTTGAGATTTATACCGGAAAAAAAAAAAGAAAAGAAATTTGGTTTGGGTGGAGATGTAATACTATCTTTACTTGAGCAAGTCGAATTACCTTCAGGTAAGAGTTATACAATTTTTATGGATAATTACTTTACAGGCCTTCCTGTCTTTGACTATTTATCGAAAAACAATTATTGTGCCACAGGCACAATAAGAGATAATCGTTTAGAGAAATGTCCGGTACAAACTAAGAAGGAATGGAATAATCAGCAAAGGGGAAGCTATAAGTATTATCGAAATGACACCAGCATGCTCGTACAATGGAAAGATAATAAAGTTGTTTCTGTTGCATTCAATTTTGAAACCACTGAAGTAACTAAGACACTTCGTTGGGACAAGGTCACCCGATCTAAGAACACCGTTCCTCAGTCAAAAATAGTAGCCAACTATAATAAATATATGGATGGTGTGGACAAATCAGATGGTCTTGTTGCGGCTTATAGATCAAGATTTCAACAAAGGAAATGGTATTGGCCACTAGTCTTATATTTATTAGATGTATCTGTTGTGAATGCTTGGTTACTTATGCAAAAATTGAAAACAAATCATCCTGACTCTGTTAGTTTATTAGCGTTTCGACGATACATATCGCTAAGTTTTTTGAAAAGTTTTGGTACTAAACCCCTGCAAGGAAAAATCAGAGTGCCTTGATTTCAAGGATTCAAAGATATGATATTAGCAATCAAAAATAAACTTATAGCTTTGTTGCTTAAATGCTATTTATCTTGGCAGTAATTTTAAAGATATGTGAACTATAACGAGTGAAAAAATTGTTTTTATATATTTTTTCTAATTTTTAACGTTCAAGATAATTTTTCTTTGTTGAGTTATATGCGATATCTTTGTAAGGATTCTAAAGATTACTCAATAAGAATTTTTTTTATTCGTTCTTTTAATTTATAGTAACTTCTAATAGCCAGAGATCCAGTTTCAGTGAGTCTCAGTTATATATTTTGGAAATCAATCAGGAATAGCTTGTAAATTGAAGGCACATGCATTTTTTAAATTTAATATATTTTTAATACAAATTTTAGCCACTGATCTCTGTGAAAATCATTAAAAAATATATTAATAATCCATTTAATTAAGTATCCAAATCGAATAGCTAATAAAGATTTTTGGCGACAAACTTCAGTATTTTATGCATTTGAACTAACATCAAATATAATATAATAAAAGTGATTAACAGCTAAATTTCAACTTTAAAAAATTTACAAAAAAAATATTTTTAAGTTTTAATTTGTAAAAAATTATTATTATAAAATCCTCTATTAACCTAAAACCCGTAATTAAAAAAAATATTATTTTTTTTATTTTTTTTAAAGCATTGATTTAATATTTATCCCTCTTGTTATCTTAAGCATTTATCAACCCTAAACTAAAAAATATAATTTTTTTTGTGTTTCGCTTACATAATATTATATAATTATTCTTTTAAAAAATTAATAAATTTATAAACAATGCAAGCCAAAATAAGAAAATATATTACAGAACATACAAAAACACAATGCAAAAGGATAAAAGAGCCCAGACAAAAAAGAAACATATATAATTTTAATAATATATCAATAGTTTAAGGACCATAAACATATCAATATATATTTTTTTAATAATAATTTAGTACATAACATTTTCATATTTAATATAAAAAGTCATGATTTTTAAAATAAAAAAATTGTTTATAATACCAATCTCAGCAGTGATTTTAATTAAACCTACTATTTACTTAAATTACGTTAATATAGAACCAAGAATTTATTTTATTTTATCTGCCTCATTTTCTTATTATCAATGTCTTTATTTATCTGTGATTTTTACCAGTGATTTTTACCATTTAAGTTACTGCTACGATAATATTTTTTTTCAATGCATATCTATTTTTTATCAAGAACCATAAAAAAAAACATAAAATAAAAATTAAACTTCTTTTGCTTAATTGCTATTTATCTTGGAAGTGATTTAAAAAATATATGAGCCATAACCAATTAAACAAAATAGTTTTTCCTTGACTGGGCGTAAAAGATAATTTTTCCATTGTCGACTGGTATGAGATAACAACATAATATCTTAGTAAGGATTTTAAAGATTAGTTAATAAGGTTTTTTTTAATACTAATTTAATGCAGACAGTCAGTTCTAACAGTCAAAGATATAGTTTTAGTGAGACACATATACCTAGTGATACAGAAAAAAGGGAATCTCTTGATAAGCCTCCTGCTATTGAATAAAGCAAAGACTTGTACCTATCTATGCTATTTTTAATATTTTTAATTGAATAATTAAATCTGTTTATTTGTGTGATTTAGTTTTTTCTTCGTATGGGCTTATTTACCAACTAATTTTAACAATAAATATATTAAATTATTAGGAAAAAATTGAATTTCAAAAAAAGTGGTTATTCATAATAACGTGCGATTTTTTGGCTTTTCACAATAACACAATTAATAATGTTGGAGAAGCGACAGCCTCTCTTAACCTCTAAATGCAATAAAAACTATTTTTTCGTGTTTCAAACAAAAAAATCAATTTTCCATATTCACCATCGATCTTTTTAGAGATCACTATAAAGTATATTTGAGTTAGTGAAGATCTTAACAGATAAATCCTCAGATGGTTTTTTAAAAAAAATACAAATTTAAATGAAAATTTTAAATTAAATTAATTCTAGATTTCCTTTCAATTTCTGTTTTTTAGCTTCTTTTCTCGCATTACGACTAATACATGAAATAAACAAAAACGATTAAAAGAACACTTATTGGTCATTTTTAAAACCTCTAATAAATCTGCTAGATTTTAAACCCATAATCATTTAATTTTAGAATAAAAAACAATTTAAAACAAGCATGTGGGACTTAAATAATGTCTTTTCAAACCAATGGCATATCGAACATCAGTTTTACCTGCTAATAAAATTATATTGATCCATAATTTATTGCAAAACATCGAATATTATCGTTTATAGGATGTTGTTTTAATAAAATGCCTATGCATAAGCAACTTGATTCTTGATAATATTAATAATAATAAATATGTTTATTAGGATAAAATATGCATTTTCACAAATTTGCTTAAGATACTGTATCTATAATTAAAGAAAAAAAAATGTAAGTGTCCTAAAAGGCTCTTCAGACGCCCTATAACAAAAGAGTTAAGGGTACTGCTTAAGCCTGAAACTAAGTATTAAACTAATATTTAGCTTGTAAGCTCTTACTTTCTAATAATATTTAAGTATACTGATCGTTATTAAAATGTACAGTCAATTGCAAACCCTCAAAATTGGGCAATAGTACATATGACATTCTACATTTTTATAATCAATATAAAATATAATTAAGAAAAAAAGGAAAGAAGAAAAAAAATTAAAAAGTAAAACAAATATGTGAAAAGGGATATGAGAGTAAGGTGTATCAACGGGCATGATTATTTGAAGTCATACGATAGTAAAGTTTTATAGGACATACATCGCTATAAGCCAAAAAGTCTAGATCATCTACCAAACTTAGCTAGTCGCTTATTTGTTCACAGATTAAAAGTTTTTTAAAGTTTCTTTTAAAAGTAACCAAGGAAGAAGCCAATAGCTTTAGCAGCAGTATGTGAATAAGATCTTTTAAAGATTTGTTCACGATGCCTGGAAATAGAAACTCTAAGAGTATAACGCGCACATCTATCCTAAATTCAAGCTTCTTAAATAAATAATCGGGTATTTTAGTTTTAATAATTAAAAAAAAAACATTTGTCTGCAGCTTTCTACGATTGTACATATTTAGCCACTTTGCTCTGCGTAAAAAAAGTGTAATATGTTCATGCCTACGGATTCCATAAATTAGACGTAAACAAGAATTTTGAACTTTTTGAATACGTCTTGCTTCAAAATTATCAAGATTCACTTTATTGTCTGATCAGTATTTTGCATAAAAAAAACAGAGATCAGACTTAATTTCCTCACACAATTTCAATTTCTAATCCGACCTAAATTCGTCTTCAATACTAATTTAACGGCGGAGTGCAATAAAGGCCATAATATAGGTCGATTAAAAAGGACCATAAGCTTAGCATGACACTTTTTAATGAATGTTCGTATGCGATCGTCCCCGTTCTAATCGCCTTACGGCTCCGATGGACCGCCCGCGGCCTTTATTGCTGTTTTCTCCTCGTGTTTTCCCAGTAAATCAGATGCGCGCCCGGAAAGCTTCCACGATTCTTCCGGACTCCGGATTGACAATTTGTATTAGCCCGCCGATCCGTACAACAAATTAGTGGATTATTAGTCTCAGAGATCAATATCGAACGGTGAATCGGTGTACGCTTTGTCTAATAGAAAAAGTTTAGTTTTTTAAGGATATGATGGAAACTTGTCCTCTACTCTAGAAAAAAAGGATTTAAGGAGTCAGGAACTACATTCCTGAAATATCCTTTAAAAATTCTTTAAAAAGTTTTGGTAAATAATAGCTGGCTAATTCTGGAAAAAATACCTGAATCCGTCGATTTTAATATTTGGTTTAGGGTTTTTCTACGTAGAAATTAAATAAACAAGGTGACTCAAAAAAAAAGATATGAACCACAATTTTTTAATGCAGAATTAGTAAGAACACATTTTTTACAAAGGATATGGTATAAATGAATATTGGATACATAAGCAATTTTGGATGAAAAATGGACAAAATGTAAAATTAAAAAAATAAATATCTAAATTAAATGTTCGAATTGAGCACGGCTAACAACCTGACAATAACCAAGGTAATTTAAAAATTCTTTTTGAACGTTTTCAATGATATCTGGAGTAATATTTCTAATTTTCTGGCGTATTTGTTCTTTTAAATCTTATAAATTCGCTGGTTTAGTGGACATACACTTTATTTTTTAAGTATCACCATAAAAAGTAATCGAGGGAAGGTAAATCTATCGATCTGGGTGGCCATTCAATGAACCCTCGTCTTCCTATCCAACGATTTGAAAAAATTTTATCTAGATGTTTGTAAACGGGTAAAGCATAATGTTGGTACATATTAGGTTCTTCCAAATCCGGATACAAAATTATCACAGCGTGAATAGGATCATCTTAAAGAAAGTCCAAATACCTCTCACCAGTGAAAGTGTCATCAAAAATGTAAGGTCCTAAAACTCTTCCTTCCACACTTTATGCACAGTAGATCTCGATAAATTAACATCAGAAGCCGTGCCTGTGATTGTGACGCAGAAACTTTTAAAATTGAAAACACAGGATGAAACTGCTTTCGCCTCTTAAAAAGAATAAACAATTAAAATTAAATTTAATTTTATATAAAATTAACAACATATAAGAACAATTATTTCAACAGTAGTAGGTTGAAAAAGCAAGGGCTTTCGTAAAATTAAAAAAACTAACGATATAACTTCAAAAGCATTTTTTGCTACTCGTGATAAATTGTAATTAAATGAGCACTAGAACGTCCCTTTTACATGCTCTCCGGAAAATTGTTTCACCAGATTTTCCTGTAAGGGAAACGAATCGTCGTTAATAATTAATACAAAAGGTATTATTGTCCTTTAATAGTTTTGCAGATGGTAAATTTAAACTCTTTGCATCTACTACTGCCATAAGGACAATACTTAAAGTGCTCTTATATTAATAATATTTGCTTTCACTTGTAAAGAGGCATTGTAGTAGGACATGTTTATCATAAATGGCTCCTAAACATTGAGGAAAATTCCATAAGTTTTCATAATCATCGGCAGTTTTAAGCCACTCTTAAGGTAAATTATATAACTGAAAAAAAAGATTGTATCTAAAAAAAGAATATCCAAGTAAGACTACTGTTGTTCATTAAGTTTCCTATAGACCCATTCATTGCAATCAAAAACCATTCCTACTAAGGATTCCTCAAGCCTTCTTGAATTACAGCAAGTAGAAACATGTCATGGCCCAGTGAAGCAGTTGAAATTAATAAAAATAAGAAATTTTCGTAAGAATTGGTTAAATCATTCATCTGATCCTCAGATCGATGAAGCTTTTAAAGCAATAAAAACACTTACAGAGTAAGGATGTTAGAATGGCTTAATATGACTGAAAGGCATACTTTAAATTCCGCTGTTTTTTTAAAATAAAATTATAAAATTTAATTGCCCACTATCAATTTCAACACTTCAAAAGAACATGAAAAATATATTCCTTATGTAAGTTTTCCTTTTTTTTTGTTCTCTTCATCTATTATACTCTTTTCCCAACATTACGTTACTTTCTATACAACTATAGCTTTTGTAATTTTAATCCAATGATTTTTTTTTATTTACGTAATATATTTATACTTAGGTTAGGTCATAGCAAATTAATATGTATATAGTATGCTTTTTATATTTGTACGTTTCTTCATATACCTAGGCATTATATTTATAAAGGGTGTTTGACGGAGGGTTAGTCAAACTTGGTGGGCGTATAGATATGCTCAGATAGAAGATATTTTCTTAATAAACTTGTATTCTAAAAGTCTGGGTTTTTTTTATATCACTGATTTTATGTTATTTTCTGGATTTTCAAAAAATTATGCCTTTTGACATCTTTAAATTTTTTCAGCATATTTTTCACGTTTTTTTTTACATTTGTATTTAGTCTGTAATGTATCCTGAATCTAAAAAAATCAATATCAAGTACAAATAATACCGAAATAATTCTCAAAACGAATTATTTTCAAAAAGTTAATACAAGTAGCAAAAAAAGTTAATACAAGTAGCAAAAAAAACTAAATTCTATCAAGACGTTTAGGTAGTTTTAAAAACATCTCCAGTTAATACTCTTTTCAATGATATACGATGTAAAACACAAAGCCGACTAACCTGCCACAATTCATGACTTTAAAGGAAAATAAAGTAAAAAAAAATATTTTTTAAATTTTATGTATTTATTTCAAAATTACAAATTTTGTTGAAACTGTGCTCCCTTGCCTATGTGGTATAAAAAAAACATGTTTTATACATGATCATTAAATGCAATAAAAATATATCGCAAATGCAATTCAAAATTAAAATTTTCAATGGATCAATTTAAAATTTCCATATGAACTTGAAGCGAAATAATGCATCTTTGTATATTAATTTTATTTTTTTAGTTAATGTGTTTTTATTATAGAATTCGAGAAGCAGAAAAATAAGGATGGTGTACTTGCCGACATGTATTTCTGCTTTTGACTTCTTCAGGGCAAGGAAACTAGAAATCAAATAAAATTTCTCGAAATAGAAAGTTGTCTATTTTAACGATTTAAATTGAAAAAAAAAGTAAATTTTTTATTTTATAGTGTCACTTTTTTTTAATTTTTAGTTACTGGGTTGAAATATTTTGATTTCATTAAAGGATGTATATTTTAGAAAAGATCTATAGTGACACTTTTGGACCACGTGTCATATAAATGAAATAAGTAATAATAAATGTAAGTATAGTAAGTGTTTTTCTTAGATCAATTTAAAGATGAATATAGAGCAACTGCTGACGATAATAATTTAAATAAGACAAGCTCTTTAGTGGTTAATCTAATAAAAATCTAGAAAAATTAAATCTAGTGACCTAAATGGTTATATTAGTAGACTTCTTATAGATAGGTACATTTATGTATGCCATAAATTGCTTGATTTCTTTATGTGCAAAAGAAGTAGGTTGGCTTAAGTTATTTAAAGTTTTACATTGTCTTACAGTTAAGCATTTAAAAGAATAATTTTAGAGAATTTTAAATAACATTGAAACTGGCGCAAAAAAATTAATGAATTGAAAAATTGTTAATATATTAATCCAGAATTAATGTAATATAACTAGTATTAATAATAATAATAATATTAATAACAAAAATTGATAGATTTATTTATTGAAAACATGCCTGATTATATTTTTGATAGAATTTAACAAATCATGTCATCTCCAAACATTTCAACACCTTCTTAATATTAATCAAGTTCTACTTACTAATTGATTCGCCAGAATTCTATATTAAATATCTGAAATAAAAGAAGGGATAAAATACAACAAATATTTTTTTATCAATATACAATAAATAATTAAATATATGGAACGAGATAAAATAAAGAGATAAACACTAAAATACAATATTGTGGCTTATTAGTGTTATATTAGTCCGCCTAGGTGTAAAATTTCTAATTGAAGTTCTTTTGGTAAATTTCTGTTTTTTTTTGTTACATTTTAATCATTTTCCGTATATTTTTTTTAATGAGACTGTCACAATTATCACAAACACTTACAATTACTCACTCAAATCACAATCTCACTAAAAAATCAAAAATATTTCAAAAACCAGTTTTAATTAATTTTTAAAATTTTTAACTTTAAATGATTTATCAAATTTCTTTCATAAAAATTAATCTTTAAGATGATATCTAAGAAAAATATTCATGCCAATTACTTTATTTAACCATTAATTTAATAATAAAAAACTAGCACTTGAAAAACATACATTAAAATAATAATTATTATTACATACGCACCGTAATAATCATTTGATTAACCACTAACATCAGTTACTAAAACTATTAATATGTACCTACATATAAGCATCTTAAAATAATATTAGGTGAAATGAGATAGTAATTAAAATATTTTTAATAAGAAAACGCAATAAAATAATACAAAATGAATAAAAAGATACAGGGATAATACAAAAATACAATAGCAAAAAACTTTAAAAATACAACTGAAATATTACTTCTTAGCAAATTGTTTAACCTTATTTTAAATGAAATTAGGTAGAAAATTAATATCAGTTTTATGGTTGTTTTGTTGATTAAATGTTTGATATGAAAAAGATTTCTAAAAAAAGGATTCATAAGTATTTTAGCCAAGATATTTAACCAAACTTACGTGAACCTACTTATGTAATAAAACTATAATTAATCTAATTCCTGCGGTAACAGATTGACTATTATAACGACTATTCACTTTTGGCTAATAATATTGGATAAGCTAATAGATACAGTGTGCAAATTGAAAAAAACACCGCCAAAAATTAAAAACAAAATCGATTTTTCTCGATACAATTAACTAAATTTTATTAGTTTTACAAAGCGATTCAGACAGAGAATTTTCAAAAATTTCAACATTACCTTTTTTATCATAAAGCATACGCTAGGTACGGCCTCCCCATTTTAAATTTTCCATTTGCAACCCGATCACGACCAAATTTCCAAGACCGAAAATACCAAAATCCAATTTAAAGCCGTTCTGTGTACCTAAAGGGGCGCTTTATTGTTTTTGCCTCGCTAAGAAACGTTATTAATATGTACGGTGTTATCTCGGCGAATCATCTTATGGCAAGGAATTTGTATCTAAAGACCATAGAGTAAATGTTTATTGTACCAGACGAGAAGGCGACGATATTAAAAACGGGAAAGTCGGGGCCCCCTCCCGATATTACGTGACAGAATTCGGTCTCTGGCAGCGCCTCCGATCAAAGGAAACGTTTGTTTTATGCAAATTTCTCGATACAAACCCCTCTCTTCTTCATTTATTCCGGCGCTTAATAAATTCTTTATATCGAGTTCCCATTAAGGGAGGTATTAACTGTAAATGCTGTAAATATAAGCTGTGTGACTTGAAATCTTAAGAAGTGTGATTTAGCAACAATATCTATAAGAAAGACACATTTTTCATATAGATTTTTTTCAACAATTTTCATATTTTTCAATCTCTAATTGATGAATCGAGGCTGAGGAAAAAAAAAAGCCCTGAAACATAAATTTCTTCTTTAAGATGCATTTTTGCCTTATTTTTCTCTGTTTTATCAAGAATTTTATCTACCTGGTTCCCATATTAATTGAAGAATATTTAATATACTAAACGATAGAAGTTTTTGATGGAAATTTATTTTTGACTCACTATATTATGTTTTAGGAAAAATTAAAAATTGTAATCAGGCTTATCGGAGGTACAGAATTGGTTATGGCTTGAGTTTCCCACAACTATCTTTTTTGTTAAAGATGATATTAAAAAATGCAGTTAAAAAAGCTTCTACGGCAAATATTTTCTCTATTGAAAATTTTATATAGTTCATATTATTAAAATGTTTGTTTAGAGTCAACTTACTTAAAAATTAAAAAAAAATATTAAAAATTTAGGTAAACCAAGCCAAACCTTCGAATCCAGATATCTCAAATATACCACATAAAAAAAAAGATGTCAATGTGTCTATTATAAGTTTTACTTTTTTTTAGCAATGGAGAGAGTCAAAGAGTAATTTAAGCAGATATTTTCAAAGATAACGAGGATCACTTGTACACTATGCAAACTATTCAATAATAAGAAAGCAATAAAAATTCGATCAAATAGCGAGAAAAACTCACTCTGAGTCCTTTTTATTTCCAGTTCTTATTTATATTCATTATAATTGGTATTGGTATAAATATTTATGGTAAACTGGTACATAGTCAAAAGTAGTTACATTTATATTTAAAAAAAGTAAGATTCACAATAACTAACCCCAGCACCCTTACGGATTAGGGTACCTTACTAGTTTTTTAAGTAATTTGTCAAATGATCCACAATCAAAGGCTTTACTTAGGTCACAGAACCTACTAGCCAAATAATCCTCCACGTCAAATACCTTGTGCATGATGAATATGTAGTTCAACAGAAGTGTTAAGATTTATTCGATTGCTGATTTATAAAGAAATGAGAGGCTTCACATGCATAATTTTTATTATTTAGGCATGATTTTATCTCGCGTTTAATTATATTAAAACATTATATTTAAATTAAACGTATTGTATGTGATGGAGCTACAGAGATAATGTAATATGTAAATAAGATGAAGAAACTGTAGATTTTAACTGACTAAAGATGTAATGAAAAAAATTATCGGATGAATAATCCTGAGAAGAATTGAATTTCTATTTTTAATCTTTTCTACAAAATATTGAGTGAATTTCGAAAGGGACACATGCTACCTTTACGGCAACATATGATTTGTGTCAACTAAAGTCGTAGTTTTCGGAAAACAGATGTTAAAAGTTTAAAAAAATGGTATTTGTAATATTTTATTTTGTTATTTGTTGCATTTTTCCTAGGACAAAAGATTTTTTTTATACCAACGTAAATTATGTACGCTGAAAGACAATTTTGCCACCTACATTTTAGACCTAAGTTAGTCCAAATCAAATGAAAAGTGTGGAAATTCTAACCCGTTATGTCAACACACGTCTTCGCAGTTTTTAACACAGTTATATTTAAAATCGCAAATAAACTTTTATTCTCAATTTTTTTTTTATGTTGCATAGAATCTTCACGTGTTGCATCTATTAATAATCGCTCCTCATGCCTTGATCCCAAAAGCCCTCATAACGCCTTTTAATTGCAGCAATATCTGAATGTAATCGCTCGTCTCGTTCATCACTTCTAGCACTTAAATTCGGGGGAAAAATCCAAATAACTGTGAAGTAGGTACATTTTGAAAGACATGCTAGCACCTATCAACATGTATGAAGCTAAATGTTAATTTCTTTATAATTTTCACTAAACGTATATGATTAATGTATTTTAAGTCGTTTTTTACTCCTGTTGTATCCAAGAATCCAAGAACAACTTTTTGGTATGCTTCCTAAAGTTTAACATCGGAAGTGTTCAGGCAATGTTGAAATTCTATGTCCGTAAACAATTTCTCAATCTGTTGACTGATACCCGCTTTGATTTTCTCCATTGACAATCTTGAAAACTTGGTTGTCAAGTATTTAAGAGCTACATTTATCATTACCCCAAGTTTATATGCAAAGGAAGGAAAATCACTTTTTTTCTTTATAACAAATGCTTTTTTGACAACGCTGCTTTTTCCCATGATATGCTTCACACGCTTCGACCAATTACGTTGAGTGAATTTTTTTTTTATCTCTCTATCTCAAAGACACAAAAAGTCTATTTTGCAGAGTTACCCTACAGACCAGTCAGTATAGTGACAGGTCTTAAGTTAAGCATATCTTCCATTTATATGAACTATAGTTAATCAATTAGTTCTTTTCTTGTCTCGTACGTTTCTTTGATATTTGTGGAATGAGCAACGGGAATCTATGGTTTCTTGGTGCTTTTGTACAGTAAAACAGCCCTAACACTGTACTTGTTACCATCAATGAATTGACGCCACTCTTTCGGATCGTAAGTTTCTCCAAGTGCAGTAAACAACTCATTTACATTATAACTATAAATATTATTCAAAGTTTTTACTGCGGTTTCGGTAATACGTTTTGTTAATACCTGATTCCAAATAACCACGTTCGTGGAGAGAGATTTCCGATTTTTCTTTTGATCAGTTGAGATCACGACATAAATCGTTTAATGCTATTTGATTTATTAGCTCTAGTTTCTAACTCGCTGAGCTTAACTGAGGAAAACTGCTAATATTTAAAATTAAAGGTGTGGTTTCTTGAAAACTGAGTGACTTTGCTTTTAGTATTGGTGGTTGAAGTTTTGGGTATTGGGAATTATGCAGTGCGTTTTTTGTCACTGATAATAATAAGAATAATAAACATAATAATAATAATAGTCAAACTTTTGCACTAACGGAATATAAAGAACGGCATGATTTAGTTGCAAAGACACTGCATCAAGAGCTCGCAGAAAAACTAAATCTTTTATCAGCAGCCAAGGTACCCTATTATAACTATAAACCAGAACCAGTTCTTGAAAATGAGCAACTCAAATTGTATTAGGATCGCACTGTATGACAGAAAGAACGACATATAATAAGAAGAATATTAGGTACAGGGATCTAGAATATCAGATACGAAGATAATGAGAAATGATCGAAGTGCGGACAGTTCCAATTATTGTGTTAACAACAGAACTAATACTAAAGAGCCTGATTGAAAACATAAAACTGCTCAACCTTAGTAGTCCAGGCAGTAGGGCTTTTTACCTTGCAAAAGGTGGGGTAGAAGTTGTTTTGGAATATGTTAGTTACGGGTAGACTGTGACCAAAAATACAAAATTTCGACCTTAGAGGAAGACCGCGCGCATCGCCATCTTGGATTACATATACAAAAAAAAGGTTTTTTGGTATTATGTCCGTAATGGTTAATTTTACGACAAAGTATGACATAAACAAAATTAAAGAAAACAAAATTTCCCACAATTTATGTAATTACACTTTTTTTATACCTCTAATATATAAAGATTTACACGGACACAAACATGAAGTTCTTTAAAAAAATACTTCAAACAACCATTTTTAGTTTTAAAAAATATGTTTTTAGCTATTTCAGTAATTTTGTTACCCTTGTTAAAAGAGGTGATATTTTTCCGCTATCGTTGATAGTAAAATGTCATATTTAATTACATATCTCTCACGAAATTGAAACAATACTCAGTTTGCAATGCAAACTGAAAGCTTATTTCCACACCACCATGAGGTAAAGCTAATCGGCGCGTTTTTTTTACCGTAGTGTCCCCTGTAGGCCTACTCCACATATTTCACTTTTCATTTACGTTTCAGTTTCTCTTTTAGATAGTCACGGTTAATTTATGTCTCCATCCTGAATTTCGTCATCTTAGTCATTACCAGTTCTTTGGATAATTGGGTTCTCAATTGATAATAGTTTCTCATCCTCGTCCTCGCTGTCGATAAGAACCTCTGTGGCATTGTCGCATGTCTGACCATTACAGAATCTACACATAATAGAGCAATTCAGTCCAGCTTTTTTGCAGCTACATGCTCCTCCGCACCCTTTTTTACAATGACATTAAATAATTTTTAATAATATTTCTGGAGTTGATTCCTCTGGCGTCATGTTGTTTAAAGACGTCAATGATGCCAGTGAGTTTCGGGTATTTTTGAATAATTGATAAAAATTTCAGTTTTCCTTGGTTAAAACGGGACGATGTTGTGTCACAGCCACTAAACGCATGAAGGAAGAGAATGTTCTCAGCTGCCTCCTTTTGTTGTAGGCCCTTTGCAGAGTACACTCTTTCAGGATTTTTACCTCTCCCAGGTTTGCAAAAGTAAATGTTGTCTAGATGTGGCGACATCACCGCTGTTAGTAGAACTAAAAGATCCACGTCTTCTCCGATGATGAAAACTGCATCAAATGTTGATCCTAAGGAAATCGCTGTATTCACAATCATAACATCAGCATCTTCTTCAGTCTGCTTAACTGTAATAGTAGTTTCTTTAAATTTTTTTGTCAACATCGAAATCAGGCGAATTTTGTTGCTTTCATTGTCTAAAAATCGTTCTTGCGAAACTTGAACCAACATTGATTCGTCAAAAATAACATCGACAGTTGTTTGCCTCTTTGATCGGCGGCGGCGTAGTCGTTCTGCTGCCTTTGTACTTTTTTGGCGACCTTCCGGATATCCATGAAAAACAACGACTGCATTGGAACCATAGTAATTTTTTACATACTGAATATATTTTTCGCATATTGACTTGAAAGTATCATTACGATGCCATAGAACTTTGTGTAACAGATATCCTCCATCCACAATATTGATTTTGTTATGTCCGAGATAGACACTTTCGGTACATTGATGTACCGATTCGGTACAACACGTAATTGCAAAATATAACAATGATTTGGTACCTTTACGCATTCCGTCTTCTGAGAAAAGTGAGAGAGGAAATGGAGAAAGTTTAAATTTAAGGTAATTCTTTAACTCGTCGTCAGATTTTTTTCGTAATGCACATTCTCTGGAATAATATTAGTGGGTTTATAGGAACTGTTTCCTCGCCAACTTTTATGCTACTATTAACCGCTATTAATGGAGAAATTTTATCCTTGTGTTGTAAAATTAAAAAACCCCGTTTATAAATACGAAAAATCTCGAGTTCTGAGTATTTTTTTAAGAATACCATCTTTGTGTCCGTCTAACTCTTTATATATTAAACGTACAAAAAAACTGCTAATACATAAAATATAAGAAATTTTATTGTTGTTCACTTTGCTTAGAACAAGTTTTGTTGTAAGGTGAACAAATACGGAGATAATGTTAAAAAACTGTTTCTTTGTACCTATAATCCAAGATGGCGGCACGCGCGGTCCCCCCCGGTCGAAAATTTGGATTTTTGAAGAGGGTCTACTCATAAATAATATATTTCTAAATAATTCCTACCCCACCTTTTGCACGCCAAAGAACTTTTTTTGTACCCACTTACTGGTCTATAAGTAAAGCATCTATAAAGAACCGTCGGAAAGTTCATTGGAAACGCAGATAACGTCAACTAGTTTAAAAAACATATGTAATTTTATTCTAAGTGTATTAAGTGTAAATAAAGGTAACGAACAGAGTCCAATAATATGGAAAGGACTCCATCAGAGCTTCATCCTTCTAATATCTAGGATATTTGGTATAAGTGAATGTTACCCCACCTCAGGGGGGAGTGCGATTGCCATTTGGGTTGAAATCCTAATAGTAATAATATTAATGATAATATAAGACTTTTTATAAAAAAAAACAAATACATACATAGTTAATCAATATGTAAAAAATAATGGCGAAGTATAGCCCTAGGACTACTCTTACTTACCATTAAAAATAGATAGCATATACATAAATATAATTTTACATACTGAATCATCCTGCTAACGTATAAAGAAATATAATAAAAAAGATAAACAATTATTTTTAGAAACATGATTTCGAAGTTTGATAGAAATACAAAAAGAGGTATAATGCCGAAATTAAATGTTCAAGTACGGGTAATACGTCGGGATCTACAGCGTTGGTATATTTTCCTCCTAGAATTATAACCAGACAAAAATAGCAATCAGTCACATGATCAGTTCAGCCATTTGAGTGGATTCTTCCACTTAAACGGATTACCAAAAGATAAGTGTAATCGTAGGCTTTTGTTAAATGCATTGAAAGGTACATAATATGTAGAAAAGGCAGAGTTTAGAGTCCACGTTTTCTCTACTTAGCTTGTAACATGTGAGTGGCAGCTTTTTTCAAGCTTGAACACTCTCTTTGAGTATGCACAAATCACAAATTAAACAAAACTTATCGGATGTAAAGTCAATAAGCATTCAACAGCTGTTTGGCAAAGAGCACGATTTAAATTGACATAAATCGCATATTACCGTGAAGGCAACATGTATACCTTTCAAAATTCATGCACTTCAGAAACACGGCTGTTTTGGAGATGTTGCAGGTAGTAACTGCACTATGGCACAAAAAATAGTTTTTTTGCAAAAAATTTCGAAAACTGTTCCTTGAAATAAAAACTACGGTTTTGTCTGATGTAATTAAAGGCTATGACCATAAATTAGTAAGTGTACTTATAAGTAACTTATAAGTAACTATATTACTAGACTTCTCCAAAGCATTTGATACTCTCGATCATAGGCTTCTACTTCCAAAATTACTATGGTCTTGATAAATAGTCTCTTGAACTCGTAAAGTTACAGGACATAACAAATATTAGATAATAACAAAAAATCATCAACTGTAAATGTTCTGTCTGGTACTCCTTATGATTGTATTCTGTCCCCTCTTAGAACATTGAAAGGCTAGAATTAGTAAACAACAACTTTGTTTGAGTCCAACATGTGCACAGGGGCAAGAGGGGTGTTTTATTTACAAACATATGTGCCGATTCTCTGTTGTCAAGTCGACACAAATTTCCAACGGAGGAAATTTTTAGCTATATTTTAACAAACATTATAACGTTAATTTAACTTATTTGTGTTGTATTTTATAGGAAAATTTAAAATAAAAACTATAAATACTACAATTAACCTATTTTAAGAATAAATATAATATCCTTAAGCAAAAAAAAACAAAATTATTAACATTCTTATCCCTAAAACTGCTTCTAAAAAATTTGAAGCGACAACACCGGAGCTTAAGCGCCTAAGCCATACGCGTTGTGTCATCTGTCAAACGGCTTTTTGTTTATATTCGGGATTCGTGTATTTTCTTTCATTTTTGGTTTAAAAAGGAAAAAAGGCCACATTTTAGTGTTTTTTTAAATTGCTAGGATAGCAAAAACTTGTGTCGTTTGTGCCGCATCTTGAAAAGGCGATTCATGCCGATCTTTTCACAAGTTAGTACCGATACTTTCATAACATCACATCATGGGGTAACCATCATCATAAACGTAGAATAGGGGATCTTATAAATATAAACCTAATAAAAACTTGAATGTGAAAGTGTGTGAAAAATACCAAAATATTTATATTTTTAAATCTAAATATATTTTTGAACATATTCATCTATCAATCGGCTATAAAAAATATAAAACTAGAATTTTGTCCCTGGTTTTATTGCAGGATTTTATGTTTTTTTTGTTGTTTTGGCAGAAAGATGGCATAATACCTATGTACCTATCTATATATAGTTTGATATCTATGTATAAAGTTAATTTTGTCTTTCTTTAAAATTTGTTCCATAATTTTTTTTTGTTTTACCTTATTGCAACTTACAATAATATATATAGTAATTGGCACCACATATTAATTTATTACTGCAATTTTTTTCTGCTTTTTGATTGAATATCAAATACTTATTATAGATTGCCTAATGATTATGCCCAAAGGGAACAATGGGTTTCATTAATGGAAATCAACACAATTAAAAAGAACATATTTGTTTGTTCAGATCACATCCCTAGAAGTGATATAAGGGAGATAATATTATCAGTAGCCAGACTTTATTAAAAAAAATCAGCTCTACCTTAAAGGTAATTTTTTTTAAATATATTTTTCTAGTATATTTATAGAGTATGACTATATTTTACCTTAGAATTATTGATAAAGGTTTGCATGCTTTTATTTACTACATTATGTAAGCTAAAAAAATAACCTTTTAAAACTTGTGCTTAGGCTATGTTGTAAAACATACAGCTTCATCACAAAAAGTATTAGTGTTACTCATATAAGCTTTATTTATACCTAATACTTAAAATTAGGTATGTGTGTAAAACTATTCTTTTACTAGGATTTCTGAGGCACTGGTTAAAAACACAGCAGCCGATAATTCAGTTAATTTACCAAGTGATTTACCCTTCAAAGCTGCAGGGGTAGCTTTCCTGAAGAGTGCAAAAACTTCTTTAGCTTTCAAAACGGTATATAGTACAAACAGTGAAGCTAATATAGACAAGTATGGATAATTAAAATAGATTAATATTCTTGATACACCAAATTTTGTATAATTACAGATCTGATCATTCATCATCAACAATAACTGCATCTGAGAATTATAGTTCTACAGTAACCGTGCGGTCTAGGTCAACAATTACTATTTCTCATCTAAGCCGTTTTTGTTTAACTGCTACACATGCCCTGACTCTGCCAAGGAAAAGGTAAAAATACACTCAAAATAGACTAGGTACTAGTTTTATGCCATGTATCGTCCTATTCTATATATCTTATTTAAAAGTGATATAGTATTTTATTGTATTATATTTGTTTAATTAAATGCAATTAATCAAATGTATCATATTACAAAGATTCTTTATAATAACATACATTTTATTGATCAATTGGATTATCATAATACATTTTTTTAATTTTTTCTTTTTAATTTTGGTAATACTATATTTTTATGTATATTATTCTAGGGCAAAATCAAAATGATATCCTGAGGACCTAAGCACTGATGATTCCACCGTTTCAAAAGCTAAATCACTTGTCACCAGATTATGGAAAAAAAATAAAAAACAAAAAATTAAAAATTAAGATTCGAAGATTGCAACAAGCAAATTTGCGCCAAAGAAATTGAATTAGATGTCTCAAGTCATTATTAAAATACTAACATACTAACAAAAAATAATAACATGATTTTCGAAAAAGCCCAACATACTACATACTTTATTTGACTTGTAAAAGTACTTGTTTGTATATTACTTTTAATAAACTATCTAATCTAATCTATTGTACATAGTCTTTATTCTTAAGTAAGCTTTGTTTTTTAGTATAAATTAATATGATATAATATTTGGTATTAGGTATTATATAGGTCACTGTTAAATGTCTCAAAACCATTGTACAGGCTAAATACTCATAATAAAAATCTTATAACCTACAAAAAACCTGCAACTCCTTCACAATTTGAACATCCTTGTAGTTTTAACTTTTTTCGCTGAAGCAATACTGTCCCTGTGAAAAAGTCAGCACCATAGAAGTATATATTATGTGATATAAGTAAGTGATGTAAAACTGAGTTTTGTCCAATATAACAATAACAATAAAATTTTGCAAAATGTTAAAAATATGTGTCTTAAAACATGATTTATTAAGAAATCTATAATATTATATTAATAAAATATTTAATTTCCATAAAAATGCTTTGACAAAAATGCTGCCTTTTATTAGGACCTTCCTCTAATGAAGTCCGTTAAAAAAAAACACATAAATAGCTCATAAATGGTAATATTACTTATACTCAAACTCTTTAATAATTAATAAAAATTTATCAGGTAAATATTTGTTGACGACGTCACTGGTAAAGAGTGCTTGTATCGGTGACATCAACAATGCGATCGAGCGGCGTTGCGATGCCATTACCGTTTTCTCGTTTCTTCGTACTTTATTTTCATTTATTTAAAGTTAATATTGACTTCAATATAGAGTATCTTATCAAATTTATTTTTAAAAAATGCTTGATATTTTATTAAAGGGGAGAAGTAGTATTGTTTTGTGCCTTCGGAAACAACTGAAAATTTTTATGATATTATAAAATGATTTTTGCCATTTCTCTATAAGCACTTGGCATCATTGCATCAGAGATGTTGCAAGCAAACAAACCTGCCCATAGTTCCACGGCATACTACTTCTAGCCTTTCAATGTTCTAAGTGTCCCCTCTTCTACCTATGATTAACACATCAACAAATAACTACATAATTAAAGCATAAGGCGACAACAAATACTAAAAACATTCTTTTCTTAATTTCTGATAAAAGCAAAGTTTTTTGAATAGTCCTATAAGAAGAAAGGAATATTTAAAAGAAAATCCTTATCTCATTTTACAAAACTCACTACAAAAAATCTAGGGAGTTTTTTGGTAAATAAGGATCTGCCTTTTAGTTTTTTTTACAATAATACATTAAAAACTGCACTAAAAAAGCATTTGGCTTAAAACTCCTATATAGCAATCGTTACTTTCTAAATTTTAAAATAAAAAAGCAATTATGCGAAACCCTAAAACTTTCACACTGCGGATCTGCGATTTCATATATGGCCCTTGCCTCTACAGCAATGATATACTATAGACTTCTATACAGATTTCAAAAAAACGATCATATATTCCACAAAATATCCGAGTACAAATTCAAATTCAAAACTTTTTTATTTGTCTTCAAGATACAGAGTTACAGTTATAACACAATGATAATTAAAAAAAAATATGACAAATAAGGACCACCTCGCGATTATATAACCAATCCACAAGACTCGTTTGAATACAAGCTTGTGTGAAGTAGCCCTGCGCTTTCTATAATACTTTACAAGTAATATAGAGGTATAGTTCAAATATAAAATATTAGAACCAGGTTAACACATAAAATAAAATTAAATATAATTCTGACATATATAAGTGTTGGAAAGAAAAAATATACATCCTAAAGGTAAGATGCGCGAAAGGGAGCAAGAAATATAGAAAGAAAGTGTGCAAAAGGGAAGAAAAGAACACCGAGAACCAGGCAAAAACAAAGTAATGAAATGTAAATTTCAATTGTTAGTGGAAACTCAAGATATGCATAAGGCAGGCGAACATTAACAACAACAAAAAATAAATAATGTAAAAAAATTATTTAAATTATGAGGAGCTTTTTTAAACCACTAAAGCGTATGCAATACAAATATATCAACATGCTTAAAATAAATAAGTTTAAATTATCTCCTTTGCTCCTCCAGAAGACGCGATTTAATTAAGTCCTTGTAAAGGTTAGGCGATATTCGTTTACATCATGTGAACTATTCCACATTAATTTTTGGAAATTGGCTGATATTTAATCGAATATTAAAATCAGTTTTATTTCTAGTAGAGTGAGTATGGTCACGAGCACTAAAAAGTGCCCTTAGATATGGTGGATCTCCACTTTTTATTACTCGGTATATACACAAAAAAAATATGATATTTGCGTTTATTAAACATTGATAAAATCGAATTATTATTTAAATGTGAGGTAATGTGATTTCTGAAAGCTATATCAAATAAAAAACGCATGCATATATTTTGTAATTCTTAAATAGATTTAGAGCTACCTAATGTAAGAGAGTTGTGATAAACGATATCTCAATAGTCGAAAATTGATAAAACAAGAGAATTGCATAGATAATATTTAGTTTTTGGTGGAAAATATTTTTTTAAGTAGTTTATTTTCCTTAAACGCATATATGCTATACCAAGTTTTTGTTTAATGTGAGTTTGAAATGAGAGGGCATTATCCGAAAACATTCCCAAATTTTTCGCTTCAATAACTACTAGCAGAGAGGTGTCATTTATTTGAATATTAATAGTGTCAGATAATTCTGTTACTTGATTTTTATTGTTACCAAAAAGAATAATCGATGATTTGTTTGCATTAAGTCTTAAGTTATGATTTTGCACATACTGATATATCAACGTATTGCTGTATTTTGTAAGAACTCCTTTACTCTGCTACATAAACAGAGAAAAGGAGTGGCCCTAATATGGATCCCTGTGGTACCTCTGCATTCATAGGTAAATAGTTGGATTTGGTGGTATTGCCAAATTCTGTTTTTTAACAAACACAGTGCGCTCCGTTTTTAAGATACGATTTAAAAAAAAATTGAATCCTTAGATAATTCAAAATATGTTAGTTTGGTTAAAAGCATTTCATGATTAATAGTATCAAAAGCCTCACTAAAATCTAAGTCCAACGCAAGCTATTTTTTTTTTATCCAGATTAGTTCTAATATCAATATTGAATTTTACTAGAGATGTGGTAGTACTGAAATATTTTCAAAAACCAGACTGACAATCAGGAATTACGCTTATTGATTAAAAAAAATGGTTAATTGATTAGATATGTGTTTTTCTAATATTTTTGAAACTGCAGGTAAAATACTGATTAGTGTCAGATCCTTAGAATTTACAGGATTGGATATCTTACGTAACGGTATAATATTTGCTTGTTTCCATATATCTTGATATACGTTTTCTAAGATACAAGTATTAATTATGTTTAAAAGAGGCTTTTTACAAAATGGAAAGCAAAGTTTAATATCGTGTATAGAAATTCCATCTTCATTGGCTGCATTTGTTTTTATAGAATTTACAATTTTTAATATTGACATAAAAAAATTATTTGTCACTTTGTCATATATATTTTGTCTGTAAAATTCAATTTTATCATGGTAGAAAATATCAGCTCCATTGTTACAATTCGAAAATAGTTATTAATTTTAGTTACATCAGCCAAGTGAGGAGAAACATCCGGTTTTGAGTCTTTAGTAATGTTGGTTAAATATGGAACGGCACAGAATTCTGCCCTAGCAAATTTTGTTCAAAGGCTCCTAACAGCCTTCAATTCCTCTTCATCTCAAAGAAGTAAATTTTGTTCTATGAATAATGTACATACATAACGTAAATATAAGACAAAAATAAAATTTAATGTTTCACGTATAACTCCATTAAACTTTACAACTCCTTTTCAGACAAAATTATAAAATATAATGTATATAAGTTGAAATATAAGGTGTGCCAGCCATTACTCTCTAAACAAATTGGATAATAATAATAACAAAATGTATACTGTAGGGTGCAGCTGTTCTTTATAAATTATTTTAATTAGCTTGTAACAAAATAAAATTGCGATCTTTTTTATTTAGTCTTTTTTTGCTTAAATAAATAATTGTTGTATTTTAGAGAGATAAGGTATTTTCTTGCTGTCATTTAATGTGATTTAGGTCAGATGATGAATTTCCGGGTTGAATAAGAGAGCAAACTTATTAATTTCATTTGCACAATAAATTCATTATCTCTCTATTTATTTTTTTTACAAAATACTCCATATAGGTAGAATGCATCCTTACACCCGAGTCATGTCAAACTTGTATAAACAAACCCGTGAGAAACTCAATTAAAAACCCAACAAGGCACCGAAGACTATCGCACTTGCTATCGACCATCCAAGTATGACTATCTGCGGTAGCTGCTGCGTGTCTTCTTCATATTCCAAGTCGTAAGTCACAATCACGATGCCGTATGGACGGACCATCGACAAGCATCTTCGCCACACCTTGAGCGCCAATTAACATTGGTGTCCTCGCCAATGCCATTTCATTAATTATACAAAATAGCGACGCATTTTGTATTTTATATATATTTCTCTTGTCCCTAATGTATTATTAATTAAAATTTATTGACGCTTATTTTCATTTTGGGATTTTAGTTAATTAATGCACCTTTAAGAGAAACGGATACGTCTTCGGTTTATATTTTTATACGTACGTAAAAATAGTTTAGAAGACAATGCTGAAATGCTTAATTAAATGTTAGGATTGCAAAGGTTACATACTTTGTTATATAATAAGATGAGCCATTGGGGAAATAAAAGGTAAAAGTAAGTATCTTCCTTATTGCTATAAAGTGGGCTGTAATTGTCTAAGAGTCTCTGGAGGAGAGAACTGCCTTTCTTTCGAGTTAGTACATCCGAAATCCAAGAACTATCGCTGCTTATGTTTTGACATGCTTAATAAGTGACTCGTTTAGCAAAACTCAATTTCATACTTTCTGAAATAAGAAGTGGATATTTCTGTTTTCAAGGGAGAGATACTTTTCTAGCAAATTTATTTTTAATATTCCTTTTATACTTACTTCGCAAGCTAATAAAGAAATTGGTCAGAGCAGCAATTTTTAATTTCCAAATATAAATTAAGCTCTATTCATTTGTCAGTTTGGTCTGCATAGAGCCATTGGACACCCAGATACAACTAACCGGCCAGCTTGATTACCAGACCTGTCATCTTTTGATTTTTTTCTAAATATAAATAAAACTATATCTATATCCATTGATCAAATTGATTTGCAGAGAGGCATCTGTTATATCTTTTTTTGGCTTGATGGCTTCATTATTTAAACATATATCATTTTTGTGAATTGATTTTAGTAATTTAAAAAAAAAATAATTATTATCTTCAGGGTAGTCCATAAACCAATAACTTCTACATTTTGGATACTAGAACCCAAGATATTCACTTATCAATAACAGACAAATTATTTTGTTCCTGGCATAAGAACTCCACTTTCCATTACTTAGGGACTTTGTTCTGGTTCCTAATATACCTGCCAAATAAAGGTAGTATATGCCGACACGCGTTTTAGCTTTTTGGCTTCTTCAGAGCAGGTCAACCAGAAAACCAAAGGGAAGAGAGAGGAGGATTTAAAATAATCTTTTACGTCCAGGAATTTGAAGTTATTGTACATTCTATTCAGAACTTCTTATGGCTTGGTCTCTTCAGGTTTTGGAACTAATTGTTGCTCATTTATTTTAGACTTCTGGTATTTTTCGTGATAAATGCCTAATGCATTACAATATTAGGTTCAAAGATTCAAATTCGGTGATTTTTTGACCTTGAATGCAAAAACTGCCTATAACTCAGAAAGTTTTTAAGGTACAGAAATCGTTCTGACATTCTTTTACTCAAATATTTTAAAGAATACTCCAGTTATTTTATGAAAATAATAAAAAATTGTTTAATGAAAAAAATAACCCCAACCAAAACTGTCCTAAGTACCGAAATTTTGAAACTAGGATCACGTTTTTACCGTCAAACCCATCTTCAGAAACGCCCCTAGATCAGTGTAAAAAAATTATGAAAATATTTTAAGTGAAACAATAACAGAACCCAAGAAACTAAAATAACACTTCAAATTACAGACTAAACGGGGTCAAAGCACGTTCAGTCGTAATAAACCTTTTTTTATTCTCAAACGATATTTTTTACTCATTTGAAAAAGGCAGTGAAACTCATGCTATTTATGCAGACTTCAGAGAGGTCTTTGACAAAGTCATTCATAATATTTTAGTCGGTATCAGTGGTTTTTTATTAGTGTGGATTGAAACAATGTTTAATCAAACAAGTGGTACACCATTTAACATCCCTTCAGAGGTTTCCCTTCCAAGGTTTTCAAGTAGGGTAAATCAAAAGTAAAAGTGGGAAACAATTTTTTTTAAGAATCCTTGATAACAAAAAAATTGCGGCAACGTTGCTCCTCCCTTCTTTTATTTAAAATATATAAAAAGTAGGCATTTAAATTAAAAAATGGGAATAGGGGTAATATGGGGAAAACCGACCAGATGGACAATACCGACCAGGCCATTTTTGATTTAAAAAAACCTTTAAAACAATTTTACTACAGCGACACCTATGACCGCTTGCGTCATCTAGAAGCCAGTATTGTGGCCACCACTTTATCTAATGTTTAGAGTCTGTGGTAAATTAAAGTTGTTTTTCCAGCGTGCTCATGTATTATTTTTGTCCCACAAAATACGTAAATATGTTAAAATCATTGTAAAATAGGGCATTTTTTTGATACTATATTTTAGATAACACCTTTTGAAGTATAGATTTTATAAATTTTTCCATGTTAATCTTTTTGATTTTTTGTAGGTTAGGTTAATGTAATCAGACTATATTGTCGGGTATAATAGACCATATTGATCGGTTTTACCCGACGTTGGTTGGTTTTACCCGATTATTAACAAAGTTTTTTTTCTCATAATAAATTTGTTTCAACATGCCTTTTAAATACCACAGGAAAACTAATCGAGCTTCCTGGAATATTGAAGACATGACGTAAGCCATTAATGCAGTTCAAAATAATACTTTAGGCATAGGGAAGGCCGCCAGAACCTTTAATGTGCCCTATGGAACTCTACAAGACCGTCTTACGGAAATGTTGATAATGTAAAAAAGCACCTTGGAAGGCAGACAGTAGTAAGTCCTGTTCAAGAGGAAGACCTAGCAAACTATATAATTAAAATGTCTAGGATGTTTTATGGGTTGTCTAGGTTTCAAGTCAAGAAAATTGCGTTTCAATTTGCACAATCTAATAATATACCTAATAACTTCAATAAGGAAAAAAGAGTATGTGGCAATGATTGGTTTCTTGAAACGTCATCCTTAGATCTCCCTTAGAAGACCTGAAAGTACATCGCTAAATCGAGTTAAGGGATTTAACAAAAAAGAAGTTGATTTATTTTTTACGAATCTCTCTCAAGCGTATGAAAAGCATAAATTCAGAGCTGACCGCATTTACAATGCAGATGAAACTGGAATAACTTCTGTTCATATTCCTCCCAAAATTCTAGCTGTCAAAGGACAACCTCAAGTTGGCGCAATTACGAGTGGGGAGCGTGGCAAACTAGTTACTGTGCTTTGTGCCATGAGTGCTGCGGGGGACTATATTCCCCCTATGTTTATATTTGGCAGAGCAAGAATGAAGTATGAGCTTACAAAAAATGGCCCAGTAAATGCAATTTACAAAAATTCTTAAAATGGGTGGATCTTTTTGGAATGGCTTCAACATTTTGCTACACACACTAAGTGCTCAAATTAATGATAGGGTTTTACTTATTATCGACAACCATTGCACATTAAATGTCTACAACTTTTGTAGAGAAAATGGAATAGACATAGTAACCTTACCTCCTCACACATCACACAGGTTGCAGCCATTAGATGTTTGCTTTTTTGGGCCCTTAAAAACCGCGTATAATCGTGAGTGTGATTATTTTTTAAAGGCTCGAAATTATCAAAAAATTGATCAGACAGTTATTGCTAAATTATTTAAAAAAGCATACAATAAAACAGCTACAATGGAAAAAGGTGTAGAAGGATTTGAGACCACAGGAATATTCCCAATGAATCGAGAGGTAATAAATAAAGAAGAATTTGTTGTCATTGAAGAAGAGGAAGGAAACGAAACACAAGAAAAAGTGAAAAACAAAACATTAGGCAAGAAACATAACAATATCGACAAAGAAAAAAAAACATATGCCCATCAACTACTGATATGAACGAACCTCAACCATCTGGCCATCTGGATTGTGTCAGTTCAAGAAGCCACAGCAAAATAAAAGTGATAGTGATTCCAGCGATTCGGAAGTAAGTCTAATCTCTTTCACCGATGAGGACACTGATAATGAAC
This sequence comes from Anthonomus grandis grandis, assembly GCF_022605725.1. Lineage (NCBI taxonomy): Eukaryota > Metazoa > Arthropoda > Insecta > Coleoptera > Curculionidae > Anthonomus > Anthonomus grandis. The sequence continues at coordinate 10,693,671 of NC_065558.1, forward strand.
CAGACAGGACCATTGGTACAACTCTCATTTGAAGATATTCAACCAATGCCACGCTTTTTAAGATCGGTAGAAAATAACCAAAAGAAAGCGCACTCTCAATTCTTTACTTTAACTCCCATCAAAGAAGAATTGGAAGTTAAGGACAAAATGAAAGCCAGAAAAAAAGAAGTAGAAGCTTAAGGAACAAAAAGAAAAATAATAAGCAGTGGTAATCAGAACGAAGAAAAACGAATACAAAGAAAGTATAAAAGTAGGACCCAATACCTAATATATTATTAATAGAAATTATTTTTTCTTAAGTGGTCGATATTTCCCATACTCCCCCTACCATTAAATAAGGAAATAACCCTTCACATCTTTCATTTCGCGGACGATCAGATAGTCATAGCGCAAGATAAAGAAGATTTAAAAAAATATGAAAAATGGGGATTACCAATAAACAAATAGGAATATATAAATGCGAAATCGGTTTTTCTACCTTTTTCTATATTATTGTTGCATTTTCTTAATAAGGTTTGGATTGTCTGTAAATAGTGTTTTTCTCGTTTAGTTTGTCAAATTAAACACGAATAACACTACTTTATTCCCATATTTTTATAATTTTCAGACTGAGATAGGGATTGTTCAGTAATGGCATTAGAATTACTTGCACTAGTTGTTTAAATGTTCATATTAATCTTACTTCTCTAAGTAAATTTTGAATGACCATTATATCTGAAAATATGTCTGCTCGCTAATACCAAAATTCCTCATTCCAATCCTAAAAATGAACGAGAAACCAGACGTGAGAGAAGTGGACAAGCACTTAAAAGAGAACCATTTTCGTGTCAAAAAAAAGTCACATAGTCGTTCAAACTCACTAAATAATTTCGTAAAACCTTGCCAAAGTTATCAAAAATATAGACGGGTAGCTGAAGTGTATATAGAAGAAAGGAATCCATAGCCTATGGTATGTTCATTTTTATTATCCTTTTCTCTCATAAATTTATTGCTCTCACCCCCACAGGGATATATAAATAAGAATTCGACTTTTCCACCTTTTTCTATATCATCGTTGCCTTTTCTTAATAAGGTTTGGATCGCCTGCAAATAGTATTTTTCTCATTTAATTTGTTAAATTAAACCCGAAAAACATCACTTCATTCCCATACTTTTCTCTAATTTTTAGACTGAGACAGGGAAGAAGAATTATTATTAAGATGTACCTCATTAAGAATTATCACGGCCGAGTAAATATCAGAAATTAATTTCTAAATAGCCTCCTGGCTACATTTACGTTTCCTAAAACCAAATTGGAGATCCGATATTATATTCTGTTTATTAAGAAACATAATAATTCTCTCTTTCATATCTCCATTCATATTTAACCCAAACATGTTGACGATATACCTAATATAACCTATAAAGCAGTACAGCCGTATACACAAAATTTGCAACAATGTTTGTCTTCTTTGTTTCATAACTAGGCATCGTAGTCCGCCGTAGTCGGCCCACCCCCTCAAATTGGGGGGGTAATCAAGACAAAGGGGGGAAAACAAGGGGGTCTCGGGCTTCGTTCCGCGCCGCTGCCAATTTAGGGGCAGCAATAAAACTGCCATGGCAAAGCTCCGTCGATGCCGTTAAGTGACATGAATTATCCTTCCACATGCCTCCTGAGCTGCTGGCTGGTGCTGTTGGCTGGCTGCTTGCTTCTACGCGACATGAAATATTTAAGAAGATACAATAAACACTGACGAGATTAAAGTCGGCTCCGTTTATTGCAAGCAGTTATATTAAATAGACAATTTGTGTATAGAATCTTAAAGCCCGGGAGGAAGCGGGAGACGAAACGAGCTTGCAGCTGAAACGTGTCGTTTGTGTTTTATGGAGGCAATGCCTCGTTGATTGTTTCTTTTTGCTATTACATTATTCATTTTTTACATGTTGGTACTTTGTGGCGTATAATTCCGATGCAGGGTGCTCGCTTTTTGAGCGTAATTATCGGGTATTATAAGATCTACAAGGTGTTTAAATGTTGAAGAGCTTAGGCAATTTATTTCTTACTTAATAAATTAGTACCAACTTATGATTTTAAAAAAGCTTTTGACACGATTAATCGTATAATATTATAAAAAAAACTTCAATATTTTTTCTATACGGCAGTCTATTTCTATACAGGGTGGAATTTTTAACTGGAATAAATTCAGTATTAGGGAGCCTACTTATTTGTTGAAAAAATAAAGGAAGGGGTTCCTTTATTTTCAGTTTGGCACATTTGTTTGGTCTCTTTTAACAATTTACCCTCTTTTGTGGGTAGAAACCACCTCTAATTTTTTTTTCAAGTGTGAAGGTATATTTTGTGATAGCTCGTTGGAAAGAGAAAAAAACAGGAATATGATTCACTATTTACTTATTATTAAGTATTTTAATACAAAAATGGGTTATTTAACTAAATCACTAAAATTGAAATTTTATTGATGATTGGCTTTGGAGACAGATTGCGTACATAAGCAGAAGTAGCAGCTTTATTTCACAAAAGACACCCTAATCTTCCAGCAATTTCCCAAAGCACTATCAGCAAAATTAAAATTCGTTATCGTGAAGTTGTCTATGTGAGAGACATACCAAGAGTAAGACAGTCTCGAGTAATAATAATACGATTATTTCCAAAATTTAAATACAATATTCTACTTTACGTACAATTACAAGGAAGAAATAAACGATTTGTACCGAAGCTGCTCTCTTTATAGGCTTGTTGGTACGTAGGGATATATATAGTTCAATTCGGGTTTACAGGTCAATATCGGGTTTTTCTTGTCAAGTCCGAGAAAATATTCCATCAATGGTATTTCAATACATCACTCATAATTTATTTGTATTTGTCCATATTCAATTATTCCTATCGCCGGTTTTAAAACAACAATAAAAATAAGGACAACTACATCTTGCACAACACACAATAAGGAAAGACAACACTATTTAAATTCAAATATTCACAGTAGCACATAGGAACCAACAAAAGAACATGGGAATTATCAAACGTTTAATAAAAGTTATTGCTCTGTTATTACAAAAATAATAAGAACAAGCTACAAGTTATTCACCAAATGATGAAATATAGCCGCATCTGTCTGTTCAATCCATTGCCTTACGTAAACTTTAAACGTTGCTGTAGACATTTTTTCCTGTATGGGTTGGGTTGGGTTGGGTTGGGACTTATTATAAAGTTTCGGTGCTAAATACTTGAAATGACGCTGACCAATACTTTTTTTGTTCCTACCAATACGCGCATTTTGATTAAGCCTATTTTTTGTGGTGTATGAGTGCGATAAAGTTTCAAGAATAATTTTTTTCCTATATATATTCATACTTAAGTTAAAACAGTAAAGTTTCCTCATGTCCATTATTTTTATTTCCATATAAAGTAAATTAGTTGGAAATAGTCGATTTTTTTCTAATATGAGTTTTAGTATCCATTTTTGAATGAGGGTTAATTGCTGTAAGTGGCAATTCCGGACACCACCTCACCCGATCAATCCATATGTTAAATAAGATTAAACCAATGAATAGTATTTTATGGTAAGATTCTTGATACTTGATACTAAGGTAAATATTTAAAGGTTGAAACTAAACCTCTAATTTTATTGGTCAACTGCCTTAATTGTAAATCCTATTTAAGATGTTGATCTACAATAATACCCAAATATTTTATAGACGGTGATGCAGGAATTGACAACGATTGACTAATTTCTAAAGCACCTATTTGGGGAAGATTTCTGGTGTAAGAAGTAAAACTAATATACTTTGTTTTTGCCCATTTAATGTTAGTTTGCTTTGCAATTAATTGAAAATCATTTTCAGCTGTTTGTTTAAGGGCTTGCCATGTCTTTCCTACGTAGACAACAACTGTGTCGTTGGCGAAAATTAATTATAATTCTTCCCACAGTTCTTATAGAAAAAAGACTATTTATATATAAAATAAATAAAAATGGTCCCATTACAGTGCCTTGAAGTACTCCACATTTGATATCTCTCTGAATAGATGAAGACATTCATATAAATGTTTTACTGACTCTCCAAAAAAATCGTAATACTCCAGTTAGACAGGTTGCAAGAGAATGCCACATAAGCCATACGCCTGCATTAAAGTTAGTAAAATCAAGTCAAATGCGTCCTTATAAAATGCAATACGTACAAGATTTACTAGAAGATGATGCAGACCGCCGTCTTCAGTGTTGTGAAGTAATAATTAATGTGATTTGGATTGGATTCTTTTTACCGATTAGTGTACTTTTGCACTCAATGGTGAAGTCAATAAACAGAATTGTCGATATTGGTCTCACTGGATACGAGAAACACACAGTCAGTGTCCGCAAAAATTTTATGTTTAAGCAGGCATAATTGGCGACCAAGTCATTCCAGCTAACTTAAATGGCACTACATATTTCAATGTTTGGCAACAAGAGCTGATATCAGCATTGACTGATTTGTTTCCTAATCGAGTGGAAGCAGATCTTTATGATGATCAAATATGGTTTCAGCAGGATGGTGCTCCGCCTCATTACGCCCGAAACGTGCGACTTTGAGTGAAGTTTTTCCAAACCGCTGGATAGGAAGAAAAGGTACCATTAAATGGGCGCCAAGATCGCCGGACTTTAATCCTCTGGATTATTTCCTTTGGGGTCACATAAAAACGAAAGTTTACGTAATGAGACCAGGAAATTTAGATGAACTTAGGCAACGACTTACATACGAAATTCGCCAAATAACTCCGAATATAATTCGTAATGTCAAGAATTAATTTTATTTTAGATTAGGGTTTTGACAAGAAAAAATTAGGCAGCATTTCCAACAATACTTACAATAAAATAACTTTGTCAAAAAATTCGATTTTTATTTCTTTCTAGCTTCGTAGCTTATCTAAATGCGAAAGTAAATGGTGAGTCATACTCCTTTTTTTATTTCCTTTCCAACGAGGTATCACAAAACATACCTTCACATTAAAAAAAAAAGTTGGTAAAAGTTACCCTCAAAAGAGGAAAAATTTTATAAAGAGACCAAAAAAATATGCTAAAGTGAAAATAAAGGGACCCGTATTCTTTCATTTTTTCAATAAATAAATAGGCTCCCTAATACTGAATTTATTCCAGTGAAAAATTCCACCCTGTATAAACATCCAATATAGGGTTGTATCTTGAAGCCACTTCTTTTTTTATTATGTTGCAAATGTAAATTTATAAATGTTATGATAATACGATTCTCAAGGATTTAAAGGACAACTTATAAATTTTAAAATCTAATACCAAACATTTGAGTCTGTTTTCAAAAGTGGTGAAATCTAATTTTCGAATGTAGCACGATATCATTAGGTTAATACACTAGACGTGTGTGACGGCCGGTCATGTGTGAAGTGCCTGACAGTAGGGATCTCCAGATTTTGTCCAGGAATATCAACACTAGGATGACTGAAAATTCCTTGGTCTTCCGTCATATACCTTACTTCCAGGAATCGTCTTTTCTTCCAATGTTCACACGTGTTTCACTCATTGCATAAAACTTGGCTTCTGTCCAATATATGTTGTCGCCATTGGCCATGGATTCGTAAAATAATTAGTAGAACTAGATTCATTTAGCCCAAAAATATTACCTTAAGAAAATTTTATAAAACTATCCTATCCCAGTCCATTTTCTAAAATATTCAGTGGGATCTAAAATCAAAATCTTCATACCCAAAAATCCCTAAAATTGTTGTTTTTCAGTTAAATCCCTTCCAATTTGCAAAATATATTTTTGGTGGATTTCTTTGTATGCTTATTCTTTTTGCTCTTTTATTTTAGGAACTTTATTATAGGCGATTTATTAAATTAAATATTATAGCTTTCCAAAATTTCCATCAATTTCAGGTTGGACAAAATTTTTGCAGGAAGTTCCTTTGTCAAAAAATCATTTGTAGAATTTTCTGAATCACTACTCATTTTGAACGTTAACACTTAAAAAAATTTACAAAAATGTGCTCGATATTTGCCTTTGTCGATTTGCACATCGGCATTTAAAAATCCGCAGGTCTGCGCCTGCAGTTCCACAGAATTTAAATGCAAGAAATACGTTTGTTCGTTATTCCCAGGCAGTTTCTTTTGCTAATAGTGTGAACTAAATATAGCTAAAAAAACCGTAAAAATAAAAAAAAAATTATGTTTGATAACCAATGCACCCTTATAAACGACCAAAAGGGTCTTAAATCTAAGTTCGATTTCATTTGTCTATCTTTGTTTTTTTCATTCACTAGTTATTGTTTGGTGATATTAATTTTGTGTCTCTATAATGCTCTTTATTTTGAGTCTGGTTTGTTGTGTAGCCAATTTTCAAGTTCTTTTTTAAAACCTCCCAAGCTGATATTCTAGTTAGTTTATCTGGAAGACTTGCATAAATTTTTGGGCTTATGTATTTAAATGAGCATTGTGCCAAGGTTGTGTGTACTTTAGGTAGATTTCTAGTTTGCCTTTTTGCTCAGGTATCATGTAAGTGTTAAATAGGCATAAGAGTATAGTATATTTTATTTTAACTGTCTCAGTAATACACTTTAAACAAACAATTGTGTCAAATCAAAAAAGCCCATTTTTTGGTAAAGTTTAATTGAAGGTTTTTTTCAATTTTTGCCAAGAATAAGTAGCCATTTTTGGAAAATTTCTAGAGGTCTAAAATTTGTAAAAGGGGTATAAAAGGTTTTAAGATAACTGACATCAAAATATTATTTTAGTTGCTTAAACTTTCCGACAAAAGATCTTAACAAATTCGTTACATAGACGCATGATTTGTCCGTTCAAGTTTAGTATCTGGTAGGATTCCAATATACTTTATCTTATTTGTTTATTTAATTTTTTGCATGTGTTTGTTAACTTTGATTTTTATTTTTTTGGAAATTGGATGGAGTAGCTGCCAGAAGCCATAAAAAATATATTTCTTTTAAATTCACTGTTAGCATTTGGTTATTAAACTAATGAAAGGCTTCACCTACATCAATAGGCATTTCCACAATGCTCCTTAAAAATTAATACTGAATCTTCTGCAAACCAAAGAGTTTCTCTAGCAGAGTTGATATGGAATAGTTCATTCATATACATATTAAATTGAATGGGCCTCAATACAGTTCCTTGGAGAATAGCTATCTTTGTAGAAAATGCTGTTTTATAATGGTTCTTAATTTGTACACACTGTATTTTTTGTGACACGTAGCTCTCAACTAGATTATGTAGAACCCTTCCTATAACATAGCTTTTTAGAATATTCTTCAAAACAGTGTAATCAATGGTATCGGAGGCCTTGGCCAAATCCAGAAATACACATACAATTTATTCTCCCTTATCTATCTTAATTAAGTACTGTTTGACGTACCCTCTCTAAACGCGTACTGATATGATGACAGAACGTGGTGTTTGTTCAAAAAATTAGCTAATCGATTTTTTATTATTTTTTTTTAAATCTTACTAACAGCACTTAGTATGATAGATAATGCTCGATTATTATTTGTAATTTGTTCTGATTCCGACTCTGTAAGTTGTCAAGGGCTAGTGACTCTCCATTCTTAAGGAAAAAAATTTTTATTTAAAAAAAATTGTATTGCCGATAGAAACAGGAAGAAGAATTTAACTCTAAGTCCAAGTTTCATAAATGCAGCGTCTACTTATAAGACTTACTTTGATTTAGAGTTATTTTTTTATACGTCTAAGTCTCTTTAGAATTATTGGATGAATAATTCAAATATTCTATAAGTTACTTGAATAGTAAAAAATTGAGCATTTTAATTTAAAAAAAAATTTTTTTTGACCTTTTGGTTTTCACAAGCTTTTAATAAAAGATATTAAAATTTAAATCTTGTCTACAATATCCATATACTACATCTAATTTAAAATCAGTTTTTAAACGTGAATATGTTATCCTATTGTTTTCCATAATAAATTACAGCAGCCCTTGTAAACCTCATATATTTTAATTTTAAAAATTATTTAATTGTATCTCTATAGTATAACTCTTCATTTAAATCGTCCTAACTAAATCTAATAAGAAACCCAATGTTCCGTTTCCTTTTCAAAAATAGACTAATTAAAAGAACAAACTGACGGCGCCAATAAGGCAATATTACCAAGTTTTATGAGAAGACACAACTTTGTACAGACATTGATCCATTGTAATATTCCTAATTAAAATTAAGTATGTGTGAGCTTTATGGCTTAATAAAATCGGATACGGTAAACATTGCGCTATAACACACGAATGAGAACTTAAATGGTACATTTAAAATTGATCCTTAAATAAAATGCAGGCAAAAAAAGCCCCTGCACAAGTTAAATATATAATTTACTTTTCTGATAAATCCGTCGGCTTCTGACAGATGACAGGATACTCGCCGTTACGAATAGATATTGCTCATTTGTACTGCGGTCGGTCGGATCGGCTTTAATTTACCCAAAGATTTTTAATTGCTTTTGTCTCTGCCATCGGACGATCTTGCTTTTATTGGACAGCTCCGCACTTTCATCGACTTATACCTGTTTTGCCTCGGTAATGTCTCGTATCACTCGTCCATAGGGAACAGTTTATTGTCGACAGTTGTGTTCATTAAGCAAAAGTAATACAACATGGTTAAACACCCAGCCTACCATCAATTCGCGATGATTCTGACAAGAGAGATCCATACGCTATGGTTTAAAGAAGATCATAACTGTTATAATAAGGATACCTTAATAAAACCATTATTAGTTGAAGTATGAGCGGTAAATAGTTGCTTAAATGTATTTCTCTATTCAAAATTTAAAGCCTTTAAAGTTTTAAAGTTATTAAAATATGAATTAATATGAGCACTATATTTCGCCTTCAAAAGCACCTAAAGATGATCTCGTTTTATCAATTTGTTGGTCAAAGATTGCTGGCATAAAAGACAAAAGGAAATCCGCTCATTTTAACCGGATCTCTTTTGTATGAAATTGGATTCTCAAAAAAAGTCACATAGACAAACTACAACCATTTCAAATGTAGTGCTACCAAGGAATCTGGCATATTTCCTGGACCGATAAAATTACTACTGGATACAGGAGTGCGAAATCATAATTACCATAAAAAAAGGAAGGTTCAACTATGCAGAATAGAAATATACACTTCTCCAACTGATAGTTTAGGGAAAGATGTGCATCTATCAGTGATTTGCTGTCATCGAAGCAAACCGGACTTTGATTAAATAAATTTAATCAATTCGTAGTGGAAAGCAAAGCATTGTCAGACATCGGGTGTCTATAAATTAATAAACTCGTATAATTGCTTTCTTTAATTTTTGTAAGCATTACTTATCCTTACTTAAAATATTTTTTTTCTCGAATATTCTTGTATTTAAATATTGTAACTTAAATCTCGAATTATTGCAAAATGTAAACGTTAAATGAATATGCTTTGGAAATTGCATATTTTTAATTATTTTATTTTTTTGCTGTATTTAAATAATTTTTATTAATCGTTTTCTTAAACAAAATTTAAACTTGATTTTTTCTCTAAAAGTTTGAAGTTTTGTTTGTTTTAGTAAAAATTAAATTTTTCAATTGTTTGTTAAAATATTAACATAGCAAAGACTGAAAAATTTTAATTTTTGAGTCAATTTAAAACCTTATTCTCACACTTTACTAGGCATTTGTTTTATTTAAAAATAAGAATAAATTAATGTTTTTTAAATAGTCAGTTTTTAATTTAAACATTAACCGTTTGTATTATTTTTAAATTTTATTATATTAGTCTTTGTTTAAATTTAGTTTTATTTTTTTTAACGTTTTTTAATTTTTTTTTACCTTAATATTTTTATTCTTATTAAAAGTTAGTATTTAGAAGATCTTTAAACCAAATGGATATTCTTAAATATTTATGATTTTTTAATATACCAGTCTTCTAATTTTTTTATAAATTTTGTATTTTTCAAAAAAAAAATATTTGAATTTATAATACAGTTTTTTGAACAAAAAAGCTTAAGTTTTCTATTGTTTTAAAATTTTCCTTTTGGGTAATTAACTTTTTAAAATTTAGTTTCTTGAACTACTTGAATAAATGAAGATTTTTTACCTGAATTTTTTCTTAAAAGTTTTTCTAAATGAAACTGAAAAAATGTAGCTCTATTATTCACAGGTTTAAGCTTTCTATTAATTCTTGTTTTTTTTTTATATAAGTTTTTAATCAAAAATTTATATTTATGTTCCAATATTTGTTAAAATATTCGTATTAGCAAAACAAAATCTATTTTTTTAAATTACTTCCTTTATTTTAATTCAGTTTATTTCATTCTACAAATAATTTAAATAATTATTATAGAAACTCAAACAAATTATAGAAATGACTGTGATCAACGGTATCAGGCAATCAAAGAACTTACTTTAGATGTGAACTATGAGCCAATGTTTGCTAAGATTGACTCTACCTGTCAAAAGTTGAAAAAAAATTTTAAACAACAAATCAAAATTTCCAAAACTGAATACTACAAGCATCAAGATAAGCTCAATCTCCTTGAAGGAAAAAACCATAATCCGAGAGAACCCTGTCCAATACTGAGGAAAATTTTGCGATCGCATTAAAACTTTTGGTCCTGGATTTTATCACTTTTATGAAGTTAATTACCTCAGGTAGAAGCGGCCGAATTTTGGTATGAGATAAGAAATACTCTAGACCAACTGGTAAAAGCACCAAAACCGAATATCTCCAGATATAAACAGAGTGCTTTTAAAGATCTGTAAAGAGACACTATTATCAAAATTTCATTAGCAGACAAGAGTAATGCAACCGTTTTTATGTATGCAAAAAACTACAGCAACAAGGTTGAAGAAATCCTGAATAAAGGCGAATATAAACTACTAATCAAAAATCCTGCACCTACAATAAAAAGAAGATTTTACAGGGCTCTTAAGAAGTATTCTGCTTATTTCTCTAATGCGTTGCAGATCAAACTCAGGGACTTCTTTCTATGAAACTTAGCTCAATTTGTCAAACTTCTTTAGGCTACTAAAGTTAAACCCACCGATAAGCTAGTAAGCTTTGATGTCTGTATACAAATATGCTCATCGGAGAATCTCTTAACTTGATCAGGGAAAGCCAGAATGCAACACTTACAGAACACACTAGGTGGATGGAGTCATGGACCTTTTAGAAGTTTGCCTTCGTAACTCCTACTTTCAATTCAAAGAAACTTCTTTGTTGACTTCCAATGGGCGCGCCGTTATCTCCAGTGGTAGCCAACATATACATAGAGTGGTTCAAAGACCACGGAGTATATGGATAGCTCAATCCAAACCCAACGTATGGCTTCGATATGTCGATGATACATTTTTATTTGGGATAAAAGCGATACAGGGCTAGCAAACTTTTCAAAATAACATTTTGATGTTTCAATATTTCAATGTTTCAATATTTCAATAACATTAGGCCAAGGTATAAAGAACTGTCCTTCTTGGATGTTCTTAAAAAAAACTACAATGTACGCTTAAGCACATCAGTTTATCGTAAACTAACACACAGAGGACAATAGCTACATGACAACTACGATCATCCTGGTTCAATAAAGGTGAGAATCATTAATACGCCATATAGAAGGGTAGCCACAATGTGTAGCAATGTCGACTTCAAAAAATGGAAATAGAAAACATCATCAAAGATTTACAGCAAAACGGGTATCTAAGCAAACTAATAAAGACTGATTACGCAGAACTGTTAGAAAAGCAGCAGAAATAATAAAGAAAGAGCTAGATCAGGAGGAGGATCCTACAGGATTTTTTAAGAAATCTTTAAAAATTCAACATCATAACCAAACCAGAATGCCTACTGGATACCTAAAACTACGTATGGAAATTCCCCTGTGAATGTCGAGATTTATACATAGCCCAAATAAGGGACCACTAGAAATCAGAACAAAAGAACACAAAAGTAGACTTGAACAGGAGAAGTTGCCATATTAGGAATAGCAAAATATGCCAGAGTTTTAGTTGCCGTAACAATAGAAATGTCCTGTTCCTCGTACTATTTTATACCTGCTCTTATAACTAATTTGTTGACCTGTCCTCTATGCTATCCACACTTTCGCGCTACTATTACCAAGTTTTTAGTTATGGCAGCCTTTTTTTTCTCAGTGTGGGTAAAATAGGAACGAAATATTTTGATATATCTAGCACGCCCAATTTTATAGGAAGTAGATCTCTACTTTATAAGCTCAACTGGGACCCATTCTATATTTTTAATTTTTTTGAATCTGGAACAAACTCCATGACAAAATACTTTACGCATATTATACTAATTTGTTTTTTCAAGATAAAACAATTAAAGAGACTCCTTTATAATATCTGAGGAGAAAACAAAGAGCCAATTTAAACGGTTTCATCTTTTGCATGTGTATGCAAAGATCTCGAGATAGGAAAAGAAGCGCCAGCACGGCTACCGGACGGCCTATCACCGGTCCCTCATCGTTCCGGGAACGAAACGTCTTTGATTTATTCATCTCGATGATGCCTTCTGCTATACTCCTTGGTCTGCCTGCCATCTAAAGACCCTCTCGCTCTGCATACTGGGAACTAATTAAACGACGTTAAGCTGAATAAAATAATGCAAGGTGTAATACCATGTTTAAATAATCAGTTGGTATTGGTAATTTTATTCTAGGTTTGTTTACCTTGGAGTAAACACTTAACTTATAAATAAAGTTTAGAATAAATGGCTTAGAATTTTAATGGAGACTGTGTGCACCCACTTTGATATTAAAAGTATCTATTTATTTACTTATTAATCACAAAAGTAATAACGTAAAATACTCCAAATAGTATTATAAAAAAATCTTAAAAGTGTGCCCTTAAGTTGCACCATAAAATGTCTATGAGGGTAGTCCCAGAAGACCCGGCCTGACTAGTAGTGAAAAATATCAGTGTATTAGAAAGTATATAATCTATAAAATATATGTTTCAAGTTTGAAGACGCCACGTTGTTTAATATTTGTTTGGCAGCCATCAATAGTGAACGTTTTCAGTGAATTTGTGAAAATGGAGAAAATTGATCATCGTTATGTGACACAATACTTTTATTTGAAAGGCCCCAGCCCAACCAATATAAAAGCTGAACTGGATTCTACTCTCGGTAATCTGCTCCTTCGTTAACAACAGTAAAATATTGGGAAGCAGAGTTTAAACGAGGCCGTACGAGCTTCCAAGACGAGCATCGCAGTGGTCGACTAAATGAGCTGACGACTCCCGAAATTTTAAAGAAAATTCACAAAGTGGTACTGGATGATCGCTGACTGAAAGTTCGCGAGCTAGCGGATATAGTAGGCATTTCAAAAAGTGCGGTACATCACATAATAACTAAAAATTTTGACATGAGAAAGCTGTGTGCAAGATGGGTGCCGGGTATGCTCACACTCGAGCAAAAACAGTGTCGTGAAAATGTTTCAATTGAGTGTTTAGCGAAATTTAATAGCCACAAAGCAGAATTTTTGCGTCGGTTCATAACCATGGATGAAACATGGGTCCATCACTTCACACCTGAGACAAAAGAACAATTAAAGCAATGGACTCAAAAGTGAAAACCGGCTCCAAAGAAGGCGAAAACCGTTTCGTCTGCAGGCATCGGTTTTTTGGGATGCGCGAGGGATAATTTTCATTGACTATCTTGAAAAAGGTAAAACTATCAACGGCGAGTATTATGCAAACTTATTGCAACGTTTGAGCGAAGAAATCAAGCAAAAACGGCCGCATTTGGTTAAGAAAAAAGTGTTGTTTCATCAAGACAATGCACCAGCTCACAAATCCGTTATTGCAGTGGCCAAAATTAATGAATTAAAGTTTGAATTCCTACTTTATGCAACCTACTCGCCAGATTTAGCCCCCTCAGATTATTTTCTGTTTCCAAACTTAACAAACTAGCTCAGTGGTCAAAGATTTTCCAACGATGATGAAGTGATGTCTGCAGTTAATGGCTATTTCGAGGCGCAAGACAGTTCTTATTATAAAAAGGGTATCAAACTTATAAAACATCGCTAAAGAGTGTATAGAGCTGAAAGGAGATTATGTTGAAAAATATATACATTTTTTTCCAAAATTTTCGTGTTTTCTTTTTTGGGTCGGGTACTTCTGGGACCACCCTCGTATATTAGAATATCATTTCTCATAAGTTCTTGTCAAACTGTAAGAAAAACCTTATTGTCCATAGTTGTTGTCACACTCGTTCGAAAGTCTTCGTTAAGTTGGTCCTACAAATTATATTAACTTGATATTCCTGCTTCACTGCGTTTATCAATTAGTTCTGACAAACTGCGAAATTGATAGCCGTTGACCTACCCTTAGTAAACTCGTGTTGGTTCTGTGTTATATCTTGATTGCAGCAGAAAACTCATCCGTGATAATGGATTCAGATATCTTTGATAACACCACCGACAAAAAAGAAACTTCCCGGTAATTCCTTAAGTCTTTGCGCTTTTCAGACTTAAAAAGTGGTACAAGCCACGATTGCTTCCACATAGCTGCAAAGACCTCGCAGTTGAATGATTTTTGTACCAGGATAGGGTTTATAAAAGAATTGTAAGACCAGAATAGTGGGGACTGTAACAGTCCTAAAAACAGCCAGCGAACGCCTTAGCAATGTCGTGAGGAGTGATCCTTTCAACGATGTCCAAATTTATCTTTATGGGAGACCAATCACTTTCTTCAGTAAGTTAATGTAGGATCAGAAGTATTTTATGTGTACGGCATTTGTTCAACAGTGGAAATCGAAGGTAGGAGTAGTGTAAATTGTCGTCCCTGTTTTTACTTTTTATAGATCGCTTATAATATGCCCTCGTTAAAGATGGTAGCATCTTCGGGAGAAGATTAAAACTGATAAAACTGAACTGTTTTAATCTACTCCCGAAGATGTTAACATCGTTTGCGAAACACGTGTCAAGTATAAAATAAAGAGTTTTGGTTAGTGGTAAAATAGCCTCGTGATTTGAACTCAGGTGGAGTGCTAATCCAATTTCTGCAAGTATAAAAACAAACTAAAAGATCACGTTTTGTCTTACCTATATTGAAACAAATTTATTTATTACCAAAATAGGTTATAACAAAGTACAAATAATCATAAAAATATATAAAAGAAGAAAAACTGTCAATTAATTACGTGAAATCATAAATAACACAAATCTTGTCTTTTTGAATAATTTTTATAACAATTTTTTTAACCCTAATGGGTCTGTATTTGCAAATATCTCATTTTATAAATTTTTTAGATATGCAAGTTATATTATTTATATAATTAAATTTGTAAAAGTAGTAAAGCTGTAAGTAATATTCCTGTGATAAAGATTAGATTTATTTTTGATTTATTCATCTTGGAATAAAATCCTTTTTTACTAGGTATACAATAATTTTTTGATGTAATTAATTACTTTGCCTAATGTGACTGGTATGAGTAATATAGAATCTGATAGGTTATAGTTCAACATCCAGTCGTTTTTCCCTTATACGTGTAAATTATTTGTTGCAATAATGGGTTACTTTCAGTTTGTCTGTCATTGCTATATTATTTTTATTTGTTACAGTAATATCTGCATTAAACCTAATGCTCGTTTTGCTTGCAGTTTCTTTAATAAATTTATATATTTGGTTAATTATAACATGCTACTTGGTAGTTAATAGGACGTGCCTATTTGAGATTGTGGTTAATTTGTTTTTTTAGAGATTTTTAAAAAAAGTTTCCGCATATTTGATTAAACATACAGGTTACCCAACATAAGGATCCTAAACATGGTGATCTTGCTACCTGATGGGGTTAGGAGGGATTAAGTTAAATTGGGAAAAAATTGCGTTTAAAAAAATAATAAATTTAATTTTTTCTGATTTTATTTTAAAAGACTTAAAAACAAATAAACAAATAATAGCACCGCATCATTAGCACTCTTAAAGTACTACATAATAATGTTTTTAGATTTTATGTTCAACATTTCAGTTCCAACAAAATATTCCGAATATGGCCGAAATAATAATGCACCCTGTATTTGATTCTATTTTTTATAATAAATTCAGCTATACCACATGCCAATTTTTTTGTTATTTAAAATAAAAAGTATATATTTTAATGATACTTAACTAAAATTTAATTTTAACAGAATAACTTAACATTACACACCACGTTAATAATGTTATTAAATATTGCTCTCCGCTTTTCTATTTCAGCCTTTATCTTAACCGAATAATCGTAAATATCATCATCGTGAGTATGCAGCCTAGATAATGTCATTTTCCTCATTATGTCAAGGGTGTTCTTGTTAAAAGTTAATTTTAACAATTTATTTTATTTTATGATTTTATGGAATCGAAGTTTATGGTTGTCAAACGAATAATACCTTTTTTCTCAAGTAAATAATTTTTGCCTGAACTTTCTCCCAAATCCCAACATGTGTTTTTACCTACTTTTTAAGAAATGCCTTTGTTACCAGTTTAGCTTAAGTGCACTTAAAAATCCATTTTTCTCCTCAAGTTCACTTAAGTGTTGGCCCCATGACACACGTGCATCCCACATTTTTACCCAACATTTCACCCCAAGTCCCACGAGAAAAAATCAGTATTCACTCCGTCGCCGCAAAAAGAAGTACCTACTCTCGCGCCCCAGAAACACAAGGTTTCTTTCACCAGTGAAGGAATTCACAAAGCTTAAAGTACCGAGAAAATAAGTTAGTCAAGAGCAAGTTGGCGCAAGCAATTCCTCTCTCTCTCACTCTCTTCCGTTTAAGTATTTGTCTAAAGTTCATATATGTATACCTAATTGTTACGATAAAGTAGTTTAAGTTATGTAAAAAGGTCTATAGTGAATAAGTGTGCGTAAAGGTGGAAAACTGAACTGAAAGTGAGTGCAACGTTGTGAGTGCAACAGTGGTTGTCAATAGCTGCACAAACCAAGGTGACGTTAGTGCTAATGCCGTTCCTGGTTCCTGCTAAGTTCCTGCTATTGGTCTTGTGATTCTGGAAGGCTGGTAACGTCAACTAATATTGTAAACCCTGGTAAATAACTAACTTCAACATTGTAAATCGTTCATTAGTCTATACCTGTTAATTATTACTAACCAAAAGGTACAATAAACCCTTATGTAATCGTAAATCACAACTGTGTAATTTATTGAACTGGACCTATGTCATCGAAGGGCTCGTCAATGCAGTAGCCGTTGCTCGAGCAGGTATAGGTAGGTTTTTTAAGAAACCCTAATCTATATTCAGTTCTTATTTATGGTTATTTCAGGGCTAGCAATTAAGTTTTTACTGATAACCATTGATTTACTTTTATTTATGTTAAATTTCATGCCATATTCTTCACAAGCGGTACTATTCGATTCATAAGCAATCCTTCTTCACTGTTGCTTATAATGTAACGCAGACTATTTACACATTCGCCATTGGTAATAAGGGTATCTGTTGATTCATCCAGTATTTCTCTAGATATTTTCTCCGAATATTGAATCTCATTAAACAATAGAGGTGACAGAATGCACCCCTGTCGTACTCCTTTTTTAATATTGACATTGTCAGTTGTATTGTTTTAATTCTTACATTGCCAGTTTGATTCCAATATAAGTTTGGGATGGTACGACTATTAGCAGATCATTAGCAACACTAGGTTCCAACATTATTTTGCGTGTTGGTTGTGAAAAACCAAGAAATAATTAATTTCGTAAATAGTTAATAATAATATAATAATAAGTTTCTAAGAAACTAAAATTTTAAACATCACTTCCCATGACCTGAGTTAATCAGCATTATACAGCGTGTTTAACAATTAAATTAATATCTTTCATTTACTAAAAGTCAATTGTTTTTTTAATGAAACATCCTACATTTTATTTTGAATTTAATGGATAGTTAAAAAACCTTTAATTTAGTATCCATATTCTTATACCCAAGTAGCCGCGTTTTAAAAATAAATACGTGTTTTCATAAAATTTGATAATTTTTAATATTTTTATTTTGTAAATTACTTAGTAAGCCAAGTTAAATTATTAACATTTTTATAAACAACTTAATTAAAAAGTTTAAAATAGAAGATAACTTAACTACTAAAATGAGTAGATGAAGCTATTTATTTTCTATGGATAATGTGGTCAAATAATAGCAAGAACATGTAGTCTATTTAATGAAAATCCACCATCAATGAATCGACAAAAATTTCTAAGGTAAAATAATTTTGTTAATTAGGGCTCTAAATTAAAACCTTAGAGAGTTAAATAAAACAAAGCTAGATACTAAGAAAAAGATAATATTATGACTATTGGCATACTTAACGTTATATCCACAGATTCTGGATGTAGATGTGCTTGACAAGTGCTAGGGATGATTTATGTTTGTCTTATTATTCAATTCAAAAAATATTAGCCAATCATAAAACGCATTTATACAAGTTCACTACAGTTTAGGCAGAAACCATAAGATTAACACAAAAGGGAAGAATTCTGTAAAAAAAATCTGCCATTGCAGGTTTTTCGTACTTGTTGGTTTCAATTTGACGGAGGCTTCCTGCACTGTAGAGGAAGTGTAACAAGAGAACTGTACGAAATATTTGATGACAGATGATTTAGGCGTATAGGACCATGGGATTGGCCGGCGAGATCGCCAGATCTGACACCCTTTATTTTTATTTGCAGGCTAATATAAGGTGTACGCAACACCAGTAAACTGTAAAGAAGAGCTTCGTCAGCGAGTTATAACCTATTTTGAAGAGCTTGATGAAAGCATAATTATAAAATAATTAAATTTTTTGAAACTAAATATTTATTTTTAAAACGCTATTTCCGTTTTGGTGAGAGCACAGTGCCTCATTATTTATGCAGAAGTAGCATAAATATAGGGTGAGTCTTCCATTTTTCTACATGTAACAAATTGATAAACCAGGCTGTTTTTACCAATTTTAAGTGGACAAGTCCTGTATGGTCTCAAATACAATAGGTCGTAAAATTCGGAACAATGATTTCGGGTTCATTTTTGTGACAAACGTGTTGTCAGTATCGTCCCGACTATGGACATTGATTTAAATTTTTAAGTTAAATAATCATCTGTTATGAAAAATTTATAAATAATGTTGGATTTTATCTATTATCTATTAGATAAAGATTTTTAGAAAAAGTATGGTTGGTAGGTATAACCTATATTTATTAAATTAACAAGAAACATTTCTTAAAAGCGGAAAAGCCTTATTATAAAACTATAGCAAATAAAATGAAATATAAAAATGATTAATACCGCAATTTGATTATTTTTTAAATGTTTAAAAAATTGTTGTAAAATTTCATTTTTTTAATACGAACCAATAAAAAATGCAACTCTTCAAACATATCTTGTCATTTATAAGGAAGGTACATAAATATAAGGATCTTTTAATTTATTTACCATATTTACATATATTACAATAAAAATATTTACGAAATTTACAAAAAAAAATAATTTATAAATCACACATTTCATTACTCTCATTGCTTTCATCCGAATTAGACATTCTCACAGTTAGTCACAGAAGATTATCGAGGGTCCACATCTTTTCTTCTTCTTTTATAGCATGATTCACAGCATTGCTCCAGTTTTCTTGGGTAACGTTATCCACTGCTGCTTTCAGAAGTTCTCTCACATCTTTCAATTTAAAGGTTTTATTATTTCTAGCCACAAATCCTTTTACTTGAGCCTAAATTAACTCTATAGGATTTAATTCACAATGGTAAGGTGGCAAACGAAGTACAGTTATATTGTGTTGATTTGCCATTTCGTCAATAACGTGTCTTTTATATTTTGATTTATTTTCTGTAACTATTGTCAAAAGCTCGGCTTTTACCGCGTCATCTCCAAAAGGTATTTCTTTTTCGGTAAGCCAGTTTTTTATTTCTCCTTTTCGCCAGCATCAGGATGATGGTAATTTTTCTATTAATCTTGAATGGTAGCTGGCATTGTCCATAACAATAATTGAATTTTCGGGAATTGACTTAATCATTTCGGAAAAATAATCTTCAAAAACATCAGCGTTCATTTCTTTGTGGTAATCCTTAGTTGACTTCGATTCGAATTCAAACAGACCGCCATTTACAAATCCTTTATAGCTCCCTATATGTGTAATTATTAATCTGTGGCCCTTACCAGAAGGAGACTTCAAACCAGTCGATAAACCTTCTAAAAAAGCCTGACGGGAGCTTCCAACATTTTTATCCTGCCAGCACTTGCTCACGGTGTGTCCTTCGTTAAGCCAGGTTTCATCCAAATAATAAATGTTTCTTCCTTCCTTTCGATACTCCTTAATTTGCCTTAAATACTTTCTTCTCCAACATATTATTTATTCTTTATCTATTAAAATATATTTTCTATTTTGCTTTTGCCAAGAAAAATTGAATTCGTGTAAAATTTTCCATAATTTTTTTCTTCCCATTTCTGGTACATTTTCGTCTTCTTTTATAAGTGTCAAACATTTATCGATAGTTGGGATTTCATTCTTAAAATAAAATGAATGTACTGTCCTCCTGATGATCTGCTTTGCTGTCTCATCAACTGCTATCGGCTTCCTACTGGCAGTTTTCTTTACACTCTTCTTAGGCAAGTTCTCACGGTTTTCACTTTTTCTGTCACTAAGAAATCTGTAAATTGTTGCTTTACTTATGCCTGTCATATTGGCACATGAAGAAACTAGATTTCTAACAGTATTTATAAAATTTATAGAGGCATTTGATGCACAAGTGCATCATGTACGTTTAGTACTATAGTCCTTGCTTTAAAATCTAAAACACCTTTACACACTACGGGGCTAAACTTTGACACTCTTACAACAAATGCGCAACAATACTGAAAAATAAATTCAGTTTTTAGGATATATCTACATTATATACCATAAAAAATAACTACCTGTTTGCATTTAAGATTGCACAATTTAGGTACCTATAATACTTATACCTCCATATTTACCTACCTAGACAATATCTACTTAAAAAGGTTGAAAAGAACTTGTTCATTAGGTACTTAAGTAATTCAAAGAATTTATGGCTAAAATTGGCCTATTTCTTGCACTATTAAATAAACCCAACAAATGAAAACATTCATTTGTTGGGTTTATTTAATAAATTTTATTCTTGAAAAGTGGGACGCCAATGGTTTACGACCGTTTTATGGCTATCGACCCTTTCGTGTGCTCCTACGGATTAAGAAATGGACTATAGAAATGTGTTTTAATAAATTAAAGGTATTTCAACTATCTATTAGGATGAAAAATAAAGAATAGGAGGTTCCCTTTGCAATGTAGTAAATAAATAATTTTAATTTAATTTTCAACGACCCTCTATAATGATAAGTAAATAATTTTTCTGTCAAAAACTGCTAGAGATAGGTATAGAAAAGGCTGCTTAATAAAGACTCAAAAATGAAACCGGGAATCAAAATATCCAAAAATATACAGGGTGTTCAAGTTTGTTACCATGGCTACCAATTTTTCAGAAAAATGCTACGTTCCGTTTTCCATGTACGGCTAATGCACCTTCGGTTTTTAGTCACCCTCTATAACCAAATAAAGAGCTTTTTACCCATAGGCAAAAAATTATCTGATCGTGAATAATAATTTTTCTACACCTAAATCAAGGATGTATGTTTTATAATTTTCAGATATGGTTGTAGAAAAAAGTATATTTAACACCCATAATTATGGGAGAAAATCGTCTAGGGGCTAGATTCAAAAGTCAACATTATTAATCCGAAATTCATAACTCTTGTTTTAACAAAAATGATCTACACGGAAAAAAAAACCAAAACAATTCAATAAAACCAAACGACTTCCCGGCAGAGTGTCGTAAAATTTTATCGATTAGAAATGCCCGAAAGTTTCATTGTCCAAATTGCCGGTTAATAAGCTCGGACGGTAAAGAGGCATTCATGAGGTGCTTTCGGCATGTATTAACTTATCCCCCGGTCTCGTTTGTCTCGTTTCGAGTACGGCTCTCTCCCTCTCTCTCTCTCTCTCGCGCGCGCTCGGTTTCGCGGAACTTTTCGACCAGCAATTAAAAAATGCGGCCTATAAAATTTAACAGGTTCCCAGTACCATGCTAAAACTTTTTTCCCTAGATTCTTATTGAGGTATATTTGAAATAATTAATTAAATTTCTTCGGGAGCACCGGAATCTTTATTATGGATTTTTTGCTATAATAAATCAGGTGCGAATGCAGACGCGGCGCTCCCGTGGAGCCCGCACGGGCCGTTCCCACCGAATTGTTTTCGACATTTACAGAGACGGATTTGAACATTGACGAATTTTAACGTAAAATCAATAGAAATTTTCTAAGGGAACCAATTATTCATCACTAAAGATAGACTATAAACTTTCGACATTTTAAAGTTTAATAAGTCAAGAATTAAGAAGCTTTATTGGTTCCCCCTTGATACGACTTTTTTGAAAAACAATGTGTTCAAAGATAGAATTTCAATACTCAATTAAAGATACAGTTAAACTATCAGAGCCTTTTCAACTCTTTTGGTTCCAGTTTGGACTGAATAACTCTCCAAAGCTTTATAATTTAATATACCCTAAAAACTACACACAGAATTTTTTAAAAAATTTTTCCTTTTTCCTTTTCTTTCCTATCCTGAGGAGACTTAAAAATAAAAAGAAAAAATAAATCTAATGAGAAAATGAGCATTCAAATAGAGTTGCCTGTTTTATAGGAGGGGATTTAATATTTTTTGCCTTAAGTCTGCGTTATGTGTTTCATATCTAAACCACTTTTTTTATACAGATACGAAGGAAGTTTTTTGAATAATATTTTGTGGTACAGACTTAAACTAAGTCGTAAGTAAATTTCTTTCACACATATTTATCTAGCCTATTTGACTCTTTCTTCGATTCCATACTTGTGAACAAAAGTCAGTAAAAGCCTATTCAGAAGCTGACAGACACTTAGGAATAGACACTAAGAAATTAAAAGAGAGACTAAAGAAGAGTAACATATGTAGAAACGCGGAAATTAAAATAACCATCAATAAACCAACAAGTAAAAAAAACCTAAATATCGGTTCCCAGGCCTGAGCCATGAAGATTAGTTGAATAAACTTTAAGAGCACGACAATTAGGAACATCACAGACGACTTGCTACAATCTAATAATATGAAAAAGAAACTCTGGATGACCGACGAGACTCTGCAGTTGATGGTATAACGAAGAAAAAATAAAGACGATGATAGCGCATAAAACAGCACAAACAAAACCATTAGAATAAAGATCCTGTCTTGATGGAGGAAAAAAAACATTAATCAAAACTGTACTGGAATAGAAAGACTGCAGGTAAGACATAATAATTTCACCGTAAACCGAAAGCTTAAAGAATTCACTGGGATGTCCAAATCTATATTTCAACATATAACCACCCTTCTGCTGACTTGTAAGGCACATGGAAAAGATGGAACCAGCAATAAAAAAGATCTCCGAGACCCGATTATAAGGGTATAGAGTTTTTGAAACTTTTTGATGAAAACAATATGAAGTGACTAACAATTGTGTTTAATAAGAGATACAGTTCTGATAAGATTCAGCACGAGTGGCTCACATCTACTGAAGCTATTTCTAAAAATCATACATAGAAGAGTGAACAGGATCTAAAAAATCTACAGGTTTCAGAGATGTAGTAGGAACACTAGAGGCTATATACAGTATGTTCGAGATAACGCCGAAATAATGACGAAAAAGCTTAAAAAATAAATTGTTTAGCCAAAAACAGTCGAACGCAAACAGTTAAATTTAAAATTGAGGGGGACATTTATTGACAAAAAGTGCGTCTCTTTAACGTTAGTATTAAGGGAGACATTTATTGACAAAAATTGTATTTTTCTGATATCACCCCTCACCCCAAGGGTGTCCATGTCAATTTTTTTTAATGGGAATAGCGGTCGAATGATACCTTAAATTAAAGGTAATTTTATTCTCTTTATAGCCCTATTTTTGTTTTTTATGTTATCAATTTGTTTTCAAGAAATATGAATAAAGGTGGATAAAAAAATAAACCTTATTTTAAATGAAAAAAATAAAAAATATCTAATACCTATTTTATGAAATGTTAAAAATGTCTTCCGTTGACCTCCATAGAAAAATATAATTGTTACTCAAAACGTCTGCGCACATTAGCGAGCGTTTCGGTTGTTATTAACTGATATTCGGCAATAAATTTTTAAATAACCCTATAGATAAAAATTCAAAAGGGTTAGATCGAGAGATCTAGCAGGCTATTCTTTAGTCCTCTCCAGCCAATCCATCGACTAGGATATATGTTATTTAAAAAATGACCAACGGCAGCAGCGTAATGTGGTGATGCCCCATCTTGTGGAAAAATCAATTAATTTTTTAGAAGTTTATCATCCTGTTCAAGTAAGTTATTCTGGGATTGATAAAATTCTGCAGAAAATCCAAGTAATTTTCCGCTTTAAGATTTTTATTAATAAAAAAAGACCCAACAATATGATCTCCCAGGATGTTAGCCCATACATCATGTTTTTGAGGTCGCTGCGTATGTGTTTCTCGACATAAATGAGGATTAGGGTCGCTCCAATATCGACAGTTCTGTCTAACGACTTCACCATATGTAGAATTAAAAGGAGCATTCGTGGGAGAAACAGATAATATACAGCAAATTTCTCTCACAATTTAACCTATCACTAAAATACTCATAAAATTGTACACGACGATCAAAATCATTTTCATTTAGCTCATGTACTAGTTTGATTTTGTAGGATGATATTTGTGTAATTTGAAATTTAGTAAACGGTACTTTTAGACATGCCAGATGTCATTTTTCGAGCAGATGTATTAGGTCAACACTGCAATTTCTCACTGGATGCTAAACTTAAATGTCTCTATTTTGCACTGACCCTGTTTTTTAAAACTTCCTCATGAAATCCATTACATAAGGATGATTTCCCTTTTATTTGGATGATTACCATTACAAGTGCGTGCTGCTACTCTAGCAGACTTATTTTGTTCATAATAAAGAACTACCAACTCAATTCTTTCTTGCAGCGTATAAACCATTGTTATCAATACTATCAAAATCACCAGGACTAGATTAAACAATTATTTCGTGCTACAACTGCTCACTTTAACATAATATCGATACCAAAATAAAAATAAATAAACCAACAATAAGCGTCGAAATGTGCATTTAATGCATAATTTGACGTTTCTGTCAAAATACACTTGAATTTTCAAAATATATTTTTTTTTATTAGAGATAACACCAATATAATTAAAAAAAAAGAAAATATATGCAAGCAACAAAATTGCATGATTTAAATTTTTTAGGAATGTTAGCCACGTTTATTTATATTTCTTGAAAACAAATTGATAAAATAAAATAAAATAAAATAGGGCTATACAGGGTGTAACATAAGTGATGACTTTAATTTTAAGGGGTGATTCCTTGTCATTTTTTAAGTAAGAAAGTTCATATAAACATAAGTTCGGAAACGCTTCGTTTTCGAGATACAGGGTGTTAAACTTTTTTTTAAATCGATTTTTTATTAATATCCCATAAGCGCATTTACCGAACTTGTTGAAATCTTTACATTTTGTTAGTCACTTTATAAGGTACCTTTTGGAATTCTCACATCTGGCCTAGAAATTTCAGGGGTATGCCCACGGGCTAAGTCGGATAATTCTTTTGTAAAAAAAATATCGCCCGGTACATTTTTTGTAAGTATGATATTTTTTTAAAATAAAGCACCTAAAAATTAAACTTTTTTGTCTCTTAATTTTTTTTCGTATCTTGCTTTGTTTAGAAATAAATTTTAAAAACCATATTTTAGCACGTCTCGGGCCTCTATAAAAAAAACCTAAAATGCTTCAAAATTGATTTTATTGGGAATACTACATATGTATTTATGCAAGTATGTATAAAAATTTCTCTGATAAGAACATTCCTATGTCTTACATTAACATTTACCAGGTACTGGGTACTGTTAGTTAAATGTGTTTTACTGTGCAGATAATTATAAATAACGCCGAATTAGCTCAAATGCATTTCATTTATGGCCTTGCAGATGGAAATGGTGCAGAAGCCCGTCGAATTTATCATGAACGCTTTCCCGATAGACCAATTCCAGCAGAAATAACTTTCATAAGACTCCATGCCCGCCTGTGTGAGACTGGATCTCAAGACTGAATGCTCATGCTGAGCACGTTGGTAGACCGAGGGTAATAATGACGCCACAACTAGAGGAAGCAATTCTGCAAGCAGTGGAAGACAATCCGTCAACTAGCACGCGAAGATTATCGTTACAGTTTAACATCAGCCACGAAAGTGTTTGGAGGGTTTTGCACATAAATTTACTTTATCCATTCCACATTCAGCTGGTGCAAGCACTGTTACCAACAGATTTTCCTGCACGATTAGAGGTTTGCCAGTGGTTTCTTCAAAAAACTGCCCAGAATCCAATTTTTTTAAATTCTTTTCACAGATGAGGCCTATTTTTCACGGGAAGCCATCCGAAACTTCCACAATAACCATCTTTGGGACTTTGAAAATCCCCGTGCCATTGGAGAAGGTAGATTTCAACAGCAGTTTTCCGTGAATGTTTGAAACGGAATTATCGGTGATCATCTTATCGGACCGCACTTTCTCCCTCCTAGGCTGAATGGTGATAAGCAACAAGAAATACCATGTGGTTTATGCACGACGGTGCACCTGCTCATTTTAGTCTTGTCGCTCGAAACTATCTAAATAATACTTTTGCTCAGCAATGGATAGGTCGGGGGGGACCTCAGCTATGGCCAGCTCGTGCTAAAGATTTTCGATCTCCAGACCTGAATCCTCTGGACTATTTCTTTAAGGGATATCTAAAATCGCTTGTTTATGCGACGCCAGTTGTGGATGAAAACGATTTGAGAAACCGGATTGTAAACTCTTCTAATGTCATACGCAACACACCAGGAATTTTCGAACGTGTGCGCCAGTCGATGGGAAGAAGATTGCGTGCTTGTATTGACAGTCGTGGTTCTCATTTCGAGCATTTGATTTAATAAAATTTTGATGATATTTAAAACTAAAGTAAGTTTTTATTATTTTTCACAAAAATTAAGCGATCGTATTTTTAATTGCTTAAATTTGTACAAATATCTCGCACAAAAAAAATGGTGGCGTACACAAACAACAAATAAATTTTAAATAGGTAACCATTTGCAACGCCATTACATTAAAATTTAAACATCAAAAATAGCATCTTATTTATTTTTGTTTTCGGTCAAGTTTCCGGACATATTTTTGTATAAACTTTTTTACTTAAAATATGACAAGGAATCATCCCTTAAAATTAAAGTCATCACTTATGTTACACCCTGTATAGAGAATAAAATTACTATTATTTCAAGGTATCACTCGACTCCTATTCTCGTTTAAAAAATTTTACCGAAAGATAAGGGAATGACGTCAGAGAAATGTAATTGCTGTCAATAAATATCCCGCTCAATATTAAATTATAAAAACCTATTAGGCCGTTTTTGGCAAAACAATTCATTTTATAATATTTTCAAGGTGAACTATTTAGTTTAGGACCCCCTGTATATTAAATATAATGTCCTATTCTTTAACGAGTTCAATTATCAAATTCGAGCTGTAATAAGAGAATTGATTTTTATTTTTACATTGAAAGCTGCAATAAATGCTAAGATTGGCATGAATGAGAAATATATTTTTAATAAGATTTATTTCAAAACAAAGAGAATCGTATGCTTTTAAGTTATGCCAACAGTTATTTAAATAACTGTAGGTCCTAGACAGTTATCACACATTGAGCTTTATTTTCAGTTTTATCCCTCGTTTTAAAAGTCCCTGTTCTATTTTCTTTCTAGATAAATTAAATGTTTTTAACCTTTAAGTAATCCTTGGTGATTAAAGCTCAGTTGACTTCATTTAGACCAAATAAATGGGTAGACTGGACTTTCTAGAGAAGGTTCTTCAGCAATATATTTATACGTTATATATAAAATTAAAACGAGAAAACGGGCCCGAACCTGTAAAATGTACGTCAACTGTCTGTCACAATGGCTAATTTTGATCCGGCCTGTCGATCACGTCCGCGCTTCCAGGAAGCCTTCAATCTGTCTACTTTTGAGTAACCCGCCATAATTTTGGGACCGCGACGGCGGCGGCCGAAAGCCCAAGAATCCGCGATATGCTTTAGGGGCGATGCCAGTCTATGTCAAGCTCAAAACCCGCTCAATTACCGAGAGATTATTATTACATTAAATTTTTTACCGTTGCCTCGTTATAGCTACGTATAGAATATTAATAGTCTTTAATGAACAGACCAGAAGTCCATGAAAGTGCCTTAAAATTTAATATAACATTTCATATATAATTACATAATATAAATATAATATATTCACAGAATATATTACACGTGTTATCAAGAGAGACATCAACAAGTCTCATTAATTGAGTAAAACGTCATTCATTAGCAGAGTTGTACTGCATTATTTCTTAAGCATAAAAAAATATCAGTGTAACGTCTTGCATTTATTTGTTTATTTATTGGTGATAAAAACAGGACTAACTATATATAAAATCTAACAAAGGCCGTAATTTGTAAAGCTTATCAAAGTTTTGGTGATTACGGCCAGGCTGTACAGAGTTGTCGTTTAGGTGCAGGTTGGCTAACATCCATGAAAACCTGTCTCTTGACATTATTGAACTTATGACTGGATCTCTCATTTCCAATCGTGAGGACCAGTAATCCTTGTAGCTGGGTAGCTTTTTTATGCCCATTATCAAATTTATTGCAATAAAACCCTTTATTTCCTTTACATTAGTAGGAGTAAATGCATGACTATTACCTCCGTTTCTTTGCAAGTTAGTTTGAAAAGCTATGTGGTCTAACAGATGCTCAGGGAATATATGCAAAAACATGTCGGTAGGGGTTTCTATATCGGTGGGAATGTTTGGCCCTATTTCTTCTCCAAATTCTTTAAAATTTCGAACACAGTGTGAGTTGGAGTTAGTCCATATAGTTTTTTTGCGAATTTCCTGGGCTCGTATTAGTGACAAAGCTCATCCTCATTGCACCATTTGGCTAAGTCAGCATCAGCGTCTTCGGATAAAGTATCATTCCCAAATATAATAGGCATATTTTCTATGTCAAACAAATCAATTGCTGGCGACGCCACTGCCGTTGGGCCTACTATTTCTGTGTCCCCTTCAATCTCATCTTCACTAACATCTCCTAACTCGCTAATGTCGTCACAAGGAATTTCTTTCAAATAATCATACAGGTCATTGTAGTTGCGATTTATAAGCTTTTTATAAAATTTATCTGTAAATAAAAATAAAATCCAATAAAAAAACCGTTTAGAAAATACTCATGAAATTTTGAGAAAATTATTTGCCTAAGAGACTGGTGTCACCGCCCTGAGCACACCATATATTTTCTTTAAAACTAATACCTTTATCTCAAAATTGCATTCTAGCGATAACACAATTATCATCCTAGATATTTTATTTCTAATATAAAAGCAAATCTTACCACCCATGGTCCCAAAAACTGCTTTAACAACCAAAAAACAGGGAACTTGTTACCACAACAATACCATGTGCGAACATTAATATGCGAACTGTCCAAATAATACTCGACTCTTATTGGCGCTTAAATTTAGAGGAGCGACACGCTTCCGCATACGTCATCAATGATATCTTCGCTGTAAGCACACCAGGACCGTCAGTAAAAATTAATTTGTGTTCTCACCGCAGGCACACTAGCTTTGTGCGCTAACTACACTTTCATAAAATTAACTTGTCTGGCTAAAAATCAATAGGAATATTAAGATATTTCTCATTTGGTGATTTATTTAATTACCTGGAATGTTATCAAACAATGTGTTCAAACCTGATATACATTGAGATTGTCTATATAAACGAAAAATAGTATGGGCCCTTGTGGTACCACAGATATCTGCGTTACATTTTGCTTAAGGCTGAGTTGCTTTGCTGAATGTTGGAAATGAGGAAAGAGTGGGAAACACAGTCAAATGTTTTCGTCAAATCTCAAAAAACTGCTCTCACGATCTTTATAATTTCACTCTTTTTTATAATTTTATTTGATTTGAAGGAGTATTTTTCATGTACTTCTTGGCCTAAGCCAAATTATTGAAAATAAAAAAAAATCAGTTATAACAAATGAATTTTTTTTATAATTCAGATACTTTAAATATACCCAACAGACTTAGAATTAACTGTATATTAAATTTTTTTTATAAAAGGATAAATAATTTGTCCTTTTACAGATCTAAAAAAATTAACATTTATAATATAGCAATTTAAACCTAATGAATCATGAGTTTTATTTTATTTTCGTTTGAAATAAAAACAATAAATTTTAAATAAAATCTGTAAAAAAGACCCTATAATTTTATTATACGCGCTTAATATGTAAATTTATTGACGGCCGTCCGATGTTCAAAAGCATTGACATTGCCGTACGTATATAGTCAGCTATATTGTTATTATTTCACCGGGTCGTTTGTGATTTATTGAAAATTCATTTAAACTGCCTCGGCATATGGCGTATATACATAACAGCGCAATATTTGATGCAAAATAGCAGTTTCAGTTCGGAAAATGAAAATTCTGGCTATTCGATAACATCCCGATATTGTTTCGTGTTTACGTATCAATAGGGCGAAATGGTTTTGAATTTTAATTTGGGTCCTTTTTTTTTGTTTGGGTTTTGATACAGAATTATTTATTGATTATTTGTATTGAATTAGTTATAATTTGGGCCATAATTTTAATTTTTTTTTGGGTAGAAAAACAATTACTAAAAAAATTGCATTTATATATAACACTATTTGAAACATTTTTTTAGGGAAAATTACCCATACACGATATTTATCTCAGGCAAGCATTAAATGCTGGAGGCCAAAAATGTATTTAAAATCTTTTAACCCATTAAAGGAAAATATATTTTTATTTATTCGGTAAAATTCAATTAATTATTACTCATATAATACAACTAGAGAGCTTCTTTATATAGTAATCATATTAGAAGAAATTGCTTTGATAATTAACAATTATAGGTTAAAATTAGGTTTGCTAAGCTTATGTATTTATAAAAAGATATGGCCTGTCTATATTTAATACAAAATATACACCACCTATTAAATTAAATCTAAAAAATACTTTGTAATTTACTTTATAAGTATCAAATAGTTGACATTTTTAATCATTAATACCAATAGCTAGTTTAAAAAAAAAATTATGTTCTCTTAACGGCTTGGATATGTAAGCATACACATTATAAATCCTGATTTTTAAGGCTTCCCATATTCCAGCCACAAATGAAAAATGATTATTATCCAAGAATTACTTTAAAAAGGTTACTCTTATCAACTTAAATCTGTCCACGATATCAGCGAAATTATTGTACTAAAGTTCAGAATACTAAACGAGTTATTTTTCGTCAGTATCTTAATTTAGAGATTAGAGCAGTAGGTTCTCCTTTAGCGAAAATGCATTTTCTCTCTAATAATACAATCTTTTTCACTTATGATTCTAACAACTTCTTCTTTCATTAATTTAAACGTGATAACATATTGGTTTTAGCAGTAATTTTCGTCTACCTATTTTCAATAAAAAAAATATTTTTTTCATACATAATTTATAAGAATATTTTTAGAATTTTCAATCACAAAATTCACAAAAATCAAAAATCACAAAATTAAAACAGAAAAAACAATTTTTAAACATCCTAATTAACTTGATTTTTTTGGTATATTTAGTTAATTTTGAGCATAATTTAAAAGGGCACAGTTCCTATTTCTTCTTTCATTAATTTTAAGTTTATAGTAAATTTTAAATGACGTAATGTAAAAAGAAATACAGCAAATTATGTATAACTTATATAAGGATTTAACAACAACAGGCCGCTATTTATGCTATTTAAATGGGTGGCTTACACGGTTGGCCCCGCACGACACTCTAGACATAGTTGGCCGCGGCATATTATTATTGCTTAAGGTTATTACTTCGCATTTTAAAAAAACCCAAAATTTCCTAAAAAATAGTATATTTCTTAATATTATAATTGATTGATTACACACATGATTACTATAATATTATAGTACTTAATCAAGTGTTTTTTAACTAAAAAAAGTTCTAAACCTCTATGAACACAAGCAAAAGGAAAATAAAAACAAAACGAACAGATTGTTACATTCTAATATATAAAAAGAAAAAAATAGTACCTAGGTTAACAAAAAAGCTTAGCTAATTGGCAAAAATTAAGCAACCATCGAAAGTCCAGAATAGGGAAACTTAAGAATGCTTAGAATTAAAACAAGGCAGGCAAATCTGAGGCTGTAACGGGCATTTGCAAAATGTAAATACCATTTTGGCTTTTTTTCGTACCATTTCTCTGCTGGATTCCTTTTGGATCTTGGCATAGCATTCAGCGCACTTTCTTCCGATTTTTTCCCCATTTGAATCTAATCTCTGTAAGAGCTGATGGTATGAGCCCTTTGATGATCTTGGTCTTTCCATCGGTTTTACCTCTTCAAGTTGTAAAAGTTCGGCTACTAACGATTCTCGAAAAATGGGTATGGTGATCTTTTTTTTTGTTACAGCCTTGTACACCACCCACGAATTCACTACTGCCATGCCCAGTAACAGTTCCATTCCCAATTCCTGGTACCATTTGATACCCTTTCTCAAAGTAGAGACGTAGGACCCCAACTGGTCGGAGAGATCTATTCCAGCTTTACCCTGGTTATAATCAAGTACAGCTAATGGCTTTTCAGTGGCACGTTTTTTTTTTCTGTCTTGGGATGGAAGCTGCGGTGGGAACACTCAAAGGTCTCGCTAACACGTTTTCTTCAGAGGGCTCATCCTGTAGCTCAGATTATATTTCTTCAGTGGGGTTTGTTGGAGTCTCGTCTTCTTCTTGTGATGACAAAGCATTAATACTAGAGCTCGTGGAAGGCAAAACTTGTAATGGAGCAGTATTAGAGACAGTGATCGAGCTTCGTTCTTGTGAAGATGATTTTTTATTTTTTAGGGACGTTTTTGTTTTTACTGGAGCAAGTTCCAGAGCATGTTTTGTGGAAAGCATTCTCACATCTCTGGTATCCTTATATTTCAAGATAACTATACCATTATTATCTTCTCAGGCTCTTTTCAAATTCTTCTGAAGAACCTCTTTCGGAAGATCCTTTTTAGATGACCTTACTGTACCTACAACAAGTGTCTGTCTGGATAACAGGGCTTTTGCTAGTTCATAGCTTGTATAAAAATTGTCGACATAAAGCGTTCTTCCCTGGTCCAGAAGATCATGTAAGAGTTCCATGCAGACGTTTTTCGCTAGTCCGGTTTCTCTCTCCCCACTTGCAGACTTTCCACTGTAGATTTTTAAGTCCCAGGTATAACCATCTACTGAGCATAATTTAAAAAGTTTAATACCATATCGATGCGCCTTATTTGGTATATATTGGCGAAAAATTAGTCGTCCCCTCCAAGGTACTAATGTCTCGTCAATAACAATAAATTCACCTGGGCAAAATAGATTTTGAAACTTGCTCTTCAGGATATCGACAAGCGGCTTGATTTTTCCCAAACGCTCTCCCGGAACAAATGTTTCCTTGTCATTAAAATGAACCATTGACAACAGTAACTAATACCTGTTCCTCCGAAGCGCAAAATAGGCCAGAGATAATCCTAGCATAGAATATGGGCAACAATAAGGCTGCAAGAAGGGCTATCCAACTTGCAACCCAGGGAGCCAGCAACAGCCTGGTAGGCCCTGAACCAACATGTTATGTCAGCGATAAGACCTGGAAGAGGGAAATCGGCAACTGGCTAACAAACCAAAACAAATTCTACTGGGAGCAGCTGCCAAAGATGGAACAATCCAAACAACTTATAGGCAGCCCACCCTTCAAGAAGGGTGAGAACATACTGGGCCTCTCCAGACAACAACTGCGAAAGGTCGCAGGGCTACTTACAGGCCATGCACCCAGCAGGAAACACCTGCATACGCTAGGGAAATCAGTTACCTCGCTATGTAGGGGATGCAATGAGGAGGACGAAACAACTCTTCACATACTGTGCTTCTGTGAAGCATTTAATCAAACCAGGGCAACATTCCTGGAAGAAGAGAAATCCGCACCAGAGGGTATAAGAAATCTACCACTGGGCACAATCCTGGACTTCCTTGAAGCTACAGAATTGAACCTGTGGGACTAAACATGTGGGACACAATAGGACTGCTTCTTAGCAGACCGCAGTGTAGGGAGCCACAAGGCACCACCCAGCGGTGGAGTTTTAGTGGGTATAGGACGAAACAGACTCGACACTGAGTCCCACACTACTGGGGGCGGCGCCGCGTAACCAGTGTTCATAAAGAATTTCTCCACCGAACCAAAAAAAAAAAAAAAAAAAAAAAAAAAAATACCTGTTCCTTGACATCACTGCTCGCGGAACTGCAAGGTTATAGATACTACGAGTGGACCAATAATCTGAAAGGGTACTCAGTCTTACTAAGCCCATCCACATGATTAGCCCCAAGAACTTTTTAATTTCGTTGTTATTCGTCGCTGTCCATTGATTTATCCTTGGTCCTTTGGTTTTTTGGCTTGATCTTATTTTTTGTTGTGCATATTTATTGGTTTTCGTGACAATATGACTAATGATTTCGTCATCGACAATCAATGAAAAAATGTCTAGTGATGTAGAGTTTTCATCATCATTCAAACACGAATTTGTGTTTTTCACAGTATTCAGTCCAACCATGATTATCATTTTGGTCATCTTGATAGGGTTCATCCACTTCATTGGCAAGATCATCTTCTAATTCTTGGACTTCCAGAGTTTCAAATATATCATCTACATCTTCTGGATCTTCGTCTTCAGATAAGTCTGAATATTCTTCGATATGATGGTCAAGCAACGTTTTATTTTTTGACATACCAGGATACCAAACAGGGTCATCAATGGAATCATTGGAGCTAAAGTCACTACCTTCAGTATCACTTATACAGTCTATTTCACGGAGAAGTTCTTGTTCTGTCAGTGGTCTCTTGTTTTTTTGGTGGTCTCCTGGTCTCTTCCTCTTACTCATTTTACTTTTATTTTATACTTTCACTGGGGTATCTGCAAATCATGACATTGAATTATGGATTCCTCACTCATGAAAGCCAGAGCTGTAATGTGCCATTACGGCAAATATACAGTTCAAGGTGGAGAAATCCATGATTCAACGTTGTCTCGAGATCTGGTAAGCCTCTATTTCTCTTCAAAATGACCTGTAACAAAAGAAAAAGCTATCATTCATATATGAATGACACATTAAAAACCATAAACTGATAAAAAACTTGTTATTTGTCCATAATAACATACCCAAATAATATTTAAATCAAAAATATAGAAGTATAGAAGTAAAAATGAGCTTGGCCTCGAGAAGAATTATTCTAATAACAGCACGGCAGTAGAGCTTTATGAGATTAATAATTTAAAAAGAACTATTTGACAGTTAATTTATATCGATTTTTTTCCAATATATTTTCATAATTACTGGCATAATTTAAATGGAAAAGATGCGTTTTTTCTTATATTGAAGTAAATCGACTTTAAAGAGAGTTCATCGGTTTCTTATCGGTATGATCACACATAAATTTCATAAAGATTTAAAAAGATCATTGTCCCGTAACCAGTTAAAATGGTGTCTTTGCTTGTAGCAGCTTAGATGCGTTGATAATATATCTTCATAAAAATTGTAATAACATCCCTTGAGTTTCTTCTGTTATCTTCTGTAATGTGGAAACTTATTGATTTTACCAGTAATTTTAAAGCTTCACCAACCAGTAAAAAAGCTTCATTATCTAATCGACTTATATAAGAAAGATTTTTTTTAAATATTTATATCAATAGTGATTTTAAAATATCCATCAAAAAGACTAAATAAAAAGACCAAAAGTATATACATTTATTTTCTTCATTAGTAGAGTTAATATGTTCATTTTAGCTATGATATTAAGAGTTCTCAACCCAGATGGTAAATAATTATTTGCCCCTTTTCACTTTTAGTTTTAAAATATATATATTATTACATGTTACAAAAATATATTAAAATTAATGATCTAACGACTGGTAGAAGTATTTTACCTTAAAAGATCATAAAATTTTTTGCTAATTTATTTCAATTCAATTGACGAAATTAAATCAATTATATAATTGAAAATCAATTAACTTTAAGAAATTTAAATGAACTAGAATATATTGTCAATTGATTACCAATTTATTAATGTTAAAAAATTAAATGACAAAACACGACAAAAATTTAATATTTTTAATTTATTGATAGCATTCTATGTTAAAAATATTATTAAAAATAGTATTAAAAATAAATTTTTTATGTCATATGTCAAAAAATGACAAGGATGGTTTCATTGATTGTAGAATATAATTATATTAAAATGTGTAATAATATACTGGGTATCCCATTGAAAATTATTGTAATTTTCTATTAAACCGGAAATGACAGAAAATAATATACCTAAAAAAATTCACATCTATATAGCATAATTATATACCAAATTTCATTTTAATTGCTTAAAAAGCAACGAAGTTATAAATGTTTTCTTATTCCGAGCCGCCTAATTTAAACTGTACTATTCAGCGCTTTAAATAAATAAAACAACATTTAAAATAAAATGCCAATAAAAAAAAATGAAAACCGTAAAAGTGATGATTTAACGCTCAATAAAAAAATACCACTGTTGTTAATGGAACAAAATAGTTCCAACCATTAAATATTTATAAACGTTCTTTACAATAATAATTCCCGCTAAAATATCAGAAAACATAAAAGCAAAAGCGGCCAAGGTGCAATAACTGCACGCATTTATGAACTTCTTGCAAAAATGTTCGCTACACTGTGGCCGCGGTATCGTTATAGCACCGTCATTGGGCTTTATGGCCGTTATATTAAATTTTATTAAAGCAATTTGATACGATTCCATCATTTAATAAGTTTTAATATCCCGCATACCGAGAAATGCCGCGTACAAAAATTGCGAAAGAATCGAATCCTCGGAATGATTCCGGGAAGAATTATTCGACCATAAATTACTCGAGTTTGTCAAAGTGTCAGACCAAACTGCACGGTAACCGGCGGCAAATTAATATTTCTTTGTCAATTTTTTTTTAACATAACCTGTATAATTAGCGAGGCGGCAAAACAGTCTTAAGGCGATACCTTTCAGAAAGAAATGAATTAATACGTATTGATTATTACAGGTAATCTTGGAATGATTGAGTTATGCACTTGATTTTTATTTTTCTTTTATTGGAATATTTTTTATTTAATTTTCTTACAGCAGGTCGTGCACTAGCAATTATTGCTTTTTTACTTGCGGCATCATGATTCTGATAACTACTACTTCTTAAAGTTAGTCAGACGTAAACTGTTGTGTCCACAATTGAAATTGCAATATCTGCTTCGTATGTTTCTTTTCCTATTTTATTTTATTTTATTAGAATAGTTTCTGAATTTTAAATTCTGAGTTTTATATTAGTAGTGATAAATTGATTCAAGAAAAAGTGAAGAATAATCTACAGAGGAAGACCAAAGGGAAATAAACAGATAAATCTACAAAGCAATAAAAAGAGATACAAACAGGTATAAATTGAGAGATATTGAGCCGACCATAGAGAATAACAAAAGCATGAAGGTACTTTAAACAAAACTTATGAATGCAGAATTTAAAATAAATATTAAATATTTCCTATTTATTGATTCTATAAACTCCTTTACAAAAGTCAATATGATAATAGAGACGGAGAGAGTCCTGAACTCAAAATCCTGACATCGAAGGGGAACCAATCAACCAATAAGCCTCTTAAGTCACTTTTACAAATGGTTTACTCGAATTATAACCACCCGATTGTAAAATAACTTATATTTCTATCAACCTGTGGAATAGGCATGCTTTCGTCGTGTATTTGGAATAAATAACTACCTATAAAGCATCAACACTTAAAAACGACAACCAAATACATCAGAGCTTTAGTAATGACATTCGTGGAATGGAATGAGGTCAGCATCTTAAAGACATTCTCAAGAGTCGGACATTGAATAACACACAAACAATGAACACTAAATACATTATTACAAATAATATCTTGTGCTTTTTTTTATGATAGCTGATCCTCTGAATATCATATTGGAGTTCTAACAGTTAGGCTGGCAGCTGTAGTTAAAAGATGGATGCTGTCAGTTACATTTGGCAGATATTCAGACATTCTTTTTAGTAAAGGGGTTGACTTATTCAGGACGAATTGGGTGAGGCTCTAAACTCAGCGAAAACCTGCGGAAACTTCCTAGATTGCCTACTTTTTCCCAACGTTTCAGCAATAGTGTCTGACTACTTCAAATGTAAAACTAAAGTAATAAGTTTCGGATATGTTGTGCGTTTAGGCTTTCTATTCCTAGAGAACAGTGGACATATCGGGATATCAGGGAAATGTGAAATGTAATGAGTTTAGAAGGTGATCACATTTTTCTGATTTATGCACATTATTTAAACTGATTTCAGGTGATGTACACTATCCTGATTTTTTGGGCAGCATCAATTTCCGAATTCCAATCCACAACACTAGAAATAAAGTTCTTTTCCATACCCCTAACCATCAAACAAACTATATGTATAATAATCCTTTGAGCCATTTTTATCGGTCGGCAAATGGTGTTGGTGGTGACTTCAGTGGCATTTTTCTCTCTTAATTTAAGTCTCAGTGTCAGTTCAAGTAAGTTCACTTATCATGATGAATTGTGAATTTTTGTAAATTTTTGTTAATATTATTTAAAATAATTATTGTTAATGCTCATGATTTTATAGAATGTCATTTTCGATGTGATAAAAGTACATAGTATCTGCCTTTTTATATATTTTGTTAATAAGTTTAAAAATACAGGGGTGATCCCCAAATAAATAAATAACAACAGAGAAAGCTCATAAACCCTGACCAAAATCGGGCTAGCCCGGGTGGTACCACCTGCACTCTGTAAAAATAATTAATTTTGTAATGTCTATGGAATGTCTATGGAAATGGCATACATTATTGGAGGGTCACCCTGTATCCGTTTTGCATACTTAATAAAGTTTCACTACTCTCTACCTATTTTTAATAGACTTACTACTCTCTACATATTTGAAATAGACTATATATTGTAGTAAGATCTAAGATCAGATACAGATCAGATACCAACTTGATGGAAAAAAGTTATATTACTCCCTCTTATTCATAAGAGAATCAATAAAGAGAAATATATTGCAATTCTGAATAGGTTCTTAAAGTTCTCAAGAAAATGGATATTTCTTATCTTAACTTTTCAGTACGAGTAATTCGTTCATTCATTCATTAAACAAAAATCTCTTCAGAGGTCTCTAAACAGATTGTAAGATAAAGGGATTCCCAGGTGAGTGGCGCCTGGCCCGATGATTTAGTGTGACAGGGCCACAAAAAAGAGCCCTGATGGGCCTGCCACGGTTTTGTGTGTCCGCAGAGGAGACGCCACGCCACAGCCAGACCCTGATGCGACAATCAGAGACTAGATTTATGGGAAGTTTTACTACGTTTCCTTTTACTTAAAAAGATAAAAATTTGAGAAACAAAAAACAAGGGAATAAGTTGCATCGGGTCGCTAAAGGTTTGACATTTTAGGGGTGTTATGATGACGTTTCCTCAGATTTTATGAGGCATGGCAAATTTTTTGGTTGAAATTTGTATGCGATACTTAGCTTAGTCCTTTGTAGTGTTTTGGAATTTTTAGTTGTTTATTACTATAAATACTGAATACACGATAAAAACTTTAGGGCATTGCAAAAAAATCTTTCATTCACGCTATTGGTTTTCATTTCTCGTAAAACCTGTTAAAATACTTTTGTTCTTCATTGAGATGAAGCGTCTTTTTGTTGAGCTTCTACTATATAAACCAGCTTTCTTAAGTCTTCATTTTATAGAGTTTACTGATATTGAAACATGTCCCACCTGTTGTTTAACTCGAGAAGCACTAATGAATGGATTTTTCACATCAATCTCTTGATACTGTTATCCTCCACATATCAGTTTGTTTTTTTCTGTTTACCACTGTAGTGTAAAATCTAAGATGTTTAGGACATGTTCATATACATTTTTTCTTGCTTGATTTCGTTCAAGGAACACGTCCCTGAATTTTGTCGCAACATTAAAAAAATACCCTGTATATTATTGTGTTTAGTAATTGTTTTTCAAAACTGTACTTAGTGCAGAGTACTTTGACAAACAATGCATCAAAAAGATTATTCCAATAATGCTTAATACTAAAATACTAAGATAGTCTACTATTTACTTGATCAACTATAAATTTTTCTATAAAGGTTTGACCTAAAAAGATTTAATAGCATTAAATTTGGAACAGTTCAAACTTTAAACCTAATTATCTCAAAACTATTTTTTTTGTAATTATATTGTTTTGACTTGGCACGGCACAGATGTCTGACTGATTTTTTCCCAAATTTAACTATGTATAATTAGAATCACAGCAAAAACTATGTCCCGATCAAAAATTCAAAAAGACCATCCCTATTAGACATTATTATATTGTATGTCTAGCTCCTGTCAGTAATGTATACAGTATAAGATTTATAGAGAGTATATGTATAGTCCAGTTTAGAGATCTATTAGAATCTTTGATGTGCCGCGAATAGTCCGTGTGCCGGTGTTGCTTGTATTGTCACATGGCATGCATGTTTAAATCGCAAATTTTGCGATATTTAATCATTCCACTTTTTGAAAGTTCTTCTAAGGTACCTCTTCTATTAAAGTTAGAAATCGTTATGCATACTACTAATTTATTTAAATTTAAGTCTTCTGCTATTTTTCATTGCTTTTCCCTATTTTTAGTTTCTCCAACAGTTTTTCTTCACACCGTTTGGCATGTTGACTCCTTATACTTTTAAATTCACCAAAGATAAACTCAAGAGTACATACAAAACTAAACAGGAAATAAATATAAAATTTATTTGCTCTGTATGTAAATTGCTTAAAAATAAAAAAAATATCATATTTAAGATTAACAAAACAAATTTCCAAATATTATGGTACTAGATATATTTATTTTATACATGTTTCTTACCGTACTAAATGAGGGTTTACTTTAATGGTAAGCATAGTGTGATAAAGATAAAGCATTTTAATTAATAGAAGTTGTTTGTTTCAAAAGGCTTCGTGATAAAAAATTCCTTTGAAAATTACTGGATTAAAATGTAATGAAAATATTATTTTTTTTTTACATATTATTAAGTAATTCCACATTATAACCTTCAAAATTTGTAAAAACTTACTCACTGAATAGAATTAGTATTTAGAAATAAAGAAAGGAAAAAATCCTATTAAAAAATATTAAAATCGAAAAAAAATTTTTTTTTTAATATTTATTTTTTGTTTTATTTTCACAACACATTTTTAGATAAATAGCAATATTATTTAAATAAATAAAAAAATGACCAAGCCTTTTATCCGACAATTGCGTATAAAATATATTTTTTTATTTTAGATAGATAGATAATGCCTATATTCAATAAATAATTTTTTTTTTAACAAATATAAATAATAATTCTAAAATAAAAAAAGAAAAAAATAGCTACTTTCTTTTTTTAGACAGATTCGTGAAATTTACTAGCCATGGCTACTCTTAATTAACCTGCGAATTTCATTTTATTCCGTTTTTTGATCTGAATTACCATTAAGTTGTACCATTAAGTTGGGATTATCATAATAAATGACAAAAAAAAATAAATTCTATAATAAATAAATATTTTTTTTATTTACTTGTTTTCTCTTATTAAAGTTTAGTTTAAAAACAAAAATACATAAAAAGGAAAACAAATTAATTTTTTTGAAAAAATCATGATATTTGTAAACCTCAACAAAAACTGACACACCCCCTCTCGCACCCGTTCATATTAAAGGCGATATTCAACGATTAAACGGAAGTTTGTAGTAGAGATTAAGATAAGCTCATACGTATGTAATAACGCATAATAGCCCGTTTAATAACACATAATGGAAGCGGATAATACAGTGTGTAAACAAGCTGCCCATCGAGATCGTATCGCACGGTTATTATGAAAAGTGAAGTCGATGATATAGTGGCGATAATTTTGCGCAAAAAGGGTGACCTCCTTCCCCCTCGGGTTACAAAACAGGATCTACGGGGTCGCCTTGATTAACGAGCTTCGAGGATTATTTTGATCCGATTGCAATATTTGATAGTAGGCGACTCACATGACACATAAAAGATTGGGTAAGTTTGAAGTGTGCGATGACTTTGGCGGATTAAGTTTGTTTTATAACTGAAAATCCTATGCTGCCATCATACAAATATTTTTTAAGTCCTGTAGACCGACTCCGTTTTCTTTTTTTAAGTTATAATTTTTTTTTCTAATTTGGCTTACTCACATTATAATAATAACAATAATAAACGGTGTATTTGTTTCATGACAAAACATTACAATAATAAATTTCACCTTGTAATCTATAATGAAATTAGAAAAGGCTATATCGGCTTGCTTCAGATGAAGCTGCTGCAAGAGCTTTGATACACTTTATCAAATAAAAATTATTATAGTAACTAAAAATATTACGATTTGTAATCAATCATATAATAATATTAGGGTTTGATTAAAAAATGTGTTTATAATATCATCACACAATAATATAATAAGAGAAGAGCAAAAAAGCGAGGAGAGAATTTAAATTTAATTTTGACATGCTTCATCATATTTGATATGTATCTCAAATTAAAGGTCTTAAAAAGTTAAGACGAAAAAGTGAAATCCGTTTTCCCCTATCTTTAATAGAATTGGCTCTAGAGCCTCTAAAAGTAATGAAAAGTACAAATTTGAACACCCTGTATATTGGAAACAATTATAATATAAAGTATGACATGTGATACATTAAAGTTTTTGGTATTTTGCGTAGAATCCAATAAAGTAATAATATACAAAATTAAAAATACATTTATGTTTAACTTTGTTTTGCTTTTATTTTAGATTTCAATTCCATCTGGCAGTAAAAGATCCTTAGCCATTTTGGAAATGGTACGAGTGAAAAACCAAGCTAACAACCCCAATGTTGCTGCTTAAAAATCTTTCGTCAAAACAAATCAAAACTTTTCGATTCGAGATCAGTCTACGGAAAATGATATGAACATGCAAAATGT
The DNA here is from genome assembly GCF_022605725.1 of Anthonomus grandis grandis. Classification (NCBI taxonomy): domain Eukaryota; kingdom Metazoa; phylum Arthropoda; class Insecta; order Coleoptera; family Curculionidae; genus Anthonomus; species Anthonomus grandis. The sequence goes on from NC_065558.1 coordinate 10,736,922, forward strand.
ATCATCTCTAAACCATTTTGATCAATCTCTCATAAAGGATATGCCTGACGAACTTCTCGACACATCTTTAAATAATCTAAATACATCAATTTTTGATAAAAGTGACCTTTTTGAAAAAGAAACTAACTGCAGAAGCTTTTTTAATAAGGGTATAAATATTATTAGAAATTAATATTAATATACAATCATATTATTACATTAATTATATTATATTACAGATGATGGTTTAATAAATATGGAAAGTGACCAAGATCAATACCACGACCGAGACCACCGAACAATCAGCTCCAATCAGTCCAACTACTGCTCTGACCGCAAAACTCCAGACTACAATTTAACCACCTTAAGTACCGTCGAAAATAACTTAAAACAAAATTTCAGCAGCACTGATGAGAGAACTACAACACATGATGGTTTGTTAATAAATCAGGAAAGAAACAACGAATACTACTATAATAATAAATCCGAAAATATCCCCGAAAACAACTTAACAGATGAAGATTCTTCTTTCTTGGACCCTGAAAACACATCTGAATATGATCCTGAAAATAACTTAAGTGATGAAGATTCTTCTCTTTCTGAAACCGATTTCTTTGCCATTAAACCAGGGACAAGGAAGAGAAAAATGTATTTGCATTCAAAAGAGGAAAGGGACAAAATTAAAAAAACCCAAAAAATTCAGTCATATAAAGTTCAAGAGTCATGTAAATGTCGCAACAAATGCTTAGATAAAATACCTCAAGACATGCGTATTAAAATAAATACGAAATTTTGGAATTTGGATTATGAGGGTCGAAAAACTTTTGTGAACATGACTTGTCAAGGTTTGCCAAAATTTCTACTTTGGAACTTTGGGATTTAAAGGAAATAATGGTTCTTTGCACAAGTTCTTATCTCCCCCTCAGGACAAAAGAGGAACACACAACAACCATAAGAAAACAGTAAATGTTGACCAAATAAAAGAACACATAATGTCCTTTTGTCCTACGATTTTACATTATCGTAGGGAGCATGGTCCAAACAAAATTTACTTACCGAGCGATTTAAGCATCACAGCTATGCATAAAAGGTTGACAGCAATTTATGGATCCAACGCAGGCAGCTACTCTACCTATCGACATATTGTGACTAACGTACTGAACATATCGTTTACACATCTTGGTCATGAGGAATGTGAAATGTGTTCCGAGAACAAAATACACAAAAAAAACACATTGTAATGAAGTATCTCCTGATTGTGCAAATTGCCAGAAATACGCAGTTCATTTTAAAAACGTATCTCAAGCGTGATAATTATATAAGGAAAGCGAAAAAAGCGCAAATAAAGAAAACGAGTTACATGTTGCTGTTGATTTGCAGAAGGTTATCATGCTTTCGAGGCTGGATATGTACAAAGAAGTAATTTTTACACCTCGATTAATCGCTTTTCATGAGAGCTTTGTACCTGTGGGAAAATTTTGTCAAAATAAACCTCCCTTCGCTACGGTTTGGCATGAGGCCGTGTCAGATCGCAAAAAGGAGGATATAATCAGCACCTACAATGCCTTTTTTACCGAATATGCCAGAGATTATAAGAACATTGTTATATGGTGTAATAACTGCCAGTCACAGAACAAAAACTGGTGTCTGTTTTCCTATCTAATCTATTTAATTAATAGTACCGAGATAAATGCTGAGACCATATCTTTTTGGTATTTTGAAAAGGGTCATACTTTTATGGCTGCAGATGCTTTTCACCATCTGGTTGAAAAAAAACTAAGAGAAAAAAAGTATGTTTACGATTTTAAAGATTTTTGCGATTGTGTTCAATTTGCATCAAAGACGCAACCTGTACTTAAAACAATGACTCACAATGATTTTAGGAAATGGCCGGTCGATATTTCTAATAACCAAATACAAAAAATGAATAAAAACAACGCTCAAATTTTAATAAAGGATATGAAAGTGGTTACAGTAAAAAGAGGGTCCAAAAATTTGTTTTTTAAAACAAGTTACAATGATGGTAACGAAGAATCACTGATGTGCCTTGCAAAAAAATTACAACCTCAAAATGTTGTAATTACTAAGCCTCCAGCCGCTGAAAACGATAAGATACGAACACAAGCGCGCATTTTGGCTCAATTTGCCAGTCCATAATCAAGTTCACGATTATATTATTGAAAGTGATGATGAATAAATAGTAGAGATAATGTTTGCTTATATTTTAGGTTAAGTAACCAAAGTTTTTAAGTTTATATACATACTATGTACTCACACGTTTAAAATAATTACAGTTAGTACCTAATTATCTTAAAATGTAGTTTTTGTTATTTTTTATTATGTGACGTACTAGTTAAATATACATTAATTTTTTTTTTCTAAATATATACGTGTTTTGTATTTTTCTATGTTAATTTTATTAGCAAAAATATTTGTTAAATATTAATAAAAGTTAAAACTTTCCTTTTTTTTGAGTTTTTATTCCGTTAATGCATACTAATTTAAAATTAATAAATTTAATACTAAAGATTCGCTCTTTTTTCTTAAAACGGTGAAATTAATTCCACCAATATACTGTTTAATAAAAAGGGCGAATGTACTTTGTATGTTACATTCGCTCTTTTTGCTAAGAACGTTGGCTTAAATATAAAAACGAGGAAACATTCGCTTTGCTTTTTTTGATATTATTATTTAAATAAAGGAGTTAATTAACTTTTATTTAAGCAAAGGGTAAGATACGTTTGGGGGAAAACATTAAAAAAAATCAGGCCAAAATATTACCTAATAAATAAGTTATTGAATTACTAAATATGCAAAAACTTTAAGTGCGTTTTTCTCAAAACTGTAATTTGTAACATTCGCTCTTTTTAATAACCACGGCAGAATAGCTGTAGATTTATCTCATAGACAAGCCCGGTTAAAAGGATATGTAGACTTAAGTATCGCAAAGAAATAATTTTTGCAATATTTTAGGTCCTATCCAGAGATTCTAACATACCCCAGATATTTTAGAATTCGTTTTTTAATGGTGTATGTTTGTAATGTGAGCTCTCCATGATATTATGAGCAATCTTCTATACAGCCACATTTCAAATACTTTTAGATTTTTAGTGGTAGCTTCTGTGAGTGTCTAGGTTTCAACTCCATACAATAAAACAGAACAGATATTAAGTACCTTACTCTTGTTTCAAGAGAAATGTATATATGCACCTTTGGCAACATTTTGTGAAACGTCTTCCGTGCTTTCCCCATACGATATTTTATTTCTAGTGCACTGTCCTATTATTCAGTTATTATCACTCAAAGGTAGCAATCTAGTTAAACACATTTACTTCGAGTTCCATCAACATACAGATGATCCTTATTTATATCAATAATTCAATCTGTTGTTCACTGGATCTCTATTAAATCTTAACCAAGCTGTGTGATTCCAATAGAGATTTGAAATTATTATAATATATTTATCATTCAAGCTGGTCTCTTCCAGGATATTGATCATTTTATGATGTTGAATGTGAATAAATGCTTTTAGATGCTACAGAGGAGCTTAGAATTTCATAAATCGTATTTTCTTATAACGAGGATACTCTTGGTAATTTGTCAAGCCGACTTTATTTAAAGTTTACATAATGAATTAATTAAATATGATTATGGCTGCTAACCATCTTAACTCTCAAATATTTTATTGATCTAGGTACCTTTTGAGAATATTTAAAGTTGCACAAAAAAAACAACCTTGTTTTTCAACAGATTAAATCTCCCAAAGCAGTTTTTCTATTGTTAAGTGCTAGAGCATAGGGTTTCCCTTATTTTGCAACTGGTAGAATCAAATTATCTCTCTTTCTTAAGAACGTTTGCTTGCAAAATATTCTATTGCAAAAACATTAGCGAAAATTAAGTCCACCCAACCTCATGAAATGAAACCTTTGAAAGTTTTATAATTGAAAAAATCCTAATTGAAAATTACGCCTTTGAGACCTTATCGATCCAGAAATATTATATTAATTATCTAATAACTTCGCAGCCGTCAAGTGAAAATGATTTTTTTTAGATGTGATACCAGACTTTGAGAGCAGTAGAATAAGTTTCTCTCTTACATTCTTATGCTTCTTTATAATTACTACTTATACAAAATTTGTGGTGTCTAGTACGCACTAATAAATTTGAGAACCAAATAAGTTTCCCTAACAAGAATAATACCAGGGATGGATTTCTAAAACATTAATTTCTTTTTAGTGAAAATCGTTCTCCAACTACCTGGAAGAAAATAATTATTTTATTAATTCCAGGCAGATGAAAAACAAAATAAAGAAATTAAATTTAAAAAATATTAGGAAGAAGATGAACAAGAGGATTCAGACCCATATCATCATAGATGAAGAAGAAGAGTTAGAGTTTTGATATGGCAATAACTTGATAAGTTACATGAGGAGAAGAATTTTTTTCTCCAACTACCTGGAAGAAAATATTTGTTTAATTAATTTCAGGCAATTTCAAAACCAAATGGGTTAAAGTGCCTGAAATCCGAAGTAAATCGCTTAACTCTTAGCGGCGCCTAATTTAGTTGGTAAAAAAATAACTAGTGGAGCCAAAATATTTTTTTTTATGAATTTTTATATTTTTTGTAAAATTGTTGTAATTTATTACATTAGTAATAATAAAAAAATAAAAAAATGAAAATCTGCCAATAATTCGGTGGATCATATTGTGGACCACCGCGACACAAAATAAAAAAACTAAGAGTAAGATAACAAATTTATTTAAAAACTCATACAAACTTGGGTACTAAAAATTACGTTGCATGATAACTTTGGAAACACTCTTTATGTTTTCCCAAGCACAAAGGGACTTTACATATGGAACATACCCAATCCGTCCTTACTGGGTTAGCCTTAGTGCTAAAAAGCGCGCATCTTCTTCTGGTACTCCTTGTAGGGTGATGAGCAGATCACTGCTGTCTTATCTCTAAGGGTACGTAAGATTTGTATTTTTTTATTTCAACATCTGATGGTGCAACCAAGTTTCTCTTTCGATTTACAAGCATTTCTGAGATTAAACTGACACTTCGTCTAAAATCTTTAGCAGACATTTCTGATAACTCCAACCTATTATAAATAATATTGGAATTTACAATTGATGCATCTAATAAGTAAAAAAATATTCGATGCCACCACTTTTTACTGCGATGGTCAATCTTGTAGTTAGAAAGTTTTTGGTCAAATATGTCGACTCCATTCATATTAGAATTGTAATCGATTATAGATTGAGGACATGGAATTCCAGTAATTTGTCCACTTTTTCTTTTCTTTTTACTGTTTGTACATCTTCTGGCTGATGAAAATTTGATAACATGTGAACACATCGACGGTCTTTCCATTTTGCAGCTTACAATCCGGTACTGCTACAAGCACATCACCGCGTTTTAAATTCTTGTCTGGTTTAAATTTTGGCATATGACGACGGTTAAGATTTACCGTTCCAACAGCATGGATTTTTCTTTCTTTCAATTGTTAGAATAGATCGACACTAGTAAAAAAATTATCAACATATATTACATGGTCTTCATTTTCTAAGTTTTTTATCAAATTTGTAACGACTCTTGAACCATGGCACTTTTCTATCTCATCAGTAGGTGATTTTCCAGTGTACAAATCAAATTTTAGGCATTAACCAGATTTATCAGCTAAGATCCACATCTTATACCCCCTTTAGATTGATTTTTTTGGCATGTATTGCTTAAGGCTACTACGACCCTTAAATTTAATCATTGACTCATCAACTACAACTACTTGATTACGAATTAGGCATTTTCAAAGTTATGAGTCAACAGTTCTAGCATAGGGCAAATTTTATAGAGCTTATCATAGTCTGGGGAAGATTTTGGAGGCAACAGAGAATTATTATTCAGATGGAGATGACTCAAGAGCCATCCAAATCTTTTTTGGGTCATTACTGAGCTGATAAAAGCATCATGCAATTCGGGAGCAGTTGACCAATAATCCTTATAGCTGGGACTACGTTTGATACCCATTAACAAATTTATGTCCAGAAAAGCATTAATTTCACACTAATTCGTAGGGACATAGCTTTTCCCAGTTGAAAGTTTTTCCTGCTCGGCATAAAGATTTGTTTGAAACACTAAAGTACCAATAAATTCCTTAGTAATAAACATTTTAAAAATCATATATGGTGTTGGATCATTAATGTCTTTGATAACTGAGGAATTCCAGAAGATTTGGTAAATTGAGGAAGAGGATCAGGTCTATGAACATTAGACCAAACAGAAATTTTAGCTTTTGACCACTGTTGTTGCAGTTCGGAAAGGGGGATATTATCACTTGGATCTTCCTCCTCAGAAACCAGCAGTTACCATATCTGTAATAACTGTAGGAACTAAAGTTTCGTCCTCTATATCGGAGGAGTCCATATCAATTTCTGACTCAGACCCCGAAGGCAGTGTATCGACATAAAATTTGTCGATTTCTGTGTTGACTTCATCGTAAGGCAAACCTACTACCGTCTTAAATGGCAATGGCTCCATACCTGCAAGAAAATATTGTATAGGTATTTTATAATTAGTGAAACTCAATATTCTAAGTTGAGCGGTGCTAGTAAAAAAGGACCACCTAAAAACAATGTTTTTTTTACAACATACTAATAAATATATGTAAATTAAATATCTATACTTACTGGAATGATGTAAGCTATCACTTTTTGCAGGATCTAATAGTATTTATCAATTTAGACACAGATAACTAACTTTTGTTTATTTTAACCTCAAATTTAATTCATAACAGGTGTCATCAATGCTGCTATCCACCGAATAAGAAATCTAATAAGTTAAAATGTCCACGGAGGGAGCTCCAATAGGTGGTTTAAATTTTGTGCTTCGGCAGCGCATTGCAAAGCAACATCAAAATATGGTCTATTTTTTGAACTACTGAGCCTTTAAACCATTAGTCAGGGTGGTTTAAATTTTTAATGTATACTTAAAGAATTAAATAAATTAAAATAAAAAATTACTTTAAACTTCAAAGAGAAATTAAATACCAGGCACAATTTATCAGTTTTATTATACATTACATCTTCATCTTCCGTTTTTAACTCTTTAGGCCGTACTTTTATTATTTTCATTATTATATTTTCATTATTAAAAATTTCCGAGATTTTCATAAAATCATTGACTATATCTGGATCAACTGGATGGATGCATTAGAAACACGTAAAAACAGTCTATATTATGAAAGATTGATTTTGAAAGAAAATATTTGATAGATTTGGTTGCATCTCCCTTTATCTTATTTATTTAATCTTTCCATAAATATGATATCAACGTTAGGTTCAACTTCAATCACTATCAAGGATTAATCAACAATTAAAAAAAAAAGATGAAATAAAATATAATAATTACAATAAGTTAAAGGTGACATAAGGGTCTTTCATAACTATAATTTCTTTTTAAATAATATATGATCAGATCTAGATCAATTGAATGCATTGATTATGAAAAATATTTCAAAGAGCTGGATTCATTATTTTTGCTTTCTCGAAAAAAAAAATGCATCTGACCTGTTTCAGTTCTCGATAAAGTTTGGAGCTGATCAATAAAACTATTTTTCGCCAAATGAAATATTTAACAGACGTTTATGCCACTATACCATCGACTTTGTCAATAAATTGAAAATATATTAAATAATAAAAAAAATTGAAAATATAAAAAAAATAATACGCTATAAGGTATTAAATTAAAAAAAAACTAATTTTTGGTGAATATTGGTAATTTACATTTTACAAAAGATCAATGTGATTAAAACCGTTAAGCACTGCCCCCCGATAATTTACACTTTAAAAGAAAAATGCAAGCTCATACCCCCGGCTACCGAATGAAGAGAACTTCATATATATGGTAACTGATATAGCTAATATGCTCATTTTATAATTTGAAGGATATGATGAGTTGCACTTTCGTGAACACCCACTGTCACGGTGGATTTATTAAACTGATCATTCCCTTTATTCTTTTAGCCCCCCGTTTTAAGCATGAAAAATTCCAAAATTGCTTTTTTAATTTTTTTTTATAGGGTGTATTATTAAAAAGTATAGTCATCGGGGCCTGAATATACACGGTTTTTGTTAAAAGTTGTGACCAGCAAACAAAATTACTTGGGGTGAACCTTTTTATAACTTAATAACGTTCGAGAAAATTAGGCACACCAAAATGACCCCAAAAGCGAAATTATGATTATTAAAACATAGGGAGGCAAATTCGCCGTATCAGTTTACCTTTTAACTTAAGGCCCTGTTTTGGTATAATTATCTTTTCTATCTTTAAGACCCTCGTTTACATGGACCAGAGCTACTAATTAGGCTGAAAAACAGATCTGATCTCATAATAATTAAATCGATTTTTAGTAGCAATTTAAGAAGTTCGGTAATTGGGCCCTAGGGCACGTGACAGGGGGAAAATTATAGAAAATTTCAATGATTTTTGTTTTTTTTTTTAAACCGAACAATTCTCAGAATTTATAACAACTATATGATTAATGTAATAGTCTGTATGGCCTCCGTAAATACGCAATAAACCATTACCGTAACTCAAACCCCATTTGTATTCAGTACCATTCACTTTTAATTCATTCATATTAATATGACAGTGCCTCGTTTGACAGTGGTATGCGCTAGTAAATATCGGAACCGTGCGAAAATATGAATGACATATTTCTATTATGATATTTGCATGTGGCGCACCCTCACGGCACTTGTTTATTGGGCACGTGGCGTGCATCTTGATTTGTTTAAGCAAAGTCGTTACGTGGAAATTTCTTTGGTCATATGGATTGGTACCGTTTTGTGAACGACCTTCATCTAGGTCGTCTGAGGTCATTACTGCTTGTTTATGATAAAAGAAATGGGTCCAAGTTTGTTAGGTAATTGTATTGAATTTGTTAGCTTTAAACGGTATGCAATAGTTGTATTTTTTGTAGAAAACATAAGCAAAAGAATGTGAGATGCTTAAGGCATATCTGTAACTATTTGTTGTTTTAATTTTAACTTGGTTTAGAAGTTCTCTTTAGTCGTTTATTAATTAATTAGTTAATAAGTATAGTACGCGGTATGTTTAGAAAATAATAAAAAAATTTAAATTTCGCGGATTCGGAGCGTCCAATTGTCCATTTTTTTCTGTAATGTTGGTACATATGTCCCTAAAGTATGATAAAAGTTTCAGCTGGATGCATTGTTTACTTTATTAGTGACAGGTCCTATTTACATCAAATTTTGCGTAAAACAATGAAATAGGGTATAAGAAAGTGTGTGAATTGTTAACGGAGACCTATGGTGAGTCTGCAATGAGCAAAGCAAGTTTACCAGTAAGGGTACGGTATAAGGATTTTTAAAATGGTGTTGAAGATGATGAACATAGCAGCACATCAAAACCCGATGAAAACTACAATCAGAGAAGTCGCTGGTTATGACGTATTATAATAGATGACGAAACATGGGTTTATAGTTGTGATGTCAAAACTAAGGCTAAACTATCCCAGTGGAGCCATTCTAGAACACTCAGTCCAGAAAAAGCTCGACAAGTGCGGTCGAATGTGAAAGTTATGCTCACTGTGTTTTTCGATTTTAGTGGCTTAATGCATCATGAAGTGTTGCTACGAGGTCAAACGTTTCGTGAATATTTGGCCAAAAACGATACTCCAGCCTCTATATTCGCCAGATTTTACTCCGTGTGAGTTTTTTCTATTTTCAAAAATAAAATAAACCTTAAAGGGCCATTATCTTATAAGCATAGATGATGGCTAAAGGCCATTCTAAAAATCAAGCTTGAGAAGTGTTTCAAAGATTGGTAGAAGCATTGTGAGTTGGGTTAACTTAGTGCCCTTTTTGTGTTTAGTGGCTTCAAAGAGGGATTTAGCAATTTCTTTATTAAGAGTTCTTCTATGATACTCATCTGTATACTTTCGTTCAAGGACTTTGTTATAATCTCTTGCATCGAGATTTTCTGGATCTTACTATACACTCATATTTTTATTTATAATTAGTTTATTACTTTCGTGGCATAGGCTGATTTTTATTATTGCTCTTACCATCCTATGATCAGTTTAAATATTTCACTGGTTTAGAAATCTTTCGTCCTGAACGACGGTTCTCTTGTCTGTTACGATAAAGGAAATTTCATTCTTTTTTCTTCTTATTAGACTTATCCACCTCCATCTTTGATTTGCTTTCTTATAGAAAAACCTGTTCATCAACAATAAGCCGTTTTCTAAAACTTAGTTGAATAAAGGGTTTTTCTGTTTATTTTCAAAGTTATTCCCAAAGTCTCTCTAATATATTTCTATTTCCTCAGTTTTATAAGTCCTATTTTCACGTAATAAAAGTCTGTACTTATAAAAGCTGTCTAAATATTATTATAGAAATCGTTAGTTTCTTTATCAGAGTTTTTACTATTTGGCATGTAAACATAACTCATCTTTAGACCATAAGGTAAGATTAGCTCTAGGATTAGGTATGCAAAAAACTTATGCGAAAAGAGAAATGGTCAAACTCAAGAACAAGAATGGTCATACCACGACAAACAAAAAACTTTTATTAAAAATTGTGAAATATTTTTATGAAATTTTAGACACCAAGCAAGAGGAATATCTGCAGAGAAGGTTTCAAAAGCGATGAGGATAGGAGAACTAGTACTGATGTCCATGATTCAAAAACTCTTTAGTCTATGCCTGTGGAATCAGAATATTCCAAAAAATTGGCACAATCCAATACCTTTAATTTTGCACAAGAAGGGAGATAGGAGAATGGACCTGAAAACATAAGACCAATTTATATTCTATATAAATTATACACCAGAAAAAAATAAGTAGATTGGAGGCAAAGTTGGATTTCTGTTAGCTACTGGAGCAAGCTGGTTTCCGGCTAATTCAGAGAGACTCAAGCATCTATGCTTCGCGGATGACATTGTTATTTTACCAAATTTCTAGTGATCGAATACACATTAATAAGAACATAGTAGAATTGGTTGAGAAGTACGTATATTTGGGTCATGAAATTAGAATACCCAGAGACAGTCAAACTTGTGAACTAAACAGACGAATACTCTGGGATGCGCGTCCTAGGGGAAAAATGAACGACATAGTATAATAATGAACGATAATAGTATTGCCAATTCTGACCTATGAAGCAGAGACCTTAACTTTAAAGAAGAAAACTGTAGCCAAAGGTCTATGGAGAAATTGATGCTTGGCCTATTCCTTCCTAGAAATAAAAAAATACGCTAACAACTAGAGTAGATGATAATATGTAACGAATCAGAACACAAAAATGGAAATAAGCTGGGTACATTGTCAAAATAGAGAATAGGAATGGATTAAAAAACTTTTGGATTCGAGACCAATAGCTGACAAGCATAGTGGAGGATGGACGGATGACCTGAAGAGGATAGCGACAAATTGGGTTGCTACAGTCAGGGACAGAGAGACAGCCTATGTCCAATAATGGATGCATGTGGATTAATAAGAAGTAAGCAAGTATGAAAAAAATTAGGAAAGAAATTTATAAAGTATATATGAAAATAAGAGTCTGAGTCTTGAAATTATTAGCATATGGTAAAAGAGATATTTTTGAAGCTTACGAGGAGATACGACAAAGAAGAAGAATCGTCTGAAAACATCAATTAAAAGAAGGACCAGAGAAATGTGATTAATAATTCAAGAATTGGAGAAACTTTGCGAAATCACAAGTAGACGAAATTAAGAAATTATTGTAAGGACAAATAGTAACAGAATATAGATTAGATTCACTCAAAAGCTTTTCAATGTTTGCCTATATGTATAATATCTCGTTATCAAAAAGCTGGAATAATATAATAATGATCATAATATATAAGAAAGGTGAGGCTGCCGACTTAAAGAAAATTACAGGCCTATAAGCTTACTAGCTATACAAGTTTTTCACAAAGACTATAAATAAAATATTGGATGCAGGCTTCCGTTTGGGATACGGGCGAATAGTCACGGTATGCGAACATGGATACGATGCATAATATGTAGTTACATTTACATACATAGGTACATACATTTATGATTTAATTAAGAAAGCAATTTATAAGCATTTAACACCATCGAAATACATGTGAATCTAGAAGCGCTTAGTCAGATACCTTCGTTTGATACATAATAGTTATATTAAGTTAACGGATAGTGTTAATTTCCATGGTACTACTAGGAAGCTTTTTATACAAAGAGGTATACTATAGGATGATACTTACTACCTCCAAAATCAGCTAACACTTTTGGAAAACATGTTCTTAAGAACATAAATTGGGACAATAGACGAAAAAAGACAAAGCATCTGCGGATGACACAGTACTAATAACAAATGATTTGAATAAGGCTGATTTAATCATAAAAGAGCTGGAATAGGCAACAACAAAAGTGATCTGTGCATAAGTCACCAAAAATCACTACTAATAACTAATTTGGTACAATATCTCTAAAGAACAAAATCTTCAATCAAAAGTTCAGACAAAACAAGTATCTAGGATAGAATAAAAGTTGTTATATACAATCAACTACACAGAATAAAAGCAACTAAAACCCAGAAACTACAAACAAAAATTATTCTGAGTTAAGCCGCATATGGAAAGTATACAACCAATGCATATTTCCAGTAATTACTTTTATGCCGATACACCATACATAAATTACGTTTTATAATAAAATATAACGTCAGCAAAAATATTCTAGAAAAACAGAGGTTGGAAGAAAGGAGCTTTTCAAATATATAGCAATTTATGATTCTAAATTATTTATAAAATTTATTGTATAGTATAAGGGATTCCAGCTTCTAAGGCTTCCTCTTCTACCAGCACAACCATTGAAGTCACTAAGATTTCTTTTTGTTTAATCTATATTCATGTTTATCATTCTTTTTATTTAAATACGAAGAAGATTATAAGCACTCAATGAGAAATCTAACATATTGTATACCACGAGATACCATTCAGATATACAAAACACTAAATTGTATTTGAATAAACAATAAGAAATTACCTCAATTTGTTTCTGAAAATATTAAATAAAATAAAATGATATAAAGCCAAGATTCATATTTAGTCTAAAAAGGAGTAAAAAGTGTCCTTTTTAATATAATTTTTAAGACCAAAATTTAGATCCCCACTTAATATACTATAAACGACAATAAAATTTGTCGAAACATCGATATAACTAATTTTTTATACGAGTTTTAAAATCTGTTTTTATATCACAAACAATATTTATCTTATAGATGTAAAATTGCTTCGTTTCAATAAAGATCGAGATCGAATTTCATGCTCCCACTATAGATTTCATTTACTTTAGTACGGTATTGGTTCACATCTACAGCCAATCGTAATTCAAAGTAAACCATCCTTTGTCAGAGAGTCATTAAAAGAAACAAATTAAAGACATTTAAAGTAAAAACAGAGGCGAAACGACCGGCGCTCTCTTTTATAGCTGAACATTTTTACTAAAAAGAATGCCACCAATGAAATTTATAATCCTCGCCATATATCGTTTGTGGCTGGATGACGAAAAAAAGGCCATCGTACATACTTTTTCAAAACATCCCGTGCCGGGGAACAGTTGAGCAATGACCATTCCACCGGCAATATAAGAAACGTATAAGAATAATATTTCCTTTTCAGGCCGGAGTGCAAAAAGATGGCCACACACGATGGTCGTTAATTCAATTATTGTTGGTGAAATGCACATTTGAAAAATTGGCACGTACCCGTAATTATTGCGTTTAATTAATTGAACTTGCAAAGGAGATGGTGATTGTGTTCCAGTTTGTTTTTAAAGCCATAATGAGAAATTGAATAAAATTAATTGGCTTATATTGTGGTTGAATTTGTATTCTGTAACGACCGGTATAACATGAAGTGTCATCAAGCGTTCATGTTCCACTCTTAAAGCCGGTATAACCAATGGCGCAGTCAGTAGGATAGTTTAGTTAATTTTTTGTCACTAGCAGCTTGTTCTCACTCTAAAACATGACAAAACTGAGATAATTTGGTTTGTCTAGAAAGTATCCGGACTTTTTAATTTTTTAAATTTTATTATATGTTCCTTTCGGTAAATTTTAAGACACAAGTAATGCTTCAAATAGATTGTGCCGTAAGTGGGCGCTGGATAAAATTGTGTGCCAATAGACTGAGGACAGTCTATCTATCAAATATTGTTGATTGTAAACAGGCATGAGTTTTGTGAAATAATTTGACAAGTAGAAAAAATGAGAAAGATGTATTAATATTGGTATATAAAGTGCAGTGCTATACAAATATTCAATATAAATATATATAAAATGTGCTAACTAGTGCAAATGACTGAACTAGGGTTTAGTGAATTTACGACCAACAATAAGAACTAGGCCTAAAGTCAAAAACTGGTCAGCAGACTTAGAAATATGTACGGACCAAAAACTGTTCGTATGGCACTAAAAAGACAAGGCTACATATCAAGGAAACCAAAAGAGATCCCTGCAATAACACCTCTACAAAGGCAACGGGAAATGGAGTTTAGTCAATAACCGCTGTCAACCACAAAATTAAACTTTTTTGTCACTCTATTGTTCCAGGACCCCTTTACATGCAGATGTATTCAACTCTCATAGCTGGTCAGTAAATACTGCGGTCAAAAACGGTGGATATTTTCCCACCAGGAGAAGAACTGTTCTTAAAAGACAGATCCAACAATCTACCCTATGACATGCAAGGGGTGTCCCACTCGAGAAAATGCTCTGAGATAATTTAAAATGCAGGAGAAGCTATATTTGTACCCTCCGGTTGGTACCATCAAGTATGAAACCGCAGAGATACCATATCAATTAATCATAATTGGATAAATGGGTGTAATATAGAGACAATGTGGCAGGCACTAAAAAATAATTATGCTAATGTTAGAAGTGAAATTGCTGATTGTAATGATATGGAAGGGTTTGAAGAGCATTGTCAAATCATGTTAGAGGCCTTATTTGGTATAAATTATGATCAGTTTTATGATAAATTAAGATCAGTTAAGAGGCAATTTCATTAATATTTTTATATTATGAGGGGGTTGTTTGTGGATTGGTGAAAACCATCTCAAATTCCTATCAAGAGAAAATGTTATCGTTCAAATTTATAAATTTCCTACTAAAATATTGGTTTAGGGAGCAATATTTCAACGTGGTACTACACCTGTCTGTATAGTTGATGGAATTGTTAATAGTGCAAAGTAGTGTGATGATTTAAATGGATTTCTTCTTAAAACGGTTTATACTTTGTATTCAGAGGGATAGCGTTTTCAGCAGGATAATTCAGGATACCATATTTCTGCCTATACTCAAGCTTGGATGCAAGAACACCAACTGACAACAATTATATGGCCAGCAGCTTCACCAGATGCTAGTCCTATTGGAAACATATGGAAAATAGTGAAGATTGTAGTGGAACGAGCAGAAGAATTGATTCCCTAATTTTTTATGACCCGAATTACCATCACTGAGTGGTACCAACTAGTTTCTGGTATATCTGGACGGTTAGTTGAGTGTTTAGAATTAAATGGAGGTTCTATAAGTAAATGAAATGAATTGTTTGTTGCTATTTTATAATTAAAATATATACTGCATAACTATAATTGTGTTATCTTTTTTTTCTGCATACATTCTAGACGGACTATAGTTTATAATGAAACTTAAGTAGAAATTATAAGCATGATGAATTTTTTAAAACTTTTTGCACCCAAAATTAGGTTCAACATTTTCAATATCTCAAGAACTATTAGAAGTTTAACCAAGAAACCTAATATGACTATTTATAAGGTAAAAGTCGGTTAAAAATTACGTTGAAGTTATAAAGACTGTGAGTATTTTAGTTTTTTTGCAATTGTCTTGTATAGTTAGGTTTTTTCGAGTAGCTGTAAAAATGCTGAATTTTAAAGGAGTCTGGGCAAACATTTTACTTTTATATTAACACCAAGAGCTCAATTGTACTCACTTGTCTGATCAAATTTCATGCTCTTATCACTGCAATAAATGCGTCATTGTGACACACTGTTGTTGAAAAACATGAAGGTATTTTAAAACAATTTTATACTAACAAAGAGATGTTACATATTTGACGTAAAAACTATGTTGTTTTATAATAGGAGGTGACTAAGGACAATTTTAAAATAAATCCCTTTAATGTATAAAGCTACCTTAAAAGCAACCAATTAATAAATATTTTTAAAATTCAGCTCAAAAATTTCAACTGAGATGAACTAAATGCAGTTAAGTATCCAACTACAAATTTACCCATTCACCTTCAAATACAGAAATTAATAATTAAAACTTACATTTGATATATGTTTTCTTGGTATTTAGAGCAAGTTATTTTTAATACTAGATGCTTTATGATAATTAACTTCTTTATTTGGAGGATAATAAATTTGGATAAGTTCTATTCTTCACTTAGTTAAATTTGTAAGATATGATACGATCTGCTACTCAGCAGCAAGTAGTAGCAAGAATATATTAACCAAGTTTTACATATTTTTAATTAAATATTTGTAACTAATGATTAATTGCTTAAATACTTTACCAGAGTTAGGTTAAAATTATTCCTAAAAATGACAAAAATTGTCATAAAAGATTTAATTAAAAGAAACATTAATTTATTATTTTACCATATATTTAAAATAACAAAATAAATATTATACACTAATTTTTTGATTAAATACTCCAATACGTTAAGGCCTCATTTATTTACTATTTTCTTAATTACACACTTATTAAATTTACAGGGACGATCTACTTATTTATCACAGTGAATTTTTCGGTAAGCTTTTTCTTAAAACTTTAACAAAATCAATTCTCTATAGTACCATTAAAGCTTGTTCAAAAAAGTCTTGACTTTTTTTGTTCGTCTTGACCTGAAGAAGCCAATAAGTAGAAACGTCCGAAGGCAAATACCGCATGACTTTTTCTGTTTCTCTGCGGAAAACAGAATATCTTTTTTTCTCTATTTTTATCAAATAACCAGCTGACATTTGTAAAGAAACAACCCCGCCACTAATTAAATTTCCTAAAAACAGGCAGGAAGTTAAAAAACTAATATTAGCTAAAACCTGTGCCTTCTTTTTAATTTTCTTTCCAGGCATTATTTAAGTTTAAATTACTTCGAAAAAATGCCGGAGGGTGAAATAAAAAGTATTTTCGTTTTCGGTTTATTTTTGTCTAAATTACGGAACTTTTAGAAGTAATGTGGGGCCCGTTCGTTTTTCGGAAAGAAAACATTTTTAATACCGAATCCGTCTGATTTAGATGAAATTTTATTTTCAACATCTGGGTTTTGTCTCTTGTTGCTAGTGAGGGGTGTTGAGGTATGTTTATTTATATTTAACGGCACAAGATCTTTTTAATTAGGATTTTTTTTTCTAAAGAAGCCATATCATGTTTATCAATCACCTCACGAAACCACCAAATTATGAACACATTAGTGTTTTATATTAGGACATACGAGGATCGCATGCTAAACGAACCAGTCATTTTGGAAATACCGATCATGTAAGATGCGAAAAGAATAATTTTGAATATATTTGGTAACTTGGGTTCTATGTATTTTCACAATTATCTTTTATATACCATACACATTCTCACGTTTTAATCGTTTTTCTACGCACTGAAATCTCTTGAAACTTTTCTGTTTAAGAATTTTTACGATGAGGTTGATATTTACGGTTATTACTCGAAATAGCCGCGGACTTCATCAGACCAAACCGATATTATATTTAATTAAATCCATACGATCACTTTGGGTTTAATTAGCTGCGTAACGACATTTTTAGGTGTATTTCATTAATACATGCAAGTACTTAAACGATTTGAGCCTATACATGTGTGACTTTAATTAGGGAAAAATTTTTTACTACATTTAGAATGTATGTGTACAGATAAGTCTAGCAAATCCACTTTAAAAATTCATTTAACTAGCATCTTCTACTCATATTTGGAGTGTGAGTCACTAAAATGAAAACATTATGATTTTTTGTTGATTAGTTTCAATAAAATATAGATTTTTATAAATATGCTAATAATCATTTTTATTGAGATTAAGCGAACTGGTAAACTTTAATATAATACAAAAAACACGAAAAATGTATTAAAATTTTACCGAATAATTAAAATAAAAAGTTAGTCTATGAAATTAACCGAATTAGAAAACACATAATAACGTGATGAAATAAAGATATTAAATTAACCCAGTCAACTTTTTTACCTTAACTATTTATTGGATTAGTTTTTTAGCATCAGCCACTTAGTCAATCCACGAATAAACAATTTTTTTCTTTAAAATCTTCAATCATTTTGAAGCTGTGACACGACAATTTTATGGTCTATTAGTAGTTTTATTACTGACCTCCCTCCTCAGTCCTTATCCCCTTTAGGGATGTGGATCTTCCATTAACTCTGCACTCGTTCATCAGCTTTTCCTTCATACTTGTTCTTCTATTAATTATACAAATATTTTTGTTGTATTAGCAGTCTATCTTCTACTTTGAATTGTTGTAGTATTGCTTAATTGATTCAATCAATTCAACCCATGATATTCTTAATATGCGGCACAACAGATCTGCTTTGTTATGGCTATAAGAAAAAATGAATGCTCTTACCAGCCTTAATACTTTGTGTGTGTATTGTTATATTCGATTTTTTCCTAATTGTTGTCAGATTCATCATAGCTGTTCTTCCAATAGTAAGTCTTATGTATTATGTATCTCTGTCAGATACACCTTCGTTTGTTATGACACTCCAGGTATATGAAACTATTTGTTACTTCAAAGCCCCTAATTTCTTTAATGTGCTGAAGATTGTTCTGTATTCATTATGATTTTTCTTTTATGTCTACTGATTTTCTGACCTCCAACTAATACTTTTCGCATAATGTGTTCCCTGTAAACAAAATTGAAGATTTTATGTAGTTTTACCTGATACCGTGAAACGGGGTTAAATTGATCATTTCGATTGTAAATTTGCTTGTAACTCTTTTGATAACTGCGTATCGATATTAAAATTAATCATAAATGATTGTGTATGGATGCCGTAAAAGGATTTTGCAATCGTATCTGATCTAAATTTAAAGTTGTTTAAAAAAATGCCAAAATAAGGTGTGATCAATTTCATACCAAAAGCGGGGATGACTTTGATCAGTGCCATATAATTGTATTCTTCTTGCAATGCCTTAAAATGCATTATGAACAATTTAATCCCCGCTTAAGTTCATCAATCCGTTTAAAAGTTACAGATAATTCTAGGTTTTGGGGTGAAATTGATCACTTAGGGGGAAATTGATCAGTCATAAAATTCCACTAATTGGTTCTTTTTTTAGGTAAAATAAAAAAGAAACATTGCAGTTTTTTAATACTTTATTAAAAACACTTGTTTAAAAATACAAAAACTTATAAAAGACATTCAAAAAGTAAAGAAACAAATCTTCAATTAATAGATAGAAGCAGTAATGCGTATAGTAAAGATTTACATCCCCTTAATATCTACTGCTTTTTTGAATTGATAAATGATTTGACCTTTGACGCATTCAGCGATAGGTTCTGGCAAAATAGCAATTATATCTGCCAAGTCTATGGAAAACTTGTCGCCTTCTTGTGGTTTAAAAACAGTTTTTCTTCCATCGACAGATTTTAGTCCCAGAACTTCGAATTCGTTTTCATTGAAATTTTGAACTGTAGCTATGTAACGATAGCTAACACTTTTTCGCATGCCCCCAACACTTTAACCAATAAAAATGTCCCAATTTTGATCTCACTTTGACTCACTTCCAAATATTCAATTTCTTCGTTTTCCTGCAACTGGATAAATAGATCACCGGCGGTCATGTTATCGTCGGAATTATCATTTGTTATAGTCGCTGTCTGAACTGTTGGAATCATTTTGGGCTGTCACACTTTTCCCTGGCTGAACATCAAGTTTCGTTCTCTTCTTATTTCGTCTTGTTGGAGCATTTGAAAATCTCTGTTGTTGTAAGTAATTTACCAACACGTTCTGCGCCTTGGTCTTGATTAAAATCTTCTCTAGGCAGCAGGGACTATGCCACTTGCTTCAAAAGAAGAAATAAGATTTCGTTAAACCGCATGAGGTATTTTATCTTTGTATAGTTTCCTATCCATTGTCACCAAGGTTTTTTGCAACAAATATGGGAAATCCTTTTTGTCAATTGATGAATGTGTCGGATACGTATTTTTCCATTCTAGCAAGACTTCTCTCCAGGCCATTTTAAATGGCCTGAAAAACCCTACGTCCAACGGCTGACCTAAATGTGTCGCGTTCTTTGGCAGGCATACAAATCCAATGTTATGTTCTTCACACAGTCTAATAACTTCTTCTGTGAAATGTGAGGCTAAGTTATCGCCTATTAGAATTTTTCGCCCTTGCTGTCTTTTGGCATGTGGAAGAAACGCAGACTTAAACCAGTCATTAAAAGTTTCGGAAAAGATCCACCCATGTGACGTTCAGTTGTATCGTGATCCAGCTGCACAGCATCTATCTATGCAACAGGGTTCTAATTTTGGTCCTTGTTTAGTCCACTGCACCCACATTTTTTCTGCTCATACATAAGGTGGCAAAAGAACTCCTGCCGCAGAACCACACATCATCACTGAGGTTGCAGATTTAGTAAAATTGCACACACGTTCAGGGTACTTTACTCCACGGGAATATATTAGTTTTTTGCGCCCAGGGTCGTCAAGCAAATTAGTTTCATCATAATTATATACGTTGCACGACGGAATACCATTTAAAGTTGTTTTAAGGTTTTCAAAATATTCAGTTAATGTTTGCCTGGAAACATTAGCACGAGCCCTTTTAATATTAGCTGCAAGCCTTTAAGTTATTACATTGTTATGTCTTTTTAACAGCGAAAATACCCAATCGGTACCAGGTAAATTGTCCTTAAATTTTGCCACTGAACGATCTTGGGTATCTAGCAGATTTTTTGCCATATGCCTTAAATCTGTTAAATTAAAAGGAAACCCCCATTCGCCACAAATAACAACACATTTAAGAATTGATTGCTCTTCATTGGAGCTAAAAACGGTTTGCACGCCGTTACTTTTAACATGACGCCCATGGTATCTATTATTTAAGGTCCCGTAAGAAATCTTGAACCATTTTGCAGCTTTGCGTAAACTCCACCCTTCATTTATGACCTTTTCCAACGCATTTTCTATGTACTCTTGACCGTAGTCTTTGTGCCTTCGTGCCCCAACTTTTCTCTTATAAATTCTCGGCATTATGTCAATATCCTAAAAGCAAAAAATATTATTATTACTAGTAGTACTATACCCTTAAAATTATATAAGCTTTACAATCGGCTGATCAATTTCACCCCATTCAGTTGATCAATTTGACCCCATCCAATAAATCTTAAAATTTGACAAAATCCGGCAACGCCGCAAACTTTATTTTGAGGTTATAAAAATACAAGATATTCAGGATACTAAATATATCACGCACATATCCACAATTTGCATGTATTATTAAATAGCAGTCAAATTTTGGAAGGTTATATTTTTATCTAAATATTACTTACATGTTTGAGAGCCGCAAACTCCAAAAAAAACGTTTAACTGACAAAAAACATGCGCATGGATCACTAGCTACACCATTACTGAATACGATTTTTTACCGAACGGAAAAAATCGGCACTTAATATGCGCGGGAAATTTAAATGTAAAATATTTTGATATGGTGATCAAAGTCGCCCCGCGAAATCAAATTCACCCCATTTTACGGTACCAACGTCTATTCTGCAATTACCGAAATGTGTGTTGTTTATTTTTGCTATGCACTTATTATTTCTGTATAGACGTATTATCAACTGAATTAAGTGGTCCTATGATGTGTCCATCTCTGCTTCTATTGACCACAGATAATACCATTTTACTTTATTAAAGGGGTTTTTGTAAATATATATTTTATGTTTTACAATATAGTTTACTACACTGACAGTAGTTAACACTTGATTTACAAAAATAGTCAATTCATTTCTTACACACGTATACACTAAACACAATGACTTAAGACTACTAAAAACATTTATTTACAATGTTCTTATTATCTATTTTTTATTCCGATTTAAAAGTCGCGCCAATATTGAGACTTGTACTGGCCTCCTAGCGGCGAGGTTATGAGGTAGATATTGTTCCGGAACATTCGCCAACTTTCTACGTGTCCCCAGATATTTCGGACTTTCGGGTTTAGTGATTAGTAGTCAATTAGAAATTAAATGCTGATTAAGGAAATATGGCGATAAAAACATTATATTTTTTAAAAGATAAACAAGGAATAATATTTAATATTTGAATTATTTAGAGTCATTTTTAATTTAATTCCAGGTATTGAAATCACCTCAAGCATTTATTTAGACATTTGTTTTCCTGTTTTATTTCACGTATTTGAAGCCCTTTTCTAAATATTCAAAGTAGTTTTTTTAACGTCACATTTCATTCGAAGACTTTATTGTAATTTTTTAGTATTTAAACCCAGTATTTAATATTTTCCAATTAAGTCCATGGATCGTTAAACTTCAAAGTTATTGATATTTTTTCCTAATAATAGATTATAATCATTTATTTTGTATTTTATTCGAGAAATTTAAAGTCATTTTAGGCATTTGAAGTTATTTGCCAGTTTAAATTTCCATCAATTTTTTTCCATAATTAAATACCTTAAAATAATTAATTAAAAAAATTAACGTATAAATAACATACCCAAGTATTGAATTTTTCTGTACAGATATTGCAGTGGTCAAATGTATATTATCTACTTACTGATATATAATTTCTACACTTACAAGTATCATCATAAATAATCACTGATCATGTTTTAAATATTTCTTTCTTAGCTCCATTCGTTTGCCTAAAACATCCAAATCAAACACTACAACGATAATAATATGTAACCCAAAACCATTAAGAAAAATAAACGGATGAATGAAAGGATGACACTGAATGACTGGAATAAATTTAGCTTTATCGTTAGTGGTCGTAACCCTTAAAAATTGTTTATAACAGGGATCTGAAAGGAATCTCTGCCGCCAAAAGATGATTCCAAAGATAAAAAAAGAGATTTTGAAATAAATGGTTTCCTGACAAATGCGCTGGTGTTTTGTTTTAACTTGTGGTGGGCGATATCGGACGTTCTGTTTTTGAAAAAAAAATTATGTCCCTTTCGGAGCGCTATATGGGTGTTAAACATATTTTTGATGTTGTGTCGTCTTTAATTTTAAGTATTTTTTTGACGTAGGTGAGGTGAAGTGTTGTTTTAAGATGCCTCTCTCATTCAGGACGTCCGGTAAGTTATGGTTTAGTCAAAGAATACAAATGCTCCTGTAAGAGATAATTAATTATTTTCTCAAGGTTTTGCTTCTTTTATGCAGTCATTTCGACTATTTAATTTTTACCTGAAAGAAATCTAGTGCTTTAACTTCCTTATCTAAGTAAATTTTCCATAAACACCTAGTAGAAGTCATTAATTAAAAATTTACAAACACTGCAATGAAGTTCCATCAGGAACCCAAGTAAACATATTACCTTGTAAAGAATTTCAAGATGGCCATTGTTAATTAGAGTCAAATTACAAGCTGGAAGCCGGCGGTCGGAAGTTGTTTGCAAAGGCGCAACGAAGAAGTTTAGGTATAGTTAGGGAAAGTTTGGTCCCAACAGGGGTGTCGGGTTAAGACTGTGCCCCGAGAAAATCAGAGCTATACAACACTTTGTTGGTTTTGGCTAATTTAGTGCTTGCACAGTTTCACTATACTATTTTTCAAATTCGCATTAACACTTTTACATAATAATGTTTAAAATTGACTAATAGAAATGTCTATAACACTTTTGTTGGAAAAAAATGCATAAGCTGATATCTTCTTATGGTCTAGTATATAATAGATGAATATAAGTCAATGTGACATATTTTCCCTTGAAATCTTAGATTATCCTACCGACTGCACCGTTTATCTATATTATTCATAAAAATATCTGTATTAATTGGAAACTGATAAATGAAAAAGTCATAAGGGTGCTGTTTACGGAATACCAACCAGTAAAATTATAAAATTAATTCACTAAATGGTAGTTAAATCTAAGATTAAAGGGATAGTAAAATTTGGTAGAAAGGAACATTTGTCTAATTTGAGGAGGTATTATTAATTGGCTACTTATGGCGAAGGTATTTAGTTATAATATCCACAATGGATAATTACTATTCAAAGGTAAGCACTAGGTCAGTTTCCAAATTTTCACCAAGCTTGTATACTATAAAACTAATTATTGATTAAAGCTTGGTGTATCCTACCTGACTATACCGTTTGAATGTCGTGCTTCCGAAAATACATTTTTAGAAAACTTTATTTTTATTTGTTTAAATTAAATTAAATTTAATCATTGTGGACTACTTCATCCGAGTATAAAAACATATTTTTAAACGAGAAGCCTAATGTAGTTTTGAATTTTTACCTTTTTACATTTTCGAAATCTCATACATAAGCTGCATTATTACATACCAGTAAAATTTTGTTAGAGCTAGATTATTTGATTAGTTAAAACAGATTGCACTATCCTACTGACTTCTCCATTTATTCTAATACATTTATATATTTCCAACTAATTTCAATTAATCAATTGGAGATTGGAGATTTTATGGTTTTCGTATTGAAAATGATGGCTTAAATGAAATTCGGAGCATCAGTGAAACCAAAACTGAATTAATAAGCTAAAAGAATTCTGTACTATCCTACTGACTGCACGATTTAATTTAATACATTTATATATTTTCAACTGATTTTAATAAATCTACTGAAGATTCGATTGTTTATGATTTTCATATTGTATGGTCATCAAATGATGGCTTAAATGATATTCGAGCATCACATCATTCTGTCGTCTTCAGATTGAATTTTTAAGCGAACAATTAATTTTTTTATAATGACTTTTAATCAATTTTTGGAAATATCATTTATTGACTACTTTCTTATGATTAACGAAAATTCATGATCAGCACGTAATAATGAAAATAGTTTTTAACATCATTCTTTCATTTTTATATTGGCTGCTGATCATAGGCTCATGGAACAAGGTCAAAACTTTTAGCAAGTTTGTTTAGTTTTTAAAACGAGAAATCAGAAAACAGTTTCACCACCAACTAAAACTCATTATTTTACTCTTGATACGTGTTTCGCTAACGATGTTAGAATCTTCAGGAGAAGATCAAAACTGAACTAAAGTCGAAATTGTTATTTAAGTTTCTGTTATTAAAGGACCGAAAATAAGTGATGTATCTCTTACGTTGGGTTTTTATGTATTGCTGGATTACCACTGAATGTTGAGGTAATAAATTCATTTTTTTAAGAACTCAGGTATTTTTCATTGCTAATTTTTCAAGTTTTGAGGAAACTTAACGTTTTGCAAAGATATTTCGATAACTTTTAAACTAAATTTATTTTAGTTCAAACGAAAAATAATAAATAAATAAAAAAAATTTCAACCTTTTCAGATAATTACTATCAAAAAATTGCTACCATTTAACCTTAGAAAGCTATTTATTTTTTATTGTATTTTCTTAAAGAATATAATTTGAATTATATCTTTTTCAAATTATTTAACATTTCTTTTTATTTTTGATTAAAATGTTCGTAACAATTATGTTACCTTCTTAAATTAACTTAACCTAATCCTGTTAAAGTTTTTAATCAATAAATCAATAGGTAAAAATATTTAATGTTACTTCTAAAAAAAACTTGATTTGTACATTCTTTGATCTATTGATTTAATTTTCGTGGCAATTCAAATAGTTTTTTAAAGAATATTATCGAGGTCATAACATAAAGTAAATAAATAAATAAAGTTAAAAGCTGTTGGAGCAATAAATCAATTAATCAATGACAAAAAATTATAAAAAGCGAGTTATTTTTTTAATTTCATCGTATTTCTTAAATAAAATATAAACTTTTTGTTTATATTTTCTTTTATTTTTTAACATTTCTTTTCCCTTTTAATTAATTTTTTTGCGACAATATTACCATTTTAAATAATTTTAACCTACTTCTGTTATAGCATTTTATCAATAGATCAATAGCTGGAATAATAAAGTTTACCTTCTAAAAAAACGTAATCGACTTGACTGATATCTACTTTGTTTTTCTTCTATAAATACTTCTTTTCTCAAATTACTCCACTCTTCAATTATATTTTCGTCTTAATAAAATATTAAAGAAATAAGAATACCGAAATCTTTTATTTATTTAAACGAGTATTTATTTAATCGATAAATTAGTTGCTACATCAATAATTTGTGACATTATTTTAAATATATGTTTACACTGTATATTTTTAATACAAAGTAAAAGTTTTTTTTTTATTTTGTTTAAATGTTATATTCATAGCAATTTAATTATTTTTTTATTTAGTTTTATTAACATGAAATAAATAAATTAAAATCAAAGTTGATTGGGGTTATTAATCACGAAATGAATGACAAGAAGCGTTATAAAGGGATTTATTTTGTAATATTTATGGTATTTTTTAAATAAAATAAACTTTCCTCATATATTTTTTTATTTCCGTAACATTTCTTTTCTCTTTTAATTATACCTTTGTCACAATTTTATTAATTTTTTTAATAATTTAAGTTTAACTTTGTTAAAATATTCAATCAATGATTAGCTAGCATTATTTGGTTTTATTTTCTAGAAACACGTAAAACTTAATTGATATCTACTTTGTTTTTTTTTTAACTTATTTTCTCTTTTAATTACATTTATTTTTTTGAATTTGTTATATTTTTGTTCTATTAAAATGATAAATCTATAAAAATACCTCCATATTTTTTAGGTATTTAATTATTAAATCAATAGCTTGATATTGATTGAATTTTACCTTCAAAAAAATAGAAGTGCCTTAATTTTATTTTTTTTAATACTATGTAATTAAATTTTTGTTTCAATTTTTTACATTTTGAATTGATTATATTTTTATCTAATAATAGAATAATAACTAATAATTTATCTAAGCTTTTTCTAGTATAAAATCAATCAATCAATTAAATTGATTGAAAGGTAGGTTTTTTTATTTCACATAAAAAAATTAAAACTATTAATATATTCTTCAATTTTATTATCATTTAATACTCCTTTCTCTTCTTATTATTATTTTATTTGTGAAAATTTTAAAATATTTTTATTATTTTTTTAATTTTTGTGAACATGAAATAATAAATAATTAAAAGATTATAAGATTAAACCCTGTTAAAGTATTCAATCAACAAATCAAATAAACGACTTACTATGTGAATTTTAATATTTTTTTTTCTTTCGAACATTAACATTTTCTGAGTACTTTTTTACAATTTCGCTTGAAAAATACACTAAAGATTAACTTTTAATTTCATTTATCATAAGATCGCACTTATGGCATTATCCTAAAATTTAAAATACTGTATATTATAAAATATAAATTTTTATCGTTAAAATAGGAAAAAAATTAAATAAAAGTGCAGCAGTTACTTTAGTGCGCAAATGTTTTTCTGATTAAAGTGGCTTTCATATAATTTTACTTAATAATTTCCAATAATTTTGTTTAATATTTCTGTTTTAACAATGAAATCAAATTTTCACTTTCTAAATGGTATATGATATACATTATTTCAATTTTAAAAATACATGTAAAAAGTATTGCTTATTAGTATACTGGCAGTAAAGTTAAATAGGTCCAATATAATATATCTGCTATATAATTTTTTTTTCTATTTATTAATTAAGTTACTAAGAACCTAAACTTTATAAAAAAAATATAAAAACCAGAACATTATTAAAAAAAACGTTTGTGGTTTTTCCAGAACACTGGAAATGAATGAGAATAGAGAATAAAATGAGAAAAACGTCCGTATATTCTATTTGCAAAAATATGACCTGAAAATGTAAAATACCTATGGTTCAATATTCTTCTTGCTTTTATAAATATTTTGAAATCTTTTATACTATTAGGACTATTTTTTAAAAACATATAAATAATTACAATCTTTTAAAAGCTTATTTTTATTACAATAAATTTAATTTGAACTTATTGGTAATTATATATTTTTTTGTTTGTAATATATTCTACCTTTTAGGAATTTTTTATTATTTTTAAAAAGGTATATTCAACTTGGAGTAGATACATAACCTGCAATAAATAAAAAAGTCAATATAAAAATTGCATTTTTTAACGTTTAAAATGACGAATGTCATAATTTTTGGCTTTTTTAAACCTTTTTTGGATTCCCGTAGTCATACAATATCTACGCATAACTTACGAGCATATTTTGTATATATTTTCATTAAATTAGTCTCAGTTATTACAGACAAAACAATGGTAAACATTTATAATTTTTTTCTTACATCATATGAATTTATTTATTTTAAATTAATTTTTAGAAATAAGAATTAACTGAAATTACTTTCTACCTAATTCTAATTATTAAGCCAGTACACAAATGTCTTTTTAATATTTTATAATCCAAGTTGCTCTAATAAAGCATTAATTGTTTAAAAGGTGTTATTAAAAGTAAACATCATTTAGTTTTCTCAGTTTATATCTAACATATAAGAAATCTCCTAAATAAATTATACAATATTAACAGTAGATTCAGAATATATAATATTTTTATATTTATTTTTTAACCTCCTGACTTGCTATGTTTGCGATATAATGAAATAAACAAAAACTTTATATAGTCGGAACCATAACATCTAAGAGCAATTTTTTTCTCCCAATATATTACATAAATGTCTTAAACTTAGATTTTTTTATACTGCTTCTATTGACCAATTATGTTATATAGTTAATAAATAAAATTCATATAAAATAAACATTTTTACTTTTATCTTACCCTTTTTCCTAATTTTTTCATTTAAAGGACACATTTCTTTATAGTTTCTACCTGGCGTGGTATCGCAGAGACAAAACTGTGGGAACAGGGCCTGATTTATTACGGATATATAGGTTCTCACTCATTAAATTCAAGTTATGTCGCTTTTTATCAATGTCATATTAAAACTTTTAATATAAAATATTTTAGATTTCTGCATCGGCCGTAACAAAAGGTAGAACGATTACCATAAAAACAATAGAATATCCTTTTTTTAATTTATCGGTTTGTTGGGACAAATACTTTATTAAAATACCTTGGGAATTTATGATCAATTATAACCATAAATTAAAAGCTTGGTAAATATATTATACAACATTATTTTAATATATATCATTCTTTATGATATTTCAGATTGAGATGAGTATGTAATTTTATTTTACACTATACAGATAAAATCAAATTAACGTGGGAGAAAAAAATATTACTACAATAGTTTTAAATTTGCTACTTTTTTTATTTGTAAGTTTAGGATTTTAACAATTTTTATAATAAATTCAGAAAATTTTGGACGGTATTTAAACCTGCCAAGTAAAATAAATAGCACTATTTCATGGTCACATTTTTACCCCGCATAAAGCTCTTTTAAAACTAGTGATAAGACTGTTCGTCTTTTAGCGACCATCATTAATTAGAAAAAAATAAATTCTATACCGTATACATCCTAACTGGGAAAGTTTAATCGAAATAACTCAGGTCGGGTGTCTAATAAAATACAAACGTAATATATACCGTAACACAAAACAGAATCATTTCTCACTGCGATATTTATTTTCGCCTTGATAACGAAGTAATAAGGTTGCCGCGCGGAACGTAGCTTCCCCCAAAGTTATGAGCGAATATAAGTGGAAAATTAGAATATCTAAAGCCCTTTGCTTTGTTCCCTTCCGTATTAAACGTAACCTTATTTATTAAAGGAGCAAACTAAGCTCGAATTAGCATTAAATTTCCATTCGTCAGCGTGACGCGAAGTTATCAGTAAATAAGCTCGACCTCCCCCGACTTCTTACATTAGAAGTTACACCCCATTTGATGGTTTTTGTTGTGATGCCATAGTTTTTTTTTGTAACTAGAGAAAGTATATTTAATTAATAAACTTAAAAATATATAAAAATGCACTCTTAGACATTAGAAAAACAGTTCTTTATACTCCACAAAAAAAATATATGGTCAGAAATAGAAAAGGCATTAAACAGAACATGTAAATACTAAAGATTTATTTTATTAATCTAGAAATAAATGTATAAACAATTTTAAGATATTAAGTTAGATGTTACGTTTGACATTTAAATCATATCATTTTGCCAATGGACCGCGCCTTCCTCTGAGATAAAAAATCTTGTAAAAAACTTCATCAGTGTTTGAAATGGTCGAAATCATTCCATGACGAATGAAGTTGTGTAAGATACACGTTGTTAAAATCACTTTTTCGGCATATTTAGGCGCTTTCTTCTGCCATAAAATCTGAATTTTTGGGTAAGAATTCCAAATGCATTTTCATCTACCCTGCGGGCGCGAGATAATCGGTAGTTAAAAATACGTTTTTTAATTTGATTTTCAGTATGAGTTTCAGGAAAAGGTCTCATTAAAAACTTTTTTAAGGGAAAAGCCGGATCTCCAACGATAACGTATGGGGCAAGTTGCTGAGTCCCTGGTTCGTTTGCATCATCCGGAATATCAAGTGTATTTCTTTCTAAGCGCTTTTCGAGATTTGAATTTGCGAAGATCCCTCCATCTCTACTTTGCTAATTCGCATCGACAAGTGCCAATAAAACTATTGAAAAGGACTTCTTATAATTGAAGTAAAGGGAACCCGAATTGTGGGGAGCTTCGATAACAACATGTTTGTCATCCAAAGCTCCTATACAATTGGGAAACTGCCATTGTTGCCAAAATTCTTGGGTAATTTTTTTTTCTACTTCATAGACTGTTTGTTGTACTGTAGAAGTTCCCAGGCGATAACTGAACGCTATTGTCCTGAATGAATCACCACTGGCCAAAACCTGGAAATAAAAACATATTTTATTTGTCTAAGTAACCCGTGTTATATTTAAAGAGCTTAAAACATTAGAAATTAAAAACTTTTACAACCATATTCGGCATCTTAATCTCTATTAAACCTCTTTTAGCTAAAAAGCGCTTTTAAAATCAATTTGTCTTTATTTGACATGTAAACAAAAATAGAAAAACAAACAGACATATTCAGCAACCGTTTTTACACCTATTTTAATTAAAAGCGCTTCTAAAAATTTGTTTTTTCAATTTTTGTTTACATGTCAAACAAAGATTGACTAAGACAATGAAAGGTTTTAAAAGCGCGAATATGGCTAATTAGGTTTAACCTATATTCTGAAGCACGCTTTTTTTTAGCCGATGAATGCAAGCAGAGATGGATGAGTTTGCGAAGTCAGCATCGCAAGGTTCGTCAGAAATATACTACTGTAAGTAGAAAATGGAAATTGGAAGATTTTTATGTCATTTTTGGAGCCCTACATAAAGGACAAAGAGCGATTGTCATCAGTAGATTTGAGATAGAAAGTGAAGAAGAGACAGACAGTAGTCAAAAGGGAGAACTGGAAAAACAATCAGCTCAAAGTATGGAATATCAACCAATACCCGGATCTTCCAAGCGATCTCTGGACCACAGACCAAGATTTATTACATCTAAGAACCCACAAGAGACAGCTTCCTTAACCGTAATGAAATATTTATTTGAAAAAAAAGAAATTGCGGACAAAATGCCACAAAAGGATTCCTCGGATCTCTTTATTGAATCAATGTTGAAAACTGAAAACCTTCTCTCATATAGATCTGCATCAAATAAGGGGCCAAATATTTAATGCAGTATCGCAGATGGATGCCAAATATTTGATGCCAATGCCACAATCTCGGCATTCTTTACCTCAGCATGGCTCTCATAGTATTCAGGTACAAAATACCACAACTGGAACAGACTTGCTGTATTTCGAAAATACAAGCAATCGTTATGTCTCAACCCCAATCACTTATTTTTCAACTGCTTATTTTTCATTTCAATGATGGAAGGTTTAAATTGAAAATGGCCAAGTATTGAATTTACAAATTGTTTCTGCTTTAAATATTAAAACCAATTTTTTGTATTAAAAACATTGAAAAATATATCTACTTACCTTAAACAAACTGCTAGTTTCTCTCTTGGTGACATTGTTGCCCGACATTTAGTATCCTGTTTCTTAAGGTTACCACCAATTATTGAAAGCAATATTTCGAATCGCTCTTTTGACATCCTAAAATACTTGAAGAACCTTGCGTGGATCTGTACTGCAAGGAGGGATGTACCCATTTTCTTTTTCTTTTGGGTTTTGGCTCTAACAGCAAGGCGATCAACAACAACTCTTCATCGGAAACATTCATTTTATCGAATGAAGTTTACTAGCATGCACCTTCGATCATAGTCTGAACACGCATGAATCTTGAGCGTACCTTGAGCATCGTATGAGTGGAGCGTGAGCATCATCTTGGTGTGAAACAGCCTTTAGCATGGAAATCGGATACCATATTAACTTCTTTAGGGATAGTTGCGTAACTTTTCAGAGTCGAACTAATTGTGTCCATAGGGCTATTTATTGTTTTTTACTCTGATATTTTTTTTTTCACGAATCGAGCAAAATATACTGGGTGTTAACCAACAACATTTTTTGACATATTCTAGGGGTTATTTGAAAGCTCTTTACCCTAATATTTTGGGTCCTAAAAGTTACTGTTACGATGATATGATTTTTTTAACGTTTTCTCTCAAATTATCTAAAATGTCGCCTTTAAAACCATATACAACTTTTTTATTAGTGACAATAAAATTACGATTTTTGAAAAATAATTTTCTATATAATCTATGGTATCTAAATAGTTAACAGCTTTCGTTTCAACTGATTATCCTTAAGGGACCGACAAGGTTTTTTAATAAACAAAGTCGGTAATTGTTTGAAGAAAATTCAACGTCAAAATTTAATTTAAAAAAAGTAGCAGAATTAGGAGCTTCATTTCATTTTAATAAATTTGTTAATTAATGGCCTTTTTAACAGTATGCTAAACAGTGATAATAAAACATAATATTTCGTTCAAAAAATTTAAAATCGTAATTTTATTATCAATAATAAAAAGTGAACTAGTGAAACTAGTGAAGGATCAGCGAACAGATTCCAGGTGTTGCCGAAATCCCTCCTGGCAGAGTCATGTACACATGGGCAGTAATAAGTAATTATTATTTTTCAGTATCTATTCTCACATAGTTAGATAAATCATCTGCTTGATTATTAAGATACCATAATAATTTAGCATGAAAAACAACACAAATATTAACAATAATTTTCTTTACAAGTACAGGCAATAAGAAAAGCCTCCTCTATAATAAACGTTACAAACATTATATTAGAGAAACTATTAATGGAACAATAAATGAAAATGTATAGACACGTTTATTTCTGGGTTGTTTCTCGGTAAAAATCAGATTTAAAAACTACGATGTTTTAACCATACCAAAGTATTTCCCAAAAAAGTGAAAAATGAAATTTTTTTGGCATATAATTAGCAAAAAAGTCCTATATAACTAACTGATAAGAATAGTAATTTTGTATACTTTTTTATGTCTTATGAGACTATGACAAAAATATGAACGTTATCTATCTACTCCGTATCAGCATAGCACCTAAATTAACTTCAACGTGCGAAAACTATCTGAACACACAAGCATGAAAATAAAACCGAGGAAAACTGTAGTAATATCGGAAATTCTCGTATAGGGTAAAAAACGAATTGGACGGGTTTTATTTTGTGGCTTGGCTCACAGATGGCTACACTAAATACTTTTTCTTGTGTGAGGCAAAAACCTAAACTGGATTATTATATTTATTGTATTTATTTTATTCGTGTCTCTTTATATAGCATGTGATCAAATTAATTATTTCAGATGGTCCAAATTTGTCTTAATTGTTCATTGAATATCTTAGGTCTAAGTAAAGAAGATACCAATAATAACTGTAATAAATTCTTTGTATTAGAGAATTTTATGAAATTTTACATT
Source organism: Anthonomus grandis grandis (assembly GCF_022605725.1). Lineage (NCBI taxonomy): Eukaryota > Metazoa > Arthropoda > Insecta > Coleoptera > Curculionidae > Anthonomus > Anthonomus grandis. The sequence goes on from NC_065558.1 coordinate 10,770,943, forward strand.
TAGTATCCATAACAAAAAATTTAGATGTAAAGCAGATTTCCAGTAGTATATGTTGGAGGCAATAATATAATTTTATTGCGTATGGTAACATCTATAATGGATGTCAGTCAAAGACTGAAGAGATCAAGTAGACACTAAATTAAGATTTATAGTAGGAAAATCTTGACCTAAATAAATTTAATATCGGGGTATACTGCAAGAGCAATGACTAAATTTTTGAAAAAATTAAAATAAAAAAATTGTCCAATTAAGTCCTTAGCTCTTAGTTATGCACACAGTTTCATACAGGATACATGATCCAATAGCCCAAATTTATTTATGTTATCCATGTGATTATCTTAATATGTTATAAAAACCTTAACTATATTACAGCCATTGTATTGTAAAAAATTATATTAGTTTTGATAAAAGTAGTTTAATTTTATTATGTATCTTTTTAAAAAAACTAGGGACCACACAAGCAATTTCAATATAAAAGTAGGACATATGGCACAAAATTATAAAACTAGTTAATATAAAAAAACCTGCAAAAACTAAAAATCTCAGTTTATTAATAAAATAATTTCAGAGTTTATATATGACCAACACTTATAACCTGATTTCTTTTTTGCTGTTTAAGTTATTGTTTATGATAGTAGAAGATTGACTATTTGATTAAGAACTTATGAATTTTCTGATATCTGTTTTCCTAATAGTCTCACGCCGTTATTGTGACAAATAGCTTAAACGAGCATTTAATCTACCTAATCTACATAATGCATACGAACTAATAGATGTTCTGCATTTGTTTAACTTCTTACTGCAAAAATTTTTTGTTTTTTATAAAAAAATTCTACTAGTACAAACTTGAACTTAAGATTACGTTAAAAATATTTTAAAAAATCCTTCTTCGATACATTGTTCTATTTTTTCTTGGTTTTTTTGTGGTTCATATATGGCACATTATGCATTAAAACAACATTTAAAAACCGCAAAAAAATTCCTTATTATTTTATAATTAAATTTATTCAGTGGGAAACTTGTAAAAACAGTTCCTATCTTTGTTTAAACAGAGAAAAACATTACATTGCTCGAATTTTATGAATCCCTTTTTGCGCCACAGGGATATTTGCAATTTGCATCTTTGCCTTTCATTACACCATAATGGAAGATGATCATATCGAAATCCGATATCGAATAGCATCGAATCCAGGAGGTCGACACCTCCCATATACTAATTGTAGATCGTTACAGCTCTTGGACATAGAACCATTATATCTTATCCTTTTTTGAAAATCGTTTCACCTGGACTGTTGGCATACTTCCAGCCTATATTGATAAAAGGTTGACTCATTTGTTATCATACCATGCAACAACAGATATTTTGGTTCCATCAATTGTAGCAACTTTCTTTACTATAGCTCCTCGGCCGTTCATTTCTAGTTCAGAATCTTTTGGCATTTTACTGTTTGGCACTGTATTGATTCTAACTGTTCCTTGTGGTAGACCCTGTTTCGTAAGATAAATTTGCAGTAGAAAGCTACTGAACCAATTATCGAAAAATATCTTATGATTTATATGTCTGGGTACTGTTTGTGTTAGCCGCAGAACCACGTTTAAACTCACACCCAGATCAGGAAAACCATCGGGTAAAATATTGGTTTGACTTCTACCAAAAATTTCATTATCGTAAGAAAATCCGCTAACTCCACTAAGAACAAACGCCTTATATCCCCATTTGTGGGGTTTTTGGGGATTATATTGTTTTATGGACGAACGCGCTTTTGTAGGAAATATCTGCTCATCTATAGCTAAAAACTCCTCTTTTAAAACTTTGAGTCACTGCTCTCGTAGTTTACTTAGAAGCGGTCCGATTTTAAAAAGTATATCATGAGCAGGATCACCGGCAGCAATACCATCGTTATTGTTCGCGAAATGTAAAGGACGTTTTATTTCCTCCCATCTGTTACACCGCGTCTGGCAATTGCACTATTGACATATTAATACAGGTTCTTGTGAATTGTTCTAGCACATTTTTAGTAAGATCTAAAGGTTTTTGAGGTCTTTTTTTACTGAATGTAATATAGTTTGATAAACTATATCATTGATGTGATTTCATCTATTAGAAAAAATTTGAAAAATGCGTAAAGGGAATCCGTTTGCTGCAATTTAGGTGGCAGGTTAGTAGAACCGAAAAATTTTATATCTTTATCTGATGTTACCAAATGACCTCGCTTTCAAGTTGAATGCTTTTTATCTCTATTTTTTATTAGACTATGGCGTAATTCGTTCATGGAAATATCATCTTCGTTGTCTGAACCGCTTTCTGAATCTGTTTCTGGAATAATCATTTTTGATTCATTATTTTCTCTTGTATCGCCTTGAGTGTCTGACTCGGGGGCTAATATAATAAAAGGAATATCATCATTTGATAGTCCTTCGCCTTCACTACCATCAGGTATATCCACAACTACAAGTTTTTTTGAGCCATAGAAGTTTTTCGGGTACATTTTTCTAAAATACCAGAAAAAATAAAATAATGCCTAGTTTAGAAAGCATATTGTCCATGACAGTTTTGCACAAAACTGCATATTGTGGCATATATGACACAAACAATTTTTTAATAAAATACTCAAATATAAGGAAATACTTGAAAATACTCAGAGAATCACTTTCTTGAAGGCCTCACATTTATGTGGAAATTTTTTTTAATGAAAATATTCAATAGAAAATTGATTACGATAATTGATTACGATAACGATAATTGAAAATCAAATTTCACTATTCTTAGAAGCACCTGGCAATACAACGACCATTTGCAAAATTTCATAAAACTTTAACTTGCTGTATTGAAATGGCGTCACATGACCGGTTATATGAAATTTGTGTGCCATATATGAACATATCATGCATAAATACTTTGCATTGAGGTTTGGTTTGTGCCATATATGACCCACTATGCGGTAAGGGGTTAACATTTGGTACTTATCTTTTATTTGTTAATGGCTTATTAACTAAGTTATTATATGGAACTTTGATTTTAGTCCATGGTTTAAATATATGTATAAACATATATATAAAAGAGTTTGTCCTGACTGACTGACTCATCATCGCAGAGCCCAAACTACAATAGCTAGAAACGTAAAATTTTGCCAACGGGTTCCTTTTATAATGTAGGCACCGGATAAGAACGGAAATTTTTCGAAATTCAACCGATAAGGGGTAAAAATGGGAAAATTGTTACCCGTGACCTCGAGAACTAAGGGGGCGTGGGTTCGGAGTTTGAACGGAGACTGCCTGCACCAACACTCGTTGGCATCAACTTAAGAAAAAAAAATTAACTGCAACAATGTTTTTTTATAGTGTAGGCTTCGGATACGAACGAACTTTTTGAAATTCCACCCATAAGGGGTGTTAGCGATATGATAATTATCGCATAGCGGCATAAAACTGATTAATAAATACGATTGAAAAATTGCCTCTGTATTATTTATATTTTGGTAGACATAATACAACAAGGAGGGTCCATGCGAGACTGATATCCTAGAGGTGACTCGACTCAGTCTTACCGCTCGCTCTGCATCTAACGAATCATTTTAAAGATTATTTGTGTCTTGGTTTTATAATAATTATATTATATTAATCGCGCCCCTTGACCTCAAGAAAAACGGCGTGGCAATTGTGGGTTGCATGTACTATCAGTGAAGCGAGGCTTCGGTTTTTATTTTTGTGTATTGTGGGTTGCATTTACTATTATTAAAGGCCTTTTTCGACTTTTCTTTTATTTTCACGCGAGCAACGCCGCAGGCATTCAGCTAGTTAAATATAAATGTTAAAAATAAAGATGAGAATATTATATAAACACATATTTTGAATAAAATTCCTTGAATAAAGCATGAGTCCTTAATTACAAACAATTTTTAACCACTATTAATTATATAAAATAAAAAGACATCCAGTGATATATTCATTTAGTTTTCATAGATTAATTGAAGTTTATATTTTGCGTCAAAGTTGTTGGATCTAATCTTTGCATGTGCTTAATACAAATTTAAAAAAATTATTTGTAGTTTTATATACGATGTAATAAGATACTAAGAAAATTGAATTTGCATAAAAAAGATACCATCCAATAGTCCGCATGGATCTAAAAATAAGTCATCTACAAAATCAGCAGTATTAAAATATATGTTAGTATATGGTGTAAGAGGCTGCTCCAAGTTAATTAAATCTAGATATGAAAATCTAACTGTCAAGTTAAAAATATTCAACAAATTTCTATTTGATAGTCATTATGGGTCTAAAAGTAAGCAAAAAGTAAAATTTGGCGATTTTATCTACAAAGAGCACACATCATGAAACATATGGCTATTGTAGTTATTTTTTAATGCACTTGAGAATATCGATAATAAACTTATTAAATCTAAAAGGTTTCCTCAGGAGGTAAAACTAACTTACGTCCTTTCTAAGAAGAAAAATGTTTTCTTTGGAGTAAGGAATCCATTCTACCCCTACGACCCTTACAAGTAGCTTTTACATTAGATGCCTTTGCTAGTCAACTTTTCTAAGAGTTTGTATTCTCCATATGGGTAGTATTTTTCATAATCTTAGTAATACATTGCTTGGACTTATAAAGTTATCCTCGAAAAACTTTATTTTGGTCAAACATTTAAGGTATAATAAAACGTTTTACAAGGTAATTTATCAGGGCTAAACAACACAAACATTACTTTGTTCAGTAATCCGTCCTAATATAAAAGGCCAAGCACAAACCAACAAAGCAACTACATCAGTGACGTCCACCGGAGTATTTGCGCGCCTCTCGTCTGTATGTACCTCTATTTGCTATTTGACTAGTGGCCGGCAAACTCAAAATACATTTCAAAGGTGGATCGTCCGTGCATTTACTAATTTATGTGCACTCAAACCGGAGTTGGATGCTACTAACGTCCCGTTGTTGAAACATTGAGAATATTCGGTGTATCCATCAATTATTGAGCATAATGCAAATTCGATCCTCTATATCGTAACCCTTTGGAATCTAAATTCTGATTCGGGAGGCCGAATCGCTAAATTGTTCCCACGAATATTTCGTATCCGTACTTGACTAGAGGATTAATTTTAACTGAAATAGTTCGCAATTTTGTTGCGTTTATATAAGTGAAGAAATTTTAGTTAACTTAGTGATTATTGTTTTACTTTATTAGTTTAAGATTTAAAATATGGAAAAATATAAATGTAGCAGGCTTCCATTAGTATTCTTTGAAAGAATTATAAATGCTTTATTCATATGCTTAAATTAAAATGCAAATAAAAATTAATTAGAATGAAAACAAAAGGAGTTTTTCTATATCGAAAGAACGAACACCGTTTAAGTGACTTTAATAGTCAGCTTTATTTTTAATTAAATTACCATAAGAGATGATATTAAAAAAAATGTTGACAGCTATAAAATATAGAAAACATGGTGTCTTAAGAAAAAAAATATTTAAACTATGAAATAATAATTTTATAGCTTGATTTTTTAGTTATATACTAATAAAAAGCATAAATTAAGTACAAAAATTAAAATACTTAATTATGCAGTAGGTACGTAAATTTTAACCTTCTATATCATTAACATCTACATGTATTATTTTATTTTTTTAATACATGTTTGTAATTATTTCATTTTATTGGTTCGAAAATATGACTCGAACTTTAAAATTAAATGAAAAATCAAAAAAAAAATAATGTAAAGAATAATTTTTAAAAAAAAAGCTTTTCATCAGATTTTCTAGAACAATCAAATAGCTGCTTAATAAATTGATGTTAACACATTCAATAACAATAAAATAAAAACTATTTTTATAAAATAAATTTAGGTATTAAGTTATTTGCGGTAAAAATTTTATCTAAATACCACTTTGCTGAAGTCACTTTTTTCACTCACCCATTCTGCTGAGAACCTCGATATTTGTTATGTGGTCTGTCCATACTTTCAATATTGTCCAATATAACACAACGTTTCCAATTTCTTCGTTGTCGCTTCAGTAGGCATCGATGTTTATACTCCGTAAATCAAAACAGAAAATACGTCATAAAAAACGTAATTTCTGTTTGAAATGCCTAGAAGCAATAAAAACTAAGTTAGAATGCCTAAGAGAAACGAGAACTAGCCTTAGTATTATGGAAAAACTAATACTGGAGAATTTATTCCCGTAAGAGCTAGTATCTGTTATCATCCTTTCGAAAAGTTGAAGTGAAAATAAATATTGTTTTGGGTCTCTTGCAGGCAATATAAGTCAATTTTTATTTACTTTCAGGTAGCTGAAGTCGTATTATATCTACGTTAATTAAAGAAATCTGAAACAACTAAAAACAGTTCAATGTCTAAAAGAGACCAACATGTTCCTGTTCGGAAGCAGTTAATAGAAATTAATTTTCATTTTCAAAAAATATGATCTAATTATTTCATATTGAACAACTAATCACACTATTGGGTGTCCAATAATCAAAATTTAAAATATTGCATTTATTACGGTTAAATAATTTATTAAGCTAAAACGTATAGAGAGGAATCAGCAATTGTCCGAAATGTTATTTACCCGTGCTTTGCCATATTGGGCCATGGTGACCTCCGTGTATGTGCTAATGTACAAAGGCTTTAATCAGAGCAGTGCATAGAGCAAATAAAGCGTTCGCCGCCGAGTCAAAACATCATAGTAATCAGTTTTGATTAGATTTAGGAACTATTCCCGTGTGCATCACGCGTTCGGGATTTTACGCCCAAAGGGATGTTTGATCATAAAAGTTTGATTTTTCCTTAAAAAATATCGCGTGTATATATTATGATTTAACAAAATACCGATATAAGTGCCAGTAAATCAGCAATTTTTATTCAAGTCTGACCAAGGTTCTTTTTTAATTCCCGGGGTGTTTACGCGCCGCCGTTTCGAAGCAACCGTTCGAAGCTTTTCTTTTAATTTTAGCAACCGGAACACGTACATATAAATTTATTACTATTCAACCCGTTTCCGAAACTTAATTTCATTAGGGCTGCATTGTTTAAAATTGAAAGCCGGGAGAGTAGGGAGAGAGATTAGTTAATTTATCATGTAATTCGGCGAATTTCCCTATTTTACACTAGAGCGTCTTTTGTGCACTTGAATCGGAGTACGGTGCGTGTACGAAATATCGGCAACGTTTATTTTAATTGATTTATATGGGGCGCCTTTAACCCTTTTTAAGTTAAACAATACCCACATTTTTCCTGTATTAAAATAGCTTTAATGATTAGAGGGTGGCGTCAACATGACTGCACCTTGATTCTGCATCATAACTAAAGGACCCTTTGGTTTATTTAAAGCAAAACACTTCCGAAAGTAGTTACAAGGGAAGAAGTTAGACAGGGCCCGCAAACCAAAATGATCATTTACTCCGACATCCAGCAATCTTAAAGGCCTCCAGTACTACAGTTGTAAACTAGTTTGAAAGTGCAGGTATGTGCTGGACTAAGTAACCAGACTTTTGAACTAAGTAAGAAACATATTTCCCATATCTCAGACATGCGAACCAACTAGAGAAAATTGGGATAGGAATATCAATTACTGAGAGGTCAAAGAACTGCTATCACATCTATCTAAAGTTAAGGATAACGTGGCTGCTATCCCGCTCCAGTAAGAAACCACATATCAATTTATAGGAGAATGCGACAAATTGGAAAAGAGCACAGAAGAACCCATTAGTTCTCTCATTCTACTAGGAGAGCAGCTAAAGAACGTAAAGAACATTAATTAAAAAGGCCTCCTCTTCTTTGTTAGGAGAACGAGTTGCCTTATTAGGGAGATTAAATAGAGAGGGTAGTCAGCGGTAATGACAGGGTTTCAGAAGTTGGCAGAAAGTGACTTCTAGGCCTAATCAGCGGACACTGTTCTCCTACTATTACTACTACGACTACTCATCTTCCACAAAATACTTTATGAACATGCCAAAGAGTACATGCAGAAACCGTGGGCCTGATATCATCCAGCCAGCGCTTCTGCGGTCTTCCTCTACTTCTCATTGTTCTTCTGAAGCGCCAAAGGATCACTATGTTCGTCATCTACTGTCATTTTCTCTTGCCGCAACCTCTATTCATTATCATGTAATGCAACCTCCATTTCATCTCGGCCATTTGGATTACTTCGGTCACCTTTATTCGTCTTCTTATTTCCTCGTCTCTGATTTGGTCTATTATGGAAACACCAAGCACCATTGAACGTTCTAACACACACGTGCTGTTTTCAATTGGTCTATACTTATGATTGCCAATATTTCGAGGCCTTTTGTTATGTACATATCATAAATTTTACGTTTTAAATGCATTGGAATGCAGTTTTCCAAAGACAACATTCTTAAATATTCTCATTGGATAGTTATAATTCAATGTGATTGGGAACCTGCTTTAGGTTTTATTGATGTTGATTTTTAGTACTATTATTTTTGATGAGATATTTAATTATTGCATCATTTCCTGTAATTCCTCTGCATCCTCGGAGATGAGACCAACATCGTCCGCGAAGTGTAAGTGACTTCCGTCGATTTTTATATCCTTCTGTTCCCAATATATTTCCTCAAATATGTCTTCCAGTTTCAGAGTGAATAGTTTTGATGATATCGTGTGGCCTTATTGAACGCCTCTATTTAGGTTTATATTTTTTATTTTCGTCAATTTTAATATGCATTACATCCTTTATGACTTGGAATCTTGAGTCGATTCTAACGTTATTAATAGCATTGAGCACCATGTTTCGATTGAATCGAATGCTTTTTGGAAGTAAATGCTATGAATGCCAGATGTTTTTCTATTATGATGCGTAACATTTGCAAATGGTCAATGGAACTGAATGCACTACGAAATCCTCTCTGTTCGGCAGGTTGGTAAAGGTCTAGTTCATTTGTAAGATGGTTTACTTGCTACGAAGTATTTTGCTCCGAACCTTTTGAGACCTACAACTGTGTACCGCCAAAAAAGATTTGTAATTTAATTAATATATAACTTCAATCTTAAATTAAAAAAGCGACTTAGTTTTCAAATGTTATCACGCAAAATAAACATAAACTATAAATGAAAAATTTTTTATTTCGGTACTGTAATGGATAAAGAAACTCGACTGAATACTACAATTCTTTTAACCATGAATCAATGAAGGTAAAAAGATTTTTTTTCTTTAAACTTTTATGGTCTTTTACAGGATATTTACCGCTCTTCGTTCTTTTCTATGTATATCTTCGTGACATGGTTTTTCTGGTATATCTTCAAATCTTGCGCTTAGTATTGTCCTGCTATTAATTTAGTGTTTGTGGGTCTTCGGTGTTGTTGACTTATATAAGTTTGTACCGAAATCTTCAATAATTTGAGCAGTTTACTCTGGGATGTATACAATCACTAGTTCTATTTTCAGCGTCTATTCAGCGTGGAACCAATATGCTGTTGTCTTTTGTTTTTTTAATGATCTTTGTTTTATAGGTTCTTACATCCTACCCATTCGTAAGGATTTTTATCCGTTTGTTAAAATCTCTGTGTTCTTCTGTTCCCCTTTTCAACTCTCTTTTCTGTCTCATTAGTTGGGTATAGCTGGGTGATATCAGCGCTTATTTTTGAGTGTTTTCGTTTAAGCGCATTTTCTTAGTTGCTGTATGAATGGATGATTTAATTGTTTTACTTAGCTGATTTATATCCATATGGTTAATGACTTCTATTGATGAATATAGTATATAGTAATATTAATTAAATTATTAATAATTCTAATAACAATAATAATAACAACTTTGTCTCAATAAAACCCAGAATCTTTATTAATATTTCACAAGCAAAAACTTATCGTTTTATCGCCATCTGGTTGTTCTGCACACCCATTTGTCGACGTTGAATATGGGAAAAAGCACTGTTTGAAACAGAAAATATTATTGGAAAAATAACTATAAATATATATAACTTCAAATAACTGCACCAAATTTCAACCAAATCGGTTTAAGGATAGTTATAGTATTTTTAAAATTCCGTTATTTTTTGAACCTTCATCGCCCTGTATCTCAGAAACAAAGCAACTCCCGACATACGTTCATAGGAACTTTTTTTCATAAAACGACCTAACGATTCACCCTGTATAGTTTTGTACCGTAGTTAGGAAACACCCTGTAATGTAAATATGAATGTAGCTGATCTTAATTATGTACACTAAATTCTAAAATAACACTTCATTATGAATACATGTGAATTCTGGAATGCAGTAGTGGGTATGAACGACGACGACTATGACGATACTTGATTACGTAATATATGAATTGAAATGCGATTAATAAGTATAAACGCCTCTTTTAATACTAATTACTGACTATTGTTCAATACATTAATGCGGGCGAAGCCACTCAGCTTGAACTGCAATCCGATATAACAGGAGCACTTCTTTTCCCGTGATTAACCAATAATGAGATGCAAAGTGATGAATAAAGGCTTACCTCCAATCCCTGGCTTTGTTTAAAAAGGATACTTATGGGTAAATTGTCCCTTTGTCTTGCAAATTATTGGTTGACGTTGTAGAGGCGGCCTTAATATTTGTCTTCACCTGTTGTGGCTACTGACCTCCCAAATTGTACTTGTATCGCCGGAAAATCTTAAAATCCGGCTTGAAGGACCATAAAATGTTTTGTTGCTGCTCCGCTGCTGGATCACCAAATTGTGTTGTATCTCTGCTGCTATGAACAGCAAGGATTAATTGTGGACTGTATTTTCATAGGTGAATTAAACAAACAAGTCCATCGTGAACCACTTCTTTATTTAAGAAATGCACTTAATATGTAAAGAAGGTGGAGGGCTTATTTGACGGCGTTATTAGTTGACAACAACGTGCCACGTTCACCTTTTCTCTCCGCCATGAGCTTCTGACTTCGACGCTGTCAAAACGATTGAGGTGTTTAATTAAAGTAAACCTTAACATGCCCCTCAACTTGAAAGAATGAAAATACTTTCAATGAAAACTAGAGGAATGCAAATCACTTAACATAAAAAACATAACTTAACCTAAGTATAAAATGAAAATACGCAGGTTAGATGAAGTAGAAATGAAAATGAACTTAATAATTATTAATAACGGAGACTTACTAAATTAGAACTATTCTAAACAATGTCAACTTTGCTAAATATCAATTGTCACTAATTGGAAGCGGACACAGTTTGGTAACAGTGCATCTAATGTTACCCGATATAGTTTTCACGGATACAACGCGCACAACACCATCATTCCCTGGATAGAGGGTATTAACGCAACCTAGGGTATTAAGCAACCTAATTTCCACTCAAACGGTGGCAAGTGATTGTCTTTGATAAGAACCATAGTCCCTAATTGAATGTTCGGTTGGTTCTTCTTCCATTTAAGTCTAGTTTGCAAGTTACAAATATACTTTTTGGTCTAGCGCGACCAGAATTGTTGCATTAGAAGTTCTAATTGCTGAAAATTAGATAATCTATTGATAGCAGTATTCTGGAAATCAGGGTGAATAACAAGTGATCGCCCAATTAAAAAATGTGCTGGGGTGAGCACTTGCAAATCATTTGGATCTGTCGAGAGTGGCGTTAAAGGTCGTGAATTTAGAATAGCTTCTATCTGGGTAATTATTTTGTAAAGACCTTCATAAGTCAATATTGTGTTAAGTAAAATCCTTTTTAGGTGATGTTTTGCTGCTTTATCCAGCTTCCCACAAACTACCATGATGAGGAGAATAGGCTGCAATAAAATACCATGAAACTTCAGAAGATGATTCTAGATTTTCTTTAAGTGTTGGTGAATTGCCTTTTAGGAAGGTTCCTAGTTCCTTCAAATAGTTGGATGCGCCTACAAAATTAGTACCATTGTCAGAATAAACATTTAATGGTTTACCACGTCTTGCAATAAATCTCTGAAAAGCTTTAAGAAAGGCCAACGTGCCTAACTCAGTGACCAGCTCCAAATGGATCGCTTTTGTTGTTAAACAAATGAAGACTGCTATACATTTGCTTATCTTGCAACCACGTCCCTTTTGATCCTTTATTTAATAAGGTCCAGCATAGTCAATGCCAACATCAGAGAACGGAATTCGAGGACTGACTCGGGATGACTGACTTGAAAGATTACCCATGATAAGGCTACGTGAAGTGGGATTGAAACGAAAACAAATGAGGCACTCTTTGATAATTCGCTTTGCTAAATTCTTACCAGATATAGGCCAGTAATTATCTCTGATGTTTGCAAGCAATAATTGAGAGCCGCAATGTATAAGCACTTTGTGTTCATGCTGAAGAATCAACTTGGGATTTTTATGTAATTTTCTCTTTAAGGATAAAAATTGTTGTGTTACTTGAACCTTTGTATCTCCCAAGACTTCTAAAGACATCTTCAGCGAAATCCCTACAATGAATCTGCCATCTGAATCTCTCACAACATTTTCGATGAAATGTTTCTCTGCTAAGAGTTCTTTTTCTGAAAGGATTGGCGATGAGGTTGAAACCTCTTCAATTTCCCAAAACTTTTGCAACTGATTTTGAATATCTAAGGTTTTTGAGAAAAGATAAAGGGTATTCTTTGATGAGTTAGGAATGCCTATGGGACCTGATACCAACCAACCCAATTTGCTAAATGATAGTTAGTTGGAAAATGTCAGCTAAATGATAGTTAGTTGGAATATCTAGATATTCTGGATTGAAATATGTGTTAGGTAAATCACCTGTGATTTCTGGAATGACTAAACAATCTAATGAAACATTGAAGTTGTAATAACAAGACTTGAATTTGACTCAACATGATTTATTAATATTAGACACTGAATGCCCAATTCCTAGGATTGAGGAATTAAATACAAAATTAATTCCTATTTGACGGCGTTACTAGTTGACAACAACGTGCCACGTTCACCTTTTCTCTCCGCCATGAGCTTCCGACTTCGACGCTGTCAAAACGATTGAGGTGTTTAATTAAAGTAAACCTTAACAAAACTATTTAAGGAATTATGGCATGAAATCTTTGTCAGAACACTATAAGCTGCAATCTCGATACAATACTTACAGTAGTAATTACAATAAAAATTAAGTATTTAAAACAAAAAAACAATCAAAATATTTTAACTTTAGCCTCGTTACATTAATGTTGTCAAGCCAAAAAAAATATAGATGGTTTTTTAAGCACTTCATCCCAATAAAAGTCCCTTTAATAAAATTGTATCAATAAAATCCATAAAGGTTTAATTAAAACAGTTACAATCAAAACGCCACGCCAGTTTGTTTTGTAAATTTGTTTGAATTTGAAATGAAAGTAGTTTTTCAAACATTAAAAATATCCAGAATATTTTATATGCCAGCGCATTTTAAAAGCGGGACATTTTTTTTTTCGTGATTTTTTTTTCAGGCACTGATACTATGTGTTACTTAAATTACGAGTTTTCAATTTTGAGCGACCATTTTTAACGCCGTCGTTTTATTTTTATTTGGCTATATCCAGCTACGCAAAGATAATTTCTCTGTCACTGGAATTAAAACGGTTTGAACGTTAATTAACTTACTAATTGCTGTGTATAATACGTAATTGTCAAAATAAATGTATTGAATTGACTTGGCTGAATATACATATTTAATTTAAATACAAGAATTTCCCGCCTATATATTTTCTACTCGTAGAAACATAATAACTTCTTGGGGTCAATAGCAAAAAAACCGCAAAAGCGTTTTAATTATTGTACCATTACACCGTTAAGAATATAATCCCCTTCCTTCCGTTTAAAATCGTTAATTTTTTACACTTCACACGGTATTATTTCACCATAATTTCCTGCGTTCTCCGGCTTCGCACTTCTATCAATATGAACCGGTAATTGTTTTATGACACTTGTAAGGATGTAAAAAGGCATTAAATTTAAGATATGTGAGGCATACAGAACGGCCATAAAAAAAATCTATTTTTAAATACCGGTTACAATTTTACGGTTTGCCTTAAACTTCATTGTTTGGAAATAATTTAGTTCTTCTCAATTTGAAAAAGAAAATTACTTTAGAGCATGAAATTTATGTTTATAATCTGCAACTATACAGTGAGAACCAAAATATATATAATCTTTAAAAGTGACAACTAATTTTAGAGATCATAGTGAAACATTCCTACCAGGTTGGCTAAATATTTTAAAGAAAATGATTCAATTGATATAGTCCTCTCGTTAGAACAAGAAAGTGTAAGCAGTTTCATTATTTTTTAAAAGGTAATCAGAATTATCGAGCCAAAGCATATTGCTGCTATGTAATAATTATGTGTTTCAGCCTTTTTTTGAGCAAAACTTAAATTATCCCGGATATCTTTGAATCCTTTAAGTAAACATGAATTCCCTCAATATCTTAAATAATATGAGTAATACGTTCAAGAATATTTTTCTTTATTGTCAAGGCTGGCAATAATCAATGCTATGAGTATTCTTAAAATAGCAGATTCATTAACTACGAGTGACGTCTTCTTCTTTGAATCTTTCCCTCTATTATCAGTCATAATAAGCTGTATTTTGACCTTCTCATAAAATGCTCCAGATACTGTAATTTTTGTTTTTTTATTGGCAGAATTATATTCCTTATTTATCCACACATTGATCCAGAAAAACAGATTTGGTAGATAGACTGAATATACCTGTTGTTATCATGCTTCATAAAAAAATAAAAAAAAAATCAGTATAGACAATCTTCAGTTCTATAAAGTCATCGAACTTGAGCTGTATTGGAGCATTTTTCCTTGTTTGTGCAGATTAATCGTCTATAGCCACTATTTTCTACTTCTACAATATTATTATATTTTATCGCCATTACTTGGTATTAAGTTAATCGGATTCTAAGCCATAACTGAGTCAACTATGGATAAAAGAATTAGTTAATTTTTAAAATAATATTAGTTACACACTCTCACGCTTAAAATAAGATTCTTCATTATTAGCATTGTGGTTTTGAATCTCATGAGATCCTAGAGGAAATGAGAGAGCATTTTATATCAAGGTTGCAGTACTTTTTCGTTTACTGACTTTTACTTAAAATTAAGAGATATTTATTCCAGCAACATAGGTCAAACCACGGAAGTCTATTTTTGAATTACCTTTTTTTCTATGATCTCTTAAATCTATTGAGGAACTCTCAAATTTATAAACTACCTGTATAGTTTGAAAGAATAAGCGTTTGAAATTAATTTCCTGCATTAATAAATATGCTTCTCAAATGTACACAAAAGGAATAATTTTAACTTATTTAATACCATTTAATGCATAACCTAAATGACTACGATGCCTGTTTCACTAAAATAAATACATAATCTTATATTTACTAATTTTTTTAAGAGTTTTTGTTGTCCAAGTAGACGTCGACAAAAAAGAGCAAACTGTAATCATAGGATAATCAGCCACATTTACGTGTAAAGTGGCACTATCTCTACAAAACAACAGAGTAAAATCATATAATTTAAATAAAAACATAGAGTAAAAACAAGTAATAGAGCAAGTAATATTTATCCTATTGGCATATTTTCAGGTTTCATATGCTGGTGAAAGTCTAGAAGCTGGCCACTGTGGTTTTACCATCTTAGCACTTCAATACCTATTTGTTATTCTTTTTATCCAGCAAATTTTTGGTATTCTTACCGGTATGCCAGTATTCGAAATCCTCTAATATTCTTATATATTTTTTCCTATATGCAGAATATTCTAATTCTTATTTTCATGCAGCAGTCGTTGTCTCTCTTAATAATGGTACCAAGGTATTTGTATCTTTCTATTGTATTGGTTGTTTGTATATGTAGATTTATCCGACATTGCTTGTTCCTTTTCACGTTCAATATCAGTATATATTCTTTGCTTTCTTCATTTATTTTATTTATTAATATTCGTAAATTTTGAAGCGAGCTTGCAATCAGTACTGTATCATCAGCACACCTTAAATTATCAATGGGTATTCCGTTTATATTAACTCCCCCTGTTTTATTGCTTAATGCAATTTTTGTGATTTTCTCTGCATAAAGGTTGAATATATCACCTTTTCCGATTTTGATCGTGAGTTTACAAATATTATTAAATTGAGACGGATCCGAAGATGCCAAACAGATAGTAATGCCTCCTCGGTATCACCAGTTGGTTTCAGAATCTCAATATTGATATTAAAAGCATATAATTTAAACAAAAACATAGAGTTAACACAAATAAATTATATTAATCTTATTGGCATATTTTAAGGTTTCAGGTTATGCTGGTGAAGCATTCTAGAAGCTGGCCATTGTGGTTTTACCATCTTAGCACTCAATATTTGTTATTCATTTATCCAGCTAATTTTTGGTATTCTCTCCGGTATGTCCAGTATTCGAAATCCTCGAATATTCTTTTATATTTTTTCTTTAAGGTCCCTGTCTCCATGCCATAAAGTAGCACATACAGTACATAGCATCTCAGCAACCTGATCTTCATAGAGAAATTGATATCTCATATGCAGAATATTTTTTTCATTTTCAGAAATGATAATCTTACTTTTTCTATTCTAATTTTTATTTTCTTGCAGCAGTCGTTGTCTCTCTTAATTATGGTACCAAGGTATTTGTATCTTTCTGTCTATTGTATTGGTTGTTTGTATATGTAGATTTATCCGACATTGCTTGTTCTTTTTCACGTTCATTATCAGTATATATTCTTCGCTTTCTTCATTTATTTTATTTATTAATATTCGTAAATTTTGAAGTGAGCTTGCAATCAGTACTGTATCATTAGCACACCTTGTATTATCTGTATCATCAGCACACCATATCAATGGGTATTCCGTTTATATTAACTCCCCCTGTTTTATTGCTTAATGCAGTTTTCGTGATTTTCTCTGAATAAAGGTTGAATAGATCACCTTTTCCGATTTTGATCGTGAGTTTACGAATATTATTAAATTGAGACGGATCCGAAGATGCCAAAAAGTCACACAGTAATGCTACCTTGGTATCACCAGTTGGCTCTAGAATCTCAATATTGATATTAAAATCACCCATGAATAAAACTTTCTGGTTTTGTGTACAGTGATATAGTCAAACAAGAGCCTGTAATCTTTAATTAGATAACATATAAATATCAAATATAAAAGTAAACTTAGAGTCCACACTAATCTAGCAGCAAACAACATTCAATAGATTTAATGATCATCAAAAGAATCAAACATCACCACAATCGCTGCCCTAACTAGGCAGCAATTAGAATAAATATGTAGTGGTAATAAAGTAAGCATTACTGGAATAATAATTTAGCAACTATACATGAAAACATTACAGTTATTACTCCAAATAGTGAAATGTTAACTGATAATCTTCATTTATTCCAAATGACTTACTTATCTTAATCAAACAACACTTTTACACCAGGAAAAAAGATCCTTCGTGCCTAAACTTCGAATTCGGAATCAAGATCCATCTAACAATTTGTCACGTCCTCCTCCGTCCATTAATCACAAAAGCCATCTGCCGGTCAAATGCTAATCAGCATAGACTCATTTAATTAATTTTCTAAAATAAACAAGCCATCAGCGACCAAAAATGGGCATTAGCATCACCATAACGGCTACTCATGCGGCGAGGCGAGTCGCCTGATTTGTCTCGGGCTGCAATGGCCCAGCGTGAGACGCCGCGGGGTACCTTATTCCCTTGCTTTTAGTTATGATATTGAGAGGATGCCCCCTTTCCACACCCTCCATTAACTCCGCTACTGTATGGCCAATTTATGTAATTTAATTATTTTAATTTGCTGATGGGTTCGAGACACCTGTTAGTGTTTGATAAAGGGAGGATGAGTAATATTGGTAATGATCACTTTGCAACCATATCAAGATGATTGCTATTTAGCAATATTGCCACTTGGGATTCTTCTTCTTTAAGTGCCTTATTCTGTACGGTCAGCTATCATTAGCACTATCTGTAATTTGTCGACCGATCACTTTTTTTAAAAGACTTATATATAGTTTCACCATACCATTATCGCAAAATTTTTAGATTCGACGCCCGGATCCTTTTTATGCCTTCAATTTCACTCTTTCTGTTAATCATTTGAAAAGTCCATATTTTTAGTTTCTGCGAATGTGTCCAGAGTATTCAGAATTTGTGTCAGCATGATTTCGAGATCTTTTGACATTCTTGTAAGCACATTCGCATGTCGCACTCTGTACAACCAGAATATTTCCAACAACCATCAATACGTCTACATTTCAAAAGCTTCCCTCGTTTTACACATCATTTTTACGCGTCAATTTTTGTTGACCTGGCATCCAAGATATTTGTATGACTGAATGCGTTTGATTTGTTGGTTCTGTGCCTGTAGAATACCTCCTTCAATTTGATTTTTAATAATAACCAGCTATTTAGCAATTTGATTTTTTGATGTTTAAATTTAATCTTAATTCTAAACTCTTAGTTGCCACAATAATTGAAACCTTGTCAATATGCAGTGATTTGCGTGGCATTGCATTTGACCATGACACTTTAAAATTATCAGATTTATGCCCCAGAGAGTACATACTAGCCCAGGTGAGTAGGTACTCTCGCATTAATTTAGTCTACGCCAAGGATTCTGGAAAAAATACAAATTTCACAAGAGTACGTTCAAAGTATAGTCAAAACTGCAACTCTAAAGACAAAAACTGTACATTCAGACGAAAGCTTTACTAAAATGGAAAGTGAATTACAAAATATAAGATAATGTTAGAGTTAGTGAGGTCAGAAGGCAAGGTAAAGGTCTTGAGATTGTAAAATCCGGTCACTTCTTTTACCACTACGCAGAATAAGATGATAATTCATAAACAAAAAGCTTGTGGGAAATCTCAGAATGGTCCAGTCAGTTTCCACCAGGGTAGTATATGTTATCTTTAAAATAAAAAACATGATTTAAAAAATAAAAAAGTATGATTTAAATGGTATTCAAGTTTATGCAAGGAAGAACCCTACAGACGAGGAAGTAAAAGTTTTTTAATGATGTTTAACACAAATGGCTCTTGATAATTTTAGCAGTCTACAGCGAAATGATCGTTGCAACACTCTCTTAATTTTCAAGTTACAAATTGTTGAATTGTTTTATGAAATTCTATACACTAAACAAAATACTTTAGTAAATACTTTAGTGACTCCAAGTATATTCCTAAAATATCTCTGGATGAGATTAATATTGCTTTGAAAAAGATGAAGAATAAGAGAGCTCCAGGGGATGACGATATCGTTGCAGAAGCAATAGGGCTAGGAGGACCACAACCGACAGTATAAGAATCCATGATTTAAAAACTCCTTATCCGTGCCTTTGGAATTCGAATTTGCCAACAAACTGAAACAATTTAGTAACTATACTTTTGCAGAAGAAGGAATATTTAACGGAACTAGAAATATATAGACCAATTAGTCTCCTTAACCATCTTTATAAGCTGTATATCAGAATTTAATTATAACAAATAGATTGGAGACAAAGGCATATTCAGGCCCGAAGTGCAGTACAAACAACCACTTGCAGTGCTTGAAAACCTTGATAGAAAAGACCCTTGATTATAACCGCCCCGCAGCATTGATATTTATTGACTTCAAAGAGGCTTTCGATACAGTAGAACTAGCAGCCTTATTAAGAGCACTACAAGACTATAAAGTCGACTACTGATATTGGGACATAATTAAAATATATATGAAAATGTCACCAAAACTGTAAATCTAAACTCCACAACCAACAAGATAAAGATGGAAAGGAAAGTTACGCAAGGCGACATCATGTCACCAAGGCTATTTATTATTGTCCTTGAGTATGTATTTAAAAGTTTGGCATAGCAACACAAAGAAATACTCATTGATAAAGAAATAATCTATTTAACCCTTTAAGGCGCAGTAGTTTTTTTTTTCTCAAACTGCGACAGTTTTTTGTTAAAAGGGTGGTCGATTATTCAACCAGTGCACCTTATGGGCCTCAAACCCCATATATATCTTATAAGCAATTTTTCAATCACTTATTTTTAGTAATAAATAAAACAACTTTGCTCTGAATCTTAAAACATTTATTTCACAAAAATATAGGTTAACCTTAAGAAAATGTGATGAAAAAGCTAGTTTTGATGACAAGGAGCAAAACATTCCAAGCTTATGCCAGAAAGGTTCGGAAAGATCCATTACAACTCGTTCACCTAAAGTATTTTCAGTCTGTGTTTCTTGTTTTCCCTGGTAGACTTGAAGGGAAATCATATACCCAGTAGTAGAGCATGCCATTACACAGACTTTAAAACCCCGCTTTATCGGTTTCATTGGCATATATTGTTTCAGTGTTGTGCGCCCTCTGAAAGCAACCATACTTTCATTAATTGCACAATGTCCTTTTGGAATGTAGGATCTAAAATTGTCACACAAAATATCGAGTAAAGGTCTTATTTCATACAATTTATCGTAATTCGGTTCTGCTCTTCTTGGCATTTGGGTGTTGTCGTTCAAATGACAAAATCTTAATATTTGAAGAAATCTTTTTTGTGTCATCAAGTCTATAATTCTATCAACTTTAAAATTTTTGTCAGTGGACCAATAAAGTTTCATGCTAGGCAGGCTGTGAAAACCCAAAATTATAAGAATTCCCAAAAAGACTTTTAGATCTTCTACATTCAAGTCAAGCTTTTTACAGCACTGTGTTGCGTATAAATTTGATTGCTCTACAATCATTTCTAGAGTGTCTACGCCCCAACAATTGCAAAAAAATTTCTAGAGGAGATTTCAGAGTAGTACTATTTAAAGTTGATCCAGTTTTTTCTCTAAAATCATATCTAAAAAACTTATTGGGATTAGTGTCTGTTTTCCCATCACTAATCCCGATAAGTATTTCATTATCTAACAGATCGACGTAGTCTGTATCCTTGACCGAATCATCAGAATTAAAATCTAAAATAATAAATAAAAATTTATAAGATCACATAACCTATAGCAGCTAGGTTTACCAAAATCTTAGTCATGATCTAAGTTGGTAGCTTAATTAGTATCCGCAAGCTCAGTTAAATCCGTTTGAATTTGCGCAGCATCTATTCTTCTGTCTTCAGATAGTTCTAAAAATAATTTATTTTTGAGAATATTTCGGTATTATTGTATATGCAATACTGAAAGTACTAACTGGTTGAGATTTTAGAGGAGAATTAGGAGTAGAGTATCTGCTAGGCCTGCTAGTTCTGCTAAAAGCAATATTTGGAAGAGCATCTGCATTGCTATCACCTCCAATATCCGAATCCTCTGGTTGCTCGTCTGTTATACTATCCAGCCCATCGAAGAGTGTTTCAGGTTGTATATCGTCCAAATCGCTTATATTTATTTCGGACATGATGAACCTTCTAAAATAAATCTTCAGTAAGTCAAAACTTCAGTATAAACAAAAAATTAAAACATTTCTTACTTAGGATTGTTAGGAATATACCTATGTATAGGTATTTGAAAATTATCTACATGTGAAAGTTGAAAAAAAGCATACTTGATCTAATAGAGACTAAAAATAGCATTTCCCAGTGGTTATTATAAGCTGTAACAGAAATAAATTTTTTTTTCTAAACTGTTATTTAGATCAAAAAAATTATTCTTTCATAAATTAGGTTTTTCTTAAGTAGAGTTACTCTTTACCAAAATTTTAAAACAACAGTTTTTAATAATTAATTACCAAAATTGGATTATGAGTTAAAAAGCCGTCCATTTTGAAACAATCGCTTCTTCCGAATTGCGGTCGTCGTGCAACATTGTTCGGTTCTCAACTACGGCAATTTGTTGTCGAGCTGACATTGTTCCGTACCAACGGATTCGTCACTAATTGGCTTTCTACCACATGTTATAATCTGACGCTAGACATAATTGTGTAAAGATAAATCCCTTTGTTCTACTCCATGTGTGGCGTTCGTGTTGTGTCTCTTGTTGATGACGATTTTGCTCGTGTTAACTGAAGATTACAAATATTTGAACTAAATTTGTTAGGCAACGTTCTGTTGCTATGATAATCGGCTTTAATTCCGTGCAAGAAATTAAAATGTATTTTGTCAGTTTGTAGTAATAATTGCTTAAATAGGTTTGAGATTTTTGTTTACAATAAACGAGTTAATAATATATGTGATTTTTATATAAATAATTGTTTGTCCTCACACAGAAGAAAGATCAACCTAAGAAGTATATTCCTGACTGCTACTATAATACTATTAGTATTATTTCAGTCACATTCTAGATATTTTATAAATCAAAAACATTCATTTATAAATATCCAGAATGTATGAAGTTTACATTGCCCTTAAATAAATAAAGAGGAAATGTTTAACGTAGCTGCTATATTTTTATTTAAAAAAAGACGTATAAATAACAATAAATATCCATACTGACAAGATTTCCCATATTGTCAGAAATACCTTAAGTAATGTACAGACAAATATAATTTTTTTTATATTTGTCTGTACATTTTTCTCCCTAAGCGTTTTATCATTTTTTTTTAGTAATTGTTCTTTAGTACTTTAGTGACTATAGAATATTAACAAATTTAGTTGTATTTTATAAAAACTAGGTACGAAAAAAAATTTGGTTTAAATAAAGCTATTATTGACACAATTATTGGAAAAAATGTCTTTTGCCTGTATTTTATTATCCATTACTCTACTTCTCTAGAATCCACCGATTTTCTAGAAAAAATAAATATATTTTGATATGGCTTGCTTTGCGTAGGATCGATCATATTTGTCTTCAATAAATTGATAGAATTACTTCATCTAATGAACTGTATGTACCTAACCCATTAGAAAGTATAGTTTATAATACGCGACAAATCCATTATACGTTGCGCGCACGGATATATTATAAATTAAATACAGTAATTTACATTTAAATAGACAAGCTCCTGTTGTCAAACGCTAACATAAATAAATATGAAAGACTACGGACAAGCGGCAATAAACAATCCCTTCAATTACAACTCATTATGGTCAGGAACGGAATAATGAGACCAAATAATAAACAATGTAATAAGGCAATAAATTCTTGACTCGCTTAACAAATCATTGTTGTTATAGGTTACGCAAGTTTTGATAGCAATGCACGTCATTTACATAAACATGTGTTATAAAAGGTTGGTTTTATTTTTTCCAATACTTAATTTTGGAAAAATGTATTACAAATCAAAATTCAGTTTTGAGTACTTTTTGCTATTTTTTTTTGCGAAATAATCTCTGATTAAAAATCTCTGAATAAAACTGATTCAGATGAAAAAACTTTTTAAAATTCTTCGGATAAAGTTAATAGACAAGATCAGCTTTCTATTTGTTCTTTCTTATCTAATGTTAACATTTCAAAGCCGATATTCAAAAGTAGCACATGGATATACAAGCATTTAATTTTGTGGTCCACAAAAAACAAGTTGTTAATTTGAAATTCATTGAACACTAAAAAAACTACAAAACTAGATCATTTACAGGAAAAAATAAGAAAATCAGAGAAGAGATGAATAAATAAATTCAGAAAAATAGACCAAGATAAAGGTTTATATTTAAAGTCATAAAATAGAGTGTAAAACGAAATTATAATAATGACCATTTCTATGAAAAACTATTACTTTTAATATCAGAAAGACACGGTAAAATTAAATATGATTTTGGAGCTTTAGCAACCCTTTTTTACTTAAATATAATAAAATAACAATCATGTACCTTAAAGTTATGCCTAATTTTTCCAAAAAAATCTAAATATTGATTTTGAGCAACTTGCATATCTTTGTTAATAAACGAATATGATCGATTAATTGTTTTTATATTAATTATAGGAATGATTTCTATTATTACAAGGAAATAGTTTTTGTATTTTATGGTAAAAATTATTAAATATTTATTGTGCAAATTTTAAATTTCTCACACGTTTATGAATTTGTTTTTTTAAATTTGGTATCTGGTGACATAACTATTTTTTGTATTTTTTAGTCTAGATAATTTTGCCATACCCTAATGTGTCAGGTAGAAGTTTCAAAACATATAGTCATTTGTGCCTGAACTTTTGTAAGACTGATGTCATTTACTGCCTTAATGATTGATATATATGTGGGAATATAGAATATAAAATTTCCCATTCACTAGATTTCTGCGAGTAACTATAAATGAATATTTTGAATTTACTTTATTTAACTTAGGACTTGATCAGCGATACTCTTAAGGATATAGGGTAAGCTGCATTGGTATTGAACTAAGCAGTACAATGTCTCTTGCATTTGAGAGTATTCCTTTCTAGGGTTTGCTAATTTGGAATAATTTAGTGCCATATTGATTTTAAAAAACACAGTCAGGTATATTTATGGGCCAGACTATCGAGCATTTTATTGCAAATAGCTTTTAAATCAAAAACTTTCAACGCTGAATTTATTTTTTATAATGGAGAAGTTAAACAACAGTCACGTGCTTCCAAGACCATCTTTTGGCTCTGATTTACAGATCTATTCTTTATGACATTAAAGTACGTCAAGCAGCTGCTATTACACAGACTACAGCTTTGGTGAGTTCTATGCTCCTTCAATTCCTGAGTTAAGGGTGAAAACTACTTTACCTATTTTTTATTTTATACGTTAGTTTTATAACTCGAATACCCTATTTCATTTTGTGATGTCTCCAGTTTTTTACTAATTTTCTATTAATTTGCAAGTTAATTAATTTATCGTTTAAACTTGTAATTTGACTCCCAGAAAATGGATTTTAGTTTTTTTTATACTAAGGTGTTTTTTGTTTTTTTGCAATTTTCATTTTATTAATTTTTCTATTTCAGCTGCATATCCTGAAGAGATTTGTTTTCTTGCAGAGATAAAGTCATTCTGTTATTAAATCTAGCTATAGTTCAATCCAACTAATTAATAAATCCACCCTACCCTATATTCAAAGTGTTAAAATTTATTGTTTTTCTTCGTGGAAGAGCCACACCATCACATTCACCCCCCAGTTTTCTATTCGGGCTTTTAACATTCCAGTCTCGGGCGGTATTGTTTAGTTTTATTGTGCATGTTTCACCTTAACGTATATAAATGGCTCTTGAAATAAAATTATACCGATTGTTTTATTTTATTGCCTTTCGGTAACAAATGCCCTCCCGAGGGATTACCATTGAAACTAAATTAGAGGAATAGATCCTGCTCTTACTTTAGGTTTATTTAGGATCTATTGATAATATATGTAAGTTTAAGAAAATTTATTGAGACCCTACATTTACGTTTATTTTTTAAACCGTTGAGAAAACATTATCAGATCTCTTAACATCATCAATATCTATTATGATAAGTTGAATTAAAAAGAGAAAGTGTGCGTGATACACTAACAAGTTATGCATCAATTGTACAGTCTGGTTTATTGGAAATATTTTAGTATGCATCTTTTTAATTTCAATAAAAGTCATAAATCTTGTCAGCGACAGAAATCCTGATAACGCTGTCAGTCCACATCCTTTAAAATCCCCATCAAAGGCAAATATTCCAAGGAAAGATCTAAATTTAGCTCGTTCAGAAATAAAATACGCATCAAGGTATAACGGTTTCAAGCGAATTAAAAATTCCGGAGGTGTAATAATAGCTACCGTTCGCGAACAATAGCAGAACATTGTATCGAATTATGAGATCAGCAGTTTAATGGCGGCAATTCGGAGTAATGAGCTTCACATGTTTTACATTTTATTTGCATTAATTTCAGTTTCCTAATCGTTGTTTTATGGCGACTAATAAAGTATGCTTTCTTTAAAAAAACCTTTGAGAATCAGTATGCGTATCGGAACTTTAGAAGATACATTATCGTCAATAATGCATCGTGGTGGTGATGATGGGCAATAATGTTTGCACCAAACAACTTTTATTGGGTCGTTTATAGAGTTAAACGTTATTATGTTTTGATAATTTATTCTTTTTGCTAGACCTTGAGTTGTGAGTCCTTATCTTTATGATGATTATCGGTTACTTTAGCTAAGGCATTTTCTACATAGCTATTATATCTAAAATGATTAATTTAAATCCATATCATAAAATTATGTAACAAACATATACGGAAATAGCACTAATATAATTTTTAACTGACATTTTAGGTTTTCCCAAAAATGTGTTTTTCGCCAAAAGTCTTCCAGTAAGGTACTACTACTACCTTGATCTATAAATAACAAAAATACCGTCATGCATTTTTTTAAGTGGGATATGATTAATAGTTCCCTTATTCAATAAATCTTAATCTTGATAAGTTGCGAGTCATTCCGAATCAGCTGAAGTAGGCTGATAAAGCATGAATAATTTTATGATGATTTCAAATTGAGTATTTCAGAAAAGCAAACCCATTCTTTCGGTAGAGTGTTGATTGACAAAAAAATCCAAGATGTTCAGAAGCTGGAATGCTGATTGATTGATGGTATTGATTAATTCAAAAATCTGGAGTGTAAAAGATTACAAGAGAGCCTAAGGATTAAATATTGAGCTCTTGTATAAAACGACGCAGTTAAAAAGGTGATTTATTTCTTTTTTTTTGACTTAATATAAAAAATATCTTATATAGTATGAGGTAAGTATATTGAATATTATCGATTTTTTACAATTTTTAACGTGAAGCTAACTTGCTAATGAGTTTTAAGTATTTCCTTTTCCTATTTTTTTTTCAAATAATTAGAATGTGCTAATAATTAGCTAGATGTGTATTTCATCTTATGTCTCCCTATAACAATATTTGTACATCACCTTTAGGTCATCAGGAGTTTATGTAGACCAAAAAGGATTTAATGTAGAGAAACGTTGCTGCCTGGAAAAATATTTGATTTACACACACTGCATCTCTATCTCTTTTACTTCTTTGAAAATAACTTTTTTTTCTTTAATAACTTAATTCTAATTAAAGAAAATTCAAGTCGATTTTTTTAAGCAAATTACTTACTTTTTAATTACAAAAAGCTTATTTTTGCAAATATACTAAAAAAAGGTACTTAATCAAAGCACAATCGAAAAATAAAAAAAGGCTGACTTTCTTCTGTTTAGATATGCCACACAGCAGTAAGCTTATACATAAGGACCTTATACAGTGCTTTTCTTTGAAGTCCCCCCCCCCATTTATTTTTTGAACGAATCAAAAAAAATTTTTGAAACTTGGCATAAGTACATTGGTCTATAGATACTATTTTTCACTGTAAACTAGGTAGTTGTAAATTCCAAGATGGCGGCTGGGCGACATCTTGAGAAAAAATTTTAAATAGAAAGGGGGGTCGTGTGGTACCTCATTTTAAAGGTCTCAATGAGTACTTCATAATCCTGAAATATTAGACCCATATCTTAACTCGTTTCAAAATGGCGGCCTAATAAAAAAGTATTTTTTTTTATTTTAACGTTTTACATTTTTATGATTTTTGAATAGGTAAAAATGAGTGTACGAAACTAAATGCGTCACTATTTTATTTTGACATAAAAACGACAGTTCTAAATGTCAAAATAACACATAAGCGCCATCTTGAATAAATGCATTAAATAGAAATCTTGTGTTACCTCATTTAAAAGGTTTTATTGAGTACTTTTAATATTTATTACAGAGTGAAATGTGACATACGAGGGCGGTTCAATAAGTCTTTAGAAACCAAAAAGTTAATCTTTAAATCCAAAATTCAAAAATTATAAATTATTTGTATATTATTATTAAAAACGTTAATAAAATCGCAACAGTGTATTTTTTTGGCTGTTACTTTTAGACAGGTCAAAACGGAGTCTACCGAGTCCATGTAATAAATATTAAAAGTACTCAATAAAACCTTTTAAATGAGGTAACAAAAGATTTCTATTTAATGCATTTATTCAAGATGGCGCTTATGTGTTATTTTGACATTTAGAACTGTCGTTTTTACGTCAAAATAAAATAGTGACGCATTTATTTTCGTACACTGATTTTTACCTATTCAAAAATCATTAAAAAGTAAAACGTTAAAATAAAAAAAAATACTTTTTTATTAGGCCGCCATTTTGAAACGAGTTAAGATATGGGTCTAATATTTCAGGGTTATGAAGTACTCATTGAGACCTTTAAAATGAGGTACCACACGACCCCCCTTTCTATTTAAATTTTTTTCTCAAGATGTCGCCCAGCCGCCATCTTGGAATTTACAACTACCTAGTTTACAGTGAAAAATAGTATCTATAGACCAATTTACTTATTCCAAGTTTCAAACAATTTTTTTGACCCGTTCAAAAAATAAATGGGGGGGGGGGACTTCAAAGAAAAGCACTGTATATAAAGATTACAGATCAGCCTCAAAACAATTAATTATTCCATTAGTGCCACATAAGGGACTCTCTAAAATATGGCAACACTGCTTGTCGACTTGCAGGAATAGACTTTAAAATATTGTTTATATTTTATTTACTTCGGTAGTCTGTTGACGAACTTGTAAGTATTGTTTTATTTTTGAGTAATATTTTGAAAGTTAACGCCATAAAATTTGGTTAAAATCAAAAACAAGGCATTTAATTTTGTATATGTCTTTATCTTATAATAAAATTTTAACAAATTTTTGCCTAATACGACTTATAATTTTTTCCGTCCCTTTTGAGGGACGTCATGCATTTTAGCCACTGAAGTTCGGTTTGTTTTCAGATTGAGTCTTCATGAATTACTGCTAGAATTAGAAAATGATGAGCACAAAAAAGCCCCCATTTACTTAATTCCTCCCGATGACGGTGCTTTAACGGATGAAGACAGCGATAAATCGGATGATGAACATAAGGCTAACCCAAACCATTTGGGAGTGGCAATATTGCGAAGAGAATGCGAAGATGAATCCGAAGATGACCTTCCCCTTTCTCATTTTGTGAAAAAAACTAAATCACAAGCAGAAACCTCAACAAAGAAAAAAAAGCTTGGAAAATCAACTCAAACATTACGGAATTGAAATATTGAAGAGACGTCTTTTATTATAAATTCTACGTGTGTCCCCGAGCAGCCACTAGCTGATTTAGTGAATATTACTTTCCCACTAACATTTTTCAAATTTTTTTTTAATGCAACGATGTGTGAACATATTGTTACCCAAACAAATCAGTATGCATCTCAAAAAAAAAATAAATTTATGTCATGACGAACTATATGTTGTATTCGGTGCTTTAGCTCTTTCTGGGTATGCTAAATATCCAAACAAACGAATGTATTGGGGAGCTAATAATGATATTCCAAAAATATTAGCAGAAAGTATTCGCCTCAACCGTTTTGAGACAATATTACGGAATTTGCACATGAACAATAATTCCAAAATAGATAAGAATGATAAACTTTATAAGCTTCGATCGGTTATTGGGCGACTAAATGAAAATTATAGGAAGTACGGAGGTGTTGCTGAAAAACTAAGTATTGATGAGAGCATGATTTCTTATTAAGGAAAACATTATGCGAAACAATTTATTAGGGGAAAGCCCATAAGATTTGGGTCCAAAAACTGGGCTCTTTGTACCAGCAATGGGTATCTTTTAGCTTTTGATATTTATATGAGCAAACAAAATAATTTAACTTATTCCAAGAATAAAGAATATAAAATAGGAGGCCACGTTGTCTTATCTCTAATTTAACAAGTTAAGATACTACCAAATGAAGGCTATCAATTTTACCTTGATAATTATTTTACTTCTCAGGATGGTTACGTCTCAGGATGGTTACTGTACCACAAGTATTTTACGTGAAAATCGAGTAGAAAATTGCCCACTAAGGGTAAAGCAAGAATGGAAAACTGAAAAAAGAGGCTCCTGTCATAGGTCTGCATGTCAAGATGTTGTAGTTGTTCAATGGAAGGACAACAAAGTTGTAGCAGCTGCTTCAAATTTTGACGTATCTGCAAAAAATCAGCTCTACGTTACTGCAGAGAAACTAAATCTAAGGTAAATGTTCTACAGCCAGGCATAATATAAAATTATAATAGAGGGATGGGTGGGGTAGATAAATTAGACAATATGGTTGCCCTGACTATAGGACCTGAATAAGACAAAGAAAATGGTGGTGACCAATTTTTGCCCATCTTTTTGATGTGTCCATAGTAAATGCGTGGCTACTTATGAGAATAATTCACCCTAAGGATCCAATAAGTTCTTCTTTAGTTATGTTTCGAAGAAACATAGCCCTAGCTTTGCTGCATTCATATGGCGTAAAGTTTGTAAAAGGAAAACTAAGACCAACCTTACCGCTGGATGTTAGATTTGATTATATCAATCATTTGGTGGAATATTCTGAGACTGATAGAAGGCAAATTTTGTTTGCGTAAAATATAATGCGGGCTTACACCCCAAAATATGTTTCAAGGCTTATCACACTAAATAGGCATATCAAAGAATTAATTTTTTGTTGATTATCAGAATATTTTCAGAATTTTTATTTTGTTATTTTTAGCATAATGTTCCTCATAAGGGACTGTTCTCTTAGGGATTGTTTTGTTTTATTTCTAGTTTTTTTCCACTTTGCCTGCTTATTTGAAGTACACTAAACAAATGTTTAATAAAAAACTTATGTGATTCTTATTTCATCCTACTTCATGCACTAATGGGTTATACACTGACCAACAATAATACTAATAAATTAATCAAGTTGCTACATCCAGAAAACCAGGTAATAAAATTGACTTACTCTTGAAGATGTTACAGTTGCTCAGCGTAATAAATAAACCGTTTCTACTCTACTTATCATACAAACTTTACTGGGCGATACAGGCTTTACTGGTTGTCATACTTCGCCAGATCCTTCGCTCACTGGCTGCATTAAAGGATGGGCTGCAGTGCCTGCAGTCCAGCTGAATAAACAGATTATCAGATACAATAGTCTCGGGTTTTTGATGCTTATCAAAGTGGTTTGTGGTATCGCCTTTTATGTTTTTTTGTTGTATTAAGATTTAAATTTTGTTTATTATAATTTGTATTTCATTAAAAAAAACTCTCATCGACAATTTGATAAACATTTTAAAAATTACAATTGTAAGTGTAGTTTACAATTTCTTTTAAAACAACTGCGAATGTTCATTCTAGGTCTGTCTGCTAGAAAATACAGTACCGTAAGAAAGACAAACTATTTGATTACGAAGTATGCTTTCCAAATCATTGGATATGCGGCTAGGATAAGAAAATTGCTTTCTTCTATTTCCTTTCCTTTTTGTCGAAGAAAAGTCATGAAAATTGTTTCTTAAAAATCCTTTACTGATATCCTCCATATAATAAAAATATGAGATCTTCCAATTTTCTAAGATACGAGTAGCCACTGACCAATAAAATATCTGTATGACAAAAGTTTTAACGATTTTAAATGCTTGAGGCAGATCAACGAAGATGCATAGTAAAACCGCTTTGTTGATAAGGTATAATCAAAAATTCAAACTCTGACGTTTTTGCTGTAATAAATATTACAAATAGCAGTAGTACCCCAAAAAGATATGACCAAGTTTTGTATTTAAATGTCACTTATCACCCTAGTAACAACTAACAATTACACTGACGAACAATTATATAAATATACCAATCAAATTGCACTATCCATAAAACCGGTTTACATAATGGGCTCACTATTGAAGGTGTAACAGTTGCCCAGCTAGGTAAACATCCTGTGTCTGCTCTTCTTATCATTTAAACTTAATTGGGCGGTATAAAGCGGGGCTGCAGCTTCTGCAGTCTGAACAAGTACACAGATGGTGAAATTGAATAGTTATATTTTTTTGTATATTTCATTCAAAATAACTGTCATCTACAATTTGACGAATATTAGAAAAACGATAATTAAAGCTTTCGAAAAAAAAAATAATTTAGGAGAATAGGGATGTAATTCCAGCTCTGTCTATTGTGTAATTTTTTGCAGGCATTTGACGTCCTTAGAAAAAAGAAGAAACGTTTGACTTAACTGCGTGTAAGAAATCAGTAATTTCTTCCAGGCAGCTGACGTACTTGAAGAAGAAGAACAAGAAGAACAGAAGAAACGTTTGGCTTAACTGTCCATAAGAAATCAATAATTTCTTCCAGGCGTTTGAGGTTTTTACCAAGAAGTAGTGGAGGAATGGCCCCAAGGTTAAACTTCGCCAGTTGTGCCCTTCATAGCATGCACATAATTATTTTCTAATAACATTGACTGTACTTATGAAGTAATAATAAAGACGTTATTTATTTATTTATTTAAAATGAAGCTTTTTTGCTTCTGTTTTACTTGTGTTGGTACTTGTGTACTTTTTGGTGGGATTCATGGGATTTGTTTAATAAAAATTCCTTGCAGCTATATACACCCTCCATATTTCTTACATACAAGCCGCTACTGACCAACAAAATATCAATTTTATTTTTGATCTTCAAATTAAAGTTAAGAGTAACAATGTCAAATGCTTGAGTCAGATCAACGAAGATGTACTATGAAGCCTCTTTTTTGTCTAAAGTTTCATAGATTTATTTAGTAGGAAAACTATATAAGTATACTAATAGCATCCTGAGTTGATCTGATAAATCTAAAACTGAATTGTTTCTTTGAGAGTCATATCATTAATAACTTCAAGTTTCTTACACTTTTGTATATTGGTTTAATTAGGTCAATTATATTTTTTTAATAAATTGCTGCTTCTATGCATAATATGAGGTGATACTACATGTGATAGTTGTTTAAAGCTTTTTGACCTAATAAAATCTAGCTTCGTAAGTTTATTAGCTTTAGTTTGTTTTTATTAATATTTTCACTTATTTAGGAGTGATATATTTCAGATATAATAAATTTACATTTGGCATTTACTCCAGACGTTTACTTACAGTCTGAACTAGTTTACTTGTCAGTTTTTATCAGAGTTCAGGAAAATGATCCTTTAAAGTTTTTGCCATCTTTCGTACATCGGTGGAACACCTATTTGTTATTTTACTTCATTTGTGTTTTTTTATTCTTATAGTTCATATTTTGTTTTTATTTGCAATTGGTTAACACTTATGATTAATAACAAATTGACTCTACAATTTTTGTACCTACTGAATTGCAGAGCTTTTGCAGAACGGCACACGTAAGTCTGTAAGCAATATTATTTTCTTGACTTGAATATAATTACTCAAATAGAAAAGTAATATTTCACATTTGAGTTTCTGGGTGCTGTCTATCTCATTCTTTAAGTCTATAAGCCTTATAGTTCTTAAAATACCTACACATTCTATTTTTCTAAATAACAAAGAGTAATAATCTTGTGAAATCCTTTCATAAGTCTCATGCTATGAACAAACAAATATATAAATTTTTTAAAATAATTAAATCAGATAAACCAAAAATAATGCATAACAAAAAGAGGATGCGTATTACCATGTTAAACCGAACCGAAAATTAATGGTATTAAAATCATTCGAATGAAACTATTGCGCGTTATATTATAACAGAGGCGACATATTAAGCAAATTATCATATCAAACAATAATAGAATAATAAATTAGGCAAGTGCGGCACCCACTATTATAATACACCTGACAAAACGGCCTTGCACTTATGAACGCTCCGATATGAAACAAAAAACATTTTACAGTTCCGGTTTAATATAAATGCTGGGATATCCGGCTTTTATATAATGGACTGATTTAATAAAAAATAATATACAATACTCATGTTTGCTTTTGTTTGCTGATGGGTTGGTTAAATTGCTAGCAAATTGTGTAATAATAAAAAATGCCAATCCTTGCTTATTCAATTTTAACTAACCAGTAAATCGTTACTTATTGTTGCATTTAAGTTTAATTTTTTACTGTGGTCATGCATAACTTAATTGGATTTTATAGCCGTCTTATATTAGCGGAGAGATTCTTTAAAAATTCCTTTTGAATTAATCTTTTTAACGGCATAGCTGAAAGCAAACATACAAAAACTCTCCACACGACTCCACTTAATCAATATTTTATAAAAAATTAAGGCAGACAAAGGTGTTATCACATTTTATCTTGGACTGCCATTTTCTTTAATGGTCGGCCAGATATACTTTGGGTTGTAAAGAATCCGAGAAGAACGCATATATTTTAACCGACACCTTCAGAATGTTGGCGAGAGGTAGAATATTCTATATAATATGCGGCATTCAATTTAAATTTTGTGAGAATCGAGTTCTCGTGATTTTTTTTTCGCTTTTCTTTTCATCGCTTTATGGCTATTTATATGCCTATGGTAATGCCACTTTTGTTTGACTTTTTGCTAAAACCGACACACCGGCCGACACACGGCCGACCTATACCTCAATAATTTTAATGGCCATTGTGGTGCGACTTTAAATTAAAGTTACTGCCATCTGATAACGCCTCTCGCGGAAAATATTGGCTGTGAAATTCAAATAAAAATATAACAGATCGTATAGATATCTAAGAGGTGTTTGATATTTTTAGAAAAGATGTTTTATGACAAAGTCTTAAGGAACAACTTAATTAGAGCCGCTTTTTAATGTTCAGTTTAAGTGGGAGATCTTTTTCTTCTTTAAGTGCCATCTCCTTTCCGAAGGTTGACTATCATCAAAGCTATTCTCACTTTTGATGCTGTAGGACTAAACAGCTCAACGGATAATTATAATTTGTATTATTTACTTAGATACGTACCATCTCATCAGCTCTTCTGCTTCTTTTTCTCTGTATATTTTCCTACAAAATATTCTGCAACATTACATATCTTTGTTACCTCATCACCTGGCCCAGATATTGCAGCGTCCTTATCTTAATTGCGTTTAATATCTCCTTTCCCTTTCTCATTCTTCCTAGTACCTCCTTATTTATTACTATGTCCACCCAGTTTAATTTAAATCTTTCTATATGACCACACCTCAAATGCTTCCAGTCTATCATTCATATTCTTCTTTAACGTCCAGGATTTCACTTCTCGAGTATTTTGACTCTAAGTTGTAAGCTAAGATCTCTACTGCTAGCACATTTTTCATTCTATTAAATATGACTCTGGCTTGTCCTTGATTTAATTTCCCTAGTGTACTTATATATTGAGCGTCATTAATCGTTCATGAATGTCATTAATCATTTTTTTAGAATGTTACTGAGTAGTGTCTACGGTTGTTGAATTGTGAGGTGTCTCCACTTTTCTTTTATAAATTGAAAATATTAAAAAAGGTCAGACTACTAAGCAACTGCACTATATAAGGAAACCTGGTTGAAGATCATCTGATCTAGGACCCTTGCTTACATCTAAGCTGGATAATTTAGTGCAAATATCATAAATTCTTGTTTTTTAATTGGACATATGAATATTATTGAGAGATATATTATTAGAGATAATACACAAACAAGTCAACAATGATGGCCTCAAGGTAGTGCCCTTGTAGTAAGTACCCTGTGCTTCGGCCAAGTATGGTGTTGACAGCATACCGGATATTCTTTGTGGATATTCCATTAACCTTAACTCCTATTGTTATTTGCTCTCTGAATGATTTTTTTCGAGTAAAGACTAAATAATAGCAGCGATAGTACACATCTTTGCGTTATGCCACGTTGTTGAGAGAGATCATTCACATATATTAAAAAGAGGTTATTAATCCAAACTTGCACTAGTACTGATGATGATTTTTCGCCATTTACACTCAACAACTTGGTATCAATTTGATAAATATGACTTGCAATAGAGCGCTACTTGCATCATAACATATCAATTTGTTGAGTAAAGTAGTATGATAGACACTATCAAAGGCCTTCGAGAAGTCGCAGAAAGCTGCTGTAATCTCTTCCCAGACTTTTACCCTTTTAAAAGCCTAGACCACATCCGTTACCAAACTAATATTAACATCTGATCTTGGGCTGATGTATGGCTTATTAGCATATTGCTGACATAAATTTGGAATAGGTTTTGCAGTAAGACAAG
The DNA here is from genome assembly GCF_022605725.1 of Anthonomus grandis grandis. Classification (NCBI taxonomy): domain Eukaryota; kingdom Metazoa; phylum Arthropoda; class Insecta; order Coleoptera; family Curculionidae; genus Anthonomus; species Anthonomus grandis. The sequence goes on from NC_065558.1 coordinate 10,806,761, forward strand.
AGTTGATGAGATAGATAATATCATTCAAGCCTATAAGCGAATGAATCTTATGACGAAAGAAAAATGGCAAAACTATTCATTAATATCAGTCCATGTTCCGACAGAAGAAGGAGATGAGATTGACAAAGACTCCTACGATCAGCTAGATACAAAATATGCTCATCCTACTAAGGAACTTCAAAGCCAAATTAGGTAGAGAACCTGCGCTCATTACAGACTTCATGTTATTTCAATTGACAATGGTCAACAGTTAGCAGGACTAGCAGCGACCAATATTTTAATGGTTCTATCAATAACGTTCGAACACAAAAACATACATAGACCACGTGTTGGTCAATGCGAGATATGTAAAAAATGTCATTGAAGTAAGAAGCCGAAGGGGTGAAGACGTGGATTCTGATCATTTCCTAGTACAGGCAAAAATGGGTCTGAGAATCAAGAGCATAAAAACGAAGGAACAGCAGGTCCTGAATACTGCAAGATGGAAATTAAGCATAGTTGGAAACGCTAAAATAGGAAGCAAATACCAAACCGAAATGTAAAATCAATCACGACAAAACACACCTGAAATTGAAGATATAGGAACAGCGTGGGGCACGCTCTTATTAACTAAAGTTACGGTCAGGAAGAAAGAATGGTATGATGTGGAGTAAGAACAAATTCAAAACCTAAACAATAAAGCCAGATTGCGTATGTTCCAAGACAATAGTAACACTAACATAGATAAATTAAAAACATGCAGAAAGAAAGCAGTTTTCTTGCTTACATCTTATAAGGAACAAGAAAAGAGTGGCCCAGAATAAGGTACTACAGCAGCTGGAGGAGTATGCTAAAAGCAACAATAGTACGAGATTTTTTCAAGAATTTAATGCAGATGAAGAAGGGATATAGAGTTATAAAAGGGAGTATCCTAAAAAGCGATGAAGACAAACTCACAACAGACTGCAGAGACCACAACATAACTGATAGCGGAAATAGACGTAGACGAGGTAAGCTTTCAAGAAATAATAGTGGCAATCAATAACTAAAACTCTTTATTTTACTCTTGACACGTGTTTCGCTAATAATGCTAGCATCTCCGGGAGAATATTAAAACAGCTTTATAGCATATTAAACCTGCGCCACTGCATTAAAATCAGTTTTAATCTTAGCGAAATTGTTGTGCGAAACACGTGTCTGGAATAAAATAAAGAGTTTTGGCTAGTGGTAAAACTGTGTTGTGATTTGTCATGAGTGTCGCACCAAAGGTTCCAACGATATGATTAAACTTAAAAGTAACAAAGCTCCTGAATGCGACTCAATACGAGGATAATGCCTACTACCTAAATAAATACTAGAAATATGGTAATAGGAAGCCTTTCTAAAGAAATAGAATGAGGGTGCTATTATCCACATCCATAGAAAATTCTGAACGCAGCATACAAGACACTCCCAATGTGTCATTGAGAATCAGTAACATTCATGCGTGGGATCACTATAAAAGGCTCAAAAATCTTAAACTATCGTTGATAAGAAGGGAAAAACGACAATATTTATATAGTATATGTCTTGAAAAAAAAATTGGAAGATGTTGATGGTCTTTTAACGTGTGCTCAAACAAAACTGACTTAAACGTTACTAATAATTGAATTGATCCTAATGATATAATCACTTTTTTTAGAAAAAATTTTCCAAACCCTTTTGATTACTCTTCTAAAATAGGCTTCTAAGTGACTAAAACATTTAATAATGCAATTCAGTTTTGTTCTAATTCAACTTTTGTTTGAAATTAACTTTGAAATGACTTTTGACTGAAATTAATAAAATAATTCATAGTATTAGTGCATACATCAATGGTGGATAAAATTAGTACCAGAATGCTAAACTTTTGCAGTCCATTTTTGAATGTTTTTGAACAGAATTACTTTCCCAATCAGTGGAAAATCGCGATAGATAATTACTTACCTAAAGTAAAAAATCCACAGAACCTTAGTGACTTGAGAGTAATAAGAATTTTGTCAGTTTGATCAAAAGTTTTTGAAAGTGTGTTATATAACCAGTTAATTATATATTATTGCAAAAAATCAATATGATTCTTAGAAAAAACTTAAGTACTGGAGTTAGCTTTGCCGATGTCACTGATGATATAATGGCCTCAATAGATAAAAAAATTCTCAACGGTACTTGTTCTTTAAGATCTTTCGAACCCATTCGATGTGATACATTCGACATGATCTATTATTAGCAAAAACTAAATACAGATTTTTAAAGCAGTCGGTCAAGCTCATTAGATAATATTTACCAAATAGATTTTAAAAAATATTTTCAAATCATTTTTGTTCTGGTGAGGTTAAAATCTTATCTGGAGTACGTCAGGGTTCTATTTTGGGGCCTTTGTTATTTATTATCTACAATTCTGATGTATTTAAATCTTTAAAATATTACAAATTTTTGAATTCTAATGTATGAAAGATTTTTTTAAAAATCAATATATTGACCTGGATGGTGTGTCTCTTACTAAGCTTGATAGTGTAAAGAATTTGAGTATTGTTCTGGAAATTAAATTGAGATTTCCTAAATATGTAACTATATTAATTGAAAAATAATTTTTATTATAAAAAATCTAATACAATAATTATCATGTTTTTAATTTTCATGTTGGCATAATACTTTGTGAATCTTTAGTCCTGTTCAATTTTAAATATTATGATTTTATTTATGGTCCGTGCTTAAAAAACTTAATTGGTTGAGAATGGATAGGCATAGGGAGTTGCATGTGGGTAACATTTTGCTCAGGATTCTACTAAGCCCGTCGTTTTCACTATCTAAATTTATAACACGCTTCAATATTCACGTTCGAGATATCAGATGCTCTAGTAGGTAACAATGCCTCATCAGCGGACTACTACGTTTAATGCCTTTAAGCTATACAACTCACTACCTATTGAATTAACCATACTTTAAACTGAAGTTTAGGCAATATCTATTGAACCTGTGATATAGATTCTTGTGGAATGTGTATTAATATAATTATATAACAAAAACAATCCTGTGCAATACACCACCAGAATTATGTATAAGCTTCAAACTGTAAAAATGAAATATTGGTGTAGATGATACTTGCACACTACAATTTTACTGTAATATATCACCATAAAGCTTAAACTCAAAAAATATATGTTACTAGACAATTAAAAATGAAAACCTACTTAAAATAATGGACTAACGGTTTATGGTCAATTACGGGTTTGATTGTGGGAAACATAATATTAAACCAAAGAAGTACGTTTGCTACCTGCTGTTTGTCGGTTATATTTATCGAACGGATGCCTTAAAATAAAAGGGGCTCCTCAAATTTTAAAAAAGGTGTTATTTAATTTTACACTTTATTAAAGCGGTCTATGACGGATGCTAAACAAACTGCAAATCATCAACCCCCAAACGAGAATCACTACATATGGATTTTCATGCCTCGCCCGCAATTTTCTGCTGGTTTTATTTTATGATTAAACTTCATAAAATGATACATTCAATAGCCATAATACGGGAATCAATGGGTCCGACACAACGGCGATCGTCATCCGTTATGGCAACACTGATGCAGTAGCAAAGACGAAATCGACTATATAAATCGCGTCAGTGTAGATATGGAAACAGTATTCAGTTGTTTATGACGTCAAGTATAATGCACATCAGGAAGAGATGAGCCTGCAACGAAACGGGCTCTCGTTACTTTTTATTATTCGCGGAATTCATAAAAGGCCATAATATAACTGGGAACTATAAAGTGCAGTTAGATGACTATAATGGTCATAAATCGGCGTGTTAGTATTTATTTTAGAAATTTGCAATCCATTAGATAAGAATATTTATTCAGTTATTAAACAGAGAATAAAGAAAACGTTCGAAATCTTAGGACTTACAATTATCTAGACGTCAGAATAAAGCAGAGTTCAGAGCATATAATAATGAATACAAATAATGACGTAACGTTGTGAAACAAATTATTCTTGAATATAATCAAAAGTATTTTAAGGAATCTGTATCAATTTAGAACTGATATCTTTGATTTATTATTTAATGCAGACGATTTAGGTTTAGATATTTGGGATTTCCGGAAAACCAGTATAGAATAATAGCCATAGCCAGTTAGCTACATAATTAAAAAAAAAACGTTGCATCTTTCAAAACATCATGGCTTTATTGGAGCAATTAAAGTATTTATATAAACATTGAAATAGATAAACAGCTACAGTCCAGTCAGCTACAGAACAAGTCATATATATTCTTGCACCTTTCCATCACAATGGCTACTTTGTTTGTTTGAATTATTGAATTAAATAAAACAGCAAAGATGTTATATACATATATGATACTGATTAGCTGGAGACAGAATAATTATTATTGGCTATAGAAATTGTCCAGTAAGTGAAATAATTGAAGAATATCTTTGAATAAACTTTGAAGGAAGAAAAGAATGCTTAGTATATAATAATAATTAAAATAATAATAAAATACAAATTGCAATGCTTTACGTGCTACACACAAAAGCAATGATAAATTAATAAGAATAGAGTAAATCTGAAAGAATAAGAAAAAATAAATTTCTAAGTTTTTTAGAAATTTATTTTTTCTTAACTTTCTTATTTTTTCTTTTATTAACTCTCTAGAATATTAATAAATGTCAATATAATCATGTTTGTTGTATCATTTAATTAATTTCAAATGTTCAGGCCGCAGTTTATCTAAATTAAACGAGTTCACCCAAATGGTAGGATTTGCGACGAAAATAAGTAGGAACTTTTTTTTATATTCAGGATTTCTTTGATAAATGCAATAATTTATATTTGAAGTAAATATTTATTTTTATAAAATTATATTCATAGTTCAAATGAAATATTTGTTATAATATTAAACAAAAAATACCAATGTATGTACAAATAATATGTGTGTGTGTGTACAAAAAGAAAAGCAAAATTTATTTTCCAGCACCCAGCAAACACTTAAAATTCTTCCCAAAGTTTATTATTTTGTATCGTTATTAATGATATAGACGATGCAGTTCCATCTTACGTTTTACCTATGCCATATCATATCATACGTGTTCTTTAATGTGTATTATTATACTTAAAATAAGATCTGATGATGTCATAAGGCCAAACGCATAACCTAACGAATAGATGCTACATTTGTGAGACTTTGACTTTATTTTCCTCCTTGTTACATCACATTTAATGACTGGTTCAACCTAGGGCATTTATAACAGTTGTTTTAAACTATTAATAAGCATACAATTTCTGAATATCTAGATATACAAATATAAATTTCCGTACAATCGTTTTTTTTTCCTTTTAACATTTTATATTGATACATTGGTGTAAATAACAATTAATTTAATTTCATTATAAAATACTAAAACTCTTTATTATTTGTAATAAATTTGGTCATATCGATATTTACTATTGACTGATTTTTTTCTAATTACTGACGAATCTCCGCAAAATTTAAAGTTTCCACAGCACAATCTCACTTATCAGCATATAGTAACAAAACTGTGTCAAAAAGTATTAATGCAGCAAACGTCGACTGAAGGTCCAATAGCAGCTACTTACATATTATTATAAATTTACGTTAAACTGGTTGTTAAATAAAATCCGGGTATTGTAATAAGTTTTTATTATTAGTATAAAAACCTGATCGTTAGGTACATGACTAAACCGAGACTAAAACTAAAAATCAAGCAAAATATTATTATATCGAGCGTTACCTAGACGTCTATTTTTGCAACCTGTTTGTCGATCGTTCTCAGAATTGGTTTGTTTTTTATACCTTTGACTCTTTTCGAGATAAATTTTTAACATCGTCCCTGGAGGGCTCAATCTCTAAAGTTTAATAGGACTTCCCATAACATTTCCATTGCTAGTACGTACAGCACAAGTACCACGAACCCATCCGTCTCTACCTTAGTAAACTTCTTCTATCTTTGATAATTTCCACTGTTGTCGTATTAATCGTAACACAACATCTCCAACATTAAAGACTTGCGATGAACCTTTGGTGTTGTAATGTGCGGATCTTAACTGTTGCAGGTAATCTGAAACCCACACTTCCAAAATCACTTTATTAAATTCGTTCGTTCTTTCCATAATTTTAACAAGTCACATTCTTCTAACGTTTTCTTATCAATATTTAGACCTGATGATAAAGTTTGGCTAGTTCCATTAAGAAAGTGACTAGGGTCAGTATTAAATTTTCAGGATCGTTATCAATATACGTAAGCGGACGAGAGTTGACAATAAGTTCTGCCTCTATCAGTATCGTTTGAAGTTCATCGTAGTTCACGTATTTTCTTAATATTACTTCTAACGCGTGTTTATTCGTCTTGACCATACTGTCCCAGGATCCGCCTCACCAGGCAGCCCTTTTAACTACAAATTTCCACTCAAATTGAAAACTGGAACACATATTTTGAATATTATTACTGCTTAGAAAAGTGGAAAGCATTTGAAGTCCTTAGCAGCGCGTCTAATGTTTTTGCATTGTCTGAGTATATAACACTGCAAAAAATCTCCTTAATGCTCGGATACAACTCTTTGTTGATAGTTCTGCTATAAGTTCCAAATGTACTGCTCGAAAAACTGCACATGTACAAAGCATTATATATAATTTACTCTTTTGTTCATCATGAGTAGTATATACAAAGGTTTAGCAAAATTGATACCAGTATATTTAAATGGATTTGCCACGTTAATACAGTCTTTAGAAAGAGAAGCAAATTGCTGTCTTCCTGCTTTTCCTTTTAGTTTTCTGCATATCACGCATTTATTTAATATGTGTTTTATTTTTTGTCTTTTAATCATCTAAAAGTTTTGACGCAATTCTGCTAATGTAGCGTTAACACCAGAATGCGCTCTAGAAGCATGACAACTTCCTATAATCAAATTTCTTATGTGAGATTTTTTGGTAATAATACTGGATCTCTGGCATTGTATGATAATGCTGATTTCTGCAAACGTTTCTCAACTCTTAAGATTTCATCATCATGTAGATGCGATCCCAGGGTCAATATTTTTGAAATTATATGAACAGATCTATTGCTTGAATTTAATTTCCAAATTCAAGTTATTGATTAAACATAATACAATATTTCAATGCACCTTTTAATTCTTAAGCAGTCATTTGACCTGGGTTTACCTCCATTCTAGTTTTCAGATTCGATACGAAACGTTTCACATATGCTGTCACTGAAAGTTCTTCAATACTAATAGAATTTAAATACAACTATTTTAGGGGCCACATTTACATAAACTTTTAATTTAAAATCAGCCTAAAACTCTCTTTCTAGTCGTCTACTTCATGGCTGAAGTGTTTTGATCTCTACATTTTTGACTCGACCCTTGTTTATGCAAAAGAACGAAGAAGTGGATGAAATCCAGTGCTTCGACCACTGTCCAGTTTTCCAAATCCTATATCAGATCTTCCATAATAAGTTAACACCGCTTGAAATAAGCTGTTTTAGCATATCTGCCCTTACATTATCTACACCACCTGTACTCTTATTATTTTTTTCAGTAACAGAAGGCTTGCTTTACTTCTGCTTTTAGTATACCTGGTGCCTGTTTAATTTCACCAATAGAAGGCATGTGTATTAATTCTTCATTGCCTTGTGTTGTATGTATAAGTCTTCACGGTATTTCCTGCAACCCTTCATTACGTCGTCTATCTTATTCATGAAATGGTCTCGGGTTTTGTTGGTCATCTTTAGCTTTAATCTCCTGGCATATTTGTTCTATATGGCCAGTTTAAAACTACTTCTATTAAATTATGGTATGCCCTTTAGTAACATCATCATTAATATAAACCAAAATCAAAACCATTTAGTCAACCGATCAAAGCCGCTATTTGTTAAAATGTGTCGAAACCACGATTAATAATTAATCAACTTTACCCAAAATGATTTTACCGCAACTTTGATGGCTCTATTATCATTATTATTATTGCATGCATAGAATGGCTTCATTTCTCACGCCATGGCACCCCGTTTGTTATTAAGACTTGGCGGTCGCGCCGGCGGTGTTTACCGTGCCTAAAGCAATATAACTGAGACCACAATACGGGTTTCCAACCCCTTCTTCGCTTTCTGTTATCATTAGGTATCAGGTCTTGTTTGGCGTGAGTATATGTAGGTACACTTGAACTGAATAAGTTATTTTTGCTGGGTGGGAAAACGTTTATATGGAACTCTTTGTGAAAATCGCATACAACTTTCGTAAATTCTTTTTCAATATCTTGTTACTGTCTAAGTAACTTTTTCTATGATCGTTTAATAAGGATTTTTAATAGATAATATTTCTTATTACTTACCCCATCAGAAATTATTCGTTAATAGAAATCATTTGAGTATTGAAATTTCGAAAGATTTGTGTATCCTGGAATACGTTAAATAAGTGATATCAGTTTCTGAGTGAAAAAAATTATGGCCAAAAAATATTGGCTTTTCACCTGAAATAACAGAAATAGCGACCGCCATATCCAACAACTTGCTATCAGAAAAATCAAGAAGCAAATATGCTATTCTTTTCATCAAAATTTCATTAATTAAATAAAGAAAAACACAAAATGTGAATTTATTTTCGGAAAACGTGATCTTAGTATATTTTGAACAACTTCTCTATAAATATAAATCATGTTCGTTTTGGGCCATTATTTGATGCTAAAGAGTACGTTGGCATTAAATGATATTATTCAAAACTCACTAAATTTTTGAAAACGGTGTCACAGAGATATTGAATAAGAAAAAACAAAAACCTTTAATTCGAAAGAAATTAATAAATTTATCAATAAGGCACCATATAAGGAGCATTTAGTAACTAAAGTAAGAATGGTAAAAAACATGCATTAAAATACTGATCGTTTTACATTTTTTTAAATTCCCTAATTTATGCAACTAATATTTATGCAATATTAGTTGCATAAATTATGGCGCTTGTTGTATCACTGAGTTGCGGCATATGAAAATAACTATATAGAAAATAACTCCCAGAATAATAATGGTAGCTTATATGTTCTATAGAATATGTAAAATCTACTTTAATATTACACTCAAAAATTCGTCTTGTATAAATAATGTATTCCTAAAAAGGACTGTTGGCATAAATAAATTTGGTTTAATGAGGAAGAAGATTGCAAATTTATTAAATCTGCCCGATCCTAAGATATATATAGGATACACACTAAGAAGTGATCAGCTACTCTTCTTGTACACGGAGGTTGACAAATGCCTTAAAAAAACTGGGGGTGGAAATCCTACTATTGGACTATTGTATCTGAGACGATCACGAATAACATCAATTTCTATAATTACAACTTCATCAAATAAGAAACTTTATCATTGTGAGTAATAGTTATCATTACATGCTCATTAAATAACGTACTGTTAAATTTGTTTTTTTTTCTACATATTTCAGAAAAAAACCACTCTCACTGTACTGTAGAGACTGTAAGAGTACTGTAATAACTGATTATGGTTTTCCTAGTCAGTTTACTAAAAGTAAAATTATTTCTAGGATTTGGACGAACTATTTTGGAAAAAATAAAAGAACACCTAGAATTTGCTCACTATCCGAAAGTAGATATTAGGGGATCTCATTTTTGGTTCTGAAACTGTCATCAGTCATCATTAGGTTCATATTCATATGTTACTTCAAGGTCCTGATAATTAATCTCTGTATTTGTTGGATGTTGGTTTTTATCCCCACTATAATCATAACACCCTACAGATAAGTAAATGCTAAAAACTGTTCTTTCATTGATTATTGACAATAAAAACTCATCTGCTGGGTTAGTTATTACAACGTAAAGAGGTATGTCTTCCCCTAGTGGCTCTCGCATTGATTTCTGGTTAGCAATTTTTTTTCATAATTATTTCTTTTCATAACTATTTATTTTATGTTTTATTGTCAATAAAACATAAAATAAATAGTGGATTAAGAATTATTGCCTTAAATTCGGCCATGATTTTATTCCTTTTTTTATTTAAGCATCCCCTTTTTTTATTTGACAGTGCATAAGTTTTTTTTTTATTCTCTATTAGCGCATGCATCAATTTGAAATTATATTATTCTTACACAGTTTGATTTTTTGGATGCTAGTTCTATTTTTTTTATTATCTACCATATTTCAATTATCATACATTCACTAATACTGCATGCATGATCATAAAGCTAGTATTTTTTATACGAAATTTTACTTACTCTTCAACAAATAATAGTAAATAAATAATAGCGATCATGATGTCAATTTGAACCATTGAAAAGCCGAAAAAGGTAGGTCGTTGTGGCATTAAAGCAATTTCTCAAATTATTTAACCAAGAGATTCTTCTCCTGCCAGATCTTAGGACTTTTCCCTAGACAACCAGGTGTAGGGAGCTCATAACGTTTTCCATTCCGCATTATGGATAGTAAAGTTTCTATGCTATGAAGTACTGAAGCTTATTAGTCTTTATTTTCTTTATAATCTCCATACTTTTAATTATTTTTAGTACTCCAATACTAGTGATGTGGCATGTCCAAGGTATTTTAAGTATTCGCCGATATAGATACATCCCAACGAGTGTTGTGTAAGTGTCTATGATTCTGCTAGGAACATGATGATTTTGCTAAGATTAAGGTCTTCGCTTTAAAAAAGTTTCAATGTATTTAGAGATACCGTCAGAGATTTTTCAATCCGACATTTAATTTTACAAGAATGGTCCTAATCTTCCTTTATTGTTGTGCCTACGGTTCAGCTTCAGACCAATTTTCCACTGTTATCTTTGACTTTAATCATGAGTTTTTGTAGGTCCTAAATATTGTCAGCGATACCATAGTAATCTAATTCTGAATTCTATGTCATCAAGGGCTTTTTTAAATATGTGTTGTGAGTATATATTAACTAATTGGGATAAGAAAATATCCCTGTCAAACTCTTTGCCTTTGGATTACATTGCTGTCATCGGTTTTTATTTGTATATTTGCTGTTTGACCCCAATAGCGGATAACAATAATTTTTATGTCACGGTTCTAGTTCTAGACTAAAATTATAAAGACGTTAAATCGTCGTGGGACTTTTCACTATCTTTAGCGTGGAGTCCAATTCTGGTCACTAAATCGGGTGACGATAAGGAGCAGACTGGTGCAAGTTCGTCAATGTGTGACGGGCGATATGAGATGATAGGATCAATAGATTCCAATGATACTACAAGAAACTATATTATCATAGCACGATAAGGTTAGCTATTCACCGTTACTGTATTACCTTCTTCGTTTTCGATAAAAAAAACGGTCCAATTATTCCTCCAGACCATAATGCACGCCACTACAGTGGCACGTTGTAGGTGCATTCCTTTCTGATGACTTATTGGTGGATATTCTAGGGCCCAAATATGAGAGATTTGTCTATTAATAGAGCTATTAAGGTGCAAATGGGCTTCATCATTGAGATAGTTGGATTTTGTAGGCATTCACTTGTATTACATTCTTTAATAAGAATTCGCTAATGAGTGTCTGTTGAAATGTCCAATTCTTGTGTCCGAAGACGAATTCAGGTCTCTAGCCTTTCTGTCACACTCTCCTGAACTACCGCGATGTTTTATTCTGAACGACCTTTATGACCTCGTATCGTGTGTTTCACATCACTAACCGAACCAGTACTTTGGAATTTTTTATTACACTTTTAATAGTAACATTAGTAACGTACCTTAGGAATAGTGGCAAATACACTCTCACCATTTTGATGAATGTTAACAATCAAACGCATTCTACCATGTAATGCTTCATATTAACTAATTCCCAGCTATCAACTTTCGATTTGTCACGTCATAATAATGTGACATTATGACTGTCAAAATCTGATTGGCGCGCAATTTAAATCTTGCGTTCTTTTTGAAACATTCTTTATAAATGTTAGTGTATAAATTTTAAAAAGATTTTCAGGAGATGGCTCGTAATTTATTACGCAGGCCACAAATGTTGACTTTAGCCATATTTGAAGTATGTTTCCCGTGGTGTATATGCATTTAAAATATTTAGCATCCAAAATGGCTGTATTAATTAATAAAATATTCCCTCCTCATCGAGAAGTTTTAGGTTCTTAGAGTGATAGTCATCTTTATTGTCTTTAATACGTTTTATAGTTTTTCTAATCTTATCTGTAAAAAAAAATCTCATTTCTTACTATACCTGTACTCTCCCAAAACACCAATTATACTTTGCTCTGGAATCTTATCTTTGAAAAGTGGAGCGTACTCTTTCCACACTTCTAATTTTTTTATTGATAATAACCATTCCATTGTTATCCTGCTGACCTAAAGTATGATGTCCATATATACCCGCAACTTCTTTGAGTTTTTTATGTAGGTTAAAGTGATGTCTTTCTTTAAGCATTTTGATTTTCCGGCATTTCTCTTACTGCATTGTTTTGCTGTGAATTCGTTTATATTCCTTAAGATCTTTCTTTTTTTAGTTTTTTATGTTCACTTTTAATTTTTTCACTTAAAATTACATTTAAAAACGGTAAACGACAAAACTTTTAAACCACCTTTAGAGTGCCTAGAAGCAAATATGCAACAGACAAAACGATTATATGACTTATGATCTGGAAGGGTCTATAGTCTAACGGTTATATGACTTATTACGTCTACTTCTTTTAAGAGAACTGTGTTAAACTAATGGGCCTATCCCTAATGCAAATGATTTAGTTTTGCTTTTTGCTCAAAAGGTCACCCAAGTGCTATCCTTTAGGCGTCTTTAATACGTCTTTGTATAACGCGCTTTAGCTTCCCTTAAGATGTCTTTATTAAAATAAGGATCTCGTTTCCTTAAATAAAACAAAAAAATAAATAAATATAAAGAAGATTATTCAGAAGTATAATCAGTTATTTTTGCCTTTTCTGGATAAAACTGATAATTACCCAAATCTTAACTACACTCATTTAAATGCTTTATACATATAAAAGATGTATAATGGCCTATTAAACACAAATAAAATAATCTATAATAGGGATAATTGAACAGAATAAATGTACCAAGTCAAATCGAACTAAATTCAACTCTGCCGTAATTCCTTTAAATAAAAAAAAACCCGGCTCGCGATTTTCGGCAAAACTAGACTCTGCTATTAAAAAAATCGCTCTTTTACCGTAAATAATTGGCATCGGCCGTTTTTTTATTTTTTATTTCGTCGGGTAGGGAGGAGGGTCGTTTATTCTATTCTGCCGGACGAGCCCAATAAAACTGTGCAAGGTTTTGACGAAGCCGGTGTATAAATAGGATTTGTCCGGCCCTTACTTGCACCCATTAGCAGCTACAAATGGCAAATCTCTCGCAACACGATTCACACATTCCCAAAGAAGCTCCGGATAATCCGTATTATCTGGCAAAAACTTTAACATATTATACACCTTCTGTTCCATTAACGGGGCCGCTTCCCGCTTCTCGGCCCTTCTGTTTTCATTTTATAAAAGGAAATTTAATTTACTGGAGCGGGATGGATCCTATGGATGGACGGACTGGACTACTCCATCAGTTTAATTTTATTTTGCCAGTTTTGTTGATTAAGTTCTTTCCGCATTTTTATCGATTGAGAACGGTTAATTTTAATTGTTACATTATTTTTTAATTTATTTAAGCAATTACATGGTAAATTATTGCGTTAAAAGGTTTATTTTATGTAACGGAAAAGTATGCTAGATAACTTTTTTTGCACATATAAAAAAATGCCAAGAAGTACTGTAAAAATATCGAATATTGCTAAATAAAAAATAAACAATTAAATAACATACAAATTGAAATAAAAACACAAGTGAAAGTCATAGGCAGGGGATGTATTAAGTTGATCACACGCGTGTTTTCCTGTATCAGGGCATCATCAGGGTCAAAAGTAAGGTAACGAATTACAACCAAAAGTAAACCTAATCAATTATAAATAAAGAGCCATTTTAAAAATTTAAATGATTAAAAATACTGCAAAAAACAAATAGTACATATTTAGGGGTGATTTAAAAATAGTCATTTACAATCATTTTGTTTTTTTTTATGAGCTTGGTTTTACAGATTTTGATTGATTTTTCAGTGGCTCAAAAGGAAAAATTCTACGGGTAATAAATCTGGTGATCGTAAATATTATCGAACGAATAATTTGTCACATTTCTTTAGTTGCTTACTATACTTATGCATGTACATTTATTTTTTGTGCTTATTTAGGCAAATAAAATTATTTTCATTTAATTTGATTTGATTTTGATTTAATTATATTATGATTTTTTTTATATACAGGGTGTCCTATTTGCTATGTGTGACTATTGCTATTTTCGAAAATATATGAGATACGAGGGCAGTTAAATTAGAAAAAAGTTGCCAATTTTGATGCTTATTTTAATTTTTTTAAAGCGTTGCAAAATGTATATTACTTCGTGAATTACAGGCTCATTTATAAAAAAAGTCACATTTTATTTTAATTATTATTTCCAAACCTAATGGTTTTAGAAACTTACTTTTAATTACAAAGTTTTATAATTTTTTGTGTTCTACAAAACTTCACCTTTAATTTTTTTTATAACGTTTGGTATCTTGGCAACGGCTATCAACTTTTTTTTTTAATACAGATCTGCAATTTTTATAACTTATTTTGAAAGCATTTTTTATTCTCTTTAAAATTATGTATCTTATTCAAATATTTTTCAACATGTCAACGTATTAATACCAATTATCAGAAATTTTTCGTTAGTGCGGATCTGACTTTTTTTAATGGCTAAAAACTTAAATCCTTTTAAATATTTATTCTTTTCCTCATGATTTAAAATTTAATTAATTAAAAGATTTAGATTATTAAACTAATCGTTATTTCTGATAAACCTGATGAACCCTAATCTTAATATGTTGAAGTCGGTATTGTCATGATTACCAAACAAAAATAATATTTTTGACAGGAGTCATCAAGCTTTCGCGTCAGTTTTTGTTCATGTTAATATTTGTTGGATTGGCAATAACGGTCCTATAAGATCGCCTGATATAACACCCATGGATTTTTCAATATGAGGTTTTATTAAGAACCAGATTTATCAAACTAAGCTTTAAAATTTAGAGGACCTAAATTTGAAAATAAAAGAAGCGTAAAATAAAATTTTAATTCATTCAACAACATTCAAAGAAAAATTGTAACCAATATTTGAAAATGCTTACAAAATAATGGCCGAACATTTAGATTAACAACAATTTATTTCATATTTATGTACATAGAATTTAATAGCCTTTATTTATTTTACAGAAGTTCTGGATTTATTTTTGTCCATTAAAAATAATTTAATCATAAAGTTCATTGTTGTAATATTTGTTTTTTTAAATACCTCTTTTTAATATTGATGTTTAACATTTAGTATCAATAATGTCATTCAGAAGATGATTATTAAATAGTTAAATTGATGATAGCTAAGCTAATAGGAAACTCTTTAAAGGTTATTAGAAAAACCAAGACATTTTGTGTCTAAAATGGAATTATTATTAATATTACCACTTTTATATTATTTTAGGATTTATAAATATTTTTTTAAATCATTCAAAAAGATAAACTTTGTAACTAAAAGTGAGTTTTTAAAATCAATATTTTTGGAAATAATAGCTAAAATTAAATTTGGCATTTTTTATAAATTACCCTGTAACTCACGAACAAAAAAATATTTTGCAACGCTCTAAAAAAATTTTGAATAAGCATCTAAATTGGCAACTTTTCTAATTTAATCTCCCTCGTATCTCCTATATTTTCGAAAATAGCAATAATCACACATGGCAAATAGGACACCCTGTATAGCAAGATTTAGGTACAAGCTTTAAATTTTTTATATTTCACTATTTTTTAAAGTTCTTATTAATTAGTTTTCTAATCGGTTTTGTACTGTGATTTGGATTTAAACAAATAAACAGTCATGTTTCGACTTAGTTTTGATAATTCTTTATAGTCCCTCTTAACCTTTTCACTTAGAGAATATTATTTCTTGATTTGGTACACCAGATTTTCATTATTTTGATCGATATATATGACCATAAATTCTCTCTTGAGGCCGTTTATGTACTTATTGACTTTTTTCAACTGCTAATTTATATTTTTCTTCGAGGGACTTCCTAGCACCTCTAAGTTTTATTACAAGTATGAATAGTTGCCCCTATATTTCTCTCTAATTCTTTCTTTTCTTCAGTACTTTCATTCTGATATTTGTCATTTGGTCCTTACGACTAGAGTGAAAGATACCATGACATTTTTTACAACAAATTTTTTTCTTTATTTATACTTTTTTTAATATTTGACTTAAGAGTTATAAAGGATACATAAAAAATAAAAAGTTGTTGGGGCAACAATTGGGATCAAACTGGCATTCAGTGAATAATCAAATTATTAATCAAACCAAGTTTTTTATTTCAAAATAATAAGAAAATCTTCAACCTCCCTCCCCGCCTTTCTGTCTTTGTCATTATCTCTTAAATGTAAAAATATAAATTTAAATAAACTCTTCAATTATTATATAAACAACTATACTTTCGATACTTGATATTGACCTGTTCCTATATAATTCTTGTTTTCTAGAAAAACTAAATTGATTAGATGTTCCTGAAGAATTAAGTGTGTTTTAATATAAAAAACTTTAATTAGAGAAAATTTATTTTTTGTAGAAGATCTGGATACAATGGAGCATATATTTCTTTTTTCTAGCTTCACTTAACGATCAAAAAATTCGTTTGGCATATGTATGAAAATTTATCAATTTTATTTTAAAAAAGGAAAAGACAATAAAAGGAAGGAAGCTTCTAAGATTCCCAAAATAATTAAATCAATACAAAAGGGAAACATAAAGAAGAATATGAACTAAAGATAAAATTTAAGGACGACACATCACCAATACTTGTTTTTGCTATTTTCTTGCTACCTTTGTCTAGATGAGGAATCTTCGAACCTATACACGTGCAAATAATAACTGTGTACATTACTTGCTTCTTACTTAATATAATTGATAAAAGTTATTGTTTTTATATCAAAATTAATTCAAATAAATTAAAAAGCTTTTTACCATAATTCCACAAATGAAAAATTCTAAATTCCAAAAATAAATCCTTTCATCCTCCCTAACAAAAAAAAAATGGAATTTATTTTTATGTTTTCCAGAACAAATGACACGGAAAGCTAAAATTAAGACCCAACATCTGTTAGATTATGCATAAAAAAAAAACCCGGAGAGTTATTCATTTACCTTCCCGATGTTTCCCTCGTTCCGGCAAAAAGCGGGAGCGAAGGGAGAGCCGGGACGCTTTTTATATCTCTAGAGTATCTTCCTCGACGTTTTTTTTAGCTGTAATAAAACTATTACATTAGTTTTTTTTTTCGAGAGGGGTCATCCGGTCCCTCGGCGAAGTGACCGTGATACATCAAGCAATATCAGTTGTCTAAGAGGAAAGAAGTCTGTGGCCCTCCGCGGCTATACATTTCAATATAAACTGTCACCGCGCGCCCGTTCATTGTGCTTTATAACTTTTTCGCTTTTTCATATTTTTTGGATTTTCCATAATGGTAAAACTACATGGCACCACAAAGTTAACGGATGACTTCCTTTATATCATGGAAACTGAATTTTTAAAGGAAATTGAAATGTTAAAATATTTTAGATGAAGCTTTTTTATAAATGGTTTTGATTTTGCTATAACCTTTAAGTTTGTATGACCTGAATGATTTTTGTTTTTTGTTACATCAAATTCTTTTCTACAACTTATTTTCTTATATGATATGGCCTTTTTTTGATCAATGCAGGAATGCTGATCCACCATTCAAAGCCAGTTTCTCGATATGAATGCGCAGGTATTGACGCCCAACATCAAAGGATTTTTACTTATTGCAACGTATTTAAGGAACACACTTTGTTACAGTTTTTTTTTTGTGAGCATAACTCAATGTATTCAAATTTGAAATATTTTAATATAATTTAATAAAGCTTCTTTCATTTATCAAAGTCTTATATTAGTGGTTATAAAAGTAGAAAGCAAACAGGGTTTGGGCTTATAAGAAAGAGTAATCTCCATAGAAAAAGCAACCATAATTGTTTAGGTTTCAATAATTATAAAATTTTGATCAGTTTAGAAAATAAACATATTTATTGCAAGTGTATTTAAATGGCAAATGTATGTATAAATATATCAGAATAGAATATAAATATTAATGGATAGGATATTTTGTTTTATAACAGTAACTACTTATTAAGAATAAAATTCATATTAAAGCATAATCTTGACTAGGTTGATATTGTTGGTACCTTGATCTTGTATTGTAAGGTTGTACAGGTGTCTGATTTCTTTCGGTTGCCTTGGCCAATGTCGATCTGAAAATTAGAATGAGACTTTATTATGTGTGATGTCTGCAATAGTCAGTTGAGTAAAATTTGTTACTCTTCCTTTTAACATAATTTTATTCTAGGAAAAGTGAGTAAATCTTCATTTCAATAAAATTATAAACAAAGTAACTGTCAAACCCAAATATTGATTTTCTTCTCAAGACCTCTTTAAGTTTTATTGTGGCTGGAATATATTTACTGTACTAGTTATTTCATGCAGGAATTGTCAATATTTTCAGTAAGATTCCAAGGTTGACAGATGACTTAAACATGGTAAAATTTGGAGGGGGACCATTTCGACAGAAGTTTTGCCGAGGGCAGTTTTAAAGAAACATACTAAAGAGTTTTTAAGATTTCCTGTGTTGATTTATCATAAAAATTCCAAAGAAAGGCCACATTCCAACCTAAGTAACTTGCACAGGGCACATGGTCAACTTATGTTTATAATTTTTCTTATAACCCATTAAATATTTGCATTTATTTTAATTTTAATTTAAAGTTTATAAAAGCATCCAATTTTTTAAAGAAATGTTATTCCTCAGTTCAGTTTCTCACATGTCGTTTTGTTTTTAGGCATTTTTTTCTTTCTCTCTTTCTTCTTCTTTTCCTATTTGCCCCCTTATAACGACCACTTGGGCTTCCTCATCTATTTGTTCAATTTATTACTGATATTGTGAAGGATTTGATGGTCTGAGCCCCATCGAACCCACTTAAGCTTCTTCTGGATATCCTGAAATCCATGACAGGGCATAGTACTGGCTAAATCACTTTGTCCAACCACCATAGAAGACACTGTCCTTGTCGTCTAGTTATCAACCAGGGCGAGAACAAATACCACAGGTATCACAAAATAATATAACCATTTAAAAGTGTAAAACAAAGGCCACACACATTATTTTCGGCTTAGTTAATACTAATTGAATAATTTATCGCATATATATTTACTAGTTTTACTTTAATTTTTGAGGCACCTTATTGCCATAATCTTTATTGGGAACTGAGTATATACGTATATGAGAGGTATATTATAAATTGTACCGTATTTATTTAACCATAACCCGCCGGTTTTTATCACTTTATTTAACTTTTATAAATTGCTTAATTCTAGTGAACTTATAAATTTCATATGATTAATACCCATCTCTTTATTTAGCCTTTGACACATTCACATTTGAACTTTGATAATTGGAGGTTAGGTTAATTGTCAATATACTAAAGCTTTTTATATTTCCTTTTGCTGACCTAAATTAGTTATGGTTTAAATTATCTAAAAATATTTCCTGCTTTCGTTTCGAGGCCATATTAAGGAAAGATTTTGAGAGAGGGTAGCAAAGCGGGTGGCGCTTATAGATACATATTCGATAAAGTTTTCCTACACTACTCTCGTGGACTAGCCGGAGGCAATTTTAAACCTCGGATACCTCTATTTTGCCATAAGCCACCCTTAATTTAATTAAATAATTTAATAATAAACATCAATATTCATTTTTTTATTCTGTAATAACTTATTCCAGGAATACTCTTTTATGTTAGGAACAGACTTCTTATCGACAACGTCAAAACTTTAACCTGACTCACGTTGACTGTCGTTTAATTGTTTCTAAGGTAACTATTAAAACTGATTAAAATATAATGAAACGCGGTGCCTTTTAAAGATCCATGGAAAAATTTGAAAATGCTTAGAACTTTCTACATTATTTTTGCCGAGACCATTAATTTCATGAGCATACTGACAGTCAAAGTAAGCAAGTATACAAACTCTAGAAAATGGAGCCCTTAGATGAGATGAACTATTAAAAACCAGTTGTTTTAACGTTATTAAGTTAATTAAGCGTAAGTAGAATTTGACTATTCAACTTAAGCTACAAAGTAAGAGCAATAAACAATACACAAATATTTAAAGTATCTACACGTTCATAACACTGCTCTCAATTCATCATCAAATCAAGTCAACAATCAAGTTTCAATTAACACGTGCAGGGCTACCTGAGTCACCATGTCGCTTATTGTGGTGGCCACGTGGAATAGACTTTTCCAATCATGGACTTGCCCTTCATCCTCCGTGAATTATATAAACAGACTCTGGATTAAATCCGGTAGAATTGGCCTTTATATCATAACACCATTTGCAAAATACTCTTGTAAATAATCGACGTACCTTTCAAGGGTTTCAGCCTTATCAGGTCACCCAGCAATAATGTCCAAAGGTAAACGAAGTTCATCATTGAAGATAAGTTTTGCTGAGGTTTTTTCCAGTAGATTCAAGAGTAGAGGAACGACATGCTAATAAGAATAGTTGTATACAAGTATCCCCAGTTGGTTTGCTTCGAGTTGGTCACAATTCTCAAATAGGTTTCAAAAATGCGATTCAACCTTTAAACCATTCCATCAGACTGAGGGTGTTGGAATACTTGTGACTCAAAGTTCCTTCCTTGGTCTTAATGTATCTCTCTGAAGACAGCAAATCGGGATATCCAGTCTGAAACAGCATTTCAGCTAATATGGTTGTTTATTGGTTTGGAATGGGATAAACCTCGTGCCACTTACGAAAGTAGTCCATAGCAATAAGAGCATATGGATTTTCGGAGCTTCTAGCAGGAAAAGATCCTGTTACGTTTATGGCAATTTGTTTCAAGGGTACACCAACTTTCAAGATACTGCATCATTCTCCCTCTGGTCCCTGGACCCTTGATGAATATTGCTCACAGCGTTCAACATTCAGCCAGTAAAACCTTCCTTTCACTTTTGCCAAGGTCTTACTAACTATAAAACGTCCTCCGTCAACACCCCCATGGACACCTTCAAGAATTTCAAGAATCCGTTTTCGAGGAAGGACTGTCAGATATCTCTTTTCCTTTAGATCAATGCTCCCCCAAACTCTCCTTAACAATCCATCTTATATAACCAACGAGTTCCATTACAACCAGTAAGCTTTTATCTCTGGAGATTTTTATATTATTTTACAAATATCTCGGGATGTTATTTATTTCATTTTTAAGACAATGTTTACATGTTTCAATGCAAGGTCTTTTGAATAAAGCATCAGCGTTTTGGTGATATTAGCCTTTTCTATGTTCTATTGTGAAGTGATCTCTTGAAGTTATTGAAGCCGTCTTGCTTTAGGGTTTTTGAACTGAAACAGCCATTTTAGAGAAGCATGGTCCTAAGGATGAATTGTCGACCATACAAATATTTATGGAAATGTTCAATATAAAGTATGTTCAGGAATCGCATACGTTAAAATTGAAGATGTGCACAGACTTCTTTTTAGCCCCTGAGATGCTTCTTCACAGTCTACTGACCAACAAACTACCATTTTGTCCGCTGTGAGCTTGTGTAGAGGTTTTGCAAACTTTCTTACAAATCTTCTGTAATATATATAAAACTCCAAGAAACAAGCGTAACTAACGAGTCTTAACTGGTATTTGTTAGTGGGTCGTGGCCAACTTTATATTACTTCTACTTTATCTGAATCACTTTTAAAATCATTTTCTAATACTACATGGGCGATGTATCAAACTTTACTTTGCAACATTTTTTGAATTTAGTTTCAGGTTGGCCTTTCGGAGCTTAACAAATATCTCTTGAATGTTCTTTAAATAATCTTTAAATATTTTCCCCAGTATGATGACATCTACATAAACCAAGCATGAATTCCAAGTCATTTTTCGTAACGTAACGGGTTTTCATAAGTCTTTCAAAGGTCGCTGGAAATAAACTGTCAAAGTCCTATTCCAGTCGAGAATGCGATCTTTTCTTTATCTTTTGGATGCATTTTTACCTATCACTATTTACTTTTCAGACCAAGCATTGAAAACCATTATGAACCTGATAGTGTGTCTAGGGTGTCAATCATATCGTTTTAAGTTTACCATTTGAACAAAAATAGAAGATTTCTTGGGTGGATAACGTCTTTGCTTAAAAAATTCCTTGACCATATACTTTAGGGTTTTGCATGCAGGCTTACAATCAAAACAGTTTCTCCATATTTTTCTCCTGTTGTGGCATTAATCACCACCTCTGAATTAGGTTATGGTAATATTCTGAAATAACTTAACGACTTCGCTTGAACTAAAAGTGAGAGTAATAAATAGTATAAAACTATGAAAATATTAACGTTCTTACATGTCCATAACATTATTTACTGGCTAGCTTATTTCATCTAATTTTTAGTCTTTTGATTCATAAAAGTTGATTAAAAAGGAATAAATTCTACAGGTGTAAAACAGACACTAAAAAGCATTAAAAATTCAATTGACCTTAAACCTACAAAATCGGTTGATTTGAGTCTTCACTTCAAAAGTCTTTTTTTATATATTCCATTAATTTCTTCTTTACAATATTCTTTTGTTTTGTCACACTAGTCTAACTTACTTAAAGATATTATGATTTTGCAAATCTAATTTTTGTTTTTCTCCTTTGTCTTTTTTTTAATTTTTATCCTAATTTCTATAGTTTTCTATGTTTAATTTGTAACATTTAGTAAAAAAATTAAATATCTTATAGAAACTACATATTTAAAAAATTAGACTCGTTAAGGCTAGTTATGTCCCCTGACTTAATGAATAAATATTTTTTAATTTAATTTTTGTTTAAAAAAATTCTCTTATGAGGGGTAATAAAGAAAGAGCTAAGCAAAGGAGTAATTTATTAGGTACTTGCTTGTTTTCTTTATTTCTCGCCTCTCCTAACTCTTAATATTAATTTTTTTTTAACTTATTTACTGGCTTAGCATATTTCTTTTAATTTTTAGTCCTTTAATTATAAAATGATGATTACAAAGAAACTAATTCAAAAGATTCCTTATTTCCTATATTCCATTAATGTCATGTTTATAATATTCTTTTGTTGCGACAAGAGTCTTGAGGATATGATTTTGAAAATTGTATATTTTGCTGCTCTTTTCTTTATTTCTTAGTCTCGTTAAAAATGGTGATTAATTCTTATAGATTGTTTCTAAATCGTAACATTTGATAACAAATTAAACTGATTTTGCTTTAAGATCTCATAGATTTGTATAAAAATGAATAAAAAATTATCTGACCAGTGGTATTAAGCAACGAGCTAAGTAAAGCAGTAATTTGTTACTTGCATGTATTTCTTGCTTGTTTTCTTCATTTCCTGCACTGACAGTGAGTAGAATCAGGTATTAGCGATTTACCATCCCTATTGAAGCACTTAAACAATTTAGTTGATATCTTTCTTCATTCTTGCTTTTCCTTTTGATTTAAATTAGGACAGGCATTTAATACATTATATGAAAAAAAATAATTTTATATATTTTGGTAATTTCATACTTTTCCTAGATGGAAATATATTTTTGCATACTGGTTCCGTATTTTTTTAATTTCTACTTGATTTGGTAACAATATGCACTACACTAAAAAAGATCAATGTATAGAAATTTTTCATCAAGTTTTTTAAGATTAAGTAGTTCATAATAGAGATATTATTAAATACAATGCTTATTTCCAACTATTCCGCTTTTGCCTATCATATTAAAGTCAATTATATGTATATAACCTTAACTCATTATCAGTTTATTAAAAAATAAAAATTTCATCACATGAGTAATTTTTAGTCATGTTCTTAATATAGTTTAAATAAATAAAGGTACTATTTTACGGATATCTTGATTAGAACTAATAAAGATTTTCATTTTACCTTAATCTACGACTTCACTGTATGCTTGAACTATTTCTTCAATAATAAAGATTTGCTTTCTATTTTTGTATGAAAACGATCTTATCATCTGTCGTCTTTCTTCTTCTCTTTATTAGTATTTTCTATTTACGTGCCGCTTTTGCAATTTTTAATGCGTTCTCATATTGGAAGAAGATGGACTGGAAACATTTTCTCATCTAATTCGATCCCTATGAATAATTATGCATTTAAAAAAAATAAAAATAAACTTAAAAAAATTGATGCTGCTGAAGTCTTCAAAATCATATAAGATTTTTAGAAAATTCATTAATTTGTTCTTTCAGGCATTAAATAATATTGGAAATTTTATGTGCTTCTTAATATCTCTTTGTTCTGCCGTAAATTAGTTCCTATTGCAAAATTGGATAACAGTGCTATATTTCAAAGAACTAAGACGAATGAGAAGAACAAAAATAGAAAACAAAACAAGGAGTTACGCATTGATCAGCATTCTTATTTTTAGTGGGAGTTTATTAAACAGCTTTCTACCTCCATATATGATAGAGCTACGGACAAGTTCAAAATGAGGAATGGGTAGCCTCAACAAATAATTTTTTCGCGTATTATAGTGTCTTCCTAAGTGGAGTTCCTGTTTATATTTTCTAAAAACTAAGCAAACTGTTTTCAAAATAAAAATACAACACAGGGTTAAAATATTATGACTTACAAAAAGCGGGCGACATGAGTCACGAGGCTTGGCCTCACATAGATATCTAATGACCCTTTTCTGGAGTACAAACACTGAACTAAAAAGTGAATTTGAACATGAACCCAAAAGCAAATTTCATATCGAAGGTGCGACTCGATAATCGCGAAGTATGCAGATCTGGCGATGGAGAAATTAAGACTGGTGGCAATAACCCTTAGGGCGTAGCAGCCTGATGAGACTTTTTTACATACATTCACAATATGGTCTTCAAATTTAAGAAACTTGTCTATGGAAAGACCCAAAAACTTACTGAACGGTGATGGCTTCATTATTTAAACATATGTCATTTGTATTACATTTAAAATTAAGGATATTTGTTTTGGAAACATTAAATGTCAAAAAATTTGCATCACACCAGTCTTTTATTTTTAACAAATCTGCACGTATATTGGCCTCCATTTGAGAAATATCAGAGTCGTGCCAGAGGATGGTGGTATCATCGGCAAACAATGTAAATTTACCAGTTACCTGCAGTTGTGGCAGATCGTTCGCATAAATGAGAAAAAGTAAAGGACCAAGTACTGATTGAGGAACACCCACATTTATATTAAGTTCCTTAGAGATCCCACCATTAAATTTGACAGCCTAGACATGATTTGATAAGCAGGAACTAAACCACTCAAGGGCAGTTCCTCTGAAACCATAGAGCTCCAGTTTCATCAGCAGCACTCTGTGACTCACGCAGTCAAATGCCTTGGACAAGTCACAGAATACCGCTGCTGCAACATCACCAACATTCAGTCGGTTGTACAGGTGCTCTAGAAAGCTAAAGATAGCATCATTTGTGCTCACAGACTCACGAAAGCCAAACTGCTGAAGACTCAATAGGCCAAACCTATTTAAAAATGAAACCATTCTTACCTTAACGAGCCGTTCCACTATCTATGCTAAAGTAGGCAATGACGCTATAGGTCTAAAGTTAGAAGGACAGTCACGATCGCCACCCTTGTAAAGAGGAACAATCATTGCTCTTTTTAAGCACTCTGGGAAAACTCCAGACATAAATGAAAAGTTAATTGACTCGGCCAAGACTTGCAAAGCAACAAGAGGTAAAGCAGAAAATATTTTAAGAGAAAGCCCATCCCAACCTGATGAACTCTTATTCTTAATATTAACCATTAACTGTTTAAGCTCTTCTACACTTGTAGGGGCAAAAAAGGAAGATTTGGCTACTACCACATTGCTGAGATAGCTCCTGGAATCTATTTTTTGTGAGACATTGGCTGCAAGGTTACTAGCAATATCACACTAGAAGGAATTGAGGACATTGGAATCTAAGGTACTTGGAATTTTCAGTTAACGTATTTCAGTTCATCTTCCAGTTAACGTATTATGAAATTACAAGATTCACTGTAAAGAAGAATAATATTAGGCTAAATAATGGCTGTCACTGTAAATTATAAAATATCAGTAGACTCCTACCTGTTTTAGTAGGAATAACCTCCTAAAGTTATAATTTACATTTCTTCGTACATTAAAAAATAAAAGTGCTCTAAACAATCTGTCTTCATACGTGTCTCATTATTCTTCTCCTAGGCAGAACATTACTTTTACTTTTCTTATTAGATTATATACTATAGCGTTTTCTTGTGTGATGCAATTAGTAGCGTAGATTTTAAAGCATTTTGTCTTTAAACTTGTTTAATATTCTTTAATTATGTGACCAAAATGGTTAAAGAGGGTTGATCAAAATTTGCAAAAAAGCAAATGAAGTAACAGAGGTAAGTCAATGATGCCAATATGGTTTCAATCTGGGAAGTCAATAGCTCCTGAAATTTCCTAAATATATGAAAAAAATTTAAAAAGAAAATTGTGAACTGCACCTCCCATTAAGTCAAACAAAACTAAACCATATTATTCCGCCTTTTGTTGATTTGTTGGAAAAAAGAGAGACCATTGTACCTAATAACGAGAATGAAGAAATAACGTTTAATTAATGTTTGTATTGGCAGAAAGCGCTAGTAAGTGCTTCCGGCAATTGTCTTCTTCGGTTGGGTTTCGGAACAAGAAAGTGGAGGAATCGCAGTTTCGTGAGCATGACGGACTATAGACGAATTAAAAAAATACACCGATCGCAATACGAAATCGAATCGAGTTCAAATAGAGTTTTATTTTCTGTAAAGATTCAAATATTTATACAGATGACACCGATGTTTTATCTTAAAATTTTACTAAATGGTTCTTTATTGTACCTATTGTTGAGAAAGCACAAATGATATTGCACAATGCAAACGTTTTTGGGAGCTGCAATGAAACGTTGCCAATATATAACATGGATCATTAGGTACTAATTAAGCACTAATTTATCCATATGAATAATATTGGAAGTACACGTTGTACTTATCTATGAATTAATAGTAAACCTTAATTATGGTTTTTATAGCAAAGAATTTTTTTTTCAGTAATAACTTTAATTTGCAGAGTTCTCTATTAAATGCTGAGCGAGGAAACTGATGTTAAATATTCTATAAAATAGGAATTTAAAGCTGGCAAATTATTATCAATTACCAATTTCATAAAATCTGGTAATTGGTTATCCTTTCCATTCCATAAATACAATTATCATCCATATACCTTTCGTAAAAATGAAAAAAAAAATGATTTCTAGTGCCTAGAAGTGCTAGAAGAAATAAGAAATCATTCTTGAAGCTTAAAACCATATAAACACCCTGGAAAAACTTAAAGAATTATTCCAAATCCCTAAGAGAAGTAAGAAGTTAATCCTAGAATTGATACCTTTGAACCATTGCTTAACTGCCGTTGCTTAATGCTTTAACTGCCTGAAAGAATTTGAAAAATGACCCTAAATTTTTCGAAGAAATTATGAAACTGGAAAAACTTAAAAAATACTCCAATTGTCTGGAACAATTAAGAAAGTATTTTTAAAATTTAAAACCACTTGTTTGCGATAACTTGTTACTTCAAATGCTTAAAAAAAAATAAAAATTACTCCAAGAACTTGATACCATACTACTACAATTGCCTGAAAATTTAAAATATGACCTTAAGTGCCTGAAGGAAAGATAAAAATTATTTAAGGAATTGAAACCTTTGAATTATCGGTTTCAACTAACTAGCAAAATTTAAAATATATTCTCAAATGCTCGAAAAAAATTATGAATTATTCCAGAATCTTAGGACCTACAAAAAATCATTTAGGCTGCCTGGAAAAAGTGCTTGGAAGAAATAATAAATTATTTTAGAATTTTGAAACTTACAAAAAAGTTATTTCAACTATCTTAAAAATTGTTAAATATTACCCCAAATACCTGCCAAAAATAAGAAATAGTTCCAGTAACTTGAAGTCTTTGAATGATTGCTTCAACTACATGGCAAAATTTGAAATAAGACCTCAAGTTCTTGAACAAATGAGAAATTATTCCAGGAACTTATAACCTATAAAAATTATTTCAACTGCCCAGAAAAACTTAAAAAATTACTCCAAAAGTCTGAAACAAATGAGAAAGTATACTTGAAATTTAAAACTACTTCACCTGTTTGCAAAAACTTAAAAAGTTACTTTAAATGCTTGAGAAAAATTTAAAATTATTTCAAAAACTTGATACCTTTAAATAATTATTTCAAGAAACCTGAAATGCATAAAAAGTTACTTTAACTACCTGGAATAATGAGAAAAATTAATTCAAGTGCCTTAAATAAATAAGAAATTATTTAGGGAACTTGAGACCTTTGAATTATCAGTTCGAACTAACTGGAGAATTTTTAAATATGACCTCGAATACCCGGAACAAAATTAGAAATTATTCCAGAAAATTAGGACCTATGAAAATTAATTTAAGCTACCTAGAACAACTTGAAAAATGATCTGAAGTGCTTGGAACTTGTTCTAATAACTTAAAGTCTTATAATATAATATAAATCATTGCTTCAACCACTTAGAAAATTTGAAATGTGTCCATAATTGCCCATATATAAATGTATTTAAATTAATTAAAAAACTTAAAAAATAATCCCAAAACCCTGGAAGAAATGAAAAATTATTCTTGTTAAGTAAAAGTATTTCAACTGACTGGAATTTTATTTTTTACTTTAAAAAAATTATAAATGACTTTAAATGCAAAGAGAAATGAAAAATGACCTTAACTGCATAGAACAAATGAGAAATTGTTTAAGAAACTTAAAACATATAAAAAATTAGCACAACTATCTGGACAGATGAAAAAAATTACCCCAAGTGCCTGGACGAAATAGAAAATTATGCCAAGGATTTGTAACTTTGACATCATTACCTCAACTACCTGGAAAATTTTAAATATTACCTTAAGTATCTGAGAAAAAAAAATTCCAAGAACTTAAAACCTAAATTGCAAGAACCAGATTACAAGAACTAAAAAAACATTAGATTGTCTGAAAATCTTAAAAAGTGATCCCAAGTGCCTGTAAGAAATAAAAAATTATTCTTGAAAGTTTAAACCACTTCAACTGCCTTGGAAAAACTTGATAAATGACTTTAAATGCCTAATACAAATGAGAAATTGTTCCAAGAAATTGATACTCTTGAATGATTTCTTCAATTGCTTGAAAAAATTTGAAATATGACTTTAAGTGCCTAGAAGAAATAAGAAGTTATTCCAAGAACCTTAAGTCTTTAAAAAATTGTTTCAACTACATGGAAAATTATGAAATATGATCCCAAATACCTGGAAGAAATAAGAAAATATTGCAGAAACTGAAAACCTATAATAATCATTTAAACTTTTTGGAAAAACTAAAAAAATTATCCCAAAAGCCTGAAAGAAATGAGAAATTATTTTTGTTAAGCAAAAGTATTTCAACTGACTGGAATTTTATTTTTTACTTTAAAACAATTATAAATGACTTCAAATGGAAAGAGAAATGAAATATTATTTCAAAAAATTGATACTTTAAAATTATTGCTTCAATTTCCTGTAAAAATTTGAAATATGACCTTAAGACATAGAAGAAATGAGAAATTGTTTAAGTAACTTACAGCATATAAAAAATTAGTGCAACTATCTGGACAAATTAAAAAAATTACCCCAAGTGCCTGGACGAAATAGAAAATTATTCCAAGGATTTGAAACTTTGACATCATTACCTCAACTACCTGGAAAATTTTAAATATTACCCCAAGTATCTGAGGGATAAAAGAAATTATTCCAAAAACTTAAAACCTAAATTGCAAGAACTAAAAAGACATTAAATTATCTAAAAATCTTGAAAAGTGATCCCAAGTGCCTGTAAGAAATAAAAAAATATTCTTGAAAGTTTAAACTACTTCAACTGTCTTAAAAAAAGTTGATAAATGACTTTAAATGCCTAATACAAATGAGAAATTATTCTAAGAAATTGATGCTCTTGAATGATTTTTTCGATTGCTTGAAAAAAAATTGAAATATGACTTTAGGTGTCTAGAAGAAATGAGAAATTATTCCAAGAACCTTAAGTCTTTAAAAAATTGCTTCAACTACATGGAAAATTATGAAATATGATCCCAAATACCTGGAAGAATTAAAAAAATACTCCAGAAACTGAAAACCTACAATATTCATTCAAACTTTTTGGAAAAACTAAAAAAATGATCCCAAGTGCCTGAAAGAAATGATAAATTATCCTTGAAATTAGTTCAACTGCTTAAAAAAGTGATTGGTCAAAATTGGCCTCTAAAAATGGGAGTAAGTTAGATTTTGCAAATGATTTCATTGGGTTTAAAAGAACGAAACTAACAAAAAAAAAACCATTGAAATTATAGCAATAAATATAGAAGCAGAAATATCGACTCTAGAAGTTTGGGATTTCTAATTTTTCGAGAACTATACCATCGTCTTGTTTTCATTCCATACATCATAGAAACACTGAATTATAACGGAATATGAGCAGATCTACAGGAATAAGAGCAGTTTGAAATTTCGTAAAAATGCCATTTTATACAACTTTTTTTAATTCAAAATTTGCGTCTTAAACGTATAATAGTTAAATAGATTTTTAAGTTTTTTATTGGTTTAAACAATTGGGTCAGATTGCATAAAACTAACTTAGTCTTCCTCGCAGTGGTTGCCCATTTAAATCAGTGTAAAACTGCAATTTATTGTTCGATAAAATAGCATAAAAATATTTTAATTTATTAGCTAATAATTGAAGTTTCAGTACAGTCACACTTTTCATACCCTAAGACAAAGAAGCTACTATGATCAATCACGATTCCGTCAGATTTTTTACATTTTCAGTGCATTTATCCTTTATCGATCCTGTAATAAACCAAAAATTAACAAAACGTCCGGTAAACCCGCCGAATTTCAAAAAATTTCAGCTATAAATTAAAAGTGACTTTATTGGCATTTGATGTATTTAGACCCGGATACCAAAAGTAACAAAAATGCTAATAAAGGGCAATATGGAAAAAGGCAGGCGACATATCCGCATGATTGGTTTGGCTGCAAGGGACTAATATTCACCACAGTCATTTTTTTGCATGGAAGCTGGTCGAATTTTTAATTAAAAAAAATTTACTATTTATTGGTTTCTTAAATAAAATTTAAAGGAGAATCATAAAAGGCTCCCTTATTAAAATATTACCTAAGGATTTCATTATAATTCGTACCATATGGCAACAATGATACTACTGTCAGTCGCAGGTCATCATATTTCTAACCTCGATTCAATTTTATTCGCTTATTGATCATCTATATGAATACCCTAATGCCCAAAGCGTTGTTGCCATAATTTATTTCTAGGTTCTATTTCAGAAATAAAGATTACCTGCGATAAACCTGATCATTAATTCTAATTATTTATAACATCTCCTATAGAGTATGAAGTGGTTTAATGTGAGTATAAATTTATGAAAACTTATTTCAACTTCCTATGTTTAGCATAATTAAATTAATCCATTAAGCAAGATTTTGTTTCAAAAACTCTTGTAAACATTTTTTATTTTTATCTCCAGACATCTTTAATTTAGAAAAGACTTCTCTATGTTCTAGAATCTTATCAATAATAAACGTAAATAGTTCAAGTATAAAAGGTGCAATTTCTTTGATTAATTCACTCTTTATATTATCGTGTCGTGGAGATTTTGTTTTTTTTATTAAGGCATTTAATTTATTTATATATGTATTATACTGTTGTTGCTTAATGTAATTATTTTTTATCTCTTAGCAAACTTTGATATAGTTTGCCCCTTTTTGAAATTAACACCGTTAATCCTAATGTCGTACAATTTTCGCTTTTTATAATTTACCTTGGTACAATCCAAAATGAAAGTTCTAATTTTTTATAAAAATATATTAAAAAAACCTTCAATAATATCTTTATCATATATTTCTTGCCATGATTCAAATTTCATTATTAATGTTTCACATTTCTTTAACTCTTTCTTTATTAAAAACATACATATTTTTCTCTATCTAATATGCTAACAAACAATACATAATGATCTGTAATAATTGCTTTAATGGCAACTGGGATTAATTTCGTTAAATTGTCTTTCATAATTTTTACAAATGCATGATCTATAGAGCTTTTCGAATTTATCGGAACTTGGGTGGGCCTATTTACTACAGAATGATATCCATATATTCGCTCAAAATATTTAAATATTCAATATTCTAGTATTTGCGTCTTTTATATAACTCAAAGATTCGAAAAATTTATCAGGGTGTGTAGCAGGAGTTCGATAAATCACAAGAAATTGATTTTTTTTACAAATTACTAACTTTTAATTAATATCATGGTTCCATCTTCTTACTGTTAAGTGTTATTGTAAACACAAGTAAAATTTTACTTGTGTTACTTTTTATGATTGACATTTTTAATATTACACCCAAATTTAACGGAAAAAAATTAAGCCGTTAGTGTCATCATAAAACAAAACTACGGCTTCACATTGACGAACTACGATAGTACGAGTTTTCTCTATTGCGTTGACTTGTTTGATTTTGGCGCGAAATTTGAAATTAAAGAATAAAGTTCTAAGCATAATTAAATACGATCTAAATGCCTGAAAGATGCTTTTGAGTACTGAAATATTTATTCCAAACATTTAAGTTATTCAAATGCCTGGAATAATTTTTTCTTTTAATTGCTAATACACCCAAATTTAACGGAAAAAAATTAAGCCCTTAGTGTCATCATAAATCAAAACTTTGGTTTCATATTGCCGAACTACGATATAGATATGTACTCTGTTTGCTGTTTAGGTTCTAGAGCTTTAGAGTAATAATATATAGACAATAATAAACAACAAAAAATATCTTTGATAAACTCTAAATGGTGGATTGTATCTTTAATTTTTAATTAATAATATACCAAAATTATTAAAAAACGTGACACTTGCGACACAAAGAAATCTATAGTTTCAACACGATGGTAGTGTTGCCTATTTTGCGAATCAGGTGCGTCACTACCTTGACCGGCAGTTTCCATTTCGGTGGATTAAAAGAGGAATTTTATTTCCTTGGCCAGCTAGGTCTCCGGACTTGACCTGTCTTGAATTTTATTTATTGGGAAGAGTTTTAAGATCTCGTTTACAACACACGACCAACAACATGACAAAATATGATCGAGAGAATTACAATGGTTATAAACAGCATATCCGTGGCGCAAATTGTAACTACTGTGTCGTCAACACAACAAAGGCTGTACTCAGAATGATTGTTTTTTGTTACTTGTTACCTCTTGTAAATTATCTTTCATATGACACCTTGTTTATTAAAATTGATTAAGTGTAGAATATTGAATAGCGATTTAAATCTGACTACATTCCTCCACCGGTATTATTGATGAAAATTTGTCTTAAACCGAATTTATAGAATATTTGCTTAGCTTTCCAATAAGGTTATTAAATTTATATCCTAATTTAGAAATTTTGTTTAAATTTTAAATTTGTGTTTTTATTTTGACAGCTTTTCGCAAAGTTAAAAATACTTTTGGTCGATTCCTCGTTGCCATTTTTGTTATGATTTTTCTCCTTGGGTTCTTGAGATATAGACCCTGTAGACCCTTAACCGAACACCCTGTATATTAATTCCCGGTGGAAAAAATCATGAGACACTTCGAACATCATCAGCCGCAAGCGATAAGTGCAGAAAACTGGTCTCCACCGTGATGCCCCTTATATCATAGCCCAACAAAGTGTGGACGTCAAACTCGCTAAATTATTATTATAATTACTTTTAATGCAGCGGTATCATGTTTCCGTGGACATGTTTATTGTTTTCGCGGCGTGGTTTAAGATACGGTCCCGCGTTTCTTTTTTGCCCGCTGACGTTAAAATAAGAAAACTCGCAATATTTTGCCAATGCTTTTATGCCCAGTATTCCCACACCGATTCGTCCATGATGCACCGTCTTGGATAATTTTTATGGGGGGTTTATTCTAAAAGTAAGAAGAAATAAATAAGTGACATTTTTATATCACTAAGTACTTTTCGCTATGTTCGCTGATAATCCAACTATGGATAAAGAATGGAACCTATATTCCTGATGATTGTCCTATTGATCTTGATTTTTTTTCGTTATCATTTTTCAGTGCTTATAAAGAATTTTAAACAGCTTTCAATATTAATGAAAGCAAAAAGATTTTATATATTTTTTCTGGATCTGTTCAAGGCCTTTGATACCATAAACCACAATATCTATAATAATAATAGTAACGTTTATTAAAAAACAATATACGTAATGTTTTACTTACTAACAAATACAATAAATAAAAAATACATTTTTAGAAATATCACTAGCACACAAGTACTTGCGCGTGATTTGTGGTTACATAATCCGGTAGATGTCAAATTTAGTTAATTATGTCCTTATTGGGTAAACAGGCTATAGCTGGGATAAGAAAGGTCATTTCAGAATATAATCAGTACAATATGTAACAGTATGTATACAGAGTGACCCAGTTCAAACGTCATTAATGTTAATACGTGATAGAGAATTAAAAAAGAAATAACCTTTTATCATAAAATTTTTCTCAGAAATGTTTAATAACAAAGATACCGGGTGTTACAGTTGAGAATAATTATTTATTTATTTATCATAACTCTTAAACTACCAGCCCAATTTTAATTAAATTTCGCACGCAGGTTATTATAGCAAAGTATCAATTACTGATAAATTCAATTTTTCAAAAAATTGCCAGTGGCATAACATATGGAGGGACTTGGTCCTTTTTTGTCTCAAATCTGCGAGGCGAAAAAATATTTTTTTATAAGAAGTCAACTACAGATTCTCCATTTAACTTGAGAAAAAAGTTACTCTTCTAAAATTATGATTTAAGGCACTGTTTTTAAAACATCTTACTTTAATTATTCAGAAATACCTGCTAAAACGTTGCAAAAATTTATAAAAAAGGGAATCAGGCTAAGATTTGTAAAAAAGTTGCATATAAAAGATGATCAAAAGTGACCTTAAGTCATTATTTTATTTGACAAGTTTAATTTAAGATTCAAGCCTAATTTCCTTATTTTTTAAGTTTTTGCAGCATTTTAACTGGCGTTTCTGTAAAATTAAACTGAGATATTTTAAAAACAGTGCCTTAAATCATAATTTTACAAGAGTAACTTTTTTTTCGAAATTAAATATAGAATCTAAGAGTTGACTTCTTATAAAAAAATATTTAAGCACTTTGCAGATTTGGGACACAAAAGTCCCTCCGTATGTTACGCCACTGGCATTTTTTGTTTAAATTGGCTTCATCAGTAATTGATAATTTACTAAAATAACCTGCATGCGAATTTTAATTAAAATTGAGCTGGTAGTTTAAAAGTTATGATAAATAAACAATTATTTATTCTTAGCTTTAACACCCTATATCTTTATAATTAAAGATTTCTGATTAAAATTATATAATGAAAGTCTATTTTATTTTAAATTTTCTATCGCGTATTAAAATTGATGACGTTTAAACTGGACCACCCTGTATATGTAAGTTGATATTTCAAAAGCGGTTTGAAACAAAAAGGATTCATTTAATGTATTTAAGAATTATTAAATCATTAAAAACTTCTCTATCCTTTAAAAATATCCAGTTTTTGGTTTTGCATCTAAAAGAGTCAAAGCTTTCAACCATCCTTATATCATTTAGAAGTATGTTTATACAGTTTTGGAGCATAATATTTTAAACTCCTTTGGTCATGAGTTTTACGAGTCGTGGTTGGATATGCCAACTTGTTTTGCCTATTAGATTAGCTTTGGTTAATATTTAACTCTATCGTATTTTTCTTTCTATATTTAAGGATATCTGAGCAACAAAGTTGACGCAAATCTAATATGTTACTGTCAGATAACAGGTTATTAGTGGGATATGTTCTATCTCTGCCAAAAAGGTTTTAAAAACCATTTTTTGTATATGTGTTTCAGAAACCCTTATATGCAATTTTTAGATATTTGGTAGTCAAATAGTCAATTAGTACATAAATTGTAAAAAAAGAATTGAAGTCGCTCTTTTGAACGACTTCATCGATATAAAGGTCCCATTTAAATAAATTGTCCATTTTAATTCTGAGATATTTAAAAGGTGTTGCTCCGGGTATTTCACAACCCTCAATCTTAATGTTGCCAAGCAAGCACATTTCTGTAACTTGCAAAAGACATATACTTAGTATCATATATTTAAAGTTTATGTATTGTATTAAAATCAGTGTTTCTATTATCCAGTTTTCTATTAATTAACTAAGTCGAAAACTTTGCTTAAAAGCTTAATTGACCGCCTTGAAGACATAGGTATCAGAGAAACAGAACTGCAATTACTTAAATCCGACTTAAAAGATAGATCACAAATAGTAAGTATAAATAGAAATTTCAATGAGGTACAAAAAGTCAAATATGAAATTCCTCAGGGCACCAAAATTGTTCTGGGACCAATACTATTTTTAATTTATATAAAAAAAATGTAGAAGCTGAATTAAATACCATAAAATATTGGTTTGACTAAATGCAACAATCAATTTAAGTGAGACTAAATACATTGCATTCAGTTGCGATAAAAGAAGCGATCCCCACTTTAAAGAAATCGTCAATAAAGTCAAGAAATACTAGTATTGATAATTTATCTATAAAGAAAGTAAATCAGATTAAATATTTATATAAATAATAGATAGATACCTGAAATAGGAATACCATATAAATAATGTGATTGAAAAACATTGTGTTTAGAAAATTGAAGAGTACACTTGGTATGTAACTAAAATTCGTATATCATGTCTTAGTTGGGTCACATCTACAGTGGTCGTGTTATCGTGAGCTACGTATTACCCAAAATAATGGCAACACCGCTTGGTTGCCGCTTGCAGGCGGCGGAATTTTTCGTTTTTATTTTTTGAACCGGGAGTCAGCTGACCTCACTTTGCTGTGTTATTGCACGTTGCATTAATAATTTTTGAGCGTTATTTTCATGTTTTTTTCACTATGGCTGTTTATACCCCTTCCGAAAGAGTTCAACTAATTAAATGGTTTTATGGAGGCAATTCGGCAGTACAATGTAGAAATTTGTTTTCAGTGACATTTGAGAATAGACCGATTCCTTGTGCAAAAACGGTTTTAAATGTGGTTACAAATTTTGAGACATCTTTTTGTCTTCAAGATTGTAAAAAATGCCACACAAAACGTCAAGAACCACCTGTTGAAGTGGTCCAGGATATAGAACGGCGGGAAGAAATGGTTTGCAGTACCCTAGAACTTGATTCGACACGGTCCACTAGAAGTGTTGGAGAGGAACTGGGAATGAGCAATAAAACTATTCAATAGCAATAAAGCTCGTATCTGGAAAAAATATGGGTACAAATGTTTCAAGTATTCAAAAACTCAGGAAATATTTCCTGAAGACCAGTGGCGAAGAATGGAATTTTGTGAAACTATGATGGAAAAGGCAAATGAAAACGAATATTTTTTTTAAAATATTTTGTTTTCTGATAAATCTTCTTTTCCATTACATAGCAAACAAAATCCTTCCATTGGTCGTTATTGGTCTCAGGAAAACGAGCACAGAAGTTTTCAGTTTCGTACCCAGTATCCTCAGAAATTGAGTGTTTGGGTAGGTATTTTGGGCGACAATGTTATAGAGCCATTTTTTATTGATGGCACTTTAAACGCCCAAAAGTACCTTGAGTTGCTGCAAAACTAAGTTATTCCTGCCATTCAAATCCTACCTTATGTAGACCTGGGATCGGTTTATTTTCAGCAAGATGGCTGTCCTGCTCATAACGCCGCTAGCGTAAAAGAATTTTTAACAAATACTTTTCCTAACTAGCCTTATTAGTGGGACTGGCGATATTAAATGGCCTCCTAGATCTCCAGATTTATCTCCAAATGACTTTTATCTGTGGAGTTACCTTAAGTTAAATGATATGTTGTTAAGTTTGTTTATTAGAGTTTTATTTCTGATTTTTTATTATATTTTTATCAGAGTTGATATTTTATTTTTTATTAGAATAGCGCTTTAATCTTCATTATGCAAAACACAGCATATTAAACATGTTAAGATTACAATTCTATGCGGGTTTTACACATTGTCATATCTGTAAAACCGGCAATAGAATAAATATTTTAAAAATGCCTGAATTTTCGCGTAATATTTTGAGACATTTTGTCGCCAAACGACGCAGCTCAAAAGTCAGATGTTTACTAATCCCGTCCTCGGGCCGGCCGGGACGGTGCTCTGTCGCAGGCCTCGTACACGCGGACGTTGCAAAATTTCGCCTCTATGCGGTTTTCTATAAGTAACGAACGAAAACACGATCTGTATAATCACAAGATAGGGAACTTACAACACACACATTAAACCTCTAGAAGTTGTAAAAAAAAATTGCTTGAAACGTATTTACAATAGACAACTTAAATAATGAACAAAAGACTGCTATATTGCTACAAACTTCTTATACCCAATATAAGCCAAATCATGAATTAGAAATAATTGACTAGGTACTATTACAAAATAAGATGTAGTCAATAAATGACAACTACGATACATAAAATATCTAAGAATTTAAATATAAAGATCAGGATGGTTTTTGTCTTTTCACATTTATCGTCAGCTTCTCAATGACTTAAAGCATGTTTGATAAACCGATTTTAGATGCTGTTTAAACGATAGCTATAAATAATTTAATCTTCATTACTATTTACCACCTTAAGTTTTATATTTTGGTTTTGGAGGATTTTATATAGGTAGTAATTCTTGTTTAATTCTTATTTTTAAAATTTTTTTGCTTGTATGATTTTTCAATTTGTTATAGAGGTGTAATACATTTTATTTATTATCTAGACATTTTTGTATTTAGCTCCGTCAATAACAATCCATTTAATATAGCAAATACCTTACCTATTTATATAATATGTTTTTTGAAATTTTATGTAAGAAAACCCGAAACTGGACTCTAAACTTCAGTGGTTTTTCAGTTTATTCTATATTTTTGTTTTAATATAAAATGATTAAAAATATTGTGAATTTGGAAATAAGTGATTCAGATTTGTATTTGTAGATGTATAGCTTAGATCGTTATTATCCATAATTTTTTGAAGAGCTTGAATACTAACTGGTCTATTTATAGTAATAGAACACTCTTACAGGATCATTTAAATTATTCATATTCTATGCTAAAAATTATTTTAATATATTGCGAAATCGGTATTAGTTCCGGAACTACAAGAAAAAAATGAAATACTTAACGGCTTTCTTTATATATCTCTCACGAAGAATTTTTAAAGTGATTTAGTAATCCTAAACAAACAAATATCAAAATTATTTTTTTTTTAATTAAAACATTATTATTTAGCTATACAACTAGCAATACATAAACAACTTACCGTTTTAAAGCACTTTAATTCAAATTTTATTATCCAGCTATTACCTTAATAACGATTTTCCCGGACAAAGATTAACTGACAAATAACAAAAATCTTTATAGTAATAGGAATCATATCCATTTAAGTTATGCAAGAAAATTAAAAATAAAGTACTAATTTTTCTGTGATCTCCTGACAACAATCTGCGTAAAAAATTCAATGTATTTTTAAAGAACTAAAAATTTTGCGTAAGTAAAAATAGAGAATATATATTGTAACTACTGAAAGTTAAAATAACAAATAACAAAGGTATTGCTTGACATGAAAGGTGCACTGAGATTTGCTAAAGGAGATGAAAGTTACTAAGTGAAGAGTTGGTATAATCTGAAATAAAGTGTGAACGCTGACAGGTCTAAAATGGAAACTGCAACGAGAACGGTTGTTAAATAAAGTAAATAGATTCATTTTAATTGCTCATGTAAAATGTACTATGTTACAAAACATATTTGGATTTTATGTGTTTCACACGTCCTCTAGCTTGTGAACTAAGTAAATATATTTTTTTATGCTTTCCAGGTCTTGAAATAAGAACTTCTTTCAATTAATCAATCTTAAGACTATAAAAAAATTGTTCTCAATTCTGTCCTAATTATTGGAACAGCTCAAACTTTAAAAGGCTTAAATTTCCAATAGTTGAAATCGTATCCATTTAAGTTATGCTTGCAAATTAAAATGATTACGATTAGGATATCCTTAAAATAATATAATAATTAATTATGCATATTCTTATTTTACTAAGCCATTAAATTCTTTAAAAATATAATTCAGTTTATTCTATTTTAAATTATAGATTAGAGGTAACTAGTTACATCTTTTTAAAATTAAAAATATTTATATTATTTAAATATTATTCTATAAATATTAAGAACTATGAAAAATAAAATTTAATTTTTATTAAAAATTTAATTTTAGGAAATTAAATTTGAATCTTAGACTAATAGAGTAATAAAAATATATATCAAAAGGTTTAAAAGCATTTTCGTGACCCAAGATTTTATCTACGCTAATGTTTATTGGATTCAGACTAAAAAAATACTGGGATTATTGAAAGTTGGTTGTTGTGATAAGGGATACATATAAAACATTACACTTTTCTTCAATGTATCTATATTTATTTATGATTTTTTACATTATTTATAAATGTAGCCAACTAATATATATTGTCTCGAGGATGACTATGTAGAGGTCAAAATTTAAACTCTAAAAAAGACAACACTATAATATGACTTTTTTATAAGTTTAGAAGGCAAACTAATTATAATTGCTGGAGCTAGTGGACTACTATAAATTAAATAATTTAGGCCTATTTAGTCAGTTTGAGTTTCAAAGAAGCATATTTTATATACTATATCTCAGCAATGAATGATGCACAAACTATATGAAAGAATTTTGCTGGAAATAATGTTTAAGTACCTAACTTATAGGAGCATATCTGTTACTGCACGAAAAACGCTGCGTTTCTTCAAAACAGTCTTATATAAGTTATAAAATATTATGTAGATTATTAAGTGTAATTCTTAATATTTTTTGTTCAACACTTTTTGCTATAGAATGTCAAATTAGGGTTAAGTCAAAAAAATAAAAGTTCTTTTATTTAGGATAGGCTAAATGATGAAATCTTAATGATTGGTGTTACTAAGATTTAAAGTACAGTTTCCATTGAAGATTATTGTTTTTTCAGCAACCAACTGTTTATGTTATAAAAAAATATATTCACTTTAGTCAAGATTTCAAGAATTGTAAAAAGAAAAATATATTTAGTAATTTTCTAAAAACCTTACAATTATAGGCACATTCTTGAAAAAATTGTCCTTTATCAAAAAATTAAAAGCAAAAATCTGACCCATCTTGTAGTTTAAAAACCAAAAAACGTCTTTATTTTTTCGAATGTAACTTTTAAATAATTATTATGAACGCTATCCTTATTTATTATATTACGCTTATTTTCTAAATTAACACTTTTTTTTATATAGATTAATAATATAAATAGATTAATATTTACTAGAAATGTCTTTTCTTTTATGCTTATTTATTCATTGTCTAGCCTTGGCTTTATTATACATAAAAAACGAACTATATTTTTTTTAATGAAAACTTTTTTTCTACTTGTCTTTATAATATAGTCGTTAATTAGTTAATTGAATCCTTTTAAAAGATGATTAACGGGAGCAGAAAAAGCAGAAGCAGCAGCAGCAGCTTTTAGTAAAGGTAGTGAAATGACGTCTGTGTGGCTTTTACTTCATTAAGATTCGTTAATTAGAAATCGGGCAGATGGATGATTCGTTTAATTTATAAATGGGCCGAGATTTAAAAAGAGATCCCGAGATTTAAAGTATAAAAGGTATGCTCGCATCATTTTTGGCCTCTTTGGCAAGCATTTAAAAGAATACTTAATAGAGTGCCATAATTTACAAACTTTCAAAATAAAAAGATAAAAAACATAAGCATCAGGAAGGCGAAAAAAATATTACGCAATTAGTTTCAGGTTATAAAATCAAAAGGATTTTAACCCAAATATTTATAACTGCCGGCATAATTATGTACGATTTCCAGTAATTTTATAATACCTTACATTAACGCGCTGACATTACGAAGTCCTGTAAATCTTGTCTTTTCAAACAATGCTCGAAAATCGGGCCTGTCTTAGATCAAGATTTTAATTAGGATCGCAATCTGCTTTATTTTTGGCTTTTATTACCAAAGCGTTTTGTTGCGGTTCTCGCTCGGTTTCGTAATGCAGACTTTAAATATAATTTGTATGTAAGTGATTCTTACAGGTGCTTCACCTGAATAATATTAATATATTCTAATTGTTTATTTATAATAACATGTTTTACTTCAAGGGTTTCCGGTTGACTTGTAAAGGATATACAGGGTGTTTCAGAACTATTGGATCAAACTTCTAGGAGTTGTTCAGTGCAACAGTAGAATCCATTTGAGTATAGGCACCCATATCCGGAAATGTGTCACTACGCCACTACGGCCCTAAGACGCGTTTAAATTTAGAAACAATATTAATTATCTAAATAAAATCTGATGCATTTATTTTTACCTTTTGTATATGATACCATCACAATAATTGTTCAAAATGCCTTCCTCCATTCTCAATACACCGATTTAAACGCCGCACATGATTTCGCCGGACTACACTAAAAATTTGATCCTCGTTTTTAATGATTTCAAATGCTGCTGTTATTCGTCCAATTAAGTCTAGCTCTGATTCTACTGGTGTTTTGTAGACTAAAGACTTTACATGTCCCCACAAGAAAAAATCGAGCGACGTGAAATCGGGTGACCTAGGAGGCCAAGAAACTGCTCCACCTCTGGCAATCCAACAGTACCCAAACCGCTGAGCCAAATACTCGTGTACTTATACAGCAAAGTGAGCCGGCGCTCCATCATGCTGAAACCACATTTGCTGTTTAACGTTTAGTGAAACATTTTCAAGGAGTTCTGGGAGAACTTCCTCCAAGAAACGCAGATAAATAGGTCCTGTTAACCGTTCCGGTAGAAGGTATGGCCCAATTAAATAATCATTAACAATACCTGCCCATACGTTGATAGACCAACGATTCTGATGTTTTCTTGGAAAAAAGTATTTTCTTCGTCCCAAACATGGCTATTCCTACTAATAAAAATACTGTCTCTTGTGAAAGAGGCTTCATCGGTCTACAAAACATATCGTAAAAAATTTGGTTGTGCAATGATGTGATCCAGAAGCCATCGACAAAATTGAACTCTAGGATGATAATCGGCTGCAGATATACCTTGAACTTTCTGGAAGTGGTAAGGATGGAGTTGTTGCTCGTGTAGTACCCGCCAGACAGAAGCGTTACTCGTATTCATATTCTTAGCGACGTCACGTGTGCTATTTGATGGTTCATCGGCAACTCGCTGAAGCACCTCTTCTTCAAATTCGACCGTTCTTACGGTTCGAGCAACACCAGTATCATGCATCTTGGTCTTAAACATGCCTGTCTCAGCGAGCCGCCGATGAACCGCAATAAACTTTTTGTATCCAGGATGCTGTCGTTCGGGATAACGTTCATGATACAACCGCGATGCTCTTGGTGCATTGCAGTTTGTATGCTCCGTATGCCAAATGTATATCCGCCAATTCTTGATTGGTAAAGTTTTCCATTAGCAATAAATGTTTAAAAATTGTAAGCTATAAAATTTTTAAACATGACATTGAGAATTGACATTGATAAGCGTTGATTTTAAACAATTGTTGTTATGGTATCATGAACAAAAGCTAAAAATTAATGCAGCAGATCCTATTTAGGTAATTAATGTTTTTTATAAATTTTAACGCGTCTTAGGGCCGTAGTGACGTATTTCCGGA
Organism: Anthonomus grandis grandis; assembly: GCF_022605725.1. NCBI lineage: Eukaryota > Metazoa > Arthropoda > Insecta > Coleoptera > Curculionidae > Anthonomus > Anthonomus grandis. The sequence continues at coordinate 10,850,726 of NC_065558.1, forward strand.
CATGGGTTCCTATACTCAAATGGATTCTTCTGGTGCACTGAACAACCCCCAGAAGTTTGATCCTATAGTTCTGAAACACCCTGTATAAAGCTAGAATAGCATCACAAAATTTCTTTTAAAATTACTTTAAATCAAATAGAAAATAGCATAGAAATAGCTGATTTATGTAAACAAATTTAATTTAGCATTGTCCACCAAATATTATCCTAGACTATTTAAGTCAGCAATTGTAAAACATATATTTAAAAAATGGTTTAAATTGCCGACCAATAAGTTTAGTGTCAAATTTGTCGCAAAAAAATCTGAAAAAATCTTGTTGCCGCTACTTGTACATTGTACCATATTACAGATACATCTGCAAATGATGCCTAAGGAAGGATATATATCAGTCAAATGACACATTTAAAAAGAGTGCTTTTAATAATGTGTGTCATAAAAAGCTTTTGCGAAAGCTAAAAAGTATTGGAATCTGTGAAACTACACCTGAAGTTATAAAGAAGACAAGTTATATAGATAGAAAATATAAATGGCAAAATTGGGTCATTTGCATATAGAGAAAAAACTTCGTTTACAGTTAAAGAATGATCGATTAACCTAATCAAAAATTTAGAGTAAATAGGCGCCAATGAAATAATCTGATTGTCGCAATGAAAATGGTCTAATTGGAGCTAAAAACCCCACCTGAGAGTATTGAGAATTTAAAAAATAGAATATTTCAAGAATGCAGAGAAATTAGCGGGCAGACCCTTGCCAATGTTCGTAAGGAGTTTAAAAATAGGCTTTTTTATTGTCTTGCTAATAACGGCGCGCATTTTGAACATTTAATAAAATAAATTTGTTAAACTAATTAAATTTGTTTTTCTACCCTACCGATTTACACTTTAATTGCTTCTTGGTCAATCAATTTTATTTTTTTTTACAACCGTTGATAGCATAATGAATGCCCTTTAAAATAATGTACCACACCATGGGGTAGCCATTTGACATACCAAAGTGTGGCGTAAATAAAATAATCATTATTTTTAGACATTTTCGCTAACTATTTGCTTACACATTTATTGATTTAATTTTTTTTGTACCGTTGTGAGTGGTGAGGAGGTGATTGACAGAACTTCAGTAAATCCATAATTAAACGTGTTTTTTTTTTATTTTTTTTTAAAGATTTAACGTCGCTCGATTTTTTCTTGTGGGGACATGTAAAGTCTTTAGTCTACGAAACTCCAGTAGAATCAGAGCTAGACTTAATTGGACGAATAACAGCAGCATTTGAAATCATTCAAAACGAGGATCAAATTTTTAGTGTAGTCCGCCGAAATCATGTGCGGCGTTTAAATCGGTGTATTGAGAATGGAGGAAGTTATTAACGGTGGATCGTTTTGAAATGAAAGCACTGTATAAGTAGCTATAATCAATAACAAAAACTTTGATATATTAAACTATCATTATTCTAAACGGTATTGCAGGTTATAAATCGTCCTATAAGAATAAAATGATATAAACTTTCACATTCTAAATATAATTCTCGTGTTTTTTTTTATAAATTAATAAATGTATGTCTATGAAAAGATTTTAATAATTTAATGATATTAAGAACTGTTTCGATATTTTTTTTCAAAATCTCTCATGAAAAACAAAAAACTTTCCTTTATCACCATATATGAATAATGACATAAATTTTATTAAAACTATGACTATTTATTTAGGAAAGATTAAATGTATAAAAAGACAATAATATGTAACAAGTATATAAGTTTATTTAAACTAAAAGTGTCAAACAAATACTCAAAAAAGAACGAAAACTGTCTTAAAAATATGTTAAACTATATTATACTAATAGAGTGACCTTTCGGATATGACCTTGTCTTGTTTCTCAAATTTTCAAAATATTGTTTAGTAATAAAAGGCTCGTCAAAGGCCTAAAATAAAAGAAAAATATGCATAAGTAAAGTTACTATCAGTATTATTCATATAATAGATTTGTAAACAAAGTAATTATAAATTTAGAAGTCTAAAAAAATAGAGTTTGTTAAATTTTCAGAGTAAAATTTAATTTTGTGAATAAATAATTTTTTTGGTTATTCATAAATTTACCAAAAATTCTTTTACAACTTATAGATATCACAATCTAGCTTGTTACTATTGTGAAAATAAAGTCAACTTAGACTAACTCTCATAAAAAAACTTTCAGCAATTTCCCTACTTGTTGGTCTCCAGTATATTCCTTTCTTGCTTGTTTTATTATTTGTTGGTTTAAATATGTATGGCAAAACCATAATAGTTCGCAGAGTTGAATCTGTAAGAAAACTTTAAATTATTATCAGGTATCTAGTAACTCTTTGAGTACTTATCAATGCAAAACACATTTAGTGCAACAAGTGGTACAAAATATGATATAAAAACTTACCTTGGTAATCAAACTGTTGCAGCTCGATTGTTCGATCTTTGATTTCCTTCAGAATCTCTTTTGACACAACAGGCCACGTTTGGTATATTATGTCTATACATTCAGAGAATCTTAGATTAAAATCAATTTCTTTCTAAAAAAATATTAAAGGTTTACAAAAACATGGTATTCTATTTGGTTTCATCTTATAGACTATTCCTTTGCAAATAGGTAATATGTTGCTAATGAACATTTTTCTTCAAATTACAAAAATTACAAAGATTTTCTAAAAGTACAAACAAAGATTAAATGAAAGCATTACTTACGAGGTCGTCGTCATTGTTCTGGCCTAAACACGGGTACTTTGTCAACATAAATGCGACAAGGATTTTGGACTAGTTCAGCAAAAGTCGCGTGTGGAACTTCCAAATGAATGGGCTGAAGTTTTCAAAGCTGCACGAACCAAATCTTTTTGATGTTAGGGAAATCAATTTCGATTTTTTTAAATGCTGGACTACACATTTTTCTACACTTTACAAAAATAAGTGTCCACTGAAGATCCAGCCCATACGTGAACTAAAAGTCGTTAAAGATCATCCCAGGCTTGTCTACCATCGATCAACATGGAATGGTATGTTGAAATCGGCTGTTTTGATGGAACCGAAGAAAAAATTTATCAATAATTTACCAAACAATTTGTTCGAATTACCAGGCCAATTATACAAAGGTACCTAACTATACACATAATATTATTTTCCAATGTTAAGGATGTTTTATCTATTTGCAGGACTACTACCTCAACACTAGCCAAGTACAATGACCTGCAGTGCTTAATGAAATTCTGTCACTAGAAAATATTTCTCTATATTAAAACATACCAGAAATGTCAAAGACAAGACTTCCTTTCCAAAAGCTTCGTGTGTAAGAAGCGCAAAAAAAGTGTTGAAAAAAAATTAAATTTTTTCTGTATCTTTCCCAATTAAATGAGAAATTCGAATTAACCTTTACTGTTTTGCTTTAGAATTGCTTATGTATAAAAAACTGATGATACCACAATACTATAGTGAAAATATGTGATATTCCCCCTTCTTGTTCGTTACAATCTGTACTTTCTTCTTCTTTTTTGCTCTAAAAATTTTTTTAAATGGAATTTCATTAATATTATCTCAATTCCAATCCCAAATAGACATAAAAAACTAAATCCATTAATACGTTCAATACAAAGTAATAAAATAATAAGTTATTGGGTTTTAAAATAAAAAATTGATTTCCTGAAAAGCAACGATTTTTGACATTCCTCCTTTTTAACCTGTACCCTTCAAGTATCTTAACTAGCTTTTGTCGAAGATCATTATTACGGAGTTAGTGCGGGACCGTTTCCCCTTCTGCATACCCATTGTCTACAGTGGTGCCAACACTGCGTAGTTGCGTTACGGGATACGCAGATCATTTGCGGTAACAATTTATAGCAGTTGTTCTATACCTGCAATCGAAGTTTTAGGCAACCATAATCGTTCTACTTCTTTAGTTATAATCAAACGATTTTTATCGTTACTATTTTATGACCATAATAGAATATTATCATTAACCGTAAACAAACTAAAATCAATCGAACTATTTGATTGTTGCAATTTCAATTATGTGTTGACAATAATGTGTTTTTCAATTAGATGATTTTCGCCATCTTAATACAATTGAGTAGATTAGTGTAATCGGAAAATTTAATTGTCTTTAAAAAATAGATCCAATCGAAGACAAGTTTTTTGGGTGCAGATGACACCGTTTACCACCCAAAGGGTGAAACATAGAAAGAGGTGAAACAAAATATAAAGAATCATATAATAAAAGTTTAACACTAGTTAGACACAAATCAATTATCTATTAACAAAGATTACTGACAATATACGATTTATGATGAAACTTAGACGAAAAGCCCTCACGAAGTATAAAAAACTAAAAACTGCTGCGCTTAATGAATACAAAGAAATTAGGAATTTTGTAACGGGTGCAGTACGTAGCGAAAAGAAAGCCTACTTGAATGAACAATTTAAATCAAACCCTACTTGTTTTTGGAAAACATTGAATTCTCTTAACATAACATCTAAAGTTTCTCCTTCCACAATTATTAGCGATTCTCGAAACGCACCTGATGGACTTAATTCTTTTTTTATTAATAGCATTCCCAAGGTAAATATGGTATGCACTAATAATGGCCTTAAAACTAAGTATACCAATAAAGTACACCCTAATGTTAAGAAACTATTTCAATTTAAAGAAATTTCTGAAAAGCAAGTTGAAAAAATAATTTGTAGTATAAAATCTACTGCAACTGGTTCTGATGGCATAGGCATTAAAATGATTTCACTTTTAGTTCCTTATTTAACACCCTATATAACTTTTATAATTAATAAAGCACTTGTATTATCAAAATTTCCATCTAAATGAAAGAATGCTGATTTACTGCCCATCCAAAAAAATAATTCGCCTACGGAATTTTCTCATTATCGACCTATAAGTATATTGCCAACCCTTTCTAAAATATTGGAAAAGGCCATGTATATGCAATTAAATGATTTTTTTAGAATTTATTTTCATAATTCCTATTACTCAGTCAGGGTTTCGATCGCAGCATGGTACCACGACAGCACTATTGCATGTATGTGACGATATTTTTAGTGCTTTGGATAATAGAGAGGTTACTGCATTAGTGCTGCTGGACTATAGCAAAGCGTTTGATACTCTGGATCACTCTCTTCTTCTTACCAAACTAAAATATTTTGGATTACACGAGTCGGCGCTGAGTCTACTTTGTGATTACTTAAGTAATAGAAAGCAAAGAGTGCGCTTAAATTTCACCTTTTCAGAATATTTAAATATTAATCAGGGAGTTCCTCAAGGCAGCATTTTGGGGCCACTACTATTTTCGATTTATACTTGTAATTTTTCTGAATTCCTGCAGAACTGCAAGTCTCACCAATATGCAGATGACGTCCAACTCTACTCAGCTTTTCCGATATAATACTGGCTTAGCACGCATTAATACCGATTTAAATCAAATTGTACAGGTGTCTAATTTTCATGGGCTGGCTCTCAACGGTACTAAATTTAAACTATTACTTTTTGGAATGCCTAAATCTTATCATTTAAATTTAAATGTTATTATCGATGGAAATATTATACAACCATCTGACTGCGAAAGAAACCTAGGCATTCTTGTTGATAATCAGCTTAATTTTGTAAAACAAATTTCCAGTATTTTACAAAAAGCCTATTATAAATTGAAAATTCTATACATGCATAAAGATATTTTATCTTCTGATGTTAAACTCAAATTAAGTGATTCGTTGGTTCTCTCTTTAATTAGCTATGGTAGTGTACTCTTCTGGCCAGCTCTTGCTCAAAAGGACAAGTTAAGCCTACAAAAGCTACAAAATGCTTGCCTAAAGTTTTGCTACAATAGAAGAAAATTTGATCACGTCACCCCGTTATTTCTTGCCTCTGGCTGGTTGAATTTGGATGAACGTTATAAAATCAATATGGCTGTTCTTGTTTATAAGGTACTCCATAATAAACTTCCCCAATATCTATATGACAAATTATCCAGTCATAACAGCATACATAGCCGTGAAATGCGCCACTCTGCAAACCTTTTGATACCAAATCATAGAACTTCCAAATTCCAAGGGTCTTTCAGTTATAGTGCGGTAAAGGTATATAATTCATTGCCAAATAACCTTAAAGCTAAAACCTCGGCTGTCTTATTTCGAAAAGCTGCCAAATCTTACTTTTCTAACACTGCGAACTAATAACTAAAATATATTTCATTTAATTTTAAGTTATATCACTAATTACTTACTTATTACTTTTTTGTTTCTTTTATAAAGTAGATATAATTATAACTATTTTAATAATGAATTACGTCATGTGATGTAAGCAAAATTCTATTTTAGGCTTCTTATAATCTTAGGCTTCTCTTCTTATTTTTTTTCTGTATGTTCTTCATAATGTTTAAAACCTATTCAATTTATTTATTATTTACATTGTTATGCTTTCGTATCTTAAGTTAGCAGTGCGGTTAGATAGAGTAGCCCCAGGCTAGATCTCGCCGCATTTTTGATTAATAACTTTTGTAACTATTTTCGTAATATAAAGGCATTTATTATTATTATTATTATTATTATTATTATATAACACAACACACACATTGTTTCATTCTCTAGCTATGTTACCGGTCTCCTATAAGATTCCAAATTTCTATTTATCTTGAAAACCTTTTTACTACATTAAGGTATTACAAAGGAGACAACTATACAACTGACTTACGTTACGAAAAATAAATTATAAGAAAAACTCTTGAGAGTCAACTCAAAAGAGTCTTGACTATCCAGACAAAGCCTATACATAACGTCACAATGACTAAAATGTGACGATATCAAAGAATCAGATATTTCAGGTTTAATATTTTGACTAAGGTTATATCTATCAAAATAAATGGATTTTGATTAAAGCCTAATTCCTTTAGAATTTTTAATACATTTGACTCAAGAATCTTAGTTATCTCTAAACTCTTAGTGATTTCAATAACCTGAAACGCTAAATTCCCAATAGATAACGAAAATTTATCGGACCTATTATTTATCTGGATTTATTCCCAAAACAAATAACTAGACATTTTCAAAATTAGATTATAATGGTCCAGATAAATTAGTCGATTTAAAAAAAAAAATGGGTACAAATTCACATTTATGACTTTCTTAATACCGTCTAATACTAAATAACTCATTAAGTTAAAACAGTAAATATCAAGCAACTATATTATATACACTATAAATTTATAACAAACAATAATGCAACACACTTGTAACATATTTACTAATAAATTAACAACATTCATAAAACTATTGTATATTTAAATTATTATTTACTCAATTAGCCGTTTAATCTTACTATCTAATTAAGCCTTCACCCTGCATATCAAAATATTTTACAACATTATCATCGAAATCAAAAACCGTGAAGAAAAACCACGTTAAATTCATGAGGCACGCATTCTAATTGTATATCTGCCTCCACTTGTCCAAAACAAAATTTATCGCTCTAATTTTCATAATTTAGGCATATTACTTATTCTTATTTAAATGACCTGTCCGTTTGCAGCATTAATGTTTAAACATGTCCCATATTTTATAAGCTTAACTGTTAAATAGCGGAAATATTTTATTATAATGATAAAGCGTTGGGGAATATACGGACATATTTAGTCCAGTTGATTTTTGGGACTGACAAGACTATATGGTTTTTAATACATAGCAGCTGAATAATTTTATTTCATTTATAAATGTACATAATAAATTAAAATTTAAATCCTTAAGATGAACTAAGGCATTCAAAAAAGTTATTTCCCATATAACCGTTGTATGGTAAACTCGAAAACTGTCAGGACTTTACAGACGTTATCCACAAAGGGGGTTAATAATTAAGGAGCACTCTGACACGGTCCAGTCGTGTAGGACTTCCCGATCTACAATATTTAATAATGTGTCTTTTTAGTTTTAGACGTATAAAGCAGCTTTACAGGGGTCCGAAAACTGACGACAGGCATTAATGAAATGAACCTTGTCCAGAGGAATGACAAAAAGGCACAGGAGAATTTTAATATTTATGCCAAAAAATTCCTGTGGGATTATTTCTTTGGAAAGGCTTTTATGTACGGGAAATCTCACTGATCTTAAAGCTAACATTTATCTTGTTGATATAAGAGAAACAATTTTTTTACTGTGGCTTTATAATGAATTTAAATATTATTAACACATCAATGTTGTAATAGAGTAAATCATTTACTCGCTATTTTCAAATTAAGAAAACTTTGAAATTAGCAAAGGAATACGTATTATTTTAAATATTTTATCATACCTATGCTATAAATTAAAAAAAAAACTGTTTTGGGTTAAAATCACTGTCGAGAAAAAGTGTTCTAAGTAAATTTAGTTTTATTTATTTAATTATAAAATATCGAAATGAGAAACAAACATTCTAGATCAAGGAACCTTGCCAAGATTGTTAAATTCAATAAAATGTTAAATTTGTAATTTCTATTGTAATGCTTAGAATATTATCAGTATTTTGATAGGACAGAGATAGTAAAAAAAAAATTTGATTATGCGTCTTCAGGTAAAAGCAAGTACTCAAAAAACTCTCAAACTAATAAGGGATTAACGTTCACTTTGTAGTTTGACAACATTTAATTATAACTTATCTTCAAGCTTTCACATTTTAAGCAATAATCCGTACCAAACAGAACTAATAAAAGTAAGAGAACAAAAAGCAATTTCTAGCAGTAATCCTCGACAGTCCTTATCAGCAACTTTTCTCGATGATAAACAATGGCAATATGTCCGAATGCTGAAGAGAAGCTACATCTCAACCGTAGAGATTAAAGGGGCGGGGTGCCTGGCGGCAGCCACCAGATAACGACGTAAACTAATCCAAATAACAACATTAAATACGACTCCAATTTGCCGCACTGTGGATTTGGAACAGTTCGTCGTTCGCCGCAAACCTCACTTCCCTCTTGGACACCTTAAGAATCTGTTTCTGGCAGTCGGGTACAATGGAACGGTTTCACAAGGTATTTACATAAATTGAATTTTACTTATTACATAATTGAAAAGTGTTTATAGGCTTAAGAATTTTTAGCTTTTTCTTATTATCAGCAAAATAGAGTTGGGTTAAAACTACTTAAGCTTACAGTAAAATTTAGTTATTCTGCTTATGGTGTCTAAATCATATTATTAAAAAAAAAACCTTTTAGCTTAATAGACATAATTTTACAATAGCAAGATATAAGATAAACCTGAGAAATACGTCAAAATAACATACAATGATTAAAATTATAATATAAGTATTCAGTATTCCAATATTTAAAACAAAACTTTCTTGGTATCCATATAGGTATATTTAAAACCTAATTTAAACAAATAATACCAACAATATTACAATATTACAATATTACAATATTAAAATATATTAATTCAAATTTACAAAATATAAATCGTTCAATAGCAAATAGATAGCAATACGATAGTCTGTATTGGTACAATATCCTATTAACAAAATTACCTTAATATTATTGTAGCGTCTATGACGGAATGGAACATTTCACTAGACCGTTAGCTTGGCCTGTATCGAAATTTCCCATCCCTCGACCTGTGTGGCAGTTTTCTGTTATTTAGTATAAATAATTAAAATGAAACCTTATCATAACATTAAAATAATCTATATAACACTGTATGATTTATTAACCAACACTGTATGATTTATTAAATTTTTGCTCGACTTTTTAACTATTTCCCAATAATATAAATTTTGTTACTTTGGTGTTTTAATTTAAATAAAATTTTGTTTTTTAAAACATTGCGTCGCTCGGCTCAACATCTGCGCAAATGTAACTGGCGCAGTCAGCAACGCAAAAATGGTTTCTTTTAAGAATTTACTCAAAAGAGGTCCTACAATGATAACATGAAGACCAAGAGCCAGATGATGCCGATCTAGGATGGATTTTTGCTCAAATAGTGTCAATCCAGGGTAACTATTCCAGAATATTGTTGAACACTAAAGGACTGAAAGAAAAGACAGAAAAAAAAAATGAAAACTGCACTCGAGTAAGTCGGACCGAATAAAGAGGTCAACCCAACTAGTTATATATATTTATCGTTTACCTAATTTTTTTTTGATAATTTATATTTATGTATGCAATTTTTTTGTCTTTTTTTTTATTATCAATATATTTTTCACATGTCTAAAACTTGCTAAAATCGGTCCATTTGAAGATATTAACGTAGATTCGTTTATCAAATCATTAACCACTTTAAATTTAAGTTTAAATCAAAATATACCAAAGACTGCAATGGCTCTACCAGATTATCAACTTGTAATCAATGTAGTTCCAATTTCCAAATTTGGTGACAATCCAAAATTATTAGTCAGATTTATTGGTGTAGTAGAAAAATTATTAAAAGCTTTTTAAGATATAAATAATTGAAATGGTTTCGTAAATACATAACTTTTTATTGTACAACTTATTAAGTAAGTTCACTGCGAACAGTGACTCTTATTAAAGATGTCTTATTAACAACATTTTCTGATCAAAGATCAACAAATTGTTTTATGAATTAATTTTAATGAATTTGACTAAGAACATGTTTAAATGGTTTACCGGATGATATACAATTTGTCACATGATTTAAAAAATCGAATTCACTAGAACAAGCTTTGGAAATTGTTTGTGAGATAAAAGTTTTTATTTATTTTATAAATACTTAATGAAACATAACATTTAAACACATACACAATCATGTAGATAAAATAACAATTTATTCATTTCCTATACACCATAACAAATCAGTTCATCAAAATAATCAGTTTTCCCAACAAAAAGGAAATTTTTCAAATCAACAAAAATTTCCCAGATCAAAAAATCCATCCCAAGCTAATTAAAGATTTGGTTTAACTTTCATCAATTAGCAAGAAATCAGTCAACGAGGAAAAAAACAGTAGAAACAATTTCTAAAAATTAAGAGAATAGAAGTAAAACCTAGTTCCGATAAAAATATGTGACTTAATCCTCTGCTGAAAATGCTAATTTTCATAAAATAAGGACACTTCATTGGCTTTTCGTTAACTCTCTTTGACGTTTAATCCATGATGAGCCTTGTGTAAGATGTCTTTACATTTTGGTCCTAAGAGTACTTAATTTTTAATTTTCTCTTTCTTATAAATAAAGATTTCAAGATATTTAAAATTTTTTTATAATTTAACTGCCTTTACTAAAATTATAGTAATATTCATTTGGATAGTTAACAGTTTTTATTTTGCTGCATTCTTTCAATTTATGAAATTAATCAATTAATCAATTGTTTGTGAAAGTGAATTATAAGTTTCTGTTTAGGATCATAAATACGCTGCATCTCATCTTCAGTAATATTTCCATTTCCGTGTAAACCAACATAGAACTTGCAGGAGATGATTTTTTTTTTACCTGAAAACGTTGCATCGTTCGTAAAAAAGAAAAAGAATCAAGTTAGCTCGAAACTGAATGAGGATTTGAAAAATAAATAAATTTATTTTTAGGGAAAGCAATGGCGTACTATTTTAAGTTAAAATATCAATTTAAAATCACGTACGGATACCACTGATAAAGAAAAATCATTCAGATCAAAAGATGCCTTTTATTACCCCAAATGCATTCATAAAAATAAATGACTAAAACTTTTTTTTTCTTAAAACTTTAACACCGTGTTTCAAAAACGAAGCGTTTCTCGATATATGTAGTATATAACGAAAATTAAGGTTTTTTTCTAAACACTGAATTTGCTTTAAAAGTTTGGACACCCTGCATATTTATAAAATAAGTATTGTCAATGCTATATTGACGGTAAGAAAAAAATTTAAAACATATTTAACTAGAGAAGGACCAGCACTTACATATGTAGTTCCGGATAACTTAGAAATTGAATTATCATGAATTCTGAACAAAAATACCGTAATAGAATTTCGTTCCCAGTTTGATATTTTGAATGACTTAGATAATATAAATAGCCAGCTACAACCTAATTCCATTAGCAAAATATTTACTCTTCATAATTTCTACATGGAAATCTATAATCGATGATTCGATACTGCAGCCTCAATCTTATTGGCCGGGATAGACGCTCCGTCATACACATCAACTTGCTTGCGCAAACTTAAAATGCACGATTTATCGCGGCGTTAGTGCTGATAAGTCGGTAGCCTTATTGAATTCGTACAGACAATTGTTTGGCTTGAACGAAATCAAACCTGCCAGATTTTTCTTTCGAGAACAGACTTGTCTTAGCAGTAGTTGCAATGTGTGACAGTCCTTGCGACTTATTAATTCCGTCTTCTTGTGCTAGAGAGTATCCTGGTGCAGGGCGCACATAAATAATATAGGCTAAAATTAAGAAGTTTATATAGTTATTTAGTTTATTAATTTTTGAGTTTAAGTATGTCGGACCTGCGGCTTATGTCGAGAGACTTCCTCACAAACTTCATTAATTTGTATAGAGAAAATCCATGTCTTTGGAAAGTAAAATCCAAAAAATACTCGGACAAACACAAGAAAAATGCGGCATATGAGATACTCATTCAAAAATTAAAAGAGGAAGATCCCGCAGCCAATAAAGATGGCGTAATAAAAAGAATTAATTCATTGCGTACTTGTTTCCGGAAAGAGTTCAAAAAAACTAGAAGTGCGCAGTCGGGTATGGGCGCAGAAGACTTGTATAAGCCAAATCTCTGGTATTTTAATTTATTGATGTTTTTGACTGACCAGGAGACACCGCGACACGATGAGATGGATACTATAAATGAAAGTCCAGTAGTAGATGTAAGTATAAATTTAATTAATTTAAATAGAGAGCAACAACTTTATAATGCTTTATTAGTGTGATTTTATTATACGTGATTTAATGAATCATATTATTTTGCCAGTTTACTTGACCATATAACTCTCTAACTTCATTAGCTTCTTGTGCAATATTTCGATTGTGTCCACGTTGTAGTCCGCTTAAAATACCAGGGTCAACTCGCAGCCCTGTATGAACTTCTGATTGTGTCCAATCTTCTTCGTCTAAGGACCCGGAGGGAGTATACGAATCAGAGCATTTCATTCACAAATAGTTATGTAAAACAACGCACGTCAATATGACTAAATCTATACTGTTTAATTTTAAATTAATTTCTGTATGAAGGATTCTAAGTCGGGCAGCCATTATACCAAAAACATTCTCGATGATTCTGCGTGCCCTAGACAGACGATAGTTAAAAAATGTTTTTTCTCTTGTCAAATCTCATGAGCCAAATGGTTTCAGTAATTTTTTACGCAGTGAAAATGCTTCATCTCCGATAAAAACCCAAGGAAGCTGAGTGGAACATTTTTTTGCAGGAAAAGGAGTAGGTAATCGCAATTCTTCTTTAACAAATTTTTCATAAAATTTAGTGTTTTCAATTACACCTTCATCCGAAACACGACCATTTGTGCCCATATGACAATAAATTATTTCGTATTTCGCATTAGCAATGGCCATTAAAACTAGGCTATTGTATCCCTTATAATTCAAGTAAAAAAGAACTAGCATCTTGCGGTGGCGATATTCGAATATGTTTACCGTCAATGCTACCTAAACAATTGGGAAACTGCCATTGTTCTTCAAATTCCCTACCAATTCTTCTCCATTCCTCTTCGCTGCTTGGAAACTGGAAGAAACAAGAATGATAAATTAAAATACCTATGTTTTGTAAATAATTTTTTTAACATAAGTATTTGATGTAAATCTTTAAAGTATGAAATAAGTTGATAATCTGAATTATTTTTTTAGGACGACAGCCAATCTACCGAACATGAAAACAATTTAAACGACCATTCTTTATCCGACACAGCACTACGTCGTCCATCGGTCACCCCATCCACATCAACATCCAGAATTAGTGTCAAAAGAAAACTTCAAAAGAATTTGGATCGCAGCGATGAAGTTTTAAATAGCGTAGCAAGTAAGCTTCAAAATCAAGGAAAATATGCAGCTTTCGGCCAATATGTAGGCCAAGAACTTCAAGAACTGCCTTTTGAGATGGCCATATATTGCAAAAAGTTGATTAATGAAGCAATCTTCCATGCACAAATGGGAAAATTAAACCAGACATCAAAAATCGTAACCCAGATCGAAACAGATAGATCAGCAGCAATTCCTGATATACACACTTTTCAGTATAATCAGGAGGTTAGTCGGCCAAGTAACACTGAAGTTTTAAGATTGACACCAGAAGGACTCTTGAGACCCTTACAATGCTATGGGGGATTAAATCAAATATTTCATGGAATAGACACTTTTCAGTATGATCATGAAAGGGTTAGATCGCGCATTGGAACTTATGTAACTGCAACATCGCTAGGGGAAGCAACCAATGACCTCCCACAATCCGTTGGAGAATATTATTTAAGAAACAACGTTGAAGATAATAATTAAATTAAGTATAATTAGGTTTAATACGTTATACTATTTTTAATAAAATACTTTACCTTCAAATATTAATTTTTTAATTCTTCGTAAATAGCTCTGTATGTATCCGGTATAATTTCACCAAGTGCTTGACGAGATATTGCACATGAAAATTTCAAGTCAGCATAGCTTCTTCCTGTTGCTAAAAATCGTAGAGTTGCGCTGAGCCTCTCATGTGGTGATATTGCTTTTCTCATAACAGTATCCATCCTTTTGATTTGAGGCGTTACTATCTGGAGCAATTCCATATAAGTTTCTTTGTCCATACGTAAATAATTAAACCAATCCTCAGGTTCTAATCGAAGCTCATTTAGTAAGTGTAGGTGTGATAATTCCTGTCGCTTAAGTAACCACTCTTTTGACCACTTTTTTCTTTTTTGCTATAATAGCAATAGCAGCGCACACAATAAAAGATCGTCAGTCATGTTGATTTTGGACGTTTAAATTGATCAACAAAACGAACAAGACTGAATAGTTAGTGGTCAAATGAGGAATTCAGTCTTGCCGTAAAACTTAAGTTTGCGCAAGCAAGTTGATGTGTATGACGGGGCGTCTATCCCAGCCTTAAGTGAAAGCAACCGATTAAAATTTATTATTATAATTCTAAAGATAAATACATAAATAATTAATTTCTTATTCACAAGACACTTTATCCACAAGACCGTAGGTCATTTGGGGAACTTTCTTAGTGCTTTTATTTCCTTAGCCTATCTCCTATTATATTCTGGCATTTTCGTGATGAATGAGAACAAGACGCTAGTGTAGTTAGTTCGATATCAAAAAAAAAATTCAGTTAAAGAAATTCCTACTCGAAAAATTAAAAATCCTAGAATTTTTGCATTTGTAAACCTGTCTATCATTATGATTCTAACAGTTTTTTCTTAGTTTTGCCAAAAAATTAAAACAACATTTTCAGTCTATAGCGATGTTATTGTAAAATGATTTCCAATACCTTCAGTTTAAAATATTTTCTAACTTTATTAAAGGTAATAAATAGTTGGGGAAAAAAACCTCGATCGCTTATCAAAAATTACAAAATTATTAGTTTAAATATATAGTGTCTAATTTTTTTTAATCTGAAATCTTCTATAGACTTCGGAAAATTTAAAATAACTAGTATCGTGTAACGTTTATATCACATTAAACACAAACAATTTTTTCCAAATTTACTTTAATACCAGAGTTTATTTCTTTAATTATAAAAACAATAAATAAACAAATTCCAGATTCGATTTTCCCGACTCCGCATCCAGAGAGTTAATAGTTTACTCAGCTCCTACATCTGTTTAAATTCCCGGCTGTATATTTAAAATCATAAAAATCAACATTAATGGAAATCAATCAAAACGCTTTTCGATTCCGCGCCCGTCTATTTATTCAAAGAGGCGATTATATCTTAACCGCCGGTGTTATGAAGTCGGTAAATAAAGACAGGAATGGAATACGTACAAACATGAACCTTTCAAATGCTGAAATGTTTTATAAACATACAAAAACATGTGGATTTCTGGATAAAGTCTTTTGATTAGCTCTCGTTTGGGGGCATTTGTATGTTTCTTTGGATGTCAAGCTTTATATTGCTGTCCCAAAGAAAAAAATATATATCTTTGGATTGAATTTGGTCTAAGGTTTATGTTTTTATTCAATTGATGAATTCGCAAGAAAATAATTGATTATAATGATAATTTTGTCATTAAAATGTTGAAAAAGTTGGATCAAAATTTGAAATTAAACCTGAAATAGAGCTGAAACACCAGAAAATCAAAAATAATAATAAGATTATGTAGCAAAATATTTATTTTTAAAGGTGGTACGCATTAGTAGTAATTACTAAATCTTCCAACCACAATTACTTTATTTCAGTTTAAACTTGATAACGTTTGGAGATATACATGAACCGCTTCGTCGTGTTAAATTTAAAGATAAGGGCATTGCAAGTTCGAAGATTTAGTTAAAATATGTATTGATTTTATATTAATATTTAGTTATTTGTAACGTAGCAATAAATTAAAATATAATTCATTTAAGTAATACAGGGTGTCCCAAAATTAGTGGACGAAACGCGAACCCTGTATTCTTTGGTCAAAAATAACCTCACTTTTTCCTATAAATATATATCGGCAAACGCCCCCCAAGGGAGCTACGCCCCTTTTAAAGGGGGCACCTGAAAATGGTTTTTTCCACTTATTTTCGAAACGGCTAAATATATAAATTTTAAATTTTGGTATTCTCCCAATTTTGATATGCTGAATTTAGCTGTCATTTCATAATTTTCATTATTTAGTCAGGTGCATATCATTTAGCGGGTGAGCCTAAAAAAATACCTAAAAAAAAATTGTGTGCAAAGTTAATGTTTTTTTTTTCTTTAAATTTTAAAAATTTGAAGCTTTCTACGTAAAAAAGTACCTCTTGGTCAATAACTCTATGAGTTACCATTTTCGAGAAAAACGCATTTAAAAATAACGCTGCATAGTATTATTGTCACTACCAATTTTTATGAAAACTTAGTAGCAGGCTTTAGAAAAAATTGACACACGCATAATGACATTAACATTTGTTGTAATTGATTAGTTGTCATTTTGCATTCAAATTGTTAATATCTTTTTAACTATGGAAGACTTTTCGACCCGTGAAAAAGTAGATATTCATTTTATGTATGGGTTTTGCAATGGAAACGCACATGCCGCTGCACGAGAGTATCGGCGGTTTCCTGCAAGAAGGCTTCCACATTGGAAAGTTTTTGTTAAAATTCATAGAAATTTACTTGAATATGGATCCTTCAAACGTGCTCGAGGGCAAGGAAAACCAATTGCAAATGATGGTTATGAAGAAGTACTGAATTTAGTTGAAGAAAACCCTCAAATATTATTGAGAACCTTAGAAGAGATTACCAATATCCCAAAGTCAAATGTAAGTAAAATTAAATATGATAAATTAATAATTAAATACCTAATTTATTATCCAAAAAATTAAATTTAAAGTACTTAAAACTGAAAATTGAGATTGGTATAAATAGCGTTGTTATTAATTATTTTCGTTGGATCGCATTAAATTCATTTCAAAATACTCTAATTACTATTATTATTATTATTTACTTTATTTACTTGGAATAGTCTTATCACAAACATCAAACACCTCAAAACAAATCCTTTTGACGACTAGCTAGAATGTTTAGTGGCTTACTAAGGTTTAGGCTTATTTCCTATGCAATTTAAAATATATAAAAATAATTTCAGATTGGAAGAATGACTAAGATGTTAGGATACCATCCTTTCCATTATAAAAGGGTTCAGGAGTTAGAAGAAGAAGATTTTCCAGCTCGAGTAGACTTTTGTCATTGGATTTTAAATCACCCAAATCATCGTCAAAAAATTTTGTGGTCAGATGAGGCAACTTTTTCTAGGAGTAAGGGCTTTAACAGCCGTAATACTCATTTTTGGAGCATCGAGAATCCGAGAGTAGTTCGACGAACTAACTTTCAGTATAGATTTTCCTTTAACGTATGGGCGGGTTTGATAGGAGATAAATTGATAGGCCCAATTATTTTGCCACACAGGTTAACTGGTCGTCATTATTTAAATTTTCTTTAAAACAATCTCAGAGATTTACTGGATGATATTCCCATAGAAACTCGGCTGGAAATGATTTTTCAGCACGATGGGGCACCAGCTCACTACAGCCGACAGGTGAGAAACTGGCTGGACAATAATTTTACAGGCAGATGGATAGGCCGAGGTGGTCCAATAAACTGGCCTGCACGATCGCCCGACCTTAATCCTCTGGAATATTATCTTTGGGGTAATATGTGCAATATTATTTATGCCACCGAAATTGATACTCCAGAAGAGCTTCAGAGGCGAATTCTCGCAGCTGCAGGCCAAATAAGAGAAAACCGATTTGAAATTCTTAGATCGAAAACATTCAAAAAAGATCCAGGTTATGCATTCAGGAAAACGGAAACTTGTTTGAACATTTGCCTCAAATAAATTAGTATTTTTATCTGTTTTCAATTTCATTTGTCAATTTACTTTTGAAGCGTGCTATTGAGTTTTAATAAAAATTGTTATTAATAATACTATGCAGCGTTATTTTTAAATGCGTTTTTCTCGAAAATGGTAATTCCTAGCGTTATTGAGCAAGAGGTACTTTTTTACGTAGAAAGCTTTAAATTTTTAAAATTTAAAGAAAAAAAAACAAAAACTTTGCAAACAATTTTTTTTTAAGTATTTTTTTAGGCTCATCCCCTAAATGATACGCACCTGACTAAATAATGAAAATTATGAAATGACAACTAAATTCAGTATATCAAAATTGGGAGTATACCAAAATTTAAAATTTTTATATTTACCCGTTTCGAAAATAAGTGGAAAAAACCATCTTCAGGTGCCCCCTTTAAAAGGGGCGTAGCTCCCTTGGGGGGCGTTTGCCGATATATGTTTATAGGAAAAAATGAGGTTATTTTTGACCAAAGAATACAGGGTTCGCGTTTCGTCCACTAATTTTGGGACACCCTGTATAAACTTTACTAAAATTATGTGTATATTTTTCCTTTACCGCATATCTTAGGTTTATTATTTCTTTTTTTTTTTAATTTTTAATTATCGCATATCTGGATAGTTTAATATACTTGTAACCACTACGTAATTATTACAACATATAAATTTGTTTAGTTTTTAAATATAAATAAATAATAATTTTTATTATAATATGTGCCGAAAAAAATATTTTAGCGCAATTTTACTAATTAGCAAATGTAGTTTTTACTAAAAATATGAATATTTATTTGCACAGAAATATATAAGGAAATTTTTAGTAAATTAAATACCTAGTAGTAAAAAAAAGTATGAAAAGATTTTAAGATGATGAGTATATTTGGTTTCTGTCCATTATTGCAGCCTAAACATATTTAAAATATGAGTTAGAACTATATTTATTTACTTCTCAAAACAATATTAATTTACTTTTTATATTTTTCTTTACATTTTTGCTTTTATATAATAAGGAAGTTCCAAGGTGGCAAATAACTAGGGAAAACATTTTTTTAAATATTTTGTAAAATATCCTTTAGCATCTAAGGCTGCTTGGCATCTTTTAGGCATAGAGTCAATCAATTTTTGGAAAGTTTTTAAGGGAATTGCCAACCACTCTAATTTGATGATAATACACAATTTTGAGATTTAAGACGTCACAAAGATGCTTAATAGGACTTAAGTCTAAGGATTAAGATATCCATTTAAATGCAGTTTCTTTTTTTTTCGTGAAACCAATGTTTTCCTACCTTTAAAAAATGTTTCGGATCATTGTCTTCTTGAAAAATCTACTCCAATGGCATATCCTCTTCTGCAAATGGTAGCATTGTTATTTTTCAATATTTCTTTGTATTGAAAGCGGTCAATTTTACCCTGCACTTGAATGATTGGCCCTATCCCTCCTCCATGCTTTGCAGTAGAATTTTGATACTTTGCATTAAATCTTGCGCGTGCTAGCCTTCTTAAATATTTCCTGACATCAGATCGAAATAGTGAAAATTAATTTTCATCATACGGTATTCCACTTTTCTTGAAACAAAGTAAGTTGAGCTCTAGTAACCTCTATTTGAGCCTTTATATTTTTCTTAGGTAAAAGTGGCTTTCTAACAATGATTCTTCGATAAATACCTTCATCAAGTAGATGGTTTCTTATGGTTTAACTAGTCGTTAACACCAAATTGCTACTAGATTTTACTTCTAATTTGCCTGAAAGCTTTTCTGGAGTCAGGTTTTAAGAGCTCAAATTTTCTCTGGATATTTCCTAAATATTCTTTATAAGTTTGATGTGTCGAAAACCAGATTAACTTCCGCGTATTTCAATTGTGATCTAATAAACGCAAAGAAAAGTTCTCTAATAGCATTAACATTTTTAAAATCATGAGTATATCTTACTAAAAATCGGCGTAATGTAATCCACAAATGTGAAATTATTGTCAAATAATACTCCGAGGTCTCCAAAACTTGTCGCACTGGTTAAAAAAATATTGGTAATGCAATAGTCACATTAAATATTATTATTTGTTATTGCTGTATAAGTCACTGCTTGACATTTTTTAATATTTAGATCAAACCAATTTTTTTATAAACCATTTGTGCACTTGCTGTGAATTCCTTTGAATATTCTCACAGTCTTGTTTTGACCAATATCATTAATTAGTATATTGAAGATTCTAGTACCAAGCTCTGTGATACTTCTAAGTAACGTTCGATTTATGGTCGTACAACTCCACGTATTGTTTTCATCTACAAAGGTAAAATTAAAGAAATTCTAAATAAACGCTGTCAAAGCCAAATAAGTCAATTTCATTAAGTAAAATTGCATGATCAAGGTGATCAAACGCCTTCAAAAAGTCCATATATACAATACCGACCTGTTATCGGTTGTCCGTAGCCTTTGCAATATACTATGTAAATACTAGCAAGTTAGAAACAGTAAAACAATTTTTCAATAAACCAATGTTAATTAGGCATGAGTTGCCCAGATATCACTCTTTAATTCTTATATTCAATCTTCTTTTGACTCCAGAGGTTTTTCCACATTTCGGGAAAAACACAAATTAAACCGGATAGCAATCACAAACAAAATATTCATGGATTTGGTCAGAGCTTAGTTTGAGTTGTTTATTTGCTATTTCAATATTCTGTAAACTCAATTTTAATATTTTAAGCATGAGAAGTACTCGAGTCTTTACTTCTCAATACTCTCGGCATATTTGTTGACTTAGGTATTGTGAAATACTGCTGAAGGATCTCTGAAAAAGCGTCTTAGAATAGACGTACGATTATTTATTTAATTTTTATTAAAAACATATTGTTTTTGCTATTCCCTTTGATTTTTTTTTACTGTTTACAAATGACTAGGAACGCTTTGGATCTGAACCTGTTTGATTTTCCGTATTTTGTACAAATTGCTTATATCACGTATTTCAAATCTGTTTTTATTTTGCCACTAAGCGATTTAAATTGTTTAAAATATTCATTGTTTATTAAAAAATGAATATTGTTATTCAAATATTCATTTTTTTAGTATTTTTGTATTTTTTATGATCCCTTTTTTTGTTTTTTTTATTTTTTTTAACAATTTTGGAAATTTGCATAATTTTTATTTTTTCTACTTTTTTTAAAGAAAATTGGATGTAAATTTTTTATAAGTTTTTTAAAAACTCCCAGTATGGGAAAATTGGTTTAAACCTGTTGACATGCAATTCTAACGATTTTCATAGCATAATGACTTACTACCAAAAGTTCCTAATTGCTGTTTCAAAGTTAATTACTCATTATCATTTCCATGTTTACTTGCAACTATCGTTTAAGTTTCAAGTTTTATGTGAACCTATACTTTCTGTGCTTTAATTTTATTATCAATAATTTGGCTATGTTTCAATAAATTAAAACTATAAAATAGCTATTGTAGTTATTAATATTTTAGGAAAATTCACTCGCGTGAATAAATATACGGTCAATCTAAGTCGTTTTAAAATCTAACTGAAACAGCAGGTTTCCGTGAGTAAAAACATATTCCTTATGATTTGCATACAATATGAACGTAAGCGTAGGCGGAAGCCAGCCGCCCCCTTGTCTGCCCCGATGATAAATTTTCGTTTTCGCTTTTATAACAAATTAACAAACGACCAACCGGGTTAAGGCTTATTTAACACACATTTCATTGGCGTAGACTTTCTTCTATTTTTGCTTTATTAAATTTGAAACTTTTGCTGAGTAAACTTTTTAGATTTTTAACATAGAGTTGATATCTCTCTCTCTCTCTCTTTTTTGAAAATGCATTTTTTCAGTTTCATGATTTTCTTGGGTAGCAATTATTAAAATCCAAGAAATTTTTTCCCATCTCTACAATTGACTTCTTTATCTTCAAGTACCTATCCATTTTGGGTTGTTGGCATTTATGTTAGTAATTATAACTTTTTTGTAACAGATCGAAATACTTCTACTGAGCTTTTCAAACCAAGTTCGTAAGTTTCACAACCATGATGTTCTTCTTCTTCCAGGCCGTCTTTAAACAATACCTTTACCATTCCTTTTAATATGGTTTGCAGTAGGAAGTATCAGAAGGTAGTCTAGTTGTCTTTTTTTAATGGTGTACATGACTTCCAGATTTTTTTTTCATTCTACTTAGCACTTCTATGTTTGTTTGTAAGTAGAGGTCCATTCTTAAAGTGGAGTGGCTATGAAAAACATCACAGTTATGTGGTATAAGAGTATGATGATGATAAGTGAACTTATCGAAACAAATGGCAAAAATATTGACATTTTCATTTGTGGAGAAAAGTCTGCTTGCCTTATTCTCCCATCCTAGTCTGCGCATTATCCTATACAGCCACATCTCAAATGCTTTCAAATTTTTAGTGGTGGCTTCTGTGAGTATCCAGCATTTTATGCCATACAATAAAACAGTAAAGACATAACATTTTAAGTTCCTTACTTTTTTTCCAAGAGATATATTGTCACTTGTGAAAATGGCACTCATTTGATGAAATACAGTCCTTGCTTTTCCTATATGACATTTTATTTTTCGTGCATTACTCCATTGTCCATTTATGATTGTTCTAAGGTATCAATATTGTTGAACACGTTCAATTTAAGTTGGTCGATATATAGGTGATGATAAATTTTTTTCTCTCTCTTTGCATTGATATTAAGACCATATAACTCTATGGTGTTACTCATTGACAGGAGTAACACCATACAGTTAAGAAATCTGCAAAATAGAATTGAAGTAGTAGATGAATTCATCTACTTAGGGTCCCTAATAAACAGCAAGGGAGGGTGTGAAATAGAAATAAGAAGGCGGATAGCATTAGCGAGGACAGCTATGTCAAACTTATCCAAGATAAGGAAAGACAGATCCATAACCAGAAACACGAAAAGAGCCCTGGTAAACACCCTAGTGTTTTCGATATTTTCGTATGGTTCCGAATCCTGGACAATAAAGTCGAGCGACAGGCATCGAATAGATGGTTTTGAAATGTGGTGCTGGCGGAGGATGCTTCGCATACCCTGGACTGCACACCGGACCAATGTGATGATATTAAACGAATTAGGAATCACCGATCGATTGTCCTCCAGCTGCCGACGCCGCATTCTGGGTTACTTCGGACACATCACCAGGAGAGACCAAGACAATCTAGAAAAACTTATCGTGCAGGGCAAAGTAGAAGGTAAAAGATCAAGAGAAAGATCCCCATCACGGTGGATAGACCAAATTAAAAAAAAATTACAGGGCAAGCCTTGCAGCCCTTTCTTGATCTAAAACTCCTTTAAAAGTATTCGCATTATTTTTTTAAATATTCTCAAGGAAAGTTAGAATTCGGTTATAAAAGTAGCAAAAAAACTACCTCAACTAAAAAAGCCCGAGCTACATCGGTAAATAATCTAAAATAAAATCATTCATTTCAAATTCATCATTAAAAATAGCACTATAATCATGTAGGAAAATTGTGAGAATATCTAAGTGACTCCCAAGCTGTAAATAAAAATGTCAGAAATTCAAATGTCATTTTATTACAATTATGAGACTATAGACTGGTATGGTCAATCAAACTCTTGCATGCGTAAGTCAATCTAACAATAAAGCCTCACTTGGACACATCTTAATAATATGGCCAATGATTTTTTCTTCCTGGCAATCCTGGACTCAGGAAAGCATAACGCCTATACCCCACATTACTAGCGTCCAGAACAAATTTTCCTTTAGTTAGGGGTTAACTCGGTACAGGCACTTTTAGCTGATCGAAAGCTCCTTGACAGTTTTGAGCCCAATAGAACTCCTCCATTCAGCGTCTGTACCAAGTACAGTATCTCAAGAAGCTGAATAGCTGATGCTTGTCTTGCGGCGTTAACTTTACAGTGTTACTATTTTTCCAAGAGTTTTCAGACGGTAGCTCAGAATTATTGGAGGCTTGGGATTGTTCGAAGGTTCACTTATGACTGGCTATTAAAAAATCTAAACTTGATTATAACTATTAAATAAGAGGGCGCCACTTAGTTTTTTTTTTATAAATGAAAGAAAACTAAGAAAAACACTTGGTATATAGGTTTCAATTAACAATTAAATGACCCTGGATAAAGTAGATTTAAAGACGCAAAAAAAAAAAATTAACAATACAACCAAATTATATTTACATCAAAGATAATATACACCTCATGTTCTAATCTGTTAAATGTTAATAATTTATTACGAATTAAAATATGAATAATGTTGATATGAATAAAATAAGTTTGTCAAAAGTAACATTTAAATTATGATTTCACTATTAGGTAGATTTCAGCACTTGAAAAATAAATTGCAATTATTAAAGTTTTTAGTAAATATTTGTATTACGCAGGGAAAAGTTCATGAACCTTTTTACCTAAGGCATATCGGCCTTAACCGAGTTATATCTACTTAACCACCAAAAAAGGTACTGAAAAATACTGAACAAAAAATAACTAAAATTATAGATAAGAATTTGACATATTAAATTATGATATTGATTAAATATTTGTAGCAATAAATTGAAATTAAAGATATATTAGTACAAATTTAAATAAGTGAGAAAAATCTATGGTTAGTAATATTTAAATAAATGGAATAAACTGGCCTGTATATTCCTCCAAGAAATGAACGGTTAACCTTCAAAATCGAGGCTGTAAATGTATGCCATTTGAACTTTAGCTATCGGGACTAGGAATCTCTAACTCTGGCTCCAGCTCCACCGCTTCCAGCAATTTCCCGGGGAAATCAAAAATCCTGCAGCCATTAACAATTGAAGAACAAAGAGGAAAACGGAAAAGTAAAACTCTAAAACAACGGTTGCCATTGTATTCACAGTCGATAAAAAAATTAATGGCGTTAAAAATGTGACACACTCACCTTGCTAAGTTTCATTATCTATCCATCAAAATCTTGGGCATCCTGCACCAGAATTATGAAATAAACAGTTCCCTAAAGGAACAAGATTAAGGACTATAAATTATAAACCATAAGGGCCACTTCCTGCTTCACAAACTTCGGAAATAAAAAAAACTGGCCTTTTACGCGTGCTTCTACCTGCAACACGGGAACAAGTCCTCGAAAAATGGATGCAGTACCGACTAAATAAGCAACGACCCCACCTCTCGCCTGAGCTGTCAATGTCAATCCAATCAGAGAAAACATCAATCAAGACCAACCAGAAGAGTGACGGACCGTCAACAGAAAGCATGGATAATAAAACTAGGAGAGTGATGCGTTACAGTAGTAATGTGTCATTGACAGTGTGAATTTAAAGAAATATCGATAAAAGAAGTTGACTGAAATTAATAATATAATTATTGAAATTAATGAAATATCAATGGAGCGTTAGTGAACATAAGAAATAGAAAAATAAAACGCTACAGTCTTTAGAAACTGTCCAATCTTTGACAGTCTGAACCTTTACCTTGCAATACCTCGTCTGGAAAATACGATACTGCACAGCCCTTTGAAACACATGATGACAGTTCTTTAGGCTCAACTTTAGTTCAGTACTTCGTGTCCTTAGGAACGTTATTTCGAAATTTCTTCAACGAGTTTCCTAATATAATAATGTCATAGAGTTAAACCAGACATGTCTTACAAGATAGTGACCATTGTCCCGGAGCATTCGGCAATCTTTCACGTGTGTCCTAAGATGTCGCAAGGAGGGTCTAGGCGGCGGTTAAAGATTCTTTTACAGAGGATATATTGGCTGCTCTATATTCATGAAATTATATATAGTCACCATCCGAGTTTTCTGTTCGTTTTGCCTTCATATACCCCTTGACCAAGTCTTCAAATTCTCTTATATCAGGCGACTTGAGAGCAATATGCGTTTCTCTTGGAAGGCCTGCTGAAAATCCACCCAATACAAATTTGTATCGCGTGGATTTTTTATGTGGACATTTGTTAACATCATTTGACAACGCACCCTCGATGTCAGTAAATACACTCGGGGTGAATTATCTTTGTGAACGATTTCGTCTCGATTACTTTCCCCTTTTCTTATAATTTATTTAAATTTAAATTAATTTTATTACATTTTACTATATCGACTGGTACACAAACATCAGTTAGGATTTTAACAATAAAAGTACTATAAATGCTGTCATTTTGTGAGTTCAGTTATTTGGAATAGGCATGTGATTGCATCAAGAAACACGTTACATCTCAGTCTTCCTCTGCAGGTTATGTCCTGTCTATTTTTTCCTGCCACAATATGCGATATAATTGTCAAAAAGGCTAGAAACTTTCTAAAAGAGATCTTTACCTCGACAAGATCTTTAATGTATATAGGAGGATACAACACAGAAGGCCTTAGCTATACCTTGCTGTCAATCTTCAAGAGCAGTATGTTACTATAACCACCAACACAATCAATAGCTCAAGAGTGTGTGCCTCATTTTTGAAAATACCTTTCAAATGTTGCCTTCTTTCGGAAGAAAACAATCATGCTTTAATCCCTTTTGCACAATCTTTGTGCATTTGAACCGCATTTTCTCCTTTAACACTCAATTTGAAAAGGTTCTAGATACCTTGACTTTCATTACAACTTTTCCTAATTTCACTCCCATTTAAATTCTCCTGGCCTAGAGAACTTGGTGCTACTATTGTAGGAAGTACTAGTTCTTTTTGATTTCCTCAATGCCCAATTTCCCTCTTGTGTTCCAGGTGTGTGCCATTTTCTATTTTAGGTGGTGGAGGTATAACAGAAATTTTAGTTCTACAGGTGATCTCCGAAATGAAATAGGGCAGCAGTTTGGAGAAAATGGACTGCAAACCGAACGGGTATCAAGTTATATGGGCGTTGATCCGTCTACGCACTTTAAGGCTGTTAGAGATCTGCAGAGATTTGATTTTATAATTTTACTTTGCGTCGCTTTAAGTCTGTATTTCAACAATTATTTCCAAAATACCGGCAGTACCAGCAAAGCCTTGGAATTGGGCGCTACGACCTACGGCAGTATAACTACACTGGCTATCCATAATGCCAGAGACAATGACTTGGAACGGTTTATTAAGAAGGATATATAATTTGAGTCTCCGAGTATTATTTTATTTAAATATGTTTTTAGATGATCTTAAACATGTGCAAAACAACGAGTGCAAACCGATTGGTATAACAGCAATTGCTCGGCGTTGCTAAAGGCCGGGGCGCGGATTTAGGTGCCACGCATTTACAATCTACGATACGTTTTTGAAGTAAAGTTGAATATCAAAGATAAGAGAACACGTCCGTATCTTAGCCCACGCTGTATTTCCGCCTGTTCCATTCAATTTTCACCAAAGTCCTAAGCATGCTGTCTGATTCCAGTAGACATTTAAAATTAATTTGTGATCTTTATCATCCAAGCCTTTCTCAAGTTATTTATCATTCTATGATGTTGAACGCGATCAAATGCTTTTTCATAATCGATAAAACATTCGTATTCATCACAGTTTACCTCTCTGCATCTCTGGATTAGGCTTTGAACTCCAAAGAGTGCACAGATCCCATTGCATTTATAAAATCAAATTGGTTTTCATATTTCTGTTCTTCACATTTCTTCGGAAGTTCTTTTGTAGATGACTTACGAAATAATTTTAGCATATGACTCAGCAGACCGATGGTCCTATATTCCTCGCACTTCTTTGCTCCAGGTTTTTTGGGTATTTCTATAAATTCCGATTGCAGCCGTTTTTCGGGGATCTTTAAAGAGTTATAGTTTCTGTTGAAGATGTCAGTAATCCAGCCAACGGCTTCAGAAATTAAGCCTCTATGTTGTCTGGTTCAGTTGTATTTTGTTCTATTACTATTTCTCGTGGATTACAACGGATGGACCTGTAGCTTCTTCCGACAGTGAGTACATGACCCCCGATCTGTCCTTATAAGGTTTTTCTAAGTAAGATCTTCACCTGTTTTTCAGATTATATTTGTCAATGATAATTCTTCTATTTCTGTCTATGGAAGAAGTCGATTTTAATCCCCTTGTGCATAATTTTAGCACTTTTTGTATACTAGTTTTATAATCATATAATGTACGAAACTTAACTGAGTCTTAAACTATTGACTCAATTGCTTGTTAAAACTTATAAAAGCTTGAAAATCCTTATTGAAAAAATGTGAAACGTACTATATGTGCCTTTCCGCTCCCCATATACTCCAAGGATTTTAAGGTGATAGAAAGAAACTGTCGAAAATGATTGAAAGCATTGACGGACTATAACATCATATTACGGCAACTTGGGGGAAAAATGATAAGTGCCCTGTCAGCCTAGAAGCAACAGGGGAATAACCGTACCCGTGTGCTTTTCTTACCGCTATCACGATAACATCATTTTTGTCAAACTTGATTTATATCGTATATACACGTTCGATTTGATTTCCTCCTTATAAATAAAAGCTATTAGTAAATTTGCGGTTTCCGGCACTCGCGATACAATCAAGCAAAATTAACATTTATCCAACAATTATTGTCTGTCGACGAGCATCCAATTTCGAGCGGCCTTAAAGCCCAATTCCTCGGCAAATCCATTATCGACACAATGTCTTAATTATAACATAATTTCACTGGAAACAGGCATATACCGTGGGCGGGTAGTTTGCCTCAACAAATCTGATAATCAATTGCATACAATCCTCGTTATCACCGAAGAGTATTGGTCGGTATTGTTAGCCGTATCAGACAATAGCGAGCAGTTAGGCTTTATCGCATCAGCCACGTCGTTGTATTGTGTAAATGGTCGTATTGTTTCGTTTCATAAGTGGTCTCCATTGGGATTATTGAAGACAACAGCCAGTCCATGTAGGCTGATGATTTCGTGATAATCTGTTTCGATAATTTTCCGATTAATTTTATTAGTTATCAAAGCAAATCCTCGGAGCAAATTTATAAAGGAGACTGTTTAAAATTAGAAATTATCTACTAAATACTGAAAAAAAGAAAAGTTTCTTTTTCTTTAATAAAACTTTGACATTTTAAAGTTTTTAGTTTTTAAAGCCTTCATAAAAATTATTTATTGATGATTGCTCCTCAAAATAAGCATTTGTATGTGATAAAAGCAATGTTTCACGGATTAGACATTATTCTCCTGGTAATTAGATATATGTTATAAAATTATTAACCAGAAACTATATTATCATAACTAACCCCATTTTTAGTGGTTTTATTTACTTGTTGTCCCACAAAATCTTATTTTAATAATATCTTCTTGAAGAATGGTTAATGTACGATAAAAATGTCAACAACGGATTTTTATACATAATTTGAGAGGTAATATTGAGTCTAATAAAATTATGTACATATTGGAGTTCTTGTAACATAATATAACTAGTAATATATAATATAACTATTAACATATATACTAATACTATAATAACATATTTTACGTATAACTTGTAACATCAACTCCAATGCCTGTACTATTGCATATATTTCACGGGTAAGTAAAATGAAATAAAAATGATTCAGTTAGGTTCTTGGTCCCTAACTTACTAACTTTGTTTATAAAAAAGACATATACATCTTTATAGGTCAAAATTAAATGTAATGGGATGGGGAAAAATTCTGTAATGGAGTGTGAAAAAAATTCTCCAACTACTGCACATAATGTCTCATGGCATAATTTATTTGCGTTTTGGTAAAACAGCCATAAAATATTAAAGAAAAATCAAATATTAATCTAGTATATGCCCTATAAAAGAATGAAGTTGTTTTAGGGTTTGCGCCCTAATGTCGTTTTGTTATGATCTTTAATAGGCTTTTTTAAATCTTGGTTATAAAGGAATTTATTTAATCTTCCCATATCAGTTTTTGATCAAGCATAATCCCTAGATATGATAGCGACGTCTCTAAGGAATATTATACGAACCTAATATTATGATATTTTAATAAATGATATCTGGCAAATACGGTAATCACAGATTTAAATGGTAAAATATCAGGTCCGTTATTAATAAGGTATCCTTCGAAAATATCATTTTTATAATCTATAATACGTAGGCAACCGTTAAGTTTTTTATTTGTTGCATAAATGCAAAGATCTTTCACGCATTATAAGATTTCAACGTATGACGACATGTGGATCCGGGGTATACACGTTAAAAAAATTGACCGACTAAAAAAGAGCCCATCTTTGAGGTAGTCCTTGGATTGTTATTCTAGGTCCAATCAATTAAATAGGTTATAGAAATTAACATTATCATAAGCACTGAATATACCAAGAGAAATTATGTATTATTATACGCGGAGAAATTATTATTACTTCGGAGCTATTTTTTGTAATAATTATTTGGCGTTATAGTCGGAGATCTCAGTGATATTATTATCATTGAAAATTGCGATAACTCTTTTCCATATATTAGTAATTTCTAATATTCCATATGTGATTTATATATTTTTATTTATTTCTAGTATTATAGGCAAATGATTCGACCAATACGAATATCCGATACTGACCAACTAGACCTATTTAATAAGTTAGTAGAAATTATTATGATATCCAAAGTAGATTTAATACTAAATCTAAGCAGTTCTTAAGGATTGACATACGTTTCTTATAATTAGATGTAGAGTAGCGTCAATAGCGTTTAATAAAGTATCACCAGCAAGGTTTTTGTGAGAACATTCTCAAATTATGTAAGTATGGTGATTGATTCGAATCCTAATTAATTTGTCTACAATTTTAAACAGATGCTCTCCCTAAGTATATCATGCAATTTAATCCAAATACCAGTAATTATTATACAGTGAAGACGCGCAAGTTGGAACAAATTCATTTAAAATTCGATTAAGATTGCGATTTTTTTGATAATGAATTCATGTGAGCCAAAAATAAGCAACGACCATCAACTTCAATTTTTTAAATGGAAACACCTATTTTTTATTCCATTTCTAAATTCTGCATAGAATTTAAAGTATATTTTGTATACCATGTCTTATACCTAATACTAACATTATTAGGAAATTTGCAACTGTTTGGGCCATTTAAGCATATTCAAACATCTTTTTTCATAGTTTTTTAACAGGTATATTTGATTGTTGACACCTTGTCACTTTGCAAAGTTTAAAAGTATGGCGCGTTTAACTGAAAAACAAAGAATTAAAATTTTGATGACGGTAGGACATGGCCACAAGACTCGAATACAGGCCGAAGTTTGTGATCTGCTTAATAATAAGTACCCGGAGAGACTTACTACACGTTCGGTAGTAAGCAAAATTAAAAAAAATTTAGAGATTTTGGTCATGTGAGAGACAAATATGACCTGGACCGTCCCACGCTTCCAGAATACAGACAATTAGATATTTTGCTAGATTTACAAGAAAATCCACATAAATCAACTCAACAAGTTTCTGCAGATCAGTCGGTTAGTAAATCATTATATGTTCTAAAATATTTGCATAGGAATAAATAGCATCCATATAAAATTCATTCAATTCAATCTTTCACGCATTATAAGATTTCAACGTATGACGACATGTGGATCCGGGGTATACACGTTAAAAAAATTGACCGACTAAAAAAGAGCCCATCTTTGAGGTAGTCCTTGGATTGTTATTCTAGGTCCAATCAATTAAATAGGTTATAGAAATTAACATTATCATAAGCACTGAATATACCAAGAGAAATTATGTATTATTATACGCGGAGAAATTATGATTACTTTGGAGCTATTTTTTGTAATAATTATTTGGCGTTATAGTCGGAGATCTCAGTGATATTATTATCATTGAAAATTGCGATAACTCTTTTCCATATATTAGTAATTTCTAATATTCCATATGTGATTTATATATTTTTATTTATTTCTAGTATTATAGGCAAATGATCCGACCAATACGAATATCCGATACTGACCAACTAGACCTATTTAATAAGTTAGTAGAAATTATTATGATATCCAAAGTAGATTTAATACTAAATCTAAGCAGTTCTTAAGGATTGACATACGTTTCTTATAATTAGATGTAGAGTAGCGTCAATAGCGTTTAATAAAGTATCACCAGCAAGGTTTTTGTGAGAACATTCTCAAATTATGTAAGTATGGTGATTGATTCGAATCCTAATTAATTTGTCTACAATTTTAAACAGGTGCTCTCCCTAAGTATATCATGCAATTTAATCCAAATACCAGTAATTATTATACAGTGAAGACGCGCAAGTTGGAACAAATTCATTTAAAATTCGATTAAGATTGCGATTTTTTTGATAATGAATTCATGTGAGCCAAAAATAAGCAATGACCATCAACTTCAATTTTTTAAATGGAAACACCTATTTTTTATTCCATTTCTAAATTCTGCATAGAATTTAAAGTATATTTTGTATACCATGTCTTATAACTAATACTAACATTATTAGGAAATTTGCAACTGTTTGGGCCATTTAAGCATATTCAAACATCTTTTTTCATAGTTTTTTAACAGGTATATTTGATTGTTGACACCTTGTCACTTTGCAAAGTTTAAAAGTATGGCGCTTTAAACTGAAAAACAAAGAATTAAAATTTTCATGATGGTAGGATATGGACTGATGAGAGATGGTAGATTGGACCGTCCCACGCTTCCAGAAAACAGACAATTAGATATTTTGCTAGATTTACAAGAAAATCCTCATAAATCAACTCGACAAGTTGCTGCAGAACAGTCGGTTAGTAAATAATGTGTTCTAAAATATTTGCATAGAAATAAATAGCATCCATATAAAATTCATTTTATTCAGGAGCTTATTGAAAATGATCACATCCGCAGAATAGAGTTTTGCAAGATATTGATGAATAAATAAAATGCAAACCCACAATTTTTAAGTAAGATGATTAATTTTTCCGACGAGGCAAGTTTTTTTCTAAATAGTAAACTTTTTTCTGTAAATAGGCAAAATTTTCGTTATTGGGCACCAGAAAATCCACACTGGAGTATAGAAAGTCACACAGAATTTCCAAAGAAGTTATGGGCAGGAGCTACGGGTACGTCGATTGTGGGTCCCTATTTTATTGGCGCGCACTTACCTCTGAAAAATATTTAGAGTTGCTTCAAAATCAGATAGTACCTAGTTTAATTGCACTTTGTTCAAATGGCGAAAACCCATTTATACCGGCAGATTCGATATGGTTCCAACAGGATGGCACCACCCCACACTATTCACGAACAGTACGAGATAATATTACTAACATTTTCCCAAATAGATAGATTGGAAGGGAGAGTTCTATTGAATGGCCAGCAAGGTCGCCAGATTTAACCCCGTTGGATTTTTATCTATGGGGTTATCTAAAGTTTATTTGGATATATCTGAAAGCTTAAAAGAATTAAAAAATAGAATTAGAGCCGAACTACAACAAATCCGGCCTCAAACAATACGTAAAGTATTACAAGAATTTGAATATCGACTTGGTTTCTGTCAGGAAGTTAATGGTCAAAAATTTGAATATTTATTTAAATTTTTTTGTTTTGTTTTTTTATAAACTATTTCGAAAATTCATGGTCATTTTATAAAAAATTTAATCGCAAATTTCATAATAAATATTGAGGTAAGGTATAGGACATGGCATACAAAATATATTTAAAATTTTGGACAAAATTAGAAAATAAAATAAAAAATGGGTTTTCTATTTAAAAAAATTAAGTTAATAGTCGAAGCTCATTTTTGGTCCAGCTTTTGGGAACATGAATTCATCATAAAAAAATCGCACAAAAAATAAAAATTAACGTGTCCGAGCGTTTTTTTTCGAGCATACCCCTGAATTTTAAATGAATTTGTTCCAACTTGCGCGTCCTCACTCTATGTAAGTAATGTTCTAAATAAAAACGTTTAAATAAAAAAACTATATTTTACTTCCTTACCTCAAAAAATCAACCGTTCTTCAGGTGATATTTTGTTACGTTTTTAGCTATTGAAACTACGTTGTGCGAGTGTATGCTGTGTCCTGTACGTGCTGAAAAAGAGGCCCTTTTTACTTTAAATGAAAATGAACTTTTTATTTAACTAACCTAAGAATGATGCCTAACATGAGTTCTATTGATTGGCTGTTAATTTTCCAAAAAGTCAATGAAAATCATAGCATGTCTATCCATATTATAGTAGTCATAATGTTCGACTTCCACAGACCACTAATTTGATGGTTGTGTAGTGTAGTGGTGTCTCCGTATTTTATATACAGTTACCAATCTGCATAGAAACTCATCTGAGCTATGACGCACGCGCCTCAGAAAGCCCACAGAAAAGACCATGGGGTTACGTTTATTTTTAGATGAAGAAATAATTATTGACCAATATCCACCAAAAGATACTAGAATTTGTCAATGTCACTATAATAAATCAATTTTCGTTAAAATATTTAAAGGCTCTTGAAAAACAAACAAAAACACAAAGGCAAAGTTTTATTTTAATTTGTGTCGCAACACGTGTTTCGCCCACTTTAAAACACCATCAAGCCTTAACAAACACATTTTTATTATTAAAAAATAAACCTTTTTATACATTTTAAATATTGAAAATGCGTGGTTTGTTAAGGTTTGACGATTCTTCTAAAGTACGTATAGAGATAGAAAAATTACAGTGAAATTTTGACCTTGTGTTTTTGTTTATTTCCAAAAAGATTTGTTTGCTTTTTCAAAAGAAATGGTTGATATATACTTATATAAAGGATCTATTAGGAATCCAAATATTTTTTAATGCTAGAAACTTTATCGATTATTGTTTAGCTCATTGACTTAACACGACTAACTTTGCATTAATTAACCGAAACCTTTTTATAAATTATAGAAGTTATATTCACATCTGATTGGCTAAGGTTACTATAATCTGATAATTCATTTTTAGTCCAAGATCTTTTAACTATCATTAAGGTACATACGAAACTTAATTTTTGTAGATGATTATACTAATACTCGTAAATACTTAAACCATTCGTTTTCTTAACGAAAGGCTATCAGTAAAATTGAAAAAAAATTCAATAAGAGTCTTTTAATACATTGCAGAAAGATGTTTAAGTTATTATATTTAAACTAGTAAAAAAATATATTTCATAGTATACTATAATATGATAATTAAAGATTATTTTAAGTTACCTATGTTAACTGAGGCACAATTCAACATAAGCTATTAAGATCCCTGCAAGGTTTTTTAGATAATTTAGGTTGATCTGACTTAAGTAATATATGGAAAAAATATCTTCAATATTCCTTTAATAAATTAGAGAAGCCACTTACTTAATTGATTATCACCATAATGCATAAATAATAAAAGTAAATATTTAGTTAAATTAAAACCTGGTTATGGCTACCTAATACTTGTATGTGATAAACGTTTATACAAAAATATTAAAATATACTTTATTTAATAATTCTGAAATACTTAAAATTTTAACAGATTAGAATGTTTGTGCTTTTAAAAATATTTCAGGTTGACAAAATTATTCAAATATTCTGATAGAGAGAGATCTGAGATATTCAATCTGAAGAGTCTCTAGAAAATTCGTGTCTATTAATATCTCTAGTGAACTAGTCTAGCAGGAAACTTGCATAGAGAGAGCCAATATAAGATAGATTCTTGTCCAAAAACAAATGCTTCTAAACATAATTAACCTTTCACAAATTTAAAAGAAGATGACTTGATAACAAATACTATGGGTCTGCTATTTAAGGGCCTATACTTTTCAATATCTACATAGATCCCATGCTTGATATGGAGCTTTATGAAGAAATGATTTATGCAAATGACACAGCTTTGTTATTTAAGGAAGAATGATGTCCAACGGTTCTTGATCATGGCATAGTCAAAAGATTTAAATTATCCCTAAATATTAAAAAGACAATTTATTATTAATTAATAAAATTGATATACAAAACCTGTTTATAATCACGAAAATTTTTGTTGCTAAATTAGTAATTCTGGTCCAAAAATAAACATTGATGAGATAGTTGTCTGGGGAAAGAAAGGAACTCATAGTCTTTATCAAAAATAAAAACTAAAAAAAATAGGTCCATAATTCTCAAGGTTTCCCTTAGAACTTTTGCATGTCTTTTGCGACTTTCAGATAATCTGGAAAAATGTTCTTTGTCACTGCTAAGAAACAATGATCAAGTCTTTCATGATTTTTATGAGCCATGAATCGAAATAAAATGGGTCTCTACTTAGACTATTCTTCATAGGATTGATCACTTGATGCACCTGAATATCCCATAAAACGCAAAGCCAGGACAACAACTACCAGTCAAATGGGCCAAGGGGTCTCTGGAAAGTAGCTGTGAAATTCATTTTAAGATTTTAGCAATACTAGCTTGATTTATAAATGTAACATTCGCTTATATTTTTTGCAAATAATTTTCCTTGCGATAATCAATGCCATAGTTGTGGAATTTGGGGAATTTTAAAACATTATTTAACTAATTTGGATTTTAACATAAAAATACCAAAGTAGCTATCAATAAAGGTATCCACAAGGAACATGAAGGAGGCATTATCATCATCAAAACTATATGTGCGATTCCCAACTGATTGCTTTCACTACTACTTCCTAATAGTACAAATTGGTTAAATACCATATAAGCAACTCTTTTGTTTTATACAGTGACCGCCTAAAGTTCCGCATAAATTCGATAAAAGTTAGAGACATGATTTTTTAAGAAAACGCTCGGATCCGTCGATTTTTATTTTCAGTTGCGCATTATTTCACATCCATTTTTGTATACAGGGTGGAACAAAAAAAAGATATGACGTCATCGGTAATTTTTTAAAATGGAATGCTATATTTTTTATTCCTTTTATGAAATATAGGCAAAATTCCAAGCAAGTTTTGTATAACACACCTTATCTCAAAACTCAGCTATTTCAGAAATATTTACATTTAACCAACAAGAAGGCAAGTAAGTATGTCTATTTACAAATTAAGATTAAATGGAGGATAAAATGTTATAAACTGTGAAAACTCTTATTAATGTGTCAAGTGTTCAAACTGATCCCCACTTACTTCTTGGCAGAAAGCAAGACGGTTTACAAAATCATGTAAAACACTATCAATTATTTTGGGTGATATACGTCTAATTTTTATTACTTTATTTTCCACGATACCAGCCCAAACATTAATAGATTTACGGTACTATGTATGAGCCTCAGTTGCCCAGTGTGGATTTGACACTGACCAGTACCGACAATTTTGCCGATTTACGACACCGTTTAAACAAAAAGTTGCTTCATCCGAAAACAAAACTCGTAACACAAACTGACGTTTATTATTGCAAATGTTCATCGTTTGCTCCTCGCAAAATTAGTTTCTTCGATCAGGATCGTCCTTATTTAATTCGTGTATTAGTCTAATTTTATAAGGGTGGTATTCATTTGCTTTTCAGATGCGTCTTACTGGTGTTTAGGCTATATTATTATCAACTGAAATTTGTGAAGTGCCATTGTTTGGATTTGCTTCGACGGAGAGCAGAACGTTTAGTTTTGTTTCTTCAGAAATTTATGGACGACCTGATCTTGGCAAATCCCTAACATGATCTGAAATTATGCATTTGTGCTCTATTCTACTAACTGTTGACTGAGAAATATAATGGTTTGGGTATTTGGCATTAAACAGTTCACTCACTTCTTTTTACGTGCGCACTCGATCCCCGTACGCTAGAAGCATCAAAATTTCAATTCATTGGGTTTCCGTTAATTATTAATTATATATAATTTATTCTGATAAAAACTATTAATTTTTGAACTAACAGTGACATTCGAAAATTGAGATTTTTTACAAGTGCACCCATGGAAATAGAAATAATTGGCAGTGTTTATAACATTATTTTTATCCTCGATTTTATCTTAATTTGTAAATAGACGTACTTACTTGTTTTCTTGTTATTTAAATGTAAATATTTTGGAAACAGTTGAGTTTTGACATAAAGTGTGTAATACGAAACTTGCTTGTAATTCCGCCTACTTTTCATAAATGCAATAAAAAATATAGCATTCTATTTAAAAAAATGACCGATGACGTCATATCTTTTTTTTGTTCCACCCTGTATACAAAAATTTATGTAAAATAAGGTGCAACTTAAAATAAAAATCGACGGGTCCGAGCGTTTTCTCAAAAAATCATGTCTCTAATTTTTATCGAATTTATGCGGAACTTTAGGCGGTCACTGTATGTGTTCCTATCCTGAAAGTGGATAAATGAACACAACTCAAAAAAACGAAGGAAAAGATGAATGGTTTTTATTTGTTTAAATTAAACTGTAATGTCCTCAATATCCTTGTAAAAAAATAAAAATATATCTCATTAAAGATCCTTTTGTAGACAGCACTTACAATAATCAAACTATTTTAAGGTATTAACTTCATAAGAAATAAACAAATATATCATATAAAAATAAAAACTTTTAATTTAATTGAAAGATTACTACTTACTAGTGAAACTTGTTTACTTATATTTTCTTATTATAACAAAAAAACATTTATCTCTCTCATCATGAATACTTAAACCATGTGATATAAACATGACGTATTTCCATATAATCAACCATATTAAAAATTCTCGTATATACAATGTTTTCCCTATGATTTTAAACAGCAGGTGACTGTCGTCGTCTCACTTGGCCGAGACAACACGATATTCACATTTGCCTGCTTTGGCGATTGTGGGAGTTGTAGGAAATGGCGATGATGGTCAGTGATTCTCATGTGCAACCGCTGCTGCCCAACACGATAACACAATAAAATTACAAGTGCACTTAACCCGTACTTCCACCACACCAGTTCGTTGATGTGTAGAAAATTGTTTTCTTGTTATGTGCGGCTAATTGGTCGAGGAAAACTAACCTCGATCAATATTCGTATAGTTGGAAATGATTCCCAGTAAACCAATTAGTATTTTCATCGATATTTTTAAGAATCAATTTGATCAAACAATGAAAAAACTTTTTTAATTAAAATAATGTTTCTTTAACTCTGAATGGTATAGGGCAGAAATAATTTGATGAATAATTTCCATTGAATATGCCCCTAATGATTACCGACAGACGGTCGGGCGCGGCGATGTTCATTTGCAAATGACTTGAATGGCTGAATATGTCTCGATCGACGCAATAATACGAATTTAAGGGTATAATTTTGACTGGCATTGGGGGTTGATTCGCCGGAAGAAAAGGACCACCGGCAAACAGTCGTTCTTTAATTTAGATGTCCGTCCGCTTTTGGGGTGGAAATAAAAGAGTTTGGGTTTTAAAAGAAAATATTTTTTATTTTAGGTGGGGTAAGATTCGTTTATTGTTTTGAGGATCTTTTGAAAAAATATTGAAACATATTGTTGAACATTGCGAATAAATGCGAATTGTAAAAACATGCAATTAACGAGGCTTACAAAGGATTATCTTAAGGCAGATAGCAAATGATTTGCAAAAGCTGAACATAATTATTTTTCTATTTAACGACAAAGGCCTTGTGTTATTTTATTCTTGGTGAGACTTTCCGCCCTAATCAGCCGATGTAGTTTTACAGTCATCAAATTTCAGATACTTATACTAACTGTGCTTTCAAAGTCTAGGGATAAATTACTAACAAAACTACATCTAAAAATTGTAAACTTGTCTATAATTAAAAAAAAAAAACAGAAATAGGAAGGAATAATGCAATGAATTTTTTTAGTTTCTAGTACCGCTGATCACGTTTTTGATATTTATGGATATGCTCTTTTAAGTTTCTTTGACACACTTCAAATTATTATCCAATAGCCAAGATCTGTGGCCACTCAATGCAAACTTTATAATAAATATCTTATCTTGGTATAAAAAATTTGACATATTTTCCAAAAAAAAAAACAACATTTTAAAAGCACCGGACTAAACATTTTCGTCTCCCACACACACACATTCTAAGCTTCCAGAAGGGTAAAAAAAGGGAATCGGCTTAGCTATATGGAGATCAGATTGCGCTTATATCGGCTTAATCCGTTAATAGGGAGACGGCGACACCATCGCCGACGCTGACGGGCGTCCAGCGGCGTCATTTCACGCCTGGTGACGCTCGTATACTAATAACGTTCTATTGTGGATCAGATCGGATATACCAGTGGGGGATACTAAACTCCCTTATTTAGACTTTCCATAAAAATATAAATATCTTGAGAAATATTCCTCTTAACTAGGAATTTCAAAAAAATGAATCAGGTTCTTCAATATATCCTTAAATAGTTCATATATTCCCTCAATTTATCCGATAAGTGAGTGCTCTCGAGTAGTAATCGCTTGGGCCTACGAAAAATCGCTCCAGAAATCATGCTTTAACCTACTTTTTACCTCGGGGCGTTTTCGATGCGGAAATGAGGAAAAACCTCCTTAGTTTAAATTATGAAGGTCGATAAGGATATTTAAGTTCGGGATATAATCTTGTAAAGATTATTAACTATTTTTAGTTCGTATTAGATGAATTTTATGAAAAAATATTATATCTTATATGAAAATCCATTTCATGCACACTCCCGTAGTAGAAGGAATAGTTAAACCTAACTAATGGTAATGGGCAGGGCATATAGCAAGAAGTGACACAGATAGATGGACATCAAGACTAACAAGATAAAGACCGAGACAAACAAAAAGAAGCACCGGCAATTTTCAGAAAAAATCTGCTGATGATGTAAAGAAAAATATGGAAAGGAAGTTGGAGAGGACTATGTGCAGGATTGGATAAGCAATAGCTGAGGAAGAACAATATAAGACTCTTCACGCATCATATTTTAAAAGCCCTAAAACGTGAAAAGGTTAAAAGGTATATGCCAGAACAAATGGTTTAGGATCGGAATTACCAAAAAACTACTACAAATAAGTATTAAAAAAACAGCATGTAATTTTTGGTTCGTGGGTAATTAATTTAAATAAAAACAACTTCTTACTGGACTAAATAATCAACAAAAACCAAAATTGCTTCTTACACCGAAGCCCCCCCGCCCAACGGGCGTTCAATAAAATAATTAATAGGGAGCCCCAGGGGGCTGGTGCTCCTCATCTCGGAGCCTTAACGCCGCTTATATTCAAATTTCTAACGCGTTGCGTAGCGTATTTCAGACGTACGGGGATTATGTCGTTAAAAGCGATTAACTTAATGTAGATATCCAGGGATATTAAGGGAATTGATTTATACGAAGGTGTATTAGGGTGGAAAATATTAAGCGTATTAAACTGGATGGAGCGCAAATTTTATTTTAAAGTAATTTGTTAATTAATAAGTAAGATGATATGGATAAAGGACTTGATTCTGTTATTAGTAAAAAGCTATTTTGTTTTTAATGAATATCAGACATTTTTTTTTGCAGATGATATAGTGAGAGGGTTTGAAGGCTACTCATGGGGAAAGTATAAAGGCAGATGAGAAAAATAAATTAGCGGCATCTAGAGCATGCTTCTATGAAATGTTGCTTACTGTAAATTTTGAAAAAAGCATTATTACCTTTTGCATTATTTTTTGCGACTGGTATAATATTTCTGAATTCTGAATATATGGTGGATATGATTTTGGAACCTGTTCGTTTACCGTGCATTTATTGAGTCAAGATTTACTTAGACAATACTGTCATGTGATAATATTGTCATACCTTACATTTGAAAAGACTGTTACATACCTCAATACAATCAAAGCTTGTCAATATACCTTGTTATATGTTAACCATACATCACGATTATACACAAAATAGTAAACAGATTTACACAGATTTCCACTCATCATAAATAAAATGAAATGTGGAGTTTATTTCTAAACATATAATTAAATAATGTCAGATGTCTCACTATTGTAACTAACCCCTCAATAAGCCATTCGAAAAAACTCCCTTATGCTGTTTACTACATTTTCGTTCAATCATATGGCAAATGATTGAACACTTTTCAACCCTCATAGATAAGAAGTGATTTTTTACCGAACTGCATCTTGAAAAAGTCAAAGGCAAATTAAGAGTTTGATGAGATGCTGTGGGTTGACTCTTGAGTTGTAGTCTTCAAGATTAAAACAGATATTAGTGTTAACAGTAAAATATAAACTGTCCTTTTCAGTTGCTGACTCATCTCCTCCCTAACTGCTATTACAGCATACTGTTATTAGGATGCGTTAATAGTTTTTAACTCAAAGGTCCTCTAAATTTAGTTTTCGGAGGAGGAGGCTCAGTCAGAAATATATCGTACGTTTCATTTAGATAAAACAATGTTTGTTTTATTTAAATTAAGGAAAAATGGTCGGAACCGAATTGTCAAACAATCTCTTTGATAATTCGAATGACATTTATTATCAATTTTCATAGCTGCATATTATATGTTTTTTTGACACAAATAGAGGTCATCATCATTTTCATCCTTATCAAACAGCCTGTCTAGTTTACTGCTGAACATAGGCCTTTCTTAATTATCTATATAATATCGTCGGTGAATGGGAGGTGATTAAGATCTTTTCCATCGATATAAATTCCTAGGCTCTTCAGCTTAATATTGTGTCTCCCTATCGAACTTCAGGTTGTATCTAAAATTTCTCGGTCATATCATTTACTCTTACACTTACTATTGCGTGGTTATAGAATGGTAGAATATCTACTGTCACCTTGACAGTCAGCAAGTGCATTGAATATCTTGTTGTGTCATATAGAGTCAAAGGCTTTTTCATAGACCACAAACACTAGTACAAGCGGTTTGTTATATTTGACAAACTTTTCTATTAATACTCTAATAATCTGCATAATAATAATAATCTAATAATGTCCTATATATTTTATAAGAAAAAATGAATGTCTAATATATATATAAAATGTTTCCAAGGGTTTTTCTTTTTTTGTAAGCCGTGAGATTAATAAATTCCCAAATTCATATTCATCAAAATAAAGACAGGTCTTTTGACATTTTCCAAGAGATGGGGATAGAGGATGGCCCCATCAACATGGAACGTGCTCAGGCTATGTTGCAGGTGCAGCAAGAAAAGCGATCAAAGAAGTAGAAAGAATGAGCTTTCGGAACAGGTTTTGTGCTCAAGAAATCTCTGCTCAACGAAATTTTAAGGTTTGAGCCACTTGGATACAGGATGTGCTCTATTAGAATTAAAGCAATTTGTTACAACTAGTTTTGTCGGTGCATACACTAACGGAAGATAAAGGTGAGGGTATTAAAGATCTATTTAATGACACTTTGGAGAGAAAACTAGCGCAAGTTCCCAAACAAGACATGACACTAATCCTGGGAGTTTTCAATGCTAAAATTGGACAAAAAAATGCACTAAGGCGTCATACGAGCATGCATAGCCTGCAAAATGCTTCCAATAACAACGACCCAATGGTAGCAGATCTTGCAGCATTAAATAATATGGTAATAAAGTCCACTATATTTGAGCATAATGATATACACAAAATGACATAGGTATCTAATGATGATGTAATCTGAAATCAAATAGATCATAATTATTATAGTTAATGCAAGAGGAGAAATCCAGGAGACAATACAAAAACTACTGATATAATGAAGATGGCGAAGATGCTATGAAGAAGAGAAATACTGCTAAATTATAAATGCATGAAAGTCCGACAGATGAGAACAGGAAAGACTTAGGGGACTAAGAACCATATGAAAGAAACTTTTTAAAAGGAAAAAGAAAGAATAGCAACATGTAGACTATAGATATATAGACAACAAGATTATCCTGCAAAAAATTACAAAAAAAAATTACAAAAGCATGATTTAAAGACAAGACCGACATCATGAGGAAAATGATGATTTAATAACTGACATAGTTGAAATATTGCAAACATGGAAAAACTATTTCCATTAACTGCTTAATGACGGAACTGGTGAAAAGAAGAAAGCATTTGATCTGCTGGAATGAGTCAATGAGACACCTTCTAAAAAGGAAATTGGAGAAGACCTAATC
Organism: Anthonomus grandis grandis; assembly: GCF_022605725.1. Taxonomy (NCBI): domain Eukaryota; kingdom Metazoa; phylum Arthropoda; class Insecta; order Coleoptera; family Curculionidae; genus Anthonomus; species Anthonomus grandis. Next base: position 10,895,060 of record NC_065558.1, read on the forward strand.
ACAGCTGAACTAATTAAACATAGTGACGATACTATCATAACACAGCTACAAAACCTCATTAAAACTATATGGGAAAAAGAAGATTTCCCTGATGACTTAAAAGAGAGTATTATGATACTGATTCACAATAAAAAGCCTTAAAACGATCTTTAAGAACTACAAAGGGACATCACGAATTAATGTCGAACATAATTCTTCAAGACTAAACTCCTTCATCAAAGAAATATTGGGAGACTACCAGTGCGGTTTTAGAGCAAGCAGATCAACAACGGACCAACTGATTACCATTAGGCAATTGCTACAGAAGAGCTGGGAATTTATTCAATGCCTCCACCAGATATTTATAGATCCCCAAAAGGCATATGACAGTGTGTAAGGGTCAAAATATAAATACAATGCCTGAGTTTGGCATTCCACCTAAGACGATCCAAGTAACCAGCGCTTATGTGAAAGGATCTAGGTGTAGAGTAAAGATTGGTAATCATGACCTCTAGGTGAACACAATAGTACAGCCATTTGATAGTTTTACTTAGAAAGTGGAAAAAATTTCCTACAATTTATGTATTAACCTTTTTTTTTGTAAAATCAATAGTTTCAGTGTACGAGACCTGCAAATTCCACTCTAACACACGTTTTGACCAAATAACTCATTTCCGCACCACCATCAGGTAGAGTAAGTGGCGCGTTTTTTTCTGTAGTATCCCCAGTAGGCCTAATCCACTTTCAATGCACTATTACAAAATTAAGCACACTTTCCTTCGCTACGCTATTGATGAATCAGTTTCTAAAAGTTCATCGTCTTCGGTACTGAGCGAAATTTCACAAATAGAAATTGCTTTAACGTCGTCCCCAATGGATTTGTCAGCCTCATTGTAGTCCTCTTGTTCCTCGATTTTGTTATATGTTTGCTCGAGAATAGACTCTGTTTCTTCCTCCTAATCGCTATCTTGTAGTGAAACGTCCGAATTCTCACAGGTACCATTGCAATTGGTGCATAAAACGGAGCACTTTAATCCAGCTTTTCTGCATCCACGGGCACCCCGACATCCCTTTTTGCATTTGCAAGAAATAAATTTCAACAAAGTTTTCGGAGCTGGGGTCTCAAGCGTGGTGTCAGGAATTAACCCATCATTGCTTTTTTTCCATCTCCATTGCTCTGCATTTTTTTCAACTCCATACCACTGTTGAACCTGGTGGATAGGTTTGGAACGAATGTTGTCGTGCTGCTGCTTCTGTCGGTGGCAGTGATGCAATATTAAATATATTCTTATATGCTGATTTTGTGAAGCATGCATATCTATAGTTGTTTAATGACATACTTTTTACGCCACTACGGTTATAGTGTAATATAATGCAAGGAGGAAACGTTCTCCAGCTTCATCAATGATCTCCGGATCGGCATTTGGGTTTTTGAATACCTGGACAAACTCGTTTAAATCTCGGTTTTTTCGGAGTACATTAGCATATTTTATTTTTTCTTGATTAAAAAGTGCTGAACTTGTATCACAGCCACTGAAGGCGTGCAAGAATAAAATGTTATCTGCGGCTATTTTATTTATAATACTTTTTGTTGAATATATTCGTTGCGATATTTTTCCTTATCCTGGTTTGAGAATATATATGTTTGAACTTGTAGATAGAGCCTTCAAAAGAAAAAGAAGATCTACATCTTCGCCGACAACTATTACGGAATCAAATGTAGATGAAATGCTGATTGCCGTATTGATTATTAACGTATCCGCGGCTTACTTGACCATAAAGTTCGCAGCTTCAAATTTTGTTTTCAACATTCCGATTAGGCGTTTTTTGTTAGTATCGTGGCCCAGAAATTTATCTTAGATGGGATCATTGTCACGTCAAAAACCAGGTCTACTGAAGCATTTTTTCCGTGATCGTCGGGATCGCTCTTCCTATTTGGTATGACGGTTTGTTACAGCTTCCGGATATCCGTCAAATACGACAATGGCATTGGATGTATAGTTTGATCGACATTTGATCGAGTTGAGTGTAGACGTGCCTTGGTTTGCGGCTCTCGTACGTTGAAATTATTGATTTTACAAAAAAAAGGTATTAATACATAAATTGTAGGAAATTTTCCCCAGTTTAATTTAATACATTTTTATCGTAAAATGAGTTGGAACGCAGATATTTTTAAAAAACTGTATTTGGGCGCCATTTTTCCAATGTGATGGCGCGAGCGGCAAAGATACGAGGTGGCAAAGTGAAAATTCGAAAAGAGCATGTCGAAATCTATAAAATCACTAATTTTCAAAACTTTCTAGGTAACCCCCTTTTTGAGCACCAAATGACTGTACTACAGGTCTAAAACAGGGAGACGCACTGTCATCCCACGCTTTTTAATATCGCATTAGGAAAGTAGTAAGAGAAACCAAAATTGAATCTCAGCTATTCGTGGCTAGTGCATTAAGCTTGTTGCTAGCATAGGTGAATGATATGGATGCGGTTACCATAGGCCTCAATTAACAAAATGAAAAAAGTACCTGCTTCACATAATAAACAACTTAAATAATCGTTTGATATATTAGCCGCTTATCTGTCAATCTTTACACATTTGACCAGAGGCTTAAAGTCCAAACGATTTATAAAACTGTCTTATCATAAGTCATACAAGCGAGCACAATGGTTTTAGTTTTCACCTGCCCTCCTACACGCATCGGGTACTCGCGTGCCCAAAGAACCCCCAGGGGTACAGGTGACTCCCGTTCAGGGTTATCAGTTGGTGTGCACCTTACTCGCCCACGATTAGCTTTGAGGGATTATAAGTTCATTATTAAAAGAAGCGTTATTTGTTTTTTTTTTTGGCTTTCAACTAAAAAAGAGCAATTGGGTTTTTCTTATTTATTTAAAGCAGTTTATTAGTAACTCATATATTTGAAAAGAACTGAGGCTTTTTATTTTATGACATTTTTGCGTGATCTGAAACGTACTATACCTATCACAAAACTGTAAGACAATATTTCCAATATTACTGAAATAGCGAACGCTACAGGTGTGAGGGTTCGGTGAAAAATCATATCGAGGGTGCATCGGATATGGCGATATTTATTACAGCTTGCGGCCGTATAGAAGACTTTTCTTATTTCATATTTATTTTGATGATACAAATAGGGTATAAGGTAAAGGAAATATGAGGATAAGGTTTTCGAAAATCTATATTTCCTATTTTGATGATTCTTGAAGAATCATAAAAGTGCCAGAGTGAGGTAACTTATTTATCTCAGACGTGATTTAAGGAGAAGAATTAACTTTCTTAAATTTCGAGGGTGACTTAAAAATATAACAGTAACAAATAATAGATTTTTCGATTTACATATACAAACTATGCCTCGAAGGCTTTGCTCCTTGCCATTCATGCCTGCTGACTTAAAGGCATTTTTCCATCAAATGTCTATATGATCAGCTTAGGATATCACAAGAATAGTTATCCTAAATAATCTTTTACATATTGCCTAATTTTGCATTATATCCACTGTTTGAAAGTCATTGAACGATTGGTTAAAATCACACTATAGAGTTATATTCATGCCATTGATGTTTTAACACCATGGCAATATGGTTTTCATCAATCAAGAAGCATTCATGACGGTATCCTTAAGTCTTTGAGGAATACATTTAAGTATAAATGAGGGCGAGGCTGTTGCAGCAGTATTTTGTGATCTGTTAAAGGCTTTTCATTCTATTGATCATACTAAACTTACTACCACCAAAAAATAAATTTTCTTCACGTGAATTTAAAGCGAAAATTAAAAACATATAATTTTCACCATATTTCATTTATCTAAATCTGCCTATATAATCTTAACATTAAATTTGAATATTATTATTATTATTACAATCATCAAGTATGATACTTAAGAATGACTAAAATGTCTGAAACTATCAAACTATTTAATTTTTGTCTATTTTTTCTTTCCTATTTCCTTTGGTTTCTTTATTACTTCCTCGATTTTAAAACTGCATTTTTCTTATATAGTTGGATGTATAACACACATTTTAGGTATTATGTTTTTAATACGAAAAGCATTTAACGTATTAATATCTGCTTTTATCCACTTCCAAACCATTCTAGTCCTAGAAACTTCCTGGGACTTCCTAAACTGTAAGAGTGAAAAATATTAAACTCTAAACTTTATGTCTTACTTTTTATTTTCAAATAAAAAAACCCATTAGACGTTCATCATTTTATTATTTTAATGCGTAATTCCATTTTAATTTTCCTCCCTCTTATTTATTTTAGGCGAATATTAGCAGAGAAACGAGGCAATAACTCCCATAAGTATAAATTAAATTTAATTAAGAGCAATTTTGAATTTGTTATAATGGCTGAGCCGAGCTCGCGGGCCTTAACAATTAACATCTAGAGTTAATGGCTTCTTGGTATTATAATTTTATATAGTTTACGCTTTTTGAATAATTGCTTATCCGCGTGTATTTAATTAAATATATAAAATTGCAACATTTTTTAGCCTATGTAATATATAAAGAATTTATTTATTTCTATACGAATGTAACATTTATCTTGTGGTAGGAAAGCTATAACCAACAGACAAAGGATGCGAACAAAAAAAAAAAAGATATTGAGTATTTCCAAAGATTCAACTATCTAAAAACTAAAAAATGAATTATTTCGGTGACTTTAGCGCCCTCTAGCTTTGACCTCGTTGATTATATAACTTGACTTCCAAGTGGTAAATTGTAAAAAAATTAATTAAAGAAACAGAAGATAGAACAGATCTTTAATTTTTTTGAAAATTTTTGACCATATATGAAATTCTATTTTTTGCATCAAAAAATTATTTTGATTGATTATCATGAGCATCTATGAGTAATTTGCTTCAAAGGTCATAAGTTCCATGAGTTATTTTTATTGTCATTTATTGCCTAGCTTTTAGGTAAGTTTACATAAAACCCTTTTTACATATTAAGTAAACGGACAGCTTTAAATGAATTTCACTGGTCCGCAGGGAGTAGAACGATTTTATTTTAACCAAAAGAGTTACGCGTTACGCCCAAATAATAAATAGCCCTAATCCATCAGAAAGCAAGGACCGTGCCTTTACAGGCTTTTGTCTGACTGGTGCATGTCTAAATATAGGCTAGACAAAACACACTTATTTTATCATACATCAGCATAGTTTAGTTTCCCTAAATATGTAAGTAGGAATAATATTTTTTCGGAGCTTTTAGAGCTCGGGTATAAATTATCAACGATTTTCGGGAATAAACAGATGGTGCTAATGTCTTATATTTCTTTCAGTTTTCTGCTTAAAAGTGACTAAGGCACGTACTAAATATTATTAATGAGGTTGTTATTAGGAAAGCTGGAAGGTGTAGTACGTCTCTACTAAATAATAAATTCTTATAGGAGTTAACAATGCTTAAAAGTTTATATTTGAGTAAACCAAGGTCTGCATTTAATGCAGCTGGACGAGACAGGCTTGAATTGGCAAAATCAATACCATAGCACTCTTTTAAGCTATTCAGTCAGGACGTGCGTTTTCTTTTTAAACATCTTCTTCCTTAGTTTTGCCTTGCATGATATTCTGGATACAGTACTTTTCCTCTTATAATATGTCTAAAATATTCCAACCCGCGTCTTTTGATGGTAAACTTCTAGTTGCTTCTGGAGAGGCGCAAGTGTCTCGGTGTTTCGGACTCTGCCTACCCATGATATTTATTGTAGGCGACGATAGCACCACATCTCGAATCCTCCTATTCAGCCACACATTGCTTTTGTTAAAGTGTAAGCTTCTACTATATAGTACAGAATTGGACATAAGTAGCACCATAGTAAACGAATACATACGGGTATCGGCAAGTCTTCTTCTTCATGTTGCTAAATGCTGCCTCAGCTTGCTATATTCCACTCATTGTTCAATAAGCATCCCATATATATAAAGGTTGAGAGTTGCTGCATCTATTAGTTGCCTGTGCTAAGATTTTCTGGAAGCTTACCATTTTTGCTTATTATCATATCTTTGGTTTTGCTAATATTTAAGTCCTCTTTATCCGCTTTTAGCTAAAACTTTATCTCGCAACGCCTGCAAGTCATCGGCACTTCTTGCCAGTAGGACCGTATCATCCGCATAACGCAAGTTATTTATTACTTTTCCGTTGACAACCATTCCGTCCCCAGCTTAATCCAATACTTTAACGAAAATTTGCTTAGAGGATGTGTTAAAGAGTAGTGAAGAAAGGACTTACCATTGCGTGCAACCTCGGTAAATGGGAGCATATTCGGTAGTCATGTCTTCAACTTTGACAACAGCGATTTGGTTGTAATACAGATTTTTTATAATTCAGACGCTTGTGCCATCTAAGTTTATATTCTGAAGGATGTTTCCCGCGTTCGACATAGTCAAACGTTTGCTGGTAATCGAGGAAATATGCGAATTTCTGTTTTAGGACCTATATACTGAATAGGGCGATTCTCTCGTTCCAAACCCGTTACGAAATCCTAATTGAGGTTCAGAGAGATAGATGCTCCTCGGATTTAGGACGACGTAATATTTTGAAGAATATTTTTATTTTTAGCATTCTTTTTATTATTATAAGTATCTTAATTCAATATATAACTTACAGATAACCCAACTAGAGTAGTTCATTTTTCGAATTCATTTTAGCTACCAAAATCAATATAACTTTTTAAGTTTTTTTACATAAAGAGGTAATTAGTTAACCCAGAATGCAACTTTATTTCATTACAACAGCTTATCACACAGCCTCAATAAAAGTTTTCGCATTTTTTCCTAATTGACCAACATTCTTAAAATTACCGGAATTATATATAGGTTGGGGAATCAATGATTAAGTATCGAGAGATGCTTAAAGGCGAAATTATTGTAGCTGCTCCTGCTGCTAATCATGCGGTAGTTTCCGCATATTTTTGGCCATTGATCCTCAGATAGTGTGACGAAGACCGACTCTAACCAATAACTTGGTATTTTTCCGGAAATATAGATGATGTTGAAGGGGCTAATTAATTTATCTGTGTTTGGTTGTTGAAAATCCTGAGTACTTTCCAATAGACGTCATCTAGTCCAGCAAATTTTCAATTAAATTTTTATTAATTTAATTGCTCTAAAATTTTTTATTTTTCAGAAATATATTCCTCTATCGGCGACTTTAACAAAGAGAGAGAGGAAAGAAAGGTAAAAAAATAATTATTTGTCATTAACAAAAAATTATATTAATTAATTATAAATTAGCAATTTCATGAATGCTGACCAATAAGCCTTATTATGGCTGTCTGATAAAATAGTCTGGAAAAAGTTGAGTTAGATTCTGAGTTAATTGTCTTATATTAAATCTTTGTGTAAAGAAAGTGAAAAGTTTGTATTGATATATTTATACAGGTTAAGAAATTAAATAATTGGAAGTTGAAAGAATTGCGGTATTGCTAAATTATTAATCGCTATTATTTTTTTTTAATTATTTAAGTTTTTCATACTCCTTCCGAAAAAGCTTAAATTTTTAAATAGTTTTATTATGGAGGCAATAGAGTACTTTCAATAATATTTTAAAATAGAAGAGTAAATAATTTTAAATAGGGATTTGATTTTAAGACTTTTTTTTCTTTTTAAGGTTGTCATAAATGCCACACTAGAGTGGAAAAACCTTTTATTGACAGGGGCTTAGGATCAAGAACGACTGGATTCAACATGATCAAGTAAAACTTTTAAAGAAAATCTAGATAGAGAACATAAAATTCTTACCAGTATTTGGAATAAACATGAACAAAATTTAAAAAAACACAAAGAACATATTTCAAATAATCTAAAACTCAGGAGATATTTCCCGAAGACCAGTGGCAGGAATAAAATTTTATAATTTCAGATATTTTTTTTCTATTAAAATATGGAAAACACAATCCTTCTATTATTTGATATTGGTCTAACGGTTTTCAATTTATTAGTACGGTGACCATATTGTAAGGTCTTTTTTTATTGACGGTACCAAAGATAATTATACTAACGAAGTTTACTATTATTTTCTTTGACAGTGCTGTAAACACCTAAAAGAATTTTGAGTTGCTGCAAAACCAAGTGCTTTCTATAGTTTAAATCTTGATTTAAAACTGGGATCAATTTATTTTAACCAGATGGATAGCCTGGTCATGATACAGTTACGGTAACAAAATATTAAACAAATGCTTTTCATAACCATCTCATTAGTCCGACTGGCTAGATTAATTGGCCTCCTGGATCTCCAGATTTGTCCTCAAATGACTTTTATTTTGGGGGTTATCTTAACGAGATCATTTTTAAACACTAAACAAAAAAACAACGACGTAGTGACGAGCAGCCATATTTCGCCATTTCGCCTTCAAGCACCTCTCTACTCATAATTATCGATTCCCCAACCCGTATATAGTTCTAGTAATTTCATAAATGTTAATTAATTTAAAAAAAATAAAAAACTCTCATTGTGGCTGTCTAATAAGCTATTCTCATAAAATAGTGTAGAGATAATGCGTTGGCTTCTGGATTAATTACTTATGTTTTCGTGTAAGAAAAACTTAAAAAGGTTGTATTAACATATGTATACATGGTAATTCATTAAGAATTAGCAGTCTTTGAACTGGAGATACTACACACCAAAATATGGTGATTGAGCTTAACATATCTTATACAAATGTTGCAGGTTTACGAGATACAGGGTATTTAAAGTTGAAATTTTAATTTAAAATTTCTTAGAAATTTTGTGATTTTAAGCAGTATCGTCTTGAAAATTGGCAACTTTATGTATTTTGACATGGTAATTATGAATTTTGTAGTGAATTTAGCATTATTTATACAGGGCGTTAGTTACACCCTGTTACTTAGGTAAATTACAAGATATCTTTTTTGCCTAATCAGTTATGGCTAAAACGACTAGAAAATCTAAAAGGCAATTCAATTTTGAATAAAAAAGGTACTCTTGTTTATTTCATGTAACTCTATCAGTTTTTAAGTTATTTGCATTTTAAACATTTAGCGTAAAGAATCTTAAGCCACCGTTATTACGTTGACTTTTTTTCAAGTAGGTTTGTGTCAGCACTTATCAGTTTTTCGTGTAAAGAAATTATATGACAATTTTACGGTCACTAAGTAAGAGTATATTATTTGTAGTAAAAATGCTAAAATAAGAAAATTGCCATGTCATAATGAATATTCCAACAGTGAAATGCGTGATATGATTTGCGTTTTTGCTCAGTCAAATTATAGTGGATTTGATGCAGCCAGAAGGTATTTAGAATCGAAGACAACCCAATCACAAACTGGTCAGACGTATTTATACCCGCCTAGGCGAAACAGGGTGTTTTCGTCCTAAAACCTTGAATGATGCTCCAAAAAATATCAATGTCGATGATGAAGAGGTTTTAGCTCGTATTTCGAAAAATTTAGATCTCAGCACTCGTCAGTTAAGTACGGCAACAGGAATAAGCCAATCGTCTATCTGGAGAATTTTAAAGAAAGAGAATCTCCGTCCATATCACTATACTGATGTCCAATTTTGCTTTTTCAAGATTTACCAGTTCGCCTACAGTTTGCTCAATTTATGCTAGATAAACAATCCGAAAACCAGGAATTTTTTAATGACCTTCTTTTCACAGATGAGGCGACGTTTACTAGACGAGGTGCTTTTAATTGGAAAAACGATCATCTGTGGGACTCCGAAATTCCACATGCTCTAAAGGAATGACATTTTCAGCATGAATTCAAGGTAAATATTTGGTGTGGTGTGATATCTGGTTTTTTATTGGTCCTTTTGAACTTCCTCCTAATCTGAACGGGCCCCTCTATTTAAGTTTCCTTGAACAACAGTTAACAGTTTGTTCTTGAACAACTCCGCACGGAGCTATTTACATCTGTGGTTAAACATACTACTAGAAGATGTACCACTAGCCATAAGGCGAAACATGTGGTTTATGCAAGACGGGGCGCCGCCACATTTTTGCTCTGCCAGTACGACGATACCTGAATGAACATTTTCCTCACCGGTGGATTGGGCGTGGCAGTGAATTTGTTTGGCCACTTAGAAGTCCAGACTTAAACCCTCTAGACTTCTCAATATGGTCACACATAAAGGACATGGTTTACAAAAATACAATTAATTCCATCGAAGAATTACGACAAAAAATTCAAGAAGCTGCTAATATTATCAAAAATAAATGACGGAGACTTACAAAGTGTATTGAAGTGGAAGTCGAGCATTTTGAGCATTTACTTTAAAGTTTTCTTTTAATATTGTTACGGATTCTTATTTGCTGTTTTTACTGTTGTTATCCAGCATAGTCGTAAGTAATTTAAAAAAATAAATTCCTATTAAGCCAATGTAATAACGGTGGCTTAGGATTTTTTACGCTGAATATTTAAAATGCGGATAACTTAAAAACTGATAAAGTTACATGAAATAAACAAGAGTACCTTTTTTATTTAATATTAAACTGCCTTTTAGATTTTCTAGTCGTTTTAGCCATTACTAATTAGGCAAAAAAGATATGTTGTAATTTACCTAAGTAACAGGGTGTAACTAACGCCCTGTATAAATAATGCTACACAAAATTCGTAATTTTCATGTTAAAATACATAAAGTCGCTAATTTTTAAGACGATACTGCTTAAAATCACAAAATTATTAAGAAATTTCAAATTAAAATTCCAATTTTAAATACCCTGTATCTCATAAACCTGCAACATCTGTATAAGATATGTTAAGCTCAATCACTATATTTTGGTGTGTGTATCTCCACTTCAGAGATTGCCCATTCTTAATGAATCACCCTGTATATTAATAGCTATTGTACACTCAAGTACCGCTTCTCCCAGTTATGTGTAATTTAAGATAGTTATAATAATATAACATTAAAGGCTTGAACTTTAGTTGAGAGGGTTCAAATATCTTTCGATTAAAGTTGACTTTAATCGACTTTGGTGGAGATGAATATCTGATAAATCTTAGAACAGGATATTGTTTTAAAAAAAATATAGAAAATAGATGACAGTTTTGGCCGGGATTGGGTAGGATAGCAATAACCACCTAGCTTTCATGTAATTGAATTAAAAATGGTTAAATTGATCTCTAGTTAAGTAGTCCTATGTTTGGAACCTTTGATGTGAGGGTCTAAAAGTTTTGGTTCGTGGTAAAACTGTTTTATAATTCTAGTAGACCTTATGCTTTAGAATAATTTAAGAGTCTTTTTACCATGTTAGTGACCACACACAGCCCGCTTAATAAGAAGGTTTTTACAACAAATATATATTGATGTAATAGATTATCCAGCTAGGTTACACACTAGGCTAAATCTAGTCTGTAAGAAAAAAGAATCTTGTTGCATTGTAGACTGATATTTCCTATTAAAAAAATTCTACATTTTATAGAGCAGTTTAAACATAAGCCTCAAAAAACTGTTCAAACAAACATTTATTTCTACATTTTTTCAATTTTTTTACCATATTGACATCACTTAAAGAGCTCAAAATATATTTCATTAGTATCAAAAATGTAAAAAGAAACTTATTTTAAGAATCAGTAAAGGGATTACTAAAAAAAATAATTTCTTTATCATAGAATTGTAAAGATCTTAAACAAAAACAAGACTTAATGATAGCTTAGAACAGACACTAATTTTGTGCTTATCAACTTCAGAAACAACAAAAAGCCAATGGCTAATAGCGAATGTTATAATTGGTGTTTCTATTATATATCCTCATGGTTCGTTAAACGCATGTAACGATTTTCTAACTACTTTATAATTAGTTCACTTATCTCCCAATCTATAGCTGATGTTTTAAAGGCGAGCGAGCGAGCAGATTGGTATAACGTGGAAAACCATCCTCCATATTATTGCGATATACCATATATACAATTTTAGTAAATTATCTTGCTTGAAATGGTCGGCGCTCGCCATCTTTGTTACTAAACTAGGGAAAAAAGCGGCTCGGCGTAGCGTGGAGGACTTACAAAATCTTGATTATGTATGTATATATGTAATAAGCAGCCATGGAAGATTAAAAGATATAATAATACCTGGGAGGTATGCAGCAGTGGCGGACGTACAAGGAAAACTAGTCGATTTTAGGTATATATATTTTTTAAGTAATTGTTTAAAAATTATTTTTATACGAAAATTATGTATTTAATAATTAGAAACCAATTTTTTAAACGGTTTTAAACCTTTCAATGAAAATAAATTGAATAAAAATGTAATATATAAAATTCCTTGTACTTGTGGTAAATTTTATGTAGGTAAAACCTGTAGACCATTACCAAAAAGAATTAATGAACATAAACCTTACATAAAAAACAAAAATTAATTTTTGATTTTTTTACATATAACATGCATTCGACAATAACCTGGAATGCTTCATTAATTTTAGCAAAGGAACCAATTTCAAAATTACGTAAAGTAAAGTGCATTTATAATATTAAATAAAGATAAATGCTTAGCTATTTGTTCGCTTGATTTTAATTATACATGGATTCCTTTGCTAAAAAGAGAGGTAGAAGAGGGCATTCTCAAAATTAATTAATAATTTAAAATATTTGATATTTATATATTTTCTCTATCATTAAATTACATTAGGATCACACCCCTCAAGTGAATTATTGTATATAAAACTTATTGAACTTAAATTAAATTAAGTATATCAAACTGTATCATTATAGATTTGAGTTCATATTTCTTTTAAATACGTGAATAAGTCTATTTTCTTCTTCTTTTTAATTTTTGAGCGTGTGAGATAGTAATTTCTAAATAGATTTTTGCTATAAGTGACGTAATACCCAATAAAATAAGTAACTCATTATGAACTCCTCACAACAATACAGATTTTACTTAGATCTTACTTATATTAAGTTTTTTCACCTTAGTAAAATTTCCAAGAGTAGATATGTATCTTTTGATTTAGTATTTTCTAATATTTGTGATGTACCCAATACTGGATTCACCATTTTAGAGTGGTGTTTATTATTTTGGCTATAAGTGTGCTGTGTCTTGTGCTGAGACATACTTTGAGTATACTATGATTTTAAAAATCAATTGACTGGTACTAGTCTTTAAATGTGAATGATTTGAAATTAGATTCCCATATATTTTATGAAATAATTGATTTGTGTGTGGCATACTTTGTTCAATTGAAGAAGTACAGAACATCTTCATTTTCTAAGTGGTTCCCTTCAGAATTGGCAAAGGTTACTCTGCAGAAAAAAAGAGTTTTTTTTTTGTGCTTCCCTTGCAAGATCAAACATATGCAAATTATACAAAATGTTCGTTCTCTCGCATTCATTTTTTTTAGAATTAAAATTGTTGTTGTAATTTTACTGTTTTTTAATTTAATTAATTCAAAGAATGAGTTTAAGTGTTAAAACATCCATTTATCAATTTAGAAATGCTTGGAAAATAACACAATGATTCTTCTGATGGAGACCTAGAGAACATTGATAACCAAAACAAACAACAACATAGAATCTGGAATATTGGGACTATAGGCATTTAAAATAAAATTAATAACTCGAATGAGCCTAAATTATAAAATAAGTCCAAAGTAGTATAAAAACTATAAAACTAAGCCACTTTTTTATAACTTTATAATATAATAGCGCATATCAAAAATCGCCAACGTTCGATGCATCTATCTCTATATACATATAAATCTTAATATAGCAAGCGAACGTTCCGCGATAAATTCCCATTTCTCTTAGAGATACGTCCTCATTAATCCTAACTGGACACGTCCGTTTCCATAAAGCACTTCCATGTTCCCGGATAATAACCGCCGCAAAGCTCTTATGACCTGGATAACCGATTTTTTATTTTCCTAAAGTGGTAACAAGCTTTCTTAAAAAAGTATTTATCTTGTCGGCGATTACCATATTAAAAAGGAAATTAGCAAGTAAACCAACTGAAATTATTGCGGAACTTTAATCAGAAGTACACGCACAAATAATTAATCAACTGCGTACGTCAGGGTTGGCTTAAACCATTTTTCAACGTGTATCTGGCATCGTCAAAACGTTATCTGGGACGATTAGTTGACAACGATGAATCTTTGGGATTTAGCTGGACAGCTTGGCATAATCGCATTGGAGAATTACGTGTAAATAATTATCTTTTTTAATTTTTTGAAAAATATTTTTTAGAAGAAGCAAGGGATTTTCTGGAAACTACTTTAATAAAGCATACATTTGAAAATCAATTTTTAATAAAAAAATTTGAGATGCATTTTAAATTCATCGCTTTAAATCCTAAAGAAGAAATTAAATTGAAATGAAGTTTGTCAAGCCATAATGCAGTCTATTCCGCGAATAGTCAATAAACTCACCCCAATAAGTTATGTATGACCTAATTGATACAATCAGTATGCACAACCTGTCCAGTGATTGCAAGTAGTTTAGAATTAAAAAGAATATAGGTAATAAAAAGTGAAAAAGTATTTTTTTACATTTTTCATAAAGAAAATAGAGAAAAATCTATAAAAAACACAGTTTCAGAAGATTAGCGTCTGGATCTATTAAAAGAGAACTTAAGGAAAAAATACAATATTCATTTTTATATGGGTATCATATTCTCAATATAAAAGTGACGATGGAATTAGTTCTTCTGTGGTCATAGCATGTTAGAGCTCATATTTTCTGCTATTTCTATATCTCTGGTTCTAAAGCTTCTGACCGATGGTTTCACTTGATCAAAAGTTCTTAAGAAATATTGGTCAGCTGCTGATCTAAATCAGGCTTTTCAAGTATAAAATGCATCAAAGATTTCAAAAATTAAAGATTTTCTGTTGCAATATAACGAATGCGAATGAGTTGTTTCTTGGAGTCTAAATACAGCTGCAACCTAAAAAATCATGGATCAATATCAGGCTGTCTTGGTTTTTTTTTTTGAAACTTAGAAATATTTGTATCAATTCCTATTAAAATAACTAGAAGACAAACATCTTTTTCAATAATAAAACTATCTCAAATTATGACGTTAAAAAAATAGTTGTGCTAACGATTTCTGTATTAACATTTTCCACGCTTTCACATGAAAATCTTTGACATAAGTTTAAGAGATAATAACACCATATTCATTGGCTTCTAAAAGGGAATTACAAATAACAAACGTTTAAAATTGATGACATGTCATTTTGTTTTCTTTTGCTGCCTATTATCAACTTTGTTTTTAAAAAGTCTCCACCCATTTCTCCTTTTCTCTTGAAGGCCTTCTAAAGAATACCCATTATAATTGAAAACCCTTATAACAATTTTATTAACCTTAGCATATAAAAGCTGATAAATTTCTTTACCAAAAAAAAATCATAGTATATTTCCTTGTAAAAAACTGTCTGAACTGAATAAAAAACAATCTTGACTTCTTGCTTGACTAAATAAAGAAACTGGTATAAGCTGTTTTTAATAAATAAAAACTGTATTTTTAACAGTTGAGTTAGGATCTAATTTTATTCTATAAGCTACTGGTATGCACTTCTCGATAAACTTTACTTGATATTAGCTGATAAAATAAACCTAAACTATCTAGAGAAAATTAAAATATTCTTCTAGGTAATCGAGTTAGAACCTTGGGCTCTCTATCAGCTGGTCTTAACTGCTAAATAAAACGAATCTTCCAGGAAGTTAAATGGATGTCTAATATTCTTTCATCATCTGCTGGAATGCACTTAAATGCTTGGAATAAGCAAAAAAAAAAATCAGGAAATTGAGTTAAAACTATATGCTCTATGTCGGCTGGTCTTAACTGTTTAAAAGAAATAAAATCATTCTTTCAAATAATTAAATTAGAACATTGTACTCTATATCAACCTGCGTCAATTATTTGATAAAAATAAAACCATATTTTTAGGCAGAAAAGGATCTGATGTTCTATTAACTGTTGGTATGCACTCAATTGCCTGGAAGAAATAAAAATATTATTTCAGGCAGTTAATTTGGAACCTGTTTCTTTATAAGTTTCATATTAATTAATAGAATACCCTTCACTGCCAGGAAAAGGGAATAAAAATATTTTTCTAGGTAACTGAGTTAAGACCTAAAAGAAATAAAACCATACTAGATAGTTTAATTAAGCTGTGATATCTTCTATGACCTACTAGAATACACTCAACTGCCTGGACGAATTAAGTTGAAGCTAGTTTTTCTATAAACGCTATATTAACTGTTAGAATTAAGGGCATTCTATACGAACTGAAAAAATAAAAATATTCTTCCAGGCATTTAAGATACTTTATGTCAACTGGTCTCAATTAATTGCAAAAAAAATTAAAGCATTCATCTAGGCAGTTAAATTTGGATGTTTGATTCTTATAAAGGTTAAAATGTTTTTTTTTATTTGAGTCAAACAGTCGTCTTGTCAAGTAAAATGTCTGGCGTACATGCAAACAAAGCAGATAATCATTTTATCACATCGTCGATGCTTCGTTGGGACTCTTTCCATGATTTGTACTTATGAAACAATGCATATGCCTGAAAAGAGTCTTTTGTTGAGTACTAAGAAGAAGTAATGATATTGTAGCAACATGTCCTTGTTTATATTTTAATTGCCGGGAATGGGTTGACTGTATTGCAATATGTTAAAGTAAAGGTAAATCAGTGCAAAAAAATATTATGCATTTGGACAATTGCCAAGAAACTAAAACAGTTTATAACTGTACAACGGTTAGACCTGGTCATAAGTTTCTTTCATACATTTTTGCATGTCATTACAAAGTCAAAATACCTTTTAACATTGGATATCTTCCGTCAAAAAGTATTTTCTAAAGAAAAAATTATAAAACGATACTGTCTTAGACAATTCCCAATCTTAGTTTGAGAGATCCTTAAAAGTAATTAAAATATAAAAGTTGTACGTAATTGTGAAAACTATACACTAAAAATAGTGTTCGGATGATCAATGACAGTGGTTAGAAAATGAAATTATGATGTTTAAAGGCAGTAAAAAAATTAATTCGGCATAGTTAAATTCCATTGTCAGTGTAAAATGTTCTAATAATATATAATAGTTATAAAATAATTTTTTTTTGTATATAATTAGGCAAGCTGTTTAGTAAAATCGTAACTTTCAGATGATTCAGGTAGTAATAGACAAATAAATTGTGATGTTTAAGAAAAGTTTTAAAAAATTAGTGGTTATAGATATATCCTTACCTCAGTCTGAGATCTCTTTTTTTTGCATATGATTGCACAAACTATAAAATGGTAATTCTGATTTTTGTTTTCTACATATTTGTTTAACCTATACAATATTGTGTTATGCTCCTTGGTGACACTAAGGCTGATTCTAGTTTTTCCATTGCTCTTTCTAAGCACTTCTCTTCTTTATATAAGACTAATAACCAAAATGCATCATTTGATTGCAATAACGACACCAATTAAAGCTTTAATTTAAAATTTGATGTTTTAATTAATTTTACTGATACTGATATTAAAACTACACTCTCAAAAGTTAAAATTTAGATCCTGATCAGATTTCCAACGGGGTGTTGAAAAGACGCTGCAATTCTCTTTATCTCTCTTTATACAAAATATTTAGCAATTTATTAAAGTAGGGTCCGTTTCCTGAAAGTTGGAGCTGTCCAACGTTTGCCCAATATTTAAATCTGGAAAAAATGCGCTGGGTCTAATTACCGTTTATGAGCATCTTATCGTCTACACCTAATCTTTTTGAGCAATGTGTTGAGGCAGTTCTGCAGAAGGTTTGTCTATAAATGTTGGTTAATCAACAACCCGGATTTATCAGTGATCGTTCAATCGTTTTTATATTAATTGTTTTTAGGTTAATTCTATGAAGACCATGAGGTACAAGCCATTTATACCGATCTTATTAAAGCCTTTGACAAGCCATACTATTCTATTTTGATTCATCAATCAATCTTGGCATCACTGGCGCCTTGTTATTGTAGTTTAAATTATATTCAAGCAATAGTAAGCAACATTTTAATTCTTTATAAATAAAAGTTCCACAAGGTTTGCATCTCACTTCTCTTTTGTTTATTTTATTTATAGATGGTCTTTTTCTTCTCCGGAAGTCAAAATATCTCCTATTTGCTGATGATTGAATTTAAAACTGGATATCCATATCTGCTTTTCTATAAGCATTAAAATTCTGCAACATGACATTAATATAATCTTTTCTTGGTACCAATTAAATAGCATTTTTCTTAACAGTAATAAATGTTGCTTCACGAAATTCAGCAGAAAGAGGAGTCTGTATTCTGTTGAACCCTTAATTAATGTCACTAAACTTAGCATATTGACTTGGTAAAGAATCTTAATGTCTAATTAGGCCTTAAATATAATTTTTCTCATTATTTTCATATTAAGTTTAAGGCAAACAGAACGTTGAGCTTTATCAGCAGATCATATAGAGATTTCAGTAGTATTTCTGTATTTATATCTTGGATCAGATATCATCTTAAATTTGCTAATGTGTAATATGATCTCCTAAAATGTTTAGCACAACTTTGTCAAGCTTACCAGATTTATTGTCTTTTTAAGATCAGACACTTTCTTTTTACTAATTAGACCATGTCATATCTATCACTAAATTCTTTGTAAAGTAGATGGGAATAAATACTATGAGGTATGTTTTACTTTAAAGGTTCCAAATGAAATACCGTGCCCTTTTTTAACCCATGTTTTACCTTACTCACCCCAAAATCATTTACTTTTTCATGTCTTTTTCTGTCAAACAACATGTTGTTTACAGAATTCAGACAACAGAATTTATACAACAGTCATCAAGCATGCAGAAAATTTTTTTGCTGCTTATTAAATTCCTTTAAAAAATCTGCAACTAGATTAATGTCAACGTACGCTTCTAGTTTAGTTTTTTAAGTGATTGATGTTTTAGGTATCATAAACAGTGATACTGAAATATAATTTTTTCTATGTAATTGAATAAACTAGATAATTAAAATATAATTTCAAATCATAGTTTCTTTGGTTATCGCTCTGCCATTACTTGCTGCACTAGTATCTTACTTTACTCTATCTATCTACTTACCTCTATTTTACTTTTTGCAATCCAGTTTGTACTTACCTGCTTTATCTAGATCAGTAAACTTTTCCAATCTACATGCAATATTTATCTTATACCCTTATAAAATCATTTTGCAGTTGTTTTTCTTTTTTTACTTTAACTTTTCCAACTATTACTATCCTGCTTAAAAAAAATTCCATAACAAATTATGGAACGATAAAAAAAAATAAGAAACTATGATTTTTAAAAATATTTCAACCAGTTTTAAGAGAAAGATCTTTTTAGAATAGCGAAATGAATGGATGCATGCTAGGAAAAAAAGAATCATAAAACGTAAACACACAAAATTATCTAACGAGTAATCTATCCATATAATTACAACAAATCTGTTGCTTCGCCCCAACATACATGTCATGCCCTGCTCTCTAACATTATACCAATAATTATGTAATCATAATATGCATAACAAACAATGGATCTGTCATCCCCTCCTGAATATTATGTCGACAACATGAGATACACGAATATAATTAATAGTATTAATTAACAATCATTTACATGTTGCCCTATACCCTAACGTATAAAGAAACATTTCGCTCATGTAGAAATGCGGCATGTCTCAAGTGGAGATTGTTTAGGAAGTTTTGGTGGACCTGAGGCATTGATTTGAAAAAATGTATTGTATAGCAAACAAGAAACAAAATAAATAAAAATAAATTTTTCAGGTTTATTTATAAAAATAGGGCTTTATCTTAAAAAAGTAGACCTAGAGAGAGTAGGAGAAAATTGAAACCAATTTATCGTGTAGAAAATAGAAAAAAAATTGCAGGGCTATATAAATTACAAAATTTATATTTCATTAAAAAGGGAATATTATGATCTATCGGTTGGCGCAATAAAATATAAATGGTGGCGTTTTAAATGATAGACTATAGTTTTCCAGTAAAACCGACGTTTTAGGGGTGGTATGTTCCCCTAAAACGTCGGTTAATGACTCAAATTTCTTACCTAGTGAATGATGCCTGGCCAATGATTTCGTTGTCACCCCATATACGCATAAGCATTATTCATTTAATGATATATAGTAAAATTCTTTTTCAAAATCATCCATATTTGTAATGCTATTCTTAAAATATTTGCTATTTCTAATTATAAAACCTAGTGACCTAGTGACCTACGTAGGTGACTTTCAATTATTGCATTGCTTTGATTTATTGATTCTTAAACTGCTGCAAAATCTCTGAATCGTGATTTGAGGTATATTTTATGAACACAACTTAAAGATAAATGCCTCAAAAGCAGAAGTGCTATTGATTTCAGAAATTATTACTTACTTTACCCTTTTAACCCTAATGTTAGATGATGAAGTTCATGAGGTTGTGGTGATATTCTTGTCTGTGTTATAATATTTTTTGCAATGATTTGCTGTACCCAACACCACTTTTCGGGCTGTGTTATCTTTGGGATTTTTTCCTAGTTTTTCCTTCTTCCAGGCAGTTGAATCCTTAACCTTAGTATTTAAGGCAAATTTTGAAGTTATTCCAGGTACTTGAATTTATTTGTTAGGTGTCGGAGGCAGAGAGTTTTAATTTCCAGTCCAGATTAAAACTAGTGATGAGGCCAGAAGTTTAATTTTGTTTCAAAGAACTTGGAACAGCCAACCTTGGTTCTTCGTAGAGTGTTTCTTTTTTATATTTTGCAAACTTTTGAATTTACTATACCAGCGTCTTGATCCCATCACCAACATCACGAAAACACCTGGTTATAACGGGATATGAGTAGAACTAAGGGAATACCAGCACTTTAAAATATCGCAAAAAGTCCATTTTTGACGAGTTTTTTGAGCCTAAAAGTGGTCTGTAAAATGCAAGATCTCAGATCTAATAAAAGAGCTAAAGTAATTACGATAGAGCCTAAAGAAGGTATTTTTTCGATATCGATCTAATCACACCAGCTTTTAATTCTTATCTTATACCTTCCAAACAACGGTTTCCTTTTGAAAATTGGAACAAATTAAAGAAAGAACCAAAAAAATATTTCAAGCAATTTTCAATGTGCTGCTATTCCCTTATTTTTGCTTGTTGACCCCCATAACCTGGTATTTTCGGGATTGTTAGGATGAGAACAAGACGTTGGTGATGTTAGTACGAAATTGAAAAAAAAAATTTTTTTGGTGAAAAATCGAAACGTTACCTAAAAAAATTAAAGTTCCCAAACTTTGAAGTTCGATATCGCGGCTCCCATTGGCTCTATCAGGATGACTCCAACGGTTTTTTCTTAGCTTTATCTATAGAATTCAAATGAAACCATCCGCAAGATCGTAGCTCTTTTAGTTGCTGAGATCTAGCAATTTTGAAGGCGAATTTTGGGGTCAAAAAAATCGACAAAAATGACATATTTGGCAATTTTCAAAGTGCTCCCATTCCCTTATTTCTGCTCGTAGGCCCCCATAAGCTCATATTTTCGAGATTGTTAGGATCCGAACAAGACGTTGGTGTTGTTAGTTTGAAATAGAAAAAAAATTTTTGTGAGGAAATCGATACGGGGGGAGGTACCCAAAAAATGAATATTCTTAAACTTTGAAGTTCGATATCTCGGCTCCCATTGGCTCCATCGGGATAATTCCAACGGTTTTCTCTTAGTTTTATCTATAGAATTCGAACGAAACCATCCGCAAAATCGTAGCTCTTTTGATTGCTGAGATCTAGCAATTTTGAAGGCGAATTTTGGGGTCAAAAAAATCGACAAAAATTACATATTTGGCTAAATTGGCTTTTAACTCAAAATCGCAAAAATTAGAAAATATTTAAAGTTAGAAAATATATTTTTTTTTAATTGTAAACATAAAAACAAAAATTCTTATGCCAAAATTTTCAGTATGTCTAGAGCAGCTTTTAAAATCTGACCTTCACACTAGCAGAGTTTCGTAATATTCAACGCTAAAACACCCCAAAAGTCAGTAAACTGAATATACAAACGTAACCCTTTTGCAAAATATTTACTTTCCCAACGCAAAATCTTACTGGCGTCGGAATAAGTATATTCCATTCCTAAAAGATACTCCCAGGCAGATTGGGCTCGGTTTCATTATCGGAAGAGCTCATCATATTTTAAAGGGGAATGTAATTTCATTTTCTCCATAAAATCTAAGTCGGTCTAAATCTAAGATACGGAGGGGTAGCATATGCGGCGCGATCCTCCGAATATATAGCTCACAGAGTTTCGCCATTAAATATGAGCTTACTGAAATGTAAAACAGTCGGGGTTTTGCATTTCCAAGCATAAACTGCCGACAAAACGGCTTGGGGATCCGCTTTATACGCCTTGGAGGTGGAGAGAAGCTGCTGCGTCTCTCTTTTTATTCACACCTTTAGCCTCGTTCCTTTAGTTAGATTAGGATCATAAAGTGACATCATTTTTAGGATTCAAAATTAGCATTTTGAAAAAATTCTTAAGGGACTTTTAAAAATTAGCAATAGTTCCTATTGAGTCAATATGCTAATTAAAATAAAACAGTTTCGTATTTTTCATTAGAAACACATTGTTTTTTTTACACCATTAATTGAAATTAAAGATCATCGTTTAAATATTGTATAGCTAAAGAACCATGAATAATAATGAACATCTTTACTTATGTCATCGGCAAAATAATAAATGGACAATGTTTATAGCATAACATATTATTAATAATGAAAATATCGAATCAATGTCCGCCTTAAGAAACACCTGATGACACTTTAAAAGTTCATGACTGATATGTTTTTATTTTAGCTATTTGGAACCTATGAGTAAGGAAAGATTTAATCCACTGCAAAACAGTTTCACACACACAATATTCTTATAACTTGAGGATGAAAAGGTCGGTATCAACCTTATCGAATGCCTTGGAAAAATCGGTGTATATTAAATCACAATATGCCCACCCTCCAAAGCACTCAGCAAGTTGTCATGGTAAAGCAAAAGTTTAGGTTGTAATAGATCTTTAAGAACTACGAAAGTTTTTTTTAATAAAATCTATTGAAAAAAGTAATATTTTACAAGCTTTTAAGAAATAATTTCTACCTACCTATTTGTAATTTAAGGCTGTTTAATGAACGGTCGCTAATTTTATATTTTATATGAAATATAATGATTTAGTAGTGACATAATTTATTTAGATGGTTTGTTTTTACCAATATTACTCATAAACGGGTGAGGTGAGAATAATTCAAGTGATGTAGTTGGTCGGGTAAGTATTTCGAGTTTAAAGTTTTCTTCTTGGAGAGAATAAAACACTTAAAAAATCTGATGCTCTAAGTGCATCTCGAATCTTACAATAAAAACTTTAATTTATTTAGGAAAATCATCTAATTAAGAATCAAGAAATCAAAAAGGAGGTTTCGTGTGAAAATAAATGTATGAGGTATTCACTTATTGTCAGTGATCAAAACAAATACATAAAATAATATACAGAATCATAGGTATGCATAAAATAAAAACTAAATTAAAAGAGATCCAAATACCAAAACTAAATTGTTGCGTGAAATTTGAGTTAATATTAACATTTATAAAATTCTAGGTTTCAGGCTGGGTGGCGTCAAGTTTTGATTCCACACATTGCAAAAAAAAAAATTCAGGGGAAAACAAATCGGGTCATTTGTTGGGATATTTTGAAGCACCCTTTTTTCAATTCACCTACTAGTAAACGTTTTATTCGGAAGCAATCATATAGCAAATACATAATAGGGAAAAACTCAGGAAATTCATATAGTGCATAATTCTTTGACTCGTAACTAATGCCTTATTCTTTGACTCTAATTTATAACTTAATATAACTCAAATACTACTTAAGCTTAACTGCTAATTTAAAAGGCAAGTCGAAGGCGAGATCAGCAGCAGCGACATCCCTTTAATGAACTAATAAAATATGTTATCATTAGGCCGTGGGTCGAAACTAACGAGCAGCCTCGCAAATGAGATTTTAACATAACTTTAATTACTAGGAGGCCCACGAACCACCAAAGCAGGGCCTAAATCGTTGTCTAGGGATTTTCCCTTAAAAGTACAACGTTATCCTGTTGTAGTAGGGTCGTTATTACTGCCAGTGGACAAGTCTAATTTTACGCGAAAGAACATTATAATTACTTTAAGTCTGGACTTCTTAGCATGGTGTTTTTTGTAAATAATATAGGTAGGTACATCTAATTTTAAGATATGTGTAACATGTTTTAATAAACATTATAAATATTGGGTTCTATAGGATGTTTAAAATAGTATTTTAAAAGCTATCCATTAACATTCTAAAATAGATTAAAATACAATTGAATGTACTTGTTTTATTTCAGATAATTAAAATACCAACAATAATCCGTAGAAAATCTAACGGGTTAATATCTGATGCATTGATGAGGATAAAAATGGTCTATATAATACTTGCAGCAAATAATGCTGATGCCATCAAGCCTATTTGGCACTTTAAAAATTCCCAGAATACAATCCCCAAAGATATCACATTAAAAAATACAAAATTCATGTTGAAAGTGGTATTCTTGTATACCATCAAGATTATTCATTTAAACAGATGTGATTATTGCTTTAATTAAGAAGACCTTCTTACAGGAAAGACTTGCGGAAGAAGATTCTAAACTGAGGTAAAGTGATACGGATACAGTTTTTCTTAACACATTTGAGATTTTAGGATTCGTCTTTATTCTCAGCAAAAACTACTTTACAAAACTTTAATAATAAAAATTTTTACACTTTTGAGATCAAGAAAGTATGTACTAATAAAGCATTACAAGTGGCGCACACTCCCGGCGTTGGTGTGCAACATCTTCATTCAGTTTTGTTGTAAGTGAAATCTTGGACACACAAATTAAATCAAAATATATTTAAGCTCAAGTTTACTTTACATTTTATTACGCTAAGTACATCTTATTTCAATAATAATTAATAGTTCATAGATGCACCTAAGAAACTAAATCCATGTATGTGTATAAGGTAGCATTTTAGTATTATTTTAATTATTATCCTAGATATTAACACAATTAAAAAATGTAAAATACTACTTTTAATTTTGCATAGTAAGGTAAAGTTTTTATTATAAGATTTCCTATGTTTTTTATATTTGATGATATAGAATTATAAATTGTTGGAAATAAATAGTTAACTGAACTTAAGTTTAAGTCTGTATTGCTATTTGAAATGAATAAATGTCTATAAGTTTTAGATCTAGTTTTATGGAAATGTTTAATATGCTGTCTTACTTTATAATATTTGTAAGCAAATACACATACAGTATATATAAAAATATATTTTTCAAATATAATTTTGTATAATTTGAAGTAAATAATGTGAGTTCTCATACAGGCCTTCCCACAAAATAATTTTCCCATATTTTATAAGTGACTCTACCAAAACTTTATATTATAAATAAATTAGCATGTTTTGATTAAGTTTTTCTCTCCATGTGTAAAATTCGTATAATAAGTTTCTTATATTTTTGAAATATGTGTAAGCCATTTTAAATGTTTATCTATTATAACACCAACATATATTGCAACCTCTATCACTGGTACAGTCTACATTTTTATTATTAAGTTCACTTAAATATAGGCAATTAAGAGCTGTAAAGAAAAAGCAATATATTATGTTTTACTGGAATTTGTAGGTCAACCTTAAGCAACCCAACCAGTTTTTAATTAACTTAATGCTAACAATTGCGCTCTCTCTAACTTCAGTCCAGGTGTCTCCAGAAAATATAAAACCGTATCATCAGCATGGGAAACAAGCAAACCATAAAATAATTAAAAGGGAATTTATATAGATAATAAAAAGAACAGGTCCCAGTACGATTATTTTTTGGATTACTTTTATTTATTTCTATTTTTACGATTTATTGCCGTTCACCCAGATAACTCCCAAATATATCTAACACAGTCCCCATTACACCATAAGTACCTATACAACTTATTGGCAATATTGGTGTCAAAA
This sequence comes from Anthonomus grandis grandis, assembly GCF_022605725.1. Taxonomy (NCBI): domain Eukaryota; kingdom Metazoa; phylum Arthropoda; class Insecta; order Coleoptera; family Curculionidae; genus Anthonomus; species Anthonomus grandis. The sequence goes on from NC_065558.1 coordinate 10,921,013, forward strand.
GCCGTGTTAAACGCCTTTGCATGATCCTGTAAGAATTACCAATTTTTTTTATTGCTGTCCAAATGAGATGTAATTTGTTTGATAAGCTTATACGTTGCATCTCCAGTACTTAAGCCAATTTGTAAACCAAAGTAATCACACAAATAATTTATAATGCTATCCTTCAAACACTTTTCAAATATTTTGAAAAAAACTATTTATTATCCTTATTGCTTCTAGCTTTGTATACAGGAGTGACTATTGAAGTTTTGAATGATTGACGAACTTTATCTGATTTGAAAATGAAGTTTATAATATGTGCTAGGGGATCCAAACTGTAAGGGTAGACCGATTTTATAATTTTAGCATCAATTTCATCCAATTCTGATGCATAGTTGTTCTTATAAGAAATCAGTTCAATTTTGTAAGTTAGTCTTAAAAACGCAGATAAAAATTTAAAAAAAAAAATTAAAATTTGTAATTAAAAAATGTATGATTTATTGTATATGGTTTTAACAAAGCTTGATAGGAAGCTTAATACTAGTCCTATAACTTAATGAAAAATATTACAACATTTTACGTAAAAGATTGTAAATTGAAAAATAGGGAGTTAATTAGCACATAAAATTTACAATTATTCCAATTGTCAAAAATCACTAGTGAAATACATAAATACATGCAAATAAAATATTAGCAATGAAAACATGTGATTTGCAAATATAAATTGGGTTAAAATCTTTTAGCATACATTAGGAGACGACAATTTTAAATGACAAATTTACTCAAAAATACATAATTTAAGGCACATTTGAATTTTAATATATTTGTTTTAAAAATATAAAAGCATAAGTTATTAGCATTACACCACCTTTTTACCTTATATAACTTTGTCTGCATCTTTGCTTCAAGCTGTTCAGAGTTCTTATTTTTAGAATGGTAGTGTCGTCTGCCAAGATGGTAATGTGACCTATTATAATATGAGGCTAATCATTAACATACATTAAGAATAGGAGAGAGTCCCTACATAGGGATACGCCTATCCTAGTTTTTATTTCATTGGACCTTTAGTCCTGAAAGCTAAAAGTCTACACTCTTTCCATCAAATATAACCAGAACAACTCTTACTTTCAAAACCCTTTCTCTGAATTCATATGCCTATAATTTACTCAGCAGTTTTCTGTGGTTGACACAGTCAAAAGCTTGTAATAAGTCATAGAACACATTGCTATCCCTAAGATATAACCTTTTCAGAAAATTAAAGGCAGCATCTATAGTGCTAATAAATGAGCCATATTTTTAGCAAGCTTTTCCAGTATTTTTGACAATGTGCGTAGAAGACGTATTATGAAGAAAAGGAACCTGTAAAATTAAATAGGTTATAACCTCATCCAAAAACTCCAAAAGCCGTTTTTAGTAGAGCTAAATGCTCATAAATTCATCTAATAAATTCCTGGCGAATATTTGGAAATTTGGTAGTTAGAGGGAATTTTTTAAGAATGTTATCACAATAGCCCCTTTTCAGAACCTTATTTTAATTTTTGAATTTCTAAGGACGAATTGGTTTAAAAAACATGCATCTAAAATAGATAAGTGGCTCAAGTATTCCTGATTACTATTTAAGTTATGTGTAAAATATTGCAATAGAAGTCATTTATCTGGCTAGCATTAAGGGGTGAGATTATTCTCTAAGATTCTCTTGATTGTTTATCCGAATTTAAAAGAATATGTTGCTAATAGTTATATTTAACAGATTTTTTAATTTATTTGTTTATAAAAGGTCATAGACTGGACATTATGAGAAAAATTTGAATACATATAAATTATTTGGTTATCTTTTTCTGTTTGTTTTTGATGTGTTTACATATATTTAATATTTTGCTTAGACTGTTTTTTGTCGACATTTTTTATAAATTTAATTTTCAACTTCATTAAAGTCTTTTTAATGGAGTTTTGATTTTATAGTTTTCAAATTTTTCATTTGGTCATATAAAATATCTTTAAAGCAGTTGTTTTAAAAACATTTTCACAGCATTCATTCCTAAACAAATTTTTATATTATAATGTATTTTTGTAATTACAAATGTACCTTTATAATAATGATAAATTATCAATGTTAATCATAACAGGATAGTTTCAAGAAAATTCAGTATTGCTCTGACCAAGATAATATGACCTAAACATGAACTACTATTATGTGTATTTCGAGTGGGATCATTTATTGCTGACAAAAACCAAAACAACTTAAAATAGAATTACTACTTTTTTTAATAATATTAAGCTTAATATTAAAATCTTAAGCAAGTTTGACAATAAAAAACGCTCTAGCTTTTAAGACTTCCATAGTATTTAAATTAAAAAGATATTTTTCTGTCGAACGAAAACCAATAACATTTTAATAATTCATATTAACCTCAAATGCATTACTTTGATAACAGATTTGATAACAGTAAGTGAATTTAATATGTTACAATTAATTAAGGGACAGCCTGAATACAGATATTCGGATAGAAGTAAGCAGCTGTAACTTTTTTGCCTCAATATTAAAAAAAAAAACACTCCGTAATTAAATATTGTACTTATAAATTGGTACTTGATATAGGGAAAACTTTATATGTTGTGTCTAGTTCTTTTTTTGCATATAACGATTTTTTGGCAACTTCGTTATGTTTGTTAATCGCTTTTTCTGCCACTTTTTATGCCTCTAAATTCAGACTTTAATAATCACCAAATAAAGCTTGTTCTTTTGTAACCGCTATACGCCAAACTTTTAATATTAATGATTCCAGTTTCGAAGAGTAAACAGTCGAGTGTCGGGCACGACCATGCCGAGATGATAAATGATACTCGGTATCCCCGAACGGCATATGAGGCCAAATATCTACTATTATAATATCATTAATCAAGGGTTAAGCCCAGAACAAGGGACGAGCACATTAGATTAATAGTTTTTGACAAATGGTGATTTACTGCCTCTTTCACGGTTACATGTATGTTAACACTTTCACAGATGAGTTTCGGTTGATAAGGTCAAAGTAACAAATTAGCGGTCATTTACTTGGAAAAATGTCCCTTGGAGTTTTGGGAATTAATAACGGAAATTCAAAATGGCGTTGATATTAGCATTAATGCCATAACAATCTCAAGTGTATTTTATACTTATTTATTATTTATTTTGCAATAAGCCAAAAATATATATTTTTATTGATGCTCATTAATCACGTTATAATTTATATCGAATATTTTAAAATTAATTAAATTAGCATTTTTATATAGCAATTAAAAAAAATTATTTATATGTGTCTATTTCTGGTTATACGATACTAGAAAAAAATCTATTGGTGATCATGTCTTTGAGGCATGGAGCTCTTCACATTGCTGCTCTACCTTTCTTTACCAATGCACTACTCACGACCTGTGTCAACTTAATTATAATCTTATCAAGATTTATAATTCTTACTTACAAAAATAAGACAGAAAATCTACAAGCTTTTTCAGCTTAACCTCGTTTAGTATTTATCAGTGTTACAGTACAAGTAATACCAATACTAAAATCAGAATTTATTAATTATAAAAAGTATGTAGAGCAAAATTTGATTTGAGCAGGTCGAGTCTTTGGAAAATAGGCAGTTATTTCCAACCCTAGCATAGACTAAGTACAATCAAGAATGACATTCCCTTAGAACTTCTAAAGAAGAGTATAGATAAAGGAAATCCAACATCCAAGCGATGTTAGTATGGAATTAGTATTAGATGTTAGTATAGAAAAACTATCTAGTCATGGTTCAAACAGTCTTGCACTTATCAACTGTCTTGGGCTATTTATCATTTAAAGCACTTTATAATGCCAGAAAAGTACTTTCTCTCATAATATTTTTAATTCTTCTTAGTACATTAAGGTTCTGATGATATTTTACTGCACGGCATTTTTAAGTATTTTATGAGATTATTTATGGACTATCGTAATCGCCTTTCTACGTCTCTGCCTTAAAAAGGTACTCTAACTTAACTGGGTCAAATTCAAATAATTTAAACTGTTAGCAGTTATATGAGTACTTAGCCTGCTCAATCGATTTTTGGTAACGATTAAAAGTTCTTTTAACCCTCTGAATATATCTTATTTCTTTTCTTAGTCGCAATAAATGAAAAAAGTTTCACACTTTTTTTCTCATACCTTCCTAGCTTCTACGACTAGGAAACATCTGATCTTTTTTTTGATTTATAATATTCATTTCTTAGCTATTGCTTGACTATAAACTTCTGTTGAATAATTTATTTTTCATGATCATGATCATGACAACATATACAGTGACCGCCTAAAGTTCCGCATAAATTCGATAAAAATTAGAGACATGATTTTTTGAGAAAACGCTCGGACTTTTCGATTTTTATTTTAAGTTGCACATTATTTCCCATAAAGCTTTGTATACAGGGTGAAAAAAAAAAGATATGACGTCATCGGTCATTTTTTTAAATGGAATGCTAAATTTTTTATTGCATTTATGAAATATAGGTGAAATTCCAAGCAAGTTTCGTATAACACACCTTACCTCAAAACTCAACTGTTTCAGAAATATTTACATTTAACCAACAAGAAAGCAAGTAAGTAGGTACGTCTATTTACAAATTAAGAAAAATGGAGGATAAAATGTTATAAACTGTGAAAACTCTTATTAATGTATCAAGTGTTCAAACTGATCCCCATTTACTTCTTGGCAGAAAGCAAGACGGTTTACAAACTCATGTAAAACACTATCAATTATTTCGGGTGATATACGTCTAATTTCATCTAATTCTATTTTTCAATCTACGTTGTTTGGCTTCTCAATATAAACTTTACTTTTCAGGTACCCCCATAGAAAAAAGTCGCAGGGATTTAGGTCTGGTGACCTGGCCGGCCACTCTATTGGCCCTCTTCGTCCTATCCATCTTTCTGGGAACACTGTATCCAAGTAATTACTACGGACATCTCGAAATAAATGTGGCGGTGCGCCGTCTTGCTGAAACCACAAATTATCTGTCGGGACAGAAGAGTCTTGTTCGTCTGGATATAGGGCAGCCAAAGCAGGGATAAGATCTTCTTGAAGAAAATTCAAATAGCGTTGTCAAGTTTTCTTCGAAAAAGTATGGCCCTATTACTTTATTTTCCACGATACCAGCCCAAACATTAATAGATTTACAGTACTGTGTATCAGCCTCAGTTGCCCAGTGTGGATTTGACACTGACCAGTACCGACAATTTTGCCGATTTACGACACCGTTTAAACAAAAAGTTGCTTCATCCGAAAACAAAACTCGTAACACAAACTGACGATTATTATTGTAAATGTTCATCATTTGCTCGCAAAATTGATTTCTTCGATCAGGATCATCCTCATTTAATTCGTGTATTAGTCTAATTTTATAAGGGTGGTATTCATTTGCTCTCAAGATAAGTCTTACTGACGTTCCGGCTATATTATTATCAACTGAAATTTGTGAAGTTGCATTGTTTGGATTTTCTTCGACGGAGAGCAGAACGTTTAATTTTGTTTCTTCAGAAATTTTTCGACGACCTGATCTTGGCAAATCCCTAACATGACCTAAAGTTATGAATTTGTGCTCTATTCTACTAACTGTTGACTGAGAAATAGGATGGTTTGGGTATTTGGCACTAAACAGTTCACTTACTTCTTTTTGCGTGCGCACTCGATCCCCGTACCTTAGCATCATCAAAATTTCAATTTGTTGGGTTTCCGTTAAATAAGCTATAATTTATTCTAATAAAACTGTTAATTTTCGAACTGACAGCGACATTCGAAAATGGAGATTCTTTACAGGTGCAACCAAGGAAATAGAAACAATTGGCAGTGTTTATCATTATTTTTATCCTTGATTTTACCTAAGATTGTAAATAGACGTACTTATTTGTTTTCTTGTTATTTAAATGTAAATATTTCGGAAATAGTTGAGTTTTGAGATAAGGTGTGTTATACAAAACTTGCTTGGAATTTCGCCTATATTTCATAAATGCAATAAAAAATATAACATTCCATTTAACAAAATGACCGATGACGTCATATCTTTTTTTTGTTTCACCCTGTATACAAAAATTTATGTGAAATAATGCACAACTTAAAATAAAAATCGACGGGTCCGAACGTTTTCTCAAAAAATCATGTCTCTAATTTTTATCGAATTTATGCGGAACTTTAGGCGGTCATTGTATATATACTTTAATATTTTACAAAGGTTAGCTGAGTCAGACTTAAATAGTTACTGTATCTAAATAGAGTAGCTATACTGAATCTACGAAAGCTGTATTTATAATATTCTCTATTGGTTTAGCCTAGGAGAGTTCTTATTTACTTGCTTAAAAACTTTCACAACATCATTTATTTATGAGGCGTTAAGGAAAAATTAATGTGTGGATTGGAATCATTGGAAATGGAACTATTGGGTCAATATTTTTTTAAAACAATTTACCACCTATTTTATAATAAAAGATAGATAACACATATTTCTGGCATCAAAATATTGGTACAGTAATTAACACAACTATTTTTTTACTGAAAATTGAAATTTCAATAAAAGAATCAATTTTTAGCAAGATGTTGCACCTCCACAATATGCTACCAATGTGTACGACAATTTAAATTTCTTAATAATTTTTTTCCGCATTAGATGGATTGGACGCAGAGAGGCGATCGAATATCCAGCAAGATCTCCTGACCTGACGCCATTAGATTTTTTTCTTTGGAAATATCTTAACGGTAAAGTCTATACTACATGACCTAGAATTAGTGACGAACTAAAACAGAGGATCAGAAACGAAATTCAATTATTAATTAAGCCGAATTTTTTGACCCAATTACAAATGAAATTTTAATATCGTACAGAGCTTTTAAACAGCTGTTTAAGTTATATTTATTTTATGTTAATAATATTAATTTTCATCAATTCTATCGTAATTAAAATATTTGCTGTATCTGTATACAATAGTCATACTGGAATCATTAAAGCTGTATTTCTCTTATTCTCTCTTGGTTGAACCTGGCATAGTTTTTATTTACTTGATATATTACTATTTTATTGTTTCTGCTATTGTGATTATGGATGGTTTAATAGATAATGGAATGGAATAATATGGATGATTTAATGACCGTTGATACAACGTTCTAGGCTCCATTCACAAATTAAAGTGTAAACCAGATTGTGCTGTTATAATTTATTTTAGTAATTTCTGCCTAATTTATAGTAGATTGATTTCAGTTTCCTTTTTTGGCATTTGAAAGTTATTGAATTACATTAATTGTGTAATCATTTTAGGTTTCTGACGTTTTTGAGTACCTTGTCTATCATTTCTCATATAATGGAAGAATATTGTGCAAAACAAACTTTTCTTACACTCTTTGCAAATGCAATTTTTATTCGGTTTTGATTAATGCTATATAAAAAGTATATAATTAACTCGAAAAAATTATCAATATTTTAGAAATAAATAGAAAAGGATTTTCTTTTTATTTTTTACAAGAATTTGTTAAACATTAAATAATAAATGAAAAAAAGCTTATTTTCTACAACAAAGCTTTGCAAAAATAACTTATTTGCAATATCTCATAGGGCATTATAGATATAATTTTTTGTTACCCGTAAAAATACTTTTTCTACACATTTTTATTATAATAAATAGCAAAATAATTTATGAACTTCAAAGTTAATAGACCCTTTAAAAAAGCCAGTAATTAGCAAAAAATAAGAAAATTTTTAAAAATTCAGTTTTTATTTAATCAGTTTTATTTTATTAATCATTGAATAAATATAATATTTGACCATTTAAAAAAAATTAAAGGTAGGTAAAGCTGCTTATCGATACTTATTGAATGATAAACTTTCTATGTGGACAACTAGGTTTAAATATTTTTATGATAGTAACAGGTCCGGTTATACCGGAGGTAGATGTCAACATCGTTATTTTTAATAGAACACCTTATATATTATTACATTTTTAAATTCTACATAAAAATCTAAATGCTGTTTATGTATAATGTCCTATATTTAAGTCTTAGCGGTTTCGACATATTTAAGTTTATAAACAAAAAATATCATTTTATTTTAATTAAGTTCCTTGCAGAACTGCAACTACTAATTTTAATAGAATTTATATGAAATTTCCATAATTATTAGCAAACGTACATAAGAACGTTTTGTATCATAAATTATAGAATACATATAAAAATCCTAAAACGTATTTAAAAAAATTATAAAAATAATAATTAATTCTTGATAATTTTTTTTTTAAATTATTAACAAATTACTTTACGTATAAAAAGTGTTTTTTGCCCTGGATCGATTAAAGATCGATAAATTTAAATAGGAAAGAAGACCAGGCCTGTATATAAAAAAAAATATTCTCTCAAAAGTAAAGTCTTTAATAGGTACTTATTTAAATTTAAAGTTAATTTTTTTAAGAAAAATAATTTAATTTTTAATACTCTTCAGATGGAAAAGTATAGGTTTCTAATTATATTTAAAAAATGTATTATTAAATTAAAAAATTATTATAAGCTATTTAAGGGTACTTGCAGAAAATATTCACTAGAATTTCAGCACTTTTTAAGAAGCACTTCTTAATAAGAAAAAAGGGGTAAACTTTTTAAAATTAATTATAATATTTATTACTATAATAATATACAGGATCTCCAATATATTGATTTGGACAATATTCATTTATCCTCTTTTACATTTTTTGTTTTTTATTGATCTTATAAATCCTGAAGCACCCTCTTTTATAAAATATAATATGACAACAACATTCATTTGCAACCTAAATTAAAATATATTACACAAGATGTAATACACCTACGAAATGAAACCTTATATTATGACATTATGCATTTATATAATTCACTAAAGCTTGTTTATTTCCGTAATAAAATCCTTTTATCATATTACTGGCCTAACAATATTATTACATTTTTAAAATCAAATGAAGCCTTAGCGGAAGCATTAACCTTGCCCTTTGAACGTCATTTTCAAATTAAAGAATTAATATGAAAAAAAAAAGTAAAATGTTCCACTAAATGCTTTTATGAATAAATTGTCCATGCCTATGGGAATTTATACAACGTATGTTGACATAAAGCCAATATTTCACAGAGGCACCGTGTCACTGATAAATGCCGTGTATGATATATCCGATATTAATATTAATGTATGAAAATTCCCTTGTTTATGTCATCTCTACCATCACGATTTTTTATGGCCTATTTCCAAGTAGGATTGACGCACCCAATGCTAAGTAGCCGCATTAAAATATTATTTTAAATATATTTATACAGAAAACAGAATAATTTTGTATATTAAAATGTATTTAACATTATTTGCTTCTTAAGATAAAATTAACGTTATGCTTGTATGTAAGTTTTCATAATATAAATTTTTATGATTTTATGAGCCAAATTGCTTAGTTGGTGTGCTTAGTTAGTGGGTTAATCAACGGTAAAATTTTAGCACTTTTAAACCCTGAGACCTATTTTAGCTTGACATTATTAATGTTAGAGGACGGTGTTATCCAGTATTTATAATTCGGAAAATGCTGGTTACATGAAACTGTTTAGAGGCTATTTCTAAAGAATTAAAAAAACTGAGACGAAACTGAGCTTTAATTGTTGAATAAGTGAAAGCGAAAGGTTTTTAGGGTATCTGTAATATCAAAGAAACTTCTGACCTATCTCACATGACTGACACTATGAGAATTATAGTATTTATAGTTGCTTATAAGTAAATTACTCCTTTTTTATTTATGTATTATATAGGGTGTCAATTTCATAATATATTACCCTCAATATTTTAACCACCATAGAACATATGCAAAAACTAACTAAACTTTAGGGAGAGGTACAACCGTTCAAATCTATATAGAAAAAGGGTTTGATTGATATCACATAACAGCGAAGCCGAAAAACAGTGAGGACCTATAGGTATTTTACAATAAATGATTCAAAATTAATGAAAACTACCTCATTTTATTAAATTTTAAAAATTATTTTAATATTCTGAAAAACTTTTTCTTTAGGATTTTTACACGTATATGTTATTATTTTATTCAAACCTTCCACATCTTCATGTTGTGGTTAGCTAAAAGAAATCTAGAAGTGACAAGTCAGGTAATCACGCTGGCCATTCTGTTGTTTCTCTTTAACGAATCTATTTGTCAGAAAATCTATCAGGTTTTTTCCGAGTGATTAGTCTTAAATAGTCTTTAATAATAGAACTACTGCATTTATAGTCAAAATATGTAAGTAAATTAATGCTTTTTAATTTCTTTCTCCTTATACTAATATAGATGAATTTTTGTTCTTTCAATCACTTTTTTATTCATGAAAAATGAACCCTATCTCCTTAAGCCTTGAAGAAAATTGAGAATGGGAGGTGACTGAGAAAACATTGGTTTGAGTTCTTTAGAGTATCTCATCTCTCAATTAATTAGAGTTAATTCTGAAGATGAACATAAGAGTAAGATAGAATTTCAATCAATTATTTATTTGTGATTTTTTCAAATAATTAATATTTTCTTCTTCAATCATCGTGAACCATGATCTTATTATTGTCATTCTTTATTGCATTAAAAAATATATATATTGAGGCCATTATTAAAAAAGACTTTTTTGGGTTTAGCCAGTCATCTAATCAATAAAAAGCTAAACAAGAAATAAATCAAAAACTATTCATAGCCTTTAATCAAATTTAAAAAAAAATTCATAAGAAACATTCTACTCATTAAATTTTTATAAACCATCATAAAACTTCTTAGATCTAGAGCACAGCAAAGTCATCAATCTGCAAAAATATTGGTCGTATATATTCGACTGACGTATATTCCTGTATCTATATTTCAAGGGGTTTTGACGTGAGGGCGATATCTGAGAAAGATGGTTCTAATCACCTAAGAGGTGATCCCACTGCGGCTTGAGTTATGATATTGCCGCCCTGCCTATAAAGTCGTAAATGTTGATTCGATAAGTTACTTCGGGTTTAGTAGGAGCGTAGTTTAAAAAAATTTTTATGAATTATTTTGGATGTTAATTAATGATTTTGTATGAAAACTTGGAAGGAGTAGGCTTACATTTTTTTAAGTATGTTTGGACTATTAAGGAGATACGAAAGGCTCTTAGCTGAAAGCGGTAAGCTATGGAAGAGAGATACTAAGACATTAATAATAAAGGTTAATATTTATGATAAAAAATTCAAGGCAGCAATTCCTTAAAAACGTACAAGGAAATTTATTCTTATTTTGGATAATCTTAGATTTTCTCTAGCTCATAGAACAATTTCGATATTTTGAGTTTTATGAGTATATAGCCCATCATTATTTTGATAAAGTGTAAAAAAACTAAATTCTGAAAAGTGAAAAAGCTTAACATATTCTAGGTTTATGTAGAACTTGATACAGATATTCTAAAATCGGCAATATTTGTGAAAATTTAGGAAATATTCTATATTCTCTAAAATTTCTATATTTCTTACTAAAAATGGTATGCCGCTGATTTTTTAAAAAACAGAAATTACTTTGCAAATCTTTATTGAATTTGGAGCAAATTTGCCTTTTCTTTCGTACAATCTAAGATTTGCGAGTAAAAAAATTAAAACCATTTTCTGCAGGTTCTATGTCAGTCTACCTGGACTTAAAGAGTTTTCTTGCAAAAGATCTGCACTATTTAAAGAAAAATATTATTGGTATGAGATGGATCGCATTTTTGAATCTGAGACAAAAACTCATAATTCACTTTCAAAAACGATTAATCCATTACCGAATTCTATTTATTAAAAGAGTGCACCAAAGCAAAACTGGTAGATTATCCGAGACCGGTGGATTGTACTGAAGCCAGCTGAACTATGAAGAATGCCTGGATATGTTGGAATTTTCAGCTCTATCATTGATAAGAAAAAGAAAATTAAATGTTAAGTACTCTTAGGAATAAAATGCGAAATAGCTTCCTCTTTAAATTAATCCAATGGATTACTGGAATTTCACTGAAAGTTCCCAGAGGTCAAAGCCAGTTGAAGAAAATTCAACAATCTCATGAATTCAATGTCTTTGAGCAAGCTGTAGAGTGTAAATAGATTCTGAAATTCACATAAGGATCTTTATGAATTTCTAGAGCCTTACCAAGAGTCATCACAGGCTGAAGCACTTGAAAATGGCAATAAGTCATCTTGGTTTTACGTTTTGGACTAAGACTAAAGAGTCATCCTTCTCCGAACTAGAAAAATAGTTTCTTTGCACAACATCCAAATTTCTCAAAGTAAATTCTAACTGGAGCTCAAATTTGTGAACATAGATGATATTGTAAGAGGCAATTTAGGAAACTCAGGGTTCGTTCTCGAAAAACGACTGATTACTGAAGGAATTAATCGAATTTCCACAGGGCCTTTCAATGCAATGGAGTTAAATACATTGTGGAGTATACTCTAGCAATGTACAGTTGACTTCCGATATACCAAACTCATCTACAATATTTACAAAAATGCAACATTGATGGTAAAACTATATGAAAATACCAAATTTATAACCCTTACGCTACCCGAAGTCACAATTGTGACTTCCTTATTTACTAGTGTTATAAGGATCAAAAAATGTTTAATCTGGGTGGAGAACCGTGCGACAATATTGTGAATAGTGCATTTTATAGGTGTGCACGCGCAAATCGTTTAGAATAGGATTTAGGGGAAAAAAAGTGCATAATATTAAATAGGTATAATAAACTTCAATTAAGTGTATTGATTTTAGAGATTGAAAATATCTTTAAAATTGTTGATTCCAAGAATGGTTTTGTTATGTATATCACATTAATTGTGAGCCACGGGAGTTATAGTGGTTTGGTTTTAATTAAGTTGGATACAATTAATTCTTTGTTACAGGAAGAAGTAAGGAAATTATTGATTTGGACCATCTAAGGGATGACGAGGAGGTTTTGAGCATTGTTCCAACTTCTAGAGGAAGTTGGGTCGGATTTAGAGTACGAGGATGAAGAAGATGAGTTTGAAATTCACGAAAAGATCTCAATTGTAGCACCAAATGAAGCTGATAGCCCTTCAGATTCAGAAGATGATTTACCCCTCATACATTTCCAGACTCTCCAGTGGAGGCACGGAAACCTGAGAAGCAAGGATTTTCCTGTAAAAGAGGACTATACTCCATCGATCGTAAAAACTCCAAACGAATATTTTGCTAAATATTTGGCTGATGATTTTTTTGAGTCAGCCGCAAATTTCACTTCCCAGTATTTCTTGCAACAAAATGCAAAAGAAAACAACTTTACCTCTCAAGAAATAAAGAAAGTTTTCGGAATGAATGCTTTGATAGGATGTATTCATGTTCCAAGGATACATATGTATTGAAATGGAAAATGTAAGTTCCCATTAATTGATGGGGTCATGACCCGACAAAGGTTTTACATGATACGTGTAAATTTACATGTCGTTGACAATCTTAGCGTATCAGAAGAGGAATAAAAAAAAATAGATTGTGGAGAATACAGCCGGTAATTGATTTGGTTCGCAATAGATGTAAAGCCATTGAAAGAAAAGAAAAGACAGCTTTTTTTATTGACGAACACATGATTCCTTTTTTGGGAAGGTATCCAGTTCGAAAATTTGTTAAAAATAAACCAAGACCAGTGGGACTGAAGAATTTCGTTCTTACGACATCCGACGGACTGGTATTGGATTTTTAAATCTACCAGGGCAATACTACCCTACTAAAAGATAGGGATTTAGGCTTCGGACCCTCAATAATATTACGTCTAGCAGACACATTACCTCAAAATAGTTACCTGTATTTTGACAGATACTTTTTAACTATTGCTTTGATGAACAAATTGACGAGTTTGAATATAGATTTTAAAAAAGACAGTTTAATGAATAGGGGAGAGTCAAAAGAAGTTGTTAGAACCGATAATAAACTTTGCATTACAAAGTAGAAAGATAATAAATCTGTTTTAATGATATCCACAGCTTTTGGAAGACAGCCGGAAACTGAGGTGCAAAGATGGAATGAAGCAGAAAAAAAACGTTCAGGCATAACATGCCCAGCTGTTGTTAAATCATACAACGAAAACATGGGTGGTGTAGATGTTTGCCACCAAATGATAGAAAACTATCGATCTTTCTTTCGAACCCTGAAATGGACTCTTAAAGCCATCCTACATTTGTTCGACATAGCAATAGTAAATAGCTGGATGGAGTATCAAAGGGATTGTTATAATCAAAACCTTCAAAGCAAAGATATTATGGATCTTTTGGAATTTAGACTTAATCTTGGGGAATATCTGAATGCCGGTACTAAGAAGCGTGTATTGGAGAAAACAGAATGCCAAGAAAATATAGAGGAAGAGACTAGCGTTGAAGGAAATGAAATAAAAAAGAGAAGAATGCCTTCCAGTTTGCCCTGTGCAGACAAACGCTTTCATGGTTTTGAACACTGGCCAAAGAATGAAGAAATGAAGAACCCAGTTAAATGCAGGTTAGAAGGGTGCAAAAGTCGGTCCAGAATGCGTTGCCTAAAATGTAATGTTTTTCTTAGTTTAACAAAAGATAAAAACTGTTTTATTTCATTCCATACAAAGTAATAAATTTTGTTTCACAATTGTGCTTTTCTAATGTTGGCTTCCTAGACACACAATTGTGTACTCCCTATATCCCTCCCTTAAGCCTTTCGAATATTTTTCGAAATAATTTTCCGTACCTTTTAACCCAACTTTATCGGCGTAAAATAAATATAAACCCCAAACTCATTTTTTTTTTATCTCGGTACTGTAAGGGATAACTGGACTAACAGAGGTATTATAAACATAGATAGCAAGAACCTAAACAACTTACGTTTTGTAGATAATATAGTGCTATTCTCGGATAATCTAGAAGAAATAATGCAAGAGGTGTGTAAGAAACTTGGTCCTAATATCAGTTCGTCAAAAAATTATATAAAAGGGAAAAATGGGATAATTGATGGTAAAGAATTACCATCAATTATCTCGAGTAGAGACCTAGACCGGGCAAGTGAAGTAGAGACCCGACTACCTATTGGTCGTATGATATAAAGAGGATCCACAGCAACTGGATGTAAACAGCACAAAATTAATTGGAATGGAATTTGCTTGAGGAGGTTAACAATAGACACGGAGGGCTATATGATGAAGATAATGATGATGAATAAATAAATTCCATTAATTAGAACTTTCAACAGGGCCAGAAGTTCACTTAGAAACATTCATCGAAATCTCAAGCTTTACTTAGAGTTAATAGAATCCAAAGAACTTGGAATTACCAATAAGTCACCTTAATGAAATAAAGAGTTTCCTTGCAGAATATCCAAAGTTCTTAAAAAAAATTTTACTGGAGCTTACATTCGTGGGCATAGATGACATTTTGAGAGGCAATCTAGGAAACTCAGAGTTCAATTTTAAGAAACAACCGATAAGTTAATGATTTTTGCCCATCGCAGGTACTGATATGTACCAAAAGTTTACGTAAAGATCTTGATGGGTTCTTGGAAACTCATCAAGAGTTAACAGAGAAAGAACTTAAAGAGTCATCTTGGTTTCACATTGGACTAGTTGTAAGGAGCTTAGGTTTGTTTTATCCTTTTCTGAATAAAATAAAGAATTTTCTTGCAGAGCACAGTTTTTTTTTACTCAAAAATTTTGCATTCTACGAACAAAAGGCAAAGAATTACATTTGCTCTAAATTGATGGAAAATTTTAGAAATATTTTTTTAGCAGTGTCGTACTAATTTTTCTTCCAGAAGAATAAATTCGAAGCGTTTCTCGATATATGTTTACAAAGAAAATAAAGGCTTATTCTGAACACAAAATGCGCTATTAAAGTTTGAACATTAGAAATCGGGGCACCTGGTACTGTATGCTCTTTTCCTGTGCAAGCAATAAGTAAATAATAAATTCGTTATACTGCTAATAACGTTGTTATTTGAAATATTAAAAATTACAATTTTCGAGAGAAATTCAACCCTATGTTTTATCGTATTAAAATAAATTTCCATTACTTACAGTAACTTAATATAGAAAAAGAAACAAAAAATACCTGATTCTTTAAATATCATTAAAAGACCTAACGAACAATAACATAAAAATTTAAATTTTTAAATGTGATCATTAATAGAATTACCATATTTATTTTAAATATCATTAGTGAACAATTAGAGTATTTAACTCTAACTTTTTAGAAAAGGGTACGAAAGTCATTCTCTACTTCCTCTATACATCTAGAAACTCTTTCTCACACTCAGCATTGGCACTATATTATTAAAATGACAATATTAAGCTTGATACATTTATTTGGTTAATTTTTGATCTATCATAACGTGGTATAACATTTAATTAAAATCTTAAGATTAACCCTCAGTTTTACCCTTATAATCCAAATATTGCTAACTGCATATTGGCTATTTCCTTATACGCATAAACGTATCGATTGCGAGTAGGTTTTCTATAGTAGGTGAATAGTCTCGGAGGGGTGGCTATAGGTCCAGGAGCCATTTATCTAAGGATATACAAAATCCATTTCTGACAGACTTATTGATATCACCCAGGGGGGTTTTAGTAATATTCGACCCTGCAAAAGTTGTGGCTGGGTTAAATGAGGTCAAAAGTCTCTTTTTTTTTAAATATGGAATATTGTTTTTATTTGTAAGGTTTTTTAAAAGAAATGAAAAAAACAGAAATTGTTAGGGAACACTTGCATTTAAATGATAATATAATTAATTTTTAAGACATTATTTTGACAAGGTATAATTAGGTTCCTATAATTTACAAAGTACTATTAAGTATCTTTTAAATTTTTATCTAATGATTTCAAAAAGACAAGTTCTTGTGTGATCCTATGTACTAATGAAATTCGAAAGTTGAAATATCATTAAAAATAATTATACCGTTTCATAGGAATAATTCCTACAAAGTATAATTTTGAAAATCAATGTCCTTATTAAGTTAATTAAAAACAACTCGACTTTATTGACTAAAATCTTGACTAATAATTTAGATGTTTTTTTCAAGTGCCCTGTATATTTAAATTAAAACACAAATAGAATAAGACTTTTTCTTAACTCACTCTTCTTAAAATAATATACTTTCAAATAACATAAATTGGTAAACTTTTTTCAGTAATAAAATAAATTAGTAAAACTACTATTTAATAAAAAACTCATTTTTTTTTAATTTATATTTTTCTCTGCCATACTGTAACTAGCTTAGCTCTTAACTAAATGGTTGCATTAGTTTAATAAACTGTTCATACAGTAGTTTAATAAACTGTTCATATTTAATTAAATTAAATTTACAAAAATTAATAAAACCTGCATCAAATGAAAATGCTATGCAAGGAGAAACCAAATATGTCTAGACTAACATAGGCCACCAAAACTCCTCGACTTCATCGTCACATTACACCGAATAAAAAGTTGGAAAAAACAGGACATAGTCCTATTAAAAGTAAGAAGAAAAAGTAAAATCTGCTAAAAAATGCAAAAGTGAAATAACTCTATAATTTAAAAAATCAAATTCTTAATTTTTCACTTTTAAACTGCTAGAAAACGAAGCAAAGTAATTGTTTTAGAAAAGAAAAAATTAAATAATACTTTTAGCATAACCCTAGTAATAAACAAACCAAATCCGCTACCTTCCGTTAAGCAGATACGTCACGTGACCAATTATGTATTGATAGACAGGCGCTCACGTGGTTGTTCCGTCTAAATTAAACTTCGTCTATAATTTTGACGTGACGATTCAAGATGGCTCCGAAGATGGACATACCAGTGAGATGCAAATAGTTCTACATTTTTGCTCTGATTTCTTTTTATGAACTTGGAAAATTCCATAAATATAAAAATTATTATTTACAATATCTATTCTTTTTAACAAGTCTAAATCAAGTTTTGAAAACGTTTAATGTCTTTTTTAATAATCTTCTGATCACTTAGTCTTTCTATTTTTATTTCCTATCACTGTAATTAGGCTAAATAGCTTTAAGTTTCTAGCTTTTTAAAAATTAATAAATGATAAACATGTTTTCATGCACTATATGTATAATTTTAAAACTCATTTCGCAAAGTAAAAAATAATAAAATTTGCGATTTTTCCGCAATAAATAATACAGTTTTAAAAATTGAATATATAGTGGTATAAAATTTGTTAATGTGTAAGTGCATTTTCCAATGGATGACCCAGTATATTAATGTTAATGAATTTCTATTAAATTATAACTAACTCACGGCTTTTAATTAAAATACAATCAATTTATAAAACAATACATGAAAAATAGATATTCCACTAAGCACCTTACTCAGTGGTACCTTTCTAAAAGGTATTTAAAATCATAAATAGATACGTGACCCTTTTTCAAAAGTAAAAATGCTTTTATTCATTATACCATATGGGTTGTTTTAACCACCCACACAATGGGCATACATTTTTTTAAACGTTTCTTAGAAAGTATATTTTTGAATGGTGTATGACTAAAATGACCATTTTAGTGAAGCTATATGCCTCATTACCATAAGGGTGCGTCGGGCATTAAAATGAAACAATAGATTATAGATAAGCATTTAAAAAAAATTCATCCTCTTTTTATATTTACCGAGCGGGATTAAAAGATGATGACAAAACCAACTCAATAAAAAGCGATCGGTTTCGACAAAAGCTGTCTTTTCAAATATTGTGTTTTAGAGACGTGGGGTATATGAAAAAAGGATCTCCCGGGGAAAAGCCAGTGATTTTGGACAGTGGAAAACTGAGTGCAATCCGCCCCAGGGACCGACAAACACCCTCTAGGACAAGTTATTGAATATTCGTGTCTTCTCCGATAAAATCGGTATCCTTTTTAGGCAAAGAATATCTTGTTATGTGCGGAATTATTTATGAGTTCTGGAAAATATACTCTGCCGCAGTTTGAAAGGAAAATATTCAATAAAACTTTTATAGCGGTTTAGATTGTTGACACAAATAATACAGCGGTAGGGAATTTGGATAGAATGACAGATTTTATTTTCAAGTTGGAAATATAGTACAGTTTTAAATATGACAAGTCAATTTTATTGTAGTACTTTTTCTTCGAAAGTGAAACAATTAAAATACATGCAGTTAGATGGATATAAATGATAACGTGCTTATTATTTTAAAGTCACATATATTCAGACCTTAAATGTACGAGTACATTGTATGTTATTAGTTTTGATTGAACGATAATTCCTTTAGTATTAAAGATAAAACCTTGAGGTTTTCACGAACGTATCCTACTTTTTCATCAAAACTTTTGATGATGTAAATAAAAATTAAATATTTTCTTTTTTTCTGAGATTCGGGATAAAAACAAAAATTTTAATGTTTGCAAAAAAAATTAAGTTACAAAACAAAAATTAAGGCTACTCTGTGTATATATTCTTAAGTAGACTTCAGTGGTATATTTTCCAGGAGATACGATCTAAACTTGGTCTTTTTTCAATGAAGGACCTGGTATTTGTTGGTGGTTCAAAATGGTTAAGTTCAAAAAATTGAGTTTTTTTATTAAAATAATATAAAATGCACTTAAAATAATAATAAATCTTTAACAAAGTAAAGAGTATAGTGTGTTATCAATTTCTACCGCGTTTCGTGTTTCCGTTGAATCGCCTAGAAAAATTCCTTTTTTACGTACTTACACTCGCTACAGCCTGGAAATATAAATGTTAATAAATTTATTAAGAAATATACCACTTTTAAAAATAAAAATAAAAAATAAATCAAAAGCAATAATTAAATATTTTATATTCCAATCAAGAACTGCAGTCTCTTTACTTTTTTTAATTATAATTTTTAAAGAAACTAAAGAAACTAGAATAATCAATTTTCCCTGCCGATTATAAATTTAGCCTCTTTTTATATAAATAAAAGCACTTCACCTACCCTACAATTTTGATACCCAAAAGAATATAATGAGAGAATTATTTTTATTATATATTATAATACATTAATTATAAAAAAAGACGAAGGATTTAATCACATTTGTCCACGAAAACTTAAAGCCTATTAACCAAATATCCTTATTGGCTAAATTATGTTTCGCATCCCTGTTCTACAAAATAATGAAAACCAGGTATCCTTGAAGCGTACAGCGCGCCACTATATTACCTGGTTTTCATTATTTTGTAGAACAGGGATGCTCACATAATTTGGATCGAACTTCCTTAAGGTAAGTCGTTTGATCCATTAACATTAGCAGCATTTTTCTCTTCTTATACTATTTGGTTTTTCTCATCTACTGCCTTATCAATATAAATATCATCTTAGATTTCCAAATATTTAAAATCTTTTACTTAAATCAAGTTAATAGGATTTTTTCATTTAATCTAAAAATTAAATTTATCTGTATCATAAGTTTTTCAACACTGGCAGGGTAACCATAATTTTGAAGAACGCCTTGAAAATTTATTTTTAATATTAATAATATTAATAATTACGTTATCATCATTTTGGCGTTAGAAAGGGTATAAACACCACCATGACAATAGCTGATTTAATGTCTTACATTTTAGCGGCATTTAATGAAGGATCTGCTTGTATATTACTTTTGATTCTGTTTGATTATATCTTTCATGATATCCTAATAAATAAACTAGCTACATCTTATTTTGTTCGGTATGGTGGTGCTAAATCGTCACATGGATCTTTTCTTGGACCTTTATTAAGCTTAATTTTTATGAATGGCCACTCATTGAGCCCAATATAAAATTTACATCTTTTGCCAATGACACTACCATATTGGCCTCTGCACGTTCTGTAGTAGAAGCTGTAGCTACCTCTAAGAGACTGTATATATACTTCGGTTTCTTACATTACCATCTATCTACGTCTTAGAAAATTTATTACATGTAAAAATGAAAGTATGTACGTATCAACTTCTATGATACGAGGTTCAAGTCCTATTTAATAGCGGCAGAGTTTCATTAATGTGTAATTAAGTACTTAGGAACTAAACGAAATACTACAGAGTCAAACCATCTTAAGCCATTACTGTCTAAGTAAATTATTCAATGGAAAAGTCCACCTTTCTCATCTTTTCCTCTTCCTATTGATTCCAATATTTATGCTGACGGTTTGTAAATCAAAAAAATGCAAAAGGTTTAAAAATGTTAAAACTAGTTTCTGAAATTCATGTACCTAATGAACCTAAATGCGTTATAAAACAAAAAAATCTAATTACATGACCGAACTCCAATTTACTTCCGAATCGATACGCGGCAGCTGTAAATCCTTACATCTTCAAAATTTAATTCCGCTCGAAAATTTACAGTGACAAAATCCATTTATCCGTCGTAATAACTAAATTAAATCCGTCAATTGCAAATATCTGGTAATCCTCTGTCCCCTTATAAAATATAAATCTGTATATGGAATGGAATGTGACGAGGTTCACAGCGGGATTTGGAGCTTCGGGGGAACGGGAACGAACCCCAACACTGTCGGCGGTATACAGAGGTGTTCAGTTAACACGACCTTAAGCCGATAATAAAATTTTATTTAGTCCATCTCGCACTCTCCTGCAGGACGATCAATCATTTTCGGAAGGGGGTTGCTTAATGGAATAATTGCAAGCAAAATGGGGCTTTTTATTATCCGTATTTCATTTCGATGTCCATTTTTAAGTCAACGTAAAGGATTTGTCGGGGCAATAAGTACCGGGTGCTCTTCAATAACTTCGCATAATTGAAAGAACAAGCATGTCTCTAAACTCTCTATTTTAAATTTAACAAAATCATAATATTTTAATCGTGAACCTAGATTATTTCTATTATTTTTTTTAAATAGTGCACCATAACCATTTATATTATGCATTTAAAGCTATAATATACTGAGAATCTAAAAATTACATTAAACATGATCAAATAAATCATTTTATATACTATTTATGATTAGTTGATTGGTATAAGATATACACACCAGGGCTCGAGTCTATGTCAAAAAACCCTTAATTTATTATTTTTTTAAAATTTTATTGACTTGCAGTTGATGTAGTTTCAAGCTACAAGAATAATTTATCATTCCTTGCAACCACTTTGATTTATTCTTTTCATTTTTCCAGGCAGTTGAAATAATTTTTTATAAAGTTTTTTAATTTAATAATTAAGGAATAATTTCTCATTTCTTTCAGGCACTTTGGATTACTTTTCAAGTTTTTCCAAACAATTTAAGAAATTTTTTATAGGTTTTAAGTTCCTGGAATAATTTTTAATTTTTTCCAGGCATTTAGGATTATATTTCCAAGTTTTCTAGGTACTTAAAATGATTCAAGGGTATCAAGTTCTTAGAATAGTTTTTCGTTTCTCTTAGGTTATTTAAGTCATTTGTTAAGTTTTTCCGAGGCAGATGAAGTGAAGCAATGATTTAAGGGTATCAAGTTCTTGGCAAAATTTCTAACTTCTCTTAGGCATTTGAAGTAATTTGTCAAGTTTTCCAAGGCAATTGAAGTGTTTAATTTTTCAATTTAATTTATTTTTGTAAGTTTTAAGGTCTTAGTATAATTTATTATATTTTTCAATAAAGTAAATATTAGTTTCAATATTATTAACTTTTTGGAGCAATGGTTTTAAGGTTTTAACTCCTTGGAATAATTTCTTATTTCTGTCTGGCACTTTTTTGTCATTTTTGTGATTTGCCCAGGTAGTTAAAATATTTTTTTTAAGTTTTAAGTTCCTTAAATAATTTCTCATTTTTTCTAGGCACTTAAGGTCATATTTCAAATTTTTATAGGAAATTAAAGCAACAATTTAAGGGTATCAATGTTTTAAAATAATTTCTCATTTCTTCCAGGCTTTTGAGATTATTTTTTAAGTTTTTTAATGAATTCAATAATATTTATATAGTATTTAGGTTCCTGAAATTACTTCTCATTTTTTCCAGGCAATTGTGGACACATTTCAAATTTTCTAAGTAGTTGAAGCAATGATTCAAAAACTTCAAGTTATTGGAACAATTTCTTATTTCTTCCAAGCACCTAAGAT
The DNA here is from genome assembly GCF_022605725.1 of Anthonomus grandis grandis. Lineage (NCBI taxonomy): Eukaryota > Metazoa > Arthropoda > Insecta > Coleoptera > Curculionidae > Anthonomus > Anthonomus grandis. Next base: position 10,944,018 of record NC_065558.1, read on the forward strand.
CATTTATCAAGTTGTTCCAGGTAGCGTAAATAATTTTTCATAGGTCCTAAGTTTCTGGAATAATTTTAAATTTTTTTCGGGCATTTGGGGTCATATTTCAACATTTTCTAGTTGGTTGCAACTGATAATTTAAAGCTCTCAAGTTGCTTAAATAATCTCTTATTTATTTGAGGCACTTGTGGTCATTTTTTTTATTATTTCAGGTAGTTAAAGTAATTTTTTATGAGTTTTAAGTTTTTTAAACAATTTCACATTTCCACCAGGTACTTAAGGTCATATTTCATATTTTAAAGCAATTAGAATAATGATTCAAGGGTTTCATGTTTTTAAAATAATTTTTAATTTTTCTTAAGCATTTGAATTAACTTTTCAAGTTTTTGCAGAAGAGGTGAAGTAGTTTTAAATTCTAAGTATACTTTCTCATTTCTTTTAGACATTTGGAGTCTTTTTTCAAGTTCTTCTGGGCAGTTGAAATAATTTTTCATAGGTATCTTTTAATCCATTTTTATACATAGTAATTTTTTATACATTCTTTTATTAATAAGGATGGCAAATATCTTTTAAGATAACATACTTTTTATAAAAAAAATAATAAAATTAATTAGTGTATAGTGTACCAACATCAAAAATCAGATCAATTAACGATTTCTCAACTCTCTCTTAAATTTCCAAGATTTGAATAAATAGATTTTAAATTTAAACAGAACAATTTTAATTTTAATAGGCAATTCTGAATCATATACTTATAAAGCAAAATATGCGTTTATTCTTAATATAATTAGGAATAACAGTATTAACCATTAGAGGAACACTAAAAGAAAATTGTTGTGAAAAAAAAAAAGGAAACAAAAGCACTCAAAGTATCTCTAAATTAATACAAACCATACTTGTCAAGGCTTGAGTATAAGTCAAAAGTTACAGCAAAGTGACATCAGTGTGTTGGAGTGACATAGAAAAGAAATTTGACACATTCACTATCCATCAGGTCTTGGGAGAAAATTGTTATTTAAATTGGCATAGACGCATACAATCATGACATAAAAGCAAGTCCTATGTAGACAATTTTCGTTGTTAAACAGTTAAATCATAATAGAAATTGTTAAATCGTAATAGTAAAGCCGCGTTAGCGTCTTGTTATCTTCCTTTAATTGAAAGGTATAATAATTTTTATTTTAAAAGGAAACAAAAATATATAGAATTATTATTAATCTAGATGCTATTGATAATTTTGTTTTTTTTTCTTGTAGGTATTTATTTTATTACTTATAAAATTATCGATTTCCAAAGACCACTTAGAATTTAAAGAGTTAGCTGATAAGGCAAAAAACTCAATTTTGGCCTTTTATATTTTTTGTATAAACATGAATTAATACAGATTTTCTTGATTGCATCATAAAGAAATACAAAGTTGTACTTAAAAAAACTTACTTGCTACTTAAAAAAAATGAGAAAAACCTAAGCCTAAACTTTATGACACTGTCTAAGATAGTATATAGTATCATATCCATTTAAGTTATGTATTTAAAATTGTGTTGAATTAATAACACAGGTAATTTCTTAATATTGGAATAAAATTCAGAGACGTACTCTTGTGGATATATTTTGCTTAATTCTAACATAGAACACGTCTTATCATAGAACACGTTTTATCGCAAAATTTAAAAGAAAAGTTATATCAAAAAGTGTCCAATAATTTTGATCCCCTTATGAAACCCTAAAAAAATATTTTAAGTTATCTACACAATATCATCAACAGAGATAAAAACAAAAATGGTTATAAATAGTTGTATATATTGGCTTGAAAAAAAGCATTGGATTTATTCAGCCGTCAGAATTTATTAAGGTCATTAGAGAGGTATGAGTTTAGAACAAATACTCTTAATTTATTAAAAAATTATTTATTTAAGAGATTCCAGAAAATCTAAATAATTGACTATTATAGTAGCAGAATAGATATAAATTATGGCAACGACAAGGAACTGTGCTAGGATTACAGCTTTAACTTCTCAATGACATTTTTGATCTTAAGATTGAAGGAGACATTGTTTTTTAGATTTCTAAAAATTAATACATTTTAATCGTAAACATAGGCTCTTTTGTTATTTTTCTAAGTGGTACATCTAAGCCATTTATGTTATGCATTGGAAATTATATTATATTAATTACATAAAAATTAATTTAAATAAGATCAAATAAATCACATTAGATATAGTTTCTGTTTGGTTAGTTTATAAGTTTTATTTTGTATGCTTAAAATCTAAAATACTTAACAAATGGTTAAAATAATCAATAAATAGTAGGTTGTCATTTTTAAAATCAACACTTTTACATATATGAAAAGTATATTGAATATTTAGTTACTGTTATAGCGATACTTGAGTATGTTCTATATATAGTATATATATCTTTTGGGAAATAAATGAAATGATTCTGACTATCTGGAATTAAAAAAATTTGTTCCTATCTATGCCAAAGTAAAGATTGTTTAAGCTTAGTTAAATTACCTTAAACGGTATAAGTAAGAGTATTCATTCTTAGTTAAAAATCTTGCAGATAATTAGCAAAACGATCTTATTATCTAGTTACTTTTTAGTATTACATTAATGAATCTATTTTTTCAGGCAGCTAAAAATTAACTTGTAAAAATAATTTGAGTAATTGCCAAAAAGACTGTGTTTATTATTTATAGTTTAGAATTTTATTTAGGTCCAGGAGATTAAGTCAACAAAACATCCACCACCAAGGATAATTTAAAATAAAACGATAACCTTGAATAAAGATAATTACCACCTGAAAAATATTGCTTAATTCATAAAAAACAAACATAAAAAATCTAAACCTAGAAACATAAATTCTTATTGATTTTAACTGGATTAACCTGAAATCCGCTGTAAAATTCATATTCTAAATCTCTTATTTTTTCTCGTATATTTTCATTCGCCGCAATCATCTCAATAAATCAGTAGGAAAACTCTTTTCATTATTGATATTATCGTTCCTCTCATAGCCCGGAAAATATTTTGCCATTACATTTTTTATCGGGCAATCAATTTTAGCCGCCAGATAAATCAGACTTTGAATCCCGATATGAGGGGCCGTATGTACAACCTATTGACCGTTCCGTATATATGAGCGGATCCGGCGGGCCCGCAACCTTTCAACTTTTTAGATATAAAAGCTGCAATAAAATTCACCTTCGTGAATCGGGAGCGATCCATCAAACGATATTATCGGTCAACTTTTTCCAGACGATGCGAGTTTCAATCCCTAGGCGGAGAGAGAGTCATAATATAAAAAAAGCAGAGCCCTATCCGTCATATAGCGACGTTGTTTGTGATATGGACGTTCAGTTGACATAAATGGCACGTGATAAAATTGATTTGATTCTTTTTAGGTTGATTTTTTTAAAAAGTAGAAAAAGATTTTTTAGGACATTTTTGCCTATATGTTTTATTTAATCTGGAAACTACAGGTAGACATATTATAACATCATAATACAATAAAACCTAATTCTAAAATCTTATGATTATTACAAGCAAAGGTAAAATTTTAAAGAAATTAATCGACAAATCATACATACTTACAAAGTTATTGCCAAAAATTTATTAAACCAAACTAAAAACAGATATAATGAAACAAAAAAGTATGACAAAACACATTAAAATACAATAAAACTAATCTAAGAATAATCTAAAAAAAAGAATAGGAAAACTGAGCGTAACAAGACTTACAAATATACCTACTGCTAAAAAATTGTGAGACAAATTAAAAAGGATCTGGAAATAGTCATTATATGAGTATAGCACATTTCTGTTAAAAATTGCTTTGATTGTTCTCTTGTATAAATTAAAATTTGGTATGTTTTTAATGTTGGAAGAAAATGAGTGAAAACATGGTACTAGTATGTGATAAAATGCTGAGCTCTGATTTAAAACGAGTCTGAATTCTTTGTTGAAATTGAATTCTTAAAACAGTTTTCATGTTTTTAATGAATATCAGTTTTATAGAAATATAGTGAGGAGATTAACATGATATTAAACTTAACAGATATCGAGCATCATGAATTCTCCACTAAGCGTCTTCATTAATTATACGTAATATACATTTTTGCAATAAGAAAAGTCTACATGCACATAAAGAAGAATTGCGTTTAAAATTACCACGCTTTTTTAAGTTAGATACCGCAAAATAGGAAGACGCTAATTTATTGGTCAAATAATCGATATGACTGGAATAGCTCAGTTTAGAATCAATATTGATATCTAAATATTTTAAAGATTGTATATTTATAATAGACTCGTGATTAGTTGTGATCTAAGGGCTGATTTTTGGAGGTTGAGTATTAAACCTGGATGAGTCAATATTTGAAAGTGTATTATCTTGTGTCTCAATATACACTCAATTTCCTATATAAATATATATTTTAGGTATCAAAACATTTCCTTCCTAAGCAGCTTGTCTCTTGTCATCTTATCCCCCCTGTATTAAAATAAGTGACAAATTAATATCAATAATTAATTAATTACACACCCTATAAACTTGCGACATATCAAAAACATACCATCTAAACTACAATACAACATGCTTTAGCACCTTTTGGATCGCTCGGTGTCCGGCAGTAAAGAATATAAAAGGGCAGATGTCCTATAATATATAGAAAATTAAATTTTTTAAACATGCGGTTATTTCATGGCATTTGGGTTTGTGTTTTCACTTTATTGTATACGCTAATTTATGTTTAATGTACGTATTAATTAGTAACGTTTACACTTTTTAGAGCGGTGCTGTCATAATAAGATTTTATCGTTTAAGTAAATTATGTCATGTGACTTGACTTCCTTTTTTTGAGTTTTAATCCAAAATCTTGGATTTATCAGATATATACATAGGGTAAGGATTTTAATGACACTAGTTAATAAATATCTATGAGTGCAGAACACTAAGAAGATTTAATAATTAAGATGATGCAAGAGCTTCTTTTCTTCTTTACTTTCTTAGTATTCCCTTTCCCTTCTATTATTTAATCCGATAAAGAAGTACTACAGTCGTTTTATTGATATTGCAAGTCTACCAATGGAGGAAAACCAGTACTTAGTTCTTTATTATTAAAGAATTTGCTATAAGTTGCTTATCATCAGATAAATCTTTATCACGACATTCCAAATATGGTAAAAATATAAATCCATTTTAACAACTTATTATATATTTTCTGTTTTTATTAGATAATCCACCTGTTTCATATTTCATAAACCAAACAACCACAAATAAAGAAATTAAATAACAGACACAATCAGTTGCGTTCCACCTGTCTTAAAGCACAAGTTGCGTGGCAAGCCCGAAGCTCAAATAATTAATAACCCGCTAACGACTGAGAATAATTTTAAAATATTACCGCCTAAATGCGCAGTATGCGCTCAGGTACTGACGGCTCGAGTAATCATGCCATATGGCATGAATTAATTGGCCGCAAATGACTGCTCTATTACAAATTAATGCGCAAGCAGGTTATTATTAATTGCATGTTATGATTAATAAGCCGTGACTTTATATGTGGGACAAGTGGGATTTATGAGCCAAATTTGGAACTGTTTCAGTGGAGTTTTGTTGAGGAATTTAAAATAATTTTGAAATTTTTAATAAATTGAAAAGGGTGGAAAATACGAAAAGCATGCTTAGTTATATTTACAAACTATATACAAATTATATAGTGTCCATTTAAATTATGCATGAGTAATAAATAACTATCCATATTTATTTATTTAATTCTTGCTAATTTAAAAATATGACATGGTTGAAGAATTTAAAAGAATGGTACAATTGCAACAAACATATAAATAACAATAGCTCAATGCCACCTAAAGAAGAAAAAAAATATACTTTTAATAAAATTCTCTAGAAAAGTTGACAAAATATATAAAAGAAATATTGTATAAACAAGGAATTATTTAGTAAGGTTATTCAATAAAAATATATTATTTGTCATAAAAAAATCTCTATATTTGTAAATAAATCTCGAGTTCTTTACTAAATTCATTCTAAAAAAGTAACCAAAATAAATACAAATTGCATTTTACAATTTAAAAAAAAAGTCATTATTGCATTTTAGAAGAAAATAATTTCAAATGATAAACTCATGTTCGTATTTATTTAAGGTATGCATAAAAAAATGTTTTTATTTTATATATTATGTTTTTGCCAATTTCAAATTGTTTCTGTTTGTTTAAAAATATACAATTCATTTTGACTGCCACATCAAAAATATATAATTTTAAGGAGGAAAAATACATTACACACGTGTTATAATATGGTATGCAATACAATTCAATATGTTCTTCTTAGAATTTGTATATGTAACCCTTAAATGCATAATTTTTTGTTTTGGGTAAAAAAAATTTTTAGGCTTAAAACATGGTTAAAAAAAAAGTAGGAAAAATAATTAAAAAAATATTTTTTTTTAAATTTGCCTTTTTTTTTCAAATTTTTTAATGTTGCAATTTTGCCATATTGTGCATTTACAGGCAAATTAGATTATTTATTCATGAAATTTTCTAAAACAGTTTTTATTTTTTTTTTAAGCATAATACCTCTCCACATTTTTCGCACGCGATGTTTGCATCTGGTTCTTTTTTCGGAATAAACATGAGACACTTAATCACATCGCACGTCTTTTGATGGTACGTGCCGGGCATTTCCTCGCTGTACCCCGCTGTTCCCGATCTAATGAACTTGGTCTACGTCTTTTGACCGTAGATTTTTCTACATTACATAAGAGAGTTAGCAACTATGCTTCTAAATTTTGATTATTGCAGTATTTCCGATTGTTTTCCTTTTGCGTTCATAACCCTTTTATATAAAAGCCATGCATTTACCATAGTTCAATCCAACAATTGGTAAAAAATTCGTAGATACCATTTTCCACTCTTTAGTTTTATTCGATATCTTCCTATAAAGCTGTCCATTAGGTCAACCCCTCCTATGTGTCGATTGTATTCGCGAATAATATTGGGGCACTCGATTTCAATTCTTTTTTGTCGTATCTTTGACAGTACCAATAGGCTGCTGGCCAACATAAGTTGACAGGAGAGTAACGCATCTATTGTCCTTCCAAATAACAGAGGATAATCCAACGCCGTCGATGGTGGTAGCATATTCAACTGAGCTACCACGCTTTTCCTTTTTTAATTCATTATCGGTTGATAGTTTACAATCTGGAATTCTATTACGACGAACAGTTCCAAGAGAATATATCCCCTTTTTAGCAAGATATACCATTATCTCTAGAGTAATGTAATAATTATCACAATATAGTCTATAATTCTGCATAATAGGTATAATCCGAGATAAACGAAATACGATATTTGCAAACGCTCCAATATCAGGTTCATCGTCGGTTCTTTATGAGATTATTTTTTGATTAAAATCGGTAGGCAAATCCACTTACACCCGTCAAGACAAAAAGTTTAAAACACCATTTGTGAGGTTTCATGGGCATATACTGCTCCATGAAGTGTCGCACTTTAGTTGAACATCTACAGATAGGGCTGCTTCTAGAGGGATGCTTAAAAATTTTTCATAAGTGGTCGCAACTTGTGAAGTCTATTATGGTTATGACCGTCTTTAGGTAAATGCTTATTATTATCGTTAAAATGAATGTGACGTCTTATTTTTTCAAATTTATTTATAGACATGACATTTCGAATGGGGTCGTAACCTATATCCGTATTCCAGTATGATCGTACGTTTAGCAAGTTTACTATGGACCCATAATAACAAATTCGAATAAATTCCCTTAGGTCAGTGGCAGAAAAGCTAACTTGGTTGTTTGGATTCTTTTGAACACAATACAAATTGGTTTCGTTAACGATTTTATCGATTAGTTCATCGTTTAAACAATATTTTAAAAAACTGCATGGAGTCTCTAACGCAATTACTTCCCGAGAAAGGACATCATCGCCATGAAATGCTAATTGAAGATCGTTCAAGTAAATATTGTACTGCTTTCAAGTTACGTTTTATTTTACGGATTTTTTGTATCTGTTTTGGAATCATTCTTTACTTTATGGTCCGACCTGACACTCTTTCATTTCAGCCCCATCGTCCATCGCCTTCATTTGCACTTCATCACCTAATTCCTCCTCAAATACCCTAAGATATTCTTGATCCTCATCGTCCCCATCTATATCACTCAAAATGTAATTTGGGTCTGCTTCGCTGTTAGTATCCGAAAAATCCATTCCATCTTCACTATCTGACCAGTTTTCCCATATGCATTGCAACTCCTTATCACTAAGAGGTCGATTTCGGCTCATTTTATGTCTCAAACTCTAAAAATACAAAATTTTTCTATATTTACTACATTGGATAATGTTGCAAATACGCAACAAAACAAAAATATAAACTAAGCGCTAAATGCAGAATGTTGCATATATGCAACGTCCACAAAACTAATATTTTTTGCATCTGCACAAAAAAATAACAATTTTTGACTGAATACAAATAAAATACATACCTTTCTTATAACAATATCACTTTTTTCGCAAAAGTATAAACAAATATGCGGGTTTTCTAGCAAGAGCAAAATATATTACAACCCCAACACTGACGAGCAGGCGACAACTAAGAATATTATTTCTAAAGTATGTGGCATTTTTGCAATATAATGCATTTAAGGGTTAATAATTTATCTTTAAGTTTTTTATCTTTAGGTTGGCCTATACTGAAAAATATAAATATATGTATATGTATTTAAATTTAAGAAAAACACTTATTATTAAGGAATAAAATTTAATAATTATCCAAAGCAAAACTTTATTAATGTCCATTTAAGTTATGCATAGAAAGGAGCAATTGTCAATATTTAGATATTTTATATATTGTATTATGTTTTAAATATTGTTGTATCTTAAGTCAATCTACTAAAGCTAAGCTATACTGAGTTTAATTACTTAATCACTAAATCACTTAATCACTTAATTACTAAAATTCTTCTTTTTCGTCCATTTTTCTGCAAAAAAAAATAGAATTTTACTGGTACTGCCGAGACAAGTAGCTAATATAATACAGAATGAATGTCCATTCACAGTATGTACTTGCCTAGATTCTCTGGCGAGGAGGAGTCATGCAATGAGATGTTTTTTTATCTGTTTTGGTTACCAAAATCTATACACATAAAAAAATTTTGAACCTAACCTAACTACCACACAACGAATTTTTGGGCTACACAGGTTACATATATGCATACTATACGCATCGTGGGACGATTCTCAGTATTATTGTAGTATTTAGTGGGACACAACAGATCTTTCTAAACCTTAGTACACGCTAATTACCACTGCAATTGAAGACTTGTCCTCTGGGGACGATCAATCATTAAGTGTTTATAGTTTTTAGGCAAGTCAAAAATTTAGCCCTATATCCCAAACTAAGAAAAAAATTAATACAAAAACTATTTTATGAAAAAATTTACCGAAGTTGATGGATTAGATGGTAAACTGAAAATATTATAATATAATGATTAACTGTAAATAATTTAATTACCGATCAACATGTTTATTTGAATAGCAATAAAATATATTAAGCAAATTGATATGTTTAATTTTAAAAGTATATTTATTCTAAAATTATTTATAAAAAACATGGTCTCTTCACAAGAAACTTAGGTCTTTCTAAAACTGGTCCTGTGATTATACCTTTTAGTATGACACTCAAATCACAAGTTAGTTTTACCACTTTGGTTAAGTTTTGTTTATGGTAAAACTTTTCGGTGATTTTTCTAAATCTTGTTTATTGAATTAAAAAAAAATAAAACATGTTTAAAAATATACAATATATCAAGTAAAAAAATTCAATATGTGAAATAAAATTTAAATCTGTTTTCAAGTTATGCATAAGGCAAGCAACTAATGTTGTTTGTATTATTTACATATTATAAAACATTTATTTTACAAAAGCATTTCTATTAAAACAGATATCATTAGAGTCAATAGGATTTTTTTTTATGAGAATCAGTAGAACTTATATAATTTGATCTAATAATTTAATGGGTCTAACTTATATAATATTTTACACAAAAATAATACATAAATTTTTTTTTAATAAAAGCTATACATATTATTATACGTATTTTTGAGTTTTTAGGAATATTCATATTCACTTAAGTGTGCTTTATGAATAACCATAAAGCATAATTAATAATTAAATATAAAGGTGTAATTGATAAACAAAAATCAGCTAAAAACGCTCAAAATGCTCGAAAAAGAACTCATTTTTAATTTATTTTAAAATTATTACTGTGAATAATCAATTAGGTAAATATTCAATTCCTGCTTGTTTAAGTTAAAAAGTTCATCCAACCCCTCGATTGTGACTGCCAAACCATTAAGTTAGATAAAGATGTTTTTTTTTAAATTAACATTGTTAAAAATAATGATATTTTTAAAACCTCAAAACATCGACAAAATATATAAAAAAACATTGTTTCATCTGCTCAATAAAGTACGACCTAATGGGCCCATCCTTAAAAAGTCACGCCAAGTAAAAATCATAATTCTTTGACTGGCGTATTGTTCTTTCTTTTTTTATAAAAAAAAAACTGACAAGCTTTTACCAGATGCATTCTTATAATTATACACAATGTGTTGTCGTAACAGCATTTTTCTCGATATTTTATGGTTTTTTTTTGAACAGACAATGTCGCTTTTCAACAACTGATACTGCCATTAACTTCTCATAATTTTTAGCCGACGACAAAACAATTTTAGTAAATGGGGTCAACGCTGCACCGTTTTTGATAATTTCTCTACAATATTCAACAACATCAAGAGTCAGTGGGCCTTTCGGTATTTAGAATTTATTTGAATACTATCGGGTTTTTCCCAGCCAGTTTACTCAACTCTTCAAAATACAATACGACTTCATGTATTTTAATAGAAATTATTCAAAAAAGATCGTCTATTTATAATAGACAATACGTGATCCTATAAATTTACATTACCAAAACACACGGTTTTAAACAACGATAAATCACAGAAATTTATTTCAGGTTCGTGTGGAAACTTCAAAACAAATTTAATTTTATATTCTAGAAGTTCCTAAATATTTTACGGAAAAACAATAGTGGGTTTTAATTTGTAGTAATTCTGATTAAAAAAATGTTCTGGCCTAGAACTATTTCAAGTGGATGAAGTGCTGTTGTAGCAAACTGACAAGATAGCCATTGATTTAGTTTTAAACCAACTTAAGACTTTAATGTTTTATCTTAATTAAAGTCTTTATATCAGTAGTTTTATCACAAATTGCAGTTCTATAGAGTATGGCAGCAGCTAATAAATTTGATTTTTGGTGAGCCATAATCATCAAAAATACAGTTATGAATTTCCTCTAAGAAGGCTTTAAGAAATTTAAAATTTTAATGTTTCTTCGAGGTTTATTACAACATATTACTTAAAAATTATTACGTAAAGTGTTGTCTTAATAAAATACCTTGCTAAAATAGCTATATTTCAAGGATTAGTTGCCATTTTTAGCATATTCTCGTAAGTTTCTTTAAAATGCTCTTACCCAAAAGATGTTTGTAATGATTTTTTTAAGACCTGTCAATAATTTTAAAAAACGCTCTTAATAAGTATATTTTCTAAATGTTTTAATATTTCTTCATCTGAGTTTTAGAATAAGTAAAGGGTAATTTTTATTCAACTTGATAGCTATGACATGCTGTCAACAAAACAATAAACCAATTTATATTTTATCCGCCATATAACTTTTGGAGTTACTATCCTGCTAAATTATATAGGTTTCTGTAATATTAGTATTGTTGCTCCTTATTCTATTCATGCTCCTTATCTACGATTATTAAAGTTATTAAGTACTTTAAGAGTATTTAAAATGTCCAAAAGTCCGTTAAGTTATGCTTTTATAAAGTGCATAGATAAGCAAAGAACTTATCCAAGCATACCTGTGTACTTAAGTAAAAGTGTATATCTAAGAAGTTTCTTAATATTTCAGAAAGAAAATTGTATCAGAAACCAGTAAGGATAGTTGCTTATTTCCTTCGTTTGTATACATCATTCAACTTTCTTTTTTTATTTTATCATTATTCTTCTTTTATCGTTATAAAACTGCAAATATTAGCAAAATTCATATTAGTCGATGTTCTCAGCATATCCGAAATTCACGACAGATCCTCTACTATGATTTAGAGTTAAATGAGTATATTTTCGTTAAAATATTTTCATACCTAAAATTGCATATATAAAAAAAGTAAATGCAAAAGTAAATGCAAAATAAAAAATATATATTACTATTGATTATAGCAATCCAACAAATTTATTGCAGCATCAAGCATACTTCAACTTATATTTCAACAAATCAAAAACCTTTAAAATACATTTAAGTAAATACGTGATTTTGTGAATGTTATGCATAACTTAAATGGGTGTCAAAATTATCCTTTAAGATAAAAGATGCATAAAGTATGTTCAAAGAGTTTTAAAAAAAACGATTATTATTTATGTGTAGGGAAGATCGGTCCTAATTACTTAATTGTTGGAGTTTTGATCGTACTGACAGATTTCGTTTTATACCTACTGGACTCTAGGGATGCAAAAAATTAAACCTACAACTATAGACAAAAATTTAAATTTCATTTGTCACATATATTTTCTTTATGCTGTAATAATAGTTTCTAAAAAACTGTAATCAGCCTCTTAAAAAGATATGGCTTATTAACGACGTCTTATAATTCTTGAACAGATTGATGATATTTCAAGTTCTTTAATTCTCGCATCTAATTTGATAACTTAAGAGGATTCTCAGATGAAATCTGCTTGATCATTGCTTTGAAACACTTAATAAAACCGTCCTTATTATGCATATTTACTTTCATATTTCCTTATTATATCTTCATTCGATTCTAATAAGTTTTATTAGTTTTTTACCTAAATTCAAGAATAGGTAGAAGGTCATTACTATTAGACTTAAAAAAAAACTAGATCTAAGGATGCTTTTTTTTAGAACATGTTGTTTTTAAAACAAACTAATAAGAAATATATTTAAGCAACAATATTAAGTTTCATTTAAAAAACTAAAAAAAGGTAATAGGAAAAAAGATCAAAAATATACATACAAAAGTGGTGATTATAGCAATCCGACTAAAATAAATGCTAGATCAAATTTGATTTTCAGATAATAATTCTTTAAAATATAAATCACTATATAAAATTTTAACGCAATAAATCCCCGACCTTCGAAATACATTAAAATTTAAATAAATACGTGATTTTATTTATTTTATGCATAACTTAAATGGGTATCAAATTTATTCTTCAAGATACGACATTTTTAATAGTCCTTTACCTAAGTTCTAGAATAGGTAGAAGATCATTACTATTAGACTTAAAAAAAAATAGATTTAAGGATTCTTGGACTGGGGTTTTATTATAAGTAAAACATGTTGTTTTTAAAACAAATTAATAAAAGAATCTATATATTTGCGACAGATTAAAGCAAAAATATTTAGGTTTATTTAAAAAATTAAAAAAAGGTAATAGCAAAAAAAATAAAAAATATACAGGGTGTTTCAGAACTATGGGATCAAACTTCTAGGGGTTGTTCAGTGCAACAGTAGAATCCATTTGAGTATAGGAACCCATGTCCGGAAATGTGTCACTACGCCACTACGACCCTAAGACGCGTTTAAATTTAGAAAAAATATTAATTACCTAAATAGGATCTGATGCATTTATTTTTACCTTTTGTATATGATACCATCACAACAATTGTTCAAAATGTCTTTCTTCAACCTCAATACACCGATTTAAACGCCGCCTACACTAAAAATTTGATACTCCTTTTGAATGATTTCAAATGCTGCTGTTATTCGTCCAATTAAGTTTAGCTCTGATTCTACTGGAGTTTTGTAGACTAAAGACTTTACATGTCCCCACAAGAAAAAATCAAGCGACGTTAAAACGGGTGACTTACGAGGCCAAGAAACTGCTCCACCTCTGGCAATCCAACGGTACCCAAACCGCTGAGCCAAATACTCGCGTACTTGTACAGCAAAGTGAGCCGGCGCTCCATCATGCTGAAACCACATTTGCTGTCTAACGTTTAGTGGAACATTTTCAAGGAGTTCTAGGACAACTTCCTCCAAGAAATGCAGATAAATATGTCCTGTTAACCGTTCCGGTAGAAGGTATGGCCCAATTAAATAATCATCAACAATGCCTGCCCATACGTTGACAGACAAACGATTCTGATGTTTTCTTGGAAAAATTGCATAAGGATTTTCTTCGTCCCAAACATGGCTATTCCTACTATTAAAAATACCGTCTCTTGTGAAAGAGGCTTCATCGGTTCACAAAACATATCGTAAAAAATTTGGATCACATCATTGATCCAGAAGCCATCGACAAAATTGAACTCTAGGATGATAATCGGCTGCAGTCATACCTTGAACTTTCTGGAAGTGGTAAGGATGGAGTTGTTGCTCGTGTAGTATCCGCCAGACAAAAGCGTTACTCGTATTCATATTCTTATTTACATCACGTGTGCTATTTGATGGTTCATCTGCAACTCGCTAAAACACCTCTCCTTCAAATTCGACCGTTCTTACGGTTCAAGCAACACCAGTATCATGCATCTTGGTCTTAAACATGCCTGTCTCAGCGAGCCGCCGATGAACCGCAAAAAACTTTTTGTATCCAGGATGCTGTCGTTCGGGATAATGTTCATGATACAACCGCGATGCCGCTCGTGCATTGCAGTTTGTTGCTCCGTATGCCAAATGCATATCCGCCAATTCTTGATTGGTAAAGTTTTCCATTAGCAATAAATGTTTAAAAATTTTAAGCTATATATAATATTATTAAGATATATATTTTAAACAATTGTTGTTATGGTATCATGTACAAAAGGTAAAAATAAATGCAGCAGATTCTATTTAGGTAATTTATGTTTTTTATAAATTTTAACGCGTCTTACGGCCGTAGTAGCGTAGTAACGCATTTCCGAACATGGGTTCCTATACTCAAATTAATTCTTCTGTTGCACTGAACAACCCCCAGAAGTTTGATCCCATAGTTCTGAAACACCCTGTATACTACTTTTGATTATAGCGATCTGACTAAAATAAATGCTAGATCAAGATTGATTTCCGGATAATTATTTTAAAAATGTATATTACTATATAACATTCTAACTTAATAAATCCCAAACCTTCGAAATACATTAAAGTTTAAATAAATACGTGATTTTATTAATCTAATGCTTAACTTAAATGGGTATCAAATTTATCCTTCAAGATAAAAGATGCATTCAGTATGTTAAACGAATTTCAACAAAAATTATTATAATTTATGTATACGTAAGATCAATCCTAAATATTCGAGCCTTGATTGTACTTGATCATATTGGTAGATTCCATTTTATGGCTACCAGGTTTTACGGTTGCAAAAAATGGAACCTAGAACTATAAAGAAAAACTAAATTTCGGCCTTTTTATACACATTTTCATTTTCTTGTCTCTAACAAATTTTATTCAGTCTCTTATATTCGTCTTAAAAATAGATGGCTCATTAACTTCCGTCTTAGGATTCTTAAACAATTTGATGATATCCCAAGTTCTTTTACTCTTGCCTCTGATTACTTATTATTCTGAAATACTTATTAAAACCGTTCTTAAGTTAATAAGTATATTTTCTAAAGGTCTTTACTCGATTTTAATAAATGTTTTTATATTTCTTCACCCAGTTCTAGAATAGATAGAAGGTCAATACGATTAGACTTAATAGTCATGAAGTAGTCATTTGAAATAGTAAAATAATTAAAAAATTTAATGTTCCTTTATTTAACATTTTGATGTATTGTTCGCCATAAAACTTTTGTAGTTACTATACTGTTAAATTATCCAGATTTCTATATTGATAGTACTTTTGCTTTTTATCTTTTCATCTATTTTGTCCAGAATTAAAAAATACATAAGCGCAAATCAGCACTTAAAAATTCCACACATATTTAAATAAGCGTTTTTAAAATTACCTTGCACAAAAATACTCAATTTAATTCTAAGATGTAAGAAAAATAGTAAATAGAAAAACATTTATGAAATCTCTCAGAAATTGTATCTATACAAATAATAAAAAATTCAAAGAACTATTTAAGAGAGGATAGGGCTATAAGTTTAAATTCATATAGGTTAAGTTTATTATACTCAATGCGTAGTTTAGGTAGAGTGAACATATTAGCATCATGTGACATTATGATAGATCATGTATAATATTAAAAAATCTGTTAATAGGTACATTTAAGTTCTAAGTCACCTAGGTACCTATGAATATGTTCCTACATCTATCTTATTTATATTATGTATTTTGTACTGAGGTATGTATTTATTGATTATTAAGTTAATTGTAAATCTTTGATTAATTTGATTTTTGATAGTCATTTAACTTTCTTTTTTCTCTTCTTTTCGTTCATTTTCCTTTAATAGTCTTGGTTCTGCCTCTAACAGCCAGCCAAATATTGAGAAATCCATATTCGTCCATGTTTCCAGCATGTATAAAAGCATAATTAATTGTCCACTTTGCTTTATAGCTAGATAGGTATACTTTTACTAAAATCTAGTCTTGAAGAAACGTAACTACATGTAAAATCTTTTGAAAAAAAAATGGTTTGCATTTATTACTAAAGCAGACACGTTTTTGTTGTGCTTAATTGATTTGATTTGGTCTTTTAGATTCTTCTTGGAAAAAATTATTCTCCTGGAAAATAATTGGGCATCCACTGGCCTTATAGTTCTTAAACTACTTGATGGTATTTGAAGTTTCTTAATTCTCGCCTATCATTTAATAACATAAAAGGCCACCAATAAATACCTAAACTTCAAAAAATACGTAATGAAACCCTCGCCAATTCCCCGACTCCCTATAAAAGTATAGTAGGTATTTTCGTTATTAACAATAAATCTTGACAATTTCGGAGGCAAGCAATCCCGTATTCAAAGTAGTGGCGTTTGTGAAGCTGCAATATGTCACAGATGGCCCCGGGGAAATATTACTAAACCGGCGGACAAAGGGCATTTATTGACAGACAGTAGATTGTTCTTCGATCAGGCGACCGCCGGACACTCGCTATAATTCTAGCGAGCTCGAAACCCTCCCCCAACTGTAGCATCCCCTTTTTTTTTTTTGCTTTTTAGGATTGCGGGTGTCGTTTTTGGGGTAAAAAGAAGGCTTATTTATTTCGTTCCGTTTATTGGCTAAAATGTATGCAAAAGAAATTTGGTATAATTTTAAAAAAATCTCTAGTTCTTTGAAACAGTCTTAATTTACCAACACATTTTTGTATCAGCCTAAAAGGTGTAACATGTTTTTCTTAAAAGTGATTTTCAAGGTTTAAAAGACTTTAAATTATTAAAAATAAAAAAATTATCATTTTACAGGTTTGTCAACTCAAAATCGGTAAAAAACCTTATTTCGTCATAAGCTTATCACTGCAGCAATGCATTTATCACTGCAACAATGTAAAAAAGTCTTCGACTAGGAATAAGTTGAAGGCGCATATAAACAGGATTTAAACTGGAAGTTGAGGTAAAACTTAAGGATAAATATACATTAGATGAAACAATAAAAATATTGCCAAAAGTTATAATTGCTGGTTATACTGGAATTAAAGTTAAAAATAAGAAATCCTTGAGATAAAAATCCAAAGTCAGAATAAATCGATCAGTAAAACAGAAATATTTAGAATAACATACCTAAGGCAACCAATAGATAAACATAATGGGACTGGAACAATCTATACTGAGTGTTCAAGAAGCCTTTATATAAAAAACGTAAATGTTTACTAGTATATGATAACATAATAATATCTCGCTATTATTAGTGCAAGGGATTGCACCACAAACGTGTGTTGTGCAGAAAGTCACCTAACGAAGAATTGTGATAGTTAAGAAATTGATGACAATAAAAAAACACAAATTGCAACTTAATACGAAGCATGCAACTTTAGATCCAGACTGTCCAACACACAAATTCTACTTTAACAAGTAGAACAAGTGAGGCTTTTTAAATTGATTTTATAAAAAACTATAATATCTCTAGAGATCAACTTTTTTATAATGAAACTAGCCATAATAAAAATTGTTTATTATTTTAATATAATATTTACTATAATAAGTATCTTTCTAGAGTAACATTGAATAGAATATGCTTTGATCTTGGCAATGTATCTTTTGGTGTAACATGTGCATATAAAACTTTATCTATTTTTAACTCACTTTTAACTCAGGACCTCTAAAATGATCTAAAGGAACTACATTTTCAAAATTTTGAAATATATATGGCAAATAATGATATTAGTTTATTGGAACCTAATGATAATAATAATATTGTACATTATTAAATTCCTTCGTATTATAAATGCGGTTTCTCGGCCTGACTCTAATTTATAATCTTTCATTTTAGAAGAAGATATTACAGATCATAGTCTTTCTTCAGATCCTCTTTATCTCTATTTCTGACAAGCACATAAAAAATTTGTAAAAAATGTTCAGAAGATCTAGATTCTCAGTGAAACTCTATCTAATTTTTATATTATAGAAATAAATATACAAATAAAAAATATACCAATATTTCTGTCTCGACTTGGATAGGACAAAGTATTTACTTTATCAGAGATCTCTAATACTCGCCAATGTTAAACTAATAAAATTATTTTATTGTTTTTGTCAACCAGAACACAGTAAAATCATGTATTGATTTTTTTATCTTTGCTGTAACTGAACTCAATGCTGTAAAATAATTATGTGTGCATTTAAAAGTTTATGATACCAGAACTAGTAGGAAATTTTTTTTTTTAATTATTGTCTTATATGTGTAAAACATGTTTAGCAGTAAATTTTTGAATCTATTAATCCATAACCCGTTGAATTATTCTCTTATTTTCTTACTAGCTTAAAAGTGATACAAATATGATCTTAGCAATGATTTAAAGTTTACTGACCTAAACTCGGTCAAAAATGTTTTGTTTTTTAATTCATAAAACAGTGATTTTCAATGGATACAGAACAATATAAAATGTTGCTTATTATTGGCTGAATATAAGGTAAAAACAACTTATCAACGCTAAAAAAAGTGTTATCAAAATAAATGAAATAAAATTATTAGCAGGTCAGTGATTTTTTGCCGACCCAAAATCAGTAATAGTTTTTTTTTGTTGCAGGTCTATAAGAATAGCCTTTATCATAGCAAAGATCAAAATAATTTAATCATTAAGAAAGTTCCCATTACCTTAATTTAATGAAAAATTCTTTAAATAATTTAACAGCTTTTAACATCCATGAAGTCAGTTGAAATAACCATAAAGATTTAACTACTTTATTTTGTTCTTGACTTTATATTTATGTTATTTAACGCACTAATATGAAACATTCATTGACAGGAATTAGTATTTTTTTATCAGAATATATACTATAATATATTTATGGCAAGATTTTATTTCCTTATTGACTTGTATAGCATAAAATATGTATCTCATCAGTGATTTTTAAGGAAACGGAAAGTCTTGTGTACTTTAAGTCTCAAAAATTAATTATAAAATTAATTTATCCTGGACTTCAACAAAAATAGTTTTCTGCTTTTACCTAGCTTAAAAGTAATAACAATATTCACAAAATAATAGTTTTGAAAGTTAAGGGATCTTAAATACTAGTAAGTAGAATTTTGTCAATAAATATGTTAGTAAAGATGACGGACCTTCCATAAAGGCAGCTTAATAGGCCATAAAATTTTAACGATACAAAATTCGCAAAAAGCTGTTTTGTTATTAAAATTAAAAAAAAATATATTATTTATTGCAGTTGTATTAAATGGCCAGTAATTAGGAATGAATGTATAAAAATAATAAATTTCTTTTTAAATAGTTATGATAAAATAGTTATCTGATTAGTGACTTTTAGGTTTTACTTACAAGAAATTAGTTAATACAAATTTTTTGCAGGTAAATGTAAAGGGTTCATCGGTTATAATTTTGCCAAAAAAGTATTTTTATTTCCTTAAGGACTTGTTTACTATAAATCAATTATCTCATCGTTAATTTTAAAGGCTTATCAATCTCAAATCAGTAAAGGAAAAATATTTTGTTGTAGCCTATAACAATATTATTTACAGCAGTGTTATAAATGGTCTACTTGCCGAAATAACTAAAATAAATTATTATTTATCGCAACATAAATCGTTTATTTGACTAAGAATCAGTAAAAAAAACATAATTTTCTTGTCATCTTATTATCTTAAATAAATACGATAAAATATTTTTGTTAATTATGATTTTTAGATTTAATTCTCCTGACCTACTAAAAATTGTTTATCACACTATATATTATTGTAAATGGTTGATGATTTTAAATTTGTAAAAAAAATATATTCCATGTACTCCAGGAATACTAGCTTTTATTTTCTAATGCTGTGCATAACTTTTAAATCTTTTCTCATTATTCTTATCATTTCTAGGTTTATAATGTGAACTACCCATAGTAATTTCGATTTTTATTGGTGGCTTCTATGATTGTCCAGGATTCTACACCATACAATAAACCAGAAAGTTAAATGCCCTACTATCATTTCAAGAGATATGTTGTGACTTTTGAAAATGGCACTCATTTTGTAAAATACCATCTTTTAGTAAACGACCGTTTCTTTCTTGTGCACTGTCCCATTATTCATTTATGAACATTGAGAATATATTCCTATTTCACCGAACTATAACCAGTTCAACCTTTAATTTTAGATTACAGATTATCAATTTTTTATAACTTATTTCCTTTTAAAATAAAAACATAATGAAGAATAAAATATTTAATTATTCAAAGTAGTAATATTGTTAAACACGTTCAGTTCGAATTCCGTCGATATATAGGTTATGTCCATTTATATCTTTTTTGCTAATGATCATTTGTTTTTGACTGTACTGCGCGCTATGGTTTATTAGGTTTTGCAGTGCTTTCAAGCTATCCAAGCATCACGATGGTATCATCAACGTATCAGATATTATTCAGTCTGATTCCATTCAGACGGATGCGTTCTTCTATTCCGTTAAGGGCTTTGTTAAAACTTTTTTCAGAATATAAATTTAATATCATAGGAGAGGGTCCCCACGTTGTATTTTCACCTATTTTGTTTGATCCTTATCAAGTCTTTAACTTGCTGTCTGTTTCCAGTGGAGATTTTAATTTATTCTAATATCTTTATCGTTCAAGCTGACCTCCTCCAGAATATTGAGCATTTATAAGGTTAAAAACGATCAAATGTTTTTTCATATTCTATTATACATGTGTATACATCACAGCTAAAGTTTTTGCATCTCTGAGTTAAGACTTCAAAGAGTGCCTCACTGGTTCTGACCTCATTTATAAAACCAAATTGAATTTCGGATAATTATTCTTCCCATTTATTGTAAATTCTTCTGCAGCTGATATTAAGAAACAATTTTATTCTATGTCTCATAAGAGTCTATGTCCAGTATTCCTCACACTTTTTGCTCCAGATGTTTTGGACAACGCTTACACAATACTACAACAATTCTGATTGCAGCCATTTTTCGGGAATGTTTCTAGATTCTGTTGAAGATCCATAATTCTGAGTGTAGTGATTAGGCTATTCCTTTATCATGCAACAGCTTTAGAAATTCAACCTCAATGTTGTTTGATTGCGCTGTTTTTTTTTGTTTTTCGTTTGTTTCATTGCTATTTTCACTTTGCGGAGTAGATAGCCTTAGTTTTACTTTTTAATTAATTTAGGAAATATGCGGATGAAGGTTTTAATTTTTTTTCAAGATTTGTAAAAAACCGTATTAATGCTTTTACGAGAACTTTAATTTTATTGTTTTATTTTACTCTTATGTATGGTTTTGTTGCCTTATATTTGTTTGCGAGTTTGCTAGAAAATATAAATCATAAGGCTCTTAAAAAAGTTCTAATTTTTCAAGTTCCTGACTTGCATCAACGATTAAAAGGTTTTGGAAATGGAAAACTTTCCACTTACACCCACTTGCACTTGCCTGTATGTCACTGACCGATTAGCGATACACACAAAATCAATTTTTCTTGCCATGCAACACTTTATTCATCAACTTGTCACAGGAGCTCCCATTATTTTAGGGGGAGGCTCAGCTTATTGCAGCTGCCCCATTTTACGCCTTTTATCAAATTGATTTTTATGGTGCGACTAATTCGCAATTTGAATTTGCATATTTTAATAGTGGCAGCTGTATTAGCTGGATATATTATATTGTGTGCCCGTTCTTTATGTTTTAGGTTTATGTTTCGAGGATTAGCGTGAAATTTTAATTTACTGATTGCTGTTTAAGTGTTTTTTGTGTCCCTTTAAATTTTACTGCTAAAGCAGGTTCATTTTAAAATAAATATACATATAGGCTCTGTAAAAGGTAATTTAAGCTAAAAGTTAATTATAGCAATATAGTACTGAATTCCGCTATGTTTCGCCCTCCTCCGTCACCCCCTCGCGTTTAATATTCAGATTGGTTACACCTTTTATGTGTATAGGAAATAATTTCGAGCTATATTTACCCTGATCCCGACCCCTTGTTTGTTTTTACACTTGTCTCTTTGATATAGACATTATTAAAGCAAAAAGGAGCGCTGCAGATATAAATTGAAATTGTATTCAAATTATTTCCAAAGATAAACAACAACAAAACGGTCCGCTTTGCCATATATTTTTCTCCGCGAGCGAGATGACGAAGGGGACGAATAAGGTTCGGAATTGTTCTTTGGGGTTTATTTGATGAATTGAAGTTTTTAATGGGTTACAGAGTATAGGGCATCGAATGTTGTAGTTTAAGACTTTTTTAATTTTAAAACGTCTGTAAGAGTGTACCTAATATTCCTAATAAAAGGCATAGCAACTTTGTATTTATATAAAGGTAAATTAGGTTTACTACTAAGTGAAAAGATTGTAAAACTCTAAAAACATTGCCGAAATCTTTTTTTAAGCTAATACAGCTTTAAGAAAATAATTACATTTTGATGAATTTTTGATGAATAACAAGAAAAATATTTTTTATTTGTTGCCTTAAATATCACCCATAAAATAAAAATTTTATCTTAATTAAGTAGCTTTTCCTTATCTTATTACTTCTTACAAATTTGCAAGAATCTTATATAAATAGTTTTGCAAATTTGAGGTCGACAAACATATAAAATCACTACAGAGTTAATTATTTTAACAGTTTTAAGTCGAAAACAAAATAAAATAGTTTTTGAACTATTTCCAGATTGACAAGTTTTTCAACTCATCACTATGATAAAAGAATCATTTCCTAATTCTAATTTGAGAAACCTTTGATATAAATAAGATAAAATAAGTATCAGTTAAGTTAAATATTTTATGATATTTTTAAACAATATGTTAATATATATATGTATGTGTCAATAACCTTGTATTTTTAACCATTTTATTGCAATACAGCATCCAAGTAATTGAAAAGGTATTTATATCAATGTATCCAAGTCAATAAGTAAATAACTTTTTTTAACACTATACAACCTTTTGTCCTATGATAAGCACCTTGCATTTCACAGACATGAAAAGAAAAAGACTTATCTTTGCCTAAGACCTGGTTGTCGCGCTAAAATTTTAACTTATAATAAATATAAGGAAAATGTTTATAGTAATTATAGGACTCTAGAGCATAATTTAAAAAATAATAATTTAAATAAAATAATCAAAGTTAATTGTAAATTATGTAGTTACAACAAAATTTTTACAAAATTACGTTTTAATCATTTTTTGAGTCATATAAAAAATAATGAAATTATTGTATGCCCATTTTCAAAAGACTGTAATAGTACATACAAAAATATTAATAGCCTTAAGAGTCATTTTCTAAGAAAGCATAGTTTCATTCAAAGGGAACCTGACAGAAATGAGGTCTCTGACGACGTAGGTATTATTAATATTTTTTTTACAATGCAGAAAATAATACTGAAAGTGAAAATTTTATTACTGACACAAATGTATTAAAAAATGCGAATAATAATGAGCCATTAAATGACCCTAAAGAATTTTATTTAAATAATTTGTCAAAACTTTATTTACGCCTACAAACTAAATTCTTTCTTAGTGACGATTCTTTGCAAAATGTAATCAATGGTTTTAGGGACCTGAATAATAGGGTGGAGCGAAAACTGGACCAAAATAACTAATTTTCGAAAACGAATATGCCTGGGTGTGCAAAAGATGCCTTTCGGGGTTCTTATTTAAAAAATCCGAATGACTTATGATGATTCCATCGGCTGCCAAAATGACCTTGAAAATTTTAAAATAAAAAAAATCTTTAAAACTGCAAAAAAAGCCAAACATGCAGCTAGTTTTTCATGAAAAACTACCCAGAACTCACCACGTATCTCGAGGTGTCTGCATCTCGAGTTCCACCCTTAGAATAAATTTTTTTATTTTTTCTGCTCTAGAACTGCTAAGAATTGTTTTTTAGTATCAAATTGCGGCAATATTTGTCTTGATTCAATACGAGCTCTAATAAATCCGTCTCGTGCTTCAGGGCCATAAACCGCCATAGAGGCTTCAGTAACTAACTTAACTGCTCGTTCAACTGCCTGTGAATGACAAGGGAATTTTAATAACCCTATTTCATCAGGAACCAAAGAAATCATGTTAGTTAGTTCTTCGTTCGAAATTTCCATTGTTAATGGGGGCTCGCTTATAACAACATTTTGCCAGTCAATTAAGTCGACATAATCTTGACAATCAAAATTCAATTTATTCACGCGAAATATTCTAACATCCTCGGTTTTTGCGGTTGATCTGCATTTTAAAATCCTTCTTAAAGCTAACTCTCAAATATGCTTTTTATCATCTCCTAACATGGCTAATAAAATATTTTCTGGGTGCGCAAAAAATCCATTTCTCTCAATTACGGGATCAATACCTTTTTTTATTTCTTCAGGGAGGTAACGAGATTTATTTATAATGCTAAACAAGTGCCTAGCACCATCCTTACAAGACCAATGGCATTTAATTTGAAACCAGCATACGGCCTACACTTTTACTATAAACTCTGTTAACATTTTAAGGTTTTGAGAGGGCTCATTGGTAGCAACGTATAACCTTAGGACTCTATTGGCTGTGGTAAGCCATCTAGAGTGTGACATTTTCCCTGGCGCTTTTAGAGCCCAGTCGTCTTTTAAAACTCCAGTAGAGATTCCTTGACACATCTCATATAAATACAGTCACAGTGCCACCAGTGGCGGGTTACTTTATTAATTTCTTTATAATTATTTCTGTTTATTGTAATGTAAATATTCAATAATATTCATAGTTCATACGCCCGTAGGCAAATTCTCGGGCATTGCATCAGGCTGTATCTTTCCTAGGTTGGTCGGATTCTATCTTTAATTATCGAAATTTTGAGGAGGTTTCGGCAGCCGAAGATTATGTTTTTGGACGTTTAGTTTTTTTTGGCTCACTTGAGAGTACAATAGGCACCTTTTAAACATACAGGGTGGTTAAATTTTAAGAAATAAAAAATTCGCTAAATTAATAAAAAACATAATAATTAACGAAATTTTGAGGCACTTTCGGCAGCCGAAGTTGTTTTCTGGCGTTAAGTTTTTTTTTGGCTTACTAACGACTACAATAGGCACCTATTAAGAATACAGGGTAATTAAAATTCCAGAAATCGAAAATTCGCTCCACCCTACTGAATAATTTTAATGTCTCAAATAGAAAATAAGCTAAGAATAAATAATATTAACCCAGCGATCATCAATGAAATCAAAAATGATTTTTTTATGAAAGTAGCTCATAATAACTTTAATGAAAAGTTAAGAACCCCATACATGAGAAATTTATACAGTTACGTGAAAGATTTTTAAATTGTTGTTTTGTTTTATTAAATCTACGTATGTTTGGGCTATTATAGCATAGCAAAAATATTAATAAAATATAAATAAACATTAGTACTTACCTAATTTTTAAAATTTTGTTACAAATATTTCCTCAAAATACATCCGGACTCGGGCACCAAATGCACCAAATTTAGGCGTGTGCTTACATTACTAAATAAATTACGAAATTTATAGGTTTCCTAATCTTAACTTTAAATGTAAGGAGGGTTTTTGTAAAATGTGACTTTTTGTTTTCTTATTTTAATAAGTATTCCTTGGAGTAAAAAGTCCCTTAAAAATCCTGATTGGCCGATTTGGGCCCAATTAGCGAATTAGGATACTGAACTTTAAGGAATACTTAAATAAATCGCAAAGCAAATAGCCATAAGTTATTTAGAAATTAAAGTTTTTAGTTATATTAATCTACTAATATCTGTTGTTTACGGTAGGTAAGATAAATTATGTATTTAACTCGGTAGGTATTTAAGTTCCTTAGTTATTTTTGAACTCATAAGTTCCTTTTTTTGTTGGTTTATACGGTCTTCTATATATGTAATATATGGTATCTATGTCGACGGCACGTTTTAGGAGCTGAGCAATTTGAAATTTGGAAACATCCAATAAATGATAGATTTTGTCTATACTGAGAACAAAATCTATCCTCCTATAATATTTTATTAATACTAGATATACTATATGTGTGTTAAATTGGCAAGTCTCTATGTATTATTTTAAACGTTAGTTAAACAACTTATATTTAAAATTGATCAGCAGTCGTTTTTCTAAAACATCCAATGTTCCTTGGGACCGATTATTTTAATAATAATTTAAATTATTAAAATTAAGTTGATTTAATAAATTTAAGTTAAACTACCTTGGGACACCCCCTGAATATTTGTTTAGTTTGTGTTTATTTGATGTATTTGATGTACGAGCTTTTTATGTTTTTGTTTTGTTTATTCTATATTCTCTATAAAAGTTTAAATAAACCATTTTCTATGAAAGTATTATATTATGGTTTTATTGTCTATTTAATTTTTAAAAGTATAGGTTGCTGCTCTCTACATATTGGAATTTATCCGAAAAAGCGCTTTAAGCACTGCAATGTGGTGACTTTATTATTATAGGAAGTTGGGATTATAATCTTTATCAATTTTTGGAAATTTCTTTTTTCAAAAATAAACCGTTTTTTATGAAACGAGCTATTGTAAAAAGAAAGATCATATTCCTGTATATAGCTATAATAATACAGTCACCGCGTAACAATACGAGTCAATTGCGGTGCGTAAAGTACTTTTTGGATAAGTTTTATGGTATGTAAATGTAGTAAAGCATAGTAGGTAAAAAAAATTAAAATTTACATAATTCAATGCAAATATTAAATGTAATTTTACTTTCTGTGTAAAATTTAATTGTAAATTTACACGTCTTAAGTAAAATTTTAAAGGAAATATAAATAGTCTTGTGTAAATATTATGTGTAATATCAATAATTTACATAAATTTTAGTGTAATATTAAAATGTTAATTTACATAATTTTTGAAATTTAAGTTTAAATTTTACATAAATTATGTAATATTTACATTTTTCTGTAATAATACATTTCTGAAAGATGCCATTAATATTCATGTATTTTTACAATGTGATTTTTTCTTGAAGGCCTTTTCCTTTCTTTTCCTTTCTTAAAGGCTTACTAAAAATTAATTAAGGTGGTACAAAATTTAAATCATTGTAAAGGTCGATAATTGTTTTATTATTTTATTGCTTTTAGCCTTATAAAAAACAAAAGGTTTTATGTTAATGAACTATAAAAATCACTGATGAGATAAATATTTTATAGTTGTCAATGAAGAAATTAGGGGTGTTAATAAAAACAGCTTTTATTATATACAGGTGATTTGGATTAGGGCAACGAAATATTACGGGCTTTAAACATTTGCAGAAAATAATGAATTATAATTTTAGAAGTTATATATTTCAATATAAAAAAAACTATAACACTGCAAATTAAAATACAAGAAAAGGTATTGGGTAAGAAAGGGCAATAAATACAATCGTATATTTACATTTTATTATTGAAAATACCGTATAAAAATACAAATCAAAAGGCGGCTAAAGCAAAATATTTATTAGTAAAAACCTAAGAGAAATAAAACATGATTCCCATAAGAATTTAATTTTTATAATTATTTTTAATAAAATGGTAAAATAAAATAATAGCCAAGGTTGCCGAATACATAAAAAAAGCACAAAAAAAGAATCATTCATAACTAAATAAAGTCGTAAAATAAACACGTCAAAATAGTAAAAAAAAATGTATTTGTTTTTGTCTTTGCAAGCCATGCTACATATTAATTACAATCAATTCTTTTTTTAAAAATAACCAAATGGTCCAAAATTTAATGGTAACTTTACATTTTATTTATTATTATTAATTCTATATAAAACTACAAATATAAAAGCCATTAAAGCGTAATATTTATTTATTTATGACCAAAAGTCTAAGAAAAGTAAAGAAAGATAAAAAATATTCGTTATAAAAACTTGGAAAATCCTCAAAATTTCACGTTAGTGTTAAAAAATAGCTTAAAGCTTAGATATTCTTGGAAGATATATATTTTTTCATAAAATCTATATGATTTGAAACAAAAGCTGTGTGCAGTAATAAGACATATAATAACAAAAAAAATCATTATTTTGTTTTCAAGCTAATAGGAATAACTTTCTTGAAAAGCCCCATATCTCTCATTGAGAGAAGATTATTGCTTGAATCTATGTATGACTAACATTTTATAGCTTTATTCCATCTAAAATTAAAAACATAACGAATAAAATAATAAAACGTCTAATGGAAAGATCAAAAACAATAAGTTTTGATCGCTGTTAGGTTTATTCTAGTATTCAGTACTAAATTCGTTTATATATTCTACTTGTAGTTATTTAATTATAGCTATAATTTTATTTGCTTTACTTTTTAATGCTTGTTTAGGTAAGTTTAAGTGGAATTAGGATTAAATCGTTATTATGAAATTTTATTTTAGTTATTGTGTTACTGTGTGAATAAAATATTTGTATTATTGAGAAGTCATTTAAGTGCCTGTCTTACACAAAATTATATTAATTTTTTATATTATTATAAATTATCTATATTTATCTAGCAAAAAGGTGATACATATATGAATAAAAATATAAATTTTTAATGTAAAAATTGTTTTAAGAATAGCCATTTATGAAAACTCAAGAAATCTATGAATTATTTTATTGTTATGATAAATACATTCTAACCCTATATATTATATTTTAACTATTTTGCAAAATTTTTCAAGGTTTAAATTATTAAAAAACAGGCTTAAATTTTTAATTTCTTTAATGTCCAGAAAACTTAAAATTCAAGGCTTAGAATACAAGAAAAGAAAGAAATAAAAAAATTTACAACTTTTTTTAATTTCCTGAATTTGAAAATTAATTGGAGCAAATATCTTATTGACATTTTTTGATTTTGGACAAAAGCTGACTGAAATTTTAAATTTTTACAATCATAAGTATTTAACTTAAAAAAATTGAAATTTAAGCATTCAAACAAAAGAGTATAAAATGTATTAAAGTTATGATTCAATTTGTTATGCATAACATAAGTGGATCTTATATTACGTTTCTTAAATTAGTTACTTTTTATCAAGAAACAAACAAGGCAAAATCTTAAATAAATTTTTGAAATTATGTTGACTAAGACAGAAGCAATACAAGGAGGGAAAAATTGAGAACTATTCAGTACATATTTTTTATATTACCTTAATTTCAAATATATTAAAAAGTAATCGAATAAACTTAGATTTTTCTACCAAAGCTAAAATAAAATTGGCCTGTAGCAAAATGAAAAGGAATGTTTAAATTATTTTGTGGATTTGCAATAGAATCCCAGATTCTTTAGTTTTTTTGCTAATTATAAAATATTTGTTAAGTTTTAAAATTATTAAAAAAAAATGTGATTTTTTTTTCTCATATATAGTAAAAAAATTTTTGACAGGAACGAAATTTCTCTAGTTTTACTTACTTACTAAATTTTTCTCCTAAAATGTATTCATAGAAAATAAGAAACCATAGATAAAAACCTTAATCGTCAACATAGCTTCAAAATTAAATAAAACGCGGTGTACTTTCCAAAAGTCCATTTAAATTTAATTTGAATAAAAATCACCATAGACACAAGCAATTTAAACAATATTTCCCATGGATTATACCTGTAAGTTACATATAACAGCACAAATAAGAAGCGATCGGAATAGTAAACAATTAGGTTTATGCTTATTTGTCTATCACATTGTTATAACCATTTATTATGGGATCTCGTTCTGAATACATTATATATATGCTTTGAATTTGAATGGTTTTATTGCTAGAAATGGTCTTGGGATCTTAAAAAAAATGTGAGAAAACACTCAAATTACTTATTTAGGGTTATACCATTAAACGTGAATTTAGGATATTAAGATTTAGGAAAGTAAAATAATAGTTGTTGCCATTAATGTTTTTAAAAGATAATTATATAAAAATAGACTAAGAATTGATAAAATTTTACATTTAAACAAATCCTTTTAAGTTAGGTATGATGCATAACTGAGGTGGATATGACAATTTATTATGCAGTTTTTTTAATAACAAAGTAAGAAAAGTACCGGCATTTTTTCTTAGTGTCCGTTAAAATGTAAATATTTTTAAATAAATTAAATAAAGATGATCGTATTAGGAATGTTTAAATTTTTCTTAGAATGTTTTTCATTTTTTAAAAAATAGAGAATTTCCATTATCAACTATCCATGTTAAGAAAAATATTAAAAAATATACCGAAACAGTGGCTGAGAAAATCAATAAAATTAAAAAACTAATAATCTGTTATAAAAATGTGATAACAAATTGCAATAAGAACTTGTCTCAGAGGAACTTGAAACTTTTATCAATTATAAATAAGAGATTTTAAAAAATCTATATATTCATAATTAAATTTTAAAATAACAAGATATTTAAACTACGAAAAAAATCATAATTAAAAATTGAGCATTCAAACAAAAAATTATCAAAGATTCTTAAGATAATACAATTTCAATCTTCAATTCGTTATGCATAACTTAAATGGATGTAAATATCATATTTTTAATTTTAGCTACCAAAGAACCAGAAAGCAAAAATGCTTATACATGGTGATTATTATAAAAAAAATAAACCAAGGAAGGTAGTTTAGAACAGCAAGAATTCCAACGAATCACGAAAAAAACTCAAGGTACAAAGCGCAATTAATTATGTTTGAGTTTTTCGCATTCAGGTATTGCGATCCGAGCTCTTTATGATCAAAAACCATTATAATATGCAATGCAAGACACACTCTTTCGCATGTCTGCCGACCGTAACCGTACCGGACTATGGCCGGTCGACTTCTTTTTTCCCCCGATTGCCGTGTTGGGAAAAGATAATAACGAGCCGACGGCACTTATGTTGTTGACTTCTTACTTGTTAGTTTGCTTGTACCTTGTCATACCTGTCGATGCACCTTCAATAGGTGTCGAAAAAATAATTTATTGGCTTAATCTGACGTACACTCCTCGCTCTCGATCGAGTATATTAAATTGATTGATCCATGCTGAAAGGTAACCTGAAGTTAAGCCGACACACTCCCATAAGTTAAAAGATATAAAATTGAAAAAAAAATATATTAAAATAAAACTAGGAAAAAGAAACTCTAAGTGGTTTAATTTGATAAAAGTTCAACCTGAGTTGTTAAACATTTCTTTTTCAATATATGACTAAAATATTCATATTTTTAATTCATCTAACGCAGAGAAACTCTATCCTAAATAACTCTAATTACTGCCAAAATTATAAATGGTTTTAACCTCATGCTGTACAGTTTGAGCCGCAAATTAACATTCAGATCCCCACATTCAATTCTGTATCTGTGTAGAAAATTACGAATAGTCGGAATAGTGCATAGACAGAATTTTGAATAATTAAGGGGTTTAGTATTTCAATTTGGAGAACTAACTCATCAACTGATTAATATGGAGGGGATCTGAATTAATGATAAAGGACATTTATGTATTTTAGCGCTTCAGATGTTGCGAGAGTGATAGGGAGTGAACTGGGTTAAGTGAAAATAAGTAAAATTATTAATTTTTAAAAGATTTGATTATCAATAAAATCAGTGTTGTATTTTGCTTCTTGAAATTATCAGTATGCAAAAACTGTCTATATTTAACGGTACTTATAGCGATACCATCAATATCGTAGACAGGAGGCCGTCAAGGTTGAAGATGGTATGCGACAGATTGTCTGAACTTCTATCGAGTAAAATGTTTTATTTTGCATGTGAAAATAGTAGATATATTAAGAAAGTTATTATCGTATCCATTTAAGTTATGCCTTTGAAATCTTCCAAATCCTTCGAGAGGTTCGAGAGATTAACGTGATTAAAGTTAATAATAACGCGCATTTCTGGTTTGCCTATCGGTGTACATACATATACACATATGCTAAATGTTATCATGTAATTAAGTTAAGGTATATAAGTTTAGCATTTTTTGTTTAGTTTAAGCTTTCTTTTTATATGTACATATATTGGCATGAACAATGATTTTGATAAAAGCAAAATTATTTTTTTTAAAGAAACATTAAATTAATCTTAATTTCAAGAAATAGTCCATCTTTTCTCAAAGAGACCGGCTAACATTAAATAGTAATGAAACAAACTCCAAGTCAAAAGTCTCAAATTAAATTAAAGTCAGAGGATTACATGTGTTTCGCCCATACTAGGCATTATCAGATTCACTTGTGTATTCACTAATAAAAAGAACAAATAAGAAGCAGAGAACAACATTAAATGATACAAATCAAGGGTAGAAATTAAGTTCAAATTGGTAAAATCGGACGAAGACTAGTTACTACATATTAAAATTATATAAGCCCTTATTATTCATTTAATATGTAGTAGCTGGTCTCCGTCCGATTTTACCAATTTGAACTTAATTTCTACCCTTGATTTGTATCAGGTAGTGTTGTTCTCGGCTTCTTATTTGTTCTTTTTATTAGTGAATACATAAGTGGATCTGATAATGCCTAGTATGGGCGCAACACGTGTAATTCAATAAATTTGACTTTAATTTAATAAATTTGAAACCTGTGACTTCGAACTTTTTTCTGGAGTTTGTTTCATTACTATTTAAATTATTCTAAATACAAACTATAATTTTATAACAATATACTAATAAATAACTTAAGCTCAAAAAAACTTTGATCTCGAAAAAGTGTAAGTTTAAAAGGATCAATTGATTATACTTCAAAATAAAAAATTAAGAATCCCTTAATAATAAATATTTATTTTGAGATATCTACTGCACGTCTAGCATATTGCTGGTATATTCTATAAAAGTGTATATTTTTATTTTTTAATTTAAAATGATATTTTAATAATTTTTTATTAAAAGAAAATAGTACTGAAATTGTATTTAAAAAAAAAATTTAAATATGAAATTATTAGAATGTTAAAAATATTAGTTTTAATGAAGATCAAGTTTGAAAAATAAAACCATAATATTATAATTTATTTAAAGGTTTACAATTTACATAGACAAAGTAATTTACCTAAATATGTAATAAAAAATTAATTAAAAACTACAATATAATTATAATAAAATATATTTTTTCAGTACAATAATATATACACATATATAATTTTTTAATATAATAAATACATTTTTTTTAAATTTTTTCAGTGATATTGCCACTTGTCACTTTATTGGACTGTGTTAATATTTTCACCGTTAATAAACACAGAGTTGTTTAAAAATTAGCCCTAAATGTTACAAACGCAAAAATTAATGGTCAAAAATAACATAAAAAATATATTTAAAAAAAAATAAATCACATTTTTGGTTAACCAATTCAATTGGTTACTTGGGCAACATATATGAAACCGTATGGGAATCTTATTAAATATTTTTATTAATTTTAAACTTCGTACAGTATATTTTTACTATAATTTTTTAGTCCTATAGTTGGAGCCTTTCCTGCGATACTCAAATTACTTCTTC
Source organism: Anthonomus grandis grandis (assembly GCF_022605725.1). Classification (NCBI taxonomy): domain Eukaryota; kingdom Metazoa; phylum Arthropoda; class Insecta; order Coleoptera; family Curculionidae; genus Anthonomus; species Anthonomus grandis. The sequence goes on from NC_065558.1 coordinate 10,978,020, forward strand.
CACTTCTCCGGAAGATGCTAACATCGTTAGCAAAACACGTGTTGAGAGTAAAATAAAGAATTTTGGTTAGTGGTAAAACTGTCTCGTAATTTAATATAATTTTTTATATAAAATATAATTTCAAAAATGAGAGACGTTCTCTTCGATAAATGTAAAGGGCTGCAACGTTGTAAGAAGAAACATTTCCTTTTATTGTTTTGATAAATAAGTAAATAAGTAATATTGTTTTGATAAATAAGTAATTCTAATCTAGAATTATTTTAATTATATTATTAACATTTTAATTTTTTTAAATTTGCCACTCGCATTCACTCTTACGCCACTGGGTATTTTCATATCAAAACTATTTTTTGAATTATTTATTTCTTTGATAAATTCTTGTTTCTTAAATTTTTTTTCTTTTTTAATTCAACAAGAATTACTGTAGTTTTTATTTAAAGAAAATATTGCAATAAATTTTGTGTAAGAATTGCCAATGCAACACATTCCTGTTTTTTTCGAAATATAAAAAAAACACCTTGTTTAGGCAAACTACTAAAACCCCTTAGTGCTCTAAAGCATTATTGATTATATTTTAAAAATATTTCAATAAAAGAATTCATGCATGTCTATTATGTCGACACAGTTGTTCTTTAATATCCTAGGAATATACTTTTTTTAGGATATTCCTGAAATGCCGTAGATCTCTCAGTGTGTATACTTTCCTAAAACAATCCTCTTATATTTAAAATTTACTCTGTTACTTTAGGATTGAGCAACCAACATTTAACTTTACGATTTCTTAGTTTTAAAAGAAACACTAATGCCGCCAATTCTTTATTTTAAATACCAAAAATACGCCCATAATAAAAAGGCATATTAAATTTTATGTACAAAAAAATTATGCATATATATTTAATATGAAAAACTTGGTTTCTGGAAGATGAAAACTTCCTTCCTGTGTTGATATTTTAACAGTTAATACAGGATGGTTAAAAAATTAGCCTTAAATGTTTCCTTGACGTCAAATTAAAATATAATTTTTTTTATGGAAATGCTTCTAAAAATTAGCATAGATTAATAAAAAATAAGGTAAAAAGTAGCTTAAAAACATTAAAAATATTTAAATAAATCAAGACCTGAAAAATAAAAGAAAAAAAGTTTAAGGCAAAAATAATTTTAAATTTAAATTAAGAAAAATTTTGTGAAATAAACCATAAATTAAATATTGAAAAAAATTTTTAAATTATATTTTTTACATCAAAAAGAATTTAAAAATTTTGAATTTTTTCTCTATACTGGTTCCTTAGGCAAAATTAATTAAAAGTATAGGAAAATTATCAATTATTTTTATTTATTTTAATTACCTTAAAGTATAATTTTTACTATATATTTATATGTAATATACAGGATGTCATTTACCATTACGACAAAATTTGGATACGTATTTAATATTATGATAAAACCAAGGAAAAAAGTTTTAAAAATATATAAAATTAAGTATAAGGTAATTAAGTTGTAAGTATTTTTTTTTTAATAAATTTGATCCGTAGTAAAATTTCTACGTAGTTTTTCTTTATTCGAAGCCATTTTCCAATATATAGTTTACATTTTTTAATATTTGCCATTAACGTTTTTGCAGGCTTTAAAAAAAAAAATAAGCACCACTAGTTTCCCTCGTAACAAAATATATTCTTGAATTATTTATTCAGTTATTTATTTCTTTTATAGCACATTTAGTCTCCTGGCCTTTTTTGTTCAATCCGCGGTCATAAGTGCACTTTATTACAAAAAAAAATATAAATTTTCGATAATGCCCTGTTTATAAAGTATATTTTTTTAATTTAAGAGTAAGAAATATTGCATTATTATTTAATATCTTTGAATTTGAAAAAAAACCTTTTGAAATATGGACAGATACATAAATTTTTTTAATTATTTAGCTTGTTTGTTTACTTAATTTCATGCAAAAAACACGTTATTTAGGTAAACTACTAAAACCTAAAAGTGCTCTAAAGCAATATTGATGTTATTTTGATAATATTGTAAAAGGAAGTATCCATGCATGTTTTTTTGACCACACAGTTCATCTTCAGTACCTTAGAAATATACTCCTTTAAGGATATTCCTGAAATGCTTTAGATCTGTTTGTCTACTTTCCTGAAACAATTCTTTCATATTTACTACGTACTTTATTTCTTCATGATTGAGCCACAAACCCTTAACCTCCAATTATGTGGTTTTAAAGGCAAGAAACACTAATGCCGCCGATTCTTTATATTAAGTAAGAAAACCAAAAATAAGCTCATAAAGGCAGTTAAACAAAACCGGAGCCTCACACACACACACGCATACACAATATGCAACAGCTGCGCGGATCAGAAAAAGCCGAACCGCCTGACATGTTTACAACTGACAGAATCATTTTTACGACACGATCGACGCGCGATGCACACCATCACAGTTGTTAGAAGTGATTCCAATTATTTTAACAATATATAACGGCCTGTTTGAGGATTCCATAACAACGAAATAACGATAGAAAAAACGGTGGCGGAGTCGCGGACCAAGTGGTCCCGAGGTGTCGTTATTAACATTCGCGTCAATAGTTATGACAGCGAAAAACTGGTGTTCGGCAATGTTACACAGGTCGTCACAATTTTCATTATACATTTCTTGTCGCGGGGATTTAACATCGTGTCATTTCGCATCTCGCATAAAGTTGGTTCTTTTGGCGGCCCCTTGGATGTGTAAAAAGTAATGCGATGGGCGCGTTGATGTTGCATGTTTGATGGTACCGGGTTTTTTCAAAAAATACCAGAACTCTTTTAATTAATAGCGAAATATTCTAGATTCGTCATAGTTTTTCAAATAATCTGCTTTTTACAGATTATTGATGTCTTGATTTTTATTTCGCATGATCATTTTGGTAAAATAGCAATTTTTGAAAATATTCAAAAAAACTGAAAAATTTCAAGTTTTAAAATTAAAGATCCTCATGTAGCATGGATGGTTTATATAATATGTAAATCAAATAATTAAGAGCGACACAAGATTTAAAAAAAAAACAAGACAACTTTATTTTTTGTTGATCAGACTAGGATTCATGTTAATGAAGTAGCGAGTCTGGGGAATTTTATGGATATGGAGGTAGGTGTAAATTTTACAGAGCCTTAGGGACACCAAAAGCATTTATATAGGGTGATTCAAAATTTAGTGCAAAGATTTTAAGGGCATATTTACCAACCAAAAATAAGAAGTTTTTTTCATAAAAAGCCATAAAAGGGCCAGGCACAGATTTTGATTTTTTTCCTGGAAACAAACCTAGATACGAGTAAGGCTTAAGAGGCAAGAAAGTTACATTATTGACCGCTTAATCTAAAAAAAATTTAATTGTCAAAAAAGCGATGGCATACCATAATTTTACCTATTATAAGTATCAAGTAGGTAGCCCTCTGAAACGCCACTGGAACCGATAAATTTATTTTATTCCCACCAAAGGAGGGCCTTTATGACGACAAATAAGCCTACCAAATTTTATTTATATCGGCTGAAAGGATTTTAAATAATTGAAAAAATACCGATTTTATTAAAAAACTTTTACACTTTGTATCTAGAAAACAAAGCAAGTTAGGACATACGCTTATATAAAAAAGTTCTAATTTTTTAATGGTAAATACGCTTTTGAAATCTTTGCACTCAATTTTGAATCGTCCTCTATACAATGCTTTCATTTCAATATTTTCTCGTAGAAGCGCCAGGGCATTTAATGATGAAGATCCAGACAATAACGTAAGCCAAATATATGTACGACAGTTGGTAGGGAAGTTTGAGCAAACGGGATCTGTTTGCATTAAAAGTGTACTGAGGGAAAGGTTGTTAATACTAAATTGAGGTACTGAGACAATTCGCAATGGATACAACATTATCTATCCCCATGCAAAGTTTATGCTTACAAAATTCAATTTCTTCAACAACTACCACTTTGATAGGAGATTTGAATTTTGTGAACTGGTGTGCTCGTAAATTGACAACTTGTTCAACTTTTTTTCAAAATGGACCCATAAATCGGCATAACTGCAGATACTAGAATAATGGGAATCTACACCTTTTTCGGAAGGATCATACTCTGTATCTTGAAAAAATTAATGTACGGGCAGGAATTTATGGTAACGAAATCTTTAGGCCATTTTTTCTGGAAGAAAATTTAACTAGACAAATTTATTTACACCTCCTCCAAAATACAATATATCCTTTAATCGTCCAATCTTTGAAAAACCAGGTGGATGAAAATGGTGTTAAGATACTAAACGAAAATAATTTGTATTTCCAACAAGATGGAGCTCCCCCGTACTACGCCTTGACAATTCAAGAGTAGCTTAATGAACATATTTCAAGAATGTCTATAAGCAGGCGTAGTGCAATTAAATGGCCCGCACGGTCACCAGACTTAACACCATTAGATTTTTTCCTTTGGCGGTATTTAAAAAGCAAAGTTTAAAAAACCTCACCTGAAACTATTAATAATTTAAAGGATCGAATTTCCCGCGAATGTAGGGATAATAGTGGACAAACACTTGTCAATGTTCGTGAGAAAATTCGAAACACTCTGGAATACCAAAGCAAATTTTGAACACTAAATAAAATTAATTCTGTTTGTTTATTTTTAAACACTTTTACACAACCATACTGTTTATAAATCTAGAAACTTTAATTTTTTTAAACCGTTCGGTCATAAATTCTATGCCGTTTAAAATTATGTACACTATAGAATAGCCATTTAACATCCCAAAGTGTTAATACCAGATATTTTAGCTCAGTATTCGCTGCTACGTCAACTAATTAATTTTTTTGGCACTGTTAAATAGACAGTTTAGTGCTGCTTAAAATGATGTGTCACAAGATGGAGAATGACAGAACTTTGTAAAATATAAAACTAAACGTTCCTTTGTATATCTAGATTGACGTTTTTTTTTTAAGTTATTAAGGGTGGTTTGTTTTGAAATGAAAGCACTGTATAGTATACCATAAGTGTAAACTATGATAAAGAGAAGCAACAAATGCTTATGGATTAGATTACTTTCCAAAAATTAATTTTAACAAGAGCGTGATTTGCATAATATGCTTACATAGAAAGAAGAATTTTCAAAATATTGTGACGACACATATCTACACTTCTTAAAAATAAAATTATTAATAATATTATTATCTATAAACCACTTAACACTGATTCTGACATTTTGGGAAGTTATTTCAAGCATTCATACAAGGAAAGCATATAAATTAAGTTTTAATAATATATTTGACGCAGAAAGTATGTATTAAGGAAACAAGAGGGCACAATTAAGAAAATTCTTGTTTATAAAAAAAGCAACATAATAAAATGAGCTACTCTACTAGGGTTACAGATTTCATACGCTGCCGCTAAGAGGATAAATTTTTATTTTTTTATTTATTTTATCTGTTTATATTGTATATAGCATCAACAGCCAAGAGTATAACAGCCAACACATAATTCTCATATAAATATATAAAATGCAATATCTATAACTAAAGCTACATTATAACAACAGGAAGACAGAGCAACTAATACGGGTAATCATGTATGAACATATTCTATTTAGCAATATTTACATTACGATTAAAAATAGTAAGGCCCAAGTCTGAGCAGCATAAAGTCTGTCCTCAATTATTTTTATGAAGTCTTGCAAATCCAATATATCAGGATCTAATTCATGAGCCTAACAATTATATTAATTGCACATTTTGTAAATAGATAAGTCTATACTCGTATATATACCTTAGTCTTAAGAAAGCTTAAAACAAAGGTCTTTGGCAGTCACGTATTACCAAAATTTACAAAAAGGTAGAAGCCGTGAAGAAATTTTTAATGAATAAATTTTGTTTATTATCTTTATTAATTTTATTTATTTTTATAAGGCCGATTCTTTAAAGACAATTTATTAAATAGCTGCAACAGCAAGTGATAATCACAACCCAAAAATGTTTAACTTTTAAATAAGAGATCCTCATGCATCTTCCTGCAGAAACGGAGAGAAATATCTCAGGCCAATATCACCAGTCCTATAAAAATTGGCATCGCATTTTTTAATTATCAAAAAACTATATTTGTTAAAATATTTTAATTAATTGTTAATTGGTTGATACTGTTCTTAATACCATTCTATTAGAGAATTAAACCTTTCCAAATATCTCCTAACATTCTATAGCTTGGTATGGGAAATGCAACTAATTTTTTACCGAACAAGTTTTTATTTAAAGCAAAAAGATGGGAAACCCCATTTTTAATTAGTTCAGTTAGTAAAATTACCGTATCCATTTAAGTTATGCATTTGATATTTAACAAATCTTTTCAAGCATCTTTCTGGTTTGCAAATACGTATCTATACAGATATGCTCTGACTCTTATTTAATCAAATGAGAACATATATGGTTAAATAAAAGTACATAGTTCAGCATTTTATCAGTTCATTTTTAATTGGTTAAAACTTCTCTTATTTGCATTTTATTAGAAAAGAAAAGCATTCCAAATATCTCCTAGCATTGTGTAGCTCTGTATGGGAAATGCTACTTGACTTTTCCCAAATATCTAGTAGTGTAGACATAAAGATTTTTGATTAGTTCAGTCGGTAGGATTTCCATTAAAATTTTGCGTTTTTTGTTGAGACCCTACATAAACAATTATATTGCATTTACCTACATCTGCTAGTCTACGGCATTATCTTATAGATTTGTTAATCCTAATGGGAGTTTTTATTAGATTTCTTTTTTTGCAGGGGCTGTTTGTAGAACATCACACGTAAAGACATTTTAGATATTTAAAAATAAATGAGAATTTCCTGAGAGTTTGCTGATCAAGTTATCCAATTTGTGTTCTAATTTAATTTTTGTTTAAAATATTACTTGCATTATGACAATTATTGAAAACTAGTTTACAAGCATCAAGATATTTATTAAGCTCTGACGCCTATCCATCAAATAGAAATATATAATTTGAATATTCAGATTGAAATTTTGTGTGTAATTAAATAAAAATATCTGAATCCGACCTTAAAATATTAGTATAATATTTTTGTCCTTAAAGTGGAGCAGCCCCTATGTTTTATGCCTTTCAAATTTTATAATTTGGTTATCCTAATAAAATTGGTCATCTCTATCTGAACTTTAAGTATTATAATAGTCTCCAATGTATCCGAATTCCAAATGAATTGCCTGTATGAAAAATTCAATATTTGATATGTTGGTCTTCAACAATCCTACCGACTGCGCTAACTAAGAATTTGATTTTCAATTATTTAAGTACAGTTAAAATTTGGAATGACTCTCAACTTAAAAAAACTTCTATTTTTAAAGTGGAGCAGCCGATAGGTTCTTTTTATAGTTTATTTAAATAATCAATATATAAAAAAAAATTAAAGTCATTTTAAGTTAGTGTGTTTAAGTTAAGCACATAGTGTATTAAAGCAAAAACCACTATTTATTTATTTTTTATTATATTTATATTTTAAAATCTGAACCTTATTACAAAATTGGTCAACTTTGTCCCAATCTTTAGTATTGTAATAGTCTCAACCATATCTGAATTGCAAATAAATGGCCTGTATAAAAAATCTAATATTCGATATATTTATTTTTGGTCATCCTACCGACTGCGCCAAATAGGATTCGGTTTTTCAGCTATATTACCATGCTCGACTAAAGTAAAGCCATACATACTTATATTACTTTGAAGTAATTAAGCCCCTTGTTTCGATAGCATTAATCCTAAATTCATACAATATTGCTAATGTAATAAATAAATGTTTTTAAATTTTTTACACGCCTACTCCACTACTCTAATCTAACTTTAAATTATTTGAGTTCAACTAAAATCGGACTTATTTTTGTTTTTAGTGTGGAGCAACCGGTAGGTTCTATATATAGTTTATTTAAATAATAGACATTAAAACAAATTAATTTCATTATTAAGTTGCACTTATAGTGTTAAGTCTCTGCCTATTCGGATTTTAATATCTGATTTTCTTAACGAAATTGGTCAATTCTGTCTAAATATTTTATATTATGAAAGTTTCAACCATATCCCAATTGCATATGAAAAATTCGATATTCGATATTTTGGTACTTGGCAATCCTACCGACTGCGCTAATTAAGAATCGGTTGCTCGGCTAGATTACCATGCTTGACTAGAATAAATGTTTTAATACAATTTACTTTTAAGTAAAAAAAAAACCAATATAATAAATAAATATGTTAAAATTTTTTACACAGTTATTCTACTGCTCAAAGGCATTTGATCTCCTTAGTCATAAAATTCTTCTTGCTATTTTCCATTTAAAAATATCTATGTTAATAATTGCTGAATTGAGATAAGTCTCAATAAAGTTATGCATTATGTTACTATTGAATATTATGTCCTCCTCTGCTATGTTTTCGTAGCCATTTTGGTTTTTTATGTTTAATAACCACTGCCGAACAAGTAACGTACATTTTTTTATTTTTTCTTTAAGGATGAGTCTGGTGAACTAAAAATACTTTAGATGATATTTTGAAAATATTTAAAAAAGTCGTTTACAAAATCTACATAATCAAAAACATTTGATAATAAAACTTCGGACTAGGCCTTAAACATTTTCAAAAATTTATTTCTTCGTCTAGCTCTTAATAATAAAAGTCCTTTTTATTCTCTGTTAATCAAATAATATTATTGATTGTTTTTAACGCTATTTAAATGTAAACAATTAATAACTTCTATAAATAGTTCAGAATTGAAAGCCATCTCAATAAAATTTTGTGTTGTAATCATTCACTCATAATCTAAACTTTTAACTAAATCTTATATAAATCTAACGAGGAATAAAACTTAATAAAAATATGGCAAACCAACAACTAAGAAGCACTTAAAAGCTTATTGTAAAATTAGGCAAAATCTAGTGCCGGCTCGGTCCGCACATCACGAATACAACTCGGGGAAAATATCGGCTTATATAAAGCATACGTCCACACACTCTCCAACTCAATTTCGCTCTCGCTCTGCTGTCCCGTCATAATCTGATTCTCTCGGGAAACACTGGCATAAATATTTTATGGATTTACGTTGTTCAGTGCATTATACTTATCTTGTTTGCTATTTGATCTGGTGAGGCTCAGAATGGAAACGGCATTTGCCACGTTCTCCTTTAGAGCCATCCCCCGGTTTTCCCATAACGGTTGACAGTACGGTCGTTAGTTGTTATAAAATCAAGAAAATTATAGCAGAGATTATTGGTTAGTAAGTCAGATATATCTTAGAAAATAAGAAAATAATATTTTAAAATTAAAGTGTGTTTTCTTTAGTTAAGGTTCAAAACCTTTATGCAAGGTGGTAGAGAGCAACAAAATTGACCATACCTTAGGTAAATTATGAGATGCAAAATTTAGTGTTCCTCAGCACCCAGTCTTAAGATTCTTTATTTAAATCGCAGCAGTGCAAGAGTTTTAACTTTTGTAGACGAAACGGTTTTTCAATACAGTGGATCATTTTTGTATGCTGAAAAGGACAAGATAAGATAGATTAGTTGGGATAAGATTAGTTGTAATAAAAGTAGGCATTGATGCATAATCAATGAAATAAAATATTTGAGTGTAATATAAAAAAACAATATAAGATATGAAGAACACATAAATTTTAAATGTAAAGAATTAAGATATATCCTATTTATAAAATTTAAATTAATTTTAAATATGTTTTCACTCAGAAATATGCTCTTTGCTTTACAATTCCGTGATATAATATTTTTTTCTTATTTATTTATTTTATTAGGTATAATTTTAATATTTTAAGATAAAATTAATAAAAAAAAATTCGCTGCTCCTAAGATTTATGGTAACTTAGCAGATTTAGTTGGAACTCCTGATCAAGGAAATCTTTTAATCTTAAAAAATGCCGTGAAAACTCCGAATGAAATTTCTTAGCCAGCAGAATCTCTCGATGGTACTCGAACAGCAAAATTAGAATATACCAAGAAAAGCGACTTGATTAAATGGGAATTCAATCTAAATCCCTTGGAAAAACAAAATAAAGAGAAATTATTGGATGAGTAGGTGCTTGTTGTAGACCCTTTAAGTAAACCAGCTTTGGAACAAAAAGACTTTGACTTGATGTACGCCATTATTTCCAAAACAAGTTTGAAAGGTGACAATTAATTCTGAAGCAAATCAAAATCCTTCTACTGTTGAAAATCCTTTAATAAATAAACTTTTTACTTCCGAAAGCAGCAAATCTAAAAAAAAATTCAAATACAAAATCAATACCAATTTATTTACAAAAACATTTAGTACTCGAAATATTAGGCTTTTGACAATCCTACCGACTGCGCCTAATCAAAAATAGATTTAAAGCTGTTGTATGATATCTTGCAAGTGGTTGACCGTAATTAATTAACAAATTTGGTAGTATTGGACTTTTCCAAGGACTTTGGCAAATTAAATTGTAAATTATATTGGCGACCTTGAGTTATTTGTGCTTTGGAAGAAATACGTGTTGCCCTATTAAGGATCATTTGACCAGGCAAACTTCCTTAGACAATATTCTTAACTTTATATACTTCGCAAATATCTTCTTATCTCAGATACTCTTTGCTTCATATATATGCTGATGACAAACAACATGACTTGTCATTTTTACCGAATAAAATTGAAGAAGCTAATGAACGCATTTTTTGAGACCTTGCCCTATTTGACACAGTTTTCAAAAATCACAGGCTCTTCTCTTTGGTAGGATTCAGTGTACAGACATGTAAAAAAACCTGGTGAATTTAATGTAGATAATGAAATTATAAGATGTACTACTGTAGCTAAAAACGGTGTATCAGTGGATGTTAACTTAAGATTTCGAGAACATATTGACAATTTTATTAAAAAGGCATCTATAAACTTAAAATTATTTTCTAGTCAAAGACATCTACTGAATAAAGGACCTTAGAATAGTTCTGTGTGACAATTTTATATTATCCCACTTTTTATATATTGGTATATGGTCCTTGCCTTCTGACAATCGATCCAAAGTATAGACAATATAAATGATATATGAATACACTTTGTACAAGAAAGGACAAAAGGGTGTGAGTGATAAAATGCATGAGATAAGGCGGTTTGTTAGCGTTATCCAAGCAGGTAACTGCACTGTGTTTTGATATTTACCAAAATTATATTAAATTTGTGAAACATTTAGGGTACCTACATCAAAAAATTAAATTTAGATATGACGCTCGATCATAACATGGTCTTATAATATAAAAATTTTATAACACCTCCTCAACACAAAAAAACGTTTATTTAAATACTATACATATATACACAGTAACTGAAACTTCTCAGTTTTGGTGTAAGTATATACACAATACAATGGAATACCTTTCAATTTAAGTTGCCTGCTACCGCCTCTATTTAAACGTAGAATTTAAACAAAGAGTTTCTTTATAGAATCAATTTACTTTTGTACTTAGTATTCACTATAAATTATATTTTTTTCTCCTTTTATTGTATTTTAATTTCTTACTAGCTTATATAAATAAGTATAAAAAATTCAATATTCGATATATTGATTTTTGGATATCCTACGGACTGCACCAATTAACAATCGGTTTCTCGGCTTTGCTACCATGTTTGATTGAAGTGAAGCCTTTAATACTTTACTCTTAAGTAGGCAAACATCTTGTTCTGATCCTAAATTTATAAAATATTATTGTTTACATATTAAAGTTTTTGTTAATCAGATTACTATTATAAAATTCTTATTTTTCAGATTTCTGGAAGCATCCGCTTCTTCACCCCTTGCCTAAAAATACTTTTTGGAGTGTGCTGATATACATTAATCAAAACTTTAATTATTAGTATTTTAGTACTTAAAAATTATCAATAAGAGATTTTATTTAAGTAGTTTTGTTTTATTTGTTTGGTTTTAATTTAATTTAATTTAATTCTATAATTGGGTTTTGTTAATTAAGTTTACTTTATGGTTCGTTTAATATGTTGTTATTGCAGTTAGACAGAACTGTTTTATCTATATCTTATTCCGAACGTTTCTCCAATGTACGATACATGTTTTTGGAATAAAAAATACAATAAAGTAATATTATAGATACACTATATTGCCTAATAAAACTCTCCAATTGGACCGTGTCCATTTCAGACTTAAAAAGCTCGCTCGTAACATTTCGGGTATTATTTGTGCCGAATCTCACTTTATGTTTCTCAGCTTTTAAAGAAACGCACCGCGTCCAACATTACGGTTATGTTCTGTACCTGACAGGATTCATCCATCGGGCTTTATACACCCAGCACGTGAGAGATAGCGCTCTAATATTTCCCGGGGTCCCCGGAGTAATATTCGCATCTCCTCCACTGCCAATCCGACGCTTTATGTGCCTCGATTGCCATTTGTTATCAATGATTATTGCTTGTCGATATGCTCGAAATGCGGTTTTGTACGGGCCAAATTATGGCCGCCTGGGATCGAAGAAAATTGCCTGAATCCAGACAGCTAATATTTTACTGCTTTTTATATGGTTTACCTCTTAATTCGTTATTTTTTTAATGCATAACTTAATAACATGCGACACACTTTTTTTTTTAATCAGCAGTAAATATCAAAATTGTATATTGCAGTAAGTGATTGACAAGGCGAGAATTTGAGAAACGAATATAAATTTATTAAAATTCATTGTGGCAATTCGATGCACCTAGCGAGTTGCACGATCGTGACATGTCCATCGCTCGATGTCGTTCTTCTCACACGAAGAAGCAACTCATATTTATCGCTCGCATGTCTTATGATGATATCGTCACAATATAACTGTTAGAAATATACGTGCCTGGCTGCTGTGCTGAATAAATTGACACTTTGTGGTCGCGTCGTTGATTTTGCCGATGACGATCATGATTTTTGAATGATTTATTAGTATGGGGATCTTTGAAGCTTAGTAGAAGCTACTTTTGTTGTTAGTACTTCCTTTTTTCTTATAGAGGTATCTTAAGCACCCTATTTTACCTCTTTCCAATAAAAAAAGATATAGGATCATATAAGAACACTTGCAGAAAATAATAATTAGTAATATTGGAAAATATTAAGTGCTCTACAATATAAAAAAAGGACTGAAAGATTGTGTAAAAACGTATAAGTTGTAATAAAATTAGAATAACTTCTATAATATTTATATACAATTTTACTTTAGAGTCAGAGTAATTTAAGTTTGTAATTTAGTGCATATTTACTGTATCTGAAATATTTAGCCACTTTAGCTCTTTAAATTTACTTCAAACTAAACTTTTTTAAAATAATATTTTGATTTCAAATTGATGTCTATATGTAGTCCTACGTAATTTTTAACGCTCCGAGGTTAATCTGATCCGAGCAAAACAAAGTAACTTAATTTTTTTTCAGGATTATTTTTAAATTATCAGAAAACTTTGGCTGTTTTCCTGCTTTGACTGACCTTCTATCTAGTTCCCTGGAGGAAGGTTTTCAGGTAGATTTCTTGTATAGGGTCAATAACCAGATGCTACTTATAAAATAAAAAGAATGTGAAGTGCCACAAGAGTCACGCAATAATAATTCTATTGATATAAATATTTAGAAATCTCACTTAATTTGCTTCAATAAGTCGGTATATTATTAATATACAGAAGAACTCAAAACGGTTTATTAATAATAATTCTTACTACATCAATAACAATATCTTTTATTATCCAGTCTTATACAGGGTGTTTCAGAACTATAGGATCAAACTTTTAGGGGTTATTAAATGACCGATGTCTAGAAAAGTGTCACGTAAATGAGAGACACAAGTAAATGACCTGAGTATTACACTTAATAGCCGTTTAAGTTTTATACCCCAGATAATCACTTCAAAGACACTCCAAATATGAGGCTTGATCAAGCAATTGTGATAAGATGAAGGCGTTTGGCTTTATTAAGCTGCTTTATTATTCCCTCATGCGTTCTGACTTGTACCTCTTCTTAAAATAGCCATGTCCAGAATATCGAGCGAGTCCCACACAAATTCCTGAGATATATGGCATATAGAATAAATCTTCCTGAGTCCAGTCTCTATCAACCTAACCATTATCAACTCGACGAAGTTTAACATCAGCTTAAAACCAGAAGAAATCTAAGAGACATGTCGGTTTTTTATAATCTTCTTTATTCCTGTAACTCTTGTTCACAACTATTGATGAATATTCCTATTTATATACCATTAAGACAGACAATTTATACTTCTAATAAACTTCGGCTTCGTCATATCTCCATTAGATTATGATAATATCAGCCATTAGAATTCTTTTAGAAATATCGTAGGAAATAGATGTTTCTTGGTAAAGAATAATAATTGCCAACACGCACATACTGCTGCTGATCAGACAAATAACTTCTAAAGAAGGCTGCTGCCTAATTTAAGCTTGTATTGGACTGGTTGAGTTTAGCTTTAAATCGATCGATATTTGCTATTATTTTAATATTATGGTTTATTTTTGACAAAAAATTATAAATTCACAGCTCAGTTTCAGACAATTGTGAACTTGTGTAATAAGTATGCATTTAATAAGGAATTTTAATATTTAGTATATTTCATTTTTTGAAACTATAAGATGTTTTAAAAAAGTATGAAATTTTGATTTTTTAATTAATTATTTAAAAACTACTTGATTTCTTTTGAAACGCTATAAATTTCATAAGTTTACATTGATTAACTAGTGAGCAACCCTTTAGAGCAAACTCTATATCCTTTAATTTTCTCGATGACCATCCCTCTGGGCGATGTGCATCAAGAGTTACCTGTTTTATAGGAAAAAGTACGTTATTTTGCAGAAAAGAACCCATTTTGCGAAAAAAAGTACTTTAAAAAAGTTATTCACGAAGCCGCCCTCATTGATCTTATCTGGTATCTCTGTTGTGACTGCATCTTGGCTTAGGTCTGTTTGCGTAGAAGTTTCTCTTGTGATTTTTCCTGTTTCTCTTGTAATAAATCGGTTAAACATTGGCAGGTCTGTTTTAGCTTAAATGCGACACTGGGGAGGATCCTTATAGGTTTTTTATCTCGACTTTTGCGTTTGTATTCTGGCCAACATCTTGGACCTATTTTGGGTACTTTTAC
This sequence comes from Anthonomus grandis grandis, assembly GCF_022605725.1. NCBI lineage: Eukaryota > Metazoa > Arthropoda > Insecta > Coleoptera > Curculionidae > Anthonomus > Anthonomus grandis. The sequence continues at coordinate 10,993,152 of NC_065558.1, forward strand.
GAAGTACCTTCGTTATTTCTAACATTAATGAAATGCGGTTTTCGCGATAGTGTGCTACATTTTCGTTAAGCTAAAGATGACGTTAACAAAACTTTCATAGCCCTCTTAGTTTTTAAGATACAGGGCATTTTTGAAAGTGTTGCATTTTGAGACTCCCCTCGAATCTCCATTATCCTTATCAAAAGAATGAATGAAATTTATCGAAAGGGTAAATTAATATTCTTATAAAGTTTTTTCCGCTGTAAATAATTTTTGTTAAATATTTACTATTTTTGAATTATAAATTAAACTTGTTTTTTTAAATGGGACATCCTATATATTTAGGAACTATAAAATCTGATTTTTTTACCGTACTAAAAATGTGTATATACTTTTTTTCATATACACGCAAACAAATAATAATTTTCTAAAATAAATGCATAATTTCATATTGCTTTATGACCAGAAACAAAAATAAATGTAAAATATTGGTGTATCTTATCAGTTTTTTTAATCGACTTTTGGTCTATTTTCCAAAACCAGTTTTTACTCAGTCTTTTGGTATTTTTAGTTCTTTGAATAATTTCATCGTATGAAAATTACCAAAATTATAATACGCTAGGATATTTTATACAAAGTAATAAAATTTTGCATAAAAGAGGAAAAATAATTCATAAGCTAAATGAGCTATTATGACTATGAAAATCTCTAATATTATTATAAATTTGTGCTTGTTGATAGCCAGAAAAATAGGAATCATCTTTGATATATGGAACTATATGAACCTGTTCTGCGGCAATTCTTTATCTTGTCAGATGAATGATTTTTTTCATTGAAGGGGCATTTTGAATTGTTACAAAACTAGAAATTGTCATATAGCATTTTTTAATATTTAAGAATATACAACGCGGATGCTTCGGAGTTGGAGTGTCATGTTTTAGTTTGGCAGACAAATAATTTATAGGATTTTTTAAGGAGATCCTAGACTGGAAATCATTGAGGAAGTTATTCCAGAACTGCTCGAGAATATTCGATTAGCTCAATAAATGCTGTTTACTTATAGTAAGATGGTGCACCAAGTCATAACTGTAGGCTCTTGAGGGCGTTTGTTTATAGTAACTTTCCTAAAAGATGGATAGGTACCAACAGGCCTGTTAAATAGCCTCTACGGTCTTCAGATTAAGTCACACTAAATCAGACTAAATTCTGGATTCTTTCATAAGGCTATATACAACAAAATCAATATTTAAAACATGATGCGATGGAAGAACTTCGAGAGGCAATTCATTAGGTCTTTCAAAATCTGCACAGGAGACCAATGATTATTTTTATTGTTGTTCAAAGAATTACAAAGACGTCCCAATTTTGCGTTAGAGAAAATGGCATTTATTTTGAACATCATCTTTAAAAATTTGTTTTCACTTTTTTTTAATAAAGTTATTTTTTTGTACCTTCTACTTTTGCAAAGACTACCCTTTTTAATTTTCCAAATAATTTTTCAGTATCACCATTTGATTTAGGGACAAAACTTATGGAAGACCATTTTTTTCGAAATTTTATCCCGGTTTTTAAGCCTACAATTTAAAAAAAACGTTGTTAAGTTCACCTTCTTAGTGCCTCTTCTTAATACGCATTTTCTCCCCTATACTTATAAACATTTTTTTTGCTATTTTTAGGTGTACTATCATCGTCTCATCCTCATGGATCGTTATGGCTCAGTAGTACAAATGACATAAATTTAAATTGATGTATATAACTCAGACAAAAATAAAGGGATTTACGAATCATCATCATATCTCTTTGTAAAAAGGGTTTTGCTCGAAATCGTGATCCCTGCCTTGCGGCGTAAATTTTCCAGGCCTATTCGCAGCAACAGCAGCAGCAACCGCGGCAAAACAGCCTTAATATTCCCGGCATATAAGAACAAGAAAAAAAAATCCAAGTTTCAACTCCTTTCATTAGTTCTAGAAAATACTGGTCAAAATAAGGCAAATCAATGTTAATCCAAATGTTAGTGGTTACATGATTGGTTGAAATTGATATGAAATTAAGCTTTTTAGATGTCTCAAAGCTTAATAAAGACTTAAAGGTACATTTTATCACAATAATGTCTGTGTTTGTACCGTGAATTTTGTACTTTACTATTACCAATGACATCTAAGTGAGTCAACTGATTTTGCTTGAATCAGGTTCTAAGGGTTCGTTAAATGTTTGACTCAAAGTTTTCTCACTTATAACCTTTATAGAAGTCCCGCGGCTATAATAAAATAATATTCTATTATTAACTATAAGATTAATTTTTGGAAGGTAGGTTATTCTGTTAGTTTAAAGTGGAAAATAACTTTCTGATAAGTCATCATTAACAAAATTAACATTGTTGCTGATGTTGCTGGTTCAATGTTAATTAGTAATTTATTTTGGTTTTTTGCCTATTGTTGTTGAAAAACCAAAATATAACTGTTTTAAGGGCACTTTCCAGGCTTTCAATCTAAACTATATGCTTTCCCGGTAGTCAAGAGCATTTCAAAACTTTTATAGTTATTTTTTTATTTATTTCAGGCAGTTGAAGTATTTCTTAATTTTATATCAGGCATTCAAACCCCTAATAAAACTTTTAGAGGACAACCTGTAAGACTCTAAGTACAAAATTGACAAGAAATATATGCATAACCTTAATGTACATGATGTACTTACTCTTTTTATCACTGTTTTTAAACTGTTTTCCAGGATTTTAATATCAACTTGTGTATGCTTTCCAGTTATTTAAGGGCATTTCCATACTCACAATTTCAATTTAATTTTAAGGCGTATTTAAAGAATTAACATTTAAAAAAATTTTTCATTTTATTCCAGGCATATATCCGAGAAATATATATAATCTTTGCTTCCGTAGACATATCCGAGCAAAATGTCTGAATTTTGAATAATAGTGACGAGTAACCCTACTCGCTGGACATGAATTTTTGCCATTTAGATGCCAGTCGTTTTCACAGTTCATACACTTTTTGTTTAGATAACCTCTCTCTATTCTGGACTGGTGTTCCTGGGTTTAATTTGTGTTAAGCATATAAGTTGGTTTTGTATTGTTTGTCTTCACCCGATTGACTGATTTACGATTGTTTCACTCCATTTATGTGACCTGTACATCTGCATTTCAAACACTTTTGCCTGAGAGATGAGCTGTGATAAAGAAGGGTTGTCAGTCATAGCATAAGTTTGGAAGATGTTGTTCTCTGGTTCATCTGTGACTTAATTTTTCGATACCTATCTACAAAACTACAATTATTTATAGATTCACTCACTTGTTTGGCTTGTCCAATTTAATGTTTACTTTTGGTAAAAAATAATTGTATAATTTTACCTTGGCTTTCTCTTACTTTGATGTAGGGTCAACTGAGACTGTAGAAGAGTTTGTTACTGTTTGAGGTTTAGGTAAAGAGCTAAAAATGTAGAAAACTTCCTTTCTGACACAGTGTAATGGCATAGCCTCTTTCCTGTTGTCACTGATTATACCAGAAGCCACTAAGAGATTGTCAAATCTTGATCTTTGATCCATTTCTGCCACTTTAAGCCTGTTTGTACCTATTATTTCCTATGTGTACGTTAAAACTTTTAATGGCACTAAGTTGATTTTCCATGTATAATGACCGCTAAAGTTTCTTTGAATTTACTCACCGTGGTTTCGTTTCTCGTTGCCAAAATTTACTATTTATGTCGGTTATTATTATCGTTCATATTTATTTATGTTTTCAAGTAATACAACTTTTCAAAACAAAATACAGAACTCAAACAAAAATAAAGGGATTTACGAATCGTCATCATATCTCTTTGTAAAAAGGGTTTTGCTCGAAATCGTGATCCCTGCCTGGTCGGAATGCCCGACTTCGCTTAGCATATTCATCGCGAAACAATGAGATGAGCGCTGCCCTTGCGGCGTAAATTTTCCAGAACTATTCGCAGCAGCAACCGCGGCAAAACTGCCTTATTATTCCCGGCGCATAAAATAAGAGCAATAAAAAAAAATCCAAAAATATACATCTTTTTGCGATTTTTTTTTCGTCACCGTCCACCGTTGGTATTTCATGTTTATATGCCTCGGTGTCGCATATAAATATCAACCGTTTTTCAGCGGCCGTTTTGCTTGTGCTCTCTGAGGCGGCGTCGCATCTTTATTGCCACAATTAAGGGAGTGTACGTACTGGCCCCGCCATTAATGCTGGGCCCAAAGCTAAATGAATATTACGCGCCTCTATATTATGTGAGATAAACAAGACTTCAAATTAAAACCTTAATGGCGGAGCGTAAAAAGTTAATTCTGGGTTAAACGACTTTACCCCTTTTTATCACCTGAATATGTGGCAGAAATTGTGATATAAAAGGGCAATGTTAACGAAAGTCGTTAGTCAGGCTTATTAAATGATGTATTGCGGCTTAAGTCATATTTCTAATGATAATAAAGTACTACTCTCTGACCTAAGATCTATAAGCATCCTTTGTGCACTCTTCATCAATATATTTAAGAAAATGTTATATAAACAATCATTGGCATCCTTTGCACTGGTTAACTATAATAATAGTGAAATAACATTGATAGCGCAGTCACATGTAAATGGCTAACATTAAGCAACATCTTTCTAGAGACTAAAGAATTTGTTTGGTTATTAAACAAAATCTAAAATAATAAACATATTATCCGATGTTAATAAATAAAAAATTTACGGAAAAAAATAATCACGAATTCAGATTAATAAAAGATATAATAAAGAATAAAGATATAATTAAGCCTTCCTAATTTACCTTTTTATCCTTCTTTAATTCCCTAAAAAAGAGGAAATGTTGTGAAGTAAGGTTTAACTTTCTATATGGAATTAAGATTTGCAAGGATATTATACATTATTAGTTAATACTAAATACGTTTATAATTAACTATTTAATTAAATATTAAAAAAAAACTGGATTAGGACTAGTACGCATATATTTTTTTTTTTATAGATGGATTTTCGGACACATAATTCTTAAATCCTAAATATAGGTGGCATTTTCTGATTTTTATTTAGTTAAGCTTTGAAGCTAGCGCCAGCAATCAATTTGGGTTTAAAAATGGTTACGGAACAAGAGAAGCATATTTTGTACACAGTTAAATAAAGATTGTCTTCATGTATTTATTTAATCGATTATGTGAAAGCCGTCGATAATATAAAACATGAAATATCGGCATTTAAGGACTTGGGTCTAGATGGTAAAGACATTCAATTAATTAGCAATCTGTACAGAAAGCAAATATTGGATTGAGCGAGTTGTCAACAACCGAGCACTTCGATATAAAAAAGTTTGTAAGATAAAGCAGCGTCTTGTTGCGCTGCGTCTTGCGATGTTGTTTAATCTCTACTCTAAAAGAGTAGTTCAATCTAATGATTGGAACAGATTATAAGACCATGGAATTAGTTTTGAAAAACTTTATAAAGTGGGTTTTCATGAACTTCTAGTTAAGTTTTTTATTTCCTTCTTATTAGATATACCGCAATTTGTGGACTTTAATGAATTTAGGTCTTTTAACAACATTGCTCTAAGTAGGTGCCCCCCAGAAGACTAATATTATTTCATTTTTGCTTTTGATTTTTATTAGTGACATTTTAACGAGTATCGGCACAGAGTTTCTACTATTTGCGAATGACATGACATCGTCTTGTTAAGGGGCGTCATAACTGCATGCGACTGCAAGTTACTCTTGATAAGGTTTATGAATGGTGTAAAATTAACTGATTTTAGATACAGTTAACTTTCAGAAAAGAAAGAAAATGTCAATTGCCTTGTTCAAAGATGAGATTGACTTCAGTTACGTAATAACTGATACCACACCTCAAAATTCTGACTCTGTTCGTGACCTCGGGGTCTGTATTGACAAAAGGCTTACCTTTAATATTCATATCGATACCATCATAAGATCTTTTTTAAAGATCCTAGGCTTTATTATATAATCAACAGAACTATTTCCTAATACTTAAGCAAAACAATTTTGTTTAACTCCCTAGTAAAATCACGCCTACTGTATGCTATTCTCTATTACGGTTTTCTTTTTATACAGTGCATGTTCACAGGCTCGATTTAATTTAACAAAAATTCTATAAATATATATTTAGTCTTAGTCATTATATTTAGCTTTAGTCAGCAGTTATCGCTTTCAAGGTTTGATGCACTGTCTCTTTAGCAATCTGCTATTTGTAGGAGTTTGGTGTTTTTATTTCGAATATGCAACAATCAAATTGATGCTTCATACTAATATTTAAAGCATGTAACTGGTTCAATGATGTTCAACTTACAATTTGTTATTTTAGATAGAATTCGATTGCTAGTTGTTCTGATATTTATTGTATTATCTACTATTAGTCTTATATTGCACCAGCTAATGGGTGTGATATTTTTATTTGTTACATTACTAAATTTCTTATATTATCTGTTGGTATTTCAATAATTGTCTTTTTATTAATATTTGTTTCTTGTTGCGTAATAAAACTGTACATTTGAAACGATCCTCAGGAATTATTGAATTACGTAAATAAAACGAGCATAAGATTAGTCCTGAAAATCAATATTCAAGAGAGTAAGACAACATATTCCACAAATCAGAGTTCAGGTAAATGAGAAGAATATTGAGCAAGTGACGCAATTAAAGAAATATATATTTAAACAAAATTGGTATCCAGGAAAATAGACTAGCTGTAGAACAGAACAATCAAGAGTATTTTTTTTTAACTCAATAACTTAGAGAACTAACTAAAATATTACGTTTGGTCAGTTCTTTTGTACGGTGTAGAAGCCTGGTCTTTAAAAGCAAATTTCATAGATAAATTGGATTCATGTGTTAAGTATGACCAAGTCTGATGATGGCAAGAACACTTGCCGAAATGCATCACTCCTGAAATCAAAGGATTAACATTTTATTTGTGGAGAAAAGACTTCCCCTTAACTTTTCAATATAAATTGGAAGCATTGGAGATGTGATGTAATGTCTGAAAAGAATGCTGAGAATATCATTGGTAAACCACATAAAGAATAAAAGAGTTATGCAAAGAGCACAAATAAAAAATCGTGAGATTTTTTAAATACTAAAACGTAGAAAATGGTCATACAGATTATGACAGGACAACTCTATGAATGCCAGCACCTTATCATTCAAGGCAAGATAAAAAAGAGGAGGATAGAAAAAAGAAAGCTTTTATTATTGAGAGATATTGGATAATGGATGTAGATAAAAAGTTTTCAAGAACTCCAAAATGGTGCAATTGACAAAAGCATTTGATAAAAGCCTAAATACGTAAGAATTTTCACTCAAAAAAGAAGTAGACTTTGAAATTGAAGCTACTTTTTAAGCAAAAATCTAGAATTACTTATTTTTCTAAATCAGGTAATACGTTGATTTATGTTTTTACCTTCAAGCAAACAATGTAAGCAAATTATTTATTAATAAAAAAAACGAAATCACAAAAAATAATTGAATATCTAGCTCCTTAACGGTCTTCAAAGTGAGAAATATATTATCAAACACGAAACTAAAGTTGAACTGCCAACGTAAAAAACTTTGGGAGGACAACTTTCGAAAAACCCAAGTTTTTTGATGAAGTTAAATATATTAATTAAACTGTAAAATAAGTATAATAACCAAATAAAATGTAACTGTCTTTTTAGCAAATGATTAACAATTAAGGAAAACCTAAGACAACGTACAAGGATCTTACCCGAATGTCAATAAATCAGTCACTCTCTTTCTACAAACAAGTTATACTACATCAAAAAAAAAACACAACTAAAGTTTACGGAAAAAAATATCATCACAAATTCAGATCAGTACAAGTTTTTTTTTTTCAATCCAATTACATTTTTCTTTGACCGCGCGATAGTCTCATTACGCTACTTCAAATACGGTATGCCAAATTTGGAGAGCGCACGTGCACAAAAGACCGTCGATTATTGCACAGAAACGTTATGCCGCAGAAAATTCCAATAAACTATTAAAACAGTTGACAAACACATCGAAGACGGTTTAAATCAAGATGGTTTATGAGAGATATAATTAATTTACTAATACAGCTAAGTATGGCTAGTTTCCTTGCTTCACGGGAACTCATTGTAACAGTATACTCCACGTATAGATATGCGAATATGCGTTATGCCTATGTTCGTCTAAAGGTTCTCAGAAATTATTACTCTATGAAAGCAGCGGAAAATATGGTTATGGCGGTTATTATGTTAGTGGAATACGAATTGGTTGTTTTCAAGGCATGCGAGTCTAGTGGTTCGGAAAAAATAGGTTAGGAGTTCTTTATAGATCTTCTTAGAAATATTTCAAATTTTAACTTTTATTGCCTAATAAGAGCGGAGCTAAAAGACCAGAAAATTTAAATGTGGATATCGTCATTTTGTCAAATAAATGTCTTATATGGGAAGCTAGTCAAGTCTAGCTAGTCAAGCTAGCAAGTTTTAACTAGAATGCATTTATTTAATTAATTAATAAAGGTAAACTACCATCTGTAAGACATTAACATAAACATAACTTTTATGTGAGCTTCTGTTAAGATATTTATGTTTTTTATGAGCATAATAACCAAAAGCTTGTAACCTTATACAATTTTTTAGAAAATATCAGTCAAGGACTAATAGGAAAAATAAAAACCAGAAGAATCTTTACAAACTGAGAACCTTAATGTGGTACTTGTGTAACATTTAAATTGGAAGAATCCGTTTTAAGAAAGACAAATTGAAAAATAAATTAAATTTTTTTTTACGAATTATCTATAAAATGGCTATTAGAGTAGTAATCTATAATAAGACTTTTATATGCAAATGCACATTTTAAGATTTAATTTGTAAATTAAAAATAAATATCCAAAAAGCTATTTCTAAATGATGAAAATATTTATTTAATTATCTCGAGTCAAAAGCAATTCAAGTGACATTAGCTAAAATTTTTTAAATAAAATTTTAAATAATAAATAAATTTTAAAATTTAAATCACACTATAACCCAGCATTTCAAAAATAAATAAATGGTAAATTTTCATACTAATTATAACATAAAACAAGACTTTCCTATTAATAACTAGTAAATAAATAACAACAAAAAAATATAAGTTTATATAATACTTTCAAATAAACCTAATATTATTTGTTTATAAAATACTTGTAGACTAATTATAATTTACGAATATAAAAAAAATCTATGGTTGTTTTTTGTTAAGCCCAAGATAGATTTTATGTTTTTCTTATTAATGAATTAAATTTTTAATTTTATCATAATGATTAATGCTTTTACAAGTAGAATTTTAATAGCAAAATTAATTACATTTTTTTTTCTATATATGTAGAAGAGAACGCGTAATAGTGAAAAACTTAAATCAGACATAAAAATTATATTACGAGGCATATAGTTATTATTGGAAACAATGCAATATTAATAATTTTGAACTACAAAATATGTACATAACCTAAAGAAGACAAAAAAAAAGAAATTCTGTAAACCAAATACAAAACAAAATAGAAAATGTAACATACCTTTAACAAAACTTTTAATAAAAAGTAAATAAAATGTAGATATAACTATAGTATTAAAAGGGACAGAAACATAAAAGTTTCCGGCCGCCTTCAATATTCCTAAAACCACATGAACCAGTGATGATCTTTTTCTACTACTTATCCAATAGTCAATAACTATATATCATCAGCTGAAAACAATAAAATCATGCATACATCTAAACCTTGATCATTGTACAACTTTTTTGGCTCAATAACATTCCAAATCCAAGTAATGTTATCCCTGACCTTGTCCTATATTGCTCAAAAAGCCATGTTTTTCAACTGGATGTTGACAAGTACTTGGTTTCCATCGATAAAAACCATCCTCGACTGCAATTTGAAATATCATTGCGGAACTGCAATAATAATAATTTACAAGAAACTGATGAGGTTGCTTTTTTCTTGAACCTTGTTAATTCAACCTGTAGTTTGTGGTTTTTAATATTATATAAATGATTTTTCAAGTGCCTAGAAGTGATATTTGATTTATTCCAGACGGTTGAGGATGTTTCTCAAGGCAGCTAAGGTCAGGTTCATTTCTGTATATCTTTAGAATGATGAAACTTATTTTATTTAGTAGAAATTTGTAATTTTGTTAATATCGATAGGAGCCATTAAAGTTGTAGACTGAATAGAAATTGAGATATCGAACTTTCTGAGTTTGGGATACTTATAGGCTATGATCAGAAAAATCAGTAAAATTCATGATTTTTTTTTTCTGGAAAACTATTGGTCGTAAAAAGAAATTGTTAAAACAAAAGTTGTTTTGAATTTGAGTGCGCATTAGATGTAATAGAAAAATAATTTTTAGGTTCAAGAAATTTCTAGAAAAACTTTTTCCTCATTTTCTTGAAAAATAATGGGAAAATTGAAAATTTTCTGTCAGCATTCTCATGTAAAAATAGAACAAAACATAAAAAATGACATTTAGTTGAAAAATAAAGAAGTTATAGAAGATTTTTAAAAAATTTGAAAATTTTTGGCTGAAAAATTGGAATTTTTTTTTTTACAAAAATTAAATTTTTATTAAGCAATTCGATAAGCTATTCAAAATGTTTTAAAAAGTCTAATAACACTTTTTTGAAAAATGCACTAAAAAAAAGTTATACTAAAGATTACTAGTTTACCCCTGGAAAAATCTTCAGAATTTCGGTTTTTATATTTTTTTTTTAACTATTGGTTGGCGAGGAAAATTGTTAAAACAAAAGTTGTTTAGAATATCATTGCCCATCAGATGCAATAGAAAAATATTTTTTAACTTCAATAGTTTTCCAGAAAATTGGAAAAAACTTAACAGTTTTTCCTCATTTTCTGGAAAACTATTTGGAATATTAAAAATGTTCTTTTAGAATTGAATTCTTATTAAAGAGTAGAATAATCCATAAAAAATAACTGGCTTTAATTATGACGTTAAAGCATTAGATATTACCATCATAAATTAATATCTTCGATCTGTAGCCTTTTATCTAACAAAAACACTGCGCAAATGTTGAGTATTTTTTATGCTATTTTTGATCATATCTTGTTTATTTTTGTAGCATTTAAAAAGATTGGCAGTAGAAAATTTCCTAAATGATTTTCACAAGATCCTTAAACATAAACTATTTAGAAAAATATTGCTTATAAAAAATAATCAAAAACTAGATTTTCCTTTGATTACCAGTATTTTTGTTTTTTAATCACAGTACCTTGATTAAAAAATTGCGCTTTGCCTTTGTCAGAAGTCACTTGGAGTTTGTCTCCTCTATTTGGAGTCTAAACTATATATTTTATATCCACAAACTATAAAGAGTTCGGCGTAAATTTTGCAGGTACATTCACTATAGGCTATTATGATCAAGAATTTCATTATAGAAATATTCTGCACAATACTTAATATTAAAACCTTATCACAAAATCACCGGGTTATAATAGGATTCGAGCAGAACTAAGGGAATAAGAGCACTTTGAAAATTCGGAAAAAGTCGTTTTTCGACCTCGTTTTCGAGCTCAAAAATGGGCCCTAAAAATGCAAGATCTCGGCTAATATGAGAACTACGACCTTGCGGTTGATCTCGTTGGATTCAGAAGGACGAAACTAAGTCAAAACCGTCGAAATTTTAACGATAGTGCCCATAGAAGCCGAGATATCGACCTCCAAAGTTTGGGATTTTTCATTTTTCGAGTGGGGTATACTCGAATTTTTTCACCAAAAATTGATTTTTCTCGAATTCGAAATAACTATACCAGCGGATTGCTTATATCACCTACATCATAAAAACACCGGGTTATAACGAGATTCGAGCAGAACTAAGGGAATGAGAGCACTTTGAAAATTCGGAAAAAGTCGTTTTTCGACCTCGTTTTTGAACCCAAAAATGGGCCCTAAAAATGCAAGATCTCAGCTAATATGAGAGCTACGACCTTGCGGTTAGTCTCGTTGGATTCAGAAGGACGAAACTAGGTTAAAACCGTCGGAATTTACACAATAGTGCCCATAGAAGCCGAGATATCGACCTCCAAAGTTTGGGATTTTTCATTTTTCGGGTATACCCACTTCATATCGAGATTTTAAAACCTTATCAGCTAGAAAAAAGCAAAAAGACTTAAATATTTTCTATCGATTCAACCAAAGATTGTCCATATATGTACCATCTCGCAATAGACGCTATATCCGAACTTTTCATGTGCCTTTTTACAGAAAAAAACTATGCCAACAGTTCATTTATTCGAACATTAGAACTAAGAAATGAGCTACATAGCCTTAGTTTTTTTAAAACCTTTAAAACCTTTTCTGGAAGCTTTATCTAGCCTTTATTTATATTGTGTTATATTTTCATTTATATTTATATAATTTGATTGTCAATTATTTTTTTTTCTTTTTTTTTTTGTTGTTTGATTTAGATATTTGTTACTTGAGCTTGTATTTAGTTATTTGCGTAACTTTGATTTGCCTGACCCAATAACAAATAAAATAAATTAGATAACCATTTAAGATTTTTATTTTTAGGAAAACGTTTGGATTTACCAAATAATTTCTTAGTGACAGTTATCAAAGAAAGAGTATTTTGTTTCAGTGGCAAATTATGATTTTTCTAAAAAGAAAAAATAAAGGATTTACAGGGAAAAGTCATTTAATCTAGAAAAGTTTGTATATCTATCATATATCATTTAGGGAATAAGTTAAATTATACCTAAAAATTATAAAGTACAAACCAAAAAAAAAAAAAATGCAACGATCCTACAACAGTCAAAATTGTCAAAGTTTACCCGGGAGTAGAACGAAAATGTGAATTTTATAATTTTTAATTTTTTTAGTATTATATATTAAGTATTTTATGATATTTATGCTTTTTAATATTGTAGTAGTTTAGATCACGTAAGGCTTACTATAGTTCTCAACCCCATCAGTCAGTTATGCTTCCTATCACGATAACACAGAAAGCAATATAGCTCAAAGCAAAAATGAAGTTTGACTTTAACTAAAATTACAAATTAATAGATAGATTAATACTGCAAAGAAGAAAGACATATTATATATTAAGCATATACATAAGCTAAATAATATATATTGGTTGCATAATTATGTACATAACTAATCAGAACTGCTCTGATCCTACTGACTGCGCCAGTTTATTCTCTATCACGCTTTATTAACAAACTTGTTATTTCATAGAAAGCAATACAGTATACTTAATGCAAAAACGAAGGTTGAGTTAAATTAAAATTTCAAATGAATATATAGATTAATGCTGCAAAGAAGCATGAAATATTATAGAACAATAGTAAGCATATGCATAAGCAAAATTATATGCATATAGTATTGCATAATTGTGTACATAAGTACATAGTCATTGACGTTATTTTCTATATATCTTTTGCAAAATTTTTAATGTCTTTCAGGCATTTTAACTAACGTAATTTTAATATTTTAAAATATTAAAAAAATAAATGTTATGAATTTATGAAAAGGCCTCACTTGCCTCCTTTAACGAGCTGCTACTAGCTGTATTTTTGTGTCCAATAGACTAAATTTAGTGAGTTAGGTGGAGGAATAGGATATCTATTTTACTTAAACAGAAATGATTAAACCTTTTTTACATTTACTTAACTCGACTTATAATCAATAAAAATACTTCTTTTAATGATCTCTTTAAAAATTGCTCCAGCAAAAGCTACGCTACCGTACAACAATTAATAACTCAATTTTCTCCTTTAAAAAAAAATAATTCCCAAAACGTTAAATTATTCTGATAAACTTAATCCATTTACATAATCGTTTTAGCCGAAACTGGCGCACACCGCAGCCGCTATTCGGCTACAATTTATAATTTCAGCCTAATGCAGGCTACAATATCGCATTTACCAAACTCCATGTTTGCTAATGAACTATATCTCTAAAAGCATAGCACGTTTAAGTACAAGCCGCTCGTTGCACAGTGCAGAAGCATAAATCTGCTGGTATTGCTTGTTATATCCAACCACACAACGTACCCTCTCTGTGTATTGAAGATAATTAATCCGCAAATCCGCCATGTTTCGCATATAATATTGTTTCGGCATAATTAGCATCCGTGTTCTTGTGTCAGGTCTGCTAACCGGTGAGTTATGCGATCTGCCTTTATATGGCTAAATGATCTTATAAGGTTCTACGATTATTAGATGCTTATTAAGAAAATGTTTTTTTTTTCTTGTATTTTTATTTTTAATTATAGATAATTATGGGAATTAAGGAAATTAAACTGAGAGATCATAAAGTATTTTTTAGTTCTGCTTGCTGGAATTTCTAAGTTTTAGCAATAACATGTGCATTTAAAATATAGATTTTACTTAAGTACAGATTTTTTTAAGTCTTATATTTTTTCCCATGTATTTCGGCGTAAAACGATTATGTTATAAATACCAAAGTAGTTTCTAATTTTTTAAGAAAAAATTAGGTTATTAAAGGTTATGTTATAGCAGTATACCTTTTTGAGAAGAGGGTATGGACACATCAAAAAAAAATAAGTTGGTTGGATGGATTATTAATTGTATATAAAAAATGGCAAATCCAACAATTAGAATTGTTTATTCCCTTTTGTTTGTTTTTGCCAATATTTACGATTTTTTTTCATATATAGGATTATTTATTTTAATCTAACTAAGGGGGAGGATCACCTTTTGGTTCAATTGGATTTGACCATTGGTCATTTTCTTAAATGGAAAGTTCTACTTTTACCATAGGATTTGAAAATTTCAAGGGGAAGATTTTTCTTGTTTAAGTTTTCTATCAGCCTAGACAAGGCCAAATTAGGGTCAAATTCTAAAAAAATCCAGAGCCCATTAATTCAAATTTTAGAGCCAAGGGTTGCATGTATTTTATCAATTTCATTAATCGCAAATATGTCCCCAATCTTAATTTTGCTGTCAAAGTTCAAGGCCATTTAAAGCTCAAGATCGGTTTTTACTGACAACTCAAGAGCAAAAAATTTTACGTCATAATGGATATTTTCAAATTTTTTATAATAACCTTCGAGGTCAAAAATTTAAGTACTTTTATCAATTAAATAAAATATTTTAAATTTAAATTTGCTTTATTGACATTCAATTCTTAAATTTGTAGAAGTACAGCAGAGCATTCTATCCTTACTGTTTGCATTATCCGGAAACAATATAGTACGAGGTCGTCACTAAAATTTGAGAAAAAAAGTTACTTTTGGACGAAAAATAGAGGTTCCCATTTAATAGATTTAAATTATGTAACTCGAAAAACTCATCCATTATCCCAAAGATGCTGGTCATACACTTTTATAAAAGGTAAAAAACACGAAATCTACAGCATCACAAATAATTAAATATAATAATTAAATAAATTATTTGTGATGCTGTAGATTGGTCAAATTCAATGACCTTTATTGCGTAAAGCGTCTTTTTCAGGTTAAGAATCTAAAGAGAAATCAAGAACCACGTTTAAAAATGAGCCAGAATGTACATTATATTAAAAATATTGAATTTTCTTGTATACACTAAATTAAATATCGCGCATAAATAAGAGCTAGAAGATAGAGATTCTTTTGTTTTTAGATGAATGAAGGTCTTTGACAATTATCATTAAATTAATGTTAGAATCTTATTAAATTACTTCATTTTCTTTTGAAAGACTTTTGCAGTTCGGAACTTGAAGGACTACCAAACTTTTTTTTTCAAATGAATCGGAACTTTTGAAAAATTGAAGAATTGGAGAAGTTTTATTTATCAACGGCAAATAAGAAGTACGTCACATCTGTTTATATTTTCATTTTCAAGTACTATGAAAATATACTTATTAGTGTACATTAGATAAAAGAAAAAAAGTTTGAAAGACGACTTCAAGTGTCTAGAAATAGAGACAACTGCCAAGAAGAAATACAAGCTGCTTGAAATAAAATATATTTATTAAATTTTACTTAAGCCTTCATTGAAAAATAAAAATAACAAAGCATGACAGAATTAAAGAAAAACAGCCTATACAGAGTGTCCCAAAAGTCGACGACCAAACTTAAAAGGCTAAAGGGGGAGGTCATTTTGGATTAAAATAACTATATATGTTGTTATCCAATTGTTCACAGTTAAAAAGTTATTTAATATTTTGTACTTTTTATTAAAATTGAATGCTAGCAACAATAAAAAGAGTTATGCAAAATAAACGGATTATTCTACTGATTTGTTTTTAGTCATGTTTAATTCTTAGGAGTATCCTTTTAATCTTAAAATAGTTTCAAAAACTCTGTTCTCTTCTAGTCAAGAAAAATATAATCTTAAAAACAAGTTTTGTTTTCAAAAAATATAAATATTTTTTTTAATGAATGCTTATTCAATGAAATTAACCTTTAAAAAACTGACTCGTTCTTAGAGAATCTTGAAAAATTAATGTACAACTCGCCCATGTCAAAATGGCCTTTGAGATGCGGGAAGAAAGAGTGAGAGAGTTAGTGTGCGATGAAGACAGTAAATGATAAACCAACGGCCTAATATGGGCTTTCGAGGATTTTGCCACTGCGCACCCAAATTTCACTGGCCATTTCGATATTTCCGAGCTGTAGTTTCATAACATAATAAAAGACTTGAATACAGATTTGTCTTACTCAATTTCTAATGGAAAATACTTTATTTCTACTATTGCCACATTTTTTCAAAAATACCAGAAATTGTAATAATATTTTTTTTATTTAATTATTAATAAGGTATTAACTACATTAAATGTTCAAAATGTCTGCCGCCTACACTTACACATAATCTACATCGTCGAATAAAATTTCTTTTTAACCGTTGAAATCCCCGCTGCATGGTTGTTATAGATCACTCTGATCGCTTCTTCTATTTTTTGACGCAATTCCTGTTCAGTGCGACTTTCTGTAGCGTAAACTAATTCTTTAAAATAACCCTACAAAAAGGAGTCCAATGGGTTAAGGTCGGGGGACCGCGGTGGCCAGCGGATAGTCCCACTCCTTCCAATCCAACGATTTGGAAACTGTTAGTTGATATAAACTCTCACTACTCGAGCGTAGTGTGGAGGAGCTCCATCATGCTGCAGCCACATGTTTCGACGTGTTTCTAAGGATACGTCTTCTAGTAAGCCATTTAAATGATTTTATAAAAGATTGAGGTAGCTTTCGTCATTGAGTCATCTTGGTAATTTAAAAGGGCCAATTAAATTACCCTCAATTATTCCAGCCCACATGTTTATTCCAAATTGATTTTGGAAACGGGAAGCGCGCACAATTCTAGGGTTAACATATTCCCAATGATGTAAATTGTGAATATTAAATATTGCTATCCTTTGAAACAATGATCATCGTTGATCGTCGCTCTACAAAAATCTTTGGAAAAACTGAGGGTCGGTTCTGTTGCGACGCAACATATCCCTGCAAAATCGTACTCTTGTGGCGTAGTCTCCGGGTAACAATGCTTGCACTCGTTGCACATGATATGGCACAGAGATCTTCTCAAAATACGATGCACCGATGAAGATGATAATGCCAAACGCCTTGCCATACGACGAATACTAATGGTCGGATTTTCTGCTACCATATTTATTATCTCATCTTCACCAATATCAACTCTAGGCCTTCCTTCTCTAGGCAAATGCTGGCCAGGAATTTGACCATTCACGTATATCCTATGAACATTTTGAAACACTCTGTATTCAGCATAATGTGCTCTATTAGGAAATCGTGCCCTATACTCTCTAGCAGCAGCCCGAGCATTACCGTCACAAAACCCAAATAATAGACATAATGCATTTCTGCATATTCCTGTGGCGCATAACGCATCTTTAATAGTTGAACTAACAAATAAAAAAAAGTAGGTACTTATTAATCACAAAGGTCGAAATGAAATAGCCCAGTATGGAGAAAAGCGTACCTAAGATTGATTTAAAAAATACCAAATCGTTTGTTATTTTTATCTCAACAAAAAAGGACAATGCAAATTATTCAAAATATTTTTAAACTGAACTTTAACGTTCACCTTAAATTTAAGAATAGGTAAATGGTAAATACCTACCTTAATAATATTGGTAATAAATAAAAACCCTTAAAAGTTTTTGTGATTTTTAAAAGAATTGGCAATGGGACAAGTAAAGTATTTTCCATTAGAAATTGGGTAAAACAAATCTGTTTTTATTATTTACTATTATGTTAAGAATCTACAATAATTTCTCAAGATTTTCTAAGGGCGGGTCAGTTTTTTAAAGGGTAATTTCTGTTTATCACCATCCATTAAAAAACTTACTAAGATTTTTTGAAATCAAAACTTGTTTTTAAACATTTTTTTTTGGACTAGAAGACATTAGAGTTTTTGAATCTATTTTAAAATTAAAAGGACATCCCTAAGAATTAAACATAGTCAAAAATAAAACAGTAGTTTATCGCGTTTATTTTGCATAACTCTTTAATTGTTCGCAGTATTCAATTTTAATAAAAAATACAAAAAGGTGAATAACTTTTTACCCATCAGTATTTTGATAACCACATAATATGGATATTTAGATTCTAAATGACCTCCTCCTTCCCCTTTTTAAATTTGATCGTTGACTTCTAGGACACCCTGTATACAAGAAAATTGTAATGCTTACCTTTTTTAGACTTCCTCGATAAAATAGTCAATATTTAACTGTTCATACTAGTTTATTTAGTACGTTTAAAAATTGTATTAGGTTAATGTAAATGTGGTATCTGTGTATCACGTGTGTAAGATATTTTACTTATGGTTTTTTTTTATTAGTTTGTACTAGGTCTAAAATACTACGTCGACTCTAAAATAAACAGATTTTTATTTATTTACTTTTAGGTCATTCTTGTAGAGTCCATAATTATTTGGTTAATTATTTTGTTAGTCTATTATTTTACTAATTTTAGAAAAATATAATAATCAACAGCAGTCAAAAAAAACATCAATGAATGCATATAAAATATACGAGTTTTTCATAACATGTATTTGATGATCTTAAACAACAACAGGTTTATTACGAACATTATATAAAAACAGACATCACGATTATTAAAATATCTGTGAGTGTTGCGTTACTTGACATAATATTGTTGCACTTTATTATATTTTATGCACGGAAATAGTGAATTCAAGGAAAAATTTATTTACTGACAATTGGCTTTTTCTTCAGTTAAAATTCTGCGCAATATTTAGTTGTTTATAAAAGTTGTTATGTAACTAACTAAAGATTAAAGTAAATTATTAATTAGAAATTACTAAAAAATATTATCTTAAATAAAGTAACTAATAATACATAATAAAATATTATATATTATAGGAATTTCTCTCTTACTGATATACTAAATTTTGTATAACTTTTAATTGTGCTACATCTATTATAAAATATTACACATATTTCCTCTTATCATTATTTAGGATAAATAGATACTTAAAAAGGAAGAAGTAAGGAGAGTAGCTATATCAAATGATTTGGAAAAAACTGAATAATAAGACATTCAACTACTTTAGGATCCTGTGCTTCTCGAATACCACCAGTAACCACTAAAACCTCACATAAAATCACACTTCTCATTTTATAGTACTATCATATATTTAGACTTTTTAGCTTAGGAATCCCAAGAGTTTCTTTTCTTAGCTCTTTCAATACAAATATTTTATCAATTGACGATATATTGATTTAATGCAATATGATAAATATGGTAAATAAGTCGAATTTTAAATTAAATTTGAATTGCCTTATAGCTTAAATTCGCTTAATAATTTATAGCAGACTACGAAGCAAAAAAAATATACAAATGACCGAACAACAAAAGCTATTATACAAAGCTTTTATTTCAAAACGATCCACCCTTAATGACTTTCTTAAAAAAAAAAAATAAAAATAAAACATGTTAAATTAGATATACAGGGGGACGTTTAATTATGCATTTATTGAAGTTCTGTCAATCACCTCCTCACCTCCAGCTAACCTCACTTTATTATGTCAAATAGGAACCCCCATCGTGTGATCATAGTAAGCAGCGTAAAATTCTCTATTTAACGGTACCAAAAAAATATAATCGGTAAATGTGTAAGCAAATAGTTAGCGAAAATGTCTAAAAATAATGAATATTTTATTTACGCCAAACTTTGTTATGTCAAATGGCTACCCCATGGTGTGATACATTATTTTAAAGAACATTCATTATGCTATCAATGGTTGTAAAAAAAAAATAACATTGATTGACCAAGAAGCAATTAAATTGTAAATCGGTAGGGTAGAAAAACAAATTTAATTAGTTTAACAAATTTATTTTATTAAATGTTCAAAATGCGCGACGTTATTAGCAAGACAATAAAAAAGCCTATTTTCAAACTCTTTACGAACATTGGCAAGGGTCTGCCCGCTAATTTCTCTGCATTCTTGAAATATTCTATTTTTTAAATTCTTAATACTCTCAGGTGGGGTTTTTTAATTTTTGCTTTTTAAGTAGCCCCAAAGAAAAAAGTCTAGTGGGGTTAGATCCGGAGACCGCGCAGGCCATTCGATTGCACCACGTCTGCCAATCCACTTTTCCCGAAAATTTTCATCAAGCCACTCTCGAACTACCAAAGTGTAGTGCACGGGAGCTCCATCCTGCTGAAAATGTATATTATTTTCATTCAATAATATAGCACCATGTCGATCTACTTGATTTTTCATAGATTGGATGATGGAAGGGTATATTGAATTTTCTAAAAGGTTTAAATAAATTTCGCCAGTCAAATTTTCTTCCAAAAAAATGGCCCGATTATTTCATTCCCAAAAATTCCTGCCCAAACATTAATTTTTTGGGGATATTGGGTATGGCCTTCCCGAAAAACATGCGGATTTTCATTATCCCAGTATCTACAGTTATGTCTGTTCACCAGGCCATTTAAAAAAAAGGTCGATTCGTCACTGAAGCAAATGTTCTTCAATAAATGGGGATCGTCATCAATTCTATTCTTTCGGCTAGCGTATACACCATTTTATTAACTCACTGTTTTAAGTAAAATTGAAAAATTGGACGCGTCAAACTGACAGTTTTAGCAATAATAAATTGCCTGCTTTTTAAACCCCTTAAAAATGTAAGGTATTGCAGTGTTTTTTTGTACCTATTAGGTAGGTTTCGCAAAAAATATAAGTGAAATAAATACATATACAAAGTTATAAGACTGCAAAGATTTTTGCAAAAAATTTGAAGACACTCTTTTTTCTCGCAAATAACGGTACACATTCTTTACCTAAAAAAATAAATAATTTGCTTAAACTAAATGTACTGTTTGTTACCATACATTTTAGCTTCTAAATTGCTTGTATTTTTTTTGATGATCTATTATAGAAAATGTAAGAATTTTAAAATGATGTAGGTACCACACTAAAAGTATTCATTTAAAATACTAAAGTTTGGCGTAAATAAAATATTCATTATTTCTAGACATTTTCGCTAACTATTTGCTTACGATGAGGAGGTGATTGACAGAACTTCAGTAAATGCAGTAAATTAAACGTCCCCCTGTATATCTAATTTGACTTTTGTCTTTTTTGAGTTTTTTTTTTTTTTTTTTTTTTATTAAGGGCGGATCGTTTTGAAATGAAAGCACTGTATAATAAAAAATAAAAAATTAAAGTTTTCCTTTAGAATAAAACTTGTTAATCAAAAAAACAACAAATGAAACATGAATTTGTCGTAAAATTTGCTATAATAATTTCGTAATATAAAAGTGTATTAGGAAAGTAATATGAGAATCCATTACCAAATATTTTTTTGCCGTAGGCGATCCTATAAAAGCTTTTAATGAATAATTATAATGAAGGGGCTTTTAAGAGATAATAAAAATGAAATTCAACCCTAATGGCTGTTTGTTTATCCTTCAGCTTTGTCTTCATATTTAGGAAACATTCTTCGTTATTTTTTCTTTAGCAGCAAGGAAAAATTCTTAAAAATAAAATTGAAAACAATTCGGTAAATTCGTTGAAATTTCCAATAATAATGCAAGAAGTGAACGACGTGAAATCGAGTGAAACTGGAGCAAGTTACGTGCTCGGTCCGAGCCAGGGCGAAGGTATAATTTTCACGAAAACATAAAAGAATACTCAGATGTCCGCACAATCCAACCCCTTGGGCCCGAGGGACCCCTAAAGAAATGGTCGATCTATGACTCCCCGATTTTGTCAACAAGAACTTTATGGAAACTCGGAAAACTTTCGAGTTGTTACAATGTTTTATATTTTTGCTTCAGTTGTTATATATGGCTTTGTATATGCGGGCTCCAGTTTTAACTTTTTTGTTTTGGCCAAATACTTTAAAGTGGAGTTTTTTTGCTAAAAAAGTTATATATTGCAAAAAGTCTTATAAAATATAATTTTCTTTTAATGTACAGATATTTGGTATAAACATTGTTTTGGTTTTTTTTTGGCTTTTGCTTTGAATTTCGCTATTAAAAAAAATTAAAATATTAAGAGACGTTTAATAATTTATTAAGTAATTTACGTAAATATTTTTCCCGACCACTATAGTTTTGATATAGAAAAGTGGGAAAAGTGTAAGTAGTAAGAAATAAATAAATATAAGATAAAAGCACAAATTACTAAATTAGTCTAAATGCAATATTGGATTAATATACAAAGAGCTTTATTTAAATAGTGACAATCGTAGTGTAATTAGGCCACATATTTTGAGCAGTTAAAAAAACTATTTGCACTGATCAAACTGTTTATTTTTATCACTTTTTTAAACCGTAATTAGTATTAAATTCGTTAACTTAATTTTTTTTTAGCCGTTGGGCACCAGAATGTATGTTATTCTATATATCAATACTATAACGATACGCACTGGCCATCAAATGATATATCATTTGAGTAGGGCTTGTCGAATAACAGATTAGTTAATTTAAAAATTAAATGGAACAAAGTTGCTCGTTTCGAAGTTTATGGGCAAAATTTGATAATCCTTATTCGAAGCTACTCCGAAGTTATTTCCAATTAAATTCACAAGTAAAGCTCCGCATTTCGAACATTAATAGTATCCGGGTAGATTAATGAAGTTGTTGGACCTCGCAACTGCCTTAACTACTAATACTACTAACTTGGGCCCTCTCTAATGTTGCTTTACCTTATGCCTCGCCGATTGTTATAAAGGGATATTGCTTGGACTTATATATCGTCCTAAAAATACAACGTTAATAGTAGTAATTCGCTTAACAAAAATTTACACAGTTTCCATAAAAGCAGCAAATTTAACTGTGCTGCCGATCGTAACTTCAGTCAATCATCTATTTAACTGTCAGCAGGTACACCATAGAAAAACAGCCTTTTTAGGGACATACGCGGTAAAAGGACGGCGTGTTAGCGTCGTATGTAAAATGGGTCTATCTCGATGCTTCAGATCTAACTCTACCTGTACTTTGTAATATTGTCGACATAAATCGAATCATTTGGACGGCACAATGTGGCCTTTAGGTGTCAGATGCAGGTAACTTGACAAATGCGGTCGATTTTTCAGATTGGATTTATGTCACGTCTAATTATTCTTTTTGTTTTAATTGCATGTGTATGCTTTTAGGCATCTATTGATTATGTAATATCATTTGAATCGGAGACAAAAAAATGCATTTTTGAAAAAATTAAATGTATAAAGAATATACTATTAAAATATATCCATAAACGCTATGCAATAATTTAATTTTCAGATTAAATAAAATTAATATACGATTCTTTTCTCGCAACCGATACGTGAGAGGCGACAGTAACAAATCACACAACCCCAATCCAGTTCTGTTACTAAAACTGGACATAAATCTATATTATATCTGTTCTTCGGGTCCTAATTAGATAAAGTTTCTTTGGTTTTAGGTTGGCTGCGAGTGACACAAAGGCAGACCCGGGGCAAGATCTTGTCTCCGGACCTTCTCTTTGTACGAGAACTAACCAATATTTATTGTATCGATACTGTCATAAAACTTTTCGGGAGACTCGCATGAGAAACTGGTCGGTACTGTTGTGATCGCGTTCCGAAAAAAAAGGTGTCGAAATTTAAAATTCACTTTTTTTTTATTATGGGCTTTTGTCTTCGCGCATTTTTAGTTTTCAATTGTAATGATATGAAAGGGTATAGTTTAGGTGCTACTAAAGTTCTTTGGTCTACTGGGAGAGTCTGTCTTTTGAAGAGTTCTTGTCAAGATAATGTTATTTTAGAAAATGTTCACTGTAAAAGAATAAAACTTAAAAGTGATTGCAAATCTAAATAAATTTAAGGACTTACGTATCATTTTTTACAAGCTTATTGTAAGTGAAGTGTCTTAAATCTTGTCAAAAACTTCTTATGCAAAATAGAATCTTGATCCTGTGTTGCTTATATGAGCTTGAAACAATATCTATGGTCTTTAAAAATCACAAGCAGGAAATTGTAGAAGGCAGTTCATTTGGAGCTAGTCTTACATATACCCTTCGGTTGCCCATTCTATATTTAGAGCAAGAGAGAAGTTGTTTTATTTGTTTATCACCTTGTCAACTTGAAAATGTTTTATCACCTTCCTCGTCAAATAAGAAAACTTAAGTCTTATAATAAGTTAATTAGTTATTAAGGGTATGCTCTAGGCGAGTTTTTAAATGATGTTCTATCTTGATTACCAAATATGTATGTGTGATTTGGAAGAAATAATATTGTAACTCTATTTTTTTTCTTAGATCTACCAGTTTTAACGTATTAAAACTTACAAATTTAAAAAATTACTTATTTTTCGAATATACAGATACTAAATTTTTTTTAGGTCATAAATGGCAAGCTTTGTAAAGATTTGCCATTAAAACTTGTTTGTCAGTTCACTTCAGATAATTGACGCGTACTTTCTAATAAATCTGTTTTCTAAAATTATAATAAATGTTAATATTATAATATTAAAAAAAGTATAAATATTAATAAAAGTAAATATCTAAAAGATTATTGTTACTGTTAAAAACTATATTGTAAGTTGCCCCATATTTAAAAATGCCAAGTTCAGAATTAAAGCAGAATATTGTTGGTTTATATTGTGAAGGCCTAAATAAAGATTATTTGGTACTTAAAGCGTCTTGATAGATGAAACACCATACAAATGTTTCTCTGATAATATCTGGATTATTTGCCGAAAGGTTCTTAATTTCGTTCGCAGCCCTTAAACATTCTGATGAATTATTCTAAGAGCCATAAATAAAATAAATAAGAATTAAACAATTATTTAACGCAAATATTAGAAAAAAATGCACTTTATATTTCTTCGAAATCTTGAGTACTTGGGATGGAAAAAATCGTTGATTTCTTAGTTTCTTGCACTAAGATATTTCTATTTTGAACCCAGACAAATACTAAAAACTATATTTCTATAAACACTGTCAAGCTTGTTTGGCTTATTCTCGATTTTAAGTTTAATGTTTTATTGACTTAGATTAAATAAGGCTTTGTCAGTAAAGGGCAATAAAGCTACTTTTTGAATTTGAAGTATTATAGACTATACTTCCAGCACCTAATTTTCAGATCTGGTGGATTTTTTTTTCACTTACATCGCATATTTTGTAAAACCATGTATAAAGCCTTTTAATCCTAAAATTGTGATATGCTCTTTTGGCGCCCAACAATATTTTTAATGTTTGCTTATTTTTTATTTTTCAGTGCAAAATGCTTTAAATTTTTAAATTTACATAAAGTTATGTTAATAACTTTTTCGAAAATTGTTAAAAAATAGTTTAAATATTGACAACATGAACAACGATAACAGACGACATTACAAGGCATATTCACACATCAACGGAAGCTAAAGCGCAAACTGGTATTACGTTGTTTGGTGAAGAATTTAATAAAAAAAGAATTGCACATATTTTACATGCTGCCCAATCGTCAATACGTAGGGTCTTAAGACTGTATAGGGATACTCTATCATTTACCAGATGTCCAGGTCAAGGTCGGGGGTAACAACAGTAACAAAGGATCGATTTTTGTACTTGCACACTTTGATAAATTGTGCAAAAACGGCTAGAAACTTATAAAATCAGCTGACATAAGCTTCTCAGATACGGATTTGATATCAAATAAATATCAAGAATAGTGGTAGCTGGTCCATGGTCACCAGTTAACAACGTGCTGTCAGATTACCATTTGCCAGAGAACACGTTAACTGGACTGATGTAGATGGATGACTCCAGGGCTGTACTATTCTCTGACGAGTCAAGATTTACTCTCTTGATAAAGTATAGAGAAGAGTAAAAGTATATTGAAGACCTGAAACCAGATTCCAACAAACCAATATTTGTCAGTAAAATGCTTTTGATGAAAGAGGTGTTATGGTTTTGAGAGGATTAACCTTCGATGCTCATACTAATCTCCATAAAGGGGGTTATCCCTTTTGCCTCACTAGTTGGAAATAATTTTAGACCTCTTTGTGAGACCTCTTCTCACATACGGGGCTATCGTTTGGTGGCCATGTATGGAGAAAGCGAACATTCGTGCTCAACTGGATAGAGTCCAACGTCTTGCATGTCTCAGCATAACGGGTTCCATGCGGACGGCGCCAACTAGAGCGCTTGAGACTCTGCTGAGCCTTCCGCCTCTGGACCTGGTTGTGCAATTCGAGGCAATGACGACTGCGTACAGGCTACACGTCACACACAGGACACATACAGGAATGTCCTCTCCTTCTGATGGGCAGTGACCTCATGGCTCCGGTGCCTGTGGACTGCGAGGGATTCGTGACGCACATTGCAGGCAGAGAGGAGTGGCAACATTCCAACAGACCTGCATTGCTAAATAGGGATACCATCTGGTACAGAGATGGCTCCAGAATGAATAACAGAGCTGGATCAGGGCTTTGTGGTGGGATCCCACATACCAGTAGGGCATAGTCGCTGACGGAGCACGCCACTGTCTTCCAGGCCGAAGTATTCGCTGTATTAAAATGCGGACAGAAAAATCTTAAGCTGCGGACACCGCAATACAGTCGTATCAATATGCTCGGACAGCAGAGCTGCCATTAAGGCTATCACGGCCGCAAAGGTAAGCTCCAAGCTGGTACTAGAGTGCATAAAAGTGAAAAAACTGGTACAGGTTGACTGCAGGGTCCAGCTCGTCTGGATAGCTGGCCACGCAGGCCATGCAGGTAATGAGGAAGCGGACTCTCTTGCCAGACTGGGATCCGCAAAAGTGCCGATGGGGCCGGAACCCGTAGTTTTTATCGCCAAATGCGTTGCGGTCGCGTCAATGAAGGGTCTGCTGGACAAGTGGACCCACCGATGATGGACTGAGTCCCATGGTATGAGACATGCCAAAGCGCACATAGGTGGGCCCTCTGCCTGTCTCACCAAAAATCTACTACGCCTAAAAAGACGCGAAATTCGGCTAGTGACAGGTCTTTAAACCGGTCACTGGTACTTAAGAAGCCATCTCCATACTATCGGTATTGCGAACAACCCGGAATGCCGATGGTGCTGTAAGGAGAATAAAACCGTTGACCATGTAGTCGCAGAGTGCCCAGCACTCACGCGCGCCAGGTTCAAATACTTGGGTAACACTTTTAGTGTACCGAGTGACTTTAAGTCCTTCAGACCAGAAAGCCTTATCGGTTTCTCTAAGGCCGTTGGGCTCTGGTAACCCCCGGTGATGACAAGTCCATCAGGAGACCTATATTCATAACTGCCTTGGCAGCCCACTGTTTCGACAATTCAGACAATTCAATTCATGTATACGAAAACATATCGCTCGCAAGAAAATAGGAGAAAATATACTTAATAGTTATAATGGATACCTGAACGAAGATTGGGTAGAGGATAGAGGAAGAGAAAGACATCGTAAATTTTGGATTGGGAGTGAGAAATCATAGAAGCGATGTGTTAGTAATTTTTTTAAATATTAAAGAGTTATATAGCCCTAGCACCTCGCATGGAAAATGAACATAACCAATTCCAGATAACAAAGTAAAAAAATAAAAAGGACTACATTTTCTAAAACTGTAAAATAATCTGTCGAGATGTCACCGTTTTAAATCAACTTGATACTGGTAGTGATCACAAGGCAGTAAAAGAATTTTAACAACTAAACCAAAATTGGAGAGAAAGAAACTCAAGAAGATCAAAAGGCAGCAAAATAGAGAAAGAAACAATGAAATTAATGGTAGAACGAAAAAGATGCAGTAAGGGTACTGAATAACAGCTTAATAAGCATATAAAGAAAATAGTTCCACAGCATATTCGAGAATACAACGTTGGTCAGATCAAGAAGACAATAAAAAACAATGTAGTACTGAAAACACAATCGTCAAAAGGAAGACCAATAATAATACATATAGAAGACAAGAATGGAATAATAATATCAGACAGACAACAAATTAAATTAAAAATTAAAATTTTCTGTCAGGAGCAATAGAAAGAGCGACGCTGAGCATCAATTTAAGAGACAAAATACCAAATAATTAAATAAGAGGAAGAACGAAGGTGACAGATATAGTGAAAATAATAGTTAAACTTATATGGCAATGGGTAGGGCATGTAGCAAGAAGTGACACAGATAGATGGACATGATGAACACCGAGGCAAACAAAGAGAAGCGTAGGCAATATGGGCTAATGGTGTAAAGAAAATTGCGGATAGAAGCTGGTTACAGATAGCACAGTACAGGAAGCCAGCCATAAAAGGAATTTGGAGTGGATAAGCAATGGCTAAGAAAGAAGAAGAAAAACGCTCGTCCTTAAACAACCTGCATACTAAGGCTCTTACAAGATATGGATATTGATGGAAAGATTGATTGGCCAGCTAGATCGCCAGACCTTACTCCAATAGAACATATGTAAGATGCACTCGAAAGAACTTTTAGAAGCAGATTAAATCTATCAAAGCCCTGGAACAGATATGGCTCACAGAAGAATGGAATGGTATTTCCAAAGAGCAGGTTTAGAATCTGATTATGTTAGATAGCTTATACAATTAAGTATAAAAATACGTTATAGGACACTTGCAAGGGCAAGTGGCAGTACTAAATATTATTGTTTTTTACTACCCAGGAATCATTTATGCTTCTTGCTAAGTGTGTTGGATTGGAGGTCAAATAAAATTGTTTAATTTTAAGTTTCACTGTGTTTTTTATGATTGTACAATATAATATTTATGAATAAAAGGTTTTTACTTTTCATCAACTTGAGGATGGCCTGAGGTCGAAACATAAGCAGTATTAGTTTAAAAAAAAGTGTATGTTTCTTCTCAAGGTTTTATGAGAGTATAAATTATTCAATATTTAAATCAATTTATAAAAGTAATGAGAGTCCATAATATCTTATTAAAGGCAATAAATTTATAGCATTTTAATTATTGTTTTATTATCCGATATGGCGTAATAAATTTAGCTTTGTCAGGGCGCACTTGCAATTTAGAGACAAGGCATAAGAAATAAGACGAAAGTTCTTTCCGGTCCCAAGGCTGGTTATCTGTTTTCGTTTTTAAGGACAGGTCGCCAGGTATATTGGCCATAATTTATTACCTTTACCACAGACAATCCGATATTATCACACAAAATCCTAATCAATGTTAATTTATAGCGGTCCGATACCAATAAACATATGAACCCTTTGTTTCATCAGTCCCTTTGGTATAAGCGCGGCTTCGAAAAATGACAGTCATTAAAATTTCGTGGCGTCATTTTACCTACAAAATTATTTTTTTCTTTCTAATTTAATGAGGTTTGATTAGCATAAGCGGTGGTTCTTTACCATCTCGGGTTTATATAAAACATCTTAAAAGCGAAACCATGTTTTGTGTCATTTTTAATAAGGTGGGTTGTTTCAATTTGGGAAATATTATTATTTTATTTGGGTGGCTTTTTATTTATTGAATATCTTTTTTATTTACTTATCAGAGACTTATATGTTTTATTTTAATATTTAGGAATTGAACAAAAAATAATCAAATGAATCCTCAATCAAATAACTCTTACACTTTAAAGATGAATTGAAACCAGAGCCTTTTATATATATTACACATTATTTGAAAAAAAATGTATAAGCTAATATTTTTATCAAATTAAGAGTTTTTAGGTAAGTTGCATAATGAAGCAACATGCTAAAAATTTAATTTTTCTGGTATAAATAATAATTTTTTATATGTCGAAAAAACATAATTATTCCATAACTTATATGGACACGATGCTTTTTTTAATATTTAGCTGCCAAACTAATACATTATTGGAGTTAATTTTTAGTTTAAAAAAATTGTCTTTTATTTCATTTATTATCTTAATCATCTTATTAAGACCTACAATATTTTCATCAAAATTGTAATATTTAATAAATAGATAAATTAATAAAACTTGTTAGTTATTATAAATTATTATACTTAATTTACCATTTGGTCAAAATACAAATTATATGGTTTATCGACTTATTAACAAAATATAAAAGAACAAATAAATTACTACATGTTAACGAGTCAATAAAATTGAATATTAAAAAATTAAACTGCTCTAGTATTGTGGTATTAATAAGTAGTCATTAATATGTATGAATGTTAATTATGAGTTAATTAAATTTAATAAATTTAATTAAATGTAACAAATATTTACCAAATGTTTATAAAATTCCCTGATTTGAAGATGACCAGCTTAATATGAGTGAAAAGTCTGCCGGGATTTGTAATTATTTTAACCTACTTTTTTAATATTTCTTTTAACATAATATGTTACGGTTATTTTTCACATTCTAGTTCTCAATCATTAAGATTTGTTTTTTTTTCCTTCTCTATATACTTTCCGTAAATAAGTGAAAAAAAAAATATTTTCAGATTAAAACTAAAATACCCGATTTAAATTCACGAATTTAAATCCAATATAATTAAGCAAAAACATAAAATTTATTATTGGAACTTAGATAGATACGATTGTCACTTTCTAATATCCTGCTCTAAAAGCAGTATAATTTCACTACTGAACATAATTTAGAATGTGGAAACTTGTATATCTGGCAGTACTTTGGTATCAAATACAGACTTAGATAAGCATTAAAAGATCTATTTCAGTTAGCAAAAACCAATTTAAAAACAAATTTCACAATGGATTTTAAAGATTCTAGCTTAATCTGCATTTAAGTTACACATAAATAGATTAAATTTAAATATTTTAATTATTCACATTATGATTTAACTCTTTGAACTTAACATAAAGGAAATATACACGGAGTCGTAAAATTTAAGAATAATTAATTTTTGTACAAATTCTGGAATAAAATGAAAGTTGGTTTAAAAGTATATGAGTTAAAAATTAATGAATATAAGTTAAAGGCATAACCTAAATGGATATGATTGTCACTATATATTCTTTTGTTCTTTAAGCAAATACATTTTACTACAAATAGAATAAACAAAGCGGTGAACATTATCGTTTAAAAAAACTATCTATACGTTAAATTTTTTCAGTATGTTGATTAATTATTTAATAAAAATGTGTTAATTGTTATTAATTAATTAAACTTTTTTACCCAAGAATTTTTTTAAATATTTTTCTGAGTAATTTTTGGTATTTTTATAGGTTAGCAAAATACGAAACATTAAAAAAAAATTATAATCTGTAGTGTTAGAACATAAGATTATAGGGTATTCTCACTACATAAGTACTGAAGTATATACATAATTTAATTATAAAAAAAACTTGTTTAACTACATTATTTAATCAATTATAATTATGGCATTATCAGTATTAAAAAAAAAGCGAAATAAGCATACTTTGGCACATAAATCTTACGTATAGTCAAAATTCTTAACTTAAATGAATCCGATAATTATTTCCTTATTATTCAGTTGTAAAAGGAGCATTATTTTATTGGTGGATGAATATAAGTAACTTCCGGACCTAAGATTAAAAAAAAATTATTGAGATATTCTAATTTTATATGATATATAGTAGGTTTAAACAAATTTTAAACAAAATGCTTTACCTTAAAACCATATTTACATACTTTTATTTATACCTTTTTCATATTTAAACCATATAACAAAGCAACGAAGCTATATTCCTCAAAAGTTTTAGTTTAATAATAAACCAAGCTGTGACAGGCTAGTAAACAGTCAAATAGACCGACCAGAAACAAAAGCTCATATTTCCGATGCACAGTTTAATAAATGGTCGATTTAAAGCGTTGAATATAGAAATGTGCGATGTGTGGTCCGCGAATATAATAACAAATGGCATAACAGATATCAACTGCCACCGAAGTATGCAGACATTGTTTGCCGTGCTAATTAACCATAACAGTTCAACATTTCAAGCGAGAAAATAAGAAGCGGAGAACTAAGCCTAAAGAAACCGCTCCTGATATAAAGGAGTTTTCGCAAAATGAGTTTATTTAGTTTTAATTAGATCAATTAGTATTAATTTGTTGCTTTTTAGATTTCCATATTTAATAATTCAATGTTATTATGTCAAAGTGCATCATTTTAGTGGACAGTATATTCATCATCTAATATTTAGTTTTAAGAACCCCATATCGCAAGTCTTCATGCCACTGTAATCTGTGATAATAAAAATAACATTAACTTCAATAGCATTTTGTTCATTTGTCATCAGCATATGCTAATGAGTAAATTTTAAACTAAGAGCTATTAATAATTTTAGTGTAACTTTTTTAACTAATAATTAGGCTTAAATTATATACATAATATTAAATACTACTTCTTCAGCACCACAATCTTAATTCTCCTTTCCTGAACAGCCTCTCTATACACACATTAGTTATGAATTTTTCGTTGAAATATGCAAAAGAGCTGCCGATAATATAATTCTAAATAAGTTTTGAGTTATGAACTAGCAGTTGTTATGATTTTACTAAATATCTAGTTATTTTTTTCTTTCAATCCTAATATATAGTTCTTATTATAATATTTTTATAAATTGAATCTCTTCTTTTAATTATGGTCTTCTTAGGAGAAAATTTTAAACATCAAATTCAAATAATTAAGACCAATAGAAGATTCAGGTCACATTTATATATTTAAACCATTGTAGTTCTAGTAGCTAAATTAGTAATTGCAGTTTTATGAAAATTATTAATTATATTAATTATTATTATTTTTCCTGGATATTAAAGGTTTTATAACATGCAAACATTTTAAACTACTTTACCTTCATATTTTCGTCAGCTATTAGCAGTTTAATGCATAATTTTAGTAGAAAGCATAGTCACTTTCAGATTTAGTTTTAATTATGATCTTAGATAAATAATGGTTTAAAGTTCAAATTTTTGTGAAGATCAAAATTTTTTTAGTTACTTTATTAACGTAACCCAATACTGATATTTCGGTTCTTTAGCACTACAAGGAACCTTAATCCCCCTATCATGTCGTAGTAGGTTCTTAAAATTCCTACTTACTTTTTATTAGTGTAAATAGCTTTGGCTAAATATATCTTTTCGTCTCAGACTAGGTCATATTAACCATCTTTCAAAGACAAGTTCAATTTATAGGTCTTTTCAGGCCTGAGTTCACAGGAAATTTTATTAAAAACTAAATTTAAAATACACAGGCTTTAAAAAGGAATATGTAATTATAGTACCTTAATATACATTAGGTTGCCTTAAATAAATTAATTTACTTTAAATCTGCCCATATTTCTTCCACTAATCATTTAAAATTAATTAAAACAAATAAAATAAATCCATAACTAAAATGGATATGATACTAGGCCTTTCATATAGAATTAATTAAAATAACGCATTTGCTAAGCAATACTTACACCCAGAGCTTATTCCCACGAATTTGTCTCTATTTCACAATATTTTGTGGTCGTTGAAGAAGGTTCAAACGCCAAGTTAATTGAGCAGATCTATACCATTACTCGAATAACTTCATTACCGTGTTGATAATAATTATTATTAATATTTCGTAAAAATATACGAATAAATAGAATCTCTTTTAGGCTTAATCTCTGAGGAAAAAATTTTAGATATCAAGTTCAAACTTTTAAAACAAAAAAAACATAAATCATATGCATTCTCAAATATTCTTCGTAGTTCTAGTAGTTGTGATTATTTTAATTTTTTCTATATTTAAATGCTTTATAACATACCAAAATTTCAAAATATAGTTTCTTTTATAATTTCGTTAGCATTTAATCAGCTAAATTAAGGTTAAATAAAGCACAGTTTAAAAGCATAACTTTATTGAAAAGCATTGTCACTTTTAGATGTAGTTGTAACTACGAACCAAAGATAAACAATTGTTTAATTTTTTTTTAGTTAATTGTAAACATTTATATAATTTTTTTTTTGATAGGTCACCAATGCAACACAATATTGAACCTTCGGTTTTGCAGGACAAGGAAAAGAGTTAGTAGATTCTTGCATATTCTTACATACTTTTTATAAACACTTTGGACTTTGGCTGAGTGTATTTTTTGAGTTGTTTAAACTTGTTTCTAAGATAAGTTTAATTTTTAGGCCTGTTTAAACATGATTTTTTATAGTTTTATGTACACTGGCCTAAACATAGGAAATAAGTTTTAAATAGGAATTCGTCATTATAGTATTTAAAGAACCATGTCTTGTCCTAAATGGATTAATTTAGCTCAAATCTTTCTATTTTTTCACACCATGACCATTTAAGTTATGCCAGTTATTACTGCTGCAACTGATGAGGGCTGAAGATTGTCAATATTAGAATTTAATCTTTTTATTTTATTTTTTCTAAAGCCAATAAGATGAAACTGAAAGCTTAATCCCCACTGCCTTACTATAAAAAGAACAATTATTTCCTGCTGCTCGTTCGCAACCGTATGGGGAATAATAATAATAATGATCCGAACGGTCGTAATCGGCTAGTAACGATTATGTATCTGTTCTTCGAAGCACGAGAACAAGGAATAATGATAGCAGTGATTAAATACTGGGGTGTCTTAGATAAATGACTGACAGCCCGAACTGAATATGTCTGTTCCCAGTGGTGTATTTATATAATGATAGACCGGGAACTGCATCACGAGAGAACGCGGTTTGCCTGGACGGGGTCATAACCTGATCCCCCCGACGATACCTCTCTCGCTCCACTCTCTGTACAATCTTTGCTAAACTCGACCCGAGCGCGCCAATTATGTCCTCAAGAGGAAGAGAATGCTATTTTACCTAATTTTCCTCAAGTTTAACTTGTCTGATATAATTAATTTTACAGTTTAACTTGTACGAGGGACTGATTTTACCTAATAGTAAAAAGTGCAAGCTATGAGACGTACAATATAGGATTTTT
Source organism: Anthonomus grandis grandis (assembly GCF_022605725.1). Taxonomy (NCBI): domain Eukaryota; kingdom Metazoa; phylum Arthropoda; class Insecta; order Coleoptera; family Curculionidae; genus Anthonomus; species Anthonomus grandis. The sequence goes on from NC_065558.1 coordinate 11,028,390, forward strand.
TCATCAAAATAAATCAGGATCAATAATTAGCATTTAAAAATTCACTTGAAGCCAAACGTGAAGATTATGTAAAAGCAGTTGAACATGAGACTCCCGCAGTTCTGCTTGTAGAAGTGTGCTTAGGAGCATTATTATGGTGAAATACCAGAAAAAATTGGTCTACACTAATAAATCTGCCTTTTTTGTAAGTAAATCATGATTACTGGTCACGAGAAGGGAAGCAAAAAATATACGATAAGCGATCATTTTTGTAGATTTTAGAAAGATCTTCGGTTGATTTAGGTTCTTTATTTTGAGTGAATTATTTAAATTGGATCTAGGCATTATAATTAAATCTGTAAGAAAAATTATCGATCTAGTTGAATAATATTTTCTGCCGTGTTGTCAGATATATAGATCAAGAATTAAATTAAAAAGAAATCAATTGTTGCTGTAACACTTTGATTTTCACACACTTTTTTCGGTTTTCTTGTTTCTCCAATTCTCCGTGAGTTGTTTCTTTAAAAGATTTAAGTTACCACTTGCATTATATTTTACGATTCTCTGAAGAATTTTTACTGAATATCTTGGTGTTTCGTGGTTAAATTATATAATCCTAAATAAATTTAAGAAAATTAATGAACATAAAAGTTGAGGAAAATAAGTTTTATTTAAGCTATATTGAATTTCGCGATATTCCATTCCAATCCTTTACAGATTTATTCTGTATGAATAGTTGACGTTTCGACTTATAATATATAATGATCATCTTCATTTATCATGAATAATAATCATCTTCGCAACATATTAGTTCCTCATTGCAAAAATTAAATATTTTACGTAAATATTCGTTAAATAAGAGTTTTCAATCACTCAACTTGCCTAATTGATAATTTAGTTGATGAGTTGATGGTCTGATGAGTTGAGTTTAATTAATTTTGGCTTTGCTATATAAGTAGCCACGGATTTAGGTCATTTGCCAATATTTGCCATTACAATATTATTTTGAACCAAGCAAGCACAACAGTAATATGCAAAGCAATAACAGTAATATGTTGCTTGACTATTAACTGTATATCATGTAATAAATCTAGTAGCACTCTAATAGTCAAGATGGAGTTTATATAATATAATCTTTTTATTTGGTCAATTGGTAAACCAATGCTAATTTTTTTTTTTTGCTACAAATAACGGTACAGCTATTTTTCTAATTAGTTAAAAATACTTTGTATAGCCTTTTTTACAAAATTCTAAGTGATGTTTATTTTTCTAAATAATCTTAATATATTAAATTACTAAAAAAATAAAGACTTTTTTTTGTAATTTCGCGTTTTTAATAAATCATAAATTTCATAGGTTATCTATTCTTCTTTTAAAATTTCGTTTTGAATGGTAACAATTATTATCTTTTTTGTTTTAGTACATTTAGAAAAAAAATATATTTTTTTTTAATATTTATTCTTTAAATTTTTTTCTAAGTTTCATTTTATGTCAGTTCTTACTATGATTTGATTAACAATTTAATTTTTTTTTCATTTAAAAGTTTTAAAATATTTTTTTGGTTTTCTTGCAAAAAAATACTAAAAATTACTCTCATTTATTTTTTAGTATATTCAAGTATTCATAATGTATCGATTAAGTCTCAAAAATGACGACTAATTACAACTTAAAAATCTTTAATTTTATATTTTTTTAAGCCTGTTTTACTAAACTGAAATTTTTATTCAAAAATCGCTTTATATTTTTTATAAATAAACTTCTATAATACGCATTAATTTTTAAGTTTTTTTTTTTTAATTTGAATTCCAAATCTATATATATCTTTATCACTATTTATAGAATTAAGATTGTGAGGTGAAGAATAATCTTTATGACATTATACAAGAAAAAAATTACATAAAGACAAAAAAGACAGACAGCATAGTGAATCAAATGTACGAAAAATCATAAAATATATCAAATAAATATCCATTTATGAAAATATTGACTTGGTAATATTTTATTAAGAGCTATAATTTATGTAGTATTTGGATTAATTTAGCAAAAAAATAATATTTATGAACAAAATCCAGAGACCATTGAGAATTTTCTAGAGCCTCTATTAAAAAAATTAAAAAAAATTAAAAAAAAAAGAAAAGTGCAATGGATTTCTTGCGGGAGACCTGACCAATTAACAACAAACAAACAACAAAAAAAACCCACTGACAATGATTATATTGGTCCTATCTGAAAATGTACGCTATCAAAAGCTTTTAAGAAATCAGTAAGGATATATCTGCATTTTATTTTCAACATTTTTCTCAAACAAAACTCTTATTTTGTATATTGTTGTCTTATACTAATCCTTCTTTTGCAAGAGTGAAACTAGTTTTTTTTAAGCAACTCTAAATAATTGATTGTTAATTGATTGTCATATTTTCAATTTATTTAGCAGTGACACATTGATTGTAAATTCCTGGATATTAACACAATTAACATTTTTTCAAATAATGAAAGTATGGATTTTTTGATAGTAAAACAACATCTGAAGTTTGTTTGTGAAAAATAATTAAGGAACATACACAAATTTAAAGAATATAAAGGCCACCTATTCTTTACACCATGATTTGGGTATTATGAATGTACTTCTATTTTATTGGTATTAGCAATTTTTCTTTTTAAAATCCCGACTAATTTTTTTACTATTTTAAAGATCATCTGGATTTTATGTAAGAAAACTACATATTATATTGTATAATCATTTTGCAGAACTACGTAAGAAAAACGCGAATTTCCGCATATTTCTTGGGATAATTAAAAGTGAGATGCGAATAAAAGTATGAACTTTTTGATTTCATATTTTGGGTCTTTGACCTAGCTTATATTTATGATCTACTTTTAAATCAACCTCTATAGAGAATTTTAAATTATCGGTAATTCTCTAATGAATTGTAATGAATTTAGAATTTACTTTGATTCCTAGAAGATCATATGATAAAGCAATAAGTTTATGATATAAGAATGATATTTATAATATGCACTGTAGGTATTTGTTAAATATAATTTTTTATTTTATTATATATCCTATGTTAAATATTATGCTAATCAAATGAAAAAACACTAAATAAAATGCTTAGCATGGTTAAACTTAAATAATTTGAATTTTATTATTTATTTCTAGACTATTCTTCCTCCATAGTACCTTACTTATCCCATTAATTATCCAACCCAACTAATCTTAAGGATAAAATAAATCCCAATTAAATCCATCTTATAAGTTGCATCTAAGTCTTACTTCAATATATAATGGAGGTATTGGACACCACTCGAAATCCGCTATGAACCGTACAAAACAGAAACGCTATCTCTAAAGCCAGCGAAGCTCTGAGATTTAGTTTAAGCTTAAGGTCAATAATACATTGTTAGGGACAATCCCTTTCTCGATCTGCGGGGTGTATAACAAAGGGCAAATATAAAATATAAAACAATTGTAAAACTTAGTTTAATATTTCAATATACTTATTTAGTTTTCCATACACGTAAGTGTTGAGAAACAGCTCCCATATTTAAATACCCCTAGCATACCACCATTGCATTGGTCGGCCGAGACGTATATTGATAAACAGGTTGAATTTATATATTCTTTGTTTCATTTTAATAAGATTAAACCCATTTAGAGAATGGTTTATGAAGGCGAAAGACAGCAACTAAACTGTCAATTTACCTTGCGGACTCTCGCTATAAAACGAGCCATGACGAATGTGCGTCTGATTTACATATTGAATTTCTTAAAGTAGCACCTGCGCCAACAGCCAGTCGGAATAAAATATTTGCGATAGCAGATTGTGGAAATTTAAAATAGTGAGTTAATTTAAATTATAATTTTTTGGGTTTATTCTTCTTTTAAATGGTACTATATTTACCAGTAAGGAATAACAAGTATATTTTTAGTAAGAGATTTAGATTGCCTGCTTCTCGTATTATTTGGCTATACGCAATCGCTTTTTTTTAAGAATAATATTACTGTGTGCGTTTTACTATTTTCCAAATCTCATTACATATCTTTTATCAATATAATATATATTCAGCGTTATGCAGAAAAAAAAAACATTTAATTAAGATGATTGAAAACTATAGAAATAACTTTTGTAATTTAATATAGTTCTATTCATAAAATATATGACTGAATGCACGCATTGGTAAAATGTCTTTTTTTTTAGGTAATTTGATATACTGCTCTTGAATATATCTCATAGAGCTTCATATAAATAATATAGTATATATTATTCATGTGAAGCTATAAATAATATAATATAATAATAAAGCTCATGCAGCAAAGATAATTTTTCTGTTTTTTAATAGCTTGAATGTCTCTGGTCATAGTTCTAATCTCTTTCAAGTTATCTATTATTAGAACTATGTCATTTTATATATAAACTGAAATATAATCATTTTAACAATTTTTGGTCTCAAAACTGTGCTCAAAATCTTTAATATCGCGGAAACTATTAGGGATAGAATCGTGCAAATGTTATTATTAAATTTAAGCTGTCGATAATATTATAAATATATCATGCATTGGAGTTATTTAAAATTGGGTATCTATAGGTTTCCCACAATATTCGTCCACAATCAGGATTTTTTAAATTATTTCAGTTATTTCTGTATATGGACATTTTCTTATTTATATATATTTTTATTGTTTTATTTTTATTCTCACCCCATTCATTGCAAAAAGTTTAAGTTTTTATCGGATCTAAGTAAATATTAAGAAGTTAAGTGAAATTTAGTGAATATTAAGAACTTATACTAAAAACGTAGAAACAATATTAAGAACTTATATTAAGAAAGAATACCAAAATGACTATAAAAAATATGTAAAAATAAATACGGTATGTTTAAGCTAATGGTAATGAAATTCTTGTAAAATTTAAAAATTTGTTTGTACTAACTGGTCATTTATTCATACTTCATATTCTTATATAAGATTAGTGTAAAAAATTAAAATACTAGTAAGTAAAAAATAGATACAAAATTTTTCCAAAAAATTTTTAAGATAAATTTAATAAATTAAAATATAAATGATGTTTATAAAGATCATTTGTAGTTTTTTTATTAATTATATATATAAACTTTTAAATTAACAATCTATAATTTAAACTTTTTTACGTGTGGTACAATATCGTAGTCATTGTCATAAAAATGGATATGAAGTATAATTAAAAAATATAATTTCTTTTAGTTTCTAATTAAAATTTAAAAAATTTCTATTAAAATTTTGTGCTAATTATTAAAACGATAATTTGATAAATTTTTTTCATTAAGAAATTTATAATTTCAGTTTCTCTAGGTGTTGGCATTTATTGGGTGTGCGGTCATGGATATGACTTGTTATTAATAATTATAATTTTTTATTGTTGTTGCTTTTAATTTTTTTAATAAGTCGCTTAAAAAATGTTTTTAAAATATACCTATAATGTACCAGAAAATTTAAATTTTTCGTAATGTTTAACTTACTTTTATAAACATATATTTAACATATAAAAGAAATACGTTTTTGTATTAGGATTGTAAGAAATACAGAACAAAAAAGATGCAAATTCAGCAAATTTATTCTCAAGGTTTAGCTATATTTTAAAATCTAAGAGTACATGTTAGAAAATTCCTTATAAAGTTCTTACTTTTTGGGCGTCTTATTAACAATTAAATACTTTTGCAAATGCTTTTATATAGCATGTAATAAGTAAAATAACATTTAAATTTACTAATATTACGACTGTATGATTCACTATAGAGATAAATTTCGAATTCTAAACAAAAGTCCAGCACAAGTCCGATTTTATTTATGTACTCCGAAATTAATTAGCGCCGCGGATAGACGTCTATAAAGTCCGTAATCAATGTCAATCAAGTCTTAGTTTTACTGACAAGCTATGTATATGCTGCGTCGATACTGACATTTATCACAGCGAAAAATGCGTGGGGTATTTCTTATCCACCCTCCCTTTTCGCATTCATTTTTTAAATTGAAAAATCTATTGTGATATATTGACACCCCCATCAGCTTTTTGCCCTTTCATTGATTGCGCTTTCGCTTTTTAAAAAGTATTTTGTGTTTGATCAAATCAGAGTAGGGTAATTTTTATAGAATTAAAACAAAAAGTATTCTTATAAATTATTTTGATTGTTACTAAATCAACTTTAGTCGTATGTATTAACTAATGACAAACTTTTAATTTTTTTGAACCAATATATACGCAAAAAGTTCATCAGAAATTCTTTTTCGTAAATACTTTTTCGTAAAAAAAAACTTTTTCGTAAATATTGTTATAAAAGTAAATCATTGTTTTACAGGAAAGAAAAATTTTTCTTCGAACGGTTCAATCGCATAGGCAAGAATTTTCGCATAGCAATTTTGCATCATTTAGAAATAAGATTTATTAAGAGGTAAAATTATTTTAAATTCACAAGGCGACAAAAGTCTTAACAAACCAATTTCTAGTAAATCTTCTTCGTTTTTTTATTGGTTTAAGTTAAGTTAAAATATAGAAATGATATAATTATTCCCAACTTATTTTTTTTAAAGGATATTGATCCAAGCGATTCTATTAAGATCTGGAGTAAGGTTTCAGTTCTAGAACCTCTTATAATAGAATTCGGTAATATTTTAGTCTTTTATCTTTATTAATTTTGGCTTATCATTTAGACTCTTTTACTGAGTCTAAGGAAATATTTCATTATGGAAATATTTGCAATCATTTCATTTAAGTCTTGTCTTTATAATTCCTGAAAAGTTTCGACTATTTTTTGTTATACGTATACAGAATTTAAAAAAAAAAAGTTATTTTTATTTTTATTTATATCTTTCATTAACATTTGTTTTAAAAGCATTTAATCGCTTTTTATTCCAAATCTCACAAAAGTGTATTCACATTTAAATATTTATTATATATACTTTTAAACAGCCGATATTGTCATTTCGGGATAAATAACATTTACTATCGACTTAAAAAATATTTACATTTCAGTGTAATTTTAATGTGTATTTGCAAATGTCTGACATTACAAGTATTATAAGTTTGTGGCGAATTTACAACACGTGCGCAAATTTCCTAGTATTTTATAGTAATTTTAAAAATATTTCAGAGAATCTAGTAAAGTTTCCTGTGCAATAGAGTATTTTTGCAAAAGTTTCTAAAAGTTCTTTACAACATATCTATCGTAATATTACAAATACATTATATTTTCTTCTTTACATAAAGTACGTAAAAATGTATATTCAAGTAAATTTATCATGATTTTTGTTGACATTATTTAACCAATTATTATTGTTGTAATTTTACGCGATCACATTTTACTGCCTAGGACTATTTTTAAAATCTGTACGTATACCTAGAGGAAATGCTAATCAACTTTTGTATGAAACACTTTCCTATACGTGTTGTAATCTCTATAGGTGTAGATGAAAATATGAAAAAGAACCCTTTATCCGAAGTAGCAAATTTTAGACTTATGCCTAAATAGGAATAATTTCAATAAACAGATGAATAAGACATGTACTTAAAAGGAATCAAAACCAATTACCTAAAATATCTGGAAAGACCTTAACTGTCGAGAAGGAATTGTAAATGATCCTAAAGAAATAAATAATAATTATTTTAATGACTATTTACTAGAAAAAGGGACAATGCAACGACAATTTGCAATCTTTACTCAAGTCAATAAAAGCATCAACTTTTTAAAAAGGAAAAAAAATCTGTAGCAAATTAACCGTAATAAGGTTCTACTGGCCGAGTAGTATATATTTTAAGTAATATTCATACTATAGTAACCTTAAATTGATAAATCTTTTTACTACTAGCTTTGCAGTTTTACTGTTTCAAAAATATATGTATATAAGTATGATCAGGGAGTATTTCGTGCAAAATGAAAACAAGAAGACTCTCTATAATTTTCTGGCCCTGAGTTCTAATTAATTAGGTCCATGTCCCAGGTGACTCAATGCTTTATTGAAACTTCACACAAGGATACTTAAAGTCGTTAAGGTTGAATTTACAATTTAATTGATAAAATATCGTCATTATCCTTGTTAGTGCATTTTATCGCGTATTCAGCAAAAATATTTTTTGCTAATTCATGCGCATAATGTAAAAGAGGCACAAATTCCCTGTAGGAAAGTTACGATCATTGGCAAATGGAAATGGCTTACACGGGGTAATTTATTTATTGGTATTGTCGGTGAGTTGGCTTTTTCGAGATTATCAAAGGCATTTTATGCATTCTCGCGGCCTTTTTTATATTTGGCGCGCAGAAAAATAAACGAGTTTCACCCGTTCGGCCGGCGTATTACAACGCTCGATATTAAAGGCATTTCATGAGTTAATATTTAATTTTAACGGGCATCGCATAGCACATTTTATCATTTCGGACCACAGTGGTGTTGCTGGTTGATTCTACGATATTTTGCCTTTCAGTCACATTTTGGACCGTCAATTTGCTAATATATTTATTAAACATGTCATAAACGAGTTCAATAATATTTTAACACTAATCCTTAAATACCTAATTTATTATTTTGATGGATATTTATTTTACAATATTCTCAAAAAATAAGGCAAAACAATATCAAAATGAACGAGGAAAATTTTAAAAGTGTTAGATTATTTTGCAATATATTTAAAAAACTATATTATAGTCTTATTTATTTTTTTAAATTTGAATAATATCTTTTAATTAATTAACCCTTTTTATTTTTTTTAAATGCGAAATAAATTTTGCCTACTATTTTAGTTTATGTTTTCAACTGTGCTTATATATATGTATATATATTTAGTAGTTAAGATAATAAATTAAAAAAGTTTATTTTATCTAAAGGCATATAAAATTTCACTAATAATATTAGAATAAAACATTCAAAATTAAAACAATTAATCGACATATCCAAAGTTTTTATTAAGTTAAGAGTTTAAACGTTGAATAAAGTATACCTGTAATGTCCATACTTGCAGTGGAGTCATAGGTTAAGGTAAAATGAAAATCCTCCAGTCTCCCTCCACTTATTTATTAAACATTTAATTACCATGTACCTCAGGTACCATGGCACTTTTAGATCTTCTCCCATAGATGTCACCTACAGTGCTTGATAACAACAAAATGTAAGCAAATAAAAATAAAAAATTAAAATTGAAAACAATAGTAATAAATAGAGGGTTTTTGATATGTAATCAAACTCTGGGGCGTGTGCCTGTTACCAATTTTAAACCTAAGTAAGTGTACCTTATATTAATTCTTTTCTGTGTCTGTTTGTCTTTTGTTCGTAACTATTTCCTTTTAGTACCCCCTGATGATGGACACCACTATGTCCGAAACATGTAGGGAATTTTAAGCTAACTAAATGTTTAATAAATAAGTGGAGGGAGACTGGAGGATTTTTATTTTAGCTATAAATATTTAGTTTAACATAAAATATAAGCATAACTTAAATGGGTACGATGATCTTTTTTAAGTAATTATATGTACACTTTAAAGTTCTCCATTAATTTAAAACTATAAATATAAAAAATATATATTTATGACATGTTATTGAAAAAATACTTTGGTGGCTATGTAAAATTTTATTTATTTATTTATTTAAGTAATAAATTTTAATAAAATTTGTAGCTGTTATCTTTTATTTTGTATTTCTTTTACATGCCCTCCTACTCACATAGTTACATAGAATATCTTCGCCCTAAAGTAATTAGGCTCTAATTAGGCGTATATTTTTTATAACAATTTTTAAACGTATTGAGAGCTTTAACATTTGTTATATTTTCAGTTACTTCAGACCCATATGAAACAGTGACTGTTATTCTACCTAAATGGTAGCTATTTCTGTTTCTTGTAAAATCGTTATATATTAGTTCTTATTGTTAAAAATTAATAAATAAATTTATTGAAATATTCTGGCATTAGACCTTTTTAAGTTTATAATTATAAGTCATAGTAAGAAAATATAATCATTGTTTAAATGTAAAATATGTTAAGACTTTAAGCACTACCCTTATAAGAATTTAACGATTTAGTGTAAATCAAATTTAAATTTGGAGGCTGTTAGTTTAATAACCTTAAATATAAATTCTTCGTAAATTTATATTCATATATTAATTTTTATAATATTTGTTTTTGATAACTAAATATAAAAACAATTAATAGTTTCTCAAAAAAACTTAAATATTTTATTAATTTCATTAGACCAAATAACAAGTTAAGAAATTTTCATATTTACAAGGATACTATAAATAGACAAAATGCATTTTTTTTATATTTATTTTTATATATTCGTATAACTATATTTATGTGTATATATATAGTGAGAGAAAACAAAATTAACTTTATCAAAAATACACATAATTTAACATTTCTTTATTTACTATGCTTTTCAGAATAATAATTTTAATAAAAAAAGAAAAGACCATTAATATTATTAAAAAGATATAAAAAACCTTATTTTTTTTAAGATTTAAATATTAAGCTTATTTTGGCCAAATTGAATCTTTAAGAGGCATCATATACGATAATTAAAATACATTATAATTGCTATTCTTTTAATTAATTCAATATTATATTTATCGTTGGTGTAAAGGCAAGATTTAGATTAAAACATAAATCGTTTTTGTACGTCTTGTAAATTGGCATCGTAGGTCTTTTTTTAAGTTATTAATCATAAATCTGTGTTACAAAAGTTTTTGGTTACTATTTAATTGAGTTAAAATTTTTGCATTTAGTTTTAAAAAAATAAAAGGAAATAAATATGAATAAATTAGACTTGTGCCCCACAGATTGCAAAATTATGCACAAACTTCAAAGAAATAATACAAATGGCTAAATATGTAAACTATTATTAAAAAATAGACAATGTATTGTAATTTATTACGGAAAACAAGGATATGTCGAACAAATCAAACTAAGTTTCCTATTAAAAAAATAGATAAGATAAAAAACTTGATACTTTTCAATACTTTCTACATGCATCCGTTAGTAGCAAATTCAAATTTGCCATTTCTTTGTTCGAAAAATTATTGGAAGACATTGACTATATTGAGGAGATATTCAGTAATATTTACCCTCAATATAACTCTTATTTTAGGAGGTACGATATTTGGCTTCAAGTAGTTCAAAATTTTGTAATTGAAAATACTAAGATATAATTAAATATTAGTAACAAATTATTTAAAATATTCCTTATTCAATTGAATATTTCTTTAAAAATAGTAATAATTTCTTTTTATATGTTAAACAAAAATCACGGTATTTTTGAAAAATAAGCAACCTTTTATTAATCCATCAAAAAGCAATATAATCTCCCTAATTAATACTTAAATAGCCAGGAACCTACCGCACCTACATCAAACGTCAGATTAATAACCGTTAATTAGCAACATCAATATTAGATCAAAGTTTAATGGACGAAAAGTCTCCCTAAAGGCCTTACAGACAGGTCAGCTATAAGTCAACAATTATCAGGCTCCCCAGAGTAAAAAACTCTGATTTTAGCCCCGATGGTCTTAGTCAGAACTCCTATATCCATCCCTTCGATGTTTCCAATCACGGCGAAGAAGCTGCAATTAAATCTCCCTTTATGGTTGATGGAATTTGGCGTTATTGCCCGACTTTTAGCTTTTCGGTACGTGTCTAGTATGTTTTGCCGGACTAAATCCCTATAGGAAGACCTTAAGGTTAGTATTTCATCACTAAGAACAACGTGTTTCTTATCAGAAAAGTTTTTTTTGTATCAGCGAAATATCTTCTTGAGATGGCCTTAATTATTTCTGTTACCTCCTTGGGAAACGTTAGGTCATACATAAAATTCTAATAGAAAGAAATCAACAGCCCTACAAACTAAAACTTAACCAAGTGTATCACCTAACATGCGTGGGAGCTTAAGCTTTGATAGTAATAATAATAAGCAGGTGTTCTTAAAGCACTTTTTATAAGAAACAATGGAAATAGTATAATTATTGCCCCATTATACCGAGCAAATAAAGTGACATTTCATGTTGCGTTTATGGAACTTATTTATGCGTTACTTAAATCACATAGTGCTTTTATTAAAATCACTTTTACCGTTAGACGTTTGATACTTTACAAGTGAAAATTATTATATACCTGACCACTTTTAATCCTTATTCTTTGCGAAAATAGATCATAACCGAGTGGAGTTTGTAAACATATTCTTTAACGGCAACAAAGAGGGATAATCTGGGATATATGGGCACAAAAAGACCGCCACTTTATCACCTATTTAAACCGTCTTGCGGAGAAGATTTTAATATTTTTCATGTGGTTCAGTCTTGGGATAAGACCTTCATTTTATGTTTGCCGCTGTTGTAAAGCTGAATTTAATAATCATTCAGAAATACAGTAGGTACCAATTGAAATGCAAAGCATAAAATTTTTTACATTTCATTTTTTCGAAATTCTACATTTATTTTTTTTAGTCTATTTATTCATACACATTTAAATGGATGTTATAGAATATTTTTATCATTGAGGCGTGGTCTTCTTTGTCATATTTAGGAATATTCTTCAACTGGACTTTGGAACGTTTACTTGGAATTTGAATTTAAATATTGAATTTTAAAAGCATAACTTAAATTGATACGATATCCATTTTCATTACTTTCATATTTTGCGGTAGTCAAAGTCTTTGTGTTAGTCGTTTATTAGTCGAAGTTAGTAGAGAAAATGTTGGTACCTTTGTTATACTTAAAGAGCTTAAACTAGATATTCAGATTTATAAAATAATAATTAGTTATACCAATCTATTCTTAAAAAGAATAGCTTGCAAATAATAACCGAGTAGAGCTTATAAACATGTTTTTTAAGATGGCGCCCAGCAGCCATCTTGAAATTTTCATCTGTCAATTTTGCTTTAAAACATAGTATTTATTCATCAATTACATTACCTCAAGTTTTAATATTTTAAATTGATCTGTTCAAAAAATAAACAGGGGAGGGGGGAATATTAAAAAGAGCACTATATATACGTAGATTCAAATTGATCATATACCTATCTCCCCATATAGCTGCAAACACAAACAAAATAAAAAAGAAAAGTTAAAAATCTGCATAGAATTTAACTCTTTGTACACAAAAAAGTACTCGGAACAGCGATGGCGTTCATACGTTCGTAGCTCATACGCTGACAGGCGTGGCACGGCACAACAATAAGGGATTTTAATACCGCAACTGCTCCCTCAGAAGGTCTCCAATAAATCTGTCAGCGACGACAGCGAACTCGGACATGCAAATGCTCGCATAATAATATGATATCTGAAAATTTTTCAGTGGTATTATTTTTCAGCCGTCTTCGCTGTGACGCTGCCGTCCGATGGACGTCTTGGATAGCTTTAATAAACGACCGCCGGCTCGCATAAAGGAAGCTACCAACAGACAATTCCGATGACAGATACATAATATTGTTATGGAAATATTAATATAGAACGGAGAATAAAGGAAGCATAAATCTAAGACGGGCTATGACATGGAGCCCGGAGATGATTTCTCGTTTGTTCACAGTTGCCTGATGGGCATAAATTTAGTGACTATTGTTTTTTGTATGTTTGCGCTTCTGCAGATTCGATACGGATGGCTATAGACGGTTTTTTTTTGCTTACCAGTGGAATGCCATTGTGTCTAAAGATTGTTTTGATTTAATGACAGACTTTTATATCCAACATGTATTTATTATGACGTTCTACTTTAAAGTTCGAGGAAACGCTTCTCACCTATAAAAGATATTTAATAACAATCTGTAAATTTTATGTATAGCTGCCAATGATCCATTCAGATAAAAGTTACACCTATTTTCTTAATCCCGCACATACAAAAATTAATAAAATATAGTGATTTAAATTCTTATTAATATTAATTTTAATAAGCGGCAGTTCAGTAAGGCTAAGGTCAAATGTGCAGTCTTTCAACACGGGTGTTCTCTAAAAAGATAACTTCCTAAATCTTTAATTAATTTTTATTAATAAGCTGTACGTGGTAAGCTTTTGATAGAGAGATAATACTTATTTTCTTAAGAGTCCAGAATTTCCTCCATTCATAATAAATATTAAATCATATTTGAAGTTAAGGCTTCAATATCTGAAAATGAAGTGGTGTTGTGTCTTAAGTATTTCAGAAGTTCCATAGGCATTTAGTCTTGTCCCTCTTCTTTCATTAGTTACAATAAATGATAATTTAGAAACACCAAATGTGCTATTCTTGCTGATGATTTTAAGGGATAATACTAAATTGATTCGTTTTAAGATTTATAAAACAAAACCTGCATAATCTAATTTAGGAGCAACTTAGAAAAAAAATCTTTTGATAGTTTACATTCTAGCTAAAGTTGAAAATGCTTTTACGATTAGGTGGCAGCATTATTTGAATATCCATCAGTTGTATGGTCGCAACAATAATATTTTAATTTCTATGAATGAAAAAGTTCAGCAAATTTTAAAAGTATTTATTTCGAAAAATATGGCATGCTATTATAACTGTTTATTATAATATATATATATATATATAAATATATAAATATATATATATATATATATATATATATATATATATATATATATATATCTATCTAAAACATCTTTCGTCATTGTCCGATACCTGACTTTTACTCACTTCTGATGTTCCACTGATCCTCTCTTAGATCTCCCTACCATATCAGGTGTTTATGCTCTATGTCCGTCATTATCAAAAAACTGCCATTGTAGTACATCATCATTTTGGATTCTTTTTTTGATATACTCAGTGATCTCTGTTTGAGATCACTGAGTATATCAACAACTTCTGAGTGAACTCTGTGCAGTCTTTAGTTCACTGCTTCTTCAACATCTTTCTTTGATACTATTAACAATATTGTCTACAGGTTTTTAGTGTACTGTCATAAAAACTTTCTCATCTAGACTGTTCTGTTATAAAATTAAAGTACTTTCATTGATTAGGCTGCCAACATTATGTATTTTATATGCTCGTATGTCACTTATACGCAACAACTTATTTTGTCTTACTATTACATAGTCAATGAGAAATGTGAGGTTTCTTTTATATTGTATTCATGTGTATGTATGATTATCCTTTTATTTGATATATTAATTGGTTATTCTTAATAGATGTTGAATTGAATATTTTTTCCAGCATCTCTTATGCTGGGGGTTCCCATTTGACATAATAAAGTGAGGTTAGCTGGAGGTGAGGAGGTGATTGACGTGTCTTTTTTTTTCTTTTTAAGAAAGTTATTAAGGATGGATTGTTTTGAAATGAAAGCACTGTATGTAATTAACATTTGATATTGATATTTTAATAAATAAATAAATAGGAGAAAATTATTTTTGCCCAACAGGATCGGATTAAAGATGCTAATCTTTCAATGCTTGAAGATACTTTCAGTAAGATACTTTATGGTATTTCTAAAACAGTTTTAAAAAGAGAAATATTGATTTACTATTATATCAGAAAATACTTATTCTAATACACAGTCTATCAATCCCCCAAACATATATCACAAGAAAATGCCATCATTAAAGGTGAACAAATGTTGCACTCATGAAAATAGGCGCGTATTTATTGCAAAGAAATAACTAAGTCGTTTTCTTTCTATAAATAGTTACAAGCCTCAATAGTGGTAATAAAAAATGATATTTTATATCTAAGCTCAATAGCTGCTTCTGTAAGGAAAACAGACTTAAAAAAACATTTGAGAAACTATTTCTTCTAGGGCAAGGAATAAGGACCTAGTATAACTTAGACTAAAAATTTGAAGATATTTTAAATTCAGGCATATGTTAAAACTAAACCCATACCTTCTTTTTGATGAAAATATAAACGTATGACCAATTAAAGACTTCTTCTCTGAACCAAAATATTTTTTGATATTTTTCCAGGCTTTGATTATTTTCATTATTTGAAAAAGTGACAGATTTTTTTTCATTTTAATACAATACTGAAAGCTAATTCTGTAAATCACAATATTATTTTAGGTCGATTGACTTTAAATAATTGTCAAGATGATAATTTTAATAATTTACAGTCCATTAATACTTTTTTTAAATTTTGATGATCATGATTTTATCGTGGCCAATAAATTTTGCTTTTTTTATTTATTCATTGTACCAAATCAATGGCCTTTAAAATCAACATAATGAAAGTTTTTTAATTTACAGGCTAATAAAGTCTTAAAATGATGATGGTCTCCACTCTCTGGGCCGTAAATATTTTTTATTGTTATGATATATATCTATATTAATATACAGTAAGAACTTTTTGGTTTATTTCATTGTACCAAGTCAATAACTATTTAGATTTATCATAAGATTCATGAAGTCTCAATATGATGATAATTTTATTTATTTATTACCGATAAAGCATTCTATGCCAATGACTCTATATTTTGTTTAATAATGATGAAAATTTATCTGAATCATAATGCGTTGCGCATAGTCTTCATGAACATGATGATAATAATCTTATTCATCTACGGCCCATTTGATTTTTCTTCTCTTTGGAATTGATGGTTTTTTATAATCATGATGCATGATAGTAGTTTCAGGTGTAAATGTCCTATGAATTAAAAAATATTTTAGACTTATCTGAATAACTATTTTTCACTTAACATGTTAGTAGTTTTACCAATTTATAATCAATAAAAAATCTTTTTTTCAATCACTTTTTTTTAATATTCTATTATACCGAAAAAACTACTTAGATTGTCTATGGGTTGTCTTCATAAACATAATAATAATAATTTTACTCACCAATAATTTTGTGTAATGTGCTAATTTAATCAACTTGTCACCAATAATTTTCTTTACAGGTAATAAAAGTTATAGTATTGTTTTACATTTATTTATTGTGCTTAATCAATGTCACTTCATAATAAATTTCTGATTAAAACTGAAACCTGAAACGAAAAATTTTAAAATAAATTAAAAACAAATTATATTACAGATTGTAATGTATTTTTTGTAATATAATTTAGTAAATTTCTAACTAAATTATAATGGATACTTAGTTTATTACATTATTTACAAAAATACCTATCAATTTAAGTTTAAGTAACTATAAAATCAAATTTCTGCAATTTTCACTGTGAGAAAAACATGGCAAGTGAATCATAGGGGACAAGTGCGTTTCTAGAAATATGTCGAGTAACCGGCATCATAGCACGACAATGATCAGTGTAGTGTACATGTCTATTAGCGCGTATTTTGTCCTTAAGCATTTAGCTGAAAATTACTAAAATTAAGGTAAATATTAACATTTTTTAAATTTTGCGTGTTGTTTTATAATATTTTAAGCGAAATCAATAAGGATTTTCCCCAATTTAAAGGCATTTTCTTAATATTGTATGAAGTGCATACCATAACCTTATATTTGCTTAATACCGCGTTATGCGTAGAATGTTGGCACATTTATCTGTCTTTTCAAGATCATCAAATTTTTATATTTTAAGAACGATTGGGGTGAGTGAGTCAGGCATGACCCACTGAAGTATAAAAAGTTCTTATAAATATATTTTATATATTGCAGAGGAAAAATGGTGCGTAACTACGTGCGCAAAACCCAAAAAGGATCATCCTCAGAAGATGCCATTCGTGGTGCCTTAGAAGCGATTCAAAATAAAGAGATGTCAATTAAAAAAGCTAGTATGGTTTTTAGTATTCCGAGAACCACCTTACAATCACGATTAAAGCGTCGACAGCTCACTCCACTCGTAAACCACGGCAGGTTCAAGCCCGTATTCACTGAAAAAATGGAAAAGGAATTATGTGGACACATAATTTTGTTGGAAAAACTGTTTTATGGACTTTCGACCACAGATCTTCGAAGGATTGCATTTTAATCAGCAAGCCAATCAAATAAGTCATCCTTTTAATAAAGATCGAAAACTTGCAGGAAAAGACTGGATGAGCTCATTTTTAAATCGGCAGAAAATCCTTTTCATTCGAAGACCTGAAGCAACCAGCATTGCAAGAGTAACAGGATTTTCCAAATCTAGGGTTAATAATTTTTTTCAAAACTTAAAAGAGACTTTGGACAAGTTTAATTTTCCGCCGCATCGGATTTTTAACTGTGATGAGACCAGGATTACCTGCGTTCAAAAACCGGAAAAAAATTTTAGCTGAAAAGGGAAGAAAGCAAGTGGGAAGATTAACTTCTTTAGAGAATGGAAAAAACACAACTTTATTAGCTTGTGTCAGCGCTACATGTACGTTTATTCCACCATTTATGGTCTTCCCTCGTGTTCGAATGAATCCTGGTTTTTTGAGCGGTTCATTTCCTGAAGCAGTAGGATTTCCTGATCCATCAGGCTGGATGGAAGCTGACTTATTTATTAAATTTTTAAATTATTTTATAGGCTGCACCAAAACAGCAACAGATTGTCCAAGTCTACTGATACTAGATGGACATTCAAGTCATAAGTCCATTAATTTAGTAAACCTGGCTAGAAAATTAGGAGTTTCTATTATAACCTTACCTCCTCACACATCAAATAAGTTGCAACCGCTGGACGTAAGTGTCTCTGGACTATTTAAAACCTATCTGGCAGGAGAAATGGATCACTGGCTTACAAATCATCCAGTCTCTAGGATCACAGAATATGATATGGCTCCTATTATTAAAAATGCGCTTATTAAGACTCTTATACCAATAAATATTATTAAGGGTTTTGAAAAAACAGGAATCTACCCATATAATTCAGATGTGTTTCAAGACAGTGACTTTGCGCCAGCCGAGAACATTCTTCAAAAGGAATGTAGGACAGAAAACATTAATCCCGTCGAGGGTCCCGTAATAAGTGATGAAGTCTTGTTGAAAAAAGATGATATCCAGGGCACTTCTAAAGAATTAGTAAACAATTTTGAACAAGAGCAACCATCATGTAGTTATGTTTCAGTTTCAACTTTAGGCCCAGTTCCAAAACCCTCTCAAAAAAAAGAAAATGCCAAATCTAAATCTAGGCGCATAGAAGGATCTAAAATAATAACTAGTTCTCCTTACAAAGATCATTTGGAAGAAAAATTAAAACCAGTGAAAGCTAAGCAAGTAAAAAAGAAACTAGACGATAAAGCAGAAACAAGTACTAGTAATGGAAAAAAATTAAAAAAGGAATTTCTAAGCAAAAGAAGCAAAGTGCTACGTCAAGAGCAGAAGAGAAACAACACAACATAAAAACAATGCCGGACGAAGAGAAAAACAATAAGCCGCATACAGCAATTTATTAACGCATGTACACACGTCAGTGTAACAAAACAGGAATAATTAATTATTCACCTTCAGCTAACTTTAATAAGTAGCATCGTATTTTAATAACACAAGTCGTCATTTCCTAATTGGGGATTTTAATAAACCCATAGTTTGCAAAAAATGCATTAGAATGTACATGATCGTGGTAAACTAATAACTTAACTTATCGTGTATTGATAAATTTAATTGCAAGAATTACAGTGATAAAAAACTTTGATGCGAGCAATAAAAATTAGTCTAAATTAGGAGAAAAAAGCTAATGTTCGATATTCGATATTGAATTACTAAAGTCCATGAATGTAATTTTTTTTTTCTATAAGAAGGTCATAGAATTTTTTTTTTGTAATTAGAGAAAATGAATCGTAAACTCCGATAGTTTTAAATATTTACATAGAATTTTAAAATAATTGTTTAAGTTTGGAGCATGAGTTTCAAAAACATAAAGAAGCCTGACCAGTCATTAAATCCTGGTAGATGTCCACGTATTTCTAACACAAAAGCTCCTGGACCAGGACATACATCTTACTATGTAATGTTCATGCATGTACTTATTTATTTATTTTACTAAGGCATATTTAGTTATATAAGCATTTTAATAAATTTAAATATGTCCCACTGATCAGATTTGCAAAATCTATATTCATGACTAAAATAATAAATAATAATAATAAGAAAAATAATTTTATTTTTTAGAGCACACTTTACAATATTCTTTTATTTCTGTTTTTTAGTTTTCCTTGTATAAGTTTATATAGAGAAGGTATTTAGTTTTTAAAATAGCCATGGTTTTTCCGAATAATTTTTTAATAAAACCAACATTAAAAACTATAATAAAAATAGTTTATTTAATTTACTAGACAAGAAATCAAATAACAAAAGGCGATAATAAATTATAAAAGCCTATGATTTATTGGTCTTTCTAAAAAAAATTAATAGCGTTCCCGCTGAACAAATCTAAAAAATCCTAATTGATAAATAATGACTAAAGTTCACAAATGTTTCTCGTTTATTATTTTTTACACCCATAAGAAATCACATTTAATTTTTTTTCATAATAATTATGGTTTTTCTCACTAAGCCAATACAGTAAAATTATTTTATTGTCTTAAAGAAAATAGACTGAAGCATATTAATCAAATTAAACGTTAAGGTATTCATTTGTATTTGCTAAACATTAAAAAAAAATTAACTTAAAACCTATAGAATAGTAATTTTAAGACATCTGTATATACCTAGAATTATTATACTAATAGTATTTATTTTTTTGCCCTTTTGTCCGTGCCTCAGACAATGTGACAAGTTTCAAATACAAAAAAGCAATGAAATTCAATGGTTAAATATGACAAATCAAAGGCTATTATATCGTAAAATCTTCTTTCATGAATTATTTATCAATAAACGCAAATATACATCAACGGTTTTCATAGAACAAATTAAGACCAATGACAGTGGGTACTATAAAAATACTAGGAAAAAACAAAGTGCGTTATTCGAAGCGTGAAATCTTCTGAGTGTGTGTGAAATATCTTTATTTCTCTTTGATTTTATTAGCCTTTTTCTTAGGTATATTAAGGAAAAATGTTTAGGTTCCTATGCTCTTTTTTTTCTTTAATTATTGTTAGCTTTAAATTAAGACGACTTTATTTAAGGTGCGTTTTAAGTACATAATTATTTAGCACATCTGCGTTTTTAAGTATTTATTGAAATCTGTTAGAGGGGTGATTTATGATGCGGCTTAAGAAGCTTATCCTTATTATTATTTTTATTTACTTAATAATTTTAGGTTTTCAATTATATATAAATCGTGTCTTCTTCAAAACGTCTGTCGTAGTCTGATGCCTAAGTGCCACTCCCTTTTGCTGTTTCACTGTTCCTCTCTCTGTCTTTAGTACTCATGGCTCTCTTTATCCTTTCCGTCCAAGTTTAGTTTTCTTCGGTCTCTCTCGTTTTATGAGATTTGGTGGTCCCCATTTCATGGCATGTTCGGACAGTCTTGTTTCTTCCATCCTTTAATTGATATACACCTCGTATCATATCAGCTGTTTTTGCTTTATGTCTGTCATTATCGATCAATCTATTCCTATTTGTTATTGTACGTCGTCATTTTAGATTCTATTTTTTATTGATATGCCCAGTGATTTTAATAAGTATTTCATATATGTTGTATCTACGCTGTTTTCCAATTCCGTTACTCCTTAGTATACCAATTAGACATCCTGTTATTCTTCTAGCATGATTTATTCTTTTGTTCTTTTTTTTAATGTCTTTTTTAGATCAGTCAAACTTCACACCAATATACGTGTAACCGTTGCAACTAGTTTTATTAGGTACAAATAACTTCATTTATATCTAATTGGATGTCAGATGGTTCGGCTCTTATGGGAGATATTTTGTTTTGTAGGCATTAATATCCAATTCACACTTATTATACTCTTCCTGCAATTTTCCTGCCATAAGTCATCTTTGAGATGTATAAAGTGCAATGTCTCCGATGTCAATGCTTATCCCGTTAGGGATAAGCATTACATCCCGAGGTGCACAGCAGCCTTGTCATAAACCTTTATCTACCGGGAACTTCTTTGACAAGTTATTACCGATTTTTAAAACCAATCTTAACTAAGATTGGTTTCCTGTAAAACTTTTTACAATTTCTTGATAGAGACAAGTTCTTCTAGCTCGAAATTTTGACTGTTCTTCTTTTTCTTGTTTCATACAATCTTGTTTAATGAGCTCTCGGATAATTCTCTTATACAGACTACTCATGGCACTGGTTACAGATCGATCTCTGTAGTTTGAACTTTACAGTTCATTCTCTGTCTTATGGATGGACGATATATATGTCTGGTATCCTGTTATGGTAATTCCTCATGGACCTGCAGCCCGACCGAATTTTTTAAAAGTTTCCTACTGCATTCTTGATTTGGTCAATATTGAGGATAATTACCCTCTACTACCATATCTGTAGGTGTGCTTCACAGTTATTATTTTCTGTTGTCGGTTAACAGCTTTTGATAGTGATTAGTTCATTTCTTTGTTGGTATAATTTGAATATTTGCCTAATGTTTTTAGAAGAGGGAAATAATTAATGTATAATTTTAATAATATCAAATGTGTTGACAATTAGCACTGATGATGGCTCATACACTGAAAGTACTCTGCTAAGCTTTTAAAATAAAATTGCTCTGAATACATCTGGTTTAATTAATTTGTAATGTTTTTAGGTCGATCTTTAAGTTTTTCATAAATTTCCAGGATTCTGCGTACTTTTTCCTGTCTATATAATAGCTATTTTTTCTACTTTTTTTTTTGTATTACATCTCATGCTTTATTTATAATTTTTCTGGTTGTTCTTTCAGTTTCTAAGTATTGATGTCTGGCTCTCTGTTGCTTGGCGCTCAACCATTTTTAATATAGCCTCAAAACAAATGGATTACATGGAAAACAGTAAAAGCTATGAAAAAGTAGTATGAATATTAGTATTTAATTTGTCCAAGAAATCAAAGGAAAAATTAAAGAAATAACGCAATGGCAAGTTATTTAACCTAGGTATGGAAATAGTGGTTTTAACAGAGACAAAGAAGAAAAGTACAGGGACAGAAAATATTAACTATGTACATAAATTTATTGGAGTACCTAAACATTCGATTCCATCAACGAAAATATTATTTAAGTTAATATTACTATAAATCAGAAATGAGTGACAATTCTTGGACTATACGGAATATCTAATGACGAACCACTAGCAAGAAAAAATAAATATGACCCCACAGTAGGTACATTCAGAGAAATTAATGCAAACGACAACGGTGAGAGATTGATCGAAATGTGTCAACAACATCTATTACAAATAACAAATAGATATCTCAAACAAAAGGATATTCATATATACATGAATACAATATACAAAAACCTTAAAATTTGTTATTGACTATCCAATGATAAGACAAAATACGATTTTGCGAATAAATGACGTACGAGCATATAGAGAAGCGACTTGCCAGACCATTTTATAGTCAGAACAAAACTGCTAGAACCATTCAGATCTGAGAAGTTTGCAGATAACAAGGAAGAGAAAAGTGTATAAATAATCAAACAATATCATGTAGACAGTCCAAGCAATAGAAATACTCGAATTTTGTACTTGAACAGACTAGACGAGAACCGACACTAAGAGCTTGTAAAAAAAGTATGTGACAATAAAGTGAAAAGTATTAAAAGAGCAGCAGCTTTTACTTATTTATTTTACTTTTATTAATGTCTTTTTATTTATTTTATATTTTTTTTTGAATAATATTTGCTCACTTTTTAGATTTAAAAATATATGATTTTGACTATAGCGGAGTAAATAACGGTTTAAAATGTTTCACATTTTTTTTACCGGCTTAGAACCAGATGAAACCTTTACCAAATCATTAGTTTGGTTATTGCACATACGAAATGGGTAATTACGACTTTTTTTAATGGTACCGAGTTTTTTAAAATCAGAATTTAAAAAAAAATGGTTTAATTTAAAAATGTTACCATTATACATTAAACTGCCAATATCTCCAAAACTAATTCATATAGCTAAATTTTCCTTTTTTTTGTTTAAAGGGCATATATAAGCGCTAACAACTGCAGTAAAATAATTGCAGAAAACTTCTATTCTTGTTAATAAAAAACATGAAAATTATAAAATTTATATTGTTGGTATTGAATTTTTCAGCAAGCGATAAACTTTTTTATTATGATGAATTTTGCCATACATGCTACGAATGAAATGTTGAAAAAACCATAAGAAAGTTTTTAAAAAAAGCCACAGGTTTCTATCCGAAATAGTTTTTGAAATATGAATTTTTAAAGTAACGCGTAGGTGGAAATTGCCGCGCTCTATACCGTTGCCGACCGAACGTACTTCCAACTGCCGCCATTTATTAACCATCTACGAGTAATTTATAAATGAAGTTGGTGAATAATAATAACTTAAGATACAGTTACAGTCGTTATAACACTTTAAGCCCTGGGATACACATATACACTTTTTAGTGTTGCAGTTTCCATCGGAACATCGAAGAACTAAAATTTTCCGTAGTTCCTTTGGGACGGGATCCTGTGTCGCAAATATTGGAGTCCATATATTAGACTCTATATTATTTGTCCATCCATATTTTCTTGGGTCTTCAAAATTCATATATGGTATGTGACTGTTATACCAAATTTTTAGTTGATATATGCACCTAAAATAAGAAATAAATTGAAGCAACGTTTTAGGAAGTTGTTCTTGAAAAATTCTCTCATTTATGTCCTCAGGAATGGGAAATTCTTTCCGCTTGGATTGAAATTCGCGCATTTGATCCTTTAATATTCTAGCCGCTCTGTGTAAGATATGAAGTTAATTTTCTTGAAAATATCGCTAATGATCTAAATAATTTAATTGAGATTCACTCGTTGAATCTGACTTATCCGCGGAATTATCATGTTTCGTTGGGGATTTTTTTTTTTGGTGATAACAGAGTTTTATTTCCTAATTTTAATTGTTTGTTTTTAAATGCCTGAATATTCTTTTTAGATATATAGTGACTATAGCATCGTTTATGATATTTGGCATCATAAGCAAATAAATCCTCGTATCCACATAGCTTTGAAATCATAGAAATGTCTTCCCGTTTTTGTGCTGCATTAATAATTTTTTCGTGCGTACCTTTTCCTGTTCCTAAAATAAAAAGTTACACGTGTAATTTACTAAAACTCATCTAATAGGGGGATTTTAATAAATGTATTAAGTATTTTAAAAACTGCACTAACTAACTCTAAATGGTCAAACTTGTCACATCCCATGTGATAATTAATTGATACACCATGGATAGAGTTACGGAAAACTTTAGTGGTCGTATTACATCGCCCACCACTTTCAGTTAAAAGTTAATTTAAATTCATTTAATCAATGTAATAAAAACTAAACTTGTCACTGCTATTAGTTAAAAGATGTTGCATACGGCGGAAAATATTTATACCTTTTTCCAATTTTAACCTTTTGCACCCACTAAGAGTTAATTTAAAAAATTACTTTTATGTATATTTTTCTCAACTTTTTAATATAAAAAACTTTTCGTAGTTATAATTAAAATTTAATAACCTGTTTGTACGGATGTTAATTTTTCTTTATTTTTAGTGCCTGATTTGCCACATATTAAACACGGTTTGGTCAAATTGTTTACAATTTTGTTCACTTGTAAATGTTTTTCTGCAAGATACATGGTACACAACTGTCAAAGTGCCGTTTAACATTTGCTCCTTTTTCTCCAAAATATTACGGCTAATAGGGTCATTTCTTTTCTGAACAAAGTTTATTATCATACGTAGACCTTTTTGTGTTGGTTTTTTTACAATACAATCATCATTGTTCAATAATTGTTCACATAAGAGGCACTTCATTGTTGCTATTGTTCATATGAAACAGAAAGAAACACACCAACAAAACTCTCATAAAACATAAACACACACCAACGCAATAAAAACGTGTTTTAACGCACAAAAATCAAGAGCGTTATGTGACACAGCTTTAGTGGTTATAATATGATAAGAGACAACCAAATTTAAAGATTTGAGACAAAAAAGAATTAAAAAAGTTTTAAAAGAAAAGAAGTTTTAAAGAGAAAAAAGTTTTAAAGAGACAACCAGAGAAAAACAAATTTGATTGTCTCTGATATGATTAGTCACGCGTCTCCCGCGAACGTCGGCGACTGTTGTTTGACTCGCTAATCTGGCACAACTTTGCAGGTGGATTTCTCGCAATCTAGCTAATATATCCGATTGCAGTTACTTTTAAAAACTTCGTAACAGTTTTGTCTACCTTTTATTCGCAGATTGTATGGAAAAATGTTTTCAAATAAAAAAGTTTCTCGCTTGCTCAAAAATTCATTTCACATTGCAGAAAATATAATTTTAATGATTTTTAAATGTTATATTAATAAAAAGAAACGTTTTTTGGATTTATTTTATCGCAGTTTTCAGCGCTTATGTATTCTCATTAAAACAAAAAAAAGATCTTTTGAATATGTTAAAAAGTTCCAGAGATATTAAAAGGTTAAGGTTAAAAAGCACTTTTTTTAAATACCTGCCTTTTTGCATTATTCTCCATTTTATAAAACTCGGTACCACTAAAAAAAGTCGTAAATGCAACAGCGCAACTAGTTGGTTACCAGTTTGAAACGCGTCGGTGATTTGTCAGCAGCAACCGGACATGCGAGGCGCTCGCGATTAGTTCCTAATGTGTTTTATGAGAAAACATTCAAAATGTCGAAAATGGCAGAACAATCATTGAATATTAGATTAGTTCAAGAAGTGGGAAAATACCCCTGTCTATATGACTATACATTAAATGAATATTCGCGCAAAGAGATAACCGAAAAGTCTTGGAATGCTATTGGAAAGGAACTAAATTTATCAGGTATGTATTGATTTATACAGATTTATTTAAATTATTACAAAATAAGCTATACAGTCTAATTCTATTGCCATGGAAGAACAGCTGCTGGAGTTATGAAATAGTTAGACAAATAATTCCTTAAGTTGTATGCGGAAGATTGAGCACTTATTTGAAGATTTTGGGGTTCTATATCGGGATTTATGACCGGGCTATTATTTTCTTTAAATTGCTGTGGATTATATTATGATATGCCTTCCCGTTTTCGTACATAATTGTGTAGAATACACACAGATTTTATTATTTTAATGATTTTCTCGGGCGAATAACACTTTATTGAAGTATCTAAAACTTGAAATTTCTCGGCCATCATTCCGAATGAACATTCTATGATACGTCTTCCCCGACTTAATCGGTAATTGAAAATCCTTTTTACATTATCCAATGTACGTTGTGGATATGGTCTCATTAAGTAGCGTAGTAAGGGAAAAGCTTCGTCGCCAGCAAAGTAGTGAGGGAATTGATTATTGCTGGCGTCAATGGGCAATTTTGAAGATAGCGGAAAATTTAGGACTTCATTTTCAATCCAATGCTTAATAGCTGAAGCACGGAAAATTCCGCCATCGCTATTTCTGCCTGCATAACCCGTTTCAATTAATGTAAATAGACCATCAGCGTCACAGCATGCCATCAGTACGATAGAATGGTACGATTTATGATTAAAATTAGTGGATCCGGAATTTGGAAGTTTTTCAATACGAATATATTTTCCGTCAATAGCGCCTAGGCAGTTAAATAAATTCCACAATAAACCGAAGCGTTCTGCAATTTTTTTCCATTGTTCCATATCTGGAATGGGCAGATATTCTTCCTTTAATACATCCCATATAATAGCCGTGGTTTCGGTCATAATTTGTGAAACGGTATTGTCCCCTCTAGCAAAATATAAAGCCAGACAGACGAATGTTCCTCCAGTCGCAAGATATCTGAAACAAAAATGTATTTAACATAACACTATACATATTTTCTCTACTACCCTATTCTTTTCTGCGGAAATCTGCCTTGGAATAATAGTTTTCATTTAAATAAAAGATAGGCAAAAAACAAAAATCAGAAACATCATATCTAAATATATTTTTTTATTTCAGGGACCGAATGCAAGGAGAAGTGGAAAAACTTGAGAACAGTATTTGTGAGACATATGAAACCAGCTCCAAGTGGCTCTTCAGCTAAATTAAAAAAGGCTTATTATCTAACAACTGCGATGCAGTTTGCTTTACCATATATAAAAGCTTTAAATTCCGCGACTTCAGGGAATTTGCCAAAACAATCGGAAAAAGAAATTCATGATGATCATAAAGAAGAAGAGTCGTATGATTCCCAGACAACACTTCCACGGACAAATTCTGTGTCCCTGCCAGCACCATTCCCACAATCAAATTCATTACAATTACCATCTCCTCACTCGTATGCTTTGCCATCTGAGCCTCCACAATCATTAATTCATAAAAAAAAATCATATTCAAAGCGCAGAGATAATAAACGATCAAAAGATAATGCAGAAGAAAGCTTTGATGGATATTTAAAAGCAAAAAAAAACTTGATGCCAAGATGGATCCGCTGCAGGAGGCCAATAAAATGTTTTTACTGAGCCTACTGCCCGATTTGAACGAGATGTCTTCCCACCAAACAAGAATGTTTAAGCGAAAAGTAATGGATTTAATTGATGATATAGTGCATAGTGCGCCAAAGATTTTGAGCCCAAATTCAAATATATCGACAGGGTCTGAAGTCTCGGCAGAGTTGCAACCTACAACCTCAACAATTCAAACAGAACAAGGAAATATCTTGACCTCCCTTCATATTGCAACACATAATCCACAGAGAGCCTCGTCTTATTATAAATTTATGGGAAATATGTTCAATACTAATGATCTTTAATTTTGTAAATACCATTTATTTATAATTCTTCAGTTTTTATATTAAAGAAAATAAATTTAATTTTCTTACCTGAGGGTTATTAAAATTCTTTAGTCTGCTCCAACACATTTTCGCATTGGAGTATTTTTCTTGTGGATAGCAGGGACAAGCAATGTACATATGATTCATTTGACATTCTATAAAAGGCCAGAAACTTGGCGTCAGTTTCTTGTAGTTCTTTTGCAGCAACAAGAGCTCTGCATTTTATATTTTTCTCAATGTAGGGGTGAATCCAATGTCTCCTTTTCTTTTGTCGATTTCTCCTTTTTCTATAATAGTAATAAAGGATAATATCCTCATCACTGGAATCACTAGACATTTTTTTAACGCGCACTCTACTAAAATAATAGTTTAAGCACCAAATTCCCCCGATAATTCAGAAGCGAAGTGATTTTATCAGTTGCATCGTGTGCGATTCTTAGTTGGTAACTAGTTTGTGATTTAAATTTCCAATTAGTTGAGTTTCTTTTTAGTTTCTTAATGTGCGGAGGGCCTAAGACTTAT
Source organism: Anthonomus grandis grandis (assembly GCF_022605725.1). NCBI lineage: Eukaryota > Metazoa > Arthropoda > Insecta > Coleoptera > Curculionidae > Anthonomus > Anthonomus grandis. The sequence continues at coordinate 11,057,527 of NC_065558.1, forward strand.
ACTATCATATGGTTCAATTAGTATAGTTTAGTGGCCCTGTAAAAAAAGTTAAACAGACCCCAACACTTAAGCAACTAAAGGGCAAATATTGCCATTAACTTGGAGAATTATATCAACAGTATTCCAGACAGAAGTTTTTACCGTATAAAACTATGCCAAATAAATTCAAGAAAGAAAAATTTAACATAAAAAATATTACTCGGTTAACCAAAGGCTCTAAGGTCAGATAAAACTAGCCAAAGACTGTTTAAGTACCCAGACAGTAGAGCTTTGTCCAATAAACTAGCTAATTAGGAAATGCTAAAATTACAAATAAAGAAGCTCCTATTCTGTGGTATTATCGGAAAACTTATTCTTAGAGGCTTAAGTGAAATGTTGGGCCATAAGGCAATCCGACAGATAATAACTTCAAGCTACAAAACAAAGATTAGCCAAAATAAAGCTAAATTGAGCACAGACCTATTGAACCACAGGCGAAAGGGAATAAACACAAATGTTGGTATTCATATTAAACACCTGATAACCTTAAAGTTTGGAGGACCATAAGTAAGAGGTCAATATTTCGTATCATTTATCCTATTGACCCAGAACGGATGGCAAAATTTGTTTTTTTTTATAAACTATTGAATGCCCTTTACAAAGGTTTTTTATTTTAAAAAATATTTTATAGAATAAAATATTTATATTTGCTATTTCTTTCAATACAGAGAAAAGTTTGGATTTTAATGGTTTATGTTTTATTATTTAATTGAGTTTTTCACAACTTATCCTATTTACATAAGACCTAGTCTGGGTTGTTTATTTAGGCTTTTGTACTTTTTTTCTTTGAAAGAAATTTTATAATTTGAAGTTCATTTAAAGCTGCTATAAGAATAATATTAATTTTTTTAATTGTATTGGAGGCAAATTATTAATTTTTGATAAAGTTTTTTTTAAATAAAGAAACTTTTTTTTACTAAATTTCTTTTTTCTCCTATTTTTGCTTAAGTCAAAAGAAATATATTCTTATCAGAAAGCTTCTATTGATTATGCTAAGCATTATCATTGATTTCTAAAAAAAAAACATTTTAAAAGAATCTTTTATCGTCCGTCCTAACTCCCCAAGGGATCCACAAGGGGAGGGGGATGCTTACGGTCACACTTCCATGTTTACATTGGTATAAATAGATGGTTTTTGTCCGATACAGTGGTTCAATATGCACTTAGCCGTTTATTAATATTGGGGGACGGGGTTTTAATACCGTTCGCACTTCCCTTCTCGCCTTTGTCATTCAGATTTTATTAATATGACGACAGTTTTCAATTTATCTAAGTAAATACGGGGAGGAGGATAAAAGCTGCCAGTGATTTGTAAATTAAGTGGTGCATCTGCACGCTTGAATTGACTCGGGCGATTTAAATAAATGATTGGGTGGATCTTTGTTTGTTTATTTGCTTTTTTTAAATTGAATGTCAGATCAGGAATTAACAATTTTTGAAGTTGACGTTAAAATAACCTAAAATATCAACCTTAACTTTAAAAGCCATATCTTTTTCAACGTATATTTTATATGTCTGAAAAGTCATAAAAAATAATTTTATTTTTTCTATTTAGGATTTGCAATTTTTAAATTGATTAACTGTTTGAAAATATGAATGATTTAAAGTCTTTCGCTTAACAGCAAATAAACGGGAACTACGTTATCTAATTTAAGTAACTCTCGTATTGAAATTCTGATCAAGTACGTAAATTAAAAATATTTAGCTTAAGTTCAAATTGTATGAATAAAATAAAATAATTATAAAACTAAAACTAAGACTACTACAGAAATCCTAAAAATGTAAAAACTATATCATTATTTCACTTTTTTTGGACATCTACTTTACCTAAATTTAATTTACCTTTCATGCCTTAAAACTTTCCAACTAAATATTAAAAATAATAATTTTATACGCATAACTTAAATGGACATCATACACCTGTTAAATTAATATTAAAGGAAAATGTTGATGTTTACTTCTATTATACAGCTACAAGTATACAATATATCAAAGCTATAATACTATAGTGTTACTGGGAAATATTTTAATCTTTTACTTCTTTTTAGGAGGCTTTGGTATATATTATTTCAAAATATTTACTAGTTATAATAATCCTTTCCGAAAAAGAACACTTGGCAGATCATAATCAAGTAGAATTTGTAAACATGTTCTTAAGTAACAAAGAGGGATAATCCGAGATGTTTGTGTAAGGTTCATAAAAAGACCGCCACTTTGTCACCTATTTTAAGTATTCTGCAGGGATTAGATTTAGTTTGTCCTAGAAAATAATATATTTTGCCCATAAATGATTCGGTTTAACAATAAAACTTTTTTTTGGGTTTTCCGCTAGTGTAAATCTGACATTTAAATAAAATAATTATTAAGAGTTTCATCAGCATAACTTAAATGTACACGTTGCACCTATTTTAAAAATATTTTATTATAAGCGTTCATTTATTGTTATTTTTTTTAACATTATATTATATATTTTTATTTTTATATGATATTTGTAATTTAAAAATTTTTGCTAAATAAAAATGTTATTTCTCAAAAAGTAAGGTAAAAGAATTGTTTAACAAAGGTTGCATAATTTATTTTTTTAATAGCTTAGGCAATGTTGAGAAAAAACCAAAATGAAATATAAAAAAATTTAATATTACGATTTCCTTCTGTTTCCATGACCTTAACTTTTTGTTATTATCTATTATTGGCATTTTAAATTCTAATTTATTTACATAAAAATTATTAAATATTCGTAAATAAATTCAAAATAGAAATTATAAATACAAACACAATAAAGTTTTAATAACTTCATACATTGTTTTTCAGTGTATTTGTAGAATCATCTATGACTACAAAAAATGCTATTTTATTTAATTTATTTTCTAATTATTAGAACTATTTTTTTACAAAAATTATTCAAAGAGACCTTAAAGTCGAATTTTTAATTTCATAAAGAAAAACAAGATTTTAAATTTATAATGGAAATAATTTAAATATGCATGATGTAACTCTTTATATTTATACAACCTTATAATTGTAAAATTTGTATGATGCATAATGTGATTTTTAATAAAATAGTGACTTACATTTATCAATTTACATCATGTTCTTATATAAAATGTTTAAAAAAATGCATTAGAAAACTATGTTAAGTTTTTTTAAATCAAACTTTAATAAATGTTTACCTTAACCCTTAATATTTATTAAAATTATGGACAAAAAATATTAATTTAATTAAGTTTCAGTATCCAGTTCATTTTTAATTTCTACTTGCATCTAAATTGATCTTAAATTGTGCTTTAAAAATCAGTATTCCTAATTCTTTTAATAAAATCTTAATCTCTCAAGTGAACTTTTAATGCTCTTTTTATTTTAAAGGTAAAGTTTTACCTTGCAAATGCCTGTACAAAAATAGTTATAAAAGAAGAATCACAAAGAAACACTAAAAATTTACCAAATTTTATATATATAATGCATAACCTAAAGGGACATAAGACACTTTTTTAAGTTAGTATGTCCTAAAAATTTTAACAATAGGTAAATAAAACCAATTACAAAAAAAAGATCTGGTACTACGGTACAGATATTATTTCCCATGGCTCAGCGTCCCACGTATCGAAGGTATACAACAAGCAAAAACTTATTGAAATAGTGCGTCTCGGAGTCGAGACAAAATTATCTCTCGGATAACAGCGAAATCAATTTCGTATAGGAAAAACTACGACGATTGAACAATAAATAGGATGAACGTTCATGTTTATAGAATCAAAGCGGGCGGAAAATCGAACAAAAACCGATGTAGCTGGATCTAGTCAACATGTTCATGGCTATACGTGCAAAAATCGGTTTGTGTTGCGGGACGTGTTATCGTAAAGAAACTTGCTGACAAATGGAAGACGATACAACGATAGTTGGCTTTTTTTTTATCAGAAAGAATATAGTTTTTTTAATATTACCAATTGTAAATTATTTATTTCATTTAATTTGTACTACATCAAACAAATTTACTAAAAATGAAAAGTTAATTGCAGGCAGTACATTATATCTCAAATTGATTTAAAAATTAATAAATAATTATTATTTTACGAGAAAAAAATTGTTAAATCGGGGTAAATTAAGAAGAAGAACTAAAGAACATATTGCTTTTAGCCTATAAGACATCATCTCATTTCATATCTTGAAAAGGAAGATTCAACGATCATTTCTAATGTTTGACCAACCATCTCTCATGATCGAAACTATAATTTAATTTTTAATTTGGGATTTTACTTGTTTCTTTTATTTTATCATAAGATGCATCCAGATGTATGGTCAACATCTATTTTCTACTTAGAACATTAGATGTTGGCCCGATTTTGAGTTAGTTTATATTCCGATCCAAGATGTTGTCAACTGTTCGCGATTAGTTGATCAGATACAACATCTAAGCATATTGAAACATTTTTTATGCAACAGTTAATATTATTAACTAGATAGAAACTATGGAAAATACTGCAGGACTGCAACATAAAACCATTTATTCAACTACTCTCTATTCCCCTTAATTAGTTGGTTCAAATACCTTTTATAAAAGAGATGAATAAAAAAGTCCATCATAATTAAATCGAAAATCATCAATATACTGATAATCATGATAGTGATGAGTCACTGACTAAACACGATGAAAAAAAAACTCAAATTATGATCATCAGCTTCTCACCTGTACAAACTATTTAATAACCATCAATAATTTATAAGTATGGCGGTCGATGATGTTCCATCTTGTGTTCGGTATGTGTTTTTCGAGCCATTCGAACAAGAGTTATGTCGTGCCTCCGCGGGAATATCAGCACCGAAAGATCTCTAAAACACACGTGTCTGAGCTTCAAATCATCATAACCTGCAGATATGACGAGATTCGTGTCGCAAAAACGCCCGAATGCCTCCCTTGTGCCAATTTTACCGCCTCTTTCTACCATCGGTAAAATATTTTGCGGTGATAAATCCTTGCTTGCGATATAAAAGATATAAAGGAGGACTTTCGATGGCCGTTTTTAAAGTTTCTATATAGAGATATCTGGTAATTTTTGAAAAATTGTTTGTGTTAGTAATATCAAATCTTAAAACTTTATTTTATCTATTTTTAGTCTAAAAATACTTGTTTACATGCTTTTATTTTTTAATGCATATTAATAAATTTTACCCAAAGATAAGTTTTTCAAAATTAGTAATAAGCAAGGCATAACTTAAATGGGTGCGGGTCCCTTTTACATTTATTAAGTGAAGCTCACAATAGAAAAATGCCTAAATAATACAAATTTACTTATTGGTTAAAACAGATTTTATAAAATTTTATTATCCAATCTATTTTATTACATATTGTCCATATCATTAGTAATTGTACACTTACTGGGAATTTTTCCACCCATTGGAAAGAAGATAAAAATCCTAAGGGTTTTTGCGACCTTCGCTCAATATCAAACTTGCCAGTCTTATTTAAGGAAAAGTGTCTGATGTCACAGATTAATTTATTTTTAATAATTAATTTTAATAGTTGTGTAAAATAATCTGGTTCATATTCCAATTATAACTGTGCAACCGCATTTTGTGACGTAGGCGATGAAATTTGCAAATCTTTGGATGAAAACATGTTGACAGTGGTGGTTATGTTCCATTGCAGCAAAGGTTTCAATATGCTTAATTATAAGATCTTATTCGCCAATTCTTATTTTTCATAAGGTTTCCAAATAAAGCAGTGGATCTCATAAAAAGCTTTGTCACTGATAGGAAACAGAGAGTTTATTTGGATAGTAAAGATTCAGAGGATGGTAGTCTTCTATGTAGTATATCACAAGAAAGTATTTAGCTCCCTTTTTTTATTTCTCCATATGACGACACCCCTACTGATTTTTTCCTTTGATCCTTCTAATCCTGAGTATGATAATGATTCTTAAAATAAAGACCTAAAACTGCTAAATGGCCAATTCTTAAACCATTATTTACAGCTAAATTCGAAGAAGCTGTCACTATGTTATTCACCAAATAGCTTCAAGCTGTTAGCAGCAACTCAAATTAATATTGAGCAAAGCATAATTTAAATGGATGGAAAGACATTTTACATTTGTTTATTAAAATTCGTGATAGAAATTTAGTTATATAATGCAGATTTACTTGTTGATAAAATAGACTCGTATTAATGATATACTGATCATAAACATGACTTTAAAAAAAGTTATGACATTAAAATTTGATTAACAGCTTTTCTTATAATTTATCTTCTATAAAATCCGCACGAAATTCTTTAGAAAAAATGTGCTTTTGCAATGAAATAAATTTGCTATATTACATTGCAAATTTAAAAAATGAAAAAGCAGATCAGTTAGTATTTAACTTAAATCTACCATAAAGCTTGTGGAATTTATTTATTATTCATAAAATATTTACGAAAAAAAAGAAAATTGGGATTTATTAAGATTAAATTTTATTTTTATTAATTAATAAATTAGGAGAAAGACGATAAATAGAATATAAAAAGTAAAGATTTTTTATAATCTATTTTCTTTATTAGAACAAAAAAATTGATATAATTTTTTAAAACAAGTAGACTTCTATAAGAAATTTATTGAGCTTAGCGAGAATAAGTAATTGAGGGTCTTTCTTAAAGAATAGTAAGAGGAATATTGCTGTTGAGTGAGAAAATAAATAGAACATTCATTAGATTAAATGCAGAAATTTTTTGAAGATGGGATGTATAAAGCCAAGCTACACTACTTTAAAGAAATAAATTTAAAGAAACCTAATGGTACATGCTTCATAAATAAAAGCTTCAAAGAAATAAAAAAATAAAATTGAACGAAATTTAAAATTCACAGCTGATATAAATAATTGAAACTTATCAAGTTCCAATAGATGTAAAAATATTTTTTCCTATTCCGGTAATAAAATAACATATGAGCCGCTAAGAAATAGGGTAAAAATCACTGCCAAGATAAATGTTATCACCTTCGAAGCGACAAAGACATTAATAATTTTATCGACAGAAAGAGATATGTATATTAGTTTTCAAATTCAAGCCACTGGAGGAAATAATATTATTTATTTATTCATAATCGACAAACCTGTAAGACTACTACTGTTATCAATATATTATAACATCCAAAAAAATTAAAAAACATAAATTTTAGGATAGGAGGCATATTATAGGATTCACCCAGCTTTTAAAATAACTGTTAAGATAACTATGTAATTGCATTCAGTATTTACTTTGTGATAATTATGAGATAGAAATTACCAAGAAAAGAAAATTGCTGTTAAAATAAATATTATCATATTCGAAGTAAACAAAAAATTAATATTAATACTAGAAACAGGTCTACAGGTTTTTAAAATCACTACCAATATATTTTTTTATAGATTAAATGCAGTACGGAAATTAGCTGGTTGTTTATTAATTTACTTTAAAAATCACTTAACAATGTAAAATTTTTTACCCTTTAATAAGACCAACCCATAAAACCACTGATTTGGTGAAAATCTTATTATAACTTAACCGATAAGGACAATATGTTTTTTTATTTTACATTATTAATATGTTAAAATCACTGCCGAGATAAATATTACTTGTATATTTAAGCAAGTAAGAGAGAAAAACAGTTTTTTACTGGTCACCAATCAAATTAAATTTATTATCACAGATAAGCCATTAGAGAAAATAACATAATTTACTGCAAGCTATGATTAAATCTTTAAAAGCTTTGAATCTTTAAAAGTGCTCAGATGAATATTGTATTTAAGCTGATAAAAAAATATTTTTTTACTGGGCAATAATGGATAAACCTTTAAAATCACTATAGAGATAAAAACCATGACGCATTTAAGCCAATAAGCATTTTTTTGCTATTTAGGATTAGATGAACCTTTAAACGTAACAACCTTTATAATTACGAGTTCTATTTTATACTGGTAAGTAAATGAACCTTTAAGGTTACTGTTAAACTAAATAAATTCATTGTAAACAATTATTAAAAGAATTTTTTCTTAAACGTCCATTCAGTCCCTGCCTAATTAAACACATTATACTATAATAATTTTGATTAAAGCTATTATTGTCTTGGAAATACAAAAAACTTTGGATATCTATATAGTAACGATTTACTTTAAATTCTTCATTTTACTGATAATGTAATATCCTGTGCGTTAAAAGGTATTAACAATTAAACTATATCTAAATGTCTTCCTAATAACACTTTATTCTGGCGGCTGGAGACATCTGGTATAACCCACAATAAGCCATAAAGTCTTACATTATAGTGTTTGCTTGGATTTGCCGCCAAATAAATATATTTAATAGATTTTCCGTTGGGGCTTTGTGTACCCCATTAAGATACGCGACCGCACAGATTGTACAATTTCTGGGTACTATAATAGCGTTCATATTAATTGTTAGATCTAAGATTCATATATAACTCTCACCTATAGTACTCCGAATAGAGTACTGAATGGAATATTATAAAATAGAATACTGAATAATAACATTTGAAATTAACGATTGATGATTACGACGTACTATCAACGAGTCAATTGGTTGCTGCAAATTTTACATTTTTTTATAATTTAATGGATTTATTGAGTAAAGTATATGTTCATAAACGTAATGTTAATAAAAATATTTAGTAACCAATAGAGATAAATAACATTTTAAAATTTTGTGTACTATTTTACCTATTAAGAAATGTATCGTGTGTATTTAGCCATGCATTATATAATTGGATAATTAATTTCAGCCTCCAGTTTCTAAGACATATAGGTTAAAATATATTCTTTGGTTATTATTTGATTAAATTTTCTCGTATTCGTTTTATTATATGTTTTCTATTTATAGTTCTCAAATTTACTACATTTATTTTATAATAATAATATGTATTTAAAAAAAAGCATATTCCTAACTAAATTTAATTTACGCACAGCGATATTCACTTACTTCAAAAGCTCTTTTATGCGAACATCTTATATTTTCAAATTTTAAATTTGCGGTCGTTTAAAGTTTCTTTCTCTGGAATCTATGTAGAAAGAATTAAAAGGAGGCAAATCTTGGAAAAATCTAAGAATAAAAAATCTTGAAAAAAAAATTTGAAATACGTCGAAGGCAGCCGATTTTCTTATTTTCAATGAATGATGGTGAATTTAACTTGTAGTATGGAATATCGGCCTTATAATTAAACTTGTGTGTATTTAGTAGCTCAGGGTAAGCAATTGCAGCCACTTTCTTATGCCTTTCCAAGAGTATTTTGTGTTTGCTAATTTTGTGCATCCAGATGTAATATGTTCTATGGTTTCAGTTTGGATGTTGCACTTTCTACATTTTCCAGTCTTTATCTGTTGCTTCAGTATATAATTTTGATATTTTTGGTATTGATTACATTATTTTGGATACCCAGCATATTCGGCTTCAGCAAAGATACTTTCAATCTTTTTCCAGTGCACAGAATCCGACTTGTCAATACTATCCCTGTTTAAGTCATTTTGAAACCCACCATGTAGCTCTTTGGACAGCAGTTGAGGTTTTTTTTCGATGTCAGTTTTTAAATTAAAGAAAGGTAAGTAGTTTTTATCACTGAGATTCAGAGGTGTCATGTTTACATCTCTTTCGGCTATTGTATTGAAGTATGTGTGACTGTTTTTGTAAAAGTACTTTTTTAGAGATTGTATTTATTTTTGCACATTTCTGAACGACGTCCAAGAAAAAACCAACCAAAGTAGTACATTCTATGTGAAGTCATTTATATTCTTATGAGTCTGTTGATATTTTCTACTTCTATCCATTTAGCAACATCATTATATTGAAAAGATTTTGACCATGTTCCTGACCAAAACTCTTTTATTGCTTGTTTAAGTAAAGGGATGATTTTAGTTTTTGAGGTTGGACTTTCTAGATTCCTATAAAAGTACTTTTTACTTTCAGTGAATTGATGACGGTATCTTGTTAGTTTAAACTCTTTATTATTATTGTTAAAAAAATATATTTTATTCTGCAGTTATTAAAAAGTAAATAATAATTTAACTCTATATTATAGCATGCATAACGTGAATGGATACCACACCTTTTTTAATTAAAATGTTACCCATACTTACCTAAAAAGGCCTTTGGTACTGTCGAACATACCATGCTTGGAAAAAAAGTTAATATTGTCGTATTTCCTAAATAAAATTGTACTATTGTGAAAAGAATCAAAGTCAGATGTGGAATAGATGAACAGATATACATAACCTATACATATAATTTTATCGACTTACTCGATGCTTTACTTAACCCTAGAAATCCATAGTATACCTTAATAATACTAAAGACTTTTTCCATGTGACTTTAATTGAATTATATACAATATATAAGCAAAAAAAAGCACAAATAACAGACTCATTTTAAAAAGGATAAATAGAATAGGGCTTATTTTAATTACTTAAGTTAATTACATATAGGCATATTTTTAATTTTTTTATCCAATTCTCCAGCTAGAAATGATAATCAAAAGTTTCATGTTTTAAGATTTGTAGCTCCAACATTTTGAAACAATTGGGAATAGAGTTGTAAAGCTTTAAAAACTTATGAGAAAAACTCCATTTATAATTAAATACACAAAATACATGATTATATATGTATGTGATCTATAATTAATTTTGTTGTAAAGATATATATCTCATAAAATAATAACCTATTATGAAAAGATGCACACTGCACTGTCCACCTGGTTTCCATTTTAAATTATTTGTGGCAGGGTCCTACTTAAATTTTTTTATGTTTACTAATTCCGTACATATACCATACACAGGGGTTTTGAACTTTTTATATTTGATTTTTTTATATTTGTGTCAAGCAGTTTCTATAAATGAGATCTCTATAATCGAATACAGACAGAATAAGAGGATGCATATTTTTAATGCATGCGATAGATTTTGTCAATTGCTGTATAAAAAGTCTAAGATAAGCTTTCTGGATACAATGGGATATGTGATTTCCTTCATTTCTAAATATACGTCATCGTAAAAGTAGTTTGATTTTTTATAATTTGCACATCATATTAAGAACCAAATATTAGGAACAAACAAGACTTGCTGGGATTTAAATAAAGAGAAAGCTGTAGGAAAATAAATCTTACGTTTTTGGAATCTGTGTTAATAAATTAAAGCGTCTCATGAACTAGACTTGTCAAAAACAATTATTATCCTACTTGCGTATCATCCGCTCATCCTGCGCTCAGTAAATTTTTCATGTTTTTATTACTTTATTAGTTTTTGGTGTATATATATGACGTACAGAAACGCATTACAACCATCCCATAAGGAAATATACAGGGAACTAGATAATATTCCATCAATCCTAACACACTGAATGTTTCCTGTCAAATAATGTTAAAAAAATTGAATAGCATTTCTTTTAAATCCTACATAAGAACAAATTGCCTCTTATAAATTATAAGCTATAATGAAAGGCTTTAGTGTAATCTTAAAGTTATAAAATTTTAATTTTTACCATGTCAATGGCGCTCAAAATATCATTTGTTATATACCAAAGCCGTGAAATCCAGCCTAGTCTAGTATCAAGACATTTGGCGAAAAACTGGCGTTTTTTTTATATTTTAGCCAAGCAAGGTATAACATTGGGTTCGATCCTAAAATTTATTTGGGTCACTACAAAAAAAATATTTCAAAACTAAACTAAATTTGACCTTCAATTATACAATGCATAACTTAAATGAGTATGATACGTTTTTAAAATTAATATAGTATACATAAAGAACTTTGACGTTGTTGGTTATAGCAAACTTCTAGATAGTTAGAATAATGACTTAATGTGTGAGTACTCTAAATGATTGAGCGATATATTTAAATTGCTATTATTTTATTTAACAGCGGATTAAAAAATACCAAATAAAATCGGTGATTGAACCTTCGTTAAATTATTACAATTTGGCCGAATAATTAATTTAAATAATGGCCAATGAAAGTGAAAAGATCGAAAACCGGACCAGTCCGTCCCGACTCGAAGGACCAATATTTACAACGTCGTCGATAGTGAAGCGAAGGTGTTATTGTTGGGCCGTCTAATCCGCACTCGAGAAATAAAACCTGAAAATATCAGTGATTTATGAATCGAGCGGTAAGCAATTCTCGCTTTGAATGAGCCAGTCCACGGGGCCCCCCTTCCCAGGTAATCCGAGAGGGGCGGTGCTTATTGGGCCGGCCTGAGAATATCACTTAGTCAAACACCGCACGCCGAGAGAATCGCAAGCAAGGGCCCCACGAATTTTTCATCCCCCACGGGTCTGGACTATTTAAAAACAAAAACAAAACAACCACCTGAAAAAAAAAGACTTTTGCAGTGATAATAACGAGGGGGGAACTGAATGATCTTACCCTATCAAAAAAACAAAAAAAAAATTGCAATACGTCGAGACGCCGAACGGTGCCGACGTAGCACGAGGGTTGTTCGGTCGCGCCGCCCTTAACCCGAGTAGTCCCCACCATTCGTGACGGCGTTAGATTAGACAGCATCGCGACGCCGCGCCGTCGAGGTCGTCGCATTTATGCTCCCCCGTTTTTGGCAATCACCGAAAATCATAACTGATCATGAGTGCGATATGTTGAGTGGTGATCATCCATCAGGACCGTGACAGTGGTGGAAAAAAAGCGTGTTTTTGTGCAGTGACAAAACCATGTCGCGAAGAAAACAAGCAAGGCCTATCCGGCTTTTGGAGGATGAAGAAAATAATGCTTCTTCCGCGGGTGGTGTTACTACTGTTGCTACTGCTGGTGCTGCTACCGTCGCTTCTACTGGTTTTCCTACTGCTTCTGCTAACGGTAAGTCTTAGACTTACCTGTTAGGGCATTCGAATATTGATAATAATAATAAACGTCTTTATTTTTATTTTCCAAAAGTATATTAAACGAAATTAGATTTAGCAAAATAGGCGACTATGCAAACATTGTTTGTCTACTTAATTTTTCGAAACAAACCTGTGTTTTATTCAGCGAAATCGATAAATGCATTTTTGTTATTTAAAACTGATTTAAGATTTTGTTAATGTATTATTGTCATTACATAAATAACAGCAATAGTAAATATAACAAATTTTAACAAAAAAAGATATTAAAAATTATAAATATTGAAGTTAAAAATTTGTTAAATAAAAATTGAGGCAATATTTTTAACTAAAAAATAACATTAGGATTAAAACTTTTCTTAAGTCCTGCACATGAAAAAAATAGTTTAATCCGTTAATTATAAACAAAATATAACATCATGCAAAATGTTATTGTTAAAATATATGAAATTTTAGATTTTTATGTATGATTATTTTGGTAATAAATTAATGGCATTTATTATTGATTTAATACTTGATTTTATTGAACTATAAAATACTATAGATGCAGGAAAGATAAACTTACTAAAAATTAAATAAAGCCAAACCTATAAAATATATTACAAAATACACTTTTTTATATTATTTCAATAACTCCTATTGTCAATAAATAGTGGCGCCCAACGTGAGTTCCTAAAATTTCAATGAATAAAAGTGATAATTTTTTATTAGTTTTTTTTTAAATTTTCTTTAATTGCCAATTTTTCTTATAAAGTCTTTAAAAAAAAATTAATGCAATTAATGCTAATTATTGCAATTTGAAATTTATTGTAGGTGCAAAATATAAACAAAACGATTATAAAAAAATAGTTAAAATATTTTTTTATAAGAGAGACTATTAAACTTAATAAAGTAGAGAGGTAGTAAAAACTGCTAATAATGAATTATTAATAAATATGGACACTTAATTATTTTGAGAATATTATTAACTCAGGTTTTTATTATTTATTCTTTAATATTTAAACCTGTTTAATTAAGTAATATTATTTTTATCCTTATTTTTTTTAATGTTTATTAGTTTTATAATTTTTGATATACATTAACAATATATTTTATATTAATATATGTATTTTTTCCCATCTTAATGGTTTTTGCGTTAGAAAAATCAATATTTTAATCTTATTGTTTTTTAAAATTAAAATTTTACTTTTTTGGAAACAATTTAATTAAAATAAAAATAGTATATTAGGGTAAAAATAAATGCAACTGGTTTAATATAATAATAATGATAATAAATAAAAAAGATTTTTTATGATCTATTTATAGTTTTTATCCTTTTCTATCCTCTATTGCCAAGCAAAAAGTTATGGTAATTTTTATAAAAAAAAAATTTTTTAAATTATGAATATAGAATAAAAAAAATTTTATATAAAAATTGAGGTTTTTTATATGAGTTTAGATTTGACAAGATTAATGAAGTAAGATGAAAATTGAAAAAAATAAAAATATAAAAATAACTAATTTATTTTTAAGTCTAAACTTATAAATAAATTATAATTACCTGAACTATGTATAGGTTTAATATAAAAGCAGTTTTCTGCTAAATGTAAATTAGTAATAAGTAAAGTTAAGTTAGTTTTTTATTATATTTAATATTTTTAGATTTTTTTATAAAAACCCAAATACAGAAGTTAGTATGTTTTTAAAATGAGATGCTACCATATAAGAGTAACATCTTTATTCTCCTAATTTATTACTTATGTTATACGTAAGAACGTAACCAAGTGATATTTAAAATATATATTTTAATAGGCAGGTATTAAAAGCTAAATTAAAATTAGTATTTTTATTATACAATGCATAACTTAAATGGATATGACACCTTTTTCAAAATAGAATCGATAAATTAAGGTCTACGACCATGTCTATTTATCTAATAGGACCTAGTAGGATCAAATACTTTAAAGCATGCCCTGTATATTTAAATTGCTCTTATTTTGTTTCGTAGGGAACAAGATACTAAATAACATCGGTGATTAAATCTTCGTTAAATTATTACAATTTGCCCGAATATTAACCGGCTGAATGAATAAAAAATTTAATAAATACAATTGTTAATACTTTAAGGCCAATAAAAAATAAAGGCATATTTTTATAAACAAAAAAAACAAAAACTAGATATTCACAAAAAGATTTTTCTTATAAAAATTTAGGTTTTAATTTTTTTTTCTTCTCTTCTATTTCTTTTATTTTAATATCTTGTTTCAGATTACTGTTTATGCTTTACATTTGGCAAGAAAAATTTTTTAATATGGCATAATGAAGTAGGGCAGAAATTTGAAAAAAAAAACTTAAACTGTAAAAAAAGATTACATTTTAGCCTTAATTTATAAATAAAATGCAATTATCTAGATTATTTATATATTTAATTTAAAATCAGTTTACATAAAAAAAATAAAAAAAATATTGCAATTTTAATTTAAGAATTAAGTATTTATTTTGACAAGTTTCGGTTATGATCAATATTTTTTAAGAATAATGATATCTTTTAAAAAAATATATTCTAAAAAATTTTCGAATAAAAACAAATAAATTTAATTTATTACGACTGTGATAAATAATATATTTTAATCTTTATTACAACTGTTTATTTATACATATTTTTTATTATTTAAGAAGAAAATTGAGAGAAAATTATAAGGTAATTAAACTTAAAATATATTTATGTATATATAAATAAATCTAATATTGCTTAATAATTATACAGGTTTAAATTTTAGGACGAAATAATAAAAAACCTGAGTAAAAAATATTTTTATAATAATTGAGTGTCAATCTTAAATAATATTTAATTATTACCATTTTCACTACCCCTCTATTTTTTATTAGTTTTTTTAAGCTGAAAAATAATATTTTAACCATTTTCTGCTTATTTTACAATAGTTTTGTGCTATTTATTAGCTTTGGATCGAATAATAAATTTTATAAAAGAAATTAATATTTATAATTTGAAAGTAAAGTTAATAAAAATTATTACCCATAATGCTTTTGTTTATTAAAATCTTCATGTTGGGCGCCACCATTTGTTGTCAATTGTGCTTAAAGCTGATCTTTGAAATAAAATAAAAGACTGTTTTTTGGTATACATATTTTGCAATAATACAAAAATGTAAGATTTCTTTATAGAGCTCTCTTACTTCTTCGTCCTTTTTTTTTTTAAACTTTATACTAGAAATATTTTTGAAGCAATCTTTTATTTCGAAATCAATTATGGCACTTTACGTTAATTTTTTTAGGAATTAAGATTTTTTATTAGAACTATTTATGTAACTCTCGTATAATGTATTTTTTGTTCAATTTTCGTTATATAAAGAAAATAATAGTTTTTCAAAAACAAAGTGCTAAAACTTTGATCTGTAATTTTTTTTTTTTTTTATATTCTCGTAATATTTTTAACAAATATTTGCTTATATTTATTGTATTCTTGGCTTACTCTTTGAATATTCAGATATCATCTGAATAGAATATTTCTTATAAATCTCTTGATTAACCATTCGTTTCTTTTAAAAATATGCCTACTACTATGATTAAATCCCTAGGATGATTAGAGTATGACATTGATAATTAAATATTTAAAGGATTAGTTTTTTTTTTCTAATTATATATTTTTATGTCAATATAATCGAGGTAGATACATCTGGAAAAGCGTCACATAAATTTTTTATAAAAAATTTGTTTAAAGGTGCAATAAATTTTAAAAAACCCTTCGTAAAAAATAATGATTTAAGTCAAACATCCACCAAATCCTAAACCTTCTCGTTATAATTCATACCAACATAATAAAGCGAAGAAACTTAATGATCATAACAAACCATCACCTGAATGGCCTACCATTAACTCGTTGAAAAATCTTTTGACCCAAACCGGCCTTAACTGGCCTTTTTGTCTCGCCGTCAACACTATTAATCTGAAAGTAGATACCATCTCTGATTAAATAATATTCATATTAAGGAAGACGAAGCATAATGTTTAGAATATTTAAAAGAAAGAATAACCCGCCCAGGTGTACGTGAATGTTATCCGTAGTAGATCGCATTTATGGACGGAGCGTATTAAGTTACATCTGATTTTTTGATAAATCCCGAGCCTCAATCGTGAACATAACTCTTTGTTTTATCGTTCATATTTCCGCAATTGAATATGAAAATTACTGGCAGAGTAGGAATATAAGATCGGTAACGTTAGATACAATTCCATGAACTTTCATTCTTGTGTGGAGTTTATTAGTGTCATCTGATATCACGTTTTATAAAATGAATCGCGGGCACGTTGCCATAATTCTTCAATGATATCGGCTGATTTGCGAACACGGAATGGTGGTAACCTTTTGCTTTGCTGTTGCCTTTGAACTTAGTGCTTTGGGATTTCTTGTTTTAATTGAAGAAATTTTCGAGATTAGGCTATTCCTGGCTAAAGATAAGATTAATTAAATGGTAATACTGGGAGTTCTGCAGATCGAGCTGATACACCATTTCATGCTTTTATATTCAAATAGAGTCAAACCCAAATAACACTACTAAAAGTGTTGTTACTGATACTAGTTAGATAAAAAATGTTTTCTTATTCCAGGCAGTTGAGGAACCTACCAAAATATTTGCTTCAGGAAAATATATTTATTTCATTATTTCTTCAACTAGTAAAATTAAATACAAAATTAGCTTCTAACATTTTTTATTATTTAATATATCTCATTATTATATTTGGTAATATTAGTTAACGTGCATATTTTAAGGGAGAGAAACGTTGGTTATAGTTTATTTTCTACACTCTCTGAAACAAGAATTTAAAAAAAAATCTAAATTTCTAGAAAAAAAAACCTTTTTTGAATATTTATAATTTTTTTATTTTTTTTTCTCTATAAAAATCTTTCATTATTTTTTATAAGCAATAAAATATTAACAAAAGTATTTATTAAGTTTTTTATTCATTCAGCCGGTTAATATTCGGGCAAATTATAATAATTTAACGAAGATATAATCACCGATTTTATTTAGTATTTTTTGTTCCCTTTTAAACAAAATAAATGCAATTTAAATATAAAGAGCATGCTTTAAAAAATTTAATTCTATTAAGCCCTATTATAATAGATATATAGATAAATAGACATTGTTGTAGACCTTAATTTATCGATTCTATTTTAAAAAAACGTGTCATATTCATTTAAGTTATGCATTATATCATAAAAATTCTGATTTTAATTTAGTTTTTAATAGCTGCGTATTAAAATATATATTTTAAATATCACTTGGTTACGTTCTTACGTATAATATGAGTAATTAATTCAAAGGATAAAGAAGTTACTAGTAAGTAACAGCAAATATTAGAAATTTGCAACGAGGGTTTATTTAAACCAAAAACAATATAGAAGTTGGAATTTTTACGTACTCAAAAATTTTCAAAAAACTCAAAAATAGTATATTTAAAATTTTTATTGAAAAATCATTAAATTTAATAATTAATAAAGAAAGTATTAAGGCATATTATCCTATAGTAAATTTATAGGATAACTTACCTTATTTCCAAGGAATCTATAAAAGTGTTTTCCAGCTAGGGCAGTCAGAGGTATTGAAAAATATCCCGTATTTTACTTATTAAGTAAAAACACGTTATTGATAAATTAAAAAAAAAAAGGTATTTAACGATTTTTCATTTGTTCTGTTTTTGATTCCGTTCATATTATAAATAATAAATGTTCTGCGTCGTGTCTTCAGCTTCACTTTCCTTAAAATTAAGCCTGTCACCTTCCAGGGAGTTAAGTTGCAGCCTGATTCTTTTTGTTCTTTGTGAAATGGTTGAATTCTCTCAACTGCCTGGAAGAAATTAAATAATTCTTCCAGGTAACTAAAGTGGTGACAATTACAATCTTTTGTTCTGTCTAACAGTTCAATGCACTCAACTTCTTCAACAAAATCAAACATCTTACCGGGATTCACGCAACTACCTGAAAGTGATTAAAATATTCTTCCAGGCAGTTGAGTCTATGACACTTTTTGCTTACTGAAAACTAACTGAATTCCCTCCATTGCCTGGACGAAATTAAACTATTCTTACAGGCAGTTGAGTTAATTTTTTTCAAAGTTGATAGATTATCTGAAAATGTTGTTCTATATTTTGTTTGTACTTTGTCAATACCAGTTTAAATTCATGTAACAACTCTAAATGGAGTATATATATTAACACCCTTGAAGAACTTTTTTTTTTAGCTATCGTATTTCTATGTTGATTTTTGCCTGAATTTGCAGATGTTTTCAGTTAATTGGAGAACGTTTTCGATCAGATTACTCCTGCTGTTAATCTAATGATAAAGGTCTGCAATTCTTTGATTTCACATTGTCTTAAAATGTGATTCGTTGTACTTTGCTCTTAAGTTTTCAAACTGTATTTCTTGGTCACAATGTTTTGGACATTTATCGTACATTCTAGCGCTGATTTTGAAAAACACTGCTGCTATGATTCTCATACGATGTTGTAGAAACATTTCAGCACGCGTGTGAAAAATTTTGTGTCATAAAATAAAAAATCAAAATGTTTGACATCAAAGGTTTTTGAGGTATATTTAAAAAAGAACTTAAGTTTTAAGATTGTTGGTGATCCGAGAGGAGTATGTTGACATCAACTTAACTTCCTGGAAGAAATTAAAATATTCTTTTAGGGAGTTGCGTCTATTACACTCTTTGCTTACTAAGAACTGATTGAATTCCTCAAAGGTCTAGACAAAATTCAAATATTCTTCCAGGTAAATGAGTCTATTTCTCTCTTGGCTTATTGAAATGTGATTGAATTCACGATTGAATAATTGAATTCACTGGCAGTTCTCTCTTTATGATCACTAAGAAATGACTGAATTCACTTAACTGCCTAAAATAACTTAAACGATTCTTTTAGGCAACTAAACTGGCGACTGTTGCAATCTATTATTTCTATCTAAGAATTCAATGAAATCAATCAAGTTCCTCAACAAAAGCAAAAAACTGTTTAGCGAGTTGAGTTGCAGCTGATGATTCTTTTTATGCTTTATGTGGATGGGTTGAATTTACTTAATTGCCTAATTGTTGAGCAGTTATGGAGTAAAAACCGAAGTACTGCAAAAAATTAAAACTTACCAGGTGTAATTCAAAACTTCCAATACATTATTTAAAAAGCTCGTAAACATTAAAGATAAAAGAGAACCCTTAACCCAATCGGGAGTTTACTCACTTAAATGCGGGGAATGTAATGCCGTTTACATTGGGCAGTCTGGAAGGAAAATAAAAACGAGAGTGCAGGAACACTTAAGAGAATATAATAAACACAAAGATACCGAAATCACCGTGACTAAATCGGCTTTTGCAAGTCATTTATTGTCCTCAAAACACTTTCCTTCCATCCTGGAAGATGTAACAATCTTTCATGAGTGCCCCAAGGGAAAGAAGCTTGACTTATTAGAGAAGATGGAGATCACAAGGGCAAAAAGGAGTCCTGTACTGTCTTGGGTGAATGATGTTTTTACCTTCGAACCGCATTTAATTTTTAACAATATTTATCACGAACTGGAGAGCACGTAAGTTAAGCGCTTGCCTACGAACCCGATGGTCGCTGGTTCATTTCTCGATCAAGTCATATTTCACTTTTTATTTTTCATTTTATTTTTTGCTTTATTTCCGTTCTCCCGTTCAACTTAACCTCACTCTGCTTGTTTTGTTTTCTTTTATTTTATTTAGTTTTGACACCGGAATGAATGTAAACGTCAGCATTATTTTTATTTTGTATGTATTTATTTTTGTTTTAACTTGAATGTTTGTGGTGTTAATCCAATAGCTTTACCGGTAAGTCAAATCTCTATATTGTAATTTGTGTCTTTGCATTGTTGTTTTTATACTAGGGTTGCTTTCTGTTTTCTTTTAGATCTGACGATGCCTTAGGGCGAAACACGTGTAATCATTTTCTAAAAATTAAACATCTTTTGAGACCATTGACTTTGTGTCCCTCTAATTTCTAAATTTTTATTATCAAGAGGTCTCTTTGAGAAAAATGGACTTCTTTTTTGTACCCATTTGCCATATTATTATCTAGCTTTGTTTTAGTAGTGGTACATTACCAGAACCACTTAAAATTATAATTACAGACTGGTGTCTTTCATATCAAATCTAAAAAATTATTAATTATCTTAAAAATTATTAAAAGAAGGATTGTAAAGTTTTTAACAAAATATTATGTGTTACAGTCTTTTACATTTATCTATTATAAAAAAAATTAAGTACGCAAATGACACCGGAATACTTTATATAGAAAAAACTTGGAACGATCTAAAAACTAAAGCAGAAAGAGCCTTTTTAAAAATATCAATTTGGTTTTGAGTAAACAAATTATCACTTAATGTTGATAAAATAAAATACAGAAATTTTATTACATACAAAAAAAACTTACCAGAATTAAGTCCTTTATAAATAAATCAATCAATAAATATTCCAGAAACAAGCACCATGAAATATTTAGGTATTCATATTGATCAGCATCTAAAATCCAATACACAAGTAAAGAAACTTACGAGAAAGATCGAAATTGATTGATTATATTGATTTCGAAATTTAAGTATCTAAAACAATTCAAGATGTTGTACTATTCTCTGGTTCAGTCTCAATTATTGGAATAATTCTTTCAGGCAGTTGAGTCGATTTTTCTCTTTTATCATTGTGAGATGACTGAACTTACCCAACTGCCTGGAAGAAATTTAGATAATTTTCCAACGAATAAAATCATTCAATTGCCTGGAAGTTTTTTTTTTGTAGTAAAAAATCTTTCGGGATGTTGAGTTGCAGCCTAATTTACTTTTTGTTCTTTATGAGGTGCTAAAATTCTCTCAACTGCATGAAAGAAATCAAAATATTCTTCCAGGCAGTTGAGCTCATTTCTTAAATGAATTAATTTCTTACAACTGCCTGAGAGTAAGTAAATGATTCGTCTAGGCAGTCAAGTCTATTACACTTTGTGCTCACTAACAACTGATTGAATTCCTTTAATTGCACCAAGAAGAAAATTTATTGAATTTTTAATGATTAACTATAACAAAAAATTCAAGAGCGCTTAGTAGAGAGTACTTTAAAAAAATAAGACATGTTTATTAACATCAGCGAATGAAATGATCTACTTATATCTACAATGTTTCCAAACCAACATTTCCCCCTTAAGATCTGCAATCTGTGGAAGATGTTGGAGTGTGAGATTTTTAGGTTTCAGATAATTTTTTGGCTTACCTTAAGCTGAATGTGTTTACAGCTGAACCGCATAATACTAAATATTAATTTATTATAGAGCTGATTGAATTCACTCAACCGCTTGGAAGAAATCGGATCTATTACTTTTTGATCACTATGAAATTTCATTACTCTCAAACTGAATTTACTTAATGCTAAAGATCACTTAAAAGAAAGGCAAATTTGCCTTTAAAAAATAAATTTTCTTTTTATATTTCTTAATTTTAAATGTACACTTAAGATCCTGTTAAGATTTCAAGCAGTGAGGGTATTAATATTTTTACTTTTTTCCTATATCAACTGTTATATCAACTTATTTTTTATATGGGATTTTTTTTTCTAATTCATTGTAAGATGATTAAATTCACTGAACTACCTAGGACTAATTAAGATATTCTTCAAGGCAGTGGAGTATATTATACTATCTGCTTTAAATTAAACTTCTTTTCTAGGCATTAAGTCAATTTCTTTTTTTACTTATTATGAGATGATTAATCTCACTCACTAATTTTCTGGAAAAAATTAAATTATTCTTCCAGGCAACTAAAGTAGTGACTGCTACTTTCTTTTATTTCTGTCTGAGAGTTTAATGCACTAGAGTTACTCAACAAAGACAAGAGACCTTGAGACCAGGAGTTGAGTTGCAGCCTGATTTTCTCTTTGCTTATTATGAGATGATTGAATGCCTGGAAGACATTAAAATATTCTTCCAGGCAGTTGAGTCTATTACTCTCTTTAATCACTATAAAATGAGATTTCACTTAATGCTTAAGATTACCTGAAAGAAACACTAAAATTACCTTAAGAATTCCTTTTTTTAATACTTTTTGATTCTGGATGTACACTTAAGGTTTCGATTCCAAGTAGTAAGCCAAACCAGTAAAAAATATTTACTCAAAAACTAATTTTCTTTTTAAAATATGTTTGTTATGTTAATGTTTACAGCAACAATATTTGGGTATTTTAGGAAATATACGAGTATGAATATTTCAGTTGATCTCCGATACACTAGAAATCGCTACACTACCATTTTCCGTGGACGCAGCAGTAAAAAAAATTATTCTAGTGATTTTTATATACAATTTATTTACAAGCTGATAGCGATGAGACTTTTAGATGCTCTAGTTAAGTTTTTATTAACAAGACTGGGAACTGTAAGGGCTTAATCATGCCGCCATCTATATAATAAAAATTATTCACTCTAAACGCTACGTTCCAAACTTCTAAATATTTTTCATGAAGCAAAAAAATAAATGAAAAAACGATTCATTGCTCCGTAATTATTCCAACAAGTTCAATCCTCTCCACGACGACTTTCTCTCCGTTCAAAGAATTCCAATATAGCATACAAATTAATAATGGTGTCTGAATTTTAATTCGTAGATATTAATAAAGTCGCCATTTTGTAATTCCAACCCTCCGCCTATAATAATCTCATTAAGAGGGGCGTCTGTGTTGGCAGGCCAAGCGTAAAGAACCGAAGCAAAGGGTTAAAAAGGGGGTAAAACGAGTTGTGTTAAAGAACATCACAGGCCCCATCGACATGCCCGTTGGTCATATATACACCGTATGTAATAATAAGGTTGGCAATTAATCGTTCGCTTTGAAATTTGATTTTTCCAACTGGTAT
Source organism: Anthonomus grandis grandis (assembly GCF_022605725.1). Taxonomy (NCBI): domain Eukaryota; kingdom Metazoa; phylum Arthropoda; class Insecta; order Coleoptera; family Curculionidae; genus Anthonomus; species Anthonomus grandis. The sequence goes on from NC_065558.1 coordinate 11,081,310, forward strand.
TTGCGTTACGTTGATCACATAGGGGAAAAAGAGAGGGAGGAGGAGGAGACGTAAAGGAGCGCAGTCTTCGTTGCTCATCCGGAATCTCCCCCCGATTCCGCAAGGATGAAGCGGGAATTTTGACACGATTCATTTGAAGCGAGACTTTAAATTGAAATTTGCGAATTTTAATGTGCGTGCTTAAAAGGCGGGACGAGATATCATTGGCTTTTGTCGTTTGTGGCATTACTGTTTCAATTTATCATTTATGTTTTTTTCACCACCTATTTAATTATGTTAAAATGATGATTATAAAGTTATCATACCATCTGGGTGATTTCCAAGGTCGAAAGATGGCGAAGAAAAAGTAAACCGCGCGACCGAAAGCCGTTGCACACACACAATATCAGACCACCGGTCTTCAAATGACAACATTGAGGAATTATTATTTAATAAAAAGCATTCCGGAATTCTGCGCATAAGAAGAGGCGAAATGTGGCGGGATCAAAGCGACCGCCGCATAATTATTGACGTCAATATATCCAGAAATTGACAGCAAATTATGGTTCTTTGTTCTTGCGCGACAGCCATCCATCATCAATTAGACTACCGAGTCGACTTTTTTCAAGTAGACCTAAACGGTTATGAATCTCGCGAACGTTACTTATAGCGATAAATATAATAAACTTGGCATGCCGAAGGAATCTGTTCAGGTAGTTATCAGAGGCGTAGCGACTATTTCAAATATGGAACTAAACGGTTCGGGATGGTATTTTCGGGTAATTTTGGATCAACAAAATTCGAGTTTTGAAGATAATAATTAATCATTAGTAGGCAATTCTTACCTTATTAATGCGGCAAAAAGTCTTCAAACAAATAGTATTCACCTATAGCACCAATAACACCTAAAGTTAGAAATTTGTAGCTCTTAGAATACCTAGGAGATCTTTTCTATTGGAACTTACAAAGCCGTTAATACTCCTTAAATAATAATCTTGGAAATTTTGTGAAACAGACACTAATTCCACAACAATTAATGAAATATTTCAAATTTATTATCCTCGTATCAAAACATTTCTCTCTTAAGGCAAATAAATCTGATTTATGGCTTACAACATCAAACTTAAATAATTCCTAGAGAAACTAGATGTTAAAAATAATGAAATACTTGATCGATGATAATACATGCTGAAAATATTGCGATTCTACATCTTAAAGTAAAAACGTAATTTAAAATGAATTTTACTTCATTCCTTCTACTCCTTTTACCTGTTATAATATTTTACGTCTTCTTATTTTATGGTATAAATCTTCTTTTTCTCTCTTTTCTCATAACTGTTTTCCAGCAGTATTTTCTACTTTTAATTGCTTGTTTATACTGCATATAAACGTAATTATAAAGAGGTGGAATTATTATCCATTTAAGTTATGCATAGGTTTTTATTAACTAGTTAAGTTGTACAGAATTTTATATGTATTAATATTATTATAAGTTACACGCAGCCTTTAAAAAATGCAATTTGAAAACCAGAATTAAGTAACATATAAAAAATAAATGAAGTTAAAAATGCTTGTCAAACCTGTTTATGGAAAATCAAGATGTATCTCAAAGAATATTAATTAATAATAAATATTTATTTTTCAAATTTATGGAATTCTATATATTTTGTTTAAACTAAATGGTATGTAAAACGAAATAAGTTTATTATGATGAGAAAAAAATAAAATGCCTTCACCATTTGTCAAGATATTTAAGCACCAACCTAAACTTTACCAATTAAAAGGTAAATCCCATAAAATATCCTCTGAATACTAGAGTTCTAGGCATTTACAATGTTTAGTTATTCAGTTCATTCGGTTATAATTGTCCAAATTATCGCTGCAATTCTGGTTACATTAATCTAGTACTCTGTTTTTAATTTATTCTTGAAAATCAACATAAATCTTCTTACTGGATTAAAAATTCAAATACTGAATTTATATCCAGCCGGACCAAAATAAAAAAAAACCTTTCTAACCACTGTTTATTTTTAAATACTCAGTTATTTTCCAGAATATTCGAAGCATATTCGATTTTCCAATTAATTATTTGAGATAAAATAAAATAATTAAAATGTTAACTGTAAGAGTGAAAATTTCAACGAACTTTTTAACTCGAGAATAGGCAAGTACATTTTTCAGTTTTGATGCCTTAAAGTCAGAACATTTCTCTTTTAAAGCAAATCTATCTGATTTATGGCTTACAAACTTAATTTTAATTAAAAGCCTTAAAAAACTAAATGTGAAAAATAAAGAAAATGGTCAAAAACGAAATCCTAGCTGCGGGTTGCTTAACAAATCCTAAAACATTTGGAAAATATTGTGATCTGATATGTTAAGTGAAAATGTAACTTAAAAATCAATTTTCAAATCTTTATTCTTTGACCTCTTATAATATTTTACTTCTTATAATATGGTAAAGACCTTTTCGTCCCTTTTCTTTACAGCAATCTTCCTTTTTTTGATTGTTTGTAGTATGTCGTTATTTCTTTAGCTTGTCCACAACCTACTGATTCCCTAATTGGTCCTAATATCTTTTTATATGTAATAAAGTAATGAGTTTCTGCAAAATCTGTTCTTTAGGTCAGTGCTGCTTAAGACTTAAGATCCCTTCTATGTAATCGTTTTCCTGTTTCTCCTTATTACCTTTCTTTCTTAGCCAAATTTTAAGTTTTTTAATATAGGGCTTCTTGGATACATTTTCCTTAAAAATTGTTCTTATTCTAGAATTGTCTTGCAAAAGAAGGTATTACCTTATTCTTTTGCAATTCCTTCTACTAAATCAATATTATAAAGCTCAGAAACCGAATTATAAAGAAGTGAGGTTGTTTCCGTTTAAGTTATGCATAACTTTTTATTAACTAGTGGATTTGTAGAGCATTTTTATTGGTTATTAATAATATAAGTTGTACGCAGCACTTTAAAGAAAAGTGTAATTTGGAAACCAAAACTAAGCTACATAAAAAAATTTAAATTTACTGTAAAAATTAATAATTAATACTAAATATACTATAAATAATACATTGGCAATTTCAGGGTACTCTATATATTATAGCTGCGGGTTTTCTAACAAAGTCATGAAACATTTAACAAATATTATGACTATACGTCTTAAAGTGAGAACGTAACTTCAATTAAAATCAATTTTTCTTCATTATCTTCACTTCCTTTACTTCCTATAATATTTAAGTTCTTCTCATAATATACTATAGATTGTTTCCTCTTATTTCTCTTAACTTTTTTCTGTCTTCTTATATTTCTCGCTGTTACCTTTGTTTTTTAGTTAAACTTAGAGTATACTATACAGTTTCTTAGAAAATTTTTCCTGTAAGCTATAACTTTTCCTAAACGAATTTGAAACTTGCACCTACTTCAGAATCGTCTAATAAAAGAAAGTTTCCCATTTCAAAATACAAAGACAAACTAAGCCTGAAGCCATAAACAATAACCAAACGAAGATGATGAACATTTTTTCAACTTTTCTGCCTAGAGTCTGATTTCTTTTTTTTTCAAAATTTTCATCAAATTTTAATGACTCGAGAAGAAAAGTCGAGATTTTATTTTAAGTAATTTATCCCATTTTGAGGTATATAAAGTCATTATTTAAAGGGATATTCTCGTTTAGAAGGGACCTTTTTTGAACATTTTTACCTTGATTAATATTTAGCAAAAATTTATCTGATAGTCTTTTTCTTGTTCTTAAAACTATGCGCATTTACATTTTTGTCAATATACGCTCAAATGTTTACTTAAAAACAAGCGTGGACTATCTGAAACAAAAAGACCAATAGTTTAAAATAATAAATTGAAATAATAAAAAATATTATTCGCATCGAATTTAAACAGGAAAACAGAAAATTACTTTAATTTTTTTAAAATATATCATAAGTATTTTGAAAGATTCGTCAACTAACTGCGAAAAATTAAAGTTGACATTGTTAAACTAAATAAAAAAATCAACCAATCCTACTTCATCTGCCTGGATAAACAAATAAATTTCTTTATAGATGCTTCCACTATTTTATTATTATTTTTATATCAAATTCAAAAACCTCTAAAAATAAAGCAGTATACTGGTCTATTTCATAAATATTGAGAAGAATGGCTTTATCGGTCACCTACTGCCTCGAATGGCCGAATATGTCAGTTTCATTTAGGCAGTTAAAAATCAAATACAATACCAAGGCGTAACTAATATAATTATTACCTATTAATACCTAATACTTATTGCATTCTGGTATTCTTTCGGGACTCTTGATTTCTTCAGACCAATTGCCTGAAATGACCAAAATATATTTTTTAAGCAGCGAATAAGAAGAATTACATTACAAAGCTGAAACTTTCCCTTGCTAAACAATTACGAAAACTGCACCTATTTTACAATCATTCAACAAAAGTCAATGTCACCTTATGCTCTTACAATTCTTTCTACTAAAGCAATATTATAAGGCTCTCAAACCTTATTATAAACAAGTGGGGCTGGTATCTATTTAAGTTATGCATTACCTTTTATTAACTACTGAATTTTTACGGCATCTGTATTTTATTATTATTATTATAAGTTACAGGCAGCACTTAAAAAAAGTAATTTGTAATTCTACATATAAAAAATAAATGAAATTATAGAGACTTATTTATGGAAAATGGAAATTTATCTTAGAGATAAATAATTATTAATAAATATATACTAACTATTAAATTATCATCGATAATATACGATAATGTATATATTATACTATTTATACTAAAAAAATTATTGAGATTGGAAGGAACTAAGACGCCTTCACCATTTGTCAAGATAACTTTGCACCGAGCTAAGCTTCACCAATTAAAAGGTAAACGCCATGTAATATCCCCTGAATACTAAAACATATCACAATTTTCCAAAGTATCGTTGCAATTTCAGTAAAATTAATCCAGTGCTCTGATTCTGATTTATTCCTGACATCAGCATAAATCTGCTTTCTGGATTAAAAATCCAAATACCGAATTTATATCCGGCCGGACCAAAATACAAAACATTCTTGAGCACCGTTTATTTTTAAACACAATATTATTTTCCAGCGAAGCGTATTCGATTCTCCAAATAATTATCCAGGATGAAATAAAATAATTAAAATGTTAACAAACACTATTAGCCACCTATGTCGAGTTTAAAGTCCATTTATTTGACTAGTTGATTTTTCAACAGAGGCCCAGTTTTATGATTATGTTAAAACTTGATTGTTTGGTGTTACATCTGATGTATATTTTTTTTAAATCGCATGTTTGATTTCCGTTCAGTTTAAGATGCTTTTTATTACATCGTAATATTTTTTTATTCAAACCATAATTTTATTTTTTAACCAGCAACGCCAGCATATCTATATTAGTATTTTAAACATATGCAGACATTAAAAAGCTCAATGTCACGTTTATTCTTTAAAATATTCAAATTTATTGTTTAACAATTAAGTAACTGCTGTTAATATTTCGCACCCAGAAATATTTAAATAAATAAAACGTATATGAATAGATAACTTCATGAATATGTTGAGCGGCTAATGTCATGTCGCGAATTGAAATCCATTTATTATGAAAACTAGTGCGATAAATGTAACACGCTATCGAGCAAGCTTAACTAAGCTTGACGCCGTTTTATACAAAATTGTCATATTTATCTAGCAATTTGCTTTATAGGTAACGTAAATTGTCATAAAGCTTATAAGGACTGTTTTTAAAAAAACTGGCTTTTGAAGCCATTTAAGTTATGCACTGCTATAAAACTGCACTAATTTTATTTTATCTAAATATATTTTAAGGTTATAAAACATTCTTTTTAAATTAGGAATTAAAATTAATAAACTTGATTTGATAGCAATTTTTCCTTATATTTAATTTAAAGTACTTTAAAGATAGTTCTTTTCGTCTTATAGAATATATTCTATAAAAATTTGTAAAAATAAAATTGGTTAGTGGTAAAACAGTTTCGTAATTTGATATAGGGTATATGATTTTTTTTATTGTGATACAATTAATTTATTTAAAAAACAGCATATCTGTCTTATAATAAAACCCAACCCAGTCCAAGAATATCTGTCAAGAATACCTAAATCTAAATTTTTTAAAGATGTCTGGAAAAGTATGACCTTTATGCTTTTTCTTGTTAAATTAAAACAATTTTTTCTAAAATTAATGCAGAAAGCATGGAATATTTTTTTTATTTCTAGGTAAATAGGGGAACCCGGTAATCTAGAATTAAACTTTTTTTACAAGTAAAGTAACTTTTGAAGGTAACGACAATTTAAATTTTCATGCTACATACATATTTCTCGAATATAATACGATTTTAAGAAGGTGGGCTGAGTATCCATTTAAATTATGCATAAAAATTTGTCGATACTTTTTAAATCATTTGAAATTGTAAAAAAAACTTAAAGATTTTTTAGCGCTTGTCTATTTACAAACCTAAAAGCTATTTAATTAACAATTATTCTTATAGGCTGTTAAAAAATCCCATTAGAGATAATCTATTTTTATTAAGGAAGTATGTAAATCAATAAAATATTTTTGTGTAATAAAGCATAACTACACAGGATGTAATTCAATTTATAATTTATCTTATGTATGTCTGTTTGTGGATCTTTTTAAAGCATTTGATACACTCTTCCATAACATACTTCTTAATAAACGTAAAGCTACAGTTTATGGGATAAAATATTCGATTTATTGAACAATTTGTCAGTTTGGAACAAATAGAGTAGAACTGTCAAGTTTGGTGTACCACAGTTATTGTTTTATGTCAACGTCATCTGTCAGACATCTTAAAATTAAAGTTGAAAGCTTAAAAATAATTAGAAAACCAGTGAAGTTCTTCCAAAATTCATTTACCTTAAAGGCTTTGTAAACCTTAGACCAAACTGAAAATTTTACATTTTAGGTTGAGGCATATTCTCTGAAAATTATTTAAGAAAATTAAAGACTATGCAAAAATTATTGTTACAAATTATTTTCAAAAAATATAAAATGTATCCATTAAACAATTTTTTTTCCCAAACAAAACCTTAGATCTGCGTCAGTTATACTGTCCCTGAAATACTAAAACATATTAAAAATTTGGTTAGAAATGTGCCAAAATATCTACACAAGAAGACATACCTCAGCATATACAACAACTAATAAGACTTATGGCCAAAGAAGTTTGATATATATATATATTTTTTTTTTTAAATTATATAATATACTTCCTGAGCACTTTAAGCGAGTAGAAAATTAGAACCGTTTGAAAACTAAAACTAAAGATTGGATATTTTTAAAGGGCAGAGATGCTTTAATTAATTCAATAATTTAAAATACCTGCAATGATTGCTTTATTAATTTTATATAAGTGTATTTTTGAAAAGTACTAGCTAATATGGACTTAATTATATCCTGGATGTAACTTGTATTACTGATTTTGTCACTTTGTCATTTTTTGTTTTATAATGTAATTAATAAAAATTATTATTATAATTGGAGAAATTTAAAAATTTTTGCAATGGTCAATGGTTGAAGGAACTTTAACCTCTGAAATCAAATCAAATGTGCAATTTAAATTAAACTTAGTTTTACGGATTCTACTTTTGCTCATAAGCTTATATGTAATTTATAACTTTTACCACTAAACTAACAACTTAAGCCAAAAAATTCCATACATCTAACCAAAAGTTACAGTAAATTATATTCAGTTTAAATATAACTTTCTGTGAAAAAATGCATAACTTAAATGGATGTCAAAGCTTTTTTTTAAAATAATTCTAATTTTAATGTTAGTGCCTATTTAAATAAGCAAGTTTTACTTATTTTATGGTAATTATCGTAACCAGTTAAAATTAATACTTCTAAATCAGGTTTTGCTTTCTGAAGATCCAACAGGCAATATTGTCCTATAAAATCTTGTTAGGCAGTTCCAGTATTTTCCATATATAGGCTTACGTGTATCTTTTTCACATTTATCCATTAAAAAATGAATATAAGCTGTCTGTCTCAATAATGGCTATATTGGTCGTGAAACTATTAAACCTGGGGTCCATGACATCTCCATCCAACTGGTACTATAACACAATAAGGAGATAATGTAAACAATATGACATGCGGCTAATATGTCGCAAGGGGCTTATCCCTCGTTCTACGGCGCGCGATTTCACGGGCCAAGGCACATGAATTGCCCCGACAGTAATACTTTTTTGTTGGGTTTGATAGCACCCGAGCAAATGCAAACATTCTGTTAGGGAATAGAATAAAATTTTAATAAAAACGTGAACCTACCCTGGCTGGTAGGCGAATTGGGGTATGGGTATTAAAATTGAATTTTGATAAGGTCCCTTATACGCAAGCGAATAAGAAGGGAGAGGGACGGGAATAAGCTGCTTATTTTCGTTTAACGTTTTTGTATTTTTTGCTCAATTCTTTATTTGAATTAGATAACAGATGGTTTTTCTACATATTCATGTACATCCATGTATATTTTGGTTGTAATTGCAAAGTATCTACATTAACCTCAATACCACCTTGAATATCAGCACAAAAGAAGGTAGATTATTTTCGTTACCAATACTAAAAGTTTAATGACAGAGGCTCAATAAAACCACAAGATTACATCTTTAATAATAAGGAAGATGAGACCACGCAATTACAACCAAGCGTACATATTACTCATATTGCAAAAAAGAAAACTCATCTGCGGAATAGTTTTCTCGTCAAGTAACTGCTGCCAGTTCAAAAGCGGATGCACCGCAACTTCAAAAAAAAAACTAATTTGTCTCCGAAGATGAAGGGCTGATTTATTACACAAATGACTTAGCCGCCCTCACGCAGATGACTGAGCAAAGTTATTCCATTAGCATAAAGTTCTTGGGGTAATTCGGTAGTTAAGGTGTTTAGATGAGATTTCGCCTTCCTTAAGAGCCGAAACCGACGTTTTTTTTATTGGTCGACCCACACCGGCTCGACTAATCGATTTGTTACGTAACGATTTTGCCGTAGATCTGCTGCCTATATTTTACAGGGAAGGTATCGGTCCCTATCTTATCATAATGATTATGACCGTTGCTTCTTTTAATAAATAAAAATTTTAATGCGGCCCTGTTTTTTTTTGACGTCGGAAACCATAGAACTTTTTGTCTTAAACCAAAGAGCCGAAAAAGCTTCAGGTAGGTATATGACTAAGCATATTTTGGCTAAAGCTAAGAATGAATTTTTATATTTATGAATGAATCTGAAACCGCAGACAGTTGCGGCGGAGTTATTCATCTGTAGACAAGCCATGGAATATAGTATAGAAAAAGTTAATAAGTTGGTTCACTTAAGATTGTCACCTCCGATGGGATGTTCGGTTTGACTTGTTTAAAACTGACATTGGACACGGCTTTTTTATTATCGTAACAGTTCTTTGTTTTTATTAAGAAAGTTATTAATTTAATTCAGGAACGGTTACAGATAAGCTTGAATGGAGAAAAGTCTTCGCAATTATTAAAAAAAACTTGGTTTTCAGGTTTAATTTTAGACATATAACTTACACAACATATGTAGTATAATGTCCTCCATGGTTAACCGCAAGTACAATCGGATGTTTGCTAATAAAAAAACCCTTAAAGGAAATTACGGTTGAACGATCTTGTTGCTGAAAAATATTGAAGATTTTGTCACCAAACCCAATTGTTTTGCAATAAGGATTTACGGGTGCATTGTTCTATAAACATTATTTAATATTTTTAATTATTTTTAATTTGTCACAAATAAGTACCATATTGCCACTTCTTGGCAATTGGATAATTGCGTCAACTGTTAAATTGCCTTTGGGCAATTATTAATAAGTCGTGTGCAGAGTCATTTTTCTTCCGACTGCAGTTAAAAGATTTTAAATTTTTTTTAATTAATAGCATAACTCAAAGGGATATGAAACCTGATTTTTGAAACCTAATTTATATTATATTTCTTATGACTTACTTTAGGTAAAAAAATATATATTAGGTTATTAGGCATAACTTAAATGGGTACCAGAGCCCATTTCTTCGATTTACATCTACATTTCGTGGCAAGATTCCTTAAATTAAAGTGAAAGCTTTAGAGGAGAGAGAGAAAACTAGAGAAAGGAACTGGATGAATAAAGAATGTATGGTTAAAATACACAAACATGGAAAGGCAGAACTACTACTTCTAATAAATAAACCAAATAAACAAATATAAAAAAAGGTTTAAAATCTATTAACCTGTCATCATCCCAAAGTGGTGATTTGTGAAGTAATACAGCCACTGGATGTAATGAAGGGTAGCGCGAGCGAAAGACAACGTGTCGATTCATACAGAAAACAGACGAAGGCATTTATATGGGAGTTTTTTAAACAAATCATAGTTTATTTCACGCCCCATTAAAGCGTGTTTATTAAAATAGTGACGGGTAGCATAATATTTTATAGGGGGTGATCTGGTTTGTTTGGTGCAAAGGAAGTATGGCCTTAGAGGGAAAAAATGTTTAGGTAGGTTTTCAGCGTGAACGTTTCGGTAATGTATATTTAGGCATAAAAGAGAAAGTTAAATCTAAATATTGGTTAATGTTATTTTTGAATTTTCAAAGGGTATTGAATAGCCCCTGAATAGGTTCTAGTGAATTAAGTTATTATAATATAAACACTTCATTTGTCACTGCTTCTTTTTGTTATAGGATTTACTTACAGAAAGTCTTGGTCAGCTTTGTTAGTTTCTTAAATTTAAGATAAAAGTCGCTAGAACTTAATGTGTTCTTAAGTCTCTTCTTTTCATAAAAAAGATCGGCGAGGTTAATTTTTAGTCTTGTTTAGTGTGTTTTAATGTCACTAAATTATTGTACTAAAGTTTATTAGGTAGCTCAGAGACTTTTCTAACAAAATATTGGATAGTTACGTTAATGAGATCTCGCTGCTGATCCTAAAAATAGTGAACTTTAAGAGTTTCTGTTTTACCGAAAAATATATTTATAGGTTGGTAATGGTCCTTATACAAAATTAACCAAAAAAATTTGGAATAGTAATGAGCAAAAGTATGTTCTTTTAAGTCAATCCGCAATTTCTGGTCCAGGTTGTCCTTACCTAGTCCAGAGTATTATATTTCTACACTTTAAACAGAAAACTGGATAAGCTGGCCAGATAATCAATAATCAAATAAATTACTTTAGATGAGATACAAACTAAGTAAATGTTGCCGAGGTTAGGTTATTTAATTGCAGTAGCAACATTGTTAAACAAAAACTCGCTGGAGAAACTGTTTATCTTAAAATTTTACCTATTAATACGAGCCTTACAATAATGGACCATATAATAAAAGAAACTTGACTAATTTATTCTTGATATATGTTTCGTAATTAGGTCAAAATTCTCCATAGATTTTAATACAATTCTCTAACCACCTAAAAAATTATACCTGCATAAAAGTGAAACTCGACATTCCACCTGTCCGCCAGAACTCTTTTAACGAGCGGAACCAACAATTCTCGAAAAACCAAAACTAGGTGATATCTACGAAAAGGTAAACATGAAGAGTAATAACCATAAATTATATTCGGCACCCCGCAGTTAAATGTACCAAAAATTCCACTGGCCTCCGTAAATGTTGTCACGCATAAATAAGAGCAAATCTGATATGGTCAAAAGACCGTAAATGCCATGACAAATTTCAAATATTGGGAGGCCGGACAGGGTGGGACAGTGAAAATATTACAATTCTAAAGTTATCAGGTAAATGTAACAGATAACATTGGGTCTCACCTTGTAAATCACAAAAAACTAGGACATTGCTTTGATCAAATGATGTAATCAAAAACTGTATAGGGTGAAAAAATGCAAATTTAAACGCAACAAATTCCTAGTCATATCAACTGAAGAAGACAGATTTAATACACTCCATTAGCCAACATGGTATAACTAAACTGGTTTGTGCTTAAGCCTACAAATATCCATGCCATTTAAGTGAGAAAAGAAGATCTGAGCTGTCGTTGATATGACAACCAGTCGGGGAAGTATCGTCGATTTAGTGCAGCAGGTAAATTAAACCTGCGACGCATTATCTGATGAAATAACACGAACGGTTTTGACGATTACTTTTGAGTGGTTGCTTAATAATAATGCATTTTATTTCTTTTAAGATATTTAAACGGTGACGGATTTATTACCGTACTTTACCGTACCAAATACATTATGAATATGTTGACATGCCGATCGTCATAACGCTACGGAATACCAAATGACTACCGTGGTAAAGACATTAACGAAACTGGGACAAACTTAGTAATATTCAATCGGTAGCTTCGGCATGCTATCGGATTAAATATATATTTTAATATTAATATGTGCTTATCAAAGAGGTTACTGGGAACATAAAAGTAACGGTGGTTTATTAGATATTGTCATAAATAGATGTGCATGTGTTTTTTAGGTTACGTGAAAATATTTCAAAAATAAATGCATAACTTAAATGGAAACGAGACATGTTTCGCTTAATTATCTTGTAACTAGTTAGGTAAAATCTAAAGCATAAATACATTGTATTGAGAGTTTGCAACTAGATTTTAAGAAGCATTTTGTATCACCATACAATTAAATATTACTTTGTATATTCCAGCCAAAGGGTTTTGTATAGTTGATTTATGCCTTAAAATATTACTTAATTTTCTATTTATTTGCATAACTTAAAATAGATATTAGATACAGTTCCTTATTTTTATAAATTACTTTTTGGTAACTTTATGCATACTTGTATAGGGCTGAAAAGTTAAGAAAGAATATGCATAGATTTATATATAAATCACGTACATATAAATTTTAGTAATGAAGAGTAGGTAAAATTATTAAAGTTATTGTTTAAATATTTACTTACAATATAAAAACATTAAGAAATAACACACTTTTTAATTTTACTTTTAAAGTGCTTCATTTGTAATGATATTAGGTCACGTAACAATTTATTATATAATATGGGTCCATAAAAAGATGGACCTGTTTTCATACGAATAATGCAATGCAGGTCAAAGAAACTCTATATTTCGACTTGATTACGAGCAAACCAATCAGCGAATATCTATTATATCTCGGTCACCCTCACCTGCAATTGATTTATATTTAAATCTTTCTTAACAATAGTTGTATCATCAGCAAAGATAATTAGGTCAGCACTAGGATCACTGCACTCTATATAATTATTATAGATCAGAAATAGCAATGTCTATGATAAAATAGTTGATAGTCTATGCTCCGTAGATAGTATTGGTAGATGATTTTGAATCGAAATTAATTAAATATATTAAATAATTGATAATGCAGGGAACACTTTTCTATAAGTTTAGAAATTGTAGGATAATCCTTATTAGGAATCTGTGGATTTATAAAGTAAAATAATCCTGTCAGGATATTAGTTTATCTAAGGAAGATAAACATCCTCATCACAGATTTTCAATTACTCAGTTAAATTGAGTACGCATCCAGTTTTTTATTTTTGTTTTACTTTGGTATACCATGAAAGAAAGAACTTTAAGAAAGACGAGGATAAATAAATATTATGGAAACAGTATCCAGAACTGCAAGAACTTAAGTGCTCTTACAGGCAAGTGTAAATTATCAATTATCAAAATTAAATGGATTATTTAATTTTTTGGTGTTTTCGAATAATAATTTTTTTTCTAAATACATGCATAATCTAAATGGACACTATATCAATTTTTCTAAAATAAAATAATTTACGTAATATTAGTCTGTTAAAATTACTGTATGCGAATAAAAGGTCTAACCAAATTTTATATTTTATTACCTCAAATTTATACTAAATGACTTAAGTCTTAAACATTATTTTTAGAGAGTAATAGTATTGGAAAAATGCCTCAAACCTGTATAATTGAAAATAAAAAGCTTTTGAATTTTTATTTTATTGAAAGTCTTTACCTAAATATAACTCTACATTCACACATTTTTTAGATCTACTTTGTTTTAAAAATTAAATATCATTTAAGTAAAATTTGATTAACTATTAGTAAATTCTAGCCAACCTTATTTAATTTTAACCAAAATTTAAAAAAAAATCTACATGGTCCACGACTTAATTATTATAGTATTGGCTACTTTTTAAAGAGAAAGAATTTATTTTTCATCCTTTTTTTGCAGGAATAAAATTTATACATTGTAATAAAGTTGTATTTGTTAAATGCTTAACTCTGGTCGAACATATATCTACTATAATCTAAGATTAAAGCCATTCTTCTAAAATATACTTAATTCTCATTTTGTTGGTATAACTAAATTATTTCGCATTTATTAGAAGGCTTCGAAAATATTATTTATGGATTATTAAGATGTTAAAAAAGTCAAAAGAACATCAAAAATTTAAATTTAAATCCTAAAGCAACAATTTGTTAAATATGTTTTATATTTCAAAAAAACAAATACTTACCCCAAAAAAGGAAAAATTAAAATTGAAATTCTGTAGTGTAAAATATAGACAATGCATAAAAAATTTATGATTTAAAATCATTTTGAAATAAATTAAAATATATTTTTGATTGCATCCAAAAATATCTTCGCTTGTTATAAATCTTGACATTCTTTCTATATTTATGCTCATAATTGGATTTTATTTACTTTTTTCTGTTCCTAAACTGAAGCACATTTATAAAAAATGCACTTCTTTACTTTCAACTTTTAGAGAATAAAATAAATTAATTTTTTATGTTGCAAAAAATATGCACAACATAAATGGGTACCACAGCAATTTTTCTCCAAAATAATAAACTTGTTCCGAATAAATTATAAACTTGCTTACGTTTATATTCTGTAAATTCATGCATAACCTAAATGGATACCCGAGTCACTTTCATATAATATTAATAATTAAAACATTATTAGTGTGTTAAGATTATCCCGCATAAAGATAATGCTACAAGTGTACATTACACCTGTCAACATATCCTTACATTTAACAGCAACCATAAAATCGAAAGTTTTATGGAACAACTCGCCTATAGAATAATCATAAAAACTTTTACTAGAAATGCTAAAATTCAATTCATTCAAATTCAAAAACGAGTTTGAGCTCAAGTATCGCCAATTTGACTGCCTTATTGTAAAATTAAATGTTATTGCTTTGCGACGGGGATAATAATTTTTTTACGGCGTTTTCAAGGTCCGGCTCTTATCTTGTCATATTTAGAACGAAAATAATTATGGTTTTATTACCGTACGTTGGCAGAGATTTATTATAAAAGCCTGCTGGGTTAGTTTTTAAAATCAATGAAGTGGAATTGTATTTGGGGTAACTAATAAAGAAAGAATGTGTCAAAATAACCGTTATAATGTCCCTGTATGTGGTAACTTAATTCACACGTTAAAAAAATTAATCCTTATGGTTTAGGGCGAATGATTGGCTTATCCTCCTAAGCCAGATGTTCAAAAAAAAAATTGTATTAAAATTCATAAAAATGCACTATTAACAGTATTTATTTTTATTTTCAGGTAAGACATTCTCATCATTATCTGTATGTCGCGTATGAGTAAGTACAACAAAATAATTAATTATCAAAAAAAAAATCTTTTGTCGCCGCATTTCATCACTATTTCCGTTACATTAGCAGCTTTCGGGCGAGGACATCATCGTCCAAAAATCTGATGACACACGCCCCGAAAGAGACAAGATATATGATTTGATAAAATCTGTGATGCCTGGCAGCTGGCGCGATCGTATTGTGGCAAATTTAAAAGTAACATTAAATACAGAGATATGGATCGTTTATTATGGTCTTATGCCTGCTTGTAGTATGGTCTCGTCCCTTTAGTATTGCTGGTGTTCAAATAAAATATGACGCTAATCCGGAACGTAAAAAATGAACTTGGGGACTTGTGACAAATGATCTTTAGTCAAATCTATAATATTATGATTATTTTAATTCATTATATTATAAAGTTATATAGGTTACATAATAGACAAAGGAAAAGAATTATTACTTTAATATCTTGTTAATACTTAAGTATAAATTCCGCCAAAAATGTTATTAAATAAGAAGATTGCTTTTTTGACATAGACTGTCTTAAGATGTAAAACAGTTTAATTAAGGATTTTATAAGTAGACTGTCAAAATATACTCCTCAATATTTCAAAATATTTACGCAATCAATTCTAGTGCTACAATGATAGTGACCGAAATTAGACAATCAGAATTATATAAACAAATTGTAGCAAAACGTGGCAGACTAGATGTACTTATGGTATAACACATAAACTTTGTTTTATCCGTGTTTAAGGTAAAAAAAATCTATTCTTTGTCCTTTAATAATTAGGCGTCTGAAAAAAAAAATTACTCTATTTCTTGGAATAACCTAAAATAAACTATAAATATATAGTGTAAATAAAAAATACCGAAGAATAGTAACTTGTGGTACACCATAATTCACTGTACGTCCAGAGCACAGTATATCATTTACTTTTACCTACTGCTTTTTTTAGAAACAATTTTAAAAACTAGTTTGGTAGTCCAAGTATACCCATATCTTCTAGATATTTCAGCAGAACACCATGAAGCACAGTATCAAAGGCTTTGCTAAATCAATCATAATGGTCATACATTTTTTTATTTCGTTCAAACTAAAAATAATATAACAATAGGTAAGTAAAAATGCTTCGGTCATCCTCCACTAAATTTATTTAAAATTTATACTTCTTCAACTTCAGAAATAATATAATTACTTAGTTTTATAAGAGCATCATTCGTGCTATAATTTCAAACCCATATTGTGCATTATATATTTAGAAATTAAGTAATGTGAAATTTTAAGCACTTTACTTTAGTAAGCGTTTTGCGATATTCGATAAACTGGAATTTGCGATCAAAATTAAGCGGATTTTATGATACACGTTTTTTTTTTAAATAACCATCTAAGAGTATTTAATCATTTACATATTTTAATATAATTAGATATTCTATTAATTAAATTTAAAGCATATTAGTTTAGCATTTAGTCTTATATTAAGTTGAACTTTGTCCAAATGATTAATAACTTTTCACTTAACTACATTGTTTTTATAATTGAGAGAAATATTTAATAGAGTAGAGAAATAATCTGAGAATCCTCCCCTTACAATAATAGCTTCCAAGTTGTACTTTGACCTGATAAAAATAATTCACGTCTTTTCCTAATACTAATATTCATTTTGATGACAAACCCTTTCGGCAGTCTTAAATTTAAGAAACTATTAACAATATTACACGTTTTTTTAAAGATTTATATTTATATCACAATCGACTATTTTAATTTTACAAAAAAAGACACAAATTTTAAGGAACTGCAATTATTTATTTTTTTATTCCTATTCTAACAAATAAATAATCTTTTATATACATAACAAAGCCATCACACTTGTTAATGCAACTTTCATTATAACAAAGATGAAATCCTAGAATATTTAAATAATATTAATAATAATAATAATAATAAATCGTCTTTTATTCGATACCACAAAATATATAAGTAAGTAGTATAAAACATTAATTTAATATTTTAATGGTATAGGTGCAAGCAGTGGCGAAGTCTAGCTGCAGATTCATACTTAACCACTAAAGCACCATAGATGGCTTATTTACTAATACACTATTAATAAAAGAAAATTAAGATTTACACTTAAAAGAGATAAAACAAAAATACATTGTGTTTGGCTAGCAAAATTAAAGTAATGATTTAAAAGTACCCAAAATAATTTAAAAAAAAACTAATAATGTCTAAATATTACAAGTTTTAGACAAAACATAATATTATCATTTTTAAACAATAATAAAAATCATTGTAATACATAAAAAATTTAACAGAATAATAATTTAATAACTGATGCACTTACTTTTCATAATTTCTGGTTTATAATAAAAACTTTAAACGCTTTTTTAAACTTGGTATATGTTAAAGATCTTAACCTGTCAGGAATCCTATTATATAATTTAATACTGTTATATACAAAACTTCGTTTAAATAAGGCCGTCCGATGACGAGGAATAGCAAATGAACTTAAAATACGTAGGACTCGTGAATGTACGAAAGTTCTTAAAACAAATTTATCTTTTAATAAATAAAAAGCTTTGGGGCATGTCATTAATTTTTGAAGAAAGTTACCCGCATGAAGAGCTCTACGATCTTCGATCCTTAACCATCCCAACTCCTCAATTTTAGCACTAATACGATCATACTTTCTTAAGCCAAATATAAGTCTAGCGCAAGTATTTTGAACTTTCTGGATTCTATACTTTGTCAAAGGGTAACTAAAATTGTTTGTGTCATTCTCCACTAAATTTATTTAAAAATCATCTATCCTACATATTTCGGACATATAAGATGTTCATCTTTAGGGATCTATAAAGAACCAAGGAAACTTATAAGCTATAAGGATAAAAAATGTTGAAATAAAAGGTTCAACACTTTTTTCAAAACAGGAATTACTACACCATTAATATTTACATCTAAATGCTCTCTAATAAAATTAATTCTTTCTTAAAAATTTCTTCTCGTTTTAGGGCCAAATATTAATAATAAAGATTTTGAGGCATTCAATTTTAAATTATGTTGTGCTGAGAGTTCACTTACAATTTTTAGATCTTCATTAATTAATATATTTGCCAATAAAACATCAGCAGAATTAAAATTAAAATAAAGTTGTGTCTCGTCAGCGTAGGCTTGGCGTTTACAATGTTTTATTGACTGCAAAATACTAGAAGTATATACCAAAAACAGTAAAGGACCCAACACGCTATCCTGAGGAACACCAGGTAAAATGGAGATAGAATCAGACACCCTATCATTGCACGAGACACACTGAAACCTGTCTTTTAGGTAGGAAGATATTAAATTAATCAGCGAATAATGAAAGCCATAATATTTTAATTTAGCTATTAATAACTTATGATCAATGGTGTCAACGCTTTTGAAAAACGCTTTTGAATTACCTTTATCATAGGCCCCAATTATATTACTGATTACTGTAGCTAAGGCAGTCGCCGTTGAATAGTTTTTTCTAAACCCACACTGATAGTTTGGAATTTCACATACATATTGGTATATTTGTTTATAAACAAATTTTTCAAAAACTTTTGAAAACGTTGGCAAAATACTGATTATTCTAAGGTCGGAAAAGTCCTTAGGGTCGGATGTCTTTGGAATAGGCCTACCGATTGCAGTACGCTAAAGACGAGAAAAATATTGCTTTTCTTTTCTTCATTTCTTCATTTCTTTCTTTATAAATTCTGATGATTTTGTATGATTTTGTTAGTGCAATTACATCAAAATCTTTATTTAGGAATTAAAGGTATGTTGTAGGATTAATAAAGTTTCGACTAATTACATAAATACCTTTAGCAACAAGTCTAGGAATACCGCAATGCATTTCTTATCTTTATCAAAGTGCAAGTTGATTTAAAGATAAAATTACGTTTTCTGACTTTAAGACAATACATTACTATTATTATATATAACAAATAATCTTAAAACTATATAACATAGTATTTAGTTTATGTTAGATTTATTTATATTTTAGAAAAAAGTGGCCCTACATTTTATACCCTTTGTGTTTTTCCATGATGAAGTTAAGCCATGATCAACTCCCTTGTGTTTTAACTATGAACCCCAGCGGCGTAAAAAGAATCTTTTATTATAGTAGTATTTAGATTTCATATTCAATTTAAATGAAATATAAAAAAATATAAAAGAACACAAATATGTCACTAAGTAATTCAAAAAATAGAAATTAAAAAAAGGAGAGAAAAATTTAATTTAGTTTCATAGGTATGTAGATTAAGAATGTTATGTTCTAAAATATAAATTTCTAAGATATAATTTGGTGTAATAATGTGCAGTTGGTGTGCAATAAAAAGCCAAATTATTGAAATAATAAAACCATCACTGCTATATAGAATTTGAAAAAATGAAAGAAACAAGTGATACAAAACTTTTAGGATAAATAATAAATTAAAATAATCAAGATTTAATTACTGAGAAAGAATTATCAAAATTACCTCATACAAATCAATTTTCCATTTTTTTTGTAAAAGTATTTGTTAATTTCACAAATTCTTTTAGAAAAAGAAACATAATTTCTTAATAAATTTCTAAGCTTTGTAGATATTTTCCTAAAAACCAGTACGCATTTCACTGATCCAAAGCTCTTTCTCTATATACAATTTAATTATTAGAGATTTTTATGAGTGCAATTATTAAAATATTTGTCAATATATTATTATAAAATTAAAAACACACAAGCACAACTACGAATATAAAGGTAAGATAGTAAAGGAGAGAAGTATTGTGTAAATTCTGTGAGAAAAAAAAGAACTTCGCAATTTTTATTCTTCCTTTTTTCTGGTTCTTTCTTTTTTTTTCTCTTTTTCTATTTTTTTCTCTTTCATTTTAAATCTTTAACTATAAAGGAAATAATTAGAAAATATTTTTAATACAAGAAAAACCAGTAACGTATCACAACCAGTGACAAAAAATATAAGTTATACCTAAGATGCTTAGGACATAATGTTCATACAATTTTTTTTTGCTTGATATTTTTGTTACTATGACTAAGAGGCGGGTTATAGTTTAAGACGGGAAAACTTTTCAATATATCCCTGTTTTGAAGTCCTTATATTTATTGCAATAATAAAAAAACACTCGATATATTTCTTCTGTTATTAAATTATATATATAGGATAACACTCTTTAACATATTTAAAAAAAAACAGACCATTGAACTTTTTTGGTAATTTTTGAAATAACAATCTTTTATTGAGTATTTTAGAAAAACAAAGAAATTATCACATTTAAATTTAATTAATTGAAAGTCGCTTTTCTTGTTCTAAGTAAAATAATTGAGCATAATAATGATATAATAAATCTAATATTTCTTTAAATACTTAGGGGCCATAAAACAAATAAAATATGTCACCACCAATATCCTTAAAAAAATAATTAAATATATATTATTGCAATTGCAAAACTATTACAGCATAATTAAATTCGTTTAAAATAAGTAACGTGGTGGCTTTACCGCACTTATCTCTAATTCAATTTAGATTTATCAAGCACCTCGACATTAAAATTGTAAATATAAATTTACATTTCAACTTTTTACCCATAAATTGTGCTTGATTAGACCGTCATGTAGTTATCTAAAACAATTTGCTTATACACGATAAACGCATTACATTGCGACAAATCTTAAATAAACAATTTCAATATTAATTTTCCAACCTTGTAAGCCCAAAGGCTTTTTGGTTTTAGTTGTAAGTAGCTTTTTCCTGAGCCCCCCACGTTAAATTAAGCACGTTTACTTAAAAGATTAGCACGTGCAATATAAATTATCCGAAAACCGGGCGTATATATTAAAAATTATTCTTAGGTACGGAGGTAGCATAAATAATTGCGGCCTGACATAATAAATCGTCGTGGCGGTCAAAATTGGGGCTTGACTAAGTAGACAATTTAGATTTATCAAGCACCTCGACATTAAAATTGTAAATATAAATTTACATTTCAACTTTTTACCCATAAATTGTGCTTGATTAGACCGTCATGTAGTTATCTAAAACAATTTGCTTATACACGATAAACGCATTACAATGCGACAAATCTTAAATAAACAATTTCAATATTAATTTTCCAACCTTGTAAGCCCAAAGGCTTTTTGGTTTTAGTTGTAAGTAGCTTTTTCCTGAGCCCCCCACGTTAAATTAAGCACGTTTACTTAAAAGATTAGCACGTGCAATATAAATTATCCGAAAACCGGGCGTATATATTAAAAATTATTCTTAGGTACGGAGGTAGCATAAATAATTGCGGCCTGACATAATAAATCGTCGTGGCGGTCAAAATTGGTGCTTGACTAAGTAGTGAGAGTTGTAAATTGGTGTCTTCGTAGTTAATGAGCCTGAGATGACGAACAGATGAGTTATTAAAATAATTAATATCAGGCAAGTAAGCCACCAAAGAAACCTTTAGTATTAGCTTAAGATAGGTATGCTTATTAGGGGACTTAATTAATATATTGTCATTATTTACTACCAATGCAGAAATAGAATTACATCAATATTGATTTTATGCAAATTGTTATGAATTTTCTGAAGGTCGAATAGCTTGAATATATTTAAATAAATCAAGAAGTTTTTTTTTGACCCATTGGTTAGCCAAGGCAGTAAACTTTAGGCAAAAAAATTATCATTTATTATTTGTATTTGAGAAATCTTAAAATTTGATAATCCAACGAGTTAAATCATAGATAGTTAAGTACTTAGGTACATAAAGGCACACAAGCAAAGATAAGAAATTGATCAAGCCAGTGACCTAAGAATTTAGTACCTATCATTAAATCGCTTTTTTTCTACCAAATTTTCGTTAAAATATGCATAATTTAAAAGGTTATTATAGCCGCTTTTTTAAAAATTCATTAATTTATAGTTTTGTTTCCTTTCTAGTAAAAAATTTCTTGGAAAAAGTATCTGTTGAATTGTGGACGCATTATCAGCCAATATAAATAGCAAATGATATGTTCAGTATCATTTAGGACTGCAATCAGTGGGTTAAGTAAGGTCTATTTTTTGAAAAAAAAATATCTAGTGATTGGTATAGGGTAAGAACAACCCAAATTTGTTAAATATAAACAATTTATTCACATAAAATAAACATAAAGTGATGATGTTTAATGGACCAGAAAGAAAATTAACCATGCAATTGTTTCATATATTTCTCATTTTTCCCGTCTAGGGGCACATTATAAAAATTTTATTTTACATTTAGAACGTTACGATTATTTAATACATTTATCGGTCTAATGCAACAGTTAAGCTGTAACATAAGTTTTTCTCTCTTAACTTGTAATTACCTCAAATTGCCTCATTTTACATACTTTCAGACCTGGAATCTGGTACCTGAAAAAGTCCAAGTGATCTCAAAGTCCATCCATTACTGTTGGTACTAGAATCTGTAGATTTAATTAATTGTTTCTTGAGATACTGCTCAGAAGAAGCACTGCTCACTCGCTATTAAAATTTTAAGAACTCAGATCACGTTGCATATTAAAATAAAGATGTTTCCATATCTCTAATATTTTATGCAACTGTTACCTGCTGGTAAACTACTTTTCCCATAGTGAGTTAATAGGGTGTAATTTCATCAGTTCTAAACTTTATGAAAAAGTCGCAACGCTTCTACTAATTGCGCCAACTAAGTTGTCAGAAACAAAAAATCTGAGAAGCCAAGAATCTGTTTCGTGTGGTAATTGAATCTGGACACAGAACGTTAATACTAATACCTCTGTATCACATATTAATATTTTAATAAAATATGGTATATTCTTATCATATTCTTTAGAGTATGGAACGCCTATAAAGATGATCAGTCAAAAATTTCGTAGAAAATAAACATGCAACTTGTAAATTTAGGAAAGTGTCTGTGGTACCCATTTAAATTATGCATGAAATTTTAAAAATATATTTGCTAAATTTAACTTTTTAAGTTTTTGTATTTATGCATATTATAAAAAAATCTTACCTAATATATGCATATGCATATAATTATGCCGCAGACTATTAAAATTATATCGAAAACAGATTTAAATAAAATTCAGGTCCGGTGGCACTACGAATTTAAATATCATAAGATTTATAACATCATCAGGCTTTAATCGCGCATCGGAGATGAAAAGATTAAAAGACAGTTAAATTGTGGTCAAAATGGAGTCCAGTCCTAACAAATACTTCTTCTTTTTTATCTTAATATATATTTCTGGCATAATTTTGAATATTGACCAATTAGTTGGGTCGAGCGTAGGGTTTTACGATTTTAAAATGATTATTTATGCTCGACAGATACCTCCGCATAATCGAAGAATTTTTTGATAAATATCGGGGAATCAATTAGTTTCCCATTCTGGTCGGTTCGGAGGACAATATTACAATTAACATGGGCTTTTTAGGTATACCGATTGTTTCGTGTAAATATTCATTAATTTTATATGCGGCCGCTTTGTTTTTTAACGCAATAAGTTTTATTATTTTCTGTTACTCGGTAATTATTGTACGCGATTGATGTCAGATGCCGTATAAGTTAAATATTGATGGATTTGCGTAATAATTAGCCATAACAGAAAAAGTCATGGCGGTGGCCTTCTTTTGAGAATATGTATTATTGGGTTATTTTGTTTATAAACGAGCTCAATAAAAATTTGATTGTTTTAACGTATTCAACTGACATTTTTAAAACTGGTTCAGTATGTAGAATTTTCTTTCATTTGCACAGAATGTAATGTTGATTCTTCTATTTAATTTGAAATTATTCATGTTTCTTAAATACCTCATACTAGATATTATAGATATTAGGTAGATAGAATAAAAACAATTCCGCAATTTTGACTTAATTTTCGTTTTTAAGTAACTCATTTAGTTACTAACTTTAATTTTGTACAAACCAGCCTTAATTTTTCATAATTGAATTTTTATCTTATTTATGCCATATTGGTAGTACATAATACGGCAATTTAAATTTAGGTCGCCAAATAATTTAAAATATGTTTGTTTTGTTTTTAAATGACTTATAACTTATTTTAATAAAAATGAAAGAAGACGCAAGTGCGTAAAAGTCAGATCTGCATTTAAAAATACTGAAGATTGCCCCCTTTTATACAAAACATAGGTAAAAATACTTGTGGTATATCATATTTTCAAATGTGATATAATAAATTTAGATCTGTATTTAGGAAAATAAAACTGTCATCGATATCTGAAAAACTAAAGATTTATTGAAATTACTATGTACCCCATTTTGCAGATAAGAAAAAGATATAAATAAAAGTAAATAAACTATTTTGCTAAAATAAGAAATCAAAAAACCAATAAAAATTTGACATCTCTGTAAAAGTAACGTTATTGAAAATAAAAATGTTAAACTTTTTTTGAAATTTAACTCATACCGTATCTCTTACTATTTTTGAGGTAATCATAGTTAGTGTCATTAATTCTTATAATTAAAAATAAATATTTATATCGATATTGAGTTTATATTTGTTAACATATTTACAAAGTTGTAACTCTCGATTCTTTCCACGTTTCAACCATCAATCCTCAGAAATGTACAAAGTATATATGCATTGTAAAATACAGAAAAACCAAGATCTCTATTTTGGAACCTAAAGAAATAAAAAATTATTGCAACTATACTTCTTTTTAATTAAATGCTATTGTTAAAGTATTTACATAAATTACAAATGTGTCATCGACACATTGGCTTTATGTTAAAGCAGTAGAGTAGTAAATGATCTTAAGTAAACTACTTATTCCTACACGCCTGATAGATATAGTTCAGCCAAATAGGAACAGACAGCTAATTCTGTGAGGTATAATTAGGTTTGTGGAGTCATAAATGAGAAGGTTAATTTTTCTTTACATAATTTATCACCTGAATTGCAAGCGTTGGGTTAGCTTTTACTATTTAGCTTCCTAAATTGTTTCTATACCACGTATCCGCTTGTAAAATTGCTATTTCAGACAAACATTGCAAATCTTCGACCCCTACGCATATTTCCATGAACAGAATTTTTTTTTAAACAGTGGCACTCAAGTTTCAAACTTTTTCTTAAGAGCGGATAACAATTTTCGTAATATCCCTGGATCTAGTAACTGTTTAACCTCTGGATTCTGATTACTCAATTTTCCGAGCCAAACTGAATAGTTACAATAGAAAAACTTGACTGTTCTGAGATGATGAATATTATAGGTCAAATATGTTTCACCGACATTTATGCATCTGTCGACTGAATTACTAACAGGGTCCCTAGAGTTCTTTAAGACATGTTTCTGATAGCGCTTTAAAAAAAAAGCCAGAAATTTCTTGGACTGGCGAACTGTTCAAAAAAACTGTACATTGCTATAGCACTTTATGCCTGTGATTGATTATGATTATGATTCACTTATGCCTGTAAAACTATAGCTGAGTACTTAGCCTATACTATATCTTATATAGCCTATACTATATCTTACTAGCCTAACTATACCTTATTGATGAAATAGATACGAACACTCATACTTGGTATTAAGCCTATCGACTACTTAGAGGAATTATTGATTTGTCATTGCATTATTCTCATTTTAGCTTAATAACTTGTATATTAAGCTAAAAATATATTAACGTAAAAATATACGACGACTTTAGGTTTGTAAAAAAATTGCTAGTGGATTAGCAGCGTATTTAAAAGGTACCTAGAAAGTGTATGAATGAACAAACTAGGGTTTTGTAAAACTTACCAGTGGCTCATCATAATTTGAATGTAAAAAAGAATCGAGAGTAGTAACTAGCAGTTTCTCTAGGTATAAGTAAATTCATTTTGTATATTAAATGTGAAATGGATCAATAAGTAAACTAGAGGTATATAAAAAAAATTCAAAACCTATACAGAAAGTAACTAGCAGTTACTGAAAAAAAAACTAGTAGATCATCGTACATTTTACACCATGATATATCACTCTTTTTATAACCTTGCTTAAGTTCTTCACATGTGAATATAGAACTTCTATGGCTGTAGCCTAAAGTTTAACCAAATTATAAATTTACGTTTACAGTTTGCTTAATTATTCGATTAATTCCTGTGAAACAATTTTTTTTTAGATAATTTTTCTTGATGAACATGTATTTCCATAGACTTATTTACAAAGTCCAAGGAGTTTTGTAGAATATGTTTTCTACAGGGCTATAGTAGTATAACCAGAAGTTTTTTCCTAATATTGATTGCTTTTTCATCAAATTTCAGGATTTGTAGAAGAATAAATCACATTTTTCATAATATCCCTAGACTTACAAACTGTTTAAGCTCTAGATTCTGTTAAATAAGTTTTTAATAATTTGGCTCAGAAAAACTATTTTTTACTACGCTATTAATTAATTTTTGTCTATAAAACTATAGACATGTGCTTAGTCTAGTTATTTCATTGAATAAATGCGAACACTTATGATTAGTATTAAGCTTGTTGACTGCTTGAAGTCTATTCAATTGACTTACCTTTACATTATTCTTATTGCAGATAAAATAACTTATATCTTAAGCTAAAAATATATTTACATTGCCTATTTCCTATGTAATTAAATGCAAATGCAAAACAAAACTAGGGGTTTATTGAAAAATTACTAGCGGATTATTAGCGTACTTAAAAAGTAACTAAAGGTTTCTTAACTATAACTATAATTATAGAAGGATTTCCTACCTTGAATGCGAAGTTGTATGAATAAGCCATCTAGGGGTTTGTAAAAAAGTTCTAGTGGGATGCATAGAAGATAATTCAAAGTGTATAAAGGACGAAACCAGCGGTAGCTAAAAAAATACTAGTGGGTTGTCTAATCTGTGTAATTCAAATATTAAGTTTATCATACAAAAACTAGGCGTCTATAAACTAAATATCATTCAAAATATATAGTGGAAGATAGTAGGGGTTTAAAAAAAACGAGTGGGTTATCCTTGTAGTTAAAAGAAAAATAATTTATTATGAAACAAACTATAAGTTCCTAAAAAAATTACTTATAGGTTAAGTTAAGAAAAGTTCATTATAAAAAAACTAGAGGTTTCTAAAAAAGTTACCAGTAGATCATCACTATTTCCATAAGCTTGCTTATGATTTTTTGCATGTGAATATAGAATTTCTATGGCTGTAAAGTAGAAGTTTTACTAAGTCATACATTTACATTAACAGTTTTCTCAATTATCCGACTGATGCCTGTAAAAAACAACTTTTTGTTAGATTATTTTTCTTGGTTAATTGATTTGGATCAGTATTAATCGTTAACTATTCTTTGGTTTGGAAAAAAAATTCTTCAATTTTCTAGTTATTGTTGTAAGCTATTGAGTTTCGTATTTATAATATGATGTAACTAGAAGTTTAGCCAATCTGTATAGTTACAATAAATATATTTGACTTTTAGATGATACCTGTTGAAATCCGTTGGTTCTTAAATTTTTTAATTGTAGTTCATCATCTTCATTGCAAATATGATCCTTAAAAAAAATAAATTGGCTTTAGCATTTTAGGGAAAATCCTAATTAATGCTTACATTTTTGAACAAACTTATATTCTTAACAATAATTCTTATTCATTAAGAGAACCATATAAATTAACAACTTCATCATATAAAACTAAATGATTCCTAAACAGTTTTGAGGCGCCAGTTGTAAAATGTTAACTCCCTAAAGAACTCATAATACACCAGTTTATATAAAACATATGGTGACCAAAACTCAACGTTCAAAGATGATAAAATAACACATTGGCCTATACAATTTAATAACTCAAGTAAATAAATAGACTATACAAGGTGTTTATTGACTTTTTCGAAAATACGTAAATATTTCGACAAGGGTTCACTGTTGTTCAATAAACTGTAAAATTATTTTTATTGTTAGCCCCGAGCTAAAAACACGTAACATATGGTTAGAGAAGTGCATGTATTTTATTCTTTAATGCGCTTTGTTTTCAGTTGCGACCGGTATTGATTTCTTTAATGAAATGGTGAATCAATTGGTCTTTTGGTCATTGGCGTAGAATTAATGTGTAATTTATCAAGTAATTTTATTTATGGACTTGCTTGCTGTTGCATCTGTTGTCCTCTCTGCCATATGGTTGACAAAATGGGTTCGTGTTATGGTGTATTGGATTAAATGTAAATTACTAGTTTTTTTTTTCGATCAAATCATCCAAATAATGATTTTATTAAATTTTACAGTAAACTAACTTCGTAATTGTTTGTAGCTAATCCAAATACAAATCGATCCGGCGCCCGATGCTTTAATTTTATACAGATTTTTAAAAATGCTTTTTCCCCTCGTGAAACGACTTTTATTGTCTGCCGGAATCAGAGATTTATCAAACAGAAATATAATTTTCTTGAGTTTCTTTGCCTTTCCCATTTTCTCGATTTGAAAGATTTTAATTTAATTTATTCAGATACTGTTTCAATCAATTTATGAGGGGTGATGAGGACGGGTAAAAAAAGCCCTTTTTTAAATTAAAAAATACGCCCAATTAGTAAATGTTTAAGGCCATCTGGACAAACGTTAACGTCGAAGTCACAAAGTTGTGACTGCTCTTGGCTGCTGTTTGGCTTTCCTCGACCTGTCCGATTGATTTTGATCTTCTTGAGGTTATTACGCCTTTGTTCCTTCTGTTCGCGTATGCAAACGAGGAGATACGGACGACGTTTTCGTGGAAGCTGCCGTTTCGTTTGAGAATAAAACTGAAATCACGTCAAATAGGATCGAAAGGCATTGACTTGCTTGATAATGGATTGTTTTGGAACCGAATGGAATATTTATTTATAAAATAATAAATTGAGAAGAGACAGGAAAATTTCAATTATTCTACAAATTATTATCTCTACAGTGATTATGTCTTTAAGAGACTTATAAGCATTTTTAAAAAAACAGGTTTTTCCTGCGCCAAAATCTGAGGGAAATCCAGAAAAGAATCAATGCAAATTGTTTTAGAATAAAATAAGTTTAATATTCTAAGTATGTTTTTTAGACACTACACATTTTTTTAAAGATTTTTTTTTGTATATATTTATTAATGAATTTAAATATTGGTTTATATGTATGTAGTACCATTGTTTAAGGCTCTTGCTAAAGCTATTGCTACTAGTCACTATAATTTAATATAAAAACTTACAAGGGTTCATTGTTTGTTCAATTGTGATCATATTCTAGATGTAAAAATTTAAGAAATAAATTTAAAACAAAAAAAACTAACCAAAATGAATATTAAATTAAAACAGAAAATATTTTGAATAAAGGAAGGGTTAAAAATAAGGGTATAAATAAATCAATATTACTGGAATGGACAGCTTTGAATAGCCTATTATTATATTTTTACACTGTTTTTACAACAATTTTAAAATACACAGATAAAAAAATTAAAAAAAAAACTGTTGAGTAAAAATGCATATTGTAGTACAATTTTTTTAATTTTAAAATTAATTTTTGTAGGTAGTGCTATAAGTACTTAAACTAATTCTTTTTCTATCATCATATTCTATTTCGTAGATTATTGTCTCTTAAAATTTTTATTTTTTACAGTTTTATAAAAATCTGGTTATTTAGTTATCTATTTTCTTCTAAAAAGTTTTTTTAATATATGTGATTAAGGTCAAATTTGAATAATTATTTTCGTTCCAAATAAAGCTGTGGCTGTAGGGCTGCACTTTATGATATAGCTGACAATATTTTCAGATCTTTGGATAAAAATATGTTGACAGTACTGGTTATATTGGATTACAGCAAAGATTTTAACACGATTAATTAAAATCTTATTGTTAATAAATTTTTGTTTTTGTAAGATATTCTAAAAAGGCGGTAGTTTTCATGAAAAGCTTTATCATTAATAGGACACACAGAGTTGAATCTGAATCTTTGATTCAGCATTTTACCACAAGGAAGTATTTTAGGTCTTATTCTAGCATCATATTTACGCTAAATGATTATTTAAATGAAGACCTAAAACTTCTCTATGGTCAAACCCTAAGGCATTATTTACAGCTGAATCCGAAGATGTCTGTCACTCTGTTATTCACTAAATACACTTTAAGACACAAACTTCTTAATCGCGTTAATTTGCATATCAATTTAATTTTAAAACATGAGTAGGAATCTTTCTGTATACATGGATATTAACTTAAAATTTTCACACATGGGTTAATTATAAAAGCAAAAAAGGTGCTCTGCGATATATATTCGCATTCTTTCACAATTAAACTTCTATGATTCATAATGTATGTGTGAGATTAATATGTGAAATAAGACAACCACAAGAGGGGTAAATTATACTGTTTTAATTATAGAGTTCGAATACATTGTATTTTGTTATAAAATTTAAAAAATCCTCAAAAAGTGCAGTTTTTACTCATGGTGTCAATATAAGACATCCAAATTCTCTATACATCCAAAGAAAAGCATTGCAAAGAAATTTTAAAATGCAGCTTATCTTATAATACAAGATAAACATATACTTAATAAAAATAAACAAAAAATAAACTAAATAAACCTAAGAATAAATGTATATCGGGCCTCTTGCTATCTAGAAATAATATTTAAATTATTACTATAATAATATAATTGCTATGACTTAATATTATTATTATGTTTTGTTGGGATAATTTATTTTTTTTAAATAAGAGTTTTTTATTTAGGTTTAGGTTGCGCCATGTAGGTAGAACAGAACTTGTCCTTTATTCAAGGTTTGAAATATTTTCTTTTATTTACAATAAAGTTACCCCAAATGTATTTTATACGTAGATTATTCTTTTTTATATGGTTTATAAAAAAGCTTATTAATATTATTATTATTATTTGACTTATTAAATAAAAAATGATAGAATATTGAAACAACTTTAAATTATAATTTTAAATAAACATCGTAAGAACTTTTTCATTCTATTTTCTATTTTTTATTAAAAATTAATTTAAAGTTGTAATTTTAAATTTTTTCTACTTATTTGTATCTATCTATTCTAATTCTTGGTACTTTCTACATATTGAATTTATTTAGACCTTTTTCCTGTGAAAGTTATGTAAAATAATAGTAATAAAGTTACTAAAATCGCGACTTTTATACAATGACATTTTATATAAAAATGCATTATTTAAGATGGCATATATATTTTTTATTTTAGGAATAACTTATGTGCCTTTTAATTTCGTAAATTAGGAAAAATAATTGAAATTTTTTCAAGCATAAAATGAATAAAAAAATCAAATATAAAGCAGAAAAAAGACATAAGAAAATAATAAATCAAACCAAGAATATAGAGAAATAGAAGATTTTAAATATTTTAAGTTAAATTAAAAGTACAAAAAACCTTTAAGTTATTAATCGTCTTTTCGTTGCTATATCATAGTACGCAAATATCTATTTTTCTTAATATCTTTTAATAAATAGTATTTTCTTTTTAATGCATACTAAATTAATACAAAATATTTACTTTTCTATAAAATTTTATTAATTTCTGTTAATATAGCGTTACTTAATACATTTTTGGCAGGAAGTATAGGTTTTAAAAATACGAACAAAAAAAGTAACCAAATATTACTAAGAACATTTAATTTTATATTGTTGACTATTATACTTTTTAATTAATTATTAAAATAATTTTACATATATAAGTAACATTTATTTAATAATGAGATATTTATATAGAAATTAAATGTTTCTATATATTCTTGCTATTTTTAAAGCTATTTATTCCAAGGTTATAACATATTATTTTAAACATATTTATTAATTAGTAATTAAAAAGAAAATTTAATATGAATAAAAAGAATACATAAAAGAAATAATTATATTAAACCAAAAATATAATTGCACATATTTTTAGTTAAATTAAAAGTAAAAGAACCGTTAAATTAACGTTTAAAAATATTTTTTCCTTGCTATATCCTAGTTTGTAAATATGCAGTTTTCATATTATTTATTAAGCATTATTTTTTATTCAAAAAACATTTTAATAAAATTTCAAAAATATTAATAAAACAGAAAAGAAAATTAGGGCAAAAAAATTGAAAAATACAATGAAAAATAAACTAATTAAATAATAGAAATAATATTTTATTCTACGTTAGTGTTTAATTTTTTTACACTTTATTATTACAATTATTTAAGATATAAGTAAAATTCATTAAAAAATAATTTAAAAATTAAGTGTGTGCACACTTGCTACCTAGCTTTTTTATTTATTTAAATGCCTATTAGCGTATTATATAAATAATACATAATAAATAATTAAAAGGCAGATATAATATAAGCAAATAGAATACATAAAAGCAACAACGAATAAAAGAATAGCAGTAAACATTTATTAAAAAAAAATACGATAAATCAAAAGTTATTAGCTTTTATATCTGCACAACTAATTCCAAAGTTCAGAAAAATTTCTGAACTTTCTCAAAAAAAAAAATTCAGAAAAGACCATTTTAAGCTATTTAGAGTTATTTATGTTTAGTGCTATAATAAGTACTAAAAAGCATATTAAAAGAGTATAGATTTAATGAAAAATTCCCTTAAAAAACAATATATTTATAAAACCATGAGTACACCTTACTATATGTTCCGGAGATTTTAGCAACTATCGAATCAATGTGATCAACAAATGTTAATTTACTGTTAAATAATACAGCAAGTTTAGATAAAGACTCAATCATTATATTGTCAATGTGATTAGACAGTCTTATTAAATATTGTTTTTTATTTTGCTGCATAAGTCATTACTTAAAAATTTTCAGTATTCATATTCAGCCGACTCTTTATACACCATTGATACAATTCCTGTAAATTCCTTTAAATATTTTCACAGGCTTAAATCGTGTAACTCTATATTTTGAAAAAAACAAAAGACATGACAAAATCGATTCTCAAGATGACTAAACAACTATTCGTTCTAAATCTAAGCATAATTAAGTGAAAGTAATTAACAAAAAGTATGCATAACTTAAGTGGATCTAATCTATTTTTTATAATAAAAAAATTAAATCTACTTAGCAAGCAACTCCTCTTAGTCACAAATATACTTAAAGCTGCCTTATTCTACTTGTTTATTTTAACAGTTTAACTTATTTGGTATAAACAACACTATGTATCACAATGTTTTAGGTTTATAGGAGATTAAGGTTTGAGACCTAAGAGAAAAAACTTGAATTTTGCTAAAACATTGATCTCCGTTCAATCCATAAAAAAATTAGAATAAGAGTCAAGTTTGATTGGGTTATATTGCGGTTAAACTAAAGATAAATTTGAATATAATGATACTAGGAATAATTCGAAGCCAGTTTCTTACTAAGAATATAATAACTGACTGTTTAAGTAATTATCTACTAAACTTTTAAGAACTATGACTATTTTAACTACTGAAGTCTTTGCAACTTTTAGAAACAACTCAAGTTTGAGTCATAATGAATTATTTAATAAAACCACAATTTTGCATCTATAAAAAAATGCTTGGAAACTACCGAAAACTTCATTATATCGCTAACCACTTTTTCTAATCTAAATTCTCTTTAATCAGTAAAACACGTAAAAAATTTAACATTCCCGTCAGTATAATATACTTGGGAATTCCCATCCAGACATCATCCATATTAAATGTACCACTCCAACCCCTGTTCGATGTTTTGACATCTGTAACAGCGGATCAGCAATTAGCTCGTCTGGATGTTGTATGATCCTGATAGCTAATATATAGTATAAACTAGTATAGGCTACGCTTGCTACGCAGGTGGGCCCACATCGCCAACCTTGTCACCCCGCTGACGCTACCGATAGAATACTAATATTAGGAAGCAACATGTTTAACCGCAGCCGGGCCCTGTCATCATCTGACATTTGCTTACATATTAAAGGCACGCGGTCCAACATTTATGAGACGGTGCCATGTATCCTTTTAAATGTCCCTACGGTTTTACTTGTTTTTTCTTTTCTTTCATGATGGATTTAAAGCAGTTTGTAAATATCAAGTTTGGATGCTTCAGGAATTTAATAAACGTTGAAGGTGTTTTTTTTTGTTTTTTTGGTTTTTCATTTTTTTTTAACTAATTTTTATTATTTTATTGTATTCTTAAAATATTTTGCTTAGAGGAATACTTTAATAACTAAATACAATGGAACTTAATATATGTCAATTAAAATACTGGCTTAACGTGAAGAAAACGGGAATAATAAAACTTTTAAATAATCATTTTGTATAATAATATAGTACTTAATTAAGATAATTTTTAATATAAAAAAGTGATGATTGAATATATTATTATTGGTTGACGAAATAGGCAAGTTTATGTTATAACAACTAATTTTATGAGGGATTAGATTTAATTTTTTGAACTACCTAATGTAGAGTCTGTCAGGTTAATTATTATTTTGGAATCGAAGTAAGAAATGCATGTTTTAAAAAATACATAACAGGTATTGAAAATGTAGAATTATTAAGTGGATTAAAGCTAAAACAGTGAACGGTTAAAATTAGAATAAATGGTGAATGAATATTATAGAAGGCGATTACTCCATTGTTCGGTCATGTTACAAACTTAAAATGATAATTGAAACGCCTATAACTATATAAAAAAACTTGTATTTACTATAGTACATTAAAGGCATAAAAAAATACTTACTATTGCCTAGAATAAAAGGAAAAAAGTCTCTGAAATATAAAAAAATTATTTCTTATCCCTGGAAGTTCAAAAATTACGTAAAATGCACACAAGATGACGAAAATTGCTCCACAAGCCGGAAAAACAATTTTTTCTAAATCAAATACCCAGACAAAAATTTCGGATGATTTCTTTTTAAATTTTTACATTTAAAATCAGAAATCTTTGCTTGACTGTTTTTAGTGTATCGTAAATGAAACCCATTACCACTAGCACATTCTAATAAAATAAAAATATGATCATAACTTAAATTTTATATTAAAGTACTTTATTATAAATTTTAAATAAAAAAAAAAGAAAATTATACTTCCTCAGCTTAGTACGTTTCCATTGCCTTTGTGTTACAATCATAGTGCTGTTGATCCCAAGTAAACTGAATTAGTAATAATCTATAAAGATTGCTAAAAAACAATTTTAAGCTGATAAAGTAGAATGAGACAAGTTTAGGTTTATTTGTGAGTAAGAGGAATTACTTAAAGTAAGTTTATTATAAAAAGTAAATTACATCCATTTAAGTTATGCATACTTTTTGTTAAAAATTACTCTTAGTTATTGGAATAATGCTCAAATTTGGGACAAACTAAACTATTTAGCTCTCTTAGAATTGCATTCTGCAATGGATTTTGGTTTTTTGGAAATACAAACTACCACTACTACTACTACTAATACAAAGACTTAAATAATTTAAATAGCTTAAACGTATACTAAATTTTGCCTCAAATTTATTTTCAAGTAATAAAAATAGGAAGGCATATATTAAGAAATATCCAGAATATCTTTGACAAATTTAAGTTTATAAAATTTCTCTAAATCACTCATAAAGAGGAGTTCGAGATGTTGGTACCTTTTGATACCTTTTTGAGACAGCTTATGACTTTAAAAATGCAGGAATATTTGGATCTTATTCTGGAAATCGCGACATATTTTTTTGATCTATGTTTATCTATTTTTACTACTTCCTGATAGTAAGTCAGTTAGGACTATTTTTATTCTGCCATTGCTTGTTTGCCTTATAATTGCTGTTTTTAAATATTTCCTAGTGCTTTACCGAATAGCAAATATTTCAAATATGTATACTTTCAAAGGCTTCATATATTATGATAACTTTTGTGGTTTGCTTTAAAATCGATCCAAGGACTATCCTAATCAGGACTAAGTTCCTTGGCAATGGAAATTCGTTTATACTATAGAACTAAGTAAATTATGATATACCTTTGGTATTGCCTCTAAATCTTTAGCATTGAATATCTATCCTACAAAACATCTTTAGATCCAAAACTGTACTATTACGTAAAATACCAACAAATAAATTCAGAACTTCAACAAAAAATTATATTTTTACAGTATTAAATAGATACACTTGATGATTTTTTTCTATTATTCTAAAGTTAATCACAATATAACAAAATCAAAGGGATATTAAAAAAAAATTTAATTTGCATAACTTAAATGACTATTATATAGCTATTATAAGTAATATCTTTTATTGTCAATAAATAAGACAGACGATAAACAGAAAATTTAAAAATAAAAAAATTTATAAGTAAGTTAATTGAAATTTATTAGTTGATAATTTGACAATTTCATTTTGTACTAAAGAGCAACTATACTATTTTATACATTAACCATATATTATAAAATCTTGTTTTTCTTAAATACCTTAGCAGTATTTTACTTTTAAACCTTTAATAGGAAAAGTTAAAAACTCCCAAAAAACGAACCTTAAAATGCATAACTTTGGATGCATAACTTAAAATGGACGTGATACAGCTTTATAGACAAATATTCTTTTTTGCATTAAAATAAGGCTGGTTAAACTAAATTGAAGAACGTTTTTTTATAAGTTGAATTAAATTATATCATTAGATAAAAATTTAATCTGTCTAAGAATCCAGCCCTATACATAAATAATAGTAAAAATGTAACAAGATCAGTTTATTTCATTTTTCTGGAGTATTTCCTTTAACATATTTACACTTTTGTTCTTCATGTGGGCAAAAGTAGTGTACAAGTTTATTTTCCTTTAACACCAATATTCGCTCTAGGTATTACTACCCCTGAATAGGACAAATGAATGCATCACGAATATCACAAGAGTAAAACCCTTTCTGCATAGTCGGTTGATAATTATTTTTGCAAATCAAGTACTTGGATATTTGGAAAAGTTCTATTAAAACTTTGATACCTAAGCTCACTTTACTTACAATTGGCTTTTGCTTGTTAACTATTTAACATATTAGGTGCGTATTATAGTACTACGAGAACTCCAGTTAAGAAATACTACTACAGGAAGTAAACTTACCAAATGAGCCAATTTTTATGAACTTCCTCACAACTGTATTACAAGGATAACATATTTTTTTTACTCTTACCTTAAACTTAAAAAAATTATTGACAACGCGTATACTGGCCTACGTATACGTGCTTTTTGATTTAGTCAATTTTATTTGTTTGGATAAACCACCCAACTGTACCGACCCACCTCAAAGGCTAAGTTCAAACAAACCTAGTTAGTAATATTTCTAAGAAATCAAATATGTATACGCAATTACAGAAAGCACGTATATACATTTCTGCACCTCGATAGAATCGTTTATGTTAGAAGTTAATAATTTTATAGTTCCGCTATGGGGGAGCACATGTTTGCGGTCTCATCATTCTAATAATAATTAGTTTTTATCGTTTCAAAAACTTCTGGAATATAGAATGTTTGTTTTAACAGCAATAAAATATTTTAAATTATGAACCGGAGGCTAAATTTTGTATATTTTTGAAATATGTAAAATTAAATTCGGTTTAATTAATTTCGCGCCATTTATTTGTTTAATATTTTAATTTTAGAAACGCGGAGGCATTTCAATTTGTGTGTTGGGTGTCATATATTTTGTGCGAACATGCATTTTATTGATTCTACATTTATAATTGTTTTTATGTAATTTTCAATAGGCTCACTTTTCACTGACAACAACTTGAAACGAGCAGCAATAAAACAGGCAGTAGTGGGTCTCACGGTACCAAAGAGGTATAAATACACCTGTCGAAAGGTTCGTGATTTGCAATCGAGAAAAAATAACAAATTGCAGTTCCGTGCATTAGAATAAACCGGCGAAAGTATTTTAATAGCAGCATTCTAGTTCGATAAGTATCTCATCCTAAGAGAAATGCTTGAAAACAAGGGATTTTTTGTAAAATTTACATGTTATATATATTAAAATTATTCGTATTGCTTTCCCACCTGTCTATTGTAATCAGCCCTCTTAAGACATCTGAATTCTTACAAAAACACACCCCCTCGCCGTTTCCGGATCTTGCACCTGTTCACTGTCATTGATACCTTAAAATTTAATAAATACGAAACGGTGCCCCCGCGGGGTGATATTTAAATTTACATGGCTTTTCTTTCTTGTTATAATTCGAAATTCACGCGTAAGCAGCACATATGCTTGTAAGCTTTTCTAATTTATGTTTCGCATATAAATTATTTTGTCTGATGTTACGTCCGTTTGTTGTGGTTTAACGGATTAAGTTAATAAGGTGGTGTATACAATATACAGTAGGGAGGGGAACACTTTTAAAAGTGCCTTATATATTTTTTCCAGCTGACTTTCAGATATAACATACTTAATTAGATCAAACTTTTCAGAAGAAGTGGGTCCTAAACATTACATAATAATAGAAAACAAATCAAAATGTTAAAACAATTAAAAAAAATTAAAAGCATAACTTAAATGGATACGGTATAACTGTTATTATTAACTATTTTTTCTTGCATAAAAATTCAATTTAAAAAATTCAAATATTTAAGTAATATTGAAGGATAAAATTGTAATATATATAAGAGTTTATTTAAAGTATATCTAAATAGACAGTGCCTGAAAATTTTGCTTTTAGGATTTTTTTTGAAGAACTATTTATTAATGAATTAGACTGTTCTGTTAATCCGTAGTCTTAAAAATGCGGTGTCAAGGGAACTTCTCAGTTAGATCAAATCCTTCAGTACAATAAACTCCTAGACTTTCCATGTTTTCCTTTTTCAGAAACTCTCTTAGTTTTGCTTACTAATAAATAATATCAGGATAGCAAAAAACCAGCAGGAATTGAAAATATAGTTTTAAGCTTTCTGAAGCAGGACTAAGCATTACGAGAAAATTAAATGTGCATTACTTGAAAGGATGATGTAGCTTTTTAAATTATATTGTTTACTTGGAGTACAATATTCGAGAAGCTTTAATATTCTCAAGATTTTAAACAAACAAATGTAATTCTTAGGCTTAATAAATAATTATATAAAGGATTGTTTTCTTATAATCTTGAAAATCAAATAAGTTTTCTTAACAAGAATATTTATTTTAATTAATCAAAGGTATATTAAATAAAGAACTAGGTTTTTATAAATGCTTAATTAAGTTTGTTTATTGTATTTATCTAGTATTGCATCTACTGTTTTTTTTTTTTTAATTTTTGGTAGTGCAACTTTAACAGTGTCTGTTTAGAATCTTTACTCTAGGCAATTGGTATATTTAGTATTTTCTGTATTATGTATATTCTTAACTTTAGTATACATTAATGTATGTATATTTAGTTTACTGTTTGGGTTTAGTTTGAAATTTCGTTTAGGCAGCAGTATAAGATCAGATTCTGCAGAATTTTAAACATGAATGAATTTAGTTTTTAGGTACAATATTACTATAATGACTAAAATTAGAAATACTCACTTCATTGAAAAATACTAAGGATCCAAAAATTGATTATCTTGCATCCATTTGGTAGTAAAACAATTAAAATGACCAAACACCAACACTGAGGTATTTTCGCCAATTTTTAAATCTGCTAATTTGGATAAAGCGTAGCCCTCTTATTTTCTGAAACTGGAGAATTATGGAAGAATTAAATTTATTTTTCACAGCAACTTACAATTCACCACCCTCCGATCTAGTACTGCAGTAGATTAACGATCTCAAAAAAATAGTAAATATTCGCGAAGATCAACAACTTTGTGGTCAATAATAGACTTGCTTAAACAAGATTCTGATAAGCAAAAAATGTCTGGATGGTTTACTATCAAGTTTTGTTTAAAATTAACAGATTTTCTTCGTAAGCCTTGAACATTCTCGTAAATAATATGAAAATCGCAAATCTGAATCCGTTAACCTGCTGTTCATTATTAATATTAATTAACGCTACATTGGGTAACTTGTAAATTAAATACCAAGATTAAAACGATAAAATCTAACGAGCATCATGTTCCAATTGTATATTTTTTGTTTCTTTGCTTGCACTACTTTGTCAATGAGTAAAAACGTATAACAGTAAGCATCACCCATTTTTCTAATTCATTATTTGCAATATATTAATATGCATAACATAAATGGTTATGGTACAACTTTTACTTTTTGCGATTTATTTTGACTAACTATTTATTAACTAATTCCAAGAGTAAAAAAATTAGAGCAAAAAAAAATTTAGATTAAGTGGTAATTTAGACAAGGGTGTGTTTTACTCCAAACATAGAAGTGGATTTTGAGTGGAAACTTATTTTAAAAGTCATCAGTTTCTAAAACATTTTTAAATTGGTAAAAATTTAAAATACCTTCTGACTCTGATGTTATTTAACCTGTTTAATTATTTAGATTTTAAAGCAAATTATGATTGAGTGTCTAATTCTCCTGAATAACAATATTCTATAATTTAAGATATATATGAGTGAAATATATAGATCAGTTTATTAGGAATTAAAATTACTTACTTAATTTAAGTAGGATATTCTTAGTT
Organism: Anthonomus grandis grandis; assembly: GCF_022605725.1. Taxonomy (NCBI): domain Eukaryota; kingdom Metazoa; phylum Arthropoda; class Insecta; order Coleoptera; family Curculionidae; genus Anthonomus; species Anthonomus grandis. Next base: position 11,122,314 of record NC_065558.1, read on the forward strand.
CTTAAAATTTAGTACTTTTCCAATTTTAATTAATGAATGCCCATAAACAAACCTGCAAAACATTTATCAACATTTATAAACTACTAAATTTTTTAAATTAATCTGAGACTGTTTTTTCCCATAATAGATTGATGTAGTTCCCACCCGTATACTCCATTTTGTGAATAAAAATTTTAGTTTCCGCCATAAACGTCCTCCTTAACGTAACGAATTTCGCCCGTCCTGGCATTTTAAATTCAACCCTTATTATCCGCGTTGTTGAATTTTACCGTCCTTTTAAAACAACCCTAATTTTTCAGCTTGGCTGCATTTACTTACAAATTATATACATTTCTGATTAATGTTTACTGTTAACCTTTATGTTTACATGCTACAAAAATTTTAGTACGACCATACAGAATTTTTTATATCGATAACGATCAGGTTTTATATTATGAAAACTAGGTTTATCTATGTTAATAAAATTAACACCTTTTGTTTTAAGTACTTATACAAATACGAGCAGAAGAATAATTTAACAGTCTGATGAGTTTTTCTTATTCTCGAAGATTTTACAGCTTTGTCCCAGGAGGCATTTGACCGAACCCCTTCAGGGAACACTTTGACATAACGCAAGACTAAACCCAAAAAGCCCTCGACGCGTATTACGGACAAAGTGACACTAATAACTACAAAATACGGGTTGGATTTCATCCCATTCGGGCTTTATCATTTGTAAATCTAAAATAAATGCTCTTATTATATTTGAAATGCGTATACGGTCGGTCGCACCCGCCTTTCAAACATCCGTCTTTTGTCATTTTCGGCATTTGATATTTTGCGACAATACTGGGATGACAATGATACCACAATGTCACATAATGGGGTCTGTCCTCGACATTTTTAAGACGATATGCTCTTCTTAATGGCATAACATGACGTCTTTTATGTTTAAGGATCATGTGATTTTAAGAAAAGTTCTTAAAGATCAGCCGCATTTTTTTTTGGATCATTTTAATTTTATTTACAGTAAATAACTCTATATATAATATCTAGATGAAAAAAAAAGTTAACAAATATTTAAATTATGGTTATTGCTTTAGATTATTAAAAAGGGAATCATATTCACTTTTGTTATGCCTTAGCTTTATAATTTTCTTTATGATAATGCTTTATGTTGAACTGTCAGATATAATTTCTTCATTTTTCTTTTTCTTTTCATATAAGTATAATTTAAATTATTTTTATTTAGCTATATATTTGTTCTTCTTTATTTCCACTATTTAAATTTTATAGGCTTGCTTATGAGAAATTTACCTAATAGAGCAATATACCCACTTACTTTTTTCCTGATAAATCAGAACCATTTTTTTTCTTAAATAGAGTTATTTTATTTATATTTTTAAGTGTAGTTAACATAAATATAAGAAGACTCAAATCTTTTCTATTTCCCTAAATTGTAGATTATTGGACTGGGTTATCTGAGAATATGTCATTAAAAATATATTTAAAGGGGCATCATATCCAGTTATGTTATGCCTTCGCTTCAATAACGTATATTATCTGTTATTTCTAATATCCATTTAAGTTATGCCTTACCTCACACATTATTTTGTTCCTATTATAACTGTTAACATGTTTTTTTTCCTTCTACTATTATTATATACTTTAACAGTATTTGCTTAGGCAGATAGTCAACCAGCCAAGGCATTTTTGTCCTTGGATTACACGTTGCTTTCAGGGTGCTATAAAAAAGAAAGGCTAAAATTTAGGAAGATATCGGAGAACAAAAAGTCCTATCAATAACTTTATAAAAGGTCTAATAATATAAGACAAAATATTTTTTTTGAGCAGTTGTATCAGCAGTTTTAGTATCTCAGGATAAGATCTTAAGAAGAAACAATTATCTAATTTAACAACAAATCTAAAGAGTTAAATTGGAAGATAAATCTTTTTATCTCTTCCTCTGCAGGCAATTCTGAAAAAAATGCTGGACCAATATCTGGAAATAATAGAAGCTTCTCGGCAATTATCTTGGAAATAATAAAATTAGTTGCAGATTATCCTATTATTTTATAGGACTGCAGGAGAATCTGGTTGGACATCAAGGTATTCATATCACTACAATACCTCATATTCTTCTCATTTTCTACTGAGATAAAAGCCCCAATAGAAAGGAAAACTTATGTTGAAATCCAGATATAACAAGTAAATGACAAGTAAACAAGACTATATAATACAAGCCATAAAAAAGCCTTATACATCCTTTTTACGATAAACACATAAAGCAAATCTGCTAGTAATGTAAAATAGACCGTATAAAATGTATGAGGAATATTTCATCAGTTCAATATGACATCCCATTTTCCTAAAACTTTTTATGAGAAACGCTGGCAAGCCTCCCTAATATAAAACAACACACATAAATATTCAATACTCCGTTGAGCATTGACATACGCACGACGTCTCAAATTTTATTAATGCCGTTTCGTCTTGCCAAGCGGCTCTCGAGATTATGATTGCCCATGATACTTTTAATCAGGAGATTCTTCTTGAAACTTTACCCGTTACGCTCCATTTGTCGTTGTATACGAGGAAAATTTTTCCGGTGTATTTTAATTGACTGAAAAAGCTTGAATGAAAGGTTAGGCAGAATAAAACCTGAATTTTTTTAACCCTAATTATAAAAACGGTAAGAATCCTGAAACAGACATTAATTAAAGCAGAGATTTATGCCGACGTCAAAAATAACCCACGCCGAACCGAATCTGATAATATCAGAGCCGTAAAATGCGGGCATATTTAAAGCCAGGTTGAAGATTTGTATCACCAGATAGGCTCTTCCATATCCATGGTAATGGATAGGTCTTAGTAAATAAAAGGCTATTATTTAAAGCCATTACGTTATTTCACGCGTTTGGCATCGATCAGGATGTACGCCTCATTGTTTAATTAAAACAAATGAATTACAGTATATTTATTATTACTAATTTAGTTAATATTAAAGTTTTTATTAAAAGGATCTCTCATGTACTTAGGTTATGCCTGATTTCTTGCTTGCATATCTATATTTTATTTTAGAAGCGTATTAATGATGTTTCACGATGTTTTTCTTTGTTCTGTTTAAGTTGTGTTTAAAGCTCTGCTCTGTACATTTTTTCCATTTCCTAAAAGGGCCCAGTAATACCACTCTACTCTACACTCTTTAATACCACATGCATTTTATCAATAATCTATTGTAGCTCACACCTACGAATTCGTCTAGATCCGAACTCATACGAACTCATGAGAAATTCGATAAACTCACTAGAAATTAAAAATTTTTTGAAGAGTCATACATATTATGTATGAGTATTTCGATCTAAATTAAGAATAAACAGTGTGTTCCTAAATTTATGTCAATAAGTTTATATCATAATTTCTGTTAGACTATGATGCAAGGTACCTTCTAGTTAATTAGTTCAATTTCCTGTTCAATCTCCTTTAAATAGGAGATTATTAACTATTAATAAAATTATTAGCAGAACTTATCTTTAAACTATTGTTAAAGTGCGTCAATAAGCAGTAACTATGAATGAGAAGAAACAACTGCCATGTAATCCTGAATATTACCGCTTTCTTCAGAAAATTTATTCATTTTTCTATTGATATTTTCCCTATTTTTAAAGATAAATGATTTTCCTGACACACAGCAATGTAGTTTCTAATGTTAAGAATTTTGTGTGCAATTTCCAAATAATTTTTGTTTATTTTTAGAAATAAAAAGCTCTCTTGACTCCCCTATATAATGCTTAATTGCTGATTAATGAAAATTTTAAGTAAAAAGGCACGATACCCATTTATGTTATGCCTGAAAGCAACGGCAGATTTCTCTATAAGCAGCATTAAATTTTATAATTACTTTTTTTAAGAAGGTTATCGTATTGATAAAAATTTTCAAATTTGGAAACCATAAATAATATAGCGTCAAGTTATACAAACAAATTATACTAATTCTCAGATAATTTAAGCTATAATGGACGTCGATGCAATCAGTTGCAATATATTTACAATAACTAAGATTCCTAAAATAGGTGTTTGGGGTACATATATCTTCGAATAATACTTTTCTAAATTTAAACCAAACACGACGTCACTTGTATTCTAACCAAACTCATTATAATTCAACTTAGACTTTCTCAAAAAATACTGAAACGATCTCAATGTAACTAATAGCAATGGATTTCAGAATAAATTTGCAAGAACGATGTTTAAAGGTTAAAAGTCCTTAAATAAGATTTTTCTCGCCTAAGCCAACGTTATTAGACTTGTATTTTGTCAAATAATATTAAAGTGACTACAATGGGGGATAAGTGGGTAATAACTGAATAGAAATACAACTAAAATATGAGAAAGGAAAAACAGCTTTTTAAAGAATATTTACCTTTTCTCAGTTTTCAAGGATCTTTTGTACAAGTCCATCCTCTATCTTCTACTAGTTCATCACAACTTTTTAATATTGTAGTCTCTTGTGTTATTTCCTTTGAGTTTTTTCTCAAATTACTTTTTTTAATGCTTTTTTATAAGCCTATTTAACCCTTTTCTTATTAGACAATATGGAGCAGTGCCTATTAACTTTAATTCATATTTCTCTTTAATAATATCTAAGACTGATTTAATCTAAAATGTATTAGAGCACCATACCCATTTAAGTTATGCGCTAGCTTAATACGTTTTATTAATTATAATTGTATTAAGTAATGCATTCTCTGTCTGAAAGGTTGCCTCGGCTAGAGGAAAAATTGTAAAAAAGTTTGTTTTTATGTTTATATTTCAGTTCGTGTAATACCTTTAATTATACTAATAAAAACAGTTCTAGTAACTCTTAAAAATTCTAAGTAACTTAATAACTGCAGGTGAAATGATAATTCCATTGACAGCCAATTTCAATTAAAATATTCATGTCAACTGCTTAAGTGCTCATGCTAAGTGTATTAAGTGTAATCGTTTTAAATAAACTTGCAATCCCTTATGATTCAAAACTTTTATATTTTACGTTTTTCACATGTAGCTTTAGACCTAAGGAAAAAATACATATAAACGCTTTCTTATAAGAAATATATATATAATTTGACATAGGCTTAATTAAAATCAACGTTCTGTGTAACTAATTTGTTTCCTGCCTACGGGTAAAACAACAAACCGGAGAGAGATAGAGAGTGTAAAAAAGGTTTCATTATTAAATAAAACACGATATAAAATTCATATTGATTACAGTGAAGCTATATAAAACATAGTAAAGCGGAACAATACATATTTATAGGGCTTTTCATTTAAAGCCGATGCGATGTGTACAATTAGTAATAAAATTGGTGAGCTTAATAGCGTCGTAACACGAAAATATGTTGTTGGTAAATCACTTTTAAATTCATGCGGCTAATTACCTAATGGAAAAGCTATATCCAATGGTTTTATGAAAAACGGACGGGCATCGGGGGTTTTATTAAATATTCATGGTCCACAAAATGCTTCGTATACACCTACCGTATATATATTCTCGGTCGCGATCGCCATTTTCCATTATTCCGTAAATTACGAATGATATTTCGTTTCATATGTGCGCGGGTATAAATTCCAATTCCGTAACATGTGTTAATTTTCATTTTATTACCATGATTTATTACTTTATTAAACGAAATTTGTCAAATGTAACGTATAGCCTATTACTGGAATTGGAATTTGTATTTAATATTTTATAATAAATTACTTTACTTTTTGTTACAGTAAATACATTTTATATACGCTATATATATGTAAATTATATAGTGAGGCAATCGTTGTATTAATATTTTCGTTAGAAAGTCATGCAATTAACACAATATAAAATGATCAATCCACTTACAAGTCAAATAAAAGCGTACCATACCCATTTAAGTTATGCCTGACAACAGCGACCACAGATCAGAATACAGAATCTCTACTAGTCGTGCCTACGCAGCATTGAATCTAATCATTATTTTTTTAATTTTTAAGACTGGGAACCATAAATAATATTTAGTTAAATTAGACAAACAAATTATAGTAAATTTCAGGTGATTTAGCTACTTGTCTACTTACCAAACTCACCATCGTTCTCAAAAAGTACTGAAATAATTTTAATGGAGCCAATTGCAATGAATTTGGGAAAAGTCCGCAAGAATATGTTTAGAGTTTTAAAGCCTATAATTAAGATTTTTCTAGGGATCCAGACTTAAACCAAATAATATACTACGACGTCACTTGCATTCTTACCAATTAGCTCTAAGAAAATATTTTAATATTTTTGGCATTAAATAAATTATATTTGTTGAAGTAAAGCTTAATAAAATGAGAATATCATATAAAAAGTAAATCAAAAATAGAATAAATAAAAATTATAAAAATTAAAGGAAATGCAGCTATGCATTTATAGATTTGCATAGAGTTAATAAACTAGTCTCTTCTATATTATTGTTGTATAGCTTTTCATTTCTGAACGCTATCTGTATTAGAATAAAAGGACTAAGGAAAGAAGTTTTATAGAGTTTTTAAACTTCTCCCGAAGATAAAGTTGTAAGAAATTCTGAAAATGTTTCTGGTCAACTGTGAGTCTCGAGCAACTAATTATATTTCTTAAAATTGAATTTTGGGTCAATATCGGTAGATTTCGATTAGCCAAACGTGCCCAAAGTGTAATTTTAGTTAATATGTCCAGCAGTATCGAGTTTAGAGCTTCAACATTTTAGCTGATCATTATTATAAAAGAAAAAATGCTATAGAATTTTAGCTTTGATAGATTCCAAAAATTCTGAACTGAAGCCAAAAAGACTCTACTGCTATAAAAGAAAATTTTAAAATAATATCTTTAGAACGATAGGGTGGTTATTTGCCTAAAAAAAAGATGTCGCTAGGGTGCCTCTCGGAGGAGCTAAAGATAAACCTTTAAATAGCATAGCTCCTATGTTTTACAAGAAGGCTTAACGTTGGTACACTATCTATTGTATCTCTGGGAGTTGTGCGGCTAAAATACTACAAGATAAAAAACTTTCTAGATATCACACTGAATAAAAAAGGCTGTGTGCACTTTAGGCCTGCAGGCCTAGTTCCTGAGCTTTATCCATTAGAATCTTTTACTGAATCTACTTATCAATGGTCAAACCTCTTCTCATATCAATAGCCCTGCACCGAAAAAGAAAAAAAATCAAGTGCAACTGGATAAATTCCAATGCCTCGTATGCCTCTTACATTACACCGTCACAGGATCCATGCAAACAAACCCAAGTAGAGCCCTTAAGAGTCCGCTGAATCTTCTCCCCTGAATCTTTCGATACAATTCTACTGTTATTAGTACCCTATAAGCCGTTATAGCTGACAGTGCGACAGTGAACTATAAAAGCTTTGTGACCCATATGGCAGTGCTATAATAGATATCCATAAACCAGCAGAGCTTGCTTGCTGGGGAAATAATTTCCTTTAACTTGCATTTCCACTATTTAACGCTAAAATCTTGATTATTGAAAAATTTAAATAACAGCGTACTAGATACATTTAAGTTATGCCTTAATTTATGAGACCACAGATCAAAATAAAGAATCGCTACCTACAGACATTCCTACGTAGCGTTGAATTTTATAATTATTTCTTTTAAGGAAGTTATCATATTTTTTGTTCATTTTGAAAACTGAGACTATAAATTAAATGAACAACATTTAGCTGTACAAAAACATTATAGTCATTTTCAGATAATTTGGACTATAATTAATATGAATGGGATCAGTTGCAATGGATTTACCATTCAGTTCTCTAAAAATAAGCATAGAGAAGTCTCTAATTAATACTTTGCCAATGGCGGTACTTTTCTTCTTATTAAACTTTCCAGCATTTAAGTCGGATTCCTCAGAAAGTAACGGAACGATTTTAACGGAATTAATTGCAATGGATTTTAAAAAAGTTGAAAAATTTCCAACTAATAATTTTAAGTAATCTAGACTTAACTATTTCATATGCTATAACGTTACTTATATTCCTACCAGTCAGATCTAGGAGAACATTTTTGGTACATTTTTTAGAAGTAAACCATTGGGTATTTTTATATAATTTTTATATAATTAACAATTTGCACAAACATTTCCTTGGAGAGGCTCTAAATCACATTTAATATTTTTAGTACAATTTCACCATTACCAGATAGAAAATGGTAATAGAATGCTTGACCAGCAGTACATCAAATTTGATGTTTGTATCTTCAAGAATACAGAAGGTATTAGGTTTAAACTTAATTTATAGCAACCTTAAAGTGATTCTAACTGTACTGCAATAAATATTTAATTAATGAGTTAATGGTTTCTTGATCACTTCTAATATATTTCTAAAAAAGAAATAGGTTTTAAGATATAAAACAACAAAGTAATCCTAGCAGTTTCAACTTTTAAGCACACAACCACACTACATACAATTAGCATATAGATTGCACTTTGAGTGCATACAATTGTTGGTCTCAGATCGTTCGGGACACCGCTCGTAATATTTGTAATGAAAGAGATGTTTTTTTTCTACGGCAAAACGACGCGCTGTCTGTCCGTCAATACACGTCGAATTTTACGATACACATTTATGGCTGTTAATTAACCGCGCTTGTTTCAACCGTAGTTCCGACATATGAGATAGTCTCTGGTTTCGTTAATGGTCTTTAGAAACGAAATTTCACGCCGTATTTTAAATCAATCTAACACCTTGTCCCGAGCTCCTTGAATGAGTTTCGCCTTAAGCGAAAGTCCGTTTTGAAATTACTTACTACTACATCCATTGGCTGGAAGATGAGTGCGGTACGCTTGAAAATAAAAACGTCCTATTTCTTAAATTAGTCTTGACCGATTATTTTTAAGGAGCTCGTTTTTTTTTGTTTTGTTTTAAACCAATACTAAACTCAAATTACGGTGTTTTGAAAAACCTTAATAAAAGTTAAATTTTTCATTTTATTCACAGTTCACTAATTGATGGTTCTTAAATTGTCAATGGTTTTTTTATGTATTTGGGCAATATTAATAATTTAACTGTGTTCTTACTATGATGAGCCTTAAGCTCTAATGCGCATCACTTAAATATAAAATACCAATGGCAAATATTTTTTTTGATAATTTAATCATTTTAATACTTATATAACATAAAATTAATTAAGAAAAATCTTTTATATAGTTACTTCCTATTTTACTTAAAAAAATTGTCGACATTGTCATATAAGATACCTAAACTATAAATTAAACTTTTCTAATTAAGAAGAAAATGATAATTTTTCAGCTTAATTAGAGTATTTTTAATTTTTTTTGAAAAGCGCCTCTAAACGTAATAAATTTTTTTCCTATATCTTGAAATTATGATGATAAAAGCAGGATTAATACACAAAGTCCCAATTTACAGTAGAAAAACTCAAACATTTATACTAATTCAGCTCCAGCTGAAATAAAATTAGGCAGACAAATACTCACGTATTTTTAGAGTGTACAGTCTTTTAGACCAAAGAAACATATTTTAGCTTCTTTTGAGTTTTGGGTTTAAATATTCAAACCCACAGTTTAAAATATTATTCATTTAACCTTGTTTCTTGCATGCCAGTACTTCGATATATATCTTTAAAGACTTAATCTATCTTTAGAGATACTTAATAAAATTATTTAAAGGTACACCATTATTGTACGTAATACTTTCAAACGAAAGCCCTTAATTTTTTCTGTTTGCCATGAAAAAGGCTTAGTATAGACCAAAACATGGGCAATAAAGGGAAAAGAGATTTAAACGGCCTGGATTCTACCTAACCCTCCAACCAACTTAATCCTTAAGGCTCAAAACAATTAGATCTGGGTCGCTAAAATAATATATTACATCATATTTTTATTAAATTAGAAAGAGTTAATAAATATTAGGTATTAAAAATGTTCAAGAAAAGAACATGTTTAGAACTTGTTAAGCACCTGAAAAACTGGACAAATATGAGTTTCAGGTAAGGCCTAAATAGCATTTCTACCTTTAATGACTTAACTTGTTTAGACCTTAAAAAATGTAATTTACAGATAAAGATTGGTCATGGATAGTAGATTGTATAAAATGGGGTAAATCATGTTTATATCCATTTTTTAAATATTTTTACATACACAATGCAATTTTCCACACTTAGTATTAAATAATATATATTTCTTTAATTTCAAATGAATTAATAGAATAATTCATTGCATTTATCTAATTTGTATAATTTTATAAAAATCCGTGATTTTTTTTAGTAATTCCCTTGTAAAAGAGTCATTTTATGTATACGAATTTTTCAAAATTCTTCAATTTTAAGTCAAAAAATAAAAAAGTTCTCACATAATTTTTGAATTTACACAACATAAAAAAACATATTTTTTTTTTGATTAGGCAAAATAAAAAAGAATTCATATCGCAAATAGACAATAAAAGTTTATTTCTGCAATCGGTCGCATACAGATTTATACAAAACATAAATTTCACTATTAAGACCTTGTATCTTGTAACATTGTAATACAATATAATAAGCTTACTTTTGGACAAATCACTCATATTAAATGATGATCACATTAGATGATATAATATTTAGTTTCCGTAGAAAGACTTAAGATTTCTTACTTTTCATTCAAAACAAGATGATCAAGAAATTAAAACTCGCTATTAGTTGGTAAGGTAAGTTAATTTCCTTCAACTTGCGTTTCCACTATTTTACGCTTAAATGTTGATTATTCAAACATTTGACTACAAGTACGCCATATCCATTTAAAATATGCCTTACACAAGCGACCGCCAATTAGAATATAAAATTACTACCTACAGACATCCTTACGCAGCGTTGAATTTTATTATTTATATATGTTATCCCGTTAATATTTATTTAATTTTTAAAACTCAAAATTATCAATAATATGTAGCCAAGTTATACAAAAAAAAATATAGTTACTCTCACTTTATTTAAACTATAATTAGTGGGAATGAAACTAATTGCATCGGATATACAATTAGGTTTTTAAAAAATTATCTTTAGATTACATAAGTCTCCGATCAACAATATTTTCCGGTTATCCAGATTTAAATCAAATAATGAACCATTATGACACTCATATAATCGTAATCGTACTTATGTAAGTAAATTAACTTTATCGTTATAGTTTACCTTATTTGTTTTATTGAGGTTTATATTGTTTTCTGTATAAATAAATAAATCCATTTGTTATTATCAATGTTGAGCTTCTTTTTGCTCTATTAAGAAAGAATAAGAGATTAGCTATTTAAATTATGATTGTCTCATAGCTATTGCCCCAAATAATCTCCCAAGGTAAATGGTTAAAAAAATTACAAAAAACACTAGAGCACGAAAATCCTATAAATCTTTGTCAAATTATGGTTTTACAATTATTGTTATTATTACCGAAGACAATCTACGATATATTAAGTGTACGTGAGGTCGCTTTATTTTGATATAATATTTTCCTATTATCTGTTGTACCTTTTTGGTTTATAAATTTTAAAAGGTTATAAATGGTGTAAAATGCTAGTAATTAGTAGTCGTGATTTACACATGATAACTTATTTTTTTAAAAAAATCAAAGAACCTTTTAAAGTCCTGAGAGTATTCTTATAAAGATCGAAACGTCGACCAAAATGTATAAATATTAATAAAAACAAATTAACCAAGCTTAAAAATGATTTTAATATTTTTAAATTATAAATACTTCATTTAAATATTATATCGTAAGATATTTAATATTTATATTTTTTTTAAAAATATTTTTTAATATTACCAACACTAGCTCTTTAAAACTAAAAATATGCATTTTTTTATTTTAAAATTAAATTTTTAAAATTAAAAAAATGCTTTCTTCTTAAAACACATTTTTCTTTACCAAAAACTACAGAACAAAATTTCTTTATCTATTTCTTTAAATATGAACACAAAATATGCTCCTCAATAAATAAATTAACATTTCAAAAGAATCAAAACAATAGATTACTTGCCTTAAATACATATTAAATTGGCTACAATCCAAAAGCAATGGCGCATATCCAACCAGCTTTATGACAGGTTATGAAAAACGACGAGAATATGCGCACTTTCCACGCTTATTTATAAAATGATATGCTACATATTAAATGGGTGTGGTTTCGTTGATACCTGTTAACGAGAGGCGGACATGCCACTTTGATTTAAATTTTACGACTACCGGTCTTCATAAAAATAAATTAATCCTTCGTTAATATATTTATATATATATATATATATATTTTTAATTTAAGAATGGTACAGTAGGCAAAAGGAAGAAAGACTTAAGATATCAGAGCGTTCGCAAGCAACGCTCCCACCCAACTACTACCAGCATTACATCGGCATGTTAAACAAACGATTTGTAACCTTTATGTCATTAAAATTAATGACGGCCTATCTGGTCATTAAAAGGTAGAGTTGACGTGAAATGACAACGAGGCAAGTCACTAATGAAGTCGCCAGATACACTGAAGTCAGACTGAATGCATTTGTAACGAAAAAGCTCACCTTATGTTTTATTGATTTTTCATTTCGATGTTGATTGATTTATAAAAGTCTTATAAGGCTTGCAAATGTTGTCGTATTGGTGGCGGGGCTGTTCCTCATATTGGTGGTGGTCTGGATAGAGTTTAGAGCAATATTTGCATCATCATTTTTTTTAAAGATTGAGGATGACATAAGATTTTCACTTTCATTGGACTTGCTTCAGTAAGTTTCTGGAAAACTCGTAAAATCAAAAGCACAGAAAATGTAAGGTATGTAAAGCGATTAAAGGAAAACAACTATTACAATAAAGATACATAAATCATATTACATATGATTATGCATCGATCGATGAAAACGTTCTTGAATAACCGTAACCGCCGTCGTCGCCGGCACAATCAGAAATAAAACACCTTGAGCGTGGCATCCCAAACATTAAAGATTTGTTCTAATTTATTAAGCACTACTTTTAGACTATAGTTCCTTGACACGCCACGGCAGGGAGATGCTATCGGTTCTCGCGTTCGCTTTATTTAGGCTAACGTGTAAAGCACCCAATTGAAGGCAAACATATTATAGAATGCGTTTTGGAATTGCAGTTTATATGGCCCCTGGTAAAAATAAGTTTCGGTTAAATTTAGAAGTTTTGGTTAAGGTTAGTTTCTACTAAACCTAATCATGCGTTTATTGCCTTACCATTGAGATATTTTTTTGAAAATAATTAATTTAAACACCAGAATTAATATCTATTATTTTAAATTTTGTAAATACTATTTTCTTCTTTTAGAGCATAAAATAAAAAACAAAAGTCTTTGAAGAATATAGATTCTTAAGCAAAAATTTAATATTTTCAATATAATTATAATATCAATATAATTGATATCATTTTTGAAGACCTCTTTTAATTTTTTTTTACTTAATTTAGGTTCTACTTCAATGTTTAATTTTAAAACAACTTCGTTTGGAGTAATTGGTGGCTCTGATGAAGGATCGATCGTATTACATCCAGATCTTTCATCATCAAAAAATTCCCTACTATATTCTTTCTATTTATCAATTTGTTGCTAAAGCTCCAAGCAAGTTTACCAGCACATAATGTAATACAGTTTATGGCGACTACTGTAGATAAGATAGTGATCAAGTAATTGAAACTCGTTATTAGTTGGTAAGTTAGAGTTATTAAATTAATTTCCTTTTTATTAAACTTGCGTTTTTACTATTATACGCTTAAATGTTGATTATTGCAAAATTTGATTAAAAGCGTACCATATCCATTTAAGTTATGCCTGGCACTAGCGACACTAAATCAGAATATAGAATCGCTATCTACAGACATACTTACGCAGGATGGGCTTTGCCTGACAAGCATTTTCCAACAAAAAGGCTTCATCCATTTTTTCAAAGAGATCAGGTACAACATAAACAAACGAAGAAAAACAACCAAGTCATGGTCTCATAAACATTTATTATCGACGACACTAAAGTGATGTGTATTTTGGTGTTTTAGTTTTAGACCTGATAATGCTCTAATAGAGCGAAACACGTGTCGTCGATAATAAATGCTTGTGAGACCGTGACTTTGTGGTTGTTTTTCTTCGTTTGTTTTTGTTGTACCTGGTCTTTTTGAGAAAATGGATGAAGCCTTTTTGTTGGTAAATGCTAGTCAGGCAAAGCTCATCCGACACTACCAGAAGAACCTTTTTATACTTACGCAGCGTTGAATTTTATTATTTATAAAGATTTTCAACTATTAATATTATGTGGTCAAGTTAAACAAACAATTTAAAGTAATTTTAAGTTTATATAGACTATAAATAATGTAAATGGAACCAGTTGCAATTGATATTAATTGACAATTTTAGATTTTAGCCTTTGGCCACGCATAAGGCGTTTAATTTTAATAATTAATTTTTAAAAGTTGACTCCTGACTAGAAGAAGGTGAGAAATGGTAACTAAACACTTGTCCACAAATTTTTTACAAAAAATTATATGAAGAGCCTTTGGTCACACATAAAGCATTAGAAAAATTTTATGAAAAGCTTAGAGTAGTACTCCAAACAACAAAAAACGATGAGCTGATAAACATACTTGGTGACTTCAATGGGGACAGGTTGGGCTGAAAAAATTTGGGCTTACATAACGTAATGAACAAGGAGATAATGTAGTAGAATTTTGTCAAACCGAAACTTGATTGGACACTTTTTTCAAACTGCCAAATCTAAGATTTCACAAGTTGAAATCCCTTTCAGATGGTACTAGACTTATCATGAGAAATCAAATCGGTTTGACTTTTATAAAAGAATGATATAAGGACTCGGGGGAAGATATCAACTTGAATCATAATCCTCTAGTAGCAAAAATAAATCAAAATTTAAAAAAATAAAACCTAAAACAATTAAACAATCAATTAGTTTATCTTCTTTAAAAGACATAAAAGTGTGACAAAAAAAGATGAAATTAGCAAATATTTAAAAAGCTTAACACAAACCAATTTAGATTACACAGAAAACAAGAATAACAATATTGAATCTGTTAAACTAAACTCATAAATCAAATATGCAAAAGATGAGTAGTTAAGAAGAAATTGTAAGGAGATAGAGGAATATGAAAAGTGGTATGATAGTTTCAATATTCATAAGAAAATCAAAGAAATGGCCTAAAAAAATATAAAAAGAAGCTGCTAATAGAAATCAATGAACAGCTTGCAGAATGGACCGATTACATCATAACCCTTTATTACGATACTAGATTGAAATTAAGTTTTTATTTTGCAAAAAACGCAGAAGCAGAAATTCTTAAAGACGAAGTGATTCATGCCATTCATCAGACCAAAAGTAAAAAAAGAAGTAATCCAGATGAAATTCCCATAGACATCATTGTTGATCTCTTTAACGCTCTTTATAGGACAAGGATTATTCCTAAAGAGTGCTTTCAATCGACATTTATAATGGTGCCCAAAAAACTGTTCTAAATACCGAACAATCTCACTGTCGATCCATACATTTAAAGTTCTATTGCATATGATATACAATAGAATTTATACAAAATTAAATATAGATGTTGATGACTGACAAGAAAGGTTCAGAAAAAGTATGTGTACAAGGGAAGCACTGTTTGTATAAAATATTCTTAAGCAGATATCTGGACGTGGATCAAGATTTTCATATCTGTATTGTAAGCTTTCAAAAAGCGTTGGCCAACACGAAAAATTAATATTGATATTGCAAAGGAAAAATATTAATACTCAGGATATAAAACCAATAACAAACCTGTGCTAAAGGCAAAAATTTTAAATTAAATGACTGTTTATTTGAAAAAGAACAAAGTAGCTTATCATAGTTTTTCTTGAAAATTAATCAATAAATTACTTAAGATTTAAGTTATTATAAGCTAAAGTAATGTTCTTTAAATTCCTCTATAAAGAATAACATTTAACATAATACTTAATATTTTAATAAAGGCAATTTAAATAAATACTGTCTGAATTATACATGTGGCGTCTAATCGTTTTTAGATAAATTAATATTTTCATCATAATAATCCATTAGGGACATTAAAAGAATACTAAAACTTATTTTAATTGATTTATCCTTGACAAACTTTTTATTAAAATTATTTAATTATTTATATTTTCTTAGAAAGATTTAGTGACTCCCAAAAGCACGTTGGCAAAACCTCACATGTGCCATATACCAAAGAATCTTGAAAGAAATATCATATTTAGTAAATATATACATAGTTGGCATGCGGCCAGAAATTAAGTGACACCACTTAGACGGTGGGTGGCGTCTTCTTAAATTGTCTGCCGTACTTAAATCTACGTCAATTAACTGTGTGAAAATGTACTAATTATGTTTGTCATTTTTAGTTAAAGAATTGAGATTTTGTTGGCGTTGACGGGGCATAAATGTGATGATTTGTTGGAAGTATTTCGATTAATTAATATGTAATTTTTATCTCAATTCCAAACAATAATTCTCTAGGATTTAATGGTTTTGTTATTCCTTACGTTGGGCACCCAAATTATGTAATCTACGAAAAATTCATTGGTTTATATCTTGGAGTTGTTGACTCACTCAGATGCCACTAAAATGATTCAGCTCATAAACGAACTAGTTGTTGATTGATAGCTGAAACTACTTTTAAATATTATTTATTTCGTAAACAAATATGCATAAACGTCGTAATAACTTATACATGTTTTGGTTATTAAAGTTGTTAATTAACATTTTCGTTAAGTTTCCGTTTTTGTGGTTTGAGAATCATGGAATTTGGGTATTTATAGACGCAAATGATTTAATGTTCGTTCATGTGCTTGGCAGATTTTACAAACATTTTTTACGTTTTATTATAATTCAGTCAGTAAACACATTTTTCCAATAGAACAATAGATTATAATATAAACGTTCTAAAAATATGCATTTAATTTATTGAAAATTTTACAAGTATATTCTATTTTTTTAGAATTGTAGTTTGTTGTTTCTGATAGGTGTTAAGCAAATTTCTTACTGAGGTTATTAGACTTTGAAGACATGATTTTAATAATGTTATGTTTTAAATAAAACCTGTTCAATATATATCAATATAGTTTTTTTTCAGATTATTCGTGAAATATATTTTTGTTCTTTATCTAAAAATTATACTGGCAGAACATTATAGAGAGATGTTTATGCGATTCTCGTCTTGTTTAGCTTATAAATATTTATTACTATATTGTATTATGAAAAATAAATTATTCTAATAAAACTTAAAACCAACTAGCATCTTTAAAACTTGATGGACACGTCGCATTTAAAAATCATGGCTGTCGTGTTCATTTAAATTATGCATCAGAATGCATTTTAATTATTAACAATGCGTTAAAAACATCAAACCAATATTTAAACACCAATGATTTATTTATTGTATTTATAATATAAGCACAAGCTATTGAACATATATACGCGTTCTAAAATATTTAATCACAAGATTTGATCGATAAAATCCCAAACTGCATTAATCGAACAGAAGGTATAGTTCAGGCCGAGCCATCACACAGAATTCAGATTATCTGGTATTCGTGACGGAGATTTTTAAGAGGCGCATGTGAACCCGAGAAAGTTCGTGGCTGACGAGTACGTTTGTCATTTAGATTACATCACCGTATACCGAGAGAAATGTCAGTGAATTGATTTATTGACGGATCGACATGAGCGTGGTCATTAATAAAAGATTTTTCTTTGGTCGCGTATATGACGACTGACTTTTTCGAAATATACAGAATTAAGCGATTTTTATTATTACAAGATCTGTCATATGTCGTGTTCTTGATCAATAGGGGTAGGGTTAGTGGTAATTAATTTTGTCTTAACTTACAGGGTCAGATTTTCAGAAATTCTATGTAGGCTCTCTATTTTTTGCTAAATTTACCTTTTTATTTAAGTTGCTTTTTCATCATACATATATTTGTATATTTCCTGCCTTGTAGATGAGTGTGTTTGACCTGTAAGCATCCCAGCAGGCTTCAATTCTTAAGTTAGAACCATCTTATATGGATGTAGACCTAAGTCTTTCTTCAAAATGTGCCACAGAGACATTAGTGAAATGCCTAATTGCTGAGAACGGCGCAAAATAGACATATTGTTATTCGCGTCAACACTTTCTCTTGCAGCGGCGATATTTTCAGCGGTCCTTGCACTTTTTTGTCGCGTTGGTGGCTTATTATCCAGAAGAGTGTACTCCCGTTCAAACTTATTAATTGTGCGCCTTATTGCAAGCTCAGAAGGCCGTCCACGATAGCCAAAATCTTCTCTAAGAGCACGATAACAGCCTCTAACCGATTGCGCATTTTCGTAATACCTTTTCATGATAGCTATACGTTGCTCTTGACTTAAACGATTCATGATGAAATGTCAAAGTATACTTAACACAACTGACGCTTGATCCGCGTTTTGACACATACCATTTTGCGTACATGGCCCACTAAACTTCTATCACTTCTATTGGTAGACCCTTTATTTACTTAAACTTTTCTCCTAAATTCCCAGCTGTTAAAGGGCTTCTCTTTTTTTTGTAAACTTAGACTCAGGTCTCACATTAAACACATGGCACAATATTAAATCCGTATTCAGGGCCGTTTGGGCACGAGACAAAAATTCGAGAAGATGTGGAATATTTGGAAATGTGACACGCACACGCATCGTTTACTTAAGGGGTGAAAACGGAAAAATTGCTTCCTCGTGCCGTAAATTCCTCCAAGATCCTGATGATATTTGATTATTAACTTGTCTGATTTATGGGGTTTTAAAATTTGGAAAAGCGACGTTATTAACAGTTTTATTTTGGGTTTTTAGGGGTGCTTAAGAGCAAAGGCAGTCTATATTAGTAGAAATAAGTGAGTGTTTGCTTTAAATATTGCTAAAGATTGTCAAAGAAGTGATTTATTAATTTTGTCTTCCAGAGGGGCCATATCCACTTAAATTATGCCTCAGAAAGTAAATTAAAATTTTCAATCTTTATTAAATAGCGTTTAATGGTTTTGACTTGTCAAAAGCAATTCAACCAAATGGCCAAAAACATAATTATAACCTTTTTCACTAATAATAATGCCAACATTTAACCGTGAAATTACCCAAAACTAAATATACCCTCACAATGAGACGACCTGATATCTTAATTTCTTATATCTTTTCAGTATTCGAGTTTCAAAAAAAAAGAACGATATTTGACAAGTGTTAAATTGGATGGTTAACCAATTTAAATATTAATATTATGTGGCCTCCACGTTAATCTAAAGAAGAGAGTTGATTCCCTTTACCATTGTCCAAAAAAAATTGATTTTAAATTTGAAATAAATTATTTTTTAACACAACCGGATTTAATAGGCAAAACTCTTATCGCGAGCATAAATTAAAATTTTAAAATTTATTGATTGAATAATTTAGCCATTAGGCACATTTTTCATTCCTTTAATATGTTTTATTAGTATCACCTTTAAAGTTTACATGATAAAGTTTATTTAAAGATTTTTAGACGTCTATTATTATTTACTTTTACTTAATGTATTGCTTCACCTGGTTAAAAGTTTTTACATTAGCTTCGAGCGACCGCATTAATATAATGGAGGTATATTAATAAAAAAACAATATTACCGCATGATACTTTAATTGTTATTCCAGGCACATTGGAAAGATATAAGTGCTCATCGTTTTAATACGGGCTATATGGGTACAGCTTGTCTTTGTTTTCTGATATGTGATATGTTTTTACAAATGTTCTTATTTATATTAATATGCTTTTTATGTTTTTATTTAAGTTTTGAGAATTCGAAAGAGTTTTTAGGTTTAGAGATGCTAAAGCGTATATTTCTATGTTTAATGAATAGGAATTCTTCTCTTTTCTTAAGTTTCCTTTGAATCTTTAGCTATTTGTTTTAAAAATTATCAAAATAATTTTCGATTAAATTGACCTTTCTATATGGTTTTGTTTTTATAATATAATATGTTAGCTTTACGTTTATTGTTTTAATTTTAATTCGGTTGGAGTTTACTATTTGAAATTTTTTTGTTTATATTAAATTAATTTGGCTTTAACTTAAGGTAATTTTTAAGTAAATTTTTTCATTGAATTTAGAGCTTATTATAGAATTATTGGTTAAATCTAAATTTTGTTTTTTACTTATTTTAAAAAAAACGTTTACTAACTAAATTTATTACAGGCAATTTTTAAAAAATGTAATCATAAAATTTTTGTTTTATTTAACGTTCTTCTTAAATAATTTTTTTCTTGCAATCTGCAAATAAATTTTTTAACTTAATTTTATTCAATATATTTCTTTACAAATAATTCTAAGAGTACATGTCACAGAATGATTTGTTAAATTATTATTTTTTTATTGTTGCCACATTTTGTGAATCTATTTACTAAATTTTCAACAAGTTTTATTAAAAATTTTCTTTTTTTGCAATTTGGCACTTTATTTAGTCTAAGTCTGCTTACATAAAGTAACTTGTCAATTTTAACTTTGCATATGATGTTTAAAGTTAGTAAGTTGCTTTTTTTCATACTAATGGGTTTTAATTTTTGTCTAGATTTTTTTAAACATTTGCAGTTTGCTGTAAATTAATTTAAAAAAATTTATTACCTTTTCTTTATTAATTCATATTTTTGTTTATATTGTATTCTTCTTTAATAGTTACCCTAATCACTTTTTTTCTTACTATTTCTAGTGATTTGTACTCATTTTAAGAATATTATTAGACTTCTGGTAAATATTTCAATTGGCAATTTAGAGATTTTAACTAAATATTGTCACTTCATACATAAATGGAAAAAATGTTTAAGTGATTAATAAATCTACAATTTAAAGAATAAATTAATTACAATTAAAATACTCTTATAATAAATAAAATTTGGAAAAAACAAAACTAACTCATACTATACTTAAAAATATATATTTATATTTTCTGAGATGATGTATTATTATAATCAATAATTTGTTGGCTGTGACGAGATTTCAGAAGGTTTTATGCAATTTTTAAGTTAAAATGGCAATCATGTACCTTTCCAACAGGTTAATGAGAGTAGTGTTCATTCATAATCCATATTTTAGAGTGGAATTAATATTTCACATAACATCTCGATTACCACCAAAGCTATGTTCAAGGCCGGACTATGTACAAAATTACTTTTTAACGTATGTATGTATTATTACCTATCCTTAATTTATCCTTTTTAAAAGGTGATTATATCCAGCAGTATATCCATCGACTCAGTCTTTATTCTTTTGAAAGCTCTCTCATATTATCGTATCCAGCTACTGAACTTCAGCTACATGAATCTCCAGCAAAAATGCAATAAGGCTTTAACGTAAATTTTCTTTTGGATTTATTTAGTGATACATTTTCAGTATAATTAAATAAGACTCAATTGTATCAAATCTGATGCTATAAAAAAATTAAATCTCATCTTTATGAATCCGAAAATCCCGCCATTTGTATTCATTCTAAAAGCGACATCGATATACCAGTTCAGAAAGTGGAAAGGTCTCCTCGTACCCCACAAGATCCGAAAAAACGAAATTAGTATTCGGCGTGCCCCATTCAGTTTACTAATTCTGAAAAGAGCGACCACCTCGGTCTCTCGGTCCTCTCGGATTCCGGTTCGGCGGGCCCATTAAATTAAAGTGTTCAAGTTGTAATTTTGGCCCTAAACCGAATGTGACAAAGTCAAGACGAGACGCCCGCCGCAGTCTAAATCTGACGGCTGGTTCCTGTTTGGGGACGTCGCGACGCATCGGGGCGTATTTCTTATCCAGATTTATTTGTTTGTTGAGGCCTGAAGATCATTTCGAATAAACTGAAACGTTGATAAGTTCAAGAATTTTTTTAGTCAAAAGCAAATAACAGTTTATTTTAAATGCTTTAAAGAAAATGAAATTCTTATTTTTTTGATGCATCTTCTTTGTTTCCAAGCATACCTATATCAGAAACTTTGCAATATCTGATTCAACTTTTGCAAAGTTATAGTTTCGACAATATCCCAGAAATAATTAAATTAAAAAAACTTTGCATAAAATATTTTTCAATACATCAATTCGTATTAGAAACAACTTGACGGTACAGCCATGGGTAATTGGCTCTTTATCTTTCTATTAGTATTCATGAACCGTTTTGAATTAAATGCCAAAAATATATTCCAATACTTTCCACGGGTTTGGTTATAAGATATGTTGATGCCGTGTTCGACCAAAGCACATGCAATATTAATAATTTTGTAGAACAACTCTTATAACTATTTTCCATCTATTACATTTATTTTGGAACAAGAACCAAATAACCAACTTTCAATTTTAGAAACTCTTGTCATCAAAAGTAATAATTGGTTAGAATTTGAAACTTATAGAGAATATATCTATATGGTAACAGACTAAATAAATAAAAAATAATAATTAAAACAATTGAGGAGTTAATAGGGGATATCTACATTTTTTTCTTTTCCAGGTAACCCAAAAAACTGTTTGACAATATACCGATACATGTGCAGGCAAAAAATGTTGCTATTTGGAAAGAACGTACATCTACTCTTAAAACTCCATGTTTAGAAAAAATTATTTACTTCATTTTGATGATATAAATTTCCAAAAATATTTAATATTCTCTTTTGTCAAGCTTAGTTCAGTATATCCCCTTTTATTCCGCACCGATTTTAAATATCCCCTTTTTTATGTTTATCATTACTTAATATGAATATTTGTCTTAAATACAATATAAGTAATAAAAAATACAACGAGCATTCTTAATTTTTATTAAATAGATCTCAGATAATATTAAAATTAAATAAATTAGAAAGTTTTTAGGTCAAAACAAGAGAATAATACAAAACAAAAGTAAAAAATTGGCTCAAAATCTTATTTAACCTGACTTTGCTTGTATCTTCAGACCACTATTTGGATCGTCAATTAATAATGTTTTGTCCGATCGCAGATTTTACAAATTGGACCATTCATCCCGAAACTATTTGTTCAATAAATTATTTTTGTACTTACCTAATCAACGAAGTCCCAAATTCCAATTTTCCCAAGATAAAGAATGTCTCTTTCTTTTTTTAAGAATTTATATTATATTCCCAAATTTATAGCGATTTAATTGCACCCTTTATCTATTTGGAACCTTTTTTTTTGAATAAAAATTAATCTTTTTCATTTTTAGATACAGTCCATTTTTTTATAATATTCCTCCAAGCTAAAGAGAATCTTCAATTAATAGGATCAATGGTTATGATGATAGGCTGATTAAAAGACATAACTTAAAAGCTAATCTTAAGAACTACATCATATTTAAGAAAGATAAAAATAGGCAAACTTTCACTGCACCACCATATGAACCTATTTTGTCAAAAGGCTTTGATAGTGTTTTTAAAGAGTTAAATAAAATAAAGACTAATATAAAATCCGGGATCAATAAAATTAATTGTCGCGATTGTGACAAAAGTACATAAATTAAATAAGAAGATCAATTATCAAATTTAAAGAGTATATAGCTCTTGTGAAATTCGGAAGAGTTGAACAGACTAGTTAAGTTAAGCATGTTTTAAATACTGGACACTTTGAAGGAATAGACAATTTGAAATTACGTAGTGATTAGTAGTGATATAGTGAAATACGTATCGAAAAGAAAATAAAGAGTTTTGGTTAGTGGTAAAACTATTTTGTAATTTGAGTATCACACCAAAGGGTCCAACCATAATTCAAGAAATGGTTTTTGTTTTTAACTGATCCATTTACTCATCCATTAATACCGAGGCAAAATAGCGTAGATATATTTTATCACATAATTTCTATTTCTTTTTTGGTTGTTTTATCATTTTTCCATGCTATAATTTTTTTTGTATTAACTTTAATTCTTGCTATAATTTTTATATTTTTCAAGTTTTTTTCTCTTACATTTGCTGTAATTTTTTATATTTCTGGAATATATAAAAATACTTCTATGAGTTTTTAATAAAATTATAAATATTCTCATTTCGAAAATGAAGGAAGATCGAGTCGAAAGTTTAAAATATCTCATTCTTCTTATAAATATTTTTAAATTTTTCCATGCTTATTTTTATTTATTTACATGTTATTTTCTTTTCTTACATCCAATCTTATTATTTCTTCTGTTATTTTTCTTGCGTTTTTTTATGTTTTCTTAGTATAATTTTAATGACAAAGTCGAATTTTGTTCTAAAAAAATTATCGACTTTGAGGAGAAACTCGTCAACATTTAAGGATATTTCAAAATGATGGACCTTCTGGTTAAAGAAAATAGAAAATTAAAACAGGATATTGGAAAACTAAACAAAAAAATACGTTACTTGCAGGAGAAACAGTCGTTGAGGTGTAACAATATTGACATCCAAGATATTTCCGAAACGGAAAATAAAAACCTTTAGTCTATTGTAAAAAATATTTGAGATTTTCTTAATACTGAAGTAAAACCTACAATGATAGACACTGTTTTTAGTTAGTTGTATGTATTTTTTTTTGTGCAAGTTAAATGTATTTAAACAAAGTCTGTAATCAAATAACCGAATCATTTTTTGTATTAACGAGTCATGGCTAAATTAATCAATTAGGGATCATGAAGTTGTTGAACTGCACGAATCTGCAATTTTTCGCAGGGATCGTGAGTCTACTGCTAGTGGAAAGTGTGATGGCGGCAAGGTCTTCATTGCAATAAGAAAATAAATACAATACTTTTTTAAATCCCGAGTTCTATAGTAATGGAGAGGATGTTTTAAGGTCTATAGTAATAAATCTATATTTGTATGATGTGTCTACTTCTCACTCAATGACAAGAATGCCTATACCATGTTTTCCTCAAAAATCTCTGACTTAAAATTTAATGATAATTCAATTTTATTAAAATGTATTGACTTTAACTGCTCTACTACAAAGTCGCTTAAACGCGACAGCATGTAATGAAAAAGTCATAATTTATGTATTTGATAGCTACTTTTCCAGCCTTTTCGAATTGAAAAAGTATTGTTTTGACTTTTACAATCTTCCTCGCTCTGGTAATATTATAGATCTTAATAAAATTAAATTGCTGAACCATCAACTTATATCTATAATTATTCTTCACGTTGTGAAGAGTTTCCTTTACAATGGAAAAGTAATTGTCCCAATACTCAAAGGGATGTCAAAAACTGTAGATCAGTTAGCAAACTTTCTATAGTAACAAAACTTTTAAATAAGTTGATCTATGAATATTTTTTCAAATTTTTCAAAAAATATAATGAGTTTTGAACAGCGCGGTTTTTAGAGAGCACGATTTTTTTATTGATCTCAATTTTTTTATATTTGCTAAATAGTTGCATGCGATTATGGATGAACGGTTGATGCTATCTACGTGAATTTCAGTAAAGCGTTTGACAAAATAACTCATGATCTTTTTCATGGACAGTGTCTTAAGATAAATGGAATTTGATGTAAAGAATAGATTACTGTATGTATCCAGGGATTTTAACCGGATTTTTTTACCCCTTTATCTGGCATCTCACAAGACCACCTTTATTTTTTATTGTATATATTAATAATATTAACAATTGTTATTACCATTTTCACTTTATGCAGACGATCTAAAAATTTATATTAAAATCTATAATACTGTCTGTCTGAATATTCAAAATAATTAAAGGTTAACTTTAGATTGGAACGGTATTTCAATGAAAGTTTTAGCAAATTTGCCTCCGTCAGCACTGTTATTATTGACTGGATGCATTAATGCTTCTTTTTTGGATAGTGACTTTCTACTCTGTTAAAACAAGCTACAGTAACTACCATTTTTAAGCACGGAGAGGATACTGCTGATAATTTTAGACCTATAGCTATATTTCCTTCACCCTTTAAATTTGTGGGAAAGCTGCTTAGACAAAAAATATGTCTTAAATAAGACTCAATACGGTATTTAGTGTGCCAAAAATACAAGTGATGCTGTTTGGAGAAGCTTTATCTAAGTGACGCAGAATAATGTTTTGTGATCTAGCAAAGGCCTTTAACTGTGTATCACAAAAAGTGCTGCTGCAAAAATTAGAAGTGTATAGCTTCATAGAGGCCCGATTTTGAAATGGTTAAAGTATTTTTTGTCTGATAGATGGCAAAGGGTTCGTTCTGCTGGCACTGAATCAGAAAAGTTAAGTATAAAAAGTTAAGTGTACTGCAGGGCTTTGTTTTTGGTCCACCACTATTTTTAATTTATGTGAATGACTTACCATCGACAGTAAATGATGGACATTGCACTTTTTTTGTCGATCGTACTATTCTTCTTTGGCATAGAAGAGATCTTTAGAGGAATGGTGAACGAGGATTTGACTGATATTAAGAGATGGTGCGACAGCACCTTTTTATCATTTAATGTTTCAAAAACCAATATTTTAAATTTTAAATTTATTTTAGATGTTTCTTTGGGTTCACAAATCGCAAATTCATAATTTTAATAAATTCTTAGGTTAAGAAGATGTTTTCTTAAAAGAAGTTTTCTCTAATTTGAACACTTATTTTTGCTGATCATTAATCAATCAGATTTTTTTTTTTTTAAGTTGGGCTACTTTAATAAGTTTTATACGTTTTTTTATATATTGCGACTTAACCTGAATCATTTGTATATGTTTATTTGAATTTAGAATATTTCCTTTTTTTTTGTTCCCTTTGTATCCCCTGTATGATCACCGATAAATAAATAAAATATTTTTTATTGCAACAATTTTTCTTTTAAAACAAAAAATTTAATAAAATTTTCTATTGTATAATTTCATTTAAAATATTCCAATTTCTTTTTTAATATTAAACTGCGCAACTTATGATCAAACAATGTAGGATTTTTTTTGTTTGTCATATCTGCATTTAGAAACAAACCATATATTCTTCTTGATAAACCATTAAGATAAAAATGTCAATAAAAATTCCCCTGTTATTTATCTACGGTAACCCCTAAACTCATTTACTCTTTAAAAAATTAAAAATTGTCTGTTATGTCCATTGAAAAAGACACAGATTAAAAAAAAATGTTACCTGGGCCCACATTTTAATCTAGCCAGACATCGAGGTAATAAAAAAGATATCGGAATAGGGCGGGGTGCGGTTAGTTTATAGCTCATATAGACGCGATGCACACAATAGACGCCCGAGACCCACCAATCAGTAATAAGACCCATAACTCGTGTGATATCATAATGCGCCAGCCCAGCCCTGGGAGTCAACATTAATTAAAACATATATCAGAGAGGATCTAGGCTATTTTATGTATTTATGGTCCTTTTACGGTCCATACTTTGTCAAATTGTGATTTATCGTTGTCGGGTTTATTGACTGAATTAATGTTAGAACTCAGGTTTGACCGGGATTGGTTTGAGTAGTCGTCTTTATGAATAATTATGGAGTTTATGATAATGTCATGGTTTTATGAAAGAGGTTTCTAGGAGGGACGTTCAAATATATTTTATTCAAGGAAAAGATTCCTA
This sequence comes from Anthonomus grandis grandis, assembly GCF_022605725.1. Taxonomy (NCBI): domain Eukaryota; kingdom Metazoa; phylum Arthropoda; class Insecta; order Coleoptera; family Curculionidae; genus Anthonomus; species Anthonomus grandis. The sequence continues at coordinate 11,149,802 of NC_065558.1, forward strand.
TCTAGAGTCACATATATTTCCTTGTATTTTTTCTTTAGTTATAATTTCTGTTACTTCCGATAAAGGCAAAGTTGATTCTATGAGTTCTTAATAATATCATTATTATTTTTATAAAAAACCAAGGAATCTGAAGTCAAAAGTGCAAATATCCTACATACATTTTATTTCTTTTTATTTTTAGTTTTACCATTTGTTTATTTATATATTTTCCAAGAATTTTTTAAGATTTTTATCTTTTATAATTCTATTTTAGTTTTTTATTTTTCATCTTTTATGTGATATTTAAATTTATTAAAATGAGCTGACGACTCCAGAAAATTTTAAAAAAATTCACAAAGCGGTACTGGATGATCGTCGACTGAAAGTGCGCGAGCTAGCGGACATAGTAGGCATTTCAAAACTGACAATTTTGACATGAGAAAGCTGTGTGCAAGAGGGGTGCCACGTTTGCTCACACTCGAGCAAAAACAGTGTCGTGAAGATGTTTCAATTGAGTGTTTAGCGAAATTTAATAGCAACAAAGCAGAATTTTTGCGTCGTTTCATAACCATGGATAAAACATGGGTCCATCACTTCATACCTGAGACAAAAGAACAATCAAAACAATGGATTCAAAAGGGAGAACCGGCTCCAAAGAAGGCGAAAACCGTTTAATCTGCAGGCAAGGTCATGGCGTCGGTTTTTTGGGATGCGCGAGGGATAATTTTCATTGACTATCTTGAAAAAGGTAAAACTATCAACGGCGAGTATTATGCGAACTTATTGCAACGTTTGAGCGAAGAAATCAAGCAAAAACGGCCGCATTTGGTTAAGAAGAAAGTGTTGTTTCATCAAGACAATACACCAGCTGATAAATCCGTTATTGCAATGGCCAAAATTAACGAATTAAAGCTTGAATTGCTACCTCATGCACCCTATTCGCCAGATGTAGCCCCCTCAGATTATTTTCTGTTTCCAAACTTAAATAACTGGCTCAGTGGTCAAAGATTTTCCAACGATGAAGAAGTGATGTCTGCAGTTAATGGCTATTTCGAAGCGCAAGACAGTTCTTATTATAAAAAGGGTATCGAACTTATAAAATATCGCTGAGAAAAGTGTATAGAGCTGAAAGGAGATTATGTTGAAAATAAATAATTTTTTTTCTTTCTTGGGTCAGGTACTTCTGGGACCACCCTCGTAAAAGGCTTTAGAAACGTATAGTAAGTGTTTCAGCTTTAGTTTTAGTATTTTATTTTTATTGCAATTTCTTTACATATTTATCAAGTGTACTCTATAGACTAATTTTATGTAAAAATGTGATTTAATTTTGAGTTATATTTGTAATTTTTTTGACTAAATTTTCTAGATCTTTTAGGGTTACTCGAAATCTTTTTGCGGTACTTAAACGGAGTTTGTAGTTAAAGAAAAAACGTTATCTAGGAATTCATTTTTTGTATGAGTCAATGTTCTGCTTCTAGAACTGAATACTACTGGTAGAACTAATTTTGTTAGCATACATCGTTGGATACGAATCAAAAGCTAGGATATTAGAGAACTGCCTCTAAAATAGAATAATAGCTTTGGAACAATTTATTGCTAAACCTAAAAATAATTAGATCAGTACAGTGAAATCTCCCATTAGCGGACATTGACGGTACCAAGTTTATTGTCCGCTAATAGGAAGTGTCCGCTAATAAGAAAATCTGAATATCTAAATGTATGTACATAATTTTTATTAAATAACATGTATTGATGAAAATTACAAGTATAAACAAACATAGGTACATTACTACCTTAAATACCAGAAAAAGGAAACTGAAATTTAAAATCCTTAAAAATTTGTTGCAAATTTCAGATCTTATACCTTCTAAAAGTCAGATATTTTTGCCTGCTTCTTCTTTTTAATTTTTTCCTGAAAAAGACAGGTTTGAAAATGCGATTCGATATTTTTAAGGTGTCCAAAAGCGACAAAATCATTTTTTGTAAATTTTTTTAGATCATCAACACATTTTAATGCATCGGCATAAGAATTCACAATACTCAAAGCTTCTTCCCTTTCTTCCTCATTTTCCTTTTCTTCACTATCACTTTCCAGCAAAATTGTATTTTGTACCTCATTAGCAATGGTTTCTAGACCTCCTTCAAATGATTCCTCCATATGAGGTTCTTGGTCCAATATAATGAAGTCATTATCTAATGCCTTAGAAATTTGGCTAACTTCCTGACAGTTTTTCCAGAATTCCGCTAAAGTTGCCAAAGGTAAGTCATCTTCTGGATCGTAGTCTTCTCCTCCAGTATCTCCTTGAGGTGATTTTTGGAAACCAGCTTTGACAAAACAATTTTGTATAGTGCGTGGGGTAACCTTATTCCAGGCGTTCTTAATAAAATATAATGCCTCCAAAATGTTAATCGATTTTGATAAATCTGAAGCAGACGATACATCATCCATTTTTGATAGGATGTGCTTTAAAATCTGACTTCTATAAAATAGTTTAAAATTTTGTATTATACCTTGGTCCATGGGCTGACATACAGAAGTTGTGTTGGAAGGTAAAAAAAGTATTTTAATATTTTTAAGGTTAAGTTCTCTTAGGTGTGAACCGGCATTATCAAGAAAAAGTAAATTTTTTCGTTTTAGACAACCCATTCTTTTATCGATATCCAAAAGCCAGTCTGTCACGATAATTCTTTTTATCCAAGCTTTTTTATTTGATGTCCATGTAGCCGGCAAACTCTTAAGTGGTAAATTTTTGAAGGCTCGTGGGCGCGCAGCTTTTCCAATAACCAAAAGCTTTTCTTTGTCACCAGCCATATTAGCGCAAAATAGTAATGTTAATTGTTCTTTTGACATATTGCCCCCTGTGCACTTCTCACCTTTAAACATTAAAGTTTTATCTGGCAAAGCTCTAAAAAATAAACCGCTCTCATCTGCGTTATAGATGTCCTCTGGCCTATATCCTAGCAACATTCCTGGTAGCCTCAAGAACTGATTCACATCTTCTTGGTTTACATCTGCCGACTCCCCTGAGATGCACTTAAAGCTTATATTATGCCTTCTTCTCAGCCAACCATCAGATGCGCTGAAATTGCCTCAATTCAATTGCTACTTCTTTCGCCTTCGTTTTTATTAGGGGCCCTGAGAAGGGAATTTTTTGCACGGGCAAACCACTCAAAACAAACTCGGTCTATTTGGGTAGCTTCACCTTTCAATTTTGCTGATTTCTGATCTAAATTTTCTCCCGATTGCCATTGTCTTCAAATAATGTCTTTACTATCTATAATATGTACATTGTGATCACAAAATACAAAAATTAAAATCCTACACCTATACCTTTCTCCCAGTTTACGGACATTTAAACTTTCCTGTTCTGCAATATTTACAACCTCCATTTTTTGCCTCAGCGTTAAAAAGTTTCTAACGGGCGCCATGTCACCTGCTTCAATTACAAGACGGTACTAAAACAATACATACGTGTATACTAAAGTGGCGTGATTTTTTTCCTGGAGTAACGTAACGGTCATTTTTGTCCGCTTTCGGAGATCCGTGTCCGTTGTTGGGGAATTTTGCGCTTTTTGGGGTTGAAAATGTTTGTCCTTGTCCGTCCGACAGAGCGTCCGCTAATAAGAATTTATTTTATAGGAAATTGTTCTTTAAAATCTCGTGACAAAAAATACTGTCCATTAATAGGACATCCAGTATTGAAAGCTGTCCGCTAAGAGGAATTTCACTGTATTCGATACCAAGACATAATTGTGTTAAAATTTTCAAAAATATGATACACATAAATTTTACCCATAGCTTAGGTTTTTACAATTTTATCATTAGCATAAGTTCTATTTATAATGTTTTAATCATATTTCTATTCATATTCGTTTTTTATGTTATCTGTCATTGTCATTATTTTTTAAAGTTATTTTCATTTAGCATTGTTGCTAAATAAATTGCTTATTTATTCATAAATTAGATAAAAATTTAGAGCAATTTTTTGCAACAACTTGAAAATTGTTACATTAAGCTTAAATAAATTAACTTGAAAATATCGTTATTAACTTGAAAAGGTGTAAAAAGGACCTTTTACCAATTTTGTACTTTTTTACAGATATTAAAATGGTCTAGGAGGCAAGGAAAATAATCCGTTTTATTCTTGGGCGAAAAAATTAATTTTTAAGATAAATTATGTTCTTATTTGTTGGACATTTCTTTGAATATCTATGTTTAGGCTGAAGTTTCAATATCATGGGTTTTTAACAGCAAACGAGATATGACCATGACCTGCACAATTCTCTGACTTAAAACCTGTCGAGAACGTTTAGGATAGGATGAAAAGGCATGTTCTAAATCAAGAAATAGTGTAACAGACAAGGAAAGAGTTGCTGAACTGTATGCAAGAGCGATGGCTACAAATGAAGCAAAAGGACATTGGCAATTTAGGCAATTATAACTTAATAAAAAAAATTTGAATTTTTGAAGTTTTACTTATTCTTCTTCTAAATTGATATATATTAATAATTTCCTATACACTATAACGAATTTTTGTGTTTTTGATAAATTAATGTTCAGCAGTGTTTCCAAAATAAATGAGTTCGGATGTTCAATATTTTCCAAATTTTCATTTAATGATGTTTAACTATTTTCCTATTTAATATATTTGACCCACTTTTAAAAGACCTGCAAGTTAAATGTGAATAACATGAAACATTTTTTTTTTATTTATTTTAAGAGTAAAAGTTATAATTTAACTTTTACAGTAACTTAATAGTAAATAATATGAAGGAAAACAGAATTACAATACATGTATTTAAATTATTGGTGTTTGCTTAATAATCAGTAAATGGAAAAAGTTAAGAAGGTTTTTTTTAATTAGCTGAATAAGTAGATTAGTAGTATTCAACTTTGAGAGCATGGGGATGCAAGGGATCCTACTGATAAATTTCTAAATTTATTTGTTTTAAGAGTGAAGGATACAACTTAAAATTAACTTAATTTTAACATTAATTTAATAGTAGATAATATGAACAAAAATGGAACTGCAATACATGCTTTTATACTATTGGTGTTTGCTTGGTCAGCAATCAATGAAAAAGGTTTTTTTAAGTAGCTGAATAGGTAGATTGGTAACGTGTAAGTTGCAGGTTTTAATTATAAAGATTATATTGAATATAAAAAAATAAACCCAATTACTTAAGGTAACATAAAAATCTATAGTAATAAATAATATACCTTTAACTTCTACTGCGTTAAATAAAATTCACTTTATTTTATTTAATTATTACACGTAAAATATAAACTAAAATTATAATCATAAAAATTTAGTTTTAAAGAATCACTAAAACTAAATTAATGAAAAAATTAAATAAAAGAGCAAAATCATTTTTAATATTGGCATTTTCAATACAAAAGTAGTTTTGTTTAGGAGTATTTCTATGGTATTTTATTATCAAGTTTTCTTTAAAATCTTACATGGTTTTCAAATTGGCGCCTTAAAATATAACAACATTAAGTAATAAAAGTTAACATAAGTTAGTTATTTCAGGTAGGAACTTAAATTTCTTTATATGCTTGCGACATATAACTCAAACCCAAAGACAATCAAAATGATCAACACGCGAAGGATGATTATATTTAAAATATAAAATAGGCCATTATAAACCCCGTTCTATTTCGATGCTCGCTTCAGATGAGTAAAAACTAAATTTAAAATGATTGTCGATATTTAATTACATTTATTGACGCTAAGTCCGCTGCCAAAATATTGGGATAATGCATTCTTAAGCTGCTCTTGTCAATATAATAATAGGACGCTCTATTAATGTTTAAATGGCCGAAACTGAAAAACAACATTGCTGACATTGCTTGACTGTCGACAAGTTTTTTTTAATCTGGAAATAATTCTGGAATATTAAGGTCAAGTACCTAATTAAAAAAAAACGCAATTCTAAAAATAATTTCCAAAGGACAATAAACAACGAAAAGATCATAATCTAAAGGCCGTACCTTATGCATTATTTTCGCTTTACAAGCTTAGTATTTGGATTTTAATGGTTTGTTTCAATTTTAATGGCGTTGATGTTTTTTGCTAAAGGTGTATAATGGCTCACGTAAATACAACCGTGCGAGGCAAATATGGTTTTTAATGGCTCTTTTATGGAAAATTTCTTCGTATATTACAATTATGAACACGATACGTGTCGCTCCGGTTTTTGTTTGTATAAAGTTTAATTAAAAAGCGATTTATTCAACTGCTTTGTATACCGAAATATCAAGAGAGACATCGTGTCTCCGTCGAGTTCCTGATAACACCGTGGCTGTAGCAAATTTATTTGAACTGGTCGAGGCTTAATCTTCAAACCGACCACTAATTAACTAAGACTTGCCTCGCTAAATACCGTGCTAGAAAAATTCTTACCGAGAACTGCGACTTCTATTATCCCGGTCTGCTCTTCTGTGCTGCCTTATTTGTAACAGATTAAAAGTTTGTAATTGTAAATGATGCCCGTCGATTCCGGCGATCCTTTTTAGAGTACATGAGAACACGTTTGTGAATACAATTTGAATATGTTTAATTTTTCTTTTTTTTTTAATTAGAACTCTATTTACTACTACTATAATTTAGGTCTTCCATACTGCAGATTAACCGTAAGCCAGAGCTCACAAGATCTATACTACTCCAACAAATTTTTAATTAAATCTAAAGAATTCCTAATTGGACATGCATTTTATTCTGTTCAGGAATTTTTGGATTTTTCATCAACATAGTGGATATTAAAATCTCCTCTATGTTGTTTTTTGATTATAAATTTTTTTTTTCTTTATTTTTTTTATAGTGATATAGTCAAACTAGCAACCCTAAAATGCAAACACGATTTTTCAATATTTTTTGTGTTTTTTTGGGTCAATATTTATAAACAATCACTTTGGTTCTTCTACGTAGGTAGCTTAACGTTTGTGATGTGATCCCTGAGAGTCAGTCCCAGTATTGACCTTTGCGTTGCACGTTATGCCACTTTGATATATCTTTATGCCACCATTGATATATCTTTCTCTCTTGCACTCATGGAGGAGTTCTTATGGGAAGTACTAGAAGGAGTAATCGGACATGCAAGTGTGATGCCTCATTTTTAAGGCAATTAAAAATACTTGGCGCCCATAAGAAAAAATAAAGTTGATGATGATCGAAAAAACACGAAACGTCGGATTATTATTTTTTTTGCGTCATGTTGTAGAGCAAAAAAAGTGGCAGTAATAAAGTGTTTTTAGGTTTTCGATATCTCTTTAAATAGAGTCGGTAGAAGGTAAAAACGATTTTGGCAAATTTTGGTTTTTTTTGGATATCTCCGGAAGTGTTCGGAATTTTAAATTTTTTTAACGTCATTTTATTAAGCTCCAGATTGCGCAACTTTTCCTTTATCCAACCGACCCCGTAACTCTTACGGTTTCCGAGATCCCAACGGTCACCCTCGAATTTGGAACACCCTGTACAGCATTTTTTGTAATTATTAAAGCCTCGGCATCATCAAGGCATCATCAAGTGCGGATACACAGAACACATTTATTTCCTTTCATACTTGTATCTGGGCATCATCAATTAAGTGTATAAGTCTATAATAATAATAATACTAATAATAATAATAATAATTGTCCATAATAAGAATTAGAATTGTCCCTTTAACACTGTCTAAAAACCTTAGCGCATTGGGTCTTTCCTCCTAGACGATTGTTACTATACAGAAATCTGTTATACTGAATACATGCAACATTGTTTAAAAGTTCCTAAATCTACCGTAGCAAAATTCATCTTGCCTTCAGGCTGATGAAATTAACAACACCGCTATCAGCGAGCTAAAACAGAATAATAATAATAATGGAGAAGGAGACTGATGTATCAGAACCAGAAAAACTAAAGAAAATAATGCGTCAGATCCAACAATACTCAAAGCAGGACCCAGACACCTTTAAACAAAAGTTATCTATTTTTTCAGCTTGCTTAAGAAGGTATAAATCTAGTAATAAAAGGAAACAATATAATTTCCTTTTTGAATGCTCAGAAAAGCAATTCTATCGAAAGCTTAATGATACTTCTCCAACAAACACTGGCATTAACATTTACCCACTTAAAGAAAACATAGAGAAGTTCTGGGGTACTTAACTAACGACACCTAGTGAATGCAACCTCGATACTGAATGGCTGACTAGAAAACGAAGTGTCAAACATATAATCCAATGCATTTTTAGCATTTTGAGGAAACGCCATAAAAAAGCTACAGAACTGGAAAGCTTCAGACCCAGATCACGTCCAAAATTACTGAATTGAAAAATTATGGTCAACACATCAACTGATCGACTAGTGCAAGTAGCAACAACATACCACTAAAAAGTAAAACTTTGCAAACCCTGGAAAGTTGGTAAAAAGAAAGTGAGTACTTTACGTACGGTAGTAGAAAAAGATAATTTTTCTGTAAATATTTAAACTGATAGGAATAATCCAGGAAAGTCAGCATTTAAATCCATTATTATATTGTAAAATATATTATTGTTAAGGCATAAACTCACATGTTCATACATTGCATTGGCCCTAATGTAAAAACTAACACCATTTACCACATACCAGTTTAACCCCTGACCCAAATTTAATCCCCTTTAAAAGATTATCTAAAATATCGGTACCAGGGTGACAATTAATACAATCGCCGGTAACAATAATATTATTCCCAGATGTGTGAAAAAATCAGGGAAACGTGGTGGTGAAGTGGAAGTAAATTAGGTGGCCGAATAGAAAAGCGCGCGTGGGCGACAAAAGAAAACGCAGCTGCTTGACATGTGTGTCCAGAGCCCTTCTTACCTTGGTCAAGCGAAGGGCCGCTCAAATGAGCCACGTGTCCGTAATAATAATAATTCCACCCCCGCTTTAGCGACAATGGGACAGATTTTAGTTACGGATAATAATTTTGTGTAGATCAGGAAACTGACCCCTTAAGGAAGGGTCACTGTCACACCGATTTAGTTAAAATTATTAATTATATAGACAGCTTCATTAAGGGTATTTTCACCCTTAAGCTGAAGGGTGTATAGTGTACCATTTCATGCCGGATCGAATGAGTCGAATTGTTACAGTTATTAAATGGGGGAAATAGATGTCGTTGGGAAGGAGAAGGGGCTAATGATGGAAATAGAAATGCACAATTGAAAACAAACGTTACTCATTTTTTACATATGTATAATTTATATAAAATAAGAAAATTAATATAATGTTTTTTTCAGGTAAGTTTCATCCAAGATCCATCATACTAGGACAAATGCGGTCGAAGAAAACTCCTGGTCAGTAAGTACGTTACAAAGACTTGAATATTTTATGCCACATTTAAGGAAAGTGACATCCAAACTTAAAAGTATAGATTTTTTTTAAAGCAAAAGGGTCGCGCATTTAAAACTCGCGTGTTTATCTTTTATACTTTCAACTTTACTTCAATAGTTAAAATTATTGAGTGACTTTTTTTAATCAGTCAGGATCTTATCCTTTTCTTTTATTTAAAAGTTTTTACTGTTGTTGTGGCTTGGTTTACAAAAAAAAACATTATTACGGGCTTATTCTCTAAAATTTGCTTGAACTGAGTAATATAGAGAAATTTGTTAAGACGACTCCCCGGATTCAAATCTATTTTCCGTTCTGTAAATGAATCAAGTATTGGCTAAGATCTTACAATCTTTATATAATCATAGCTAATAGAGTTATCCAACAATATTTTTACATTAGCCATAGTTTCTTAAGGTAAGGGAACATCTCAAAAAAAGAAAAGCAGCAAAAGAGCAACTCAGCTTCTGCCAAAAAATCTGTGTTTCCCAAAGAACTTAATGAATTTTTATCAGCATCAATTCATTCTTTCATTTTAGACAGCCTATTAGTTAGCTTTATTAGCAGTATGCTATCATCAACTTTCTTAACTGTGATTGATTTCTGTCTTAAGATTAAGCTTTGTCTTTAACTGGTCCATGATCCTCAAAAATTTTATTCATAAATTTTTGCTTTCATCTTACACTTGTCCTTACTTTGTCTTACTTACACCTGACTTTGTCTTACTTACTGACATTTTCAGCTATATGACAATACATATAATAATGCTAATTTAACTTATTGGTGTTAGATTTTGGATTAAAAATAAAAAGGAGAATAGATAGCGCAATGTGTTGCTAGCGCAAATTATGCAAGGCGCAAAAATAACATCTTCCAAGCAAAAAAAAAATTACAGACATTCTTATTCCTAAAACCATGATGGGAAGAAGGTAATTTAAGCCAATTTTTTCACAAGTAAATACCGATATTGTCATAACATCATATCAAGGGACAACCGTCGTCATAAACGTAGAATAATAAAAACTTATTAAGAAATCTTTATTAGTCATTAAATATTAATTTCTATAAAAATGCTTTTTATTGAATAAGTACCCTTTATTCTAACGAAGTAGAATAAAAAGTCTCTAAAGGGTTATATTGTTTATAATTTAAAGCAAAATCTTATATTAATAAATATTTATCATTTAAATATTTTTTAACGACGTCACTGGTAAAGATTACTTGTGTCGGTGGAACCAATGCGATCAAGCGACGTTGCAATGTTGTTGCCTTTTTCTCTATTATACGTTACCTACATTTATTTAACTTTGAATGTTGACTTCTTTATAGAGTATCTTATCATGTATTATGGAAAAATAATGCTTCATATTTTATTAAAGAGAAATAGTATTGTTTGGCGCCTATCCAAATAATTTAAAAAAATTTATGATATTATAAAATGTGTTTTTTTGCTATTTCTACATAAGCGTTTGACATCATTGCATCAGAGATGTGAAAAATTAAAAATTTTAAAATTATTACATTCAAAAATTATAAAATTGCAATTACAAACACATATCTGTACAGAGATTACTAAACAAAGTTAAAATTTGATTGAAAGTACTCCTTAAATGAATAGAAGGCATTCATTAAGGCCCTTTGAAATGTAATAGGTCAAGAGCCTTAATACCTATTGGAATACAATTAAACAACTTTGTAGCTAAATACCTGCTTTCGTTTCTGGACCTTTCAATTCGATTAAAATCAGGCACAAGATCTCTACAGTTTCTAGTTGGATTGTTGTGGAAGTGTTCATGAGTTTTATAGAGATTTAAGTTTTGATGCACATGCAGCAAGCACTGTAGAATGTAAACAGAGACTTTAGGCCTCTGTTTACATTCTACAGTGCATTTCTACAATTCTATAAGGTTTTAAGCCTCCTAAATGACTGCCTGCAATCTTCACGATATCCCAGTCCAGAAAGGATACGAATGCATTTTCTCTGCTACCCAAACACCTTGTCTATATGGCAAGAGTAACCACAAAATATGTACGTGACAAAATAGTATACGTTATATGAGAGTGAAAATTACTATGGTATGCTATCAGAAGGGTTTGTAGAGATTCAATATTTGCCAAAGTTCTAAATAAAAATATCTGACTTGATAATCCCGGATCGAGGTAGATACCCAAAAATGTAGCCTTCTTTGCACAATTTGAGAGAATAGGATGCTTAACTGTATAATGCGTCAAGGGAAAGTTAAGTCTTTGAGTTTTTGTAGTGGTAAAGGAAAGACTTTTAGCCAAAAACTACTGAAAAAGGTTTTTTTCTGAAGTCTGAAAGTCCACGTCATCAATATGTGAAGGATGATAACGTTGGTAGTAAGTTGTATCGTCAGCAAACAAAACGGCGTTTACTGATGCCCTTCGTAAAAAGGCCAAGTCATTGATAAAAATAAGAAATAGTATAGGCCCCAAGAGAGAACCTTGTGGCACTCCATACTTCAATGGTCTAATATCGGATTTATTCTGATTAAAGCCAACATAATGACAACATTATGTGTCACGAAGTTTACATGTTTTGCTAATAAAGCATCATCAGACCCTGTATATTGTCCGTTTCCTCGTATTATGGTCTTTTTCCTTTATAACCTCAACTGTCTAGAAGAAATTATTGATTTTTCTTTTAAGTACAATTGAATACAATCGAATGCCTTAGTGAGATCAAGGAAAGAGGCTACGGTATCAAGAAAGTTCCAAAATCCTTCCAAAACACTACTAGTAAGGTGGTTCACAGCAAGAGTTGTTGTTCTATTTTTACGAAATCCAAATTGAGAAAATGCAAACAAACTATTAAACTCAAAATAGTCATTAATTTGTGGTTTTAAGATGCGTTCATATACTTTAGAAAAGATAGGCAGAAGGCAGATACGGTAATTATTATGATTTATAGCTGAGCCCTTACCCTTAAAAAGAGGAATTACTTTTGCAGTTTTAAACACTGTAGGAAATGATCCAGAAGTAATTGAGTGATTTATTAGCTTTGTGAAAGACATGATAATTTAATTTTTTATTGCTTTAATAATTTTTTTTAAATTTTATCAGTAATCCTTTCTATGGCTGTTTTCTAAATCATTGATGACTTTCATTACTTCTTCAGAACTTGCTATTTTAAACCTATCAATATTGGGGATAAGGGACTATCAGAATTGCTGACGATTTTTAAAATTCATAATAAAAGCATCATTAGACTTTATTTTGGCATGTTTCATAGATTGTCTGTATTTCTTTCTATAATCTGAAAGTGTCTGCGTAGAACCAAATATTTTGACACCAAAAATTTAGCCTCTTACGCCTATCTCTTAAGTTGTCAAACCTAAAGATCTTCTTATGTGACTCATTTGTGTCAATTTATTTGGACTTCTCAGGAAATGAAAATTCAATAGGGTTTATTATTGAGTTAATAAACAGTTGATACTTAATGTCTATATCAAAGGATTTACTATTAATGAAATCAAAGTTGCAATACGAGGGTGTATTGCATAAAGTAGTTAGTCCTGTCTCATTAATAGGCCTGTAGCAGATTTTAGTTTTAGGATTAGTGCGGGCTATTTGACACTTAAGCAAAAAACCTTTGTGATCTGATGTGTGTGTGAAACCAACAGCCTCAGATGTAAACAAGGTACTATCAATATTGGTGAAAATGTTGTCAAGACATTTGTAATCAGGAAATTTAAATTTTATTGACTCGTTTAAATTAAGAGGCTTAAAAAAAGTTGCAGAGTTCTAGAGCCTTAATACCCCTTTCTCCAAAGTGGATATTGAGGTTTATATATATTGAACTTTTTAAAAGCATTTGCTACTACAGTGAAAAACTGATATAAGTCGCCATTGGGAGTACGATACACAGCGACAAGCTAGTAATTTCATAGTGCTTTTCTTTGGATACATTTTCAAGATTTAGTGAAACAGATGTTAAAGTAACTTTAATATATATACTTACTCCGCCATGAGACATAACCGACCTGGAAATCCCAGAAACCATTCGGTAGTTTTTTATATTCATAGAATGTAATTCCTTATGCACCAGCCAGTTTTCATTTATACATAAACATTCTGCAGAAACATCATTCAGGAGTACTTCAAAATCTAAAAAGGAAGTGCGCAAACAATGAACACTATAGTGAATTACATTTAAATTATTACTTTGTACATTAAATTTTTTTGCTATTTTTGGAAAATGTCCCCCAACTCGGTCTACAGCTGTTTTCTTTGGGTCCGGGGGCGTTACAAATGAAGAAAATAGCTTATTGTTGTTCCCACTGGTCCACAAATCTATGTACATAATGGCATCACTGTTTTGATTAGGAACACACTACTAAAAAAACTGTAGAGGAGATTATTGTACATATACGGTGTCATGTACATAAAATGGGGTCTAAATCTGAGAATGAGTTTTCTTTGTTGCAGACCTAGAAACTTTACTTTTCCTTATACCCATATAATAAACATTTAATGCATTTCAACTCATTTACGCACTTGCAGCGTTCAAAAAAACAAGAACCTCCATTTCAGCCCGTGCCGAATCGCTTTGTGATGAAGAGCAAGAAGATCATCATCATCATCATCATTCTCAGCTCGGTCTCGCTACTACAACCATGAATAACTTAACTAGAGTTATTATTTCTTTATAACTTTCGCCTCGCGGCAATACTATTTTGTTAAGAGCCGTGTAGCCGTTTCGATTTTATTCCTATTAGCTTCTTTGCTGCCGGTCAGTGCCGGTAATCGCTGACGGTAAATCATGCCGAATGTGTCCTGTGACACTTCGCAATATGTTTAGGTCTTTTAGTGCTTTTATAATCATCGAAGAAATCTACTGCTGCAGATTCTATTTATTAGATAATCATTGATGGCGGGTTTGATGTGAGTGGCGGACGCGTTACGAGGGGCGAGTTTTTTGCTTTGACGCGGTCTCGCTTTGCAGATGCAAAATAACGTTGATTTATTTGATTTTGTAATATGGTTAGGTTTGATTAGGATTAGGGAAAGTTACAAGGTTTTATTAAGGTGTGTATAGCTAGGAGTTTAGAAGGAAAGCTATTTTTAAGACAAGTATAAGGAAGCATTTAATTTTTTCCAAAATAAAAATATTTTAGCGGCAGTTTTCCGGGATTGAAATAAGATGTTTTTCTTATACAGGGTACGGCACTGGAATACGATACATTTTAACACGCCACTGCCTGACACATTAATGGTTAAAGGAGTTTTGTTTATGACTGATATGGAGTATCTACCTAACAAACTTGCATTCTGCAAGGAATTTGTAAGATCTTCGGGCAGAAGATCATATCAGATGGATAATTTAATTATGTTAAATGAAGTTCGTTTTCATTTATCGGGTTTTCTTAATGAACAAAACTTTCGATATTAGTGTGCAGAATAACCAATGCAGTTGCATGAAAAATGTTTACACATGCTGAAAAAATTACGGTTTGGTGCGGTACTGCAACTTGTGGAATTATTGGACGGGATTTTTTTAAACAGAACAATCAAACTGTAACTGTTACTTTGGAGCGATAGTTGAAAATGCTACAAACAGTTTCCTGACTTAACAGGTCCAGATTTTCTTAGGGGTGTACTTAAAGTCTAACGGTTATCTAAACAAGGCTGAATTGATAGAAGACTTCGAGGAGTAGTTATGAATGGAGTTCTAATAGAGTAGAATCACGACCGAGAAAATATTGAAAAATGTATAGAGCTTAATGGTGGATATTAAAAACCTGTAATTTTTAATATATTAAAAATTGCATTCAATGAGTACTATTTTTCTGATTTTTACCTCTCTTTACAACAAATTTTCTAATCACTACAGTACAGAGGAAAACGTCACCTTTTACTGCCGGACCCTGTATATGTGCTTAAGTATACGTCTTAAAAACAACCATTTTTAAAATTCATTTTAAAAATAGATCTTACCTTATGACTATTAATATTAATATTTTTTATGACATTTTAACCATGGAAATCAAAATATGTTAGCTTATTATTAAAAGTAAAAAATAGTGATTATTTATTTAATCTTTCTTATTTTATTGCAGTGTTTTAATCTCCTAATATACCAGCTTTAATTAAACCTAGTTAATGTCAGTAATGTTTTGTAGCTAAAAATACTGATAATGAAATAATAGCTTAAAAAAAACTAAATGAAAACGCTTTTACTGCTAACCGAACTAAAAGGTAGAAAAGGCTTTTTAATTACAAAGGGTTTTCATTACAGTAGTAATATGTCGGACAATCAATCATAATTAATTACCTCAAATAAAAATCGTAATAATATTAAAATTTAGGTTATGAACAGAATAATTTAAATCAAGGTAAAAAGCATGTGGTGCTTTACATATAATAACTTAAATTTTAATATTATTATGATTTTGATACGCGTCTTATTTTAGATAAATTTTCAATTTTATTTTAATTATGTGAAATTTTACAAATATTTCTTAAATTCTTCCAGATATTTAAAGTATTATTTGTTTGAGGATTTTATACTTATTTTTATTTCTTTATAATTCAATTTTGTTCAGATTGTATCTTTTTTTGTATTTAAAAAATATGCACTCTTTCACGTTTTTTGACATCGGAAATAATTTTTTCTATTTTATAGGCATTTGGAGTAATTGCTATTAAAATATAGTTTCTTATATTCCTAGCATTTACCATGTTTTTAATTATTTTTTTTCTGCATTTACATCTCTTTCAAGCTTCATATTATTTGAAAGTACAAAAATTCTAATAAAGAACTCAAAGCAGATGCTTTCTTATGAAAAAGGTCACTTGGCCATAGTTTATACATAAGGAAACTGTAGATTCACTTTAGATAATATTTTTATATTTTCTTAACTTCTTAATTATTCTTAACTTCTTGGTTCCTTTATTTCTGTCAATGATACACCATGTTTCGGTTATAAATTTATGGGTTGTTTCCTCACTTTCTCTAGATTTTGTGATATTTGGTAACACATGCCAAATTGGAATTGCTGCTTCCTTATCTTAATTGTGTTTAATAATTCATTTCCATTTCTCATTCTTCCCAGTACCTCCTTATTTGTTACCATTTTTACCCAACTTATTTTTAGGGATCTTTCTATATGACCACATCTAGTAAAGTATTCTTTGTTCCAGGATTTTATCTCATATTATGAACGCTAAGTTGTAAGTTTAGATCCCTACTGCATAGAACATTTCTTATTCTGTTCAGGCTTGTCTATTTGCATTTACTGACTTTTTCTACTAGTTCTCTGTTGATCCATAAGTTTTCGTGTTGTTGAACTAATTTTATAATGGTCATAAATGTACTCTTTTTAATATTTATGGACCTCCTCAATACTTGATAACCAAGATCAACCTTGATAAGTCTTCTGATGCTTCGGCAATGAGTACCGTAAAACGGGGCTACTTTGGCACACGGGGTAACTTTGGCAGAGCGTGCGCGCTCTATGTTTATATTAGGTTTGTTTGTCTAGTTTTAATATTCAGAGTCCGAGAATTGTTCAGACAGGTCGGTATGTTCCGCGGCGCGAAATTATAGTAGGTTGCCTGGATCGAGGCCCTATAAAAACTACACGGAACAAAATTTAGCGAATGCATTGCAAGCTGTTAGGGAAGGGAGGATGTCACAAGTACGAGCTTCCAAAACATGGAAAATACCTAGAGGCACTCTTCAGAATAAGCTGTTTGCGAAACATGAGGGTTGTGTAGGTCACCCCACCATCCTTACCCAACAGGAGGAGAGGCTAATTTCAGAGACCATCAACCAGGTAGCAGATTGGGGTTTTCCCGTTACTGTTAGTGATGCCAGAGAAATCGTGCAAAAATATGTTACAAAACAAGACAGAAATATTCCTGGATGGCCCAACAATCGACCAGGACCCGACTTTATTGAAAAATTTATTAGCAGAAATAATATTAGCATTCGTTTGGCATTTAATATTAAGCGTGCACGTGCTTCGGTTGGGCGAGCCAATATAATAGAGTTTTTCGATAACATTAAACCTGTTCTGAAGTCCATTTCTGCGAAACAAGTGTTTAACTATGATGAGACTAATTTCACAGACGATCCCGGGGCCTTTAAAAAAGTTTTAGTTCGTAGGGGTACTAAAAGGGTTGAAAGGGTTCAAGAACATTCGCGTTCACAATAAGTATAATGGTCTGCGAAAGCGCAAATGGAATCCTACTACCACCAATGGTAGTCTATAAAGCCAACAACATTTACGAAAATTGGACTGTTGGTGGCCCTCTAGGGGCAGTTTATGTTAACAGCAGCAGTGGATGGTTCGATATGAATCTTTTTGAGGTATGGTCCCCGTCCCCGTCAAAGAAAACTGTAATGGTGAATCAGTTGTTTTTTTAGGTGATAACCTAGCCTCAAATTTTTCTCCAACCGTGGTAAAGGCTGCTAAAGAAAATAATATGAACATGAAAAAGAAATGGAGGGCTATTTTAGACGATTGGAGTAAGACCAGTCGCGTAAAAGGCACTCTGCCTAAAGAACACTTTCCGAATCTTCTGGATCGCTTGTGGAGATCTCTACAGGAAAGAGTAGAAGACAATTTAAAATCCGGATTTCGTGCCACCGGAATTTGTCTATATGATCCGCAGCAGCCTTTATCCAAATTGCCAAAAACTCCAATTGATGCATCTACGAGTGATATTTTGAATGATAGTTTATTAGAGTTTCTTCAGGAGACACGTGGACAATCAAGCACTAACCCTAAACGAAAGCGGGGACGAAAAATTATTCCCGGCAAAGAAGTCGATTGTGAAGAAATTAAAGAGGAGCAAGACAAGGAAAAACTAATTGAAAATGAAAATAATGACAAAAAGAAGATTGCGGGAAAACAATGGAAATACAATGAAAACAAAGGCGAAATTTGTGCTGCTTATTGGTCTGGTTATACTGGACCAGACTGGATTCTATGCAATGGTTGTTTTAAATGGATCTGTGGTATTTGTAACGAGGGATCCAAAGAAAAATATTATACCTGCGAGGCATGTGAAGATGATTAGTATTTATTTTATTTTGGTTTAGTTCCTTTCTTTTACTGTGCCAAATATTAGAAAAATATTTTTTGTTAGTTTTTAAGTGTTTTGTTTAAGAATATAGAAATTTCATTAAAAATATTGAATGTTTTATTTAAACACTAAAAAAAAAGCTTAATCTGGTGCCAAAGTAACCCCAGGATGGGCCTACATTATGTTTATTCACATTTCCGTTTGGGTGCCAATGTAACCCCAAACACGAGGCTACTTTGGCACCCATCTTTTTAATTTTTTTTTTCGAAAACGGTTTATTGTAAAAACCCTATTTTAAGGCAGGTTATAAGTATGACCCGTATTGTTACTATTGATTTTTTTCAAGTTGATTCGATTATAAATGCAGCGCCTAGAATCAAAAATGCCTCAAAACCTGCAGAAAGTAGCCCCGTTTTACGGTATAGTGCCGTCTGCATACCGGATATTGTTATTAGATACTTCATTATTATTTACTCCTATTGTTGTTTCAATTATTGGGTTAGATATGTTTTTTTTCTTGGATTAAGGCTATATTTACTACATTGCTTTCCTGCTATTGGATTGCCTTAGGTCTAGTAATTTAAATTAATTTTCTTAATTTTCGATTTCAATTTATCCAAATATTTACTAAAAATCAATGGCTGCCTATAATTTATTGGGTATGGGCAATATACACTTTTTACAAGAAAATACATGTGATAAATGAGATAATTTTAATAAATTTCAGGTATTTCATTAAGTCTTATTCCAGGAATTTAACGTATTTTTTCATGTTTATGTGGGATTTAAAATATTTTTTTTGCATTTAAAGCATTTAAAATAATTGTTTTTTTTATAATGTTTTATTTATGTTTTTTGAGCTTTATAGATATTCTTAAATTTTTCTCAGGCAAAGAATCCATTTTATTTATGTTCCAAGCATGTAAAATATTTTTTTTACTACCATGCGTAAAGTACTCTCTTTACACACTTTCCGGGGCTTATAAAGTTTTACGCACATACAGTATTACAGTAATTTTTTACGCACTAGGGCCTAAAGGGCCTAAAAAAAAGCTTTTTCACGCACTAGTGCATAAAAAGTAATTTTACGATTATTTGTCATTTAACTTATAACTTGTCAAAATTCTTTCGACCTTTTTACTTACGCACTAGTGCGTAAAATAATTTGATATTTTTTATTTCCTTTTACATTTTCTTCAATAATAGAAAAATCTTTGTATGTTACACGTGTGTAAAATCCCCTCTTTTTTATTCGTGGGAATTATCAAATTTCCCAGTTATCAAAAAAGGATCGTTTTATACACTTGTTACATAAATAGCTATTTTCACGTTTCTTTATATTTTCCAAGATTTTCAAAACTATTGCTATATCTTTTAAGCATCTGTAATTTTCTTTATTTAGTTTTAATATGATTTTTCCATTTTGAGCTATTCTATTTAAACTATTAAAAAAAAATCAGTATTAATTTAGCGTTTAAAAATATTTTTAGGCAAGACCTGCTCGTCGTAATATATTTTAAATTTTTTTAAAGAACTAAACATAGACCATTTTTGAGCTATAAAAATAAAAAATTAATGCGTTAATAAAGCTTAAGTAATGCCCATAAAAAGAAAAAAAATATAAAATTCAGAAAATCAGAAATTCCCTCAAAAAAGTCTTTAAAAACTACCTGACGAAAGCAAAAATACCTTGGCTTTGTGAAATTGACTTGAATATATAGAAAATTAATTTTGAAGCCTAAATAATTGAACAATACCTCGATGAAAAATAAATAAAAGTTCTAATTTGTCAAAAGAAATAAGGAAATTAATTTTTCTCTCTGAAAATGTATAAAAATACTTCATTTTACAAGCTATTTCATTATTAATCAAGCAATTTTTTTCCTAGAATGGCATTTTTCAGTTGTAGTTGAAGTGCAATGGTCAAGCATTCAAAAGAATCTTAATAATTCATTATAAATTAAGCACATATAGCAATATGAATGGAAATGATCGTACAAAAAGTCAAAATTTAGAGATAGAGATAGAGTAAAGTATTTTCTTTCTTTATCAATGCTATAATATTTTCCAATATTATACACACAAAGAACCTGAACCTTAAGTATCGAATAGATAAAATGCATTAACAAAGAAAAAAGGAGAATATGTACTTCATTACTTTATCAAAAGACGTTTAAATATCCAGATGGCTTTCCTAAATCACGTTATCCCGAAAACAATATACAATACCCTATAAAATTTCTCACACGAGAACAAAAAAGCCACCATAAGCCAATAAAATTTTTTAAAGATAAGCGATCAGTAATGGCGATCTCATGTATTTGTAGTAGCTTTAACTTTAATACTATATACCATCCGCGTACCCGCGCGGTTACAAATAGATGATGTTACCGCGTTATCTCAAAAACTATTCCACCAATCGGGGATTTATTTATCAGTTCTATAGCCGGTGTGTGTGCTCTATACCATCGAACGTTATCGGGGTCTTGTTAAATGCGGACATTACAATGCGGAGAATCGTTATCCAGTGCGGTTCCATCGATACGTAACGATTCTACATCAATGTTATAGCTGAATCGTGAATAAAGTCGCGGTGTCGCGGCCCACGCTATACCTCTACTTATATCCACCACCACGGTCAAGTTTGGCTTTACTTCATTATGCTGCTCCTCGCCTAATAAAAACCCAATCAATAATGTTTAAGCAATTTAGATTTTCAAGTAGCATGCTTGATTCGAACCTAATTGACCATTTATATGGTAATTTTTGATTTCCTATTTGCCCTTTTTGATGTTTGTGATCGATTAAGGTTGTGGGCAGACTTCAATTTTATCAGCAATTTGTGACAAAGCTTTTGAAAAAAATCATTGAAGGATCAAATTTTAAGGAAGTTGGAGCTTTATTTACCTTTATTGGAAATGTTATTGAACTGCATCCTGAAGAGTCCTAAAGATCACAACTAAAACAGATTATTAAAGATCAAAATGATGCTTCCTCTAAACGAAGAAATATTGGCTTCAAAGGATAGGATCGTTCACTGTCCGTAATTTCCAGATATCTTTTAACCAGACCAACTCATATAGTACCACTAAATGAGTTAAATTAAAAGATCTATAACACTTAAATGTTATAACACTTAATGTAATTATAACACTTAAATGATGCCAAATTAGGAAAAAGAAATGTCCAGCTTCTAGATAACTTATGTAGAAAATTGTAATTTTTAGAATTGAATTAATAGAATTGCCTAAATTCCAATACTAATTCTTTGAATTATCAGTTCTTCTTGTAGCTAGGAAAAAATATGAAAAGAGAGGCCCTGAATTTAGCAATTAATGAAATTATATTTGATCCTAAAGAAAAAAAATGAAGAAGAAGAAGAAGAAGAAGAAGATGATATAAGTCGCTACTTGCTTTATTAGGAGACATTTTCGTGATTCCTCAAAACAAATAATTTTTGAATAAGATTTTTGAGGATCATGGAGCATTTAAAGAAAACGCCTTTAAAGACTTGATTCTTAAAACGACAATTATTTACAATTGAAAATTTTGATGAAATCAAAAATCAAATTGAAAGAATCTAGTGATACTGATAAGAAGTTTTTCGGGAAAACCTTTCTTCAGTTGAGGGTCCTCTTGCCTTGATCAACTCAGGCTGATATAAAAATTTTGTTAGACCACTCCATTAGCTATGATCTTATCAAATAAGGTAATTGGGGCTGAGCTAATGATTGATTCATTGTCAGGGCGAGAAATAGAAATCTGAAGAGGAAGTTTAACAAAAATCTCTATAGTCTAAATTTTGAAGGTCTTGCACGTCATACTGATTTCTTTCTTAACCTACTATTAAATAGAAAAAATTGTATAAGTATAGAATTTAACTATCTCTCAAAAGTATGAAATTTTATTAAATATAAGAGAAAAACAAGATCCTGAATGACTAAGAAGACGAAGAAGACGAAGAACTACTAAAACCGTAAGAAAAATATAAACCAAAAAAAATAGCTAATTCAGATAAAAGGAATTTAATACTTCTGGTGAAGAAAAAACGTTTAGCACCTTTAGAGTTATTTTTCTCCACTTAATAGATTCATTTGGAAGAACTCGCCCATTATCTCAAAGAGACCTACGTAAGTAAAGAAAAAAATAAAAACCCTAAGTCTCCGTCTCAAAATATTTTTTTATATGTCCTGAAGGTTACATGTTTCGCTTATAAGAGCATCATCAGACCTTATAAACTAGTAATAACGCTCACGAGATGACCTGCTTAGTATTGTAGGTATGCTAGCAGTACTATGCTTTTCTATGCGAAACATGTAACCTTCAGGACATATAAAAAATATTTTAAGACCGAGACTTAAAGTTTTTATTTTTTCTCTAATAGATTCATTAATGAATTATACCAGGTGGTGCGTCGCCGAGCGGAACATAGGAAAAGCCATGTAAATTTTAAGGGGGTCAATTATTGGCTTCCCTGTACATTTTACAGAAAAAATGTAAGTTAGCTTTTTGAAGAGACCAATCTGGCAAACTCTGGTGCAAAGTTTCAAAAAAATTTAATAAACAAATCTTGAATTATTTAATTAAATGAAATTTTGCAAAAATAAGCAATAATTACAAAATTAGCAAATTTTCGGTTCAAGTAAAACCAAACGGGCACGAGTAAAATGAATGTTATTGCTGAAGTGAGAAAAAGTGTCAATAAATCAGTGACAGTCGATATTTGAAAACAAGTATGAATTATTCAATGGACGAAAAAATAGCCATAAATAAGTGGCATTATGCGGGAAACAGTTTTAGAGCAGTATCTGAAATATTTTCAGTTTATTTCCCCAGCAAGCCCATTCCGTAAAAAAAACACATTTTTTGTATTCGGCTGTACGTCAGATTTGACAAAGCCTTATAGTAAATTGTTTGCTGGTGGCTGGTGTCTGGTTTTACCTAAACCGAAAATTTGGTAATTTTGCAATTACATTTGATTAATTAATTCAAGATTCGCTTATTAAAATTTTTGAAACTTTGCACGAGGGTTTGCCAGATTGGTCTCTTCAAAAAGTTATCTTACATTTTTTCTGTAAAATGTACAGGAAAGCCAATAATTGACCTCCTTAAAATTTACATGGGATTTCCTATGTTCCACTCGGCGACCCACCACCCGGTATATGGGTAGGAATGACTCAATAATTTAAAATTATTGAAGTATAGTAAGTTAAGAGTCAAAAAGAGAAACTCACTAGTTTTAAACGATCGACTCCTGGATAAACATAATCAATTTCTTTTTAACATCTCTGAGATCCCCTGTTCTACTCACGAGATTAAAACATTGAATGTGATTTTTGTGGTTTCATATGAGTTTCTCTAAATATGGCACAAAGACTATTATTATATTTTTTTATTATACAGTTTTAATGAATGAAAAAGAAAAATGATTTGAACCAATGAAATTTAAATTTGATTATTTTTAAAAAAATAAGAATTTAATTGAATATTCAGCTTCAGAGTTAACAAATTAAATGTTTTATTTTCAAATAAAAAATTCATTTTAACTAACAAATTTCTTCTAGGAAGTAATGTGGACTAATGAAACTATATACAAAATATTAAAAATAAAAAAAAAATAAATGGAATTAAATTTTAAGATATTCTGCAAAAAAGTTAGTAAATATCATTTTGCATTATCAAAAAAAATTAAATTTTTAAAAGGACAGTTAAATTTTATTGAACAAATTTCTTTCAGAAAATGGTAATGAAAATCGATTTCAATGAGTGACACCGCATACAAAATATTAAAAATTAAAATAAAATTTTACAATCGTAGCATGGGAGTAAACAAATTAAATTTTAAGATGGAAAATTTAATTTTAGTAAATATCTGTGTTTCAGAAAATTGTAAAGGAAAATGATTTAAAGGAATGAAACTGTACATGAAATTTTGAGAAACTTAATTAAAAATAAAATAACAGTGTTACTTTAAATTTGAAAATTTATTTATTTTAATTTTTTTCCAACCATGTAATTACTAATTATGCTTTTAAAATGTGAGAAATATAGTAAAATGTATACAGTCCTCATGTAGAAATACATTTGTCAAATAACTGTTTTTAAGCTTTTGTCCTATTTATTTGATTTTTATTTACAACAAATTTTAATCTTAAGAATTTTTTAAAATTTGCAACAACTATATTAATAATTTGCTTTAATTCCGAATTCTAAACAGTGAAAATGTCACGTTCAGACAGAGTCTAGAGAGGGTTTAATGAGAAATACGTTTTTAGTGTTAAGGAAATTAAAGATCTTTTCATTAAAGTTTAACTTGCTTTTTTTGGGTCGCTTAAATAATTTTTTTCCAGTTTATAATTGATGCTTTTACATTTAAAATGTACATTTCCACATATAATGAATAATTTAAAAACATTACTGATTTTCACACTTTCAAAAAATTCGGAAACTGTAAAAAGAAATCACCTGTTAAAAGCTAACTGACCAGACACGGGGTCCGGTGTGAGGTTGTTCCGTGTTTACAAACATGTGGAGATCTATGATGATGCACATTCTCGGTCCAACTAGACTGAACTGATCTGGTGTGTGGTGTTGCGGTCAAGGACGTTTGACAAACTTTAGCGGTGTAAAAATAACCCGGATTTATCGCTGTTTGAAATGTTAAATTGGGCCAGAACTCGTAAGACTATTTTTTTTTGTTGAGAGAGTTTAGGAATGCTTGAAATAGAAAAAAAAATATTCTTGATGAAAATAAAATATGTTGAAAAGTTTTTTGGACCTTAATATTAAATTTTCAAATGAAAGGAAATAGCTTATAGGAAATTATTGTTAAAAAAACTGGCTTTACAAATATAGACCTTTATAATTAAATGATACGTGTCTTGGGAAATGCAAAAAATTATTAAAAAAATATTATTTCCTGGTATTATTTCTACCATAACTTCAATAATAAAATTAAATTATACTCATTTCTTGTAACTGTAAAAAATAAAATTAATTTATGGCAACTTAATGGTTGAAAATTAAATTGGGCACAAAATTGAAAAAACGCGTACTAAAAATATAAGAAAGAAAAAAATTCTTAAGATTTACAACTATGAAAAGCGTTGTTCTAATAACTAATGTGTATTTATTTTCCAAATACAGAATATTACCACAAAAGCCCCTTAAAAGAGTTTTTAATAATATAAAAAACTTCTTTTTAATTTTTTTTAATAGAAAATCACATTATTATAATAAAAAAATAAGCCTTCACAAATTACGCCTTAACGTTAAATTATACATTTAAATAATTTTCATAAAAAACCTCAATTAACAAAACACGTAATCACTTGCGTACGCTAAACCGAACATACTTTTTTTCTTTAATTTTTATACAATTACCACATTGTTTAACGTAGTCCCATCAGTTTTATTATGAGCCATAAATTTGTTCATTAAATTTTAATTGATATAATAATTTATAGTTTGTAAATTGCAATAGCCATTTAAAATAATAATGTTATTGATGTAATTCAGTAATTGAGATAGCGTTTCAATGTTTGCTCGAAGGCCTGTGACTAAATATATACTCCTTGACCCTTCCGAGAAGTCAAAAATTCACTTTGAAAACTGTCATAAGTAATAATAACTCTGCGCCCTCAAGCACACAAAGCACAAACAACCCTGAAGTTTCTAATAAATGTGCTAAAATTATAAAATAAAATTGCTGGAACCCCAAATGATCTATACCAAGGCAAGCCGTTCTGCTCTATTTCTATTTGAAACCCCCTTAAAACGAATTGACGTCTTAAATTTACGATCCAACCCTTTGCTAATGAAAAAAGAGCATTTCAGTGTCATCTTTCTACAATTTAGGATCATTCTTTTAGACGCGACAATGCCAAACGTGCTAGTGCTATAAACTTCGGGTTTAGGGCCATAAACAGGTGCAAGGGCAAAGTAAATAATAGGAGCAGTGCACTTAAATGTCCGAGGTTTTAAAGTATAGCACCCCCGCAGAATGTGCTAAAATATCTTGCTTTGTTAAATGTAATAAACGTGTTTTTTTTTTTAAAGATGCATAAAATTCACCAGAATATAAGTTATTTTGAATACTAAACAACACTGTTTCCTGTTCCGTGAAACCATATAAATTTTAATGTTATTGTGGGTGGTTAGATCTGTGTTAAATGTTGGATTTATAATAAAATGGGACTTACTGACTATTTATATTTTGTATTATTGGAAATGTGAGTAATGCTTTCCTTGAAATTCAGGGCGATTTTTTTGGAGAATAAGTCATATTCCTGATATACTAAGTTACTTAAATATGAAGAAAGTTTTAAAGAATTACTTCATTTTTTGGAGCTGTAAATTTTTAAATTTTTTTTGACTGCACTTCTCTTTACATAAAAATAAATTATGGTTTTTAGGGGGATTAATGATATACTACAATTTTTTTCAGTTAGTTTCACCTCTAGAATAAAAAAATAAAAATTATCAATCGTATCCATTTAAGTTATGCCTGAGTATTATTTTATTCCAATTTATAGACTGAGTTACTTTTTTTAGATATTTCAAAATATGTTAAATTGGTATTTTATATTTATATATTGACAACCAAGTTACAGTAGGGTGTACAAGTTTTTCACTTATTATAGCTTTATTTATTTAAATTTAGCATTTAAATTGTTAAACAAATTTACAGTTAAGAAAGATTCAGGTTTGATATGTAAAATTTCTCTTCATAATAAGTCTCTGGCTCAAAATTTTATTTAAAAGAAATCAACTTTGGGAATAACATATGTATGTCTACAAATTCGATCAAAAGTATGGAAATATTCTAGTTTTTTAGTATTTAAAAGTATACTAAAGTATAACTGTTTTTGCGAATTGTAATAATGGTATTTTGTTCTTCACAAAAGTATGAAAACATACTTTTCTACATAGTTTACTTTGGTTACTTGCTCGGCCTTAAAAACTTAAAAGTTTATTAACGTATTACCAAGTACAATGGTAAAGTTTAAGTATTGCGACGCTGACCTTAAACAAAAAATGGCAGAATTATATGAGAATGGTATTAAGCAAATTGACAAAAATGTCTTGAGTTGATTTTGATTACAACGAGGCGTAAAATTGTAAAACCTGCACTTACAAGGTGCAAAGACATGAAAAAATTCAAAAATAAAGCAATCAACTTTAATAAAATCCAGATATTAGTAGGTAGCTTAAGAAGGAATATCTAAACGTTTAGCTTTTTGACATATCTCTTAGACGTCGTGTTAAAAAATCAATATTGACGAAACGGCATAGAGTGGTCAGATTAAAGTTTGCTAGAGATCACAAAGACGGATATAAAATCTTTTAGCACTTTTCAGTGATGAAAGCAAGTTCAATTTATTTGAGAGTGATTCGACAGGATTTGTAAAAAAACTTCTAGTCAAAAAGTCGACTTAAATTACATTATTTCAACTATTAACCATGGTAGAGAAAATTTGTTGATCCGCTAGTCAGAATTCATGGGCGTATGTTACTGCAAACCTTCAAGTCACAGCTTTAATTCTTGTGATAGAATTTTTTTTTGCCTTTTTAGCAGCCAGAATAAACATAGTTTTCAATGCAGTATTTGTATTTGACTTGATATAGTCTTAAATGTCTGCTTAATAAATATTAACTTACGGACGATTTTTACTTTTAAAAATAATATTTATTATTGTAAAATAAAATATTATCTTACAATTAACAACATTAATGCCAATATTTTCTCAATAATTGTTATGGTAATTTATGTTATAAAATAATAAATCCATTAATATCCATTTAAGTTATGCATTCAATTATTATTTTGGGATCTCGCGGACAGTGTTTAATTGTTATTATTAATATATAACTTTGACAACAAGTAAAACTTAAACGTAAGGTTACGTTTTTCAGTCAGTTTTTTCTGCTTTTCCTATTGGTTCAGGCTCCAATCCAATCCTGTATAAACCGTCGTCTATAATCTTCTTCTTAGGCACCTAAATAGTAAATTGTACTTTTGTAATTTAGAAAACGAAAACAACTGATGCTGATTCGCTGTCCATCCATTACTTCTAGATAGCCATCTAAGTCACACCATGACTTTCAGTCATAAAATTCATTTTTGCTTAAATGATTAAACTAGAACCAACATAGTTTTTTATGCAGTATTTATATTTGACTTAATATAGTCTTAAGTGCTTGGAATAATTATTTTAGGAGCCAATTTACTTTTGAGCCTAACAATGTTTTTTTTAAATTATTGTCGACTTTCACTTTTGGTTTTTTTATATCAAAAAACGTGAAAACTCTACCGGTACTCGATATCGGTACTAATCATAACATGTCTAATCGTCAACATATTACTACTAATGTAGGTTACTAATTATCTTATATGCCTAATTATTTCTTCTTCTTTTTATTAATTGTAATATTTACTTTAATAGTGACGTAATACCTAACAAAATAAGGAACTAATTATAAATTCACCAATATAGATTTTACTTAAGGTAACTGATGATGATGCTAATTACCAGTCCAAGCATTACTTTCAGGTAGTCATCCATTTCACTATTATTTCCAGTCATGAAATCCTTTTTTTACCTGATGGGTTAAACCATAATTAACAAAGTTTCAATGAATTAATAGAGTCTTAAATTTTTCGCATGAGGATTTTAAGCCAGTTCAGTTTTATATTCAACAATTTTTTTAAAATTCACCGACGTCTTTCACTTCCTTTTTCTTCCTAGAATTTATTATTGAAATATGTATAATATTTATTTAAGTTATGCATTGAGTTATAATTTTTGCATCTCACAAATTAAATAGAAATAATGTTGGCATCACGTACAACTTAATGTTACGTTTTACTTTTTCTGTTACTTACTGAATTTTGTATATTACAAACAGGTTATAAACCTTTGACACTAATTTGACATAATGGATATAAACCAAACAAGCCAAACGAGAAATCCGTCATCATCCCAACGAAACGTGGTCGATTTTGGTGCCACCATCCTCCTTTTCCTATTGATAATAACGTGGTTTGGCATAGGAATGTTTGCCCACCTAATTGGAAACATCAAAAGCCTCTTACACCCAAAAGACTCATTTGGTCGAAGCTGCGGCCTGGACTATCTCGTTGAGAAGAAACCATTTTTACAATATTTCGACGTGACTAATTGCGATGATGCTGGAATACCATTTGGCGGGTGTGATTCTAAACGAGCTTGTGTTGTAGAATGTCCCAAAAAGGTATTCTTATCTTCCAAAATGGGTGGGGATAGTGAGTTGATTTGTCTCAGAGGTCCAGAGTACTTGAATAGTAGTACTGATTGTGCTCAGTGGTATTTGCCTAGTGCACCATACCAAGGCAGGTTAGTGTGTTTATTTGAATAAAGAAATATGATTCTTAAGCTAGATTTTTCTAGATGTGTTCCTAACAGTGTTCCAGATGAAGACACTTTAAAAGAAATCTCCGTATTGGAGAACAGGAAAGTAGATGCTAAGACTATAAAGAGGTCTATAAAGAATATAAAGATAATATCAGAAGTTTCGCATGGTACCAAGCTGTTTATGAGTGAAATCCTAAAATATTACTGGAAAATACTTTTAGCTGCCTTTTTAATACTGTTAACAAGTTTTGCATGGTTTTTTGTTTTCATACAATTCACCAGGCATATTTTTTTATTTTCCTTGATAGTGGTCCCTTGTTGTATAACATACTTTCTACTGCACGCTTATAGAAAATATTTTTTCTATAAAAACACTCATAATAGCAATCAAGAAATAGCTAACTTTAAAAAATATGCTTGGTTAGGCACAGCTATTTTGTGTACTGTAGCAGCATTCTTCCTATTTTTTATGACGTGCTTTTGGGTCAGTGAGACTTTTAAGGGGGTAAATCTTATTAAAATATTTAATAGTAAAATGAAGTATGCATCTATTTTGGTAATCATTTCCTGGGTTCAACACGTGTTAATATTTACATTTTTTATATCAACTTTTGTCCATTTAGGTAATATCTATGAAAATACTTCTTATAATGTTACAGCTGATGATAAATGTAAAGAAGTTCTTAAAAACCATAATATAGATTTAGTAGCTTTTGCGTGTGATCCAGAATATTTTACACTAAGGAATAAATTAAATTGCAACAATGTTTTTTGTCACATAACACCACTTAAAGCAAAGCAGTATTTGTTTCTTCAGCTTTATAATGCCTTAATGTATATTTTTATGAGCTTTTTTATATTATCTATACAACAAATGACTATTGGGCTAACACTTTCTTATCCAGTTAGTATTAAGTTCTTGTTTAGTAGCTTAGGCATAGTATATCGTTATCACATGGGAACAGCACTTATTGGAGCAATATTAATAGCCTTATATAAATATCTTTGCCTTAAATTAATATTAATTTGGACAGCAAGAAAGAGCAAAGCTTCAAAAGCCATAAGTAGATTAAGCTGTTGTATCTTATATTGGAGATTCAATGAAAAAATTTATAACGTTATTGATACGGGTGTTTTAAACATTTGTGTAATTTTTAATAAAAGTTTCCTTAAGGGATCAAGACTTTATAGAAAAGTCGCTAACCCTGAATCTCTCAAAAGGGTTAAAAATATAGGGTCGATTTATTATATTTTATTTTATCAGAAATTAATGATAACCTTTATTTGTACAGGTGTATGTTATTTATTAATTTACTTCCTTAAATCCGATACTCCAATAGCTTATTCTTTTTTAGTAGTATTATTTACTTTATATTTTTCGTATGTTACTTGCTCTCTTATATTTGGAGTGTACACCATGAAGTTAGATGCCTATTTAATTTATATTTTAATTAGTTTTAGTCAGGGGGAATATGATTTGGAGAATATGCCTAGTTCTAGTTTACCTAATTTACTATTAGAGCAATAAATGTTAAGTTATGTTTCTTTATATTATTGTTTGATTTATATTTATAATAAGAATTATGCAAGGGTCCTATGCAGCAAGGGCTAGAAAATTATTCACTTTTAGGATTTTTATAAAATTTTAAAATTTATTTGAAGTGCGGGTATAAAAAACAACTATAATATACCTTGAATATAATTAATATTAATTTAATTAAATTAAATTGCATTTTTTTAAATATATAAAAATCTACTTTTTTTGCGATTTATCTTTTATGTTTCTAAATCAAAGTCAAAATTTCAAAAATATTAAATTTAAAATATAATTTATTTTATGTAAGTTTATGTTTTATAGCATCTAAATAAAATTATTATTTCATAAATATATTTATGAGTGGTATCTGTATATCCAATTCAGAAGAGCCAACTTTTAGAGCTAGAAATTGTAAAGTTACTATCGTTTTCATTTAAGTTATGCATTACCTATATCTTAAATTTAGTAAGCAAAGGCTTTATTTAATGCGAAATAAAGAAGAATTTTATTTTTAATATAAAATTTAGTTAACTATGTAGTTGCTTTATAAATATAAGGTTTATGCATAATTTAAAAGGATATTATATTCTTACTTATTTCCTGAAATAGATTGAATAAAAGAGTTTAAAGTTAAACCTTTACTGCAGAACAGAGCAGTAAAATAAAACATCTAGAAATTAATTTATTAAAAATCTTTTGAATATATGACAGATTTAATTAAAAATATTGGTGATTAGATTAAAATTAAAATCCTCAGATCCCTGATTATTGAAAATATATTAGATCCCTGGCATTGAGGTCATTTTAAGCTCGGTATGTTTTTTTGGTTTCATTTCGAATATTTGAAGTAGTTTAACATTTTTTCCAGGCAATTGAAGCTACACGTTTTTTCCAGTATTTCAAATAAATTGTTAGTAGATGCATGAAGTAAGATTGTAACTATTATTGTTACATTGTAAACAAATTAGTTAGAAGCAAATATATCATATATTCCATAAAAGTAAAAGCAGTGTTACGCATGGCAAAAATAGATAAAAGTTTCAGGTATCAGGTACAATTTTAATATGATGCTGTATGATAATTTTTGTAAAATAAAAGTACGTAATAACCAACAACCAAAAAGGTACTATAAAAAAGTAAAAATGCTTGTTTTTAGAAAAACATGTATATGTTTCATTCATTAATATATTGATCCTTAGTAACAGTTCAACAAGTAATTAGAAAATAATTTTCGTGTTGAAATTAACTTTTTATAGCCACATACAAGTGTTATGTAATTTAGGTGCTTATATTGTATAGCAATGGGATATTTATCGTAAAGGCATTTTAAACTTGAATACCATTCACAAGGAAATTTTTCCAAAAGCAGTAACTATTAATATTTTTTTAAGAGAAATATAGATTTTCTCTCCCTTTACACTAATCCTAAACAACTAATTAATATGCATATAACTTTTTTTGATATTGTGCATTACTTTAATGTATATCATGCAGGTTATCTTCAGTATATTTTAAGAAGGGCTGTTCAAAAATTTTACTATATAAAACTAGAGAGTTACAACTTAAACTCTTACTACAGGACAGAGCAGCGAAGTGAGGTCTCTGAAAGTGAGTTTCTCAATAACTTTTCAGATATATGAGATTAATCTTAAAATATTAGAGATTTGATTGAAACTCTTAGACCATTAGTCTTTGATATTATAGGGGAAAAGTTATATACTAAAGGTCTATATGGATAAAAAAACAAGATTGCAACTGTTACTAAAATTATTCTATTTTTCAAAAACTGGCTTTTTTACGAAAATATTAATAACCTTTTAAACATATTTGAACCAAAATGTTATTTGTATTAATTATATAAATATAGTAAAATAAGTTTTTGTTATTAATAGAGGCTTGATAAATATAACTTGTAAGTAGAAAATTTGTATCCTTATAACAAAAATCAGTTAGGCATGCATAACTTAAACGGATATGATGCTAATAATATATGATTTTTATAATAGAATATTACCGCTGATAATCAATTTAGTAATAAATTTATAGATAAAAACAAGAAATATCTAATAATCAAAAATGTGCTATAGAAAAGTGACAATGCTTAATTTAAGAGGAACATAAATACTAGTTTTAAGTCGCTAATATATTGACCTCTAGTAACAGTTGAATTAATTAAAAAAGAATTTTTAAGGAAAAAATAAATTTTTATAGGCACATACAAAATATTAAGTCACTTACAATGTAAATATATTTTAAATTTGAGTATCTTTCACTAGAAAATTATTCCAAACCAAGAGTAGCCACTGTTCCATATATTTTAAATATTTTTCTTAAGTAATAATTTCTATGTTTAAGGACTTTAGTCCATATAGCCTGAAATCTCCAGCTGAGAGGAAGTAATTATCTCTGTGTTAATATAAAGAGTTTGAAAGACGATTTAGCCCTTCAGCTCTAAAAATAGGGTTAAAATATGTTTATCGTTTAAAAATCAACTATTTTATTTAACAATAGCTTTACACTGCTAAACAACTACATACATAGAGAATGTTTTTAAAATTATTATGCATAACTTAAATGTGCATTATGCACGTTTTAATGCAATAGCGTTTTTTAATGTTCTAGCAATATTAGCATCACAAGGAGAATCTGATAAGAGTTTTCGTTGACTTACTAATTTTTTGGCTAACATATCTACGATCTCGTTACCACTTAACCCTATATGAGCCGCTCAGAGGAAAAGTGGTATATGTCAGTATTTTTTAATTTTTGAGTTATACCATTAATTATGTTTCTACTGGCCTAATATATTCAGTCGAAAACTGGTATAAGTCAAAATTTTAACTTAGCTAAGATAAGAACTTCATAGCAACATAATGGATTCGTTCGCTGGAATAGTGGTATAAGTCAAGGCACCACGCTGTTCCGATGTCGCGCCAGGTCATATTAAACTCGCTTTTTCTTGTTTAGTCAGGTTTTTTTAGTGTTATGGTACGTAGTGTGTAGATCAGTTACTGTAGCTAAGAAAAAAGATATGATAGAACTTCTTCAGTGGATTCCCCCGATTCAGCATCAGTTCTTCCTGGACTTACTGACAAAAGAAGATGCTGTTGACAGTGGTCCATTATCCGATTCTGATGAAGATTAATTTGTTTAATAACTTGTTTCTACTCTCCTTACTGTAAGTTTAGTATGTAAGATAAGTAGTAGTAATGTTTTGCTCTTCAAGCTCTATATTTTTTGAACATTTTTATCAGTAATAGATATCATAGTAAACATACTACAGCTATTTTTCTTTGGTTCATCAGTTTTGTGAAATTTGGTTAACTTTTACAAGGAAAAGTGATATAAATCACCAAGTTATACCACTTTTCCGCTATGTTTTTGAAAAAAACTTACTGGAAGAATGATATTGGGCGGCAAAAATGTAATTAATGGACGCAATCAGTAAAAATGTTTACCATATGAAATTTTAGTACAGGGTTATTATAAATACAAAAAAGTAAAGAAGATGTTACTGTGATTTTTTAATTCATCCAGATGCAAAATATCAATTTTCCAAATTTCTACTTTAAGGGAGTTAGACCACTTTTCCGCTGAACGGCTCATATATGCCTTAACCCATATAAATGTAAAGTTTTTAATCTATTAAGTTAAATCTGATAAGTGTAATCAGTTTCTTAATTTCCCATCTTATAGAATTTATCTTATTTGGCTAGGCGTATCTGTTTTCAATTACTTGAAGTACAGATATTAAGTCTATTAAAATTAAGTGCTTCTCTAATAGCAATAACTACAGATTTAAATATGTTGTAATGCTTATTAATTTGAAGTTAGTATCTTATATCTATGGGAGGAATATACATTTTTGCTACTTTACTTTTAGCATTTTTTAAAGCATCTTAATATATTTGTATGCCAATAGAGTAATTTTTTATTCCTAAAATAGCAGGTTTTTATTAATTATCGGATAGTCAGTAAACAAAGTGCTTCCTGAGGAGCTTAAATTGTCAGATTGTGAAAAATCAAAAAGGGTAATTAACTCCAATTGGGTACAACTCTTGATACATATCATAAATTTTTATTTTGTATTTAGATTTTTGTGTTTCATAAGAAACTTGGAGCAGAATATGCTGCGTCTCAATTACATGAGAGGTGTTAATGCTTCAACTAAAATGAGTTTAACAAGTATAAAACGCATAGCATCAAAGCTAATACCTAAGGCGTATTAATTACTATTAACTTTAAGTAGTATTGGAGGCAAATAAGGCCGTCGTTACCTTACATCCTCACCATGTTTTTGTGACGTATCTTAGAAAATTAGATCCTCTTTCACAATTAGAAAAATATTTTGTTTAAAAAAAAGCATTCCAAAGACTCCATAGAAAATAAAACTATTACAATCATTTTTTTTTAAATTTTTGTGCATAACTTAAATGTGCCTGATACACGTTGCCTTAAATATATTTTAGTAAGGGCTGATCAAAAAAGCTACCTATATAATATAAAACTAGTTTTATTATCAGTGCCTACCAGGGGGAACATTATGAGCACAAAAGCCATAACATGACCAATATGTCCGAAAGCACCATGCTGTTGATGGGAATCCGTAACAACAGTTCCGAACCATGTATCTATTTGTTCAGTACCGGTATTATTTCTTGTCCACCCATCAAAAACTGGTTCTGACTTCTAAATACGAACATACCCGACTAAGGAGCCAGTTGATTGCATTACTAAAAGCCGACGTTTTAGATCTAAATTTAATGGGTATGTATTTATTAAGAAACGTATCACACACCGGGGACCCAAGCAAGAATATTACCATCAGCTTCTGTAATATACCAGTAAGGTAAGGTAATAAAGAAGCTTATGAAGGAGACAAACAAAGGTAGACAGGGGCGGGACTTGGAAGAGGTAGAGCCAATCTAACTTCATCATAACTCGCGGACCCGACCAATAGGGATTCGAATACCTCTTTGACCGCTCACATAAACTACCTGTGTCAAGTAATATACATACATATAAGCTGTAAACGGAGAACGGACGTAACGAGTCTCGATTTAAACGTCGAGTCAGATTTTATGCACGCGCAGATTTCAGGTTCGCCAATTGTTAACATGACTTGTTCTGTATTCTGCATGGATGAGGCTTTAAGGGGATATCTTGATGCTTCTTTCCTATGCTCTGCATAAAATGTCAATAAATTGTTCGACTAAAAATTTAGAATCTATGTTTAGCTTGTCAAAAGAAAAAAGTGGTAGTATTTTAGGATTAAGCTTATTTGATGCAAAAGCTCTTGCTATCTAAGGAATCTTAATTTTATTTTAGATAGTAAAGGACTTTACAAATGTTCCAATAACAGTTTTTTTTATTTATATTTTGTATTCTGCTGAAGTCTAGCCGGTTCTGTATTTGACAGGGATGTATTGAATCTACGCAAAACATCTATACAACCATAATTCCACTAAAACTGACTTTTTACAAAGAAAAAACATTTAAAATAATAAAGATTTAAATGAATTTTTATGTTTTTGTTATTTGGAAAAAAAATATATCATCGTTTTTGATTTTTTTGTTATGACTCAAAAATTTAATTAATAGGCATTACAAAGTATATATAGTAGTAGCTTAAAACTGTATGAGACATTACACACGTAATAGATCAAAGATTATAGTAGTTGTATAATTTAAGAGAAGAAATGTTTTTAACTCATACTTAAGCTTTAACATATTAAAATTTCAAAACTGTTAGGTAACTAGTTCAAACGAGAAATTGATATAAAGGTAAAAGATTTTTCAAACAATAAATATTTCAATTAAGGAACATTGGACGTCGCTTTATGCCTAATTTTAATACCGTGAAGGGTGGACCTAATAACAAAATTACTATGTATTTGCGTATTTCTGACAGAAAAATTAATAATCTGATGCTGAGAACCATGAAGTGTCCAGTGGTCTTCCATTCTTAGTTACTCATAAGGTCACAACTGTTTAGATAAAAAATAAGTCTACAACAAGCATTTTGCATTACTTGGACTTTATTTCCTTTAAAGAAACTAAGGCAAGCAAAATGTCTAAAGTCTCAATAGTTGAATCTTTATAGAACTAAAGACTTTATTTTTCTTAAGTTTAAATTAAGATACCACAACTTGAAAATAGGCTTTCTTCCTAACTTCAGCAACATGATATTAAAATTTTAGTTGTGCATCCAATATTAGATGCAAGTTGCGAGCCATGTCCACATACTCAAGCGAAATATGATCAATACAAATCTTTATATTATTTTTCCAAAAATCAACCTTAGACTTACTTGCAAATAACATCACGTTAGATTTAATTGTGTTTAAATTAAAATTATCTCCTGACGATAAATGGCAAACATGTTCAAGTTTTTTATTAGCTACATCAACTCAATGAAGTTATTAGGGTCAAATGAAAAATACAACTGTGTACCATCAGCATAAGCAATAATCTTGGAGTATTTTAAAGAGGTTACTATATATGACGTACAGAAAATAAAAAGTAAAGGTCCAAAATTAAACCCATTATATACCATATTTTATGGGAAAAAAATTTTAATGAAAAGACTTGTAGGCCAATTACACAACGAGGAATTTGAAAATTTTATAATACAGTGGCATCCTATTGATTGGATTTCGTCTCAGAAAACATCTCCTATAATAAAAAGTTCGAGTGAAACACAATTGCAGGCCAAAAATTTGGGTTAATCATAACAAACTCAACCAGTAAATATGTAGACCCAAATCCTACTTGGGATATTCATACAGCTACACATAATCTATCTGGAAAATTGAGGAGCAAAGTATTCTTGCTGAGAAACGTATATGATTGTGTATCTCAGAGTACAATGCTAAATTTTTATAAATAATATATATAATTTAATATATATTATTTTATATAATATTAGATAATAAAAATATATTCATTTCTCTTAAATAATTTTAACACGTTAGTATTTGAGCGAAACATTAATATTTTTTGAGCTTTTTGTTTAACAAAAAGTATTATCAATCCTTATTCTTATGTTAGTTATGTATCAAAAACTTATATTTTTTTATTTCTACATACATACAATTTCTACAAAAGTGGCAACATTTTGTATTGTAATTTAATTGATTTACTTTAAGCATTTAAAGGCTTTTAAACACATTTCGATAATAGTTTTCTCACATTCTGGAAACTTAAATTTGGCGATTTTTCATCTAATTCTTGATAAAATTTTCGTCAATGTACCTATTAATAATTATTTTTGTAGTTATTAAATTATAATAATTTGTCTTTTATTTGTTATATAGCCAAAAATATTCATATCCATTTTGGTTATGCATGCAAAACTTATTTAATTCTATAATTCTCTTATATTAAAGTAAATATTCCACAGAATTGTCGTAATTCGATCGATTTATTTTAAACTTTTAATTGTTATTTAATGGTTTCTTCGTAATTCATCTCAAAATGAAAGAGTTATTTTAATTTGATTTATTTAAACACTTTCTAAAGAACTAAACAACAGAACGATATATTTTCTACTTTCCAATTTTAAATATATATTCTGTTTATTAAATTTTGGATTGAATATTATTATTTTTTTGTAATCTTTAAAATAATTGTAGGATTGGAGTGTTTTAATATAACCTCCTCTTGTATGTAAAAGACCCCTTTTTGTATATAAAATATATTGTAGTTTATCAAAAATAACGTTAATGAAAATACCTATTTTATCATTGGATTTTCGTTTTAAATCCTTCTGCAATATAAATGTATAATCTGTAAACAGGTTATAATCATATCCATTTTTGTTATGCATCAAAACTTACTTTATGTTATAGAGACCAATAATGCAAAAATCCTGATATGATATTATGTTTTTTCTCCATGAAACCATTGTATCCCTAAAGAAATCCAATATGGTACAGTAAAGCTAGACGGTATAAAATTTACTTGCGAGGAACGCATCGAAATAACAACACACCTACATAACCCTCTCGATTCAAGAAAATTCTTAACGCGAAGTTATATGTAAACTTAGAGCTGTTTCCGTTTCCTGCAGTTAAAAATTTTGACTTGAAAAAAAATTCCCTGTTAAAAAATACAAGCTTTAAATTTTTATATTAGCAATTTTAACTTATTGAACCAAAAAGCTTTTAGGAACAAAAACTGATTAATCTGGAAATAAAGACACAAGACTAACCTTCTTTTTTTTTCTCTTTGGAATCTTATCAAGTAGATTGACCTTTTCGAGTTTAAAACCCACTCATGTTTTTGTTGATACAACCAATATGGACTAGGCTACCATAGTTATATATGATGATTTAGATTAATGCTTCGTGAGATAAAATCTATGAGGTAAATGATTTCACTGCTCCTCGTTACTTAAACTATACGTTTCAGCAACGCAATTTGCCATAAAACTCTTCCAATTAGTAAATTTTTCTCGAAATTAATTCAAGACGACCGTAAAGTCCATCCAAAAATAAAAACTATTTAAACTGGGCTCTAAGATGTCTATGAACCTATGCACCGAACAGCTAACAATGTTCCACATAACTCGAGCCTAAGAATTGATGTAAGCCTTAGTGGAGCGACTCTCCACTTTACACAAACAAGATTAAATCGTGTATCTTTTCATACTGTTTTTGAAACAAATTCTAATTTTAATAAATTTAATAATTCTAAGCTGCTCGCATTCTTTGTAAAGTCAGAGCCCTAATGATGGTCTATGGCTGAAAGCGCTAGGCAAATGTCAATATATTTCTTACGCTGAATAGCTAACTTTATTCTATTTGACTTTCTCGATAGTCAATTACAGTGTACAACTGAATTAATTCAATAAATTTAGTATCTATAAAAAAGAATGATCATATCCGTGTTTGTTATGCACGAAAATTTACTTTAGGTTAGAGACGAATAATGCAAAAATCCTGTTATGAGACCCTATTTTTTATTCATGAAATCGTTGTGTCCCTAACGAAATCCAATACGATATAGTAAAGCTAGACGACATAAAATTTACTTGCGAGGAACGCATCGAAATAACAACACACCTACATAAACCTCTCGATTCGACAAAATTCTTAACGCAAACTACAAGCAATTCAGATAGTGTTTTCGGCCTTGGAATGGGTGGCAGCCGGCTCGGTTCAAGGCGATCCCATAACCTGATCAATACGTTTGCACTCGCCAACGAACCCGAGTTAATGATCAATTCTGCTTAATTAAAATTAAAATACGAAGGTGCAATGGTACCGATATGCGAGCCCTGGCCGCCGCATCTCTTCTTGTCCGCTCGCATTGCGAATTACGACCTACATGAACCATAACTTCTATGTTACATATTGGTTCCCTTGTCCCTATCAGTCCGTTTATTTGCTTTTCGTTTTTTAGTACTGCGTATTTCGATAATTGTTTCGATATGGGGTTTAATGTATTTAATCAAATCGATATTCAACGGAGATTAGATCTGAATTGGGAAGAGCAAAGAGTTTCTTAGACGCCATCGTGACCATACTGCGATCTGATTTAAATTCCTTATTTGGAAGTAACCAGCACACCCTATTGTTAGCTCGATGTTACGTTTATATTTACACGAAAACATTGCTTTGTTATAAGCAATTTATTGTTGTATTTAAATTAAATGCACCTCGGTATTCACACCGTACGATTTTGGTGTATTGTATAGACCAGGAAATCACGCAATTGCTCGTTGGGTTGTCGAGATATGTGCTAGGCTATAGGTTAAATTTTAATAAACTGTATAAAGTGTAAATTTAAAGTATTCCTAAATTTCCTTAATTGAAGATAATGTTTATACTTTTATAAAAGAAGAATTACAGATAGAAGAGGATTAAAGCGTTTATTGCTTATGGCTCCTTTCATAAAATTGATCAAATATGATTATTTACTTCACTTCCAAAGACATTCAAATTTAGGAAAAAAAAATTTAGTTTAGCTAACTTTTGATCAGAGTTAACACATTTTGTATTTTTATTTTAACAGTTTTTTTTTGTTATTTTACAGTTTATGTCTAAATATCTGATTACGTAAAACTTTCAGTTGCCTGTGAAAATAATATGATCCAGACCTCAGGATGTCCCTTTTTTGAACTTAACTATGAAAACTTAGATTAATAAAATTATAAACTTTTGTATGGAATATATAGGAATAGTGTTTATCTTGATAGTTGATAAATTATATAGGATATTTTATTTTGTGCCTAACTATGGGAAATTGGGCATAGAGCATTTCAACAGTTATGAATGATTAGACAACTAACACCAATTTGTTGTAACATAATTTCCCTATTAAAATTAATAAATTGACCCACCTCTATCTAATACACTATGTTTTGTTTGAAATTTTGGCTTTGTTTGACTTTTTTGTATAATAAAAGCCAATTAATAAAGTGTTTTATGACAGAAACTCAAAAATTGAAACTCTAAATACATAAATTGACAAAAAAAAATCCATTAAGAAAATAGTTTTATTACATTAAGAAATTTTTTTTATTCCAAATAATGCATTTTCATCCTTCAATAAAATTAAGGCGTGTTTTATAAAAAACACATATGTCCAAAATCCAACATTTTCAGGAAATGAAAAAAACATTTTGTTTTAAAACAAATTCATTTCTTCATAATTTTTTTATTAATTAGAGCGTATATTAAGCTAATATATTTAATTCTTGTTTAAAAAAAATAATTCTAATATATTTGTTAAAAATTTGATAAAACTATTGGACATAAGTTGTTCTTGCAAGAAGAAAAAGTTAAATAAGAAAAACATACGTTTTATTTAACAAATTTAAACATAAAATAAATTCTAAACAAGGATTAGTTTAATAGTTTGTAGTAAATTAATCTTCACATCCACTACTATTATCATCTTCTTCATTAATGTCCATGTTATCAGGGTAAGTATTATCCAGAATCCATTCATAGTAGTTTTTATTAGCTACAAGACGTAGTAACGGTAACAGTGATCTTAAATTCTCAGCTTTATTTGAAGCAAACGGAAGAGGTTCCTTGTAAAGCCTTTCCAGTTGGATGTTGCATGATAAATTTGCTTTGGCCACAATACTGCTTCTGAATGGGCCACTGTATGAATCCTTTAAAAAAAGTAAAGATGTTTGGTTAGTTATTTTCATAATCCTAATTTTTCTAATGTTGATAGCTGGCTTTGGAGTTTTTAGGAAAAAGTTGCAGGTCGCAGTTTTTATATCAAAAAAATCGTATTGCTTCATTTTTATCAAATTAAATTGGTTAGGTTTCATTCTGGCATTTAAAATCATATTTTCCCAATCCTCTGGTATCTCGGCTCTCTCTAGGCGTCTTTTATTTTTCTCTATCAGAGCAAAATCCGAATCGTTTGTCAAAAAGGAATAACCCCTCATTGGAAATATGTATTCTTCTGAATCGACGATTTTTAGAATATTGACCAAGGTGTGCAAAAAATGAGCCATTACGTAATTTTTATTTTGCCCTGGGCAACCGTCACTAAAAATAACCAAACTGCGGTTATGGATGTGGTTTTTAAGGAAATGCAGTAACATCGAAGTGACTTCATTGGCCCCTAGTGTACATCCAAACATTATCAGTTCCAAGGTCATGTATACCAAAAACATTATACCAAAGTTGACGGCTATAAAAAACAGGGTTAGATGGTATGTGAGGAAAGGGCAAATTTTGCATAAAATCAAAACTGATACACCTTACTTCTCCAGCTTTTGCTTTGATTTTAAATTTTCGTTTTAGGTCTTAAAAAGCTTCAGCTTTACGAATGTGTATCTCCTTTTCTAATTCTAATCTATTTCGTTCTTCTATGTTAAGATCTGTACGGTTTAGTTGCTGAGCAAGTTTGTCGCATTCTGAACAAGCGTCAGATCTTGGAAATCCAAATTTAATGTTAAAATATGTCTTAAATACTTTCCAGTAACTTTTATATGGTATGTTTATATTATAACTTTGTAGGAACATTCTATGCATATCCCTTAACGTAAGAGATTCTGGTAAATAGGAACAGTTTGGATTTTTACGACGTGAATAATGCGAGCGACTAGCGGAAAATGATTTTATATGGATTTTAATAAGTCTTGTAATGTGATCTGGAGTTTTTGTTGGCCTGTTTCCATGTATTCCTCTTTTGTCGTTGGGAGAAGCTCCAGTAGTCATAAGAGAATCTCGAATTCGCCTTAAACGAGCATCTTTAATGCCATATAGGCTGAGAAAAGCTTTCTTACACACATTTATTTCAGATTCATCCACCCTTATTTTGTAAGTAAAACTTGCACCGTGAGTTTTTTTATTTATTTCAGATCGGGGACGTCTTCTAATAACATGGTTCATTGATATGAGACCACTTAAATGAGAATCTTGATTATTTTTGTCAGTCATATTATTAAACTGGGTAAGAATGGTAATTCTATTTTCTTCAGCAACTTTGGAAAAGCCGGAATTTTTGCAACTATAAAAAATTTTTTTTTTATTGGAAAACCCACACTTAAAAAATATACCCTCTAACATACCTGCATGCTTCGCCAGTTTTACACGCTAAAACACGTTTGCCCTTGTGATTTATGTGCTCTTCACCACGAACTTTTAACTCTTTGATCACTGTCTCCTTCTTTATTTTCTTTGGCTTTTTTGTAGGCCAATTAGTTAACTTCTTCACGATCTTGCATTTTTTTTAGTATAATTTTTGAGCAAGAAAAAGCAAATTCTAACCTCCAGTCAAAAATCACAAGAACACGTCTGGTTTATAGACAAAACAATAACAAACTGACTAATAATTCGAGCGCTTCAGCGAGATATTACGACAAAAAGCACACATGTCCGATCCTGTCGCACGGACTAATGCTGTATTTGGGG
This sequence comes from Anthonomus grandis grandis, assembly GCF_022605725.1. Lineage (NCBI taxonomy): Eukaryota > Metazoa > Arthropoda > Insecta > Coleoptera > Curculionidae > Anthonomus > Anthonomus grandis. The sequence continues at coordinate 11,193,999 of NC_065558.1, forward strand.
GAAAAACAATGGACATGTGTGTTTTTTGCAGAATTATCGAATTTTCAATTAGCTCTATCTTAGTCCTTGTACCGTTTTTGTAAAACATGCCTCAATTAGATACTTTTCTTGATCTAACAATAAATATTTAAATATTATTTGGTTGCTGTTAAAAAATCTTATGGGTCATTAAGTAGTTCTCTTAAAGCAATATTGTACAATGAAGATCAAAAAAGCATATTAGAACGAAGTGTAGAGTATAATTAAAATTATTCTCACCTGTTGGGTGCCAAAATGTACCAAAATTATAAATAAGAGTAAAAAAACTAACATTTACTTAAAATGGTAAAAAATAACGGCCATGATATATAAACTTTTTGATGACACAAATTTAAAAATTAAGGACACGTAAATTTCCAAAATAAAATTTAATAAAGAATTTAATTTTAAAAATATAAAAAGCTAATTTTTTATATTAAAATTTAAAAAATAATTAAAATAATGCAGTTAGAATTTCTTCATAAAATTATATGCTTTCCCTAAATTCACAATAAATATTTAAATACTCTTTTATGACTCGATTGCTGTTTAAGAATCTTACTGGTTCATTAAGTAGGTTTTTTTAAAGTAAGTGTTGTAACGTATAAAAATTATAGACTTATATAGATTGAAAAAGTATATTATATATAAAAGTTTTACCTATTGGGCACCAAAATGTAAGAAAAATATTTAAAATAAAAGTCGCACAACTAAAAGTTACTTAAAATGATAAGAAATAAGGGTCATGTCATATAAACCTTTAAATGGCATAATGCCAAAAACAGAAATTTATAACACATAAAGAAATTAGTTAAAACTTATAAAAAGCTAAATTTCTGGTATTACAATTAAAAAAATACTTAAAATAACGCACTTTTATATCTTAATAAAACTATATATTTTTCCTTGAATTCACAATAAAACTTTACATATTAAATCGATTGTTGTTTGAAAATTATAATGATTTATTAAGTAGCTTTTACAAAATAATAATGTTTTAAGAAAGAACAAGACCAACACAAACTTGTATAGATTAAATTAGCTCGTATAAAAATGATTGTTGAAAAATTAAATTTTTTCTCTGACAGGCTACTCAGTGTAATTCTTTTTTATTCTTAAGAATTTTTGGATATTTAAAAAGGATTTTTAGAACAGTTTAGGTGTTTTTTGGTTAAAATATGTCAAATTTTACTCGCACAAACTCTAGGTAGTAGTTTTCTTAAAATATAAATTACTGAAAGAAAATTTTAAATGCTTTTTATGTATTTGGTACTAAAAGGGCATTATTATATATCTCGTGTGCTTTTCTCCAGATTTTAGGAACTTTAAAGACAATTTTGGATAAAAATGTGTTTCTGAGATATGATATGAAAAAGTTCCTGGAAGACGTACAAAATGATTAGAGAGACTGAAAAATAAAAAAATTCCTTTGCAATTTTTGGGCATTAAATGCCTGGAAGAGATAAAATATTACGTTAAATTATGACAGATATCCGAAACTACTTAGAAAAGTTGAGACACGTAAAAATTTGTATGAATTACTCTGAAGAGCCAGAGCAGCTTTGAAATACCTGTAATATTTAAGAATTAATTCAAAAGCTTGGAATAGAATAAAATCCTAGTTCCAGAGTCTCAAAAATATGACCCGTTATTTCCAATGCCAGGAAAATAAAAATTATTGTAATGAAATTTAGGAACACACTTATTTTGACAACTAAAACTAAACAATTAAAACTGAATAACGTCACAAAACGCGTCCTTTTTAAAGATCCGTGGAACAATTTAGAAATGTTTAAAATTTTGTTCATTGTTTTTACCGAAAGAGACTACTAGTTTTTAGAGAATTCTGACAGTCAAAGCAACCAAGTGTACAAATTCTAGAGAATTAAAAATAGAGGGATTTACAATAATATAATCTGAATAACCTAAATTGGGGCTAAAGTGGGGTCTTTAAACAAGATAAACTACTTAAATGAAAGCATTAAACTAAACAACCCTAAATAAATACTACTAATCTACTTTAACTACAAAATACGAATAAAATACCTTAAATTTTCATAATAATAGTAAATGCTAAGATGGTCAAAATCCTTAAAATGCAAACCTCGATCCTCTGCTAAAAAGGAAGACTTTTCAGGTATTTTTCAATTTCTATTTGAACATTTTGTTCTAAAAACGTATTTTATTATATAAATTGTGGGCATTTTATTTGGATTTTGAATCTTCCAGAATTTTTAGTAAAATTGATATCATTTCAATTTATCAACGATGAAGATAAAAGAAAATATTAAATATTACTATCTAAAGAGAACAAGGCTGATGAATACGTATCCCTGAATCAATTTATTAAACTAAGAAAAGAGAATAAAACGTCAGAAATAACGCAAGTTGAACCTGCGGGCGGAAAACTAAATTACATTTTATAAAATCCAGGCAATGCAATGCATTTAAAACTTAAAGTTTACATAATGCGCGATATGCCGGTAACAACATATATGGCCTCGAGATAATGGCAATCACAAAAGACAGTGCAGACCGATAGAAAAAAAATATAGAGGGCAATGGAACGAGCAACGCTTGGAGTTATCTATAAGAAACCGAATCAGAAAAATAGAATTAGCTAAAAAAGCACAACTAGCTCAAGATTGGCAGGAATGGAAAGGACTCGGACGAGTCTATGTGCAGGAGTGCACCAAGTAAGGCTGATCAAGAAGAATTAGATGAAAATTATATTGTAATATGATTTATCTACTATATGAAAAAAACTACAATTTAAAGCCTATAGCCTTATAGAAAACCTCTATATTTAATTCGTTCTTAATTATAAAGCATCCTTAACTTCGAGTATGTACAATGGTGTTCTCTTAAGTCTAACTCCATATACATAACTCTCACCAATAAAACTAGTATGGAAATTTGAAAGAAAATTACAATTTGTATATAAACCTCAAAAAATAGTGACAGACATAGAACATAAAAACAAAATCACCAAAACCCAACAACCCGATCATCTGGCATATCGCAGTCATCACATCGTTATCCGAAACCCCAAAATTAAAAGGTAATTTTCAGCTCATTTAACTTAAACCACCCAAAAATTCTATTTTTAGCTAGAGTCTTTTTCATCTGCGGGGTGTGAAAAACAAAAGCACGAGGGGGTTGAGGCACGAGCCTCCCCACAGAACGCGCTTCCGTTTTCGTAAACCTGGAAACAGCCTGTTGTCATATGTGACGCGACTTCTGGATTCCGAATATTTAAATACGCTCTTCCGTAGTAAAATGACGTGTCGCGCCCATATTATTGTTTGGGGGAATGTTTTTTTTTGTTTATAATACGCGTGCTTATGCCGTTACGGTTTTTTTTTAAAGGTTTTTTTCTGTTTACGTTTTGCTTCCGCGTGTTTTAGTTGAAGGGTAAGTTTTTGTCAGAATATGGTATTTATATATATTTTTGTGAGGGCAGATGGCGTAGGATGTAATTTTTAAATTTAAAAAGACATTAAAAAGTTTTTTTGGGGGTATGGCTTATAAATAAAGCATTGGGAGACAAGGTTTTTATTTACTTGTTTTTTAGTTTGCCGGAAGAAGTTATGAATTTTAGTCATCTAGAAAAAAATTCAATTTGAAGATTCTTCAACTTTCATAGATTGAAAAAAAAAATTGTAATTTTATATGAAAAACATAATTAATAAAATTGATAAAAGAACGAAGAAAAAATATACACAAGAATACCTACATGAACTAGATATACTGATAATCCTACTCAGATCAATTTGTCCATTCTCAAAGAAGTGCCTGTAAGTAGCCTCAACTTATTCTGATTATATTATTTAAATAATATTTCTCAGAATTCGGTACATTTTGGCGCCCAACCCCAATTTTTATTTTAACCTACACTTGTTGTTTTTGACTACCTAGAAGTCATTAACTGCTTTTATATATCATCTAAGATTTCTTGTCAAGAAAGCTTTGCTATTTCTGGTTTCTTTTAGTTAGACCTAGTGTCAGTTGTTATACTTCCAAACAGTTCAAATCAAAATCAAAATCATTCTATGTCTTTTTCAGGCAGTGAAAGTTACATTTCATTTACTTCTGGACAATAATTTCAACCTTGACTTAAAAAGTCTGAAGCAATTGAAAACTGGCTTCAACTGCCTGGATGTAGCAAAATATATTCTTTTTCCTAAGCAGCTATAACTGATTTCCATTTAAAAAAACCCTGTTTTTTGATTTTTAACTGTCTACCTTTTTGTCAATCAAATCAAGGAAAAAATTCACATATTATCATAGATTTTGTTTCGTTTCTCTAATGTTTTCTCTGAATATACAACTGCCTGGAATTAAAAAAGTGACTTCTTATATTCCATATAAGATTTCTTAAGATAGTTAATAAAACAATTAAGTTAATAAGAAAAATCACAAAACCGATAATTTTTAATGTGACATTTTTAAATAGGTAAATAGCCAGAAATATCATTGTATCCTATACCACTAAGTTTTATTCTCTGGAGCCTTCTAGGATCAAAAGTTTATAAGTAAACCTTAGAAAAAAATTAGAGAGAATACTTTTAGTAATATTTAAAAGGAGATTTAACTATATAGATAAATTAATTTTCAGCATTTTTAACCGCCTATAAAATATTTTTTTAATTATATTTTAATTAATGTTAAATGTTCGTAAAATAGCTTAAGATACAATATAAGGATTATAAGCAAAATTTATCGTATAGTCTAAAAACGTATTTCAAAAATTAATGCTTTATTTTAAAAAATCCTCTATTCAATAATAAAAAAAGCAACAAAAAAAAGACAATTTAAATTTTTCTGCTTTTTAGAAAAAATAAGTAAATCATAGCCATTTTGATTATGCACAAGAAATATTGGGACACAAGGCTTTATTTACTTGTATTCTTAGCTTGCTAGAAAACTATATCATGAGTTAAAGTCATTTGGAAGAACAATCATATTTAACTTATAAAAAATTAGAGAAAAATATAAAAAACAAAATAAGTAATGCAATATTTGATTTAAAATATAAAAGAACTAAGGAAAAATTATAAACATAAGAATGCCTAAAAAAGACAATTTAAATTTTTATGCTTTTTAGAAAAAAAAATCGTAGCCATTTTGGTTATACACAAGAAACATTGGAACACAAGGTTTTATTCACTTGTATTCTTAGCTTGCTGGAAAACTATAACATCAGTTTTGGTCATCTGAAAGAAAAATTATATTATACTTAAAATAGAAAAAATAGAAGAAAAATATAAAAAACAAAATAAGTAATGCAATGCAAAGCAAAATAATAGGCGAAGGGCACTGTTTACTTCACAATCTTTATTTCAAAAATGCCGACGCGTTTCTTCATATCTTCGTTCATTCGTTGCGTCCTTTTTAACCTTTTTATGGATATTTTGTGATAATATCATGTAACTTTTACTATGTTTTTAATTAATTTATTAGTTTAATAACACCCTTATATATTTTACTTAAATAGTTTTCCCTTGACAATGGTTTAACAACCGAAATGCATCAGGATTTTTAAAATAAAGATTGTGAAGTAAACAGGACCCTTCGCCGATTAGTTTGCTTTGCATAATGGTACTTCACCCTGAAGAAATCTATGGAAATCTAAGTAAGGCAATATTTGATTTAAAATATAAGAACTAATGAAAAATAACACAAGAATGCCTACATAAACTACACTTGAATTTTACTTTTTTTATTTTATTCTTTCTGGAAAAAGTACCTATAAGTAGCCTAAGATTATCCTAATTATGATTTCAAACTACATTTTTCACTAAGATCGTGGTTTGTGTACCTTATCCGTAAATCTTAAAATGACGATGAACATTTTGTACATTAATACAAAAAAGCGGCAAAAAGGGTAAAAAACATTGCGCATATTAACCTTGCCTACGTGACATCACAATGATAGAGATCATCATTGAAATACATTTGTGAACGCCAGAAACCTATATCGATCTTCTTTAATCCTAAAAGAAAGGAACATCTTTATAAATATTATGTCACCAAAAATTGAAAAAACGACCCCATTATTAAGTGATTATGAGCCGTAGACTTGTCCCCAAAGCGCGCATTGGACCGCATAAAAGAAACGAAAAACACACCGAGCAATAACCGTATAGAGAGTATTTCCTTTCCTTTTAGTTTTTCACCGCAACAAAATTGTTCGGGGGACAATCCAGATATATTATAAGCGCACGTAACACGATATATTTTTATATATGCGGTCAGGTAGGACGGAGCCGTAGACCGATGACGAAGACAAATAAGGACCATATTTATGTCATTGTCAACGTTGCATCCTTTTGTCCTAAATATTGTCGAGGATTATGTCAGGTAGCGGATTTTGGCTTATTCAAGTTTGTGCAGATGCACTTACGAGATTACCACCCTTAAGCGCATCCAAAACATAACAGTATCTATTTCAAAGAAGTTTTTTGTGACAACTATATTATGGGGCATAATCCTAATAGATATGACATGTATTTTACAATAATATTATACAAAAAAAATGCATTATTATGTAAAACATATAGTTATTCAATTTTGTCCAGGATTCTAATCCTTTAAATTTCCCCCATAACGTACATTGAAAATATTACAGAATTTATTTCAATATTTACTATAAATTGTTTTATAGTATACTAATAAATATGTGAGACACTTTACAAAACCTTATAATATTTAATCGAAAATTGCAAATGTTATGCATAATCAAAATGGATATGATAATTTTTTTCCTAAAAGAATAAATACATAGTATGTATCTTAACTATTATAATTTATCTACCAAATATGTTGTTTACTATGTGTGGAATGAAGGAGCTCGAAGACTAGAAAGTGATGTATTTGCTATAAACCCAATAGAATCTAATCTGTAGTAAAACGCAAATTTATCGAAAGCATTATTAGAGCTTAGCATGAAAGACAAGGTGATAATTGAAGTTCCTTGTGAAGTTCCTTGAAGTTGGACATACTTAAATTGAAGTAGATTCGATTCATGCTACCATAGAAAGAAAACTGAGAAAGAAAGAAGAAGTTTATATTCCAGTGGATATCTTATTTAAGCTGTAAGACAAAATCTCAACCGATATAAATCCGCTAACCACCAACATGATGATTTTTTGAAATACGAAAATATTATTTATAATAGCATTCGCCCTAGGAATATAGTTGAAGACTCTTGGGTCCACTTATGACCATCTTATGACTAATGTAAGATTAAAAACCATTACGTACACGGTAAAATCGAATTAATTCCTTTTCATGTCAATCAAAATTATACGATGGATCTCGCCCAATTGAGGCCTCCAAATATGAATATTTGCAGGAACTAGAGAACTCAATACCACCATTCTTTATATGATAGTTTTAGTTATATTTATTCACGTTAATAATAAAAATTTGTTATGCGTTAATTCCTTAATTTTTGTTTTTTATTGGCTTCGTGTCAATCTCGCTACTAAATATGAAATTAGAGTACCAAAAGGTATCATCAATATTTTTTATAAAAAAGATTCTCAGTACTGCTTTTAACCTATTGCAACTATTTTCATGAAAGATTTTTGCTTTACCTTAAGGTGATGATTACAATAACAAAAATTAGTTATACTTTTTAATATAATTGTTGACGTTTCCTCCTAAATGCTGCTAAAAGTTTTAAGCTTATTCTAGCGTCTGCAAATGCATTTAATATATTTTTATCCTAAAAACATAGGAATTTCTTCAGTATCTATTTCGAATAAAAGTTTCAGTAATAATTATTGTACTATGAAGCATAATTTTAGTAAAAAATAATTTTAGCACATTGTCAAATAGGTGGTATCTAAAAACCTGAAGTTATTTAGTTATTGTCAGTGTTATGCATAATTAAAATGAATATGACCATCCTTTCTTAGCCTATTAGAAAAGCTCTTATAATCAAAACATAATTTTAAGATAGTTACAAATTAAAAATTCTTCTCCAAGATAATCTTGTTTTGCCTTCATATAAATTTGTGGAAATGAAAGTCGATCAGCATAATAAAAAATACGGCAGTGCCTATTTCATATGAATGTCTCAGTGATGATTATGTTCTGTTGCATAATCTTAATGGATATGGCACGCACTGCACAACATTATCATCAAAAACGCATTATTACAAAATATTGGCTACCAAACAACAGCTGCCCTTTAAAAACCTAAAATTATTCCACAACGATGCCACCAGTTCGAGCCATACCTACCAGCATATTGACTGCATTGACAATAAATATAATATAGGGTGGAAGAAGACACACGTCAGAGTCGTTAATTCCAATAAATCACTAAATTGCGGGGGTGTAATGCAGTTAATAGCCGGTCAGTTGCACAACTGTCACATAACCTTATGTAATCCATTATTTCGGGAAGCTCTAGGCTGGTCCCCTCTTTTTTTTTGGAATAGGGGGAAGAATAAAGCGTTTGCTTCCTTTTGAACGTTAGACCGGGATTCAGGAGTCAATGGGTCAGCAGTTAAATGAGTAAGTATCGATTTTCAGGATATTTTGTTGGCAAGCCGCGAACATAATCAATTTTTTAGTATCTCCACACATTTTTCTCGACATTTGCGGTTTTCGGACGGTTCCAATGATATATCGTTGCTGCTCAGTCAGCTTAATAAATTATAGTATGTTTTTAAATGGTTAACCCATAAAATATATGGTTTGCTAAATATGTTTTTACATTTATTGGTCAATAAACTCAGTTTCGTATGGGGTTTTTTCAAGTTATTGTCTTTATGAAAGCTTTTTTTTCTTTTGGGTCGTTATATATGACTGTTGAAAAATGCACATTGTCTTGTCTATTTTTAGGTTCAGACAGCAGCTGCGAATTTTTTTGTTTAAAAGAGACTATTAAAATTTTATGAACTTTTATTTTACTATTTTATGTAGTGAATATACGATTTTTTAGAATGTTAAAATGTTTGTATGGGTGAGCTTATTTAATTTATGTTAAATATTAAAACTTTGTTTAGGGCAATGAATTACTTGAATTTATATATACTTGTTGCGAAATAATTTGACTTTATAACATTTTTTTGCTACTTACAGTACAAACTTTATAGTTTGTTTTTAGGCGTATTCTCATAAATTTCATTTTTTTTCATAATTTTATTTAGTAATACAGTGTAACTAGACTATTGATGTCTGGAATATTCGATTAGGTTTAATTACTCATAAGTTCTGTTCTTTGTAAAGGATCTTGGTAAGTCTAAGACGTAGTAGGAAGCATTTATTGTAAGATTTTCTGGTTCATTTGCCTTTGAAAATCCAATGATTTGGTCAAAATAAAACTTATGTACTTACTTCGGCTTCGTTGCTTAAAAATATTGAACTGATAAAATATTTTAAAAAAATAATTTTCCATAAAGGAATAATTACTTTCACAGATTTCTTCTATTCACTTTTCAACTTTTTTACTTGTCTTACCTTTTAGCAGAGTATGAAAAGATACTATATAATAACTCATTAGCTTTGACCCTTTTTTGGATTTATTTTCGCAAATTCATGATGCAATTTTTTTTTTGTATTTTTTTTCTGACTTGAATTGTTTTGAGCAAATTGTCGAAGATTAAGTATTAAAACGACAAGAATATGGCATATCCAATAAATTGATCAATAGGTAATTATTGTCAATATGTTTTATAGATAAGAACAATATATCACTTTCAGGGAAATGCCATAAAACATTCAATGCTATAAATTTTATAAAATTCCCATAAAGCACAAGAAATTACAAATCAAAAACAATAAATTAAAAAAAAAGGATCAAGGTTTATATATAAAGTTAACAGTAATAATATAAAACAAAAACTGAATAGTATGCAAATAAAAGGCCGACAATTTTATTGAGTATTTTGAGCCATACAAGTGACGCTAATTAATTAAAACATATTCTTTAATTATAACGATAATTTTTTGGTAATTGTTGGTTTAAACAACTATTGATAAAGGTTCAATAATTACTCCGCATCACTGTCGTGTTGACCGACACTTATAATTATCGACTCTTCAAGGAATTTTGATACTTCTTCGTTCTCTCTAGCAGAAAACGAGCAAAAATAAATTCCGTTCCCTTGTCAGATGATCTGAGTTATATGGCAAGTAAACTGGCAGCAACAGCGAGCCTCGCCTTTCAATATTCAAGAAAAATAAATCTCAGCATCTCGCGCTCCTTTGTAATTAGTGGTTTCTTAAACAATGGCCATATCTCGTTGTCCTTTTTCCACGTCCCGTATCGTCCTATGTCCCTCCTTTTCTTAGCCAGTCTGGCCAGTTGTTGTCGCCATACTTATATACTTTTGTTTTATTTTAATAGCCCCATATATTTAAGGATACGCGTATTTTTGCATTAGGGCCCCGCGAAACCTTTTTTAATCCTGTTTTTTTTTTCTGTTTTGCCGTTTCGTGACAGCATAAGGAACATGAGAGACGTTGCCTTTTAAGTTTTTTGGAAATAACTTTTCGGGCGCTTCGTCGTCTTTTGCGACGACATAAATTATAAGGAATTAAATGAGATACAAAGGCGGACTTAACGGCACAACATGTGGAACACATTTTAAATTTATTTGCACCTAATATATTACAAATTATTGTGTTTATTCTGCTTGTTCGGCCTTTTGAAACGTTTTGTCAGCTAATTAATTTACGAGGTAGTAACTTTTTATTTCTGGCCTGGGCGCGCTCGAATCTTTTGTCTGATGTATTCGGTCGGAATTGTTTTATTACAAGCCTTTATTTAATTACCTCAATTTTGAAATTTCCAACATGGGTGTGTAGCCGGTTTGTTATCTTATTTTAGAGTTACTATTCGTGATAAATCCATGGCTGGACAAAAAAATACGTTTTAAAATTTTAGGCCTAACATGTATATTTATTACTAAAATACATGCATCTATTATTAAACCAAATTATTTTTCTTTATAAAGTTGTTATGCATAACTTAAATGGATCTAGCTTTCTTCTGTTTAGAACCTAAAAACGTGTGTTGTTTAACCCAAATAAAGTAAGGTTTCCTTAATTTTTTTTCAAAAACTAAATTTAGAATCTGTTAGTGGTTATTATTTAACTAAATTTAGGAATTTAAAATAATATTTTATTGATTATTGGAAATCTAAAAAAAAAACAATTAAATTTTGGAACCTTTATCTTAAGTAAAATAAAGTATGTGCATGACTTAATAAAAGTAAAACACAACAATTGCAAACTTTACCAAATAACCTTAAATTTGAAATATTAAACATGGTTGTGTAGCTGGTTAATTATCTTTTAGAAACTACAATCCATGCCTGAACGAAAGAATCCATTTTTAAATTATATGCCTAACATAAAGTATAGTTATTCCATTAAAATTAAATTAATTACATGCATTTATTAAATAAATAAATAATGCATTTTATTTCATAAAGTGTTTATAAGCATAATTTATAAACAAATAAAATTTTTTTATCAACCTAAAAAAATGCGTTCCATAAATAAGAAGCAAATTGGTATATATACAAAATATATATTTATTACAAAACGTTCTGACATCGCTTAACAAAAAATAATTCTTGTATTTTTTTTTAATTAAATCATCTTAAGATTCAAGAGTTTATAATAATAATGTATTTATTTAGCTTCAGCTACAAAGGTAATACATAGTATAGATAATATAACACATAGTTCAAACTTAAGCATTTAAATCAATAAAAGTAAAAAATGCAAATAAATTGAAAAAAGTGTGTGCTTATAGGTGCTCGTACATATACAAAAACACAAAAACTCCCACATACAGAAAACGAATAAGTAAAATTTAAGCCTAAAATAAAATAGCAAAAATTTATAAAAACGAGTTCAAATTGTAAAACTAAAATAAAATAATTATACATATGAAACAACAATCTTGGAGATCCAATTGTAAAAGAAAATAGCGCTGTATGAAAAGCTACGTTTAAATAACGTACTTAGCTGTGTAAGTGGTTTTATATGAACAATATGTGTTGCCTTGCGAAAAATTAACCTTTCTCGAATTAATAAGGGAGATATGGGATTTTTTTAAAAGAAAAGTACACAAATGAAGTATCCTACGATCCTCCATTTTAAGCCAATTAATCCTTTATAAGAAGAGGGCTTTTTAAACTAAAGACAAAACGTATACACGCGTTCTGAACTTGTTACTTGAACTCTTTCCTTACATTCATTATCCAAATAAAAATCATAATAAATAAATTGACTCAATACCAAGCTCTAATATAAGTTTTCTTTATTTTCCTGATTTAAAATAAATCTGTTAATTTACGATAATCTGACAGCCATAAATGATTTTTTGATTAATTTTTTAATGTGATCTCTAAATCTAAGCTGAGAATCAATCAAAATTCCTAAATTCTTTGCAGCAATAACCAATTTAAGTATGGTATGATCTATATGAATATTCATATTATTTTTAATGTTATTGGTCTTGTTTACGTTTCTAAAAGTCATGAGACTAGTTTTTATGTGCTCTGAAAACATCACTTATGATCTTGACTAATATGCGCTTCGGCCTCTTTGGCATGTTCCTATAAAACAAGAATATATTATTATTGAAATAAGTATTTTTCTTTACTAAGTTTTATGCATAACTTAAGTGGCTGTGGTATTCCTGTATTTAGAACCTTAAGACTTTAAGGTTTGCTTAACCTAAGCGAAGTTAGGTTTTCTCGAAAATGTTTAGAAAATTCAAACAATTCTCCAAAAACTAAATTTAAGATTTTTGATTGGTAAACATACGATTTTTTAACTTCGCTATTTACGTAAATATAACAATCTTTGTAGTCTTTTTAGGTAATGTCTTTTTAGTTAGATAATAGTTATTTAATTAGTTATTTAAGTAATTTAGGTTTTTGAACTAATATTTTATTGGGAAATTAAAAATTTAACTGAAATTTTGATCAATTATGAAAAAAATTTATATAAATTTAAGAGACAGTGAACAGCTAAGGGGGCTTTTGTGCGACATTTCCCAATAGACCTGCCCTTTTTGAGTTTCTTCTACTATGGAATCACAGATTTCTAATGTTATTAGGTTCCACCCAATTCAAGGCATAAACTTACAATCAGTTATAATAGTTACTTAATCAAAGGCTTTGGAGAAGTCCACATAGATCGACTAGATCTTAAGGTTCTTCTTTATGCTGTTAAATAAATATTACTGTGTTATGGTCCATATTTTTTGTGCTATGCTGAGCTCTATTTAGTAGTAGAGGCTAAGGAAGCAAAATTCGTTCATCACCTTATGATTTCTCAAAAATGTTCTATTGACTTAGTATTGAAAGGTGCCAAAAGAAAAAGACATTTCCGGAGTATCTTGTGAAAATTAAAAATAAAATTATTTAAATGGGCAATGAAAGTAATACTAATTACTAATTTTTAAATTTTACGAAGCATAACAATTATACGTTTATCGAAGTTACTAAAACTCGACATGTCTCATATTTGAGTGAAACTTGAAATATAAATTCTTAATATATAAAGACTTTTTAACATTAAAATTGCAAAATTCGTACTTATTATGATAAACTCAAAAATTTTGAAATAAATAAAAAAATTAAGAAAAGAAACAAAATTTGTAATAATACATTAAGTTCTAAAGCATTCATCTAGAAATTCAAAGTCATACCTTTAAATTAGTTCCCTAAAACTCAATGCAAATTTTTTAAATAAGAACTTGCAAGTTTTAACATTTTTAAATAAAAATATTCCCAAGAAATCTAAAATTCTTTAATTTAACATTATCGAGTAAAACTTGAAAGAAAAAAAAATTAATGTAATTATAAGGAGTCTTATATTTAAAAACCTTAAATCATCCAAATTTTTAAATTCGTGGGTACGAAAACTAAAAAATACTCAAAATTGGAAAAAGTTTAAGAAGTGAATCAAAATTTGTAATAAAAAATCACTAAACCTAACTTTATAAAACTAACCTTTAAACTTAAGAACTTGCAAATTTTCACATTTTTAACTGGAGGATTGTCAAAAAAACTGCAAATTTTAATAATACAAGATATTGTTTAATTAAAACCTTACAATAGTTTTAAAAACCTTTAGAAAATCTCAAAATTTGAAGATTACAAGAAGCTTTATGAATATTATTCCTAAACATATTTAAGTAACACTTGAAGAGGAAACTCTTGAAGATTAACTTTTTAGCAATAAAATTTCAAAAACTATTAAGACATCCTTTGCAAGCTCGTTTGATGAACTGAAAACTGATTTGGCTGCGATAAAATCTTCAATCACTCAGCAGCATCCTCCGCTGTCTGAAGCTTCTCCGTACATGCCACCTAGTATGGATACTGTTTTAACTAAAGTCAACGATAGAGCACTGAGAGCTAACAATATTATAATATACAATGTACCTGAATCCAATTGTAATAAAATTCAAGACAGAATCGAAAGTTGATCAGCAAAAGGTATCTGAACTTCTGTTATCTATAAACAAAGAATCGGCTGCAGACAAAATGGGCAAGGTGATTAGATTGGGAAAGCAAAGAGATAATTATGTTCGGCCACTTAAGGTATCAGACGGGTGGTCACTGAACTCAATAGAAGGAAGAATAGTGGTGAAACAAATCTTTCAATTAAAATTTTTTAATTAAATTTTATTAATTTATGAAAATGCTGCACCATATATCGCTACGACTACTGATACTTATAAATCTGAGAATACAAGAAAAAACACTGTTTAGCTTCATTACAAGTATTTTGTTTTAATGTTGGTGGTTTGAGGACTAAAATTGAAGAACTCCGTAAACTAGTTTTATGTTTTCAATACAGTGTGTTGGTGTTTGTGGAGAGTTGGCTCTCTGATAGATTCTCTGATGCTGAGTTGGCTGTAAAATCATTTACCTGTTCCGCTGTGATAGATCTCGTGTCACTAGCAGTAAGAACCGAGGTGGGGGAGTATTAATATATATAAGTGATAGAATTAGTTCTAAAAGGATTAAGTTGGCATATGATTCTGTGGAACAATAGTTTATATCATGTAAAGTGGGTAACAATAATCTTATTATTGGAGGGGCTTATATGCCCCCTAATTCTGAAATCAGTTTGTATGAAAGCCATTGCCACTCGATAGATATTTTCCGGTAGGAGTATTCTAATTACGACTTTTATGTTTTCGGTGATTTTAATGTACCAAATGCTCGTTGGGGTAGTGACAATCTTTGCGCTGTGGTTGAGTGGAGTTCTAACTCTCCAGGTTTAACTCTGGGTCAGTTTTATGCTTATTTAAATTTTTTTCAAAATATAACAATATCTAATGATAAAATGGTTTATTTGGATCTGATCTTCACTAATAAAAGTAATCTTGTGGTAATAGAAGCAATCGACTATCTTTTTGATAAATCTCAAAACCACAAAGCGTACAACTTTCAATTAGATTTGTGTGGTGAATTCAAGCTAAATGTAGAGTATGTAGAATTTTATTATGATTTTAGGCTTGCAGATTATGATGGCATTAATAATTACTTGTCTGGAATTGACTGGACTACAATACTGGACAAGACTGATATTAACATAGCTGTCTCTCAATTCTATCACATTTTAAACATAGCAATAGCCCTTTTTGTTCCTCTCAAAAGATATAAGACATCTGATTTTCCTAAGTGGTTCTCGGGTGAACTTAAATATCTAGTTACACAGAAGAAAATTGCTCACAAGAATTACATCAGTACTCGTGATCAATCTGATTATGTCACTTTTTCTAATCTCAGGGCGAGGTGCAAAACTTTAACGAATATTTGCTACCGTGATTATATTTCAAATTTAGACCGATTACTGTGTACTGACCCTATAAGCTTTTGGTATCACCTTAACAGTAGGAAGGCAGTAAATAAAATTCCAAATTCAATGTATTATGGTGATAATGAATTTTCTGGTTGCGAACAGATAGCGCAGGGTTTTGCCCAGTTTTTTTCAACTGTCTACAATACTAATATAAATAAAAATAACAATTATTATATGGGTCAACAGGTGAGAGAAAATATGACAATTCCTAATCCCCAACTGTCTGTTGGTTGGATTTTTGATAAAATTTTAAAATTAAAGGCCAAAGTTAGTTCAGGTCCTGATGGGATACCAAACTATTTTTTACAAAATTGTGTCTGTACTGTTTCTCGCCCTCTATTCTTCCTTTTTTAGAAATCCCTTGGCTCAGCACTCTTTCCGTCATTATGGAAGCATAGTTTTGTAGTACCAATATTTAAATCAGATGATAATGACCAAATAGGCAACTATAGGGGCGTTTGCATCCAGTCGGCCATTCCAAAACTGTTGGACAGTCTTATCTACGACCAAATTTATTTCTATTGCAAGGAGCTGTTGCTCAATCAGCAGCATGGGTTTAGTTCGGGCAGATCTACGATCACTAACTTGTTGATCTATCAGCAGGATCTGTTGGATGCTTTGGAGAGGGGATGTCAGATAGATGTGATTTATACAGACTTCTCCAAGGCTTTTGATAGAGTCGATCGCAGAATCTTGCTGGAGAAACTTAGAGTGTTTGGTTTCTCCAATCATATAGTTGCCTGGCACATCCTTCTTGTCAGGCCGGACTCAGCAGGTTAGATTGGGTAGTGCTAGATCCAGCAATATCAATGTATGTTCTGGTGTACCTCAGGGTGGACACTGCTCACTATTGCTCTTTAACATTTTCGTTAATGATATAGCTACATGTTTTGAAAATAGTGCCTTTTTATTGTTTGCAGATGACCTGAAATTCTATAGAGTAATCCAGACTCCCAAAGACCAAATTTTGTTACAGAATGACCTGAATAGGCTAAATGATTGGTGTGTCAACAATATCTTATTCTTAAACATAAAGAAATGTAATTATATTAATTTTCATAAAAGAAGTAAAAAAGTTGTAACATCATACAATATAGAGGGAAGCCCTGTTCAGTATTCTGATACAATCAAGGATCTTGGCATTTATTTGACGATCATTTAAATTTTAATATACACATAAATAATATAGTGGTTAGGTCCTCCAGGGTTCTGGGTTTTATTCTGCGTAACTGTAGAGAGCTGTATCAGTCCAGATCTGTAAGAGAGTGTACATGTCTTTGGTGGTTTCTTTATTGGAGTATGGCTCAATGATATGGTCCCCCTATTACATGAACAGCTGACGATCATTTAAATTTTAATATACACATAAATAATATAGTGGTTAGGTCCTCCAGGGTTCTGGGTTTTATTCTGCGTAACTGTAGAGAGCTGTATCAGTCCAGACCTGTAAGAGAGTGTACATGTCTTTGGTGGTTTCTTTATTGGAGTATGGCTCAATGATATGGTCCCCCTATTACATGAACAGCTATCTGGCCCTTGAAAGGATTCAGAATAAGTTTTTAAAATTTTTTCTTTTTAAATTAAATTTGGAAATACCAAACGATCATGTTTATGGCAAGTTGTGGGCATTGGCTTGTCTAGTTTTAGGAATCAAATTAGAGAAATTGTGTAAACTCTTCTGTTGATTTTATGTTGGTTTGCCTGTAAAAACATATTTGTATTTTAGCTATTTTAAGTTATGGTTAGATGTAACTATTGAACTTAGTAATATTGTTTTTTTCTTTAATAGGGTTGATCCCGTCTATTAAATAAATAAATAAAAAAAATTTGTGGGTACAAAAATTATTAAAAATTCATTAAAAATTTTTGTCAAGTAACGAATATGCAATAAATATGAAAGAAAAATATTGATAAATATTGATTGAAAAAAAATTACTCACGCTCAAGAATCTCTTCGTATAAAAACAAGGTGATGCAAAGCTTTTGAATCTATGTGTTATATTTTGAATCTATTTGATGTATTAACAATGATATATTCTCAACACTTACAGAGCTTTAAATAGCAAATTGCGCATGTTAATTTTTTCTAAAAATTTTTGGACATTTTTAGAAACTAATTTTATTTCATCAAGGAATTTAAAAAAATTGTAAATCTTTATTTTTTGTGTCCTTTTTTACAGAAATAAACATTTTTTGACACTTTTTTATGTTAAGATTTAAAAAAATAAAACTTTAACAATTTCTAAAAAAAATTGTATTATTTTACTATAACTAAAATTAAAGACAATTTACGATTTATTGTATTAATTCTTGCCATAATTTGAATTTTATTTCGAACTTTTTAAATAATATAAGTTAAAAAGTACATCTAAGTAGAATTTTAAATTTATTAAAAATTTACACAAACAATTATAAAAACCAGTTATAATATCCAAAAACTAAGAAAACATCCAAAAGCTTCTGAATCTTATGAGCTTTTATAACTTAAGCTTTTCAGTTACAAAAAATTCAAAGTTTTAGAAGACAACAAAATTTGAAAATTCTTAATACAATAATATTAAATCTTATTCCAAAAATTTACAAATAATTAAAAACTTTCAGAGGTTCAAATAGCAAATTTCAGATAGATATTCCCCCAAAAACATCGAAAAAAATTATGAATTTTTGACTTTTCAAAATCTCAGCCTCCAAAGCTTCGAAACTTTAAATACCAATTTATTAAAATTTAAGAATTTTGATTCTTTAAGCTTCAAAATTTCAAAAACTTTCAATTAAATTTGAAAATTACATCTCAATTTTCCTTAAAGGAAACTTAGTAAAACGTTAAGTAAATCTAACGTAATAAAAACTCGTTTTTTTATTAGTTCGGCGGTCTACAATTCCAAACCATTTCCCATAAAATAAATTCACGCCCGTTTTTTCTTCCCAGACACAAAACATCTATTTATGATGACTGGATAAATTACCACGACACTAACAAACTCGCTGGATGCCGCGTCGGGCACAATGTAAAAGACGCAACTCCGAAAATAACCTTTCCGAGTTTTCGTTTTCCGTGAATATACGTAAAACATAATCCGTATAATGCAGACATCTAAATAAATAGGATTTGTTCGCCTCATTATTACTGTTTTTTTTTTATTTTCGGATCTTACGAAATACGTTTACACCGTTAAGGCTTAAGAGTTTCTTGTTTTATGTTTGTAAGTAATGATTCGAGACGATTTGTAATTCAAATAGGTATCCCCTTCTTAATATTTTAAAAGTGTAATGTACAATAGCTTTCACAAAGAGAGAGATAGGCCAGCCGACAAGCCCTTTACATGCCTCGTCGGCCGACGAAGAGGGAAATTCTATAGCATGGAAGCCTTTCCGTGACATCCGGTAGAATACACAGCATATTTGATATTTCTAACCCTTAAAATGGTAATATTGGAAGGGTCATGTGTGCTTTCAGCTCATATGTCCGAAGGAATGATTGCGAATTAGGATGGGGGAGGGACGTTTTCAATTATTTTAAGCCACACAGTAGAAATTTACAAGCAAATAAAAGCTACAATGATTGATGATGGCTACATGCAACTGTTTCTTATGGTTTTATTACTACATAATCTTAAAGAGATTTTAATTTGTCGTAAAATTTACTACTTTCACGCGGGTACAAAAGATCTAAAGAGATTTCGGAATTTGATATCGCTCTTGTATACACTGAGTTGATTTGTGTCAGGTTTAAACGGTTATATTTTGTAAGATATTTTATTCTGGCGTAAAATACGTAAAGATTCAAAAGTTTTGCATCACCTTGTTTTAATATCAATGAATTTTTTAACGTTCGCAATATCTTGTGAGTTTATTTATCAATATTTATCTTTTGTTTTCGTCACATACTTGTCGCCCGACACAACCATTTTTCAAGTTTTCAAGTAAAAGTTACATTTTACGAGTTTATCTGAACAGATGCCTCGACAAGTCATAATTGAGATACAAGAATAGTGGCTTTACTTAAAGAAGGACATTTTCAAAGGTTCGTGGCTAATAGATTTGGGATTTGGCAACGTGATGTGTATCACATCTGGAATCGTTCTCCAGAATAATTCTCTTCATGCTAGACCGAAAGGAATAGAAGGCGTGTAACTAATCAACAACAGAACTGTGATTTTCACTTATTCATAAAAACCTGAGCGGTATTTACTTTACCTGGAGCTTTCTGAATATAGTTCGACAAAAGAAATGACTATTATTAACCTACTTCACCTCTTAACATCCTCAGGCTCTTTTGTGGGTTGGAAGGGGTGATCAAGTTATCAAAGCATTAAAACAAGTGTATTGTCATTTAAAGGTATATTACAATTTATTTATTTATCACAATTGTACTCTCGTTTATACAATATTTACCAATTACCAATGAATTTAAAGATAAAGTGAATAATTTTATGCAGGACTCAAATTGTGAATTATAACAATGATTACTATCCCCAGCATATACATATGCACGGTTTACATAGACTTTAAACTATAGAAAATACCAAATTATAGTACTTATTTTATTGTAGTAACTTAAATATTAATGTTACGATGTGTTGATAACTTTAAGTAACTTTATAGTTTATGCTTTATTAAAAATTACGGTTTTTTTCGTATTATTGTTGTCGGCAAAATAACGGGTAAAATAGAGTTTACTCAGTAGCCATCCAAGCAACTATTGGTAAGTACAGGTCAGTCCAGTACAGCGAATGCAGAAGATAGTCGGCATTGGCATTTGATCAAATTGCATAGTAATGAAGAAAGTGGAAAGTAAAATAAAGAAACTAAGGGAAATAGTGGTAGGCTAAAAGCCTAGGAATTGGTGGCCTGAAAACAAGACTTATATATTACCGTAAAAAATATATCTTTTTTAGCAAAGAATTTCAGGAATATCCATATATAAGAAATCCTAGGATACTAAAAATATCTCAAAAGAGAATGTTACTCCCAAATTCTTAATTTCTTAAGCATTATTAAGAACAACACCATTAATTACATAATTGTATCACGATCAAAAATTTTGAAATTTTAAAACATTGAAAAATATCAGTAATATAAATAAGAACAAGAGGAATAAGAATAAGAACAAGAGGCTATTGAGCACCGACAATAGCTAATTTTCCTAGTATTATTTAATAATTACGTTTATAAGATGCTCGGCTAGAATCGGTATAGACAGAACCAAAAATCCTAATGACACAACTCGATCACTTCGATTGGTCCAATAAAAAATGTATGCATAACTTAAATGTAAACGATAAAATTGACAGATTAATGACAAGGAATTTTTTTTTTAAAAATTTAAAAAAATCTTTCTTTAGATAACTATGCATCCTTTATGAATCAAAAAAACCAGTTTAAACATATGCACGTTTCTCAGATAAAAAAAACCTAAGAAAGGCACGTTTAAAACACAAATATAAATGAAAGATTATAAATAAAACCCGTCCTTACCCAATATATTATAAGCCGGGGCCCCACACCGCATTTCGGGTCTTGTGTTTATTTTAATGAGGGGGACATGTTTCGTTTATTTCCCTCAATCTTCCGTTTTAGAGTTTTATAACCCCAACTGGTTTCTCAAGGACACAAGGCGTCTGGGTTCAAATTAAAATGTTATTATTATGGTATATATAAAAGATATTTCTGTGGTTATGTCTTTGTCCTCTCTCTCGGACGTCGTTTGCATGAAATTTCCTTTTTCCTTTGTTCTCGCGGTCGTAAGAAAAATGGAAAATTTAAATTTGCCTCTCTCCGAGGGAAAATTCGCGATAATGTAACGATATACTTAGTCAGCAATACGGCTGGGAAATTTTATATGGAATTTCGCAACTCTATTGCTTTTATGTAAAATTTGGTGAAAGGGTCAAATATGGTTTTAAATAAATTATCTAATCGGTATATTTTACCTCTGTGCGGTCGAGGTTTATAAAAGGTAAACGTAAAGTACAGACAGCTTTACGACGTTCCGGACTTCTGGCCTCAAAATAGATTTTCCATTTATAAATATTTACGTTCTTTCTATGTGGATTCAAAGATACCACTACCGGCTTCGGTGTTTTGGTTTTCTGTTTATAGAAATAATTTGTTAAGGTGCTTTGCAAGAGATTAAACTTTAATTTATTCCAGGATCGTTTAATTACATTTAAATATAGTGCAGCACTTCATGAACTGCACTTAAAAATGTACATCAGTGGGTTTTTAAATTTAAAAAGAATAAAAACTCATTTTGCACAGCTCTTAAAATTAAAAAAAAAACATGTCCTATGTGTCATTAAGTTATGCATTATTTTAAAAAGGATGCAATTTTTTTAAAGTTCTTAGATAATTAGTTAAATTTGAAATTTGCTTCAAAATTGCTGACAAAAGTACTATTTTATTTAAATAAGTTTAATACACATATTTTTGGATCTCAAAGAGATCTCAATGTAATCAAAATTATTATATATTTTTTGCGGTATCTTGGCTAAATCAAGATTAAAAAAAATGGATAACATTCCCAAATTAATAATTGATATCTCTCATCTGATTTTGATAGGGTCATAATAAATTATATATTATTCTCTTGGAGTATACCATCTTCTATTATCATTATAGATCTATTAAAGGCTTCCAGAATTACTGGCAATAGATACTCTTTTTGCTAAACGTCTTGAGGGTTCTTTTCTTTTATTACTAGATCCTATTTATGGTAATTTTATGATGCCAAGAAAGATTATATAATTTTTTTTTTAAAGTACACTTATATCTATTAAAATATTGTCAAAGGTTTGCTTTTCATAGCCTATTAAAATAAAACTTAGTTAGTCAAACAAATTTTATTAAATAGGTAGTCTTCAAGATTATTTGTAGGAACTAATCTCCTCGTATCCAGAAAACCTTAGAAACCTGAGAATTATGTAGTAATTATATATAATTTCAAAGTTAGGTTATTATAGACTTAGATAGATTACTTATTTTGGCTCCACTGAAACAGATACTTTAGCGATCTCTTATTCTAGCTTATTCTTAAGGTGAAGAGGACCACACCATATTATTTACTGATGACACGACTTTTAACATAAGCTATCACTCGTCAGAAGTAATTCATCTTAATTACAAAACTTTAGAAAATAATGTAATGGTTTCTAGCAAATCGCCTACCTTTAAACAATTCAGAATCCCAAAGTATTAACTTTACTCTTAGGAACAACAATGAGATTGTGCAGATTTCCTTGCCTTAACGTGGAATGGAAGCTAAATTTCTGGATGTACATTTGGATGCTAGATTAACCTAGAAACAACACCTTGTAAATCTCTCAAAAAAAAACTTGACAACTGTTCTTATTCAGACATCTGATCCACGTGACTTTAAGAGATACACTTCTAATACATATGTTTGTTGCATGTTAAATAAAATCTTAATCTATACAACTCTCAAGGTTTTCATACAAACCGTATAAGAAACATCAATAATCTTGCACCTGATATTATTAGAATTATCCAAAAATGTCTGATGATATTTAGTAATAAAATCCAGATCAAGAGATTTCTGATCCAATTTTAATCTGTAGTGCCGTTTTATTATCTGTTTGTTTGTAGTTTTCAAAATGTAATATTAAATATTAATTAAAATTGCATAATTTTATGCCAGTCGTTTAATATATTTATTTTAATCTTATTATATTTAACTTGTGTAAGTTTTGAATTCGTATACATATTACGACAATAAATTATCTGTCTAACTCATATCTCTTTATTCAATGAAGCAGTCAAAGTAAATGTCTCTATAGTCTATAATTCACATTAAAACGGTTTAAGTTCGTCATAAGCTTTTAAAAAGACAATCAATTCATTTGACATATTTAATAAGCTTGGAGGTAGGTCTTGGATAGATCTAGGAGGGTTCGCGAGTCTTTAATTGTGTCATACTAAATGATTTTATTGTTTTTATACTTAATATCTGTTTTTAAAGGGTTAACAACAAATATTTTACAAATTTAGTTAAAGGTATGTTAGGTCCATTTAAGTTATGCTGAAATATTCTCTAAAATTTGGCTCATACTGTCTTTCAAAACTAAAAGTTTGATAAATATTTTTTCTATTACTGTGTGTAGAGTACTCACTTTACAAACTTCCCAGAGCCTATAAAGTTTCACTTTTTACGCACTAGTACAAACGGTATGCTTTCGATTATTTTTAAGCTTAAACTTCAGGTTTTGCTGGAAATATTTTGCAAAATATTTCCATCGCAATTTATATCTTGTAGTTGAGTCCCTAATTTAATACATTTTTCTACGTACGAAAGTTTTTCCCATTCCAATTTTATTGCAATAAATAAATCTTCTTTATTTTTTATACTTTGTAATCTGATATCTCTATTATTTATATTATGTTAGATATTTTATATCAGAGGTTTTCTATTGGGTGACTGTGGCGCCCATTTCATAACATCATGAATCCTGAAATTATGAATTTCCTTTGATGATTTTCTCGGGTGGAAATTCGCTACGCTATGCGATCACTATATACTGAAGTTTTTCGCAGGCCATTATTTAGGATTCTCGCTTTATATTGTTTTACTCCTTTAGAGACAGTTCCACGATAGGTATATTGAATTCTGATTTTTGGCAATATCATTCATTTTTATACCATTCTGATATGTTTCAATTATTTTAGTCGTTAAATCATCAAATAATTATTTTATTTTAGCCAATTTATATGATTCAAAATATTTAAACTACCATACTAACTATATTAAATAATTATACTATAAAATACCATATAAAATACAAAATAGTAATGCCTGCAAACTTTATAAATAGATGAATCTTTATAAGACTACTTATATTAATACCAGCTTAAATACCAGGTTTAAATCTGATAATTTTATTACATCAAAATAGAAAATCTGTATTTTATAAGTATAGATAAATATACAAAAATACTGACACATTTTTGTTATGAAAATGTGGAATCATTTCGGAGCACATACGTATTATTTTTTATGAAAATTGCATAATTTAAATGGATTTTACATTTCTTTTAGTTATTTGTCTATAAAATTGTGCCTATATAGAATTTTTATTAGACAAGAATTTTAGCTCGCCTCAACCAATTTCTGTAAATCTAAAAAATTAATTTTGGCATGAAAAACATGTCTTTAAAATTGTCCAATTTTATAAAGTTGATAAAAAAAATCAAAAGTCTGAAGTATATAAGTAAAATTTCAATTCAGTGGTGGAATTGTCCTCATATGAAACTATGTTATGCCTTAATATTATATAACGTGAATTATTTGCTGGGTTAAGTTTGAAAAACTACATTTTTTATTTTAGTGTAAATAAAACGAATATTTATGAAAATGGTACCAGTGAAATGAATAGGGCATTATTATTTCAGTAGTTGCAATTTTTTTAGAGTTATTAGATAATTTTTCAGTCGCTAGAGGGACTCTTGCATTAAAATTCCCCACAGAAGTACTATTTAGGAACACAAGGGTCATAATAAATATCAGACTATTGGCTTAGAAAATACCAATTTCTTTTATAATTTCTTATAAAATTGGATTTTTATAGACTGTCAAAATCACTAGAGTAATTTTTAAGACACTCTTATTGTTAAAGGTCTTAAGGTTTATTTGCTAATATTTCTGCATAAAGGAATTATGATTTTTATCGACGAAGCCATAATAAAAAGTTTACATTTTGTTTAAAGTATAACAATGTATTAAACTGTCTATAACAAATGTCTGTCTAAATAAAAACTATCTATAACCAATGTCTATAACTGTTATTTTCATAGTATCAGAGTAAATAGCGTACAACTACTCCATAGTCTATAATTTTCATTACAATGGTTTAAATTCGACATCAGCTATCAATAAGGGAACCAATTTATTACACATATTTAATACTTTGACATAAAATATACATCAACACATTGATAACTATACATTATCTTACAATGCAGTAGGTTTAAGTTATTTTAGAAATATTAGTTTATATTAATTTTTTAGGACAGTGTCCGAATATTTTATTTGCTTATTTTATCATCCAAAAATTAAAGGAACCTATAGTAGAATAAACTCATTATACTTGCTTTAATGTAATTTTTTTTAAGGATAAGTAACAAATAATATACAATTTTAGTAAAAGGTATGCCCAACCCATTTGAGTTATGCAGGAATATTCATTAAAATTTGACATCTATTATCTTTCAAAAATAATTCTACTAAATGAAACCTGGCACGGAGAAAGCAAAAGAATAGGTTTATCGGGATACTCCATAAGACGAAAAGCAGAACAAATAAAGATGGTACCTGCCGACACCTGTTTTTGCTTTTTGGCTTCTTCAGGGCAGGGCAACCAGAAAACCCAAGAAAAAAGTGAAGAAAAAAAAGAACATTAGGGATCACGAATAGGAGCAAATAACCAATTTGTGTAATCAGCTCTATTAACTCCGGTTTTGGAGGAAACCTACAGCATTTTATTATTTTACTGGATAAATGGATATAAATCTAAGTATATTTTACATCATGCTATTTGTAAATAAATTGTAATGAGTCCAAACAATCCAAAATGACCAATATTTTACGTCTTGGAATAACTTTAATATTAAACCGCAAATTTCGATCGATAACAGTATGTTTAGGCTTATTTTTAATCTTAAATTTCATGTTTTGCTGGCACGTCTTAAATAAAAATATTATTTTAAAACACAATACGAGAACATTGCATAACTTAAATGGATTTAATATTTCTTTTATTTATTCTTCTATAAATTGTGCCAATAGGCGATTTTCATTAGACTTTTATACGTTTTATGCATCAACATTTTTTTTGAATTTAAATCTCAATAGCTAATTTTGGAATGTAAAGCATTTCCTTAAGATTTTCCAACATTATGATGGTGCGCAAATAAGACGTCTGGAATAATCAAGAAAATAATAAATTCATTATTAAAATTGTCCTCATATGCAATTAAGTTATGCTTTAATATTATGAAGCGTGAATTATAATATAATTATATAGTATTGCCCGAGTTGAGGTTCAAAAGCTACTTCTATTTTAGTTAAAATTATACAGGGGTATCTGAAAATAGCACAGTAAAATAAATATTCTTTAAATGAGAAAATATTACTTAAAAAGTTTCGAGCGATCGATAAAATCACAAGCGGCCAAAGCTCTCTTGAGCCCCGAACCGAGAAATAAGACAAAGTCGTCTCGTCCGCACACAACCACCCTTAAGGGCATTCCGGCGTTCACCCCAACGGCTGCTGCACTCCGACTGCCACGTTATACTTTATGGATATGAAATTTCTGGGCGTATTTCCATGGGCGTGGATTATAAGAGAGCAACAAGTGTAGCGGAGATTATTTATGATCGGGTAGCGCCGCCCAGCTGTCATAACCGCCGCTGTGGCTGGTGCTTCGTCCCAGTCGTTTGTCATATTCTGCGCTTGCTCTTGTGGGCCCCCTTCATATTTTCCCCTACTCCTTTCATATCTCATTTAATAATATCTCGACCTATGTTAAGTCGAGCTCCCACCCCGCCGCTCAAAACCGCGTGATGTATTCGAGCGAGCGGACGTACCCGCCGCTCCTTCGGTATTTGTTCGCCCGTTTTATTCATTCCGGTGTTTTGTTTTCAGATGGCCTTGGTACGAACAATGCCGCCGTCGCCGACGAAGTACCCGAGGTACTCATGTGTCAACGTTGTCAAGAGCAGTTCACCGAGCTGCGTGAGTACTTAACGCACAAAGTCGAGTGTGACAAGAAGGCGATTAAACATGACGACCCCGCGCATTCCGATCCGGAAGATATGGTCGTATCGGAGGATGACGAGGAAGACGACGAGTCGGGTGGTAAACGGATCGAGCGGATTCGTCGTCATCGACAGGACGCCGCAAACAATAATAATAGTGTCGACGAAAGTTCACCGGACGATAATCGAATCAATAGTTTTCCTTTCCCCGTGTCTCCCGCCGCCCCTGGACACGTCACCTTGGAGGCTCTACAAAACACTAAAGTGGCGGTTGCGCAGTTTGCCGCCACTGCCATGGCAAACAATACCGATAACGAGACTGCTCTGCAAGAACTAGCCGTTTTACAATCGACATTATTCACATTACAACATCAACAAGTACTCCAGCTGCAACTTATCAACCAACTGCAGCATCAACTGCAAATTGATCGACATAAGGAGGACGACCAAAGCGGATCGCCAGCGCAATCAGATAACGAGGAAGAAAACTCAGAAGAACAATCGCCTCGGACCCCAGTGAAGTCTCGTGAGCCATCACCCATACGCCAACCAAATCCCTCAGATGTTCCTCTTCCGCCACTTACACCTCCACAATCCCAACCTGAAGTAAGCTCTGCCAACCTACCTCTACAGATTCAGCCTCCGATGTGCTCGATCTCCGCCTCATTAGCCTCCACCATAATCACTCATAGTAACGAGCCTCCGACTATGGAGGAACCAAACACCTTGGAGATGCTTCAAAAGCGTGCGCAAGAAGTGCTAGACAACGCCAGCCAAGGTTTATTAGCAACCAACTTAGCAGACGAGTTAGCATTTAGAAAAAGTAAAGGATCTATGTCTCCCTATGACTCAAAAGGGAGAAATGAACCATTCTTTAAGCATCGTTGTAGATATTGCGGTAAAGTGTTCGGTTCCGATTCGGCCCTCCAGATTCACATAAGATCTCATACGGGAGAACGTCCATATAAGTGCAATGTTTGTGGTAGCAGATTTACAACCAAAGGTAACCTAAAAGTTCATTTTCAAAGACACAGTGCGAAATTTCCCCATATCAAAATGAATCCCAATCCAGTTCCTGAGCATTTAGACAAATATCATCCACCTTTACTGGCCCAGCTCGGCCAGCAACCATCTCTTTCACCCGGAGGACCGCCGCATCCTCCTCACTTGGGTTTTCCCGGAGCACCTCCATTTCCGCCCACCTCCTTGCCGCTATATCGGCCTCCAATACCCCCTCCGGAATTTATTAACAGTAGATTACAACCGTCACCTCACACCCCTCCTCATAGATTATTCCCACCCCACCCCTCACTATTTATTAAGCGTGAGGAGCAAGAGGCCCCAGCTGACTTGCGAAAGCCGCACAGATCTCCCTCACCAGTGCCCGATGAGAAAATGTCGATAGAAAATGAAGAGCCTAAACCAGAAATACCTGAGGTAACACCTAAACAAGAACCAAGTGAAATGGAAAATGAGAATGAACCAGAGAGGTTTGCTTTTGATGAATGCAGTAACGAGAGCAGATTTAGTAATGATGAGAATATTGAGCAAAGAAGTCCGGAGGACAATAGATCTGAGATGCAAGATGAACCAGAGAATTTATCAAGTAAATCCCACCCGATGTCTACACCTCTTAGTATTTCAACTGGTCAGCGATTGCCGGCAAATTTTTCTTTTGAGCATCAAAGCTCACCCCCTAGCAGTACCTCTTCAGGCAGCTTGGGACCGTTTCCTACAACGTTTCTTCCTGACATCACAAAAGATCCTGCTATTTATACAAACTTGCTGCCTAGACCAGGTAGCAACGATAACTCTTGGGAAAGCTTGATAGAAGTAACTAAAACCTCTGAAACGAGTAAACTTCAGCAACTAGTAGATAATATTGAGCATAAGCTTTCGGATCCAAATCAGTGTGTGATATGTCATAGGGTGTTATCTTGCAAAAGTGCTTTGCAGATGCATTACAGGACGCACACCGGTGAACGGCCGTTCAAATGCAAAATATGCGGCAGAGCTTTTACTACTAAAGGTAACTTAAAAACCCACATGGGCGTGCATAGAGCCAAACCACCAATGCGCGTACTTCACCAATGCCCCGTATGTCATAAAAAGTTTACCAATGCCTTAGTATTACAGCAACATATCAGATTGCATACTGGAGAACCAACTGATCTCACACCCGAGCAGATCCAGGCTGCCGAGATAAAAGACTTTCCCTCCCCGGGAGGATTTCCTCACCTATCCAATTCCATGCATCCTTTCTTAGGCCAAGGATTCCCTATTCCAGGCTTATCCCCTTTGGGATCCCACGGTATGCATTTCCCAATGAAACTGGACAAAGATGGATGTAGATCTGAGCAAGGTAGTATGGACGATGATGACGATGATGATGATAGCGTCAGTGTTAACACCGATAATCAAAATATGCCTCCTTTCTCCTCGTCTCCCTCTGGAAGTAACAATCATATCAATCCCAATGGTTCGCAGTTTAATAATAGTGATCTGAACTGCTCCACTGAGGATCTTAGCTTCAATAGAGGGTTGCCGTCACCACAGAATATACAAAATGGAGAGAAGTCTCCGAACCGTTCTGTGACCAGTCCTGAGAGTAATGCAGAGATCCAGTCGCCTCAGAATAGAATGACTGCTACACCCGTCCAGGTAATAAGCATTTAATGTTTTAGTATTTGCCCTCAAATTTTAATATAATAAATCTGCATAGGTTCCTAGACCTCCTTCGTCACAGCAAGCCAACAGCCCCACCCCATCAGACTGTAACTCAATGGGAGCCTTGGATCTAACCCCAAAACAAAATCAAAATCTCTTACCGAGTCCAGGACCAAGTCCGGGACCTCCTCCATCCTTATTTTCTGCTTTCGGACTACTGCCCCCAGCTACGCAGCCCTCAGGCCCTTTAATGACGTCAGCGTTATCCTCTTTGACCTCATCGGTGCTCACGTCTACGTCGTTTAGTCCTTTGAGGTTGGCGGTAGGACCTGCTGCAAATATTGGTAAGTATATTAATATTAAGTTATTGTTGTTATGGCTTTAGTAATACATTGATGTCGGTCTAAACTTAACTTCCTTCATTCTAAGGTATTTACGGGAAAATATAAATCAGGTGTATAGTCGCGGAATCTGAACTTATATGCGCATATCATGACATCCCCTTTCTTTACAATTAAAATGAGAATTAATAATAATTCTAACCTCTGTCAAATATGATAAAGGAACTATTGTTCAAATTAAATTAATATATTATATTGAAAATGCTGATATATAATAACACTAGTATATAAACAAACTTTGAAATACATATGTTTGATCTCAAGGATAAAAATTTCTCGTGGAAATATATCAACTCATTAAAAATGGGAAGGATACCTACCATACATTCATTAATTTTTACCAAATTAATTTATAATGAACATATGTTCTTGATACGATATATTTATATCAAAAATTTAACAAAAATCTCGTATTCACGAAATCACAAGTTATCATTAGATTAATTATACTATATAAAAATTTATTCAGATCTAAATCGAACAAAAACTTGAAAATTCGACAATTCATCCATATTTTGTTCTATAAAATCGAATCAATTTTTCAATTTTGATTTAGGGTTGGGTTGGGTTGGGTTTCATTTGTAACTTTGGAAGAATCAAATTTTTTGTTAATAAAAACTTGGGGTCAATTTATGACGATATCTGTAAATTATTTTGCCCGAATCCTGAAGTGTTATTAAGAAACTTTTTTTTTGTGAACTGGCTCTGCCGTATATTGAAATAAATAAATAAATAAATAAATAAATATTTTTTGTTATCTTCTTTATTTACAACGCATATTAATTAAATTATATAATTTTTTATTTAAGTAAGAGTTAAGCTGGAGGTGGGTGTACTAGTTATATGTTCAAAATTTTAATCACTAGCAAAATTTGCAAATAAATGTGAAAAAAACTGTAAACTATTATTGTCTGAGAATACTATATAAGATATAGCAAAAAGTGAAAAAACATTTCTAAAATTATTCTTTCAGACGAGGTTCTTTTTCCGAGGACACAACTTCAATATATTTAGAAGGATAATCTATTATTATTATTATTATTACGTAATTTTGTTAATACAGTTCAAATAAATCTACATCTATTTGTTACCATGCTCTTACAGGAAAGTTAGGAGAAATCGAAGTTCTTTTTTGATTCTCTTTTGAGTATATTATACATGTGCAACAATTTATAATTAAAATATCAATGTCTCTT
This sequence comes from Anthonomus grandis grandis, assembly GCF_022605725.1. NCBI lineage: Eukaryota > Metazoa > Arthropoda > Insecta > Coleoptera > Curculionidae > Anthonomus > Anthonomus grandis. Next base: position 11,225,908 of record NC_065558.1, read on the forward strand.
AGAAGCCACTAAAGGACATCTTGCTTTAGCCCTTGTTTTTTTTTATGTAAATGAGATAGAATTACGAGTTGCATTAATTGAGGAATTATTAGTTTTTTTTTTTAATTTTTATACAATAAATCATTGCAAAATGTTTTCTCAGTTCAAAAGTATCTGGATTCATTTCAAATAAATTATTTGACAAACCCTATTTAATGTACTTTATAGGTTGCAAAGGCATTGACCCATTTTTTTCAGTTTTTAATTGTTCAATATTTTTATCTACAATTGAAAGGCTATACTTTATTAACAATACAAGCCTTATTATTTTGATCAAGTTTATCTATATTTTCATAAGTTTTTAAATTAAAGCCGTATCCCCTGAAGAGTTTAATGTTGAATTTATGATTATACTGAGGGAGAATATACTGACAGTGTAATTTCTTCATTTGGATCAAAGTAGTGTAAAATAATTTTTTTAGTTAATATGCTTTTAAAATTTGATGCTAGTCAAGCTTTTTGGGAAATAAAATAAAATTACGAAAGCTCATTAAAATGTATGATGATGGAATGATTCTTTTAATTTGGAAACATAATTAGGAGGAACATGACCTAAGATTATGTAAAGTATTAGAAAGGGTTAAACATATAAATTTAAAACTCAAAGTAAAATATGAGTTTAGGGCAGAAAAAAATAAATTTATAGTTCATATTTTTTCTAAAAGACGTATGGAGCCTGATATAGAAAATTAGCGGTAATAAAATATTTTAAAAGGATTTTTAGGCTTTTTAATTTATGTATAAAAATGTTTTTTTTTAAATAAGATTTTATTTATATAATTTTTCAGGTCGTGGCAACACGACGTGTAATTTGTGCTTCAAGACTTTTGCCTGTCATTCAGCTTTGGAGATACACTATAGGAGCCACACGAAGGAGCGGCCTTTTAAATGTACCGTGTGCGACAGAGGATTTTCTACAAAGGTATTTATACTAAAAAGTTCATTATAATTTAACAGAATATTTGATGAAAATATGAGTGCTTGAAAGAGTGAAAAAATGCAAAACATTTTTTTAAATAATTTAAAATTTCAAGCTTTAAAAGTAGGTTTTTATTACTTGAGTATATGAAGAATTTTAATTTAGTGATGCCTCTTATTTGTCGCCAATAAATAGTGTAAATATAAATTTGATTTGAAGAGACCTTAAGGGTTTTTGCTCCCTGAAAGCTCTTGGGGTACATTTTCCATGCACTTTTAAAAATATTGTTTAGTCAAGAAAATTATTGTTCTTGTACTTAACCAGGTAATTGTAGTTAAATTTTCCAATCAAACTTTCACATTTTATCTCATATAGAAATATTAGTTTTAGTTTCCACAAAAATTAAAATCTATATGTATTCCCTAAAAGAGAGAATATTTTAAAGTAGTTTTTTAAGTAATTTTTAAATAGGTTTTTATTCCTACTAATATTTTTTTTTTAATTGTTCTAATATTTATAATAAATATGATACAATAAAAAAAATAACCATTTTATTATGAGGATCAAGGTTTTAATGCCAAGATTTTTTACCCATTAAATTTTCAGTTTACAAGCCTTTTCCAAAACCCTTTTCTTCTTTAGAACCGTAAAATATGCGTATTTTCATATATTTTGAAGTTCTATGAAGTTGTTATTTTATATCGTATATCAAAATTACACAAGAAAAAAATTAATTAATTCAGTAGCTTATCTTATAAAATAAATATAATGTAATGACAGTATTTACGAACGCACTGCACTAAACTTTTTTGATTAAGCATTTTTAAAAGACTAAAATTCACCTAATTTTACTTCTTTATTTAAAAATTCTAGAGATCTATTAAAAAATCACTTATCATCATTAACTGGTTTAAGAAACTCAATATAAAATAAATTGTATTGTTTCAGTGTTTAGGTAAATATATTTGGATAGTATATAATCTTATTTATTATTTTATACATAAAACAAATGTCAAACATGATTCTTCTTTTATATTTCTAATATTTGAGAATGTTTATGGTTAGGAATAAGATCTAGCTTAAATTTATAATTAAAGTATCTCAAGAATTTGTTTTCTACACTCTTAATAATGACTTATAGGGTCCATACTGAGGTGCCTAAATAATTGAACCATATTCCAGCTGTGAACACACCAACCCAGCTTTTACACTAATTTTACTGCTTCTAAAGACCACCTACCTACAATTCCTAAAAGTAAATTTAAACATTTCATTAGGTTTTACTGCTAATTGGTCATATTGCACTTCATTTAATATAGTTGCTGCCCATTAATTGTGTAATAGTTTACACAATCTCGATGTTTTTTCTTTAACTTTTAAAAAAATTTTTAACATCTATCTATTAAAGGTTATCGAGATCTTTTTGTAAAAAACTGTCAAGTTTTTAAGTAATAATGTAGATTAATGAACCATTCGCGAACATTATAAGCTCACAGTACTTCAACAGAGACTCCTTACCGTTATTAACAAATAGATTAAAGCAGCAATATAGAGCAGTGTTCATCTTGGGGCACTCCAGAGCATAGCTTCACCATTTTAGATATAAAGTTACCAAATGCAATAAATAGCTTTCCATCAGTAAGAAAAATATGCAGCTAATTCAGTAGACCATCCGAGAAACCTATAATTTTTAATTTTTCCATTACAAGTGATTGACCTTATCAAATCCCTAGGAGAAATCAATGTAAACAATATGAACCTGACCTCAAGGTCTCTGATAACCTGCTTTGGTAAACAATAAAATTAGTTTATGTGGAACATGCTCTCTTTACTGTGCCACTTTAAATAGCTAAATATCAGGCTGTCAAAATCTTTGAATGGATAAACTACGATACTTTTTAACCTCGTTTTTTGACCCTGATTTAAATATAGGGGAGATGTACCTATTACTTGAAATGGTTAACATTAAGACATTTTGTATATTTTCATACAGCCTACAAAATCTATTACCTATAATTATTCTGACAGGCCTTCAATGTAGATCAGTTGCTAGATTGTCATTGAAATTTGCCAATAAATTGCTGCCATTGAGGTTGCTTTTCTTTATTTATAGGAAAATGGCAACAACGGTGCCACGGGACTTTATAGTCGCCTATTATTATAATATATGATAATGTTGACAATGAAACCACCTAATTCTTTGACAGACAGTGAGGGCAAACAAACGTGAGCTTATTCTTTGATTGTTCCTATTTTCTATACAAACAATGCCAGAATTTAATGTTAATCAATTCCTAGATTGTCATGATGAAATTTTCCAATAAATTGCCATCATTGAAGCTCCATTTCTTTACTTTCCCAGAAAATTGCAACAGCGGTGCCTCTACACTATATAGTTGTTTATTGCAATGATATTCATGACAAATGACATGATATGATAATGTTGGCAATGAAATAATTTAATTTTTTTTGACAGACAGTAAGGGCAAGCAAATGTGAGGTTATTGTTTATTTGTTTCTATTTTTTACATAAACCACGTCACAATGCAATGTAGATAAATTTCTAGTTTGCCAATTAAATTTTCCAATAAGTTGCCATAATTGAGGCTTCTTTTATTTACTTTTATGGAAAATGGCAGCAGCGGTACCATTTGGCTATATAGTTATCTATTTCAATAATATTTGTTACAAGTGGCAAATGATAATTTTGACAGTTTATCCACCTACTTCCTTGACACAAAGTAAGGGCAAACAAATGTCCTGAATGAATTCCAGGAGTGCCTGTAAGTAATAAAATAATTTGTCTTTTATTGGCACGATAATATCTTAAGTTCTAGTAGTCAAAATTTTGCAATTATTGATTTATAGATCACTGTGAAGGTTCGTTAGTCTTTTCTTAAAAAATGACTAAGATCTGTTCTCTACAAGTCAAAAAAGCGGATTTTAATTCCAGGAGTGCCTGTAAGTAATAAAATAATTTGTCTCTTATTGGCACGATAATATCTTAAGTTCTAGTAGTCAAAATTTTACAATTATTGATTTATAAATCACTGTGAAGGTTTGTTAGTCTTTTCTTAAAAAATGACTGTTCTCTACAAGTCAAAAAAGCGGATTTTAATTCCAGGAGTGCCTGTAAGTAATAAAATAATTTGTCTCTTATTGGCACGGTAATATCTTAAGTTCTAGTAGTCAAAATTTTGCAATTATTGATTTATATATCACTGTGAAGGTTCGTTAGTCTTTTCTTAAAAAATGACTAAGATCTGTTCTCTACAAGTCAAAAAAGCGGATTTTAATTCCAGGAGTGCCTGTAAGTAATAAAATAATTTGTCTCTTATTGGCACGGTAATATCTTAAGTTCTAGTAGTCAAAATTTTGCAATTATTGATTTATAAATCACTGTGAAGGTTTGTTAGTCTTTTCTTAAAAAATGACTAAGATCTGTTCTCTACAAGTCAAAAAAGCGGATTTTAATTCCAGGAGTGCCTGTAAGTAATAAAATAATTTGTCTCTTATTGGCACGGTAATATCTTAAGTTCTAGTAGTCAAAATTTTGCAATTATTGATTTATAGATCACTGTGAAGGTTCGTTAGTCTTTTCTTAAAAAATGACTCAGATCTGTTCTCTACAAGTCAAAAAAGCGGATTTTAATTCCAGGAGTGCCTGTAAGTAATTAAATAATTTGTCTCTTATTGGCACGGTAATATCTTAAGTTCTAGTAGTCAAAATTTTGCAATTATTGATTTATAGATCACTGTGAAAGTTCGTTAGTCTTTTCTTAAAAAATGACTAAGATCTGTTCTCTACAAGTCAAAAAAGCGGATTTTAATTCCAGGAGTGCCTGTAAGTAATAAAATAATTTGTCTCTTATTGGCACGATAATATCTTAAGTTCTAGTAGTCAAAATTTTGCAATTATTGATTTATAGATCACTGTGAAGGTTTGTTAGTCTTTTCTTAATAAATAACTAAGATCTGTTACTGATCTCTACAAGTCAAAAAAGTGGATTTTAATTCCAGGAGTGCCTGTAAGTAATAAAATAATTTACCTCCTATTTGCACCCCAATATCTTAAGTTTAAGTGGTCAAATTTTTGCAATTATTAATTTATAAACTATTTGGAGGCTCTTTAGTTTTTTCTAAAAAAATTACTAAAATCCATTTACTGGTATCCATGTGAGGTTATTGTTCCTATTTTCTATATAGACAATGACAGAATTTGTTATAATAAAATTAAACAGTGTTATTAGAAAATATCTTGTTCTCCTATTACGAGTATTTACTCCTAAAACTAATATATTTTAATCAGAAATACCACCACTTAAAATTTGTTTATAAACAGTAAAACAACGTGACAAATTACAAATAGCCAAAAACCTTATTAAGAAATCTCATTTGTAATTATTACGACGTACAAAGAATCCAGTTAATGCACTCGAGACACTATTTTCGGTCCGCATCAGGATGAATAATAACACGTTTAAAATAGGCGCAAAGTTCAAGAAAGCTACCGAGTGAAGAATGTAACGATGCCATTTACAAAGCACTTTTTAATCGAAAACGAATATACAAGGTGCAATAAATATTGAATAATTACCAACGGAAATAGCGATGGCAGCAATGAACCCGAATCCTGAAGAATTCGTCTGCATTTTTCACACCGAGCGATCCTTAATGACGACAAGTTAAAAGAAAAGTACAGTTTAACATAAAAATAAGGAGGCCCCATCAAAAATAGACCGCATAGACATATGGCATAACTTTATTCTTGGGCAGTTTGCCAACGGTTAATTCGAGATGTCTCCGAGTCTATTGTGTACGATAACATTTCAATCATTTTTCAGATCGGCCCGATGCGGTAAATAAGAAATATGATTTGGCATCTGGTGTTATTGATATTGTGGTTTAGACATTGTTTTTTTTAAATTTATCGTCTTGGCAAATGTTTGGAAATTTTATTTCTCTTATTGTTTAGTTTATGATGTGTCGTCTACATTTTAAATATTTTTTTTGTGGTCATAGAGTTATTTGTCATTAGTAAAGCTGTGGTTTTTTGAAAATATTTCACTCTAAAAAAAGAACTTTGTCTTTGTTAGGCTTATCACTAAATATTTTTTACTATATTTACCATATTTTTTTTATAAAGCTGACAAAAATATTAGTTGCAAATAATGAATTTACTAAATTTACATATAGATTTTTAGTGAAGTTTTTATTTTTTATAAATTATTGTCGCTTTTTTTTGCATAATCTCATAGAACACGACTGTTGATTTGTTTATCAAAAAGCCTATTTTGGTTGTAACTTGAAAACTTGGCTTGAGATAATTTGTTAAAAGCCAAAGTGTTAAGAGCCAATTAAGGTTAGTCCGCTTACTAAAATTTAACAAAATATTGTTGTCACCAATAAATGTAGTATACTTAAAATTATATGAAATATAAATTTGGTTTAAGTGTACTTAAAATTTTTAATTTTTTTTAGAACTTCTTGTTTCCTGAAAACTCTAAAAGATTTTTTCCACGCACTTTTAAAGAAATTATTTGGTCTGATTGATATATGATATACTCTTGCTTTTGGAGATTAGAATTCACATTATGTTTTTTGGAAAACTTTCCAGCCAAATAGAATAGAAAAAATAATTTGGGTTCTTTATAATATATAATAATTTTGGTTCGTTTTGAAAGGTAAAAAGGTCTAAAAAATTTTAAGCTTCTCTATCGAACTGCTCTGAGCCTAGGCAATTTAATTCGTTTATTTTTTAATTTTTAGATGGTTAATTTTATTCCAAAAAACTATATAAAATGTTACTTTTTCCATGATTGTAAAATAGTTTCTTATATTTGGATAAACTTCTAGTATTTAATTGACCATTGTGATTGTCTTCCAAAGTTTTTTGCAAATAGATAGATAATTTTGTTTCATTTAATAGTATAGTAGAGTATAATTTTTTTTTTCTTATATTTTATAATAACTAATTTTAATCCTTTAAAAGAAAGCATTTTAATGCACTTCTTTTTTACTTTTGCAAATTTTCGCATTACAAGTAATGCGAAAATTTGCAAAAGTATTAAGAAATATTAGTTTCATTAAAAAAAATAAATATTTTGATTACCTAAAAGAAAAATTATTTTAAACTACTTTTTTGGATTAATTTTTCTTCCTTTACATACTAACAAAATTTTTCGGTAATTTGTTCTCTTATTTTTTTACAAGGGTCAAATTATTAATTCCAAGGTCTTTTTCTTCCCTGCAAAGAAACCACATTATTATCCGAAATATTAAGATACATCCATAAAATCTTCATGTAAAAGTTCTTATTAGTAATTGAATTTATTTATAATTTTTTATCAAGTTTTATTTCTTTTAAATTAATGTCTCCTATTTTTTGCATGATCTGACAAGTCACGACTATCAAATTTTTTATAGAGAGAGTATAATATGGTGTGAAACTTTTTAAAATAATAAAATTATTGAGTTTGCATAAAAGCAAGTCGTTGAGTATATTGAATTTAATCACGAGTTTTTTGCCACCAATTTTAAAAATAATTTTAATGCCTGTAAGAAATAGTCCTATTTTGTTGAAGTCAAAAACTAAATTAACCGAACTTAAAAATGACTTACCTATATTTATACACACTCAATAATTCTATGGGAATATGATTTACTATCGGGTTGAATTATAATTGTTTTAACGTTAAATTTAATAAGTCATCTAAAACTAAATCGTTTTGTATACTGCATATCAAATTTATATATAATTCTTATGTTAAATTTATTAATGAAATTTTCGTAAACTTTACATCTTTTAATATAATATATAAATATAATTTCTAAGATTGACTATACAAGGTGTCTACTATAAAAACCGCCAAACTTTAAGAGGTGATTAAACAAGTCATTTGCAACAAAAAAGTCCTATAACATTTTTTCGAAAAGTCGTTAGTTCTTCTGGTATTTAACATTTTTTGATTTTATCAAATTTCTTCATATAAACAAAAATATCTCCGTTATTCTTACCACCACATAAAATGTAGGTATACCATTTGAAAGAGAATTAAATTTGCTATAAGATGGGTATATTTAAGTTTTTGAGTACTTTTTTATACTGGGTGTTATCAGAAGTTAATTGTAACATTTGGAAAATGTGCAAAATTAGTGGTATCTTCTTCGTTGTCGTTTTTCTAAAATTTGGTAAAGAGGGACATTTTTTTTTCAGCAAAAACTACTGCATTTAATATGCTTTCCCTGTGATAGCTATTTGTTTTTACAGCAATATCATGGGCAAAAGAAAGAGAACCAGAAAATTTGAAAATTTTTAAATTTTATATTTCTTGATTGACCAAAATTAAGAAAATTAAAATTTCATTAAACAAACCTAAAATTATAACAATTGTTTAAAATGTCTTCCCTCTTGTTCAATACATTTGATGCATCTTCTTCTGACACTATCAACAACCCGTTCAAGTTCAACGCGTTTTTGTCGCATTTCATTGCAACACACTAATTCGATTGTCTCGAGTATTAATGTTAAAACTATAAACATTCGATTTTAATGTGTCCCAGACATAAAAGTCAAGGGGCGTAAGGTTAGGGCTTCTGGGTGGCCATCTTACCGGACCGTATCTTCCGATCCATTTCTCCCCAAAGCATTGATTCAAGGAATTTTGCACAATTCTGCCATTATGGACTGGGCATCTGTTCATTTGAAACCAAAGTTTCTATCTAGGGGCTAAAGGAATTTCTTCCAGAATGTCAACAAGGTCATTATTTAATAAATTTGAAAACTCATTGGAATTGAGCCGATCAGGAAGTATTACAGGCCCGAAAAGGCGACTTTCATTAATCCTATCCATACGTTGACCCTTATCTCATGCTTAAAATGTGAAACAATAGTCGCATGAGGATTTTCTGTATGCCATATATGGTTATTTCTTAAATTAATTATTCCGGCTTTTATAAATGTTGCTTCATCTGTCCAAAATATTTGATCTGTTCCCCACTCTTGCAACTTATTCAAGTACCACCTACAGAACTGAAGCCTCACTTCACCATCCACTGGAAATAAATCCTGGACTTTTTTCAAATGAAACGGATGCAAATTTTTTTTTAAGAGCTCTATGTATACATGGTGAATCCTTAATGCAGCACCAATGCGGCGAGTACTTCTAGATCTATCTTCTGTAACAGCAGGTTCTTGGGTTCGCAGGTTCTTGTCTCCAGCGTTGACCATTTTGACCACTTTCTCTAATCCGCAAACCTCGAAAGGAACAGGTTCCTCACTGGGTCTAAACACTTCTGCAAATATACTTCTATGGGGTTGCCGTCTATTAGGAAAACGAAGCGCATACTCCCCTGCTGCCTCCCGCGAGTTTCCAATTGCGACACCGTAAATAAATAAGATGTCCCGATATTCAATGTTTGTGAAATTAGGCATTATTTTTTTAAGCACGTTTAAATCAATAAAATTACTTATTTAACTACTTTAAGTCGAAGTGAAAACTTCAGTTCTTGACAAATTGTAAATATCTATGCTTTTGTTTTAAAATTAAGTAATACATGGTTTGTAAATTTCCTTCTTTTGCGGATCCATTGCCATTTACAAAAGAAGTAAACCTGCCTTTTTTCTTAAAGAATGAATATCGCGATATTTTATTTGTTTACGGCTTCTCTAATGGAAATTTGTGGAGTACTCACCGCATTGGTGCTCAAAAGATCAAGAAATATAAAATTTGAAAATTTTCAATTTTTGTGGTTTTCTTTCTTTTGCCCATGATATTGGTGTGAAAATAAATAGCTATCACAAAAGTAAATATATCATTGGAAAGCATATTAAATGCAGTAGTTTTTGCTGAAAAAAAATTATGTCCCTATTTACCAAATATTAGAAAAACGACAACGAAGAATGTACCACTAATTGTGCACATTTTCCAAATGTTACATTTAACTTCTGATAACACCCGGTATGAAACATTACTCGAAAACTTAAATATACCCATCTTATAGCAAATTTAATTCTCTTTCAGGTGGTATATCTAAATTTTATGTGGTTGTAAGAATAAAGGAGATATTCTTGTTTATATGAAAAAAAAATAAAGAAATTTGATAAAATCAAAAAATGTTAAATACCAGAAGAACTAACAACTTTTCGAAAAAATGTTATACGACTTTTTTATTGCAAATGACTTGTTTAATCACCTCTTAAAGTTTGGCGGTTTTTATAGTAGACACCCTGTATAGATTACGACAATCCTTTGAACATATCTTGTCACAGTTGTTAAGTAATTCTTATTGGTATTAAATATATAATTTAAATTTGTTAAACTGGAAAATACATTCAGTGCAATTTTTGCTGCCAGTGTAGTGAGATTTTGTTTTAACCGTACGTACAATACAGTCAATATGCAAAAATAACATCTTGATTATTAAACACAATTATAAATTACTGTTGACGTGAATTTTTTATCTTTTTGATAAATTAATATTAAGCAGTGTTCCCAAAATGAATTTAGATGCGTTTAATAAACACAATATTTAAACCACCAGTTTAACATAAAAATTAAACTAAAGATGTTTAGAAATTTAAAAAAGTGCTTTTCTATCAATTTATATTTAAACTCTTAGACATATTTCCCTTTACAGAGTAAAAAAGCATAACTTAAATGGATACGATCTTTACTACATTTAAAGAAAAACTATTTTTCTGTTTATAGTAATTAATTCAAATTGTGAAAATATGGCAGTTACACAGGGTGTTAACAAAAATGAATGATTAAATTTCAAAAGTCGTTTTTTGTTCAAAAATATTTTTAAAAAGTTTTGATGAAGATGGGTTCAAGAATGTAAGGTTTCTTAAAGGATTTTAAAAAAATTATCTAAACTACTTTTTTTTTCAGTGTTATTACTAACTAGTATTAAGTTCCTAATTTAATGTTTAAGGGGCACTAACAAAAAAAGAAATATTTATGAAAAAAATTTGGACAAGACTTTTTTTGAATAATGATGTAAAAATCTCGATTTCTTATTTTTCCGATTTTTTTGGTTACATTTGTGTATCCTACAATTTAAATTTTAGAATAAGTTTATTATATAATAGATTTTATAGTAAATTAATCTTTTTATAATAAATTGTAAAATTACATTTGCATAACCTTATAGATCACGACTATTAAATTATGATTTATTTTTTATACTTAAAGAAAAATATTTTACTGTCTGTAGTTATTAATTCAAATTGTGAAAATTTACCTCTTATAGAGCGTATTCGAAAAATAAACGAGGAAATTTGATGAGGTCATTTCTCGTTGAAAAATTAAAAAAAAATCAGACATAAATAAATTCCTTAAAATATTAATAAAATTTAGTAAAACTAAATTATTCTTAATCAATGAAATTATGATGATATAATAAAAGCCTACTACATAAATTCTTACTAAATTTCTATAAAAAGTAACTAGTACTTTTAAAAGTAAATAGTACCTAATACAAGTACTAAGGCAATACAATTTTATACTAATCCTAAAAAAAAAAAAACTAACAAAACAAAATAATTCTATATAATTTATACGAGTAAATTTACAGGATGGTTGCGAGTGCAACAAGCAGAGGCGTATCCAGGAGGACACGAAGCCCTGGAACATCAGGGCTCAATTCAGAAAACCTCCCGCCACCCCCCATCACAACATCCCTTCAGTATTCCCTTTACCGATGAGCCCCGGATACGCCTCGACTTGGATGCAACTCGCGGTAAGCCCATTTTACATTTCAGCTTTCCATATCCAGAACCGACCAATAGCCGGGAATAAATTCCCGTTAAGTATTAGTTAAAGTTTACTCGTTGAGGTTTCGAAAAAATCCTGCAAACATATTAAGTACTATGGGCTTTATAATGAGTTAAAATATACATGATATCTCAAAACGGCATTTGAAATCAGCTTCGTTGTATATAATTATAATAGTTGTTATTTTTAAAGAGGTTTTCACATTTTTGTTTTTTTTTTTTTGCATTTGGGTCCTATTTTTAAAAACATCTGATATTATATAAAATATTATCCAAAGTGGCTGAAATTCATTTTCCATAAATGATCAAATTTATGCATAACTTAAATGAATGATATGCACAAATTCTTATTTCTTAGTTTTTGCAGTACGATTTTGAAGAAAAATTTTAAGTATTGTACTTGTTGACTCTACTACCTTCTGTAAAATAATTCAAGTTTGCATATGAAGAATTAAAAAAATCCAAAACGGTAAAATAGGACTAGATATTAATAATTAATTTTGTTTAATTCAATTAATTGCATAATTTAATAGAACACGATGGCCTAAAAATAGCGTTTTATGTTGTCCCTACTTAACAGACTATAGAATAGTAAAATTATGTGTAAGTGGTTTGAATTATTCAAAACTACATTGTATATTGTATGAAATATTTGGCTTTCTGACAAATTCACAATAAAAAATAAACATAAAAACGCACTTTATGAATATAAAGTTTAAATACAAAGTATTTTCAAGGCATTTTTCAGTTTTATGGAAAAATCTTCATAGAAAATTTATTCACTCAAACTAAAAAAAACTCTGATCCATAAATACAGAAAGCATTACATTTTTTTAAGAAAATAATACAAAGTCAGTGTAATAAATTTTAATAGAATAGCCTCACGTATTTCTCTTATTTTAGAGTGTCATCAAGCCTTAAGAAACTTTATACTTTATATCTAGTTTCTTAGAGAGGATTAATAAACATAAACTTTAAAAGATTTTAATTCATTTTTTTTGAGTATTGAAAAGTACACTTAAAGCAATCTTTTTTTATTTACGAAACGTTCGATAAAAGCTTACAGCAACACAATGCATGTTCACAGCTTATATTAAATATCTCCTTAATATATATAGCTCTAATACTTCCTCCAAACAGCTTCATAAGTTTCAGATTTTAATCCAAATTAATAGCAAACACTTTTTTATCCTTGTAGGGAAACATGAAACAGCATATGCTCACCCACAAAATCCGCGACATGCCCCAACACATGTTCGAAAACAAGACTCCTTCACTAAGCGGAGACGATTCTACCCCTTTACCACCGAGCTTACCATCCAGAGAACAATCGAACGACACCGAACCACCTCAGCAAGTGCAACTACCGGTTCAACCTCAACCACCTCCGTTGGCACCAGTCTCGCATCCTCACCTTCCACCTCAGATGCAAGAACAAAAGCAAGAGTCCTCACAAATTAAGAGGGAACCCACCGAGACTGAGCTGCCGTTGCCGAAACGTCCTCCGAGTAAGTATTTTAATTATTTTCGTAACGTTCGTGTAAGTTTTTAATCAAATTTTGCAATGAGAACGGAAATCATTTCGTTTTGTTTCAACTCGTTAATTTGCATATTACGAACAATGATTCAAATCCGTTACGTAATTTTTTTTTCTGTCTCGCGGTGAATTCGTTAGAAAATATCTTTTAATTGGCGAGGTGAAATTGTGCTCGCCGAGGAACAACGGATTTGCTGAATTTAGTTTGGTCATAGTTTTTTTTTCATAATTTCCAACGAAATTAGTTACCGTTAATGTCTTTAAGATGTTAATAAACTCAAGAGATTTAAGATTAAATAAATAAGATTTTCCATGCATAACTTAATAGGTTATGACATTCACTTTTATACTTATACCTATGAAACTAAAACATATTATCAATCTATTGTTCCTCTGTAAACCATGTATATAATTCAGTCTAAACAATGTCATAATCTTTCTGAAAAAAAATGAAATAACTTCATCTCGCTTGCACTAACTACGAGCTAGGTTGTGGGCTAACATGTGTGTGGTGTGCGTTTTTTCCAGGCTTGCAATCAAGCAAACACTTATGCCACGTATGCAATAAGAACTTTTCGTCGAGTTCGGCCCTGCAGATCCACATGCGCACCCATACCGGCGACAAACCGTTCCGGTGTACCGTGTGTCAGAAAGCCTTCACCACCAAAGGGAACCTTAAGGTATGTAAGGTCTGCTTGGCTTACTAACGCGTATGCTAACAACTGTTTTTATCTGTGGGGTTTAAGCTTTGGGTGTTTTGTACGATTTTAGTGCATGTACTGGGTGATTGAGTGTAGACTACTCTTAGATGAAGGTCTGGTATATTCTTTCTAAGCAATGGTTTGTTTCAGGTTCACATGGGTACCCATATGTGGAGCAACGGGGCGTCGCGACGCGGCCGTCGCATGTCTCTCGACCTGCCCCCCATTCCCATGACGCCCAAGGATTCCGAATTTCTGCAGCGGAGGCCCGACCTCTTCTACCCGTACCTCCCGGCTCCGTTCCTTAATGGCATGCAACAAAAGGTAAGAAAAATTTACCTAATTCTTGAATATCAAACAATTCTGCTTTTATGGACAGTTATCATCGAAAAATTTACAAAATATCTGCCCTCATCAGTTTGAAGAAAATTTCTTAATAATATTAAAATTTATTAAATTATATGCGTTTGATAAATATTTTTTTTCCTGATATACGAAGTACTAGCTATACCATAGAATTAAAAGAGTCATTTTAAATGCTAATCCCTTACTGGTTTAAGAAGTTCAGGGGCCGTATTTTTGAAACCATACGAAATTAGAGGATTTCGCATGAAAAATCGATATTCGTATTTTCGACCGCATCGTGTGTGAATTTTTTCGCATGCGGTGTCTCGAATGGGTATATACCATTCGAATTTCAAAGTTCGTGTGCGATTTTCAATTTGATTCTGCCAATTGTCTTGTTTTGATTTTAAACTAGCTTTGTTTTTTTTTTAATTTGTGTGAGTTCGTTAAGTATTTTCGTCATGTTTTTTTGTTGTTTATTAAGAAAAAAAAAACAACTATAATCAAATGGCAAGATTAAACAATCTTGGGCAAAGAAACGTCGTCGATGCACTGGAAGAGACTGAAACTCTAGCAGATAGAAGGAATAGGATGTACTCTTCATTTCTTGACCCCTTTGAAATGTATTGAGATGCTCAATTTATTAAATTATATAGATTAAGCAAGCCTATTACGATGAAGTTAATGTGCTCTTTATGTGCTCCAGGGAGACTGTGTAATCTGTCCGCTACTTTTATCCACAAGACTTGTGCAGTTTTAGCTGAAAAATCTTGGGTGAATTTTCCGAATTTAATTCCAGGTGTTCTGCCTTAAATGAAATTAGTTCCTTCTTTTCCTCACTGGACACAAATTTGCAATATGTTTTATTTTTTGAATCCAACTTAAAAAAAGTCAATTCAAAAAACCCAGGAAACGCCATGAAAAAAACCTCAAAAAGCCCTGATGTTTTTAAACTTAAATTTTAGGTTGGGTTAAAAAATCTTTATCGTCTTCATCCCGTTTGACATGGCCTTTAATAGCACTCGACTTTGCTACGTTGCCACTACATTTTATGTTCGTATGCGAATGAAATTTCGAATGCTGTTCAAGAATGCACTTTTTAATTCGTGTGCGAATTTTGCCGCTCGACTTTGTTTGCATTCGAAGATTCTCGCATGGATTCAATAATACGGCCCCAGGTGTTACAGGACCTACAAAACTTTATAATACATTATAAAAACATTATAAATATATCAAAAAATATTTAAACTAAATATAAACCTTAAGAATATTTAATTATTCCAGGTGAAAACGGCGAAAACAATTTCGATCTTTATTTAAACACAACCTGACATTACACTTGTAATTTAGGTTTTACCCTTGCACTCAAGATGGCCCACATTATCGCGACGAATTTCTTGTGCTGGTATTTGCGCAAAAGAATATTTCCTTTTTTTTAATTCTAGTTGTGGCTGAAGTGCGCAACTAGGTCTACCCCGCTTTCTTGATATTATATTAGATCTCATTAGAATTTGCGCCAATCCAAGTTTGAACTCAGCCAGTGGCAAATAACATTCGTCAGAATTCGTACTTATGACCGATCTTCTCTATAATATACAACTGTTACAACATAACATGTCGAGGAAAAGAAAAAAAATTCTTAGGTAAAATTTTTTTGATCTTATTAGTATCCTATAATAGGCTAGGATGGAATCCAAAAAATGGATGATGAAAGATAGACGAGGGATCATAATGCGCTTTTTTTCCTTTCTACAAAATCTCTGCACTTCAGAAATAGGCTGACTGCCTACATAGCTGAGGTTCTATTGATGCTGTAGTAACTATTTTATTATCAAACCACGAAGATCTGTATCATCCAGTCGAGCCACTTTGTCAACAACCCTGCCCCTTCTTTTTGTTTTTCATTGCAGATTCCTTAGGAAAATCAAAATCTGGAGTTCGATTTTTGCAAACAGTACCAAGAGGCAAAATGCCCTCTTTGCTGAGATAAACAAGTAGTGGAAGGCTTGTAAACCAATTATCAAAAAAAAATTGTAATTTTGATTCCTTGGAACTGACTTCTCCAGTTCCTTTGAATAATTTGTCTTCCTCAGCTACCTTCCAATGGCGGCTCCTTCTTAGGGTCAATTGGTCAATGACCCCCTAAAATAATCTCATAAAAATACCAATTTTATTAAAAATATCTTTTATCTAAAACTTCACTGTGAATTATAAAATTCTCTAAGCAGTCTGCATTTGCAAAACAAATAATAAATATATTACTAACGTCGCGCCTCGCGCTCATCACACAAGCCCGTGGCTGGGCCGTATTTTAAATTGTCCCTATACAGTTCTTATGGCTTATGGAGAAATGCATGTAAAATAGAACAAAGAGGGCAGATCCGCATTTCGTGAGCGGGAGTGAGAGTTACCTTTCAGTTCTATATCGCTAACGTAGTCGACGGCCCGACTGGATTAATGTATTGTTTTAGTTAGTTACTGTATTTTAAACAAACTAATCGTCTGTGTAAAATTTTGCGGAGTTTCGAAATTGCATTGCGCGGTCATGATGAAAGTAACAGCTCCAATAATCCTGGAATTTTTCTGGGCCTTATCGATTTTGTTTCTGAACTGGGTTTAATGTTTAAAGAACATATTGAAAAAAGTACAGTATTTAAAGGAACATCAAGAACAATTTAAAACGATATATTAGAATCAATGTTAGCCATTGTACATACTCATATAATTAAGGAGATTGGCCAGACAAATTTTGTGGCAATTCAAGTAGATGAGACCACAGACAGCTCCAATAAAACGCAGATGATTGTCTGGTATTTTACATGAAAGATTTTGGGAATTTGTTAACCCTCCAGGTACCACAACACAACATTTAACTAATGTAATATTGGAAGAACTTCAATTATTAAAAATTAATGAAGCACCTGAAAAATTGATTGCCCAAAGTTACGATGGTGCATCAGTCATGAGCAGTAAACTGGGAGAAGTACAAAAAGCGGCGAGTCAACATAAACCGATAAAAATATTTTTCGCAAATTTACACGCATTTTCGTCCTTTTTCGGCCGATCTCCAAAACGTACGATGGTTCTGGATAGAGTGGTTAAAGTAAGGCTACCTAAAGCTGCACCCACTCGATGGGCTTTCAATACAAAATGTGTTGAAATTGTATACACTTATAAAGATGATTTAAAATCTTGCTTAGAGGAAATAATTGATGAGGAGCAAGATGGTAACAATATAAATCAAGCAACTGGTTTAAAAAGACATTTGGAAGATGAGCTTTTTTTTATTTTGGTTAAATTTTTTCCATAAAATAATGCCCCATGTTGATATATTGTTTAAACAATTGCAAATGCGAGATATTAATGTCATATTTATCAAAAATTATATACCGTCTTTTAATAACAATATCCAAATAATGGAATCAGAAGAACCAAGCAGATCAACAGCAAAAAAAAAGAACGTAAAGTACTACAGCTACAGAGGATCCAAAGCGACGAACTGCACTGGAAATTTGTGATATTATTATATCTGAAATAAATCACAGGTTTGGTTTCAATGATCATCTCATGATTTCACAGTTATTCTACACAGAGAAATTTGAAGCATACACTATCAACTTTCCGCAAAATATTTTAAATATGGTGAAGGCTCAAGTGCCGGTGCAGTAGCCATACTTCAGCTTTTTATTAACATGAATTTGTCTGAAACATTTCCTGAAGCAGTAAAATTTTTAATTATTTTGTGCACACTCCCTATGACAACCGTGGAAAGTGAGAGATGTTTTTCTACTTTAAAAAGAGTAAAAACATTCCTGCGTAATACGATGGGACAATCTAGACTTAGTGCCTTGTCTATGTTGAGCATCGAGAAAACGCTTGTCAAAAGCATTCCAAATTTCAATGAGAAGGTCACAGACTATTTTGCAGAACTAAAGGATAGGAGAATTGACTTAAAAAATTAAAATATTTAAGATAAGTTTCATTTTAATAAATTTACAATTTATTATATAAATATTCCTATGCTCTAAATATGCTAAAAGATCTTTCAAATACTTTAAAAAATCAATAGTTTGATTTTTTTTTATTAGAGTAAACTATAAGTTTTCAAACCAAAATGACCCCCCTGAAGATTAACCCACGAGCCGCCACTGCTACCTTCATATGTTTTTTTTACCATTCAAGAACCACCTTGTCATCTAACAAATTTTCATCTTCACTACCACTTTGATTTGGAATACCAAGAGTTTTGGTACCGTAAAACCGTTTTAGATCCATCTGAAAAAATAAATGATTTTTTCCTTTACTGCAAGTTGCGTCAAATATGGCACAAGTAAATTAATGACCAAAAATTGACAACTATAATATGCATTGAAGGGCGTAATTATACCCAGATCACATGAATAAATACTTACCAAAACATAGATAATTTTACAAACAAAAAAAAAAGATTTTTATGTGTTTTATGATCACTTCAACTTTGTAAATAAACGTTGTAACACGTAGTTGCCGGCGGCTAAACAAGATCTGACTTAATTCACAAAATAAGCGCTAGGCGGCGAAAATATTAATTGAAAATAAAGAAGCGAAGGTGCCAAATATGGGACAAATTGCGGTCGCGGCATAAAACCACAATGCCTGTTTAAAAATTAGGTTTATTAAAACACATGCTCCAAATTTGGCACAGTATGCGGCAAGGGAATAATTCCTTCTTAGAGGCGAGAAAATTATAAATGTCATTCAAAATATCATTTAAAACAAAAGGAGGTATTGATAGGG
Organism: Anthonomus grandis grandis; assembly: GCF_022605725.1. Lineage (NCBI taxonomy): Eukaryota > Metazoa > Arthropoda > Insecta > Coleoptera > Curculionidae > Anthonomus > Anthonomus grandis. The sequence goes on from NC_065558.1 coordinate 11,245,002, forward strand.
TCATGCAAAATATTTAACTCAACGTTAATATGGTTTTAGCATATTGTGTGTACAAATTTTTTTCTTTAGAATTATTTTTTCTAAAAGTGCCTAAAATGAAAAGTTTTGCATTTGGCGAATAGTGAAACAACGTCAAGATGGTGACAACGTTATAAAAACCATATATCCACTTTAGTGTTTTCTCTCTTGACAGAGAGTCCCAGTGCGTTTTTCATATTAATCTACTAAATTCATTATACTATAACAATGTATTCTAATTTCGTCAGTTGTACGTTGTAATTGACCATCGGGAAAATCAAATGCAATAATAATAAGTATTCAGCGTAAGAAATTTATTGATATCTGTCTAGCGCTATCGATCTTAGGCCATCATTAAGGCTATGACTCTACAAAAATCGTCAACAGTTTAAAATGATTAAAATTGGAATTCTCAAGTTCCAAATTCTCTCCGTCCAGTCAAGTTTTTAAAGACATTGTTTAAAGCAAGGGTAAAAAGTTTTAATGAGATGGTGTCTCCCTGCTTTACTTTTTTTTTGATTGGAATGTTGTTTGTTTTTAAAACATTAACTAGTTTTACATGAACAGAAGCGTTATTATAGATATGTTTGCTAAGGCGTGTGTCTCTAGACTCGATTTTTGCGCTGTTTATGGATCCTGGAATTGCCCAATACAGAGTCAAATTGTTGGAGATTATGCTATGTATACAGAAAGGTACATATAAATTTTTACATTTTTTTTAATATATATGAGATGAGTTCGTCTTTTTCACCATTTTTTGCAAGTCTGATCTTATCAATACTGAATATTAATGACTTTCTTACATATATTTATTTATTTAAGGCTCTCCTACAGATAGACTAAGCAATCCAATAATAGGAAAGCACAAAATATCTTATGAATTTAAATACAAGTAAGCGCTTTGCCAAACATTACATTTTCACCAAGCCCACCAAACATACCAAGCAATATAAACAATAAAGAAGCATATATACATATGAATAATGACAATAGGAAAAATAGGACAATATTTATCGTTCTTTGCGAAATTAGGTAGAATTTCTAATTAAGTATCGCTTAAATGACCATAATAGAGAAAAATATATCATTATTCAAATTAGTTTCTTGAAAATTATTAAAACTACGGGCGCATCTGAACAATGGAGTTAGACAAAAAGTTTGAAGGATATCTTGAGATGCCAAAGGTCGATGTATTACGCAAAATGTAAGGATTAACGTTGATACGTAAATTTTCCAGATAGAAAGGGCAGTCTATTAAATTATTAATAATTTTATAATTAAATCAAAATTGTTTTTACGACTCTCTAAGGGCTTCATACCATAAAGCTTTAAGCTATCATAGTAAGTAAAAAAATGCCTTTGTCTAGTAAAGCGGAAATTTACTATATTTACAAACTGGCGTTGTACCCTTTCAATTTGGTTAATATATTCGTGATTCACCGGATTCCAAGCTACTGTCGCGTATTCTATAGTAGGTTTAACAAGTGCATTATATAGTAATATTAATGATGTTTGATTACTTAAACCCTTTGTAATTTAAGATATAAAACCGAGATTTTTTAGAGCTTTCCGAACAATGTTTTCTATATGAACGTCGAAGAGCAGTCTGGAATCCAACGTCACACCTAAATCCTTAATAAATTCTACCTACTTTAAGATAGTGCCCCCAAGATAGACATCACATTTGTTTTGTGTCTGAAATGGTTTTCTGCTAAAAAGTATAGAATGACATTTTTCAAGGTTAATAAATAATTTATTTAAGGTACACCTTTCAAAATTTGCAAGATCAGATTGCAAGGCACGAAAATCTGATACCCTCTTAATTGTTGTAAAGATTTTTAGGTCATCTTCATATACACGATATTTACAGATCAACAGATTATAGAGATATTACAGAAAAACATTGACCAATGTCGTTTAAAAAGATTGAGAAGAAAATCGGTCTCAAATGAGAACCTTGCGGTACTCCTGAACTTACGGTTGCATAAGAAGAGTTTACTCCATTTATGACAACGTACTGAGAGCGATTCGTTAGATAACTTTTAATGAGTTTGAGTAGGGCCCCGTGCACACCGAAATTCTCCAATTTCACGAAAATTGTAGGATGATGTACCTTATCAAAAGCCTTGGAAAAGTAGGTGTACACGGCACAAGTTTCCAGACCCCTATCCATACTTTCGTTTATACTCTAAATAAATGGTATTACGTTGGTTATTACCGATTTTTTTTGGAAAAAGCCATGTTGATTAACATCAATAGCTTCTTTGACCTTAAAGAATAATTGTTTTAACAGCAAAGATTCAAATAGTTTACCAAAGTGACTAAGTAAGGAAATAGGCCTGTAATTCCGTACAGAAGTTTTTTTCTCCAGACCTGAATCCTGGCACAATTTGAGCTGTTTTCCAAATATTGGGAAAAACGCTGCTGAATAAACATTGATTATGCAAAAATATATACTATAAAATAACTTTCACCAATGTGTTAGCATAAAATTACAACCCCCTGACAAAATCAATAACATCCCTTATTTCTTTGCAGATAAACGAGATGTCGTCAGTAACACCGACCCAAAACGGTCTCGCCCCCTCGGCAAAATACGGCGGTCTGTTGGGTTTCGGATATCCTCCGCCAGAGGGCATCCGACCGCAACCGAACTCGCCCGAACGTGCTCCCGATCGTCCGCCGAGCGAGCCCGAGTCCAGGCCGGGACTCTGGGATTTGCATTTCGAGCGTAAAGCTGCAGAAGCCCCTAGGGAAGACTTACTGTCCGCTTCCAGGGAAGGACTGGCCGCTTGAAAGTGTCGTCAGTTCCGGATCGAAGGACTCGTTCCTATATGTTCAACTAGTCTTTAATGCGACAAGGAAATTTGGTTTCGGATTCGATTCTGTCTAGTAAGATTTTACAGTCCAATTTTTGCTTTCTCGTAGATATCTGGACAAGTGTTTATATAAATAGCATTTTCGGCAGTTATTAGATGAGTGAACTCGTGTACTAACTTATTAGTGAAAAAAAATGATTATAGTTACATTTTTAGTATTAACCGGTTAGATAATTTTTACATTCCAAAGTGGATTGGTAATCTGTAAAAACGATTGTCAAAATCAAAAAAATAAGAGGATTTTGCTGTTTTTGGATCTCAATAAAAATTTTAAAGCTCTTACCGAGGGGCTTCTGAACATATCTTAGATGGAGTTTTAAAAAAGTAGGATTTTATCACTAGATTTTCATCATTATTTCATACAAATTATACTTTAGACTCTTTTTAATTTGTGAGTCTTTATGAATAATTTACCTCACGTTTAAAATATTTTCCTTGTCAAATACGGTTGGGGCAATGCATACTGTGATATATCATCTATATATAATTTACGTATAAAGCTGTGTAATTAAAAATATTTAATTTAAATAAAAAAATCATCGCTAAGGTCTGTAAAATATTAGAAAAAAATTGTAAAATATTATATTTATGGTGCATTTTGTCTGTAGGATTGTGACTCTTATAAAAGACCTTTATAAGATTCACAAATCGTTTAATGGTTGCTGTGGTGAAGTTGTGTCCAAAGGACACTGGCAATGCCAGTACATATGTTAGCTTTATAATAAATACATAGTAAGGATGTACATAATATATACTCATTATATTATAATGGACTGTTTGAGACACAAATAGAACATTATATAAAATAAGTAGATGTTGTCCAATTTGTTTTAGCATGTAAATAATTTTTGTCATTATGTATTGTAAATTTGAGACTGGTTTTTATTATTAAAAAAAATATAAGTTTAAACCCCCCCGCTTGTTTTTTGAGTACAATTACCGAAGTTTTTTTTGTGGTCACGTAAGACATCTAAAATAGACACAGTTGTTATTATAGCGACCTAAATGTTGTAAGACTATTTTCTGTTCTGGGTAATGTACAAATATTTTTGACTGGTCGAGGTATGTAAAAATCACGAGAGCCAGTTTGATTCTGTTTAATCATAAAATATATTTATCACATAATAAATTTCTGTTGTTTTATTTATAGTCCTCTTACTAACCTTGAGTTATTTTAAATAAGTTGAAAAATCATTTGTTTAATTTGTGTAATTTGAGCCTAAATATTAGATTAGGGGTTTGGCTCTCAGAAGTATTATGAGAATTTACTGGTTTTTAGTCAAAGGGTTAGACTTAAAGAGAATTGAAGAATTTGGTAAAAACTGCAATATTTTAAAATAAACATTCTAACTGACAATATATAGAAACAAACTTTAACTAGAATTTCGAAAGTGTTCTAACCACACCTGAGGAAATTGGATCAACGATAGCCTTCTCACTTGAAACAGCTCAACAGTGCAGTGCTTGAATTTCGGGTATTCTTATTAGGTTTCTTATAATATAACTATGAAGTACATTGGTTAATACTTTTTTCTTAATTTTGTTTAAGAGAGATCTATAGTCGCAATTCACCAACGCTACTCATTGGATTAACATTAATAAATCTTTTTAAGAGATAAATAAGTTAACATTGTTTGTTTGGACTTTCTAAAGGCCTTCGACAGAGCTAAAGAACGCATTTAACAAAAAACGTGAAGCCTTGAAGTTAAATATGATTCTCCTGATTTTTTATTAGTCTTTTGATAGGACATACCAAATAATTCATATAAATGACTATATATCTAGAAGAAATAAAGCATTCGATGTCTCACAAAGATTTCATCATATGCCATTTTTCATTTAAGTAATTTTTACACGATCTCAATGACTTAAACTCTTAAACTGTACTTACTTCATTCGGCTTTTGCTGACGATTTCAAGGTGTACAAGGTCTTTCTCCATATAGCCCCGTTACAGATAAGTGAAAAAAAGGTGAAAAGTAAAAAAAAAATATGCAAAACTTTGACAGATGGATGGATTCAAATTTTGACAGATGGTCAGTTTTTTCTTATGGAATAGAATTGAGCTACTTACCGTTAAACCATTAAACCGTTTTGAGAATAGCGGGCTCTAAACTTAAAAAAATACTATATTGAATATTTTGATAGGCGGTCCATTGTTAGTGTTTGACATTTATTACAAAGCAAATAATTCAGATTTTGCCGTTTTGTAAGATAAATATATATTAAGTGAAAATAATAAAACCTTAAGATTTCATATTTATTAAGCGTTATTAAACTTTAAATTAAATCCAAATAATTATAGCTGCTCTATATGAGCACGGGACCACCCCCAATATTAATTTATACAGGGTGTCCGAAAAGTCAACGATAATACTAAAGGGGCTGATGGAGCAACACATAAGCACCCAGAAAAACGTAAAATGACCTTTGTAAAAAATCGATGGTTTTCGAGATATTGGCCCTTTAGTGGAAGTCACCAAAATCCTACTCTTGGATAAGATTTTCGATTGTCACGCCTTAAAAATAGATATTTTTTAGAATCTCTTTTTAGCTATGCAATACTGAATAGCCATTTTACTGATCAAAGACAAACATTAAACTAAACGGCCAAAAAATTTAATAAGAAATCTATTCTAAAATAAAGTATTACTTATTTTTATTTTTTTAACTTTGAATTTGATTATTTACTAAGGTCATTTTTATGTTTTTCTGGGTGCTTATGAGTTGCTCCATCAGCCCCTTTAGTATTATCGTTGACTTTTCGGACACCCTGTATAATCTTGTCTATGATTTTGGTTAATATCATTTTTAATAGAATTATTTGTTTCCTAATAAGCTTCAAACAATGCATACATGCACCGACTACCAAGATCTTCAATATTTAATTTTTCAAAAGTTTAGAGGCCGATATTTTCAAAACGATTTAATTAAAAGTAATTAAACCATATACATTTGAAATCAGAAAATTCCTCTCTATTTAACTATGAAGTCATATTGTTTGTGTGGTGTTCCATATCAAAAAAATTTATCGTGTCAAAAATTTGACATTTCCAAAAACAAAACAAAAATTACATCGGATTCAGAAATTTTAAGTAAATTCCCAAAAGTTTTATATAATTTTTTTTTTTACTTTTCACCTAACTCTGTAGAGGGGTGATCAGTATATAGGGAAAGAACCTGTACAGTGTTATTGAGTTATATCTAAATGCTACATCGCTTTAGATCTACATTTATCACGCACACGCTCTTATATCCACATTATCAGTTAATAATGGAAAGATGACAGTCTCTAATGAAATGTAAAAAAGCGTCTAAGCATTTCATTTAGAGAATTCAGAAAAGTAATTCAGAATGACACACATGGCATTAGTTGGCCTCTAAAAAATTTACCTTTAACTACTAATTTCTTAATATTTATGAATAAACTACGTATCTCGTTGATGTTAAATACAGTACCACTACTTTTACCGAAAACTCGTTGTCCTCATCAGTTTGAAGAATGAATAGTGGTAAATAATAATATAATAATAATCGTCTTTTATTGAAAATAAAAAAAAATACAAACTTATACAAATAGGCGATATTTAGCTATATAGCTACTCTTATATATGACCTACCTGTATAGGAAATAACTTAAGGAAAAATTATAATTCAGAGAGAAAAAAAACAAAGCAATGTTAGAATTTAATTTAAATAAAAAAAAAAAAACGGCACAGTTCCATCAACCGTGCATGTCAATCATTATGCTTATAATATTATATGACCAGCTAAACAGTTAAGAATTTTACTTTCTTAATGTATACGTTTCATTACAGGTAAACAAGTTATTCCAGTTCGCCAGTATAGCCACATCTCAAATATTTCCTGTTTCTTCTTGTCAAACTTAAGCGCTCATCTCATAAGATTCTAGTAATCTGTTCAATTCCTATTCGTGTTTTTTAGAAGCTATGTCTGTTTTCATAAATAGTTAGTGCCTAGGTATTTGTATTATTTTATTCTTGTAATGAATTGATTATTTCCTTACATATCCTTTGGGTATCTCGAGTTGTTTTGGTTATTAATATATATTTTGTTCAGTTTGTGTTAAGTGACTGAATCCATATCCTTTACTTACTGTGGGCATTCTCTTCATTCATAAGAACTATATTGTCAACATATCTTAAATGACTTATAGTCAGGCCGTTGGCTTTAATGCCTGAGTGCAGATCAATAAGTGCCTTAGTTACTGTATTCAAATATCTAGCCCTTCCGAATACCTCACCAATACTGCGTCTTCATTTTCTCTGCTCTTATATCTTTTATTCATATTATTGTGTCTCTGAAGTCTTCTATTTACGAATGTTTCAATGAGTTAGTCATGTTTATCTTTAATAAAGTCCTTATTGTAGTCTATAAAGTATCTACCCTAGGTTCTTGATTCATGTCTTCATATCTTTGAACGTTAATGAAAAATAAAACCCTTGTTCCTAAACCGGTACAAACTCCAACCCTAGATCACAAAATTACGGCGTTATTGTGGGATCTAGGCACAGAAATTTTATTATGTACTTTTACCTTGTAATTTCCTGCTCTTATATAAAATTGTACTGCAAGAATATTTGCATATTTAGATATTTTCTTTAAATCTTTATAAATATTTATTTTTTGAAAGATAATAAATTTCATCGATTATACAGGCAATATTAAAACAATATGTTGTAACAATCTTTACAGCCGCAAATATACCGGCTGTTCTCCGAAATTCTAGAATAATCTTTCCAAATAAGAAAATTTCTATAGAAATTTTCAAAGATTTTCGCTTTTTGGTTTTTAAGTTATGGACATATTTTGGACTTTTTGAGAAAAAAATAACTTCTCACGGAAATGTTTTTTCTTCTCGGTATCCTGTACATATTTTTTAAAATGCTGAAATAGGTGTCTAGTAGAATTAAATAAAGAGTGTACATACAAATTTTTTAAGACTTTCGCTTTTTGATCGAGAACTTTCCTGGAGAGGGGAAATTGAAGCGTTAACCGGAAAAATTCATAGAGCTTGTTATGTAATAGGGTATTTGAGAGACCAGTTGTGTTTAAAGTCTTTATTATCGTACTATTATGCATATGTACAATCAATTATTCAGTTTAATATTTTGATACAACTCAGCTGGTTCAGATAGTCTATTAGCCCAAAAAATGGTTATAAGATGCATGCTAGAACTGAAAAATACCGAATCTTGTAGATCACACTTTTAAAGACCTAAAATATTGACAGTGCCATGCTTGTACATTTTGAATATTTTCATGATAGCAAGAAGTCTTAGAATTTCCTCACGCTGAACGGCAATGTTTAAAAGATTTCCTTCTTACAATTGCATTAGGGTGTATAATGCTTTACCTGATAGTTTTAAAAATTTGTCAAGTGATAAATGTATTTAAATCTAGACTTAAACAATTATTGTGTGAAAATCCCTTTTATTCACCTAATGAATTTTATAATCACATATCGCAGACACTAAACTCACGCCTGTTTTAAATTAGCTGTTTGGAGTCAATTATTGTTATGATTCTTTGTATGTATTGTGTTTCTTGTGTATTTATTTGATTATAACTTAGGGTAGTTGTAATAGTATTATATGATATATTGTAAGCTTCTGCTTTAATTATTTGACAATTGTGATGTTTCCATTGAAACTGATGATAAATAAACTTTATTATTATTATTGGTTTTCGAGTTACGGATATTTTTTGGATTTTTTTTAAATCCTTTTTTATCCTGTAGTTATTTTTTAAAATGCTAAAATAGGTATCGAATAGAATTAAATGAAGAGTATACATAGGTACAAATTTTCAATAATTTTAGCATTTTGTTTTTTGAGTTATAGACATTTTTTGCACTTCTTTTGAAAAAATTACCTTTTCACAGAAACCATGTTTTTTCTTGTCATCCTATATATACTTTTTAAAATCCTGAAATAGGGATCCAATGGAATTAAATGAAGAGTGTACATACAAAATTTCAAAGATGTTCTTATAGAAATATTTTGGACTTTTTATGGAAAAAATTACATTTTTACAGAAATCTTTTTTTTTTCTCGTCACCCTGTATATATTTCTAAAAATCCTGGAATAGGGATCTAATGGAATTAAATGAAGAGTGTACATGCACATTTTTAAAGATTTCCACTTTTTGGCTTTTGAGTAATAAACATTTTTTGGATTTTTTTTTTTAAAGAAATTATCTTCTCAGAGATACAAACTCAGTATCACTAAAACTATTACACACAAAAATATTTTTCAATAATAATTTTATTTTATATAGTCTAAATATTCATATGGTCATTTTTTGGACTTTTTTCTTAAAAAAATTTCCTTTTCACAAATATATATTTTTTTCTTGTCACCCTGTACATATTCTTCAAAATGCTAAAATAGGTCTCTAACAGAATTCGATGGAGAGTGTACGTACGAATTTTAAAAAATTTCCACTTTTTGGCTTTTGAGTTATGGACATTTTTACGTCGCCTAGACCCGATGGTCCGACAAGGATGAAACATACGACAGGCAGACCTCGCGACATCTCCGGACACACGTAGCAACTTAGAGAATGTTCTAACACAGCAGTTTACCTAATATACAGTTAAGCAATTTATTTTAACACCTTGTAGAACTCGTCAAATGAAGTAAGTGATTTTTTTACAAAATAATTCAAAATTGCCCCGATTTACACACAATCTTGCTCGGGAAGTCTATGACTCTTTACAAGTTTCAAAAATAAAATCCTGCTATCCACAAATTAAATTACAAGATTTTTCATTAGGATCTTTCAGAGTATTTACTGCTCTATCATGATATACCGACTCTTTTAAATAGCTCCACAGAAAAAATCACGAAGCGTTAAATCTGGGGTGCGAGGAGGCCAAGAAATAAACCCATTGCACCCTATATTCATCTATTCGGAAACTCACTATGTAGATGTTCATGAACTTCTGGTCTAAAATATGGTGGAGCCTCACCATGTAGGAGCCACATATTCTATCTCACATTTAGAGAAACATTCTAATAATTGTAAAAAATTGTGTCGAAAAAAAGTCAGTTGAGATGAAAAAAATTAGGTTCCAATAAACATGCCATTGACCATGCCTACCCAAACATTTAACGAAAATCTATGTTGAAAATTAGATCTTTTTACAGAATCCACTCAAAAATTCTGCACTCTATCTTGTAAATATATGTTTTCCTCAATTTCTAACATTTCAGGTTGAGAAACTCCTCCAATTTTTAATGGTTTACTATCTCTTTTATTATGCACTTTTATATAGGTGATTTTTTATATAATTACTTCTTTTAAATCCTACAAGTAGTTAAAATAAATAAGTTAACTTTGAAAATACCCTGTGTAAGTCGCTCTTGTCGCTAAAAGACCAGTCTAATTCTGAATATTAAAGAAATAATATAATACAAATAATAAATACGGTTTAAAAACCTGATATATGATACATCCATATTACGTTGCTTAAACCTCGTAACAATATAATTGAATTACATGCATGAATCACTTCAGACGAGTAGCCTTTCAATAGAGCCAAACAATATATAGTTCTCCATTATTAAAACACTTATTTATAATAAAAATGTATAACATTTATGTAATTTTTAATGTTTGTTTCATATTGATTGCTAGTTTAATAACAGATAGGGTAAGGATTTTTTTAATTTATTTAATTATTTTAATGCCTTATATGCGACGAATTTTAGATTAACGCAGAAAACTACAAAATAACAGATCAAATTTTTATGGATGTTAAAATCGAAGACGATTACACGGGCAGAATAATTTTTGGTCTTTTTGGGGAAGTAGCTCCTAAAACCGTGAAGAATTTTAAGCATATCGCCCTTCAAGGGATCGATGGTAAGCGATATGTGGGCACCAATTTTATTATCGCCATAAAGAGGGTCATGATACAAGGTAAGAAAATAAATACCACACAGAGTTCAACTTTTATTAAAACTACAGAGTTATTTTTTATATTTATACCACTACAACTAATGTATTACTTATTTGTATATAATAAAACTTAAATTATTTATAATGGCTTTGACAAAAAAATACAGGTTAAGTTCAAAAATAACCCTGTATATTTTAGGTGGGGATATTTTATATAATAATGGAAGTGGTTCTATAAGTATTTATGGTGAACATTTTGAAGATGAAACTTTTGAGGTTAAACCAGATTCAGGGGGATTACTGGCAATGGTTAACGATGGAGGTAAATTGGATCTAATATCGAAAAACTATTGTAATTCTCTAAGTATTTGTTTTAGTCCCAAACACGAATGGGTGTATGTTTTTTATCACTACAATGCCAGCCCCCTGGTTAGAAGGAAAATATGTGATATTTGGCAAGGTACATATATATTTGTAATTAATGCACTTATTAAATTAAAAATGGTAAATATAAGGGGCAATCTAATACTTTCAGGTGTTAAGAGGGCACGAAGTAGTTCACAAAATAGAGCAACTAAAGACCGATTACAGCGACAGACTGAAAAGTAATGTACAGATAATCAAATGTGGACAAATAAGTTTTACACCTTTTTATGAAGATCATAAGAATTATGAGTACGTATTTGCTATGCAAAGGTAATTAAAATAGCAAAAGTGTTTTCACAATTCATTACTGCTAACAAAGCTAAGAAGGAATAAAAGATATACAAGATGTTACTTATTGAAACATTATAATTATACACAGTGATCAGCAATACAGTTTTTTAAACAGACTCCCCGAATTCTGTAGAGGCTTTTGTTTTTTACCTTGGTTTTAATCTACGACTTTAAATAACGCCGAAAAAATATATTTTTTTTTTATATTTTTATTTTTTTTTAATTTTCGAAATCACATTTTGACAATCATCAAATAAAATATCTTTATCGTAATTTAACCCATTTTCAACTCAGTCTCAAATTTGTTTAAAAAACACAAGCAATACAAGAAATACGTCGCAATTTGTTCATTCCCTCTTTATGGTCTACATACTTTACTTTTTCCTTTAAAAGACTTTAAGGCACTCTTATAAGACAAACATTTAAAAATACTTATATTATGTAAAAAAATATAAGTATATTTAAAAAAAAATATAATAAAATTGGTACAGTCTTATAATAAGTTATAGCAAAAAAAAATGTTGATTCCCTTATACGAATATTATACAGAAATACTTCGAGTGTTGAATATTATCATGCGAATCAATCAAGTAAATAATTTTAGCATTTTTTGTGTATTTTGCTTTTCCGATACATGTATTGGCATGCAAAATTATTTCAATAATAGAAATAGAGTTAATTGCGGTTTTCTATTTTTCTAAAAGTCGAACACATTTAATATTCAAAGTCAGTTGATCTAACTTAATGATATTATGACAAAAAAATCATATTTAATATTTTGCATCAATTAGTTCTAGATACTTGACTAAATTAGAGCGGAATACATGAACAAATACAAATATAATAGATATGCAATTTTTTGCACGACTTAAGCAATATTAAGAGCTTTTCTTTTTTATTGCCGTATTATTAAATAATTTCTAAACACAAATATGCTATTTGGATCATTTTTGAATGTCTTTTATAGACACTTAGAATATGTGGTTTAAAAAAATAGCGTAGTAATCATGTCGCTTACGATAAAACAGTTAATAAATAAAGAAAATCGAATTTATTAAGAATACCCTAAGTAGTTGTAATTATTTAAATATAATCAATAAAAATTAAATTAATAACACAAAAATTACTAAGAGAAAATAAATAAATTTAGAATCCATTTTATGTTAGGTTATTAAAAATATTACGTTTTCTAATTAAAATTTTAACTTAAAAAAATATATATTTTATATAGAGATTTTTTATATAAAATATGAAATTAAATATCTTAATATACCTTTTAAATTTGACTGACATATTGAATTCACAATCATTTTAGAGACCCTGTTCAAATATTAGAGTTGATCTTTATACTGATTAGAACTTAAATATTTTTTTGTTACAGGATAACAATTTGGGCCTGGATAAAAGCCGGATGGTTTCCATTGAGTTTCTCATTTGCAATTCTTGCATTTTTCCATTATTTATTAAATAAATTAAATTCTCTTCAGCATAACAAATACGAGTAGATATTGTTACACCACTGTATTAATTTAATTGCTATAGTAGATATTTCACTTAAAAGAATATTTACGCGATAGTTAGTAAAACAATGAAAAATTGAATTTAAATATAAACACCTATAGATTTCTTTGTACAACTGTAAGATATATTTGGTAAATAAATAATTATTTGAACTTTTTTCTTTTCATTCTTTAAAATTCGCTCTACGCTCTCCCATATAAATAAACTGAAAGATTCGTCAAATGATTTTTAAAGATATATCAAAAGTACCTTTGATTACTCTTCTGGGAATAATCTAACTGTCTAAATATCTAAATATCTCATTTCACGATTATTAATATTCTTGATAAGTTATACTTGGGATTTCCGACCAAATAAATTAAGAGTTTCTTACTCTCTAAGAATTGCAACTCATGCTGACTCGCAAAAATCTGAAATGCCACAAGAATCTCAAGTTTGATATTTATTTATTGCTTAAAATATTATACTTCTTACATGAAAATTATTTTTCTTTAATAATTTGACATCAGTCTATCAATAGAAATATATTTAAATAAATTGGAGGGATAAATTAGAGTTAGACTATAGAGGATTCTAATCTACTGAAGTCACTAAATGCACAAGAAAAATACGACTGCACGTTATACAATATGCATGTGCATTTTATATAACAGCAGAATTGGTACGACACACATTAACATTGCCGTTATTGCTAAATGTCTTAGATATATATGTAGTTGAATAATTTACCAGAACCTAACTAGACAGCTAATCATCCTGAAATAACTAACTAAGATATTTTTTTTTAAAAGAAGATTCTGTTATATACAGAAATTGAACCAGAAATCAATATAATTTTATTAATTATTTTTTCCTAGTAGTAGCCTCACAACATTACTTAATAATCAATAATTAATCTAGGAGCATAGGAATTTATTATCAATAGCCTTTTAACCTCAAGGCCTTTCTTAGTGGTACTGCATGGTTCCACAGATGGCTCCTAACATATTCCATCAAGAACTATTTTTGTTCTTAGTGTAGCCTATACAAATTTTTATATGGTTGGGACATAATGCTCATAAATCTGTAATGTTGATCAATCAAAATCTCTTGACAAACCTTCAGAACAATCTCGAACATCATTCCTCAAAAGCTTAGGACGACAGGATGACTATGGGGGGGTAATTAGATTCATCGTTTTTATTTCCAGATGTAAATATTAGACAAACGTTGTACCACTTCCAATTTTCCGGAAACAGATCCTGATCTAATGAATCAATAAACATTTTGTACAAAAGAGGATAAAGAGAAGGGCGGCATTCTTTCAACATTCTGCTGAGAATTTGATAAGGACCTGCTCCGTTACTTGCATCAAATAGATATTATTACCACAATTATACATAATATATAATAATAATATATTATAACATAAATTATTTTTACAATTAGAAACGTGTCATCCATTTTTCTCCAAGAGACCAAACAAAAACAAAACAAAGGTAAGAACGCAAAGTCACGGTCTCATCAAATCCATGTAATTTTTTCAAAAGCTACACGTGTTTCGCTCCGATCGGAACATCATCAGGCCTAAAAAATACATTAAGATATTTTTCACAAAAAGAACGCTTATAAATTATGATAAAACTCATTACCTAGACCTACACAGATCACATTGCAACTAACAACAAAAGAAAAGCTAGGTTAAGTTAACAATTCCTACCATAGATAAAAGTGTATGCTTGAACAATAAAAATAAAAAAGTAAAAATATAAAATGTTACCAGTGGGGAACGATCCAACAACCTTTAGATTCATAGGTGCGCGTCTAATCCATAGGCCACCAAGTAAGATAATCAAACATGGGAAACAATCCGAACTATATTACTTATAAGTAAACAATTTTAACAATAAAAACCAAAAATATATAAAATCTAAAAGGAAAAGACTTTTTTAAATTCTTTGAGAGAGGTTGTTATAAATGAGGTAAGGTTCAAACCTAAAAACATCGTTCACACACAAAAGGACAGGGCTCTTCTTAGCTTTAGTTATTTCAATTTTTTCCAACAAGTCCAGTTTTTTGCCTTTTGAACATTCATGCAAAATATCCGCTTCCTGAGTTAAAGAAAAACCATGTGAGGAGGCCAATAA
Source organism: Anthonomus grandis grandis (assembly GCF_022605725.1). Taxonomy (NCBI): domain Eukaryota; kingdom Metazoa; phylum Arthropoda; class Insecta; order Coleoptera; family Curculionidae; genus Anthonomus; species Anthonomus grandis. Next base: position 11,260,189 of record NC_065558.1, read on the forward strand.
ATGATTCGCAAACGCCGATTTAGTTTCAATCATGTCAGTATCCTTGTACCTCTCCACCAAGCTTGTATGTTTCTTTATTCTGGTGGAAATTTTTCTCGCCGATTGCCCTATGTAAATGGCATTACAGTCTTTACATCCTAATGAATATACCCCTGATTTCGAAAAGAAATCTGCCTTATCTATTGTACTAACTAGCTGCCTTTTTAAACTGTTAGTAGTTTTAAAAGCAATTGTGAGATTTATAGAGTAGAAAATCTTTGCAAGCCGAAAAGAAATATTACCAAAAAAGACATTGATCTAAAAAGGTGACTATTTTCATTATTAAGATGGATTAAGTTGTAAGTGAGTTTATATTTATTATTGAATTTAGAATAAAGGCGATTAATTATATCAAGTGAAAAACCATTATTAAAAGCAATATGTTTAATTATATTTAGTTCATTAAGGAAAGCTTCTCTAGAAAGGGAGATGTTGAAAAGGCGATAGAAAAGAGAAATTAAAAGAGGCAAATTTGTAGGAATAAGGGGAATTGAGGAGTATTGGATGACATTGTCCGTAGTGGTGGGTTTGCGGTAAATCTCAAATTCAAGTTTGTTGGTATTTCTTGAAACAAACACATCAAGTAAAGGCAACCTTCCATCTCTTTCCTCTTCAATGGTAAACGAGATATTTGCGTAAAGAGAGTTTATACAAATGAGGAAATCCGCAAATTCTAGATCACTTCCATTACATACCACAAAAATATTATCCACGTATCTCCTATATACAGTGAGAAAAGAACCAAACTTCCCATTGACAATCCTTTTCTCCAAATGGTGCATAAAAATCCCACTCAGAAGAGGAGAGAGGCAAGACCCCATTGCCAGTCCAGTAACTTGTCTAAAAAACTTTTATTTTTTCTTTAAATTTTAATTTTTAAGCATATATTTTTCTATCTATGGTAGGAATTGTTAACTTAACCTAGCTTTTCTTTTGTTGTTAGCCGCAATGTGATGTGTGTAGGTCTAGGTAATGAGTTTTGTCATAATTTATAAGCGTTCTTTTTATGAAAAATATCTTAATGTATTTTTTAGGGCTGATGATGCTCCGATAGGAGCGAAATACGTGTAGCTTTTGAAAAAATTACATGGATTTGATGAGACCGTGACTTCGTGTTCTTACCTTTGTTTTATTTTTACAATTTTCTTCTGTGCGATAACATGTTTTAGTTTTATGGAGAAGCAGACTGGATTACTGCTAAAAAATTACTTTTTTATAGGAACAGACATATCAAAACAATTGTATAATACCGAATAAAAGTTGACGAATCAATCTCCGAAAAGGGCCAAATGGTACGTCCTCGAAAAAATTTATTCCTACTTAAACATTATTTCTTATATAAGCGGTGCATTTAAGAAGTCCTTTTAAATATCTTTTTTTTGTATTAAATTGTTTTTCTATTTGTTAAAAATATTTTGAAAAAAAATGCTGAAAATGTCAGTTCCATGCCAAGTACCTGATAAAATTCGAAACATGGCAGGATAAAAGTATACATAGAAGATTCTGTTTAACATTTTTTAACCCAGAACCTGCTTTTCGACAAGTGGTGGAACTCATTTTCGTAATGAATATGTTTACGCTAATGAGAGTCGCAATAATCGCCACTAAAGTAACTCATTTTCAACATGAGTTTAGGGTCAATGTGTGGGCGGGAATCATTGGCAATCTTATAATCGGTCCTGTAATTTTACCACCAAGGTGAACTGGTGTGAATTATTTAGAAAATACGCTGCCAAATTTATTATAGAAGAATTGCCATTACAATTTCGGCAAGATATGTGGTTCATGCAGGATGATATTTGCATCAACAATATCCAAATAGATGGATTGGAGGAGGAAATGACGCTCCTGTGATCTGGCCTCCACGCTTACCGGACTTGACTCCATTAGATTATTTTTTGGGGAGTCTTGAAAAACGATGGTGTACTCTATAGCAATTAATACAGAAGAGAAAAGTTATAGGCAAGAATTCAAAATGCAGCTAACATACTGAAGAACGATGAGGAGTTAATGCAAAAAGTGCGTTTTAACTTTTTACGCCGTGTTAATATGTGTATTCATATCGACGGAGGTCATTTTAAACAATTGTTAAAAGTTTATAAAATTTAAAACTACTTTAAATAAATTATTATTACTCATTAAATTAAAAGAAATCTTCCTATAAACTACGTTAAAAGTAACGACACAAAAAATGTCATTCCAATTTTTATTCTTCCGGTGCGGTATCACAGACTAAAACACGAAATATCTTAGTAACGCTTAATTTTTTGCGGATTCTAATAGGAGTATCATTTTTGCTCAAAAGCGTTAGGGAAATTGTTTCCTTTACAACAGAAAATAAAAATTACACTTGCAAAAAGTTATGGCCATTTTACACATCAAGAGTGCAGTCTGAGGCACCCTCTATCGTCCACAGTAAAATAATGCCCATTTTCGAGTTTCTCATACCAGAAAACCCCTAGGTATCAATCTTCAAAGTGGTATGTCGAAAAATATTAAGAAAATAAAATAAAATGGTTTTTTATTTTTTAAATTTAAAACTATATAGCTAGAGGCAAATAGGCAACTTTGGACAAAGGTAAGTTACTTTAAATCGTCTTATTTTGTACCTACTGAATGTCTCAGGATTTTGTAGACACCTTTTAGAGACACCTTGTATAACAATAACAATATCAAAAGGACTAATTCAGAGTAAAGTACACTTCTGACCAACAGCGCCGCTGTGGCAACTTTCTGAAACACTAGCTTTCGTTCATGTTTAGGTACACACGTTCAGCATCCAGGTCCGTCTCCTTACATCTGGTCTCCTTGGTCGCCATTATCTCTGTCAACCGTCAAAGTCAGCTGTTTTCTAAACCAACCTCAACTCTTGTTTTTGTTTATCAATAGGAAATTTTCTAAATATTAAGAAATGAACCAAGAAATCGACGATACCGAGTTTTACCATGAAGATTTTACCACTGCCTCGGACTGGGAAATCCTTGTTGCCCATATGGAAGAAATCGTCAATCAATGGAAAACTGATGAGGTGAAAGAAAGTGGGGAAACACCAAGAGAAAGTTCCAAACAATGGAATGTTAGGTCAGAAAAACTGGTTTATGTGGACACTAATTTCGATTTCCTTTGGTATAAGAGGATCTTAGACGAAGACTTGTCTGAAGGGTGTGATGACAAGGCGAAACATCCACTGGATAAGTGGCATGACTTCCAGATAGAAAGTTATAACTCGGAGGGGCTCAAGGACATTTGCTTGGCCAGCTGGTATGGCTTGGATGAATTTCTCGTTCTTAGCCCCTCCGGGAAACATGGAGTTACAAACAATGAAAGTAAAGCAAAAATTTTACTGAGTGCTTGTCTGGTTCTCGTTAACAATTTATCCCTGGAAATCCCAATATTCATTCAAGTCAGGGAGAAATGGCAAAAAATGTATTTGGGAGTATACGAGGCCAACGGAACTCGTACAAACTTTGATGTTGTGCATTTAAAAAGAGGCCTGTATTATTGCCAATACCTTACAGGACTGCTAGACTTGTTTAAAACTAAAATTATGTCCCCTTGCATGATTGAGAATATTTTTGTTTCATATCAAGCCACTTACACCCTAAATGATTTTGGTAACTTTATTTGGAAGCAAGATTTAACAACAGAAGCAATGGACATAGAAAACTTATTTATTCTTCCATTTGGAGTTACTGTCGATCCAGTTAATGCCCTTCACCTGAAAACTATATGGAGCTATATCTCGGAACATTCAGTTATAGATTCAGAGAGCCACAGTGATTTTGACCCGTTAAAAGCTCAAAAATGGCACTGCTCAGTTCAGAGTACACATGAACCAGTGTGTCTGCTCGGAGATGCTTTAGGAGAATTTTTGGAATTGCTGAATAAGAGTAATAATGTTTATGATGTGCTGGGTGATTATGCTACTGTGCATGTACAAGAGAGCAACCCGTTGGATCTTCTAACTGAATCTTCAGTTCCAACTATTTCTACTTTGTTGAGTCGAGCAGCCAGGAATTCCTTGACCAAGAATAAAAGAGGTATGTTCAAATTCAATAAATGCTTTGTGTTAAGTATAAAGAGTGTATTAGACCCTCATTTACAAAGCTAGAAGAAAAATAAAATACATAAAGTAAAAATTGTCAAAATGATAAAACCAAACATTAACAAAACTAAATATTAAGGGTCTCCCCTCCTTGTCAATATGTTATTGATGGTATCCCCTTGAAGGAGCTTGACTCAGTCAATGATTTGGGTGTCTTTCTGGACCCGAGTCTTACTTTCTCCCACCACTTTGAAAATACTGTAAATAGAGCTAATAAACTGCTTGGTTTTATCAAAAGATCTTGCAAAAACTTTACTAATGTGTCAGCATTGAAGACACTATATATTTGCCTGGTGAGATCTCTTCTCGAATGCTCCAATATTGTTTGGTCACCTCATTTTCTGATTCACATTGAGAGGCTTGAAAATATCCAGCACAAGTTTATCAGGTTTGCCAGATATACTCTTATGAAGTCAGGCCTGGATCTTACCTGTTCAGAGACCATGTCCTACCTGAGCATAAACTCCTTATCAAGTAGAAGGCAGTTTTTTGATGTTTGCTTTGCGTTTAAGGTTCTGAATGGTATTGTTAGAAGTCCGGAATGTCTGTGCCTTTTCTCTTTGCATGTATCTTCTTACACAACACGAGGTCAGGCGCTTCTCCACATTCCCTTTTGCAGAACATCCTATCTACTAAACAGTCCTATAAATAGAATAGCTTCTACAGTGAATAGATTTGCAAAAGATCTTGATTTTTTCAGTACATCTTTAAATAAATTTAAGTTGTCAGCTAGGGCAACTATCTTGGGATAGTGCCCTACTCCCACTCTTTGGATTAGGTTTAGCACAGTATTATTTATTAGTATTATAGTTTTTACTTAAGACTACTGTTAATTATTAATAAGTACTTGAAATGTTATATACATTAAAAATAAATAAATAAATAAATAAATAAATAAATAAATATTAACACTGATAATGATAAAATGATAAAACATATTTCTTGGGAATAAAATAGTCAATATAATACATAAATGCCATAGACAACAAAACATGTATTTCATCACAGTCATCTCTAGTCTAGGTAATTGAGTTCCTTAGATATCAGCAAGATTTTTTAAATTTATTTATTTATTTGTTACAAGTATCAACAGCTACAATGCCACTTACAGATGCTAACTTCACAATTAAAAAGTATTGTAAAAAATAATAAAAGGAAATACAAAAATCACAATGTGCATAATAACACAGAAATTACCCACACTAATAAAATACAATAAAAAATACCCAACACATCACTGGTCAGTTCAGTTCTGTTTTAGTTTATTTAATATTATTATTTTAAACTGATTCAGACTAGTTGAATCAGAAGCCTATATGTTAATATATTGACGAAGTTTATAAATGAGAGAATTCTTATAAAGGTTGGTTCGTGGATAAGCCAGATAAAAAACTAATGGTTGGCAAGTGTTAATTTTGTTTAAAGCAAAAGATAACTGACTAAGAATCTCAGGACAATCTATTTTGTTTTTCAGTATTTTAAAGAGATGACATCACTGCTCCTTGATTTATATAAGGCATTTGATAGCATGGGACATGTGACCATTATTCAGTTGGGCAAAGTGAAATCAAGGTGTGGTGTTCAGACTTAATTTCTCCATCTTGATTTTACAATGTATGATTAAAACTGACTTGGCAATAATGTAATATCAAACTCTACTTGCATTACACAGGTTTCTCCTCAGGGTTCTATTCACTTACACTTTGGGAACTATTAGACACATCATAAGGAAGAACTTCATGAAGACTTTCTGTTTAATGAATCAAATGCAGTCTATGCTAATGTATGCAGGCTGCTATTACCTGCATAATGGGTTTATAAATTTAGAAGATTTTCTTTGGCATTGAATTTGGTTTATTCTAAATAAGGCTTTGGTCAGCTTTTTTTGTACTTTGAATATACTACAAGAGCCTCTGAGTTGTATCCCATATGTATACACATACCCAGTTGCAATATTATTGCAATGTTATTATATTATTAACATTTGTAGATTGTTTCCTTTCAAATTAAAAGATTCCATCCAGTTTGTTAAATTAACAGTGTAGGTACTAAAAAAGAGCCTTATTCAAAATATATTCACAGAAATTTAGTATCTATTCCTTGTGCATGTACTTTGGAGAATATCCAATACCATTTTATCTAAGAGTTCTGAGTTGGAACATTTTTAAAATAATTTTTAAGGTTCTTTTAAGAGAGAAAAAGCGAGTTAAGATATATAATGTCATCAGGAAATTAGGTATATTTCCTCAATTTAGGAAAAGCTTGATTCTAAACTGTCTAGTTGAAATTAAGTTGTTGCAAAGGCTGTTCACACCCTCCTCTAATGATTAATGCATTTGTATATTAAATTTATAAACATTATAAATACATATTATTTTTATTTTTAGGTAACCCTCCAATTCAGGAAGGTGTCCTGGTCTCCCTCCTGTATTTCTTATTCCCTGATGCCGATGAAAATTCAAATTTTCCTTATGGAAAAGATGACAAGGAGCCCTTACCAAAAAAGCTTAAAGTAGGAAAAATTGTTTTTTTCATTACTTATTTACTTACTGATCACTTTTATTCTCACATAGATTATACAAAATTTTGAAGAACAGTTCAAGGGATTTAAGACTTGCAATGAAGATTCTCTTATTTGGAGGCTGTCTGTGGTTCTCTGTCACACCCTACAGAGTCTCGGTGGGATCAAAGCTTTCTGTCATATTTGGTATGAGTTTGTTCAAGAAATGAGGTACAGATGGGAGAAGGGGATGATGATACCTGGGTAAGTTAAATGAGCCAGAAAAAATATCAATCTCGGATTTAACCTGAAGAAAAATGAGCAATTAACCTGGGTTTCTAAAGTATAGCGATATGCCATAATATTTTTTTTTTGGTATATGTAATATATACTAGCATAAAGCCTAATGGTAACTAAACAAGGTAGTTCTAGAAAAATTATAACTACCATCCAATATTAAAGATTACCGAACTAATCGTATAAAGTATTGTATATCAAAGTATTACCCTCAAAGAAAACTTCACCTGTTATAAAATGCTCTATCAAGTATTGAGTATAGTTTTATCAACAGTTAGTCCACAGTTATTAACTTGTTGTCCGTTATGTTCTCTGACGCTTTGGAAAGTGGGCAATAACAGTTGTGTTGCGAAATCAATTTCTCAACACAGACAAATTAAATTTGTCTCAAATAATAACTACAGTCTACAAAAACTCTCCGATACCTGGAATTGGTGTCTGGGTCTGTCTTGCCCCGATCAAGCCGCGGCGACACGAAATTTACCCCGCACCACACCCAGTATGACGATAAATGCAAACCAGGCAAGATCTCTGCTCCGTCCAGCCAGCGACGTAAAATCAAAAACCCAAAACATCGAAGTCGATGTTAATTTTGTTTCACATAAGTTGATCTTCTTAAAGAGTTAGTTAACAGTTTGTGTCTTTTGACGGAAATGGTATAAAACCTTTCCTGTCCATATCTTTAAATGGGAAAGATCTGTTTCCTGTATTTAATAAATTTAAATAAAAAGCAAATTTATGTTGCAAAATTGAGCGTTGCAGTTAAAAGCGTTGTAAACTAGCTATTAAATTGCCTTTAAGTTAAAGCATATTATTTTGTGGGCGCTTCGTAAGAATATAAAGTTGTGAACAGAAAAGTCAACATTTATAACATTTTCCATGAACAGTTTTAATAACTAGTGAGGAGGCTGTTACTGAACCGAGGACAAGACTATTGAACATTTTGTGGAAGCGTATAGTGTGGAAGCAGCAGTGTATTGGATTTTGTTTTTCTGTGTCTTCACATAGAAACAAGGTACCTTTGTAATTTTCACTTGTGTGTTTTATTTTAAACAATAATAATTTTGTTACGTTATTTGTATTAAGGCCAAAGGGTTTAATTTAGTTAATTACTTTGTCTTGGTGTTTATTTAAATTTAAAATTTAATTTTATTCGAGTGCTTGCTGGAATGAGTGTGTTTACTTAGTAATAAGTTTTAGGTTTTTAGTTGTTTAAAGAAAATTAACGTTTTTATATTTAATATAAGATATTTAGGAGAAAATTTGATGGAAATTTTATTTACTAGCCTTATGTCAGTCCTTTCGTAATGGCGTGTTAATATTAAGGTATTAGCACAATCTCTTTAAACCTCTACTAAGTTTAATGTTTAAACTCTAGTCACGAAGTTTAAATATGGTCCTTCGAGCCGGATGTTCCATCAAGTTTTCTAAATAAAACATATTTCCAGCACCCATTATATTTAATTTTACATCCAGTAAAATTAGTAATAGATTAGATTCTAATTTAGTCCAGTCAAATTTTGTTGAGCAAATCAATACCTTTACTGAGTTTTTATTTAAAGGTTTACCTTTTTAAGTACTATTTTTAAATTATTCATAGTTCAAAATGGATATTAACCAGTTAAAAAAGAACCGTACTTTGGCCAAAAGTAAAATATCAAGAGTTTTAAATTCACTTGATAAGAAAAAAGATAATGAAATTGATATAACCTTTTTTGAAACCAAAATAAATCAGTTGCAAAATGCGTTAGATGCTTATAATTTAGCTCAAGATGAAATTGAATATCAGTTCGAGCTGAATTCAACTTTAGATAATAGTGAACCAGATGATGAAGATAGGGTATTAATAGAAGAAAAATGTGATATAGGATTTGTTTTGTGTCATAATAAAATTAAAGAGTTGTCAGGTACTTTAAATACTTCTTTACAGCGTTCTAATGCATCGCCAGCAGTAGTAGGGAAATCAATGATGTCTCCTTCTACGAATATTTTACAAATAATAAAAATTAAACATTTTACGGGTAACATGTCAGAATACCCTTCCTTTATGCAAATGTTTGAGTCAATTGTTATACAAGATAACACATTATCAGATATACAAAAATTTGCTTATTTAAAATCCTGTTTACGAGGTGAACCACTTGAAATAGTTGAGCATTTATCTTTTACTAATGAAAATTTTACTACAGCTTTAGCTTATCTTAAAGAAAGGTATGAAAATAAAATAACTGTCCTTAATGCACACATTGGTGCAATTTTAGATGTTCCAGTTGTTTCAAAGGTTAACTCAGCTAATCTTAGAGATTTTGTTAATAAATGCAAAGGAAGTATAGGGTCTTTAAATAACTTAAACTATACTAAAGAAGAATTGTTTGATGTTTTAGTAATTTATCTATGGATAAAAAAGGTAGACATAGGTACACGTAAAGCTTATGAAAGTGAACGTAGACAAGACCAGTTGCCTAGTATTACTGACTTTATTAAATTTGTTGAAAGAAAATGTGTAACTCTAGAAAATTTGTCAAGTAATGAACCTCAAGTTCAAAAACCAAATAGGGTTCAAACCCATACTTCCTTACACACAAATACAAATCAAGGTAACAATAAAAAATGTGTATACTGTAATGAAATTTCACATGTAATTTTAGGCTGTAATAAATTTAAAGGTTTATCACTTACAGGAAAGAGACAAACTGTTTCATCAAAACAGTTATGTTATAATTGCTTGGCTTCTCAGCACAATTTAAGTAATTGCCCTTCTAATAAAACTTGTATTTATTGTGGCAAAAGACACCATTCCCTTCTTCATGATTTTGAGCAATCCCATAGTCCAAGCTCGAATTTACAAAACAGAGTTAATCAAAATCGTTTTAGCCAGACTTCACGATTTCCAACCAGATCTAACCAAGGATCAATACATGGAAATTTCCAAAATAATCAATCTGCCAGAAATCATACGAACAATATTCATTCCCAAATAAACAATAATCAAAACCATTCTATGGTTGATCAAGAATTCACTTCACACAATAATTGCAGGCAAAATAATAATCTAACTGTTGCTAATGTATCACAAAATGAAGTGAGTCAACATTCTGAAGAGACCCACACAGTTTCAAATTTGTCTACCAAAAACTGTCAAGTCCTTCTAGCTACTGTCTCTTTAACCTTGTTAGATGCCGATGGCAACCCAGTTACCGTCAAGGGTATTTTAGATAATGGATCTCAAAACTCCTATATAACAAGTTCTCTTATTGAAAAACTAAAATATATTCCATATAACAAAACAACACGAGTTTCAGGTATTGCCCTGTCTCATAGCGTCTCACAAAAAATGGTGGATGTCATTTTACATTCCAATTTTAATCAAAAATCTTTTAAGTTAAGTTGTGTAGTGCTTCCCAATATTACATGTTCCCTTCCTCATATAGAAATTAATACATATGCATGGAATATTCCAAGTAATATATTCTTAGCTGATCCCAACTTTAACATACCCTCAGAAATTGATCTTCTTATAGGCTCAGACCTATATTATCAATTACTTACCCCTGGTATGATTAGTTTGGGAAACAAAATGCCTACCCTACTTAACACTCATCTTGGTTGGGTAATTGGAGGTTTATATCCTTCAAATTCCAATTCAAATATTTCTACTGCACATCTGAACGTAATTCAATCAGGTCAAGACTCTGTTGCCCTTTTTGCTCAAAATGATGAACAAAAATCCCTTGAAACCATTGTTGCAAAGTTTTGGGAGTTAGAAGAACTTCCACCTGTTAAGCTTCGCACCCCAGATGATGACTTGGCAGAATCTATATTTGTAAATACTACAAAAATCTTAGAAAATGGTACTTTCCAAGTAAACTTACCTCTTAAAAATGAAGATGAGCACCTCAAGTTAGGTGATTCAATTTCAATTGCTCGTAAAAGGTTTGAAAATCTTGAGAAAAGGTTTGAGAAAAGTCCAGAATATTATATACAGTATAAACAATTTATCGAGGAATATGTGTCCCTAGGTCATGCAAGATTTGTTCCTCTTACTCAATGTAATGAGTTTTCCCAACAAAAATACTTTTTTCCACATCATGCAGTAATTAGAGAGGACAGTGCAACCACTAAATTGCGTGTTGTGTTTGACGGCTCTTGTAAAACTTCAACAGGGTATTCTCTCAATGACATAATGTTAAAAGGTTTTCAAGTACAGCCAGATTTATACGATATTTTGTGTCGTTTTCGCTCGTTTAAGTATGTTCTGACTTGTGATATTGAAAAGATGTTTAGACAAATATTGGTTAATCCTGAGCAAACCTTTTTATTGAATATTCTTTGGAGAGAAAGACCTGAGGATCAACTCAAATGCATTGAATTGTTAACGGTTACTTATGGCACTAATAATGCTCCTTTTTTAGCCACTCGTGTGTTAACTGAAATAGCACAGAACAACTCATCTGACTATTCAGTCGCATCAAATGCTCTTCTAAACCAAACTTATTGTGATGATATTTTAGGAGGTGTTGATGATTTTAATGATCTTAAAATTCTGTACGATCAACTCAACTCCCTATTAAATAAGCATGGATTTCCATTGCATAAATGGTGCAGCAATTCACCACAATTTTTGTCAGCATGTACTGACCAACTTTATTATTCAGAATTGGAATTTAAATTTCATTCAACCCTAAATAAAGTTCTCGGATTAAAATGGAATCCAGTAGTCGATTATTTTTTAATTTCAAGTCCTAAGAAGACTTTTCCTGAACCCTTTACTAAAAGAAAAATCCTTTCAACAGTAGCACAGTGCTACGATCCTATCGGATTCTTGTCACCAGTTATTGTTATTGGTAAGCTGATTATTCAGCATATCTGGACTTTAAAAATTGATTGGGATACACCCTTAAAGGATAGTAATGTAATTATCCAGTGGAAAAACTTTGTTGACAATTTACATCTTCTTCAACATCTCAAAATTCCAAGATATTTCTTTTTGGATAAACCCTTAAAGGAAATTCAGTTACACGGCTTTGCAGATGCAAGCATGAAAGCCTATGCTGCCTGCGTTTATATACGCACATCCTATTCGGATAGTAGCATTTCTAGTTTTCTTGTCTCATCAAAGTCTAGAGTCTCTCCTCTAAAAAGTGTTACACTTCCTCGATTAGAGCTTTGCGCTATGCTTCTGCTCTCACAATTAATCACAAAACTCATAAACATTTATGCTAATAGGTTTAAAGTAGATTCAGTAAATCTATGGTCTGATTCCGAGATAGCCTTATCTTGGATTGAGTCTCATGCATCCCGTTGGAATATATTTATTTCTAATCGCGTATCCAAGATACAGGAATTAACCTCTGAGTTTACTTGGCGGCATATTAAATCCTCTGACAATCCAGCAGATCTACCCTCTCGAGGTATTTCTATTACTGATCTTTTAACTTCTAAAATGTGGTTTCATGGACCAGCCTTTCTAGAGCTTCCAGATCTTGATTTGACAAAGTCTAAAAAATTTCAGAGTTTAAATGACTTGCCAGAAGAAAGAAAAATTTCGTTACTTAGTACTGAAGTATTAAATCAGGATGTTTTTTGGTCTAACATTTTCAAACGCTTTTCAAGTTTCTTGAAATTGCAACGTACAGTAGCATATATGCTTAGGTTCTTACATAATTGCAGAAATAAAAACATTAAAAATTCTGGCCCTTTAAAGGTCCAAGAATTAAGAGATTCTCTTAACCAAATAATACAGGTCATACAATCCAAATATTTTTTAAAGCAAATTTCTGAGTTAAAGTCAAATAAAAATATTTCGGATAAGACTTTGAGAAAACTGAACCCCTTTATTGATTCAAATGGGTTTCTAAGAGTTGGTGGCAGATTGGAAAATGCTAATATCCCGTTTGACCACAAACATCCATTACTTCTACCGTCTCATAACTATATTGTGTCATTGATGTTGAAATATGAGCATCAGCGACTTGGACACGCAGGTGCTCAAAATGTTCTTTCAAATTTCCGATCCAGATATTGGCCACTTAATGGTCTTAGAGACCTTAAGAGAATAATTTCAAAATGTGTCACATGTTATCGTTTTAAAGCGCAACCAGGTCAACAAATCATGGCAAACCTTCCCAAAGACAGGGTGTTAGTATCTAGACCTTTTAGTCAAGTTGGTGTAGACTATGCAGGGCCATTTACCCTAAAATCTTCCAACCTTCGTAAGGCTCCTAGAATAAAGGCTTACTTGGCTATTTTTGTTTGCATGTCTTCTAAGGCCGTTCACCTGGAAGTAGTCTCCAGCATGACCACTGAAGACTACCTATGTGCTTTGAAGCGATTCATAAGTCGTCGTGGTAACCCATCTATGATCTTCAGTGATAATGGGACCAACTTTATAGGTGCTAAGAACCAATTATATGATATTTATTCATTCTTTAATAAAATTGAAACTTCTAATCAAATTAAGGAATTTTTGTCCCAGAGCGAAATAAAATTTAAGTTTATTCCTCCACGAAGTCCTCATTGGGGAGGAATATGGGAAGCTGCCGTTAAAAGTGCCAAGCATCATATCCATCGTATTATTGGTCAAAGTCATTTTACCTTTGAGGCTTTCTATACCATACTTGTACAGATAGAAGCAATTCTTAATTCACGGCCCTTATGTCCCTTATCAAATGACCCAAATGACTTTCAAGTTTTGACTCCTGGTCATTTGCTAATTGGTACTAGTTTGATGTCATATCCTGAAAAAGACATTTCTTTAATCCCTGAAAACAGATTAACGCTTTGGAAACGTATTACTCAAATAAAACAATTGTTTTGGAAAAAGTGGACTAAAGACTACCTAAATCGTTTGCAAAATCGACCAAAATGGTTTCAAGAATTTCCAAATATAGAACTCAACTCACTTGTTCTTCTGAAGGAAGATAACTCTCCACCATTTCATTGGTCACTTTCCAGAGTCATAGAAGTCATTCCCGGAGATGATGGTAAAGTAAGAGTTGTGAAACTTAAAAACAAGGACGGAGTTTTTACTCGAAGTGTGGCCAAGGTCTGTCCTTTGCCTCAACAAGATATACCTGAAACCTTTTTGTCCTCATTAAATTAGTTGGGGATACTTATGTAGTTTGGAGCAATTTGCTCCAACCGGGCCCCAAAATGTTGCGAAATCAATTTCTCAACACAGACAAATTAAATTTGTCTCAAATAATAACTACAGTCTACAAAAACTCTCCGATACCTGGAATTGGTGTCTGGGTCTGTCTTGCCCCGATCAAGCCGCGGCGACACGAAATTTACCCCGCACCACACCCAGTATGACGATAAATGCAAACCAGGCAAGATCTCTGCTCCGTCCAGCCAGCGACGTAAAATCAAAAACCCAAAACATCGAAGTCGATGTTAATTTTGTTTCACATAAGTTGATCTTCTTAAAGAGTTAGTTAACAGTTTGTGTCTTTTGACGGAAATGGTATAAAACCTTTCCTGTCCATATCTTTAAATGGGAAAGATCTGTTTCCTGTATTTAATAAATTTAAATAAAAAGCAAATTTATGTTGCAAAATTGAGCGTTGCAGTTAAAAGCGTTGTAAACTAGCTATTAAATTGCCTTTAAGTTAAAGCATATTATTTTGTGGGCGCTTCGTAAGAATATAAAGTTGTGAACAGAAAAGTCAACATTTATAACATTTTCCATGAACAGTTTTAATAACTAGTGAGGAGGCTGTTACTGAACCGAGGACAAGACTATTGAACATTTTGTGGAAGCGTATAGTGTGGAAGCAGCAGTGTATTGGATTTTGTTTTTCTGTGTCTTCACATAGAAACAAGGTACCTTTGTAATTTTCACTTGTGTGTTTTATTTTAAACAATAATAATTTTGTTACGTTATTTGTATTAAGGCCAAAGGGTTTAATTTAGTTAATTACTTTGTCTTGGTGTTTATTTAAATTTAAAATTTAATTTTATTCGAGTGCTTGCTGGAATGAGTGTGTTTACTTAGTAATAAGTTTTAGGTTTTTAGTTGTTTAAAGAAAATTAACGTTTTTATATTTAATATAAGATATTTAGGAGAAAATTTGATGGAAATTTTATTTACTAGCCTTATGTCAGTCCTTTCGTAATGGCGTGTTAATATTAAGGTATTAGCACAATCTCTTTAAACCTCTACTAAGTTTAATGTTTAAACTCTAGTCACGAAGTTTAAATAAGTTGTTTCAAATGCGTTCGATAAACTTTTTTGCAATTAACCTGTGGTTTAAAAGCTACTTATGTAATAAAACTTACTTTGTAAAAAAAGCCTTTTTCAATAAGATATCTGTCACCTCTGGTATTTCACAAGAAGCTCACTTAGCCACTTTTTGATTCACTTCTTGATAAGTTAACAAAAAAAATTAAATATTGTAAATGTGTTCTCTATGCAGATGACTTAAGTACTATTTTGAGTTTCTAGTATTTGGCCAATGGTATAATTTTGATTGTCTAAAAATTAAACATTTTGACAGTTTCCAGTAAGAGAAACCATAATATTATATTTCTACTATCACATAAATAACAAAATCTTGGATAGACTTGACTGAAGTTAAAGGTATGGGTGTGTATGTATATTGATACTGGTTTTCGAGTGCTTTATTACTAATATAATAAATATGGAATCGATTACCGAATCGAAGCTACTAAGATTTATTAGTCGAACTTTAAGGGATTTTAATTACATTAATTGTTTTGGAGTTCTTTAGTGCTCCTCTGCCAGATGCATAATTGAATATGCTAGTCTAGTTTGGTCATCACAATATAATTTATACATTGAAATGTTAAACGAAAATTTTTTAGACTTAAGCATTTAAATTTGACATACCTGTACAAGATTTTACTTGAGTTACATAGAATATCTTTTAAACTTAAACTGTTTAAACTGTTTTAAAGAACCGTTTTGTAATGGTTGAAAAGAAAAGACAAGAGAATAGCCCAGAATTTACATATCTATGTGAATTCATCCACTGATATTAATCGACACAGGTAAGTAAAATCATAAGTCTGGTAAAAGAAACTAGAATAAAATATTAAAGAATGTAAAAGAAAATATATCTGTATTTAGCAAATATACATATATATCATAGTGTTGGGTCCTATTTTGTTTTTATTATACGTTAATGACTTAAGCTCTCTATCACTGCATGGACTAATGGTTCAGTTTGCCGATGATACAACAATTCTGTGGCATAACAAAGATCAAAAAGTAGTCAGATCTCTCATAGTAGAGGACCTTCACAAAATTAAAGAGTGGTGCATCTGCAATCAGCTTGTATTCAATGTTGATAAGACTTTTGTTCTGGGCTTTAAGTGTAATGTAGAGGGTTTTTTGTTTGATGAGCAGAGCCCACTACATGGTAGGGATTATTGTCGATTTCTCGGCCTCTTCATTGATGAGAGCTTAAGGTTTGACAACCACGTTTTGGGCCTCGCTGCTAAACTTTCTTCTGATTGTTTTGCAGTCAGGGTTGCCAGGCATGAGTTGGGGGGGTTGTTTGTTCGTTCAGTTTATTTCGCCTTAATAGACTCTCATATCCGTTATGGGTTGCCATTTTGGGGATTGTGCTCCAAGGGACTCCTTAACATAATTTTTACTATTCAGAAAAAAGCATTAAGGTATCTGTGTGGTGTTGGTCTGAGAGTCTCTTGTAAACCTCTTTTTGTAGCTGAAAGAATTTTAACAGTTTTCTCACTCTTTATATTGGAAACTGCAACACTCAGACATAAGTCCGTAAGTCCACCATCCTGTACCAGTCATAATACTCGTCAAGTGGGCAACTTATCTCTTCCAATCCCCACCTTCTCACTTACGAGAAACTCTCTTATATTTATTAGTCGTAAAATATTTAATCATGTTCCTTTTTCGATTAGGACTGTTACAGACCTTAAAAAGTTTAGGAGAGAACTAAAGAAATTAATCTTACCAAAAGCTTACTACAGCATTGAAGAGTATTTTAACGATTCATTTTAATATTTAAAATTATTTGGTTTTGTCTTTGTTTATATAAAATATGCTTTTATGTACAATCAAAATCGATTCTGTATTCTGTTTTTGTCCTGTATAACCAAATAAATACTTGTATTTTAAATTCTAGGATTAGGAAGCTTTTAGCATAAGTTTGTAAACTTGGCAAATAAAGTATATTTTGACTTTGACTTGACTTGACTACAACAACATAGTATATATTATTATGTTAGCATCCGTCGGAACGATAGCAATGCAATTTCTTTCCTTGCCCTTATAAACATACTTTTTAATTCAATACATGAAAATGATATTAAAACAGGTTTGTTTGGGTTTTTAATGGATACCCGTTTGACTTTGAAGTTATCTTCGCCATTATTCATATTCAAATATCGAAAGATTTTCGTTTTTCGAGATTCATTTCAAAGATTGTGTATCTGCCTTTTCTGAATCTTGAAGCCATTATAACAACATTCAACAAGCAACATTTTCTTTCTGTGGTCCTTTGAGCCATATTCTCGTTTGGTTTTTAGTATGTCTTATTTTGTTCACTTTTAAGTTGCTTGTTCTCTTTAGTTAGGTTCTCCAGTGACTGCTGGATTTCATTCATGATTTTGCTGTTAAATACAACGGAATTATCAAGATCATCAACGTTTTTAGATAATATCTCAAGCAACGCGTTTTCTGATAAGTTTTTTGTTTCGTTCTTCTTCCGAGTAACTCGATTGCTTTCAAAGCCAGTTTGTTTTAGCCGTTTATTCTTATTCTGCCTGCCCTGATTGGTCTCACTATCCATTGCTTCTCTAATATCCTCCTGTTCCAAAACGGTAGTTCTTTTTAACTGTTTTCTCGCTTTATAATATATAAAGTATCCTCGTATTCCCTTGTCTATAATATAATAGTCTACCCTTTGTTTCTTCTGCTTCAGACAATGAGGAGAAACTTTCAGAACTTCCACGAGAAAAAAAATTGCTTCCTAGCCTCATGCTTACAGTCGACAGTACCAAACAAATTCCTTTGATTTTTTGCCCTTTACGTCTTCTTTTTTGATGATGTGCAAGAAAGGTCAAACCATCTTTCACAGCCTCCCTTACATCCCACTGTAGGTATTTTTGCCAACATTTTGCTCACAGGAGCCACAAAAAACAACCATTTTAAAAAGTTACAGTAAACTAACGCGAATTTTGGAACGCAGCTACACTTGTGTTTATAAAACTAAACCAAATATGGCTTCTATCAATTTGGCACACGTTTTTCCACTTTCATTACTTTTAGTTACCTCTCAGAGAAGCATTTTAGTTACTAACGTTTGTTTAACATTGTAGTAATAACATGCTTCTAAAAGCAATAATTAATTTTCCTAAGAAACACCCTTCTTTGGTTGATATATCCACTTTATATAAAATTGTCTTTATAATTTTCTTTATATTCAAAGGATTATCCGTAATCTAAAATTATTTTTAGTTAAGTTCCACAGTATGATGGTATGACCATTGTAAGGATATTAAATTTTTTAATACACTTTTCAGTAATTCACTCTATAGAATGCCTTGGGATATATGTGTTTTAATTTTAGTATTTTTTTCTTCTTTATTTTCTGTCTAGCTACTATATTTGGAAATAGACAACCGTTTTTGTCTTGGCTCTTTTTTTAACAAAGATAAAGTAAGTAGGAAAACAAACTACTGTTATGGTATAAATAATTCCAAATTGTCAATTAAAAACAAAATTTTTCTTCGTATAAATATCTCTTTAATTATTGTATATCTACAAACCGTATTCTAACTTCATCATATCCAAACTGTCCTAAAAGCATTAGAAATAACTAAAGCACCCGCTCATACATTCTCACACTATAGAAATTTCTCCTACCACTACTATTATAGGTAAACTTAAATATTGTAATTACACCTAACTTTTTTTGATTACCTTTCTAGCACTTCCTAACAATACTGTTACAAAACTAAATTCTAA
Organism: Anthonomus grandis grandis; assembly: GCF_022605725.1. NCBI lineage: Eukaryota > Metazoa > Arthropoda > Insecta > Coleoptera > Curculionidae > Anthonomus > Anthonomus grandis. The sequence goes on from NC_065558.1 coordinate 11,279,095, forward strand.
ACTTAGTATATACAAACAAAATTGACAGCTTCAAGTTTGGAGTCAATTATAAAAGATTAGTTGAGCAATTAAACATTAATATTTGCTTCCTACTATATCAATCATCTAATAATAAACTTCCTTTCTTGCGTTTCACAAAGGCACCAGTCCGTTTCTCGTGGTAGGATTCCTTGCCATATAAATGTCCATGTCGTGATCGGTCCAATTATCGGAATTATCACCGTAATTATTTAAAGTGTGAGTGGATCCTGCTGTGCTGTATCTACTGCTGGGTCTGTGATGGTCACGTGATCGGGATCTGGGTCTGGACCGACGCGTGGATGATGCTACGGAATGGGCGGGTCCATGATGAGGAGGCATCCTGGTGGACATGCGGTCCGGTTGTTGCATTGCCAACGACTGACGAGACTGTCTCAAATCTGAAAGGAGAAAAATGGGGTTAAGATGAGTATTTTGTCGCAAGGTAAATTTGGTTATAGAAAAATGGCGCTGAAACGATTTAATATGAAGATGAGTAAACTCTTTTCAAGTTTGTTATTCCAAGATATAGTAGGTACCTTTTAGAGAAGAAAAGCAAATATGTTTATGGCTGCTAATTCGTCGGCCCCAGACAAGATGACAGATATGGCGTATAAGTGTGCTCCGGAGTAATTCAAAATATTTAATAGTAAAAATACCGCCTCGCGATAGGATAAAGAAGCGTTGAGAACATTATATGAGACATTGTTAAAGTTTGAACACATATAATCCAGTATTGTAGCACCATTATCTTTAATTTTCCTGGGCTAGTTTATATGCATACTAAACTTATTAATATATTTTGAATAAAAGAACTAGTGTGAGCGGTGTAGTTTATATTAAAGTCACCTGTTAAAATAAGTTAATTATATGGAGAAAACTGGCTTTTACAAAAACAATGCCTGGCTTGCTGAAAGTGATCTATAAACACTAATAATGTATATATAGTAGTTAACAGAATAAACAATAGAGAATTTAAAGGCTTTTTCAAAAAGTTGATCGTCAAATTTGTTAATAGGGTTTGATATGGATTCTGCGTTCTTCCTTGCCAATATGATTGACCACTATGAATTGAAACTGATCTAGAAAATACAGAAATAATACTATAATTGTGCAAGTAAGTGGTCTCTCCGGGATGTAACCAATGCTTAGTTAAGTAGACTAAATGTGTAACATTTAGACTTTTTAAGAGCACATATAGTTTGTCAGTCTTGTACCTCTTCAATTGTATATTTAACCAAAAAACCGCTAAAGAGGTAGCAGAATTATCGACTCTAAAAAAGTACAACCCTGAGTAAATGCATTTGAATCATGAATGAAAAGCTCCTTTATAAGAATCATTTTGGACTCTATCTACCTTTTTTCCTTTAACACTTAACGTATTATCTAGATCTATAGATTCATTGTAAGTTCACAAACCCTAGAGAGTATTATGTTAAGTCTGGCTATTGACTCGACATTACACAAATCATAATAAGACCGAATTTGATTATACAAATTAATTTGCACATAACAATAAGTGGTGAATTTTCATAATAATTATTACTACGAGTACTGTGCGTATAAAAAGTCACATCAGGATTACGTGTTATATACCTAGGTGTATACAAGTTTATTTAGTAGGGTATATTAGGAGCATTTATAAAATTGTTTAAAAGTTTATACAAAAACAATATTGAAAATATATTTCTCCTACTTTCTATGCCTTGAAGGTTGTGCAAATTCATTCTCTCTAACTTCTCTCTAAGGTATGTGCATTTCAAATACACCTGTTTGCTTATAATATAAATATCTTAAGAATTTGTTCTGAATCTTCTCTATAGAATGTTTATGGGTTTCATAACTTTCTAACATGAGATACAGATAAAGATTTTAGACCAATTAGTATTTTACCAGTACAATCTAAAATTCTTGAGAAGATTGTAGTTAACCAACCTAGTAAGTCTTGTTTTCGTAAGAATCACAGCACTACTACAGCTTTACTTCTGGTATCTGATGACAGTTTTAGGGCTTGGGATATACTACTTGCCTTATTCTTTTCTCTATATTTATTAAAGCGTTCGATACTATCGAACATTAGCTCTTATTAACTAAACTAAAAATAATATGATCTTGTTTGGGGATGGCTTTCTACGATTATATACTGGTATACAATGGCTCAAAATTCTGTTAATTAAAATAATTAATCATGGTAATCCCAGGGCAGGGTGCTAGGTCCTCTTCTGTTTTGTATATATGCGGCAGAGTTTTCTCAATTTCTGAAACATTTTAAGAATTCCTCAATATGCGGATGACACACAAGTCTATTACTGTTTTAATAATAATAATATCTCTTCGGCATGTAGGGACATGAACACTGATTTGCAAATCATCCATAATGATTCCTTAGTCAACAAAAATCTGAAATATCTTGTTTGGTAAATCTAAAGAGACTATTTTGAATTATCAAAGTTTTTCATTGACTTTATCTAGCCTTTCTTTTAGTCCAATAGACAATTGCAAGAATTTTGGTCTTTATATCGACTCAGATCTAAGATTCTCGAGTCAGGTTTCATCAGTTACATGCTGATAAGCATGATTATTGTATATGCATAGACAAGCCTGTGATACACCAACTAGGTTCAGTTTGTGTGACTAATTAGTACTGTCCCACTTGTATTACTGTAATATTATTTATATGCCTTGTTTAACTCAGCATGATTATTAGTTTTTGCAAAAAATGCAAAATGCGTGCCTGAGGCTTAGTTATGGTGTTCGTAAGTTTGATCACATATCGCCCCATCTAAAAGAATCCGATTGGCTTACTATAAGAGAATGATGACCACTTACATATTTTGTGTTTGGTCTTTAAAATCAGACAAACTCTTTCCCAGAGTTCCTGTGGTCAGTCATGGTGCTCGGTAAAGTATAGAGCAATGAATTCTTGAATAGATGTTTCATCTATTTAGCAACTTGTGCATTTAACTTGCTGCCTATCAATACCAGAACTTCATCTTTATGTAGTTTCCGTAGAAAGACTATGGATTTCTTACTATCCCTCCGAACTATTTGATCGGTACTAGTAAAGATAATTTCGTGAATACTACATTCAGTGACTATTGAATTATACTTAAATTATAATTGTTTTATATGCGTATTGCCTACATAGTACTTAAGTCATTACCCTTGGATTAAGCAATTTTTTATGGATAATATATTAGGGTGGTTGTATGAGTAGCTTCAGTTGGATAGCGCCACCCCATTTGTCTTCTTGAGCTTTGTACTCGTTTCTGTATAAATAAATAGAGCCATTTATTATTCTGTTTTGATTAAATAAATAACTTAAATAAAGTACTTTTGTTTATCTGTTTACGGTAATTTAGTTGCAATACTGCAAGAGTCTAATTTTATCTTGTAAAATAATTGCAGCATTGGTATATTTCCCTAATATGTTTAAATCGAGATGTAATACCCAAACAAATAGATAACCTAACATACATTAGTCAAACAACATAGATTTTAATTACCTTGTCTCGAAGCCAATAAATTATTGGGAAAAGCGTTTGCCGTCAAGTATCTTCCTGAATGATTCGAGAAACTGTTTTGTGATTGTCCATCCGCAATTGAGCGAGCTTTGGCACTTTTCCCACTAAAATGAGACCTTAACTCGTCTAGAGACGGAGGCTGTTCCACTGTATACATCCGGGGTCTTTGGCTGTGTGCGCTGTAGGCTGACACTTGATCCCAGTCCTAAATTTAATAATTAAGAAGATAACTCACTATATAGCAAAATTCTTCGTACTTAAAACTGTAAAATTTAAAAGCTGTAATAAGACCATCAATTGCGTCGAATAAACCGCAACGTTTCCTGTAAGGTACTAAATGACTCATAAGCGTCTCGAGTAAATGGGTCGTAATTATACGCTTTTAGTAGTCAGTTGGATGCTGAAATTATGCTACTGTATTTGTAAATAAAGTTTGCTTACCTTGCTATTATTGTAAGCACTCAATGTTGCCAAAGACGTTAACGGTTCTATCGGGCTCTGCGGTAAGGTACAACAGTTAACTGGTAAGCCAGCAATAGGAATACCATGTTTAATTCCGTTTATCTTTTGCTGGTGGAGCTCGTGCAGTTTTCGGGACCTGCGTCGTGATGCAGCTATAAATTAGGTTTAGTGTCACACGTGTGAACAGAGGGAAATAATCCACTACTACCTATAAAAACTATCACAGCTACCACAATGGTTCCACAAATAGCAGCGCTGGCGGCAATAGTGATCTTGTCCATGTTGGATGAAGCGGATGATACCGTTCTTACTTCTCGGCATTGGGTGTAAGGGACGTTTTCGGGAGTCACGTTGAGTTCTTCTAGGGACACGACGCATACTATGATGCATTCCTGAAAATAATAAAATAATGAAATTTATTTCATGAAAAGGATTTAATTTATTTTTAGCAAAAAAAACAATAAGGTTCAACTATTTATTGCAACGTTTCTACCAAGTTTAAGATATTGTGAGTTAATTAGAAAAAATAAAATATAATTTTTCTATATGAATTATTAAAAAGACAAGGATTTTTCTTTATAGAGTCTTTCTTATAAGGTCTTCCAGGCTTTAAGATATGACATTTCGAAGATGTCTGAATAGATAGACCAATATCTGATCCAAGGAAAATGAGGTGCAAGAGAATGAAATACTGAAGACCTTGGAAGGAAACTATGATAGAAGCGAGAAGAGATGAAAATCTTCCGAAGATATTTAAAATATAATCAAGTTACTAAAAAGAAAAGTATAAATTAATTAGTTTCGATGCCAGAAAAAGAGAACATGAAGAACCTGACATCTATATTTCTAACTTTTGTATAGGCTTTGAGACTTACGTCGTCTCTTTTTGTATATTGTGTGTTATTAGTACTCTTAGATTACTTCTTCATACATCTATTTCTATTATCTTTTTTAATAAGAAAATTCGTAGACAATGCGAACTATTAAGCGTGATATTCATAAGTTGCAAGTACAAGGAAAAAAAATCAAAACAAAGGCAGACAAGGAAAGATAGAAAAGAAATTTCAATGTGTTGAATGATATAACAAAACTATTACAAAAATATTTTAGGAAATATTAAACAATTCCTATAAAATACATTCGAGTCTACGCAGAAAGAAGATAGAATCTGAACCTTATTCTTCAAGTTGATCTTATAAAAAAATATGAAGTTATATGAAAATTTGGCAAGACAGTCAAAACCGAAGCACTACTACATTACTAAGTATAAGAAAACTCATATAATCATAATAAAAAGACTGTTATAGGAAATAATATCTATATTATCGCTTCATTTTCTAAATAGTATTTGGATTGCCTGAAAATAGTGTTTTTCTCTCGTAATGTATCTAATAATACCCGAAAAACATTATTTTGTTCCCATCCCTATCTAATTTTTGGACTGGGATAGGGATATGTAAATGAAAATTCGATTTTTCCACCTCTTTCTATATTATCGTTTCATTTTCTAAATAGTGTTTGGATGGCCTGGAATCAGTGTTTCTCTTCTGTAATGTATTTAATTATACCCGAAAACTTTATTTCTTTATTTCCATCCTCTTCTAATTTTTCATCTGATATAGGGATATACATGGTGTGCCAACAAGGTGTACGGCTAAGATAGCGTCTTCTCTTATACGAGGTAGAGCAAAAAGTTCTCCAGCAAAGTTGTAGGGTTGACAAAAACCTACGAACTAAAAATATTTTTATGTATACTGGGTGTGTCATAAAAAAGCTACTATAAAATATGATTTTTTTAAATGGTACGTCCTGTATATTATGGTACTAAAATGTGAGGCAAAAAGAGTACTTTATTTTGGTATAACGTTTTTAAAATTTCCATGCGGCGTTGCAACGTAATTAATTGTATGTTATTTTTTGCTTTTAGAGGGTTCGTTTAAAAAATCATAATTAACTTAAAATTTATTCTGCGCCTATGAAACTTGTACCACAGTTAGTCTAGGGTACCTCCTCTAGGCTGACTATGATAATTTGTAATTTTTTAATACAGGGTGTTTTTAAAGAACTTTCAAACTTGCTGAAATTAAATTCGTAATATCTCAAATTTTTCAAATGGAACGCCCTGTATATTTTTATCTAATTAAGTTTGTCCCTCAAATACCTTCATTTTTTATTTAATATGTCCTATAGCTAAACCAAGTACTTTTTGAGATATTTTAACTTTTCTGTAAAATACTATGCATTAAACGGGTATTCTTTAAGTTTTGATCAAGATTGCTTAGAAAAAATTATTGAAGAATTAGAATTATTACTTTTCCTATAATTATTATTATTATTATTATTATTATTATTATTACATACTTCAAAAATTAACCAACACAATTATTCACCTAAACTGCTAAAAAAAAAACAGCAAAATTAAATTACATACTAGGTAGGTACTTACGTATTTTTGCATAAATGTACATCGATACACTAATTTTAAATTTTAAAGATCAATTACAATTATTATAAATTGTGTTCAATATGACCTCCTAAATTTTGTACGCAAGCATTTACCCTTTTTGAGAATGTGTCATTAACCTTTTCCAACATAATTAGCGTGACTGTTTGAAAAATCTCCGGAATTTTATTTTTCATATATTCACTTGTGGTAGGTTATTTGATAGACTTTTTCCCTCACATATCCCTACAAGAAAAAATCCAGTTTGGTCAAATCTGGGGCCTTGCGGGCCAAGGGACCGGCCCATCTCTCCCCATCCACCGGTAATCAAAATGCTAATTTAAAAAATTTCTAACAGCATGGCTATAATGAGCTGGAGCGCCGTCATGCTGAAACCAAATCCTATCTCGAACATGGTCAGGCAACGTTTGCAGAAGGACATTAAAATCGTTTTGTGAAAAGTTTAAATACATTTCACCTGTAAGATTAAAAAAGTGCGGTCCAATAACGTAATGTCCTATTATTCCTGCCCAAACATTAAGCGACCATCTATGTTGATGATGAATTTCTTGGATGAAGAATGGATTGCTGGTGTCGTAATAATGAAAATTATGTTTATTAACACTGCCATTATTATGGAATGTAGCTTTATCCGAAAAAAGCACAAAATTAAAAAAATCAGGCTGACGAATCTTATTTTGCGCCCACTGACAGACAGCCATTCTTCTTTCATAATCCTGCGGAAGTAATTCCTGCAACAATTAAATATGGTAAGGATGGAATTTTTCGCTTCGAAGCATGCGAGATATTGATGTTGCACTAAAGGGTAATTCTTTAGCAAGCTGCCTAACGCTTTTATGAGGATCTTCAACGACACTTAAAGCTACTGTCATCCTGTTTTCCTCATTTGTAACTGGCTTCACCCGTTCATGTTTTTCATAAATTACACTTCCTGTTCTCTCAAATCTTTCTTTTAGTTTTTGAAACACTTGTCCTTGGGGATGTCCCCTTTCAGCCAAAAGGCTATTCAGAAATAGCCAAAAGGCTATTTCTTTCAGCAGCTCCAAGGGCATATATCATATCAACAAATTCCTCACGAGGAAAATTCATATTGATTACAAAATGAACAATAAAAATTAAAAATCGATTAACTAACTCACTGATAATAATTTCTAAAATGGTTTTTGAAGAAAAAACATTGATCTTGTCTACTGCTGTCATAAAACTAATAATCTGACAATTATTATTTGACGTTTAAACCAATGTTTCTAAGCAATCTTGATCAAAACCCGTTTTATAACGGTAAAAAAATACCCTTATAAAGGTTGTAAAAGAATACCCGTTTTATGCAGAGTATTTTACAGAAAAGTTAAAATATCTCAAAAAGTACTTGGTTTAGCTATAGGACATATTAAATACAAAATGAAGGTATTTGAGGGACAAACTTAATTAGATAAAAATATACAGGGTGTTCCATCTGAAATATTTGAGATATTGCGTATCTAATTTCAGCAAGTTTGAAAGTTCTTTAAAAACACCCTGTATAAAAATATTACAAATTATCATAGTCAGTCTAGAGGAGGTACCCTAGACTAACTGTGGTACAAGTTTCATAGGGGCAGAATAAATTTTAAGTTAATTATGATTTTTTAAACGAACCCTCTAAAAGGCAAAAAATAACATAAAAAAATGAATTACGTTGCAACGCCGCACGGAAATTTTAAAAACGTTATACCAAAGTAAAGTACTCTTTTTGCCTCATATTTTAGTACCATAATATACAGGGCGTACCATTTAAAAAAAAATCATATTTTATAGTAACTTTTTTGTGACACCCAGTATACATAAAAATATTTTTAGTTGGTGGGTTTTTGTCAAACCTACAACTTTGCTATAGAACTTTTTGCTCTACCTCGTATAGTTAAGGCGCTATCTTAGCCGTACACCTTGTTGGCACACCCTGTATACAGGGTGTCCAAGATAAGAATCCTAAGCATGGGGATCTCGGTACCTGTTGGAGATACAGCTTCGGTTAAATTAGGAAAAAGTTGTGCACTTTGAAGCGTATTTACATGCCGTTGAGAAACTTTAAAAATTTCCATGGCCTGCTGAGATATTTGGAAAAAACGGAAATTTGCCAATATCGATTTTATTTTTTCCTGGCTTTATTTTAAAAAATATCAAAAAACTATTGACACTTTCTCATTGACACTTTTGAAGTAGTACGTGATGGCGCTTTTAAATTTTATATCCGACGTTTCGTTTCCGAGAAACCACCATCAACTTTATTTTTTTATATGGCGCGAAAAGAAAGTACACCCTGTATCTGATTCCATTTTTTATTACAAATTCAACGATGTATCACATGTCACATTTTTTTTGTTAGTTAAAAGGAAAAATACAATTTTTCTTTTTTTTGACTGTTGTTATTATTGCTAAAATTGTGTTATTATCTTCAAATATGCCTGGTGGTCATTATAGTCATGTAGAGAAGTTTGACATGCTGTCGTGCTACATTTTGTGCTACAAAAATACTGTAAATACAGCAGCAATGTATCTTAATAAATTTCCAGATAGAAAGCAACCATGTAAATCCATTTTCTTAGAGTTGGCTCGAAATTTAAAAGACTATGGTTCATTTAAAAAGCCTGTTTTATCTCGAAAAAAGGAATCTCTTGAAGAAACTCAAAATAATGTTTTACAAGCAGTTATTGAAAACCCCAAGATATCAACCAGGCAAATTGAAAAGAATGTAGGAGTGGCCAAATCTACAGCTCAGTTTATTTTACGTAAAAACAGATATCACCCCTACAAATTTAGAATTTGCCAAGGACTTAAACCTGGAGATTTCGAACGACGTCGGCATTTTTGTGAGTGGTATACAAGTGCCTGTGAAGAGGATTTTAATTTTCCATCAAAAATAATATGGTCCGACGAAAGTATGGTCACTATAATAATGGTATATTTAACCGCCGCAATAGTCATTACTGGGTCCAACAAAATCAACATCAACAACGTTTTGGGTTTAATATGCGGTGTGGAATTTTAGGAACCAAAATACTAGGTCCATTTATTTACCATTATTCATTAACAGCAGAACGATATCTTAATTTATTGCAAAATTATTTAGAAGACTGCTTAGATGATTTACCTCTGGCACAAGTCAATAGCTGTTGGTTTCAACAAGACGGGGCTTCTGCACATAATTCTGGGCAAGTTCGACAGTACCTTTCGCAGCGTTTTCCTGAAAAGTGGATTGGAACCTCCAGTGAAGTGTGTTGGCCAGCGCGATCCCCGGACTTAACCCCTTTGAACTTCTTCCTTTGGGGATTTATTAAAAATCGAGTCTATCAACATTCTTTTGGAACTGAGCAGGAGTTACGAAAATGTGTGACGGCCGCTTTTCAAAGTAATACGCCAGAGATATTGCGTGATGTTTTAACTGCTACTGTAAAAAGATCATACTTATGTCTAGAAAATAACGGAAACCTGTTTGAACACCTGTTTTAAATTAAATTTATAAAATGCGTTAATTTATTTGCTTTTTTCGTTATTTTTAAAATGTATTCATTATTTGTTGCATATCGTTAGGAAAATCATAAAACATTTGTCTTTTACTGGTTACATTTTTTTTATTATATGTAGTACAATGTACAATGCAAATCAATGCTTCATTTAGCTTCATCACTCTCTAAATAGATATTAAGAAAAATGTGACAGACTCGGTAACAGGTATTCACATACGTCAAAGCATTTGTTTCCAAAGCTTACTTAAAAAATATGCTAAAAAAATAGAAAATTTGCATTTTTCCTTTCAACTAACAAAAAAAAATGTGACATGTGATACATCATTGAATTGGTGTACTTTCTTTTCGCGCCATATAAAAAAATAAAGTTGATCATGGTTTCTCGAAAACGAAACGTCGGATATAAAATTTAAAAGCGCCATCACGTACTACATCAAAAGTGTCAATGAGAAAGTGTCAATAGTTTTTTGATATCTTTTAAAATAAGGCCAGGAAAAAATAAAATCGATATTGGCAAATTTCCGTTTTTTCCAAATATCTCAGCAGGCCATGGAAATTTTTGAAGTTTCTCAACGGCATGTAAATACGCTTCAAAGTGCACAACTTTTTCCTAATTTAACCGAAGCTGTATCTCCAACAGGTACCGAGATCCCCATGCTTAGGATCCTTATCTTGGACACCCTGTATATAAATGAGTATTCGAATTATCCACCTATTTTCTATATCTTGACTTACTGTATTTGCAGCAACAACAGGATAAAATTAAAAAGGCAGAAGCAGAAAAATGTAGTGAAATAAATGAAATTCATGTCGGTAAATGGGCACTAGTCAAATTTGTTTCTAAACGTAAAATAATTATTTATTTTGAGGGGCAATGTATAGGAGTAAATGGTCAGCCATTATTAAAAATTATACGTGAAAAAGAAGCCACAGATTCAAAAATTATAATTTATTGGTGTGAACCTGATGATACTATATCTTCACTAGATCAAGACGATGTTAAGATTCTTCCAGAGCCCACTCTTGGATGAAGGGAGAGGGTAATTTTTAAAATGTCGTTTCAATTCTTATAATATGCAGTAAAATCCTAATTTTTTTAAAGTTTTGAATAAATTTAGGAGTTTCTCTTTTGTGTATATTTACTTTAGTTTGTAAGTATTCATGTTAGGTTTAAGTTGCCATTAATAATTTCATACTTTTCCAACAATATTTAAAAGTATTTATTTCGAAAATCCTTTCAGATAAAACAAATATAGTAAAATTTAAGTTTTAAATCATTATTTTCCTTTGCCTTTAACACCAGAAATATCCCCAGTTTCTGAGGGAAGTGGGATCACTCAAGTTTGTTTTAAAAAATACTGGATTTGGAAAAACTCATTCAAATTTGGGGCTTTTGAAACTAAAATTCATGTAAGGGATATATTTAGACATAGTTTAAATGATTTTGAATATTATAATATTATTAGTTTATAACAGGTAAGAAACTACTCTTTAATTATCCATTTTAGTGCTCCCAAAAGATAATGAGTATCCTAATACGTAAAAGTCAAATTATCAGGATACAAAGACCGAAAAATTTCTGAAGAATTAATATGCAGATTACCAGGATTAATTAGTAATGACTCAAATAAAAGTCTGTTCAAGGCTCCTCATCAACTCCAATCAAGGCAATGTACAAGAGCGAACTAGTAAGCCAGCAATAGGAATATGATGTTTAATTCACTTTATCTTTTGCTAGGGGACCTCACACAGTTTTCCGGACCTGCGTCATGGTGCAGCTATAAATTAGTTTTAGTGTCAGACGAGATCTAGTACTCATTTGTCTAGGAAGGAATTTAATTCGTTAAATGTATTCAGTACCCTACTGGGTATACTTTCATCTCATTAAACTGAATACGTATCTCCCATGCATAAAAATAAGATGAAATTCAGTGCAGAACGTTCGCTCGTTCATAACGTAACGCGTGCTTCTTTAATATTTGAGACGAATTCTTTCACGGAAGCGCCGCGATATAAATTCCTTCGAGGTATAATGGGCTCTACTATAATTTTTTTTTAAATTTTATTTATTTATGTGGGTCTGGGTTATAGACAACGGTGCTCGGAAATGATTTTAGGTCTGACACCAATAAATCCGGCGATATTAAATCTGCGTGCTAATGAATTTTTTTTTTATAAACCCTAGCAAGGTGCAGTCTATACGATAACATTCAAATTGAAAACATACAGGTTTTGAGTGGAAATACGTAATTTAAATTCTCCGATAATTGACGCCTGAAATGTCAAGATTGCCGGTCATGAATTACCACTTATAATAGTATTATGACATAATAAATATTCTTCTTATAATGTCAAGCTAAGGCATTTTTTTCATTTTTGACATCCCTATGAATCAGAAGGAGAGTTGTACTAGTGAAAAGGGACTTAAAAAGTGAGTTATAAGTTTTTTTATGCAATAATTAATTAATCAATCATAATAATCTAATAAAGCCAATAATATCTTGTTAACTTAAATAAATGTAGTCTTTATTGGCACTATTTTTTTGTGCAAAGTTCTACTACCCAACAAACACCTCTCGCAATATTTTTAGAGCTTAAAAAAGCCTTTGATAAAATTGGTGCTTTTGTATGATAAATTATGTAGGCGTTAAGGAGATTGTAATTAATGCATTTACTAGGTCGCAAATAAAAAGTGAACTAAATTATGCATATAGTGATACCAAAAAATTGGAGTACTTGAGTTGGGATCTTTTATTGCATAAATTTACATGTTCACTCAAAATACCTTGGCGTTAGTTAAACACGTTGTAACCACTTTTTATTTAGATTTCTTCTTTCCTTTTTTTTTTAATTGACTGATGTTTAAAGTCTTTCATAAAGTTGTACAAGATACACACATAGAAACGTCATCTTATCAGTCTGGAGAACATTGGTGGCGAGTATGTATAAATAATTCTAGACATGCTTATCTTTTAAATTGTTAAAAGATTTTATTTTATTTCCAAAAAGATGTTAAGAAATCTAACACATACTAAAACACAAAATAAGCCTCAATTATTATTGCTGTTTCTGGTCAATGTTCATTGTTTAAACTTTCACTTAAATAAATCGTTGTTGAAAAAATGATAACAGAGTTTCTTGTTAAAAATAGGTACAACTCCTGAAATCAAAACTTTATGCACCAAAGCCCTAAAACATTAAAAAAATCAATATCTTACTAGTATGTAACTACCCTTTGGCCAATCAGTAACCTACCGGACATTACACTGTACAACATGTACTAAATCAAATAAAAAAATAAACATACCTTTCAGTGCGGTTGCTTACATATAATTCTGTAGGAAAAGCAGGATAGTGAGATTAAAAAGGTATATTAACAAATTATATTATATTGTAAATTGTCGAGAAAGAACTTTAGACCCTAGACAATAATTAATAAAAGTCCCAAAATCAAAATAACACTAACAAATCAGAAACCATGACATTGCTTACAGGTTCCTTTTATCTTCCTTCACCGGTAACCCATTGTGCAGGTTCAAGGACAGCAGCTGACTAAGGTCGAATAAATAACGTCATGAAGAAGCAGTAAATCCTGATAAAGCTCTAATTTATTATGGGAAATGAGAACAGCATCTGAGATGGCACAGGATGTTCTTGGGATGGCCCTTAAAATGTAGACTTTACCTAAGATCTCACTTAAGACCTGGTTTATGACCCGGCATAAGACCCTAAAATTAACACGTGAAATCTCAAAATGGCGGCCTTAAAAACCATGAGAAAAAGTTTAACAAAGAATAGGATCAAGCTTATAACTCTTTTATAAAGTGTGTTTAAGTAATCTTTCACATTACATGGCTAGTGTCGCCATGAGGTAACTATGAGGTCGAATCTGAACCTCCAGCAATTGAACTTGTTACCCTGAAGACTACACCATTTGGAAAAAAAGCCAAAACGCAAATTCTGGGTACCTCTTCGATAGATAATTCCATGCAGGCGCAGTTTTACAAGAATTGACAAAACAACGTTGTCTTGCAAGTTGCAGCTAGTACGGAAATCAATCTAATCGCAAAAGGCAAAGTATTCAAATTAATAATAAAGTAATTCAAAGTAATTCAAAAAACAATGGCAACAACACCTAATGACCAATACGTAAAATTTGATCCTTAAGCATGGCACCAATGACAAAGACAAACAGATAGAAAAATTACGTTAGTCAGTTTCCAGAGAGAGAAAAACAACCTGATTCCAGTAAATTGTTACAGTACATTGTTTTTACAATGCTATTAACTAGACACTAAATGTCGCGATCAGTACCTATCATACAATGTTAAAATGATCAATAAAATGAAAAATAAAAACGCTACAACGTTGCAATAAAAAAATCTTAAGAATATTAAGGAATAAGATGCAGGAATGCAGCCTCCATCAAAAATAGCGTCAACAACACAGCTGACTGAAAATTTTGCGCGCTACGGTCGTGAGCGTACATCCCAAAATCAAGATGCTTCAATAACGTATATGATTTTTTTAATTTCTAATATTGAATTGGATTTCTCATAGATCAGAGGATAAACTTTGGCATTAGGTATGGTAGATTAGGCAAGACCTGCAATTAAAACCCCTATGTTTTTATCATTTTATCATATTTAGAGCTGATGAAGTAGATTTATTAAAACTAAAAATGTATAAACTTATCACGATGATTTATAGTTTTGGCAATATTTGTCAATTTATATTTAACTTGCAAAAATGTAATCTTCAGTCTTTTAGGTTCTGCGGAAAAGGCCCTAAACCACAAATATATTATCAAAATACATATAATTATGCTATCAACGAGTCTTTTATATACTGTATTATATTGACTAAAAAAAAATAGCGTCTTTAGTAGCGTAGATGGAGTTCGCAGGTTTAGGACCAAGAAATCAAAATCTTCCTTTTTTGAAAAGTTGCCGACGTTTCGACGTTTATTTACGTCTTTTTTAAGGCTGTTTACTGTGTTAAAAAAAAGTTATTGTCTATTATGTGTGATTATGTTGTTCAAAGTATAATCACATATGAACCCATCTACATATATTGTTCTGTTGCCATGAAGTTTGATTTCTTGGTCCTAAACCTGCGAACTCCATCTACGGTATTGTATTATCTTATTTTTTCCAGGCATTTAAACTCATTTGCAATTTTTGTCAATTTAAGCCACAATAACACGTATTACAGGCAGTTTGTCATATAGGCAATTGTTCTATTTCTTGTAGGCATTAACTGGAGTAATTTTAGTACAGTTATATAGTCATTCATTATTTTTTGAGGGGTCTGAATATCTATGCTGCTGCTTTTAGGTAATAAACATTCTTATTTTAACGCATTTGAACATCATTTGCTTTCTCCTAAGGGTAGTAAAAGTAATAATTCTTATTTCTGAGAGGTAAATCAAATAATTTTCTTTGTTATAATCATTCTTGACACCTTTCATATATAATAGAAGTTAAGTGCCATTTTTTTCTAACAAATCCAGTAAAAGAAATGAACATGTAACTGACATATACACCCTGGTAATCAGCAAAACAAGATGGGAAAATAGCGGAACGTACTCACAAGACAGGACAACATTCTATTATTCGGGAGCTGAAGATACCATAGATATGAAGTGGGAAGGTTGATAGAAGACTCACTCAGAAAACACGTCAAAAGCTTCGTACCCTAGTCCGATAGACTATGCACCTACAGCTGAGAAATTCATCAATGAAGCCGAAGAATTCTACGCACAACTGCGGGAATTAATGAGAACAGTAAAAAAAACAAAATCTGTATTTATACTCGGTGATTGTAACTCGAAAGTAGTAAGAGACGTGATACACGGCAATATGCCAAGATATGGACTTGAAATAAGGAATGAAAAGGGAGAACCGCTTAAAAAATTCTGTGAAGAGGAAGAGCTTGCCACCCAGTAGTCTATATCCATGAAAATCGCCTCATGATGATGAGAGACAAATAATTTGTAATCAAATTGATCCCTTTTGATCAACAAAAGATTCCAAAATATATAGCTTATTTCGAAGCCGATATGATAATCCGTTAATAGACAGCTTTAGATTTAAGGGAAAACTAGTAACTTGCGAAACAAAAACCAAAAAATACAATAATGATGGCACTTAGCAATGTAACAAACTAAGGGATGAAAAATGTAACAAACTAAGGGATGATTTAAATAAAAGAATATCAAACAACACACCCGTCGAGGAGAACATAAAGCAACAGTGAAAAACATGAAAATAAACAACAAGTAACATGAAAGTAAACATACAGGCAGCTACAGAGACGTTCCCTGGATACAAAGAGAGGCAACCTAAGAAAGAGTGGATCACCAACGAGATTCCGGATATGATGGAAGAAAGGAGATAGCGAAGGATAATACAATGAAATATAATCAAATCCACAAAAACATTAATCGCAGAATTAAAAAGGTTATCTAAACAATGTGAAGAAGCAGAACAATTACACAAAAAACATGAAAGTTTCCACACCAACAAAAAACTAAAAGATAAGTAACACTTTTAAGAAGGCAACTATTTAAAAAATCACTAAAAATATCCAGATCCTAAAAGACCTCCAGGACATATTACACAGGGACCGATCGAAGATGCAAGAACACCTAGCAAATGTTTAAATGAAACTAAGGGACCACTTATACTAGAAGCAAAAGCCATATGTGCACTCTCAGCACTAAAAAACAAAATGGCTCCTAGTCTAGATAATATACATACTACAGTAATATGCAGAGTTTTAATAATATATATTAGATCTTAAGCGAGTGGCTAACCTCTACCTTTATTGCTAATAAGACCAACAACTCGTTAGCTTTATAAGTCATGTATTAAAGATATTTATAAAAATAATTCACAAGAGAATATACCAGAAGTGCAAATAAAGGTCTGGCAAATCATCGATTACCAAAAGGCTTTCGACAACGTGCAACATGATCTTTAATACCCATCCTATAATAAGCTGTACTGGCATCGATAAAAAAGATATTCAGATAATACCCAAAGTTTACTGTTATCAAACAGCAAAACTACGAACTGATAATTCACAATATACGGATCACATAACTATAGCTAAGGGAGTTCAACAGGTATGTGTATTGTCACCGCTTCTATTCAACATATACATGGAAACCATATTTCTACTAGCACTAGATGATAATCCCGTGAAATAAAGGTATACGGTATTCCCATCAACAATTTAAAATACGCTGACGATACGGCGATCTTAACAGGTAATATTAAAGATCTATAAGGCATAATCGCAAAAGTAAAGGAGTTTGAACTTTTCTGATGATAGTGAGCAGACAATAAGTTCAAATACTTGGGCACAACACTGAGCGACAAATCAAACAACGATAAAAAGATAAAAATAAGCATAGTCACTGCTCGAAACACGTTTATCAAGTTCAACGCCTACCATTTGCGACAAGAGGTAACATTAGGCATCTTCGAGTAGTGAAGTGTTATACGGAGTTAAAACCTGGTCACGAAAGGTCAAATCCCTTCAAAGGATAGAGGCCTTCAAAATGTGGATCCTGAAAAGACTACTTAAGACTTCCTGGATAGAACATGTAACTAATGAGCAAGTCTTACAGAGAGTAAACACCGACCGACAACTGCTTGACATAGTAAAGCAACAAAAAACATCCCTCTAAAACATATTCTCCGAGATCCTAGGTACAATTTACTAAAAACTATAAAATCGAGAGAAAAAAAGGAACAGAATGAAAACAACTTGGCTATGCAATATTCTGGAACTAACATCGCTGATGCCGCCATGATATTCAGAAGAGCCGATGAAGGAACACTTTATATTACCTATAGTGAACACAATACCGAAGATGTCATATTCCCGTCATTTCCCCTTTCAGATATCTAAAGGTATTTTTAGGGAACATCAATTGCCTATTCCTTTAAGCAGTGCAAGTTATTTGTTATCGCTTTCAGTCCGTCGAATGCTTATGATTCCGTTCAAATTAACAAAGTTGATGTTTACTTCTGGTATTCGGATTACTACCTTTTGTTTTGTGTCAATGACCATGTTACGTTGCGAAATAATCCAAATCCACCCTGAATCTTCTTCTTCTGTTTCTTCTTCTTCTTAGTCGGTAATCTGGCATAGATATCGTAATATCATAAATTTGTCTTGCCGATACCTCTCTATTTTTCCTGGTGTTCCCTCAATTTTGCATATTCTGATAGTGAACGCCAATTGCTGCGATAATGAAGTCGGTGTATCTTGGGGACATCTGCCTCGCTCTATTTTCCACGCCTCTCTATATCGCAGGCTTCTCAAGACCGTTTCTTTAAAAGACATGTCCAAAATAGCCTATTATTTGCCCTGTTTCCTGCGTTTTCAGTCTTTTCTTAATATTCAACTGTTCTAATATTGACACATTTGTTCTACCAGCAGTCCAAGGTATTCTGAGCATACGTTTTCAGGAAGACATCTCGAATGCATCTTATCTCTTCTTATCAGTTTCCCTAAGAGTCCAACACTCTTCCGCATAGAGGAAAATTGGGAAGATTATAGGCATCTGACCAGTCTCATTTTGGTCGTTACAATAATTTAGTGATTTTAGTCAGTTTAGTCATTGCAGTTTTCGCAATAGCTGATCTACGTTTAATTTCCTCAGTGCATCCGTAAGTACTAGTTATTGCAGATCCCAGGTACTTAAGCTGACTTACATGTGTGATGTTACTGGGTGATAATATTTATTTACGTTAGATGGTTTTGGTTCTTGGCTCTATCTAATACTATGATTCTTGTCTTAGTTCTCTTCATTTTTGAGACTTGTCTATATGCTGGTGTTTTCTATTCTAGCTAATAATGGACGCAATTACTCCTCAGACGCGAAAATGATTGTGTCATTTGCATCTCAGATTCAAAATCTTCCTTCCAACATCCACCGTTACGCGAAAAGCCACCCATCAGTGGCCTTTATATCGTTCGCTCTTATATTGAATATGATTATATTCAGTATGTAGTCTTAGCTTACTCTCTTCTATAGAGAGCTATCAAAATTCCAGGGTTTTAAACCTACTTAATTATCGCCATTAATCTACAATTAAAAAAAAAAACTGTTTCTTACCTGTGAAGGTACATTCTTGATCTTAAACTCCCTCTCGCTAGCCTCCAACGGGGGTCCCTGCTTGAAAGTCTTATCACCGAACAGCCTATAAACCACCCTGAATCCCAAAATATTCGCCGTCTCAGACCCCCATTGAATAATCACCGAGCTGTCTTGCCTAAAGGCATTTTTCACGATAACTTCCCTACTGTCATCACTTTTGGTACGCGAAGGAAACCCGGCCATCACCAATGGCGGCTTCTGACTGACCTTCCATGCTGGAGTGGCCTTGGTTTTTGGTTTCGTGGTCGTGGTAGTGGTCGATTTTGATGTGGTTGCTGTAGTGGCTGTAGTTGCTGTGGTAGCCTTGGAAGTCGATGACGTTATCGTGGTCGAAACGGTTGATTTACTTGTACTTGGTTCTTTACTGGTGCTTCTGGTCGTTGTGGTGGTTGTGGTCGTCGTTGTGGTGGTTGAAGAGGGTGGCTGCTGAGGCATTATTAAGTCATCTAAGTCTGCGCTTACTACAGTAGCAATCCCGATGGGTTGTTTAGGTTTGGGTTCTTGTATTTCAGGAGTTTCTTTCTTGGGGCATGACAGCTCTTCCAGTTGTATGCTGTAGAAGTTCCTGTCTCGGAATTTTGGAGGGCTGCCACAGAACTGTGGGTTTCTTTCTCTGGAGGTCACCTTAAAAGAAATATATTAGTTATATAAAATAAAATTATTACTACAGCCGAGTTTACTACCTGTAAGTCATTATTTTTAATCCAGTCAATGATCCATGATAGCCTACAATCGCAGTGCAAGAATCGTCCACCCAAGCTCAGTCCTCTTAAGGTGGTATTTAAATGAGCCAAAGACTCCAAGGGGATGGTGGTCAATGGATTCCCATCGAGAGCAAGCAAAGTGATGCTAGGGTTTCCCTTAAAAGCATTATCAGGTAATTCTGTTAATAAATTAAATCCAATGTCTAAAACGCGGAGTTCCTTTAATGAACTAATGGCCTCAGTAGGGAAATCAGGTAAAAGATTATTGAGCAAGCTTAAAGAGCTTAAGGTTTCAGTCACCCCCTCAAAAGTATCAGATTTCAACTCCTGTAAAAGGTTTCGCTCTAGGTTGAGGGCAGTCAAAGCATTGAGGCCTGCAAAAGTATTATTCCCGTCTGGCCCTGGAAGTTCTCTTAAACTATTTTGAGATAAATCAAGGAAAGCAAGCGTTTTCATCCCTTGAATGGCCTTGGGCACCCTCGTTTGCCTTGTACCTTTAAGGTTAAGGTTTTTCAAGCTTTTTTCCAGGCTCCTTAATGCACCATCTTCCAGGGTAACATTGTTATCAGATAACTTCAAGGTGGAGAGCTTGAGCAGATTTTCAAAAGCACCATCAGGTACATTAGTGATTCGGTTATGAGATAAATCGAGCAACTGTAAATTCTGCAAAGTACTTAAACTATCCACTGGCACGGCACTTAACTCGTTATCTTGTAAATTTAAGTTTTTTAAATATTGTTCTTGACCACTGAACGCGGCACTTTCGATTGTCCGTATTTTACAACCGGATAGTTGGATATTGTGGATTTTTAAATTTGAAATTATGCCGTCCTGTAGGACTCTCACTGTCGAGTTGTTGACGTACAGCAAATCCAAAAGGGTTTGTGTCGCGTATTTGTTAAGGGCTGATAATAGTTTTGGCCAGTTGACCATGTCGCATTGTACGGAGAGTTCGCGGCCTAAGTTGTAGGAGCAGATACATGAGGACTGGAGTTCTGGTACTTCGCGTTGCCACGGACATTGTGCAGACGATACTGATGCTAAAGCCGCCCATAGCAGCACGTTGAGGATGGAGTGAAGCTTCATTTCCTGGAAAGAAATTAATTTTAGTTGGGGTGAGCTTGGCACTTGAGTGTAGAATAAATAGCATGACGAGTGATGAGTTGAGTTTATGTAAAAAAAACATGGAATAGAGCTTGCAAGAACAGTCGTGTTTATTAAGATAAATATCATTTTTTAAAGGTTGTGTTGCGTTTCAATTTTATGTTCTCTTCAATCATTTTACGTTAATGGGAAAGTCGTTGCTCGTCAGTTTTTCCTATTTCAGAAGGACGACCTGAATTTAAAAGAAACCTATATATAAAAAGGAAAATATATATCGCACCGTCACATTATATATAAAGTGAAATGGAGCAAAAATGGAATTACTGTCATTCTTAGCAGTAACATAAAAAAATGGTTTTTTCTTTATTTTAATGAGGTGTTATATTGTAAAAGTTAGGTGATACATATGTTTATTTTAGGTGAACGTATGTGTTTTACACAAAGAAACTCATCTGGTCTCTTACGAAACTAAAGTCAATAAAATTGTTAGATGCATTTTTAAAATATTAAGATTTTCGTAAAGCGTTTGACAGTATCCAGATTTTTTCAACCCGTTTAAAAACTACTCAATAACTCTCAAACAGCAGTACTTACAAAGAAATTTAAATATTTTTTAAATTTCATTGTAAATCAATCAGTCATATATCAATATTTTTTTAATCTATTGAAAAACTACTCTATTACTCTAAACCAGCTGTATTTACAAGGAAATTTAAAATGTCCTTTTTGATGAAGAAACTTATCAGCTTTCATATGAAACTAAAATTAATTAAGTTCTTACATTTTCGTAAAGCCTTAGATAGTATCAAATTTTTCACTTCATTGAAAAACTAGATAATATTTTCAATTGCCTGGACGAATTTTGTATTTTATTCCAGGCATTTTATGACGTGATTGTTACCGTTCAAATGAAAAATAACGTCAAGTTCCTGGACAAATTTTGTCTTTTATTCCAGGCAAGTGATGACGTAATTATTTCCGTTCAAACGAAAAATAACTTAAATTGCCTGGCCAATTTTTTTTTCCATAAATTCCAGGCAGTTGATGACGTCATTCTTCCCACTCAAATGAAAAATAACTTCATTTGCCTGGCCGAATTTTATCTTTTATTCCAGGCAGTTGACGAAGTCATTCATCCCACTCAAATGAAAAATAACTTCAATTGCCTGGCCGAATTTTGTCTTTTATTCCAGGCAAGTGATGACGTCATTCTTTCCGTTCAAATGAAAAATAACTTCAATTGCCTGGCCGAATTTTGTCTTTTATTCCGGGAAATTGATGACGTGATTTTTCCTGTTCAAATGAAAAATAACTTCAATTGCCTGGACGAATTTTGTCTTTTATTCAACGCAATTGATGACGTGATTGTTCCCGTTCAAATGAAAAGTAGCTTTAATTGCCTGACCGAATTTTGCTTTTTATTCCAGGCAGTTGATGACGTCATTATTTTCATTCAAATAAAAAATAAATTTAATTGCTTGGACAAATTTTGTCCTTTATTCCAGGTAATTGATGACGTCATTCTTCCCGTTCAAATGAAAAATAACTTCAATTGCCTGCGCAAATTTTATCTTTTATTTTAGGCAATTGATGATGTGATTTTTCTTGTTCAAATGAAAAATAACTTCAATTTCCTGCAATGATGATGTCATTCTTCCAACTCAAATGAAAAATAGCTTTAATTGCCTGGACGAATTTTGTCTTTTATTCCAGGCAATTGATGACGTGATTTTTCCCGTTCAAATGAAAAATATCTTGAAATGCCTGGCCGAATTTTGGCTTTAAATTTCATGCAGTTAATAACGTCATTTTTCCCATTCATATTAAAAATAACTTCAATTGGCTGGCCGAATTTTGTCTTTTATTCCAGGCAGTTAATGACGTAATTTTTCCCGTTAAAATAAAAAATAGCTTCAATTGCCTGAACGAATTTTGTCTTTTATTCCGGGAAATTGATGACGTGATTTTTCCTGTCCAAATGAAAAATAACTTCAATTGCCTGGACGAATTTTGTCTTTTATTCCGGGGAATTGATGATTGTCCACAAAGAGACTTCTTAGCTTTCATATGAAAATAAACTTGTTACTTCTTTTTATTTTTAATATTCAGATTTTCGTAAAGCCTTTGACAGTATCAAGATCAGGCAATTGATGACGTGATTGTTCTTGTTCAAATGAAAAATGACTTCAATTGCCTGGCCGAATTTTGCTTTTTATTCCAGGCAATTCATGACGTGATTTTTCCCGTTGAAATGAAAAGTAGCTTCAATTGCCAGGACGAATTTTGTCTTTTATTCCAGGCAAGTCATGACGTCATTCTTTCGATTCCAATGAAAAATAACTTCAATTGCCAGGACGAATTTTGACTTTTATTCCAGGCAAGTGATGACGTCATTCTTTCCATTCCCATAAAAAATAACTTCAATTGCCTGGGGGAATTTTGTCTTTTATTCCAGGCAATTGATGACGTGATTCTTCCCGTTCAAATGAAAAATAACTACACCTTCATGGACAAATTTTATCTTTTATTCCAGGCAATTGATGACGTGATTCTTCCCATTGAAATGAAAAATGACTTCAATTGCCTGGCCGAATTTTGTCTTTTATTCCAGGCAGTTGATGACGTCATTATTTTCATGAAAAATAAGTTTAATTGCTTCGACAAATTTGATCTTTTATTCCAGGCAATTGATGACGCCATTCTTTTAATTGCGTTCAATTAAAAAATTCAATTGCCTGGACGAATTTTGCCTTTGAAGTTTGAAATAAGTTTCTTACACAGACTTCTTAGCTTTCATATGAAAATAAAATTAATAAAATTGTTACTTCTTTTTTTTTTAATATTCAGATTTTTGTAAAGCCTTTGACAGTATCAATATTTTTTCAATCCGTTCAAAAACTAGTCAATAACTCCAAAACAGCAGTACTTACAAATAAATTTAAAATGACCTTTTTCATATGAAACTAGAATCAAAATAATTGTTACATGAGCTTTCAAAATATTGAGATTTTTGTAAAGCCTTGGATAAAATCAAGATTTTTTTAATCCTTTGATAACCTACTCTATAACCCCAAAAGGGCTATATTTACAACGAAATAACTTTTTTGACAAAGAAACAGTATCTAGATTTTGTCAATAGATAAAAGCTACTCGATAACTCCAAACCAGCAGCATTTACAAGGAGATTTGAAATGACCTTTTTGATGAAGAAACTCATTAGCCTCAATATGAAACTAAAATCAATAAAATTATTGCATGCGTTTTCAAAATATTCAGTTACTTGTAAAGCCTTTGACTGTGTCAATATTTTTCAATCCATTGAAAAATTACTCAATAACTCCAAAACGGCCGTACCTACGAGGAAATTTGACATTACCTTTTTGATAAAGAACCTCATCAGATATCATATGTAACTAAAACGAATAAACTTGGTACATATTAGGATTTTAGAAAAGCCTTTGACAATATCAAGATTTTTTTCTTTTTTCCTATTGAAAAACTACTCAATAAAATAACTCCAAAACGTCTATACAAGAAAACTTGAAATGCCCTTGTTAAAGAAATGTATTGGCTTTCATATGAAACTAAGATCATTATATGAATTTCTCGCATATTATTTGTCAAACGTTTACCTGATCGCACTATCATAAAATAATAGTAAATTTATAAATTTAAATTCATAAATTAGTGTAAAAATTACACGTTGGTCACGTGGCCGACTTCCGCCAAAAACTAAATTCCGTTTCCTTACTTTATTGAAAGAACTGCATTAAAATTCAAAGCAGAAGCTCGAGGTGCATTTGAATCACGACGTTACCAGGATGTAACTGTACAGAAACGCTGAATAAGGCCTTAGTAGTACGTTTAAAACATATCGTAAAGTTAATATTCACCAAGAAAAATTACACGTTATGGTTTACCTTGTGTAGCACGCGGTTTTGCAATAGAGACTGGCATGGCTTTTAGAATTCCGGTGTAAATCTATAAACTGTTTCATTCATAAAAGATTTTTAAATGTCTTACATTAAGCCTGCAGTAGTAGACGCTCACTTTTGGTTTTTTTTATTATTTTTAACCGACTGAAATGAAATAGGATTTTATTTCGAAGTCAAGCTCGGTTTTTTAATTAAAACGAATTAAAATTTCCTACCTATTTCAATTTCCATTTCATTTACATAAAACATTCCAGTTCTGTTTTAATAATGGGTTTATTTAATTTATTTTTCATGTTTTTATTTAGATGGCAAATAAATTTTACTACACTTTATTTTGCTTTTGCCTAAGTGCATGGATGCGATATTCTTGACTCATGTTATTGGGTATGGGCCAAAATGAGAAATGAAACATGTAGGTATTAACGTTTTGATTTGTGACTAAATGTTTCTAGAAAAATATGGTAATAATAATATAGGGACATTTTTGAGAAATAGTACATTTATATTTTCAATATGAGGTGTAATATAACGTGGCTCAGTTAAGGTTTAACCACCATTGTAAAAAATAATTTTTTTTTGCTAGAAAGCTATTGGGTATTTTTAAAATAAAGTTTGATCATCGATTGTTGATATTAATAATTCTCTTAAATATTTTCGTACTGATTTTCATTATCTAAGAAGTATTTTGAAAATATTTTTTTTTAATTTTTAATTTTTTTTCTTTCAATCTTTTCATATCAAATCTTTAAATTAAAGGTTGATTGAAATATATTAAATTGATCGGTTTTTAAATACAGGTCATATAAAAAAATGTATATAATGAAGCAGTTTTTATTTTTTTTAATTTATTTATATATACTGGTATCACGGCATAGATAATAATAGTTTAGTTAACAAAAAATGTAATGGAAAACATTCTTATAATCAAAATAGATATTTATTAATTATGCTAATGTTATGCTACATTATTTTAAGTAAAGTTTAAGGTTATAACGCAGATGTTTTATATTTTTCAATTAAACAACATTGATGTCTGGAATAGAGTTGTAGGTCTGTATAATTGCAAATAGATGTGAATTTTGAGCTTTTAAAGTTCTGTAATATTCAATATAAAATTCACTGCATTTCGCACGTTGTAGGGGAGACTGGGGTCAATTAAACTATTTTGTACAAATATTTTTTTTCTGGCTAGATGAATACTATAATATGATCAAAAAATAGGTAACATATAGCTGAGAACTTGACCTAGTAGTTAAACTTGACTATAGATAAGCGAAAAAAAATATGCAAATAAAAATAAGTGGTGGAGCATAATGTTTCAAACGACCCCGATCAAGGGTCAATTGAAACACATTATGGTTGTAGTTGATAGTTGTAACAAAAGCAATATAGTTTAAATAAAAAACACATTTCTTTTTATTTTCTTTTATTATTCAACAAAGACTGAAAATCATATAGAAACTGTAACAAATGCCTCATAACAATAACAAAAAAAAATCAGAAGCTAATATTCTGCTTATGAGGAGAAACATTAAACAGAAACGTAGGAACATAAAATAAAACTTAGGAAAAAGTTTAAAAACAAAAAACAACAACTGGTGGTTGTTATAATATAGATGTGTAACACTTAACTTTCAATTTTTGGTCAGTCACTTTGGCAATTATGGCAAACATAATATGTGAGCTCTTGTGGTGTGCATACTTCATCCGACCACATTTTGCCGATCGGATCCACTGTTCACCTGGGTTACATGGTTCAACACACACCAAACAAAAACATTCACTTTCGTCGTCGGTAGAATTTTCAGGTGACTTCTTTCTTGTTTTCACGGGTGCTTTTTTTGGGATATTCTTTGGACCCTTCTTTTCGGTTTCCAGATTCCGTTTGACCTTTTGTGTTTTCTTATTAGCTTCTCTCTCTATTTCCTCCTTTTCCGGTGTATCGGTGTACACGGTTGACTTCCTCTTTTTCTTTCCTCTTGTGTTTATTTTTCTTGGTGAAGCTTTTCCGAAAGGCCTAACAACTTCTGGTGAAAACGTGTTATTTTGGGTGTTTTCGGAAATTTCACAATTTTTTAGGCCCCGAGAAGTTGATGGCGTTGGGTTTTGAAACTCATCTTCTAAGGTTGGTACAGTCAGATTGTTTCCTGGATTTGAACTAGGATGATCATTTGGAGGTTCGGTTGAAGGCAACCTATTGGTAACAGACGTAGATGAGGTAGGATTATCAAATGTATCTTCCAAAGTAGGATCTGTCAGATTTAGATTGTTGCCTCGATCTAAAGCAGATGAAACTGAAGGTTTGATTGGAGGCAACCTATCTGTGACAAAAGATGGCGAGAAATCTGTCTCCGTAAAAATATCTCTGTTAAAAGGATATATCCCTGTACACTAAAATCCGGCTTGGGTATTGCTTTGTGTAAGAACTAAGGGCAATGATGTTGCGACAATTCCGGGTATCATATATAGACATCGGTTTACCAGGGTGACTACGAATCCAACCATCACAAGCAGAGTTTATTGCTTTCTTAAGAGGACCGAAAACTGTTCTATCGAGGGGCTGACATTTATGCGAGCAGTGGGGTGGGAAAGAAAGCATTACTATTTCATGAGTTTTACAATAGTCTAGAGCTTCTATACTAATATGGGATGTGTGGTTATCCAGTGTGAATAGAACCTTATGAGCTTGTGAAGAATTTGTGTGCTTTTGAAAGTGTTTTAAGAACAAGACGAACTCTTTTTCTTGCATCCATCCTGACCCGTTTCCAGCCCCAATACACTCTGGTGGACCATCACTAATAAAATGATCCTGAAACTGCAGTCGAGGAAAAATAAACATGGGCGGAATCGAATTGCCTAGTGCGTTTATTGCCACCGTAACTGTAACGAGTGTACCACGTTCTTGTGAGGTAATTGCACCCACTTATTTCAGGCCTCTTTTTACTACAATTCGATTTGGTTTATGGACTGTTGTCACACCAGTTTCGCCTACGTTGTAAATATCCTTTGCTTCAAATTTGTCTCGATCCAAAACTTTGGCAAGATTATTAAAAAATACAGAAACATTTGCACAATTGAAGCTGGTTGCTCTGGCTAAGCTAGTTGCTTGTGGTGCTCTTATTGATAAGTCACGGTGTCTTGACATAAAACCGGAAATCCAGTCTTCTCCTCCATGCCGTTTTTAGTCCAAGTGTCCGGTTTATCTATATCATATTTAATGGTTAATTCTAACGCAAGTCTCCGAATATCTTTGGTTGACAGACCTTGATAAATGTCTGCAGCTTTTTTTATGTACTTTACCATTTCGGTTTCTTGAAGTTCATTAAAAACTTTATTTGCAGGTTTATAGCCCATTGTAACAGGCGGTTGACCTTCAGTATTCCCCGCAGCTTCTTTCTTTCGCTTGTATCTCAACAAAGACACATGAGAGATCCCAAATTGGTCGGCAGCTAAGCGTAGAGAACTTCCATTTTTGAGCTCTGTATATGCAGATTCATATAAAGATATATCTCGACTTGAACGATCAGTTTTCGGGACTCTTTTACGGGGCATCTGAAATGAAATAAACTAATTAATTTACTAGATTAATGTCCTAACTAATAAAAGCTGACAAACAAACTAAACACACTACAGACTCAATTACAATTTATTTCATTCTAGAAATGAACGGCGGGGTCAGATGAAACGTTACAAACGTCCCCGTTACAACTGACCCCAAACGACTTTTTTAAGTAAATGACACCATATTTACTGCAAACAAAATGAATTTCAAATTTAAACCAAAGTAAAATAAAGCTAAGTTAATGGCCTAATTAATGAAAACCGACAAACTAACCAAATACACATGCAGACTCATTTACACATGCATAAGAAATATAGCAAATACTTACTTTGGATACTTGAAAACACAAAATCTCGCACTAGGTACGTATACTTTGTTCAATGGCCCGCGGCGTACTGCCAGAAAATGGTTGTCGATATTATGGTCTATATTACGCGCGCAATTTATTTCTATCTTATAGCGGAAGAAAGTTTTGATTACTATTTCAATTGACCCGTGTTACAATTGACCCCAGTCTCCCCTAATTATGCCACTGATTTCCTTGTGTTTTTGTTTCATTTCAGTAAATTCTAGTCAAAAACCCGGAGTAAGCATAGCTTTTTTTAGAGTATAAAAATGTAATTTGTTCGTAAATTAATTGATTAATCTAAACTATGAATCTATTGCAATTGCAATGCTATTTGCAACGCATAAAAATTTATTAAAAGTCATAAAACTAATCAAAACCAAAAAAAAAAAAACAATTCCACAAAACACCTAATGTATTTTGTAGTCCTTTGAAAAACTGCTTTTTTTGTACTGCACCAAAGCAAGACGCAGATCAAGATTAAAATCAAAGGACCATATAAGTGCACATGTTAATTTTTAATATTTACCAAACCATCAAAAGCTGTTTATTTTGAAGGATAATAAGTTTTCTTATCCTACTTTTAACCAATCCCAATGAGTTGCTACCTAGAATAACACCTCTTATTTCTACTGGTAAAAAATTATAACATCTGGTAAGAAGATAGTAAAACAATGTTGCCCTATTGTCTTCCTACCTGTACTGGTTTGTGAAGAATTCTCTTGATGATTTCTTGTATTATACTGATAGGTAATTAATGAAATGTTTGACTTATATTTGTGTAAATATGTTAAAATATTATAAAAAAAATATTTGACGAATATCGAAAATTTTTGTAGGCATAATAAATTATTTTTAAATGCGAAATGCTTAATATTCCAGCTAAAAACTGAAATCTACCTAATAAAGATCTTAAGGTATATGCAACGTTTTGTACATGAATATTCCACTTAAGTTGTTCATCTATGGTAATTCCTAAATATTTTATGCTAGGTACTGCTGAAATATAAGTTATTTTATCGTTCAATTGAATATTACACCTATCATAATTTGGAAGACCATCTCTGTATGATGAAAAACGCAGAAATTTAGTTTTATCATGGTTTACACATAATTTTTTGCACGAAAACCAATTAAAAACATGCTTTAAAACCTCGTCTGAAAATCTTTTTACAATTTCCCAGTTTTTTTCTGTAAAAAATAAAACTGTATCCTGATTTTAAAAGAGCCAGTTTATATAAAAGTAGCTGAGGGTATCAGAGGAGTCATATTTTTAACTTTTATGCAACTGATACTGATGTTTCCAGCATTAGTCTTAAACTACTAATATAAGTGGGAAACAGAATATGAATAGCTATTTTCAGATTTTTAGCAAATAAATTAATTTTAAGTTGGTAATTGTAATGCTTGTTAATATTAAAACTAATTAACAACAAAATAAATGATAGGGTTTTGTCTTTATTGCCCCACAAAAGGTAATATTGGCTAACGCACTTTCGATTTTGCCGCAATAAGGTTTAAATAGCCCGTGAGAAAAACTTATTCTTATCTTATGTAGCTTAGTCGATTGTCTAATACCTGGACAATCTCTGAGAAAAATCTAACAAAGAAAATGACTTATTTTACGGGAAACAATCGGAGCTTTTATTTAAAAAAGAAAAAGACTCATAAACGTCTTGCAAGAAATTGCGACAGGTGTAAACAAGCGTAATTTTATAATTCAACATTGTGAAAATTGAATGCAATGAATTGTATCTCGTGAGAGTTTTGCTCGGAAATGTAGAGTATTTATAAAATGGTTGCAACAGGGATAATTGTTTTAAGGCGTGGATGTCCTGTAATAAGATTCTATTTTTTTTTGCATTAAAATATAACATGGTATTTTTATAATATATATTTTTGTCTTCTGTTATTTCTTTCTATTTATGTCGCATTTTATTAATAGTTAAAAATATTTCGAAAAATTTAGTAAACAACAATAAATCTTTTGAGAAGAAAGCTTTTGTATAAAAATATTTAAATTTAAAAATCGGTATTTGACTTTAAAATTTTTATATCAAAAATAAGAAAAACAAATATTTTAAAATCTGATATTTATATAATTTTTTATTTAAGAATTATTATTTCCCTATATGTAGATTACTTTCTGAGAATACTTTGATGATATTATTTATCGATTTATTTCAAGACTTATACAATGATTCAAATATTGAATCCTTAAACATATCTTAGAAGAATAGATTTTACCCATTTTTATTTTCAGCAAGATCACAACCTATGCAAAAAAGTTACATACTACCAGTAGTGTTAGGGGTAAATGGCCAGCAAATTCGCCGGACCTAACACCACTCAACTTTTTTATTAGGGTCAAATTGAAGAAAATTATGTTATTAAAGTTAATAAACCCAAGACCATAAAGTGAACTGTTTTATAGTCATTTTTTAGCATTAAATTTTTTTTTGTTGTTACTACTTTATTTTATTACACTATTTTTATTCATTATCATAGTATATAATTTTTTGAATAAAATACAGATCCAGTAGCTCTCAATAGTATCAAAATAATTATTTATATAAGGGAAATTAATGGGAATTTTGTCAATTTGACAATTCCCATGATTAAAAAAGTAGACTTTACACACTTGTAACATACACATTTTTTCTACTACCGAAGAAAACATTAAAAAAAATTAAAAATACCAAATTACTTCACGAATTAGTGCAATCAACAACATTTTTGACAAATTATAAAATGAATGTCAAATAAACGTCAAATTACTTTTCACTGGTGCCTAAAAAGTGAAACTTTATAAACCCTGGGAAGTGTGTAAAGTGAGTACTTTACGCACGGTAGTAGAAAAAATATTTTTTCATTCAAGCTTACTCGTAATTTATTCTGTTAAACGCCTTTGAAAAGTCCGTGAAAACCTCCAATATGTTAATGTTAATTCACCACCTGATAGTGGCCAAATTGCTTATCAATGCAATATTTTCTGTTTAAGGTCCTTGGATCAGCAAGTAGGTGAAAAGAAAATGCCTCTAAAATTATGTTAATTAATTCAAAATCCAAAATAAAACTTGTAAGATTATACGAGATTTTACATAATTTCATTAACTCAATTAATGCATTCATAAATTTTATTATCACTTCAACAAAGGTGATAAATTAGTTTATGGTAAATTTATGGTAAATTTTTTAAATGGGTCTATAATAGGTCCTTTGTTGTTTATCTTATATATCAATGAACTTCCGACTGTCAAGGTTTAAAGTAATCCAGTATGCTGATGATACCACCCTTCTCAACTATCATAAAAAGCGTTTAGATCTTCAGGTATCTGCGGTTTTAACAACTCATGAGCAATCATGCTTCTTTTCATAATTTTATAGTATTAGCATCAAAAAATATTTTCTTATACAAGCTTAGTCGTAATTTCTGTTAAACGTCTTTAAAAAGTCGCCTTTAAAATTTTACATAAAGGCATTAATAATTTATAATCATGATTTTTAAGTATTAACTCACTTAATACATTCACATAATTTTTATTATTACCTTTGTTTATTTACGGTAAATTTTTTAAATGGGTCTATAATAGTTCCTTTGTTGTTTATTTTGTATATCAATAATAATCCATTATGCTGATGATACCACCCTTCTCAACTATGATAAAAAGCGTTTAGATCTTCAAGTATCTGCGGTTTTAACAACTCATGAGCCAATCATGCATTTTTTCACCATTTTATCGCTCTTCCTCACAAACTTATGTTATTCGAGTAGTTTGAAAAGTTGATATCTATTGTTAGGTTTAGCCAGGTTTCATTTAAGATTAGAATATCAGGTTTTACTGGTTTTTGTCAGGTTTTTGTATGTAGCATGTTATTTTTGATGCCTTCGAAGTTCCATTGGATTATCACTAGGTCCTTACTGATGGGCATTCATTAGACAGCTCCTGGTATTCCCTTCTTCTAGGGGTGAGGGTTTGATCTTGTTCTGTTTCCATTTCTAAGTCTTTTACTTCCTATACTTTGTGCAACACTGATTTCTTTACTTTGTCTGTAAAGGTGTTTCATGCAATCCCCTGGTTTAGTAGGTCCAGAATCTTGAATTGGTTCTGTATTTGTACTTAAGGTTCTTGATATGTCTGTGGGATCGATTGACAAATAAGCCCAGAATGGCTTTCCTTGTAGTAAATCAGACTGCATATATCTACTCTTAATTAAAACTTAATAGGACGTATAGTTTTATATTTTAAATACGTATCACACAGGAATTTGAAAATATTGATGTTTTAAGTGAATTTGTCCAAACAGAAAAAGTCTTGAATTGAATTGAATGGTCGAAGCCCCACCGGGGTTTACCAGAGCCCAACGGCCTTAGAGAAACCGATAAGGCTCTCTGGTCTGAAGGACTTAAAGTCACTCGGTACACTGAAAGTGTTACCCAAGTATTTGAACCTGGCGCGCGTGAGTGCTGGACACTCCCCGACTACATGGTCAACGGTTTCATCCTCCTCACAGCATTCCGGGTTGTCCGCAATACCGATAGTATGGAGATGGCTTCTTAAGTGCCAGTGACCGGTTAACAGACCTGTCACTAGCCGAATTTCGCGTCTTTTTAGGCGTAGTAAATTTTTGGTGAGACAGGCAGAGGGCCCACCTATGTGCGCTTTGGCCTGTTTTATACCAGGGGACTATCCAGACGAGCTGGACCCTGCAGCCAACCTGTACCAGTTTTTTCAGGACTTTTATGCACTCTAGACACTCTAGACTTTTATACAAGCTTGGAGCTTACCTTTGCGGCCGTGATAGCCTTAATGGCAGCTCTGCTGTCCGAGCATATTGATACGACTGATACGACTTGCGGTGTCCGCAGCATTTTAATACAGCGAATACTTCGGCCTGGAAGACAGTGGCGTGCTCCCCCAGCGAGTATGCCCTACTGGTATGTGGGATCCCACCACAAAGCCCTGATCCAGCTCTGTTATTCATTCTGGAGCCATCTGTGTACCAGATGGTCCCCCTATTTAGTAATGCAGGTCTGTTGGAATGCTGCCACTCCTCTCTGCCTGCAATGTGCGTCACGAATCCCGCGCGGTCCACAGTCACTGGAGCCATGCAGTCACTGCCCATCAGAAGGAGAGGACATTCCTGTATGGCTCGTGACCAAATTTTTGCGTGACCGGTCTCGCCAGCACGTAGTCGGCCGAGGACGTATAGCCTATACGCAGTCCTCATTGCCTCGAATTGCACAACGAGGTCCAGAGGCGGAAGGCTCAGCAGAGTCTCAAGCGCTCTAGTTGGCGCCGTCCGCATGGAACTCGTTATGCTGAGACAGAAAAAGTCTTAGTCTGTATTTTTTCTAGGCTCTTGGGAGTAATTATTTGCGTCTTCCAGGCAGTTAAAATCAGGCTTCTATTGGGTTTTCAGGCATTTTTTATTTATTCCAGGCACTTGGAGTCATCATTTGTTTGTTCCAGGAAATAGAAATCATATTTTTCTTGAGTTTTTCCGAAAACTAAGGGTTTTTTTGGATTTCCTAATTAACTGAAGGTTTGGAGCTTAAATTTTGTCATATCGAAGTTATTTTTTCATTGTTAAATTATTTTAAAAAAATGAATGAATGAATAAATTTTAGCAATGTGTTTTAACCATGAGTTTTGAATATTTTTTAAAGTAATTGAATATTTAAAAAAATATAAAATTCAAAAAACCATTTGAAACTAACGAAAAATAATTTCAATTTTAAAAAATAATAATTTGAAGAAAATAGTAAGATATTGGTTCAATAAGAAATGCATATTTCATATGATAAATGTTATAATAAATTTTAACTTAAAGAGAATAATAGAAAATGCGCTGCTATAAGGTTTTACAAATTTTATTTATATTAAAGAGCATAAAATAATAAATGAATAAAAAATAACAAAAAAACCGCCAAAAATAGAACGTTCTTAGACATCCATTTAGTTTTATTAGGTCTACGTTTCGACCTCTATATAAGGTCATCCCCAGGAGACTAAAATATTTAAAATATGTATTAAGGTAAATTTTAGCACATAAAAAGACATATTAGTGCAACGGAAAATAATTTAAAATTGCAAAATAATTATTGTAAATATATAAAAATAAAAATACTAATTATATTAATTAAAACTAATCCTGCTACCATGAGATTAGAAACAAAAAAGAACAAATTCAAAAAAAACAGGTCATTCGGTACTTACATATAAATTAATTATAGGTTTTATTAAATAATATAAAGAACATATATAAATATAGACACTTTTAAGGAATATGTGATGTTTCGCGTGTATATTTTTTCACAAGTAAATTTTAACAATCCCGGTATTTATACGGACACAATAAGCGAGAAGGATCTGTTAGAAATTGATACAGATTTTGTTTTATTGCATGACTTTGGTATAAACTATTCAAATTATGGAAATCTTCTTTTTAGTTAACATGTTGAAAATTACTTGCACGAAGAAAAAAATACTTCTGCTCGGTACATTTTTCTGATCTATTCCATGGGAAAATTATATTCCGAGCTTTGATATCATATTTATTTATGATCAAAAACATTCACATTTTATGAAAAATTATAATTTTTTGAAAAATAAAAATATTGCTCTATTTTAAAGTTTTTTTTTAATTAGGAGACTTTAGATTGGACAAAAATTTAATAATTTCTATTTTTTTATTTTGACTTCTATTTCAGATTAACGCATAATTAAAATTAAACATTTGGTTAAATAATTAAGAGTTATAATTTTTTTGTTGATTTTTGAAGTAAAAAAGGGCTCACAATAAATATTTAAGGGTATATAGTTAAGCCATTGAAAAATATACACAATCTATAGTTATGAAAATTTTAATGATAAATATGTTCCATAATAAAAATATTTTCTCCACCAAGTGATTCCACGCTCAATCCATCTTAAAACCAAAAAATTTTCAAATTAAAAAAAAACATTTATTTTAAATTTAATTAATTATTGATTTTTATTAATGCTTTTCGTACAAATATTTAAAACTTTCATTAAAATACACAATATTAGTTTTAAAATTTCTAGTTTTCGAAGTTCATTTATTTAAACCTAATCAAATCAATAAACTTCTAAAACTTAAAAAAAAAACATTTAAAGCCCATAAATCTCAAATATTTATTGCCTGAGAACGTATTTATTACTAATTGTTTCACCCATTTATGGTCATTAGCTTCTATAATCTTTCATGCGTTTATCTGGAGCACTTACACAGTTACTATTAATAATTTTTTTTTCATTTCAATCGCATTATATCAATTTAATTGATGCGATTAAAAAGGTAAACGAACTTCCTGTTTCCATATGTTCTTCTGAAGATGTTTCAGTGTAAACGCGAAGTATGACCGAGTAAACCTCCGATGCGAGGCAGTAATTAATCACTTGACATTATAACTTATTAAATATTAGAAGAAGCTGGATTGATATTTGTTCTGTGATACGACACTGAACAAAAATGTCATCGATAAAACCGAACCAGAATTAATTATAGGAAACCATAACGCCAGCTAATTGCCGGCAGATTCTTCGTTAGAGTTCGCAGAACTTAGTCATAAAATTTTACTGCAATTAGAACAAGTCTTAAAATTCTTAGTAAATAACCATCGTAGGTACCTTTGGTAATTTCACTTTCATACACTTTTTTTAACTGCCCTTAGAACAAATGTTAATGAAAAAAAAAGAGAAAGTATTTATAAGCTTGTTCAAGTGTCTTTTTAATTTCGGTTTTAATGCAAATAGTCCTGCTGAATATTGGTACGTGATTGATAAATAGTCACAAGGATTTATAGAGGGTGTGTAAATAAGGAAGGTAAGTGGCTGTATCAAAAATTTGATTTGTTTAAATTATAAATGTGGTCATCAAAATATGTGATAGCCTATTAAAGCAAAAACAAGTCGTTTTTAAGAACCTTATCTTAACAACAAATTTTTTACAATAAAATTAAACTGAATAACTACAGTTTGCCAAATCACCTTTTAAAGGCTCAATTAAAATTTGAATTTTACAATTTTTTTCTAAAATATTAAATATTATATATCCATGTATATATATCCACCTAAATTGATTAAAATAGGCAATTACGAAATGGTATATAAAGTAGAACATAAAGCCCTTTATACAAATTAAAAATATCATAGAGAAGTCATAATCAATGTAGTCCTATATAGAGTAGATCTTATAGAATTTAGTAGAAGAAGGATTTCAATTTTCTTGTAGAAGGTTTTCACTTATCATCCATATAAATCTCTTCTAAATCTCTTCTGGTTCCAAACAATCTGTGGAAATCAGGTCTTATAAGCTAATATTGTCGCGTATGTTTATTATGGAGATCAGCCTGATATGAACATTTTCATTGATTTGGTTTCATGTAAACTAGGCAATGAAATATGGAGGCATCCGGAGATGTGAGCACCTTTAAATCCCTCAAATTCTGGCGACAGTATGTACACAAATCCTCAATATGTACATATCTCCTTTGTAGCTTACTTATATGACATCATTATCACGAAGAATAGAATATGTCTTATATGAAATCCCCTAAGACGTTCTAATATTTAAGGGGGTGAATCCCGGACCCATTTTAAGAAAAAAAGTTTCTATGAACATATTATGTCCTAAATGTCTTAACTTTTGAGATACGGGGTATTAAAGTTTTCAAAAAATATCAGTTTTTTAATAATACCTTAAACAATTTTGTAGACATTTTTTATGAAATTTGGTCCATGTATTCGATGCGTCAAGACGCATTTTTTGATGTGCAAAAAAATTTTCATAATTTAAATGTCGATACTTTGGCGCCCAACTGTAGGTACAAGAAATAGTGAAAAGCCAAATTGGCAGCCATGTTTAAAGGATGAAAAAGGATGGAAACAAAGAAAAATTACGTTTTCAATGCAAATCTATATGCTTGGTATTAAATTACCCAAAATGACTCCAAAAAATAAGGCAAACATTTATATTTTACGATTTTCTTGTTGCCAACTGCATCAAAGATGTCAAGAATGAATCCATTTTTATTATTGATACCTTTGATGCAGACCCAACAATTATCAACTTCACCTACAAATTCACCACTTACCATCTATTTTCTAACTAGGCCAAGAGCATTATCCATAGGTCATCATCATCTCGCTCGGGTCTCGTTTAGCTCATCAGCTAAACGCTGCGGTATCATCATTATCCGCCGCTTATCATCGGTTTTCTTCACTTATCTCGTTAAATTGATCTTTCAGGTTCAGATAGGTGAAGAAACTTCGTGGTCCTATTGGTCCGTCTGGCCCGCGGCTCTAGGTGAAGGAGCGGAATAATAATAATAATGGTGGGTTCGATTCGGTCGATCGGGCCTGAAAATAACGGAAGGAAGAATTTAATTAAAACGATCATCACACTCTGGTGACTGAAAGTTATTTTGGTGTTAAGTGGGTCACGAATGAAATA
The DNA here is from genome assembly GCF_022605725.1 of Anthonomus grandis grandis. NCBI lineage: Eukaryota > Metazoa > Arthropoda > Insecta > Coleoptera > Curculionidae > Anthonomus > Anthonomus grandis. Next base: position 11,317,375 of record NC_065558.1, read on the forward strand.
GAACAAATGAGTTAGTACTTAGTGGAGATAAGATGACCATCCTGTGCTCATTATAACAAAAATCCTTTGGTGCCTATTCTACAAATTTATAATGACGTTTACCAATAGGTATTGTCAAAATGTTATAATTAAAAATAAATTATAACAAATGTGTCAGGAGAATTTTTTCCCTGGATTCTTTGATTTTGCACTCTGAAGTCAGTGGTTACCTTGAAGATCAAACATTCCTCTAAATTAAAAGTTTTTTTTGATTTTAAGTGTGTCACTAAGGAAATGTTACCACAGTTGTCGCACCACTGGTAATCAACTTGGTCTAAGTGGCGCCAAGATTACAGAGAGAACGACCACCCCATACCTATTATTATAATAAACTCCAACTGCCCACAAGTACCACCATATAAGAAGTTCGCCTTGAAGTCACATGCTATTCGTTTAATGTCCTATGATGCCTATTATTCAAACTCGTTTTGTTGTTTACCGATATGTATTGTCCATTGTTAAATACTAAAATTATTAATTGAAAATGTTTGGTCAGTAAAAGAAATGAATGATGGCTTAAGGATGTACAGCTGCTATTGGGTACACTGGCCTTAAAATTAAGATGTATGGAATTTCTTCATGGTAATTTAGTTTTTTTCAAGTCCTTGGGTTGATTGCGTATTTATTTTAGAACTGTTTGCTTATACTTACATAAGTTTTAATCTGATCGATAGTAATCAGTGGGAGCACCTGAATTTAGCTTGATTAGACTGATTTGCTGAATTATGTATTTTCTCGATGTCTTGACCTCATTATTTGAATTTGATACAGATGGGTCAAATCAGTTGTGAATCGTTTCGTGGAGAAGATTGCCAAAATGCTTGCAACATAAAAATTCTCGTTATTGTTTTTTAAGATTATATAACCTCAAAACAAACTGAAGATGATGATTTTGTAATATATAATCTTGAATCTACATCTGAAGAACTACTTGAAACTCATAATTATTATTATAATTTAGACTATATTGAATATTTATTCTTAATGAGAAATTGACATTTTGCATTGTTTTTAATTATACATAAAGCCAATGTACTTCCGCTAGTGAGTGATTACCTTTAAGATCAAACATTGCCTTTGTATATCACTGCTTAAAATGTTTCATGGTTATTACATTTTTACTTGAGCAGCTTTGATTCTTTAACAATATTTATAAAGCGCTTCTTTGAATATTATACTTTTATTTCATGTGAATACCCCCATTGGCTTTTTATATTTTTGAATCTGAAGTAAGTTTTACTTTGACGATTTTGATCTGGAATTAGCAGCAATTGTCATGTTAACTTCGGCCATAGAAAGAATCCTGGACCTATTAGGCTGGATATCTCCTTTGTAATTGATCCTACTGTTATAGGTGTTAAAATTGATATTATAGGACAAAAGAAATTTTTGTTATTATCTATAACAGATCAACAATTATGAACAAAAGTTGGTCAGATCGACCCTTTGAGCTCTTGGTGGTGTGTAGCAAACTTTAGATCCACAAATCTCATTTACTATGCATTTAATAAATATAATTTTAATGGTTTTTAGTAGACATTGACTTGATCTTCAACTTTGATTCTATTTGTGATCACCATAAAACAAATACTAACAGAGATAGCAGCGATTTTCAGGTTAGCTTCGGATATTAAGGAGTCCTGTACATTTTAGGCTGGATATCTCCATTGTTATTGGTTCTACAGTCATAGATGTTAAAATTTATTGTAGAACAGAGTGTTATTACGCAAATAAAGTTTAATTTATGTTGTTAGCTTCAATAGATTAAGAATTATGAACGAAAGGTTCTCAGATCGGTGCTTGGAGGTCTTGGTGGTGTGGATCCATGTATCTGATTAACTATTAATTCTATCAAAATGATTTATACTCGACTACTAGAACTCAAAAACTTTGATATTTATTCATTATTTATTTTTGCTTTGACAAGTTTAAAACTTGAAAATTACAGAGTCCAAGTGGCGACCATTTCTTTCGACACACATTCGAAGCTGATTTCTGAAAGTTTCCATTACTCGAGCAGTAATTTGAGGCGATAATCCTGTAATTTCTTGGCGTATTGCTGCTTTCAATTCGCCAATGGTTCGTGGATGATGTTGAAAAACCTTCTCTTTCAGCTAGCCCCAAAGGAAAAAGTCGCATGGGGCAAGATCGGGTGAACGTGCAGGCCACCCAACGTCACCGTACGAGATTACGCGTCCTGAAAACATTTCCCTTAACAGGTCCATTGTCCTTCTTGCCGTATGAGGTGTAGCTCCATCCTGTTGAAACCACACATCCGGATGTTCAAGTTCCCTAAGTTTTGGTTCCAAAAAATTACGTAGCATGTCGACATATCGATCAGTAGTTACGGTAACCGTTACCCCTCTTTCTTCAAAAAAATAGGGACCCCAAACACCAAAAGAACCAACAGCACACCAAACGGTAACACATTGGCTGTGAAGTGGCTTTTCATGTAGTTCCCGCGGATTTTCTGGTGCCCAGTAGCGAAAATTCTGCTTGTTCACACAGCCAGACAAATGGAAATGAGCCTCGTCACTCGTTATTAAAACATTCTCGGCGATTTTCCCAGTCCCGTTCGCTAAGTTCTTGCACGATCATCATTTTGTATGGGTGGAACTTCAGATCGGTGTGCAAAATTCTTCTCACAAAACGATCTGACAAATGCAAAGCAGAGGCATGTTTAACAGCTGAACGTCTAGGAGATCGTTCAACTGCTTCTCTTACAGCTGCAATGTTTTCAGGTGTCCGAACACTTCTGGGTCTACCAGTTGATTTTCTTTTTAAGGCTGAACCTGTAGCTCTAAAATTTGAAACCCACAACAGTATTGTTTTGCGATCTGGAACTGGATCATGTCTACCAAGCGCGAAGTGAGTACGAAAATTTCTTTGTGTCGCAATCACAGATTCGTTACTTTTGAAAAATGTTTCGATAACGAAGGCACGACGCTCGCCCGTCCAGTTCATGGCGACAACTGAAATGGCAAGGCGCGCGCAGCCAACCGACTACGCTAAGCTGGATCCCTCTTGATTCGGGCTCAGTGGCGGCGCAAAATGTGGGAGATCATTTTTCCGGACCCTGTATAATGACATTAGAATATTTCTACTAGTTTCGAAATTTGGTGTGACAGATCTTAGATGGAGCAAGTTTAACGGATAGCAAGATGTTTCTTCATATTAGAGGTTTCTCAAGTTCCTTCATTCTTCTATACCTCATACCAGTGATATGTTTCTTCAATCTGACAAATACTATCTCAGTATTCTCGTATTTTGATACTATTTAAGATTTAATCTTTTTAGAATGTCTTTCTCAAAGATTTAATCTAATAATTTTAAAGCAGAAGATATTAGGTTTGGAAGAGAAGCTATAAAGCCCTCTTTAACTCTGAAAAACAACCAAAAACATAATGCAATTGACCTTAGAGAACTTGTTTAAGAACCTTGAACGACTTCTCCTAGATCAAAGCAGGTCGATGATTTGGAGCTTTTGATCACTTCAAATCACAGGATTCTGGATAAACCAAGACAAAAATAATGTCTTTGGAATTAGATTAGATGTCTTTCGGGACCTACTGTGGATTTACCTTTCCGACTGCCCTGTGGTAATAAAATATTAATCCATATCTAATTTTCTCTGGAAAAGAAGCTATGAAGTTTCCTTAAATCTGACCATCAAGTAGCACACTAGCAGAAATACTGTCAAAGGTAAATTTTATTTAAATTAGCCTTCATAATAAAAGATCTATTTAAGAATCTTGAATAACTATGGACCTTGATATAGATGAATCTAGAAAAAACCAAGGAGATATAATCATATTGGTGATTTAGAGCTCAAAGTCAACGTATAATGATTGGAGACGATGGTGAAGTATCAAGGGTGCTATAAGGGTTAATGCTAGAGTTCAGATAAAAGACTTATTATTTGTATTACTTATGTTAGGTAATTTTATTTTATAGACAAGGGACTTGAACTTGCAATAGGAAACATGTTGAGGAATTTTTAAAAAGTGATTAAAAGTAAAAGAAGAATTATTTTGAAAAAACAAGTTTTTTGGTCTCAATCACTTTTACGAAAAAAATATTTGCTAAATATAAATATAATATTTTATTACAGAAAAATATCTAATTTTCTATCTATAATTTTTAATCGTTTTTATAATAGTATAATTGTTTTTTAATTTTATCGGCTTTTCAAGCCTTTCAATATACTCATGTACGCATCATAAACCCTAAAAACACTTGCATAAAACGTCGAAAGACAACGGTTCCAAATTCCAAAATTTTGACAATTAAGGTTTGCTCGTATTTAAATAATCACGGTAACAAGAGAGATGAACTAACGAATGGCGAAATTCATATTTGTTAATCCATCTCTACTTTGAATACAAGGCATAACTTAATTGAACCCGGGTACGATTGTTTTGGAAATAATCAGTGAAACCATGAAATTGAGGAATCCAAACAATACTTAGTATCTAGTATTTAATCCCTAGAGAACTTGTGCAAGAATCTTAAATAACTTCTTCCTTAAACCTTGTTTTATTTATTTTTTTAAACATAATTTAGTTTGTATCTGTAATATATAAAATGCTAGGTCTATGGTTTTTTAAAATATTTGTTGTAATAGATGAATTTCGTTAATAAGTAAAGTATTAACTCTGAACTTAAAAAAATCAACATCAAATCAGATATACTATTTAGAGATTTTGATATATGTAAAATATTTATTGCATTTATTAGAACCAGAGCATAGAAAAATAGCGATACTTTTTTGAGGATTTTTGAAAAAAGCACACTGAGAAGAAAAAACACGCTAAAGCAATCTTTAAACTGTTAAATTAACTCTTTTTAATCGCTAATTGCGTTCAATATATTTTAAATGTTTGACGAAATATTAAAAAATGCCTATAAAAGCATTTGTTTAACAGTGTGAACCCCTTCAATGAACCGAATGTTAACACTTACATTAACATGTAAATTAATTAAATATAGCCTTTTTAAAGTTAAAACAATCTTCCTAAAATATTGCAAAAAACAAATTCGACTTTAAAACAACATTCCGAGAGGGTTAATATAAACGTTATTTAAATGTTGCAGCAATAGCCTAAGAGATTGATTAAATTATAGACTTTTAATAATTTAATTAATCAACAAATAAAATACTACTTAAGTCCTGCAAGCCTAATGCTCAAAAGGTACAATTTATTATACCTTGATCGTTTTTGTTTTTAATTAGATAAGTATAGGAATCAAGCAATTATACAGGTCAAATTGGTTAGTAACTACAAAATGTTGAGTTGATTAAAAATTAATAAATACTACCAGACCACACAAAATAGATGTATAAGTTTAAATCGTCTGTTGAAAAATTTATTCTAGACTTTTGAAGCTCGCTCCAGAGTATTTGATTGAGCCATTTTTGTGGATTTTTGGAACCTTTTGCTTCTCTTATGAATTTCTCGTCATTCCTGTGATGTTCCAGGTCTTTGGAGACATTTTAGGCTTAATCCAAATTCAATAAAGCCTTCTCGAAGGAGATTTCCAGGCATTTAATGCCATTTTAAATTCCTTCTAGAGTTTTGAAGACATTTTAAATTTAATTTCAGGTTTTCCAAGCTCACTCCAAGGGATTTAAAGTAATTTTTCCTGGGTTTTTGGAACACTTTGATGTCCTTGCAGCTTTACAGTAATTCTTTATGTGGCACAACATTTTTAAGCCATTTTCATATATTTTATAATAATTTATATCTTTCAGGCATTTGAAGTGATTTTAAATTTTATTCCAGGCTTTTGAAGTTCCCTCCAAAGGATTTTAGGCAATTTTTTGTGGTATATTGGAACATTTTCGTGCCCTCGTGAATCCTACCTTCTTTCTCTATATGTTCCACAGAGTTGTAGCCGATTTTCCGTTTAAAGCTGTTAGCAATACTGTTTTAGGCTTTTGGATTAATTTGTCAGTTTATTCCAGGTGTTTAAAGTAATTTTAGGCTTAATTCATGGTACATAGAGCCATTTTTTCCTGGGAATTATTCCAGGCATTCAAAGTTTTGATATGACAATAATAAATGACTTTAACTGCATGGGAATTCCAGGCAGTTGAAGGCCTTATCACAGAGAAATCTTAATTTAAATGGCCCATCCTTACTTACTTTGAACTTAGACAATAATAATAAATATTTCATTTCTATTATATATATATTAAATTTATAGAATTAGATAAGCAAGCCGCCTTGTTTTGGAACAAATACGCAAAATTAAATAAAGGCGCATTTAAAACCGGCGACAATTTATTACCAATCAAAATAATAACAAGTTTGATACTTTGCACTAAAGAAAATTAACTCCTAAAGTAACATTTAAAATGAATTAATTTTTGTGAAGTATTTTTTGAATCAACTATTAAAAATAGCTTGCTTAAAATTAAAGCAATTTTGATCTAATACCAAGTGAAAATTAATTTAAATGAGTTACTTTTTGAAATAACTATATCCTAAATTTTAAATAAATATGTGGAGAAAACGTCTACGTATGCCTTATAGTTTGTTGAAATAAAGATTTAAAGCTTGGCGCATATTCAAATGTAGGTTCTTTTAAAACTTTTTTTTTGAGAAATTAATCATTTTCAGAATGACAAACCTAAAAATGTTGATTCAAACGATTCATTTTTCTCTATGCAGCTATAATCTCACCAGAAAGAGTAAGATGTTTTTGAGAAGTTTTTTTTTAAATCTGGTTTATTATAACCTCATTCAGTATTCAAATATTTATGGATATAAAAATGTCTAGGTTTTTTTCTTCTTCAAATTACATAAACTCTTATGCCTGAGTACCAACTAGTAAATATTGAGTGAGATCCAAATTTGCAAACAGGGAGAAATTAAAAAAAAAGCCAAAAATCCATATACAGTTGGGCGCCAAAAGTGCGTCTTAAGTAATAAAATACCAAAATTTTTATTATTATTATCAATTTCTAGGTCACAAAACCTCATAAAAACCAAATATCGTTCCCTTTAAGTTTTATTTACTATTTGTTTTAACGGAACCTAACTGCTACCGATAACCACCGTAACATTGCGAATAAATATATTAAAACCGATACCGTTGCGATCGTTTCATCCTCTAATCACGCAATATTCACCATAAGTTTCCCATTTACAGTTGTTTTTTTTTAATTTATTATAGCGTATGCACACCTATTGCTTCGGTTCGTACACACGTGATTTAACAAATTCCTTGACCTTACCATAGAGTCACGTTTCAGCGATTTTTTCCGCGAAGAATTGCTATGGGTGTTTTTATTTATGTTCTTTGGCGTGGAGTAGGTTCACCCACTTGGTAGTGGTGAAAGGTTGACAATTGTCTATACTTTATTCACATGTGTCATCCTACGAATAAGCCTCGCAGGAATCCGTTGTAGAATGAGAAAAGGTCATCAACGTTTGTCGGTTTAATAAATTTAAAATTAAAGAATCTTCCCACTGGCTTATAAATTAAATTGGTACACCTGTTAACAAAAGAATAATTTATATTGTTCAAGTGCATGAGTTTTGAATATTTTACACCATTTAACATGGGAAAACTAAAACGGTTGCGAGGTAGTTGTGGTCGCAAGTGGCATACATTTGTTTTATAGCCTAATGTTAGTAAAAGATCTCGAGATTTATGTAAACAAGGAAGAACTATTATTCCATAATCATTTAAGTAGCTTAAGTAACCGAATATTATATTTTAAATAATATAATTTTGTACTAAATATTGCTAATTGGCCCTTTGAATTATCATAGGCAATGAATCTTTATTGTATATATGTATATTATTTAGATAAATCTCTAGGCCAACTCAATTTGATTCATCGATTGGGTAATCTCGCCCACTCACAGGATTACAATAGATTGACACCTACTTGTTTTTATGAATGATGTGTGATTTTCTGCTTCCTCTTAATCTTTTCCTTCCCATTTTATTGCTTAATTTACTATCTAATCTTATACAACTTTTTTGGTAGGTATACAAAACAAGTTATCGCGTTTAATTGAAAATTAAAAACCGTATATACCAGACATCACGAATGACGAAAGTAAATAAAACTAAAAACCGCATTTTCTTATTTATTTTCTTGAAAGAAAGGTGTTGGGTAACGCTAACTGGAATCATCGAAACGAAGGCGATATTATTATTTAATCTGTATAAAGGTAAAACTGGTATCTGGGACACCAGCTTTATTATAACAAGGCACAGATCTTATAATAATTAACTTACGCTGCTCTCAGACATTCTAAAATAATAAGTAAATAGAACGTGACTTTTATTGCTAGCTAATTTGGGATTATTCTTTTGTTTTATACAGAAATGATGGCTTATTAGTTGAATATAAAGTAGATACCGGATGTGTAAGGTAAATTATTAATTAAATTACAAAAACTTATATATTACTAGTAAACAAGAATTATTATACCACTTTATGGGACGATGTCAGCTTGGCAGAATAAATCAGAAACATCTCAAAGAATAACAAATTAAATAAATATTTTAACTACTTGGCTACAGTAAATTTTTTAGGACTTTTTTTAATTCATGTGGATTGATTTCGCCCCATATCAAAATAATTCTGGTTTATGATAAGATTAGGATAGATGGAGAAATTTTATTAAATAAGGTTATATAGACCTAAAAATTTTCGAAATAATCTTGTTGGATTTAAAATATCAAATATAATAAATGTAAACGTATGTACGGTGTTCGAGCATCACTAAACCTAAACACAAGACTTAATAAAGCGAAAATGTGCATAGTTCTGTTTTTTGTCCCCAGAATTACTATAGGCATGATTTTGTTCACAACAAATATCGATTTTCCAATAAGTGAAAAAATAAAAATAAATAGATAAAACAATACAGAACAGCCGACCTTTCTCACCACTAGAGATGGGTAAATACCTTTTTGTATGTGAATTTGGTATGTATTTTATTATTCACATTCGTACTGTTGGAATCGTACTGTATAAATATAATTATTTCTTTACATACGGCGTATTTTATGTCAAAAAAAAAATAAATGTATTATTGTCAAATACAAGTTATAAAATCATATAAATATATGATCCAGGTCTAGCTATTTGTAATGATTTAAAAATATAAATAAAATGCGTTATTAAGTCTATACACAAATATCTTTATCTTTTTATTTTAATGGTAGTTGTTTTATGCATTTAAATTTACTATAAACTATTGCCTATATATTGCGGATATTTCCAAAAATGTACACAAAATAAATTAAGAAATATGTGTAAATAAGATCTCCTGAAAAGCGAATAAAAGCAAAATTTCTAAACATGAAAATACGGATAACAATTTTAAAAGTTACAAAAATAACAGATAGATTGAGTAAAAATAACTAAAACAAATAAGTGATGAGAAATGCAGTAATATAAAATACAATTAAAAAATTTTGAAAAACGTATAAACCAGAATAAATAGACGTAAACAAATCTTTTAGTATATTGTCATATATTGAAATAAGATAGAAATAAGAGATATGGCAATATTAATTAAGAAAAAATATTTTTTAATTATTATAATACTTTGAATTATAATTTCAAAAATAATAAGTGCGAAACCTTGGAAGCACTCAATCATGCATTAAATATATGCAAATATCGTTGGAATTATAGAGATGGGGGATATTTTTCTCGCAATCATTTTCCAAAGTTAATCTTGTTTTTTTCATTTTTCAGATACATGGACATTTTTTTGAATATTTTCTAATGTTATTAGCAGCCATTGATTTTATTAATCTCATTCCATAGAGTACAAAAATATCGGATAATTATGAGATCTGGGCAAAAATTTAGCAGTAAGAGCAATAAAAAAAAAACATTAAGTTTCTTTTATGGTGATAGCAACACTGGTTCTCACCCTATTTATAAACTAGCCAATTATCATGAAATCTAAGCAGATCTTTTTAAAAATTATGGAATTTTAAAAGTTCCTAATTTTTTTTTTTTGATATTTATGGATACAAAGTTGAGCTCAATTTTTTCGAAAAACTTTTAGGGATACAATCTTATTGAATTTAGAAGGTCGATTATGCAAAGATATTGTTTGAATTTTTAGGATTGAGGTTATAGTTCTGCTGCAAGTGACTCTCAAATTAATGGTTTTTTCCTTTTTTAGAAAATCCCCGGGCATGGAAATGTAAAAAAGCTCTTCTTTGGATGTTTGCTAACGTAACCTCATAAAAATGCTTTCGGTAAAAAAAGACAAGCTAATGTAATTTACACCTATATGGAGAAGGATTTGGTAAAGTGAAACACAGTCACGTTGTAAAATCTCTTTATAGACATGTTTACTTATCTCTTAAATAACTGATAACCACCAATATATTGAAGATAATGGTTCTAAATCTAAAAATTATACTAGTTTCACTAGGGTTCTCCAAGGATCCAATTTGAGACATTTGCTGTTTTTAATTGCTATAACGTCACGTTTTGTTCTGTAGATACTTCAAAGGCCTTATGGTTTACTGATTACTTTAAAATCTATGTTAGTTTAATAGATGTCTTTAACTCGTAATAAAAGTACAATTAAATGCACTTTTTATACAGTAATAATGGTACACAATTAGAAGACTGCAAGCATGACTTCGGTGTCATAGTGGCTTGTAATTTGGCATTTGACAACAATATTAAGTTAATTAACAAAGCATATAAACCAATAGAGATGGGAATTAAACTATAGAACATGAACAACGTAAATTCTTAAAAAAGTATGGACATTATTCAACAAATCATGGCTATAACCATTTATTATTATTGCAGGAGTGTAGTATATTTTTTTGGATAGTAGACACACCAACATTTATTACCAATAGTTTCCCTTATATCAACATAGTCTCAATGTTTCTAAAAAATAATATAGAGTCTTGTGAAAGTAAAAGAGAGCACACATGCATTGATATCTCAATTTATGACAACTGTATTGGAGCCCTACCTATCAGATCACTATAGACAGCTGTTTGAATTAATATCTTTAATAATTAATATGCATTCATACAAAGCAGTTCTAGACTGAACTTAACCAGAGGAAAAATCATCAATTATCATCTGTTTAATCAGTTATATAGCATCAACGGCAATACTCTGTCAATGACTTAGATAATTAGATATTAATAATTTTAAATATTTAAATCTTGATCTTCCTAGACCTAAGTGGTTTATTGAAAAACTTGAGACCTTACGCAATCAGACTGCATTTACTCCTTGAACAAAATAACATCAACACTAATGCTGATGTTCTACATCAAATATATACAACTAGACGAGTTTACCGAGAAGAAATACAAAAAGTCACTGACTACCTAAACCAAAGTATCAATATAGCGAGTAGCATGTAAACCTTTAAATAAAAATACAAGGATCTCTGATATACCTTCCACGGATGATTTTTTTATTTTTATTTTACAAGCATTGTGCAGATAAAAAAAAATAAATAAAAAAAGATAAAAAGATTTAAAAAAAATCAAATAATTACAAATGCAACAAAGGCCTTTTTGACTAACTCTGCGCTCTTCCAACTCATGATGTTATTAGCTTACAAACTTTCGACCTTGTCAACCCAAAAGAGATAATTCATATCTCTCATTTTATTATCCCATAGTCCCAAACTTTAACAATTTATTATCCAAAGATGTCTTTGGTGTTAGTAACTCATTGGTAAAATTTATATTGGAAGCAATACTGCAAACATTGGTTTATCTAGTGAATTCTTGTGTTCAGACTGGATATTTTTTCCAGACACTAGAAATTGCTCGAGAGTAATTCCGATTCACAAGAAGGGTCCCGTGAATCTAACTACCATATCCTATTTCCATAACACCAGTAATTATTACCCTATTTTTAAAACCACAATTTATTTACGAGGGTACAATATGGTTTTTAACCTAAATCTTTCTCTATGGTCATGGTGGATATTATTGATACATTAACTTCTGAAAATGGGATGGATTGCTGAGCTCTCTTTTTATATTTGAGTGTTTGATGTATGTTAAAAAAAATCTACTTATAGCCTATAAAATGTACTTATAGCCTTTACCTAGATACACATACCCATATGACACCTTACAAAAATAATATTGACCCAATCTTAGATTATCTAAATCAGCAAATGGATGGAATCATCATGGACCTAAATTTTACAATAAATTCTGGTTCTAAATAAATTCAAACACCAAATAAAAAACTTTTTAATCAATAAGGCATACTGTGATTTATCAGATTATATGAACAACTAACTCATATTTTAAATAATATTAATGTATTGTACATATTTATCTACTTTTATGATTTTGTAATTACCTCAAACTTTATTAATGTTAAATTGTTTTCTTTGTACCTACATCTTGGTGTTTTGCATTTCACTTATAATAATTATATTGCACTTATATATTACCTTTTAATATTTTTTTATTTATGTTGTTGCAATATGCTGGCTTTATTGTGACTGAATCCTTGGAAAATGATATAATATAATAAAATTATACATATAAGTGAAAAAAAAATTATAGTAGGATGAAACCTATTGGAAAGGAAAGAGAGTATAACAAAAATGATAGGATAAACGTTACGTTATTATTATAATATTTTTAAATATATTATTCTTGTTATTTATAAATAGTTTGTCTTAAATTCTAATCACTTATCCATTCGTTTTTAGGTTTTCTGAGATACTATTGGTATTAGTAATGTCTATTTTTTTACACCATTAGAAAGTGGTGATTTGAAGGAACAAAAAGCCTACTTTTTTTAAAAAGCATTTTTTTCGACGGAACGGAAAAAAATTAGGATGATTTTTTGATATTTATTCAAAACAAGGTGAAAAAACAAAAATTTTAAATTATAAAAATTACAGTGTGTCTGGACATTGGTTTTCACCAAATTTCGGGAAAAAATTTTGTTTGTAAAACATGAAAATTAACGAAAACCTCTTATTTGCAACAACTGTACCATTTAACTTTTTTTTATAGAATTTCTATAGAATAGAGGTAATTTTACCGCAAATCCAGATAAACCGTTTTTCACCCTTAAAAACTCACCCCCTTTTACTTCTCAACCTCAGATCACCGGTAAACTATTTTTCTTTTTATTTTTTGGTTATATTGTCTTCCTTTTCCAATGAGTTTAATCCTATTATAATTTTTTTGATTTAAAAAATGATTGATCTTGATCTATGGTAGCACCAGATAAAGAATGACTTTTAATTCGGACTTTCTTACAAAATCCTACAATCTGTAACTTCTCCAATATTGACGCTAGTGTATTTAGATTTAATTAATTTAAGCAGGTTTACGAAACTTATAAATTAGAAATTGTATGGTTTGAAATTAACATTATGGCTTGTATTGGATAATTGGGTATTTCTATTGAGTATATTATAAATTTAATTAGTTGTTTAAATGGTATACTAGGTCTTTAGGCTGTTCATGCTGTCATAATAAATAAATAACTTAAATTCAAAACTTATAATGCTTTTTTTCTTAAAATATAGTAACCTTATTTCGAAGTACCCAAAACAAGCCCTTGGACTTATGTTATAGATTATGTCCTTTCAACAAAAAGTTAGAATTACAGTATCTGCAATGCAAAACATAGAAGAAAAGGGCGGAGTTCGCTTTATGAAATACTCAATTTTCACTAAAGTGTTCTTGCACTTTAATTTTCTGAAAAATGTGTAGAATCCTGTTGGTACAATATTAAAATTAACGTATATTAAACTAAAACCGGTAATTGCTATTTACAAGACAATGTATATAAATTCACTGACATTTACTAACATGGGATGCGCATCCATGACTAAATAAATATGAAAAAATCCTTTTCGATTTTACCATTAACACTCCTAAATATTTTTAATGCCTATCAGCATCCTTTTGAACAATTCTATTTTCTTAAGAGAACTATTAGACGGCCTTGGCATATTCGACGATCCTATCTATTGATTGGTACCTTTTGTAAGATTTTGTAAATATTTACATGCGAACAAGGATGAGACAGCACTTATTTCATATTAAACTTAACTAAGGTTCGGATAAAGTTTAACGAAGCATCGAATTTCTGAATTAATTAAGGATAGTGTCACCCGGTAATGACCGACTAATTATGGTGAAATTTGACAACTCTTTAGCATGTTTCGGGTCGAAAAATACTGGTTTTTGGTTCTTTAAATAGACTAATAAATTATTTAAATTATTAGATGGCTTAGGACTAAAAACACAAATTATAATAAAATCAGTTGTACAGGGACTATGTTTAGATACATAAGCTGAGTACTTACCTTGCAATACTGAAGCAGTATTGAAGCGAAATATGGAATATCAAATATAATTAAGGCGATTAAACTTATTGATTTGCCGATTCCTTTTTGACAATGTACGTGAATTTAAATATTACTGACGCATTTGATGCAAACGCAGCAATATTTTTCATTCTAGGTCAAAGATAAAGTCATTTTTATCTAGGTTTTTCTCTATTTCTCGTCTTTTAAGTGGTTTGTAGTTCAGTCCAGTTACTGCTAATTAAAGTAGTTTTTCCTTATTCCAGGACCCATAAAGTAGTTTTGTTTTTATTCAAAGCAGTGAAAGTAATTCTTTTCTTACAGGCAGTTGAAGGCAGTCTTTCTGAGTTTTAGGTTGTTGAAGGCCTATTTGCCGAGTTGTTGGTTTTAAGTCAACGTCAACTGGTGTTTCTTCAGGTTTTTCGCTGTTTCTCGTCTTTCAAGTAGTTTGTACCTAGTTCCAGCCAATTGGAGGTAGTTTTTCCTTTTTCCAGACCCCTTAAAGTAGTTTTGTTTTTGTTCAAAGCAGTTAAAGTAATTCTTATCTTCTTTCAGACAGTTAAAGGCACAAAGGACTTGCCTGATTCCAGGTTCTTGAAAGGTAAATTTTTTGTCGTTCTGAGATGTGACAATTGAAGAGACTAGGTTTACGCAAGTTTGATTGAAAAAAAATCGTTACGTTAAGTGATCATACTACTGATCACGTCAGTCGTCCAGCAATTATAGTAGTGAACAGATGTGAACTTTTGAGAAGTAATAACGAGCAGGAGAATGTTTTTTTATGGAGATTAATAGCATTACCAACCAAGTAATTGGAAGCACTTGTGAATACAGTCAGTACTCTCTTTGAGACAAATACCATGCCTAAGTATCTTAAACGAGCAGTGCTTGTTCCTCATCGATAAGGAAAAGTGCGGCTGGAAAATCTAGCGGAAGTTCTCCAACTGTACGAGATCTGTTTTATGAGTGCCAGTTTAATGCAAGAATTTTATCCGTCTAGAGGATAACTCCTTTTGAGAAAGTTTTGTATTGCTTTGCATTTCTTCAGGAAACACAATTAGAATTTTTAGACTGGCAATTTAGACCAGGATAGTAAATGTATACATGCAGACGTAAATTCGTGAATAATCATCCTCTTTAGTTCAGGTCCAAAGTGCCTTATAAGTCCTTGAACAAGCCATCAACCAATCAACCAAAGCACAAATTGTATGCCCTACTTGCTTACTCTGATTTCCCGTAGCATATCAATCTTGGACAGTACCTGACCACAAGACTCATGCTTGGAGAACACATTATGTTTAAATTATTTGATTAGATTACTTATTAAGTAATCTAATTAAATAATTTTGTTCCGGTTTCTGGTCCTTCCAAAAGAGGCAAACCAATTACCTCCTCTACGGCAAATTGCTGGAGAAATAGCAATAGTTTCAACATTGTTTACAGTAGTTGGATAACCGAAAGTTCAATATCAGCAGGAAATGGAGGTTTTAAACGAAGTATGCCTTGTTTACCGTTAATTGACTTAATCAGAGCAGTTTCTTCTCCACAAATATATACTCCAGCAGTAAAACATCAAAATCTGGAAAGCATTTTACCAAGGTTTGCCTCTGATATTACAGAAAACTTGGCATTTGAGAGTTTATTTTCATTGAAATCCACAGGTTATAAGAACCCAATAATCTGCCATCAGACACATAATAGCAGTTAATGAGAAAACCTCGATTGGGAAACGTCAAAGAACTGCTGAAAAATCAGTTACCACTACTAGCGTAGATTCTCCAATTGTCTGTGATCTGCTTTACCAGTGTTACTTTAATGCAAGAAGGTTATACATACAGAGGACAACTTCTTTTGGGCCCTGCAAGTGCTAGAGTTCTTGGATGAAGAAATTATTATTCGTTGAAGTTGAACTCAACATATTTTTCCATAAAGTTAAGTCAACTCTTGTGTGTTCCTTCACGTTTTTCTCATCTTTCAAGGGGTTCGTATCTTGTTTCAGCCAATTGGACTTTTTGGAGTTTTTCTTCGTCCCAGGCCCCTTAAAGTAGTTTTGTTTTGATTCAAAGCAGTAAAAGTAATTCTTGTCTTTTTCTAGACACTTGAAGGCAATCTTTTGAAATTCCAAGTTCTTGAAAGCCATTTTGTTCAGTTAGTCTTTCTTTAGGCTCCTCAGAAGAACTTCGTTTTTCATCTCAGATGACTTGTATCTTCTTCCACGCAGTTGAAGGCAGATTTGCTTGATTCCAGGTTCATGAAAGCCACTTTTTGTCGTTCCAAGATGTGAACGTATTTCCTTCTTTTTCTTCTGGACAATTGAAGAGAGAGTTCTGGGTTCACGGAGAACTAATTAAAAAAAATCATCTTTAGATTGAGTGAATTGATGTGATCATACTACTGATCACGCCAGTCGTTCAGCAATTTTAGTGGTGCATATATAATAAGTTGATGATTTTTTGAGAAGTAAAAACGTAAATGAGAATGTTTTTCCCTGGAGAGAGCAGGACGGGATCAGGTTTATTACTAGTATTACCAACCAAATCATTGGAAGCACTCTCCTTAAGATAAATAATGGTATTTATCTTAAACGAGCAGTGCTTGTTTCTCTCTTAAATGGTTAAGTTTGTACAACTTTGATGGATCAGGAAAACTACTGCTAGAAAACCAGTTACCACTACTAGCGTAGGTTCTCCAACTGTACGTGATCTGCTTTACGAGTGTCACTTTAATGACAGAAGGTTATCCGTCTAGAGGCTAACTCCTTTTGAGCTTTGCAAGTGCTAGAGTTCTTGAATACAGAAATTATTATTTGCTGAAGTTGAAGTCCAGGCAGTTAAAAACTTGCAGTAGTTTTGTTTTTATTCAAACCAGTAAAAGTAATTCTTATTTTCTTCCAGTCAGTTGAAGGCAGTCTTTCTGAGTTCCAGGTCGTTGAAGATTATTTTGTTCAGTTGTAATTCCTTCATGCTCTTTAGAAGCACTTGGTTTCTCGTTTCAAGTGGTTTGTATCTTCTTCCAGGTAATTGAAGGCTCTTTTCCTTAGTTGGTTTTTCTTCATACTCCTTAGAACTTTGTTTCTCGTCTCAAGTGTTTTGTACCTTCTTCCAGGCAGTTGAAGGCAGACTTGCCTCATTCCAGGTTTTTGAGCGCCTTTTTTTGTCGTTTTAAGAGGTGGACCTATTTGCTCTTTTTTCTTCTGGACAATTGAAGTATTCTGGGTCCACGCAGGGTTAAATGAAAAAATCATCGTTACGTTAAGTGATCATATTACTGATCACGTCAGTCGTCCAGCAATTATTATAGTAGTGAATAGATATTAATAGCTTTACAATCTAGGTCATGCAAATTCAATCAGTGCTATCCTTAAGACAAATTCAATTCCTGAGTATCTTAAACGAGCAGTGCTTGTTCCATGATGAAGGTTATCCATTGAGGGGATAACATCTTTTGAGCCCCGCAAGTGCTAGAGTTCTTGAATAAAGAAATTATTATTCCAACAAGTTGAAGTTAAAGCCCAGGAAGTTGAAAACAGGTTTTTTTCTTGTTTAATCCGTATTTTTTTTAGACTCCTTAGACCGTTTGGTTGGTTCCTTTCCTGGTTCCAGACCGTCGAAAGCGATTTCTTCATCGTTCTAAGATTTTAAAGTAATTTTTCCTTAATCCAGACTTCTAAATCAAGGTTATTTTATCCAGTTTATATCCCTCCACATAAAAACCAGTTACATCCAAAAAAAAAAAATCTTAAAATTGCAATATATTTCAGCATATTTTTTTATTTATTTTTATTAAAAATCACCAGGATATACACCTTTGTTTCGTATCTTTTTCTGAAACATCTGTATTCATATAGAGCATTACTTTATAAATACCACCCCGTTTTTTAATACGAAACATACGCTATATATTTTTTTTTATTTAATTTAAAACAAAAACAAGTTTTATTGTATTAAGAACATAATTTTAGTGTAGTTTTTGGGAAGCTGACCTACTGCCCGAATTTCGGCCTTAAGTCAATTTAAATTAACATTTATTGATTAATTACTTTGTAATTATTAAATAATTAAACTGTTTAAAAGAATTAAAACCTCTGTTAGTAAAACAATGAACCAGACCTGCCATATACATTATGTAAGCATATTCTTATAATAAATATCTTCAAAGAAATCAGCGGTATGCCAACAATGGAGCTCAAGATACTAAATTACAATGGTAGGAAGTTAAACCAGAACGCACGCATAATGTGTAAGAAAACAATGTGATGTATACTAAAATAAGTCCCTTAGGGTTTTTATGGCTTCAAACCAATTTTCTATTGTCCAAAGAGAATATACATACATATTAAAATATGTTAAGAGGACCATTGTCTGCACAAAAACTGTTAAATAACTGTTTCGGTTACAATAGAATATATAAGAAATGTATAAAAAGATATGAAACAAAATATATAAAAACAATAACGGTACAACGAGCCCAAATTATCAATTAACTGGAACAATAGAAATTCACTTTCGCTTAGCGGGTCACAATAGCAGGTTCTTAAAGACCGGATATTTCCAATTTTTTGTGACTATTAAACCGTGTAAATGTGGCAGTGATTTGTTTTATTTGGGATTATTAGGAGTGGGATCTACATATGTCAACATTAAGAAGAAATTATATAAGAATCTTCATTATAAATAGTAGTAAATAATTAGTTAGACTAGTTATTAGACTAGTATTGCAAGAATTTTAATACTACTCGTCGGTCCAAGTCTCTTCAGGGAATATATGTGAGGGAATGAGGAATAATAAGTTGTCCAAAAATCTGCAGCAATAACACTTTTATTGATTATATGGCTGGAGTAATGAGAAATAATATTTTAACAATAATATCAACTGTGGATACCCTGAGGGGCTACGAGGGCAGCACAACAAGACAATTTTAGAGTATTTAGGATTAAATCCACAAAACGCAATAAATAATATTTTTTTCATCGGTCTGGATCTTCTGGAAATTTTATTTATTTGGCCCAGTTTAACCAATTACAATGAACACAGCATTATTTTATTACAGTATGATACCTCAAACTGAGATAGGAATATGCGAATTAAAATAGACCTTCACTCTTTTTGTATATACCTTGGTTTTATTTCTAAACTACTGTCTAGTTTACAGAATTACTGACTCTATTACTTGAACACCAGAAAACATGTTACTTATACAAAGTGTCTGCTTTCTACTTTCAGATAGTTTTAAAAAAACTATATACAATCTTATCAAATCAAAGGTTCAATATAGCCATTTAGAACATAATAGGTCATGGTCTAACACGTCAACTGCCTGGGATAGATCAAAGAAATTGAAACAACAGTCAAAATCTCTTCTAATATTCTAAGATTTACGATAGCAGATTACGATAACGTGCTGTGTGTTGTAAGTGTGAACCACTTTCTCCAACTCTGTGGAAAGAAGACGTTACAACTTTATTTGTCACAAATCACTCACATTGCTAGGAGTAAATGATGGGAGTTGATTTATACTTTACTTTCGGCACTGCAAGAACTAGTTGTCTAAGATAATTTAAAAGAAATTGCATAGACAGCTTAACTAGTGAGATCACTAGTAAGTTATATTTGCTTAGATCAAATACCTAAAGATTCCTTTAGAAGATTCCATTCTAAATCCGAAATTTAAATGTTGTGTTAATCTATTATTAAATATAATATATTGAAACAACAATAACGAACACTATATATAGTCTATTTCAAATAGGAAGAGAGTAATAAAACTTTATTATTAAGTATGCAAAAGGGGTACAGGGTGATGGTGTTTCCCGGTTTTGGGTCGGTTTATGAGCTTTTTCTTATGAAGATACTTGTCCACTGATACAACCATGTACAGAGTCTCCCAAAATTATCTCACAATATTCTACCAGCCGTATCTGTAGCCAAAAATAACAAAAAAATCCCAAATACAGTAATGTCGAAAAGTTTTAGTCATGTCAACCTATTACCACATTAGATATTAAAAATGTATTTAGGATTAAATGCGCAACAAATAACCTTTTTTTCACCGGTATGGATATTCTCAAAATTTTATATTTCTCGAATAGTTAAATGAATGAAAAGAGAATTATTTTATTACAATTATTTATGATATCTCAAACGAGGTAAGAATGTATTAGTGAGAATAAATCTTTTCCAATTTTTTTATATATCTTGGTCTTATTTTGATAATACTGTAATTGGGTTTTCTAAAAATTTAGTTTTTCTTGCCTACTTTAGAGAATTACAAGAAAGATGCATAATTTTGTTATCGAGAACTGCTGCCTGGCTTGTTCTCCAAATAGAGGAAGACACAATTGTCGAATTGTGATACTGGAGAGTACTAGTGGACTGTATTAACTTACTATTTATCTTTATCAAAGGATTAAATAATTAAGGTCGATTGTGACAACTAAAGTTTAACCCTATTTCTTTATTTGGTGAGTTCAAGTATTATACTTAACCAAGTTTTAAACGGTACGAAAAAAATCTAAAAAAACTTAAAAAGTCAAAAAAAACTGAAAGGGTACAAATCTGAAAAAAACTAATACGCTTTAAAAAGAAAAAAAAATTAATCTGAAAAGCTAAAAATCTACAAACAAGAAAATTTTAGTAATTTGGATTTCAAAAAAATCTAAAAAATTCAGAAGTAACAGAAAAAATGTAACCGGAAAAACTGAAAAAATAAATGAGAAATGGGAAAACTGGAAAATTGTAAATTAAATTTAAATGCTCATGAACAGTGAAAAAAAAATAAAAAAAACTGGAAAAATGAAAATGTGGGATATTAAAAAACTGGAGAATTCCAAAAAAAAAGTTAAAGAAAATGAAAATTTTAAAAGCTAAAAATAGGACAAACTGATAAAAACAGTCGGTACTAAGGCTTATACCTAAGAGATTGACAAGGATTTTTTTTCTTCCAAATTTTCCCAATTCTGAAACTAATATCTTGGACTGAAATATTCCATATCAATAAAAATTAAAAAAAAATTTTTTTGTCATTTTCTTAAAACTTGAAAAAATTTAAAAAAAAGTGCTTTAGTATTTTGAATATCTAATAAAACAAATTGGACATTCAAAGATTTTTATATATTGTGGTAATATTTTTTTTCCAAAACTAACCAAAACAAAAGAAAATTAAAGACGTAAAATAGAATGTAGTATTTTGGTTTCATGCATTTAAAAAAATTAATGTTTTTTTTATATAAGCGGATATAATTTTTTAACGAAGATCTTCAGACGATCTAACCCCTATTTAATTTTTATCTATGAAGTTATGTGAAAATCAAAAGTTTACTGAAGAAAACTGATAAATTTTAGCTCAAACAGAGTTAACTGCAATTTCAAAAGAATATTATTTTAGTTATACTGTTAAGAAAAATAACATTAATTTTAATTAATTGTTTAAATCGTTGTATATATATACTTCGTATATATTTTCTTTAGCAATTTGGATTTTATCACGCGTCAAACTTATCATTGAGCTGGTTTTTAAATTTTTAAACTTTTGAAAGGATCTAATTTACATAATGTATAAACAAGAAACCATAATCTTATCTTTATACCATCTATACCACTCCCCGATATTATACCGCAGCTTTTCAAAGATATTTTTCCTATATAATACTTTTCCCAATCGTATTAAAATGTGCTCATCTGCAATTTACATATAATTTACGTATAAACCGTTTTTTTTTTTCATTTTACTTAAAGCGCATATACAAAGAATGTACAACCAGGTAAAAGTCGTAAACGCAAGCAGATATTGGTACAGTATATAGACTGAATGAAACAGAAATTATATAATTGTAATAAAAACAAAAAAAAATAGACACAAGTCGCAAAAAGAATTAAAAAAAAGAGACACAAAATTCGTTCAATACGTTTATCATGATTTCCATATTATCACAAATACCCATATCTAGTTAATAGTAACTCCCAGAGAACAGTTCAGTTCAAAATTATCCTTTAAAGTCCTAATTTGTACTCTCGTAATTTTTTTTCTCATAACAATAAAATAAATCCAATAACAATAAACTGAACTTTTAAATTAATTTTATACAATTTATTATCTGTAGTATTAAAGGTATTTCCGATTAAAGAAGATTTAAACGAAAAATTAAAAAAATGTATGTTGGGATTTTAATGTGATTATTAGAACTGTCCTTTTTTTGTTTTATGTTTATTGTTGTATTAATGAAATGCTATTGCAAACAAATTTAGTGACATATTTTAAATCTACCCAATTTTAACAACTTATTTAAGTTTGTTTTATCCTATTTTATATATGCATGTCTCTTTATAAATTTTATTTATCTCATACAATTTTAATTTATGTTTAATAGCTTTGTATCATCCCATTTATTTTTTTTTTAATTTTTACACTTTCTATGTTAGTATATTTGGATGTTATTTTATAAGGCTTCTATGTAAACTATTTTTAATTGTCTTTTTTTGCGTAATACTATATTTTTATACATATTTGGATTAATTTAATTTTTCACCTACTTTATAGAAAAAAGCAATTTTTTTGTATAAAGCATTTGAAGAAAAATATTAATTAAAATTATACAGTTTCACAAAATATACCTATAGATAAGTTCTTGTAAAAATATGACCACCTTTTCCTCCTATACTAGTGTGTTATTGCTTTATTAAACGTTTTGTAAAAACTATGGTTATACAATGCTTAAACGTCTTACCCCTTGCTTAAAAAAACACTACTACGGATATTAATAATTACCTTTTCTATATTGTTTTGTGTCAGAAGTAAAATAGGTTGTTATTTAAAAAAAATCTTGGTTGCTATTAGAACATACTGACAAATTTTGAAAACTCCATTATTAATGTCATCTATATTATGAGCACTATATAAGCTTCATTTTTAGCTGTTGTTACTCTACAAAAAATATCGTGAAATGCTTGCAATATAATAAGTATATAAACATAATTTTATATATAAAACATTGCTTAATAAAATAATTACGTACTTTGCCCAAATCCTAGTAAAACGCTAAATATTCAAAAGTAATCTCACGACAGATCTCAGAAGCATCATGTCCGAAGTTAATTTCAAAAGAGAGAAAGGCCCTGTTTCACGAACTTCAGGTTGTGCAGTTAAAATGATTACTTGAATTTAAATTGTGTTTTAATTAAACGGTTTCGTTTTTAAATGGATTATGTAAAATTAAATTGAGTTTTTTTGAATTTAAAATGTAATTGGTGTAATGCGTTTAAATCGTGAATTTTAAGGTTTCTTTGATGAATTGCATTAAAGTTTTTTAGGCACCATTTTTCATCCGCTGTATATAGAGGGTGTTCCTAAACATGATTTCGTTTAGATAAAGGATAAATCTCTAGCTTATTTATGAATACAGTTTTCTATTAATATAGGTCCGTAAATGCTTCGTTACCGATCTAAAATTTCAAATTTGTATTTTTCCTTATGGTTGCTGCAATTTTTAATATTTTTATCTTAAATTTGGAATATAGGTTACGTAATAGGAGATATGTCATTGTGATAGGATAGTCAACATCTTTAGAGCGATATTTTCCCGGTGACCCTTCTTTTCACTTTTAACTTTTTTTGTGGGTCGCCAACATTTTTTCGTATCATTGACCCTTATAAAAATTAGTAGATAAACCTTTTTTTTTGTAAATGCTCTAGTAATGGTTTTTTATCGTGTAGTATTCAATTTCAACAACTAACCTATTACTAATTTTTTTTGAAGTTGCCGATTGGTACTTTACTCTTAAAATAAGTCAAATAATCATTCCTCCTGTATATGAAACTTAACTTCAACCGTAGTCTAAACCTGTTTTTCTTCAACAAAATGCAAATGACTATTTTGTTTTTAAATGTGTATACTAATATGCGATAAACTGAGTCGGTACACCATAAATGTCATTAGAAAAGCAGTGTATTATTTTAAAATATGTAATTTTCTTGTACCAAAGAAAAAGTAAACAACTATGTCACCGCGGTGTAATGTCCGGACCAAGGCTGTTTCCCGTATTACTATTAGTATGTCCGTTCGCCGAATGGCACAGATTTAACCAAATAGCGTTTGCCCGTTACTTAATTAGCAAATGGTTTTTACAGACCGTAATTTAGCAGATGTTTTAATAAATTATCGTTCGATCAAATCCTTAGATAATGCGTGCCTTTTTTATGTGGCTGATTAATGAGTAATTTTAAAACTGTTTTTTTTTTAACATTTCTTATTAGTTTTTTAAGACCTACTCGAAACAAATGATTGGCATTAATGAAACGAGAAAAAAAAAGAAATTTTGTTTTCAATGGATTTTTTACTAATAAAAGGTTTAAAAAAAAACCAATATATAATATATACAAATATAAATGTATTTTTATAGTTTTTGAATTTTGAGGTTGAGCATTTTTTGATTTTGCCACTTATGAAGCATGAAGATAATAATTCAGGGCAGACGTACCTACCGTGTATTATTCGCGTTAAGTACCCCAGTAAAAACTGTATTTTTTGATGAATATTAATTTTTTTTTAAAGTCGTAATATTCAGTTATTCTGTGATGTTGCAAAACTTTAAAGCACCAACTAAAAGTAGACCTAAAAAAAAATAAAACAAAGGTAAAAATGCAAAGTCGCGGTCTTATTAAATATAAAATTTTTAGTTTCATAAGAGTAAACATTTAATTAATCTTATTAAATGAAAAATGTAATTTTTATACACTATACGCAATGTCATTGGAGGATAATCAGGCGTAAAAATAAATTAATATTTTTACAGAAAGAACACTTATAAAAAATAATAAAACTCTTTACCTGGACTTACACCCAACAAAGTTTTATCATGTTTATGAGCGTTTTTTCAGTATACATTTTAATTAATTTTTAGTCCTGAGGGTGCTGGATAGGAGCGAAATACGTGTAGCTTATGAAAATTATAGTTATTCTTGTGAATTTATGACCAGAGATTTCCTATTAGAAGTGGTATATTGTGGTTGTATTGGTCAATTGTTAAAGAAAACTATTTGTTCCTAGCCAACATTTCGAATTATATTTAACTCATATTCAGGGCTTTTAAGTAGATCGAAAGAAATGGTGTTTTATTTTTTTTCTATATTTGTTAAAAAGTTATAAAAAATATAAGTTAACATACAATGACAGTATGCATATCATAGGGGATAGAGGGAAAAGAAAAACTTTCAATTACACCAAAGTCGCAGTTCTCTCTCGTCAAATTAAAAAAATACATATCACAGGGATGAAAACTTTTTAGTTTTTTATCATCCTTTTTTTATACTAATAGGCAGCCTTTACTTAGGGAAAGTACTGGATCATTTCGTAATTTTATCAAAAGACAATTTATTATGATTTGTATGATATTTGTATCCGAAATGGCTGAATTTTTTTTAGATGTTTTTTACTGTTTTTTTTTTGCATTGTATTTCTGCTTAAATTGTAATTTGGTATTCATGATATTTAAATAATTTTATATGTGAAGCATAATTTTTGAACGATAGTGTGATTTCGTCGACTGATCGATTTTTCAGATTTTTTTATTTCTCGCGTTTCCAATTTTGTTTACTCCATGTCTCCTGATATTTAATTTGACCGTAGGTCGACTACCATTTCAAAGAATAGACAAAAAAATTACACTTTTCTTTGCGTCCACGACCTTAAATTTTAGTTCTACATTTATTATTAAATTAAAAATAGGAAAAATATAAGCCACACTTTATGTAAATGCACTTTAAAGTTTTTACAAAAATACTCCACTTTTGCTTTTTGTTCTAATTTTTTAATTCCCTTAAGCTCATTTCTTCGCTACTTTTTACTGTACATCCATTTTCTCCAAATGTATATATTAACGGATTATACACCTGATACCGATTTTTTAATATTATTTCACACTCAACTGATTTATATACACATAATTTTCTCCTCTGGCAGCTTGTAAACAAATGGTTTACCGGCCGAAAAAAATCATTGAAAACCATTCTAATAATAATTGCTATAATTTGGTAGACAAATAGCAACTGCAATTATCCAAACTATTGGAATAAGTAATCAATCATGGCCACACTATTAAGAAAAAAATTGACAAAAAAAGGAAAAGTTTGTAATAATAATTATTTTAGAAGAGTTACAATTTGGCTTATTCCACGCACTCTAAAAATAAATCGTATCCATTTAAGTTATGCCTATGGGCATACAATATTTTTTTCGTAACTGTATTACTACATCAAATTATATGATGCTCGACATACTAAAAACTTGACAAAGAAGGGAATGTGTTTTTTATAATATCCTTTTTGGTTTACATAATATGTGGGTTATATATCTTACTATAAATAAGTAATCTGGATCCATTTCAGTGGTGCATATGGGCAAAAAGATAATAATTATTACCCTATTCAATATTACATACTGTGTCATGTCATATACTACTGCATTATACGCACAAGCAAAATGGAACAGCAGGTTTCGGTCTATCGACGAAACTTAAAATTACTAAACAGTTACGTTTACGGTATACGAACGTCTGTGTACGCACGTAGCTGGTCATTCTTTTACGTCTAGATATTTTACCAGAACCAGCTGTATTCAGTAAGAAATTGATTCCTTGATACCATTATCTCCGGTTTGAGACCTTACTGTATTTTTTATACCGTTCGATGTTGCATTACTGTACAGTTCTTAAGACAGCCTCATCTCGTTCTTATTTAATAAATGGTGTCACATCTACTCGCAAAAATTATGTAATTTATTGACTAATTGATAATAATAAAACCTTGTATCTTACACCTTACCAGATGCACCTTTTCTTCCTGAATAATCTTTTGAAACATTAAACTACACCCATGTAAGCTATTATAACACCTTCAGTTCCTATAGACAAGTCGGTCTAACCATGGCCTTCGTTTGTGAAAGAGCTTGAAAATTAATAAATGTAATATTCGAGGAAAACTATTCCACATGAAACTAGTCATACTTCCATATCGTTCATACATTGAAGATTCATGCCCTAGTTATTAAAAAACGATGAAAATATTTAAAAAGTCAGTGACAAAATATGATGAATGACAATTTTCAAAAATAATTATGGCAGACATAGTCAATATAATTATCCGCCTTCTTTGCTAGACTTTTCACCATATTTTCATTTATTTAAACTCGATGTACACAAGCCTTTTGATCTTTACCAAAGGTACACCATTGCAATCTTACTAATATGCAACCCTTCAATGTCTATACACATATTGGTCTATAAATGGTCTTCGTTTGGGAACGTTTGAAGGCTGACAAATATAATACTATAGCAGGAATCTTTTACATTAATCTTGTTGCATACGCTACTGGAGATAATTCTTGCTCTAGTTTATTCTTGTATGTCAAAAGTAGATGAATATTTTGAAAGAGTCGGTGATTTCACTTGATCAATTTCAGGTTCAGTTTAGTGAAAGATTACGAACAAAATAATGACAATTGTGGAGAGATTCTCTCTGGTTTATTCATTGATCTAACCTTGGTCTTTGTACGTGGAAGAGGTTGAAAATGATAAATGCAATACTGGAGAAATAATATTGTACATAGGTAGTGATGTCAAAACGAAATGAGGAACTGATTGATTGGATCTTATTTGCATTAAGTTCTTGCTGAAATGATCGTGACGGAATATCGAACATTTACAATTATTTGACCTATTTAGCAGACTTTTCACTAGATAACATTAAAAATCGAACGAAATATAGAAGGATCAAAGCACTACTTTAAGCAAAGATATATTCAGGCATTGTTGTGATAAAAGTGGTTCATATTGAAGGAAATATTGCAACGGCGTGACCTTGGTTTTCCCTTATCTGCTTGCTGCAGCTTGCTGTCTGTGGTTTTTCATATTTAACCTCTTAAACCCCACATCATGTTACAGAATAACAGAACACACGTTCAGAGGTATTTTGTTTCTAGTATAGCCTACAGAGGCTGTTCTCCATTATTCTTAGTTTTATGAGTCTAACTTCTTTTTTAAATGGCATTAAGTGGTCAGAACCTTAAATTGCCATCGACCCATCAGCAGTTCTGATTTTTCTCCAAGTTTGCTCCAGTTTTTCGTCAGAGAATAGTAATGAGAAGCCTTTTTTACTACAGTGACTTGATAACTTAGTCCTTCCCTTTTTTTGAGCCTAGGAGCCTCCCTGGTTCATGTGTGGGACTTTTAACTTACTTAGGACAGACTTATGTTTGTTTTGTCTTACAAACATGTGAGTGATCATTAAATCCAATAGATTTCTGTGGTTTTCAATGAGTTTTCATTTTTAGGCTATTGAATTGTATTACAGCATTGATCTAACTACCGTTGATCATAGTCATAAGTTTATTTTAGGCTGTTTATACATAATATTGTAAATGAAGCCATGATAACGTTTGAAAATTGTCATGCCTGGCGACAAAATGGCGGAAAAAACTAACCTCTTTTGCTCTAATTAGTAAATAGCATGTTTAATTGATTCAATAACAAACTACATTTAAAATATACAATATTTAAATATTTCAATTGCTCGGGCATTATCCAATAATCTTGGTAAAATTATTGGGGTCTCTGTTAGGTATGCTATAGGCCATATCTCACAATAAGCACTTGCACTTGCAGACTTAGATCAATGAATAGCTTCATTTTAATTTTGTTCTTTCTTCATATACTAGATATTGGAGCTTAGTGCAAATTAGGTAAAGAAAGTTTTAAACGGAAATCCTTCATAAACAACTTGACACAATAGAGTGACATAGATGATATGCAATAGTTTCATTAAAATTAAATAGTTGTCGAATATAATATAATGGGCAATCTTAAAAGAAATGTATCTAAAATAATAATACTAATAATTAAGATATCAATAAGAGTATGCGTACTAGCATTTAACTAACGGTCATCATTTACATTTCTCCTTAATATAAAATAACTTGGCAACGCCACGACCTGTCGTACGTCAGCTCGCCTTTAGGCTGACAATGACAATCCTAGTGCTTAAATTTACATACTAATCCGATGTTGCCGGTTTGACACAACCAATCGAGCTTCTAACCTAACTTCAAACTTTAAAGGTAACTAGAATTTGTTATTTTATGCTAATAAGTAATTTGCTTCCTAGGATAATTAATTGAATATTCTGGCAATGCAGGAATAGGAATGGAAACTTAGCCGCTAATCTTGAACATTCTGAATACCTATCAATTCTTTGATCAATAATAAAAAATTTTATGCAAATAATTTTTTAGCAATACAAGATACAACGATGTAATTGGTATCTAAATTTCCTGGGGAACCGACTTTGCTAATATTATTTAATTTAAGTTTTAATTATTCGAATTCTATTCTGACTTTGATTTTTATTTTGTAAGACAGATAATATGGCAACAGCGGTTTATTTTGGTTATCTAGCCGCTGTTAGAAAAAGATCTGCCAAACAAGTCCTTGGGGTTTATAATTTATGACAAGTTAAGCCACACCATAATTATATTTAAAAGAGAAATAATATTTGTAACCAAATATTTATGACCCATTATTTTTTTATTTCATATCCGTTGTGCTTATTTTGAATGGTTCAGGTTTATATTATTTATAACCCAATCAAACCAATTTTATAGAACAATTTTCAACAATTAGTCATTTGCTTCATAGGATACTTAATCAAAGGCCTCTACTGATTCACTCAAAACTTAACTTTAAAAAATTCTCTCTACCTCGGAATAGGAATTGGAACTTAGCCGCCAATCTTAAAATTGAATATTCGATTATTTATTTATGCAAATAATTTTTTAGGAGTCACTGATATTGACACAATAGTATATAAAGCTCTTAGAAAACCGATGTTGTTATACCAAATAATTAACCTTATTTAATAAATATATATAATAAGTTAAATATCCGAATTCTATTCTTATTTTCATTTTTATTTTATAGGACATTAGGGATAATGTGGCAACAATGGTTCATTTCGGTTATCTAGGCGCTATCCGTATTCGGTTGTCTAATAATTCCCCCGAGAAATAATATTTTGAAGCAAATCAAACCTAATGCCTATTTTGAATGGTTCAGCTTGTGCTATAAATCCAGGTGCTTTTAATCCTTGAATAATCTCTCAAATTATTGCCTAAGCATAGTTACATCTAAATAGGCTTATGATCGCTAATAATAATTTCAGATTATCCGGATTATTAGTTGCGACATTAATGCCAATGCATGCCACCTATTGAATCGGGTAATTATTGCATTAGGAGATTGGCTAACCTATGACGCTAGAGAGGTTTAATGAATTTTAATGAATATGTTCAATAGTAAGAGGACATTTTCTTGTAAAATGTAATTTTCCATCCTTCTAGGGCCATAAATATAACTCTGTCAAAACCAGAGATGTAATAAGTTCAGCGAGAATAAGAAAACGGGTAGGGAGAGAGAAAAGGTAATAATTGGGTTAAGACGCCCTTTGAGGGAAAGTATTAAGCCCCTGGCTACCTGAAGTATTTAGATGGAGGGGACTTTAATAGCATATTAACGTAGTAAAGCTTCAATTTTTTTCTTATCGAAATAATTTTTTAAATATTAAATCCGGTTCGAAGGACCGCACGTTTTCTTAATTCTCACCTAATTTATTACACAATGGTGTTACTAGATTTTCGACCTGTTTGTCTCACGACTTCGCTATCTAACGTTATTAAATTCTTGACATTATTAAGGAGGAATTAATCGTATATATAGGTAGGTGCACCGGTTTTCAGACCTTGCAAAATGCCTTTGTTGGGAGATTGACTATCCATTATGCTAAGTGAGACGACGTGAAATTACTTAATAGCCACTAATCGGATATAGAAGGAGGAGGATGAGTGCTTTGAAAGTCTAATTTTTGGAGCGTGGGTTTCTTCTTGGGCTTATATCGGTTTTTTGTCTGTATAAAAAAGTTTTGTATTAGGGCTGTCTGCAGTTAGTTTTTTTATCCTTTAGATTGAAATGTTTATGGCATTGTATTGTGTATATATACTTAACTGAAATTCTTTCAAATAAACATGTTTTGTGTTAATGAGGTGTCAAGTCCAGGTCATGAGCCCCAAACCTAAAATTAACTTTTTGGGATAGGTACCCTGGACATTTATTAAATATAATTTTATTAAAACTCAAAAGAATATGTAGTAACCTCCTTTTCGCCATATCCAACCACTTCATATAATGCATTTGGATTTAAGGTTAAACAGTTATCGGAGGCTCTGGCAAGCAGGGCAAGGTCTCGAAAAGTACGTTCGTTTTTTCAATTTTATTTGGTAAAAATAACAAGTACATTTATGTATCATCTGAGATAATAAGATAATTGCGAAGTACATAAAGTGA
The DNA here is from genome assembly GCF_022605725.1 of Anthonomus grandis grandis. Taxonomy (NCBI): domain Eukaryota; kingdom Metazoa; phylum Arthropoda; class Insecta; order Coleoptera; family Curculionidae; genus Anthonomus; species Anthonomus grandis. Next base: position 11,349,120 of record NC_065558.1, read on the forward strand.
AGAACAAATGATGGACTCTTGACGCACGCCCCAAACAAGTATAAAAAAAAATTGGTGAACAATTTTACCGTTTTCCTGTTTTGGTCTCTTCAATTAATTTTTTTGGAATATTTGGGAACGACTATCTCAGAAGAATACATCTCTAATTTAAAAAAAATCAATTTAGACACGTAAAATAGTTATTTTAATTTAAAAAACCGACAAGAGTCATGGATACACGGTTACAAAAATGATCTTGATGGATTTTTGATAAAAGGAAAGACATCAAAAAATACTTTATAAAAAAAAATAGTTGGTAAGAAAAAACTGATGAAATTTAGATGCAATGAAAGGACTTAATAAAAGTATTTCTTAAGAATATGTTTATTTGGCAGTGTCGCCCGTAATATTAACAGATGTCGATCAGCTGCTGTAAAAAAGAGAGGGTTATCGCGTAGAGTAATTGTCTGTATTCGACCTATTAACCCAGTTTTTCACATACATTTTTGTCAGTTGTGGTATTTTGGCTGTATAAGAATCCGTAGGGTGGATTGTACCCGAATTGAACTTACTTTTGTTTTTCGTTACGTTAGTACGGTGTGTATGTTTTGATCGGATATTTCAAGTCATTATATGGTGCTTTGTAGTCGGGAGAAAACATTGGTTTATTTTTTCCTAATTTGCGAACCGACGTGAACCTTTAAGCGGGTAGCTTTCTGGGGCGCGATCTAACAAGTTTTAATTGTTTTGTTAATCAGAGGAACAGTCAAGAAACCTGTTCCGTTTAAGTAAAAATAGAAGGGAATGTGATCCAAAATATTATGTTTTTTGGGTTCTCTGAATTTAAGAACATCATTGGAGGCAAGACTCAATCCACAAATGTGAATAAACTATTGAAAACTCTTGTTATTCTTTGACGCATTTTATAACATTTTTAAATGTCTATGTCTTTAAATTAAATTCACTTAAAAGCTGAAAAGACTCTACTTTTTTTTCTATTTAAGATGAAAAAGCTCCAGACCCAACTGACCTATAGAAATAAAATACTAATAATGTTTTTTACTACGTATTTTACGCCCTACGAAAAAAAAATTGAATAAAATGAACTTGAAAACTAAATTTCTTAAAACATTATCTTTTTTATTTGGGTGTAAAGAAAAACTGAAATTATAAATTGTTCCTCCTGTCCCATTTCACATGACGTGATAACCCTGTTATGCTGGAGTATCTGACTTAAGTTCAAGAGTTCATCCAACATTCGATTTTTTATGTCATATCAATGACAATTTGCCAAATTTATTTTTTGCGTTTTAACTCTTTTCGGCAGTGTGGTACATAAATCGTACCATAAATAAATAGCTAAAAGATGCATAGTGGTACAAAAAATAAACCACCTTTCAAATTCATTTTCCTGTTCGGCACAGCGACATATATTCTGTACCACATATCCCTACCATATATTTAATGAACATGGATGCGGATTTTTACTATACTGCATAAATATTTCCTGTCTTGACTGCTCAAACGCATTAGATGTTGCAAGAAGCAGTTATGCCCCTGTATAATAATTAGTACATTGTTTTATGCACACAATTCCTCGATTTTAGATTGCTTACTCTAATTCTTGTAATTAGTATTAGATATGCATAAGTTGCATATTATATAAATAGAGGTAAAAACAAAATAAAGTAGCTCATTTGTTAGTAGTAACTGCCGTTGTACTAAATAAAACTTTTTAAAAATAAATTTTCTTAAACCCTAAAGGAAACTAAGCACGTGTTTTTGTTTATAAATATTTAGTGTTTTTATTTTGATAAGGTAAGCATTTCGGATTATTCTGTATTTTATTTGTGTTTTATGATGTATATATTTATGTAAAAAACATAAATGCAATAAAAATTAAGGATTATGGTTTGAAAAAAACATGATTTTAATGAGTCCCTAATTTGTACCACTATGCAATAAGGGTATTTTCTTTTTTCAGGCTATGGCTTTCGACGGCAGCAGTAAATATCCTATGGACTTAAAATTGGTCTAAAAGGTTTTCCTGGGTCTTAATATTCTCATGGGAATTAAACCACTTCCTAGTTAGACTATTGGAGTGTCGACGAAGACATGCACGATAATTACATTTCCCAGTTTATGGCTGTAAATAGATTCGGTTGGTTGCTTAGCCACGTTCACCTCAATGACAATAGCGTAATACCAAAAAAAGGGAATGCAGGATTCGATTAATGTTTAAAGTTAGGCCCTTTATATATAAAATGAAGGAGAACGTTAAAAAATATTATGATTGTACAAAAAACATCGCAATCATTGAAAGATGAATCAGTGGTAAAATTTAAGGGGCGAAGTACGTTGAAGCAATATATGCCGAAAAAGCCTATAAAACGAGGCTACAAAATTTGGACTTTGGCTGACTCAAATGCATATTTATATGACTTTGATATTTATACCGGTAAAACCGATGACTACGTGGAATATTCGTTAGGGGAAAAGGTAATACTTAGACTTACCGTGGAATCTCCAACAAAAAAATCTCCTGATTTTATTCTAAAAAGGTTACCCCTAAAAGATTTTCATAGAAGAGTTGTTAATGGGTTATTGGCAGAACGATACGGTAAGGACTACAAGACGAAGATGTGCCAGATGTAGTACCAGAATCCACCAAGTTCGTACTGAATGGTCTTGTACAGTGTGTAAAGTTCTGTTATGCTTAGGCAAATCTAATGACTGTTTTCAAGAATATCACAAAACTAAGTAGATATTGTTAATTTTGATTATCAATTAGTAAAATACTTCTGGTTTTCTGTAGAATAATCGTTTTTTTATTTTTCGTAATTGCCTCCTAGCCTTACTTCAAGTTGCACGGTGGTACACATTTCGTACCACCAATTATCTGTCAAACTTTTAAAAAAATATATAAGAATCTTTAAATTTTTATGAATTTTTTTAGTTATGATTGAGAAAATTTTAAAAATCAGAACTTTTAGTATCTGTGCAACTTAGGACTAGAAACGGGGAAAAATCTTGTGCCTGAAAGAGCTAAGTTATATTTACTCGTAAAATTTTTAATGATACTCCAACTCAACATAAGCCAATTCAATTATTCTTTAATATCTACCATTTATTGTTAAGAATATATAGTACGTATTTACGAGAAAATATGCATTCTATAAAAAATAAACAAGAAAAAATTTCTATGCTTGTATGATTGGTTCCCTTGGGAGTGAGATTCCGTTGCTTGATATAGCAATACTTTTTTTTCCTGTTTGTTATTTTTCCTGGAATTACTAACTTGCAGGCATAAATCCCATTAATCCATGACCTTTTGATGTGATTACGATCTTATGATGCGATTATTATAATATTTTAACTTAAGCCATTTCAAATAATCTTTAATTTTTCCCATTTTTAGAATATCTATGAAATATATCATACATTGTTCTATTTGCATTTGCATAATTCATATTAGACTTGACACTTCACTTAGACCTTTGAGACTGACGTCAACTGGCTGGAAGAATTTTATCAATTTTGCTTCCTTCCAAGAGTTTCTGACTAATGAGTAGTATAATAAACAAAAGCGTCACATTGCGAGCATTATTTTGAACTTTATTAAAATTTTTCCTTAACAGTTGTCACGTTTCTTCATGCGTTTCTTTATTGTTTCTTCACTTTATTCAGCTTTTTTTGCATTTATTTTGATTTAGCTGCTGTAATAGGGTTTGAAACAATAACATGTTGAAACCAACTGACTGTGCTAAGGCTTGAATTACTATTGCTAAACATTAAAATAACTCATTAGAAGGGAACATATTATTTATATAAAATAATAATAATAATAATAAGGCTTTTATTTCCAACAGTCACCCACTTACAGGAAATACAGAAAGAATTGTGTACAACAGGTTTAAGGTTTAAAATTAATAATACAATATAATATTAAGCTAAAGGAAAAGTTATGGAGGAGGCTTATAAATAGGCTAATAAAAATTTTTGAAAACATACATTGACTCAAAGCATTACCTACCTACAAAGTCTCTAAGAGAAATTCAAGATTTAAGATTATTGATTAAAAAATCCTACTAAGAAAGACATTGAAGCAACAAAGAGGTCCAAGTTGTGGTTACAAAGAGTATTAAATAAGTTACACATATAATAAATCGGCGACCTTCCAAAAATTTTATTGATTGCTATATTACACTGAAATGTTCGAGGGTTTCTAGAGTTTAATCTAGGAACGACAAAGTAAATTTGATTTAACAATGAGCTACAGTCGATTTTATAATCAACTAACTTATATAAAAAGACCGCTACGACACGGCGGTCGGCTAAGGCTTTTATGTTAAAACGTGCAAGCATTATATCTTGAAGTTCCTCTTGCTGGATAAACACCATCGGTCTTGTACATTAAATATTTTAAAAATCTACGCTGAATTGAATCAATTTTATCAATCTCCACCTGATATACTGGATGCTATATAATTGAAGCGTACTCAAGCTTGGAGCGAACAAATGAGCAATATAAGAACTGCACCACCCTAACTTCATCGAAATTGCGACAATTTCTAATTATAAAACCCAGAGATCTGGATGCTGCTACAAGACACACTACAATTTCAAGACACCTAGTCAAAGGAAAATTTTGTATTTCATAATTGTGCTAAATAAAATTTTTGTTTCTACAAAGAGTTACTTGAAAGCACTTTGACACATTAAGAAAAAGTCTGTTATTCCGACACCAGTCATATATATTATTTAGTTCAGATTGAAGCAGTTGGCAATCAGATATGGTTGCTATTTTTCTATAAATTTTTAAATCGTCTGCAAAAAGCAGTTTAAGACATAAAATAGTCAGTGCAAGGTCATTGTTAAACAACAAAAAAAGAAGCGGTCCCAAGTTTGCACCTTGTGGGACACCATCTTACGATTGGAGCGAAATTCATCGATTTCGAGAAACTGCATTCGGTCTAGAAGGTACGAAAAAAATAATTTTAATACATTTTCAGAGCAACCTAGATAGTAAAGTTTTATCAATAAAATAGTGATATCTACTTGATCGAAAGCCTTCTGAAAATCCATGTACAGAACATCCACTTGACTTCTGTTGTTTAGGGCTTGACATATGTATTCGGAAAGACAACATAAATTAGTGATACATGATCTTTGTTTCATAAAACAATGTTGATCGGGCGATATAAGTGTACTTGCTTGTGCGTGTAATTGTTTGTGTATACAAATTTCAAAACGCTTAGAAAAATTGCATAGAATTAATATCGGTCTGTAGTTAAGTTCTGACTTGTCACCCTTTTTAAAAACTGGAATAATTCGCGCGATCTTCCAACAAGACGGAAACGAACCTGTTTGAATGGATAAGTTAAAAATGTGAGCTAATGGTTTCGCTAATATAGGAAAGACAGTGCTGAATAGCAATTATTTTGTAAATTCTTTGAATTTAGACTTCAATAGGTCCTTCTTTATAGAAAGAGAGGAGACTAAAATTACCTTTTACTTCTTTATTATAATGGGCTGAAAGCAGTAATGCCTTAATAATATCAAAGTAACTAAGTATCCTTATCCTTAAATTTTTCAATTCATTAAAACGAGAAAATGTAACATTTTGACCCAAAAACAGGGCCAAAAAAAAACTGGAAATTAATAAACGCCCAGAAATTCGAGCACGTAAAAAGTAGGTTAAAGAGGGCAAGGATGCATCTCGCATAAATAAATAACGAAGACTTCACTGACCGGTAATAATTAGTATTCGGTGGGTTACGGTGAAGAAGACCAAAATGGAATTCCACACAACCGGAGCCGGTGCCGTCAGGTTCACCGACCTTTATTGAACCGGTACCGATAATAAAATTCTTTTTATAAGGACACCAGCCACGAGCACTTGTACCACAATGTTGATAACGTACGAAACCATAACCACATGGTCTGATATTAACACCATACGGGAAATTTTATGAGGGCATTGTTAAAAATTTAGTTCCATTTTGTAATTACCATGTAGCGTCAGAACTCATTAAGGTAAAAAGGAAAATTAAAGTTTTTTAAACAAATTTCTTTATCCCTACTGTATTTCCGACAACAACTACTTTAGTAAGATTCATTATGATACTTACGTAGTTCTGAAATTATTAGTCAATGATTTATCTTTATTTTGATTGCATTAGCTTGTAGTTTTTACCAATACCCTTAAAAGCGAATAATACCAAAAAGAGAATATTTTTGCTATTTCGTTCAGTGCAATTTTATTTGTATCTGGATTTAACTGAGAATGCCTAATGAAATTATTTTCATTTACGGTGGAAATCGTGTATGTACATCATACGAAAAGAATTTTTAATGTTCGCTTTTCTAACTGTCCAGTATGTCGAAAGTATATTCGTGAGCTAATTCAGAAATGTACCGAGACGGGTGGTGTTGCTAGTAGAAAGAATTTAGGGGATCCCAGCTATCTAAAAGAAAAACAGGTGGATATTATGGTAAGAGATCCACAACAGTCTACTTCCACAGTTGGTGATACATGTGATGTATCTTCTGCTAATGTGAAAAGGGTACAGACATTTCATCCGTTCAGCAATTGACAGAAGATGATCCTGATTGGCTGGTATGGAATTCTGCGAAGTAATGAGCGCGAAAATAGGATGCCAGCCTGCTTATGTGAAAGACATCTGTGTCAGTGATCTATGTACTTTTTTTTGAATGGTAATGTTCATAGACAAAATGTCCATTATTAGAGCGACGTAAATCCCCGCATATTTCCTGAAACACACACACAATACCCAGAAAAATTAAATGTGTGGGCTAGCATATTAGCGAATCACATTGTTGGGCCTCTCTTTTTTTTTGAGACCAAAATTTGACAAAGGATCTTTACTTAAACATGTTGGAAAATGCAGTAGAACCACTGATCCATGGGATTATTAAAGATAATTCTAATGAATTTAAGTTAGAAGCAGTTTTTGAATAAGAGAGGACACTGTCTCACTTTAGCCTCATCCTAATCGGTGGATTGATCGTCGAGGGCCTACCGAGTGGCCAGCCAGATCGCCCGATCTTACACCTCTGGACTTTTTTTATAGGGCTATTTGAAGCAAAAAGTCTATGTCATCCAGCCAGAATCTCTCTTCGGTCTACTTCAAAGAATAATTGATGCATGTCACAATATTGATGTTGTCACTTTCGAAAATGTTCGTAAAGTGTTCTCTAATAGATGATCTTGAATTTATTGTTGCACATTTTCAACATCTTTTTTTGTAGTGACATAGTTCCATTAAGTTACTTAAATTTTAATTATTACAAAGTAATCCAACAAGAAAAATTTAAAATAATACAAAAACGTAATTAAAAAAAAAATAAAAATTAATTCTTCTTAAATAAAATCTCAAATAATCCTCCTTCTTTGGCTAAAGAACAAGTTAATCTATTACAACAGGCATTTGGTACTTTTAAAAGAGTTTTTGGTAAAATGGAATTGGCACCTTCAACAACTTTCTCTCACAACTCCTCTAAATTTGTTGACCTACTAAATTCGTGTTTGTAAATTGGTCTCCTTAAGATAACCGCAAAAATAAAAGTCATAATGTTCAACATTAGTTTATCCCCCAATTGCACGTTCGCATCCTGCATCGAATCGATATACTGCAGCGTTTTGTTTTAGTTCTGCTGCGTCAGAGATTTTTTTTTTGTTCTGCGATTAAAATGTTAATCTCGAACAGAAATTTCGCGACGAAACGAACCGGGTTTCGCGCGGCAAAAACCCGGCTTTAAATAAACGGACTGAAATTATTTGTCTGGGTCGTGGAACGGGAACACTCCGGAGTTTTTACACGTTTTAAATCCCACTTTGAAAGGCTAAATGCGAGCGCCCTACTTGAAACCGGCAACAGAATTTCAGAATTTAGCAAAAGGGCCTACACCCAGGGTTTTGGAGGGCTCGGCACACTTCACACACCGCATATGTTCTTTTGATTTTGTACGGGTTAAATGTCGTATGTTTGCGTACAGTTAATGCTTTTGAGCGGAAATTTATGTGGGCAAAAGATTATTTGAACATATATTTAAATTTGTTAGTTAATTTAAGAGTCATTATAAACAAATATTGATTTACTAGTCTTAGTAAAAATACAAACAGCTTTAAATATACAGGTTGAGGAATTGAATATTCCGCATTGTCCCAAATAATGGCAACATAGCTTCCTTTTGTCGATAAGCGGTCACCTCAGGTCGTCAGATAAGTATTTGCTGTTTTTATTTTTTTACAGAATAACAATAGTAATAGCGACATGCCTCATGTTGCTACGTGATTGTACGCTGCACCGTTCAATTGTATTAAATAAATAAATAATGTCTTTATTATACGAAAATGTACAAAGACGAAGTCTAGCCTAGGGCTAATCAACTTAACCTCTAATTACATGAGCAAAAATATATACCAAATTACAAATCTATCTTGAGTTGGAAAATAAGCAATGACACAAAACTAAAAAAGAAAAAAAAAATTGCACATTTTCCCTTTAAATTATAAGGAGATCATATGTAACGTGAAAAAATGCTGAAAAAATGATTTTGATTTTACTTTAAAACAGCAATGGATATGCACTTAAGTAAATTTGGAAGTTCATTATACACCGAAACAGCATTAAAAAGAAAACATCTGTGAAATAAGGCAGAATGAAAACGAAGAGCCATAAATTTACTTATACATCTTAGATTGACATCGTGAACATCTCTTCGAAAACTGAATTTTTCACGAAGGTAAGCAGGGGAGGATGTACCAAGCAATCGATGCACTAAAATGGCCAACTGAATAAGATAAAGATTCTCTACACGCATTCATCCAAGAGTAATATTTTTTTCTGAAACTCTGTCATATTTTCTTATGGTAAAAATGAGCACTGATTTTGAAGCTTCTGCAAACGATACAGGGTGACTTTATCCAAACAAGAAATATAAACAATGTTACAGGAGTTCATAATAGGAAGTACTAAGGACTCGCATAATTTCTTTCGGACTTTATAGTTAATGATACTTCTATTAGCGTACAATGGTTTGAGCGCAAAATAGGATTTTTTTTAGTTACGTCAGAAACGTGCATTTTCAATCTCAAGTCCTTCTCAAAAATTACACCAAGATTTTTAATGTTATTAACTATTTTTAACTTATGCTCGACGAGAAGTCATGACAAATTTTCATTTATTCTACTACAAACCCCCAATACGTCATCAGCTTTAAAAGAGTAATAAATTTCCGTATGATCTGCAAAGCCCTGAATACTGCAATATTTAACATCCTTATACATGTCTGCTGTATACATTAAATTACGTACGTATTATTAGATTTTTTTTAGCTTATTTAATAGATTCGTTATCATATATCAATTACATTTAAAAAAAGACCGATTTCTCGCGAAAAAACATTTTTAAATATAGTTATAAATTTTGATGCATCTTTTTGTCAAGAAGTTATTGTGATAAAAATCATGAAGATTGTCATTGTGCTAAAAATTTCAGTCGAAAAGGCTCAGGAGCAAGAATGACTAAATTAAATGGTTTGTAGTGCCGTAGAAGTGAATTTAACACAATAAAGTAGAAGTGTTCGGTCCTGAGCAGCATGAATCCAGTTTGTCGAGATGCATTCACATCATCTGTCTATCTTGTAGCAGTCGTGCCTGGTTTCTGAAGGTTATTGAGTTTGTTTTTTGTTGGTCTTTGGGTTCATTTTTCATGTGGTATTCTTGCAACATGTCCAGCCTAACTCTTGCATAAAAAATGGAAGTTATAAAACAAGTATTTTCGTTTGACGACTTATCAGATATCGATTTGAGCAAAGTCGATATAAAAGACGTTAATTGTTTCCAAATTACTGTAAGAACTAAGTTTCAAGATTCAAATTACTCGGAAACAATAAAAAAATGGATGTAAGGGTTTCAAGAGTCTTCTGCAACAAACTGGATTGTGTATAAAACGTTTCCCAATCTTAAGAAATGTTTATACAAGAAAATATTCAAATGCCAGCACAGCGAAAAAAACAAAGCCAAAAGTAATGTTAGGAGCCGCCGACGAAATTTTGAATGCAACGCCAGCATTACCTTTGTTATTAAAAAAATAAACAAGGGTACTATTAAGAATGTTTCGCTTTTATTGAAGGGATTGAACGTTGTTATTCTGGTAAGTGAATTGAATTTTGTTATAGTTTTCCACATTTGGCTACTTTTTTACTTACATTTGGTTATTACTTATTCTACATACATAATAATATAATATAATATAATAATAATTTATGTTTTTTTTGGTAATATCGAATATTGATTACGTCACTTCCGGCGCGGCACCGACCAATCACAAGCCGGCGGGTGGGGTCAATAATGGGGTCACTTTCACTGTACAGTTAGGGTTAATTAGTTAAAAATGTAAAAATCCAATATGGCGCCCATAAGAAAAAACAAAGTTAATGATGGTCGGCAAAAGACGAAACGTTTTATTGAAAACCACCATGTAGCACGGAAAAAGTGGCAATGCAAAAGTGCAAATTATTTTAAAATCGGATAAAAAATAAGCTTAGAAAAAATAAAATCGAATTTTTAAAATGTCGTTTTTTTTCTCGATATTTGCAAACGTATCAGAAATTTATTAAATTTTTAAACCGAATTTTAATAAGCATCAAATTATGCAACTTTGCCATGATTTAATCGACCCTGTATCTCTTACCGTTTCCGAGATCCCAATGATGAGGGTCGAATTTGGGCCACCCTGTACATTCCATGTAATTTTGTTGATTATGTTAAAAACCCAAGTATTTTGTATTTCGACTGTTTAAAAGTTTACGAACAATACAAGTGCGTAATTAAAATATAAAATAATTTGTTTCACTTTTATTTTTATTACTAGATAGAGCTCGTAGATCACCCACCTAGTTTTTTACCCTTACAAACATTTTTACACTTTACCATACTTCCAACAGATTCCGCCACCATGTAGCAAGGAAAAAGTGAAAATGCAAAAGCGTAAATTATTTTAAAATCCGATAGATAATAAGCTCAGAAAAAAGTAAAATACATTTTTAAAATTTCGATTTTTCACGATTATTTTCGGAACCAATCGGGAGTTTTTAATTTTTTCAAAGGCATATTTTTGAGCTCAGAAATGCGCAACTTTGCCTAAATTTAACCATCTTCGTATCTTCTATGGTTACCGAGAACCCATTAGTGAGGGACGAATTTAAAATACCTTATAATATATTGTCTCTCAGTCAGCAGTTAATGTGATTTTGCCTTAAATTTGTTTTGTTCCTAAACGTTCTTAAATTAGTGCTGCGAAAGCGGCCATTATAATATTAGATTGGAAATTCAACGCAGTTGACTAATCTCCTGATCCTGACTCCCTGCAGTACGAGTGAACTGTGTCGGGATATGGTTTGTAAATTTTTCGTTCGGCCATAATCGGAATCGGTTAGCACCGTAGCGGGTTAGGGTTGGTAAATACGCACCCCGGTTCTCTATCGTATTATTTCATTCAAAGCTCTATCCCTTATTGTAATTTCCTATAGAGAACGTTCCCTGGCATGTTGTGTAGCTGTCACTTTATTTACTGATTTCTTTGTTAACGTTAAAGTCTCTGAACCGTAAAACAGACAGTATAGATTCATCAAATACCTTAAGCTGTCCATTTTAGTTGAATTCTCTCATCTTTGACGATTCTGATGTCACTTAGAAGATCTCTTTTACCGGAATTAGAAGGTGGATATGGACCAAGTCCATCATGAATTCCGTTTTTGTGGCGTTGATTTTGAGACCAACTTTATGTGAGGTGAGGCAGACTTAGAACATTGAAGCTAGAATTAGTAAACAACAACTTTATTTGAGTTCAATATGTGCACAGGGGCAAGGAGGTTGTTTTGTTTACAAACATATTCATCGATTCTCTGTTGTCAAGTTTACAAAGGAAAAAAGAAATTATTAACATTATTATTCGTAAAACCGCTTCTAAAAAATTTGGAATGGCAATACCGCAGGCAAAAGCTGGTGTCATCTTGCGAAATGTCATCTTGACAAACGGGTTTGTGTTTACATTCGGCATTTGTAAAGTTCTGAGTTTTTTCTTTAGTTTTTGGTTAAAAAAAAATAAAGGTTGAGTCATTTCAGTGTTTTTGTGAACTTCTATGATAGTAAAAAGGCGTTTTAGGCCGATTTTTTCATAAGTAAATATCGATATTGTCATAATATGATATCAAGGGATAACCGTCGTCATAAACGTAGAATAATAAAAATTTATAATCTATAATAATTATGAAATATTTAATTTCCATAAAAATGCTTTTTAATAGATAAGTACCTTTACTACTCTAATGAAGTACATTAAAAAATCGCATAAAGAGTTCATAAACGGTAATATTGTTTATAATTTAAAGCATAATCTACTAATAATAACTATTTATCATGTAAATATTTTTTGACGACGTCACTGGTAAAGATTTCTTGTGTCGGTGGAATCAACAATGCGATTGAGCGGCGTTGCAATGTTGTTGCATTTTTCTCTAATTTATACGTTGTCTACATTCATTTAACGTTGAATGTTGTGCCTATCAAAATAAGTGACAATTTTTTATGATATTATAAATGTTGAAGCAAACAAAATGCCGATAGTTCTATGGTAATGCTAATTCTAGCCTTTTAATGTTCTAAGAAGGCAGATGTCATTGTTAACAGCATTTTTTTGACTTAGTAAAATTAATTTTAAAAATTTTAGTGCAATCAATCTTAATATATGGGATACTGGTATGAACAACTATGTATTATACTTCTTTCAATCCTCTCTAGATAATTTAAAACAAAATATTAAAAATAATTCTTACATAGCTGTATCTATATCCCACCCGACAGATTTACAACCAAACTCTAGTAACTCTGCGAATTTTATTTTGCATAACAGTTTGTTGTTTTATTTATAATCGTGTCGAAATTAGATATGAAATACAATATATCCATAATACAAATATAAATATATACAGGCAGCTAATTATTCCCATATGCTTTAGAGATTTTTTTTTCATCAATTACATATTTGGGCCCTTAACTATATAAAAGTGTAACTAGTGTGCTGAATCGTATTCAAATCTTCAATATTGAATTATATTTGGTTATAAAAATATAGAAAAAAAAACTTATTAGAGGTGAACTTTTTGACATAGTTTTGTACAAAGATTACACTCCTTAAAGGTTTACTCATCCTGCTGATTCAACCTGTATATTCAGATGAGATACTCTCCTACCTACTAAAATTACCTAGTGCAATTTTACACATAATTAATAAATATAAAACGGCATCGTTTTCTTCTAAATAAGAAAGTGTGACAGTGAGCTGATTTTACACATTGTTGTTTAAAATTACATGTATAATGCTGCCATTAATCGCCATGCGGCGGAAAACGAGAACCCTCTTAGACCGCGAGTTTTGTTCTTAATTGCGTTTTCGTTTTTTTTTTCCCTGTACTACTAAATTATCGTACAGATAGACCGAACAGGTTATAATTAAGTTTATTACCAAGAAATTGATAAAAAAATTGCTTGTTAATGGATGTATCAAAAACAGCAGTGCGGGAACTTTTTTTATATTCGAAAATTTTACACCAACAAATTAGATTTTAGCGTTTAAAAGCGAATTGTAAGAAATTTTATTAGTGTCCTAATAGCTATAATGAAATTATTTTTTATTGGATAATTTTGCCTTAAAAGAAATTATCATGCCTATTATCATGTCATTTCTTGACAAATGATGAATTTAGGAATATGCAGTATATTGCTGGAATAATTTAGGAGTCTTTTTGTTAAAAAAAAATTGTTTTAACTTTATAAAACATTTAATTAACATTCCAATTTTTTTTTTAAATAAAAGAAGTATTTGATAATATACTAGGAATCTGCGTACTTGTGCATTTTATATTTTTTTGGAATATAATCTATTTTATTGATATATGCTATATTTATTTTTATTGTAGTTTGACCGAGTATTAAATATAATAGGAATACTAATTTTTAGATATCATTTAAATAATCTACTGTGACCTGACTTTACTTCAAGACTTGTGACCGATTTTCAGTAGGACAGTTTGTTGTAGACTCAATATTTAGTATATCAACTCTATCTTCTTTTCGATTTCTTTTATAGTTGAGTGCATGTGACGGGGTGTTACAAAATTCAGTGTAAATATTTTAAGAGCGTATTGCTGGAGTCAAAATAAGACTTTATATAAATATGTGTCCTAAAATGCCTCCTTTCAGAGCTACAGCTCGCACAAATTGCTTGAAGAAAATCGATTATTTAAAACACTGGCTATAGTTATACGTAAAATATTTTGAAAATTTGCAAGTTGGCTTTTTTTGTTTTTTTTAGTGCTTTTGATATCTTTCGTCTCAAAAATGATGTAATCCCAGATTCAGGGAGGCTTACTCCTATGATGGCCCGTATCTTAGGTTTTCGATAAGAATTTTAAAACACCTATTGGTTGGGAATGAAAAAAATTCAAAATTATTGTATCCTGAATTTTTTCGATACAATTAATTTGATTTGACAAAAATTAAAGCAGTCACGGCCCACTTCGTTTTTTCTTATTTGATAGTTTAATCGGGCTTAATAATGCTCCTCTTTCGTATATCAGCAATTTTCTCAAAAACGGTTAATTGTATCGAAAAACTGTAGGAAAGCAAATTTTGGATGATTTTGATTTGGACAAATTTGTTTTCATGATTAATTAGATGGTGTTGCTAGATTTTTAATTTTCTTATCGGAAACATGAGATAGCGGCCATCAGAAGGGTAAATCTCCCTAAATCCTCCACTAAAATTGGATTTACATCATTTTTGGGACAGAAAATGAAAAGAGCACATAAAAAACGGGTCTTACAAAATTTTAGGCGATTTGACGCATAACTGTAGTCACAGTTGTAGATAATCGATTTTTATCATCATTTTAGGACACATGTTTATAGGAAAAAAGTCTTATTTTGACTTCAATAATACGCTCTGAAAATATGTGCACCGAATTTGTAACACCCTGTATATTTATATATAGTATAATGTCCTGATGACTACTAGGATCACTCTGATATTTATGCCTCACATTCTATCTCCTATTTTTAAGTTCTTGTATTTTTATATTCGCTGATGTTATAATCAGATGAGATAGAGACACAAGAATAGGATTTATGTTCTTCATAAAACTATCAGTATGTATATTCTGGTCCCCTATGACTGTGATCTTATTGTAATCTACTACAGGGTCAGGTTTATGGTCATACTATTTTTCGTTTGTATAATAGATTCACATTCTGTTCGGCACTGTCTGCATTTTTTGTTGTGCCGGTTTTCAGGATTTTTGTCTTGAGATAGTTGCGATCGCTTATTTTTGACATCAAGTGTTTTC
The DNA here is from genome assembly GCF_022605725.1 of Anthonomus grandis grandis. Lineage (NCBI taxonomy): Eukaryota > Metazoa > Arthropoda > Insecta > Coleoptera > Curculionidae > Anthonomus > Anthonomus grandis. The sequence continues at coordinate 11,364,530 of NC_065558.1, forward strand.
ACTTTCAGTTCTCTATAATTGAGTCAAATTCAGGTGTCTGCTTTTATGATCCTTTTAAAATCTGTCCATGCATTCTCTTTCCTTTTCATTTGCTAATTGCTTCTCCATTCTTTTTTCCTTTTATTTCTGCCTTGATATTTTTCACTTCTTTGATTTAAGCTGTAGTTCTTGATGTGGCGATTGGAGCTTATTCATGTTGTTCTTTACTATTAATCATTTTGAGATATTATCATGTTATTTTAATTCTAAATATCGTGCTAGTTCCCGAGTTGCAATTTCCATTACAACATTAGTGACTCCTCTACCTCGATCTCTTCTTGGAACATAGAGTCTGTCTTCTGATCTTGGGTATAGTTTGATCTTGTTTTTCTGTCTGTTGCTTTGATTTCCAAAGCCCTATTACAACACAGGAGCTGCTAGCGTTGTGATGGCCGACAGCTTATTTTTGGCCGTGAGCTCACTCTTAACGATTCCTTCTTAGATATTCTTGTGAATTAATGGATTGTAAATTTAATTGAATTGAATTTTCCTAATCTGTTTCAAGAAATAATCAATCATTATGAATTGCTATGCAGACTGTGCCGCTCTGTGCTTATAATAACTCCGAGTGTTTTGCTTAATAATTCCAAGCTTGCTTGCTTAAGACAATTTATAAAAAGCCAATATATAATAAAATAAGATAAAAAGAATAATAACCTCTCAATTAGAATCAACTGTATTGATGCAATAAGCTTATAAAAGAACATTTTGAGATCTTACTACATTGCGGAGTTTAATCAATTAAGTTTACGAGTAGTTACGTTTTAGTTTTACTTTTGATATAACGATGATAATGATCATTTGCATTTCGAATTAACGATCATTATTATTTTAAAAAAATCCGAAATTATCGACATTGAATATAAGGACAAAAAAATTAATGAAATAGACATCAGAAACTTAACTCAGAACTTTACGAAAACAAGAAATTCGGCGCATCGAAAAAATTTCAACTATAGAAAATGTTCATAAAATTATTCCAAACTTGAGAACTAACGCTTGTGGCACAGATAAAATCACGTCATCTATGTTAAAATATTGGAGCCCATTTATTGATCCTTACATAACTAACATTATTAACAGTTGCATAGAACAAAATTATTTTAATCATCTCAGAATAGCAAAACGGGTTTCCTAAGGGATATTTCGCATCCTTCGCCTAGACCGTTTTAACTGTTGATATAATTGAGGCATTGGATCATAGACTTGAAAGTATTCTTATACTAGTAGATTACTTCAAGGCTTTTGACACTATAAATCATGACTCTGGTTGGCAAAGAGAAGATATTACGGTTTTGACGGCGACTCACTGTCACTCATTGCATCGTATTTCTCTAAGAGGTCACAAAAAGTGTTTGTTAATGGTGTGTACTCGAAGTCTAGTGCCATACTATCAGGAGTTTCTCAGGGCTCTCTCTATCCTTCGTCCTCTTTTCTTTATTATTTACACGTCTGAACTTATAAGCTCTCTTCATGTCGGAAAGATACAAGCTTTTGCTGACGATACCAAGATATACTCATCAGTTCTTTTCAAAAGACTTTGTTACTTGTAACGAAACTATTAATCATGAACTAAACAACCTAAAAGATCTTTCTAAAAAAACACGGCCAACACTGTTTGGCAAAAGAGATCCAAATGCATATTCAAAAAATAATATTAAAATCAAAATAGATTACCATTTTGTAATTCTGCTCGTAATCTGGGTGCTATATTAGCTGGGTGTTATATTAGGGTGCTTGATTTTCAGCTTAGTTTTTCCGATCATGTTAAGCAACTACTACAAAGGTCATATATATGGCTTAAACAACCGTATTCCAACAGAAATTTTTAAGTATCAAGTTAATGGCAATGTTATGTGAATCTCTTGTACTTTCCTTATTTAACTATGCTGATCTTATTTATGGCCCTTGTCTTCGTCAAGCGGACAATATCATATTGAAAAGGTGCAGAACATGTATTCGTCTAATTTTTGATTTAAGAAAATCAGATCACGTATCACATAAAATTAATGAGTTGAATTTATTAAATATGTTAAACCGTAGAACTCAACATTTGGGTGTTTTTATGCACGATTTAATTCAAAATTCATATCTAAATCTCTAAAAACTAAATTTAAAACCAATTTGAGCGTCCATGATATAAATATCAGAAATAATTTAAAATATATTATTCCTTGACATAATTCAAGAACATACGAGAAGTCTTTTACTTATAATGCGATTAAAACATGTAATTCCTTGCCAAACAATGACTTCAACTTCATAATTTAACTAAGATTAAGTCAGGATTTAGGTTGGATTTGTTTGTGTACAGTCTTGTTTTGGTGCAGGGGATCTTTTTTCGTACAATAAATATTTCTTTATAATATGTCATCTTTATATTATTTTTCTTATTATTATTATTATTATGTATGATTATCGAAATTTATTTATTATTTATTAGGGTTAAGTTTGAGTAGCCTTAGGCTAGACTTCGCCTTTTCTTCTTTTTCCTTTGTAATATTTGTCAATCTGTTGTTTTTTTTTGAAAAAAGACGATTATTATTATTATTATTAATGGTGACGCTCTCCTAAATAAGTTTCTTTATTTAAGGCAGCTTAGTTTTGTGGGTAAATCGGTTAGTTGCGGAAGAATACTATTTGATTTGAATTCTCTTCAGCTACCGATTTGTTGAAATCATATATTTTATTATATTTTAGTTGTATTGCCTCTTGTATGTACATACGTATCCGGCTTTAAACTGTGATAACTACATTTTTATTCCTGTAATAAGTGCTATTTTAATTTAACCCGAGAGAACCTCGACTTCCAGCCCTGAAGATGAATTAAATATAATTCCACTTCTTAGGTATTCCCGCTTTAAGTTTCTTTTTCAGCTGGTTATGATTAATATTCTTATTATCTTCCGTTTCCAGGTATTTATATATTTTGTGTTCTTCGAGAGATATGAACCTGTTCTTTTACAATATTTTATATTTATCTTTTTTAATGTCTTTTAAGCATTTTTATTTGTTATTTTGACACATTCTTCAATTCCAACTATACATATATTATGGCTGAATTCTTTTACTATAACTAGTTGAGTTTGAAGCTCCTTACAAAACTTTATTATTATTGCTTAATATTTTTTGTTGAACATAAGTCAAAAAAACTACCTCAGACGATCGCTTCATATATTTTGGTTGCCGTTTCGATCTCTATGAGATCATCTTCAGGACTCCGTTTCTGTTTACATTGCAATAAAAACAACTTCTAACAATTTGCCCATGCTTTTATATTCTGGTAAGTATCATTTCCATATCTGTCTTTGATGGTTTCTAAAAATCCTATATCTTGTCAGCATATCTCTAAAGCCGTATTATATGCGAATTTTTTCTCGTGATCTTAGCTGGTAAACTTGCTTAATTTTTTTGTTGGTTGTAGGTCAAAAAACTACTTTAGACGGTCAATTTGTAAATTATTTATATATTTGTTATAGAGGGCACTAGGTAAATTCTATGTGAAAAATTAAGGCTTAGCTAGAATATCTTTGAAACGTTTTTATGAAATTTTGTAGTTTCTTGAGGATCATCTCAAAATTTTTCAGAAAATGTGTTTTTTAACTTCATCTTCCAGAACGAACTAGTGAAGATATAATTATTTAAGTAAAAGCGCATCAAAATTTCTTATTTATGTCATATTTATATATTTGTCTATTTATTTATATGATATAAGAATTTAGACATTAGATAGAGTCTCACTAAGCACCTAGATCTTTGTTTTTAGAGATGTTCTCTATATGCCATATATTTTAAAGTATCGATAATATTTTCGATAGCAAGCGAAAGATATGTTTGTATTATTTTAAAGATCTACCTGTAAATAAGCCTCAATATAGAAACATGTTTAACCAATAATTCATTGATAGAATAATTTCTCAAAGTGATTCCATTTTTCAAAAATCATCTACTATGATTTATGTTTCTATAGCACTTGATTTCTGTAGGTAATATAATATATGCTTTTGCCTAATATAATTAATGTATTTTAAGATCAAATTATTATTACTGAAAGTGGAACCTGTTTATCATGTTGGACTCTTGTGTTGTGATTATGTTTCCAATTAATGTAGAAAATATTTGGGTGTTCATGTACGTAATTACAACTGGTAAGCACATACATGAATCTTATCTCTAGAATATTATATTGAAAAGAAGTTCTGGTGGGTACAGCCTATCTTTTTATATATAATTTTAAGAGCATATTTTTGAATTATAGTTGTTTCTTGTCCGAAACCAAAATACGCTATGTTAAAACAGATTCAACTGGTAATCTATAAACTGCAACTAAATTGCTCCTATTTAAAAAACCCCTTAGGAGATAAAATGTACGTATTAAAATGTGTGCTGCTTTGAGACATAATAAATATAAGGTTGCCACTTGAGATATGGATTAAATATAGTATAGCACATATCAAATTCTTTTAAAACACATTTTTCCATTATTAGATTATTACTTCTTAACTATAAGCCATATTAGGTATTACTAGAGAAAGGAAAAATGATTTGAAAATTATATTCTTAATTGACCCATATACTAATTTTATTAAAAGGATCTAATTAAAAGAATGCATTAATAAAATAAAAAAAAGAATGAGTTTTCTAAAAAAAAATATTTTTGCAAAATGTAAATGAAAAATGATTACGTATCGTCTATATGAGGTTGGTGATTAAAAAAAAAAGAAAGATCTTTGCAGTCTATCTTCTTTTTTTTTTAATTTAAACTTGGCATTTAAGCATGGGGGTCGAAGTCATATGGAATACAGTTTTGCACTAAAACCGAGACAATTTATTTTTATTCCCTATAAGGATTAAATTAAAATAATTTTTATTTATAATAAATTACAATAATTTTGTTGAGCACCTCATTTTCTCCTATTCAATTTAGTCCATGGCCCTTATGATCTAAATATTACCACTCACCTCAAATATATTAAAATGATCCCTTAAGAAAAAAATAATAGTTAAACACGTAATTCCACGACTAGACGAACCAAATTAAAAAAAATAATAAAACACGAAATTCACCGCTCAAGCCCTATTTAGAGCCGGTTCTTCTATTCTTGTCCTCGGTAACCAGAAGTCAAACTATCGCACCCCGGTCTCTTCAAGCCGTAAGCACGTCTTGCGCGAGACTACCTTTAACTTCTTCTCGCCGGTACCACCCGTTGCTGGTTCGACGACGTTCTACTGCAGCACCACCTGCACTTCAAAGTCTTCGTTTTCAAAGGTGTGGTACTGTTTGACCAACTACTTTGATTTATTACGTTTGCCAAAGCATCTCAAGAATGAGGTGTATACGTTGCTTAAACTTGTACGTGTGAGATACCAGGCTAATGTTAATTGTTACGACATTGGTTGGAGATTTTTTGGGATTGATTATGGTGTTGTGAAATCTGTGTAATTTTTTCTGTTTAGCCTTGTAGTGCCTTTTGTAATTCATATTCAGTAAAATATATAAATAATACCTATAAGCGTTCCAACTTATTGGTAATAGAATATAATTCGCATTACTAATCACAGATTTTATAGATTGATTTATTGATTACTGGTTTCCGTAACTAGATGCAAGTTAATATTATAATTCTGAAATATGGGTTTATGACTGCAATTGGACTGGAATTGAACAATAAAATGTATTGTGAGCCTTAAATGGCCTGAGCTTATAAAATGAACAAGGGAAAGTATTATTTGTTCCCATTAACATTGATCCAAAAGGTAAACTAACTAAATACGAATAGTTTTCTGTTAAAATAATGAAGGCACAAGTCTCTCTTACTTTTCTATTTTTTTAGGCACGGTTCTAATATACGTGGTCAGATTTACATAAATAAATATATATCATCACATTAATTATGCAAAGCAGATAGGACAATATAAATAATTAATAAAACTATAAAGGCGCCCCTTTTCGTCAGCGAAAATTAAATTCCGCATCCGGTTTAACTTAAGGCAGTGACTTGCATTCCGCGCAGTTCCATGTTCCAATTTAAACGCCATTGTTTCAAAACGCATCCTCTTAAGGCAATTATTCTATGCAACCACGTAACAGAAGCGTTAGTTAATAACATCGCAAAAGGAACAAAAACAAGACTAGAGATTATTAATTAAATGCTAATTTAATTGCACCACCTCGCTAACAGGGTCTTCTTCGTCTTTAGTTGAGTTTTATTAGTTGTCAAGGGAAACAGAACCGTCTCAAAGGATTGTTTAAAGAAATGTTTATCATAATAGAGAGTAGGAAGGTTGTTATAAGGCTTCTTCTAATTCTTTAAATATAAATTATTTGAAAAAGCTTTAAAACTTTATAGGATCTTAAAATACAAGATGTAATGCATAAAAAAGGTCGAATACAAGCCTGTACTCTTCGCTATGTTCACCTTGAGACGTTTTTCTGTAACAAGAGCGATTAGGCGCCAAAACAACTCCTTCGGGCGGTCTTCAAGATGAATAGCTAAATAGGTGCATGAACTGCGTTCCATCCGTACAGGGATGCAACAACGTACAATTTCCAAGTTGAATTCGTGACTGGCAACCGCGTTTGCTATTAAATGTATCTACGGTAGATATCGAAAATTTGCGTTGCATCCAATTGTATGCTTATGGGTACTTCGTGATGGGTTTCCGTGATGGACTTCGGGAATGATCGAGTGGGTTTATGTAAGGGGATTGTTTAGTTATTAAAATAATTTTATGGTGTTATGAGAAATGCATAAGAACACTCGTAAAGATTAACTTCTTGCATCAGGAAAATCTATACATGATGAACTCTTCTTTTCATAAAAAATCCCAATGCAAGTGGACATAGGTAAATCCAAACCGCAGAGCCAAGAATAACGTAGATTTTATTCTAGCGAACAAAAAAGAAATAATCAGGGACATCGGAGTATTTATCAGATTTCGATAGGAAGCGATCACAGGTTAATCCTTGATAAGATACGATTGAATGTAAAAATAGAAGGAACCAAGATGATGTTAAAATCACGAAAGATAAAATGGATTCCCCCAGAGAACAACGATAAACATGTAGATACACTGCCAGACATTTACAAAATTTAGAAAGCAATCTAAGGGCTATTGACAAAAAACAAGTAATAAGATACCAAATCGATCGATCTGAAGAGAAATAAGAAAAACCAACACAAACGAGATAAAAAGAGTAATAGAGGAAAACAAAAGTCTTAAAGTTCTGAGACGAAATATAAATCGCATATGCAGCAAAAACATGTACAGGATTAAAAAAAAACAAAAAAGGAATTAATATGGATAGAATATAGATCCTCGAAGTTATTGAATCCTTTTATGGTGAACAAAACAAAAGTAAAATCTTCAGTCAGGATCCCATCAAACAGTTGCCAGTTGGTAATTAAAATGTGATCTGTGTAGGTTTATGTCTAGGCCTGATGCTGCTCCGTTAGGAGCAAAACACGTGTAGCTTTTTAAGTTTTAAAAATTTTATATATGATATCCTGACTGAGTTTTTACTTTTGTTTTTGTGTGGTCTCTTGGAGAATGAATGGATGATATGTTTCTACTTTTATGGCGAGATGTTTGGGAGGAATGATAAAAGCCAGGACCAACCTATATACTCAAGATCATAGGCCAGGGATCAGTGGAAATGCCAGAAATAACAACATTCGAAGTAAAAATGGCACTTTCAGATATGAAAAATAAAAATTCCTTCGGCGACTATTAAGCGTTTGCCATATCCGTTCTTTTTATTTATCCGTCTTTTTCTCTTCTCCGAAGTTTTTCTTTTCTTTAGTATATTTTGCTTTTATCTTCTGTCATTTAAACTATCGGGACTTTAAGCCAAGCACCTATAGTAAGTTATTTTGACAGTATGTTTCATTTTTATTTTCTTTTTTGTGTCTCGTTGTCTCTCTGCGTCTCTCATTTGACTTCTTTTTTTTCTCGCATTCAAATGCTGTCAACTTTTAAATTTCTATTTTATCTTCTGATTTTTTTCTACCCTATTTTAAGTCTACAATTTTTCTTTTTCTATATTTTTCCTATTTACTGTTGCTTGTTTGCATCTTTGTTTGCTTTGGCTTAAAGATTTAATTTATTTGTATCACCTTGTAGTGCAATGGGATCTGACCCAGGGTGACCTATTGCACTGCGACTATTGTTGACCTATTGTGCTTTCTCTGTCCCTATCTATTGACGGTCATAAACAGGATCAGCTCCTCCAGGAGCAGCGTCATTAAATTTATCTTACTCAGCCTATATGTGTGTAGAATCCTGTATCAGCTGTGGTCCATTGCTCCAGAATTGAATGTTCCGTCGACTACTCTTCCTCACCTCGGTATCTGCAGATATCTGTACCGGATAAGTCCATTCTGTATAGATAACCATCGTAGGTGTAGTGGCCTGTCCAGTCTTAAAGTTAGATCGCACTCCTAGGATAGAAGCTCTAAAACTTTTCCAGATTAAACCAATCCTTTAGACGATATCATTGAGCAATCTCTTCTGCAAGGAAACCTTTATTGAACCTAAAAGATGGGGTGGATCCAATAAAGTTTTCCACGGGTCCTTTTTTGCGTAGATGTCCGCCATCTCATTCCCCGTGTACCTCTTATGTTCTGGTACCCGGACCGGTGTGATCTGATTCTAAGTCGCCAGTTCATTGACTTGCTGTGGCATTCCAGTAGTCATCTAGACCTGTATGTGTAGCCTCTTAGGACCCTAATAACCCATTGGCTATCCGAGAATATATTAACCCGTATTCTTCTGTGTTCTCTTCTGGATAGGATTTCCACACTTTCCAATATCGCATATAGTTCCGCTTGGAAAACAGTTGTATCCTTGCTTTGTGTTATGGATGTGTGTGCTCTAGGCCCTACTATTCCTGCTCTAATTCCGTGAATCATGGATGTTCATCCATCCGTGTACCACATTTGCAATCCATCCCGTAAACACCTTGGGTTTCCGCAACATTCTTCCCTTGTAGAGAAGTGGATTCTGTGTTCCCTATCGAAATAGTTTACTGGGTTCATGTGGTCGCCCACCTGAAACATATTAAGTATTCCAGATTCCCTTCAGGATTGACAGATGACCCTTAAGGTTTTCTTTCCTGTAGGCGGAGATTGCCCTCGTGGCTGCTTCCTCTTGTACAACCATATTGAGCGATGTTAGGTTTGAGAGAACCTCTATCGTCTGCACAGTCTCGATATGGCTGTCTTTTGCTCGGTTTTTATCCAACATACAGTATGATGGATCACCGTCTGGATATATATTCAATAGGTGTTTTTGGTGCTTAGACGCTAGGATGTACCAAATAATGAATAAACCATAACAATGTTGTCTTGCCTCTCAAAGGTTCCTTGTCGCCTTTTTTAGTACTGATGCGGTTACCAGGTGAGTTTTCTATCCAGGACGAGACTTAGATATTTTACCCTCTCCCTGGGAACGATCTCGATACCGCTCATCCAAAGACTGGGGATGTTCATCACTCCTTTCCTACATTTTTAAAAATGTTACAATGGTCGTCTTTCGCATTATAGATAGCTTCTCCATGTCATGTTCAGGACATCTTGCATCCGTTTTGCAATCGTCTCTGCGTTGCACCCCCTAATACAAAGATATCATCAGCATAACGGATGATCGTGTGCCCTCTTCGGTTAAGGTGACTGATCAAGTCGTCCACCAATAGACCATAAAAGGGGAGAGATAGTACCCCGCCCTATGAGCATCCTTTAACCGCAGTGACACTGAGATCCGTGGATCCAAGTGAGTTCCTAATCGACCTTTGGTCAGCATGCATGCATATGGCTGGATCAGCACCTCTATTAAAGAGTGCTGCTTCTATTGCGAGGAAGTCCACGTTATCGAAGGCTCCATAAATACATACAGGGCTATTTCCTTGAATCCTAAGGCCTTTTCGATATCCCGAACTATTTTGTGCTATGCCGTAATAGTTGATTTGCCCTTCTGTTAGGCGAATTGGAGTCTACGCAACCGTGGATGGAGAATACCTCCGTCCTGAGTTACTGGTTCAATTTTTCCATTATCTTCAACATAAAAGAGGATAGATGGGAGATTTCGGGGGGTATGTTCCCACCCTTATATATGAATATGACTCCTTTCGCCTTCCAAATCCTTGTTAGTTATCACAAATCCAAGTTATCACATATTAGACTCATCATTAATAAGGCTTAGGAAGTATTGACTATCTTTCGATAGCATTTTCTCATTGGCATTTCTGCATTTTCTCTTGGCAACAGTGCCGCAAAAACGCCATCTTGCCTTGGTAAGATATAAAAGAAATCACAGCCCATTCCAATCTCTCAAAGGTCAATATGTTCCTGAGTACCTGGGTCTACTCATGGGTGAACTTGTGGCCATGCACTTGAATGTCAGTATCTGAAGCTTCAAACCTGCATTCAGAAAAGTAAGTTGTAACAAGAAGCTCTAATATCCCATTGAAAAAATCTGTGTAGATGCCATTAGGTTCCTTCACTGTGCCTGTCCGATTCGAGCCACTTTTGAAGGTATTTGTGCAGCCTGGTTATGCAGCTTTTATGATTTCTTTTTGGACTTCCTTAACTTCCTGTTATAGGTGATAAGGGCTTTCCTATTTCAGTTCTTTTGGGTCTATTGAATTCCAATCTTGCTTTGCTGCTCAGTTTCTCGAGATTTCTGGTCCACCAAGGTACCCTCTTCGTGGAGGATTTTATGTTACCAAGGAAATTGTCTTAAAATGAGTATATTGTATCAGTTAGTTTCTTCTCTGATGCATTTAATTCCTCAGGTGATCAAATGGAGAAAATGTTTCCAGTGATTTTTTGAACACCTTGGCGCCATCTATAATAGAGTACCTGCAGTCGTTTCCATTTTTCTTGCAACAAATGCGGATATTTACATGTTGCGCAACAGAAGTTGCCTATACATGGCGCTGGTGGGAGAGCTAGAGCTCGGCAAGTAGGCCTAAACAATCCCTTTTCGCCAACCACAGAATAATCCACCCCTATGCCTCCACTCCCAATGCGCGGTTTTCACTGAGATGGCCCGTTCTTTTAATAAACGGTTGTTTCCCAGTCCAGATCTTTAGGATCTTCCCATTGGAGTGTCGTTGCTCCGAAAGTTTTCCTTCTCAGGCGACTCCACCTATAACAGATACCTAGTATGACAGCGTGGAGTTTCTCTTATGCCAAGAAGGTGTAGATGCCTGTTTAGACTGTTGTGCCCAGTCAGGATTCCCACCAAGTCTTTGATACTCTGTCGGGTCTTTGTTAGCAGTCACCTTGCTTAAGAACTGTCATTGTCTGGTATTATTTCCTTGGCCTGTCTACATCCTTCTGTCCTTCTCCAATTCTTCCTTGTTTTTGTCCCATATAGCCAATAGCGATTCAAAGCTTAAATCCTCTTCCATAACTTAGCAGTACTTGTAAGAAAAAAATTATTTCTTGATATCGTTTATAAAAACGTATGTCATATCGTACTGACTAGTTAATATGTTGCGTGACAACAAGACTCAAGGCATAAAAACATCTTTTTAATAAAACGTATTCTTTTAGAGTTACTCCGGGTATACCAGACCTCAGAACATGTCTGCTAAATCAAAAACTCCAAATGCTAAACTGCTGCTTGGAACGAAAAATCACCCGAGACACGATCAAGTACTCCTCCGCGGAAAATTCTGATGAAGACGACGAATTCTTTGATGCCTCAGATGATGTGGAAGACGAGGAACGGCGCAAAGAAAAATTTCTGCCATGGGACAAACCAGTGGGCAGATTTAGCAAGTTTGGCGATATGAAACTTATTAAAACCGGCGATCCTTTATACATTCCTTTCACTCAGGATCCTGTGCTGAAAACGGAAGATCAGGTGCAAGAAGATACTGGTAAGTAATTAAAAACTTTCGTATTCAGCCAATTTTGAAGGAAAATTATTAGACTGGCTGTTTAATGATAAACGAGAAATTCGTGACCCAGTTTCCTCACAAATTTAAATAGCTATTTTAATTTCGTTGCCAGATATCCTGGTAAAATTGGGCTCGGATCAGAGAGCGTCTGAACTTAGGGCCAGAATAATGAGCGCGAGTCTCCTGTCGGATATGGAATCGTTTAAGGCGGCCAATCCTGGATCCGTTGTCGAGGATTTTATCAGATGGTAAATAAATAATTTATGTTTTAAGAAGACGGATTTTCCGAGTTAAATTAGAAAATAGTTTTTTTTTGTTATTAAAGCGAATTCATTTTATTTATTAAAGTGGTAATTTAATTTAATTTTTTGCATTAAATGTAAAAAAATATTATAATCTTAATTTTGTTTCAAAATTTTTCAACAAAAAACCTTTTAAAATAGGTAAATATAAATATTATAATGTTAAAAATATATATACGACAGGCGGTAAAGCTTGGCAAGGCCAATGTTTGCATCTACAAACATTGGACAACTTTATAAAAAAATAAGATGCAACAGCAAATTGCTTCTCGATTTTTTATAAAGCATTATATGGATTTTTAATAAATAAATGTTAGTGTACGTTAGTTATTATACAGGGTAATTTTTATAAGAAGGTCATGCTTTTGGAGGATGATAGGGGACGTAAAAAAATAACTTTTGATATAAGACACTATGGGTCGAAAATGCCTCAGAAGCAAAATAAAGGGGGTTAAAGTTTTTAAAAAAATTAAGAAATCAATTTTTAGTTTTTTGACTGTTTAAGATATCGGTGTCAAATTTTCTCAATAAAGCTACCTAATAAAGATGCTTTAAATGTAAAAAGTAAATGTTTTAGTTTCAACCAGTGGCGTAGATCAGATAGGCATTAGAGTAATTTTTTAATAAAAAAAAATAGTGCGCCACTGATAATCAAAAATTTTAAGAATCCTTGGTTTATTTAACAGAAAAAAAGGTATCCTGCATCTTTTTCCCAAAAGACACCATTTTATCAGAATTTAAAAATAAATAACTTTAATAAAAACTAAGGAAACAAAATTATTGGATAACGGTAAAAAATACTAAATAATAAATAATAATAATTAATAATTAATTTAAAGGGTGCTCAAAGTGGTCGCCATTTTGTTCGATATATAGCCTGCAGCGTAATGTTAAATTGTCGTGAATTTTCTGAATAACTTCACCCCTATCTTTAATTTCGCCTGCAGCTACTGCAATGCGAGCCAAAAGATCATGTTCATCCGGCACAGGTGTAGAATAAATAAGTTGGTCCAAATGACCCCACAAATAAAAATCACAGGGATTTAAATCGGGGGAGCGCGCTGGCCAAGCCACTGGGCCTCCCCTCCCAATCCAACGTCTACGATATCTTTGCAAAGTATATAGATTTCAACTTTTCAAAGTTAGACTGTGATCTTTGGTTCAAATATTCCCTGACAACGCGACCATAGTGTGCCGGACAAGCATCATGTTGAAGCCACATTATTTGCCGAACATCCAATGGCACATCTTGTAAAAGTTCAGGCAGTACATCTCGAAGAAAAATCAAATAATTCCAATGCAATGAGACGTCTTGGCAAAATGTACGGATCAATCAAGTTCTCCCCTATAATGCCTGCCCAAACATTCACAGAGAATTTTTGTTGGTAGCTACGGATAAATTTAGCATGAGGGTTTTCATTAGCCCAGACATGATTGTTTCTTGGGTTGAAATGTCCCTCTCGGCAAAACGTTGATTCGTCACTAAACAAAATAGCTTGGCGAATGTCTGGGTGTTCAGCCTCTTATTGAAGATACCAAGTGGCAAACGCGAACCTATTAGCATAGTCTTGGGGCAACAGATGCTGAACCTTTTGTTTTTTAAATGGATAAAGGTGGTTATCATGCAAAACTTTCCAAACCAACGTTTGGCTTATCCTCAGATGATCAGCAATTTTTCTGGTACTTGTATTTGGATCCTCTTCAATATTGTGAAGTATTTCCTCCTCAACATTATCACGAATAGGTCTTGCACGAACTCTTATGCCTGGGTTCACCTAAAACAAAAAGTACATGTTAATTTTTTGTTTTTATTTTTTTTAAGTAGGTACTTACTTGTAATTGTCCTCTCTCACGTAGACTCCTGTCGACCTTAAGAAAAAATCTTCTCTCTGGGACCATTCGATTGGGAAAACGTTCAGCATAAATCGCGCGAGCCAATACAGCATTTCCTCTGGATTCACCAAGGGTTAAATGCATATCTGCCAATTCATTCCACGTAAATCGCTCCATAACATTTAAAATAAAGCAACGGCAGAACAACTACCTTATTTAAATTAATCAGGAAGATGACGTTATAACAAAGTTTTGATTCGTATGTCAAAGATATCCTAGCAACCGTCAAAGCTATTAGTTATTTTGTTATCATGTCCCTCTCTGCAATTTGCGTGGCATTGAGTTAGCGGATATGCACACTCGGCGAATCCGATGAGTTCGTGCGAGACCAAATACAAGTACCCGAAAAATTGCTGGACACCAACTTTATCCAATTAAAAAACAAAAGGTTCTGCATCTGTTGACCCATCTTCAACAAAGGGCTAAACACCCAGACATTTGCCAAGCTTTTGGTTGTGGTGGCCTGCATGGTTTCTTAGCCAGCGAGATCCCCTAATTGAAATCCTTGTAATCTTATTTGTGGGATCAGTTTTATCTACTTATTTACTTGACACCAGTTAAAGAATCATGTGGCTCGCATTGCCAGTAGCTGCAGGCGAAATTAAAGATAGGGGTGAAGTTATTTAGAAAATTCACGACAATTTAACATTACGCTGCAGGCTCTGTATCCAACAAAATGGCGGCCACTTTGAGCACCTTTTAAATTAATTATTAATTATTATTATTTATTATTTAGTATTTTTTAACGTTATCCAATATTTTTTTTTCCCTAGTTTTTATTAAAGTTATTTATTTTTAAATTCTGATAAAATGGTGCCTTTTGGGAAAAAGATGCAGGATACCTTTTTTTATGTATGGCATATCAGTGGGAGAAAATATGAAAAAACCTCCGAAACAAGCAATTTTGTAAAAAAAGTATGGGAAATTTAATTATTTTTACTACTCCCATTAAGCCCAAAGCTAAACGTATTTCACACATTTTTTTTCAAAAATTAACCATCAAAGAAATTATTGCCATTTTTTTATTTTTTACCCAAAATTAGTAGGAAAACTTAATATTTTTCAAAAGTTGCCCATAGAAAAGCCTAGAAAAAACAAAAACTGATCATTTCCATAACATCATTTTACAAAAAATGAAACGCTGGAAACCATGTAATTAAAAAAAAAAGTATTTTAGCAAAAATAAATAAAATAATAAATAATAAATAAAAAAATAAATTAAAAAATTGTAAAGAGCAAACATTTTATTAAAATATATTGAATTTGTATTTAACTGGAACATAAATTTGATTAAATTGTTTTTTTTTTTAAGAAATAGATATATATAAGATAAATTGACTTAATAACAAAGAAATTAAATAATTGTCCTTATTTATCAGAATATATAACTTCTTCAACGACATTTTCGATGGAAAAAAAATATAAAAGCACAATTAAAAACACCCAAATATAACAGTGACAAAAAAATATACAATTAATTGTGATAGAATTTGATAACTCTTAAATAAATTTACTGCTTAAATACATCAAATCCGGCCTTACCAAAAATTCGTTATTTTGGCTATTTTTAAATTTCTGAGGTTTAATTAGAAGTTAATTTTAAAATATCAATTACACGAATTAAAAAACTTACACAATAACGAAGTTACTGTTTTCTTTCTTATTTTATTTATAGGCATTCGCCCAGGGACTGGATTGAGGAGGACGAGCTTGACGAGTTTGGCCAGAATAAAGGACATCTTAGTCCAAGAATGCAGCTTAATGACAACATTTGGGTCGAAATGTGGGAAAATGCCAGACCTGTTCCGGCTAGCAGACAAAAAAGGCTGTTCGATGATACCCGGGAAGCTGAGAAAGTTTTACAATTTTTGGGTAAGTTTACTGAAGACAACGTTACGTACCATTAACGTCTTCTAATAAATCCTGTTTTGTGGCCAACTTCAAATCCTATATTTACGGTTTTTCATACGCTCGTATTTAAAAAAATTAAACTCTACTATTTCACATTTTGCATTCTCCATAGGTTATGCCCCAACGACACTAAAACGTAATGTCTAAAAAAATATTTTTTGTGTCAAGGTTTTCCTTATTTTATTCTGCAAATTGTTATAATTTGTGTTTGTATCTCTTACCTTTTCTGAATTCTAATGGTAAGTTCCCTATTGGAATCAGGAAAACAATAAGAGGCACTTGTGCAATTTGATACTTACCAACGACAAAATGCTTATCTAAAATGTTTTAATGTGGCAAATTTAAATTACCTTCGGAGATATCCGACAATTTTAGTAACTTAAAAAATATATGATATACCTATTTTTTTCCACACATAACTTTTGCTGTATATTTGCATCTATCTTAGTCATTCTATTATAAAAAATATGAAAGTATGTGATCTCACTTTTCAATATTTTTGGAAAAAACAAATTCTTACACCTGACGGGACTTTTCGAATAGATAAACATAAAACTGTCAGTACTTGGAAATGTAATTTCCTCATTTTTGAAAAATATTAAGACCTGTAAATAGGAGTAGTAGGATCGATAAACGTTAATAATTACGGCTTAATATGTAAATAATATATACACGACGGTGCCGAAATACACATGTAATAACATGGAACGTAACTTCAAAACCTTAAGTTAATCAGAGAACAATGTTTTACTGATTTTCCGACTCTTCACTTGCTTGCCATTAAGAAGGGAAATGCAATACGCCACACTTCCAGATTCAGTTTCTCCAATTTGGTTTCCATTCTAGTTAGTAGTTAATACTCCCTAGCTAATACTCCCTATTAGCAGAAACACACATAGTTCACCTATTGATTTCTACAATCAAGATCTCATTTTGCCGGACGTGTATAGTAAAATGTATATAAAATTTGTTTTTACACTACCATGTGTAAAGTATTCACTTTCCATGATATACAAATTTAACCTTTTTAATGCATAAAGTAAACCTGACATTAATTTGGCATTTAATTTGGAAGTTGTTAAATCAGTATAGTAGCTCTAGAGGAAAAGGTTATATTATGCGTCAGATAATACATACGTTTAAAAAATTTTGTCAAATTATTTGGTCTTAAAAGAAAGATGATTTGGAAAAACGGAAGGATAATTTTTTCATGTTGTCCGATTTGCATGCAAAAACTCCCGAGTTCAATATCGCTCAATACACTACTGAGCGGTTATGAAGCAATAATGTAATACATGTATATATACTTTTGATAAATCTAATTTTTCTTTTTTTTTAATTCATTTTCAAAAATAAGTCTGCTAATTTAATATGTAATAATAAAACAACTTTATTAAGACCTTAATTTAAACTTCTTTGTTCCGCCCCATAAGCGTACTTGAAAGTAAATCAGATACCAATAGAACCAATTTGGTTTTCGGGAGGGGTTAAGCACAACCTATGCAACTCTAGAATTTACAAAAAAAAAGTGACAAATTGTCTTGATACTAGAACCAACTGTTTAGCAGTTTTCCTAGACCTCGCCAAAGCGTTCGATAGCTTCAACACTTCTGAATGTTCTAAATTCCAATGGGGTACGTGGGATCGCCTTGGAAGTGGATATTATACGGATGGTCAAGATTGATAAAACTCAAAGTCATCCTGTTAAAATTCAGATTGGTGTTCCTCAAGGTACCATATTTCTCCAGTTCTTTATATTCTTTAAATTTTATTTATTTAATATTGGGTAGCATATCTTTTACTTTCAATCACTGCTTCACATATTTTTTTCATTTATTTTAAAAGTTTTTCAATATAGTCTTGAGAAATTAATTTCCATTCCACGTTTTGAGTTTCTTCATAGAATTATTTTACATTAGGGAGATTTTTTTTGATGGATTCTTCAATCGATTTCATTCCGCAAATTCTCGATTGGGTAGAGATCTGGGCTTTGGGCTGGAAAAACCATCACGTCAACTTTATTGGACCTTAACCAACTTTTAACTTGTTTTGATGTGTGTTTTCAGAGCAATCTCAAACCAAATGATATTACCACCACCGTGTGTTATTGTATATATTTTGAAATAAATATTTTATTCTGTCACGATATTGGAATTGTCGAGAATACCGGCTAATTATCCACCAATCCGGAATAACACAAGCCATACGACGTCTCTAGGTCAGCAAATCTCCGGAACCATGGTCAGCCGAGTATATAAAGAGCCGCGTCGCCGCTAATATATATATATATATATATATATATATAAATATTAAATATTAGTAAATAAATATTTCTAGTAGTTGTAAGTGATTGTGTTTAGTATTTTGAGTCGGTAAATAAATCAGTTGACTATTTTTGTGCATCGAATATTTTAATTCACACCTTAACGAATGGTAAAAACGATACGTTTTGCTGGTCTGCCTACCCAGCAAATGCCATCTGATCTAAACAGTTTAAAATGACTTTCATCTTAATACACTACTGTTTTTTAATTTTCGTATAAACCAGCATCTTGTCTTCGTTTTATAGTGCTTACCCATATTGAAACATGTCACAACGGTTGTTTAACTTTAGAAGCACTAATGAATGAATCTTGCACAACCAATCTCTTGGTATTTCTATTCAGCACACTATCAGTTTTTCTTTTTTTTGCTACTTCTTGGAACTCTTTCCAAGGTACCCGTTTTTTAAAATTTAAAAATGGTTCCGAATACTGCTGATTTAGGGTCAAATTTGAAATCTACTATTAAAGAGAACCTTATATTTTTTGCTTCAAATAGCCCCTATGATCATAGAATGACAAAAATTTTCCTGCGAAAATGCGTCCTGTCCGTTTTCCGGACTCTATTAAGTCTCAATTAAGCAAAAGCTACCAAAATTTGTTGTAGAAATGGCCATTTACAATTTTCCGACTTTAGAATAACTGAAATCAGTTACATGAATAGTTGTTTTTGATTAAATTTTTTGATATTTTTTAAATATAAATATGCTAAAAACACTGCGGAAATGCATATTTTTTTTCAAAGATCATTTGGTTGAATTGGGTTTTATATAATATTTATTTTCACTCAAATTCAACCCAACCCAATTCACAATTCAGTACCAACACCAATTCAGTATGTCCCACTCTCACCAAACCAAACCGAACCCACAAAAAAAACTATACTAAAGAAAAAATTTAAGATTTTATTATCACATTTTAGAAAAAACATAAAAATTATATTGACCTGCAATAATTAAAATATTAATTATAAAGTAAATAGTTAAATTCTCATTAGAAAAACTGAAACATATTAAACAAAGAAATAAACATCCAATAAACCAATTAAGTATTGTGTAAATAATATTTTAGCCTACTCTAACTCTAAAATCTCCATATTCCATCCTTATGGCACTAAGGACTTTAACCGTAGGATCTAATTTTTTTTACAATGCCTTCTCCAAACATACTCGCATAATTTATCAGCAAAATCATCTTCTGGTATATGTTGCCCTCGTAAAAACTTTTTTGCTACACTGACTCTATCCTTTGAGTATGAACATTACCTTCAGTTACAAACTCTACACTATGATTTACTAAATAATGTTGGTATCCAGAGTTTTTTAAAGCATTATAAGCCCTCCTCTCATCAGTATGAATAATAGACCCTACATTTACATGCTCCAAAATAATTAAGGTAAGTGTAGTAGTATCTCCTTTGTTATCAGGACATACAACTAGCCTTAGGTCGTCAGAATTATTTGCTATCATAGCCAATACCTAATGCCCCTCGATGATACGTCCACGATTGTACTTCTTCTTTCCAAACTTCGATTCATCGATCTAAGTCAATAAAACATACATTAAAAACCCAAGCCTTATTAAAATAACTCAAAATCATAAAATACCTGCACAATAATTCAAGGACCTCCAATTTTACTTAAACCAGCTTGAATTTGAGTACATGAATTGGAGATTATTTCTTAGCAATATCCCATTCTTGCGGCAATTTTTGCAGTTAAAATTTTTTCTTGCAAGTCCGATACACCTACAGCAATTCTCTCGTAAGACAAAAAAAAATATGCATTTCCGCAGAAGGTTTTTAGCATATTTACATTTTTAAAAAATTCTTAAAACTAAATAAAAACATCTATTCATGTAACTGATTTCAGTTATTTTAAAGTCCGAAAATTGTAAATGATCAATGCACTTCCGCAGAAAAATTTTGATAGTTTTTGTTTAATGGACACTTCCAAATATTAAATAAACCACATTTTATTATACAACTGACTTCAGTTATCCTAAAGTAGGAAAATAGAAAATGCATTTCCGAGAATTTTTTTTGTAGATTTTGTGTAAGGGACACTTTCAAATACTAAATACACCAACATTTCTTACATAACTGATTACAGCTAAACGAAAGTTGAGCCCTGATTTTTTTTAAATTTTAGTCCTTTGCTTCGTGTTTTTCACCACCAAATTTTTTTCTTTTATTAGCACAGACTAATGTACATCCCTAAGAATGTTGAATCTTTATATTTTTAAATTTATCACTCAGATGAACTCAAAAGTACAAAAAAAAACTGAGCAAGAAGTAAATATAAAATGTAGTGAATCTACAATCTACATATGAAGTGCCTAAAAAGGAAAAAATATCAGTAAAGAATGTGGTCTTACAAGAATAACAAAAACATTCTTATGATGGGATCTTTTTAAATCCAAATCTTGTTTATGTCTGAATTGTTAAATGTTATGGTATTAAATTTATTAATTTAATATTTTTGAAAAGTTGCTCTATATATAAACGATAGTGTAGGGTTTTTTTTAACAACGGTAGTTGAGTCAGCAGGAACTTTGGTTTTATATTATGAATATTATATATTTTTTACATTAAATTATTTATCTAGTCGTGTATTTATAATTTTTTTATTATAATAATATAAATCTAATATCATGAAAATATACTTTTTATTATTTAATTAAATGCCTCATCTCGGCATTTAAACTGTTTTGACATCTTCAGTATTTTTTAACATGTTTTTACTTACTAGTGCCTAAAACAAACGCGCAGTATTTAGGTAATTATTATTTATGCGTTCTTCGGTAGTAGAAAAATTTATATAATATTCATCTGGAAAATGTCCTTTTTTTACATATAGAAATTTTTTCTACTTGTTACATAAATAACTATTAAAATAAAAATAATATTTTGTAGAAAAAAGCTTTATAATACTGTATCTCTATTTTTTTTCAGATTTTAGAACGATCGGCCAAATAGCAGAACTAATAATCCCGGTACTATCCCAAGTCGCCATCTGTCGTCTAGTTGACGAAATCGAAAATCTAACCTGCACCATACCCGACTCGGAGTACCGCGTTACCAGTTTACTAAAACACGGCGAAAGAATCTCGCGAGACGTGACGTTCCAGCCGAAGAGGTTTGAGGTCTTCACGCAAGAGGTCACCGTCCTTGAGATGCAAATCTCTCAAGTAAATTCGTTACAGTACAAATTAAATCCTCAAGGAATGGAGGATGAGGTGGTTAATAAGCTTATTGGTAAGTCTGATTAAATATTTTTAAATAAAAGTAAAAAAATTAAAAAATTATTCACCTTTTATTTAAACTGAAACATTCGTCAACTACGTGATTCTCATTTATGCTTTTAAGGTAATTGAAATGCTCTTTGAATCTGAGTTAAATACCGGTTAATTTACGTAGTTCCCCAGGCAGCACATTGGATTTATTGAAAAACTTGTTAAATATTTGAACGTTGTTAAGGGATGAAAGATTTTTTTTTCTAGGTAATTATGGAAAATAATTTAATTCTTCTCCATGAATTTGTTGAATGGTTGGTTGAATTTGATATATTGAGGTATTGTTATTCTAAATCCATTTTTAAAAATTATATATTTTTTTATTTCAATTTTTGTTAGGATTACAATTATATAGGTGTGAGTTTCAAGTTATACAGAAAAATCCAAAAATATAAAAACGGTATATTTTTGTTAATTGTATTCATATATTCTGTATATGTTGTGTTTGTTTGTATTGTATCATATATTTTTACCTGAAAAACTATTAAATGGGTCATTAAAAAATAATTAATAATTATAACGCTTTATTGCAACATAAATTAATAAATTACATCCCATATTCTTACAATATATTTTATCGAATGCTGGATATGGCCCTTAAAAGGTCTGCAGAGTCTGGAGAAATTTTCATAATTACATTACAAATGAAATCTTTAAGGATATCAAGGGTGTGTGGCTTATCTTACACTTCATTTTTGACAAAACTCCAAAGAAAGTAATAAGAATAAACTGCTTTATTGATAGCTACTTTATTAATAAGCTACTTTTAAAAGTAAACGAGAATAACCATGCGAAATCAGCTATAGGGGGGGATTTCTAAGGTGCTAAATTTCAATTTTTTTATAGTTTTGTTGATTTAGACTTTTTCCTCTGGTGTTACTACTCGTATAATACTGTTACTTGAATACTGGTACTTAAAACAATTAGTTTATACTCCTTCAGTGGAAAGTGTTGAATAGTTAAGAAATAGGATAGTGGCAATTTGCGCAACAACTGGTATCACAGCAGGCATTTCTGTTGTTTTCATTGTTGTATTTAAAAACTCAAATGTAATACGCGGCGCCGTCTTCTAGTGACTTGAAAACGTAATTAAAGTATCAAACGCTTGTGTATAATCTGGAATTAGGACTGTAGTAGTAGTAATCCAATGAATTAAGCTCGGGTGACCTAGGTGGCCATTCTTGATCCACGTCTGCCTATCCACCGGTTTGGAAAAATATTATCTAGGAATCTTTTAACGATCGCAGCATAGTGGGGATGCGCTCCATCCTATTGAAACCCTATTTCCTGTTATAGCATATTATGTATTTAGGTTATTTTCATCAGCATGTAGTGTTTTCGTCTACTAAATGATAACCTTGTCCTGTCAATGTTCCGTCAAAGAATGAATCTGTTACTCTCTTATTAATAATTCCTGCCCATACATTCGTCTTTTTATAATTCTCAGGATAACTTACTACCTAGTTTGGATTTTTAGGTGCCCAGTACCTAAAATTATGCCTATTTACTTGTCCATTCACACAAAAAGTTGCCTCGTGTGAAAAACATATTTGTCCCACTAGTCTAGGGATTTTATCAGTTCTTTCGGTCATGATCTGGCAAAACCCTTCTTTAATTTCTCAAACATCTTCTCGTAGCTCTCGAAGTATTTGAACTGTATAATGGTGTCACTTTTCCTTCTTTAATAATTATGTTACAGTCGCTCTATGAAGCGTGTTTCCCAACGCGGGCTGAGTACCTGAGCCAGTACTTCCTAGTCTGCCAATATCCTTAACAGTTCCAGTCTCTTTCCACTTTTTAATCCTTTTAACCCTCTAATGCACCTGCCCGCCTTAAGGCGGACTTCATTCAAATTCCATTTAAAACCAAAATATTTCTTTTATTAACGCTACTGCATATGCTTGCCTTTCGGCAAAGTCTACTCAATATTCTAATGTATATTTGGTTGCCTACTTTTTGCATCGACGTAAACAACGCCTGGTTCAAATAATTTTCATTTGAAATCGGGTCAAAAATCGAGTCCGTACGTGATTGTTATTTTGGTGGAAAGTTTTAAATTGTTTTCAAACGGATTTTGGTGTTAAGAAAATTATCGGTAAGTTATTTGTACCTTATTGTTTTAAGAAATTTATGATAGTTGTTGCTAAAATTAAATAGGACCGCCAAGAGCCCCTCTACAATTAAAACAATACAATAAAAACCCTCTATTTTGCAAGTATTTTGATACTTCCAAAATATCATCAGATGAGGCGTTTGACATAATTGAGGGTCTTTCTGACGACACTGATAGCGAGGGTGATATAGACAGTGACGACAGTGACGCTAGCTACGACAGCGATGTGCCTCTTAGCAAGTTGGTTACTGCCGAAGATGAGTTAAAACTCGATCATAAAGAAACATCTTTTGAAGTTGTAGACAACTTTGAAGAAATAGAGCCAGAGCAACCAGCCTAATCATCTGATAATTCGTCAATAAGTGAACCAAGCACGAAACCAAGTATTAGTTTTAATGTACCTAAACCACCCACTGAAGAAGATGAACCTCTTGCTAGTGCTAGTAGTTCAAAGCGTAAATCAACTTATAAGCGTTCTAATCGTGTCCGACCGCCTGAACCTGCTGAGGAACAAGATGGGTCAGAAGTTCCTACCACAGGAACGTTTTCGGGGGATATTACTGGCATAACTAACAATTCGCTGGAATTCAAATCTATTATTTGGAGGAAAAAAATCTTCAATTACACTTAAATGAAGTCGTATTTCGGGGACAAAAACAACTTCCAGCTGCTTTGAAGGATCTAAACACTCCCTTTGATTGCGTTCGGTACTTTTTGAATGACGATTTTTTTCAGCATCTGACCGAACAGACTAATTTATATGCAGGCCAAAAAAATATTTCCACGAGGTTCACTATAGATGCAACTGAACTACAACAATATGGAATACTTATATATATGTCGGTTTATCGTTATCCAAATGTAAGATCATATTGGGGAAGAAATTCTTTCGAAGGGATTCGTCAGACGATGCCGGTGTTGCGATTTGAGGAGATTCGACGGTATCTTCATTTCAACGATAACTTAACGATGCCTGGCAAAGGTAGACCAGAATATGACAGTTTGTATAAGGTTCGGCCCCATATAACACATTTTAACAATGTATTTTTATCCGTACCAATGCTTCCAAGACTTTGCGTGGATGAACAAATGTGCGCAACAAAAATGACTGGAAGCCCTCTTAGGCAATGTCTACCTAATAAACCGCATAAGTGGGGTTTTACATTTTTTCCCCTTTGTGATTCTTTAGGCTTTTCGTATGCTTTTGAAATATATACTGGTGCAGGAGATAATATAATTCCTCCAAACTCTCCAAATCTGGGGGTATCCTCTAATGTGGTGGTCCGTTTATCACAGCATATTCCAAATTTTGTAAACCACATCGTTTATTTTGATAATTTTTACACGTCTCTGGGCCTAGTTGTTTATCTCCGAAGTAGAGGTATTTACTCATTAGGCACTGTGCGCCCAAATCATGTACCCAATTGTAAGTTATCAAGTGATGCTGAAATAGCAAAAAAAAAGTGGAAAGAGGTTATTCGGAAGAATGTGTTCATTTGGTATTGATATAACCTCTCTTTTGTGGCATGACTTGATTTTACCAATAATATTATTAAACTTAATAATAAACTTAATATAACTTTCCTTAATGCCCCCCGTAAATGCATTTCTAATGTGAACTTTGTGGACGGACTTGTATCCTGTCACGCGAGGGGTGCAGGCGTAGTTTACAAGTGTTTTACGACCGCTTATAAAAAAAGGCGGCATTTTGAGGCGATCAAAGAAGTGATTCTACTTGTTGAAATCTATATACTTTGCTATTAGACTTTTTCCCCTGATGTTACCTAAAACAATTAGTTTATACTACTTTAGTTGAAAATGTTGAATTTTTCTTGTTTTCATTGTTGTATTTAAAAACTTAAAATGTAATACGTGACGCCCACTATTAGTGACATCAAGACTATTAAAATTTTTTAATTTAACACCTTAGAAAACCTTCCTATATATAATTTCATATGGCTATTCTCGTGTACTTTTAAATTATTCAAAAAAATTAAAAATGAAATTAATATTTCAACACCGTAAATCTCCGCGGGGAAGCATTTTCGGACATAGGTTTATAGGAAGTTTTTTCAATATTTTGAACCAAGGAATACGCCCTTACATTTTCGTGCAATATTAATGACTCACGCTGTATTTAGATTTAATGTCAAAATATCACCGATCTAGAAAATAAAATCGACGTGTTCGATGATTAAAAAAAAACTCCCCCTTTTATTGAGTATATCAGTTATTAAATAATAACCAGGTACCTAATACTATATATACATATATAAAACTTTACAATCAATGACAATAATTATTTCATTATAAATTAATATTAAATTCAAATATCCCTGGCATATCATAACTGAATTGGGAAAATGAATAATGCAGAGCGTAATAAATAATATAACATAAAATGTGTGGAAATGACTATATGACCATTATATAGTGTTTTATATTATTATTATTATTATTATTATTATTATTATTATTATTATTTATTATTTTGGCTACATTTTACGTGGTCAGAAAAAATTATAAAAAATATATATCCGTTTAAAAAAATCCATGTACTGTGGAGTCAAAACAATTCAGCTTAATTTATTCGGCAAAATTGTGTCTTTAAAACTAACTGAGACACTTTGCAATTACAACCAAAATAAAACACAGTGTACCTATAGAATAAAAACTTTTTTATAATTATACTATATAACCAATTTCTCGTCTTGTTTATTTACTTTGTTACAAAATCCAAAGTAAACTTTCTATGACCTGAATTTGTCATTTTCGCCATTTTCAATTTCCCGTTACTCCCGAGTCCCGAGCTAGGAAAATTTAAAGAAAACAATGCAAACGTAACGAATGCAAAACTGTTGCATGCTATCGGGGAGCGCCCATTAAATGTTTACCATTTATTCCAGGCGAGCTGGCTTCGGGTAAAAGCATCAACCTGGAGGACAAAGGAGAGTCCCTAATTGGATCCAGGATCGTTTCGATGTTTACGGAATCGCAGCGACTAATCAGTTTGTCGGTTAACGACCAACCGGACACCGGGCGAAACACCGAAAACGCTTTTCCCGCGCCCACACAAAAAGAATTCGTACTCAGGACTAATTGTATTAGACCCAGTTTGTATTCGGCCAAGTCTCCGCAATTCTTGAGGGCGATTTTGGAAAAGGGAGAGTTCAGACTACTTGGTGCTTTCTCTGAAGATGTGAACTTTTTTTAACAGTTTTTTTTTTATTCTTTTTTCATGTAAGTTAAAATAAAGGTATTTAAGTTGGTTTTTTTATTTTTTTTTATCCTAGTTTTTGAACCAGAAAAGAGATTTAAGGATGGAAAAGCTTTCAACCTTAATGTGAGGGTGGCAGCACGCGTCAATCTTTTGACAAGTATACTTTTACAAGTAAAACTTCACCCATTTCGCACGCCCAATCGTTTCTTAACAATTGTTTGAGTCGATGGAAAAGTTTTCTGTGAAATATCTATAATAATATCTGTGAAAATAGAGAAAATTGAGTTAAGAGAAATTTGAATTTTCAAAGACAGCACGTCTTTCATATATGGAAAGTAAAAGTCACTATAAAAGCGGCTAAGCCCTTGGTTAATCTTGAACAGTCCCTTTATAACATAACCAATCATGTCGGAGGTGTTTGGTTGAAGTAACTTCATCTTTATTTTTAACTTTTATTTTTAATGTTTTTATTTAATTTTTACTTGTCAGCTGTTGTGATAATTTTATTTGTTTGTAAATAATACGCGAATAACCAATAACTCTGGTAATAAAAAGAAAATTAAGGCTTATATTTAAAAAAGGAAGAGTGGGGTTCAAATTGTAGACTCTTTAATTTGTCTTTCCTAAGTAGCAACTTAGCAACTACTAGAAGCTCTCTCTCTCTCTCTCTCTAGCAACAATTACTGCCACCCTCAATGTAATAGGTATCTACCACCGCAATTAAGAATTGACAAAAGGATATTTTTAGTTATATTACTATTGCGCAAGGATTTATTGTGTTGCACCACATAACTTAAAATGAATATTTTTTGAGTTGTGTTGTATTGCATTGAGTGTGAGTGTGATCTATACTTATCAAAATGGACTTTTATATTTTAATTTAGTATTTAAAAACTTCCATTTAGTTATATTATTTGCGGTATATATATCAGACTGGACTGTATAGTCCTGTCCTTCATAACTCAGGCTAAATTGCACTTTCTCAGGATGCTCGTCCATTTTATAAGATGTAGCGGTTAACACATAGGAGTATTAGTTGCAAAAAAATGAATAATACTAATCGGGTTTAAGGAGGAATAATGAAATAATTGTGGGAGCGATGCGGTGCCTTGTTGTTTGTTTTTTTTTTCCCGGTTTTCCAACTTATTTTCATATTTTTGACCTTTAGAAAACAGCTCCGGACGTGGGTAATTACTGTTCCAAATCGATGACGTATAAAAGGCTAATTGGTGACCTCACGTACCTTAACAGTGTTATTACTATCGAATTAAAATGAAAGAGACAGCAAAAGCTATGAACAGCTTTCTCCAAAGAACGTATTTGTGACATACTAAATCAAGGATTCTGCATGAGGAGTTGGGTGCTGCGTTTGCCAACGTTAGATCAAAAAAATTAGAGTTTTGGTGTCAATTTTAGCTTGGACGAAATCTGGATACACCATTATATGTCTAAAGCAAAAATACAGGCAAAAGAGGGAATCCATCTAAAAAAAAAACAAATACCTACTGTTTTTTTGACTGGGAACGTGATGACTATTTTTTTTTTAACCATTTTTATATTAATCGATTATATTGAAACAGAAAATCGATCGTGATGCGCATCATTGTTGGACAAATTAAAGAAAAAAACTATAGAAAAACGGCCACGTGCATTTCAAGCAACGCTCATTTGCAGAAAATTCTCCAATAAATATAAACTTACTTTGATACGTTGTTTTAATGCCTCACATACTTCGGTAATTGTGTTTGAAATGCTTTGCTTCGAAATTTGAAACAAATACATTAAACTAGCATATGAATGTCCAGTTGCAAGGAACCGCAGGGTAACAGCCAATCTTTCTTTCACTGGAATCGCCTCCCTGTAGCTTGTATCACGTTATTACGTTGTCGAGAACAAGGCATGGATAAATCATTTAATAGATCACTTCCACTATACTTTTTTTGACTCTGAAATCGCCTTGTTGTCCAGCAGCGTCGCCTTTACTTTTTTTGAGCTTTCTTAACATGATCACATATTAAAATAAATGCAGCGGCGGCAATTGCAATATCAGGATCACTCATATTTTAATATTGACGCAAAACTATCTGTTTGACTAACAATATTCACCACAAAATTTAAAAAAAAAAACCAAACAACTAGTCGCAGTGATTGGAACACTGACGACGTTTGTTGCAGAGCAAAGCAGCCAGTTTGAACGCTTCTCGCACAAAGACCAAACTATGTTCGCTAACGTTGCCGCAACGTCACAAATGCTCGGCGCGGTTCGGCCTGGTCTGGATGCACTTTAAAGTAATTTTCCTGTGAATAGTGAGGTACGCGTGAACCTGGAGGAATATTTCCTATGATATTTTTTTAATAAAGTTTGCGTCGCTACGTGTACGAGAAAATGGTATCCAACTGGTTTGTTGCTGCGATATTAAAACTGTTTTATTAAAAACCAGTTGCTCCGTAGCCGAGGATCCTAACAATAACCTAGAAATCTTGAACTAGTAATTTTTTTTCACTTGAGATTGTAATGGATTCTATAAAAGAGTATAATAAACTATAAACAAATGTTTGAAATCTATAATAACTACTTTAAAACACAACTACTATAACACTTAAAAAAAACCGTCCTTCGGGGAGCAAAAACCGCACAAATCAAATGAAGCACCGGAAATCCTACCGAACTGCGCCGCCGATATCCATTCTTATATAATTTCCATTCTATTTACGCGGTAATTGCCGTATTATATTCAACATAGTTCCCGCTCGGTATCCGGGACAACGGCAGGTCGATCAGCTGCGCACTGGGGGATTTCCAGGGAGGCCCGCCACTTTTCCCAGATGTTTCCCAGCGCGTTTCCCGCTGGAAAATATTATTTCGGTGTCGGGAGGCGCGAAGAGTTGACCAACGCTGCTTGCCTTCTCTTTTCTTTTCGGACGTAACACGTTCCGCGCTCTTGGTTTTCTCGCTTTTCTTATTGCACCTGTACTTAATATACGTCTATAAATGCACTCGGTCTGACAGTTTCTTGTGTTTGTGTTTCTTAATATGTAAGTTTCTTTTTAAATGCATGTTTTATTTTTCTAAACCTTATATTGCATTTTTTTTAAATATCTACATAGATTTTTCTATTGCTAAAGGGTTAGGGTTTTTAGGTTTAATTATACTTTTCTAGCCAGATTTTGTGGCATTTATTTAAAAATGTTTAAATACTTTGATTTAAATATTTTCTTTTGGCTGACAAAATACCTGCTACTGTTATTATCATTATATGAATTTAAAAATTTAATAAATGAGTTTTGTTATAAGATGGTAGAATTAAATTCTTGGTATATTCTTTGTTTTGAGATATGCAAAAATCATCAATTCTATTATATCTATATTTAAATTAATTATCAAAGAGATTTAATTTAAATACAAAAAAGAAATTAGTCATAAGCTTCGCATCTGAAATACATTTGTCTCAGTATTCCTCCAGATAACTGTATTACCTCAGCTCAAAAAATGCAGCGCTGTAAGTAGTGATCTTCCTTGGATAGTTTTTTTTATCGGCGAAGTAATTTGCAATTAGTTGTTCTTCCAAGCAGCAGTGCTCGGTTATTTTAAATTTTTACTCAAAATTTTACCTTGGACACAAGTCTATATAGCACTATCTGAGTTGCACTTCCTGTAGTGTAGCACAGAGGAACATCAGAGGCCTAATGTATCATCGTCTCAGTCAGCTTATGAATTAGAGTCTCTGGTCCTTGTTGCATCAGTGCAAGGATTTCGTTAAGGCCAGCAGATATATAAATGCTAAATGTACTTATTGCCCATTTGATCTTCTCAAATGATTAGCCGATGTCTTCTGTAGTAGGCTCGTTTCTAAGATTCAGCGTCATGATGTAATTGGTCTATAGTGCGAGTGCTATTAAACGAGTACCTTATTAATGAGTTTGAACATTATTTATTGTTGCCACCATTAATATTTTTAACTACAAAATTTGGATTATTCACAGAGCAAGCAATCCTTTTTAAAAAAAGAAACACAAAAATCGACAATCTTCTCTAACATAAAATCGACTTTCCCCTCCTATGCCTTGTCATTCTCCAAGACATTTTGATTACATATAGACCCTGATTCAATTATTTCACCCTCTACCGATACCCTAATGTATAATTCCTGAAAATCAAAAGCCGACTCTCACATAATTCGAATCCCGACTGATTTACGTGTGGAGAAGTGTCTGTTTGGACTACTAATTATTTATTTACGCATTTGATTTTACCCTCATTAAATGAACTGACGTGACTGGGTGACGGTGAAGCGTGAGGCTCAAAATTCAAAATAACCTCCGGAATGAGAGCGTCATTCTGCGGGTTTCGAAGTGAAAATCAGCCCATAATGGGATGGGGCTTAACGACTTTAGTTTTAATGAATGTGTTAGCGGGTTCAATTTGTTGTGTTTTAATAGGATTTTCTTTCGGTGATTCTGGATTATTATAGAGGCAAGTGAGAGAACAAATTGATTTTTGAATCAATAAAAGCAAATAAATTCCATTTATATCTTTAGAACATACCTCTTGTATTTGTGTCAGATAAATTAATTGCGTTCTGTCACTTGTTATGGTATGAATGTCAAATTAAAATCATTTGTGACAAATGACAATGACATTTGTAGATTATGCAAACACTATTGATAATAATTTTTTTTCTTGAAAAGTTTGCTCTTTTTGGAAATGTAATTGACTTTCTGTGGCAAATTGCAAAGTCAACAAAGGAAATTTGAGACATTCTTATTCAACCCAAACTATTGAATGATTTCTCAGAAAATTTAGTAAAAAAACACATTTACCCATACTACACAGCTACTACAGAAGCCACAGCTCCACCACAACCCCAAGTTTCACAAAGTCACCAAACACCAACCAGGACTCAACCTGCTGAAGGAGTTACGCAGGAAACTCAGTCGGTGCTCACTCAAGCAGGGTTATCGAGACATCGCTTAGAATGGCCAGCAGCCATAAATGAATCTAGGTATAATGCGCATTTTCTTTAAGGTAACAAATCTGGAGCAGCAAATGATTGGCTACAGACAACAGCTACATGCAGAATTCTGCAGAAAATGTCCAAATGTGAACGTGACTGAGCAGAGAGTCGCTGACCAATACGGCGTCATTTGTAGAAGTAACTTGATTTCAAAAACCCGAATTAGTTCTATTAAAAGGGAAATTGCAGCAGAAATAAATGATCAATAGGCCTTGAACGCAGTAAGAGATAATTTGCAGGACAGATGCGGAACAGAAGCGGAAGAAAACCTAGAAGCACCAGACCCAGCACCCTTACCAGAGGTGATAATAAATCAAGAAACCCAAAATGAAGACCAGAATAATGAATATTTTGATGAACGACATGCTAAACTTAGAACAGAGTTTAGAAGGGCAGTGGCAGAGTATGAAGGCATAAACCCCTCAACAAGACCAGGTCTTATTAGGGGTAACTCTTCCTGCAAATTGGTTATTCTTCTTAAAGCTGCCAACTTAGTTACCTGATTATATTCATGCAGTTACATATTCAGGAGTTCTGGGGCAACACCTAGTGAATGTAACCTCGACACTGAATGGCTGACTGAAGAATAAGCAAAGTGTCAAACATATAATCCAATGGCATTTTTACCATTTTTAGTTGACGAAGTGACTAACGTCATAAAAAAGCTACATAACTGGAAAGCTCCAGGCCCAGATTAGGTCTAAAATTACTGGATTAAGAAACTGTGGTTAACACATAACAACTGACCTACCTTCTAAATGACGTGCTTATTAATCCTCAGAATTTTCCCAATTTTTTAACGGAAGGTTAAACATTACCAACTATGTTATTATGTAATGACGTAATATGAGTTGACGTGTAGCAAAAAACTAACACATTACAAACAGATTGATTTGAACAAATTGAAATTAATCATACAGTTAAAATGAAATAGAAACTAGATACTCCTGGAATTTCTAAATTTAAAGTTATTAGTTGACGTAAAGCAATTCAAGCATGGCTCCAATGCAAGGTGATGTGAAAGGTTTTCATTCAATAGTTATTACATAAAAAAGAGTAGGAAGATGAGTTGACGCATAGCAAAAAAAAATTACGTTAGCAACATACTAATTTGATAACACTTTAGGCTGATGCTGACGTAGAGCAAATCAAACGTACGTTGATTCTAGTAATGATCAAAAAAAAGCACAGAAGAGTGAGCTGACGTAGAGCAAAAAAAATTGTACATTATTAACTATGTTATGCTATGTAAAGAGAGACGGAAATACTTTAGGATGGTCATCTATTGAAATAAAATAAATGAGAAAAGATCAATAAACTCTATATGTCTCTTCAATTAGTAATTTTTTTGTTAGCTGACGTAAAGAAATTTATATTTGGTTCCAATAAATTAAAATTCTCCATTGTGTGAGAATGCGAAGGAGGATGAGTTGACGTATAGCAAAAAAAAACTTTTACATTACAAACAGCTCGATTTAACAACACTTTTGGCAAATGTAGAGAAGAAGTACTTTTGTTAAAATGAAATAAGTAGGAAAAACAAATCCGCTGACGTGAAGCAATTAAAACATGACCCCAATGACTTTAAAATAGTTATTACATAAAAATGCGAAGTTGAGTTAATTGACGTGTAGCAAAAAAAATTGTACATTGGCATTATATTGAACTGATAACACTTTTGGCTGATGTAGAGAAAAACAGAAATACAAATCAATGCTCGTCTGTTAAATGAAATATAAATCAGCTGACGTAGAGTAATTTAAATATGGTTCTGATAACGTTAAAATCGCCATTGTATAAAAAAGCGAGGAAGGAGAAGTTGACGTGAAGCAAAAAAAAATGTTTACATTACAAACAGTTTTTTATTAAATATATGTAGTATTTATATAATAGTATATACATATATATATATATATATATATATATATATAAAGTGTCACTCTCTATAAACTAATTACATCTTGCATTACAGAACGTATTTACAGACATTATGACCAAAATAACATCATAGCGGCTCAACAGACAAGATGTACCAGTGTACTTAAATTCTACAAAATAGATAACCATATAATTTTTTATTTTGGAATTCGCTATGACATCTTGGCGAACATCAATTAAACTTCAGGTGCCTAACACTAACTTCATTGGAAGTAATATGATTTCTATTCGTAGGGGTATATTCCAGGGAAAGCCAACTTAATTCAACTAGGTACGGATTTGGCCTAAAAAACAATAATAGAGAACGAACAAGAGTAAACCATCTACTTTATATGGATGACTTAAAAATTCTTGCAGCAAAACGAAATCAACTAGACATGATGCTTAAAATAATGGAAAAATTCTCTGATGATATATAGGAATGACCTTTGGCCGAAGTGAAGAACTGTAAACATTATTAAGGGAAAACTACAACCAGGTGACTTTCAAACAGAAAACGGTCAGATAATTAATGCCATAGACGAAGAAGAATCCCACAAATACCTAGGAATGAAGCAGGCGCAAAGAATGAGCTAACTGCTAAATTTACTACAAGAATGAGACGACTTCTTAAGACAAGTTTTAATAGCAGAAACTTATTTAAAGCTATCTGTAGTCAGTTTACTAACTTACTCTTTTGGTATTATATCATGGACTAAAATGGATATCGAGAACTTGTAAAGAAAGACTAGAACATTCCTAACTAAAGCCTATAAGCATCATCCACATAGTGCCGGAGAACGAACTACGCTACCTCAACATATGGCAGGAAGAGGAATGGTCGACATAGGAAAGCAGCTGACTCAGCAAACTTGCGATCTTTTTTCTTAAGAAAGGCTGAAACATCAGACATTCATCGTGCCATATGTGAAGCAGACGACTCAACACTACTCACTCCAGAAGCATGAGATACCCATACACCGTAACACTGAACAAGAAAAAATATAAGCTTGGATGGGAAAATCACTACATGGAAAGCATGTTGACGAGGTTCAACAAGAGTATGTACTGGTTGAATTCGGGACAGCTTTTTAAATCGGGACAGCTCAGAAATTATTTAACGTTTATCGTATGTGACTCGATGGTACAAAGTGACAGATGTAAAGACATGATAGAGTGAGACAACGATGTCAAATGTTGGATATCAAACTTTTGCACCAACGGAATATAAAGAACGACATGATCTAGTATAAGCAGTCAAGGTATCATATTATAACTATAAGCTGGAATCAGTTCTTGAAAATGTGCAACATAAATTGTATTGGGATCACACTGTACTTACAGACCAACGAGTAAGTAACGATAAGCCTGACCTAATACTAGTCGATAAATTTTCTAGGAAGACAACTCTTATTGATGTAGCTATTCCTAATAATAACAATCTAAGAGCGTAGTAGTACAGGGATCTTGGACAGATACGAAGACAATGGAAAATGAGAGAAGTGCGGACAGTTCCAATTACTGTGTCAATAACAGGAGTAATACTAAAGAGCCTGATCGAAAACATAAAACTGCTCAACCTTAAGGAAAGCATCTATAAGCTAATGCAGAAGTAACTCTATTATCCACATCTTGAATCGTCAGGAAGTTCATTGGAAACGCAGATAACGTCAATTAGTTTAAAAAACATATGTAATTTCAGTTAAAGTGTATTATGTGTAAATAAAGGTAATGAGGCCGAGAACATAGAAAGGATCCCATCAGAGCTTCATCTGTGAATGTTCCTCCTCCCCAGAGGGAAGTACGATTGCCGTTTGGCATGAAATCTTCATAATAATAATAGCTGGATGCTCTGGATGCTACGTGCACCAAAACAATATCTGGAAAGGCATAATAACATTGCAAACATTCTGCATCAAGCATTATCCAAAGAATTCGTTGCATCTGAAATAAAAGATCCATACTACGAATCAACACCAGTCCAAAAAAGTGATGATTGCTGTATTTGTTGGAACAGAAACATAATTACACCAATTTTTAAAAAAATCGCTGACATCGTCTTGAACCTACAAGCTAAAAAACAGGTTTTTATTATGGATAAAGCTGTCCCTTTAGGACACAATATAAATAAAACATCTGGGAATTAGAGCACTATCATGTCTGCCTGTCACCTCCTACTGTCGTAAGAGACGACTACTTGAAGCAGCTGTCCGCTCTCTTAGGCTATAGTCAATCCGTGTAAATCCTAAGCAAAAACTAATCTTGCTAATACCTCCTTTTTGCGTTATCACCTTTCTGTTTTCCGTCTGGTACTGGTACCGAACAGTTTCAGAGTAAGCACTGCTAATAGTATGAAGCGATGAAAACGGCAACCCCATACTACGGAGAATAGAGAAGAAAGAATAGCCTCGGATGTATATGGTAAACAGGATTTAGGTAGAAAGTGCTGGGATTTTGAGTTACAGTCTTCCGCAGGTAGTAGCGAGCCAACCTGCGATCATAAGAAAAAGACAAATGGTGACACTTCCCAATCTTTGGCTGCCTGATCAGCAATAGGAAGGAGAAATGGAGAAAGAAACACAGAAAATCAGTCTGTGGTGGCTCAAGAAATGGACTACGGAATGTAGCAAAACACTCATACTCATATACTACAGAGTCACGAAGTTGGAAACATACGTGGTCTTATATAGAGATAGAGTGCATCCGAAATTTAGTGTCCTATATCGAAAATATAATACCAGGAAACAGAGACTAGTAGATCAAATAAGAGTCAATATAAATAGAAATTTAACCATATTGCGACTCTTAATCAAATGAAGTCTGAAGAAAAATATAAAACGTCCAGCAAGATAGTCATGACGAGTTACAAGCGTTACAAAATGATCTAGATGTAACTCAAAATAGCATTGACGTCTAGCCATTGCCGAACGGAAAGAATATAGTGAGGAGGAGCGCCGTCTTGCTGGAAATATATTTTAGATGACGAGTTTCCAGATAAATGGATAGGGCGAAGGGGGCCTATACAATGGCCAGCTAGATCTCCTGATATAACGCCGTCAGACTTTTTTGTATGGGGTCATTTGAAATCTATTGTGTTTACTCCCCAACCTGAAAGTTTGGATGACCTTCGTCAACGCATCATCGACAGCTGCCTTGATATCCCACAACATGTTTTTGAAAATATTCGTCAGGAATTTGAACATCGCTTATATTGTTTGGCCAAAAACGGGCAGCATTTTGAACACTTATTGAAATAAAAACTGATATTTTCATGTTTTTGTTTTCTATTTGAACAAATTAAGATAAACAAAGATTTTTCTAATTTTCTCGAAAACGAATCGACCGATTTAAAGAAATCAAACGTCAAAATAAAAGACTTCGAAAGACCTTATAAACAAGCTATTACTCGATACCCCTTGCCGTTTAAAATTTTTAAGGGGATGACCCTGGGGCGCAATGTGTGAAAGGGTGTGAAGTAATTTTAGGTTAGAAAGTTGTCCCTCTTGACAAACCTTTTGACGTATTTCGGCGTTTTTTTTAAACAGTGGTTTTCAATAAATCCCTGGTGGGAAGTTTTCAAATGAACACCGTGTATGTAATAAAACTAACTGATAATATCATTGACGATCTACTAGAAGTTAAATTAAGACACAATTTTTATGAGACATCAGCTGAATATATATAGACCCAGTCAACAGACCAGACTTTAAAAATCCACAGCTCAACTAAATTTTTCAAAATAGTTAATATCCTTAACACCAAAATGGTACCAGGGAAGCTAATAAAATTTAATGATTTACAGATGTCATCAGATCTCAATACTCAAAATATGCGGGTGAAACAAACACAAACGACCAACGAATTTTCGGTACAATAAAACAGAAACTTAGTGTATTACAGCAGATCCAGTCGCTACTCAAAGAGTCACAAACGAAATACTCAGAGCAGATTGTTTGAAAGAAATAAAAATGCTTTAGAAAACTGGGAACAAAAAATAAACAACCAAATGTACTGCTACTCATAGAGGATGGACTACGAATGTTTTGGGAGCCTATTTAATCGAAGGAATCTAAACATAATGAGAAAACTTCGTGACTACACCTGAATATATATTGCAATAACATTAAAAGTTATGCAAAAAGTTATTTCCAAAACAAGCAACTGAAAAGCAACAGGTATCATCGATAAAATTCATATATTTTCTTAAAAACGATCATGTCTAAATTAACACGATAACGAGAACTATTGAAGAGAATAAAAGCATGAAAGTACTCAAGAAAAAACTCTCAAAAGGAAAAACACAGATTAATAAATTGGAATAAAGACGAGCAACTCACTGCAGATAAAAAAGAAAGGTATAGTGAAGTATTAGAAGAAAATGATTTCCAGACAATCCCTTATATCCTTAATGCTGATCCCTGATTAGAGGTGCCGGAAATAGCTATAAGGGAAGTGAAGAAATCACTATCATATATGAAGGACGCTAAAGATCCTAGTGAAAGTGGTATTGTGATGCAGGCAGGCAAGGAAGAGGGATTACTGAGAGTAATAACAGTCTTATTTAATAGATGTCTTATAGAAGCAACAGCCCCTACAGACTGGAATGATGCCATTATAGTTATCATGCACAAAAAGGGAAAGAGTGCCAACCTAAATATTAGCTTACTATTATACCTCTATAAAGTATGTAGATGGCGAACGTGGTTCCTAGCCAAAACCTTCTGGTACACAGAAAAGAGATCTTCCAAGTCCTAGGTAGCAAGGTGACATCCAACGACGTTAAGCGACGTAATTTTTAGATCGCATATAGGTCACAGACTTTATGTGACCTAAAATAACGTTCGAGCGACGTTATTTTAGGAATGTCACTTTAACGTCAGTGAAAGACGTCTTCATTTCGTCCTCATTTCAGGTTAATTAGCGTCTACTTTCTGGTCTTTAAAATGAGTTTCTCTTACCACAGGTAAATATTGAGTTTTTTTTTATTATATAATTCATTAACAAAATCAAAATTTTTATGCAAAAAAAAAATAAAAAAAGGAGAGACAATTTACTTCTTATGGCTTTTTGCAGCAAGTCTTCATAAGCTTTATTTGTTAAAGAGAATTATCCTTTTCACGTTTTGTTATTTGATGTAGTTTTATTTGATTTTTGACAGTTTGGAATTTTAAGTTAAATTGGAATATAAACAATAATTTCTATTAGTATGCCTTGGTATATTTATATTACGATTTTTATATAAGCATATGTAAAAACTACATTGTTTATAAAGATGATATATTTGCTACTCAGAAGGTAATGTCTGCCCAAAATTTTATAAAGATTAAAAGTTGTC
This sequence comes from Anthonomus grandis grandis, assembly GCF_022605725.1. NCBI lineage: Eukaryota > Metazoa > Arthropoda > Insecta > Coleoptera > Curculionidae > Anthonomus > Anthonomus grandis. The sequence continues at coordinate 11,403,798 of NC_065558.1, forward strand.
AGTTTGTTCCAAATGTTTCCTTAAGAAAATTAATTGAAGAATGTTTGTATTATTTTGGCATACTTACAAATGAATATAAATATTTGAAATTTAAGAAACACTGTTTTTTTATAGTCAATAAGTCCTTAAAGTCTTTAAACGTCGTCCTATATAAATAACTGATCTTCCATCTTCCAGGCGTCTCTTTCTATTCCATTTAAGACGTCTTTTAGCCTTTATTTAGTACGTCTCATCGATGTCATTTTGCTACCTGGGGTGACATCCTATAAATATCCAGGACACAGGATCAGAATGGATAGGGATAATCAAGAATGCTAAATGGAGCCAAGAATTGGACTAACATAAGATGACTTAAACATAAATATATATATATATATATATATATATATATATATATATATATAAGTCAGAGATTCTGTTGTGCCTTAAACGCAAGGTTTTTGATTAATGCATTATTGCTTGTCGTGACTTACGTTAAGACTTTAACGAAAATAAAGTGAGAGTTACACAACGCGCCATAGAATGTTCTCTATTGGGAATTACAATAAAAAATAGAGTTCCCAGTAAAATAATGCGATAGAAAGCCGGGGTCACTAATGCGGTAGAGCGAATGGTTTGCTTGAAGTTTAGTTGGCCTGGACATGTAGCAAGAATTATACGTGAAAAATAAACCAAAAGATGAAGTAGTCCATTCTTGCAATAGATCAATGGGTAACTAAAAGTAAAGGGTGTCCCAATAAGAGCGCACGTTTTAATTGGTAAATAAAAGTCATAATTTATTTTAAACTGAGTGTTATTTATATTTTAATGTAAAGCTAATACACTGCAATTAAACGTGAAAAATAATATCTGGCAAATAGCCGCCTCGGCTTTCGTGACAGATTCTTATTCGTTTTGAGAAATTTTCAATTACATTTTCACATAATTGCGTCCCAATTTCGCTAATAATACGTCTAACTTTGTTTTTCAACTGTGGAATTGTTGTTGGGTTATTAGCGTATACGAGGGATTTTAAAAAAACCCCAAAGAAAAAAGTCACAAGGCGTTAAATCGCATGATCTTGCGGGCCAGTTCTGGTCTCCATTCCGTGAAATGACACGATTGGGAAACTTTCTTTGCAACAATTGAATTGCTTCACGTGTAGAGTGACATGTCGCACCATCCTGTTGGTACCACATACCGCCCGTATCCATACCATCCAATTGAGGCCATAAAAACACAGTGAGCATATTACGATAGCGTTCGCTGTTCACGGTAACTGCATTTTCAGCCTCGTCCTCTAAGAAGTACGGTCCAAAGTCCGCACCAAACAGTGACTCTTAATGGATGCATTTTCTTCTCATGAATGACTCTAGGATTTTCTTTGCCCTAAATTCGGCAATTTTGTTTATTAACAAAGCCATTAAGATGAAAGTGTGTCTCATCGGTAAACAAATTTTTTTTCGAAAAATCGACATTCATTTGTTGTTTTTGCAATACCCAAGAAGAAAATGTACGGCGCGTCGCATGGTCCACTGGCTTTAATTCATTCCTGGGTCAATTGAATCTTATAGGCATGTAAATGAAGATCTTTTGTTAGAATTCGCCATTCGGTGGGTAGTGCTCTTCGAAATGTGCAACTACTGTGCACGATGACGGATAGATGTTCCCGGATTTTCGCCAACACTTTCACGCACTGCGGCAATATTTTCAACAGAACGGCTAGTACGGTGACGCACTGGTGTTTTTACATCCACGACAGAACCATTTTGTTCAAATTTATTAATTAGTCTTTGGACGGTCGTGTGATTTGGTGCATCGTGTCGACTAAAATTTACGAACTGTTTCCGCAAAACATTCTCCATATTTGTAGTGTGTTTTAACAATAATAATTCGTTGTTCGACCGTATATCGTTCCATGGCTACTAATCGCAAACTGTTTACATTATTCTTTTCAGTTTTTTTTTCACATACTGCGATAAAAAAAGAATGCTGCGCAATTCAAAACGTGCGTTCCTATTGGGACACCCTATTTAGTTGGAGGATGACCGAAATACTTTTAGTTATCCATTAAACCAATAAAAATTATAAAATAGCGACATAGAGAACAAGCCTCTAAAAACGAGAGACAACCACCAACCAGATGGACAAATTGAATGCAAAACGCATCTCGACAAACAGGACTCATGTTGCTTAAGACCAGAAATATTATTGAGAAACGCATATGTTCAGCTGTGGATGAGACAATCTGTTTGGTGATGACCGTTTATGTTTCCTTTAGCAGCCTAGAGCCTTAGTTCTCTTAGAGCCCTAGTTCTATGCTATGTAATGCTATAATTTGTTATACTGTAAAGTTTTTCCTCTTTTCTTTATCCTTTGTTCGGTCACGACTCAAAGCACAATAATTCGAAAGTATAATATGCATAGATTCTCTCTAATGCCTTTGCTACGTGATTAAAAAATAAACCCAAAGATTTTATTAAAAGTTATATTTGAGTTTATTGGATTAAGATAATGACTTAAAAATATATCGATCGGCGGTATATACGATCTGTAATAATACAATATGCAACGTGTTACGTATATGCCTATTAATAAAATATATGTCTATAAATATAAATCCATCGATTTTTCAAACCGGCAAAATATACCAGTGAAAAGTGCAATTTATTTACAGCGAGCACTTTATTTTTGAGCCAGTGAATTGAATAAATCTTAAAAAGCACTATAAGCTGGACTTACTCTTTTGTTTTGTAATCTTTTTGCGGACGAATTTAAAAATAATGAATTTATTTGTTCCCATTGTTTTCCCTTTAAGAGAATAAAATAAACAAGAACCGCATCTGAAAGCAATTTATCCCCATTAACAGTACATCCAAAGAAATTTAATTAAATACATTTCTCACTCACAGGCTTTAAGCAATTAACCTGGCTTTGCTATACATATATACGTTATTTCACTATTCAAAGTTAAAATTATTGCCAGAAGGAGGTAGTTTCCACTTTAAGAGGACATTATTTAATTATCTTCGTAAAGAGGGATCACACCATAATGGAAAATATATTCTTGTCGTTATATTGTCTTTTGATTTAACGCGCGTAAAGGGGCATCTCGTATTACGCTTTAGTGTAATTAAGGACATTTCCAGAGCTTTGAAATATTTGATTGAGTAAACACTTTCTTTGCCATGATATTTTATTTATTTATTTAAATTTTTATGTATAAAACAATAATTAGTATTGAAAAAAAAAACAATATAAACGTAATCCAAAAATATACTAAAGGCGGCACCTTTACAAACTACATTAAACCCTCTGGTGCCAGTCTGAAATATGGAGTACATTTTACAGGTATTGTCTGTATGAACAACTTGACACAGATTTATTAAATATTGTTATATATAGACCACCAACAGAAAACATGGGCATATTCCTAAAAACTCTTGAGAATATCTTGGGTAACAATATTGGCGAAGGCAAACTTTGAGCTATGAAAGCTGTTTCGATAATACTCTTGTAAAAGCTCGCATTTTTAAATCTAATATTTTTGTACCACTTAATCCACAGGTATTTTTCTAAATCAACTGAAAATAACTGTCAATAAGCCATAGTTTCTTAGAAATCTTTGAACTTGCTATATTCAAAGATATTGTTTAAATCGGTGCAATTTATTAAATGTGTACCAGCAGGGCTACACAATTAAATAAGTCCTCTTAATTTACAAACCATTCCTCAACATTCAAAGCTTCTTATTGGCTCTATCAAAGAACTGCATCGATGAGGAGTTACTTATGAGTGAACTGTATCTTGTAACAGGAAATGCTTTGAAGCTTTTTTATTCTTGTGACTAATAGAAAACAAATAGTAAAAATAAAAGGAATGGATGCACATATGTCTACATATTTACATACGTTAGGTATAGCACGGTATAATATATTGGCTCCTATTTTATTCTTAAATTTTGTGAATAATTTTTTCTCCATAGTAGATTGTCAAACAAATAATATTACTTGCTATGCAGATGACACAAATTTATGAATAAAGGGGGTAAACTTCAAAGAGGTTGTAAGCAAAGGAGATACTTTATTGGTAAGGGTAAACAGCTGGGGTACATGATAGAAAGCACGCAAAAAATAATGTATTTTGCAAATTTTGAATACAGTCTAAGAATTGTATTATTTTTTAGGGAGGCAGCCATGGAATAAAAAGCATATTTGTATATAGCTTAAAAAACAATAATAAGATGTTTTAGGAAAATGTAGTATAAGGAAAGTTATAGAGGAGTTCTTAGAAATGAGGGCACCTTAACTGCATATGCATTTGATATAAAGGATTCATTGATTTTCTTTTTGAATCACATACAGCATTTTAAATTATGAATATTCCATACACATAACACAAGAACAGTAAATGTTAACTACCCAATACACCATCTAGCTATGAAAGAAAAAAATCCGTATTACATGTGTTTTCGTTATAATAATTTACGAGTCAATATTTAATCTTTGTCAGACAAAAAACTTTTTAAAACCAACGTAAAGCAGCTTTTAATGAAATTAAATCAATATTGTTTGAGTGACATGGAATTGTAAAGATATTTTTTATACTTATTTTTATTTTTAACGCTATTTCGTTTGTGTTGTTCTTTTATATTATGTATTTAGATATTGTAACAGCATTAGAAATAAAAAACTTTTGAATTTGAATTTGCAGAGAGAATACTTCGTGGGTTTCAGTAGAATGATAGAAAGGTTTAAGAGAACAAATAGTTTTACTTAGTTTAGTCTTTATATAGGTAATCTTTAAATGTCTGGTATTATGTGTATGAACAATTTCATGGACAATTTCATTCAAACTGCATCCTATTACACTTCACATAAATTAGGCAGTCATATATGGCAGAGAGAAGTGGCAGGACTTAAATGGGCCTACACTACTAAACAGGAGGATGATCATCTGGTATACAGATGACTCTAGATACATTACCTCTGTACATCCTAAAGAGTGGCAGCAGTAAGGAAAATCGTCGTGTTATCATCAAAAGGCGTGTATTTTTATTCGTTTTTGTTCCTTAGTATTAGTATTAGTACTTCATTATCATCCAGCTTTCTGCGTCCAAAGTTGAACATAGACCTCTCCTAAACTATTCCAGTTATGTCGGTTCTGAGCTTCTTGTAGCCAGTTGCCAGCGATTTTTTTGACATCTTCTGTCCATCGTGTAGCTAGTATACCTCTACTCCTTTTATCAGCTCGTGGTCTTTACTCTATAATTTCCTGGTCTAACGCCCATCAGCCATTCTGGCCATATCAGTTTCACTTAAGCCATGTTATGCGCTCGACAACATTCGCGACGCTCTTATTTCGTCATTTCTGACTGAGAGTCAGTGCTTGTCAATTTTGTCCTTTTTACATCATAATGGCATTTTGTCTGCAAATCAGTTTGGATTTCAAGCCGGTAAAGGGACTCATGATGCTGTTTTTAGCTTTTTGGAGAGCGTCTATGTGTCCTTGAATTCTGGAGAGTCATCGGCGGCAGTGTTTTGTGATCTATCCAAAGCATTTGACTGTGTGGATCATGGAATACTGTTATCTAAGCTCGATAAATATGGTTTTAGGACGTAGCGTTGCGATGGCTTGAGTCCTATCTATCAAATCGTACTCAGAAGGTTACAGTGTCTGGGCGTTTGTCGGCTTCTAGATCCCTAAAATGCGGCATTCCCCAGGGTTCAGTGTTGGAACCACTGTTATTTTTACTGTATGTGGATGACTTAAGTTCATTGAAACTGCAGGGCAAGGTGGTTCAGTTTGCTGATGATACCACCGTACTATAGAGCCATAAAAATACTGATTATATTAAGACTTGTATTCTTGAAGACCTTCAGATTTTATCAGGGTGGTGTGCTTCCAACAGGCTCGTGTTTAATGTAAGAAAGACGTCTATTATAGGGTTTAAGTGCGATGTTCAGTGTCTGATGGTTGACGAAAATTCCCTCTTGCAGAATAAAGAGTGCTGCAAGTTCCGAGGAATTACCATCGATGGTCGCCTTTCGGTTTAAAGATCATATTTTACATTTAGTTGGGAAATTATCTTCTGGATGTTTTGCAGTAAGAATGTTAAAACAAGAGCTGGGAGGGGTGGTTGCACGTTCAGTGTACTTTTCACTTATTGAATCTCATATTCGGTATGGCTTGCCTTTTTGGGGTTTAACCAATAAGGGCTACATAACATTGTCTTTGTTATTCAAAAAAAAGCAGTTAGATACCTGTGTTCTGCTAAGTTAAGAGATTCTTGCAAACCCCTCTTTATTTCTAAAAAAATCCTAACTCTTTTTTCACTCTTTATCTTAGAAACAGCTGCTCTTATTTGCAAAATTCCCAAACTACCCTCTGACACTGGCCATTTCACTCGTCGTGTAAATGATGTTCCCCTACCTATTCCTACGTCTTCCCTTACCAAAAACTCATTAATTTACATATAAAAAAATTTACAATCATGTTCCTCTATGTGTTAGACATATATCGGATGCATATTATAATCTGGATGACTTTTTTAATGATAGGTTTTAACCTTGGACATGTTGGAAAGTTTTTTTTTCCTTTTTTTTTCTAGTTTTGTCAACAAGTTTACCTTTATTTAGTAATTAAATGTTTTATTTAGTTATCTTTAATTCAAGTATGTTCAAAAAGTTTTGTCTTCTTGTGTTTAATTTTGTTCATTGTTTTGTCAATTTTTGAAATTGTATTTTTGTTTTGTTTTTTAGCTTGTAGGCTTATGCTTGTACACAAGATTATTCTTACGTAATATAGCACATTTTCTTTCTTTCTTTCTTTCTTTCTTTCATTCTTCTTTGGGTTATTTTGAATTTGGTTGCTGTGAAGGAGAGTGTATCAACACCGTAATGAATCGTCATGAATGGAAGCACGCATTAGTCGAATTAGTCTTATTTTTTAAGTGATTTGATATGTTGCTCTTGATGATGTCTGGTCTGGTCTGAACTCCATATGGAGCCCATGCCAAGATAATTCTTCTTTGCAGTTCAGTGATTTGGTTATCTCTGGGAATTTGGGTTTTTTGACTCAAGTCTTTATATTTGTGGACTATTATTATTTCGTCACCACCAACCTTCAGGTTTCCACTTGCTATCAAATTTGTCATGAATTGCATATCTTTCCACAGTTCATGTTTAAACCGACTTCGTTGCAAACAGCATCTATATAACTAAGTATTCACAACTCTAATCTCACCCAAGTTTTCTGTTATTAGAACTATGTTGTCGGTAGATGGGAGAGCATTTTACCCTCAATACAGATTCCTTTGGTATCCCAGTCTAACTGCTTGAAATTATTCCAGTTGTGACGGTTCTGAGCTAGTTGCCACCGATGTTTTTGACATCTTCTATTCATCGTGCAGCTAGTATACCTCTACTCCTTTTATCAGCTCGTGGTCTTCACTCTATAATTTCCTGGTCTACCGCCCATCTGCCATCAGTTCACTTGAGCAGACATCCCAGTTTCACTTAAGCAATGGCATGCGCTCGACAACTTCCGCGACGCTTTTATTTCCTTATTTCCTTTTTTGAATTTGGTTGCTGTGAAGGAGAGTGTTTCAACACCGCAATGAACCGTCATGAATGAGAGTACGCATTAGTCGAATTAGTCTTATTTTTTAAGTGATTTAATATATTGCTCTTGATGATATCTGGTCTGGTCTGAGCTCCATATGCAGCCCATGCCAAGATAATTTTTTTTGCAGTTCAGTGATTTGGTTATTTTTGGCGATTTGGGTTTTTTGACTCCAGTCTTTATATTTCTAGACTATTGTTATTTCGTTACCACCCTTCAGGTTTTCACTTGCTATCAAATTTGTCATGAATTGCATATCTTTCCACAGTTAATGTTTAAAACGACTTCGTTGCAAACAGCATCTATATAACTAAGTATTCATAACTCTTATCTCACCCAATGAACACATATTAGAACTATGTTGTCGGTAGATGTGAGAGCATTTTACCCTCAATACAGATTCCTTTGATATCCCAGTCTAACTGCTTGAAAAAGCATATTCCAGAATTGCCGTTAAAAATTTAGGAGATAAACTGTGCCCTTGTCTAACTCCCTTTTCGACTTTTATACATTTTTTATCTTTATGCAATCCTATATTCATGGTAGCTTTGCTGTAAACGTAGTTTAGAGTACCGATACTCTATGCGGCCTTCCTCCAGCGCTTTCATTACAATGTTTATTTCGATCGTATCTAATGCTTCGCGGAAGTCTATGAAGGCCAGGATCAGTGGTCGGTGGTAAGCCTACGTATAAAATCAAAAGAATTTCTCGAAGCGCCAATAAAGCTTACTACAGTTTAAAGGATTTTTTTAATAATTAACATTATTCTTTATGATTTACATTTTAATCTAATTTTGTTCTAACTTATTGCAATGTCTGTGAATTATATTAAGTTTTGGTCTACAACTTCTATGTTTATATTGACAATAAATCATTCATTGAGTTTGAGTTTGTATTTGATGGATTTTTCTGTAAGGACTTTTATACAGTGGAGGTAGTCGTTAGTGCCAAATGCTCTCCGTTTTGTTCCCTTAAATGATAAAATTCCAATTTTCTTTTTAATGGATTTGCTTATTATTCTTGTGAAGAGCTTGTAGAGATTGTTTAACAGGTTTATGGGTCAGTAGTTTTCAAGATCAGTTGGATCGTCCTTCTTGTTTAAAATGGTTAGCTCATTGTGCCATCTTGTAGGTGATTCGCATTGGTGCAGACATAAATTGAACAGTTCTTTTGTTTTCTCTTAAAATATGTCCCCTTCAATCTCAAGGGCTTCTATAACAGTATCGTCTTCACATGGAGCTTTATTTCTTTTAATTTTCTTTAGTGCGTTTCTTATTTCATCTGTTTTTATATCTGGTATTTCTTCCAATCTTTGGCTAGCTACTCTTTTTACAGAGTTATGTAAGTTTTCCATTTATAGGTTATCAAGGTTTGGCGGCTCTGATCCAATTCTGTTAGAATTCTTCTACTACCCTTAATAAAATATTCTCTGTTAGTAGAAATAGTTGATTATTGCTTTTTTGACATTATTTAATTCTGTCCTTAGTACTTAAACGATCATTAATATGAACAAGGAACAATATTGAGCCCTGAGAATCACTAATTCTCCCAGTTAATGTTCTCAGGACTAAGTTATACATTCTTAACTTTTCTAATTGCTAATTTGATAGTCAACACCCAGGTTCTTGCGGTTATTTTGTCGGTCTATTTTATAGATGTGTTATATTAAGCGTTTTTATCTAAAACCAAGGTTCTCGTGTCAAAGGCCTTGGCTACGTCAAGAAATATACTTATATCTTTATTGCTCTTTAAACTTAAAAAAAAAATTCTACATTTCATATTAAGGTTACTGGTTGCTAATTTACTACTTCTTAAATAATGCTATTATAGCTTATATTATCTGTTTTAAGAATATCTTTAAAATTTAAGCTGAGGTTTACGCCACAAAACACAAATATATTGATTTTCGCTTTAATTTAATATTGAGCAGGTACTTCATCACTTTTGGCTTTATTCAAATAAGAACTATAATTTTTGCTCAAAGTCAATACTCAAGGCTCAATTTTTAGAGACTTTAAAAGCGAAATTGGATTGTCTTAGAGTTCCAAATGATTTAGGCTGACTGGTTAAATTTCTAACCTAAAATAGTTCATCTTTCACTTTAGATAACAAGGATGATCTTCTTTCGATTATATATGATGAAACATTTTAATATATTTTCAACTTATTATAAGACAAACGAGATTTGAGAAAATGAAGCCCAATTAAAACCGCTCATGATATCCTTATTCTGCCGCAAAAAATACATTAAAAAATATCCTGATGTAATTGCAGAATTCAAGTTAGAAGTTAGAAATTTACTTCAAAGGAAATCAATAAATGTTCTTCTTTAATAGAAGTCTTTGACGAACCTGTTAACTATAAATATCTAGCAATTGGTGCTACTGCATTTTTATTCCTGATAATTATAATCCTGTTCCTGTTCTCCAGACCTGCACAAAGAAGATGGTTGGACCAGCCTGTTACAGTTTCAGCAAATGCCAGTAGTTTTTGACTTAAGAAAAGAGGAGTTACGTAAACCATAGTCCTATGGTTAATTTCGATTCAACACTTGAACACTTTCCACCTAAATCATCAAATAAGCAGAAAATACGTAGATTACCGAACTCATGAATGCATGGACATTTCTAAATGTAAACATTATTTCTGTTAATCGTAATTCATAAATAAAATGTGTATTTTTTAGAAGGAGTTGTCACAGTTACGTGTTTAATGTGATATCAAACAAAAATAATATAAAATAACAGTTTTATTAAATATTATCTCTAAAATTACGTTTTTTTAATTTACATTTACAGCGTATACAAGGTGCTTTATATATCACTATTCCTGTGCCTAAATGATCAATGTTACAAGGCGCGTTCTAATTATTGTGTTTATGTTCTTAAATTTACTTATATTTAATTATGAATATATGTGTTATACAATATTAAAAGGTTAAAAATTATGATCTTTCCATTAAGAAAATCTCGTTATTTATTACCCACATAAAGATGCTATTACGCACGTTGATAAAGCAATAAATCCCTTCTTCCCTGTACTCCTGGGTACTCTTAAAGGAACATCTTCAAATTTAGTGTGGATTCTGTTTTTCATCTCATCTAAAGGCAAAGGTCTTAACCTTTCTTGTAAAAGAGGCTTTTCTTCAGCTTTACATGACGTCAAAAAGGAAATAAGGTGCAGATAAAACAATAGTATCTAAAAATTAAAAAACAATTATTCAAATTGCGTTATAAATGTGTGCGAATACCTTAGGGCATAGGATAGCTTTATAACTTTGCTGCTTTTTGAGCACTTGCTTTTTGATATTTGGTATTTAGGTATTATACGTAAATGTTAATTTTTTAGCATAGTCATTTGATTCCTGTAATTGGGTTAACTAAATATTATTTTAGTTGTCATATTTTAATACATAAAACGTAAAAAAATTATACTTTTTACTTTTAAATTGTGAGTGCTATTAAAAGAATAATTCTACACATGCTTTTAAAAGAAGTAAACGAATTGTATCCTGTACCACTGGGTATATACTATGTCAAAAAAATATGTGATATAAATTATTTAAAAAAATTATATTACAGTAAATTTGATAAAACCAAATATAATAAATTATAAAAAAATATTAACATACCAATATTTAGATTTTGAAGGATTACTTTAATACAAATTTAGTCATGTTTTATTTTGTTTGTATATGTTTTTGTAGTACATAGTTGTATAATAATTTATTATTAATTTTGACTATTGGTCCTAATAATACTATTTTATAGCATATAAATAAAATTAAAAACTTACCAAAATCATTTTTATTTTCTGAATTCTAATACAATAATGGTTAAAAATATTTTAATGTTCTTTTTAAGTATATAAATATAGGACCCAGTTTAATCATTAACATTTAAAACCTCAATATTTATGCTGTTAACCTTGCATGGTACCAGATTTAGAATAATTTTAAAACTGAAAGGCGCATTTGCAATTTCTTATAATGCAAATCACCAAAATTATAAAATCAAAAATAATAGTGTTAAATATATCACATACGCTAATACATTTGTCAGTTAAGCCCAGAAGTTTACCATAGTGGGAACACATTCGATATGATTAAGATTATACTTAACATTTATAATCTTAATAATATCGAATGTGTTCTCACTATGGTAAACTTCTGGGCTTAACTGACATTCCAGTTAAGTACATTCCATTTGTTCACCTTTGACTATAGGGTCTTTTACGCATTTAACACCCAACTCATTTCAGTTAGCACTGATGATGGCTCATACGCCGAAAGCGCTCTGCTAAGCTTTTAAAATAAAATTTGCTCTGAATACATCTGGTTTGATTGATTTGTATTGTCCTTCGATCAACACAGCCACTTCCCTCTTCTTCATAGTATTAATAAGCAGACAAACCAAAACAATATAGAGAACAGATATAGCCGTAGCGAATGATAAAAATGTACGTGCTAAACATATATGTGCAACATGAAAAATTTCAGAAATATCTACTGCTACTGCCGAAGTAGTAAGAGGAATATAGAAGCATAAAAAAAATAAAGATCGTATCGATCGTAATTTCATTAACAGGAAACGTATTGAAAATCACTAAACAAAGCATACACACACTCCAATTACCGGAACACGTAATCACAAACTTAGAGAAATTAGTTATTCTAAAAACAGGTAACATCGGTAGAAGATAAGCTCATATAGACCTATAGATGCACTCCACATGCCCCAGTAACTGAACACTATGTTAGTCCGTCGTAAAGCTGTAAATACCAGGTTGTCAGAGCTATGGTTCAGAAACCATAATAATAAAAAGGCGAAAAGCAAGGAAACAACATCAATCGTCAAGAATTACAAATACGGCTCAAATAAAAGAAGTGAAAAAGATCAATGCTGAAATAAAAGGAAAAAAGAATCAAGAAATAATTAACAAATGGAAAGGAAAGAGAATGCATGGATGGATTTTTTAAAGAATCAGAAAAATAAGCTGTTAACAAAGCAAATACCAGCTGGATGAGGTTCAAATTTGGATATGGGGGATATTTTTCTTGATATCATTGCATATCAAGAAAAATCCATTGCAACTAACTATCTCAAGACAAAAATCCGGAAAACCATTACAGACCAAAAATGTGAACTAGAAAAAAGACAAACATTATGTAAGACTCTTTACCATGTTGTGTCAGTTTGCTGTATCTTCACAAAGCAGTTGCCGCCCACTAGAATATATGTAAAGAATACGGTAGTTCAGTAAATAAATAATAGTATAACCATAGGCCTGACCTTGCAGTAAATACCTGTAAGATCCCACTTGTATTAAAATATATATATTGATCGATCTTTCAAGGCCATAAAACCAAATCTGGTGTTAAATGACAAAATGAAAAACAATACTTGAACAAGAGTTATCCCAGAGGTCATAGGAGCAATAGGACTTGTTTTACAGTACATATACTCAACTATCAAAGAAATCCCGGAAAAGTACCTTCCACTGAGTCTACAAAAAACTGTTACACTGAAAACTGCCTACATTGTTTAAAAAGTGTTGAACTAAAGGCAATTAATAGAAAGTTCATCCTAGGTGAATAGTGTGTACCTGGTGAACTTTAAACATAGCCAATTATAAGAAGAAGTTTTACTAAGAACAGAAATCATCATTCAGAGGAATGCAAAAAGAGGTTCCAGTTACCTGTAGGTAAAGATGGAAGTGACATAGCATGCGAACCAGACATATAGGTCAAAAATATGCGTAAATACTTTTATGACCAGGCTGCACACTTCACTTGCCTGTACCGGGCAATTAATAACCTTGATCGAAATCTTATTCATATCAAAACTTATAAAACAATGCAAGAAGAAATAAGTCCGTTACTCTAACTTACTTAATAATACTAACGCAAGTTAGTATGTGGGTGCAAACTAAGTATACTACAAACTAGTATACTAAGTGGGTGCAAACTTTAGCATGGGAATATACCAGTCGTCACAATAACGTAGCGAAAAGCCGAAAAGCAAGAGACATCGCAGTCTTAAAAATGCTTAGCTGTATCCCAAGATTTCAAAGAGACATGGCAGTCAAAGAGAATACTTAGCATACCAATCGTCATCGGAGCAACTGGAGAAATCCTTAAAAAAATTAAGAATTACATGATGTAAACCTGACAAAAGTAATAATAATAATAGAAAACATCAAATGATGATGATGAATTTCAAACACGTGGCTACTGTTGGGAAATAACCGAACAACGAAGAAATAGAAGATTCGCAGAGGTCATAAAGGAATCAGTTTCAAATGCTTTTTTCAATGCTAATACCATAAGGCTAACGCTTTGCTATAAGGAAACTATTCGCTTTTTAGTTTTTACACATCCTATATTGATGAAATATGTACTTAATAAGCAATTTTGAACCCACTAAGTAAACAAGCTGGTAAAAAATCAAACGGTCAAAGTTTAGTTGTTACATAGTTGCTATCATATTCAAGTTTAATTGCTGTTGAAGTAAGAAGAAGTTGCTCACGAGTTACACTTATTCCACATTACTCCTTAAACCCTAATATGGGTTTCTCTATAGACTCTTCATGAATAATTACAGGTCCAAGAATTGTAGTATACAGTCAATTTAAGTCGCTCTCGTCGAGATATACTGTGTTAGTCGAGTTACTAGTTGTAGTGGTGATCGAAGCCATTTCTTCATTCTCCATTACTTCTTAAACTCTAATATGAGTCTTCAGACTCTTAGTGACTAATTATAGGTCCAAGACATAAAGTACACAATTGAGTTAAGTTATTGTCATAGAGAAGTTGCTCAGGGAGTTTTTGTCTATTACCTCTAATACTCAAGATGAGTTTCTCTGTTTCTCTTCCTGTTTACACCGTAAGTGACCAAGTTTAGGTTAATAACCGGTAATGACCGAAGAAGAGGTCTTTATCTTTCTCCTTTTAGTGACCAAGTGAAGGTCCATAAATGCCCGGGTTTATTGTAATTAGAGTATTAGTACCATTGAAACTAGTAAGAAGCAGACATGAGTGTAAATAAAGTTAAACTAATTAAGTATACAGCCCATAGTTTACACCTGTCATACTGAATAGTTGTTTCATTTTTCCATCTTTGGAACGAATAAATCAGCATATTTTGTATTGTGTTGTTTTGTATAAGCCTGTTTAATTTATTAGGTTAATTGTTTAAGCGCTATATAAGTGATCCTTCGAGAAAGATAAAATGTAAATTAATACAGTCCACTTGTACTCTCTAGTGGTAGAAATAAACTATTTTTTCCTATCTATTTGGAGAAGAAACCAGGCAGCAGTTCTCTTGCGAATGATATCTACTCAGAAATTTACAGACTGAAGTATACATATGACATTTTTAATTTTTTTTAGGCAAAGTAGTATATTAAAATATAAGGATAAAAATAATTCACAGTTCGGTAAATTACGTAGTCGAGTATAATTGATGGACGTAAATCGAAAGTTTTTAAAAAAGTATTTTTCCTTTCTTACTATTTTATTTATTACAAATGAAAACTAAATAAATAAAATAGACTTGACTATAGTTTCTTAAAAAAATACAATATTTCCATTATATAGGTAACATGTTGTAAACCTTTAAGACATAATATTTGAAATATATCTGACCTATAGATTTTTCATTTTCTTTTAATGGATCGTATTGTATATGGATGCCATGTTCTATATATTCAATAAATATTTTGTTATTATTGATTTTTGATAATAGGTCAAAGAAAGATTGAGTATGACTTTCCCTAATAGTGAATGAACTTCCCCAACAAGTAACAAATAGAGCATTCTTAGATGTCTTTCCTCTAAAAACTGTTAAATATTTTACAGTAAATTAAACTTAGATTTTTTTTTATAAAAATAAGACTCGCTATAATAATTCAATTAATATAGTTCAGTTGTAAAAATCCTTACCGAACTAATATTGAGATTTTTGGTTTTTGTGTGCGCCTATGCAGGTTTGGATTTAAAAATTTTTATGTTGTTTTTGTAAGAATATGTTTATTTTGATTTGAAGAATGCTATAAATTATATTAAAAAAAAAACATTAATAAAAATAGTCAATAATTTATTATCATATTTTTTGTCACAATTTTCGCAATTTTTTACAAGCCATATTAAAAAAAAAAAGAATTTTAGTTAATATCCATACTTTTTGTATTTTTTTGTTTTATTTTTAAAAACATAATTAATTTCATAGATGATTAACAAATTCTTTAAGGCTACAATAAAATTAAAAATAGTCCGTAAAAATACACCAGAAAAATTCATATTTCTCTTTGTAATTACAATGTTGAATCATAAAATTCCATACAAAAAAAAAGAAAATAAATTGAAGATCTTTCCTTAGTAAATTTGTTTATTTACCAGTACCACCCCCAGATAAAGACGCTAGTGCATACGTTGAAATGTTATCATCGAGTTCATCTATAAATGTTGGACTTCTGGAATTTCGGAAAGGCATATTTGGGGGACCACTGTCAACGTTTTCATTAAAATCCTTATTTATCCTGGACAATTGTTGAAATTCAGGCCTCGCTTTAGCTATGCTAAACAATAAATAAATAAGCTGCATATATGCAAGCAGTTTCTAAAAATGAATTACGTAACGTTATATACATATAATGAAGAAACGAAAAGTCTTCACTTACCAATATCATGATTACTTTCTGCTGAGTGATAATAGCATTACGATTAAAAGTATTTTGATGCTTTTTTAACTATATATCTCTATATATATGTATATGAGTCGAACTTAATTCACATAAACATAATAAATTTGCTGGTTTAACCTTGAATGCTTGAGATGAAATTTGTTTTTTAAAACTGAAAAAACCAGCTTATTCTACTAGTCCAATAATCATAAATATAAGTATATACAGGGTGCTTCAAACAGCTTAGACTTGGAGGGGTTGTAGGGGGACTCAAATCGAGCAAGTTTGCACAGTAAACCCTTATACGAAAATAATAAAATTAAATTTTTGAGATACAGGGTAATAACATTTTAAGAAAAATTGTTATTTTTCACGATAAATTTGATATCCCTGTACATAATTTTTCGAACATTAGTTGCTAGTTTCTATGCATTAAGAACTATTTTTTATTACATAATTTAACTTTGTATTTTGCTAGTGGCGTTAATGCGGGCTAGAACCTTGTGAACTCTTGAAAAAAAATAGAACGCCACTGTTTTTTCTTCAAATAAGAAATATTTTTCAAATCCTCCTTGAATTTACAATAAATTTTGTCCTTAGGCTTTGTTTTCTCCGACATACCATTTTTACATAAAAAAATAAAATCCATTGTTCGAAATGTGTTTCTCGCTAAAATTGAACTTTTTAGTTTCATCCGTTTGATAATATGAATCGTATTTATTTTAAGAAAAAAAAATTACTTACTTTTAATGTGAAATTCTGTACCAGAAAGTGACTTTTTGTCATTGTTATTGTTCCATACTAAATAAGTTAGTACTATAGGTGGATAGGTGGATTGGTTGTTGCAAAATAGTACATAAACATCTGAAAACTGTATTTTTATATCATAGTATATATCATAGAAACTAACAATTTAACATCCTGCATATATACCATCTCAAAATATGATTGCCCAAGTCAAATTATGACATACCATTATGTCCTTGTATATTTATTATGTATCCGTCACCATTAAAAAAACACAATCATTGATTTTCATATGGGCGTTTTGCTCCTAAAAATGTGAAACAAAACACCCTTATCCCGGGCGAGCCGCAAGTCACTAATTACAGCCACCATGAACCGCAAACAAACGGTTGCTTAAAATAGCGATGGATCGTAAATTGTCAAGCTATTATTTGATTTGCCTTTCCCACTCCTTCCGCTATTGTGTCCCTTCGTATCGATTGGGTGGAAAAACAAGTTCCAGAACGTTGGTAAGCCAGCCACAACACGATTTTGCCTTTAAGGTAAAGTTAGTTACTCAGGACTTCAGGGGTATTTTAATACTGATAAATTAAGATTTGCATTTGTCTGTATTTAAAATGTGCATTTTAGACGCGACATTCCAGCACTTACTTCCATTCTGTGTAACTTTACATTGAGACGACTTTTAAAATATATTAGAGAAAGGGAGAAAATAACTTCTCAAACCCGATTAGTATGTGAACAGTGCTAGTTCGTAGCATTAATTCTACCGTATGTTATTCGATGATGCTCGAACTGAAATATGCCATTACGTCTCACTGGACTGGCACTGAAAGAATTCTAGATTCAATAGCTTTAATCAGTCGCTATAGTCTTTTGAGACATATTTGTTTCTTTACTTAATATCTTGAATTACGTTTAATGAGTCTCAACATTTTTAAATCTTTGTTACATCAATTCTAAACATGATCAAATAGAGTTTTTCATCGAAAATTGCCCCTAACTTTATCAATCTATCCTATTTATCTTATAAAGTACTCATTTAATCTAGGTTAATTATTTTTTTTACTGAGTTATATGTATATATTTAGAAGCATCCCATTGTGTAGAAATTATCAGCATATCGGAGGAATTGAGAATGTCAAAAACATAAGCCAATATCATTGGTAAACAGATTGAAAAAATCTGGGAGGTGCCAAAAAAGGTGCAAGATGACTCTGATGTATTCAAGAAGCGATATCGATAATAGATAAAAAATGTTTCTTAACTACTAATCAGTTGTGTACGCCTGAATTCAAGAATATCTGTTAAAAGATTATGATTGACTCTGTCAAAGGCCTTGGGAAAAATCGGTGTAACAGAATCTGCTGTGTTACCCTTTTCCAAGATATCTCTTATATATAATTAGGGTAGTGATATTAGACAAATTACTATAAACGTTGCTGAAATTCAAAGCCTTTTTTCTAGTAAAAGAGAAATCACAATCGTTGCTGTATAGAGCGAACTTGCAATAGATTGTCTTCGTTGTTTGGCTCGTGCAATTAATGTATTAACATAGGAGCAGTCAATAGTTATAACGATAAAATTATTGACAAATAAATAACAATAAACTCAAGGCAAATCTAAGAAGCTGTTTCACATTTCAGTATATAAATTATTTATTGTTGTCAAATGTACCGTCCTATACTAATAAACCGTACCTAATTATAGACTCGGCTAATGTCATATATAACATTCTCAGAACATCCATAGGCATACAATTTCTGATTTTATAAAACTCATAGATCAGTTTACGTTTTGCATTTATCACTTCTACATGTTTATCACATTTGACATTCGGGTCAATTGTAAGACCTAAATATCTGATATGTACCACTTGATTAAGAAATTCGGTGCATGTAAATATATATTACTTTATTAGACAGGCACTGTTGTGCGTGAATTTTAATTTTATCTGTCTGATTTGATGAGTATCCAGAAGTAAAAACTCATGAACTTAGTTTTTTCAATTTTAATTATTAAACGATTCTGATCCAACCGCTGCCGTACTTTTGCAAATTCCAGTGTGGCTCCACTGTTGATTTCCAGGTACCCCTGTAAAAGGAATGCTGTATCCTCTGTATAAAAAATTAATTTACTAGATGCAGTAAAGTTTAAAAGGTCATTACAGTACCTTTCCGAACACCACATAGAACGTTCTCAAATTCACTATAAGTCTCGTCGATTTTTACACACTAATCTTATTCTTCAAGATAATCGTTTAATACATCAAGGCATATATTTCATAGCTACTTGACACTTTGACACTTCAAAGAGCACCTCTTCTGTTGATAGTCCTTGACGGGAACCAAACGATATTATCTCTAATGCATAGTTCTAATATTTCGGCGATATTGCTTGGACGATAATTTCTGGGTAAATTCGTTTCTTTTCTTTTTAAACGTATATTATAACCATTTTTTTAAATTCAAGCAATATCTTACCAATTATTGATATTGAACAATTAAAGATAAGGGCAACAGGCTTGGCTGTATAATTTTTCAAAGTTCTACTACCAATACTATCTAGTTTAGATGCAGAGTTATTTTTAATTAAATTATATTTTTCAACACTTCCTCCTCTGATACAGACGTCATAAATAAACTAGGATAATTATTTTTCATCCATGTTTCATCGAGAAAAACTAGTTGACGTGTAATTTCTGAATTTTTATTTTCCATATTTTTTCTGAAAAATGCTGCTCTCATTGAAGCTATATTAGAAGTCTCCATAAGTGCTCTTCGGTTATCATTTTTCTTGTATTTAAACCCCAAATGACAAAGCAGGGTTCGTAGAGATCCATGGCTTATATCAACTATTTCTTTTTGGCATAGCTCTTCTTTAAGCCGTTGTATGGTTACATGTTTCTCTGAAAGTATAATAACAATATACAATTTTTGCCATTTTTTAAAATATATAACTTACTTTGTGCATAAATATAATATTTCACAAATAATAAATTTCAATATAACATTCCGAACCTCCATTTTAGTATTCTCATTCAGGTCGAGGGTTTTGGTTTTTCTTCGATTTCTTGATCTTTGGATACTTTGATGCCGGTTACAGTTCTTAAGCTGATTTTTCAGTTTATCATATTATCAAATATTGAATAAAAATAGTATTATTTACCTCTTGGACTGCGTTTAGAAAAATAAGCGAACCATTATTATCTCTTTCAGCCTTAAAATAATCAATGAGATTCCCAACAAGGACACGTGCTTGAGAATTCAAGCATTTTCCCGGTATGTTCAGGTTATGTTATAATAACTATAACAGAATAGCAACCCCTGATTATTATTTAAACACTAGTAAAAGTTATGAAAACAACTGTTTAAATATAATAATAAAAAGAAATAAAATTGTAACTGCAAATAAGCAAACAAACTGCTGAAAGTCTAAATATCAAGAAATAAAACTACAAAACAATAACAAATATCGAATGTCGGAAACACGAATATTATTTTCTTTATTTAACATATGGCATTTATCCTTGTTTGACACATGGTTTTTAAAATACGTATTTTTTTTCGACTCAACACATACGTTCATTATTCTCTAAGTTTTTGACCTATATTAGAGCTACTACAATAGTCTTGAATAGATGTAAAGAATGATGACGTAAACGCAAAGATATATTGATCGAACTATATCTAGTTCAGAAGCAGAATTATTTTTAATGAAATAGAATTTTTTAACACTTCCTCCTCTGATACAGACGTCATAAATAAACTTGGATAATTATTTTTGTTTGTTAAATTACTACTATTACCAAAATTTCTTTTAAGTGATAACCCTTCTTAGCCATTTTTTTGCCAATATTAGTAAAGTATTTATTAAACATATCTGGAATCATTTTTTTTTGTTTTTGTTTTCTTGTTTAAAAATATTATTGTAATACAAGAGAGATTTTCTGTTTTTTAGTAACACTATTACATTGAAGTTCCTCATTTATTATTTTGCACATTTTCCTTGGATTCTGCTTTGTTTCTTCCAATATAATAGCTTTAGTGCATTTATTAGTTTATTTAGTAGATTTCTACAGTTTTTATATTCATTACCTAAAAATGCATTACTTTTGTATAATGTCATGCAAAACGGTGTCAAATGCTTTAGCTAAATCAATGAAGATTGCAAGAGGTTTCTAATTTTTAACTAGCTGAATGCCCGCGGCGTTGCTCGCGTGAAAATAAAAGAAAAGTCGAAGAAGGCCTGCAGTAATAGTAAATGCAACTGACAATACATAAAAATAAAATCGGAAGCCACGGCTCATTGATAGTACATGCAATCCACAATTGCCACGCCGTTTTTCTTGAGGTCAAGGGGCGCGATTAATATAATATAATTATTATAAAACCGAGACACAAATAATCTTAAAAATGATTCGCGGTAAGACTGAGTCGAGTCACCTCTCGGGCATCAGTCTCGCGTGGACCAGACCAATACAGAGGCACTTATTCAATGGTATTTATTAATCAGTTTTATGCCGCTATGCGATATTTATCATATCGCTAATACCCCTTATCGGTGGAATTTCAAAAAGTTCGTTCGTATCCGGGGCCTACATTATAAAAAAACATTGTTACAATTAATTTTTTTTTCTTAAGTTGATGCCTGCGACTCGTTGGTGCGGGCAGTCTCCGTTTAAACTCCGAAGCCACGCCCCGTTAGTTTTCGAAGTCACGGGTAACAATTATCAAATTTTTTACCCCTTATCGGTGGAATTTCGAAAAATCCATTCTTATCCGGTGCCTACATTATAAAAGGAACCCGTTGGCAAAATTTCACGTTTCTAACTATTGTAGTTAGGGCTCTGCGATGATAAGTCAGTCAGTATAGATAACAGATCTATAAATAAAATTTGATACCTTAAGGGGCACATCTTCTGCTGACATTCCTTGACGGAAACCAAATTTGTTAGATGATAAAATTTATTTTTATATTAGTGTTTTATGATTCTATCTTTGATGCATAATTCTAATATTTTTACGATATTGCTTGGAAAATCTGGTAAATTCGTCTCTTTTCTTTTTCAACGTGGATTACAACCGTTTTTTTTTTAAATTCAAGCGGTATCTTTCCAACTGGTATTGAATAATTAAAGATATGGGCAACGGGCTTGGCTATGTAATTTTTTATATCTTTCCCAGTCCCAGTTCCAAGTCCCACTAGATACATAATTATTTAATTCAAGATATGATGAGGAAAAGGAAAGGACTAAAATACTATCTGATAAGGTGTCAGAGATGTCCAGAGATAACCAAATATTAAAACAGGAGGTTTCTAGGTTAAAGAGTATCGTGGATGAGGACCGGAGTTAGTTGCAGTTTTTGTTGCAGTTGCAGAGTTAAAGTTGCAAAAAAATACATGTATTACTGGAATTTTTGAGAAAAATGAACCTAATGACAATATAAATGAAATAGTTGTTAAACTGTGTAAAAATCTGGGAACTCAAGTTTCAGTATCTGATATTGAGGCATCAAGAAAATTTCACAAAAAAGGCGGTGTCAAGGCCATAATCACTCGAAAATCCTGGGAAATGAAACAGTCAATCATGCCCGCTTTAAGAAAAAAAACTTACCTTAAGTAATACGGGTATTGGAAACTCATCTAAGCCTATTTATATCGATAAAGATCTGGCAAAAGATACATATATTCTCCTAAAAAAAAGTAAAGAGGCTTTGAGGAAAATTGGATTTAAGTATATCTGGTACAGAAATGGTAGAATTCTGGCGCGGAAAACGGATGGAGACCAACCAATTGCAATTCGCAGTGATTTCGATTTGGAAAAACTTCCATAAGGTGTTTATTTTATATTTATTTTATTATATTTTTGCTTTGGTTAGTCAGGTTATGCGCAATTTAGCTTATTTTTGTCTATGACCATAATAATATCGAATAACAGTTTAAGAATTGGTCATGTTAATGTTAGATCTTTATTACCAAGTATAGATATAATTAGGGAAATTCTTTTGGACAGTTTCAAACTGGATATTTTAGCAATTTCAGAGAGTTGGCTGAATTCAAATATCTTGAACTCTGCAGTTGCCATTAAAGGATTTAATTTTTACAGATTGGATAGGAAAACGAGAGGTGGAGGTGTTGGCTTGTACATTACGCATAACTTGATTGTTTCGAGAATTGATACTGGGAAAATTCAGGATTTTCTTGAGTAACTTTGGGTCAATTTAATCGCAATCGGGGTATTTTACAGACCTGCCAAGGGTAGCGTGTTATCTGCATTAAATGTCTTAGAAGCGACCTTTAGCAATGTTGTTCCATGTTGTGATGAAGTTATTGACATAGGCGATTTAAATTTAAATTTAAATCTATTCATTAGTTCTAATGTAACTCAGCATTTTGACCGCCTGTTGGAAAGTTTCGAATTCAGACAAATTGTCGTTAACCCAACAACCAGCATCTTTGATTGATGTGATATTACTGTCGGGAGAACTGTTAAAAGGTAATGTTGAACATTTAAATCTTCATGGAACCAACATTTACTTAGCCAAGTTTAAGTTGTTAGTTAGTAAAAAAAATATACTTACGCCATAGAATGTCAAAAATTTATAGTGATTTTATAAAATGTTATTCCTACGCTTGTGTAACCTTCTGTATACATTTATAATTACAAAAGTATCATTGTTTGTTAGTACCTTAAGTTGCCAATATGTAGATTTAATCTTATGTATTTTGTATGTATGCCCGGTTAATAACAGCTATGCTGAACTTCGCCGAGTTAAAAATAAAAGCCTATTATTATTATTATTATTATTATTATTATTATTATTATTATTATTATTATTATTATTATTATTATTACTACCAATATTATCTAGTACAGGTGCAGAGTTATTTTTAAATAAAATTATATTTTTTAATTCTTCCTCCTCTGATACAAACATCATAAATAAACTAGGATAATAATTTTTATTTATTAAATTACTTTTATTATTAAAATTTCTTTTAAGTGTTAACTTAACTCAGTAATTTTTTTGCCAATATTAGTAAAGTATTTATTAAATATATCTGCAATGTTGGTTTTTACGCTTGCAGACTTAATAGCATCATTTAGTTTGTGATAAAATATGTCAGAAGCCAGATTAATTTGATTTGTTTCATAAACATGATTCCACCGAACGTTCCTTAAGTTTTCCTTCAATTTGTTGTAATTAAGTTAAATTTTTTTCTACTTCAATATATTTTAAATACAAATCGTAGTAGACAGATCATATACAACTTTTTTTGTTATAGGTTCTTTAAGCTACAACTAACCCATCCTTCGGAATGATGTCGGCATGAAAACAACTTTTATCCTCCTTTTCCTCCTATTCGCAGTAGCTGATTCAAAAAATCAAACACGCCCTCATGACGACTGTAAAATTCGAATTTTATCAAATAACGTACCTGCGACCGGACTGAACTACAATGTGTCTAAACTAATCAAAGAAATCGGAGATGATCTCTTAAAGAATCCCCATGGCATGAATTTTTCATTGACATCGAGGAAACTTTTAGCGAGTCGAGCAGATGTTTTCGGAGTTATTTTGAGGAAAACGAACGACGCGAGCGTATTAGCGTTAAATATAAATTCCAGATTGAGGATCTTCCCTAACAGGACGGCGGAAACGGACGTTTTTTGGAGAACTTTCGATTCGACCGACGGATGGGGAAAACCGTTTAAGGATTGCGATTATTTTAGTTATAGCTGGTTTTACGTCTATGCCCATCGGCTGTCGGATTTGAAAATTGGACTGTTTATAAAACTGGACCTCGACCAGTGTGACGATAGGTTAAAAGAGATTTTTGGTGGAGGGCATAAGTGCGGAGAATCGCTAAAGGTAAACCTTAATAATCCCTGTTTTTTTTTCGTCAATTTTCTTTTTTCTTTCTTTAGTGTATCAATGAATATGACGGCAAAGGGGATGAAAGGAGAGGCCGGTATAGATGCGTGTGTCAGCGCGGATTTTTTTATCCTGGTGCCAACTTGATGTGGATGGGAATAAGCGGGGAGGATCTTGAGAGCGGCAAAATCAATAACACAAGGTAAAACTGATGATGTACTGAATGTTAAGTTTTTAACGCCATTAGGAACGGTACAGTGAGAATACATTGCGTCAACTCTGGTAATGATTTTTTATTTTTCCTACCCTTTCTATTGATAGTAATCTTCATACATACTTACACCGAATTCTTAAAGGATAATATGGATAAGCGTATTTTACTAATAAAAAGTTTTAAATCTGCATTAA
This sequence comes from Anthonomus grandis grandis, assembly GCF_022605725.1. Taxonomy (NCBI): domain Eukaryota; kingdom Metazoa; phylum Arthropoda; class Insecta; order Coleoptera; family Curculionidae; genus Anthonomus; species Anthonomus grandis. The sequence continues at coordinate 11,429,117 of NC_065558.1, forward strand.
TGGTATAAGCTCTAAAATAGTAAACGTTACGTCTGGGGTGCCTCAAGGGTCACATTTGGGGCCCCTATTTTTTATCATTTACATAAATGATATTTCTCAATGTTTTAAAAATTCGAAATATTCGCTTTATGAAGACGAAATCAGTTAAATCAAATCAAGATTGTCATCTCATTCAGAAAGATATAGAACGATTTGTTAAATATTGTCAAATTAATTGTTTATTTTTAAATACAGATAAATGTCATTTCACTTCTTTTACTAAAAACAAATTAAAGATTAGATATGATTATAGAATTGACGGTGTTGCTCTTAAAAGAGTTTAAGAAGTTAAGTTTGCGTTTGACGAAAAATTATTTTTTGACAATCATATAAACAGGTTAGCTATAAGCTCATATTAAATGCATATATTTCATTCATAAAAATCATATATTTCATTATATTACGCAGTTGTTTATAGTAAACTTAATTTTGGGTCTGTTGCTTGGAATAATTTTTATTCAGTATATAAAACTAGTTTAGAAGGTGTGCATTAATATTCCATCACGCCATATAAGGCACATCAACCTTTTCCATATACCTTTTAAAAACACCAATAGCTCCAATCAGTCATCTCCTTTATGCAGAATCATAAAATTTTGAAATTCTTACTGAATGAAAATATAAACATAAATTTATTTTTTATAACTCAAAAGCAGCTAAATTCATTGAAACCGGAATTTTCAATAAAAAAAGTCAAAGGCCTTACTGAAAACTGTAAAGTAGCTTATAGTGGCTTAAAACATATTTAGACATACGTTTTTCAATTACATATTTGCAAGTTAGTTCAAAAAGGAAAACAGAAAATAGATGATATAGCTTATGGATTCTTTCCAAAAACCCCGGATCTAGAACCAAAATATGATGCACTGTGAATTAGTCATTTTAAACATTAAACAATGTGGATAAAAAAAAGAAAGTGAAAGAGCAAAAATAATTATGGTTTAATGTAATAAAATAAATACTAGTATTCGCTATGAAGATCTCTTCATCAGCTTTCTTATAAAAATATATGCCAAAGCAAGGATTTCGATTTTCTTCACGCAGTATCAAATTTAACCAAACAGAAAAGTAAAGTCGAAGGGTGCAATGCGACAAATAAAAGAAATAGGTATATGAAACAAGCCCTTTTAGCTCGTATAAAAGGTTTTCAAAGAAAATAAGTTCTCAGGTGCCTTACACCTACTATACTCTGCCTTCTCGTTTATTCTATTCTCAGGTATAAAAAAAGGCACATTATAAGAGAAACGGAATACTTGACTAGCAAAAAGGCCAACTTTTAAAAGGCTCGTAATTTCAAGCAAGTGAGCCAAGCAACGGAATTTTTTCTTCTAATTAATAACTGTAGCTCGGCTTACGAGTGGCGCTTGTCTTGTTCCTTGCCTTGATTAATGAGAAAAATTTTAAATGGGCCGTTTTTTTATACAATTTTCTACTTATAGTAAAGTACTGAATGTGTTTTCTTATGAAAGAAGGATTTTTTAAAGGCCGAGATCAAAAGGACTTATTAAACTTTCATCACAGGCGCAGTTCTGAAATGAAATAATGTTAAATATTTTTCGTTTTAATTAAGATAAATGAGCGAACCAAGGATCAAAAAAGTCAGGAAAAGAAATGGATGGAGATCAGAGAATTGGAAAAAGCCATGTGTGAGTTAGCCAATAAGCCAATACACGAATATTTTAGCAGTCAATACTTGGACAGTGTGACGCTGAACGACCCAGAAAAACTTATATTAAGACGAAAAAGTTTTCAAAAAAGAGTCTTTGATTTTAACCAAAAGTACATGTTGATCATCCCAAGCTCATCGAGCTTAATAGCTGGGGTCTAACTAGTCTTTATGACTTGCAGTCTTGCATACTGGTGCAGTCGGTAGGATTGCGTTGATAATTAAATCAATTTCTTTTTATATATTTTTTTAATTTAGTGAGGATCTTGTAGGATTTGAAAATGGTAGCAAAAAGCGTAATCAATGGCCCAGTGATAAACATGGCTTTGGCAACAAAAACATTTAAATATAAAAAATCGGAAGAAGCCATCTAATTTCATCAATCGGCAATAGTGATTAATGAAGCCTTCCTGTAGCTATCCAAAGGAGGGTATTTTGAAATAATATTAGAAACCCATTTCATTAAACCATTTCCATTAAAGAGGCAGTATATTGTATCTTTTCTATCATGTCTTCTTTCTAAATCATCATTATCATTATTAAATCATTTTCACTATTAATCAAAAATTATTATTTCGTTGTTGATTATAACGTTAGCCTTAGTGGCCAACTGGCGCAGTCAGTAGGATTGTGTTTAAACGAAATTAGGTTCATTCAATTTAGTAACTTCAAAGGATAATTTGACCTAATCAGTCAAAGAAATATTTAGATTTTTTAGTTACAAATATTACTTTATTTTTTTTTCCAGAATGTTCACAGACCGACCAAACAATATCCCCGTAACGAACTATAAAACCAGGTAACGGCTTATTTCACGCTGAGTTATAGGCCAATTTTTTTGGCAATAAAAACTTCTAAAATCCAGTTTTATTACGCCATTTCCTCACTTTTACGTTAAAAGTAACGACTTTTTAAAAAGAATAAAGGCTAATAGAGGATCGGATTATATAAAGAAATTATATTTTTTAAAACCAATAAGCTTAGATCTAATTATAACATATAACAGATCCAATTTTATTTATTTTTTTATTAATTAGATACCCATTTGGACAGATACGAAAGAATTCTTAAAGGCATATATGAAAAAATTTCAATAGCGTTGGTAGATAATTTCTATTTATTAAAGTAATAAAATATATTATCGTTAGATCAATATCATTGCCCCAGCAGTATTAGATTTTAGGTGCAAAATAATATTTTGTACATTTGCTTTATTTATTTGTGAAAATTGAAACTCAACTGTTTGAAGTTAAGCACTTTAAGGTAATTACTTTAATATTTCTTTCTACACGCATTTTACTAAAATTGATATCAGGAGTACTGTTTAGGAAATTGCAAAAATTGCACTAATATATTAAAAAACTTTATAAACTATGAGTTTCCCCACGCATAATCTTAAAGTCCAGTCTATTAGAATCTTTGATGTGCCGCGAATAGTCCGTGTGCCGGTGTTGCTTCTATTGTCACATGGCATGCATGTTTAAATCGTAAAATTTTATGTGGAAAGAGCCATAAAGTAATCTTCTAAGCGATATTTAATCATTCCATTATATAAATAAATGTTTTAAATTTTTTTCTTAAATTTATACATTTGATTCATAAAATTTGACTACATACGCCCACGTACTACTTTGTTAGACGTCTGACCTCAGTCCGAGCCACTCAAGCGTGAAAAGTTGCACAGGTCCGGCCTTAAAACTTATTTGTGTTTAAAATTTTATTATTCCGGATTTTTGGGCTTAATTTTATAAAATTGGAAATTCAGGATAGTTGATAGCAAGATAATATTTAATTTAAAGATAAGATTTAAGTACGTAAAATCAGTTTAACCAAAAATGTTAATTTAATAAGTTTAGTTTTTAGCGCCATTTAAATATATTAATTAAAACTCTTACCAAGCCTAAGCACTATTTATTCCAAAACTCTCCGATATTTAATAATTTGGTCATTCAATTCCAGAAACAATAGCCCGGATATGTGTATCCCTGAAAGTTGGTAAACTCAAATTAGTAAATTACTCTGTTAGGCCATATGGAGGAATGCCTGATGTTGCTAATTAAGTTTCTGCTCGTTAGAACCCTGAAACGTGTTCCCTACCAAGAGTAATAATTAATTTGCTAACGCCATTTATTAGCATATACAGGAAAATTGTTTTAAACACATACATTAAAAGTTTAGTTTTTATAAAAAAGAGCCAAAAACAGTAGATTCTTACATAGTTAAAACCTCATTTCAAATCAACACTTTTTGCCCACTCTGTTTTAATTAAAAACTTGTCAATTTGTTTGAGTTAAATTTAAATTCGATTCCTTTGCGAATGACAGGTGCAGCGAAACGACCGAAACCGTTCATGATATAACTTCAAAATAGTTTGAAACACTGCAATCGGCATCTATTGAACATCCATATTCAAACAAGAAATTATCAAATAAGTTAAATATTCCACGTCGGAACTGAGATGGAACTTTGAAATTAAATTAGTGAATGGATTATACAGGGTGTCCGAGACAAAACAGTTCACACTGAACATCTTGAAAAATAAATTGTTTAGTCAAAAACGGCCGAACGCGTCAAATTTAATATTGAGGAAGACATTTATTGACAGAAATTGCGTTTCTCTAACGTCATCCATTCACCTCCCAGAGCCTCTATGTCAATTTTTTTTAAATGGCAATAGGAGTAAATTTATTCTCTACAAAGCCTTATTTTAACTTTTTTATTTTATTAATTTGTTTAATTACCCAGATGTTATCTCTAATCAAAAAAAAAAATACATTCCAAAAATTCAAGTTATTTTGACAAAAACGTCAAAATATGCAGTAAATATCCGCAGATTTCAACGTTTTTGTTTGTTTAGTTATTTTTATTTTTGTAGCAGTATTTTGTTAAAGTGAGCAATAACAACAGTACCCCGAAATATTATTTCGAGATATATCTAGATTTATGCTTAATCTAGTCCTAGTAATAATGATAGTATTGATAACAATGGCTTATACGCTGCAAGAAAGAATTGAATTTGTATCTCTATTATCAACATTTAAATCTGCTCTGCATCCATATGTAATAGATTTGATGAGGAAGTTTCAAGAAACAGGATCAGTAGAAAACAGAAAAAATTAAATTCAGCATCTAGTGAGAAATGAAGTAGTAGAAATTACAGTTTTGTGTCATGTTGAGATGGAACTTAATACATCTGCTTGAAAAATTGCTACCGCTCACAAAATTTTAAAAGTACACAAATATCATGCCTACAAAATCAAACTAGTACATAGGCTAAGTTAAGACGAATTTGATCATCGTGTAAAATTTTGTGAGTACTTTAGTGATTTAGGTTAAATCGTGAAGAAAATTTGCTGTAAAATGTCTCTTTCTTGGATAAATGCTTCTTTTATTTACATGGTGAAGTCAATAGACACAACTGTTGATACTGGACCGACACCAATCCTCATTTATTTCGAGAAACACATACGCAGCGACCTCAAAAACTTAATGTATGGGTTGGTATCCTGGGGAATCACACTGCAGGATCTTGTTTTAATAATATAAACTTGGATGCCATCAATTCCAGAATACCTGAGTTACTTGAACAAGATGATAATTTTCTAGAAAATGAGCTGATGTTTCAACAAGATGGGGCATCACCACATTATGCTCTTGCCGTTCTTCATTTTTTAAACGACGAATTCCCTAAAGATGTATCAGAGATACCGTGGAATGACCTCCTAGATCGCCCGATCTTCTCCCTTTGGATTTTTGACTACCTTAAAGATCTTCGTACTAGAATCATTAACGAATATCATTAAGGCCCGAAATGTTCGCTGATTTGCCCACACATTTTGAACAAGAATTTAATTTTTCTATGGAGGTCAATGGAGATTATTTTCAACATTTTATAAAATAGGTGTTAATTTTTTTTTCCATTTAAAATAACATTTATTTTTTTAGTGACAATTTTCCATATAAATAAATAATGACTTTTATTAACACAAAAATCTACATATTAAATAAATGCTCATACAATACCTCATTTCTGTTTGAATGCAGTTTAAGTCTAGCTTACTGAAAGCTACTCAACTGAACCAGACATAAACACTATAATAATATTTTAGATATATCTATTAGCTGAGCTTAAATAGAAATATATAAATTTTACCTAAATTACTACACTATTAGTTCATTGATTATTTTATTAAACAGAAAATCATTTAGTCTTAGACACTTTTGGCTTATTGTTGTTAATTTTAAATTTGCAAATCCTAAAAATGACACATCGTTATGAAAACAATGAACTTGTGGATATGTTGCTTATTTATGGAGAGTGTCTTCAAAGTGCTGCTGCTGCTTCGATGCTATACGCAGACCGTTTTCCTTTGCGGAATCATCCTATATCCAGAAGTTTCATAAATCTTATTCAACGGGCTAGGGATACTGGCGATTTACGGGAACATCGTGGAGGGCATGCAGGAAGAGGAAGGAGACCTGAAAATGTACTCGAGTTGTTGCAGGGCAGGTCGGATTAAGTCAAACAAAAGTATGGACAACATTGCGCGAGAATCAATTTAATCCTTTTCACGTTCAACGTGTCCAAGCGCTATCGCCTGAAGACTTCCCCCACAGAGTTCAGTTTTGTGAATGGTTCCTACAACAACATGAAAATGATCAACATTTTTCGAACAAAATTTTAGCCATGGACGAGGCAACATTCACTTGAAACGGAATTAACAATTTTTGAAATACGCATGTTTGGTCTGTTGATAACCCCCATGCAATTCGCAGAACCAATTTTCAACACCGCTTTTCTGGTAATGTGTGGGCAGGAATTGTGAATGGGATACTTGTTGGACCATTTATTTTACCAGACCGTTTGACGGGCGATGTTTATTTGGACTTTTTGCAAAATATTCTGTCTGTTCTGTTAGAAGACGTGCCACTGAATATCAGGCAAGCTATGTGGCTCCTGCAGGATGGAGCACCTGCCCATTTTAGACGAGAATTGAGCGAATTTTTTGATATAAGTTACCCAAATCGGTGGATTGGCCGAAATCGACAAGTTGCATGGCCACCAAGGTCGCCAGACCTAAATCCATTTGACTTTTTTTGTGGGGGTTAGTTTAGTTTTCAAGACGCCTACCGACACACAAGAAGAACTAATAGCACGTATTGAGCAGGCTGCGGCAACAGTTAGACAAAAACCGTTTTCTCTATTGCGTGCCGTTACGGAACAGTGGACTCATTTTATAACATTTTGGCAATGCAATTTTTGTATTTTTCGGTTTTTTGAAAAAAAAATTTTATTTTACCGAGTTCTATACACAGTTAAAAAAAAAGTATCAACTTAAAAATCACCCTGTATATATGCAAATATTCCAACAATCTTAAGGTTAAAAAAAACTTAATAATATTATTATTAATTTTTTAAAATTAATTATTAAATTTGGCTACTTTGATTAAATAAGTAAGTCTTGTACTTCCTCTTAAAATTTTTAGGGCTTAAAGCACAGATGTAAATAGCTCCGCACTAGCTATTTACATCGGAGTGCGGAGCTATTTACATCTGTGCTTAAAATAAGATAACATTTCGGTATTAAATTGTATTGCTTCACAGCGTTACATGAAAAGGATCGCCGGAAGATTGCAGTGGTATGCAGCGCCATAGTTAACTTTTTTACATTTCTAATATCAACTTTGTGAATGGTATTTCGAAATACTAAACGCTCTTTTATTGAATTGGGAGAAGACAGATTATTTAGCATCTTACGAAATTAAATCTTAATAAGAAACAAGAAAAGTGCAAAATTCTACGATCATTCATCTTTAACCACCCCTTATATAAGTGTGAAATATGATCAAATTTGCGCAAACCACAGACAAACCTCAAGTAAGCACCTTCTGTATGCGATTCTTGCTCTCCAAATCCAAAGAAAAACCATAAACGTAGTCACAATATATAAAATTAGACGACACAAGTTTCACATAAGTTTTTTTTAAGGGATTTACCTAATATGTGCCTATTAGTGTATAAAATTTTCAAAGAAAAAAAATATTTTTGTATAAGTTTCCTTAAATGTTCTGGAAATCTTAGTTGAATGTCGATAACAACCCCCAAGTTTTTAGTACTGCCGATTAATGTTAATTTTGAATTATTTATTAATATATTTAAATTATTTTTTAAAAACTCACATTTTTTTTGTTAGCAAAAACCATAACATTTGATTTTTCCGAATTAAGCTTTAAATTGTGATCCTCAGAAAATTGACCTAAAAGTTTAAGATCTTCCTTAACGCATAATTTCATTTCTTTAAAATTCTTCTTATCAAAGCACAAGTAGATCTGCGTGTCATCAGCAAATCCTGAATCTTACAAAAGTTTAATGATTTTAGTAAATCTGAAGTATAAATGAGGAGTTTGGGTGTAAAACCGGATAAATCCACTTTTTAGCGAAAATCGTTTTTTGACGGTTTTTGGTCCTTTGTTATCGTTTCCATAGGTTCATATATTTGTCTGGAAGCAAAACCGAATATATCAAAATTTTTATAACAAAATCGAATATATTCAAATAAACAAGTTATGCGTATTCTATTGCACTTTTCATTATTTATTCTAGTAGTTGTTGTTTGGACGTTGAGTTGTGATTCCATGCGCTCCTGTAAGACCAGTCAAATAAAAGTGTTTTTTTAGTGTTTGAAGTTGAATTTTATGTATCATGAATAAGAAAATAAATATAAAGAAAGAAAGTGATGGAAGTAGAAAAGAAAATGTCGCGAAAGCAAAAGAGAAGTGCGTAAAAAGCAGAAGTAAGGTTAGATGCTTGCTTCTTAAAAGCATACGAATTAACTAGATTTTTTATGTAATTTGGCGGGGAAAGCGGCTACTCAAATTGACTCTGCTTTGTTCAGTCATCTTCAAAACTTGGAAATAAAGAAGTGATAGAGGTGAATGAATAAGTTTTCCAGTCCGAGGGCATAGCTTTCTTCCTGCAGACCGATTATTTGGTTGAGTGGAGAAAATCATAAAAAGACATTCAGTCATTACAACAAATGAAAAATACGTTGAAACATATTCGGAAGTAGGTTTGGTAAAAACACTATGTCTTGACTGGCAAATGTATAATGTTAAAGAACTGGAAAAGTTATATAAAGAAATAACAGCTTGGGAATCACTTCTTAAGAAGGGCAAATCAGAAGACAACATACAGTTTAGCACAGTACCACTGGGTAATTCAATATTAGAAAAAAAGAAAAAAAATCATTTGATAAAGAAGCATTTTGGGGATGATGGGCAAAACAGGGAAGATTCTTTGTGGTACAAAAACCTATTAGATAGTAAAAATACTAGAGCCAATGTGGATACTTCAGTAAATTTTGAAACTCAAGAAGAAAATGAGCTATGCGATTGCCTGCACGAAGAAAATGCAATACATATTTAATTTTCCCTTTATTACTTTTGTCAAATACTACTTGATCCAGTTTGTTTAAAGAGAAATAAATATATATTTTTGCTTACTATGTCTCATTTGTGTGCAAAAACGGATTTATACAAACTTCTATTGCTATTAATGACGACATAATTTTTTATGTTATTAAATTGATCAACCCCGCTTAATTAAAGCTATTTTCTTAAAATATTACTATTTTTAAATAAAACACACAGGGTGTTTTTCGTGTTTCCTGAAATTTTCTTAAAAGTGGTTATATCCGGTTATGCACGCGAACTGCCCACATAAGGAACATTAAGGGGCCCAAAATTGACCCCTGGGGAACGCCAGATGCTATAGCTTCTCTATCAGAAAAAAAACTTATTACAGCACAGCGATTGAAATCTGTTGGATAGATATGATTTTATAAGCATACAAGATTCGTTGTAAATCCATATTTCTTAAGAACGAAATGATAAAATAAGAAAATTAAAATAGGGCTATGGCTAAAAATAGGGAATAAAATTACCTTCAACTCAAGGTATCACTCGACCCCTATTCCCGTTTAAAAAAAATTGACATGGGGATGAGGAGATGACGTCAGAGAAGCGCAATTTTTAACAATAATATCGAGGGGGACCTCGATATTAAATTTGATGTGTTTGGATATTTTTGGCAAAACAACCGTCTCGGACACCCTGTATAGGTTTTGGGAAAAAGAAACCCCTAGTTTACGTTTAATTTTAATTATCTGTTTTGAAATTAATTAAAAATACAAGGTGGCTTCCTTTTGCGAATTTTTTGGATTACGTTACAATTGGTGTGTGAAGTAAAGAATATCATCCATTTTAGTGGATGCCTTTAATAAGAAGTCAGGCTATGATGGAGAACGAGAAATTAATGAACAAGAAGAATAAAATAAGAAATAAAGAAAAAACAACACCGTTAACAAGATGAACTAGATAGGAAACAAAGAGAAGAACAAGAAGAACGAGACAAGAAACATCAAAAACTGATCAAAACTATTTAACTATAAACAACCTAAAGGAATAAAATGAAAAGCGAGTTTCTTCCTTCCGGCATTGAAAGCCAAATTTCATGCATAAAAAATCTCAGCTCTTCTTACTCAGCTTTATTAGTTTTTTCTTTTCTAAATAAACAAATATATAAATCTTAAATAATTAACACATTTGACAACTACCACTGTCATAATTCAATTCATTAATTAGTCGTAAAACTTTTTCACGAGGCTCCCGTAACCACGTTGAGCGCATTCGAAATTATAAACTTTCCGGTAAAGTTGAGAACTTTAGTTTGACTTTGTTTTAAATTTGTAATATGTAAAGCTTTTAATAAATTTATACGATTTAATCCATTTTGCCTGCTCCTCGTATAACAAAGTTTCAAAATTTAAAGGGTTCCTATTATTTTGACTTACAAGCCATACATTTTCGTACTTTGGCACAAGCGAAGAAACTTTTGCTCGTAAATTAAAGCACCAGTAATAATCCTTGTCAAACTTGGCATGACACCTAAACAAGAAGCAGAAAAATACATAATTAACTTTCTTTTTCCGACAAAATATTCCCGTAACTGCATCACTTCAATTTTAGAGAACGAGCCCCGCATTTCCAGCATACGGCATCATATAACTTTGAATTTCATAAAATGTAAGAAATAAAACAAAAATTTCCAGAAGTTTTATTGGGCTTTGCGGATGTTATTTTCAGGATTATGTTCCGCAATGTATTTCTACATGGATAAATCCGATATGAGTATCTAGATTATGTATTTCAGACATATTTTTGCTTGAAAATCTGGTTTTACTATTTTAAGAATTTATCAATAAATCTATAGAAAACTAGGTTTGTAATACTTATTAGTTTATATTTAAAAATCCTGCTTAAGGATTAAACAAAACTTATGTTAATCATAATAGACTTTATTAAAGTGTATTTCGATAATAATTATCTTTCTAATGTATGCTACAGATATTTCTGTTCTCTTCTCTTCTCTTCTCTTTTGTGTATGTATCCAAAAATCTTTTACCGCCTCTACCATTAAAAGCCGGCATCCTTTAAAGAGTATCTAAATAAGCAAAACCTTAGCAATAATTCCTTTTCTGTTTCTGAGGTAAGTTTCAATACTGGGTGAAAGGCCATAGATACCTTAAAGCCAAAAGCCAACGTTTTTATGTTCTAAACATGAATAAAAAATGTTAATTGGTCCTAGAACTAAGTTGATTAAATGAAGTAATAGTGAAGCAGCTTACTCAAATTCCTTTATGATCAGCACGACTATTCCAGTTTATAAAAATAGTGAAACGCTTTGTGTCACAAACTATAGACCTATTTCCCCAGTAGTGTCAAACATTTTTGAATTAAATGCATACTTTGAAAGCAAATCTAGTTTTATTGCTGACCAACTTGGATTTCGGTAGGTAGTTCATGGGTTTTGGAAAAATTACTTTTAAGTAAGTTCAATGATCTTTCCAAAGCCTTTAACTATGTATCTCAGAACCTCCTAATTATATGGCTCTGTTAATATGGCCTTACTGGAAATTGACTGGTTTTTTGATAGCTATTTAATAAATAGAAGACAAGCAGATTTTTTAGGCAGATGAACCAGTTTCATAGAGCAATAATCTTAAAATTAGAAAAGAAGCTGATTGTACTTGATTGTACAAACTTAGTATGTGATTATTTTAGAGCAAAGCGTCTTAACCTAAATTTAAATAAAACTGAAAACATGATTTTAACATCAAGACACATTGACTCTCTAAACTATTCTAACAAAATCAAGCGTCTAAAAATAAGTATAGACCAAAAAATTGCATTAATTGCATCTAGTGTATTTTTTTTGAAAAATTTAGCCTTAATTATTGAGCATAGGATTGTATTGCTAGTTTACCATTCTCTTGTGCAATCTGTTGTGTCAATGGTTTACTTATCAATTGGAACAATTCTACATGTGGCAAAATTGTTTGGTTTGCAGAGAAGAGCAGTGCGAGTCATTACTAGAGCTGTATGCAGGGATAATGTAATATCTGTATTACGTCGCTTTAAGATACTTACCATTCGATCACAGTGTATCTATGAATTATTTCTGTATGCTTTTTTAAAGATAAGAGTCAATATAGGACTGTTGAGAAGACCTGTGATCACCTTATTAGAAGAGGAACTGATCTTTGTGTGTCTTTTTTGTGATCTTTTCTTATACTAAGAGTACCTATATCCTTACAAGTAGATTACTTAGAGATACGTGAAACATGTTTTTTCATCTCTTTTTTTTTCTTTTCTTTCTGATGCTATATACAGGGTGTTCATTTGAAAACTTCCCACCACGGATTTATCGAAAACCACTGTTTAAAAAAAAAAACTCCGAAATACATCAAAAGGTTTGTCAAGGGAGACAACTTTCTAACCTAAAATTACTTCACCCTCTGCCCCCCAGGGTCATCCCCTTAAAAATTTTAAATGGCAAGGGGTATCGAGTAATAGCTTGTTTAAAAGGTCTTTCGAAGTCTTTTATTTTGACGTTTGATTTTTTTAAATCGTGTTTTTTTTTCGAATCGTGTTTCATTCTTTAGAGACCGGATTTTCTTATTGTTAAGGTACCGTGAAGATACTAGGAGTAGTTTTGCTGCTTGGGGTGCTCACGGTGCCGTTAAAGTATATTTCTGAGTATATTCTCTTTCTCTACAGGAATCTTGCTCGGTATACTACAAACAATCATTACCATAACTACACCACTTGGCTAGAGTGATGTAAGAATTGATTTCTTGAGATTGCAGATGAGTCATTTGTCCTTATTCTACTCTTTTACAACAAGTTGCCCGAACGTTATAGCAATGCTATAAAAAACGTTTTGCTAAAAAAGGCTTTCTACAACATTAAGAAGTGTTTGTTGTACGATTTCTCCATTTAAAATTGATAACGGTGGAAACCATCCATGTTGTACTATTTAATATTGTTAATTGGTAAATAAAATTGGCCACAGACCAGGGATCAATAAAAAAGCATATCCATTATTTACAGAAAGTAACCTCATTTATAATAAAACAAAATATTTATAGAAAAAACCATGAATGGAGCTTCTATATTAACCTAAATGTTGATGCACATAGAACAATAGATGTGTTAATTTTAGATTCATTCAGTTACATAAGAGCTCCAGTAAAGATCCTTTTATGATACTTACTTTCAAATTTTGGAGGAGAAGGATTTTCTCGGATGTTTCATTCAAGAGCATATTGGCTAGTAGTCACATGTTCAAAAATAGAAATCTAGCTTCGCCTAGCTTTTGCAGATATACCAGCATATTGGTATATCTGCAAAAATTCAATTATTTGAAAAAGAAAATATTATAATAGGTAATGTATAGATGCATGATATGATAGTCTATGTTTAACAAGCATGGAATAAACTTTTGATTTTACACGAGTTGAGAGTTTGTTAGAACGCCTCTACGAATCTATAGATATTTTTTATTACAAATATTTTCTATACTTAATTACTATTTATTAATTACTAGGTTCAATTAAAAAAGAATTTATCATTTAATACCTATGTTTTCCTCATGACCTAGACATCTCCAGAAGTTTATGATGAATTTTTTAACAGATTTTAAAGTGTCAAATCCCGTTTTAGCACAAAACATTTATTTCTTCCCATCTATTCAAGTCAATAAATTGTTTCATAATCCAATGTTCCTATCAGACATTGAATAAATACGCGTAATTTGTGTACTCACTGGAAATTCTGGTTCATTGCTTGTATCAACCGCGATAATCGTATTAATTACGTATCTATCCGACTAAAACCGACCATATTATGAGGATATATCTGGATAATCTATAAGCTGGAAATTAAATTTGTCTCTCTCTCCTATTTCCAGATGTGAGCCCTGTCCGATTCGTTGTCCCGAAGGATGCAGCATAACCGGAAATTGTATCGCTCAAGGTGACGCCTATTTAAGAACGTGCATCGTTGTGGTACAATTGGTTAGTATGGGAATTGTACTTATTTTAGCCCTTGTTGTTTTTAAGCAACGGAAAACAAAGGTGAGTTTGAGCTTACGCAATTTTATTAATACTTATAAGATTTAAAAAAAAAATGTATAGTAAATATAATTGGCACGTATTAATTCATTCATATTTTACAATATTCATAATTCTAAGTAAGAAAACGTTTTCTAGTAATAAAAATTTTATGTTAGGTATTTTTCCTTAAAATTGCCTTACAATAACTTGGATAAAGTCCTACAATAAACTTCTCCTATAAAATTACATGCTGTAACAAGTTTTACTGTATTTGTTAGCAAAAAATTTAAATATCTTTAATAATTTATTACCAGCATTATAGATCAACTCACGAGAAATAATTTTCTGGGTACCTAATATAACCTTGTTGCGCTCTTTATATTCTGTTGCATTTCTTGTTGGGTCTAGAAAGTCTCTAGGGGGAAAGCGACTGAATTATAGTGCCTGAAATACACTAAACTTTAGTTTATAATATATAAGTACTACTTGCGATATTTTGATGAAGTTTTAAAATCCAACAACTGTTATGTTGTCCGATTTTGCATATTTACGGTTGACAAATAATAAAATAACCACGGTGTATATAACTAATCAATTGCTAAATTGGAATGACTTGATGTAAAATGATTTGACTAAATTGGAAATAAAATCTCTAAAAAAGTGGGAGTAGAATAGTTTGGTACTAAGGCGATGATGTAACATGTATTTTTTTATAATATGCTTTAAAAAATCCTTTAAAAGAACAGTTATAACCCTAATGATCCTTTTCATATTTTGGCACAAAACAGTAGTCATGTTCAATTAAGTTATGCCATATTATGTTTAAATTTATTAAAATTTTAATAACCTATCCTTATTTGGTTACCCTTTATTTGAATAATAACAAACAAATAAATCTGTCAATAAAATTTTTTTAATTGTCTACTTCGAAATCGTTGTTATTTTTTCGAATTTAATTTTCATAGTTTGTTTTAGTATGGTTTTAGAAAGCCTATTAAAGTTAAAAGAAAGAAAAAGTGGTAGAGAGAGAAAAAGTAGTAAATTTAGAAAATAATAATAATAAAATATTAATTATGGCAAAAGACGCCTTCATAAGATGTGATTAAAATAATAATAGTAATAATATTAATAATAATGATAATAGTGCTTAAAAAGCTAACGGAAGAATACAAAAATCTCATACATACTTCTTAAGAAGACCAATATACAAAATTGATGAAAAAAAAAACACAAATTCACGGTCCCACAATATATAATCATCAGGCATCTAAAAGCCATACAGAAACTTCACGCTTAATAAATAAACAATAATTTATGATGATGATAATTTATGATTGTTGAACGAAACTCGTGTAGCATGTGATTATATGTTATGAGATCGTACTTTGTGTTTTCTTTGTTTACAAATGGGAGTAAGCATTAAAATAGGGAGAAAATAGGGAAAAAATAGGAGAAACCTAGAATAACACGTTCACTGCCAACTCGGTCTATAAGACCGAAAAGAAATTTTGCCACCCTCGCCAATGCGGTCTATAAGACCGAGCTAAATATTCAATCCTCCTTTGCCAACTGTTTTATTTTACATTGGTTTAGGGCTGGTAATAGACCGAGTTGGAGTCTGACGATAGTTGGAACATATTAGTTTTTTAAAAATATGTCGAACTCGAGATGATTTTTATTATTTTGAATATTTTATTTCTAGATATGGTAGGTTAGAGAAATAAGAATATTTTACATAATATATTGTTTATTTTTAAAATAATCTAAAACAAAAACCAGCAGTTTACATAATAATGTATGAACAAACATAATAAAAAAAATCCTATCTATGGATTTTCATATCTATAAACTTTATTGAAGCAGTCCAAGCAGAAAAACGGTTCACCATCGCAACCTTTACAATAAAAACGTACTCTAGTGAGTTTTCGTGCCTCTTTCCATCCTTTTTCGGTTCTTAGTTTTTCATAGCATTCACTGCAAGGTCTTCGTTTCTTATAGTCACTTTTGCTCATTTCGTCTTTTTGGAGTAATCTCTGCATCCGGTTGCTCTAAAGGATCCTGCGCTTCACATAACTTATATGTAACAGCTTTTCCAAGCTGAAGTAAGGGAATTGTGGCATCCACACTTTCCTTATACATAATCCATGCATTGACCATCGCAGTATTCAGGATAATCTCCACGCCTAACTTACGGTACCTCTTAAAGGTTCTACGTAAAGGCGTCTGATAAGCTGTCATTTGATCAGATATATCGACCGATGACTTTCCTGCATTATATGCTGCAATAGCTTCAGGCTTCTTTACAGTTTTTTTGTCTGCAGTTTGTCGTGTCTACTGTTGTGTTGCTATGTTTTGTAGAAAGAACTAAAACGTTACGTTTATCATTTCATGAAATTACTGTGACATCCTGGTTTTCGAGAGCGGCTATTTCTCCAGATTTAAGTTTTTTGTTTACCAGATCGTTTGGAAGGCCTCGTCTGTTTTTTCGCAATGTCCCTATCAAATATGTTTGTCTATCCATCAGTCTTTTTGCCAAATCTACACTTGTATACCAGTTATCTGTTACGAGAGTACGGCCTGAATCTAATATGGATTCAAAAAGACTCATGACTACAGATGTAGGAGTAGTACGACCTTGGTAAATAAAGCAAAAAATATAGGTATAAAATATATGCCTATATCATAATAACCTAATCTGCCCACTACAAAAAAAAAACAAAAAAACAGCACGACTATACACGATTTACGGAATAAAGATAAGTTTCTCTTACCATTATCCTCTGATTGAGAAGATTCATCTGACATGTTTTCCATAATTCGATCCATTTCGTCTTGTAACTCTTTTTGCGTCAAAGCACGTCGTTTCCTGGACATATCACAACAAAAATATCAACAAAAACCACCTATTCCGTCTGAAACGTTTACTAATTGAAATGTAATTATAAAGACAGCAGACTCCACGTGCTGACTTGTTAGGATTGCGCAAAATCGCTGTGCGACCACGGTCTATTAGACCGCGTGACATTTTCGTCACTTTTGACATAAAAATGACATCTACAAAAAAACTAACTGCAGGTGACGTGATAATAACTAAAAGTCTTTGACTAGACAAAGTGGCTTCAGGAGAACTTTTTTTTTCTTGGCCCCTACTTTTGTGGCGCTAGTGAAATAATTGCAAATTTTGCTTGGCAGTGAACGTGCTAAATTAAATTAAAAACATCAAAATAATACTGAACGTAAAAAATGAGGAAGGAAGAAATCATAAAGGAAATTGAAAATCTTAAGCAAAAAGTCCTAGCATACGCATAACATAAACAGAGATATGAAAGAAGCTGCAACTTTTACCAGCAAAAAAAAACTATTTAATAAATTAACGAATGTAAATCCTTTTTACCGAAACATTGGAAAACAAAATCAGAATGGAAGAATAAACTTACAAAAAAAAAATATTGGAACCGAACAATATATGGGAACAGAATGCAATACATGATAATAATGCCAAATGAATCAGAAAAGAGGAAGAACGAACCAAGAAAATACCATTTATGCAACATCAGGATACTAATCGTATAAAAATATCCTGGAACAGGCAAAAACTGGAAACCAGAAGGACCAGATAAAATTACAAAGTTTTGACTAAAAGAAGCTAACAGCCCGGCACTCTATATTGGGAAATGAATCTTACATCTGAAACAGTTTTAAAAATGCAACAAGAAGTATTATATATTTAATATCTTAAAATTAGGAGACAAAAAATTTAAGTAACTATAGGTCTATCACCTGCTTATCAGCAATATTTAAGATGATCGCCTCCACAATATCAAAACTAATATACGAGCATTTAGTTACCAATCGTCTTTACTTGGAAGAACAAAAAGACGCACCAAAATATCGTTTGGATGCAAGAACTTGCTGCTTCTAAATAAACTGATAGCAGACGACTTTAAAATTAGAAAGAAAAGCATTTCAGTGTCTTGGATTCACTACAGGAAAGCATTTAATAGTGTACTCCATAGCTGGATTGAACAAACTTTAAAATATACCACTTAGATGACCATATTGTTCCTTATTCATTCAAAATCCTGCAGAAATTCTAAACATGAATAATACTATGTGATATAGGAGAACATAGAAGCAGAACACATTACCATAAGTCGAGGAATTTTCCAAGATTACTCCCTTTCTCCTCTTCTCTTCTATACTAGACTAACATATTATTTTTTAATACCGCTCAGTCAAGAGATCAGTAATTCGAGAAAAAATACAAACCTATAACAACATAATTTCACACATTTCTATATAGATGATCTGAAGTTACTTGCTAAAGATTAAAATGATTTAATCTATAAAAATGAAATTTGGGTTAGATAAATGCGCCACTTCAACAATCAATCAAGGAAAACCAGTTAAAATAAACAACTTTAAACCAGAAAATCACCTGAAAATGCGAAGCCTGGAATCAGAAAATACATATAAATACTTAAAGAACATAGAAAAATGAAAGAGCTTCTTAGAGAGAATATTTCAGAAGAACTAGGAAAATTATGCAAACTGAACTAATAGGTGAAAATAAATTCAATGCAAAAACACTCGCGGTACCTTTTTTTAGAGTACAGCTTCGGAATACTAGACTCGAAAGTGGACTAAATCAAGAAGGTTGATACTAAAACCCAAAAATGTTAACAGCAAATGGATCACTACATCCTAAAGTAGATCTCGAACAATTATAGGTTCAAAGATCAGACGTAGAAAGAGAAATAAGACAAATAGAAGATGCTTATAATATGGCTTATACAATATTGCAATCAGATATTTTTCAAGAAACGAACAAATACGTTGCGATGATGTAAATACTGGAAACACAAACAATAACAAAAACAATTGCACATAATGCACATAGGGCTAAAAAGGTAACTGATGAATTGTACATAAGAGACGAAAGACGCACAAAAAAATCTCAATAGCAAAAAGTTAAAATAAAATCTAATGAGCTGCTGAAAGATAAGTGAACTAAGAAACCATTACATGGACAATTTTAAAAAACCCTAAAAAATTCTAATGTAGAAAAAAACATATTCTATCATTTCTTAAGACTGAAAGTGAAGCACTAGTTACAACCGCTCAGTATCAAGCTATAAAAACGAGATATTATGATAAACACTAAATGCCGAGCCTGTAATGAAGGGGAGAAACACATCAGCCATATTATATTAGGATGCTGTGAGTTAATATGGCTGATGTGCTACCTGAAACGACACTGGCTGTTATGTTTGAAATTATAATATAAAATACCAGGGAAACCGGTATAAATACCAACCATCAGATGTAACCACAATTAACGACATCACTATTTAAAAAAATTAAAAACACAGGCTTTGATGAAAATGTTATTTTCAAAATTCCGGTTTTTCCTTGCCTAGCTTCATCTCTCATAAATCTTTGTATAGAGTATTATTACTGAATAATAGTCATTTAATACTCTTAGGTTACAAGAACTTTTCAGATATGACATTTTTAGGAAGCAATTTAATACTTAGAAGAATTCATGAATTATCATGGACAGAATTAAAATTCCAATAAAAAATCTGACGTTGGTTTTTTCTGTACTCTATCACATTGGCACAAGCAACTAAAAATAAAAAAAATTCGAAGTAGTAATCTTAAATTCTATCCCTCCTTTAGCACCTTTTAAGTCCTTATTAAAATAGCACAAAACTTTTTCAAAAGCAAATTGCAAAGTCCATCCAAACCAAAAAAGAATCTAATGTTCTGATCTCTTAAGTCAATGTTGTTCATAATTTTTTGGATAAATCTTATAGATTCTACTATTATAAAGATAATATTAAATATAATTAACCTTACATGTTATTATTATATGCTAGTATG
The DNA here is from genome assembly GCF_022605725.1 of Anthonomus grandis grandis. Taxonomy (NCBI): domain Eukaryota; kingdom Metazoa; phylum Arthropoda; class Insecta; order Coleoptera; family Curculionidae; genus Anthonomus; species Anthonomus grandis. The sequence goes on from NC_065558.1 coordinate 11,449,163, forward strand.
CTATTTAGGACCTATATGGTTAATTCTAAAAGAAGTTATCCAAACAGCTACAGCTAAAACTACATCCTGTCCTTAAAGTATTCCAGCGGAAGCTGACTTAGATAGTTTCAAAAATATTTGAATACTAAGATGCAATAATGACATTCTTATTGTGAAAATAAAGATATCTAATACTCACACAACTCATGTAAGGTAAACCAATGCCAGCCTATTTTAAATTCGTGTTTTAATTATGTTCGTTCGTTTTTAATCTAACATAATCGTTTTTTAATTATATTAAATTCATAGCTCGGCTTGAATTACTTGTCCCTTAAGTCCAGATTTCAGGATGTGACTCCTAAACTCCTAATCTTATTAATTAGCAAACATTTTATGTCTTGGTTGCTACCTTTCTTTCTAAATTCGCTCTAAAAAGACAGGCCAAATATTTGGTTATATAGCTTAATTTTATTCCCTTCTTCATCTGGAAATCAAAGAGTTTCCTCTAGCATTACAGGTTCCTAATTAAGTCCCGTCCATTTAAAAAGGAGTCTTTAATCTTTAATAACTCTTTAATTATAAGAACTTAGAACTCAATGTTTGGTCAATATATACGAAGAGGAATATAAAGGTGTAGGGTCACAATCTTCTTTTCCGGATTACCTCTTAAAGGTAATTCCCCAATCCCCGGATTAGAAAAACTAGGATCCCATACCAGTAACTAGACTTTATGATTTCTTAAGGAGAAAGTTGCTTGTCCAAGTTTATTACTTTTGATTCTGGATTGTTTTTCAAGAGAAAGATATAATTTGCATGTTTATAGAAACCAACCAACTTGCAATTTTAATTTAAAAAATCTACCAGTAATAAAACTTAACATACATACATTTCATTTTTGTACGCGAAAATCATGTGTCGGACGAAATAAATCCAGGAACTAAATGGAAATCGTAAAAAATAATGTCATCTACAAACGCCACTGGTTAGAACTTAAAAAGCGTGTTTTAAATTTCATAAAAATGGCTGGTAAACTTTTAAATTAATCATTTAAAAAACATTTTTTCATTGTGTCATCAGCTATGCACTAAAGACAATTTAATAGCCTCTTTCAAGAACAAAAAACAACATATCTTGGCAACGAAGTCATATTTAATTCATATAACTAAAAAAATAAGGTTTTACTATATTATGTCAGATATTAAATTGTAACTCCTACTCAATATCTTTACTTTAAAGTCTATAATATTATGTATTAATGATAACTATTTATATGCTTAATATTTTTTAGGCTATAGCGACTGGTATGTGGACCATTTTAGAAATAATATTACTAGGATTTTTAATCTTGTACAGCACCGTAAGTATATTCTTTTCTAACCTAATAAATCCTTTAGTTCTTGTATTATATTGCATTCATTAAGAAACTACTTTAAACCCTATCCCAGCTGAAAAACAAGTTCCTATCTCACCCTAACCTCGTTTGTAGGTGATTATAAGAAGTCTAGAACCATCAATAGAACGTTGTCTGCTAGAGCCCTGGATAAGAGAGATTGGATTCATTATTTGTTATGGCGCGATCGTTTTAAAACTCTATCGACATCTCATTGAATTTCGAACGAGAAAGGCTCACAGATGGGTAAGTTTCGACAATGGAAAAGATCCGGTTCTAGTTTTATTTTATAATTTTTTGGACATGATAAATTGATGTTAGGTATTATCCGATGCGATGCAGAAGGAGAGTTTTTAAGCAACGGTTTTGTCGCCTAAAAGGGGAGAAAATAAAAGAAACGCGGGAAACAGACGTTTATTATGCCATTTGATTAAGTGTCTTAAGCCGGAACAGAACGCTGGTAATTTTATTAAGTAAAATGCAGCTGGCGCCGTTAATCAATTTTATTTTTTCCCGGAAATACATCCTCGTTTTATTTATATTTTGATCCTTTATTTAATTTGTTTTCTCGTTTGCGTTTTGCTTCGACTTAAAGAGGATGAGCATTGCAAATTGACAGTTACCTATTAAATATCAATATGATCTATCATTGTACATACATACAGGTTGATCGTAAAGTAAGGGATGAATCCAATATCTCGTAAGAATTTGTTATTTTTAAAATCGCTCGGACCCGCCAACTTTTTTTGAGGCATAATTTGCGAAAAAAAAAATTTACAGGGTGTCTCAAAAAAGCTTTGCTAGATTTTTTTTTTAAATTTCAACTTAATTTTTTATTGCATTTTTGGATTTCCCTCACAATTCTAAGCATTTACATGTAGTATATGCTATAGCGTTAGAAGTTATTCTCATTCAAAATGAAAAAAGGTCATGAAGAAAACAAAAAATAAAATAATTTTTAAAACGTTTTATTGAAACGAAAACAAAGCTTCGTAAACTTAAAAATAATTTTATTTTAGCAAATTTTTCTTAATTTCCCACCGATTTTTATGAAAGTTAGACTAATAGACAGGGTATTTAATTTAGAACGAAAAGTGTTTCTCTAAAAAATTTGAAAAACTAGATATTTTTAGAGTAAAAAATTAAATATGAAAAAACGTGTAAAATTAATAGGAGTAGAGTATCCCAAGTAGAAAAACAAATATAGTTCGCTTAATTTTTCATCAATTTACATGAAAATTAAATTAGTAAACAGGGCATTTAATTAAAAATAAAAAGTGCATCTATAAAAAATTTAAAAAACTGGACATTTTTAGAGTAAAAAATTAAATATGAAAAATATGTGTAAAATTAATAGGACTCCTAAGTAGAAAAACAGGTATAATTCCTTTAATTTCTTACCGATTTTCATAAGAATTAGATTAACGGAGAGGGTTTTTAGAAATTGAAAGAACTCGTCCATTATCTCAAAGAGACCTACGTAACTAGAGAAAAAATAAAAACTCCAACTCTCAGTCTCAAAATGTCTTTTTAATTAATCAGGTGGTGACATGTTTCGCTAATAAAGCATCATCAGACCTTATAGCTAGATGACCTGCTAAGTACATTGTACTTGAGTACTTAGCAGGTCATCTAGCTATAAGGTCTGATGATGCTTTATTTCTCTACTTGGGAGTCCTATTATTTTAAAATTAATAGGACTCCCAAGTAGAGAAACAGGTATAGATCCCTTAATTTTTTATAGATTTTAATAAAAATTAAATTATTTAATCGGATATTTAATTTAGAACAAAAAGTGTATCTATAAAAAATTAAAAAAACTGAATATTTTCAAAATAAAAAATTAAATATGAAAAAATGTGTAAAATTAATAGACTTCCAAGTAGAAAAATTGGAATAATTCCCTCAATTTTCCATCGATTTTCATAAAAATTAGATTAGTAAGCAGGGTATTTAATTTAGAACAAAAAGTGTATCTATAAAAAAATTGAAAAACTAAATATTTTTAAAATAAAAAATTAAATATGAAAAAATATGTAAAATTAATAGGACTACCATGTAGAAAAACAGATATAATTCCCTCAATTTTCCACCGATTTTCATGAAAGTTTGATTAATGTCCTCCGTTGGTCAATTGATAATAGTCTAATTGACGAATTTATTATTTATTGACGAATGCGTTGTCTTTAATTATCTAGATTGGTCGGTTAGTTTTTAAATACTTCTCCTTTAAGGTATCTCCTTAAAAACAAGTCTGATGATGTTAGATCGGGTGATCTTGGTGGCCACTTAAAAACACCGCTCCTTCCAATCCACCCGTTTGAAAAAGTGTCGGGTAATTAAGTTAAATTGGAACCAGATGCTATGGAGTGGCAAATCCGGACGTTCTATCTCGGAAAAAAGGGCTACCCTTTGAGCTGGATCAAATTACGTTTCCAGAAAAGTCAGGTATCTCTCACCTGTTAAATTTTCTTTAAAGAAAGGACCGATAATAATGTCACCAATAACGCAGCCCACACGTTTATTTTCAGACTGATTTGTGTATGTCCTTCCCTCATCCAGTAGGGATTTACATTAAAGCAGTACCGAGAGTTCTAGGTATTTACACCACTATTTAAGTAGATTTAAGTGACTTCGTCGGAAAAAAGTATATTTTCCACTAAATTTGGATTCTCCAAACAGATATTAAGGCGCCTCTCAAAGTATCCTTAAAAGAGTTCTTGATTGACTTGCATCTTATGAGGGTGGTATTTATTCATATGTAGTATTTTAAAAAGACTTGTTTTTCCAATATCCATGTTCTTTGCTATTTGCCTAGATGCTACATTTTGAATATCTTGAACTGCCAATAAAATCTCTAACTGCTTATTTATCAACTTGAGGACGACCACATCTAGGAACATTTCTTCCATGACCAAATTGACTAAACTTCTGCTCAATTTGACTATCGATTGCGATATTGGCGAAAGATTGGGGTATTTTTAATTAAAAAACTTACAAGCTTCCTGATACGTTCTACCTTGATTACCGTAGCCAATGATAATCAAGATTTCTATGCACTGTGTCTCAATAAGCCGCATATTAATGTAATATAGTGTTAAAAAAAAAGGAAATAGGCTGAAAAACTAGTAAAACGTTACGAAAATGCATACAGAACTGTCAACGATAATAACTATTGACAATAATTATTATTTTGCTTCCCGCGTATTAGCTATGCCGAAATATTGAATTTTCAAATTTTGAATAAAAATAACTGCAAAACGCGTGGTCTTAGGTATAGCACATGCTACATGAAAAATGTTTAGAATTATAAGGGCAATCCAAAAATGCAATAAACAAATTGGGTACTAATGGCAGTTGAATCATCTCACCTGTTGGATTATCTTGTCCACTTGCAGTTTACATCTTATGGATTCTTTAGACATTTTCTGTTGCGAAGTTTATGTTACTTTGTGTGCTGTTACTTTTCTTTTGAAAAGGCCTTGTAGTTCATCTTCATTCTATGCTATAAGGATTATTGCATCGTCTATATAGCATAATACTTTAATGGTGCTATTGCCTATCTATTTTTAATGATTTGGTCCATAATAATGTTGTACAGGGTAGCACTAAGGCTGTCACCTTGTATTAATTGGAACTTCTTTAGACAGTCCATCTGTCGTTTTTATTGCCGTTCTACTTCTGCTGTTTAGTTTTTGTAGAATTCTTTGACACCGGTAATGATGGTATTTTGGTCTAGAATCTTCATTACGTCACCTACTCGGACCCTGTCGATTGCCTTAATTAAATCCAGAAAACAGACAAATATAGGCCTAAATTCTAGTGATTTTTCTGTCATTTGGCTTAATATAAATATTGCGTCCACTGTCGATCTGTCCAGCAGACTAAATCTACGTTCCATGATTTTGTTTGTCCATTGGCGATGATTTTAGTAAAGAGTTTAAGGGCCAAGTTCAGATAGAGAGAAATATAACTCTATTTTATGTATAGATATAGACATACTTACACTCTATTTATCTGGTATGGTTCCGGATCTAATTATCTTTTTAAACAGTTTGGTGAACTCTTTCTGTTACTGTTATGACAAAAATAATAATCCGGCAAGACTAACCGGTTTACAGGGACTATTTCTAGGGAGTTGAGTTTGTTCGACAGTCTTGATTTAAAAGTTTTAAACAACAAGAACAACTCCCTAGATCTGATAGGTTCCAGAAACCCTGTTAAATTTAAATGATAAAAAAAGAACCTATCAGGCCGGCTTCACGGGTTCTCAGTAGTAAAACACCTTACTTTAATTTAAATAGGGAGTTTATTAAAGTTGTAAGGCAAACAAAATCTACATGGAAAGTAAATATTCATGATGGTATTAAAAATGTAAACAAAAATAATAAAAGATATATATCATAAGTTTATAACCTAAAGGTACCTGAATTCGTGAGTGATCACTTCGGAAGCATTACCTAATAAAGCGTAACATTGAATTGTTTTAATTTACATAATTAGAAAATAAATATAACTTTAGTTTTAAAGATTAAAATGAGAAGGTGTTAAAACAATAAATTCATGTTAAATCATAGGACAAATAAATCAAAAGAATATGGTTAAAATCAATTAAAGAGGAAAAGAAAAAGACTAGTAAGCTTACGGGTCAAGATCCATGGTGTTCTTCTTTCGGGAGCGAGAGCCCGCGATGGGTTATTTCTCACCACATAGGGCTCAAGGCATCATGTGGGTTGACGCGGCTAAGAGCGGCGAAATTATCTGCTTTTTGGCTTCAGGACAAAATCCTCATCACTGCTGGATCATGGTTAGCGGTTTACAAATTCATATTCAAGGAGCCGAAGTTTCAAAAGGCATCCGGCTTCAAAAAATATTTGATTGAAAATGAAGAAACACTAATGAATTTTAGTTTTTAGTATTAATTTAGCTAAAAATGTGCTGGCGGATAGAGATGATACCAAATTTATTTCACGGCACGATTAATCTCTCTCCGTCACAGCAAACAGCACGGTTCACCTTTGACAGACGCAGGAGCTGGAAAAGACCTCCAGATGCGTCGCGGAACTGCTTAAGTAGCAGTCTAAAAGACGTCTGGGCATGACCCGAGATTGAGGAACTTCGCTCGTTACTTTAGAAAGTACAAATACGGGACAAATCGTAATAATTCAATTGCCGTGAAATCTTCTCCATGCACAGCATATTGTAAACAATAACAAATAATTAAAGTGGAGATGACGTTGATAGTGGTTCAATGAAAAACATTGGCGAATTCCATTAAAAATCGAAGGCAATTGTAATTATGGTGGGTGTCTCAGTCAGCAGTCGTACTTATAAAGTTTTGAAAGAAAGATTTATAACAAGGTCATTTTTAAATATTTTAACCAAATGAATAAAAGTTAGGATTCTCCAGATCCCGTCTAAAGCGTAATTAATCCTGTTACACTATTATTCTTTGTTGGTTTCCTACCTTCAAATCAATGTTGTAACACAATAAAAAAAATCTCACTAGCAAATCTCATATTACGAGACAGTTTTACCACTAAACAAAACTCTTTATTATTAATCTCGACACGTGTTTCGAAGATTAAAACTAAATTAAAACACTTACAAATCTCCTTATATACTAATGATGTAACTAATAGAGCGGAAAAAGCAATGAATCATGGCCAAACAAATCTTAAACACTAACTAAACTATATAATTGACTATAAGGGATTGGACCTTTATCCCTGTTAAGAATGTTTTTTTGATTCTTGAATATTGCTAAACTTTCGTATGCATCTAAGTTTCTATTGTTATTAACTGGTTTGAGTAATTTTAATTTGTCTATCCCTACAAAGTGACCAGTATTTAAAACATGTTCAGCCACACTTGACTTTTCAACTCTTCCATATTTCACATGAGCTACATGTTCTTTAAATCTGACACTAATCGATCTTCTGATTTGTCCTATGTACTTTTTATCATAATCGTTGCAATTAATCTCATAGATCCCAGACTTTTCATTGGTCTTTATTTTATCTTTTGGGTTTTCTAAAAGATTTCGTAACTTGGTCGAACTTTGATAGACCTTTGTTTGAGCTAAGTCTTTGAAAATTCTATTAAAGCCTCTCGTCAAGGTAGGATCGTATGGTATTGCAACAAAAGTTTGCTTATTTTCATTTTTTTTTTAAAATATGGTAGAATTTTTAAGATTAACTTTAAACCTATGTCTTCTAATCTCGTATGTCTCGTAATTTGAGCATCAAACCAAAGGTTCTAACCATAGGACGACTAGCAATCTCATATCTTTGAAGAATTTATAGACGCCACAGAATTTATGCTTTTTGCGTGTTGCTGTATTTTCCTATGCTCTTCTATGGCATAATATGTAGTAAAGGTATTTTGATGTTTATTTATTAACGAACCATAAATAGGTAAATAATTAATGTAACCGTTTTCCCTATTTTATATTTTATTATGTGCTTTTGACGATGTATCTATGATAGGATACTAAATAAAATTTTAATTTAATAATAGTAACGTAATGTCATATGAAATAGGTCCACAACAATATAAATTTGCATTAAAAATTGATTTTTTTTAGGTAGTAAAAGATACCGACCTACTCAAATACTTGCTCATAATGATATTATCTGGATTGGCGTATATGGCGGCTTTCACCGCGCTCACCCTGAATTTCGTCAGCGAGAATTACTCTTTGCTCTTCCTGGGAACTACATTTTCCGGGGAACAGTATGAGGTAAGATTGCGTCAGTTTTATAGACAACATTAAACATCTGTTTCGTGGCGTTGTACAAATAAGTTTAGCACCGGCACGGCACGTCTTGGTTTAACACGGGTATGATAAGTAATGGGTTGTCATTATGCTTACGTATGAGAACATGCGGGAGGAGGAAATGTAATTTCGTATTTTTTGTACCTTTATCTCGTTTACTTATGAAGCATTTATTGATCCTAAATGGAATTACATCCCTACAATAGGAATCACGTATATTATCTCGGTCAAGACAAGATGTTGTATATGATATTATTCAAATTTAACCGAGCTAATAAAAAACCTTTATTATGACTTCTTTTTATATGTTATTTTTTAAATTTTTGTAATATTATAATACAGGGTAATAAAGTTATAAAATATAGATCATTTGATAATAAAATGCCGTCTAAAAATGTCGAAAAATCCAAATTTTTGCGGAAAAGTTAAAAAAAAAATTGATATAATATTGACATATTGAGCCCATAGAGTATTGTTTTTTAAGTGTCATTACTACCGATTCTTTTCTTGTCGCAATTTGAAACATTAATGGCATTTAAAGCAGTAAAAATTATTATCTATGTAAAAGTTTTCTATATTCATGACTCTCTTATGAAATCCTTTTCAAATTCCAATTATTTATTGGTGCTAATACAAAATGTATTTACACAGTCGTTTCACAGTTTTAATTTATCAAAATATCATAAGATTAAAATAGTCTAAATTATATTCTTTCCCTGATGATAGTTCTTAGTTTTATTTTATAATGGGAAAAAAAGAATAATAATTAAAAATAAAAATACATATATAAATGGTAATAACTTACATTAAATTACAATTTATATTGACTAATAAATTATTAAATACTTAATACTTCAACAAAAATATTTAAGCTAAATAATTTTTTTTGATATCGGCCAATCCGCAGTTGAATATAGCACACTGATCCTGTACAGGGTGTCCCAAATTGAAGGGTGACCATTGTGATCTTGGAGACCGTAATAGTTACGGTTTGGAGCAAATTAAAATGGGTTTTAAAAAATTTTAAAATTCCGGATACTTCCGGAGATATCCAAAAAAAAACTGAAATTTGTCACAGACGTTTTTACCTTCTATCGACTTTATTTAAAGAGATATCGGAAAACTAACAACAACTTTTCATTGCCACTACTACTTTTATGCTCTACTACATGACGCAAAAAAAAATCCGATGTTTCGTTTTTTTCGATCATCATAAACTTTATTTTTTCCAATTGCCATATTGGATTTTCTCATTTTTAAAAAGTATTTTTAATTGCCTTTAAAATGAGGTATCGCACTTGCATATCCAATTACTCCTTCTAGTACTTCCCATAAGAACTCCGAAACGTTGGATTAATTTTTTTTGCGTCATGTTGTAGGACATAAAAAGTGGCAATGAAAAACTGTTTTTAGTTTTCCGATGTCTCTTTGAATAAAGTCAATAGAAGGTAAAAACGATTTTGATCATTTTCGATTTTTTTCGGATAACTTCGGAAGTATCTGGAATTTTAAAATTTTTTAAACGTCACTTTATTAGGCTCTAAATTGCGCAACTTTGCTTCCACTTAACCGACCCTGTAACTCTTACGGTTTCCGTGATTCCAATGCTCACCCTCGAATTTGGGACACCCTGTACAGAATTGTATGTATTACAACCTCTTCGTAAAGGCGGAAAATTTGGTGATGTTGAGGACTGCGAGCTGACTGTTGAGCGGCGAGGAGTGTATAAGCTTAGAAGTTGCAAGATCTCCAGTGAATGGACGAACCAATTAATTAATTTTTGTAAAATTTGTAGATTTGCTAAATCCCCTTTTTTGTAAGTAAATCAACCTTTAAATCATTACTGTCAAAATATGTTTTTTTTTTAATTTTCATGATATAATAAAAATTAAAAATTCTTTTTGTTGGGTGAAGAAAAATCTATCATGTTTACTAAAATAAATATTAAGGAAAAAGTTATTCTGAAGTGGAGTTAATATAATATTGAAATGTTGGTAGGGGAAGTCTTTTTTCCACAAATAAAATGCTAATCCTCTAATTTCAGGAGTGATGCATTTCGGCAAGTGTTCTTGCCATCATCAGACTTGAGTTACTTAACACATACACTTTGTGTATGTGCATAAACACTAGAAGTCTACAAGGCTTTGTATTGGGTTCTCTACTTGTTTCCAATATATTACCAATCTTTCCCAAGTAAAATAAATATAGACCACAGGGGAAAAACAATTCAAGTCCAAAATTGTAAAATTTTTGATTATTCGCTATTGTTATACCCTTTCCCTGGTACTTTAACGTGCCATAAAATATTGTTCAGAATACCGATCGTAGTCCACTAAAATCAGCGATATAAGTTTGGTACACTTTGGAATAACGATCCAAGTCCACCCGAACTCGACAAAGAACGGTCGAAGTCCACAATGAGCGTTTAAGATTCGTTAGCATTTTAGTCGTTATTGTTGTATCATCATAAGAGGTTGTTGGCGTTGTGTATTGTTTGTTTTGCTATGTGACAGTGATATACCTTTAAGTGTTTTGAAAAACAGTAAAAAAGACTAAAGCTTGGACGTGTAAGTGATGCGACAAAATTTTTGAGAAATCATCCTTATGAGACGGGTAATGCATGTGGCTGCAAAAGATTTCGTTGTTTTGAGGTTATATCTGCTGAAAAAAGACGAAAAATCAATCAAAAATTTAATAGCTTAGAAAATAGAAATAGTCAAAATAGCCATTTATGCGGATTAATCGGGATTAAGAATGTTAGTAGAAGAAGACCTAGACAAAACGAGAACACAGCAAGGCTTAGAGATAACTCGTATACGTTTAAAGTAAGAATTAAACTAGATTGTGAGGGCGGCATGATGGAAGAAATTGAGGTATGTCAAAAAGCTTTTATATCGTTACACGGGATTACCAATCGCCGTATTATGACTATGAAAGACTACCTAAAGAAAGGCGGTTATTGTTTTGCTGATATGAGGGAGAAACATCAGAATCGCCCTCACCGATTGAGCTCTCAGTTAATCGAAAATGTGTGTAACCACATAAAATCTTTTAAAAGTAAGTCACGTTATAGCCTTAAAAAATCATCAAAGATCTACCTCCCTGAAGAGCTCAACGTTAAGAAAATGCACAAAATGTACGACGACAAATTCCCCAATGACCCAATAAGTTATGAAGCATACAGACAAATTTTCGTCAAAGATTTTAATATTAGTTTCGGGTACCCTCGCTCCGATACGTGTGTGTGTGTGATAAACACATAGTTAAAATGAAGTCACTACAAGAGAAACTAAAGAACACTATCGAAAATGAGGCACACTGGGAATTACAAAATGAAATTAAAGGTTTGGAAAATGAAAATAAATTGCATAAACTTAAAGCAGCTACTTTCTATACTAGAAAGCGACACGCTTAAATACAGTCCAGAAAAAATGAGTTAATTAAAGCTAAAACCATGGACTTTTCCAAAAATCTTCCTACACCCAACATTACTACCAATTATGTATACTACAAAAGGCAATAATTGACCTTTGTCAGTTTTAATATTCATAAGCTCTCAACCAATGAGGCTATTTTTTATATCATACCCTGAGACTATTGCCAAGAAAGGTGCTGATGAAGTCGCGTCTTTATTACATGATTTTTGCCATAATATTCTAGGACAAACTGTTAGATGTTTGGAAATATTTTGCGACTCATGCGCAGGCCAAAATAAGAATTACACCATTATACGCCTCTTACATCATATGGTCCAGAAAGAAGGTAGGTTTGATAAAATCAAAATTACATTTCCAATTCGGGGGCACTCGTACTTAGAGTCCGATAAAGACTTTGCCCTCATCAAACAGAAAACAAGAGTTGAAGTTCCATCCCAACAGGTCGAGGTTTTTAAAAGTGCTAGGATTGAACCAATGCCATTTAATGTTATTGAGTGTACTACAGACATTTTCCAAGCATGGACAAAATTTTTAACCCCTCGATATAAAAAAACCTGCCCATTTCCAACAAGGTCAATAAAAGGACTAATAATAAGCCATCAACATCCACGAACAATTCAAATGCGAGAAAGTTACAATGGAGCTATGTCAAGTTTTGTTCTAATACCCCCAAGGCCAGGCATAGCGGCTGCCACACCGGACAAACTTTACAATGACCTCATTCCTATTCCCAAGTTGAAGTATGACCAACTGCAGGAACTTAAGAAGTTTGTAGATGAAACGTCACAAATCTACTACACTAATTTGCCTTATCATGCTAATAATAGGACTGTAGATGATGCAGATATGGTAAGTGATAGCGATGAAGTTATATTTTCTACTAATAATAAGGTCATTTTTTTTTCAGCGAAAGTAACTATCAATACCAATGTCTATTATAATGTCCGTGCCAAACATGACGCGCTACTTCGGAATGAAGGTAAGCTACAACGGTCAAATATTAAGGTCCTTAGTAATATTGTATTCTTGTTATAGCGGCGTTCAATCCTAATTCTTGTGGACTTGGATCGTTTCTCGGTACACCGAAAAGAAGGAATCTTCATTTATTTTTTTTTCCTAAATTCTGTTTATTTTTTTATGATTTTTAGTACTCCCTAAGTATTGCCCATGTTAATGACTTCTAATAAAAAAATAGTACAAAACGATTTAATTTTTATTGTTTTGCATGGAAGTCTTCAAACTTTCAAATTCGTTTTTCTCAAAAATATAAAAATGTGACTTAGATCGTTCTTCCCCTGTAGTCTTCTAATATTATAATATTCTGTTTGCTGATGATATTGTCATTATAGTCCGAGATCATCGGACAGTTTTCTCAAAATTGTTCTCTTTTTATTGTGTTAGGGAAGCAACTGCTGTTTTTCTTTGTCTTAGAAATTCATTGTGAAAAAACTAAAAACTTATCATTAAATACAGCAAACAATATCTAGTATTTTTTTGTGTACTGTTCTTTTAAGAAACTGTTTTTTTTCATACTACAATGTATTAATTTAATTTAGGTAAAATTATTTTTCTTAGAAGATAATAAATGCAGATCTCGTGAGAGTCCACTGACTAGTTAAAAGTTATAAACTTTTGAGAGTATATTCTTCAAATAAAGTAAAATTAAACCGAAAAAGACCGAGCTTCAGGCTGTTTAGAATACCTAAAAAATGTTTAAAATGAACGCTAAAAAAATTTTTTTTCAATTATAGGTCACAAAATGTCAAGAGATTTTATTCTCGAAGAAAACTATTTTATTATTCCGGGTTATTTAAATATATGGCTTACTAGTTCTGTGTTAATAAATCTTACTAAGATAAATATTTTATCCTTGACTGCAGAAAAATAATTTGTTTCCTAGGTCTACGTAAACGTAACCTAAAAATCATTAGTGCGATAAATATTTATCTCAAAAGTGCAATACAATACACATATTTTTTTATACTTTAATTACGGTTTTTTAAATTTCTAAGCCAATAATATTGCATCCCCATCATACGGTACCCCTATATTAAAATTACCACCCTATCATTATTGTTTATCTTAGCGGGTCATTTAATTAGAGAAGCGATCGATGAATATTACTTAATTTTAAGATTCTTAAGCTACGGTATTTTTTTATGTTTTTAGGTAGGGATTTAAAAATTTTTTTCAAAAAATTAGTTTCAAATTTATAGGCATATTTTAATTTTTCCTTTTAGTAAAAAAAATCCTCTAAATTAATAATTATTTATTACTATGTATTCTCTAGAGTGATATGGAAATCAAATTTATAAATAATCGAGTTATTATGCAATTCAATTGACATACATTCATTTTAATTCTGATTTATTGATTTAGATCTCATTTATCTCTTTTTATTGTAAACTAGCTGTAACTTTTGAATATTTTCAATTTACTCTACTGAGGCCATTACGATGGCCTAAATAGAAAAATAATATCTGAAAAATCGATTTTTTATCATGAAGTAAATACGTCACTAATTAATTAATAATTACAAGAGGGAGATGAGGAAGAGGGTGAGAGAAAAGAGGTCAATGAGTACTAATATTAGGGCAGATATAGGAGTGTACGAAAATGGAAGTAAACATAAAAGAGAGGGAAAAGAAGTCAGGGGTGGACCAGCCAAGCCAACTTTATTAAGTTTCTGGTTTTAAGTGCATCATTCAAGGAATCTAAATATAGTTATGTGCACATCATATTCCCACTTTATTAAATAATATCTGAAAGCTTATATACCCTAACAATATCTAGCTTAAATTGCGTTTTACGATAATGCAACTCCATTATGTTTACGTTGATTGCCTATACACGCAGAATGGATTTTAATAGGATTTGGCATGTACACAAAATTTTAATTAGTATGTATATTGTATGTTATTCAGAACCGGCTCTGGTCATATAAACGTAAAATATGGAAAGGATTTCGATTTGCGAAAAATTTACGGCAAACGGGCTCGAACAAAGAGACGTAGGAGGCGGCTCAATGGGTAGAAAGGTCGATGATTTAGCAAAATTTTAAAAGCGCCAAATTTTACCCGGTTTTTCATTATAACGTGTACAAGGGAACGATAGCTGTCGATGTTTTGTATAAACTTCGGGCGTAGAAAAGGGTGGAGAGGGAAAATATGTTTATAAATGGCCATTTATAAAATGATTTATTTTAGGTTTGGGTAATTAATTATATTTGTTTCAGGGGTGTAAGTATCTGTGGTGGGACTATGTCACGGAGGTTGGAGAAATTGCGATTTTGGTGTTTGGGATTCATTTGGCTTACGCAAGTAGGAACGCCAGGACACAGTTTCATGTATGTATATTAAAAAAAAATCTCACATGTAATTAATAGTTTTCCAATTTAATTTTTGAGTTTCTGGATGGACATCAACAAATGTCTAAACAATATTTTATTAACTTAATTTAATATTAATGACTTGACAGTTAATACGACTAAACCCTATGCTCTCATAGCACATATAGCCCGTAAAAATACCACCAAAGTTCTACCATTATTTAAATGTTTCGAACTTGGAAATCATGTCTATGAAATATTTCTTTAAAAATATAAAAATATTTTAAAAAGAGGTTCGGGTAAAGCAAAATTATTTATTTTTTGAGACATATAAAATTAATTACAACGATTAGTGTATACAGGTTGGAGAATCGATTATTATGCATAGAGAGAAAAATAGAATATTTAGTAAAAAAAATTCATTTTTATTTGCTTTTTTTGCATCATGGTTTCACCAAATTTCTTTGAGAATCATCTTCTAAATTATGACATATTTGAAACATTTGTACCCATGTTTCTTCCAAATACTGGTAACAGATTTATGTTCCATACTCAATTCCTCTCCAACATTTCTAGGGTACTACAAACCATTTTTTTTTTATCGTTCTTACTCCTGGACCGATAGAAAGTTTTTGCTCTTTAGTGTGACATTTATGACAATATTGAAGACAAAAGGATGCTTCAAATTTTATTCAAATGCGTTCAAAAGTTCTGCAAGGAATCGTTCTATTTTTAAATGTAATTAAAAACAAATTTTTATATTGTATTGCTGAATTGCCTCCATAAAACCATTTAATAACTTGAACTCTTTCGGAAGAAGCATAAATCTCCTTAATAAATTAAGAAAAAATAGCAAAGCTTTGAAACTTAACAGTGCAGCATGTAGTCATACAGCAAAATGAGGCATGCCAATTTTATCATTGTTTGATATTGAGTGAATCAAAAGCAATCAGTCAACAATAAATGATCTCTAATTCTCCAACCTGTATATATTATACATTTGTATATTGTATATTTATAATTCAGGCATTAGAAAACTAAAAAGCTACTTAAACATATTTTCATAATTGCTTTATATTAAAAAATATAAAGCAATTATGTTAAAGCTTGAAATTCTGAGTAATGGATTTGGTTAGTAATGGAAATTTTGGTTGGAGCATTTGTCTTACTAATTGCCTTAATACTTTCTTATTTTCTTACGAATATTTTGATAAAATAATAAAATTAATCATATAAAAACCTTTCTTGTGCCTTAAAAACTTAAAGGAAGATTAAATAGGCTTATACAATAATATTGAATTGTTTCGTGATAAAATTTTCAATGTAATTTGGCCTTAACTGCTATATTTGAGAGCCAAAAAGTTGCTAGGAAAAAAACTGGAAGTTGTACTAAAACACGGCTTTTATGTGGCTTTTGTTTCTCCTTTGAAAGCATATATCTAAGTATTTTACATCTTTTATATTACAGAAAATTAACTATAATATAGTAAAAACTACATTATTATAAAATAAATCTCTTATATATAAATATTACATATATTATATCAGAAATATGTTTTGGTCTCTTGTCTAAGTAAAGACAGCCATATTTTACTTTTATTAGCCATTTAATAACCATAAATTATAGAATTTTATTTCTGGTTATATACTTATATTTTAGGTCCATATAATGAATTTCATACTTAAAATTTGAGTAAAATATAGTCGTAATATATAAAAACTGGTACTAATTAGCCATATTGATTTGTCACAAAATTTATGTTTTATGACTTTAAATTGTACAAGAAAACAGTCTGTTTTTAGCTCTTTTGGTTCACTTTATGACCATAAAACTTAGCAAGAATTTGAGTTTTTATGCCAATCGAATTAAGGCCTATATACTTCTTTATGTGTTTACATTTCAACCAATGATATTTTGCAAATTTTTAAAGTGCGTAATTATGTTAAATTTTAAATGGTAAATGCAATAATGTCCTAAATTTTATGGAACATATAAGGTAATAAAACGGAAATGGTTACGCATTAAATAGCAATATTTAAATAACAAAAGCGATATTTGCTATTTTATGACATAAAACAAAACGCCCATATATCTGGTTTTATAAGCACAGTTATTTGTTTTTTTTCTGGCTAATGGTTTTAGTCAAAAATTCAATAGTTTTAATTTTTTATCTTCAGTTGCTTTCTACTGACTAAATCCTGGCTTATTGGCGTTTTAAAAATTTACAAAATAGACCAAACTTTGATCCATTTCTTAAAAATTTGATGGTTCAACAATGTCCATTTAAAAGTGGTAATATCGTCACTGAAAAAATAGCAATTCAAAAGGCAAATTTTAAGGCATTTTTTAAGTCCCCTATGGTTCTGCTTGGCTCTTAATCCATTGGACTCAAATCTGTTGAATAAATAATAACCTGTGAGCTACCTGAAATCAACATTAGGATTACTCACCAGGCTGATATGGATGACCTAAAGATTTACGCAATAAATGCAAACTAACTTCAAAACCAAATAGAAGTTGTCAAAGATTTTTCCAATGGCATTATTAGGATGGTAATAGAAAAGTGTGCGGTGTTTCATGTAAAAAGAAGGAAAATTGACCAAAGCACATAACTAATGGACGAAGCTGCTATTTCAAATGCAAGAAGCTTTAAGGATAAATCATGGCCAAACCGATCAAGCGTTTCAGAAGTATCTGCAAGAAAAAGTTATATCTATTGTTATATCCTAAGGGGGTTGGTCAATAAAACAACCGTTTCCTCACACTGTTTAATATTCTGGCAGATCGGTATCATAATTTACTGGGAACATGCTAAGCTCAAAACGTTCAAACAAAACAACAAATCATCGTTCCAGTGCCTTAATGACAAATTGAGAACACCCATCGTGGTGTTCGTAGCTACGTCTAAATGGCGCATGTGCGTCATACTGTTATAGTGCAGCGCCAATTATTTATATTTATTTAAATCATTGGCGACTGGTTTATAACATCTATCTTTATGACTTATCTGGATGCAGGAAACATCTTTCAAGCTTTCAATACGTACGCGCTATCTGCTATTTTATACTGCTTTGATGTAATCAAGTGGTCACCAATAGGAGAGTTTTTTTCGTTGACATGCACACGAAGTTTAAAAAGGTAAGGAAATAATTGGAATGGTCCTGCAAAGCGTTCCATGGAAGCTATCCTGCAAATCTGAAAGAAAACATAGTAAAACACAAACACATACTCACCTGAGGAAGGATACCTCTTTCCGGAAACTAGGAAGGACTATTAATAGCAATCCAAGATAAAGTTGTTTCAACGCTGCCTTATAGAAAACACAAAATGCGTGAAAGCAATTTGACTGATGATAAATGCACAGAAGCAATAGAAAGCATTCAGCATATAACGGCGGGATGTGGTAAGCCTGCAGCGACGGAGTATTTGGAAAGACACAACTACATGGGTAAAGTATATCATTAAGCATAAGCACCAACGGGTATATACGGGTGTATGAACAGAGGGAGTAGAAACTTACAAATACACTTTAAAACCAGTGCTTCAGAACACTTAGCTTATACACATTGACACATCCCTCAAATAATGTGTCAATTGCTCTAGAGCCAACTCAAAATCGAATAATATGCAGCTTTCTTGTGACCACGAAGCCTGGGATGCTCAACTTATTAAAATAAACTTGATTAGTTTAGGCCGCATATGCTGAAATAGCAATTAAAGGATTTGAGGTCTGGCAATATTGGAATTGCCCATGTCAATACAAGATTCCGGATTCCTTTTTTTCCTGATATTAATGAGTTACTCATGGAAGAAGAATAGCAGATCTTCGCAGTAACTGAGATATGTCTGCTTTCAGACAATCCTGATCACCTCATAATCATAGATAATTACAACTTATTTAAAAAAAAGATAAACTCTTTCGTGGTGGTGGTGGTTTTGGTATATATGTGCTGGCTGGACTGAGGCGCTCTGTGGTAGATGGATAAATGATGAGAACGAATGTGGATTGAAGTGAATATTAAAAACCAAAAAATATTAGTAAGCGCACTGTACAAGCCACCCTAAGTTAGCTATAAATGTTTAAATTGTCTAGAAAATATTCTAGTCTTTCTCCTTTATATGATCATGTTATATTGATGGGTGACCTAAAGAATAATTTACTTATAACTGGTAGTGAGTAAAAGTACTGGTAAACTCTACTGGGAACAAACAATACAGACCGGACAGTAACACATAATAGACCAGACGTTGTACATATTACCAAAGAGAAGAAATCAGCTATAATTATAAACTTAATAATCCCATTAGAAAAGGATGTAAAAAGAGCATACACTGAGAAAAAAGAAAAATACAAATAAATGAAGCAAGCCGTATATAGTCTTAGTGACATTATGACTATTCCACCAGTAATATGGGAAAATGGGACCATATCATCTAGTATTGATAAAAGAATTAGGTCTATCAGAAAATATTATTGTAGGGGCCATCCGTATCTTCCGGTTCCTTGGACATCCAAACCTGATGATCCTTGGTGATCCTATTAAACAAAAAAATAATAATAACAATAATAATGGTACTACGTATCAATAATACTGGTGCTTAGGATCAGCAAAGACATCGGCATCACATTAAAAGCCAGTAAATATCAAATGATTCAGGTACATGAGGGAAGACTAGTTGGAGTCTCGGTACTCCTGCTTGATACACCAATTAGTGTAGGAGTAATGGTAAGAGACCTATATAAATACCTTAGCTACTTACATACAAATAGAGTCAAGCATAAAGCAATCAAAGAGAAACTTACCAAGACATTTCATTCACGATTAACTTCATTACTCAAAACAGAATTGAACTCAGCGTGACTAACGAAAGCAATTAATAGCTATGCAATTACTACTCTTATATACTCCATTGGAATTATTAAATGGTCCCACACAGAGCTGGAAATCATTAATAGACACATAAGAAGGAAAATCACAGCTCACAAGCACCAACCTTTATCTTCCAAATATAGATAACAAATTAAATCTGCAACAAATTAAAGTGCTTCCACGCAAAAATGAACAAAAACTTTGAAGTTATCATTAGTGCTGACAACAACCTTACACCACCTAAGTGACAGTGAATGCTGACCTTTTTCAAATATGTTGAGTAATAAAGGAAAAAAAGAGAGAGCTCCTCAGCATGGCACTTAATGAAAGATGCCAAAACAATCTTCAGAAAGATGCAGTTGTCAAAGCTGCATCATTGGAATGGTTGAAAATGTATTCTTGCCTGAAACAGAGTGATTTCTGATAGGCATTCAAGAATCCTGGTAAATACTAGAAACCATAGAAAATACATACTGAAAGAAAACATAGAAACAGACAAATACAGAAAGTGCAATAACAACTCTGATTCAATAACACACATTATCCCTGCTTATCGATGCTTAGCGAACAATAAGTACCTGAAGAGACACAATAAAGTCGCATCCATAGTATTCAAGGAAGTGGTTAAAATACACAATATGTCACAAGAAAAAGAGACTGTTTCACTTGTAGAAAATGGTGACGTTAATATTTATTCGGGCAAATCATTGCTAACAGATAGGACTGTGGAATATAGTATACCACACAACTTAGATGTTTTAACTGAAAACACCCTATTTAATTAGTTTAGTGTTTTACTTCCGAGTAAGTGAGTATGGCTGAAAGTGACCATACACTACCAGACGGATAGGTTTTTATTTTCAACTTTTAATTTAACACGGATTTTCAGATCTAAGGAGTTGTCCTTGTAGTTTAAAATTTTAAAATCAAGACTGCTTAGCAAATTTATGTCCCTAGTAATACCCCTGTATTCTTGTTAAATCAACAAGAGCAACCCTCTAGATCTGGTAGGTTAAAGAATCCCTGTCAAATAAAATGTTCAAAATTAAAACCTACCAGAACTATATGCTCTTCAATAGTGTCTCCTCAAATATCTTTTTCTTTCTGCTCTGGCATTGCTATATATGTTATTCTGGTCATCAAATTTGCTTTGCTAAGCAAGAAAAGCCAAATTACTACTCCTCATTAAAAAAATATATCGATTAGTAAATATAAAGAGTAGGTTTAGGTATACTCAAAAGAGCTATCTGTTAAATGACATCTATTATATTGATTGGCCATAAAGCTAATAATTTCATATTATGATTTTTGATTCTAGTGATAAGACTGGTAAAGTAGACTTTTCCTTTCCTCACCATTTTGATTAAATAATAATTTGTATAAAATTACTTTTAAGAATAGTTAACCTTGTTAATGAGAAGCAGCTTTTGGCTTGTAGTTTAGCTAACCTGCTAAAATAGCTAGTGACTTGGTTTATGGTTATATGTAGCCGAAAGACCTAAAAATTGGTTCTTATTTGGATTTAATACCGACTCTAAAAAAACTACTTAATTGTGATTTTATTAAATAAAATTCAACTAAAAAAAAACCTAATCAGCACAACTATAGAAACATTATTAAACTAATCTGAAACATTTTATTTTTTTCCCCAGGAGAGAAACTATCTCTGCGCCGCAAGCAGCTTAGAATTGGCCCTCTGCATCATTTTCTATTCGGCCAGGATCCTAATATTCGATAAACTCCATCCAGACATAGTCCTGCTAATCTACTGTATCCGCAGTCAAGTTTCGCAAACCGTTTCCCTGCTCCTAATATTCCTGCCGAAATTCTGGTATCAGCAGAAGCAAGTTCGCACTCTCGCCCAGGAGTATTCGTGCAGATACCCGCTGGACGCTTTTAAAGTAAAGTTTTCATTTGTCATTTTCTGATTTTCGGATAAACGGGAAATTTATTTTAAGGATCCCCCGTCTCAACGGAGTTGCGCTTCGGGAAACAACAGCGACGTCGAGATTAGCGAGATTAGCATAGCGGATATGAATCCGGATGACATTAGGGCCGAACTAAAACGTCTTTATTTGCAATTAGAAATGTTTAAGTCTAAAACTATTTGTAGAGATAACCCACACATATCCAAAAGGCGAGGTGGTAGAAAGGCACAACATAGAAAGTTCAGTTTACAGGTAACTTTTTTTATTTTGAATTATTTTTTTATTTAATAAGCATTTTTGGCTTCATTTTAATGCTTACAGAAGAAGGGGAGTAAGGAGAAGGTAAGGAAACTATAACGCTATGTTTAATTATAGCGGTATATACATGTGGTGTAACATAAGTGATGACTTTTTTCGAGATACAGAGTGTTAATTTTTTTTAATAAAACAATTAAAAATGGAACTTTTTCGTCCATTAAGTAGAACATAATTAAAAGCCATATCGCAGCACGTCTCTGGTCTCTATAAAAAAATGAAATGATTGAAAATTGTTCTTATTTGGAATAATATGTACATGAATAAAAATAGCTCTAATAAGAAAATTCCATTGTTTTTACATCAACATTTACAAGGTACTGTTAGTTGAAAGTGTTTTAGAGTGCAGAAAACTATGAATACCGTCGAATTATCTCAAATGTATTTTATTTATGGGGTTGCAGATTGAAATGCTGCAGAAGCTCGTCGACTGTACTATGAACGCTTTCCCAATAGATTAACAGAAAAGTTCTTATATAAGACTCAATGCCCGACTGTGCGAAACTGGATATTTGACTGCTAATGCTGAGTGCGTTAATAGACCGAGAATAACAATTGGAGGAAGTAATTTTGCAAGCAGTGGAAGACGATCCGACAACTAGTACGCGAAGAATACTCGTATCTTTACAGTTTGACATTAGCCACCAAAGTGTTTGGAGGGTTTTACTCAAAATTACTTAATCCAGCTAACATTCAACGGGTACAAACACTATTGCCAAGAGATTTTCTACGATTAGAGTTTTTCCAGTGGTTTCTTCAAAAAAATGTGCAGAATCCAAACTTTACGTCTAAAATTCTATTCACAGATGCGGCAAGTTTTTCACGGGAATCCATCAAAAACTTTCACAATAATCATTTTTGGGACTACGAAAATCCCCATGCCATTGAAGATAGTGGATTCCCACAGCAGTTTGCGGTGAATGTTTGGGCAGGAATTCTTGGTAATCATCTTATCGGGCCGCATTTTCTCCCTCCTCAGCTGAATGGTGACACTTACAGAAAATTTATAGAAGAAACATTGCCAGGTCAGAAGATGTACCACTAGCAACAAGAAATATAATGTGCATCTGCTCATTTTGGTCTTTTTAGTCGAAACTATCTTAATAACATCCTCAGCAATGGATTGGTTGGGGGGGACCTCAGCTATGGCCAGCACGATCGCCAGACCTGAATCCTCTGGACTATTTCTTTTGGGGATATCTGGAATCGCTTGTTTATGCCAATTGTGGATGAAAATGATTTAAGAAACAGTATTGTCGATTCTTCTAATGTCATACGCAACATTTCAGGAATATTCCAACGTGTGCGACAATCGATGGGAAGAAGATTGCATGCTTGCGAGCTTTTTTATTTAAAAAATTATAAGGAATCACCCCTTAGAATTAAAGTCATCACTTATAATTACACCCTGTAGAGAAGATATAGTATACTATAATGAAAGGTGGGCAGATTCCCAGGAGGAAGAATTTTAATGGGACTGAAATACTAGAAAATAATTTCACTTCTTCACCTAAATAATTTATGTTTTATTATAAATGAAATATAAATTAATTTCGTGAACCATCAACATCTTAAAAAGACTAAAACTAAGTGATAAAATGAACTATTTATGAAATGGAATCATTTTTCTTATGTCTAATACTTTTTTTACATATTAATATATACAGGATGTTTCAGAATAAGATGCTAAACCTAAGACCTCAATCTTTTGATGATTTGAAGAAAAATTCGAATAAACCTATATCCTAAACCTTTTAACTTTTAACGAGCGGATCTGTATTAGTATTTAGTATCTGTATAGTTTCTGTTGAGAAAATTAACGCTTAAAAAAAGAATCTAATAAATAGTCATATTACTAGTAAACATCTATAATTTTTCCTATTTATTTTTGATTTGAGGCAAAAAAAATAGCTATTAACTTAAATTTCATTAAAATTAATGATGATAAAGAAAATAATAATTTGAGGATTAAGAAAATAGTGATTTCTGCTCTTAAGGATTCTGAAACACCATGTATAGCTAACATTCTATATAGTTTTCTATTATTACTACGCTTTAATTATTTTCGAGTTTCCACTCCATTCGAATGTATAGTCAATTCTTGTGTAGATTCTTGCAAGCCTAGGTAAATCCAGTAAAATATACTATATTATACTCTATAATTATATATTATATTATACTATATTAGTATTGTTCCCAGTACATTATTATTGTATAGATTTCGTAAGAGGACAGATTTATCTCATTAAAAGTTGAGTATTGGAAAATCTCTCTAAAGCTCACGAAAATAAAGCCTAGGACAGTTAGAGTGGGACCCCTCATTGGCATTAAGCATCTGCGGTTATTATTTACATGTACTTTTTCTGCATGAGCAGAGTAGTCCCAATCCATTAGTATACAAATCAAGAGGCAGTCTTTCATGCCAATTCTTATCTTTTTATATAATATCTGTGACAATGGAGTTAGATGAGTGCCTAACCAGCAGACATCCTCCAATGGATGTCCTGCATTGGTCCAAACTAGGTCAAAATTTCCATGGATTAATTATATAAAAAGCTTTTTATATAAAGTAAAATAAACAATATAAGAAAAATATAGCTATTTTCACCATGATTCAGGAAGTTTTATAGGAATCAAATGGGTTTAAAACAAATAAAAATTAGAAATGCTTCCTATTTTCAGACTTACCTTTAGCCAATCTTACTCTTAGACCTAGTAACACATAATAGAATGTTGAAATAAAATATGACTTAGTAGGTACATCATACTAAAATAAAGCATTTTGTATGTAGTAAGACAAATCCCATAATTAAGGAAAATTATAATTTTGAAAAGAAAGTTAATTTCTTTATACAACTTTAACTCCTTGCACACCTAAGCAGTCCATATTAGAGTAAAGTTAGTCCATATGAGAGTAAAAGTAGGCTACTTATCTTATCAAAAAATTAAATATAATGTAAAGCAAAAGGAAACAAATGGCATAACTTATTATTAAAGGCAGATGACTAAATCTCTGATTTTCATAACTTCTTATTTTCTATGAAATTTTTTCCTTAATTCTCCATTATTAAGCTCTGAAACTTTTTTCCAGTAGAATTAACAAATTGTTAATGCTTTGTTTATTTTATTAGAGTCTGCAGACAAAGCAGAGAGAAAAAGACAAGAAACGAGATATGGATACAGAGATCACTGAAGCTGAAGTATCAAGGACACCGGAAGATTCGATTTGTAGCATTGAAGGTCCCAGTGCTGTTTATTCTGAGCTGCCAGCAACCAATCAGATATAGGATCCAATTTTATTATTATTTGTAAAGATACCAAAAATAGAGAATGTTAATTTATGGTAACGAAGTTTTATTAATGATCTGTTTGAGAGAAATGATATAAATGGAATTTTGCAATTAGTAGTTTTTTTTGTGACTATATACAAGAATCTGGTGAGGTCAGTTGCGGAGGGTTTTTTACATCATTTTCTATTAAAATCTTTGATCAAAATTTCCATAAATAAAGAATTTATCCAAAACCATTTCTTCAAAAATAAACCTTTCCAAAAAAAACTGACAAATCTTTATTGAAGTTACTTTACATAGATAAATTTAAATCTGAACTTATTAATACAATGACAATTGTTGATCCTTATACATAAAATTAAGTGAAATATCAATCTTAGGACTTGATCCTGCTATAGCCATAATTTTAAATGGGGTCTCTTGTCTTACTGCACTGTAAACTGTGGCTCCACTTGTAGGTATTTCCGTAATTATGCTACCATTAAAACTTGCCTGATAAAACAGCTTAGATCTACCACCAGCAAAAACCTTATCATCCTGAATCTCGGTGACATGAATTCCTTGATCATCAATGGGAAAAATAGTAGAATTTGATAGAAAACGAGAGTGGAATAGTGAAAGTCTTGGGCCTCCACCACAAACAATGTAATCTTCATTACTGTCGACTGCCCCAATCCATTTTCCCAAATTATGCCTAGCAATTTGACTGTTTTGGTGTGGAATAAGTTTTTCTACTGCTTTGTTTATTCTCAAGTCCCAAATGTTAACCAGTCCATCTTCACCACCAGAAAGAATATTGTTATTACCATTCTTGCAGATACTGTGTACATAATCAGTGTGACCAGTAAGGGTCTTTATTGGTTTCCTACTTTCCAAGTTAAAAATATATATCTTATTGTCCCCACAACCTGCATAAATATTGGCCGAGCTTTCTTCAAATAAAAGTGAATTCACTTCAGCTCTATTTAACTCATCTTGATCAGAGGGGATCTCAATAGACCATGTGGGCTTCACATTTCTGTTTGAGCCTTTAATGGTTTTCCATGAATATGCATAAATTTCTCCATAGCCACCCACTAGCAGATGGTTTTCAGTGGCCAATAAACTGTTGATTTGAAGATCCGGACAGACTGTTATCTTACTTTTTGGTAGCAATTCTTCCTTTGTAACTGTACCTTCTGACTTTATCACTTTTGCCAGGTTAAATATTGAGAGATTGCCATAAATGTCGCCGGCAATTAGAAAATGACCGCAGGGGCTAAAAGCCTGGGCCAACACTGAGTTGTAAAAATCTTTATTTAGTTTGTTTACCATATTTTTAGCTCCTTTCTTATTAAATTTTTAGAAAACCCGTCTTTTAAAGCAAATTTGCTTTTTGCTGGTTAATTGTTTGTTTTGAAATTTCGAATATTGAGGTTAAGGTTTTTGTTAATAACATTTTTAGGTTAGAGTTTTATTATGACGTTTCTGCTTGTGTTTTTTGGAGCGGAGTTGCCATATCAAACTCCCATTTTAGATAAAATATTCAAAAGGCAAAAATATTCTTTTTTAAAGGGCTTTTTTTCGCTTTAGAACACATTGAGCCTATAGTAATTAAGAAATAAGGAGTTTGACGCAGAAAATATAAAACATTATAACCTAACTTTGCCAAATATTTATAATAAATTTGTTTTAATAATTTCATTTCTGATCTTTATGTTTTGAATATCGAAAAAATATTGAAAATTCCGTTTTTAAAATTTATGAGGGCTGCATATAGATAGTAATGAATTCGACCAGTAGTTATTAGGTGCTGCTCTTTTAGGCACTTTAGCCACTCTCACGTAGATTTTCGAAAATAAGCAAAATCATTGAGGTTATGTCTAAAAAAATCTGTTATTTTGGTTTAATTATTATTTATTTATATTATAAAAAAATAAATACATGGTATGTTAATTTAAAAATCTCTTTTTGAAACTGCTTATGAATAATGGAGAAAAGCGAGCTAGTGAAACTATTAAGTGAAATTCGTATTTCGGAATTAACAGGTAACGTTTGGTTAATTTCCATCAAAAATATATAGTAAAGCAGACCATCTTATACATAAATGTATACAACTCACAGTCTAGAAAAGTTTAAAAAATAACAATTCTATTATAATAGGCTTATTACTAAGTTTATTAATTTGGATTGCTTTGGAAAGAAGAGTTTTGACTTCCAAATCTCGACATAAAATACCTAATTCAAATTCCTTTTATAAAATCCTAAGGAAACCTAGTTTTGATCTGTGTGTGTTTAGTTCAATAAAATTAATTTATTTACTTAACACACTGCCTAACAAAAACCCAATTGAATGAGGGATTGGAAAAAGGATAACATTCCTGTGAACCTTAATTTTGGAAAATCAAAAAAAATTGTTTTGCGGTGAAGCCGCTAGTTTTACTAAAAATATATCTATTGGACAATTGTGTACTTTGACAATATATATTTAATGTCACAGTACTAATGGTCCATGCCTATTAGGTAAGTCGTTATTGATATTCAAAAGTACAAAAATCTTATCCTTTTTCCACTCAAAATTAAAAACGCGAGTAAAAGAAAATAAAAAAAAGACATTTATGAAGAACTAATTTTTATTTAAGAAACAAACATGACTCAAACTTGAAACAAGCATTCATATCCCTTTCAGTCTTCTGGGTCACTGTGGTCTCTATTTGTTGTGGGATTTGTGAGTATATCATCGTAGAAAGCCCTGTATTCATCTGGTATATAATGTATTATTTTAAAAACATCTTCTAGCTTCTTGGAGTTGATAGAAATTTTGCCATTTTATGCTTTCAAATTGGGAAGGTTTATATTTTCTTGTTTTTTCATATTAAAAAGACCATAGGTAAAACCATCAATGAATTCAGAAGCCTTAATATAGCCTTCATTGTTTGGGTATATATTAAATGCCTGTATTTACTTATGGTAAAGGACTGTTTTTTTCAACATCTTTGACAGTCTTTTTAAAATATTGCGGCCACCAGCCTTTAAAATCCAGTATATCAGCATTTGTTAGCCATTTTACTTGGAACTTATTATTGTTCTTTTTCTTGGAAGACATAATGATTTCGTTGTATTGATCAGGAGAATAAATCCTATCGAATTTTTTTAAAGAGCTCTTAATAACTGAAAAGTTTCTGTTACAATGCAGAAAACTGTTGCCCCGGATTGGAAAATACTGATGAATGTCTTGAAATCTATTATTCATGGTCAGTGCAATAAACGTTAACAGTGCAGTAAACGTTACAGTTAAAGTATGATTGCGGTTTTGACCTGCACATGCATCACTAAAGACATGCAAGATTTTTACTTCTTCAGGAATATGATTGGCAATAAAGTCCAAAACCGACGTACTGACTTCATTGGGGCCTCTCTGAGCATCACCCTCTGTATGTGTATAGAACATGGATATATGGTTGCCAAGGCTATGGACATTAAAAACAATACCAGTAATACCAGAGTTTACGTAAATAAAACATTTTCTGAACTGGCATTAAAGGAAGGAGAAGGTTTTGCATATAATCAAAGACTATTGCTCCAACGTGACTTCTCTCCTTACAGGTCTCTTTGATTTCTTGGAGTTTCTTATAAAATTTAGATGCTTGTCTTCTATGAATCATAAGTTCTGCGCATCTTTTTGCTGTTTCATTAGGAGCTGTTGACTTTGTTTTTACATTCAAATCTTCACAGGTTGAGCAAACGTCGACCTGATGGGGTGTACCAAACCGATATCCGTAGTTTTCTCGGAAATGTCGCAGATAATATTCATACTTTACGATATTTTTTAAATCCAGATTTTCATTGATGAAGAGCTCATACATTTTAGTTACACTCACGCTCGCATCTAAGTAGATAGTTAACTTAGAAGAATAATGAGACTCTTTTTTCGGAAATGATTGTATGTGATCTTCAATTTTGGCGATAATCGTGACATCAAGTTTATTTGCACGATTTGCATGTCTTCCACTCATATCAACTGGTAAAATTTTGGTTTCAACTATTTTAGTTAAGCGTTGTACGGCTTTGTTGGAGAGAGCATGTAAACTTATATAAGCATTGCGGCAAATTTCAACTCTGCACGCACCTTTCATAGCAAAATAATTGAAAGAAGAAGAAAACTGTCTAGCTCCTGCTGACACAGGACGATGTCTAACGACATCATGTCTTTCTATCAATCCGATTAGGTATGTATCTTTTTAATTTTTTGGTCTTCCACTATAAACGATTTCGATGATTGAACGTTTTTCTTCAAATGTAAAATCCGCCATACATTTCTTACGACAGGTGCAATCTGGCCCGGTTACTTTAGCATTAACTAGTTTACCTTTATGTGTAACAAACTCTGCTCCTTTCTGTCTTGCCAATTTTTCCCTTTCTTTTGTGTGTAATTTTTTATTAAGCTTTCGCTTCTTGCCCAAGTTTGCGGGTTCTTCCTCCGAATAGTCCGAATCCGACATTTCTATAAACAAAGATCAAATTTTAATATTTCTATTCAACAATAACTACATACGGACTTACCCACTAAATACCAAACTATTAAATTCTAAATAACTTCAATATTCACGACAGGTCAATGTTAAATAATATTCACTTTTTAAACAACTCTTAAAACACTTTTCAACAACATCTAAACAACACTGTTTACTTGATGAAATCGCAAAACAAACTGAAATCCCGCTGTTGCTGACTCCGAAGGTGTGCGTGGATAAACGATAATATTCCAGTAATATTATCCTTTTTCCGCTCAACGACAATGTTTTTATATGAAGGCGGCCGGCGATCTTATCGTTTTTGCGCTCAGCGGATAGAAAATACAAATATTCAAAAAATTGCTATATCACTTCAATTCGCCATATTTTTGGAATGTTATCCTTTTTCCAATCACCCATTCAATTACAAAGTAGCAGAACAAATCTTAAGTATTAAAATAGTTATTACAATTAACATATTACATATCAACTAACAATAATTCATAAATTTATTAAAACAAAAACAAATAATATTTTTGAATATATAACAAGATATATTGGGACAGTCAGTTTAGGGCTTTGTATTTTACTCTTGTCCATTGTATTTTATCCTATTGTTTGGTTTTCTCAAAACTTGTGCCTGCAGATTGAATTCGCAACATTTTTCGGTAACAGAATTAAGATCAAAACTAAATTTTCTTTCCCTTGAGAAATACAGAGCATGTCAGATTTACGTGAATTCTTAGAGATGCACCACTATTTTCAATAGGTCATCACTAAATTATCTATAGTAAATATTCACCAATTAACAGATTTTACACTTTGGGTATGAAATCAAAATGATTCAATATTAAGTTATTATTATATTTTATAGTTTTATATATCTTTTTATTTTTATTAGTTTTTATTATTAAGCCTTACTCGATTTAAAGTTTACTAAATTTACAGTTGCTGAGTGAATATATTATGTTTCAAAGATAACTTTCTTTTCTTTAAATGTGATGTAGGTACTTCCTTATTTACTTACTAGAAATTTAATCCTTTGATACCTACTATAGATTGATTTATTTAATATTAATTTCTTTTAGTTATGAATACTTTGTGATATTTTTATTTCTGTTGTAAATTTCTGAAAAAAAAGTGAGACATCTCATAAATAAATAAATAGTAAGGGTACAACATACAAACTGCTTATTCAAGATTTAACTAGTAATGGACTAGAAATTAATTTTTTTTTTAAGAAGAGAGTATACAATATTAATTGAAAACTTAAACTACCTATACAGGGTATTTCAGAACTATGGGATCAAACTGGGGTTGTTCCCATAATTCTGGGGTTGTTCAGTGTAACAGAAAAATCCATTTGAGTATAGGAACCAGTGTTGCCAGATGATTGGGTGAGAATTATGGTACATTCTGGCCAAAATTATGGAATTTTGTACAAAATTATGGTACAATCATACAATTCTGTCAGTACACAACCTTTTCCTATGTATGACGTCACGTCGTCGCCAAACTTATAAAATGTGTTACATTTTGTTGATAATGGATTATGAATTTAATCAAATTTCCTATTCTGATCATTTCTTTTAATTAAAAGAACGATTTCTAGTAGAAATAAAATACTTTTTTAACAAAGATAGTAATTTATTGAAAAATGAACAAAACATTGCACTCAAAATCTAAATTAAAAATAGATAAACATTAACACAAATACATATCCAAATTTGTATATTGGATAAATTGGTTTAACCAAACAAGAATAAAAAATGAATAAAGATATATACGAAAAAAAACAAAATTATTAATTTGCTTATAACAGAAACAAAAAAAAAAACAAAATTATGGTACAACTATGGTACATTTCTGATTATGGTACAAATTATGGAGCAAGCAAAAAATGTTGCAAAATTATGGTACAATTCCATAATTATGGTACGTCTGGCAACACTGATAGGAACCCATGTCGGGAAATGCGTTACTATGCCACTATGGCCCTAAGACGCGTTTAAATTTAGAAAGAATATTAATTACCTAAATAGGTAATGTTGAGAGCAAGACGCATTTCCGGAACATTTCCGGGGTTCCTATACTCAAATGGATTCTACTGTTGCACTGAACACCCCTAGAAGTTTGATTTCATAATTCTGAAACACCCTGTATAAAATATGATAAATACATGTAATGAATCAAAGCACACACATTACAATAGGCTAAAATCAAGATAAAACTTAATAGGTTCAAGAACTCTTCCATGCTATAATATGCTTTAGCTGGATTTTTTGATTAATCTGGCCCATTTTGACATGGAAGTCTATGGTGTAGTATAGAGGTTTCTGCACTACAGACAGCTCAAATGAATGAATAAATGTTTTCATTTGTGAGGTATTTACTTTTATTTTGATATATATATAGTAGGATTTAAAAAAGAAAGAAAGGAATGTAAGAATTTTCAAATTGACAAAACTATCAGGAGGTTTTAAAAATATTAAAACCTTTGCTCACATTGTTATGTAGTGTACATGATATAAACATCAGTTTATTTATTTGAACATCTACATAAAGAGAATAATACATTTTGATGTGATGGTGAGGTAATAGCTTGGGACTGTCACGTTCAGTATTAATTATAGTTATTTCATTGTTTATTGAGTATTTCATTGACTTTGTTAACCGCCTTGCCCAAAATTCTACTTCTAACATAACCTTTATGTTGCCACAGCCCCGTGCAAATATCTACCCATTCATGTTTCTAATACCATTGACTCAGAACAAGACTGGCAGAATAATAAAGCTAATTACCTGTAAAAGGCTTTGTGGGGCTGATGATGTTCCATGTAATCTGCTTCCTTCATGCTTAAATTAAATTCTGGCTCTGGTTACACATTTCATTCATTTATCTTTTGTACATGGATATGACCCCAATGAACTATTTGTAATATACTAAATGAAATATTTATGAAAAGATCAATCATGGTACCTATACATAAAAAGAGAGAAGCAAGTGACATTTGTAACTACAGGTCAACTGCTCTTCTGTCAGTTTTTTTGAAAGACCTTTTAAACAAAACTTCTTTAGTTTATTAAGAGCTTTAAAACCTTACCTCCAAGACAATATAGGTTTGTTGATGGGCGATCAACAATAGATGCGATTGTGTCCTTTTATCTGGAAGACTTGATAATTTTAACAGAAAGCTGTGAAGTCCCTGGGAATATTCTTCGATCTCACTAAAGCATTTGACACCATGAACCTTAAAATCCTACTAAGAAAATGGTACACCTCTTAAGCAATTTTTGAGAGGGAGAACCCAGGCTACCCAGCTGAGAAATGAGGAGGAAATATTTATGTTGAGTTGGTTGGAAGTTAAAACTGGAGTGCCTTTAGTTTTCTGAAACCTATACTTTTTTGATTTTTCTGAATGATTTGCCATTTTTTGTAAATGAAGCATAAA
Organism: Anthonomus grandis grandis; assembly: GCF_022605725.1. NCBI lineage: Eukaryota > Metazoa > Arthropoda > Insecta > Coleoptera > Curculionidae > Anthonomus > Anthonomus grandis. The sequence continues at coordinate 11,482,425 of NC_065558.1, forward strand.
TAACCCTATTTACAGATGATACTATAAAAATTATTCATGCTGAAGACTAGGAAATGTTGACAAGCAAGGCAAACCAATGTGTGCAGGAGACATCTAAATGGTGCCAAAGAAATGGACTTCATCTAAACTGCCTCAAGACAAGCTTTGTGGTCTTCACTCCAGAGGATATTATGAGCCATTAGACTTCTTGATAGTGATAGGGAATGACTGTGCAATGATTCAGAAGGAATTAGTTAATTTTTTTTGTGTGATTACACCTCACCTGAAACGCCCTGAAGATCTATTACTGTTCAACAATTTGTTTTGCCCTAACCTATGGGCTCCATACACTGGGAAAATATGTATTCAGCAAAAACAAATCATTAGAACAATATTTCACCTTCCATTCAGAATGTCTTGTCATTAAACTTTCTAATGATGAAAAGATCCTTACAAATTGTTGTATTATATGTTCTCCAGTACATACATAAAAACCTGAGTCACTAGGTAACATTTTAGCAATATTAACATATATATCACATGTAACTCTTACAAGTAGTTACCAATGTCATTGTTTCTCTTTTTGTTATCTATAGATTCCACAATTGATCTTTTCAGTTCATTGGTGAATTACCCATAGACAAAAGATAAATTAATGAAATGTGTGTTGAAACAAGAATTTCATTCAGGCATGAAGTGAGCAGATCAAGGAACATCATCCAGCCTACAAGACCTCTTATGGGTAATCAGCCAGTTATTCTGCCAGTCTGGTCCTCAGTCAATGGTATCAAAAACGTGTATGGATAAAGATTTTTGCATAGTTTATGGAGATCAGGAGTTATCCAACAGTTCATTTTGTAGAGGCAAGAGACCAGTGTATCTACTTGCTATATTGGTGCAAAATAATTTTTATATGATTTCCCTTCTTTTTTTTCTTTGTATCTTTCTATTTTGACTTAATTCATTTTTAGTAATTAACTATTTTTTTCTATTGCAGAAACTAAATGTGCCGAAGAAATTACTCTAGAATTTGAGAAACATTGCCAAGCAATCTATGACAAACTCGGAAATTTTGACAGTACACAACTGAATCATATCACAAAATATTACTTTTCTGATCCGAATATTCCCGAATGGAGGTATCTTTTTTTAAATTTTTACATCATACAAGAAATAGGAAATATTGTCACCAATTCCCAGGATAAAGTCCTGCTAAGTGTAAAAGAAACCAAAATATTAAAAGACACTATAATACACTTAACCAGGCTGGGCATTTATTCGAAACTTCAACCGAAGCTTCCCTTCTATATTAAAAAACAATATACCAAAACTGAAGATATATTTTTTGAATATAATGTGTTAAAGTGCACAGTTTTGACATTTTGTGATATCTTAAAAAATGAACACCTTAGAGCAGTAGTTTTAACAGAATCTTTGAGAGGTATTTTAACAGCCCTTTATCAAATTGCTTACTGCCCACTAAGAAATAACACTGATAATCATTTCACCGAAGAAGTATTTAAAAAACTTGTTGCAGAAAAACGAAAGGCAGAAGATTTATTGCTTAAGCTAAAAGAAACAATACACCCTCAAATTTATATTAAAGAAACCATGATAATTCTTCAAAAAAATGCACCTGTTTGGTTTAAAAAAGCTGTATCTCAAATGTTGACCGACATAATGCTCTCTTCCAATGGTGTTGAAAATATCTCAATAGCAATGTTAGAAGGGACTGGAAATGATAATACGAAAACATGGAAGGCGTTAGATGTAATATATAGGTTAATATCTAGTTGTAAAAATCAAATATACTTTAGGGAAAATATTTTGCAGCAAGTTGTTAAACTTAAAGACAAAGCCAGTGAAGACAATTTTGTGTTTGAAAGACTATTTGTTTCTTGTACAAAAAGGTTTTATGCTAAAGACCAAGAACTTAGCAAAGAAGTTTTTGTTAGACCTGTTATTACTTTTCTGCTACATTTTGTTATGAGAGATTATCCTTTTAAAGAAAAAAACATCAGTAACCAGCTAAAACAGAGTTTAAGGCTACTTCATGCTATTTTTGTTGAAAAAACTGTTGAGAGCGCGTGTTTACCTATTGAGATGATTAAGCCAGTTTTATCAGTGATTTTTAAATATTATTCTATAACCTTAAATAAAAATTTCAAAGACACGAATCTGGAGGCCAAAGAAGTTCTTTTGAAATTTCTAAATGACTATTCCATAGATGAGGTTGTTTTTGATAATTTCCTTTTTGGGATCAGTGATTCTGAAAATATATTAGCTTTCCGAAGTGATATTGAACTTAAAATTGCTGGGAACGAGGTTGTTGTTAAACATATGGATCATCAATGTATATCATCTCCCTCCGATAACTTTGAAACAATTCAGAAACTGTTGGAAAGTGATGTTAAGTTATTAACAAGGCTCTTTAAGTATTTGCTTAAGTGCTTTGGGCAACGAGAAAAGTACTTCAAGAAGGCCAATGAGGAGCTTTTAAATTTGGAATCTGACGTGATGACTGAGTATTTTGAAAGACGTCTGGTGGTTGTCAGCGCATTATCAGTTCTGGCAGATAATAAAAAGGTTCAGAAGGAGATTATTGATTCACCAGGGGACATTGTTTGTTTTATTATAGATGTACTGTATAGAACTATAGAAAGCAATATGCACAAAACTGAAGATTTTGAATCAGACGAATTTCAAACAATGTTTACTGTAGTTATGATTTTAAATGCTCTGATTGCCAACCATTCCAAGAAAACTCTTAAAACATTTAAATCACTCTGTGAACCTTTAAAGGTAATTCAGTCAGAAGCAAAACATAAAGAGCTAATTGATTTAATAGGCACAATTTTAAAAATCCTTGAAACGGAAAAAACCACAAAAATTCATATAGAGGACAGATCTGAAATAGATTTAATCTTGGAAGATATTTGTGATCCATTATTGCCTGTAAGAGCACATGGTATAATGGCCTTAAAGAAATTAGTTGAACAGAAAAATCCATCTGTTATGGAAAAGAAACAGTATATATTAACAATATTTCAGGTAAGTTAAGTTAGTATACAATAAAGGGTTTTTAAATAATATAATTGCAGCAAAACTTGAAAAATGAAGATTCTTACATCTATTTGTCAGCGGTTGATGGACTCGCAGCCATGGCTACCATTTTCTCAGACACTGTGATAAAAACTCTTTGTGAAGAATACTCTGATTTTGCTAGAGAGGGTGATGACGGTCACGAAGTTAGAATTAAGTTGGGAGAAGTCCTGGTTAGGGTTACCAAAATATTGGGTAAATATTTTTTTTCCTTAGAATGGAGATTTATTTTCATACCTTATTATTTTACTGTAATTAAATGAGGTAATAGAAAATTTAAAATTATTAGAAAGATTGGGTGGATGATAGTACTGAGACAAAAAAACATTAAATCAACTTTAAATACGTTTAATACATTTTAAATGTTTGACAAAATATTCAAAAACGCCTAATAAAAAACCATTCGTTTAACAGTGGAAAACTATTTAATGAACCTATTAAGACTTTAATTAGCCTTTAAAATTAATTAAATATAGCTTTTTTAAACAGTAGAAAATTAAGATCCAAGTCAAAGGTCTCAAACATATTAAAATATAAGGTCAAAGGATTACAACTGATACGCCTGTACTAAGCAATATCAGATCTACTGTAAGAAAGAAACAGAAATAATAAGCTTTACGAATTGTTGGAAATCAAGTGAGATTCAAAATTAAAAATCTCATTTACACAGTTGAGAACTGGACTTTTCTTGGCTTTTGTTATTTCCAATTTTTCTAGAAGGTCCAAGTTTTTACTTTCAGGACACTCATGTAATACTTTCACATTCTCAAATTCAATCATCTCACACTGAATTGTCTCAACTGCCGTGCAGAATATTTTGGTTAATTCTAGACAGTTCAATGAATTCATCTCACAGTGACCAAAGAGAGTAATATTCTTATCTGCCTAAACAAATATTTTAATTACTTCCAGGCAGTTAAATGAATTCAATCATCTTCCAGTAAACAAAGTGTTCTAAAAGTCACACAGCTGCCCTGAGTTGAGTCACTCAACCGCCTAAAAGAATATTTTGATTACTTCCAGGCAGTTAAATGAATTCAATTATCTCACAGTAAACAAAGAGAATAAGTCACTCAACTGCCAAGAATAATATTTTAATTGCTTTTAGGCAGTTAAATGAATTCATCTCACAGTGAACAAAGAGAGAAATTGTCTCAACAGACTTGACGAATATTTTAATTACTTCCAGGCAGTTGAATGAATTCAATCAGTTCTCAATGAGCAAAGGGAGTATTTGATTCAACTGTTTGGACGTATATTTTTGTTTGCTTCCACGTAGTTGAATGAATTCAATCATCTCATAGTGAACAAAGAGAGTAAGTCACTCAACTGCCTAGAATAATATTTTGATTGATTCTAGATAGTTGAATGAATTCATCTCACAGTGGCCAAAGAGTAATTGTCTCAACTGTCTAAACGAATATTTTCTTTACTTGCACCCAGTTGAATAAATTAAATCATCTCACAGTGAACAAAGAGAGTAATTGTCTCAACAGCCTAGACGAATATTTTAATAACTTCTAGGCAGTTGAATGAATTCAATAATTTCTCAATGAGCAAAGGGAGTATTTGATTCAACTGTTTGGACGTATATTTTTGTTTACTTCCACGTAGTTGAATGAATTCAATCATCTCATAGCGAACAAAGACAGTAACTGACTTAACTCCCTGGACGAATATTTTGATTACTTCCAGGCATTTAAATGAATTCAATCATATCACAGTAAACAAAGAGAGTAAGTGACTCAACTGCCTAGAAGAATATTTTGATTGATTCTAGGCAGTTAAACGAATTCATCTCACAGTCGCCAAAGAGTAATTTTCTCAACTGTCTAAACGAATATTTTGTTTACTTCCACGCAATTGAATGAATTCAATCATCTCATAGCGAACAAAGAGAGTAACTGACTCAACTGCGTAGACGAATATTTTGATTACTTCTAGGCAGTTAAATGAATTCAATCATCTCATAGTAAACAAAAAGAGTAAGTCAGTCAACTGCCTAGAAGAATATTTTAATTGCTTTTAGGCAGTTAAATTAATTCATCTCACAGTGAACAAAGAAAGTAACTGTCTCAACAGCCTTGACGAATATTTTAATTACTTCCAGGCAGTTGAATGAATTCAGTCAGTTCACAATGAGCAAAGGGAGTATTTGATTCAACTGTTTGGACGTATATTTTTGTTTACTTCCACGTAGTTCAATTAATTCAATCATCTCATAGTGTACAAAGAGAGCAACTGACTCAACTACCTAGACGAATATTTTGATTACTTCCAGGCAGTTGAATGAATTCAATCGTTTCACAGTAAACAAAGAGAGTAAGTAACTCAACTGCCTAGAAGAATATTTTGATTGATTGTAGACAGTTAAATAAATTAATCTCACAGTGACCAAAGAGTTATTGTCTAAACGAATATTTTGTTTACTTCCACGCAGTTGAATGAATTCAATCATCTCATAGCGAACAAAGAGAGTAACTGACTCAAGTACCTGGACGAATATTTTAATTTCTTCAATATATCAATCAGGGGTGAATTTCCTAGCATTCTTAAGCATGCTTTGGTTTCACAGCAAACTTTCGTCCAGTTTCTCGTCTTCCTTCCCTAGAACAACTTGTCAAGAAGAGAGTTCTAACATTTATCACTGCAAATGACCTCAAATCGTTTCCAGTTCTCAATTTGGTTTTCAAAGTGGAAAAGCAACATCTTCTGCTATTTTCTCTCATCTAGAAGATATTTATTTAAGTACTAATGAAGCATTTGACTGTGTCATCGTCATGCATTCCTCCAAAAGCTTGAGGTTTATGGGTTTAAAGATGTAACTTTCAATTGAGTCACGACTTAGTTAGGTGACCGTAGGCAATGAGTATCTTATGGAGGAAAAATCTCCGTGTCATTGCAGAACAGTTGTGGAGTGCCTCAAAGCTCCACCCTTGGACCTCTCCCGTTTTTCATCTGTACTAACGATCTTGCTTCTATACAAATCGGAGGAGGTATTAAGCTTTTTGATGATGATACTTCGATCGTTGGCATGGAGGTAGTGTTGAGGTACTAGAACAAATTATTAATACCGACTTACTTTCGATAAGAACTTGGTAGAATAGTAATAAACTATCCTTTAATATACAAAAAAACTAATATGTTAAACTTTAAATGTTCTTTAGCTAACATCTCTTTAAACCATAATCAAATACTTGCTGCTGTCGGTGCTAAATTCCTGGGTCTCACAATTGATGATAATTTAAAATTTGAGGAGCACATGCTCGTTTCTTCTTTTCAATATCCTAACTAAATTTGTTATGAATATCGAACTTGAAAAAGATGAGAACAACCTACTTATTTAATAAAGAAATACCTAATTAGAATTAAAAGGTAATTTTTTTTTCAATTAAAAGAGTGTGACCATAATGTAATTTAATGAAAGAAGATATATAAATATAATATATTTCAAATTATCAATTAATTTTAAGAATGCCCTGTTTTACCCCTCTCTCTAGCAAAGGAATCCATGTATTATTAAAATCAACCGAACAAGTAGCTAGGCATTTATCTTCAGTTAACATTGTATATGCACTTTCCTTTAATTTACGTAATTTTGAAATTTGTTACATTCACATTAAACTCAACTAAAATGGACCTATCAACTCATAAATCATGTAAAAAGATAATAGGTTTATTGAAGAGAAATAAGTTTTGGTAACCACAACACAGTCCTGTTACAATGTTTGACTATAAGTGCACGTGATCCTATTAACTGTCGGGCCCCGATGATATACCTATGGTTTAATAATATAGCTGTATCTTATCCGAGAACAAGAAGACAAAAAAAAGTACAGCCCGCTATTAACTTTTTGCGGCTTTTAATTTTCGAAATTGTTACGGCGCGTCTATAGCGGTATAATTTAATTGACCGTCGAATGCAAACACGGTCTAATGTGTATTAAAGGTAATAACGGCAGACCGTATTATACAATTTTGTTTGGATTCGGTATTGGCCGATTTAAATGGTTTTGAAGCTTTTTGGTAAAATTAAAGTAGAGAAGAATTTAAATGAATTTTACAAAATATCAATGATTCTTCTTTGTTTTTAATTAGCTTTGATACGATTATCCGCCTAAGTGAATACAAGATCTTTAATCCTTAATCTGGTCTTAATTCTGGTCCTTAAAGCTGTCCTTCAAAAACCGATGACAGTACAGATACTTTACTCCCTTTTCATTTAAATACTATTTTAGTTATCTTTCTGTTCTCCTAGTGAAACTGGCCTTCCAACTGGTTTGTAGTCAATTAAATAATTTTAAAAAATATATCTATGATTATTGAAGTAAAGATGACATTCCCTTAAGATCGATAACATTAAAAATATCGTTTGTAATAAAGGTTGTCTCCAATATGAACAAGAGAACACTTCAAAATGTATATTTTGCATATTTGAAAGCAGTTTTTAATTAAGGCGATATTATTTGCAGGCAATTCGAAATTATAAATCAAAAAATTTTAATTAAAATGTCATATGTAAAGAGCTGTAGGAGTGTATTTAGAGTGTTGGAGTAATCACGGTGTGAAATTTATAAATTTTGAACGCCTTTCTATAGGGGTTTATTTTTGTGTTTCTATGTAGCTCATATAATACCTCAAATTTGGAAGTTCACGATTTCCAATACACAGACAAATTTTATATAAAACAAGATAATTTCTTCTATATCATAGTAATCGTGCATCAACTTATCTAATCAAGTAAATATAATAAATTCAAAGAATATGTTATCTATTTACTTCTTTAATCTTAATTTTACAGCTAATTGTAACAGCATCTTTCATATTTCAGGTGACATGGCCCCAAAATACAAAGCAATTCTCCTAAACACTTTTTTAATAGGAACGAAAGACGAAGATCATCTGATAAGAGCCTCAAGCCTATCAAATCTAGGCGAAATCTGCAGAGTCCTCGGGTACAAATTAGGAACAGTAGTAACAGAGGTAAGATCATGATCAGGTTTTAGCAGTAAAACTGCAATTAATTTTTTAACTCGCCTTATAAATAATTAAATTATTACGATTCATTTATCAGGTTTCTGGTGTCGTATATCTATCAAAAAAAAACTTAATTTTATTGCATAACCGCTGGTTGAGAACCTGACCCAGTTAAGGTTTAATTTTATGGGTTTAATAAGTTATGTCGGGTCGTAAAATCTGCCAATTATTGTGTACCGTTGAACGCTTTATGGGCGGATAATCGAACAGCTGTTAAATCATTTTGATTAATACTTGTTTTAATTTTGCAGTATATTAATCGAGTTAATTTAAAATATACGTAGATAGAAAGTTAGATTAGTATTTAATATTTTCAAGAATGTTGCTTCTTTTCGCATCATATGGCAACAGCGCTACGAGTTATGACGAACTCGTACGATTCACTAGATAGTTTGAAGAAAGATTTTCTTTTGAGAAGACACGCTAAGTATTGAGATTTATTTTAAGATGATCAGAGTATGTACCACCGTGGCATGCGCAACTATACCAGGGTAGCAAGGGCGCAGGCAGAAATTCATTTTGAATCGATTAGGGAGGGTGGAGAGCGAACCTATTTTACATTCATAATGTAACAGTCGGATTTTATTTAATGAACATTCTGTGTGCATGTACCAAGCACCGTTTTTTTATATATTTATACAGATGCCAAACGGCATAGATCTTAGCAAATCTGTTTAATACTCCCTTCACTAAATCTTTTAATTTTCTTTAATCATTTCTCTATCTATGTATGTACACTCGATTTAAAAATTCTGTAAGAAGGAGTATGATATAAGTCAATAAAGCATATTGTCAGTTAAAATTAATCATATTTCTTTATCATTCATATGATTCCACCTTGGTTGATCGAAGCCAAGTCTTTACCCTTCTTAATGAACTGAATGTCCTTTCGAATGTTCAATCGAACTTGTTGTACAAGGTAGTGCGATGGCAATGTGTAGAGATAACCACGTAGCTGGAACACTTCTCGGACAATATCGCACAAGTCTAACATCTGAAGATCTTTAGCTTTCGAATTTTTGTCTTTACAATTATGGTACCATCATTCAGTCCTTTCTTGTCAAGCTTTCTAGAAATAGTACTTCATGAAATTTTAAGAAACATCTATAAAGTATTAAATCTCCATTTTCAATATTAGCTGAATGTAAGTGAAATAAAGAATATGCTGGCAAGTTCTCTCTTTGGGAAACCTTCTTTTTAGCGAAGATATGAAGAAGCGGTCTTTTCCATTTGAGTGATGTTTTTCACGATCGAGCCTCTTTGATTGTAAAACAGGATCAAGATAGGATGAATATTTTGATATTAGAGAAAGATTTTGTTACACTGTTCCTTTTTGTAGATAGCACTATCAGTCCATCGTCAATACTTACCAAATGTTCTTTAAAAACTGCAAATCGATAAAAGTTTATGACGTCGTTAATTGTCGCTTCAGTATTGCAACTTTGCAGAACTTCGTTGAAATCGAACAACTAAATTCAACTTGTGACTTCCAGGATGAAAGTACAAAGCTGTATGGAAATCGTTGGCCTTTGTGTTTCCTAGACATGGTCTAACATCCATCATACCCTTGTCTTTTCTATAAAACTATCAATTGCAGAGGCTCCTTGCGTATGCATCCATTGCTTCTAATTCAACAAAACCTACGAATTCTTTTCGGATAACTTCTATTTCTTGATCATAAAATCGAATATATATTGACAGTTGTTTCCTATTCGCATGTCTCGACTTTCGTCTTGCGTGATACTGTATGCAGCTACTTTTTGCGCATTTTTACATAATTGCGCCCGCTGAATTGCATCAGTTGATGCATTGGAAATTTTCATCAAAATCTTGTCAATCCTTATAGTACGCCGTAGCAGGGTAGTGTTATGAGAAATCATCAATAGCATTTTACAATATTACAAGGTTTATCTTGTGAAGTCTAAGGGTCTACAGTCCGACCTAAATTGACCGTAGAAATTGTCGAGACTTTATCTTTAACTCTTTGCCTATGAATTTCTGTTGCATGTTAAGAAAGGAATGTGCCCACTCGATATAGCATTAATGCGAACACAATTCTTTATCGAAAATTACACCAAAATTTGCAACAGGTGATGTGTTTACCGTATAATTTGTATGAAGATTTGTTTGGTTCTTTTTTAGTTTACAATTAATTTATATCATCGTATTAATTAATTTGATGTGATTAGCTGGATCAAATGCGTTGGAGAAGTTGATGTAGATTGTATGAATCTTATTCTTCAAGGTTTCCGATACCAAGTTCTCATATATTAAGGAGATCTTTCAATCCTCTAATTAACAATTATTTATTTTTTTAAATATTGTCATATTCAATTAGGATTGGATTAGTGGCGTTATGTTTTAAGTAATATGTAATACGTCTTTGATTTTTGAGTTTCACATTGTTGATATGTACTATTTAGTTGTAAATATATAAATATAACTAAATAATAATGTATTCTTGAAACATTCCTGAAAGACATGCAAAATATTTGTAAGAACCTAAAAAAATATGACGAGTTATTTTAAATCCTTGAAAAGACATTAGGATTGAAAAATGTTACCGTGACGAATTTTTGAAGAATTATTCTAAATTCCTGATATAAAGACTTATCTCAAACACCTACTGCAAAAGGAGAAATCATTTGAAATGCTTAAAAGGCGTGAGAATTATTTTATATGCGTGAAAGAAATGTAGTCCAAAAGTCTAAAAAACATAGGACATTAATTGTAAAATTCAATTATTGAAATATGTGAATGTTGGATCTTCGTGGCAATCCAGTACAAGAAGAGGGAGCGAATAGAGCTTTTGAGGAAATCATCTAGCGAGGTGGCTTATAGATCAAGTCAAAATGCTTTTTCATCTTTTGATGATTGAAGATGACATAGAAGGTGATAATAATAAATTAAGAACCTCTGCTCAGTCTTTGTGCAGGCTTTGGTTGTGAAAGTAGTAGACCCTGAAAGTGTTTGACCCTTTTTGAATCCTGTCAGTCTATTTGAGGTATTCCTGGGAAGATCCTAGTCTTCCATCTTGGGTACGGAGCACAATCATTCATTCAGAAAAAGACCTAACCAAGTTGAGTTGACTGTCAACTTTTACTGATCTGTGTGGTATTTATGTTGCCAGTGACGTGATAGAATCCAGTTCATTAATGTCAATGGCAGTTTAGTGTATGACCTAAAGAAGAGTAGTTTTTTCAGAATAGGTGGGAAAGGAATAATAATAATAATAATAATAATGTATAATTAGTGTATGTATAAGCCTTTCTTAATTAAAAACCCAGATTCCTCGAATTACCTTTTCGAATTACAAAATATAACTGTGTCATTAGCCGTTTGTTGTACGGTTCAACGTATATTATACATTTAAATTGTATATAATACTGTCTAATACATTAACTATCTGAGATCCTGGTACTGACACTTAACACCAACCTCCACCTTTACTTCTTCATTTTACTCACAAAATTCCAATAATTCATCACTGTATTTTCCCAGTTTTGATTTTTATATTAGCTTTTTAACAGGTCCTACGATGGTTCCCTAAAACCATACTTTAGCAATATACTTTCATTATTTACTATATACATCAAGTGCTTTTGAGAGTGTACGTTTCTGTAATTAGTTATTGCGTTACTTACCGTGTCGATATACCTGCTCTAAAATCACACTGCAAAAATCAGACAAAACATTATATTTATCAAGAAATTTGCCAACTAATTTCTTTAATATAGCTTCCACCCTTTTTCGGTTCGGCTCTTTATTATTTACCAAAGGTTGAATACATATTAAAAATAATAGAGAATCAAGCACACTACCCTACGGGACTCCAGGTTAAAATAAACCCTTTTCCGAAAGAAACACACCTCCTTAGACCTGCAATGTGTATTCAGGTTACACTATAATATGTATTCATTACTCTTATTGTCAAAATCACTGTTCAGATGCAAGATTTTCGAATAAAAAATTCTTTATTTTCTTCAGAAGGATGGGAATCCAAGCTCTTTTCACCTAGTCCAACGTGAAATCGAGATGAGTCATTAGTATTTCCAAGTTCTTTGGACTCTGATAACTCATGGTGAGTCTTCAGATCCATCCATAGGATCTATAGGTAAATTTCGCGAAGTTTGGATGTTCCGCAAGAAAATTCTTTATTTCATTAAGAGCAGGATAAGATTTAGATTTCACCTAGTCTATAGAAGTGGAACCAAGGTGGTTCATTGACATGTCCAAGTTCTTTAGCTTGTGAGAAACTCTTGGTGAGACTCCATAAATTCATCAGGATTCTGAAGTGAACTCATGGCCCTATCAGTAGTTCCAATCGACTGCAACCATTCATTAATCAGTCGTTTTTCGTCAAGTTAGAATTTCTCTTTGAAAACTTTCAATATTCTGTATAAAAACTCTTTATTTAATTCAGAAAAGGAGTTGACGAGCCCAAGCTCTAGGGTTAAAGTGCTTGGGTCAACATCCAAGACTTAAAACCAAGATGATTTATTTTCATTTTTAAGTCCTTTGGTTGCTAACAACTCTAGGTGAGAGTCCAGAAATTCACCAGGGTTCTTACGTAAACTTCTGGTTCATGTCAGTACCTCAGAATCGATTTACTCTTTAAAGCTTACTCAAGGACTTGAAATCCATGAGACTTGAATTTTCCTCAATACCCTTTGACTTCTGAAAATTTTCAGTGAAAATCCATCAGCTTATGTAAGATGTTTCACATTTCGATCCTAAGAGTACTTTACATTTAATTTTCTTTTTCATGCAAATGATTTAGGCCTTTGACTAGATCTGAAGATTTCAATATACCCAATATATCCAGGAATTCTTTATAATTTAGCTGGCTTTAGTAAATTAATACTAATAATCATTCGGATATTCAACCGTTTTTGCTTTGGTGTACTCTTCCAATGGATGGAATATATTTTGAACAGTGAAGTGTGAGTTTCTGTCTCAGGATTATAGATACAATGCATCTAATTTCCAGTAATATTTTTCTTCAGATAGTGGAAATCTTCTGCAACTTATTTCCATGTGAACTTTATTTCCGAGTGAACATAGACCCTGCCAGAAATGTTTTTCGTTTTTTTCAACTGGAAAATCATGCACCGCACCACACCACAAGGAACCAAACTGAGACTTTCTCAAATAAAAAAAAGTGGCGTACCATTTTTAATAAGGTATATTCATTAAAAATCATATACGCACTGATGCGTTTTTTGAGTTTGGTCACTACAATTCGGGACACCTTATATATTATATTGGTCACTAATGTTACTTTGTAAGTAGTATACTGTTTAAATATTGTTATACTTGATTCTGTTTGAACTTAATATATTTATGTATTTTGGAAATGGAAACACAGACAAACTTTCAAGTTAATTGTGTTTCCACTTACTTTTTTAGATGCTTTCACTTCGAAATTTATTTATTTACTTTTAATATTTAGACCTATTGTACATAATATCTCATCAGTTTGGTTATACTTTAAATTTTTGTATGATTCTGTTCCATAATTGAGCTGTTCAATATATATTAAACGGTATCCCCTAAGGTAAGACATCTGATTACTAACCACACAACCTAAAAACCGTGCAAGCGTGTCAGATACCAACACAATGTTGCAATTATGCCTAATGCAAAACCACGCTAAAATAGTTGTAGATAAACACCTCATAAGTACTGTATACAGTTATACCTCTCGGTTTGGCCTATAAACCAACAATTTTATCCGTTAAAACGGCCATTTGGTACAACTCCTACACCAACAGCAACAAGTTCATTTTCGACGCCATCCAATTAAATTAATTAGATGCCAGAACGTTGTCACGTTCAATTACCTTTCCTCTTTTTACTGTCTCTATACCTTGTAGCATTTATGACCGAGAATTTCATTAACAAGCCGTGGCCCCGTTGCAGATATATCCGTATGCGATATTATGCAGAATAGACGTCGATCCGCGTTTTGCACTTTTTGTATCATTACGGTCCTTTCATGTAAATCTTTACTGGCTGGCGTATATTTATGTTGGGGGTTAGAGCATATGTTAGCCAGGTAAATGTCAGAGCGAGCAGAGTAAACGATCTTAAGAGTGATTTTTTGTTGCTTGCAGGCTCGCGTTGCAAGTTATTTTAAATGTAGATATGGACTTGGTTTGCATCTTTATTAAATTAACATGAGAAGCATAATTGTTATTATGAGGCTTATAATATTATTTCAATCGAATATGATTATAATATAGCTGAAAATGGAAATTTCAGGTATTTTAAAGCATTAGAACTACTAGGACAAAAATATGATCTTTCTGGTTGGTGAGGATCATGGAGGACTTTCTAATAATTATACTTTGATTCATTTATGTTTCTCAACATTATAATTGTTATCTAATTAATAATTTCCTTTTTATTAATTTACACCTCAGAATTTTCAAACATTTTGGTTTTTTCTAGATAGCAAAATAACAAAATTTGATTAACAGTTGAATTTATCTTGTTTTTTTCAAATATTTTTAATTAAAAAAAAAGTGCAAATGCCTGTTATGCCAATATCAGTGTTATTTATAGTTAGCATTTATAATGAATAACATTTTATTATTTAAGATTATCTGGTATCAAGTAATCGTAAGATTAACTAATTTCAAAGCAATTCGAACAAGGATTTAAGAATTGAATAAAATATCATTTCATCTGTTACTATTTTAATAATTATCTGTCTCAGCTCTACCTATGTTCGAAGAAAATCAGAAAAAACATGCTCGTAAGCAATATTGAACATGTGGCATAATAAAAAAACAATTAAAAGAACTTTGGTTATCTTCGGAACAATTCAAGAAATTTTCCAGATGTTTTGGCACCACCTTATTAACCAACAAACTGCTTAAGTTCTATCTCTCATTATAACGGAAATAGCATGAGTCAATGTGTTGGACAAAAAAGACAAGAGTTATGTTATAGGTGAAATGTTTTTATTAGAAAAAGGAGACAAACTAATATTAGAAATTTCAAATAACCAGTTCATCCAAAAGATGATCACATTTTTCGATTCAGTTACCCTATAAACACATCAGCGGAATCACACCAGGTTAGATCGAAAGAAAATTCAGAAGTGTGTTTGCACAATTTTGTTTTTCGTCTTCTTCTTCTTCTTCGCTTATTGCAGCCTTTTGCTTTCCCAGTCAAGCTTCTTAATAACATTCTTTAATGCTAGGATAAATCATTTGGAAGAGATGGTAACTCCCTATTAAGTTCTCATTTGCCAATTGATATTCTGTCTCTTTTACAATTGTCTATTTTTTGCTATTAGGAAGAATCTGAAGCTATCAAAGACTTTCTGGTAGTCCAGAAATGCCATATCTTACAGGGTATGTTATATTTTGTGGTTTTCTCGATGACTCCTTTAAGTGATTGCAGATAATCTATAATACTAAGGCCCTTTCAAAAACGTGGTTGTTCTACCTGTTGGTAGGAATACTTATATTTCTCTTCTAATTTCTTGGTTGTCTGTAATTGAAATGTCTTGGTTTCTTATTTTTACAATTTTCTGTTTTCCCCACTCTCGATTCAATCTTCCATATCTTTATTTTTCTATACAGTTTCCCGTTTTTTTTTCAGGTCTTTCCTTTTTTCTTTTTTCGTTTTCTACTGAGAATGTGATATACTGGGAAATCTCTGTTCGTCTTCCTTCTTTTTCTTATTAGTTCTGGGTTTATTAGTTCTTTTCTTATTAGGTGTTAATTTAGTATCTGATCTCTATCTTATCTCACTCCACGTCTTCTTTGTGGCTTAGTTATGTCATGCGATATTTTATTGAGACATTTTATCTATGTCCTTACAATTTGAGCTGGTGGCTTTAGCTTTTCCAGTTATTTTTGATAGGTTTCCTGATTGAGTTGCAGGGCATCTCTTGTGCGGAATGTGTATCTGGTAACGAGTCTTAGCGTACTAGTCTATGGTTACTTCCTGTTTCAAATCTGTTTAGCACTGTGACATTTTGGCAGATAGTGTTCCTGTTTACTAATATGTTATCTGGTTCGTTCTCCTGACTCTCCTCGTTCATTCCGTTTTCACTGACTTAAGTTTCCCACGTCGACAAGCATTACAATACATATATTTTGAAGCATTAGGATCAATAGTTTGTAACTAAATATGGAAAAGAAATATCTTTTGTGTTTCAAATGTGAGTTGAACTTGGATGCATTTTATATATACATGTGTGTTTACATTTCTGTGGTTTTTTATTACTGTTTTCTTGAATTTTTATATTATATATATTTTTTTATAAAATAATGCAATGAGTTATATACCATAAATTTAAGATGATAATTTTGTGGTTTTTCCCTAATATATGAAACTACTTGTTTATAAAACAATCAATCAATTTGTACTTACTGTATGCTTCACCACCCATGAAAACAAGGCCCATAAAAAAACCTGATACCACATTTTTGAAAATGTGTTAAGAGGCTTGGACCAGCCAAATTTTGACCCTGTAGGGTCGATCGCTTAGCCCTTAATTATCCTAAATCAATTTACGTGACAGTGTCTTCTTTAATTCTTGGTTTTTCCATTGTGGAACCGCAATAATAAAGTGAATCATAAAAAAATTGATAATCCGTCATCGCATGTATCACATGTATCATGTAATGATTAAATATTGAGTGTTTTCGAGGTTTCCGGCCCGGCTAATATGCTCATATAGTTCCTCTAATAATTCATTGCTCGCTGTGCTTGTGGGTGCAAAGCATTGTATGAATTGGATATTGTACATATCGTTTGTTACAAAAACTTAAGCTAAATCTATATGAAAAATAAATAATTTAAGAGAATCCTCGCAAAGGTTGAGGAAATGTTAGAAAATTACAAAAAATCGATCGATAGTTAGACAGGAGTAGCCAAAACTGTAGAAAATCAGTTATTTTGGAAACAGTAAAGGACGAATGATTACAGTTACACCATTTCTTGGTTAATCATATTCCCCATACATACATTTCTATTGTGCTAGAAAATAGTGGTATCATCGGCGAATGATATTCGCTAGAGTGGAAAGGAAAAAGAGTGGGAAAGTACTGAGCCTTAAGGCACAGGTACAGAAACATGTGAACTCTCTTGAATGGCAATCAATAAAAAAATGGAGCTCTGCTTAATAGGTAGAATCATAATCAAAAGCTTTAGTTAGGTCACAAAGTACCACTACCTTCTTAGCATTCAGCGCCAAGTAGGTGAAACATTAGTTATTTTGTCGGATTAAAAGCCAAATTACTCAAAATATCATTAGCTTATAATTCATAATTTTTCTTAATAATTTGAGACATTAAAGGGAGCAACGGCATTGACGTGTAATCAGACACAATATCCTCACCTCTTTTATTAAGTCCGAAAATTACTATTGAAACTGAAAAGATTTTTAAGTAAAACTTATTCCAACCGGTAGTTTGTTTATTTCTCCAATCTAACCTATAGAAAAATGTGTGCTATTATGGTTTATAACTCGCATAATATATGTATGTATTTCATAATTTTATATAAAATGACATTTTAGTAGACGTAATTAGTTCCACAACATTTAATTGTTTTTCAGTATTCCTTCCAAGCAATTTCATTGTCTTCATATGCGTTACACAACCAAACAAAATTAGTTCTTTATTGGCTGATCCTATCGGCAGGAAATAATGGCAATTATAAAACCGTTATGAGTGTACATCGGCAACCTTAGTGAATCTAGAAGTATATAGAGTAAGATTTGTGCTACTGAAAACAAAAATCGTGCGATTAAAGCGTTTAGAGGCCAAACGAACTGCATAACTGCAAAATAATAATAAATATTTAATAATACCGAGCGGCTAATCAGTTAAGCCAAATTGGCCATCTCTACATGCCCATTTGTAACCATATAATATTATAAACAATTTACAGTTAGGCACCTCGAAGCGTGGCCTATAAACCGATAAATGAATTATTTTAAAATGGCACCTTTTGATATTATTACCTGTTTAATATTAATTGATGTTTTTTTTTTAAGGTTTTGGTTTGCGTTCACGCCATAATAGCAACTGACAAGGCGATAGAGGCTCGACGGGCCGCCGTTACAGTTATTAGACAGTTACTGGCCGGATTAGAAAGTGAAATGATCGCTTTTCTTAAAGAGGAGATTCTTCCGATATATAGGACGCTGAAAGAGATTTATCACGATGATCGAGATGACGTTATGAGGTAATTTTGTATACTTTTAATCCAAGATAATTTGGGAAAAAACTATAGTGGTTTTTTCAATTAGCGATCCATTTGAATGCAGGTATGATCCGCAGAGTGTCTTATAAGTCCTAAGTGCATAGAGAAGATAGATTATATAAAACTTTTTTTTATCTCCTGTTCCAATGCATATTCACTAATGGAGGTTTGCGATAACATTTTCCATCGCTTGTCCGTTCATGGCGATGTGTATCAGCGACTGCACATCATGTCTGATGTTACGCAGCCATGATATTTTCTTTCCGTTTCCTCTTCTTCATTATTTCAAAGAGTTGACGCGTCTAAGAACTTCCTCATTTGTCAGTTATCCAGGGCATCTTAAGGATATCAAAAACCTCTCTTTTTTCATTGCACTCATCAACTTTCCATACAAAGCACCGACCAAACATAACACTTTACGAACCTTAGCCGCATGTAAAGGTCAAATTCGGAGCAGGAAAACACTTCCCAAAGTTAGGAATTCTTGTCGGACTTGTTTAATGCGACATTTTCTAATTTTTAAGTCTTTGAATAACCAAGCACCGTGGCATTTCCTAATTCACTGTAAGAATATTGGAAACGCCGAGAAACCAGCTGATTCACCGTCATTCTGGAATGACACAAGTGGCATATCGCAAGCTGTTTCGAAAGTCATCGAATTTTCCGGAATCGTGGTCAGCCGAGTATATAAGGAGCCGCTGGGAGTCAGTTGACAATTAAGTTCGGTTCGGGATATTGGCGCGAGATTTAAATCGGACATAGTAAATAAATATTTCTAGTAGTCTTAAGTGATCGTATTTAGTAGTGTAATTACACACTTAATAAATTAGGTGACTATTTTCGATTATTTTAATTGACACCTAATGAACGGTAAAAAAACCCTGTATTGGTGTCAGGTGTGGGGTGTGATTTGAACGTCAGTTAACTGGATATTGTTGAAAATAAATATAAGTGGACTCAAATAAATCGGATTAAAGTGTGTAAAAATGCTAAAGTTGTTAGATTTAAATTTGCTGAGAGAGTTGAAAAGAGCACTAGAGTAAAAGACGGCGACTTAGGGGAGCAACTTCGTAACGCATTACTTGAGGTGATGACCCGGAAACTTTGTTTTTGTTGGTGCAAGCGATATCGGTCAAATGTTTCAAGTTCGGGAAGCTACATTTCTGGAAAATTATGCAACATTATTTTATTAATGGAGGACAGGATTCAGAAGTTCAAAACAAAGTTACAACATTGGACGTCAACACTATCGATGAGCTGCCCGGTAGACCTTGGTCGATGGCGAAGGAAACCAGAACCAAGCAAGAGGATGAATCAACTGGGCTTCTCGCAATTCCCTATATAAAAGGTACATCCGAGGAAATCCGACGAATTGCTAAGAAGTTTAATCTAAAAACCGCCTTTAGATCTGGCAATACAATAAGAAGTTCTGTTTCCAAAACAAAGCCAGAATCTATAGCAGACACCAAAAACTGCATCTACCAGATCGCTCGTGAGTGTGGGAACTCATATGTTGGCGAAACCAAAAGAGCTTTGGCAGTTAGGACCAAGGAACATCGCAAATGGACGACCACTGGAGAAGTAGCCAGGTCAGGCATTGCTGAACATGCTTGGAAAAACGGCCATAACATTCACTGGTCTGAAACAAAAATCCTAAGGAAGGAATCACACTGGCGAAAAAGGAAATTTCTGGAAGCTGCCTACATAATGCAAAACCAGGGCGTCTTCAGTCAACCCAAAGTGGATGTTTCCAACATATGGTGACCTCTTTTAGCAGACGCTCTCTTCACGCATCATCAGAATTCACGACTTATTGATCCCATCAATCATATATAAGCCTGCAGAATAGGAAATTGCTTTAGTTTACACTTGATAACGGTCGCAGATACTTACCGACCGAAACGTCGTGTTCTACGAAAACAAAGACAATGTCAGTCCACTACCTGTTTCTACTGTAGACCTATATCAGCGGAAAACGAAAGCGAAGCTTATGGTAATACGGAATCTGTTGGGTATATTTATCAGCGTCAGTTTGAAACGGCTGCAAAAGCAAACTGTTGGTCATATAGGAAGAAGGCAACTGCCTTTACGTTGGCCTTGTGAGGAGATGCTGCCGCCATCCTGCTAGGAATGTCTTCAGAAGAACAAGAAGTCTACGATCACCTGGTAAGGCATAACACAAGCCCCTGAATTTGAAGCTGCCAAGAACGATCCAAGGGCCAGGCATGTATCCGGCAAGTGATTCCAGAAGAGAACGACTTTAAGGAATTGATCAAGTACATGATAAGGGAGGTGATTGAAAGACGTAGCCGTTGTAACGGAAGTTAATCTGTTAATCTGAAACCTGGCAAAGGTCACGTAAAAAGATACCCTTCAGGAGGCGCTTTTTCCACTCTCTCTCAAAAAGTCGTAACAAGAAGATCCTGTCTGGAGTACTTTAAGCATTGTCAGCGGACAAATAAAGATGCTAGGTTGTTAAGAACCACCATCGTTGCTGACACTTGGCAAAATGGTGCTCTTATAAAATACCAAGAGAAAGATCCCGATATCCAGATAGTTTTAACCTGAATAAAGGACGGGAAGAAGCCATCTTGAGAAGAAGTTGCCACATATTCTCCTAATGTTAATTCATATTGGGCACAATGGAACTCTCTAATTTTGGAAGATGGGCTTTTGAGACGGAAAATGATTGACCACGATGGCAAAAAGGAAGGAAGGCAGATCGTTGTGCTGAAGGACAAAATCTTGAATCCAGCTTATTTCAGAACATCTATAAGACGCTTGAAATCAAGAAAACGAGGACTACTGCATTACACCCGCAGTCAGATGGCATGGTGGAACGAATGAATGGAAGTACTTGGCCAAAGTAGTCTAGCCACCAAAGAGACTCGGATAGGTTTCTTCATTTGTTCCTGCTAGCCTATCGATCGGTCATCTATGAACGCAGGAGTCTGCGAATAGTGATTGGAAGCGAACTCCGTCTCCCATGCGATCTGAAGTTTGATTGCTCGCCAGGAACCGATGTTGCCGGAGAGGACTACGCTGCGTGGAAGAATGGATGTCAATTATATTCATATGCGCATATGATGTCAATTCCAAAGAGCAGAAATACAAAAAGGGTGACTTGGCTTGGGTTTATAACCCGAGAAGAGACTGGTAGAAAGATCTTCTAAGATAAGGACGTTTCGGACGCTCTATGTTATCTAAATGAGTAGTTGCTTGCCGAGGATCTAGTCATTCTTAAACTCGCATACAGACTCGATAACCTGGACTAGAGGTTATCGAGTCGGTTAACACATCACACTTTTTTATCACACTCTTTCTATGGGCATTGCATTAAAAGTTATGCTAGAGTTTTCAAATTTCTGGAGATAATCACGAATTTTGTCTTTTTGATGTTCATATTTACGCCCATTAATTTACTCTATTCTCCTACCACATTGACCAGTCGTTGTAGCTCGTGTATATTGTCGGTAGTCAAGACCGCATCATGACCATAACGAATATTGTTAATCCACACTTTATTAATCTTTATGCCTATCTCCATATCTTCTAAAGCTTCTTGAAAAATTGGCTCTGAATATAAATTAAATAGATAGCATACATCCCTGGCGAACTCCTCTCTTAATTTGTTTGGGTTGAGACGTTTTATTGTCTAATTTTATTTGTACGTTTTGGTTCAAATATATATATATTTTTATAAGACTTTAAAAAGATTATTCATATCAAGATCTCAATTGTTCAAAAATTTCAAGGCAGTTTTTTGTTTTAAGATAATGTGTCCTCATCAGTAATGTCAAAACAAAATTGGAGCTTTTCTTTAAAATCCTATCTGAATTTATCAAGTTTCAGGCAGATCTTCATGACATAAATAGCAGGAGCAAAAATATTATGAATATTCAAAGATATAATACTGAGTTTTTTTAATCGGTTTTTCTATACCAGGAAGCAACCTTATTATATAATTTCTGAAAATTTTAAAACACTTAGCTGTACCTGTTTTAAGTTATTTTGTCTTTTATTGGCAGCTGAATATCTTGAGGGCTAGTAAATAATATTCTGTAATTATCGATTTCGCAAGCATCTAAGCATATTCTCAAGCATATTCTAAAAAGAATTATTAACATTTGAAATTTATTTATTTTAACCAAAGTATATTACTTTTAGCAATATTATATATTTTTTTAATAGGTATTCAAAATCGCTATGTATATCCTTTACCTTTAGTCGCCTGTATCAATAACCGATTTTATCATAAATCATGAGTTTGTATATTTAGTTTGGATCGTTTTATTTCAACAAAAAAATACGATTAAAACAAGAATAACATTAGTTTGACTTTTTTTAACCGTATGTCTTTTATTGCAGATTGCAGGCTCAGCTAGCTTTAGAAGAACTAAACGAGAACATGAAAAACTTTGTATTTCCAAAACCGGAGCTAAACATGGAAAAGAAGATTATAATGCTAAACTAATTATAGTCGAATCAGAGATTATATGCGTAGGTGTAAACGCTTTCAACGTTTAATCCTTACAGGCAATTGACATTGTCAATTATTTCTTATTAGTGGTTGAATAAGAAAAAAGAAGTTAGTAGTAGCTGATCTAAATATTTTAAAAAAGTATTCCTTTAATAATTTCTGCTATTAGTAGAATGAAAGTGTCAAAAATATGCAAAATATTTCAACTTTAATCGAGAAAGAAGTAAAACATTTATATATTTTGTATAAATAGTGTTTATTAAAAAAAAATCTTATATAAAATAAATATAATAATTATTGTTTATTTTACCCAGCGTTGCACACTATACCCAGCATTCAATCCCATCCAAACACCCGTCACTTATTGCAAGTAAGACATTAAGTACAAAAAAATTGAACACTTAGTATAGTTTCTTTGAGTTGTGCATTGATCCTTTACCAGTAGCTCATTCAAATAAAACCTTATTTAAACTTAAAGTTATCACTAATTTTAAAATTCTTACAACATAATCTTTATAAATATGCATAAAATGTGATGAGTTCAGCAATATTGTGTTACATACACCAATCTACATCCAATTAAAGACAATTAAGATTCTCACTACTACGCAAATAAAACTTAACGCATACCAGTTATATCACATTTTAGGAATGCATAAGTAAGCGATACGAATTGCACATTATTTATCGCATTCAAAATGCATCCGTTTGCCTACCGTAACAAATATAGTCTTATCTTATTAAAACTGAGTATATAAATCTTAGTTATTGTCTTATCACTTATACACAGCGGCGTCACATTTCGACTCTTATACTCAGTCTTTCATCAATTATTAATAATGCAAAAATCGTTAATAATTTCAAACAACATCCTTAACTTCTTTGTTCGGTTTTTCGTCGATGCACATTTCTATTTCGGATATTGTGCTCGAGCTGCTTACCGATAAATCTGAGGCTATTGAGATATTGTCCATTTCCCTCAATATCCTTTTGCCGGTTATCTTTAAGGCTATGGCAACTAATGCTATGACGCCGGCGATGGATAGCATGGTTATGACGAATATTGGAACGATTTGGCTTCGGTATGGTGGTTGGATTTCATGGACGATTTCTTCTTTGACTGAAACAAAAATAAAACTATTGTAATTTTTAATTACGGATGCGAAATATATGAGTAGAAAATTCAATTTCTTTTTTCATTTTGTAGACCTATATTGCTATCTCAGTCTGAAGTACAATAACTAAGTATAAAGTACAATATTTGAATCTGACAAAATTGCTTAAAATCATTTACTGGTCCACATACTGTAATGATCTTAACAGCTGCGAATAAACTAGCTGTGTTCAGGAATCGTCTCATTCGTCGCCTAAACCAGATGTGTGACAAGGATGGAACGAGTGACGGGCACATCTTGCGACATCTCGGGACATACGAGGAAAGTTGGAAAACGTGCCGGACTAGTGATCTACCTAATATATAATAAGCCGCTACAAAGTATGTGCAGAATGGCACTCCTCTTAAACCTATTGATGTTCGGTACATGGTTCAACGGCATCTTAATACGAGTGGCCTTACTGAGAAACCGGTTCGTGATAATCTACCTGGAACTGAATGGTTTGCAGGATGCATGTAACGAAATCAGGATGTTACCAGACAAATTAATAATATTTCGAACATGTACAAGGAACTATTAAAAATGTTCCCCCTTCACATATAGTCAAATATGATGAAACTAACTTTGTGGGTGATCCCGAGGAGGCCAAAGTTGTTCTAAAGAAATGAAGCAAAAATGCTTTTAGAGCTATAGATAGTTCAAACAGAAATACGATGGTAATGTTTGCCATTGCGGGTAGCTCAAGGCAAAATACTCCTATCAAGGTTAGACGGAGGGTGGTTTCGAAGGTGCAAAATATAATCATGTCACTCAAATATTTTTGAAGATTCTCCTTCTGCATTTCAGAAAACTGGATAGTAACAAACCTCTCTGAGGAGGCAATTTAAACTCTCACCTAAACCTAAGTGTAGTAAGAGAATGTGAAATAATAATATGTGTTATCCCCTGCAAACTCAGGTACTACAGCCTCTAAATGTCGCTTACTTTCGAACCTTAAAGGCGGAGAATTTTAGAGGCGTACTACCTAAGACACTCTTTCCAAAGCTGTTTAAGAATACTATTGGATTTGTTGGTCTAAGATCGCAAGCAAACTCAATTCCAGGTTTTAAGGCATGCGGGATTATCTTATTTAATTCCAGCGAATTTTGAATAAATTTCCTCAAAAAGCTCCTAAGTAGCCTTAAAGCATAATTATCATAGGGTGTAAAAAGAGGAACAAAAATCAACATAGTATCAAGAAAAATTTAAGCAGCAGTAACCTTTTTATTTAAAAAGGACAGGAAAAACAAAAGCAGACAAACTTACGAAAAACCAAAAGAAAGAAAAAAGTCAGTAGTAGCAGTAGCGATAAAAGAGATCTTGCGGATAGTGGAACGGATGAGTCAAGTGAAAAAAAATCCTTCAACATAATAATGATTTAATCGACCTGGGAAATATGAGAGACTCCGAATATGAAACTTGTCTGTACTTAGGTATTAATCTAAACAAATTTGTTTTCCAACAACGAATACCCAGATATTCATTTTTGCTACAAATTTTATGATGGAAATGCGGAAGGAGCAGTTCATGAATATCGTAGACGCTGTCCTAATAGAAGAAATCCAGATGCTCCCATTTTTATTAGAACTCATCATAATTTTTGGAACTTTGGCCTGCGTGGTAATAATGAACAAAATAGAAATCATCTAAATAATCCCATACTTCGTACTTTAGATAATAATTTAAGGCTTAGTTCTCGCAAAGCATAGGTTTAAAACACTACGAACACTACATGATGACCATAGACATGCATATCACTTCTTTGGACGGTTAAAAAGAAGTGACAATGACAACAATAGTTATGTATTTAACTGGCCAAAATATGATGAATTAATAAGGACCCCATTTTATGTATAGCCCTGATTTAGTACCAATAATGAATTTCTTTCATCCCATAAATCAAGAAAAATGCTTGGCCAACCATTAATATAAATCGTTTTTCCTATTTTTTTAAATTTTGACCTAAAAGAATAAGCTAGGTTTTGATATGGAACGAAAAAAATTAAGTGATCATGGAAAAACCTTTTAGGGTGCTTTGTGTCTTAAAAAAAATAACTGAATGTTAAAACAGTTACAGCAATCCAATCAACAAATTTTCAATTATTCAACTCGTCGAGCTTCCTAACATCAAGCAAATTTAACCTCCGAAAATAAACGCGATCAGAATGCGAAATTACCACGTACCGTTTGACATACAAACACAGTAGTAAATAATTACGCCAGATTATATATTTTCGTTCCCACAAGAAACGACTGTTGCATTTACTATGAAAATGAGATAAAACCACAGTAAGTTGTTCAGCCTAGTTTATGTCGTTTTCGTACAGACCTGCAGCTTAATGGAACTACGATCGGGTATAGATTGATAGGTATGTACGTACAAGGCAAAGTGCATTCGGACGTGCCGTACAAGTTTAAGAGCTGGTTTTCAGTTTTATCACATTAGTGTAACCGTTGAAGGATCGTGCAGAAAATCAATGAGGATGAACGATGCATGTGGTTTTGAGAGGATGGTACTATTTAAAATTCTAATATACGGGGTAATTCACGTAAAGATAAATCCCTATCTGGATGGAAAATGGCAAAACTGACTGATGTGATATTTTGCAGTTAGTAGCAAAAGTTATTTTTTCAAATAATGTATTTTAATTTTACAATCTAGTCCAAAAAGAGACAATTTGCAAGGCCCAAATTTTTATTTATTATATCAAACAAAATGGGGAAAACAGAGTTGGTAAAGGAAAAATCAAAAATACAAAAAATAACAAATGTTCCTTATCCAACGCAACTGCTTAACTGCTCAACTGCTAAAACTGCTGTCTATATCATGATGTCTATTTAATGTTATTTTCCCGAAACCTTACAAACTTCAATATTAGAGACTGTAGGGAGGAAAATAGTGGTGATGAAACTAATAAGGAACATCTAGAATCTACAGACGTCATGTTCGTTATGGGTGATATAGCTGGTTTAACATCATCTAGTCAGAATCTGCCACCAATTCGACGAAGTGTTATAACAAGGGCAAACCATTTTGACCAAGAAGTTCTTCAACACATCAAGTCACAAAAGCGTTAATTAGCGTAGTTTTTCTCTCTGCAATATGAAAAGTCTTTTTAAGAAATGCTTGCGCGTTGCCTTATTTTGCTTTAAGCACCTTCATGTGTAATGAAGGTCCACAGAACAATTATATTTATATAAAACTCACCTAGTGCCTCAGGTTTCTGCATGACTCTCCCTAACCTCAAGTTTCTAGATCTTCTTCCAATCGAATTATCCTCTTCATTTTCGTCGTAAGCTGATTGCATCTGAACTTGCCCGCGGTGCTGCTGACCAGTGGGTAAGCTTATTCCTGCTCGTACTGTCAATGTCTCCGGTTGGTAAGAACATAGAACTAAGAACCTAAAATAAAAGGAAATTATTTAATTATTTATTTATTCTAAGAACGCAGATCATGCAGTGCAAAATCTATTCAATACATATACACAAGTCATCTTTGATGACTATTATGCGATAAACATAGGTTGAAGAGTTCTGTGTGGATGGAATAAAAATAAAACTAATTAAATAATTAACCTTAAAGCTTAAAAATAATCTTAAACTACAATCCAAATAATCAAGATATATTAATAAAAGTAAAAGAATAATAATTTTATAAAAATATACATTTATATAAAAATAACTAGACATAAAGTCTAGTGTAATATTTTTTTTATTAGAATGGTTAATCGGTTCAGGAATTTGGCTTCTCTTTTTTATATTAAGACTTTTTATGTCATGTATTTTCCGATCTATTAGTTCTTTGATTGATAGTATCAAATGCTTTCGTAATATCTAAAAAATGCATTTTATGTGTTCTGATGAATACTGTTATTTAAATAAATATATTGTAGCATTAGTAGATCCTTTATCTTCAAAGTCAATTTTTTTACGGTAAAATATATTTTTTTTAAAAACCGAATTTTTCCATAATTTTAAAAAATCAGATTTGACGTGGGACT
This sequence comes from Anthonomus grandis grandis, assembly GCF_022605725.1. Classification (NCBI taxonomy): domain Eukaryota; kingdom Metazoa; phylum Arthropoda; class Insecta; order Coleoptera; family Curculionidae; genus Anthonomus; species Anthonomus grandis. The sequence goes on from NC_065558.1 coordinate 11,510,408, forward strand.
TTGTCGGTAAGTTAGTCATTATCGGTAAGTTATTCCTTGACAACTTGTCAAATTAAGGAACAAATGGTTTTTTTTTTAATTGAACTAATTGAACAACAATATGATTTACAATTTTTGGTACAAGAATTATTATAACATATTCGTTGTGTATAGTATTTGTTGTGTAAGTTTTTAAAAAAAGCAAAAATTATACCTGTTTTAAGGAACTAGAGAATCTTTGATTTATTATTAAGTATTTTAATGAGTTTTTTATAGATATCTAATTGATTGCAACATTATGCCATTATACGATTATCTCCTGAAAATTTATGAATTTTAAATGTTTTAAGACTCTTAAAATATTTACTTGATATTTTGTGGGAAACCAGTTCATGTTTGATGAAATACGTACTCGTAATGATAATTTCCACTCAATAAAAACATGACGAAAATACGATAGAAGATAGATAGCATAGGATTCAAAGTAGTTTAATGCTCTTCACGTAAATTTTCACCGGAAGCCGATATGTTTCTGTGCGAGTATTATTGCTACATATGGCTGCCCGCAAACCATTTACGGTTCATTGCCGACATTAGAGGCATTACAATAAAATGTTAAAACCCTTCTTGCTATCTCTGTTTCGAGTGCGTAAAAGTGCATTTCCTGCGCGAAACATATGCTAAATACCCGTGGCCTCAAAGATGCGTATTTAATGGGATTTTTGCCTGCACTGTTGCGATTAGCATGACTGATTTTATGACATAATTACCGTACTAGAAGGTGTAGCTTTGCTTTAATTGCCTTTAAGATCTACATGTTGGATATAAAAGTATTTATTGAACAAGTTAGGTTTTTCCTGTGTTAATGGCTCTCTATTTTTTATAGGTTTGTTTCATGAATACTAACTTAAATATTTATTTACACTTCTAGAGACAATATTCGAACAATAGTAAAATCATCTGAAGTAATAAGTTTGAAATTTCAATTAACATCCGCAGGAGAAGATCTTGTAACAGGGTTATTTATTTAGTGATTATGTATTAAATATCCAAACTGCTATAATTTTTGTGCAAGTTCATGCATAACAAAAATGGGCATGGTATGCCGACATTGTTGCTTCTTTCAGGCTATTGAACAAGAAGCTCAAAATTGTGGTATACATTTTTCAGTATGTCTTAAGGAAGTTTAGGAGTTGAGGTTTCGTTATTAATTCATTGTTGGAAAATATTTTAACATTTCCAAACCAATAAAACAACTACATAAGAATTTGCATGTGCATTTTGAAGTGGGGTTGCTAGTCCTACATCATGCGCCTCCCCGGGTGGCGGATAGAAGAAAGCAACCTAGATGTAAGTGGTACTAAGGAAATGAAGTAACCAGGGCGGACCAAAACTAGCACTGATGTATGAAAGTAGTACTGTCTATTTATATGAAACCAAGGCTCCGCACTCGCCCGTGCAGCCTCCAACCTCTCCATAGGTTGTTCCTTGTCCAGCAGACAGGCATATAGTTACCTCATCCGCAAAGGGGCGTTTGGGACAGCTTTCTCCTATGGCGTTTGAAGGCAGGTCATTTAAGTATAAAAAGAAAAGAATCGGGCCCAATATTGAACTTTGCGAAACTCACACATCTATAACCCTCTCAGGCGACAATGGCATGCCAACTCTGACTGACTGCACTTTATTAGATAAATATTATTTCAATAGTTCGATGCTTCCTGTTGAGAATTTATAATACTTAAGTTTTTTAAGGAGAAGCCGGTGGCCAACACAGTCAAATCCCTGGACAGGTGACAGAACAGGACTGCACTATACTCTAAAGAAATTGAAATTTTTGAGATAAGACTTAGGATAGAGGATATCCTAAGCCTTATCTAGAGGATATCCAAAACAGTGCTCCTACCTCTGCGCAACCCAAGCTGACTCTTCGATAAGCTATGATTGTCCTCAAGAAAAGTTCCAGTTTTTAATGCCATAGACTTCTCAACAAACTTTGAAACCACTGGCAATAAAGAGATCGGTCTATAGTTTAAAACATCCTGCTGGTTTCCCTTTTTATATATAGGTATAACAACAGCTCTCTTTATTATTTGATTAATCAATTTTGTAAGGAGCACAACAATTCAGTTTTTTATTGTTGTCACTGCTCTCTATGGAAATTAAAAAACAAAACATGTTTAATTAACTTAACAATTGTGAAATAAAACCACGTTATTTTTGCTGAGTCCACTTTGTAGTGTAAACACCCGTGCCACTCTTAGGCAGCCTGAATACAAATCTCCTTACGTAACACCATTGTTCCAAACGACTGAACAAAATAATGAAATAAAGAAGCAACTTTATTACAATTATTACCCAACAAGTTGTATATTACGGTCTAAATCGCAACATATCCGCATCCTCAATTAAACGCATACAATTTTCAAGTATAGTTGTTCTAGCGTGAAGACGAGACATTGCAAGCGTTGCGATAATGTGCAATATGGTCGCATCGCAGTGTCATGTCTGTCGCAAAGACAAGACGTGCCGTAACTGTTTTGATATAAATAGCTTTTAATTAATTTATAATCAACCGGCCTAAGGTGCTAAGCGGTTTTGTTGCGCGGTGCTGGAGACATGTGTGAATGACCTCAGTCGTTTTTAATTAAGGTTTCATATTGGTAAAAGAATTATTTAAGTAAAAAAATGTTCAAGTTTAAGTTATGGAAATGAGTTCTTTCCTAAATCAGAAAGAAATACTATTGGATATCAAGTTAGAAACAGAGGATTACTGATGGAGTGCCGGACGGCATCAGTGAATCAATATGAGACAGAGTGATGGAGGTCATCTTCGGGGATACTGAAGAATTTCAAAATATTCAAGTACTTGCCTTTCAAAATGCTCTTGACATCGAAACTGTTTTATTACTATCATAAACCATTGAAACTTACGTAAAACCCGAAGACAAGTGAGCAGTACAAAAGGAAGTCATTGAACTAGCTATTCCTAAGAAGGCATATTTATAACATTTTTAATTCCTCAATCGCTAAAAAATTGTTCATAAAGGAAGAAACTCTATAAAATATAAAATTATACAAAAGGTAGCCATTTAACTGGTTATTCCCATGTAGTCTACCATATATCACAAGTTTTTTAGAACCACTCACATTCACTTTCTATCAAGTAAGAAGAAGCTCTCTCAAAATTAATTAAAAATTTCAATCATTGAACTCGTCATTTCTAAGATAAGCTTATTAGCAGGATGATGAATTCACAACTTTTTCAGATTAACTCATTTACTCTCCGAAAGTTGTTATATCATAAGCAGCAATACAGCCAACATTTCTTAAGATTGATGATAATTGATCAAAAAGTTGACATTCTATAAAACGCAACCATTCCTGATACGATTTTATCACAGGATGGTGAATTTACAAATTTTTAGGATGAACTCGTACAGTGTGTATCAGCCAAATGAAATAAATTAGCTAAAAAATAGACGGGAGCGTGTTGGAAAAAATGCTCGAACACGTCGATTGGTTTTTATAGTTGCGCATTTTTTTTCATAAAAACTTTTTATACAGGGAATATCAGATAACGGTGGCCAATACCAACTTGCTTAGTTTAAATATAACACCCTGTATTTTAATTAATTTTTAGATTCCTCAGATCATTTTAGACATATTTTGTATACAATGTCCTATACCTATCATTGACTGTTTCGGATATATTAAGTAAAATTCAAAAAATAACAGTTAGAAAGGAAAATTATTTATTTGCCGAAAATTGTTACAACATATTCAAAAACTTATACATAATACAAATCTAAACAATAATGTCAATGTAGGAGATGTTCAAAATGCTCGCCACGAACGTCTTGGCAACACCCTACGCGTAAATAGACATTTATTCTAACGTTACTCAACATCTCAGGTGTGATCGATCTAATTGCCAGGGTTATTCGTCTTCGTAAGTCAGCTAAGTCAGTGGGTTTAGTTTTGTATACAATAGTTTTCACATATCCCCATAAGAAAAAGTCTAATGGCGTCAGATCGGGAGACCATGCTGGCCATTCCATCGATCCTCGCCTCCCTATTCACCGATCTGGAAATATTTGGTTGAGGAACTGCCGCACATTTATTTGGTAGTGGGGTGGTGCTCCATCTTGTTGAACCCATATCATATTCGCTGGAACTTGTGGGTTTCCTGGATCAGGATACAAGTTGGCCAACGTTGGCACTACATTATTTTGAAGCAATTCTAAATAATTATCGCCATTCAAATTGCCGTCAATAAAAAAGGGACCTATGACCTGATCAATAATTCCTGCCCACACGTTAACCTTTTCAGATTTTTCGATTCCTTTGACGATTGGCATGACCGTGAAGAGTAAATGTGCTCTCTTAAAAAGATAACATGTTCTAATTGGATCACATTGCTGTCCAACATTGCCATCATTTATTCACAAAAATACATTCTCCTGTCAAAATCGTCTTCCGTGAGCTCCTGGGTGGGTATAATTTTATAGGGATGCATTTTGTTTTCTTTTAATATTCTAATAACTGATGAATAACTAATATCGAGTACTGGGGCTGCTTTCCGAGTAGATGTATGTGGGTGTTCCTCAAACTCAAGCATAACAGCCAATTTGGTATTCCCACTTATTGCATTGGCAGCTGCTTTTTTTACCTGCCTAACATGGCCCAGCTCGCGGAATTGCTTTTCTATTTTACTAATTGTCCCTTGGGTTAAAGGCGGCAAATTTGGAAATTTTTCGTGAAATAAGCGAGCTACTTCCATTTGCGTCCGTGTATTATCTCCATAGCCAATCATCTGTAGAATTGTTATTTTGTGCATTTCTGTTAAATGAACCATTTTCCTGGCTTGTATATAGTTAATGAAATTCAAACGAATATAGCACTGACGACTACTTCTGTCATGAAACATGAGTCAACATTAAGTTAATAGTTTTTTTTTATTCTCATATCAATAAAAGGGAACGCTGAAATAGTTTTTGCCTGCTTTATCATTACTAAGACCTAAATGGGCAAGAAGTATTAAGTGAGTTGTAGAGAATCTTGAAAAATAAATAATTTTCTTTTCTAAATGTTATTTTTTGCATTTTACTTAATATTTTCGAAACAGTCAAAGATAGGTATAGGATATTGTATACAAAATATGTCTAAAATGATCTGAGGAATCTAAAAATTAATTAACATACAGGCTGTTATGTTTAAACTAAGCAAGTTGGTATTGACCACCGTTATCTGATACACCCTGTATAAAAAGTTTTTATGAAAAAAAATGCGCAACTATAAAAACCAATCGACGTGTTCGAGCGTTTTTTCCAACACGCTCCCATCTATTTATTAGCTAATTTATCCCATTTGGCTAACACACACTGTATATTTTTTAAAGTCTGAATACTGCTGACAACGAATCTCTCTCAAGCATCAATCTTGAGATGATGAGACTCTATAAGAACTTAAACCCCTTAAAAGGCAGCTGTTAAACCAGTATTCGTGAGATTAGTTTCTCATTAATATCGTAGATTAATAACCTTTCCAGATCAACTCATATATTCTCTGTAAAATCATTATGACTGATGATACACGATCAAAAAGTTGAACCTCAATAAAACGCAAAAAAGGTCAAACGAGATCATTATCAGGATAATAGGTTCATGCTCTCCTGATTAAATTATTTATTATTTTAAGAATTTTATAAGCTGCTGAAGGCAAAAATCTCTTTTTGATGATAAACGAGGAAATCATAAAAGTTGATACTCTACCAAAGGCAGGCATTGAACCAATAGTTCTCGATACAATCTCATTATCGACATAGTAGATTTTTTTCTGGATGTTCTCATATAAATTAAAGAAAATCTCTTAGGATTGATGATAAATAAAGAAAAAGTTGAAACTATAAAACAAGCTCATTATCAGGATAGTGGATTCACAACCTTTCAAGTTCGTTATAACTAATATAGTCTCTCAAGAATTTGAAAGTCTTCAAGATCAAGGCCACTGATAATAAAGCTCTCTTAAGATTATTAATAAATGATGAATAATTTGAAAAAGCACCCTGAAGACTATAACTATTAAAACTAATTTTTTTGAGACACTTTTGACAAATTTGTAGTTTCTGAGTACGTAGAGATGGTAGGTCAGCATTGCTTACACACTATCATGGAAAATGACATTCCAAGACAAGCTACAAGTAATAGAAATGCTGGAGATAGTTGGGTGCGTGAAATTAGTAGAAACGAGATATTCGTGACTTCGAGAGTTACTCCGTTGACCTTTTGTAGTTAGTTAAACAGAATCAGGAAAACTATATCGGAGTTTAATTTTTTAATAGGGCATAATAATGTAAAGATTTACAGTGCTACTATGCCCTAGAGCAGAAGGATAATGGTCAAAATCGGAAAATTGTTAAGAGGTGAGAGGAAAACTCGACCTATGCGGATCAAAGCATCTACATTAAAATGATTAGTAAGATATGACGGAGATGAACGTTACAGGAGTTGAGTAAAGTCCACAATCTATATTCTGAAAAATCACAAAAATCCAAAAAAATCCTATCAAGATCACTTCTATTAAAAGACATTGAGCATGTCACACAGTCATAGTTTAAAGGATAAAGAACATAAAACTAATGAACATTAAAATTGAAAGGAAAGAAATAATATTTTCAATACCAGACCTCCAAAAAAATTCTGGTGAGTTTGGAAGACATTCGAGAATGATTCAAATAAAATATGTATTTTATCCAAACTTTTACTACTATAGTTACCACGGGTATAGAGAAGGAGCAGTAGTATACTAATTCTTGAGTAGAAGAGAGAACGGCACACAGCGGTGGTATGACTGAAGAACAAATCATCAATTAATGAAAACAAAGGAGTTTACAGACCTGCAAGGATACCTAAAGACATTACGTTTAAGCTATGGACTCACCATGACGTATTCAACAGAAGCAGTTTCTTACTTGAATGAACGACAAATATTTAGGGAAACTTTGTTGTTCTAATTATTTAAGTTAGAAAATGCAATTTAAAGTAGCGGTGAAATTTAGAGTTTTTTTCAAAGTATGATTCAAGTATCAAAGATTTGTAATAACATCGAAAAGAGCTATTAGATATTAAGTTAGAAACAGTGGATTGCTAATAAAATTCCAAAGAGTATCACTTTCTATTCCTAGGCAGCATCAATTAAAGTATCAGACAGATTGATCGAGAATATCAGACACATTTGGACGGTGTATTCTTAAGGTTTCTAGATAAACTGAAATATTTGCTTTTAAAAATTTTAAAAAGTTCTTGATACCAAAGCTCTTTTATTATAATCATGAATTATTGAAAATTTACTTGAAACCTTATAAAACACAGTCATTGAACTTTCAGGAATGGCTCCTGAGATGAGCTCTTCATCAGGAAGGTATATTCGCAACTCTTTCAATTCCTGACATCGTTAAGAGATTGACGATAAAGGATAAAACTCTATTAAATATGAAACTATAATCAACCATTGAACTAGTTTTTTAGTAGCACAATTTTGTTAGAACCACTTATATGCACTTTTTCTTAAGTAAGAAAATTCTCTCTCAAAATTAATTTAAAACTCTACAAAAGGAAATTATTGAACCAGCAGAACATTATAAGAACGGTCAAATTACAACTTTTCCAGATCAATTTATATATTTTCTGTAAAATCATTAAGATTGATGATATACGATAAAAAAAATTGAAACCCTATAACAGGCAGCATTAAACTAATTATTTTAGGTACGAGCTCATCATTATAATAGAATCTTTTCTTGGATAAATTCTCATGCTCTTTATCAGGTCTTTCTCAGCATAGTGGATTATCCAGCTTTTTGGATGTACTCTCTCAAGAATTTTAAATTCATATTATTACGGGCCTGGTTAATAATAATTAAGATTATTATTATTGGTTATAAATAATTAAGATTAAGAACATCAAGGTTATTAGTATGAAGATCTGTTAAGATAATTGATGCAAAAATGCAGCTCTACAAAAGGCACATTATCAATATAGTGGATTCGCGACCTTTGCAGTTCAACCAATACAGTTCCTCAAGAAATTTAAAATCTTGGAATTATGAAGGTTACTATCAACGAAGCTCTCTCAAGATTAATGATAAATGATCAAAAAATACAAAAAGTTTTTTCAAGACTATAACTATTGAAACTTATTGTTATGACACACTCAAAGTATACTCAATGTTGTCGTTTCTGAGTACGTATAGAAGGTTAGCATTGCCTATACAGTAGCTACCTCACGTAAAATGAATGAGACGCAAAGACAAGCTACAAGTAAGAGAGATGCTGAGGAGCTATAAGAGGGCGTATAAAGCTATTACGACCTATTTGTGACATTAAGGGTTTACTCGCCGTTTTTCTTTTGTAGTTAGTAGCGGAATCAGGAAAACTCTAGTAAAAAAAGTTACTTTATTAAAGAGCTAAAATAAAATTTATTAAAGACCAAAATCACACAAGTTCTGAATGTATCCAAGATACCAGAGCAGAATGTTTATGGTAAAAATTGGAAAACTGTTGACAGGCGAGATAAAAATCAGACTCAAGCACTTGGGGATCATTGTTTTTTTACACCATACCATCTTTATTAACATTAGTTAAAACAAAAGATATGGCGGAGATGAACGTTTACATTTATTGCACTAAAAGTAATCGACCATGTCATATTTTAAAGGAAAAAGAACATAAAACTGATGAATCAGATATAAAAGAGAAAGAAACAATATTATCAAGAGCAGACTCCCACATAAATTCTGAAGGTTTCTAAAACTGTTTAAGATGCTATAAAAAGTAAGATACAAATCAAACCTTCCACCACTATAGTCACTGCGGGGTATAGAGAAGGATTTTTGTATGGATTTTTTAAGACAATACGTTTAACCTATGGACTCATCTTGACCTATTTAGCAGAAAATTAAATATTGATAGGAAAATCAAAGACCCAAACCAATTTGATGAAAGCTGGAATTTTTGAGGTGAATCCCGACAAGGTACAGTGTTAAATTCGCAAAGCAAGGAGTGAACACTTTAAAAATTTCTTAAAACCATAACTTCTTAAATGACTAAAGTGGAGATATTCCACAAAATTATTAAAATTTCTCTTGCTGAATCAAAAAATAATAACGCAATATCTAATTTTCATACCTTCGAGTACTATGAGTTAAGATAGGCAGATTCTCTTGAACCAGCACGAACGTAGCCACTGTGGTTTCGTTCACCTGACTACCGCATTCTGTGTGGTTAATTCTTAAAGTGTACGTATCTCTTGCACTTTGTGGTTCGCCATCTATCGCACATCTTTCACCGTCCGCCGCTTCTACCGCTATTCTACCACCGAAGAACGGTCCTGTTGATACTTCAATTTCGCTGGCGTGTGGCAGACATTGCGTTGCTTTTGCTGAAACTAGAATAGAAGAGAATTTGTATAAATAAGACATTTTTTTTGTTAAAATAGGAGTTATTATTTGGGGTAATAAATGCAGATATTTCACCCTCTGTTTTAATACATTATTTACCAAGGCATCTTCAATCAGAGTGATGAAAGAAACTTATTAATTATTAAGAACACCGTCAGTCTCAAAGCAATCTATAAAATCACCTTATGAGGAAAACTTATATAAACTCAAAACAACTATGCTTCACCTATGCTTTGAAAGCTTTGGTACAATTATAAGGTCAGTTACAGTTGTTTCTTGGGAGGGGTAGTCATCATAAGTAATCTTCCATTCCTTTGTCGTCAATCTCATTGATGACAGTACCACCAAAGATTATTTCAACGTTACCATATTTCATACGAATATTGCAATCATCTTTAGTTGTGCATTAAAGAGTCCATGGAAACAAACAACAAGTCATTCAAAATCTTTTGCAGAAATGTTCTGTGATTTATCCCATGCCTGTGATAATACAAAAAAAAATCCATGACCTTCACAATACTGCCTTAAATTGAATATAATACTGACTTGGAACATTTGTACTCAAACAGCTAGTAGTACTCTAGATATGAGCTATATGAGAGCCATTCATGGTCCAATCTGAGTAGCAAAGATTATATTGTTATCATTTCTGTATTATACTTATAATATCTTTTTATTTTTTTGTGTTTCTGTATAATGAATTAAAAGATGTTGTATTTTTGTAGAGATATGTTTATAAAACATACTGCGCGCACACCGGCAATGCACGCGAACCTTACTAGTCATATGAAGTGCATTAGTAAAAAATATATAAATACGATTTTTTATGTCTGTAATTATATTCTGGAAATTAAAATACAACAAGAAAGCCATCGTCATTTTAAATGCACGATAGTGAATTAAACCAACAATATAATGCAGATCAACGGCCTATGTATGAACCCTTGTTGCCAATGACTTAGGTTAATATTTAAGAATTAAAAAATAAATGTAAGAATAGGTGACGTTTATAGTTCTTCCTTGCCAATCGAATTCGGTATGTTACAGGGCAATCTTCATGGACCAAATCTGTTCACTATCTACATCAATCAAATATCTAATTTACTAGTAATTAACTATAATTTTAACTAGAATTTTTAACTAGAAGAGTTCTTCAATAAGTCCTTAGAAAAAATAAATTTTCAGCTTTCTTTCCAAATGTCTTCCAAAACTTATTTTGCTTAATAACCTCCTCGTTTCCAGTAAATCGTCGTCCGCCAAGCCATTTTTTTCAAATTCGCATACAGAAGATAGTTACTGTGTGCCAAATCTGGTGAATAAGGTGGATGTTGTTATAATTGGAAATTTATTTTTTGTAATTTTGGCTCGCGAAACTGCACAGGAATGCACACATTGTAGTGATGCAAGAGTTTTTTTTCAGGATCAACCGATGCAATAACGACTCAAAATACGCTCTTGTTATCGTTCTTTTCGTTTTCCAAGTAAGTGATAAAAATGATGTTGCGTTCATCCTAAAAGACGATAGCCATCACGTTGCCGGCTGATTTCATCTTCGAAAATCCACTGTTGTAATTGTCTCTGAAGGATAGTATTGAATCCACGTCTCATCCACACTTATGAATCTACCACCAAACTCCGCAATATTGTCATGAAAGTGAGTCGACCACATGATTGTGCATAGACAATTTTTCATACGAAAATAAAGCGATTGTACTTTGCAATACACCAGTGGCTTCAACTATTTCGCGTACTTATGCGTGCTTAGATGTGTCATGACCTACATCCGACTCAGTTTTGATTTTTTTGGTGTAAAGCCTAAATGAAAATGTTTATTAAATGTTAGTTTAGTTTAGTATAGTTAATTCAATTAAAATCCAAATAGAAGAATACATTAAAGACCCATAATTAGTGAGGGCCTTTTTGGTTTGTATAGGATTGTTGAGGGTGTGGACTGAGATTTTGTGAATGACCTGTACTTCTCACCTGAGGACCGATTTTACATTTTTATTGATAAAATCGTGACTCTAATTGAATAGTGCTTTCTTTTAAAATTTAGGGTGGACAATGATAAGAAGCAGTCTATAATGGTTGACTGGTATAACGATGAGCTCCGGCAGTCACGAGAGAAATACTCGATGCAATTAATAAGCAATATCCTAATCCATAAACATCTTGTTAATAACTATAAAAAAGTGTATAGGCAATTTGGCTTTCGTAAGGGAAAATCAACAAGAATACTAATGGCCTTCTGGATCTTATTGCGAATGGTCTTGAGGATGGATTGGATACGTATGCCTCCTTCTATGATTTAACGAAAGCGTTTGACTCTGTCTCGCGCCTAATTTTACACAAATAACTACCTCATTACAGCTGTGCCAATAAAAGTTTCCAAGTCCTAACCCAACCTGATCCAGTATGTATTTTGTTTATTACGAATCGGCTTAGCCTCAACAGGTCTAAGACTCAAAACATCAACTTCACTTTTCACCGAAATATTACTCACCTCTTACCGTGTGATCCATGTGTTACATTTTTTGGAGTCATATTAGACCCTGACCTCTCTTGGGAGGCACATGTCTCACGGTTGAATAAGACGCTATCAACAATAATTTTTTTTTATAAGAGCACTATCCAGAGAAGTATCCATTTCTATTCGAAAAGAATTTCTTCAAAAGTAATCATATCATATATTCTTCAAAAGTCTTATGCCATCTTGAATCGGGCTCACTCGAAGAGTTTTTCAACATCAAAGGCGATGCGTGCTTGTTTTGGCTGGACTTGATTATGAAGAGAACTATTAGCAGCACTTTATTTTCTTTAGAAATTGTATTTCTGTTCTAGAAGTTCTTACCTTTCCATCCATGTTTATATACAATGTTAAGGAAAATCTGACGTTAAGTTTTTTAATTACCTTTTACGACATGGAAGCTGTAGCTCAAAAGATGTTGTCTTCAGTCAACCTTCATCTCATCGAAACCTCCACCACAAATTACCACTGGATAACCCCCACAGCGATGCTAGCCATTATCATCCTATGTGCAATGGCTTATGGCTCGTGGAAATATATGCAGAGGAAGGAGCAGCCTAAGAAAGAACATCCCGATGCCCGGATTCCTCTTCGCAAAACAAAGTTACCCATGTTTTCCGAACTTGAGGAGGAAGGAGTTATGTGACCCAGTTCCAGTACAACCCGGACATTGACCTCAAGGTTCTGATGAAAGTGTTTATTTTATATTATTGTTATGCTTAGTTTATATTATTTCGTTATACTAATTAGCTTACGATTAATCGATATTAGAAATAGAAAAACATTCCATAATTAATTCTCGTCTTGAACGTAGTTATTTTTTGGTTGGCATATTTAGTAAAATTAGTTTTTTTTAAAACTGTATTTTCAATATGCCCTATCGAGATAGAGAACAAAATCTAGAAGATAACAGAATTTCTGCATATGATGCAGCTACCGAAATTCTCAGACATAGGCCCAAAAATTCCTATGTTAAAGCTTCAACTAGAAGAGATGAACTTCAAAGAATTGGCTGTAGCTCAAAAAACGTTGTCTTCAGTCAACCTTCATCTCATCGAAACCTCCACCACTGGATAACCCCCACAGCGATGCTAGCCATTCTCATCCTATGTGCAATGGCTTATGGTTCATGGAAATATATGCAGAGGAAGAAGCAGCCTAAGAAAGAACACCCCGATGCCCGGATTCCTCTTCGCAAAACACAGTTACCCATGTTTTTCGAACTTGAGGAGGAAGGAGTTATGTGACCCAGTTCCAGTACAACCTGGACATCGACCTCAAGGTTCTGATGAAAGTGTTGTGAAATTTTATATTATTGTTATGCTTAGTTTATATTATTTCGTTATACTAATTAGCTTACGATTAATCGATATTAGAAATAGAAAAACACTCCATAATTAATTCTCGTCTTGAACGTAGTTATTTTTTGGTTGTCATATTTAATAAAATTGATTGTTTTTTAAAGTGTATTTTCAATATAAAACACATAACTCGTGTGATATATACCTATATTTAGATATATACATTAGGGTGGAGCGAAAACTGGACCAAAATAACTAATTTTCGAAAACGAATATGCCTGGGTGTGCAAAAGATGCCTTTCGGGGTTCTTATTTACCCAAAAAAATCCGAATGACTTTTGATGATTCCATCGGCTGCCGAAATGACCTTGAAAATTTTAAAATTAAAAAAAATCTTTAAAACTGCAAAAAAAAGCCAAACATGCAGCTCTCAGCTAGTTTTTCATGAAAAACTACCCAGAACTCACCACGTGGATGAATGGTGCAAAGTGGAGGTGGCTGCATCTCGAGTTCCATCCTACCCTCCCACCCTTAGAATAATTTTTTTTATTTTTTCTGTTCTAGAACTGCTAAGAATTGCTTTTTAGTATCAAATTGCGGCAATATTTGTCTTGATTCAATATGAGCTCTAATAAATCCGCCTCGTGCTTCAAGGCCATAAACCGCCGTAGAGGCTTCAGTAACTAACTTAACTGCTCGTTCAACTGCCTATGAATGACAAGGGAATTTTAATAATCCTATTTCATCAGGAACCAAAGAAATCATGTTAGTTAGTTCTTCGTTCTAAATTTCCATTGTTAATGGGGGCTCGCTTATAACAACATTTTGCCAGTCAATTAAGTCGACATAATCTTGACAATCAAAATTCAATTTATTCACGCGAAATATTCTAACATCCTCGGTTTTTGCGGTTGATCTGCATTTTAAAATCCTTCTTAAAGCTAACTCTTGAATATGTTTTCGATCATCTCCTAACATGGCTAATAAAATATTTTCTGGGTGCGCAAAAAATCCAATTCTCTCAATTACGGAATCAATACCTTTTTTTATTTCTTCAGGGAGGTAACGAGATTTATTTATAATGCTAAACAAGTGCCTAGCACCATCCTTACAAGACCAATGGCATTTAATTTGAAACCAGCATTCGGCATACACTTTTACTATAAACTCTGTTAACATTTTAAGGTTTTGAGAGGGCTCATTGGTAGCAACATATAACCTTAGGACTCTATTGGCTGTGGTAAGCCATCTAGAGTGTGACATTTTCCCTGGCGCTTTTAGAGCCCAATCGTCTTTTAAAACTCCAGTAGAGATTCCTTGACACATCTCATATAAATACTTTGCATCGGTACTTACGGATTCTAGATCAACTAATGGTAAAATTGTTCCAATTTTCTTAAACTGTACGACTGATAAATTTTCACACGATTCAAGGGTCTTACCAATGGCTCCCTCGGATAATTAAAGATAGATGGGATTCTATCTTGAATTATTGAAATTTTGAGGAAGTTTTGGCAGCCGAAGATATTGTTTTTGGACGTTAAGTTTTTTTTGGCTCACTTGAGAGTACAATAGGCACCTTTTAAACATACAGGGTGGTTAAATTTTAAGAAACAAAAAATTTGCTAAATTAATAAAAAACATAATAATTTCCGAAATTTTAAGGTACTTTCGGCAGCCGAAGAAGTTGTTTTCTGGCGTACTAACGACTACAATAGGCACCTATTAAGCATACAGGGTAATTAAAATTCCAGAAATCGAAAATTCGCTCCACCCTAATATACATACAGGGTGGCCCATCGAAAGCAATCCAGCAGCAAAATATCCAGGAAAATGCTTAGAATTCCATTGCTTGTCGACGCGTAGCTCAAATTTAAAAAACAAAGCGCTATTGTAAAGAAAATTGAATGCCCTTTCAAAAGATGCATCACAACACACCCCTTCGCATTTAAAAAAATAAGTGAATGTCGCCCCCGCTAAGTGGTTGAAATTGTGGGGTTAAAAATTTCAACAAAAAATCGTTTTTCTATAATCAAAAATCGACGGGTGCGGGCGTTTTTGTTTTGTTAATCAAGAACCTCTAAAAACTAGCGCAAGTATTAAACAATGGTATTGTTTCAAAATCTCAAAATCTTTGACAAGCTGTCATACTGCCAAAACTCAATTTAGCAATTTCAAACTTGGCAGTTGTGACTAGAATAAAAAGACCTTTAAAATAAACTCTTGTACCACTTGACCCCCACTCCTATTTAAGATTTTTAAGGTGGTTGCAACCCCCACCAAGGGGTTGATGTTAAGGGGTTGAAAGTATTAAAAAAAATGTCCGCGTAAAATCAAAAATTGACGAGTCCGAGTATTTTTTAAAAAAAGACCCCAAATCTTGCTGGACCATTTTCGATGGGCCACCCTGTATATATTTCTTTTTCTTTAAATTTGTATTGTTTCAATGACCTGTCTTAAAATAAAGTCTTAAAATGTTACATATACTTTAGTGATATATGTTTTGGAATGCTGGAAAACTGTTTTTGTCTTGTAAATAGAATAACTTAATATACTCCACTCTTGGACCCGTATAAACATTTAATATATGTAATAATAATAAATATTTGATTTGATTCCATTAAATTTTTAATCACTGCTCGAAACTCACTTTTCTCCATTAAAACTTATAAACAAACCAGAGTTGTTAACTATAATTGACAATAGAAATTTCACGACGTAAAGCATGAAGCCGAAATTTTGACAACTTTAATAGTGCTGCAAATTAAAAGACATTATTCTTCGCCGTCTTATGCATTTCATAAGGACTTATTGAACGACCCTTATATTATCCAACTAAAAGTACTAAAACTATTATTCAACTGTGTACGTAAAGCCAGGTATTCTGCAGCTCAAAAAGATTTAAGCTATAGAGGGCTAAAGTTGTATTATAGAATATCAAGTACGCTAAAAAAATTAAAAATTAGAAAAATTCTCATGAATGTTTTTTTTTAATAATAAGTATCATTAAGTTTTGGTAAGCATTAGGCATTGATTAGCATTAAGATTTTAAGTTAAGAGATAATTAAAATAAATGTAACAAAAACCGGGATATACAGGCACAAATTAAATATCAAGATTTGTTGTATATATCTGGTGCTAAATTATTATTGTTTAAAATGTAAATATAAAATTAAATAAATTAATAAGCATTAAGTTGCCGATCATTGAACTATAGTTCAAAAAGAAAGCAACAAAAACTGGTATTGATTATTCCACTTTTTAGTCGAAGAGATCATAACTGTTTACAATAATCAAAACACACGTTTATTCACCATATCGGGTCAAAAAAAAATCCATCGCCAAAGAAGAAGTTCAAGGAGTGCCAATACCGTTTTCCCTTTAACCCATCAGATGACCAGCATTTACACTGACCTACATCCCACATTAAGTAATAATATTTTCTTTATGGCCTCGTGGATATAACAGCGCGTTCGAGATCGCGCTATTAACCGTTGCTTCGCGGACCAAGAGATTTGACTCGCTCATTTGTGGGATTTTAGATAACATATTACGAAAAGGCGTGCTAAACTGCAACCATGTAATTTATAGCAAAAATTATTGATACGGTCGTGATGATAAACGCGTCAAGTGCTGTCATGTCGTGAGCCGAAAGACCTAGTTAATAATGGTTGCCGCGAGGAGGCCTATTTGTCTAATTTAGGATGAAATTATAATGGTTTTTTCCATATTTATACTAATTAATTGTACGTAGAAAAATCACACTGTTTTTCTTCTAAAATATTACGATTTAATCATACTTACCTATAACCAAAAGTTGATATTAACAGAGATGCAGTTTTTTTTATTATACGCACTTTTACTTATTTATCTCAACAGTGATTTTAGGATGTATCTATAAAAATAAAAAAATGCCATTGCTTCCATTCGAATGATTCCTCGTCGTCCTGGCGATGTGTTGGTCATATTGACTTATTTATTACTATATAGGGTGTTATTTAAGAATGTGGCCAAACTCCAGGACTTTTTTAGTTAATCTACCCTTAAACTTTTATTTTAATAAAAAAAATTTACAATAAATAACACCAGACTTATAACAGTTGCTGAAAATGCCCTCCTTCAACCTCAATGCAAACATTAGATCGTCTTAACATTGATTGCCGAACTCGTTGAAATATTCCCGGCGTATGTCTTATCTGATCACATGAATCCCGTATCCATTGGGTTAATTCTTCTTCAGTGTTGATTGAAGTTTTGTAAACGAGGGACATTAAATGCCCCCAAAGAAAAAAATCTAACGGATTTAAATACGGTGACCTGGGTGGCCATTGCATCCAAAAATTAACGAGATACTATGCTGAAGTGAGGTGGAGCCCCATCATGCATAAGCCATATTACTCCTCTAGCTCCCAGCGGAACATTCTTCATCTAATAGTCCAGGTAAAATGAATTCCAATAAATTGCGATATTATTGAACATTTAATCTCGGGGGTAAAAAATTTGGTCCAATGAGATAATTATCTACAATACCAACCCAAACATTCACAGAAAACTGTTGCTGAAAATTAACTTCTGTAACAGCTTGGGGATTTTCTTTAGCCCAGATATGATTATTGTGAAAGTTCATAATGATTCGCACAACCTTTGATGCATTCTCACAAATGTTTGTCTATTTGGTATAATGCGATGAGTATCTTTCTTGATAAATGCGCCTAGCCGCTCTAGCCATTTCATAAATAAAATGGATATCGGCCATTTCTGTGTTCGTAAATTGACCCATTTTCCAATATTAGTAATTTTATTAGCTTAATACTTTTCAAAATACTTCAAATGATTGCAATCGTTAAGTACGCGCTGTTTTAAGTAAGTTATATCAAAGTCAGATTTGCTTGAATAGTAATTGTTTTTCCTTTCATGGCATTCTTATTTATTGTTACTGTTATAAATTATTATGTTATGCGAATATTTTATGTTAATCTGTACGGAAACATTTAAGCGACGACTTTCGTCTTATTTTCTTTGCTTAATTAGTTTGGTGGTTCTAATATTTTATTATGTTATTTTCCCGGGGACATGCAATAAAATACTTTTAATTTTTTATCTTGGAAACAAGATATGTAAGAAACTCAGAAGGCAAAAAAGTTGTATTTTTAGCTACTTAATTCGAAACAAATAAAAACATTGAAAACAAGTCTGTGGCGCATAATTTTTTTGTCAAAAATATTGGTTAGGGTGTCTTCTGGGACGCCACTGGACATAATAATTTTAATCTAATTGGGGCTAAATTGGCCTTTTACTGCCCTAAATATCACTGTTGAATTTAACAAAATCGACTAAAAGCTTATTAGGATATTTAGGAAAAACCGCTTCTTGAAAAAAGTTTAACACCCTGTATCTTGAAAATGAAGCATTTCCGGACCTATGTTTATGTAAAATTTTCATTTTGAAATTACTCATAGAATCACCTCCTGCAGTTTGGCCACGTACTTAAATAACCCTGTATACTCCTTACTATTATACTACTACTGTTTATACTCCTTATGTTACCCAAATCAGTGAGCAACAAAAGGTTAAGACATAGCTCACTTATTTATGAACTTATCTGTATTAACTGAATAACAACCATGTTTATGTACCTAACTATCTTGAAAATAGCAACATAAATACAAGTATTTGGCGCTCTAAGATATCCATAACTGATGATGTTTCACCTTTAGTCCAGATCGTGTTCCTAACTTTCTATTCAAAGAGTTTGTCTCTATCACTTAATTGCCGTTATGTATGTTGTTTAATAGATCTCTAGACACTTCTATGTTGCCTTCTGCATAGAAAGAGGTTATATTATCGCCATATTTAAAAGTAGTTATTCAAAAAGAACATTAAAAATTATCACAGCATATGTATACAATCTGCAATGCTTAAGTTATTTGACCATCTCATAGCGAAGCCACTTTTGCATGGATTTCATAGCAAAAGATCCACGAAAATATATTTCATCAAATAGAAGATCGTAAATACGTAGATACGGTACACGCAGACTTTTTCAAAGCTTGTGATCTGGTCGATCACCAGTTATTTCTTGACAAGCTGATTATTGTAAGTTTTCAGGCCAGGTTTGTTGAATAGATTAAAAACTCTTTATCTGGACGTAGTCAAAGAGTCAAAATAGGTTGCCATTCATCTGACAGTATCACGGTATCATCTGGAGTCCCTCAGATCGGCCATACTTCTTCACTTCTTTTCAGCATTTGTGTCAATGATGTTACCTGCATTCTAAATAGCAAATTTTAAATGTTAGCAGTCGTCTGAAAGTTTTGGACACCTGTAGATAGCTTCAAAGAGCAATCATTATTGCAGCATGATCTAGTCAGACTACAAAACTGGTGTGTAAAAATATAAACTTTGCTTAAATGCAAGTAAATGTTGTTTTATAAATTTCTTTTGCAGTAGAATTGACACAGGATATATCATTGGTTGTCATTTTTAATGAAATGCTCACATTTGTTGACATTACCATTGAATATCATGATTATTCAAATATTGAATAACAAATTTCCTTACCGACACTTAAATTCCATCGTGATATGTCACAAGCTTTCCTTATTTACAGATTCATAAATGGATTCATCGATTAGAGATCTTTTGAGCCAGATTAACTTTAATCGTTCCTATCAAATTTTACGATAGTATTTTCAAAATTTCTTTCTACAGAACAACTTATGATATTCACATCCCATTGGATTATTAGATTAGGTACATGGGACTATTAATTACATATATAATTTCGATATATTTAATATTACTTTAACTTGTTTTAAAAGATCTTTTGCTTTGTGATATATGTTGTTAATTTTATCTTGGATTAATGTTTTTGATTTGTTTTAATAAGATTTCAATTATTATTCTCGCGTATGTCTATTTTTGGTTTCATTTTAGTGTATTTTACTTTTACAACTTATTTTTGATTATCTTAATGATGTATTTGTAACTAATTTTGTTAGACCTTGACACCTAGAGCTTTTTGTAATTAAATTTTTCAAACTGTTAGTTGAGAAATCTCATATATTAAATAAATAAATAAATAAATATTAACGGATGAAACCCAATATAAAAATATAAATATAACTTAACGATATAAGCTGAAGTAATATACATCAATAAATAATAAAAAATTAAAAAAAAACAGAGTATTTGACGAAATTCGAACAGCAAAGAGATGAAGTAACAGTCCGAGTGAGAGAGATATTATCTTTTTTATGTAAGCAAAGGGCAGTCACTCACAGAAGAGTTCTAAAAGGTTCATATAAAGCATACATTCTAACTCATTGCTCGGTTCTAAGATCTAAGATATGAATTAATATATGGTATAGTTTTTCCTATAGAATGGTGTATGAAAAGATTGGATGGAGTATTGCTGAATATTACATGCAAATCTAGATCTATAGATCCGTGCAGGGTGGCAGAGTTTTAGAGTAATTTCTATCATTTTCAGACTACTTAACAAGACCTTCTAATTTAAAAAAAATACTGTTAATTTTCTAGCATATGAACAACATCTAAAATTTTCTTCTATAATTCTCCTCTAGTATTGTCTCCATAAAGGCAAGTTTGGCTTTCTCGAACTACCCAGCGATCAGGAAAATAGGTATCTTTCAAACATGTCTGAAAGAAGTATGCTGGACCTCCTTGTTGCATAAACAATATATCTTGCGTTATATCCAGGGAAATATCATCAGTCAAGGTACAGTTCGCTATTTAAATTCATGGGCTATAAGTAATAATTAATTGTTACTGATTAGACCACACCAGACGTTGATAATTTAAATGCATGTAGGAATTGACGTTCGGATATTAAAATGAATTTTCTGTCAAATTCTCGTTCATGTTTTTTTTTTTTCAAATTGAAGACGCCTGAGTCGTCTGAGCCAGCATTTATTCGGTTACGATAGAAACGCACAAATTAGGTTGGGAAATCTTTTTCTAATAATTTTTGCATGAGAGTGAAACAGATAAAGACCTCTTTGTTAAAAATGTTAGAAACAGATGACTTGCCTACTCCAGATACATTTTTGTGTACTGTTAAAGGGTTCCTCAACGATTAAAATTTCTGCGCTTATCCCGTACTATGTATCGGTATACTACTTAAAAAAAACGAATGATCGCACAACAACATGGGTGATTCATGGAGATGCGATTGCTATCTCTTATTATAATGCATTTGTTTTGTCATAACCTACCTAGAAAAAAAAGACACTCAAAAGTTCTAATAATTTAGAAGGATGCACTGAACTATTTTAAACACAAATAGCTCAAAATAGTGAATCTAACGGACTTTCAGTATAGTGTTTTCTACTTTAAAAGAATGGAAAAGGCAAGAATACTGAAACACCAAAGAGTTATAACCAATAAATTACGAAAAAAAATACCACAGAGCCCTATACAATTTACATCAAAACTCTCTTGCCCGGCATTGGGGAATAATCTCAAATCTCGCCCGAGCTTAGAAGCGAATGTGCGACAGAGACGGCGCGAGTAGTAGGCACACCTTGCGACATCTCTAAACACAATCATGTGAAAGCTCTTGTAAGGAGCCTTTGCCGCTAGGAGGCAAGTTCAAGTTTGAATATTGGCGCGACTTTTAAATCGAAATAAATAGTAGGAAATAAATACAGTGTAAATAAATGTTTCTAGTAGTCTGAAGTCGTTGCATCTTTTAGTGTATTTGTGTGTAATAAATCAGTTGACTATTTTTCTATAATTCATGCCTAAACGAACAGTAAAAATGCCACAGCAGTCAATTACATAGATATTGCATCTGGAGCAGATAATTATATAGTTTTTATATGGTTTCACTAAATCATTACCTAGCATAAATACATTATCTTTGAAAATCCGAAAAGTAAAATACACTTTTATTCTTTATTTCAGGAATACAACTTTACAATCACTAACGAGATTAAAGTTATCATTACACGTGAGTCAATAATTGATTAAAATAGTATTTTCACCAGATTTCGTTTAGAGATCTTCGAAATCTTTGCTAAGATAAATTTTATCACACTCAAGAGACAAAACTGATTGTTTATCAAGTTTAATATCAGTAACGATATAAATACCCTATTACACTTTAGTAATATATTTCATTGGTTTCTGTTAAAAGGCTTTAAAGGTACTGCTGAGATTAATTAGTCATAGCTTACAAGGCAATAAGCAAAAAAAAGTATTACTATAAAACTCACTGCTAATATAAATTCTAAATAGGTAAATGAAAAACACTGCAGTTTTTTAGTTTAGTTAAGCAAAATATATAAAATCAGATAAAATTACTTCTGAGATAAATTCGGCATTGCATCAGGAGTAGATAATTAAACAATATAGTTTTCTTATAATGTTTTTCGTTGGCTAACTTTGAAATCAGTACCAACATAGTTATATTATCTCTCACAAGCAGAAATATCCGAGATAAAGGCCATATTGCAGGTCTATAATTGATTAAAATAATATTTTTACCAGATTCGGTTCAGGATGTTTAAAATCATTGGCGAGATAAATATCCTATTACATCTTAGCAGATATATTTTATTGCATTTTATTAACAAGCTTTATAATCACTACTGAAATTAACTTGTCATATCTTCCAAACCAATAAGCGATTTTTTTTTACTAGTTTCGGTAAACCAACTGTAAAATAACTATTGAGATATATACACTTTGAACGAGAAAGAGTTTTATACTGCTGATTACTAATTACTACCTATATGCTTAAAATATGACGTTTTGCTTTCACGTGTGTCAAAGTATATCAGTTGATGAATTTTGAAAAATTAATCAAAACAAAATACATTTTTTGGAAAGAAGACATACATTGAAGATGCAAGGATTATCGCATATAAACTATGGCACTTAACAAATTATTATAAAAAACAAACTTACATCCTTTGGTAGGTATAACGATCAAATTCTGATTTCTATCGTCTCCCTCTGCCCGATCTTGACGTTCCTTTTCCTCCTTTTCTTTAATGGCTTTTACTTCAAATGAATACGTAGTTGCCATTCTTAGACCCCGAACGTACGTGGAATATTGTTTTATTTCATCTCCACCTAAATAAATCTTATTTTAGTACCACATAGATTAAAAAAAATATTAATAAAGAACTCACCATCTATGAAGTTCTTTTCTTCGGTAATGTTACTGAGGGGCTGCAATCGACATCTTTGCTGACCCCAAGATTGAAGCTCACAGTACCTCACGTTGAATCCAGTTTTCGGTACTGCTTTACTGTCGGCTTCCCAGTGAAGACGGACTTGTCGATAGTCTGGTTCACCAATAAAATTTTTAACTGCTGAAAAATATAATTGAATTAGAAACACTAATTTCAAGAAACAATCATAAGCTATTATGTTCTAAGAAGACCATAATCAGTACTAGTTTTCTCACATCAATGTTATACATTTTGTTGACATAAACAGACGTATAATTAAGTTCAATATAACATATATGATGAATAAATTACAGTAGGTATATTATGAAGCCGCGTTGAATGACCAGATATGCCAATACTCATTATAACCTCCATCTGCGGTTCTATGAATCGCCTTGTGATTCATTAAAGAAAGTGTTTCTGTTAAAGAGGATGTACACCGTAAAATCGTGAAAGAGAAATTAGTTTATTATCGGACGGTGATTTTCAGAAGTGCACGCGAAGCTGATTTAAATGCTGATACAATATTATAAAGTAGTAGGTTTGGTATCCGGTGCTGAAGGATATTGGTTATAAGTAGATTTTTATAATTTATCCATAGAAGAGCAATTTTTTATTATCCTTTTTCCGGTTGGGTTTTATAACTATGGTCACGATCAGACTTTTAGACTAACCTGTTTCTCCTGTGAATAAAAATTTAGTTTTAAAAAGTGGCGTTAAGTACTAAAGTAGTTGGAAAATTTACCAAGCTCTTAGAGTAAATAAAATGAACTTTAAAAATAGCTATTTGTATGATATAGAAAGAGTTTGTAGCATTTCATGCTCATACATTTGGAAAAAAAATTGTTTTTTTGACTAAAGGTTTCTTTTTTGGATATTAAGGCTATTTCTAATAAAATTACTGGAAATGAATATCGAATTTTAGTCACACTCAAAATTACAGAGCTTTATATATCTAAAATCTGATTTTCTGCAATGTAATTGATTTATTTATTACCATTGTTATTAGCCTTTAGCAATTATAGGTTTTTACGTAAGATTTGAAGAAAAGTGTATTTTTTCATAAAATAAATTATGCTGCTTTCTGGGTGAGTACACGTTGTAGGCGGAACTGATTTTCAGTTGCTGTTAGATCTAATAAATGGGGCCAAGTTATCTCGTGTTTCGGTTGTGTAAACAAAACTTATGTGAAAAGGACAAATGATGTAGGTATTGGCAATTCTATTATCAAAAACTGAAGACGGATCCTGAAGGGACTGTAATGTATATATGTACGTGACATATCTTACATCAGTCAGAACATAGTACGCAAATCTAATTCTGGAAAAGAGCTCACTCTACTATACAGTCGGATAAACTTAGAGCAAGGACTCTATTCATCTTTAAAATTGATATACTATAGAGACTCAGATATTAGTCTGAATATATAGCTAAAGGAACATTAGATCATAACTGTTTTCCAAAGAAAATTAAAATGAAAAAACTTGAAATAGAAATTAAATTTTTCAATTATATAAAAATTGTCTAATGTCTACTTAATTTTCTGTAGTACTGGTAAGAAGTATATTGGAGAAACTAATATAGAATATGAATGATATATCCATTATTGATCCATTAAAATAAAAATTCGAACTATAGGGGCAGTATCATAGTTAGAATTAATCATAATTAAAAGTAGTCGTCCATTTTGTGTTAAAAAGACTTACTTATTACAAAAAAAATACAAATTTGGTCAAAAACCTCGAACTTAATTAGATTAAGAGTTAGTTACACGTGTTTCGCCCCTATAGCCATCATCAAATCTGACCAACAGTTTCTAAAATTTATATTCTTTAAAAACTTACATTCTTTAAAAGTTGCATCAGTCGTGCACATTGCGAGTATCCGTAATCTATTCGTAGTGTGCACATCTTAAAGTTGTTGTTTTTTAAGAATGTAAGATTTATAAACTATTGATCAGGTCCGATGATGCCTTTAGTTCATCAAATAAAAAATATCAGTATTTAAAATAAGTATGAATACTATAAATTTAGTCTAAGAAAAAAATATTCACCTTTAGATGGTTCCTGTGTAAAAAGAAAAGTGTCTTATAAACTGAATCTTATATTGTACAAAGAGTGAATGACTCATGCTTAATAATTCTACCAAGGGCTCAAATTGCTGTTTTTTATAATATATATGAGGTTGGTTAACAACATTTTGAGAAGGTACTGAGCATATATAAGGGTATAACAGCCGGAAGGTGCTACAATGGCGTCTGTCATAAATGTATTCTTCAAAAGCCCAGATTCAAATGGTAGCCTTTCATAAATGTGCTTAATTGTCTTTTGATTGAATTACTATATGAAAACTAGCTGTGAAGAAAAATGCAATGTCTTTAGTGAAACCATCCATCACCTCATTTCAGACTGGCACATCTTGGCCAAAAAAGAATATCTGAACCGGCATAACACAGTAGCAAAACTCCTTCACTGGAACATTTTCAAACACTACAACATAGATATAAGTGAGAAATGGTATCGGTAAAGTCCAGTGCAACGATATATTAGAATAGTCACCCGTCAAAACACCAGCATTCCACCTGCCAAACAATGTCATCCACCTTCTATTTACATTGTTTGAGAAGTAAAATGCTGGTGTTTTGACGGGTGACCATTCTAATATATCATTGCACTGGACTTTACAACCCGGATCCTGTAGTTGATACTGCCAAAGTTACTAGGATGTATGACATCCAGATTCACGCAGACAGTCCAGTCGCCGTAAACAAAGCAGACCTAGTGATTTAGGACAAGAAAAAGATATAATGCTTCCTGATTGATGTAGCAGTTCCATCCGACTACAAGATAACTTAGAGAGAAGTAGAAAAGCAACTTAAGTACATGAACCTACGAATAGAAATATAGAAACATGCGTACCACAGTTAACCCTATTATCATCGAGGAAACTCGAATCGATCGATCGATCGGTCGATCGAATGAATCGAATGAATCGATTTTGACATAAAATCTTAAGAAATTTCCGATTTTTAAAGTCGCTGTTAAATTCGGTAAATGAGAGCAGACCTTTCTCAGTTTTTAGCGCTGTAAATAAAATTTACCTGATTTGGACAAATGATGTAAGTAGAAGCAATTCTACAATAGAAGTGATTACGTGATAACTCAAGAGGACATTTTGTCAAAACTTGATTGAGATTTGATACACATGACATGTCACATCTTATCTCAGTCAAAACGTGGTAATATTTGTGTTTTTCACACAAATTTAAATCTGGAAAAAGCTCACTCTACTATTGTATAGTCAGACACATTTAGTAAAAAGCTTTATACAGTTTCAAAATTCGTAGACTAGAGACTCAGATATTAGTTTCAATATATAGCTGTAGGAACATTAGAATATCATAACTGTTTTCCAAAGGGCATTAAACAGAAAAAAACTTGAATTTGAAGGTAAATGTTTCATTTATTAAAATTGTCAGATGTCTACTTAATTTCCTCTAGTAGTACTAAGAATTATATTAGAGTAACCAATATGGAATATGGACGATAAATCCATTAAAATTAATTAGAATTCCAACTATAGAAGCAGAATTAGAATCAATCATACGCTTAAGAGCCCCATTTGCTTTAAGTGTAAAATCTAGTCTGACAAAAAATATTCACCTTTAGATGATTGGCTTTTTTCTTAATAAGTGATCAACATTTTTATTTTAAAACGACTTTAATCTTGTGAGTGCTATTTATGGTGCTTATCTTAAGAGGAAGTTTCCTTCGCATATAAATAAAATAATTTCTCATTTATTCAGAATCTAGACTACTTTGGCGCAGAGGCAAAAGAACTAATTTTTACAATGGCATTCTTGTATTTTTGAAGTACAATGGTCGCTCTCTTTAAGATTTTTAAGAAGAGAAGTGTTTTATGAACTGAATCTTATATTGTGTATATAAGATTCAGATATAAAGAGATATTAATAGTGGATAACTCGTGGTTAATAATTCTACCAAGGGCTCGAATTGCTGTTTTTTATAATATACATGAGGTTGGTTAACAACATTTTGAGAAGGTACTGAGCATAACAGCCGGAAGGTGCTACAATTGAGTCTGTCATAAATTTGTTCTTGAAAAGTCAAAATTTAAATAGTAGCCTTACATAAATGTGCTGATATCCAGATTCACACAAACAGTCCAGTCGTTGTAAACAAAGCAGACCTAGTGATTTAGGACAAGAAAAAGATATAATGCTTCCTGATTGATGTACCAGTTCCATCCGACTACAACATAACTTAGAAAGAAGCAGAAAAGCAACTTAAGAATAAGAACCTACAAATAGAAATATAGAGAATATGCGTACCAAAGTTAACCCTATTATCATCGAGGCAACTGGCGTTATCTTTAAGATCCCATTAGAACTAGTAAAAGAAATCCCAGGAAAACACAACCTCCTACAGATGCAACGAGATCTGATATTCGGTACAGCTCTTATACGGTGAACGGCGTAATCTTGGTGTTACTCAAAAACAAGACCTCAGTATAAGCGCTAAGTAGATAAAGTTTGACTTCGGTATTGATAAATACAAAACAGATCGACAGTTTCCAAAGTTAACCACAACACCAATGACTTTGAATTGCAAGATTGTTGAAAGAAAAACCGGGATAATAATCAGGTTCTTCTGAGCTCACTACTACCAGTCACCCATTCAAAAGTTTACTCTTTCTAGAGCCAGAGGTGGTAGAGGACTAATCGATCTTTTTTTTCTCGTTGCAAAAAACATGTTGCAGACCTCCAAGACTACTTTTTGTCTTACATGAAGCAATTGAGACACTAAAGTGGTGCATGCTCTTAAATCTCCAAGATCATATAGCAGAACCCAATATTACAACAAAAGCGAAGCATACTGTAACGATTTTTGGCAACGCCAACAATACCAGTTGTTCTTCGTTATTCCGGGAATGACACAAGCGAGCATCTCTGGAGACGCATGGAAGATGAACGAATCTTCCGGGAACAGCGTCGCCGCAAGGAGGTCAGTTGACAGTTGAAGTTCAGCTTCGAACGAAATATTGGCGCGATATTTAAATCATACATAAACAAATACTGTGTAAATAAATTATTCTAGTAGTATGATGGAAAATTAATCGTGTCTAGTAGTATAGGTGTATAAATAAATAAGTTTTCATTTTGCATCGAGTATTTTAATCAGCACCTTTATGAATGGTAAAAATGCTTCAGTACAATAAAATTGACGACTTAAAGCAAATGGTACTACTTGGATGACATCCTCATGAGACTGGTGCCGAAAATCGATTTTGAAGAGTCAAACTGGTATTTTTAATTTGTGAAGATCAAGTAATACAAGATCAAGTGATAGCAACAAGAAATTATCTCAAGTGCATAAATATGAGAAAGAAACTGACTACCTATGCCAAAAATGATGAGGCGTTCCAGAAAATAATTAATATTTAACAACAAGATATACTGAGCCATGAAATATCAAAAGAAAGTTATGAAAAGAAAATTTATCACTAGTGTCAAAATTCCTTATTGACAACTCTGCAAAATACCCCTAATGTTGAAGAAACAACTCACAAGGAACTTGAGCAAAATACGCAAAACTGTTGAGATAAAATAGCAATGATGTTGATGTAGTCCAAATATTTCTAATAGTAACCTAGAAGTATCTCTTTAATACTACCCAAAAACTTTTTAAAGTCTTATGCCTTTTTCACTTTTGAGTACCAGACGAATCGCTGGCTATAGGACAGTGCCTTGGAGAAGTCTCATTATTACTATCATCAGAATTCCCATCGACAGTTACAGATTAATTCCTATTAGTCAAATAACGCCTAAAAAGATAAACCGTGGATTTCAGTGTTATTTAATTCCAATTTATCAAGATCAAAGCCAGATCAAGAAAGGCGGATATTTTCTCCTTCGGATCAGAAATCGAACAATGATATCAAATCGCTGCTGACTGGTGATATCAAAATTATTATCTTCAATAGGAAAGATATGGAGGTTAAACAATATGCTTCCCTCTTGCATTTTTATGGATTTGGCAGCACCATCAATGGCCCAACTCGAGTGACATCCACCAGTTCATGTGTGGATCATATTTTCCTGGCAAATAATTTTAGGATAAATGTCTACTTTGGCAATCTTCATTTAACTTCAAAATGACATAACTGACCATTACCTAGTAAGATGTTTCTCACATAAAAACGAGCTAGAAAAATAAGCGCGTATCTAAGATATTATAAACTTTCAATGATCCATTATTTAAAAGCCTTATTAGGGGGAAAAGCTAAAGGGTGGTTATAGAATGGAAGTAAGTGTTTTGAAAAGTGCTTCACAGATTCTCACTAAAAAGGTTAGCATGTTGACAGTTTACTGTAGAGGCCACAGAAAACTTAAACCATAATTTACAACGGTCATATGGTCCACTGTGGCAGTGGCTTACTGGTATCATTTTTTAATGTTTGTGGAAAATGTATCAATTTCAACGACCTATTTATTAAATATACTATTGGTTGTGTCTTATTTCTCTTTTGTTTATAGTAATTATATTTTAGGTATTTATGATTTTTGTATTTTTTTTAGAATGCGGTTTACAGTTACTCCATTTACTCTATTACGGTATGTTTTAAATTCCATATGTTTTATTTTAAACATTTAAAACCTTGAGATAATTGTTCTAGAAATGTCAAAGCATAAGTAATTTGAATTATGCTAATCCTTAATCCTGCGTTTATGACATTCTTTAATTAACAAAAGCCTGGTCGTCTGGTAAATATTATTTCCTGTTAAACAAAAAATAAAGCTTTGTATAAATATTATTTAGTAAGGTTTTATCTTTTATAGTAGAAAAATAGGCTAATCAAAAAGTGACATAAGAAGCGTCATTGCAGTCGGAATGACATTTTCTATTGAATAAACCTAACATATATAACGAGTATTTAAAGATTAAAAGTTGTCCGGTTAAACAGGAAATTTTAATATACCTCTATTTGAATACGTCTTTTAATATTCTTTTATGACTATAACGCCATACCAACTTTTTTTATTGAGATTCACCCGATCTATGGTATGCCTTTTTACTGCTAAAACATCCAATATTTTTACAATCAGTGCACTCTAAGTCTATTAAAAACCCATTAACTGAAGTAATTGATACCGACACATAAGTTTATCATTCGATTAACCATAAAAGGGATGTAGCAATAGTTCTTTACGAGCGACATTATTATTATCTCCAGTATATACTTAGATCCGCTACTCTGAAAAAGTACCTAATGCCAACCGGTAAAATGGACAAAAATACCATTATTTATGGAAATTTTCTTAAATAACATACCTATCGTTTAACTGTTCTTGAATATCCCGGTAAAAAGATTACATCGAAAGATATTCTTCTTCATAATCGTGAGAAAATAGCTCAATTCAAATTATACATGCATGTCCTATAACGACCGACGAGGCCTTGAAAAATCACAATACATTGTTTTTCGTTGATGCTTAAATTCACCATTTAATTAGTCTTACGGAACTTAACGAACTTCTCAGTTTGATATTATCAAGTTTATTAGTGAAAAAAAGGCTAATTGTACAAAGAAAACCAAATTGCTCAAATCATTATTAAAATTATATATTAACCTCATGAATACGTCATTACTTATCAAGTCTATTTAACAAAGAGTTCCTTGTTTTTTTTTATCAGCTACGATATTAAGCTCATTTATAGCAGAATATTTATTAGAGATGTGATTTACATTATTAAGTCAATTTGTTATTTATTATTGAACCTATAAGAAATGATAAGACAATGGTTTGAATACAGTAGACTAGTGAGCACCGGCGTTATCTACAGTAAATATATAGTAGTTTTTAAGAAATTTAACAAAACATTAATGCTCAGAATATTTTAGTTAAAATTTGAACTACTGAACTAGTAGTAGAGAAGCAATATTTTATAAAATAGTAGTGTTAGAGATGAATAAGCCTTTATAGTTATAGTTATACCATGAACCCACTATTTACCATAAGCATCCAGCGAATGATCTCGTAGCAAGGAAACTTGCAGATATTCTGAAACCTCTGTGAATAGTCCAAGAGCATTCAAGGAGAGACCAGTTTAAATATTCCTGAAGCATTCAGTAAATGTCGACTGCCAGTTACATGCTCTACCACTGTTGCCTGCTAAACAAATTGGTAAATGTTGAATGTGTCAAAGTGCTTATTAAATTTATTTCTAAAAAATAAGAATTATCATTTTTATTTTTTGATACTTTCGCTATCTTATAAAGTAGTATTTTATCACCGAGAGAAATAATCTAAGTCATCAGTGAGATTCTCACTACTGGTCAGTAAGATATCTCACTAACATAGGGGACAACAATATATTCTAAATACCAGTATTAGATTGATTTTAAAAACTTCATCAAAAGATGACCTTAATAGATATGTCATAAGACTATCTTAGATTGGTTAGTGTAGTGACTATCAATATGCGTCTTAATAAGACTATAAGTTGATCCCATTAGTAGTAAATAGATATATTAATGTCCTAACTTTTTTCATTGGTATCACTTTAAGATATTTTAATATCATATTAAGATAGTGTATTTTCCATATTAAGGCGGTCTATTATTCATATTAAGATAGTCTTAATATGGTATGAGTTACGTTATTATAGAACGGATTCGTTATTAATTTTGCAATTTTTAGGCTAGGCTGAATCAATAAAAATTAAATGCAAACAAATTCCAAAAAAAAAAGCTTGAGCCCATGGATTTTGTAAAAAAAAATACACGAACATTTTAATATAGGTTTGTTTAGGAGCTGCGGTATACAAATAACTTTAATATAAATATTTAAATAACATATATATATTTAACTGGCGCAGTCGGTAGTTCGGTCTTTCCAATAGGACAAAAATCGCCGTTTTGGGTCCGTTTCTACGGTTTGAAGACCGCTACATCCCCGGAAGCTTGGAGGAAATTGCAGAACCCTTCAAAGAACAAAAATCGCCTGAAGCACCTGCAGTCTATCTGAGTGACCACCATCACTGTACAGCACCGGACAATTTGAGAACACCTAGATTTAGGTACTGGGAATACAAAAATCGATTCCTTTAGGAAAAATTAGGCTATAAGGGATACCAGATGGAAATTTTGGCAAGAACTTTACTGTAAGTTAACGTTTTCCTTTTATCTTTTTTAATCCTTTGGTAATATTTGCATTTGTTTTCGAGTATTTATTATTAGGTACTTTTTATTTTATTGCCAATATATTTGATTTTTATTTTTTATAAAAAAACAAAAAAAAATCCTTTTTATACCCACTTTTTTCTCAATTTCACAAAGCTTTATTTTTGTAAATCTATGATAGTTTTATTTAATTTATGTTTGAGCATGAAGTAAGAGAACTCAACGAGTTCATACATTTTTACAAAGTATTTCACACGAAGAAATAGTTCCTTTACCTTCAATTACTGTAGAAAAAATAAAAATGAGTCTCGATATTAGTATGCTTAGATATCAAGCCGATAATATCCCTACTTTCGATGGGAATCCAAGACAATTAAATTAAGTTCAATTCAATCAAGTTTAGTTAGATTTAAGATTTAAGTTAAGTTCTCTCTAAGTTAAGTTTAGTTTCTTAGTTCAGAAGTGCAACACTAACATTGCTAAATAAAACAAAAAAAATTGAGGGGCCATCATTTTTGTCCTCAAATATATCATACAAATTAGACTACGTTACTTCAAGGACTGTAGTTTGCAACACAATGTATAAATACTCTGAAATTACAAAAAAACTTCCATATTTTTTCTTAAGCTCTTTATTTGCCTTCTCCATAAAATTACTTTTTCGACATTCCAAAAAAAACTTAAAATATTCCAGGATATATTTTAAAAAAATCCTAGAAAACAACGAACAAATGAAAACAGGTTAATCATGAAGGGGAGATTAGTAATTTAAAAAATATGAACACATAAAAGTATTTAATTAAAGACAATTAATTAAAATACAAATAAAAATAAACTACATAGATATAAGTATACTAAAATGAGAGAATGTTAAGGCAAAAATGCCATATACAGTGTGTCAGTGTATTTTTGAAGCAAAAAATTTAATTTTTTTTTGTAGACAGAGGGATAAAAAAGCTACATTTTAAATTTATTTTTAATCAATATCTACTTGATTAAAGTATGACATATCAAATTTCTTAGAATTTTACGAAAATTCTAAAAGTCAAATAATAATATATAATAAAGACTTTATATATTATTACATACATTTCATAGTTAGAGTAGAGTTAATTGGTGCAAAAACGAGACATACAAAATCTCGTTGAAAAATGAGACACTCAAATAAAAAATACTAATTCTTATATATTTTTTGTTATAAACTGATAGCAGCAGTTGTAAGGATCTTATGACTACAATTTATTATTTTTAAGTAACTCTATGCAAAATCCATGGCTTTATTTGCGGTAGGTGTAAAACTTTTAAACACGTTACCGAAACTTTTGTCGTGTGTTTTATTTTTATTAGAAGTAGACCTGGTCCTCTCTGTTATTAATTAATTTATTTATTTTTTATGTAAGAATATTTTTTAGTTTGGCAATCCTTTGCTCAAGTTTTGACTTAATATTTGGTTTAAGAATCAATGCTTACTACTTAGATGCTTACTAATATTTTTATTGTATAAATTTAAAAAGACCTGTCTTAAATTTAGTGTTTAATTTTTGGTTTCCGACTGTTTATACGTGAATTATACTACTGTCTCATATTTGCACTTTTCCAAAGATAAACATGAGACGTCGGACCTTTAATTTTTTTTCATTATATAGGTAAACTTTTTGGGTTTTATTCTCTCAATAGATTTCTGATTATTACTTACATCTTATAAAAAAATTTCAATTCCTACAAAGTAGTCTAAGACATGAAAAATATGAAAGATAATTTTTTTTAAGCGGTGTCTCATTTTTATACCTCTTGGACTTACGTTATGGGATATAAAACTGATTTTAGGACTGACCTAGGACGTGCTAATGTCCGATTTGACTACCCTGGTATGTACTCAAAAAGTACTTGTGCTATTTGGGATAACCCTG
Source organism: Anthonomus grandis grandis (assembly GCF_022605725.1). Taxonomy (NCBI): domain Eukaryota; kingdom Metazoa; phylum Arthropoda; class Insecta; order Coleoptera; family Curculionidae; genus Anthonomus; species Anthonomus grandis. The sequence continues at coordinate 11,544,988 of NC_065558.1, forward strand.
TCAAAGGTAATTTAGACACAGAATAATTTGTTTTCTTGAGAAGAGGGATATTATCGAGGCCCTATTACACCGGTTACAATTTATTAACGTTTACCAACCGAACAGCACCTTTAGAACACCAGAAGTTACTACCCCGTTGCTCTACGAGCCCTAACAACTATATTGGAACAAGCAGTTATTTTGAAATAGAATGCCCATTTAGCGAAAATATTTTATTAATTTTTTTTTAATCATAAATATGAAATGAACAAGGTTTTTTATAATGTTTAATATTGTTTTTATAATTAATTTATATATTTTAAGTTATTTAGTATTTAATTATTTGGTAAATAATTGAAAAATGCTGACAACTAAATATTGGAACAAGTGGGTTTTAAAAAAGGAAAATACAAATTAGTAAGGCGTAACGTCGCCCTTAGCTTGAATAACAGCCTTAACTCTATGAGGCATTGTACCAAATAGACCTTCACAAAATTCAAGGGTGAAACTATCCCATATTTCCTGTAGTTTAGCACGTAGTTGTGGCAAAGTACGCTGCGGACTATTTCTTAGGCGTTGCTTCATTTTGTGCCAAAGTGTTTCGATTGGATTGAGATCCGGGCTGCTAGAGGGGTGTGACAAAACTTTAATATTATGTTCCCCCATCCATTTTTTGGTAGCTTTAGCAGTATGACATGAGGCGCCGTCCTGTTGAAAGATAAAATCTCCAGATGGATATAAATTTGCTGCACTTGGTAAAAGCGAATATTCAAGAATGTCTTGATATTTTTCTGCATTTACTTTGCCATCAATAAAGTGTAACGTTCCCAACCCTTTAGCCGACATACAACCCCACACCATGATGCCCTGTGGAAACTTTACAGTCCTTTTAAGACAATCCTTATGGAATGTTTCTGTTTTGTCCCGAATCACACGCTTTCGATAATCTCCGACACAGAGAAATTTGCTTTCGTCGCTATAAATAACTTTGCTCCAATTTTCTTTGGTCCACGAAAGTTTTGATTTGGCCCAAATGTAACGATTCCTTTTTTGAGTCTCCGTTAACAATGGTTTTTCTTTGGCCTAGGCGAAAAAATGAGAAAAATATAGCACAGAACAGCCTATTAAACATACCTTATAAAAACTAAGACCGCTCTTGTGGCTATACACTTGCGTGCATAGAAATCGGCCCACTGTAAAATCTTTAACATAGTGAAATTAATGCATTAAGTAAAATTAGGCTTTTTTATTATTAACATAAATAGGGTATTGACAATTTTAAACTTAACACTTAATTTTTTAATAATGGGTATGATCCCTCTTGCCCTAATAACATCTCTCATACGATTAGGCATAGATCTAATCAAGTTTGTTATTGTTTCTTGTGGGATGTTTAGCCACTCTTCTTCTACTGCAACAATAAGCTCTGTGATCGAGTTTGGGGTACGAAGTCTAGCTCCAATTCTTCGTTTTAGCTCATCCCATAAATGTTCGATCAGATTTAGGTCAGGACTGTATGCTGGCCACTCCATAACCCGCAGACTTCTGCAATGTAATCTTGCACGATTCTTGCGGTGTGCGGACTTGCGTTGTCATGCATAAAGGTAAATTTATCTCCAATGTAGTCGACGTAAGGTACCACATGAATTGCTAAAATTTCCTGGATATACCTAGCAGCCGTTAAACCTCTTCTTCCGTGAACACGGTCGCCCCTACGAATGAACTGAAGGTCGGTTCTTGCTTCTATAGAAATTGCACACCAGATCATGCAGGAACCACCTCCATAAACACTTCGCTCTTTAAAGCAGCAATCTGCAAATCGCTCTCTTGGTCTTCAGTACACTTTCCTTCTTCGGTCGCTACCATGGAGGCATATTCTGGACTCATCTGAGAACAGAACAGATCCCCATTGTTCCAACGTCCAATTCAGATGATCCCTTGCAAAACGCAGGCGTGCTTGCCGATGAGCTGGAGTAAGTTTTGGACCAATCGCAGGTGTTTTAGGGGTCAGGTTATTTTCCTGCAGTCTTCGTCTCACTGTCCACTGACTAATAGGCACTCCTTGCACCTCACGGAGCTGTCGTTGCACTTGAACGGCATGAAGGTGATGATTTCTTAATATTGTTGACACTATAAAGCAGTCATTACGAGCGGTTGTAAATCGCTTCCTACCTGTTCCAGGTCGCCCATCTCCTCATAACGTTGGCACACTCTTCGAACCGCTGCGCGAGTCATAGCCAATTGTCTAGCAACAGCTTGCTGACTAAGTCCATTTTCGATTAAAGCAATAACTTGGGCGGCTTTTTGTGGTGTAGTATGCATTAAATTAACACACTTGAACACTATTGAGGTTATGAAAAACGAATAATATGCAAATTTCAGTTGCAAACGCAATAATTCTATTATTTAACAAATTTGTTATATTCGTTACAATCACCACATAAACACGGTTCATTTGTTTACCGGTTGCTACGCATATAAACGATAAGCCTTCTTGATAAATTTCTACTCACACTAAAGGATATTAAATTGTCTTTCAAACAGCATATTTCTTTTTTTGATCTGATGGATAATTTTTAAAAAAAATATATTTAAAGTCAAAAGTTTACAGTGGGCCGATTTCTATGCACGCAAGTTTATTTGCGGCAGCATTCTCTGGACACATTTATCCCACTTTCTCTATTCCACCTTGCAGTTACTTCTTGTAGAGAATTTCTTCTTCCCGACTTACAAATTTTAATCAAGTTCCTTACATTTCTTTGAGAAACAACTTTTGGACGTCCTTTTGCCGCGAACACCAATACTGGCAGTTTCACCATATTTTTAATTATATTAAATATAGTAGTTGCTGCAACATTTAATTCACTGGAGATTTCTCGCATTGTTTTCCCTTTATGGTACTGCCGGATAATAATTTCTCGCACTTTTAGATCAGTAGGTTTTCCACGAGCCATTATTGTATTTTACTTGTAATAAAAATGACAGTAATTGATAATTAATGGTCATTTGACGCATCAAAATTTTTATTGTTGACAACGTACTACTTACTTTTGTTTATTCAAAGCCATCTTCGCGTCATGCTAATACGCGAAGTATTAATACGGTAAACTGGAAACTGGAATTTTATTCGTAAAATGACTACGTGTTCCAATATATAGTTGTTAGGGCTCGTATTTACTAATGATCGCATTTATGACCAAAAATAAACAGATAACTACGATTTTTTTATCCCCTCGGATCAGTTCGGTAACCTGAATGCATGAAATCCGAGAGTTAATTAGACCAATTTGTTAAGATATCAGTAATATATCTAAAGGTGGTCAATGCATATTTATTACTGATTTGTGAGACGAGATTTAATAAGATCGTATATTGACCACAATTAAGATATCTGTTGTTGGCCTTAAAATAATTTTTGAAATAGTGACTTATTAAGTTTAATTTGTTATGATATTTAGATCCTCGAAGATGGTCGAAAGTTAAATATAGGTGATTTATATTTGTACATTTGACATAGTTTTTGCTGGTAATTAGATATTCGTTAACCTTTATTGAGATATTTTTAAATGAGATATCTAAAGATTGTATTTTTCTCAGTGTATCATTCCAGTAAGTTGTGTGCTAAATGTTGTGCAGATTATAGAACTGCAAAAGAAACTACTATTTGAAATCTAAATGTTTATCATTTGCTTGGTAACCTTCTTAGCTTCAAATATGACATTTTAAGATCGATAAAACTGTTTTTCGGCCTCAATTATATTTTAATAAATAATAATGATTATTAAAATGATTAATCCCGCTATATATTAACAATAATTATGCAGCTGCTCGAGATGCTCAAATAAAACGACACGCAAATAAGAAACAGCTATAAACGCGGCAATTAATCAAAACAAATGACAGCAATAATGAGCACAAACGCGGAGAAGAAGAAAAAAACGAAACAATAATGATGTAAATTACAACAATCAACATAACAAGCGCCATAATATAACGGGTGGTGACCTTAAATCAGGCGCTCGTTTGCATCTGAAAAATGCGAAATCGATGAGAATACCGAGAAAATTTCAAGAGCGACTTAACGGTTAAGGCGAAACAAAAATATTGTCAAGAAGAAGTAACACACTTAATTGGGGGACGTAATTGTTATGAATCATGTCAAGATTGTCGAGTTTAAGATGTTTACATGCGTTTTTATTGAATTTAAACATCTGTGTGCCTTTGCTAATGTGGCTTGACATTGTTGACACGAGGCAGATACTACTTTATTAATGTTGTGTATATTTGTACAAGATTGGTCTATTAGAGTTTATTTAGTTAACTTTAAAATTTAAGAGGCTGATTAAGAAGAAGATTAAAAGATAATAAATGAGAGACTCAATGATTCAGGGACGTAGCCAAAGAATTTTAAAATGGTGTCATGAACATTACAGGTATTATTAAGGTTCAATAAAAACATTTTTCAGGTTTCTGCATTTGTTTCACCATTTTTGTCAAAACTTCTGACTAAACAGAACTTATTTCCATTAAGTAATAAAATTGGAAAAGGTTTTCCCTGAATGTTGAAATAGGTAGTTAAATGAAATTTATTTCTATAAACATAAAATGAAGCTTTTTAAAAAATCTGTCCCAAAAACGTTGGTATAATGTATACTGAATGCTACTAATGTATTACAATTAATTATATTGAATAAAAATACAATTATAGAACCAACAAATTATTACCAAGAAATAATTCAGTTTGGATAGTATTTACATTACCAAGTTTATACGAGCACCGAGTGATTTAGTGGAAATCGGTTTAACATAATTCGCATGGATAAACACCTGGAAACCGCTTTAGCGATCGTAAACCGGTTTAGTTTAAATCCGCTTTAAACTAACGTGTAAACACTTGTCAGTATTCAACCGATTTAACTCCCAGTGCTACCAACATAAATGTGCATTAGCTGTAAAATAAATAAATAAACAGATATTTTAAGGTTATATGTTAATTTTTCGCCAAATCTTTTTGGTATCACTTGTTAAACCAGCTGTCTAATCTTAGGGTGGAATCCTTTTATTAACCCTCTCATGTAAATACTAGCCAAACTGAATTATATCTAAACCGGTTTAGCCGCTAAAGTGGTTTAATTACCCGTATAAACTTGATTCATGAGAAGATTAAGAACGGGATTACACCTTAAGATTAAACACCTGTTTACCATTGCCAACCTAAGAATTACAAACAAAAAATTGATTGAGCTTACTAGTTAATAGTTTATTAGTTAATAATCTAACTAGTTCAAGTGATAACCAAATGATTTGCCAAAAGATTAACATCTAACCTTAACATCTAACCTATATAACCTTAACCTTATTATTTTTTTTTAAGTATTGACACATTTGCGTTGGTAGCACTGGGACTTAAATCGGTTGAGGGGTGATAGGTGTTCATGGTCGTTTAAACCGGATCATCCACTTAATTAAATCGATTTAAGTTAAATCGGTTTACGAGCGCTAAAGCGAGTTACGAGTCTTTGTATATGCGAATTATGTTAAACTGATTTCCACTAAAGCACTTTAAGGTGCTCGTATAAACTTGGTAAATAGTGTCAATTTGAAAACTTACTATTCTGTATATTTATTTAATTGAATTTTTAAATTACTGTTCATTATATACTAAATAGTGATAAGGACAGCTCTCAAACTTCTCTCTAAAATCCAAAAAATCTTCTATTCTGAAGTCCTTTATACGCAGCTGTTATTTTTCCTTTGAAATCTAGGAAGTATCCAATGTAGAAGTGGTAAATCGACTCTATTTTAATAATATTAATAATATGACTTTATTTATCCAATTAACAATAATTCATCTGAACTACTAACTGAAAATTGGTGGTGAAGTCTAGCTAAAAGCTACTTTTGTTACCACTACTTAACCACCCAAATAAATTACAACACGAAATGTTCAATATATAATAATAAGCCTTTATTTCCAACAGGCAACTTGCCCAATAACAGGAAACAGTTGCAAAACAATAAAAAATATAGTTAAAAAAAACACACACAAACAAACCTAAAAGAATGAAAAGAAAAGAAAAAAAGTAAAGTCACAATCTCAAAAGTTAGAACAAATAACTATTAATATGATATAAAAACCCAATTATAAAAGATTAGCAAGATATAATCACATATTCAACAAAATTAAATTAAATTAACTGCAATATACCTACTAACTATAACTTAAACACATGGGTCTTAATCCCAGGAGATCCACTGAGATATCGACAATCACATGAACCGGAGAGAAATTTATATCGCATGTGACAGATCCGATTAAATATAGGGCATATTGTATAGTGGCGATTTCAACAGGATGTTAGTATGAGGCCTTGGCAGAAATAATGTTAGGGGATGTCTACCATTAAGCCTAGGCACCATGAAACGTACACCAGAAAAAAGTACAGGACTATCAATGAATCCATTCAGTAACCCATGCAGGAATTTTACAGAAAAGATCATTCTTCTGAGATGTAATGGATGTAGATTGAAGCGTTCCAATAGTTGCCGATGATCAAACCTTCTTACCGGATATATGCCATCCTGCCTGAAGGCCAAAAACTTAGCAAATCTACGCTGAACAGATTCAAGGAGACCAACATGATTCTGATAGAGCGGGTTCCATATAATGCAGCCAAACTCCAGTTTTGATCTTACAAAGCAACAGAAAAGCAGTGTTAATGTAGATACCAAAGTAAAACTCTGAGAACTTCTAATTATGAACGCAAGCCTTCTCAGGGCTGACTTGACTATGTTGTTGAAGTGTGGAACGAATGTAAATTCAGAGTCAAAGGTGATACCAAGATCAGTAATTTGCTTTAATCTACTCAAAATAGTATCAATAATAAAGTAATTAAAATTTAAGGATGTTTTTGATTTAGAGTAACTGACCACACTACATTTAGCCGCATTCAAGCCTAACCTGTTAACAGCGCACCATACCTCCAATGTATTTAGACAGTTCTGAAGAAAAACACAATCCTCCAAACCATATACATTTAAATATAGCTTCAAATCATCGGCAAAAGCCTATGACAAGTGAGTGACTCAATCAAGTCATTTATAAAAAAACTAAACAGGAGCGGACCCAGGTTCGAGCCCTGTGGCACACCCGACGTTACCTTAAAAAGTTTCGATTTAAATCCCTTATATTCAACATATTGAGATCTACCAATCAAGTAGGAATGAAATAAATTAAATAATCTCTCTGAAAAACCATACTGAGTTAATTTATGCAGCAAAATATAGTGATCTATCCGATCAAAGGCTTTTTGGAAGTCGGTATATATAACATCGACTTGAGTATTAACATCAAGTGATTCACAGATGTGGCTAGACAGACAGGATAAGTTAGTAACACAAGATCGCCCGCTAAAAAATCCATGCTGGTCTACAGAGATGAGTTCTTTTGCGTGACTAAATAGCGACCGATTCAGGATAATTTCGAAAATTTTTGAGAAGTTACAGAATAATGAGATTGGCCTGTAGTTCACGATCTGATCAGAGTCCCCAGCTTTTAAAATAGGTATTAAAAATAATATAGGAATAGGAATAGGAATAGGAAAGTATAGGAAGACTGCTAAAAAGCAGTCTTCCAAATTTCAGGAATTTGTTCTGTTGACAGTATTAAGTTGAAAATGTAGGTCAGCGGATCAGCCAGGACAATGCAATCTTTAACCAAGAAGCTAGGTACACCGTCTACACCAGACGTTAACTTATTTTTGAGTTTTTTACTAGCCAAAATAATCTGGGAAGCATCAACGTTGGAAATGTCAAAGTGGGGCACATTATCAGACGTCGACGAATGGTTAATGAAATTTGATTGTATAAATGCCTCACCAAAGAACAGTGCAAAAGCATCAACTATGTCTTGTGGGTCTTTAATTACCACATCATCGGGTAGCCTCATCATACCAGGAATCCTGGTGCCAGCCTTCTTAAAACCAATAAAATTCCAAAAGCTAGATGGGTCCAAAGAAATATTCCTTTCGGTGTTTGATATATACAACTTATATTCATTGCGTATTTGTAGTTTGATAAGGCGTCTAAGAGAATGGAATTTATTTTAAAAGAATGGAGAATTGTACATTTTAAAGTCCTTGAAAGCCTTTTTTTTCCTATAAATGTTCTTAATCAATTCTTGAGAATAATAATTTGGAAATCTTATACGTTGCTGCTTAAGAGGAATGTGTGCGGAAAATATGCCATTTAATATATCATGTAGGGCTCCACATTAACGTTAGAGGATAAATACAATACACAGTAGACCAGTCAGCTTCAAGGATCGAGTCATAAAGGAGATGGAAGTTGGCCTTTGTAAAATTAAAAGAATGAGATAAGTTTTTATTAAGCTGAAAATTATGGACACGTTGGCCTGAGACGGTAAAATCAATTTCCAGTTCAGGGTGATGCAAATCCTCCAAGACAAAAGGCACGTCACTACGCGAAACAGTACAGGTGAAGTTAGATAAAACAAGATCCAATAGTCTGTTATTATAGTTTAGGATGTGATTACACTGAACAAGATTAAAAGTGTTAGCAAAATTATTCACAGCAATCTAATATCTTATATATTCTTATATAATATATGTACGTTACTATACTATACGTACGTTACGTTACTATATTCCTATATAATATACATATATTATATAAGAATATATAAGATATATAAGTATAGAGCATAACAGAAATGAGTTTGTCTAAAAATGAAGGATTTGATGAAAAATATAAAATAACAAATGAGAGAAATGAGAATACAATTTGAAGTAAAATACAATACAACGTACGATGCAGTGCGATCAATAGAAAGGATGTATGTACTGCAAAAGAAAAATAATAATGAAAAACAATAGAATTAAATAATTTTGGGTTTTAAAAAGGATCTTAGACGTACTTTAAAGCGATACATAGTCGAGCAGTATTTGATATTATCAGGCAACAAATAATAATATTTATTAGCATTTAGGCTAAAGGATCTCTAATATAATGACGTTTTGTGTTTGGGAACAACAAACCTATCAGAGTTATGAGTCACGGGTATTCCGATCATAAACATTAGAACCCCTCATCAGCTTCTCAAAAAAATATCTGGGTTGTTTATTATTAACAACTTTATAGATTAGTGTACTTAAGTGTAAGTTAAACCGTCCTTAAATTTTGAGCCATCGTTTGTATGTCGTAACGTGGTCATATTTCTTAAGACCATAATAAAATCTTAAACAAGTATTTTGAAATATCTGCAAAGAGACCACCGACCAGTATGTGCCAACTGATTTGCATAGTCTAGGTTTGATTGGCGTTGAAAGTACTAAAAAAGTAAGTTTAAGAAAGTTCTTCTGAATTGTTAAAGAAACATGTTTTTGAAATCTTATTTCGCTATCAATTATAACCCCGAGATTTTTACCATTATCAAAAAGGGCCAACTTAATATTATTCGAAACAATGTTAATGCAGGATTGTTGAGCAGTCCGTCCACCGAACATTAAAACCTGGATTTTAACCGCATTTAACTTATTCAGTGAGATGCACAGATGTCCGTCATATCCTGAAGGTCCCGATTTATCCCCGAGGATTGTAACTTGTAAGCATTTTCATCATGGGCGAAGTTAGAGCCTCAAAAATGGGGGGGCTAAAGCCCCCATCCAGGGGCAGAGTTACACGAAGAGGTGAGGGGGTGGCCATCAAAGAAAAGTCAGCCGCAGGTGCCGCCGGAGGTAACAAATTTTTTGGTGGGCACCTTCATTTTAACTTATAAGCCGTTAAAATTATTAAAAAAAAAAGAATAGTCTTTAACAGCTTCTATTCTAATTTGCTATACTATATACATAATATCATGAATTTGTTTTATTTTTATTTTCATATTAGGTTTCATCCAAGGAACACGTTTCTGAATTTTATTGCAATATACATAATGTATGAACCATTCTGTATATATATTGGAGTATATTGCATACACAGCAAAAGTCAAAAGTCGCTAGTTTAAAAAAAAAATTAAACTTTCAAGAAAAATTTCAAAGTTCAAAATAATATCATTTTAATATCTAATTGTCGGACTTAATTAATTTAGACAAAGTTAAACACGACGTTTCGGTTGGTAAGTATCTCCAACCATTATTATATTAAAATGTTATATTAAGTGTAAACTAGCAGTTTACACTTGGTAACGGTTGGAGATACTTACCAACCAAAACGTCGTGTTTAACTTTGTTTAAATTCATTAAGACAATGCAAATCCGACAATTAGATATTACTTCTCCATTGTCTGCCACCTTCAAAACCAATATCATTTTAATAAAACGCAATAATTCTTCAAAAATAGGAAAAGCAAAATTTATTTAAAATGATATTAAATAAAATGAAATCCAATAAAATTATCTTATAACTACTCTAATAAAAGTTTTCGATTTCCTTTTTTTAAAAACTCTTTTAAAATTTCATCTGGCGACAATGACTTTGTTAGACCTCTTTCAATACTAAGAGTGGTTAGTGCTAAAGAACTAAATCGATCCTGACCCATCGTTGACCTAAACCAATTTTTAATTCTTCTCATTGTTGAGAAAGAGCGTTCGCAGGACTCTGAAGAAATTGGCAAAACTAATGCTATTTCCATAAGGGTATATGCATTTGGAAAAGTCTCTTACATCTTTAATATCAGAAATGGTAATGTTGTGGCTCTGGCTTTTATTTATGCAATTCCCAATAACGGTCATTTCAGCTTTTAATAGCTCCTTATCGATTAAAAAGGTATCTCCATACAATTTAATGAATTCCAAACTACCATCAAAATCCATCTGCAAAAAATTGAAGACAGATTTAGCTAATTTCTGACTTTCGGAAGAAAATCTTATTTTTAGATAGACCTTTAAGATAGACCAAGAACAAAACTTTTGTGCCTCATTTTTTATCAAAGGTGAATTTAAGAACGTTTCGTCGTGTACTGCGGAAGTGGAAGCTTCAACCACATATTCTTTAGGTCTTATACTTTCTGTTTTTTTACGTTTTGAACAATTTTTTTGGGGGGGCTAATTTCATTTTAAAGGGGGCTAAGCTCCCCCAAGCCCCCGCCTAACTCCGCCCATGCTTTTCATATATCTGCTTAATCAGAGCAGAGTACTTTGACTATTTGTTAATTAAAATTAAAGATCACTAAGAATAAGTAAGAGACAATAGATTAACACATATAAATAATGTCATGCGAGCAGCATGTTATTAAGGGTTTGTTATTTTTTTAAGCAAATTTAAGTCGAACTCAACAGTTCCTTATGTTTAAAAATATGAAACTGTGTATTATGGGTCATGTATTTTCTATTGTAGTAACAGCAACATTGGTTTTTATCAAAAATTATGCAAAATATTTTGCTTTTCATTTATATAATCCATCATTGTTTCCCATAGTTCAATCCTCTCGAAACTGTCGTCAGTTGCAAAAAGTTATAATGCACGTAATTTTAGTGCATTTTAAGACTAGTGTATTTGCTTACTTTGACTGTCTGACACTTTTTCAGGTATATCGGTGAAAACTGGTTGGTTAATCTTAAAAAATCGTTTGAAGTATAATTGCAATGGTTCACCACCGGCTACCAATCAAATAAGAAAATTTGTTGCCAGAAGGCTCAGTTAATTAAAAACCACTTACTGAATAGACATAACTGACACAAAAGTTATAATTTGGGTAGCTCGAGATCATCCCACTTATTAATTGTGCATATTTTGATTTTTTTATAGCCCTAGGCACTTTCCTTTTTGAGGCTAACGAACGCTAAATTGCGTGTGTTTGTTTTGCTAATTTGAGAATTTAATAGGAAACCGGTTGGGCATATCAGAGACTACCCACAAGCTGTCCACTTATGTTTTATACTTTCGATTAATGCTTAATATATTACCATGGATATACAATGTATCATGTATCATAGAAGTTGTAATCTTATAAGGGATTAAGTAACAACCTGTAATTAATTTCAAAAATTAATACCTAGAGACCGACTGGGTATTTTCAAGTTCAATGAACCTAAAAACATTACCCACATATTTGTAAATACAAAATTTGAAATTATCGTCGTATAAAATTGAAAGTGATTAAGTTCCCCTAATATGGTAAAAACGTAATCAAATTAAATCATAAAATACTACAAAATTCTAGTGAAAGTGATAAATAATTATAGTCAGTTTGGAAGAAAACGCTAATTAAATATGTAAACAAATTAAAGTGTTCCTGTTGCACCAACAGTTAACATCGTGGTAAAGGCAATAAAAAGCTTATGCATACTTTCATATTTTTAAGCCTAAAATTTCTCACATTGATAAAAGAATTCAATTTAGGTTTTAGAATTTTATAAATTAAATTTACAATACAACATGTCTTCATTCTGACAGTTTTAGTACGTACGTTGATTGAGTATTTGGGATTGAATATACCCAAATATTCAATCAACGGTAATACAGATGCTGGGGAATTAACCAATTCTTGGCACCACTAGCTTACAAAGAAAATTCACTTTTTGGCTTTAAAAGTTTACTTCTTATAAAATATTCTTGTCCTCTTTTGTCATATATTCTTGGCAGTTCGATCTAAATCCTCAAAAATAAAGATATAAATTAAAAAACAAAACTATAAAAAAAATATATTAATTTTTTCCATAAATGTTGTTTTCTATACAAATTATCCAATGGCATCTAATTATTGAAAATTTAATTATTAGTTAAAGTTGTACTTGATTAGTGTGTAAACCATATTTGATGGTAATAGATCGGCTGGTTTTAAAGGTATGATTAGAAAAACCAGTTTTTGTCTAATTTTATTAGAAAATATTTTTAGCATTTTTTTCATGACGTTTTGCCTAGACTGGATAAAAGTTAAAAAAATATTACTTTCAAATTTGTACTAAATTTCTAGAAACACCCTCTTTTCAATTCTATACGTAATCACCTGCGGATCATCAAGTTTTATTATCTGTTAGACACCCGTTAACTCTAACCCTATATATATTTTTATGACGCCACTTGACTCCCATGGCAGGTATTTAAAATTTACTTTAGACAATATATCTAAATCCCATTTTACCTAAATACCCAGAATCCATCCATTAGTCCACTTCCGCCAAAATGACCCTTGATAACGAATTCATTTTTAAACTCTCTATAACACGTATTTCCGGTCAAATCAAGCGTATTATCGGAACAGCGTTGCAATGAAAAAATATTTATCTTAAAAAAATACAGTAGAAGTATAATTACTTTAGGTTAAAAGCAAGACAACTAATAACGGTAATAAATCAGACACAAGAATAGTGACAAGGAGAAAAGAACAAGGCTTGTCTATATAAATATTAATTTTTTTAGGTGAGTTATGGTTTGAATTGTTTGCTTTCACGTTTTTAGTGAATATAAGTAGAACTTTGCAAAAAAAAACCATTTTTTATTCAATTATTACTGGGTCATGCAGAAACCAGAGTAATGTACGGTATTTTGGCAAACCAGCTCATGAGAATGAATAAATTTCTCTTGGAAACCAAAAAAAAAATCTAAAATTGTACATATGTTCAGCGCAAACTAACAATTATTATAACCATTCATTGTTTTGTAAAATTAGTTTACATCAACCACAACTTGTCACACTGGTTGGTCACGTAAAGTTTAATGATTTAATTGATGGGTTTCACTTTTTACACAAAAGGTGCGACATTAAAATACAAAATGTGAAAGCGTTCTTATTGTTTATAATAATTGTTTTGGCCTTATTTTCATCGTCATAAAATCAGTCCAGTTGTTTATTTATAATATGCTCGCGGATCATATGGCATAAAGCGAAGATAATGGAAACAGTGAATGAATGTTTTAAACCATGAAAAATCACTGAATCTGGTATAATAAATAATTCAACTTTCTCAAGAAAAAGTTATCAGACCAATTGATGAAGAGAAAGAGTTATTTTTTACAAGAGCCGCTTGTACATGGAAAACAAAAGTGAGTTTGCTTTTTCTTCAACTCAGTGTTCTTATCAAAAAAGGATTCCAGTAAAACAGATCCAGATTACTGTACTACTTACTACTTACAATAGATAAGAAGAGAGCAAACTGTTATCTAGAAGGATACAAAGCTCTTTTCTTCACTTCAATGGACATAGTATTGACAAATGTTTAAATAATAAGTGACGAGTTCGTTTATAAAACTCTGCACTACTCTTAATGAATCGCTTACACCCTTTATAGATCTTGCAGATACAACTCCTTAGAAGTTCATTGAACCTACTGGAGGAAGCATTTGAATATCTTCTGCTTGAATTAATTGGACCAGTTCGAAAGAAATACCTAATTCTTCCTCATTTATCTTCAAACTATTTACACAGGCCTGTATTTCATTATCCCGCGTTATAATCAGCATTTCCTGCTAGTCTAATTTTATTAAATAACCAAACCATCTACCTAGAAGAATACAGCCTTGTTTTCTCATCTAACTATTCTCAATGTGATTCAAATTATTCATAAAAAATATGGGTTTCAATGTTAGACCATATGGTGTAAAATAAAGCAGATTATCCCAAGCAAAGGAGGTATTTAAAGTATATAAGTCTGGACGGCTTATACCACAACTAAATAGTAATAACAAGAAACGATGTTAAAAGAGGATAATAGAATAATTCGAGTAAAGATAATACAGGTCAATCTTAATTTATGTTATTTGTTTAATATAATTTTGTTTTATTATCTTTTACATAGTGTGTTTAGGTTGTGTTAGGCTTATACATATGTGAATTTGATGTGCAAACAATCATTTTGCTGCGACTCTTTATATCCTGATATTTAATGCATATGATAGACTCTGCATTTCCTATCAGATCAATTTCAGCTGGCGATTTTTAATATAGTCTTGTCCAGATTTCCAGAATCGAAAATAAAAGCCTGGGCAGAATAATCCTGGAATAGTTTTGATGAATTTTCCATCTGTTCTTAAATAAGTTCGGAACAAGTAAGTTCTGGGTTGCGCATGGTACATGGCATTAGAATATGACCGTGTCTTACTTATTTATTAAAAAACTAATTTTTCACAACAACAGAAAAGCATTGATTTACTAAACTTGTATTTGATGGGTCATAGTATGAGAGTAGTTTTGAATAAATTATCATCGAACACAAAGAGCATAATCACTGGAAGTCTACAAGGCTCCGTATTGGGTTCCCTACTTTTTTCTAATATATTAACAATCTTTCCTAAGCTAAGTAAAATAAACATCATGTTTGCTGATGATACTGCCATCATAGTCCGACATCATCGGACTAGGCGCTGAATGATTCAAAGACTCGTGTTCTCTTTTTATTGAGTTAGGGGAGCAACTGCCGTTTTTCTTGGTCTTAGAAATTTATTGTGAAAAAAATTAAAAATTTATCAACAAATACAGACAAAAATGTCTAGGATTTTTTTTGTGCAATTTTCTTTTAAAAAACTGGTTTTAATGTATTAATTCAAAAACTATGTGACGAGCTAAAAAGTAAATGCACTTGTATCCAAAGGTGTGGTAATTAGTACTTGTGAGTTGGAGAGAAAATAATTCATGATAACTCAATGCAAAAACACTAATAACCCTAAAGAATTAGCATTTGAAAGCCTCGGCTGAATCTTCAAAAAACTGTTGGTTTAATAAAAATGAAATAAGATAATTAGCAAAAACCCAAGTATCACTTTTTCCAAGCCCTTTAGTATAGACAGATAATAAGCTCAAGAAGAAAAGAAACAGAACGGAAAGAGATGTTAAACTGCCTTTCAAACATCAAAAAATATCGGCAACCGATACAATCACATCTGAGCTAAAAAAATCCGTTGTTATGTCTATTCATAACAGGAACGAAGCTGATCTACCAGACAATTACAGATCGATCTCAGTAATAAACAACAAAGCAAAACTATTGGAAGTATGTATAAGAGATAGGTAGAAGTACAAAACACATAGAAAAATACAAAATACATACTTTCGCTGAATCAATTTGGGTTTAGGCAAGGGATATCTTACTAACTTCCGCACTTTATGAGGTAACCAAATTTATTTACAATTCAATAAATGAAAATAAGAAACCAATAGTAGTATTTTTAGACTTGGCAAAAGCGTTCGATACTGTTAGTCATAATATTATTCTAGAGAAGCTTGAAACTTTAGTAAAAAATTAAATTGAAGATCGCGACAATGTGTAAAAATTCGAAATGAGCAAAGTACTTGCTTATAAAATAGTGCAGTATGGTGTACCATAAGGTATTGTTCTCGGATCACTTTTATTTTATTTATAAATTGACGATTTCGTATTATTAGCAACAAGTAGACTGATTTCGTATGCAGGTGATACTGTTCTTCTTGTACAGGGCTATAAATCGCACATTATATGTGAATTTGCGAAAGTACATCACTGGCTCGAACAAAATAAATGAACAATAAGTCAGTCATCAATATGAATCTGATGAAATTAAATGCAGTCTTCCTTGTTTGTTAAAAGAATTTTCATGTCAAAGCACTCGCTCTTTGAAAAAACCTAAAAGTGCTTAATATTTGTAAATTAAAATGGATTAAAATATTACATGGGGTAAACACATAGAAAGCACAAACACAAAACTTCGAAAATTGAGAATTGGAATTTTAGGCCACTTAAAATTTTGAAATTGCTATACTTTGCGTTGACTGGTTTGACAATATGGGGTGGAACTTATTCAACAACTTTAGATATTCTAAATGTTACCAAAAGATATCTGTTTAAAGTCAGATAGTCAAAGATACTAAACTCTTGTTCCAGGAAGCTCAAGTTATGACTATTCAACAATAATTATATGTTGAATCCGTTCTTTTATTAGTACAGAAACATCCTGGCCTAAGACAACAATATACTTCAGACTATGATACAAGAAGCACGTCTGCGGAGTCTGTGAACTCCACTTTTCTAACTAAATCGAGAAACCAAAGACTTGGAACATATATGGGTCCTAAATTTTTTAAGTATAGATTCTGCTTATAGATATTAAAGGCATCGACAACAGAAATCTATTTAATAAAAAAAAATCACTATTTTTTAGTCAAAACTTGAAGATGTTTGCTAATATCCTGGACAGGTCATAAAATGCATTTCAGATTTGTACTAAATAAATTAGGTGTGTAAGTCATAAATTATTCATAGATAAGTTTTGTATTATTGTTAAAATAGAATTAGGAACTTTATTATAAGTGACAAATAAAACGTTATTATAAGTGACAAATATGCTATTGCTGTTAAATTTTCATCACATATGTTTATCTAGGTATACAACTATTGTTTGCCTAATTTGCTAAAGTCTTTCTTTTTCCGTAATATATAGTTTTGAATTTAAATGTCTCACGACAATTTCGGTATTTAAAAATAAATTTAACGTTTTTAAAGAAGACGATAAATATAAATTTGCTCTACACATATTTTTGCGGCAGATGGTTTATGTTAAAACTTTCGTGCATTGTATATTTTAAGTACGATGACACCCAATATTAAAATTTCAATAGTTGAAATGTTCGTGGTACAAAATTCCCAAAAGAAGTAAATGATTTTTGAAATGAATTTTGATCTCAGAGGTGCTGAACTAATAAGTTCTCAGGTTCACATGGTACTTCATCAGACCAACTTCTTGAAAAGCAGTAAACGCAATTATATATAAGAGTGTGGTAATTAGTTATACCTGTAAATCGAAGACAAAATTATACTTGAGGATTCAGTGGAGAAACTCTGAAAATCTTTGAAGGATTTAGTCAAGGTTCAGTGTTATCTTAAAAAATCTATTTATTTACCAAAAACGTACAAGAGAAAACGATTGTCCACAAGAAGAAGTTTTATCATCTCTTACACGAGGGCTATGGTTTAGGTTATGTTACCTTATAAGTGAGTGATATTAAACAACCATTCACTGCGACTTTTTGGTTCCCGATCTGTAATGCAGAATATATCTTATTCAAATATGATACACTCTGCATTACCTATCAGGTCAATTTCAGTAGTTAAATAAACTGACAGTAATTTTATTATAATCTAATTTTTCCAAAATTTCAAACAGTAACGAACTTAGTAATCCTAGAATAGTTTAGATGGATTTTCTTCTTGTTCTTAGCTAAGTTCAGAACCAATCAGTTTTCGATTTTGCATAGTACATGGTATTAAAGCTAGGTATCATTCGCGATGACTCAACTTAAAAACATTGAAAACTTTGAAGAGTGAGTCTTCAAAAAACTATTAGTTTAATGAAAATGTAATAAGATGATAGATTTAGCAAGAATGCAAGTCTTACTCATTTTCAGTAGCAGAACTTTTATCTTAAGCCATTTATTAAAGAATATTCAAGCCCCCAAAAGTAGAAAGGTAATAAGTTCAAGAAGAAGAAAAACAGAAGAAAAAAAGACGTAAAACTGCCTTACGTCCATCAAAAAATATCTGTCAACCAATACAATTATGTCCTCATGTCCTAAGACAGTTTTTGTATTCAAAAGTAAATTTGACGCAGAAAATAATGAGAATATAAGCTAGTCTACAAGTGATCTCTGGCAGATAGTTTACCTAGAAACTCTTGTGCAGTGCTATATATGGTGACTGACGTTATTAAAACTTAAGTGGTTGAAATGTACGTGGTACAAGAATACAGAAAGAATGAAAAGGTCATGAAAAATAATCGTACTGTTGGTTTTCTCGTAGTTTTTTATCGTAGAGGTCGTTCCTATGGTGTTGAACTAATAATTTTTCAGATCCAGTCATGTTACTTCATCAATCGAACTTCGCTAAGCAGTAAATGCAATTATATACAAGGTTAACTGTACCTGTAAGTCAAAGAAAAAATTATATGTAAGCACTCAAAAACAATGAAAATGTTTGAAGAATTTGGTTAGGCTTCAGTGTTATCTTTAAAAACCCATTTATTTACCAAAATCGCAACAAAATGAAAAATTTTGCACATTTTAAGGAGTCTTTTCTTAAGCCATTAATTGGTCCATTTCTAAACCTCTAAGAACCAACAAGTTCAGAAATGATTTATCTGTCTTAGTTTTAAATAATCTATTTAAAGGTTTCCCTTAATGTATGAAAGAGTGGAATAGATCCTATTGCAATCAGTCACCAACACATAGTAAAAGAGAAAAAAAAGCATCGCTCAGTAATTCAACCATAAATTTAATATTGATGCAGAAGAAGAAAGTAAAAATACAAGCAGCTGGTCACCTTGAAATCTTTCAACAGATATGTTGAAGATTTAAGTACTAGTAACGTTTATAATAAATATTGAATCAGAATTCCAAAAGTAGTATATTATCATACAATAATTATTTTGTTCATGTTGTCGTATCTTCTTGATTTGTCGTATAGATATAATTACTGATCTGGCGATTCATCACTGATCGTATTTTGTTTAATACTGTTGGATTTGGCTCAAAATAGTCTCTCACTTCATTTTTATAAGAAGAAATTTATAACTTCTTAATGTGTTCATACGCATTTGCATATTTTAATGTACATACAATTCAATGGCTGCAAGTCTTAGACGATGACTAACAACATTAAAAGTTTTTTTGTTAATCACATATATTTATTGACTTAAAAGGCTTCTAGGTGTTATTAGTCATTGACTTGAAAATATAGGTGACACAAAGAAAAGAAAGCAATGAAAGCACTTGTAGCAATATAATAATAATCTTGTTGTTTTTCTTCTTGTGTGACTCAGCCATCAAATGCAGAAAGCAGTTGATCTTTTAGATAAAAGAATTAAAAATGATACTCTTGTTGTTTTTCTCGTACTAGATCATAATTGTTTTCTTCGATCATGATCCTCGGAATTAAGGATTGTGGCTGGGTTTTTATTTATCTTTAATTTTATACTTATTAAAATGCCTGTATTGTTGAATTCATTAGGTTGTAGGCAAATATGTACACACTCTTTTGAACATGATTTTCTATTGTTTACCGATCTGGCACTTTATTACTTGCATCTTGTAACGTTTTTGTTTTAAATTTGCTTAAGACAATTTTATTATTAACTCTTTTAACTTTTAAAAGTACTTCTTGATCATAAAATATATTTGAATAGTTCATGCGGATTTATGTTTAATATTGAAAAAGTTGTTGATGAGTAAGAACATATCATCTTGTATGTTTTTGCTCTTTATCGGATGGACGTACTCACTGATCTAATGACTGATAGTACTCCATGCAATATCTAAAGTGTTTAGAGTTGCAAATTTTGACTCTATTTTGTAGGTATGACATACAGTTACAATTAAACCATAAAATTATCAAATGTCAAAAAAAAGAGTACATAGCTTTGAACTTGAACAAGTAATTTAAAAAAAAACACAAGCTTTTCCTATGAGCGCACCATAAATATTCACCCTTGCAAATAACCTTTCAGACGTTTGCTGCTACTGAGTATAACAAATTTAAATTTTACAGTCGGTTAAATAACGTGGTACTTATTTTCCTAATTGATTTAATTATGCAAAGTTCCTATCCCTTTATGCGCACCAGCAGGGTCAAGGTCTATATATCTTACATTTCTTGCGGCACCACGTCTGAAATTTTGCTCGTTTTTCAATGCAGAATATGGTTACTATTAATGTAATTTTGTTCTCTGGGTACCTGAAGATATAATTAGAATTGTGCCCGAGTGTCAGTCTATTAAAATGTCAGCGTTGGAATATTGTTATTAATTTTTTTTTGAAATAATTGCAAGGATGTTTATGATAGAGATTTTTTTATGATTTGATGTTACGTGACCAATAAAGTAATTTTTAATGACGAAATGGAGTGACCAAGCTGCATGGATGAGTAGTTTTCATCTCAATTACGTGGTAGACTAATTATGTGCTGCCAACCTCAAACAAGGTCAAATGGAGTTTTCAGAGGAGCAACAAATTAGGATCCTTTTTTTATTTAAATTAAATAAAGTTGAATTAATAGAAAAGATTAACTGCTAACTGAATATTTTTATTTCTATTTCCATTAGATATAATTTATAGTATGTTACTTGGAACCAGGAGATTGTACACTCGAATCCCTTAACAATCAAGAATTAATTTCTTTTATTCCTGCTATGATGAGGGATGCATTTGGTACCTATCAAGTTCTACAGCAAACAGATTTAGCATTTGCTTAATTTTATTACAGCGTTTATCCTCGACTCGGTGCTTTTACCATCCCAGGAGTTTAATACAATTTTTGTCAACATTTCTCCTAAAATTATTTTTAATAATATTATCACCACACGCAAGTCTTTAAAGAAAATCCTGGTACTATCTCCAGTCTTTAAAACTGCTGGTTCTAATGGCATCACTAGTTTTGTTTTATATAGGATTTGGCTTACACTCTTTCAAGTGGAAGATTGCCAGGGTATGTCCAAATCATAAGAAGGCAGGTCAGCTTAATTGAAAACTAATGACTTATATTAATTCTTTGTAATTTTTCTAAACTTCTCGGAGCCATTATGACAAAATGACTCGAAATTTTAGTTATTCAGCATAGATTTTCATCTGATAAATTTTTTGTATCTAATCTTTACTCTTTTTCTCATGAAGTTATACATGAAGAAGGTCAACTGGATTCTATTTACACTGACTTTAGCAAAGCCGTTGACTAAATCGAACTAATGATCTTTTAGCAATTAAACTTCTCTTTTGTAGTATTTGGATTAGCAGGAGGATGGAATTTACCATTTTAGTGGGGTATTGATCAGGTTGTTCTTTTGTCAATGTTTGGTGTTAAAACTAGGGCAACGTGTAAGGGAGAGTTGGGTAATGGTACGCGGTAGGTAATCGTGCGCACCATGATATTTTGTATTTCGCGGGCTATCCGAAACGCTAAACCAGTGCTGCTCTCTGCAACGGAGTGCCTAAAATGTGTGCGCGACCGTTGGCGCCATTAGTGTGTTTACGATCTATGAGAGGTTAACCGATTGAATTTTTCTTTGTTTTTTATAGGTTTTCGGGGTCAGAAAATAAAACGGTAAGTCCATAATGTTTATCCAATCGTTTTACATTACTTATATTTATAAAATCTAGAGTATTGTGAATATTTAGGCACCTTTAAATCATACATTGTTTATATGTTATTGGCCATCATGTTTTTCAAGACAATAACAGGGGGTAATTGTGCGCAGAAGTGCACGATTTTCCTTCGCGTTATTAAATGCTAAGAAGTAATAGTACTATTTAACGTTTTCAGATGCCTAGAAATTACACACGAAAGACTGATATCCTTTCTTATACGACGGAAGCCCTGCAAAAAGCCCTAGATGCTATAAGGACCGACGGAAGAAAAATTAGGGAAGTAGGAAGATCCTTTAAAATACCAGAATCTACCCTTAGAAAAAAGTTGTTGGAAGATGATCTTAAACTACCTCGATTGGGCCGTAAAACTGTATTCTCTAAAAAAATAGAGTATGAATTAAAAGATTATGTTCTGCTGCCTTCAAAATTGTTTTTTGGGTTGACACCTGATGGTCTAAGAAGGCTTGCATTTAGGTATGCAGAACAAAATAATATTATTTACAACTTTAATCGAGAAAAGGGGCTAGCGGGCAAAGCATGGCTTTATGGATTTCTAAGAAGATTTCCCGAAATAAAACTTCGACAGCCTGAGGACACGAGATTAAATCGGATTTCATCTTTTAATAAAGAATCTGTAGAACTATTTTATTCTAATCTTAAGATTCTTTTGCAAAAGTTTAAATTTTAACTAAGCACAATATTTAACATGGACGAAACAGGCATTACAACGATTCAAGCTAAATGTCCGAAAGTTTATGGTGCCAGAGGAGTAAAAAAATGGGCTCTGCTATATCTGCTGAAAGGGGAAGGACAATAACTGGAGTTTTTTGTATGAGCGCTGCAGGGAATTACATCCCCTCCATGCTCATATATCCCCAAGTAATAATGCCAATAACTCTGCAAAAAAATGGACCCTTAGGTGCCTTGTACAAATGTTCAAAGAACGGTTGGATTAACTCTGAGCTATTTGTTGAGTGGTTGTCTCATTTTGCAAAACATGCAAAGCCTACTGCATCTCATCCTTTCCTATTGGTTTTATACAACCATTCAAGCCATATTTCGATTTCGGCTTATAATTTTTGTAAAGGAAATAATATTAATATGGTTTCTCTTCCTCCCCACACCTCAGATCGTCTTCAGCCATTGGATCTAACTTTTTTTAGTCCACTTAAAAATGCTCTCTATAGAGAATAGAATCTTCATTTATCTACTTCTGGACATCAGAAAATAACAGAATATGACGTATCTGAATTATTAAACAGAGCATTCATGAAAGTCGCCACCATGGAGAAAGCTGTCTCAGGGTCCCGCACTTCAGAAATGTATCCACTAAATCCAGACAGATTTAGTGAGGATGCTTTTACCCCTTCTAGGCAAAACACAAATTGCACTGTTGTTAGTAGCGACGAAAATCACCCATCCTTAACCAGACCAGAAGCTAATGTTTCATTGCCAAATAGTTCTGAACCAGAAGAAAAGGATTCTTTGCCAGAGGCTAGACAAACATCTTTAATTGACTATAACAATCCTCAGTCAGGTACATCGAAAGAGAACTCTTTCCTTTCTATGGCTCCTATACCAACAAAAAAAGTTATTTAAGAAGTTAAAAAAATGCTAAAAAAAAGCAATGTTCAAAAATCCTTACAAGCACTCCAGTTAGGGAAGAACTAGAAATCGCTGACGAAAAGAAGAGAGTAAGAGAAGAAAACTAAAGAAAAAGAAAAAAGGAAAATCATTCTAAAAGAAAACTATAAGAAAATGTTTTGAAGAAGAAACACAAAAAACAAAAACACTTAAAGGAAAACAAAAAAGAAAGAGAGAGGCCACACCTGAAACATCCGATGATTCATTGGAAAATGAATTGTCTGAGATATGCGACGATGATGAGTTAGACGATATTGATGAATTTAACTTCATGCCGCCTTCTCCAAAAACTCCCTCAAAACCCAACGAGATATGTTGTATTTGTGGAGAAGTTGGCAAAAATCGAGAACTATGGTACCGCTGTGTTATGTGTGCTTCTTGGAACCACGCAGCCTACACGTCTGCTGATACTCCAGAAAATTACATCTGCGACTACTGTTTAAATTAATTACTGTTTAAATTAACTACTTTAAATGTTAATATTTAAAAATAAATAATTTTTTAAAACAGATATTTCCTGCGCACGATTACCTAATCCTTGCGCATCATTGCCCGTCGGGACGGGTAATTATGCACAAATGGTTTTTTTTATTTTTGTTTAATTTTATACTTGCGTAGTAGATTTTTTTTAAATAACATTTTACATATATATATACATTAATAAGTAATACATCTCATACCATTTTTAAAACTAATTTATATGTTATAGGCTCGCCACAAATACAATTTTTGCTTAACTGCGCACCATTCCCCAACTCTCCCTTACATTGCTTTACTCAGTCAGTTTTTTGTGGAAACTTCTTAATAACAAAAAAAGAGATAGCCCATGTCTTCTAGAACAACTATCTTTCCATATTTCTTGCTGGTTGCTTGCAAACTATATACAATATCCTTGATGATCCCTTTTTTGTTATCTATAAAAACTTCAGTTGTGTCGCTGTGGATTGCGATATACATTGGTATCATTTAGCAGAGATTCTTGCTAAATATAGAGACTCCTTCTTTTCAAATAATTCACTAAGCAATAAATTAATTTCCATTTTATTTATACTAGTCTGTCTACATGGTGTTCACTAGCAGTGGATTCTATTAAATATGGTATCTAAATTTTTGTAGTTGCTTTTTTATTATTGAGTTTGATATTATGGTTCTTATTATTCCTATTGTTGTTACTTTTACTGTTAATTAATTAATCCATTTAATTTTTTCCCATTTTACTATTTTTGAAGTAATTTTCCTTTAATTAGGTAATATTTATTGTAAATAAAAGCTATTATTATTTTAAGATCTAATTCATTCCAGAACGAAAAATGAAAGAAAACAAAAAGAAAAAATTAGGAAATAATAATTTATAATCAAGTTGGGTTGACTTAAAGGTGATATAGATAGAAAGAATTTAATGATCTTCTTAATACAGATCTTTGAGAAAAAAAAATAAGTATAATATTATAAAATTAAGTTACTGAGTTAACGAATAAATTTAATAAAAAAGTACAAGTCAACTGGTTCTTTTATGTTTAACATCATAAAATAATAATTTAAGTAATAGTGAAAATATATATAACGTGAATGTCCCAAGAGTTAAATATAGAAGAGCATCAGTTAATCGGTCACGATTATTTTGAGATATATTTTTCCAAATCGAGGGGAAAACATTTAAATTATACAACTGTATAAATAAACTCTGAATGTGCAATAATTTTTTAAGTTAGGTGGATATTTGTTTAAATAGTATTTTTTCACAGAGAAATTGGATTATAATTTAAAAAAAATAAATTTTTTAAGACAAATTTTTCTAAAACTTAGTTGGTAAACTAGTTGCGTTGGCTTAAAATTATTGTTATTGCAGACGAACTTTTAATAAATGATTTAAAGACGATCAAATATTGAAAAATGTTAAATTAAGCTAACAATAAAATTATTATAAATAAATCCTTGAACCAATAATAAATCAAACAAAAGAGAAGGCTACAGGTTAATTGTTATTAAATAGTTTGTTCAGAGAGGTGAATAGGAAGAAATAAACGTTCAAGGCCAAAAATAATTATTGCAGAAGAGCCACTAATAACCTGAATAAAAGAAGTCCACAGGTTAATTGGTTACTTATATATTTATATTAAATGAGACGTTTTTTCCACAAGCAGAATGTTTCAGCAAAATTTATTTTAACATGATATGGCAGAAAACTCTCTTTAAAAAAATTAAATTGAGACGACCGAAGGTCAATTTATCAATTTTGTTCTTAGAAATGTTCTTTTACATAGTGTTAAAGAATGAAAATTAGAATAAATTTAAATTGGATAAATGCTATAAATCACTTTTTCAGAGAGAGATATTATAAAAAATCAAGTAAAGCTATCTATGATGAACCTTTAATAAATAAATTAAAGCAGGCCGCAGATTAGTTGGTCATTTTTATTTTTCCAGAGCCTTATAGCTAAAATAAGAATTTCATATCGAAAATTTAAAAAATATATGTATTGAAGACGAGCTGCAATAAACGCAATTTTATTATTGTAAACAAAACCACTAATTAATATAGAATTAGAAATAAAAATTAAATTAATTGGTCATTCTTATTTAAAGAATGGGTTAAAGATTAATTGTCAAAATTTTCATTCAATATCAAAACTTAGAAACAGATTTGTGCAAAAAAAAAGAAAATATATTTTTTTAACAGAGACATATAGCAAAAATCAAGAGTTCAAAAACGAAAAATTCCAGTCAATGGATAGACCTTGAAATAAGCAATAAAATAAATAGAAATTTAAGTTAATTGGACGTTTTTATATAAATAATGTTCTTTGCCGCAGATAATCCACCAAGTTTTCTTATAAAAATGTGGAAAATAAGAAAACTATTCTTTCACAGAAATATACTAGGGTTACTCCTCTTTTCAACGCCATCTCGTTTTTTTGAATTCCAATCAGTTTTTGAGAAAAACATATCAGAATAATTTTGACAGTATATTTCGTAAAAATTAAAATTACTAAATAAAGTATTCAGTATGACAATAATTTTGATTACATATTGATATTGCTTGAGCCATTAAGTTTGCTCTTTCTGATGACCTTGACCTTACTTCTTTATCAAGACGTATTTTAATGTACACAAAATAGACATACCTCCATGATTCATTTTGGTAAACCCTTTTTTTGATTGATATATCTGCAGAGAAAACAATCCAACGGTTTTAAATCAGGAGATCTAGGTGGCCATTTAATAGCACCTCGTCGTCCAATCCAACGGTTCAAAGAAATGAGATCCAGATACTTGTGAATATTATCACCAAAATGTGGAGGAGCATTATCTTGCTGAAACCATATTCAGTCATAGGGTATATCTAGATCGATCGCATTTGGAAAAATTATGGCTAAAGAAGGAATTAATCGATTTATTGAGACCAAAATCGATAATTTTGTCTTTT
This sequence comes from Anthonomus grandis grandis, assembly GCF_022605725.1. Taxonomy (NCBI): domain Eukaryota; kingdom Metazoa; phylum Arthropoda; class Insecta; order Coleoptera; family Curculionidae; genus Anthonomus; species Anthonomus grandis. Next base: position 11,572,098 of record NC_065558.1, read on the forward strand.
AACATCTCATAATTTTTTCACAGAACTTCAGTCGCCTATAAGGATCATTTTCTATATTACTAGGCCTACTTTACGCACAAGCTTCTGACCAATACCTTGTTAATATATGGAGGTAAGAAATTAAAAGAAAATTTAGTAAAAAAATTATTTAAAAATAATTTTTAATCAAAATCAAGTGTGAAGGAATCTGCGGATTTACGCCAAGAAGATGTTAATAAGTATTATTCGAATCATTATTCTATTTAAATTTTTAGGGGTAAATTTCAACCTGCTTAAGGGGTTGAAAAAGCAAGCCCAAGAAATATGAATTTTATGCGAGATTTTTGACTAACCCTGTATAGCAAAACCAAAAAAAAAAGTTTTGGATGGATTTTGGAATAAGTAGTAAATTAAGTAGAAATTTAGGTTAATTGGTTATTTTTATGTAAAGAATTATTTTTTCCATAGTACCGATCTGTGTGGGAAAAAAGGTATAACACTAGAAATCCAAAAAACCTGAAAATTTTTGTACAATGTCAAATATTAGAAACAAAATTATGAAAACATTAAAAGATAATTTTTTTGCAGATGTATATGGCAAAAATCAAGAGTATAAGGACAAACATTAAAAAAAAACCGAGTCAATGCATGTACCTTAAAAGAAGTAATAAAATAAATAGAAATATAAAGTAATTAGTCATTTTAATTTAGAAAATAATTTTTCTTAATGGAAGATGTAACAAAAAAATAAAATTTAGGTTAAATCCAATGAGATTATATTAATTTAGTAAGTTTACGCGATCCTCTTTAGTAAATCAAATACAGAAGACTGCGGGTTAATTCGTCATTTTTATTTTCGTGTATTATTTGCCCTAGAAAAATTATAAAATGAAATTAATTTAAAAATAATATTATTATATTTCGGATACATCAACCGAAGAAGACTACAGGTGAATTGTTAATTTTTATTTGGAATTATAATCGAGTCGACTTTTTGCAAAAACTAACTCTTTTACATATAGATGAATCTCTTACCAATAATGAATTTTTTTTTCAGAGAGAAACCAATTAAAATCGAATAAATTTAAATCAAATATGCAAAATCCTAATTGGTAATTTTTTTTTCAGATATAATATTCTTTAAACTTAAACATTTCAAGTTGAAGTTTCAGGACCTACAAAGAGCCATGATTATGCAATGAACGTCTTACAAATTAAATAGGACAAACCGCGAATAAATTGGTAATTTTTATTTTAAGATATGATATCGTCCTCACATACCCAGGATCTTACACATTTTCTTACATTTCTTTTGTAAGCTATTTTAAGGAAAGCATAAACTATAAAAAAACTTACCACCACCAGAACCTTGACCATCAGAAACCATAAAACAAGTAGCGGCAATAAATAAAAAAACCATCAGCCGAAGAAACATCTCGTCTGGCCGATAACTACCGGATCGGAAGCTTCACGACAGTCACGTTAGCATAGATCAGTCAAATGTCCAAAATAGAGCGTGTGCGGCGGTGGAGTCGTTGACTTTTCGAAACTCACGACGAAAGAACTACCGATGACTCCGGCAAATGCGTCACACGACATAAACAATAATAAACGCTGCAAGTACAGGCTGCGTCGGTTTGTTGTTTGCGGTTATACGGGCCTGTCTCGACTGCTTTTGGCTTCTTGAAATGAATGTGGTGGCCTGTGTGGTGAATTGCAGAAGATGGAAGGACCGAGCAATTTCTTCTTGCTTGGTAGGGGTCGACGATCGATGCTTACGTCTTTCGTTCTACTGTCTTTTTTCCAGCTTTAATGCAGTTTTTTTTAAATCTAATTTATAGTCATTTTTATTCTGTCAATGTTCATTGGTCATTAAGAGACTTTTTATATTATCACATAATTTAAATATCTAGTTTTTTTGGGCACAAAAGGACAATTCGCGTATCACGAGTAGCGTCAGTACTTCGAAGCACTCCTCTTGCACTCCTCCATAAAAAGGAGTTTTGTTATAGCGACGTTCTAGGAGTCTATAGGTGCACTTGATATTCATGAGTAACATCTGCTCGTAGAGTAGCTCTTGCGTGTATAGCTCTAGGTGGAATGATATAGGCCAGTTCGAAAGAAACAATAAAACAGAGTCAAGTTCGCCACCTTCCTTCTATGCGCCAATCGATGCCTAAGGTTCTATTTATCTCTGCATTTCCTCAACTTGCAAGTTGTTATGTTCGGGAAAGACTTGCTTTGGAAGTTGATTGTGTGTTCTGATATAGCGACGTTCTAGGCATCTACAAATGCACTTAATATTCATAAGTAAGATCTGCATGTCGAGTAGCTCTTGCGTGTATAGCTCTAGATGGAATGATATGGGTCGGTTCGAAAGAAACGATAAAATAGAGTCAAGTTTGCCATTTTCCTCCTATGCGCCAATCGATGCCTAAGGTTCTATTTATCTCTGCATTTTCTATAAGACTTATGGCTCTCTTTTGGATAGAACCAAGCTGCTTTAAAGTATGTTTGGATACAGAGCTTCATATATGAGAGCAATACTTAAGAAATGAAAGAATCTGGGTATTATTAAGCATTAAAAGCTGTTGGGGTGTATACAGCTTTCTTGTTTTAAAGAGAGAGCTCCAAGTTTTTGAGAAGCCGCTTTAGCTATTCTAGATCCTGCCAAAACAAGTTGCTTGCAATGTAAGAATCGACATACAGAAGCCTGAGTCTTCCCTGCGTTAAATTCAATCACTCACCCCACTCCAAAATGGTCGCACCAAAAGGTCCGCATTAATAGTTGTCATCCAGCAAACATCCGTCTAATGTATGTGTAAAACTCTAAGGAACTTTTTCCGGTGAAAGGACATAACTTTACATTTTTTAACATTAAGGTTCAACAAATTTTCTACACACCATTGATTAAAATTATTTAAATCTAGTTGCACTAAGGAACAGTCTTCATCACAGTCAATAGTTCGAAAAAATTTTAGATCGTCAGCATATAAAAGACATTCACAGTGTTTAAAAACAGATACAGCTTCATTTATATATAAAAGGAACAAAATTGGCCCAAGATATGATCCCTGAGGCACTCCAAAAGTCACTCGAATTTCCCTTGAAATTGCTCCCCTTAGCACTTGTTGAGTACGACTATTCAAATATGAATCGATCCACTTTAGATATGATTCATGTACTCCCAATGCTTCAAGTTTCTTTATCAACAGACCATGGCATACACTGTCGAATGCTTCTTGTAAATCGGTGTAAACAACATCAATCTGATAGCATTTTTCGATATTTTCACTTGAAAAATCCTGAAAATCCGCTAGGTTTGTCGCCGTTGATCTACTTCACAGTGCCCATGGCGGCACTTTTGTAAATCAGGACCTGAGGCTAACGTTATCATTTGTATTAATGACTGGTTAACAAAAAAACTATTCTAGAAAATCTATTGAAGAACTGTTGAAAATTAGCTAGTAGGCGAAAGTACCTTTTATTTTTTTAAATAATATCACATTTTTCAACTTTTATATTCTTATTATTAAAATATACAAGCATAACTATTCTTTGTAATAAAAACCCTAGCGTTTCGTTTGAAGATGCGCATTTCAAATGCAAAATTTTAGTTACATTCAATTCATTACTTATTTCAAGTTTAGTAACTTCTAACTAACAATACAATTAAGAAATTGTATCAAAAGATTACTATTCTTAAATAAAGCTTTTATTCTATTGTAATAATATTTGCAAACGTGTTCTGCCGAGTATCGCTATACTAAGACAAAGATTATTAATATTTAAATAAAATGTAATTTTTGCATTGGATTAACACCAATACGTTTTCTGGAATAAAATTATATGTCGTTGCGGATATATGAATGTAAGCTTACCTTCAGTTAAGATTATTAGTCTGAGTGACAGTGGAGTTTTTTTTCCGTGTGGTTGAGTGACTTAAGGAAAATATCAATGTACTGTCATAAGCAAAGCTGTAAATATTGAATTAAAAGTTTTGACTTTGTTTCGACTAGATGCATCCCTAAGGGACACCAGCGTTATTTTCAAATCTTTGCAAGGTGTGTCCACCTACGACAACCTAGATGGATCGGTTCTTGAAAAGGTTTCTAAGCCATGCAACGAGAGTTGGAATAAATTATAAGAATATAGTTTGTTTTAAGCCTTTAAAATATCTGGAGCTATTGCACGGATTCACCATATTTCCCGATAGCCTCAGTCCAAACATGCGTGACATAGATCGCCAGGAGACCTATGTTTTCGAAAACTATATGGACAGTCGCTAATTGCTTTTTCTACAGACCAGAACAATCTTGATTCATTTGGGCAATTGAGAAGTATGTTCTTTACTTTCTCATTATATTTTTCTTTGCAGGTATTGACGGTCTGCTTGCACGTTTTTCTCAAGGTAACAAAGCTAATACCATTTGCAGGACTTTAGTCTTGGCGCCATCTGCGATAAGCAGCATTTCTGTTGTTGACTGCCTGGATGCAACTTTTATCGAACCACAGTTTAAAAAATCAGTTGTTGGGAATAAAAGTCACTGCCAAAATCACCTGTGAAATCTGGCTTGCATACGCTGAAGGATAGATTATTGGTCCTAAAATAGATGTAATTCCAATGAAAGCATTAGAGGATAAATTTTAAATGTTTCCAGTTCGCTGATCTATAATGTCAAACTCTACGTGGTATGGATGGATCCCAAGTTTTTATTTCTACTTCACATGTTAATTTGTGAGCTAATGTTGTTAGTGCTGCATGTACGGTAATATTGTACAAGTCAGAATCCGTTGCAAGAAACAGATCCGGGAAGCTAGCAAAGTCTTCCTATCTATCAGGGATTCTAGTTGGCTCCCGTATAACCTGCGTTAGGCTGGGAGTAATTGCAAAGTCCTCTGCTTCGTGCCCCTTATCATCAGTCCTCTTAGAATTCATCAACTTGTTGACAATCTGGACGTTAAACTGAACGTTTCCTTGCATATCGTCGATTTTATGAGCTATTTCGGTAAAATGCTATGTGTAGTGTGTATCCCTGGATGATCTGTAGACGAAGCAGAAATACTTTGTGGATCTTTCGGTTATTATTTTAAACTATATAACATCGACCCCTGGGGGTTTTAAAGCTTTTGCCCCTTGGCATGATATGACGCTTCTAATGAAGACGGCGAGTCCGAAGTTGTACCTAAATCGACTGTGGAGGTCGTATCCAGGATACGACATATGTACCTTGGTTGTTTCCGAGTTCACTTTCGTCTCTGCTTACGCTAAAATGTGAGGTCTGTTTTTTTACAGATAATGGTGTGTTTAGACCTCTTATCCTCTTATCCTCATAGATCCACTCTTAAATGTTTCACGCCTGGTGGACCTTTCCAGATCAGCCTTCACCTGAATCTGACGTCTGAATGACATCTTAACTCCGGAATATTTTGAAATTTTAAATTTAATAACTCTCTTTTAAATTGGGACTATCATGTACATGTGGTCATCATCTTATCATGTAAATAGCCCAAAGTCTACAGGAGCCCTTAATATGTATGTACAACAATTCTGTACAGCAAATTACAAAAAATATGCACATTACAGCGGGAAAGGCATTGCACAGGCTAAATAATTGGTAGAGTAAACTTTTGAAATGAACTTTTCTTAATACCAAGAAAACAAATTTTATGGTTTTTGCACTCATCGGGACTCAAACTCAATCTTGATTTTGACATGCATTTTAGCAATAATGGTAGTTTCTTGCAACGTCAACAAACAATAAAGTTTCTTGGATTGGATTGATATAGATGACACTCTTTCATGGAAGGCACATTGCAATGATTTGTCATAATAATTTGTCTTAATTTATTTGTGACAAATGGTTTTTTTCATAATTATCCAACTAGACTAACAAATGATTTATTTTTGTTGCGTACTAAATTATTAATTTAATTAAAAAATTGATTCTGAAAATATGTCCAAAAAAATTTAGTAAATTACAAAATGAAAAAATTCCAATAGTTTGGCAACACTTAAAAAGAAATTGAAAGCTTTTTTAGTTTTGAAGTATTACTATGATATTAGGACTTACCTTTCGGAGTAATTGTAACGTATATACACACAACCGCAATGTCTAGGGATAATTTAGAATTTTCTTAATTTTTTTTTTAATTTGTTAAAATTTTATTTACTTGCTATAAATATAAAAATATCTAGACTTTATCCTTATTTTAGACTGCTTAAACCACACTGTACATTTTTCTACTTAATTTATTTATCTCAAATAAATAAACAAATACACATATCGTTATTTATTGTCTTGAATTCTTTTACCAAAAAAAAGTGTTTGCGTTTTTTTGGAAAAAAGTTTGTTCATAGAGCTCAGTATAGTTCTTGCTAACCATGCAGCGCAGACATTTAACGAGAGAAGAAATGATACGAGCGGTGGGCCTTTTAGATGGTGGTATGACGCAAGCACAGGTTGCAGTGAACATGGGCACTACTCAAAGCGTAATTTCACGCTTATATGCACGGTATCGAGAAGAAGGCGATGTGGCGGAAAGGCATAGAGGTCGCTTACGTATTACAACCCCTCTACAGGACCGCTTTTTACACTTAAATGCTCGAAGACGCCCCACTGTAACAGCACCAGAATTGCAAATCATGCTACAGCAAGTGCATAACGTTGAGGTTTCAGCCGATACTGTACGCCGACGTTTGCATGAAAACAACCTACGTAGTCGTCGGCCTTTAAGGGTGCAACCGTTGTCCTGGGGTAATCGAGGAGTACGACTTTTGTGGGCGGAAGAACATTTGTTGTGGCAAAATGAAAGTTGGGCAAATGTGCTGTTCACTGATGAGTCTCGGTTTGGAATTTACCCCGACTCAAGAAGAGTTCGCATGTGGAGAGAGCCTGGAAACGCAAACCGCCTGTGCAATGTCCAGGAAGTGCATTCTTTTCGTGGCGGAACCATCATGGTTTGGGGAGGCATTAGTATTGGAGGAAGAACAGACCTCATTTTATTAGAAAACTTTTTAACTGGCAGATTATACGTGGATCAGATACTGGCACCTGTTGTTATTCCGTATGCAGCAGCAATTGGTCAAACCTTTGTTTACATGCACGACAATGCCAGACCACACACTTCAAGGGTTGCTAGAGAGTTTCTAGAAATGAATAATATCGATGTCTTACCATGGCCACCTCAATCCCCGGACCTAAACCCCATTGAACACATGTGGGATATGCTTCAAAGAAGAGTTCTTCGCATGGAAAGACCAAGAGACAATAGAAGAACTTTGTTTCTGACACTTCAAGAAGCCTGGAATGAGATACCCCAAGATGATATTGATCATTTAATTCTAAGCATGCCCAGACGATATCAAGCAGTTGTGAACAGTCGTGGAGGTCATACAAGTTATTGAATATTGTTTTTGTTTATTTTTTGTTAATTTAAAATTAAGAATTAAATTTTTGTAAAACCTAGTTTCTCAACAACTTTAATTTTTTTGCATTTTTTTAGAAAAAATATAAATTATTTAAAATTTTTTGGGTTTTTTTATTACCTTATAAACTACTCTTAAACTTGCAAATAAATTTAAAAAAAAAGATCATATTAAAAAATATATATACAAATTTATTCAAAATATCCCTAGACATTGCGGTTGTGTGTATTTATTTCTGTTACTGCTTTATATGCTTAATAATGTTTTTGAGTATGTAAACTAGGTTTAGTGATAGTATAGATTTAGGTATATAATGTGTGCATTTTTAGCTTCTTTGAACATGGACGAATTTCATTCCATCACTGTATTGTGTCAATTTTGGATATTAAAAATTTGAATTTGATTCAATAGCTTATATAGCCAACTAAATATAGGAGACCCTGTATGAAATGACCCATTTTTGTCATCCTCCAAAATTTTACAAAAATTAAATGAAGGTGAGCCTTCCAACATCTCTGCAAGAACGGTAAGAAGGCGATTGTGTTCTGGTGGACTTAACAGCTACAGACCTGCTAAAAAACCTTAACTGCAGAAAAAAAATGTCAAGTTACGCCTACAGTTTGCAATGGATCATCTTAACTGGACTGTACAAGATTGGAAAAAGTGCTATTCAGTGACGAATCTAAGTTCAGTCTGTTTTCCAGTGATGGAATACTTCATGTCAGACGACCGAAAGGTGAAAAAGTTTATCCGACGTACGGTTAAATATGGAGGTGGTAATGTGATAGTATGGGGATGCTTTTCTTGGTATGGTACTGGGCCAATACATAAAATTGTAGGGAAAATGGATCGATTTATGTATCGGGATATTTTGCGAAATATAATGGAGCCTTACACATTTGAGTCTATGTCAGTAAATTTTGTATTCCAGCATGATAACGATCCAAAACATTCGTCAAAATTGGTAAAAGAATGGTTGGATCAAGAAAAGATCACAGTCTTAAAGTGGCCGGCCCAGAGTCAGGACTTAAACCCGATTGAAAATTTATGGGAACATCTGGATCGCAAAATTCGGGCATCTGGAACAGTCAAAAATGCTGATGAACTATTTCATAAGCTTGTTGAAGCCTGGACTCACATTGACAGACAAATAATTGAAAATTTGATTGAATCAATGCCCACAAGAATGCAGGCAGTAATTAATGCTAAGGGTGACCATACCAAATATTAATTATAATATTATGGTTTCAATAAGTTATGTTTCATGTCGTTTTTGAATAAAAATCATTTAGTTCCAAGTATTTTGTCCAGCTTTTTTTTTATTTTTATTCCGAACTGCTACTGGTGCTGAATTTTTGTCACCATTTAAATTAATTAACACTAGTTTTTCGTGTACAACAACTTTATAAAAGAAAATAAAATACTAATTAAAAGGCACACAAAATATAATAAATTTTCAAAAGTTCCAACTATTATGGCCAATACCGTAAATAGATTCAAAAATTAATGACGAGACGAAAAATCTATGGTATAGTTTTATTGGACCTGGCGCAGACATTTGACACTGTAACCGACTGAATACAGTGTCTAGTATTGCAATTAGGTTACTGTATGAAGAGTTTTAAAATTATTTGATTCATAGGACAACAATTTTCAAAAATTAATTGCATATTAAGATTTAGACGGGTATATCACTGGAAACAGGATCGGACCCTTTATTATTTATCATATACATACGCATATGCACTAACAAAATGGAATATTTAAGATGAATCGGTTATATCTTAAGCAGATGACACGGCCATTACTTCTGAAAAACCTAATAAGTAAGAATGTAACAAAGAGATTTAAGGGTTTTTTCCTACAGTATAAGGAAGAGACTTTTTCAAATGCTTCTCTGTGCAGTTTTTTAAGCAAAATCAAAGAATTTGTTATAATTCAATTGATTTTAATGAATTCGAGTTCCATTTTATTCTCATTTAATAATTTCAAGAGAAACTAAACTAAATATATCCAATATTCAAAAACTTTTTATATTTACAAAACAGAATAAACAGAGGACAACAATAATAGACAATTATTCACTTAAAACCTTTGGAAGACGTTTTGCCTTTGGAAGGTCTTAACTCCTTCTTCGGGTTGTGGATGGGCGGCGTTGTATTCCAGGGACCTCAAGATGGCTTGTGGTACTGGATGAGGAGTTGGAAGAACATCAGATTGAGGTTGGAATCCATTTTCGTCAGCTACGTATTGTACGGAGACTGGCACACCCTCGGCGGAAGTGAAGCTGAAGCTACCCTGGGCTACGTTGCCGAATTCAGCACCGACTTGTTTCAGTTGTCCTTGTACTTGAGCGGCGATTCCGTTTTGGGTTTCGTATCTGAAACAGAAGAGTTGATATTACTTCTCGAATTTATGGAATTGCCTGCACGTATCCAGGACCGGTTGAAGGTTTTTTTTGCAGTGAAGGTATTAATGGAAGAAAAAGCCTTTGACAAAAAACAGTAGAAAAATCCAAAATATTTTTAACAAAGCAGAAAGCAATGACTATTTCTTTAAAAACGATGGAAAAGACCCTTTTATATAAGAAAGATACGAACAGGCATGATAGTACTAAGAGGCGACCAACATCTATAAAGCGGAATGTAGAGAAGCAAATGTATTGGGAAAACAAAAATGTTTATACAACTTCCTTTCTAATCTCAATATTAGCATTGAGACCTAGAGCAAAAGAATACAGAATTCCAATTGAAACTCCTAAAACTCCAATTTTGACAAACAAAAAGAAGTATCGGAGTAAGACTTTCTTCGAGGCATACGGAAAGGATATTTGAATTTGGTTTTTGGTTTCGTAGAGTCTAAATTAGTTCCTGGACATGTTTACTCATTTCTCATTGTCCACTGATTGGAAGTTCAGAAAATATGTGAGATAAAAACTTGTGCATAATTTCTCAATTCAATTAATAATATCAGCTTTAAGATGAATTGTTTCATGAATGATACCAGAGGCTCTTCTAACTTACTAGAGAACTTGAAGTAATATAGCATATTGGAGATTCATTCTTAGGAGACTAATGACATTTAAGGTGGAATTTTTGGTCCAGTTTTACAATATATCACTTTGCAGAAGGTAAACTAGCAATGAAACAATCACAGGCTGGTGATAAAATAAATGAAAGCTTTATATGGAAGAGAAGTAATGCTTAATATTAAAGGTGCTTTGTGACAAAGCTAGCAAAAGTTGCAAAAATAGCAAGAATAGTTAGATATGGAAACGTATAAAAGCCCAATGTTTGGCCTTGTCTGGGCTCATTCTCATTACATCAGTCCTATTATCCACTTGATTGCCATTGGTCCCCTTCAAAGGTTAATAGGTAATTATTCTTAGTTCGTCTCTTCTGAACGTTAGAGTCAATTTTTTTTATTTATCCAATGTTTTATAAATGTTGTATTTGTTCAAATGTCTTATTTCTATCCAGTGAAGATAACGTTGTCTCTGTACCCAGGTTCATATTTCTGTTTGATACCCCCAATGCAGACTCTGGAATAATAAAGCTGATATACCACTATGTTCTAGTAACTACATAAGTTTAATATTATTACGGCTTCCTAGTTTTTTTAGTTCCAGGATGTAAAAACAGCTTTGATGTACCTCTGGGACTAGCAAGTGCTCACAGGGCTGCCTGTCAGCAGATCCTAATTTGCTTAAAATAGGACTGTTTTATTGTTTTCTTTTGCGTATTCATTCGAGTATTGCAAAGATTTTCTAATGAATAGAATATCTCTTGTCGATTCCCTCCAATCTTATGGGCACTGTAGTTTCACTCTTTGGGATCCATCAGGTCTGAATCAAATAGTATATCTGGGAATCATGATGATCCGACATCATTCTAATATTCTAAACTAAAGAATTTGTCTGGATCTTCGCTTCGCCTTGAACAATCTTGAAGGTTAAATAGAACAGGGCAATTTACTGGAGGAGAATTTTTGTGGAATCTGGTGATGAACTGGCTTCTGCATTTACTACAGATAGTAGGTCACGTAAACTATAGATTACTTTACGTAGTTACTACAGATAGTAGATTACGTATAGATGACTGTGTGGTTTTAAGGAAATTTGGTTAGAACCCGTGGAGGTTAGAAGTTTTGAATATCAGCTTCACAAATTTTGCAAGTATTCCACAAGCGAAAATTAAGGGATTGTGCACATTAATATTGCATGATAGATAAATTGAACTGTCGGAGGACAAATTAGGTACTAGTTGAGCATTTAAACTAAACTAGAACCAGCAACTAAATATTAATATTAACCAGTAAATCCAAATACTAATCGCTACGGGATCTAAAAAAGACGAATTACTACTTTGCATTACTTTATCTACTACTATTAATATGGTGCTCTAAAGTCTTTAGCAGGAAAGCCACTAGGTTCAATATAAAGACTATCGGTGTGTCAATGGTCAGTTCCCCTCAATATATCTTCTTTGCACCTCATAATTAAATCAGAAGTATGACATGAACTAGAGAATATCTGGGAATATCCATATTCTGGATAAGGTCCTAGTACTTCATGCTAATTTTTCTTCACAGCACTTCCTAACGTGGGATATTTAGTACGCAGTCTTGGATCTTGGGATGGTTTTGTTAGGAATGAAATTCCAGTTGGTTATGATTTACATATAAATTTAAAATATCTTTTATGAATTTGTTGCTTAATTCGCTCCATCTATTGATGCTATGCCGAAGTTAAAGAAAAAGCATATTAGGCTTTCGTATTTTTTATATCAAGGCAGAATGTAGTCATGATAGATTTTGATCATAATTTTCCAATAAAGTAGGATAAAAAAGTTGCCTTAAGCATCTACGTAATGATTTATTTATTTATATTACTTATATGTTGCGAATTAGCCAAATATTTAGTAATAAATATGTTATATAAAAAATTTAGTTTTATTGCAAATTTAAAATTTTAACGTGTTTTTAATTTAAATAATTTAAATTTAATGGATTTTATGTAATAATAATAAATTCAATAAAAAGTCATCGGCTTATTTAAGAAGTATTATCTTTAACGATTATTCTTTAATAGGCAATTTGTTGTATAACCAAATGTGGCATTTTAAATTAAATTTAATAAAATTCATGTTTATTCAGATTTTATTAGCATATTTACTTAATATTTATTTCCAAATTTACAATGTTTTTAGCATGGATTTTAGGCTCAAAGTGAAAAGCATTTTATACATTTTACAAAAAATGAACAAAAAAGATGTACTTGGTATTTAGGTAAAGGAAAAATAAAAAGGCAGAATATAGAGTTACAAAATATGGAAATAAGGAATTTCTTATTAATCAACTAAAAATTGTTTTTTTGTTTATCGGAAAGTCAGAATAAACAAGAAAACCATTTTTGGCTAGAAGTTCCTTTTTCTTTATTTAAAGGTTTCCATATTTTTTTCTTTTATAATAAAATCTTTTAAACTGAAAAAAATATGTATAAGCATATAAAATTTATGACGAATATTTAAAAACAGATATTTTTATTTAATTTTCGATATATTGAAAAAATAACAAAACTTAGAATTTACTTGGCATTTTTAGTACATGCCAATATGGCTTTGCATTTGATGGTTTCCTTAGGCCTAAAATGAAAAGCATTTTAGTAATTTTACGAAATTATGCTTGAAATAGTTTTTTGACATAATCTCGCTGTAGAAAATCTGATTATTTTGTATCTATTGTATTGAGCAAAAAAGAGCAAAAAATTAGGACTTAGGTACGAAGTGTATTTGAATGACAATAATTTCAGTAGATAGATTTTTTTAATGTACGAATTGTAAGAACTGCCTTTTTATAATCCTTTTTGATTTAATATTAAAATAAACCTTGATCAAGAAGAATTTATTTAATCCACGGTTGGGGATGGAAAGGTTGTAAGATTTATTTAGGAGCATCAACTTAATTGACAAAAGAAAATCATAAGATATTAGAAAAATTAAAAGCAAAAATAAAACATTTAGTTAATATTTCATTTGATAAATTGTTACTATTTGAATAAGCCAGTAACTATATAAATCCAATTATTTAATTTACTTAATTTACAAAGGAACAAATTATACTTATTATAATTTGTTAATTAAACATAAGTAATATTTCAAGAAATATCCTTTCAAAGATTATATTTTTTATTTAAAAGGAAAATTTCCCCTATTTTCCAGTTATTAGGCTTTGAGTTAAGTAGTCACCTTTTAAAACATATAATATTATTTTTGGAAATCACTAATTAAAATTACCAATAGCCTTGAGATTCTTGCTTGAATTATTTTTAACCTAACTAATATTTATAAAAATTATAAAATTACGTAATAAATCTTCTAATTCTCGGACTAGTTTAAACCTTAAGCAATATTACCATTCTGTTATATAAAATCTAAAAAAATCAAAATAAAATATATTTTTTTTTTCAAAAATTTGAAAATTTTAAATATAATAATTAGACAGTAAGATTGATCGTGGTTTTCAAGCAAAACAGAAACACATTTAATGCACCCTTTAGCCAGCAATTTTGCAAAACTGTAAAATAGTTTGGTAGCTTTTGTGTACCACTGTAGGCCTGTTCTGGTATTTCCAATTAAATAAATTAATATACTTTAATTAAATTTATTATATTTTACATGCATTCAAATTTTTTAAGCACATTATAATACTTGTTTATTCCCATATCTAGAATTCTCGTGGCATGTGCTGTAATACGATTTGTTATACCCACAAATTAATCTAAAGATAAACCTGGGCCGACTGACAATTTCATGTTTTTAATTTTAGTTATATCAAAAATTTCCTACAAGAAAAAAAAACAAATTTTTTTGGCTCCCCTTCCTTAAGAATTGTGCTCATAAATTCGTTATTTATTTATGTAAAAAAAATTATGTTTTTTGTCAGAAAATCTATTTAAAAAACACTGATTTAATTAAAAATGAGGAAAATGTTTTTTGCTAAATAGTGGACGAAAACCCAGTAAAAACCATCTATATTAAAATTGGAAAAGAATCGTTGATAGAAAATTTTTGAAGAACCATTAGTGACTTCAATTTATCTTATAATGAAAGAAAAATCTTCCTTCTTATTACTTATTATTATCATTCGTTTTATCTTATTTTTAACAAAGCAATTCTCTTAATAATTTTTTGTATAATCGACACATTTTTGCAAGCATAATCGAAAACTATTTTATTTAAAACTAAATATTAAAAATTTGTAAGCTATCAAAATTGAAAAATTTAACAAACTTACCCATATTGGTAGCTTCCGTCGGGGCTGATGTTAGAGTCAGCACGTAAAACCTCAGCGGCAGCATCTGAACCAGCTGAAGCTGAGTGGTGTGCCAACGAGCCGAAGAGATGTTTGACATCAGCAGCAGCGAAAGCCACAAGGGCGGAGATAACAAGCTAAAAGGCGAAATCCATTAAAATAAAAATAATTGAAAAAAAAAACGATAACTTAAAATTTTCATTAAAAAAATTAATAAAAATAAAAATATAACGAGTTAACATTACCATTTGTTTCATCATGATGATCTTGAATGAGTGACTGTTGTTGTCCGGCTATGGAACTCGAATGCTAATTTTTACCTAAACTCGACTATTTATACGAGAAGAAGATCTCTAATATTAACCACAACCGCCAAAAGTTCACGGACATCTTGTCTATCAGAAATGTAACCGAAACCCACTGCAGTTTTATTGGGTAAGATATGCCAAAATGGCTCATTAATGTTGAAAAGAGCATACATCGCTTGAAGGCCTAGAATATTAATGATTATTGTGACAGGAGTTGGTTTGGCCGACATTAGTATATTATGATTAAACTTTTTTTATATTTTAATGTCTTCTCTTTGGTTTTTTTTCTCTTATGATTTATGTAATGACGGTCATGATTTATATATTCCTTTATACAAAATGAAGGTATATTTATTACACCATTAAGTATAGAAAACTTCTTTACCATGAGGGCCTGTCAAAAACTGACCCACTTCATGACACAGTCAAGGCGCTTTGCTTTGCTCTATTAATATATTATTAAGATATATAAAATTTCTTGCATAGAGTAAAGAATACTAGAATACCGGCAAAAATAGAGAATAACACGGATGCTACGAGCCTAAAGAAAGCTCTTTAATAAAGACCCATATATAGAGATATAGAAGAACTACAAAAAGAGGATGAAACATCTATAATATTAATAGCTAATCATTTAATAAAACACGGATCTAGTATATGCCACACATGTCACTGACTCTACCGCCAGCATGCAAATTGGATCCTCGCCGACCAGATAATATACGAGATTAAATCAAAGTGGGTACTCTCTGGATTCTCCCCTTTTAAGTCTCTTCACCTAACGGCATCAATCCAGTACTGCTTCAATGAGCCTGGAACCAGGTCACGAAGGGAAATCAGTTGTATTTCTTCCGAAATCAAGGAAGTTAGACTATACCACTCCGAAAGCCTATCGCCCTTTAAGCCTATTATCTACGGAACCTATGGAATGGCTTGAAATCTATAAAAAGCTTTTGCATCTCTCATATTTTAGTCTTTAAGAATTTGATCACATGACTTTAATTTCACAGTCACTCTGTTATAAATTATAAAATCAAATTATTTAGAAAAGAACTGAAGGAAAACTTAATTATTAAGGCTTAATATTAAAGCATATTAGCAATATTTGGTTATTCAGCACTTGACTAATATAAATAAATAATTATATTTTGTTTAAATACATGGTCACAGGTCATTAATCCATAATATTGATATAGGTGGGCCATTTAGGAGTTACTTAAAGCAGTAGTTTTCTGGGATTATGAAAAACAGTAGTAAGGTGAAGAGCAAGATCGCAGGATATCCTCCAAAGATTTGTTTTTGCATGGATAACACTTTGGATGTATTTGGTTAGAATATTTTAAAAGTGTCATTTTCCCAATTGTGTTCTCGATTTGTTTCATGTGCATTTTATAATAAATTTTATACTAATGTACATTTCCTTTCCATCTTACCTTTTCAGTTCAAAAACATGCCCGCAATGCAGGACCAAAGTAACGAACAAACAGCTTGTACGCCTCTTTGTAACCCAGTTCTCGGAAAGCAACGAAGTTGACTGTGTTGTACTTCAGAATGAAATTGAAAATTTAGAATTGAATATGAAGCTAAAAGACCAGGAAGTAAAAAGTGTGAGAACCAAAAATAAGGAGTTGAGCACCCGAAACAAAAATCTTAGGTATGAAGTTAATGCAACAGTAAGCCTATGAAAATGTAGGGGTACAATCGGTAGGATCTAGGGCCATAAAGTAGATCAGGTCACAATTTATCTAGATCATGCTATGTCTAACGCCCATGTCAAAAAGTCCTCTTACCCACGATGACTTACTTTCCTTTCGGTCTGTTGGAACTAATGCGGGGTTTGGCCTGAATAGAGCTTACTTGTAGTACGAAGCAAGTGGACTCTGTGCTTTACCAATTTTTACATCCAAGAAATCTACACAATCAACATAGAGGGTTCTGGTACTAGTCCTGATACTAGTCACTGTCGATTAAATGATCATTTATAAAAAAGGAAACTAAACACGAGTCCACTATTCACGGTGTGCAACTACGAAGACAAACTATGGAGTACATACTTTACGATAATCCTGCTTTTTCGTCAGGTCAACTCTCGGTGTCTCCATTCTCGGAGAGATCAGGGGATCACCACCTTTGTTGCTCCTCTTTTAGCAGAGGCGTAGAATGAGCCTAATTGGATTTTATGTAAACACAACTGCATTTAAGTTCTGCTTTCACCACTCTCTGCGAGTTACAGAAAAGTCAGTAGGCCAAGACCCAGATGTGACCATTATAGTTTTAAAATTTTAAGCACATTTTACGGAGAGGTTGGCTTGCAAAGATTGGCTACACATCATTGATGGCTAAATCTGAGAACTAAGAATAATAAATAGAGTATTTTATAAAGTAAATAATTCTTGTAGCGCTTCTACTCTTATGATTTATGTAATGATCTCTCCGTATACAAAATTAAGATACTTCTTTTTCCAGCTTAACTTCAGGTTAAAATCTCATAACATAAGAAGAACTTTTGTGAGGATTCACGTGAATTGCCTAATACAATGATGTATCTTTAAACTGCAACGATCTAATTCACAGCTGCATTACATAGATATAGATGCACTTTTCTGGTTTAGCAAACAACTTAGCTACAAAGCCAAGTCTTAAAAATATATTTAATCCAGCCCAGGAGTCCATTGTGTGATATAGGGACAGCTATAGAGGATAGCTGTCTTTTTTAGTCAAAACGCATTTTTGTCTTTGATTGACGTTTCCTCTAAAGCCCATGGAATAATACTTAAGGACGCTATAATCCACAGCTAACAGGAATCAACATTCTGTTGCTTAGGATGTAAGTATCCAGAGTATTGTTATAAGTTAATATGCCTCCAACAGTGGTCATCCTAGAATGAGTAAGTAGTGATGAGAGCTTACAGTATTAACACTGTGGCACTAGGGTGAAATACCACTATTCTGGATCTTTGGGTATTGTAGGAATATTGTCAGGAATGAATCTAAGCTACACTTCTCAGAATTACTAAGAAATGTCCGATGCCCCCCTTAGCGACATCGATTTGTTGAGCAATCCTAGCTCATTATCCAGAGACTCCTCTTTTGGGACAATTGAGGCCTAAGTGCAGTTGTGTTGACATGCTACAGACACCGAGAAGTCAGTAGGTGAAGGCGATGATCGTTTTGAAATTTTAGATACATTTTATAAAGAGAAACACGATATTGTTGTTTCAATGCTCTTTATAAGAGAAGTAGAGCTACTACCAAATCTTCTGGGCATCAGAAAAAGAGCTGATGATTTAATTAAAGAAGATATTAAAGAAATCGAAAAAGCACAGAATTTACCCGAAGAAAACGAATTCAACTGAGCTATTTTAAAGATCTATGGTCAGTTCTCAGGTAAGAAGCTCCTACGGTAGAGATTTATAAAAATATTTTAGGTATTTGGCAGCATCTGCTAACTTCCTACGAATGACGTTATAACTACGCTAGTTTGGATAGTGTTTTACTAAAATTGCCAAAGTATGTAAATTGTATATGTTCATGTTGCTCAAATCAGAGCAAATTATGAGTTTTCCTTCAGCGTAACTCAGCCATTTAAAAAAAGAATTATTGTTTCCATCTACCGCAATCTTGCTTAGCTCTCTTAGCAACTAACAGCTCTTAAAAATGGACCTTAAGCAGCTTAACTTCAGTTTGAAAACTCGTAACCTAAGGAGAACTTTTGTGAGATTTTACATGAATTGCCTACCACAATTAGGTCCAATCCCATTAAAAATATCTTTATTCTGCAACGCTAGCTAAGACACATACTATACGCAGACTATTTTTTCTAGATTTGTAACCAACTTCAAGGCAGAGACTTTAAAATACGAGTATATTTAAGAATTCATGATGATCTCTAGGGTAGAGAATAGCTTTTTTTTGGTCAAAAAGCATCTTTATCTTTGATTAATACTTCCGGGAAATCCCAGAGTAAGATTAAGATTAAGAAGACCTTCCTTAGCTATAATCCACAGCTAACAAGAGTCAGCTTTATCTTGATTAGGAAGTAAGTATTATTAGTTAAAATGCTTTTATCAGTACCTATTCTAGGATGTGTAAGTACTGATGAAGACTTACTCCAACAAAAGTATGGCACTAATGTAAAATACCACTATTCTGGATCTCTGGGCGTTGCAGAAATATTGTCAGGAATGAATCTAATCTGCACTTCTCAGAATTACTAAAAAACATCATGAATCCCCATCCCCTGGAGAGATCAATGGGAGGATGTCCCCTTGGCGACATCGTGGCTTTTATTGATTCAAGCAACTCATTGATTCGAGCAACCTCAGCTCATCATCCAGAGCTTAGAAGTGCAGTTGTATTACACGTTACAGATACAGAGAAGGGAGTTGGTGAAGACGATGATGGTTTTGAACTTTTAAGTAATCTAAGGATGGCTCCTCTCCTTTTTCAAGAGGCGCGTACAGTGGGACAATAATTGACGCCTAAGTGCAGTTGTGTTTGCACCACCCTCTGCATATTACAAATACAGAGAAGTCAGTAGGAGAAGATGATAATGGTTTTGAAATTGCAAGTGCATTTTATGAAAATAATAGAGATGTATGTATATACTCTACATAAGAGAAATAGAGTTACCACTAAATCTTCTGAAAACTAGAAATACATTAGCTGAGGATTTATTTAAGAAGAATATTAAAGAAATCGAAAAAGTATAGAGATTACCGCAACAAATCGAAATCAACTGAGCTGTGATGCCAGTTACACTCTAGCTTGAACAATCAGTAATCATAACGTATGAGCTTCCTTTTAAAGTTACTTAGTTGGTTAAATTAAGCAATAATAGCAATCTTTCTTCTTATTTTTTATAAACATAATAGCTACTTAGATCTCTTAGTAACTAAGAGCGCTTAAAATGGACTTGAAAAATGTGTGTGAAGGGAATTGGTTTTCACATAAATTGGCTACCATAATGATGTCCAATTTCGTTAAAGGTATCTTTAAACTGCAATAATTAAATGTACAGCAATATCCAGGCTGTCTTTTCTAGACTTCCAACTCAAATTTAAATTCAAGCCTTAATATATAATGCAGCCCAGAAGTCCATTGTGTTATCTATTTAGGATAGAGAAAAGCTGTCTTTTTGATAAAAGTACCTCTGTCTTTAATTATTACTTCCGGTAAGCCCAGATGCTCTACGATGATGTTTTATGATACTTTCCTTAGCTATACTTGACAGCTAACAAGAGTCAGCTTTATCTTGGTTGGAGAATAAGTATCCCAATTACCATAGTTAATATGCCTTTATCAGTACTTATCCTAGGGTAAGCAAGAATTGATAAAGGCTTACCCTATCAAAAGTATAACACTAGTTTGAATTACCACTATCCAGAATCTTTCAGTATTAAAAAAAAATTTCATTTGCTTTATATTACTGCTCAACTACTGCAGTAAATCTACTTTACGCGAGTCAGCAACGAATCTGACCTGCACATAATTACTGTACCTGTCTAATAATTACTAAAAAGCATCAAGAGTCAGAGATAAATATATAGAGAAGTATTGCAGTTATCACTTGGGTTTAATCATGTTCATGCTAGATGTTTTCATTATTTGACTTTAGATATATTAACATTTTAGGTGGCTTTCTTCATAATAGTTTTAGTAGTAGAATAAATTCTTAGTTACTTTTTTGGTGAATAACAATTTAAACTTTCTAAGATGGTGCTTAGTGGGCTCTTTTATTTTCCAATCCATTAACCAAGGTTCTGTCTGCTTCTCAAATCCAGTCAATAAAACTATTTCAAGCTGAATACGTTTCAATTAATTTACTTTAGTCTCAACAGTTTAAGTACGTGTACAAGTACAAAATAGAACTCTACGCTACTTTATTATTGAACTTTCTACTTCATTAATTCAAGTTTAGAATGAAGTGAATCATATCTATTTTTTATCACTATAGGACTCGTTTTTATATCTCAACTAGCCTCAAATACAATTACTTTAAGACGTCTTCTCCTATTTATCTTTTTATTTTCTACGTCAACCTGTATCTGTTATGATGTTCTCTTAATACGCTCAGTAGTGCTTCTTTCCAACTCAGTCTTCTCTTTCTTTTTTCGAATTATTCTTCAAACCCTTGATTTGGTCTTTATTTTTTTTTTAGTTCCTTCTGGCATTTTCCTTATTTCTTGTAAGTTTTGTTGCTCTCATTAGTACTTCTGGTCCTTACTTTTACTTTTCCATTTAACTTTTTCAACAAATCCTAATGGTTGTTTATAACTTATAAAGTGTATAAAAATTTTCATGAAGAGTGAAATAAAATAGTAGTATGTTGTACAGATAGTGAAATTACTTCTATAAAATTGGGAATGTTTGAATCACTAGCTCATTTGATGTTCTGCAGGTTATGTTATATGTTTGCAATCGTTCTTTTATACAATAAAACAGTTTGGATTTCCAAAAAGATATTTTATTTACATAACAGTATAAACAGAGGACAACAATATAAAATCAAATTCCATTTAACCTAAAAGCTGGAAAACGGGCTTTTGGAAGGTCCTTACGACTCCTTCTTCAGCTTGGGGATGGGCGGCGATGTATTCCAGAGACCTCAAGATAGCTTGTGGTACTGGAGGAGGAGTTGGGAGGACATCGGATTGAGGTTGGAATCCATTTTCGTCAGCTACGTATTGTACGGAGACTGGTACACCTTCGGCGGAAGTGAAGCTGAAGCTACCCTGAGCTACGTTTCCGAATTCAGCACCGATTTGTTTCAATTGTCCTTGTACTTGGGCGGCGATTCCGTTGTCAGATTCGAAGCTAAAATCGTTATGCAATAAAGATTAACGTTTCGCAACAATAAATTTGTTAGATAATTATCGTTAATATGTTCAGCAGATTCATTAAAATGTTAATTGCACAGATGTTCACCATCGCGTAAGGCGGAAAATTTGCATAAGACTGATTAATTACCATCTTATTTACTTGAAGATTACATTTTAAACGTGTGGTTAATTCAAAAACAAATCTTACCCATAGGTGTAGCTACCGTCGGGGTTGATGTTTGAGTCAGCCCTGAGGATATTGGCGGCGGCATCTGATCCAGCAGAGGGAGTTGGCAACCTGGCTTGGGGGCGGAAGGGTTGTTTGTTGAAAAGGTGGCTGACGTCAGCAGCGGCGAAAGCCACAAGGGCAGCGAGAACCAGCTTAAAAATTCAAACATTATGTTAAAACTATTTTTTTTTGGTTTTAAAAATGTCATGCTTACCATTTGTTTCATGTTGAAGATGTGTTGGTTGATCTGACTTCGAGAACAGAATACCAAAATCTGGTTATCCTCTGGTATTTATACGAAACACCGAGCATATCTTCCTCGTTGTGCCCCCAAAAGTTCATGGGCATCTCGTCTATTAAATTAGAATTTTAATTTCCTTATGTAACATCTCTTCTATCAAAATTATGAAGTTTTTATGTCTGCAATTGATTTTTAACATGGTGATTTTTGAGACACAATTTTTAAACTGATTTTGCTTGTATATATGGGTTACGAATCCATATTGACACTAGTGGATTGCTTATTACCAAATTTATATTTAGATTTATATATAAATATATGAAATCTATAAATGCATGCACTTTAAATGCTTTTCCTTATTAATAGGTTTTTTTTGCATTTTTGAGCCTTAATATTGAACAAAGAATGTTAAATGTGTAACAGTCATTAAAAGCTTGATGAGTATAAGTTTTTATATAGTAATAATGCGGGAGAGGTACGGATTATGCAATATTTTCTGTCAATTTTATGTTATCTTCAAATTTGATATTTATTTTCTTACATATTTTAATGGTTTTGTAATTGCTAGATTTCCTTTTGCGACATCATTAGCGATAACAGTTTTTGCTGCGGTAGATTTGACCATAGTTTTCCTCAGCAAAACTCGTTTTTTCAAAATAAAACATCTTCACAAAGAAGATCTACAAAACATTGAAAATTATCGTCCCATATCCCTTCTATGTACCTCGTCCAAAATCTTTGAGATGATTATATGCCATTATATATTTCCCCCAAATCAATCAAAGCTATCGATCTCAATCTTTGCACCTTGTTCTGATTTCTCTAGTCTGCTCTCAATAAAAAAGTTAAGTTGATGTGATATATACTGACTTCAGCAAAGCCTTTGACCAAGTAAACCACTGCATCTTAATGGAAACGTTGAGAAAGCTGTTTAATTTTTATAATGGTATTATCTTATCTTATTGGTCGTTAACTGAAGGATGCAAATTAAAATTATTTAATGCCTACCACTGGAGTTATACAAGAGTTCAATCTAGCTATTCAACCTGTATGTCAATGACCTGATTTCAAGTATCTCTTGTTGCAGACTAGCCTATGCTGACGATCTGAAATTCTTCTGGCATGTCACGGACAAGATGAATTGCTTATTGCTGCAAAGCAATATCAACCTGGTTAGGAATTGGTGTGATCGCAATCATATAAATCTTAACGTTTCTAAATCCTGTATTAGGTCTTCATAGAATCAACACCTCAATAATATGTTACTATGCCATTGTCAATTTTACTCTATCCAGAACGAAATTGATTAAGGGCCTAAGAATTATTTTTGACGATAGTGGCTGCTTCCTCAAGACTATTGGGGTTTATTATTTGAATTCGCAGGCTTTTTAGCAATTTTCTTTCTAGGGTAATGCTATATTTCTCTTTGGTTCAATTCAAGCTCGAATTTGGGTTTCTGGTTTGGTCCATCTTATAAAGGCTACATTAACTTCCTTGAATATAAAGGCGCTTTTTCAAATATTATATATTTAGAGAGGATGGTTCCTATCCAGTGAGAAGGTATAATAATAATCATCTGTTATCTCGGTTCAACTAGATTCAATAGATTCTCCAACTCTTCTTCATCACATTTCTTTGCAGGTGCCGCACTCTTCCTGCAGAGCAAATGTTACTTTTGCTTTAGATCGTGCCAGAACTAACATTCAATATCAGGCTCCTATTTTTTTAGGTGCAAAACTTTAACAATTTCGTTTCCACTTTCTTAATATCTTTCAATGCTTTCTGAGACACATAGTTTTTGAGCCACATTGATACACGGTGAGTTGGGCAATCACTGGAGAATGAGTTATCTTTTTCTCTTTCTGTTTTGTATGTACCTGTTTTTTAGAATGTTATTTTACTTTGTATTACATTTCATAATTTAATTTCAACTATGGCTCCATTGAATAATTTAGTCTATAGTTTGTGTTATATTTTGCCATTGCTAATTTTGGTTTTCCTGTAATTAGGCTCTGGCATGTTGGAAAATAAAGATACATAAAAAAATATATTGAAAGGAACTAACTCCACCAGTTACGATAGATATATGATGTGATTCACATGCCAGTACCAGTCAAAAATTTTTTTGCTGCCAAGTAAAAAATGGATTAAGAAATAGTATACTCAACGCAATCTTAAAAAATATGTAAACTTGACAACTCCTCTTTATGACTTCTTCTTTTTGTTTAAGTGACTCGTCCTTTACGAATGTTGACAATCATTAGCGCTATCTATACTTTGTCGATCGTTTTTTTACAGAGACTTATCGTAGTCTTATCATACCATTGTCGCAAATTCTTTAGCCACGATATTCTTTGACACCCGGGTACTTTTAGCCTTCTATTTTTTATTTGAGAAGTCCGTATTCTTCGTTTCAGAGAACGTTTCCAAGGAATTTCAAGTTTCGTTCTTTAAGTGTGAGCATAACTTCGAGACCCTTTGATATTTTCGCAAGCACATCTACATTTCGCACTGTGTTCATCCAGGACATTTTCAACATCCATCGATACGTCCACGAAAGAGAATAGAGAATACTGAATACGCACTTTATTTTTACAAATGATGCTCTGGCTCAATTTGAATATAGGCCTCCTGCATAGCACCCCAGTTTTCGTTAACCTGGCATCTAAAATATTTATATGACTTAACCCGTTCGATTTGTCGGTTCTGTACCTGTAGAATACCTCCTCCAGCCTGATTCTTACTAATAAAGACCATCATTTTGATTTTTATGATGTTTGAATTTAATCCAAACTTTGCACTCTTAGTTGCCACATGGACAACGAGTTTGCGATTATGATGGCGTATCTAAGTATATTTATGTTTACGCCATTAATGGAAACTCCTTCAGGGTTGTTTTCCGGCACACCTTTCAATATTTTGCTGAGATTGTTATTCTGAGGCCTCCTGTGACCCATGGTTTTCTATTTTTAATATTAAGCTTTTTTTAAGGAAAACACTGATTTGTCAGGAGCCATTTCAACTGTATTCCAATGTACCAAGGCTGTAGTAGAAAAAGCATTGAAATTCGCTCTGCTGAAAATTCTGCCTACATAATGAGACCAAGACAATGCAGTGTGGCATCGTTCATGGCCAGAAATAGAGAAGCCAGAAGAGAGTACTGTACATGTAACACCATTAAAATTTGAACACAAATAGTCAATGGTAGTTGCAGATGAGGATATTATTCCTGTGGGAGAAAGAACATGCATTTTTAAGCCACAAGACTCTAATATACTTAAAAGAGAAGTACGATGTCTAAGGGTTCATCAAAAATTCGCCAAAAATCTCTTATATGTATTAAGCAACCATTCAAAACATTAAGAAATATAATTAATATAGATGATAAAGAATAAAGGTCCACAATGAGATCCTTGAACAAACTCAGATGTTATTGAATATTTGTTAGAAATAGTTCCATTTATCTAAACATTAAACTTGTGATTAGTTAACTAGGTACTCAGTATAAATTAACAAGTTACTCTCAATAGATAGATTAGATAAAAATCCATGTTGTTCCAGAACGACGTTATGTTTAGGTTTAAATAAGATATCCAGGAATGCCATTCATGTCTTCTCAGGTATATGCTCGGAAAATGTAAGGACTTTACACGATATAGTTGGAAACTATTTTGATAAAATTAATAGCTATTATAGGAACTCCACCGCTTAAAAACTGAATAACCGAATAACACAATTTTGTTAATTGCAGACAGAATAAAAGTTAATTAATAAAAAACAATTAACAATGCAGTTTTTTATATATATTTATAATGAATTCGCTGTCGACTGTGATTAATTCACAACATCAATAAGATATCTAAAATAATTAAGATCCCCCATGATAGAAAAGCTACCTGCTAACGTAAAAACTTTTTCAGTTGGCATTTAAACATGCATATAAAAACATTTCATGTTTAATAAATTGCCGATATAAGAAACATAAATAATGTAATAAAAAACATCCCGTAAATAATAATAACCACTTTTATTTTCAACGAAACGAATTTGCATTATTTTAAGAATTAAGCATTTTTGGTTTCTTTAGGAAAATACCATTCATCAGTGACCTTCTGCTCGTCAAGATTAATCCTTTAGCTATATTTAGGTAGACAATTTATTTTTATGGCCCATCAATAATACTAAGATAAATTATTGTAATCTTACTTAAAATATTAGCAGATCCTTTTTATCAAGATTCTAATTTATTCTTTTTAATGTATATGGTTTATGTTCTATAACCCACAGTTTCTTAGGCGGCCTCTCAAGACCAATAATGAATATACTACCACCTACTTGTATAATCTCAAGGAGGCAGGCATCGCAATAAATTTAGGTAATTTTAAAAATCCTATTTTTTTTATTTATGCACAAAATAAGTGACCAGTAAGTAACAAGGAGATCTATCGCCATTATACTGGTCAGTTCTCGTAGAGGAACTCCTTATAGGAACAAGAAATGAAAACGAACGACAATTGGTCATAAAAGTCAGAGACAAACGCATGAACTATGTGTCAGAAAGAACAGAGATAAGTAAAAACAATCCGCTTCAATAAAGGAGTTTAATATGAAAAACTGTTGCAAATATAGCTGCAGCATTTACATCGACTTTTACTACCAGTGTTATTAAATACCTTTAAGAACGTTTCTTGGATCAGCAGCACATCAACGCTTTTGTTCTAGAAATGTGTGAATCTCAATCTTTTTTGATTGAGTAGATTTTTGCACTGGAGCATTATTCATTGTGCGGCTTATGAGAAACCAAAGGTGAGTAGATGCATAAAGTGCTGTTGCAATGTTGTAATGAAGCCGAGAAAAAAATACCACTAACTTAGGTCTCCCTTAGAGATTAGAAATATTTATGGCTTGCAGTGACAGGAAACTCACAGTTAAAAGCTTTTTAGGCTTAAGAATATTACGAGAAACCGATAAAAAAATCCAATTTTGTAAATATACTTTCGTTTTAAGTGCACAAAGTGAAACACTTTATTAATTAATCAACTCTATAGTTAAAATAATAATTCTTGATTTTAATTTGATTTGACTTTGATTTAACGGCTCATACAGTTTAGTTCTCATTACTTCAAGCTTCTTGGCAATAATATTCTTATTTTTCGACTAATTAACTTGCGATAGTGAATATTCTATAAATGTTTTAAATATGTTCCAGTGATATTTAGTAAAAGGAAAAGGTCACCTGGTCAATGGTATTTTTCTAAAGAAACCGAAAAAGCTCCTAATTCTTTAAACAATGTAAATTAGATACGGACCAGACGATGAAACTAAAAGTGTATATATTATCTCCTGAATATGTTAAGATGTTTTTTTTATTATAATAGTTATGTTCTTTATACCGGTACCTAATATATTCAACTTATAAAATGTTTTTATGCATGTTTTATTTTATTGCCATTAAAACTGTTAAGTTGGCAGGTGTCTGTTGCATTCAAGGCGGATTCTAATAATTTTAGGTTTTTTTTATGGTTTTTAATTAACCGTTCACGATGGGTAATAGTTGTCAACATTTAATTCGATATTTCAACAGTAATTGTTTTTAATATTTCACATCAAATATGTTAAAAAAATATTATAAATTATAACATCATCCGTTAATTTACTAAAACTGTAAATTCATAGCCACACTAAATGAATGCCTTTACGAATTTAAATCAACCGCCATAGCACCTGAGATGGAGAGCCGTACTTGTCACTAACGTCATTCAGACAACCCGCATTTCTTTATAGGCATTTCCACGCAAACCACTAAGTAACTATCTATAGGTAATAGCAATTAAGCGGTTTTGCTTATATTTTGATTACAAGAGTAACGAAATACAAGGGTAATTTGTAATGTCATTATTTTATATTAATAATACCGTAAACCGGGGTGACTTTTTCACCCCCGTGGGGACTTTGCTCCATTTAAAAAAAAAAAATTTATTTTAATTCCCGCTCAAAAACGTGTAAATATAACGCACCCAAACCGCGAGTGTATCCAACATTACCAATTTGGCTATACCGAGCGCGCAGCGCACATACCTTCAGTACTATATTTGTGTTCTGTGCCTTCAGTACCGTTCAGTCAACTGCAGAGGGAAGATACGCTTAATATTTTGTTATAATTTAACCTCAAAAAATTTTGTGTGTATTTTGGTTTTTATTCTAGGTGTAACAAGTAGGTATGGCAAAGTTGATATTGAATTATCTTGTGATTATTTTTTACCTAGTAGAACTATTTAATAGTCTGTCAACTTTAGTGTCAACATTTCGCAGTTTTGGGGGTTACTTTTCACCGGAGCAAAGCCACCTGAAACTACACGTCTGGGGTTACTTTGCTCCGGCTAAAGTATTTCAAATAAATAATGAAAAAAGCTTCTGTTTGTTTTTTATCAAAAAAAAACTAAAGGTCGGCGTCATGAATTATTTGTTTTGTTTCAGCATGACTAGGAAATATCAAAGAAAAGCTGGGACCAGAAGGTATGCAGACTATATCAAAGAAACATTGGAAGAATGCTTGGCTCAAGTTAGATCAGGGGCACTATCACACAGAAAAGTAGAACAAAAGTACATTATACCTAGAAGAACGATTTTAAATAAACTTAAGAAAAAACATAATAAAAAACCAGGTGGTCAACCTGTTTTTTCTTTACAAGAGGAAGAGGATTTTGTTGAGTGCATTATTGCTTTGGGAGACTTTGGTTTTCCAGTCGATACTCAAGAGCTGCGTCATATTATTAAGGATTATCTGGACAGATGTGGGAGAAATGTGAAGATCTTCCAGAATAATTTACCCGGCATTGAATGGGCAAATTCGTTTATTGCAAGATATCACCATTTGTCTTTATGCTTTGCCGAGAATGTAAAGCGTGCAAGAGCGGCAGTAGATGAAACTGTTCTACGCAACTTTTTCAATAATTTGGCTGTTGCTTCAACCAATATATGGAATTTTGATGAGACAAACCTTACGGACGATCCGGGGAAAAAAAGGGTCCTTGTCAAGAAAGGTTCCAAATACCCTGAATATATTCGAAATGCTTCGAAGGCATCAATATCTATCATGTTCGCAGGAAATGCTGCTGGAGAACTGTTGCCACCATATGTGGTTTATCGAGCTACTAATATGTGGACTACATGGACAGAAAATGGGCCAAAAGGATGTCGCTATAATGCTAGTTCTTCGGGTTGGTTTGATAACAACATATTTACTGACTGGCTCGAATTTCAAATGATGCCGAGATTGAAAAAATTAGAAGGAAAGACAGTGCTAATATGTGACAATCTTTCTTCTGATTTAACAGTTCATTCCCTTAGATTGTGTCGTCAAAATCAAGTAAGTTTAGTTTGTTTGCCGGCAAATAGTACCCACCTAACACAGCCTTTGGATGTGGCATTTTTTCGTCCAATCAAAATAGCTTGGCGCAAAGTATTATCAGAATGGAAAGGCACTCACAGAATGAAGATGGTATTAGAAACACAAACATTCAGAAACAAAATTTTCCTCGACTCTTATCAAAAATGATGAATATGATTAAGCTAACCATCAAAGATAACTTGCTTTCCGGCTTTCGCAAATGCGGAATATTTCCTTTAAATATTGAGGAGGTTTTAACCCGCATTCCTTCAACCTCACATAATAAAAGTATGATAGAATCTTCTTTCCTTAAAATACTGGACACAAGAAGAACTTTGTGTACGATGACAAAAAATAATCGTTTAAATTACAAAATTTAATATTCCTCCAGGCAAGAGTGTGTGCGCTGAGAATGAAATAGAAGAAGAAGCAATAGAACAAGAAGATGGAGCAACAGAGAGAGGATATACTTCATTTTAATGACAATTCATCAGATGATACAAGCTTTGAAGAGCTCGAGAAAGAACATGAAATCGAAAATGAGTTTATAAATTTTGTTGAAGGAATAGACCCTCAAAAAAAAGATAATTTCGATATGGTTGTAAAGGAAGTAGGGCGTTTTGTTGTATTTGTTTATAAGGGACAACTTTACCCCGGGCAAATCGTTTCCTTTACCAGAGAGGATGTCCGAATTAAATCTATGCAGAAGTCGCTAAAGATGTGGAAATGGCCCTCAAAGCCAGACGAGCTTAATTATTCATGGTCTGTTGTTCGGGGATCTATTAAACCCCCTAAACAAGTTACAAAAAGAGGCATCTTCTCTGTGCCTGAGCTCGCCTGCTGGTATAGTGACTAAATCCCTACTTTAATTATTAACCTAATGCCTTACCTATTATACGTCTTTCCTATTTTTAGAATCTATTTTTAATTTTTGTAGTTTTGCATTTATTTTTTAATTAAACTGCAATGCGTTATTCAAGTGTTAATATTTTTTGTAATATTTAAGAAACATTTGCATTTCCTTATATTAAAAACCTCAAAAACTTTGATTTTTTTAAATTTTTACATCCCTCTTTTTACTCGCCGGGGAAAAGTAAATAAAACATAAGGTTAACTTTGCTCCAACGTATAAAATGTAAGAGTTTTGCCTACATATTTACGGTGGGGCAAAATAACCCAGGGCTATGGGCGAGTTTGCTCCAATTTTCAAACTAAAAAAAAAACAAGATATTCGATATTTTTACGCACAAATCTTCAAAATAGTAATTCTTTAAGATGTTTCTTGTATGTAGAATGCAACTAGAGTAAAGAAATTTCGTAATTTTGTAGCAATTTTAGCAATTTTTAAATTTATCTTCAAAAAGAGGAGCAAAGTCACCTCGTTTTACGGTATATAAAGGTAAATAAATAAAAAAATACTATTATCAAGCCGCGTCTTATCTAGCGGTTATAACTGTCAATATCATTAATATCAAGGGATGAAAAAAGAAAAGGCCGTATTAATCAAATAACCAAGGTTTAACCAAAACATAATTCCTAAATCCAGATGAGCCTCATGAAATAGTCCTACAGTATGTAAGTGAAATGCCAAATGACTTTTTTTATTCCGTAACTCTTGTAAACCAACCAGTAGTACCGCTTGACTCTTGTAAAAATCAGACATCTTTAATTAAATCTGGGATTTTTAAACGGTGAAAATAGTGCCAACCTAACCAGAACATAACTATAGTGAATACCAAATGAACCGCCGAATGAAAGGCCTATGAGCTTTTTTCCACTTTTACTCAGCTCCACTTTGATATAGTTGACATTGATACATATGGATACCGCTCAAATGAATTTTGATAATGGTTTTGTTTTTAATTTTGTGGTTTTCTATTTACATTTTTACATTACTCTTGTAAAACGACCATAACCAATATAATATACCGCTTAAACGACTATACAGGTTGGGGAATCAGTAGGCATAAAGAGAGATACCTAAAGGCAAAATTTGACAGCACACACGCAGGCATTTCATGCGTTCTGCTACTTAAAATTTAAATACTATATAAAAATAAACTCAAAACTCTTAAGTAAACTTAACAAAAATTAACGTAGTACCAGAACGGAATTGAAAACATCTTTGCTCATTTTCCTGAGACCAATATCAAACAACGGAAGGATTGTGTTTTCTATGTAATGCAAAAGAAAATTCGTCTGAAATTTTTCCATCATGTTTCCACAAAATTCCATTCTTTTCTGGTATTCACTGGTATTCGAGAAATATCTTCTGAGTTTTGGAACATTTGAAGCACTTGAACTATAATGTTTTTTAAAACAGTTCGATGGTCCGTACCCAGTTCTACTTGATCGTGTTGAATCCACTTCTAGGGCACCATGACCCTTTCTTCCAGTTGTCCTTAATCCTGAACCCTTTCGATAGAAGATTCTTACACTTAAGTGTAGCATTTAAAACAATCTAAACGACAAAATGATATCACAAAATATGATACCACATTAGAAATAATTTTTTCACAAGGAATCTATGCTCAAATGTAATTGAAAACAAATACGTACATTTTACTTCGGAAGGAGTATAAACAGCCATAATAGCGTAAGAAAAAAATAATAGCGCTTTAAATTTCCGCATTGCAACATGAAGTCACACAGCAAAATTTCTGTAAAAAAAAACAGCAAATATCTATAAGTGAATGTCGTGCCTGCATCTTTATTATTTTGCATCAGTATTATATCACAGCATTTATACCATTAATAAATATTTGTAGGCCCGATTTTTTCCTTCAAAAATGGCATTGGCTTCTTGATAAAACTTGGCATTTGACAATTTCTAATTGGCATTCTGGTAAGATATTGTTAATCTCTGCAAATCGATTTAGCTCATCAGATATATGCTTTTCAATAATTTTAGAGGTAGCAGGTAAGATGCTAATAGGTCTAAGAACTTTAAGTTCTGAAGGATTAACAATTTTTGCAACTGGCTTGATAATATTCTTTTTCCATAATGTAAGTGTTCTCTTAATTCAAAAAGCCAAGCACAACTTTAAGTCTCTTATGCTAATGCCATCTACTTCTATTCAAATTAGGAAAGATTTTATGAATAGTACTGGAATTTGAAACGGAAAAGGTATGTGTCTTATTGGTAAATCTATTATTTTTATAAAAATTAATAATTTTTGCATAAAAGTTAAGCATTTTGTATTCCGTCTTAATTTTAACTTTTAAGCCGCAGTTTCCCAAAGTTCTTTTTCCTTTTGATGTGTCACTTGAATGTTATTTTTTCTCCAGTGATCGCGTGTTTAATAAAATTTCGTAGCTGTCTGCATGGCTCTGTAGGTGCACCTCTGACTTTGATTTTTGGTCTTACTTTCTCATTAATATCTCTAGAGTGGTACAAACTATCCCACTGAATTAAAGATCCTTCCTCAATAAATTCGTTAATATTAATATTGCTATAATTTCTAAAGGATATTGTTTTTTAAGGTTTGCTATTTTATAGGCTTTCTAAATAGACATGTCTAAGGTTATGACCAGTTAAGCTTTCAGATATTGCTTTAGACTTTGAATATACAAATACCAGGCTTTGATTCGCAATAATTATATCAATACAAGTTGAGATATTTGTATTTTGGTTAATTCTAGTGGCTCCGAAATTGGTTGCGAACAGCCCAGATAGCACAGTGCATATCCATGAACATGGCCGGATTAAGGTTTTATGGGGCCCGGGGCTAATAAAGGATCAAGGGGCCCCTTATAAATAAAATGCAAAAAATATTATTTATAACACTACATATATATATTACTTATATAAAAGAAACAGTTTTTTTTGAAAATAGGAATATTAAAATACCTTTTTTCGTTATTTCAGTTTTACAAAATCTTCTATTACGTCATTAAACTCTAAATCCTTCAAAACGTCCCTTTCTATACACATTAATGTTAAAGAAGACAGACGTGTTCATCCTGCATTGTGGCTCTATATTTATTTTTTATATAAACTAGCTTGGAAAAGGAACCTTCAGACTCACAATTTGC
The DNA here is from genome assembly GCF_022605725.1 of Anthonomus grandis grandis. NCBI lineage: Eukaryota > Metazoa > Arthropoda > Insecta > Coleoptera > Curculionidae > Anthonomus > Anthonomus grandis. The sequence continues at coordinate 11,605,841 of NC_065558.1, forward strand.
TGGTATCTGGATTGGTATCGATAGATAAATTTTCAAAAGCGTATATACGTAAGGAAACGTGTCAATTAATTGGTGTTCTAAAATATATCTTAAAAGATCAAGTGGATTGCATATTTTTTCGGAAGAGGTTTTAAGAAGTTCCGAGAAAAATACCAGCTCATCTGTTAAATTAATATTTAGGTCATCTGCGTACACGCTTATTTTGCAGAAAACTCTTCAACTTCTGATTTAGATAAACATACATTAGAGCTAAGTTTTGAAATCAAACCAAACAACTGGGCAAGATCTGAATATGCATTACACCGTCGTTCTAATTCATTGACCAGCTTATCTACTATTACTAAAAATGACTGCGTGCGAAATAATTCTCTTATTCAATAATATTTCATTTTTACCGTCCGGGTATTTTTTTTTGTCGCTTTGACCTACCCACAGAATACTCATATTCTTCCTGTGGTAGTAAACTTTTGGCTTCTTCTTCAAACAAGTCAAATTGGTCTCGGAAACAGGAAACACTTCTGATTAGCCCTTTTAAAATGTTTTCATCAAACAACAAATCCAGACCTGGCTTTTGAAGTATATTGGAAGCTTCCCCAAAAAGTCTTAAAATTTTACTCCAAAAGGTAGCCATTACAAGAGTCTCCATTTTTATCATTTGTTTAGAAAGTCCCATGGCTTCTAACTTGGTGTCTTTTTTTTCTGATGGATCATCCGACATCATTTTTAAGCAGCTGTTTATTTGGACATAGCTTGTTACTAACGCTTTTGCTGCATCTTCTCTACAGCTCCAACGAGTGGTACTTAACGACTTGACAGTAAGGTTTTTGCCAATATTATCTAAAAGCAAATGCCATCGATGTGTGGAGGAGCCAAAAAAAGCATACAATTTTTGCAAAAAATTAAAAAACTTTGTAGCATCAAGGCAATCGTCAACAGCACATTCTCCAACTAAATTTAAAGAACGTGCAAAACATGGCACGTAAAAAGCTACCTTACCCCTCTGAATGATGGGGCCCGGGGCTCCAGCCCCTTTAGCCCCATGGGTAATCCAGGCCTGTCCATGAAATGTCCAAATACATTACAGAGTATTCCGTAACCTATACGGATATCCAGTGGATATACCAATTTCGGCATGACTAAAGATATTTATTAAATATGTTGTATATTCCAGGGGACCTTCATAAATGGATACGTCATTACATTTTATAATAAATAATGGTATATTCAAAATTCGGCTGGATCCAAAAATGATGTCCATCAAGCGCCCATATGGTATCCAAAAGGATTTAAGGGATTATCGCTTGGTATCCAGAGAATACCTAGCACTGGACAGGTTTTTGCTGTTTTTAAAAAATATGCGTACTTTAGATAAATGTAATTTAAAATATAAGATCTACGCACCATTTATTGCTCCCGAGTAAAAACCGTAACGCTAAATATCCAATATTGGAATCCAGCGGGTATCCACAAATGGTGACCAAAAGGATTTACATGAGTGTGTCATTCGCAGTATCCACTGGATATCCAGTGAATACTTGCTATACATGCATATCCATCGGACTGTCCATTTATTCAAAAGGTGATAGATTTGTGCTATCTGGGAAGTATATACAACATAAAATTAAATCGAATAACCTGAGAAGGTTGAGATTGAAAATCGACATTCAGATCACCAATAATTATTAAGTTGTCACACTGGGGCACTAATCTTAAACAAGTTTTCCAAATTATCTTTATCCAATTATCCAATTCTATATCTTATTCCAAATTATCTTATTTTCTGCAGAGGGACGATATATATTTAGTAATAAATATTACTCATTTCGGATTTATTAGATACATTCATAACTTCAAGTCAGCGTAATTAGTATCTAACGAATAATTGGAAAACTGTTAATATCGAAATGGTCACCTCTATAAAGCAGAGCAACCTCTATTATAGCACCTCTGTCTTTCCTTAAAAGTTAATTTAAAAAGTTTATTTAAATCTGAATTTAATTAAGTTTTTATAACACATCGTATTATATTTTGATTAAATCGATAAAACAACTATTGAAAATGTTGATAAATATTTTTTAGAAAAAACTTAAGTTACTTAACCCGGTTGTGGTTAAAGCGGACTACAACCAGGTTATTCACAGCTGACTTCTGTCACTGAATTGACAATTTTCTGGATAGACATTTGTAAACGTCAGGAATTAGGCTTATCAGGGAAGGATAAGTGGAAACTAGTTGAAGAATCTTAGTAGTGCAGGAAACTAAGGCACTTCAATTAGTTAAGAGAAATGTTCAATAGTGTATATAAGTTTCCATAAATAACACATTATGGATTGGGTTATTTCCGACGAGCTATCGTTGACTGTAGGGCATGTAGTGGGGTGGGTAAGTGCTGGGGCTATGATAATTGGGGGAGTTATCCCTTATATACCCCAATATCGGCAAATCAAGAAGACCCGAGACGCTGAGGGGTTTTCTCTATTAGTATGTTTAGCTCTTCTAATAGCAAATACCTTAAGGATTTTGTTTTGGTAAGTTTGGAGCTTTCATTTCAGTATAATAGTAAAGAGGCTTTTAAAGTACAGGCACTTTTATTTGAAAATTCACAATAAATATATACATTGCAGTGACATGTACAGTTACACATAGATAACTAAATACTATTAGAATGAGACCAAACTGAGGCAAGAGTTCTCACAGAAATTTTGTTTGTGGATGATAATAGTTTTATTTGTAATGATCATTCTGTCAGTGAATTAATATTAAGATTTGGATTCTTAGGAACAAATTGCCTTTTAATGCAGATACAATATCAATTTTATAACATGAACAGCAGTAACAAAAACTAAATTATTAGGATTTCACATTGGCTCGGCTTTAAACTGGAACTTGTGTTCTAAATTTGCTGCAGCTTGTTTTGCTATTTTTCATCTTAAAAAACTTTCTGACTAAAATACTGTCATATTACTTTTCTCACTGTGTATTGCACATAAAATACAGGCTTCATTTTTGGGAAGCATCTAATCATAATAAGACTTATGGGCTTATATTTCAAGATCATATTACCAAGATATGCAATAAGGTTTTTCTGGTTGCTATGCTTTTAGAGTAATCTCTTATTGCTTAGACTTTAACATAGCTAAAAGTACTTATGATGCTCTTGTGGAGTCTTACTTGAGCGGTGGCATATGTTTTTGGAGCTTATGTGATCAATATAGTTTTGACTCACTCCTTTTACTGCTGAAAAGAACAATTTGCTTTCTTTCTAAAATATGATATTGTGAGTCATACCATCCATGTCTTACAAAAAAAAAAAAAATTAACACTTTCTTCCTTATATACAGTATTGTGCAAAAAGATAGAAACATTGAACTTTTCTGTTATATATCTTTTAGTATCTATTATAAGTAAGGTTTATATATTATTTACAAGAATAGTTAGAGCCTGTTTATATTTTCATATTATCATATTTTTTGTATCATAATAAAACACCAAATTGTTTTATGCAAATTTATTATTCAAAAATATAGCAACAAAAAATAGTTTTGATTCTAAAAAAAAATATAACGCAACTAAATTAAAATCAATTCAATATTTCATGTAGTACCCCTTCTCCTTTATAACATCTGCACATCTTCTTGGCATGGACTCAATTAATTTCAAAATATAGTCATTGTTCACTTCTTTCCAAGCCTTTTCCACTATTTCAAAGAGAATATTTGTATTAGAGCATGTTAGGTGCCTGATTTTGGTGTCAATGTAATGCCATAAATTCTCTATAGGGTTTAGGTCTGGCGATTGAGATGGCCCGACCATTACATTTTTTTTTTCATTGGATAGCCACCTCTTAACAAATTGAGAAGCATGTTTTGGATCGTTGTTATGCTGAAATATGGCTGTTACTGGCATGACTTCATCCATATATAGCACTAAATGTGTTTGCAGAATGTCTTTGTACATGAAATGATCCATTTTGCCCACTATTCTTACTATGGATCCCATGCCATGAGCCGAGAAACATCCCCATACAAGAATATTTCCCCCTCCATGTTTAGCTGTGGGGCAAATGTACTTTTTGTTTAATTTTTGTTCACTGGGGCGTCTGACGTACATCACTCCATCAGTCCTGAATAAATTATATTTAGATTCATCACTAAATACGACTTTCTTCCAATCAGCTACAGACCAGTGGACATGAGATTGGGCAAAGTGAAAACGAGCCTTGACATTCTTCTTCGAGAGTAACGGTTTTTTGGCGGGGCGACGAGCAGGTAAGTTGGCATCAAGTAATCTTCTCCTTACGGTACTGGAACTGAGCTTTGCTCCTTCACCCTCTTTTAATTTTGCCAAAATTTGGGAAGAAGACGAAAAAGGATTTTCTTTGGAAAATCGTAGCAGCTGCCTATCCATCCTCAAATTTATTTTTCTGGGTCTACCAGAAATGGGCGCCGGTGCAGCTGTTCCAGTAAGGCGAAATTTTTTGCAAACTCTGGATACAATTGACCTGTGAAGCTGTAAGCTTCTTGCAATGTCACTCTGCCTAACACCATTTTCATAATGGTCCACAATAATTTTTCTTACATCACCATCAGAGATGTTTTTGAGCAATCCATTTTAAGTTAATTCTGAGATTCAAAAATAACAACTTTACAGGGGGTAAATCGATATTGATAAAATGAACTGATAAAATAAATGTGAAACAAGAATGTTGCTATATTTATGCACATTGTCTAAATAAACAAACATGAAGTTCCTTACTCTGTATTGGCATTCTTATGATATCTGGGTATATTTATAAATAATACAGAGGTGTGTACTTAAAAGTAAAGAAATAATATGGAATAAATAAAGGAGCAAATAATATTTTTAAAAACATCACTTGTTGCTATATTTATGCACAATACTGTATGTTATAGACTGCAAGTTTTACAATTAAAAATAATAAAAATTAAGTTATAAGAGACAATTCTTCAGATTGCACATACTACACACTGAGCTAATAAAGTCATTTCTTTATATGGTTAAGAAAATCTTTAACTACCTTCCTCTTGAAATTAGAAAAAATAGACTGTCCTGTTAGATTTAAGAAAGCCTTAAGGAAAATATTGGTCTTGAAAGCCTGTTACACCATGAATGAATAATGTAACTAGCTGGAATTAATAGTCTACTTATCTTTTACATAATTAGTGTGTTTTATTTTTTATAAGTTTTAATGTTGATGAATTATCAATGTATATTATACACACTTCCCCTAGTGTTACTTGTATTTTATTATTATAATAAGATACAAGGATAAATTTAGCTCATAGCAAGGCTTTATCAGCAACTCTGTTGGTGATAATAAAGGTGGTATTTGAATTTGAGACTAGAGTGTTTCAAATGCAGAAGAAAGCGTTAAGAAAATATTGCTAGTGTAGGTATTGAGCATTCATGCAGAAATTTAAATGAAAAATATAATGTTCTCACTTGCCCTCTATGTATTAGAAATATTGATTTATGTTAAGAAAAATTTGAACAGTTTTGCCGCCTTGGAAAAGATTCATGAATAAACACAAAATTTAATACCAAATTGCAAGTGCCTGGTCACAATCTAGCACTGTTTGAAAAGAATCCTCACTATATGGGTGTAAGACTGTACAATAAATTGCCTAATCATATGAAAAAGATGATTTTTTCTATGTTTAAAAATAATATTAACTTTTAAAGTACAAACATTTTTAAATATCATATATTAATGCACAATAAAGACACACATTGATAGAGTTCTCACAGAAGTTGAATTAAAAAGTGTCCTTAATTTTGGGACATTTCATTGTAAACACTAAACTTGTTTTTTATTATTTGAGGAACATCTCTGATATTGTTACCCTTTTTGACATACCTACTCAGAATTTGCAGAATCTAGTTTTTCCTGTTAAAAAAAGTCATTGGATATTACTAATGATGTTCATGTGACTTGTAGGATAAATAATATAAATCTGCTCCTTCCTACTTCTACTCTTACCATGAACTCATTTACATATTTAAATTGAAAAAAGCATAAACATATTAAATAGTAATGAAATAAACTTTTAAAAGATCATTACGGAAACCTTAATACCCAGATTATAATAGTGAGGAGTATTTTATGATAACTTGTGACCTTATCCTGTGTTTTACATTTTTATTTTCTTTAATGTATTTTTATAACTATGGCATTTTATTTTTATCTGGTATTTTGTGTTAATATTTTTTTAAATTCTTCTAAAAAATTAAATAAATAATTTTTTTATTTAACAAAAATATACAACATAACACTTGCTTAAGAGTAGACACACAATTAATTTTTAAAGTTGTATGTGTGTCTCTAATCACCGATTATTAAGTATAAGGAGAAAATGCTTTTTATTTGCCACAACTTATATATAATTTCTTTCATTATTATAATTTTAAATATATCACTATATTATTTGTCTTGGTGTTTATATTTAAAGCATTTCAACCATACATAAGGCATTTTGACAGTGGCAACGGACAGTGACATTTTATATGTTGTTGTAAATTTAATTTTTTTGTTTTCTTTCTAGTTAATATAAAACAAAATCAAAATATTAAAGTAAAGAGAATCTTCTGTGTTTTTTATGTTACAATATTATGCAAGAAACTGCTTAAAAAATGACTAATATTGCATCTAAAGTAGGTGGAAGAATACTAATATTTATGCAATTGTTGCATCAACTAATATTGATGCAACCTTGATCAGGGACAACTGAATAAAAAAACATGTTGTTCTGCACATTGTAAGGATTTACAATTAAACTTTTTTTGGAATTAATTTATGAGATTTACAGTAACAATTATAAAAAGAGGACAAACATATTATGTTTTTATCAACGAACATAACAACAAACTTATTATATTTATTATATATATAATAGTAGTCAAGTTTTTACCATATTACTATAAATAAAAATCTCTTATTTACTATATATAAAAGAATTGTTTTGTCTAAATAATTATTTATTTAAATATATTTAAAAAAATCGATTTTGTGCATGATTAAGAAAATTCACGACTACTAGTTTTTTAAAGCCTAAATTAAATAAATACAGGTTAATGAAACCTAACCTAAAGTAATGTCAAAATTAACCTAATAAACTACATAATACATCTAATACAATATTCAAAATGTTTCGCCTTTAAACTTGAGGGGGCCAATATGCCTATTAAAGGGAGTATCTTGACCTTAGAAACTGACTCATTTTGTCTTAAATCTTTTATTAAATTTTAGATTTAAAATTTTAGGGTTTTAGACTAGACAATGTAGGAACTTGTCATTGAAAATTATATGTTTGCATTGATATTGTGGTAAAGTTTTAAGACATATTATTGTTCTTCTAGTACTGCATAGTTTAGATCTTCAATTGGTGTTCTCTTTTTGACAGCTATATATTTAATAAATTTTATTTGTACAAAATGAATATTAGAATATGGAGGGCTGACACTACTACATTTTTTAAGCTAAGATCTTATTGCAGAGGCATATACAGAATTTTACTTCTTTTGACAAACCGCAGTAATTTAATAACTCTATTGCTACAATTAGTGATATGTTTATTAGCAAATGTTAATTAGCTACTTTTTATTTTTCTATGACTATAGTCTTTTTTTTGTTTAATTTTAAATTACTTTTATTTTACTTTTCACAAAATAGGTTTGGCAAGCACTTCGAGATTCCACTGTTAATACAAAGTCTAATAATGAACGCCACCATGTTTGCCATGATCCATTTGTGTGTCAGAACAAGAAATAAGAATCAGTTACATCAGGCTAGACAAAGAATTTTTACAGGTATGTTAATCCATTTTCCATCCTAACCATCTGATTATGTAAATAAAGTAAATTGTCTCTGCTTGTATCTAGAGTTTTCAGGTATATATTTTAGTTAGGGTTACTATTTATAATCATTGTAGATAACTTTTGTTATAGAGCTAAATAATTTGCAGTAATTGTAGAGCTGTTATACATGTTTTGCTTCACAAACATTGCTTTTAAATATATTTTTAATTAATTGTGTTTTAATCGGTTGATGTATAATCTAAAGATTATATAATTTTTGTTTTGAGAAAGAGTAAGGGAGAAATCACTGTTAAAAATTTTTGGAATAAAACGTCATTTAATTAAAAAATTTTGCAAAAATATCCTTTTTACAGAAATATAATTGTGTGAGATCTCTTTATTTAGGGATAAAGCATTGATTTGTAGATAGTCAAAATCCGGGTGTAGCTCAATAGTTTTAAAATTGATTGGAAAATCTATGCTTTTATTAAATATTTTTTATTAAGTTTGTATATCTAAATCTAAAGGGGAACCAAGTACATTGGTTGAATAAAAAGTATAAAAGATGCTTGACCACTTTCAATTCTCCCTGAATTTCCAAATAACACAGTAGGTTGTTCTTTCTTCTATAAATGTAAACAACAGAGATATCATCATAAAGTCTTGCAATCAAACAAAATGTCTTGGTGGTAATTTTAGATAGAAATCTTAAGCAGAAAAATTAAGTAAAACTTGTGTACATATTTTCAGAGAGATATTATACTATAGCAATTTAACCCATATCATTTTTAAAAGTTTAGTAGAATCTATATATGATTTGGTGTAGTAGTGGGAATTTTAAATGCTTTTTTAGTTATGTCAAAATGATATATTATTTATTTTATGTAGTTCTAAATTAGTTTATGGAATGCACATTCATTGTCTAGATGTAATATGGGAGAATACATTTATTGTTTAATATGTATAAAATCAGGCTTATTAGCTCTCTTTCCTTAATTTTGAAAACATTTGACAGAGTCATCTGTTTTTGTTTACTAGGTCTCCTCTATAACATTAAATTAATTAGTGAAAGACAGTGGTTTTGGTGCCAAACTGTCTAATTATTATAGTATCATATATTGGTATATTTTACTATTATTATCTTTAAAGTAGTTATTTTTTTTGTTGCTATCTTTATGCTTTATTGAGGTCAGTTTAATAAATAAATTAATTATGACACATAAATGAGTGGGACAATGTATTTGTCAGAAGAATATTATATAGAATATTACGTATAGGGCCCAGGCGAAGTATATAATTAATATTAGAAGTACCTCTAAAGTAAAATGACCCCCAAAGAAGGAAAAGTTGATGGCTGCTAAATCACAAAACGTCAGATATCGAACCTAAAAATTATGTAATGAATTCACCATAAAACAATGAATTAAATATAAGATAAAAATTCAGTCAGTATTGCGGACAAACATCTCTTACATGATTCATAAAAATATTAATAATTTAGAATAAATTATCTTACAATTTAAAATTAGTTTTTTATTTTAATAAAAATTTTTTATTTACTTCTGTTTAAATTTTCATGAAACCTGTTTTAATTTTTTTATATTATATATTTTATGGTTTTATTAATTTATGTATTTTTTTTAATTAAAAAAAAATAAAGAGGGCATTAAATTTTTTTTGGTTAAGAAGTCATTGCATTTTTTGATCAAAATAAATTAAAATATTATTTTTGTTTATATTTCTTTCTTAATTTTTTGTGTTACTTTTACTTTTAATAACTTTTTTAAGAAATATACAGGGTCCGGCAAAATGATCTCCCACATTTTGCGCCGCCACTGAGCCCGAATCACTAAAGAGGGAGCCAGCTTAGCGTAGTCGGTTGGCTGCGCGCGCCTTGCCATTTGTGTTGTCGCCATGAACTGGACGGGCGAGCATCGTGCCTTCGTTATCGAGAAATTTTTAAAAGTAAGGAATCTATGATTACGACACAAAGAAATTTCCGTACTCACTTCGCGCTTGGTAGACATGATCCAGTTCCAGATCGCAAAACAATACTGTTGTGGGTTTCAAGTTTTTGAGCTACAGGTTCAGCCTTAAAAAGAAAATTAACTGGTAGACCCAGAAGTGTTCGGACACCTGAAAACATTGCAGCTCTAAGAGAAGAAGTTGAACGATCTCCTAGACCTTCAGCTGTTAAACATGCCTCTGCTTTGCGTTTGTCAGATCGTTCTGTGAGAAGAATTTTGCACACTGATCTGAAGTTCCACCCATACAAAATGATGATCGTGGAATCTAGGAAAATCGCCGAGAATGTTCCAATGATATTCTTCAAAACGTCCCACAAAATGCGCTTTTAATAACGAGTGACGAGACTCATTTCCATTTGTCCGGCTCTGTGAACAAGCAGAAATTTTGAAGAAGGAGGGGTAACGGTTACCGTAACTGCTGATCGATATGTCGACATGCTACGTAATTTTTTGGAACCAAAACTTAGGGAACTTGAACATCCGGATGTGTGGTTTCAAGAGGATGGGGCTACAGCTCATACGGCAAGAAGGACAATGGACCTGTTAAGGGAAATATTTCCAGGACGCGTAATCTTGTTACGTGGAGACGTTGGGTGGCCTGCGCGTTTACCCGATCTTGCCCCATGCCCATGCGACTTTTTCCTTTGGGGCTACCTGAAAGAGAAGGTTTTTCAACATGATCCCCGAACCATTGACGAATTGAAAGCAGCAATACGCCAAGAAATTACAGGAATATCGCCTCAAATTACTGCTCGAGTAATGGAAACTTTCAGAAATCAGCTTCGAATGTGTGTCGAAAAAAAGCAAATGGTTGCCACTTGGACTCTGTAATTGTCAAAACTTAATAAAAACAAAATGGCATACCATATATTTTTAGTTAATAAAAATAAAATATAAATAGCATTTACATTAAAAATTGGTTTTATTAAAAATCAAAATGTGGGAGATCATTTTGCGGGACCCTGTATTTTATTTACATATTTGAATTAATTTTTTTTTTCAATGAACATCGCAATCGTTGAATGTCCTTTTTTTGTGTGGTGTCTGATTTTGAAAACCAAAAGTTCCTTCTTGGACCTCTCAAAGGCTTTTGACTTCTTGTAACCTGACATAAAAAAAAATCGGATCTTAGGGAGTTGAGCCTCACTACTGATGGTTGAAGGGATTGCATGTGGGAATGGTAATCCAGAAGAATAGCCATAGATACTACTTTCAGACCCCTAAGTATAGGGCAGCATAATAGGAACATTTTTCTTTTAATGCCCTACATAATTGACCTAAGTGGTGATGCAGTAGACAGGAAGGTTTTATTCGTTAACTTTACTGATGATACTAACATTTTGATTGGAGAAGCGACTGCGAACCTGCATTGATGTCTGCATAAAGATGATTTAGACAAAATAGTCTCATACCTAATACAAGCAACTGTAATTTTGTTTTATTTAGAACAAAATATTCTCTTCTGCCTTGTTCAGAGAGGTACCAGATGGTACCTTTGTTTTTCATCAATCAATCAACTACAACTTACTGCCTTTTTCAACAGAGGTTTTGGGATCAAGTTTCTAGGCTCTTATGTGGATTGTAATGTTTATATTCAACAAAAAAACTAACTTAAAACCACTACTGATTACTTATACTATGCCAAATTTAACTATTTCATGAAATTTGGCATTCTCTTTTAGGATAATAGTATAATGTGAGGTTTGCATATACATGTTGTATATGGTTGTATGTGAGTGTGTGACATTCTTCTAAATCTTACATAAGTATCTTTTCCAAAATGAGCATAATACAATACACCCCTTCATAAACTAACTTTCTTTAAGCATAGCCCTCCCTACTCATATAATTAAATGTTATATTATCAATAGGACAAGTTGAGACTATTGTAGCTTCTAAATTCTGTTCAAAAGTTCCTTATCAAGGTAGAACCTTATACTGTTGCCGAGTTATAATCTTGTATTTAGTTTTAGTAAAATAAAATTCAATTAAAAGAAATTTATTGAACAAATATGTTTTAATAATATTAACTTTTACTCATTATTTCATAAATACCTAAAAAAATCCAAAGATGTTTAAAAAATACCCCGAACTTTTACAAGAAAATGCATCAGTGGTTTCTCCTAGAATTAAGCACTTAACAATATAATCAACCACAATTTAGTTAATTTGTTTAAAATAATTTGTGGATCTAGAAATGTCTTATGTAATAGACACATAAAAAATCATTAGAGTTATTTACACAATTATGTTTGAAAATTTTTCAATGCTTTTAATTTTTGTTTCCTCCGACAGCTAATAGCCAGGAAATCAAGCGACTTAAACTTCTCTCTGCAAAACCCCGTCCTCCGCAGCACATAATTGGTAATAGGCTTGCACGCTCTCGCTTCCAGCTTAAATTTGTTCACATTTTCACCGCAAATCAGCTTAACTTCTAAGCTAACCGGTTTTACATAAAAAGGGTTGCTTCAGATTCATTATCGCATCACCGATTTATTTTGCGTTTCCTGCATTTTATCGGGTTTTTTTTATCAAGAGCATGTTTGTATTATACAGTGAACAGCAAAAATATGGAACAAATTCAATAAAAAATAAACGAAGGCATGTTCGAAAAAACGCTCTCACACGTCGATGCGCATTTTTTTCAACACAATTTTTATATACAGGGTGTCTCATGTAGCCGTGGTCAATACCAACTTTCTTATTTTAAATGTGATTACATTTTTAGATTCTACATAAAATTATAAACATTTTGATGTATACCATGCCATACTTTTATTAAATTGTTTGTAAGATACGTGGTTTTGAAAATTGCAGTTTTTATGAATTTAAAAGCCTCGAAAACTTAAATAGAAAAAATATACATATACACGCCCTTATTTATTTTTTATTGAATTTGTTTCATATTTTTGCCGTTCACTGTCTATAGGGCATCAGTATACAATGTTTCAGTCTCATATTTCGCTTTTAACATTAAATAAAAATGTCGCTTCTTGAACTCTGACTTTAATAAACGCGTGACCTTTAGATAGCAGTTACGTTTTAGATAGTGTATGTTAAAAGGCACTTTTACTTATGATTATTTGGTTATATATAGCACAAAAGGGATTAAATATATCTTATAGAGTCACATTAACTTCTTTACTTATAACTGAATTTTTTCCCCCAAAAAGCATGTTTCCTTTTTTCTTTAAATTAATGCAAACTAGCCGCTTATTGTGGAGGTTCGGGATGATTTAACGATAAATATGAGCAAATCGATAAAACTTATTCTGTTTTTAGATTTCGACGCGAAGAACTTCTGGTGCTGGTCGGACTTCCAGTCTTACTTGGATTGCATGCTGGTGTTCACCATTATTTCCTCCTTATTAATGTACCTATTTATAGAGTATATTTATTTTGTTGAAGTAATTGGATTCTTGGCTGTATTCACCGAGGCCATGTTGGGCATGCCTCAACTTATCAAGAACTATAGGAATAAGTCCACCGAAGGCATGAGGTATCTACTAATGAAATGATTTTTTTTATTTAAATAGAAATATCCTAGTATAAATGAACTTCACCTTAAAAATTACTTTATTTAAATCTTGAATTAGCATCATTCATCAAGTGAGAAAACTGGCCATAAAAGCTACATTTATTATTATGTATCATTAATTTTAGTGTAAATTCAGCAAACCAGTTAATCAATTCCAAACCCTTAATGTGGTTTATGACATTTAAGAATATTATAAATAGCCATTCCAAGCATGCTGCCTTGTAGTACTCTAAAATATCCAAAAATTTACCTTGACCCTCCCGTTGCATACTGACATCGGTTTTAAGATACTCTAAGTCATTTTATAACGAACATAAAATCCCAGTTTTTTTCAAATCAAAATTTACTATCATAAAATACCAAGTATTTGTGGACAAGGCTTTCTACTAGACCAAATATTCAGCACTTAAAGAGTACCTAAGTCTAAAACGTAATAAGTAGCAAATAGAAATAAAAAACAAAAAGGCGAGTATATTAAAAGTAGCAAATTATAATTTTCAGTAAAAAAGGCAAACATCATAAATACATAACAAAATTATTGTAACAATTTAAAGTTATCACCAGAAAAAAAATTAAAAATTGACAAGAAAAAAATAAATAAACCAAGATCAAAAGCTTGCACACATGATTTATTCCCAGTGATAATCAAAATATATAAATATATAAGACTATAAAATGCTTCACTTTTAAGGAGTGATGCAGCAGGATCTTTTGAAGCAAATCAAAGCTTTTGCAGACTGTACATTAATTGGAAAATAGTTAAAAATCTTAATTTTTAATTAAATAAGAGAGTTCCTAGTCAATTCATTCTTTGGAATGGGCACTGGAATGAGGTCTGGTATTATAAGGCTTTTTAGATTGGTCCCTCTGGTAAGATGCAATTTATTTATTTTTTATAAATTAAGCAGATTGTTTCCAATATAAACAAATAGAATAATGTACAGGCCTACAGGTTTCTCTAGGTGACTTAAGACAAACATACCTAATTGCTCTTTTCTGTAAAACAAAAACAGAATTGAAAAAATATTGGCTGCACCAGCTTTTGGGGCTGCAATTCCATAGTGCAAGTGGCTTTCATTAAGAGAATGATACGCTGATTTAGTAGCTTTAGATTTAAGTTCATCTGCAACAATCCCAACAGCATAACACCCACTATCCAGTTTCTATGTCAAGGCTAAAATTTCATCACTGATGAAAATTTCAAGAAATTTATTACAGTTAATTACTTCCAGTTCTTTATCCTGTATATTTATCTGATCAGTGCAAACTTAAATGCCAATAACATAGTTTTATTAATGTTTAGAGAAACAGGAGGTTTGAATCACACTATTGCTGAACCCTAATTAAACCCCAGCTACAATTTTCATTAATAACTCATGATCTTTATGAGCCCCAATTAGAATGGTGGTGTCATCTGCAAGAATTGTAAAACAACGTCTTATAATATCAAGAGATGCAAAGTTATTGATGTAGAGAAGAAATAAAATAGGACCAAGTACGGAACCCTGAAGAGCTCCATGATCTGTTGGCTTACAACAGATAAGTCATCCATTAACTTGAGCAACACCTCTGACATCATAGCAAAAGAGCTTACCGAGTAATACTCAATAGACATGGTAAAAGTGATATGGGTCTCTAACTATCAAGGTCATTTAGTTCACCACCTTAATAACAATACAGATTTTGATGAGTCATTAACAGAAACACATTAAGTCAAACCTAGGGAATCAAGTTGGGAGTTTAGATTATCTGTTAGTTCCTCCGCTATTGAGCAGTTAAACTGATTAAACACATTTCCATCAATTAGATATTATTAAGTTTCCATTCAGTTACCTTCTGAGTTCATTAATAATACTCCAATTTTCGTTGGTTTTATTGTGTGCTATCTGCAATCTAAGCCCATAGTAACCTTTCTTGGTCCTTCCTATAATTTGCCTATAATTTTTTTTATGCAGATTATAGTAATTGTGGAAGCATGGATTAGTTGTACATGTTCTCAAGGTTTGTAGACATCTTAGATTTATTGACGATATTTTTAGATCCACGGTTTTTTGTTTTACCTTTAATTTTCTGAAGTGGGAAACTATTAATTAAATTAATTAATTAAAAATGTTTGAGACAAGATCAATGGGAAGATCGAGAGGAATAAGATAAGTGTGTAATACCGGAAAAATTAAAAATTTACTTAATATCAAATCTGCAAACTTTAGTTTTTCTAGGTGGCTTTACTTTAAGAAGATTGATCGTGGCTAATAATAAACCTTGACTGCCTCGTGATCAGATAACGCTGAGGGAATTACAAGTTTATCACAAACCTGTTCTGGATTAAAATTTGTACAAAAATAATTTAAGAGAGGCCAGGAGATTTTTTAAACAACTCCCTTTATGGGAAACTATTAAATAATAAACCTTAAAATCTCAACAAACAATTAATCTACTAGTAATTGAAAACAAAGACAAACGCATTTCAAAATATTCAAGGAACTTCCTAAAATTATTGTTGGGTGGACGATAAATACGTATAATATAAGTAACTAGAACATTTCTAAAAATTACAGCAAACTCTAATCTGCACTCAATAATATAACGGTTATATAATATAATATAACCGTCATATAATATAACGGTTAATGAAGTATGGCTTCTCAGCTCTAAGCCAGTGTTCGGTTAAAAGTAAAATCTGGAGGACCAGCAATATTAACGAAAAGGTTAAGTTCATTAGATGAGTTTCTTAAACATTAAATATTAAGAAGCGACGGGGACGCAGAAATATCGTTTTTAAGGTTGTCCGAGGTTGTATCTCTAAAAAATGATTATTCCTATAATTGAAAGCGTTTTTAGGCTTGTAACCACTGATATTATTTTTTGATTAACAGATATTATGTTACCTGTGCGCGTATAATGGTAGTTTAAAGAATTTGGAAGATTGAAAAGAGTGCAGACAATCAAATTGATACCAAAACAATTCTTACTTAAGAGAGTTATGTCAGACTTTCTAATAGAACTGTCATTTAAACCAGTTAAAATAGTTACATAATCATTAACAGATAAATCAGAAATATAACAGTCATATTATTATATTAAATTTTCCAGGTTAATCTTAAGGTAAACAAGTTCTGATAAAAAAAATGTTTCCGCATCAAGGACTTTGATGGACCAAAGCATTTCTTTATTTATCGTTGTTAAGGCTACTATATCATTTTTCAGTAAATCTGTGTGAAGGTTATGTGTTAGAATTTTTTTCTTAATTGTGTTTAGGTTAGATCGATTATTAAGTCTTTATTTAAGGAATTCATTTCATTTAGTTTATATCCCTATCTATTATTTCAAATTTAGATTTTAGGACTTTTTGCAAATTTAAATTTACAATAACGACATATTCATCCTTACCAATCATTAATTCCTAGAAAGAGCTTCTTTATTAAAATAACCGTAAAGTTAACTTTCAATTACTCGGTAATCTGTATTCAGATGTCATGGCTTTCTCCTGATTTTTCATCGGCGGCCCTAGATTTTAGATCACTAGGAAAACTAAAAAAATATCTGCAATACTTTTAAATTTTAAACATAGATGCTGTTTATCTTTCACTCTCAACAAATATTTTATTTCCATTAGTGTCAAACCATTATCTCATTTTCATAGTATTAAGATTTTTTTTATAGATGTACCACTGCATTTATCTTATTTTGAACTGTTACTGCACTCAGCATGATTAACCGGACAACGAATATTTGGTTCATATTCACTCCTTATTAACTTTTAACATTATTCATTGATTTTAATAATTTTTTGCCAAATTTTAGGCTGTACTATTGTCATCATTTTTTCATATCGAAGCTATCAAAATTTCTAATGGATTTGTTATTATATAGGGGTTAATAAAAAGTCGAATTTGACTCTAAAATTTTAAACGAATAATGATTATTTTTGCTGCATTTTCAAGCCCCATCTTTTCTTAACAACTAGTTTTTTGATTCATTCAGATATCTGTATTCTTAACGAAAAAGCCACGACTTAAAGGAAACAATGCAATAATGCTTTATCAGCAACAAATTTTTCTAATAAAATATGGATAACGGCGGTATTAAGATTTATAATTTTTTTCTAAAATCGGGTATTTTCCCTACGAGCTTGAATAACAACTCTCTTTCTTTCGGACATAGATTCAATTAAAGAAGCAATCGTATCTTGGGGTATTTGTTGCCACTTGTTTGTCAGTGCCTTCTTTCCAGTATATTCCACAAGCGCTCAATAGGGTTGACGTCTGGACCTCTTGGGAGCCAGTCCAATACATGAACATCAACTTCGTTTAAATATTGCTTTGGTATTTATGCTCTGTGCAGCATGATAAAAGGTTGTCCTATAAATGGCTTATAAAGCATCACATGTTCTTCTACGCACTACCTAAGGTATGTATTTTGGAGTGTAACAAGGTCTGTAAAGGCTTCCAATGAAATACCACCCCACACCATCATTAACCCCTGTATAACAGTAAATCAGTTCGAAATTTTTGTAGCTTCGATATGAAAAAATTATGACAATTCAACGGCTTAAAACTCGTAAAAAATTATCAAAATCGATGCAATACTGAAAAAGTTATTAAGGATTGAATTTGAACCAAATTTTCGTTGTCCGGTTAATTTTGCGGGCCAATGTATATAATTTATAGCCTCTAAAGCAATTTCTCTAACCTCACATTCATACCAAGGAAGATTATTATTTCAAATTCTAAATTCCATTCTAGGAAAATTTATCTATAGTCATATATTATTTAGATTTTTATTATTGAAACTATCAGAATTTAAATCACTGTTAAGTCTAAAAAAAACGGGTCTTTTAACCATCTAGTTAAAATTGTTTTACATATATTGACGGGGCGATTGATGACCAATGGTATGTTAGATTTATATCGGAAAGGAGTTATATATTTGCAAAAATTTGGTTACTGTGTTAAAAGACAGATAAATTGAAAGAAGTTTTATTGCTCCAAACATTTAGTAATAAAGTGTTCCACTTGAAAAATGCACTATTTCTATGTTTAAGAAGGGATATGTCATTAGTTTTCAACCAACCTGCTTAAAGATAGCAAATACGCAGGAATTCTAAGAGCGGTTTTATTTTGACCCTTAATTGCTTAGCAATAAATACTTTTACCACAATTTTACGAAAATAATTAATTTTTTTCTCATAAACGACCGTAAATATTGCAAAAATATTCGGAATTGAATAGAGAAATCAAGATTGTTGCTCTTTTTTGCTATAAATGACAACGTCACAAGATCTGTTACCATAGTTATTAAATTCAGAATAATTCTGTCTCGTTTTCCATATACGTCTAACGTACCAGTCTCGAGGAAAACCTTTATCCACATGCCAATTAAAACTATATTCCTCATCTTTACGAATCCATTTAAACCCTCCTAATAATTTAAATTTTGTAGTTTAACGATGGTGATACTGTGGACATGCGGAGACATTTTTAAAACGTTGTACTTCCTCTTGCGTGACGCGCCGATGCAGTTTTGGATATGCGGTTCGATGCAGGTGGCGATCGACACCCTGATCCTGCTCCAGGTGTACATTTACAAGGGCAACACCGATTCTGCGCGGTTTGCACCGCACAGGATCGACTGAGTAGTCGTCAAGTGGATGCACGACGAATCCAAGCATCAGCATAGAGAACAATCGAAAACCGAAGTAAGTTATATTCATTTATTTATTTTCCCTATAGAAAAATCCAATTACAGAGCAAAAAAATAACTAAACTTAATAAAAATAATACTATTAACCAAAATATATACTTAATATTATACTTAAATTACATTAGTGAAGAAAAAAAGTTTTCAGAGATTGCAGCCATTTCTCTAAAAGAGCAGAAATGTATATCACATAAAGAAGAAATGCAGTTAAAGTCCATCGTCATTCAATAAATAGGAGATTTTTTTAGCAATATTAGTTCGAATTTTCTGACAATAAAAAGTTTCCTGTAATTGTGGTTTACTATGAAGTGTTCGCAAATTTATTTAACTATTTTATATGAAAATTCTTCTAAATTTTAGTGATTAAATACTAAATTGTGATACGCACCCCTTCCGGATAGACACCACATTTAAAGATACAAAAATTTTAGAAATCTCCTTTGACACCAGAATTGGTTGAGACACCAGCCACCAGCAAACAATTTGTTATAAGGCTTTGTCAAATCTGACGTACAGCCGAATACAAGAAATGTTTTTTTTTTCGTTTTATCAATCTCACAACCATACATTCAAAGTAAGACACGTTAACATTACTTTTTTATCTAAACTTTTATTTAATATAACGATAAAGTTATATTAAATATTTATATTTATTTTTTCGTCGATTGAATAATTCATACTTGTTTTCAAATATCGACTGTCACTGATTTATTGATACTTTTC
Source organism: Anthonomus grandis grandis (assembly GCF_022605725.1). NCBI lineage: Eukaryota > Metazoa > Arthropoda > Insecta > Coleoptera > Curculionidae > Anthonomus > Anthonomus grandis. Next base: position 11,625,644 of record NC_065558.1, read on the forward strand.
CTCACGTCAGTGACAATATTCATTTTACTGGTTCCCGTTTGGTTTTACCTGAACCGAAAATTTGGTAATTTTGCAATTACATTTAATTGAATAATTCAAGATTCGCTTATTAAATTTTTTTGAAACTTTGCACGAGGGTTTGCCAGATTGGTCTCTTCAAAAAGTTATCTTACATTTTTTCTATAAAATGTACAGGGAAGCCAATAATTGACCCCCTTAAAATTTACATGGGTTTTCCTATGTTCCGCTCGGCGGAAAAATGTTCAATGTGTAAATTTGAGGTCGGTGTCACCCTCGTCATCTTCTCTACATGGGACATCATATCATAGGAACGAACCAGTTGCCATAGAGAAAAAAAAGCATCATTCTCGACTGCACAGTTAACATTAAAATCACGACAAGCAATTAAAAACTTATTAGTTGAATAAACAGAATCTAAAATTTCATTTAATTTAAGCATAAATGCTTCAATATCACCTTTTGGTGACCTATACATACATATTAATATGATTCATGTAGAATGTAGTGACACACAATGACTGTAATCCTGTGATACATCTAATTGATCCACTTTTTTGGTAAATATGGCTGTCCCTTCCCCTAGGCTGACCTCTCTAGTTAAAAATTTTTGCAACAAATAATTATTTACGTTCAGACTTTTAATGTTTTCATTTTGTAACCAGTGCTCTGTTACACAAAAAATATTTGAAGATAATTCAAACAGCAGAACTTTCAATTCTAATCTTTTATTATTTATAGTTTGTGTATAAAGGTGAAATAATACAGTGTTGTCAATTTTACATTCAGAATTCATCGTGAGGGATAGATATGTTTATCTCAGCGGTCACATCCGAATCAGTTAATGATTCAGAGCCAATTAGTTTGCCGGTTCGACGGGCACTCACTTAGACCTGTTGATTCTCGTCTGAAACTGTCACATATTTTAATGACGGTCATAAATTTTAGTTGAAGAATAATACACTGGCCAGCAAAATTAACGCACCACTACATTATTCCGAATTAAATTTTAGAAATGTCCATAAAAATGGAAATATTTATTTTTATTTTAAACTGCCATATTACAGACATTCCAAATTTATAAAGGTGTTTATTTTACTCGAAGTATATTTGTCTTATTTTTGTTTTGTTAGAATTCCAGATAAAATTTGAATTAATATACCTTTTTTTGCTTGTAAGTTTTATTGGTAAAATTTATCATTTGTACTAAAAATTTACATTTGTGAAGTATAGTGTTTATTATGGAACGTCAATCAAGAAATTGATGAAGCTTTCGAAGAATTAGAGAGAGATTTGGTGTATCGCATACATCCATTTCCCGTATGATTGAGCGTTATAGGGAGACAGGTCAGAACTTAAGAAGACCTGGTCAAGGCAGACATCGCATAACTACACAATTTCAAGACCGTTTCATAAGACTCTCTGCTTTAAGGCAAATGTTTGTGACATGAAGATTGCCGCAGACGCAGCTACAGGAAGTAGATGGACTAAGAATTTCAACTGATACTGTTCGTCGACGCCTAGCTGAATGTAATCTGAGACCAAGAATTCCAGCGCGAGGACCAACTTTGACCCCAGAGCATCGTAGAGCACGGTTAACTTTTGCTAGGAAACACATTGATTGGGCTAATAAAGACTGGGAAAGAGTTCTTTGGTCAGATGAAACCAGAATTTGTCTCTGCAACTCAGATAGACGTATAAGAGTTTATCAAAGACCAAATGAAAGATATGCCCAATGTAACTTCCAGAACACCAGATTATTTGGTGGAGGGTCAGTTATGTTTTGGGGAGAAATCTCTTTAACTGCTCGTACTGACTTGGTGGCTATTAATAATGGCAGTTTAACAGCTGCTAGACATAAGGGAGATCTTGCAAGAACATGTGATACCATTTGGCCCTTACATTGGTGAGAATTTTTTGTTTCAGCAGGATAATGCTAGACCGCATGTTGCTCAGATTGTTCAAAATTACTTTAATGATGTTGGAATTGAAACTATGGATGGGCCAGCAAATAGTCCTGATCTTAGTCCAATTGAGAATGTTTGGGACATGATCTACCGCTGTTTTCAAGAACTTCTTAACACTCCTAATACTTTATCTCACTCTCGATATTGTCCAAATATGGAATAACTTGGATGAAAACGAGATAAGGCCCATAATTTTAAGCATGAATATACGCTGCCGTGCTGTGCCGTTAATATTCTTTTTAATTTTCTTGTTTTTTTTTTCTATACTTTTTTTACGCTCTTTTGACATTTCTTTTATTGTTAATACTTATATTATGTTAAAATAAGAATATACTTAATTTAGACCCAAAAATATTTTATTAATATTATAAAATATATATTTTTTCAAAATATAGTAGTGGTGCGTTAAATTTGCGGCCCAGTGTATATGAGGAGGGTGTCATAAAAATAAATGACGTGACCGTCATTTTGATTTTGACCAGACACTGTCAGAAAAATGTGCTTAAATCCCAAAGTGTAATATAAACATTTTTAATATATTTGAAATTTAGTGAACATTCCTATTCAATTTATATTATCTTAATTTAATTTCCGTTACAGGTAACTGTAATAGACGAAACATCACTGGCACCAAATTGTAACGAAAACGTTGAAAATTTCCCTTTAACGAATGGTAAGTGTTGCGAAGGCGACGCATCAAAACCTACCGAAATTACTAGTGAAAGTAGCATCAAATCTACACAAACCGCGGACAATATTGTGGTGAGTGCGGACGTTCATAACGAACGAGATGAGAAAATAAATGATAGCAACAGTAGTAATAGTATTAGTAGTAGTATATGCAGTGACAATATTAATAACAAAGATAACGAAAATGTAGATTATTTGTACAGAAATGTCAATGGCGGCTGTTATACAGGTTTAAGCAACAATGGTGATAAACTAGTTCGAACATGTAAAGTTACTTATAAGAAGAGCGCTAAGGTTAGCATGCTTATACATAGGCATACGTTATGACATATATTTTCCGTTATGCTTCCGATCGAGTTTAATGCTTCCTTTTTTCTAATATTGCGGTTTCGAATTTTGACTGAGCGCTGCTTAATTGTTGTTTTAGTCGGGTAAGTGCGTTTTAAGGGCAGAATTATGCAAAACTTTGAAGTTTCTTATCTGTTTACTTTATTCAAGCAATTAGACCATCTGAGATAGTTTCCCTTAGTTATTTTTCAATTTGAGGGTAATTGTTGATTTATTTACAGTAATTTACTATTGTTCATATTATAAGGATTATCGTTTTATTCTTGAGAATTGTACTGTTACCTTGTTTTTTTTTTAGTTTTATTATGGAAAAGTTTTTTTTTGTAAAACATATCCCCCAAGTTATTTATTTAGAGCTTTTATGGTTAAATAAACATTAACATTTAATAACAGAATTGAATGTCAGAAGTAAAAATATGCTTTGTTGTTAAAAGATATCTGAACAAATCACCAAAACATAATAACACCTCATAATATTACAGATGAGACAATATAATTAAAGAATTATAAATGGAATTACAAATTAACAGTACATTGGTAAAAAAGGTTTTAAATCTTGAGGTAGTCGCAATAAGTAATAATATTCGTTTACTGCAAAAATACAACAGCGCTTTAAATAAACCTATAAAGACCTCCCTTAATATTCTATAGATTAAACTTTTAATATATTTTTAATGATCGTTAACTATATTACTTAAATGAACTTTATTTATGTTTTGACTTTGCAATGTTGGTATTAGATATGATGTGATTCCTAATTAGGCGAAACGTCATCTTAAATAAAGAATGGAAAAGTAATTTTTTTCCGTTTTTTATTAATTTCAAATTATATCATGTATGTTGCAATTTTCTAAAAAAAATAATTCCATGCCTAAACAAATATTTAAATCATATTAAAGCAAGAATAATCTAAAAAAGCCAATGAAAATGCTGGAGGTTTTACTGTCATTACAATTTTTATTTTCTATAATAAATATGGTAGCAATTAATAAACCTATTACTACCCAAGCTAGTTGCTAGTAATCCAAACTCTTGTCTATAATCCGCAGGTAGGATTTAAACTACAGTGCTAAATGCAATAAGTAATAAAATTGGTGCATATTATTAGTCACCCTTCAAGATTATCTTAATTTTGTGTCTTATTTGCTTCTATCAAATTTTAAAAATTGGGTTCAATATAAACTACTAGCATAGATTGTAAAAGAATGATTTCAATTCCTGGGAGTGTAGAGACACTATGTGATAAATAACCAAATAAAAGGCTCAACACTTCTAAATGGGTCATATTTAAGTTAATACTATAATTACTTATTAAAATAGTTTTTAAATAAAAGGAAAACAACCGTAGATATATTTTTAGAGTATCTGTATAAAATAATTTTTTTTTTAATTTTTAATAAAAGGCAATTTATAACATCGATGTTTTAATTTATTAATGGAATTTTTAAAAACACATCAGATCTACAAATAAAATTACCAAGTCAGAATTTAAATTCATTATCTAACAAATTGAAATATTGGAAACATTTAAATATTCTTACTGGCATAATTGATAGTCTAGTTAAATGTAATTAATCGTAAACTGGAATAATCGAAATAAATAAATTCTCCTTATTTTAGAAAAATCAACAACTGATAATTAAATCAAAGCTGAATCGTTTACTAATATTAGAATAATTGTCTAATCCTATATAATTCCTATATAATCGGATAGTTACATCCAGTACCATACATTAAACTTTCTTTTTGACTTACTTTGATAATTAAACACAGTATTTAGTTTTTGCACGTATATTGGGATTTATTTCATCGCTCTTCATATTTGATTTTCAAGAATCTTGCATACCTTAGCCTTGGAATAAAGCAATTTAAAAATATTGGAAAAATGCACTTCAACCCTTTTTATTCTAACCCCTTCAATTCTATTCATTTAATGATTTACATGAATTATCAAGGGGGGTTTACTGCTGAATATAAGTGTCTTGAACCTTTCCATAGGACACAATGCTAAACTATAACAAGACAAATTTTATAAAGAATTTTTTTTTGTTTATCACGAGAATTAGTTTATAACGAGTTTTATGAGTTTTTTTTAAACAAGTTTTTGGTATATGTAATTTGCTTTTTATTTTTGAAATCTTATTCAACTCTTAGATTTACTGCCTGAAGTTACGTTTTATAGATCTTCACAGCAATTTTTTTTTAAATATATGATAAGGCTTACAGGTAGCATATTGCATCGTGATATTCATAACTAATAATTAGTGAAGAAATTCAGACACGATGTTGCAAGAATATTTTTATACTCAGTGACCTAAAGTTTGATTCCCTGTAAGAATTATTACTCATTTTTTCTTACAAAGTTCACTTAGGTTGGCTTAGAGAGAAAAGTGAAAATAAATATAATCTTAAAATTTATTAAATATTTTTACGTGTTTGATTATTGCTAAATATGTGGAACTCTACATATTCTTGAAAATTTTGCTTTTTTACACATTCTACTCGAAACTATTTAGAGCCAACTGATTCAATCCTGATAGTACCATGTTCCTATTTTTAAGGATAAAAACATTTTTTGAATAGTAATTTTTTTAGCTAAGAATCGTATATTTGACCAAAAGTTAATTCAAGCCATCAGTTTATTCTAAAACCTACGTCTCATATTTCAAGTCATTTTGCTGATTTCTTCCTTATTTAGTTTTGGCATCACTAAGAAAAAAATATATAAATAAATCAAGTTTACTGAGAATTCGTTTTTTGAGATATAAGCAATTATAATATATATTACGTTAGTATCAAAACATATTTCTTGTACCAATAAATTCCATTAAGCATATTAGAAATTTTGTTATAGGGTCAGTGAGATTCACACAATCTTTTAGCGCATTAAGCACCGACTTGTCAAAATCAATCAGAAGTAACCGTCCAAGTCAAGTCATATAAAAAAACAAGCCTGGTACCCGCGACTTCGTCCGCGGAAACACCCTTATCGGTGGAATTTTAAAAAATCCGTTCTTATCCGGTGCCTACATTATAAAAGGAACCCGTTGGCAAAATTTCACGTTTCCAGCTATTGCAGTTTGGGCTCTGCGATGATGAGTCAGTCAGTCAGGACAAACTCTTTTATATATATAGATGTCATTTGAATAGTTGAATTAATTTATTTCCTAAAACTAAAATTGATGTAATTTTAAGCATTAATATTCTTCTTTCATTTATTTTCCTACTGTAATCCTTTACACCACAATAAAATTATTTAAAAAAATACAAAAAAAACTTATCATCATCTAAACACACAGCTACAAAGTTTTGCATGGTCCGTCTAATCATTTTATTTAAAATGTACTGCGATACATTTAGTTAATTGTTGTTGGCGACTTTAGTTAATACGTAATACTTTAATTATTACAAACAATAGTAATGTTAAGAAAAACCTGTTAGTATTAGAGCATATTTCCCTGTGGCCCCTATATCTGCAACATCTTGGCTTATTTGCCTTACTTACAGTTTTTTTAAAGAAATTGAACAGTTGCTGGTATATCGATCGATAACTATCTATGAATGTAAAACGGCATCATCTGTGATTTAGGAAGACCATTATCTGAGTCCAATTAAAGGACCAATTGATATTTTCACAGAGAGAAGAAATTTTATTGTTAAAAGCAAGCGATTTTGTAAAATCGTGTATGTAGTGATATATTTTTTATTTAATAATAATGTAATAATGAAATTTTGAGAACCTCTACAACATCATTGATAGATTTTTAAAATCCCATTTAATTTAGCCAGATTTTAAAGACTCATTTTGTTAGGAAGTTCCTAGGTTACACTGTACATTTATTAAATATCCTTTGTGTTAAATAATTGGGGGGCATATAAGCGAATTGGTGAATACCATTTAATGTGTCATATTCATGTACGTTTTGCTATAGCATTTAAATGCTTCTTTTATCGTGGTTGCTAGTGCGATACGTTAAGCTCGTAATGGTGCCATATGCATGTATATTTTGTCATGGATATTTTTCGATATTTATGAATGTATACAGGGTATGTTATAGTTAAGTGAGTTGTCAAACTTGGTTTTTCTTTTAAGGGTGTTGCATCCTCTGAGAAACCATGTATACCAGTATTTTAAACTATATTTTTCGTAATTTAAAATCATTAAATGAATATTTACGAGTATGCCGTTTGAAGAACGAAGAATTTTAGATATATTTTCATGTACTTGTTTATAGAATACTGAAAAGATAAACTTTCTACTTTGCCTAAAATAATATCTGTTGAAGTCGTTTGTTTTGATAACGAATCTAAGAATTTTTAGTGAAATCTTCACTGGATACTGGATATCTATGCTCTCTGTATATCATATTACATGTTTTAAGTCAACAGTTTGTGAAATTTGACGTAATACACTAATAGACTAATGAAGCATACGACATTAAAAAATTAATTTATTGCAACTGGTATTCAATTTGTTGTGCATTTACTTCAATGCATTTTTGAAGTCGGTAAATAACTGCCAATTCACCTGCGGATCGATTTGTCTTATTTCTTGTCGAATTCTTAGCTTTAAATCATCAACGTTATTAATTTGGTTTTTTTACATAAACTTTGGACTTCAAATAGCCCCCATAAGAAAAAATCCAATGAGGTTATATCTGGTGAACGTGGTGGCCCCTCAATCGGTTCTCTTCGTCTGTTAGGAAGAGTTGCATTAAGAAATTGTCCAACGGTGATGGCAAAGTGAGAAAAGGCACCTCCTCACTTTCCCGTGTCTTGTTGAAACCGTATCTCATTACTAGGTATGTCTAGGTAAAACAACTAAAACAGGGATACGTCGAAACTATACAAAGTCTGAGTAGCGCTCTCTACTTAGTGTTTCTTTGAAAAAAAAAGGTTCAAAGTCCTATGCTCTACTTAAGAAAAACCAATGCATACCCACATGGATACACAAACTTTGAGTGAAATCGTCCATGGACGAGATAATTTTTTGATGCAAAGGAATCAATATATATTTAAGTTAAAAATTAAAAACCCCAGTGACAGAAATATCCTAAATCCACTTATTATCGCAGTTTTGTGTCAGAAATGTCGCGCATATACCGTACATTTATATCCTAAATAAATCAGCAATAATTTAAAAAAAACATTGCTGAAATGTCGCCGTCAAATGTAAAATATTAGGTAGTAAAGTTGTTCAAAACCGTATAAGCAAAACGTACATGCGTATGGCACCATTATAAGCAGTTACCATTCTATAAAGTATTATCATTAAAATGTTATGGCAAAACGTACATTTGTTCCCGTGGTATATGAATGTACGTTTTGCTTATATGCAACCGAGTGGACCGTTCGAACTATTATAAATAAAAAAAAACAGATAGGAACCTGACAATTGAAATTCCTATACTTATATTACCAACTTTATGGCTAAGTTGATAAAATATCATTTTAATTATGTAATTTGCCTTCATTATGTGGGTTTAAACCCAGTTGATTTTCCTTTCTTGAAGGTGTATGTGTTTTTAGTGAAGCCTGTTTAAGGTAAGTCAAGTCAACGTAATGTTTAAATTTATTTATCTCCTGTTGGGAAATACCGAAGCGGACGTTATCTGCTGTTATACATTACAATATATTTTTCCGTATGCATGTATTGGAAAGGTTAATGCATATCAGTTTGAACTCTTGATAAATTTGAATGGTTCACGTTAACTTTTTATCGGATTGTGCGATAATATGCTTAAAAAATCCCAACTGCAACTGTCAGCAATAATAGAAAACAGTATATCACTAGTAATAGCTAATCTTCGACGCACTGGTTAGCAAAAATTACTTATGTTTGATGTAGGTTTAATGATTTTTAGATAATTTTTAAACCCGAGGTATATAACCAAATATGCATAAAATATTAAAATTGGATGTATATTTAACCTACTTTATTTTATATATAGGTAATCGTTTGTTTGCCATAAAGATGGTGTATTGTTTAAAAATAAAAAAGCATGATTATTGTTATTTAAAAAAAAAATATCGTTTTATTATTTAGCAATTGATTTAGAAAATGATTCCTTGTGTTAAGGAATAGTTGGCCATCGCAAGTTACCATTTGTTGTATCTGTGATTATATTTGCATTTTGCGTTTACTAGTCATTCCAGTCAATTAGCCATAAAATAATATAATTTGTAAATCAGACTAATAAAAATATTTAATTTCAGGAAGTGGTGTATTATTCGGTTCCTTAAATATATTACTATTCCATTCATTATTTAGTTATAGAACACAAAATCTACGAAGATCTATTTTTAAACAGTATGTGTATATTTATTAAAAAAATGTGGAATTTTATAGACACATTTTCCAAAAATGTATATATGTACATATGTTAGTCAGTGACCCAAAATGCAAATCATTTTATACCAAAGCCTAGTAAATTGGGCCAACTTCAAATTTTTTAAATAGCAGAGGGACATTACAGAGCAGCACATTGTAAGTGGTTTACAATGCAACTTTTGACCTTCAAAATTCAAGTTTTAATTAGTAAAATCAAAATAACCAACATAATTTATACAACTTTCCAAACTTACATTGTTTCTTGTTTTATGGTTGAAGTATGGGCATTTTGTTCAATTTTTAGGAAATTAAATCTTTATATTTTATAAAAAATTAAGCAATTTTTGGCCTGTTATTTTTTTAAGTACTCTCATCTAGGTGTCATGTAAAATTTTTCAAAAGCGAGTAAACACATTTTTCTTAATTTATATTTGGTCAGGAAGTTCTTTCTAAAATTTATAAAAATAACTGCAAAGATTTTTTTTTCAACGTTTTGTTTGAATTAATTATTCTGATTTTTAAAATTTGTTTTTGATCAAAATGGATTGTTTTAAATACTCTGTATATTTTATATATTTCTGTATATATGATTTATTATATATTCTTAAAATATATTAGGACGGCAAAGACCTTACCCAAATTGCTTAAAAACATGCTTTTTAAATTTATATTATATTTTATTTTTTACTCAAAGGCATTTTGCTAATATTAAAAAAATTATTTTCAAAATATCATTTATTTGTTCACTCTGTTAATCTATGAGCACTTAGGGGAAATTTTAGAAAAAAAATTCAAAAGATTCTGTTATTGTTAACGCTTTGTATATTTTTTGAAAAACGATTAAGCAGGTATCCAGACAAATTGCTTTTAAAATATGTAGGTATACATGATCATTTTAAAATGTGTTATTAGGTTAGTTTTTGATATGTAGGCATTTTACAAAAAGTTCGAAATTTGTAAAAAGTCATCACATATTTTTTTCTCTCTGTTTTGGACAATACTAAAAGGCATTTGTATACAGATTACTTAAGAATAATTTCCTATATTATAAGAATTTTTTTTAATATTTTGTAGACAAAGCTAATAGATTACTTAAAAAAAGCATACAAACAAAAAACACTATAGAGAATACACAAAAAACTACATACAATAAATGTCTGTACAATAAAATTCAAAATATAATTACAGTCTTACATAGTTGTAGTACAAATAAGAAAAAATCAAAAACTGCGAAGCTTAACTTTCTGGATAACTTCATTGATGTGCTAGACTTGTCTACAATAATTCGCATAAAGTTAACAGCTTTAATGACGGCTAAACTAGTTTTATCGAGTTCAAAAGGATCCAACGTATTTTTGTATGGCTAGTTTTAGAAACGTTAAGGCACAGAAGATTTGAATCGCACCACACTTAATGGAGAGTAGGTTCTTTTCTACGGATCTATGTAGTCCCTTAATATCCATGTTGATCCAAATAGAACCTGTATCGTCTTCAAAGAGACAGATTTTACCGCTGATGTTCCGACTAGCGATATTATTAATAAAGAGTAGAAACAAAACTGAACCTTGAGTTATCCCACATTCTATCGGTATACAAGAAGATATCAAATCAACCCTTAAAAGTTGACTTCTATTATTAATATATCACTTAAACCATTCGAGAGGTGCACATTTCTCTGAGTGCTGCAGCTTATTAATTAAGATAAATTATGATTTACACAGTCCAAAGCTTAATATCCAGAAGTCGCAAAAAATTGTTGCTGTCGAATGATCCTTGTTTAGACAGGAGTATACTCTACTAAAAAGAGGAAACATAGTATTGTTGGTCCATTTGTTAGTTAAGAATCAAAATTGGTGGGGAGTAACTGTTTTATATTAAAACAGAAAAAAAGAATCCTTTTTTTAACCAATCTTATGATCTTCTAGGAGTGCAATTAAACGATAATTCGATACTTGATTTCTATTACGCCTATTATCAACGGAATAATAATTTCCGTCTTCAGGGAGCTTGGAAAAGCTCCATTTTGAAATGACTTATTATTTAAATTCGTAAGATGGTTTGAGATCCATTAGGGCAGATTTAAAACATTTTCAGGGTATTTTCCTCATTTGCCTTAAACGATACGAGTATGGGCGTAAAAAAAAACTATAAATTCTTATAAGGGATAAAAGTGGATGATGGGTAGGAGGAACTCATTAATTTTTACGAACATTTATAAATTAATTGTTAAGTGACTCAGGTGAAGTATTTGGTCTTATTTTTATTTAAAGGCAGTTTGTCAAATTTAAATTAACTTATCCAGAAGCCACGTTTTTTAATTCCTATTTTTTTTGAAACAATGAAATAAGTTGAACAGCCGGAATGACAGGTTGTTTTAGCATAAATTAAATGATTTGTATATATACGGAATTAGTTTCATTATCCCTACTTTTTTCAATACTTGTAACTCCATTCACCCATGGAATTTTTAAAAGTATACACGCATTTTTTGGAATCATTTTTTTTTATTGCATATAACCAAATATTGTATGTATTACTGTTTTATTTATCGATAGATTATCGCATCTAATATTAATTAACTTAAAAATATGTAAGTGAATATTAGATAAAATGTTTTTTTTTATTACACTCGTTGGCTTGGGTTGGACAATAGATGTTTTTACTATATAAACCAGTAGTGTACAGTGTAGAAAACTTTTTAGAAAATTACGAAATTAAAAACAATTTCCATCTAAAGATCAATATTTTTGCAAAATCAACAAGTTCTTAAGAAATAATCTGCAAAGCTATTTTTTTTCTCAACGCCCTATATCAGGTCAATACGTATGCCTCAAGTCATTTCCTCCCCTTCACGAGGGCTAAATGGGATATCCATGCGTCCTTCAATATGGGTTACACATACATGTTTCCCATATTATGAGATTATTTAAGACTATTGAAGAAGTCCATTTTGAAAGAGGAGTGAATGATTATTAGTAAAATGCCCAGCTTGTTTTAAGAGTTATACATTTCGATGAGTTCATCGGACTCAATTGCCTTGCCCGACTATTTTGCAAAGCAATAACGGGAGGTGAAAGTGTTTTTGTTTCGTTTTTGTGCTTTATTTCGAAACCACGATGAAATAACAAAGAGACAGAATCAAAGTTTTGCCGATAATTAGCCTTACCAGTTTTCTGCTAAATAGTATAGAGAAGATGGTTGATGTGGGTTCTGTGACAGTTGACTATAAGAGCTTAGTGAACCTTATGGCAGACAGGGCTCTATTAACAAAATATTTCTATTAAGTCTTCTTTTTAGGTTGAGGAGATAAATATGCTTTGCCAGTCCACTTGGAACACAATCCACATACTTATTCAAGATCAGATTAGGATCCAAAAATTTGCCCAAGATTCTCATCACATCTGAATCCTCATTATTTCTATCCTCCACATTGTGCCATGAAAAAAGAATTTTTTCTCTTTTGTTGATGTTCAGGCTTATTTGCACTGAACCATCTGATTAAATTGTACTTCACTTCGAACAGATTCAGCTCAAGTCCTGTAAACTTTTATTCCTTTAGTATCACCTACAGCGTATAATAAAACTATTCATTAGATATAGTCAATAAACCTTCAATAGTAAACTGTAACCCTCTGTATACTATCTGATAGAGGGTCATAATTTCGTATTGTAAATTCGTGAATTTAGGTGAATCTAAATCTACTGTCAAATACAAATATTTCTCAAAAGATAGTATCAACCTTTTCCATGTTTGGCTCTGATAACTTATAGTCTATTTCTTACGAAGCAACAATTTCTATGCGCAGACTGTAGTCTAGCAATTATCAGGAATCATAGGAAAAGGAGGATTTTTAGAAAAATGATTCCATGCAGGGTGTTAATTTAAAAACTTCCCACCTTTAATAATTTTCTTGTAGTCAAAAATATGAAAAATGAATATTTTTAGCCTTCTTGTTTCAATCGCCTCCTGTGAGGGGTAGATGTAGAATCTTCAATTGGAATCTGGGTTAAGTGGCACCTCATTTTAAAGGGAGTTCAGTTTTCTTTTCAGTGGTATCCTACTTAAATGCTGTTTCTCTAGACGTTTCAGAATAATCGCTTTTCAAAGTTGTAAAGACATTATTCTTGCCTGCATTGAGATTTTGGTTTTTAGGTTAGTGTTTACAGAAAAGCTATTGCATTGGGTTTCTGAAAATGTTGTCCAATTTCCTGTAAACAATAACAAACTTTGTTTTCGAACTCCTCTCTAACATTTCGGAAAACTTCACCGGAAACTGACCCGCATTCTGCTGAAATTCGTCTTTTAAGATCACCAATATCAGCATATTGTGTTTTATAAAAAATGGATTTGTAAAATACAAGTTGTACTTTGAAATGAAGATGTCTCAAAAAACAGAAGTCTAAGGGTGGTTAATCCGGTGATCTTGGAGGCCATTTAATGGTCTCCTTCTGCCAATCCATCTATTCGGGAATCTTTAATTTAACCACTGTCGGACCGGCAAAAAGTAATGAGGTGGAACACTGTTCTGCTGGAATGTTAACGAATCCTCCTGTAGAACTGGATTACTCTTTGTATAAATTTGAGTTTGTACTTTGTAGCTCTTGGCTGCCAAGAGGATCAATAGTCTCTTCAAGCATATATTAAGGTAGAGATCACCTGTCAAGTTTCCTTCAATAAATAAAGGACCATTAATGGCATTTCCAAGAATACCACCCCATACATTAACTTTTTGGGGACATTGTGTGTGTCCTTCTCGAAGAATATATGGATTTTTATCACTCCAATATAGACAATTTTGTTTGCTAACATTTCCATTTAGAAAAGTGAACATATATCGTTGAAACAGATATTCGGCAGAATATTAGAGATGGCGTTGACTTAACAAATCATAATTTCACAAAACTCTATTCTTTTGCCAAAATGATCATCATAGAGTTCTTGAAGTCCTTTCCTTCAATTTCTCTCGATCTTCCATAACTTGTACGTGACTTCATACGTTCATCTCAACTTTTGTGCCTTTATAAGGTTAATCAGTTCTGGCTGATTGTATATTTATATATTGTCTTAGTTCAGAATTTGTTTAGGCGTTCTCTGATTTCTTCAGTCATGTCGTTATAGGATGTGATTGTGGATCCTGGGTATTTAAATTGTCTTACATTTTGAAAGTTGTATGTGTCCATGGTCAACATTTGTCCTATTTCGTTTTGACCTCGTTGACTTTAAGCCCCATATCTGCAGCTTCTGTTTGGATTTTGTAAAATGGTTATTTTACTTTTATGACGCGTATGCTCACCACGTCTATATTATCGGCATATGTTAGCAGCAAGTTTGGTCCACTGGAACCGAATAGCTAAGATTCGATTATTCACTTGCTACTTCTCTTCAATGCGATATTAAAAAGCGTGGGTGATAACGCGTCTCGCTGTTTAAGACCTAAGCTCACCTGAAACCTATATCCTTAGGTGAGGTGTCTGGGTTGAATTCCCAACTCTTCTCTAGAAATGTTAAATGGTGAACTGCTGGTCCGTTGTTGATCTATTTGCTCTGAAATCGCACTTGAAGTCTCCAAATATTCTTTCGGTGAAGGAGGTTAGTCTTAGAAGAATTACATTCGATTTAACAAACCGTTTTATGGCCTTTTTGTGGATCGGTATCAGAATACTCTCCTTTCAGTCATCAAGGATATCTCCTTTTTCTCATATGGTTTCAATGAGGTTTTTCAGCTGTGTTATGATAGTATTGTCACCATATTCAAGAAGTTCAGCTGTGATTAGACCTCCTCCAGGGGCTATTATTTTTTAATTTCTTAATTGCTATTACAATTTCCTCTTTAGAAGGGCGGGTTGTTTCATGGCAGATCCATAGCTACCTCCTCTTTGCCAGTTTCATCAAGCAGTTGATGAAAGTAGTTCTTCCATTTTTGCAGTATTTCCACTATGTCAGTTATTAGATTGCCATTTTCCTTCTTTAAGATACTGTCGGTCATGGTCTGAATTCCGCTTTTGTAGGGCGTAATTTTTGGTAGAATGTTCTTGTGTTATTCTTTCCGTCTTCCTCTAATGCAATTAACTCTTTCTTGCCATTCTCTCTTTTTCCTTCTTAACAGATTTCTTTCCTAGATTTCTTAGTGGCATGAATCTCTCCGCATGTTCTCGTTGGTGACTTTTTAGCATTTGGAGTCTAGCAGTGTATTTCTCTTCCCCGTAGCATCTTCGCAATCTTCATTATATTAAAGGTTTTTGTGTGGCCTTCTAGGTTTCTCCCTTACCATCTTTCTAGCTCTCCCTATAATTGTTCCAGATATAACTTCAAATGTGGATCCATATCAGTAAGTGGTGTAAGTAATTTTTCTGATACGTCGCTCAAGTTCGTCTTGATACTGTGCTCTTATCTAGATCTGCTGAAGTTTTTTTGTATACCACTGAGGAGAAAGACGATTGCTTCGCTTGTTCTTTGCTCTAGATCTTCTGACTCTGATTTTCGCTTTGACTATAAAATGAGCTGAATTGGCATCTGCACTCCCGGAGGTTCTTACCTCTAATAAGAAGTGCCTTGCATCAATTAAAACGTGATCTATATGATTCCTGTTTGCATCCTCATTAGATACCCATTGGCATGTCATTTTATGTATTAATAATAATTTACTTTATTAACATATTATTTGATGCTGCAAGATCTGTTGCTTCTAGACCGTTCTCACTGGAAGCAAGTATTTTGCATGTTTTAAAATGTCAGATCATCGAAATGGGTATTTGTATTGGTAAAATACACCACAGAGAAAAACTGCAATCAATAAAACACTGAACACCCTATATAATTTTTTAAATGAAAATCCAATTTTTGACTAAACATTTTTTTACATTAAACCAATGACCCCATTTAGTTAACCCAGAGCATCGCTTTTGTCTGTTTGCGAACAAAATCCGCAAAAGCGGCTACAAGGTCGGCCATTATCTCAAATTTTCCGTGTTTATTTTCGGATTTTACTAACTTAGTCTACCTCCAACATAAAACCAGTTGGCTTTTATCACATTATAAACAAAAGATTTAGCAACAAAACAGTGTTGAACGGGGCGAGAGCATCATCCATACCATCAGTCCCGCGATAAGAAGAAACACGGACGAGGCGACGCCGGGCGCCACAAAAGAATCGATTTGTTCCATATTCCACTGTGTGCGCAATCAAGTCGGTTCCACGATCCAGTTGTTTTCAAAAAAAGGGGTCGGTCAGAGCATTTATCGAATCCTTATCAAGAATTTATCAATGGAAATGTGCCGGATAACGACTAAAGGTGAGTGTTATTTACTACCGCACATGTAGTGTACCTCTTTTTATTACTAAAACCTTTTAGTCACTTTGTATAGTAAGACTTTGTTCTTTCATAAAAAGGGTGTAGAAAACTAATGCCATTTTTATGGTAAACACATATTTGAGACTTAACAGTTAAACAATGTTTTCCACCTTAAACTAAATGGGTGCAATATTAATGTATTGCGCCTATTATTGACATGCAAAATAAATTTTTATTTATATTGAATGCAACACATTGTATTATTATCTGAGTATTTTTTATCGCTGTAAACAATAACAACTTTATATAAAACGTATTGTACTGTCATAGGGCGTGATTCAGTGCGGCTAATACCGCGTTTTCTCAATATATTAAATCATCCCGCATTGAAATCCCCTTAATCGAAGTAATTCTCTTAATACGGGGAGGAACTTCGATCGATTTTTTATTATGTACTTTTGGTTTCAATACGTCTTCTTAATTATTTTTGCTGATTGTTTCGAAGATTAATTATTTTGTTGGTATTGTTTTTTTGTATAGAATATTGGAAAATAAATTATTATTATCTTATAAATTAGCTCAACAAATGCCGGATAAAATTTACCTTTCCCAAATACAAGTATCAAAGGGAATCGACTCGATTAATAAACTGAAAAAAAAATTGATTGTGCGGCACATACACTGAGAAAAATTTTTCGTCCTCAAGTTAGGTTCCTCGTTCCCAGCAAGTTTTTTGCCTATTTAAGCTAAAAAATATATTAAAATAGGCGCTGAGAGAGAAGTTTACTAAGGCAGTAGTATAACTGTAGTAGTAGAGTAGTTTTTTTATAAAGTTTCTTCACTAAACTAGTAGAGTAGCTCTATAGAAATAGCAGATACAGTAAACTACTTTAATGATATTGAAAAGTAAATTTATTCTTTTAGAAAGCCAAACCAGCTCTTTTAAATAATTAGTTTATCAAACTAGTATACTCGATTTTTGCTTAAGGCAAGCACCTATTCTTCTACTACAAAGTAGATTCCTAATTCATAAAAAATATTTTTTTGTTGCAAGTCAGTTATTTACTATAATGGTTATATTGTTTAGTTCTATAGAAAACACCATGCTTTTTATTAAGACCATGACCATTATTTTTAAAGTATCTTTATATATAAAATGCGGGAAAATTTCTTTTTTCTTCAGGCAACCTATTTTCAGTACTAACTAATATTAATGCTATTAGGACAGGAAAGCATAAATAATACAATATATTATAAAAAATATTATAACTTCATTTATATTATTGTAAGGGCAATTATATACATACAAAATATTACTACGAATGTTGATGGAAGATACAATAACATGATTATAAACAACATTTAATAAACAATTATTAATAAAAATGAAAATGGCCTACATCAGTACATATAAATATAAAAGGCTTTTTGTTATTCGTAATCCCTTAACACCTTCATTTTTACATATTGAATTTAAATAATAAAAAACTAATAGTATTTATAGTACTATACACTGAAAAAATAGATACTTTATTTGAATTGAATATGAACTTCTATTAAGAACTTCGCGGTTTTGGATAGGTCCAAGTGAATATTCTCTTAAAAAAATGTCGATATTTTCTTCACAAAGGAACTTAAGATTACCTTAGATGAAAGAAATAATACCTTTATATGAAAATATTCTCTTAAAAAATTGACTGGCAAATTCTTAAATTAAGACCAACGTACTAGTAGCAAGGCCTAAATTCCTGTTCTTCATTTATCTAAAGAACCTATACTTTTACGTCAAGATAAAAGATTCTTAAACTGATTTATATTGTCTCTTCACCCAAGAACTTTTTTTCTTGGGGTAAGAATAGTTCTTTTGGCCTAAAGCCAGGAGGTTCTCAAGCAGTCTGGTTAATTTTCTTGTATCAAGTTCATGTGGAATTGGGCGACGCACTTATGATCTTACTTGAGTTAAATAAGGTTTTTGGTTCAAGAGCGTAATTATTTTAGCTCATGAGTATATTCCATTGAAAAAAGCTTTTATTTTAAAATTCTTACACCCGTCGATTTTGTTTTAGTTTAAAGTTCTCACTTAAATTTTGTATACAGGGTGCTCCGAAGATAGCTATTTCAGAATTAAATTATTTTTTGTTAATAAAACACCCTGTATGTGTTACATTTTTGGATTGCAAATTCCCAAAGATAATTTTGTGTAAAATCCAAAAAGATAGCAACATACAGAATGTTGAAAAAAAATAAGGTGGTTCTGAAATACCTCTTCTTTGACCTCTCTGTATGAAAATGTCAATAGAAAAACTTTCAACAAAATGGGAAAGAGTTTCATTTATTTAATATTAAATTTATCCATTACCTCTAGAGAGCACAGCATATTAGATATTTAATGTTAAATAAATTCATAAATAAAATAGGTAAATTGTTTTATTGAACACGTAATTTATTTAATGATATTTCAAACGAAACAAAAACTTAATAAACAACTTAATAATTTTACTTTCCTTCTCATGTCCACAGCCTCAATAAACAGTAAATAATGTTGCACTTATTAATACACATATAACATAAAAAACATTAAGTATTAATATTATACAGGGTGTATTACTGTTGATGAGATTAGACGTTTGCGAAGAACAAAAAATAGATTTTTTTTTGAAAATTTGGCAACATGATTTAAAGGTAGTGATCTAATAATTAAAAATATTCTTTTAGGCAATGCAACGTTGCCGATTTACTAAAAAGTACCATTAACTTGTTATTTTAAATAATGGTTTACTATTTTATTTATTATTTTTATTTTTTTTTATTTTAAGATTCTATACATAATTTCAAGAAATTTAAGGTTCCTCATTTGACAAAAATTGATTGACGACAATCGAAAAACGACAGTTTTTTGACTTTGAAAGATTGTAGAGTAAGTACTATTTACCATAATAATAAAATAATTTTCACATTTCTACCTTAACTTTTTAAGATCTATTATTTTGCAAAATACAACAAAATTATATTCTCTAGGCCTATTATTTTACAAAAACTTTAAACCTGTTACCTGTCATTTTTTTTTTAATTTGACAGTTACTAAAAATGTATAGATTTTAATTAGATCATAAAATAGATGTTAAAAAGTTAATAGAAATAGTTGATAGAAATGTTGTAAACATTTCATTCTAGGGTAAATAGAATTAGCCATATAACTACTCAAAGTCGGAAAAGTGGCGTTTTAAAACTGTTTCGAATTAAGAAACCCTTTAGCGAAAATATGTATGTTATATTTTCGTTGAAGAGTTTCTATACCTCATTTTTTTTTGTGATTTTGTTTAGAATCTTAAAATAAAGTAATAAATAGGGTGTTTTATTTGAAATAACAAAGCCGATGGTACTTTTTAGTGTAAGCGGCAACGCTGCACCGAAAAAAAAAATTTTTAATCGGTAGACTGCAAGCTATAACCCAATTTGCTAATTTTCAAAAAAAAATCTATTTTACGGTCTATATATACGAAAACGCCTAACCTACCATCGGCCGTGATACACCCTGTATGCACATATCCAAATCATTATAAAGCAACACCATACTAAGGTTTTAAAATAAGTAAATTAGAATATAATTCTAAATAAATACAAAACAAGTGATAAATTCTTATCTACAAAACAAACTCTATAAAAAAAATAACATAATATTATTATGTTAAAAAACATAATATTAAATAACAAAATAATAAACATAAAAATAACATAATATTATTATTTTGTATTCTAAGGTAGATCAGTCATAATTTTAAGTATATCATATTTTTAAGCAAACATATTCAGGTACATTAATTTTTATTATAATTTTTTGTTCTTTTTTGAAAATTTTAGAGTTCTTAATTAAAAGAGGATTTATTCTAATACCTATTAAATAAACATTTTAGGACGCTGCAGTACCTACTTAAAAAAAAACATATTTTCTGTGTAATAAAAAAAAACAGCCATACCCTTTACTTAATCGTGGAAATGAAAATGCCACCGTTCCCGAAACTATGAGTATTATAAATATTTTTATCTTTAAAGGAGTCTAAGTGTTTGATAAAAAGGTGGTCCCCTATAATTTTACTAACCTCCCAAACTTGTACATGATGAGAAAACCCCACAGTATTTAGTTTTTCTAGTATAAAAAATATTTGCTTATTTTCAGTTAATATTATATTTTTAATTTGAGCAAATTCACATTCAGCACACATTATTCAATTTCAAAATAACAATTTCAAATTCACAATATTCACATACTAACCACTGATACTAAATTAAACTAATGGCTGATGGCGACCCGGCCGGCGGAGGATCAGGTGGAAGCACCCCACGCGCTAATGATGGATCTCATTGGTCCGCTGTGAATCAAGTTTGTTGAGAAACAAAGGTCTTACTTCAAGACCCGAGGACTTCAAAATTTTCGGCTGATTTTTTATGCAAGCGCGCAGATCTTGTATTTAATTCTAATGCTCTTCTCTGGAAATACTTATATTTAGAGGCTATTCTTAAGAAACTCGATCTTTCACCAAGCTTTAAATAGATGAAGAGAATGGTCGACTAATGACAAGATCAACGATTTTCTTTTTGCAAGATAAATGATTCTAGTTCAAGTAAATTACACTGGTTAGAAAAGAATATCTATCAAGTTCAACAAAGTTCTCGGTTGAAGGGGGCCACTTTTTTCTGTGTAGATACACTAAAAAAACGGATCCTTTGCCATAAATGCGTATGAATTTCAACTAAATGCTTCGCGCTTTTGAATAGGTCCAAATGCGAAAGCTCTTGTTATAAAAAGGAAAATCCTTTAGCATTAGAGAAAAAGAGTTCCTTGACTTGATTTTTTTTGCTTTTGTCTCAAATTTGCAGAAGATTACAAGATATGGTTTACTTTGGTGCAAGAGAGAGCTCGATGTTGTCTGCAGTAATTAACATTTTGAATCAAAAGCACAGATATTTGTGATTGACGACGAAGAGATTGAAAGATTTGGTACAAGAGTATTGCTCCAATGTAAGAGATTTAATACATTGACGCAAGTCCAAAAACATTTGGTTTATGTTACGGAAGATTTGACACAAGAGATTTTTTAAAAAATCTAGCTAAAGGGCTTTTGACACTAATACAATTCTCTTGGTACCAAAGAAAAAATGATTTGATTTAATGCTATCTTCTTTTAAATCAAAAACCCAAACTATTTGTTCTATTATTTTTGTTTTTAACGCAACATTTTCTCTCTTGGTATAACATCGCATAGTTTTTCCACTAAATGTTTCTCTTTTGTCACAAGAAATTAAAGAACTTGTATGAAAAAACTTGGTATCTTAATTCAAGATCTTATTTTAAAAAAATAGATAGCCACATATTATAATTTAAAAAAGAATATATTTTCTATTAAAAACCAAAAAAAAACATTATAAATAATAGTAACAGAAAGTAAACAAATACAACTTATAATTAAACTATAATTAACTATAATTAAAATTACAATATAGGCAAAAATATTCGTTAGTTATGCATGTAAATAAAAAATAAATAAAAAAATATGAAAATCTTAAGGGTAGAATTAAAAAAAATATATATATTTTTAATTTTTCAACAAAAAGTTATTCTTCATAAAAATTGGTGCTTGGAAAAATAAAACTTTGAACTTCTACCAAAGGGCAGAACCTATAAATGTCAACTCCACCATTCTTCCCTTATTTTTAATAAAGACTTTCTACTTACATTTTCCTGTAAGTTATCTAAGCTTATTTTTATTCCCTTTTCCAACCTATGCGGTCCCCAATCTTTGGAACAAAATACTTAATTCCTCCTTGCTTAGCTGTTGTAGGATCTCGATTTCATTAATTTTTTGTTCTACATGGAAAATAAATAAAAATAAATAATGTAATTTATAACAGAATGTAATTAATAAATGGCCTCCCCTTCTAACTTTTAAACTAAAAGTACTTAATTTTTCTTTCATATTTCGAAAATTTCTACATATTTAACAAGAGCGAGATTGCTACTCTTGAGCATAAAAATTACAAACATTATTCAAAATGGAGGCTGGATGCCACTAAGGACCTTCAGAAATAGATATGATTCGTTAAGCAAAGAATGATGCGCTTCCATTAAGACCTAACACTCTTTTTATTAATAACCACCAGGCACGCACTTAGTACACCAGCGGCAAGAAATGCATTGTCGCCATTTCTTAAACGTAAATGGAGAAAAAAAGATCGCATTACCATATCACACTCGCTTTGTAAAATAGCAATAATGTAATGATATTAATAAAGCACAAAACTTTGATGTATTTAGATAGGTATACTATATCGTGTGATGATGGATATTATAAAAACCCCAAAAACATTGATGCGAAAATGGTTTGATGCAAAAACTGAAAAGGCTTTATTTTGAACTTGAAATGACTCAAATAATGTTTGTTATATATTTTACGTCTTAATGGTATAAACAATTAAGTAAAATGCAATATACATACCTTCAAAAACATTGAGAAATGTTACTTGGCCCAACAACAATAGGCTCAAGAGAAATTTAAAAAAATATCAAATGCGCCATTTCTCTTAAAGCAAACGCAAATATTTTCTGGAAAGAAAAAATCTCTTGCAACAAGTAAGTTTTTTCCCAAAAAAGTTGACTACATTGCCCCAAAACCTCCCTTTTTTTCAGTGTACTTACATTAAAAATTTTCAATATACTCTTCTAGGCACCAAGTTGCTAACAGTTTTTTAAAATGTCCTTCCATGGTATGATACGTCCTACCAATTTTTACCACCAACGCACACCTTTATGCCATACGATACCGTCCAAACGATAAATATAACTTTGGTAATAAAAATAATTTAATTTTATATAAATAAACAACTAATTACTGTATGCGTAGTGCGACACCGACGACGACGACGTCGAATCAGTAACAAAGCATTACTCTCGCATACACCCAATTACATTACTCCTTGTCAAATTGGTGACACATTATTGGTCAAACTAAAACCGTTAAATAGTGTAAACATCTTCTACACTGAGACGTACCTTCTCTGTTTCAGAAAAGAACTTTGCTATTCTTGTAGAAAAACCTTTATTAATATTTTTTAACAGTGATATGAAAGAACATATTTATATAGCAAAGAAATTTTAATTATAGAGAAAAGTTAATTATAGGCACACTGTAAAGTAGTTTCATTACCGCTATAAAAATTCTTCTTACCTTAGATAAAAAAAAGTCTAAGAAAGGACACTGCTGGGATTTTTTGGCTCAGTGTATGGAGAATTGCTGTCTTTTGTATTTTTATAAATGCTTTTTTTGTTATTCAAGCTTAGATATATAGAGGTTTCTGAACTAGACCTTTAGCTGAAAGAATTATCGGTACTACTTTAACACTATTCACATGTAGGGTTGCCAAGTTTTCCACAAGCCAAAGGAGGACTTTTCTGGAAAGAGGGGGGGAGGGGGTGTGCATGCCTGCATGGAAGAACGAGAGGTTTTCGTAGGGCGGGAAGCATGATGTAATAAAATTTAATAAATGTATAATTTCATGCAAACATAAATTATATTTCTTATATTGCAATTTGCAAACATAACGTAAATAAATTTTGTAACGAAAATAAATAAATTCTAACGAACAAATAATAAAAATTAACAACACAAAAAAAAAAGGGAAATATTATATGCAAACTTAATCTAATAACGCAAAACGAATCAGTCTAAAAGAAGTGCCTATTGTGGCAATACAAATAAAAAACGAAACTTAAGAAAAACTTGACAGAAATTAAACAGATACTGATAAAACGACATACAATAATAATTATCAGCTCTTAGGGAAACAAAAATTTATATTTCTGCTCAGATTTTGCGGCAGATAATAAAGAATTATTTGATTTTATTTTTTTGTAAAAACCAACACACTTTTCGGGCTGATTAAAAAAAATTATAATTTCGCTTTTAATTAGCTCTTTTGAAGCTTTGTTTCTTTCATCTCGCCACTTCGTGTTCATAACAGAGAAAACCCTTTCGGGAAAAGCGGAACTAGCTGGCATGCTTAAAATATATGATATCACTCTAAAAATATTAATAATACTGGGAATTTCGATTGCATTAAAAATGTTTACATATTTGGCTACCGTATCACAATTTAATAAAATTAGGATCTACTGTTTTCAGCCTATCAAAAACTTTTTCAAATACCTGGCACTCGTCAAATAATTTATCACAGTCTAATCCTATTATGTCCTGCAAACGCAACCGCGTAATAACATTACTAATGTCACCATAATTAAAGCATTTTTCACTTAGTGATATTTTGCTTAATAAATGTGAAGTTGAATTTTGGTCCAGTTCACATCTATCTTTACAATATTTTATGGCAATCTCTAGAAATGAAGCAAAATCTGCCTCAATACTTTTCTTTTCGCTTTCAGGTATTTTTTTCAAAAGCTCCATAACCTTAAATCCAAAAAATTTCTTATTGACCCTATCAGATAATTTAGTTAAAAATGTCTCTATTATTTGAAAGATGTTTAAAACTGTTGTGTCATTTGATTCTAGTTTTAATACCGTGTCTTGAAAAATTTTTAGAATGTGGGATAAAAAGTTTAAATATATTAAAACCTTGTCTGGAATTTCATTATCAGTAGAGATTAACAAGGCTGATTTAACTACCTTAGGTAAATCTTCTGCCGATAGAAAATAAGATTTTAGAGCATCCCATAACAACACAACTCTATCAATAGCCGGTGCCATTGATAGCCATCGGGTTGTTACATGACGTAAAATTTCTTTAAATTCTGTATCAGTAAAATCGCAAAATTCACTGAATTTATCTCTTCTTTTTGCCGAGTTGGAAAAGTGAGCATAAATTTTTAGAATGATATTCTCCACATCTAGATTTAAATTTCCCAAAGATTTTTTTAAACTGTTATGGATTAAATGAGCATGACGGTTAGCTTTAAAAACATTCTTATTTTTGTCACATATTAATTTGTATAAAGAATTGTGTTTTCCATAGTTGGAATTTGTATTATCCGCGTTAAAGGCTGTAATATGGGTAAAATCTAAGTGTAGTTTTTTTAATGAGGTTTCTAGCATTTTAAACATACTCTCGCTACTTTCATCATTATTCTCAACAAAATCTAGAACTACGTTTTGAATACCGCTTTTATCAAAATATTGTATACAAATTGGAAAAAAATTTCTATTTTTTTTATTTGATGCGTCGGTCTGTATAGCAAAAAAAAATATCTTGTGACTTTAAATTAGAAACAATATTTTCCAAAATAAAAGGTGCTAAAATATTTTGAACTATAGCAGTAGCTTTTGTTCTTCCACAAGATATTTTTTTTGCTATTTTAAAATCTGAAAACGTTTCTGAGTCTAATTTTAAACCGCAGTCCAATGAATTGTATGACATGCTATGTTTCACACAATGATAAATATTGGCAACTTCTACAGCAATGACTGTTAATTCCTCATCAGTGTTTGATTTAACATAAAAATTTGTTATTGATTTGCTCGTTGAAGCAGCTTCACTCATTGAACGATGACTGGCAGTTTTTTCGTGGTTAGAAAGAGCTGTATATCCCTTATATTCTACACTAAAATGCGATCTACATATTACACAATATGCCTGAGTTGTTTTTTTATTTTCTTCTATATTAAAAGGATATTTTTTCACCCAGGAAAACTCTTTAAGCCAGGCGTCATTGAAATAGCTGGAACGCTTCACTTTCTTACTTTTTGGAGTCGAAGTTAATGATTGATCCATAATTCAATATATAGGGCCTGTAGTAGCCCAAATTGCGATAAATCGCTCAATCTGGCCACACTGCTGATAGATATTATTAAAACAGAGACAAGACAACACTAAAATCTAAAATAACCAAAAAAATCAGCCGGGCCTACACCGCCGCCGCCGGCGCCGTCTGTTACTAACATAGACGTATAACCAAGGACATATCCTTGTTTATACGTCTATGGTTATTGGTTACAAAATACCGCCGTCCGCCGTACGGTACCTACGCTACAAAAATAAAACAACTATACGGGCGAAGGGCGAGACATCTATCGACTGCTATATGAAATGTTAGCGTAAGAAACTCTTAAATAAAAGAAAATAATAGCGATAAATATAGTAAAATAAAGATAGTCGCTAAATAGCCGCTAAATTGGCTTAAAAATTAAAAGCAGGATTTAGTGTAAAAGCAGTTCAAAAGGAGGACATTTGGGTAGAAAAGGAGAAAATAATTCATGCTCATATGAAAGCAATTTTCAGCTTGCCATCCCTCAAAGAAGATAACCATATCCAGTTACGCAAATTCTTAGATAACTTTCAAAAACATTATCGATGTTTAAAAAATCTAGGTGAAAATGTGGATAACTGGGACACACCCTTAATATATCTACTTACCTCAAAATTTGGCCAACTTACACGTAGGGAATGGGAAATCTATTCCAAGAATTTTGATAGCCCTTCAATCCTTAACCTCACTACATTCCTCACAGAGCGTTGCCACCTCTTAGAGTCAATTGATTTTAAAGTGCAAAATAAACATGATCCAAATCCTCAAAAGAGTTATGGTACACCTAAGACATTCACCAATGCCGTTTTTGAAAATAAATGTCCTGTTTGTAAAGATAGCCATTTTGTCTATGCATGTGAGAAATTCCTCAAACTTCCTGTGAGCGAAAAGTACAATGAGGCGAAACGTCTAAAATTATGTACAAATTGCCTACGTCCAGGTCATTTTGCATCTGTTTGCACATCCAAACATTCTTGTAGAGCTTGCCAGCGAAGGCATCATTCATTGCTACATTACCCCACAAATAACTTTGAGAAAGATTCCAGGCACATAACCTCAAATGTAAATCCAAGTATTACTAAGCAACCCTCTCAAAAAACGCTTTGCGCCCAAATAAGGGCAACCTCAAGCAATAACCATGATGGTATTAACCCAACACAGTTGCCCAATCCTCAAAGAGGTAACATAAATTCTCATCTTTGTGAAACCCCGAGTTTCTTGCCATCGAATCAATTACCCCACGCTACTTCACACCAAGTGGTAGTAGATCAAAATGTTTGTAATCCTCAACAAGAGAATAATCTTCAGCCTGATTTGCCTATTGATTACAGTTTTGCTTGTGCTAATTCTGTACCAAATACTTTTGTGCTCCTATCTACTGCTTTAGTTTATGTTTATGACAGCTGTTCGAGACCCATACCCTGTAGAGCCTTACTTGATAGCGGGTCACAGTCTAATCTTATATCAAAGACCTTGTTTGATATCCTAAACCTCAAGTATGAGAAAGTGCACATCCCTGTTTGTGGTATAAATCAGGGAACAACCTATATTAATAAGAAAACCTCATTAACGATTAAGGACTTAAGTAAGAGTCATCATTTTAATCTGACTGCCTTAGTAATCGATAAAATTACCGATAAATGTCCTCAGCAGACGCTAAATGTATCTAATTTCATTATTCCCAAAGAAATTACTCTGGCAGACCCCACTTTCTTTGAATCCTCTGAAATTGATCTCCTTATAGGAGCTAGTCTATTTTATGACCTGCTTATTTCAGGTCAAATGAAACTTGGAACAAGGAATCCTATCTTGCAGAACACCAAACTTGGTTGGGTAATTTCTGGACCTATGCATGTTTCCAAGGGTTTTACACCCCTGAAATCCATATCGGCTTTTTCCTTGAATAATGAGTTTGAGCTAAAACAATCACTTGAGAAGTTTTGGCACATTGAAGAACCCTTCCATGAACCCTGTAAGTTTACCCCAGAGGAAATGGAGTGTGAATCCCATTTTAAGAGTACCTTTACTCGAACTTCTTCGGGTAGATTTGAAGTTAGTTTGCCCTTAAAGGGCACTGTATCCAAACTAGGTGATTCCCAAGAAATTTCCATGAAAAGATTTTTGGCTATTGAAAGAAAACTTACAAGGAATCCTGAACTTAAATTCTCTTACACGCAATTTATTCAGGAATATGAAAAATTAGGACATATGTCAAAAATTAATTCCCAAGAAAAAACGTCAGACCCCATCTATTACTTGCCTCACCATGCCATTGAGAAATTGGACAGCACTACTACCAAGTTAAGGGTAGTGTTCGACGCCTCATCTAAAACAACAACTGGCATTTCTCTAAACGATATTCTAATGGTTGGCCCCACTGTGCAAAGCGACTTGTTCTCCATAATCCTCAGATTCAGAGAGCACAATTATGTGTTATCAGGTGACATCGCCAAGATGTACCGACAAATTCTTGTTAAGCCAGAGCAAAGGAAGCTTCAGCGCATAGTGTGGAGAGACTCCCCGGAGTCGGATCTCAACCACTATGAATTAAACACCATTACCTATGGCACAGCCAGTGCCTCTTTCTTAGCTACAAGATGTATACAACAAATTTCGTTTGACATCAAAGATTCCTATCCTTTGGAAAGTCACATCATTGCTCGTGATAGCTACGTGGATGACGTACTAACAGGGTGCAATGACCTTGAAACCCTTATAAAAGTAAGATCCAACCTTATATCAATTTTTCAAACTTATGGGTTTGAATTACGAAAGTTCTCATCCAATGAACCCAAAGTATTATCTAATATTTCAGATAAGAATTCTATAGGTCATATCATAAATGACAATCAAAGTTGCAAAGCATTAGGTATATTTTGGGATTCCCAGAAAGATCAATTTATCTATACCTCGAAGTTAAGCAATTCTATGGCTGTGGTCACGAAACGTTCTATCCTCTCAGCCATATCGCAGATATTTGATCCTTTGGGCCTCCTCGGTCCAATCATAATTCAAGGAAAGATTCTTATGCAGAAGCTATGGCTGTTAAAAATTTCATGGGACGAGCCTCTACCCAATGATTCTTATAAAATTTGGTCCAACTTTTCCAATCAGCTGTCCAAAGCAAACACCTTTAAAATACATCGACAAGTAACCTCCAAAAATCCTATTGATGTTCAGATCCATGGGTTTTGTGATTCCTCCATAAATGCTTATGGAGCCTGTGTATACCTTCGCTGCACAGACTCCGATGGAAAAATATATTGTAATCTCCTCTGCGCAAAGTCACGTGTTGCTCCCCTTAAGGCTGTTTCACTGCCCAGTTTGGAGCTTTGCGGAGCACTTCTTTTAGCCAAGCTTATAAATAAGATTCTCGAAACTGTAAGTTATCCTATAGGGGAGATTTTTTACTGGACTGACTCATCAATTGTTCTTTGCTGGTTAAGTTTAGAACCTCGCAGCCTTAAGACGTTTGTCTGCAATAGGATATCTGAAATTCAACAAATAACAAATATCAACCATTGGTATCACGTGATTTCGTCACAAAATCCTGCAGATATCATCTCTAGAGGTATGAGCCCAGTTGATTTGGAGAGTAATAATCTTTGGTGGCACGGACCCTCCTTTTTATTGAAACATAAAAGTTTTTGGCCTTCAAATAATCATGTGTCGAATTACGCTCGACAAAATACCGAGAAATCTAAAATAATCGACATTAATCCTAAATCCTTAATATTCTTTGCAAAGGAGAGCAATGATTTTGTTATGAACCTATGCTCGAAATATTCCTCTTATTCAAAGCTCATTAATGTAGTCGCTTATTGTTTGCGATTTCATTTTAACTTAAAATATAAAGACAAAAGAATTACTGGTGCCTTGTCCCAAACTGAGGTAATACAAAGTGTCAATTGCCTTGTAAGGTTAATTCAGAGTTCCGCGTTTCCTGAAGACCTATTCAGCCTAAAAAATAATAAGACGATAAGGCCTAGTAGTAAGCTTAGTACTCTCAACCCTTTTCTTGACAGTGATCTCCTCCTACGAGTAGGTGGTCGATTAAACCATTCTAAGCTGACGTTTAACCAAAAACATCCTATACTGATACCTTATAATCATCCCTTTTCTAAGCTTGTTGTCACCCATGAGCATATCCGCAATCTACATCCAGGAACGCAAGCTACGCTGTCATTTGTGAGGCAGCAATTTTGGCCAACAAATGGCAAGCAACTGGTTAAATCAGTGATTCGGAAGTGCATAATTTGTTTCAAGTCCAATCCTCGATCATTAAAAGCCCAAATGGCAGCTCTACCCAGTGTCCGGGTTACTCCCTCCTATGCTTTTTACAATACCGGTGTAGATTATGCCGGACCTTTTGTTCTAAAGGACTCCAAATTTAAAAATAGGAGGCTTCTTAAGTGCTATATTTGTTTGTTCGTGTGTTTGACAACCAAGGCAATACACCTTGAACTAGCTACAGAGCTTACCACTCAATCTTTTATTTCTGCCTTTTTGCGCTTTGTATCTAGAAGAGGTCTATGCAAAAATCTACATTCTGATAACGGTTCTAATTTTGTTGGGGCTAAGAATGAGTTTGACAAAATTAACACTATTTTAAGGGATGAAAGGTTTCAAAATGCGCTAAGGGATAATAAAATTCAATGGAGTTTTATTCCTTCTCACTCGCCACACTTTGGTGGCCTTTGGGAAGCTTCGGTAAAGTCCACCAAACAGCATCTTAAGCGTGTTTTAAATAATACTCCTCTACATTATGAGGAATTCTATACCCTGCTTGTACAAATCGAGGCCATACTGAACTCCCGACCGCTCACTCCTCTCAGTGATGACCCGAATGACCTCGAGGCGCTGACACCAGGTCATTTTCTTATTGGTCGCCCTCTTAATAAATATCCAGAGCTGGATTTATTGGACGTTCCTGATGGTCGCCTCTCCAGGTATCAGCACCTGCAAAAGATGTCTCAGCACTTTTGGCAGAGATGGTCTGATGAATTTCTGCATACCCTGCACCAAAGGTTCAAGTGGAAGTCCAAGGTCAAGCCATCGGAGCTATTAGGTTCTCTGGTCCTATTAAAGGAGGACAACCTGCCTTCCTTGCAATGGAGAACAGGACGTGTTGTCGACTTACATTCTGGAAGTGATGGAACAGTTCGTGTAGTGAGTGTGCGAACTTCTAGTGGTGTTGTGAAGCGCTCTATAACAAAGATTTGTCCCTTGCCCATCGAATCCCTCCGTGACATTCGCGAAAGTGAATAAAAAAGGGCTGTCCCCTTGTTGACGCTGTAAAATGTGTTTATTTTGCTTAATTTAGTATTATATGAAATCTATATTTTAAGCTAGCTTTTAGTTATGCTTTGTTCTTCCAGTGGAATAATCATTTGTATTTATTTTACGAAATGTTCGTGCTAATTTTTAATAATACAGTCCACTTCTCATCCTATTTGTACTAGGAATATAATCCTTTTAGTTTAAGATTACCTATTTGTTTTTTGAAAAAGCAATGATGCGTCTATTTTTAAGTGTGATTTGGTAATGTAATTTAAAGTACAAATGTTTTTACTGGTGTATGTTAATTTAAGTACTTAACTGCTTATGTAAATCTTAGTCTTAATTTTGCAGTCTCTGATTTAGGTAAGCATCTCATCTCCGTTTTCTGATTATTTTGAAAGATATCTCCCGGATACTTTCAAGGGCGGCGGTATGTTAGGAGATTTTTTATATTTTAATAGTTAGCTCGCCATACCCACGGTTTTAAATACCTCATACCATTTTGTATCACTCGACATTCCCCTAATTCGGCAGAAGTGCTCGTGATTTATGGCTTTGTACCCGGAAAGCGCTGAAAAATACGCGCCGTCAAAGGATCGGTTCCCGCGATAAGTTCGAGCCGCCTGTAATAAAAAAGAAGTAGGGCATGCAAAAAATAATAGTTGTAACGAGTCTGAATTTCGGTTTTCGCCTTTAAAACAGTCGTTGGAGTGTAGTCTTTGCGATATGTTAGACCAGGTGGTTGCATATTAGACATGTACCGGGCTCCGCGCTCTTTTATAAAAATCCATAAAATATAAATAGTTGTATATAAAGTAAAGTGTAAAATCAGAGATTGCCGCGATTAACCAGTTAAAGTTTAGGAGAATAAATTAATTTCTCGTAACCAATTACACGACTTTCTTTTTCTGTCTACAAGTCGAACACCCGACGTAATCCCTAATTAAATAGGGTGGAACCTAACAATGAATGTACATAACGTATATTAAAGAAAAAGACAACAACATCGCAACGCCGCCCAATTGCATTGTTGATTCCACCGACACAAGTAATCTTTACCAGTGACGTCGTCAAAAATATTAATAGATTATGCTTCAAATTATAAACAATATTACATACAGTTTATAAACTCTTTATGCGTTTTTTTTAACGTATTTCATTAGAGTAACGGTATTTATCTAAAGCATTTTTATGGAAATTAAATATTTTATATTTATTATAGATTTCTTAATAGGTTTTTATTATTCTACGACTACTTTATTATATGATGACGGTTGTCCCTTGATATGACGTTATGACAATATCGGTATTTACTTTTGAAAAGATCGGCTTAAATCGCCCTTTTCCCATGGTGCGGCACAAACGGAACAAGTTTTTACTATCATAACAGTTCACAAAAACACTGAAATGACTCAACCTATTTCCTTTTTCAACCAAAAACTAAAGAAAAAACACAGAACTTCACAAATGCCGAATGTAAACAGAAAGCCGTTTGTCAAGATGACATCAGCGTCCAAATCTAACATCGATAAGTTAAATTAACATTATGATATGTGTTGATATATAGCTGAAAATTTCCTCTTTTGAAAATGCGTGTAAACTTGAGAACAGAGAATTGATATTTGTAAACAAAACACCCTATGCCTCTATGTTCATGTTGAACTCAAACAAAGTTGTTGTTTACTAATTCTAGCTTTTCATTGTTCTAAGGATTTTACGAAAATCACAAACTTTGCTGATGTGTAATTGTCAGTATTTATTTATTTTATTAAATCTCTTAGCCATAGAGATGTGTCATTTTATAATTCAATTAATGATTTAATTGTTTTGCTCTCCAAAAATTTAAAGCCAACTTCCCTAAATTTGGTAAAGTTATTAATGTCGTCATAACTTAATTATTTCTAGGCTTAGGCTAATAGTGTATATATATTTAATTAACCCTGTATCTTAAATATTAACACAGATGCCAATAGTGCCGACTTAATCGAAAGTACCCTGTATAGGTTTCCAGTCAAATTTTCAACCGATAATTCACATTTTTGTCAACAATCATTAATTTTATTTATGCTTATAGGCATCGATACTTTATTCTTTCAGTTATGTATCACACTTTAAGAAATATTTTGAGAATTAAGATAATTTAATGAGATTATTTTACTATATTAAAATTTAAGAAATACTATAGAAGAAACAACATAATTAATATTCAGTGCCTCCCATAAATAGGAAAACATTTATGAATTATTTTTGGTTGACTGTAAGCTAAAATACCCGATACTAGGTTTTAAATGCTATTTGTCTTTTTTATATGTATCTAACGTGTTATAGTCCTTTAGAATACTAAGACTTTATTCGTTCATAAAAAGCTTGTAGAAAAATTAGGAATTGAATGGTATGTTTATCCAAAATATTTAAATTTTAACAATTTCTTCTATCATAAACTATAATCCAACATTAACAATAATTGCACTAATTGTTTACACGCAAACTGCATTTTTATGTATATATATTTTGCCTTATCGAAAGCAGTAGATTGGATTATTATCTGAGAATTTTTTTATCGCTGAAAACAATAACAACTTTATATAAGCGTTTTGTAAGTTGTTAGACTTTATGTATATGTGATAAGTCCTGATTCCGTCCGGCCAATACCCTATAATTTCTTCTACATTGAAGTCTCTTTATTCGAAGTAAATCACTTAATTACTATATGAGAAGGGCTTTCAGGTTAACTCGGTATATAAGGATTTTTCTAAAGCATTTGACCAGATAAATCACGTATCTTTATTGTGTGCTTTGGGTATTATGGATCCTTTTCTTTCATGGACCTGTTACTGGAGCATCACAAGTGAAAATAAATGTTTTTTTAAGTCTTGCATAGAGTGCTTAGCTGTCCCTGTAATCCTATGCTATTTTGTTTATTTTTATTACATTTTATTATTAGACTGAGATACAGTATTGAGATACATACTTGGGTTTGTTCACAGATCGTCGACTGATTTTTCAATATCGACTTTTAAGTCTTATTTCCTCTTATCAGACCCAATTTGGATTACTGCTATGTTGTTTGATTAGAGAGAATATGTATAAATTAGAAGAAATTTAGATTTACACACATTGGAAACAAGGGAAGTTTTCATTGATATGTGGTTTTTGATCGGAGTATCAATGCTGCCATTAATTGTTCCTAACTGTTGGCATTGGTTAGGTTTATAAGCCTATTTTTCGTTTAATTTGTAAAAACTGTATGCAAATCAAATATATTAGTTTTTTCCATTTATTAGATTTTGGTTTGGTTGAATTTTTAAAGAAAATATTTGTAAAATTAAATTTGAATATAATTTGTATATAGCATAAGAGAATAAAAGATAAAAACGTAACGACCACTTTTTAGAGAAGGAAAAAACCCATATATATTCGGATTTTAGTTTGAAATCATAACCAATTTAAATAATAATGTTAATTATGATTATAAATCTTTAGAAAATAGTACATTTAGGCTGTTTGACTAAATAGATTATGATTTAAAATTGGTAGTAAACAAATACTTTTTTTTGGACACGGGAAGAATGTGGTAAAAAGGTAGACCGTGAAATATGATGAAAGTACTTAAATCTTTTAAATAAAAAACATTACATTTTTAATACATATCAGATAGGCTTGCATTCGAATGTTTTACTGGAGAAAACTTAAAAAAGGAAAATGCTGAAAAAAGAATTATAAAAGTAATACTTGATTCAAATAATATCTATTCACAATAATGGTTTTTATTTTTTTATGCGAAAACCGTGCATCGGACGAAAAATTACCAAGAGAATAGATTTATTCTAAATGAAATAAAGAATTCAAAAATATTTTTTACTACAAGAAAAACCAGTGGCGTAAAAAAAATAAATATTTAGTTCAAAGACCGCACGAATGCCAATATAAAAATCCATAATATAAAAGTTTAATTTGTATATAAGAAAAACGCTATGGATGCTTAGAAACTGCGTCCCAATTTTCAAAAAAATTTCTACAGGGGTATCAAATTTATCAAAAAAAGTAAGTTTTTTTCTTTCAGCATTACCACCCTATAGTGTAAAATCTAAGAAGCTTAGGACATACATATGTTCATAGGAACTTTCTTGCTTGATTTCATTCAAGGAACACGCCCCGGAATTTTGTCGCAATATTAAAAAAAAAACTTTATATCTTTCAAACATCTGTCATTTTTAAGTCAAGTTCCTTATTACTATATTGTGCTCACCTCAAATAATCCTTAATGAATTTATCACGAGAAATAACCTACTTTACGCCTTAATATTTATTACCTGGTCTTTGAAAATTACTTGGTAATAAGTACCTATTTCTTTTACAGAAAAAACCATTTCATCACCCTTATAGCAAAATCATTAGTGTACATACATCGAGCAACAGAAACTAGTAACACCAAAGTAGCCTCTAGCAATACTTACTCAACCCTCACCATCATATATCTACCAAGCACAATGAACATTCGTCCAAAAGATAAAGTAACAGCGGTTTTCAGAAGACTATTCAAATCTTCGAGCAACAAGGATGAAGCACCCAATAAACCGAGCGGATCGGCTCAGGGTTCTCCGGCACGCCGATTACTTAGAAGTAAGTTAAATAGGAAAAAAATTATAAGTTATTTTGCATATATAGATAACTTTCTATATAGGTTACAAGGACACAGTTTCACCGGAAAGCTCAGGCCAGGCCCCATCACCGAGCTTTAGCGCCAAAAACAAGAAAGACGAAACTGTTTCACAGAACAAGACTGTTCGCGCCAAAAGACTGATGAAAGAATTTCGAGACCTGCAAAGGTACATATATACTGCTTCTATACAGAGTGGTCCAGTTTAAACGTCATTCATTTTAAGATCCTGTATATAAAAAACTACTAATTTATGTTATTATAGATTACAAAACTCAAAACAAGATCCAGTATTCACTGTGGAATTAGTAGAGGACAACCTGTTCGAGTGGTACGTTAAGATTCACAAAGTGGACGGCGATAGCGACTTGATGCAGGACATGGTTGAACTGGGTGTTCCTTATATTTTACTACACTTGATATTTCCTGATAATTTCCCGTTTGCTCCTCCTTTTATGAGGTTAATCTCTCCCAGGATTGAAAAGGGGTTCGTGATGGAAGGTAAGAAGTAGATAAAGTAAAGAGGGCTGAATGTTTGCTCAAGACGTGAGCAAATAAAAACAAACAACTTGCGAAATTCTCGATGTGTTCTAATTACTTTGGATCATTACCAGGATTCATAGAGAATCTTTTTTTAAAGTTTTTCAGCTTTACTTCGCACTCAGCTGTTTTTGAAAAGTTTTCTTTCTTTGATATAAGCTAAAATGGCACTATTTAAAATAAGAATTAATAAAACCATGTAAAAAAAGAAAACTCCAAGAAAAAAGGTCCAACGTTCAACTTAGAAGGCGTTGGAAAATGCTCTCCTGGAATCTTTTTACATACGAACTATATGAACCATTACTAAGAAATGGAGGATTTCAGGGGTACACCTTGTTAATACGTATTCAAAGTTCATTAAAAAAATCGGGCACAATTTTATAAATTTAACACTTGAAGTTGATTTCTTCCTATAAGACTATAGGAAAAAGTCAATGGGTGTCAGATCCGGTAAGCGAAATGGCCATTCTGTCCGACCTTCACGCTCAATCCCTCAATTTGAAAAATTTCTATATACATGTGCTTCAACTTCACACTAATCTATGATTAGTTGTTTTCGAACAGTTTTCCCTTTTTCGATAAGAGCGATTTTACTATATAAAATACGAATTAATTAAACAATGTAAAAAATAAACACTCCAAGAAAAAGGTAAGATGTTGGAAAATGCTTTTAGGGAATCACAAGAGAACTAGGTGTTGGAAATTAGAGAATTTCTTATATTATGTGGGATCTCAAGGAGTCGAAGTTCATTCGGAGAATTCGGTACAATTTTATAAATTTAATACTTGACGTTGATTGTTTCCTTTAAGACTATAAGAAAAAGTCAAGGGGTATCAGGTCCGGTAAGCAAACTGGCCATTCTGTCTGACTTTGACGCCCAATCCACCAATACGGATAATTTGAATCCACATGTGCTCTAACATGTCTGAAAACGTCCTATTTCTGTTGAAAAGTTCTCTCCAACTTAATTTTCCACGAAATGAAAGGGAACTTTCATCATTCCAATATTTCGGAAAACTGGTACTCTCGATGCAAACTGGTACTGTCAATGCTATTGCATTTTCTTCAATCCTTCCTGCCATAATCTCACCAAACTGTCTCAGCACCTGTCAGGATCATCTCATAAGCAGAAATTGTATTACTTTTTGAAAATTTGTTTTTTTTTCTTTTTCTTTAATAATAAATCTTCCCTTGAAAATTTTCTTGCCTATCACTTTAGTTCTATGTGCAAAAAATCGATACTTTATAGAAATTTAAAAAATGCTTAGTAGCTCTTAATTTTAAAATCCATTTCCACGCAATCTAATGCTTTTTAAATTTTTGCTAATATAAAATGATCATTGAACATAAATTATATTAATTTAAAATTAACGAAATTCAAAAATCACAGCACGTACAATATTAGGGGGTTAGTGACTAATGATTGTTCATTAATCATCATTACTTTGGAATGTTTCTTTAATTTTAGCCTTAACAAACCTTTTTAGGTTGCAGGTATTTGATTTATTCCTATTTCATTAAAAAAAAAGGCAGATTAATTTCTAACCATCATCAAAAATTCAGTCTAGAGTTTCAGGTCGCTAGTAAAAACGTTCTTCAGTATACGGTTAAAAGGTAGTTGTGCAAAAAATAAAAACACACAAGTACGTACATACATATATCGTAAAAAATTGAGTTTCCTATACTATTTCACTCTATTAAATAAAACTAACAAAAAAACAAATTTTCCTTTACAAAGTTAACCTACATTCATTTCACAGTTAATTTTTACCGAAAATTCAAAAAGTTCTTAACAACTCTCCAAAAGTAAGTAAACTTAATCGCTGCAGCTGTTGGTAAAGTTTATAGGGAGTTAAATTGCCTTTCTAAACTAGAAAGTCATTATATTGGCGTCGTTAAGTTAAACTCAGTAGCTTAGGATTAGTGGGGTGAACTATTGGGGATAATCTAGAAACTATTTGCTGAAAAATTATTTAATTGAGTTTAGGGACTAAATCAATCTTTCTAGTAAACCGATTTTCACCCTTCTTCAGTTGTTGGATCTCTAGGCACTGAATACTTTTCGGATAATGTTACTTATAACCAAAGTTAATTATATTATTAAAACTATATAATCTCCGAATGTTAATAAATAAGATTTCTCGACAACCTTGTTGAGAGAGATGAAAGGTATTTTTTGAGAGGTTTAGCAATGGCCGCTAAACGTATCATTAATTTAAAGCATAAAATATAAAGAAGGTCCTGAAGTACTGAAGGTAATGAAGGAGGGATTTGTTTAAGCAACATCTGCATTTAAATTTGAACCTCATTATTGGATTTTAATTTGTTTTAAGTATGAATAGCATATTAATATTAGTAATTAATACTACTATTAATACTTAAAACAAAGGAGAATTTACCAATATGACCTAAATCCTCTACAATTGTCATATTCCTCTTCAAAGGTGGTGCAATCTGCATGGAACTACTAACACCAAGAGGCTGGGCTTCCGCTTACACGGTAGAAGCGGTCATCATGCAGTTCGCAGCAAGCGTCGTTAAAGGTCAGGGTAGGATACAACGGAAGAACAAAGGACAGAAGGTGTTTAGCAGAAGAGGAGCCGAGGAGAGCTTTAGGTCTTTAGTTAGGACGCACGATAAATACGGGTGGGTAACACCTAGTTTATCGGATGGCTAGTAAATGGGTTAGAAACCATACCTGACGGTTAAGGCTATAAGGAACACCACCTGTCAATTCCCCAAATGTTCATTTTGTCGCTGTAAATATGCGAATATTTAAGTGTATTAAGCACTAAAGGCGTTACAATTCCTAAGACAAAATTGACAGATGTAATTACGCTTATATTGAAATGGTAAGTTTTTTAAGCTTCAAGTGCCAAATTAAGATTATTACATATGAATCACTAGGAGGCTGGATTTTGTTTATATTAGAAATACTACTTTTGAAATGATGTTATGTTATGATCTGACTATATTTACATTATTTATTCCATAACATATGTAAATAATAAACCTAATAAATATGAAATCTGTGTTATTACTACTTAGGTCAGTTACTGTTTTTTATGTGCATTTGGTAGATCAATTTAAATATTGTTAGTTATAAAGTAGAAAAGTGCATGCAATAATGTACGTTTTTTTATTATAAATGTGTAACAATAAAACCGTCTCAATCTTAGATGTTAGAAAATATTTAATACTCAATGAGGATCAGTCCACAGATGTGTTGGTAACTAATTATAAAAATAACCAAAGCACAAAGACGCATCAAAATAAAACTTTTATTTTTACCAAATTTCTAATGCTCATAATACGAATATATTTTATATGTACGATTTTAGCTTTATTGACTATAATGTTGAAAATAAAGTCCATGTTTAGCAGTATTATTAAAATATTCAAAGTATATTTGTTGGCTAATAAAATATTAATAATTGTGTATTTTATGTCTATTTTTGATGGTTTTGTCTTCCAAATATGTAGTCAAAAATATTATATTAGTTTATTAACGGAAGTATCTTATACAGGGTGTATAACTTGTAACCTCTGATTTATTTCTTACCATAGTTCTTTGTTATCTATAAATGGCTCGTTTCTGTTAATTATTATGGTAGTTTTTAATAAAAATTGTACATATTTGTGGCATCTTTTGATAAATTTCCAGAAATAACCATTTATAGGCTTTTCATATAAATATATAGAATTGTGTGATACATGTTAATAAATAAATGTGTTTACTTATAAATATGTTTTTTCTTCATATACACAATATGTTTATAGGAACTTTTCGAGAAACAACAAAATTTTAATCTTTTTTTTTAATTTCTGTAGATTTAAAACAAATATATTTTCTGAGTAAAACGAAAATAAACAATCCTAAAATACATTTTTAGGAAATGTATATATGTTCAATGCAATTCTGGCTATATAGACGCAATGGAAAATTAGATATTTTCGAAAAAGTTTGGTTTAGTGACTTTCCCCTTTTAGTGATTTCTATCTAAGGTACTGACATACAATTCTAAATTCCCAAAAACTGAAATCCAAAGAGTTCAGGTCGGGAGAATGGGGTGGCCAATAATAAGCATCTTGTCCTAAACCAATCAAATCACTTAGTTTAAAAGAACACAAGTTGGAAGTCATTATCTAAGTCCCAAATTTTTTAATAGACAATGCGTTTTATAAGGACAAAGAATTTCTTGAAGGACATAAGTAAATTTACTGATATTAATTAACCATTATATTGTAACCTATAAAATGAATTCAAATTATAGTGATAATCTAAGGACATTCCTTTGTATATCAGGTAAACAATAAAAAAGTTCCAAAATATATTGCTTACAGAATAAGGTGATTAATGTATATACATTTTAGAATATGCGGAACTTGAAGGCAATTATGGTTGCTTCATAAAAGCAATTAATTTTAATTCCTATCGAATTCTAAACATATGAACACGTTTCAAAATCGTATTATTAAGGCATTTTACGGATACCTTAAAGCAAGTAGATGCAAGAATATACTTGAACTGACATTTTTAATATGTTCTTTCTAGTTAATAACAGGATTATTACGAAAACTTGGTCCAATGGTAAAATGAGCATCTAAGAGTCTACACCAATCGTAACTTGGTAGTTTTTTAAAGTTTTTGTTGAAACCTCCTTTATATTTGTATACTGCAGAATTTTGAGTAAAATAACTAAAAGAACAAGACAAAGATAGTTTTTATTTAAAAATACTATACACAACAAATGGCTAATTTGTTACTAATGATAAATCTATAGCCATTTAACCAATTGTTTAAAAAGTCATAAACATATAAATTTTTACTTTAACATTCCCGATATTCAATAAAGTGAATTTGTGACTTGTACTTTTATTTTTTAGTATCATTTGTTCATATATGTAGAATGTTTATACTTTTATGCTCACACTCGTTTACATTAATTTGGTTAAAGATTAAACCCAAAAATTGAATGTGTATTTTCATGTACATTCAAGTGAAGTAATTCAAAGACAGGGTAGCATACTTTATATCTATATGCTTTGAATAATATAACACCTATTTCTTTGAAAAAAAAATATTGTTTTATTTTTACTTAAATTACAGTGTAACAGCATAACTTAAAACCATTCATAATGACGATAAACCTTACAAATCTTACAAACTCGATTGGCTTAATGATCACACAAAGCATGCCAACTCTCCACCTCTCAATGCCAATACTAAATGCAAAACAGAGCCCCCTTGTACTTTATAGTCTTGGGCTGTTTTCTCATCATTCCTAAAAATAAATAAAATATCGTAAATCGGCTTAATAATAAATCGGCTTTTATTTATACAGAAACAAAAAAAATTATAAAAAAGGGCAAAGTTTAGTTAATCATGGGCAGTATAGAAAGCCAGTCAACTAGTCTTCCACCTAACCCTAGGCCCATAAAAAATAATCACTAACATCAAAAATTAACTTATAAACGAAATACTACTAATGCTAAATAATTGATCTTACATTTCCAAGAATGAAAAAATTACATACAATTTATTACAATCAACGTAAACAAATTAAGAGTACTTAATTATAAAATTAAGGTATTGACAAATATTCACTGTCAGCAAATGAGAACTTTTAAAATCTCAATAAAACTTTGGCTTTCCATAAAAAGGCTTTTTAATTTAAATTTAAGAACCACTGGACTAAAAGATATTATATGATATTGATTGGAAGTCTGTTTTATTGATTAACTGCTTAGTATGACTATGTATTATGGAAAATGCTTACCCAACCTAAATTAAATATAAGGTGTTATTGAGGGTGTAGTTTGTTCAAAATATAGTTTTTTTATTTTTAATTTTATGACTCTTTGTACAATCCTTTTACAATTACTTTAACATTAAACATTTTGTAAAAAAAATGTATATTATATAAGCACTGAAATGAAGAGTTAATATTACTAAATGCTGGCTATATGAAATGAACATGGTCAAGTCACAATAAAAGCATTTTTTTGTCACAATTTTATCAATCAATCAACTAAATTTATCCAAAAGACTGTCAAATTAAGTTAATGAAGCTAGAAATGATAGGCTGGTGGTACTTGGGACTATTTTTTTATAAGAATAAGAATTCTCAATATCCTGGGGATTTAAGCTCTGTATAGTTTCAAGTGGACTGCTTTTAGTATCTTAATCAAACCAAACCTAACCTTAAATTCCAAGGTAGGAAAACCCCTTTTAATGAAATAATAAGTTCTATCAGATACTAACAAAATACCATGCTTATTTAATGAATCCATTTTTTCTATTGGCAGTAGAATGCAGTCAAGAGCAAGCAAGTTACTTTACAGCAAGAAACTAGAAAGAATAATTGAATTTCCTTGTCTAGGAAAATGACCTAAAGAATCATATTTGAGACCTCAAAATTAATTCTACCTGAGGAAAAGATAAATTAATTTTCATTAAATTTGTTAAGTGACAAACACATATTACCTAAAGATCTCTAAAGTCCCTTTCAAAGTCATTGTAATGAAAGGTAACAGCAATGTGATCAAGACAACATATCTGATGGGCATGTTTGACAAATTTATATTTTTATTCCGTTGTCTGTTCTACTAGTTTGTGGTTTGTTTTTGATTGTGCTTCTTGTATTTTCTTTAATTAACAGCTTTTTTTAGATGTCTTGATAAAAAAAAAGGGAATTCTGAATGTCTCAATGAATTGAGCATATGGGTTAATCTATGAGTTTCTCTGAATAGATTGTGGAATTGATTAGTAATATTTTTTGTTTGTTTAACTTTTATTTTCAAAGTAAATTATGGACACAACTTTTTTTTTAACTTTTCTGTGAAAGTTGCAGTGAAGATTAGTCATTTTATCTTATTGCTCCAGAGCATCCTTTAATGGTGGGGGAGTAGGTATATATACTAAGAATTGTTTTAAAGTAGCCGATTATGATGTAAAAATGTTTTGTGTAGAAAAATGTTTTGAATGTTGTGCAGCATTTTTAAATGACTTAAATGTATATGTTTTAGCAATATATAGGTCTCCATCAGGACATTTCCAACAATTCCTAAATTTAATTGAATCAATTATAAATAAAATTGGTAGGTATACATAAAAAAAATTTTTTTGTAGGAGATTTTAATGTCCACTTCAATACTGATCAGCAGAATTTCTTTGACCTTTCTGACATCATTGGGAGCTATGGTTTTAAACAAACTATAACAGACCATACAAGGGCTGGAGCTTGTCTGGACAACATTTTTATAAATTTCAGTACTGATTCCTTTAAATCCAGTGTGTTCAATATTGGGATATCAGATCATCTTAGACAGGAGCTCGAAGTGATCGTTGAGAGTATTATTGGTGGGACTCTGCACCACCATAAGGTATGTAGGCCTGTGACCCAAAGAGGTATGTTGTCTTTCTTTGAACTGTTTTCCTCATATAACTGGAATTTTGTGACAGAGGAGAGTATAGCTGTCAATGACTGTTTCAAGATATTTCTATCTTCTTTAGAAAAAGCATATACTCAATCTTTTCCCCTGAAAACATATAGGGTGAGGACCGATCAGAGAAATACAATAACTTGGTTTGACAATAACCTAAAAGCCATGCGGGATCATCTA
The DNA here is from genome assembly GCF_022605725.1 of Anthonomus grandis grandis. Lineage (NCBI taxonomy): Eukaryota > Metazoa > Arthropoda > Insecta > Coleoptera > Curculionidae > Anthonomus > Anthonomus grandis. The sequence continues at coordinate 11,670,209 of NC_065558.1, forward strand.
CAGCTGCTGAGTGGAGTGTCTCGACAGTACAAAAACAGAAATTCATACATCCATGTACGAGAGGCAATTTAAGTCAACACACAAGAAGCAACGAAAGTATTAAAACAGTCAGAAACCAGTTGCTCTGTGGACGAGGGGCCTTAGAGAGCTCAATTACAATTTTTGTTTAATTATATACAATAGGTGTTTAATTATTGTCTCAATTTTTATAATGGTAATTTTTTTTCCAGAACAGAAGAAACAGTAAACTACTGTTCCCAAAAGTTCACTTGCATATATTCTTACATAGGAATACATTCCCTACAAGAAGATACTTACATCTGTTTGCCAGAGAAGATTAACCTTTGTTGTTGTGGAGGTATGCCTTCTTTCTCTTCTACCCTTTCTTTAATTCTTTCTACTTTATCTGTAGGTTCGATATCGATTTCTATTTCCTTCCCAGTAAGTGTCTAAAAGGTATAATAGTAAAAGAAGAAATAATAGAGGTAAATTGTAGTAGAGGTTCAGGGGGTGAAAATTTAACCTAAAAAGGTTAAAGCGGCAAAACTGCCGCAGAAAAGGAACTTACCTTCACTTTAATAAGCATTTTGATTGATTTTTTACTACAGTAGGATACAAATTAATATATTAAATCGGCTTTTTGCCGGCTATTGCAATTTCTTTAATAATTTCAAGGGATGATTAATTACTATTCAGAAAAAAAACTGTATACTGACACTGGCATGACATTGACAAGTACGAATATTTCGCACGTCGCTGTCATACTGTCAGATTATTTGCTGATCAATAAATTGGTATTTTCTATTTGTTACCTCTTATTTTTTAGGTGTAGTCTTCGTTATGAAGTTTGACTATCATCTATCTGTATTTTTGATGCTGCAGATCTAAATAGTCGGCAGTTATTGCAATTGTGCAATTCTAATAAGTTCTTTATCCATGAATTCCTTCCTCTTCCTATGGATCCTATGCCTTTTACGCCCTATTATTTTTGCTGGATAATAATTTGCAGTAACTGGTATTTGTATACCATCATAACATGTCCAATAATCCTCATAATAAGTATTGCAGTTTGAGCTTTTTAATAGTAAGTATCAATTCCTTCTCTATGTGCATTCTCCGCAAAAATCCCATATTTGTCACTTTTTCTATCCGCAGTATTTCTATCTATCGCAGTATTCTATCCTCTTGAAATCGATCCTTTTCAATGCCCACCCTTACATCCCGTACAAAATACCGACAACATGTAACATCTCACAAGGCGAATTTTACTTATATCCCGTCCGCAGGACGCACCTTCTTCATTTTAGTAAATGTGCCTCTAGCTTTGTCCATTCTGACCCTGACTTCCTCCCAGCTATCGTTATTTTCGTGCCGACGCAATTATACTTTCTCACACGTTGAATTCTTTGACCACGTACAGTTATGTCAGGGAAGTTTTGTGGTGATATAGATACCACCATAATTTTTCTTTTGTCGAATTTAAGTGACAATCCGTATTCTAATTTGTACCTGAAGATCTTCTGGAGTTTCTGCAATTACAACCGTGTCATCGGCATATTTTAACTTGTTTACTGGGATGCCATTTATTCTAATATCTAAATCTTGTCTTCTCTTGTCTTGTAATCTGTTAAAGATGTCCTTAATTTTCTTAACAAATTCTAGCTATCATTGGGAGTTTCACCGAATAATTAGGCTTATTATCGTACGGCGTATATATCATCTATCGTCTGTGGCTTGCATCCACATAACGGGACCAATAAGAACCACTCCAACTTACAATAATGCGCTGCCGCTATACTGGAATAAATAAATACAAACAATTTTAAACTGGGTTCTTAGTTAGAAAGATATAATAAGCCATAAAAAAGTAATCTGACAAAGAGAAACAAAAAAGTCTTACATTGCAAAACTTTCAAACTTTATACAAACTTCACAGGTACGTTGTTTCATTTTACGTTTAAACATATTAGGAGACATATCTTCAAATTGACCTATATATTGTATTGATTTAAAAGTTTAACTGAAGTATAGAAGAATGAGCTTTGAGTAATGGCTTAAGTTATTTTAGGTATTTCATACAGTAAATTAACGTATGTTCCACGAGAGTGAACCAGATTTCTTCGAGATAGTTTTTCAACCAAATGCCAAAGCCTTTTTGTTCTGACAAATTTATGAAGAAATCACGCAAAATATAGCTTTTTCGATTGAAAATATTTTACTATTTTAGTTTGGAGAGTTTATAACTGACATAATCATGGCGTCTAAGCTGGCAAATTAGACATATGCAAGAATTCTAAAGTTTTTGAAGTTTATTCTTAGTAAATACTTCTAGGCAAAGACCATACACAAAATTACTATAGTTAAGGTAACACAAAACCAGTACTATGCAGGGAACTTTTTTAGCTTAAAGTTAATATCTTTACTCTTGTAATTGTTGCGAAGATTATGATAGGTTTTTTTGAAGCAGCCTTGACATATCACTTCGGAATCTATGCTTGTTATTGAAGATCATATCCAATTTTGTATATTCCTTAAGAGCTGGTATTGCCAGACCATCCATTACTATGACCATAAGTGTGGGGATAGGCCTGCAATGAGCTCGCCTTTGGAAAGAAGTAACAAACTCGCTTCCTCTAGAAGAGCCTCTAGAGGCTCAGGCTGTCCTTGCTTCACCAACCTTTGCTTTCAACAAACCCTACACAATAAGGGCAAATACCCTACACATAAAGGGCATTGGTACCCATCGGATGGCGGGTATTACTTATATCTATTTGAACAGTTCCAAAACTAAAACAGGGTCAGGCTGCGGCGTATACTACCAAAGATTTCCAATGTAGCAGAACGCATTAGGTGCTATGCCAAGTGTCCTTCACACCGAATTATATGGCATAATCCTGGAGGCAGAACAACGAAATTAGTAGGCACGTTACTGATTGTCTCTGACCAGGGCATGCAACCATAAACACAAGACAATGGAGCTCATACTTTGCGATTGCCGTCAATACGCAGCAGAATTATAACTCAGAGTTCCAAGAATAGAATGAAAGAATATTTATCCCTTGAAGGGATCACGGAGTCCCTTGGCAACATTGTCGCTTTCGTTGATTCGTTAAGCTGGCGAACTGAGTAAGAGGTCCCTTACTCCTTCAACAGTGCACAAAGGACCTACTGAGGTCTAAGTGCAGTAAATATCTGTGAATATTCCAATTAAATGAAAAATATTCAAATCTATTTTCGTTTTTTTTTTACCCTATACACAAAAACCAATGAATTATTATTAAAATTATTTTATTGACAATGCCAAACCCTTGCCCTTACAAAAAGCCTGTGCTTAGAACTAATTTAGTCTTCTGTTTCTAGTCTTGGGAGCGGCCTTTGCCTGTACAATTCAGTTTTTTGCGTTTGCTCATGTAACCAACTACGTCGCGTTGGTAAATCCACATAGTTTCTGGTGCCTTCGAATAATAAGGTAAACAAATCTACAAAAAAATATTTAGAATTTAAATAGGATAAATAAATATACCTCTTAAACCTTTTATACATATGCCACAGAACAGTAGAAAAATCAGACCGAAATATGTGGAGAGGAAGAGTATCCAGTTCTTTAATGTGAGAATTTCGTCCATCATTTTGAAGTTTTTTTTATGTTTTATTTTAATTATACGTTCTTGAGTGACGTCAATAAAACCGTGGACGCATTCGAGAATTAGCACAACTTTTTCATATGTTTTCCTTTTATCTGTACTTTGTTCTATTAAAGTGAGGACAAGAAACTGTAATTTGGTCGGACAGCAGAAGTTTAGCTCGTCATTGAAACACTGGGATTTGCAACACTGCCAGCAACACACTACGGAGATGGACAGAAAGAGACTAACAACTTAGTGAGCCTGAAGGGAAGCAAAATTTAGCTAGTGATGGGCCTTTCAACTGAGCACTAATGGCACAACGCTCACACTCTACGTATTGCGGACAGCCCCGAGTACCGTTGGTGTTGGGAGGAAGAACAAACTGCCATCACCTCATTGAGGATATCCCAGCACTCTTACAGTTTTTTCGCAACATGAAATCTCTGAGACCAAAGTACCTCATTGGCCGTTGGCTTCTGGTAACTCTTAACAACATCTCTTTCACCTGTTTTATTAGAATATGTCTTATTATAATTTCACTTGTTTTATTTTTATGAGGCACTAGTGACAGAATTCAATATTTGGGAAAAATGGATGTGTTTTCATTATCCTTAGTAAGTTAATCTCTTCGAAATCATAAAAAAATATAAGATCCGCGGACAGCGCTATCTCTCGAGGAATTTTATTATTGACCAAGCAGTCATAGCAACCACGAAGTAATTTGACATATGTCAATGCCAGGGTCCTCAAACTAATTTCACGTTTGTTTACATTTTTGAAATTTATAAATATTCACATACGTAACCTCAAAAAATTAAATTGAAAAAGGGAAAATAAAAATATAAACTATACATTTTTGAAAAAATAAACGCTATTTTCTGTTGCCAGACATGACCTCAGAGGCTTCCAAACAACCGAGGGAGCAATACGACAGAGAATTCAGGGTTAAAGGCAAACCTAATTAAATCAATTAAAAACCTCATTAAAACAATAAAACTTTTAGCCGGATTATTTCTTGCAGCCGTTTCAGGAGCTTCTGCGGTTATTGGATTTAGTGCCACAATTCTTGCGGCAAAGAAAAAGGATCCTCAGTACTTTGGGAAGGGTATTGTGGCTACCCGAGAACTACCAGAACCCGGTGCCTTTTTAGCCTTAAGAGCTTTAGGATGGGGTACCCTTTATGCCTTCACTGGTTGTGGACTTTTGTTCTATGGGATTTGGAAATTGTCTGGAGCCCAAGATGTAAGTTGTAAGGTGTACTATTTATCTTCAATTCAAATATATATTTCCAGAATATAGATTAACTATAATGTGTTGGAATTGCCACTACACTAAAAAATGTATTAAGCTTCCAAATAGCTTCTAAAATTAAACTTTCCAAGAAAACGGTCAAAATACTAAAAATTAGACCCTACATATTCAACATAAAACAATACAAAGTTGCTCCTTAAAAAGATGATGAAAAATAATACATATCTCAGGGCTGATCTAAATGTTGTCAGAGATTTACTTTCCTTAATATATCTAGTGATTATAAATTTTGAAAGAGATGGCCTCTGGCAAGGGCCTGAATTAACCTATCGGCTGGAATTGAAAAATCATTTACTTCTCTATACTTTTTGATTGAACTAAGGTTTTTAACATATGAAGGACAAACTAGAATATGCATGTTGCAGACTGCCAATATTTTTTCTTAAATATAAGTTGGTTTGCAAAAAGTTGTTGGAGAAAGTCTATACATGTTTCTTACTATACTTTCTTGGCTGATACGCACTTTGCTAATATTATTTTAATAACTTTAAATAGAAAGCCCATAAAATAGAGAATTTATGTACATTTTGAGAGTGGACATATTTACATCTCTCAACTGAAGAATTACATAGTTTTTTTGATACCAGTTTAGAGTGCACCAGATCAAACTGGCATCTGGTTAATGTTCTTAGCTAATATTTTCATTAATTTAGCAAAGTTTTGTATTTTTTTAATGCAGGTTGCATAACGAAAAAAACTAATAATTGCTTTCTTAAAACATTAGGGAAGAAGTTTTCAACAAATTTTACCGCCAATCAACAAGCCAGGTGTGATTTTAATAATAATAATAATAATATAATAATAAATGTCTTTTATTCAAAATTTACAGATGTAGTTGACAATAATAATATTCTATAATTAAGTACCCGAGAAGCAGGGCGCAGTCTAGCTAAGACAGCTACTCTACTGAACCCTACTCAACGGTCATAAACTTAAGCTACAATATAAAGATTAACTCTATTAAATTCATTAAATACCCAAATAAAGAACAATATATATATAATTTAAATAAATAATAAATAGCTAAATATAAAAGATTGACAAAAATAAAATAAATAATTAAAGGCTTAAATTACGGGTTGAAGGTTAAATGTAAAAGATATTTCTTAAACTTTGATTTAAATGACTTCTGATCTAAAGTTGACAATTCAGTTGGTAGGTTATTGTAGAGTTTAATGGCATTGTACGTAAAAGAACGTTGAAACATTGCAGTCGAATGACGAGGAAGTGTCATCCTCTCCGGAAATCGGATCACTCTTGTGTGAACGTTTAAACGAGGAACAAATTTATTCCGTAAAGTGGAGGGAAGGGAGGGGTTTAATAAAACTTTAAACAAAAAATTAGCTAAGTGTAACTCTCTGCGCCTGTCCATCCTTAACCAGTTAAGCTCTTTGAATGTGTGTGAAATGTGATCGTATTTTCGTAATCCAAATATTAGCCGTGAGCAAGCATTTTGAACTTTCTGAATACGATTTTTATCTGCAATGTCTAAGCAAGGACCATAAATAAAATCACAGTAGCTGAAGTTGGACAGGACCAGAGACTCACAAAGCATTTTTCTCAAATGAAAACTAAGAACCTGACGACTATTATATAAAATTTTCAATGATAAAAATGACTTCTGAATTAACAATTTAACATATTCACGAAACCTCAACTCAGTATCCAGGACAATGCCTAAATTTTTTGCACGATCCATCTTGGGAAGAGGAACATCATTTAAAAGGTGGTATTTTATTTATTCTATTACAGTAATCCCTTGTTAACCGCGGGGGTTTCGTTCCAGATAGGGTGCCGTGATTGGCAAAACCGCGGTTAGCGAGCGATTTTCTAAAAACAGAAGAATATAAAATATTAGTGTGGAAATACGTAATTAAGACACCAAATTTACTTTGTTGTACATATGTATGTACATATATATATATATTAAAAGTAGATCCATAATGATTTTGTTATAAACGTATACAACTTATTTTCGAAAATAATGTAAAATTGTCGGCTGCTTCATTTTTTTTGTGAGTTCTTTTTGGATCTCCCTATACGGATGCAGTAGCCCATTCAAACCATTTGAAAACTTTAGGCTTCTTTCTAGTGAAGGGTCTTCATCGTAAACTAAATCTTGCAACTGTTGTGCGGTTGATAAAATTTTTTGTAAACTACTTAACGTTAGGGATGTAGTAGTAATTGTAGTAGTCGTCGGCTCGTCGGGGGTTTCATCATCTGTATTGTCTTAGAAACTATAACTTCTTCAACATCACTTGATTGCAACTAGTCGAAACCATCGCCATGAATTTGGTGCAAGATTCTTACAATCTCTTCAATTTCGGTTGCTTTGTCAGGAATTGTTGATGTGTCTGCCACAACCTCTGGCCACAGCTTTCTCCAACAGGCATTCAATGTTGATGAACGTAACTCATCCACTGCTTCTTTGATAAATATTATGCAATGGGCGATATTAAAAGCTTTCCAACTTTCAGGGACTGTGAGACCAGGATTTTGTTCCATGCTATTCAATACATAACTGAAAGTTCGCTTAACATAATATCTTTTAAACGCTGCTATTATTCCCTGATCCAATGGTTGTATCAATGATGTAGTGTTAGGAGGCAGGAAACGAACTTCTATGTTTGGATCAGCAAACTTTAAGGATTCAGGATGGCCGGGAGCATTATCAACAAGAAGTAAAGCTTTGAATGGCAACGATTTTGAGGTTAAATATTGCCTAACACTGGGTACGAAGCAGATCAGAAACCAATCTGTAAATAATGTTGCAGTAACCCAACCTTTTTGATTCGCTCTCCAAAACACCAGCAGATCTTTTTTGTTTTTATTTTTTAGAGCACGTGAGTTAAGAGATTTGTATACGAGCAGTGGCTTTATCATGCATAAGAGCAAAACAGAAGAGTAAGCCTATCCTCAGCAACTTTAAATCCTGGTGCGGATCTTTCAGTTTGAGACACAAATGTTCGAGCAGGCATCCTCTTCCAAAATAAACCTGTGTCATCAGCATTAAATACCTGATCTGGATGATATCCCTTGCTTTCAATGAGTTTTTTGAATTCCATCGGATACCGATTAGCTGCCTCGTGATCTGCAGAAGCCGACTCTCCTGTAATTTTTACGTTGTGCAGTGAAAATCGCTTTTTAAAATTTTCAAACCAACCCTTACTGGCTTGGAAGCTTACCGTTTCCTCATTAGACTTTAGGTTCTCGAAAAGACGGTTAGCTTTTTCTTGAATAATTTGGGTGCTAAGTGGTACTCTTCTTTTAGTTTGATCCTCGATCCAAATTCCGAGCGCCCTTTCCATCTTTTCCATCGTTAGATGTCGCGAGAAACATTTTACTTTGTTGCTGGTATTAGTACCGCGCGAAACACTGGTCCGAATAGATTGCTCACTTTTTTTTATTGTTCTTACAGTTGATTCATTCACTTTACATTTTTTTGCAGCACTCGCATACGTTTCACCTGCAGCAAGACAGTCTAGCAATTGAATTTTTGTGTCAAGAGTCATTACATTTCGCTTTCTTTTAACAAAATCGTGGCCTGTGGACGCCATTATATTATAACTAAATAATTAACTCAAGAAAAGGACAATCACACTAATCACCAACTTAATTTGCTAATGAATGTAACTTAAATCCGTAACTAATCACACACCACGTCGCGCCGTGGCTGTGCGTTCCGCGAAAAAGGCAACAAAACAATTCCTCGAAAACATGCCGACTTATTTTCTATAAAACTTTATTGACTCGGGTTAGGGCTATATCACACAGGTAGTCATAGCCATTGCTTAGTTTAGAGGGTAGATTTTTTTTTTCACAAGAAAATTTCGTTAGAGCTTATCCTGGATAGGCAAGTTTTGATCTGGTAACCCTAGGAACACAGGACTAAATGAATAGAATCTTTATGACCCTGAAGTATCATTTAAACATCAAATATATTTATGAAAATCTAAATCAAACTTAAATGACAACCAATTTATTTTTAAAGAGGTTTTACATCCTGAAACATGACTTCTAAAAGCTACAAAAAACTACATCACCCCTCAATGCAAAATTCTATACTTACCTTTATAGTTCATTTCTTGACTTTTAGTTAAAAGATTTTCGTGTGAAAATGGGTGAGCTGCTACCTAGAATTCCAAAAAATAACCCACCCCAAGGAAGGACTGAATTTAGTGGCATGAATGACCTATTGCAGTACTTACAAGAACAAAAGGGTAACAAAGACAAAAAATAATACTGTTATTTAGAATAGTTCCTTAGATCGTAAGGTATTTGTTTGTAAATAAAATAAAATAGACTCTTTAAAACAATTTATTACCATCAGATAGTATAAATCTCTTACATTACATTATATTACATGTCAAAACATGTTCACAAACAATACAATAAACTCATCTAACTTAACCTTGCATTTGTTCATACGAGTTGGCTTTATGTTTAGGTATAAACCTAAAACCTTCAGGTACTTTACCTAAAAACATTTCAGTAATTTTAATCCAGTCTGAGGCGCTTTGAGACGCCAAAAGTGTCTCCATCTCATCTCGTCCTTTAAACAAAGGGGCCCTTTCGTTGATTTTTTGGGGAGGATTTTCCAGGAGGCCCACGGGGACGTAACGATGCAAAAACGACAACCACTCCAAAAGGAATCTTCTACAGTTTTCCACACCTCGATTATCCGAACCCCAGTGTTCTAAAGAGTAGTTAACGTATTTGCCGATTAGCTCGAGACGTTGCGAGCTGGTGATGTCCCAGAGCCGTTTTTCTTTGATTTCGGTAAAGATCCAGGGTTTTATTAGGGCTCCGCGGCCGATCATTATACCCGAGATTTCGGGAGCTTGTTCCCTGAGAAGAAATTGTTATTTATTATTATTTAAGGGGAGTTCGAAGAGTTTATTTGAGAACTTACCAGCATCTTTTATAATCTTCATAGCTCAAGACATCTCCACATCCAAAAACAGGACACGGATCAGCGGCTTGCGCTACCTGCCTTATGTAAGCCCAATCGGCCGATTTCGTGTATCTCTGTTCCCTTGACCTTCCGTGAATTGTTATCATTGAGGCTCCCCAATCTCTTAATTTTGGTGCCTAGAAATAAGATGGGTAAAAAGTCATCAACACACAAGTGTTACCGCTTCACCAGAAACCTTAATTTACCAACCAAATTTGTGTTTAGTTACGAAAATAATAACAATAATAATAAATTAATTTTACTGCTTTCCAAAAATACAAAGAATGTGATTAACCAATGTCAATACAAATTATATATTATGAGAAAATTAACACACCATAAAAATGACACAAATTTTGTAATCATCTCTTTATTAAATTTTTTTTTATTTAATGGAAATGAGACAAATCTGTTGCCAAAAGTGGAACCAAAAAAGGAAAAAGGGTTATAAATATACAACAACTACCATTTGGTTAGTTTAAAAGTGAATTTATACTCCAATACAAATGACGGTCTAATCCGCACATCTTGATTTTGTAATATTTTTTTTAAACTTCTCCCGAAGATGCATGATTGACGTAGTATTTTGATGAAATAGTAACACCTATTTTGTTTAAAATCTACTCAAAAAGTTCCATTCCTCTGGGATTAAAAAGACAATTTATTAATGATTTAAAAGGTACTTTACCAGTTCATGTGCGACATTGTCATCTTTATACGCCCCCGTACGCAGTTTTACGGTCATTGGCACCGAAATCAGGTCACTAAGGTTCCTTACGCAGGCCTCGAGGATTTTCGGTCTAAGTAACATCCCACTGCCTAAGATTTATCCAATAATTACACCATTTAGTAGGAAAATAAATTACGTACCGGCTCCTTTTTTAAACACCCACTCAATGGGGCAACCCATATTTAAATCGATAAAATCAACGTCACATTCCCTTTCTAAGATGAGGCCACATTTGGTTAGCAAGTAAGGGTTGTTTGCACATAGTTGAACACCGAAAATATCTTCTGTGTGGTGTCTCTTCATTAGAGCCCATTCTAAAAATTTGTTTTGTTTTCTTGGGTAAATAAAAAAAAATTAATTTAGACATTAAAAAAATCAAATAGGCTGAACTAAGTTAATAATAAAATAAAATCTTACTAAAGCTAGGGTTTACAAAGAAATAAAATAGGAATATCCATCCTAGTTAATCCATCCACTTCATTTTATTAAGTAGACAGTAAAAACTAAGTTAAAAAGGAAAGGGGAGAATTAAACATTACAAAACCTGGAAGATAAAGAATTTTTGTTATTTTCTTCTCTATTTAGCTTTGCATTCGGCAGCATGGAATTTCAGTTATATAATAAATGGTCATAGAAACATGCATTTTGTTGTGGTAACAATATGAAACATCTAGAACCGTCAAAAAAGGTAAGTAGATTTAAATTTGGATTATTCTTAAGCGTTTTTAGAGTTTATTATAGAGAATGTAAACAAATTTACTTTTCCATACTAAAAAAATACATAAAGAAGTCAACAACAATATTTAAAGAAGCTAATTTTCTTTTTCATCTTCCTAGAAACTATGTAGAAATATCGGCTGGTCCTTTAAATACATCTGAAGATTTTAAAAGGGTTCTTAAGAATGAAAAACAGCGAAAGGTGATCGAAGACTTAAAATCTCCTCTATTTATTTCAAAGAAATGAAACACGTTATAAGTATTTCGCCGTCTAAGGCATCATTTGAAAGGGTTTAAAATATGCCACACAAACGGAATAATTCTCAGAAGTGTACTCTATATTATGTTTAATATGTAAACAATTAAACTCAATGAAACCAGACGATTCTTTTATTTCAGTCTATAGAAGAGTTAACAGTTAATAAATCCATTTTGTCTCTCAATGTCTAATGCACGAACCTAGGGCCTATTAGCATTTAGGCAAATTGTTCTTAGTCTTTGAGAAGATTATTTATAGTCAAATGAAGATATAATTGGATAATTTTAACATTTTACCCGTAGATCTGTCCGGATTTAGAGCTCTACTCTCAATAGCTTTGCAGTCATGGATAACATAATCTCTGCTAATGAAAAGGGAAATCTAACCTAACTTTTTTGATTGCACAAAAACTTTTGACAGAATTTATTAATTGCAACATCTTTGAACAAATAAATTAAAAAATTTTTGGTTATGTCTCTTTCAGAACAATTAGAATTTCACTTATCGCAAACTGTTTACATTTGCTCCAGATAGATGTAACTAATAAACTTGGAAATAAACAAGTTTCCAAAAAATCTGAATCTTTAGAAAAAAGCAATAACAATATATGGGAATATAATATTTTCCTACCAAATTTTATCCTATTACTTATTGGTACTGAAAAAATTATACATCCGAGTAAATGTAAACAAACTTTTCAAAAGTTTATAATTTGCTCTTAATTTGCTTTTAAAACTGTGGAAGATATATGTTTATTCATATTCAAATTCAATGTTCCAATTCAGCAATATGGTATAATATAGAAATAATAGTAGGTAGCACATTAAATGCTTGAACAATCTAATTATATCTAAAACTAAAAGAATAGATTTCAAATTATTCAATGCCAAACAGATCAACATCAAACTGTAAATGAATATCATTGAACCAAATTGGTGCCACAAGTGTTAACATGAAATACATTGTGTCTTCTTATTATATTATTATATTATATTATTGTATAGATCAAGGGAACAGCAAAATGCTGATTAGACATCTGAAGCATCAATTTGATTGTTGCCTATTTTAAATAAAAACACCAAATTTCCACACACAGCAGAGTGATGAAGAGACCTTGAAAGCAATAACTGCAGATTGCATAATTAGGAGATCATAACATGGCAGTTAAACAAAATTGTTCTGCTTGAAGTATTAGAAAATACTATTGTTGATCTTGTAATAAAGCCTAGAGACTTTAAAGTAGATCTTATGGCAGTACCTAGATGAGCATTAAAGGTAAGCTCTTTATCAACACAGACCTCCAGATCATAAACAGAGTCATAATTTGGAAATGTGGTATCATTTACTACATAAACAAAGTAAATCTCATTTTTGAGCAAAGAAAATGACATTTTCTTACATTTCTGACAGTTAAGTGGGAGTCTGTTAACTTTACTCCATTTATAAACCCTATCAAGATTTGCTTACAGCTGCATGCAGTCATGACTCTTAAAAAGACAAAAACCTTTATGTTATTCACAAATAGTAGAATTATGCATGTCTGTCAATTTTAAAAGAAGGCTTTAAGTTATGTATTCAACTTATCTAAAAACTCCAGTACAAAAATCGAACACTTTTTTAGCCTTCAATATTTTCTTTGCAAATAACAGCTTTAAAAAAAAAATTGTTTTCAAACTTACCCTGAGGGATTGTCTGTAGTAAGCTAGAACACATTGCCATTTCCCCACAAGTGATATCAGCACCAAACTCTTTACAGATCCTCCTAAAAGGTAAATTACCTACAGTAGTAAGTGGACTCAGATAAAGCTTATTATTCCAGTTAATTTTTTTCTTTTCCTGACTCTTTAGCTTTATTATATCCTCATCTGTCACTGTGCCAAAGGTCTTCCTGGCGGGCCTTTTAAGGAAGGCAAATAACTAAAAATGCAACTGTAATTTAATTTATATTAATGAATAAACTTAAGTACCTCTTCGGGGGTCATTGAATTGTTTGTGCGTGTCTTTTCATTATCATATGTGTCAATAAGTTTTTCTGCCAAGTTAAAATCATACTGCCTCTTTCTTATTGTAGTTATAACATCTCGTCCTAGCATATTTCTTATAGTAGGTGTTTTTTTGTATTCTTCATATTTATTTTGGTCGATAATATTCCGCCCATTGGCGGAGATGTGAGATTTTCCAAATCTGCAAGCCAGCCCTCTCGAACATCTGCCAGAGATTTCAAAAGTGTAGCATTTTGGGCCTATGTCTTCTGGTTTCTTTGCTAGGTACTCCTCAATTGAGTGTTGACTAAAAGTAATAAACAATGTAAAACATGCCAATTCCTATAGAGTTTTTTTTTTGAAGATAAATAAATGTTTCAAAAAACTGCAATGAATTTAACCGAGAAAAAATAATATGAAATTAATAAATTAAATTATCAATCATTTTAGATCTAAACTGGCATATGATGCGGTATTGTGAGGTCCAAAATAGGTTAAATATGTTAGTGAATGAAAATTCAAAATGGCTTGTTAGATTTGCCTGTTACAAAAAACATAGGATGTATCCTGTTTTTCCAATTATAATTTTATATAAGGATCAACTAAAAGACTTAACAGTTCATAGCATACTGTTTATTTTTGATATACTGCATCAGAATATTAACTTTTCATAGATTTTAGGGCAAATACCAATAAATGTACCCAACATGAGATTGAGAAGAAGGGATATTTTTTTAGATATCAAGGTGTCAATACTCCCTTAGAGGTAAGTTTAAGAGAATGTAATTAATTAATTAAAAGATTATCAATGTATCTTGCATAAAAAAATCAATTTGTTTGGCATATCAATTTTATACTGGAAACTTGATAATAGATACATTTTGTGGTATTACTTTTATTTGATTCAGACTTAACCTTTAGGGTGTTTGTAAGAGTATAAAATGTAATAATTAAAAAGAAAAAACTGATTGTGCACAATTTCAAAACATTCATCAATATTGTCTAAACGTTTTCAAGTCTAGGCTTTTTATAAGTAATTTTAAAATTTTATAGTGGTGCAGTCCTTATAAAAAGCATTAAACAATGAAATATGTAAATGATCAGTTCTGGACAACCTTAACTTTAACTTAAACTTGCAATTATTTAAGGTTAAAAGGTATTCACCTTTGATGATGTGAGTGAAAAAAGTTTTAAAACTACACTTAAAACAATGCTCTTCAACAATTTTTTTTTATATGGTTGGAGAGTTTAAAACCTTTTTAAAATATTATAAGTGCTAGAGTGTGGATACTGCCTATCAAATATGTGTTGAATTTTATTAGTGTTAGAACTTTTTAATATATATTATTTTATCTATTATTATAATCGATTCCAAGCGATCTATCGGTTTTAACCACAGTTAACCCTTTCAGGACGGCACCAATTTTACTTGTTTTGCCGCGTGGACGGCATTTTTTTGCATGCCGGTTGGACGGATGTCATATATATCTGCCACCTAGTATTTTCATTAAAAAAATGAATGTTTGACGTAAATGCATAAGTTTTTAATAAAATAAAACTAAATAAATAAATAAAGTTTATTGTCTGTCCAAAAACCAACTTAAAACTAATAACAACTTAAACTAAAACAGTATCAAAAGTAAACAACTAATTTATTTCAAATATTCAAAATTTGGCAGTAGGCCACTGCATTTGCCATCTCGACGGCCGTCATATATTTCTGCCACCGGCAGATATATCGGTCGATATAGCAAAGATATGCGCTCACGATTATTTGGTCAGTGGGCTGTACGGCAAATTGATTTTTAGAAGATGACGGAAATATATGACATTGGTTTATGTGGCATGAATAACTCAATGTCAAATATATCTGACAGTCATCTATGTGCCAAATCTCGAT
The DNA here is from genome assembly GCF_022605725.1 of Anthonomus grandis grandis. Taxonomy (NCBI): domain Eukaryota; kingdom Metazoa; phylum Arthropoda; class Insecta; order Coleoptera; family Curculionidae; genus Anthonomus; species Anthonomus grandis. The sequence goes on from NC_065558.1 coordinate 11,685,688, forward strand.
ATGGCAGATATATAGGTCAGTCATGCTGAAAGGGTTAAGCCCTTGGTTGACCTTGAACAGTCCCTTTATAACATAACCAATTGTGTCCACTTGGAGGTGTTTAGGTTGAAATAATTTTGTAACTTGTCAGCTGTCGCTGTCATCATTTTGTTTGTTTATAAATAAGACCCCAGATGCCAGTAACGTTATAATATGTAATTAGTTCTTATACTCTATTTCAGAAGTGTGTAGAGCAATAAAACCTCATTAGGTATGCAAAAGTGGTACCTGGTGATCCACCAATATTTTATGCCACTACCTTAGTTGGGTATTAGTTTCAATGTAAAATTCTTTCTTTTCGTTGATTGCAGGTAGTGCCACCCGGTTTTGGGTCAATTTATGAGTTTTGCCCATTGTTACCCACTGATAAACATTGAAAACGGTTCGCCAAAGGCGTGCAACTGGGACTTGTTTTTTACCTTATAATTAATGTACTTAAATGCTATTTTATTTTAGAAAGTTACTTTTGTTTAAATGGAATAATATATTTTTTTCACAAATTTATTGAACATAATATGTAGAGTAAAACAGTTGAAAATCTCACTTTTGGATCTGGCACTTTTTGAACAGTGTATAACAATTTTAAATTATAATAGATTGTAGTCTTCTTCGTCATCTGACGAACTGTCATCACCTCTTGACATTATAATTAAAGGATCGACTGTCTGATCGATGAGGTTGTCAAGATCCCACATTTTGTCCTCTTGCTTAATTACATGCTGGACTGCTTTTCGCCAATTCTCTGGTGTCGCTTCCGTAATGGCTTGATCAAACAGTAGCTTAACATCTTTCATTTTAAAAGTCGTGTTTTGTCTTGCTACAAATCCTTTTACCTGCGCCCATATCAGTTCTATAGGATTTAGTTCGCAATGATATGGCGGTAAGCGCAGTACAGTTATATTATATTTTTCGGCTATATCTTCCACGGCGTATTTCATGAAACGAGTTTTGTGTAAGTTTGCTATTGCCAGCAGTTCTTTTTTTATCAAATTTGCTTCAAACGCAATACCTTTTGCAGTCAGCCAATCGATAATTTCTTGCTTTCTCCAACTTGAAGTTGGCGTCTTCTCTATTCGCTGTGAATGATAGCGTGCGTTATCCATAACCACCACCGAATTAGCCGGAAGAAATTTTATCAATTCACCAAAATAGTCCTCGAAAACGTCTGAGTTCATGTCTTCATGGTAATCTCCTGTGCGAGTCGACTCAAAGGTTAGCAGACCTTCTTTTAAAAATCCCTCTTCGCTTCCAATATGTGTGATTATAAGTCTTTTTCCTTTTCCCGAAGGTACTTTAATACCCGTAGACAGGCCTTCTATGAAAGCTTGGCGAGCACTGGTTATATTTTTGTCTTGCCACATTTTTTGGACTATATAACCTTCGTTAATCCACGTCTCATCAAGATAAAAAACTTTCTTTTGCTCCCTGCGGTACTGCTTGATACTTCTCAAGTATTGTCGTCTGCAACAAACAATTTCGTCGCTCTCCAGTAAAAGTGCTTTGCGGTTATGCTTTTCCCAGGCAAAATCCATATTTTTTAAAGTTTTCCATAAAAGTTTTCTACTACTATCAACGGAATACTGTCATCTTGGCCAAGCTCCATTAAAATTTTGTCTAGGGTGGGTATTTCCTTTTTAAAATAAAAAGAGTGAACTTTTCTTCGAAATATGCATTTAGCATTTTCATCAAGGACTTTTGTAGGTCGTCCTGGCTTTTGCTTGGGAGATTCCACTTGACCTGCTACTTTTCTTTCCCGCAACAATTTGAAAATGGTGGACTTTCCAATTCCACTCATTCGAGAACATTTTTCAACAACTTGCACAGTAAAACTAGGGTAATCGTGTTTTATGCAATCATGTACATTTAAAATAATAACTTTTTCACTCAGCGATAGTGGAGAATTTTTAGTACATCTTTTCATTGGACTGAATACCTCCATTTTTTAAATATTGGGATAATAATATTGTGATTACACTACAGAGTAGCAGTGACTACTAACGTTTAAAATATGATTTAAAAGTATTTATAGTCTGTATATATTACCTGACCCCATTTTTGCATGTTACAAAGCGTTAAAAGATAGGTACCTATACAAAAGGATTAAAAGTATTTATTTAGTATTTAATCTCTTTCAAAATAGAGGCATTTAATCCGTGAAAATTAAATTCATAAATATTATAAGTACCTGCGCCTAAGAACTACCACGAAATGTAGCCAAACAGAACGGAATTCCCCAGTTTATTGCTTTATACACTTCTGAAATAGAGTATAAACATAAATATCAAAAAAGAAAACTTATTAGCCATAATAAATTTTGTGTCATCTTTAAAAAGAAAATAATTTGTTGTTTGTTTGTATTTTTTTCCCGCTTTTATTTCAATATTTTTCACATTTGTTTATTACTGTTCCAAATTGATGACATATAAAGGGGCTAATTGGTGATGTCATGTATCTCAACATGGTTATAACCATAACCTCTTGGACGTGTTTGGTTAATACCATTTAGGAATGGTAATTACCGATAGACCACTTGGAATCAGTTTATATGTATGCTGCTATATTTTGACAAATTTGTTATTGGGGAATACCTATAGATTTACCATAGGTATTGCATTGTATAGTAATTGTGACATGTCTATGCTGTTTCTAGTTAGATACTACATTAGAGACAATAAATGATTTTTGACTTTTACTGTAAATACAAGAATAACTCAATGGCTCACCAGACACAGTTTTTCCTTGTACATTCAGGCACCTCCTCGCCATCTTGCAAATGTATCAACGATTCACAAAGTTCATCTTCCCTGTTTTGGAAAAAGGACTTGCCTCGCTTTTTGTTTTGCCCTTTCAACTTTTTATCGAAAATTTTTCTTTTTTTCGGCTTGGGTTCCCCATTACCTTCTTCGGCTCCTTCACCTTCCCCGCCTACATCCTCAACTATTTCCTTTTCCTCTTGCTTTACCTTAGTTGCTTCTAAAACCTGTTTGTCCTTTTCAGATACGTGCGCCAGGTTCAATACGCGTTCGTGTTCCGGCAGAACGTACCTTAAAAATTGTGTTTTATAATATACATTGGAGGTTCTTCCCATTGAAAAATGACAACGTGATGATTGTACTTACTGCGGTTTTATGTGGCAAATGCCATGATCCTCTGACATTATTAGTGTCTAGGATTTACACTATGTCTAAATTGATAAATTTGGTGTTTCTTATTTATTTATATACGAATGCTGGTTCTTTACTTCTTTTCGGATGCCGCATGCAAATCAAATCAAAACAAGCTTGTTTTGACACATTGACATTTGACTGCTGTCACTATTGACAGAATTGTCATGAATCTTAAGGTCTGACGGTATGACTGCTCTCCAGAGCGCTGATTCTATTTCATTTCTATGTCAAAATTTTAATGCGACTATGCCATGTCAGTCGCGTTTGTTAGCGATTCTTAATAATTTCAATTTTAGTTATATCTAGGGATATTGAGGTAATATTATATTGGTAACATTTTTTCATTTGTGAAGCATATTAGGCATATTTTTAAATGCGATTTACGCATTTTTTGAAAAGTTCATAATTTAGAATTGCAAATTGACAATGTAAGATTTATTCCACTATATTCCTTAGTCTATAGATTTTTTTTACTAGTAAAGCACAAAGAGGCTCAAATTTTGTTGTAACGATGATTTAAGCTATGAATATAGACTCAGTAACAGGATTTTGTTTATTTTTCTACAGACAATACTAATGACAAAAGTCCACTAGTCCAAAAGCTTGTAAAAGATTTCATTACCACACGCATTTATTTTATATTAATTATTTGTTTTCTGATTGCCAGTGTAAATGTCAACAATATAAACATCATTATTCTAAATTTATTTCTTGATAAAGCTTGTGAAACCAAGATGTAATCTAAATTGAGTATAACTCGATGAGAATGGGTTTTGGGTATCTCACAGCATTTTTAAATAAAAGTCGTTGATGTGCGCGTCTATTCTATTCAACGTCTAATTCCCCCAAAACAAGTAAATAAAGTAATGCCATTATTTGTAACTAAGTTTACTAAGTACCTGCAAGACACCGTAAAATAGGAAATATTAATATATAAAACAGTACCTCATTTGTTGAAAACACAAGAAACGAATACTAAACTAAAATACGTAACGTAGGGTCACGTCTATAAAATATACTTATGTATAACCACAAAAATATTCTTCAAATTAAGTAAATAATACAGTGCTGTGAATGGTAGTAGCAGCAACGTAAATTCTTGCCTTATTCTACGACAAACTTGGGTGGTGCTTGTTTATAAAAGGAATCCCAGAACCTGTAATGTCTTATGTTTGTCCAATTTACCTATATTGTGTTTGTCCATACTAATAGACTTATCCACTACAAATAGAGGAGTACCACACAGCACTATAAAAGAAGTCTGAAGTAATTAAGTACAAGTCAGCGGTGCCGATTTGGTCCAGAGCCAGTCAACATCGAGGTCGCTTCCAAATTGTGCTGGCAATTGCCTCGTTGCAGTGCCATAAAACAAGCAAGCAAGCAAGTAAATAATATCCATTAAAAGTACTTAGACATTAGAGGATCAAAGTTTTGAAATCACTTTTACTTACAAAACACAAACCATAATAATAGACATCTGACTAGTTTCAGTCCATAATTTCGACTCAAAATGAAAATTTCAACCACTTTCTTTAAGTTACAATTAATTTCCATTAGCAGAGATTCAATGACGTCATATCCATAGATCAATCGAAATCCGCAAGGCTCGCAAAGTTGCATTACGACATCGCCATATTTATTTCCATATTTATCACCACGTAAAGACCAACTGGTAGTTATGAGCGATTTCAACGCAAAAATAAAGTTGAGTTTCTGCAGCCGAATTCTGCGACTCACACAATCAAAGGCCTTGTATAAGTCACAGAAAACTGCCGCCGTGCATTCACCAGAATTCAACTTCAAGTAGAGGCTCTCGTAACCAAAAGGTTAAAAAGAGCATCGCCTGTGCCGACTCTCTTCTGAAAACCAAACTGATAGATGTTAAAAAATCCATGCCTTTCAAGAAAGTGCATCCATCACACGAGTCTTAATCAGTCTCCTAATCAGTTAGGCTCTATCAGTTGGCCTAAAATTTAGTGCACAGTAATATATAAAGTACAGACAATATACACATACAAGCCTTCTAACCAGAATGAATCGCATGTATCTGTCGTATTTTAGGCATATAGCTAGAAGTTCAGGAACATTGAAACGACTAATCATAGAAGGGAAAATAGAAGGCAAAGACCAGAAACCAGATCTCCAATTAGATGGGTAACCCCGTAAAATGAAACAAATCCTTAAATAAATATGAGACTGCATGACGCCGAAAGTATGCACAAGATAAGCAAGCATGTAATCAACTGTTGAATGAAATATAAAATGGTGTCACTACATTCTTTCGAGGATAATGGAAAGTGGAGGAGTAAGAGAAGAGAATTTGTAGTCATATTTACAGTTTCAATTAAATTTTTCTTACTAAAATAAACCTGTGAGAGAGGCTTGGCGAACATTTTAAACGTCTTAGCCCCATTTTAAAAGTAGAAAAGTATATTTGGCAATAATGTCAGGCAATGATTTGTGAGGAGCCGCTAAATGCAGCAAAGCACACAGTGAATTTTGCAGATTCAGCCGACACATATCTAATGGGCAAATTGTGAGGCTGTGAAGAATAGTTGTTCAATATTCTTCTAAATGAATCTTAAAGCGAGAATAACTATTATAACGCACGTAATGTTCGTATTTTACAGACACCCTATGGGCAAAGATGATTTTCACGAATGGCCAAAAAACGCCAGGAACCCTTAAATGCTTTAATAAACACAGAGTTGCCATTTTACCAACCGCTAAATACGGCCATCAACATATTGTTGGCTGGACCGAACACCTAAACGCAGCAATGATCACACTGTTGCCATTTTATATAAGTTAAGCTGACAGATACTTAATACGTAAATTGTGAGGTTAAGGAGTATAATTGTTCATTTACGGTTAAATGTAATCAAATATTTTTATTTCATGGTAAAAGTATTTAATAGCTTCTTTTTGGGTCAAATTGGAAATTTCCATTTAGAACTAAATACATATTTAAGTGGATGGTTTTCGCGAATGGCAGGAGCCGCTAAATGCTTTAATGAACTCAGCGTTGCCATTTTATAGAATTTGATTGACAAGTGACTTGCTTGAGGAAACGCTCAATGCAGTAATGAACACAGTGTGGCCATTTTATTTTAGCGGTTTTAATGATTTACATAGCTTTGTTTCTGTATGGTAATGGTAAAACTTAAAAGTTTTCCACAAAAAATTAACAATATTTAGTATCTTCCAACTTTAAAATTGATTAACATTCTTTAAAAATTATCCTAAAAATCTAGGGCATACCCTCATTTATCATGATTAAAATACAAGCATTTCTTAAATTTTTCATACATTTGCACATCTGACACATTTCGCGAATAGTAAAAAACTGGCAGCAACCGCTATATACTTTTCTGCACGCAGTGTTGCCACATTACAGACTTAGCATTGAGAAGTAAAACTAAACAGTTTTCCGAAAAAATCAACGATATTTATTAATATGTTTTAACACTTTTAACTATTTAACATCGAATAATATTCTTCAAAATTTATCTTAAAAAGGGAATAACTGGAGCGCTTTTACCCCTTTTATGGCTACTCTTTTGGAATACATCGCAGCAAACTTTTAGCGTTCCAAAGTAAATTAGTTCTATTAGGCTCAAGAAGCTAAATCCCAAGCAAAGACTTAGCAGTCCTCCTGTGTTAGCTAAAAGATGCGAATATATTTAATCTATAAAAGCATGAAATTGTAACCAAGACGATATACCTAATAATAAAATAAATATAAAACAGTTTTATAATTGCTTTCTATAATTGTTTTATTATAGTTTCTTATACATGTATATAAAACTGTTTTATTCCTGTTGCCACAGTTAAGTGGTTTAACAAGACAAATATTTTTTATAAACCGTAACTATTGGACGAAAAATGTGTGGTAAAACTTATTGGGACAGTTTTCCACATATTTTTCACACAAATTTGTGAAAAAACGTTTTGGAACAATTTTTCACAAAATTTTACATTATGTGACAACTTACAAAGAATTTCTGTAAATCCGTAAAGTTCGCTCTTAACTTCTTTACTAAATTGAGTTGACATGAAATAAAATTGAACTACTGCTATGTCGTTCCTGAAAATAAAAGATAAATGTATGGATTTTACATAAATAAGAACTTACACAAAATTTTCTGATGATACTGAAGAGATATCATCATTTTTTACAAGTGAAAGTGGGGAAAAAGACTTATGGTCTTCATAATTTATGGCGTAACATGACGGGAGGCAGAAGCAACTTGACCTAAAAACAATTAATGAATAGGTATGTTTATATATGTCAACTTATTATTTTAAATAAATATAATTTTTAATTAAAAATGGTCTTTTACCCGTTTCCAAGCGCAGTTTCCATGTCATACTTGGCTTGTTCCACACAAGGTTGATCAGATTTTCCACAATATTTCATCTGTTTGTTCTCTAAAAATTACAATAAAAATGTGTCTTATGTTTGGAAAGAATGTTCTACTTATAGACGTTTGAATATATTACAAAACAGTTTTATTTAATATACGCACAGATTGATATAAACTTTTAAATTCAGAAGCGCCTTTTGGAGGTTACTTATTTATTTAATAAATCCTATTAACAAATGGGCAAATAAGTACATAAATAGAAAAGTATGCTTAAGTAATTTAGCTAGTTACAGCTGAATAAGCCTAACTATTCCAAAAAATAAAACTGTAAGTATAAAGTTATGTTTTATCTCTTCACTTTTTTACTTGAAAAGTTCTAAATGAAAAAATTGATGCCGATTCTGAGACCTCCTTCAAAAATTGATTGACAGAATAAAAGCAAAACATCAGATTTATGGGTTTTCATCTGCTATCATTAATCGATGTGTTAGGTGATTGCAAAATGTAAAACATAGAGGAACTTGTCATACTTATTTAAGTTCGTTTGGACCTAATCCTAGAATCAGAAAACGACCTTAGCAAGCAGCTTTATACCTTGAGTCAACTGCGTTAGCCAGTAGAAAAGTTGATGTGATCAAGAGGAGTAGAAGATTGCCATCTGGATGACATCTATCTTCTGAAATGCGGAATACTTGTAAAAGGAAGCAAACTTTGGATTCCAGTGCTAGGAAAAATGTACCTAGTGCCAAATTACACGGTGCAGCTTATTCATTATTGTTAAATACAGGATTGGCCATTTAAATAATTCTTCTGTTGGCATTGCAGAAACTATGACAATGAGTAATTACAGGAACCCGAAGTGAACTTTTTTTGGATTTTTTAAACTTCAAGTTATTTTCTTCATATGAAACATTGATATGAAAATATTCTTAGTTTGAAAATATTCCAACACTGTATATTACCAGTCAACAATTTAAAATATATTTATATTTTTATGAAATTAGTCTTTATTTTCATTTATGATGATTTATGAAATTTTTTCCTTCAAGAAACGAAGTTTTTACAGACCTGCATTTAGGTATGTCAACTGTAGTATTTTTATTAGGGTGGGATGATTATCTTTATGGTAATGCTGTATTCGTACCATGTTTATATAATGGTACATTGTGATTAAATGCTTCCCGTTCTGTAGACGTTCATTCAAGATAAAAAACACTTAAGCTCCTTTCTTCAACATTTTAGATCCTTTCTGAAGTATACAGGTTTATGATTTAATAATGGATAAATTCAATAAAAGAGGATTTAAAAAAAAATCTTGGACACGTCGTTTTTATTTTCGAATCGGGCATATTTTGACACCAAATGTAAATATACAGGGTGTCGCGAGAAAATTATTTTTTTTTAATGTTTTTTTTAAACGTAACCTACTGCCTTTTCGGATTCCCTGGAAAAATCTGTACATCCGTAACAAAACCTGAAGAGAAATATTCCCAGTTCCATTACGTGTGTGCCTTATCTTTGTACATTTCATTTTTGACATAGCCCCAAAAAAATTAGTTCAATGGATTAAGGTAGAGTGACCTAGGTGGCCACTCTATTGCTCCACGTCTGCTCATCCACACGTTTGAGAAAACATTCAAGAATACAACCAAGTGATCTAAAAAGACATGAAAACGCTGTCCCGTCAAAGTTACTTCAAGAAATATGGTCCTATTACCCTGTTAATAATAATCCCTAGCCACATATTCACCTTTTCATAATTCTCAGAATGACTATCCCTAAACCATTAGTTTGCCAGGAACCAGGATTTTCAGAAGCTTAGTACCTAAAATGATGCCTATTCACTTTTTCATTCAAACAAAAAGTTGCCTTGTCCAAAAAGCATATATGTTTCACTAGTCTATAGGGTTATTATCAGTTCTCGTCTGGCAAAACTCGTTTCTGCGATCTATATCCTTCTCTAGTAGCTCTTGAAGTATTTAAATATTATAAGGGTTCCAGTTTTTTTTTTGTTAGAGTCTCTTTATGAAGCGTGGCAATCAAATGAGGTAAGTAGTTGAGAGGTTCGGATTTTCGTGTAATGAAATGCCATAAGAAACGCCAGTGCTTCCTAATCCGCCAAGATCCTTAACAGTTTTAGTCTCTCTTCTCTTAGCCTCAAGATAGACTGATTTACACGTTCTCTGTTCGGATACGTAGTGTTGAAGATTTTTCATACTTCGTTGTGTCTTTTGGTTTTTCACTACAGCCAAGCATATACAGGGTGTTTGAAAAATAGACGGAGATATTTCAATGGGTGATTTCTTGTAAAAAAATATGAGAAAAAGTTTCTGTAAACATGGGTCCGGACAGTTTTCAAGATACAGGGTCATAAATTTTTTTTTAAATATAATTTTTTTTTAATATTATAAGAACTATTTACTCGAAATTGAAATTTGACAGTATTACTTGTTGTATTAAGAGGTTAATTTAGCCCTAATTAGATTAAAATTATAAGGTCCAGTGGCGTCCCGGGGGACATCTTAGCAAATATTATTGGCAAAAAAATGTACGCCACTGCCTTTTTTTCAACTTTAATTATTATTACAGCATTTAAAAATACAACTTTTTTGCCTCTTGTATTTTTTTCGTATCTCACTTCGTTTCCGACAAAAAAAGAAAAAAACAGTTTTATTGCATGCAACTGGACAAAATTGGTTTATTAATTTTTGGTAAAAAAATCCCAGGTGCCTTAAAAAACAAAAAATCATTTTTGCATGGAAGTTTGACATTGACAAGTGTCAGTTCTCCTAGAAAAATAATTAATATTAATAAAAAATTAATATTTAAAAAAAAAATTATCACCCTGTGTCTTGAAAACTGTACATTTCCGGACCCATGTTTACAGAAATCTTTTCTCATATTTTTTTACAAGGAATCACCCATTGAAATATCTCCGTCTATTTTTCGAACACCCTGTATAATATTTCGATTCTCTGAGTCTCAATTGAACGCATTGTATACATTTTCAATAAACAATACAGTTGAACCTTTTAAATAATTGACACTTATTTCAACGCCATGTCAAATTCACAAACACAGATCTAGGTAATTGAAATCAATAATTATAAATAGTTATAGGATCCGGTTTGAAATGCTGTTAATGACTAATGTAAATTGTTATAATTATTATTTAAACGTAATTATTTCGTGAACAGTTGAAGATAGTTACAGGACATTATACGTGAACATGTCCAGAATTTTCCGGAGTATCCAATATGTTAAAAATATGCAGAAGGGTCCATTTAAGAAAAATATATTTTTCCAGTCACATTTTTGGGACAGCCTGTATATTTATATTTGATGTCAAAATAATCCCGATCCATAAATAAAATCGACTTATCCGAGGAATTTTCAAACAAAAAAAACATCTTATACTGAATTGATCCGCTATTAAATCACAATATAATCCGTTTGACAAAAGGATAGTGCCTATTCCGATATATAAATATTTAAACAATAAATATGCAGTTGAAAATAACTATTGCAAGATTTCTGAACATTTTTATCAGTTAATTTTTTTATTAATTTTTAACAAAGTAAGGGATCGCTTTCAGACCTTATTATCTACATTAAAAAAAAAATTATATTCGTACTTGGTAAATAATAAGGAACGCACTGGCATATCGAAAGGGTGTGGTTTGACTGGCATTCTTGCTTACAATTTCTCTGAGTGTAAGTCCTGAAAAAAAAAAGCTACATTAAATTCAAATCAAACAGGCTTATTTTCTGTTATTAGATTCTCTTTTTTTATATACCAAAAACATACTTAATTAGAGTTTCTAGGTGGCTAAGGTTAATTTTATAATCAATGGGGGATATTAAAAAGATATTTATTTCTTAGATAATTGATATTAATGAGCGACAGAACCTGTAAATGGTATTTTTATAGAAATCTTCTATAATTGATTACTTTTGATTCTACCTAGGTATTATATAGTATTTCAAATAAGCACCAACCAACAGTTTCTTATAGTCTTTAATATCAACAATAAATCAAGAAATTATTAGCATTTAAGCCACAACGAACATTTTTAGAAGGAAAATGCTGAGGATTTGAATGAATGGTGCCAAGTGAGATTGAAGGTGAATTTTAAAAAGTTTTCAAAAAAATCATTCAATACTTCACGTTGTTGCTTGGGCCCAACTTTGAAAAAGTTTCTAAAAATTGCAGAAATTAGAAAGGTATTTTAAATATTTTCAAATTATATATAAATTATATTTATAACATAATATGATCGTTATACAGGGTGTCCGGAAATTATGCGTCAGGATTTCGGTGGGCATGAAAATATACATTAAAAATTAATGCAACAAACTTCTTTTTTTCTAGTGTACTGATTTTCGCCAAATTTTGCATGCATGTTACTAGTGTTTCTTTGTATTCACCCTATTAATTTGACGCGTAAGTCAAATCAAAATCATCAAAATCTCTCGTTTACTTAGGTTCCTGTAAATAAGAGCTGAGACAACGGATTATTGACAATTGTGAAATAATTCAACAGAAGGAAGGCATATTCCCTGGGGATTTTTTAGAGGAATTAATTTATGTATTGAAATAGAAGGGCAACTTCTCGAATTTTTTTAATGAAAGTATTACTTAAAAATTAAATTAGGTGCGTGTATTGTGAATAGTTATTTTATTTAACAAATTACCATTTAAGAATGACTGTTTTCAAGGCTTGCTGTGTTAATTTTGAAAATACGAATTTTTAATTATTAAATGTACCTACGGTTAATGTTTAAAGTCGTTTTACTCGGAAACCGTTAATTCTACGATGATGCAACAAGAGCACCTTTTTAAACGATATTTTGATGCTGTTTACTAATTTAACATCCAAATTTATAAAAAGATTAAAACAAAAAAGTTCTAAGTCATTTTCCTAAGGTGAAGCCTTTTGTCATTGACGACTAGCGTCAAATTAATAGGGTCAATACAAAGAAACACTAGTAACATGCATGGAAAATTTGGCGAAAATCAATTAGACTAGAAAAAAAGTTATTTAAAACAATAAGCAAAAATACTTTTTTGACACCCTGTATCTTAATTTTGAGTTTTTCAAAATTTATGTAAAAGTTTGTTGCATTAATTTTGCATGTAGAATCGCCCACCGAAATCCTGACGCGGAATTTCCGGATACCCGGTATATTTTATTTTCTGTTTGCATGATATTCTAAGGCTATTTTTCTAAAAAAAGTTTCTTATGTCATAAATAGTTAGATCTATCTAATCAATGTACACACAGAACTGATGTCACAACCGTAAATTAATTCAAGATTATACAATTATCAATTTAGCATTACAATATAATAAATACATATAGTAAATACTCACTCACACGAAAATTCGATGGTAATTTAGGAGCATTTAATTAAAGTACGGGCGCAACAAAATTATAACAGCAACAATACAAACTTACAATTATATAAAAATTTACATTTATTTTAAATTAATAATTTTCACTATTTGAGTACCAAAACCAGGTCGACTTCAGTTAGTTTATATTCTCATCTAGTGTGAAATAGTGGATCTTAAATGGGAATTTTCGGAAACAAATTAAGATTTGTAAAAACTAGGATTATTGAAACTTTAAGTTATTAAAACTGTCTAAATTTTCGGGGTTTGGAGGATGAGTAATTTGGGTTTATTCATTTTTATCTACCTGGTATTAGCATCTAAGTTTTTTTTCTTTCTTGGTTTAACAACCATTTTCGCAATTGCGATTTATATATAAAAAATTTAACATTTTAATTTTTTCTGGCAAAGCGAAGTGAATATATAGACTGATGTAGAGAAAGAAACTTTGAGCTATTACTAGAGAAACTTAGATGCTTTTATTTTCGGAAGGGAGCCTAAGTACCTTAGATGTTTGTGTCTGGTTTTATCACTGTATTGTATTGTTTTTAAGGTATCTTTTTTAATATCACCTTAAAACTATTTTTTTAAAATAAAAAACTGCCTTATATTGAATAGTTGCATTTTGCTTTAAATAAAAGGTACGTAGGGTATAGTTTTGACTTTTTATAAATTATTTTTATTATGCATTTTTGGATTGTTTCCAAAGCTTGAAGATATACATCTAGTGCGTCACTCCATACTATTAAACTATATGTTATATAAGAATAAGCTAGAACCAATTCTAAGGTTTTTTTGTAAGATTATTCGAATTAGTTACTTAATTCTTTAAAACTACGAATCAAGCACCTCAATTTGATAATGGTGAGCCTTAGTATTTAATTTTTGTTTTTAATTTAACTTTGATTTCAGTGATATTTATGTTTATAGATTGTAAATGCACAAAACAAATAGTCTGGAGCCTAGTACCATTCCTTGTGGTACGCCACAATTAACTTCGGGTTCTATACTAATAATATTCTCAATTTGACCCTTTGTGTATGATTTGACACATAAGACTTGAATAGGTCGAAAGCAACTCCTCTAACACCGGTTCTTTTCACTAGTTTTAATAGTTTGGCATGGTCTCAGTGACAAATGCCTTTGGCTAAATAAAAAAAGACACTCTTTATCTTATTTATATCTTATTGGCGCCAATAGTATGTGGCAAAATATGGAGAAATTTTTCATTTATTTTTGGAAATTTTATTCAACTTTTCTTCTTACAGTTATTCATAAAATTGTTTCTTACAAAAAACCAAGAAAATTAATTAATCCATAGATCTAAAATCACAAAATAAAAAACAATTAAATTATAGTAATCCGAAACTTTATAAATCAATAGATCAAAAAATTTTAAACTCAATAAATCGAAACATAAAAAACCCTAAAATTTAAGTAAATAAATAATAACAAAATACCTACACATCAAAACCTATCATTTAACCAAAAACATACAATACAATATTTTGTTATCACATAATAAATTCATATAAAAAATAATATCTCAAGTAATTATCACACAATAAAACAGAAAAATAATATAACATCATAATCAATAAAATAATCTAGCTGTTATTGTAATGAGTTTTCCTATTTCCAATAAGATCTAAGACGAAATTATTCCTACCATATTAAAAAGACACTCTTAAAGACGATTTTAAAAACATAATTTTTTCACATCTTTTAAGCAATCGAAGATACTTGAAATGACTTGAACATTCTTTTAAATGTTTCCAAGTAGTCCAACGTCGTTCATTGAGTTATAGATGACTTTTAATGCCTAAAAATTACTTTAACAAAAATAAAAATTGTTAAAAATAATTCTTAAAGCACGAAAACATTATTTTTACTTAAACACACGTCGTTAAACCTTATTCTCTTTCTTCAAAATGAAGTTCAGTTGTAAATAAGTAGGTGGAATGAATACGCAATTTTTGAATATCAAATTGGTTTTTTCCAACTCAATGGAAAATACGTCATTAATTGCGTTAAAGCTACTTTTTTTGCTTTTTCTAAATTGTTATAATATTTTTAATAAGCTGACGATAATTACAGGATTTCCCATTATCAACAACTATCCCCGAATTTGTAACTAACGCAGAATACCATGTTAGCGAAACAAATGTTATTATATTTACTAGTTTTAGGTATATGAATTATTTCATCTTAAATTTAAAAAAAAAATCAACGCATTTCCTAAACTGGAATAACATCGAATTAAATTGTTTTAAAATTGTTTAAAAATTATTCACATTTTGCTTTACTCTAGATCCCCCCTGACTTAAATATTTCCAAAACCTGCATATGAGATCCCTAGTGGCAGATTCCTGAATGTATGTATTCACTAAATGCATGCAAAAATTGCATTTTTTAAGAATAAAATAATTATGTTATTTAAAACAAGCAAAAATGAGATGTAGGTAAACATACATAAATATATAAGTTTATAGGATAATATTAAAATTGATTCGCAATTTAATAAAAGTATTAAAACGCTTTTTTATATGAATTTAATTTATATTTTATTAAAAAAAAATAGATATATAATTCAAAGTAGTGGCCTTTTTAAGCATGAGTTTTAAGGTCAGGAAGAAATCTTTTATTTCTTTTTTTCTTGTAATATCTAAACCTGCAGATTAAAATACGTGGTTTCATTAATTTGTTTTACTCTGGACCCACCCCTGTGTATGAAAAGTTTTTGAAATATACCAGGAATCTTTTATATATTATATTAAAAACCTTTATAGGACATACAGCACTAGTGGAATATTCCAAGAACCAATATTATTGCTGGTTAGTGTTTTTTTTTTGGATGGGGAGGTCAAAAACGCCAGGAGGTCAAAATTTTTATATATTGGAGGCATCCAGTCACTTTTACATCTAAATTTAAAGTAATTTAAGTCTTTTATTTTCTAGACTTTTAGATTAATTTTTATTTCAATTCCATTTATTTTAAGTTACATTATTATTCTCTTCTATAAAAGTAAATATACTTTTTTGCATTTTGCAGGCATTAAGAATAGATTTTATGTCTTCCAGGCATTACAAATAATTTTTCATAATATATTTAACACATTTAAATTGTCTCCTAGATAATAAAGGTAATTTTTATTTCAGATCCTTAGAGACAGATTTCTTTTGCTCCAAACAGTATAGCGTTGCTCAAAAAACCTGGAGCAAAGAAGTACGAGAAATATTGGGACTAAAATTGTTTCTTAAAATCATCTGCAGAAAAATTTACAATAAATGTGAAGAGCAGATATACGGAAACCAGTTTGGTTTTATAAATGCAAAGGCACTCTGTGGAGTTCTAAGTTCTAATTCAGAGATGTTCTGAATTAGAACTCTAGTATTAGAACTCTGAATTCAGAGACGTCAACTGTGATGTACACGCATGTCTAATATATTATGAAAATATCGATATCCTGGAAGAGGTCGGCATGGACGATAAAGATATCAAATTAATTTCAAATCTTAAATTAAATCTAAATATTATATTAGAATAAGACAACATACTTGATTGGGATCAAATGGAACACGTGAAAATAAAACGAGAGATATGTCATTTCGCCTTGACATGGAATATGGAGGGAATTTTTATTATTATTATTTTTTAATTGTAAACTACATCTAATGCGGTTTTAAATACATTAGAAAACAGCAAAAAACAGAAAATACATAAAAATATAATAAAAATACGTATAAAGTCTACTATTATTACAAAAAAAATATACATATGTATAGGGTCATATTAATATTGAATAGTCATTTTTAAGGAAATAAAGGTCCTATACTAATATTAAGTAAAAAACGTATTTTTGCCATTTAAAATAGAAAAGTTGGTATCACCACCGTCTATAGATTACAACAATTATTAGTTGTAATCTATAGACGGTAGTATCACCTTCGGTAAAATAGGAGCACGAAAACACATTTTTAGTCAAATTTTATATAAAATACTAAAATTGTAAATAAAACACTATATGATGATTAAATTTTGCTTTATTTATACAGTAGAATTCCTCTTAACCGGTTACCTCGGGACTGCATACCTGGCCGGTCAATCCGAAGTGTACTTATATATGTGTACATAATACATATTATATTATGTTCATTATCTATGTTATGTACATATGTATATGTATTGAAGAGAGTATTACACATATATATGAACATAATAAATATAAAATAATAGAGAAATATTCTTTATATAGTTATGTATTTCATATACAAGAAGGTGCTACATCAACAAATATACATATGTATGTAAGTTTAATATGTAATGATTTTTTGAAAAAGTCTGTGATTTTCTTCTGTTTTTTAACCTTCAGTAAATTTCTGAATGCGATATCCCTCCATTTTCTAATCACCAAAACGTCTAATGCTGTTGACTCATGTTGCTGCTCAATGTATTTTAATGCAAGTTCCATTACATTTTTGGCTTCTTTATGAGAAATCGTTTTTTCCTCTTCAATGTCACTACTCTCATCATATTCCTCTGGTTCTTTGGTTGCTAAATCTATGATTTCTTCATCATTCAAAAATTCATTTTCAAGGTGATCGTCACAACTTATCATCCAATTTTCCACATCTTCTGGTTTCAATGCTTCGTTACCCGTTAACTTTTGAAGGTCTTGTAGAGTGGATTTGTTTTCTTCTTCTTCAGTCTCTGCAATATTCGAGATAGCAACTAGATTCTCAACATCTGGCCAAAGTTTTCTCTAAGATTTAATAAACGTTGAAGAGGGCATTTCTTGAAATGCTGTAGCTAACATATAGATAACGTCCTTGATATTGATCTTTTTGATGACTTCTAAAAGACCTTTGTCTTCACTCTCCGAGTGTAGCAGAATTTCAGAAACAAGACGATATGCCTGTATCGTCTTTTTAAGCTTTCGATCACTCCTTGGTCCATTGGTTGCACTAAGCTTGTCAGATTAGGAGAAAGATAAACTAATTTTATGTCATCTATATCGCAGTCATGAGGATAGGGTTGGAGCATTATCTAACACTAGAACTGCTTTGATAGGCAAGTTGACTCTTGCAACTCTTGGAACAAACTCTAAATTAAACCACTCTTTAAACAGGTCTGAATTCATCCACGCTGATTTTTGTGACTTATAATAGACCGGAAGGGACGATGGATTTAAGTTTTTGAATGCCCGTGGCTTAGCAGACTTGCCAATAACGAAAAGAGGAATTTTATGAGTTCCCGCTGCATTCAAACAAACGGCCACTGTAATACGTTCTTTGTTCTTTTTAAAGCCAGAGGCAGACTGTTCATGACTGCCTAGAAAAGTTTTTTCTGGTAACATTTTAATGTTTAGCCCGGTCTCGTCCATACTATAAACTTGTTCTGGAGATAATTCCTCTGTTTTAACCATTTCACCAAACTTAGTCTTGAATTTTGTCGCACCTGAAGTATCAGCGGACAGTTTTTCTCCACTTACATGTGCGAAATGAATTCCGTGTCGCTTTTTCCATCGATTAAGCAAACCATCACTTGCCACAAATTCGCCTTCATTATTAATCTTCTAGTGGATAGCCAGAGCTTTTTCTTTCAAAATTGGGCCGCCAATCGGTGTAACTCTTCGACATTCCTGAAGAAACCAGATCCACAAAGCTTCATCGACGAACTCGCAAATCGGGGTTTTTCTCGTACAACGGCTGCCCAGATTCTTATCAGATTCCATTTTCGAACAAAACTCCTCAATCGACTATTTCTTCGCCAGTCATTTATAGTGCTTTTTCCAACATTAAATTCTGCACAGATTTTCGCCACAGATTCACCATTATCAATTCGCTTTAACACTTTTAAACGTGTATCCATCGAAACCACAATTCTTTTGCGCTTTGCACTCATTGTTAAGAAAATAATTATGTTTTGTACGTACCCACAGCTAGAACAAACCAAACTGATCAAAACGACAAAATAATCCTATCCAACATCGTTTATAGTTCAGTTCACAGGGATCTCCCCGTAATAACGGGGAAATCCCAGCCGAATCGCCTCGCCGGTGAATTTCTCGGAAAATATTGCGTTGCGTTCGCCTGTTGTAAACATGCCGGTTAATCCGTCGACCGGTTATTGCGAAGCCGGTTAAGAGGAATTATACTGTATATATATTTGGTGGAAATCTAAAAATAAAACCAAAAACTATTTTTCCTGTGGATGTTTCCATTTCTTTTTTTTGACATCATCAGGATGCCTATTTAGTCTTGAGAATGACTGAATAAGAACCTGAAACATCGTTAGGAGCATTATTAAAACATAAATGCTGCTTAATAATATATATTTCTATTAGTGAGTGCCCCTAATGCCTTATTTACTAAAGTGCGCACATCAAAGTATTTAAATATAGTTTATCCTTTGAAAGTCCTCTGAAAGATGCATAATTTTCTGCCCTTCAAGTCTCATTTCATTCTCGATTTGCCCTTCAGGTCGTACTCGTTTAATACGTCTTTGTTTTTCCTTAACATGGAAACAAATAAGATGAATACTGGAAAAATAGACCAATTCTATAAGGCTTAAAAAACTGATTCCGAGGCAAAGGCTAAGGATTCCACCAAAATTTGCTAAAAAAAACCATATACAGATATGTTAAACACCCACTTATAAGTAGCGTTATAATTACATAAAATCTCAGAAAATCCATACAATATAGACTTCACTTGCCTTTGAGACAGTTCGTCATTGAAAAAAAAATGAACCACTGCAAAGCTAAAATTAAAAGTTTTAATTTTTAGGAATTTATTCATAACAGAGGGCACACACTTATCGGGTGCATTTCTAGATACATTTTCAAGATTTAATGTGAAAGTTGTTATTTTGCCAGATGATATGGAGTATTCGTAATTAACCTCGAAACAACCAGGCTTACAAGAACATTCGCCATCTAAAAAGCTAAAACAGTTCTTTTTTTAAAAATATTATTAACATTGTGGAATTTAAAAAAGGAATTAGAAATCTAATCGCAACTTAGAATATAGAACAATTTTTTCTTAATATACAATAGTATAGTAGAATACAACGCATTTTTGTTCCAGACATGTAAATCTCTTTTATGATTTATTTTTTTATTTCTAATTTTATAGTGATTTAGAGAAGAATTTAAAGTTTTTTAATAATTAAAAAATACAAATAATAATAAAAAAATACAAAAATTCTTACAGCAAATTGCATATTTAAAATTTTATTTATTTTTTTTAACTTTTTATCTGTTTATTTATAAATTAGGTCGGAGACTTTTGCAAAAATCGACAAAAAAATAAATATTAAAAAAAAACAAAAATCTTTATTAAAAAAAACTTTAAAACTCAAGTAGTAAGAAGTGATTCTTTGGTCTCGGTTATGATAATTTTAATATCCTTTTAATTAGACTTTTTTAGTGATTTTGACAAAAATTTAATAAGGTTAATAGAAAGACTTAGTGCATTAATAAAAACAAAAACTTAAATTGAATATAACAAAAATTTAAATAATAGAAAATTTAAACGTGTTACGGAGCTGCATCTTGCTATTTGTCTTTCTGTGTTTTTGAACTGAAATAGCCATTTCAGAGAAGCATAGCCAGTTCTAAGGAATCGCTGACCATACAAATATGTGTGGAAATGTTCAATAGCTTTTACTGCTGCCAATAATAATCTCGTCCAGTCACGCAATAGTTTCCTTTGGGGCTTTTCTAGTGTTTTACTGAAATAACTTGCTCGCCATTTTCATATTTTTGTGGAAGTACGGCTCCAATTCCAACGTTGCTTGGATCTGTATTCAAAATGAAAGTTTGTGCAGTATTCGAATTGCTTCTACTTTATCTGGATCAGTCTTGACACTATTTTTTGATATTACATGGTCGAGGTCAACATTTTTTAGTCAAGCCAAAGTTTTGTTTCAAGCGAGAATACGGTCTTTTTCTTATCTTCTAGATGCATTTTTATATAGTATCCACTATTCAGACCGAGCGTTGAAAACCCTTGTGAAACTGATAGCATGTCCAGGGTGTCACCAATTTTTGGTAACGGATAACTATCTTTCTTAATAATGGCATTCAATCGCCGATAGTCTACTCAAAATCTGATAAATCTGTTTTTTTCTTTATTAGTACATTTGGAGATGTCCAAGGACTCTGAGAAGGTTCTACCAGTCCTTGTGTCCTCATTTTTTAAAGCATTGAGAAAACTTCACCTTTAAATTTATTTCGGATTTATCAAATTAACTCTAAAAATTAAATTGATATTGAACACTGATTCTGCTCAAAACGCAAAAAAAAATCATATGGGTTGTCCTATATAAGCTCTTAGTACTAAACTTAAGTTACATTCGAATAATAGGTAACCGTGATAGAGTTCGATATTCGCATTTTTTTAAAACACAGTACGTTAAAAAAATTGAAACATCATTTAGCATATATCAAATAAACTCTAAAAATTAAATTGAAATCAAATCGAAATAGTAGCTAAAGTTATTGTATTTTCTTAATATGTTTGTTTAGCTATCAAAATCCTATGAGGTGCTTGTTTTATCGGAGTCAGTACTTCCCATGCCATTATCGTGTGAGGAAAACACCATATAAATATATTGTCTTGATACGTCACTGGACTTTTAATGCTAAACACGTCCGTCGCCATGGCAACGCGCACTCCCAATCAGGCCACAGCCAATCAGGACGAGGCGGAGGCGGGGCCAGCATTGACGTCCCTGATTTTTACTTTAAACTAATTAATCTTTTGAATATCAATACACCTAATTAAAATGAAAAATGGTACGTTTTGAAGTCTTATCAGGACCAACTTTTTTAACCCGAAACGGACGTACAATAATCGCCTGATTGCTTAATCGTCGTTGCCATTGTGTTGTTACGTTGTTTGTTTTTCGTTTTTTTTTAATCGTTTCTTTCTTTCTTAATTTTTTTCAATAAGACGTCACAATCATGACTGCCGCTACTTGGTGGCGCTACTTGGTGGCATGGCATACGCTAATATTCTCTCTTTATTTCAGGTGTTGATAATATCCTTTCAAGTTTACCATTCGAACCAAAATAGTAGATTCTTTACACTGTTTCGTAATATTCTGAGATAACGTAACGTACTCGGGCATTTCCAATATCTTTAAGTAGATGGTGCATTAGAACGATGTCATCAATATTCGATTATATACATCTATTTTAATCTGAATGATGCTTGTTCAGCTATCAAAATCCTATGAGGTGCTTGTTTTATCGGAGTCAGTACTTCCCAGGCCATTATCGTGTGAGGAAAACACCATATAAATATTTACTCTCTGTACGTCACTGGACTTTTAATGCTAAACACGCCCGTCGCCATGGCAACGCGTACCCTCGAGCCAATCAGGACGAGGCGGAGGCGGGGCCAGCATTGATGTCCCTGATATTTATACTTTAAGCTAAATAATATTTTAAATATCAATACACCTAAATAAAATGAAAAATGGTTCTTTTAATGGTACGTTTTGAAGTCTTATCAGGACCAACTTTTAACCCGAAACGGACGTACAATAATCGCCTGATTGCTTAATAGTCTTTGCCATTGTGTTGTCACGTTGTTTGTTTTTCGTTTTTTTGTTTTTTTTAATCGTTTCTTTTTTTCTTAATTTTCTTCAATAAGACGTCACAATCATGACTGCCGCTACTTCATGGCATACCCTAATATTCTCTCTTTATTTCAGGTGTTGATGATATCCTTTCAAGTTTACCATTCGAACCAAAATAGTAGATTCTTTACACTGTTTCGTGATATCCTGAGATAACGTAACGTACTCGGGCATTTCAAATATTAAGTAGATGGTGCATTAGAACGATGTCATCAATATTCGAATATATACATCCATTTTAATCTACTGAGCATTTATAACTCCTAAGAATAAGTAGATACTCCATGCTTCTTTGCCATAGAATTTTTGTGGCTTAACTTTTATCATTTGTATTCCAAGACAAAGAAGACATGTTTTAACTCTCTTCTAAGTCATCTCAAGATCTTCTCGAAGTTGTAAATCTCGTTCTTCTTGTTTTTCTCTTTGTTTTTTCTATTGTTCTTCTCTTTGTTTACAGTCTCTCTTCTCTTGTTCTACTCGCAACTCGTCAAACTTCTTTCATAGCAGCTCCATTAATTTCTCGGTCTCCATCTTGGCCTGACTTCTTGTTAATGGCGCCCACTTAATTGGGATTCTAGATATCCCACTTCTGATACCAATTGTAACGTAATTCAAAAACACATTCCTCTCTAGAATACACTTTTTACTGACAACGTGAAAACTCTAACCAGACTTGTTGATTATCGTTTAACTGTTTCCAAGATAAACAACAAATCTGATTAAAATGTCACGAAACGCGGTGTCTTTTAAAGACCCATAGAATGATTTAGAAATCTCTAGAATTTTCTACATTGGTTTTGCTGATGGAGATTAATAATTTTACGAGAATATTGATAGTCTTAGCAAGCAAATATACAAATTCTAGAAAATTTAAACTACAAGATTATTACTAATATATCCTAAACAACTTAAATTGGCGCCCAAATAAGGGCCGTCAAACAAGAATGATTGCTAAAAACTAGACACTATAGGTGAAAATAATACGTTAAACGTAGTAAAAAAACTTAACTAAACAAATTAAACTACAAAATTCGAGCAAAACAGTACAAAACTATAAAAATATTTAACGTATTTACATTTTAATAACAGTATTATTGAAACTTGTAATAGTGAAATAAGTATTTGAAAAGATCATTGGGGAGCTTATGAACAGTGGATTAAATATAGAAAACAATATATATTGCTGAACTAATTTCTAATCCCATATTCAACTTCCACAAAAAAAACACTGTTAATCGTAAAGTAGTTACCTTCCATTCTTTAAATCATCAACTTCTTTCTTAACTTTTTTAGTGCATTTATCGTTACCTTTACTGCAAACGTGATTATAAATATTTCCTAAAACAGAGAGAGATAGAAAAAATGTTAAAATAATTAAACAATAGCTTACTCGGCATGTTATGCGGTATACATCCGCAAGTGTTTAGGCTGACATTTGAATGACATTCTTGCAAACAGTTCATTTGTGTATAGGATCTGGAAAATTTTTGGATTTTCGGATTTTTTATTTAATATCACTTGAAATAACCGAATATAAGAAAAAACGTCTATAAAATGTATATTTTTTTCCAGCAGATTAATGGTGCCCATCACCGAAATATTACAATACATCGCAACAATATCATGATTTATCTAAAATTTCTTACTTTTAACATAAATGCCCCTTAGATATATGTGATAGTGTGAAATAAATAGGTTTTGCAATACTGGCCAATTTAACATATTTTTTTCAGAATCTTGAAGATCTACTACTAGAAAAATCTTAGGAATATCCTACTTAGATCCAAAACATTGGGATAATAAAGAATTAATTTAATTAATACATTTCAAGGATCTACTTGACGTATTATAAGTCAGATGAGTAAAACAAATTTGTCCTATACTGATAGGAGAGAAATATATTTACTAAAGGCGGAAAGAAGAAAATAAGGAGGGGGAGAAGGAAAAAAAGTTTCTTTGAAATATTTAATTAATTTTTCCTATGCAAAAATGAAACATCTCTGGGAATCATTTTTAATTTGCACTATATTGAACACAAAACTAAAGCAAAACAGGTTAGACAGGTGAATTTAGAATTATGAATACATTTTGCGTGCTTCTAGATAAAACATCCTTACTAAGTTCTAAAGATCTAAAATTAATCTCTTTGATTTTAATGATTTATCAAAATTCTATGTAGGATTTTAATTAACGTAAGGATATAGCGTTGTATTGATATAATCTTGAGATGGTTTGGATTTATTTTTGTTTGAACATTTTTTGTGCCTTTTATAAAACTCTTTTCCAAGTGCCAAAATGACCAATACAATGATTTCCGCACCACTTAAGAAACTGAATCCAGTGAAAAACCCAAGGAGACCTCCAAGGTTTGCTAAAATAAAAAAAATAACATAATTTTGATACATCTTGCATATAGTTACATATTTATTTACCAATTAAATCAGTAAGGTCGTATACGGGGGTTTTTATAATTTTGGTGTAACTGTTTTTGCTGAAGAAGAACGTCACTTTGGCATTATTTGCTCTAAAAGAAGATATACAAAAAAAATCTCAAAATAAGTTTCACATTTTTATACTATTTTTTGAAATTATTATTTTTTTTTTGGGACAAATCAAATATATCTTTCTTAAGATGGTATCTTTTTTGTGACTTCATTTTTTTATGAAAACTTTGCTTAATCAATCAATTATTTTTTATCCTTAAGAGAGTTACTTAATAATGATGTTTGTAGTGACAATTTGTGTTATTGTACAAGCGGTTTGGCTCTTTCATATATAGTTATTATTTTTAATCATAATCTAATGTGACCAATACAAAAGTATTATTGAGCCATTAACTGACTTATCCATTTAAGGCAGTCTAGTCTTGTTACTCAAAGCTATTGATCCAAATATTGATTTTTATTTCTAGGCAGTTAATACTAATAATAATAATAATATATTTATTTCAAATCACATAACAATAACAAACACTGTACATGAAATGAAATAATCTCAACAAAAAACATGCATTAGGATTATGCATGTTTGCGAAGTACAGAATTCTTAAGGATTTTTCATTCATGTATTTTAATACTATTAACTATTCTAATGCCATAACAAATAGAATTTAACTTTTTTATTAGCTGGTTTATATGGTATGACCAGTTAAGGTGTTCATTGATATATAAACCTAACATCTTGGCATTTTCGTTTACATTTAAATCATTATTGCCAAATTCCATTTGCAAAGGCTTTTGTATGTTACATTGTTTTGTTCAAAACATTATAATATTTGTTTTTTCTTTGCTTCAAATTAACCGATTTGTATTAAACCAGTATGTGATCATGTCAAAGAATTCTTCTGTTTTATTTAATAAATCTTTTAATGATTTACCTGTAATAATAATATTAGTGTCATCAGCATATTTAACAATCTTCTGGCTAGGTGAATTTATTAGGAGATCAAAATCATTAATAAATATTATGAATAATACCGGACCAAATATGCTGTCTTGTGCAATTCCTATATCATTAAATACACATTTAGAATAACCTGTTTTCCCATCCTTCGATATTTTTACTATTTGTTTTCTGTTATTAATGTAGGACCTAAACCACTTTATAACCTTATTTTCCTTTATGCCATATTTCTCTAATTTTTTTATTACAGGTCCCTAATCAAACAATCGTACGCTTTGGTTAAATCTAAAAGCATTCCAAGAGCAACTTCACCATTTTCTAAATGTTCTACAATGTTTTTAATGAACGCAAATATAGCAATTTGTGTTGATTTGCCTTTTAAGAAACTGTGTTGATTGTCACTAAACAGGTTATTGGAAGTAAAGAAATTAATCAATCTTGTGCTCATAGCTGCTTCAAAAATTTTTGAAAACCCCGGTAATAGGCTTATGGGCCTATAATTATTAAAATTATCAGAATCGCCTTTTTTAAAGCATGGATTTATTTGGGCAATTTTTAAATTTTCCGGAAATATTCCATATTTAACAGAATTGTTAATGACATCGCACAGAACATTATTGATTTCAGAAGTTGCTATTTTAATAATACTTGTAGGGATTTTAACTATTCCACTACTATTTTTATTTTTTAACCTATGCGCTATGTCACTAATTTCCTCTGGTGTAACGGGACTTAAAAACATTGACCTAGAATTTTCTTCAATTAAAGAATTAAATGGAATTTTAGTTAGGGAACCTAATAGATCTAATCTAGTTAAGTGATGGATTATTAAAAAGACAGTCATACATCAATATTTGAATTTCAACTTCAAGCACTTCAGCTATTTTATTATTCCAGACAACTAAGCCATGGATTGATTTTATTAATTTTAGGTAGTTCAGCTCAATCTAATGCTTTACTGTGATGCTCAAATACATTTCCTTTATTTTTATTGGTAATTGCATCTTAATAAACTTTTAAAAATTTTTTATATCCTTCGAGGCCTTTTAAAATTAGCTTATTGAAGCTAGAAAGACATGCGTAAGTAACGAGAATATTTCTTAACAGTTACTATTGTAGGTATGTGTTATATGAATCGATTTAAATCAATTAAAACTATATTTAAAAGCTCTTATACTCCTCGAGTAACTGGCTATCTACTATACAACTTAAAAAATTACTTTTATTACAACTATATTTTTTTTTAGAAAGAGATTTTTTTATACGTTATTATAAACTTTATTAATATTATATTCCCATTTTTGCATAAAAATTTACATTGTAAAACTTTATATGTTTGTTTCTTCTTATCCTTTAAAATCCAGACTCTGCTTCCAATGTATGAGTATCTTCGATATTCTAATCGAATTGATATCGAAGAGTATAGATTCCAAAAATGTATAGACTGTATATTTCAAAAACATTTTTAACATAATTTCAACTTTTTCGGAAAAACTGCCCTTGGAATTTATTGATTTTTGTAAGGACATATTTTAAATATTTACTTACTTGATATAACTACTTCTCTTGATCACATAGCTGACTTCATTACGAGACCTCCGATAGCCGTAATAAATGTCCGAGCAAGTACGTAAACAATTGCAATTATCCCTAAAATATTGTTAATCATAGAGTTTATAATACTCTCATTGCGTTTACTTACACTTCACCATTCTGCTCCTTATTCCATTCACGATAATCTACGTGGGCTAAAGAAGAGAAAAAATTTATTTTAAACAATAACTGATTACGTGTAAAATCAAACCTTTACTCCTAATTACGCAACTGCTGAACATGTCGCAGAGTTTTATGTTGTCACTCGTATTGCCATAATCTACAAAATTTTGTAAATTCATTCTTCTTAAATTTCAAAAATAAACAGATAAATACTTACGGATGGGTAAGTAAAAAGGAATACAGCCACAATGAGACAACATATGTTGCGCATAACACTCCATGCTGCAGGATTTTTTTGTATAATGTCTGAAATTAATTTTTACCAAACAAAATCCAGAAAAAATTGTATTTGGTTAAATGGAAATGTAATGTTTGTAACAACTCTGGATGCGCATGACGAATACAAATTCGAATAGGAACACACCGGATTTCACTTCGGCCGATTGCCGAGGCCAGTAAGTAGTTATTACTCGCTTAAAGATCTTAACAAGGAATCATCTCACGTGCGACAAGGATGGAACGAGCGCCAGACACATCTCGCGACATCTCGGGACATACGAAAAGTTGGCGAATATTCCGGAATTATGGTCTACTTAAGGAGCCCTCGCCGCTAGGAGGTCACAAATTTAGGTCTGAATATTGGCGCGACTTTTAAATCGAAATAAAGCGTAGACAATAAATTAAGTATATATTCAATCAGTTGACTAAGTATTCAAGATAATTCATACAGCAAAATATCTAATGATAGGGCTCATAGTAACCCTCAATCCGTCAACAAACAAAAATCTGTATATTCAAACATACCCTCTTCATCCCTATACAGTGCATCCCAAAAGTTATGTCTAAATTCATTTAAAATTCAGGGGTGTGTTCGAAAAAAAAACGCTCAGACCCGTCGATTTTTATTTTAAGTTGCGCATTTTTGTACGTGAACTTTGTATATACAGAGTTGATCAAAAATAAATTACGACCATCAACTTTATTTTTTCAAATGAAAGCACCTTTTTTTATTTCATCTTTGAATTTCGCGTGGAATTCTACGTATGTTTCATGCATCATGTCCTATACCTTAAGTCAACAGTTATCGAAAAAAAGACGATTCATGTAACAAATAAAAAAAAGAACAAAAATTAAGTTAAATGTTCAAAATGGTTGCCATTCACGGCTTGACAATATCCAAGGCGATCAATAAAGTCTCGTTGCACATTTTCAATCATTTCCGGAGTTATGGCGCGTACTTCTCTGCGAATTCTCTCTTTTAAGTCGTCTAGATTATTTGGCCTATTAACAAATACCTTCGACTTCAGATATCCCCACAAAAAAATCCATTGGTGTTAGGTCAGGTGACCTAGCAGGCCATTCGATGGGTCCTCTCCTTCCTATCCACCGATTGGGAAGGGTTTCATCCAAAAATGTACGCACCGTGGCAACATAGTGCGGAGGAGCGCCATCTTGCTGGAAAATTAGTTCTTCGTCAGGATAGTCTGGGTCCAATGGATTTGGAAATAAAGCTAGTAATGCTGAAACTAATTCAAATTGGAGAAAATCGAGATACACTTGTCCCGTTAAAGTCTGTTCAAAGAAAAAGGGACCTATTACTCGTCCGCGCACTATTCCACCCCACACATTTAGTTTTTGAGGGTACTGGGTGTTTACCTCCATCATCCAATGCGGATTTTCTGTTGCCTAATACCGACAATTTTGTCTTTTCATACTACCATGTAAACAGAACGTGGCTTCATCGGAAAAAATAATATTTGTTACTAAATTATTATTTAGATTGCACATGTTTTATAAGCGTTCACAAAACTCATTTCGCCTATCGAAATCGTCATCAAATAACTCTTGCACAGGAATAACTTTGTAGGGGTGATATTTGTGCTTTTTAAATATTCGGTGAACTATAGATTTCGCCATGTGTAAATTTGCTCCAATCTGCGACAGAGGAGTGCATGGATTTTCTTCCAAAGAAAGCAAAACGTCAAGTTGTTCATTTTCATCTCGAGCAGGACGACCAGACTTCGGCAGATCTCTAACATGACCGAATTCTCTAAATTTAGCCTCTATTCTACTCACCACCTTTTGACATATCGGAAGAAGATCAGGATGGATTTCATTGAATAATTAAGCAGCTTCTCTTTGAGTACGTGTTCTATCACCAAACCCAACCATGCACAGAATTTCTATTTTTCCATTATTTTTTATTTTATTATTCAGAATTTCTCGTTCCGTTAACTTTACCATTGTGAAAATCGCAACTTTGCTCGTACACTTCACACTTGACAATATCTGTTTGGCGTACAACTGTCATACAGTTTCTATGAAAATACACGGTCACCAGCCAACAATAAAAAAACACGAATGAATGGAATTTTACTCTGTATAAAAATTCTCAGAGATAAGGTGACTCGTAAGTCTTTTTTTCGATAAAAATTAAATAAAAATCGACGGGTCCAAGCGTTTTCTTTTCGAACACATCCCTGAATTTAGACATAACTTTTGGGATGCACTGTATATCCTATTCAAGTTCAACCGATTACAGAGTATCTATTCACTCGGCTTAATAAAAATAAATCTCAAATATTATCAGTTTCATACTTAATTATCCAAGCAAATTTAATTGCACAGCATAATATCCATTTATAAATTATATAGATTTTATGGTAATCCTGGATTCTCAAAAAGTAAAAATTTGAATATTCGAACACACCCGAATAATTGTGGTACCGATTACCGTGTATCTCTAGTTTGCTTAACAAAATACGCTATCAAATCTTACCACTTTTGACCCCTAATTATTCATATGTAGGTACAGTATAAACACCTTACAGAGTTAGGACAACACCCCTTAATTCACCTCACAAAGCCTAAAACGCCAAAAACACCCGAGAACTGTTACCTATCTCCGCTTTATGCCGATTATTGTTGACTTAGTTCACTTTGCAGGAATGTGTAAAATTTCCACGTGGAAATTCACTTCACTATTTTCTGTATACTACCTTTCAACCCAACCCATACCGCAGTATTGCACAAATATTGAGCGGATAAACTCAACTGTTGCTAGAAAATGGTTAGTAATAATATATTCTAGAGATGCATTAATCCGAGCACCCAAAATGACCAAACTTTATTTTAATTGCAATATTTACGTATACAACATAACCTAGCTTTTCAAAGTATGCTAGTTGGCAACATCGCGGCATGAAATGCCATCTATAAGTATTTATATTTAGTTTTGATTAAAAATGTTGACAATAGTATTTTGCAGTAAACACTGCAAAACTCTTGATTTCTATTGGCCCAAGCAACATTTACAGCTATACATTCTAGACTTATAAAGTACTCCATTGAGAACAAGCATAGCACCTACTTATATTTAAATTTCATAATGGCGAAAAAGCACTATCTTGGAAAAAATTAAATAATAAGCGAATCGCGTAATACATTTTTATACCAAATTCTTTTATGCTCTCTATGCAATTCTTATTAACTTTACACTCGTATTATTGCACGATAACTATATTTTCTTACCTGTAATACTGCAAAGGTCTTTCATTTGAAAAATAGCACTGTCGTTTCTCTATTGGTACCCCTCTCAAAGATACTGTTGCCTCACGAATGTTTGGTTCAATGCTAACTCTAGTTTCATAGCCTGGGCTTATTAGAAATCCAAAATCTGCCATCTTTGGAGTTTCTATTGGGTTAGAGAGAATCACCTGTAATTGCGAAAAACTGAGTTAGAGGAATATCGAAATTGATGCTTCTCATACCTTGAAGCCAGTACTTCTGGTAGAAGAACAGTAATAGTTGTTTATTTGGGCATCTAGTATTACTGAAAGACCTAGATGGGCTCCGGCACCTAAAAAACGTAATAAAATTAAAATTATTAATGATTTATACAAGGAAGTTGAAAAAACTATTGACAAAAGCCAAAGAAAGTAAAAGTATCGAAGGAATAATCGACATCATTTATCGTCATCATTTAGAAGAAAAAAAATCGAAGGGGATATATTTTCTGAAGAAAAATTGCTTTTTAGAAATGGTTGGAACCCTCTCTTCCCTTTTATATGGAATTCTCTAACTTTCCTAAATAACAACAGTAAGGAAACATTCGAAGTCATAAATTGGCTAGTATGAAAGATATATTTCAAAAGAAGAAAGGAAAAAATTACCCTAAAAAATCAGACAAACTTTTATTAGAAGACGTGAAAGAAAGTTAACAAGGTGAGAAACTCATAGATTACAATCTCATACTGTAAAAGCTAGAGAAAGTTGCGTGATATTCATTCAAACACTCAAATCAACATTTGGATAGCTTAGCATTGTACGAGCATCTAAATTTGATTTTAAGTCGGATGTTCAACAAGAATTCAACGAGTCCATGGACCTTTGGGTATTAACAGTAATTTTCCCATGGAATTATTAGATATATGGCTCTCGATACGGTTTTTGGATCACCTGTGTATCTACGCAAGCCTAACTGTAATAATCAAGAACCAAGAACCAATTTCAAAACACTTTGAAGAGATTGAGCTTGGGCAAGAAATTATGAAATTCGTAAATGTCAAGAGAAAATATCACCATTGAGTTACAAGACATGTGAAAATTGTTCTCTGGGTATAATCTTAAAAAAACACCTTTCAAAAGTACTGAATGGTATGCTCTACTAAGTACCTTATTTGGATGAAGTAATGACAGATGAAATCTGTGATTCTGAGAGTACTAAGGCACTGACCACAGTTTGAAAATAAATGGATTGCTCTGGTTTCAGGTAGCCTTGATTATATAAAGTCAAAGAATAACACTCTGACTTTATTTTATTGAACGTCGGACTGACAATAAAATTGACGTATGGTGTTCAAAGCATTTTATGATCAGTTTGACTTACTTTTCTGATATTTCTCACTGAATTGATTTTACCAATACATGTGGAGAAGCCAAGCTAAAAAGAAGAGATGAGACTTGGAGATGAGTTTTATCTTCTATAGACTGACATGACGCATCGAGAGAATCAGGCACAATGTTGGAGTAAGATAATAGTGTATTATTTGAAACATAAAATATTATAAACCTTCCAATTAGTAAAAAACTGACCAACATAGAATTGAGCTGGGTAAAAGAGCGTCAAAAAAACTTCTCCAAGCTTATCCTTGGACGCCTACAAAATCAAGAGAATATCAAACAAAAAAGGTAGAGACCATTGATCTAAAGCGAACTATATAAAGTCTCGTAAGTATTTATTAATTCTAACAGTAGGTTACACGTGTTTCTCTCATATTAAGAGAATCATCAGACCTTAAAAATCGACTACAAATAGTACATGCTTTACGGTCACATTATATACACACACTCATGTGAGTAATTCGAGTCTATTGGAACAGACTGATTAAATGCCAATCCTCTATTTAAATGGTTTCCACGGCATTTTATGATTAGTTCTATATACTATTCTGAGCTGATTCTAGCAATACATGTGGAGAAATACTAAGTTAAAAATAAGAAATGAGACTTGGACATGAGTTTCATCTTCTGTAGATTTACATAAGGCATCGAGGGAATTATATTATATATGGCGATCAGTAAAATCTCTATTGGATTAGACTAATCACTTGCCAACTCTCTATTTTAAAATTAAATTACACATATAAAAGATCAAGACAGGATTGATTTACCTAATGGCCTTCTGGGAATATAATCTCCATAATCAATATCTTCAAACCCCTTTTCTGCGTTCCAGTCGTAAACATTACTCGGGTACGTTTGATTTAGTATGCTAATATCCTTCCTAAAATTCAATAAAAATTTATATAACTCTTTATATTTCTTAATCTCATACATATTTCTAAAAATCTTCTCAGGAGGTAGTCGATTAAAAGAGCAGCAAAGCCCTTCATCTGTCAAGTCATTGTTAAAATGCTCTTCGCAGTTGATTTTATCACTTCCCCATTTGCAAGATTTTAAAATATCAGAGCAAGAGTTTCCAACCTAAAATGGGATATTTTTAATCCATTTTAAATTTGGACTGTCTTAATAAACTGCACCTTTACTAAAAAATCCCTTAAAGATTCCCAGCTTATATTTTCATTATTACTAAAGGTAGCGTTTCCATTACAAGCGTCATCTAACAATTTCTTCTCAACCTCTGATCTAAAAATATGCGAGTCGTGCCCAATTAAGTTATTCCAAATTTATCATATATTACCCTTCTTTAAGTATTTTTTCAGCTTCGTTTCTCTTAGCTTGGTTCATATTGCAAATTGTGATAGCGGGAAAAGGAATTGAGCCTAGTTCAGCATCAAAAGGGCTGAAGCTGATTATAACAGGACTAGACTTCCACTTGGCATAAATATTTGATATGTAATAAGCAGCGAATCCTACAGCTAAAGTAAAAGAGATAAGCCAAAAAAATCTGGAAATTGTTAGTTTAATAAATAACAATATTGGATTTTTATTGATATCGCAAACCGTTCTCCAAAAGTTAATTGAGGGTCTCCAACATATCTCAAACCATGTAAAGTAGTGTTTTCACAGTACTTCTCCAGCTGCTGTATTACACTTTTCTTCACATCTGTTGTAACTGGGGTTTCCTGCTTTCTTATGGATTTATTATTATAATAGTGACTGTAACTAAAAAGTAAAAATTTTCATATGCAAAGAGAGTATATATTACAATACTAACCTCAATTGCCCTGGGTGTTCGTTCGAAGATTCATTATCTCCTATTTTAAAAATGAGAGGTTTATTGTGTTTGACAGGATCAGAGGACCAGTTCGTGCTTTTTCTGGGTCTGATGGCGTTTTCACTGCTCCGAATCATTTTGAGAATTTTTCTTAAGAAAAAAGTGTTTTGTAAATTTAAACACACTTACAATGGCGTACAATGATATATAATGCAATTTTTTTAATGCTTACCCCCTTACAGTCCTATTGTGCAAAGAGACCCTTAAATCTAAACCTTTTTCAAACGTTTTCTTTCTAGGTGAAGCTATAATAGTCATAAGCACGTCTATAAAGTAAAAAAAAACCAAACTAAAGATTGAATACTAAAAAAAGAACTGGCTTCTAAAATAAAAAAAATTACATAACATAGGTAAATGTATTATTTAATTCCACTAATGTCATATGCGTGACTCTGCTATAAACTTGTATAAATAATCTGATAGCTCAATATCTGGACGTTCTTATCTGCCGAAGGTGATAATTTATGGACATTAAAGAGAAAAAAGAAATTTACTTTAAATTATTGTAAAAGATGGGACCGTTTTATTTTTTAATTTATGTCATTGCTCAATATGAGATTGTAAAATATCATGTTCTCAATAATAGGCATCTCCACGTACTGATATGATACAACATATTTTATAAAGCTTAACCTTATTGAACAAACATTTTTGTTTCGTAAAATTAATTAAATATGTTTTGTAAGGTAATTGTACATACATTTTTTTGCGGTATTCAGTGATATAGGTTTTGATCTATTTTACTATTCTATTCCAAGATTAAATGTATTAATTTATTTATTACTTTCCAAATTTTATATTTCCCAGAAATAACATAATTATATTTTTCATAAAAATTAAAAAAATAACGTAATATGAACAATGCGTTCATGTGTACTGATAGGATTACAATAAATATTTTATTGCAAATTTTATATATATTTTCTTGCTTTATACTATTAATTATTATACTATTAAGTCCTTTATACTACTTATCAACATTTGAAAGTCCAAAATAGTAATAATAAAATATATACTTTTGTATTTTAAAATAAATAATAATCACCTAAAAATAATTGTTAAGTTGATCTCTTGACATCGTTGCAATATTTTTCATTGCATAAACTTATTGCACAAGATTAACATAAGATGTATTCTTTAACTATATTTTTTATATTTTATTTAATTTTCCCAATAAATTCATTCTTTATAATCTACCAACAATTTTAAAATGCATAAGCTTACTGTACACGACAAACATTTGTTTTTTTTTAATTTTCTGATTTAATTATTTAATTAATTTTTTCTAAAACTTATTAGGTTAATTACTCTCACAACTTTAAGAATAATGTAATCTTTTTAATATATTTATCAACAAAAATTAAAATCAATTTAAGGTTTGGGAAAACTATTCAAATTTGGTATGATATTCATTTTTCTTATTTTTTCACAGAAAACCATGAGAGATGTTAATAAAATAATGAACGAAGTTGGAACTTCGTTTCCTGAAATAATTTTCCATCTGAGACCTATAAGTTTTGTCTTGTTAAATACCATTGCAGGAAAAATAACATTCTGAGACGATTTACATGATATGATATATAATAAATGAAATGCAGCAAAAATGTCAATTATAGAAAAGGCTCCTATTTGGAAATTATAAAATGGTAGGCAAAGCCATACAAGTTTCTATTTAACGACTATTTAGAAGATGACAAAATACTAAGTAAGGTCCCAAATAAATTTTAGCAGAAAATTAAAAAAAAATACAAATAAATCAAATATTTTTATTATTTTCAGAGATAATAACAGCAGTCAGGAAATTATTTTAATGAAATACGATAGAAGTTCCCTAATAAATACATTTAAAAGGTATTGAAAAGAATATTTTAATAAGACTCAAAAATTGTAAATAATAACAATAATTACGTTGGTCATCTGTAGTGAGCAAAATCAACTTAAGAACAATAAGCTTGAATACAAGGGAATCACAAAAATTAAATGTATTATGAAAAGCATATAGTTATTGAAAAATTTTATAAATACCAAAAACTATTTACATTATAGTATATATACAGGATGTAGATGTAAAATAAAGATCAAAATTATTAATGAATCTTATAGAAATGATACGTTTGCTTTTTATTTATTTTTGCTTCTTGTTTTTCTTATATTATATTAAGGCACTTATAGTTTGAAGCATGCTTATATTTGAACCATCCATATTGTAAAGATATTGTAAACACAAAATCGTCATTCCGGAATGACACAAGTGATACACTGCACGACATCTCGAAAGTTAAAAGGGAATCATCCGGAACCATATACCATCTTTCGAGTATATAAGGAGCCGATGAGTTTAGTGAAGTAAAGTTCGGAATATTATCGCGAAACTTAAATAGTTATAAATAAATATCTTTAGTAGTCGTGAGTGATTGTGTCTTCGTAGTGAAGTGTGTAAATAAATTAGTGGACTATCATTGATTGTTTTAATCTACACCTAAATTAAAACTTCGTTTCCTGAAATGATTTTAAGGAAATAATGCAGCAAAAAATATTTTCCTCATTTTTAGATATGATTATTCTACTCAGATACAATACTAAATATATACGATCACATCCAATAAAGTTATGCCCAAGTTATATTAAAATATCTACTAAAAATAATAATGTGTGTTGATAAAATAATAATGAATATGAAAATAGTAAAAAAAACTATATGAATTGGTTGCCAAAAGAAATATATATTCATTAAAATTGTAATTTATTTTTAAGAATTTGTGTGAAATGACTTTTCTTTAACAACTGATCAACTTTCGAGTCACTTAGACCTGGATTCTGGAATAAATAGACTTGAAATATAGCGCAATTTTACAATCAAAGTAATATTTGACTTAATATGATTCAGTAAAGTGAATTTTATTGTTGATTCTTACCATTTTTTTTTCGCAATAGAAAATATTCATAGAAATTGTCGAAAACTTCTTCTAAGCCAAAAATTATATTATTAAATAGTGCAAGCACTATTATCCCTAATGTTCATTTATAGCCAAGATATTTTAAGGATTTACACAGTTTGAGTGAGCTATTGATTAAAATTGTTGGCATTTTCAGGATTTCGGTGCAATTCCACTTAAACCAAGTTCCTGGCCTAAACAAACTTAAATCTTAGTTAAATATTCCAATCCAAACTTTATCAGACCTCGGAGTGCTTTAGTAAGATTTATTTTAAGAACTGACATCATATTTCATGCTCATATTTATTACAAACAGTTCAAGTAAATTTGTAACTTTTAATAAGGCATATTTATTAGGATCTTTGGTCCATTTTTCAGTTATCTCTTTGATCTTCAAAAAATCCTTTTTTAAGTCACTTAAATCAGACTCATGACAGAGTGAAAATGTACCTACGTTCACATTGTACATACGTACAGATATATCCTGTATATGCAAGATTCTTTTCCATAAAATATTGAAAAGTTTTAGTAAACGTCACATGCAATAATAGAAAGTTTTATAAATATGAACAATAAAATAATGATTTTCTCATTATACATTTTCGTAAGTAAAAAGTTCATAAAATTTGGTGCATGCAATTTTCCGGATCTGAATACTTAGTCAAAAAATTACTACTAACCTTAAAAAGTTCAGTGTATCAAATTTAAAAAAAAAATTAACCGATATTATAAGAAAATAGAAACGAACAAATTTTCATGAAAATGAAACCTTAGCTATTTTTTATAGTTTATTATCACTTACATTGTTAAATGACTAAAAGAGTATCATATTCATAAAAGTTATGCTTAAATAATATAAAAATCGGTAATTAAAATAGATATTAGGAATTTTTATATTTACATTTAGGTTGAAAAAAAATGAAGATACTGAAAACGGATTTCATGTAATATATATGTATACAATATGTAAATGTAAACGTATTACAAAGTTTTAAGGTTGAAGATTTATTTTAATAAATCCTGAATTAATGAAATTTAAATTCTCAGTGAGAATTTCATGAACAAAAGATATCAATAACATGATAGTTCTGAGAACAATGGAGAAGGAAGTCGAGAGTGTGTACAAGTGAAAAAGATAAAAACGAAGCAATATATCGGCCTTATTACCAGGTCCAAGGTATGAGGTCCAAGGTATGAAATTTGAGAAAACATTGTGAAAAAAAGATTTATTGAAGAATGGTTTTACGTCAGATCATTTAATCAAAATAGCAATGATAATAGCCAACATATAAAAAGAAGAAGGGATATGAAAAAAGGTAAAACAAGATGTAATAGTTTGACATACACATACATGTAATTTTTCTCAGATATAACTTTCCTAAAAAATTACAATGGAGATTTATCACTCTTGATGAAAAATTTCACCAAACTCAAACTTTTTAAGTACCAATTTTTAATTAATTATGAAAATAGCCCTTGTATAATAAGATTTCTTTTTCACCCTATACAAGATGATTTAAAAAAATATGCTTACCACTACGAATGATATATTTTTTCTTTATATTTAAACAAGCCCACTTCAATCAGATATCAAAGAGAAAACTACGTGGAACACACTTAAATGCGCCTCGTTGGTGTCACCCGGAGTGCAAACTTATATTTATCAAAAGACACTAATCACACTAAAACCACACTAATTACACATATGCCGACACGAAGGTCTGGTACGTTACCTATTTTTTCCTAGATTGATGGCATCCTTGTTGATGTAATTTGTAATTTTATTTTTACGTAATTTGTATGTGTTTTTATTAGGGGGTCTAGTTGATTATTTGTGAAGCGTAGGGCGGTTATTTCGTTATTAAACGGTTTGTTTTGAAAATTATGCGGTGATTGTAGAGTCGTTTTATTTTTGTTTGCCGTTTGGTAATTGGGGGATATATATTCGTTTTAATATACTCGTACTCGTGTTATTTTTATTGATCTGTTTTTGTTGTTTGTCTTTCTAATTTAAAATGTACGCGGTTGATAAAAAAAATCGCTGCACCAATTTGAAGAGTACAATCGTTGGAAGATATAAAACACAATTTTCATGTTAACATTAAGGTTATAGGTTGATTATAACTTAATTATTTTTTCATTTAATTAAAAAAAAAATTTAGTAATTAAATTGCACACCCTGCACATTTTTAATTTTTTTATAGATTAAAGAAAAATAAATGTAAAAGAAACGTTTATAAGAACATTGACGAAAGTTTTTTTAATGTTAT
This sequence comes from Anthonomus grandis grandis, assembly GCF_022605725.1. Taxonomy (NCBI): domain Eukaryota; kingdom Metazoa; phylum Arthropoda; class Insecta; order Coleoptera; family Curculionidae; genus Anthonomus; species Anthonomus grandis. The sequence continues at coordinate 11,725,368 of NC_065558.1, forward strand.
TCTTAAGGCATTCTATTACCAGACTAGACATTTCCTTTTTTCTCGAAGAGTAAAAAACAGTATTAAATTGTAGTTTTGAGAGTTTAAACATATTTTCTAAAAAATATTTATGGTTTATTGAGATGTAATGAAAAGGTGAGCAATAATAGTAATTTTTAATAAATATCGGCAAAAACTCCCTAATTCAATTTTGTGTCATTTTTATTCATTTAAAAATACTCGTAAATCTAGGTTGTTTATCTGTGGAAAATTTATGGGTAAATAGTGTCGCATGTGACTGGTATTTAAAATTATGAAACAAATACACATTTTTCAAGCTTCTTGGTTTATTTTAATGGTATTTTTGAAAACCAGAAAAATAAATAAAATTTAGCATTAAATAAAGGTTACTCCACCTGTAGGAAAAATATAAAGGTAAATGTAAGGATCGATCAAAAGTATATATTGATTATTTACATGCAGAAAACTTGGTTAAAATAGAAAAAAATTAATGAATTATTTTCAGTTCATGACTTGTTGTAAATGTTAAAATTGTCGATTATTCAACAATTAAAATCTAAAATATAATTGAGTTTAATGTGTAAAAATAAACGTGTGTTAATTATTGGCTTATTAAAAAACTATATTTTGATTTTTTTTCAGAATATACATAATATGAGTAAATAATTTGCTTAAAAAAAGCTTATGTGTAATAGTGAGAGCTATATTAAAAAAAATATATTTATATTTTTATTTTTTTTTTAACTGAATAGGGGCTCATTCTTGACAAATATTTTCATTAAAGTAAAGTCAAATTTCCTAACTTTTATTGTCTTTATTTTGAAGATTTTGATAGATCTGAAGATTCTTCAAGATACTTCATAACTAAACACAATAAATATAAGGATCAACCATAGGATGCTGAGAGCGAATGTGAGAATTAACACACAAAGAAAAAAAAGAATACTGATAAGATCTGGCAACAAGAAAATAAAAAGACAAAGAATAAGAGTGGTGGAGAATATGCAAGAACATAATATGCACATGGAAAAATATCTAGACATAAATATTATAAACACAAAAATTCTACTAAAAGTAACTCAGATTATTATCTGAGTTATTAACAAAATTTTTTTATTAACAAAGCGAACAAAAAAGAAATGAACCACAAACTAAGTCAAGAAACCCAACAACTAATTAAACAACTCACGACGTTATTAAGAGATCAAATAAATAACAAATATACTATATCACAAACGAATAAAGCAATAGGGAAAGGGGTTATCCAATAGGGGTCTTTTTATGATAAAAGAAGAATTTAACGGGGATTTAATGTAACTATTACGTGTGAATAATTAATTTGTTTTTTAACTTTATGGTTATTTGCCCGATTTGAATGAAATTTGATACTTGGGGTTTACTTAGGGTATAATTATAAATTTTTTCTAAATTTTTAAAATCTTGTGTAGAAGTATTTATGTCAAGTGGAGTCATATTATGTATTTAAGTATACTTAGAGCTTCACTCTAACAACTCATTGAGCCCCAGATGGCACCATTAAAAAATTTTTAAAAGTAGCAAAAAAAAAGTATAGAAATATAAAAATGAACAATTCTCACTCTGTATAAATGATTACGTTAAGATTGATTTTATTCGAAATAAGTGTATTTTTATTTAATTTAAATGATTTTTTTAAATTTTTGCGCTATAAAAATTTTAAATAGTTTTTTAATATTTCTCATTAAAAAAAACATTTTTTTAAAATAAATTCTAATAAAAATTGTAATTCTCGATGAGGTACACATTTTCTGTGGGTCATTATTTCCAACAAAGAAACCGTTAAATCGAGTATCACAAATTTCTTAAACTTTTTAAATTGAAAACTTACCTATTTTTACTTACCGTGTCTAAAGTGTAATTTTTGCAAGTATTTATTTTATTCAAAAGTAGTGCTTAAAATATTACTTATCGACACAAAAGGTGTGATAGCACAGTTTTTTTATTTTGTTATATCGGCAGAAGCGTAAACCAAATTGTGATCATAATAAGGTGGGTTTATCTTCGTTGTATTTTCTTTATAAGCTTTTGAATTAAAGCTTTTACAAGACTTATAATTGGTAGATACTTGGGTCTTTATTTTATGCAGTAGTTTTTATAGTAAGTATTGTGTGGCCTTTAATTTTTATGGGTGTGTTTTAAGGGTAATTTGGTCACTGGCGCCTCTGAGGGGAGTTTATTTTATTAACTTCCTTTATTTTAAAGAACTTGCACGACTACTCTCCGCGCGATAGGCTAGCACAGCACTCTTGTCGTGTCCACCCTTTTATATTGCATTTTATGTTGACCTATGGTAAAAAAATATGGGTGGTAACTATGGCATCAAAATTCATTTTTTTAAATAAAATACCTTGTATATTATGGCGTTTTACAATTTTATTGTCCATTTTGATTCAATGCGTCCTTGCAATGAAAATCTTTGTTACAGGGAGTCTTAAGTAGAAATTATGACGTCAACATTAATTGCTTATGTGATTTAATAGAAAGTAAGTAGACCATAATATTTTCGAGCAGTTTTTGATTCAACTTTTTCTAACAGATGGATTGGACGAAGAGGAACGATTGAGTAGCCACCAAGATCACTGGAGATAACCCTATTAGATTTTTCCTTATGTTGATGATTTAAAGCAAAGAATTCCACACGAAATTAGGCTAATAGATCCGCAAGTTATTGAAAATGTGCAATTAAAAGTTATTTACCCACTTCAAAAGTAATGGACAATAAATTAAACATCAGTTGCTATAAATATTGGATACTTTTTTAATGTCGTATGTCTATTACGTCCATTATGTCCATTAGTCTATTACGCCAAATTTGACAAATCGCTGGCCTTAGGCATATGGTAAGCTATACAAAAAGTATTCAGAATATATTGTAGAATTGTAAAATGTCATGATATACAGGGTGTTCCATTTAAAAAAAATTAATTTTGACGCCATAGTTTCTGCTTGAAGTGCCCTGTATAGAAAATTTTTATTGCAAAAAACGCGCAAGTGACAACGATAATTCGTTTCGATGTGTTCGAAAAATAAAAAAATAAAAGAACACCTGAATTTTAAATGAATAAAAATTTGTTCCCGTGAATGCACTGTATAGAATCCTCTGCTTATAAAATTTTACAGCTTCTGATAAAACAATAAGAAAAATTGGCATTACCTTATGAAAATGTTGTAATGATTTTCAAAAAACTGTTTAACCAGTCATTCAATCAATTAATCATCAGAATGGCCACATATGCTATAAAAAAAGGAAAACCGACGCTAGACGAGCCCATATCAATTTTTCAAGATCAAGAAAATGATAAAAAGCAATAAATTCATCTTAGAGTCGCGTTATAAAAATAATACTTTATAAAATAACAAAAGGGCCCATTGTGAGGGCCCTAAATATAAAACCACCCTTCTCTCGCCAGGGGTCGCCGCGGGATGCAGTGACACAACATCTGCCGCTCCGTATATAAGTCCGCAAATTAATGTAATTTTTTCTTTTTTTTTTTGAAACGTAATAATAAAAAATCATGGAATTAATTTGTCATGGCAAAGACAGCCGGGCACAACAGAAGGTTTCTTTTTTTTTATTGCTTTTTTATTATGGGGCCGCGCGCCCGCTTTTTGAAGATGGTGTCCCACCGCGAAAGTAATTTTTAGGTTTGTGAGCGTTGTCTTAGAAAACAAGGGGTATTTTATTAGAATTGTGTTTAATTGTGTTTTTATACTATAAACCGTATCAGTATAATTTGTATCAAAGATAGCACTGACAACACAACTGACTGAAGATGTTGCACGCCAACACTGTAAGAGCGCGCTTCAATATCGTATCCAGTTAGCAAGTCATCCACAATTCCAACCTAAACCTGCAACGAGAACCGATGTGGAAAACGAGTGGTTGTGTGTTTTTTCAGCCCACTTATGGTTATTATGAAAGTTCTTTGGTGAAAAGGAACTGTGTTAGTAGAACGTAGTTCACTTTGTTCGCACCATACTAAACCTCACAATAGATAATAAATATGTAGTACCAAACCATCGCATTACAAATTTTAACAATCACTTATTGAACAATCAAGTTATTGTTTAATACCGATACTAATTAATGGAACCATGCTAGATTTTTATAATGTAAAATCGACTTATTCATAGTTTACTAGGCTTAAGGATAAGATTCCATTAGATAAGCAATTGGGTGTTCCATGTTCTTGCGAGAAATTGTATACGAACAAACTAGCCAGTATTTAGGTTTAAGAGCTAACAACATGCAACAAAAAGAAATAAAACAGTCTTAGCTTGCCACCACTTTGACGCTGGACATGATTTTATATAATATTATAATATTATTAATTATTATAATAATGTCGGTATTTTGGATCTAGCTAAAATCTAGAAGCTAACAACACTAAAAGAAATATTAGCGAAATAATTCATATCTATTTATGTGAGAACGGATACCTTGGGCTTAAGTCATATATACAGCAACCTTTTAAATAAATATAATTCATTTAAATAACTAAGGCTTATGCAAGGTATTTCAATTTAATTATTATACATTGTACTAATTTACTTTTTAATCCTAATTGATCTAATAATTAAATTTGAAAAAAATAAATCGGGTTATAGACCTACGGAATCCATAGTTTTTACGTTTTTTTACTTATTTTTGCTTTACGTTATTTTTTTTGACCATCGCGTACATATAGGTATTCCCTTTTATCCGACACCAAGCAAGTGCGAGTGCATTTTGTTGAGCGAGTGCGTTTTGTTAAATTATTGTAATTCATTGATCAGTGTCTGTTTGTGTGAAATAAATGTTATTCAAGTAAGAAAATCATTAATGGATCTCACGTGTCTTTTCGTTTTTTTACGTGTTTTTGAATAACTACTGATTGTTAAGGTAATTAATTAGTTTGCACTTTTTAACCATTAAATTTTCTCATCTATTTAAGAAGGAACTAATGAAATGAACTAGCTAATAGTTTTTTTTGTTTTGTTTTTTGTTTATGAACTCTATGTCTTTATTATTAAGTTGTAAAATAATAAATAAACAAATTTTCTTACAGTCTGGTATTGTCTCCAAGTAAAATAAGTTGGGTTTTCCCAAACAGTGTTATGTATTTACTACAATGAAGTTATAATAAATAGTAAGTTCTATTACATTACTACAGAGTTTTAATAAAAATAAACCATAAAATATTCTAAACTTTTCCTGTTATAATTATAGTCCTATGGGCATGAGGTATTACCAATTAATAATAATTACTAGTTTAGAACCTCGGAAAATTTATGAACCTTTTACGCAGAGAATAAGTACGAAGTATTCACGTACTATGGATTATTATAATAAGGTAAACCGTAGACAACAGGACTATTTACATAACTGAGAATATATTATTCTTAATCAGTTTACCTTGAATGAATCTACACTTGAATTAAACAATCAAACTTTTATCAAATTAAAAGGTTTTCTCTAAAATTCTAAATTAATATATTATACTGGTAGACAGTAGTTTGAAATGTTTGTTTTTAGACAAAATGTGAAGGCAACAACAAATATAACTATAATAGAATTAGAACGGACTTGCCACTATTATTCCTCGTTGCGTCATATATCTCTCGACACAATTGGTTATTGATAGTGAGGTCTTGAAGAATCTTGAAGATCATATGGAGGTTGAAGTATTGGTAGCAGCCTTCTATCCCAGGTTTTTATAGTCCAGCCTTAGTAATCAACTAAGGAGGATAGGAAGTTAGCAGAGGCACTAAGGGAAATCTGCTGAACTTTAGAGAGCATCTAGAGATCTTAAAGAGATCATGAACAGAACACGAAGAGATCATAAAGAGATGATATATATATGAATAACTTACCCCTAAAAATTAGTTTTTTTGACTAAAATCTAATTTTGTGGCAAAATTAGATTTTATCAGCATGGGCATATATGGCAATATGTATCTAATTTTTTGGCGAGTGTTTGTGTAAAAATCGTCATAAAAAACTCGTAGAATACTGGTAATAAACCCATTGGTCCATTATTCAACAGCTTTGTTATTTGTTTTCCTTCATTCAGTTTTGTCCTTAATTATTTTAATTGTTAATTGCTTCTCTTGTGTTCTTCTAGCATTTCTTTCATTCTAAGATTTTTATATTTTCTGTTATCTGCTCATGAGAATAGATTTCAGATTTAATGATCAAATGTTAAATTAAATTCCTAACATTACATTACGCATTACTAAGAAAGTATAATTGTACGAAAAATTATTAAAGAAAGTCAACGATTTATTCTATAAAATTGTACTAAAATAATTTATGTATGTACAAAGGCATGCATTACTAAGAAAGCTTTAAGGCAACTTAGTTTAATTGTATCAACAATGGTACAACAAGATTAATTATAAAGTCTAGGATTGATAAAATTGTACTAAAAAGAACTTATGCATCGTTATAGGTTACGCATCATAAAAAATAAGTATTTACGAAAACTCAGTTTAATTGTACCAATAATGGTATTTACCATATCTACGATATAAGTTTAATTGTACCAAAAATTATTGAAGAAAGGCAATGATTTATTCTATAAAATTGTACTAAAATAATGTATGTATGGCCAAAGGGTACGTATTACTAAGAAAGCTCTAAGGTAACTCAGTTTAGTTGTATCAACAATGGTACAACAAAATTAATTATAGAGTTTAGGATTGATGTATTAAAATAATTTATGTATGGCCAGAATACAATAATAAAATTAGAAACTAAGGTTAATGAAATTTTCCTGTAAAGGATTTAGGCGTAGCTGGAGGACACGTATTAAATTTAAGAACCAATTTCATTTAATTGTATAAAATTCTATATAATTTATATGTACATTTACAAATAAAATGCAAGTCTATAATGGCAAAAAATAGTGAGCAATAGCAAGCCAAAATTAAATAAAAACCTAGTTGCATCTGTGTTTAACAAAGCATAACAATTCAAAAAATTGGAGCAAAAAAAAATACAAATCCTTACAACGAAACGCCTTCCAAGACACTATTAATAAATCACCGAAAATCGTTTTATAACGTTTATAAAACCTATTGAAAATCGAACAAATTCATTAACTTTCGACCATGACAGAATGACCGTATCATAAAACGCTATTAGCCATATTCAAGAAGTCAACGTTCGTCATAAATTCTAAAAATGACCACCCATGAAATTGAAAAAAGGTCTGTGTGGTATAAACAACCCTGGTTGAGAAGTGTCAACCCCGAGCCTCAACAATAGATACAGATATATTGGCAATAAACTTATTGTGTAAAAAGTTTAAAATCGTTTTTAGGGTCTATTCAATGTTCTGAATAAAAGTCAAATGGATGCAATTTTTCTCGGAACTAGTTTTGGAAACTGGAGCTTTCTCCTTGAGATGTCCTAATTTGTGACAAGTCATTTGTTGGTTTTTATATGTCTAGTACATTTTTAATTATTAAAGTGCAATATTGAAAGTTCTTCTCTGTTGTATGGAATATACAAATAGGTATTATATTATTTAAAGTTCTGTTAACTTATCAGTTGAGAACATAAATGACTTTCTTTTGACTTTTTCTGAAGAAATTTTAGAATACTCTTCTTTATTTTGAAACAATATATTAATAAATAGTTGTTGAGTTAGAATTTTAATTACTTCTCGTAAATATTAAAAATTTGTTTCCAACGAGTAATAATAATAATATGATAAATAATTAATAGAGTATTTGTGAATATGCTAAGAAGCTTTAAACAAGATTTGAGATATCCTAACTAGATGTGGTATTTTTTATACTTGAAGTTCAAAGTTTTAAGTTTTTAAGGTTTGTACTTGTAATTTTACTTATATAAAAACTTGTATTAGAAATAACTGCAAATATGTTTAATACTTTTCAATATAGAACCAGTATTGGCTCCCGTAGTTCAGATTCCCTAAGATGTTAAAAATTTTTTTGAGTAAATTTAAAACTTTTTAAACAATTATTTAAATAGAGTTCAGAATTGACTTGATTGGAGTGATTTTTTATTTAGTATTACTTTCGGTCACTATTTTTTTTTCTAAGAATATTTTACAAATATAGTCACTCTGGTTGTAAAAAAAATAAAGAAATTTGGCATTTTTTGACTAATTTGATAGAAACGTTTTTTTTTGACGTACATTGGATCCCTAACTCCATACAATTTACTCGAATTTCTAATGATATTTTCTTTTATAATTTTAGAGTTTTAAAAGTTCAGTGTACTTTATATTGTATCTTTTATTTTAGACAAATGTACATTTCCAATGACAAGTCGAGAGTGCATAATTAAAAAAGAAATGATCATCATATTTAATTAAGTTATGCACAAAAAAATGTTAAAAGTAGTTGTTGGTATAATTAATAGCTTTTAATAATAAAAATATCTGATAAACAAAATAAAGAATCCCTAAAGATTTTGGGTTAGAATTGCGGAGTTTGCAATAAATAAACAACGTTTAAAAATTTTTGGGGTATTAGACAAATTTAAATCCAAAAAAATTTTTTTTAAGCTAATAAAATAAATCAAATTTCCAAAACTGGAAGAAAAAATCAGAAGCCAAAATTTCAGCAGAAATTAGAAATATATATTTTTTTATTTGATTCATTGATTCTTATAAATTAAATAAAAATCAAATAATAAAAGAACTTTCTCAAAAAAAATGTTTCTTTTTAATTTTGAATTATTAAAACTCAAAATGAATAAAAAATAACGAAATACAAATAATAAAATAAATCTCCTTTAACCTAACTTTTAAATTAAAATCGTTGATATAATAAGTCAAATACTAATCAATTAAAGGAACTTAAGTTTGATATATGTATATTTTTCCTTTCTAAATAAATTCCAAACCCAAATTTAATTTTACAAAGAGAATTAGAATTATTTGAAAATAAAAATATTGGGGTCCTACAAAACGAACAAAATTTCAAAAAAAAGTATTTTTTTTTAATGATCTTTAATAAGTAAAAATCAAATACAAGTAACTAAAGGAATAATAAATCTTTTACAATTTATCAAATTCTGTACAATTTTAAAAATGAAGGTTTAAGTAAAATATTTATGCAAGAATATGAAAATTTAATTTAAAAATGGTTACATCAATTTTAATATTATTTATAAAAAAATATAATAACTCTTAGGACTTGAAAATGGGAAAAAATTACCTCCAAAAAATTTAGGAAATAATTTGAAAAAAAAAAGTTGACATATATTGAATTTGTTTTTGTTTTAATGTTATTTTTGTATAATAGTTTCCATTTTATTTATTGTTATATAATAACCTTAACCTAATTGTTTTTTATTCTTAAACCCAAATTAACTTTCACAAAGAAACCACATATTTATAATAAAATTAATTAAAGTAAAGAAAAATTTAAAAATATTAGAAAATGCAGGCCTTCTAAATTAACGTTAAATTTTCTTTTAGCAAGAAAGTTTTTGGCATTAAACCTTTTTTTGGCAAATTTTACGAGCATCATTTTTTAATAAAATTTTTTTTTCGACCAATATTTTTGAGTTATTTGAATATAAGCAATTAAATTGTTTATAATCTTATTATTTTTCTTTACTCAAAAAACACTTAAATTACGAAAGAAAATTAGACTTTAGGTTTATTTAGTATAACCAAGTTAAAATTTATTTTATAAAACAAACAACAATATCATTACAATCGTCAAAAAAACATGCATAAAAATATGATACTAAAATGTCTCTTATGCGAAGAACATTACAATTTAGAAACTCCTCAACAGTATAAAATGCTATTTTTCTATTAAAAAGTTTTCAACAAACAATTTTCTTAAAATTATTTAATAGCACATTTTTTATGTTCAGTGGCATTTTATTGAAGAAAAAAGGTGCAAAATTTAGAACAGCATTTCCGGATCGTCTCAATTTCAAAAAGGCAACTCTGAGATTACAGATAGCAGCTTTCCTCTATAAGCTCATTACCCTTGCTGCATGTGGAAAATGCTTCCACACAAACAGGCCATAAGAGGCCACAGAATGAACAAGTGAGTAAGTAAGTAGTCAGAGAGTGCAGTGACTTTTAAAGGCTAACTTTGAATTAAGGATGACTCCTTAAAATTTCGCCTTGGAAGAGTAAGTGTTATCCTCTGTGTTTCATGATCGTAGAAAAAAATGAAATTCTCAGTTTTTGCTCAGTTGAAATTCAGTTGATTCACAAGAAACCAGTTTCCTACAACATTAATATAATTTCCCACTATTTCTCTCAAGCTATTGTGGTTATGGCAATTTACAAGAAAGCTGTTAATCATCTGTGTAGAGAGTAAGTATTGAATTTTGGACTGACGGTGTTAAATCATTCACGAAACAGCAAGGGGCCTAATATGGAGCCTTGGGGTACACCCTTTCTCCAGGCAATCTTCTGTTTCAATATGTAGACTGACGCCTACATAGTCTACTAGATAGAGCTGTTGATCAAATTACAGCTTGACTAAGGAACTCAATAATTGATCAAATATTATCAATATTTAGGCAGGACATTCAGGATCATAGGAATGCCTTTTTTAATATTACAAATTTTTCTTGGAGTATCTTAAGAATACCTTTAGACTTGAGAGTCTAATGAGATATTCTTAGGAGACCAACACTGCATTATTGTTGACAAAAAAAACACCATTAAGACCTCTTGACTTTTGCCATCAGAAGTCAAAAGTTCAACCCTTAATAAACTGTACTTGGGCTCTCACCGACCGACCACTCTTTTCTTCCTCTACCACACACAGAGCCATTGATAAGAACCGATTTAACCGGTGATCAGCTCTAAACAAAACCGTGAACCGCCAATTATCTAACAACTGCGTCGCTAAACAGTGCATATGCCCGTACCGCACACAAGGGGCTGGCATGTGGGCCTTTTTAGGCCCGTGCCCCCCGAGTACGTACCTTTTTTAGTTCCGGGGGCCCCCCACGCGGGCCCCCCATACAGATCCGGACGGCTGGTCCCGCTCCGTTTTGTTTAAAGTCGAATTTTCGAACGGGCCCCGTGTTGACAAACGGACCTCATGTCGGTGCTCGCTTTTAGTTTGGGACTCTGCGGGATTATTTGCTGTGAAATTGCTCGCAAACGAGTGAAGTACAGGCGCAGAGTGCGTCGTGCTCTGGGTTAAGATGAGACAAGTGAGGTCGGAATTTAGAGCATGCGAAATACAAGATACAAGTGTTTTTGAGAGTTGCCAATTTTTTTTTAAATGAAATAAATATAGCCTTTATTAAATATCTATTTAATATACTGTTAACTATGAATTGTTTGTTTTCGGGTAAAAATTCAAAGATCCAAGTAGATTTAAAAATAACATGTATTTTGTAAGTTAACAACTAAATTGCCAAGTATAAACTGACTATCCTAAAAACTACTCCCTGTTATTCATATTTATTCCTAGCTCAGCAACAGCATCATTGTTTACACCTAATATGGTTAAAGGAACCGCCAAGCCAGAAAGAAATTTAAACAATCTTAATGGATGAATATTATTATGTAATCTTCACATTCGGCCACTCCTGAAGTGTTTGCGACCCCGCAAACCTCTTGACTATCCGACATTCTCGAAGTACGTAATAAGCATCCAGGTTGCCATCCTTTGGATGATCTTAATCACCAGATAAGCTCGGTAGGTAATGGAAGTCCTTAAGGGGTTGGTGTAGCTCATGCTCTATGTTTACCAATTCTTTTAGCTTACTGTAAATAGATTGTTGGGTGGAAAAGCTTCTTCCAACTTAATTTTCCATTTTTCCCAAGAAAGTTTCATACTCTTTTGGTTATAATACCACGTTTTTGCATATCCACATAGTTTGTTAATTATGCAAAATGTGCAGGCCTTTTCGTCCCATTCAAATACGTCACCAGTAGAGTCAATATTGTTTATCCACTGAGATACGTTTATAGTTTCATCAAAACTACCACTAAAGTTAGGCACACTGTCAACTTTACACTTTTACCACGCAACTTTTTCTTTAGGCTCATTATCTCATGCCGCAACTTTTTATTTTTTACATAAGACCGGCGATCACTACTACTACTACTGCTACAAGTGTTATACTCACTACTTGAACTACTCGACGTACTACTTTCCGAAGCAGACCGTTTTCTATGACCGTTTTTAAATTTTCGTGGCATTATACTTTTATTAGATTTTTGCTATTAAAAAAACAAAAGGAAATACCAAGGAGTATCCCATTTCTGATATCCTAATTCTAAATTGTTTGTTGTCGGGTAAAATTAGAAAGAACCATGTAGATTTAAAAATGATATGTCTTTTGTTAGTTAACAACTACTGTTTGTTATTCATATTTCTTCCTTGTTCAGCAAATGCGTCATTGTTTACACCTAATATGGTTAAAGGAACCGCCAAGCCAGAAAGAAACATAAACAATCTTGATGGATGGATATTATCTCAAGCAATCTTCACAATACATACTTATAAAAAGCGATAGGGTTGGGCATGACAAACTTATATCACTGCTTAAAGGGATTGGCCTAGATAATAAAGATTTGAAAATCATCAAAAATATTTACTATAATGAAAATGCAAACATAAAAGTAGACAACCAGTTAACAGAAGCAATTTTAATAGAACGTGGTATAAGATAAGAATGTGTACTATCCCCCATGTTGTTTAATGCCAACTTCGAATATATCTTCAAACGAACCTTAGAGGAATTTGATGAAGGCATTCTAATTAACGGCCAATGTTTGAACAAAATCAGATACGCAAACGATGCAGTGATATTTGCAGACAGTTTAGAAGGCTTACAAGCACTGATACCAGGTATAACTGAAATTATTAATACTGGAATTTATAGAAGACAAAATATATGGTCATTAGCAAACGTCCAGTCTTAAATTCACAGCGAATTGAAAAATAAGAAAGCTATACATATCTTGACGTGAAAGGGAACATGTAATGAAATCACTTCTCGGAAATAAGACAACGTGTAGCAAAAGCCAGAGCAGCATTTATAACATTCATACTATAGGGCTATACTTTTTCAGTTCTGCTATACGGAGCCGAGGCTTGGACGCTCTCAAAAACAGCTATGCAAAAACTGGAAGCCTTCGACAAGTGATGTTACAGGCGCATCCTAAGAATGTCCTGGGTCGACCTAGTCACAAATAATGAAATGATACGCAGAATAGGAAAGGCATGCGAAGCTTTTACCAGAATTAAAAAACGTAAATTGGAATACTTAGCCCATAATATAAGGAACGAACAATGATATGGCCTTCTGCAATTAACCCTAGAAGGAAAACTGTATGGCAAGAGGGGACCAGGACGAAAATGAATCTCCTGGCTTCAAAACCTAAGAAAATGGTCCAAAATGACCACGACTGTACTGTTCCGCATAGCCGCTGATAAAGTAATAATTTCTATGTTAGTCGCCAACATAAGAAACGAAGAAGAAGAAGAATACTTATAAAAAAAATAAGCAGAGTATGTTATATGACGAAGCCCAGTCATAAACTGCTCTACTCAACCATACAATAAACTAAAAATATTATTGACTATTGACTACAGAAAAAAGAAATACTCATAAAAATATTATAAGCATTGACTTTTAACACAGGACATGCCAGAAACATACCATTTGTGACCCAATGTTTTGGACATTTATCCTACATTCTAGCAATGATTGTTGTAAAACATTGCTAGTATGATTCTTATACGATGTTTTAGAAACATTTTGCAAATTTATTTTTGCACGCATGTGAAAGTTTGAGCTGTCATGAAATAAAAAATCAAAATGTTTGACATCAAACGTTTTTGTGGTATATTTAAAAAAAAAACAAAAAAATCTGCGAGCGAGAACAATAATTATATACCTATATGTACATATATAATTTACAGCAAATAAATAATTTTAAACATCTAGTTTTTTGACTGGATATTTAAAATTATTAAGTGTAGTCTACAAATTATAAATAAAAATATACGACCACTTCACAATTTCGTTTAAATCTCTATAGATATTTTGCAAAACTATCCCAAAATTATTTAAATTATGTATTTAAATTAAACGCCATAGAAATGACATAGTTATCTTTTAATTATTGGTTCGAAACTAAAAGACACCAGATTTATGTTGGCAGCACTAGCTGAAGTGACGGTTTTCACCGGCTTAATGGCCGCTTTAGAGGTGTTGTTAGGGTGAGGTGACAACGTGGTGCGAATGCTTTCTAATACCTTTAATTCAGTTTAAGATCACAAGAATATAAAAGTATTAATATTTCAGATTTCAATGCTGTGATTTTCTGTCGTTTAATGTCCGTGCTTCTGCAATTAGTTGTATTTATATTATTTTAAGGCTTAAAATTCATCTATTGCTTCTGCAGGTAGGTAACACTTTCTTATACCCCTAATAGGTCTAAAATTTAAAAAAACAATTTTTATGTAAGATATGTGGAATTTTTGTTTTGTCTGTGTTAAATATTATTATAAAAGTATCTATAAAATACATTTAATGCTATTAACTAAATATTGATTTTTATTTTAATAATATCTAAATAAAAAATATTGCTATAGATCTTTTAAACCAAACATTTGTGGTATATTTCCACAGCAAATATATCACCTACTAAAGAAACGTACGACATTCTAAAATGTCGCAGAAACTTCTCACATATTCTGTAAGGAATTAGGTTTATTGCTGGCATGTTTCTGCTGTCACAAGTGAATGTTTCTGGCATGTTCCTAGCATGACAGCCCTGCTTCACTACTCGCATGATCTTCACCTGGTCGGTAGATTGATTGATTGATTATTTGAATGTCTTTATCGTCTATACCTATTCTTTCAGTCAAACGCTTTGGTGTAGTCAAGGAAATATATATAGACGTGATAACTGACATCACGGCATTTCTGGATCAGAACCTGCAGAGTAAAAAGGGCTTCACATGTATCTAGGAAATCACCTAGAAATCTGTTCAGTTACTCTTTTTAATTGTTCATTATTTAAAGTGTAGTTAAAAGTAATAGACTTATTATTTAGGGTAAATGATATATGCCAACCTTCAATTTAAAACTCTTTAAGTTGCACCGTTTTGCAACATCACATAAGTCAAGTCTTCATCAAGTCAATCTATACAAAAGGCTTAAAATCGTCAGCAAGTACGAGACTTTCTACATCTACAGTGGTACATTTGCAGCATTTACATTTTAATGTTGCAAAAAATACTAGTGATAGCCATCAAAAATAAGAAAGGTTTAAGATTGAAACCTCCGTGGGTACCCGAGGTACTTTTAGAGATACGTGACTTTAATACTATACAAAATATGCTTAGATTATGCCTGTAATCTGTAAAACTTGTAAAACTATTAACTAGAGTACTAATTGGCTTTTCCATGATTACTTTTCTAATGTTTCCCATCCTTATTACAACTAACATTACTCCTTTAACTTCTAAAAATCTCACTCTATATATCTGACTTCACTTGATCGATGTCCTGTAGATAGAGCTATCAAGGATATCCATAATTACGGTCATGTGACAACCAACGGGGCGGGTGATTTGTCGTTCGACCACGCCACGGAGTTTGCAAGATGTTTTGGTTTAAACTTTTCCGCTTCTCCTTTGATAAATCTACCTTTTTATTGTCAAAACAGCGTGAATCTGGTTCCGGCACATAAAAATCTCCTTTATTGTTGAAAACATTTTGTTTGGGACCTATAAGATACCTTTAATGCTCTAATGCTGCGTGATGAAGGACCAAAGTTCTGGTCTTTAGTTTTGAAAACAAATTAATTTATTATTATGGGGAGTCTGAATTATATTAAAATTAGATAGAATGACAGAGAATATATAGAACAAAGCTGCACCAAAATAAGTTCGTTAATAAAAAGGAAAAAGACCCCCGACGGTGATTCAGATGCAACGCCGATCTTACTTTTATTAATTACAATAAAATCGGTTCGGAACCTGCTTTGAAAGCGGGCTCGGATTAAGTGAGATTCACGCCCCCTACTGGCCAAGACTTTTATTCAATAATAGAAACCACTGTTAATGATTTGCACGATCTCATTGTGACCGGTGATGATGAGAGCGGTGATGTGATATGCGAGCCCTCCACAATATGGTCAACTCTTTTGTCGAGATTTAATTGGTGTGAATTGGTCGAGGCTCAAAGGAAGCCGACACATTTATTGGGTGTTTTGAGTCCGTAATCTAAATATATTCTGGTTTAGATATAGAGGAAATCGATGTACTGAAAAAATCAGAGGTTAGTTATTAAGTTAGAGTTCAGAGAAACGTACGAAAAGATTGTGCGGAGAGATTTTTTATAATAAAGATTCATTTGAAGAATGAAGGTTTTATTTCTGTTACTTCTTAGCTAACTAAACCTCTAAGAATCTATTTGATAGAGATAGAACATGAAGACTTACATATAGAGCATGATTTTTTTTTATTTTTGAATTCAATCTTTATACATTACATATACTCCCCGCGAAATACAAATAATAAACTGTGAAAAGATTAATTAACAATTAAGCATCGAAAATTGGCGTAATCTAGAGAAACTTTGCAGCAACAAATGTCTCAATAATTTAACAGAAATATTAATAAAGTGTCTTTCTTCATTAAACATCTCTAAGCAAATAAAGTATAAGCTAACTGGCCTTATTATAAAGAGTGCCGAAATTTCGCACTTGGCTTGATTAGAAGAGAAAAAGCTGCTTATCTAGCAGAGCTTCAAAGTGATAAGTCTGGTAAATTGCTTTGGCCAAAGTTTACTGAAACTTTGCTTTGGCGTGGTTTAAGCAACCTTAATATTAGCTCCTCTGGAGGTGATTATGGACTTATGAACCATTCAATTTAATTGACTCAAATCTAATTAATGATTTTTTCGTTAGTGTATTTAATAAGTCAAATAATTGCTTTGAGAAAATAAATTGCTTATTTGCATAACAAATTTAGTAGTATTAGTTTTGACTTTTCCCTTGTAGATCAATATTCAGTGAAAATGATAATTAACGCCATTAAATCTAATGCTGCAGGACCGGACAACATTACTCTTCAATGGTAAAGATGTGTTTACCTAATATCATTAACCCTCTTACTAATATAATAAATATTTGTTTGTTAACGGGTTATTTCCCTAAAGCATGGAAGGAATCGACTATCATTCCTATTCCTAAAGTTTCTAATCCTAAGAGACTACAACATTTGCGTCCAGTCAGTTTATTGAGTGTAATTTGTAAAGTCCTGGAAAGAGTGGTCTATATACAGTTTGCTACTTACCTGACATCCAACAATATACTTCCTCCTCAGCAGTCGGGATTTAGGACTGGACATGGCACAACTAGTGCACTCTTGAATATTACTGATAATATAATTCTAGCGCGTGACAAGAAACTTTCTGTTATTATAGTGTCTCTTGATTACTCAAAGGCTTTTGATGTAATACACTATTACTTACTTATTGCCAAACTGAAGTATTATGGGTGCAACGATATAGTTTTATCTTTTTTTAAAACAAATCTGTGGAATCGTACACAAAGAGTACGCATACATGCCAACTGTTCTGAGTTAAAACATATAGTATCAGGGGTCTATCCTTGGGCCTCTTTTATTTCTTGTTTACTCGTCAGTATCAGAAATTCATCAGTATGCCGACGATACACAGGTTCTCCACTACTTCGATACCAACGATAATTTAGTTGAATATAATTTAAATGCTGAACCTAATTCAATTCCAATCTACTCAAACGACCATAACTTCATTAGGGTATTAATCCCCATTTCATAGGGTATCATCCAACAGTCATTAATCCGGCCAAAATTAAAATGGTACTATTTTCAAATAAAAATGCTCGTTCCTTTTTCTGATAATATGAAGGTTCTTGGATTAGCTTTGAATAGTTTTTTGTGGTTCAGAGAACATATCAGTATTCTGCTAAAAAGGTGTTATTTGAGAATGCGTATGCTTCATGCTAACAAATTAATTTTAAATTATAAGAGGGATACTAGGAAAAAACTTACTGAAGCTTTTGTTTTATCCATTATCTAATATTGTTTGATAGTTTATTTTCCTTGTTTAGATCAACAGACACAGTAACGTTTACAACGTGTTCAAAGTACCTGTTGCCGATTTATTTTTAATTTAAGAAGGTTTGATCATGGTAAGGCATTTATAATTTGAAATGGCTCAAAATATTGTATTTATTTAAGTTTTTATTGTTCACATTTCTATATCGTTTATATAATACCCGAAGCCCCAAATATCTGTATGAAAAACTTTTATCTAGAAATCGAGTACATGGTTGAAGTATTAGACATAATACTCTCACTATGCCGCGCCATTTAACGGCTTTGTTCCCTTTCTCTCCGTTCTTTTACATACAATATTGTTCTTTTTTGTAATAGTCAAAATCCTATGTTTAATGACAGTTGGTATACATTCAAAAGAAATTTTAAAAATTTATTTTTGGAAGAATCATTGGGATGAGTTATCTTGTCTATTGTTTATTGTTTATTTATTCCATGTCAAAAAACTCTCTATTTATTATTATTGTTTTTTTATTATTATTATTATTTATTATTATTATTATTTTTCTTTAAAATTAAGAAAATAAAAAAAACAATAATAATAAATAGAGGGTTTTTTGACATGGAATCAAACCCTGGAGCGTATATCTGATACCAATTTTAAACCTTTTATCCCCTGATGATGGACACCACTGTATCCGAAACATGCCGGGAATTTTAAAACGCTGAATGTTTAATAAATAAGCGGAGGGAGACTGCAGGATTTTCATTTTACCCTTATCTAAGACTCCACTGCAAGTATGGACGATTTCTTTACTATAATGTATAAGTATAGTTAAAATTATTATTTATTTAAATATTAATTTTTTTTTGTGTTTTTTAATGAAGGTGAAGAGTTTGAGAGTAGCTTGTAGCTAATCTTTGTAAGCAAATAGGCATTATTGTAACATTTGTTGAATAAAGATTTACTTACTATTATTATTATTATTATTATTATTATAATGAATACAAAATTAAACCAAGGATTACAAAATGGAATAATATACTCGACTCGAATAAGAGATAAACTTAAAACGACATTTAATTAAAATAACGAAAATACTGTACTATAATAACCATATAACACATATCGGAACAGATTAACCTATAAAAACGACCAAAAATAATTGTTATTTGCTAAATGAAAATACATTTAAAAGAAAGAAAACCTGGACAAATATTAATGAAATAATCAACTGCTTTTACGTCGATTTGTTTTTAAGCAGATGTAATTTTATCGAAATCTGCACAAATTTAATTTTCTTGTTCATTCTCGACATTTTCTGTTTCTGCTAGAGCTACTTCTGATTCTAAAGGTTCCTTGACCACATTCAGAGTATGTCCGGATGAAAAAACTTTTGTTTTAAAACGTCTATTTAGCAAAGCAAATTTACACATATAATGATTATTTTCCACGTCTGGTTCCTTTTCATAAAGCTCTGCAGGCGCTTTAGCTTCGGAAGTTGTACCTGTAGATTAAAATCTGTTTAAAGTAGAATAGAACTTCGTCTAGAAATCTATACTACATTGTACAAATAAATTTCTCGTATCAGCAAAACAACCAATATGTCCCCATTCTGTTAATCATACAGTATTATCTAAAATTACAATACAAACTTTTTCTGTTGTTCCCATTCAATGGCAATTTTAAATGTCTTTTATCTTTTTATGTTATGTTGAGCCGTCTGACTTTGGTCATATGGACCACATTCTAATAAATAAGAATATAGAAGCCAATTTTCTGAATCAATTGTGCCGTTATAACAAATATAGCTATGTTAAAGCAACTGAATGCGATTTAGAAATTTCCTAATTAAAGGTAAACTTAAAATGAGCTGTTTTTTACCAAAAAAATAAAACAAATTAAGTCTTTAAGACCCTTTCACAACTCTTTTTATTACTGCAGAATCTAGACACACAAAAGAACAGTAGATGCCTAACATCTCACATAAATCGAATTAACGAGATAACCCATTTAAAAACCCACTTTTTACAATTAAGACATCCGCGAGACATTAATACGGGCAAAGATTAAAACGAGCCAAGAGGGAAGAACTAAACTTCCGAAATGAGAAGTTATACATCGGTGGCGCTTTTAATTTCCCCGTAATAAAGTTCTTAATGAAAGTTTTAATTATGACTTCCTGCGACGGTTAGGTATAAATAAAGTAGCGAAATTAATTAATTTTGCGCGGGGCGGGTGGGAACAATGCGCTTCCGTCACCTCACGCCGCGCCTGTAATTTAATCTAATTAAGTTTGTGTTTTAATTATGTATATTTTTTTGTTCTTGTTGTTATTCTTGTCAGTTTATTGAGTCATAAACATGATACCGTATCTTAAAAATTAGTATTTGTTGTTTGTGTCATGATTTTATCATAATTAACACGGTTAATTTGGTAAATTGATTTATAGGAGATATTCTATATGAGATGCATAAATGAACCATATATTTTTTTTAAAGAAACAGTATGGTATAAATGGGACAGGCATTAAGAAGCAATTCCTACTTAAGGCCAAAATAGAGTAGATTTGTCTTTTTTCTCCGACTAGTAATAGAGAAATATTACTTCATAAGAACAATAAAAATTTGGACTTCCTATCAAGTCAAAGTCATCATCTGTCAAAGTTTCAGCTTCATCATATACTGTCATTTCTATTGTCGATTAAAGTTAGCAACTTTTGTTTGTTTATGATAACATTATCACCTAAAATTAGTACTTTTTAATTAATTTATTTTACTACAAAATATATTTTACGTAGTAAATAGTAAGTAATAAGTACTCATCAAGAGTATCTCTCTTCTAGAACACAATTTTATTGTGTTTTTTATTACTATTATAACTTTGTTCAGCAACGGTATTTATGTTCTTGTTAGGATGTCATAACTTTGTACTTGTTTATATTTTTGCCTATATTTATATGAATTTTAATTAGTGTAATGACTTGCAGGTATGTATTTTTTTTTAATCTCTCAATTATTATTAAACTATTTTTTTAGCTTCTACATACACTGTTTTTTTTGGTTTTAATTTTATGACTTGTGTAAGACTGTAAGGTTACTAGCATCAATAAACTACTACTACTACTACTACTACTACTAATGTTGGAAACTTTAGTTACGACATCCACCGTATTTACCAGATTTGGCCCCTAGTGACTCCAAATTTGGAAAAATTGCTGGGTGCGGGATACCCCGGATTTACCTTGTTTATTTTACCAGGGACGGACTAGGTTGTACATTATAATGTCTAAATTTTATGATAAAGACTCTAAAATAATAAATATGGATGGCTTGGAAAAAAAAGACACTCTTGTTAATTATCGATAAAATGAACCGTTTCGAAGAAAAAAATAATTAAGGAATCACTGTTTTATTTTAACTTAAAAGTACCATGATAGTGCATGAACTCTTTTACAGTGATGCGACAGCTATTCAAACAACAGAGAAGCTCCACTTTAAGTTCTTTAATCTGAAAAAGTGCATGTTTTTAAAAATGAAGTGTGGTTCTCAGGAACGCACCTTAACGAAATTGTTTAAAAAAATGTAAACCTATATTTTTCTTGAAACGAGAAAATAACCTGAAAAAAATAATTTAATAAATAAAGAAGCTAATAATTCGAAACAATTAGGTTCAACTTGGGCTCCATGACGTCTGATACACTGGCGAGTACGAAGAATCGTATACTGCTGTACTTGTCACAACAATCCTGGATTATTCCTTATCACATCATAATGAATCAGCACCCTGATCCAAATTTTGCCTTACATTTATTTCCAAGTACTCTGAAATTTGCCCTAAGTCTTTCATGCTAAAATTTTGATTAAACATAGATTTAACATTTCCAACATCTACTAAATCACAACCTATAATTAATACGTCATCCACGTAAAGCAAAACAAATAATCTTTTGCTATTACAAATTCGTGAGTACGAAAAATCATGGTCTGATTTAACAAAATTTTCTTTTGTCATTAATTTATCAAACTTATTGTTCAAATACTTCGGAGACTTTTTAAGACCATATATAGACTTATTTAGATTAAATACTTTTTGACTTAAAGTTTGTCCTGGCAATGTCATGTACACCTCCTCCTTGATGTCACCATAAATTTCTGTTCTTTCCCGACAGAGCTTCTTTTAAGTCCAAAGTTTCCTCACTGTCTGTATAAAAGCATAGATCACACTCATCGGAATTCATAACATAATCTTCCGTCCACACTGGTTGTCGAACTTTCCTCTTTCCTGGTTCCCTTAAAATGCATACCTGTTGTTCATTGGCCCCTGATTCAGCTTCCCTCACTGATTCAACGACAGATTGATCGGAACCATTTATATCCTCAAGAATATCAATCTCCTCATTAGGTTCATTCAGCGCACTCTCACTACTATGCTCTCTTAGATCAGCTAGCTCCTGTACTTCTTTCTAGTCAAGTGGTTCTCTTAATAACCGCCCTTTATTTATTTCCTGTTTTTCTTCTGGCAAGGCACAAACTTTTCCTCCTTTAGAGTGTCCTTTAACTGAGGTTTGTCATCTCCAGGAATAAACACTACATCTCTGTGAATCTCAACAGTTTTCTTTTCTGGCAGATATACTCGATAATCTTTTACCTCATCACTGTATCCAATAAAAATTCCAAAGATGTTTTTAGCATCTAATTTCAACCTTTTTTCTTTTGAAATATGAACACTAACCTTTCTACCTAACTCCTGGAAAAAATTGATATTTGACTGTTTATGAAACCATAATTCATAAGGTGAAAGTCTGTCTCTCTAAATTGAAAAATCATCCTTCAAATTTAGCATATACTTAGCCTCTCCTAAAGATGTAACCTCTAATGGTCCACATAAATCTGCTTGTATTAGCTGACAAGGCATTTGAGCTCTGCTATGGCTTGCTGGGAATGACAATCTGTATTGTTTTCCAGACAAACACTCACTACAAAATGGCTGCTTTTCATTCTGAAACTTAATATTACCTTTTCTCAGCACTTTTCTGACCTGATCAAAGTGTGTATGGGCCATCTTTTGATGCCATTTGTTCAAGCTCATAACAGTATTACAATGATCAAACTCTAAACTTTCTATTTTAAATTCCATTCTAAATAATTTGGCCTTTCTCTTTGCTATGGTTCTTATTTTTCCTTCTTGGTCTATGATTTCACACTCGTTTTTATCTGAGTGTATTTTAAAGCCTTTATCTAGTGATGTACTCAAAGAGAAAATATTTACTGCTAGATCTGGAACAAATAATACATTAAGTAAGTCAGCTCTTACCCAACTGCTTCTATTGAAAGCCAAAACTTGCACTTTTCCCACTCCTTTTACTTCTACAAAGTTGCCATTACTAACTCTTACTTTTCTTGTTACCACCAAAGTTTTTATTTCTGTAAACTGGTCTTTGTCATAGCACATATGCTCAGTTGCGCCACTGTCCATCCACCAACCTTGTTTAACTGCTCAATCCAATTATTGCGATAATATCCACACCACATTCGGATATTAGTGCCTGGTCAGTTGACCTCCGATTGTCCTTACCCTAAGTAGCATCCGCATGCCCTTGCTTCTTAAACCAACGTTTCTCCATTAAGTGCCCTGGCTTCTTACAAAAGTGACAGGTTCGTTGAGGGCAATTTCTTTTAAAATGATTTCCACCACACTGAAAGCATTTAATACCTGAATTACCTCTTGTACCAGCCTTATTTTTCAACTTACAAAAGTGTGCGTTTTCTGTCCCCTTACTCCTTTCTTCTTCCAGCATCAACCTCGACAACAGATCTGTCAGAGTCTTTTTATCTTCAGGAGTAGATTTCCAAGCAGACACAAAATACTTTAAGTTTCTAGCAGGGACATAAGGACTTTAGTAATGACCATTTTGTCACTAATTTCTTCGCCCATTGATGTTAAGGGTCCTTTTATTTCTTCTTATTGAGAAATAAAGTTCGCCACCTTACCATCTACGTACTCTAGAGCAAAAAATCTTTTCATTTATAGATGTACACTGACCCGTGACTGATGCTCATAGATTTTCTTAAGTTTTGTCCACATTTCTGCTGAGGATTTGCATGTTAAAATGTGATTTATGACCCTCTCATCCAGCCTGGAAACTACAATCTCTTGAGCCTTGGCGTCTTTGTTATCCCACTCTTGGGTAATTCTTGGAGACATTGGCCTCTCTGTGCCCTTTAACCTTATTGCTATTTGTACTTGAAACTTCCGTAACTTAAGTAACCCACTTTTCACCGTGTAATTTGGCGATACTTAATAAGCCTATTTGCTTCGCCATGTCTCTATGTTCCTCTTAAGGTTCCTTCAAGCCTCACAACTGGAGTAATACACTTTCATAGCCCTAAAAACTTCCACCGGTCCACCAATTTCCACCGGTCCACCAATTTCCACGACAAAAACCAAAACTTTACAGTGGGTCTGGGCCCATAACCTGTGTTTACTGGAAATTGGGGTCTTAATTAAAGCCACAAGAGACAGCTCAAAACATTTTAATTTATAACTAAAAAGACTATAATTTTAAGGCACCCAAGACATCTTTTTTTATATTGTCTTATACATTATGAACTTAAACTACTTATAGGCCATTTCACCACAATATCTGGTTATAAATAACCGGTTTCTTCGGTCGCTACTGTAATAATTTCATTGTTTTATAGAAATGTGCCATATTATTTTTTTTATTTTCTACCTGAATCCGAGAGATTTTCCAAATTTTCCGAGACACCCTGTACTTGTTACTGCTCATATATGAACTATATTACATTATTACATGGAATGCGCCAAGGAATATTAAACTACAGAATAAGCTACTTTAGCAATAATAAATTAAATTAAATGACAAATTAAATTATTAACATCCCCAATGGGATATATTGGGTATTAACATAGGTAAAAATTATTATTAAATCATGGAAACTCTCCACAACCATAAAACAAAAAATTGTTATAAAATTAATGAAAAACAACCTGTTCGCTCCTTTTTGATTTATAATCGAAGGCACGCAAAAGGCGTTTCGAAGGGCGGGCCCGGAGCGCGCCCACGTCCGGAGAGGTAGCACGTAAAATTACGCCCCCACTCTGTTAAAACCACGCTCGACGGAGCATCGGACACGTTGCTTCTCCCCTTGTATCGGTGTTGAAACATACGTTTTTGGTATAATGTACCAGCATGGTACTGGTAAGGTATTAATTATGGATGAGGTAGTGAAGATTTGCATAAACTGTGTCTATGAATTGAAGAAAGTCGAAATATATGGGAAAATGTATATTTGAACTATACTTTTTTGTAAAATTGAGTTCTTAGCAGTGTGGTGCAACATGAAAAATGCTTACTCTGAATTTATAATTAACTATTACCCAGGCAACCACAATATTATAAACAATACTACAAAATTAAGATTTAAATATCAAAATACAAAAATATTTATAACCTACTATAGTTTAAGAACCGTTGGATGCATAATTTAAGTAGACATGATACATGATCTTTTAGGTTCACATAGTTTTCTCATATAATATAAAGTTACTTTTTAAAATATTGAATTTCTCTTTAATCCGACTTAATAAGAATTCTGCAACATAAATAAAAAATTTAATAATCCAACATATAACCGCATTTGGACAACGAGAACTGACGATGTCCTTATGCACATGAAGATAATATCAATTCCAGAGTAATTAAGTTATAATAATTTTTAAACCGATTAAGGATAAACATTAAGAATCCAAAATTATCGGTTTCGCGATTCCTTATTAAAAACGCCCATACGAATACGCCCCTGATGTCTTAGCTCTTTAATGGTGCCAATGAACACCGAAATAAACGCTATTTACCCATACATTTATTTGTTCTTGGTCCCACATAAAAATCCAAGGTTATAACGATTTTCTTTAAAATTTATCTAAACTATAAAGTTATAAATTTTACTGAACAAGCCGGAATAAGCCGCGTTTATTATTAAAATATCGTTATTGAATAAGTGGGTTTGTAACTTAAGATAAAACAACCAATTTACGTGCAATGGTATTTTGTAAGAATGTTTATGCAGTGGACTATCGAAGCTTAAAGAAGAATAATACCCATGTTTAGCATTCACATAATAAAAAGTTTAAAAGCAAATGCGAGTTGTTACTCTTTAAGTTATGCATCATAATTATAGTTTTTAATTTTTGATTCTGCATCTCATATTTTAGTATTATTATAGAGGATTGAGATCGAAACTATTAGAGACAGAAAAATACTTAAATGGTATAAGGCTTTAAGTAATTGTATTTGCAAATATATACTGTTCGGTTTGCCCTTTTGTCTTTTGTGATTTTTTAAATATTTTGACAAATCTAAAACGATACATTTTTGAACATACCATGTAATTTGTTTATTTATGAAAATTTTCACAATCTGTGGAAGTTTTTTGGATTTCAAATGATTGTGCACTCAAATTTAATTTACAAGGTTTCGAATTTTGGTATTATCATCAAATATATTTTTTTAAATGAAAGTTGTAATGGATATTTATATTCGTAGAAAACTTATTGTTTTTGCATTGCCGACAATGTATCAAACCGAATAAAGAGAGTCCTGTGGTTGGAACCTTTGGTGTGACGCTCAAATTACGAGACAGTTGTACCACTAACCAAACTCGAAACACGTGTCGAGAGTAAAAATAAACAGTTTCGGTTAGTATTAAAACTGTCTCGTAATTTAATAAAGAGAGGTTTAAACCATGGTTAATTACACATCCTTTATTTTATTATAAATTCGACTGGAAAAATAGTTTTAGTTAAATTCAAAAAAATAATAAATTTATTATTTATATTACAATACATAATTAAATATTTTTTACAATACGGATTTATGTGCGAAAAATTAAAAAAAAAATTAAACATAAATTAGCAGCAACAAATAATTTACTAACAGAAAAAATAATGCACTATAATAAATACAGAAAAATTAATCTTTTAAGAAAATGTATACAAATAATAAGAGAATAAAGACTCACGTTAGAATATTTATAATCCAAAACCTACTTAGGGTACATGTAAATAATATTTTATTGTGTAAAAATTTATTAAAAATCCTCTAATTATTTCAGTTTTTTCAACAATTCTTAAAAGCATTTATCAGCAACTATAATTGCCTACTTTTCCCATTTAAACAGATATGACAGATCCTAAGATCAACAATTTTTAATGCAGTGGAGAAAAATTAATATGATAAATTTAAGAAAAGGGCAATAACTGCCTATTATGTTATGCATAACCATGGGTTCTTTAGAAATGATAGGTCCTGGAGAAAGTTGTTAAATGCATAGGTGGTTATGGACTGAAAGATAGGAAACTCAGGGCAATAGACTTTAAATTGAATTCTGCCAAAACAACAATGATGTAATACCAAATACATCGTTTAAATTACCCAAATGCAGACTTTAACAGATAAAAAGGGACAAATCGTAGGAAACCAAATTGACTCTGTGTTGATTAGACAAATATATGAAAACGCAATCATGTCAGCAAAAACATCGAAGTGTCGATATAGCGTCAGATTATAATTCAGTCGTAACTATAATTAGGCTTAGAATGAAGCAAATAATAAATAAAGCAAAAAAAAGATCAGAAAATACTCGATTCGATAATATCAGTCTAAGAGATACAAAAACGTTTGACAGAGGAAAGGAGATTAACAAAGAACTAATAAATACAAAAGAGAAAATTGTCCAAGACACTGATATAGAAAACAAATGGCTAAAAGTCAAAAGGAATTGATAACACCAAAAACATACAAAATAAACAGTGGATGAGAGAGGAGATCCTGGAGTTATTGCTTAAAAAACGACATTTCAAAAACCGAGAATATATAAAATATAAAAAGGTAAACAAGGAAATTAAACATAAAACAAGAGAAGCCTAGCAAACATGAACAAGCAAAAGAATAATCTGAAGAGATATAGAAGAATAAAAAAAAATTACAGTTTTAACACACACAAAAAATAAAGGAGGACTTATACTAATATAAGCTTATACTAATTAAACTAAAGATAAAGAGATGACTTATACTAATAAAAAAACAGAACCAGGAATACTCAAAGATGCAAACGGGACGCTAATCTTGGATAAAAATTAGAAACTAAAAAACAAGGACAGAATATATTAATGACTTGTTTGGAGATTGTAGAACAGGACAAATGGAACCTGAAATGGAAGACAGCGAATTTCTGAAAATATTAAAAACAAATTTAAAAACGGCATTAATAAACAGCAAAAATGGGAAAGCATTAGATCAAGATCAGATTCCAGCTGAAACATAAAAATACACGAACGAAGATTAAGAGAGAGATTGAGAAATTGTTTTATTTAACAAAGTATACAAAACAGGACATATACCGGAACAATGGTTACTCTCCACCTTCTGTGCTATTCCAAAAATAACAAACGCTAGAGAGTATTGTGAATACAGAACAATCTTTCATAAGTCTTACACTCAAGGTATTTTTAAAGAGGTGTCGTTTGCATTAACTGTGTTAGCACAGAGGTGTCTAGATATGAATATGGATATCTGTTACGTTGACTTCGACAAAGATTCCGATAAGGTAAGGCACGAAAAACCACCCAAAATTCTTAAAACAAAAATTAGATTTAAGAAGAATAATAAACCTTGCGGATGACACAGTGATTAGAGCAAGCTTAACGGAAGATCTTCAAAGACTAATAAATAGAACCAGTACATTTTTTTAACAGTATAAATGATAAATAAACATAAAAAACTAAGAATATGAAAATAACAACGAAGCTTAACAGACGATCAAACATAAAATTGCTAGATCGGGAAATAGAAAGAGTTTCGCAAATGCAAATATCTGGGCAATGATTACAGAAAATAACGACCAAACAACAGAAATAAGAACTACAATAGAAACAACAAGAAGTTCGTTTGTAATACTGAAAATAATCTTCTGTTCCAGAGACTTCATAATAGAACTAAAAGTGAGATCCTTAAGGTGCTATGTACTTGAGGAGGAAAAGAATATGTAGTAATTAACACCATTAAAGCAAGACAGTTTCAATAAATAGTTCATATAATAAAAGGATAGCGGTATGAGATGCTTAGACTAATTATGCAAGGAAAGATGAAGGGAAGAATCATTGGTAGAAGCAGGTTGAGAAATTTAAGGGATTGCTTTAACTGCAGCTGATTAGAACTTTTTAGAGTGATGGCAAATAAAGCAAGAATACCAATAGAAGATGGAATCCAAAGAAGAAGAAGATTCTTTAGCAAGTTTTAAATCTCTCATTCATTTCTTAGTTATAAATTTAATGCAGGATTATAAGAGAATATTGTTTTGTCATTTGAATATTGTATTGTCATAGTGAGTTTGTATAGGAAGTCAATTTAAATCAAATTAAAAAAAAAACATGAATAATACGAGACAAATAATATGCAGTGGAGATCAGAAAAGTATTTTTTTTTAAACTATTTTTTAATCCAAGTATTACATGACTAAATATGTAATAAATGTACTTCGTTAAACCTTTAAGAATTTAGAACTAGGCCCTATCATCATTAATATATATCCACCAGAAAAAAAGGGGTTATAAATATTCTAATGTTTACATATTTCTTTTCACGTGTATAAATCCAACCACTAGAGACAATCAGCTGCAATTCCGAGGCCCAGTTTTACGATTTTTCACGGCGGGTTGCCCACCGAGTGACCCACGGTGCGCCCCATCAATCTTGTTTGTTTATATTTTCGAGACTCCTCTACTGACCCGCACCAATAAAACTAATGTGTTTTTGGGGCTTGGAACTTATTAACTTTAATTAAATATCTCGGAGGAACTACGGTTGTTCCACTGTCAAAAGTCGTCTCTATTATTTATTGTCGCTCTTTGAGTTGTTCGGTTATATTTTTCTTTAACGTAAATTTAACGTTTCTTTGTTACCCGAAGAAATCTGCCAGAAAAATGTTACGAGACATTTCGCTTATTTCTGCTTCTTAAAAGAATAAAAGAAGGTTATCTATTATCTACTAGAATTTAAGGGCTATGAAACTTCTCTGCTGACGAAATTTTCAATAAAAAAAGTTAGCTAAACCCACATTCAGTTTTAAAAAAAATATAAAGTATAAAATTCTGTTTAAAATTACCACTAGATTTTTATACCATTTTCTAATATAGTATTAATATTGTGAACTCCAGCTTCCAGGCATTAAACTCTTATAGTTCTATAGAATAACTTCAACAGGTTGCTTAGTTATCATCAATATGGTTTTGCTCAAGGTAGATCTACCATGGCTAGATTATTGATCTATTAATATGATTTTATAGAAACTTTTTACAAGTATAAAGTGGTTAATAGTATTTACATAGACTTCCCAAAAGCATTTGATAGAGTTATACATATATATTTATTTGTCTTGCGCCATTAAAATAACCAAAAATTTACTAAACTAAATTACCATAAATTTTTAATGCACATTCATGGTTTACACTGCGACCCATTCATAGGAATCCCTCTATTTTCTATGTATGGATAAAGTTGTCTCTAATTTAGAAAATTTTTGAGGTACAAGACATTCGATAAGTGAAACTATTGGGTAAGAAGTGCTCTTTTTTTGAGAATATTTTTAATTTTACGTTAAAATATACGAAATAATAAAAGTATACTGAGAAAACTAATAAAAAATTTCCCAAACAATAAACTCTCTTAGCTGCCAAAATCTCTATCCAAAAAACGTTTTTACCCTTAAGTCTATTTTCAGGAACTCTTTGTTTTTCAAAGAACTCTGTTTTTACCTTAAGTCTATTTTCAGGTAAAAGTTAGGTATGGTCTGCTGAAAGAGTTTTGATCTTCATTTATCAAAGTCTAAACAAATGAAAATATATGTGAAATAGAGCGACATACAATCACATTTTTTATAATATTTTTCAAAAAATTTCAAATTTTTTATCGTTATTTAGTATTGATAACAGTTTGCTGTATTATCATCAACATGATTTTGCTCAAGTTAGATAGATCTCCCTGGCTAATTATTTGTCGATTAATATGATTTCATAGGCACCTTTACTTTAATAAGACTGTGATGGTTAATAGTATGTAAACAGACTTCTCGAAGGCTATATCGTAGATCCCAGTGAGACCTTTAAACATTTTAACAAATATTTAGGTTATAACTTGTCAGCAATTTAAATATTCCTGGCATTATTATTCCCAGTCTTTTTAAGTCCCTTATTTTTTTTTTATAAACATTTTCTTAAATAATTTTTAGCTTTCTTAGTTTTCTTATTCATTCCTTTATTGTTTCTAATTAATTATTTTCCTGTTTTGGCTTTTAATTTTTTGAAACTGAAATTACTGATGAAAATTTCAATTGCCTGGACGAAACTTTTGAAATATTTCGACTGCCTTTAAGAAATAATGAATTTTTCAATTATAGGATTACTGTTTCTTAAGCAAAATGAAGCTTGCTATTTCGGGGCATTTAATTGTTATGAAAAAACAATTAAATTGTCTTTAATTGATGACAAATGAACCATTGATGGTCCGTGCTAAAAAATGTATAGTTGACGCTGAAGTTACTAATGGAAACTTCAATTACCCTAAAGAAATTTAAGAAATATTCTGACTGCCTGTAATAAATAAGAAATTTTTGAATTTTCCAAAAACTTCTTAGGCAAAATCAGACCTACTTCCTTCGGGCATAAAATCTTAATCAAAGATCTAAAAAATTGCTTCTTTACGGTCTTTATTTTTAATTTTTTTTTGCGTTTTTTTAAATATTTTTTAGCTTTCTCAGTTTTCTTATTTAGCTCCCTTATTACTTTTTAATTATTAATTTTTCTGTCTTGTCTTTTGATTTTTTGAAGCTGAAGTTACTGATGGAAAAACCAATTAATTGGAAAAAAATAATAAAAATATTCTGACTGCCTGTAAGAAATAATTTAATAACAAAAATCTTAAAAATGGTCTTTAATTAATAATAATATATCATATAAAATCAGGCTTCGTCAGACTACAAATAATAAATGAACTATTGCTAGTAAGTGCTAGAACAAGTATAGCTTATAGCTGAAATTACAGATGAAAACTTAAGCTGCTTGTAAGAAATTTAAGAAATATTCTGACTGTTTTTAAAAAACAAGAAATTTTCAAATTGCGAAAATGAAACTTACTTCCTTCGGGAATAGAATCGTAAACAACTTTATTGTTCTTTTATTATCAATTTGTCTGTCTTGTCTTTTAATTTTTTTGAAACTGGAGTTACTAATTAAAACTTTAATTGTCTGAAAGAAACTTTAAAAATTCTAATCTGTAACAAACTGAAAATCTGTATCCCTAAAAATATGTTTTTATCCTCAAATTCATCCATAGAAACTTTTACAACAATACTAAATTACAATTTACCAAGTGACAATTAGCAACATATTTTTTACCTATGTTACAAATCGGCTGACACTCAATCACACTTCTTATGAGAATTTTTAAATTTTTTAAATAATATTTTTATCACTGTGTAGTCATCAACATAATTTCGCTATATGACTAAATTGTAGGTCTATTAATGTGATTTCAAAAGCTTCTTTAAGAGGGCTGTACTGGTTGATAGTATTTACATAGACTTCTCGAAGGCATTTGATAGAGTTGGGCATGACGATCTGTGGGAAAAGTTTCGGGCTATGAGTCTTGATGAGATTTCGGCTAATTTTCGTGTTAATAAAACGTAAACAAATTAAAATATCTATGAACCTTTTAAAAATATGCATATATTATTATATTTATATTATGACCTGTGGCAGCAATTTGAATATTTGTGTCACATTTTATTGGAATATTCATAGAATTATATCTGTTCCATTTACTTGTTCTATGTTCCAAGACCTGATACTTAAAGATGTATCAAACCACTTCCATGCGCTCTTTCTATGCGTTTGTGATTAATGAATATTAAATTACCTGGCAAAAGCGAATTATAGGAGTTTTGTGAATTTGCAAGTTACCTGTCTTGAATTATTAATAATTTTACCATATAAACAGGATTTACGATGCTTGTTTAAATTGTTAAGGTATTTATTCATTTGTCTTTCCAACAAGCAAAAAATAACTCAACCCAAAACACTTTAATTATGATAAATGTGTAACGCATGATCAGGTTTTTGTCCTCCATTGTTCATTTCTTAATAAAATTGCCTCCAGAAGTAAGTTTTAAATTAACCATATGAGTGAGACCAAACTCTACTATAACATATACACCTCGCAAATTCTCAACTGCGAAAATTAGAACGTCATCTGCATATGATACAAATTCACAGTTAGTTTTTCACTAACTACACGTGCACTGTAAAAACACCATTTCGAAAATAAATTTCCTCTAAAGTTTTAATAAATGCTAACTTCCTTTTTGCAATAGACCATAGCTGGAAACCCACAAGTTATAATTATGAAAAAAATAAACATGACTATAATAGCCATTTAAGTTATGCATTAAAAATAATTGGTAATTTATTTATATAGAAATGGCAATTATAGCTAAATCGCAAATAATAAAAAAGATTATTATGGAATGGATTAAAAGTGATTTTTTAAAAATTAAAGTTACTTAGCTTAAATTATTATAATTTATTTAGGGAAATTGTTGAGAATAATTACGAAAATGATTCAAAAATTTAAGAACTTGTCAACTACCTGCCTTAAAAGTATTTTATAAAGAGCCATAATTAAGAAACTCACCTGTAGCCCTTTAAAACCATTCCTACGACAATTCGAACTATTAATCTGCCCTTATCTCTCAGCATCTTTTCGAGTCATTTGTTACCAGGACCCAAAAGGGACAAAAGGACCCGCTAAAAATCAAAAGAAGTCACCGCAACTTTTTAATTTAAAT
Organism: Anthonomus grandis grandis; assembly: GCF_022605725.1. NCBI lineage: Eukaryota > Metazoa > Arthropoda > Insecta > Coleoptera > Curculionidae > Anthonomus > Anthonomus grandis. The sequence goes on from NC_065558.1 coordinate 11,759,346, forward strand.
TTAAATCCGCTGTCACCCCTAGGATGACTTATAATGATTTCGCTGGAAAATCGTGTAAAAAATGGTAAAAAATTCTTCGGTCCTTTTTGGACGGTGCTAGCGAAACAGCCATTTCGGAATCTTTTTGTGTCGTTTCGGATAGATCTTGATAAGGATTTTTATGTCTTTTAACAAGATTATATTTTTGAGATTGGTCATGATACTATAGTATATAGTATTAGTATACCACCTAATACAAGAGTAGTATTAGAATTCATGGAATGCTTCTGAATGGCAATAAAAAAGGAGACATGCCAATAATGTATGCCAATTCAAAAAGGATATTCATTCACACATATTTGTGGTTGCTTAAGGAGTACAGTGCTTTTAAATAAAGAAATAAAACTATCCTTTTAGAATGTTAGGCGAATTTTATGTTATTTAATAATATATAAGTTGAATAGCATTTTTTTCAATTTTTTTAATTACAAGTTTTAAGAATTTATGAAATGAAGTTTTATTTTCTACAACATTCTTGCAAAAAAGGCTGGCAAGGAGTTTAATACTTGCACATATATTTATTTTTAGCTTGAATAATCTTAAAGAGAAAAAGGTGCTTATGAGTCCTTCCATGTTCATTTTTGGAAAAAAGCTCTAATACTTTATACATAATTTTATCTGTATATCTGAAATAATCAAACTAAAACTAAATTCAATTTGATTATTAAAATTATATAAAATAGAGAATTCATTGACAAAATAAAAAAAAGAAAGTTTTATATTCAATACACTGTTATTAAGAAAATCTATTTTAAGCTTTTTTTAATTTTTGTTTTACTCTGTGAAAAATTTTTATTTTGAATATTCTACAGAAATTTTTAATAATTTTTTTTTTGAGTGTCACATTTTTTAAGAAAAAAAAGACAGGTGGAAAAATTTCCTGGTATTTCAGTTTTAGCCAGAAAAAATATAATTCTTTTTACTTTTTTGATTGTTTTCTCTACAGTCATAGTTGTTTTAATTTATAGTCGAAATAAGTCTATTTTTTTTTCGAATTTTAAAAAATATTTTCAAAATATTTTACTTACTGTCTTTTATTCCTAAAAAAAATTATGATTTCTAATATATTCGTGTTTAATATGCAGCAAAAAATTACTCGATCAAGTTTAAGTCTCTAGTTTAAAAAAAATATATATATTTTTTTTGGTCTTTCTGTTTATTCTACTGAATTGAATGTGATTGTTTGGAAAAATTTCAAATACAAAAAAAAATTATATTAGTTTTGTTCTTATATTTATTTGAGTACTTATGGAAGCTATATTTCCGCGATCTTTAAAAAATTGACTCTTGATATCAGCCTTGTCATGATTATTTAGAATAACTAAAACCAGCTCTAGTACAATAGATTATGTCGTATCTTCCTTTGAGCCAGATTTCGTCGATTGTACTGTCTTAAGCTCAGGTTTCTCAGACCATGAAGCAGTGTTAACAAAGTTTTCCATAACTAAATCTAAAAGTAAAAATGTTCCACGCAAATTAGGCCGTATTTTCTCGGATACAATTTTTTTACATTTTAGGCACCTTTGTCAATCAACTGACTGGAATATTCTCTCTGACGACGTTGATTCAGAATTCTCTAGATTTGTAAAAAAGCTATCTAGTCTTTCTCACAAATCCTTTCCTTTGAGACCTCTTAAAAAGAAGCAACATAACCCCTGGTCTACCCAAGGCTTGCGTAGATCTGCTAAGAACATGCGCTTATTATCTCATCTTAAGAAATTTTCAGACAGCGCTTTTTTTCATGAATACGTAAGACTTTTCAAAAAGATTTATCAGAGAACTTTAAAAGCCGCCAAGGATATTTACTATAATTGGAGACTGGCTAAATCTAAAAATGTGGCTAAGGAAACATGGTCGATTGTTAATGCTTTGAGAAATAAGCCTTCTTTGTCGAATACTATCTCCACTTCATCTGAGAACCTTAATGATTATTTTGTAAATGTGGCAAATAATTTAATGAGTACCATAACTCCTTCCCATAATCCACTTCCATATCTTCCCAGTGCAAATGAGAATTTCCACAGTATTTTCTTTACGCCCGTAGTGTTACCAGAGCTTTGCAGTTCAATTAGGGAAATCAAAAACAAAGGCTCTTCTGGAATTGATGGACTTACTCTCAAAATGTTTTCAAATCTGCCCGAATGTACATTATGTCATCTTATTACTCTAATTAATTAGTCTTTTCAAAAAGGTGTTTTTCCTAACTGCCTTAAGGTGGCGATAATAATTCCACTACATAAAGGAGGAGACAAAGATCAGTCTTCCAACTATCGCCCTATCGCTCTTCTTCCCACACTTTCAAAAATTATTGAAAAATTGGTAAAAAAAAGACTTCTATCATTTTTGCTAAAATATAAAATACTTACTTCCGATCAAGTTGGACTTTTAAATAACAAATGCGCAAATGATGCTATGTTTTCCCTTTTAAATAATGTATACTCTAGCTGAAACAACCAACACCCTACAGCAACAATTTTCTGTGATTTTTCTAAAGCCTTTGATTGTGTTAATCATGACATCTTATTGAAAAAGTTGCAATATTACGGGTTCAGAGGAGCGCCTTTTGAATGGTTTAACCCGTATCTTAATAACAGAAGTCAAGCTGTGAGAATTGATTCGACTATGTCTTCTTACAAGCCAATACAAAGTGGAGTGCCTCAAGGTTCCGTACTTGGCCCTATTTTGTTTCTTATCTTCATCAATGACATTGCTAATCTAAATATTAACGGTAAAGTCTGTCTATTTGCTGATGATACTAGTTTTACCTGGAGTAATCCGGATATTTCTACACTTCATAGAACCGTATCAAGTGATTTAACTTCTATCAAATCATGGTGCGACTCTAATCTGCAATCTTTTGTACTTGGTAACGCAACAATTGACGAAGTTGATTCTGTAAAGTTTTTAGGGCTAACTGTTGACAACTCGTTAAAATGGGACACACATATTGACTCTTTATCAAGAAAATTAAGTTGCGCTTGTTTTGCATTAAGATCAATTTCTAAGGATCTTAGCCTGTCTACTTCTAGAACAGTTTATTTTGCCCTTTTTGAATCGCATCTTCGATACGCCCTTCTATTCAGGGTTACATGTAGTGCAACTCAATTTGACCGTATTTTTAGACTACAAAAGAGAGCTTTACGTTATACACTGAGACTTAAATACAGAAGTCATTGCCAGCATTTCTTCAAAAAATTTCAAATATTAACTCTTCCATCTTTATTCATATTTGAGTCCGTTTGTCTAATACGCAAACACGTTTCAGCATCTGATAGGCCTTCCCATAGTTATCCACTTAGAAACACGAAACGTGATCTATACCTGCCTACCCCACATTCAGAGTTTATCAAAAGTTCCATATTATATAATGTAAAAAAAAATGCACAATCATCTGTCATTGGAAATTAAATCCATCACATCTTTTTTTGCAAAGCATTAAAAGCATTCTTACTGGAGAGAGCTTTTTACACAGTTAACGATTTATTTTTTGTAATCATTGATTTGAAATTTCGCACTAGCTGATTATGTATTTTTGCTATTTGTACATGTTTAGGTATACTGCTTTGTGTAGCTATTTTAGGATTTTTTATAATTTTTTACTTTTTTAAACATTTTTTTTTAACAGTGAGAGATTTTTTAATGATTTTTTTCTTTTGACATTGTATACATTAAATTGTATATTTTATAATAATATTTTTGACTACTTACAATTTTTAAATTGTATTAATCTGTATATATTATAGATATTCTATTCTATTCTATTCTATTTATTTATTTTTTTTTTTAAATTTTGTTTTGTTTTTCTTTTCCTTAATTGTGTTTTGATTGTATTTTTGTATCTTTTTTGTTTTACAGCTTTGTCTATAAATTGTAACAATTTCTTGACAATAAAGCATTGATTGATTGATTGATAAATTACATAAATCAAAATTTGAAACTCGAAAGCTCGTTTTTATTGAATAAATGTATTATAATTTTTTTGTTTCTGAACATTTGTGTTATAAGTTTTTCGACAAAAAATTACAGTGAATTTGGACAAAAAGAAAACTTGCTTAAAAAAAACAAAGCAAATAAATTCTAGTGAATTTTAATAAAAATTTGTTACATAAGTTCTTAGGGAAATTATTTTCTTTTATTTTCCTATCGGATATATATAATTTTTGTATAGAAAAAAATGCAAATTCTTCTTTCTGTTACCATAAAAACTCAAAAAATTCCTTAAATATAATTTCCACAAGAATAAAATACTTTTAATTTGGTATTTTAAGGAAGCTCCTAGAGGAGAGACTACATTAAAGAAATTCTCTTTTGAAATAGAAAACTTTTAGATGTTCTTCTCCTATATAGAAAATTAATTTTTTTTTCCTAACAGTAATTCTTGCCATTACATATACATTTTTTTATCTTAAAGTCTTTTTTCCTAACTTCTCCTTCTTCTGTTTCGGGTGAGTTGAATCCAACTACTTTATGAAAAACATAGTTTACATTCAAAATAAACAATAATCCTATAACTAAACACTGTCAAAACAAGATATCAGGGACGAAATTGGAACTGTAAAAGAGGATTTGACAAGAGACCTGCAAGGATTAAAACAGAAAAATAAGCTGGTAAATATTAAAGGAAGAATCAAAGAACATAACCTTATTTTATAGTATTTAGAAGAAAAGGAAGAGAAATCCACGGATCTCGAGAATTTAAACAGAGCCTACAGATTAGACAAATCTGTATATACAGTTTATACAACGCAGCACTTTCGACGTTTGTAACTCTATCGATCCATCAGTAACGATAGCACCATCTTTCAAACGCTACTAGTTTATTTCAGCTATTTTAAGTATTCATACTTTGGCACCATATAATAGAGTGAAAAGTACATAGCACCGAAGTACTCTTGAGAGTTTGATAAACAATTTTCTAGCTATCCCAATTCTGGATTTAATTTCTTGTAACTTTTCAGCAGTTTTGTCTATTATTGTTCCTAAATTATCAATTGATAAGTTTACGTCTATATTTTATTATTTTGTGATAAGCATATACTTTGTTTTCTACTAATTTATATTGAGTCCATATCGTACAAGAATTATCTATTCTTCTATTGGCGAATAGCCAGTGTATCTAAAATTGTTAAATTGTTGACAGTTTCCTACCAGAAATATTGTTTTACTCATTGTTTAACTCTATCAAAAGTTTTCTCAAGGTCTACCAAATAATTGCATAGAGCTTTATTTACATCTAGACATTTTTGCATAAAAACATGTAATCTAAAATAGTGCTTGAACCCTAGCTGGTTCTCATTTATTTGTATATGTATATAATTTTGCATAAATTCTAATGTGAATAGAACCTTAAGTCTAGTGAGCAACATTTGGCAATTAGTTTTTTGGGTAGCATTATAAATGTAGATTGTGGCCACTTTTTAAGAATGATGCCTGTTTTATATACAGCGCTAAAGAGATCAACAATAATGTCGATGAAGTCACTATCAATAAACTTTAGCAGTTCGATACAAATTTCATCAAAATCACTTGATTTTCCACTTTTGGTCTGTTGAATGGCATGAATCACTTCTTCTTTAGGGATTTCTGGTCCTGTGTTTTCTGGTAAATCAAGGCTAAATTCTGGTCTAGTATCGTAGAAAAGAGTTTTGATGTAATCGGTCTATTCTGCAAGTTATTCGGTGGATAATCTATACTTATTTAGCCCTAGTATTTCTTTTATTTACTTCTTTACAGTTCATAAAACAATTTTTAAAATCGGTGCTCTTTTTAAGCTTAAAATATTTTATGCAATTCTTCAAATATAAAAAAAATATTCTGTATTAAAACTAGAAGAGGATTGTATTAAAATTATGTTTTTCTTATATAATTTGGCAAGCTTTATCAGAAAAACGCTATTTCCAGATGATCCAAACACTATTACAGAAAGGAAATAATGATATAGAAAATAGGTAGGAAAATTAAATTATGATTTTTATATCCTTACCTTGTCTGAAAACTAAAAGAGTATTGTATTAAAATGATATTTCTCTTGTATAGTTTTTCGTTGAAAAATAATTAAAAAATTAGGAAATTCTAAAAATTTAGTTTTAAATATATGTATACTATTTAGTCTCAAACTCCAAAAGCATCTAAAGCCTCTATTATTGATAGGAAAGCCAAGAAATTATCATCTACATAAAAACGGTAGTTCTTAAAATTTTAAAAACCTAATACAATTTTTAACAGCCATTAAGGTAAAATTAAATTTTACCCTTTTATTAAAGAATTATACATATAAGAAAAACCCACCATATGTTTCCCTTAACATTTTCAGCATGCACACACATGCGTCGCCCCAATATAATAAACGACCAGTGATTTTTCTTCATTTCTGTTTCTCGATTGTCAATGATGGCGCCCGAACAACATTTTCTTTCAGTAATGGCTCCCAGAAATGACGTCGTTAATCTTAGTCAGGTAAAAAAAATTATCGAACGGGGCACGGATAATTTCGGTTTATTAAATTGTACGACTGAGACTATTTTTTACTTTAACGGAGGGCGTCAGGCACCGTATTTCCATAGTAAAATCGGACGCAATCAATTTTAATCGAAGATTTTTTATCGGGAAGAAAAAACAATATTTATGGTTAAAAAGCCAAGCCGAGAACATAATACAAATTGTAATATTTTAAACCTTTTGCTTTTATTTTTTTGTCGTAAAACTAAGCTTTTTTTGGTTAATTATTCTAATGCCCGTTTCTATTGTGCCTGATTTACTCCTCACCTTGCATTTGCAAAGTCGGTGGTATTTTGCCCTGTGAGTCTGGTAGATTTTAATTCAAACATCTGACTCAGCAAGTCTGCCTTTTCCATTGCGGTCATTGTAACGGAATCATCTTCCATAGCCAATGGTAGAAGTTTTGATCTACGGAAACCTTGGTCAACTGATTTTGCTACAGTTTAATTTTTTTCCTTATTTTAAAAATTGATTTTTACCTTAAAAATTCCCTTAAAAACCCGAAAAAAAAACACTTCATGAAAGTTATCAAAGGAATGAGAAACGAAAATCAAATTTCTACAGTAACCCAGATAAGTTCTGCCCGTAATATAATTTTCCATATTAATTGATTTAATCTATTGTTGAAATACATAGGGAAGGCTATAATTACATATAGGAAAATGGGGTGTAAATTTGATTTTTTTTGCAAACATAATTATCTTTTATATTCATAAAATAATAAATATATTAAAAAATCATAGCAATTGTTAGCAAGCCACGTATCTGTAAATAAAAGAATATAAAGTTGTAACACCATTTTTGACAATTACTGCGATTTTTTACACTATTTAGGCATGACTTACACTTGTTCGTCCCCTGTAAAAGCGTGGGTCTCTGAAATACATGATGTATTTTAAAATTTTTTATTTATACTTCCAATTTGAAGATATTACACAATTTTTTTCTATATATATTTGTAGCTTTCCCTATATCTATCTCAACCTTATTTTAGAAGTTTAAAAAAAGATTTAATTCTTAAGTATGACACAAAAAATATATTGCAGGCAGAACTTATAAGGGCCACTATAAAAATTTGATTTTAAGTTTCTGATTCCGTTGCTAACTGCCATGACGTAAAAAAACAAAAATAATATTAAACTAACTAGACGAACAAAAATTATGTTTCTTTATTAGGTAATTGGGTCAATAACCCATATCACCCTTAAAAAAATATATTTACTTAACATTATCTGGTATAGAGCTAGGAATTCTAAGAAGTCAGGCATTATTAGAGGCATTTGGGCAAGAATAGCGTCAAATATATGGAAAATATACAAATAGAAAAAAATTAAAAAAATGTTTCATGGAATAAAGATAACTTTAAAATAGGGAATAAAGGAACTCATCAATGCTATAAAAGGCCTTATCCGATAATATTTTTTTGACATCACATTTAAATGCTTTTACAGGTTTCTCTTTAATTTGTTGGGGCAGTTTGTTAAATAGCTTTCCTGGTCTGGATTGACTTTTTTTCCCAAGAATTAAAAAACAATTAGTAATAGGTAATTTTTAATAGAAATTTTACTTTTTTATAAAAGCCTTTCAAGAAGTAATAGGCATTCTCAACTATCTGGCAAAATTGACAATGGTGAAGAGTTCTTTTGCCTGCGAAATTATAAATTACGTTAACTGCTTGAAGAAAAAAGTACATTGCATATAACTATTCCACCAACCTTTAAAAATATTTTACTTTGATCCGTTCTCTAAATCTATTAATTTTTTTTGGATAATACCTTGTCTGATTGATTTAATCTAATGTTAAAACTCTATGGAAAGGCAGTAAATCTAAGAAACGAACCAAAGAAGAAAAACAGATGCTCTGTTAATAAATAATTTTTTATCGTTTTTCAATGTGCCATTTATTTTATTCGAGCAAACGATCGGAATTAAAACAAAAAACATACTGGCTCTATCAGTCATAAAACCGTTTATCTTTGCCATTTATTACAGTCCGAGTTTAAATGTTTTTTCTCCAGTTTGTTTGGCGTCGTAAAATAAACCATATGGATAAAACGCTTATTACGAGACTGACTCCCCGCTGGTCAATTAAACTACTTTAGAAATCGTTTATTTTTCTCATGGACTCTCGTAAAATTTGTTACATTTTATCCTTGCTTCTTAATAGGTTTAATATAAAGGAAGGTTTAGTGTTAAATACCGGGGAGATCTTGGAGTATTAAAATTATAGAAACATCCCTTTAATCATACACCTAGTAACTCGTAAAAATTAACGTTAAAAAAGATAAGAAGTGTCATTTCTCCAGTATGGTCTACAGGGTGTTATAATGTGCTAATCCTTAAAGAATTTTCAGAAGAAAATTATATTATAAATCTTTTAGCTTTTGAGTTACAGTATGTTGAAATGTTAGGAAAAAAATATTTCTTTACAAAATTCAATAATTATAATAGGATAAGAATTTTTATGTGGATTTTTTAAATTTCAACCAGTCGCCTCTGCACAAGATGTTTACCTCCTAAAAAATTATTGGAAAAATTATGTTTATTACTGTTTTTTCTTGAAATAAAAAATATTTTTAAAATACACAATCATTAAAAAAAAATTCTAAGTCTGTTAAATTATTTAGCAAAATATCCAAAGTAGTCTCAATAAACGTAACTAAAATAAACGAGTTTCTTCCTAATATTTAGAAAATGCATGAACATTTTTCTACATAAATCGCGGCTACTGCGGAAAAAAAAAATTAAAATTTGTGCTAAATTAATTTTATTTAAAAAACAGCAGTGACGTACATAATATTTTGCAAAAAAATCTCTCCTAAAGAATTATTTAATGTTTTTTTAATGTTCATTATTTTATAGATTGGCTTGTTTTGGTATTTTATTATTGGCAAGCAAAAGTATTAAATAGAAAGTAGTTGAATAAAGGTATTATATTTAAGCAAAGCATTAAAGCTGCTTATGATTGTATTTTAATTTCTATTCTTTTGTGTGAATTTTAATATTTTTTCTGTATTAATAACGATTTTTAGTAACAAAAATATTTTTTTGTACCAGTAAGCACAATATATTTGTATTATGCTTAATATAAGGTGAATGCATTGTACACCTTTTTGTTTTCACTGACTTGCCAATATTAAAAACACAATACGTCAAAAAGCCATAATTGGAACATAAAAAGCCGAAAAACATATAAACATTCAACCAGAAGAAATTTTATTTGTTATTCCCCGCTGGCAAACGTCGAGGCCCAGCCCGTAGAGAAAGGACCACTTTAATTTTATGGTTATGTATCCATTCATTTTTATTCAAACGAAGAATATATTATAAATATTTATTTTGGTAATTTGTATAGGTTCGTGTTTTCTACTTTTTTTATGTCTGTGTCGTTATGTAATTACGGGTGTAAAATATGACTTTTGGAATGGCGCTGGGTATTTGTATAATAAAAAAAAATCTTATGTTTGGTATTCTTAAAAAAAAATAATAGAAGGGCGCTAATATATTATTTAAAACGAACGAGTTTGCTTAACTGTTATTTATATTATTTCAAAGGCCTATTATTAAGGCATAACTTATTTGGGTTTGGCATACCGTTATTAAAAAACAAGAATATTTTATATAGTATTTCACTTATAAATGTTTTTCTATATGGCAGAATAAACAGTGCATATATTACACTTTCCTCCATAACCTTTACGTATTAAAGATATATAGCTCAAGCTTTACCCCCCATATATGATTAAGATACTTTAAGCTTGTTAAGTAAATTATTTATTGGTCGCCTAAGAACTAGTCTAAGATATGCACTTTATGAGTTTCAATAAAGTGCTACCAAACAAATATCATACTGAAAAACTTTTGACCTTTAAGTTATTAAATTAAAATATGCAATAATAAAATAAAAAAACTGCAGTGCCTATTGTAAATAAGCCAAAACACCTGCCCAGCTTAATCAGATAGCTTATTACATCACCACCTGACCTGGTTTAGAGCTATCATTGCAAATTTATGATTAACGACACATGTACCTTGTATTTATTTTGTTGCTAATGTTAAATTTGCAAGTGTTTCAAATGTTTTTTTTACATAACGAGTAATGTAATATATGATATTGCTGCCTTTATAGTATTTTATACTAAATAGAGATTATTAATATCACTAATATTGGCGAAGTAAATTAGATGAACCATCCAACAACCAACACAGTTACAAAATAACCGGCACAAAGGCCTTTAAATTTAGTAAATCACATCTTTTATAAGTTGTTTTAGTTGGTGTTCTTGCATTTATTGAGAAGATGGTCTTTGTTGCCTTATTTTAAAATCTTTGTAGTTTTTTGAATATATACACTTTTGCGTTACCTCAACATGAAATTATGTATCGTAGATGTGGTTTATTAAAACTGTTAAATACCATATATTTCGCTCTTAAATCTAATTAATGTAAGCATTTTCTTATGCCATAACTTAATTAGGTATGGAGAAACTATTTTACTGGTGACATTAGTTATATGTGTATTTCAACTTATTTGTTACTTTGCTTTAATTTCGTAATTGCATTCGTCCACTTTTTCCAGAGGAATAATATTCAGGTTAATTTCTAGCTTTATGTTCTGTTCACGATGTATACTTAGTTTGTTATAGGACAACTACTCAAAGTATTTTACCAGGTCATCATTAATAGCTTTTTTTAGTTCATCCTCACTTTCAGCAAAACAACCTAAACAGCGTCGTCAGCAAATGGTGGATATTATCATTTCATCAGCAGATATTTAAGACTTCATATTCGTACATGTAAGAGACACTCAAGATACCCAATACAGACTTATGATCAACACCAACATCTATATCTTGTGCTTCACTACTTTTTTTTATTTATAACACTAAACTGCTTTCTGCGTTTTGTATAAAACTGTAATAGTATATGGCAAGTTCCACGAAAGCTTAGTTTGTACAGCTTTTCTAGTTTGCTACAGCTTTCCTGATTCCCTATATGGCTGCCAATCGCATCTGAAGTAAAAGTTAATATATATATTGTTAAAAATTCAGAAAAAATAAAAGGTTATTATTAGTGAAATTATTATTTTATTTTTCGTTCGTTTTTATAAAAAAATAGTAGTTATTATAAAATAAAAACTGTTAAAAAAAATGCAAAACTAAAAATGTATCTTTTTATCATTTTTTTATTTAAATTCCATTATATAAATATTTTGATTTTACACATATTTCGTGGACTTAAAATTAAAATTTAGAACAGTTTAACTTAACTTACTAACAATTTTGATAATTGCATTTATTTGTTTAAAGTACGAGAATAAGAATTTTCTTTTAAATATCAAAATTGTAATTTTTCGGCTTTTCTCCAAATTTTCCTGTAAAGAAAATCTCTTCTACCATTTGTAGTTATTTTTATCAAATTGTATTTATTTGTAGTTTTTATTTATTTTAAATTTCCTATTTAATTTTCTGAAGAAGCAATACATAATAAAGATATATTGTGTATTTAAAAATCTCACAAATACTGACCATAAATTTATATATAATTTTATTTTTTTAATTTAAAATTTTTCCGAATTACTTTGGATATAATTAAAAAAAAACAACACAAAATACGCACGATATTTTGCATTTGAAAAAAAATTATATAACTAACAAAGTAACTTCTTAAAAAAATAAAGGAAAACGTTTATTATTTAATATATATTATCTTTTTTTCCGAATTATTTTAGAAGAAAAATATAATAAGACACACATTTGTTTGCATTTTGTATATCTTCATTTAAAAGGAAATTAAATACAAATAAAAATTTAATATTAAAAAAAAATGAAAACTATTACATAGTGGTCCATGGTACACTATGCACTATATGTGCTTTGGAATATTTATCTTCTACCTTGGGCCAAACATCAAACAAATTCAAGAACTAGCTTTACTATCACAAGCAGAGTTGTTGACAAAGCCTTGCTATGAGCTAAAATAATCCCAATAAAATACAAATGTCACAGAGTACAGAAAAGCATTGAGTACAAAACGTCTTGAGTATAAAAATGGGAGGGTCTATTGATAATTTTAAGAGGAAGGTAGGTAAAGATTTTCTTATCTATATTAAAAAATACTTTTTGATTTCCTCACTTCGAGTCTAATATCAAAAGAATTGTCTGTCATAATTTCGTTTTTATTATTTTTGATTATAAAACTTGCACTCTTTAAGATATATAAGGAACAAAGTGTTAAAATTTTATGTTTTACAAAGAGTGGACACCACGACTCACGGCATCCTATTCTACACAGAAAGCAAATTGCTTTTTTCGAAGTATAAACAGTGAGTCAAACCTATATTGAGCACATAAGTCCCAAAAACATATTACATAACTCAGGTGAGACTCCACAAGAGCTTAATAGGCACTTTAAGCTAGGTCAAAGCCTAAACTATAAGAAATTACTGTAGGAGCATAGCAACCAGAAGAAACTTTAATTCATCAACTGTTAGACCCAAAAATTTGCTAGAACGGTTCCTATGCCTAGAATAGACTCATTGTTCGACACAGCATATTTGTTTTGAGATATAATGGGATTAATAGGTAGATACGCAAAAATAAATTGTTAGTTTATAATTTTTTTGAATCACACACAAGTGAAGCGCAGGGGTTAAAGGAGAAGAGTAGTCCTTCCATTCTTCTCCTTAAACCCCTACGCACAAATAAGTGCACCCATCTGTCACAAGAAGTGCAATTACACCACCCTTCTCCACTTTTGTCACTACATTTTGAAGAGAAGCAGTATAGGCATAATTCTTTATCACTACTGTTTTCATTTGATACAAAAGACATGACCTCAGAGTCATATGAAGAACCTAATACTTCTTTACTCAATCTAACTTTTTTTACTCTCTTTTTCGGTAATTTTTTTTTGTCTTCTATTTTATTTAAAGTTTGTCCTAAATTTTAGATACCTTATTGACTTTTCTAATTTTCCTTTTTCAGTTATTGTATCTAAAAATATGCGTTTTTTTCTGGCGTATCAATAGCTATTATGGCTCTTATTGGTTATCCCTCTTCTTTCCTCTTATTCTTCTTGTGATCTTCGAGCTTAGAGTAAAGCTAAACGTTTTCTGGAGTAACGAATGTCTTTGTCCTATTTGTATTTGATCTTTGCGTCTCAGGAACTGCAGATGAAAGCGGAGCTGAGGAACAGCAAGTTGAAGTTGAGGGCCCAGGATCTGAAGATGCATCAGTAACTGGATGTAAGGCTGAACATATAAATGTGGCACACGTAAGAATAACGAAGAGGATAACAAACCTACAGCTGAATGCAAATCAGGAGTAGCAGGAGGGCTGAATCCAAATCGTGTTAGTGATACAAGTCCCTTTAGTGTTTGCAGACCTATCGATCACATAAGAATAAATGAAATCATCGTTAGTAAAGGTGTCTTCATTGAATGGAAATATTCCTGATTTTCGAAAGTCGGGCAAGATATTACCCAAAGTAAAGGCACGAGGATATGCTATTCCCAAGGCCCCTGCAATGTTGTATATAAGGTTTTGCTTTTGTTGTTGAGAAGCCATCTTCATTAGCTTGGTTGTAATAGTTCTTCAAACGTCCGTAGACAGAAAGGTCTAAAGTCTGTGTGAGGTATGTGGAGGAAATGTAAAAATTACAATAGCTGCATTAGATGCCTTTTCAAAAATTGCTGAATCATGATGGGTTTCATGGTTGTTTATAATTAACAGGACGCGATCATTCTTAGAGATTTTTATATAATTCGATTGACCAACCTAATAAGTTTGCTCCGCCAATACATTCTACAGATTCTCCAAAAAGCATATTTTCTTTAAAATGAACTCGTGAAAAAATCAACATAGGAGGCAACGAATTAGCGATTCCATTCACTGTACCTATAACAGTTATGAGGGACCCTCTTTCATTCGAAGTAGTACTGCCTATCTGCTTTACACCTTTCGGAGCAACTATTCTAGATTGTCCTTGAACTATTTTTAGCGCTGCTTTATCCAGATTCCAAATTTGATCTGAGGAAATTGGGCCATATTTTCTATGCAGTCAGTTTTGTTGTTTTTTTGTATTTGTTTTGGATTTGTATTTGTATTTGTATTCGGCTTTAACAAGTAGGTTCTGGTTTTTGAATTAAAAGTTATTTTTCATATAAGTTTTGAAATACTCTCATCCATTCTTCGTCGGCGATTTCATAACCTTTTATGTATCTGATATGTTTTTATTATTAGCTTTTGCAAATTTAAAAGCTAACGTTCTGACACCCTTCTTGATTAAACCATACTGCATTTTGGCTTTAGTTTTAATGTAAGTAACAAGGCTTTAGTTCTCTTCATCTGTAAATACTTTCTTCAGCGTAATTGGCTAAATAGTGGTGAGTGCTTGTTTCTGCAAATTGTCATCCTCTGGCTTTCTTGTAACACCCTTCTTACTCCTAGGCATATTCCATACGCAGCGTCACTATGGCAAGAACAAAATAATAGCATATTAAGCAACTAATGTGAGAAATGCATAAACATTTGCCATATGTTGCAACGTTTTATGCCAGTGGATCAAGATACACGATGGTCCATAAGGCCATCAAGCTGGCCATATAAAAGTGTATCTCCAAATTTACAAACAACACTAAGCCTTTTACTCACTAAAAAGTCAGCAATCCAAGTGCTTAATCTGGAATATTCCTAGCTTCCACCTTAATACCGTATTCTTATTCAACAGTTTCACAAAAACTTTACTTTTACCACACAAAAATAACTTACTTTCACCAAAACTTTAACAGTCCATTTGCACCGCTATTAGTCAACTGAGCAGTTGTTTGGATCAAGATTGTGGACTGGGATCGTTATTGATCCTCTAGGATGTAGTAGTATCCAGCTACATGAATTAGTCCAAGGTACAACAGTTTTCCCTTCCAATTTTATTGTAATAGTTATTTATTGATGAACATTAATAAGACGATAAATGCTGCTTGTGGATTATTGAGATGGGTTACATTATAGTCCCATGGAATGTAAAAAAAATATAGTTTTAATAAGATAATTTAATACGACAATTAAACCCATAAATAATACAAACTATAAGTAAATAAAAATCTTTTTCCTAATTAACTTTTTAAAATTTTAATTTTTGCCAGTAAAAATATCATGGAAATAAATTCTACTTCTGATCACAAAAATTCCAATTTAATTTTTACTTTTCCGCAGATTTTACTTTTTCAATTTTTTATGAAGAAAATGTCTGTGTTTAAAACGAAATTTTAAACGAAAAATCTTATTATTCGTATTTTCTTTAATAAATGATTTTATATTATTTAGAATGGTAATTTTGTGATCATGAGTGATTTTCTTATTACTTATTAAAAAGGTAATTTCTGAACATCAAAAAATCGTATATCAAGAACAAAAGACATAATTCTTCTAAATTTGTTTCATTTTTCAACTGTATTTATGGAAATCTAATTCCCCAAAACCTGAACCCATCTCAACCGTTAAACTCTTTCTGTTTACTTTCACTAAGGTTTGAACGTTTAGAGAACCCATTTCGTCCTAAGCAAAACTTCAGAAAATTCCATATACCCCAGCCAAGCGAATATTATTCAAATCAAACCCAAAGTAGAATACTTCAACGGATCTTTATGGCACTTGTCGACCGTTACAAATTCTGAAAAAGTTCAAACAATACTTGAATGCCCTCGACGACTGAATACACACATCACCGGTACAATACTAATAGCAAAATAACTTTCTGTTCTTTATAGTTTTTCTTTGTCGCCGTTCTTCATTATTACAAACAGGGCCATTGTGCAAAAGTCACCCCGTATTACAAAAGAATTTTCAAGTGCTCTCGTTCTCACGCATCTAAGATTGCGAATTTGCTCCCGGGGGTTGATCATTATGTCAAACTTAACCGGAAGTAACACGTGCTACGTTAGTTGACTTATCCCGTACGTAATTATAGTGAAATATAATAAAAAGGGTCGACGGGAGCAACATTTATGTATTGAAATTTGCCCGCGGATTGATACGTACAGGCATTTTTGTTCTTTGCATCGACTTTGGGATCATGCAGGGCTTTTTTCGCCGGTAATTGCATGGTAGAAGAATGATATTTTGAATGAGATTACGATTTTGAGGGGACATTGAATCGAGATGACGGTTATTTGATTTCTTAGCTTTCGTATTGTCTAGCTTAAATAGTAAGAACTGTTTGGGGTCTTTCATGTCTGACGATGTATTTTTAATAATGACAATAAATTTATTTATTTGGAAAAACTCATTACAGGGTGTTTTGTAACTACGGTGAAAAAATTTCGATGATTTCATTGAATCGATAAAACGCATTGATTCCAAGATACACAAGAAAATCAAGTTTTTCTCAATATTCTAAATATTCTTTATCTGTTTTTGGTGATTTTGATTGATTGTATTATTAAACCACTATTAAATGTATTTTTTTAGAAATGTTAAGTTATTCAGTTTATTTTAATTCATTAAACTACTTTTTTAAAGACAAAAAACGCAAGAGATTTACTTGCAACTAAGTTTAATGCATTTTTGACTCACCCAATGCATTATTCTCCACGTTTCGACTTCGACTTTTCGACGAAAAAAAAGGTTTTTTTTTATTCATAAGAAAACAAGAACAAAAAACTAGAATACGTAGCAGCGAAGAAAATGTGTTATACGGCAGAAAACCCATACGAAACTCAATCAGAGCACAAACGCACTGCCAGCAAAATGCAAAAAAAATGGACAGAGACTCAATATGATAGGGAGAACTAATCAAACGAGTAAAGAAAGCGATTAAAAATGACCCAAGATCTCATAACACATAGGTCATACAAGAAGCCATCGAAGAAAACATGATCATGAAAGTCCTCAAATCCAAAAGAATAAAAAGAAAGTCACTTATATTCAAAATTAAGAACCAACAAAGACAAGTTGAGACAGGTAGGAACACATCACATACACTATCTAGCTTTTATATCAGGTTAACTCTACAGCTAATCGGTACCTATGCCAAACAGTATAGACCAGGTAGTCCTAAACGTAGGCTCAAAAACATTCCTGATATTGATACTGCAGAGCTGAGAACGGCACTGAAACAGATGAAAAATCAAAAGGCTCCAGAAGAATAAAAATATAAATTCCTTAAAATAGAAATAGTGAAGAATAGAGGAACAACTCTGGAGAAAGCACTGATCATCCCTCTTAACAAATGTATGAAGGAGGGAAAAATTCCCGACGCCTGAAAACATGCCCATGCAACAATAATTCTCTTAAAAAAAAGGAGACCGAACTAATATCGAAATAGTTTTCGATTAGTAGTAGATCGATCAGTCTTTTGTCTGTTTTGTATAATACTTCTTACCAAAATCATAATTACCTGACTCAACAAAAAGTTTGATTTCTACGAGCCAAGGAAACAGGTTGGATTCCGGAGGGGGACTATATGATTCACATCATAAACGATCATATTTAAACGGTAGATACTTTTATTGAGAATTGTACCGAATATAATATCCCATTACACCTCACATTCCTTAACCACAAAAAAGCTCTCGATTCGGTGGAAACCTGGGCGGTGCTGGAGGAAATGGGTAATACAAGGACTGACCCAAAATATATCAGCTTCATTAACGATATCTGCAAGAGTGCTACAATACATGTCATACTAGACGACAATATAACAACCAAAAAGATCCCCATACGGAGATGGATACGACAAGGCGATTTAATTTCCTCAAAATTAATTACCTTGTAAATAACTTGATTTGGCATTAAAAGAAAGTCAACATAAACGTGAGATTTTTAAGTAATCTTCAATTTGCCGATGACCTTGTGATCATGAGAACCCACCAGGACGAAATTAGCACTATGGTATGCGAACTAAGGAAAGAGTCATAGAAGGTAGGACCAGGAAGAAACCTCCAGAAAACGAAAATCAATGTCAATATCGATAACAACACACTGCAACTAGTAAAATAATTTATATCTGGGACACAGCATCAGGATAAGCAAAGACAACCAGACAGCCGAGATAAAGAGGAGAATCGGTTTGGTATGGACAGCATTTAAAAAACTCACATATGTCCTCAAAGAACCGAAGATAATAATTCACCTGAATTGGAAAATATACGATGCCTACTTACTACCAGTTATATTATGCGAATTCGACACTGTAACGATGGCAAAGAAAAGTGCATAACAACTACGGGTTCATCAAGGTACTATAAATTAGCTTAAGCCATAGACAAAGAAACGAGGATACCAGGTCAAGAACCAAAGTGGATGGGGTAATAAAACAAAGTGCAGAAAAAAATTGGCGTTAGGCAGAACACTTTGCACAAAATGATAAGAAATAGATGAAACATATTACGCAGTGAAGACCACGAAGAACAAGAGAAGCAGAGGCAAACACATGCTAAAATGGCGAAATGGTATACAGAGAAGAGCAGGATAGAATTGGATACAACAGAAGCCAAAAACAGGTCAATATGGAAAGAAATGGAAGAGGCCTATGCCCAAGAATGGATTAATACAAACTAATGAAGATAAAGATAGAGAGAAAAGATAACGTAAGGAAAGATAGAAAGAGGATAAATAACAGACAAAGAGATGAATAATAATTTCTTACCTTGACATATTATACTTTTCTACTTATTTTATTAGCATCATCAGAGTATCTGCACCTGGTTAACTTTATTTTGCACCGAATATAGTTAAACTTTTATTTGAAAAAAAATTTTTAGATCTAAAATAAAAATGATTTTACTTATATCAAGCTTTTTACATAGATCCATTACTGTCATAAATATTAGCCCATTAGTTTTTAATATTGACTTTTAGTTTTAAAAGTAGATTATGATATTGAAAATGTAAAGTTATATTATGATTCTGCATATAATGATTCTGTTTTTGTCAACGATTCTTGTATGACTTTTAACTATAGCATAAATATATTTATATTTTATTCATAGTTATCTAAGGTTTGAAAGTTTATGTGATTCTTGTTTATAATTTTTGTTTTATCTCCCACTGCCTTAAGACACGATATTAAGTCAGTAAAGATCAAGATACTGCATATAGGTTCTCGACTGCATAATATACTACAGCATCTTTTTGATGGCATATCTTATTGACTTTCTATTTTTTCCAGGCTTATGCAGTTTAATTAGACAATATGTAGATACCAGTATCACAGAGAAAAATATAAACTAAAATATTCTTAATGCTAATAAAGTGCATTTGAAATTAATATTTGTTTTAATTCATGTCTTAAACCACAATACTCTAGATCTAAATAACTGCTAAGATACCACTTCGAAAACTTGTCGCACTGCTAGATTGAAACCAGCTTGTTTACACTTCTAGAATGAATTTGTAGGTAAAATAAGCCATTCTTCAAGCAAGAAAAAGAGGTTCTATGAATCCACGATTCTATGTATTTACAAAAGCTTCTTCAGTACTGTGGTCTTCATATACTGATGGTAAAGTAAGTAAGCCCCTTCTGGAGAAAACTGATTACAGTCCTCCCTGCAGCCCAACCCTCCCAATATTTTGATTACCTTTCTTTGCAGTAAGAAGAGTCTTTTTATATGTGGTTCATGACCTTAGGCTAAAATAGTATATGTAGCAATAGGATGAAAAACGCCAATGTAGGCTGTTCTTAAAGCAATCTCAGAGGAATAAGCAGCAAGTCATCGAAGGATATATACAGAAGTTTTTAGCTTCCAAGTAACAACATCAATGAGGGAGTGCAATTAAAGAAGAGAATCCAAAAAGAGTCACAGAAACTTAACAGTGACATGTCAGCTGGTCTCAGAAAGAAGATAAGTTTTTTATTCTGCGTTAAAATGTAATCAGTGCATGCAGTTAAAAAACATTCAGGTTCATTCTTTTAACTATACCACACGAAAACACTTTTTAATTAACGTACAGTACATTGGTTTTCTCTTACTAATTTTAGTTAATATCCTGAAATATTAATCCGAAAGTACCTCAAGATTCAAAGTTTAGTAATTGACTGTCATATACCATATTATATAACTAAATTGCACTTTTTTACTTTATACTCTACTTATTCGTTTCTTGAATTTAGCTTTTCTTGATTTAGTTTTTCTGTTAAAGGAGTATTTATCCACTTTTAAAGAGACCACTGGTGCTCATCTTCCTCTCCCAACGTCCCCATAAATACAAATTCACCCAAGACTAAAAATAAGAGCAAAGCACTCAGAATGCCATTTGCGGTTACCGATGTAATTGGGGGGGCAATTGCCTGTCCCCCTTCGCTCCCCAAGGGTCCATTAGATTCGCTACTTCTCTAATTAATCGCGTTGGCCCCGATGAGGAAGGAGGCATTAGATACCATCAGCTTAACAGATGAAATGAGCAGCACTTGTTTTCATTAAAGTAATTTGGGTCGATTGTTGGTCAATTTGCTAGGTTTGTTAGTGTAGTTGTTATTATCTGCTTATAGGGAAGTAGATTATCTTCTATGAGTCGTTATAGGTAATTGTGGTTAATAAAATGTTGGTTTGTAGGGATGGTTGTTTTTTTTCTTAAGGGGTTTAAATAATCAAATATATATATATATATATATATATATATTTTTAAAAGCTATTTTTAAAATTTGTAATTACACATATACTCTGGTACTTAACAAATAATGAATATTCTTGTCTCCAGGGTACCTAAGTATGAAAATGCTTCATGTCTGAAAATAGAAAAAATATCCAGTTTTGAGGTTGCTTGATCTCTGCCTCAATTAAATTTCTTTTATTGTTCTTATTTATCTTAAAAGTTTTCAAGATTTTTTTTTGCTTCTATCCCATTTAATTTTTTTATTGTTATCTAGCATTTTTTAACTGTTTTTCTTATGTAATTTGACCTTGTGTAGTTTCTCTGAAAATTACCTCCAATTTAAATGTAAAAAAGAATTTCTGACACCTTACTTACCTGTTGCAGTATTTGCGGTCAAATAACACTTGAGGGTCATAAAATAATTATAAGAGGATCTTTTAATATAAAAGAACACGATTTTTGCCTGTATTAAAGAAGTATATAAGTTGGAGAATCAAAAATCTTTTTGCCATTTAAATCTTCTTGAAGATGGTTGTTCTGCTCATAATGTGGTTATAGTAGAGGAATTTTTAACAAATACTATTTCTAATCGTCTTATTGGTGGAACTGGCGATATTAATGGGCCTCCTAGATCTCCAGATTTGTCCCCAAATGACAATACATATTTAGTAGGCCAACAAATTTAAAGAAGTCACGAGAGAAAATTGTTGAACGTGCTAATTACATTTCACCAGAAGGATCAAAAGGCTTTTATTATATGTTCCTCCTTTGGGTAAACTTATTATTTAACCAAAGGAGGAAGTCTGTCCAAGAATTTATTAAGGAATTAATGCTTTAACATTTTCAATATTTTTGATTTTATTCTTATATAGCGTTTTAATTTCTGGTACTATTGTCCAGGTTTATAATTTATTCTTATTAAAACAACGCTTACATTTTTATTATGTAATACACAGCATAATAAACATATATAAATTACATTTCTGAGAGATTTATGTAAAAAGTGAAAAACAACTTCGTAATAGACGAGTAGTATAGAACACATGAAATACATACATGCGCGTTGCCATATTTCGCCTTTGGGCACCACTCTATGCGTAATGATCGATTCCCCAACCTGTATAGCTAGTTCGGAATGTATTGCGTGCTTTCAAAGTTGTGTCATTTGCTTGAATCAGTTCACTTTACTTTAATTCAAGGTGATATACTAAACCTCATTTATATAAAAGTTAGAAGAAAGTTATACGTATATTATAATTATCGTTAACAAAAAAATCATAGAAAAATCGATTATTGGTAAGCTGGATATAACCTGGTATAAATTTCTTTTTGGTTCTGCATGCTCTTAAAATAAATGACTCAATCCTTATTTATGTTAATGATCTGCCGGCGATAATTAAGAATGGACAGTGCACTTCTTTTGCCGATGATACCACTTTGCTTCGGCATAATAGAGATATCAACGTTCTTAATGCTTATGTAAACACGGATCTGGCCAACATTAAAAAATGGTGTGATTGTATCTATTTGTCTTTTAACGCTACAAGACTTATATTTTAAATTTTAAATGTAAAGTTGATAATGTGGGAATAAACACAGATTCTATTTTGACAGCAAATTATAATAAATTCCTGGGTTTGGTTATAACGATTAGAGGTCACTTTAACAAAAAAGTAATAAAAAGTGCTTATTTTGCCTTAATTGACTTTCTTTTGCGATATGGAATTTGCTTTTGAGGAAGCTGCTCTAGATACTAGATACTAGGTATTTTACAAAAGCGTGCATTGAGATTCTTGTGCAATATATGATATAGAGAATCTTATAAATCCATTTTATATCTCAAAAATTGTTAACTCTAGCATCGATTTTTATTCTGGAAACTGTATGTTTGATGCATAAGAAATAATCTTCAACTTTATTAGCGGAGCCTGTTAGAAATATTAGTTCTCTTAAAACAAATCTTCCAATTCTCACTTAAGCTTTGACTTATAATTCTATTTATTATCTTGGTAATAAATTATTTAACCATCCACCAATTTCAGTTAAAGGATTAACAAACCATAAGCAATTTAAAAAAAGAATAAGAAATTCATAAGGTGAACAAGGTTTTTAATAAGTTTAGGATTATTTTTAACCTTTTAAAATGTGTAGGATAATGGGTAACTAAAAATGCTTCGGTTATCCTCCACTAAATTTATTTAAAAATTATTAATCCTACATGTTTCAGACATATAACAGGGATACAAATTGAGGGTTTTCGTCAATACATATTAAAGATAAAGTGCCTCCGGCAAGGTTAAAAGGTTAAAGTGTAAGTGTTAAGGTGTCCATTATCCCTGATGATGGGCATATTATATGTTCGAAACATGTAGGATTAATAATTTTTAAATAAATTTAGTGGAGCATGACCTAAGAATTTTTAGTTACCCATGGACATATTAACTCCACTGCAAGTATGGACTACTTCTTCAACTTTATAAATATCTAGGAGTTTTTAGAGTAATTTTAATAAGTATATTATATTATAGATATGTTGAGTTATAAGAGTAAGAATTGATAATGTAAATGTGTTAATGGTTCTTGAAATTTAAAATGTCTATAAGAATTTTTGGTTCTTCAGATAATAAAGCATATTTTGACTTTGAATTAACTTCAACTTAAAAACTTGTATACATATAAAATAGAAAGCCTGTTTTGAAATGTGGGACTTTCAAGACTAATAATCTCCGACTAATCAAATTATTCATCGATACAAATTTAAATATATTATTTACATGAAGACTTCATGAGCTTTCAATAACGAATTTAAAGCGACAAAAAATTAAAATATTTTTATCATCTAAAACTAGCATTTTACATATTTCTAAAATAATTTTTTAGCTACTAAAAATATGATTTTATCACAATATTTTGAATTGAATTCGTAAATTCTCTTTCCAACATAATTTTGGATAACTAGTCGATCATGAAAAGATATATATATATATATATATATATATATATATATATATATATATATATATATATATATATATATATATATATAGGACCGATACCTCAAGAAAATTGTTAAAATTACAATTTTTTGTTATTTAACTAGAAATTATTGCTAATGATAAATAATGACTAATAGTGAAAAAAAATTTAAGTAAAATATTTTTAGTTTCTGAGATAATTCTTTTTTTTACAAAAATGTAATAACTGTGTAACTTTATCAGGTGGAATTTTGTTTTTATTAATCAAATTAAGAAGTAAACAAGTCCGGATGATGTTTAGTAGTACCTACTTTGCTATCAGTGGATACAGTTGTGGTCGTATTTCGTTTTTTATTAAAATTATGCCGCATAATTTTTCAAATGAGGAACTAATGGACATGTTACTGGCATACGGGGAATCAAGATAAAACAGTATGGCTGCAGCTAATCTTTATGCACAAAAATTTTCTCATAGGTATCATCCGTCGCGTGAAGCTTTTTTGCGTGTGGTTCAGCGGGGTAGAGAAACTGGAAATTTGCGGCCGAGGCCTGGCCAACTTGGTGGAGCCACTAGACCTAGGCGCATTTTAAATCTGGAGAATTTTATTTTAGATATCATCGAAGAGCATCCTGGCGTAAGCACTAGAACAATAATTGCAACGCAATTTGGATTATCACCGGTCACAGTTTGGCGAATTTTAAGGCATGAATTACTGTCTCCATTTCACGTCGAAAGGGTACAAGCTTTACTTCCAAGGGATCATGCGCCTCGAGTAAACTTTTGCGAGTGGTTGTTACATCAGCAGCAGTTAAACCCAAACTTTACCAGGAACATTTTAGCTACGGATAAAGCAATTTTCACACGCAATGGTATTCACAATTTTCGCAACACGCATTTTTGGGCAGTTGAAAATCCGCATGCCATTCGGCGAACAAACTTTCAACAACGATTTTCAGTAGATGTGTGGGCTGGAATTGTAAACGGAATACTTATTGGCTAACTGGTGCTCTTTATTTACAATTCTTGCGACAAAATTTGCCGGTACTCCTTGAAGAAGTCCCTCTTCACATTAGGCAGAATTTGTGGTTTCTTCACAATGGTGCTCCACCACATTTTGCGCGACCAGTGCGACGGCATTTGGATCGAATGTGCCCCGAACGATGGATAAGGCCGAGGTGGTCCAATTGGATGGCCTCCTCGATCACCCGACCTTAATCCGCTTGACTTTTATTTTTGGGGCCACCTAAAATCTCTGGTGTATGTAACCGAAGTTGACAATGAAGAAGAATTCGGATATTTGCTGCCGCCGAGGAAATTCGACTACAACCTGGATTAGCTGCTGTCTGCAACTCTTGGATTAGGCGTGCTCAATTATGTATTGAAAGTCATGGAAATAACTTCGAACAGTTACTATAATAGTTAAATAAACATTTATTTTGGAGAATTTACGTTTTTTTTAAATTTTAATTAATAAGTCGTTTATCTCCGTAACTAAAACTATTTTACTAATTTTTTTTTCACTATTAGTCATTATTTGCCGTCAGCAATAATTTCCCAAGTTTATGCGTATAGGTTAAGAAACACCCTGTATAACCTTGATTAATTCAAAGGGGTTTATTGGTGTACATATTGGCGCCCAACATGATTTTTTCAATGCGTTATTGTATGCTCAGTTTTGGCTTATGACTGGGAAAAGTTAATCGAAAAAAATGTATTTAAATGATGTGCACGTGTACAAAAAGAGTTTTTGAGAAATATATATTTTTTTAAAGTTCAAAATAGCCGTAACTCAATAACTAATAGACTTAGACC
This sequence comes from Anthonomus grandis grandis, assembly GCF_022605725.1. Lineage (NCBI taxonomy): Eukaryota > Metazoa > Arthropoda > Insecta > Coleoptera > Curculionidae > Anthonomus > Anthonomus grandis. The sequence goes on from NC_065558.1 coordinate 11,785,265, forward strand.
CTTGAAAATTTGTACACGTATTCCCCGTTTAAATTCATTAGAAACGCATTAATTCTATATGCAGTAATAAAATCTATTACTTTTGTATCTATACTTTTCTCATGTAACCTCAAAGTTTTCAAGTAAAACGTGAAAAATCCTGTTTTTCGTATTTCATTTTATATTTATAAATTATGCCATTAGTATACTATACAATAACTAAATTTGATATTATTTTGTATATAAATATTTAGTACCAAAACAGCGTTAATAAATTAATAATTATAGACAAAAAATAGTGATTTTGCAGAAGAATTTCTTACTGGTTTAGTGTTTAGGGTGGGCGGGGGTGTAAGGGTAGTGTTGTCGAAAAAACGAAAAGGGTAGTGTTTTTTTGTAAAAGATATTATTCTAATTTTGTAAAAGACAAGTATTATTAAAACTCAAAGTTTTAATCTTCTCCCGAAGATACTAACATCGTTAGCGAAACACGTGTCGAGAATAAAAATAAACAGTTTTGGTTAGTGGTAAAACTGTCTCGTAATTAAAATCCGTAAGTATTACAATATATAGGAATTCGAATAAATACTGAATTTTAAATATAATAATCCATGTAAAACTATCACTTAGAACCAAGTAAGCTAAGTTACTTAACAAAAATAACGCTTTAGTAAAATTTATATATGTTTCAAACCTATTATCAATAAGATTCACGATAAAATTATGCCTTAATTATGCAGTACGGTAAACTACGCAATAAACATAAAATTGTGAAAAAACACCTTGCTACCAATTTTATGACCCTCCCTAGTACCAATATCCTTAATCTCAAGAAAAGTGTTTCATGACAAATTATGTCAAACGTTCTAGTTAAATCTAAAAATATTGCGATATGTAATAGATGTTTCGGTCTACTCGTATCTACTCGTATAATCATGGAGAAATAGAATATCCTAGTAATATTGGCTATCGTACAATCTTTTCCTATTTTTAAGCCAAGGAATGGATTCCTTGCCAAATGAAGCATTCGTTTTTGTAGGCCAACTCGCCATGAATCCAGACCTTCAAATTTTCTTTTCTTCAATAAATTGGAAACGTTTTTCTGAAACTTCGAAATCAAGTAAAATCAACAACTCTATTGAAATATAACTTCGTCGCGTCTTTGGATCCCATTTTTCTTCTTTCTGGATATTCGGATATAGTCCAATATTTAATGCTTTAATAATAATACTAGCAAATCTGCATCTCCATACTTTGTCTATCTTTGCCTTTTACCTTAAAATTATCATTTTTTAATATTTGAAACCATAGTTTACCAAAAATACATTCGTTCAAATAACTATCCATTGATCAGTTCCCCCTTATACTAATTGGACGATCCTCCTTGGTAGCTATTTCATTGCATCTTAAGAATAGTGTTTCTTTCAAAATCATTTTTTTTTTGTTACACATATAAAGACTTGTTGATTCTAAATTATTCACATATATACTCTTCAATCAGAATAGTTTTAAAAATAGCTCCGGCAGCTTGTCATTTTTACTAAAATGAATACAACATATTTGTGTTTCTTATATGCATTGTTGTAAATCTAGTGTTACACTTTTTATATATTTATTTATTTATCTTATTATTTTAAACATAAAAAGAACGATAATATTTAAGATTCACAAATCTTTAAATGATTTTGAGAAGGGAATGTAGCAAAAAATCCTTTCTTCATTCTTAGATATTATTATTCTACTCAGATACACTAAATATATACGATCACGTCCAATAAAGTTATGCCTAAGTTATATTAAAATATCAACTAAAAATAATAATGTGCGTTGGCACATTTTGGCAAAAAAAGATGTGAAAATAGTAAAAGGATCATATGCAAATATACGTGAGGCCTGAATCAGTTGTTGAAAGAAATGTTGATTCATTAAAATTCTAATTTATTGTTAAGAATTTGGAGTAATTTCTACAACAACTGGTCAACTTTCGCGACACTTAGATCTGGATTCTGGAATACGTAGGTTTGAAATATAGCGCAATTTTCCAGTCAAAGTATTATTTGACATAATAATATTCAGTAAAGTTATTTTTATTGTTGCTTCTTACCAATTTTTTTTTTATCATAAAAAATATTCATGGAAATTGTCGATTTTTTCCAGGAATTTGGGGCATATTACAAGTTTTTCCTAATATTCCAGATCAACTCTTTCTAAGCCAAAAGTTATATTATTAAATAGTCCAAGCACTATTTTACCTAATATTCATTTTAAGGATATAGATAGTTTAAGTAAGCTGTTGATTAAAATTAACGTTTGACTAAGGAAAATCATTAAATTGTTGCCTTCCAGCGGTTCGGTGCAAATTCGCTCCTGGCCCAAACAGACTTGAACCTTAGTTAAATATTCTAATCTAAACTTTATCAGGCCTCAAGATGCTTTAGTAAGCTTCATTTTAAGAAATGACAGCACATTTCGATCTTTTACGCTCATATTTGATATGAACAGTTTAAATAAACTTGTAACTCTTAATAAAGCATTGTTTTTAAATCCAATAACCCTACAATCAAAAATGCACAATAAATTCCAAAAAACCTATGCTCTGCTAATGACATCCATTCTTTTATTTACTTTATATCAAGATATGGGTCTTGTACAGTAGCTTGATAAACATCTGTATTTATGTTCTGTGAAGATTTTAATACAATATTTATTTGAAACATAGTGCATTGAGTTCGTTTTAATAGCTAACTTTGACTCACGACAAGCTCTGTTAAACGCTTTAGTTAAATCCAGAAATATTGCATGAAGCTTGTTATTTTTCTTAAAATTCGACAAGCAATTTTAAGTTTTATTTGTTTGAATGTTCTGAACCTAGCCAAATTGCTGAAAAAGCTCCTGCAGTATAAATTAAGCCTAAAACGTTCAAAGAGTAATAATTTTTTTATTTAATAAAATGAATGAACAATTTTATCGGATATAAGACATCCAAAAAGATGATTTTTGAAAGAAGGATTTTTTTTGTAAATAAAGCGAAGTGAAAAATAAAAAGTTTTTCTATGGGCTCCTGCTTTTTAAATTTGCATATAAAATATTATGCTAAGACTCCCTTTACGATCGTTTAAAAAACCCATACTTCCTTTAGGCATTTTGCAACATATTTCATAAGCAAGCCTAGAATCAAAAATATACATAAATTATAAGCTTTACTGACCTCACCATCCTTACAGTTATCATAATATCATTTTATCTAATATACACCTCTTAGTCTTATAGCCTCCACAAACTTGTCAATCGACTTCATCAGCATCAAATTAAAAAAAACAAAACCCATTTAAATTCCATGAAAAAACCTATAAAACCATGCCCCGCTACATGCTAATTCCCTCATTACCAAACCCATAGATACATTCCATCAAATAATTACCCAATTAGTCAATATTAAAAAAGAAATTCACACAAATATCACATCAACAAGTTGCTTAAAGAACGTGTTCTCGCGGGCCGCCTTTTAGCCCTATTGGCTCAGCTTGAACCAATAATATCCACCAATAAACAAATCGTTCCCGCTAACTCACCAATGGTGAAACTCTTGGATCGGACCAATAGCGCGCGCAAACCCAACACTTTCCGCCCGCTGTCACCCAGCGTGCGTTTAGTCTTGCACTTCAGTCATGCTGTGTACTCCCAGCACGAAGTTACAACGCTTACCGAGACGAACTCCTTAAGAGTTTTTTTTTATTAAAACTTTAACGTGGTCGAACGCCTTTGTGAAATCCGCGAATAATGCGGTCATCGCGGTGATACAAACTGAACAGTGACTGAAATTTTTGGTGATTTATTGGTTTATTACGGTGATTTTGTTAAAATGATTAACGCATTTATGGATGGAGGGCATCACCATTTGAGCGCCTACGGACTGAAAATGTCCCCGACTCATAACGGTGGTGCGGCCACCATTCCGTCACCACATCAGAACCCTGCGGCAGCCATGACTGCTCCTGATATGTCCGCCAGTCAAAATCACCACTTCCAAACTAACTATGGACATATGAGTCATTTAAATCCTCATCCGACGTATGCGGCAAGGGATTTCTTACTCAGAAGGGACCATCACGACTTTCCCACAGCTCAAACAGCACCTAGTGATTCAATGTTGTTCCATCACCACTCGGAGATGGCCCCGCACCATAATTTACACCTTCCTCCTCACCATCAAATGCTTTATTCCAGAACTGATCATCATGCTGCTTATCATGCTCAACCAAACCACCAGTACATCAACCATCATAGCATGGCGATGCCCCATCACCCAAGTAATATCCACGGGGGATTCTTTAAGTACATGAGACCGATCAAACAAGAGATGCAATGCCTCTGGATAGATCCAGATCAGCCTCCGCCAAAAAAGATCTGCGGGAAGCATTTTACGACAATGTCGGAGATCGTGGGGCATTTGGGGGTTGAGCATGTCGGCGGTCCAGAAATAACAAACCACGCGTGCTACTGGCAAAATTGTGCGAGGAACGGTAGACCATTTAAGGCGAAGTACAAATTGGTGAATCACATTAGGGTGCATACGGGGGAAAAGCCGTTCCACTGTCCGTTTCCTGGTTGTGGTAAAGTGTTCGCTAGGAGTGAGAATTTGAAAATTCATAAAAGGACTCATACAGGTAGGTGTATTTTGATATATTAGTTAAATTTAAGTTTTTCAGTGAAATTTGAGAAGGAATTATTTTTGTTTTTGTCAACAGCTGTGTCAAGCTGTAGGTTCAGTAAAACTTTCCGTCGGAAACGATTTGAGAATAAATGTTGCTTCATTGTAAACTAATAAAATAAAGAAGCATAATATGTATATTACCTGAAGAAACCTCAACTATCCTCAGTTCTAAGAACTAAATTAACTTTACTTACGGATAGATTAGGTTTTAATCTGAAGTTAATCTACCGAGGTAGATATCTTTCAATAGGTAATAAAATGAAACTTATTTAAGATCAGAGGCGTACTTTTTATGAAAAAGTCATTTTTAATTTTCTATTATAGCAGGTTTTTTATAAACGGAATTTATATTCATTAGATGATAATTTTATTTGAATTTCTTACCAAATTGTTTCTGATTTTATTTTTGAAACTTCTTAACCAAAAATAACGATTTTTTGAATATTTTCCTTTGAATTATTTAATTTATGTTAGAAAAATCATAATTTTCTAGTATAATTTCTATTACGATGACGTTTATCATGAAATTCTCCAAACAGAAATTTGATATAAGTTTGTTATTTTGGTATAAGTTTTGTTAAAGTCTCAAAAGTAATTTAAAGTTGAACAAATGTTTAATGCATTAGCATCAATTATTTTTAGGACACTTATATTATTTTCTCTTCCCGATTTTTATTAATAATAATATGCCTTATGTACAAATAATTTTATGAAACTTTGAAGACAAAGCTAGCAAAATAATAAAAAAAATATACAAACACAAAACCGAGTATACATAAATACACACTATAAATCTTAATAATAGTTATATAATTTTGTTTTTACGTTTCAAATAGCATAAAATTATTCACGGATTACAAAGTTAATTAACAAAAATATAATGAAAACTAGCCAGAAATAATAATAAGTTTGGATGAGGATATTTTAAAATGTTTTCTGTCTATATTTTAATATAAAAAATTAATTTAAGAAAATAAGCATTCACAGAAAAATCAAACATATTAGAAATTATATGGAAGACTGGCCAAAAATCATGACCAAATAAGAAATTATAATAGCAGTATTTCTTCTAACATACAGATACTAAAATATATTAATTATTGTTAATGATAGCTTTATTTAAGTTCAATATAATTTAAGTTATTAATGAATTAATGCATTAGGAATATGCAAAATTTCTAAATTAATTTCATTACAAAATCTCATAAATCTGCTCATATTTTCGAGCAGATTTATAAGATTTTGTAATAAAATTAATTTAGAAAATTTTAATTTATCCAGAGAGATTTTTTTTATTTGGAGAAGATAAATAGCTTTCAAAAATAATAAACAAATTTTAAAATATTAATAGCTAAAGTAGAAATTGTAAGGCAGAAATACTGACCAAATAAAAAGTTATGACCAGCAATATTTCTTTTTATATACAGGTACAAAAAAATTAAATAATTAATTATTTCGAATGAAAATATTAATTAACCACTTTAATTAAGTTAATTATAGTCAATGTGTTCACTGATTGAGCTTTTAAGCATGATAAATAAATTTTAAAATACCAATAACGAAAGTTAAAATAGAAATTTGAAAAGCTATTTTTTATATGTAATAAGTAAGCGTTCTTTTTTTAATCTTTTAAATAATCACAAAAAACTAAAAAAAAATTAAAGTTTTTTTATTTGGAAGATATACACATGTTTGGAGTTTTTTAGCAATAAATTAGCACAAAAATTAAAAAAAAATCACTCATCTTTTACACTTCAGACAAAGGACAAACAACAAAAGCAATAAATCAAAAACTACAATATCTAAGTAAAAAAATGGTTTTGGGATAAAAAAAATTAAAATTCATTAAATCTCATAAAAATATTAATATTTATACACATCTGTCACCTATTAACAGCATTCGACAGTGACACATGTTTCATGTAATTTTGGCTAAATGTCAAAAGTTAATTTGGTAAAACAATAATAACAATATACCGTAAAAATAAGAAGATATGGAAATAAAAAAGTCTTTAAATGTATAATACAAAATTTTTAAGTGTTTTATTTTTGATTATAACCAAAATCAGCTGAAACTTGTACAAAACTAACTTTAAAATAAATTACTGTATATAAAGTCTCTTTGTCTTACCCATCGGTTTCACAGAAATTACAGTGAACCAATTATGTTCCTTAATAAACGGGATTTGGCATAACATCAATATTCTATTGGGCTCTATCTGCACGATTTTGAAATTAGTTTAAAAAAATTCGGCTTAAAATGATAAGTTTAACTTAATTCTTTAATAAATTCGTAGTAAATAATGGTAAAAAAACCAGTTTTGGTAATAACTAATTAAAAATAATTAATTATGATTTTAACAAATGTACAAAAAAAATTTCATTTGCTAATAAAATGTAATTACTAGGTGACGCCACCACAGATTTATTTATTTAGAAGAAAAGTGAAATTTATGTATGTAGTATTAAATTTGTTTTGTTCAAACTTTACCACTCTATAGTTCAAAAATTATACTGTATAAAGTATATATATTTATTTCTAAATAGGTTCCTCTTAAGTCAAGCTCTTGTCAAACCTCTTGTAAATACCTTATAAATATATTAATTTAAAATTCACCTGCCAAATAATAATTTTTAAACCTCTAACAATAACCTTTAAAATATTGCAGATTTTTATAAGGCCAATAACAATCCTACTAAACATTTTAGTACCTTTAAATCATCGGGAGTCAAGCATCATTATAACCCATTAGGCACCCGAAAATTGGTATGTCGGAAACAAAAACCCCATTAACCATTACAACCCGCTTATACCTGACCGTCCGTTTCCAAAAATCATTTAAATAAAACGACTTTTAAAGTTTGTGGGCGTGTCGGATAAACAGATCTCCATCGTATTATTGACACAAAGGTTTTTTTTGTCGAAAAACGACAGCGGAGATTTAAAGCTGCTTTTGACAGTTTTAAGGTTCTATACCCGTTCTCGGAATAACGTCCCTTTAATTTCTTTTTTCGGATTATGGTTGTCGGTTCGGAGAATGTTGATGGGAGGTTTATGTTTTTGTATAAAGTTTGTAATTAGTGGTTGTTAAATTAATCCATATAAGCTGAACATTATTTAGATTAATTCTATATATTTTATTTCGAAAAAAAATCATTTTTAGTGGTTGATTAAAACATTCTTAGGTTTAAAATTATTAATTGTAAGAAACTAAAATTTGGTGTTATTGGATGGTGTAAACAAAATTAATTTTGTGTTTATATTAATTAAAATGATTGGAAAAAGAATATAAATTAATTTATAAAAACTCTTGGTGGGAGGAGAGAGGGCAAAGATAAATATATTTAATTCACAGAAGTGAAAACTGGCCAAAATTAATTTTTTAGACGATCCCTTATTTTTTGGAATTTGGAAAAACTAGTAACTTTGTATCTCAGCCATATTTATTAATGTATTAAATAGTATAAAAATATTAAGCTACATATTATTTATTAATAAACAAGATTCAATTTTTTTTGTCTAGGTGTAAGATGCACTTGTGCGCCTTATTCATTAATTATTAATTTCAATTCGAAAACTATACATAAATAATTGAACATCCTTAATACTATACTAAAGCTATTTCCAAGCTTTGAACTTTGATTTTGAACAGTTTATTAAAAGACTTCACAACACAGTAATCACATATACAACTATACAAAAAATAACACCATTGAGGAAAATGTATTAAAGTAATAAAAAATCTTCTTGCAGAATTTTTTTTTATTTTGTATTTCCTTTAATATTGTGATAAGAAGGTTGTATCTTTTGGGTGTAAGAAATGCAAAAAAATTCAAATTTATGCTTTTAAAGTTGATTGGAATAATTAAATTTTCTCTAGCTCTAGATTTCATACTATGAGAGTGATCTACACTTTGATATGGTCATGACACTCGTGAGAGTGGCTATATTAACAAATTGTTGTGATGTTTAATTTTTTTGTGTTAGTTATTTACTCTGTAAATAATAGATAAGTCGGATACAGCCTGGGTCTTCTAAAAATTATTTTTAAAATATATTTATATACAATATAAGTTTGTTTAAAGCATAAGTATATAAATCACTCTAAACCAATATAAGATACTTTAAAATAGATTCTGCCCACTATTTATAAACAATAATAAGTTCATTAATATTTAAAGACATTCTTATATCGTAAAATTTATATATTAGTTTTTTTTCGCACGAGTGGCCAAATATTCAGTGAGTACCGTAAACTGAGGTTACTTGCACACGTTTTCAGCACATTTCCCAATGTACCCCCGTACATTGTAACTTTACAACTTTGCAAAAATTACATTGTACCGACCTATTTAAGGGCTACCCATGGCTGGTATAAAAATTGAAAGAATGCAGCCATTGGTCCCAAAAAAATTTGTTTGTGGGGTGTGCAAGTTACACCATGGTTGGGGCAACTTGCACATCCATGGCAAAAATATTTATAAATTGCATTCTAAAGCATATTCTGTGCATGTTACCCCTTAATCATATGAAAAAAAAAACTATAACAAGGGCCACCGTTATAACCAATTAAAAATCAATATTTTTAAAGAAAAAATAATAATAGTAAACTTCAAAACAAATTCTGTACCTATAAATGCTTAGAAATATTAATAAGAAGTTATTAAAAAATAAACAAACTTTATCTAGCAAAACTTTGGTAAAATAAAGCACATTTTTTGAAAAAATCACAAGTGTAAGTAAAACAAAACATTGGCTAATTATTATTATCAACTAGGAAGTCCTTGTCGGCATCACTCTCATCGACTGGAGATTCATTGTCTTCCGAATCCTCATACCATTCGCATTCAAAATAAGGGTCTTTGCTGTCTTTATTACAGGGTCCACAAATCCAAGCTCGACACTTCGTGCATTGTATCCAATCAATTGCGCCAATTAATCCGCCATTTCCAATTAATCTTGCAGATACCACCCTGGGAGTTATTAGTCTTTCTTTCTCTCTTGCTTTTCCTGGTAGGGAGTTGCTGAGTGCATGGCAAAACGCTAGATGAAGAGGGTCCTGGTTCTTCGGCTGTAGTTCGAAATTCCTCAGGAACGGTTAGAGGATTTTCAGAAATATTAGGGTCTGTAACAGTGCGAGACGCATTACTTTCAGGTTCGACTTTTTTTCCCCTTTTGCGTTTTTTCTCAACCCCTGTTCCACGGCGCTCTTTTAACAAATCAACCAAGCTGTTGTCTAAGACTCTTTCGATGCCTGATGCATCTTCTAGTCCACCAGGAATGCACTTCAAAACTTCGTCGGGATTTACAGGATGCAAAGCAGTTGCTTTAAATCCTGATTTGAGATTCTCTGCTACATTTTAACTTACCTCTTTCCACAATTTGTCCAGTAGGTTCGGAAATTGTTCTTTCGGGATACAGCCTTGGCCGCGTCTCCTTTCTCCACTGATCGAGAATCTCTCTCCATTTTCTTTTCATAGGCGTAAATACGGTTACATCAAGAGGCTGCATTAAATGCGTGGCATTGGCTGGGAAGGGAGTTATGTAGATGTTATTTGTACCACATGCCTCTATCACCTGTGGTGAAAAGTACTTGCTTATCACCAACGAGAATTATCTGGTCGTTATTTTCTCTGGTGGATGTGACGTGAGGCAGGAAAAGCTGAAAGAACCACATTTCGAATAAGTTCATGTCGAACCATCTGCTCGCACTGCTCGCATATTTTGTTCCTCGTGGTCCACCTTGCGTCCAGTTGTCATAAAGATTCAAAGCTTTATATACAACCATTGGTGAAAAAAGGTCTCCATTGGCATTTCCACAAACCATTAAACTGATCGTAGCCCGGGAATGCTCCTGAACTCTTTCCACTCTTTTCGTGTTCCTTGGCACTACCACCTTCCTGGACCCAGGATCATCTGTAACGTTGGTTTCATCATAGTTATACAAATTTGAGCTTTTCACTTCTCTAATTGCTAAGTCAATATTATTAAAGAAATTTAAAACTTCATTACGATCCACTGATGCTCTGGATTTCTTTATGTTTGAAGCCATTCTAACGCTTAAATGGTTCCTTTTTATAAATAATTGTAAGAAATCAGGTCCAGGGAAGTTATTTTTGAATATTCGAATATGTTTTCCTTGTTTGTCCAAGAATTTTTTTATTACGTCACGAATATCAACTTTTGTGAGAGGAAATCCGCAATTTGCTACAACACCCAATGTCTTTGAAATAAGAGCCTCTTCTTGATCACTTAAAACCTTTGGACGACCAACTGATTTCGAGTGTGCTTCGACCTAACGTAGTCCGTTCTACTTTGAAAGTTTCGGCTGCTAATTTCCTCGACATACCCGCATTTACCGCATCTACCGCTTGGCACAAGGCGTTCTCTGAGTAATTCCGGTAATTTCTTCCTCCCGGAGTTTTTTTGTACGTACGAACCATTTTTATACTTTATTTACCTGTATCAACAGAAAGCCGGCGATAAAACACAAATATTCAGTGAGTAGGTACATGCCATTTCATATTTTGATCCATGAATATTCCTAGGCACTTTTGTTTCTGATATGCCCATTATAAAATTGTCATTATCAATTAAAATATTCCTAAAATGAGATCTATTTATTAATTTCGTTAAGGAAAATTTTATGAAGTTTATTTTTGTTACATTCAGACTTAATTTAAATTAATTATGTTTCTAACCAGTTTTTTTTATTTTATTTAATCCCTCAGTGGCAATTTGTTTTGTTTGATTCCAATCTATACCATCAAAAAGCAAAACCGTATCATCTGCATATAAGATAATGGTACCTTTATTTAGAAAAATTTTAAAGAAAGAATTTATGTAAATTATAGATAGAACAAGATCAACAACCTGTACAAAATTCCTATTTTTATAACTTCTTTTTTACTAAAAGTAATATTAATTTTAATGGTTTTTCATCTATTCTGTAAATAGTTTGCCATTAGTGTCAACGTAGTCGCCCTTATCCCAACATGCTCCAAAACTTTAATTACCCTAAGGCACCGTATCAAACGCCTTGGTTATGTCGATAAACATGCCACGACATTTTCTGGTATTGTTTAGATTATTTTAACTGCTAATGGAAAAGTCCATAAAAACCCATATTGCCCGTATTGGGAACTTAACATTTTATTTGATCAGCATGGATTCTTCGCTGGTAGATCTTATGTAACTAATCTTTGCCCGTTTTCTTATGAAGTTTGCAAAGTTGTTAAATGAAAGAGGTCAACTGGATGCTATTTACACTGATTTTAGCAAAGCCTCTAACAAATTGATCATTCATTATTACTACAAAAATTTGCTAATTTTTTTGGACTTCGTCTAGTCTGGTAAAACTGCGCCATTTATATCTTATTGATCGAAGCTAATTTATAGAAAATGAAGTCACTAAGCTTCATCCCAGCTTCTGGTCTATTGTGTGAATTTTTAATGATAGTAAAAAGAGCTATTTATCTTATAAAGATTTATATATAAAAGACAAAAATTAGATTGTTCAAAAATTACATCTTAGATTGTTATTTAAAGTAATATGGATGCGAGCTTTATTTTTTGGTCAGGAAGATTTTTCAGCAATTTTTCTCACCTTTGGTTAGTTACTTTTTATTTGACTCTTAAACCATTATAAAACTGGTAACATATTATATATAAATAAATAAAGTAAACAAATAAATATAAAACATAGGAATATATTCAGAAATATTTTATAGAAAATTAAAATCAATCAGTGTCATTGTATGTAATTCTAAAGAACAACTTTGGTTTTATTTTAATATTCTGAGGATGACTATGAAGTTTTAAATTATATTTTGACATCACAAGCGTAAATTATGAAACCCCATAAAATAAATGTTTCTTTATTAAATCTTGTAACATATTACTCGTAAAATGATATATAAAACATAATAAACACTTACCTCGTATAAATGTGTATGATCGACCCTTAATTAAGATAAGTATGGTCATGAATATACATCCATCTAAGTATCTACTATAAATCTGCTTAATTACTATTAAATTATTTGTTAAATGATAATTAGCTGTCAGATTTATTATTATTTAAGATTGAAGTTATCGCTCATACTTAAAAAAACATATTAAGAGGCATAAAACAAGTTTTTTACGTTTAGGTTTTTCATTTTTAATTAACTATTTAAGTTGCATATTATTATCTAAATATAGTTACACTCTAATATTTTTGCAAATGTTTTTAATTATTTAACGTACAGTTAAAGCACTTTGAAATGTTTTAGTCTACTGCTCAAATTATATTAGATTAGATTAGTTCACTTTTTGTTGAGTATTTAACCACTATAGGGACTTTATATGGGTTTTTCATTTATTCATTTTTTTTTACCAAATTTATTAATAATTTATTTAACTTGTTTTGACTATTGCACTTTTGGTGGTTGTTTTTTTCAGCATAATAGATGATAAAGAAAATCTGTTAGAGTATTTAAAATTCTTAATGTAGTTCAAATTATTTGCATTATTACTTGGGTTGTTACATTGTTTTATGAACAGCAAAATGGCTTTTTAGCTTTTAGCTCAACTAACATTTCTTCTGTTATTTACCCTTTTATTAAAACCTTATTGCCTTAAGGTTTTGTACACTGTAACACTTGGGCATGGGCAAAGGTAGAATTCCAATTAAACCGTAAGTCAACTTGCAATTTTTCTCTAAAGGACACGTAATGAAATTCCTTACCCAACGAAGGGTTGTGTCTAACAATTAATTAATTTTTTGTGGTTCATGTATAATTCATCAGTACATTTTAAACAAAACGTAATATACAAATAATTAATTAATTACAAATCGACATAACTTAAATGGATATTGCATACACTTCTTTAACCCACACTTACTTAATTTACAGATACTTAATAATTTACAAACAAATAGTATAGGCATAACTTAAATGGGTATTGGATACAGTTAGGATTAGAAAAGGAAACCTGTTTAGGATAAATTTGTTAATATAATAAGCAGCTGATAATATGAAAAGCAGCAGATGTACAATTTATGGAAGCAAATCATATAGGTCTAATAGCCTTAAGATCCAAGTAAGCATAAGATCCCAGCTTAAATTAAGATTGATCCTTGATTAATTGATCCATAGATCAACCATGATGAATCAAAAAAAAAAACTTGGTGTATTAAAAATTGAGGTTCGCCAGTTTCTCTATTAAAACTCCGATTTATTTGAAAAAAAATGCAAATAAAACTAGTAAAATAATATAAAAACATACAAATATCTGAAAAATAGAGAAATATTATCTCATTCTCAACGGCCTGGAAGAAAAGAAAAGTGAAGTTATTATCTCTTAAATTTGCTCCATATGCACAGAAATAACATTATGGCTATTTATGCAGTTAAAGGAACGTACTACGAGAACTCTTTTTGATTTCTCTGCTAAAAATTAACAAATCAATATAAAGAGTGACGTGAAAACTTATATTAGATATCACAAAAACCATGACTGGAATAAAATATTAACGAAAATACCCATGTTCAACATATAGTAAATATAATAAATGCCTGAATAAATTTTGAATTTTCTCCAGAAATAAACACAAAACTACCTTAATCACCTAGAATAAAATTAATAATTATTCCAGAAATTTGAAATATACAAGAAATTACTTTAGGTATATACATAAAAACAAAAAATTTAAATACATACTATAACTCTAAATAAAATAAAAAATATATATAATCTGTTTTTAAGTCTCTTAACTAATATTTTGTTTAATATTTAAGTACCCCAATTAAGAAACGAAGTATACACATATTCATTAATAATTCAATACTCTTCAAAGATTCTCCCCCTTTTCAACAATGGAACCAATATATTTAAAAAAAATAACAAAACTTTTAAGGACCATTTTGACAGAGTGAACAACATTTTTTCTTGAAACTTTCTAAATATGAAAACCAATTCTTTGTTTAATATTCAAATAGCTTGATTAAGTTTTTGTTGCTATTTGAAGTGCCTTCTATTATATGCTTTTAATTATATACAAAAATTAAATTTGGATTCTATTTCTAGGAAACATTTTTTTTTTAAATATTAAGGGAAAAAATCCTGAAATACAAAGAGCCCAAAACTGATATCAGCCTTAAAACTAAACATATTTATCAATAGAAATGAATGAGAAAATTAGTGAATTCCAGATAGGCATAACTTAAATGGTTACTGCATACACTTCCGTAATCCGAACTTATTTAACTTACAGATAACCCCTAATTTACAAATAAATAATATACGCATAATTTAAATGGATAATGATTACAGATTAAACTAGAAGAAACCTGTTTTGGTTAAATTTGCTAATGTTGCCTATAAGATTATGAAAATTCATTTGGATAGTTACTCGTATTATATAAAAAACGAAAGATGAACAATCTATTGAAGCACATCATATAGGAGAGTTCCTATAGCCTCAAGATACAAGTAAGCGACTTACATTAAGAGTAGTAAGTTTATTGATCAACAATGGTGAATCTAAAAGACATTGGTATGGACTTTTAAACTAATAATGCAGGAAAGGTCTAACCAAAGGAAAAACCCAGGTCAGAAAAACTTATACTTATAGCACAAAAAACTTAGATATAAGAGAAGGATCAAACCTCCTTCTCCTAAAGCTCCTTGTAATACAAACAATGGCTTTATTCTAATGAATTTTTGAATCAGTTTGATTTTTTATTTTTTTTATAATTTGCTATATTATCAAAAAAAATAGACAAAAATAAAAAATATAAATACATACTACAAATCTTAACAAAAATTATTTACTGAATTATTGTTTAACCTAAGAGTTCGTCTATATTTCTAAATCTAAAAATGAATTCTTTGTATAATATTTAAATATCCCGACTAGGAAACTAAGCATACAAGAGTTTTCATTAATAATTCAATACTCTTCGAAGATTCCCCCCTCTCTCAACAATAGACCCAATCTATTTAACATAAATAACAAAACGTTCAACGACTATTTTGACAGGGCGGGTGACAAAAAAGAAAAAAGCTCAAAAGCGACCCCGATAAAAGCTCGAGTAGGCCGTTGATTGGCCTCTCGAGAGCACTCGAACATCCATGGCACACACACACATGATTTTCAATGGTCTCGAGATCAGCAACTGTTTTCACGGTTTGCTTGTCGATCGAGGGTGAACATTGTTGACTGTCTTGTTGTAGAATGCGTTAATAAGGGTGGTAAATGCGATTTTATGGGTCTCGAAGGGATTTTTAATCGGATCGGGGGGACGACGTTGGCTTAGTGAGCAAAAAAAATGGTTTGTGTTACTATGCGGAATGTATCAATTAAAAGAAACCTTGTATAACGTTAACTTAATTGAATCCAACCCAAGCAAATTAAGTGTAAACATGTAGAATTGATTGCAGACAAATAGAATGTAATCAAGTTACATTAGAGGGAACACCCACCCTCGTTTTCAGTTAATGAGGTTATATTCATTGCGATCGTAAGGATTTGATGGCAAATCACGTTTTCCCTTATTTCAATTTACTTAACGAGTTAGCTATAAATAATAAATATTTTTTATTTAACATATTTTAAACTCGTTTTTTTTCATGTTGTCCATATTAATATACATTTTTTTCAAATCATTTTATTAACAATAAAATTTTCAATAATGAATATTTGAAGATTTTTTTTGCAAATATCTTTCATATTCCTATTATTTTTCATAATATTCAAATTCCTTTGGATTTCTAACAGCATTTCTAGCGAATAATTTTGAACATATTATGCTTTTTTTATAGTTACTTTTTGAGATTTTGTACTTTGAAGCGAGTGAACAATTTAAGACACACTACTACTTAAAAATTCAAATATCTTTGATTTGGTTTTAAAATGAGCTTTGTAGGTAATAGTAAGAGAATATTCTACTTTCTCTTTCAAAAAAATATTCTTCATTACATTTTGAAATTTAAAAAAGATAATTACTTTCAAATGAGACCTCCTTTTCAAATTTCTTAACGGCTGTTTTCTCAGTCATATATTATTTTAATCAAAAGAAAAGTTTGGGTCATATTTCCAGAATTTGTTTTCTGAATTATAAAGGGTCTAAAATTGAAAGCACATTTAAAAGTAAAAATATTGACCGAAATGATATACATTTTTTTTAACTAGAACTTAATACACCGTATATAACTAAAAAAAACGTAATAGAGAAATAATTAATTAATTACAGATAGACATAACTCAAATGAATATTGCATACACTTCCTTAAGCCGAACTTATTTACAGACAATTAATAATTTACAAATAAATAATAAACAACACAGCAAAATGAATAATTTCGTAAGAAGTCCAAAAACTGTCCAAACCGGAATTCCACAAGGTACAATTCTTGGTCCCATTCTGTTCCATCCTGTTCCATTCCTGTTCTTCTATGTTAATACTTTACTGACCTGTTGCTTGAGGGTGAAGCTATTGCCTTTGCGGATGATACCTTATTAATATTTAGGAAGAATATTAAGGGAGGATACGGGAGAAAGTCAGGGATTGTATAAAATTGGGCTGTAATAAATTTAAAGAATGATAAGCTAGTTTGGAGCTATCTCTTAACATCCACAGTATGTTGCCTTTTTTCTCAAAAAAAGAAACAATAAATAGACCAGCTTTCAATTCCATAAACATAAATGATACAGATGTGATTCACTCATGTAACGAAATTAACTACCATGGGTATTATGATAGACCAGAATCTTAAATGGGCGACCCATAGAAGAAAAAGTTGGTTTATATATTCTATATTCTAAGAGAGATATTAAGTTTACATAACTCCTAAATAGAGTTTTTGTTACGTTATGCTATAGTGGTATGGGGCGAAACCTAAAACTTTATTACGACCTTTACAAATTATGCAGAATTACATTCTAAAGGTTATTTATAAAAAAATTACGATAGTATATTTAGTGTTGAAAAATTTTATATTCTAACAACTTATGTCAATACGCATAAAAGAGAAAAAGTCACAATAATCCCTTCTTATCAGACAAGAATAAATGTTAATAGACATTTAGTACTGCCGATCAGCCACAAAACTTTAAATTTAAAATCTTTTAGTTACTTAGCTTCAAAACTATATGATATTCTACTATATCTTGAATTTATAATTTATAAAGCAATAAATTAAAGGAAATAAGCATAACTTAAATGGATAATGCGAATACTTTCCTAAACAAAACGTAGTATGCTAATTTAATTTTAATGCCAAAGTTGGTCAAAGTGAAAAGGTTACAGGAGAATACGGCCTTGGTATACTTAATGCAAGAGGTGAACGACTAAACCAATTCTGCTAGGTAAAAGAATATTGTATAATGAATATGTTCTTTAAATTACCTCCTAAGAGACTAGTCAGAAATCAAATTGATTATCATAATCTTGTTCTAGCAACCGTAAAAGTCAGACTGAAAAGAATTGAAAGGAAGAAAAAGGAAATTAGAAAAGAATTAAACGTAATAAATGCAAAACCAGTAATGTCACGTATATAATAACAAAAGACACCGTGAAAGTTAGAGACCCAACAACCACAGAAGAAAAATTAAAAAAATACCATCGATAACTGCATATTAGAGGATATAAGGCAAAAGAAATAGGCATGGACATTTGACGACATCCTTGAATTAATGTTAAAACAAAGAAATATTGCAATAAAAACAAAATATAAGGAAATTCGCCGGATTCAAGGAAATTCACAAGGTCCTTAACAAGAAATAGTAAGTAGGAAATTATTCATGCAACAAAGAATTTAAAGAACAAGGACGCAGACGGAAAAGATGATATACCAAAGAGTTTATTAAACTCTTTGCCAATAAATAGATTGACGACATAAAAGATATGTTATACCATACAGGTGTATTACCACAGGACTAGTTGATATCTATTTTTATTCCGCTGCCAAAAAAGCCTAGCTTAAAAAAATGCCTGGAATACAAAACCATTAGCTTAATGAATCACACAGTCTCTATTGATATTATTAATTATTTTTTTGTAATAATTCATAGATGAATATATAATGAATTGGAAGAACTTACAGGTTTTTTGGTTTTAAAATGGAACTGGGTACCAAAGAAGCTCCATTCGCTGTACAAGCTCTTATTGAAAGACATAAATATGTCAATGCAAATGTATAACTATGTTTCATAGATATTTAGCAAGCAACTGACAATGTAAATATTTAAAAAGGAGTAAGATATACGTGCATCCTATCTCCTCTATTATTTGATGTATATTCGGAGAAAAAATTTAAAAAAAAACACTGGACAATTCAACAAATGGCGTTATAAATAATGGCGAATGAATGAAGAAGAATTGCCGCGGCTTATGAATTCAGTAGTTACCATCTGCGAAGACTATGGTATAAAACCTAGTGCCATAAATAAAACTAAAACATTGGTAATCAGTAAAAACTCAAATGCTAGAGCTGAAATAACCATAAGAGGGAACATCCTAGTAAGAGTGAATGAAAATCACATATCTGGGCTGCGAACTCATTGATAGTTGGGATTATTTGGTTGAGATAAAGGGTACAATAGAAAAGGCGAGAGCAATATTTAATAACATACGTTAGCTGCTATATTTTAAGCTTAACCCAAAAACCAGGATCTGTGTTCTGAAACGTTATGTTTTTAGCACATTGCTTTATAATGTGAAAACGTGGACAGACACAACATAGAGGGGAGTGAACACCTTTAAAATATGGTGCTACTACAAGATGCTGAGAGTTTCTTCGACAAGCCTTACTACTAATATTCCTAAACCGTATGGAGAAACAAACAGAAATAATGAACACTGTTAGACCATGAAAAGCAGGTTGGACTCATAATGAGGAGCGATTGCGATTCATAATTGACGTAAAAATAGAAGTAAAAAGAAGATCAAGTAGAAAAAGGAATTCGTGGCTCAAAACTTGACAGTGAACGAATATGACTGAAAATGAAATATTTTAAGCGGCAGTTGATAAAGCTAGATGAGCTAATGTAATTGCCAATGTCCTGAGAGAATAAGGTACATACGTCGAAAAGAAGAACCATAATGTGCGAATAATTAGTTAATTACAGAGAAACATAACATAAATGGATATAGCGTACTGTTTTTTGAGCAAAACATAATTAACCAATAAATAATTAATTGCAAATAGACATAATTTAAGTGGGTATATTGCATACACTTTCTTAAGCCGAGCCTATTTGCAGATAACTATTACTGTACAGATAACTAATATAAGCATAACTTAAATGGATATTGCGTATCCTTTTTTAAACAAAACTTAATATATGGAACACAGCCATCATCTTGTTTCTCATCGAAGCAATAAGGGCGATTTTTGCCCCGTCACTCCCCGACCATTCATCATACAGGTGTGATTATTATCTTCGGGGATCTCTATTCAGATGTTTTGTGAACGCGTAGTCTGCTGTGTGGCGGACGCCATTTTTAAACGTGGAATCGATCATCGGACCTGTTACATGTCTGGCCAGACATTCAATTTGTCTAAAAAAAATGGATCGATGTGATGCATTGAGGCGAAATTATTTGTTGGATATTAGTATTTTTGTTTTTTTATACAGGGTGTAGAAAATTAGATAGAAACTCAAAATATTCTCTTGATTTTTTTCCAAAAATGATTTACAAGAAGAAATCCATATAAAGCCATATTTTTTATCTCTCAATTATCCATGTATTTAATACATAATTATCCTTTGAAAGTTCTTTTATGGTTCTATTACGAATGAAAGTTTATTTCCCTAAGTCTAAGCGCGCAAACTGTGGCGTTAAAAACACAAAGATGAAAGTAGAAAATCGAGCGACGGAGCGGTGAAAACCAACATTGGGGTGGAGATGGCAAGCAGATGGACCGAGTGTTTTATCCCTAATGTTTATGAATGTAAATTAAACGGACCCCAGTGAATAGAAATGGATTCTTTTTTAGGGAAAAGGAACGGGAACGTTCTGTTTCTGGTTAAGGGTTTTTTGGGGTACATCAATACTTGACCAGATATTTTGTTTTCATTTGTTTTTGTTAGATGGTAAATTTAATTAAACTTGGAAATGCCTTTAAAAAAATATAGGGTAAAAAATATTTTGAATTTAATAAAAATAATTATATGAATATGAAGATGCACATCTGTTACATTGACTTCGAAAAAACCTTCGATAAGGTTAGACATGAAAAAATAGTCAAAATTCTTAAAAGAAAAAACATAGACGAAAGTGGATAATGAACAGAGCCCAACAATTAGAAATTAGGAGAGGAGTCAGACAGGTTTGTGTTACGTCACCCTTGAGCTAATTTTGGAAGAGGCGCTACTCAACCAGTATATTTTCTATGCAGTATGGATTAAAAATAAACATAAAAACAGTAAAAATATGGTTATAACAAAGAAGCCAAAATATATAATTAAACATAAGTTTTCTAAATCCACAAATAGAAAGAGATCCAAGATGCAAGCACCTGTATTAGAGAAAATATTGACCAAACAGCAGTAATAAAACTAGAATAGAAACAGCTAGACATGCGTTCAAAAAAATGTATTTTCGTTTCAAATTTTAAATGATTTCTTATATTTATTCCATATGCTCTTATCATGTTTATTCACCGGATGGTAGTTACGGGAAGAACACGTTTAAATTTTGGCGTATTACCAATTTTTTATATAATGAATTTGCCAGAAATGTCATATATTAAAATTTTAAATAAAATAAATATAACCAAAAAAAAGTTGCTTATTTATTTCAAAATTGATAGTTGGAGTTAAACAAACTATCGTTTATAAAAATGTGTCTTTTGAATGTTCTAATTTTAATTTCTAAAGAATAAATTAAGTATGTCTACTTATTTGAAAAAGCAGCAGGTGTTGCTTCTAATTTAGGATTTATGAGCTTTTCTATTAATGAAAATTTTATAGAAGAAGCATTAAAATAAATTTTAAAAAATATCACAATATAGATTTCTAAAAGGCTAAATTAAATGAATTCAGTGTAAGGAATGTCACCCTTTGAAGAATCTATAAAATTTACGGGATCACTATTTTTTTTAAGTTTAATAAAAAACGAAGTGAAATTTTAATAAAATTGATTTTGTTTAAAATTCTTTAAAGTTGGCAGGCTTTCTTTTAAAAATGTATTCGATTTTGTTGTTTTTAAATATTGCAAGAATTTTTTTGGTAATTTTGTTGTTGTTTTAAAAATTATGTTAAGAATATTGATTATAGATTAATAAAAGTTATATTTATAGATTAAAAAAAAATAAAACAATTTTAATGTAAAATTTCTAGAAGCCTATAAAATTAAACAGATCAAAAACGTACAAGATTTGTTAAATTTAAAATTAGCCCGATACATTTTTATTGTAAAATAGTAAATATGTTTAAGAAAGGCTAAGTAACGCATAATTTAAATATAAATACACATATTTTATTTTATAATTATTAAATCTATCTAGCAAAGTCATACAAGTCATACAATCATAGCGAATATATACTTATTTCATGGCGTAATCGATGTTTTCATTTTTTATTCAATTTTGCAAATATGTCTTTGTAAATACATATTAATATTTCTTAATGCTTAAATCATGAATACAAATATGTTTAAAAAGGTGAACACGGCATAATTTAAATTGATATCATCTCCCATTTCTATTATTTTTCTTTTTAACGCTTAATTATTAATTTAAAATATAATATTATTTACCAGAATTAATTTTAATTAAATTATTGTTTTGTCACGTAACGACTACTACAATACACAATGTGGAATTAAAATATAAAATAACGCGTTTTATACCAAAAAGGGTTGTAAAATTTTCAAAATTTTTGTAATGAAGAAAAAATGTTTTATATTTATTCATAAATACTTAATAATTTTTTATGTTTAAATATTTTCTTTGCATTATCATTCAATAATTCTAGAAGTTCTTAAAAAAATGTATTTCTCCTAAAACTTGAATTAAAATTATCTTGTTATTTATTTTCCAATTACGCTTTCGCTTATTTTAAAGTCTTAGCATTAATTTTTACTTTCTTTTAATAGAAAATTACCCAAAAACTCGTAAAGATACCTATAGGACATCGCTCAAATATAAAATCTAAATATAAATCAATATTTATATTATATGCAAAATTAGGGAGTAGCATGAAATAATATGATTCTAGATATATCTTAATTGCAACTTGCATTTACAGAATTTAGTATATACTACCTTATACTATTGACTCTTTAAAAAAATTCAATAATTCAATAAAACCAAGTTTTAAGCACATGTTTCTCTAAAATTTCGTTTTTCGTAGCATTTAAAACCTTATTAGGATTACTTTGACTTTACAAATTAAATTTCAATAACTCTTATTTTTGAATCAGGAACCGATTATATTTAATAACTTTTACTTATCATTTAAAAACTTATACTGCTAAGGGCATCTCTTCACAAAATAATTATAATTTTCGCATTAGTATTATTATTTTTCTTGATTGTTTCCCTTTTCCCTTTGATTGTTTGACCTCTTTAAAATGTTAACAATTCTGTTGTTTTTAACTTGGGATAAATACATCAACTTTATTAATTTAACTATCCTAGATTTTTCAATAAGTTAATATTAGTTTACTTAATTTTAGGCACCTGGTATATAAATATTGACGTATTATCCACCTGAAACAAATCTTACTTTAAAATAAAAATAAATAAATCAATATTTCCAGCAGTAACTCATTTACCGGATATACAAAATTTATTAGTAAGTAATAATGAAGCTAATGAAACTATAGTTATTTTAATTTAACTACTAAATTACAAAATAATTTTATTTTGTAATAAAAAGAAAAAGAAGAGACAAGCCAAATATTAGTGCACTTACCAAATACAAATTAGTAAATAAATACATTATCATGTTACAATAGTTCGCGTTTGATAAACTATAAAGAACCTGAAATATGTCAATGTTATTACCAAAGTGGATAAGTATTTTGAAGACAGGACGCACGCAGTTAAGCAAATTCGGATTTCTTAAATTTTGTCTTGGAATTTTAAAACTTAATTTATTAAGCAGATTAATGTAGTCAATTTTAATATGTAATAGATTATGTACAAATGATATGGCAATAAATTTTCTTCAATTGCCCAAGTTAATCATATTAAATATAAAGGATCCTGAGAAGTTCCCCTTTATGGATATAGTCCATCCTGTTTAAATTTCAAATACTTAACAAACTTGTATTAATTCCAGAGAACTTATATGGGTTTAAGAAATTGGGTGCGAAACAATTATACAGTATTCCAATTTTGATTTTTCAGAGAAATACCAAGATCTTTAATATTATTGCAACTTATTAAATCAAAAGAATTAATTTGTTAAATGTAATTTATTATTTCTCCTTTCTAGAGTATGAAACTATAAAACATTTAAAAATATTTAAATTTAGCTTACTGTAGCTGTTAACAATTAGAAACGGTAGAAACCCGACAGAGATTTTTAAATCGTCTACAACTTCTGACATTCAAGGCATTCTGGTAGATCATTTATAAAGAGCAAAAATAATAAAGGAACCTTATTTGAGCCCTGAGAAAGCCCCGATTTAGCAACGTACCTTATAGATTTAAATTCTACTTCAATAAGTTAATGTCTTTTTTGTAGGTAAGATCCAAGAAGTTTTAATAACTATTCCAATTTCTGTTATAAAACATGTAGGTCGATCTGATCAAATGCCTTTTGAAAATCGGTATAAATTACATCAACATATATTAAATAATTTGAAGAACTTACACAAAATAGATATAGTTTTGTAATTAAGTAAATCACATTTATCTCTGTTTTTAAAAATTGGAAGGGTTGGAATTTGGAACAAGTTTAAAAACTCCTAGAGGTGATAGAAGGGTTAAAATTAAAATACAGAGGTGACGTAAGAGCCTAAATGCAGTCCTTAACGATAAACCTAGAAATCTGGTCCACACCGAAAGTTATTTTATTTTTAATTTTTTTCTCTTAATTTTAGGAACAAAAATGGTTTAAATTGACTTGATTTTAAAGTCTGTTATGTGTGCAGAGTTTGATGCTATGCCAGAAAACCCTTTTTTGTCTGTACAAAAGACCAAAACTCGGTGCGGTACATACGTTAAATTCATAATTTTATTTTATAATTTTTATGTGACTATTAATTAAATTTCTAAAGTAATAAAATGATCTGTTCTATGTTTACAGTAATTTTTTAGCAGGATACCTTCTTTTTTTGGTCATTTTGTATGGTACAGTTTCTTAACATTTCTTTGTTATTTGGAATATCATAGTATGAGTCGCAAGCTTTATTTATTTCTGAACGACTGTAGACGCTAGACCAGGCGGCGTTAAGTATACGACTGTACAATAGAGGAAACTTGTCTTATCGAAAATTAAAAGATTTTGATATCTCTACTCTAAAAAAACTACCCTATTAAATTCATATCCTACGTTTTTCTCCGTCCCTGAGTTCGTTCGTTTCTCCCTTAATCCCGGAGAGCCCGATGTTCCCATCGATCGTCACATGTCTCCGTGTCAGAGACAGCAGCCAAAATGGCGACCGAGTTGCCTGGATGTCGCGCGATTGTGTAAGGATACTCATCATTAAAAGGGAGGAGGAGGAGGGATGAAGCCCGTCGTCGTCCTAGAAACCCCCTGTATAATAAGGGCTCGACCCCTTTTATCTCTGCGTTTGATAGGTCGTAATACAACGGTCCCTTTGTCTTTCGTTATGTTTCTTGTTGTAATTGTGTGTGTGTTTTATACATAGGGATCGGTTTAGTCAGCCAGTGTGTAAGCTAATTAAAATTATGAGTATATTGCATAATATTTAAGGAGCTACTTTGCTTTTTATATCAATAACTAAACCAATAAAACTCTCACTGTCACTTCCTGACATCCTAAACCATCCCAAGTGGCTTGAGAAATTATAAGGGCGTAACCAAACGTACCCTAAGGCTCTCCGGTAGTTTTATAGTTAAAGCTCGTTTAAAATCCATATATCGTGTTGGAACCTTTCAGCCCTATAATTAGCCCATCTATCTTTTAAAGAACCCATAATTAAAAATTAGTGATGCCCGTGATTATATGGCTGAAATGACATTCTTCAGGTTGTGTATTTAAAACGATTTAAAGAATGTTTTAATTTATATTAAAACGTGCATACCAAGGAACATTTTAAACTACTAAAATCTTTTCTGTTTTGAAACTATAACGTCATGATCATCTGGCAAACGTTTTTAAATCTGACGGCTGCCAATCTTCTTTAAACAATAACCAGGGACTCTAGAAACCCGATCCTATAGTGAGTGTGCTTTAATATTATTTTAACCGATTTCATTTGGAAGCCATATTTTATGTATATTCAGCTGACCAGTTCGGGTTAATAAATAGATTAGGTTCATCATTACAGCCTTGAAATAAAAGTCTTGGTCGTTGGTAAAGTTCAATATCCACAGTCAAGTCGTAATGTTTCTTTTAAAACACGTAAAAACGAGCGATATAGCGGAAAGTTGGCCATTGTTCGGGCGGTGAGCGAAGTCGTGCAGCAAAACCTCCGGGGCAGGTTATTTATTTAATTAAAAAAGAACAAAAGAACGAAACGGTTCGCGTTTGCAGCAATAAAACAAATGAATTGCTCGCCGTGCGATTAATAATTTTCGATACAGGTTGGGTTTTGTGATTTGTGCAAATGGCAACGTTATTGCAGTAAGGAGTTTGTTACACTTGCTCTATATAACAATATGCAATGCGTCCCTAAAGTAAGGAAAAACTTATTTCTGAAATATGTATACGTATTTTTAAATTTATAATATATAATTGGAAATCTTAATCCCAATGGTTTTTAAGTTATAGATCTTTAAGCCCATATTTGATAATGTGTAAAATCGGGGCTAAGGAGAAAAATGAACTGCTTGCACTCTTAATTGTGTTTTATAAAATTTTTAATATTTGTGGGTATTTTTTTTTTTAATTGAATTAGCATATAAGTATTTAGTTAAAATTTGTTTGAAATAAAAAATACTGTTCCCATTAAATTCTTTGAAAAAAATATATTTTTTCGGAAAATATAAAAAACAATTTTTTTCAACCATAGTTTAAATTTTTGAGTTTTACAGTCTTTTCTTGAAATATACCATCTGATATTCTCTTAAATCATTATTTAGAAAATCTTAACATAAAAGTAAAAAGCATTTATTATAGATTAATAAAAGTAATATTTATAGATCAAAGAAAATTTAAGTGCAAAGCTTCTGGAAGCTTAGAAAAGAAAGCCAACATATCCAAGATTTTTTAAATTAAAACTGACCCTCTACATTATCAATGTAAAATATTAAATCTATTTAAGAAAGGTTAAGTAAAGCATAACTTAAACGGGTATGATATAAATATACATATTTTATTTTATAATTATAAAATCTATCTAGCAAATTAGCGTATATAATATTTTAGCGAAATACTTTGTATATTGAAAAGGTCAAAGGAAAAAAGCAATAAATATATTTATTTTATGGGGTAATTCATATTTTCATTTCCGGTTTGATTTTCTGTAGCATTTTTGCAGATAGATTTTTGAAATTATTAATAATTAAATTGAAGTGTAATTACATATTCGTATTACTTAATCTCGTTCAATCATTAATATAAAAATGTTTAAAAAGGTAAATGTTGTATAACTTAAATGCATATGATCTCCTATTTACAATATTTTACTTTTAAAGTTTAATTATGTATTTAAAATTAATCATTAATTTAAAACAATTCATTTTAATTAAATTATTGTTTTGTCTCGCAATTTCTATATTACATAGCTTGCAATAAAAATATGAAATAACGTGATTTACACAAAATAGGGTTGTAAAACTTTTTAAATCCATTAAGCCTATAACATATATATGATAAAGTATTAAATATGACAAAGAAAAATTATAAATTATGTTCTTGTTTAACATATTTGTAAGTATTGTTTTTTTCTTAAATATATTTAGCATGCAGGTGATTTTTTCATTTTTTTTTTAATTAGAGTAATTTAAAGAAAATTGGTTTAAAATTGAGTACATCAACACAGCATTAAAGTTTTTTTGAAATGTTTATCCCAATATTGTTAAGTAAAGAATATTTTAATTCATATTTTATTTTTTTAACATAAAATATGTCTAGCAAATTAAGCTTATTTTAAATGGCTCTAGCATGTATAATATTTTTGCCAAATACTCTGTATATGATAAAAGCGAAACAAAAAAAAACAATTAATACCTTTATTTTGTGGGATAATCCATTATTTAATTTTTTGTATCTGATTTTCTACATCAGTTTTGCAAATATGTCTTTGGAATTATTTATAATTAAATTAGAAAGAGATTATATATTCGTATTTATTAATATCCTTAAATCATTATCAATATAAATATGTTTAAAGAGGTAAATGCTGCATAACTTAAATGGATATCACATTTCTATCATTTTGCTTTTTACGCTAAACACATTGTAATTAAAATATCATTATGATTAGGCTTTGATGTGTAAAAAGATTTTTGCAAAAAATCCTGTATCGTTACTTCTTCGTTGGGCAAATGGCAAAACTAGCGAATGGGAACAATTGAAGTACATCCAGTGTGGCAATGTTTGGAACTACAAATTTAATAGATGCAAACTTCAAGTTATATTTTATTGGTGTATAACGCGTTATTTGGAATACTTCAAATGTTAAATGTAATTCCAAAGGTTTTTTCAAGGCATTCCACTGAAATGAAGCGAGACAAAGATTCCAAATAGGAAAAGGATGGACAAATCAGCAGAGAAGTGTAGTCATTGCACATTATTGGCACCACTAGAATCTGACTCGAAAGAAGAAAAATTTTGCATCTAAAAAACTTAACCACAAACAACGAAATGCATTGTAATGGATGCAACTGAGCAATTCACTTGAAGAATGCTCTTGTATCAGCATGTGGTTATACTTATTTTCATCGCGAATCTTAATGACTAAGCAACTTGCCGTTATTTTACATTTTTGTAAACTTCTACAACTATAATAATTATCAAAATAACTAAGAACTAAATAATAATTAATAATTTGTTATTTCCTCCAATTTTAATGAAGAAATTTAATCAAAAATGCAATTGTCTGTAATTTTTATTCGTGCTTCACAGCACCACACAATTTTTGGCATTTCCAAAAGCGAGGTATTGGGAAAACAGTCATAAATCGTTAATTATTTTGGATTTTATACAAATCGTTTAACTAGAAAGTGTATCTTGAATTGGTCTAATGACTTAATTTGAAAAAATGTAAAAAATTTTGTACAGTACTTTTGACCCTAAAACAAAGCGTGATTCAAAACACCCCATTCTCTGCTATTTATAACATAAGAATTATTTTTAGGGTAAAGTAAAAGTGCTGTGTTGGGGAACGGTCTGTAAGGAATAGTTTATTCGATATATTTAAAATAATAATATTTAATAACAATAGTTGAAAAATAATTGCATAACCTAAATGGATATGAATCAAATATTAATAAGATTTTTAATTACATGCTTTTGACATATTTGTTATTATATACACATAAGCCTGATAAAATTATTAACTGTTATTAATTAATAATTATTTCGCTCCCTGTTCCTTTTTTACCATTTAGGATTATCACCATTTTTAAATTTTTGCTACTGACTAAATAAATATTTATAATTTTATATAAATACTATCTCTTTATCTCTCACTCAAATTAATCTAATTAACAATTTTTTTTATTTCATTATAATTTGGACTGTGTTTAATAGGGGTTAATAAAAGGTATAAATTGCAAAGTAAGATTAGGATTTTTTAGGGCTATATTTTAATTTCTAAAGATACCTATCCCAAAAACAGACTTCTCCTTGATAAGTTTAATTTTTACCTCCAAAAGATCTTTAATTTGAAACTAAGTTTCCATAAAATAACTTAAACTGTATTACTTCTCATAAGATTCCTAATGAATGAAGAAATTTTTGCTAAGCTATGTTCTTCTTTACACACACTAAATTTTCCCTAGTCTGCTTCACCCCGGTTTCCATGCCAGTTAATTTAAGCGTAATTCATTTGTCTTCATCCAGTTGTTTCCGATGCTAATTTGTTTGCGTTCGTAGTCCGCTGGACCCAAATCAGAGACACCCGCTTTGCTGGCAAAACAATTGATTGTTCGGTAACCCGCTTAACGATTGTTTTACTTTCGCTGATTGTTTTCCCTGTTAGTTGCTCATTTTAACTTGAAACGTGTTTGTAATTCTGCTATTATTTGCGTGCATAACTTAGATGGATCTGACAAGTATTTTTTTATTATAAAGATTTATTTTGTATTTACTTTACTGAGGATCCTGTTGAGCTTCATATATTTGAAAAATTAGGGACAATTAATAATATTTCTTGAGGCCGATACTGTATTTAGCATATTATCGAAGAAAAATCGACCAGAACATTTAGCCATTTATAATGTGAGCCACAGTGACAGAGAGGTTATTCAAATTAAAATGCGAGAAAATAAGAAAGATATACCCAGATAATTATTAAAATTGATTTGTGTTCTTGTCTGACATTTTTCATTTTTTACGACGTCGTTTATTTTTTACGGCCGCTTGATTATCTTGAATCTTGAATTTTTTTGTTGGTTTATTGATTTTCCTTTTTTTTTCTTGTTTTATGAATGAATATAAAATCAATAAAGGTCATTGAATGGTTATTAGTCATCTGAAGGTTTAAAAGATGTTTATCTCAAGTGTTAAAAATTAAAGACGTCCAGCTTTACAAGACTCAAAATTTCAATAATCCACCGGGGGGACCAAATGTTCACTCCAAAGTCTCGCCGACACTTTTGTAGATCGTACCCAAACAAATCTCGACTTTAATCCCATTTTTAGCTACTCCTAGAGTACCCTTATAGTATTAACCCACTGAATGAACACCTCATACTACACACAAAAACACGAAAATCTAATCCTAAGTACACTCGAAAAGTGTTCATAATAACAAAATACCGTTGCCAAAATAATCCCTGAATGTGAAAAAGTAAATGAAAAAGCGTCTCCCATAATCCAGTGGAGCTTTGCCAGTCTCATTCATCTGTTTCCCAGGTAAATGCTTGCCGGTAGGCCGTGGCTTTCGAGTGTGTTTTGTCTGAACAAACGCGCATCGTCGGCAAACATGGCCAACAACGTATAATAGGTTCATTATGCGGAAAGAAGAGCTCTCTCTATTCAAATATATTACACATTTGTGCGTCTGAGGGGTCTTTTTGCGGTTATACGGTGAGGTTTTAAATGCATTTAGGCGTGTTTTTTTCTGATGAGCAAGTTTAAATGTATGCCGGATTTTGTTACATAAGAACAAACAGCTCAGATACTGCCTAAAAGTGCTAAACTGATTACATATTTTGTATATGATTTTTAAGTATAAAGCACTAAGTATGAGCAAGAACTTGACTCAGACTTTATCTTAAAAATGATTGTTGTAATGGAAAAAATGCCCGATAAAAAGTAAAGGTATTTGAATATCAAAATTTTCGTTCGCCATTTTGAAATTCTTGAAAAGGAAATGATTCTATTTTATTCAATTTCTTATAATATCGAAATTTTATTTAGTTCCACTTGACTTCAAAATCAGCACTTCATTTCTAACTTAACTGTTTAAAAAAAATTAATTGATGACTGACTTTATTGTGAGTTTTTTATTTATGTAAGTTTTATTCTTTTGCTTTTTTATCAAAATTATTTTTGCATTCTATGATATTTTTTGTTAATTTTATGTAATAAAAATGCAAAATAATCGGTTCCATGTAAAAATATGATCATAGAAGGTTTCTATAATATATTTTTTTTGTTTTAGTTTCTCTAATAATATTTTAATAATTCTCCTTCTTATAACCAGCTAAATTATTTATTTTTAAATATTATGTTTTTTAGTCTAAAACAATATACAGAGTTATATAATCTTTTCTGAAATTATTATTTTTCGTTAAAAATTAGGTATTTTAACAAGTAACTTTTGGGAAAATTAGGACAGTAACACTTGGACCAATTAATTAAAAATTTATGATAAAAACAAAATTGTTAAATTATTAACGTCGTTTTTTAAACTTTAAAAGAAAATTTGACTAAACCTTATTTTTTTCTTAAAAACAATCAAGTTATTTACTATTAATTAAGGGACACTCTATATAAATTATTTATTATTTTCTAAAGAAAAAAAAATACTACTTACCTTCATAAAACTAAAAACTGCCCAAAGTATTTTGTTTAAATATATTTTTTTTAATTAAACAATACCAGGTAGACATATATACAAGATTCTACGAAAACGAACAAAATGCTTATGATTTGTTTCTTAATTTTATTTGATGCATTTAGAAGTAATTATAAAAATATTATGAAATTTAAATAGAGTTCCTTGAAATTTTATAAATTTAATTTCTCTAATATGAGTGTCATATAACTGAATACTTTTCTTCTTCTGAGTAGTTAAATTATTTATTTATTTTCTTAATTTAATAACATTTTTTCAGTATTTTTAAGTGCAATAATTTTTTTAAGTAAAAAATTTAAAAATCAACTGACTATTATACCACTAAAAGGCTTAAGCTAAGTTAATTATAATATTATAATTATTACTATTATATCATAATAATTAACAAAAAAACATAAGTAACAAGGACATTAAACGAGGCTTAAGTATAAATTTAAATATAAATAATTTTATATAATCCTGAGGATAACCACATATTGGACGAGATGTCGATAAATATGACTAAACTGATAAAGTTTTTCAACTGAATACTTTTCTTTTAATTATAATTTAATTTTTTTCGCTTCCTAGTTTTCATCCATAGAATATTATTTATTAATTCGTTTTTTATTTTTTGCCAGCAATTTCTTGTTTATTCTTTTAAAAAAGTAATATTTTATTGGAATTAAATTTAATCTGACTTTTATTTAACTTAAAAATTAATTTCAATGACTTAGTCAGGATTTCTTACAATTAAATCATCCTTTTCTCCTATTTTAATAAAAACTCTTTAATTTTTTTCTAGTTTAAGTAATATACAAACGTTTCAATTAATGATTTTTATTTCATATTTTAAAAACAATTTTTTCTTCTTTGTTCACAATAATAAAATCGATAAATCAGTCAATAACGTGCATAGCTTGAATAGAGACATTTTTTTATTGGGCTAAATCTTTTGTACTAATAAGGCCTAAAAACTACCTTGACTTAATAATAAACTGTCTTGTTTGATGCAGATAGTGCAAATCTCAGATTTAACGTTAAAGATTTCAGAGATGTCATTTGAATCTTCAATATTTTCTTTATCGTTTCCTTTGAAATTGGCATTGGTATCATATAGACAGACACCTCTTATTTGAACAAAATAGAGTTATCATTTGGTCAATCTTTTAAACATTTCTAAGCAAAGCGTCTAGTTATCGTTTTAAAAATTATAACTCTTTTGATTCGAGTATAATAATATTTGTGTTAAAGTACTAAAAATAAATTTGAAAGAAAAATAGATGAAATTAAAATAAGAAGAGCATTACAAATAGAGAAAATTCATGAGCAACTCCTATTAATACTGACAACTGGACCAATTAATGCAAAATTTATAATAAAAAATTAAAAAAGTCAACGTTATCTTTTAGATTAAAAAAATTCGACTAAACCCTATTTTTTGAAAAGAATTGCTTTTAAATTGTTTACTATTATTAACCGGACACTATTTACTTTATCAGATATATTTTTAAAATCACAACTGATACCAAATAGAAATATGGCAACTTACAAGATCCTCCAAAAACAAACAAAATTCCTAAAAAATTTTTTATTTTATTTACTTTGCGTTAAGCAGTTAATAACAATTTTATATATATCTAAATCTAATTAATTATATTTATATAAAATATATTTTAAATTTTAATCAATTTATTTATATTTTAATTATATATTATTAGTTTTTAGTATTTTCTCATTCATGTCTGACATCATCTGGCTTTCTTTTAAATTCGACTTACGAGTTTTAATGATTTGTCAAGGATTTCTTACTTTAAAATCATCTATTTTAATAAAAACTCTATTAATTTAATATTTTATTTGATTTTTAATTAATATACAAAAATTTTAAATAATGATTTTTTTACAGTGTCTTATGTATATTGAAAATACAAAAATATATACGAAATCACATACCACGTCCTAATTACCGTTATCAGGACACTAGTACTTTTTTATTTTTTTTTATATTTAATATAATTTTTTATTAACTGAACTTTTCTAACAAAGAAAAAATTCTGCTTTGGCCACAAAACTAAAAAAGATAGATGACTCAAATAGTATGCATAACCTAAATGGATCTAATACACTTATGTTTTTTTTAAATTTTGGTAGAACACGTTCTTTATTTGGGTAAAAACTTTTACACTCTTATAATACCACCTAAAAACTACCATGTCAAATATTAATAAAAACTAATCATGTTTGACGGAAATTATTAATATTTAAAACTTCATTCACCTTGTGTAAAATTGTGTATACTTGACTATATAACATCCTAACCCGATTAATTATAATAAACCTACCTGTTCCTTTTTTTTTGATGGACAAGATTGGTTTAAATGCGATAATTCTTAGAGTTCTATAAAAAATAATAAAAAAAACATATGTAATAAAGGCATAAACAAAACTTCTTAAAATTGATATAATAAATCCTGAGGATAACCACATATTAGATGAGACATCGATAATTATGATTAAACTGATTAAGTTTTATTTTAATCTTTTCTTAAACATTGTGAATTTTAATATTTTTATGACTTTTTTTTTGTAATTTTTAAAAGTTAAATTTGTCAATTTAGTCTCATATTTTCGTTATTTATCTGCTTTTTGCCTAAAATTTTATCTTTTCGTCCATAATTGAATTTATGTTTTAATTAAACTTTCTCGCTTCCTGGTTTACCCTTATTTGATTTCCGCTGGTTTACACATTATATATTGATTATATTTTATTTTTTGCAAGGATTTTGTTGCTTAATAAAAAAAAATACTAGAAATAATATTTTAAGTCTGATAATCTAACTTATAAATATTAAGATTAGCCCTTTTCTTCTAATTAAAAAAAAATTATGGTTTGATTTTAGTTTAAATAGTATATAAACATTTTCAATAATAATTTTTATACCATATTTTATAAAGATTGAATACTAAAACAACAGTATATTATTTAATGAGCATACAATGACAGCCATTACTCATGAGGATGAAATTTGCGACACGAGCCGCACGTGAGTGTTGTAATTATACGAGTGAATAATTGCTTATTACATGCGAGGTGTCCAAAAAATTTGCACATGTTTTAAATAAAAAATCAGTTTTTTAAGTAAATTTAAAAGGTGAAATAATTTCGTAACATTTGCATTTTCACTATAACCCGCATAGAAATTCTAATCTTTCTGTAATAACAATTTGCTATATTCGAAATATTTATTACATCAATGAAAAAAATTATCATATTATAATACAGTTTTAATTTGATGTGTTTTCTTTCTAATTGTTAACTGAATGAAAAATTTGACTTGCAGTATCCATCCAATCCATTTTATTTATAAGTGAGTCGTCTATGTGATATTCCCACTTCACAAGTATCTTCTTAGTGTGTGTCTGTGTATTGCTCAAGATTGGTAAGGTTTACATAATTGGAAATCTTAATAAATCTAATAGTCTGGATAATAATTTTTTTATTTATATACGAATAATATACAAAATAAATACGAATAATATACGAATGAATTATCAAAATTATCAAAATGCATGAATAATAAACCCATTATTAAACAGTCGTGGAAAAAATCACATACCTCACGTCTTAATTTGACCATTATCTGAAAAAATTGTATTATTTTTTTCTATTTTTTTTTTATTTAATATGGTTTTTGCTATCTAAAATTAAAACTATTAAAGTATTTTTAAAAATAAACCAATTTTTATAACTTAAATGAATCTAACACACTTTTTGTTTTTTTTAAGTTTGGCAAAACATGTTTTTTAATTAAAAAACTACTCTAATTTAACCATCCGGTTTGACGCTGATTGCAGAAATCTCAAACTTTTTGCACCCTGCGAAAAATTATATATACTTTACTATATATCATCCTAACCCGATTAATTTTAATAAACCCACCCTTTCCTTTTTTATACCTATTGTTCACACCTAAACAAAAATGGCGCTGTTACCTCCCCCCGACGGTTTAGCCGGTCACGCAGCTGTTTGGTTACTCTATCAATCCATTCTTGCTCTATTGTCGCACGCTATCTTTCCATTCATTTATAAAATAAAGCGATTAAGTATTTACATCGAAAGTATTAATCCTCTATCATACCCTACAGTCCACTTTAACAATAGGACTAGCACTAATCTCTAAAAAAGACACTATACACATAGTCGACAAGCAGGCTCAAAACAGTGACAGTTCGAGGATATCTGTATTTATTGGCCAGGAGAAAAAAAGCGGATGCAGACATTTTGTAAAAGATTAAAAAGCTTATTAAGACCCCCGGTATTTTATACAGTGTGTTTTTTTATGCTGCTATTGTGCCCTATTTGAATGAAGATGTATACGCCGAGGGTGGAATGTGTTTAACCGCAGTGAACTTTCTGAAATGTATCGGGTTTCACGGTTCCTTCTTCGGTTTCGATTCCTTTTTTTTTTTGAAGACGTTTTTGTTTGGGGGGGTTTAACTTGAGGTTAGGCTTGTTTATTGGATTGCTATGAGATTGTAAAGCCTAAAAGTATGTGCATATTTATATCAATACGAAATCAATGGATTACAATAAGGGTTCATTTCTATAATAGAACTTAGCTACGCCAGAGAAATATAATTTCAATTTTTATGTAACTAAAAAGATTTTTTTCTTAATTTGTTACTAAGAACTCAACATATTTCATGTATTTTATATGAATTAGTATAAATTATTAAAGTTTAATAAAGAATGTATGCCACATGCATTTAAATTATGCATAATATAATGATATTTTTATTATAAATTACTTTCATGTGTTTAAAGCATCCAAATAAGCTTGGAAGCAATATGTGGAGCGCATTTCTTTCAGTATACAGAATTGCAAACAATATATTTAATTAAATATTTTGAGATACTGAATCAAAATTTCACAAGAGACAAACAAGAACAACCATCATCTTACATAAAAAAATACTTTCACTTATTGAGTCCATAGATGACCATTATAAAAAGGGAGAAATTCCAGAAAGGAACCAGTGCCAATTCTATTTACTAAATTCACCCTATATTATAATTGTTCTCTAAATAAATTTTTTTCTTTATTAGCGGCGCACATTACTTCTCTCATTTCCACACCAGATCGTTGAAATAAAAGGCGTCCAATAAACAAGCGGTTTTTCATAAAATATTAACTGGGATTTATGTGGTCAAAGCAATTGGCCTTTCCCATAATGCCAGGACGTTGGACGTCATTAATTATAGGTTAGAACGGCCGCGATTTTATTTTTTCTGTAAAACAACTTTCGCGCTTGCAAGTTTTATGACCGAGTCTGTTTTGGTATGATACAGACCATTAAATATAATATTTTTAACTTTTGATGATTATAAGTCATAAAATTTTGTCTAATAAATGTTCAGATATAAATGACCATTCCGGGATATACTAAATTCATTATGAAATATACGAGCCTAGCATGGTATTCCGTGTTGTATAGATCCTTTTCTAGGATATCCCTAGGCCCAATTTATGTTTAAATATTCCCTGTGTCTTATGTAAAAATATGTCAAACAAATAATTTTTGATTATTATCCTTTATCTAGAGGAATTAACCTGTTTTTATCTGTATTCTTGAACTCTTAGTTCGTTCTTTGGTCTATTTAATTTGGATCGAAATCACTTAAGTTACTATTATTATGAATAAATGTAAACATCTGTAAACGATTTGTTCTAATAACTCATCTAAGAACTTTCATAAGACTCCTGATGATTAGATCTTCTATATGAAAAGCTCTATCAGCCGCTCTATCTTGGTCGCTCTAAATATTGATAGTTTTCTCGTTCTTCCTTACTTTTCACTTATTAAATATTTAAAGAATCTTGCCCATTTAAGGATTCAAATTACTATAATTTGAAGTTCTCACAGCAATAATTTAACTAAAAACTTTATTCGTAAAAATGTTTGCCATTCACTTTATTAAAAGCCTTTGCAAAATGAATATAAATATTTGACGTTTTATGAAAGTTATATTTGGAAACAGTTTGGTTAGGTTAGTTTTCCTTTATTTAACTTCTATCATTTAAGATTTATCCTAATTTTTCAAGTAAGATTATACGGTTTGTCAAATGTCGGTTTTTTCTGTATACTTCATACTTTTAAGATGATCTACTTATTTTATTATAAGTCTTTTCATAAAATCTGCCCTTTTCCGTATAATCTAATATATTTTATGGAAGAATGCAAAAATGCAAAAAAATCTAAATTTAAAAATTCAAATATTCACACAGTGTTGGGCGCCAAAAATACATGTTTTTTAATATTTTTAATATTTTAAGTTTTTTAATATGGTAATATGGTATAATTTATAAAAAAATTACTCACCTTTTCCCTCAATTTTTCAAAAAAAAAAAGAAAAATTAAAATATTCACACGGTGTTGGGCGCCAAAAATACATGTTTTTTAATAGGTAGAGAAATGTTGAAAATAGAAGTTGAAATAAGAAACGAAGACTGATGCTTGCAATAAATAAGAATCTGTAGCAACTATAAAAAATATTTTTTATTCATGTAATTTGTACCCATTCAACTTCCGGATATGCTGCAATTTGTGTCCGTCCAATTTCCTAGACTGATGCATTTATTTTGTTAAATGGTACAATTCATAAAAGAATTATTGTGTAATTTGTATGGGGACAGCTTCCAAAGTTCAACATTTGATACTCTTACATGTGTGTACAAAGATGACTGTTATTAATTCAAATTATTTTTTTCCATGCAATTTGTACCCGTCCAACTTTTTGGTCTGCTGTAGATTTATCTTCTTTTTCAAGTAAGAATATACGGTTTGTCAAATGTCGGTTATTTCTGTATACTTCATACTTTTGAGATGATCTGTATATTTTATTATAAACCTTTCCATAAATTCTACCTTTTCCTGTACAATCTGATATATTTTCTCGAAGAGAGCAATAAAAACAACAGAATCCATCGACATTTTTCTCGGGTCCATCGTAACTTCTGCAACGACAGAAAAATACATCGGCAGCAAAAAAAGAAGTACATTTGTAAAACCTTATCTGAAAAGGACAGACCTGTCTTGTGACTTTGCCGATTCCTGAACCGATAACACCTCTCTCCTTTTATATCTTAAAGGATTTTTCTGTCTGAATATGTTTTATTTTGGTTGATATGACCGTGTTATGGAACATTAAAATTTATCATCTTTTTATTTTATTTCCTTGGCTTAATTAAAAACTTTTTTGTTATTATTATCATCGTCATTGGAATTTGAATAACTAAAGATTCTACCAAAGGAAAATTGGAAAATATGAAATCTAACATTTTCAGTAAACTAGGTAACTTTATTAGTTTTGGGTTAGCTGATATCATCCATTTGCAATTGTATTTTATTAAAAATTTTGCTCAAACTTAAAAATGTTGACCCATTAAATAATTTGTTAAACTGAAGTTCATTAAAGAGGTTATTTAAGTTTTCAATTGCTCTTATACAGAAAGCATTCTATTCAGTGAATGTCGATTAGGTGAATGAAGATTTTGCAATGAAATCTTTATTGAAAACTCTATCATATTGATAATGTTTGTGTATAGGACCCTTCTTCACTTTTTATTCTGAATTTTTTTAGTTGTTTCACATTTTTTTTTTAATCGTCGCTGTATGCTATTATCACTTATCATTACTCACAGCGTCATTGAATAAACTTGAAGAATTACTTATTAGATATAAGAATATTTTATGAAAAAAATATTATAAATTATAAAATTATTTTTAGTAATTTAAATAGCTTTTGATTTGGATAATGTTATCTGTTAATAAGTATCTGGTAAATTATATAAGGAGGTCAAAATACAGCTTACTACAACAAATAAGTAAAGGGAAAGATTCAAAGAAAAAATATCGGAAGAAGACGCCAGTCGTGGTTGAAAAGTCTATATTGCGTTCTCTATATTCAAAAAAGTAAGGACCAACAACTCCATTTCAAACTTCACAAAATGACTGATGAACAATGGTTTGATAATTTTTAAGAGGAGTTTGGAAAGTGTAAATGTATAGAAGTGCAATTTTGTCAAACCCATAAAAGTGTAAATATTTGCTCTTATAACCAATTAGTTTGTATATATGTAAAGTTTTCTGCAAACTTTTTCTTCCTAGTATAATATTAGGCATTATTTTACAATATTTGCCTTTGTTTAGGATCTCATAACTTTTCAATATAAAGAAATAATCCCTAGTGAAATGATAGTAGTGTGATTAGCCCTACGAATTAAATTTCAATAGATAATACTTTCCTCTTTTTATGTTTGCATAAGTACATACATAAAATAATTATTTCTTAAACGACTTTGAACGTAATAGTCATTTTTTCATAATACGAAAAAAATCAAGATAACCATCAGAGATCTAAAAAGGACCCATTTAACTTCGACCAAACACGTTTCAGTTTGTTACCAAACACCTTTTGACATCAATCCCCTTTGTAAACCAGATTCTGCCATTCTTTACCCATAAAAAGAGATATATATCTTTATTAGATCTTGATTTTTTGATACGCGGGGCCTTATGGTCCATTTCATAACAGAGAAAAGGACAGATTATCATCTAGAAGTCAGATCTATATCTGGCATTAGCAGTGATAAATGGCGTTTGGGACGGGATCTTTTTTTAAATAAAAAATTATTTAATTCGCTCGTCTTTTTCACCCGGGGGCAAACGGCTCAATTAAAACCCATCGGGGCATCAGCCGCCCTTCCTCTTCCCGTCCATTAAAATCACTTTATCAAGGGAATCGCGATGTAAATTAACGATCCAAAGTCGTACATGACTCCCACGTAAAGTTTCTTATCTGGCAAACCGATCGGTAAGAAATACGTTATTTTAACTCGAGGGTTATACCGTGTAAGAAGGAGCCAGG
Organism: Anthonomus grandis grandis; assembly: GCF_022605725.1. Taxonomy (NCBI): domain Eukaryota; kingdom Metazoa; phylum Arthropoda; class Insecta; order Coleoptera; family Curculionidae; genus Anthonomus; species Anthonomus grandis. Next base: position 11,826,190 of record NC_065558.1, read on the forward strand.
TGATCTTGAATTTCACCCATGGTATACTCGTAACTTGATACACCTTTAGCTACTTTATTTTGTAAAAGAGCATTGGTACGCCCACGAGGGTTTATTTCTTTTTTTCAAAACGTTGGTAGATTGGCAGTTTTGTGGTTGTTTAGGTATTTCAGTAATCGATACGTTTTTATAATTTAAGAAGTAAATTGTATTGTGCTTTAAATATTGTAAAGAACAGAAAAATGTCTATTAAATAATAAAACTTATTTCACTTTTTAAAGACTTAGTTAATTAAAGCAGTTTATTGCTAATATAATATTCTATAAATGAATCGTGAACATGTTTTCAAGTACTTCATATAAAAATTCTTATGAATTATATAAATATTTAATTGATTTCTTATGGAATGTTTTATGCAATAAAGTTGAATTTGTACATAAGAAGTACTAATTGGCATATTAATACATTTACTACATATATAGTTATTAAATTCTTTTATAGCAATGCATCAATTTTTGTAATAGGATTTTACTAGCTTGCTTTATATATTTTTTATTTTTTTAACTAAAAAATCGATGACATGTTATGAGCCAGTTTTTACATATTGATGGCTTAAAATCAGCTTAGTAGCAGATTTTACTTTTTATTGAACCAGCCTCATTCCATTCGTTTACTACATCTCTTATTGTCACCCAAAAAAATGTTTGCCTCTTTATATTTTGATATTTACAACAGATCCATCACCCCATATCACCTCAGTGAGTTTTTATTACTGAATCTCAAAACTAAAGAACAAAATCATAAAATATACAGTAAAACTTCATCCCTAAACACCTCTAGTTCCATACCTCTCAGCTCTATCACATAAATCACTGATGATAGCAGTATGTTGAGTGATGGCTTAAAGAAAGAGCAACCTGGGTAAGAATCAAAAGTTGATCCAAAGGACGAAGAAGAGATATGTGAAGGAACTAATCAAATTTATAACATTTGAGAATATTTTTATTTCTTCCAGGCACATGAGTTAGATCCTGGTTCTCTATGAACTCTATGATAGCTAAAAGAATGCACTTAACTGCCTAAAAGAAACGAAATAATTCTTCCAGGCGCAGTTAAGTTGGAGCCTAATGGTGCTCTATGTCAAGTGGTATACAGCACCAAACTACCTGGAAGAAATCATCCACTCCTATCCAGACCTCTGTCAGATAATCTAAATACTATAAAGACACCATCCTCCACAACTTAAAAAAAATATAAGGTTCTTAGCATCTAATCTGGAAATCCTAAGGAAACCTCTGCTTAGTCCAATCCAACTTCGTCCAACCAACTTAGAGTCTGAATTTATACTCGAAGTGAAGAATCAGTGAATACACTGAATTTTACTTTTCACCTATATTATGTCAAATCATTTTCTTATATGACTCCTGTATGATATTCTATCCTTTTTTCATGGCATATCAGTTTTATTTATTACAACTATCACTATCACCCCGGAAAAATATGTTTTTCTTTATATTTTGTAATTTACAATAGATTCATCATCCCATATCACCCCAGTGAGTTTTTATTACTGAATCTGAAAAGTAAAAAAAGAAATCATAAAATATACAACAATTTTTTATTCTTAATCATCCCTACATCTCTAGTTTCATGCTTCTCAGCTGTAAAAGATCATGTAAATGATCTTTATTAAATTAAAGCATTTTCTTATGTCAATCCTGTACATTTTAGCTCTTTTTTCATTACAGATCGTTTTCATTTATTAAAACTCCTATCCCTTAAAAAATATTTTAAAATTCACACCAGTTTTTATTCCAAGTAGTTTTCATTTATTATAAATGAAGTTTATAGCTTCTATAATCATCTAATTTTCTATTTATATTTAGTCATTTTCAAAAAAGCTAAATGACAATTTATTCATTAGAAGTGTCATTATTATCCCAAATTACCTAATGCAGCTAATAGAAAAAAAAATTAGCTAAAATGTTTGTAACCACCCTAAGAAAAAGCAACCTGAAAAAGAAGCAATAGTTGATCCAAAGGACGAAGAAGAGATGTCTAAAGAAACTGACCAAATTTATAGGACTTAAGAATATTTTTATTTTTTCCAAGCACATGAGCTTTCTATAAAATCATTCTTATAGACAGTTAAGGTAGAGAGCACTTAACTGCCTATAAGGAATCATTTACTTCTATCCAGACCTTGGTCTTTTTCGAGTGTCATGCAAATTCTTGACTAGGTGTCCGTTATTTGCTTTTGTCAATTGCAGTTATTTAGGGTATTTGAAAAATATTTATTCCCATCCATTATCTAATATTCCGCAACCATGAAAGCTTCCTTCTTCCTATTCCCTCTTTTTTTCCTTCGATCTTACCTGAAGGGTAAGGGGCTGGAATTCATAGTGTTTTCCTCTCATAATATGCCCTAAGTATAATTTTTTTTATGTTTTATTACTTTAAGAAGCTCACGATCTTCTATCAGGCATCTACACCGTACAAAAAAACTGATCAAACATAACATTTTAGAGTTCTGTATTTTAGTTTGAAGTTTAGATTTTTATTTGTGAGGATTTTTTTGAATTTAAGGAAGGTAGCCCTTGACTGTTATATTCTATATCCAATCTCTTGTCTTGGATCCCAATTTTGGTTCATACATAATACATCTTAGATACTTAAATTGCTTCACTTGCTCAATATTTTTCGCATATACCTAAATTCTGATTTGTGGAATATCAGTCTTACTCTTACACTTTTTTTTATATCGAACAGCTCGATTGTTGATAAGTTGCTCAATCGAATATCCACTTTCTGGTTCCAATACAGATTGCTAATTATTCGAATGTCTTTACCATCTAGACGCAGATCCTTAAAGTGCGATATTTACGAAACTAAAGAAGTCAAAGGAATTCTCGTAATCAATGCAACATATTAAAACATCCTTTCGTTGTCCCTCATAATTTTGTATCAAGGTTTGTGTACTGCATATTGCTTTTCTTGTTCCGAAATCATTCTTAAACCTCACTAACTGCTACCGTTAGCTTATTGCCATTTTTGATAGAGGCTCGAATGCAAAAAAGCTTCGGAAAGTGGCTTATTAGCCTTATAAACCGGTAATCTTTGTATATTCTTTGCAGATCTTAATAAGATAATCTAAATACCAAAAATATCATCCATCACAACTCAAAGAAATTTAAGGTCTTCAGTATGTAATTTTGAAATCCTCAGAAATCGTCTCCTTAGACTTTTTATTCTAAAATCCAATCCAACTTCCTCCAACTATCTTAAGGTCTTCATACTCCAGTAAAGAATTAGCAAATATTCATCAATTAAAAATCAGCCTAATATCAGATTTTACTTTGCATTTTTGTATATAAATCCTGTATATTTTATCCTTTTTTGCAATTTTCCATTTATATATGCAGACAAACACACAAAGTTAGATGAAAAGTTCGTCATTAGTAATGTTACACCTTAATCCACTAATTTGCCGCCATATATTAGGTCTCTTATGGCGGATTTCATGTATTTCGAATGGAAGTATTATCCAAAATCATCCAATCATCTAAAAAAGGTTTCCTTTATTAAAAATTTCATTATCACTCCAATTAACCCAGTTTCTTTGTAAGACTAAAACTATTATCATCTTAAATCATCCAATTCTTTTTATATTTATCCTATTTTTTAATGAATTTTTATAACAAGTCGGATTCGTTTATCACCACAATCATCACCTTGAGTGACCCAATTGTATCTTTATAAATAGTTTTTTGCAAAATAATGTTATTTTAAAAACGGTTTCATTCATTACAAATGATAATTATAATTTTTTTGTTATACTGCTATCCGCAAATTTGTTAATTGGATTTCACAAATAAAAGAAAAACATAATATCGATCAAAAGTTGGAAGAAAGAGAAAGAAACTGACGACACAATTATCTGCAAACACTCAAAATAAATTCATCAGATTCTAAAGAAGGTATATATACTATATTATACTATATATATATATACTCAGGTAACTAAAACAAATTTACAAAAGAAAAAAACACATGTTCTACCCGCCCCTTCTGCTCAAAAGAGAGAAAGTGACCACTTCAAAGAAAAAAAAAACTGTAGTAAATTATTTTTTATTGTATCTTAGTCAAGCCGCAGCCCAATGGTCCTTTTATTTTCAATTTTCTGGAGTCACTGAACTAGAAATGAATTATTAAGAATACCAGGAAGGATCGCATAAGTTCAGTATTAAATAATTTTTTTAAAAAATAGTTATTCTATATAATGCGTATATATTCAACTAAAAAATTAAGATTGATGTATAAAATCACGAGGCCCATATAGGCAATTTTCTGCCGAGCATTATACCATTTTACCCTTGACAATGGAACCATTTAGAACCCATCTGTAGCTTTCAGAGAGATCATCAATCTTATTACAAATCGATATATGAATCTTTTCTACTTTGAATGCGTTTTATAAATTGATCATCTGACATTTGGTTTTAATAAATTTTTTTATTGTTTTTTGATTCAGAGAAATAGTCGAGCGCAAAATGATTTTTTATTTTATTTCAAGGACAAACAATTTATTACCTAATGTGCCAAAAACATGTTTCGGTGCCACACGGCGATCTGTTTTATTTAACCAGAAATCTGGCACATTGGCCGCATTAAAACATAAATAAACTGTTTCGAACACCTACATAAATCACGCAATACACGCAACGGTTTTAATTTGAATTAAATTGACTTACTACTAGGAAATTTTTATTCCGAGGCAAACAGGGGAAAAAACAGTGTGTACCTGTTGTCCTACGTTTTCACGGATTAGTGCACAGATCGTATGCAACTGACTGAGAGAATATATTGGGCCAATAAATAATAATAAATCAAAAATAAATAAAAAATGACAGGGAGGCAGTAAATCACGATTTACGGCCAGGCATATTTTAACCTTTGGCCAAAGTAGCGTCCTCGGGCGAGTTCTCATAAAAGGATCTTCTCTCATTCTTTTCAGAGGTGACATGCATATGGACCGAATTTTTCGATGTGAAGGACTTATTTAGACAGGACCGGACAATAGAATTAATAACTTTCACATTTTTACCTCATTATTTTGTTGTTTCATTTTTCTGATATTTTCAATGGTGATTCTATATTATTTGAACAAAGAAAGTTTGTTAAAAAATCAAAATGTCCTCTTATTGCCTTGAATCTTAAAATTCTGTGAAAAATACCTAAAAAAAAACTTTTAAATTTCACCCCTTAACATTTATTAAGTCACAAAATGTATGAAGATTTTCCAGATTCAAACTTTTTTGAAATGTTTCGAGCTGAGCCGTATTAATTAGTATTAACTCGTTCATGAGTGGCAGTGTAATCGTAAAACTAACACCAGTGAGGTAGTACGGATCACTGTATTTAATATATCCTATAATTAACAAAACTTACAATAAAATATTAATGTTAAACCTGTAGAAAACGACTTTATACACAATACAAATGATGTGATCCAAACCCCCAAGTTTAGTGTTTCTTGAGCTTTGACTATTTTATAAATTTAATTTTTTAAAATTTACCTTGTAAGAATAATCATTTTTTAATAATATTTTCAAGTTTTTTATGATGCTTTGATCTTAAAACCCGTCTTATCCTTTTTTGGAAGAAAAAAATGATGTATATAGCAACTGTTAATAATTCAAATATCATTTTAAAACTGGCCTTATTTATTACATTTATCAGTCCAAAAATCGTCTTGTATATGCGACCCAGGAACGCAGAATTTTATTTACATGTTCGTGGTGGTGAGATTTATTATTTTTACGCCATTTCAAAGAGTGAATGCTAGAGTATTTGGTTGTATTAAGAATTATTAAAGCACGCATTTAAAAAAAAATTTAGAATAAGTATTGGGAGATGGATGAAGAGAGTGAAGTCAATGAATTTTTTGAAGGAGGAATTAACGAAGATACAGTTTAAGAAACCTGTATTTTCTGGAATATCTCATGAAATGTATTTTAACAAAAAGTATGATAAATTAAATCCTGCATTTTTTCATGCTATAGATTGTCTTATCCGTTTTATTTTAGGTTGTTAAGTTTTGTTGAAATGGACTTAAACGGAGTTAAGTAAACGCTAAAATAACTACCGTAATAGTTATAATAATTCTGTAGATATAACAAATGCATTTATATTTTAGTATGAAACGTTTTTTGCTAATTATGAAATTTTATTCATTATGGACAAGGCAAGTTTTGGAATGGAACCAGTCAAATAAAATGAATATTATCTTGAAAATCAATTGAAGCGATTTTCAATTACAAATTCTATAGCTAAAATTATAGAATTAGAATAAATTCTAATAAGATTTGAAACATCAGAGTGGCATCACTACAAAACTTAGTTATGTCTGTTACAAAATATAAGCAAACTTCAGTCAGAAGGAGATAAAATATCTTCAATAATTTTACTCTTAATATATTTAAAGATATTCCTGTATCGCTTAAATCTCATATCCTACAAACATTCCTGGTATGTTTTGTATTTCTAAGTAATGACATAAGAATAATAACTTAATATGTGTACTCATAATTTAATATATTTCAGAACAAGAAATAATAATAATAATAATAATAATAATAATAATAATAATAATGAGAACGCAGGTTTTTATTTCTACAATACAAATAATTTATCAAATGTTTTCAGAGAAAAGAAAGAACATATTATCCCTTCTTTTTGGTCTTTTTACTATCTGGAGGGTGTAGTGATAATGATTTAGATACGTGATTAAATTTGTTATTTCCATGCGTTTCTATCTTGTGCTCGATGTATTGCCTCATGCGTTGAGCATCTCGTAATTTCTTTTAATCTGTCTATCCACCTCACTGGAAATCGTCCTTTAAGTCTTTTTCATCCATCGTTCCATGTCATCTGTTCTTTAAGCCGTCTGGCCAAAGTAACTGATATATGCTCTATTAATTTGGTTTACTAGACACTTTTGATACAGTTCTTGTAGAAGGAAGGCGTTTCTATGTTCTATCCATAATACTTTTAGAATTTGCCGCAAGATCAAGGAACTGATCAGTATTACTTTCACTGTTTCTGTAATGTTTTTGGCCAATTTTTTCTTGGTTAGCCTCGATCTTTTAACGGTCAACAATCCTAAGTATACAAACTTGTCCAGCACATCATATGTCTCTTCGCTTTTGATATTGGATGTATCATTGGATCGATTGATTAACATTATTTTGATTTTATTTGTTGATTCTTATACCGTATTCTCTACTATAGTTCTCTGATTTGTTCATTATATTTGTCAATTGTTCTTCGTCTGCTCCAGTAATCAGGGTGTCGTCCGCATACCTCAGGTTACTAATTTTTCTTTCTCCAATTGACCACATAGTCCACTTTCCCAGTCATCAAGAACTTTCCTTATGATGTATTCATTCTGACCTTGAGAGTTATTGTTAAAATATCAGTTGCTTGAAAATAGTCATTTTCCTATCATTCTTCATAAAAGTGATCAGTTTTCTGAGTCGAACGCTTTCGTATAGTCCACGAAGCACAAATATAATTTTAAGTTATGTTCGATCGCTTTTTCAATAATCTATCAGGCATTGAGTAGCTACTCTAGTGTACATACCTTTACCTAACATAACCCCCTCTGTTCATCCGATATTTGTGGAAGTAGAAATATTTTAAAACTTTCATTAACGATGTAGAGTAATACCTTCCTTGCATTTGGAATGAGTGTTACTATTCTGTTATTATTGCGTAATCATTTTTGCCTAATGGACACGATTATAGATTTGCACCATTCCATTGGTCCTTCGCCTGTTTCCCATATTTTAGAGCATAGCTCTTTCTCTTATCATTCTCTTTCTTGTTTTTCTAAAATTTCTGGACTAACTGACTTATATAAATCTCTGCAATGTTGTTTTAATACTTCTATAATCTTTAGTTTAGTTCTGTACTTCTAAGTTATACCTTGAACAAATCCCTAAAGTTTGACAAGTCAATATTTATCACGGAAACTGCTTGACGACTCTTCTTCGGCAAAAAAAAGATAAATTTCAGTACCATCCGCATAGTAGCGACTTTTACAAAATAAAAATGCGTTAGGTCTCCAAAATTGAGCCTTGAGTTACTCCACCTAATATTTTCGTCTGACGATATCTTCCCACTATACGTTACCTTTCTTTCTTGCTTTCTGCTGGTCAAATAAATCTGTAAAAATACTTTATTTAAACTAAGTGTAGTGCAATAATGACCAAATTATCTTATAACTAAGAGTATCAAAGACCTTCCTAAAATCCAACAACACTAGAGCGGTAGGTGGTTTAGAGTAATTTGTTTGTATCGATATTACTAAGTATGTTATTACAGATATTATATACAGATTAGTAAAAATAACTAATAGTTAATAGTAAGTAATAACAGCCTTGTCTGTTAACAAGGCTGTCCCACAACCATGTTTTTTGTTAAAACCAAGTTGAGTATTGGGATGATTTTAATTTAGGCAAATTGCTCTGACAACTAGCTAAGTAGAATAGATTCAAAAATCTTAGACATAGTAGGCAGAATACTAATAAGACGAAGCTGAATCATAGAATCTTGTTCAATGCATTACATAGTTTATTTCTTCCTGAGCCTTGTGTATTCGATTTTTTGATCAAGGCCTTCTTCATATGTTTCCATTTATTTCTGTTCTGTGCTTGCCTCATCCATTGGCGGTCTTCTTCTGGTTAACTTGTCCTGGAAGGGACTCTACTATAGCAAGATTTTTATCCATCGTCCCTCCTGTATTTTGCTTTGTCCTGCAAAACTCCATTTAAGCTCAGCTATTTCCTCACTAACATCTTTAATCTGAGTCACACATGTGATGTGTTTATTTCGCCTCCTATCGAGTAACGACAATCCAAGCATTTATCTTTTCGTCGCACATTGTGTTATACTGAGTATTTCTATCAATTTTTTTTATTATGGTTCATGTTTAGGCGCCGTATGTCATTACTGATAAAATACTTTTTCTTTTTCTATACCACACACACAGAAATTGGTTATAAAGTTGACTTCTTAAATGAATTGGGATTTTTCCATTTTTCAAAGTGTTATTTAGTTTTCGAAAGGCTGCCCAAGCTAGTCTTTTTCTTTTTTCTATTTCTTGGGTTTGATTATGTCTTTTTAGTGACAGTACATGAATACTCGAATTTGGAATTGAGGGTCTTCTCTAAATAGCACGTGTGTCTTTGGAAGGTTTATCTGAAATCCGACTGTTGTCATCTTCTTCTGTAGTTTTTCTAGTTCCTATTTGTTTGCCAATATTAAAAATTTTAACTTAGTCAGATTCATACCTAAGATAGTTTAATCTTTTCTATTTAGTGTTACAGCATGGAGTTCTCTCTCTCTCTAATCAATACTTGATTTCGAGCGTCGTGACTATTCATGGTACAAGCCTTCGCCATGTTTCTCTATCCTTTACGGTTGTTATTACTTCTGCTTTTGACGTAATTGTAAGGCCCCCGATAAGGACTATAGATCTTATATCATTCTTTTGCCGTTCACTTTTTCTTGGATTCCAATTTTCTCCTTCCCGCACTTTCGTATCACATGATCAAAAGAAGTATGCCTCCTCTATATTTGCTCTATGGGCTGACCAAGGGATTGCAGCATGATTTGCACGTTTAACGTCCAAGATTCAGACCTATAGGTTACGATGGAGAATATCAAAGGTTTGAGAAGTATCATCTTGTCTTTCCAGACTTTAACTAGTCTGCCAAAGCTTGTTTGGCCATTCCAATCCTTCTCTTAATTTCTGGTTTGGAGCTTAATTTGTTGTTTATTTTTGCGCCAAGAAAAATGACAGTGTCATTAGTTTCTATATCGTGGATGAGTCGAAGTGGGAATGGGATTGTCTGAGATCTATCTACAATTAACAGATTTGGTCTTGTTTAACCGTAGTCCTGATTCCAAACTAGCAGCTTCTACTCGTTTGGAGATAGAGTAAATAAAATTATCAGTGATTTTATTAACATTAGCAAGGTCGTCAGGAATATAATTTTTACAATTTTTTTTTATATTTAGAAACCTTAAGTTGGATCAGGTTTCTTTAGAATTTTTAAAAAAATATAAGTTGAGTTGAGTTGAATCAAAAATGATGACAAATAGTTGTATTGGTTCATGAGTCATTACTACTATCAGGCAATTTACTAATAACACATAAAGAAAAACACACTAAAATCTAAAAAAAAAATACACTTTCGCATTAAAAGCTTGCTGTTACAGATGTTTAGATAGTTGATATTTTAGATGTGATTTTTTCCCTTTATCCATGTAAAATCTCAAGTTTTACCTACATTTCTAATAACCAACACTGATAAAATAAATTGTTTATTTATTTAGTTTGCTCCAAATAAATTTTAAATATCTTCACAACATTTAACTCAAATTTTTAAGTTTAAACAAATATAACCCATGGGTTAATTTAAAAGGGTCACGAATGTACATGTACCCTTCTTCACACCCGCACCAACGCTCGCAAGGAATGCGAGTGAGACTGGTTCAAAATCCCATGTGAATTTCTCAAGCCCATCATTCATACGGGAGAGACCTGTTCTTTCTCTGCCTTGTATTTCTTATTTTAATTTTGTACCGTGAATACGCCTTGGCACTTTATTATTTTCCGGAGTTTTTTTTAATTTGCGAAACGTTAAGTTTCGCAAAAATCAAAGGCACGTTTACAAATGATCGTAACATGATCGGCAACTTTTTTTTTAAAACGCGTCATTCGGTTAAACCCTTATTAAAATAGCGGTTTCAGCTGTTTGTGGCTGTTTTACACCATTTATATTCCAAGCGAGGTTTTATTGGGTGGAAAAAATCGCGTAGTAATTGAAATGTTCTGGTTGGGACTTTAAATTGAAATGCTTAGACATACGAAGGTGATAATTGTGCATAACTTGTTAAGCAATGATAAACTTTTTCTTATATTAACATAGTTTGGTTAGAAATAGTTTAGCAAATGTCTGGAAATACTTCAGGTCGTCCAACGATGGCTTGACATTTTTATTTTTCGATTTTAATAATAAGGGTTTGGATATTCGAGATGGAGGGGCCCTTCCGCAATAGTTAGCAGCTATTTATCAAGCATTGTGCAGCGTGACAAGTTTTATATTTTATTTGGGCACGTATTCTTTAACGCCGCATTGTTCCCGAACAATTGTCACTCTACGGCCGAACGGTAAATATAAATAAATAGGTCTTTACTGGAATGAGGATTGTTTACAGGAACGGATTTTGGCATTTTGTAAGAATGGATAGCCTTAAAAAAGTTAATCTATTTACAGATATTCATTGAATTGGTTTTTTGCATTTGCTCAATTCATTTACGCAGTAAAAAAAAGAGATAAAACATTCGACATCTGCCTGGAAGTAATAAACAATAATTTTTTTCTCGGCCAGGATCTTTGTATTGAAGGTTTTGAAGTCATGTTTAATAAATTAATTAAAGCTTACTAATTATTATCAATGTACGTAAAACTGTGTTCAATTTGCAAAAAATAAACATATAAATAACTTAATTTATCTTTCACATTTTTGTTTTGTTATTTTTATGTTTATTTAATTTTTTTTTGAGAAATATTTACTTTTAGTTAAATAGTTCTGTGGTTGAAACTTTTTGTGTGACACCTAAATCACAATTCAATTTTACTATGAAATGCACGCAAAAATTTATATAACATTTCTCGAATCTCAAATAAACTTCGTTAAAAAGTAACAATCCCTTGCCTGGCTTTATTATACTGCATCTTACACTCGGATATTAAATTACTAAAAAGAAATGTATGCATCCTCCTTTTTTCCTCACATTATTACTTTTTTTATTATAATATTTATATTTTTTTTTCAATAAAAGAAAATGCATATTAATGTAAGCAAATGTTGTATCTCAGCTGCCGGGAAGTAATGAATATATTTTTTATTTTCTTCAAGCAGCAGAGGAATGTTTAAAAAAAATAGGATCAAGGAAATAACAATTTTCAGATAAAATATTTGGATTCTGTCAACAAAAGAATCAATTGCTTTAAAATAATGAAAAAATTAAAAATAACTTCTGTTTCTCGGCCAGGATCCAGAAACTTTTGTGTTTTATTCCATTCAAATGACCTATAAGACAATATTATTCCAATAACTACTATATTTCAGTTTTAGTTATCTAAATCCTAAGCAAATCAATTTTAAATATAGTAGAAGAAATCGAGAAAAACTTCAAACTTTTAAATAAAATCTTTTAAGTTTCTATTAAAGCATGAAAATCAAAGGTCAAAAGATCTGTATTCAAAAAAATTATGTGAAACATATGTTTTATCAAAATTGACTTACGGTTTAACTCTCTTTTACCCATGTCTTACTTAGGTTGAAAAAATGAGGCTTCAAAGAATGCAAAATAACTGCTGTCGATTTATTTATGGACTCAAGAAATTTGACCACATTTCATCAAAGATTCAACAGTTTAATTGGCTGAATGTCGAAAATTTGTTTAAGTATCTTCTTTTATTGTTTATTTATAAAATTCTAGGTACAAACTTGCCTTTATATTTAAGATCTAAATTAATATTTAGGGATGAAACCCATCAGCGCTGTTTTGTTTCATCAAAATGTGTACTTAGTTTTTTTCCAGTTGGAGTAAGATTAAGTTTTAGATTGCATATTATAAAATTCATTCTTTTACTTTTAGTGGATTGTAGTTATAGATTGTATATATATATATAGGAGGATGTATTAGTATTTATTTATTTTTTCTTATAGACATTTATTAAATGCTTGTATAATTTAAGGGTTAATTTAAGAGTAGCAGTTTAGTGACTAAACAAGCTAGAATTCGCTCTTCGAATTCTATTTAATAATGTAATAGTGTTATTTTTCTTAATAAAGACATTATTTATTTATTTTTCATAACATCAACTGTTCTAACCCATTTTTTTTTCTATTTCAGGTGAAAAACCCTTTAAATGCGAATTCGAAGGCTGTGATCGAAGGTTCGCCAACTCCTCCGACCGGAAGAAACACTCCCACGTACACACCTCCGATAAACCTTACAACTGCCGGGTGAACGGTTGCGACAAGAGCTACACCCATCCCTCCTCCCTAAGGAAACACATGAAGGTGCACGGAATGAGCGGAAGATCACCTCCTCACTACGACTCTGACGGTGAGGAGAGCAACACTTCAAGTACCGGCAGTATATCGGTGGCGGTGAGTCCTCACATGCAAAACACCGGAAGTGGATTGCACGTGGTACCGGGTACCACGGCGATCAGTGACTGGTATTCGGGTTGCCAACCGACGGGACCTGGTGGACATAGTGATCCTTTGGGGACGCTCGGCGGACCTTTTGGAGGGTTGCACCATGGTGCCGCCACCGCTTATTAAGGTTTTTGTGATTGATTTTAGTGAAATAGGAATTAGTTTGGAGAGTTGCTGGTTAGGTGAAACGTAAAAGATGTGTTACCTAATATAAGCACTCCAATTAACTATAAAGTCAAGTTGTAATTCTATGTGGGGTGCTTCGTCGGAAAAGTTTTATTTTTATGGCAATGTCGTAGTTTATCTTTAAAAAATGATTAATACACAGTAGACAGGTGTCGCACACTTGTTCAGTATACTAACGGGACAAGTTAAGGCTAATCTCAAAAATTAAGATAACAAACGCCAGGCCTACCAAACTTATATAATATAATTTAAAAATGTCAATTTGAAAATTTCTCACTCTTAATATCTTTCTTGCAGTCATATTAAAAATTTGTCAATTTTCTTGTAGACAATACCAATTTGTGTTTTCAAACTCAACATTTCTGAAAAACTTGATCGACAATCTACTCTAATTCGCCTTTTAAGATCAGCAATATCAATATGTTGCATTATAAACAATGCCAAATAAGCGATTTAAGATATCCCCACAGAAAAACGTCTAAGGGAGTTAAATCCGATAATCTTGGAGGCCATTTAATTGGTTCCCTCCTGCCAATCTATTTATCCAGAAATCTCTCGGTCAATCACTGTCGGATCGGAAAAAATTTATGAGGTGGACCACCGTCTTGTTGGAATGTTAACAAATCTTCCTGTAAAACTGAATTACTATCTATACCAATGAGATTCTAGCTCATGAGTGATTACAATAGGCAGTTAAATATTTGACTAATTGTTGTTTTATTCCAAGCATCACTAACTTTTCATTTTTTATCATTCTTGCCATTTGAGCGATTGAGGATTTTTTTCTAAGTAGTATTTTGAATTTCTTATTTCCGACGTTTAAATCCCTAATAAACTCCTGTATTTTCCAGGAAATTAAAATATTTTAATTTGTGTTGTATTCCAGGCAGTAAACAGTTCTCAAGTCTTCGGTTAATTCTTCAGGCAGCTTGAATAATTTTAGTATTTTGTTACAGTGATTAATTCATTTTTTTTTGTCTAAGGCAGTTGGAATAATTTTACTTTAATTCCCCAACAATTCCAATTTTTTTTGTTTATTTCAGGCAGTTGAGTCCTTGCTCTTCTTTTTTTATTTTAGTCCAGACCTTTGTGGATTTTTATATTTTTGTGGTTCAAATTCCAAGCAATTGCACATCTTTTTCTAATACATAAATATCACTAATTTTAGGCAGCTGAATAATTTTTTATTACTATTTTATTTTAAGCAGCTTTTAAAGCTAATTTTTTATTCCATTTATACAGATTGTAGCTGCTTTATGTTTCCAAGTTTTATATTTTTGTTTATTCCAGACAGCTGATTGATTTTAATAAAATTTTTTTGAATTCCAGATAGTGTACTTTAAATTATTTTAATGCAGACGACTACTTCTATATTAGATTCCAGGCAGTTAAGCCATTGATTAATTGATTTATTTTCTTTCAAAATAGTTAGTTATTATTATTTAAATTTTAGGCAGTTTTCTTCATACATTTTATGAAGAAAACTTAATTGATTAAAACATTTTAAGTAGTTGAGTCGTTGATTCATTTTTTCTGGTATCACTAATTTTTCGTTTGATTTTCAAAGGATTTTCAACAAGAATAAACCAAATTTTAGAATTTCTTTGTTAATAATTTTTAGAAAACTTTTTTTGTTTACATCTTTTCAGGGTTTCCAATTTTTCTTCAGAGTAATTTTTTATGTTTTCCAAGCACTTGAGGTCTTTTCTATTTTATTCAAAGAATGTTTAAATTTTCCGCGAATTTAAAGCAAGGTTTCAAGGTTTCCAATTTTTTAAAAGTTTTTTCATGTTTTCAAAGCACTTCAGGTCATTTTAATTTTATTCGAGGCATTTTTCATATTTTCCAAGGATTTGAAGCAACTTTTCAGGGCTTTATAATAGTCAACAGATATCACACAATTTTCCAGTTACTCAGCGTGACACGTTTAAGGTTCAATAAAATGACATGCAGGGTTACCAACCCTAAATAATATATAAGATATATATTATACAATTTACATATATTTGAATATAATGTACGTTTTATAATATAGTAAAAGCTGATTTAACATAATAAAGGCCTAAAAAACTGAAGATACTATAAATAATGTTTTATTGTAATTTCAGCTAATTTCACACCAAGAATTCATATGGCAACATAAATAAAATATAATAAAAAACATATAAAAAATATAATAAAATATAAATAAAAAACTGACCTTAAAAAGATGATGAGAATTGACAGGCAGACCTGTCATCCCCCAATAATAATTTTACATGCGTAATACGGTATACATATAGTAAACTTTTTACAATACAGTTCTTAAAAAAAAATGCATATTGGACACATCAGAGAATTGAAAGCCTGAAGCTAATATAAGTTTTTTTTTTTTTAACTTTGTTTAATATCAGTAAAAAATTAAAATAAAATAAGAGCTTAAGTAGGAATAACACGCAACAGAGGTATAAAAAAACTAAGACTACTCTAAAAATAAAGATTTATTTTAGTATTTTTTATTTTTAAAATTTGGCTATAGCACACAGTTGAGAGAGACTTTTCCAGCTACTCAGCTAACCTCAACAATTAGGATGAAAATTGACAAGTAGGCCTACCAAACATAAATATCCAAGTAGATACAAGGTTGGTTGTCTAAATGTTTATCTAATAGTCCACAAAGTGGTACTACTAAACGAATAAAAATAAAACTATTCCGAAGACCGGCGCACTTTATAAGAAACCATTTACTTCGCCTATTTATGATAAAAAAAATGTAAATTATTTGTAAAACTTGTTAAATTGTTAAATTATGTATATAAAATAAATCTCTGTCGATATTCTGTTGTTTTATCTGTATATAGGCTTAATATTGTTAAAATATAAAAACCTGACTGTGAATAATTTAACTTGTAATGTGAATATTTATAATGTAATTACCTTAAATATATTTTTATTAATAAATAAATGAGCGTTCCTTGTGCAATTATAAATGAAAATTTGCCTATTTTAAAACCGATTTCTATGTAAAAAGAGAGAAAGTGTATATTAATAGTTTATTCAAGGATTCATCAGAAAATTTAAAATATTTTTTTTTCTGAAGCGTCCTGAGATAGTAAACGAAAATAAACCTGGTTGTACTAAATGTAAGGCAATTTGCGCGATAAAAATATTGTAAAAAGTTATTTTATTGTAAATAAAGCTGTCACTTATATCAGGGATCTTTGTATATTTCTGGCAAACTTCGAAAGTTTACGGCGATAAATAAAAAATAAATAAATCTCCTGACTGATGTACTTAGTGTGTTTTATTTACGTTCGCTATACCTTAGGTAAATAAACAGTTTTTCGGGACTGAGGTTCGACAAGATACAGGAATTTGGAATGTGTACAGGTGTAAATTATATACTGATTAACACGAAAATGGGGTCAGAAAGATGATTTAATATAATTTTCTTACTGCACTAGAAACTTAAAAGACCAAAGTGTTATATAAAGTTATATTCTATACATATGTATATTGAAGAATTTTTACAGTCTATGGTCAACAACTCGAAATGAATAAGGAATGTGGAGCCATATCAAAGGAATGTGCCATCCTCTACAATATTACAAACATAACAACAAACCACCCCCAAAAACCACAATTCAAGATATTAACTTAACAAACGCAAAAAAAAACATCAAAGCGAATTCGAAATATCAAGTATTAGAGAAAACTGGCAAATAAAACTAAAATCAAATTATTAACACCAAAACATTTTTGGCTGACTGTTGCACCGTCGTTTTGTCAGTTAACGCCATTGCATGTGGTCGTAAAATTATGGAACCATTAAAGATCTATTTACAGTTGAGAAATAGATCTAATCATTCATATATAAAGATAAAAATTGATAACTAATTACAATAACCAGTTTCTTTATACGCCTCACGGGTGGAATTCTAGATATATTAATCAAATGAGGGCCAGATAACTATTTCTAAATTATGGCATTTGATACTGTTCTAGTTTTTTTGAATCTTAGCAAAACTTGGTAAGGTAGTAAAATACAAGAGATTTTTATCGTGAGTCAGCTTTTACTTTTATTTAGTCTTTTTTTTCTAATTGCAGACAAAAGATTTTATTAAACAGCAATATATATTAAAACTTGTCACCGGAGTATCTATATATATCCAGAGTAACCATATATCAGGCAGCATTTTGAATTGTGCAAATATTTGTAACTTTTTATTCTTTTTCTTCTTCCGTTGCTTGTTTGCGATCACTTTTAATCATTTTTATTATCTCTGGTCGTGAGAATTAATACTCTTGTGGTTCCTGTCCAATATTTGATATTCCAAAGCCACGATATCCTCTTTTTACCTAAACCCATTTTTTCCTCTATATTTCCTTCTATTACCAGCTGAAGTAAATGATACTTTTTATGGCGTTACACACCAATCTCAGGTACGCTATTTTCCGGTATGCTTATCGTGCTCGGCGACTAGCGATCTCTTCCTCTCCTTTTCCTCAGCTTTTTTCCTACTCGTAATGGTTATAGGTGGCATCATGAGTTAAGTAATTGAATTGATGGTCGACTTCCAAAGTTCTCTATCTTGAGCTGAGTGGGTAGCTTCTTTTAATGTTGGTCCTGTTATCATGTTCATTTGTCTATCCATCTCATTGGCGACTTGCCCCATTTTGTGGCCTCCCTCCATTTTTCCTTGAATTACCAAGTTTTCTATGGCATAATCACGCCTCGTCAGATGAGACAAAGAATCTGATATATGACTGGGTTATGGTCGTGATCAGCCTTTTCTTTCTGCCGAGTTCTTCTACAATTGATTTGTTTATGTGGCATGCAGTTTATGTTACGCAGCGTCTTCGATACATCCACATCTCAAAAGCATTAATTCTTGTCTGCTTTTTTAATTGTCCAAGTCTCAGCAGCATACGTTGCTATCGAAAAGGTTAGCGTTTGTATTCATCTATGTTTGATGTTCTTAGTTATGCTTATGTCTTTCCAAATTTTTATGGTTGCAGTATGTGCTATGTGGTATAACTCTTTTTAAATTTCCGGTTCGCATTTTCCTGTATTTGTTGTCGCGATTCTTTGGATCTGCTGTTGATTAGGATTTGCTTTGTCTATAGATATCACTTTTAGTCTTAGATTCGTTGATTTTTAGACCGTAGGACTCTTCTTCTTCTGTCCTTTTGTTTCTATTCTCCTCAAGATTTCCTCGCTGGTTTTCCTGTCTATGGGACTTTCAAGTCTTCAATAGATCCTCATTTCAAAAGCTTCCAGTTTATTCATTGTGCTAATTTTCACTGTTAAGCCTTCCATACCATAAAATAGTACGGACCAGACGTAACATTTCATGAACCTTAATCTGAGTTTGATGTCAAAGTCAGAGTTAGTAAAGACGTTTTTTAATTCTATGAATGAGTTATTTACTTTTTCTATACGGCATTAGATTGTAACGTCTGAATACCAGTCTTTATATAAACAAGTCCCTAGATAGTTAATCTTTTACTTGTATGTTACGTCCTTCCTATCGTATGAATATTTCGCATTCTGAAACTCATTTAATTTGCGGATGGTTACTGGAGAGGAATTGACAGGAGCTTTTTTTATATTGATGTTACTTCTCATAAGTCGGCCGTAGATTCCGACTATGTCCAGGAGCTTTTGGAGGTCATCCATATTATTTACTATTGTCATCTGCATACCGTATATATATTTTTGATCCATGTGCCATTTATTTTGTTGCCTATTTGTAACATCTGAACTAATTTTATCGAAATAATTTGTCAGAAAAAAATTAAATTATATAAATCAATCCAACTAAGTCAATTGCTATTCTTTTTGTTGTGATAATGGACAAACAAACATATTAAAGGATTAAAAACATGCTCAGGGATCTTAGTCATATTGTCATATGCTACTAAACAATTTAGTGTTAATATATAATAAATTCAAAAAAATATACATAATACTCACTAATCATCAGCATATTAGCCAGCAACAAGTCTAGATATTTGTTGAGTTGATGCACTTTATTATATTTTTTTTTAATTTGTGCAAAGAATCTTGGGCCTTGCAACTTGTCATTTTGAGAATTAGACTTGTTACTGCAAGTTGACATATTAATTTCCGAACCTAAGACCTTTGTTGATCAAGCCGATTGCTTGGCAAAAAAAATATGCATCAGCTATTTGAACAATTTTCTTTAAGTGATTAATACTCTGACCTCGTGAAAGAAATACCTACTTATTAATACTATCTCGAATCTCATTCTATCCATAAGCTCTATTATCTCACGATATTTTTTCAAGATGTCATAATCTTTTTTTATAGTTTTTTTTGCTTTTCGTTTGACTTATCATACTCGTGTATCCTAGAACTAATCACCCATACTTATTGTGTTGGTCACATGTTTCTCACTTCCTCGATTATCTCCACTTGCCAAGGGATGGCGAGGAGTTACTGAAGTTGCTTTCTTCCATGCGTTTGCTCTCTAGGTTTTAATCATGTATTACGAACGGATGCTTAGAAATCTCTATTTTTTTCAGTTCGTATTCTATTTGTGACATTTATAACTTGTAAGTTTTAAAGTTTCCTTCGCTGCTTAATTTATTTGTTTTTGTTATATATTTTTTCTTAACAAGAATCAGTATCGCTTATATACTGATCACCGCCGACGTTCCTTTCTCCTCTATGGGTAGGGCTGATTTGTTAGCAATACTCAGTACGGTAAAAAATATAAAAGAGTTTATGAGTAGTAATGGAGTACTAGGCTACTACAGCATATTCATTTAAGTGTCCAGAATATTGTGAACTGGGCCTTGTTGCCAATTTTTTATTTAAATAAACTTTCTCTTATACAGGGTGAGCTATTTAAGATTTGAAATTTAAATTTAAATCTGATTCACTGTTCGGTAAATCAGAAAAAAAACTAGTTAATATTTTGTCAAAATTTCGATTTTATTGAAAAGATAGGAGCTTTTTATTTAAGAATGAAAAATTATAGCATTCATGTGGCTGCCACGACTAGCCTTACAATAGCCCATTAGATCAACCCAATTTTCCGATTGTTTCGGCTTGAATCTCATCAATAGCAATTTCAATTTCGTGATTCAAGTCTTCAATTAACTCTGGATGGTTGGCGTAACATATATTCTTAATGACTCTACACAAAAATAGTATAACGAGTTCAAATCGCAGCTCCGAGATGATTAAACAACTTCGGCTGATTATTCCATTTTCAAAGACGCAGCTCAAAAGTTCAACTGTTAGGTTGGCTGTGTGGCAAGTTGCGCCAGCCTGTTGATACCAAATATGATACATGCCATCCTCTTCAATTTTTAGAAACAAACATTTGTTGAGCATGGTTCGGTAATGCTCGTCATTGACGGTAACGGTGAAAAAAAAAATAAGCCGATGATGCCGCCAGAGCAAAAACTACACCGAATAATGACTCGTTCTGGATAGATTAGCTTTTCAATGGTCACGTGTGGATTTTCCGAGCTCCAAATCTGACAATTCTGCATATTGACATAACTTTTGAGAGGAAAATGAGCTTCGTCCGAAAAGATGATTCTTCGGTAAAAATGCTCATCTTCGGTCAAACGATCTTAAGCTCATTCAACAAATCGAAAATCTTCCAAATGGCATGAGGCTTTGGTTCTTGCACCAATTGGATTTTGTAGGCCTTCATACCGAGGTCTTTATGCAAAATTCGATTTAAGGAAGTGCGAGAGATGTTTAATTTTTGAAAACGCTGACGAGTTGAGGTAGATGGACGTTCACGCACATTTTGAGAAATAGCAGCAACGTTTTCGGTTATGCGCACTGGATGAGAGCGGGAACGTGTTGTTTTATTTACTAATGAACCAGTTTCACGACCTCGTTAAATGAATTGACAACAAACTGACTTGAAAGCCAATCACTTTTGTCGATTATTTTTTCAAATTTCTTTCGGTTTTTTTTAGAAGAGTCTCCACTTTTGATGAAAGTTCTCAATAATTCCCAATTTTCCTCGAGCCTTAGCATCCCATTTCGTAAATATACAAAATTTTACTATATTTTTGACATAAGCATTCTGACATTTGAGTGTCTATAGTTGAAATAATAATTATTAGGCCAGTGAATGAAAAGAACAATAGACATGAATTTCTTTGAAACTTTACCGATCTTATATCGAAGATTTTTCAAGTAATACTTTAAAGGAAGGGATGTAGAAAAAGGAAGGAAAACCTAGTATTTCAGTAAAAATATAATTTTTGCTAAAACGTCATATAGCCATTACATGTAAATAGTGTTTCAATAAGAGCGCAAGATTTCAGTTTTCAATAAAATATGATTTTCTGTAGTAAAGTATTGAAATATTATTTGATTTAAAAAATATACATTTAATTATTGGGAATTATGTGTAAAACAAAAGATTTTGTAAATGATTGCCACGGCTTTCCAAGCATCTCCATACTCTTTTGACGAAATTTTCAATAACGTTATTTATAACATATTTCATTGATACCACGTTTAATTTCGGCTTTTAACACTTCGATGGTTGCATGTTGCATGTTTACTGACATAAACTTGTGACTTCAGATAATCACACAGCCAGAAGTATAAAGGCGTTAAATCGCAAGAGCGTGGAGGCCAATTCTGGTCACCAAATCGGAAAATGACACAACCAGGAGCAAACTCATGCAAGATCGTCAATGTTCGTGATGTTTTGTTCTGAACGACCTCTATGAGCCCGTATCGTGTGTTTCACCAGAATTTTTTAATTATTCTTTTCACAGTAAATGAATTAGAAAAATTATTTCGGCCGAACACTTTGCGAACAGTGGCAATTAAACTTTGACCATTTTGATAACAATTTTTAATAATCAGGACGCGTTGTTCTACTGTGTAATGAATGATTCATGTTTCTCCTCTCAACTTTCGATCTGTCACTTAAAAATGATGTGACACTCAAACATAGCGCGCAATTCAAATCTTGCATTCTTATTTAAAAACCCTTTAGTTTTGATAAGCACTAGATGTCTAGATGTGATAGATTAACATTCTATTAAAGATGCATCATGATCCCAGCTATAATATTCAAAAATCATTATAACAATTGACAAAAGTTTGAAAATACAACTTTTTTGCTTAAAGACTCATTGCACCAATTTTAAAGTTACAAACCGTAACTGAAATCGTCTTTTCAGTACGTTATTAAGCGAACTCCGGGCCTATATCTGGTCGAACAATGATGGCGATCCCGCGTCTGACAGGGTGTTATAAATGATTCCACCGTTCCGTTAATGAAATGATAATGGTAATGAGGCACATTCCGGAGCCTCAGTGACCGCTGACCCCGCTGACCCTGATGATGATGACGGTCGAAACGTTTTGCTTTCGGTTTTCTTTTTCGTTTTTATGCCTACCTGTAATATTTATTGTGGCATATTTAGCACGTTGAAGTTAAGTGGTTTGGTCTGTTTGTAGCAAGCTTTAAGTTTTTTTTTAATTTTTTTAAATGAATGAAATAAGTAAATGAATTAAAAAAAAAAATATTAAAAAAAAATTGTTTTTCTAATATTTAAAAAAATAATTTATTTCTTTAATTTTCTTTTTTATCGCGACTTTAAAATTCTATAGGGAGGTGCACCGAAAAGGTCGCACTCCTATTTGTAACTCTAGGGAGACGTAGTTTCATTTAGAGCCGTACAATATAGGGTAATTCAAAAATAAGATATTACTCCATCATACTGTAGATTTTGAAATACATAATTTTAAAATACCAGATTTTTTTTTATTTTTAAATTTTCCTTTAAAATTAAACAACTCTTCGAATGTTAAAAGAACGAAAAGCCACTTAGAGTTTAAACATACATTAAAGTTGAAGTAAAAATTAATTTGCTATAAAGATCAAATTACAAGACAGTTTTACCACTAACCAAAACTCTTTGTTTTTACTTTTAACACGTGTTTCACTAACGATGTTAGCAACTTCGGAAGAAGATTAAACTCAAGTAAAAATAAAGAGTTTTGGTTAGTGGTAAAACTGTCTCGTAATTTGAACGTCACACCAAAGGTTCCAACCATAGGAATGTTATAAAGAGGTTTGCCAATATGCGAATAAGTGCTAAAAGTGGTGTTTACTCACCTTCATGCGCTAATAAAGATTTTGTTCGAATCTTTTTCCCATATTTTAATGCATTCCTAAGTTATTTGCCTACATTAAGCCGTTATCAGGTCTCAAAGATGTTCAATGGAATCTGGGTTGTACTAAAAACTTTACTTTTCAAATGCTCCAATAAAAAATCTAAAGTCCAGAGATCTCGACGGCCATTCAATTGAGTTCCATTCAATTCTTCGACTGTCGATTTACTGATTTGAAAAATGGATCTCAAAAAATTGTCGTACTGCAATCACTGGAGCCACATAGTGCGGTGGTATACTATTATCTTATGGAAATAGCCAGTCTACCAGTACTTTTAGTGTTATTAAGTGCAAGAAGTCCCAAAACTGCAATTTTTTCTGTTCTTTCGTTCTTTTGCAACTGCATTTCGAACTGTTCGATTTTATGGCGAATACTAGGAAACAGATCCAGTTTCTTCAAATATTAACTTAAGTAGCGCACTAAACAACCGAGCAGTAAGACTTGCAATGCTTCCATTTTGATAATACAGTTTTGTTATCTCCAGCCTTTCTTAAATTGAATGAATCATTGTTCAATGTATAGGTAGGTAAATTTGTAACTAGGTTGTAATAATTTGAAATCAAAAAAAGTTCTTCGATGACATAAAATGACACTGACTGATGCTAAATGTTCATGCTGGTATTTATGATTATCATTTTTTGCAATCCATTATTATCAGTAATGGATTGCAAAATAAGTTAGTTGAATTTTATTAAGATCTAATAACCAAATATCTTCACAATGATTGAAAGACGTATAAACTTTATGAAACAAAAGTTACTAAAAACTTCATGTACAATATATGAATTAAAAAAAAATCGAAAAAAATCTAAATCTATATTATATGACTATAAACAAAAAATTGGCTTCGTAGAAATTAAAATTGACGTGTTTTTCCTAAAATTTGCCAGGAGATTTACAAACAGGGGTGCGACCTTTTCGTTGGGCCTCTCTGTATATGAAAATAGGGATTTAATTAATGCTTATACAATAATAGATCATTATCAATTAGTATATAAATAAATATTTCTTTTTGTTTTGTGGTTTAATCATTTCCATTTTACTGCAGTATATTTTTTATATTAATATAAAAAAAATATTCAAAATTTTTTTGACATGTTTTTGAGCAATTTTTTTTTACTTTTTTATTTATTTTTCATTGGAATTTTTTGATCTCTACTTAGATAAAATAGAAAGTTGTAAATGTTTTTTTTTGAGAACGTACCTCAACTTATTATTATTTCGATCAACAATAAATTATTATTAAAAAAGCATTTTATTTTTAATGTTTTTCGAATATTTCATTTTTAGGTTAAGAATTTATTGGTTAAGTCTATTATTTCTTTATACTATTTAAGAAAGATACGACAAATTTTTAAAAAAGTATAAATTTACTATTATATTATTAGAACATTTCTTTAAAAACATATTTAATTTTCGTTATACATTTTCAAAGATAATATATTTATTATTTTCATTTTTGTGCTTAAAAATAAACAAAAATTAAATATAATAAAATTTCTTCATAATACCTTTTGGCATTTAATTTTTTTTTTTAATTTTTTTCTCAAACAATATATTTTACCATTGTTCATTGCCATATATTTTTTAACGGAGATAATTATTAAAAATAGTCGTCCATTTTGTTTTTTAATTATAGTTTCTACAAAAAAATACAAGTTTGGACAAAGTCTCGAACTTATATTACGATTATTGATTACTTCGTTACACGTCTTCTGTACCTAATGGCAATATCATACCTGATCAAAACTTACTTCTTAAAGGCAGCAAACAAATTACGGATAGTGTGCACACTGTCCGTAGTGTGCACGTCTTGAGTTTGCGGTCTTTAGGAATGTAAATTTTAGAAACTGTTGATCAGGTCTATTTTTTTAAGTATGCTTTTTGAGAAGCTGACAGAACATAGTCACATAGGTGAACTCAATAAATAAATTTTAGGAAAAAAATATAAATATAATGATTTCCGTTATAAAATATATAACAATAAACATTCGCGAAATATATTCTTTGTCCGACAAATTTTTTATTTATTAATTTTTTATTTTATATTTATCATTCTTTTTTGGACAAAAAATATATTTCAAAAATGTTTATTGATCTATATTTCAAAACGGAAATCATTTTATTGGTATTTTTCCAGTAATTTATTCATTAAGTTTATGTGAGCACGTTCTGTCAGCTTTTTAGAAATACTACCACTCTTTTTACAAATATATATTAGTTTATTTTTTCATGTAGGTTTATTCGTTTAATGTATATAAAAGTTTTAAATTATTGACGAACATTTTTAAAATAATAAGTTTAGATTTTAGTTTACTTTTCTTTTTGTGAATAATATTCTTTGTATTTTTGTTTTAGGTAATTTACGCTTAAACTTAAATTAAATAAAAAAGATCTAAATGTTTAAACAAAATATATTTTTTAATACATTGTTACTAATGATAAACATGTACTACAAAGGGTTCATTTGACCCCAAAAATTAACAAAATCCTAAGAAGATCCCATGCATAATTATATGAGTGATAAATTACAAGATGGAGCAACATTATATATGGCGTAAATCTAAACAACATAGCTAAGTATCATTCACAACCGTTAATAACTTCTAGAACTCCAACCGTTAATAACTTCTTCACAAATTTAAAAAAAAAAAAAAAATAATCAACATAATGTCAATGAGAAGATTTTTTGTAAGTACAAGTCAATTCTTCAATCATACAGTAATTTATTGGTTAAGTGTATGTGAAGACAGCATTTAAATGTTGTTTTTTTTTTAATTTTGTATAAACTTTTTTGATAATATTTTACATTGTCTTTTTTTCAACAGATTTATTTCTTGAAATTTTTAAAAATTTTGTATTTATTGATGAATATTTGTGTTGCTGTTAAAAATACCGTGTAATTAGTTATTGCACGGAATCAACCCTATTACAAAAAATATAAATATTTCTAAAAATGAAATAAAAGCCAAACTACCTAACCATTAATAATAATTATAAGACTTAATTTGAATAATTTTTAACATGAATAATTAAGCTGTTTTACAAGTAGCAATAATAATCTTTCAATGTAAACAATTGGCATTGCAGAATTAGCTTAAAGAAGAAACAAGATATTGTCAATGATAATGATTAAATGCACTTCAAATTACTATGGAGCAAAATTATTTTGAAAGACAAAATTCTACAAATTCCTAATAAGATTTCTAAAATGCAGTAAGAAAATCCCTTAAATTTCAATTGCATTATACTAGCCTCAAGGTTCTTTCGATATTTTTTCCGAAATTTTATTAAGTATTTCGGGACAAATCACAAAACTATTCAAAAGTTTATAAATACATTAAACATTACATTATTATTAGTGTGTCTTTTAAGTAAACTTAGCATATTCAGCAAGTTCATTACCTCATCATAAAAATGGTCATTACGAACTGGAATGTGAAGTTTGTAAAGGCAGAATTGTAAAAATTTGCTTTGAACTCTTTCCAGTGCTATACAATTATTCATATAAAAAAGGAGACCAAATTATTGACCCATACTCCAACAAAGAGACAACAAGTGACATGTACAACCTTTTGCAAGTTTCAACCGACAGGTCTTTATAATTACACAAGACGAAACCAAGGACTTTAGATACTTAAGTTATAATAGTATTCACATGGGCATTAAAATTCAATAGTTCATCAAAATTCAATACTTTAAATCATCAGCAAACAACAAAACATTGATATTCTCAAAGCAAACCAAAATATTATTAATGAAAATATTGAACAATAGAGGAGAACAATGACTACCTTATGGCACCTCAGAGGTTACACTAATAAAGTCACCAATTTGTACCTGCTGAAATCTGTCAGAAAGAAAACTTGCCAACCAAGCCACCAAGCAATCTCAATAGCCAAAAAGTCTCAATTTTTCCAGTAATAAGCTATGGCTAACACTGTCAAATGCCTTGGAAAAGTCTGTATATATTACATCCACTTATTCTCCAAAGCATTCAACAGAGCACCCTGTTTCAACAACAAGTTTATAACAGCAGACCTGCCACGACCAAAGCACGACATGCTATTCACCTACTTTTGAATTTGAATTAAATTAAACAAATAATAAATTAAATTTAAAAAAATACATTAGTTTAATTTTTGTATTTAAAAACAAATAAAATTAAAGTGATCACAATTTTATTTTGCATTTTGTATCTGTAATTATTATATTATTGTAATCTTTTATCAATTTCATATTTATTCTTTATCAACCTTCTATGATTAAAGTTACTGTCAAATTTGTCCCTTCTTTTAAGGAATTTATTCGTTAAAGAAGATTTTTGTAAGATTGTATAATTTCTTTCACTTTTACTTATCCAGCTCTAACATGCTACACCTCTCTAATGTCATATCGTATCGTAAAACTCCATACGTAGTCCAACATCTCTATCGTGACCATAAAGTCTTTCTCTTGCTCGCTTATGCATTCCTTACATTTTTTATAGGCATCTCTCGTCTCGAATTAATTTGATTTCATTTTATTGTGACTTGGCTCAATAAATAAGGCCCGTAGTAGAGAAAGATGGCGCCACCGTGGCCCGTCTGGCGCCGACCAAAAGGTCTTTTCGTTGATCATTAATATTTCCTTTGAAAAGTTATGAAATTATGATATTTTTTTTAAATGTAGTCACGGTTTGGATTAAGTTTTGATTTCTTTATATCTGGGTTCATTATTGGAGTCTTGGTTGATATTTATGTTGCCTTTATTATAACAAAAAAAAACACAATAAATCTAAATACATTCCCATGTACTGACACGTTCAAGAAGAGAGCGAATAAAAAAGGGGGAACTAAACACCATAAACAAGAAAAATCTGAAATTGCCACTCCGCAGCCTATTATTTACTTTCTCCCCCGGATAATATTTTTCCGGGGGGTTCTTTCCTCCCCCTCGGCTGACGCTCTCAGCGGGCACTAAGTGTATTTCAGGATCAAAGCGATCGGTTTATGAGTTTTGATTATGAGAACTTGTACACACTTTGCCTTAATTCGTTTTATGGGAGTTTCTTTTTACCTCCTCCTCTTGCTGTTTTGCTTTTTTTCTTGTTAAATGAGTGGGTTTTTAAGCTATTTAGTTCAATAAATAGGGAAGAAATTAAAAGAGGCAAGAAATAAATGTGCCTCTTATACCTGATTGGATTGGGGAATTTCCGAATTTTGTCAGTTGAGGTAATTATTAACCAGTTAAGTTTTTTAAAAGTATGAGAAATGTGATCATATTTTCGTAATCCAAATACTATCCGTGAGCAGGTATTTTGTATTTTTTATATTCGATTTTTGTGAATGACGTCTAAGCACGAACCATAAATATAATCACAATAATTGGAATTGGACAGGACCAGAAATTTATAAAGCATCCTGCGAACATGAAAATTAAGAATATGACGATCATTGAAGAAAATTTTCAATGATAAAAATGACTTTCGAATTAATAATCTTACATATTCACGAAATTTCAATTCAGTATCCAGAACAACACCAACATTCTTTACACTATTAACCTTAGTAAGAGACACACCATCCAGGTTAAGGTCCATATTGATTTTAAGAAAATCTTTCTTAGGGCCAAATATCATAACATTAGATTTCAAAGGGTTAAGTTTCGGGCTATGTTCAAAGGAGAGTTAGTTACATAAAATGCTTTTAAATAGTCCTGATGCTAAAAATGAATATAAACTTGAGTGTCATCTGCAAAAGCTTGTAATTTGCAATATTTTAAAGACTTAAGTATGTCAGAAGTGTAGATAATAAACAACAAGGGCCCCAGAGTAGAACTTTGAGGCACTCCAGATAACTTAACCTCATCAGAAAAAGAATGATTTAAAAATATTTTTTGAAATCTATTTTTAAAATATGATTTAATAAGCTCGACTGACTAATTGAGAAATCCATAATATTTAAGTTTTGCTATTAATAGATCATGATTGATCGTACCGAATGCCTTCGAAAAGTCTAAGAGAGCAAGTGCCGTTGACAATTTCTTATCTATTGAGGCCATTATATTATCAGTGACGGTGGCAAGGCACTTCAGTACTTAAGTCTTTTCTAAAGCCACATTGATTTTCTGGAATTATTTTATTTGTAGGGTAAGGTAAGGTAAGTCGGTGATATTTTTATTTAAACGTGAGCGATTTGTATTTCTAAAGATAATATAATTTGCTTGACCTTTCTATCCAAAAGTTCAATCTTTTACACAATTGTTCATTTACAAAAAATGCTAAAATAATGTCAATTTTGACAGAAAAACATATACTCAAATCAAAATACCAATCGGTTAGGTAATTTGGTTATAGGTAAGTTTATTTGGTGATAGTGGAGAGGTATTTTGGTGATATGGGATTAGGACCAGTAAAAAATAAAATTATTGAAATCGTGTAAGTATAATTCATAAGAAAACATTGAGTTATTAGTATATATAACAAACATTATTCTGAGTCAGTTGAACGATGCTCATCACAACCGTCGCACATAAAAATCTTCATCGTCAGATCTCGATTGACAGTTTGTGTGATATGGAACGCAGCAAAAAGAACACTGTACCCATGACGAACCATTTTTTGCTTTCTCATCCTGTCGGTAGCTAATTCCACAGACACCACAATACCAGTCATCATCGTCGTCTTTTTTTTGCTTTTTGGTTTGGAGTTTTCTTTCGATGTACGTTTTTTAGTGTTAGAACTTCTGGAGCTTAGTACTCCTGAAGGTCCTGGTTGTGGCTGTGTTGGTATATGAGGATCAGTTAACCATTTTGCACTGGAGTCTCTGGTTTTAACTCGCGGTTTTACTTTGCTCGCTGCACTTGCAGAAGGTAGTAAAAATAAATTGTCAGTGCTGGATTTTTCCAAAGGAGGATCAGAAGGAAGTATATCATCAAGTCTAGCGACTGATTGATTTTCTCGAAGAGTCTCAGTTAGTTTTGATGGGGCTATAGCTTTGGGTGAGATAGCATCTTTATTCAAAGGACAGATTCCACTTTTTCCAAAGGCGTGTTCAATATTAGTAGAGGTAAAACTTTTAATCATTGCTACAGAAAATACTTCATTGAAGTTATAACGGCTAGGTTTTTACCGTTTTCTTTTTTCATGTAATCGTTTAAGTAGTTAGTCCAATCAGAATTTAAGGGACGATAAACGCCCACATCAAGTGGCTGGAGCAGATGGCGTGTGTGTGCTGGAAAGGTGAAGAGATGAATAATATTTTGCTTTGCTAATTCTTAAACAGCCAATGACAAATGTGAAGCATGAGCGTCCATCGAGAGAATTATGGGTCTTTCTTTTGGTATGGAATTAATAAAAAACTGGAACCATTCCAAAAAAATATTAGAGTTTATCCAGCCTTTCGATGACAGTTTTACTAATGAATTAGGTATGGCTCCACGGGCTAAATCAGGGTTCCAACCCACACCTTTAAAAATTACTAGGGGTGGTATAAAGGTGCCATTGTCACAAATGCAGCCTAGAACTCTAGTTGTTTCTCCCCTGTCTGCGTAACTCCTTTTGTAAACATAACGCTTGCCTAGAGCCTTCACAACTTTGTTGGGTTTTACTACAAACGACAGCCCCGTATTTTTAATGTCCAATTTTGTAATAAGAGTTTCTAATTTTGTATAGAAATCAGCATGCATAGTGGGATTTACCATGGAAGCTCTGCAGCTAAGTTTTCTGGCACACGTAATGTTAGCCCATATCTTTTTTTAAAGTTTGTCCACCACCACTTGCTAGCTAATTCATTATCCGCATTTAAAAAATTTTCACGACCAACCAATTTTGCAACCGAAAACGCTAGTTTTCTAATATTGTGGACAGTAAGGCCAAATCCTAACTCTTGCATGGCGATAAAATAATTAAATATTCGGACTTCCAAGTCTGCCGGTAGAGCAAAGGGCCTTACCAACTTTGATAAGTCGTGGATAACCGGATGACCTTCTGCATTTTTAGTTTTCGTTAAATATCTCTTTAAAGATGTCCAAGCAATCTTCATGTCTTTCGATGCTTTGTATATGGACACACCTTCTTCTTGTTTAATTTTAAAGCAGGAAGGTCTCGTGCCTTTGTACATATATTAATTTAAAAGCAAAATATGCTATCTTAAGATTATCAGACCGATGTAACCTGAAACGCAGCTCACTATCAATTGACAGACTCAAACTCTTGCATTTATTCACAACAGGAATTTCGCTTTTTGCTATTTTGATATTTATTTTAAAAACAAATGTATAAAAATAGGTTTTCGAAAAATATTAAAATTCCAGTTTATAAGATGTTCAGAAGAAATGTTTTACAAAGCCAGAAATTTATGATTTATTTTAGCTCTTCAGGTAAGAAAGAAAAATATAACTCGGTGTCATCTGCATGATATAAGCATATTGCTTTAAATTAAGATAAAATCTTATTTTAAATTTTTTTCTTTCTTTTTTAAATTTACTTAAAATTTTTTAAATTTACAATCAATACGATATAATCTAATAGCACAATATTAACAGGCTATACCTCAACAACGTCTTGCTGAGAACTAAAAAGTATTTAATATAGAGATTTATAAAAAGATTTTCTAAACTAAAATGTTTAATATACTTATTATACAATGATATTATACTATACAGTGCATCCCAAAAGTTATGAAGAGAATAGCATATGTGGCTATGGGATGAAAGGTGCCAAAATAGGCTGTTCTTAAGCCAGATTCAGATAAACATCCAGCTAGGCGACAAAGGGCATATATACATGTTTTTAGCCTTCCGGCAACAATATGAATGTGGGAATGCCAGTGAAGGAGAGGCTCCAATAAAACTCCCAGAAACTTAATAGAAAAATCCTTTGATATGTCAGCTATTCTCAGAGTAAAAATAACTTTGTTGGTCTTGTCTGCGTTGAGATGCAATCGGTTCATGTTAAACCATTCCTGAATTCCCCCCTGCAATGCTCTCAATTTCCTCTCTACGGTCTCAAGAGTATCTTCGGCACATGCCACTGTTGTGTCATCAGCAAAAATGGTGAATTTACTAGATGGTTCAGTTAATGGTAGCTCATTTATATAGATCAAAAAAGAGGATAATCCTTGGGGAACACCTATGGTTATCCCACTTTTTGCTGATCACAGCCCACCAACACTTAGCATCTGATCTCTATTGGCCAGATAGGAAGCGAGAAGTTTAACACTGTTGGGACTAAGTCCATATTTAAAAAAATTTTGCAGCAATATGTTATGGGGAACACAGTCGAATCCCTTGCTCAGATCGCAGAACAAGACACTGCCATATGGCAAGTTATCGAACGTTACGAATTCGTTAAAGAACGATTTGAGGTTGAGTACCAGTTCGGTACCTCTGTTACCTAATATGACACATAAAAATGAAATGTTTAATACCACGGATTTACTTCTGTCAGCTACCGTGCGCAGATTAAAAATCTAGTTATTCAAAAGTGTTAATTCTGACATTCAGAAAACCATTCCTTTAAGTTCCCAGACCGATTTACTACTTTCGTCATCACCTGTTTCTTGCCGAACCGAAAAACTAACCGAACTCATGCCATTAAAAGGTGATTTCGCTCCTTTTTCGATTCATCATCATCGTTGTTTCGCGCCATAACGGCCTGAAATTTATAATATCGCTCGGTTTCCCATACGTTTTTCTCGGGATCGACAAAAAGTTTTTATGCCGAAAGAGGCGATACGAGCGGCATCATTTTTTGCCCGCAAACGAGCCAAACGGCCGATAAAATTAAATTTGTAACAATCTGGCGAGCAAGCGAGCCCTGTGTAAAACATTTAATAGTGTTGGTACTCCTATTAATATTTCATAAAGTGGTAGGCTGTTAAAGTGAAGTATCTTACGCCTCGGGATGTGTAAAAACACCGATATAATTTTTATTCGCAGTGACGGTGTTGCAGACGTGAGAGCTTTCTGCGAACCATGTGATTTCATTTCTTATTGAAGGAAACACATTTTTTATTTAGAAAAAATGTAAATTAAATTTACTTGGATTATACATAGCTTACTAGGGAACTTCTTTATGGTTTATTTTTCTGGAAAAAATATGTAAAATTGATATAATTCAATCCAAAGGCAGGCTTCTTGGTACTTTTACCATTAAAAAAAAAACGAAATTTAGCCCAAATTGAATTTTTTAGTTATTGAGGATATTTAGTTGAGGCCATTTATTATAATACTGTAATTATGTAAAGCTATACTTAGTTTAATTTATCTAATTGTTTTCAAAAAAAGGTCAATCCCAAACAGCACAGATACGTACTAAAGTCGTATTTTAAGCATTATTACGACATTACGACACTTGACTACGTACTGTATACGTACTCCACGTATACAGTACGTAGTCAACCACGTATACGTACTATGGACGTATATAAGACGTCCACTTTCTGCAGGATTTGGACATTTTACGTTATGTATT
Source organism: Anthonomus grandis grandis (assembly GCF_022605725.1). Taxonomy (NCBI): domain Eukaryota; kingdom Metazoa; phylum Arthropoda; class Insecta; order Coleoptera; family Curculionidae; genus Anthonomus; species Anthonomus grandis. The sequence goes on from NC_065558.1 coordinate 11,860,288, forward strand.
GGACATAATATGACATATCTAGGATGTTTACACGACTCCTTCCGTTGTGTGGTAAAATCACAAACTTATTAAATATACTTGTACACTGTAACACTGATTGTGTTTGTTTTCAATTGTCGGGAAATAAAACAATTAAAGTTTTTGAAGGTTATGTTTAAAAAAAAAAGTTACATTTAGTTAAGAATAGATGCGATAAGATAGCTGGTTGCGTTAATAGATCTAAGTATTTTTCTTGTAATTCTTTAAGAATTTCGTTCAAATCTATGAAATAAAGTAATCCTCACCTAAAATGAGACAAAGTTTCAATTAACTTGGGATAGACGCATGCACTTTAAAATATTTGTTTTATTATTCTGATAAATTTGGATCTTCTAAATCCTAATACCATGAAAATTATGATCTTCATTTAAATTTTTGCTTGTGTTTACTTATTTTTTTATACTTATACTTTTATACTTTATTTACTTATACTTTACAAATTTAGTTAAAAACACTTTTATTTTCTTTCTATTTTTACTTTACTACTCCTTCTATAAACAGAGTTTCCACATTAATAGACGTACAATAAAAATCCAAATATAGATGGTTTATAATTAGCAAAGGTTTGTATAGTAAAAATAAACTCTATTATTATTCTTATATGATAAACAATATAATAAACTTATTACAAATCGCCAAAAACTAGACTATACGCTATACTTACAATTGACAATGTTATTTAGAATCAGTCATATCGAGTGATCGTGTCAAGATCTTAGTACGTGATTTTGAAATCCCCAAAAATAGTTTAAAAACAATGTCAATAAAAAAACTAGATTTAGTTTATGACAGGTCAGCGTCGTCAGCTGCATTAGCGTTATTTAATATATTTTTTGTTGGCAATACTGAAAATGTTCAGAGTGACCAACATCAAAATAACACAATCACTATAAAAATGGCGGCCACCAGTGGTTATTTTTGGTTATGGGGGACATATGCATCAGCACTCGGTCCAGGTATATTTATTAAGTTCGTGAATAAAATGTTTTTGGGAGAAAAAAAACTCATTTATAAAAACTGTAAAATATATTGATTTTAAAAGAAATATATAAAACAAAACATGTATATGTCTAAAAAACAAAACAAAAAATAAACGTTTAAGAAAATAAAAAAAACATCATTTCTCCTTGGCAACTATTGTGAAATACAGTCTTCAATTTTCTTTGTGCTTCCAATCTGCTTGTAGTGCTGCACCTTAAAATTATATTTTAAAATAAGTAAATTATGAAATAAGTAATTCCATTACTACTGAATTGAATAAATATGCTCTTACCATGAATTGGACTAGTTCCTTCCTATCTTCAAATGTAATTAAAAAATGTTGATATGAGCCGAATTTTGATAAATCCTTAATTCACAGAAGTGTAAACTTGTATTACAAAGGGACAACCCACGCAATGACGCCAATGTTGTCAAGCCGACTTAAACGAGGGCGTTCATTCTCGCATCTGTCGCTTGTCTTAAACACTGTCAATAGTGTCAACTCCCTCATGTTGCCAATTGGTTATTTGACAGTCGTCAACAAAAACACTGGATTGCTTTTGCGACCGATCTTGATAATTTTAATATATTAGACAGTTTTCAAAGATTCATATGTTTTGACGCGTAACCTATACGTAAACGTTATCTTAGCTGCTGTTTTACAGCTTTCCAAAAAGTGTTTTCGAAATAGGTGATACGTTTACCGCTAACCTAACGATAGCAGAAAGCTTTATTTCCAAGAAATTCGTTTTCATTGTTTTTTTGTGAATATTATTGCTTACATTTTCTAATTTCATTTTTATTTAATATTAAACCAACTATAGATATTTTATTAATATTTGGTCTACAATATTATATCTAATTATTTAATTAGGTAGCGTTATCTAAAAATTGGAAAGTATCGATAGTTACAATATGACTGAGGATTTTGCAACTCTATAATCAGACAATCATTATTGTGTATGATGTTCTACTTTGCTGGATCAACCTAGGGATTATTTACTAGGATGTCCATTAGAAGTATTTGGCCATCTTCATTATTAAATCTATTTCTCTTGAATTTTGTCAATATACTGGAATTCGGGTTAGTCGCGGTAATTGTTATGCAAAATAAAAAAGACAAATTTCTTTTTACTGTTTCAGACAAAAGGAGACTAAATAAACTTGAATTACTAATTATTATTATTTGACAATAATGTAAACAACATTAATGCGCGTGCGTTTCGCTATGTTTATGGCTATGCCTATCGTCCGTAAAGCCGGGCTCAAACGACTCGTATACTTGACGAATATGCAAATAATTGAATATTTGCCAAGTATACGAGTAAGCAGGTAATTATAATTCACACGACTTGGTAATTAAAGAAATATCAGAGCCAAGGTTACTCGTCAATTTTCAGTTAAAAGTACAAAACGAGCGGGTTCAATTCGTCTGCAGTCATCATGGAAAGTGATACTGACAAAGTTGTTGCTTGTGCTGCGTATGTGGTAATAAGTGGTGCTTATTTAAAATTACAACAAAAAATAAAACAAAAAAATAAGAGGCGATGGTGGATGGTGTCTTTAAATAAAAGTAGAAACAGGTACAAAAATAACTTACTTCTTTATACTTTAAAATAATGAAACTCTACTGTGTGTTTTTTTAGATACAACGCTTCTGACATGTTGCAAGATTTAATCCGCGAACCTTCTGGACAGTTTGAAAATTTTTGTAGGATGGTCGCAGATGACTTCAACTTTTTTTTTAATAAAATTGGTCCACTAATAGTAAAAAAAGATGAAGGAAGAATGAAGAACGAATATGAAGAAAGCAATTCCCGTCCAAGAAAGATTTGCTGTTGCTCTTAGGTTTCTAGCTTCTGGAGAAAGTTTCAAAAGCCTTTCCTATCTCTTCAAGTTCTCAGCACAAACAATTTCAACGTGCGTATTTGACGTATGTAATGCTTTGATAACTGTTCTACAGGATGAGATACAGGTAAGTATTTTTTTTCGTAATAATTATAAATTATTTTTTTACAAAAAAAAAACTATATGTATATTTAAATCTTTAATGTCAAACGACAGAGAAAATCTTCAATTTAAATCAAATAAGTAAGATTATTAGGGTTATCGTTATCATACTAAGTCTGATAAGATTGTGTCGGAGCTGGTAACAACCCTGATGATTGTGTGGTACACTGTTTGGTTTCTGTATGTATTCCTCCTAGTGGAGATGGCTGAGGATCATAAGACATTGCCGGTGAAGTTGGTTGTGAGAATGAAGTTGACTGTAAACCAGAATTCGGTCTGGTCACTGACATAAGCATTTGATCCTGAAGTGGCTGAGAATAGGTGGTTGGTGAAGGTGATTGTGAAGTATAACTTAGAGGGGATGATTGTGGAGGTGATATCATGTAATGTGACTGTATGACGTAACTGGTTAATCTTGGCCCGAAATAAAATATTGTCAATATGATAGTGACGCGTGTAAATTCATCCAAGCCTTCCAACTTCTCAGCTACTAGTTGTCCAAACAGCAGACACTGATTTGGTTTTGACTTCTTAGTATTACTGACATTTTTCATAATTTTGTATGCCTCATCCACACGTTGCTCTACTATATCCAACGGCCTCTTCTTTGAATTTTTTCCTTTAAATGGTTTCTTGAAGGTTTCCTTCTGCAAACGCTCCTTCTCTTCAATAAAAAATGGGGCATATTCTTGAGTTTCTGAATGAACTTGACTTTGTTTATTAGAAGATTCAGCTTCCTCATAATCATTCGTTGAGTTTTCTCCATCTTCAGTAGTAATAACAATCGCCTCTATTTCCTGAAAAAAAAATATATATTTAAAATTGATGTTTTTTTTTTAAGTTTTACTATTAATGTAATTTTTTTTAGATGCCTAAAACATCGCAAGAATGGAAAGCAATAGCTCTCGAGTTTAATAAAAAATTGAACTTTCCCCACGGCTTGGGCGCCTTGGATGGGAAACATAGTTATCCAGTCTCCTATGAATAGTGCATCTGAATTTTATAATTATAAACATATTTTTAGTATAGTTTTAATGGCCTTAGTAGATGCTAATTACTGCTTTACATTTGCTGACATCGGGTGCCAAGGACGAATTAGTGACACCGGTGTTTTCAGAAATACGATTTCTTTTAAGAAATTAGACGCAGGAAACCTAATGATTCCCGAAGATGAGCCACTGCCTATGACAGATATACCCATTCCATATGTATTTGTTGCAGATGATGCGTTTGCATTAGGACCTCATTTAATGAAACCATTTGCAGGAATTTATGAAAAGGCACCAAAGAAAGAATTTTCAATTATCGTTTGTCGCGAGCTAGGCGAATAGTTGAAAACGTTTTTGGGATAATGGCAGCGATATTTAGAGTTTTTAGAAAACCAATGCAACTCGAACCCGAAAAAGCTTCAAAAATAGTTTTGACTTGTGTTTTGTTACATAATTTTTTAAGAAGAAGCAGATCCTCCACACACGTATATACTCCACCAGGAACTTTTGATACGAAAAAGGATGGACATACTGTTCCAGGATCATAGAGGCAAGACCAAAGGCTGGATTCATCTTTTTTGTCACTTAAAAAAATACCAAGAAAAGCTGGCCGCCAAGCGCAAGACATACGAAATTTATTTTCTGATTATTTTATAAGTGTTGGAAAAATACCATGGCAAGACAATTACTCATAAATATAAATAAAAAAATCTACTTACCTCTGTGTTTTCTGTAGTCCTAGGCTTATAACTTCCATGTAAAAAACTTTCCATTTTTTCATAGGCAAACCATACTGGCTTAAAAACTTGAGAAGCTCTACTACCCGCTCCTGAAGTAGCTCTTACTTTACTGAATAAGGGCCGAAACGTGGCCATTAGTGAATCTTTCTTTTTTTTTTAATCTTTTACTGAACACTCAATACTAATTTTTTCCTCAATTCTTTTCCATGCGTCCTGTACTTCGTTGCGATTTTTATGTTGTGGGTGTTTGGAAGACCATATAACTGGTTCTTGCTCATAAAGATCAAGAAATTCCATTATTACTTCGTTTGGCCACTCCATTACTGAATTCGTATCTATTCGTATCCGCAAAAAGACTAAATAGTAAATAATATCAAAACTAACGTAACCACTTGTCGAAGCGTGCAAAATTATACGGCTTAACAAGTCCGGATTCGTCAAAAGCCGAAAAAATACTAAATAGTAAATAATACCAAAACTAACGTATCCACTTGTCGAAGCGTGTGAGTGCTTAACTAGTCCGGACTCGTCAAATAAGCAATTAATCGCGTTTCTTTTGACTAGTATTTTTACCGATAGGTTGGAAAAACACGAGTGCCGAATAATTGTCCACGTAAACTACTCACACGACTTGGCAAATATTCGCAAGTGACAAATAATTGCCAAATACGCGAGTCGTTTGAGCCCGGCTTAAGATAGCGGAGGGTGCCGATAGGGATATACGATAAATGACACTTCAAATGCATGTATACATATCAATTAGTGGTTACCGGTGATACTTTTCAATGGTTTCTGTCTATTATGATGACAAATTCTCTATTATTTATAGCTTTTAGATGTTTTGAAAATTCTATACCTAATTACTTTTTGACCAGATCAACATATGTAAATTAACTAAATTTATTGGGTATGTTAGTCCTTTGGAAATAGGGAATCTCGATTTGACAGTTTTTTGTCTAATTTATTCCGAATTCGTTGACTTTTTCTATCAAAGCAAAGAAGCATGCAAATAGTTTTTTTTTCTGCTTACCCTATTGAAATTAGAAATATTGAAAATAAAACTTAGAAGTAATTAAAAATACGTATATTTAGAAAAAAATCTTTACTAGCATATAGTTTTGTGTTATACATTACTTTATATTTTAATCAATTAAATATTGACAGAAATTTATTTTTTTAATAGCTTTTTTACTTGCTACTGCTATGTGTTCATGGACATGGTGGGCGTATTGTGCAATAAAACTAATTTACTTACGGCTTTTTGTAGCAGCAGTCTTCATAAGCTCCATTTGTTAAAGGGAATCATCCTTTTCACGTTCTGTTATTTCATTTAATTTGATTAGATTTTTGATAGTTTGGAATCCTAAGTTAAGAAATAGAAGTATTAATTTCAATTAGTATGTCTTGTTATATTTTTGATATAAGTGTAAGTATGTAAAAAACTACATTGTTTATAAAAAGATGTGATATTTACTACTCAAGAGGTAATGTTCGTCCGAAGTATATAAAGATTAAAAGTCATCAGTATTTTTGTTCCTCAAGAAAATTAACTGAAGAATGTTTGTTTTATTCTGCTATAGTTACAAATGAATAAATAAATATATTTTTGGAATTAAGGTAAGAATTTTATTTTTATACACAAAAAGTCCTCAAAGGTCATTTTAATCGTCGTCCTATATAAATATTTGACGTCTTCCAGGCATCTTTTTAAATTTCGTTTAAGACGTCTTTTAGCCTTTATTTAGGACGTCTCAGCGACGTCTCTTAAGACGCATTTTCGATGTGACAAATGTACGTCACTTTAAGGTCGGAAGGACACCAAAAGGACTCGAAATATAGACCAAAAAACGACGTTTTCAAGACTTCATTTTCCTACTTGGATTGTAGCTAACAACCAATGAGAGGCATAAAAATGGCACAAACAAACGCAACAAAATCTGGAAATTTTAAATCCATACACCAAATTCTAGAAAGATGAATAAAATGATTTAAAAAAGGTGAAAAATATTTTAAAAATTTGTCTGATACCTAGAATAAAGCAAAAAAAAAGAATTTGGAAGAAACCTATAATATATTATTATATTATATGATAAACGTAAAAAAAAATATTACTAGAAGAAACAATATAATTTATAGTAGCAAAATTAAATACAATATTCCATTTGAATTGCAAGAATAAAAATATATGAGGGCGCATTCACTGAAGTAAAAAATTTAAAAAATAATTAATATTAGATACGGTAATACATGTTAGTAAAAAACCCGTGTTGACATAGAGACTCTGTGTAATAGGTTTTATTATTATAAAAAGTTTTTATTATACTACTGTATATAGAGTCTAATTGTAAATATATTAAGAAAATTGAAGGGTAAGTTGATCCCTTCCAATAAATTATAAATTATTAAGTCTTAACAAAAAAAGCTTAGCAAATTATTATTTTTATAATAATAGATTTTACAAATTCATACCTACGTACACTGTTAATGCATAAACTCAATAATGTTTCTCATACATTTAGTATACGAGTATTTTTCTAATGAGGTCTGAACAGTAAGTCAAAAATTGAGTATTAATATCTTAAGCTTTTATTGACCTCAAATACTACTGTGTACCAAATTTTGTTAATTTACCCTAAAAAAATTAAAATATATAACTTTGTTATTCTATTATATAAAGGAACGTTGAATAATTTAGTCATTAAAATTTTCATAGCTCTAATTAAAATGCAGCAAACACTCAAAAAATTAAAAACAATCATTATTTCATGTTTCATCATTATTTGAAAAATGATTTTTGACCTAAGATTTAAAAATCTCGAAAATTATTCTGATAATCTATGAGCAAACGAAAATAAAGAAAAACTTGAAAGGTAAAAAAATGTGAAAAATAATCATCACAGATCTTGAAATAAATTGGTATGGAAGTCACATCCAATAAAGTTATGCTAAAATAGAAATAAGCTCGGTTATTTTATTGTGAAAAATATTTACATCAATGTATATCAATGTACAAAATACTTATAGCACTTAAAAATAGCACTTAGACTCGATTTAAAAACTTAAATTTGTTTTTCATAAGAGTGCTCAAAATACATTGTAATTGGATCTAACCAATCAATTCGTTCGGCTTTCATAAGCAAATTAGATGTTTTGGACGTCTGTATGTATTTCGAATAACAATACATACTCTACCTTTTCTTCGATCCTTATCTCATTGATATGTACCTTAATAACAGAACTGTTGGCTCAATAACGCGCCTACTCATCTCCAAACTCATGAAAAATCCCAAAACGATTAATTTTGAAAAAATATGACTCGATTTTGGTTCTGATTAAACAACCCGATAAAAAATTGGCCGGCGCACGTCTGAGATCTGGGCAGACGCCAGACGACATTCCTGAGTCTACGGCAATGACCAAATCTCGTGTCATACCCGTAAAATATGACCTAAAACTTGTCTCAATGGACCCGTGAGATCTGATCCGGTAGATTCGAGAAGATATTATAATTTTTCGTTTAAGGGTTATTCGTTCTTGTTTTTATGTTGGTAAATAAGCGCCGTTTTAAAGCTATTTTGGCAAGGTAACATGTTGAAATTTAAAATGTAAATGCAATATGTTTCCATGATAATATTTGGCCTAAATTCGTTTTGCAGGTGCCGTTTTATTATAAAAAAAGCTCTGTAAATTAAAATAAATTATTACAAATTATATGTTTTACATTGGATATAAGTTACAGTCCTAATATCAGTGATATTAATATAAATAGTCACTAAAAACTTATGCTTTTTAAATTTTCATTTACTTATGTTCATTTTGTGGTATTTTTTTTGTAATAATTTTTTTACATTAGTGCCTTTCTATCAAATTTTCTTATAAGGAAACTATCAGGATTAGTGGACCCTACCCATTGCAATATTATTAATTGGCTATAGAAATTGTCAGTCCATAAAATATAACATGGCAGACATTATCAAATTCTTATTTTAAATGCTTAATGGTTATCCTATAGATTAGATAAAATCTCTAACATTTGCATCAGATTTCTGGCTGTCTTAAAATAATATAATCGTATCCATTTAAATTATGCATTAATTTTTTTCATCTACTCTTATTGATTATATCCATACGTACGAGGTTCAGGCAATAATACAGACAAATTTTCCTGTAAAAACTGAGCCAAAATTATTGTACATTCCATATCCATTTGCTAAGTTCGTTAACACTTTCAGGGATAAGTTATTATATACTAGGAAAAGAACTATAAATATTGCATATAATGATTTTATATACATATAGAGAAAAAAGAAATTCTGTAAAAAGATATACATACATTAATGCAGTAATTTGAGAGGTTCCACGAGACAGAAAACTTGACTTATAGAAGATTTTGTTTTAGAAAAACGATTTCTGACTGGAAGAACTATCAAAAACTTAGAAGCTTAGTAGCTTTAGTAAAGCCTACCGGAAAAACCAATTATTAGGATAATAAAATTGATCAATGTAAAGGTGACAGCATAGGTAGGACATTAAAAGTTTTAGTGGAAAGAAAAAATAATCTAATTATTTGGATATTGATTTTGGTACATATACAGGCAGTATAGAGGAAAACTTAAGTCTATTTTATTCAAATAGCTAAGCAAGAGATTTCTACAAGTATTGAAATAAAGAATAGACTAATTCAACTAATATACAAATTTTGATAATCTGCTCTTCAGTATGTGTGTGGAACATGGCGAAAAGACATTAACGAAGATAAATGGCTGTAATATTCTTATTAAAAAACTGTTATCTTATGTTGTATATGGTAATATAGCTTTGGACTAGATTAAAAAAGTTTTAAATGAAATACAGGGTTGTTTTTTAAACATGATACAGTAATTTGTATGTAAGGTAAAAATTACAGGAAAGTTACTAACTATTTCGAGTTCGGAATTAAATATTTTGTAAAAATAAATAGCTGTATAAAAATAAATTGAAACTAACTAAATCAAAGACAAATTGTACACTAATAGGTTGAAAACAAACTGTCAAAAATTTTTAAGAATTAAAATATTAAGGTTTACTCTTAAATGCTTCAAATTTTAAAATGGCTCCCTATTTAGCTGAAGTCTTAAGGCAAATTTAATTTTAATTTATAAATAAAAACACGGATTGATGCAATCATATCTGCATTTTTTTTATAGAAAAATCTAACTTTCAATAGCATAATATAGGATCAAGAAATGATTATCACATATAAAGAGTTACATTAACTTTTTTACAGAAGTCATTGTTTTTTGAAGAGTTGAAGAAGTTTTCAACTTTCTTCCATTACGCAAGTAATCTACAGTTATTCACTAAAAATGTTGAAGATCACTTACTTAAAAACAGTGGTATTTGATGTATAATTGATATATTAACATAGATAGGTTTTACTTTTCTATATTAATTTAGCGAATTTATTGTCTTTTTTTGTTTCTTTTTTCTATTTTCTGCTTTTTTTTCATTTCACATAATAATGCTCATTGGTATTTCGTTTTAATACATAAAAGGGAATAAACTTTTATTCCTTCTTTTTGTCATTATTATTCAAAATTATTATATATTTTCAATTATTTTGAAATAATCTTTATTTAACTTTTTACTAACTGAAGTGAGTTTACTCCTACACTTAACAATAAAAAAAATTTAAGCTTGCAATAAAAAATTAGTCGCCTAACTTGACAATATTTCATCATGTTCTGAAATATTTCGTAAACATTTAAATAGCATTTCAAGGTGGCTTAAAATTTTTCACATATCTTGCTTCCTCTCATAACTGGTTGCAAATGTTTGTTGTAACATTTCTAACAAACATCTGCAACCTTTTATATAAAAATGTGTCGTATCCATTTAAGTTATGCCTGATGAAGTTATTTTATTTAGTAAAAGGTGTTTAGATGAAATGAGGATCTCATCCTTAAGGTAATAGTATTACTGCAAATATCCGTTAAAATAATGAAATTGTTTCATTTCCTTATTATCACGTAACATAAATGTTAAAATAATTTATGTGTAATATACTTTTAAAAATGGTTAATTTATTCATAACGTTAAAAAAAAAATTCTTGAAAACCCCTTTAAATTGATTTACACTTCTGTCGCTTATCTACATTAATCTTGTTAAGCCATAAAAAACCAAGTTGAATCAATTAATAAGCGACATGTAAACCACCCTAACCGAAAAAGTAAAAAAGCAATTAAAGACCAGTCAAGACCTCAAGCTCCTAGTGATTCATGTGCCAGGTACCCAAATAGTGCTAAACTCCGAGAAGGACCAAAAAACAGCACGGTGGTTTAATTTTACATCAATTCCGTGGCCAGGTGTGGGCCGAAAGATGGCCCACGTGACTCCGCGTTGTTTTCTAAACATTTCTAACATACCTATCTTGATTGCCATCTAGTTGAAACACAGAACCCGTGGCTCTATTTAATTTGATGCGGTTTTTAGGCCTGCGGGATGTTTTGGTTGAACATTTTTGGGTGGTTTTATGCAGGGGGTAACATCTGCGATCTGTGAGAGGTCACTAATTTTTATCTTATTAAAATCTTCTAAAACTAGTAAGTGTCATAGGATTTCGAAGTTTGATAAAGACACTTCAAAAATACTTTTTTTTAATAAGATGTTCTTAAAGGTTTTTGTTTTTATTGATGAAATTGTTACTTGAATAAATTATGTTTTGAATTGAAAATTTCTTTGAGATTACTAAGGAGGTCAAGAGTTTTGACCTTAACGAAATAAGTTCTAGGTAAGGGATACAAAAAAATCTCAATTTTTTCGTTTGCTCATATATTTGTTCGTATAAAATGACATTTACCAAAATTGCCTACAGCGTCATTTCTGAAGTTGGCTTATTTCTAAACCTAACGAAATTCTCTATTTTTATACAATATAAAAAAGGATTTAATGTTTACTCTTAAAAAAGTTTCGTATGAAGCGTTATAAAGCGTTTTTTTTCTCGCCAACTAGTTATAATAAAAGAATTATGAAGAATATATGATAATATACACGTAATTGGATACATGTGAAACGTTAGAAATATAAATTTAAAATTTTTATAATATATTTTTTGCTTTAGAAAAAATAGAGCCTCATCATTTTTTTTTTTTATTCTGAATCATAAATTAAAAGCAAATGAAATTAAATTTTTGTTATAATAATAATTTTACATTTAAGTGTTTTATTATTTATTTTTTAATTTTTAACAAATTTACTTCAATAAATATATTCATAATCTTTTTATTGACCACCGGCTTACCCTCGTGAGTGGCAAGGAAATCGTTGGGCAGGGCTTCATTAACTAGTTTTATAAGTACGGATATTACTTTATGAATCATATTTCCACGAAGAAACATTTGAATATTATTTTCTACATTATTATGATACTATCATGGAAAATAGTGGAAAATAGTAGAAAATAGTTGGAATTAACTATATGTGTCTTTGATATTTAGATGTTTTATGCATATAAATTAATTATGTCATGCAAGATTTTTTTGTATTTTTCAAGCATATAAAGTCATTTTACGTTTTACCCGATATATACCAAAATCTATCATTTTTACTATGCCATTCGATAAAGCAGAAAATTCCAGAGATAGTCTTTTTTTTCGTATTTTCCAAATACTTGGACAAGTTTTTAATGTCTTCAAGGCACTTTTTATATCTTCCATGGATTTAAAATATTTCTGTTGATTTAGTCATTTAAATTAATTGAAAGGCATTGAAAACTTCTTCTAACAAACAGCATTTTTTTCTATGCTCTTGTTTTACATCTTTGCCAGTAACTGTATATGCCTTTGATATTCTAGCGAATGTTCAAAGATTTAATCATTTAGGATTTTGAATATTTTTTAATAATTTGAAGTCATTTTAAGCTTTATTACTAATAGACCTGTCTATAATTTTTAATACGTTATTTGATAGGGCGTCATTCAGGGATATTTGGACAAGTTTTTTATGTCTTCCAGGCATTTGACTTCATTTTTATGTCTTCCATAATTTATTTTTTTTTATATTTTAGACACTTAAGGTATTGTAGCGTTTTTCGCGTTTGTTAGGTGTGAATTAAAACAATAGCAAATAGTCAACTAATTTATTTACACACTACGCTATTAAAACAGGATCACTACCAGAGATATTTATTTTTACTGAATTTATTTACACAACTATTTAAATCTCCCGCCAATATTCCGAACTTTAGCTTAATGGGAAGTGTGAATAAAAACTTAGGTTTTTGCTTTCAGTATGAAGTATAAGCTTTAGCTTTTACTAGGTAGATTTAGCTTTTGCTAATAGCATTTGCTGAAATTGAAGTAAATAGCCTTTTGCTTTTACTTACTAGCAAAAGCTAGATATTTTAAGTATTTACTTAAAGTTCTTATTTGGTAAATCATTAATAAGTTTTTTCAATTGCTTCTGTTTCTTCAGTAGATAGTTTCCAAGAATGTTTTTCATTGGCTCATTGACGTGATTATTAAAAGGTATATTACCTGCTAAAGACAGGACTTATTTTTTTAAATTCTAGACTAGAGCTTTAAAAGATGCCAAAAAATGCCACTATTGATAAATTCTAATATATTTAAAAACAATTTTTATTCAAAATAAAATTAGGAGTGGCATTTTTCATCATTTTCAGCGCCTTAATAAGCATACTTTTGTTTCAATACTCCACCAAAACCACAAAACTCCAAAATTCCATTAAAAAAAAAATCATTTTCTAGAGAGCATATCTCGGCCAACACTTAAAAACTCTTTAAATCAAAAATGTTAAAAACTTAATGATGCATGGAACGTTCACTAATTTTACATGACACCACTAATTTTTTATAATTAAAAATATGTTTGCTAAAAATTCCTTTCTATCTCTACCTCGTTCATAATTTATGTTAATTACCAGCATTCTATTCAACCAAGTCGCTGGATGGAACTCATATGGCTGCGGTATTCCCATAAAATGAGAATGCCTTTTAATATGGGTTATGGTACCTCCTTAAGGTATTCTTTATGGTCAAATATTATGGTCTGTTCGGCTGTTTTATAAGGGTTTAGTAAACACGGACGTCATAAACATCATAAGCTTCCTTTTCTAATTACTGCGACAGGAATGTCAGTATTTGGTCAGTGTGGAAGTACAGTTTATTAAATATAGTTTTTAAATTAAAAACAATTATAAAATATTACTGTGCATATTTTATGTGTGCGGTGATGGGTTCAAAACAATGGCTCCTTTGCGATTTAATCAATCATTAGCTAATAGTCTTATTAAAATTCTTACCCGGAGAAAATAAAAATAAAACAGACAAAAATCGATTGTTATCGATTTTCTAATGCGTCATCCTGATGACGCTATGACTAATGATTAGGTCTTGGTTCATTACGCTTTTAAAATGGAGTTTTTGAATGGCAGATCTAGATTGTTCGTAACGTTTATTAATAAGAAGGCTTGTTAATATTCGGGCATAATTTAAATGGGCACGATTCTTTTTCCTTTAAAAAGTGGTTTATTATTTTTTAGAGAATTCTTAGTAAAAATTTGACCTAAGCAAACAAAAATTGACCAAAAAACAAAATGTTGCAGTCCATAACGTTATATCATAACTCCATATCTTGGTCAGGGTCCCGTGGGTCAGAACAAACCTAATAAATTAAACGAACATGGAAAATATGTTTGGTATTTCGGTTCAGACAGAAAAACATTAACATAATTTGCTAATTAATTTTAACCCTCTCGGGTCCGAGACGAGTGTTAAGGTGCTGTTCTGGGTCCCAACCTTTTCATTTTCATATTTCTCCTTTTATTTATTGATTTTTTAATATAAATTTAATAGGATTTCTGTTTTTTTTTTGTCGACGGTTGATGATGGGATTTCGTGTGGGTTGCCATAAACGAGGTAAGTGATTAGTTATTTGGACATTTTTGGATTATTGGACGGAATTTATTTATTTTTACAGTCTGGGAAATTTCGTATTTTATTTGATGTTGTTTTATTTGACTTGTTCTAGTTGTTTTATTTTTTAGTCTGATCAGTTTTCTGATCAATTATCTTTAAACTGTTATTTTTTCTGATGTAACATTGTTTTGATATTTTACATTAAACAGTATTAAGCATATGACTCTCTTATCTAGTGGCTTCCAATTAGCTCTGTTTCACACTTTTCTAATTCCTATTACAACTTCGATTCTCTTCATGTCATATTGTTACGATATGATTATCAGTCCTTATGATGGTGTTCCTTACTACGGTCTCTATCAGAGTAGCTTTTTAATCTTTCATCCTAGCAAAATCTTACTATAAATATCTCTATATTATATAGAGATGTTATCTTATCCATCCAATATTCTTTTGGTCTCTTAATGTCATTCTCAAGATTGCTCTCTTCTTTGCTCTTTGCTAGGATTTATATTTTATTACTGGCAGCACATATTGGTTGATTATTCTGGTTCTAAGGTGTCATGGATTTCTTATTTTTTAGCGTTTTTGACAGTTAGCGGAATGCTGCTCTCCCTAGTCTACTTATTCTATTTTATTGATTTAATTTTCTTTTTCTATTAGTATTTTATAGTACATTTTATATTTCAGTTATATTAATTTTTAGTTTAGTTCCTTGTGAGCATATGTCTTGCTTTAATTTAGACTAATTTTAAGGCCACTTTTTCGTAGAGTTTTCTCATTCTGCCATAATTTTTTAAGTCCTTTATTTTCCTTCCAATAATTTGTTAAGAATGTCTTTCAGTGTAAACAGTTTTAACCGCAATGTTTAAATTCTTAAGTCATCAACTTTTAGATAATTTTATACGTTTTCCAATTTTTTTTCTAATACCAAAAATTCAGCGAATTTTGTATTCAAATAATTTTATTTTCAACCCGATCTTTACTAAATTTCTCAACTTCTGCATCGGCCAACGATAATATCTAAACTCGGAATAAGCTGACGGTATGCCGTTTTGTTTTTTTTGTTTTTTATTTGCCGAGATCGTATATAAATCCGGTCTTTAGGCTCCATAAGTCAAACCTTATCTGGAATCGACACCAAAGCAATCCAAACAATATTCTTCGGCTGCTAAACCCAACGGTAAGTATTTAGATATAAAATATATTTTTGAATAAATTGCTTTTTTGCTATTCAGTACTTGTTTTATAGTGTTTCCTGATATTTATTACAGGGCACTATAGTACCGAGAGTATCTCTAGGACAGGACGTAGGATGAAAATAAAAACATGACAAAAAATACGATTAATAATTTTTACCTCAGGAAAAAATTGTATTTTATAAAAATGCCCTTGACAACAAAAAATAATAAACAAAATCTAAAAATAAAACTTCTTCAATATAGATTTCATTTTAGGTTAATAATATATTATGAGATGGTTAATAGGGTAGGCGCGCCTAAGAGTACGCATTCCCTAAGAGTACACAGATCTCGGATTAGCCATATGGCAACACCGCGGGTCGAATCCAATATGGCCATTTGTGGTTGTTTGTGTCAAGGTCTTGTCTAGTGAATTTAAGTTTTAGTGGGATTATTGATAAACGAATAGTCGTAAGTAATATAAAATATGCTATTTTAATGTAATATTTAAGTTAATATACTTAAGGAATCATATCGTGTGGAAACATTTGTTAAAAAATGCATATTAGCAGTTAAATTCAACGTTCATTAGGCTATAGACTCACCTAAAAACATCCTTGTTTTGTCGGTTGCATAACACATTTTTTACAATATTTCCGAATCCTAAAAAGGGGAGCTAAGAGTACGCAAAATTTAAGTGCGTACTCTTTGCCACAGTTATTTATTTTAATTGCTTAGTAACGATAGGCACCTTTAATTAATTTCTGGATATAAATTTCAGGATAACAAGGTGATAATGGGAAAATATAAGAGGAAAACAAATCGTACGCTGAAATTTACACAAGAATTGCTATAGACAAGGCGCCACTTAGAATGGACCGGGGTGAAAGCAAGCGTTCAGTTACTGCTGCCGTGGGTGTTAACGAGTGCTCTTTACGGAAACGATTGAGATTAGGGACTATTCCACAATCTTTGGGGCGTTTTAACTCAGTTTTTACTCTCGATCAGAAAAAAAGAATTGGCGAATCATATTAAAGATCTGGATAATCGATTTTATGGATTGCGCATGAAAGTCGCTTGCATTCCAGTACGCCGAGCTAAACCAAATAAGGCACAGATTTAATCCAGAGAAAAAAATGGCGGGTAATCACTGGGTTAAAGATTTTGCTAAAAGAAACTTGCTGTCTCTTAGAGGTCCCGAAAAAGTAAGTTTGGCTAGAGCAATTGGCTTTAATAAGAATTAGTGCAACAGATTTTTTGAAAATTTAAGAGAATGCTATGAAAAAACAAAAGTACCAGCTCACCGCATTTTTAATATGGACGAAACCGGGATGTCGACGGTCCCTAACAGAATGCCCAAAGTTTTTGCTCCCAGAGCAATAAAACAGTTTCAAAAGTGGTTGCAGCAGAACGAGGACAGTTAGTAACAGCTGTGTGTTGTATGGGAGCTTCAAGAGTTTGGGTACCCTCCGCTCTTATCTTCCCACGCAAACGTATAAACGATGAACTTTTTTATGGATGTCCACCTGGAACTTTACAATTAGTGACAGAAACTCGTTATATGAATTCGGAGCTTCTAATAAGGTGGCTTAGACATTTTCAAGACTACGTAAAATCATCAGAGGATGATCCTGTTGTTTTGATTCTTGATAAATGCTTTTTTGGTCTATTGAAAACCGCATTCTCGAATAAAAGCGACAAATAGATGATTCAAAACCTTGGTAGACCAGTGACTCTGACACAAATATCCAGACTATTTCATGCAGCTTATTCCAAGGTTGCAACAATTCAGATTTGTGAAAAGGCATTTAGTGCTACAGGATTGTATCCTTATAACCCAGATGTATTTACAGAGGAGGATTTTGCACCTTCAGAAGTAACTGATCGAGCTTTACACATTGAACTAACAAACGATAGGCGACATGAAAATGAAGATAATGTTCAAGTGTTAAACAACCACGACTCCGACTCCGACGATGATGACAATTTGCCTATTTCAGTTTTGATAGATAGGATACGTTAAGAGCCTGTTACTTCGACAGAAATACACGATTAGTCTCAAAACACCAACCAAGAATACTGATAGCAGTTATTTAAATAACCCGAATCAGTTTCAGAATCTATTCAAGGCCACGAAGATATCGAAAATGTAAAGTCTAAACTGTTTTCTTCCCCTAAAAAATGTGATCTTGCTGTACCTGGGACATCTGGAGTCACTTCAAAAATGAGCATACCTCTACCAAAGGCAAAACACGAGCAAATTAGAAGTGTTCGCTCCAACAGCAACAACAATAATAATAAAAGCTCTCCTACTTTTAGTATTTAATAAAGATATTTTCACATTTTTAGGTCGGAAATATTATCATCTACATCTTATAAAG
This sequence comes from Anthonomus grandis grandis, assembly GCF_022605725.1. Taxonomy (NCBI): domain Eukaryota; kingdom Metazoa; phylum Arthropoda; class Insecta; order Coleoptera; family Curculionidae; genus Anthonomus; species Anthonomus grandis. The sequence goes on from NC_065558.1 coordinate 11,878,524, forward strand.
ACTCACTGCAAGAATCCACCACCCAAAACAAGATGAGCAGCATTAAAAAGAAACTTACTGACAGCACTAAGCAGAAGAAGAAGAAAATGCCTTCGAAAGCCTTGAGCATCAGCATCAACAGCAATCAAGAAGATGCTGTCTGTCCTGGATGTAAAAAAAACTACAGCAATTCTTACGGTGGAGGCGATTGGGTCAGGTGCGCAACATGCAAGTCCTGGTGGCATGAAATTTGCAGAAGCTACATGGAACAGAAGCAATTCCATTGCGACCTATGCAATTAAACATTTCTTAAACATTGCGATGTTGCGTACTCTTAGCCCAATCTTTGGGTACTCTTTGGCATATGTGGCGCTAAGAGTACGCATTTGTATTTTTTTAAAAAAAGGGTTGTGTAATTTTTAATGTAGAAATAATTTTCTTTAAACTGTGTTTTTGTGTTGGCTAATAGAATATATGTTTGGTTGCTCACTATTTTTTTTATTTATTTTTCTTTATTGTAGTTTTATGTAGAGAAGAATATTAAGTGCGCACTCTTAGACACGCCTACCCTAAATGTGCTCAAAACCTCATATCGGAGTTCATCACCTTGACAAAAAAATTAGAAGCTAAAAATTATGACGACTTTAAAACTTTAAAAAAATCATACACAGAAGAATCTATTGGATCTGTAAAGAGCAAATAACACTTCCACAGTTTGGTTTCAGCGATGCAGTAGGAACATGAGAGGCCATCTATGTATAACACCCGAGTATTATCAGCAATGCAAAGACATGAACTGTAGCGTGTTTGCATGTTTTGTTGACTCAGAAGGTTTTTGATACATCGAAAAATGGTAGAAATTCTGACAAATAGAGAAATACGTAAAATAGAAGAGACATTACCATATTAATCAATCAGCTTTTGTCAGAATCGGAAATGAGACAATGAGAGGAAATGAAGCTACTAAGGCATGTAAGGCAGGGCTGCTCTCTTCTTATTATTGTTCAATATTTATGCAGAATTCATATTTAGAAAAGCCTTAGAACACATAGATTTAGAAAAATCTTTAAATGGAAAAAGAGTGATCAATATTCCTCATGCAGAAGATACAAAATCTCATGAATAGCATAACAGAGTGCAGTCAACTATATGGCCTGGACATTAATATTAAAAAGACAAACCTAAGGCTTATAAGTGAAGACAACATTAATAACTGTCTAATCAGCCAGAGCCAAGAACGAGTGACATTATTACATGAACGAGCAATGGGATTATTTGCAGGAAATTCGAAGCAGAATTGAAAAGACCAGGACTGCATTCCGCAAGATGAGACATCTGTTCATAAACCCTGTGCTATTACGTGTTCTCTATCCTGTTTTACGGGGTTGAAGCATAGACATTTACTGAAGCCAGAGCGGAGAAATTCAAAGCATTTTTATTATGGTTATATCGTAGAATCTCATGGACAAACCGCATAACAAATATCGAAGTTCTCAGCAGGATAAGGAAGGAAAAGGAATTGGTCAGGGTAATGTACAGGGAAAGAAAGTTTCCCTATTTGGGATACGTAATGAGAAATGAAAACAGAGTTCACTTATTGCAGACTAGTTTGTAAGGAAAAGTACTAGGAAAACGAAGTGTGTGTGTGTAAGATATATCTCATGGTTAAAAAACCTTTAAAGAATTTGGTTTTGTATGAGTAAAACTGAGTTGTTGCAGTAAATAAAGTTAAAAAAGCATGTATGACCAACATTTGAATATTTGAAATGGATTGGAACTATAAGAAGAAGAAGAAAAAGAAAAAGAAGAATACATTGATATCGTTGGGTGTTTTTCAGTGCATTCTTAAATTAAGTTAAATTAAATTAATTAAAATTAAATTAATTCTTAAATTTTTCAGTGCAATTCTTAACTAAAAAGATATTATTATATAGAAATATAAAGAAATATTAAGAAGAAATATTATTCGCCCATAATCAATAAAATCTTCTATGGAGATATTTTTCAGATAATTAAGTTGTTGACTTGAATCTGACATCAAAGGCATAAACTATTATTCCCAAAAGCCTATAACAGAAGAAAAAATGGTTACAAGTATGGAACAAAAATTATTTTGTAAGAACAAATTTTTAATGGACTAAAAAATTATAGATTATTTATAATTCCTAAAAGTAAAAAAAAAAATGATTGCATAGTCTTTGCTAGCTCTAAAAAGGTTGGTATAGCTATGGGCTACTATTATCTAAGGCTCCATCTTCTATGGAGATTTTGTCCCATATGTAAATTCTTTTGTTGATATAAAATTATATCCATAAAAAAATTAATCATACCTACAATTAAGGTATTTTTCCAAAAAGGTCTGCAAAAGTAGAAATAAATGAGCATAGGTCTAATCACCCTGTATTTCTAGTTTTATGTAGAAATAAAGGTGCCTTACTTGTGTCTTATTTTAGGGGATAGAAATAAAGAGTAATCGATCATTACGCATGCTTAAAAGTGAAATATGGCAACGCGCAAACGTGCATTTCGTGCGTTTTGCTACTCGCATTCTACGTTGGTAAGTGTCTGACTTTGATAAGGCTAACTTACTTACGTGAACTTGAAAATCGAAAACTTTTGTGCTCATTTTCTTGAGAATAATATCGCAGAATGGATGGGTGTTTCCTATGTAATGGAAAAAAAGATTTATATGAAAATAGAACATTTCGTAAAAATAGTTCATTTTTATTTGCTTTTTCCATCACAATTTCACAAAATTCAATTTTTTGCCGCTGGTTTTCGGGAAATATCTCCTGAGTTTTGCAATATTTGATACATTGGGAATCGGTCTATTTTCAAATGTAATTGAAAATAAATCCTTACGTTGTACTGCCGAATTGCTTCCATAAGACTATTTAGTAATTTGAACTTTTTCGGAAGGAATATAAAAGCCATTAAAACTTGAGAAAAAATAATAGCGGTTTAAAATTCAACAGTGCAGCGTGCAGTCTCATGGCAAAATGAGGCATGCCGATATTATTATTATTATTCTGTAAAAAATAAAATTAGCAACTACCTATAAGAGGACCGGAGGCGACCGTTCATCGACGAGAGGAAGCGATGTTTTCATTATTTTAGACACTGCGGAATCTTCAATTCTCCAACCTGTATATTGCACAAATTATGGACTTGTCGCGGTGAAACATTAAAATACCGTATAAAAGAGATCACTCTTTTCCTATTTATTTATTTATTTGCATTCGAGTCTTTCGAGTATTTTCTAACTTAAAATTACAATTAACTGGCTAATTTGAGATTTTGAGAGTGACTTCTGAATAGTAAATCTCAAATATCTTCTAGTTCCCTAATTGATTTAATAGTCACCAATTATGACCAAATTGAATGCACTGGTGTTATCTGTTCTGATTTTTCCGACCACTTCGTAGTTTAGTGTGAGATACAAATGGCCAAATTAAATTATAAAGCAAAAACTATCATTTTTAGATATCTAAAAAATATAAACTATAACCCATTTAAAAATGACCTTTAATCGATACCGTTTAGTAATGTTTGCATATCGTTGATGGTAATCAAAAAGTCGTATTTCTTAACAACGCTATAACTAGCCTATTTAATATTCACACTCCTCTTAAAACAATTACATTGCCTCAAAAAACCTTCCTACCTTGGATTACAGAGAATATTAAGAAATGCAGAGATGCAGCTCTTCAGCAGTTTAAACGCACTCAACGCCCAGAAAATGGAAATATTATAAATCATTAAGAAACTTAACAATAGCTTCAATAAGAATGGAGCGCAAAGCCTATTGTAAGTATAAATTAAAAAATTGCAGTACTCGAGGAAAATGGGTGGAACTTAATAGTCTAAGAAAAAAGATTATTCCTGTGCCGTTTAATGATGTTGATCAATTTAACAATTTTTGTATAAACTCTTCTATCTCGAATCAGCCTTTAGATCAGGAACTTTTAAATTTTTATTCAACCAATAAAAAAAGTGACATAGATTTCTCTTTGCAGTTCAGAGCAGTGGAAAATTATGAGGTATTTGACATAATTAAAAAAATAAAAAGTAAAGCCTTTGGGTCAGACGGTCTTAACATAACTCTTCTTGAGCTTTGCTATCCTCATATTTGCGAGTATGTTACACACATAATAAATAAACGCTTAGAAACTAACTATTTTCCCAATTGTTGGAAGGAAGCCATTGTCCAAAAATAAGTAATCCTACTGACTATACACATTTTCGATCCATTAGTGTACTACCAACTATGTCTAAAATATTAGAATTGGATGTACAAATAAGGAACCATATTAATAGATTTTCAATATTACCCATTAAGCAATCTGGATTTCGAAGTGGCAGATATTACCGATGACATTTTTCGTGCCCGAGATAATAACAAAGTCACTGGTCTGGTATTGCTAGATTTTACTAAAGCTTTCGATTTTTTAAATCATCAAACATTGGTAGCCTTACTGCACTACTTAGGATTCTCAAATCATGCTATAGCTTGAATAAAGTCATATCTAAGAAATAGGTCTCAAATGGTAAAAATTGATGCAACCTTTTCAAGTCGTCTTTCAGTTCTTAATGGGGTGCCCCAAGGTAGTATATTAGGGCCACTACTATTTAGTATTTATACAACATGCTTTCCTCAATATCTTGAATACTGTAAGTATCACTTCTATGAAGATGTATCACTCCTTTTCACGTTCTGATTATTTAACTACTTTGAACCATATAAGTGCTGATCTTGATGCACTTGTTAAAGTCTTTAGTAAACATATGTTAAAATTAAACCCCAAAAAATATGTAGTTATTTTCTTTGGAAGTAAAGTTCAAATAAAGACTACTTATAAAGAATTTTCTTTGTTTGTTGGACATCAAAAACTTCAAGTAGTTGAGAGCACCAAGAGTTTGGGTTTAACACTTGATTCACAGCTGAAGTTTAGTGGTCACATATCAAATAATCTTAAAAAGTCGTATTGTGCTCTCAAAACCATGTCCCTCATCGACATTACTTAGATCTGAATATTAAAGGTGAGCTATGCGAACTCTTGTGTTGTCAAATTTTAATCATTGTGATGTGGTTTATGGACCTTGTCTAAATAGTGAAGACTCCTATAGAGTTCAAAGTTTCAGTTTGTATTCGTTTTATTTTTGGTATTAATAGACGAGGTCATGTATAACATAAGCTTAATATGTTGAATAGACGTAAGCTACATTCCAGTGTGTTATTTTCATATACATATCCCTACATATTTAACAAAATTACATTTCAGACAGACATTCACCACTTAAATTTAAGAAGTATATCTTTAACTATTCCTAAACCCAAAAATCAATTTTTGAAAAAATCATTCTCTTATATTTCTCATATCATGAATGTGCTATCACCCGATATAACTGATATTTCAAATTCCATTTATAGATTCAAAGCAAAAGTAAGGCAAATCTTATGAGATAATCAGTAACATGCATATATAAAGATTTATTTTTCATTTTTCTTGTTTCTAAATTGTAATTGAATGGCTAGTATTAGATATATTTTTCCGTATTTAATTATTGTATTATTGTAATCTGTAGCAAATCATCAACTACTTAGATGTAATGTATGTACATTATATCTAGTAGTTAGTTTAGTTTAATTTATTAGTTGTTAGTTTAATTTGTTAGTTTTATTTAAAAAGTAGTTTAGTCCAAAAGTTTTTTATGTTATAGCTGTGTAGGTAGAACAGAACCTGCATTTTCCATGCAGGAATGATACATTAGCTTTTATTTACCTCAATTATTGAATACACCTGTAAGTTTATATTCTATGTAATTTCCATGATAAATAATATACGTTATTAATCTAAATATAAATTTTAAGTATTTTATTATGTTAATTCCCCTATTTTTTATTTATTTTTAAAATTTAAAAATGTAAAGTTAAAATTGTGATAAACTACCTTAAGTTGGTTGGAAATTAATAAAATATACAAAAATAAATTTCTTTTAAATAAACCGCAGAAACTTCAGATCTATTCTTTCTCATTTTAATGAGTATATACTTAAAAAGGCCAATACTTAATAATACCAAGAAAAATAATGAAAAAACCTATTTCAAAGTACACTTCCGAAATAATTTAATAAGAACCCTGTCTTTCAGAAAGAAGCTCTTCAGATCCAGAGGCAGGAATCAGATTTTACAGAGGGGATGATAATTATGGCTCGGGCTTATATTGAAACGACGCCTGTCAATGACAGACGCCCGACACCGGGGTGGCGTCGCGGCGCTCCCAAGGCAGGAAACGCACGAATAACGTCTTTTATGGTGCTCGGAAGGAAATGCGGATAGAAAAATGATATATATACTGCGGGCGTGAAAAAATCCCTATAGTGCGTTTTTACCAAAATGTAGATTCAAATATTATTCACGTCTTTATTAAATTAAAATTTATTGTTAATTAAAATGCCGTAAAACGAAACGAACCTGTTATGGTAACCTCCATAACATCTTGGGAGAAATTTGATTATAATTTAATACAAACACGACTATTTATTTTTATAATTTATGGGATACCGTCTTTTGTTGGTCTTGTAACACCGTTAATGAATCGGAATTTAAGAAGGATGTTAAGTTGTTATAGTATAAATTTAATCATAAAAAAATAACTAATAAATAATTTAGTTAAATGATGAATTAAAAAAAAAGTTTTTTTCTTATCTTTTTTTATTGTTGTAAATCTAAAGAGAATATTATAGGAAATTATGAATTTTTTTGCAACCAAAAATTAATAATTTATGTTATGCTTAATAAGTCCTAAAAATTAAAGAATGTTTTAAAGAAATGAAAAAAATAAGGATATTCCTTTAATCCAAAAACACTACTTCTAATTCTCAAGCGTTAGTCACCAATTGATATGAATAACCAACACCTTGGTTCCTTTCTGACATAGGAGCTGATAGAGCGGATACGTCTGCATTCTTAGCGACTTTGAAGAACAAGCCATACGTAATTTTAAAAACTGGGCAAACATTTCGAGAAACTTAGCAAAACAACTTAGTCGCTAAAAGTTCCTATTAGAATGTAGATAGAGAACAATTAAATCTTGAATTTCACACTATGCAAAATGCACTCACAATTTTTTCTTCCATGAAAGTCCGTTTGTAAATGCATGTCATAGTAATTTTCAAATGAATTTGCTAAATATTGAAATTAAATTTTCACATTGGAAAATTAGGAAACTCAATACTTACCAAGATAAAGAACAACATAAAAAACAATGTCTCAATTTACATTTTTTAACAGTTTATTGAAACACAATATTTTGTTTGCAAGCAAATATACAAATCAACCAAAATTAAACAAATAATTTTTTTTAAAAATAAACAGTTTTTTGTAAAGTGTAAATGTACCCCAAAATGTGTAAATTTTCTTGGGTTTGGCTGATAAATTTAATTTACCTTACAACCCAAAATCTCTACCTCTGAAAGACATAATTATTGATATAGAATATATTTTGTCCAAAATATCGGATTCCGAATAACGAACCCTTAAACGAAATTCCACTATCAACAATGACAAATTTTACCAAAGCATCTAAACTAATGAAAAAATTAAATGACACAACCGTTAGCAAAAGTAATACAACTGCGTTGATTGATAAAACAGATTACTTATCAAATACAAATACGATCCTAAGTTATACAACTACTTACAGAAAATTATCAAACGATCCCACAAAAAAGATGCAAAACACGTGTAATAAGCTAGTTGAGACGCTACTTAAAAAAAAATTATACATTGGGTAAACAACTAAAAAAAACTGAAATAATTTGTTATTTCAAAAAGTGTATTGTCTTTCTATCTTTCAAACCTATAGTGAGTTTTATTGGTTTCCCTATTTATTATATCTCTAAATAGATTCCTGAGATTTTAAATAATGCCTTTCAAACAGATCAATATTTTTGTATTTTGCGCAACTTCTTTGAATTTTCCAACTACTCCTTAAAAATTATTTGTTGTTATCTTTTGGATAACGTGGTATTTCTATTTACAAATATCTCTATTGATCTAATCAAAGATATTTTACCTAATACCATACTATGTTTGAGTGACTTTTTGATCATGTTTGATTTTTGTATTGAAAGTAGTTTTTTTGGAATTCCTTTCACACAAGTCTACACTTTACAATTATAGAACTTGAAGACAATTACTCTGTCTCATTTTGGATGCTAGATAGTCTTATAGCAGATGAAGGAGAACTTCTCTGTATTAAGGAAAAGTACACTTATACCAAATCAACTCCTTACCACTGACATTATTTGTTAGGGATATGTAGTTAGACCCAAAACTGCTAAAGTATTAGATAAAATACATAGTATACCTAACCACAGAAACTAATCAGCAGAATCTTTTGAATATAGTTGGTCAAATTAGATTTTCCAGATGTAAACTTAAGTTGTTTAGAAGAGAAGTCTTTACAGTAAAAATACAAGAAAACAGAGAGACAAACCTTGAGTCTAGAAGCTTAGGAATGGCTGACTGCACATGCACTTCTGTCTTTCTACAACTAAGGAAAGACTACTAGTACTAAAGATCTGTAATGGGATTTTTAGTCCCGGGGGTGCGTAGGTCAAAGAAACCACTAATGTCGGGAAATCTCAGTTTATTCACCTCAGTTTCAGGTTTAGTTTTAACACCTTTTAATAATAAAATAGATAATATAAATTGCTAGCCAAGAAACAGGATAGTTGTAGCCTTACCTTTCAATAATAAAAGCACTGACCCGAATTAAAACCTTTTAACGGAATCACGGAGTCAAAGGCGCCACACTTCTTTATTAAATGGTGACAAACGAAGTAATAATCATAAGACTACTCCGAGCAGAAATGTAAGCTTTAAAGAATGTCATACATTTCCACAAATAAAGAAAATATTTAAGCCGCCTGATATTCTAATAGAACAAACTATAGCAAAGGTACAGGTCGTTATACCTCGTTATACCATATGGGCTGGTATCCTGGGAGATGACATTATTGGACGTTTTTTTATCAAATCTTAATACTGAAAATTACTTGGATGGGGCACCACCACATTATGCTGCTGCCGTTTGTCATTTTTTAAATGACGTATTTCCTGGACGATGGATTGACCGAAAAGGTATCGTAGAATCGCCTGCTTAATATCCCAATTTTACCCCTATGGACATCTGAACACCATTTTTTTTGGGGACATCTAAAAACCAAAGTCTTTGCCACAAAGCCTGCCTCTTCTGAAGAAATACAATTGCTAACGAATGTCAGTTAATAATGCTTGAAATGTGTGTATCAATTTGCGCAGACGTGTGACACCATTTTGTATGGTGTTGGATAGTTTTTCTTTCATTAAAAAAGGTTTATTTTTGTATCCACATTTATTTATATTTCTTGCGAACGAATTGATATAATAAAAAAATAAAAAAGGGCTATAAAGAGAATAAAATTACATTTAATTTAAAGTAATTTTACGATGATAAATCATTAAAAATGATGATATATCACAGATGATAAAATCACTCGACCCCCTATTCCCATTTTAAAAAAATGCCAGGAAGGATTTAGGAGGTAAATCGCAATTTTATCAATAAATGCTTCCCTCAAAATTAAATTTGACGTGTTCGGCCGTTCTTGGCTAATTTATGCAAATATAAGAGAAAAGACTGCTCGATTTTAAAAATTGTTAGCTTTAAAAAAGTTTTATTAAAAAAATGTGAAAAACATATTTAAAAAATAAACTTCTTTCAAAAATTAGTATTTTTAACTTATAATCCTTGTAAATCGACAAATTATTATAGAACCTAAGAAATGACTCACCTTGGACAATAGACAACAAACATTTGCTTCTGCTAAAAATATAATTTAGACCTAAATACCTTAAAGTCAAAAATTTTTATTATACAAAAAGGTAAAAAAAGTAATATAAAAAGCCTGCCTCCCTTGAAGAGCTTCGAAATATAATTGCTAACGAATGTCAGTTAATAATTCCCGAAAGGTTTGCCAATATGCGCAGACGTTTTGAGCAACAATTGTGTTTTTGTATGTAGGCCAACATTTTGTATGGTCTTAGATAGTTTTTCTTTCATTACAAAAAGGTTTATTTTTATATTCACTTTTATTCATATTTCTTGAGAACGAATTGATATAATAAAAAACAAAAATAGAGCTATGAAGAGAATAGAAGGTCGTTCCGCTACAGATCTTGTATGAATACTAAAAAGTGCGTAGGAAACAGTACATTCTGTTATTACCTAAAATAATTTTTAGAAATTTTATTAAAAAATAAATATTACTCGTCGGTGGAATCAACAATGCGATCGAGCGGCGTTGCGATTGCCTTTTTCTTTAATATACGTTATCTACATTCATTTAACTATGAAAGTTGACTTCTTTATAGAATATCTTATCATTTTTTATGAAAAAAAATGCTTTTCATATTTAATTAAAGAATAGCATTTTTTTGTACTTATCCATATAAGTGACAAATTTTTTATGATATTAAAAAGCGTGTTTTTTTACCACTTCTACATAAGGCATCATTGCATCGGAGATGTTGCAAGCAAACAGTTTGCCCATAGTTCCACAGAAATGCTAATTCTAGCCTTTCAATGTTAAGCGTTTCAGGCTGTATATATTACTATAAAATTTAAAAATGCACTATGATCAGGTGCACTATGGCTAAACCGTTAGTATTTGCAAGGCTAGTAAAGCATTATGCAAAATTGAGATTTGTTATTTTTTTAAAGGAACAAACAGGGCTGATATCATATCTAAAGGATGATAAAACTGTGAAACTGCTAAATGAATTTATCTAATTTTTACAAGGGAAAGCACCTCCATATTGTGCTGCACATATAATGCAGTACATTGATGAGATATTTCGCGATTCTAAGGAGAGCGAACCGGATTCGTTTACTCATTGATTTTTTACGACTTACTCTACTTTCGACTCTCTCTACTAATATTACAGTTCAGGGAACTTCGTTTAGGAACATACTACCAAATATGTTCTCTAGTTATCTCCTTCGTACTTGCCAAAGTTCTATCACCTTGAATGTTTTAAACCTTTAGGTTATATTCCCATAATGTTTGGTACTGATCCTGAGCACATATCTACATATTTAAGTCCCTTTTTACTAGTTATTGGTTGATAACTTTTTTGGTTGGTTTTCTAAGCAAATTTTAATAATTTTCATGAATTCATTAAGATATTGTGTAAAAAGGGTCTAAACAAAGAGAGAGCATTTATTTCCCAGTAATGTCATAAAAGAGATTCTAGTAGGTAAAAAAGTCTCTAAGTAACACAACCGAATCAACAAGGGTTTATAAGCCATTAATCGTAAATTGCGAGATCTAGATTTTCATTCATTAGCAGATATAGTTGAACATAAGGAGCCCCTTTTTTCCTATTTTTACGCTAAAATAAAGAGATTTCTGTAAAAACCTGGTCGTAAATTAACAATCTATTAAAAAGGTTTAGGTTGGGATATGTTTATTTGTAGTAAATATAAATAAATAATTATTCTTTTCATAAACTGACAAATTAAAAGTAGTTAAAAAATAGCAATTCAGGAATGCAAAATTAAATAACTATACTAAAACATTATAACTAATAAATGACCCCTTTTATATTTTGATCAGTGTTCTTCTTCCAAACCAATTTTTATAAATGGCCCAAAGATCACAACAGTTCAAGACAAACATTTCTCATCCGAAAAAGAATATTAAAAAAAACGGACTTGTTTTGTGTTCTCATGTTGTAAATGTGACGTCACAGCGGTCCATCAATCAGACATCGGTGGGATCATCAATAATTTTAATAGATCGCTTTTAAATGAGCTTCTAAATTAGATTGGAGTGAGCTAATAGGATGCCTGGAATTGCCCCGATCGCATGAATTGAATACATATTTTTACTAGGGAAAATATGTTACTGATTGTACTATTTTTTATATTTAGTTAATTTTTTTTGAGTGATGATTAATTATGTGTCCTAACTAATGTATGTTCCTAATTGTATGCTTTTTTCTTTTTCACGTAACGTCTTCGTTTCGAAGGTTCGCAACCATCAATGCTTTGCGTATTCTTAAAACAGCAGATATAGGCAACTGATTTGTTGTACATCCGTACCAGTCACGCAAATTCTTTAACAATAAGTAGCATCTTCTTTCGATATTTCTTCTTCCTTGAATCTTCCTCTGTATTATCAGTTGTAACAAGCCATATTTTGACCCCCTTATAAAATATCCCAGATACTGTAATTTTCACTGTTTAGTTGTTAAAATTATTGCGTTTTCTTTGTTTATGGGACTTAACACCTTCTTTATTCTTTCTATCTAGCTAATTTTTAGTATTCTCAGTAAGTCCAAGGTTCGAAAGCCTTTAGTCTTCTTATATCTTCTTTCTTTAGGGTTCATACCTCCATGCCATAAAGCAGTACAGATAGGGCATACTCCATGGGCCAGATTAATTAATTTTATCACAATTGGGAATATATGATTTATGGAGTTGTAACGATGGGGAATTCTGTGGAGTAGAAAAACCTCAAAAGAACAGAAGAACTTCGTTAAAATAAATTTGCCATTATATATTCGTGATAGCAGCTGTGAGTTACCATTTCAGTTTAACTCCTTAGAAATGTATGGAACAGGAATATCTTTATGTATATACCAATAATAAAATACTTTCGATGAATACCTTTATGAGTAACACATTGGGTATGTAAATTAAGACGTTCTGACTGCTATATTCTTCCCCATTGATACGCCACTGTTGTCAATTAAGTCTAGACCATTAATATGATACTGCCAGCCCGACGACCCGATAACGCACCCTTGGACAAATTAAAGGAAAAAAAAATAGTAGCCGTTAAACAGTAGATGAAGATATTCAAATGTCGCGAGCAGTTGCGGGCTTCAAGAGAACACCCACGCGTCTAATTATTAATTGCAGAGGTACGGCTATGCACCTGTTGCCATGTTCTGTCGCCTTCGGGACAACCATGTGATGGGTGGTTAAAAATAGCACCTACAAATACTTTCAATTTATTTAAATATATATGACAGGTCAGTAGAAAATAAAATACTGAAGTCAGTTTAAATGTTTACAATGAAGTTATGACGATTTATATTATCATCCTAGCAGAATCCTGAGTTCCATTTTATTTGTTACCCAGCCAAATAATAAGCTTTGCAGATGATATGACATTACTTTTAAAAAGTACACTTGACATTATAATAATATTAATAATCATAAATATTTAATTTCTCCATGATAAATAGCCAACTTTTTCATTTTGCAAAGCGGCTACTTTGGCGGTACCAAATTCAACAACAAGTTAATATCTGGAAATAAAAATCCCTGCATGGTAGACACCCTAATGAACTGAAAATATTTAGTAATAATTAAGAATTTAACAAACGCTTATCCACATGTAAATGACTATACATGGTGTGACCTGCTTTGAGGTTTGCAGACAAAGCGTTAAAAAGGCAAATTCCCTTATAGATGATTTTTAGACTTCTCTTTTGGTTTTCTCTTAATCTTATGTTATACGAATGTATTTCTGATCTCTTATTCAAATAGACATTCAAATACATTGGCAGTAAGTCTTGCTGGCAAATTTGACAAATCGAAATTAGGTTTGCTCTTTTAATACACTACCTAATTGAGAACCAATTCAGTTTAGCCATCTTACTTTGGATAAGTGTATATTGGAAAAAGTGCCGCAGGTTTAGGACGTGAAATAAAACTGATTTTATTTCGGAAGAAATGCCAACGTTTCTATTTATCCCATTTTTAAGACTATTTATGTCAAAACAGATCAGATATTTACGTTTAAAATCAGCCTATCGTAGGCTGATATTTAAGTTTTCTTGTTTCTAAGCAGTTGTGTTCTGTGATGTATCCAAAGCACTTGATTGTGTGGATCACAGAATACTGCTATGGAAACTAGAGACATCATCTTTGGAATGGTTCAGATTCTACTTGTCAGGTCGTGTTCAGAAGGTCAAATTTGACGATTGTTCGTCACAAACAGCACAAGTTTCCACTGAAGTTCCCTAGGGTTCTGTCTTGGGACCACTATTCTTCCTTTATTTTTTCCCCAATGTTTGCTGATGACACCACCATGTTATGGCATGAGAGGAATTTGACAGGTCAGAGGAATATGACTGGGAGCACAGATCTTAAAACAGTTAAGGGGTGGTATGACCACTTTTTGTAAAATATAAAAATTTTTAACACTTTGTTCCTTATGAATTTTCTTAAGGAACAGACTGCAAGTTTATATATAGAAATCATAAAAACGAGATTATAATAAACAATTGTTACTAAGCATATTTTGGTTAACTCTAAGTTACTCTTTACACTATCCTGTAAAAATCACTGTAAATCAATATTTTAAGTAAATAAATTGGTACAGGTCTTCTAAGTCAAGAATGAGGGAATATGAACTTTTTCTAAATTTATTTCCAGAAAATATTTACATATATACACATATATTGTGAAGATACCTTACCTAGGTTCAGTCTTAAAAGATCACTTTACTTTATAGAAATATCTGGATAAAACAAAAGTAAAAAACTCCAAGCCAGGGTCTCATTAAACATATGTATATATAATTTCTTAAAAAGCTACACGTGTTTCGCTCCTATCGGAGCATCATCAGGTCTAAAAGTATATAATAATAGTACCAAAAGAACGCTAGTGCAGAAAATGTCGATCAAGTTGCATCGAACTACTGGCTGACTCATGGGCATCTATTCCTGGAAACCAAGAGATTTATGTGCGCGATCCAAGATCGGGTAATAGCTACTAGAAATTACCTTAAACATATTCTCAGAGATCCTGAGGTAGTAAGCGATAGATGTCGTAAATGTCTCTGCTAGAAATCATGCAGCACATCACAGCAGGCTGTACATCTCCATCGTCATAATGGCAAGATAATCCACCAGCAACTTAGTCAAAAGTTTCAGCTTACGCATTTCGAGATCCCTCACCATCAATATACCCCCCGAAAATATCCTGGAAAATAAATACTACCGATTGTACTGGGATAGAAGTGTTATTACAGATATCATTTATAAAGAAAGACTTTTCTGATAGACATTGCTGTTCCTAATACACAATCTACAAAAAATTATTACTAACAAACTGGCAAAGTATACTGATCTTACCAATGAGATTCAAGAGCAATGGAGGCAAGGAAGTGTTATTGTGGTTCCTATTGTACTTTCAACCACAGAGCGTTAAGGAGAATTTGAGAACCTTAGCTGCAGATATATCGGAGATCTTTACGCAGAATAATAAGACGAAATTTACATCTGTTTCCATATAAAGTGTATCTAGTTCAAAAACTAAAACCAGCAAATTTGCAACAACGACTAGCTTATGCAGTTCGCATGGAAAGACGGGAGAAGATAATGAATTTATTCATTTTCTGATCAGGAGCGCTGAAGCTTATTTTTATTTGAATGGCTTCCTCGAAGACCACGATGGTAATGCAGTATTTGTAAATGGCCGAGCGATATCGAAATGTGATTCAACATTTTTTAAGGCCAGCTCTTGCTGACAATTCAGCGATATAGTTCCAACAAGATGGGGCCGATTTTTGGCAAACGTTTAATTTCGAGAAATTCAGAATTATATTTAACAGCCCCTGATTATTTCCTTTAGGGATATCTGAAAATGAAGGTGTATGTTAGTAAACCCAGAACCCTGCAGCAACTAACAAAAGTACGTATTGAAAGTCATTTATTGTATTAATCATTATTCTATCTTTTTTAAAGTGGTAGACTTTGGTGAAGTAGTGAAATCTAATTTTTGAACGTCCATTGTCTTTATTTTAAATTTAGCACGGTGCTTCTGTTGGAAAATATAACGGTTATGACGTATAAACTAATAACAAAAAGTGGTTTTATATACTAGGGGTGTGTGTAGAGGACTATGACGTCTGGTCATGCGTAAAACGCAATAGATCTTACAGTGTGCTGACAGTAGAGGTGTCCAGATATTGAGAATATTAATACTGACCTGGCTGAAGATTCCTTGGTTTAGCGCAATGTAAGGTGTTTCCAAGAATGTTCTTTTTTTCCAATATTGCTCCTTGCACAATATCTTTCCGACTGTTCAGTGTTAGTTGCAGCCAATGGACCAAGCGTATCCTGCTATTCCTTATCTGGAAGCCTGTCCTGTTTGGGTCCAATTTCAATCTTCTTTTGTCCTGACTCTTAGTGGCGGCTTTGTCTCGCCTATGTATTACTCTCTCCATCCACAGGGAATTTAGTATATGCGGTTCTTGGTGTGTAGTAGGCATTATGGCTTGGTCTTCAAAACTAAACCTCCCATGGTTGTCTTCAAAGTGAAGAAAGTATTGATGTTGAATTTTCTGGCAATTCTCCTAAGTTTCTTCGAAGCTCCCTTGATGTACAGAATCGTTAAAAATCCTGTACGGTCCTCCAATTGGTGTGTTCTTTCCTTGTTATCTCTATTGCTCTCCTAAAAGTTGTCTTTATAAATTTGCTTGAATTTCCGTTCTGCTGTAAGTCCTTGGTGATGTCTTCTATTTCCCTGCTGATTGTTGTTGTTGTTGTTGTTACATTGTTGTTGCATATTGCGGCTGCACTCATATACAGGGTTTTAATGATTCCTACCTTTGTTGAACGAGGATGATTGGAGTTTTGGTGTAGATAACCTCTTTTATCTGTTGGTTTGCGATAAATTGATGTTCTTAGACGTCCATTGTTCTTTTTTATCAGGACAATACTGACTCATTTTCCAATTCCATCTTGACCTCGATGCTTGGCCTAATGTTAATAATGTGCTTTATCAGAAAATTTGCTAGCTCTGTATCGCTTTTGTCCCAAATAATAAATATGTCATCGAAATATAGACCTTGGGTTTGAATTGAGCTATCCTTATAAAGTGCCTTCCTCCATAAAAAGTAGTAAATTATTCATGAAAATTTTTTTCTTATTTTTTAAAGAGAACACTTGATAGTATATAATATTAAATTATTGTTCAAGAATGTTGAAGCACTTGATAAATCTTCATTTATTCTACTTTAACCTCCCAATACATCATCTCTTAAAAAAAAAATAATAAATTTATCAATCATTTGCAATGCCCGAAACACTCAATATTTAACAATCTTTTACATGTCTAAGATTGTTAGTGCTATGTATATTAAAAGTAAGGCAGATCCTTGAGGTACACCAGAAGTTATATAAGAGGTATTTGACTGAGCTTGATTTTTTAAGATCTAAAAAAGTTTAAATTATTATTGAATACATAGTAGACTAACTTTGCTAAAAACAGGCTGTGATACAACGTATCGAAAGCTTTATAAAAGTCAAGCAATACAAGCGCTGTAGGATCACCCTTATCCAAAGCCTCAGTGATATCTTAAGTAACTTCTAACAATACGGATATTCCTTATTCTTCCTTCCCTTCTAAAATTGTTTAAATTACTGGAATAATTGATACAGGTTTAAGGTCGCAATAGTCCAAAGGACTACTGATTTTAGCTAATTTTTTCTTTCTTTTGTACATTTCGGTATTCATTTAATCTAAGACATTTTTTTAATTAATTGAATACAGTAAAAGGCATATAAACATGGATTAGCAATTTTATCACAGCAAATTTACCACGGTAAAGAATATGCATGTGTTGTAAAAAACTCGCAATAATGGCGACATTTAGATTGTATCACATTTTTATTTACAGTTTCTTGTTTTTCTTTATCATGATGGTTTCTTGCTAAAGCCTCTTTTCCAAATTGCTTTGTGTCGTCACTATGTTGGTTCCATTAAAATTAAATTGATGGGAACATTTTAAAGCATGGTCAACCAATGCTATATTTGCTCCTGGTGTTGCTAATTTACTTTTGTTTTGCCGCTTCTTTGATTTTCCGTTATTTGTGTTTCTGTAGTATCATTGTTTTTCGAATACAATTTTCTATCAAGATATATAAACATATACGGAATATCCGACTTAAAATTAGAAAATTAGGGTAATTTCCCTATACCAAACTATAATTTCCAAACTATGGATATGAGTCATTTAGTCATTTTAGAAGGGGACTCATTATCAGATGCTTTATTCCAGAGCTAATTATCATGCTGCTGATCATGCTCAACCAAACCAGCAGCACATCAAACACTGAGGGATTCTTTAAATACATGAGACCGATGAAACAAGAAATGCAATGTCATAGATGTGGGTGGTTAAATTTTAATTTATTGGCTTAAACATTTCTGAGGCAATGATGCCAAATGCTTATGTAGAACTGGCAATAACAATAATTTGGCAATCTGTCACAAAATAATACTACCTCTTTAATAAAATATTATAAGATACTCTATAAAAAAGTCAATATTCAAAGTTAAATAAAAGCAGATAAGGGCAACAACATTGCAACGCCGCTCGATCGCATTGTTGATTCTACCGACACAAGAAATCTTTACCAGTGACGTCGACAAAAAATATTTACCTGATAAATATTTGTTACTAGCAGATTATGATAATTATAAATTTAACTTCAATATTACCGTTTATGAACTCTTTATGCGTTTTTTAACGTATCTAGTATAAAGTATTTTTATGGAAATTAAATATTATATAATTATTAGAGATTTCTTAATACGTTTTTGCTATTCTACGTTTATGATGACGGTTGTTCTTTGATATGATGTTATGACAGTATCATCGCTTTTTTCTCATGGTCCGACACAAACGGCGATTAGATTTCATCCTAAGCACCTCTGTTACCTCAGTAAAATAAAATTCCTGATTTAAAAAAATGGACTGGAAAAATGGAAAAGTTAGGACTTTTTTATTATTCTTGTAAAATTCTAAAAGGTCTTTGTTAGGCGCAGAGTTTGAAGTTTGTTGTGCTAACAAAATGTGTATTGATCTCGTTAGGTTTTTTTAAATGACATCAGCTTTTGCTTGCGGTGTTGCCATTCTAAATTTTTTAGAAGCGGTTTTAGGAATAAGAATGTTTAACTTGACAACAGAGACTCGGTGAATGTAATATGTTTGTAAACAAAACACCTTCCTTGCCCCCGTGCAAATGTTGAACTCAAACAAAGTTGTTGCTTACTAAGTCTAGTCTTTCAATGTTCTAATGTATTTAGTAAAATTTTTCATTGGAAGGGATTTGCAAATAACTTAAAATTAAATTAAATAAGGAATCATAATATATATATTACCTGAAGAAACCTTAATAATTCTTAGTTCTCAGAAATAGATTAACTTTCTTTTGGACAGATTAGCTTTTAATATGTATTTAGAATATCGTGGTAGATATCTTTCAATAGGTAATAAAATACAACTTACTTAGGAAACAACTGAATATGTCAAATAATTTATATTTACGTGGCTTATCTACATATCAAATTTGTTTTGCAAATAGGTTATAATGTACTTCTTTCAACCTGAACTACCGGGTACATTTTTAATCCTATGAAAAATTGCTTAGAAAATTAAATAGAAATAAAAGAAAGGAGAAAATGAGCCACGTGATGGTATGTACGTTCGCACCGGTGCAAGTAAAAAGGGGGGCCCGTCGCCTCCCCCCAGGGAGCCCCCTTCAGGGGGCCGAAAGTTTCGGTTTCTAATTAGCCTGATGGATAGCCGGGTTCGAAAAATGTTTCGTGCAATATTCGATATTGTTGCTTGTTTAAATCACGCTCCTAAATTGGAATGTCTGCCGGGTCTTCTTATACGGTAGAAAATATTGGGCTATAAATCGCTTATAAACACTGAACAGTTTGTCCGGTGTAACGCGGGGGCAGAACGGGGTCCAGGGGGGGCAAAATTAAATGGGAAAGCGACGACCATCGGGAGTAAAAAGCGGTAGAAAGTAAACTTATTGTCATATACGTTAAATATTTTGATCATATTGTCCATAATTATTGATATAAAGCATGATATTTTTTATGTATAAACATAAAAACATACAAAAAGTACATACAAATACATACAAAAAGTTTAATTAACAAGGTATGAAAATTATGGTCATAATGGAAATTTATTAATGGCACACTGTGTTAAAGGGTGTACACTTGCCTGCATTAAGATATTGGTTTTCAGGTTGATGTTGACACAAAACCGATTTCATTGAGCCTACTTGTAGTACATGATTAGAAGAATTAAATAAATTAAAATCATTGAATAACAGGAAGAAAATCTTTTTTAAAGAATTGATTTTTTATTTATTGAATATTTTTCTGTACGCAATATTAAAGTCTATTTTCAACTTTGTTCCTAATAAAAATCTTTAACGAACACTAGTTAGAAAATTAAACGATGATATAGAAAATAGGTGGAAAAATTGAATTCTCATTTATATATCCCTATCTCAGTCTAAGAGTTAGAAGAAAATGGGAATAAAATGATATTTTTCGGGTATAATTAGAAACATTACGAGAAAATAACACTATTTCAGCCGATCCAAACACTATTTAGAAAATCAAACGATCATATAGAAAAAGATGGAAAAATCGAATTCTCATTTATATATCCCTACCTGACTCTAAAAAAAAGAAAGCAAAATATTACCGAGAATTGACCCGCATTCTGCTGCAATTCGCCTTTTAAGATCAGCAATATTCGCAGGTTGTGTTTTATGAACAATGGACTTAAGACGTCCCCAAAGAAAGAAGTCTAAAGGTGTTAAATCCAGTAATCTTGGAGGCCATTCAATTGTTCCATTTCTGTCTATCCGCGAATCCTTTTATCCAGTAACTTCACGTTCAACCACTGTCGGACCGGAAGAAAATAATGACGGTGGAGCACAGGCCTGCCGGGATGTTGACAAATTCTCTTGTAAAACTGAATTAACCTGAGTTTCTAGCTCATGCTAAGCGGATTAGTATCTCTTCAAGCATATTAAGGTACAGATCACCTGTCAAGTTTCCTTCAATAAAATCCAATGCAATATTTGTGTGTAAGTATTAATCTGAAAACCATAAATCTTAATAAAGTTAAGTTTAATTGTTTCTGCAATTTTGAACCACGGTTATTTAGAATCCTCTAGAGAAACATCAAAGTAAACTAAAAATGTAGGATTCCATGCTATTTAAAATGATGTGCCACTTGCTATATTTACATATTTACAAATTAAATCGTGAATATGAATAGCCTTAAAATTTTTTATAAGCAACCTTATATTTAAACCCTTCCGCATTACAAATTTTCCCAATGATTCTAAATCCTAGTAATTTATTGTTATGAAGTTTGTGCTACAACCTGAACAATTATTTATTGAAACAAGAGGCCTGAGTTCATTTATTTAAGGAAAAAAAAAACGATTTTCCTTGACTGTCATTTATAATCGAACGAAGACGGGCCTAATAAGTCCAGTATAACCCAACGCTGAGATGTCTGCATTTATTTATGGGCATTTTATCGCGGGGCGGCCCCAAGTGGGCGTGTGGAAGCCCCTAATCACCGTGAACGATACTTATTAGATTACCGTAATTACCGCTCAACTCCGCGAGTTATTTATTCCTCCCAAAGATTGTGTGTGTGCACCTCTTCAATACCCTTTCCTGCCACTCCTCCTCTGTTGGTTTTTCTTTAATTGCTTTGCGGGATTTATATTTCTGCGCCTCGTAAAAACCGTTTAATAACATGCGCTATATTTAGGCTCTTAGGGTGTGCATATCGAGAAATATTTTTATTACTTAATAAATAAATACCATGAAGCCACACGTGACCTTTGGTAACGACAAGCGAGAACGGTGTTCAATATATATTAAGAAATTCCGCTTCGGCGTAAAAAAATCGGATTCATCGAATCGTATAATCTACGGGGCTATCTGAACTATCTGATCTCTCGTGGCATGCCATTGTTCGCTGATACGACGCCGATTTGCCCGATAACCTGCGATCAAGGAATTCCAGGAGGGACTCACTCGTGCTACTATGTTTTTTTCCTACTGAAATGGAGGCCGCTATACCAGAAGTTGTACTTCAAGGAAAATTATGTTAAACTAGCCTTTTGCCATTTTCTGGGTAGTTCAAATATTATTAATCAAAATTGGGAAATAATTTTAATGTGACTATGAAATGGCCGAATTTTGTAATGGTTTTATTAATCGTCATTTTCGAAATCCGAGATAATAAAACTCGCAAATTCCTTCGGCGAATAGGATTAATTTGGGCCGCACTTAGGAACTTAAAGTTAGAATATATCTAAAGACCCCTACAGATGAACGTTTTTGTACGCGTTCATGTGTGTGCACTAACTCTGCCTACAGACGCACCTACAAATCGGCAGTTTTTTGAGCGATGTCCAAGGAAATGATTGATTTAGCATTAGCAGCAGTGGCGTGCACTGCTGTGATCCAAATTAAAACGAAAAAAAAGAAACCGCGTCGCATGTGGTGTAAAGACTGGCTTCTCCAACAGCATAAGTTTTCCCACACAAACCTATTGGCAGAAATGAGATTGCAGCCAGATGATTGGCGCAACTATCTTAGAATGGACGAAGGAACTTATTTGCAACTACTTAAAATAGTTAACATTAATTCAGCATCAAGACACAGTAATGAGACTAAGATATTTGGCGACTGGACGAAATTACCAAGATTTGAATTTTACCACTGCAATATCCGCGAAAGCCCTGTCTGAAATAATGCCGGATACATGTCAAGCCATATAAAAAGAATACTTGAAGGTAAGAATTTCTTTTATTCTATAAAATGACATTTTGCAAACAACGAAAAATTTATTGGCTGTTAAATAAAGTACATAATACGTATCTATATTTATGGTTAAATATTATCTAAATTCGGATTATACCGAGAAAAAAACAATGTAGCTGTAGGTTGTAGAGACGAATGATCTAAATGCGTAAGGTGATTATAATTATTAGTAGATGGTAATCGTTTATAATAAGATTCCTGTCGAGTGGTTTGGCTAAGTCGACTGATTGATTGTAATTGTTGTATGTTTGTTGTTCTGCGTGGTATATAATAGGTCGTTTATTAATTTTTCCATGTGAATTCTGGTTTCGTTTGGCAAATTTCGCAGTTTTAAAGTGATATTTTTTGCTATATTCGAAGACTCATCCTCGCCAGGATCATTTAATCTTATGTATGAAATAACAATATAAAAAAACTTTTCAACCAATGTTCTGCCTGTTCTAATTTTAGCTGCTGAAACTTTAATCTTAACAACAAAGTGGCATAGCGTGCAATAGAAAAGTTCCTGCCGTGACTGACCCTCAGAGATCACATCACAAACACTGAACTACATAGAAGAATTAGAGTGGTTGACTCAAAAGAAAGGATAGCAATCCTAAAGTGGAATTGGACGTGACACATTGCAAGAATGCGGGACAACAGGTGGACAATAAGAATCATAGACAAAAGGCCCAGACAAGACGCATACAGAAGCAGGAAACGACTACCATTTAGTGGCCCAATGATATTAAAGGGATCTACAAAAATTGGATACAGAGGACACAAAATAAGAGAATGTGGAAACAATCAACGATGACTTAAGTCTAGCAGTGAACGAATATGGGCTGACCGATGATAATGGTTAGAAGAATTGAAGATTAGTTAAAACATATAAATAAGCCTCTGTGTCTTCAAAATTATACTACAGTAACTATAGTTTAGTAGAATAGTAGAATAGCTATTTAATAGAAGCAATTTATCTTATGGCGGTATCTATGATATTGTCTACTAATAGTAATTTTTTGGCGGTAACGACGTTTAATAAAGTATTATCTGAAAAAGTATTTGAATTTTCCATGGTCTACCATAATTCTTGTGGCTTCTATATTGTATGCATTTACAGAACACGGATATACATATATTCTAAAAATTACTAAGTTTGCTAGAATTCCTGCCTTTAAAACGTAAATTAATATTATGTGGCAATCTCAGTATTGACTTTGTTCAGTGTGTGTATTGCCCACGAATCTATTTAGTCTTTTTTCGATTCCTTCGGTATAGTTCAACTATTATATGTCGCGTCATCTTTTAATCCGAAATTCGCCCACTGTACTGTATTTAATTCAGGTTTCTCTAAACAAGGAGCAAGGTATCAGTATTTATACTAAATTTAGTAGTACCAAATTTTCTATAAAATTTAGTTATACAAATCAGACGACAATATTATGCCGTATTTTTTGAGAATACATTGTTCTAAACTTTAACTACTTATATTAAACAACTGATTGGAACTTGTTGATTAAACACCTATTGATGATGACGATACTGAGTTTTCAAGGTTTACTTAGCCATTATCATGCATGTTAAAATCAAATTTATCTCTAAAGAACATGAGCTCATTATTTCACTTCCAAAATTTTCGGACAGTGTCTTCTTCTATAGTTATGTAAGAATTTACAGAAAAATGTATCACAGAACTATAAGGGTTGCCAAGGATAACAAAAAAAACTAGCCAAAGAAGTTAGTGCTTCTTCGTCAACAATTATTTTGTAAAAGTTGCAGGCTTACCCTGAAAAGGTTTTCAAATTTACCAGAATGCACCTTAAACCATCTTATGAATAAAATATCCTCAAAGGATGACATTCTGCCATTGATTTGGGCACCCAAAAAAAATTTTTTTTAAAATTAGCCAAATGTACTCAATTCCCGATCAGAATGCCTTTTTTTGATAATAACTCACATCTCAATCTCCGTCGCAGATTTCAATGAAGCCATATTTTTGTTCCATCATACCTATGCAAAAAAAAAACATTTTCAGAAGCTCCAGACTGTAACTGAAAAGTGACAAAAGAAAAACGTCCCAAACTTCTTCTTTTTCTCCTTAACTACTTTTCATACAATTTCCATTTGTCTTTTCTGTCAAATTGTCAATTTGTCAAATCTTTACAACAACCACTTTTTGATGACCCAATCATCCAGCGACATCATAACTTCTCTCATTGAAAGGTAATTAAAACTGCCGAGGATTATCTAGCCAACCCTTTCATGGGAAAAAAATTAAAAACCCTGTGTGCTATCTATCTACGAACACCTTGCTGTAATGACAGAAGTTCGCTTGTAAGCTGATTGGAATGTGGGATACTTGTTCAGTTTTTGGGTCTATTTGGTTTCTACTCTTTATAAGTGACATGG
Organism: Anthonomus grandis grandis; assembly: GCF_022605725.1. Classification (NCBI taxonomy): domain Eukaryota; kingdom Metazoa; phylum Arthropoda; class Insecta; order Coleoptera; family Curculionidae; genus Anthonomus; species Anthonomus grandis. Next base: position 11,903,630 of record NC_065558.1, read on the forward strand.
CTAGCGGTAAAAGCTGTCTCTTTGCAGACGATACAAGACTTACTTGGAGCAACGCAAATATTAAAGAAGTACGCAGAACTGTATCAACTGACCTAGTCACCATTAAATCTTAGTCTGATTCAAACCTTTTATATGTTAACATATCTAAAACTAAAGTATTGTCATTTAAAACTATGTTGGAACTTTTTGTACTACTTTACACACCAGTTTAGCGGTCGTTTTTCCTACTTACGGTAACTTCTTAAAATAGGCCTTGCGTTATCCGAAGAATTAAGCTCCGCATGTTTTGAACTTGGCAACGTGTCTATTATGCCCTTTTTGAACCGCATCTACATTTTGCGCGTATTTGTCCGGAATCATAAACTTTCAAAAATATAAAATATTAACTTTTTGTTCTTTATTCATATTTAAATCCGATTGTTTAATTCGCAAGCATGTATCAGAAATTCCAGAAAAGCCATCTTACAATTACCCATTTAGGAACGGGAAGCATGATCATGACTTCCAACCCTACGGTCAGAATTAGTTAAAAGCTATAATGAGCAATGCAAAAAAATGCACATTCGAAATCAAGTCTTATTCATCATATTTTTTCGTATTTCGCAAGACTTTGAAATCACACATGCTGAATAGATCTTTATATTGAGTAAACTATTTTTTTATTCAATAATTTTATTGAGCGTTATAAACATTCTTTTGTTTAGAAATCTAATGATGTTGGCATCTTTGGGAGAAGATTAAAATGGTTTAATCATGTTCCGAAGATGCTATGCTACAATTTCTTGAAACTATTCTCTTTATTGTTGCCATAAATGTTTTAGCATTTTCATGTATATGAAGCAAATCTTGTTTTTTGTTGGATCTGTGGAAAGAATATGTTTTTATTTCTTCCTAGCCGATATAGAAAATTTATATTTTTTTTACTTATTACTTTATTTTGAAATTACGTTTTATCTGTCAAAAAATATAAAATAAAATAAGGTCCCAAAAAGATTCTGAAGAAATCTCAGACTAAGCTAAAGTAGGCATAACCTTTACAAAGCTTTTGATAGATATATCAAATAAGTTATTAAAAAAAAACTTCAAAGCTATAGGGCTTTAAATCGCTCAGATACTTTTTTAATTTTTGTTTAAGATAATTCGGTGTTGGCAATACTTTTAAAATCATTGTCTAGCATAGGATATAATCGTATTTCTCTATATTACGCACCTCGTTCATACAATATTAATCTATGTCGTAGGTAAGTAAAGCATTGAGTTCTTGTATCATATTTATGATTTAAGCTAAGATTTTCAAATTTATTTTTGTTCTTAAAAACAAATAAAATTACTACAAATATGTATAGAGATATAGTCAATATTCTGAACATTTTATAAATATTACTTATACATACTTAAGTACGATTTAAATACTTGAAGAGCATTTCCTCTAACTTCATAAAGCTATAGCTTTTTAAAAAGAATATTTCTGTCGAAGAAGTCAAATGCCTTTGATAGATTCAGAAATATACCTACTTAATGCAATGTTGACGTTTTCAAAGTTGTCCAAAATATCCTAAGTAAACTTAAATATACCTGTTTATGTAGATCTTGTTCCAAGATAACAATGCTGATTTTTAGAAAATAAATTACAATCGTTCATAAATTCAATAAGTCTTAGACTCATTACAATCTCAAATAATATGTTGGAAAAGCTAGACAGCAAGCTTATAGGTCTGTAACTATCTAAAGGAATAGTCTCCCTTATATTTATTTAAAGGTCTGATAGCTAATAGCCGTTACTGGAGTTAGTAGCATATTTTTAGGCCTTTCTCTAATATTTATTTCAGTAGTGATATTAGGACTTGAGGTCTGACGGTATTGAGTCCAATAAGTGTGTCCAAAAAATTATTTTGTTGTTGAATATTATTTAGTGGTTTCGAGCTAGCAAGCCTTTAAAATTACTATTAAACTGAATATTTTATTGCATATTTAAAATAAATATGAACTAGCAGAACAAGAAAGAATATTTGCTGCTAACACATTCATCAATTATATACTTATATAAATATTTTAACTTTTAAATATTTTCTAACTAATATAAGGTATCTAAAAATATCTTCTTGCTAATGGTTCAGGCGAAGTCGGTATATCACTGCTGAGATAAATCTTTCATTATTTTCAACCTTTGTCTGCTATAACTGAAAATTATCAGTACATGGTCTGCTGAGGTCGGATAAGACCATTGAGACGAATCACTTTAACAGTGTCAATTTATTTCTTCTTCCTTCGTCAGTAAAGGGATATAATGACACTGTTTGCAGCATTTCAGTGCAGTGATCACAAAGTAGAGTTTCAGGTCCATCCTTGCAAAATCCTTCAAGATAACCTGTTCTCTGGTGTCAGAGGAGTGCCAATGAGGAATCTTATTAAAACAATTGTTAAAGATTATATCTTGTTTCTTCCTCTTCTTCTTGTTTTTTTTTACAATTTTTGCATTAACGTTTATGCGACGTCTAATTTCTGTGTTCATTATTCGACCCTAAGACTTGCCAAGCATTGATTCTTTGTGTTGCTTTGAGTTTGATTGCATTTTTTTCAGCAAGTGCTATTGTCTCTCTATTCCATAGGTCAGTACCGGTAGAATACAAGCTTACCATACCCTTTTCTTTAAACTAATCGGTGTTTTTTGAGTACGTGATTTAGCATTCTGTAAACCGTTCATCAAAACTTCTATCTTGTTCTATCTCGACAGTTTGATGGGGCTAGTTTGATAAGCGGGTCAACGTAAATGTATTCTATACTTTGTCCGTTTATTTGATACATATTATAGGTATGTATGGTATATTAATACATATTTAGGTATGTATTACTATATTATCATCTGCAAAACGCAGGTGCTTGAATATATATGCCAACTATTTTCATTCCCCTTTCTTTCTAATTTAATGTTGTTTTGATCCTAATGTGAAAATTTTAGAAGAGATGGTGTCACCGAGTCTCACACCTTAGTGGTATTTTTCTTACTGCTGTTGTTGTTTATAGATATCTTGAAATATTATTCTTGCGTTGCTTATTCTCTCAACTAATAATCTGAATTTTACGGAGTCGAAAGCCTTTTTGAAGTCTACATAATAGAACTAATACATATTAGATAATAGACTAATTGGTCTATAGATTTTTTTTATATTACTAGTTCTGCATTTGTTCAACTTTGTTGGTATTTTGCCTTATTGGATAGTACTTGAATGGATTTAAGTAATAGGTATTTTTTGAAGTTGAAATTTTTTACTCGTATTTCGAATGTGTTTAGTTTTGAATTTGGCATTTTTGACTTGTACAGCTTAATATAAAAGTCTTTTTTAGCTTTTAAGATATCTGTGATGTTTGGGATCAGTTCTCCATGCTTATCTTTTAGTCGATGTATACGTTGTTGTTCCCTTGATAGAGTTCTTCTTCGTACTCTCATGTCTTTATTATTTTTAATTGTACAAAGATCATATAAACTCAATAAATAAATATTTGTAATTGTAATCCGTAATTGTATCATTTCGGTTTCTCCAATGGGTGATTCTCACTTCACTCTTTCCTACGATTTTTCTAACAATATAGAAAATTTTACTGTATTTAATAATTTTAAATACCTATAATGTTTAGTGGGTATACCTTTGCTAAAATTATATTTAAAAGTTCTAATATAAGTCAAAAATCTAGTAGCATATCTATAACCTCAATAATACTGCAATCTATCAACTAAAATATACGCTGAATTGGACCAGGAATTTAAAATAATATTACTTAAGAAAATAACAAAAAAAAATTGTATATGTTAGAGTTAGTTTATTTAATGTTTTTACTATAAAGCGATATAGAAACAAATTATATTAAATGCAATATTTTTGAGCAGAAATATGTTTTACTGATGTAAAAAAGACTACCCTAATAAACCTAAAAAAATTCACCCTTTTCGTTTAAAACAACATATTAATTTTCTTATTTTATCTAAAATCATTTGAACGGTAAATGACCCAATAATATTTATTTATCGCCCCAACAAGCCCGCAGTTTACGGCAATCAAAGAGGTCCCTATATTTTCCACCCTCCTTTGTAAGCAGGATCTTGACTCCGCTGTCAGGACACGCGTCCCGCAATAATTTACAGGGATAATGGGACAAAACGATTAAGGGACATTGATGACGGGGTTGATCCCCTCCGCCCTGTTTGCATTTGGCACTTTGGGGATTGTACATCCCCTTTGCCGCGCCTCCCTTTGCCTTATTTTCTCGGTTATTGGGGTCTTTCATGTTGGTTAACGTCTGATGAACTTATGGGAAAATAATGATTATAGATAATGATGTTTTTTATTTGTAAATTTTCTACCTTATTTATAGTCAACAAAATATTTATTTAAAGGGATTAGCTACTTTAAAAAAAACCTCATTAAAATATTTTCAAGCCAAATCTTTAATGTTATTATACTGTACGTTAAATCACAATACGCATTTGTACAATTCGATAAAGAAACATACCCAACGACCAACAAATATTTTTAATTAAAATCTCATGATTGCTACTTATAATTTCCAAACCATAAGAATCCCAGAACATATGGAAAGGTTGGAACAAGAGTTGCAATACATAAGCTGGGATGTTCTAGGTCTTGATGAAATAAGACTAACGGAACTATCACCCTCAGATATAGACACTTGTTATATCAGAACTTTGATGGTAAACAGACGCTTAAAAAATAGAGTAACAAAAATGCGATCTAATTAATCCTGAATTATGTACCATCATGTTGAAAGTTAACAACAGATGCAGTTTACAGATAGTACCGGTGTATGCCCCAACTAGTAAATCTGATGTTGAAGATATGGAATAGCTATAAGACATTACTATGGAAAAAATAGCAAGACGGTCAAGTATGTTATAATTATGGAATTATGGGGGATTTTAAGGCTAAGATCGGCGAAAACACCAGTGAGGATATCCCAAGTGTGAGTAAGTTGCGACTTGGTCATAGAAATGAAAGAAGAGATATACTAGTAAACAACTGTCGTAATGAAAATGTATACTGCATAAATCCTTTTTTTTTTTCAAAAGCCTCTACAGAGAAGATGGACTTGGACAAGCCCATGCGGTAATAGCGGATAATAGCGGACTGAAACTTGCTTGTGTGGGTTTATCAGTTTGATTTATATTTTTGTAAAAAACTCATATATTAGAGAAGTAATATTATTTATTTGGGAAAATGACTATTAAAAATTAAACAGTTATATCTGGAGCTTTTTCAACAGGTTCGCAGACTTTATTACTAATGTCAGGTTCCTCTGGATTTCTGTGATACTCAACATCATTGTATTTTTAAAAAACATCAATAGAGTATTTTAATGCTTCTATTGCTTGTCAATTTTCTCCCCGGTATTTTTCCAACAGGGCCTTTACGTCCTATACCTTCTCCTTACTAAGACTTAGTTCGATTATTTGTAGGATACTTGCTGCTGACTTCCCTTTTTTGAAAACCGATTGGTAGGCACCAAGATCCAACCTGTAGAATTGTTCGCTTCGAACGGTTATTGTCTTTTTTCTCCTTAGGAAGAAAAAAATAAAGAGACACATTCAAAAAGATTTAAGAAGCCATAATAATAAGCGAATTTAAAATACAATCGAAGATAAGAATAGCATGAACGTGTTAAAATCAAAAATAACTGAAGAAAAAAACAAAAAGGGTCCTATAGTAAGTGATTGTAGGGAGATGGTGACTGCTATTCAAGATTTTTACAAAACCCCATACAGTTCTCAAGTTTAAGGCCGTCAATATCAGAGGAAAATAATGCAAAATGTAGGATATGAAGACATCCCAGATATAAACATCGGAGAATTGGAGACAGTAGTACATAAAATAAAATAAAAGACAAAAAAAGAAATGATGAAGGAAACCTAATAACCAACGAAATGGAAGTAATTGAAACCTGAAAAAAGTACTTTGTTAAAGATAGAGTAAGAGGGTGAAAGACCGGAACAAATATTCTACACAGCGGAGCCACTGGTAAAAGAAACCTCAAAAGCAGACTTAAAAATAACAAGGCTACCGGCAGCGATAAAATATCGTTTGAATGTCTGAAGGATGGAGTGTAAGCTTTGTTGCAGCATTTTCATGCTCTTATCTACCAAATATGAAGAAAACAAAAAATATCAAGTAGTTGGAAAGAAAGTGTTGTAGTGCCCCTACATAAGAAAGAAGAGAAAATGTGCTGTTCAAACTTTTGTGGAATATCTCTTATTAATACAGGATATAAAGTGCTATCTCTCATCCTGGTAAATAAAATAACCTCCTTAAGTCGAACATCAACTAGGGGATTAAAAACCACTTAATTATAGACCAAATCTTCATTATTCGAATACTGATGATTAAATGTTGGAAATACAGTAAAACTTTAATGAAAGCATGTGATATCATGTCAAGAGTAGGAATGCTATGACAGAACTAGGAATACCTAGAAAGTAGATAAGCATGACTAAAGTATGTGTCGAAAAGTCCTATAAAATTGTGTCAGGATTGGGGGAAGAGTTTCAACGCCTTTTCTCATAAAAAATGATCTTAAACAGGGTCACGTCTTGCCGCCCCTACTTTTTAACATAGTATTAGAGAAAGTAAGAACTGCAAACACTGGCACACTTCTGTTCGGAAATTAAGGTCAGATTCCTGATATATTCTAGCCTTTGTGGACGATATAGACATAGTACGAAAAACAAACATAGACATAAAAGAAGATTTCTTTAAACTAGAAAATGCTGCAGAAGTTAGTTTAAAAATTAATGACTCTAAAACTAAATATATAGCAATGGTAAGAACTAGGCAGCAATATCAAATTGGGCAAAATGTAGCTATAGATACATATATTTTCGAGCTAGTGGAGCACTTTAACTATTTAGGAGCTACAATGACAGCAAATAATAACATGACAGAGAAAATTAACCTGAGAATACAAAGTGAGAATCCCTGTTACTTTCCCTTAAAATGTACAAAAATAATGAAGTCCAAAATAGTTTATCGAAGAACAAAAATAAGGAATAAAAATACTATAAACAAAATAAAAACCGGCTAAAAATAGCAGAATATATGAGCCAGTGAAATAGCAAAACTCAGAACAGTACCGGGTTAATTAATCAGTACCATTAATATATACCATCAACCAATTTTTGTTTATATATGCACGTTTTAAAAGTATTTACACTTGTGCCAAAGTATTTTTATACAACAGGTAGCATCTGACTTTAAACCATTAAAGCGATTATGTTTCCCTAAACATTTTTCAATCATCAATATGCAAAAAGTGGCACTTTCTATCTTTTTAAGTAACTTAAGAAAGTTACTAGTGAATTTTCATTTACATATATTTAGAAAACCTACTGGAAAAAAACAAACTTAAATAATGAAGTTTACTATTTAGTTGTACAAAGATTCTTCGTTCCACCTGTTAAATATACGGTACTCAAGAACCCAAACAAGTGACTTTTTTTAAGCAATTTTAATAACAATAGGTTCCTGATTTGGGGGCGGGCCCCTAAATCTCGCTTTATAAGAACGAATTAACAAGTTTTTATATCTACAAAGGCACTCGGACATGTGTCCAACTGAGTAGTTGATTCTTGTAGAACATCAGTTTTACAAGGCCTAACTGAGTTAGAGGCAAGAGCCCAATTTGTGTGAAAGGGGATGACACGTGGATGCAGGCTTATAGAGGTTTAGTATTACAAATAAGTAATAGTAGTATAAATAAATTATAGTTATATTAAATATTAAATAAAATTATATTAAATAAAATTATAAATAAATTATAGTATAAATAAATTATGTTATCTAAAAATCAACTCGGTGTTCTCGAAAAAACATCTACAAAAATTTCGGTTACGTCTAATTAATATTTAAAGAGATAACACATTTTAACGTCAGACATATATAGAAAACTAGTAATGTGTATTTTTATAAAATAAGCCTAGATTCCCTTGCGTATGCTCACTTCACAAGAACAACAACCAAATTAATGTACCCAAAAAGCAAAAGAATATTAAATATTGAAATTGCTTTTCATTTTCTTCTATTTTGCAGTTCTTTGTTAGTTTTAAATATAAAATGTTAGGTTATTTTCTTCAACAGTTGATTATTGTTATATTTTTTACATTCCAAATTTATGGTAAAATAACTTGAAAAAATACTCATGTGTAGCTTCTGCGATTAATTAATTTATCAACCTTAAGCTATATATAATTTGTTTTTAAATTATGGACTCTAATTAATTAATTATTTTTTCAAATTTTAAATAAGATCAGGCATAACTTGTAAAAATAAAGAGAACTGTCATAATTCTTTTACGATTTTTCTTAAATTTAATTAAAATTTGATAAGGATTAAAATATAAAATAAATAAAATTATTATTTATATATTAATACATTTGGCCTGTAAAGAAAATGTAAATCTTTTAGTAAAAAAAACAAAAATATTATTTTTAATTTTTATGTTATTTTTAAAAAATCTTTTTCCTAAATTTATTCATGTTGGTTCATTTTTTTTTAATCTGTAACAATATCATTAAGCAGTTTTTAATTTTAAATTTTACAGATGAATTTTCCGAATTTTAATTGAACTATTTTATTATATAGATATTATAATTAAATATTTAGTTTTACCCAAGCATAAATTATGCAAAATGCAAATAATATAGACCTGGACTTATTTAGTGCAAGTTTCTATCAACTTCAATTAAAATTTAGGTAATATTTATATATTAATGTGAAGTGTAATATGAATTCCATAAAATTAAATAAGTAGTGATTTCTCTTGACATATTATCATTTTTAAGATATTTCATGTTTTGTTTATTTTGCCTCTCCAAAATTTAATTTTTTAATAAAATTTAGAGACATTTTAAAATTTTTTGTTTTACGCTATTTTTATTAATTGCGACTATAACCCAGTATTCTTTAAAAACTTTTACAAATAGATACGATAAAAAATCAAATAATGAAAAACATTTAAGTTATAATATTTAATTAATTAATTTACTTAATATCAAATCAACCGGAATGATGAAGAGGAGTTGGATAACGGAAATAATGACTCACAAAAGTCTGTTATTATGGTTTGTAGGTATTATGAATGAAACATTAAAAAATTGATAAAAAAATATTACAAAGGATCTGTTAAATTTTGGATAAATGTCAAAAATTTAATCGATATATTCATTGAAAAAATTGTGGAGTTATGAAAAACCAAAGTGCTGTAAGGAACATCACTAATATTTGGCAACTTACTGCGCGCATGCAATAATAGATGCATATAATAGATGCTTGGAAATTAGATTATTCCCTTAAGACAAGTTTTTAGTAAAGCTTTCAACAAAAAAAGAAATAACTAAAATCAAGCAAAAATATGAACAAGATAATTGATTACTTTCTTGAAAAAAACAGTAAGTCTAATCAAAGATCAATTTAAATTTTGCGATATTCTTTCAACAGGGAATCCTTCAGTGGCACTTGCAAGTATCATAAATAACGCTATAGACAATGGTTCAAAATCTGAGTGTGTCTTTGTGGATTTGACCAAAGCGTTTGATACTATCAATCATACCGAATAGTGGAATAGAGTTATTGCTCATGGTCTTTTTAACAGTTAGATATATAATCATATGTTTTCTTAGAAAACCTTTTTTTAAGTCCGCGGCTTGTTGGATAAATATATTAATATTTCACAGCATAATTTGTCATTTTACATATTTGATTTAAGGAAAAAAAATAATATAAATAATCACTGCTGGCTAAGATAAAATTGTATATTTTGTTTGTTATATTTTTCCTATCAAATTTTAGCAAATTCTATCATGTCCAAGGCAATAAGGAAAAGCATGTTTTTTTTAATATATGAGCCTATTAATCTCACTGGTAATACCAATATTTAAGATTTCTAAACTTGTTTGTTATATTTTTAAATGACTCGGACCAACTATATTACCAAACATATGGGACCGGACCAAATATATTTCTTTATGTAATAAACCTATTAATATTATTAAATACCTTACGTAATTCTTTTCCATTTACGCTTGCATGCCATAACTCTTCAACCCAATCAAGTTTCTGCTTGTCTGCTGTTGCTTTTTCTCTTATGCTAGTGATACGAAATATTATTTTTCCTCTTTTGACCCTCGCTAACAAATTTTGCTTTAATTCTAGGGATTTCACCACAGCAACAGACTATGTATTAATATACCTAAGACCTTAGAGTTTTAATTTCTGGTAATACATTTTGGATTAATTGCACTATTTTTTTCCATCTGCTTCCGCCTCTTGATAAAACTTAAAAAGATCTGTGATTCATAAATTGGTGTTAGACTAGGAGTTTCTTTATCATTTAAAATTTCTTTTAGTATTTGGCCTCTCATTGCCTTAGTGACACTTCAATTCCAACAATATTTTCCCACGGTTCAATATTTCGTAATTTTTCACTAAAAAATTTAAGAAATATCTTAGACTCTCTTAAATAATCTTCGACTGTATCTTCCTTTTTGTCTTAAGCCACTGTAGCGGAGTAAATAACGGGTTAAAATGTTTCAATTTTTTTTTCCGGCTTAGAACCAGATGAAACCTTTACCAAATCATTAGTTTGTTTATTGCACATACGAAATGAGTAATTACGACTTTTTTTAATGGTACCGAGTTTTTTAAAATTAGAATTTAAAAAAAAATGCTTTAATTCAAAAATGTTACCATTACACATTAAACTGCCAATATCTCCGAAACTAATTCATATAGCCAAATTTTCTTTTTTTTTGCTTAAAGGGCATATATAAGCGCTAACAACTGCAGTAAAATAATTGCAGAAAACTTCTATTCTTGTTAATAAAAAACATGAAAATTATAAAATTTATATTGTTGGTATTGAATTTTTCAGCAAGCGATAAACTTTTTTATTATGATGAATTTTGCCATACATGCTACGAATGAAATGTAGAAAAAACCATAAGAAAGTTTTTAAAAAAAGGCACAGGTTTCTATCCGAAATAGTTTTTGAAATATGAATTTTTAAAGTAACGCGTAGGTGGAAATTGCCGCGCTCTATACCGTTGCCGACCGAACGTACTTCCAACTGCCGCCATTTATTAACCATCTACGAATAATTTATAAATCGAAGTTGGTGAATAATAATAACTTTGAAGATTTTTAAGTAAACTTAAAAAAAATATTTATTTGAATATTTTAATTAAACGAACTTTAATTTTTAATAGTCATCATCATTTTGTGATTCCAATGAATCTGGTGTGTCTATAAAGTCTTTGTTGCCACAAAATTTACAGTTACATTCGTTATAACACTTCAAGCCCTGGGGTACACATATACACTTTTAAGTGTTGCAGTTTCCATCGGAACATCGAAGAACTTAAATTTTCCGTAGTTCCTTTGGTATGGGATCCTGTGTCGCAAATATTGGAGTCCATATATTAGACTCTATATCATTTGTCCATCCATATTTTCTTCAAAATTCATATATGGTATGTGACTGTTATACCAAATTTTTAGTTGATATATGTACCTAAAATAAGAAAAGCCATAAGCGTTCAAATTTTCTTTTTTTGTTATTATCTAAACTGTAATCTGTAAAATATGATTTTTTTTATGTTTTCATACATATAGAAATAAAGACAAAATGTAAGTATAAACCTACCTTTTTAAATGCTGTTTGAATGCATCGTCAGTTGGTGGCAATCGTAGTGCATTTAGGGTAGAAATATTATTGTCCTTGTTTCTATATAGAAGTAAAATAAATTGTGTACTCCGTTTAACTGCTTCTGTATCCGATAAAAATGGCAGATCATATAGTTCTTTTAGCCTATCGATATTTTTTATTAGTACATCAAAGGCTGTTTTTTAACCAATTTTGAAAAACGAACTAGTTGTGTCGCATCCCGTGAGACAATGAACTGCCAAAATGTTTCTTAAAACTGCTTTTCCCAATTTTTGAAATACATCCCGAATTGCTAAGGAGCGTTGATTTTTTGAATGCCCTAATTTCATAAGTAACTTACAGCCCTTTATTTGTTTTGTAATAATGAAATGGTGTAAAAGTAAAAGTAATACGTCGGTATCCACAGATTTGACAAGAATCGAATTACTATGCTCTCGCTCTGCCAGGACGTGAAGAATAATTCGAGTATCTGTTTCTTCCTGATTAGTTTTGTATTCTTCCTAAATTTGTGGCTCTTTATCGGTGGTTGTAATATAGACATTTTCGGAATTTTCAGATCCTCCTGCTACTATTAAAGTTTTATTCCTATTTAGAGATTTTGCTGCAAATTCCAAAAGATAACTTACAGTAAAAACTAATAAGGCCTTCTTATTGTTGGATGATTTGAGAAAATCATTAAAAATTGGAACTTTTCGAGGCCCAAAAATTTTGTATTCTGTTGTATTAGATGAATCACCACGTCTGAATCTCTCAGCAGATTTTAATGAATTACATGTGTAAGTGTCAAAAACAACTCTTATTCTCTTGTGTTTCCGTCCGCAACTTAGCATTCGATTTAAGAATATTTGTGCTAAACCGTTAAAAGTCAAAGAGGAAGTTGGTTTCAATTCTTGGATTATAACCATACCATCAATAATATATGATTCTACACTATTTGGAGAAACTATTGTATCTGCAATTGGCTCTAATCTCTTGCATAATTCAGACTTGGCAGTTTTTCGCATCGAACCATCTTCATAAAACATTGACGAAGGACAACGCAATAAAAACGTGTTTTAACGCACAAAAATCAAGAGCGTTATGACACAATTTTAGGGGTTATGATATAATTAGTCACGCGTCTCCCGCGAACGTCGGCGACTGTTCTGGCCGTCGCTAATCTGGCACAACTTTGCAGGTGGATTTCTCGCAATCTAGCTAATATATCCGATTGCAGTTACTTTTAAAAACTTCGTAACAGTTTTGTCTACCTTTTATTCGCAGATTGTATAAAAAAATATTTTCAAATAAAAAAGTTTCCCGCTTGCTCAAAAATTCATCGCAGAAAATATAATTTTAATGATTTTTAAATGTTATATTAATAAAAAGAAACGTTTTTTGAATTTATTTTATCGCAGTTTTCAGCGCTTATGTATTCTCATTAAAACAAAAAAAAGATCTTTTGAATATGTTAAAAAGTTCCAGAGATATTAGCACTTTTTTTAAATTCCTGCCTTTTGCAATATTCTCCATTTTATAAAACTCGGTACCACTAAAAAAAGTCGTAAATGCCCATTTCGTATGTACAATAACCTAATTAATGATTTGGTAAAGGTCTTATCTGGTTCTAAGCAGATTTTATTTTTTTTTAGAACGAAGCTACTTTTATTGTCTTTTTTACTCCGCTACTGGTCAATATTTTAAATTCCTGAATTTTAGAAAATAAATTTCCCTTTAAATGGAAAGAATCAATACTTCTTCCTTTACTAAAAATATCTATACCAACAGATTTTAAAGATATTACACCAATAAGGATTCTTTCTGTCATTTCAAAAATCCTCGAACGTCACGTGTACAAAGAAATAGCTGACTATGTTGATAATTAAAAAATTATTTTCGAATGCCAAGCAGGCTTTCGTAAGCCTTTTAGTACTATAACTTACGTACTAAGTCTTATTGGTTCAATGATTTTAGGGCTAAGGTAGATTTAAGGCAGATAATATACTCAATACTTTAAGGTGAAGCATTTGATACCAAAGATCACCAAATGTTTTTGGTGAAGTTACACTATTTTGGATGCAGTTAAGTCCTATCTAGAAGATCGCTTACATTGTTCTCGAACTGTAAATTATGATGAATTTGAACTTTTCCAAGTTTTTGCCATTCAAAGCCTCAGGGTTCCATATTGGGCCAACTTTTCTCTCTGTATGTTGCTGACACAAAATCAGTGCGTACAAGGTTCCAAGGTGTTGCTGACGCTTCACAAATTTATTCTTCTTTTAAGATGTCGGACATTTAGATGGCACAGAATAAAATGAACTCCGACTTCCAGAAGATTGCTTTAGTGGCTGAAAGCCATGACCTCAAACTAAATGCTTATGCGGAATGATTTCTTGCAAAATAAAAGCCGTCTGCCAAACTACACCAAAAATTTCAAAATTAATATTAACGGAACAGGCATAGTTGCAAAAAATCGTCATTTGGAAGATATATTTGATTCAAATCTCAGTTTTGCCTTCCATATTAGGAATAAAATTAAAATTGCTTACTGGCATTTAAAAAATTTATTTCAGTATAAAAATCATCTACCATAAAATACTAATTACCTATTATGATTAACTAAGTATCATTATGATATATATTTGGCTTAAGTAAAGGAGACCTTCTTCCATGTGCAGATATTTGGGAAAATATCTTCCGTAACAATTCCAGAGGCAGAGTAAAAATATCTATTAGATATTCGCCACTGGAGCTTCCAATTTTTCCTAACGTTGAAGCTCCATTGCTTGCTTACGAGTATGCAATGAGCTAAATTATAAAAACCAAACCTAACCTAGGTGAGAAAAGCTAACGTGAATATGTATTTTCATATTTTGTTTTCTGACCAATAACAAGCGTTCAAAGGGCCAGGCTCCAGCCTGTAACAAACTAGACCACTAAAGAACCGAAAAGTCGAAAAAGTGCTCATATACCTGGCGCCCTTATCTCACCGTCATGATCTGGGACCCCGATATATTTCAAAAATATTATAACAAAAGGCAGAAGGCGTTTGTCATATTTTTTACGCTTTTCATAATTCACTGCAGCCACACGGATATATGCCTTCTTGAGGCACCGTGTCTGGGTTGTTAGGTGTTTTGAATAACTTTGAATAATTTTATAACTGGACCTCGTTGTTAGTCCCTTTTTAGTTTTTTCTTTTCTTTTTTTTTTCTTTATTCTTGATTTAGGTTTATATGATAATCGAGAGGTTTATAAATCTCGTGGGGGTATTGTTGGATTAAAATTATTGACCTTTTTGGGCACAAGACTGCTTTAATTTATTGTTTTTGGATTTGTAGATTATTTTAATATAGATGTTTTTGAATTAAGATTTGACAGAGTAAGAAATTTATATCGTTTCTTAGTTTTTATACACTGTTTTTAATTACCAATAAAATGTTACAGGGCATTTGAGTAGAAACAATCAGTAAATAAAGGACTCATTATACCTCAATATTTTATTAATTCTACATCGCTTGCGCTATAATTTATTAATAAATTATAGCACCGTTTCAAAAATTGATTTAAAAAATATCACATTTAACCTCTTCTTATACAGGGTGTCCATTTATAAACTGACACATTTTAACTGCTTATAAGTCGAGAACGAAAAATGACAACAATGTGCGGTTTTCACAAAACTTCATCAATATTTTTAAAGTTTTTTTTGACAGTATTGCCAAGTTTTAAAATTTGTCTGAAATAGGAGGAAAAAAAATTCATAATTTTCAAAGGCCGATTTCTCAAAAATTTTAAATGTAACACCCTGTACTTTTTAATTTCACATGAAAGCCTATTAAATCCCCTTTCCGAAAATGTATAAATTGTCTTAAATTCATTATTTTTTTTACAGAGCCAATTTTAGTAATTGACACCTTTTTGAAAATTTTGCTAGAATACATATTCGGTGATTGATGAACATTTTCTGGTAATTGACTATGTATCGCTTTAGCATCATCATAATTAAATAATTTCCGCTATTGCCATGTCTATAAAAAGTATTTATTCTATGTATTAAATTACAACATTTTTAACAACAAACAATTGAAGAAATGAATTTTAATTTATAGCTAATAAATTAGCTGCTGAATATGACCCCCATTTTGCGCGGAACACAAATGTAGACGGAGAAATAAGTTGCCGAAGGCGTTTTGTAGCATTCGCATTAGCATTGTAATTTGGTTGAAAACGTTTACTATGTTGTTGCGCAGTTCATCCAAATTTCTTGGGGTTGGACTGTAGCAACGGTCTTTTACATATCCCTATATACAAAAATCTGGAATGGTTAGATCGGGAGAATAAGGTGCCCACTCGATTGGACCTGCTCGCTCTATCCATCTGTTTCCAAAAGTAATATCTAAGGAATCCCTTGCGACCCTGGAGAAGTGTGGTGGTGCGCCGTCTTGCTGGAAGTAGACCGTATCTAAAATTCCATCCTGCTGAAGTTGAGGATAAAAAATTTTTTCCAACATATCGGTGTAATTGTTTTCATTCACTGTTGCTTCTTGAAAAAAAAATGGCCCGTAATTTTTAGATTTCGATACTGCACACCAAACGTTCAGCTTGGGAGAATCTCTTTCAAATTCGTTATACACTCGAGGATTTTTATCTCCCCAAATTCGGCAGTTATGCTTATTTACTCGACCACTGATATGAAATGTTGCCTCATCAGACATTATTAAATTGGTATCCGGCTGATTTCAAAAAAGATCTAGTAGTGTTTCGCACATTAAATATCTTTTTTCAAGGGCGCGATTTTCTATTTGTTGGAAAGCTTGAATTTTGTAGGGTTCAAACTTAATTATTTTTAGAATCTTATGTACTTTACTTTTTGACATATTTGTCGCTTGAGCTATCTTCCTAATAGATATTTGGTTATTGTTTAAGGACAACCCTTCTTTTATCAGCAAAATATCATCCAACAGATTATCTTCTGCATTTAGGTTTGTTCTAACTTTTCTTTTAACTGTTCCCTCCTGGGTAAATTGACGTACCCAATGAAGTATAGAATTGCGTGAAGGTGGAGCTCTTTCAAAAATCAGCCTAAATCTTCTTCTCGTCTGCGTAACTGATTTGCATTCTCTAAATAATAACACGTGCCTTTTCCCGGGTGGTAAACATATTTAAACCTTTCAAAATCTGTAAAAAATGCAAAAATACACATAGAAATCAGATTATTGGAACTGCCCAACGAATGACGTTAAAAAGATTTGACAGCAGTTGAAGCCCACAAAATAAATTGTGCAACTCACAGCCTCCTTGACAAGCTACAATTGTTATTGTTGTCACTTGATACCGAGGATGTTATTTAATATGTATTTATTGTAGAAAAATTTTCAAAAAGGTGTCATTTACTAAAATTGGCTCTGTAAAAAAAAATAATGAATTTAAGACAATTTATACATTTTCGGGAAGGGGATTTAACAGGCTTTTATGTGAAACTAAAAAGTACAGGGTGTTACATTTAAAATTTTTGAGAAATCGGCCTTTGAAAATCATGATTTTTTTTCCTCCTATTTCAGGCAAATTTTGAAATTTGGCAATACTGTCAAAAAAAACTTTAAAAATATTGATGAAGTTCTGTGAAAACCGCACATTGTTGTCATTTTTCGTTCTCGACTTATAAGCAGTTAAAATGTGTCAGTTTATAAATGGACACCCTGTATATAATATCTCAGATTCAAAAAAAAGAGATTAATTAGTAACATACATTATAACAGACATTCATTAAGCATTTAATAACTACTTATCGGATAAGAGGTTTCTTGGGAATTTTGACTCATTATAGAAGAAACATGTAGACATTTACATATGCTCACCAATGGCAAGAAGATGTTTAATTAGTTAGTAAACTATGATACTTCACGAATTCTAACTTATCCATCTCCAGAGTATAGGTTTTTTTTAAGAAATAAAGTACATTTTCTCAAAAATAACAAGATAAGGAGCCATAAATTTACTATCCTACTAAAACGCTATTTAAAACTATTTTGTAATCACGCTGTTAGCAGTACTGAAAATCCTTACTTTAAAGTAGAGAAAAGCTCTATATAATCTGTCAATCAATCACATGCTTTATTGTCAAAAAATTACAAAATTTTGTAGACAAAGCTAATAAAAAAAACATATAAGAACAAAACAAAATAAAACACACAAAATAAAAAATAAATATACAAACAAAATAAATACATGCAAAACTGTACAAAAACAATGTACCTGGTCAATATACATCATGATGTATAAAATGTCAATAAAAATAAACACAATAGTCAATAACAGTAAATTAATTAAATACAGAATGAAAGTGCAATTTATTTACTAAAAAAAAACTAATATATTCTCTATTTTAAGAAATAAAAAGAGCCAGTGTGTATGTGATACGCAAAAAGTTATCCTAGAAAAAAATCCTTCACTGCGTACAAGGCTTTTTCCAGAAAGTACGCCTTCAAAGCATTATGAAATCGAGGAAAAGAAGTAATTGATTTAATTTCCAAAGGCAAATAATTATGCATCTTTTTGGCTCTGTATGGAATAGAGCTTTTTACTAACTCGGACCGAGGGGTTTGCAGATAAAGATCATGCACTGCGTTGCGAAGTGAATAATTGTGAGCCGGCCTACTTGGCATTCCTGACTTATGTTTGCGTACTAAGCAAATAGATTTCAATATGAATAAAGAGGGAAGAGTAAGTATCTTATATTTTTTAAAGACTTCCAAGTCCAAGCAGATACCGAACTGCTCTCTTTTGGAGTTTAAAGATGCACTCAAATTGAGTCACACCGCATGTGCCCCAGAATGGAAGGGCCTAACGTAGATGTGACTAAAAGGGCATAATAAACTGTTCTTGATGTTTGAAAACTTAATTCCCTGGAAACTGATCTTAAGGCAAAATATGCTGAACTTAATTTTTTATATAAGGCATCAATATGCAAGTCCTATTTTAGGGAGTAGTCAACATTAAGTCCCAAGAACTTCACAGATTCAACGACGTCAAAACTGGTGTTGTTAAGTACAAAGAGTTGAATAGTAGTTTTATATGATAAGACTTTAGTTTTTGAGACATTTAGGCACAGAAGATTAGAATCGCACCACGATTTAATGGTAATTAAGTCATTAGAAATAGCAGCATGTAATGCCCTAGCCTCCGGATTGCTCCATGTAAAGCTAGTATCGTCAGCAAAAAGACAGATTTTGTCACTGATGTTAAGATTGGCCATGTCATTTATAAAGATCAGAAACAAAATAGGGCCCAGGACTGAACCTTGAGGTACCACCCCACATTCTATTGGTTTGCAAGAAGACTTCGTCGTATCAACCTTTACAAGCTGATTTCTGTAACTGAGATACGATTTAAACCACTCAAGGGGCATTCCTCTGAACCCATAGTGATTCAATTTGTCAATTAAGATGTTATGGTTTACACAATCAAAAGCCTTGGAGAAATCACAAAAAAATGTTGCTGTTGAATGATTATTATTTATACTGGTGTAAACCCTATTAAAGAGAGAAAACATAGCATCAGTTGTGCACTTGTTACTCAAGAATCCAAATTGGTGAGGAGTAAGAATTTTATATTTAAACAGAAACGATAAGAGCCTTTTTTTAACCAATCGTTCAATGATCTTTGACAAAGTGGGACGGGGTGCGATTGGGCGATAGTTTGAAGCTTGTTGTTTATCTCCTCCCTTATGCAAAGGAATAATTAAGGCAGGTAGGAAAGACTCCATTTTGGAATGACTTGTTAATTAAGTTTGTTAAATGGATTAAGGTGCAATTTGGCAGATTGGAAAACATTTTGAGAGTGAGCCCATCTCTACCAGATGATGATTTGTTTTTTATTTCATTTATTGTAGTTTGAAGCTCTGTTGATATAATAGTGGTAAAAAAGAAACTGTGTAAATGTTGATTTGGGAGATATGAACGAAGATCGTGAGAAGGTGTTATGGTAGCCATTAGATTTTTAGCTACATTAACAAAATAGTGATTAAGGTCCTCAGGTGAAGTAGGGATAGTGCTAGATGAAGAAGTCTTATTTCTTAATTCATTTACAATAGACCATGTTTCTTTGGCAACATTACTTGATTCGCTCATCCTTTTATTATAATAAATATCTTTTGCAGCTTTTATAGTCTTATGGTACATTTTTCTATAAAGCTTGACATAGTTATGAAAAAATACGCTGTCTGTAAATTTTTCCAGGTGTGATAATGAGCGCATGTTTTTTGCAGAAACACGTAAGCCTTTAGTGGTCCATGGCTTATGATGTTTAATTTTGATAGGTCTAAGAGGAAATGACTTATCTGCAATACTTGATAAAGACTTTATAAAACTAAAAAATTCACTATCTATATCGTCAGAAAGAAAATCCCAATCAGCTGTTTGGCATAAGTTCTTGAATTGTAAGAAATTATTTTTACCAAAAACACGGCCTAATTTACGTAACGTGTTTTTGCCTTTAGAGTTTATGGAAAATTTAGTTAATGCAGCTTCTGAAAATCTGGAATTAAAAACCGTACAATCTACGAATTCAGGAACAAAAGATGACACGACATAGTCGATGGTACTAGAACTATTTCTAGTTATTACTGTCTAGAATTACTGTCATGATTTGGATTTGTTTTTGACCACAAAATAGGAAAAAATTTCATAATTTCTTTTTGTGACGATATGAGATTATATTGTTCAGTCATATTAAAAATAAATGACGTTGCTTTTTACATTTAGAATTAACATATTTTAATATTACATTATTTGTGTGTGTGAACTGGGTTTTATAAGAAAATCATGATCAAATACATTTATGTTATGCATACAATTTTGGTTAGAGTCTTGATTTCGATTTTGTGTTTCTAAAAATTTAATTTCGCTTGTATTCCTTTTCTTATTTGTGTTGTATTTCTTTTAAATCAATTTCGTTGTAAAACAATTGTTTATAGTAATTTTATGTTTTTTTATTTTTCTAGTTCTTTTGTTAAACTTGACAATAGAAAAAAACTTCTGTTAATTATATTTAATTTATTATATTTCTTATTAAGGTTAATGATTTTTTTTTTCAGAGCCGCCTATGTTTCTTTACTAATTTTAATATTACTAACTGCATATTTTTTATTATTTCAAATCTATTTTTGCTTATTAGTTTTTTTATTAATTATTCAATTTCTAAAAAATGTGTCTTACTTATTAATATAAATCTTTTTTTATAAATCATTATTAATAAATTATATTTGTATCATAAGAATGAATCTTATTGCCAATATTTTATTGTATTTTTTAATTGCTTTTTATTTTTTAATTTGCTTATTATTTGTTTCATAAATTTCATTTTATATTAATAATATGCCAGTATTATAACTATAAAATGCCTTTTGGCCAGTTAATTTTACAGTATTTACAGCAAGATGAAATCGCATTTTGGTCTTGAAGAATCCCGATAATATTAGTAAAATATATTTTATATAAGTTAACAGTGCAATATTCTGCTGAGCTTTTTTTCAAAACTTTGCGAGGCAATTCATGGCTATGTTTAAATAATAAAATTCATAGGAAAGCCAAACAATCTCATCTGAGGCCAAACACTCATACTTTTCATTGTATAATTAAGTAAGCTTAATTAACACCACAACGTACAAAAGAAAAAAAACAGAATAACAATAATGGAGTTACGTGGATTGATTAAGAATTGAAAAGGACCTTTGAACTAAAACGCTATCGAAAACTCGAAATCAATTATTGTGTTACCAGACTGAAACTGTTGATAATACTCAATGTTGTATCTAAAAAATCTTATATGTTCAACACTACCTAAAAATTGATGTAAAAAGAAGCTACAAATGTTTGCTTATCATCCAATGGGCTTTAAATTCCCTGAAGAATAAGTGTAAAAACGTTGTCTTTGGAGGCAATAAAATTCTGAAAGATTCTAAAATTCTGAAGAACCATATAGAAAAATATTTACAAGATGCTTTACATTTTTTGTTTTTTCTATATATTTTTTTAAATTTTGGAGTAATTTGAGTATTCATATAATGATATTTTTTATTCTTCTGAGACATAAATATGATAATAATTATAAAATCATATTCATTTAAGTTATGCTCTTGACAACTACCTATAATAATGTTAAAATATATTTAATGCTAGCCGTGAATTTTGTTTACCAATACAAAACTATATTTACTATGAGTTTCTGTTTTCAAAACTGCACAAGGACTAATTTCTATATATATTTTATATCCGCAAAAAAAAGACGTGACTGAACCACAAACAAGCGCAAAATAATGGCCAGTTGTGAATTTAGCGTTATATGTTCGAACTGAAAGTCCCTGAATAGGAGAGTTAAAGATATGAGACAGTTATCGTCGGTATATTTAACGTCAATGAGGTTCTTGGTAATTTTAGTTGGAGGTTTCTTACTTGAATGCATACGGATATCATGGAAAACATTGCTAAAATAAATGATAAAAAAGTAAGTTAATTATCTGGTTATGAAATGGGAAAAAGGGAATCAGAACAGTAATTAAACTAATATTTTATTAGATGTACTTTAGATTTAATATAAATATTAGTAAACAAATCAATATTCCGAACCTATTTAGAAAAAAACATATAGAAGGCATATACAGCGAAAGCTTCACGTCTGAATAGATAAATGGAATTCAGGAAATCTTCTAATAAAATGTTTTAGGAAAATTCAAAAATTATCTTTCTGTTTTTCCTTATTTTTTTAATGCTGAAGTATATTTTTTATTAACAAAGCTACTTTTTATGTCTGTTGGAAATTTGCCTTTTAGTTAATTGTTACATAAATTATTTTTTATTAAATAAATATGTTTTTATAGTAAAAGCAAATCTGCTTATATTTTATTGCATCTAATTTCGGTTTATTTATTTAATGGTTTATTCATTTTCTTTATCCAAAAACCTTCTTTAATTTTAGAATACGGCAATATTATTTTTTTGGTAACTTCTTGTTAAATAAAAAGCAATTATAAGAAATGCATAATCACATCCATTTTAGTTATGCATACTCTAAGTCTAGTAGTCCTAATTAAGTTATACTCTTGATAACGCTACTTTTTGTTACTATTTTTTTGTATTTACTAAAAATCAACTCATTACTTATTTCGTTTGGTATTATGTAAAAAGAAAAAATCCCACGACAAATACAATATTTTGTAATTTTTTATTCATGCAAAAAATTACATATTTTCATAACAAGCATATAAAATATACTAAAAAAAATTAACAACTTTACTAATTGGGGAATTAATAAATGTTATGCTTCCATATAAATGTAAACATTAAAGAACAATAAAAGCTCTTATTAACTCTTATTTATATCCGGAAAAACAAATGTAAACTTCCTCCTTCCGGTGTTTGAGACGCAAGTGACAAGGAAACAATCCGTTTTGTTTCCAATACTTACATAAGAAATAACGTCCGAAATATGGATTTGTTTACAAGCAACACCGGTTTATGTTTACGCCTGGTAATGATCACACAGCGTTTTATTTATTTATTTATATCGTGCATTAAAAATGTAATTCGGAGCACGTTCCCGGTCGTAGATAGATACTGCTACCCACTTAGATATAATTTAAAAAATACCTCCTTTTTAGTTGTACTCGATTAGCATTTTATATGGTAACCCCCATATTAGCGAAAATGGTATGGCTAATAAATACATTACATTAAACTAATCGCTGTACTTTTGCGATATCATGAAAAAAAACTTGTAGGCAATTATACGGTTACATCAATGCTCACTTCCTTTTTTGACTTATGTCTCGAATACCAATTCGTGAAATTTATTTGTGTTTTGGAAATGGGCTTTTGTTGGACCATTAATACCATTGAATGGGTAAATTCTATGGTGACGAGTCAATAAATGGCAATAATTTCGTAATATTATCTACCTAGTAAACCACTGCTGAGTTAAACATCTCGTTTATTCATAATATTTATTTTCAGATTAGTTTTACATAATTATGATAATTATTATATTATGTACTTCAGAGCTATAATCCCTTTAGCAGCTATTTTGGTTTGAATTTTATTAAAAATCTGATTTCTTGAATCCTAATCTTTATGCTTCTATAGTCGAAGGTCGCAAACTTGCCCAATATTTATAAGCTATAAAAGAGTTATAGATTCAGTCGAGAAGAAAAAATAAAGACACCGAAGATCAGTTCAGAACAATACGAAATTTTAAATGAGTTATCGTTTTTAAGGTATAGGCCAGTGGATCTTCATCTGGGTGGTCCTCAACATAACTGACACATGGCAGATCTGACGTTATTCATATTCTTTGACCCAAATAAAATATTTATGTATGTTCTTTAATTTTTATACAAATATTTCGCATGGTTTAAAGCCTCCTTACGGTAATTTGTCACCAGGATCTTAACAAGATCGGATTAAAAAAAAACGGCTCTTAAATTTAAATCCCAGCGCATGGTCCAATAATTCAAAACACATTAAGCGGTGGTCGGGTTAAGTGTATTTATAGCACAAAAATAAAAATACGTCCGATGTACATGCAGCGAGTCTTGTACCAATTTGCATCCCGGGCATAATATGCTATACACGATCTTCAGAGAGTCACGAGACGTAGTTTTTTATAACCATATTGTTCTTTTACGTTACAGTTTCGTAAGTTATATTAAAATGAAGGTAAAGTTCAAAGTTGATTTGCTTTTAGAAGGAAAATTGAGATTTTGCACAAGATTTAGAGTCCTTGTAGGTGGTTGAGTTAGAAATTTAGTCATGGTTAATGGTTATGTAATCAGAAAGTTCTGCTCGTATTTTTTTTTCGTATTAAAGGATTCAATCTGATTTTGAATTTCTAAAAAAAAGTGTTGAAAGAGGGATAGAAAGAACTAACTACTAGAAAAAGGGGTGTGATGTTTTTTTCTCAAAAGATAACACTAATATTGACGAAAACGGAAATTAAAAGAATGTTATAATAAAAATTTGTCTAACTTGCAATACACTTTTAAAATCGCTCTTAAAAAGAACTTAATTTTGGGAATAAAGTAAAATATCGATAAATAATTTGTCATTTTTCTAGATATAAATTTTTTTAAATTATTTAAGAAAAATATTAAAAATCTTATTTTATATTTCTGGAAATGCCTCTACAAATTTGTTAAGATCCTGGGAGTTACAAACAATTTCATATTTTTATCTACTAACTGAACTACGACTTATTTAAACTATTTCATAATAACTCGGTTTAATTTTTATAGTAATTTTTAACATAATTTTCAAGACCTAAACTCAATAGTTACAGGAAACCATGAATAGTAGTAGCAAACATCTATACAAAATAACTTTACAATAGAAAAAATACAAAACTTAAATATGATGGCTCAACAAGGAGTACGGCAAAGAGAAGGCCTAAGTTATATGAGGTAGACAAAAAGTTCTACCGCAAAGGTGTAGAGTTATCAAAAATCTACAAACTAAATTAATTTTTACATATATAGGGTCAATCATCAAAAAAGATATTATTAAATATGTAATTGTTTTTATATAGAATGACCTGTTTATTATTTTACAAAATCACTTGGCATGAAAAGAGATTTTTTTATGATTTTTTTTTACTTTTAGAGGGTTCATTTTAGAAACAGCGGATTCAACCTAGACGTATTAAATTTGTAGCATAGTTAGTTTAAGATATCTATTAAAGACTGGAAGTGATAATTTGTAATTGTTGTATTATAGAGTGTTTGTTATAAATATTAGAATTTACCAAAATTAATTAATAGTTTTAATGCAATACCCGGTATATTTTTAAATGATTAAATTTATCCATAAAATGCCTTCATTTTTTGTTAAATATGTTCTTTATCTAAACCATTTAGTTTTTAAGATATCTTAACTTTTACTTTATATAAACGTAGCTTATTAAGGATTTCTCTGTTCAGAGTCATTTTGTTAATAGGTAAGTAACACAGCAGTAATTTTTAAAATTCGTGGATGAAAAATCGATTCAAAGAAATTTATATTTCTTGCCGCCCTAAGAATGATAAAATAAATATTTTTCATAAGCTGTTGATCAGGTCTGGTGATTTCATTAGGGACGAAATACGTGTAACCTATTTTCAATCTAAATACATGTAAAAGGTTCGAGATGTTTGACCAAATTTGTTGTTTTTTTTTTGTAAAAATATTAAAACCCCAATAGAAATATTTAAAAAAAAATTGTCTATATGAAACTATGATGATAAATATTTATGTAATCAGTGATTTTAAAGATTTACCGACCTAAAAACGGATAAGAAAACAGGAAAATTGGAAGTTACAAAATATTGATCTGAACAGAGATATTTTTTTTTAAATATAAAATATTTATCGAAGCACTTTTTTTTTAGTTTTACAAGTTTCTTCACCCAGAACGAAAATCAAAATTTGAAATAAACAAATGTTTATCATTTTGCTTTATCGGCTCAAAAATATAAAAGTATTTATCTCAACAGTGATTTTAAAGTTTCGCCAATACAGTCCCAGTGAAAAATTGTATAATTTATTTTATAGGCTTGGAAATAGTAAGATATTTATTTTAATAGATTTACAATCACAAAACAGTTAAAAAATAGTTTCTCCCTTATTGGCTTTGTAATAGCAAATGGCCTATCCCAACAGTAATTTTAAAGGTTTATCCATCTAAGAGTAAAAAAATCCGTAGTAAAAAAGTCTATAATTTGCCTTATTTACTTCTAGAAAAATTTTGATTTTTAACAGATTTTTTAAGCTGCTAATTGCGAAACTGGACAAAGGAAATGCATTTTTGCTTTGTTATTAGTTTAATCTAATTCTAAAATATGTATGTCAACAGTAATTTAGTTCAAAAAAGTTCTTTACCCAAAACCACATTAAGCTATTTATTATTAGTTGCCTTATAGGTTTGGAAACTAGCAATATGCTAATTATTTTAAAGGGTTGTCAATGGAAAACCAGTTTAAAATATATTTTTTTCATTGTTGGATTGCAAATAGTAAATTATGTATTTATCTTAACGGCGATTTTAAGTAATTAAAAAATTGTATAAAGTATTTTGCTTTATTGACTCGGAAATTGGCGGATTCTGAGCTAGCAGAGATTCTTAAAATTAATATTTTTTTTTTGTTTTTGGGTAAGAAACAACAAACATTTGATTTAAAAGGTTTATGTATAAGGAATCAACAAAAAAATGTATTTTTTCTTATTAAGTAGTATGAAAATAATTAAATATCGATTAAAACAGAGATATTTAAAGATTATGAATTTAGGTATACTAAAAGTTACTTAGAATCAGTAAACTTTTTCTTCCCATATTTGCTGGAATTCTCTCAACAAAGATTTTAGAGATTTCTTAACCTAAGACCTTTAAAAAAAATATATTTATCTGAGCAGCAATTTTTTAATTTTCTGCTATGACTATTTTTAAAAAAGTTTTAATTCATTATTTATTATCGGTTTGACCTAGAAGCAATATTGGTTTTTCGACATATCAAGGTAAAAAGAATTTAACGTTTATGTCATCGGTGATTTTAAGTTCCTTAAAATATATTGATCAAGTGTAACTTTCTTTAAATGGTTACTCTTTTATAATTTTATCCGCGGGACTAAATAGTATATTTTGCTGCCTTGAAATTTACAGTTTTCTTTTTAAATTCATTGTTTTCGAATATTGTACAAAAAGATTTTAAAAAAAGTTTATTTAAAAAAAATTATACACAAAATATTTTAAGTTATGCAATATTCCAGAGCTCCCCTGACATAATATGTTTTCAAAATTATTTATCAGTCATAAATCAAATTGTTTTTTTTGTTCGTAAGTTAAAAGTCTAATTTTCTATTTGATTATTCGGTACGAAATTATTATTTTTTAAGTAGCAAATGTAAAAAGCATAAATTGCATTTATGTGTTGCTGAAAAAGTAGCAAGGGAAAAAACTGGACGGTCTCCTTACAGACAATATCCCAGACGGAGAACATTAATATAGACAGCTTTAGTGCATTGTAGTTCTGTCTTACATTATATCGCTCTATGGAATACACTCAAATCAATGGGATCAATATGGTTTTCATAACAAAATAAATAATAACTAAAAAATTACTAGTCATCTTTTTTACATGAATGACATAAAAATATAGGTGCTGCTACGAAGAAACATTTGTAAGCAATAAGAAAATTGGTCAATAGCATCAGCAAAGACATAAGAAGACATTAAATGCTAAACGATTCATGTACATACATGAAGGAAGACTGGTTGAAGGCAAGCAACTGCTGCTTGATGCACAAACTACTGTAACCGTTGCTAGATAAGTCAAGCGAAAAGCAATCAAGGAAAAATTTACCAAGAAATGCAATTTATCATAGGCTGCATTACTTTAAAAAAGTTGAACTTTGAAGCACGACTAACGAAAGCAAGTAACAGTTATGCAATCCCCATTCTTATATACTGCTATGAAATTGTTAAATGGTCACACACAGAGAAAATATAATACACACATGAGTGACAGCTCACAGGAAGCACCACCCTAAATATTCCAAGCATTGAGTAACGCTTCCACGAGAACAAGGAGGAAGGGGCATTTTTGACTTAATGCACTAAATACTTCCACATAAACATCAACAACAACCTTAATCACAACAACAACATTAATCTTACACAACTAAACCTAAGTGACCGAGAATACTTAGCTTTTCCAAAAATGTTAAAAGAAAGAGTATTAAAAGAAAAAACAGAGAGATTCTCAGCTTGGTACTTAATAATAATAATAATAATAATAATAATAATAATAATAATAATAATAATAATAATAATCGTCTTTTATTCCAAAAAAAAAACAAGCACACGATACTAGTGAGTTAAAAAATAGGAGCTCAACTGTTCTCTAAACAAATATAACCTAAATCCTGACTAAAACTTAGTTAAACTATGAAGTAGTAAATCATTATTTGGCAAGGAGTTTTAATGATTTACTACTTCATGTTTTAATTTACAACATGTTTTAATCGCATTATAAGTAAAAGACTTCTTGTGTGTTCTTGTATTAAGTGGAGGAATAATATATTTAAATTTATTTCTGGTATTTATATCATGGACGCTCAAATTGGTTTTAAATTTATTTTTTAGAGATTTAGATATGTATTTTGAATTAGTAATTAAACCATGCATAAAAACACCCAAATGTTGAGTTCTACGATTTGACATATTTAACCAGTTCAAATCATTAATTTTATGTGATACGTGATCTGATTTTCTTAAATTAAAAATTAGACGAATACATGTATTCTGCACCTTTTGAATACGATATTGTTCCGCTTGACGAAGACAAGGGCCATAAATAAAATCAGCATAGTTAAAGTGGGAAAGTACAAGAGTTTTTCATAACATTGCCATTAACTTGGTACTTAAAAGGTTTCTATTGGAATATAATTGTTTAACCGATATGTATTACCTTTGTAGAAGTTGATTTGATTTTATATATTATATTACATCTATTTTGATTTTAATATTATTTTTTTAATATTCGTTTTGATTTCTTTTGTCAAACAGCATAAGTTTTGATTTTGATGGATTCAATTGAAGAGCGTGTTCTTTAGAGAGATCGTTTAGGTTGTTTAGTTCATGATTAATAATTTCGTTACAAGTAACAAAGTCTTTTGAAGAGAATTGATAGTACATATGGGTATCGTCAGCAAAAGCTTGTATCTTTCCGACATGAAGAGAGCTTATAAGTTCAGACGTATAAATAATAAATAAAATGGGACCAAGGATAGAGCACTGAGGTACTCCTGATAGTATGGCACTAGACTCCGAGTACACACCATTAACAAACACTTTTTGTGACCTGTTAGAGAAGTATGATGCGATGAGTGATAGTGAGTCGACGTCAAAACCATAATATCTTAGCTTTGCCAACAAAAGTCGATGATTTACAGCGTCAAATGCCTTGGAGTAATCTAATAGTATAAGAATACTTTCAAGTCCATGATCCAGTGCCTCTATTATATCATCAGTTACCACAGCCAAGGCGGAGACTGTGGAATACCCCTTACGAAACCCGTTTTGCAATTCTGAGATCATACCATTATCATTTAAATATGAATTCATCTGGCTGTATAAAATTTTCTCCATTATTTTCAAAATAGCAGGTAAAATTGCTATAATGCGTAAGTCATTAAAGATCTCTGGTTTTTTTGATTTTGGTAAAGGTATTCCTATTGCAGTTTTCCAACTTTGCGGAAAATAATTTTGTTCTATGCAACTGTTAATAATATTAGTTATGTAAGGATCAATAAATGGACTGCAATATTTTAACATAGATGACGTGATTTTATCTGTGCCACAAGCATTAATTTTCTTGTTTTGAATCATTTTATGAACATCTTCTATAGAACACATGAAAAGTTTAAATTTTTTCGATGCGCTGAATTTGTTGTTTTCGCAAAATTCTATAGTTTGATCACAGTCATTAGAACTGTTGTTAAGAAATTGAAAAAAATACTGGCTTATTAAGTTTAGATCTGTTAAATTAGGAGATAACTTGCTATCATTTGAGTTTAGGACATTTCACAATATTAGTGCTGACCATGTTTTTTTTTATATTTTTTTGTCTAGAAATAAAATTGAGATAGGCCTTTTTTTTGGATCTCAGTTCAGAAACTGTAAAATTACGTAGTTCTTTGTACCGGTCCCAATCTTGAGGTTCTTTAGTACGCTTAAATTTTTGTAAGGCTTTATCTCGCTCCTTCATGACAGCCTTTAAATTTTCTGTTAGCCACGGAGCATGAGGTTTTGTCACTCTAGATTCTTTCAAGGGAGCATGAACATCAAAAAGTGTGTTTAAAAAATCAGTAAAAAGAAGTAATTTTTTGTCTATATCGTTTTCATAAACAATGTCCATCCAAGGCAAATTATAGAGATCGGACAAAAAATCATTTAACACAAAACCTTTAAAACAACGATACGTAATAAGTTTTGATAAAGGTTTATTAGATTTTAGTTTTAAGTCAACAAAAACGAGTCTGTGATCAGAGATTGTATCGGCAGAGAGTGTACCAGAGGACGTAACTAATGTGGTATCACTGATAAAAATTGGATCTATAAGCTTACTTGAATTTTGAGTTATCCAAGTTGGTTCGTTAAGTATCTGTACAAGATTATAAGAGTCAAAACAGTTAAGGAACAATTAAAATCAAAAAAATTAATATTAAAGTACTTCATGGAAGATTCTAAAACCATCTTCAGAAGATTACAGTTAGCAGATCTGGTGTAATATTTTCTGAAACAGAGGGATTTATGATAAGCATCCAAGATTATGTTGTAAATACTAAAAATAATTGAAAATATATATATACTGATAATAAACATAGATACAAACAAATGCAGAACATCGATTTATTCACGATAATTAAATATTTAACCGTAGTTTATTAAAAAATAAAATTAACAAAATTTACATAATCTTAAGTTAAGGTGCATTCAAAACACAACCAAAACTGTACACGGTCATGTATTCCATCAATCCAAGAGCGAAGAATCGAGTTTGTGCTCAAGAAGATTAATGATGTACCCGATCTGATCCGATAAACTAATGAACTATTGTGTTCTAAATAACTGGCCCGTTGCCCAAATAGTGTACCGACAAATCTCGCTACAAAGCACCTCCATTATTTTCAAACACCGAATGAAAATATTTTTTAATATGTACCGGACCTTTATTTGGCTGTCTTGATAACAATGGTCCAATATATTTTTTTCTCGTGGTACAGATTAAGTTGGTTGGTTCCTTTTATATGTAATTGGGTGAATAGTTGAAATACGAATCGAGATAAAAGTCTTATAACTAGCTATTAAATAGTAAGGCTTATTCTGTCTCTATTCATAAAATATTAATAACTTTTCGAATAGGACTGAGTTGGGTTATTTTTATATTTCCTATAGGAATGCTTTTGGTTACTTACATACATTGATCATTCTCTCATCTGCACTTTGACTTTGCATTCATAAAAGAAATTATATTTAATATTTTCAAAGCTGCTATAAGTTGGAAACGTTTATTATTATTTTTAGATAAACTATAACAATACAAATAAAAAATATAGGATGCATTGTTTAACTGCTGTGACTCTGACAACCGTTTGCGCAACTCAAACTTAAACTTAAGTGACACAGATGTAAGTTTAAGCTTCAAATTTAAGTGTCATTTAATCTGAGACTATCCGTAAGCCATAGGTATGCTTTGATTTAAGTAACACTTTAGTATTTATAACCTTAAAATTAATTACTTTATTATTATTATTTTATTTTGGACAGTGGAATAGTTATTGGAAGAATATAAGTAATTGTCTTAATTTCGCATGAATATTTTAACTAATTTTATTTGACGACGGAGAATATAATAAGGTAATTCCAAGACTTCCTAGAAGAATATATGAATGTGCAGAATACTTTCTTAGTTTTAATGATTTGATATGTTGCTCTGACTCTCAAATATAATAAAAAACTAAAACAAGCCAAAAAAAATGTATTTATATATACTTATAAATAGCTAAATTTATTTATTTATTCCTAAGAACAAAGCTTTGATCAACAGCTTTTATTTTCTTACAATTTTTGGCCACTACCTTTCTACCAGGCTTTTTTGGGACACCCAGTATCAACCAAACTAATTTTAAAAAGTAGCACCTCTAACATAATTAACATTCCCCCTATTTAAGGTTTTTTCCGTTTTAATGTTTATCCGCAATCGAGCACTGCGGTATTAAATAGACACCCTGCATATGAAAGTACTATATAGAAGAGAATTTACAGAAATCTTTCATATTACTACCTAGGAATATTTTAACCTCTTATTTCCTCTTAAAAGTGTGACATAAATTTACTGGTAAAGTAAATAGTAACAGATAAGTATGAACTATGATATAAAAACTTTACAGAATGTGTCAAGCACTGAAAGGATTTTTTTCAATAAATATCCAAGTTCAAGCATCCTAAAAACTGAAAAATTACAAATTCACAGAAGAACTAATACAATTTCTATAAAAAATTTTAAAAACAATAGAACAGGCTTAAAAATAACTGAAATTGCTGCCAAAAAGAGAAGTTAGAGAAAGTAAATTAAACAATAATTGAGCAAACCAAAGGTATGACAAAATATAAAAATGGTGTTAGAGCACAGGTCAAATGGTATCGTTAAAAAAATTGTCAAGGTAATAAAAGTGAGGCGCCCAATTCCAAAACTCTTTAGATCCGTGCTAACCAATTTTACAGGAGAAGAGAAAAACTTCGGATTTCTTGTAAGAACAAATTTTTGTGGTTTAAAATGAAAATACACATTTATGACAACTGTTTATTTAAATATTTGTTACTAAGTAGTAAATTTTTGTTTAAAAGAAGTAGTTGTGGACAAAAATAATAAGGGATATAACAAGTTTTATTACCGCACCATGGAACTAAAAAGTTTTGTTTCTGTGGGATTTAGGGAGTTTTAAATAAGTAAAAGTTTATAATTTAAAAACAAATATTTTTTTTAATGAAACTTAAAAATTTAATTCTTAGTCCATCGTCTTCTTCCATGGGTTCTTTCTTTCTTCTTTCTTCTTCTTCAACTTCTGTATAATGAAGTGATTCAATGACATTGTCAATTACTTTTTTATAAAATGTTAAATCGACCTCTTCAATGTTTCTCCACTCTAAACCAAAATGTTTTTTTAATAAAGCATCCACATCCTTAAGCCTGGCTGGTTTTAATGCACATTCCTTAGGAAGAGGCTCCAAACTTAAAGTAGCCAAGGTTTTTCCTTTTTTCAAAACGGACTTGTATATCCCGAAA
The DNA here is from genome assembly GCF_022605725.1 of Anthonomus grandis grandis. Lineage (NCBI taxonomy): Eukaryota > Metazoa > Arthropoda > Insecta > Coleoptera > Curculionidae > Anthonomus > Anthonomus grandis. Next base: position 11,937,204 of record NC_065558.1, read on the forward strand.
TCGCTTTTGTAATTTACTTTCACCTTTACGAACACTGCTTGAATTCCTTGTGAGTTCCATTTCTTTAAAATTGAAATTCTTTTACATAGAGCAAACTTAAAATGCCACTGCCCAGGTGGCTTTATAACCGATTCTATTCGATATCAAGTACAGGAAGCTCGGAAAAAAAATTCTTATATTCATCAGGATGAACTATAACTTCTTTTTTTCTAACTCTTTTTTCAATTCGTCCGAAAACACCTTCCGCCGGCAAAAAGAGTGACCAACTACAGGAAATGTCACAATAATTTCATTCACTGTAGAGTTAGAGTGATACAGCCAATACATCAGCATACCCATTATTATTACGTTCTTGTTCTGGCCAGGACACTCATTGCAAAACAGTTTGATTGAGATAACATCAGTCAAGTCTACCACAGAAAGTCTATGATTAACTAGTGAAGATTTTTCATTTGAGCCCTTAGGGCACACATTCTCGGTCCAAGTGTATGAAGTGATACTTTCCTTAGTCTGTTTGTCATTGGAAATTCCTTCACATACTGTGAAATTGTATAGATAGAGCTGCCTGGAATAGTAAGCTGATTGATCCGGGACTCTTTTTTGACAGTCGAAAGATAATTTTAAAGTATTTTCCTCAGGTTTTTCAAGTGCTTCATAAAATGCCTTTGCTTTTAGATTATGAACACGTAGTATGCATATTAGCTTTGCCTTATTATCCCTGTTGGTTTCGGCAGTTATTAAGCTTTTAAGTCTTATACATTTCGAGCAAGCATCGGTGGCAGGACTCTTAAAGCTAATATTAAAATCCCTTGTAAATACTTCCCGGAAATAGTCATATTTTACAGCCAATCTGCTGTTTTCATCACAGTATATTTTCCACAACTGCCTTATGGATAGATCACTTGGCATATACTGTCATTGAGATTTATTCCTAGTGTAGTGAGACTGAACACATTTTAACTTTAAAATAAATGCTTTTACATTTTCTCTTCTTTCGGCATATTTTGTACTTATCCTATCCCCTCCTCCATTTTATTTGGGTGGTATAGTGTCAATCAAATAATTTTTAGCTATATTTTGCACCCGAAACCTTGAAATGTCCATGATAGATAAAAAAGCTTTACTGCAAATGTGGAAAGTGCCATCTTTAGTTTTAATAAAATATTTTAACGAAACTGAATTATTTCGAGTTCCTTTTATTGGACGGCGCCTTTTTGGAACATTTGGTTCTGTATGTTTAAGAATAAAGTTATCTTGCGCAATTTTCGAGTATTTTCATAGAATTTTTCATGAAATCTTCGAATATCTTGCTTAGACAAGTTTTCACAGGCAAAAGTACTTTTTTTATGATGATTTTTGGGGTGTCTAGGTAGAGTTTTAGGCTTATACCTGCAATAAATAAAATATTTTAAGAACCTACCTACCTAACTATTAAAAATTTATTTAAAATATTACCTTTGAAGTTTATCTTTTGCTTTCTTCCAGTTTGATGGATTTCGCCATTTCTTTCGGCCTTTACCAGGTGTAGCAAGACAAAATGAGTCTGCCATATCACAATGTGTGTAAGACTCTTTATATTAACAAATTTTTAACAAAAACAGCACAAATTAACTTTCAAGCACTGCACAAACAAAATCAACGTACCTATTTATACCGCAGTCAAAACAAAACTAAACCATAAAAATATTATTTGTGGAAAACATGCCTGTAAGATTTCGCGGAACAAAACAGTTTTGATTCCGCGTATTATTACTGTGGTAAAAGTGTAAATGGAAGAAAAGAGTTTTGAAAACGTTGCAGATTAATGGATTAAAACACTTTTGAAACATTATTTACATAGGATTAAAAGTTTTGCTACCGTTACTACTTTTTCGAAGACAATTTCTTTGGGATTTATCAAGTTTTGTGGCCAAATAAATTTGACATCTTATTTCAAACGTCTTAAAAAAGACAGCGCCACACATGTCATTTTCGAATAAAAATGGATTTAAGCAGTTTTGCAACTGAACGCCTCAAGTGATTTTAACTTGCTTTTGAGCTTTTTAATATCTAATGTTTGTCTAATACGTAGAGGAACACGATTGTAATTTCTTTTACTAAGGTATGAGCGAGTTGGTTAGGGAGGATATAGGGATTGATAAGGGAAATCATCTACCTGACAAATCATATGAGTAGTGTTAAAGGAAGGTTTAGGACATTTATGCATAAGAAAATCTGTTAAGATAAAAAGAGAAAATGGATTTAGGATTTTTTAAGATATGAAGAGGGGTTTACAAGAATGCCTTAATGCAGCAGAACATAGGTAACTGCTTTTTTTGAATCACAGCTAAAATGTTCACTAACCTTATTGCTTAGACCCCAAAAAGGCATGCCATAACGAATATGAGACTAAAAGCAAATTACACTGAACGTTCAACCACTCCTCCTAGTGGAATGATATGCTAAATTTTTATGCAGGATTTAGAATATTTTTTTCGAATTGAAGGTGACCATCAATGATAATACCAAGGAACTTATATCTTTCTTTGTTTTGCAAGGGAAACTCTTCACTAAACATCATGCCCTGGTCGTCACACTTAAAGCCCATAATAAAGATCTTACCCACATTAAATAAACGCCTGGTTGAAGCACACCGTCCTGATAAAATCTTAAGTTCCTCAAAAACCTGTGCTGTATTATAATCAGAGTCTTAATAACTCCACAATATGGTGGTATCATTAGAAAACTGAAGCACTTTGCCTAGCAGTCTTAATGAAGTCGTTTACATACAGCAAAAATAATAGTGGCCCTAATACTAAACCTTGAGGTACTCCAGACTTAAAGGATCTAGAATCAGATAAACAACCAGATACCAGATACTCTCTGAATACGATTTGATCGATATGATTCCAGCTATTGCAATATCACACTTAAACCATATTTATACAATAGTAAGGACACCCAACATTTCTGTTGCTAAAAACAGCATCATGAGTCCCTTTATCAGTTTGAAATCCAAATTGATTTGCAGATGCTAATATGATTTCTTTTTTACAACAAAATACTATTATGTTGTAAAAAAGACAAAATTCTGCTTGCTGCAAGTTTCTCAACTATCTTGAAGAGGGTAGATAGAATAAAAATTTGACGGAAATTATAACCACTGTCTCTCTTAAATATGAAGGAAAAATGCCATTATACCAGGAATTGTTTATATAGCAGAAACTAAGGCATTCAATGCTAAATTAGGCAAACAAAGTAGTAACTTTGAAAATATTTCAGCAGCTCCAGAGGATTTATGGTTTTTTTTACATTTTACCTGCATCCTCAACTTTGGTGTGATCAACAGGATGAAAGAAGAAAGAATTTTGGCCTGATACTTATATTGAATATAATGTAAGGGATCAATTAAATGACTACTCATATCCTTGAGCAAGAATTTAGAAATATTGCAATATTAATCGTTTAAAATATTTGGTCTTACCTCTGGTCTCATCATTAATAATTAGCCAAAATTTTCTCTGCCTATTTGATGACACATTTAAACGATCACTATAATATTTAGCCTTTGCTACTTTTCCGATGATACGATTTTACAAAAAAAAGTTTCAAGAATTTTTTGAACTAAAATAGCAGTTACTTTATGAATGGAGTGTTGAGGATAAAAAAATTGAGATAGGAACATAATTAGATATTAAAAAACATTAATTGGGCCTTAACCAATCTTCATTTAATAATACAATATCAGGAAAATCACATGAATCAAGTAATAGATGAAGCTCATCCATCTTATTTCTTAGTGACTGTATATTTGAAACAAAACTATCGAAACTTTTTGAATGGTTATTGTCAATATTATTAATAGATGAATAAGCTTGAACTCCTGTGGATTTATCTATAAAAAAGAATTTCTATCACAGTCAGTATTATCTATAATTTCACTTGGATTACTTTGTTGTATCGTAGCTAAGTCACTTAATCACATAAAATATCCATTTTAAAATGCTTGTATGCATATAATAACGATGCCAAATCTAATCCAAAGTTACTTGCATGATTAAATCCTAAAATCCTATACAGAGCAATTTCATTTCCATGAAATGTTCTATATAGAGCCCTATTATTATTATAAAGAACATTATTGTTTAAATACCTAATAAGGGCTTGTTATCACTAGAGTATTAGTATTATTATGTGATTTTATAAAATTCTCTAAAATATTAAATGAAGAGAAAATACCATTGAACATTAATATTAGAATATCTTTTTTTGTAAGTAAAGACCGTAGATCCTTAGTCTAACGGATGATGCTATTTTTATTAGTTTACTGAAACACAGGATGAGATGAGAGAACACAGACTGTGTAATTAGCTTCAAACTTCAGATATTTATTTTAGGAAAACTGTGCTACAATTTCCAACTACAAAGTTTAGGTCGATCATCATTTAGTGTAGTTGGCCTACATGGAAACTGTGTTGGAAAATTGCTGTCAATAAATTTATATAAAATTTGCTGTTTCTTCAATGCACAAATGTCGGAATAGCAAGTACGATTTTCAACATTCAATTTTCCTATTCATCTTAGTTAAATCATTAACATCTTTTTGTAACAAGTTAATTTCCGCCTTATAGGTTGCAGACGCAGTTTTTAATGTTTTTATTATCACAATCAAGTTTTTATTTAAGATATTTAACTCAATAATTTGCATATTAAAGTTCGCGCACTTTCAATAGCAACACTAACTCAATTTCTTTAGTTTTTAAAGCCGCTAATTTGATTTTAAGTTCTTCACTAAGTTTGTTTAAATTATTAAGGTATGAAGAATACTTCTTTTCAGCTTCCGATACTTCATCTTCAAACACCAAGCTGTTTCTTCTCATTCATTCTATATGCCTATCCTTTTCTTTTAAGTCATGAATTATCTATTCATAACATTTCTTTTCATTATCGTTTTCATTGAAATCCATCTGACATTTTTATGAGCATTAAATCCTGTAGCCTCCAGTTTTATGACATCGGAATGTCTATCCAAACAACTTGGCAGACATAGAAAAGTAATTTCTGTATGCCTGTGTTTCACCAATATGTTTTACTAGTTAATACCAAGAGACAATGCTGCAAACGGCCGTGAGTGTCATATTTTTTGAACCGCTTCTTAAAACCATAACTTAGCTCTTGCTTAACCTCAAATCATCCCGAACCCTCTCGAATCCCGAATACGTCCGACGTCGGGGTATTCGACGCCCCGGCGTCTTTCTTATGCCGGCGTCGACGACGTCGTTTCCATGGCGACAACGCGGTTTCTCAGCAGGGGGCGGGGCAATCGATATCCCCCCCGTTGGGGGTGCGTACGGCAGCAAGGCTGCACGACAAGGGGGGATTAGATAGATTAAGTTTTTGTTGACATATTTGGGGGAACACTCTGTTTTTGGTGAAAACAGCGTATACGTCGCGTCGCCCCGTTTCTCTTCTCTACGGCTTGTGTTTCGTAAGTCGACAACGAGCCGTGGCGAAATGAGAAAGTTGCTGGATGAGAACAAAACGGATTTATTTGATTTGTTTTATTTAAATTTTATTTTAGAGGATACACAAAGTTATTTATAATACTGATAAAAAGGATACTTGGTTGCATGTAGCTACGAATTGTTGCAATATTGCAGCGATGTTAATAGACTTCGTCACATGTCCTTTTTTTAAACTTTTTCATCCATGTATTATCAAAGAGCATTTGGATTTGAATATTAGGATTTGAATTTTATTTTTGATTTTTCTAAATCCTGTAAATGCTCCAAAAAGGAATTATTTGATTTGCTTCACTTAAAGATTGTTTTAAAGGATAAGCAAAGGTATTTATTTATAATACTGATAGAAACGATATGTACTTTGTTGCATATATACATTATCGGACACAAGTAGAACAAAAAAGTCAGGCGATTTCTGTTTATTCAAATTCAAATTCAAAAGTAATTTATTTGCAATAAAAAGTCAATACATTGCTAGAAACAAAATAAAGATAATATATTTAATATTTTAAATTACATCGTCTCTTGGCAATTTTAAACAACCGATACTCTTTAGCTACTGACAAAAGAAGCCAAGAGTGCGAGAAACCCGTCAACCTAAAGTTAATTAATAAGGAAACTAAAAAACCAGAACAAAAGATCATCAAACTAATAAATAAATTATTGCAGAAAACAAGAGATTTGCACGAGTATGCGCTGAGAGTCAATAAAAGTAATTAATATTTTGATATTTTTTTATTTATAATATAATTTGCCTATAATAATTAATTATAAGCCTGAGACGGAGGTAACGAATGGCGAGAGACGGATGATGGACGGTCCAGACTATTTTTAATAATGTTTATTTGTATGTATGTATATTTGTTCTTTTAACTTTATTGCTAAAAAAACAAAAAAAAAAAAGAAAAACCAAAGACAAGAATAAAACAAAAATGGATGTACATATTAGTTAGTTACGAGCCTATTGTTGAGCCTGCAGGAGTATTAATTTCACATGTTTTTTAAAACTATTTAATGCACAATATTTTATTGTATTTGGAAGGTCATTCCAAATCTTACACGCCCTGTATGTAAATGATTTTTGAAAGTTTGTCCTCCGGTAAAGAGGAACTCTATATAAATTAATGTTTCTAGTTTGAGCAGAATGAGCAGTGTGTGGTAGTGGCATTAAACAGTCATGCAGATACCCGGTTTTCCAGTCTATAGACAAAGCAGTACATATGAAGGTTTCTTCTATTCTCCACGGTTAAAATTTTGTTATTATTTAGAGGTGGAGTTATATTATCTCTATTGGGGATTTTAAAAGAGAATCTCACGCATGTGTTTTGTAATTTCTGATTTTTTTTTCATATAAACTTGTTATAGAGCCGGAGTATACCACATCTCCGTAATCAAATAATGATAAAATTAGGGTATCACAAAGAAAGTATTTAATTTTTGAGTGTAGACAGTTTTTTAGGTGATAGTAGCTACTTTTAATTTATTGTTGATGTGTGTTTCGAATTTTGCTGATTCGTCAATAATTATGGCCAAGTTTTTCGCTTCCGATTTAAAAGGAATGGGTTCGTTATTTTAGATAATTGATATATTATTTTTCAGGTGCTCCCTTGCTTGTTTACTTTGGCCTATAAGAATTGCCTGCGATTTCCTAGCATTGATGTTAAGATTATGATAATTTCTCTTGACATGTTTGACATGTATTTATTATATTTGCTTAAGGACCTATTATGTATGGAAGGCATATTTGAAGATCTCTACCAGAAATTCCATCCTCCCCGATAGCTTTGGTATTTATTTGGTTTATGAGCTTTTCAATCGTAATAATCGTGTAAAATCGAAACTTCGACTTTGTATTTTCATGTTTATTAGAAAGATCGAAATTTATTTTCTCATCAGATGTCATGGCTTATATGGCTAATATATTTGATAAAAAATGTTTATTTATTTCAGAAGGGTTTTTAGAATGAGGTGACAGATCATAATTAATATTTTTGTTAGTTAATTTTAATTTCCTAGATGTTTGCCAAAATTCTTGTCCTTTCTTCACAGAAAGTTAGTTAAAATAAGCGGCCTTTTCTCTTAATATTGCATGTTTGTTAATTTCTTAATTCTCGGTAATACTGCTGTCGTATATGGTTAATGAATAGGTAATATCTCTAAAGTTAAAGCAGTATTTCACAACCTTGGGATAAACTTTAGATGAAATTTGAAATCAACTATAGTTATAGTTATAAATATTGACGAAAATCAGTGGGACCAAAGCAAAGCATCAAATTGTATTCAACATTTTTCTATTTTAGATGTGACAACAAAGAACATTCAACATCTTTTTACAATAATTACTAAAAAGTTATTATCTTGATATTTAATAGAATATTCATTATTATTTATTACTTGCTGGCAACGTCGCGGCATTGAGAAAATCAAATTTTAAATAACGTTTTCCGGAAGATTTGTCCAAACTTGACTGATTGTATCTATCAATGATTGTTTGTTCGAATACGTTCTACTTCTATCTATAAATTATTAATTGGGTTGAGGTCGAGGGATTGTGCCGGCCACTCCAAAACTTGAATGTTGTTTTCTGGAAGCCATTCTCGAGTATTTTGGATCGTTATCATGCTGGAACGTCGTCCAGTCGCTTACGCCTCCAGAACACTTAATAACTCAGAGCAAAATTATTCTACAATAGAAAAGGAATATTTATGTCTAGTCTGGGCTACTAAATACTTTAGACCATACTTATTTGGTCATAAGTTTAACATAATAACAAACCACAAACCACTTCAATGGCTTTTTTCGCTCAAAGACCCAAGTTCAACACTTTTACGCTGGCGTATTAAACTCGAAAAATACGACTACAACATCACTTATAAAAAAGGAAAGCTAACACCAATGCAGATGCTCTATCTCGTATCGAGTTACACATTAAAGAAGGAGATTTTTCACTGAAAAAATATATAAAAGAATTTAACAAACAACTTGAAGAAGAAGGCACTGGTCTACCCTCAACATCTAAGGAAAATAACACCAATAATGATAACGTAGATTTAGCCTGAGTATTTGTTAACCCCGACGATGACATAAGGGAGATGCCTGATGAGCAACAGGAACCAGAACTAGAACAGGAACCCGATGAAAATGACACCATACATACAAATGAAGAACAGGATCCGATTGTAGGTGTCCAATAATCGAAAGTCCTATTAATTATGGTGCAAACCAAATATTTATATCTTTGGTAAATCATTCACCAGCAAAACCAAGAATAACAATAGATGTCACTAGGGGTGGAGGAGTTATGTCACAGTCCCTTATGGAGAATGCTGATCATTATTTATGCTTAAGTTGCTTTTTTACTCATATAAATATCCACCATTTGTAATTTTTAGTTAGTCAGTTGAAATTGTAGGTACGCTAAGTTAGTACAAAATAAATTTTGTAATTTTTAAAAAGGAGTTTGGCATATCCGAATAGTTAACTTATTTGTCACAGTCGCCACACACATTTTATTTCATTGAATTAAAAATTGTATATCGCGTTTCGTCACTAAACTTTTCTCAGAACTTTTTTCAAGTGTCGATATGCAAACGCAAGTCTTGCTGCTCTATTTCTTCCCAGACCTATCAGCTTTGTAGGGAGGCGTCTACTCAACTACTTTACCTCTACCAACCGTCTCTGAATAGTATGTGGACCAACCATAATTCCTGTAATTTCAGCAATAATTCTACGTGCGGATATCCAATATACATTTTGAGAAACTCTTTTAATGCGTCGTTATTGTTTTTTTTCTGTTCTTCCCGATTTTGGTAGATTCCCTAAATATCTCATTTCATTATGTAATGTAATTTTAATTGTAATGACCATTTTGTTATTATGGGAATAACTATGTTAGGTAAAATTCAAAAACCAATTATTGAACAAAAAATAATAGCAGATAACTTGTCGTCTTTGCTTCTAAAACCCGTGGATACAAATACGAAATACGAAATAATAAAACACATAAGTACTTTAAAAGATGATAGTCCTCCTGAAGTAGATAAAATTGACGTTAAACTTGTAAAAACCATACCTTTGTTACATATAATTAAATGTTATTATTTTTAGTACAGGTAAAGTTCCGGATCAGTTTAAAATTTCCATTGTGACTCCAATTTTCAAATCTCGGGACAATGCAAGTATAAGTAATTAGTGTTATAAATAATTTTACAAAGATTTTTATAGTGCTTTTAAGTGCGTTAAAGAGAGATTGATCATTTTTTTTTACAATAAACAATATTCTTTCAAAAATCCAATATGAATTTTTGAGGGATTTAGGGATTTCTGGAGCAGTGGTTGAACTTGCTAAGCAAGTTACTAATAACTTGGATAAAAGTGAAAACTATATCGCAGTAGTTCTGGATTTAGCAAAGGCATTTGACACGGTGCTCCATGACCAGCTTTCGGATCTACTGATTCGGTGTGGTATGTCTCTGAGAACTACCTAGATAAAAGAATATAAGAAAGAAAATTTGGAGAGGTAGTTACTGAACGTCTTAATTTAAGACGGGAGTACTACAGGGAACAGTATTGGGTACTTTTTATCACATATAAACTCTTTAACCGACCTACAAACTGATAATGGATTCTTAATATACGCGGAGGACACATAACCATTTTTTTCAGCTAAGGCAAGGGACATTTTAACAAGAAAACAACAATGGGACTATCATAAATAAAAGATAGGCTAGACAGTTTTAAATTGACACTTAATGTGCAAAAAAACAAATTTTATAGTTTTCTCTTCAACCGAATCCGATTGCCCGCATCTTAATTACATACATATTGAAATTTCAATAATACAATTAAAGAGACTATATATTGGCATTACTGTTGATACGCATTTAAAATGAGATCAGCATATTTTGTAACTTACAAAAACATTTAAGAAAATTAATTATAAATTTCATAAATTTATGAATTAAGATGCATTTAAAACACATCACTTTTAACATCATTAAATAAAGCCATTGTGGAGTCAATTATACTGTATGGAATAGTAGTATGGAGTGGTCTATATCAAAACTCTTTAAAAGAGTTAAATATTGTTCAGAACTATATACCTAAATAAATAAAAAAGATAAATGATTTTCAACTAAATAACTGTATGTCGATGAAGTACTAGACATTTATTCTTTTACTCAAAAGAGTTTTAAATCTTAGATTTGTTAACTATTTGGCCTCCGAGATCCATAAAATTATTTCACTAAAACTAAGAAACATCAAAGAAAATAAATTCTTTAAAAGAAATTGTAGAATGTATATTGTTGAAAACTTGGAATTATGTAAAGTACTGTTTTAAGTAAGAACTTTTATGTGTCACCCTTGTTTTGGCTTATTTTCTGATTAGTTTTTTTTTCTCTTCTCTGTTGCCTTTTTGATCTTGTAAATATTGTCACATTTTTTTTTTAATTAACGGTTTATAGATACAATAAGAGTTCATTCTTTTTTTTATCTTTGTTTTTTATAAGCACATACAGATGTAAAGTGATCTAGGTGCTACTTAAACTTACTTGTTAAGTATTATAACCTACTCAATTATCTTAACATGTCTTATTATTTTTACCGTCCCTTAATACATTCATAACTCTGTGCTTTAAACCTTTTGAAATTGGAATACCTCTTGGCATAATTAACTCAGCACAAAAATATTCAAAATATAAAAAATTATTTCTCAAAAACTGTTTTTGCCTTTTTTTCACCGTAAACTAATCATTTGATGAATGAACTAAAATGTTGCTTTACTTTTGACGCATTGCTAATTTACATTTAAAACTTTATGACAAATGCTTGTAAGGCTTATCTACTGTTGTCGCGGACAGCAGCCTACATTAATGCTTTAAAACACAATGGGTTGTATTAATAAACTGAAGCACATGCTTTTACTCTACTTCTGTCTTTTTTTATTGCATTAAAGCAGAATCTGTTTATCTCAAAAAAACTTAAGCCAAAGCATGTGCTTGGTTCTGTTTTATTCATATGAGTCTATGTATTTAAAAGCGATATCTTACATTTAATATTATAAAATCGGGATTCCTACATTTTTATAGCGTTGCTTTATTCTTGTAAAATTGTGTAGCAGCGATATTGTTGTAAATGTTGTCGCGATACCAAGGAAAAATGAATGGAACATGTCCATTTTGTTTTTTGAATTTTATTTATTATTTAAACATTTTGAATATTTTCCACATAAGATATTTAATGATTTTCATTTGTGTGACCTATTAAAGTCTAAACGATAATATAAGTAAGATATTTTATAAAAAATGTCCAGATAGCTAAGAATCAAAAAATATGTTACACTCAGAATATTTAAAATTTTAAGAAGATTTATAAAATCGAACAGAAGTTGGAGCATTCCATTAAAACAAGCTCTTACTTATGGTTTTACTAGCCTGATGTTTTTAATATATTTATTTATTAAAAAATTACCCAAAAACAGTAAATTTTGCTTTACTGGTAAATCAGAGCCTACAAATTATATACACTTATGTGAAAGAAAATATATAATAATATATTATCCTATATCTATATAACTAAATTTGTGGGGTTGGGAAGTATTTTTCTCTCTCCTATGCATAAATGACCTTATAAATCTTGATGTTTAGGGAACATTTTTCTATTTGCCGATAATACTATACTTCTCTGGTACGAATTCTCTGAAATAGTGGCTGATCTACAGGCAGTAAATATTTAGTTTGACTCAAACTTCTCACCAAATCTTCCAACCAAAAAACAAAACTAAGTGGTTTAGGTGTACATTTGACCGTGTGTCCATTTTTAAATATTTGGTACAACACATAGTATTTGGTTGTAATCATTGACAGCTCAGATTTAAAAAAGGATATATTGGAAGGTCAGTTATTTTTCATTGATTGAGTCTCGGGTTAGATATGGCATTTGCTTCTGTGGTAATGCCGCTATATATTGCTCTTCAAAAGCCTGTTATACGTTATATCTGTGGAGCTAAACCAAGAAAACGTTGTCGTTCATTGTTTGTTAATTTAAGCATAGATACTATCTTCTTCCTCTACATCCAGAAAGTGGCTTTCTATCTCTAAACTCAAGGTATTTAACACGTCAAAAGAATTGTTTGAATTTTTGCATTCTTCGCATTAACTCGAAAATCATTTTTTTATGAAGAAATTAAAGTTCTAATAATTCACTAGATAATAGATAGAAGGCAACATCTGTGAAGGTATTTAAACATACGTTAAAGAGACTTCTGACTGGAATTATATATTATGTTACCTAAGTTTACAATTTTGGAATTTACCCTTAATTTAATTGGAAATGTAGCCTGTCTTGTCTTATATTTTTAAGAAACTTCACTTTTGTGCTTTTTTTGTTATGCTTAAATTTTAAAATGTACAATAAGGGCATGGTTGATATGCTCTAACTTTGTGTGTGATAAAAATTTGTTAAAGCAATAAAGCTTATTTTATGACATAAAGTTTCTTTATAGTTTTTACTTTAATAACGACTAAAATTTCGTAAGTATATAGGTCTATATACTTCTATATTGAGGTGAGTTTTAAGCTTTTAGAGTGCTTCGATTTCTAATATTTACTGCATTTTTTACATTATGGTTATACCACTTAATAGTTTGTCTTCTTATTAAATTTTATTTGATTTCATGGAATACATTAACCTTATTTGTTTTCAAGCTTTAACATTAATAACAACTTTGTCAAAGGCCTTTCTTAGATCAATCAATATAGTAAAAATTTATTCTGGTTTATTTTAGATAAAATATATTATAATAAGCACAGTCTGGAAACCACACTAATATTTACCAAATCCATATATTTATTATCATATTATTTATTATCTTTTTAGTATTTTATATATTTTTTTTAATTTCTTTAGAGATCTGTTGTTTTAATTGATATAAAGTAACATTTCGATAATAAATAGTTCATCAGCTTAACTATTTTTTTTATCACTATATTACGTACTTTGACACGTTTAGACTTCATCTTCTTAAAATACGTATAACTAAAAATAAGGTTGAGATTCTGGTGCAAGAAGAAATCTTTAAGAATATATAAAAATAATTCTGTTTTTTGCTACGTTGTTAAATTCAATAGATAAACAGAAGAGAAGAGATTCAATATTAGTAGTAACTTTGAAAATCCAAACAAATTATTGGTAGCATGTTGCAACTCGTTAATCTTTATTAAACTTCCTAAATATTATTTTATAGCATGGATGACTATCTACCTGTAGTAAACATTTTAAAGGCAATTTACAATAAATAGACTTAACAACGAATTTATACAAGCCACAGATTCTTTGTCCTTAGGCACACTCCCGATCGTAATTTAAAGCCAAAAGACAAACAAGTGAAAAGCGGCGTTCATCATCCGTGGATAAATTTATAGTTGGTCATGAATTATTGGCATCCGTTCTATCTGGCAAAGCGTGTGCCCAGTGCGTGCGATATCCGCTCAAACAATAATCCAGAAATCCAGAGGCGGGGGACGAAATGGCCCGGAAGAGGCGAGCCTGCCGGCGCCAGTTCGTGTAATTTTATTGGCACGACCCTTATAAAGATGAGAGCAAACTTTGATTTTTCTATTAAGTGGAATGTGGCAGGGAATATTATTTTTTTGGAGCGCATGTCATTTGAATATTTATACTTAGTTTGTTATAGCACAACTACTCAAAATATTTTACCAATCATTAATAGCTCTTTCTCGTTCAACCTCATTTTCAGCAGAATATGCCAAAACAGTGTCATCAGCAAACAGTAGGTATTTCGATTTTATTAGAAGATATTTAAGACTTTGTACCTATAAGATCCATCAAGAAAACTCAATACACACCAACCAACACCAACATCTAGATCCCGTTCTTCACTCATTTTTGATTTATATATATATAGAGGAAAAAGCTTTTTGCCTTTGTATAAGACTGTAAAAGTAGACTGTCATAGTTTATGGCAAGTTCCACGAAAAGCCATTTTGCCTACTTTTTTAGGATTAGTTAGAAGTTTACGGTATAGAAGAACTTGAATTTTTTCATAACTGTAAACTATAATATGTTCAATTAAGTAATTATGATTAGTTTGAAATTTGAAGTAAGTAGAACACTTGACCAACTTCGGGTTAGATATTGAAGAGAAAATTCATTTTTGTAACAACCTTTGAATAAACTGAATTCATAACCTTATACTCGTGTTTAAATAACTCACATATAATGAGTTCTAATTTATCTCATCCCACATTATGTCAAGTTTATTTCAAGTTGCTCTAAGGAACTAGCTTTTTTTTAAACCATATTACCGTATTGCGTTTTATCAAAAAGTGAGTCTGTATCTATGAAACTTACAATCCTAATCTGTATAACTTTTGAAAGTACTGAGTAAAGAGGATACTGAAGTAATTTTAGCTATTTTCAGTTCTTGTGGATATATCTCTTTGACCAACACTTCATTTATTAATTCTACTATTTTGGGTTCAGTTATATCAAATACTGACAGTATATCTTCTTTATTAATGCTATAATATCCTGGAGAACAATTATTTTTCAAGTTATTTGTATTTTCTTAAATTTTTGGTAAGGTTCCTGGAAATAGTTTCGCTTCCTTCTTTTTCATAACAAGTTTTTTAATTTTTTTTTACCAGTCTCTTTCCAACAGTTGAGAAATAATTATTCATTACATTACTAATAATTTCAACTTTGGTCCACATGTTTCCATCGTTAGTAGTGATTTTAGGCATAACTCTTTTAACATTGTTTGGACTTCTGCGACACAATTCATTTAAAAAACATGACTGACCAAGTTTTTCTAGCATTTGTCTATTTAAATTTTTTTTTCTGCATATTGTTTTTGCAATTTCTAATTGTTTAATTCATTGGTTTGGTTATGATTTGAAGTAATTTCGTCTGGCTCTCTTGCAACATTGATTATGCAACTGCAATAATGAGTACTTCAGTTCTCTTGTGATATGCCCTAGGTATTACAGTATGAAGAAAGAAACTATTGTTTATTTAAACGTCTTTCAAAAGCTTCAATCTTTTTGGGTATGTATACAAACATCGTCCAAAGAGTGAGGATTACTTATCAATTAACCAATCGCAAATCTAGATCTAAGTTAAGTTCTCTGCTATACAAAAGGTTTTTTTGTCTAAAGAAAGTGGAATGTAGCTTTTTTTCTCCTTATTATTAGTTCCTTTGTGTAGTCATTGCTGGATGTGATGTAGGTAATTATGTTTATCAACCCGTTTTAGAGTTTATTACATGCCATTATTGGCTAGTTGCTTTTTGCAACTTTTAAGCTATTCTCCTCACTGAATTGACCAATTTATTCAACATTCTTTGCAAGTCTTTCAACATTTAACTGTGATCACGTTGTCATCGGCATATCGGATGTTCTGATGTTCCATTCACTTTTATACCACCTGTTTTACTCTATAAAGCCTTTAAGATAATTTGTTCAAAATATTCATCAAATAATAATGAAGGCCTTACTCCATGTTTGATTTCCACTTTTTGCTTTGATTACTGTGGCTGCTTTCGTCATTATTTACTAAAACTGACTGTCTAACTCTAATTTTGAAGCAGCTAGAAGCCTGTTATGTTTATATTAATATGTCTGTTATTTTTTACATCTGTAATGTTCAGACTACATCTTATGACTTAAAATTACCAATATAAATTTACTATCAATCTATTATTCACCTTCTCGTTATTATTTAACTACTGCTGTTACATAATTCAAATTCAAATTCAAATTCAAAAGACTTTTATTACCACTTAAACATTGTACATAGAAAATTACATTTTTTTATTACAAGAATTTACACAATGCTAAGAGTAATGCGGACTGAACTGCGATTATAAAAACAACCGATAACACATACACGGGCTAGCGGGCATGTGCTGCTCAGACCGTTAAAACATACTAACCTAATTACAACTAAAAGAAGAATAAAGACTTTCCCAATTATAATTATTAAGAAAATAAGTCATTAAACCCTAAAAACATATAAAAGATAAAAACAAAAAAAAAATATAGTGTAATAATTTACTATATCAATTACATTAATATAGGTACCATCTGTGCAATAGACAGAGAGGAGGAAGGGCGGCAAAAAACACGAGCCGAGGCTGGAAAACCAGGGCAACACGACGCAAAAATGAATAGATATTCCAAAATGAACCATTTAAAATTTTATTTTTATGCCTGCAAGATCAACAAGACCAGTGTTGATTTAAAAAGTAAAAATTCAAAAATAATATGGTTGCAATTAAATAAAAATAATTAAATTATATTTTTAATAAGAATTTGATGGCGTGAATTTGTTAAAATGCCTATGTTAATTGAGAATCAAGAAGAATTTCTTTAACATATGCAATAAATTTCTTAAAACATAAACATAAAACATACTTATTTATTTAAATGTTCAACCCCAATTTAAAAGCAGCTGCCACCAAATTACGCATAAAATCGGTAAACCAATAAATATATTAACGTCTTGCACTGTCAGATAAAAATTTACATAATCGTTAAGTCGGTAACATATGACCCCTGTGTAATCATCTTAACTGTACCCTAATTTATATGAACTTTTAATTTTGTACGCTTGTTTTACAAAATTAATATGTTTGCTTAGGTTGTCAATTGGTAGAGTCGATAACCAAATTAATTAATAAAGACCTAAAATTTCTTGACAACTATCCCACATAACTCCAACCTCCCAAGACATAAAATATATATAAAGGTCTTACACTGACAAAAGAATATAAGCAACCAGTTCAGCTCCGCTAAATTAATACCATATATATTCTCGGGATATTTATATCTCTCGTGTGTAGCTCATATGTTACATGTATTAATCCAATAAATAAAGATGGCTGCCATAAATTTCTTCGGCAAGACGCTCGACGAGAGAAAAACCTCCTAACGTTATTTATAATCCAATTATAAGTGGACCCTCGCCTGCTTGGACAAAAGAACGTCGATGGTTACTATTGGTTGGAGTGAAGATATTAATGGGCCAATGGATTACGCAACTGGCTCAAAATAGTCTTGATCAGAAACTGATAACGATTATGAGAAATATATCATGACATATATTCAAAACTAAAATATTGGTGTTTCCTCTTTTGCACTCTTGGTTATGACAGAAGCTTTTCTTGATCTATCTTCTTGCACTTTCAACTCCTTCACCCTTATTTAAGAATGACAAAATTTTACTCCATTTGATGCTTTTACGTTGTGAACTCCTTCACTCTTAGATAAGAGTGATAATCATTCAGTTTCTAACTGAATAATATACTCAGATAAATTTTATATATTAATGGACTACAATGTGTTACTCAATGGTCGAAAATAGTCTTAATATAAATTTATTCGGGGTTGAAATAAAGATATCTATCAAACTTCAAAATTCGCAAATATTGAAGTAAAGGTTTTCTTATTTTTACCCTTGTTTAGCAAAGCTAAGACTTCATTACTGTTGTAGTAAAGGATTCAGCTCTGTTGCTCCAATCCATCAGCCTGGAGATACGGCATTAAAAGGACTATCAGAACCATCTGTGCTGAGTAAGTGCTAGTTTGCAAAAGTGATTTTTTTTACCTGTAAATGAATTTAATGAAGACCGCCTAACGTAGTTCGACTCTTTCCTAGTTTGACAAATAAAAGTCAACAAGGTTGCAATTATTTGTAGTGGCAAAATAAATGAATTAATGTTTAACTCAAAGAGCTAAAAATAATGGTTTCTACATGTTGATTGGTAGTTAAAATAATTTTGAAAAAAACCTCCTGCTCCAACTTCAGTATGCTCGAACATTGGGGTAAAAGTTTGCACTCCTTTATTCTAAACATAAGCCAAAGAGTCAAATCTAGAAAATATCATAGAATCAGATCTTGTAAGTGAATTATACAAAGACTGTTTTTGTCGTTTATGTGAATTTATTTATTTAGAAAACAGGGCAACAGTTACCAATTAATAGAGCTGATACAACATTACATCAATCCATATAAAGAATATGACAGTATACTTATATAAGATACAGAAATAAATGGTGTGCCATATATAATGGCAAAGATACAGTATACATATTTGTAACAAATCTTTAATTGATCGAATGAATCTCGATTAGGGCCAAATTAAGTTTGCAACTTCATTAAACATTAAGCAGGCTTCGTAATTAGATACTGGTAACAGCTGTCCGCCAAACCAACGACAGCCGCAAGTTCTCAGAATCTTAGGCAGCAACAAGTAGCTTCAACCAACAACGATATTAGAGCAATCTTGGAGAGGGGCGATAATAATTTGGTCAATTTTAACGCTAAAAAAACGCAGGCTGCAGTATTTACGATGAAGACTAACCTTGGTGGCCCGGAGCTGGTTATGGCAGGGAAAACATTGCCAATGAAATCATCTTTACATCTTCTAGAAGTCAAGGTCACCAACAGTGTTTCCTGGCTTGACCACGTTGCCGAGGTCGCCAGGACGGCTTCCAAAAAACTCGGAGTGCTTTTTAAAACAAAAAAACTGTATACACCAGAACAGCTGCTGACTCTTTATAAGGTTCAAATACGCCCTACCCCCGAGTATTGCTCGCATGTCTGGAGCTCTGCACTCAAGCATAGTTTAAACCTGCTGGATTCTATACAGAAGAGAGCTATTCGTCTTATCGACAAACCAGAACTGACAAAGAGTCTGGATAGTCTGGAGCACAGGAGAAAGGTGGCTGATCTCTGTTTATTCTACCGTTATTATCACGGTAAGTGCTCCTCTGAGCTGGCAGGCCTGATTCCACCCAGAGCTGTTCCGGCAAGAAGGACGCGTCTAGCAGTTGCGGCTCATCAACATCGAGTCCACCTGCCTACCCCAAGGACGTCGCTGTATCGGGACTCATTCATCTGGAGAACATCTTCTTTGTGGAATGGGCTTCCATCTCACATATTTCCCGACGCATACAACCTACAGCGATTCAAGATAAATGCCCACAAATATCTTCGTGCAAGCACCACTCCAAGAGTGACATAGGACTTTCCTCTTGTGCTTGTGTTTACCATAAAAAAAAAACTTAAGTCAACTTAATACGAGTTTGTTGAAGGAAAATTGCTCTTCCTAGCGGACATTTTTGAGATATTAAAATTTATTCTGCTTCACAAAGAGGCACACACAGGGACACTACCTATCAACTTATACAAATACAAGATTAAGTGTTATTGTCTGCACTTGAATAGACTTTAAAAGTAAAATCTTTTCTTTACTATCTAGCACTGTTGGGGGATAATCTAGGTCACCTTTAAATGCCATGTACTTTAAAAATGTCTTCTTCATATTCTCTAATTCATTTATATATCCCTGATATAAATGTGACCAATTAACTCTCAGCTAAAGAGTTAAACAGATCTGTAAGGGCATTGTCAACAGCCTATTCTGAACACACCATTCGCTGTATCTATAAGCTACATTACATTCATAACTCTTCACGGTCAAGTACAATTTTAAAATCGTCTAAAAATAATTAAAAATTGACAACTGATTATAATATTAACGATGTCATTTATAAAAACCAAGAGTAGCAAGGAATTAATATTGCTGCCCTGTGGCATACCTGATATTGTTACAAATTATGCGGACTTATATCCATTCTACTGGACAAACTGTCTACGACCAATCAAATCAGATCTTAAGAAAATGAGAAAATTGCTTGATATGCCAAAAGCCTTGAGTTTTTTAAACAATATATATCATGGTCAGTCTTATCGAGAATGATAATCTAATCCCTAATCTGCTTAGGCAAAAGAATCTCGAGTATTACTATTAGCTGTAATGAAGATATTGCTTTACGACATACTTACTCAATGGCCCAAAATAATAATAATAATACAGAAACAATCTGCTCTAGTCAGAAACTTTACATTGAACATTTTTTTCTATTTGCTCTTGTTTAGGGTTTTTGCTCTAACACAATTTCTTGTTCGTGCATATTTCCCTTCAAAATATTTTCTTTTCTTACCTCGCCAGTCAAAGAATCCAAATCTTATCAAGTCAAAGTCGTCAGGTCCTACATCCAGACAGTCTTTTAAAGCTGTTGCAATACTATGAGCTTACCCAATGACCCAAAATATTTTTGTTTAGAAACTGATTTATATTATTAATAACGAAAAAAAAGCGGCTCATTTAAGATTGCTCAATATTGCAGTAAATATTCCTCACCTTTCCTATTATATAAAGCAAATAAAATTCTATTCTATTATGACTATAGTATTAACTGGAATTTCAAAAGGTAAAATCCCTAAAAATGAAAAAAAATGGCATCAGCTCTAAACTTATGTCGAGCTCTTCATCTCTTCACTCTTATTTCGGAAGAAAGATAAGAATATTTGACCGCTTCTAATTTAACTTAAACACAAATTACTAAACTATTAGTAAGTTATCAGTGAATCCATCATACATAGGAGATAATTCGAAGTGTATAAAAAAAGGAACTAGCAGTTCCTTTTTCCAGCTAGCTTCCAGCTAAAAAAACACTAGTGGGCTGTTTGATCATTGTAATTAAAATTTGAAGTTTATCGTGAAAAAACTAGGGCTTTCTAAAAAAATTACTAGTGGGTCACCATAAATTGAACACAATTTAAAATGTATAATTAAAATAACTAGTGGGTTATCTTAATACTTAAAAGCAGTTTATCATGAAACGAACTAAGGGCTTATAAAAAAAACGCTATTAAGTGAGGTTAAAAAAGTTTTAATAAACGTTTTCAGAAACTTCCTGGAGGATAGGGCTATTCGATTTATATTATTAATGATTCAGCTTTAAGACCTTTCCTTTTATTCATTCTTTAATTTCATCTCTTTCTGATTTCAGAAGCCAAATTTCTTTAAATAAATCAGATCTGGAGATCTAGGAGGTACTTTTCTACAAAGCGATTAATCTAGAAAATCAGCATCCAGAAGCTCACAGATTAGTAGTTTGTGTCAGCAATTTTGAGCAATTTTAAAAGAATTATTAGGATTTTTTTTTCCTTATAATGCCTTGACGGCAAGTCACTTGACGGGAATTCTCCTAATGCTTTCATAATCCAACTATTAGGAAGGTTTTTATTGACTGGAGTGAAAATATTAATGGGCTAATATTCTATACAATGAAAGGATAGGTTAGTCGGAAAGCTGAATGAATAAAGATGGTTCTTCTCGATACAGGTTTCTGCTTATTGGCTTCTACAGTGTACTGTAACCAGAAAATCAAAGAAAAAAAAATTTTATTCATGGGCCATCTCAATATCCTGGTTTCTGTTATATACTTGACATATGCCTAATTATGTAAGCAGCTGTTGGTCTAGTAGATAGGTTTTATTTTGTTAAACAGGTCATTGCAGTTTAGCCTTGACTTTTTTACTTTTATTGGGCTTTATGGATGAATATTTATTTTGTATAATATTTTGGTTAAATAATTAATTCAACGGTAAATGATTTATATTTTTAGAGACGACCCACGTTATTTACTAATTAAATTCCGCTATTTAAATTTATAATTTCCTTTTTATTTTAATGATGTGCGTCAAAGCTTTTTAATCCCAAAAAAAAGTTATTTGTGAGGTTAATTTTGTTTTTGGCGGTTTCTTAAATAAACCGCCGGCTTATTTCAGGAAATATACCTAATTATTATTCTAATTTAAATAATATGGTTAAGGAATAATAATGTTAAAGCAACATGTGTTATAGTTTAAACTAGATTTGTTTATTGAAGCCCAAAGCATATAATTTCTAAATGTTTTTCTTATTGTTTTCATAACTTTTTTACGTACGTTAAATGTGTAATAATTTAATGATGGTTTTCAGATATTGTTTATTTCATAAAATTGTGGGTAAAAAACACTCAGTCATCCTCTATTTGTTTATTTTTTAAATAATTATTCAACTAGATTTGGACATGGATATATCCAACCTCTAGTATAGTAAAAACTGTTTAGGATGAAACTTACTAAAACGACAAAGAATAAATGAAACTAATAAAATCAGTCACCATGACGCTAACTATGTTAATAGATGATGGATGCAATTTCCAAAGTCCCACGTACAATTATTCTAGACTCATGATTTTGCTTAAATTGCCTGGACGAGGTCTAAGACTACCTGAAAGATTATTCCAGGCACTTGAAAGTCATTTAAATTTCTAGAATAAGACTATCAACTTGTTTATCAAAGTCGAAAAGAAAGAGCACTTGAATGATTATTCCAGGCACTTGAAATGTCTAACATTATTGGTATAAGACTTGATAAGCACTTAAATTGCTTATTAAGATTATTAAAGCCAAAAAAAAAGGTCAAACCGCTTATCAAGATTATTAGTCAAAAAACGGGTCAATAATTAATTAGAGCCAATAATTCCAATCTTAGACTTACGATTTAGCTTTAATTGCCTGGAAGAGGTCTAAGATTATTTCAAATATTCTTCCAGACACTTGAAAGTGATTCAAATTCCTGAAACAAGATTACCAACTTGTTTATCAATATCAAATAACAAGAGCACTTGAATAATTATTCCAGGCACTTGAAATATCTCAGATTCCTGGTACAAGATTATTAAATTACTTATCAAGATTATTAGATCCAAAAAACCGGCAACTAGAGCCAATAATTGCCATCCTAGACTGATGATTTAGCTTCAATTGCCTGAAAGAGGTCTAAGACCACTTCGAAGATTATTCCAGGCACTTGAAAGTCGTTTAAATTCCTGAAATGAGACTTATGAAGTTCTGTATCAAAGTCAAAGAGCAAGAACAATTGAATTTTTATTCTAGGCACTTAAAGTGTCTCACATTCCTAGTATAGGACTTTTAAATTACTTATTAAGGTTATTAGAGTCAAAAAACCGGTAACTAGAGCCAATAATTTCAATAATTACTCATTATGCTTTATTTGTAAAATAGTTTTTTTTGTGAGAGATGTAATTTACGCCTAGGAATTATTTCACCAGTAATCTTTATGATCGTTATATATTTACAACGTTTTTTAATTATAAATTTAATTATTATATATTACATGTTTTATCTACAAATTTGTATTAATTAATCCGGAAGTAAAATTACTTATTCTCAATATTCTTGGTAGCCTTTTTTGATTCTATATCATTTATATTTAAGAAAGAACAAGTAGACTATGGCAAAACATACGTCACTGTCCCACAATATAAAATATTTGATGAAAAGAAAGTAATGTGTATAATCATAAATAATAATATACCGTTTACTAATCTATGAACAGAAGACATGTAGATTAATATACATCTGGCTGGTCCATCGTCCAGCAAGGTTTACGACTTTGATGGTAAAATTTAAAAAAATCGACATGATATTTTTGCTTTCACGTCAATTCCTTATCGGTAGTGGCATTCATATTTTATTCAATGGGTATGTTGTAAGTATTGAAAGGACATGAAATTTGCTTTAGGGCTCTGAGTTTTCAGATGATATGATAAGTTAAAAGGTACCACAAGAATCAGTTTTGGGTTCCATTTTTTTCCATTTTCTGCGGTATGTTATGATGTTACAAATGAAACTTATCTTATTTGCCGATGACACTACCATTTTTTGGCATAACCCAAATAATGAATGGACCTACAGAGGATACCATTTACGGGTTTGACTCCAATAGTCTGTTAATGAATTTAATAAGACCAAAATCCTTACTTTAAAGGTTAATATTGAGTATGTGTCTATTGAAGGTAACCAAATTGTTGAAAACTCACCAAATTTCATAAATTTAACGAACATGTACTTAATACTGTCTTTTCTGCAACTGAGGAACTTGACCTAGAGATTGGTACGAGTGTATATTTTGTCCTTGTTGAATTTTGTCTTTGATACCGCATATGAGAAAATGCTAACAATAATCTTATCCAGTAGCTCTTTATATTACAAAAAAGGGCGCTCAGGTATCTCCACAAGGCAAAACTTTGGGATTCCTGCCTCTCTTTATTTATTACTTAATAATTTCCATCCATTCTCACTTCCTCTTTTCTCAGATTAAATAGTGGTATTTAATCACTTGTCATGCAGCATTAAAGATGTAGCAATACTTAAGTGCTTAAGACATAGACTTAAGAAGTATTTGATAGGGAAGACCTACTATAACCTTGCCACATTTTATGCTTAATGTTTTGTGTAGTCTACGTTATAGGTTTTTGTATGTATTTTTTTTTGTCTTTTGACATATTTTTAGGATATGTTAAATTTTTGACTTTGTGTGAACCAATTTATTATATTTGTAAACAAGCGTGTGTTTGCATTTATATTAAATTTTGTTTGTTTTATTAACAATAAATATTTGTTATAAATAAAGCTTACTTTGACTTTAATCGCGCTTAATTTTTTAAACTAGAGCTTCGGGATGCCATGAAATTTAAGGAAATGTTATTGATTAGTATTTACGTTTTATTTTATTAATTATTAAATATGTTTACGTCTCACCCCCATATAATAGTACGGCAACTGTTAAAAGTCTTCTTAAACATTATGAAGAAAACTGGGTGAAATTTGATGGTATTTATTAGTGATACTATTGCGTAAATCTTCCAAGGAATCAGGCTGAATGCTATAATTGACTTCGATGTATGTAAACATTTTAAGTGAAAAAAATGAAAACTCTAAGTCTCGGTCTCAAAATAATGTCGGTCTAACTCTAAGTCTCGGTCTCTATTTTGAGACCGAGACTTAGAGTTTTCATTTTTTCTCTAGTTACGTAGGTCTCTTTGAGATAATGGACGAGTTCTTTAAACATTTTATGTATTAAGATGAATGAATACATAAATAAAATATAAATCAGATTCCCGAGCACATACCGAGCAACCATTTTGCAAGTTAAATCAGCAACAAAATTAAAAAAACTACGTGAACGTTGCCTCGCCAGAAAACATTTTGTCTTATGTAAACAATGACTCTGAATTAACAATAAATTTATACACTTCTGGATAATTTGATTGTCTACAATGTCAAAATGCATTATTCGTTGAAGTATGACGAAGATTTTGACAAAAAACTGAATAAGTTAATAATTAAAGATGCGGACCCAATTACTTAAGCGATTATTTCCGCATATCAATTATTCATTTTCATACATGCATAAGCCAATAAAGTATTGTTTCTACTATAAAAATACATTTGGGGAAGTAAACGTTTTACTAATGAAGCCCATTTTTTGTTAAATTTCGATACTCAATTTCCCACGCTTCCTTTATTATAACTTGGGTCAACTATAATCTACTGTTCTCCAGATCTGTGGGTCATTTCAAATTTATTTGTGGTGTTATAGTCATATATCGGTAAGTTATTAAAAAAATATTTGCTCTTCTGTTAATTAAAACTTTACTTAGAAGGGTCAAGAAATGCCGCCAAATTTAAAGGACGTCCAAAATGACACTTACACGGGCATACTAGAAGAAACCGAAATAATCGATACGAACAAAATCACACCAGAAAGACTAAATGTCCAACCTAGAAAGTACATAGTCGTTTGGCGAAACGTCATTTTGTACAGTTTAGCTCATATTCTAGGGGCGTATGGCTTGTATTTGTGCTTTTCCAGTGCTAAAATTGCCACAACCATTTTTGGTACTGATTTAACATTTTACTGAAACATTTAATAGTTTCCTATTATTTTTTTAGGATTTTTTATTTATATGTTAGGCGCTTTTGGTACCACAGGAGGAGCCCATAGACTGTGGTCTCACAGATCCTTTAAGGCCACGTGGCAATTACGATTATTTTTGATGATATGCCAAACAATATCAGTTCAGGTAAGAGATTGATAGGTAAATTTTAAAATCTATAGTAAGATAAATCCATTAATTACTATATTTAAACCAATAAGGATTTTTTTGAGTTTTGGATTTAGAAGATTTTAAAGTTAATACTGAGTTAAAAATATCATCATATTAATAAGCTGACAAGATAAGTAGAATTTTCTTTTAGCAAATCACATTTATAAGCATTTCAATGTTTAAATTCCCCGATAACTTAAATATTATAATTTTTAATAGAAAAATGCAGATTTTTCACTAGTTTTTAGTGAACAACTGTATAAAACCACTGCCAAAATCAGCATTATTATATTAATGAGAAATTTTTTTCTGAATCCGTATCGATGGTTCTTTAAAGTCTCCTCAAGGTAAAATATATCTTTAGATTCAAACCTATAAATAATTTTTATTGCTATCACTAAAAAGCTTTAAAACCACTGCTGATATAATTTTGGTTTATGCATTTAAGCTAATAACAACAAAAATTCTTTAATACTTACGGATTTATGAAGCTTTATACCCAAGCCGATAATTCGAAGCTAAGTCGAACAGGGCTTTATAAACCTCTAAAATCATGTTCAATTAAAATATCGGTAGTGTTTTTTTCCTGAATCAGGGTTGGGTTTCTGCTTCTGCTCTCTTGCCTCAAGTTACTGCTTAAATAAATACGCTATTGCATTTAAACCGATAATGAGAAACAAATTTGTTTTCACAATTTAAGATCATTTAGCCCTTAATCACTGTCGAGATAAATATGTTTTCCCAAATCTTTCACAATATAAAACTATATTTCTTCAATTTTAGTAAATGATAAAAATTTCTCGTTACATTTTAGCCCATAAGAAGAAAAACAATTTTTCTTGATTAATAAACCTCAAATATAAGGTAGTAAGGATTTTCTTATCTGGTTTTGGGTGGATACATCTTTTAGATTAATGCTAGTATAATTATTTTATTATTTCTTATCTTATAAGAGATCAAAACAGCATTTTTGCTATTTTAAAGTAGATTAATATTTCAAATTACTGCTGAGATATACATATTATTGCATTTAGGCCTAAAAAAATTTTTTTCTATACTACTTACGAGTTTATACAGCTTTTAAATCACCGCAGATTTTTTATTTGTTCGTATATCTTAATAAGCTTAATAGTTGTTAAAAATTAAGCCAAACACTTGTAATAAGTCTCGAAAATCGTTTTCTAATAAAATATCGGCAGTGATTTTTTTACTAGATCTGGGTTGGTCGGCCTTTAGTCACTGCCTATAAACATGTTTTTGTATTTGAACCGAATGAATAAATCTTTAAAATCACTTATTGCTGATATTTTTGGTTTTTTAGCTGTTTAAAGTTCTGCAAGATTCTTCTTCTTCTTCTTCTTTTCTTTCTTTTCCTTCTTTTCATCCTCCTCCTTCTTCTTCTTCTTCTGCTGCTACTGCTGCTACTGCTGCTTTTTCTTGCCTCTAAGGTACTTTTGAGAAATGGTTTTTATAATTGAGATGCATTCCTATTTGCTAACTTCACTTACATCATATACGTACAATTGTTTTGTAATTTTTGATATTGGCAAATAAACGTTTTAATTTTAATTTGAATTCTTCTTTTTTCTTCTTCTTCTTCTTCGTATCTATGATGCTGATATTCAGCTCATATTTTGATGATCTTCCAGGGAGTTTAAAGCTGTTGGGTTTTTGGTTCTTGATGATTTTTGCCAGTCAGTTGTCGTCTATTCTCCTAACATGGTTTTTAAGCTTTTCGTCTTGCTACAGCCTATTTTACAACATCCTGGTCCTTGAAAACATCTTGTCGGACTTGCATTGTCTTATTTATTTATTGTAACACGACGTTTCGGTTGGTAAGTATCTCCAACCGTTATCAAGTGTAAAATGACAGCAAACTACTATTCTATAGGCTTATATACTAGATGTGTGCAGCGATGTGGAAGGGGAGGGAAGGGAGGGAAAGTCATCCGTGAAAAAAAACCTACGAAAACAAGGTTGAGGAAGTTTTGAACAAAGGCGAATACAGGCTACTATCTAAGGATCCGACGACAACCATAGAAGGTCGAATTTACAGAGCACTTAAAAAGTACTCCTCAACATTGTCGGATGCGGTACGCTTTAGGCTGACACCACATTATAGCAAACCTCCACACCTATACGGACTACCCAAGATTCATAAGGAGCAAATGCCTCTGCGGCCCATCACGAGCTCTAGAAATTCGCCGACATCAGAACTCTCGAAATTCCTTTTGGAGATCATTAGACCGATCCAGGGAAATGCAGCGTCTTTCGTGCGAAACTCTGCCCACTTTGTAGACCTTTTTGGAGGGATCGAAGTCGAGACCAATGACAGATTGGTGAGTTTTGATGTCGAAAGTCTCTACACCAATGTACCCATAGGAGAGTCTCTTAACATCATCCGAGACAAACTAAGCAAGGATGCAGCTTTCTCAACTCGGACCACACTGCCTCTGGACGGGGTGATGGAACTTTTGGAGATCTGTCTTCGTAATTCTTACTTTCAGGTCAAGGATAGATTCTACGCCCAAGACGAAGGACTTCCGATGGGTTTATCTCTTTCCCCAGTAATAGCAAACATCTTCATGGAATGGTTTGAGGAACATGCAATAGATGCCTCCCGTTGCAAACCGAAGCTCTGGCTTCGATATGTGGACGACACCTTCATCATCTGGGACAAAGAGGAAAAAGCACTTCAGGAGTTTCTGCTTCACCTCAACAGTTTCAGACCAACAATCAAGTTCACGATGGAGACAGAAAAGGACTTAGCTCTACCTTTTCTAGATGTTCTCGTTAAAAAGGTCGGCGGAAATCTACGAACTTCAGTTTCTAGAAAACCAACACACACGGGCCAGTATCTGCACTATGAGTCCAACCATCCTGCAACCACCAAAGTAGGCATCATAAGATCCCTCTACAATAGAGCTCGAACCATCTGTAGAAACGACGAGCATTTCAAGACTGAAGTGGATACCATCTACAAAGACCTACAATAGAATGGATATCCAAAGAAGCTAATAAGTAGGACCATCCAAAGGACGCGTCCAAATCAAATCAGAGACGAGGCCACCACGACAACCAGACTTCTACCCATACCTTACATTAGGGGTACATCGGAACAAATCCGACGCATTGCCAGCAAGTACAATATTAGAACTGCCTTTAGATCTAGCACCACTATCAGAAGCGTGGTTTCAAAGACCAAACCAGATGGCATGGTGGATACCAAAAATTTACACAGCTACCAAAAAAACAGCACTGGCGGAAGAGGAAGTTCGTAGAGGCAGCTTTCATTTCACAGAATCAGAGGATCTTCAGCCAGCCAAGCGTCGATATACCCAACATCTGGAAGCCTCTACTCTCAGGACAGTGTAGGATCTAGAGAGACGCGTGTCCTTCCCCCCCTCCAACTCTTTTTCACGGATGACTTTCCCTCCCTTCCCTCCCCTTCCACATCGCTGCACACATCTAGTATATAAGCCTATAGAATAGTAGTTTGCTGTCAGTTTACACTTGATAACGGTTGGAGATACTTACCAACCGAAACGTCGTGTTACAATAAATAAATAAATAAGACAATGCAAGTCCGACAAGATGTTTTCACTGTACCATTGTCTACCACCTTCAAAAACATCCTGGTCCTTACAGATACTCTAATTTTCGCGCTTCTTTTTCTACTTACTGCGTACGTCATCACTGGCCTTTTACGTCATCACACACTTTTATAAATTCTAACTTTGATTTCTATGTTGATGTGTTTGTTTCTTCGGCTGATGTTTTACATGTACACCGATATTAGGGCGGCTTTTAATGTTTGAGCTCTTACTTCTTCCTCTAGATTCCTGTTGCTCATTATGTTTGCTGCAAGATATATGACCTGTTCAACAATTTGATTGTAAATAGCGAGTTTACTTCTTTGGGGCTAAGGATATCCTCAGAATTAAACCTATAAATTCTTTATTGTTACTACTAAGAAGTTTTAAAATCTTTGCTAAGATATACATATTATTGCATTCAAACCAATAAGCAATTTTTTTCCTATTACTTGACAGTTGTTGAAGCCTTCAAATCACTGCAGAGATTTATTTGTTCGTATATCCAAGCTAATAATTTTAAAAAATTAAGTCGAACGCGGGCTTATAAGTCTCTAAAATTGTTTTCGATTAATCTATTAGCAGTAATTTTTTTCCTAAATTTGGGTTGATCAGCTTTTATTTACAGCCTAAATAAATAGAGTGGCCATTTGAAAATGAAACAGAGCCTATTTTGGGTCCCTCAGAACATTTGCGAAAAAATCCTCGGACCCGTCAATTTTTGATTCAAGGGGGAACCATTTTTTTGCTACTTTCGCCCCCCTGAGGGCAAAGCCCTAGCGGGGGTGACAAGGGCTCCCAAAATTTTAAATGGAACGGGGGGTAGAGTGATACCTTATTTTGAAGGTATTTTTATGTGGATTATAACCCTAAAGTTTTAAATCGTTACTATTTGCCTAGTCGATACAGGGGCTAATAAAAGTTACAAAAACATGTTTTAAAACATATTTTATGAAAAGAAATGCTTGTAAATTTAGCAGTTAAATAAATACAAAAAATTTTGTTCTCCTACATTGTGAACCGTACTTTCTGTTGTTTTTTTTTAATACCCGTAGGTATCTATTCCAATTCTGCAAGGGAACTCTTGGTTATTGTTGAGACTGTTATTATAGCAACATTTTGAAATTTAATAGTTGTTGTTAATTACTGCTGTCAGATCATAGTGTGTCAAACAAATAGCTCTTTAAAGTTAGTTAGTTACAACATTGAGTGTGATAATGGTTTATTCACTTGCTGAAAGAGTTGAAATAATTTCTCTTTTTTTTGCAAACAATGAAAATGCTAATAGAACTGCCCAGCTCTTTAACACACTACAACACCCTAATCGACAGGTCCATCGCAAGTACATTTTGGAATTGGTTCAAAAATGTAAGGAAAAAAATGTTGGTGAATGAAGCTTCAGAAGTAGCTATTTTAGGCCATATTGTACAAGATCCTACACTGAGTACAAGGAAGTTATCAACCGTGTCTGGTATTAAGAGAAGCAGCATTCAAGTTTCATCCGTACAAAATGCATCTCGTACAAGAACTAAACGAAGACGATTTTGATAGGCGAGTACAATTTTGTGAAACTATATCTGAACAAGCCGCCAATGATCCACACTTTCTATTTAATGTATGTTTTTCTGACGAATGCTCCTTTTTCCTAAGCGGTACTGTGAATCGTCACAACTGTCGCTATTGGGCTGATTCAAATCCCAGAATAGTTCGTGAGGTGCATACACAACATCCGGAAAAATTAAATGTTTGGGCTGGCATTTTTGGTAAACATATCGTAGGCCCCTTTTTTTTAACTGGCAATTTAATAGGAGAGATGTACCTGGAATTATTAGAAAATACAATTCATCCAGCATTAGTGGAGATACTAGAAAATAACAACGAGTACTTGGAAAATCGTCTAGTATTTCAGCAAGATGGGGCGCCACCCCACTATGCTGCAAGGGTTCGTCAATATTTGGACCAAACATTTCCAGGACAATGGATTGGAAGAAGAGGAGCTATTGAATGGCCTCCTCGTTCCCTGGACTTAAGCCCGTTAGATTTTTTTTATGCCATTTAAAAACTAATATTTATGTTTAGCTAATAATAAATACTAGTTAATATATAATAATATATTAGTATAAACTAATACTAATATTTATGTCAGCCAACATCGCTAGACCATTTGCGACAAAGAATAATTGATCAATATCGTCAAATCACCCCAGAAATGTTGCAAAATGTACGGGGAAGGTTTGAACAAAACCTGTATTATTGTATGGAAGTCGAAGGCCAACATTTTGAACATTTACTTGATTGATTTTATCTTTAAGCCCTTTATTTAAAATTATACTTTTTAACATTTTTTTGTAAATTTTATAAGCCCCTGTATCGACTAGGCAAATAGTAACGATTTAAAACTTTAGGGTTATAATCCACATAAAAATACCTACAAAATAAGGTATCACTTGACCCCCCGATCTATTTAAAATTTTGGGGGCCCTTGTCACCCCCGCTAGGGCTTTATCCTCAGGGGGGCGAAACTAGCAAAAAAATGTTTCCCTCTTGAATCAAAAATTGACGGGCCCGAGGATTTTTTCGCAAATGTTCTGAGAGACCCAAAATAGGCTCTGTTTCGTTTTCAAATGGCCACCCTGTATAAGTGCATTTAAACCGATAAGGATATACAAATTTTCTTTTGTGCTTCAGAATTAATAACAAAGATAGATATTTTGATAAAGATAAATATTTTTCTGCATTTGAAGCTAATAGCTTCTGAAGTCACGCCAGTATGAATTTTTTTGTCTAATGCCAAGTGGATAAACATTTACATAACTGTTTTAATAAATATTTAATCCAAGTCGATGAGAAAACAAAAGCGTTTTTATTTTAGTAATTTTTGAGTATTATGAGCCTTTAAAATCTCTGCCGAGATAAATATGTTATTGCATTTTAGGCGATAAAGAAAAACTTTTTCCTTCCTAAGTAAGGGTCGTATATTTTTTCTGATCTAGAAAAAAAATCACTTTTAAAATCTCTGCAGTGCTAGATATTTTTTCGCATTAAAGCAGTACCTTCCTGCACAAAGGAGGTATTGATAAACAATAACGTTTACCGATTACCGCATAATAAAACTTTTTAGGTTAAATTTTTAATTTTGCTTGCTACTTTTTTGTCAAAAATCAAAATATCAATAAAATGCTTTTAGATTATGCCTTAAAAAGAGAGTTAATTGCGTGAATATAATAATTTTATATATTCTGAGAAAGTTTATTTTGATAAAAGAGTATTTTCCAGATTGTCGTCTTCTATTTTTCCAAAAATAAGTTTTAATATATATAATTTTTCTTTTCTTTATTTTAATAAAAAAATGCCAAGGAAATAAAAAGATTAATTCTTTACAAAAAAAAAAAAGATGAAAATTAAGAAAAAAAATATTTTTTTTCCTAAAATAGAAGGACTTTTTCTATTTTTCCTTATATATAAGCATTAATCCTTTCTTAAGCCAATTATGAAAAAAAAAACTTGCTACTACAACAATTCGAGCTGCGGCAGAGTGGTTTTAAAATCATAGTTAAAACTGTTCTAAAAGATTAAATGTTATAAACCAAACATTTGTTTGGTTTATAACACAAGATATTTATCCAGTGAAAAAAAATTATTTATTTATTTTAAAAAAAGATCATCTAGATTTCTAGGAACTAGAAATTAAGTTCACATTAGGTCAAGAGTCATAATAAGGAAATAAAAAAATCAATTCTTTACAAAAAAGATGAAAATCAAGAAAATTGTGAAGAATACCGGGTGTTATTCGTTGGCATTCATGAATGATGCGGTTCCGTAAATCTTCTAACGATTTAGGTTGGGTGGCATGAATTTTCGATGTCAGATGTCCCCACAAAAAGAAATCAAGAGGGGGTAAATCGGGTGATCTCGCGGGCTGATATGATTCGATAATAACATTTAATCTTTTGGAACGATCTTAATTATGATTTTAAAACCACTCTGACAGAGCTCAAATTGTCGTAATAACAAGACTTTTTTCCATAATTGGCTTAAGAAAGGATTAGTGCTTTTATATAAAAAAATGGTTAAACTAAAGACCTAAAGATGACATAATAATTGCTCAAGAATGATAATTAAATAGTAATACTTTAAATATCTGCCCTAGATTAATTTAAAATTTGAAATTGCACAAGTATCCTATCGAAAAACCTCTACTTTTATTATAAACATTTTTAATAAACTAATGTATTACCTTATTTATAGTATACAGGTTCGTAATAAAATATTGTTCCAGAATTCCATTATCCAATGGGTAAGAGACCACAGGCTTCACCACAAATATTTAGATACAGATGCCGATCCACATTGTTACCAAAGGGGGATGTTTTTTAGCCACGCAGGTTGGTTACTCACCAGAAAACATCCAGAAGTTAAGAAAAAGGGCGCGTTACTAGACCTTTCTGATCTATATGCTGACCCCATCGTCAGGTAAGCACCTAAATTAATGTTAAATTATGAACAATTAAAAAATATATATTTTAGATGGCAACATAAGCATTTTAACTATTTTGTGGTATTAGTAGGTTTGATAATTCCTACCCTGATACCAATGTTTTTCTGGAACGAAACGTTTTTGAATGCTTACTGCGTTAACTTTGCCAGGCTGGCCATAGAGTTAAATGCTACGTGGACTGTGAATTCTATAGCTCATTTTATAGGGATGAAACCATATGATAAGTGAGTATAATTGCTCAAAAACTTAAACAAAAAACTAAAATATATGATAAACAGTATATGTGGGATTAGTAAATGAGTGCGCGGAGTACTTAATTATCCTGAAGAACATTCTTCACATTTTAAAAATATTTGTACAGTAAGGTACATTTTTTTCAAATGAACACCCTGTATTTGAGGACATTTTTGAATTCTGTATAAACTAATATTTTCAGAGATAAATTATTTTTTGTTTAGGACGTACCGGCTTCATTCTATTTTGAAAATCTAGAGTCTAAATATTGGTTCTACGGTTTTATTACATTTAATGTCAATAATGGTAAACTAGTGTCAAAAAATCTATCAAAAATATTGACGGTTCACATAATTTGACATGCAGTAATAAATAAGTTATCTAATGAACCTTGTTCAATAAACAAAATGATATTAAATAAATTTATATCAATTTTTTAAGAAGCAATAATAAAAAAAGAATCATTTACAAGAAATTAAAAATGAAAAGTATTATCTATTTTTCCCTATATTAAAAAATTATCAACACAGGGCGTATTCTCAGCTGGTTGTAGTTTAAACAATAAAAAAAGAGTGTTGAAAAAAAGAATTGTGAAAAAAATAACATTTTTTGGGTGCTTTTACACAACCTGTATAAAATAAATTCAGACAAACTTAATCAAATGGATTATATGAAAAACACATTCCAGCTTTTGCTAAAAAGCAACTAACTATTAACGATACTTTGTATTTTCCGTGCATTATTCCCGAAGTTAAATCTCCCAAACTAACTTTTGACGTCACGCCACGGACGTTGCCGGCCGCGGGTGGAAATATGAAGGTTATTAAGATGAGTTTTATCTACAATAGATGATGGCTTTAGAATTATTTGTTGTTTATTTTTTATATTTTATGTAAAACTTAAAAAACTACCTCATGTGAACGTTGCCGATAAATATTATTTTCAGGGTAATAAGCTATTCCGCGGACTCAGCGGAAGCCAGCTGAATTGTGAAGAATTGCTGGATATCTTGGATATGTTGAAATCTTCAGCTCTATTTAAAGGCCTAAATCATTTGTAAGAAAAAGAAAATTAAAGGTTAAGTACTGTTAGGACCAAATGTAAAGCATCGTATATAAGACTCATGATGGATCACTGAAAGTTCCTAGAGGTCAAAGAAGTTAAAAAAAAAACCAAAGTAGTATCCTTATTTCAGGGATTTCTTATGGATTTTCTTGTTTTTGAGTAAGCTGTAAAGCGTAAATAGATTGTGAGGTACGGATATTAACCAGAAGTTCACAAAAGGATCCTGGATCCTAATGAATTTCTGGAGTTTACCCAGATTTATCAGAGGGCAAACAATTTGAAAATGCCAATAGGTCAATCTAAAGAGCTTGAGTCTCATCATCCTTGTAGGATATATTCATGGCTATGAATGTAACCCTAAAAGGTAATCTAGGAAACTCAGGATTTGCTTTCAGAAAACGACTAATTTTGAATGAATTTTGTCTATTAGAGGTACTGACAGGAATCAGAAGTTTACGTCAGGATCGTGATGGATTTCCGGAGCCTGACCAAGGCTATTATCAAATGCCAAAGAATTTGGAGATGTCAATAGTACGTTTATAGACTATAAGTGTAAAGACATTAGATTATCTCATCCTTCTTCCAATGGAAAAAAGAATTTTCGGGCAGAATATCCAAACTTTAGAAGGAAATTCTTACTGAAACTAATATTCGTGGACATTAATGAGATCCTGAGAAGCAATTTAGGAATTCCAGGGTTCGCTCTCAAAAAACTACTAAATAATGAGTTCGACGTTTGACCTACAGAAATATCAAACGCCAAAAAGCTTGGAAATGCCAATGAGTCACCTTGGTTTGACATCTTGGTCTAAGTGTAACGAGTTTGGGCTTTAAAGTAAATAAAGAATTCTATTGCAGAATACACATGGTTTATATTCCGTTACTCAAAAATTTTGCATCATACAAATAAACAGCAAATAAGCAAATTTGTCTATATAAATATATATTGATTATTTTTATTTAATATAAAATATTTTATATTTGTTTAACATCTTTGATTATTTATCTATGCCTTTACCTATACGCCAAAATCCTGATAATTTCTCACTTAGTAACCCAACCAATCGTTTTTTTTTTAGGAATATGAGTCCGACCGAAACCCTCTTCGTCTCGTTTATAGCGATCGGTGAGGGGTGGCACAACTACCACCACGCCTTTCCATGGGACTACAAAGCCTCAGAGTTCAAAAGTTTCAATCTCACCCTTAGGTTCATAGATTTGTTTGCTAAAATTGGTTGGGCGTATGATATGAAAACCGTCTCCCCCGAGCTGGTTCGACACAGGGTGAAGAGAACAGGCGATGGAAGTCATCACATCTGGGGTTGGGGGGATAAGGATCAAACCAGTGAAGAAGTTAACGGAGCTATTCTTATAAATAAGAAAAACTGAGTATAGTTTTGTTGTACTAAGTGTAGTTATATTGTGTACAGTATCAGGTAATATCATTGACGCACGTATTATATCAGATCAATGATGGCTTGGAATAAATGAAATAAAGGTTTAAATAATTTTATCTAGTTAATCTGAATTACTGCTTAAAGTCTCTGATCAAAATTTAGCTTCTACGACCTTAAAACATACCATATTCCACATTAAATATATATATATATATAGCAAGCCGGCTTGGTCACATAAACTTTGTATTTCAAATATTCCCATAGGAAAAAATCCAGCGAAGTCAAATCGGGCGATCTTGGTGGCCATTCAAAAGGTCCTTTCATGCCGATCCATCTGCCTGGAAAAATAGTATCCAGATAGTTTCAAACAGGGCTTGCAAAATGGGGAGGCGCACCATCTTGCTGAAACCAGATGTTTCTATTCGGCATATCAGCTTCTATTGGATCAGGGAATTGAACAGCTAGATTTGAAATTAGTTCTTCTTGTAAAACCTGTAAGTAGCTTGCTTCATTTAAATTTTCTTCGAAGAAAATTGGGCCTATAACTTGCTGACCTAGAATTCCTGCCTAAACATTTACATTTTCTGCAATTTTGACGATTTACTTCTCCGTTCAGCATAAATGCCGACTCAACGGAAAAGAGATAAATTGTTCACAAAATCAAGTCTTCCTCACTAAGTTCCTGGAGAATTGTTAGTTTATAGGGATGACATTTTTCTGCTTTAGGAACCCTTGATATTGAAGACTGGCTCGCTTCTAATTCGCGCGCTACCTACCTAGTGGGAATATTAGGATTTTCTTTAATGACTAATAACACATTAATTTTGGTGTCTTCATTAAGCGTAGATCGACAAGAACTAGTTATTGTTCTTACGTGACCATTTTCCCGAAACTGTCCAATTGTTTTCAATCTTGCTTATAGTACTTAGAGATATGGGTGGTAAATCAGGATACTTCTGTCTGAATAAATGCAAACCTTCATTTTGGGTTCTTGTTCTATCTCCGTACCCAATCATCATTAAGATTTCAATCATGTGCTTTTCATTTAAATAGCCCATTTCGTAAAAAAATTTATTCCAAGTTACAGACTCGCACGGTATATTCATATAATTTACATATATAATTAATAATTTTTTTTAAGAAAAACGAAATCTAAATAGTTTTCCTGTTTGCCTGTAAAAACTTGTTCCAAGGATTTTGCTGATTTTGATACTAGACGACTTAATTATCGTCCTGAAGAAAACCTAATATAAGCTGGATGTTTTATTTGGGTCCATACCAATTAAACTTAAAAAAAGGAAGAAATATCTTATATGATATAATAAGATATATATCATAAATGCAAAGAGAGGAAAATGTGTAATTCTTCTATTTTCTTTAAATTTTGCATTGAAACAGATCGAATTCTATTAGCCTTGAAAAAGACTAAAATAATCATCAGAACGTCGTCCGATGCCATTGATATTTTGAGGTTTCTTTCTTTTTCTTCCTATTAGATCAACAACTTTATACGCATCCTATAACACCTTATAGGTGTTTTAAAAAATAGACAGAGACACCGTATATATATTTCTTTTAATTCAACAAATATAGAACAAAGAAATTATCAGAGGTGCGCTTTTTTTTTCATAAAAACCCCACTCTGTAAGCAGTGATTTATTAATGTAAACCACCAATATATTTTTTCAGTGCACCCTGTATTATATTAAATTAGTATCATTCCGAAGAATAAAATTAATCTTGTTCAAAGAATAGAACCGCTCTAAATGATTTTACGTTACGAGAACGATATAACAAATGAACAATCGAAATTGGATATTCAACACCGTTTTCTCTCAGCAGTTCGCCGCCAAAGGCAATTCCACAAATTAATGTCGATTAAATAAGCCGCGCATCGTTACAATAATAAAGAAATTACTTTCGAAAGCGATAAAAAAGAACATAAAATTGTCACTGCGTGAAGTGGCTCGGCACGTGCCCTTAAGGGTCATCTACCACCCACACGGGCAAGAACAATAGGGCGAATTAACAGAAGTTTTCCCTCTACGATATCATCTAAACTCGAATGAAATATTTGTGGGTTTTATCCATTATCTTTGGCGTTTATTGAGGCGTTTTACCAGAAATAAGGGTAGGACTGACAATTATGTTTCTATAAATAAAAGCGATAAAGGTCTTATTTTTATACTATTAAAAAGTGTTTTTTATATATTTTTTCCAAGAACAGAAAGTATCCTTTTCCGAAAGCCGAGTTGATTAATGAAAAGAGCTGCCTAATACCCGAACAAATCCCATGTTTCCAAAAAATTAATATCACTCACCGACATAAAGACGGCAACAAAGGAGCGACACCTGTTTCAAAGAAAAAGATAAAAAAAATACCGAAGTTCATTATTCTTTCATCTCGAAGTCTATTATTCTCCACTTTCTCCCACACACGTTAATAAACCGTTGACAAAAGGGAACAGAATAGCAAATGACAATAGGAGAAAACAAAAATAAATAAAAATCGCTTCGGGAAGGACAAAGGATTTGAGTTTCGGAGCTCCGAATCAAATTTGCATCATTTGTCGATTTTTATAGAAACAGGTAAATCGTGGAGATTGATATTAGAACTGTGTTCCAGAATTTCGTATTTTAGTAGAGCAGACATGTTTTTTGTTGTAAAAGAATAAATTCATTTAAAATTTTGGTTTTTATACCATGGAAAAATCCTCGAAATGTCGACTACTACTTGCACGGCCTTTTGCAATCAGAATTACAAATGCTAAAAGTACACATAGTTTGCAATTAGAGGTACCAATTTATTTCTGCGACAAATTCTGAATTCTTTTACATAATATACTAGGGGCCAAAATATATAGGGCGTTTAGTAAAAAAAAATATGCTGACACCATAGTTTCTACTTGAAGATGACGAAGTTTTTTATATACAATTTTTTTTTGTAAACATTTTAGTTTGTCAAATATTACAAGTGCAATATATTTAGAGGTTTCAAGTTTTTTACATGAAATTATTTTAATGTTGACATTTTCAGAAAGATTTTCTTTTTAATTTGCAAGGCTCTTAACATACGGATTCGAATATATTTATATAGTTAATTAAATAATATTACAATTAAAAGTAAATTTTTTCTAATTAAAAATTCATATCCTGCCTAACAGCTTTTTCCAAAATATGTACTTTACAAATTATAAAATTGACTTTTTTTCAAATTATCGATAGCCAGACTTATACTTAAGAATTTGTAAACATATTTTTTAATTACATTTCAATATCTATTTTAGCATTTTCTTTTAATATGAAAAACGTTAAACCAGGTAAGTTTCGTGGGATTGTATGTATGCCGAGGAAGAATCTCCCGTGTCCCAAAATGTGGCTTCGGAATATCGGCATAACAAGGTGTGTTATTTGAGATAAAAGCGGTACAGATCTTATAAACTTTTTGCAGCACACTGGAGCCAAGCGTCAAGTTCACAATGGAGTTGGGAACTGAGTCAGCACTTCCCTTCTTAGACGTTTTTGTAAAAAACAATAATGGACGCCTAAGGACATGAGCCTATCGCAAACCAAGACATACAGGACAACACCTATACTACAAATCCTGGTTCAACAAAGGTGACAATTAATAATACCCTATAGGAGGGCAGCCACAATATACAACAACAATGTTGACCTCAACAAAAAAATAGAAAACATCACCAAAGACAATAAGAGATAATGGGAATGGGTATCCAAGAAAACTATTTTAAGACCACTATTAGAAAAACAGCAAAGAAAACAAAAAACAAGAAAAAGATTCTACAGGATTTTAACGATTCCATACCTCAAGAGAAATTCGGAGAATTGTCAAAAAATTCCACATCAAGACTGCCTTTCATTCGAAGACAACCATACAAAATTTAGGCTTGAAGCACAAGCTAGAATACCCACTGGACATCAAAAACTGTGTATATCAAATCTCCTGTGAATGAATGAAGAATGTATACATAGGTGAGATAAAGCTAACACTGAAAGTTCGAAAAGAATATCAAGTGGACCCGAACAGGAAAGGTTTCTAGATCAAAAATAGCAGAACACACTTGGATTAATAGCCACAATATACAGTGGATAAAAGCAAGCAAAGATTTTGTGTAAGGAAGAAAAGACGATTTCTGGAAGCAACTTATATCACGCAAAATCAAGGAATCTTCAGCCAGCCAAGTATTGATATTCCTAACATCTAGGGACCTCTAATATAGTATTCAAGGTGAAGACCTTATCGCTTCACGTATGACCAGACGTCACACACCACTGTAGTACATAAACCTGTAGAATAGTTGTCCTTGTAACTTTATACTTGACAACAGTTGGAGATAATTTCCAACGGAAAAGTCATGCTAAATTTAAAATGAAGACAATGGAAGTTTGAAAATGAGATTTTACTACTTTATTAATGTCTACATAATTGTTCGCCTAAAAAATGTTGAAATGCTCAATACATCATTTTTCTCTCAGTATAAAGTATAGTAATTTTGTACTAACGTTTTCATTACTTTTAACTTAGCATGTGCTCTGTTAGCTATTAGCATATTAGCAAAATTCTTTCTTCAAAATTAACCCCTCCCTACTTCAAATCCAAAGGTCTGGGCACGGGCCTGTGTTGAGCAAAAATTGATTTATTTTTTCAAAAGTTTGTGATTAAAAATGCTAAAGATCTAAAAGAAGTATGTCAAACGCAAAAAAAAACTTATCTCAACTATCCCAACTATTCAGACAGACAATCCAGAAGAGAATCACCTAATATATACATATATCATTTATGCTTTATTATGACTTATGCTTCACATTATATATATATGTAAGTGAAATACCACTGTAAGAATGTATTGTTCGTCCCATCTGTGGCACATACATACATACCATTTATGATTTTTCTTATTGGAATAAAGTACTAGCATTTACAAATTTCAAGGTGTTTGATTTCGAGCCAATTTTTTTACATTAAATATAGCAACCTTAACTGCTAGAAATACGAATATTGAAATTACTTTAAATGCCTGGAAGAAAATTTAAAATTACTCGAGTCTGAACCGAGGAATCATTTAAATCTTTTAAGACTTAAACGACTTTAAAGACATGTCTGGACAGCATTCTTTTTTATTTCTGGGATAAAATAGGGAAATTCTGACATTAATTTGACTTTAAATACCTGGAAAAAAACTTGGACTTTTTTTTGTTGATGTCAACTCAAGACCTAGAAAACCTGCTTGTTTTTAAATCTGTACATAAGTTTATCAGTTAAATTTATTTGACATGATTTTAAAGAAAAAACCGGGTGCTGGCCAAAAATGCATTTTTAAGCCCATAAATCCAGACAAGGTAATAAGAGTGTCCCAGATAAAATGATATACATGGGGATTTTGTACACGGTAAGAGATATAGTCTTGGTCAAATGGGGAAAAAGTTGTGCTCTTCCAGGCCCAATCACATGCGATATTAAGATCCACGATATCTACAGGGATTTTCAAAATATCGGGCTAAATCTAAAAATTTGGTAGTTTTGGGTTATCTAGTATGACCAATCGATTGACGTTAACGATATTTTTTCCAGGAATTTTAGATTGTTTCAACCATAGTCAACTTTGTTATTCCTTATGGACGCCACATTGCATTTATCCGTCATTAAATAGCACGTAAAAAGACCTTTTCGCGGATGGCGGAAAATATAAATTTATCCAAAAAAACATTTTTTACTTAGCTGGCTGTGAAAACAAATGTCGGGATTGTTGTCGTGGCGATGCCATGTCTCTATCAACACTTTTAAACATCTAAAATAATTGTGATATTTTTAAAGTTATTGATCTTTGTAATAGGTCTGACATTTTGAATAATGATTTTTTGGTTTATTTTATTCAGATTTATGATAATTAAGTATTTTAAAATACGTAAACAATTAAATTTTTGTGATAAACTCTTTTTACTCATCAATAAGTTCAAGATGGAGAGATTCACAAGTAGAGAAGAGGTAGATTTATACGGTTGCTTTATATTGTGCCGCCGAAATGCTCAACGACAACCAGGTTTAGTGACTTTCACTAGTTGCGAGATAATTTATTGAAGTTAACTTAACAAGCCCAAGAGAAACAGAAGTAGCGATGAAAATTTAGAACATTATTTACTACCGCAAAATATGCTGGAAAATCCGCGCACATCACTTTGGCAACTCGAAGCTAATGTGCAAATATTTAAAGCTAAGTATCACCCAACGAGTTCAAAATAAATCACAAAAAATTCAAATACCGCCCGTATCATGAGCACATTAGTCAGGAACTTCGAGAGGGAGACAAACGGTCAGTATTTTGCAACTAGTTCCTTAGAAAATGCCAGGAATCTCCTAGATTTCCTTTAAAAGTGTCGTGGTTGGACAAAACCAAGTTCACAGATTGTGGTGTCTTTAATAGACATAATAATATTTATCGGGCCGATTAAAATTCATTTAGAAACCGCAAAGTTCACTATCAAACAAGATAGCAATTTAATGTTCGGATAAGTATTTTAAAGAGACATGTTTTATTTAACATTTTTGTTGGCAACCTAACAGGACCAAGATACTTAGAAATTCTTGAAAATTACGTAGATTCCAGTTTAGAAGTGTTGCCTCTTGACAACAAGATTGTCCTGCACACAATTCTGCAAATATTTCTAATTACCTAAATGAACAATGTGGAAAGAATTTGATAGGAAATCGTGGACCGATTGCGTGGCCTGCCCGCTCACCTGATTTGACGCCCCTTGATTTCTGTGTATAAGGATACCTAAAAGATAAAATGTATTATACTAATCATACTACAGTGAAAGAACTTGAAGCAGCCGTTTGACAAGCAATTCAAGAAATGCCACGACAAATCGTCAAAAATGCTTGTTTGGCTATGATTGAGAGGTGTACATTGTGTATTAACAAAAATGGAGGTCTTTTTAAGCACTTTATTAACTAATTTTATTTTGGTTAATTGTTGATTATTGTTTGTTTAATTTAATTT
Source organism: Anthonomus grandis grandis (assembly GCF_022605725.1). Classification (NCBI taxonomy): domain Eukaryota; kingdom Metazoa; phylum Arthropoda; class Insecta; order Coleoptera; family Curculionidae; genus Anthonomus; species Anthonomus grandis. Next base: position 11,981,348 of record NC_065558.1, read on the forward strand.
ATCGTTGTAAGTAAAAAATTATTGTATTACTTTTTTTAAATTTAATTTTCATATTAATTAAATGACTTTCTTGTTTGAATTAAAAAAAAAACAAAATATTTGATTAGGCCTTTATTTTCAGAACCTAAATGAAAAAATGTTTTTTAAAATAAATGTATGTTTCTCGCCATATCAAGATAGGGTTGTTATACATGATTGAAAAGATCTTTTTACGTGCTATTTAATGACGTATAAATCCAATATGGCGTCCATAATAAATAACAAAGTTGACTATGGTTGCAAAAAATCTACAATGCTTGGGAAAATATCGTTAACGTCAATCGATTGGTCATAGTAAATAATTCCAAACTACCAAATTTTATTAAAATCGAATTCAAGATGGCGACGATTTCAGGTTTTCTAACAACCTAATTCTTAGACCGATATTTTGAAAATCCATGTAGATATCGTGGATCTTAATATCGCATCTGATTGGACTTTGAATCATTTATCTGGGACACCCTGTATAGGCAATAAAAATGAAATATTCATTTCTATTGCCTATAATGCCTCATATTTGAAAATTCTTACATAGATTCTTAGATTAAATTAATTTTACGGCTATTTTAAGCGTTTTTAAAAACATATTTATTATCTTTGAATTCAAAAATATTATAATTATTAATGTTTCTCTCTTGAAAATTTTCCAAAATTAAAAAACTAGGTAACGTGTAACATCTAAATACATACATACACATTTCTATATAAAATTTATTTCACACCAATTTTAATCTTTTTGATTTTGTTAATCAATAAACTCGCAATGCATATCGGAAAATGCATTTTTTAGGATAATTGAACCTTAAAAAAATTACAAAATTACTATAGTTCAAACACAAAACAACATATACAGAGTATCCCTAATTCGAGGCTCATCAAAATGATATCACAAACTATAATTATATATTTGAAAACCTAAACAAAATTGGCGTGCTGAATAAAAATGGATTTGAAATTAAATTCAATTGATAGCTCTTTTGGAATTTTTCATTGTATCATTTAATCGCTAGTTTTAGACACAAAGATTTCTTTTGAATTTCCGAAGGCTTAGAAAAAAGTACAATTTAATGTTAAATAATCTTAAAATAATATCACTTGCCAATAAATTTTAATTTCAACAGACGAGTAGCTTGATGAAGGCTTCTTTTTTATCCAACAAGTACAAAACCAAAATCTTGGAACCTAGTACCCATTTCACATCACAACCAATCTAATATACTAAAGCTACGTTCGGGGATATTCGAATGTCATTTGTAACCCTCGCCGGAGATCCAACTGTGACCACTGCATTGTTCCAGCGATTTCGCATCATCAGGTGTCAGAGTTTCAGCGAAGATAAATCGTTTTTTAGCCTTTCCGAGAACGCGAGGCTCATTTGTCTTCTTATGGGTTCTCTTCTTCTGTTTCTGGTAGACCTGATGGCGACTTTACCGAATTCCTAACTTAATTGAAAAACAAATCTCCCGTGAAACCCATATGCAACCCTGTTTAAAATTCACACTTTGTTCTCATGTCCGTTGATCCTTGATTTTATATTATACTGTAGGTATATGGGAATTTAAATTGGAAGTAAAGGTCTAGCTATTGCTTTTGAAGCGCAATAATTGTTGCTGACAATTGGTGTCCACGTAGTTAATTATTTTATTAAAATACAAAGTAACTACGCGGGTTTATACTCATTAAATGAACATATTTTAAGTATATTGCATAGAGTTAAATATATTAGTATAGAGGGGTTCCTGGCGATCAGTGTGAGGGTAATAACTTTATTCTAAATAAAGGATATGGCCATTTTTTGCTATTATTTCCTTTGGAAAAATGTCACTGTTCTTAAGAATATTTTTATAGAATAATAATTTTGTCAAGTATTGGGACATCAGACAGCATCCAAACTTTTTGAGATTAATTTTTTTCCGATTTTATTCCAGGCATTTGAAGTTTTCTTGGGCTTCATCCTGGTACTTTTTTCTCTAAATTTCATTCTTCAGACTCTTGGACTAAGATTGAAATTGATTTGTATTAAAACCACTCAAAAGGTCAGCCCTTAAAGCTTGGCCATATTTTGGTTTTGCCCTTGAAGTAGCTAGGTAATGGCACATACATTAAAATTACTGGCAGGTGACATTATTTAAGAATTTTAAGTTTATTTAAATAGTTTCTTCTAAAATTTCTGAAATTCAAAAGAACATTCTGTTTGTGTCTAAAAACAACATTTTTTATACAATATATATTTTATAATTTATTTTATATTTTTACTCAAAACAGTCAAAACCCTATATATTTCTCAAGTTTGGTCATATTTTTAAATACACAGTTACTGAGATCCTTATGACGCGCCTCGAATTAGGGACACTCTGTATTGTGTTTGAATTGGGCTATTTTTGTATATTTTTTAAGGTAACAAAATAATTTATTTTTGTCAATATCCTGCACATATTGCTGAAAACCCTGAAGTGGGTGAATTATGAATTAAGTTAATAAATCAGTGTACATATTTTCAAATATGTTGTTGATTTTCAAGTAATGGATATTTCATTTTTTGAAATAAATCGATCCTTCAAATTAATTTATTCTTAAAAAAATCAGATATATTAATTTAAATATTTTTAAACATATGTTTATTAGTTTGGTTGTATTACTGATTTTTCAAAGTGAATAATCTATTTTCCCAATTAACTCCTGGATCTCCTGTATAAGGGTATGTGTTTTAAAAATTAATATTTTGTGAAAAAAGATTTAATTTATGATAGAAGATTTATAAATCGGTGTTAAATGACAAAACAAAGGTAAGAACACAGAGTCACGGTCAAAACACGCCCAAAAATTATATGGATTTGATGAGACCGTGACTTTGTGTTATAAGTGTAATTTTTTTGAAAGATACTGAAATAGAGGCATTCGAATTAAGCTTTACAAAACTTCCAACATAAAAGGACATAAAAAGAAAATACAGTTATTTCCAATAAAATATTGGAAACAAGTGATCTTTGAAAAAACTCCACTTTTGCTGAAAATCAAGTAAATTTGTTGAAAAAGCTAAAATAAGTCATTAAATTTAACACTGAAAGCTGAATTTTTTGAACAAAAAATTGATGTGTTAAATGAGAAAAAATTATAAACAAATTTATTTACATCTTACTTAGTCCTTAGTTATGGGCTTTTTGTAAATTTCGGACAGCAAAAATCTTCCTAAAAATCCATTTTTTGACAGCACACGGTATATTTTTTGGAAAATGCAGAAATTATATCAAATGATAAACTTAAGTACAGATTTTAAAACAAACCACGTTTTGAGTTTTGAATATAAATAAAAAAACATTTCTGAATCCAAATTTATTCATTTTCATTCAATTCTGTGATTTTTCAAAAAAAATGCCAAACTACGCATGACATAAATGTAATAAAAAAACATACACACATTTTCTAGTTATAAGCATGTTGAGAATTTTTTAAGATAAGGAGCAAAAATTAAAAATAACAATCTTCAATTTTTGCTCATTTTTTTTGGAGGCATTTTTACTATTTTAAATTTACTTCTGATATTTGTGATTTCTTAGAGGCGTTTTTTTCCAGGTCAAATTTTATGCATGCCAAATTTTTCTTATTTTATTCCAGAAATTAAAAAAAAAAGTTGTCCAGACATGTCTTTAAAATCATTTAATTCTTTAACACAATTTTAGATATTTTTATTTCTCGTTTCAAGCTTTTGAACGATTTTCCAATTTTATTCCAGGCATTTGAAGTAATTTTATTAATATTCTCAGCAGTTGAGGTAATTTTCTTCTGGATTGTCGGGATACTTGAAATAAGTTTCTTCTTTGCATTTGAAACAATTTTCTTCTAGATTTTCAGCATTCACTTAAGCACTAATTTTCTGTTTTATTCCAAGCATTTAAGGTAAATTTAAAATTCTTCCTACCAGTTCAAGAAACTTCTAGGTTTTTGGGAGATTTGAGGTACCAGTCTTCTTCTCAACTAATTTCCAATTTTATTCCAGGCATTTCAAATTTCTCTCTTCTATTTAAAATCCTTTTTTTCTAGATTGTTGGCATTCTTGGAGTTTCAAAAACATTATCCAGCTATACAGGATGTTTCAGAACTATGGGATCAAACTTCTGGGGATTGTTCAGTGAATTGAATTGATTGTTCAATGAATTGTCAACAGAAGAATCCATTTGAGTATGGGAACCCATGTCCGGAAATGCGTCACTACGCCACTACGGCCCTAAGACGCGTTAAGATTTATAAAAAACATTAATTACCTAAATAGGATCTGCTGCATTTATTTTTACCTTTTGTACATGATACCATAACAACAATTGTTTAAAATCAACGCTGTCAATGTCATGTTTAAAAATTTTATAGCTTACAATTTTTAAACATTTATTGCTAATGGAAAACTTTACCAATCAAGAATTGGCGGATATACATTTATCATACGGAGCAACAAACTGCAATGCACGAGCAGCATCGCGGTTGTACCATGAACGTTATCCCGAACGACAGAATCCTGGATACAAAAAGTTTATTGCAGTTCATCGGCGACTCGCTGAGTTTGAAATGTTTAAGACCAAGATGCGTGATACTGGTGTTGCTCGAACCGTAAGAACGGTCGAATTTGAAGAAGAGGTGCTTAGGCGAGTTGCCGATGAACGATCAAATAGCACACGTGACGTTCCTAAGAATATGAATTCGAGTAACGCTTCTGTCTGGCGGGTACTACACGAGCAACAACTCCATCCTTACCACTTCCGGAAAGTTCAAGGTATGACTGTAGCCGATTATCATCCTAGAGTTCAATTTTGTCGATGGCTTCTGGATCACATCATTGCACAACCAAATTTTTTACGATATGTTTTGTGGACCGTTGAAGCCTCTTTCACAAGAGACGGTATTTTTAATAGTAGGAATAGCCATGTTTGGGACGAAGAAAATCCTTATTCAATTTTTCCAAGAAAACATCAGAATCGTTGGTCTGTCAACGTATGGGCAGGCATTGTTGATGATTATTTAATTGGGCCATACCTTCTACCGGAAGGGTTAACAGGACCTATTTATCTGCGTTTCTTGGAGGAAGTTTTCCCAGAACTCCTTGAAAATGTTTCACTAAATGTTAGACAGCAAATGTGGTTTCAGCGTGATGGAGCGCCGGCTCACTTTACTGTACAAGTACGCGAGTATTTGGCTCAGCGGTTTGGGCACCGTTGGATTGTCAGAGGTGGAGCAGTTTCTTGGCCTCCTAGGTCACCCGATTTAACGTCGCTCGATTTTTTCTTGTGGGGATATGTAAAGTCTTTAGTCTACGAAACTCCAGTAGAATCAAAGCTAGACTTAATTGGACGAATAACAGCAGCATTTGAAATCATTCAAAACGAGGATTAAATTTTTAGTGAGGTCCGCCGAAATCATGTGCGGCGTTTAAATCGGTGTATTGAGGTTGGAGGAAGAAATTTTGAACAATTGTTGTGATGGTATTATATACAAAAGGTAAAAATAAATGCATCAGATCCTATTTAGGAAATGAATATTTTTTCTAAACTTAATAAACGCGTCTTAGGGCCGTAATGGCATGGTGACACATTTCCGGACATGGGTTCCTATACTCAAATGGATTCTACTGTTGCACTGAATAACCCCTAGAAGTTTGATCCCATAGTTCTGAAACACCCTGTATAATAGCTTAACAATTTAAATTTATAAATCATTTACCCGACGGTCTACTAATATTTAAATTGCTTACACAGATCACTCCTTTATGTTCCTGGAAAGTCTGCGAGGTTTATTAGAAACCGCAGAAATATAAAAAATGATGATTTCATGCAATAACAACATATTTCCTAATAAATATACCAAACCACTTAAGATTTAATATGAAATTTATACTCCAATACAAACAGAAATATAATACGCGTTTCGCCATATACGTAATATAAATCCAAACATTTAGCTTCCATTCCGCCCATCAGACCCTTGTTTCCATTAAAATTTAATCTTCGCCCATTCTCCGTTCGTATAAACTTAAAACTGCCGAAGAATCATACGATATCAGTAAACCATTCAAGTTATACCGCATATAAACGATAAATATCGACTTATGAGCCTTAAAACAGCGCGGGAAATGAAAACAAATGCCTCCGGTATGTAACTCCGGTGAGCTCATCAGCCTGCCCACTTGATGGTACCCGTTTTAAAACAAAAGAACGGCGGCCAATCAGGTCGGGTGCCCGCCGGCTACCAATCACGGTCACCTGTCTAAAATGAGGTACCATAAGGTTTTATTTTCATCGGTGTGTCGGTACGTTTTTTGTTCGCATCTATATTTTATTAGGATTTCACTACTCATTGTAAGAGATATTTTTTATATCGTACTACTTAATTTGCATCCATTCTGCTTAAGACAAGAAAACAACGAAGGAAAAGATTTCAGGAACCTTTGCTATTGCAAATTTCCAATATGTAATTGAATTAATTCTCAAATTCAATAATAAACTCGAAAATTAATTAGCTAAGAAGGAATTTCTATATAAAAGACCTTGATAAGGCGAAGAAAACGGATTCAGAGAATCTCAAAAAAATGGGTTTACACTAAATTTTCTTTGGAAACTCACTTGCTTTTTCTGATGAGCATTATCTTCGCCCCATAGTGCAAATTGTGAAAATTTGTAATTCCTCCCTTAGAAATTTTTCATTAATTGGTCCATAAAATTCTTGTTAAAAATGTAGCATCATCATTGTCGGAATTCAAAATTATTCTACAGAATTCAACTATGCGCACCAGATCACCCTCATCCAGACGTTGCACAGGCGTGTAATGAAATGGGCGAAGACCATTTTTGTGAACCCAACTCAACCCAACCAATGAAGTGGTTGGATCTTCTTCAACTAGTCTTAAAATTTCATCATCAATATTGGCGTTTGCAGGAGGTGCTCCTACACGTTCTATTTGCTGAACGCTGTCAAATTCAGAAATGCTGAGCTTACATGCAGAATGCGTCTATTTGGAAAGCGTCGTACATATACACGTTGAGCTCCAGCTGCATTCCCATTACAAAAACCATAAATAAATAAAATATCAGCATATTCACCATTAGTAAATGTTGCTATTTTGAACTCAAATTGAAACTCTTGTCGATTGAAATAAAACTAAATTTTATTATTGTTAATAATTCACAAACAAAGGGCAAAGAAATGCTCATGGCATATTAATGAATACCCACATTTTTGGTGAATATGATACCAAAATGCGATAGAAAATAAGGCAAATAAGGCAAAATTATATTGCTACAGGGTGACCTATTTCTTCTTAATACAAAAGTAAAACTAAAACCACTACCTCCAAATAAAAATTATTTAAGTACCAATAAAGCAAAGAGCTAGTTTTAAAATTTTGTACTGTACTACTCAATCTACTACTCATTCTAAAGACTATTAGAAAGGAGTACTTTTTACAATAATTTGTATGTTTCATGCACTATAAAAGTTTTTTCAAGGCTAATTGATAGATTAGTTAGAAATTTGACAAGAAAATGCTGCTAAGGTTTATGTATGTGTGTTTGGTTATAATTTAAAAAGCGACCTTTAAAACAGCTTATATTATATTGTATAATTTTTGAAATTTGTATGGACAAAAATTCTATTTCTTAAAAATACAAAAAATTAAATATCTCCAAAACCGTTCAGAAATGTATAGAGGTAAATTATATTTAATTGACAGCAAATAAGCTATACTTTCTTTTCCTGAAAGGAATACGTCTACTTACCAGTTAGCCTGTATATTGAAATCAATAGTACCTATTGAAATTATAATTTCTTAAAACATGGTGGATGACTAGATAATTCTTCAATTTGCTAACTCAGTTTATCTGGCAAGGAGTTTATTGTTGTTATATTGATTTAAGATTTTTTTAATATTACAGTTTTGTTACAGTCAATGCTTCACATATACACATGTGCTTTTTTCGCTATGATGTTGCTTTACATCTATTAGGTATGAAATCTATTAAATATTGGTTTTTATTTTCTATTTTATGTTTTACCCTGTTTTATTAAAACATTATGTATATAATCCATGCCTTACAGAGTATATTTCCCAAAAACATTCAAAAGGCATGTTCATTCATCAGCCCTTCAAAAAAAACCTTAATCTTATGAAAACCTCACCCAAAACTATCGATTAACCTAAAATCACGATGAGCTCATCAATCATCAGAGGCCCAATAATTGCGAGGGCGTGGTCGGCACGCCACTGGTTGTCCGGCACAGATTTGGTATGCACGCGTCCTCCTCGTCTGTGCATGAAATGTACGTGTATACGGGCTTAATGAGGGATTTTATGTGCATTACTCTTGCCTTACTGACTTTGACATGTCGCCTTTATATAAGCTATTCGGCGCAGATGATAGCGTATTAGAGATGTTGATCCAGACACGGTGTGGGGGCAGTAGCGTACATTTAATTAATTTTGATTCAGTATAAAAAAATTCATAGTAAGTAATACCTATTAACTAAGTCTAATAGAGTGGATAATGCAGTGGAGCTTTATGTTCCCCCGGAAATTATATTGGACCCTCTCAGTTGAGTTTTGAGATAAGGTGTGTAATACGAAACTTGCTTGGAATTTCGCCTATACTTCATAAATGCAATAAAAAATATAGCATTCCATTAAAAAAAATGACCGATGACGTCATATCTTTTTTTTTGTCCACCCTGTATACGAAAATTTATGTAAAATAATGCGCAACTTTAAATGACAATCGACGGGTTTGAGCGTTTTCTTAAAAAATCATGTCTCTAATTTTTGTCGAATTTATGCGGAACTTTAGGCCGTCACTGTATATTACTTATGTGAGTAGCTTTAATATCTACTTATTACCAAGCATTCCTTAAAAATTATGTATAACTTTTTGTGATCTTTTGAGATGAAGATTTTCAACATGGAACGTCTGACATTTCAGTTGAGAGATGACTCAATTATTATAAAAAAAACATTTGAAAAACTTGAATTTTTCACGGTCATAACGTTATGTCTCCCTAGAGATATTTATGTCCAACAAATTCATTACATGTTTAAATGAATTTCAAGTCAACGAATATACAGAGCTAAAATTAGTTATAATTAATTAAACAGTTATAAGACCATTTTAAAGTAATTTCTTCGGTATCTGAAGAAATTTTAAATATGTTCCAAATGTTAGTACTACATAAATTTAAATTTTAGTTATTTTTCTTGTGGTTTGTTGGAATACTTAGGGGTTCCGGTTAAGATTTATTTACAATTTTATTCTAATTGAAGTTATTTCAAACTTCATGCATGCACTTAAAGCCATTTAATTCTTTAAGGTTGTTGGGACACTTGAGGTTTCAGAATTTTGAATTAATCTTAAATTTTATTTCAAAAATAATATTTTTTTGTTTAATGGAATATTTGGCATTTCAGACTTCACTACTAATTTTACGAATTTTATTCTTGCCATTTTAGTCCAATTTACGTTTCAGTTCCTGCATAGCGGTTAAAGTTACTTGATTTGTTGGGATATTTAGAGTTCTAGACTTAGTATCTAATATTCAATTTTATTTCAAGCTTTTGAACTGATTTTCAGTTTTTTCTAGTATTTGAAATAATTTTCTTCTAAACTGTTGGTTTTCTTGGATTTTCAAGTTCTTCGGCTAACTTTCACTTTTATTCTAGGCGTTTTGCAGTCATACCAAATTTTTCCCTGGTATATGGCTTCGCCATTTTCTGATGAAAGAATTACTTGTTTCTCATAAATAAATTTTCGAATTATAATACATTATTTTGTTTTATTATGTTTGTTTTATGTTATTTATTATCTTAAAATTGTACCGTCAGAAATAGAAACTGTATTATCATTTTTATTTTCAATATTATTTAAAACTAAATTTGCTTCAGTGATAGTTGATAATTGAAATCGCTAGCTATTTAATTACAGTTATATCCCAGTTAAACCCAAAAAAATGTAAAGGAAAAGATCATAAAGAAAGATCATAAGAACAAGGGCTCATCAATACAGTGCGGCTCTTAATTGTCCCCCCCTCTTATCTTTTGAATGCGTTTATATAAAAATTTGAAATTTGGCACACATCATTAGCAACCTAAATACTACTTTTTTACCTATTCAGGTATAGTAAAGACCAAAATTTGACCACTGATCTTGAGATTATTGAAGAAAAATCCTCATGAATTTGAGTAGGAAACAGTTTTTCAACCAGATGGGACATGGCCTCACGTTAGCATAAATGTTAGAGAATATTAGACTAATACTTACCCTAATCGCTGGATTGGTCGTCGAGGGCCTACCGAGTGGCCAGCTAGGTCGCCCGATCTTACACCTCTGGACTTTTTATGGGGCTACTTGAATCAAAAAGTCTACGTCACCCAACCAGAATCGATCTACGTCAAAGAATAATTGATGCATATCGCAATATTGATTTGCCACTTTCTAAAATGTTCGTGAAGAGCTCTCCAATAGATTATTTTACTGTCTTCAAGTTAATGGTGCTGCACATTTTCAATATCTTTTGTAATGAAAAAGTTTGCTATGGGTAGAAGTAATGACTAAATATTCTAGGCCCATAAACATTCAGAGGGAGCTTTTAAACGATGTATCGTATGACCTCCCTTTCTATTTAATTCTATTTTTAAAAATGGCGTCCCGCCGCCAATTTGAAATTTTGCAAAATGAGAGCTAGGGACCAAAAAGTAGTGTTTTGGTTGCTAATGATGTGTGCCAAATTTCAAATTTTTATATCAACAAATTTTTATTTGGTCATCCTGAACATTCCTAATATTAGTAGTAATTTTCTATTTATTCCAGACATTTATAGCCATTTAAAATTTCTTCCCGGTTATTTAAGACATTCCTTTAATAGTCAGAATGTTGAAAAAATCCCACTTGAAGCCAAGGAGAAATTAAATCTTGTATATTGTTTAAAGTTTCTTAGTGTAGTAATTGAATCATAAGGACGCCTTTTTTGCCGAATGCTGCCCAACTAGGTGTTATTCTCCTAGGTATTTCACTTTTTTAGGTTTCTCTACCCAATTGGATTTTATGTTCTAGATATATGCAGTCTGGTACGTTTTCTGGAACTGAGTATAACTGCAAAATTTAATAAGAAAGGTAGAAGAATCAGCTTGCAGCAGGTTTGACAAAATTATTTGTACAAATGTCAATTTATAAAGAAGATAAAATGTCGATAAGTATTCAGGAGGGCCACATAACTTTTTTTGTGTAAATAATAATTTTCTACAATTTTGTCATGTCAATTTTCTCTGTAGGTTTATAACAGGATTATTTATGAGATAATGGCAGAAAACTGCGAATTTTATGAAAAAAAAATAGGTTTAGTGACACATACTACCTCGCCTTTGTGGGTTACGATTACACGTCCGCAGTGGTACATTTGTTGAGTATTCAATTCTGAGAAAATCCAACCAAGATGATACCATTAAATGCCGCAGAGTTCTAAACATTTAAAAAAACATGAAAGTTTGCGTATGTCTTAAATGGAAAATATTCATATTGGGCGAAAACCTAATATTATCGGCTAAAATTTTCGGAGATATAACAAGCATGAAAATTGGTCTTAAAAATATATACCTATTGAATTCAATGCTTTTATGCTTTTACCAAAGTTACATGGAATTCTTTAAAATTTAAATTTATAAAATTTCATATCGAATCAATGGATTAACTGTTTTTTCCAAAAGGTAATTTTATCCCTTTCTGCTATGGAGCGAGAAATAAGACCTCAAAAAATTTTGTACCACTTTTGTAGGCATAAACCAAAATTGCATTGATTGTAATTTGAGCAAAAATAACAAGGATTTATCGTAATAGTGTCCTTCAAGATAGTTCGAGTTCGAACTAAGTCTGACCGTGGGATTGGGAGGTAAAAATCATCCTTCCGTTTCCTAAATGGGTAATTGTGAGACGGCCTTTCTGGAATTGCTGATACATTCCAAGAAATAGTCCATCTTTTCTCAAAGTGATCGGTCTACATTAAATAGTAAAGTCCAGTGCAACGATATATTAGAATGCCAAACAATGTCATCCACCTTCTATTTACATTGTTTGGCAGGTGGAATGCTGGTGTTTTGACGGGTGACCATTCTAATATATCGTTGCACTGGACTTTAATTAAATAAACTCTAAGTCACAGGTCTCAAATTTATTAGATTAAAGTCAGAGAATTACACGTGTTTCGCCCATACTAGGCATCATCAGATCCACGTGTGTATTCACTGATAAAAAGAACGAAAAAAGAAGCAGAGAACAACACTACATACCTACATACAAGTGTAGTGTAGAAAGTAGTAAGTCAAGTGTAGAAATTAAGTTAAAATTGGTAAAATCGGACGGAGACTAGTTACTACATATTAAAATTATGTAAACAAACAAAAATTTTTGGTTGTTATGGGCGAAACACGTGTAATCCTCTGACCTTAATCTAATAAATTTGAGACCTGTGACTTTTAGTACAGTTTATTTCATTACTATTTATTGCTGATACATGCTTGTGAATTAGGCAAACGGATTCAAATATAAATGAAGAAGGAAGAGTTAATATTTTTTAAAGAATTCTTGATAAGGAGTAATTACTTAGTCTCAGCGAATAACAAACAGATCTCATTCGAAGTTTAAAAATACGCTCAAATTGATTCGGACACAGTCTGGTTGACGTTGTCAAGTTTAACTTCCTGGAAACCGATTTAAGTGCAAAACATGCAGGGCTTAACTTTTTGGATAAGGCATCGATGCAAGTGTCATTGGAAGAAGTTGTCTACAATAAATCCCAAAAACTAAACAGATTCAGGGATAGCAAAACTGGTCTTATGAAGTACAGAAGTTCCAAAGTGTTTTTGTATAACGAGATTTGTTTTAGATACGTTAAGGTACACAGGATTTGAATCGCACCAATTCTTAATGGTGACTGGGTCATCAGTTCTATGTAGTTCCTTAATATCTGGGTTGCTCCAAATGAAACTTTTATTGTCTGCAAAAACAAAGATTTTACCGCTGATGTCCATATCAGCTTGTAAGAAGGCGTCACCACATCAACCCTTACAATCTGATTTCTGTTATTAAGATATGACTTAAACCATTCGAGAAGTGTTCCTCTGAACCTGTAGCGCTGTAACTTATTAATTAAGGTATTATGATTTACACGAAATAAATTATTGCTGTCGAATTATCCTTGCTTAGACAAGAGGGAACTACAGTACCGAGCAAAAGTGGAGAAACATTTTATTTAATAAATATAAAGCCAGAGTAATCGACTATTGCCAATAAACAAATACTTACATTATTTCTTTAGGTTCAAAGGAATGCAAAAACAAATTTGGTATTTATAAATTCTTGCAACAAAAACAATCTATTTGCACAGCTTAACTACAGAATTACACTTTACTTTTGTAGTTAAGCTATGCTATTTGCTTATCTTTATTTTATGAGGAGCAAAAGTAGAGAAACATTTTTAAAGTTCTTAGTTTATGTTTGCTTATTGAAAGCAATACACAATAATATTTTGTTAATTAATAAAGAATAACCTGTAAATATGCCTCGAGGTATTTGGCGTTATGTATAAAACAGTTGATAATATCAAAATATCAATCGGTTGTTAAGCAAGCAATCATTGCTAAGCAGTTAGGATTAAACCGCTCAGTCGTTTCCAAAACCATAAAGTTATAATATTGTACACCGCATTAGGAACTCATTAATAAGTCCACCTAAAACTGGTAGGCCTAGAAAAACGATGCCTAGAGTTGACGAGAAGATTAAATCATAGCTCTTAAAAATCCATTTAATACAGCAGTGGATATAAAATCTCAACTAGACGATGTAAATATTAGTGTCCATACAGTTCGAAGACGTTTAGGGGACAGTGGCTTGCCGGCAAGAAAACCATCCAAGAAACCCTTCATTTCGAAGAAGAATCGAACCCGCCCGACTTCAATTTGCACATGACCATTTAAACTGGTCAGAAGCAAGATGGAATACAGTATTATTATGTTTGGATGAAAGTAAGTTTAATTTATTTTCTTCTGATGGTATTTTATGGGACAGGCGTCCTAAAAATAAAAGAGTTGATCCAAAGTATACTTTGGGCACTATTAAGCATGGAGGGGGAAATGTACAAGTGTGGGGTTGTTTCTCTGGTATGGAAATGGGCCCCATTGTCAAAATTGATGGGATTATGGATCGGTTTAAATATTTACAAATATTAACTGATAATATGTTGCCATATGCAGAGGAAAACATGCCATTGCAATGGAGGTTTCAACACGACAATGATCCGAAGCATACAGCTAAAATTATAAAAAAATTTTTGAGGACAAAAAATTGTTAAGTGGCCAGCTCTTAATCCCATATAAAATCTATGGGATTTAGTAGACAAAAAAATTCGTAAGGAACATCCCGAAAAATTTAAAAATGGAGACGAGTTGTTTGAAGCTGTTGAAGCTGCATGGCATTCTGTACCCAAGGAGACCTTAGGGAATCTGATGGATCTGGATCTATGAAAAGGAGATGCCTTGCAGTTATTAAAAATAAGGGATTTGCAACTAAATATTAATTTGTTGTTATTATATATTTTCTTTAAATATGTGTTTCTCTATTTTTGCTCCCTGTTTTTTTTTAAATTAATTTACATATGGCTTTATAATAAGTAGAATTATATTGTTTATGTTTTATTTTTATTATCTAGTTTAGTGTAGTATTATAGGATTAACAAATTTTAGTTAATTTTAATAAACAGAAAATAAAGAAACCTTTTTTTAACCAATCTTTCAATGATTTTGGATAACGTGGGTAGTAATGCAATTAACCGATAACTTGATCTCGTATCACCTTTTTTTATGTAAAGGAATAAAATAAAGCTCTGCTATTGTTATGAAAAAGTAAAAAAAAACGGTATAAATTCTCATTAACCAGTTATAAGGGTGGATCACGGGTTCGTTATAGGAGATATAATATATCTCGTGTTGAAAAAGTTTTGTTGCCAAAAAACAGTGCACTCATTCAAATTACTTTAACGAATTAACCCTCAAATTTGCATTAAATTTTTTTCGCTTTCATCCTACGCAAATAAAGTATTTTTTTCGGTATGTCACAAAATTTCAAGACAGGAGCAAAGAAAAAAAAGCGCCCTAGTGCACCACATACGAAAAAATGAAAATAAGCATATTGAGCAAATTATCTGGTGAAAAAATTTAATAATAACCCAGATTGGTGCAAGTAAGTTAACGGCAACTAACTCGTAACAATAAATATCATAATCCTTATTAGTTCTTACCTTTAACTCTAAATTCACGATTAATAATTGTAGCCATTTTGTAGATATTTCTTTCTGTTATGTGCTACAATGAAATCATTATCTTGATAATTAACATTGTCATTCATTACTTTCCATGTATTGGAACAGTCAATAAAAAGCAACGTTGATGCTGTCACACAACATTTATTTAGGATAAGCAGCTCACAATACATCAGCTAATACTTTAAGGTTATGAGTAAGTTACAACTTTGCTAAAGTTATCTACTCACGTAACAATAATTTTAAGCGGTTGTATACGACTAAAAAAGTTTTAATAAATTAAGGAGATACTCATAAAACAAGTCAGTCCAATATACCCAAGCTGTATGAAAAGAAATAAATAATAAACACATCATAGCTATTTAATTAAACTGACAGAATATTTATTTTATAATAAACTATTAGACACTATAGTGGGTGCGAACTTTACCTTAACTCGAGAACTTTGGCTGTTAAATAGATTTTTTGATTTTATAGCTTAACAACATAGATTATGCCTTAATGAAATAGAATTTTGTGCTTAATTAGTAACATCTTTTAGACTTTTTGTAAAGTTATATGGGCATAAATAAAACAATATAAAAAAAAAGTTTTATACTTACGAAGTAAGAAGAATATGTTGTAAAAATATTCCGATCACATGTGCTTTGTTAAATTTATTTTAATTATAAATTAAGAAAGAGGTAGTACGTCAAAAAGAAATTTTTTTGTTAGTAAAAAAATTAAATTGTTAGGACAATTCAATGCAAGAAAATTACCCTGTACTTTAAATGCTTTTGCTGAAATCCCAATTTAGAAATTCAGAGAAAACTTTACTGAGAGGCCAAAGTCAGCACTTACGAGCCTAAGCGTAAAGTGATTACAATAACAGCAACTACTACACGACTTTACTACCACAATTATGTTAAAATGAAAAAAAAAGGTTAATTAATCATCTTTCTTATTATAAATGACGGCCGACTGGTAGTTTTCTTCGGTTTGGTCCTTGTCGCCCCATCCCCAAATCTCGTGGCTACCGTCCCCGGTTCTCAAAACGCGTTTCTCGATCATATCTTTGGATACCGTTTTCAGTTCGTAGGCCCAGCCGATTTTCGCGAAGAAGTTGATGATGGAAAGGGTGAGGTTGATTTTGCCGAACTCGGCCGCTTTGTAGTCCCACGGGAAGGTGTGGTGGAAGTTGTGCCAGCCTTCACCGATGGCGAAGAAGGAAACGAAACGGTTTTCTACTGAGCTGATATATCTGAAAAGGGAAGAACATAATAATAACTAGTACCTTCAAAATAATTAAAAGCCTACAGTATTTGGACATAATGGTTGAAACAAATTTAATTTGCACCGAAATTTTTTATCAAATAAATAATAAGCAAGAGTACATTTGCACTCGTATTTGAACATTCCCTTCAGTTAAAAATATTTTTTTCTGATACTTGATGATAAGAAGCGGAAATAAACACATACTTTTATTTTTATCCGTCAAAAATGTTGTAAACTTTTAAATTTCGTTTATTTATAGTCAAAGTGTGTATAAAAGTATATCGGTATTTCCTATAATTTGCCGTTATGGAATTCTGTCATACTAAAAAACGAAGCTGCCCGAGTTGTCATCTATTGGTAACTGAAATTATTTACCAATATACCAAATCCATTCAAATTTTACTCCCTAACTTTACTATTAAACAGTTGGTAGTTAAAAAAAAAATTAATACGTACTTGTCATAAGGCCTCCATCCCCACATATGAGCCGCCGAATTTACCAACCAAGTTCCGTGTAGGGAGCAAATGTACCTAAGGATGTTCAACGAGAAGGCATTTAAGTACGTTTCTCCCCAGAGCACCATCGGGATTATGGTGGGAAGTATGAAACATATGAGGGGCATTAGCATCATGAAGTATTTGTGTTGGAATCTGAAACAAAAACAAACTATATTTAAATAAAATTCAATACAGTGAGATTTTTGTTTAGGTTTGTTCACAGGTTTTTATCCCTTCGCCATAATATTCACACATTTTTTATTTTTTTAATATTTTTAGTTTTCTGTAATTGCGATTTCGGACTACGTTTGTTTTTTTTGTTGGAAAATGTAGCAAGATTATGACCATAATTTTCTAGACTTTTTTTCCTTTATATGCAAATTTTACAATTTATCAAAAATACTTTAACAATTTATTTAATGACTCAAAACAACAAATCTGTGCGTTTAACATTCTAATTTTTTTCTTTTTCCCCGTCAATATTTTATCATTGAATGTCTAAATATGTCAGAATATCAAAGTATTTATTGCGAGTAACTAGTTCGAGTGAAAAGCTTATTTACTAAGTTTATTCGATCAAAGTAATCTTTTTAGTGCTTTTAGAACCTTTGGTGTGACACGCAAATTACGAGACAGTTTTACTACTAACCAAACCCCTTAATTTTTGCTCTCGACCCGTGTTTCGCTAACAATGTTAACATCTCCGGGATAAGAATAAAACTAAACTAAACTTACTTACAAATGGACTTACACAGGGTTCATCAGCAAGGCGTACGGCTAAAATAGCGCATGTACTATACCGAGTAGAAACAAACTTATGTGACATGGGTAAAAGGTTGACAAAAATCTACAAGCTAAAAATAATTTTACATATACAGGCAGCGTCAAAAATAGGTCACGGAAAAATATGACTTTATAGTTTTGAAGACAACAAGATTTTTACACTGATACCTCATTTTTTAAATTTCACTACGGGGTTGCCACGTAATTCGCATTTTTAGGATATTTTAAGGGATTTATTAAAATTCTTATAGCAACTGCTGTGTTCAATCTAGATTAAAGAAAAATTTTTAATGTAGTTGTTTACGGTATCAGCTTTATCTTTCAGTAAAAGCCTGAAGTGTAACGTATGAAAAACATGAACGGGTAAAACCAGCTATAAACGAAGAAAATAAAATGATGGTAGCTTTAAGTCTAGTTGAGACGCCCCAAGGAAGTACTAGACAACTTGCTAGAGAATTACCGGTCTGTATTAGTGCCAGTTCCATTACACGAATGCTTCGAAGTGAACATTTTTATCCTTACCATATACAACTGTTGCATGAATTACAGCCACAAGATTATGAAAGACGACTTACTTTTTGTCAATGGGCACAAAATATGATGCAGCAACCTTTTTTTTTAATTTGGTACTTTTCGGATGCAGCAACTTTTCATAATAATGGCTGCGTTAACAAGCACAATTTTCATTATTATGATACCAGCAATCCTTTCTTTACACGTGAAACTCACCACCAACACAGATGGTCTATTAATGTTTGGGCAGGGATTATTGGAAATTATGTCATTGGACCGCATTTTTTTCATGGACAGGTGAAATGAAAAAACATTTTTTTCAGGGCACAGGTGAAATGTACCTGGAATTTTTACAAAATGGACTAAATGAAATGTTAGAAACGCTGTCTGCACATTATATTCAGGACAGGATTTGGTTTCAGCAAGATGGACCTCCAGCTCATTACAGTCAAGCTGTAAGGCACTATTTAGATGACCGGTTTCTAAATAGATGGATAGGTAGAGGTGAACTAGTACAATTGCCACCCAGGTCCCCGGATTTTACTAAGATTGATTTCTTCTTTTGGGGATATATAAAGGAGAAAGTCTATCAAGTGACTCCAACCACAAGTGATAATAAGCAATAAAAATTACAGAGGTTATCTGAATTATAACACCTAATATGTTAGAAAAAGTGAGTGATTCATTTTTAAAAATGAATTAATGCTTGCGCACGAAACTTGTGAAAACACGAAGCGAGGAGGCCACATTAAGAATAATTTGTAGTGTAGTTATAATTTAATTTTAGGACAAGTTTAAACTTTTATTAGTTAGTTTTAATACATAATGGGCTTGGAAAATTTAAAAATATATATATATATATATATTTTCCCAAAAATAAATACAACATAAGTTTATAAGAATAATGACGTTTATTTCAAGTTGTTAGGGTAAGTATTTGCAAAGTTATAAGGCTGCTAGTCTGGGGTTTTTTATACCTCCCGAGATTCCATCCCAATTACGCGCTACGTCATAGACGCCGACGCGACGCGACGGTGTATTATAGAGCGCTCGCTAGCCAGCCAGCCACAGCCTAGTGCCCAGGCGTTATTTTGACAGGGTGGTTTTGTTTGTTGACATTTTGACTTTTAACTTTTATTATTGACGTATTTTGCTTGTTGACTAATTACAATGGAGCAGGGATTTGTTCGTGGTCAGTCACACAACTTACCCATTATATAAACGTAAATATTTTAAAACTATAAATTCTATTTAAAAATAAACTTTTACTTTGACACCCTGTTTTTCAAAAACTAAGCATTTTTCTTACGAGGAAAATGAGAGGACCTGTAATTACGCACCTGAAACGAGCTGCTTGCCACCAAATCTGCAAAAATGTCATCTGGCAATTATTTTTCCTACGAAATTTAAATCAAAACACTGAACATCCCACTTTGATGTAATATCCAAAAAGTATAGATTTAACCAAAAATTTTACTTAAAAAAACCAAGAATCTCTTAAAATACACTCAAAAACAGGTAAGCAAGTCACCATAATGCGAGAAAAATTCGGCTCACTTCGTTAACATTGTAAATATAGGCTAATACCGGTCCAACCATTTTCCTTGTCTAAGGCGTTTTTCGACATAGAACATATGTACATATGAACTTATTAAAATACAATACAATATTTATAGCAGGTATGTGGAGCAGACATTTTGAAAAACACAAACAACAGCAAAAACATGCATAAAAATATTAACAAAGCAGCGTGCGCGGTCGACATGCTAGCGTCGGTCGTCGCGTCCACTTGGGCGCCTGTGACGTATCATCCCGGCCGCGCTATTAATTAAAAATGCTAGAGAACTGAAATAAATTGCTAAATTTAAGTTGGAGCCTGCTCTTTTTTACTAAAAAATAATCTAATTGTCGTTTCCAAGCTCATTGTTAGTATACATACATACATAATTAATACAGACGATTTTATTGGCATCGTTTTTTAAAGAATGTAAAATATCTCAAAAAAAGGGAGTTAGGTGTAGGACATACTTTGTAAGAAATGTAGACATTAAATAAACAAATTTCATGAAAGAGAAAAATACAGGGTGTTCCATTTTAAAAAATCGAGTTATTGCATATTTTATTTGAATAAAAAAAATGGGGTATCAGTATAAAGATCTTGTTGTTCTCTCTCGCCATTAAATACAGGTAGTTTTATTTGAAAAAAACTACATATTTTTTTATAACTTATTTTTGATGCATTCTGTTTATGTCAAATTATTTTTAGTTAGTAGATTTTTGTCAACCTTTTAACCATCATAAGTTTTTTCCACTCGGTAAAGTTTAGGTGCTATTTTAGCCGTACGCCTTTCTGATGCTAACTTCTTCTTCAGTAATTCTCTTAATACATCTTATCCCGAAGATGCTAACATCGTTATCGAAACACGTGTCGAGAGTAAAAATAAAGAGTTTTGGTTAGCGGTAAAACTGTCTCGTAATTTAGTAAGATATAATATGAAAATATTCTTTTAACTTACCTCAACAAAGGTTCAGCATAAAGGTCAGACATATCTACTCCCTTGCCCTTCACTTTAACCTCATCGTGTTTCTTGCACAAAAGCCATCCCATATGAGAGAAAAAGAAGCCCCTTTTAGCATTGTGAGGATCCGCGTCTGTTTCTTGGAATTTGTGGTGAACTCGATGATCTCTGGCCCATTCGATTACGGAGTTCTGGTGAGCGATGGTTTGACATACAACCAAGATCAGTTTCAACGGCCATTTAGCTTTGTAAGACTTGTGGGACCATAATCTATGAGCACCGCCAGTAATGCCGAAAGCTCCCAGATGGTACATGAGAAATCCTGGAGAAAGTTTTCCTGTGAAAGTTGTATAGGTTCGGGGTTGTTATTTTACTTACCATAACCGACTGTAGCCCATTTAGCGCTAGTGAAACAGTTGTATAGTCCATACAAAGCAATGAGGTGCAGGGCAACAAATACAGCAACGTTTCTCCAGACTATTTGGGCGGGCCTGTCATCCGGTTGGTAAGCTTCCTGGGGAATTTTATCAGTGGTGATGTCATCGAATTCGTTTAGAGGACCGGTGGACAGGTCCGCGATAGTTTGTTTTTCTTTTGGACGTGGTGCCATGGTTTTTCCTGTAAAAGAAGAATTACTAGTATAAAATGGTGATTTTTTCCTACTAAACCGAGAAAATATTGAAGTGCAGATGTGAAAAAAATATTCATAAAACTGTCTTGAATAAAAATATATTATATTTATTCAAAGCAGTTGAAACATGTTTAAATTCAAATAAGTGAATTGTTTCAATGGATAAATTTTCCAGGTTGTGAAAGTTCAAAATGGGAAAAATGTTACTGTATTTAAATTGAAACAGTGAGCTGGAACTTACATTATTCAGCATGTCACAAAAATTTAAAAATTTACGTCGAATGCCTGGAATAATATAAAAATTTATTAAGATCGTGTTGTGAAAGAATTCAAGGACAATGTTCCAGGTAGTGATTTTCTGGAACACTATATTACCAGAAACAACCTTGTGTTCGTTTAGCCGCGAATATCAAACGAACACGAGCAGCGGTAGGGGCAAATGCTATTAATAAGGGCTTTGAGAACATTAAAGACGTTTCATGGATGATGATCCTAGACTGGTCTTTAACTATAATAAGACCAACGTATATTAATTAAAATTCTGTTCTTTAGTTTGGTTTAAGGTGCTTGGCCTTGGAAATTATTGTCTGTCAGCAATAGCTATCAGCGTCATTGTCGTTTGTATTTCGTTAACTACTTATGAGAAGAATTGATTATCGATATAACACACGGACACAAATGCAAGTTACCCGCTTATTCCATGAAAAATTTCCCCATGTTCCTGCCATATCCCAAGGGACAATTGGTAAAAGAAAAAAAAACAGTTTCGCGAGCTCGGATATGTAAGGCATATTATAAAAGCAGCTGCAAATGCAATAAGTGATAACATCAAATTGCATATTATACTTGAGTTTGAGGAAAATTGAAATACTTCTGGTCGAGAAGCAACGCCAATGTTTATTTTAATAATGCTAATATTAGCTAATATTTTAATAATATTAATATTATTAATGCCTAATGTTAATATTAGCCATTTATCGACTAATAAACCGTTATATCGATAATAAAATATATTTCTATAAACTGATACCAACTCAAGAACTCATGGAAGAAAATTTTGATAGAACGGATTTTCGTGACCGCCTGATGGCAAAGTTAGATAACAATGAGATCCAATCAGAGCATATTTTGTTTTCTGATGAATGCACCTTTAGATTTCATGGTCATGCTAATCGATAAAATTGCTGCTATTGGTCTAAAGAAAATTCGCCCTGGATGAGAGAACAACATCATACCCAACACCCTGAAAAGGTCAATGTTTGGTCAGAAATTGTTGAAGATATTCAACATGGCATGTTGTTCATCGATGGCAATTTGAATAATCATAATTATTTTACACTGCTCCAAAATAATATCGTGCCAACTTTAACAAGCCACAACTTCCAGCTAATATCATATGGTTTCAGCCACCACATTAACAAATCAATGTCCGGCACTACCTCAAACCAATGTTTCCAAATCGGTTGATAGGGAGACGAGGACTGATAGAATGGCCAGCACGATCTCCTGATCTGGCATCATTAAACTTCTTTTTATGGGGATACGTGAAAAATATTATCTACCAAAGTAAACCCATCGACTTAGCTGACTTGAAAAGACGAATAACGGTTGCGATTAGTTCGGTCACGCCTGAGATGATATTGAGTAACGTTAAAGCATAGCGAAATTTTTATTCAAGATTAGTATGTTGCAAGGACGTTCGTGACGAGCATATTGAACATCTCCTACATTGACATGGATGTTTTTTTTTGTTGTTTAATTAAGAGATAAGTAGTATTACTTATTAGTTTTGAGTACGTTAAAAAATGTAACCAAATAATTTTTGCAATATGTCGAAAAACACTTAATATCTCCGAAGCAGTTGAAAATTGATATAGGACATTGTACATGAAATATGTTTAGAATATTCTGAACAATCCCAAAATGGAGTAATCTACAAGGTGTCACATTTAAAATAAAAAAGTTGATATTGACCACTCTTACATGACACTAATTTTTTTTATTGGAAAAAATAGGCAAGTAAAAACAGCGTTTTTTTGAAAATGAAAAATCTATTTATTATGGAATTTATTCCATTTGGCTGATTGTATAGTAAGTAGTTGGTTCGATATGAACATTCCTGAGAAGAAAATCATAATCGGTGGTAACTTAGGCTCTCATTTCTCTCCTTTAGTAATTCAGGCATGCGAGCAGAACAACATTTACATGACACTTTTACCCTTTTACCATAAACCGCATGCATATAATGCAACCATTCTTGGACAAAAAGTGCAGCGCCTCAATTCCTGAAGAATATTTTCCCAGATTATTAACCAAATTATGGAATTCTATGATTGAAAATTTTAGCAATAACCTAAAATCAGGTTTTAGAGCTACAGGGCTTTGGCCATATGATCCTTCAGAAGTTTTGAAGAGGATTTGAAGGGCTGTTCCAGAAAATGCCGAAGAGATTCAAGAAACAATGAATCAAAGCCTAATCAATGACTTTTGCCTTTCTAATAAAGAAAAAAATGTTAGGAAACGTTGCAAGAAAGTAGATCCTGGAAAACAACTTAATTAGAGGGAGAAACCAAATAATGAAAACTTTGATGCAGAGCCAGCCAGTGACTGGTCCCTCCGGAATTTAAAAGATGATTATAGATAGCAGTGATAACATTATATAAAAAGAAAAGCTAAACCTAAAAACGAGTATTCTACAAGTTGCTTTAAAAAATGGCAAGATTACCAAGGTCCTGATTAGATGCAGTGCTGTCAGTGTTGTAAATAGATTTGCGGAAGTTGCAACAAAGAAAGTGTAGATTCATTTTACGTCTGCATAAATTGCACAAATGTTAATTTTAATTCCGACGACAGTGTGAAGGATGAGGATTTTTGTATTTTAAACAGTTTTATTTTTTTGTTCTCTTTTGTTTTTTCAATAGAATAAGTTAATATGCTGTTAGTTAGTTGGTGGCAATTATCTGATTTTTAAAATCTGCCAAAGTAACCCCAACAATAAAGCCTTTATTTGTGATTTACTCCAATTTAAGCTAGTTGAAAATTGACAATATTAAAATTTTTAATTTGTTTGAGTTATAGTTTAACAATAGGTCTAAACCTGCAAAAGTAACCCCAATTTACGGTAATACTATGTTGCTGCTTAGAAAATACTTTTCAAATAAGTTCACTGCTCTGTTCAAAACAGACGTAAAATATTGCAATTGATTCTAAAAATTTTTTAAAAATATAAATAAAATATTTTCCATAGATAAATTTTTCTGGCTATCAAAGTTGGAATTAGGAAATTATATTAATGAGATATTTTGACTCGATATTTGCACTAGACCAAACTTTCTAGATGTTTCCCCTCATACTGAAAATATTGTTGTAAGTAAATTGTACTTACCTAATCACACAATCCCTGGTAAGTTTCCTTGGTATCACTCAGATGATAACCTGTAAAAAATGAAAAAGCCGTCAGGTTTATATACAAAAAAAAAAACACAACAAATATTTTTAAAATCCCAAATAACATCTGTTGTCATAATGTTTTATTAGTCTTTGTTTCCGCACCGTAATTTTGAACGATCGTAATCTTCCATTGATGGATTGATTACGAACTCGTTTCTACTACATCAAAAAATGTCAACACGTTCAAATCCTGGCCTCGAATAATTTATTGCTATTTTTTACCTGTAAAACACCACTCCAAGGATAAAAAGTTCCAAAACAAGATTAACGAACAAACACGACTATAACAAACAAGTTTCTTAACGCAACTATTTTAAATAAGAGCGCGATCCGCCAATTTATACCACAACTAACATTTTGCACATGCCTAAAATGATGAAGATAATGATGTTATTGATTTATCGTAATGTACACCTCGAGTTCAATGCGTGGCCCAAATATCTATGAATTTTAAATGATGATTCTGGAGTTGAACATTGACCTGTATAATAATTATTATTATTTTGTATTTATTTATTATATATAAATTGGCGAGTCCTAGCACGGTGATATCATCGGATGTTGAGTGACCATTATTTTGCACAATTTGTTACGAGATAAGGTGGAACGGAGATTTTTCAGACGTTTTGTTGCATCATCGAGACTATGGGTTAAATACAGGGCGTTCTAAGGAAAGCAGTTCTTCCTTAGAACTGATAATCTATTATTACTTAGTAAAGCACGTGTTAAAATCTATAAAAAATAACTTATATGGCGTAAAAAGGTCTTTTAAGAGTTATTTAAAAGACTCCACAAGAGCACGATGAGCACTTTTTGCTATGTCAAAGTCTAAACTATAAGAAATTACTTTAAGAGCATAGCAATTAGAAGACACCTTATTATTAAAACTTAAGCCCATCATCAATTGTTAAACTCAAAAATTTGCCAGAATGGTGCCTTATAATAGGCTCGCTCATTGTTCAACACAACATGCATAGTACCACTCCGTAATTGTTTTAAGATCAGTATTCACAGTCATATCGAAATCTGTCAAATTCCTTTCATGCCATAAAACAGTGGTGTCATCAGCAAATATTCACCTTGCCTTTCATAGAACTGGCAAGTCATTAATATGTAACAGGAAGAATAGTGGTCTTAAGACAGAACCCTGGGGAATAAACTTGTACTTCCTGTGAGGAACAATTGTCAAATTTAAATATTTAAAATTGCCATATGTACAACGCTTTTTTTTTACTGAAAAACTTATAAGTCATTCAAAGTCATTGGAAATGTTGGAGAGGTATGGAATACGTAAAGGGATACTCCTTTAAGGAAGCTAAAATCTTACATATCAAATAAGCGATAAAAAGTGATTATTACAAGAGAAGGAAAGAAATTCTTTTCTGATAAGGACTATTTTTTTCTCGGTATTCCTCAGGGAAGTGTATTGGGTCCCAGTTTACCTGTTCTATATGTTAATAGCTTAGCCAGCGAAATACTTAAAATGATGGAGCACGTCTGGTAAACTTTGCTAATAATTCAATTCTTCTTGTGGTGGCTTCAACACTTTCAGAGCTCCTCCGCTTCTTCTTCTTTGCTCTTCTGATCTCTTCGTTTTGAACACTGAGAAAACCAATTTTATGTACTTTCGCATAAAACAAAAACCCAAAAGTATCCCGGAGAAAGTATTGTTAACTGATCAAACTGTAATGCTATCAAATAGCACCAGATTTTTGAGGATTCATGTCATGACCAGAATCTTGATTGGACGGAGCATTTGGTGGGTGTTTGCAGGAAGACCAACAATGCCTGTTATTCCTTACGAGTTATGGCAGGATATAAGTAGTATAGGGGGTATAAGTAACACAGATTCAAATCTAGCCTTTATTTCACAGAAAAGTGCAATACGAACTCTGCTTCATCTACGATAGAATCATTCATGTAGACAATTGGGTTTACTTAAAATACTAAACAGTTGGGTCTGTAAGTGCTTCCTATATTTGTTCCAAAACAGGGAAAAGTTCCAGCAATTTGAGCCATTTAACAATATTCTAACAAGATGTACAGACCTCAATTTTCCTATTCATAGGCGAACAGCTATAGAAAGCAAGGGGAAGGACTGCATGTTTTAATTGGTTTTAGTGCTGTATTATAATTTTTTAATTAAATAAATTTTAAGTGTGTTTTAATTTTTAAATTGAAAAGTGTAGTTTTAAAGGAATTAATAGATATATTTTTTAAGACGCTTATTGCTCAATTGTAACATGGTTTCGATGTATAATATGTACACATTTTTTTTTAATAAAAGATATTTTGACTTTGAAAGTTGACCTTTTGAATATGAGCCATATCTCTTTAGTTTCGACAGCAGTATTCCGTGATCCATACAATCAAATGCTTTGGATACATCACAGAACGCCACTGCAGTCACTTGACTTATGTAGATTAGCTCAAGAAGACTAAACAAACCATCTCCTGTACATTTTGCTTCCTGAAACCTAACTGGTTAGGACTAACAGATTAAACCTGCTCAAAAATGAAACCATGCTTTTCTTCACCAACTTTAATTATCTCTATATTATAATTTATCTCTAAACAACTTTGGATATGACAGGCAGAAGAGCCTTAAATGAGATGGATTGTTGTGGTCGCCACCTTTATACAGAAGAACAATCACTGCTTCTTTTAGGACAAGCAGGATATGTGTTGTAAAAGAATCATTTAAAACATCTGCGAAAGCCTCTAGTGTCTTTCTTGCCAAAATGATCCTCAAAGACAGCTGATCCCATCCTGTGGAGTTGTCATCTTTAATTTTTTTTAATGTGTCCCTGACCTCCAAATAATTTATTCGACTAAAGAAAGGTTAAGATTAACTTAACTATATTTAGATGCTACATAGAATAATACATTTTCCTGAGTTCAAAATAGATGACCTAGACAAATTTATTTAATTAAAATATTGACTCAAATGATCTTTTAAGAGTTAACTAATAAAATTAATTTTGAATAAACTGTAGCAATATTAAATGATGAGATATCTATAAACCCATTGCATTTGCGCAGAAACTGAAATATTTAGGATACTAAAATAATTTTAAAAATAAGTAAGGAATTGGCATCCTATCAGATTGGACTAAAAAAATCATTACTTTTTCCCTTTTGAACTATTGTGGTTTTCTGTTATTTTCATGTAACAACGATGTTATAAATATACTTCAAGTACAACAAAATAAAGTTATTCGAATATAATTAATCTGCAACAGTATACACTTATCCAAAATATGTTGGCTACATTAAATTGGTTCTGTTAGGCAGGGTACTGAAAGAGCAAACCTAATTTTGATTTGTCAAATTTATTTTCAAGACTTACTGCGAAAATTTTGAATGTCTATTTAAACAAGAAATCAAAAATACATTGGTATAACAAGAGAAAACTATGCTGTATCACAGGGGAATTTGTCTTTTCAATGATTTGTTTGCAAACATAAAAGCATTTTCAGCCCTGTAGGAATTTACATAATTAGTGAATTAGTTGTTACCAAATTCTTAATTATTAATGTATATTTTCTGTTTCCAATATTGTAAAATATATAACTATTTTATTTATCTATACATCTATTTCATTTAATTAAAACCACTCTACATTAAAAAAAAATATGACATTTTTGCATCTTTAGCTTCTTTTACCAGCTTGACTAATAATAATTTAATATAATAAATTAGGAATCTTTAAGAGTCAACATGAATATTTTTTGGACTGCTTAGAAGAAATATATGATTGTTTTTTGTAGTAAAAACAAGTTCATTATGAACGAACAAAGTTCACTACATCACAAAATTTTAACACATCCTGTTCTCGAAATATTTCTTGCTATTGTTTACCTGTAAAATAACACTCCCTGGAGACACACTCCTAAAATAATAGTAACGTACAAAGACAAGTATAACAAATAAGCAACTATTTTAAACGAGAGTGCGATTCGCCAATTTATATGACAACTAACATTTTGTACATGCCTAAAATCATGAAAATAATGATGTTATTGATTTGAACGTCGACCTACATAATAATTATATTGTATTTATTTATGTTTATAGGTATTATGTATTTAAATTGACGAGTCCTAGCACGGTGATATCGTCGGATGTTGAGTGACCATTATTTTGCACAATTTGTTTGAGATAAGGAGGAACGGAGATTTTCCAGAAATTTTGTCGCATCATGGAGACGACTTTTGATTGAATATAGCAGAGGTCTTTTAAAAGTCGTTTAAAGGACACTAGATGTTAAGACTGCTTCACGACAATGTTTTTTTCTGAAAGGCAGGTTGTAAAAAATATATTTCCTTATTTTCAACTTAGACGACCTGGAAAAATATATTTATTGAAAAATGATCTTTTAAGATTTAACTAAAATGTGTGAAGACCACTTAGCACTAGTTTAAATTGTTCAAAATATTTAAGTTGTTCGATTGTTAAGAAAGAAAATTCTGTGTACGGGACTAGGTACAAAATACTTATATATTTTGAAATCCAAGATATTAGTACTGGTTTACTTTATTACCACCGAGTCATTTATTTTTATAATAAGATATGTTTTTTCCAACTTGTTCTATAACCATATAAACTGTATTTTTAATATTTAAGCTTGGATTATTATAACATAGCCAATCATAATACTTTTTTAGCTAATTATTCACTGTTTCTTCAACTTCTGTTTTCGTAACTTCCGAAAGACTATCACGAAAGTATTTGACTTTTAATCCTAAATGTTTAAGATGATAACAAGAATAAATGAATGTCTACTGTATCAAACGCTTTTTGCAGGTCAACAAACACAATATTTATGAAATCTAGTAGATGTTAAATATCCAATACGTCAAAAAACATTTTTGACGTATGTTTCAATTGTTATATATAGACACTGATTTTATCATCCACCCCAATAATTTTGCAAATTTTTGTTACAAATCTCTAGTACTATTTCCATGTTTTTCTACCCATCTTATCGTCACTTTGTCTTTTCTTGATATTTTTTCTGCATACTATTTTTGTAGTTTTGTTCTTAGTTTATTTAATAATTTTAGAACTCAAGTTTTACAGTAACTTACGATGCACGAAGAGTTAAAACCAGTTTGTTTGTAATCTTTTAACACCTGAATTGAAAAAACACTATTCACCAGAAAACTAAATTCGACAAGCTTTGTAAAATCTCTTAATTTTGATGCGCTTAAATCTTGTTTGCCATAAACATAATTAATTTTATTATTTTGATATTGCAGACTCCTCGTCCCTACTACACCTTCTTCTTGTTGCTTCTTCCTTTTCATTTCTTCCTTCTTAAGTATCTATCCACAAATAAAGAAACCGAAATGTCTCTGTCTAGTTTGGAGCTTTTCAGCCTTTTAAGCTTCTACTGTAAAGTTATTGAGTTACATAATTCAGTTTGCAGCTTAACCCACTTATTTAACACAATTATTTAAAAATTGAAAAAGTTAATGAGAAAAGCTGTTCTTGCTTTATTCAAATAATTACCTAGATATGTTTCTATTTCGGATTTTTTTGTATGTAATTTCATGTTGTTGAATATAGTGTATCGCAATATCAATAAAATTCAACTGGTCTCACTATTTTTCAACAGTAAATGTTCTGGAAGCTTTTTAAGTAAAATATTTGTTTTTGTTAACCATAATATATAAAGATTCTGATATGCTAAAAAAATAGATCGTAAGTATTGAACAACGTAATAACACAACCTAGTAACATAATTACGTATTGAACAACGTAATTATGTTATTGTTCTCTGTAGCATTTAATATTATCTAATATTCTTAATTCTTAAGTACATGTAGATGTATGTACATGTTTCATTTACAACGGTCCAAAGTACATTTTACGCGTAATTTAAGTGCGTTGAAAAAAATACATTATTTTTGTAAGTATCATGGATAATCATAACAAAATTATGCTTAGTGATCCTAATCGTATGTAGCTAATCGTATTCACCATACGTAAGAAAAGCACATTTCAAGATGATTAATGAAAAACGAAGAATAATTAAAAAAATACGTAAGCGTTTTCTATTTTCAGAAATGACAACTATCTTAGACTCAAGTATCAATTAATGAAATGATGCTTCTGGTATAAAATGATTCACAATACGTAAGAAATTCACAATTTTGGCAAGATGTATCAGGCAGTGATAGTCAAATGTGTTAATATTAAATTAAAATATATGAATTTAAAAGACAAAAGAAGGCAAAAAATACTTGTTTTTAAACCGTATTAATCTTTTAATTTAAAAAACAAATTTATTTTTATCAAAAATAAATTGAAATTTTTTTAACTAGTGGAGATACTCCCTGCATAATTTAATTAAATAAATATCATTTGTTGAAATATTAAAGGTTGGTTCGTTCGGAAATTATTTTCATGCAAATTTTTCCGAGTTACAAGATATAATTTCAAATAGGTCGGTTGTTGGTCATGCACAAGTTTATAAATTACGAATGTTATTCGCTCAATGCATTTTTCGATGTTAAGCCACTATAAGACATGAAAGATTCTGAATATTGCATGAAAATTGACAATTTTTTTACATATGTAATCAACATGATTACTGAATGTTAATTGGGTATCTAACATAACACCTAATGCTAGAAACAAAGTTAAAATAACATCAATTTTTACGGGAGAGGTTTGTAGGTTGGTTGTACTACATAATGTCGGTTGAAACAGTGAAATTTTTCAAATTTTTAATAGCGTCAACTGTTAATTTTTACTGATTTTACATTGTTTGTCCAACTTGTCAAATTTTCTGTTTTTAAAAGCATTTCACATTTACTGAACTTTCTGCGAAAATTTTTGTGAATTTTGTTGAATGTCATTAATAAATACTTCATGGACTGTGGGTGTATTTTCGGGTGCCAAGATTGTTCCCATTCACAAGGATCAAAATCTGAGCAATACCTCTAACTTTAGACCTATCTCTCTTTTGTCCACTCTATTTAAAGTCATTTTCTGAAATCCTTGCTAGATTTCAGTTTGGTTATCAGAAAGATCTTAACACGTATGATGCTATTTATAATTTTCTTTATGAATTGGATGCCCGGTTTAATAGTGACAAGGCGTCGGCGGCAGTCTCTTGTGATCTATCAAAGGCATTCGACTGTGTGAGTCATGACCTATTGCTCCGTAAGCTTCATTGCTATGAATTTAGGGGCGTTACACAGTTGTGGTTTTCGCCTTATTTAGGTGGCTTCTTTATTTAGGTCGACAGCGTGTCTTTCTGGGCTCAGAATCCTCTGTGTATATCTCTGAGACGGGTAGTTCCACAGGGATCTGTTTGTTCTGAGACCTCTACTTTTTCTTCTGTATATAAATGGTCTTACAAATCTTAACTTACAGGGAAAGTTAACTTTGTTTGCCGATGACATCACGTTCTCTGGCATGGTCCTAATTGAGACCTTGTATTCGACTTTCCAAAGGGATTTTCGTTGGATGAAATTCCAACTGGCTATCGTTGAACTTTCGTAAGAAGAAAGTGTTGTGTTTTAAAGGCAACCTAAGCGATGTTTCTATTGCTGGAAACACGATTGGGCAGTGTCCTAGTAGCAAATTTCTTGGTCTCATAATTGATAATAAACTTAGATTTAAGGCTCACATAGTTGATCTTGCCAGCAGAATATCAGCTGGCTCTTTTGCTGTTAGTGTTGCGACTAAGGAGTTTGGTGGAATTGCGGGTAGATCGGTAAATTATGCTCTTGTTGAGTCCCGACTACGTTATGGCATCTGCTTTTGGGGTAACGCTGCCTTGTTCAGTCTCTTTTAGTACTGCAAAAGCGAGCTGTTAGATACATTTGCAGGGCTTAACCTCGTGATTCATGTCGCTCATTATTTAGGAAAGAGATCCTCTTTGGTACAGTCACTGGTATAAACATAATGGAATTGAATTCATTTTATTCAAGAACCAACATAAATTTTAATTTATAGAAATTTGACCCGAGAGGTAAATGATTTAAATCTTCCCATTCTTATATGTGCTGTTAATCGTAGATCAATATTTTATAAAGTTGTTTTTGATATTACGAGTTTTTTAGCTTGAAATATTCGTTTTTTTTTTGTATTCATGGCTCTAGTGAATTGTTATAATATTTTCAGAGAAATATTACTTTTTTAATTTGAATTTTAAGTACTTGATAATCTGTGGGTTGAAACATCAACTGATCTGCATTTGGAATTGTCACTAACGATCTTGGCGAGTCTAAGCTACGAATATAGCATATTCTCATACTACACTGCAAAGTAATGAAAAATCTTGTTTCTCAAAAAAAAAAAGTTTATTATTATTGACTGATTTATTTATTCATGTAGAAATGAGAAAAAGCCATACAATATTTCTATCGCATTGCAGCATCACAAAACAACAAAAATAAAAGACTAAAAATAAATAAAAAGACTTGGCTAGTCTTAAAAGTAACTTGCCCATTTGATTCCACAATTTTTTCAAACAACAGAATGATTATTGCGAAGAAAAACAGCAAAGTATTGTCATCAATTCTTGCTCAGAAGTCGATGCAAATGACAATTTTTGACCATCAGGGAAGCCATCAACGTCGACATCATCTTCTTAAAGATTCAATGTTAGATGAAATTAGACCGTTGCAGCCAGGATCACCACCAAACAATCTAAACCGATGAAAAGTGCAGTTTTGACATTGACTGGGATGATTGAAGCTCTGAAAGATAGAAAGAAAAAACCCGAAGAATCAAAAATCAAAAAAGTACCTAGACAAAAGCAACTCCACCAAAATTGCCAACTTAGGAAAAAAACCGAAGCATTCAAAGAGGGGATGATCATTCGAAGATGTTGAGTAATTTGTTTAAACAATTTACCAAAAAAATTAACATCTAAGAATTTAATAAATTGCTGTGAACTAGCATAGTGCTTGCAGGTAAGCAGTATGTATCTGATCTTAAAAAAGATGTCAAAATCTTGATTTCTGTACTGATTTTCTAATGACACGTATGATAATTCTTTTCTTTTTTATTGTAAAAC
This sequence comes from Anthonomus grandis grandis, assembly GCF_022605725.1. Lineage (NCBI taxonomy): Eukaryota > Metazoa > Arthropoda > Insecta > Coleoptera > Curculionidae > Anthonomus > Anthonomus grandis. Next base: position 12,015,405 of record NC_065558.1, read on the forward strand.
ATTGGAAAAATAATAATGACATTAAATAATAGTAGGTTTTTTAATGCAAACACCTTATTTTCTTAAAGTTTAAACAAATTTTCTTTACTGTTCCAATCTACAAACCCTTTTAGAAAAGGGCGGTTTTGTAAGTCTTTTAAATTTTTTATGTATCTTTATACTTAATACTTGCTACAATTTTATCACATAATAAACTATATGAATCTACCCTTCAAACAGTATTAATGGATTTAGAAAACATGTAATCGTTTTGAATTTATCGGTATAAAATTTCGTTCCAACCTAAAAACCCGTTCCAACCTACGAACCTTTCCCCAACTAATTTTATGTCACCAACCAGAAAAGTTCTGACATAAAACCTTAGAACTGGTCACCATACATTTAGTCTTTAATCTATTTAATTTCAATTTATTTGGACGAAGCCATTCGTATAATAATTAAGTTCTTGTAACAGTCTAAGTTGGTAAAGCTCTTGCATAATGAAGTTCTTTATTTAGGATAGTGGTAATTTGCCCAAGACCTGTACCAGAAACAGATGCGATCATTATAGTGTCATCCGTAAACAGATGTGGCACACCATACTTACTTTCCCTTAGAGATGACAAATTATGTTTAACCTTAGTACAATAAAATTCTATATTTTAAAAAATCCTGCATCCAGACTAGGACATTACCTTTACTACAGACATTACCTACACCATACAAACTAATTTTCTGTACAAAGTATGTCTCTGTCAATAGTCTCCAATGTACGTTTTAGGTCTACTAATACGCTTATAACTCATATAACCTTCCACTTATCACACACATATAGAAGTACTCCGACTCACAGGAGCGTCTGCTTCAGAGTCCTGATTGACCCTTATATCAGATTATATTATTTTCAAAGTAACCTTTTAATTGCCTGAATACAACAGTCTCCAATATTTTGTCCACAACAGGTAATAAGTTTATTGTCAAAGGCACCGATTTCACAAGGTTTCGATTTGGAATAGGAACTATGCTTTTAAGTCGTCTGGAATTTTACCTGTAGTTAATGGTTGTAGACGATGGACACTTTTCTTGGCAAAACAATAAAATTCTGATGATAAAACCCTGAAACTCAAAACGTTAAACACTCATAAAAACATCTCAATAACAGTAACAAAAAAAACAAATAAAATCAACGATTCTGCAGAATTAGAACAGCGGAACTTGAAGATGTAGTAAGAGAAAACAATAAGAATATCCATGATAAAGCTTTAACTGATGTTATTTTCATTAGCCGTTATCTATCCTTATATATTTTTTTAATCGTTCCGGTTTTATATCTCTTTTCATCCAGTTTTTACCGGGTATAGCTAGGATATTGTCGGTTCATCTTTTAGGAGGTCCACCAACTGAGTATTTTGTTATGCGTGATCTGCAACATAATAATCTCTTTGCCGATCTTTCCTCTGGCTGTCTGGCTAAGTGTTCTACCAAGATCATTTAGCGTTGGATATTTTCTCGATGATGTCAGTCACATACGTCGAAAAATGTCTTTGTTTCTAATACGATTTTTTGAGGCACTGTAACTTGTTCTTCTTTTTTACTTAAAATTTAAGTTTTGGAAAGATTCGTTCGAAGGCCAACTTTGGCAGATGTGCGATGTAGTTGTTCGAGCACTTTCTTTGACGATGAGGCTATGGTAACTATGAGAACAACATTATCAGCAAATTGCAAGTGAGCAGTTTATAGTTTAGCTAATACCGTTTTCTTCCCAATCAAGCGAGTTTTGGGAAGATAGTATCCCCCTGCCTGACTCCTCTTTCCATTCTGATTTTCTTCGCTGTTGTCTTTTCGTTTAATTTTGAAAGTTATTGTAGCTGTTTTGTAGATGAATAATATTATTCCCGAATATCTATAATTTATTCTGGCATTATGTAAGGCTTCTAAAATGGCGTGTAGTTAGAGTTGAAATCTCTCTCATAATCTACGAAGACTACGTACATAAGGAAGTTATTTTTGGAGCTTTTCTCTATGAGTGTGCGGATCGCCGGGGACCTAAAAACCCGTTCCAACCTACGAACCTTTCCCCAACTAATTTTATGTCACCAACCAGAAAAGTTCTGACATAAAACCTTAGAACTGGTCACCATACATTTAGTCTTTAATCTATTTAATTTCAATTTATTTGGACGAAGCCATTCGTATAATAATTAAGTTCTTGTAACAGTCTAAGTTGGTAAAGCTCTTGCATAATGAAGTTCTTTATTTAGGATAGTGGTAATTTGCCCAAGACCTGTACCAGAAACAGATGCGATCATTATAGTGTCATCCGTAAACAGATGTGGCACACCATACTTACTTTCCCTTAGAGATGACAAATTATGTTTAACCTTAGTACAATAAAATTCTATATTTTAAAAAATCCTGCATCCAGACTAGGACATTACCTTTACTACAGACATTACCTACACCATACAAACTAATTTTCTGTACAAAGTATGTCTCTGTCAATAGTCTCCAATGTACGTTTTAGGTCTACTAATACGCTTATAACTCATATAACCTTCCACTTATCACACACATATAGAAGTACTCCGACTCACAGGAGCGTCTGCTTCAGAGTCCTGATTGACCCTTATATCAGATTATATTATTTTCAAAGTAACCTTTTAATTGCCTGAATACAACAGTCTCCAATATTTTGTCCACAACAGGTAATAAGTTTATTGTCAAAGGCACCGATTTCACAAGGTTTCGATTTGGAATAGGAACTATGCTTTTAAGTCGTCTGGAATTTTACCTGTAGTTAATGGTTGTAGACGATGGACACTTTTCTTGGCAAAACAATAAAATTCTGATGATAAAACCCTGAAACTCAAAACGTTAAACACTCATAAAAACATCTCAATAACAGTAACAAAAAAAACAAATAAAATCAACGATTCTGCAGAATTAGAACAGCGGAACTTGAAGATGTAGTAAGAGAAAACAATAAGAATATCCATGATAAAGCTTTAACTGATGTTATTTTCATTAGCCGTTATCTATCCTTATATATTTTTTTAATCGTTCCGGTTTTATATCTCTTTTCATCCAGTTTTTACCGGGTATAGCTAGGATATTGTCGGTTCATCTTTTAGGAGGTCCACCAACTGAGTATTTTGTTATGCGTGATCTGCAACATAATAATCTCTTTGCCGATCTTTCCTCTGGCTGTCTGGCTAAGTGTTCTACCAAGATCATTTAGCGTTGGATATTTTCTCGATGATGTCAGTCACATACGTCGAAAAATGTCTTTGTTTCTAATACGATTTTTTGAGGCACTGTAACTTGTTCTTCTTTTTTACTTAAAATTTAAGTTTTGGAAAGATTCGTTCGAAGGCCAACTTTGGCAGATGTGCGATGTAGTTGTTCGAGCACTTTCTTTGACGATGAGGCTATGGTAACTATGAGAACAACATTATCAGCAAATTGCAAGTGAGCAGTTTATAGTTTAGCTAATACCGTTTTCTTCCCAATCAAGCGAGTTTTGGGAAGATAGTATCCCCCTGCCTGACTCCTCTTTCCATTCTGATTTTCTTCGCTGTTGTCTTTTCGTTTAATTTTGAAAGTTATTGTAGCTGTTTTGTAGATGAATAATATTATTCCCGAATATCTATAATTTATTCTGGCATTATGTAAGGCTTCTAAAATGGCGTGTAGTTAGAGTTGAAATCTCTCTCATAATCTACGAAGACTACGTACATAAGGAAGTTATTTTTGGAGCTTTTCTCTATGAGTGTGCGGATCGCCGGGGATGTAGGATGACCTAAAGCTACTGGCAGCCACAAAACTTCAACTGGACCAAATACTTAAAATCGTTGATCAATTTTGGACAGACATTAGCATGCATCTTGGGATGGATAAGTGTCGGACTTTTAATATCCAAAAAGGTTAGGTTAATCCAGATAATTTTCAGATAGAGAATTTAAAATAGATCCAGTTAATGCAAGTAGGGGAGACTTATAAGTACTTAGGGGTTAAACAAGCACAAAGAATTGACCATCGGATCATGAAAGAAGAATTTATAAAAGAATTTCAAAAAAGAATAAGACGAGTGCTAAGTACTGGACTTAATAGCAAAAATCTCTATATGGCAATTAATATATAATCCTGTTCAGTGCTGGCCTACTCATTTGGTGTAATTACATGGATATTGCGAACTTACAAAGGAAAATGAGAGCCCTCCTTACTAAGTACAAATACCATCATCCCAGATGTGCGATTGAGAGAACCACGCTACCACGATGCGAAGGAGGAACAGGATTTATGGATCTAGAAAAGCAATTGGACCAACAAATTAATAATTTAAGAAATTATTTTTTCAGAAAATCTGTGGATTCATCTCTCCATGCAGCTATTTGCCAAATAGAGAAGTTTACCCCACTTAAACAACTGAAAAATGAAGAAAATGTAGTAAACCATCAAACGACAAAATACAGAACTGGAAACAGAAACCTCTGCACGGAAGACATATTAACGAGCTCATGCAAAAATATGTTCACAAATGTGCGTCAAACTATTGGCTGATCTCAGGACAAAAGTTTCCCGAAACAGAGGGTTTACTCTTAGCCATCCAAAATCAAGTTATTCCAACGCGTAATTATCTAAAGTTTATAGCAAAAGATCTAACTATTGAAGATGATCGATATAGTTCCGGATGGCGTCTGAGACAATCCAGCACGTAACAGGAGGTTGCCAAATATTTGCGACCACAGAATACAAATAGAGACATGATGCTCATGTCTCAATCAAGCATTAAGATATTGATGTGGAATTTACTAACAAAAAAAATTGCCACCTTCACTTTCACAAACTGGGCACGCCATAGATAAAAACTTTTTTACAATACACAGTTCAGCGATAACTCTTAGGCCTACAAATACAATTAAATTTCGAGAATCCATTAAATTCACCCCAAAATCAAATGTCGATTCCGCCCATAAACTCCATCATCTGCACACACGTGCACAAACCATTGCGGCAACTCGTAATCTAAAAAAAAAAACTAACCCTTAACACCACCGTCTTATACATAATTCATCGCGCTTTAACTTAATAACCGTTTAATGGCAATGATCTATCACCGCCGCGTTATCCGGAGGGTTAAATGTAACTCTCTGGTTAATCCTTGGACAAACAGGACTCCGGGGACTGCCGAAAATAATTTAATTAAAATCGGATCTGGCTCGGGGGTCATTTTTAATTTCGACGCGCCAAAAACAACCCCGTGATTGAAAGTTGCCGGATTAGAGTGTCAATATGGTTTTACTGGGGCAGATTTGTGCCGCTCCGCTTGTTTATCGGGATTAAGTTGATTGTGAAAAATTGTCGACTTGTTATTTAAACCGATTTTAATTTGAACTGTTTAGGAATTTAATGTCAAATTAAGACACCAGTGTTTTAACCCTTAAGAACTTCACGCATACGATAAAGATGCTGCGACGATTTGTGGTTCCTAATTAATATTGTAAACGGAAATGGATTTTCTTAGTAATTGGAAACATTGGAAATGAAGATTATATTGAAGATTTGCAGGAAGTAGATTGACAAGATCGATAAGATGTTATTGATTGTGAGGACAGTGATGCACTGTCAAAAATAAGATTGTACAAATTTGATTTTTATTTTTATTAATTATATTCATTAATAAGCATTGCGTTATTTATAATTAAAATATTTTTTCAGTATTTCCATATATTTCCAATGTTTCAAGAAATATATTTTCAAAATTGTACTTATTCAAAACCTTACTTCTATTCTTCTTCTTCCTTTTCCTTCAGTTGATAGATGGTTGTAATCACTTCTGACTATTTTTGCCTGTCTTTGGTGGTGTCAATTAATTCTACTGTGGTTCCTATTCCTGTCCAATGTTTAATATTTCGGAACCACGATATCATTTCTGCCTAAGCCCCTTCTTCCCTGTATTTTTTTCTTCTATTAATAGTTAGAGCAAGTGGTACTCTACATATTGTTCCTAGCAATTGCGTTCTCTTCTTATCGTCCTCAAAATTTCCCCGTTGGTTTTTTTTGCTGTCCTTGGGACTTTCAAGATACTTCGATAGATCCACATTTCAAATTTTTCCAGTCTATTTATTGTACTAACCTTTAATGTCCAGCCTTCCATACCAAACAACAGTACGGAACATTTTGTGAATCATATTCTGAGATTTAGGTCAAAGTCAGAGTTCGTAAAGGCGTTTTTGAATTTAATGAAGGAGCTTCTAGACTTATCTGTCCCGCACTTGATTAGTATGTCTAAAGACCAGTCTTCATATAACCAAGCCCCTAGATGTTTTACTTGGTCTATGTCTCCGCATTATCGTACGGGAGTTTCGCATTATGGAACCCATCTATTTGCGGATGATTACTAGGAAGTTCGTCTTTTTTATGTTGATATTAATTCACATCCCAACTATGTCCAGGAGCCTTTGAACGTCATTCATAGTATCTGCCATCAAGACATATATGTAATCTATATGTAATGATATGTAAATCATCTGCATACCGTATATTGTTGATCCATGTGCCATTTACTTTGAGGCCCAATTGTTGTGCTTCAAGAGTTTCTTGGAAGATTTTTTCAAAGTAAATGTTAAACAGAAGTGAGAAATAATGCAAATTTTGTGTTTAAAAAATTAAATTTACAATTTTTGTAATTAGTCGCTTTTCGACAGATGTCAACCAGCAAACGATCTAACACCATTATTTCGAATATCCCGAATATTCAAATTTGCATTTCTATTTTTTATTTCATCTTTATTTGCAAGTTTAAATTATTTTTTTCTGGTGGGCTGTTTTATGTAATCATATTTTCCTCTTCCTAAAAAAAAATATTTGTCAATGCCTGTGATTTTGAATTATTCCTCTTTGGTATTTTTCTACAGTCCTGAAGAATAACAAATAAACCATGCGAAACACTGGCAATTTATTTAAAACTGTCTTAGATAGCATTGAACATTGGGTGATATTGCAATCGCTTGCAAATGCAAGAATATACAACAGGTATTCAAGCCTCATTAAATCCAAATACGAAAACGCCACCTCTACCATTCAGTTGAATAACATCACGAAACCTATCAAAATACAAACAGGCAAAAGACAAGGGGATATGCTATCTTCAAAATTATTCACCTTGGTCCTAGACGATGCTTTCAAGCAACAAGGGCAGGACCGTAGTATTTCTGGCAGGACAAGGGTATTTCAATTCAATTTCATTCAGAGCTATGCGGATAAAAAGAGTTTTTTCCCAGTTTTCTGGAAAACTGTTGGACTTAAAAATTATTTTTTTTTTGCATCTGATGCGCACTGACATTCTAAACAAATTTTGCTTTAACAATTTTTTCCCATTCAATATTTTCAAAAAAAAATATAAAAACCAAAATTATTGAATGAATTGAATTTATTTGAGGAAGACTTTTTGGGAAAATTTGGTATAACTTTTTTTGGTACATTTTTCCATTAAATTTTTTTAGAAATACTTTTTTCCACATTTTTCATTCAAAAATTTATCTAATTTCTCAAAAATTTTCTATAACTCTTTTATTTTTTGACTTACGGCTAAATGTTATTCTTTATGATTTGTTCTATTTTTGAATAGGATTCTAAAGCTAAAAGAAAATTTTCCGTATTCCCAATAGTTTTTGAGAAGAGAAGAAAAAACTGTTAACAGGTTTTTCCCAATTTTCTGGAAAAATATTGGACCAAAAAATAATTTTTCTATTGCATCTGATGCGCATTTCTTTATATCGGAAACTAGAAGAGAAAACGACACCGTAGATTCGGATTTTGTTGTCCTAAATTCACTAAAGCGTTTAAATTGTTTCCGTGAATCTTAGGCTGGTCTTCCCAAAAATTGATCCATTTCTTATAACTGTACCAGTTTTTATCCTCTTAATTGTCTCATACATTGCACATTTTCCGATTTCAGTCAATTGCGCTAGTTCTTTAACGATTCGAACAGCCTTTTTATACAAATATTCTACCTTTTCTCTTTTTCCTACTTGCGACATTATTTCACAAAACTCACGCCGCCTGTTACCAAAATCAACAATATTTGATAGACATTATTACTTTATCCATAGCCCACTATCGGCAGCATCTACATATAATGTGTCATTATTTTTAACTTTATCTTTAAGAATCTTATAAAATGTTTCAATAAATAAAAAATTCCGGATACTTTCTACATAGACTATATACCGGGTGGTGCGTCGCCGAGCGGAACATAGGAAATCCCATGTAAATTTTAAGGGGGTCAATTATTGGCTTCCCTGTACATTTTACAGAAAAAATGTAAGATAACTTTTTGAAGAGACCAATCTGACAAACCCTCGTGCAAAGTTCCAAAAAATTTTAATAAGCGAATCTTGAATTATTCAATTAAATGTAATTGCAAATTAAATGCATTGCCAATGTCTCTTCTGTCAAAAACAGCTAAAGGCTACCGCCTGACTTAAATTGCATTCTCGATAGCTGAGTGCCGTACCTGACCTAATTTAATTTTTTAATTATTTTTTCAATTTAAATTTCTAGCCATGTTATAAGCCCGAAGTCATAAATGTTGAAAATCTGAAAAGTCCCGTGATTGCTGCTTCTCTCAAATCTTCGTTTCAAAGCCATCTTCTCTTAATACATTTAACACAGATTTCAGTCTTTTTATTAACTCTTATAAAATCCACCTTCTAGTTTTAAGATCCTTATGAATACCGTTTTAAACCAAGGCAATATATGCATTACTACTTGAGCAACATCGTTATATTTTGATGTTCCATTTTTTTCTGTAACTACTTTCTGTTTAAATGTATTTGTATGTAAATACGTATGTTAATTTCCGTTCCTTATTACGTAATAAGTTTAAATAAATGGGATTCATTCAGATACGTTGACTTTTATTAGCTATAACTCATTTGCATCCCAAATTGTGCCCTAATTAATTTCAAATGCTGTTTTTTTGGTAATTGTTTGGTTAAGGATTTATAATAAATAAATTTAGAGGATAGCAAATTTTATGAAAAAATTTTTTTATCTCCATCTAGGGGCCATATTAACGGATTAGAAGTTCCCCTAAGAAAGCCTCTATTTCCGCATTTAAAAATTCCATATATCTCTCACCAGTTAAAAATCCCTCGTAAAAAATTGGACCAACAACTTTATTATATATACCACACCACATGTGGGGAATCTCCTATCCTGAAATTTTATTTCGTAAAATTCTCGTGAGTTCTGTATAGTCCAAAAATGTGAATTTTTCCTTATTAAATACATACATTCGTACTTGTAAAAGCGCACTCATCGGTCTACAATATTTTATTATATAAAAAATTTTCCTGTCTCTTTTCGCGCAGTATCTCGGCACGAAATACCATTCCAGCACATTTATGAGCGTATTCCAATCTTTGAACAGGGATTATTTTCTATGGAAAATATATAGAATAGGAATACTTCTTAAGTGTCTTGCTGGCTGATTTATTAAAATATACGGACGTCTTCGATAGACTAGGATTTTCTGAAAAGTGACAGATTGGTAAATATTCATTGTTTGCATTATGGTATATTCCAATTACCTTGAAAAAATTATAAAATATCTAATTATTCGTTTTCATTAACTACGCTCATTCGTTATTTCCTTTGAAAACATCTTTGAAGCCTAAATCTCCTTTCTACATATGTTGAATGTTTTTTGAACTGGAACAGCTCTGTTTGGATATAATCTTCCGTATTGTTACGATATTGATAATATAAATGTAATATTTTGCATTTCTTTTTATCTGTGTACCGCATTTTTACACGAATATAAGAAAAACTGACAAAAAGAAAATTAAGAGAATAATTGCAGAAATTAATTTCACATTATTGCTTTTTCTGTCAATATAATTTTGAATATTTTTTTAACTTTCTTAGCAACAAAATAATTGCAAGAATCTGCAGACTTGGCCATCTTATACTCGTCTATAATGACAGCCAGGCAACCAGATCGTGAAATTTAAACTAAAATATTTCAAAAACGGCTGAACAAAATGTTAATATTTTTGACACAAGATAAAAAAACCATCATGATTAAAAAAAATTAAATACAGGGTGTCGTATTTAACATATATTTCGCAAAAACTACATATCAAACCCTACAACTTTTGCGTTTACCATTTTTTTATATACGTTGGTACAAAAAAGTTAAACGTGGTGGGTAAATATAAGGCGTGACTCCGGGCAGGATTTTTTTTATTTGCATGTTAATGCACCGGTATCTTGGCACCCAAAGAAGATATTTGATAATAAGATGATAAGAATGTGATAATCTGCATGTTTTAAAAATAACCGCTGACAAATATACCGTAACCTATTAGTCTTTCCTTACCATGTCCAAGCATCATTCAGCACAAAATCTGACATTGACACAATATTTACATAAAAGGCCTGCGAGAAGTCAATATAGAAACAAATCACCAAAAGGTTTTACCAAAAAAAAACATTGTCCTTTTATATTCCAATATAATCTAAAAGAAAGAAAAAATCTAATCGTGATTCAAAACGCGAATAAAATCTATATAATATATAGGGTGTCCCAAAAATCAACGATAAGCCGAAAACGGGCAATAGACACTCCTGTTGATCTTTTTAGTACTGTGGTTATAATTTTTTGAATCCTAACCTAAATAACCCTTCGATAAATTTAAACAGAACTGCTCACATTTTTAAGAAATTATCAGATTTTTGTTCAACCTGTGTTGAACGTAGTGTCTTTTGTTCATCATTTCCCAACTTTAACTAAGTGTCCTGGAAAAGACAATTACTTCACTGTTTGGTAAGTGATTTTAAAAGTTGGTGTATCTAATCTAAATTTCAAAATGGTAAGATACCTGCTAGATTATTGGTTCAATAGGGGTGTATGTACTACTCCAAGCTAAGTTAATAATTTTACAGTGGAAATAAATGAAAACTATAATGTGTAAATAAAACTAAATTGTCTGCCTCCATTCCTGATACGACTTTACTGGAATTAAAAATAATTAGATTAGTGTACACTTTTTCTCACTTTTTATTAATTATTGTTCCCCGCAAAGTAGGTAAATTTAAATAATTTATTTCAATTGAGTGGCCATGTTCACTATTCAGATAGACTATTCTTCTACCTGTACGGGTATTCCCTGTTTAGAAATACCCCTACAGGCTAAGTAGGGCATGTAGTGACGCAACTTACTAGTAGGTCATTAATTAAGACCTTTACTACTGCAGTACTTTGCTATCCTCTGTTTACAACGCATCTTTCTCTATTCGTGTTAATATCGCGTTTTATTTATTTTGGCTAAGTTATTCGTCACGAATTCTGGACCAAAACTTTTTAATAAACTTCCTCTCAGCATAAAGTTTGGCCTAAATATAAGTATTTTTGAAAATAAATATAATAAGGTAATATTTGATTTGGCTTTTTATCGTTTATCATTGTTATTTTTAGTTTCAGCTTATGTGTATTCTTATATTGTATTCTTGACGATATCCATACATTTTATACAGTGCTTTTCTTTGAAGTTCCCCCCCTCATTTATTTTTTGAACGGGTCAAAAAAATTTTTTGAAACTTGGCATAAGTAAATTGGTCTATAGATACTATTTTTCACTGTAAACTAGGTAGTTGTAAATTCCAAGATGGCGACTGGGCGACATCTTGAGAAAAAATTTTAAATAGAAAGGGGGGTCGTGTGGTACCTCATTTTAAAGGTCTCAATGAGTACTTTATAACCCTGAAATATTAGACCCATATCTTAACTCGTTTCAAAATGGCGGCCTAATAAAAAAGTATTTTTTTTTATTTTAACGTTTTACATTTTTATTATTTTTGAATAGGTAAAAATCAGTGTACGAAAATAAATGCGTCACTATTTTATTTTGACATAAAAACGACAGTTCTAAATGTCAAAATAACACATAAGCGCCATCTTGAATAAATGCATTAAATAGAAATCTTGTGTTACCTCATTTAAAAGGTTTTATTGAGTACTTTTAATATTTATTACATGGACTCGGTGGACTCCGTTTTGACCTGCCTAAAAGTAACAGCCAAAAAAATACACTGTTGCGATTTTATTAACGTTTTTAATAATAATATACAAATAATTTATAATTTTTGAATTTTGGATTTAAAAATTATCCATGTAATAAATATTAAAAGTACTCAATAAAACCTTTTAAATGAGGTAAGATTTCTATTTAATGCATTTATTCAAGATGGCGCTTATGTGTTATTCTGACATTTAGAACTGTCGTTTTTATGTCAAAATAAAATAGTGACGCATTTATTTTCGTACACTGATTTTTACCTATTCAAAAATCATAAAAATGTAAAACGTTAAAATAAAAAAAAATACTTTTTTATTAGGCCGCCATTTTGAAACGAGTTAAGATATGGGTCTAATATTTCAGGGTTATAGAGTACTCATTGAGACCTTTAAAATGAGGTACCACACGACCCCCGTTTCTATTTAAAATTTTTTCTCAAGATGTCGCCCAGCCGCCATCTTGGAATTTACAACTACCTAGTTTACAGTGAAAAATAGTATCTATAGACCAATTTAATTATGCCAAGTTTCAAAAATTTTTTTTCACCCGTTCAAAAAATAAATGGGGGGGAGACTTCAAAGAAAAGCACTGTATATCAGTTGGGCAAATAAAATAATATTGAAAATAAGTGAATATTGTATTGTATTAGACGGCCTTTATTATACCTAAATTATTCGGCACAAAACCCGATATACGCTTTTTGCATCAAAGGCCTATGAGAAGTCAATATAGTATATAATACAAACCACTGCCAACAAGTTTTACCAAAAAACATATATAATTTATTATGAGAAAACATACGAAAAATGGGACACCCTTTACCTCCTATTATATTCCAACCTAATGCAATAAGAATAAAAAGATCTAATCGTGATTTAAAAGGCAAATAAAATCTATATAATATACAGTATAGAGCAAGCACGAATAAATGGTCGGACCGTAGACCTGTCAAAAATATTTATTTTAATTTGAGCTACGGCCATTTTAGGTCCGTGGCCCGGCAATTCGTTTCGCGTTATTTACAGAGGCATAACACGCGATAACAAATATGGCCGAGAGCCGCTTTGCTACGTTGCCCCGTAAAACACATTAAAAAAATTTCTTGGTTTATGAGGAATGTTTATTATAGGTTATATAAGGAAAAAGTACGCGTACAAACGGTCAGCAGTGGGTCTCTCAGTTCCATTGTATTTGCATTTTATATTTATTGGGTTGTGAGTTTTTGTTTATTTCTTCTTACCGGAAACTTGTCTTGATTAAGTCTAAACGGCCTACTTTATCACCCTCTTATCGATCTTCCAAACACCCCGTATCTAAAACTCTTTAAATAGTAATACATTAAAAGAAATGGGAATACCTACAATTTTATTGGAAAGTCGCAGACATCTGTTGCTAGGCTGATGGAGAAGCGGCACTTTATCAAATAAGACATCGTCACAAACCGCTAAGACAAAAAGCCTTAATTTTTTCAATAATAAAATCCAGAGTTTTTCGTGGACAACAACTTAATACAACCATCTTAATTCCTTCAAGAAGATCTGGCACTACCAACTTCCTAGAATGCCTTAATGACCGGATAAACCAGAACCAACAAATATTACATCTATACATTGTGAAAATGTTGTATACAATTTGAAAATGCATTTGATGTCCAATGCTGAAAAAACTTGAACTTTATGGAGTGATGATGGAACATCAAAAGCAGAATGCTGTGGCGGAGTGATTTAGGGCTCAGTGTTGACACGTCTACTATTTGCCGCCCACATTATTCAACTGAAAGAGACTATAGAAACTACCATTAAAAACTTTTCGAAAAATATGTGGGAATCCCTGCACGCATTTGCCACAGTTTTAAAGGGATCTGCAAAAAATAAGAAACTGGCCCAAAAATTTGGGAATAGAGACTAAGTAAATGCAACTGCACAGTATAGAAAATTGGTCCAAAAAAAACACAAAAAATATTAACTGAACAGCAAAAGAAACTAGGTATTACTGTGTCTAAAAGGATGTCCTCTATAAATTGCTAGTAAGAAAATTTCGCTTTCTTTCAGTTCTAGTAATTTTTTTCAAAGAATCTTTTTTCCAGGCAGTTGAAGATGTTCTGGTTAGTTTTTCCAGACTTTTTTTAGACAGTTTGTATGGTAAATTTGTCTTTTGACATGTATCTGGAACATGTTTTAACCCTTTTACGCAGTTGTTACGCAAACAATCTAAGATTTTAGATTTTGCTGCTCGGAAAGAATAAAAAAATTAATTCTTAAATAGCCATTCCTAATATAAAGTGACGTAACGTTAATATACGTTATAAAGAAAAAACTTTCTTGTAAATCGTGTACTATATTCGTGGAACTCATTGTCTCAAGATACAGTGGATAGCAGAAAATGTCAATCCATTTGAAAACAGATAGAAAAAAACTCAAAAATAACACCTCAACTGATTCATAATTAGTCATAGCCTGTAAATTTTTCAAAGTAAAGGGAACAATAATTTATCGGATTTATCTGCCTATAAACTGACAAAATCAAAAAATTATTTATTTTATTATTCAATAAATATTGAAAGTTTTATAGGGGAGGTCTTTTCTCTACATATAAAATGTCAATTCTAATGTTAGAAGTGATGCATTTCGGCAAGTGTTCTTGCCATCATAATACTAGAAAGTTGCTAATTGTCTTCGCAGGTTCACAAAACATGAACAATAGCAAATAGTTTTAGAATGGTACATTGCACGACATCCAGTAAACATTCAGTACACAATAAAAATTACATTAATTTGAGCTATCTCTGAGTAGCAGATTTCTACTGGAGAACACCGAATTGTCAAAATTGGCAGTTTCCGCTCACTGTTATCCAGCATTTATATGCTAAGGTTGGTTCTAAGGTTTTATGTGAAGGTTTTATGTGCTCTCAGGGTCTCAGCTGGGTCTACTTTCGGACACAGATAGTTTCTTCTTGTCGCAAGGATTTTTCACGAAGCATACAAACTACCCCTCAGAAGTTTAATGTAAGGCTGGTATGTTTTAAATTTTACCGAGGTCCTTTTTTCTCTCCTGGAAGCTTAACAAGCATGGATTTATTACAAAATGCCATTTACCCAGCTCTAACAAATAAGATAGAGAACGATCCTGCATACAGTGAATAACAACTGATTTTCCAAAGACAGAGCTCCTTCGCATTATTCGCTAAAAGTGCGCAATTATGTAAATCACATATTTTCAGGGTGCTGGATTGGACGAAGGGGTGCAACTAAGTGGCCTTCTCGGTCACCACACTTAAGTCTTTCTAGATTTTTTTTTATGGAGGCACACCAAAAGCACAGTTTTACAAGCACGAATGCATGACAAAGTTGTATAATTCTCTGGTTAACAATGTGCCATTAAAACAAATCATAAATTTCCATCGTCAAGTATCATGCATACTTCCATCACATTACGGACCAAACAATTGAAGAGGACCCAGAAAATCAAATTATTGTAATTGTTGAACACGGCGATATAAAACGTCCCTAAAATATTCCATAGTTCAAGTCTAGGCATTGGGATGGCCATTCTAGCACAGTCATAGTTTTCTCAGCAAATAAATATTTTACTATTTTAAACGCAGTTTCTTTATCATTCTCTGTTTGAAATATAAGAAATACATCCCCAGACATTATAATCTTTTCTCCATGCTTCACAGTGAGAAAATGTTCCTTAGCTATATTGCTCACATATTTCCTATCATCAAATAGTTCCGATATCTCCTTTCTAATTTGATGATGATGACTAGATCTATATCAAATTTGAATGCAACTAGATCTCTATTTCCATAAAGATCTAGTTGCATTCAATTATTTCAAGATCATCGAGAAATCTGTAGCATAAATTTTGGATGCGTAGTTTATAAGCAGCATATAATAAGTTTCCAGAAATAAATTCTCAATGAATAAATCCAGAGAGTACTAACTAAACTGTCACATATACATTAAATTCTTAGAGAAAAATTAGGTGTTAAAATTTCTATAAATAAAGCTAGGTACCACTAATTTCTGGGTTTGAGAATTAGATCTTGGATGATGTAAGACTTTTACTAGTCACGTCTTACTTTTTGCGAACGATTTAAGTGGACACAAAAGATGAGATCTCATAAAGTTCTACAATAAATTACATGGAAGAGAAGCAGCTCCTGAACTGCTTCATAAAATTAATTTACGTGTTCCTTCTAGGCCCACAAAATATTTCATAATTTTCCATTTTACTGTCGACAAGACAAATTATAGCTTAAATAATGTTATTTAACCAATAATTAATAATAATCAGAATGCAGGTTTCATTTAACATGTAAATTATTTATTTTCAGTGATAATTGTGATAATTACTCATAATCGGATCATGAAAAATATAAAATCTATCCCGCTGGCCAATACGGAATGATTTTTATATTTGTTAGAAAAGTTTCTCACTCCATCGAACATGAAAACACCGAATTACGATGAGGCTTGTTCGGAACTATAAAACTAGAACTCTTTGAAATTTTTGAAAAATCGAAGCCTAATTAAATCTTCAAAACTTCCCGCAAAGCATTCAGATCAAAATAATTGAAATACATCTGCCTCTGTAAATATAATATCTACCGAAGATTCTCTTTAATCCGTATCAAAAAAAGTGCGATCGTAAATAAAAATGAAAAACTACATAATCAGGCACGCACACGGCATATTCCAATTTATATCCGATATGACGATCGTAATTTTCGCGATTGCAGGCGGTGTACTTTAAAACGAAGGTCCGAACGCAGGGTGGGACTGACTTAACACTTGTTTCTTTGCGGGAAACACTGGGTTCGACCAGCTCACCCATGGTTAAACGGTAGTTGGTTCGGTGCCCATCATGGTAGCCCATGGGGTACTTGAAGTATTAGTTGCGCAACTTTTGCGAATAATTCTATATGGAGAATATTGTGTTCTGATCAAAGAACAGATCTAAGAGTGAGTCGCATAATTAGTGCTAAGAAGAGGCATTGAAATGTCATACTCTTTGCCTTCAGGTTTTTAGAGGGAATACATGATGTACAGGGTTATTTACGATATACGTACACGGCATGTTACGGCTAAACTACAGTGTAAATAAAAAATAATATAGTGTTTTAAAGTGAAGAAGAATATCAGTTGCGTTTTTTTTTAAATGGAACAACTTGTATATTATTTGATTTTTGGTTTCTACATCGTAAATAAAGAGAGGTTTTATTAAAGTTTACCCAGCCTAAACATTAAAGTTTTCGAAATATTTTATGTTTTGTGAAAATACTGAGACAATGTCAAAAAAAATTCCATAACATGTGCTTTCTCTTTTTTTACCATATTTGCACTGAGGTGCACTAAACTATTAAATTTTACATTTCATTACTAAAAAGTTACTATTTTATACAGTACGTTCAAAAATTAAGTTTAATACTGTTTGTACAAGGAAATAAGTTGCTTAATTTAAATGGAACACCCTACATTTTATATCACCAGTAAATGTGACAATGAATTCTTTTTCGAATTTAATCAAGTTTTCCTATACCTAAACTTTCTCATTTTTATAAAAAAATAGCAATACTTATCTGCTGTATTCGGCTATAATTTGACAAATTAAGGGAGAAAAACACTATTTGCAGGCAATCCAGACACAATTAAAAGAATAAAGTGATGATATTACCCACATTGTCTAAAGTATTGGATAAAGTTTTATATAACCATTTTTTTTTCATTTTAACAATAATAAAATTATTCCTGATTTTCTCATTGCGGATTTAGAAAGGAGTTTTGTAGTACACATGCCTATACTGATGATACTCAGATCTACTTTTCTTTCAATCCTCAAGATACCCAGGAAGCTGCCGGAAAAATAAACTCGGATCTTAATATAGAAGAAAATCGGTCAAGAAATGACAAACTAAACATTCAAAGATGTCGGGAATACGTAGTACTCATTATGCTAAATAGTCTCTAATTATGAAATATTAACCTTTTAGTTTTAAACAAATTGTTTTTGTATATTAATGACTCATATTATCATATTTAATTCATATTAAGACGTATGTTCAAATAAATAATTAATAAGACATTCTAAGGAGAATGTCAAATACCAATTTTAATTTATTCAACACATAAATTTTTACGAAAATTAACTGCCAGTGACTATATATAAGTTTACACGACATTTTTTAGATATTTGCCCCTAAGAAATAACTAATATACGTTATATACAGCGAAATTTCCATTGGCGTGTGCTTTAACCTAATTAAAACAAATTTTTAATTACGTTTCTCTGACGGCGTCGTTGTTTTAATATAGCGCCGTGTCGCGGGCGTCGTAATGACTCCTACCACGATGTGTTTTAATAACCGACCCCCATAAACGGCGCCTCGGGGGAGGGCGAGGTGCTTTTTCAGCCACCCCTTTGGGTCAACGCGCTTCCCATGTTGTATACACGTCATTAACGAAAACGTTCATAATTTATGTGCGAAAGAAAATGCCTAACTTGCCAATTATGAGGTTAGATCATTATTTATTGGATGGCTGGGACTAATAAAATAGAAATTATAGACATTTGATTAGGTTTCGTTTACTTTGCATGAATGTAAGTTATAGTGGATAAAATTATGGAAACGTATCATTAAGATTAAGAAACCACGACACCACAGAAAAACTAATATAAAGGAAAATTAACGCGATATCACAAGATTATCAATAAATGAAAAATTTAACAGATACTTGAATACTTTTAGAAAAAGATGGGCGGTTCTAATAAAAATAAGCATTTAATAGCCCTGTCCCCAAATCATTTACCAATTGAATATATATCATAAATAATTAGATTAAAACATGTTTGGTTTACCTACTGTTGTCAAATTAGTCCTTTAAAATACAACTGATAAATAATAAAAATACAACTAGAAAGGTACAAAAAAGATTAACGGTAAGTGCAGGTCATAAGTTACTAATTATTTTGTAAATATATAGGTACTAAATTTCACTTTCTTTAATAATCCAACCTTTATAATACACTAATAAATTGACAATTAAACTAATATAATATCTGCATATACAAATTCCATAATTTATGGCTAATTCCCAGTGGGACGCCAGTGGGACTAATGTTTTCCTTTTAACATATTTAAAATTTTACGGCTTCCGCGATATAATCGTAAAAATTCATTGTTAAACGTTAAAAAAATGCACGGTTGTCAGTCCTTTTTTTCTTCTTTTAAGATTCAAATAGAACAAAGTAAAAAGTATGCATAACATAACTAAAATTGGCAACTCGGTTGAACCCAACTATTGCAATCTTAACATTATTTTGCCAGCTACAGACTCAATAAAGACTCAATAAATGAGTAGTATCTTGCTTGAATAATCTCAAATCCAGTTAAGAACCCCATAATAAGATATGCCCCAGCATTTATCAACACACTGTATTCAAATTAACATAAAACACTCAGTATTAATACCTTTATAGGATGTTATATACAGAGCGTCTTAAAAACAAAGTTTTCATTGTCAAGCAATTTTTTTTAAATGGAACGCCCTGTATATTTTATTAAATGTTTACTCTTTATTTAATTCTGCACCAAAAATGTATACACTATACGTCAAATATTGATAGTTTTCGAGATATGTTAGTAAATAAGTATGATGTATTGTTGGTAAAAAAATAAGTTGATGCTCCACCTCATAACTGTCAGATTGTATAAAATTTCCTTGACAATAAATTTGGAAGATACTGGATCGGAAATAAGAGGTCGTATCAAGTGGCCAGCTCTGTCACCTGACGTAACACTGCTAGATTTTTTCTTGTGGGGAAATTTAAAGGAACAAGAGCCTTAGAAATTTGGAGGACTTAAAAACCAAATTACACGTGCTTGTAGAGCAACTCCGGAAGAAGTAATAAGAAGCGCCTGGTACCAGTAAGCTAATAAAAACGGTCAACAGTTTGAACATTTACTATAAGTTTTTTTTTCAATTATTCTAGTTTTATAATTGTTTTTACCTGAGTTATTGTTATATAGTGCAAAACACTTAAAATTTTATATCTGAAAAGAAAATATAGCGCTTGACTCAAGCTGTGGCAGTAAATGTCAAAACCCCGTCATTGGGTTGAATTAAAAGAGAAAGTGAAAAATTTTTAGAGGGACTTAAAAAATAGAGAAGAAATTAAAATAATAGAAAATTACACCAGACAACAACATAACTCGGACTTGTGGTTCCTAGAACACCCGAAACGCTACTGCATCTAATTCTAAAGTAATTTGTACAAAATTTAGCACTAGGAGTAATGGGGATACCAAGAAGTTTGTCAAGCAACTAATATATCCGAAAATGTAAAATTCAGATAGCGTTAACAGGGGTAGGTAGAATGAGAGACGCGCAATTGATACATTAAAAAAAATATTGATAGAAACATATCACCTTGTAGCCTGTATATTAATTAAAGCTTTCCATAATTAACAGCAGATATCTTATTAAAGAAAAAGTGGAAATATAATGTCCATTTAGTGCCAGAAACCTCACTCCTAAGGAAGGGAAGAAAACAAAGAAATTAATTCAAATGTTCCATTTAAAAAAACTTACTAGACAATGAAAACTTTTTTTTGAGGCACTGTACATTTACGAATACGTCAACAAAATTAGTATTTCCAAACAAACAGTTTTATCTTAACTTTTTGTCATATCAAAAACAGGAACGAAAAAAGGTGTGTAAATAAAGTTGGATCACCTTGTATAGGCAGTAATTATGGTGCATCCACCAGAATGTCAAGAAATAGAATAATTATTTGAAGAAAAAGGGAGTGAGTCTTATTAATTATTACTTTTTTCTCTCAAACCTATTCGTAATTTATATCTTTGTTATCCGCATTTATTTAAGTTATATATAAAGGTTTACATATATTTATTAATTTATTTATTTGTAAAAACGATCAACTTTTTAAAATATATATTCTCTTTCAAATGCTTGGTTAAGTTAGAGGTTAAAACAATAATAAAAAAAAGGATGAGAACACAGAGAAAATTAAACCCCCAATTAAAATGGTTGACCCAAACCATTAAAGGGAACAAGGGACCTTTCAAGAATTCTTCCTAAAAGCGGTGCTAAAAATAGCATGTTTGTTTCACACAGCTCTATCACCAGAAACAAAAGAGGAAAATATTCTTGATTTTCTGAAAATAAGCAATAGGGGCAATGAATGCAAATGTGAGAAAATTAGAACGAAAAGAGAGAAGTATTGTACTTCATTTAAGCTGGGGATACCAGTTCAAGACAACTTGAAGCCACCATGGTCGACATAGATGTCAAAGTACTTTGTCTGTCAAACTGTGCCTCTCTGGTTGTTTGAAACAGATGTAACATCTCTGAGTCTGGATGGGTTTATTGTTGCTGCCTACAATTCTTGTAAGAGAATTATTTCATTTTAATGTACTGAATATTAATCATTTTAATATAGAAAAATGTATTGATATGTCCAACGTCTTAACTCCTAGTGGCAAACTTGGCAGCTTCCTAGAAGCACTGGCGAATATGATTTGTAAAATAGGCCATCAGGAGGAAATTGTTTTGGTCGCGGACTTTAATGTGTCTTTCACAGGTGACCCTGACTCCTCCAAGGGTTATTCTCCTGCTTGAAAGCTGTGTGCTTCGGAGATTTTTGATCCTTTGATCCTAGACATGGAGGTTCTTGTCTCGATAAGTTTTTCGTAGTAGTTACGTGTTTTAGATCATCAGGGTCAATTAGTCAAAGCCAATATTTCTAAAAAATCCTCAGTAAATTTTAAATAATCTATTTACAGACATATCACTCAGAGAGGTAATAAGGAATTTTTTTTTATTGTGGAAAATGTATTCATAGGATTTTATTCAACTTGAACACATTACCCCTGATGAAAAAATCTATATTTTTACATCTTTGTTGGAAATGCTTTTCTGCAAGCATTTCCTGAAAAAAAAATTACAAAAATTAAATGACCCCAAGAAAGTTTCATGGTTCTCTAATGATCTTAAACAAATGAGGGAAACTTGAGAGTGAGGTCTGTAAGCAATACGATAGGGCAAATGATTGTCTGTATCACAAAGACCTTCAAAAACAATAATAAAAATTTATAAAAGAGGCTAAGAAAATTGCAAATGATAAGACAATTAGTACATCAAAAAATCCAACTGAATCAAGTCCAGTGAGTTAAGAACAAGGAGTTAAAATGTACAATAAGTCTTGAGACGTTTAACTGTTTTTTTGAGGTACCTATTGCAGAGGACCTACTTCAAGATCTCCCTGTGAGTGATAATGATCCTCTTTTTATTATTTCCAGATCAGGTATCAACTCTGATAATTTTAATAAAGTAGCTTTTGATGATGTTAAGGACATAAATAAATAATCCTAAAAGGAAAAAGGACTGTGATATTTATGGGTTCAGTGTAAACACCATACTATCAATGAAGAACTTAATTACAATTCTTAAATTCAGTCTTAAATTGGTGTTTTAGGGTAGATTTTAGAAATTGCTGACAATTTCGTTAAGTTTCTTGCTTTCAGAAGGAACCAATTATTTGCATTTGAGGTGTGTAAACTATATCTTAGGTATGTAACACAATAAACTATTTTTATTTGTGTTTGTAAGTAAACAAAGTTACTACTCTTCCCTCATCTAAAAAGAATTAACTAACCTAATTTATTAAACTAAGATGGTAAACTGAGGTGCTATTTGTATCACATTCATTAAGTCAATGTAAATTCCATGTATTAAAACACCACATTAAATAATATAAAATACTTTCATATATCATATAAGTCATAAAGCATGGTATAACAATAATAAAATTATTATTACTGTCTAGATCAAAAGATAATGTGCAATTTCTAAGAACCCACTTATGTCATTTTCTTGCAAGCTTGCTACATTCTTTGAATGAACAACCAATTTAAAATTTATTTATATTATGAATAAGAGCATGGGAAGTTTGGATTATTATTTTTTATTGACAAAAGAAAACTGTTATTTATTTAATAGCTGTTATTAAAATGCACAATGAATGGTCTGTTGTGCTAACTGTTAACACTTGTTAACTGTCCAAACAACAATTAACCCAATTAATGGTATTGATCCTGACTAGTTGAATACAGGCATAAAAAATATCATAAAATTGTCGAACTATGCCCCATAGATAGTGGTAATCTGTTATTCACACATTAGATATTTGATTTGAAATAGTAACAGTACATTTGATTTTTAAAATAATAACCTTTTACTTCACAAATTCTATAGGGATAATATAAATGAGACTTATTTGGCACTACTAAGATAATATTTCCAGAACAGGTAAAATATGATGTTTTTAGGAATAAACACAAGAGCAAGTATTGTTTGATAAGTCATGGTGTACATCTGTCTTGCACCTAACCAATGGTTGTCTTTGCTCTAGGCTGTTAGGAATTAGTTTTAATAAAAACCTGCAATGCAATTCATATACAGAACACCTGTGTAACACACTAAGAACTAGTTCTCCCTTAAAACTTTTTTCAAAGCATGCTTCCCTACTCTTCAGATGAGTTTTTTTTTCTTTACATTCATAGTGAAAATTTCAACAATTGCAATTTCTAAGAATTGTCTTATGTCATTGTGTTGAATGGCGCTTGCAAGTTTGTAAAATAAACAACCAATTCAAAATTTATGTATTTTATGCTGTAATCAGATGTTAGTGTTATTTTATTTTTATGTTGTAATCAGATCTGAACTATTGGAAAACCCATGCTGTTGTGGACCCTTGAATTTACCAGTTAGGAATTGTATAATGCAAAAATCAATTTAATGAATACATGAATTGATAGTAAAGAATACATTACTGATTATCCACAAAATTTACTAAAGATGGCCTATTTTATCACTTCAAGACCAGAAGAGCTCTGAAATTTTCAAGCCATTTACTACACAAATTGTACAGGTATGATATAAAAGAGACTTATTTGGCACTATTAAGATTCTATATCCAGAATAAGTGAAATATGATGGTTCTAGGAAATAATAAGTTTCATTCATGTTGCTATATAGCCCTATTCTTAAGATGACTTTTTCTTGACATTCTGGTGAAACTTTGAACCCTTCATTAGTTTTGCAAGCGTAGTAATTTTTTTTTTGTATAAATTTTGCAATAATTTTAATTTTAACCTTTAGTTCAGTTAAATTGTATTTTGTGTCTATATAAGTGTTGTATACTAAGGAAATAATAAAATTAATTACTATTATTAAAGGTAATCAATATTTTTAGTAGAAAGTCCACATTTTAATGTAGTGGCTGATCAGGGTAGGTTATGAACATTTTTTATGTAAACAAATATAAGATGTTAGAATCTTTAACTTTTATGAATGACAAGAAAACAAAATATTAGCAAAATAGACATTTTTTGCAGAATATATCAAATATATTGGAGTGATAAAGACAACAAGGTGCAATACTTCAAAGAACTGTAAAGGGACTAAGCACAAAAAGGTGGGTAAAATTGCTATAAAATTTTAATAAAAGATAGAGTGAAATTCCTGTGATGAATATTAAAATATTGTTTGATTGATGAAGATTATATGGATATTCTATTACACTACTAAATTGTGCATTTGTAATTCCTTAATTGTACCGTCCCAACTAATTACGAACTAGGTCTACTAGTGCGATACAAATAAAGTACAAGTATCATTAAGTTCAGATAATGATAATGTTTAAATTCACCTACTTCACATATATCATGTCTTCAATTCCTATCCATTTTCAAGTGATCAGTTCAGCAGAAAATATAGTATTTTTTACCAACAGTAAATAATGCAGTCCTATATTATTGTCACTCATTATTGCCATTAATT
The DNA here is from genome assembly GCF_022605725.1 of Anthonomus grandis grandis. NCBI lineage: Eukaryota > Metazoa > Arthropoda > Insecta > Coleoptera > Curculionidae > Anthonomus > Anthonomus grandis. Next base: position 12,040,337 of record NC_065558.1, read on the forward strand.
TCTTTCCAAAACCAGCTACAGTGGCGGCCAGCTAATTAAAAACGACACAAAATTTAATTTTTTTGGAAAACCATTTTATGCAGTTTTACGAATGATATTTATTTATAAGGGTTAGACATATTAAACACATTCTACCATAAATCAATAGTAATCTATTCAAAAATCTAGGGAAAAAAAAATGTTTACAAAATTAATGGACAACAAATTAAAAACGAATTCAATATTTTAATTTTACACCAAAAAAAATCAGTATTTGGTAGGATATCCTTTAGCTTCTTTTATTGCTAGACATCTTCTTTGCATAGATTCTATTAAAGTTTGACAGCGAGTAATTGGGATGGAATACCAAGCTTCTTGAACACCTTTCACTAGTTCGTCCATGTTTTTAAATTGCTTTGGCTGAATTATTCTTTTAAGATCATTCCACAGATTCTCTATCGGGTTGAGGTCTGGACTACACGAGGGCCATTCAATTACATCAACGACGTTTTGTTCAAACCACCTTTTTACTGAACGTGCTGTATGCTTGGGGTCATTATCCTGTTGAAATTTCCAGGTAATAGGTAATTTTTCTTCTGCATATGGAAGCATCACATTTTCTAATATAGATTTGTATTTCTCCTGATCCATAATTCCATCTATTTTATAAATTGGTCCAACTCTATACCATGACATGCAGCCCCACATCATGATTGAACCACCTCCATGTTTAACAGTTAATTTTGTGAATCTTGGATTTAATTCCTCACCAGGTGGTCTTCGTACGTAAGTACGACCATCCGATCCGATGCGATTAAGTTTTGTTTCATCCGACCAAAGTATATTTTTCCATTGGGTAAGGGTCCAACTCTAATGATCGCGTGCGAACTGCAATCGGAGTTTACGATTCTTCTTTGAGACAAGTGGCTTCTTTCGGGAAACTCTTCCAAATAGTTGAAACTCATTAAGTCGGCGGCGAATTGTTCTTACTGATGGCTTCGGATCGTTTTGTGCATATATTTCACGTCTGATATCTACTGCTGTTAAATGGGGCGACTTTTTTGCTAAATGTACCATAATTTTATCCTCTCTTGCGGTTGTTATTCTAGGCCTTTTCTTCCTAGGTACATTTCTAACCGTGCCGTGAGTTTTATAATGTTTAATAGCATTATGAACCATAAATTTGGAACATTTTAGCATTGCTGCAACTTTACTGTATGAATACCCTTCTTGAATCAAATTTAAAATTACTTGTCTTTTTTCAGGGTCACAACTCTTTTTTTTACCCATAACGTTTGTTTTATTGACCTTGTATTACTTAAGTGAGACACCAACTAAATGATAAATAAATGCTACACATTCATATTCCACAAAAATTGATAAAAAAAAACAAAAGATGAATGGTTTTTATTTAGCTGTCCAAGGTATTTCTAAATTGTTAAAATATCAGATTCCAAACCTGTTTCAAATCCAAATATTTATGCATGTGCAAGCTTAACATGAAGTGATAAAAACATTTATGTGCAAATAGAAAATATACCGTATGATTTTAGCATAAAATATTAAAAATTGTATCGTTTTTAATTTGCTGGCCGCCACTGTATATTTGATGCCCTAAATCTGCTACACTTTCAGTCATTTGTTACCAATTTTTAAAACTATGAAATTTATACAAAGAGGAAACATCTTGTCGGACTTGCATTGTCTTATTTATTTAATGTAACATGATGTTTCGGTTGGTAAGTATCATTACGTTAAGTACATTAAATAAATAAGACAATGCAAGTCCGACAAGATGTTTTCTCTGTACCACCTTCAAAAACAGATTATATATTATACAAAGAGATTATGCTATTTTTAACAATCCTCAATATAACCACAAGGTTTTTTTTAAATTTCAAAAAATGAACTATTTAAAAAAGGCAAGGAAATCAGGTCTTTCTGTTAACTTTTTTCCCATCATATGAATCATATAAACTTTTTTTAGAAATGAACTTTTTACCTGTTTATTATCTTTTTCAATTTACCCGATAACTTATCGAGACACTTTGTATGTATTACATATTATTAGATCTATTATTGAAGTTAAATTGTAAACTCATTTCAAATATCAACAGACATTTTTGCAACTCTAGCCATAATTTTTGTTTATATTATTAATAAATGTAGTAATAATGTTTTTCTATGGTTGACTGCTACTTACTGTAATTATGTCCCAGCTATACTGCTTCATTTACTGTTTTTAATGCAATAATTTTAAATGTATTTTACTCAGACCCTTGCATTAGCAGTGTTAACTCATGACACAGCAGAAACAATTATTATACATTTCTCTTATCTGACCTAAATAGGCAGTAGACAACAGTACTCTTTGTTTCCTGAAAGACTTTTTTTGTAATACTTGCTTTCTCTATTTGGGACTTACAAGCAGTCACTATAATATTGATTATGCACTTTCACCTGCTTCTATGTGGTTACATTTACCAAATTGGGATTTGAATTTTATAGCAGCCATAAAAACTTTTTAATTATAAAAACAAATAACTGTTTTACACTAAAATGACAAGAGACCTAACCCACATTCAGTACTGTATCAGAGAGAAAGGTCTGCAGGACTAAAAGGTAGAAAGTAATGAATGTAGGACAGACTAAAGAGTGGCTCGGCTTGATTGATAATAATAAGCTGATATAATTAAATTTAAAGATGAAAAAGTGCCAAACTAGGTGCATCCAATAGTTATAATACTATTATATCTTTTTAGATCTAGGTGCATGACCTTCATATAAATGAGCAGGTTGGAAGTATCCTTGAACTTTACTCACCTTATCTAATGAAATTCCAATAAATCTGAACTAATCCAAGCATAAATTTGAATAAGATAGCATAATTATTTTATCACCTTTGAAGTGATAATGAACTCAAATTCAATGGTTCAACAAGTAGGGTGTTGGAGCAGGTTAGTCTCTGGATCTTTTATCCCAATATAGTACGGTATGACAGTAATGAAAGGAAACCTATTTGATAATTTAAAACTCTTACCTGCGATAAGTAACTTTTATTACTGAGTAATTTGGTTCACTTCTTATTTAATTTTACCGTTTAAAAGACGTGTTGAAAAGAAATTGGCCCAGCTGACGCAGCTCAACCATGCATTGCGTCCCGCGGCTGCGTCCTGATGTTTTATTTGTCAAAATTATCGTATGATCCTCATCACCTGACATTTGGTATGTGTAGGCATTAGGCAACCCAAGAAACATATGAGATAAAATGATTTATGTAATTTGTTTTTGAATTTCAAAACATTTTTTAACGCTTAATTTTGTACTTATCGACGTGAAAAGTAAAGAAAAATAGTATTGTGATATACAGGGCTATTCAAGACATACAACACGGAATATTTTGTCTAAACCAGAGGTTAAAAAAAAAAATTTAAAAATGGTTGTCTTTGGTTGTAATGTGTTTCAAAAAGCAAAAATTATATCAAAAGGTGATTGAACAATTTTCGATTAAGAAGCTTACTTTAAATCAATTAAATGAAAACAAAAATGGTTTTGTATGAGCCACTTTTTAACAAACAAAAATCGAAAATTTATAAAAAATATACTAGAGTACGTACTATCGCGGACTAATTACTTTTAGGGTCCGGTAAAGTTAAAGCGGACGTCTAAAAACCGATTTTAAAAATTTTTACATAGACTGTTGAGTGTGGTCAAAGCATTGATAAAAAAGTGAGGATGATTGGAAAAAATACAAAACTTTGGAAATTATGAAGATTTTTTTAACATACGTTAAATACATAATTAGTGCCGTCTTGCATAAGGTTTTTTTAGCTCTTGACTTTGCTATAATTAAAATGTATATATATTATAGTAGTATTTTTTGGTTTTGTCTGGGACACTTTTTAGTTGGATGCCAACCCATCCTATAGGGTGTCCCATTTAAAATAAGAATGTTGGTATTAGCCCCGTCTACATGGCACAGCCTGTATAAAAACTTTTTATTGTAAAAAATGCACAACTTACAATCTCAAATGGCGTGTCCGAGCGTTTTTCCGAACACGCTTCCATTTATTTATTATCGAATTTATTCCCTATTACGGACTCGTACTGTATATTTTCTGAAATCTTTTAAATCAATAGTAAATAATACAGTACCTCTCTCTCCATTTTTTATCTAATACCATTTATTACCAACTATTATTTACCAACTATTAAAAGTCCGTCTAAGATCGTCATTTTCAAAATTGCGGATGGGCTGCTAACTCTTGATGGCGCTCATATAGGATAAGCGTTAACAATTGAATCGATGTAAGCAAAAAGGGCACATGTCCAAAAAACACATTTTTGGGAAATCGATAAAAACTGTTTTTTCATCAAATTAAGTAAAATTATTAACATTTATTGTTATAATTGATTTGTAGTTTGAATAGCACGATTTGTCTGCTTATATTTTAAATTTAAAAATTGATTTTAGCTCCCCCAGAAGACTTTGAAAGAATTGTGCCCTTTTTGCTAATAATGCTATTCAGTAAATTTGAAAAATATTTATTTTTTTTAATACAGCTTTAGTTATGTAAAGTACAAGTCAAAAATAAACAGCTAATTTCAATAGAAGAGTATAATGTTTTGGAAAAACTAATCTTCGGATCACTCATTGATTAATGATTGTAGGCCACTGAAGAATATAGCATCAAAATATGGTTTGTGTTCTTCTGCAACAAAAGCAGTGCATTTCCTTATATGCTCGATTTTGTTGGCCTTAATAGGAACTTTTCCCAAGGGATGCGCAAGGCTCGTTGGCAAAGTTGGGCAGGCCATTACAGGTTGTGATAAATTAAATATATGTGACACCAAACCGTCAGTAAAAGGATAGGCTTGAATAGTGCCTTTTTGTTGGGATGTGTATTTAAAACATGAAAAGGTGCTTATTTGAAAGTTGACCTGTTCGTTACGAAGAAAATGTTTAGTTTCTTCAGAGACACAGGTTTTTTTATAAAATTTTCCCCACCAGTTTTTGTAATCTAATATGTCACTTGTTGCAACCTCTTTGACTGAAAATTTTGTATTATTTTTTGTACTGGTAATAATAATCGTGGAGATCTCGTGAATGGTGCATATTCTATCATGTTTCCGTAAATTTTTTTTCACCAACGCGAAGTCCCTGTCACACGGGAGAAATTAATGCCCCTTATAACTGGGAAAAAGTGCCAAATCATGCTAAATTTACCAGAATCTGTGAGAGCCAAAAGCATCCTGACCATATGATTCTTGTTTTGGCCCCAGCAGTTATCACTGTAAAGATGAAGCTTCGATTGATTTTCCTTGAATTCATTAAGATATTCGAGAACAAACTTACAAATTTCGTCAGCTGTGGTAAACGTACATCCTGGATTTATTTGTCTTAAGATTGTGAATACAAAATACGGACACAGTAAGCTGCTGGTAGTAAAATACAGGCGTTGTGGGTAACTGGACAGTTTGCATAAAATCGAAGGCCAATGACAGAACTTGGTCTTTATTTTCCTTTTCTTCAATATCTTTGGTTATTTTTGAATAAAATTTTTTAGCCCTTCGTTTGTGAAGTATCAATTCTGCGATGGCAGTACGCTTGGCCGTGTCATTCAAATTTTGGTCTTTTATTTTGTTATTTAGTAATTCACAAGTCGAACAAACATCAACTTGTGGTCTTCCGAAAGACAGATTAAAATTTTCACGGAAAAAGCATCTATAAAATGAAAAGCTTACCTTTTGGTTTGGATACTTCTCTAGATAAAGCTGATGCATTTTTGTCAAATTTAGCTGGCTATTCAAATAATGTTTTTCACGTCCTGAATAGTGGCTGATTTTTGTAGGAAATGATTGTATGTGTTCCTTTACACAATTCCGAATTTCTTCTGAGAAAGTATTAGCACTTGTCATTTTTCCGCGTAAGTCATTCGGTGAGTTGCCTTGTGAGGATAAGGTGTTAATTCTCCTGATCCGTTTGTACGTGATAGCATATAAATTCAAAAATGCTTTAACACAAATCTCTACTTTGGAACTTCCTTTAAATGAGTAGTACTTGAAACTTTTTGATTTGGGTTTATTTTTGTCACCTGGTCGAGGAAGCCGCTGCTTTACTTCCATCATATCCACAAGACCCTGTAGAAAAATGTCTTGTTCGTTTTTAGAGCTTAAAGTACAAAATCGTTGAAAAATCACCAATCTATCTGCATCAGAGAACTTTTCAGAACATTTCATTCTACAACTAAATAATGAAATTAGCCGATGTGCCAAAAATACTATAAAAGACTCTACTATACACTGTAAAACTAACAACAATAATAAACAATTGTAAGTAACAATAGTTTATTATTGTTGTTAGTTTTACAGTATATGTGTAGGTCCTAAGGCCTGATGATGCGGTTCTTATACAGGGTGAAACACGTGTAGCCAATAAAATTTTGAGACCGTGACATTGTTTTTTTGTTTACATTTTGTGTGGTCTCTTGGAAAAAATGGATGAGGATTTTATACAAGACAAATCAATATAGTTTTATAAATATAAAAATATAATTAAATTACTTATTTATCAATACTGTATGGAAAAGAAACTACATTTTCATATGTTATAAATGTATATACGGCTGTACGTGATTAATTACCATAGACAGGTTCGTTCAGGAAGAAGTGACACTGAGAATTTCATATTCAAAACAAATATTTTCGTATAGTCATCTGTCTGTCTTTGCACACCTGGGTAATATTAAGAAAATATTATTACGTTTAAATTATAATATTTACCGAACTCTTCGAAAAAATCAATCTAAAGTAAAAGACATTCCATAGTATAGTTCAATATATTACAAAAATTACCTCTACACTAAACAACACATTATTATTCTTAGGAAGCATAATATTGCAGTAGCTCCTCATCCTTAGGCTTCAAAATCACTTTATCTTTCAAATTTACCACCCATCCAGGATGTAAACCAAAGAAAATCTGCCTGGGATCTTTCCTCTCAGATAACATCTCATATTCAGGGTCCTCCTCAATCTTTGGCAGTTCATAACCGTACTTCTGTGCCAAAACAAGCCTTTCTTTAGAAACCTCTTCCGGATCAGCTAAATATCCCCTATTCTTTGCACTCGAGTAGTATTCTATCGCATCCGGTGGTGGTATCATGCGTCTAGGAATAGGAATACCCCTCTCAAAGAATCTTTTAGTATCACACATGGCTTGCAAGCAGTGAGGATCGTAATATGCCGTAGTGATCACTCCTCCGCACCTTTCTACTGCCGCAATTACCAATTCGCTGGCCCATTGTACTTCCAGGTTTATTTTGGCATTGAATATGTCTGCTCCTTCGTCAGTTAAATTTATGCCAAAGTGGTTTTGGTCGACGGACATGTTGTAGACACCAGTATTAATTATTGAGACTAGGTCTACTGGTTTGGTGCTGTCAACTCGGTTAAGGTCAATCATTGTTTGTAAGTCAAGCATGGATAAGGGGGGATATTCACGTTTAAGACTGAAAAATAATGAAATGGGGTGAGTATATTAAAATGCAAATAGAATGTGCTACAATTTTTTACATTATTGTATTAATGAGTAGAGTTTTATTAGTCAAATGTATAACTACTTAGAAAGAAGTAATGTTGGATACAGCTTCTTACGATTTTATGTTTATTGATTTTGGGGACTGATGGTGATTGTGATGGTTTATTAATATTGGAACAATGCATGTATTTTTGGTTTTATAATGCTTTATTTTTATATTTTGTTTATTGGTATATGGCAACCAATTTCTTTGTCGTGATTTTGATGAATACATCGAAGGACCACTACGTTAGACACTAATTTATTACAGTATAAATTTTAAAAGGTTGCATAACTACCCAAGCAGCAAGGAACAATTGAATCAACGTTGAAAAAAGATCGATTGGCAACCTAGACGTTGCTGTATCAAAAATCAACTTTGAAAAGACATAAAAGCAACATGTTGCTCAACATAATCATATAATCAATCATAAATCGGAGGTTTATAAAACGTTAAATAGATGTTGCATGCAGGAGTGAATTTTTAAAAGAAAACTTAATTTATTTTCAGATAGCAAATGATATTAAAAAATATAATTTATATAGGCGCCATATAAATAAGAATGAAGAGATTAATTGAAGTGGAGTGACTTATTTACATGCAAAATTGTGCCATCTCATCAACGTTAATTCAACTGTTGTTACAACATAAATCAACGTCGGAAAGTTTCGGAAATTCAACGCTGATTCAACTACACCTTGCTGCCCGGGTAGTTACTAAAGTATAATTATTATTGCTGAGCGTGATAATTCGCGACTTTCGAGTTGACAAAATCTCAATCGTTGAACGTGACGCTTTGTTTAACTTTTTACACCACCTATCTTGATATCCACGGTTGTCAAGACGTGCATAATGTCCTATACAAACAAATTTATTTATCATAGATATTTTAAGATAGTTTTTAGCAGGTTAGGGATAATTTTGACCTTTTTTTTTTAAATTTTGGACTTTTTCAAGGCGATAATGGAATAACACGTTTCAAGTTAAAATCGTGGATAAATAAGTTGTTTTAAGGTGGACTGTTACTGTGAAATTATTGGGATAACTCTTTACATAAATATACGAAATTTTCAGTCTATTTGTAAAAGAAAAAGATTAAGAACACACATAAAAATTAAATGCCAATTAACACAGTTAAACTTAATATGTTGGCAATTTAGTATAATGTATAATTTCATAAATATTTTTTTGCAATTCAGATCTTATTTTGCTTAAAGACAGATCAACTATGTTTTGTTCAATTTTCATGTGAAATCATTTATTTAATGGAAACTGTTGACCATGAAAGTTAGGCTGTGTTATCTTTTATTCAAAATGTACAATAAAGGCATCAAGATTTCTGGTGATTCAATACAATTGCTGATGAGTTCAATTATGAACTTTACATCAAAGTTAAACCTTAATCCTTGAGTCCCATCTTCGTTATGGCTTGCCTTTTTGGGGTTTAAGTAACAAGCGATTATTAAACATAATTTTTGTGATTCAATAAAAGGCACTTAGATACCTATGTTCCGCTGGGTTAAGAGATTCTTGTAAACCTCTCTTTATATCTCAAAAAATCCTAACTCTTTTTATCTTAGAAACAGCTACTCTTATTCATAAATGTCCTAAGCATCCCTCTAACACTGGTCATATGAGTCTCCAGGTTAACGATTTTCCCTTACCAATCCCGACATCCTCCCTCACCAAGAACTCACTTATATACCTTAGCAAAAAAATTTACAACCATGTTACTCTATGTATCAGACAAATTTTAGAAGTTGAGAAATTCAAAAAGAAATTAAAATCACTTTTATTATCCAGGGCATATTATAGCCTTGACGAATTTTTTTAATGATACCTTTTGACCTGTGCTCTGACATCATTTTAGTGTTTTAGTTTTGTTTCCTATTAAATATTTTAATTTACTTCCTCTAAATTCTGTTTTATTGACAGCTTTACTTATTTTTTAATCAAATTTATCAAAAAGATGCTTTTTTTTTAAATCTGTTTTGTTATAATTAATGTTGGTAATGTGTGTAAATTTTATGGTAAAATGTTTTAGATGTTATGTTTGTTTGAAATTTAAAATTTAAAGTGAATTTGAAATTTTTTAGTTTTTAGGATGCTTGTACACAATATTTTGTTTTGTCTTACGTAATATAGCACATTTTCTTTCTTTCTATCTCTTAACTTTTCTAATGTTTCTAATTTTAGTAAATTACTTATATGTTCCTTCGAAATTAACAATATTCATTTATTTAAACTTAATTTTCTTTTAAAAACCAGTAAAATATTAATAGGAAGATAACAAATGAAAAAAATTTAATGTCAAATAAAGTTGCAAGAATTCCTTCTTGCCAAGATGGGGCTTAGGAGTGAGCTATTTAAGAATAATACAAATTTGTATTGATATGCAAAAATAAACATCATTTATCGATTATATCATAGATGTGATAAAAATGGTGAAAAGTTTAATTACTACATGATCATAAAATATGCAACAAACTTAAATGAATAAGAGAGAAAAGCATGTTAGTTGTAAGCAGAGTGTTACATCCAGCCAAACAGATTTTTGGGTTTATAATTTTTCCAGTTTCATAGCACAACTTTATTTGCCAATTTCCTCTATTACTGCTTAATCTACGTTAATTCAAAACTTATTCACAACTCATATTGAAAGTGGTGAAAGAATCAGTAGAGTAAAATTATTACTCAACTGATTCTTCCACCTACTACTGTTGTATATTCTACTAGTATTGTGGTAGGTAGTGAAGACTTTCTACCACAAGGTATTAGTCAATATTATGCTTGACAAATTTGAATTTCAAATAATTAATTTCTTTGTAATAATAATGCATTAATTATTTAACAATGACAAAACTCATTGTGGACTGTTAAGCGGGATCAAAGTAAGATTTTCATTATAACAGATAGTTTTTTAATTATATACATATTTTTTTATTATATTTTTTAATAATAGATCCATACAAGTTTGCCCTTAATAATGTACAATTGTACCTGATAAGAATGAGTCAGTCTACATTCTATTACCAATTAAAATGAAACAAAGCTACTGTAGCTAAACTTTACCACCATGAGCATCAATGCCACTTTCCTGTTTTTACTTATGTATCAACCCTATTCTCTGTATTGCAACAGTATTGCAACAGTATTGTATTGTAACAGGGTGCTTTTTATTTTTACTTATATCAGAGCAACTCCTGAAAGTCTTCTAGGAACTCACTGATAGTAGGTATAAAAGCATTTTTTCATCTGAAATTCTTTTAAACATGCCTTCATCTTTTTGGTATTTTATTATTAAGAGATTTAGGGAGGCTTCATATTTTAATAACCATATGTGTACAGTTCCTATTTATGTATGTCAAATTTGGTCTTTCAGGAATAAGAAAGTTTTTATGTCTAGTGTTGCGAGAAGAGAAGTTATTTTTAATAAACAGTACAGTATATTCGCGGTAACGTGAACTTACGATTTTATGAACAACCCATTAATGTGAACACCAATATTTTTCTATGTTAATTCTAGTGTGAACAAACCAATATTTCGATAATGTGAATTTTAAGAAATCTTTAGTAATCCTGTGTAGACTTGTCTAGGCTTGTAACGTTGTTTGGTCATTTAGTTGATGTTTATTAGATAAGAGAGAGTGTCGCATCTCGCGCAGTGGCCTTTTAAAATGGTTAAAATTAATAAGAAGTGTTTAACTCTTTATGAGAAATCAAAAATTTTGGAAGAGCACAAAAATGGCATGAGTGTTACTGCACTAGCAAAGAAATATCAAATAGCAAAATCAACTATTTGTGCAATTAAAAATAAAGAAGAAAAATTCTAAAAGTTGTTGGAGAGAGGGACCTAATAAAATTAAAAAAATGCACTTTAGTGCAGAAAACCCCAAGATGGAAACCTTGCTGTATAAATGGTTTACCAAACAGCGTGAACGAAATTTGCCAGTTACGGGTGATATGCTTAAAGAAAAAGCTCTAGATTTACATAGAAAATTAAAACTCAACGATAAATTTAATGCAAGCGATGGATGGTTTCAAAAATTTTAATTTAGGCGATATGGTAAAAGGCTGCTTAAAATTGCAGGTGAAAAGTTGTCCTCGCAGCCTTGTAAATCCCTTTATTGAAGGCTTAAGAAAAAAGATGAAGCAGCTTAATCTTAGTGAAGATCAAATTTATAATGCAAATGAGACGGGTTTATATTGGAAGTTATTGCCAGATAAAACCTATGTTGCAATTTTTGAAAAAACGGCGCCTGGTCTAAAAATAGCTAAACAAAAAATAACTCTTTTGGGGGTGCACAAATGCTACAGGATCACACAAACTAACGCCTTTAGTACTAGGAAAAGCAAAATCACCCAGATGTTTTAAAGGATTTGATAATCCAGTCATCTATAAAAGCACTAAAAATGCCTGGATGACGCAGGAAATTTTTAAAAATTGTTTTTTTAAGCATTTTGTTCCAGAGGTAAGTGAAAGTTTTTAAAGACTAAAGAACTTTGAAGACTAAATTGGGTTTTTAGGTTAAATCATTTTTACAAAGCAAAAACCTTCCTTTAAAAGCCGTTCTCCTGTTAGACAATGCCCCTTTGCATCCACCGGCAGAAGAATTAAAAACTTCTGATGGACACATTTTTGTTGTCTACATGCTCCCAAATGTTACACCATTAATTCAACCATTAGACCAAAATGTTTTGCGAATAACCAAACTATTTTACAGAAAAGGCCTATTAAGTTCAATTGTATCAAAGGGTCAAGGAGTAGCTGAGGCCCTAAAAGTTATAACTTTAAGAGATGCTATTATGCAATTGCATATGGCCTGGCAAAAAATAGAGCCTTCAGTAATTTCAAAATGTTGGAATAATATTTTGGGAAAAAATTTGGAGGAGGATGACCTACCTTTAGCTTGACTAAAAGAGATGTGGGAAAATGATGTTAGAGCAGCTGCAGTTAATGAAACCATTACATTGCTTCAAACAATTGAACAGGTATTATTTAGTGCTACTCCTTTTAATTTTCGATTTTTGGAAATTAAAAGAAGTAGGTCTGTAATAGTTTCTTTGCGTTATGATTGTTTTCTGATTGATTATAATCCCAAAGACATTGAGGAATTGAATACAGACGCAGTGGAGGAAAATCTCGATAGCAATGATTCAGAAGATAGTGGCTGCAAGATATTAACTTTTGAAGAAAAAAAAGTTACGCATTTGGAGGCTCTTGCAGCCTTGAAAATTGTCACACAATGGGCCAATCAAAACTATGTCGACATAAAAAACATTATTACACTAAAAGGTTTAGAAGAAAAGGCTGTAGCCTTAAACCTGTTGCAAAAAAAAGTGACAACAAAAATTACATCTTTTTTTAAATAAAACTTTTGTATAATGCTTAAAACTGTAATAAATAAATTTATAAATAAATACAAACATAAATAAAGCACAATGTATTTCCCTTTTATTTTAATTTTAGCTATTTTTAATATAATCTCCATAACATGAACATTTCAGTAATGCGAACTAAGTCGAAATTTTTTGAGTTCACATTAACGCGAGCCTACTGTATATATACACTCATAAATATATCAGATATAAAATTTCAATATATTGTTTGTAATAAAAAATTGTCTTTACATTTCTAATAGTTTTATTTTGAAAATAAACCAAAGACATTTTTTTTAAGAATTCACTATACACTATTTCCATATTTGAGCCTGGACTAAGTGCAAGCATGATATGATGACAACACAACACAAATAATACCAACATTATTTCTTACAACAGTCCATCCAGGAAAATCCTTATATTGTCGGAGTTAGAGTAGGTTGGTAAGGCTTAGCTACATTTTAACTTTTTTATTCTAAGAACATGAAATTTTTTTTGACTTTGACACTATTAAATTCTAATTGTACTGTTAATTTATGATTTTACTTTTGCCATTTTGGAGTTGAATACTTTCGCATAGCATCATGATGGGTGGCATAAAAAACAGCAGTCTTACAGTAATATATTTCTTTTAGCATTCAAATGAATTTACTGAAATGGATATAGTAGAGTAAAAACGGTAGAAAAATGTTCAAAATTTTTTTTTAAAGGTATAACCACATGAAACCTATACAGGATCATTGATTGGGCCCCTGTGCATAAGAAATAACCAATTACGACATATTTTGTGGGGTCAGAAATTTTTTATCCTGAAAAATGTCAATAAATTGTCAAAATGTTATATTTATGTTTTTTTACACATACCACGCGATAACTTCGAAACTAATTAGCTTATAAACATGAGTTTTTTTAATCGATTGGAGACATACAGGCGGTTCTAACAGTACTAATTCGTGTCCCCTGGTGAGCTTATTTTTTCTTGGAAAATAGAGTAAACTCAAAATTTTACTTTTATTGCTGCATGATTTTCGGTAAGCGGGAAACTTTTTTGTTTTAAGGAATTTTACCATAGTATCTGCATATAAATTAAATAAGAGATATTGAAAAAGTTTTTAAAGTAAAAACCAACCTTCTATGACAAATACTTTTAGAGCTATAGTCACTTAAAATATTAACACAGGGACGCGCGGCGATGCGCAATATACTTACTTGGAGATGCCCACAAAATGTCGCACGGTACCGCGCTCTCGATGTGTTCTGAAGGCCCGTTTGGGTAATCTCCTGACTAATTTGGCGATTCGATAATTTTTTTTATTAGGAACGCAGCCTGCACTGGAATTACACTTATATTTTTAAGATTAAGTTAAAACAGGAATTGCAAAAACAAAAAAAGAACATAAATTGAAAAGATTTAGATTTCTTCAGACTCTGAATCTGACGAGCTTAGTTCTTCATCTTGTGGTCTGTTACTACATATTGCATATTTACATTTGTGACAACATTTTAATCCTTGAGCTAAACACGTGCACCTATTATTGTTGCAATTTTTGTCGGAACACCGAATTGACAATGCTTTTCTTACTTCATTGGGGATCGGATCTTGTATTGCTGATATTGGTCTCCAGTAAGTTTCATCAACCATATTCACGAGGATGTTCCAAAATTATTTCTTTGACATGAGAATTATACCATATTTTTAATTGGTATATACATCTAAAAAAATGGATCATTAATATCTAACATATGTAATAAATTCATTCTATCGTTTAGTACCTTCTTAAATGTTGCTTAAACGCATCACTTGTAGGAGGCAATTCTGAGGCTGATCGATTTGACTCTTTTGTTAAATGCACCCTTAGTTCATTAAGAGTTTTAATAGATGTGTTTTTATTTTTATATAGATACAAGAAATACATTTGGCCCAAATTTATTGCTTCATCTTCAAGCAAAAATGGCAGATTTTCGAGCCCCTTTAAATTATCGATTTTTTTGTATAAAATGTCGAATGCTGATTTTTTTACGTATTTTAAATAGTGCACAAGTAGTATCACATCCAGTTAAACAATGAATACTTAATCATTTTTCACAAACTTCTTCTCCCAAATTATTAGCTTCGTTGCCTTCATTTTCGACAATTTGGGACGCATGCTCAAGATTTTGTAGGCTAGTGTGTGTAAGATTTTCTACAAAGTAGATGATATTTAACAAGTTTTTTCTTTGTTAAAATATCATCCTTTTTGCCCAATATATTCTTTGCACAATTGTCTTATCTTTTTTCTGCAGCACTTATTAATGTTTTTAAGCCCTGGATTGTAGGATTTTGAACTACCAGTTTGTCACTGTCGCTTACAGTTTCTCCACAAATTAAACACTCCATAATCAAACAATGTACAAATTTAAATATTAATAAATTAAACACAATTTAAAGAACTTGAGGCGCGTAATGAACTGAACGCATGAACTAACAGAAAAATCATAGAAAGAATCAATAGAATCATTCTATTACACGCAAAACAACAGTATTCCACGTAACCGACTTATATTAGCAACTCATACGTAACGGCACAGATTTAACGAGACAAAGATTTGTGGTAACGAGACAAATCTTTGTCTCGTTACCACAGATTAAACGAGACAAATCTTTGTCTGGTTAAATCTGTGGTAACGGCCAAAAAATGCACTACACGGGCGCGTGAATAATTACAATTTTAAATGCCGATATCTTGAAAACTGTGTGTCACAGACGGTTGGTTTTTATTTTAAAAACTTTTCTAGTATCTCTTCTTTAATTCATACGCAGATACTATGGTAAAATACCTGGAAACAAAAAAGTTTCTCACTTACCGAAAATCATGCAGCAATAAAAGTAAAATATAACATTTTGACAATTTATTGACATTTTTCGGGATAAAAAATGTCTAACCCCTCAAAAGATGTCGTAACTAGTTATTTTACATGGACAGGGACCTAACTAATAATCCTGTAAAGGTTTCATGTGGTTATACCTTAAAACAAATTTTTTGAGAAGGAAGTGACTTCTTTTCTTGTTTTTACTCCACTAATAAGAAACTATTTTTTAATGTCAAACTATAACTGTTTGTAAAGCCATACTGAATATTTTTTTATTATTTTTTCTTAAGGCCTTTAAAAAGTTGTATGTTTAGGTCTTATAGTTTTATTTTTTGACATTATCCTATACTTATTTGTATGAGTCTATGGAAATAAATATTTGAGTTTATATAAAAATAAAACCACCACTTCTACCAAAGAATATCAGTACAAAAATGTAATGTGAATGGAGCTACTGCACTGATCTATATAAATAATTTTCTGACTTTAATTGAAAATTACAAATAGCACTTAAAGATTTAAAGAAAAAGATTCTGTCACTATGATTTTTTTTCACTCATCATAACATACAGATAACAAAATGCACTTACTGGTGTCCTTTATAATACTGCTCTTTAATAAAACGCATGTAAAAAGGGGTATTTCCTGTCTCATAACCAATCCGCATAAAATTTTGCCTTTGACCCGAACCCTTGTTACCATGTCCATGTTTGGTACCCCCATGCTGTCCCCTACCTCGTTTTGGACCCTGGTAATTCAATAATTAAACATTTAGAAACGAATTTGGGTTTCTGGAGCCCTAAGCTCCTCACTTACCAATTTGGATCCAGGGTTATCTCGTATGTTAGCTAAAGACACTCTAGGAAGCATTCTTAGGATGTTAAGGGCTTTATCAGTGTGTCCGGACATTATTTCGGTTTCTTGGTTGCCTTACTTTTACTTTTAAACCTTATTTACTGCCTAAAATTATATCATATTATGATAAATTATCAAAATAAAAGTAATTTTCAAATTTTAGGTTATGTTAAGTTTAATTGAATTACAGGATGAATAACTATGGGTCAAGTCATGAACCCTAGTAATCAGGACGTTCAACGCCAACGCTGAGCGGTGTCATAGAAGGCAAATGATGTGAAAAATATAATATGGAAGAAAGAGACAGACAATGAGACGCGTGCGAGAGTGCGGGAAACGAGCTGGTTCCCGCAGATCGGCTCTAACGCGATGCATAGAGCAATTATAGCAGATATCTCTCCTCTTTCCAGTCTTCTTGGCATTAAGCCGAATTTACACGTATCAAGTAGCTTGAGCAAGTTATTAAAGCAAGTAACTAAAAAATTATGTATTTCTATTTAGTTGTGTCTACACACATTTTAGTAATTTGGTTTAGTTCTTGTTCTTAAATATGGCGGCAACAGATATTCGTGCCTCTGTGAAGAAATGTGTTTTGGATATACAGGGTGTTTCCTAACTACGGTACGAAACTATACAGGGTGAATCGTTAGGTCGTTTTATGAAAAAAAGTTCCTATGAACGTATGTCGGGAGTTGCTTTGTTTCTGAGCTACAGGACGATGAAGGTTCAAAACAATAACGGTATTTTAAAAATACTATAACTATCCTTAAACCGATTTGGTTGAAATTTGGTGCAGTTATTTGAAGTTATAAGACGCTTATTTAGCTGTAACTAGATTGAAATTATTAGGTCCAGTGGCGTGTCAGTGGGCACCACATGCTTATTGTTGAGAAAAAAAACAAGGCCAATAATTAATTGTTTTGCAGCTTTTTATTTATTTTTGATTTCAATGAATGCCAGCGTGGGTTGAGTTTGCTATTTGTTTTAAGAATGTTATTTTAAATTTATGACTTTTTTTCTAAAAAGTTCTCTTTCAATATTGGGAGTAGTGTTTTAATTAATTTGCGGCAAGCAATTCCAGGTTTCTGGTAAGAAAATCTGATTTTATTTATTACTATTATGTTTTTGTATTCTCAATCTTTAGTCTTTATTAAAATCAAATTCAGTTGATTTCAATGAAGAAGTTTCACTTTTCAAGTATTTAATTTTTAACTTGATTATTATAAATAGGTACATATTACAAAATGTCTGGCCTCTCATTTTCTATTCAACAATTAAAAATTGATTGACATTTTCCTGACCTTGATATAAGAGTATATATATTTTAAATGTTTCTGAGAAACAGTAATACAAGATTTTTTTAATTTCCTTCAGTTCATATTACAAGAAAAACATGGAGAGGGATATGCAATGTAAATTTTATTAAGACTTTGAGCTATACAATTTCTTCTGATAAGTTCTCCACAAATTTTAATAATGCTGATACCCCTGGCTTTACACTACAATACATATTTATTAAAACATTTATTTTGTCTTTTTTTTACATGAATCATTTAGTAAATTGATTTATAAGGTTTGCACTGTCTATTTTTTTAATTTTATTTCCTGCTCGTATCATACCACTTCCTGTGTTCACTGAGACAAGACATAGGTATAGCGGCTAAGAGACCTGAGCAGCCGGAATGGATCAGAATTAATGTTTTTCTTACAAATTGTTTTTTTAAGAGTT
Organism: Anthonomus grandis grandis; assembly: GCF_022605725.1. Taxonomy (NCBI): domain Eukaryota; kingdom Metazoa; phylum Arthropoda; class Insecta; order Coleoptera; family Curculionidae; genus Anthonomus; species Anthonomus grandis. The sequence goes on from NC_065558.1 coordinate 12,058,712, forward strand.
TCTTTTTATTTTATGTAAACATCTATCCTTGAATTAAGTTTTTAGTAATATTATAGTTCCAAGATATGTTGTTAGTATTATAAGAGACCAACAAATATTCTATGTAAGTGATATATGTTTATACTAAAAAGTTGTTTTCATTTTGAAAGAGTTTATTTTGTTTTGTCAATGGATATATTGTTTCTTTCGATAATACTCTGTTATAGAATTTTTAATTAATTTAATTTTTCTTTAGGAAACAGATACAAGTATATTAAATAAGAATAATTCATCCTCTATTGACTCTATGTGTTAATAAAATGAGGATATTATTAACCTAATGGGAATGCCTTTAGATGTATTATGAGAAAATAGCACAAAAATGTTGACAACCTTTTCTAATCTGTATAAAATTAAGGTAGTTCAGTGCTAACAAAATAATTTTAAACATTTTTAGATTAATTCTAATTTATATAATGTCTGTTATAATGAATTATTGAATATTATGTATATCATTTTAAGTAATTTTTTTTTCCAAGAAAATTAAATAATAAATGTATTAAAGCAAAAAAAACATTGTTTTATTTCCATTTGTCCAATTGGTGATATGTCGTACACTATTGTTAGTACACTTTCGTAAATTATTGCAGTAAATTAACCTATTTAGATATGTAAAATAAAGCTGAAAAGTTTTATTTTTGTTCAGATCAATATTTGATGCTAACACCTAAACAAAAAGGCTCTTTTCTCTATGAGTAACCTTTTTGATTAGGCGTTTGCTTTAGATATTACGATTAAATGATAAGATTGTCAGATTAAATAAAATGTGATTTCCCGCCTTAATTTGGCCACGCCTTTCTACCATTTCGATTGGTCCAATTAGACACGTCAAACTGTCAAGTTAGTTGCAACAGTTTCCGCTGCCAAGCGAGAGGCCGCTAGCTGATTTGTCAGAAGAATTTCTTTCAGTTTGTATGCAACCACCACTTCTCTATATATTTGTGTACTGTGTGATGACGTATAAAGGGCTAATTGGTGACGTCACGTATCTCAAGCGGTTATAACTATAACCGCAATCACGCAAAATGGCGGTCACCTAGTAGTGGTCATTTACTTTTCATTTTATTGGCAGTCCAGGTATTTTTATTAAGTTCGTGCTTGGTGCATATAAACCCCTATAAAGAGCTTATAAGACGTATAATATGGCCTTCATGACTCCATTATATTATACTTTGAAATGCTAGGGTTTTATGCCCCCTCTATCTGCCAATAATACCAGCTGACTTCCAAAAACGTTCAATTTAGTCAAATGTCAAACTCAACAGTGTCAACAAAGCAAAAAAATAAAAAAAGCTGAATTTTAAAGAAACTGTAGATTATAGTTTTTTTCCGGTTTTTACCGATTTATACGTCTATTTTTGTGGAAAAAAGCTATTTAGAAATCTGCCAGTATGTATGATGATTATTCCTAAAATTCCTCCCACTTTCCAATATACACAAGTTCCTAAAACATAACATAGACAAGGGCAGGAAGCTGCTGTTACATGAACTGTTTTATATTTTAATAGGGAAATCATTTCTCTATACAATTTTGGTATTTAAAAATATTTCAATTAATCAAAAAAAATTTTTCAGTCATGTTACCATATGTACTGTGGAGAATCTGATCAAGTGGGTGAAGAATATCATATTCAATTAAAACCAGTACATATAGACTTATTAAGTGCAACTTGACTAAGTCCCATCCATATTTAGCATTAAAGATGCCAATTCGCAGGCATTGTGATCCCATTAATGTTAAAAGAATCTGGGATGCCATACGGTCTGTTAATGTCACCAAACAGCAGTCGGATATCACCAGGATTACTCATTATTTAATGAAGAATGAGAAGTGTACACAACAACAGGTTGAACTGTATCTGAAGCAGTGTGTTAGCGATAAACTTATAATGTAAGTTAATGGCTTTTGGAGACTCAATAATCTCAAATATATTAAATTCTTTTATAACCTTAACCTAACTATTTTGTTCACATATTTTATACATACATAGTCAAGGGCACTACTACACAGATAACAGCATAATACCTCTTTTCCTTTTTCAAATAATTGCTTTTTGTTAATTTTTTTGTTTTGGAAAAGATAAGTATGTATTTCAATTACGATCCATTAGCTACAAGACTAATTTAGGGTATGTATAGCATTTGCCTATATTGTACAGGTCTGTGAAATCCTATCAGTTAACTATGATATATTTTAATATATACTTAAAATTGGACGTAGTTATGCATAATGCGACCAAGCGCCAGAATGACAATTGTAGAAAAATACAATTAAGTTTTGAATGCCCTTAAAAATCAATAAAATCTAATACAGATCTAATTTTTGCAAGCTATGTCCAAGACACTATTTCAAATTATACTATGTAAGCTTTTAGCAAAAAATAATAAAGTTTAGGAGTTTTGATAAAAAATGTCACCTAGTGTGGTTATGCTTTTTTACTTATTATTAGGTTTTTTTTTTACAAAATTGAACCACACGCCAAACTTGTCGCATAGCGCGTTTATGCAATGCCATGTATTTTCTTTTTAGACTATATATTTCGACTGACAGCCCCATTTTTCATTAAGGTAGTTCATGAACAACTGAAAATTTTGTTAGAAACACTGACTTAAAATGAAAAGTGACTAAAACCTGTACAGATCTTTTAGAAAAACCTGTAAAAACAATTTTTATTTTAAAGTAAAAGAAACAACAAAATTACAGTAAAACTAAACTACTTTATTTACTTACATAATAAGCTAAGCAAATTACAACTGCATAGGTATATCATACCTTGAAATACTTCAAATAAAACTAGAGTTTCTTTGTAACAACTAAATTCTATTACTGCCCCATTTCATAGTAGCACTAGATAGTTTGGTATCTACTTATCTTTAAATTTATTTCATATGCGCGATTTAGTATAATAGCAGTCCGTTTCAGCATTTTTTTAAAATTTGAATTAAATCACTCAAAAAATGTCAGTTGACATTTCCTAGCTAAGTTCGGTAAATGCACCTGCGAGAAAAATGATCAAAATTTGACAAATATCACATGATATATTGCCTATTTTTCGGTGCCAGATCACGTGACCGAACTTAACTGATATTTGCATTACTAAGCCAAGCGCCCAGTATCATGGTGTTTAATTGACCTATTCAATTTCGTGGCATTTAGTCGTTTTATGCAAAATTCAACTAGTGTTATCAACTGTTTGGCGCTTAGTTTAATTTAAAATATATCCTTAACGCTCGAGATTTTTTTCGCAGATAAATATGGTATTTGGCCGTCAGATGACGCAATAATACCAATAAAACGAATTTGGCGTTTGGTCGCGTTATGCATAACTATGTCCAATTGGTCTTTGTATATTTATTTATATATTAAGTCTTTAGGATACAAACAGATAAAATCCAAAGAAAGTATCCCGATATTACCATAATAATTTAAACTTACTATAAATTAACAGATAAGCAATAACAATCTGTAAGTAATATCTAACTAAATACTCAATCAAAGATATTATGCATTGGGTTACAGTATCACAAAACAATTACCTTACTTATCTAGTCTTAGGAACTTAATTTTTAGTCTATTTTTAAATTGTAACAAATTTGTTGCAAAGAAATCCAGGTTAAAATCATTTCATTCTTACCAAAATGAAGTTCTGTGATTAATTTGTTCTACAGTATAGAATACAAGAGTTCAAGATTTCTAAGTCTACCTGCAGGTACATTAAACCTAATTTTAGAAAGAATATTTGGAGAGTCTAACAAGTTGTTAATAATCATAAATAACACTAAAATTCTAGACATAGTATGTCTTCTTTCATGTTCTAGAATGTTAAAATGAGACCAGGCTAAGTCATAGTCCACAATTCAAAAAGGAGTTTTATAACATAAAAAAACTTTAAAATCTATTCTGGATTGTCTCAAGCCTGTTAATGTAATTTTTTTATCCACATTGCCATATTACCAATACAAATTGTAGTCATTTGTGTATGATTTATATATTATGTTTTTTTACTGTGCACTTTTAATTTGAGAGCCTGTCTTGAGATTTTATAAAAGCAAACACAAAACCACCTACCAAACTCATATTGAATTAAAATTTAGTTTTGCTATCAATACAAAAATATGTGACTGTTGGTGGGATAAATTGTAATTTCTATTAACCTCAGATAACAAATTTTTTGAAAAATTTTTTGCCCAATTTATAGACACAATTATTTATATTTTTATTTGATCATAATAATTCTTATTTTAAATAGGCAAATAAAGAAGAATGGTGCAGATGGACCTATCTTTGTTTACAAGATTACTGAACAGGAATTGGTATGTTTATAGAGAAATTATAAGTAAATCATGTTTTACTATTTTTTGCTTTATCTAGCCTGAATTTGATGGAAAAGACTGGTATTGCTTTGAATGCCACTTGGCTGGTGAAGTCAATGTCTGCGCAAATAACTGCTTTAGGGTATTTCACTCAGACTGCATTCAGAGTGCTAAAAAGAAATTCCATAGCCAGAAGAGTAGGTAAGGAATTGGTCATGAAATATTAATTACATGTATTTTTATGCTGTTTATTGTCATTTTTATATTTTCTTTTATTCTTGCTAACAGTCAGGAGGAGATAAATCAAAGGTAAACTTAGAACTCGTTAGTTTAAGCTTTTTTTCTCACAAAAATTACTGTTAGTACATTATCTTCCTTGGACATTGATTATTCACATAAAATTTAACACGCATTCTATGAGTGTTCTGAAATATCTGTGAACATTGAAGGCTATATTTGTTTTGAGTACTTTGAATATTCCTGGAACATTTTATTAGAACATTCACTGAATATCAATTGTCAGATGTTACACCACTTCATGGCTCTTGGACCTTCAATAACAATTTTCTTTTTAATTCAAAAGGTTTTTGAGTAACTTATACACAAAAAATTTTCTTATAGTAAAAAATGCTCTTTTTAAGCTAAAATCTTTAAATTATTTTGTGAAAATATTCTTAAGGGGTTACACCACCTTGGAGATGGAAAGAAATTATATTTTGGTATTTTACTGTAGTAGTATAATTGAAGTGTAAATTGAATTTTCTGTGTGAATAAATGCAAAAATGAACGCACCACAGCCTATTTTATATACAGGCATTTTTTGAAAAATTGATTTATTCCCCAATTATAGATTTTTTTAGAAAAAATGCTATATTTATGCATGTTTTTGTTGATTTAAATTATAGTAAAACAGAATCTATTAAATATTTTTAGAAAATCCTATGACAAAAAAAGGATTATTTTATAAAAGTTTTAGTATAAAAATTATGCAAATCTGTAAAAAATTGTGAATGATACAGGCGGAACCGTTTTAGAAAAACGCGGCCGGTGCGGTTCCGATCGTTCAGATACACATGGACTCAAGTAAAAAAACACTTAATGGTTTGAATTCGAATTTTTTTGAAAGGCCAAAGGTGGCATAACCTAAAGATAAAAATAATGAAAGTTTCCTAATATGTCGCTATCGAAATCATTAACCCACACAGTCACTTTTTTGCACGCATATCAATCAATTGTTTTTTTTATATGAACCCGAAAGTTTAATTTTTCCCCTATTTCATACTCAAAAGGAATAACATAGGTCATTGATCTTTCAAATTGCTAGGCAGGTTTATAGTTATATTTAAATTCCCAAACCCCAACTTGATTGACGAAACGCCCTGAATTGATAAAATCTCACATCATGCAATTCACAAATTTCCTTATCATTCTTATTAAAGGGTGAAAATATTATTTGCTGATTGAAAGAATTAATTATTCTGTTAATAAAATACAGTAGGTAATTCATACAAATTAATCTTGACTTCTTTTTTTTTTTTAATAGTAGCTCCTTACGCTTCAACTCCACATCCAATTCAAACATTGACCAAAGCTTGGAAGCCAGTGACATTTTACTTAATGAATCGAGAAGTTCATCGGGGCCCAACCAATCACTTGTAGACTATACGTTCGATGAGACACTCTGTACCGTCTGTAATATCGTAAATATTGACGGGTGCGATTTGGAACAGGCCGAAATGAACTACTTGCTTAAGTTTGTGTTGCATAGAATTCGAGCTTGGGTATGGAAAAACTTCAAAAAAATTAAAATGTCCGCTTTAATGTAGTTTTCTTTAGTTACCCAATACCATAACGCACACCATGGCAGAAGAAGATAGACCGTCTTGGCTTACAGATTCTGAGCTTACCTGGAGAGCGAACCAACTATTTTTTGAACACCGCGACATGTCAGTGATTGAGGTTAATTTAAATACTGACACTTATAAAAGACTGTCTGACTTTCTCGCTGATATTTTGACGGTGGAGCATAACGTGGCAGTATTTCATGGAAGTAAGTCGGGAGTATTTCATATCCTGGTTGTGGTTAGTTTTTAAACTGTTTTTCAGTTGATTCCCAAGAGTACCAAGCAGCTGAACTGATGGTTAGGGACACGCAGCACGACTTGACCGAATTGAAAAATTGTACGGATTGCTACAAACATAGTAACGAGAAAATTAACCCACTTTGGTTTGCCTTACCTTGCCGAAAACCTCATGATTTAGTGTGGGCAAAGCAGAAAGGTTATCCTTACTGGCCTGCTAAGGTATACTATTATTCCATTACTTATTACCTCATTTAATAATATTACTATTAATGTTTTTGAAAACAATCAATTTTTGAGTGTGTTGCCTCTCATTGTACTTACATACATACAGTGTGATTGTGAACAAGGGACACATTAATTCCTGGAATTTGGATTACTCTGGAAATAGGCCTTGTTTTGTTAATCTAAAAAATGTTCAGCGTTGTACCCAGCATATTATAATAATTATCCTTAAGCAGATTTGCTTTATATTATACAGAGTCGTTTGGAACGACTTAAAATTATCTTCGTTGATTGATTATGATCAAGTGATGTATCCGAATATCAACATTGTTTTTTACCAACAAATCAACAGTAGCTAACTTAATAACTACTTGCCAATATGTACAGAATGCTTTTAATAAAAGAAGACAGATTTTTGATAAATTAAGGCGTAGTCAGATAGTAAATTTTCTCTATAAAAGTAATATGACAAATACTTTAATTAAATTACTTGTCTCCTTTTTAAATGACAGGCAGCAGACATAAAAAACCTATGTTCAAGTCAAAGGTGCTAAATCTAATGTTTATACTAGGACCACTGTGGTTCCCCAAGGATCAAATTGGGGACCTCTGATGTTTTTAATTGCTATTAATGCCATGTTCGGTTCTGTAGGTAATTCAAAGACCTTATGTTTTGCATAAAATATACATGGAATTAATTTCAATAGAGGATTGTCAGAATGTACAAAGAAATTTAGAAAGAGTTGTATGTTGGTGTAATTTGTTGTTATTTTAGTTTTAATGTAAAAAAGAGATGCTGTATGTCTTAGCCCTTAACAAAAACATAATCATTTATAGTTACAGTATTAACCCATTAAGGCCCAACTTTTTTTTTTTAATTTCTATTTAAGTTTTGGTTAACATGTTTGTTTTTGCTCAAAAAAATTAAAAAATTTTTTTTTTTGATTTTTGGGTAATTTTTTTGATCATTGGCTCAAAAAATAGACCGTCCTCATATGAGGACGCTGGGCTTATATAATATATGTAATCCTATATTTAAATATAAAAAAAAAGAAATAAGTAAATACAAAAACTTCATATATTACAAGATAAAACTAATGTACTGATAAAAAAATCAGAGGTGTTTATGAAACATGAATTAAAAAACTATTTTTTTTATGAAAATTGTTAAAACAATAAGGTACACAAAGAGTGACATTACATTTCGAACAAAATGTGCGGGGTTTACTTTGGCATGTGTTAAATTGACATCTCCTTTGCTTTTCTCTCTTGGCTACCAAGTGATTCTTGCCATCATATTTTACGTTTTCTGTAACATTACTCCGAGACGTATTTGACAAACTCAAGGGACGACCAAAGGCTACTCTTCTTCCACGACCAATCTTTAGGTATGAATAAGCCACATCCATCCTGAAGTCTTTTATGGATTTTATAGGTATGGATCATGTTATAGAGAATTGAGCTATTTACGATCGACATGTCTATCACTCGAGTAAAAAGGTACCAATACCATTTTTTGCCCCGTACTGATATGTGATGTTTTTCAAGCAACCAATCATGGTGGTCCACCCCTCCCATATGCTTATTGTAGTTGGCAATCAAAAGAACACAACCACCTTCTTTTTTGTCCACCTTTGTACAATAGTGGTCGGTAAAAGTGTATCAAAGTTGGTTGCCACCGAAACGCACCTGCTATCATTCCATTTGACTACAAGAATTTTTTGGCTACTGTCAAAGTGCCAGTCATAGACCCTCTCGGTTCCTTCTCGAGTTCTTTGGTTGACTTGGTGGGACACTTGGATGATCGATTTTCCCTTATGGTTCCTGTGGCTCGGAAGCCTTTTTCTTTTAGGCTACACAAGAAGTTGTAACTCGTAAAAAAGTCTAAGAAAATAATATGTGTCTTTCAGGATTTTTTACAGTTTTCAGCATACTTGTTACGACTCTTGTCCCTAGAGGAATCTTGGGCTCTGCTGTTGATTTATTATCCTTGCCACAGTACAAAGCAAAGTTGTAGCAATACCCATTATCACTACAAAGCGCCCATAATTTGTATCCAAACCGTATAGGCTTTTCTTTGATAAATTGCTTTAGACCATGGTGTCCAAAATATTTTACAATCATCTCATCAATCGATAGAAATGTATAGAAAACTCCCCATTGCTGAAATTTATATTATTTTCTGCCCCAAATAATGGCCCTATTTTGAATGACTTATCGTCTTTGTTATCATTTGCAAGGGAATTGTCAGCAAAGTGAAGACAAGATTTTATTTCTTTGTAGGCATTTCTGGAAAACTCATTTTTCACTAGAGGAACACCCAAATCTTCTGTTTCAGACCAATAGTCTCTTTCACTTGGTAAGGCATGATAGCCAGAAAAAATCAAAAACCCGATAAAAATTCTGAGATCCTTCGAAGTTAAAAAAAAATCATGTTTATTTTTCTGTTGGGCGTATCTCATGGTCTCTGTTTGAAGAAGATTATAAAGATCGTCATCAAAAAACTTCTCAAATATTTGTAGTGGTGTTAATTCCTGTAATTCTTCTTTTATTTTGTGGAAAGCTTCGGCACAACCTTCTTCTTCAATATTTTCATACATGGGTTCTTCCCTAGTCCATTTTGGTGTCCAGAATTTAGTGCTGCATGCAACCTTTTTCCTGTTTATGAAATTTGACAGCGGTGGATTATCTTCCGATTCCCAATCATTTTGTTTTTCTACCTGTATCTCCACAACCCCTGGGACGTCCTGGACATCAACCGCCCCTAAGTCACCATCGTCGATATCGTCTACGTCCGTCAATTCATCCACCTCGGGAGGTAATAGCGCAATATCAGCATCTATTTGGTTAGAATAGAGATATTCCACCGCATCGTCTAAGTTCTTAAAACTATGTCTATTCATTTTTTGCCAGTCTAAAAATAATTTAAAAAAATATGTAATAACCCAGTGTCCTCATTTGAGGACACAGAGATTTAGGTTAGGTTTTCGACTAAAAAAATTCAACTAATATCATAATATTTTTACAATATTTCTACATCTCTTTGATTGTAAAACACACTAACGAAAGTGTCTTACCCCTACTACTAAAGGAAATATGACCTATGGGCCTATAGCAGGTCTTTCTAGTCAAAATCTTTAAGAAACAATGTGATTTTCGCCGGACAAGTAAACACAAACACTAGTAAATACCACCTGCAGAATATTGCGTAGGCATTGCTCTAATGCGTTAGACAGCCGTCAGCAATCGCCAACCTACTCGGGCGCTCTCATCCCCAACAATTTCTGGCGTCATCAAATGATGACGCTGGGCGCTAATGGGTTAATGGTATACAATAACAAGACTGTAGGCATGAGAAAGAGGCATTTGTCTTGTATATTTACATAACGTTTTAACTAATAAAATTGTTCTTCTATTCTATGTGAGTACTAGACAAAAAAGACTCTTAACTTGGATTTTCTCATTCCATATCAACATTTTAAGGGTTCACCAATCTATAAAATGGGCAACTTTTTTAATATTTATGCTAGTGACTTAAATATAATTGGCTTATAAGCTAATAAATTAATAATTAGCTTATAATGGCTTACAAGACTTGTAAGTGGCAGATTGTATAAATTGCGATTTTTGTTCCCTAGATATTTAGGTCGTTTTTGGTTGGCTGTGTACGTATATGATGTGGTTTCAATAGTATATACTTTTACTTAAAATTTTCAGCTATTAAAATTGTATCTGTAATTGCCTTTTGGCTGTTATGCATTAGAAATTAATAAATAAAAAACTAATGACATTTCTCCCAAATAAAGAAATTGCAATAAGTATTTTTGCTCAAAACATACAAATGGTCGTACACCATATGATAACTCAATAATAATATTTTTTTTATTAATATTATACACATTATTATTAATTAAGTAGTGTCTGTGCTAAGTATCTTATATTGTTTTTAGTGTAGCCGACTTTAATATCATAATGTTAGTCTATTTTGAAACGTTTGATTTTGTTTAAGTTATTGGAATTAATATTTTTAAAATTTTTTTTTGGGAGGTCACTTTACCCTTACACCCTACCACATTTATTAATTCTATAACTAATTTACAGTATACTAGAAACCGTGCAAATATTTTGCCAGATCACTATTACAAATTTAACTTGTAACGTCTAGGTGTAAAATATGTACCCGCGTGCTTATTAAATAAACAGATAAACTTAACCTTGAATACTAAAATACTTAACCCATTAATATTTAAAATTCTGTGAAAAAAGGAATATTTTACCTACTTAAATTTAAAATAATTCAAATTTTTCTTAAGCATTTGTGAGTTAATTGGGTATTAATTCCTAAGAAAATTACGAGAAATATTATATATGTCGTGCATATACTTATATGCACGACATATACTTTTTAGACTCAGGTGGTAGAATATTATACAGTTTTGTTAAAGATTATTTATTAATAATTATAAACAATTATTTAGTATGCTTAAGTTACCTCTAGCTCTTGCCCTTGTATTATGATTGTGATTCATTCTGTTTTTAATATCTTGGCTGTGATGGTATGAACAAATGGATGTTATATATAAAGTTCTAATGTTGGTGATCTGTTCAGTAAATAGATTTTCTGTCAGATAAAGTTTTGGCTTGTTACATATACTTTTTAAAATAACCTGATGTACAATATTTAATTTATGCACTGCGTTATGGTATAATCCTCCCTCTACCAAATTGCCATATCTCAAAATTGACTCAGTAAAGGATTTATAAATGACAAGGAAGTTCTTTGAATTTAAAAATTTTCTTATAATGTAAAATTTGTAAATTAACTTTTTAAATCTATTTGCTAGATATTCAGTATGTAGCCATTTAAGATTTTGATGAATGAATACTCCAAGGTATGTAGTCTGAAACTTCCTTTATTTGATAAGTATTTTCAATTGAAAAATATGAATAATCCGGTCTATTTACCCCAGTGACAGAAAAAGCAATATGATTTATTTTTGTTATATTCAGGCTTAATTTATAAGTTTTCAACCAGTTTTTTATTTTATTCAAGCCTTCTGTAAAAAAGTAAGGTTGGATACTGTAGAAAAGTAAGACTACCTAAAAATTAAGGCGGTGTCATCTGATTACGAAATAATTATTCCATTAGTTCATTTAATATCAAGAAGAGAAGTTAGGTAAATTATAAACAAAATTGGACCAAGTTTTTTATGCTATTTCTATCTTTATAATTTCTTTTTTTGCTTAATATATTATTGACCTTAAGTTGTCGTCTATTTTGTAACTAAGTTTTCATTGTTTCAGTGTATATAGTACTGAATTAATTCTCCTGCATTTTTTTTTTTTAGGCATTTTATATGTTGTATACATTTTTTATATTTGTTTTGTAAAATCTGATTTGATTGTATTTATTTTCTGAAGCTTTGTCAATAAAATTCGTGTACATGTACCAAGTTTCCAACAATAAAGTACTTGGAAAAAAAAAAGAATTGAAAGCCTTAGCCAGGTGAATAAAAACGCCAAGATATTTTCTGTTATTATTCACATGGCTAGTGATATCAGAAAAGTGAGTTCGCGTAAAGCATGTGTAGTACTACTACCTAGTAAAAACCTATATTGTTTATCTGGTATAATATTATGCCTATTTAGGATTAGACTTCCTTATAGGCCTTCTTCTTTAACTTTTCTCACAAATTTTAGCGATTGGTGAATACGGGTAACAACTGATATTTTAAAACTAAGTGTACTTGCGCTGTCTTATAAATTTTGTTTATTATGTAGAGTAGGGGTTCAAGAATTTCTACATGGGTTTTTTTTATTAATGTAGCAGATATACCATTAATACCTGGACAACTTTTGTTTTTTAATTTTTTTAATGAATTCATTTTTAGTAACCGGAGATAAAAACCTACATTGACTATAAGGATTTTGAAAATACAGAATATTTTTGGGTTTTTTCGTTAATAGATACAATTTCCAATACAAAGTCTGATACCTTTCAATAGGAGTTTACAGTGACTTACTGTTAGCACCAGATATAACACGATCATAACGTTTATTGTAAACATTTACCTTACTTTTTAATATCTTAAAGTCATGGTAATGTATAATAGCAGGGCTCCTAAAATCGATGTTTGAAATATTAGGTTATTTCTAGCTTTATAAGCCTTTATTCCTTGTATGTTTTTGTGAAAAATATTACTAATTGTTTTTTCTTTCTTGAAAACAATTGCCGAGATATTGCTTACAAAAATACTCAAAATTGAATAACTAAACCAAAAATTACAGGCTATTTCATATAAGTTCCTCCTTATTTTTGATATAAGCGCCATCATCGCAATTCTGAAAATATAATAATATAATATAGTAATCTCTAGTCTAATTTCTCCGCCTTTGCATACCACTGTGTTTTATCAGCGGTCATTTTCTTATAATATTTATTTAATTTAAAACCAGATTCCGGAGGACTTTAAAAATGTATCAACAAGCGTATTTAAACATAAATACAAAAAATATTTATTGCAGTAGAATGGGTATATCTGGCGATCATCGCGTTTATTAAATATGTATGTATTAGGTATGTTAAAGCTTATTGGATGTTTGGCACTTGTTGGGAGATACCTAGTAATTTATTTTGGAGGCAACAAAAGAAACAAAAAAGAAATTATAACTTATTTAATGAGGGAGGTTAAACACGAATCTTTTTTAAATTGCCTTTAGCCTCCTTTTTGCCTATATTATGGTTAAGATTTTTTTTAAATTTTAAAGCATATGATATTTATTATCTTTGTATCTAGTTAAGATATAATATTTTATTGTAAATTGGGCAAATAAACGATTTATTATTATTATAAGTAAAGTGTCGTTTTTGATATCGTTAAATGGTCATCAGTTACCCCGTATGTAAATCTGTCTTTTTGCACACCTGGGTGCTAATAAGAAAATATGATATTTTATATTTAGTATTCTTATAAATGGGTTGTAAATAAATAAATAAATTTAGAACACCCTTTCCATATATTTTAGGTTATAAAAGAGACCCCGTTTCACTGCGATGTGAGATTTTTCGGTGGGAAACACGAACGTGCACTGATACACAAGTCTTTTGTTAAACCTATAACAACTACCAAGGAGAGCCTAAAGGTTATCATTTATTTATACCTAAATTAAAAGAACAATATTATAAGCAATGAATTATTACAGATCAAACCTTCCTTAGCCTTTACTAAATCGTTAGAGGAACTGATTTATCATCAGAAATTACTCAGGGATCCGCACGAGTTAAATAAGTTTCTCTCAGATTCGAAATCTAAAAAGACTGGAAAGAAAAGTTTGTCGCCCGTGGAGGTGGTTAAACCGATAACCCCAAAGAAGAAAGGTAAACAGCCAGTGAGTCAAAAGACGCCTGTTACTTCTCGGGCTAGTACTAGTGCCAATGCGAGTGGTGAGCCGAGGAGCAGAGCTAATAGTCATGCTAGTAAGAGAAAATCGTCTCTTACAGGTAAGTTAAACCCAAAATACAATAAGACCTTAATTCTAAATTTTGCCGACATATGCCGGCCTATATTTGGGTACAAATTCAAATGAGTGTGGCTTTAGAAAAAGTTTCAGCACAAGTTCGTGTCTTGTTAAAATAACCGATGACATAAGATGCAATGAAGAAAAAAAAGACTCAACGTGCCTTACATGCCTGGATTTTAGTAGTGTTTGACACCTTGGAATACGACCTACTTTTATCTGCCTAATGTTTTCGTTTGAAATCCCTTAAAACGCTGTTAGTGTTAGTTATTCTAGATAATACTTGATTAATAATGATAACACTTAGATAAATTTTTTTACGGCAACTATATGCAATATTTAGAGATATTAAGTATTTTATTAGGTGCTGGACTCGAAAAATTTTTATTGCTTTCCAGCTCCTTTTTGCATTCCGTAGGTAAAGTATTTGTTAAGAAAAACTATATGTATTGATACTCCGATGTAAATAAAAGTTATTATCATTATTATAAATATTTCAGCCTCAGAAACTTCAGATTCCTCCAGAAGCAGAAGCAAAAAACCAAAAGGCGAACACGAACCAGAAAAAGCGTCCGAAAATGCGATCTCGGGCAACGTTATCGACATTTCCGACTGCGAAGACGACGATGAGACTGAACAATCTTTCAGGGGAAACAACATGAGCCAAGACTCTTTTAGGTACAGTTTCCTTTTATTCATTTTTGATTCAGTATTAAAAATTACTTCACAACTTAGGTTCGATGAAAGTTACGAACAAGTATCCAGTTCCACAGAAAACGAGAAGAATGGCAACCGAGAAGCTGGTTTACACCAACTCGACCAGCCATATAGCGATTCAGTTGAAAAGGTACAAAAAGAACATATTAAAAGCCAGTTTTTATTAAAAAATGGTTTTGATTTTAGATGAGAAGAACTTTAGAAGCGTTAACTGGTAAAGGAGAAATTATCAAAAGTGCTATGGACCACATGCAGTCTGAAATTGATAGGATTATCAATGATAATAATGACCATTTGAAGAGGCTCTTTGATTCGCATAACGCACAAATTTCGGAGACTAAAAAGAAACAATGGGTATGTACATATAAATGAAAGTATAAGTACGGTAGTGGCAGAAAGTGGAGCAACTTTTAAAAAAATAAAATTTCTTGACAACTAACAAAGGAATAACAATGATATTTATCAACAATACTTTTGGTCAAGTAGGTAGTCTTAAATCAGATAAGAATTGACCTTCTAAATATTTCTGTTTATTTTTAAACTGATAAGAATTTGTGTACCTGGCAAAAAGTAGAGCAACATTTTTTTTAGAACTTACAAATCGAATAATATTAGTTTAATTCCAGCTATTTACCGGTTGCATTAAAAGCAAAGTTAGTTTACAATGCCTAGAGGACGGCCTTTATCCGTTGATTTAAAAACACGAATTATAGACTGTCACAAAAATGGTGAAAAACGAATCAATATTGCATGCAGGTTTAGTTTGAATAAATCTATAGTATCGCGAATAATTTCACGTTATGTGAAGCATGGACATGTTTTACCTAGAAAAAAAACAGGAAGACCAAGAAAAACCGATAAATATTAAGATAAACAAATTTTGAAAATATCTCAGAGTGATCCATTTTTGGGTTCAAGTAAAATAAAGCAGCGTTTATCAGAAGAATTAGGCGTTCAGGTATCTTCAAGGACAATAAGAAGTAGATTATGCGAGGCTAAATTATTTGCAAGACGTCCAGCAAAAAAGCCCTTATTATCTGCAAAAAACAGACGATCCCGTCTTCTTTTTGCTCGATCTCATTTGCACTGAACAAATGACTGGAAAAAGATAATATTCAGCGACGAATCAAAGTTTAATTTGTTTCAAAGTGATGGAATAGCATATGTTCGACGTCCTGCAAACCAAAGGTTAAATCCCAGATACACTTGTCCAACAGTAAAACATGGTGGTGGATCAGTTATGGTGTGGGGCTGCTTTTCCGGTTTCCGAATGGGGCCACTTCATAAAATTGATGGGATAATGGATAGATTTATGTACAAAGATATTCTGGAAAATGAAATGGTTCCATATGCAGACGAGAAAATGCCCCTTAGGCACATTTTTCAGCAGGACAATGATCCAAAGCATTCTTCTAAATATGTAAAGCTTAGTTTAGGCCAAGTCAATCACCAGATTTAAACCCCATCGAGAACCTATGGGAAATTTTGGATAGGAAAACTTACAAAAATAAGGACGAATTGTTCAATGCATTACACGAAGCTTGGATTAATATGGACCCAGTAATAATTTCTAGGTTACTGCAATCTATGCGCCACCGTTGTGAGGAAGTTATCAAAAATGATGGATATTTTACAAAATACTAAAATTGTAATTGTATTTCAGTTTTTACTAAAAGAAAAACATCAATTCTTAAAAAGTTGCTCTACTTTTTTCCGCCCCAGAATTAATTTTTGTACATAAAAAATATAAACAAAGAATATTAAGTTAAGTTGTTGATAGATTTATAATGCTTAGATCTTATTGGTATTATATTTCCAATATGTACTATTAAAGTATACTTACAGAACTATTAAAACACAAGAAAAAGTGACTAACCGTTTCCTAATTTAGCCTTAACAACATCTTGAGGCAATCCTTTTCTATCGGCACGTAGAGTACCCGTGAAGAAGTTTGCCGCGTAACAATTCTAAAACCACCTTTTGGGAATGTCCTTTTCCTCCTATCGCATCAAGCTGAGTAGTATATACCAACATTTGGAGAATAACGCCATCGGGTTCCGTCAACATGTACTGTTTTATGCCATATTTATGGCGCTTATTCTTTATGTACAGCCGGAAAATAAGTCTGCCTCCCCACAGTACCATTGACTCGTCCAATGACAGGTTTTTTTCAAGGATAATATACTTGGTCCATCTTGAGATTCAGAAATTCCAAAACAGGCCTAATTTTGTAAAGGCGATCAGCTGGTCCTGTCTCTCCATATTCCGGATTTTTTGAATAATGTAGAAATCGCATAATAAGCAAATAGCGATCCCTACTCATGTATTTTGAAAAACATGTAAGATTAAATAATCTGTTAATAAATTTAATAAATATGTTTTTTCCAGTAGTCTTGTACCCGATTAATTTTTATGGTGCCAGTATGAAAGGTTATTTCAATAAATCGAAGCAATTCTGCTATTGTAAGATCTTTCCATTCGGAAATTCTCTATCGGGAAGAGGCATTTGACACTCTAAATCGTGATATGCGGCTAGCTTAATTAAATTTCTTTGGTTTTTCTAATACTTCAATTGCCTTTCTAAGATCCTACCTGACCAACAGGTTTCAATGCGTGGAGATTGATTCTCACCCCTTATACTCAAAATCTGAATTTATTTCTGTGACCACTGGAGTACCTCAGGGATCTCTATTAGGATATTCTCATTATACGTAGCTGATATGAAAAATACTATATCTTATTCAAAATTACAACAATCTCAGATTTATACATGGTTCTCATTAAACTCCTTACTACGCTTACAAACACAATTTAATTCCGACTTAAATAATTTACATATATATTATGCTAAGTCTCACAATTTGAAACTAACCCTTTTAAAATCATATCTCTTATTTCTAGAATCCAGTAGAAATAATATAGAACATCTTAAAATACACAATACAATAGTACCTGTGGTTAATGAAGCAAAGAATTTGGGTATTATTTTTGATAATACTTTGTCTTTTTCAGCCCACATAAACACAGAAATTGCGACTGCTTATATGCGCTTAAAATATTTAAATAATCTAAAGCGTCCCTTACCGAGTGAAACCAAGTATTTTTTGTGCAACTTTTTAATATTGTCATTGTTTGATTTTGGTCATGTAATCTACAATAACGCAATTACATCTGCAGTGTCATCTTCTATTCAAAAAGTGCAAAATTCCTGTATGCGTTTTTATTTTAATATTTGCTACATTAGTCATAATACCCCATATCTTAATAATTATTTATTCTTTTAATGTCAAATAGTCGCAAATATCATACGTACTCCTTCATATACAGAATTTTAAAGTCAGGAAACCCACCATATCTACTTTTCAATGCGCATGAACACAACCCTAATACCAGACGGTTTAATATTTTTAGGGTTCCTCAACATACAACAGCAGCTTTTCAAAAGTCATTTAGTTAGGTTGCAGTTCATTTGTGGAACAATTTGCCTCATTTTGTTAAAGATTATTCTTTTCATATAAGTACAAGAAATACATAAAAAATATGCTTATGCAGTCACAGTATGATCCCTAATAAGTAAATATGTATTGAGATGAATGTGATTTGGATTTTTTCCAGTTTTTTTTCATTCAGGTTGTGTCATATTCATATACGTAGCTGTACTGGGTCAAGCCTACACTTACATTATCGTTTCTCATTTAATAAGATATACCTATATCATATTATATATACTTATATACGAGGCATGTTTTTATAGTAAGTGCCGTTTTTAAATTACGACGCCGTTTGATCGAGTCTTTGTTTGTTTATGTGATTTTAAAATGCCGCCGACTGTGAAGTGTGTGGAGTAATTCGTTTTCTCTATGCTAAAGGCTTAAAAGCAGTTGAAACGATCAATGCAACCGCGTACTGTGAAACTTTAAAAAAACTGCGCCGCGCAATTCAAAACAAAAGGCGTGGCATCCTGAGTGCAGGCGTCGTTTTGCTCCACGATAACTCCACGACCACCCTCCATACAGTCCCGATCTAGCGCCTAGCGACTACCATTTGTTTCTGAAGACGCATTTGGCAGGGAAACGTCATTCCGATGATGAAGAAGTAAAAACGTCTGTGCAGCAGCGGTTGTCTGGCGGCAAGCTTCTTTGACGACGGATACAAAAGCTGATACGACAAGTGCCTTAATAATAATGGAAATTATGTAGAGAAGTAGAGGAAAGAATGCTCTTTCAGGTTAACAAAGTTTTGTTTGAAAAAATTTACTTCTTGATTTTTTATATCAAAACGGTACTTACTTTAAAAACATGCCTCGTATATTGGATGTGTTTCCTGTCCTGCGTTTCCCTGATTCAGGCGTTACCTACTCCTGCCCCGTGTACATAAATATAAATAAATTGTTTTTTTTTATATTTATGTACACAAATAAAAAGTTTTCAATTTCTTTCATTATCAAAATGAATAAAAAAAAATATTTTTACGTAAGGTTTTTTTGTTTTGTTTTTATTTTGTTTCCTTTTTTGTTGCTTTTTCTTAAGTATGTATCACTTAAAAGTGCCTCTCGGAGAGGTACTTTTGAGAAACGGTCAGAGACAACCAAAGAGACGTGCAACTAGATAGAATTTTTTATCCTATTATTTTTGCTCTCTTTAATCTGTATATATTGTATTTCATTGTCTCTCTCTTCCCTTATAAAAGGTGAGCTAAGGTGGCGCCACAATACTAATCTTTCGCAATGCTAAATGTATTTAATTATCAGAGCAGTCAAGAGAAAACATTCTTCCATCTCCGTCTAGATGAATGCAAAAATACGGGATAGCTTGTGTCCAATTCTCTAGTATTTCTAAAATTATAATTAAGTACGGCAATAGTGCAATCCTTGGTCAACATGAACACGTGAATTTCAATGTGGCTGAATAGTTGTTGTTACTGATTAATTTTGTTTTGTTTTACATCATTAGTTGAGATTTTGGACGAGTGCTTAAATTTTACGTATTTCATTACCTACCGAATTTAGGTGAACTTGGTTACAGTAGTTAGTAGTTGTAGTTTTTGGTAGGATACAGATTTTAGTGTTTTGACTTGTGTTAGGAACAGAAATATGTTCATTAAGGTAATTGTTAAGGCTGTAGTTAAAATAGGTATTCCATGGAGGTTCAAAAGGAAAAAACAAATAGTCAAATGAATTTAATTTTTATAATCTAATTTAAAATAATTACCAGAATAACATTTGTTCGGACTATCTGTGCTGACTATTTGCTGCTATTTTAAATTTAGCTGTAATCTTTCTGTTTTATTCTTTTAATTTATTTTTATTGATTAAAAAAATACTGCATCATAAATAATGAAACATGTGTATATGTATTTCATATACATACAAATTTAACAGTATATTCATTATTATAGAATAGAACAAACTTATCTATTCTTTACTAATTAGTAGAAAAAAAGTTTTAACACTTTCCAAATCAATTTCATTCATTCTGGATACCTGTTTCGCTAACGATATTAGCATCTTCCGCAAAACATTAAACTTTTTTTATTTTAAGTGTTACACGGATATATTTTTTGGAATATTATTATAGTACTGTGATAATTAAAATCTTTTTATATTTTAATTGCATTTATGTATATGCATGTTACTGTTACCATCTTAAATTATAAATTATGAAAATAATTAAGAAAATGCATGCACATATTATAGTTATACCATATACTGAAAATACAATTAAATTTTATCAAATTGCCTTGTTTTAATTAAAGTCTGTCATCGTTATAAGCAATTAAAAACATATAAATAACTTTTTATTCGTTTTAATTAAAATCAGCCGTTCTGTCTCAGAACATAATTATGATGTTTTGACTTCTGAGACATAACGGCTGATTTTAATTAAAATAAATCATTAAATGCTTTATAGCCGAGGTTTAAATTATGGCGGCAAACGCTATCTGCGCCATCTACGTTCACCTTTCACGAAGAGAGACAAAGATGGAAACTAATCGGATATTTTATTAGCGCGCAGTTGCGCGTCTCTTTGGTTGTGTCTGAAATGGTCGGATTACCGAACAGATGGAGTAAATGATGTGCGCGAAATATAGGCCCGCCCATCGATGCAACCTTGGCAGATTTAGACGAGGAGAATTATGCCTACTTATTTTAAATTATTTTACCGTATAGCTTTGCTTTGTAAGCAGCAATTTGTAATTGAAAAAATCTGTAGTTGAAATTTGACCGTTTGGCATCCAGCCCTGCTTGATTAAAAAATGAAATTTAGCATATTTTTATTTTTCAAAAATCAAGCCTTGGTACGAGCATTTTAAAAATTATGCGTAGGTAAAGTAGATTTCTAGGCATGATGTAAAAAAGTTTATAAGAAAAAGTTGTTTAGAATGCAAAATTATGCCCGAATACCGAATTTCATAACCATAGGCCTACTTTGATTTTTACAAATTTCAATCTCTAATAATTAAATATGAATAAAAAAATTCATTGGTACACAAAACGTAAAAATCAAAGTAGGTCTATGGTTATGAAATGCGGTATTTGGGCATAATTTTGCATTCTAAACAACCTTTTCTTATAAACTTTTTTATATCTTGCCTAGAATTACTACTTTACCCTCCACTTAACCTACTTATAAAATTTAAAAAATGTTCGTATCAAGGCAAGCTTGATTTTAAAAAAATAATAATATGCTAAATTTTATTTTTTAATCAAGCCGGGCTGGATGCCAAACGATCAAATTTTAACCACAAAATTTTTTGTCATTTTCACGTATAAATTCGCTCATCCTGGGACACACTGTATATTAAAAATATTTATTACCTGCTGCTTCTGCTGTAAACTGGAGTTTTTGCACTTTGTTGTATGCTGGATGCTCGTTATCACATGTTTTATATATATGTTCATAATCACTTCCTTTTCAGCAATGGTCAAATGTTTTCGTACTCTTTTCTTGGGGGGTGACAATGGGGGTGTACGTGGCGCGTCAGCCATTATTTGTTAACAAACAAATTAACAAAAAAATAAACACAATCTCAACTTTTCAATATTGCGAAGATTCAAATATTCGAATGGCAGAAAATTCAACCAAAACGATCTAAAGCCGCTCGACTAATAAAATTATATAAAACCCCAAGTCATGAACCCTATCGAGGCTCAAGGCCACACCTCCGGCGCAGAACGATCACGTGACCACTCCATCTGTTCGGTAACCCAAGTATAGCTAACTTCACTTACATCATACGTACAATTGTTTTGTAATTTCTGATATTGGCAAATAAACGTTTTGAATTTGAAATATGATAATATTTTAAGTTCGCTAATGAATAAAAAACGAAAAGTTTCTAATTTCAAGACGTTTGTTGAATATAAATTTTAAGTTCTATTTTGCTAACAATCGCTCTTATATGAAATTACTGGGAAGAAAACCCTTATAAGAACACTCAAACTATTGGTGGTATGTTTCCCGAATGCTCTGTGCTATCCAGGCAACTGGGTCTTTTACTTACTATAACCTATTATACAATACACTATTATATTACATTAGTACCAGATACCTACTACTGTTTAAAAGAAGTAAATAAAAAGAACAAATATAGTTGATTAAATTACACAATAAATAAAAAATGTTTTTTTTTAAATTCATTTTTATTTCAGTGTTATAACTGTGAACAAGATGCCATTTACCATTGCTGCTGGAACACCGCGTATTGTTCACAAACTTGCCAGCAACAGCATTGGCAGGCAGAGCATAAAAAAGTCTGCAGGCGTAAAAGGCAAGCCTAAGATTTGTTATAGCTTTTAGATTAAGTTTTTCGATCTGTACCACTATATTTGCTGGGTAAATTTAGCTAATAAGATGTATGTTTAAGTATCAATAGTACCCAGAGATGTACATTTTTTTAAGTATATAGGTCAGCCCAGTTATTTTAGGGGATGTGTATCTTTATAGAAATTTGCTTTGACGTAGGTCTCGTATTAAAAAGCCGGATGTGCCACCAGGAACCATTCTGATCTACATATTTTTAGGAAATTTTTTAAAGTTGCTATTGCATATAAGTTTAACTATTTTCAAGATACCCAACTCGTTATTTTATTACAGGACGTTTAGTGGCAAGTAATGGTTTCTGGTGGGTAACTTATGTGAATAATGATTTAATTTTTTTTTTAGTTTTTAATCTAGAATGGTCATGATGAACTTGATAATTTTAGGGCTTGTTGAAAATATTCATTTTTTATTGCACTTTCTTCTATTAGTATAGGAGTCAAAACATTATGTTGTGTTCATTTCAATTTTTTTTTAGACTTGGTACATACTAGCAACATAAATGTAATTAAACATACAAACTAATAAAATAGAAGTATTAATTTTTTATATTGTTTCATTTATTTACATGTTATTTGTATCAATATACTATACATTATTGGTTATCTTTTTACAAATAAGCAAAAAACTAAATAAAACAAGATAAAATATTCTTGTTTAGAATAATTACCAAAATATTGTCTTGTATATTTGCACATTTTTTTAAACTTAGTACATAAAACAAATGTGAATAAAAAAAGTGTTTGATCGAGCGTTTCATGAAGAATCACAGAGATTCAAGAAAGATAAGTAATTTTATCATGTTGGTATATTGATAACGGTAATAGATTTAACTATCGAAACGTTGGTTCAAATCAGGTTTTCAAATAAAATAACTAAGTATTTCTATTCTTTTCAATTTCAATTTAAAAAAAGTCAGATAGGATATTGAAAAGAAGAAACAAGCTCAGAGGTAGATAAGTAGAGCCTCAGTCCCTGGGCATATAAAAAAATTATTGGACCTAGATTGAACGAAAGGTATCGTTAAAGATTTAAGTTCATATTTCTTTTAAATACGTGAGATATTATACGTACTTCCTCTTTGCAAAAATTGAGCGTATGAGATGATATTTCCTAAAATGATTTTTTTAAATAAACTTGATACATATTAGCAGCAAATGTTTATCAGATTAATCATTCATCAAAATCGAATTATTAATTTTTCTATATTGTTCCTTTTCTTTTACACATAAAATGCCTTCTTACAAGGGTTTTTCTCACAAACTCATTATTGGTTAACAATAAATATTTAATTTCAATATCGTATCCAGGTTTATTTAATATTTATGTAACAAATATGCTGTATGGATGTAATATCCACTCTTGGCTAAAGTAACTTATAATTAGACTAGAGTATTATTACCTCTAATATTACATACATTATGCAATTGTATACCATATATTAGTGATGGGAGAATCGAGTAAAGTCTCGAGATCGCTGCTCAATTTATCGATTCTTACATCTCTCGAATGCGCTTTCGAATTTCGGGTCTCGTTTTTCAATTAAAATCGTCTATGTGACTGTAAAATACTTTAAAATAAGGAAAAAAGGTAAAGTGAAAATAAATATATTTGTATATTCTACTACTATACAGTAATTCATTTATTTTATTTATTTATTTCAACACCGAGCAGAGACAATTTACAAGAATAAAGTAAAATATAATAAAAGTACAGATATACAGTGTGTTAAGAGTTCAATTTTCCGATACTTTAACCACGTGGTTTACGTCCAATTTTATTGAAAAAAAACCATATAAATGACCCCCTTCACCCCTGTGAAAGGGAGCCATATCAAAATTTAACTTTTCGAATTTTTACGACTTTACTGAAACTCATTTTTCTATAACTTTCATGCCCTCCAAATGCATAAAAGCGGTCTATTTTAAAGGTGATTAAATTTCCGAGCATTTAAAACCAATTTTACGAAAAAGTTACTTAAAATAATAAGCGAAAAACTTTGATTTTGATAAAATGTGGTAAAATTGTGTGTATTTTTTCAGTTATTATGCTTTAACTTAAAAACCAGGCCCTTAACAAATGTTTGTTTCATCTAGTTTTCATGCAATAAGCTATGTTAATAAACATTAAATTATTACCGCCACTTACGCTAATAGCAGGTAAAAATTGACAAAAATAAAATCCCTAGACCTATGCAGGTAATATTTGATTAGGTACTAAGGGAGAGGGGTATTTTTACAATAGGGCGAAGTGCGACGAATAAGTCCGCATTATTTGAAATAGGAAAACCACATTTAATTAAAAAAATACTTAAGAATTAAATTCACAACATTTGCTCAAAGTGGCCATCATTGTTCTGATGGCAAGCTATTGCTGTCAATCCAACCTACTGGGTAGCTCTCATAATCATTTCTCGATCCTTCTTAATCTCCTCAGCTGTAACCGCATAATTCTTTAAAGAAGCTCTTCCCTGGTTTCTGGAACTTCCTGGTGAAGTTTCTGCTCCATAGTTCCCCAAAAAAAGAAATCCAGAGAAGTTAAATCGGAAGAACGAGGTGGCCAAACGATTGTACAACTACGTCCAATCCATGGCACATAATTAATATCAAGGTGCACTCTTACTAGTCGGAAGAAATGAGCTGGTGCTCCATCCATTTGAAGATAAGGAGATAAAAAGGTCGCTGCTGCCGAGGCCATATCTGAACACCAACGGAACCTCTTCCAAAAAATCATTCTGAAGAAATACCAAAATTCTTTCGTCGTTTAAGTGGTCGGGCAAGACAATAGGCCTAATCAACTGATCTGCCCAAACATTAATAGAAAACTCTGACTGGAATCCACCAGGCCTAACGGCGTGTGGGTTTTTTGAAAGTGGTCAATTCGGTGATTTTTTATATCGGCTCTGGCGTAAGTGACGGTGATAATTTGTTGTTTATTTATTAGCATAGCTTTTTGCGTACAAACTAGAAGAGAAAAAAAAATTTAGGTGCCTGGTTTTCAAGCTAAAGCATAATAACTAAAAAAATGCACAAAATTTTACCTCATTTTTCATCAAAATTAAAGCTTTTCGTTTATTATTTTCACACTGTATATACATATTAATAATAAATGCAACTGTAAACTATATAAGAAACCATCAGTGATATGGAAATGAACAAATTATAGCGAAAATAAAAAAGCAGAAACTAACAAAAATGTAACCTTACAGATAATTTCAGTTTTTCATTTTTAATTTAAATTAATTACCAGAGTTATCTACGAAGGATTCGAGATTGATTTCATTAAATTCTCTCATCATTTTGGTGATTGGAGAAAAGAAACCGAAATTAGCGTTATGAAAAGGCAAAAGAAATATCAGGATTCTGACGTGTATTATTGATATTGACATTGATTCACACATTTTTCAAAATACCAAGGCAGTGAAAAATGCGATTTAATATTTTATAAAATGTGAGTAACGTAAATCCGAACGAGTCTTCCTTACTATCGGTAATAAATATATCCTTTATTATCTTATAATTAATATAAAAATTCTTGCAAATTTTAATGTCAGTCAATGAAAGTCCGATGTTCTTGAGCTTCAATTGTTTTCAAATGGTTAGAATAAAAAGGTGACTATACAGGCCAGGCATATTCAGGCCTCGAAGGAACAATTGAAAATTTTGAAACAAAAGACAGACAATTTACCAGAGTTACGAATGACAAAACCAAGATTACGCATACCTTTATTGACAATTTCATTATAATGAACAAAAAATGTCAATTGACCATCCAGTAATACACCCAACGTCTCTCTAATGGTAGTAACAGATTTGAGAATTAAACTAAGTCATTTATTACGTAATAATTTACAGCCTATCTCGGAGAACGACCAAATGAAATGCCTAAGCATTTTTAATATTAAGGTCCAAACTATATTAGTTACTGACCATAAAAAGACACTATCAACATCAATTATTGTAAAAGTTGCGCTTCAATTGTGAATTTTATCACCTTGTGCAATTTTAGGTGCTGAACACAACATTCACATTTGTGTTGAACGTCGTTCTGTTTTGTCTGATGATGCCCTTAAGGCGAAATATGTCACCACATAAATACCGCATTAAAGACATTAACTGATACTGTAGATTCAGGCTTTTTATTTCTTATTTTAACCTGCATATTAGGTCGTCTGCAAATAATAAAAATAAATATTTTTATTTTTGCATATACACACATATATTATATCTAGGTGCATATATTGCTGTTCTTTGCTTAACATTGCAAAGAACATTATTGCTATAAATATATTTTATTAGGCACTTTAAAAATATATTGTTTTTTAGATTTTGGATTTGTAATGGATACTCGGGAATAAAACTATTTGAATGTGTACAATTTTTATTTTTAGTTTTGTGGTAAAACAAATTCGCGGTATTAGTATATTTGTAGTATGAAAGTTAAAAAAACTATCATAACAATACATCATTAAAACTTGTTAGATGTTGTGTTTGGTGGGTAAATTGGTCAAATGCTGAAAAAACTATTTGTTTCTGCCAACGTTTCGAAGTATATTTAATTCATCTTCATGGCTCTGCAATAGGTAGAAATGGTGTTTTAATTCCTTTTAAAAGTAGTTTTATAGTTAGTACTGACTTGTCTAGTCTACCGGTTTGTCTTAAATCATATAATTTATGATATTCTAATTATATTAACCAGCTTTAAACTGTGATATCTAGGTTTTCATCCCTGTAATATGTACTGTTTTAAGTTAACACGAGAAAATACGATTTCAGTACGTGTTTTTTACAGTTTTTTTCATTCCCCCCTTCTTAAAACTCTATGACTTGCAAATTATCCTTTATATACGTAAATGTTACCTTAATTTTTTTAACAAGCATTTTATAAAAAAAAGAAATCAAAACACAATTTTACCCACAAAACACCACATCTAATTTACAATCTTTGGTCACCAATCCACAGGAATAATTAAAACTTATCTTCCTACAAGGAATGTTAACGTAAAATATTAACACATAAAATAAACAAAGCTTTTTGTGCTTGACAGTCTTAAAGTTCTATCAAAAAATTATCTGTTAACACCTAATTATCATCCTTAATTTCCAGAAACTCAATATTTTTAAAATCACCAAACTCATGACGGCTTTTCTCTAGAAACTGCAGTTCGTCTCTTGAGAGTTGTTCATTTAATTGTCTTAAAGCTAAAAGAATTTCTCCCTAAAAAATATTATATATAAAAACATTCTCTTAGATATTAACTTTTGATCACCTTTTGTCTATCCCTAGTTTCAGCCGATAATTTGTTGAGCTTAACTTGTTCGTCAATATCTTTTAGCCTCTCCCTAAGTTGTTTTGAGTCACGTTTCCCAAAAAGTAGGATTACTTCTGGCGTTTTAAATGCTTTGGCTATTGCTGCTTGTGTAGCCTAAAAAGTAAATAAAATATTTTCCAGGTTGGATTATATTTAAACTAATTGCTTGTTTATTAAATTATTATTTCATGATCATTATCACATTATTTTTACCCTCTTGGGGATCTCTGAATGGTCATGCTTAATTACTCCATTTTAGTGTCCATGTTTATATAGTCTATACTATATGGCAATTTTCCCAGCTCAAATAAGATATTCTTTAAAAGCTTGTAAAAGTATATACATATAATAAATTCTAAATAAAATATTAGTTTTAACTGACAAAGTTTTGTTGCATACAAAGTCTTAATACTAAAAAAAATAACATAAGTGGACAGTACAATTATTATCCCTTTACATTGAAGTACACAAGATACATTAAGTAATTTAAAACATTCACAAAACAATCGAAAATTCAAACATTCAAATGTAAAAAAACTATATGCAGTAGTCAAGACTCAAACTGTGGTATGTAAATATAAGAGCAAAAGTAGCAAGTCAGTTATTAAAAAAAATTAGGGCCTTATAAGTTTTCCTCTGATGAAAGTAAGCTTTTGCTAATACCTTCTTAGTGCTTTCCAAATTCTTTTCAGTTACTCTCTTAACAATAAGGGAAGATAATTAAGAGAGAATAAGAATAACACAGAAAGTAGTGCTAGCAGTATAGATTTTCACAGCTCAAACAATTAATAAGGTATTGTTTAGAAATTTCTGAGAGTATACATACATATATATTTCACCAATTTTTTGACAATTTTTCTTGAGCTGCGAAAAGCATTTGATACTGTCCATCTAAATTTATTAATCTTTAAAATGGAAGTGTACGGTTTTCGAGTAGTAGTATTGCAGCTGTTAAAGGTCGTATCCAACGAGTTACTATTGGTACTAGTGAAAGCTTACAAAGAATTGTGTGGAGTCCCCCAAGGAACTGTTTTAGGACCGGTGCTGTTCATTCCGTACTTGAATGATTTTCTGGATCATGAGGAGGATTTTGAAATTGTCTCTTTTGCAGACGGTAGTGTGTGTCTCATAAATGGTAACACTTGGGAAGAAATAAAGATTAAATGCCAAAAGAACTTAAAATGGGTTAAAAATTGGCTAGGCCTAAACGTCTTAAGTCTTAACTGGGAAAAAACAAGTCTTACCATTCCACATAGATTCTCCATCAAAACCACAGTTGGAAAACTTAATAATAGTACACGAAGATGATTAAAATGTATATGTAGTAAAATGTATGTACAAAAACGCTACCATGCAAATGCGTTAATAACGTTGAAATGGTCCAGAAAATAAAATATTTAGGTATTATTTTGGATAGCCACATGCATTTCAAATATCGACGAAGAAACGCTACGCGCTGGTGCACGAGTTGTTTTAGTAGATGTCTTCTTTTCCATAGTTAGGCGATGTTGCAAGACTGTGAATGTGCTCTAACTGTTTATTCATTTAAAAATTTATGTTTTCACTTAGTTGTATTTTCAACAATTATTGAATAAACTATTTTCGAATTGAATTTTGAATACAAAGTTCTAAATAAAAAAATGCTTTAATTTAACTAGCCAAGTGCATACAAAGTCTTATTTCATACAGTGCAATTATTCCTTTATATTGAAGTATAGATACATCACAAAATAAAACAAGTAATTTAAAAAATTCACAGAACAATCCAAACATGTAAATGTAAAAAAAACTATATGCAATAGTCAAGACAAAAAGTGTGGTAAATATACAATGAAAAGTACATAGTCAGTTATGAAAAAAAAAATAATTCAGGGAGTCATGAAAGTATTCCTCTGTGAAAGTAAGCTCTTGTTATTAGTTTTTTTAGGTGCTTTTCAAATTTTTTTTGAGTTACTCTCTTAACAATAAGAGAAGACAATTAAACATTTAACTTCCAATATAAATTATAGATATTTTGACTTCATCAAACTTTGCGATTGGCAAACATAACAGTTTGTGAGTATTGTATGCCTGTAAGAAAAAAATATAATTATTTCCAGAATTTGAGAATGAAGCTGGTAATATTAGGCTAGACACAAAAACACAAGAATTGGGACGCTGTTTTGGGGAAACTCTATGGATGTTTTCACTGTCTTTTAATAACAAAAAGTGGTTAATAGGGTAATTACTGATTGCAAAGATGTCATACAGTAAACCATGTAGAATTAACTTTAAAAAACTGCTAGTAATGGCTATGCTGTCAGTTTTTATTTTTGAATTTTTCTTATATGTGAAGAACAACCTATCTAAATTTATTACTTGTCAAAATTTACATTCCTATAACACTAGAACAAAATCATCTTTTTCCAGACAGCATTAAGCTTATGCAGTTAAAAAAATTTTAAATAAGGATAAGAACATTAATTTCTCTGTTTCATACAGATCACAATTTTTGGATAAACCACTGGAAATTGAATGAATGTTAAACATTGCTTTGATTGGACCTATTTTCCAAGATTCATCATTCATCAGCTATGTTTTTAGGTTAAAAAATTCAATTTTTCATTGTTTCTTTGTAAATGAAGCAAATAACAATTCTAGATTGATTAAAACATGGCAAGCACTGCTTTTCTTTATAACATTCTGGACAACACCCCCAAATGAGACATTTACATTATTAAATGGTAATAAATTTAGTGAGACACTGCCAGTAGCAGATTGTATAAAATCAGTTAGAGATTAGAGCTTCACAAAATTTTACATAATAATCAATATGTAGTCCTTAGAAAGTTACAGTACTTGAAAGGGAAATACATTGTCACTCACAGCTATAACTTTGTTTTTATAAACTTTCTGTAACTTCAATGGGTAACTAAAAATGCTTTGGTCATCCTTCACTAAATTTATTTAAAAATGATTAATCCTACATGTTTCGGACATATAACATGTCCATCATCAGGGATCTATAAAGAACCAAGGAAACTTATAAGATAAAAATTCAAAGTGTTAAAATACAAAAAGGAAATAAAATTACTTACATAAATTGAGGGTTTTCATCAATATATATTAAAACTAAGTGCTTCCAGAAAGGTCAAAAGGTTAAAACAACTAACAATGAATAAAAATGGCATCTACAATAATGTTAAAAAGCTTAATTAATTAACAAATAAATAATTGGATGTTGAAGATATAAAACTTACAATAAGATGCATGAGAAAGAGACTAAAACTGGATCTACACAAACATTAAAATCACATGATTACAACACTACAACAATTGTTAGGTAAATAAGAAATGTCAAAAGAACCATATAAATTTTCAAAAGATAGGTAGGATTTAAAATATGGTACCTGTAATTTGCAAAAATAGACTTTAATAAGTTGGCTATTTCTCTAACTTGTTTAGCCAAGTATTTTTCTCAAATAATCTCCCTTATATTTCCTAACTATAGAGAAGTGCCTGAAAGCTTACCATTTGTGTAGCATCAACAGAAGTAATCAGGGAGATGTCACCTTTTACTAACTTAGCAAGACTCAAGTTTAGTTCTTTTAATTGATCCATTGTTTCTGCTTTGGTTTCATTATAGTCCTCAAAATCCATGTCACCTCTAGAATTTATATAGATTTTTGGAGTTTAAATTTGTATTTAATGCTTGGGGAGTAGAGGAACAAAGTAATATAAGTAAAACTATAAACAAACCTACTTGCAGGCCTCTAAATCAGCCAATTGTTCTACAAGTCTATCCAGCTGATTCTTGATGTTTTCCTTAAGTTTTTCGGTTTCATTTTTTCCGCAGGAGGACATTGGTAGTTGCTGTAATCTTTCAACTTAAGCTGTTAATATTTATTATTTTCAATAAAGTAAATAAATATTCAATTTGACAAATAGTGCAAAAGAGACAGAGATAAATATTGAGGTTAGTTTGTTTATTTTGCCACGTTTGACATTTCAATGTGCCGGCTCATTATCCAATCAACGACCTACGGCTTTTATTAAAGAGAGAGAACATGACAAATGGTTTGTTGAAAAAAAGAAAGGGATAATAAACCCTCGGTCGTAGCTCGATGCGACTCTGGGGAAATTAGTTTTTCCCCAATAAGTTGGTTGACAGATGACGTTTCGTCAGGAGTGCTTTTTGTCAGAACGTGAAAGCCGCGTGTCACACAAAAAATAATTTTTCCTTTATTTTGCTTAACAGAAACTGACGATTTTTATAAAAAACACAAAGACTGAATACTGGTGGCGAGCCGTTTCTTCTTTGAAGAGCCGCGTGCATGGCGAAGCCCTGGACATTTTAAAGTTAACATGTTATTCGTCTAATATTCCGCCATTTTGGAATTATCTTAACCTTTGATAAAGAAAGTTGTTAGATAAGCTTTTTTCACCCCAATTTCGAACCAAAATTAACGTTAGTTGTAGTTCGTGATTAATTATTCGTTTTAAAATGTTATTCGTACCACGGAGGATTTAAGTGAGTGTTTGTGGTGCGCCAATTATCGTGAACATATGCATATACGAAAATCCAGTCTGTGGCGCCCGACTTGAGGGACCCAGAGCCCCAAGGTAACATGAGCAGTAACCAGAAACAGCCGGCCGCAGGAGGGCCACAAACTCAAAGATACAATAACTCACCGTATCCTTTTTTTTCAACAGAAAATCTGCACACCCATCTGTCAAATTGGTGTCAGGAATTTTCATTAGAAAATAATTAGGTTCCATTTGAATTTCTCCTTTTATATTAGGCAAATTTAAAGCGTAACAATTTGCTTAAACTTAAATTTAAATGTGGTGTGTTAATCAAAATCAGGTAGAATGTGCTTACTGGGTTGCATTGGTTCAGAACAGTGGTGGGTAAACCTTCTGTAAATGTACATTCACCATCACCTGTAAATGCAGCAGTGTAATGTATTACTTTTAATTATAGCCATATGGCAAACCTTAACAGTACAATTCTAAATTCTTTAAAATCACTTTTAAAAATCAGTTTTTTCATGTTTTAAAGCTGATTTCTCAGTAATTGGTAGTGATCATTCGGTTTATTTAGCCATAATTGTTGTTGCATCATATGACTAGTAACCATTTTGTTCAGTTCAAAGAAAGTGTATTTGTTACAAGCATAAGAATATAATAATGGTGGCACAAATACCTTTATATTCGTACATGGACGGAATTGAATATCTACACAAAAGGTGAGGAGTTTATTTAGGGGTTTATCCCGGGTGTAGTACTTGTTATTTATTATTCATTTCACAATTTCCATTGTTATTAGTATCAATGTAGTCAACTGTTGTAAAAAAAAATAGGTAGTGTAAAACATTATAAGAATGGTTATCCTTTTTGACATATTTAGTACATTTCAAGGAGCAAAATTTTAAGTTATGTCGCATGCGCGCGCCACCTCCTGTTTTTCTGTTGCCACTGTTGCCAAAATGTGTACATTGCTTCAGGCTAATACCTAATACTAAGATGGGGTTCATTGATTCAACAAAAATTTTACTTTTATGAGTCAACCTAAGGCACTAACATGGACAATTATTGTCTATTGATTGATAAGCTTTATCAATATGCAAATACATGAATAATAGAGTTTATGTATTAGGAAGGATATGTACAGGGTCTTTCCCCATAATATTGACCGCCCCTCTACAGGGGTTAGGTGAAAAGTACAAAACTTTTGAAGTTTGACTTAAAAAGAGCAGAATTTTCTGATTTCAAATATATTAGTTTAGCTACTTTTAATTAAACCGTTTTGGAAATATCAGACTCCAAACTTAAAAAAAATAACATACCGGAGGCTAACATATCTTGATAGGTATTGTTAATGTTTCACATTTATTAGAAAACAAGTGATTCAGAAGACATTATTATTTTGCCATTTTGTAAGATAAATGAATTAAGTAGGTAAACCTTAAGATTTAATATTTATTGTGAGAGTTTTTTTTTCACAAAAATACATGATTTTAATTATTAATTAACTTTAAATTACCATACATGACCACCACCATTATTAATACAATTTATATAATCTTGTTTAATTTTTTGTATCCTATTATTTATAAATTGTCTATTATTTTGGTTAATATAATTTATAATAGAATTATTTGTTTCCTAGTAAATGTCAAAGAATAACAGTGCACTGCTCACCAAGATCTTCAATATTTAATTTTTTTAAAGTTTGGAGCGCGATATTTCCAAAATGGTTGAAAGTAGTTAAACCATATGTATTTGAAATCGCAAAATTCCTCTAGTCAAAAAGTCAAATACAGGGTGTTCCATAAGAAAAAACTAACCATCTGTCAAAATTTGACTTTCCTCAAAGAGAAAATGTTGACATCAGATTCAAAAATTTAAGTAAAAATTCAAAAGTTTTGTATAATTTTTTTTTAAATAAATTTTCACCTTACCACTGTGGAGAAGCGGTTAATATATAGGGAAAGACCCTGTACATTGAGTTTAAGTGATATATATTTCATGCTTTGGTGCTTCGAGAAGCATACAAGTTGAACATGTTTTATGAAAATAAGCAGATTTTTTTAGGGTATAATTTGCTCACCGAGTTCTATAGCAGTATAACTTGAAAATACTATTAATGATATAAAACTGTATTTTGATTAAATTTACACTACTGAGGGATAAGTAAGATTTACTTGGATTATCAGATGGTTTTGTGGGATAGTGTTCTACACAATTATTATATTAATAATTTTTATTATTTTACGAATTTCTGTACTTACTATAGCGGGATGTCTAACATATCTTACTTTAGTGATTTTTTCCCTTATTAATGCATGCTGCTTGAAGGCTGAATTTAATATATTGAACAATATTTAAGAACTATGCTATAATTTTTTCTTAAATCTGAACACAAAACATATTAACTTTTTAATTTATTTGGCCCTAAAACATCATTTGTGATAATTTTTAATATTTTAAACAATCATCTCAGAATTAAATTTGTCAGAGTTGTGTCTATAGAACTCGGTGAGTGAATTTTGTGTAGTTAAAAATGATCTGTTAAATTCATAGAGGGAACTCTTTTATTAACAGTAAATACATATGTTCTCCCAAATTATGTTAATTCAGATAATCTAAAATGCCTGTTAGGTATAACACCATAGTAAATAGTAAAATTTAAGTATTTCTATTTTACAAACCAGGCCAGTGAGATCTATTTCTGTTTTTTTTAATTCAACTACATGAGGACTTAATTAACCACTATTATATAATTTAGTGAAAACTCAGTTTGGCTTCTGTAAAATGAGTTTAATAAGAGGTTTTTACTTTGTACATTAAACAGATGTTTATTATTGCCTCAACTTTTGCCAACCTTGGAAAATTTTAGATATTTTCTATTGACTGATTATTTATAGAAAAATAGTAATTATTCATGAGAAATATCTATCAGCTATTTTACAGTTCTATTTTTATTTCTGGAAAGCACTAAGAGACTATGTGAATATGTCAAAGAGTTTGGGTTAAGTCATTATTTTTAACTCTTTAATTTTGAAAAAAGTCTATTGCTTTTTGAATATTATATTTTGACAGATTTGGGTGTAGATTGATGATAAAGGGAGTAAAATAATTGATACATACAAGCATCATGGTAAGTTAGATTCTATCCAGTGCATTTACCTACTACAATATTGAATAAAATATGGATATTGTGTAGTCACCAACATGGAAAGTTTTACATTTTTTCTGCTCTAGAGAAGGTAGAATTTCGAAGATTGCTGTGAAATTGTAGAGGTAGGTGAATGAATAATTTATTATAATGTTTTCCACAGCAATATAGGCTTAATTTATGCATCATGGCATTATTTATACAATGTTTATTAATTTCAAAGAATACTAACTACTACCTTATATTATTTTTTACCCTACATACAAAGTCTTAATAAGTGGCTATACAAACTATAAGTAAACATATCCTGTAGCAGTGAGTGTGTCATAACACTGGTATTTAAAATTCATTTGGTGAATGCCTTGGCATGCACCAAAACATATATACACTTTTATAGCCTAACAGGTGGATGTTGATAATGCAGCTTACCTTTATTATGATCTCATAGAATGTTGCCTTGTGGCACATTGTACGATTAAGAGCCTGCCTAACTAATAAAAGTTAATTTATCTGCTCTTGAGGTAAACATCTTAATAGGTTTATTGACCCTATGCTTGAAAGAACCATATCAGAAGCTTGTAATATTGTTATAAAAGACCCCTCTATAGATAGATTGTTTAAATAGGGAGTTGAGTACCTTAAGACTGGAAGATAATAGTATTATGACTAATTTTATCATTAATTTAAAAATGTTCCTTGAATATTTTCATGTTACATTTACTGTATTGTCTACTGCTATTATGAGTTCCAAGAAAAGTTGGACAATTGTATGAATTTGCCATTGGTATTAAGTTGTTTTTTCATATTCATATATTATGAAAGTCATTATGTAATTTTTTACATGTTTTTATTTACAACAAATGAGCAAGTAGCATCATAAAATTTAAGAAACACCCCCTAATAGCCAAACAGGCTAAATTTCTCTCTCTTCATAACTCATGAACAACTGTTTTCTTTCAAATGTCAACTAAACAATTTTGAATGATTTCTCTACAGCATGCAAATATAAAAATTACCGTCCATATCCTTATATAGACATATGCCATGGAGCAATCTTTGCCTATAAGGAATACTACACTAAGTTATAAATAACGAAACATTCATTTGATGTTTCTTTTTCATTTCTTGGTTTGCAAATTCCATGGTATATGTTGAAGTGAATCTCCAATTAAATTTACTTGTATACTGGTTTACTTTTAAGTTGGCCTTCATATAACAGGTTCTTATTTTTATTTTATGACGGATTTAGGTGCACAATCATACACAAAAGCAGAATTTACTTCTACTACTCTACAACTTGTTTAGTAGATCTGATCCAACTTTTTTTTTCTACCTGCTCCTATTGTTTTACTGACTATTTTATTATCTCTTTACACTCGCTAATAAACTATTTGAAATATTTTTTTTATATTATTTCCCTGGTCAAGAATATACATTTTTATTTATCATATGACTAGTGTCCCAACAACTTGATACAGAACTTTTATGTTGAGGTGTATAAATATAAATATTTTGTGAAACAGACTTAAATTGGAAATATTTGAGTAATACTACACATTTAGGGCCGGTATTATAAAACTATTTTGCCACATAACTTACAGTTAGCTTGTGGAATAGTCACATGTAACAGTTAACTTCAAAATGTAGAAGTTTACTTTATGGGGTGGATGGGGTATCAGTTAAAGTTAACATTATAAAAAAATCCTGGTTTTTGACATATATTCTGTCAATAAGTTTGAATATAACTAGCTTCTATATTCCGCAATATATAGCTGGAGGTTAAAAAATAAAATTATCTCCTCAAGACTACTGGACTGTCAAGCATCTGATATGTCATATAAAATGCCACCATTTTTCATAGTTCTTTAGTTTGTAGTTGCTTTCTTTCTAGAAGCATATCTACGGCCAAGCCAATCCAAAATAAAAACACGAAAATTTTATCTTTTGACAGTAGCACATAGCCCTAATAAATAACGTCTCAAAGAGGAAGAAGAAAAAATGGGACGTTTATAAAACTCACATTTTATTGCTAGGGGTAACTTGATGGTTAAAGTTAACTTTTGAAAAATATTTATAATACTGGCCCTTAGACAACACTATGGTCAAATTCACTTGTTTTAATAAAGCTTGGTCTGAATTGTCTTAAAATGTTATTGCTCTTACCTTATGATTCTAGACTTGAGTATTATATCTTAGAATGTCATTTATTTCGTTTCTGATTTTTGGGTTTGCCATGGATAATTGTGCCTAAAAAAGCGTTAATTTTTTTGAAATATGTTTTTACGTCGTTATGTGAACTACATCCGAGGACGTCATTATATCATTGTTTGTTTTATATTGGTTATGTGAGATTGTAAGTTTTTTAGGAACTCTACTTCATTTAATTGCAGTGTTAACTTTTATTCATATATATAAATGTTTTTCTTACATCATTATGCTCATACTAAATAGATTACATTTTATTTCGAGTCAATACGATTGTTGGATCTGAAATGGAAAACCATGCCTAAAAATGAGCAAAAGTATCTTTTTTTTTGTTTTCCACCACCAGTGCAGTGTGTCTCAATTTTTCAATCAATTTTTTTCAATTTGGGAGTCTTGGGTGTGACATTCTTGTCATTTCATTATGTTCATTAGAGGTTAGTATCGTCATTTTACTACGATTCTCTACTGTTTTTGGTTCGAAAGTCGTGTCAAAACGTAGGTTCTAATTTTTTTTAAATTTCTACCGCATTTCAAATACTTAAGTACGATATGATGGTGATGAAATATTATACTTTTTTAGGTAATTGTGTACCCTATAGACAAATAATGTAATTTATTTGCGATTCGCTACAATCGTTGGTCTAAGATGGGCAAATGATTAAAAAGTTAACGACTATTTTACACCGACCTGGGAATGGGCAATGGCACCCTATGTGTCTGCCTTGTGGAGTAAAAAGACAAATCCTGACAAACTGCCACCATATTTCTTGTGTATTAAATATACTGTTTCAAGTATAAATACAAATAGAGTCTTACATGAATCTGTAGCTTTGGGTTTATTCATGTACCTAATTGCCATTTTTTGCAACACAAATAATGTATGCATTAAGTGTTTAGAACAAGAAGCACAAAAAAATATTCCATATCGTAAATGCGATTCAACTAATGCAAAATATGCCTGTTTAGTCATACCTTTATCCAACTTATTAGAGATTATGCTAATTGCAAAGTAGTTTGATGTAAGTTTTCTACCCAGTTGTTCAATATGTTGTATTATCTTATTTGAATGTCTAAGAATTTAATATTTGATGTAGTGCTGGTACTGGTGGTACTGGTTTTTGAGACATTAAAACAAAGTTTATTTGAATAGCACCAAGTTTTAATTAGAGTCACGATTAACAATTTTTGCCAGGATGTAGCCAGGAGAGTAGCATCATCCGGGAACAAAGTAAAGATCCCCGAAATCTTTACATTAAAATTGATACATTAAAACATTTAAAATTGGGCCAAGAACCGAACCCTGAAGTACATCATCATTCAAGGTTTGCTGGATAGAGGAAGCACCATCAAAACTTGACTGTTCTTGTAGCGTAGATGTGAAAATCTTCATGAGAGTTGTAGAGATTGATATTTTGCTTAACGTGAAACAAACACTGCATAATATACACAGAAGGTAAAGTTAAAATGTTTTCCGAAGATTTTAACTTTACCTTCCGAAAAAACCGAAGATTATACGGATGCTTTTTCTTTGCTGGCCAAATGGCTTTTATCAATTTGACGCGAATAACCCCAGACAAGAATAGCTGTAAGCATAAAAGCTGTATACATGCTCTTAGCAGTCTATCTCTTTAAATCATGTGGACTAGATGTCTGAATAAGAAGGTTTTTTGATAGATTTACAAGGTGTTGTTCCCAGGTTAATGCAGCATCCAAATGTACACCTGGACATTTAGGTTCCGTTCCACATTCAGACGATTAATATTTTTGATTTTGAATTGTTTAAAGATAGGCGATTTGCCAAGAACCATTGAAATCGATTTTTTTCTAAAGTTTTGTAATTAAGATTATCAACTTCTGAGCAGTGATAGCTCATATAAAAAGTTGTCATCAGCAAATAACATGATGTTGACATATTCACGTTAAGAATAAGCTAGGTCATTTATCAAAATGATCTTGTTTTTTAGAATTGCATCGGTTGAAATGGACATATTGATCTCGATCAGAGAGATACGAGTCATGAAGCTGAATGGCGTAATCTTGAAAAATGTAGAAAGACGGATGGTATGTGTGATGCAATCAAATGATTTTGTGAGGTCTAAAAACAATGTAAGAGTATTAGGATATTTCTCAAAATCTTCCAAGATAATACTAGTGAAGTAGTCAATAGCCTAAGCTTGTGGACGGTTGTTTTTTCGGAATTCAAATTGATTTATAGCGAACAGTTTGTAAGTGTTTGTTAATTTGATTTTTTCGAATATATTTCTAAATATTTGACAATATTGGCAACAGAGATATGGGACGATAATAATTGTTGCAGTCATCAATTGAGTCTTTATTCTTGGATAGCTTTGCAGTTTTGAAAACTTCAGAAAATGTATTGCAAGCTATAGATTGGTGTAAAAATACAGTTAAACTATTATATTTTTATGATTTTTGTGTTAGCACCCTCTGGATCTTTGCTGCTATTTTTTTATTTATGAGAAACTTAACAGAATGAGACTTAAAAGATGGTATGTTTTTCATTAAAATAGAATTTAGATAAGGGTCTGTTGAGAATTTTGAAGTTTATTCGTCGAATTTTTAGTGGTTGAACAAAATGTCAACATCAACTTTTGATTTTGGGTTAAAGGTATCATTTTTGTTTTGTTATTGATCAGCTTTCACATAGCATGTAGAGGGTTACTGATTTTTTATAAATTCGTCATTTCCTTTGATTTTTGCATGTCTAATAGATTTTCTGTATTATATTGTACTCAGTTAGATAAAATCTTAATTTTTCAGTTATGGTTTGAATTGTCTTGAAATGGCTTTAGTTTTCCGCATTTAACTCACTTTTCCATCGTCTTTTTAATATCCCTCTATCTCAAAAGCACTTTAAAAAGGAGCTTAATATAATTTTTCAAATTGCTCGGAATAATGGTTATCCTGACAAAATATTAAATTCTCCTTTAACAAAAATTGAAATGGGCCATAAATAAATAATATACACAAAATCGGTGTCGTTTACAGAAACATATCCTATCAACTTGCCAAGAGTTTGTCGAGGGACTCCAATGAGCGATTGCGTGTTTGTTTTAGGAATTCGAGTAATTTGTCTAAATCTCTAGTCAACACCAAAGATAAAATTTCCGTCACACACAGATCTGGTATTTACAGACTAAAATGTTCTCATCCTGACTGCAATGTGTGCTACATCGGACAAAGTTGAAGGAGAATCGAGACGAGGGTCAAAGAAGATATTAAACTCATTGAAAAGAATATTAACCGATTTATATAACCAATACCTCTTCTCCTTTCGCCAATTATATTATTGAGGCTGGACATGGGTTCGAGCCTGAAGCAGATACCAAAGTGCTCCACGTTTGTCAGAAGGATTTAAAGTTGGATCCTTTGGAAATCCTTGAAACAAATAAAGCCAACCAATCTCCGGTTTACACTTGCGTTAATGAGCAAACTAAATTTGAGAGCAATACTCTCTAATTCCTTAAGTCCTAATAGTAACATTTGATTTTACGCAGCTGTAAAGGAACATATTTAACACACATTTATTTATTTATTTTCACTCTATAGTACTACAGTCCGATGGTTCTCTCTCACTCGCTCCCAGTACTGAGTAGAAATCTGCTAATCCGAGATTGTTCAATTTTGTTGTAATTTTAACTGTTTACTAGGTGTCGTGCAATGTACCATTCAAGAATTATTGTTTATAATTTGTGTGTGTGTCAAGTAACTCTGTAAGCTTTTTACAATTTTACAACTTTAGAGTAAGTTTCGTAACTTAACCGATTCCTCCGGTTGTGCCGGTTACCGTTCCATAACTATACAATTTCTCAAATTTTGAAAAATTGGTTGCAAGTGTCAACCGAAACGACCGATAATTTTTTTCGGTACCTTCGGTTATTCCTACAGATGTCGTGGATTAAACGTACTTATATTCTGAGATTATTTTACGACATCTGGAAATCCTGTGTTTATAATGAACGTCTTTTTATTATCATAAAAATTTATAAAAACTACTATTTAGGCCTGGCGAGGTCTAACATAGCTATTCAACCTAACCACTGATTAAAAAAAAGAACAACTATAATATTATAATATAATGTTTGTAAGTTATGTTATGGAGTTTTGGTTTGATTTTTTCATGGTTTTTCCTGTTTATGAAATTTAATCATTTTATCGTTTCATTCTATTCATTGCATTCAATACACTAGATTGCAATTCAAATCCAGGACTTAATCTTGATATAATGGAGCTATGTATTTATATATTTTTTTAAAAAGGTACAAACCTCAATTTTTGAAAAAATTATTATGCGCAGGACCCATTTCTTCATCATCGCTACTTCTAGAACTTTCACTGCTTAGTAGCAGGATCTCAAATATACCAACAACATTTGCATTCATAATTGGTAATGTACCTTTAATCAAATATGCTGACTTAAACATAGAGTAAACAAAAATACAATAAAAGAAACAAATATGAACACATAAAAAATAAATTGATCAATAAAATTAAAATATTAAAATTTATAAAACATTTAAATATCACATAAAGCATAATAAAAACAGAATAGCATAACTTTAGAATAGTAGTAACTAAAATTGGCCAAAATCTGTGTCGTAATTATTCATCATGCAATACTCCAAAAACCACCCTAAATTAACTTTTTTTTGCCTCAAATCTGAACCTCCCACAGTAAGTCAATAAAGTCAAATAAACCTAAAAATGGTCCAAGTATTCTTCTATAGTGTAGTAGCCTTTTACAACTAACATCTTCCTTGCTCTCCTAAATAACTTAGAAGAAAGTGTCTTACGAAGAGGCCGTGAAAGATGGTTTAATATTTTTTTACTTTCATAAAAAATTGAATTTATGGTTAAGGAAGTAGTAGGGATTAGTAAATTTATATTATATGAGGACCGAGTATTATTAACATTTTCCGATTGGATAACTATAGAATACTTCTTATGAATCAAGCAAACAGTATAAATAAAGCTGGAAGAGTCAAGATTTTCTGGATAATAAAGCGAGCTTTGCAAGACTCATGATACTTAAGAAGATACCTATAACACAAAAATGGAATTTATAACCTAATATCAACAAACGAAAACAGGACCAAACCAACAAGAAGCCAGAGCGTTCCATTTCAAACTGATATTTTCAGGAACAGTAAAAATACCGCTTCTAAGGACTTTCCCTAGTAACTTCAATTTTCAAACTCATTTCTATTCTCCAATAATGAGTCTGGCAAGAATAATCCTGTCATGTAATGGGGTTAAATGTACTTTTTTTGGGATTCTATTTGATTTAATTCTTCCATTGCTCATTTTTTGCCTTACCGTTTTCAATTAGGTTT
The DNA here is from genome assembly GCF_022605725.1 of Anthonomus grandis grandis. Classification (NCBI taxonomy): domain Eukaryota; kingdom Metazoa; phylum Arthropoda; class Insecta; order Coleoptera; family Curculionidae; genus Anthonomus; species Anthonomus grandis. The sequence goes on from NC_065558.1 coordinate 12,101,956, forward strand.
TTCTATTAAGGGTCTTAAAAGCTTCTAAGATTTTTTTCTCATTTTTTTATATGGAGCTGATTATTTGACATATGGAGCATGATTTCTGTGCGATTCTCTACATTTGACATTGTTTTCCATTATGCTTATAATAGGTATAGTACTTGCATTACATCCCAAAGAAATCCCTCCTGAATCTGTGGCAACGTCGCGATTCCGACGAAAATCGCGAAGCAAATGTGCCATGGTGTAAACGCGAGACAGTCGATACAATGGTGCTTCTCACGAAATATTTTAAATTGTAGACGTTTTTTTTGTAATCACGGAAAATATTTTCATTTGTTAAACGCTGGACATTAATCAAACCGAGGTGCTTTAGTGGTTCAGTTCCCACGTTACCGTTTTGTCGCGCCGTAGGCTCCTAAAAACGCCCTTTATCGATTTTTCTCGGAAGAGATATTTGACTTGTTAAGCGCCATGTGGATTGTGTTTGAGTTACATGAGACCTAGTTACATCCCCAACCACCAGTGTGTTCCTGACAAATCAACCGGTTAATGTAGATTGTAGATTTTAAAGAGAAGACCGGAATGCCATCAAGAAGAAATACATCAGAACACAAATTAAATCATGATGATTTTGATAATTTTGAAATTCACGTTTCCCAGATTGGACAAAAAAGCATGCAAGGAGTAAATTATTGATTGGGTTTCTTTTTAAAAAATAACCATGGTGTCGAGATTTGTGCCTAGCGGGCCGGTCAAGCAAGACGGCCTTTGCCTCCTTCCTCCTCCACCCCCTCACTATAGGATCATGGCACCACAACGTAAGTGCTCTTTTTCTTTACTTACCACTATCGAAATCCCTTGCACGTGCTTAGATGAAAAATCAATAGCGGTGCCGTTGACCAATAGGGTAACGTCTGACTCGCATGCATTCTGAATTATTGCAAAATTCTCAGCCGGGGTTTTCGTCCTTGTCTGATTATTGCGGCACGACAAGGACAACTTCAGACAGTGCCCTTAGAAAGGGTCTTGCAACCCGTGGTGTGAAAATAAATGATTTTTATACCACGTTGCCACCTACCACCCAACCATGGGCAAGTGACTAAGCGATATGTTTGTAACCGAATGGTTTACCTGAGGGTAGGTCGAGCCTTTACAGCTGCGTCGAGTTTTCAAGCAGGGTTCAAAGATCTGTTATTTTTGCCGGACAAAGTCGTTTATATGGGAGCAAGAAACCCGACAGACACAAAGATATTCATTTGTCCGTTTTTTGTTTATTGTTTTGACGAAAATGTAATTACGCCGGGTTGAGTTCGGATTCCCGGAATTTTTACATCATGGGTTTATTTGACTTAGTTTAGGGTTGTTAACTGATAAGATAATTTAGCTCGCGATTTTTATTTTATTTTCTGTCTCATTAAAATGTTACAGGGTGTTCGTTTTTACATATATATTTTAGGAAAAAAAGTCGGTAACAGTACAAAACGGATTTCTGCTATTTTACTATATAAGAAAATATTTCTATATAGGTCTTTTCTAATGTCTTTATTAAACATAAAACTGTCGACGCTGTTTTAAAAAAGTGTTTTTTTTTTGTGGTTTTTTTTACCCTAGAGGCTTCTGGGACCCAGGAGTGGATAGGGGTGCTGGGTGGCGTAAATTAACTATAAAATAGAGTGAAAAGGCATCTGTACTACATACCTAAATACAAAAAAAATTACAGGGTGTTTTTTAACAAAATAAAGGTTAATAAACCCTAAAAAAACAAAATCTTCTGCACATTTTTTCAAAAGATATAATGCAAAAACTCCACAACAAATGAAAGTTTATTTCCGTTTATTCACTGATCCAGGGCGTCGTTGCCGTATGTTGATGCTCTGCCAATGTTGAGGCTCTTCAGGTTATATTTGTTTAAATTTTGTATAACTATTTTATTGAAATATACAATATAAATCCCAACAGGCTTTTATCACAATCGAATTATTGGTCGCATTGAGCAATATCATACAATATTTTCCAAATTTTCCTCCGATTTATTCCTTTGAAATAAGCTAAAATAGGGGTCTAATCTTGACTATTTGATGTTGCCATTATAATTACATTGTCAAACTTGGAAGGCTTAAGCCCCCAATGTGCTTAACCCAACCGATCCCAATCCGTTAAGCACACGGGGGACTATTATCAATTTTTTTTTATTGTCTTTTTTCTAATGTGATAACAGTTCCGCTCTATTTATATACCCAGAGAAAATATTCTTTAAAGTTCCAAAAGAGACATGGCAACCGCGCTTTTTATCGAAGTATTTAGAATCATTTAGCCATGTAATCTAAGACATACACTACCGCTCAAAAGTATTTGCCCACATATGACTGTTTTAAAGTTATAACTAAAAATAATAAACCCATTAGTTATTCTTATGAAACGGTTTATTTATAACAAAATGAATATAAACAATACATTTTTCAATTAATTAAATTTAAGAAAATCAAATTTTGGATTCATCTACATGTCCGCCTCGATTTTTAATAACAGCTTCACAGAGTTTCGGTAGTCTTCTAATTAGTTTGTCCAAAGTTTCCTGAGGTATCCTGTGCCACTCTTCTTGGATGATCCTCCACAAGTCTTCCAGTTCATCCCACAGTAATTCGATAGGATTGAGGTCCGGTGATTGGGGGGGGGGGCCATACCATAAATTTCAGAAGATGTTGCCTTTGTAATTGACCTAAATCATGGTCATGGTCATGTTGAAAGATGAAGTTTTCCCCAATTATTCGAGTACCAGAAGGAAGTCCATTGTCACTTAAAGTTGTTTTGTAACCCTCTTTTCGAAGAATTCCCTCTATTCTAATTAGATCGCCCACTGCAGATCCTCCGAAACAACCCCACACCATCACCGAACCACCACCGTGTTTAACTGACGCCACCGTACAGTTCTCAGCGACCCTTTCATTGGCATAACGGCGAACAAAAACTCGCCTCTTCCAAAAACCTCGATTTTCGGCTCGTCACTCCAGAGAACTTTCTCCCAGTCATCAATGGTTCATTCTTTGGGTGATTGGGCCCACTCGAGTCTTTTCTTCTTACTAACATCCTTTAGTAGCGGTTTTAATACAGCTAAACATCCTTTAAGACCAGCATTATAAACTCGCCGTTTTACTGTCGAGACACTGACCGCTTTTTTACGCTCCTTGTTGATTTTTGCTGTGATTTCAGGGGCGAATAATCGACAGTCCGACTTGGAATTCCCAAACCCGTTGAAATTTGACGGTTAGTCTTTCCAGCCTTATGAAGTCCAATACCTTTTGTTGTTTCTACCGATAACTCTTTTGTTTTAGCCATTTTAAAGAATGTTGAAAAACCAGCAAAGAAACGGTGACAATCGTTAATAAGCAAGCGAAATTATTTACCAATGTTACACAAAATCAATTCTTGAAGACTAAACACCTTTAAATGTTTCAAATTTCATCGGAAACGAGCTGTAAACAGATTAGTTTTTTAGAAGAAGTGCATATTTTCACTACATTGTTTGTTATTTGCAAGACTATTTTTAAATACTCAGTGTTTTTCAACGAACCATAGTTGATAGGCTGTTTAAGTATATATGCAATTTACAAAAGAGATACAATCTAAATATAAGATTTTTGTATCTAATTTAAAATATTAAAAAGAATACATGGTGGGCAAATACTTTTGAGCGGTAGTGGACGTAATCACACCTTTATAATAAGAAGAGAAGAGATAGAAACAGAACGATCGTTTTACAAAATTTTGCTGATTTTTTACTGATTTACTGTTTTTATTTTTTAGCTTTTTGTTTTTCTACATTTTTCTAGAGGATTTGTGTAATTTGAAAGTAATAACATTTTAGGAAAAACGGTGAAATGTCGTTATTTAGTGAATTAGTGCCCAAAAATTTGATTTTAAGCCACCCAACAGTGCCATTTGTTTTAAATGCCGTAAGTTTCGGTTGTTTATTCTATTAAAAAAAAAACAGGCTTTCATTTCCAAAAAAAAGGGCAAATTCGTGTTTCCTCCAGCACATTTATAAACTTTATAATCAACACAAAGTCTACACCAGAAATATTCCGTTTATTGGTAAAAAAGCTGGAAACTGTTTTTTAAATAAGTACCAAAAAGTGAAATAATAATTTGATTCGTATTTATTTAATACACATACAAACACCAGCAAGCCGGTAATTAAAAGCATTGGAATGGCAAAAACAAAAATTATAAGCTGTACAGGGTTTTCCCCAAAGGTCTTTAGAACACCACATATTCCTGAAATCAAAATAGGCCGATTTATAAAGCAACTTGCCCTAGTCTGAAATTGCTCCGATTCCGACCTACAAGACGGTAAACTTAAAAAATAAAAATCGATTTTTTTTTAATTTATGAATATTTTTTAACGTATTACCTTAAAAATTTGCACTCAGGGGTTTTTTGGCATGCGAAATCAGAATATGCACACCGTTCCACTATAGTCATCAGAGGGCTCTTCACACTGCACTTCTAATGGTTTAAAATGTCCATAACTTTCTCAGTGTCTTTTACTTTTTTGTTGAAAAAAAATTTTCATCATCAATTTTAAATTTAAACCAAAAAAAAAACCCTTTTATTAAAACCTAAAGTTAACCTTTTTCGCAATAATTCAGTTTTTAAATATTCGATGTTGCAACGGTTTTTTCTTAAATAAACAAAAATATTAAAGCATGAAATTAATTTATTAAACAATAAGGATTTGACAAAAATTCTTCGAAATATTCCCGCTTAAGAAAATGAAAATTAACTCGCATAACTTGTGCTAGACCTCGAAGATTATTTGTTATTTATTTCCTGTACATGTTTTTTTTTAATAAATTTTAAGAGTAGTCGCATCTTATACCTAACACTATCGGACAAATAAATAGGGAAACTTTTTAAAATTAGGTTTTATTCGAAAATGCCGAGAGTAATGCAGTTCTATACATAATAAAAATCAACAATATTTTTAAAGATTTTATTTCGCTAAAGTAATAAACTATATAACGAAAACCAAAGATTTTATTTAATTAAACAAAATACTCTGGGGACAAAAGTAGAGAAAGTAGATTTTTTTTTTACTAACTACTATTTCAACGCTGCAATGCTTATTTCTAAACTAATAAAATTAATAGTGAGTATAGAATATCCGTTATTGCAATAACCTCGTGACATCGGTTTGGCATGGACTCCAAAAGTTTCATAATAGTTTCTTCTCCAATAGAATTCTAGGATTCTTGCAAAACTTTTATTAGATAATTTTTATTTACTGATCTGATGTTGTCTTATACGACGGTCTAGTTCCTCCCAGAGGTTTTCAATAGGGTTAAAAACGGGACTTTTTGCAAGAAAGGCCATAACCCTAATCTTTTCTGATAAAAGCCATTCTTGAATTATCTTTGATTTATGTTTAGGGTCGTTATCCGGTAAATACACAAATCGATCCATAATCACATGTAATGGCCCAATACTGTACACAGGAAAGCAACCGCATACCATGCAGGATGCACCACCAGGTTTTACACTAGGCTTTGTATACTTTGGATCAAATGTTTTGCCTTCTGGGCGATGTACCTAAGAACTATACCTTTTGGGGGATATTCTGTATATTAAAATTATATAAGAAATCCTATTAACTAAAACAGAAAAAGAAGAAAAGAAATGGATAATTGTAACCTTTGGCTCTGTAAATGGTTTATACTGTTGGGCTGTATTGCTAAAAACAAAATAAATAATAATTTATTTGTAAAAATTCGTACCGCACTAGACGTTCAGACTTTCGAGGCTTATTTGTAGCTTTAGGTCCGGATTTAAAATCTTTGATTTATTCATTTATAATTATTTTCAAGATTTTTACATTCACACGAAAAAAAAAATGTCTACTTTTTTTCTTCGAGTATAACTATAAAAAGAAATGTTCATACAGTGAGAGACAAAAGTATTGGCACACCACAATTTTATAAAGTAATTTATTAAGGTTTACTATATTTATGTAACCCAATAATAGCTATCTAACTAAAAACATATAAAAGATTTAGTACAATAATAATAATGAAAAATAAAACAGATTTCCTTAAGCATAACGAGAGCATAACAAAAAAATAAAAATTACATTCTATTTAAAATGGACATAACTATTGGCACACAAAAATAAAAATAAAATGTAATCCCAGTTCTAATATTTTGTAGGACCTCCTTTTCTTTTTATAATATGAGTGAGCCTCCTTTTCATTGAATGGACCAGCTTTTGCGTATAGGAAGGCTCAAAACTATTTTATTCTTGCAGCAAAACACGTTTAAGCTCTTCCTTACTGAAAATATGGTGTTTCCTTATTCGTTTTCCTAGCTCACTCCAAAGATTTTCGATCGGGTTGACATCTGGAGATTGAGGAGGTGTATTTAAAGTATGAGGGACATTTAACGCAATCCACTGCTTGACTACTTATATAGGCTGTATGTTTCGGATCGTTGTCCTGTTGAAAGTAATAATCATTTGCCAAATTAAGTTTTTCCACACTAGCTCTTAAGTTTTTTTTAGAACATTTAAATATACATTTTTGTCCATAATACCATCTATAAAAACCAGATTTCCGACCCCTCTCGATGACATACAGCCCCACACTAGTACACTACCACCGCACCTTGTTTCACAGTCTTATGCAGATTTTCTGCATCTAGTTCACAATTGGGCTTCCTCCACACAGTCACTTTCCCATCTGAATGAAAAATGTTGAATTTACTTTCATCGGAGAATATTACTTTGTCCCAAAATATATTATCTTGATGAAAGTGTGCATTCGCAAATTCAAGACGCTTTTTTTGGTCAACCTTATTAATAAATGGTTTATTCCGAGCTACTCTGGCACTATATCCAGCCCTATGAAGAAATCTTCGTATTGTTTTTGAGCTCACGTTGATGCTATCTTCTTCTGTCAATATAGCCGCAATTTCAGAAGCGCTAGTTCGAGGATTTTGCTTAATTTTATTCACAATTTTTCTTTCTTGCCTCTCCGTTAACTTTGGCGGACGTCCAGTTCTAGGCTTATTTTTGAAATTTTCTGCAGTTTCAAACCTTTTTAAGACACTACGCACAGTAAATCGACTTTTCTTCACAATTTGGGCAATCGCTGAATACGATTTACCCTCTTTTCGTTGCTGTACAATTATTTTTCGCTCGGATTCCGTCGTTTCTTGGCCTTTGCGACCCATATTTGCAATGTATGCACTTAATAAGCACTAAACCTAAAGAAATATTTTACTTCATATAAATATTCTGTTAAAGAACTGAAAAAAAAACTGCTTCAAAATTCTCACATACAAGGCACCTATTTTTAAACACTTTGTAAACATGTGTGCCAATACTTTTGTCCATGGGATTTTTGATAGAATTTTAATATGGGTTCTTTTGTAAAGCCTTTATTTATTAAATTTGTATTAACTATTAAGAAACGAATGCTCTTGGGTATACACTTTAAATTAGAAAATATTTAAATGTAATAGGTCTAGTAGCTTAAGAGGACAGATACGAATTTTAATAAAAATCAATATGTGCCAATACTTTTGTCCCTCACTGTATATTAAATTATGCGAAAATATTTTTTTTGTATATAATCCTTTTAAAATATTCTAATTATTTCACAGAAATATTTGCAATAAAAGTGGGAAATTAGTAAAAGATTTAGCAAAAAAATGCACCAACCAAAAATGACTTAAATATCGAAATATTTTATTGAAAGTGGCGTTTCTACCCTTAAGTTCATCCTTAGAAATCCCACTATTTATTCGTAAAAAAATTATGATAACATTTATAGTGGTTTCCAAGTTATGATCAAAAATGTAAACACAGAGATGTAAATATTTTGGAGATGACCACCGGTGTCTTAGCTCAAACTGCTTTTCTCTGGTTCCTGTATATACTAGAATTTTTGACCAGTTGACACCCTGTATTCAAATGAGTTAAATACCAAAAGATTGTCAAAGTCAAAATATGCTTTAATGCTGAAATATTAACATCTAATTGACAAAGCTAAAATTAAATTATAAAATAATATAAATAGGTCAAAATTTGGAATACAAATAAAAATTAACATAAAATTGACTATGGTAAAAATAAATCTTAACATTACTCATGCGATAAAAGTAATAATCCTTACTAATCAAAAGTTTTTTACACTGTCCTTGGAACTTCTTGCAGTTATTTAGTTTTCTAAGTTGTGAGGGCAAATGGTTATACAGTAGTGACCAAAAGTAGATAGACAAAGTATTATTTTCATATAATTGTTTAAAGATTTACCCACAGGTCTCCTAGATTTTAAATTATTGTTATTTGTAAGGCGGTCTATAAAAAGATACCAATAAATTTCAGTTAAATATTTTGCTTCCTATCAGATAAAGCAATAATATAAATATAGCTGGTCAAAAGTAGATAGACAAAAACAATTTTGGAATTATTTTTTTGTCTAGATATTTATAAAATAAAATTAGTATAATATTGCATCTCTTTAACTCAAGGTGCAACATGCCACGCGGAATTAGATTCTCTCTTGATTTAAGACAACGCATTATTAATGCATATCGCGCGGGTGATCGTCAAATTGATATTGCTCGTAGATTTGATGTTAAAAGAAAAGCTGTTTGGGCAATTATCAAAAGATATGAAAGGACAGGATCATTAGAGCCAAAAAATAAATCTGGTCGACCAAAAAAAATGGACATTAGAGCTGTACGCAAATTAAAACAAATTAGCCAGAATAACCCTTTCATGACTTCTCGTCAAATTCAGATAGAATTACAAGCTCTAGGGATTTGTAATGTGTCCTCAAGGACTGTAAGACGAAGGTTGGTAGAAGAGAATTTATTTGCACGTAGGCCAGCAAAAAAACCATTGCTTTCAAAAAAGAATCGCTTGGACCGATTGGAATTTGCCCGTCAGCATATACACTGGACAAAGCATGAATGGAAATGTGTTTGCTGGAGCGACGAATCGAAGTTTAATTTGTTTAATTCCGATGGAATTCAATATGTTTGACGTCCTTCTGGTCAGCGTTTGAATTCCAAGTACACAAAACCCACAGTTAAGCATGGAGGTGGATCAGTGATGGTTTGGGGTTGCTTCTCAGGTTATGGAATGGGCCCGTTACATCGCATAGAGGGCATAATGGACAGGTTTATGTACAGGGATATTCTCAGAGATGTTATGTTGCCCTATGTCGAAGACAATTTACCATTGAGATTCTAATTCCAGCAAGATAATGACCCGAAGCATTCCTCCAAAATTATGAAGCAATTTTTTGAAGAAGAAAAAATACCAGTTTTAAAATGGCCATCCCAGTCACCCGATCTTAATCCCATCGAAAATTTATGGAAAATTGTTGATCCTGATATTAGGGATACAAACTATTCAAATAAAGGTGAATGATTCGAACGGTTGCAACAGAAATTGAAAAATATTGGTTTTAAACTCATAGACAATATTATTGAATCAATGCCACGTAGATGTCAGGCTGTAATAGACAATAATGGGTATTTTACAAAATACTAATATTGTAGATGGTTTAGTTTGTAATTTTAAAAAAATACTTCGAAAAAAAAAAAGACTTGGTTATTTTTTAAATTTGTCTATCTGCTCTTGTCCAGCGTATATTTAGTTATTTCTTATTATTTACCAAATTAGTTGATTGTTTCTAAAGAATGTTTTATTATTTTTATACATGTTTATGTTGCCCATAATATACTTAAATATCTTTATTATAGAATTTTTATATCCTTTGATTTTTTTAAAAAACCATTTGTCTATCTACTTTTGGCCATTACTGTACATTTTTTTTGCATCATAGATAAATGATCTCTTTACAAGGGCATTTGTTGCTATGCTTGTTGTACATGTTGTTCTTGAGGAGTATTATATTGCCCTTGTGTAATAAGATGCCTATATTTTCTATGAACTAAACATACACTGTCATTGTTAAGGAATATCATATTTTAAGACTGTTCTCAATAAAAACAAATAATGCGTGCAAGTAAAGAAAAAGATTTCAAAAAAATTAGATACTTTTTTTCCTATATTTTAAGAAATTTTATACTTGTTCAATAGAAAATTATAATAATTTATACGACCATTTATACTCGAAGAAAAAAAGTAGAAATTTTTTGTTATTTTTTTCGTTAATGTAAAAATCTTAAAAATAATTATAAATGAATAAATCAAAGATTTTAAATCCGGACCTAGAGCTACAAATAAGCCTCGAAAGTCTGAACTTCTAGTGCGGGAAGAATTTTTACAAGTTAATATAATGATTGTAAAAATTCTTTGTAATTTTAACATTACTGTTACAGTTAGTCTGACTTTTAATGGAAAATCTATTAGTATCACCCAGTAAAACTCTTGAATTCTTCGTGACTACTTCGTGTGTTATAAGTCCCTAAATTTCAAAATGAAAAAAAGAACAGGACTTCGAAACAAAAATTACAAAAAAAAAAAATAAAATGCTAAAAAATCAAATAAATTCACACCACTTTGTTTGTTGAGAAACTTCAAAGTTGAAAAAACATCCTAAAAAAAAACAAATTATTTTGCAACCTTTAATTTTAATTATCCTTGTTGGTTATACCTCTTCACTCCATAAAGGTAAATTAGAGAACATTTAATTTTTTTGTTTTATACATTTTTCTATAGGACTGTAAATTTTAAAATTTCCTTATAGACCACGAAAGGTTGCATGAAGCAGACCTTTTTGTATTGGTAAACAGATTACTGCGTAAAAACTGGTGATTCCTCGTGCAAAAAATATATAATTTTGATGATATATGTATGTAGATGTATTATAATTATTCCATGACATATTGCATACATATCTACACTATTAATAATTTTCTTAGTCACCTCTCATCAGACATTAACAGCTGCAACAAAGTTTCAATTCAGATTAACAACCGTGAGCTATCGCCAAAGAAATATTGTTGCTATGCAAAATACAATATGCAACGGCCGATTTTTATTCCGGTTTTAGTGCTTATGCGACGACGTTTGCATTCTTGTTCAATTCCATTGGATAAGAAAACGGTGAGAAGTGTTTAGGTCATATTATAAAAACGTCGTTCCGATTCAGACATAGTAAACATCTTCGCAATGTACCCAAATCATTTTCTTTTGTACGCGTACATTTCCTGTATATTCTAACGGATGACCGAGCCTGCTCGTCGTTCAGCCTCTTCAATTATTCTATTTCCACGTGAAGAAATTCCAAATGATCTGGGCAGGGGCAAATAATTAGAAGTCAGATCGTTTTTTATGACCTACATACCACGGCCTTGCCGACGACGATGATGCTGCTGCCGCCTGCCTCCGTCAATGCATCCGGACTCGCAGGAGAAACTTTACGGCGGCACGGTGCACGATCTATCGATCTTTCATGGCTATTGTAGATTGTCGTGGATCGTGTTATTTACGCAACGTTGCCAACGTTTGTTTAATGTCTGGCGGGTTTATTGGGAAGGTATCAATACAGTTTATTGGAAAATTTCTTAATTGCGTTCAGGATTAAGTCTTTTCGAAAAATATTTGCTTGTTACACCCTAGAGAGTATCATTTGTTGACAATATACTGAGTCATCATTTTAGTATCGTATCATCTGACAGGTTCCATGTGTCCTTTGGACATCCAAAGGTTTTGCTTTTTGAAAATGTCAAAGTCCAACGGACATCCATTAATTTCTTCAGAGAAGCCTATGGATGGCCATAGGATGATACAAATATCATAAAAGTAGACTGCCAATTAATACAGTGCATCCGTAAAGTAGCAGATAAATTCAATAAAAATAAAATGGACCGTTTCTAAAAAAAATGCGCAAACACGTCGATTTTAATATTGGGTTTAGGGTTTTTCTACGTGGAAATTAAATATACAGGGTGACCGAAAAAAAAGGTATGACGTCATCAATATGGTTTTTAAATGGAAACCACCATTTTTTAATGCAGAATCAGAATATGATGCAAAATAATGGTTACAGAAGCAATTTTGAACGAAAAATGATGATGAAATGTAAAATTAAAGAGATACCTAAATTAAATGTACGAATTGAGCTTTTCTAACAACCTGACAATAACCAAGGTCGTTTAAAAATTCTTTTTGAACGTTGTCAATGACATCTGAAGTAATATTTTTAATTTCCTGGCGTATTTGTTCTTTTAAATCTTCTAAGCTCGCTGGTTTAGTAACATACACTTTACTTTTTAAGTATCCCCATAAAAAGTAATCGAGGGAAGTTAAATCTGGCGATTTGGGTGGCCATTCAATGAACCCTCGTCTACCTATCCAACGATTTGGAAAAACTTCATCTAGATAATTGCGAACGGGTAAAGCGTAGTGTGGCCGGGATTCCATCTTGCTGAAAAAAAGATCACGTTGGGGCATGGGTTCTTCCAACTCCGGATGGAAAGTTATCAGAGCGGGGATAAGATCATTTTGAAGAAACCTCTCACCAGTGAGAGTGTCATTAAAAAAGTAAGGTCCTAAAACTCTTCCTTCCACTATACCGCACCACACATTGACTTTTTGAGGGTGTTTGACATGAAAATATCCGTTTTACAAAATTATTGTTATCATTACATAATTGCTGCATTTGCTCACAAAATTCATTTCGGCGATCAAAATCATCTTCCGATAGCTCTTGAAGTAAGAATTAGAGAGATAGGGGTAAATAAGAGATAAGGGTTGAATTTTGCTTTTTTCAATACTTTATGCACGGTAGATCGCGATGAATTAGGTGATAATCGCAGTAAAAAATGGGTGGAGGTTCCCTAGGTAGCACAAAGATACCTTTAAAAGCTCTTTAAAGCATCTTATTTACGATAAAATATCTTTAAAGACTTTTTCTGCAATAAAATCCATTATTTAGATGTCAAAAATAGTTATTTATGTAATGAGTGTGTAAAATGATTCTTTTGTTATGAATGGGAAATTCCCATGAATACGTACCACTTGTGTAACATATTTTTTTTTCAAACCGAAGAAAACATTGAAAAAAATTAAAAATACCAAATTACTTTGCGCATTAGTGCGTAAGAAAAACAAAAAACATTTTTTGACAAATCATAAAATAAATGTCAAACTTTATAAACCCTGGGAAGTGTGGAAAGTGAGTATTTTACGCACGGTAGTAGACAATAGTTATTTATGTAACAAGTGTGTAAAATGATCCTTTTTTTATGAATGGGAAACTTGACAATGCCCATGAAGGTCAAGAGGGTTTTACATTTTTAGCTTCAACAAAATAGGAAGGAAATTACATTTCTAATGCATGTTTCCAAGCATCTACAATATGGGTTGTGATATATATGTGTATATATAATATATGTACAATCTAACACCGACATGTTTTTTCTCTATAAACTAATTAACTATTATATTTACTCACGTCATCTAATACCTCAAATATCTTTCCATATCCGTCAGCGAAATTTTCGCTGTTGGATATGGAAGTTCTTATTTGTTTTCGCAAAAAATTTGCCATTAAGTCGTCAAGCTTTCTTTATATATTTCCACATTTTTCAGTGTAGTTTTCAGTGATCTTAGGTTAAATACAAATTGGAAGGAATTTATTGTATTTTTGCTCTGATGTTATTTTTTAGTTAAGTATACCTGAAAAACTTAAATGCTATATTAATACTTTCCAAGTATGAGTAAGAAAAATTACTGCTACTATAGGCATTTTTATTCATAAAAGTAACTTGGATAATTCGAAATTAAATAAAAATAAATAAATATGCAAACAAATTTTTTATACCTACCCAGAGAATCTTGTAAAAACATTCTATATGTGAAAAGAATATGCATATTCAGAGTGATTAGTACAATGATTGTACCTATTTATTCTAAGGAATTCGTACGTCCTGTATATTTAAGAAATATTTTTTGACTAGAGATGGACTTATGTATCTATAAAAATAAGCGGTTTCTCAAGAAAATCTTTAGACTGTATTTAATAAACTAATTATAATTTTCAAGGCATCTTTTGGAAGGTCAATGAAATTTCATTGGACAAAGTCGTAGTAAAATGATTTTCCATAAGATGTCCATTATTAATCCATGGATATTTCGTTTTCGTTTGGACCAATACTGGACCTCAATTGGAGGATCTGTACTGTACTGCTCATGAAAATTTAAGAAAACACTTTACAGGGGGTCTCTAAAAGGTCTGTAGAAGAACCTACCATATTTTCTTCAGATGAAAATTAGCCGATTTATTTAAGCTTAATAATGATATCCTTCAACTCGTTTTTCTTGATTACTTCAAAAAGTGCTCATACTATTTTGCCGAAATTGGTACACTATCATAATATATAGCTTTATGGGGCAAAAAACCAATGTCATAATTATGATTAATATCAACTCGTGAATGTAGAATCTGGGTAATTAAAAAACCCAGGTTCTTTTAGAATGCGAATAAATTAAACGAGGTTTGGCTGCAAAAAAACCAACTCATTTGCTACGAAAAACGTATTTTTGATAACACTCGATTCCTGTAATGGTTTTCCCTTAACACTTAAAAATTTGCAGTTTTCACCAAAAAGTCAAGTGACAGCATGTCATTAAAAGGTCTTTAAAAAGCTCATTACGTTTTCTTTAGACCAAAATTAACCCAGTTGAGCAAACTTATTCATCTTAGCGCAAACTGCTTAGGTTTTTCATTTTTTGGAAAGACTTTAAAGAACTTCTTCGGATCAAAAGGGGCCGACTTATTTAAACTCACTAATGACAAAACCACCAAACTCACTTCAAAACCTGCTCATACTATTTTGGCGAAATTGGTACACTGGAATATAAATCTTTATGATGCAAAAAGCCCACAATTATGATTTTCTAACGGTTTTACTAATTTAAAAAATTTGCAGTAGTTTTTACCAAAAAATCAAATGATGTCATTCAAAAAGTCATTACGTATTCTTTAAACCAAAATTAGACCCAGTTGCGGCACTTCTAGATTTTGTAAAGACTCTTTGCACATACCCTGTATTTGAAAAATCTGTGGCGTAGAACTTATAAGGCAAAGGTGAAACTTTTAAATAATTTTTAGCGTCACTAGTTTGACTGAAGTTGGTTTCGGATAACGAGGAACAATTTGATGCTATCAACACTTGATAGTTTTTACAGCTAACTCTGTTATCTCTAAATAATTATAAACTTTTGTTGTCTTATTAATTGACTTTATAATATACTTGACTTGACTTGATGAGCTTTAGAGTAAATTTCTTTCTGTATTCAGAAAGTTTAAAATTATTTTCTTAAAGCAACATTATTAACAACAACGAAATTCCCAAAATATGTTTACTGCTTACGTGGGATAAACCTCGTTAATCATGGACAGATTATTTTTTTCTATGTTAGTCTACTACAAGCAGAGTTCTTGTATAAAATTAATTGTTAGGTTAGAGCTCTCACTATAAAATTATATTAATGCTATTTTAAATAGTAAACAAAACACAAAGGACACTAACGTGCTGCCCTTTTTAAATACTGTTCGACCTGTTTAGGGTTTATTTATAGTCTTAAGTGTTTCTAAATGTACTATAGTTCCTTATAATAATTTTCATATTTCAAACGTGTTCCCACTATGGAAAACTTCTGGCTTAACTGACAAGTGAGTACATTCCATTTATTAACCTTTATCTATAATGTTTTTTACGCGTATAACACTTAACTCATTTTCAGTTAGCACTTTCAGTTAGTTTGATTAATTTGTATTTTAAATAGTAGTCGATAAAATCGGCCTTATTCATTATAACACTTAATCTAATTAATTAAGGTTCTTACTTAATTACTTATGAGTTTTGTATAAATGAATTATAAATAATTCATGGAAATTATTTATTTTTATGCATTTTAAATTAAAAGCAGAATCTTGAAGTCTTGAACCTGTTTTCCATACACAAACAAAATGAAATATCAGGTACATGTAAGAAAATAAAACTGTTACTTTAGCATGACGCCTTTGATCTCTAAAGGACTTATGCAAAATGCCATAAAAAATTTATGTACGTTCGCCAACCAATATTTTATATTTTATCTTTAAATGACATACAGCTTTCCAATCTTTTATCGCAAATTCTTTATAGTATTAAGGTCGAGATTGACATTTAATTGGAGTATTTGAGGACACTAAAAATTACCACCATGTTGTTCATTGATGTAAAAAAAAAATATGATTCCAGGCATTTAAGTCAAGGATAATTCAAACGCTATTGATGTTAATAAAAATTTATTATTCATTATAATTTTTCAAGCAATTGATTCTTATTCCAGGCAGCTGAGCCATGGATAATTCAAGCGGTTTTTTGTTATTTCAAGCAGTTGGGCCATGGATAATTAAAACAGTCTATTGATTTTATTAAAAATGCAAATTTCCACCAAAAATTGGATCTTATAAAAGTGCTTTCAAGCATTACGATACTCGATTGTGCTAATTTCTATCATAAGAATTCTATTGGTCTTATGGTAATTCATCGACGGCTCAGGCAGAGGCAGGTCACCTGATGGTCGTCTATGTAATTATGGCTTGCTCAAGTTGATATCTGAAAGTCCCTACACTTATTTTCGATACTCATATCGATACCTAAATATCTATAATCTAATCTAAATACCTATCAAATAATCCAATAACTAAAAGAAACCGATTGCGATTTAGTTGCATAAAACTAATGTAAAATATTTACACATAATTTCCATAAGTATGTGAGCAATCTGCTGAATCAATTTTTTTCCCTAGTAAGCAGTATGGTTTCCGGCCTTGCAGGATCTGAATGTATGGTTCAGCCACTTGAGAGCAATTGCCATGCAATTGATGCCAAGCAGTTTTTTTTAAATAAATAATTTTGCATAATTGAATATTGGTGAAAAAGTAATTTTTTTTATGATTACAGAACTGGAGGGTAGAACCTAACGTGTAAATTGTTCAATAGAGAGAGCTATCATAATCTGTTCCGCAAAGGAAAGTGTTATTGTCCATTGGCCTTTTTGATTTTTGTTAATGATTTGTCCTTGGAAATTAAATTGAATTAAAAATTATTTGTCCTGAGAACTATTTCAGCAGTGAAACACTAAAAATCATAGATATGATTTGAATTAAGTGCTTTTCATTAACTAATATGATTCACCATTTTGTTGTTTATTAAAAGTTAATTGATTATTAATAACGGCTGGATAAATAACGTGTTATCTTAAAAGCTCTGCTTTTGTGAAAGATTATAAAATAAACCGAGTATAACATTTATATTTCTTAGAAATCCTAGGTAAATTCTTCATTTGTTCTCCCTTATTTCAAAAAATAAATTATATTTAATTGGATTGAAGGGCGTGTTCTACCTGATTTCAAATAATTTTGAGTTAGATTATTATATTATGCCATAATCTTGATAGCTCAGTTAGTTATGTGTCTCCGATATAGACCGTTGTGTCCTTTCTTAAGCTATTGAAAAGTCATCGAATTATTAGCGATGATGCGTGATCAGTTTCTTCGACCTCCTCCACCTGGGTTCTACATACGATGTCAAGGTACTAGAATTTAAAACAATATATTATTATTAAGACGTGAAGTATTGTCATCCCCAGTTTGTCAAATCAATCAGTTGATGGTCTTTGTATTGATGGCTTGCTCAAGTTGGCATCTGAAAGTTCTTACCCAAACGTGATTTTGGATATGAGTACCTACATACTAGAATAATAACTGGAACAAATTCTATTGCGATACAATTGCATAAATCTCATGACTGTCTCAGCAGTAAAGCACCAGAAAATCATAGATATGGTTTGAATTAAGAGCTTTTCATTAACGAATAGGCTTCACCATTTTGTTGTTTATTAATAAAGACTGTAAAAAATACAGTGTTATCTTAAAAATTCTGCCTTTGTGAAAGAGTATAAAATAATTCGATCATAACGTTAATATTTATCAGAAATCCTATAGGTAAATTCTTCATTTATTCTCCCTTATTTCAAGTAGAAAAATATATCTAATTCGCAGTTTGGCTTCAAACCAATTAGGGTATTATGAAGAATTATTCTGCTTTCAGCTACATAAACCCCAATAAATGTATATAAAGGCTGGTTCCTAATACCTTTGATAAGTTTATAGCCTTTTAAAATAAATTATTTATTGCTTCTATTGAAAGTGGTTTTTTCCCTTGGTCTGGTGCCTCTGGTGGGGATTGAAGGGCGCGTTCTACCTGATTTTAAATAATTTTGAGTAGTTGTGCCATAATTTTGGCACTTTAGTTAGTTATGAGTCTCCGAGATAGACAGTTGTGTTCTTTCTTAAGTTATTGAGAAGTCATCGAATTATTAACGATGATGCGTGATCAATTTCTTCGACCTCCTCCTCCTGGGTTCTACATACGATCTCAAGGTACTTTTTAGATATTATCTTAGAAGTTTTAATTAGAATGCATAAGAATGTTTAGTGTCTAAATTGATTTGAAATAACCAACTTAATCCACACAGAATTGATTAATGGAATTCAAATATGTACGTATTGAAAATCTTTTTTCAACAATATTTAACATGTCATTACTATGATGAACTGTAAAAAAGTTTTAGTTTAGTTTCAATTGATTTTTTAGAATTAAATCATGATTTGAATTAAATTCCTTGTTTTTTGATAAATATAATTATATAAATAATGTTTTCCGCTATCAACAAAATTTTGTTGTTTATTTACAGTTTTTTTCAGTTCTCGCATATTAGTGTTCTAGATGTAGCTTAAAAACACTTTTAAGAAATTGGTAGTGCCATTGTAAAAAGTCTTCTTTTTGCCTTTGACTGTTTTTTATGCTCTATTTAGGGCCATATTATATAGCGCTCACTTAGTATGTAAAAATGAAATAAATTTCACATGTTTGAAATATATATTCAATTTTTTTATTCATTAACACAATTTAAAAAAAAATCAATTTGTTCGTTTACAAGAAAATCAAGATTCAAACTATAGATTCTCAGCGAAAATTAAAAAAAAAAACGTGATTTAATTGAAAATTTTAAAAGTATTTTATATATATTTTTTTAAATGGTATATCGAATTCATGTTTCGACATATCATAAACCATTATCAAGAATTCTCTTAGTACGGACCTGCCTTGTGTGGAAGTAGCTGTAATATAACCAATCTTACTGTTGTCGATCTTTCAGATCGTCAGGAAAAATATTAATGCGATACGTACTTTTTAAGAGAAGAAAAAACTCATGCCAAATCGCAGGTATGCTGTATGTAATATCAATAATTAGTGCTTATTAAGTGCCTTTCATTTTATTTGTGTTTCTTTTTTACTTAGCTAATTAAAAAACCAGTAAACCATTCAATTCGCAGTTATCTTAGTATTCGCAGTTATAGTTTGTATTAAGTGTATTATTATTCCTGATTATACTTTTAACCTTGCTAATTTTTTCTAAAAAAGTTAATGAGGAAGCATCTACCTTCAGACATATTATACAGGTGCCTAAAATTATGCATATTGACACTATTTATTCCTGAAGTGAAAAATATGTCTTTTATTAGTAAAGTTGACGCACTTTTTCTAGCTATTAATCCACTAACATTGAAATGGCTATGGCGCCTTAACTATTAATTTACGTAAAATAATATTAAAGAAAGAAAAATTTGGTAATATTTCTCTTTTTTGGCTAATTAAATAAACAATTAAAATCGCTTTGATGTACCCGTCCGTTTCATCGTTAATGGGTGCGTGGAAATAATTACTGATAATAATAACTTATGGCAGCGACAGGATGAAAAATTGTACTCAAATGTTAGATACATTAAAAGCACTTAATTATTGTTTACTTCTAATTGACAATATTAAAAGGTACTTAAACTAATCAATCTAGAGACCGTTTATTTCCGAAAAACTTCTTTTAATACAGGTAAATGACAAATATTTACTATTTGCCATGGTATTTCGAAAAAGTAGATGAAATAATCGGATTATCATGAAATTTATTTTTCAAAGAAATCCTAGGTAGATATTTCATTTATTGGCCCTTTTTTCAAGACAAAATTTACATTTTGGTAATCCAACCCATTAAAATATGAAGAATTATTCTGCCTGCATTTACAGATAAACCCTAATAAATAATGTATGTATAATAATTAGGCTGTCATGAAATAGGTACAAAAAATACCCCCTTATGCTGTGATTATTTCATTTGTTTTATCGTCGGCTTTTTTTATTCGTTTTTATTTATATATAAGACGTACACATAGAAAACGCTTTCATAATATGAATGGGACACACATTGAGTCAATGGGTTACTGTATTTGCAATACCTGAATAGCATTTGTGATTAAATAATTGAATATCTTACTTTTATTATATATCTACATATCTACTTAAAATTAGTTCAAACATGAAAATCATTGAAGTAAATTATGATCTTATTTAAACATTAACAAAATGTAATTAAACTAAAATATGAAATGCTTGAATTACGTTGGTTTCAATTAATGGCTATGTTAAATACAATGAAATGATGACGAGACGATTCATTACAAATAATCTTAACCGAATATTAGGTTAAATTAAATTACAATAATATGAACTTCTTTTAAAATAAATCAATTTTATTTGTGACAAAAATTATTATTATTTAGCTTGAAGTAGAGTATACTTAAACAATCTTAACCCAGTAGTATTTATTATCATAAAGTACTATAATTGCTTAAATACAAGTGTTACAAACACAAATATTTTAGGTTATCTTTTAAATTAAAATTTTTATTAAAGGTTTTAAACATAAATAACGACTCAAAAATTATTTCTGTAGGTGCGTCATACAATAAAATACATAATAACTCACTAAAAAAAACTATCAAACATATTTTTTTCTGAATATAAATGGAATAAAAAGTAAAAGTAAATTCATATTATCCATTTACTTTGTTATCTTATTGACAATAAACTCACAGAACATTTTCACAGGAATATTATTTCACCGTACGAAACTTTTAATTTAACCTAAGTTTTCATTGCAATAAAAATTAATTTTGAATTTTTTATGGAAATTGTCTTGGTATTAACAAACATTGATAATTTAAAAAGTACTAATTTAATCAAAATGTTTATAAGGACCTTTTTTGTTCCTTATTAAAAATCCTTTAATTAAAATTTATAAAGATCGGGTCAAAATTGGCCTATTTATGGCCATTTTTTTTTCAGGAAACTTGTGAATTGTTAAATAAATTTATTCCAAGTCAAGAAAATGTTGACTTGGAATAAATTCATTCAAACACTATTTCTGAACTTTTTCTCCCAATTAAAAACTGTTAGCACATTTATGGCCATTGCTTAGAAAAATTGGTCAACCTCGAGTTGGAGCAAATTTATTTAAAAACTATTAATTTTCATTAAAAACCCTCCAATTTAAAACAAATTTTATAAAAATCCGGCTAAAATCGATATGTTTGTGTTCACTTTTTCTGGAAAATTGGCCAACCTTGACTTGGAACAAATTCATTCAAAAAAGGATTTTTTTTCTCCATTAATCCAAATTTGATCAAAATCGGGCCAAAATTGCCACATTTATGGCCGTTTTTAGGAAAATTGGTCTACCTCGATTTGGAATAAATTAATTTAAAAACTATTAAATTTACCAAAATATTTATAGGGACAAAAAACAAAATATTTTTTTCTGAATATAAAAGGATCAAAAAGTAAAAGTAAGTAGGTACATATAAGATTGAATTACTTATTTAATTTGTTATCTTATTGGC
Organism: Anthonomus grandis grandis; assembly: GCF_022605725.1. Taxonomy (NCBI): domain Eukaryota; kingdom Metazoa; phylum Arthropoda; class Insecta; order Coleoptera; family Curculionidae; genus Anthonomus; species Anthonomus grandis. The sequence continues at coordinate 12,123,711 of NC_065558.1, forward strand.
AATAAACTCACAGAACATTTTCACAGCAATGTTATTTTACCATATGACACTTTGAATCTAACTTGAAACACAATAATTTCTCTTATTTTCAAAGAAGTACAGATTTCCCTTAGTTGCAAATATATAGAATCATTTACATAATAACAAGATATTTTTATTTAATACTATTTTGATATGGTCTGGATATAATACTTGTAATAGCACCAATTATTTTTCCTTAATTGTCTCAAACATAATTAATTAAATAAACTTAAATTTTTATTGGATAAATAAAAAAGCAAAAAATCACAGCCTTATTATTGATTATATTAGAGTGTTTTTTCTGTGTACAGTTTTTACGTAATTAATTAAAAAACAGTCAGTTCTACGTTAATTAAATGGTGCTCATTAACTATGATTCCTTTTGATGCAATCATTCTTTTAAGCTTTTTTTTGAGGATTTCAAAAATAATTTTGTCAAATTATATTGTGTTTTGATAATTCAACATTCTTATTTAGCTATAAGTAATTATTTTATTAAGTAATTATTTTAATTATTCTCTTATTTAGCTATTATAGTAAATATTTCTGCCAAAGGCGTGTTTTCGAAGAACTTCATATAGGTAAAAATGTTTAAAAATTTCTATTGGGTGTATTTCGATTTCAACCAATTCAAATACTAATTTCTTAATCCTCTATTATATACATTTTTGATATTTAATTTGCCTGATACTTAATGTTGAGTTTCTTAATTTTTTACAAAAATTTGAGTTCTAAAACCTTATGGGTGGCATTTTTTTATAGAGTTTTTATCTTTAAAGCGTCCTTGTTTGTCTGGTGCCTCAAGTAATGATTATTGGAGATTTTAACATCCATTTTAATACAGAGTCTCCTTAGTGTGGAAAATTATGTTACCTTTGGCATAGTTTTGCTTTTCATCAATATATCTTCGAAGCCTCTATCTATAGACTTCGATAATGTATTTTGAAACATCCAGAAGGTCTTGGGCTACAGATTATTGATCCAGGCATATCTGACCATAAGGAATGAATGGAATGCATATCTGGAATGCACCTTTGTGGGAGGGGCATAGTTTTTTGGGTCTCAAGTGCCTGTTAGACCTATCACTGAGAGAGCAGATAACTCGTTCTTCTCTATGATAGAGGACATTTCATAGGACTTTGTTCACCTGATTTCTATTGCATTTCTCGTTGTTGAGTTGTTTTCCAAAAAAGACTACTCCAAGAGAAAATGTCTGGCGGTTTATTTAATTAAGTTGAGTTGGTTTAATGGAAACTTGAGAGCAATGCAGGATAATATTATTTTTTTTAACTTAATAGACAGCTTGATACTCCCATTACTTACAAGAATAGTACTTTAATTAGAACTTTGGAATATATTAAAACTTACTTATTTTTTTTAGTAAGTATACTTACGCATATTGACATCAATAAACTGAATTAAATTAATGTTTTTTAAAATATAATCTTTAAAAAAAATACCCCTTTTAGCATTAATTTTAGATAAAATATTCTGTACATTAATAATTAATAAAACTTTTTTCAATTTTTTTAGATTTTGCTACCGTTTAATCTGCTAAACACACCACACTTAAAAAAATTAAAATTAACCTAATTTAAATGTGATCTCTACCCATATAATATCTCATACATTTTACAATATTTTAAAGAAATTTCCTTAATACGTATGTAGTTATCAAACAATATTGGCACAACCAAACAGTAAGTATTTCTTCTAACAATGAATTTTTCACAAAACTCATATGAAATCAACAGGCTTGTATAGACTTTTAATAACCTAAAGAAACATTTATTTTTATCGTTTTTTTCCTTCAATTGGTTTTACAGGCTCTGAGGCATACCACAATCAAGGACCGTATGTACAGTCGGCTCAGGGTCCAAACCAGGGCCCCGGCGGTCTGAGGAATCTGCAGCCCGTCATACCACCTAATCAACCATCCACACCTCCAAATTCAGACCTCAAAGTTCAAAACCTGCCAGGACAACTACAGCAAATGGTAATTACAGTAATTTTACTTTCTATCTCTATTGCCTAAGGCTGTTCTATAAGGGAAATTAACTTAATTAATTTTGTTAACTCAGGTAAGGCACAATACATACACTTTTATCTAATTTCTATAAATTAATTTCTGACACACACAATTTTGGTGTGTGTCAGATATCTGTGTAGTGTACCTACATAGTTAGTCCAGAGATTCGCTGAAATTATCAGAGTTATTTAGTACATGTCAAAGGGGAAATGTACAGAGAAGGAACTCATTTTTTACTCGTTTTTAAAATACATACAATACATACAATCATACTATTAAATGTTTTAACTCCTTTAAGGCAATTCTAATATACTCGCTGACATAAGAAGTGTTGCATCCAGAAGGAATAATTTCTGCAACTTGGTTTGTTGGTGACCTAATGACTATGTTTAAAGTATGCTATGGTAACAGTGACAACGTTTTATCTTTGTTTTTGTTCACCATTCTTAAAATTTTATCTCTTACTTTTTGCGAAGAAAGCATTTCCTAGAGCTGATTAGTGTCGATATTTTTAGTAATTGCTCGTCCGTTTACACGTGGTAAACATAACAAAATGCCCCGAGTTCGAAGACGTCAAAATTGTCACCGTGTTAGTGATTTTGACAGAGGTAGAATTATTGCTTATCGAGATGTTGGATTGTCCTATCGCGAAATTGGCCGCCGTGTTAATTGTACTGCAATGGCTGTGTGTCGGATTTGGATAGAAGAATGTAGAGGAACTGGTCCATCGAAGCATACCACAGAGCATCAAGATAGGCGCCTTATGGAGACCGTTTTGCTTCTACGTGTCAGATCGCTGACCAATGGCTTGGAGAAGAAGGTAGACCTATTCCTATGCGTACACTCTATCGTCGATTTCAAGTCTTTGAACTTTTTTCATATCGTCCACGGTTAGTGCTTCCTCTGACTGCGGACCACTGTTGTCAACGTTTGAACTGGAGCAGGGCACGGAAACGTTGGCAGAATGACACAATGTCATCTTCAGCGCCGAATTGCGATTCTGTCTAGTATGCACATTCGACTTAGAAGGGTTAACACGCCACCGTGGAAAACGGCGTTACATTGGATTTGGTGTTGAGAGGCAAGCACAGGACTGTTGGAGTAATGGTTTGGGGGGATATTGCCTGTAGCCAATCACCACTTCTCTTTGTTCGAGGCAATATGACTGCTGCGCAACTGTTGATGATCGTACAAACCACTTTATTGTCTTATCTAGAGGGCCGTCCACACGTCATTTTTCAGCAAGAAAACGCACGTCCCCATATTGCTCATCATACTATGGACGTTCTTCAAGAAACAGGCTTACTGTTTTGCCGTGGCCACCCCGTTCACCGGATTTATATCCGATCGAACATGTGGGATAAGATGGGGGAGGAGAACACTTTGCACCAACCGCCATAGACTCTGACATAGCTAATTCACGAAGTTTGAGGTGCCACACTCAGACATCGATCATCTCATTTTTTCGATGACTAAGAAGTACATAGGAGTGTATTCAGTTGCGGGGTTCATGCCAAACACTTTATTAATTTTTTTTCTTATTACTTGTTTATAAAAATTATTGCAAATGTTATCGTTTCATTTTTGATGTAAGAATATCTCATTGCCAAAAGAATAAGTTGAAGAAAAAATTCCTTCTGGGCGTAACACTTCTTATAACAATAAGTATATTATACAATGCCGAGTATCGTGGAACATCTTTGAAACGTCACAATCCAATGGCTCTGTTAAAAGAGATGATACAAGTTAATTATTCCCAATATTTGATAAATTCCTAATTAAGTCATTTTTTTATATCTGTGATTCTATTATCATCGGATCTCCTGAAAGATTAGTCTATCAGGAAAATAGTTGAATGTTATAGGCATTTTATGAATTTTTCCAAACTTAAGGATATTTCGTTATGACCATCAAATTTGACTTGTTTCCACAAATCTCAGATAAAATGGACGGTTTTTGATATTAAAGCCTTCAATATTTTCCCATTTTATTACAATCATGGCCAGTACTAAAGATAAATATATTCTTTCTTCGAACTATTAGGCTGAACCTATTAGGCCTACCAAATTATTCTTATAGCATATACTGCAGCATCATAAAACATGTCAAAGTCAAATAAGCTCTATTATCAAAAGACAGAGTCTTGTCGACAAAGCAACAATAAGATATAAAATAGTCCGAATAAAAATAAAATATAAAAGCCTAACTTAAAAATTAAACCTACAGTAAAAGGATAAATATTAATAAATTAAGAGTACAAAAATGTGGTGTATAAATAAAAAAAACAAACATAAAACATACAATTAAAACAAGCATTTAATTTTTAAAAATTCTATATTTATATTCTCCCTGTATACAAATTCAAAAATTATCACAGTAGTATTCACCACAAACGAGGAGCAAACACTTTTTTTTCAATGGTTTAAAGGAAGCACAAACTCTTAAGACCCTTGAGGGCCTTGAGAGATGATTATATATATTTATGCTCTTATTAACAATTGATCTTAACAATTGAATTAGCAACAAAGGATTTGATACATTTTGTGTCAGGTAAGATGGATCCGGGGATGTAGGTATATCTTTGCCGATTTTTAGGGATCAGAGGCACAGTCACTAAGGTATGAATGTATAAAGTTAGGATTTTTTCCTGTTTATGCAAAGGTTTACAATGGTCACTGTGTCTTTCTCCACAGATGTACCTAAGGCTCTCTTCTGGAGAATAAAGAGTGTTCATTAGATACAGGTTACAAAATCCCCAAAAGCACATACTGTATCTTAGTCCTGATTTAACCAAGGCAAAATAGACTGTTCTTGCCAATGAACGTCCAAGTATGGACACATTCTCACTGCATAGCATGCAGGTGCAATTTTTTTTAAAGTAAATTCGATATGAATCTTAAACCTAAGATCCTGATCAATAAAAATACCCAGATTTTTCTTAGATTACACCTAAAAGACGGGAGTTTAGTTTTGGTCAGAAGAAGATTTAAGTCACTCGAGGATTTTAGGTTTTGAAGATCAGAGAGAATAGCTTGTGTTTGAGCCTGCTGGTCAAAACAATGCCATAGTAATTGTTGTCATCAGCAAAATAAAGTAAAATTTTCAGAAGTATTTAGGATGTAAGGTCATTTATAAGAATTAGGAACAAAAGTGGTCCAACAACTGACTGCTGAGGAAGGTCCCGCCGTTGCATACCGAATGCAATTATTTTCTAATACAAACTTTTTGACATCGACTAAATAAGTAAATTATAGGCCATGAAAATGCTACACCCCTGAAGTCACAATGATTTTCATGATTAACACAATTAAATGCTTTTGATAAATCACAGAAAGCTGCAACAGTCACTCCTCCATTAATAATACCTAAATGTAACTGACGTGGACTTAATAAATTATGGGTATTTAAAAAGGATGACGTTCTGAACTTGACCAATCTCTATATAATTTTGGATAGATTTAATAGTAAAGATGTAGGACTGTAGTTAAAAGGGTCATCCAAATTTCCACTTTTGCGAAGAGGAATAACCTGCCAATTTAAGGCAAGAAGAGAACACAGCAGATTCCCATGAAAGACTAATAGCCTAAACCAAAACATACAGACGATCAGGCATATTTAAAAACAATCTAATAGACAAACGATCTGTCTCCGAGCTAATTTTTTTTTTAATACTTGGTATGACCCTTTTTAGTTCCTCCAAGCCAGTAGGAACATAATTAAATGAATTATTGATCTCCACATGGCCCGAGACGAGATAGGTCGGAGTTATTAATGCTTGTAGAAAATTGATTGTTTTTGCGAATATAATTTATGCGCTGACCCTAATTAGCTTTATGTAAATTGACCTATAATTATTAAAATAGGCCTAAAAGTGTTGATTATTGGTAATTTTTCTAATGCAGTGTAAAGCTTGAAGGTTTTTATATGACAACTTTAAAGTTGTAGTAAATCATGGTTTTTTATTTTCAGTTTCCAAGGGTCAATTGATTGTTAAACATTATCCCAAGAAATAGTATTACATTCTTGTTCAAAGCTATTGTAGTTTGATGAACTAAAAATTCTACCCAGCCTGTAAGCTTTTTTTTTGAGAAATCATTAAGATTTTACATAAAACAGCATTAACTTAACATCTGATAAAGCACTATCTTTAATTGAACAATTGATACGATTTTGACCGACAGTCAATTAATGAGGACGTGAACTGTGATACAGGAGTTTAACATGCATTTGCAACTCAAAGCTTTTTCATCTTAAAGATCATTAAATCTTCTTATTGCTTGAAAGATTAGTGGTAAATAACTCGGATTTCAGCAAGAACAGCAGCCAATGATGATCTACAAAAAGAAAAAATAACTGTATATTATAATAACTTTAATTCCACTATGAAAAAGTCCACTTCCTTTAGACCTTGACCATTAAAACCAACATACACGCTGCATAAATATCAAACAGTTCAGAAAAATATACATCTAAAAATACGGCTTTTTTAATAGATTTTTTAAAGTAAAAACTCGGTAAAGCGAAAACATTTCCTATTACTACATTAAAATTATTGTTATACACGTATTCATGCAATATTTCCATTTTTTACTGGGTGCAGTAATCATATATTATTATGTTATGTTGTTGATTTTACCGCCAGTATATCATCCAGTCGTGCTTCAACTGCTTGTTGTTAATATATTATTTTATGCCCTAAAAGCGGCCCTAAAAATCCCAATTGTTCTTCAATGACTGAAGTGATTAAAAAGTACCGTTAGTGAAGCTTATGATTGATTTTCGCTATAAAACATCCTTGTTTAAATTGCCATCAATTTTTGTTATCACATTAAAGTCAATATCTCACTGCCCGATCGCTGTGTGTTTGATTTCGCGAAATTATTAAAACGTTTGCCATTCCTAGAAATCGAACTGTACAAACTAGATTCGTAAATACTTGTGTGGTCTCTGACGGATTTATCCGTATGCAAACATTCATTTTTCATTTTTATTGTTTTAAGAACTAGTCCGGAGTTGCTGTTGTTATGTCGACCTGAATGCGGTATTAAAACCCTTGTTGTAGTAATATTAATCTCTTGTTAACGTAATAGATATATACCGTAATGATTGGAAGCCAATGGAATGCCAAAGCTCGTTCACATCCTCAAGGTGGGAAATCCTTAGACGTACTAAAATATTATTTCTGTGTGGCTCGCGAGCCGCCGCGATAAATGTTGTCATAATGTAATATAATTTAATGTGTTTTTTCAATAGTAATTTTGATAATAGTGCGATAAGATATATTTTTTTTAACTAGTATTTATTGTATTTTAGCAATATATACCAGCGCAGGGAGTAAGATCGGCCCCAGCCCCATTTTATCCTAGGTCCGCCGGTCCTACCACGCAACCACCGAGAATGGCCAATCAACAACATAGGGTAAGCAAGCAAATAACTATAGGAATATTTTTAAAGCAATATTTTTCTTTAGGTTCAAGGACCACCACAGATGTATCCGCCTTATGTTCAACTCTACATTCAGCCGCATCAGGCGTCAGCAGTTCAATACAATCCAAGAACAAACATGATGCCAGCGCAGACTTATCCCCAAGTTTATCCGCCGCAGCTCACGTATTCTACATTTTCTTTGCCTGCAACGAATCCTCTTTCATGTAAGTTCATTAATGATGAAACTAAAATCATTGTAGAACAGTAATGCTCCTCTTCATCCCTCATTTTCTTATGGAGATATATATTTTTTAAGAGGATTGTATTAAGGCTTGTTCATATTTTAAATTTCAACTTATGATTCTTAACCTTTATCTGATTTCATATTAATTGTTTTGTGCAGATCTTTTTTACTTCAAAACCAACTCCAGTCTTATTATTTAACAAAAAAATATGAATCTACCTATACAGGTACATGATTTATTTGTAAATCAATTATAATATAATGAGTGCAGTTTTATAAATAGTATGAAACGGTCTATTTCTTTGACTTAAGAGCTTATTGTTCTTGTCTGTCAAATTGATATAGTAAGCAACTAGTTACATCCTTATATTTATTGCAATAGTAAATTATATCAACGAAGTGTAAATATCTATCTATTACACCAATTGTCTAAAAAAAGGAAAAACAACTTACAGATCTAAACAATTCCTAACTAATAACAAATTAAGAAAATACCAAGTGACATATGCGCAGGCTGGCAGAAAAACGCAGAAATTGTTTACTTACATAATTTTTTTCCTTTGTCATATATTCTTTTTTCCCTTTTTGCTAAGCATTTCGAATATCTATATCTGTTGGATCTATATCTATATAAGTTAAATGTTTTTAATGTTGTTATATGTTTTGAGATTTTGTACACTTTTATAGTGTAAAACCTCTTTTAGTTTATTATATTAAATCCAAAATTGCTTTAATTTAATCTGTGAATAGGTGTGCTTAGTGTTAGATGATATACAGATACATTATTGACTTTTGTACCCTTAACATGCTGTTCAGGACTTATAATTAAAAAAATCATCCATAATTTACAAAGATACTGATTGTTTAAGTTATAACATTAAATAAAACAAAAACATAAATACAAGAGTATCACAGTACATTTAATTAAATTTTAGTCAAATGGAGACATGTTTTGCCAAGTCTCATGATGTCAGATGGGACAATTACACAACAAACACTTATAACGACTCCGACACAACGCTTATGAGTCAGTCTAAAGTTTAATTAAATTTACTGTGATACTGTGGATTTTATGTTTTTGTTTTATTTAAGGTTATAACTACATATATTATTGTACATATGAGCCTAATAGTACAGTTAAGTGGACCTAGAAAAAATGTATCTGTTTGCTTATACCATTCAATATCTTTCTGTGTTATGTGGTAGTTGCAAAATGGAATAAGGCACCCCCTCTATTAGTAAGTAGTCAATTTTATACACAAAATGGCTTAAAGACTGTACAATTTGTTTAGCTGTCAATTTATTTATTCAATAATCATCTGCTGAATAACGACAAATAAATGTTAAACATCAATATGAAAAGAAGGTAATTAAAAAAAATTAATATTACAACAATGATTTGACTAACTTTATAAAAATTTTTTTTTTAATAAACAATATAATATTAACAAAAAAGAAACAAAAATAAATCCAGAACTTATTTAAAATAAATCAAGGATATTAAATAACATGTACATAATTATGAAGCAAGTTGTTATTCATCTAAATATTTGAAATGCCCACCATTATTTTGTAAGTATTTGCGCGCATTGGTTACAATTTTTCTTTGAATGTTGTTGAATGAATTGAAATTTAATTGCACGCTTTTCTTATTTTTAAACTCTAAATTTTGAGGCGTAGTTTGATATACCTGGTTCTTAATAAAACCCCATATGGAACAATCCATGGGTATTATGTCAGGCGATCTTGCGGGCCAATTTATAGGACCGTTATTACCAATCCAACAGCTATTAATATGAATAAAAACTGGCGCGAAAGCTTGAAGAGTTCTGTCAAAAATATTATTTTTTTTACAACCAACTAAATTGAACGGATTATACCAATAGGTATCATAATTTAAAACTAATTTTTTTAACATTTAGATTAGGGTTCATTGGGTTTAACACAAATAACCACTAGTTTAATAAGCTTAAACTTTTTTAATTAATTAAATTTTAAATCATGTGGAAAATAATAAACTTTTAAAAGTATTTAAATTTTTAGCAATTAAAAAAGTCAGATCCGCACTAAGGAAACATTCCTGATGACTATTAATACGTTAAAACGTTGGGAAACATATGAATAAGATACATAATTTTAAAGGGAATAAAAAATGCTTTCAATACAAGTATAAAAAATGCAGGTCCGTATTTAAAAAAATTAAGTTTTGTAGAACACAAAAAATTAAAAAACTTTGTAATTAAAAGTAAGTTTCTAAAACCAATAGTTTTGGAAATAATAATTAAAACAAAATTTGGCGTTTTTTATAAATCACCCTGTAATTCACAAACTAATAAATATTTTGCAACGCTGTAAAAGGATTTAGAATAAGCATCAAAATTGGCAACTTTTTTCTAATTTAACTGCCCTCGAACCTCCTATAGTTTCGGAAATAGCGAATAGGACACCCTGTATAGAATCCCACGCATCAAAGATAATTTAATCCTTCATTCATAAAGTTGACCATAAAGTTTATATGATCGTCCTCTTCCAGACGGTGCAGTTCCAGCACCAGGCTATCCGATGTTCGCATCCCAGGCGCCAAACATCACTCTATCGCGCACCCAGGTGACCCCAGCGACCGCCACCACCGCAGGACCGGCCGTAGCCGGTACCGCCGGCCACATCCCCAGCGCGCCCCTTATGGGTCCACCGGCGGATCGTGCCGGTCCCAGCAACTATCAGCGCAATGCTCAGAAGCAGCGCAGACAGTTCGCGCTTTCGATTATCGATCCGGCTACCGGTGCCGATAAGTTGGACGAGATTTTTCAGAGCGGAAGCGCTTCGCATCCTCCGTCTGAGGAATCCTCTGCAAGGCAGACGCCTCAGCCCTCGCAGCCCGATAAAGAGGTGAGACTTTCTGCATGTGTTAATAATAATAATAGTAAAAAACGGCATTCAAAAGCTGCTAAGGGTAAGAAAAGGACTAGAAAGTAAGGTTACGTTGAGTTGATGGGTTTTTGTTATTTAAAAAAAATACAATAAATGATGAAGTTTTCGCTGTTGTTTTAATATTAATAAAGTCTTTTTTTATTAGCACCAAAAAGGTTAATGAAATTATATATATACTGCATAGGACGCAGTCAAGGTAATACAGCAAGACCCCGCGGTTGCCAGGCCTTTGTTGTATTATAAAAGCTGAGAATTTGTCTTAAATTTGTTAAAGTGTAAAGTTCAGTTTTTATATGTTTTATTTATAATAGTGTTAGAAACTGCAAATATCAATCCTCCCTCAGAAATCCTTAAACTATTATTAGTCATAACTATACTTTCGTCATAGTATAAATGCTGTGCTTTATATATGTTATTTGGGCAACTATAAAATATTTTATAGCGGGTTGAGAAGGATGGAAAGACTTCTCCACAAATGAAAATGCCAATCTTTTGTCAAGAGTTATGCATTTCGATGATGTTTACATTTCTCATGTAAACATCACAGCTATGTAGTGTTAGAGTCTGATGATGATGAGTGAATTCATCGAAATGCATAACTCTTGTCAAAAGATTGGCATTTTCATTTGTGAAGAAAAGTATTCCCATTCTTCCCAACCCTCTATATTATAGCCACTCCATTTCAAGAATGTACTACTTACATTTAAAATATTTCTTCTGTAACCGGATAATTTCGATGGTTCCCCAATCTTGCCAGACACATTGTAAATGACCCTAAGCCCAAGCACGAGAGATAGATACGTAAGCGGATACGAGTGAAATAGTGCCTGTGGTCCACCGGTAAAATGTATAGAATCCTCATCTCAGTATAGAAAATGAAGATGTAAAAAGTTAATGAATAGTTATGTAATTTAATAGTAATGAAATATTAATGGTGGACAAGGGAAAACATCACAATGTTACATGATATATAGGGTGACAATTTAAAAACTTGAAATGGCCATATATTAGAAACAAAAAATAAATTATAAAAACGCTGGAAACAGTTTCTATAAAAAGAAGGGGGAAACAAAACAAAGCATATTATCTCACCCTTATCTGCAACCCCTTGGATAGTGTGCGATACACCCTAAAATCTTAAATAAAAACGGGGTCAAGTGATACATCATCTTAAAGCTTTTACAAAATGTTTTCCAATGGTACCATGAAAAGCCACAGTTAGGTGACCATTCGATAGGACTTCTTCCAATTCACTGGTTAGAATAATGATCATCCAACCATTGCCTGACGGGAACTACATAATCAGGAGGTGCTCCATCCTGTTGGAATTGTAGTAAGCGTTCTTCGAAAGATAAATTTCCGTGTATGTCCTTCTGATTTTTTAATTCCTGCATTATTAGTGTTCAGCATATGTGTAGCAATTTAAATTTAAATTCCTGGTATCAGTATTGGGCCGATGATCTCCCAATATATTAGCCCAAAAATTAATTTTCTGGGGGTATTGGGTATGCCCTTCTCGAAATACGTGTAGGTTCTCGTCATTCCAGTATCGACCGTTTTGTTTATAATATGCCTTGTTTATAACATGCCATCGTCACCAAGTTCTTGCAGTATTGCAGTTGATAGGGATAAAACTTATGATATTTAAGTACCTTTCTTATTGAGTCACGAGATAATCCAGTTACTACAACTGATTGACTAGTTGATAAAATTTAATTAATTGCAGACTGACCCAGAATTTCAATTTGCACTGTTTCGTCGACTAATTTCGGTTGATTTCTGTCCTTAAAAAACAGTTCTCCTGGGAACCTTAAATTAATGAAAATAATATCTACACGTTCATCTATGCTGTACACCATTGTTAAAGATAAGAAGTGCTGCTTTTCATTTAAACTGAACCGAAAGTCAACTGTTCTTAAAATATAATAAGTTTAAAAATATAATAAAATATAATATAATAAGTTGCTAACGCGTTTTTTTCGACAAAAAAACCATAGAAAATTATTACCTAAACTTATCCCAAAGCACTCGAACTGGAAATTTCGACCTTTTTAAATCTGTACTACCCAAAATTACAAATCTATTTTTCATGTGTAACCAGCCAAACTTTGCCCGGTTGACTGTAAAATATTATGATAATTTAATTAAAGTACCAGAAACATGTCCTCATTTATGTGAAGGATTCCAACGTGCAACCTATTGACTTGGTGTTGGAAATCCACTTATATAAGTAAACTTTATTTCGAACTAGGTCTACAGTCTCATCAAGATGTTTCAGCAGATTTAAGTCTTTATAAAATCTTGAAGAACATTAAACAACTGAAAAAGTTTATGGCCTCCTTCGGAGGATTTATTAATTCTTTCAGTCAAGAAGTGTCGAAAGACCAATTAATTAATAATTCTTCGGGAATATCGGCATTACTACCGGTTGAGAATTTTCTATTAAATATTAAATCCAATGAAGATTGCCATCGTGAAACATTTATTTGTAAATGCCAAGCTGATTTTAACAAATTTGAGAAAGCTATAAAAAATATACCCATGAACAATTTTTCCAAGGACTACGAAAAAAAGAAGAAAGAATAATAGGTGGTAAAATTCAAGAAGTTAAAATTCAAAGAGATTTATTTGGACGTGTGATGGATTTACTATAGAGAGGAAATTATTCAGATAGTAATAAATGTAATGAAAAGGGTATTTAATTAAGCTTATACACTACCGGACAAAAGTGGAGAAACAAAGTGTCTTTTGCATTTATTTTTATATTAGTGTATTTGATCATTAATTTTTTATTTTTTTAAATATAATTTTTTTGTTTCTAGTCTTCAGTACCTCAATAAAAAATTTAAAAAAAAAAACAAGTGACAACTATTGTTTTTACAGGGGACAAAAGTGGAGAAACACTATTTTTCTTTATTTTTTATACACAATGTATTAGTTAGTTGTACATACAAAGACTAATAATGTGTAGCAAAACCCTTATTTTTTATAACTTCAGCACACCGACTTCACATAGAGTTCATTAGGCTGTCAATATAATCTGCTGAAATGGAATTCCACTCCTCTTCAAGAGCTGTGAACAAATCATCCTGGTTTCTAAATTTATCTTTATTTTTTTGTCTGATTTCCTATCTAAATGGTCCCATAGGTTTTCTATCGGGTTTAGATCCGGATTTTGTGCAGGCCATTTCATAAGGGGTACATTGTCAAACCATTTCTTTACTACTTTTTCGGTATGCTTCGGATCGTTATCCTGCTGAAACGACCATCGAAGCGGCATATTTTCTTCTGCGTATGGAAGCATATGATCCTGAAGAATTCTCAAAAATTGAAATCTGTCCATTTTTCTTCAACTTTTCTTAATGGTCCTACTCCTGATCAGGAAAAGCAACCCCAAACCATGATATTGCCTCCTCCATGTTTCAAAGTTGCCCTGGTGTACTTTGGATTAAGTCTAGTATTGGCAGGACGACAAACCCATTTCATCCCATCAGGTCCGAATAGGCAGAACTTACTTTCATCAGAAAATAGAACCGTTTTCCACTTTTGGGTTGTCCAATCAAGATGTTCCTGTGCAAATTGGAGTCTAGACAATCTATTCTTTTTAGAAATGAATGGTTTTTTTTGCTGGACGACGGCTTTAAAGTCCAAATTCAGTCAAACGACGACGAATAGTACGCACAGATACCGAAACCCCAGGTATTTCATTATAAATTTCTGTGGCGGGCATAAAGGATGTTCTGTTGCCAACATTTTTATTTTTCTCTCAATAACTTTATTCGTTTTCCTTGGCTGTCTATACCTTGGACGGGTAGTCACACTATTATATTTTTTAAAAGCAGCAATAGTTTTTGAAACTACGGATCTATTACGATTAATTTGCCTAGTAATTTCACTTTATTTTACACCAGCTTGAAGTTTTGAAACAATTAATTTTCGGAGATCAATACTCAGATCTATTCCGCGAGGCATTTTGTACAAATCGTACCAAAAAAGATTTTTCTGGAATGTTTATTCACTTTTGTCCGCATAAAATAGCATAAATAATTTTTTGAGCAACTGATAAGGTAAATACAAACAAGAAGCATGTGTTTTTTTGATGCAATAATAGAGCTAAATATTTTCTACTAAAAATGTAAAATAATATCTTGTATGTTAAATGTGTAAATGTTTTTTCACTTTTAGCCGGTAGTGTAGCTTATACATATAGCATACATAATAAAAAAGTAATATTTTAAATACATATTATTAAATAAAAAAAAAATCATCCAGTCATCTCCATAGTTGTCAATATTTCCAATTTTTTTATCACTGCTACTCTATTTTGTAGATTGGTCATCACCCTTATCGCTTATCCTTCTTTGCCTGTTTTTTACTTATTCAACCAATTAGAAATAGCCTATAATTTATTCAATTTCGCCACCTATTCTTAATTTCTTCTTCACACTAGATACCGGGCGATAAATGAGACAGTTATAAAGAGCTTTTTAGTTTAATAAATTTTACTCACCTTTACTACCTGTTACCTGTAATAGAGATAATTTAAGTATTAAAAAGAAATTAAATCTTCCGTTTGCATATTTTTTTGTTCTAAAAATATCTATGGTAAAATCATAAAATCATAGACAAAGTCTTATGAGAAAGCGACAGTGTTTTCCTGATTCTCCGATCCGTAGACTAGCTGCATATATTTAAAAAAAACAACAGTGATAAAATCCAAGGTATTCTTGTTTAGGTACTTTTTAAAGGTTAAGAAACAAAAAATTGAAGCTCTCAAAATTCCAAATTTTAGTAATATAGAATATATTGCCACTGGTTATGCAGTTTCAAGGCTGCTTCGTCAGGCAAACGTGAACTGAAAAAAAAACACTTTTACACTGACACAAAGGGAAAAGGAGTGAAAAATAATAAATCTGAATAGAAGAAAGATACCTTAAATGATACCTATTAAACACTAATGAGAATTGTCAAATATCTATGAGAGGGCACTTTTCAATATTTATAACATTAAATACACAAATTAGATTTTTTTTGTAGGTTTCTAATTTACGGTTGATACTACGAAGATTGGAGATTTGTTTCTTCAGGCATGCTTGAGAATTCCCATTGTATTTATCATTTAGGTTGAAGCTACGAAACGAGAAGTAGTTAAATATTCTGCTTCAGGCGAAATATTGAGAAAAATAGCTTTTCAGAAAATCTTTTGTTGTTATTTTAATTTTTTTTTAAATAGTCGTTAACATGAATCGTATCTCAAACATTGCCGGATTTAACATAAGCTTGTAAATAACTAGGTTTAAATTAATTAACTAAATGGATATAAATTAATATGACAAAGAGAAGTATTTCTAATGCTACATAAATGATTTTTAATTATTTTTGAACAACTTTTAATTTTATTTCCAACAATTGTAAAAAACGTAAATGGAATTTAACAAAAACTTTAAGCTGCAATAGGCCTCTTTGTTTTGTTAATGACCAATTTATTTTTAAAAACTATCTCAAAAATACAGAGTGGGGAATCATATTCAGAATGTTTTTTCATATAAGAAAATACTAATGCTAATTAAAAATTCAATATTAAGAAGAAAATATAAGAATTTTGAAAACAGGTTTTCTTTGTAATTACTGTATTTAGCCTTTTTTTTTCATCTATCTTTTTTCAGTTTCTAAAACTGCCCCCATCTACCTTTTTCTTCTTCTACACTTTTTTCCATTTGAGAATTTGGCTATCATCTTTACTATTTTCATCTTTAGAATATGAGGTGTAGAATGTGAAAGGCAACACATGACCTTGATTTTTTTTCTTTCTCACCTATATAACGGCAAGTAATTTCCACAACTTTACAAACATTTTGCGCCGTTGTTAATCACTCATTATAAACATTCAAGTAAATCTGGCCACTTCAAAACGCCCCGTCACATAATCAGTTTAATAGTTACATCTGAAAATTAATAATCAACATTATAACTACTAATCATTTTTAAAATTGATGTTTTTTATAACTTTTTCTGCATTAAATTGTACAATAACATTTTTATTTATCATTCTTTTTATATGCTGTATAAACGATAAGGTGTTTTTGTTCTGGAAATCCGTAAATCGTTTGATTCATTTATTTTATTTTTATCTAAAAAAAAATAAATATTAAAAATTAAAAGTTTTATGAAACTTACCATTTTATTAATATTCTGGTTGTTCTCACTACACTAAACGTCAGTATTCTTGGTTGGCTGACTAGAATATGTGGTCTATTATCTATATCCATTTAATTCATATCTACACCTAACTAAGTTTTCTAGGAATTTTTTGGTAAAAAATGCTTATCAAATCCATAAGGGTTACTTTGTTTTGATAATTCTGTTCCTTTGTCAATAAATAAAATTAATTAGAGGCTTAAAAATGTTATCTTAATAGATATACATATCAAAATCTTATAGTTTCTCTCATACAAAATCGATTAATTGAGTCATTTGCTAAAGTATCTACATCAAATTTAAATTATGTTGACATCCTTTTTAGTTTTTATTTTGACCTTTAAGATTTGTTTATGGATTCATGGGCTTTGGCGCAAGGTATATTAATATTTATTCATGTCATGTTACTCTTATTTTATATTAATTGATTTTTTTAGTTACAGGTGCAAGCTGAATTCGCAAAACGAGTTTTCGAAATCAATGAAGAGCGTGAAAAGGTACAGTAATAAAATTATTTTAAAAGGGTTTTAAATCACCAGCAACATATTATGTAAAACACGTTTAAATCCTAGATTACATTTAAATAATCTAAGATTTTAATTTTTTTAATTTTAAACGACCAGTTAAAGATAGTTTTTTTGTTCTTAATCAGTGTATAGAGACGGTTTCATTAAAAAAAAAACTAATCTTGGTTTGGAATTATTGTTTTATCTATAAAATAGATAAAAACGGATTCGTTTTTTAAAGATTCATAGGTTGCTTGTAAAAAACATTAGTAATAAATCGACTGGTTTCACCATAATATGAAGGCAAATAATTCGATAAAAAACTGTAGCAAACCTTATTCTGTTGGCCTGGATTTTCAATTTTTTCTTTTTCATCTGTTTTGTCAAGTAAATGTTGATTTATCAAGTATTTGTTGTAGGTGCAAGTTGAATTCGCAAAAGTTTTCCAAATGAACAATGAAAAGCGTGAAAAGGTACAGCAATAAAAGATCAGTATTGTAAAGGGGTTCTAAATCATCCGCAACAGCTTATATTTATATAATATAAGGTTTTTAAATTTTGATCTTAAGCGGCCGGTTAAAGATGGTTTTTTTATGCTTAATCAGTGTATAGAGACAGTTTCATTAAAAAAAAAACTATTCTCACATAGTTTGGAATTGTTAAATCTAAAAAGATAGATAAAAACGAATTCGTCTTTTAAAGGCTCTTAAGCTGTCTGTTCGCCATCTACAACCTCGATTCATCTTCTTTGTCAAGTAATTTTCAATTTTTATTTACTAGCACTGTGTTGTTTAGTAAATATGTTGAAATTTGATTTTTTGAATAAACTTATTTGATTTGCTGCATCCATTTTTTTATTTTTCGTCTCTCCTTTATCCGTATTATTAACATCTTTGTTTAGATCAATAAATACATTATAGTTTAATTATGAAAATAGTGGAAAACATCTATATCCTGAAGAATATTAAAAATGGTTATTTTAAGAGCTTAATGTTTTTTTTACATACATGGTATGACAAAATTTTAAGTGCAAATATTTAAAGAGCCTATTGTTGGAGTCAAGATAAGACTTTTTTCTTATTTTGACTTGTGTCCTAAAATCCTCCCCCTCAGAGCTACAGCCCGCCAGAGTGCTTGAAGAAAATCGATTATTTGGAACCGTGACTACAGTTATACGTCAAATCTACTGAAAATTTCCGTTTTTTTTGGGACTCTTTTCATTTTCCGTCCCAAAAATGGTGTAAATCCTCCATAAAGTCCAATTTTAGGTAAGGATTCAGTGTGGCTTACCCTTCTGACTGATGAAGACCCCCTATCTTATGTCAACGATAATAAATTAAAAAATCTACTAACATCATCTAGTTATGAAAAAATATAGAATTTTTGTCTCTTGAATTTTTTTATACATCTAATCGTTTTCGAGAAAATCGCTGGTAAACGAAAGGAAAGCATTATTAAATTCGATTATCGAACTATCCAATTATAAAAAACGAAGTAGGACGTGACTGTTTTATTTTTTTTTCAAATCAAATTAATTTGCACCATTTTTGGGACGTAAAATGTGAAATTTTCAAAAGATGTGACGCATAACTGTAGTCAGTGTTCCTCATTCACTCCAGCAAAATGCTGTTAAAATATTTGCACCGAATTTTGTAACACTTTGTATATGTTCTATGTAAAAAAGGTTGAGGTTTTTTGTTTCCTACTTTTAATTGTTCTCGCTCTATGTTTGCTTTGTCGTTTGGTTTATTCATATTTCATCAAACCAATCGTTTACTGTTGAAGATTAATCGATTTGGAATTTTCATTCGCATTTGAAAGTTTTCTAATTTTTGTTATTCCTTGGTTTTATTAATTTGTAGTCGTCGACGAGCACATCTTCGCCGAAAAAAAACACTCTGTTAGGTTTATTCATAGAACCAAAATGCTGAATATTTCCTTGGCCACTCGAAAGTTGTTGCCCAAAACTGGGTTCTGTTTTGAACGATTTTTACATATTTGTAACATTTTCGTAATATAAATTTGCCACAGAATTTCTGTCGACTACATGGAGTCAATTTGAACCCTCCGTATTTCTGCCCTTGTATAACATTTAAAAATTTCCAAAAACACGTCAAATTTATTTTTGAGGAGGACATTTTTTAGGTTAGTTTTCAATCAAATTGCAGCAGCCCCCTAGCAAGGGTGGACATAACCTCTAAAATTTAATTACCTTTTCATAAATACCACATGGTCAACCTTTTGATTGAGAAGTTTGCGAAAAAGCATGCAAACATGATGGATTTCCTCAACTAGTACTTGCGTGGTAATCACTTTAGTAAATATTGACAAATGAGTTAAAAAGTTGTCAAAAAAAACTCAAAAAAGTCGAGCGTTGTGCGCTCTTAAGTATTTTTTAAAAAGTGGTGTTTAATCTTGAGCAAAGAACGGAAATTATTCTTATTTACGGGGAAAGTCAAAGATGTGCAAGAAGAATGACAGCATTGTTTAACAAAAGATATCCTAATAGTCAATTAGATCATAAATATGTTTTAAAATTAATTGCTAAGTTTATGGAAACTGGTTCGGTTGCAAACAAAAAAAGAAGTAATCGTCGTGTTTTGGATGAACCTGCACAACCGGAAGTTTTAGGGACCTTTAATGCAGAGCCCTCTACATCACTTCGCAATGTGTCACGCCAGATAGGAATATCTCACGAAACAGTAAGAAAAGCACTAAAGTTACATCAATTTCACCGGTACAAAGTCTTCAACAGCTTTTTGATAAAAGAATTGAATCTTGTGAAATAATGACTAATTTTATAAACGAAAACCAAAATATTTTACAGAATATTTGCTTTACTGATAAGTGTTTATTTTTTTACGTGGATTACTATGGAAATGGAACAAACAAAATTATTGCTACTGGAGTAATGAAAATCCGCGAATTTTTAGCGGTCACACTCAGTATCGAGAGAAGATAAATGTTTGGGCTGGTATTCTTAGAATTCTATTACAGGACTATTATTTATTGAAGGAAATCTAGCCGGTGAACTCTACCTTATAATCTGCTGGAAGACCCCTTAATAACATCTAGTTTAGAAAACCAAGCTGATGCAGCGGATAATATGATTTTGCAAGAAAATTTAATACACTTCCAACAAGATGAAGCTCCACCACACTATTTTCTTTCAGTTAGAGTGTGATTAAATGATTTATTTCCTGGCAGATAGATTGGTTGACGGGGAACAATTGAATGTCCACCACGATCACCCGATTTGTCACCTTTAGATTTTTTGTATGGGTGCATTTAAAATCAATTGTTTCAACACAACCTAATAATTTGGAAAATTTAAAAAGAAGAATCACAGCTGCGTGTAGAGAAATCTAGGCGGAAGTTTTTCAAAATGTTAGAAAGGAGTTTGAGAGCAGACTTTATCACTGTTTGGAAAAGAATGGACAACATTTTGAACATTTTAAATTAAGTAACCTGTTATTACTTTTTTATGTTCTATTTTATTACAATAGTTATTACTTAAATAAATAAATCTTTACGGTTTTAATTTGTTTCTTATAAAGTATTAACAAAAAGATAAAGTATCTTTCAAAAGGTTAAAAATTAAAAGACGTTTAAAATGAGGTATCGCTCGATCCTTTTTTTCCATTTAAGATTTTCGAGGTTATATCCGCCCCGCCAGAGGACTGCTGCAATTTGATTCTAAACTAACCTAAAAAATATTCCACTTAAAAATAAATTTGACGTGTTTTTGGAATTTTTTAAATGTATACAGAGGCAGAATTATAGAGACTGTTCAAATTGACACCCTGTATGTGATATTCTATAATAAACGATTCACTCATGTATTTAAAAAAAAAAAACACTAGAACACCTTCACTTCAAAAGACAATTTTCGGCTTGTTAAAAGAATTTTAATATTTATGTGACTTCTTTTAGAAGATTCAAGCGGAGTTCGCAAAAAAGGTCGCTCAACTAGCGGACGAGGATAATACTCAAGAGCCTTTAGATCAACCACCTTCTTTACACGATCCCTCGAAGCCCTACCATCACCTCCCCCCGCCGACAATTACTAAATACGATGTGCAACACAGTACATTACAAGTACGTACCATTCCAACACTCTCTTAATCTAATTTTAAAAACTATTCAATTGAATCTAATATACCTTTAAGACATTAGTTTAACCAGAAATTAGGATGTTAGTCTCATTGATCTGCGTATCTGGACCGCAATGGATAACATTTTATTTTATTTCAGCACGATGCGAAAGAGTTCGTCTCGAATACGGCCCTGAAAGCTGTTTCGTATCAGCAACCGCCGAAAGAGACGCCGGCGTCGAGCGTTACGATGACGCCGATCGTCTCCGCGAACATTGACGCCGCGGAGGTGACGCTGGTGAAGGAGCGCGAGAGTCCCGCGAAGGCTAAGAAACCGAGTCAGCCCAAACAATTACCGGTCGAAACCTCCAAGGAATTTAAGCCCAAAGAAACCGAATGTGATAGACGATCTTCCATAGGTAAGTCAAACATCTACTGTGATTTCTCGCTGTACTTAAACGTAATTCTAAGTAAACTCGGCATGATCAGAGAAAAACTTATAACGTTTTTGGCTGCCCTGATGAATCGATTGTCTAGAACTAGTAGTTCACTCAAAGATATACCGTTGATCTTTTGACCGCTATAAAACCCTAATTACCTGCTAGGTCATAAAAAAGACCTATAATTATCATAGTGGTGGCCAGAGCTGGATTAGAAATTTAATATTTACCTGCATGTAAAATATTAAGTAGGTACGATTAATGGCGATAAATGTTAATATGTGTATATAAACCGGGTGTCTCAAAATGCTTTTAACAGCATAGAACTTGTCCATTTTTATGATAGCAAAAATTTCAAAATGCGTTTTTTATGGGAAACAATAATGCTCTCTTCCGCGTTAAATGCGTATTATGTTTACCTTGAGGAGGTGATTAAACGCTATAAAATGACCTAACTACCTCAAAATTATGCACAATCGTGCCAAAAAACACTGGGACAGCAAAATCTCCTAAATCTCTTGGTCTATTAGAATAATATATTTTGATGTTGTCAAAGGTAATTTAATTTTGTGATGGCCGCGTCAACAAAATCGTTCTTTCAAAATGCCCGCATTATCTCCTCAACAAAAAGCGATAATATACACTCATCTGATGGATGGAGTTCCTATAAGAAGAAGAATCGCAGGAGAATTGGGCATTAGTAATTATACGGTTTCCTTAGCTAAGCAAAAATTGCAGAATATGGAGCTATTGTAAGAAATTCAGGTTCTGGTCGACCAAAAATGTCAAACGACATTCAAGTTAGAGAGTTAGTTGGCTTTTTAAGAAACAATCCGTTTGAAACAGCAATAGAGGCGAAAGAAGACACGTATTTTCCTGGTTCTGCTAATACAGCTTGTAGTAGGATAAGAAATTCGGAAATTAAAAGTTGCTGTGCAACAAATAAAATATTTTTCACTAAAGCAAACAAACAGAGAAGATTAGAATTTGCCCATCAATATGCACACCAAAACAACATATGGGAAGCGGTAATATTTTATGATGAAAAAACCTTTCAATCGTGCAATAATGGCAAAATCCGCGTTTAAAGGCCTTCTAATACCAGATATGATGAAAGATATACACATAAGACTAATCAAAGTGGAAGTTTTAGTATAAACGTTTGGGCCTGGATTAGTTTTAGAGGACCAGGCGTTTGTCAACTAGTGCATGGAAGGCTTAATGTCTTAGGATATTGAAATATCCTGAACAATGTTATGATGCCATCGATTGGTGTAGTCTATGGGCAAGATTTTATCTTCCAACATGATAATGCTCCCATAGATACAGCCCGTATAGTTCCAAACTATCTAGACGAAAGACGAATTCAAGTTTTACATTCAACCCGATGATTTCAACCCAATTGAAAACGTTTGGGATGAAATGGCAAAATATATGTATAAAGATAACTTTAGGCCTAAAAATCAGAATGAATTACGCCTAAAGATAGTTGATGCATGAAACCAAATAACCGAAGAATATACCAGAAACTTAATTTTAAGTATGAGACAAGTTTATCAAATTCTGTTCAACTAAACTAATATTATAAAACTTAAATAAATAGTCCATTCTTTTATTTCCTTTTTACTATTAAACCGTCTTTTCTTACATGAGACCAAGTTCATCATTACGGTACAGGGTGTTCCATTTAAGAAAGAAAACAGCATAAAATCCAAAAATTTAATAAAATAGGGTGACCCGCTCAAAAAACGCAACATTTCTGGCGTACGTTTTTTGTGTTTCATTCTCCGAGCTAAAATACATCGATTGGCTGATAAATTTCTTGAAATATCCAGGAAAAGTAAAAAAAAATATTTCGTTTTTCTCTTTTAAATGAAATACCTTGTACACGGTACTCTTGTGTTAAATTTCTCACATAACATTAAACACGGAAAGATTATAAAATGATTTAGTACAAATTGCTTGAATATTAACTGAATAGTTTTTAAATGGTGTTAAGAAGACCACAAGAATCTTACTGTTTCTTCTCCTATCTAGTCTTCACTAGATTTAATGCGTAATGTTTGATGATGACCTTGCAACTTTAACCAGACCTAAAATCTGTTTGGCATATTACATAAGTCAATAAATGCTTTATTATAAGCTTTTTTGGGCCCCTAATATTTTTCTACTTTGATTCTTTTTGCTTTTCCCTTGTTAGATTAATCATTGAATATGGGTCAGTTATATGGGAATCAGCAGCATTTATATTAAATATTGATGTAGTGTGTATTAAATTAGTCCATACAGCAACATCACAAGGAAAAATATCACTAATGCAAATAATCTTGATTAAATGAGAGTTTTCACGGTTATATGTTTTGTGTTAAAAATAATGAATAGATGTACTAATTGTCGCGCGCTTCTTTAAACTACTATGTACTCTTCTTCTATTTCCTATCATTATTTTTAGATGCAATGATAGGAAATAGAAGATGATGAATAGAATGATTAGATATATTATAAATAATAGATAAGAACGTAGACTTTTCTCAATATGTGATATACTTGCCTAAAATATTATTTTTTTTCCAAAATTATTCAGTAGGGTAAATTAGTTGTTATTGTATATTACTTGTTTTATTGTTTTCCTCTGGAAATTACCACCTGTAAGTTTTAAAAATTATAGAAAAAAAGGATAAAATGTAAAAAATCCTTTTCTTCCTCTTCTTTCTTTGTAAGAAATCTCGTTTTTATTTTCAGTTAAGGAAGAACCAGTTCCAGTGCCTCAAGTAAACGTAGTTAGTACGCCCCCCGTAGTACCTGCCGAGCCCGCTTCCGCCGTAGTTAAGGAACCCGTAAAAGACGTGGCCGCAGAAAAAAAAGGTGCCAAGAAGGTGGTACAACCGGAAAATGTGCCCCAAGAACCCGAGGTTACCCCACAAGTGACGCCTGCACCTGACGTATCGAAAGATGGTAAGTCGTCTCTCTAATTAAGTAAAAATCTGGTTCTTATATTTTAATTTTATGTAATCTAACAATTTTTTTTATTGGTGATCCCGGGTTTGCTGACACAGAAGATCGGTTTTATTTTGTTTTTAAACATGAGACGCGAACTAGACAAATCACTCACACAAACTTTCCAAAATTAGTGCTCTCTTTTGGTTACAAAATAATAAAGCTCACGATTTCGATTAAGTAAATACGGTTTAGAAACCCCAGTCTTGTAAGTCGGAATCGATTTTAAAATATACTGCTCAACAATCGAAGTGGATATTATAAAAATCTGCAATTTTAGTTTGCCAATGATTTACAATAAAACAAAATTAAATGTAATAAATAAATCTCTATTAAGTTCACTCACCATAGCCCTAAAAAAAATTAAATAAACAGATATCTCCTAAAAAATTTAAATTTTTAACACAACAGGAAAAATTAAAATAAAATTAAACCCTGTAAAGCGTGCCCCAAAGCGTGTTCTAAGGTTAGAGGTGGCTGTTCGAGCTGGTTTAATCTTCGAGACATTTCGATACATGTTCAATGCAATTCATGTCGGGTGAATGTGGTGGCCAGTCCATTCTGGTAATGCCATGAAATTCAATGCGATCATTGACAATTCTCGCACGGCGCGGGCGCGCATTATCATCGATTAAAACGAATTCTTCCCCTATTGCACCAAAAAATGTTCTCTATAATAATGTCTCTATATCGTATAGCGTTCATTGTTTCATTTCTTAACACCACTAAATCGGTGCGGCCATCGAAACATATGCCTCCCCAAACGCAATCTGAACCGCCACCAAAAAGGGTAGTGGACGCCATCAAATTTTCATGATATCGCTGTCCCCTTTCCCTCCACACCAAAATTCGACCATCACACATATGTAGCCGAAATCTGGACTCATCCGTAAACATACAAGACCTCCAGTTTTGAAAATTCCAATTACTGTGTTCTATTGTCCACCGATTTCTGCATGCACGATGTTCCCCCGTCAACCGTGGATGTGTGGCACGTCGTCTGGCTCTTAAATTGGACGCATGTTCTTCTAACAGTCTGATTAGAAATTACCCTCCCAGTAGCATGCCTTAAGTAGCTGTTTAATTCTCGAAGCCGTAAATGTTCGGTTTCTTCTTGCGGTTACTGTTATATAGCGGTCTTGAGCATGAGTTGTAGCACGTTCTCGGCCTCCACCATGCCTGTAAGCTGCAGACCCAGTCTCTACATATCGATTCCATGCACGACTCACGACACTTTGGGACACATTTAGCCGGTTAGCAACTTCTTTTTGAGTTAGGCCTTCCTGTAGCCAACATACTAATTGGTCGAGTTGCACTGTTTCTAACCGTCGTAGAACCATTATTTTTAAGAAATTAAAGAGATTTATTGGTAACAATGAGAATAATAAAATCTCTACAAGCACTTTTATGTGACTAAATTGTTAGGATTTTGAAACCGAATTCTTTAAAAGAGATAAGAATGTATGAAAAAAAGGAAAAAACGACAAAAAATATTTGCTATCAACAGGATTTGCTCATAGCATAAAACGCAACTTCATGAATTTTATTTTTTTAGGCAAATATCGGTAATTTATAAAATATCCAGTTCGATTGTTGAGCAGTTTATATGACTTATGCATCTTCTGATTTGCAATACAGATAGAGTTGGCTGAGACGAATAGAGATGATTTTTTTAAACATGCTAAATTAGACAAGAGCTAAAATAAATCCATGAGATACACCATTTCAATGTTTAGAACTATAGAAATATTATTTATTAAATTTAATGTCCTTGCTAAATCCAGTGTGTTAACCAGATGATAACAACTTAGAAGCAGTGATTATTGATTTTTAATTTGACCATAATATATTATGGTTTACCACATCAAAAGCAGTGAGCAATATTACATTTTTAGTTTTCCCAAAATCCTTTTAGTTTTAGACTTTCTGAAGTTAAATAATAGTAAATGGAATAAAAAATGGTGCCCATAATCTAATGTTGTTAATTTTTAAAATGGTCTCTGTAAGTTGATAAAAAATTTTTGAGTATTAACATTTTGTTTGATTAAGGAGTGAAGTAACTGATCCAGCAATATATTTCCTAAAATAAATTTTTTTCAGTACATATTTCGGTACAAATCATTATTAAAAGCATTTTAATAATTTGGCATATGCAATGTCTGGCCTATTTATGTCACCGGATACAGACCCACCTTCTGATTGAATAATCTTTTTTTACTTTCAATAATAATTTAATATGCAAGCCGGTTTTATACCACACTTACTTTTTATAAAGTGAAATTTCTATATATGTAAGAACTGAGATTGAAGTACATACATGAAAGAATTGAGATTAATAAAAGTTTATGTTATTGTTTGTTATCAAGGTTAAGATATTTCTTGGTTACATTAGCGTACTTCTTTGTCAAACGATAATTGAGTGATTTAGAGGCAAATGAATATAAGTGACATCATTTTTTTAACAGGTTTCAATGGATTTTTCGAGCTTCAAAAAAAAGTGATTGTATGTACATGTATATCTTTTGCACTAAAAGAAAATTCCGTAACGAATTAACTTTAATATAAATTATTTTACCAAAATAAGACAAAAATTGACAGGCAAATATTTATTTATTTAAACTTATTCATTCATCACCACAAACCAAAGTGTGTGCTGTTTTTACCAAAAAATAAAATTTATAGGAACCGGCCTGTCGAAAAAACAATTCTGTCATAAAGTGCTATTTAAAATCAATAATTATTTTAAAATATAAGCAACCTATTATGTTACTATAGAGAAATAACTCTCTCAGTATTCTTACGAATAGTATAAACAGCATTAACATTTCAAATAGTTTATTCATCTATTAGGGCCAAAAAGCAAAGCACTCCTATACAAATCAAGAAATATAAAATGCAAACACATATATACCTAAAAAATACAATAAAACGTATGACTACACATTTTCTACGTCTAACAGTACTCAAAACTAATAATGCAACTAAAAATAACGCACAAAACAATTATAAGGTCACAGGAGGTCAGCAAAGTTATACCGGAAGTACTTCTCAAAATGGGTAAACGGCATTTTTAATTAGTACTATATTTTACTATATTTGATGGTTTGATTTGTTCTAATTTTTTTTTGAAAAAAAGGTTTTTTTTCGTCTTTTTTCGAATGAAGTATGCCTAATAAGATACAATTTAGCCTACATAATTATGATATGGGTGTATAATATTTTGGGCAAATTAAAAATGTAGTGGTTAGGTCCTTGGCATGTATTTAATATCATAGTCATATCATATTGAGAATTGTTCTTTGTTTTTTTTTTTTGAAATGTGCTTCAATTTTATTTAGTACTGTGGGTAAAGATGTAAAATATAATAAACATATTGTGTAAGGTCCTAATTTAGGTTTTTTCTTCATCAGTATAATTTTTTTCTCTTCTTCTTTTTGAGAGTTTTTCTACACAATTTAGCCTATGTATGCAATATCTGTAAATTAATATAAATGTAATATTCAGTAGAGTGGGAAGGGGAAAGTGGAATAATTCTGACATAATCGAAATTTTTATTTGCGATTAAGTTTTCTTTACATATATTGGGAATTTTTATTTATGTGATATTTTGATTAATAATGATTACTGATTTGAATAAAGGTAAATATATCAGATATAAAGGACTGCTTTATTTTCTTAATACGAGTAGGTATAAATATTTTAGCATTGTGCTACTTTCTTCTTTTTGTATTTAAACTCTTAAGATCCGTTTTATAATTGCAATTTTTTTATTGTGTATAGAGTCAGTCTCAAACTTAAAAAAATTATTCACGCAGAAGGGGGTTTTGATAACCTTGGCGGTATTCTCTGTGAATAGTCTTTGTTATTTTTGCATTTTTTTTTCTTATTTTCAAACCTTACGCTTTCTTTTCTTCCTTCTAGGATCTGTTTGGCACATATAAATGTACATTCAGTGCTTAATAAATTTCACAGTATAGTATTCATTACAGTATAATCGGCGTCTCCGATTTTTAGTTGCATAAAGTAGTCATAACTTTGGCCTGACTGGCTACACCTTTGTAAGGCAAGGCAGGGGTAGCAGCGGAGGTGGCTTATTTGCTAGAAGCGACATTAAATACTCGATAATATTCCAAGAAAGATTTAACTTTTTGAAACATATATGGATTAAATTATTTTTTGGTGTCTCGACTTTGGTTTTCGGAAATCTATATAGATCACCGTCAACTGATGTTAATACATTTTTTAAATATTACTTGGAATTATTAACTGACCTATATACTAATAACGATGCTCTTTTTTTATTTCGGCGACTTAAATATTGATGTGGGTAATCTGAATAATGAATTACATAATATAACGGATGTATTTGATCTAAAACGGCTTATTATGGCTATTTTTTATAACCAGGATAATACTACAGATGTTGGAACTAGAGATACAAACCTCAGATCATAAATTGATAGCATCATTCAGACCCAAGATAAAATAAAAAACCATCATATAATTCTAAATTTGGGCGTCTTAGTTCTATCGATAGGATACTATTTCAAAGTGATCTCGGGAACATTCCCTGGTAGATTTTTTATGAATTGGATGATTCTAAGGATAGGGTAGAGTTTCTATTTTTAAATTTCATTTGTCTTTTTGCCCAGCATGCGCCGTTAGAAACTGTAAAGGGAAAAACTAGGCCATACGTATACTGGATCATGTAAGATATTCGTCTCATGTTAAAAATTACGCAATAAAGCTCTTAATAAGTTAAAAGCAACTAAAAATCCGAATTATTGGAAATACTACAAAGAACTTCGCAATCTGCCAACCTCTGCTATAAGAGCTGAAAAGAAAGCATATTTAAATATGACTTTTCGACAAGGCAGCGCCTAACAAAAATGGCAATAGCTTATAAAAGTAAAATATAAAAATAATAAATAAAACATAATTAAAAATAAATGTAGCAATATTCCTGAACATTTGATATATTTTCTAAACAGGGTAACAGCAAATTTGTTTTTGTTTAATACTGTAAACGATATGAATATTGTAAAGATAATTCAAAATGTTAAATCGAATGCAACCGGCCCAGACAAGTTAAATTAAACCTTTGTATGTATTATTGCCAATTTTTAATACCTCATATCACACATTTAGTTAATCATTGTTCTAGTGTGTTTTCGGAAATTTGGAAACAAGCAAATGTGATCCCTTTGTTTAAATGTAGAGTATCCGAGAGAATTCAGTGATCTTTCCTGCATTATATTTTACCTTTTTTATCTAAGATTTTGGAAAATGTTCGTCAAATTCAAATGAATACTTTCGTAAATACTAATAACATTTTACCTAAAAAGCAATCGGGCTTTAGATAGGGGCATAATTGTGAGACTGCATTGACTGAGGTAACAGACATAATTGTTCAATCTTTGGATATAATAAAATGGAGCAGTTCTCGCAATGTTAGATTATTCCAAAACCTTCGACACTTTGGATTATGAGATGTCATTTTAAAATATATTGGGTTGTCTGACCTGGCGTAAAATTTAATAAAGTCTGATTTGACTAATCGGGTGCAAAGGATTAATATTGCAGACTGTATTTCATATAAGGCAAAACTAACGGCTGGTGTTCCGCAAGGAAGCATCTTGGGTCCTCTTTTATATTCCATCTATACTTCTAATGTGTACTTGTAGATAAAGTGTATTCCGTATTATGATTATCACGTGTAGGTGGACGATACCCAATCAATTTTTAATTTTGATGTTTCCAATATACAGGAAGCCGACATAAATTTAAACAGTGATCTTAGGAGGCTGTCAGGAGTGTCGAGTAATCACAGACTTAACCCTACAAAATCCATTGCAGTTTTCTCTGCCAGTGAGACTCATTGGTCAAATATATTGAATAATTTAAATTTCAAAATTAGCAACGAGAAATTAATATTTGAAGATCAAGCAAGGAATCTGGGCTTGAAGAGCATGTCACATCAAAACTTGGAATATCTTATTCAACTTTAAAAATGTTATATTCACACAGGTATTATTTAAATCAAGATACGAAAAAAACATTATGTAAATCCTTAATTTTGCCCTTTTTCATTTTTGTGACACAAAATACGATCCTGCCTCGACAATGTAACTAAACGACCTATTCTATCGGTTTTACAAAACTTTCTTCTAAGATTTATATTTGGCATCCATAGATGTTAAGTGGCAAGAATTACATTTTACTATAAAATCTCAAAAAATCGTTTCCCTACATACATTTTCTTTTTGATAAAATAATAAATCATTAGAACATATAGTAAACATCAGACATAGATATCTTGTTGATATTCCAAAGCACAATAAAGAAATTTATAA
This sequence comes from Anthonomus grandis grandis, assembly GCF_022605725.1. Classification (NCBI taxonomy): domain Eukaryota; kingdom Metazoa; phylum Arthropoda; class Insecta; order Coleoptera; family Curculionidae; genus Anthonomus; species Anthonomus grandis. The sequence continues at coordinate 12,154,951 of NC_065558.1, forward strand.
ACGTTCGTTTTCTTACAATCCGGCCAGTCTGATTAATAAATACAAAGTCTTGATTTGGTTCCATCTGTGGAGTCATTTAAGGGTATGATCTGGAAAAAATTGTTTATACCTAATACCTAATAAGGAAATACAGTGCCTCTCTTCTTCTTTCTGATTTTCCTCTTTTTCTTTTTATTTCTTTTCCCTCTATCACCGTCTTTCTCTAATTCGCTAGCTCTTACCTTTATCTTTATCACTTCTTAGAGTAAATTTAGAATTTTGTTTATTTTGTGGCCTCAACAGTCTTTAACTTGGTTAGGATGTTGAGGAAATGGCTTTTTAATCCACATAATTTTTTTTCAATGCTGTAGAGTTTATATAATTTAATAAACATTATTATTATTATTATTTTTAAATGCAGTAGCATTAAGGACAGATTCTTAACAGAGACATGCAACACATTGAAAAACTGTATGTACTCCATAGTACATTTACAAGCAAACGGTTACATTTCTTCTTGATAGATAGCGTCACCTACCGGGATATTCACTTGTTTTGCAAGTGTTTTTTTAAATTGTCACTTTTAGCCCTTTGCATCTAAGCCACTCAGTTAGAACCTGAAGCTGTTAAGGTACTTCTTTGACTTTAAACTAGATGTCTTCTTTGACTCTTGATTAGAAATATGGTGGGTGATTTAAAATTCCAACATACTTTTAATACTCCTTAAATTAAGACAGCTTATGATGTATTTAATGGCCCAAAAATAATTTAACGTAAAAAATAAAAAGGTTCAATACTACAACACCAGCGAAACATCATGATGACTAATTTCCTCTGTATTCGGTCTGCAATAAACAATTCTATTGTTACATGCTATAGACGAATATAAATCGTTCAAATTTGGAACACTGCCAATTAAGAAAGCCTTCCTTTCTGCTGTTATAAAAGCCTATAATAATTATTGGTTGTTGAACCCTATATTGATCATTATTTACATTTTGCTCCCATTAAACTTACAGAGTCGATAATTTTATATGATAGTTTCAGTATTTAGTTCAGTAGGTTGCTGCAGTAGTTATTTAGGCTTATTTCATGTTATTTAGTTATGTAGGTTTCTTTCATGGGACCTGTAAGGATTTGAAGTTAGGAGAAATTTTAAAAAAATTAAAAATAATTAATCGGCCTATATTTATACAGTTTTACCATTGCCGCAGCAGCACCGGCATGGCAGTCGCCAAATTTATTTTTACATAGTCGTGTCGACTCCCGACGCGCCGTCGAGATTGCACTGCCAGAGGTATTTGTCGGTGTTTACTTTTTTGTCGAGAAACATTTCAATACGTTTAAATTTCTTTTTTTCTTAATAACCTCTCAACATTTAGAATATTTTAGTGAACAGTTTAGCACTGACTTAGTCTTGTTGTTCGTCCACGTGAAATTAGTACTTGTGTTGCAAAAAAAGCTGTGCTGAATTAGTTTTGTATTGTTTTAAAGTGTGAAAAGTAGTAGTGCTATATAATATATTACAAAAATGGCTAAAAAGAAAAGTAAGTCTTCATTATTAAAATTACCTATAAATATTTCACATATTTGCGTTTAAATAATGTTATAATAAAGATTCGTAAAAACGTGTCACACGAATCTCTTAATATCCTTTGTTTCGAACTACGCATAAGTCAGATTGAGATCTAGTCCAAATTCCTTTCCAGGCTATTTTTAACAACTATCGGTTGTTCTTACTGCTATAAATATTCTTTTCGAGTTTATTGTAAATAAAGACAGTTTATGTTGCAATTAAGGAATTTTCTATTGTCGTTCTAATGCGTCTTTATATCTAATTTTTGAAATGTTTTTTTATAAAATTTTAAAATTTAACATCTATCTAGTACTTAATCGAAAAGCAGGTCCAATGTTCTAAAGCAATTGTCTGAAATTGTTGTGTTTATTCATTGGTGATAAATTTTAGCAGAGTCGTAATCACTTAAAGTATTTTTAATTTAATCTAAACTAGAAACAAAATTCGACTGTAATTATAGAGGCCCAGTTAATAAGTAATATTTCACCAAAAATTAACAGATAGGTATGGGATTTGATGACAGGATCGAAATGTAAGATATAAAAAACGCTTGATATAATCACAGAGGAAAGAATATAGTCATGCCAAGATATTGCACCATGAGTAATGATGTATTTATATTTTCCAAGAATATATGTACAATAGGAATTATATGGTCTTCATTTTCATCTTCATTTTATAAAAATACATGGGCTATTAAAACCAATGTAATCTAATTACGTTGAATAATAACTTATTATTTTTCACAGAACTGAATCCATTTTTAAAGACCCAGGAAGGGCGTGTAAAAGTTTGTCTTGTTTTTGATAAAGATTAAATTAGAGAAATCTAAAGCAAGCAAGTACATGTATTCTAATTTAGGGCTCACATTTAAAATGAAACACATGATCAAATGATCACATTAAAACTATTAATTAGTAGAAAAACCTTAACGTGCCTGTGTATTCATGTACTAATATGGGATTTAATATTAAATTTTGTGAATTACTTAATTTATTTTTCAAAATATTCGTTATTAAGCAGAAACATAACACTTTAAAAGTTATCAGTGAAATATTGGAAAATTGTGGAATAACAATACAGCAAACCCTAAAAATTTCAATACATTGCCAAATTATGATGAAAATTCTGATATGCCTGATATTAATGTTGTGCAGCATTTAATCATATAATATAATACCAAATTTTACATATTCATTTTCTGATAGTTTTCCTACTTTTAATTTTATTTCGGATTTATTACTTTTGCATAACATCGGAGATTTATGTGGTTTTGTAAATACTGTTTCTATTAAAAGTTGACCATTAAAAGGCTTTATCAATTGTTGATCTAATTCTTGATCTCTCAAGGTTTATCCCATTTTCTTGAAACTTGAAGTAATTAAACTTAGAGTTGTTTTAAAAATGAGCTGCAAAATTACCTAAAGTTGATCCTTAAGCCAAAAATGCAAAAAGTGGATTTATTCGCATGTTTGCTCCATAAATAATGGATTTTTAATTTTAAAATCCACTTTCTCAATTTAGAGCCAAATTAGAGATGTAAATATTGAATAAAAATATCGGCTGTATGAAATATTACGAAATAATAATATAGGCAATCATTGCAATCCGAATATCATATTTCCAGTATTGGGTAAACAATTGATAAATTTTTATATTGTCTAAAGATATTATATCTGAGCACATTATTAAAATATTTTATCTTTGTAAAATATTGTATAGCGAATATTACTTAGAAACTAATATGTAGTGTGTTCTTAATAAATAATATAGACCTAATATTGGAGAAATCTAGTTATCCAATAGAACAATAAATATATGCCAAATATAGGAAATTTTTAGCAGTAATATTGCAAAAACAAATACAACTGGTATGCCAATATTGGCTAAATATGCACTATATTGTTCCCAATAGATAATAAATATTAATCAGCTACTTCTGAAGTAATTTTTGATATAAACATACACTTTTCTTCAAACATTTTCATTAATCAAATTGTACATGCATTAAATCAGAGTTCATCTGTATATATAGCCGCGTGACTAGTAGCAATGTGATGTTTGAATCACGGTGCATATATTTATCTATAACAGTGCTTAAAAATGACATGATTTTTTAGGAACCTTCCACGCGGATTGCATCATACTCCGATGTGAAAATCTGAACATATAATCTTATTGTTAACCGAAAAAAAAAATTATCTTTAACCTTGACAGTTGCCCCTTATTTACGGCTTGCGGTTTTAACCGAAAACGCATATATTTTTCAAACGATTTTTATATTGACTTCATTCATAAAAGTAGAAACAGAATAATATTTTTTGAGTGACGTCACGTACTAATATTGTAGGTTTCGCTCATTGTCAGCATGTGATTTGACGTTGGCAATAGCGTTCGTAATGTTATACCTACGCAATGCATTATTTTATGCATACACGTAGTAGCTTGCGTTCGTAAATTCGGATCGGATATTGTATGACGAATTTAAGTAAATTACTATGAAAGCTTTTTGTTTTAAAGGCGATTTCTCAGTTAAATTGCCTTAAAAAATATTAGATTATTGTTTTTATGCAATAAAAAAAAAAGTCTTCGGAACAAAGATATGTTTAATGGCTATAATATAACTGACCAAAGTGTTTATTCTCAGGCCTGTTCATATATCAATTATGAGATATTAACCCATGCTTAAAAGTATATTTTATAGATTTTCTTGAAAACTGCGTGGTACAACTGCATTGGACAAACCATAGAAAATCTATTTAAAAATGTTTGTATAGCTTCTTTTTCGTATAGCTGTTCTTTTGTTTCCAATAAAAAAATTTATATTAGTGTTCTAAATACAATATATGAGCTCTTATTGTTTGAACAAAAGTGTCTTGTATGACGATTTTTTAGGTTATTTATAGTGTTGAAAAATGACGATTACTGTTGACAGGTACCAGCAGAATGAAAATATAATTTTTAGGTTTAAAATTTAGTTTTTTATTAGTTTATCATTTTTGGTTTTGTTTTTTTTTTTGCATTGAAACATATAGCGAACGGAAAAGAACAAACCTTTTTTGAGTTTTTGCAATACCCAAGACAGTTAATAATTGTTTTTCCTAATAATCATAGGTAAATAGCTTATTTAAAGTCCCTCATTTCAATGTATTGTAATTTGCATTTTGGTAATTCAAACCCGTTAAAATATTGTTGCAAATCTAGCATTTTTTCTCAAATTCTGGCGATGACAAATTATAAAAAAGTTAGAGGTATGTGTAGTTACAAAAATTAAATGGTGATCTTTCTAAAAGATCAGTTTAAATCAGTTATTTTTTTTTAATTTCAATAACTTATCAATTTATAATCAAAATTAAGATAATTACTTTTTGCAACCCTTTATCACAGACTTGGACTTTGTTTGGATACCATAGATATAAAAATATCCACCTTTTTTTTGTATTGAAATATTTATCAAGTGGAAAATGACAAACAATTTATAATTTCATCACTGTTAATAATTGATTTTCCAAGAATTCCTAGGCTTTAGGGCATTATTACAGGACATTTATAATCCCTTAATTCAAATTGTTATAATTTGCATTTTTCAAACCCATTATGACAATAAGAAAAGTTATTTCCCTTTCAGCTACCTACACCCCAATAAAAATGTATATTGATATTAGGACCCAATTTAATATTACCTAAAAAATCTCTAATAACTTTATAACCCTTAGAGAATCAAAAAGTTTCTAGAGAAGACTCTGGAAACTTTAATAACCTATATTTCAGATGTATTGTGATATATTCTACGCTTAATTTATTCTGAGATATTGAAGATTTAAAAAATGTGTTTGTGCATTTTACATGTAGAATTCAAACGTTTTAAGATGGAGAAAAGCGCAATAGTTTTACTGTAGTTTTATAGAGGACATGTCCTATTAATAAATTGCTGGTATAACCTGCATTGGTTTGGGTCAAACAATGGGAATAACAAAGTGATATAGAGTTGGCTTGTTGTCAGTGTACGCAATAGTTAACTCTTTTATAGTGGCTATATTAGTGCTACCTTGATTACAAATAGTTGCATAGACTTTCATCCCAATTGACTGCAAGTCTTTAATGCAGTTAGTTATTATGTTTTTTAAACAATTGAAAGGTACATTGGAAAGTAGAGCTTGAAGAGCTTTTGGGGATGGTAATTGGCAAGTGCTTTAAATACTTGTAAAGCTGTGGACTGCATTTATGAATTGAGAGGGCAAATGCTTGGTCTTTCACTAACCACCTGCGACTAGAAGGTGGACGATTTGCATCCAGCAATTGAGGAGTTAATGAATTATTTAATTATTTCATTAAGTATCTCTACTATAAACTGAAACCTTCCATCATTTGACTCCTACTACCCTAAATCAATTAGACCATTCACCCCCATTGTGCTGGGTCCAACATTTTAAAGAAGTAATAAACGGAACAGGGTAGGCATGAAAATGACTCTAAATGACGTAAAGATATCATGAGTGTCGAACAAAGTTTCGTCAAGGTAAATTATTAGTCGATCTTCATCCCTATATTGTTTTATATCCGTTAAGTATTTATCACTCCATTCCCGTAATCGTTGAGACTCCATTATGGTTTAGCGTTTATTAATCGTCTTATACTTAAAACCCATTTTAAGCAAAATGTTTCTTAAGCTAAATATGCTACAAGAAATATTTGCTTCGTCTTTAATAAATTAGTTTTTTTCTTAGAATAACCACAGTACATCTTGATACATCCGATAAATTTTTCTTAATAGATCCAAATCACTCTTATTCGCACATTTCAAGGAGCAGGAGCCGCTTCACTTTCTCCTGGAAATTGCGTATTTCTCTATTATATCCTTAACTGTAGACAAAGGTGTTTGTGTCAAACCACACGGCTGCAGCATCCCCAAAGTTAAAAATCTCTTGATAGTAAAGATTTAAGAACTTTGAAAAATGTCTTTTTCTAAAGCTGTTAACAGGATGGCAGGTATTATTACTATCAGAACCTGTCCAAGGTCGCCACATTTTTGCACTATAATTCCACAAAAAAAAATTACTTGTTTAAATCACTTGCTTACAACAATAGCCATTTAAGTTAAACTCGTAAAGAACTTAATTAGAACTGAAATTGTCACACTGGATTTTCTCTTATTTATACTAGACCCTAGGTAGGTAATTAGAGACGTCAAGGTAGGAGTAGTAGTAGTAGTTTATTTTGGACTTAAGTGAGGTATAAATATAAACACATATTTTGCAAAATATTAAGTAGGTATGATTAATGGCAAAAAAATGTAAATATTAAATTTCTAATCCGGCTCTGACCACAAATATGATGATTTTGGGTCTTTTTATGACCCTACAGATAATTAGGGTTTCATGATGGTCAAAAGATCAACGCTGTATCTTTGAGTGTTTCACTATGCCTTAGTCTTTCTAACATTATGAACTTATCGGCAACACCGTGTCCGGGGCGTTCCCCTTGAGGACCCACGCGGTCAGTGGCACATGCTTGCACATTGCCATGCCGTCGCCCTTTCGTTTATTCGAATCGATCTGCCGTCTTTTGTGTCACAAATTTCGAAATTGGTCGGTTTTGCCCCACTGAGACTTTGGATCCGAAATTTTGGCCTTCGCCGTCGTCGTAAAAATTTCCATTTCGGTCCCTACCCCGAGATTGCATTTAATTAAAAAACGCTCGTATTCGCGCGCCGCAACGTTGCCAGGTCTACAGTTTTTGCGCTAGATTTGCCATTCTACCGCAAAGCTATTAATATCCTAAATTAAAAATTGTACTCATAGTTTTAAATTAATTTACAAAAAAAAAAGAGAAACATCACAAAATAATAATTATTATGAATAATTACAATTCATTGCGAGTTTGAAACATGAATCTACACTTTCAATTCTTTTACCGTCTCTGACTATTACGTATTCGAGATTTTCGCTTCCGTAATTCCCCCGTGTCTTAAAAAAAGTCAGGCGGGTATTCAACCCTCGTCCTCGCACATGACAAATAATCAATCGACAAATAATTGTCGGTCTGTTACGGCAAGACTTGCAGCATTTTTTAATTTGGTTCTTATATCTATCAAATATATGTTTAATTTTTGTAGTTTAAGTTTGAAGTCAGATAGCAGAGCTAACAATGAGTCACCTACGTAGAATAAATGTGCATGTCTAATTTGAGGCATCAGGATAGCGAAGCGCATTAAAAAAAACCATTAAGAAACAGCAAATTCCAACTTCTTTTATCAGACCAAAAAGCCAGTTTGGTAACATCTGGAAAAAAGCACATTGCTATATTTCAGTATTCATAATTTGCCTTTTCGAGTAGCAGAACATCTATGCTCCAATTCCGAAATTGCACAAAATATGAAATGTGGCAGAACAAAGAATACTGCCATAGTTAAAAATGTAATTGGCCAATTGGGTTCTAACGAATCAACGGATTTAAGTAGTATTAAAAAAATATCTAGATATTTTTACCAAAATAAGTAAGTTTTTTCGTTTTCTCTATAAACTAAACAATAAACAAAAATATGTATGTGTCTAATATTTTGTCAGTAAATTTTTATTATATTATTTGTATTTGTTAGAATCTATGACGCATTTTTAAATTTAATACAAGATATTTCCGTTTTTAAAAAACCTCATTGCATCTGATGGAGCTAACGTCAAGGCTGGAGCAGATGATTCAGTTATGTATAGGTTTAAGATAGTACAGATATTTGTGACATTTTCCTTATGTGGTGTTTCTACCACAGTTTCGCTTTATGTGCATTTAACGCTTGTTGAAAAATTACAAGAGCTGTTAAGGATTGTGTGAGGACTATCTATAATTATATTGATAATAGTCCCAAATGGGTAAAAATTTTTAAACTTTCAAAAATTCACACAAACTAAAATTTGCAAGATACCTCGGCTGGCACAAACGAGCTGATTATCTCTGAAAGCTGTTGTTTGCAAAATAATAGAGCAATACAATGATTTAAAACTCTATTATGTTGACGCAGTTACAACTGAAAAATTACAATCAGCAGAGACAATTTTAAATACTTTTACAAGATTGGCTTTGGTTTATTGTTATTTTTAGAGCATATATTACCGATATTTAATAATTTAAAGAAAGAAATGTAGTCTTCCGAGCACAAACTTTAAAATCTTCATTCTCAAATGTGCAATATTTATAAAATCCTTTTAGATATTTTGCCTATTTAAATTGCTTAAGCACCGGTGGGTGCTTCTCTAGTTCACAACGAACTATTATTTTATGAGGATGCAAACTACTGCATTGAAGGGAATAGTTCATTTGAACTAGTTCGTTCGCGAACTATACATCTTTAATGAAAATCGATTATTTGAAACCGTGACTACATATATCCGTCAACGCTTCTGAAAATTTGCAAGTGTCCCCTTTTTTAGGTGCCCTTTTCATTTTCCATCACAAAAATGATATAAATCGAATTTTAGGCAAGAATTCCGGAGGGTTTACCTTTCTGATTTTTCTTTCTGATAAGAAAATTAAAAATTTAGCACACTATCTAATTAGCCTAGAAAAAAATCTGAAATTTTGGTTTCTTGCAGAAAGTGAAAAATTGGTAAACGCAAGACGAGCCTTATTAAACCCGATTAAACTATCAAATTAGAAAAAAGGAAGTAAACCGTGACTGCTTTAATTTCTATCAAATCAAATTAATTGTATCGAAAAAATGCAAGAAACGATAATTTTAGATTTTCCAAAACTCTGCATAATACGTAGTATTACCAATACTAGAGTCATAAGCTTCATTCTATGAGTAGCGCGAATTTCTTGGATTTTTGACAGGCAACACAAGTGAAATTTGTCTACGCGAAAAAGCAGATATTCGCAAGAAAGTTTTGATTTCAACTATTTTGCGAATTTCTTCTATCAGCTGTCATTAATTGTCAGTTTTTTCTTTGTTATGTTAAGATTTGTTTATTTGAACTTTTAAATAGAAAACAATAAATGGTTGTTTTTTATTCAAAGATTTTAAATATTTGTTTTGTGGTATGTGACCTCTGTCCAACAACGTAAATACCAAAGTACAGAAACAATAATCAATAATGGAATACGAAGACCTAGATGGAGGACTCTCAAGTAACATAAAGTACATTATATAAGGCCATAAATAATAAATTCTGGTGTTTTGTAGATTTATTGCGACATTTGTAAGAAAATGGTCAAAATTAGCTCCCTGTGCCAACATTTTCAGGTACAGCAGACTGAGGATGAGACTCCAGGCGGTGGCAGGTCTACGGTTTTTATGAAACATAATTATGAACTAAAAAAAAATCATAATATTATCTTCGTAAATAATAAATATAGTAAAGATGCGCATTCATCACTAAATTATCTTTTTATAAGTGCAAACGACTAACAGTAACTGTCGTAATACAACACAAAACATCAACAAATGACAGTACTAAGAACAGTTAAAATTTCTCGGCGCGAATATTTTTGAATTTGGATTTGACACGTTCTGTCAAAAATCCGCGAAATTCGTCCTAGTCAGGATGAAGCTTTAGGCGGTTGGAACTTTAATGAACTTTAGTGTTATTTTTGACAATGACACAGAATTTTTTTTTATCTTCCCAGTAAGTTTTTTGGTTCTTTTAGCCAAAAAATCTATCTACTAAGGCAGTAAAGTTCACTTTACTAATATCTCTCAACTGTAGTAGTAGAGTAGTTTTTTATAAAATATCTTCACTAAACTAGTAGAGCAAGTCTACAGAAATAGCAGTCAATTAGCAGATACAGTGAACTACTTTAATGATATTGACAATTAATTTTAATTCTTTTAGAAATAAAAAATAGATTACTATTCAGAAATTTTTTTTTTGTTGCAAGTCGGTTATTTACTATAATGGTTATATTTTTTAGTTATATAGGAAAGACTATGCTATCTTTGAAGTATATTTATTAAGTGCGGGAAAATTTATTTTTCTTTAGGCAACCTATTTTCAGCATTAATTAATAATAATGCTAGGACAGGAAAGTGTAAATAATACAATATATTATAATAAATATTATAACTTTATTTATATTATTGTAAGGGCTATTATATACATAAAAAATATTGCAAAAACAAAATTACAGGCTTATTCGTGGAACCATTTAAAAAGATTTATGAAAACCACAGAAACATATCAACAAAATTATTGCGGTTGAGTAATGAATGTTATTATTTACGATGGAAAGTATATCTATGGCAAAGTTGGAGTTTCATTATTCGCATGGTCAAACTAAAACTGTTACATAGTGTAAACATCTTCTACGCTGAGACGTATCTTCTCTGTAGACGCTATTCTTGTAGAAAAACCTTTATTATTTTTTACAGTGATAGACAAGAACTTATTTATGGCAGAGAAATTTAATTCTTGGTTAGAAAATTAATATTTACGTAAACAAAAAATTTCTGGTATAGAAAAAATACTTTCTATTTTAAGGAAGAATCTAATAATTTTTGCATACGCATACTGCAAAGTAGTTTTATTACCGCTATAAAAATTCTTCTTACTTTAGCCAAAAAAATTCTAAGAAACAAAAATCTAAATGTCTAAAGCCTAAATCCAAAAATTCTGGCTAAATTAAATGTCATTTGAGCTATAGAAAACGCAACGAAAGACTTACCAAGGGATCAACAAGATGAATTTAGAATTAGGACAAAGATAGAAATTAAAAAACCAATTGAAATTAATCAAAATTTAAACTCTTTAGAATTAAAAGCTTTAAAGACACTTAAATCCGATAAAAATAATTTAAATACTTCCAGCAGATAAAGGTTATGCTCCTTTTCTTTTAAATATTAACACTAATGAAAATAAATTAAATTTATTAATTAATGATGGTAATTATTCTAAATTATCTAAAGATCCTACAGAAAAAATTGAAAGACAAAATTATAATTTATTTAAAAAAACATAAAAACCAATTTTCTGATATTGATAGATTTAAAAATTAACTACACATAATAGTAAAACACCACATTTTTTTAGTTAATATATAAAATAAATACATAAAATAAATGTTCCTATAGTTAGTAGCATCAATTCACCTACTCACTCTCTTGCAAAATATCTTAACTCCATACACTAATAATTCTGATTCTTACCTTAAAAATGCTCAACACTTTTTAGAAAAACTTTCTACAATTTCTTTTAACCCCCATGATCTATTGATAAGTTTTCATGTAAGTCTTTTTACTAATGTTCCCGTTGACTGCTGGAGATTTTGCTCAGTGAAGACTTATTGATCAGAACCATATTTTTATTAGCTTTTACAATAAAAAACGACGTGTTTAATAAGCTTATTTCTTATTCTAAATACATATAAAATCGGCCGTTTTATTTTAAAATTTACGGTTTTTTTTGATGCGAAATCTACCGCTTTCGGGGATTCTGACCTGGCAACACTGGCGCGCTGGCACGAAACCGACCGAGGAGCGGTAAGATGGCGCCGACGATCTTTTAATAAGCGTCGACCGCATGGGTCGTACGCAACGTGGTCCGCTAATTTTCAGTTTTATTTTACGTTAATCTACTTTTAGTTACTTTTTTTTTAAATATTTTAAAACGCCGTTCCCTTAAACGTGCCCTTCGTCGATAAGTTCTTTTTAAGTTTGTGTTTTATTTAAGTTGTGCCAGTTGTTTTTTTTATATTAAATATTTTCTGACCTTGTCCGGGGTTTTAGGATAAGTTTTCCACTGTTTCTATATTAGGAGACAAGTGAAAATCGCCGGTTTTATAGTCCAAGTGCTCAAGTGACTGTGATCTATGTGATTAATTTTTTTGCGGATTTAAGGGTTGCTTTTTTTAATATTCCGATTACGTTCACGTGGAACTCGAGACATCCGTTTAAGGGGTCTGCGCGAGACACATTCATTTCTTATGCACCGTCACGGCCAAGAATAGATCATATAGATACCACCATGGACGAAGGGGATTGGACCACTGTGAATACAAAGGGTAATAAATAAAATTATCCCCCATATGTTAAAACGAAATTTGCGCAATCTTTTTATTATGTTATCTGTATCGTCGGCGACGTACTCGATTTTAGAAAGTTGCCTCGCGAATTTGACGCCCCGGCGACCTTGTCGCAGGCGGTGGCCACATAAATTTCATTCACATTTTATTCTTATTCCATTCTCTATTCTCCTTATGGCGAATCGGGTTTGTTGCTAACCGAATTGGAGAAATCCCCCATAAGGCATGCCCGTATGGTTACGTTTTTAGTCATTTATATTATGTAACTTGATAACCGTGTCACGGTTCTGATGCACATTTTTAGAAAAAAAAACGTGTCAGTTATAGGAATATTTAATAATTATTTACGAAACGGTTTTCAGCTTTTTTACCAATAAACGGGATATTTCTGGTTTAGGCACTTTGTGTTGATTATAAAGTTTATAGGTGTGCTGGTGGAAACACGAATTTGCCCTTTTTTTGTAAATGAAAGCCTGTTTTTTTTAAATGGAAAAAACAACCGAATCTTACGACATTTAAAGCAAATGGCACTGTTGGGTGGCTTATAATCAAATTTTTAAGCATTAATTCACTTAATGACGACATATTTTCTCTGTTTTACCTAAAATGTCAGGTATTACTTTCACAAATACTCTAGAAAAACGTAGAAAAACAAAACGTTCCTTCTGTTTTTCTCTATGTCTTTTCTTCTTATTATAAAGGTGTAATTACGTACATGTCTTAGATTACATGGCTTCTATTCTAAAGCCGATTTTCAGCATGGAATGGTTCTTACTTGGTATTTATTTACCAATGCGTTTCTGCGATTCTGGTTTCAACCAAAATAGGGAAAAACGTGGTGTCACGGATCAGCTGTTTGGTATTTACCAATTATTACCTGGTTTTGGACTTGAGTTAAACTCTCAGTTATACAGTCCAGAAGAAGACTTGCTATGCTTAGATTGTAAAAAATTGATTGAGAATTGCAATATGTGCTCTTTATAAATTAAGAAAAATAAATACCAGTTAGTTTTAAATTATCAAGAACAAGTAGTAATATGCTACATAGTAAAAAAAAGTTAAAGGAGAGAAAATTTAAAATTAATTCTGGCAATAAGGTGTTCATGGCTTCACCCATACAAATTTACATGACCACTATACATAATTTATTTTAGATCCAATAAAAGCATTTTTATTCGAGAGAAAAGAGCTAAGTCTGTAATGGCTAAGGCTCTGGAAAAAAAATTCGACTTCATTTTTCAATCAGAAAAGAAAAAACAAAACTCTTTAATTCCTAGTAACCAATTCCTTTCAGCCATTATTTTTTTAAATCAAAATTTTTAAGTGGAGGGGGAACAATACATCACACTTACCTGTCAAAGTAGTCAATCAAAAGAGAAACCCTGGTTCCTACCAATTCAATGCTAAAAATCTTCTTAAATCTTCGTTAAAAAGCGTGGTTGCCATGTCCCTTTTGGAACTTTTAAGAATATTTTCTTCGGGTATATAAATAAAGTGAGATAACAGTCAGCTCCAGGGCTGTTATCACATTAGAAAAAAAAGCAATAAAAACAAACTCAAACTAGTAAAATAGTAAATAGTAAAAAAGTATCTTAATCCCCCCCATGTGCTTAAGGGATTGGGATGGGATGGGTTTAGTTTGACAAGACAACATCAAATAATCTAGATTAGACCCCTATTTTAGCATATTTTAAAGGAATAAATCAGAGGAAAATTTGAAAAATATTATATGATATTGCTCAATGCATCCAATAATCCGATTGCAACAAAAGTCTCTTTTATATTGTATATTTCAATAAAATAGTTATACAAAATTTAAATAAATATAACCTGGAGAGCCTCAACATCTATTCCCATATAAACCTGGAATATCCTACTATTGTCTAATTTTTGTTATAAAATCTTAAAATTCTACAAATTCAAAGTAAATTTATGAAACTAAGGCAAATAATAATCCACCAAAAAAAAAAAAACACAGTGTATAAGAAATAATTAGTCAATACAATAATCTTATATTTTTTGAACTACAGATATAAACTCAAATGTTAAAATTTCTGGTTTTATAAACTCAAATGTTAAACAATGGTTTGCTGACTTAAAATTGTCTTCATTTTACAGAATCTCTGTGTGTACTTTTACAGTTTTAAATGACAGCATTAATAATAATGACAGTCCTTTTTGATAAAAATTGTTGGAATTTTGTTTAATTATTACATTAGAAGATGACACATAGCTAGAATGTTAGTCTGGAATCAGTTCTTATTATCACCAATTTTCTTTCCTATAGTGGCTTCAATCAGTAAGAAAAATGGAGATATTTTTTAATGTATATTACATTATAAGACAGTTCATATTAGTATAATATAAGGTGAATAAAAGAGCATTTGAGTGATCAAAACTGAAATCTACAGTTTCACTTATTTGTTACTACACCTCGTTATTTGTTCATTTATTATTAATAACTGTATAGTTTTTCTAACATTTTGTCATCCTTTTCAAGGAAAAGTAAAGAATGCAAGAAAACACCAGCCTAACCAGTCACAAGTGCAACAGCAGCAGCAGTCGCAACCCCAACCGCCTCATAACCAAAATGGCAAATCACAACCACTGCCTGTGCCTGTGCCACAGCCTCCCAAAGCAAACAACAAATCTAATAAAACCAAGGAAATCAACCTTAAAGGAGCCAATAAAGAAGGTATGTCAGGCATATTTAACTCATCTTCAAACAAACTAAATGACATTTAATTTATAAGTATTTTTCTTATTACAACATATAAAAAAAAATATTAGGGCTAACTGAAGATGATCTGCTTGTTTTGGGTCTATTTTTAGAGCTATGTAAGGCCTATTTACTGGCCTAAACAGAGAGCTTTTAATTACAACCATTTGAGCATTATGGGATAAGGGGCAATATACTTGAATAGCTTAAATCTTATATTTCAGTATACTAGGTCTATTATTAGTTATAATATTTATAAATGACTTGTGTAAAATAATTGATAATTTTAGGCTTGCAATAATTAAATTTGCAGATTATACAAATATTTGTGATTGATTGATTGTAGGAGGAAAATTTGTAAGTGATCTCATCTCAATAACTGATGAATATTCTTATAAAGCAAAGAAATGGTTTGACCAAAATCGACTAATTTTTAATTAAAAAAAAATAACATTGTAGTATTTAGAACAAATAGGATCAAAAAAGGATACACCTACCTCTATGCACTTTGCAATTGGATAGGACTTTCAAGTGGCTGAATATACCAAATTCTTGAGTAAACATATTGACCAGTTGTTGAGGTGGGATAAACACATAGAAATTGTTAATAACAAATTAAGCAGGATTGGTTATGGATCTAGAATAACAGCACAATTCCTAAATATAAATACAATAAGAATATATCTATATCATGTAAATTTTAAGACTATTATGAGGTATGGCCTAATGTTTTGGTGATCAGAGAACATTGAGAGCATTTTTGTCAAAATTTTTAAAGAAAAACAAATATTTACAGTATAATCTTTATTTTTTAGTGTAGTTTCAATGTTTAATGTTCCTACATAAACATAAAAACTTATTTACAGAAAATAATACAAATTTTACTTATGACACAAAATATAAACTTTTTAATACATAGACTCTCTCTAACTGAATGGAATCCTGCTTATATGTGTAATAAAGTATTCAATAAGCTTCCAAATGAACTAAAAAGCTTAAAACTTATTATCTTGAATCTTGATATTTTTTTATTTATGTATTGTACAAATGGTATATTTATAAAAGTTTTTTGTATTCATATAAGTATTTTTTGTTGACTTCATTTCACTTTGATTACTATTACTGATTGTACTTAATTGATTTAAAAATAAAGTAGTTTCTATTCTATTCTATTAAACATACCAACAAAAAAAAAAAATTGATGGTCAACGTCAGTTCATCTAAACTAAGTTGTTGAAAAGTAATATTTATCATCTATTATATTTCAAAATTTAATCTTAGGTAGCGACATGGATGCCTTCAACGACAACACCCCCAAAACCGAAATTAACGCAAACGTGTTACCTCCCACTACTGAGAACAGGGTGTCAACTAATGATGTTGTAAATGCAAACAGTTCACCTCCTACTGAACAGGACGTCGCTCCTTCTACAGTTGTTCCTCTAGTTAACGTTGAGACTGATAGTAAAATTATTATAAGGTAAGAACTTTTAAGGCAATCCCTTGTAGCATGATACTCTTGACCATAAAAAATGTTATTTTCAGTGAAACAAATAATAAAGACTCAAATGAAAACGTTACCGCGTCGACAATCAAGTCGGAACCAGTAGTAGAAGTAAACAATACGCCGGCACCGGTGCCAGCGGTACCGACCGTAACGCAACCGGCCGCTCCCATCAAACCGTTGATGAACAAAACTTTCGACGTCAGGAGTATCATCAAAGACAGTCCGAAAGTTATGGTGCCTCCGTTCCCGCTAAACAATGAATGCCGGGACGAAACCGACAGGGTCACTTTGTCGAACGATAAGCTGGTTATGGCTAAAAACGACGTTAATAACAAAGTCTCTATGAAGAACGCAATTAACGATTCACCTCCTAGTTTGCCTTATAAGCCAGGTAAGAAATGCTAAAATAGAAAAAAGAATATGCATACTTGTAAGGTAGAAAGTTAATAGTTAACATAGACAGTTAAAAGTATATATAAAAATCTAAATTACTGTATGCACTTGTGCTTTATAGATTTATATCTTAATTCTTTTTTTATTATTGACAAATTTTAAATTAAATTTCAAAGTCTGTAATTCAAATTTAAAAAAAAAAACTTTTATTATAAATGATACATCTTAGAACATTAAAAGACTAGAATTAGTAAACAACAACTTTGTTCAACGTGTGCACCACGGCAAGAGGGGTGTTTTGTTTACAAACATATTCATCTATTCTCTGTTGTAAACTCTACACACATTTTCAGCAATATATCAACGCATATGATAATGTTAATTTAACTTATTAGTGTTAGATTTTGGATTAAAAATAAAAGGTAGAAATAGATATATCTTATTCTGAGTGCAAAAATTACATCCTCAAAGCAAAAAAAAATGATTAACATTCTTATATCTAAAACCGCTTCTAAAAAATTGGCACACTGCAAGCAAAAAACTGATGTCATCTTGCCAAATGTCAAATGGCTTTGTGTTTACATTCGGCATTTGTGAAGTTCTTTGTTTTTTCTTTAGTTTTTGGTTAAAAAAGGTCTCATTTAAGTGTGTTTGTGCAAAAAAGGCGATTTAAGCCGATCTTTTCACAAGTAAATACCGATACTGTCATAACATCATGATACTGTCATCATAAACGTAGAATAATAAAAACTTATTAAGAAATCTATAATAATTATAAAATATTTAATTTCCATAAAAATGCTTTTTATTAGGTAGGTACCTTAACTCTAATGAAGTACATTAAAAAAACGTATAAAGAACCCATAAACGGTAATATTGTTAATAATTGAAAGCATAATCTATTATTAATAAATATTTATGCAAATATTTTTGGACGATGTCGCTGGTAAAGATTCCTTGTGTCGGTGGAATCAACAATGCGGTGTTGTTGCCCTTTTCTCTAATATAGGGACGTTATCTGCATTCATTTAACTCTGAATATTGACATTTCCATTTCTACATAAGCATTTGGCATCATTGCATCAGAGATGTTGTGAGAGAGAAGACAACAAACTGCCTATAGTTTCACAGCATTGCTAATTCTAGCCTTTCAATGTTCTAAGTGATATACAGTATAATATAGTGTATAACGACGTTAAAGGACCGACGTTAGTTGGTCATTATAACCGAGTCGCTATAAAAACCATTTTTTAAAAATATTTTTTATTTTAGTACAAAAAAGAACGTACATTTTGTATATACAGTGTATCCACCCTAAAGTATTCTCACCCCTATAAAATTTGTGTTTTTGTTTAAAAGAAATTCATAAAAAAATTTGTTTGCTAGGACTCAATAAACACTTTTTGCGCATATGCCAAACTAGTTCCAGGGTCCTAATTATGGGGCTTCAAAGCAGGTCAAATATCAGAAAAACATATTAGGGCATTTTTTAGAAAAAAAATTACGAACGGAATCTTAATTAGCATCACTAAAAACTCCCCTGTACATATTTTTACCCCTGTAATGTACAGGATCTCTGAATAAAATAAAATGTAAAATAAATCTGTAATTGCATTAATTTTAATAAAAATCGTTAATTTGATCCATTTGTCGGGTCACCCTGTATTAGCAACGTAGATTTTTTTGTTAATAGCTTTTGTTTGACAAATAATGAAAAATTAAATTTTTTAGAAACTGATTTTTCGAATGCCATTGATAAACTTCCATTAGAATATCTTTGAAACTTAAGTTTACATGTGGATGGGGCACCAATTCATTATGCTAAGGTTGTTAGAAATTGGCTCAGTCAAATACCTGGATCGGACGAAACAGTCCTTTGATCCATTGGCCGCCGCGGTTTCCGGACCTTACACCGCTCGATTTTTATTTATGGGATACCTTGAAAAATAAAGTATACGTCAGTAGACCACAAACTCGAGAAGAACTTCGCGATGCGATTACTAAAGCTTGTAGGAGCATAATGCAAGCGGAGTTGGTAAAAGTTGTAAGCAATAGTCGTCGAAGAGTTGAAAAATGCTTTCGAGAATTCGGTGGACATATCGGAATGAGCTTTAGATTAATTAAAAAATCAATGATACCTAATGCAGGATCGTCCGACAAATGGGTGTAATTAAGGATTTTTATTGAAATTTATACCACTTTATTCGGACTTACTTAATTACTAAAAATTTGTTCAGGGGGATTTTTGGTGATGCTGATTAAGACTTCGTTGGTATTTTTGTTCTAAAAAATGCTCTAATATGTTTTTCTACAAATTTGACCCCTTTGAAGTCTTATAATTACCCAATAAGTAAGACACTGGAACTGATTTGGCATATGCCCAAAAAGTGTATGCCAAGCCCCATCAAACATATTTTTTTTTTAAATCGACTTTAAACACAAAAAATTTATAGGGGTGGACACTTTAGGGTGGGCACACTGTATGTACTGATGAAATACTTATACAAACAAATTCACTCTGTACGTTTAATAAAGAATTAAAATTATTTAAGTTTGCTTATGCATTTTTTGTTAGTAAGTAAAATAGTAGTTTTTTTCAATAACTTTTCTAAATATCTCAAGGCACTGTTTATTGTTGTAAATCTGTTTTACTGTCTTTTGCGCTTCCACTAAATGTAAAAAAAATTTGAATTGTCTGCATTACTGAAAATGCATGCTTTAGAGTAGGTGGTTGAAAATCAATTGGTTTATCAATTTCCACCACAGCCAATGTGCAGACCCATTCAGATATCCCTCACTTTCATCCCTAGAACTTTTTCGGCGAATCTACCCTGCTAGGGGACGTAAGTCTTCATCAAAAGACTTTTCAGTTGCGTCGGAATGTAATCCCGCTTGTGCAAAACAATCATAGTTCAAGCATATTCAGATTTTGAGGCACAGAGGTTTTTAGAGACCTTATTAATCCCTGAACCATTGGTTGAAGAACTACAATGGTGTTAGGTAGAAAAAAGACCTGTTTTATTCCTTTTAAGTCTTGGGTGTTGACAGTGAGTTGTACAGTTATCTAAAAGCAGCAAAATTTTCTTGTTTCGAAGATAAAGCCGATGTTATAGCTTTGCCGATATAACTACCAGTTTTAATTTTTCTGATCCGGTCATATTCTCTGCTATGAGAACAGTCAGTCTTTTTTGCAAAGTTTCCCTCCCAACACATTTTTCTCTTTACAATTTTAATGTTCGGGCTGGCATCGTTCTAAAAAAAAGGCCAGTGTCATCTGCATTACAAATATTATCGTCATTTTTTATACATTTGGCCAAACTGCAGTTATCGAATCATTACAAATCCCCTCAGGTACATTTGCTACCTCTCTATTTATTTTACCGAAAACAAAGTTGTGTTTCTTTCTAAATAGTTAAACCCTCCCTCTGTACATTTAAAGCAGTCAAACTTAACTTGTCTAACTTGTAAAAATCGCCTCTTTTGGCCCACTTATGGTAATATTACGACTTCTTTGAATCTTAAACCATTTAAATAATGGGTCATCAATGTTTACTTGATCATTACAATGGCTAATTTTTACAACTAAAAAGTTCGTTTATATGTTCGGTTGTTCAGCACGTATTTTAAGCACGGTAGTAGAAAAAAAAAATTGTTTTATTTTCTAACATTTTTAATCATCATTAGGACAATGGGCTCCGGATCGACCAGATGGCAAGAAAATCTATGATAGAGATTTCTTATTACTTTTGAGGTCTTTCCCAGCAAGTCAACAGAAACCCGAACATATTGCTGACTGCTATTTACAAGCAGATAGAAATGTTAGTATTAAACACTCGTTTAAATTAAAATCGGTTTTTAATTGGTTTTGTCATTGTAGAATCAGTTTGATGGTCGTCTCTCTGTTGGAGGCCGTACCGATTTCAATCCTATTTATCAAAATTATGGAGGTAAATCTGGATCTAGAGGGGTAAGTAATATCATTAGTTATTTACATTCAAATTATCAATTGAATATGTTCTTAAACATGATGATCACCAGTAAAATAATCGATGAAAGTAGTGAACTGAATCGAGTCGTGACGATAGCTATCTCTGAATTTTCCGTCAAGTTTTTTTTTATTAAAAGAACTTAATGATAGATGAAGAAATTAAAGAGTGATATTTGTTTTTAGGCTCCACCGAAACGCAATAGCCAACAAGGCAAAGTGGGAAGTCGAAGCGGTGATAAGTCTTCAGCCAAACCGGCACCCAAAGTCTCGATATCCCTCAGGGGAGACGTGAAACTGCACGAAGCTGAAAACGCTTGGAAACCAACAAGATTCCAAAAAGGTAAATTAATTTCTTTTTTCAATTTTAACCGTAAATCTTTTCGCGAATCACTTAAAAAATATTTAAATTGCTTTATTATACCTCGAATAAATGATAAAATACAAAACATAAATTAAAAATAAAAATTATTGATATTTGCCAGTAATTGATTGATATGTCCTTTTGTCTAAATACAGTTTAAAATTCTTTTAGTGAAAAATAATTGCTCATTTCGAAATAACTCATCAGCAGTTAAAGTTTTCACCATTAATTACTCTCTTGTGTTTATTGTATTTTCGTAAGGAATTACAATACTAGATAATTAGATTTTTGCATATATACAAAAATCTAATCGACTTAGGTCTGGACTTCATGCAGGCCCAAGGTCTTTGACTTCCCCGTCATACCCAATAACTAACAGAACTAACAATAAGTACATAATAGGTAATGTTACTAAATGTGAGTTTTAAATTTATAACCACCCATCAAAGTAACTAACATGAACAAAAATACATTCTGACAGGACACATTGAAAAATCTGTTCACACCATGTATATTTTAAGTAAAAAATTAAAAGCCAAGTGGAAAAATGTTATGGATTTAGAAAAAAATCAAAATGTTGCTGGTGGCGTCCTCTAAGACATAATTTTAAAAAATGATAATTTTAAAATTTGCCATATAAAAATAAATGAAAATTTTAAAACGAAAAATAAATGGTAAATTTATGGCCAAAATCCAAAAAAGTAACAACTGTATTTTCAACCTGTATCTTGGTTGTCTTTGACTTTCTGACTAGAAAAATTTAACTTAACCTCATTTTTCTTTTAAAAGGAATCTGCTGCTAAAATATTTACCATTATTTATGGGACATCCTATATAAAAAAAAACTAATAACATTTATAAATCAAAGTGCACAAAGTTAAATAAACATGAATACTTTAAAAATTTTAAATAATATGAGCGATAAAACAATAACTATTAAGAATTTTTCTAAAATACCAATTAGAATCTATGAAGTCTTGAACTGTATAATATGGTTCTAAATCAAATTTTTTTAAATTTTTGGTTTAAAATGGCTAAAATTGAGTTATAATTTCAATTCAGCAGGAATCATAAAAAAATGTTATACAAAAATAAGGGGGTCCTCTCTTAGTTGCAGTGAGCCTGCGTGTTGGAAAAATGAGGCTGGCATAATGGGTAGGAATTGTGGTGTATTGAAAAGAAACATCAAACACTTACTTCACACTATATACAATTCAGCAGGTGTGAGTAGTTGAAGATCTCTAAATCTTCCCGCATGTATGTGTTTTCCGAAGATTGGACATTTTCCGTACAGTCCTTTTTTGAGAACAACGGTTTGCATCAGTACTCTTACCTCAGAAGATTATGCCATACCTGAGCACTGAGATTAAACGTTTGCAAAACAGACAACCTTGAAATGTTCTATATTAAAATATTTCAACATTACTTTAAGTAGTACTATGCTGTGTTGACCTTTCTGCAAACATTCATCAAATGCTCAGTCTCATCCAGATTCTGATTGATATTAATGCCTAAGAATTTTGTACTGTTTGCCAACTTGATTATTAATTAAAATTTGATCAGGAATCTCTTTTCTTATTTGTTTCTAGATCTCGTTTCTTATTTTGGTACAAAAACAGACCAAATTGGTCTTGTTATTGTTGATATGTATATTGAATCTATCTGAAGAGTTCTAAGAGAGTTGCTGAGAATAACTACTTTTTGCCGCCTGTCAAGTATGTAGGACTCAATCTTATCAATTTTAAAGTTGCACGATGCATGCATGCAGCCCTTCAAGATTTTCTCGATAAAATCGTATGTTGCTGTCTTAACAGATATTTCACTGTGGTAACCATGAGAAGATTTACTTATTAGTTTCCCAGCATAGAAAAATGGCAAAAGCCTTATGCACACAGCAATCTCAAAGTAACATAATAACCTGCTTTATTCTTGTTTTTCAATTTTGGTTATTTTTAAACAAATTTTAACTGGTGTCAACTATGAATTACAAGAATTTTATGTCAGAATGAAAGTTAAAAGTGTTTGCCCTTGGACAGGATTTACTAATTAAATATTATTTAAAGGTGACGGCAGCGCAGAAGAAGACAAAAAGACCGAAGAATTATATAAAAAGGTGCGTTCTGTTCTGAACAAACTCACCCCTCAAAAATTCGATACCCTCGTAAACCAAGTCAGGCAGCTGAGAATCGACACCAAGGAAAAACTTGTAGGAGTCATTAATTTGGTGTTTGAAAAAGCCACGGACGAACCCAACTTCTCTGTTGCGTACGCCATGATGTGCAAGGAAATACAAAACATGCAGGTAACTTCATATTTGAAAACTCTTTAGAGAGAATTTAAGAAGGAAAAACTCATTATAACAAATTGTTTTTAAATTTAGGTGCCAGCTGGAGACGAGAAAAAAAGTGTCGCGTTTAGAACTTTGTTGGTAGGCAGGTGCCAACAAGATTTTGAGAAAAACTCGGTTGATGAAAGCGGCCGAAGTGCCAAAATAAAAGAGATTGAGGAGTGCACAGATCCTGTAAGTGTAATTTTTAAATATTTTTATATATTTTTCTAACTTTTGTTGATAAAGTGATGATATTTTATTAAAAATAGATGAAAGTAGTGATCTGCACAATACTTTGATGAGACATTTAATCTGAAATATTTATTTCAAATAAAAATTTTATAACAGTAGCAATGGAAGGGACTGAACTTTTTTATATTTTTAGGAAAAGAAAAAAGAGCTTCAGGAGGACCTTGAAGAATATGATAGAAGACTTAGGATGAAATCTGTAGGAACTATTAGGTTTATAGGTGAATTATTTAAGCAACAAATGCTAACGGCGAACATTATGCGAAGATGTTTACAAACGCTACTGGACAATAAAGATGAGGAAAGCTTAGAGGGGTTGTGCAAATTGCTTACCACCGTTGGCAAAGCGCTCGAATCGAAAAATATGGATTTGAGTAGTATATTTGACGAAATGAAGCTAATTACTCAGGGCAAAAGGCAAAAAGTTAGCAGCAGACTAAGATTCATGTTGCAGGACGTCATTGACCTTAGGGATTCGAGATGGGTAAGTGGTTTTTTTTGTAGAGCTATAACTTCATATTAGAAAATATTCCAAGGTCTAATTGGAAATTTTCATTTTAGAAACTTTCATTTTAATTTAATCTTCTGAACATTTTCATTATTATTCAAATTAACAATAAGAATAATGGATAAGGATAAAAAAAACTAAGACCACTTGATTAATAAATACTAAATAGAATAAACAAATTACAGATCCCATCCAAGTACCAACTGAAATAAGTAATATCGTAAATAATTAGAATAACTTGTCAAACTCTTTATAACAATCAAACATTTTTGTGACACCATGTATTAAAAATGTTTATCTTAGCCTAAGCCATAAATTCATGCCAAAACAGTTTGAATATTAATCACAGGAATGTAAATAGTAAACGTTAGAATTAGAATTAGTAACCGTTAAAATTAGTAAATGTTTTTTTTACTTGAGGACATAAATAGAGAAACTTTTTGTATTAAATATTATAAATTAAATAGGTCTCGTTTGAAGCAGTTCGTTTTTGATTGTGAAGAAGCCTATTTAGTATTAAAATGCCTCGAGCTATAAATTTATCTGAACAAATAAAAAAACTTATAATTGAGAAGCACAATGCGGGAGTGAAACAAGTAACAATCGCTAGAGAACTTGATCTTCATAAAAGTGTCATTTGTAAACAAATCAAATTGTGGCAAACTATAGGCACTACTGCCAGCATCTCTAAGCCAGGTAGACCCAAAAAAACAACATCTGCAACTGACAAGCTAATTAGACGATGTTCTATAAGAAATTCATTTTTCTCCGCCGAAGATATAAAAAAGGCATATCCCATCATTTCCCTTTCAGTTCGATCTATTCGAAGACGTTTATGTGACTCCAACTTAAAAGCCAGGAGACCGGTAAAAAAACTTTTCATTTCAACGAAAAATAGACAAATTCGTTTAAGATTTGCAAAAGAACACTTATATTGGACCTATAATCATGGGAAAAACGTTTTATGGTCAGATAAAAGTAAGTTCAATTTATTGGGGTCAGATGGTATGAGATGGGTTAGACGTCCCGAGAATGAAAAATTCAACCCAAAGTACACTATTCCCACAATCAAATATGGAGGCGGTAATGTGTTGGTGTGGGGATGTTTTTCCAGGCATGACGTTGGTCCACTGGTGAGAATAGATGGGATCATGAATAGCCAATATTATCTAAACATCTTAAGGAATAATATGCTTCCCTACGCCGAGGATAAGTCGCCGTTAATTTGGAAATTCCAGCATGATAACGACCCCAAGCACACTTCTAAAATTGTTAAAAATTTCCTAACCTCTCAACAAATTCAAGTTCTGAAGTGGCCAGCTCAAAGTCCAGATTTAAATCCTATCGAGAACTTGTGGAAGCATCTAGACAAAAAAGTTCGACAAAAAAATCCGAATAAGTTCCGAAATAAAAACGAATTATTCCAAGTCCTAAAAGAAGCATGGAGTGAAATTTCCGGAGATATTATACACAATCTTCTTGAATCTATGCCAAGACGGTGTAGTGAAGTTGTGAAGAATAACGGTTATGCCACAAAGTATTAGTGTGCTTTTATCCACATTTTGTATTATAACATAATTATGTCATAAAAATAAAAAGTTTCTCCTTTTTTGTCCTTAGAGAAAATAAATTTTGTTTGCATATTTTGTAATAAATGATTTGTTTTCAATTTTTTTTCTAATTAATTTCGTCACTACTAGATATAACTATAAACATTATTTACAATTACTTCGAATTAGTTTTAATAAGAAAAAAATAAAAATATTAAAAGTTTCTCCACTTTTGGCCGGCACTGTATATAGACACACATCAAAATGGTTTAGCAGACAAAAGTATTAAAAGACATTTAAATAAAAATTAGGAAATTTATTTGGAAAATATTGGAATTAAATGCAATTTATTTTAATCTGAATTTATTTTAAACACTGCTGAACAATAATTTATCAAAAATACAAAAATTTATTGTAGTATATTGGGGGATTAATAATATTTGACAATTTAAAAAAACACATTATCGAAATAACAAAATTTAACAGGCAAGACGCGATTTTTAAAACTTAAGACTTGGAAAAACTTAAAAAAAAAACTTGTATTTTGGTGAACTTATGGATCAAAATATTAACTTATTATTTGAAACTAAATATAACAAAATTAACGTCCCGTAAATGGGAATTATTATAGAGTGCCGAAATTTTGGACTTGCTTCTATCAGAAAAAAAAGGCAAAACTAGAACCTGATAAATCATGCAAAAAGCTTTGGACTG
The DNA here is from genome assembly GCF_022605725.1 of Anthonomus grandis grandis. Lineage (NCBI taxonomy): Eukaryota > Metazoa > Arthropoda > Insecta > Coleoptera > Curculionidae > Anthonomus > Anthonomus grandis. Next base: position 12,181,834 of record NC_065558.1, read on the forward strand.
CTTTAAAAAACATAATACTGGGTATGGCAGTGGAATGTGATGTTTTCCTCTATACTGTAGTGATTAGAAAATTTGTTGTAAAAAGAGGTGAAAATCAGAAAAATAATACTCATTGAATGCAGTTCTTAATAGTCCGAAAATCTGAACCTCCTTAAGTCAGGAGAACGTAGAATGTGCTGGACAGGCAAGGTGTCCATTTCGGAAAATTAATCTCCTAGGAAACTTATTCTTTAAAAACTGCAAAACCATTCTAGCCATATGATTAGTTGCCCCATCCTGTTTAAACCATATTTCGCGATCCTCAACTTTTAATCTACGTAATTCGGCAGTAAAAAATATTTGTATCATTTTCAAATATCGCTCCAAAGTAACGTTTACAGTTTGATCGTTCTCTTCAAAAAAATCCCGTCCAATAATTCCAGAAGTTGCAGTACCGCATCAAACCGTAATTTTTTCAACATGTTTAAAGGTTTGTCATGCAACTGCCTTTGTTATTCTGCACACTAATATCAAAAGTTTTTTTTTATTTACAAAACCCGATAAATGAACTGCATACCATACCATAACAAACACGTCAGTCATAAATAGAACTCCTTCACTCATTCATGTGTCAGGCAGTGGCGTGTTAAAATGTGTCACATTCCAGTGCCGTATCATGTACTAAATCTTGTCAGAGAATTGTGAACTCCCACCCAATTTAACTGTCCCAAATTTTACAAATTACTTTTGTATAAGATAAAATGAGAACAAAAATTGTTAGTTATTTTTATTGTATCTTATATAATTTGCATAAATAGTCAATAACTTAGACTTATTTAATAGCTATGTTGTGTTACATTTGTGCTAAATAAAACTTAAGGGTGGATTCGCTAACACCATGAGGTTTATACCGATGAATGGCGTTTGATAGTAGCCCCCCTATAGTATTAGACAAAAATAGTAAATTATATTAAAACCAGGTCAGAAAATTGTAACTTCCACCCAATTTAAGTGACCCAAATTTAATAAATTACTTTTTTATAAGTATATTTAATAAGGCAGATAAATGTTCTGCAAAGATAAACTTGTATTCTAATAGCAAATTTACTAATACAATTTTTAGCTTTTCCCTGATATCATCATCATCATCAATACACCGTGGGCAAAATAATAATAAATAGTAAATTCAATGCTGCGGGACCCGACAATATATAATAACCCTTTTAAGTTGTCTTTTGTTTCCTTTGGTAAAGATGTGTCTTCCTAATATCGTATGCACATTACTAATATTATAAATATAGTTGTTTTATTAGGAAATTTACCAAAAGCCTGGAGGTAATCTATCTATCTGTATTCCTATTAGTAATATTTTAATTGAATATTTAATTCCTAAAAACTAATCCTCAGAATCCCAGGATTTTCGTCCAGTGTTTCTACTAAATGGAATTTCTAATATTCTTAAGTGATTTAGATACAATTTTCTTCTTACCTTATAACTATTGATACTCATCCTATAAAGCAGTCTGAATTAGTATACGTATAATGATATGGTTTTATCTTTTTTTTAAGACATACTTGTGGAATCGTACACAGAGGGTGACAGCTTTTTTAATTAAAAAAAATTAAATTTCAGGGGTGCCGCAAAAATCAATTCTTGGGCCTCTTTTATTTCTTCTTTACACGTCCGCCTACCAGACATTTTATATTCATCATGAATTCACCAGTATGACGTTTTAGTTGAGCATAATTTGAATAATGAACTTAATTTCGCAGTTTTTAAAAGAACATAACTTAGTCATTAACCTCAAGAAGGCCAACATGATACTATTTTCTAATAAAAATTAGCGCAAAAATATTGTTTTGTCCGTCAATATTAGTTTGAACGACACATTGAATCCCATTTTCAGATAATATGAAAGTACTGGGTTTAACTTTGGATGATTCTCCGAGGTTCAGAGATTATGTCAGTATTTTGATGAAGAGGTACTATTTGCGAACGCGCATGCTTTTTGCTATCAACTCTAAATTTTAAAACTAGGAAAATACTTATTGAAACGTTTGTTTTATCCTCTCCAATTTTTGATGTATTTTCGCATATTCTAAATATGCGCGATTTCCACTGTAGTACTGGGGCCGTATTTTTGAAACCATTCAAATTTGATTCGCATACGAAATTAGAGAATTTCGCACGAAAAATCGATATTCGTATTTTCGACCGCATCGTATGCGAACTTTTTCGCATGCGGTGTTTCGAATGGGTATATACCATTCGAATTTCAAAGTTCGTGTGCGATTTTCAATTTGATTCTGCCAATTGTCTTGTTTTGATTTTAAACTAGCTTGTTTTTTTTTAATTTGTGTGAGTTCATTAAGTATTTTCGTAGTGTTTTTTTTGCTGTTTATTGAGAAAAAAAACAACTATAATTAAATGCCAAGATTAAACAATCTTGTGCAAAGAAATGTCGTCGATGCACTGGAAGAGACTGAAATTCTGGCAGATAAAAGGAATAGGATGTACTCTTCATTTCATGACCCATTTGAAATGTATTGAGATGCTCAATTTATTAAATTATATAGATTAAGCAAGCCTTATTACGATGGAATTGATGTGGTCTTTATGTGCAGCAGGGAGACTGTGTAATCTGTCGGCTACTTTTATCCATAAGACTTGTGCAGTTTTAGCTGAAAAATCTTGGGTGAATTTGCCCGACTTTAATTCCGGGTGCTCTGCCATAAATGAAATTAGTGCCTTCTTTTGCTCACTCGACACAAAATCGCAATATTTTTTATTTTTTGAATCCAACTTAAAAAAAGTCAATTTGAAAAACCCAAGAAACGCCATGAAAAAAACCTCAAAATTCCCTGATGTTTTTAAACTTAAATTTTAGGTTAGGTTAAAAAATCTTTATGTTGATCATCCCGTTTGACATGGCCTCCAATAGCACTCGACTTTGCTACGTTGCCACTACATTTCATGTTCGTATGCGAATGAAATTTCGGATGCTGTTCAAAAATGCACTTTTTAATTCGTGTGCGAATTTTGCCGTTCGCATTCGAAGATTCTCGCATGGTTTCAAAAATACGGCCCCTGGAGCTCTAACGGGACGTAAAGATTGTCTTCATGTAACTTATTCCTTATTGTTTAAGCAGTGGCAATAGGGCCATGAACATTTTGGAGCTCACTTAGCTGGTTGGTAGTAATATTACATAATGCCCGAAGGCGAATAACCCTATCATGTATAGGTTCTGTTGCTCTCGTTAAACCAGTATGTCTTTCCCTTACATCATTACTATTTTCAAATATCTGTTACAACTTTCCTTGGTAGAATTTACAGCTTCTGCGACGTCGTGTATGTGTTAATACCACCCTCTATCAGACCAACAGCTCGTAACTTGTTTAGCGATCACATTGTTAACACATAAATTCTCACTACACTGACAGCAAAAATTGTACTAAATACGCCTTGAAGAATTTAAATTATTTATTTAATGTCAACAAGAATAATATGATTAACATGATAATGTATGTTCAAAGGAATGTCTAACAAATAATGAACAAAATTTATCTTGGAAACAAATTTTGTCTAAAAATAAAACTGCTTTTTTTCATTGTCCTCCTTTGATCTGTGTAGTATACTTAATATGACAGAAGTACCAAAATAATTTCTTCGAAGTTTTTCGTTTAACCATAAAAAAATTTCCTTCTAGATGCCTAGACGCGGCGACTCTAATCCCAAAACGATAGACCAGATCCAAAAGGAGGCTGAGACCGAACAGGTGATGGTTCAGGTAATGAACCAGTCGATGAACATGCCGCCGCCCATGAAGAGAGACGACAGGAGCGGCGGAGGAGGAGGAGGCGGCGGTCCAAGGGGCGGTTCGCGGTCGAAAGTTAACGATGAGGGATGGAGTTCAGTGGGAAGAGCAAATAGGACCCCGTTCTCGATACAAACTGATAAAATTAGAACAAAAACGGTTAGTTATTTTGATTAGGTAATTTGCATAAATAGTCAATAACTTAGAATTATTTAATAACTAAGTTGTGTTACATTTATGCTAAATAAAAGTTAAGGGCGGATTCGCTAACACCATGAGGTTTCTACCGATGAATGGGGTTTGATAGTAACTTCCCTACAGCCTTTAGATAAAAGAAAATTTTTTGTATTTTTTCCTTTTTGATTTTTATGCGTTTTTATATGTTTTCTTCTGTGATATTAAAAAAAAAATGTTTTGTTATTCTCATTGCTATTAATGGAAATTCTCGCATTTATAAAGAAGTAGAGGTGCGTTATAAGAACGAATTAAATGGGTACTTTCGCCTCATGAAAGTTTCCCCACATCTTTATGTGCAATTAACGTTAAAAAAATACACCAATCTTGGGAGAATACCTTGAGATTAACAAGATTTAGACTGAGATTAAATGAGATTAACAGCTTTATTAATTGCAAAAAGGAAATGATCATATTCTAGGAATCAGGAATTTCAACCTAGAATAATTTGGTATTTAAATTATGCAACAAAACAAAAAGGAAACAACTGCAATTAAAAATACTGACTATTCAAAATCATGAATTTCTTTAGTTTCTTTTGAAACTGTTTTCTTTACTATAGATATATTCCATGTCCACTGGAAACTTATTTGACTTTATAGTTTGACCCCATATACAAGAGAGGATTCTTTTTTTACTACATTATGAACATATAAAGGTAATTCATATTTGTGTATATTGTGTAGGTTTAAATACTTATTGCCTTCATATAATCTCCTTAGTAGGATAGAAGTGTGAAAATTATACATATTTTTTTTAATAGCTCTATTTTAAAGAGTCAATTCAGTTTTTTTTGTTCAATTTTATAATATTTTTTTTATTAAGCAACTAAAAATACACAAAAAATCTCTTTTTCTCTTGTATCAAATGTATTATTTTGCAAAAGAAAAATCAATTTATAGCTAGATAAAACTATAATACTATAAAATCAAAAATTATTTGTGACCAAAGCAAAGATATTTTTTATGTAACACTGTACTTGTGGTACTGTCATTATTTGATTATGGGGATGTGGTTTATAGCGAATAACTATTTTGAATGGCAGAAAAATCTATACAAGAAATGAATAGAGTTTGTCTAGCTAAGGAAAGGTACACCATCTGTTTCAAAGCTGCGCCAAGTTTTGTCCCCTAATAACGCGCGATTAGCGACAGAAGCGCGCCTTTTTTTAATTTTTATTTTAAAAAAGTTAATTTATATTATTTTAAATAATAGTGTATTGTGTTTTTTTTTACATTCGTTAGGTGCGCTGCTTAGTCTGGAATATGAGACAAATTAATATTTAAATTTTCCTAACTAAAATTTAACAGATTGTTGGCTGCCTCTCTGATTTTGTGCAAAGCATAGAATAAATAATTAACTAACAAAAATAGAAAAATTATAATTATCTTACTCGTATTATCAGGATTAGGATATAGAAACCCAAAAATAAACTTCGAAAATAGGACCATAAGACTTCTCAAAAATATAATTTTATAGGATATTATTATTTAAATACACATAACTATACATAATTCGGATAAGTCCTAAATTATGCATCGCACATGATGGTAAATAATAATAAATTGGGTCGGCCAAAGCACCTGTGAAAAAAATATTATAAATAATTCTTAAAAGTTATAAAAGATAATTCGTCTACCTGTTTTCAAAAAATGACCTGTCTGAAGGATATACAGGTAGCTATTTTTTTAATTGAATAATATTTGAACCGTAATACTCTTTTATCTAACATATCGCCTTCCAGGTAACAGTATTTAGTATTTATTTTAAGAAAAGAAAAAAGAGCCATCATAAAGTTAGGCGAAAAGGAAAAAGGTTATGATGTCTGTATAATTCTTATAAATATAATTAACTACCTGTTAGATCCAGAGCCAGGTCCAATTTCTTTTTAAAAATAGCAGTTTATAGAAAACAGCGCAAATATTTAATTATATGCGGTCTAGCTATTAAATAACGATACTGCTCATGAAAAAGAACTTTATTTTAAAAATTATTCTACAATAACATCCCGTCGTCACATACCGTTCCATTCGTTTTTTTCCCGTTAGTCAAAGGTGTACTGAATCTTCGGAAATAGGAAAAAAGTCACAGGGTGTGATATCAGCTGAGTACGGCACTAAATAACGCGTCGCAGACAGCGCGTTATGGGCAAAATTGTCTACATGTTCTATAAAAAAAAATTGACAGTTTATCTACGTTTACTGTCATTAAACTGTATAACTCGACCTGGACGTTAATTAAACTTGAGAAAACTGTTCACCATGGGCCTTTTTCAACAACTTTAGCACTGAGAGTTTTTTTTTATTGTAAAGAGAAATTGCACATTGATCCGTTGCTTCGGACACACGTCATACATGATTTCGTCTCAAATGATTATCGCCACCAAAAAAAAACGCGTTCTTTTTTAAACTCTATAGAAAAAATACGTAGAATATTAGGCTTTTTTAATCTAGGACGCATTCTGCACACGCAGTCTCGTTATTTAATAGCCAGACCGCGTATATACAAACTTATAATTAATACAGATTATTCCTAAAAAAGATAAGTAAAGAATCTAACCATTTTTTTAATAACAATTTTAATTCAAATGGTTGTCGGTGTCCGTTTTGGAATAGCTGTATTATATAGGTTATTATTCGAAACATTGTGGTACTTGCGTAAATTAAGGCTTTGTCTTTGTAATTTTAGCCTCAGGCCGACGAACCGTTGGGTTCCAGCTCCATATTTTGTAACTGGGGCAAGGGCGCCGCCGGTACTAGGAATACTCAACCTAATGCCAATATTTATGCCGCTCTAGAATCAGTTGATATGGACAGAAGGCCTACCTCAATGAGTAAGTAATTTGGTTATAGTTTTTTTTTACTAATTTATTCTACCCGTTCCTCTTAAGAAGTGGTGTCCTAATTGACAAACATTTAAAAAGTTGAGACATGAAATCAAAACTGCATAGTTTCCAAAATGTGTGTAAATTTTTTTGCATTAATTACACCATCAATTATGTTTAACATAGCTGTAGCACAATAAAAACCAGGCCGAAAGCCATATTAACCATCAGGCTATACTTATAGGTCTTAAGTCATTAAAGCAAGAAACATGGTATCGAATCAGGACCAGTTTCCATTGATTTCACCTCAAAAATATGTTTTTTAACATTTGCTATAGTGACAGAGAGAGTTTTTAAATAAAAGGTTGTGACAAGGGTAGTTTTCTTTTGATTTAACTAAAATTTATTTAGTTGTTGCTCTGGCGGTCCATTGTTTGTGGATAACTGCAAAAAGTGTGTGTTTAGAGTTTTAGGGTCATTAAAAGGAGGAGGAATCAAAGGTTTACTATCTTATAAATATTAAAATCGTATATTTTCCTCAATAATAACCGAGAATCTCTGCCATAGGTATTTACAGTGTGCTATAAAAATCTTTCTTTTTTTATTAGCTATAGCAATTTCTGATCCGTTTGAAATATGTGGAGATCCTGTGATGTGACTATCAGATCTCAAAGATTACTAGACATATTCGTTACCCGCGTAGGAACAATTTAGGTTAAATAATTGATTTAAGTGAACAGAAGAAATAGTATCAGAGAGTGTCACAGTTTGACGCTATTTATATCCAACGAGTTTATGTAAGTCTTCTCCACATTCACTCCATCACAGTCCAGTATTAACTCTGAGAGAGTATCTCTGAAGGCGTTGATAATATCAGAAAAAATATTATTTTGCGATCTATATAGAAAACCAATACAAAACTTTTGCATGTTAACAACAAACTCAACTCAAATCTCTTCTAAGCATTCATGAAACCTTGTGGGTAAAATATAAGAAAATATATCCCTAATATAAAAGCAAACTCGACCACCTCTCTAATCGGGATATTTTCTTATCAGACTATAACCATCGATACTTACCGCTCTAGACGGCATACTTTTATTTAGACAGGTGTCCGAAATACCCAGAAAATCATACGGCTTGAGAGTCTCAGCAACGCTACCAGATCGCATGGTGATTGGACAATGATTGCACATTTAAATACGCAACGCTAAGTTCCTTATAACGAGAAATTTCGTGTAGTTTAAAATAGTATGTCCCTAAAAATAGAAATACGCAATTATATGAAGAATTTATAATTAAATATTAACCATGTTAAATAGGATAATATAGAATCATATACAAAAAAATCAAACGATAGGAAACGACATTCTTTTTTTCTTCACACTCTTTTTTCAGACAACCCTCGTCGTAATAACAAAAGTACAGTATTATTCGGATATAACGAACCCTAAAAATCACTCAAATTGGTTCGTTTTGTTCGAAAACCAGTAAAACATAAATTATATCTACATATTTTGTGTACTAATTAATAATAAAAAGTAAATAAAAGTAAAACCAAGTGATAAATAATAATGTATTTCTTTAAATATAAAAAAATTATATACAAATGTGTAGTATACAGGGTGGCCCATCAAAAATAGTCCAGCAAGGTTTGGGGCCCTTTTTTTAAAAAAATGTAAAAATGCTTGGACTCGTCGATTTTTGATTTTAGGACAAATTTTTTAATACTTGCAACCCCTTGGCGGGGGTTGCAACTACCCTTGTGGTTACAACCACCGCAGGGACGACATTCACCTTTATTTTTTAAATAGGAAGGGGTGTATTATGATACATCTTTTGAAAGGGCATTCAATTTTCTTTACAATAGTGCTTTGTTTCTTTAATGGGAGCTACGCACCGCCAAGCAATGGAATTCTAAACATTTTACTGGTTATGGTAGGTGTGAGTAAAAAATCGTTTTTAAACTGTCAAAAATCAGTCAACAATCCGACTTTATCTTCAGTAAACAAGTTGATGTGAATTATAATAAGAATTATTATAGTTATTTCTGTGCTTTTCTTTCGATTTGATAAAAATGGTTCATTAACCAATAACTTCCTTTTTTTTAATTCCTGACATGTTGGTCGCCACCAAAACAGTAATTTTAGCTTTGGATAACTTTCTTCCAGCACAGGTTTCACCCATAAATTTTTCTGCCGTCATTTTGTAAAATAGACCCGTTTCATCCGCATTAAAACTGTCCTTGTAGTCACAATTATCTCGCATACTGGGCGAAGCATTTTTCAACCAATCACTCACGACATCCATATTCACTCACATGTTGGCAGATTCGGCAACAATTTTTGCCCTTCGGGTATTTTGTCTTTTCTTAAACCGTTCTATCCAACTTTTAGAACACTTTAGAGTCCGTTTTCTCAGTCTTACAACCCAATTTATTAGCATTTTCTTGTAAAACACTAACACTAATAGGGAAATTTTCTTGACTTTTTTGGGTAAACCACTCAAGTAGTCCTTTATTAATCTCTTGATGTGCTGATTTTTTTAACTTCTTACACACATATTCTGTTTTATCATACACCAACAAAATGTTCTGCCTGTTTTTCCATATGGTAGAAATGATAGATTTCATAAGATTTAAATCTTTACATACGTACTCCACTTTGGATATTTTTTTAAAATAATCTCATACGTTTTATTATAGCCTCGCGAGGCAGCAAGGACGCTTACAGTTCAAAGGGTCCGAGTATGGAACGCAACTCGTACAAAAGTGGCGGCTACGACGGTCGCAATTCCCGTTCCGGATCGCAACATCGCGACACACCGATGCGCGGACCGCCGCTTTCGATGATGGGACCGCCACAATCTAGAGCACCGTCCTCCTACCAGATGGCGCCGCCACAGCAACAACAGCAGCAGCAGCATCAACCCAGCCAAGTCGCGAACACGCCTGCGCAACAACCACAAACCCCGGCGATGCCTAAACTTACCGTGGAGCAGCTCGAGAGGCGGATACGAGTCGCCTTGGACGAGAGGCTGACCGGTAGCATTAAATCGTGCGACGAGTACTTCCAAGACATCGCGGCCGTTGTGCCGCCTAGTGATTATTCAAAAGTTGTATATGAAAGGTGAGTGATTTTTTGGTCATTTGTCTGTTTTCATAATTATTTTTGCATAAATAGTCAATAACTTTGCCTTAAATCAGTGGCTTAGCTATGTTACATTTGTGCTAAATAAAATTTAAGGGTGGATTCGCTAACACCATGAGGTTTTCGCCGATGAGTGGCGTTTGATAGTAGCCTCCCTACAGGTACAATATTAATCGCGTCAACTTAATATCTTTATGGTTTCTTAGATACAGTTACTGTACTGTAAATCTTTCATACAGGGTGTTATTTTGAAAAATTTCCAGCCTTAATATCTTTTTTGCAGTTAAAGATATGAAAAATCGAAGACATCAGTTTTTAAATGAATATTTTTAGCCTTCTTGTTTTAACCACCTATAGGAAGGATAGATGTCCTTAGGATCTTAAATGGAAATGAGAGTCAAGTGGCACATCATTTTAAAGGACGTTCAATTAGCTTTTCATTGATATCCTACTTTATTGCTTTTTGTCTAGAGGTTTCGGAATAAATGGGTTTCAAAGTTTCAGGAACTAGCCTGCATTGAGATTTTAGTTTTTACGGTAGTGTTTACATTAAGTCTCCTTACAGTAATGATTGATCCTTGTACAAATTATTTGAAGATTAGGTTACACCGTTAAAATCGTCAAATAACAGGAAGAAAATCTAGTTTATTAATTGATTTATATTTATTTTAATTTCGCAAAAATAACTTTTTATCTTCCCTAACCTATTCGAAAACTTCACCGGAAATTGACGGGATTCTGCTGCAATTCGCCTTTTAAGATCAGCAATATCAGCAGGTTGTGTTTTATAAGCAATAGATTTAAGATGGCCCAAAGCAAAAAAAAAAGTCTAAGGGTGTTAAATCGTAACGTGATAAACCTAAGTGATCTTGGATGCCATTCCTTTGGTCCCCTTCTGCCAATCTATCCGGGAATCTCTCGTTCAAGAGTGATTGATCGGCTTTTTCTTTGATATATGTTGAAACATGCGCTTTCTTCAGTTGCTTTCTTTATCTTCATATACTTAATATTACTCTTCATTATTTTCTTTTACTTCTCGTAATAGTCCGCTACAATCTTCTATTTTACATGCATATAGTTACAAAGACTTTAGACCTTCTTTGCTCAAGAAAGGCAATCAATTGATTTTCGTTACTTTTAATGATAAAGGCATTATTCTGTGTCCTTATTTTTATATATCGCTGATCCAGGCATCTGTTTACTATCCTTCTTTCCAATCTTTGTTCTAATAGTAATTTCATTTCTTTTACATGAACTTCTTCTCTCTTTATTTTGTGTTTTATTTATTCTTCTTGTCATTCTTGTTCTTTTTTTCATTATCCTATGCCCTTAATCTCATATATCGTTATTCCCTTTACTAATATGGTGGGAGCAAACACAAGACTCGTAATCCATTACTCTTATATACATTTCTATTCTCTTCCACATGTGTTTTTTTCCCTCTTTATTATCATTTTTCATATTATCAAGATAATGCGGTGCAGCACCGTCCTACTGTAATGTTAACAAATTCTCTTGTAAAACTGAATCACCCTCTGTATCAATTTGATACATATATTTACAAATATGTATCAAAGATATTTGGAAATATATATACATACATTTGTTTCTTGATCATGTATCACCCATGAGGTTCCCTATATAATATTAGGGTATAGATCATCTGTCAACAATCACCGCTGAAACGGGTATTCAGCCGAATATTAGGGATGGTTCTGACTTGATATTATGATTTCACAAATCTTTATTCTTTCATCAAAATCATCCTTACAGAGTTCTTGAAGCATCTGCATTTTGTATGGATGGAGTCGATTGTCAATCAATAACGGCTATCAATTTTCAGTGCCTATCTTCTTGTCTCGTGATTTTTCTGTCTGTTCTAATATTATCCGCTAGGGCTGGCTTGCACTGCAGAAAGTTATGCAAAAACCTTAATTTGAGCTCCTTCATTCATTTTTTTTCTATTGCTCATCAAACGAGTTTCTGAAAACTTTGTCACCAAATCCAGCACATATTGCTGACCTACTTTTGATTTCTTGCATTGAAAATGCCGTCCTTCATGCTCACTCTGTAGTTTCAGTTTTTTCTTGAAGAGAATAAACCATTCTCACACTTTATGCAATTAGTAGAAGTTAATAACTGAACTGAACATTGAATAACCCAACCAGCAAAAGTGAATTAACAATAATTCCTGTTTTAACTATATTAACTAGGTACTCAAAGTACCATCGAAATTTGATTAGGCTACTTTTTTATGTATATTTTTCGAGGTGGAATTGCCAATCCCCAAATAAAGTCGAAACGGTGCCGCCTATAGGCGTAGTTATTGGAATTTGAGGAAAAACGTTAATGTTTTTGATGGTTTGTAATTGTTTCTGCAACTTTCAAAACGCGATTATTCGGAAACCTCTAGGCAAAAAGAAATAAAGTATTCCACTAAACTGGAAGAAACTTGAACGCTTTTAAAGTCATCTACCACTAGACCCCATTTCCATTTAAGATTTTTTTAAGGGACATCTACCCCTTTTAGAGAGTTATAAGAAGAAGGCTATAAATATTCATTTAAAGTATTCCCCGTACAAATAAAATTTGTACGGGTGTCTCCTAAATGTGTCTCCGATTTTTCATATTTTTAACTGGAAGAAAGTTATTAAGGGTGCACAGTTTAAATTCACACTGGATTTAATTTAATTAGAAACTAATCTATGAAACCTTTTAACATACATTTTAAAACAAACATTTAATCTTAATGGTTCTTAATAAAATATTTTTTTTTTGTTTTTTTCAGTTTTAACTATTCCCTAGAAAAGACAACACCCGCCAGACTGGAGACGGGCAAATTGTTTGCTGAACTTGTAGAAGCCGGCAGTATATCGGTCGAAGATATCTGTAAAGGTCTCGAGGAATTATTATCGTTTTCTGAAGATTTAGTAATAGATATTCCGCAAGTTTGGCGGTTCTTTGCTGAAGATTTATGTAAGATTACCACCATAAAAAAATCTCTCAATTTCACTGACTAACATATAATTTGTCTATTTAGATTATTTAATAGCGAAAGAGGTGATGTCGTTTTCAAGACTGCACAAACTATTGGATACCCTTATCCAAACAAACACGGCGAAAAAAGTGTTGCAACATCTGTTCGCTCTGATCGTCGAGAAGAAAGGAGGAGCTTTTCTTCACGGCATATGGAAGAAATCTGGATTGCAACTGTCCGATTTCATGCCCGCCTCTGAGGTGGAATCGTTTATTCAAGAATGCGTAAGTTATTTATTTTTGACTTTAAAACAAATTTGTTTAACGAGTTGATTTATTTTTTTGTAGAAAGTCGAGTTCCTTCTTTCCGCCGATCCTCCCGTGGACGAGACTTCTCCTGTTTCTTATGAAGTTATTCAGAAGAAACTTTCTGAATTTTTAGAAAATCAAGAACCTTTTGACAATATCGTCAACTGGATAACGGTAAGTCTACCCAAAACTTAATTAAAAATAAAGGGATCAAATAATATACCTATTGCGGTTTAAATTGGCTTGGATCGTAAAAAAGAGTAAATTCAAAATTAATAGAAAGAAATCTTTATTTTTCAGACCAACGTTGGGGACCGAGTGAAAGAAAACAAGTTCATCCGGACGCTCGCGACAGCCATCTTTGAAAATTCCATAGCGAAGAGCAAACTTAAAGCCGACGTGCTGAGCAGTCACACGAAACTCATTCAGAAATACGTGGACACGAATTTGGAGTACGAGTTGCAATGCTTGTACGCCCTGCAGTCGCTAATTCATAAGTTGGAGCATCCTCAAGGTAAGCAGTTCGGATTTGAAGCATATATTAATTAATTTTCTCTTATAGTGTTTATTATTATTTTATTATATGTTTTCTCTGTTATTTTTAGGGTTGCTGCTAGCTATCTGTGATAAACTTTACGAAGACTCCACCTTCTCCCAAGACAGCTTTATTGCATGGGAGAGCAGTGCCGACCCGGCAGAACAAGAAGGAAAAGGTAAGTTTGTGCTGTTTACCCGTGTTAATAAAGGGTTTCTAACTTTACCCGTTAGATATATAAATCCGTGCATTTGAAAATCTTTAACCACACAGCGAGCGAACTCTCTAACTCGATAGAAAGAAAATTTCTTTCATTATAGAAAAAAAGTCTAAACCCTACTCTCAATCTCAACTGGTTTCGATTGGGTAGAGTTCGGGCTGCCGTCGGCAATCTTCGAAATAGAAATATAGAAAGAGGTTGTATGGTCTTGCTATTACTTTCGTCTCTTTTTAGTACGTTGAAAAAAAGATGTATTTATAAAAATAAATGTTGTGGGGATGTTTTTATAGCAGATTTGAAAATTATGAATTCTTGTATAGTTCACTCAAAGATATACCATTGACTCCTACTACCATAAACTAATTAGACCATTAAGCCCCACTGTGCAAGGATCAACGTTTTTAAGAGGTGATAAAGGGAATAGGGTCGGCTTGAAAGTGATTCTAAATGAAACTTACTAATTAAATAAAGAATAGGATTTTATTAGAAAATGTTAAACCATAAAAGTCTACAAAAAAATATCTTACTAAAATCACTTGGTTACAACAGATAATTAGGGTTTTATTGTGGTCAAAAGATCAACGGTATATCTTTGAGTACACTATAACTTGTTAACTACTTTTTTCAGGTTTAAAACGATCATTAAGTTTATAAGGTCATATAGTTTATCCACGCTTATTTACGCCCCGAAATTGGGAAATTCCGAAAGTGATTCCACAGAAGGGAATAAAATGGGTTTTATATTTAAATTAAAAAAATAAAAAGATATTAAGCTATTATAAATACACACTGGGAAAGGGATAAGATAAAATTAGGAGAATCCATCATAAAAATCCCCGTCTTATTGATACCTAAAATTACTTCAAAAACCAATAATAAAACTATAAGAAAACTTTTTCTTTATCGGTATCCCTTATGCATATAGGATGAAAACAGAAACAATAACGAAGCATACTTATAACTAACAGATCGATAATGTCGAATGACATTTCGGTAAATGGCATTGTTAGCTGTGAAAAATCCCATTAGCCATAAAAATAATGTTTGTAGATTGGGTAGTATAAGAATGTCTAAAGCCGCATGATGTCGAGTGACATAGAGAAAAGGTTAGCGAGTGCTAATCGCGCATGGAAAAATATTTTCTTTCTATATTTTTTCTTGTCTATTTCTATATCTATCGAGTTAGAGAGTACCGCTGCATATCTTTTCACTTTCACAAAACGTACATGTACAACATAGGGTGGCCATTTTATTAGGGACCTATTCCTTTTCTCAAAATCTACCGAGTGTGCAAAAAAAAAATCTTACGGAAGTGTTTCCTTTTTAAGCGAATCTTTAAATTATTTGAGTTTTATTAATACAGGGTGTTCAAAAAGTGCTGCACCAACTTTAACACCAGAATTTTAAATCGGACACCCCGTATATTTTTAGATTTTTTGGGAGAAGTAAAGGTAACTTTCATAAGAACTACCTAATTATGCCATGTATGTTATAGGTTAAAAAACTTCCTCTATATTTCTTATGCACTAACGGTATTACCAAAAACTCTAATTATTGTATTTAATTCATTAATTGTATGAGTTGTTTTATGATTTATCAATAGTAGGTTTTAAAAATTTTAAGATCTAATGAGGTAAGTGGACTGTATTTGAGAAGAGACGCTGATTTTAATACTTTCACCTTTCTTCATACCCTGAGCCAGTCCTAAGTATTTATATTTGGCGGTAAATGCATAAAGAATAAAGTAATAAGGAATTATCGTGTAATGAAGCTCGACTTACTCATAAGTTAGCACAAAGGAGGGTAAAATGGGTCGGACCCTTAGCACATAAAATTCGTGACCGTAAAAGCAGTACATCGAGAACTCGCGCGCGCAGTAATGACAACTAGGCTCGTCGTCAACATTTTTCTGCCCAGGTACTTTTTTCTAACATTGTTATTCCAGCGTAGAGACCAGGGCAGTTGGATAAGAATAAGGAAAGTACAAGGAAGCAGAAAGGAAATATCGGAAAAAAATTAATAAATAAAGTTTGTCGAGCATAAAAAGTATGTGAATAAACATCGTATAAAAATAAAAAAAAATTGATCTTCCGATTCAATTGCAAATTACCCACTATAGATACCAGAGTGTGTAGCCTTATCAGACTATGTAAACAAAATATTAAAGAAACAAAAATAAAACGAAATAATAAAAAGATACATGGGATCAAACCATCATTTAAAAAACAATACTGATGAATTGTTTGATGATTTAAACTTCCTTCAACTTGGCAACTTTACATAAAAAAACATCATTCATTTTTAAAGTTGAAGAAGTAGTCCATACTTGCAGTGGAGTTAATATGTCAAAGGGTAACTAAAATAGTTTCAGTCAGGAGGATGACCGAAAGTATTTTAGTTACCCTTTGTCATTCATTTTTACTGAGGTGATACTGCTTATAGTACTTATGTGCAGCATTTGCCTGCAACAAGATCAGAAGCAATTAACTACTTAGTTTGTCCAGCTACACAAAACTTTTCAAAAACATATTCGTTATACCATGCCCATAACTTAATGCAATCTTTTTTTTTTTAATTCTTTAAAATCTGGATATCACTAAAAAAAATTAGATGTTTTATACAGCTTCTATCTTGTTCAGAATAAAATTCTACTGAGCACGTTTGCGATATGTTGAAAAGGCGTATTTTAAATCAAGGAATAGTGTTGAGCCAAAGGAAAAGTTGTTGAATTCTATGCAAGAGCAGTGAATACAAAATGAGCAAAACGAAATTGACAATTTAATTAAGAGCATGGGAAACAAGAACTTTTAATAAGGACTTTTTCTTTTCTATTAAGTTTCTTTAAATTGTCATACATTATTAATCCAATGAATTTTTGTGTTTTTGATAAATTCATAGGCTGCAGTGTTTCCAAAGTGAATTCAGATGGGTGTAATTGCAATATTTTCAAAAAAAATAATTGCCTGTACTTGGCTTACCGAACAGATGGAGTGGTCACGTGAACGTTCTGCGCCGGAGGTGTGGCCTAGAGCTTCGATAGGGTTCATGACTTGGGGTTTTATTTAATTTTATTAGTCGAGCGGTTTTAGATCGTTTTGGTTGAATTTTCTGATATTCGAATATTTGAATCTTCGCAATATTGAAAAGTTGAGATTGTGTTTATTTTTTTGTTAATTTGTTTGTTAACAAATAATGGCTGACGCGCCACATTGTCACCCCCCAAGAAAAGAGTACGAAAACATTTGACCATTGCTGAACATATTATGAACATATATAAATATATACATATATAATAAAAGATAAAAGCTACTTAAGTAATTCTCAAAACCAGATTATGATCACAAAATTATATTTTATAATGGCCGGGTTCATCAGAAAAAAGGGCTCCCTGAGCGCTCGATTGTTGCTCAGGTATGACAATTTTTATTGGTCCGTACTATTATAGGCAAAACTTCCAGCGCTCGGGTAGCGCTCGGTTCTGATGAACCTGGCCAATTACACCCTAAATGTTTGACCTAGCACGATCACTTAAAAGGATTACCTATCCCTTTTCGGTAAACCCCAATATATTAACATAAATTTGCATAACAAAATACTTAAAAGGGATTATTATATCATTACCTGGCACAACTTAAAAATCGGTTTGGACTCATTTTACAGGGGACCGTATTATATTTTAAAAAAAGCTGCTTACAAAGCAAAGCTGTACGGTAAAATAATTTAAAGTAAGTAGGCATAATTCTCCTCGTTTAAATCTGCCAAGGTTGCATCGATGGGCGGGCCTATATTTCGCGCACATCATTTACTCCATCTGTTCGGTAAACCGACTATAGACCGTTTTAACGTGTGTATAATTTATTGTATTCCTAAATCATAAATATTCTTTTTTCAAAACTTTAATATTTGTCATATATAATAATAAATTTGATTTATAATTAGGTAAAATATTCGCTATCTAATATTGTATTTTTAATTTTCAGGTGTAGCATTGAAACAATTAACTTCTTTCTTTACCCAACTCAAAGAAAACGAAGAAGAGGAGGAGTATTCGTCGAATTCAGATGATGCCTAGCGATTAATCCGGGTCTTAGTGAAATAGCAGAGAATAGACAAAAAAAATTTTAGTGATAAAAGTGAACTGAAATTTAAATTAATACAAGGACACTGTAACAAAGTTGGGGGACAACCCAAAAATAAAGTGAAGTGATTTCTAATCTGAGTAATCAGAGTGTAAATAAGTACTTTTTTTAAAATTTAAAAACCGCTATATGTATTTAATTTTTTTAACTCTCATATTTTAGCTGGGCTCAGTGATTTTACAAGGTGCGGCCGAGAACTTTATACAGAATATTTTAATATTTATTAAACATTATATTTTATATTAATATATCTTTTTGTCGCCAATAGAAACGTTTTAAAGTAATCGTGCTTTTCTAATCATGAGTCTACTGAGCGCCTGTGCGTCAGGGTTAAAAATATTGTACATTTTTATTTTTGTGTTAATAATTTGTTATATTATTGTTAAGTTGTATATTTAAATATAATGAATTGAATTATCTGTATAATATACAAGATGCACAGAAAGACTATTAGGTTTCAATTTTGTAAAGAAAATTGATTTTGAGGGACAAACCCAATTGTTGTAACTAGTCAAAAAGACATCTCTTGCTTTAAAATATTGTGTATATTTTGGAGTAAAATATGCAAACTTTTTTGGCCAATTTACTAAATGTACATAAACAAGAACATTATGGTGTATTAATGAAAGTGCACTTTAAAGTTAAGTGCATCAAACAGTACATCATGTCTTAAAAAAGGAATCGGATTAAATAACCTAAACGCGGACTGGGATGAAATAGATCGTAGAATTCTAAGGACCTCAATTTGTAAAACGGAAACGTCAAATTGTTTTTCTTTTCTAAAAAAAAAACATATTATTTAACTTGTGTTTATAAAACTGAAGATATAAAAAACATGCCAACGAAATATGTATGGTTTGATTTCAAAAGCCTATTCTTTTATTGACCCAAAATAGTGGTTTAAATCGGAAAATGCCGTTTTGAAAAGCCTATTAGTTAATGTTTTTTATTTTTTTTTTATTTTAAGTTGTTTAAATAGGAATGAAAAAAAAATTGTAGTGAAAGTGTTTTTATACTTTTTACAGGGAAGTATTCCCCATTTTAGAATTGTAAATTTGTTTTAATAGTTACATTGACAGGCTTTATTAAGGCACATAGGCAATCTATTTATTTCAATTAGAAGCACCGAAGTAAATGACCTTCAATGATTAATATTATACTGTTAATATTTTTTTTCTATTTGAAAATCTGAGGCAATGGCATTAAACCTATTAAAATAAAAGCTTGCCATATGGATAAACTGTCATGGAGGTAAGAATGTGGGACAAAATATTTAAAAAAAAAATGGTATTGCCTCCTAAGTATTTTTTTTCCTATTAAAAAGTCATTCGGAAGTGGAGGAAATGGTTAATAAGGAAGATATTTTCTTAAAAGGAAGTATTTTCCACAAAAAAAGTATTTACTTCAGACTAGGTTGTTTACTTGGCCACTTGCAGATCTTCTGAATGTTTACAATGCTTTTTCTGTTCGTTTCGTAAATAAAAACTCGGTTGCCTACAATTACCACAAATTTTATAGGAACAAAAAAAAAATGGATATTGGGTAGGTTGCTTAGGAATCTTTATTTCATTATTCCGTTAGGACACCGGCGTTGCATTTGGGATAAGGTAAGTATAACATTTTGAAGAAATATACTTGGTAGTGGTGTATAATGAACTATGAATAATGGACAATGTCCGCCGGGTAGACCTAAAAGTTCCCGTCATTACCCCTGGCAACACGTTCTCTTAATGAAGGAGAACAAGCCTTCCCAGTTAAGGTCCTTTAGTTCCTCTCATGGTAGGAAAGAAGAACCCATGTTTTCTTTCCTGATCCTAGCCCATCTTGGGGCATATGCGATTTTCTATAATGAAGATCTTCAATAAATTTAACACAATAAAACAAAGTACTCCGCAAGTGAATATTAATTGAGATTTTTTTTATGAAACTAAATACCACGCATGTGGATGCACGCAGAACCTCTAGCCAATCGCGTGTTATTGACACTTTAACTGACGTGGATAACATCGTTGGGAAAAAGTTCACTAAAAATATTATTCAATGGAAAGAAGGTATAGTTATTAAATGACAAAAGAACTTTACAAATCATATTAGAATTTAAAAAAATATTGTTTTATGGAAAAAATAGGTTACTTCCCGCCCAGATCAATTCTTTTGCAATTAAAATTTCAATTAATTTTTTTGACATCGCTGAGTCAAAAATGTCTGAATTTCATGTGTACAAATAGCCTTCAGCATATATCAACATGCATAATACATAAAAATTAAACTTACATTGCAAGTTTCTTATCCATATTATGAAGTATACAAACATTGAACTCTATAATTTTTATGTTGAATAGATATGTTAGCAAGCAAAAAAAAACTCCATTTTGACCACTTGTCTCGTGACGTATATTCAGCTTCTGCGAGAACAATTTATCATGTTCTGCTAAAAACAAATTAGAAGACCTCTGGCACAGCATGAAGTAACGTTGGTGTAAGAACTTGAGCTAAGCTAAATTGCTTTATATTTGTAGTATTTTTCTAGTCATAGAATATAAAAAACTCAATGCACCTAATTGACTTTATTGTCAGAAGTACTAAAGATTTTCATATTCAATGGCCTTTTTGAGTGCCTTGTTTGATATTAAAATAAGAAAAATAGCAGCATTATGTGATCTCCATAAGAGGGTTCCCCCCCTAAAGAGGTTTCTATAGTGACTACCTTCTCAGAATCTTGAAAGAATTAAAAATTTATTTATGTATAGGAGATATACATTTTAAATTTTAGTAGGTATTACATTTTCAATGTTTTAATGTTGAAGAGGTAGTCCATCTTGCAGAGGTGTAGTAAGTACTGAAAAAAAATATATTCTTAAATTGTCCTTCTCTTGTTTATTATTCCTTAAATAAATGTCCTACCAGTTTCAGACAAAACATATTAAAACAACAATGTTTATACATTTGACCTTTGTTGAACCAACATCTATAAACATTATCATTTTAATATGTTTCATCCCAAACAGTTTGTATATTTATCTAACGAGTAAGAAACAAGTTTGACTTAGTGTATTTTTTAATAATTTAATTTTTAGTTCCTTAGATAGGTAATCCTAATATGTATTTATTTTAATACATGTATACAGGATATTCCTGAGATGTTCTAAATCAATAATCCTCAGTGTATTGTTGAAGATGCATCTTTTGAAAACATTATATATCAAGATATCTTGAACAAGTTAAAATAGGCAAAGAATTATCCACACAATACAAAGCAATGTCTGGAGTGCAGCAGGGCAGTAACCTCGGTCCATTATTATTTGTTTTGCATTATTGACTAACAAACTCTGTACAATATTGTGTCTAATTTTTTGCAGATGACTAGATTATTCAAACATGTATCTTATATCTACTTATCATTATATCTTCTTTGAAAGATTGTGATGAGTTGCAGTGTGATTTGAGTCCATATCTCAATGGTTTAATATAAATAGAATGGTACTTAATTTTAATAAATGTCATGTTTTAATAGAATGATGGATGAAACTAATAAAACCATACTAAAATGTTATATAGATTGTTTTAACAGCTCCCTAAGACAAATTAAATCTGTGATTTTAGGCAATAATTTAGTGTCACAAATGATTCTGTAACATTCCTGGAATTTCTTTTTATAGTGTTATTAGGATTATTCTAAGACATTTTTCTGTTCCCCAGAAAGAATTAATGGAATAACTGATGGTCTGGAGCTCTGATCTGATAAGGCATAATTTTATTAATTAAATTCAGGGAATAATTAATTGACTCATCAAGATCTTGGGATGCAATGCCACTATTTGACAATATGGTAAGTCACAATACTTAACTTTAAATTTAATAAGCACTATAAACCCATCGCTAATAAAGCTTATAAACTTCTTGGTTTTGTAATTAGAAACACTAAAAACTTCAAACAAATAAAATCAATTATAATGTTGTACAATACATTGGTCTGACTTAATTTAGAATATGCTTCAGTTATTTGGTCACAACAGACAATGGTACATATGATTGAAAAAGTATAAAAGAGATTTTTAAGTTTAAGATATTTATATTAATTAAATGTATAAAAAATATTCCTTAATTCACAAAATATGTTATGTAGTTCCTAGAATAAAATTGAGAATAAGAGGCAAAAAGCTCTTCAAGTGTTTAACTTCAAGAAATTCTTGAAGTTAAAAGTAAATAGTAAGAGTATATGTAGGTATTTGTTTTCTTGTCTTCTTTTCTTTGTTTTTTTTTAATTAGTTTATATAGTTACCTTAGTTTCTTTTTTCTTTTCTATTTTATGTTAGTGAGCACTCTTCGCACATATCCAATGTCTTTTTAATAGTATAAAACAAGGAATAGGAATAATCAATCATTCGAAAATCATTTTTGTGGTTTCATGAGGGTTACCATAAGACAATTTTTTTATAACTGTGATGGTATAGAGCTCTGATCTGATAAATCATAATTCTATTAATTGAATTCAATCATTGTGATATTAATCACAAGATATTGTGATGTAGGTAATGCCTCTATTTTATAATATGGAAGTCACAATACACATAAGTATAGTTGTAATTTTACAACATATATTGACACTATAAAGATCCTAATGCTTCAAAATCTGCAGTACTTACTACACTATTAAGAATATTTACAGTTATTCTTTTTTGTGTTATTCTTCAATTTCTGGTGAATCCTTCTCTTTTGTTTTAAGCTGTCCAGTTGAATAGTAGTAAAGCATCCGACACCTAAAAATAAAATTTCTTTTAATGGTCTAACCAACTCGGTGATTTGGTATTCATATCATTTTTTCCTAATTTTATACTACCAGCAAGTGTTGTTTTTTGCCCCACTGACCTGGTTTCATTCAGGAATTTGAAATATTTTTTTTAAAATTAGGTAAGCTCTATTCAAATCTTACCATCTCCAATCCACCATGGTTCCCACAACACCACTTAACAAAAAGAGACAAAACAGTGTGGTAATTAAGGGCTCAGGTTTCTTTTTGTGACCAAAATTCTTGTAGGACCTTTGAACAATTTTACTTGGTCCTCCATTTGCTATTATAGGGTTAGCAAGTAGTCGCCTTGTGGTTGGTAAAAGCGAGGGAAGTCTAGAAAACATTTTCACTAAGTCTCTGTCTGTTCTGTATAAACCAAAGTAGAACCTAGATACGATGGAAAGTTGGAAACTTTCCAGGAATTTTCCTTGGTTATTTTAACTTCTAACCTAACATTTTATAAAAATAAAGATCAGCTGACTGTCAGTCTTCTTCTTCTTTTTCATGGTGCTATGGCCTAAATAGTGTTATAAACTAAAAGAGCTCTAGAGAACATCTGATTGTGACAGCCCAGGTGTTCTGTCAAAGTTTATTTATATTTTCATGCTTTGGAATAATTCCAGAAAAAGAAATAAAGATTAAGGAAATGTCGTAATAAAAGATCCTTCTAAAGACGATTGAATGACCTAGAAACCAGGCAAGATAATTGTAATAATCCGACCTTTATAATACTCATAATTATTAAAACCACTTAGGTTAAACCAGTTTAGATTTAGCACAGACAGGTAAAAGTTCAAACATGAGCTATTATCGAATCTCTCGGCTCATTCCTTTGAGCTCCAGAATAATTTTGAATCGAAGACAATTAAATAATGCACCAATACACCTTACACAACTCAAGATAAGTTATGGCGAACAAAAAAGGCATTATTCTGGCCAAAACTTTAATAGAAAACATGTAATATCAAAACAATATCTTGTGTTGCTTTGCTTGTTTCTTGTGTTTCCGGTAATTGAATACAACCGGTAAGTAAAACAGTATTAAAACATTGTATAGATGACCACAAAGATTTTCATAATAGTTTTGCAAAATTGTTCATTGTCAATGCGAAAAGTGAACAAATAAAGGAAACAGATGTTGTCGAAGAGAATCATGAAGACGGTGCTGAAGAAGATGGCAAAAAGAAGAAACACAAGAAGGAAAAGATTGGGTTTAGAGACAGGAAGGTATAAAAAACTATCTAAGTAATTTTACTCTGTAATTCTTTTTTTAAATTTGTAAATTTTTCCTAAAACTACATCTGTTTTATTGAGTTTGTTCAGAATATAATCGCTCACTATTTATTATGAGATGACAAAGGACACCAAACCATTCAAGGCATTTCTCAAAGAATTTTATTCGCCTTATTGCTATCTAAATTGAAATCTAGTATATGATTGTAAATTGAAATCTTTGATCCATTAAAACTGGCAAATCTTTCATCTCTGGCTCTCTCTGTGTTACACACTAATTTAATGTTTCTCTTACACCAATTTTGAAACCTTTTTTAAAAAAAAAGCCTAACTAGGTATGTACTTTCAAATATGAAGAGAACCAAGATAATACTGATTTTATATGGTATTCTGACAGCAACCTTGAATTCTCAAAGTGAAAAGACTATTACAGAGAATTGACTACATTCAAATTAAGGCATGACTACTAAAAAATGGGTCATTCTTACCCCATATAATATTTTTGTACATTTGCAATGAATGTATAAAATAAGGTACACTTCATTTAAAAATACACATAGAGTTACTCATGTTAAGTTACTATTTGAAAAGCTGAATTGAAGTGTGGGAGTTACACTTAGAAGAAGAATTTAAAAAAACATTTAGACATACAAGTGAAATTGTCTTAGTGTAATGCTACAAAGAGAAGTCACATACTTAAATAAAGATTTAGCAGTGCAAGACTTAACTGGAAAGCTATACATACTATACCTATTGTATAAGACCTAGATCTACCAAATAGATACAATATTATTAAGATATGAAGCACATTTGGTTATAATGAGAGTATTGGGGATTATTCCTAAATTACCACTTAACCTGTGGAGAAAGAAATCAATCAACATTTACTAATATATTACACAAATTATTTTTGTAGAGGTCAATACTAAATGTAAATAAAAAAATATGTATAAGAACACAAATTTTACAAAGTTAACTTAAATCTACAAAGTTAATAGTAAAAATAAAAAGAACAAAAGACAAAACTTGCTGTGTAAAAGTGTAAAAAATATATTTTCCATGAAATATATCAAGTACATCTGGATTTTGACTCTAAAATAAACTATAGATTTATGTAATATAAATAAAACAATAAATAGACTAAGTTTAACAGAAAAAGTACAAGAATAGTCGCAAAAAGTTTATATGCATAACACTATTTAAGTCTAAAGACTAAAAAACATAAAATAGTAAAGCCACTTTCTAGTTATTCCTCAAAGTAAAAGCACATATATATAAAAAATTATTTAAGTTTATGCCAAAAATTAGGCTCACTATTTCTAGTGTGCTGAGGAGTTGATAAAATAATAGTCAGAGCTAGTTATGGTTCTTAAAAATCCTTGCAACCCATGGTTGTTGTCCACTTGTACCCGTGATGTGAGAACAGTAAACTGGGAGGTATAATTTATACCATTCATCAAACCTAACAAGTCAAAGTCAGTATTTGAACATCCCTTAAATGTGGTCTCCAATCATTTCATCACATTAGATTTGACATCTCTGACATGGCTAGAATGAGCCCAAATGGCATATGCAGACTTAATAGTTGACAATGAAGCTATATTATCCTTAATGACCAGTCACATATAGGGAGTCCAGAAACTTCTAAAAATTGTATAGTGGAATCTTATGACAATACTTCATGAACCTTTAGAAAAGCTTTAATTAAGCATGCTTGTATTTGAAGAATTTGAGATTAGTCTGTGGACAATCCTGAATTTTTTTTGTCAGTATTGGGCAATATCATCAGCAAAAAGTGTGAGATTCTAATAAATTAGAGACAATAATGAACCAAGCACAGAACCTTGTTGAAAACCATTCTTTCAATTCTTGGTGATTGACACCCTATTACAGAAATTAACAAATTAATTTTGTTAAAGTATTACTGCTTAATGTACAAGAGAAATATAAACTTGTTGGAGAACAAAACAAAGTAGGATATGTAGTTATTTATATAGGGAGGGACCAATTTGGGGGGCCTTACCACCAGAAAAGTTACGAATGCAATATCTGGCAGAATCATTCTTTTTTGAGAAATTACTTGAACTGGTTTTAAACCATAGTAAATGTTCATGTAATTTGTTTTCTCACTTTTACCATTATATTTTGGACACAAAGATAACACAGCTTATTGGCACTTCTTAAATAGATATTTTTGTTAGATAATAGAATATGAAAACCGAATGCGATCATATTCCACCCCTGACAAGATTTTTCGCTATTTTGCTACAGTAAAGCTTGTTGGTGATACCAACGAGGTTTACATGACCCCAGATGATTTTGTGAGGGCCATCACACCAGGAATGAAACAGCCGGATGGTAAATTGGTTTTGACAATTCATATAGTTTATACGCATCTCGCTTAAACTAATGGACTGTTAAATCTGAATGAGCATAATGATAATGGTTTTCGATAAAGTAGTGGATTCAAGAATAATGTTTCAACACTTCTTTACTATAACTATTTTTCGAGGTGGAAGGATTATTTGTGTGAAACCGCTACCGAGATTTCAACTCAGCTTGGTGTTGGCTCTTAACAAATTAATTTTTTTTTAACTGCAATCAATGGTGTGCTGGTTATACTAATTCCATTGCAATGTAATATTATCTCATTCCCACTAAGCTAACCCCACATGTTTTTTTTTCTTGAATTTTCTAACCAAAAAACACTTTTTGCTACTAATGGCATGCATTCACAGATCATAGAGTATGAAAATCGCATAAGGCACTACTCAACTCCAGACAAGGTGTTTCGGTACTTTGCAACGCTTCAGGTACAAGGTCCGACAGTCGATCAACATGAGATATTCATGACCCCAGATGATTTCTTACGATCTATGACGCCCGGACTTAAGCAACCTGATGGTTAGTGAATCTCTCAGTTAATATAATGTATTTTAATCGGTACCCATAGAGCACAAACGCCATGTTGACCAATTTGTATTTATAATGTGTTGTCCATATGTCCATTTTTCAGTGTAGTAGAATTGAATACTTGTAACCAAGATCTTTCATAAAATGTAGGTAATGAAATTAGTGATATATTCCTTCATTATTATTTATAATCAACTAAGAAAGTATGTGAATTTTTTTTTGTACCAACCTATGCATTTTTCATCAATTTTTCATATAATAATCCTTTAAACTAATAGAACCTACCAGTATGTTGTTTGTCTTTGCTTTAGCTTTGAGATAAATTTTATGATTCTTGCTTCCTCTTGCTTAGGTTTGGATTTCATTTTTATTTATACTTTCTTACGCTGTTACTATAGGTAATGTATAGGGAGTCACGGAATTATGGTGTCCTACATGCCATCTTACTCGATGAAGAAATAAACGTTTAACGATAGGCTTTCTATGCGGGTATAAAAAAAAAATTTTAATTCTACAGTTAATTTTTTTACTTTAAGCACTTTAATTCTTCAATATTACATATATTTATTTCTTATTATGTTTTGCCTTATTAAGGGCATCATCGGATCTGAAATCCTTGGTTCTAGTAAAAATACGACATTTAAACCCTCAAATATACCCTCCAGAATTTCTCTAGTTTGGTGTTAAAAAAAATGAAACTTGACGTTGGACGATATGCGTTTTACAATTTAAAATTTGGTGGTTTTTGGATCTTGGTTGACAAAAGTCTCTCCAATGTCTTTATATGACACTATTTAGTAAGAAATGCCCTTTCTTTGACTAAACCTTCTCTATATTATATTTAAATAAATTATATAAAATAATAGGAGTTTTTGAGAAAAAAATGCTCGCACTAAAATTGTTCTAATTACTCAAGTTACTCAAATCCATTCTCAGAAACTCCTGTATGTAAAAAAATACAGGATATAAAAAATGCTCTTATGTGAAACTATTGGATAAGAAATGCTCTTTCTTTGATTAAACTCCTTTGGCATATGGCATCAATGTAATTCAACACATGCCAGTTATTCGATCTAAAGTTATAACATACACAAATTGGTAGAATTTTTCTGAACGATCTTAGCTCTCAGGGATGTTAATTTTTCTTTAATCCATTAGGTTTTGGAATTCTTTAAATTTATGTTAATTAATATATCACGCCTTAAAATATAGTTTCTAAGATATGCTCTGTTGAAAAATTATTATTTTGTATTTTTAAGTGCTAGAATGTTCACACATAGGTTTGACAGCTGATAGTAATTATATTTTATATTGTTTTTAAAAAATTAGGGTTTGTTTTCAGATTATATTTTTTTAAATTTGAGGAAAGTATGATACCGTAATTTCGAGACACCCTATACTTCTTAAGCATAAATATAGTATGTTTAATTTTTTTATTGCTGCAATGACAATATGATTTTGGTTTTTAAATTGAGCATTTGTCTTTCAGGTTTAGGACTTGATCAGTACAAGAGATACGATCCTAAAGTAAGTTACTTATTACTAATTCAGTTAACTTTTGAACACCTAATTTCCCTTTATATTAATAGCTTTAGTCTTTTTTTAAAGTCTTAGAAAAAAAAAACAATATCTTGGATTTCGTTTGAAAAATTTTTTTCTATAAGCACCCCTTTCATAATATTTCACTGCTAATGTAAACTTTATACTATTCTATATAAAAATATTAATATTTTGTAGCTACTTTCACAGTAAAAGACTTGTAACTGTATAAATTCCCCATCCTGTACGTAATTTTTAATTTGACACACTGTACTTTTGTTTTTTCAGCACGGTTTGCAGGTAAAAGTTCATATCCCATTTTTAGTGCATGGGTTTCCAAGGACATTTGTGAAAATAGAGAGCATGCAAAATACTGCTGGGAAACGACCAATTTTTTTTGCCTTGAAGCTAATTTTTGATGAGCCTTTTTTTGTGCAGGCTTAAAGATGCTTTTATTGGCAAGATTTTTTTTTGTTTGAAATTTGTTAACAAGTTTTTTTTTTAAACTGTACCATTTCAGCATGCGTTCCTTATTTTAATAATGAAAATTTCTTGGTTGGAATCCTTTGGTAGCATTTTGTCACTAACCAGGGTCTATATACTTAATACATATTTTTATGATAAATATTGACTTCAGTTTGATACAAAATGCTATGTGCTAGGCCAAATTACAATTTAAAAACTTTTATTATCAGAAGAATAGTATATAATATAGTTGCTGACCATCACTATATGTAGAGTATATCACTAATAGATTTTTCTGTTATATGTTTAGTAGAAATACCACAACTATCACCATACATAGAAATCTTCATGGCTTTAATTTCCTCTTATTGAACATCTAAAGAAATATAACCAATTAAAATATGTCCGTAAATTAAGTGCTTAATGTAACTTAAACCAATTGTATTTAGACAGTGCAACAGAAACTAGACTTAACCCTGGATGAAGATAGCATTTTTTACAAGCTGGGAAGTGCTGGTCTCATTACGTTTTCGGATTATATTTTTCTCTTGACGGTATTATCAAGTAAGTGACATAATTCATTCAGTCAAGTTTTTGGTTATTTTTATGTTAAACTTGTAGCATCTCGTCGTCACTTTGAAATCGCTTTCCGCATGTTCGACTTAAATGGCGACGGTGACGTGGACTGTGAAGAATTCGAAAAAGTTGCTACGCTAATTAGGCAACAGACAAGCATAGGATCAAGGCACCGAGATCATGCTAATACCGGGAATACTTTTAAAGTAAGTAGTTATACATTAAATAATTTTTGGGGAGGAGGTATTATGCTATTTTATTTTAAATAATTAGTAAGATAATTTAAAAAAATGCCTGGCCGGTAATTATTGGAAAAAAGATTAATATAGGCTAGGAAGAAACGTGATGTTTGAAAAGAAAACAGACTGAGTGAAATATAATAATATCGTAAAATATAATAAAAACACATTGGTAAATAATTAAGAAGGGAATATCCACCAAAAATAACAAAAAATCTTCTTTTTAAAATGTTTTGAGAATATTTTTTGCCTTTCACCATTTTGTTCAAAATAGCCTATTTCTAATCTATTTATTAGTCTGTTCAACAATTAATTATTAATGTTTTATTTACCTTCTAAGCATGTTTGCATATTCCTCCAGTGGCTATTTTTAGAATGTGAAATAGGTATTAGCCCTAGTGTTAATAATTGTTTTATTATAATCACATAATCTCCTCCATGGTCCACTTATTTTAATATAATTATACTGCTGGATTTACTTTGTTGGCATTGATCATTTTTCAGTTTCGTGTTTGTGACCCAATATCTTCAATATTGCGAAGGGATGTTGGGTGGGGTCAGAAATAAAACAGAAACCTGTTTACCTAAATGTCGACGTTTCGATCTCTATGAAATCATTTTCATAACTCTAAAAGATACACAAAAACATAAATAAAATCAAACATTTTGGCATAGTTACATTTTCGCACCATGTAAAAGTAATAATTATTAATGTTAAATTAAAAGTAAGTTTTTTCCTTCAATCTAATTTGAGAACTTTGCATGAAATTAATTCTTTTGAAGAATTGGTTATTAAGGTGTAAATCACAACTAAAATTTAAAAAAAAAAACTAATACTCAGCACAATTTACAAACCTTGTAAATTTAAAAACCAAAAGTTTAGAACAGATAATATCAGGAACATTCTATCAAAATGAAAAATCTGGATATACACTTAGATGAATTGTAGATCGTCTTCAATAAGTACAAGGATTTATAGGTTTTTTCGTGGTCTAAATCATTTACCTTGGGACATGAATTTGGATAACAGCTGTGAACATTGATAAGCTGTATGTTGTTAAATAATACATTTTTAGGATAAATATACATATCATTTAATTTTTATTTTTATAATTTGGATGTCTAGATAGAATTTTTCAAAATCAAATGTCGAAACTTTTTAAAGTGCTCAGCAAGAACGGTTTTTGAATTATTGTTAACAAGTACGTGAGTTTTTGAACATCTTTTATGTTCATAAATTCTAGGTTTTAACGGTTACGTTATTAAATTAAGCTGCTTATCTCCGATTATTTGTTCAGTCCTAGATGATCAGGGTCAAGTAGACGCAATGTATACGGATTTTCAAAAAGCATTTAATCAGATGGATTTGTATATACTTTTATATAAATTAGACCAGTTAGGCCTAGTTCTCTAAAGGGGTGCTTAAACTTATAAAATTATATAGTATTTGTTAGAGAGACATTAATTTGTTGAAGTCGAAGGGTTTAGATCATCAGAATATCTTGTAAAGTGGGGTGTTCCACAAGGTTCAAATTTGGGACCTTGGCTTTTTTACTGTTTATAAATGACCGTGCAGAATATTTAAAACACCTCGAGCTATTTTTTGCTGATGATCTTAAGTTTTGCCGACAAATGTGTACTGAATTAACCGGCCTTCATTTACAAAACGACCTTAACATTCTAGATAACTGGTGTAATAATAATAGCCTTAACTTAAATGTTTCAAAATGCTTTGTCGTTTCATATTCCTGAAAAAGAAATATTATAAATCATCAGTATAAAATAAATTCAGAGAAACTTGGCAGACTTAGAACAGTCAAAGATTTTGGGCGGTTAGACGAATTATTTAACTTTAATGATCATATTTTAAAAACACTTTTTGTATCAAAAACCTTGGGTTTTATTTTAAGAAACAATAAAACATTTCAAAAGCAAAAAACTTTAGGAATTTTATTTAATTAGTTTGTTAGATCTAAGCTAGAATATGCTGTAATTATTTTTCCTCCTATCTATCAAGTTTACACTAATGCTTTAGAGTCTATACAGGCATTTGTTAAATATTTAGCTTTCAAACACGATGGTATATACTTATCCAGAATAGGGAACTCGGCAAGCTGTCTTATTTGAAAGATTTGGTGTGTGTTGTTTTCAGATTTGCTGGAATCAAAAAAATATGATAGTAAAAAAATTGCAAATTGTTTTTTTATTATTTATTTGTGTGTATTATTTTTTCTTGGTTTATCTACTTTTTCTTAGTCTAAACTGTTTGGCATTCTTATTTAGGCTTATTATTATGGCAGGTGCAAAGTATCGACATATTTGTAATAACTATTGTTTAATTTTCTTGTTTTTTTTTAAATGAAACTGCATTTTTGTATTTATTTCTTTAAAATATTAGCGCTTATATACAAAGGAAATTATGTAAGTCTGATCCCTGGATTATGTTTATCGTATACACGAGATCGTTGTAGATTTATGTTTCCTACGTGTGCCTCTGAGTAATAAAAAACCAGATTTCGGAAAAAATGTAAATAAACTGTCTATGGAAACGCATGGTCATAAAAAGAAAATATTTATAAAACATTATTAAATACGAGAGCCGTTTCCTCAGAGTTCCTATACATTTGGGTTCTAAGACATATGAACATATTGGAAACGTAATAATTACTCGCAAATTGATACAAATTCCAAACGACCTTGGCCTGTTACTAGAAAAAAAAAACATATTTTCATTTTGCTTTCATGTTTCGTAGTTTACGGTTAAATTATGTATGTTGTATACTTTTTCGTTCCTATGAAAGAAGAATTCGAAAATTAATGAAAAAACTACTATACATTTATGATGAAATTGGTAGGGTTGGTCATAAACATCTGGTTGGGAAGTTTGGGGCTATGGGCCTTGGTAAGACTTTGGTCGAATTTTGTCACATTTTTTTGACTGCTGGCACACAGTTGGTCAGGATAAATAATTATATTTCTAATGGTATTGAAGTATCTTCAGGCGTGCCTCAAGGTTTGCATATTGGACCAGTCTTTTTTAACTTGTTCATAAGAGATTTGAGTGATGTAGTTCATTCAAAGCATCTTGCTTTTGCTGATGATTTTAAACTGTATAAAGCCATTGAGTCATATCTTGATGCTGAGCAATAGTCTGGAACTGAATGTAAAGAAGTGTGTATGTATTTCGTTTGGTCGTTCTAATAAAATTATTAATTATCAATACACAATCAACAATAATTAACTTAGGTCAGTTGATGCAGTTAAATATTTAGGTGTTCTTTTCGATACCAAGCTAACTTTTTTGCCGCATATTTTGGATATTATTAACAGAAGTATGCGTAGTCTTGGTTTTATCACTAGAAATAGTCTACATCTTTCACCTTACTGTTTCAAATTACTTTATTACTCTTTGGTACGTTCCTTGCTTGAGTATGCGTCTGTAATTTGGTCCCCTTATCATATTAAACGCTTTGAGGCTGTATAAAAAGATTCTTAAGATCCCTTGCTTATAGAGCTGAAGTTAATATTTTTCGTAATTATTACATCAACTATAATGCTATCAGTGTCTAATTTAATATCCCTAATCTTAAAGTCAGACTGCATTATTCTGATGCTTTAACGTTTTATAAGATCTTAAATGGTTTATATCATTGTCCTACCGTGTTGGAAGCAATTCCTTTTAACACCTGTCAAAGAAGGATCAACTCTCCATGTTTCGTTTACCCTTTCATCCGGCTAACTATGGGTTTTTTTCTCCACTGACTAGGACTTTGCGTTTCTTTAATTAAAATAGTTTGGATCCATTTTCCAGCGGCTTACGGTCATTCAAATAAAAAATAAATAATCTTAGACTTTAACCTACCTTCCTTGGATAGTGTTACGTGTTTAGCCTTGTCGATGATTGTTTTTTCAGAGGTTTTATCTTGGTATATATTTTTTTTTGTAATTTTAGTATTATATTTGTATTGCTATATTATCTAGTATTTTGTACTATGTATTATTGTTTTTGTAAACTGGCTCTGCCTTATATTGAAATAAATAAATAATTTTCCAACAGTTCCGTGCATTTTATTTTATAAATCTGGATAAAATCTTAAAACACTCCTAAACAAGCATCTGCCCTCATATAAATTTGATTCAAACCCTTAACTATCGACTAATATTAGTTTATTGTTTTAGGGAGTAAACTCTGCACTAACTACGTACTTCTTCGGCCCGAACCTTAAACAGAAACTCACCATAGAAAAGTTTCTCGATTTCCAGGAAAAACTACAAAGAGAAATTCTTAGTTTGGAATTTCAAAGGAAGAACCCAGACGAGAACGGTAATATATCAGAAGCGGATTTTACCGAACTACTTTTGGCTTATGCCGGGTATCCACAGAAGAAAAAATCTAGGATGATGAAAAGGGTTAAGAAAACGTAAGAAAACACTGATTCCCCATCTATTCGACACTAGCTTTCATTCATAAAAAATTGTTGTAAATAGTTTTAGGGAGCACGGTAAAGGTATTTCTAAACAAGACTACCTAAACTTTTTCCATTTTTTGAACAACATCAACGACGTGGATACTGCCTTGACGTTTTACCATATAGCGGGAGCGTCCATAGATCAAGCTACTTTAAAACATGTTGCAAAAACCGTCGCGCATGTAGATTTAAGCGATCATGTGATTCATGTCGTTTTTACCATTTTCGATGAAAACAGTTAGTTAGAAAGCATTTTTTTATATAATTTTGTAATGGTTATTTGTTTTAGTGGACGGTCAACTAAGCAACAAAGAATTCATAGCAGTAATGAAAAATAGACTGTTAAGGGGACTCGAGAAGCCAAAAGACACTGGCTTTGTTAAATTCATGCAGTCTATTTTGAAATGTGCTAAAGAAACGAAACCCGCTTTTTTGGATATTTAAGTACTGTTTGCATGTGGTTTGCCATACTTGTTATTAATTAGTTCTTAGACATTTTATTGTTAAGGCTCGAATAACCTTAATTTATTTAATATTCTTTTATTCCTTTTAGATTGTTTGTTTTTTTAATTTCCTATAGTGTTCTTGGTACACGATCCTCAGAAGGTCATCATGACTTGCATATGATTAAACAAAATATTTGTTTAGATTATATTGAAATGAATGGATTTAGGTAGGACTGTTAATTATTATAAACGCAATTTTAGGTAAGATAGATTAAGAGGTGGCACTAATTATACGTATCAATAAGTATATAAATATTTCGCTTATAAGGTTTTAGTTTTTTTTATACTAAAATTTTGGCAAAAATTGTCATGATGCCATGAAAACAGTTTTTTTTTAATCTATAGTTTCAAAAACAGGAAAACTCAAAAAACTTTTTTATTTTTCTGTTATGCAACTACGATTAATTAAAACTAATAAAAATAAACTATGATCTTATCTGCTTTTGAATCGAGGAGAAACTTAGAGAGCCTGGATTAAAAGAAAAAACGACTTAAATGTTTGGAAATATGATGTTATATTGGAGGACAATGTATCATTCTTGGTACTGCTGAACTTTTCCAAAGCTTTTGATAGCTTGGATCATGACGTTATGTATGGAAAGCTAGA
This sequence comes from Anthonomus grandis grandis, assembly GCF_022605725.1. Classification (NCBI taxonomy): domain Eukaryota; kingdom Metazoa; phylum Arthropoda; class Insecta; order Coleoptera; family Curculionidae; genus Anthonomus; species Anthonomus grandis. The sequence continues at coordinate 12,217,354 of NC_065558.1, forward strand.
GTATTATCGATTCGATCAAACTGCAGTCATGGTTTTTCAAGCATACCTTAAAAAAAGAAAACAGATGGTGGTAATGGATAACATGGAATTTTCACATTTTCGTGAAATTACTTTAGGTGTACCCCAAGGTTCAGTCCTTGAGCCAATTATTTTCTTGGTATATATTTATGATGATATGTTCGACGTTGTAAAAACTTTTAAAATAAATCAGCTGCAAGACGCTGCAATAAAAATTAACAGTGATCTGAAAGCAATATATAAATACACGCAACAAAATAACTTAAAACTTAATGTGTTGTTGGTTTATCAGAATTACAATTTACAGAGAAAGCAAAAAATCTGAGTCTCATTTTTGAAAAAGATTTAGAACGTTGAGCCCCGCGTGCCCTGGATATTTTTTGGTAATAGTTATTTTTTTGCAGTTTATGTTGTTTATGGATCAATACTCGAGTCGAGTCGACTTTTGGCTGTTTTTGTAATTTTTTTGCGGTGACCCATGGATGGACACGTGGTGCCAGAATGCTATTTTACATTTTGGGACCGAATGCCCACCCGTGGACACTTTAATGTGTTTTTTTGTTTCAGAGTTAAGCAAATATGGCTAAGACATATCTATCGGATCAGGATTTGTCAAAGGAGCTGGAGAATCTGTCCGACGACAAGTCAAGAGATATAATAGAAGACGAAATTACCGGATTTTCAGATGATTCGCTCGTAGATAAAGATTTTATTCCTGTTGAAAGTGATCTATCATCCGATAACGATTCATCCGGTAATAATTCAGAATCGCTGCGGCAATAGCAGATCCAAACCGGAAGGCCAAGGTGCCGAAATGGGTGGATAACAATCCCGTGGAAATGCGAAAATTTTTTGGCATTATATTATGGATGGGCCTTCTTCCAATGCCTCAGTTATGGGATTATTGGTCAACCAAATCGTTGTACCAAAATCGCATACCCACAATTATAAGTAGAAACAGATTTGAAGGTATTTTGGGCATGTTCCATGTAAGTGATAATGAGAAGGACAGACCCTCTGATGACCAACTTTACAAAATGTCCGAATTTCTTGACATGCGGCAAAAGAAATTTAAGTCCTCCTACATGCCCGAAAAAGACATTTGTATCGACGAAAGTAACGTCCCGTTTCGAGGACGCATTTATTTCAGACAATATATACCCAATAAGCGACACCGCTACGGTATAAAGCTTTTCAAGTTGTGTGTATCTGGAGGATACACCTGGGATTTCAAAGTATATACCGGCAGAGAAAAATCAAGTGAATTTGCAGTTTCTGAAAAGGTAGTCATGGAATTGATGGAAGGTCTTTTGGACAGTGGCCGCACACTTTACACTGACAACTGGTACACGAGCGTATCATTAGCCAAAAGACTGATTGACCGAAAAACGCATTTAGTTGGTACAATTAGAGCAAACCGCAAAGGTAATCCTCAGGAAGTAATAAAGGAAAAGTTGAATCGAGGTGGAATTGTAGCTCGGCAAGATAATGACAAAACTGTAGTCCTGAAGTGGAAGGATAAGAGAGACGTCATCATGCTAAGCACCAAACACGATGATTCTACCGTTACTTTAGCAAAGAAAGGAAAGGAAGTTATTAAACCGAAAGTAATTGTTGACTATAATCAGGGCAAGACCTTTATCGACTTGTCGGATCAAATGTCAGCATACGCGCCTTTTTTAAAGCGAACTTCAAAATGGTACAAACGCCTAGTGTTTCATCTCATTACTGCTATAACAATAGTAAACGCGTTACATCTTTACAATAAAATAAACAAGAAAAAAATCAGCATCACCACTTTCAAAGAAGAGGTAGTTTCAGGTCTCATTGAAAACGACGAAAAACTTAATACTGTTTCTCGTCCTTCCACGTCAAAAACGCAATGCTGCACGTTGAAGGAAGTGGAAGGCCAAAAACGAGTTACTCGAAAGAGATGCACTAAATGCTACAGCACCATGTCAATGGCTCACAATGCTGCGTACGCCCGAAAAAATGCGAAAAAGGTCAATTCAATTTGTGTACCGTGTAATATTCCCCTTTGTATTACTTGCTTCCAAAAACATTTGGCTTAAAACTTTAGTGTCAGCAGTTTCTTTGTGGCAGTGTGTATTTCGTCAAACGTTAGGTCGTTTTAGTAAGTTTTATTATATTTAGGTTAGTCGTTTTTATGGTATTTTAAGTTTTGTTTGTTACATAAGAAAACGATTTTATGACAATATATTTTTAAGTTTTAAGAGTATTTTTTCTGTTTTAAGGTAATATAACATGGTATATTAACTCAAATGTTGTTTTTTTCTACTCTTATAAACTAAATACCTAAACTATCCAAACTGCCCAACCCAATATATTTTTTGGCTCATCCTGGGACCAGACCGTCGTTTGGTATAGGCAGAATCAATGTAATCCATGCTCACGGGTGAGCACGCGGTCCCTGAATGCCCACCGGTGGGCACGCGGACCTCAATGTGTTAAGCTTCATATTTTTTCAGTTATTAAAAAATCATATTTCACATTAAGACCTCTTTATATGAGCAAAAGCAGAATAAATTTTAAGATTCTTGCGAGTATAAAGATTTCGACAGTCGAAACAGTTCAAATGTTCGTACAGTTTCTACGTTTATATAAATATATCTTTTTTGTATTTTAAGTTTAGCCCTATGGCTATGTAGCCTTGTTTGGTACTAATAAAGTCATTTATTATTATTATTAATACAAGAAATGGCTTCGGCAGGATCTTTTCAAAGGATAGGAAAAATTTAATTGTCTGGAATAAGAGTGAGAATTAGTGAAAACCTTCGGATTGTATAATAAACGACTTAAAAATGCCCAGAACATATAATAACTAAAGAAATAAAATAATAACTTAAATACATAAAATTATTTTTAATGTCTTTGAGTATAATTTAATTAAATTAATTATGGGAGTATAGGGTAATATCTAAACAGCATTTTGGTCTTTTTATAGTGTTTCGCGCCCTCCATTTATAATTTGGCAAAATATTAAAAAGTAAGAGGTTAAGAAAAATTATCTAATACACGGTGGCGCATAATGAGCTTTATGGCGTAGACTTGGGAGGATATTGTTATCCTAAAAATTACGCCTCACCGGTGTCATATTCCACTTCACAAAGTCGTGCTCTTTTCAACACATCTTGAAATCTCTTTCAAATAGATCGAAAGAAAAACGTCTGGAGCAGTCAAATCCGGCGGCCAATTAAACGGCTTGGTCCTACGCGAAATATTATATTTGCCGAAGATTTCCGTAACAAAATCATTGAGTCCTGTACAGTATGAGCGTAGCGCCATCTTGTTGAGGCCACGGTTCAAAGATCCTTTTGGGGGATACGCCACACCAAACACTGCATTTGAGTGGGTGCAGCTCTCGCTGATGAAGTACTCTTGGATTCTCTGTAGCCCGATATCCTGCTATTTTGTTTGTTTACAAAACCATTTAAATGAAAATGGGCTTCATCATTCATTATCAAATTGTTAATGAAATCTTAATTTTCTCCTGTTTTTTGTTGTAACGCAATAGCATAACCAAACCGTTGCTAGTAGTCTGTGCGCTTTATTTCTTGCATAAGTTAGATTTTGTAGGGAAACGTGCAATGTGGCCAACATTCTCTGGATAGACCTTCGTGAGAGCCCAAGTTGTGCAAAACGTCTTCAGTAACATCAATTGCAGAAGTTCCTTCCACACTCTCCCTTAAATTAAACATTGCTGCCAAAAATTTGCGATTAAAATTCAAAATCACAAAAAAATTATTACCACATTAACATAAAAAATAATTATCATACTCTGATATAACAATACTTATGAATATTAAGGGTAATGCGAACTTAACAGCGATTATACGAAACCGATAACACAAACGAACTAAAAAGCGCGTATATGGTGCTTAGATTTAAATTTAAAAAAATATCGCCGATGTGCATGCTGCGTCAGAATAACATAGCTTCCATTTGAAAAATAAAATTCAATGATTTTTGTTTATTCTATTGTGTACTGTTCTATTTTCAAATTCCCAACCCCATTCTTCTTTACTCAATTCTAAAACAAACATAAAATACAGCTTTATATAAAAAAGTTATAAAGCAAACCATAACACTTATTCTACACCACCTGGTAAAATGACCATTTTAATAACCAATAATTTTTTTACAGACAGGGAAAGACACAATTTAAGACATAGGAAAGCCGCTTTTATGCTTGTAATTTATGATATATTTTTTTGGTAATTTCAAAAGAAAAAAAACTTTTTTTTTAAATTTTTGTACATCCTTTTCTGGACAATTATAATAATTTTTACAATTATGTGCAAATGTAAATTGAATTACACCTAAGAGTAAACAATGGGCAAATAAGTACTATAAATAAAAGTCTTTTAAATAACCTTCCTATTTGTATACAAAACCATTACAAACGATATCCTAAAAATACACTATAAAAATGGTATATAATATAAATCTGAACAATAAGTGAATTACACATATGAGAAAAAATATCATACCAAACAATTACACATAAAAAATAAAATAATATTACGAGATTCTAAACCTGCCTAACAAATTTAAAGCAAACAATATATAAATTATTTTGGCAAAATTCATTAAATTAAGTCTTCCACCCAATAAAAAAGTACAATTTTACTCTAATTTGCTAATGGAATAATCAGACCTTCCCACTTTTTGTATAGGCATTTCTGGATGCTTCTTTTTCTGATGTTTTTGCATGGTGGACCTATCGTGATACGCATTCCCACAAATAACACACAAAAATGGCTTTTCACCTATCAAAAAAAAAATTGTGATACATCAATTAGCCTAAAATCTCAATGAACCTTACCAGTATGAGTACGCATATGGATCTCCATAACATGTTGAAAGGGAAACGATTTTTCACACACCATGCATTTGAAGGGCATTTTTCCAGTGTGCTGGAACATGTGCACCTTAAGATGCGCCGTTTGTTTAAACGATTTCCCACATATTTCGCATGAGAATGGGCGCTCCCCTGTATGAATTCTGTAGTGGACTTTTAGTTGGGTTTGTGTCCTTGCTGTCTTACCGCACACATCACATCTGTTTAGAAATAGATAGATTTATTTATTGGTACTAGTACATGAGTGATGATTTGAGTCACAGACTACATAATATTATAAAGACAATCATATAATCAATCAAAAAATTACTTCCCATCTTTGTTCCAATATAGAAGAAATTTGAAATTCCTATATAATATGAATGATGAATAGTATATTGTATAATAAGTGATAAACAAGCAAAATTCTGCACGAGTCTGAACGCTATTCCATTGATAGAGATACTCGTGAAGAAATTTTTTTCCTGGAAGAAATAAAAAGACATTTAAGGTATAACGACAAATAGTATAGATTTAACGCGAAATAATATTTCCAATCCTTGAAAGACCAAAAATTGCGCTCTAGATACATACTCCACAGCCAGGAAAACGTTAAAAAAACTCGTCCAATGTGAGTTAATAAACCGAAGTTTCTTCAAATAAAACGTCTAAAAGATATGAAAAAATATTTCCAGGATCTGAAAAATAGCTTTTAAGACCATAAAAAGTACGTCAATGTCTGGAACATTAAAAAATTACTCTAATTAAGTAATTCAGGAAATCGCGAAAAAGAATTTCCAATTCCTAAAATAAACTATAAAATTGAAAATCGGTTCAACATACGGAGGACGCAACATATAAGATCTGGCTTCAAATACATGAAAGATGATTTCCGAAGCAGATGAGTTTATTTGGCAAAGATGACAACACTCGAAGCTGAACATTTTAAAAGAAAAACAGCATGTATTTAATAATGTAATAATCAATTTGCTTGAATAAAAAAGTTAAAAGACCTTCCTATGAAACAAAGCACAAGCCTCCACTGGGATTCATTTTATATTTAAGTTCATAGTTCATATATTTTACGTAAAAACTTAGTTATTACATTGTAAATAGATTATATAGCCAGACACATAAAGAAATATAATTACAGAGCACATTACTAAAATAGTTCCGTTATACATTTATATAGTTACATAGTTAGGTACAAAATATAGACTCAATTGAATAAAAGTATTTTTCTATAAGAAATTGTTTTATTTTATGCCCAAAAGATTCTAGAGAAAGATTTCTAAAATTATGTGGCAACTTGTTAAAAAATGTAGGAGCATAATGGCGTGTTACATTCCAGGAGCTTTTTAAGCACAAAAAGTCGACTTGCATATTAAGGCATTACAAGTATTGTGGTCATGAGCCTCTTGAAGTAAGGGATAGCCAGAGAGGTTCTTTTAAAGATACAGGATGCATTGTGCTGGAAGTGTCAAGATCTTTAGAATTTGAAGAGAGATTTAGCATCATAGCGGTATTAATATTCAGCTATTATCCTGATGCGTAGTCCATTCATGCATATAGAATGGAATTCCGTAATATGCAATTTTTAATGTTTTCATGTCAATGATTTTTGAAATATTACAAAGAATGTATGTCGCTAAGCTTTTTTTAATATGATGACAACATGACTTTTAAAGGTCAACTTTGCATCCAGAGTTACTCCCAAGAACTTAAATTTTTTTAAGGTATTTTGCAATGTCAGTTTTTTAAAGAGAACATCATCTTTCAGTTTTATTCAAGTCAACATTTAAAAGATCAGTAGCAGCCTCAGTATGCCAGGCCATTTTAATTCTTATTTTTTCTATCGATTTAGATTTTATAGAAAAGTTATCAGCAAAGTCTATAATCTTGCATAGTCCAGCAAAGGTCCCAAAAACGATCACCATTTATTTCTGTCATCTGTCTGCGATCCGAATGCTACCCACATAAGAGCCTTATACTAATGTCATCCAATCCATACTATCTTTCCAAGTTTTTCATAAAGTCTATCATGTGATACGCAGTCGAAGGCCTTGGAGAGGTCGTTGAAGCCAGAATCTATCTGTCTCTCTTCAAAGCCCTCAACTATGAAGTCACAAAGCCTAACTATTGTTTCGTTTATGGATTTGCCTTTCCTAAAACCAAATTGCTCCTTTATCAGCACCTCATTCCCTTCAAAGTATGTACACATTTGATCCTTCAAAAGGACTTCAAAAATTTTTGAATACAGGGAGGGATTAGTGTATTGTGATGGAGATGTTTGGTCGCCACTTTTAAAGATGGGAATTGTTCTGCTGATAATAGCTTTAAAATATTTAGAATAGACGCCTTTCTGTATATATTTAAAAACCAAAGACCGAGGCCTTATATCAGCACAACATTCAAGTCATAAAAATCTTTATTGTGCTTGTTTTTTAGGTTGTTTAATGCTCTACAAACCACTTGTTGAATTAACTCATGGAAAGTTTGTTGCTATGATGTAAATAGAAGGTAAAGGAATTTTTTGCTAAAGGCAATGATTTTATCAGGTTTTCTGCTATGTTCGAAAATTTTCATTACAGCCATTTGGGTCTAGATTAATATTTCGGTTAGAATTGGTATTTATGGAGTGTTTTTTTATTAATTTCCAAGATGCTTTAATTGCATATAAAATTGGTATTGTTGGTCCTGTTTATTTCATCCCTATATAGAGACTACTAAGAGCGTCTTTTTCTTCTGAAGTTATGAATTAATTCTACATGCTATGTTCTAAAAAAACCTACATATTTAGGATTTCCTAAAATTAAAAAATACACATTCACATCACATTTTTAAAGGATTTTATTTGAATTTGAGATATTCCTCCATAAATAATTTCTTTATCAGATTTTTTTTCTCAATTTTTCTTGTATCTTAAACTTTTCGGCAAGTTATTAAAAAATTACATTTATCTTTAAATATTTCATTATAATAATGTTGATGGCAATATTTTAGGAATGATTTAATACGACTATTGGGGTTTTTGGACTATTGTAAATTATACTATAATAACTTCCCCAAAATTAATTCAACATAAACACAATCAAAAGCCATTGTTAGGAATAACAAAGTTGTTTGATATTTAGGTATTAGAAGCAGATTTATTATTTATAAACTTTTAGAAGTAACACAGGAAGTCATGAAATTTATAATTTTTCTTTATACCATCCTCCTTTTAAATATTTGCTTATTCAAATTTTTATATTTGGATTTATAATGATATAAAATTTAGTAAAGCCCAAACCATTCTTTGATTAGTATTATCGGTTTAACTTACCTAAAACGCGAACTTTCCATGTCTTCATGCTTTCTATGATGGGTCTTAAGCTCGCTTTCAAAAGGAAAACGTTTTCCGCAAACATCACAAGTGTGTTTGTTGTGTTTCTCTTCCATGTGAACGTCCAGCTGCTCCTAAATTAAAAAAGTAAGAAATTTTTTCTTAGGGACTTTATAGGGATTGTATTACCCTTGTATCACACATAAAAGAGCAAATTTTACATTTGAACTCCCTAAACTCCGGATGCCTTCTTATATGCCTACCATATCCATATTTAGTTGTAAATATTTCCCCACAAAATTCACACTGAAGCTTGACTGGTTTTGGTGGCTACAAATAATTGCACATAAAAAATCTAAATATGTACTAAATTTGAGAAAATTTCCACTCACTGGTTTAGGCAGAGGTTTTCCATCTTCATCAACCATTGTATGCATGATTCTAATGTGCCTTTGTAACATGAACTTTGTTGTATAAGCTGAAAAATTACCAAAGATTAGTAACAAGTTGTGTAATGATTTGGTTCTTTTTACCATTTCCACAAGAAGAGCAAAGAAACCTTTTACCAAAATGCATTTTAAAATGCCTTACTAAACTTGTCTTATAAGTAAATGTCTTTCCACATTTATTACATGAGTAGTTCTTTTCTTTTAGGTGACTAAGCATGTGTTTATTCTAAAAAGTAACATGTATTACATTGAAATAATTACATCTTCAATGTTTTAATTACCTTTTTGTAGTTCCTAGTAAACTTCTTTCCGCAAATTTTACAAGTTAGGCTTTTGTCATGATCAAACTTAGCACAATGCTTATCATATTCCTCCTTAGTCTTAAAAAATAACCTGCAGGGTCTGCATATGTGTGACTTTGTAGAGTGTAACCCCAAGTGAAACAATGGCACTGGTTTTGTGAATGTCCTCTTACAAATGATACAACTTAGGTCTGCTAAATGGACTTTTTCAAAATGTTCTATTACAGAGTCAATTTCCCCTAAGTGCTCTTGACAGAGCTGACATTTAAATGCACCATCATATTGAGTTTGTTTCAGTATCTTTTGGGATAACTGAGTATTTTGCAGCTGAGTAACTACACTACCATCATCTAAAAAATAAGCCATTTATTTATTAATCAAATAAGTTATAAATAAGAATATAATTAAACCTTTTTTACAGTTTTCATCCAGATCTAACTTAATACTCTTAATATCCACCTTAAAACATTCATTCAGATGTTCCTCAAGCAGTTCTTTTGTCTTAAAATATTTCATACAAGGAATACATTTAATACTGTCTTTGGAATGAAGGGCCATATGATAAAGTAAATTATCCCGAAGCTTGTAGACTTTAGGTTTTTGGCAAAAGATGCATTCATTGACTTCAAGCTCAGGTGCATGACTTTCATCATAATGCTGAATAGATGCATTTATGTCACTTAAAGTTAGACCACATAGTCTACACACAAGTTCTGAAGTATTTTCGATGTCACATTCATCTGGATCAGGTTTGATTTCATTTTGATCAGTTTTTTTTCTCCTGCCTCTCCTTGTTAACAGTTTTTTGGATCTAGTCTTTTCTTCTAGTTTCCTCTTTCCTATTGATAATATTATAGTTAAATAGAAATATATAAATGGTGTAAAATAATGCATTATTCCTGAACAATATATCAAAAGCTATAGAATAATAGTTTTATAGATAGAAAAATAATTTTTTTAGTGAGATAAGTTTCAACCTTTTTTATTTTATGTTCACTATATAAACTGTATGAAACCTAAAAATACCTATAAACTTATGTCCTGATTCCTTTTTTTATCAGCAAAACACAGATTATAGAGTACTAAAATAATAATATAAAAGTACTTTCCAAATTTTTTAGAATTTTTATGGGCAAAATTACCTCAAGTGAGATCTTAAAAAATGTGTAGTTGGTTGTAGTTTATTATTATCTACTTTATAGTAGATAATAATGAGTTAAATTAATAAGATTGTATTAGTGCCCAAGAGAGTAATGTAAATCATATCTCAATAATGTTAATCTAAGTTTTTATAATGCATATTGTTTTTATTATACTCAAACTGAAACAATATGAACAAATATATAAAATTATTCAAAATTGTATTACTGAAAGCTACAGAACCATAGGAATCAACAATGAATTTTGTATACTGAATATATTAAAATTAAAATTATCTTACTAGTAATTTTCTTTCCTTTTAATGCCAAAGATTCTTCATCAGAGGTATTAAAATCATCATCAATTTTAGTCTTTTCTGCATTAAAATCATCCTCTTTTAAGTCAACATTTTCTTGATCATTTGAGGGATCCCAATCTGAGTCATTGTCTTCAACAAATACATCATCTTCAGATTCACTGTGATATTTTGCATCATGGCTTTTAGTCCTTTTCCTTTTCAATAGGGCTGGCTCAAGTTTTGCACTTTCAATTTCGATTTTAACTGTTTCCTGGCGTATTATATCTTCCAAAACGTCATTGGATTCGGCACATTTTTTGAAAAAATTGCAAGAATCATACAGTAGTTTTATACAAACTAAACAAATTTGTTGAGGTTTTTCATCAGTTGGACAAATCTGTAGAATACATCAGGTAATGAGTCGGCAGCAAAATGACTTAAGGAGTAAGAAACTTACCTCTAAATCACAATATTTTTTAAATAATTTCCTCACATCTAAGGGATCACAGTGCCCCTCACTAGGGAAATTTACCTCATAAACCGACTGTAAACCCTCGGATTTTGTTAAGCATACTCGGCATATTTTATTAAAGTCACTTAATGCTAACTGGAACTGATTTTTTTGCATTTTTTTTTATAAAAAGCGGGACTCATAAGGAAACAAATAGATATTTTAAATAAAATTGAGTTTGTATGTTGTGTTATTTTTTATATTCGGTTTTGTTATGATTGCTGACAGCTATTGACATTGACAGCTGACAACACTGAATCAATCTGTCGTCAACTCGTCATACAAAAATTTTAATTTGATTTTTGTTCCTTACAAAATTGGTATTCCTTACAAAATTGGTATTCCTTACAAAAAAAAAAGCTATGGTTAAATTAAAAAAAAATTTTTTTTAATTAAGAATTTATGTGTCCTTAAGAATGCAAATTGTTTTTTTCAATCAACTGTCTTTCTTGCACCAAGGAAACAAGCGGAACTTTCACAACTAACATAAGAACGTCGATAAACTGGTCTAACTTTCATGAAGAATTGACCTTTTGACGTTGCTCAAAGCTCGAATTCGGCTCGACTTAACCTCAAAAATAAAATCGGTGCACCCTTTCTTTTTTTATTGTGTTTTGCTCTGGTATAGTTAATTTGGCATTTTCCACTTTTTTTCACATATTTTAATATATAAGTGGTAAGTTATATGTTAACCCTTTTTTAATTATGCAACATCTCATACTGTTATTTCAGTTTTTCTTATATTGTTGCACCTTTCTTGCAATATTGCATCATGCACCCATATAATTTACCATATGGGGCCCCAGTTTGCATAATTTTATATAATACTATTTTTGGGCTTAAATAAAACTTTTTAATATTTGCCACTCGAACACTAAGTCTGGCACTTTATACATACACAATATAATTATTTATACTATTAAACTATGCCATATTAAAATACATTTGTATTTTAATTTGTATTAAAAATATGTAAACTTTAATTATAAAGTGTTATAAATATTGTCAGTGTTTAATTAAAAAGTTAGAAAATTCCATCTTATTCACAGTTATCCAGGGGAAGAAGAAAGATATTTTTATGTATTGGAAAGAATCATTAGATTTTTAACAATATTTCAGTTTAATAATACTTAAATGCATTATATAATTTACTTGGAGGTTAACAGATTTTGTTCTGAGACTTCAAGTAAACTATTTAAGAGTTTTATCTATTGACCCCTGAAGTATCGTAAGATTTTAACAACAAATAATAATTAATTATCAAATAATATCATAAGATTTTTCTTCTTTTCAATAATTCAATTTACATGTACTTATTGATATTAGTAAATACTATTAAGTGTATTTATTTTTTTAAATAGTGACAATTTATATAAAATTATATTATTATAATATTTAGTTATTTATTACAATAAATTTTAAATAAATAAAAAACTTATAAAACCCTTAAATCAAATAGATTATAAAAAAATAAATATAGTTTTACAATATTTGACTGTAGTTCTACACCTAGATGTATAACATCTGTGTGTGTACAACATATATTATGTCCATTTAACTGTAGGACATTTATGAACTTATGTATGCACTCTCTAGCATAAGTACAAAACAAAAACAATATGTAATCACAATACACAAGTCAATCATAAAAAATTTTATATAAACTCAACAAACAACCTAAGGTACCCTAATCAATAAAAAATATTTACTTGTGCTAAAAACTACAGATATACTCAGTTAACAAATTAATAGATTATTCAACTAAATATGTAAAAAACCCAAAAATAGGCTTGCTGTTTTTTATATAAATATTTTTTTGCTTGAGAGAACTTTTATACCACTTATTATCGAACATCTGCAATTTTTTTTTTTATTTTTAAATTTCTTAATGGAAAATTTATTCATGAGGTTAATTCATTAATTCATTGGGTTCATGTATTGTAGAAAAATATTTTATTAAATTTTATAAGCTATTATACCTTGAATTAACTTCTGAACCCATACCTACCTACAGATTAAGATAGCTATTAATTTCTTTAAATTTACAAAAAAAGAAAATCCTAATATATTAGTGTAGATTCAATACCTAAGCTTTTTGAAACAAAAGATTGGTCTAGTGTTTTTTGTAAATAATAAAATAATAATAAATTATAAATAATGTTAAGGATATGTATTTGCATAACATTGAGAATATTTAGTGTAGTGTTATATGCTCCTTCCCATATAGATATACCATACTTCATAACAGATTTCACAAGAGAAATATACAGTAGTTTCAGAACATTAATAGGCACATAATTTCAAATCTAGTAGAATTTGTAGACTAGTTTATAGAGTTTAATAGTTGCGTTTTCTATATACTAATCTCATTTAATATCAATGGTAGCACCCAAACCTTTACAAATTGACTTTTAGGTATAGTTCTATATATCTTTGAATATTCTATCAATTCTTTCTGGAGAAGAGCCATATCATTAGCATATGATAAAAGTTTGCTTGATGTTTCTATATTTAGCAAATCATTAATATACAGTGAAAACAGAAGTCATACATTGAATTTTTTTTAACCCACTAGCTTATCTTCAATTTTCACACATAGTTGCTACTCTAAAAAATAGTTCTTTATTAAATCTATCTACTGTAAATAAACTTCATAAAAAGCGTTATTCATGGTAAATATCCTTGTAGATAAATGCTCTGTTTATCATTTTATCAGAGATCCACTTATATAACTATGGCTAAAAGTTAAGAAATGATTTTTTGAAAAAAAGTATCTTATATCAGAAATGTTGGCACTCCAAAAAAAAAGATAGTTCATCTCCACATTGACTAATTAATCAGTGATTGTAATAGAATCCTGGGTATTGTTAAGAAGTATCTGAAGTAATATTTTATTATGCTTGTTTTTAGTAAGCCATAATTTTCTTCAGTGATATGGAACTCTGGATATAAAATTAATATTGACAGTCTAGAGAAGATTAAAACTAATATTTTAAGATTTGTCTGCTTTAAAACTCATTTAATATTCTATTTATTAAATGATTTTATATATTATATTTATTTCATAATAAGTTTATACAAAACTATTAATTTCTCCCATACTCCATAAATACTTCAAAATTACAGTTAATGTACCTGCCTGCCAACTTATAAATCATAAACTTTTTTGTGTACCATACTGCAGGACACATTATTACCAAAATACTCCCTTAGTAAGCTACAGTAATGGTTACAGCTGATTTATATTATTTATATTATGATTTGTATTGCTTTGCAAAAATGATTACTATTTAAAAGAACACTTAGACTAAGTTCCTAGAGTGATATTTATCAGATTTATTTGCTATTATTATTATAGTAATTGTGTAGTTTATTATATAGTATATAATGAGTATTATCAGTGTTATATGTTTTCACAGTTTAAACATACATAAAAATTATATAATGAGGCTCCATCCAACAGGCAACGAATATATAGGTTACGATCTCATAAAGAACTTTGAAACTATTTGTATATTGTATCTAATTTGTAATCAAATTCCAGGATAATTAATTTAGTAAATAATTATCTTAAACTATTTTGTTTTCATATAGCATGCATTAAAGATAAAATTGTAAATATTACCAAAGTAATCAACAGAAAATGGATAATGTACAAAATTTCTCAGAATTATTTATTTGATTGAACCATATTATAATGTTGTCTTAAAGTTTTTCATAGATATATGCTAGGTAAATTTTGAAGGCATTTGTAATGCGTAATGTAACATCTTTTAAAACAAGCATGTATTTTTACCTGTTAAAATTTGATTGCAACATATACTACATTGTGAGCTAATTTGTGTTTCAGACAATTACATGATACACGATATAACATTTTTGAACCATTTTTTTCTAGACAAGATGAACACTAACATGTCAGCAAGAGAAGTCCGAAATGCCTACATAGACTTTTTCAAAGAAAAGAATCATACTTATTACCATTCCTCATCAGTAATACCTTTAGATGACCCCACATTATTGTTTGCAAATGCTGGTATGAACCAGTATAAGCCCATTTTCTTGGGCACTGCCGATCCTAATAGCGATTTAGCTAAACTAGTTAGAGCAGTAAACACGCAGAAATGTATCAGAGCCGGAGGCAAACACAATGACCTAGATGATGTTGGAAAAGATGTTTACCATCACACATTTTTTGAAATGATGGGTAATTGGTCATTTGGAGATTATTTTAAGAAAGAAATTTGTGCTTGGGCATGGGAATTTTTAACTGACAAGCTTAAATTGCCTGGTGAACGAATTTACGTCACTTATTTTGGAGGAGATGAGAAAGCAGGGCTGGAACCTGATAACGAGTGCAAAGAGGTAAATTTAGGATAAATCATAAAATTTAGCAGTCTTGATTAAAGGTTGTTTAAGGATTAGCTTATTTAAGAAAACTATTTTTAATTTATGACAATTTAAACATGCCAGTAATCTGGGTTTATAAACATTTACTTGTAAACACAAGAAACACATAAAAAATTTAAAAAAAAAAAACTAATCTTAAAATGTAAGTTTTACTATCCTTAGATCTGGCTTAACCTTGGTTTGCCTCCATCTCATGTTATTCCTGGATCAATGAAAGATAATTTCTGGGAAATGGGTGAAACTGGACCTTGTGGTCCCTGTTCTGAGTTACATTTTGACAGAATAGGAGGTAGAGATGTTCCAGAACTAGTTAATCAGGTAAGGTAAAACTTCATATTTCCTAAATCAATCATTTAAAATAATTTTATTTGGGGTATAATTTCATATTTAGGACGATCCAGATGTACTCGAAATATGGAACCTTGTGTTTATACAATATAATAGGGAACAAGACGGTACTTTAAAGGCATTGCCCAAAAAACACATTGATTGTGGTTTGGGATTAGAAAGATTGGTGTCAGTTATTCAAGATAAACGGTAAAACTTATTACAATTATTAAAACAGAAACTTTAATATTGAATTTTAGGTCCAACTATGACACTGATCTTTTCACCCCAATTTTTGAGGCTATCCAGAAAGGTACAGGCGCACCTGCATATCAAGGTAAAAAATATCATATACTAGAAATCACAGAGTTAAATATTTATTATTTCATTTTAGGAAGAGTGGGAGAAGCAGATACTGATGGCATTGACATGGCTTATAGGGTCTTGGCAGATCATGCCAGAACATTAACCATTGCTTTGGCTGATGGAGGAAATCCTGACAACACTGGCAGAGGGTAAAATTTAAATCCATGTAAAAATGTAACTTCTTTTAATTTATTGAAAATTCACTTAGGTATGTATTAAGGAGAATTCTTAGAAGAGCTGTGAGATATGCCACAGAAAAACTCAATGCGAAACCAGGAGTTTTCGCTACTCTTGTGAATACAGTAGTTGACATCCTTGGTGATACTTTCCCAGAAGTTAGAAAAGATCCCCAATATATAATCGATACGATTAATGAAGAAGAGACGCAGTTCTTAAAAACATTGAGCAGAGGACGGAATTTACTGAACAGGACTATTATAAAGTTGGGAGAGTCGAAAGAAGTGCCCGGGGACGTAGCTTGGAGGTTATATGATACCTATGGTTTCCCTGTTGATTTAACCTCACTGATGTCTGAAGAAAAAGGTCTTAAAGTTAACATGGAAGCTTATGAGGAGGCTAAAAAACAGGCACAACTAATTTCTCAGGTAAATGAGAAAGAATTATAATAGATCATGTTTTACATCAACACAATAGTAAAGTCTAGCAGCTTTTGTTGGACTGGATTTTTTCAAATTTCCAGTCAAAAAAATGCTGTAAACGTTATTTATTGTATTAAAATTGATAACAAAAAACATTTTTAGGGTAAAGGGGCTGGTGTAGCCGATACTATTAACTTGGACATTCATGCCATCACTGAACTACAAAATTTGGGCGTGCCGCCGACAGATGATTCCCCCAAATATAATTATGAAGCCAGTGAGAAACTTGATGATGTTTACAAGTTTGGCGCCTGTGAAGCCACTGTGATAGGATTGAGGCAAGTACACCGGATTTTTTCGTAACATTGCATCAATATAATCCTCCCAAGAAATCCCAATTGCTTTTACTTTTTCAGTCCAACAAGTTATAATTTTTTTGTTTTTTTCTTTGTAGGTATAACAAGCAGTTTGTAGATGAAGTGTCAAGTGGTCAAGAATGTGGTGTACTACTTGATAAAACTAACTTTTATGCAGAGCAAGGGGGACAAATTTATGATACAGGTAATGAGTTTGACATTTTCTTTATTAATATCTGATGTCATATGCTTGGCTTATTTTTAAACAGCTAGATAAGATTAAAATAATCAATTACTTAATTGTTACTTGCTTTTGTGAAATAGAGCACAAACATAAAGTCACTCTGGTTAGGAACGGATTTTGGAATGCTTCCAGTGGTGTAGATTTTAATATACTTTGCAAATACATTGTGGAATTGAAAACATGAAACATTATTGTGGTTACGTAATTTTAATATTAATTTTTGAATGCTTCTTCCTCTATTGGGGAACTTACTAACCTCATTTAACTCAATTTTGTTTCTAAAACAAAATTGAGTTTACTTTTTAGTTTCATTAAAAAAAGTTATTAGTTATGAAAAGTTCTGCATGCTCCAACCAAACATCAAATTTTATTAGTCGTATACAAGGTTTGTCAAGAAATCTTAATTCTAAGAAGTAAAGTATCTTTATTTTTGACAATGCCAACCATAATAAGTAGTTGTAATAATTTTAACGAGCATTATTAGCTCCTTCAACTCGTTAATGCCTCCATATAAATAGGAAGTTTCAAAATAGTAATGCTAAAGAACAATGGAGTGAGTTAAAAAAATTAAATATGCTAGGTTCCAAAACCAATCAAATGAAAAACCACACTTTGAAAAACCAAACGGACTTAATGCTTACTTTACTCAACTCTCTAAGTATGCTTCTATACCAAAACAAGAAACAATTCAGTTTTATCGTAATAATAAATTAATTTATGATCAATTTTCGTTTAACAATGTAACAGAAGACCAGGTTTCTAATATAATACTAAACATTAAATCAAAAGCTTTTGGAATGGATGATCTGAATATAACATTAATTTTACTTTGCTGTCCTTTTGTTATTCCATTCTTGACCCATATTATGAACTGCTGTTTGAGCAAATCATATTTTCCCAAGACTTGGAAGTTTGCAAATGTGTTTCCTTTACCCAAGGTAGCTAATCCGACTGAATTTAGCCATTTTCGATCCATTTCAATTTTGCCTCTGTTTTCAAAAGTATTGGAAAAAAATAATGGAATATCAAATAAAATTATTTTTTAACAGAAATAGAATTGAATTGAATTTTGAATCAATCAATCATCCATGCTTCTGAGAACATTAAAGACAAAAAAATATATAACAACAAAAAAGAAACAACAATTACTAGTATCCATAGTTCTGGGGCACAATGGACAGAGCTGCCTGTGTTTGCACCTTGTTAAAGTAAGCACTATGGAAAAATTAAGATGATTTAATAATTAATTAATTAATAAACAAACAAGCAGATGTGTACAGTAATAATAAATTAGTGAGGATATAAAATTAAAATATGACACTATTGAAGCAGGATATACCATTAAAGGTGCATTCGAAATTACCGAAAAACCATAGATCAATCTTAATTTTCATGTAATTTCATATAATAAAGTACTTGAAACAACATTTCTCAAGTCATAAAACTTAAACAATGAATCCTCTTATTTTCTTATTGATAAAATTAATGTGCTGTTGCCAAGTCATGCATTGATCAAAAAATATAACAAAAGACTTGGTATTATTTTTTCTTTCAATTAATTGACTGAGTGTACTTACTTAAGTTATCTCTTTTACAATCATATGTATGGGTTGACATGGCAGGTACCTAGAAGACCATCCAACAGTAAGAAAGTTATTCTTACTTGTATTAAGTGTCAAAAGATTAGAGTCAAGCCAATGTTTAATTTTTGCCATTGCCTCCTCACAACCGTCCAACGCTCCAGTCTAGATCCGATTCCTGACTAAAACTGCAGTATCATTAGCAAAGCAAATAATCTTTGAGTCACTGTTTGTTGTTAGATTTGTAATCGAGTTAACATTTATAAAAATTGGATCAAGTACTGTACCTTGAGGAACACCACACTCCACTTTCTGTGGTTGGCTAAATGTATAGTCAATTTTTATTATTTGCATACGATTCGTAAGATATGCCTCAAAAACTTTTAATAAAGTACCTCTAATACCCAAATCCACCAATACTGCCAATGGTTGGTACCCTTCGTTAAAACTTTCTGTTAGGAAATGAGTTACTTCAACAATGGCATCCTCACTGCTTAATACAAATTGATAGTTAGAAAGAAGTTTTTCTTTTTCCGGAAAAGAAGATAATCTTAACTTAATACAGGTCTCTAGAATACTATTAAGAGTATTTGTTAGTGCAATCACTCGATTTTTCTTTCTTTTCGTCTGATATCCTGATATATGGATATTATAGTCAATCTTTTAAAAACTGTTGGGTAAACACCAGAGCTGAAAACACTATTTACTAGATGCTTCAACGGTGTTATTAAGAAAGTGTGATTACATTTAACAATCTGAAGAAATACCAACCTCTCCCCCGATAGTGCAATTTTTAAGAAAACTAATTATTTTAATTGTCTGTAAGGGGGCAAAGAAACATGGAACTTTGACTTATTATTTTATGTTTTAATTTGATTTCTAAAACCTTGCCATTTGCTACCTATTGAGCTAAAGAATGTATGAATGTATAAGAGGCTCAGAAATTTCTTCACCATTTTCATTTATTAGTGATTTGATGTATTTTCTAGCTGAGAGTTGATTGGTAATATCTTTCACAATTTTCCCAAATTTTTTAGATTTTTTAAAGTGTTCAGAAAAACTATTTTTCTAATATTGTTTTGAGTCTTCCTTATTTTTATTAAGCACTTGAATACTATAGTCAGTAGATTTAATATTAGGTTCGATGCATTTGACAACATTCTGGGCTCTAATTTTGCTCATCTACTGTATTACAAATACCCATAATAACCCCATTAAGTTTCTTTATTTCTTCACCAAAGGACTCACTTACAGCTTATTGTTTCTCATACTGTTTAGCATAGAAATTTAAGCTATTTTTGAGGTCTCTAATTTCATTTGTGAGTTTGAAATCGCATCCATAATTTTGTCCTCACTGTCATAATTTTGTTGCGTATTCATTACATGAGAACTTGTGGCTGCGGGTTCTGTGTTGTCTCCTAATTTCCCGCTCTGTTTTTTTCTTAGCTCCCCCACAGATCCATTTCTATTCAATTTTTTAAAAACCTTAGCCTCAATATTATCAACACCAGCACAGGCAAAATGAATCCACTTTTTTGCAATTTTCACAATAAATGGAACCTTAAGATTTTGTTATCTTGTTTTCACACTTTCCACAGTGTGTTGTTGTTTTTGATAAATTAGAATTTGACCTTGTCGTTTAAGGCTTGGTAGTCAGGTCACCAAAGTGGGCACTAATATAGAATTTTTATATTTTATGGTTAATATAGTGTTTTTAAAATTAGTTTTAATGGGATAAAGTTTAGCGTATCAATTAATCCTCGAATCCATAAAGCTTATCTTATATTTTCATATATAGGCTGTTTGTGTAAAAAATAATGTTATAAAAAGTATTTTTCTCTTGAGAAAACTCAAAAAAGATTTACATAATATAAATGTAAATAGTCTTTTAAGCGCATATTGTGCATTTTTTCATTTGCACATTTCTTATTGAGTTATTCTGTGGTTCTGTGGGGTAAGTTAGTTTTTACTTCAAATCAGTGCTCTGAGAACAATTTTGAATGTTTATTTCAAGGAACACTGTACGCCATCACTTATAGAAATATCTTTAATATTTTAATTATTTTTGCATATACATACTTCTCTCATAAATAAATTATCTATGTATTTATAGTAAGTTAAAAAATATTTCTAGAGGTTTCTGAATTTCAGGTTTCTTGGTTAAATCAAACGATGAAAGTGTAGAATTCTCCGTTAAAA
The DNA here is from genome assembly GCF_022605725.1 of Anthonomus grandis grandis. NCBI lineage: Eukaryota > Metazoa > Arthropoda > Insecta > Coleoptera > Curculionidae > Anthonomus > Anthonomus grandis. The sequence continues at coordinate 12,238,339 of NC_065558.1, forward strand.
ACGTGCAAGTCCGTGGCGGTTACATTATCCATATCGGCAACATCGAAGGCACCCTGAAAAAGGGCGACAAAGTAAACCTACTAATTGACGCTGAGAGGAGAAGGCTTATCATGAGCAACCATACAGGAACGCATATTTTGAATTTCGCTTTGAGAAAAGTTTTGGGTACAGAGGCGGATCAAAGAGGGTCTTTGGTCGCACCAGATAGGCTAAGGTACAAGAATTATTCGATACTTCGCTATGACCTTTTAAACGGTTTTTATTATTTTTCAGGTTTGATTTTACCAATAAGGGAGCAATGACAGCGGATCAAGTAAAAGCTACCGAGCAATCTTCGAAAGATCTTATTGCTAAAAACGATAAGGTTTATGCTAAAGAGGCTGATTTGGCAACAGCAAAAACTGTTAGGGGATTAAGAGCCGTGTTCGAGGAGACTTACCCGGATCCAGTTAGAATCGTTTCAGTTGGTAAGAATCTTATATGAAATAGACATTTAAATTAAGATTTCATTCCAGTTACAACATAAATTTTTGGTTTATTTACAATAGCACATAATTTTACTTTGCTATTTGTGAAGAACATAATTTTTTAATATTTTATTTATAAATATACAGGATACACATTTTAAGGGTTTCTCGAATCGCGAACAAGAAATACGCCCTCAGTTAAATTAGAGAAAAGTTTGCGCATATTTGTGGTCAATACGTTTACAGGCTATCTATTTTTCATTTGTATACAAGTGAAAAAATGCCTGAGTTTTATTTTATTAAGTAGAAAACTTAAAACTTCTTCATCTATAATTTTCACTACATTTTTAGTTTTAAATTTCATATTTTCCGCTGTATATCGGATCCAAAAGAAAATTTGACAGCTCTGTAAGCGAAACTTTGTTGACCACAAAAATGGCACAACCATATAAAAAGGGCGAAACCTTAAAGTTCTAAATACAAAAGTTGCTAGGTATATGAATTTAATAAAAAGACAGATTTAAAACTTGTCTAACAAAATATTCCTCAAGACTGTAACAACCCGTTTCAATTAACAATTTCTTTTGCTTTTTCCTAAATATTATTTATAAGATATTACAGCAATGAACATGCAAATTCCATTATTAAAAAGATTCCTATGGTTGATGGTTTAAATAATCAATCAAGACTTCTACTTTATAATAGTTTTATATTACTTTATATAAGATGCTTAATTCCCTGCTAGAGAAATCTTTCCCAATTCAACTAAATAAACTGCAAAGAACACAAAATAAAGCAATAAAAACCATTTTTTAAACTAAACTACTCCAGCTGACGATGTGTATAAAATAACAAAACTATGGGTCCGACTGAAAAAATATCAGGACCTTTGAAGAAATTAAGTTTATTTACGCTTTAGTCACAAAAAAACTAAAAACAAACCTAAGCTTAAATCAAGTTAAAAACTATCATTCGTAAAATGTAAAAAGTACTATTGATTTTCGAAATAAATACTTAAGAACATGATAAGGACAAACATCACCTTTATTTGGCAGGATTAAGAATTACAATAGTTTACCAAGCCAGTCGTGGAAGCAAGAAAAATAAAACAACCTTTGTCATAAATTTAAATTAACTATAAGTTATAGAAAACTGTTTAATTTTGGTTTGTAATTTAATTTTAATTTTATCCTATTAATTTAAATTCTGTAAAACCTAGGCTCTGGTACCAGTGATATTCACTGTTTTAGAGTCTGTGGAAAATGGAATTTTGGGTAGAAAGAGCATGTGGGTATAGGCATTATTATATTACGCAAATGTAAGTGAATTATTTCGTATGCATTAAACAAGCAGTTTTAACTATAAACTTGATGAGAGATTCAATATTTGCAACGTGATGAAATCAGGTTAATTCTCCTATAATTAAGCAGATATAAATATTTTATTGCACCGCTTTGGAAGAACAAACACGGAAGAAAGTAAGTAGGCTTATGAGTTTCCCAAAAACAAATCGCATATTGACATTTTGCTGAAAATTACAACCCTAAAAGATATTATCTAGAGAGGTATAAGATTTATCTAAAAAAAATTTTTTCTTACAACATTGTTGACTCACGACCACTGTATATTAAATTAGATTCATAAATAACCTTATCTTATAGGCATTCCAGTGGAAGATCTGGAAAAAGACCCCTTCAGCCCAGCAGGCGATGGAACTTCTATAGAATTCTGTGGTGGAACTCACGTCAAATATGCAGGTATAATATTACTGAACTTTTTATTTTTTAATTAGTTTCTAATCATTTTGATTATCATAGGTCACATTGGTGATTTTGTGATAAGCAGCGAAGAAGCCATTGCCAAAGGAATTAGGAGAATCGTGGCATTAACTGGGCCAGAGGCCACCAAAGCTTTGAAGAGAAACGAAGTGTTAGAAAACAGGTGAGGGATAAACCTAAATAAATAAGATTCCTAAATAATTTGTGCGATCTTAATTAAATAAATTAAAATATAAATACATTTTATTTAGTTAGTAATCATTTAAGATTAATATATAGTAAGTCAATGTTACTTTTGAAAAAAATTTGTCAATTGTCAAAGAATTGTATATCCAAAAGAGTATAAAATATTAACGTATAATCATAGATCAGTCCTTGCATGAGGAATGGGGATATATGCTGGAAGTATAAAAAACACGGAAATTAATTTATTAATTTCTACAACTAAGACAAATTGTAAACATTAAAAATTGTTTATTACTCTCTTCAATCCATCTTTAAATATTGGTTGTGTGGAAGTTCCTAACTAATCATTATTAATATGTAAATCATTATAATAACGTTTATTAAATATATACCAACCAATATAATAAATAAAAAATAAACGTTAAGAAATATCACTGAAGCACCCTATGTGTGATTTATTATCTTACATAATCGGGTATATGTCACAGCCGGGTTATAAAGTCGATTACAGAATTCTAGATATTGTGCAAATTAACATTTTATAAAACAGTTTGGATACAAAAGTATTTATTGGGTGCATTTAAGGTTAATTAAAACATTTACAACTTCTCTGCTTTTAAAAATATCCAGTTTTTACATTTACATTTATATATTATTATTATATATGTTATACAATCTCGAGTCATGTTTTACGGGTTATATGCCTTTTGTCTAGAGAGAAATTTCGGTTCATTTTTACCTGTTTCTTGTCTTTATTATATTTTTGTAAATGCAAGTTACATGACTTTGTACTTTACTTGTTCGGTAGTTAAAAATTCTCGAAGGTACACAAATTTTGAAATAAGTCCCTGTAACTTTTGACCTACTTCTTTGACAAGTACATAGGTTCCGTCTAAATAAATTATTAATTTTGATACCAAGGTATTTAAGAGATGTTGGTTCTGGTATTTCATTATTTTCAATCTACATAATTCCAAGCTTTGCAAAACATTTTCTGGATGATGAAAAAGACATGTAATTGGTTTTCTGTATATTAAAGGCTAATCTATTGCACTGAAACCAGGTTTTTTAGTAAAACATCCTTTTCAATTTAGGTCGTTATTATTTGCCAAGACCTTGCTCTACAGGGTAAAAAGGTGTCGTATGCAAAACAAGCATTCCTTTTGTATGTCGTTAACAAAAATGGTAAAAAGTAAAGGAGCTAACAAGTTCTCTGGGGCCCAATTTTTAACGGCGATAGAATAGAACGACAAATAGAGCATCCCTGGCGATCGATCCCTAACTCAGCTCTACTCCCTCGCGTCACATCGTAAAGTGTGTATTCTCGACAGAAAAGGAGAGAGCAAGTTTCAAGGGAAAGCGTAGCCGCGTTGCCAAATATTCCAACCAATTATGGAAGGGTATTTTTGACATTTAAGGTTGTGGGGGTGCTTGTTGTTTTTAGTAGTGGGGATAATTTTATGGGCTGCCAGTTTTTTTAGTTTGTTTAGTGTTTTCGTTTACGGGTGTTTATTTAGTTTGGTATTATTTCTTTTTCTTCAACTTAAGTATGGATAAAAGTGGGCAAAAAAGCAACCCAATTATGAATAAACAAAAAAAATTATGGTGAAGTTTTTATCTACACGCAAGGAAATGTTTACTGATACATTTACTCAAACCTATACTAAACAAAAGATGCAACAGCATTGAATGGAATTAACCAATATTCTCAATGCAATTACAGATGGTCCATGTAAGGAGTGAAAGCAGTGGAGAAAGATAATAACTTAAGACAAAAATGTCATATCAAATATATCAAAATAACAAATAATCAACAATGCTAGGTACTATAGTTAATATAAAAACTGAATTTGATTTGATTTTGGTAGATTAAGCCCAGTGCATCCATGAGTAGATAATAATGTAGAACTATAAGGGTTAACTATCTTTAGACTTAACTGTAATGTTCGGTTCATACAACGTTTGTTTAGTTGTAAGTTATAATCATAAGCTCACAACCATAAAAATGAAACATGCAGTGTGCCATATATGCCCATTTATACAACAAATCAGTCATAAGCATAATTCTCCAATATTCATTAGTATCTTTGCTCAACAATATCCGCACAAAGATTGCGTTTAAGTTCATCTTGGTAGCAAATTAAAAAAGCAGAAATACGATAAAAAAGAACTACTTCAAATAACCGCAATCAAAGACAAAATAAACAGTATACCTTCATAAACACCACCACCTCATAAAATAATAAAAACAAAACAAAATTTACCAAAATGACACATGAAATACAATGTGAAATTAGTGGGCTTGTGTTACCACGCGATACCTAAATCGTTCTCCGCAAAAAAACCAGTAGAGGAAATGTTGATCTCCAGGGAGCAACCTTTCTATCGATTTTCAGTAGAGCGAAGTTCAAGAATACGGATTTTGTATTTTTAATAGAGCCACGCCCCCTTTCTATTAGCCGTTCTACTCCCCGGTTTTCCAGAATTGGGGCCCTGGAGTCCGCCAAATCTAACATAATCTTAAACCAAAGCCTAATAATAAAAGGCTTCATTTAACAGCAAGTTTGGTATAAAAAACTTTTTAATATTTTTTTTTGATAAAAGAAACCAACCAAGAAACAATCACAGTGAAAATGAGGATAGCATAATTTTTCGTACCGATTTTATGAGTTTTGGCTCTTTATTTATAGTCAATTTTGGATTTAAATCTTAATTCTTTTTACAATTAAAAATAATAACAATATTTACAAGATACATTGTAAATAAACAGCGAAATAAGGGCCTATTTAAAGTGTGATTCAATAAAAAAAACTGACAAATGCAAACTAAAATACTATAAATTATTCAGGTTATCTACAGTCAATTCAACACATTTTTAATCATTAAAATGTTCTAGTCAATTGATTCAAATGCTCTTTGCAAGTAATGATTTTTTTTAAATGCAAAACTTGTTTTTTTGACAGACTAAACGAAATCAAATCCCTAATCGACTCTGATAAAGACGGAGCCAAATCTAAGGAACATGTGAAAAAAATCGTTGAATTAACAGACGAAGTATCCCAAGCAGTGATCCCTTACTGGAAGAAAGAGGAAATCAGAAACACCCTTAAAACCTTAAAAAAGACCTTGGACGACAAAGATAGAGCCGTAAAAGCTGCCATTGCCAACAAAGTCGTCGATGAGATAAAAGAGTTCGTTAAAGAGCATCAAAATTTACCCATACTGGTTAAAGAACTGAAGGCTTTTAGCAACACCAAGGCCTTAGATAGCGCGTTGAAACAAGTAAGTTGCTTACAGCTAAATTTAATACCTACCTAAGCATATATTTATATTTAGGTTAGATCGCTTTCACCTTCAACCGCTGCACTTTTCGTCTCGGTAGATTCGGACGCAAACAAGATTTTCTGCCTTTCTTCGGTACCAAAAGAAAGCATAGAAAAAGGCCTTAAAGCTAATGAGTGGGTACAGTCAGTAGCGCAGAAGATCGGAGGAAAAGGGGGTGGAAAACCCGATTCCGCCCAAGCCAGTGGCTCGAATTCTTTGCCGGTCGATGACGTGTTAGATTTGGCAAAGAAGTTTGCCGAAAGCAAGCTGAATTGATAAACGAAATTTATTTTTGTCTATTCTGCATTTAGTTAAGTAAATTATTACTCTTTATATTTAATATTTTGGCCATGTTATTACTGTTAGCTTTTGCAAAGGCACTTTTATACCTTTATTGTCAATACAATAGTTGTTTTGGCAGATAATAAATAAATAATACGAAATGAGTTTTAATTTTCAAAATGATGTATTATACAGGGTGTTTTATTAAGTGTGGCGAGCAAGTATATCTCAGCAATTTAGAGAGATTTATTCCCAAAGCATCTGGATTATTGTTGAAATGGTTTTTATTAATTTTATTTATTTTCGAGGGATATTAATGCTATTCACCTCAATGTATGTGATATAACCCCTAATTTTAATAGATTACTCGTATATTTGCAATCACTTGATTGCAAATATAAGCCTTTCCAAGCCTTTTCCACTATTTCAAAGAGAATATTTGTATTAGAGCATGTTAGGTGCCTGATTTTGGTGTCAATGTAATGCCATAAATTCTCTATAGGGTTTAGGTCTGGCGATTGAGATGGCAAGATCATTACATTTATTTTCTCATCGGATAGCCACCTCTTAACAAATTGAGAAGCATGTTTTGGATCGTTGTCATGCTGAAATATGGCTGTTACTGGCATGACTTTATCCATATATGGCACTAAATGTGTTTGCAGAATGTCTTTGTACATGAAACGATCCATTTTGCCCACTATTCTTACTATGGGTCCCATGCCACGAGCCGAGAAACATCCCCATACAAGAATATTTCCCCCTCCATGTTTAACTGTGGGGCAAATGTACTTTTTGTTTAATCTTTGTTCACTGGGGCGTCTGACGTACATCAGTCCTGAATAAATTATATTTAGATTCATCACTAAATACGACTTTCTTCCAATCAGCTACAGACCAGTGGACATGAGATTGGGCAAAGTGAAAACGAGCCTTGACGTTCTTCTTTGAGAGTAACGGTTTTTTGTCGGGGCGATGAGCAGGTAAGTTGGCATCAAGTAATCTTCTCCTTACGGTACTGGAACTGAGGTTTACTCCTCCACCCTCTTTTAATTTTGCCAAAATTTGGGAAGAAGACAAAAAAGGATTTTCTTTGGAAACTCGTAGCAGCTGCCTATCCATCCTCAAATTTATTTTTCTGGGTCTACCAGGAATGGGCGCCGGTGCAGCTGTTCCAGTAAGGCGAAATTTTTTGCAAACTCTGAATACGATTGACCTGTGAAGCACTCTGCCTAACACCATTTTCGTAATGCTCCACAATAATTTTTCTTACATCACCAGAGATGGTTTTTGAGCGACCCATTTTAAGTTAATTCTGAGATTCAAAAATAACAACTTTACAGCAGGTAAATCGATATTTAACTGATAAAATAAATGAATGTTGAAAAAACAAGAATGTTGCTATATTTATGCACATTGTCTAAATAAACAAACATGAAGTGCCTTACTCTGCATTGGCATTCTTATGATATCTCGGTATATTTATAAATAATACAGAGGCGTGTACTTAAAAGTAAAGAAATAATATGGAATAAATAAAGGAGCAAATAATATTTTTGAAAACATCGCTTGTTGCTATATTTATGCACAATACTGTATATAAAATAAATGATAAAAAAATTGTGTTATCATTGGGCTAAAAGTTCTGCTCTTGTGAGTGATATAAATTTAAATCTTTTGGATAAGAATTCTAAGATTATTAGTAAATACAGGGTGTTAAGTATGTACAATAAATTTGACTGGCGTTTTTTTAAGTCATTTTAAGGCGAAAAGTTCAAATAAACAAGTGTCCGCGACGGCTTCGTTTACGAGATACAGGGTATTTAACTTTAAAAAAATGGTTTTTCGTGAATATCTTACAAATCCTTTATCCAATTTTGCCTCTTTGGATAAATTAATCAGAAGTAAAGCTTTTTTGTATCTGCTTAGTTTTTGAGAAAAAAATTAAATATGCACTTCATTTTTTTAACAAGAAATAATCACTAATCCACGGATCAAATATAACTTATATATTTCATCCGTGACTAAAGTAAAACATGTAATCTGATGCAATTTAATTTAGTGCCTATAAAATTTATTGTTGCTGTTACATGATTTTTAATAAAAAAATTACAAAATTTCTAAAATAAACTTTTGACTGTTTCTGGTGTGGTCTAGAGATATGCAATTAAAAGCAGTTTTCCCGAAAACTAAGCAAGAATAGAAGAAAATTGAAAAGACAAAAAAGCTGTATTTTTAATTAATTTATCTAAAAAGAAAACAGACCTATAAAAGTGAGTGGCGTAGATTTTTCTAGTAAAAAATTGTTTAACTGCCGCTAAGGACGCTACTTGACTTCTAAACAGTAATTAAACTAGGACTAAATCACCACCTTATTTATAAATTAGACCGGCAAATTGGATAAAGGATATTTAAGATATTCAAGAAAAACAAACCCATTTTTTTATTTAAGCCTAACACCCTGTATCTCGTAAATAAAGTCGTTGCGAACACATGTTTATTTCAACTTTGAGTCTAATTAAGTTCAATTTGAGTCTCTTAATTTAAAATTACTTAAAGAATCGCCTTTCCAATTTGGACATATTTAATGAACACCCTGTATATTAGTACATTATGCGTTAATGGCTACAAAAATTAAAAATACAAATGCTCTCATATTATAAAGTAGCATTTTAGATCATTACCGCATTTTGTTAAATTTTGAATTAAATATAATTATTAAAAAAAACCGACCACATACCATAAAGTGCACTAAACAATTGACTATTAATGCAAAACTAAAATCTTTTTTAAGAAATGGAGACTGGGAAGATGTAGTAGGTTGTACCAACCCAAATGAGTTTGCCGACTTACTGCTAAACTGCAATTAAATGTACAACAAAGTAAAACATTAGGTCTAAAACCAAATGTTAAAACCCATGGATAACTACCGGTCTGGTAATTTCAATTACCAAAAGTTGCTTCCAATTAATCCACCCAGTAAATCACTAGCAAATAAATGTAAAGATTATAGAAATATATTGGCAAATATATTGTTTTCCGAACACTTTAAAAATCCTAAAAAACTGTGAAACTTTGGAAAACTGTGAAAGAGATTGCCAACCAACTACCACCTAAAAAATACATCAAATCAGTAATAAATGAAAATGGTAAAGAAATTCCTCATATTATGACAGATGACTTTAATATATTCTTTAGCTCAATAGGTGGTAATTTGGAACACCAAATTAAGGTTACAGATGTAAAATTAAAGGTAAAATAAGTAGAAGTTCCATGTTTCTTTGCTTCGTTACAGAAAATGACTTAATAATGACTAAAATAATTAATTCTCTTAAAATGGCTCTATGGTGGGAGAGGATGGTATTTCTTTAGAGATTGTTAGAAGTAATCACACTGTCTTAATAAAAGCATCTAGTAAATAGTGTTTGCAGCTCTGATGTTTATCCAACAGTTTTTGAAAGGTCGGCTATAATACTATCAATTTAGATTTAGAGTGGAACTTAGGAAAGTAAGTCAAGTAACTTGTGGAAGTGCACTCAATTAATTGAAAGAAAAGATAGTCCTATATTTTTAGGCCTGATCAGTGCATAACATGGCAAAAGCACATTAATTTTATCAATAAGAAAATTACAGGATCATTGTTTAAGCTTTATACCTTGAAAGGATGGTTTCAAGAACTTTATTAAAAAGAAATTATCAAGCTTACTGAATAAGTGCTAACATACAGTATTATAGCATGAGGAGCGGCATGAAAAAGTGTGTTAGCACCTTATTTGTAACTGAAAAAAATGTAATAAAAACCATACAGTTGAAAAATAAAATGTACCCAATATTAAGCATTTACTTAAGGCAATTGTATATAAAATATGTTATTAGGTTAAGCTCTAGAAATAATAAATTCAACCATCACTCAATAGAAACAAGGCCCAGAAAACTTGTCACACTTCATGTGCCTACCTACCGCTTCGTTTACTGCAACTCTAAGACATATTTCGTTTATCCTGCCTAAGTATTAAATATACTTCCAAAGGAAATAAGATTTAGAAAAAAAGATTGGTCTATGGTTGTTCAATAGTTTCGAAAGCATATGTCATGATATTTTTAATAAATTAAAACACATATTTTTATTTTGTATCTTTCCCTAGTTTAGTATTACTATACATATGTTTGTTTATTCATTAATTTATGAATCATATTACTTTACCATAGTGCTTATTTTAATCAGGTGCCCCAGAACTATGCATACTAGTCCTCCTGTGTGTATTTTTGATACCAGCCACCTTTAATATAAATTAGTTTAGTTTTCAAAAATTATTATTTGATCAATCACAAGACCTGTTCAAATACTACCAAAACAGATTAAATTGGTTTTTTTACTGTATACATTTTTTGGGAATAAAATATAATACAGGCATAAAATCTTCTGGATTTTTTTAATAGTCTCTTAAAAGAATAATATCACAATTTGTCCTTAAGATAATTCTACTCACATCAGCTCTCATAATTTTCTTTCTCCTCCAACTCTCTATTCTTGTCATAAATAATTTTAATTTCTTTTAAAAGTTCCTCTACATTTTCTCCAGTTTTTCCACTAACCCCAATTACTTTCATCCCAGTTTCCTCTCTAATTTTTTCAATATTGGCCAAAGCTTCCGGCAAATCGATTTTATTAGCGACAAGTAGATGGGGTCTCTGTCTTAAACGTTCATCGAATTGTGAAAGTTCATATTGAAGTATCTCCAAGTAGTTCCATGGTTCATCTAAGGAGGCATCTAGCACAAATACTAAGGCCATACATCTTTCTGCGTGTCTTAAAAATTGTATGCCTAGACCTTTGTTTTTGTGCGAGTCTGGGATTAAGCCTGGTAGATCAGCAACTGGAAAAAAAGTAGGTTTTTGAAATAAATAAAAAAAATCTTTACTCTGAAGTAACTCAATGAACTAACATTTCCAAATATTAATGCTAATAAATAGAATAATATTAGCGATTCTAGAAGAATTTTCCTTACCTGCAACTTGCTCATAATCATCATACTCTACTATACCCAAATAGGGCTTTAAGGTGGTAAAAGGATATGGTGCCACTTTGGGTCTAGCTCTAGAAATTGCTCTAAGTAAAGTGCTTTTGCCTGCATTAGGAAACCCTATCTAAAAAATAATTTTAATAATTTAATGATTAAAAAAAATAACAACAAAAATGAAATAAAACTTACTAGTCCTACATGAGCCATACTCTTAATTTCCACAGTATATTCCAAATCTTCACCTAAAGCACCGAACTCGCAAATCTTGGGAGTTTGCTCAATATCCGAGGCGAAAAAATGATTTCCTTTCCCTCCAGCCCCACCTAAAATATCATTTCATTATTTAAAATTATTGTACTTCAAATTGTTTTACCTCTTGCCGCAATAAACATCAAACCCTCTTTTTTTAAGTCTCCCACTACTTTGTGATTATTGTCCTTTATTACAGTACCTATAGGAACGTCAATTATCATATGACTTGCGTTTTTTCCATTACAATCCTTATTTGAACCTAAAAAAAAACATTTCAATTTTTAAGAATCTTCTAAACTTTCTTCCAGTCACCTTTTTCTCCATCTTCGGCCTCGGCTAAAGTTGGCATTTTGCCTAGGTCTCTCACATCAGAAGTGGCTTTAAGTATAACATGTCCGCCATGACCACCGTCACCTCCATCCGGTCCCGCATGTTCATTACACCACAGTTGCAAAAATGAAATGCAACCGTCGCCACCTTTGCCTCCTATTGCACGGAATTGCCTTGAATCTATGAAGTTTTGAATCTGCATTTTAATAATAATCTGTTTAGGCTCAGATGGACTAATAATTTGGTATTTATAAAATTTATGGCTGTCACAACTAATAAACCACAAGCATAGATATTAATAATATGATGACTAATTTAAACGTACTAAAGGGGAATTGCAATTATTTCACAAATGTTGCTTGGTATTTAGTGAAAAATTTAAATCTTAATCAAGCTGTTCAGTATTTTTATGACACGATAAAAGTCCTAAAACAAGATAATTTATTGACAAAAGTTAACAAATATTGACATTAATAAAAATAGGTGCTAGAGTTCTTCCAACAAAAAGACACAAAACAAGACCAACTATCCAACAAAGTTAAAAACCCAAACTAATATTCTTGTTAGCAAAAATAGATGCTAAAGTTCAAAGATAAATGGCTTGATCTTTTTTTAAACTTTCCTATTAAACCATTACAAAGATCAACGTTATTTCGACCACATAGGGAATTGAACCAAGAGCAAGTACGATAAATTGATCCGTTTTTAGTTAAACTCTAGATAGAATGTAACAAGTTTTGTAGTATTCCTGGGTGGACAAAAACATTCAGTTGACTTAGTAGTTCAGATACATCAATTAAATTATTGCACAACTTAAATAGAAACATCTGGCTAATTAAGATAGTAGATTGTTTAAGAGATGAAAAGTTAAATCTTGTATTTATCTATTAGTGTCAATAAGCCAAGCACTCTTATACAAGTCAAGAAATAAAATGCAAGCACATATGTATATCTGAAAAATACAATAAAACGAGTGACTAAATTATTTATGTCTAAAATTACTTAAAATTAGCAATGCAACTAAAAATAACACACAACACAAGGTATAAAGCAATTAGGTGACAGGAGGTCAACAAAGTTTTGAAGAAGTAATTTATACCCGAACCCCAGCAGGGTAAATACCATCTACTTTTATTTTTATAAGAAGATTATAGAATTTAGGAGCAAGGTAACAAATATTTCTTTTAAAACAAAATGACCACAAATGAGAATTATCGTCCCATATCCATTCGATGTAACTTTTTCAAAATCTTTGATTGATTGATCTTGATTAATATTAACAATTCCATATTCCCTCAAGTTCAATCAAAATTATTGATAGATCAATATGGTTTCTTTACCAAAAGATCATGTATAACCAATCTTTGTATGTTGGTACAATTTCTCTCTGCCCTTGGATGAAAAAATCCAAGATGATGTAATATATACTGACTTCAGCAAAGCCTTTGACCAAGTAGATCACTACATCTTACTGGAAAAGTTGAGGAAACTATTTATTTTTTTTGAAATGCTTACTGCTTTATCATCTTATCTCATTAGTTGTCAACAATTTGTCGAAATTGAAGGGTACAAATCAAAATCCTTTATGCCTAGCTCTGGAGTTTTACAGGGGTCTAATCTAGGTTCACTAGTATTCATGTATGTGATCTATCCAAAGCATTTGACTGTGTGGATCATGGAATACTGTTATCTAAGCTCGATAAATATGGTTTTAGGGGCGTAGCGTTGCGATGGCTTGAGTCCTATTTATCAAATCGTACTCAGAAGGTTACAGTGTCTGGGCGTTTGTCTGCTTCTAGATCCCTAAAATGCGGCGTTCCCCAGGGTTCAGTGTTGGGATCACTGTTATTTTTACTGTATGTGGATGACTTGAGTTCATTGAAACAACAGGGCAAGGTGGTTCAGTTTGCTGATGATACCACAATACTATGGAGCCATAAAAATTCTGATTATATTAAGACTTGTATCCTTGAAGACCTTCAGATTTTATCAGGGTGGTGTGCTTCCAACAGGCTCGTGTTTAATGTTAGTAAGACGTCTATTATGGGGTTTAAGTGCGATGTTCAGAATCTGATGTTTGACGAAAATTCCCTCTTGCAGAATAAAGAGTGCTGCAAGTTCCTAGGAATTACCATTGATGGTCGCCTTCGGTTTGAAGATCATATTTTACATTTAGCTGGGAAATTATCTTCTGGATGTTTTGCAGTAAGAATGGCAAAACAAGAGCTGGGAGGGGTGGTTGCACGTTCAGTGTACTTTTCACTTATTGAATCTCATATTCGGTATGGCTTGCCTTTTTGGGGTTTAACCAATAAGGGGCTACTTAACATTGTCTTTGTTATTCAAAAAAAAAAAAAAAGATGCTTGTGTTCTGCTAAGTTAAGAGATTCTTGCAAACCCCTCTTCATTTCTGAAAAAATCCTAACTTTTTTTTCACTCTTTATCTTAGAAACAGCTGCTCTTATTCACAAAATTCCCAAACTACCCTCTGACACTGGCCATTTGACTCGTCGTGTAAATGATGTTCCCCTACCTATTCCTACGTCTTCCCTTACCAAAAACTCATTAATTTACATAAGTAAAAAAATTTACAATCATGTTCCTCTATGTGTTAGACATATATCGGATGTATACCTTTATTTAGTAATTGATTGTTTTATTTAGTTATCTTTAATTCAAGTATGTTCAAAAAGTTTTGTCTTCTTGTGTTTAAATTTGTTCATTGTTTTGTCAATTTTTAAAATTGTATTTTTGTTTTGTTTTTTTAGCTTGTAGGATGCTTGTACACAAAATTATTCTTACGTAATATAGCACATTTTCTTTCTTTCTTTCAATTACCTATTTCAAGTATCTCTTGCTGCAAACTAGCCTATGCTGATGATCTGAAATTCTTCTGGCGTGTCACGGGTGAGTTTAATTGCTTATTGCTGCAAAGCAATATCAACCTGGTTAAGAATTGGTGTGATCGCAATCATCTAAATCTTAATGTTTCTAAATGATGTGTTATGTCTTATCACAGAATCAAAACTCCAATAATATTTAACTATACCATTGCCAATTACACTTTATGCAGAATGAAATTGTTTAAGGACCTAGGAATTATTTTTGTGAAACATTCATCCTTCATATTATACAGTGGCTGCTTTGTTCAGACTATTGAGGTTTATTATTCGGAACTGCAGATCTTATGAATGTTATATTAATTCCCTTGAATACATTCAAAGGATGGTGCCTATCCAGTTAGAGGTTATAATCACAATTATCTGTTATCCTGGTTCAACTTACTGTTCTGAGGACAGAGACTCACTCTATGGCATTCTTGTGGAAATTGCTCAATGGTCATATAGATTCTCCAACTCTTCTTGGTCACATTTCGTTGCAGGTGCCATGCCCTTCCTCTAGAACAAATAATAATTTTGCTCTTGATTGTGCCAGAACTAACACAAAATATCATCATCCTATTTTTATCATGTGCAACAACTTCAAAAAATTTGCATCCACCTGTGATATCTTTTAATGCTCTCTGAGGCACCTAGTTTCACAGGTAATCATGAGGATTGTTACTCAGTCAGTTGAGCAGTCACTGAAGGATGGAACCCTTTATCTCCTTTTGTTTTATATGTACCTTTTTTTAAATTACTAAGAATTTCATTTTACTTTGTATTACATTTTGTAATATAATTTCAACTCTGGCTCTGTTAAATAATTTAATCCAGAGTTTAGTTTTTTTTGTTACTTTTTAGTACTTTATGTGTTATATTTTATCAATGCTAATTTTGATTTTTCTCTAATTGGGCTCTGACCTGTTGGAAAAATAAAGATAAATGAAAAAAATGAAAATAAATGAAATTATCTTAATAGTTGTGTTTTGGCACATTTAAGCACACAAAAGTTGCACTATCATAAGAGCATTGCCACCATACAGATTCAACCAAAGAATAGTAAGCTGTTAATAGTAACTTCTTATTTAATATTGTTTTTAATTGATAAAATCTGTAATACATTTTTTCAATCTTCTTAGCAGCTTATACAATATGCTCTGACTATCTCAGAAATTGATTGTTATGACCAAGAATTTGATTGATTTGACTTCTTTAATGTGTGCACAATTACAACTAGAACTTAACATTTTTTACTGTAAATTTTTATTAAATTATTGGCTGGAAGCCAGGAGTTTATTTGATAATACAAATAACTCCGAAGGGAGAAGGCCTGGGGAGAGTAAAGTACAAAATACTTACCGCATTACCAGCTGCCTTTGCTTTTTTTATTGGTAAAGGTTTCGCTATCTGCTTGGAATACTTAGCCACTGCTTGTCCAAGTTTCATTGCGACACTAAAGGTTTTAAACATGTTTAAAATTGCAAATAATTAATAATAGGCAAAACATAAACAACAAAACAAGAATATAAAACTAGGTTAGAGCACGGAAATATAGGGTTAGGACCAAGACAATGACTGACTC
This sequence comes from Anthonomus grandis grandis, assembly GCF_022605725.1. Taxonomy (NCBI): domain Eukaryota; kingdom Metazoa; phylum Arthropoda; class Insecta; order Coleoptera; family Curculionidae; genus Anthonomus; species Anthonomus grandis. Next base: position 12,254,446 of record NC_065558.1, read on the forward strand.
TTCTTATTTTTTCATTTGGGAGTTGCTAGGAATGTGTTACATTTGGCAGATAAAAATTAAATGTTGACATTTAAGAATATAAAGTAAACAATCCTAATCCTAAGATAATTAAAAAAAATACTTTTACAGGGTAACACAAGATGAAATAAATAGCTATCTCCCGGATTGTTTGACAGCTGATAACATAAAGATCGAAATGATAATTGTTATCACACCACACTTTAGTTTAACTATAAATTGAAAACAATATGGGGGCTTTCCAGAGGAATCCTGGCTGTGAACTAGGTAAAACACCATAATATTAATTTTATAGGCTCAATAGATCAGCAAGCGATTAAGCTGTCCTATTTTCCAGATTTGGACTTGGTAAACAATGTCCATGTCAATTTAACCTGTGTGAACAATCAAGCAAAGCAACTAGCCGAACTAAGACCCATGAAAGGTGACTATAGAGCTGCCTGGATCCTTAAAGCAGTAACTTTTATTGATTTAACTACTTTAGCTGGTGATGATACTAACAGCAATGTATCAAGGTTATGTCTAAAGGTATCAGTATGCTGCCAGTCTTGCATCTGTTTTTAATTGGAGGCTTATTTAGGCAGCTAGGCCAATAGCTGAAGACCTCCTGGAAAAACTAGGATTCAACTATGAGGATCCAGATTGCCCTATAAGGACTGCTGCTGTATGTGTCTATCCTTCTAAAGTCAAAGATGCAACTGACACATTAAAGCAGATTGGGTTTTATGATAAGATTAATGTGGCTTCAGGTAAAAAAAAACTTAATAACCACATGACAACATATAACTTAAGAGTTTCCTTATAGTTGCAACAGGTTTTCCTTCTGGACAGTTCCCACTGAAAACCAGACTAGAAGAAATCAGATATGCAGTCGAAATGGGGGCAAAAGAGATAGACATTGTGATTGATAGGGCTTTAGCAATAACTGGCCGATGGAAAGAGTTGTTCATGGAAATTAAACAAATGAGGAAAGCTTGTGGCTCGGCTCATTTAAAGGCTATTTTGGCCACTGGTGAGCTTGGAACTTTGGAAAATGTAGCTAAAAATAATGATTTATAGAAAACTTTATGAAAATGATAATTTTCTAGGTATACAAAGCATCCTTGGTCGCAATGATGGCAGGCTCAGATTTTATTAAAACCTCTACTGGTAAAGAGACTGTCAATGCCACTTTACCTTTTGGTATTGTTATGGCTAGAGCTATCAAAGAGTACCATGAAAAAACTGGCTATAAGGTAAGGGAGGCTAGACTTCAATGTCTTATGTATATGAATAATGCTTATTTTAGGTTGGACTTAAACCAGCAGGTGGTGTTAAGACAGCAAAAGATGCTATTAATTGGTTAGTCTTAATAAAAGAATTATTGGGAGATGATTGGCTCAATCCTGAACTGTTTAGGTTTGGAGCATCAGGACTTTTAACTGATTTGGAATTTAATTTGTTTCAATATGTTACTGGTAGAAGTCCTGTCAGTTGGGAGTTTAGTGGATAAACATTTTTAGGTAACAAGAATTAAATAGGTGCTGTAAATAATGTATAAAAAGAAATATTTTGATAATGCTATATTTTTGCTATAATTTTTATATTAAATTAATAAATTAGGCAAGTTATTAAGGGAATTAATGAAGTGAGGTCAAAATTAAGTATAAACTTTAAATGTGCCTGATACTTTTTAAAAACAATGTTTATAATATTTACGATGTTTATTAAATACTTTTCATGATTATTCATTGTTTTTTTTATCTCCTTCATTATATTTTCAGAAAATAATATTTTTTAAATCAACAATTAATTTTTAAAAATTACAATAATTTTTATATTATTTCAGTCACACATCAAGGGCAAAATCGACGAAATTGAAGTAAAGTCAATTTGTGTCAAAACTTCAAAGATTTTGGTTAATTTTTTGACAACTTCAAATTCAAAATTTTGGTGTGAACAATCATATTTTTGCAAAACGTTAGATGTAATTTTACAGCACTTAAATGAAGAACCATGGAATCTTCAAAAATGGTAAGAGATCTTATAGTGCAATTCTGATAAACTAATAAGTTACAACCAGCTACCTCAAATTAAAAAAAAAAAACGCGGACAATTGGATTTAAGGTAATTTATTGAGTCAATTGGTATATTATATATTTCTTATCATATCAAGATTTCTTCTGTTAAAATATCATTCTTTATTCATTTTCTGAATCTGCATTGCTACATTGTTGGTCCCATCCAGCAATTATGTTGATTGGACACTGGTTAATTAGCCATTGCAAATTCTACAATTTATTCATGATCTTAATATGCTGATTTTAAGAGGTCTATGTGTGAACTTTAGAAAAAGCAATGTATTCAGTCTCCTTTTAGTTTAATTAACTCATTAAAAATGGTTTCATCAACTCTTGGTTTTTGCCATTTGCACCTTATCTTATTTATCCAATTTAATTTTTTTTTTAATTTTAATATTTAGAGGCTAATGACATGCATGTATGTTGTTATTTAATAGTATTTCGTAATCTGAAAGATGCATTTCTTGATAAACTAAAAGTCTAAGTCAAAATTCTTTTTGACTTTTAAAAAGAAATACTTTTATATTATAGAAATTAGAAGAAAGTTTCAAATTTTACGCACTGAGTCATGTAAATCTCATCTTGTTTTAGAAAATATTAACTCTTCTATTAATATTTACTTCACAGACGTCAAAGTCAAAAAATATGCCTTAATATCAGAAGAATACAAAATACTTATAGATAAAGCCGCATTTAATTAGTGTAACGTACTGTAAAATGTTCCCAACTTCTCGTTTAAAGTAAATATAATTAGAAATCACCTAGAAGATGATTAAAAACTTTTTTACTTATATAAAAAATAGAGTTGATGTCAAAGTTCAGATATAAAATAGGGCGTACAAAATTCCCTATGTTCTATGCCACATAAGTATCTTAAAGAACGTTTTTGTAAACTAAATATTGATTGAAATAAGTATCGGGCACAGTTTCTCCGAAAGCTGATTCCGTATCGCAGATATTACTATCGATATACTTACCGTCATCTGGGGCGAATTCGGCCGATTTTCCGGTATTTTTCCAAATAGCAGCTACATTTATTTTTTTTTAAATCTCAAAAAAATAAATAAATTTCTTCTGTCTTTTGTCGATTCATTCCACACAAGAAAAAAAAAATTCTCATTTCTTAATATATTTTTTGTAACCTAAATAGTGTCCGAATTCACCCCTATGTGTGGGGTGAATTTAGACACCTATTGTTTTTTGCTAATATTCGAATTTTGACATGCATTGGGGTGTAGTCGGACACAAAAATTAAGAAGCATAAGATATATTCATAAGCATTTGTTCACAAAATAAATAAAACAAACTCCTTTGTTAACTGAAAAAATATTCTCACAAGACATAAAAAACACATATTATTTAATTATTATAATAGTATATTATTCTAAGAAGTGCTTATATTACCCGGAAATTTAAATTGGTATCGGCCCCTTCGTGCGTCTTTTACAGATCTGAGAACAAGCGTTAGTTGACGTCTTTCAATGACACTTTCATCTTTAGTTTGGGGGTAAGTATAATAATCTCCCATCTTGGAAGATTCGTGCTTTCTCAGAAAATAAACCATATATGTATCTTGATCCAAAACTTCCTTGACACAGGCGACATAGTCTTTTATTGTCTTTAAGTTGGTCAATTTTACTATGACAAAGGTGTCAGTTGTTATAATTGCGGCTTTTGGATCCTCAAAAGCACCCTGGACTTCGTTATTATTTACGCTTTGATTATTTTCTCCATCAAGTTCATTTTCTTTTTCGCTTTCACCATCAAATCGTTCATCGGCTTCATCCTCATTTGACAGATCTAGTTCATATGATGAAGAGAAGATCCTTCTGTTTGGATGTTGTATAGCTTTTCCGGGAGCCACATTGAGCTTTTTGCCTCTTCTACGCGTCGGTTCTTAGGTAAATCGTTTATCTTGAAGTAAGCCAACGAACGTTTCAGACCATTCATCAGGAACATCATCCTGAGCGTTTGGAACTGGAATTTTGTTTAACACTATCTCCGGATTCAAGGGGAAGATTCCACATGCTCGAAATCCGGACTTGATGGTCTGCTGCATTGTAGGTTCCATGGCAGTTAATGTGGTTTTAAAAACTCTGGGAAAATCTGATTTAGGAATACATCCCTTATTTTGTAATTTCCAATCTGTTAATGCAGCCCGCCATTTTTTCTTCAATGGGGAAAAAAAATACCACGTCTAAGGGTTGAAGAAGGTGCGTGGAATTTGGAGGAAATAGAACGAATCTTATATTAAATCTTTCACATTCCTCAAGAACATGTAAAGACACATGGCTTGACAGATTGTCGCCTATTATTATTTTTGGGCCTTGGAGATTTTTCAAATATGGCAACGCAATCTTATCAAACCAGTCTTCAAAGGTGGGCCCGTCGAACCATCCGCTTTTTGTACGGTTGTAGAAAGCGCCTTCTACTCCCCCTTCCACCCATGTGGGATATAAATGTGTAGCTTTATAAACTGTGAACTGTGTAAGGCGGTAGTAATTGGCCAGATGCAGAAATAGCCATCATGATAGAGATGCTGCTTTTACTTGAATCCATTATTCTCTCCGCTCGTTTTGAGCTTTTACGACACAACACTTTAACACGACCCGGGTCATCACTCATGTTAGTTTCATCGTAATTGACGATGTTCGTATCTGGCACTCCCTCCAACGTGTCCCTCAAATTCGAAAAATATTCCACAATAGTTTCTCTATTCACGTTTGCTCTGACACGTTTAATATTTTGTGCGAGTCGCTCAGTTAGACGCTTGTTTCGATTCAAAAAACAATAAAACCACTCTTGCCCTGGCATATTATCTTGGAACTTCGCTATCCTCATTCCCTTATACGATCCAAATAGCTCTTGACAACATGTCGTATATCGGATCGTGTGAGGGGAAAGCTCCATTCACCAAATTTTTGAATTCCCTCTGCCCAAAATCTTTCATCCTCTGCCGAGAGTGCAGTTTGCCCACCTTGTTTTTTACTGTGCTTATTTTTTAGCTTATCGCTGATGGTTGATTTCGGAATCATATAGGTTTCTGAAGCATCACGAATAGGGCCCGTTCCAAGGTCTCTGGCGTATAGTTCATAAATTCCCCGAGTTTCTTCACATATTTACGCGGCATGGCTGTCCGAATTCACCCCACCTAGTGACAAATTTTAAAGTTAATCCCCTAAACGAAAAAACCAAGGTCAAAAGTCACAATGTTTTTATGCTAAATTGTTGTTTATATAATACTTTTCAACTATTGTTAAAAAATGCACATTCAAATATTTCCTAATTCTCCCACCAGAAGTTTCTTTCTATGGTATAGAGAAAAGGCAAAACATAAGTAAACAAATAAAATGAATACTCACCAGTTGAATTGTTTTTACACTGCGAATACATGAACTACATGCATACTTAGTCGTGTCTAAACGTCGACTGACGTGAAAATCTAAACAATGTTACCGACAGGAATATTCTTGCGCAGAAACGCATTATGTCCGAATTCTCCCCTACTGTCCGAATTCACCCCAGATGACGGTACTATTAAAACAAAGTAAGCATTTTTCGCTATATGCCACTGTAAAGCATTCCGATGCCAGTTTTGTGGATAATTGCTCTACGTGCTTATCAGATTTTAGTCTGTTATCTAGTACTCAATCTAAGAATTTATTAAAACTTACTGTCCGGAGAGCTTCGGCATTTAATAGCACGTTATGAAGTGTACATTTAAAATATTGTTTTTTTTTTCACATTAAAAGACAAATAGGTTCTGATTTACCATTTTAGAAAAAATATGTGCATATGCATTATGCTAAAGGAAAAAAAACTCAAAAAAAAAGGAAAACTCATTAGAAATATCATATCTAAATATCACTTTGTGACTCCTCTTAAAAAGATAAAATTGAAGCCACTGTAGACTAATACAACCCCTAAAGCAGTATTCTCTTAGTATTCTCTGACGAATGAAATCCAGACTGCGAGCTATAAAGCGCTTTATTAGCCTCGAAAAACTCTATCACCCTTTTTCCTTTATTATTATTTTGGTAAAGAGTGTAAAAGGGAGATGCCGAACGAAGAGAGGGTTAAAAAGTCGGGAAAATCACCATTTAAAAATCATACGTTAAGGCAATCGACTAAGGATGACAAAGCCACAAGAGGAAGGTTTAAAAACACTTTACCAGAAATGCAGCCAGAAATATTTAATAGTTCATTAACAGTTATAGGTGTTAAATAAAATGTGTTACGGTCAGACACATTTTTTAAATAAAACAAAGGATCAGTTGTTATAGCTGGTATCTTGTTAGCAAGTAGAGACGCACTTGAACAATAAAAATAATTAATTTTATTAGCGTCAAGCCTATTTTTGCATATTGTTTTGCATTTAACCTATTTACAATTTTCCAAGCTTGCTGGGAGTAACACTTGAATTCTTTTTTAATAATAACCAGACTTGGTAACCTTCATTAATTTTATATATGCGTTACGGTACATACTAAATAACTAATTCAATGAATGAAAATACATGTTCATTATTTAATATGAATTTATCACTCCCTGCATTACGTCTTCGTTAAGTAAAAATTAGATTTTTATGAAAGTAAAAAAAATAGGAAGGTTTTAGGAAGAAATTAAAAAAAATAATTAATTTCAAAAACTTACTACAAAATAGAGGCTCTAGTTACTAGTACTTTTTACCTTGAAAAGTTTCTGGCTAAAATTTTAAGAATTTGAATATTTTACATTTTGAAAACAAACTGTTAGATGTGTGCTACATTATTTGTAAACCACTTATTTTTTCTATTACATCTTTTTTAATAACGGGGCAGTGTTTTAAATAGTAAATTTACTTTCATAATACACATTCAAATTGAAAAGAAGACATTCTACACCACCATACAATACACCTAACTTTGGTAGTATATATAGCAAAAGGGCTTTAACTTAATCATTTAAACAATTAGGAAAATAGCTTAATTTAATTACAGGTTTCGATTAAAGCGAATTATTTAGAAGCTGTTTTTCAGATTTCCAAGTAGACACAGGCTTCTATAGTCTCAAGCTTTTAATCCCTTAAATGGGAATTTCATTTTTTTAAATCTTTGTGAATCATCTCCAAGGTATTTGAGTGCCAAGTAGGTAATATCTGTAATACCTAATTGCAGGTTTTTTTTCATTTTTTGAAGGTCCATTTCTCTCAAGATCTCTTTACACACTCCAGAACAAGGTTGAAGCATACCTTTTTGGTCCCAATTGGTGGTTTTGCTGTCCGAGCAGATTGTATTGCGGTGTCTACAACTTAAAATTTCCTGTCCGCATTTTAACTACCAGTTCTGTCGTTGATTCTGGATCTATTTCTGTACAAGAGGGTTCCCCATTTTAGGAATGCAGACCTTAGTTTTTACTTTGGAAACGCAGCAATTCCGAAAATATGTTTATAAGAACTTTTTTCTTATTTTGAACCCAACACCTCCTTAAATGTGGCTGTATGTTGAATAAACATCCTGTATCTAGCTATCAATGTTAAGACCCTTAAAAATCAAAATTGTTTTTAAGCTCTTCTTTGCCACAACGGCATGAAACTGTTCCTGCCTCTTTCTGGTGCTCAGCAATGCAATACATTTACATTGACCAATAATGTGATTGTAAAAAGAATAAAATTTTAACTTAACTGAGGTATAGGCCTATATGTGAAAACGAAAGTAAATATCCTTATTGACCCTTATTCAGAACGATCATCAGGCCAACCTTTTCTTTGAATTGTTCACGTTAATTTAGCCCGCGATGTATTTAAACCTGAACAAAACAAACGGTAACATTGTCAGAGCCATGCAGAGAACAAAAATTACGTTTAACAAATAACAAAAGAGTCGTCGTTCGGTCGTACATGGTTGTTTACGAATACTGACAATAGCCATCAGTGTAATCAGTACAATAGAGCAGGCAACTCGTTAAAGCGGGCGTAACTTTTATTTTAGAGCAACATTGAGCAGATGAGTGGTTTTCCGACGCGTTTTTTACCACGCGAGGCGAAAATTTCGTAAATTATTCACCCTGCGTGCAACATGGATTTCGAAACTTTGGCGTCAGGTAAGGGTTTATAATAGTTAACCCTCTGAAAAGTTTATTTAACCCTTAATTGGCTTTATTTTATGCGATTCTTTATCTTGCACGTCTATCTCAAACAAATCCATTAATTCGCCCTAATTTTGCGTAATTTCGGAATAGAAATGTTATGTAAATACGTCGGTAAGTGAGCGGATTCGAGTCAAATAATAGCGTTTTTTGTGCAGATTAATATTCTGGTCACTATATCGAATTAAGTTGTTCCGTATTTTTAAGTGAATGATTGTTCCCGCAATGAGATCTCTCGAGCCTCGCACGTCTTAAAAACCAAGCTGCATTTACCCGCATATTCTTATATTATTCTGTAACAAAGAGATCTTTCATCACGGGATATTTATTGCTCCTTAATGGAAAAAATACAGGAAATATGGAATAGATAGGGGTAGAAGCTAATTATTTTACGTAATGTAATTAAAATGTTATGAATAAAATTTATAAGATTTAAGTGCTACCGAAAATTAGCCAAAATGGATGCTGAGAAGTGGAAATATTTATACTAAATTATGTTCTAATAAAGGCAAGAAAATATCAGATGCCTTACTGAAATCTAGATAAACTAAAGATTTTATAAATATGGGGGTTTTGGTGTTACCATCTTAAGTATTGCCTACTCATATACGTTCAAAGGACTTCTGTCTTCATTAGGGGTATTTACTGTTGTGGAGTAATAATCCCAGATCATCATCAAACATTAAGCATGTTCCTCGTATTTTTCTTTAGAAATGTTCGTGTAATGATATTCTCCTATTAGGCCAGGACTGTATTAGTTTCATGAAAACTTCATATTTTAAACATATTAAGAAAACCTAACATTACTGTGGTCAAACGAAAAAAGGAAACTCCTTGGCCTTATAAGATTCAGACAGAATTTACGCCTTAATTTTTAAAATATTTTCCCGAAATAATAAGTCAAACAAGGACAATTTCTTACAAAATAGTGTTAGTATAATGAATTTTCTTGTACCTCAAAAACTTTCTGTGAGAGACAATTTTTTCAGTTAATGTCATGTACTGTTTTACGTATTTTTGCAATATTAAGATTTGGATTCGTTAGAAGATTAAAATTGGATGTTACTTAAGAAACATTTGAAATATTTTAATTTTTTTACACAAAATTTCTGAGATCTAATGGTAAAAACGTTGCCATGATTTAAAGATTCATATTATTTATGGGTGATTGGTTAATGTTCAGGTGTTGTTTGCTTATTTAACGACAAAAGACTGCGTCTTAATAAGTCAAATTTACAACCTACACCAGATGATGGCGAAATATATATCAATGAAACAAAAGGTTAACTGACAAATTATTAAGATTTCTAATATTCAAAGTACCCTCCTTCTATGTCATAAGTCTATATCATTATATTTGATATTATGCTCTTTCTCAATTACTTTCTGGATTTTCAAAAATGTTGTTTTTCTGGAATAGTTAACGAAATATAATATAAGCAATACCATTTTATTATCATTCTGTATGATACCTTAGACTGAGATGAAGCTAAAAATATGAGCACTGAGCAGTGAAATTTTTCAAATTGTATCAATCAGTATTTTCATCAAAAGATTGTATTTTTTTGGTATATTTGATTAAATAAGAAAGCCAAAACGATTTTATTATTATTTTTTGTGATGCCTTAGACTGAGAAGCAGATATAAATATGAGCCTAATTAAATTTCCTAATATTTCTGTCGAGACAGAAATATCCACGGTCTATTTGTTAAGTTCTCCGTTCATGGAATACTGGAGATCTTTGGAAAACAGTGAATAAAACCGCTTATTGGTATGGGAAATTTATTATGGCAAACACATTAATAAGGGATAATGTAGGACCACTTTCAGAGCCACATAAAAATTTGAACTAATAGCATGAGATATCTTCTTTAAATATCACATAAGAAAGAAGAAAATTGAAGATTCGGCTTGGTACTTTCCAGTTTTACTGACCTAAGAAAATGTATTTCATTTAGTAAACTGTCTTTGACAAGTTTTTGCCAGCTAAATGACAAAAACTTGTCGATTTGTACCCTATTAAAATGTTCTAAAACTTGAATGATTTTTTTGATGAAGTTCATACAGAACTGTTAATGAATTCGAATAAAATCCTCGAAAGGGTAAAAAAGATCGTATGAAAAGTATATATATCATATACCATAGATCCTCCAAGCAACAAAAGCCTTTTCAAAATTAGTTGTTGCCTAATAGTGGGTATATAATGTAAAATTTACTTTTTTGCACAACTTGCGATGGCTGTAGCTGATCGGGAATGAATCTTGGAACGCAAGTTTACGAAAGTCTTATTTAAGCCAGGAATATGCCCCTCAATAATTTATATTGAATTTTGTAACACCGTGTATTTTACATGTCATGTTGCTCCCATTAAAATCTGATGGTACCGGAATATTATAACATGGTTTTTCTTGATATATAATCCAGTAATACCCTATGACTTCATAGGATTAAGACTCCTGAGATACGGTAATATCTTATATTACACATATTTCTGGAAAGGCTTATAGTTAATAAGGGTTTTACTGTGAAACACATTTTTGTTTTTCTGGCAGTATATGGAAAATAATGATTATCCGCCATTACGTCTCTCTTTCCGCCCCTAGTGCCGCACAGCCTTTGCTCAAAAGAAATTTTGTACATCTCGTTACAACTGTGTATCACAATTATTATTAATGCGGGCCTAGCAGTTATTTGACCTTTTTTACTGATCTAATTCCAGCTACAATCATTAAACCAATAATACAATTGTTTTTTAATAACATAAATTATACCTTACGTATAAACTGTCTTGATAACATTTTAAGCCTTTGTCATGCATTGTTAAATATAAGCATATATATTCCTGTATTTCTATTCATTTTATAGAATAAATATTTAGCATGGAGAACATTTCTGTGCCAAAAGGTAATTGATTGTAACTAGTTTATTATCTATAATATACTTGAGCAATATACTCTTATTAACCTCTTTTAATTAAAGATGTGCGATGTGTGATTAAAGAAACGCTCTAAATTGATCTGCGCCCAGTTGTGAATCTTTATAGTCGAGTTTTAACGACACGATATATTGGGTTATAAAATGTTTACTCCAAAAACTGGTAAAAACATTAATACTTAATTTAATATAATGGTTGTTAAAAATAAAAACAAACCATTGTATAATGATACAATGTGACAAGCGAACAAATAGTGGCCCACCCACCCAGTTCGTGGGTAGGCACAATAAACTATTATAATTAATTTGTAATTTCAGGACTTAATTGCACACCACCGGCAATAGATGATTTTCCTTCCGATCTATTAACGGAAGAACAAAGGCGAGATGGCGGCATTTTGGTTCACATATTCGTTTCGCTGTATCTGTTCGTAGCCTTAGCTGTAGTCTGTGATAACTATTTTGTGCCAGCCGTAGAAAAAATTTGCCATGGTAAGTCAAGGCACTTATAGTATTCTGTATTAGTATATTCAGTCGAGTACAATAGGGCAGTCGAGCAGGTTTCAGTTTAAAACACGATTGCAGAAAAATAATTATACATTTTTTCACTAATATAATAATTTCTAGACATCATTGAGTTTTTAATGCTTGAACACCATAAGTCATAGATAAATATTTTTGAGGCCTTAAATTAGTGAAGGTTTCGAATTAGGTACAGACTTTAACGGAACCATATACAAAAATGTTCATTTACGTTCCAAGAATGTGCAATTGTTATACAGTGTCTCTCAGCCAAGTGGAATAAATTTCATAAATAAATAGGGACAGGAACTTGCCTATTTTTTTCAATAAAAAATATTATATAGGGTGTGTCGTATAACAATAGTCAATATCAACTTGTATATTACTCAATTTTTGGATTTTCCAGAATATTCTAGACATATTTCATGTACAATGAATGTCCTATACCAATTTTCAACTCTTTCGAAGGTATTAAGTATTTCCAATTTAATTCAAAAATTATCATTAAAAACAAAGAAAATTACTTGGCTACATAAATTTGTTACAACACCTAAAAACTAATAAATAATACTGTCTTAATTAACCAACAAAAAAACATTAATGTCAATGTACCAGATGTTCGATATGCTCGCCACTAACGTCCTGGCAACATCCTAATCTTAAATAGAAATTTCTTCTATAACGTTACTCAACATCTCAGGCGTGACCGAACTAATTGCAATCGCTATTGGTCTTTTTAAGTCAGCCAAGTCGGGGGTTTAGCTTTGTAGAAAATATTTTTGACGTAACCCAATAAAAAGAAGTCTAATGATGTCAGATCAGGGGATCGTGCTGGCCATTCTATCGGTCCTAGATACCCTATCCACCGATTTGGAAATATTCGGTTGAGGTACTGCCAGCCATTGATTTGGGTGGTGCTCCATCTTGCTGAAACCATAAGATATTAGCTGAAACTTATGGGTCTGCTGGATCAGGATATAAGTTTGTCAAAGCTGGCACGACATTATTTTGGAGCAGTGTTAAATAATTATCACTAATTAAATAGCCATCGATGAACAAGGGACCCAAACATTGACCTTATCAGGGTGTTGGGTATGTTGCTCTGTCATCCAGTGAGGATTTTCTTTAGAACAATAGCGGCAATTTTGTCGATTAACATGACCATAAAGTGTAAAGATGCACTCATCAGAAAACAAAACATACTCTGATTGGATCTCATTGTTGCCATTCACAAATATCCGTTCTCCTAACAAAATCATCTTCTATGAGTTCCTGTGTTGGTATCAGTTTATAGGGATGCATTTTATTTTCTTTAAATGTTCGAATAATCGATAAATGGCTAACATCGAACATTGCCGCTGCTTCTCGACACAGTATAAAGAACAAGATCTAGTTTATGTTCGGTGTCCTCGAGCAGAAGTACGTGGATTTTTCTGGAACTCAAGCATAATTTTCAATTTAACATCAGTTATTGCATGCGCAGCTACTTTTTTAAAATGCATTATATATCCAAGCTCACGAAACTGCTTTTCTATTTTACTAATCGTCCCTTGAGATATACGAGGAAAATTGGGATTTTTTTATGGAAAGCAAATTGCATTTGTGTTATGTCCATAAACAATCATCTCTAGAATTATTATTCTGTGCGTTTCTGTTAAACAAACCATTCTTTTGATAAGCAGTTAACGAAGTTCAAACAAGTATGACAATGATAACTATTGCTGACAGACAATAATTTCCAATGCCAAGTATCTTAAACCAAAGTGAAGAACACAAAGTTATTTATTTATTTTTAATCTTATATTAGTAAGAAGGTATCGAAAATAGAAAAAAATAGAGAAGGTATGAAAACCGGAAACATTTCACTAAGGTCATATCGACATATTTCGATAGGAAGACCTAACCCCAGTTAAAAAGTTTAACGGGACACCCTGTAAATTAAATTAAAAAAGTGTTTTTTAGCATTAAACATGTCGGCGGACGTAGCCGGAGCGACTTTTATGGCCGCCGCGACGTCAGCACCCGAACTCTTCGTAAACGTGATCGGCACCTTTATAACTGAGGGCGACATAGGCGTAGGAACCATCGTGGGTTCTGCAGTTTTCAATATTTTAGCCGTGGCAGCGTGTTGTGGAGTCAGCGCTGGAATGGTAACGTTATCATTAAAACATTTTCGGAAAATCATTTAATAGATTTTAATTTAAGTGTGGAGTAAAAGTAATCCCGTTGGACTGGTGGCCGTTGACACGTGACTGCTTGGCCTATGGGATCACGGTGTCCATTTTAATCTGTATAATTCACGATGAGAGGATCGAGTGGTACGAGGCTTTGATATTAGTACTTTTATATATTGTATATATATTGAGTATGTATTTTGATAAGTCCATACAAAAATGGGTTAGAGGTAAGGCCACTTCATCAATTTTATTAAAATTATACACGATTGAGTTGTGTTTCAGGGTCTGTAAGACATATCAAAAAAACGTCGAAGCAAGAAAAGAACCACTCTATATCAATGGAAAACTCGACCAACAACACCAATAATGGTAAATCTTGCATGTTAAATCAAAGTTAAGTGCTTTGCCATAAAAATAGGTTTTTACTTCTAGTCAATGAAGTTCACTTAAACGACAATTCACTTATCTCAACGGAAACGACAATTAGGAAGCAGAAAAATTCGAACGATAACAACATTTACGTTATCACGCCGGCCCATTTAAACGGTTCTGTAAAGAATGAGGAATCTGTCGAGGTGAAGGAGGAGCCGCCCAAGTTGGAATTGAGCAGCAGGGACACTGAAACGGAACTTCCGTTTTGGAAATGGCCGGCGGGCAAAGGAAAATTTAGCCAGGTGAGGAAACAATGTGAATATTTAATGGTTTTTTAACAGAATTGTGACATTAATAAGTACTAATTAAATGTCAGTTTTTAATTAGTTTCAAGAACAATTTTTAACAATTGAATTTAACTTATCAATTGTTTTTATTTTTGCACTATTTTAACACCAGAAAAATTAGGTATAGCCCGATTAGTATAACAAATTGTACTGACATAATCATAATTGGGCAGTCTCCTGTTTTGTTCTCGATTGAAATGAAAAGTTGCCGATTTCTTAATGAAAATTGATACCTGGGGGTTTTTAGACATGGGAAATTTAGATTTAATCTTAATTTATGATAGTCAATGCGTTTTGTTTTGGAAACTTCTAATGGAAACACTTATGAAACTAGACGTTGATATCAAGAGCGTTATCCGAATCGCATAGTTCCAACTTCAGAAACTTTTTCAAGAATTCATGCTTGGTTAAGAGAAACGGGAACATTTGAGAAAGCTAGTCACCTGTTGAGTGCAGCTCGAACAGTAAGAACACCAAAAATCGAAAATGGTAGACGAAGACCAGGCAGATCGTAAACGCTAAATATTTCTCGTTTTTTGGTATGGAAAATTTTAGTTGAAAATTTGTTATATCCCTGTTATGTTCAAAGAGCTGAAGCACTGCTGCCTCGTGACTTTCCGTTACGTATAAACTTCTGCGGTTGGTTTTTCCAATGCCTTATTTGAAAGTCCTTTGTTTGAAAATTTAATTCTGTTTAGCGACGAAGCAAATTTCTCACGTAACGTTATATGTAATTTTCATAGGAACCATATGTGGTCAAATGAAAACCCACATGCAGTACCAGAATCACATTGTCAAGTCTCAACATTCAACAGTTTTCTGTTAACGTGTGGGCAGGAATCCTGGGAAATTATTTGATATTTTTATTCAATTTTTCCTTCCGGAAGATTAAATGGGAAGATATATCGTCGTTTTCTTGAAGAGGATTTGCCGATTTGACTCAAAAATGTGCCTCTTAGACTACGGAATGAAATATGGTTTAAGCATAACGGTGCCCCGGCACATTTTAGCATCCAAGCGCCAGAGTTTTTGAATCAAAATTGCATCCTAGGTTGCCAGACCTTCCTTAATACTTTGGGGACATCTAAAAAGCTTAGTTTACCAAATACCTACATATTCAACATGAAGAATAATTGAAGCATCGAGTAATACTCTTGTAGAACGATTTAAAATACTCCAGGACTTTTCCAAAGAATACGCGAATCAAGGAGGAGAAGATTGGATGCGTGCATACGGACAAGAGGTGGATTTTTTTCCAACATTTATTGTGATTTTGATCTGATTTTTCACGCCGTTTTTATTTAGTGTTCGTCTGTTCAATTTCCTTTAAAAATATTTAATTTTGATTAAAAAAGTTATTTTGCAAAATTGTTTAACTTTTTTAAAACATCGATTATTTCAAACTCAAATATTCTGAAAACGGTTGCTCCTAGCGACATCTAATAGAGGACCTTTTTCGCGTAAAAATGATTAAGGAATTCATTCATTCTTTGGCCAAAAATAAAATACAAGGTTGTAGGAAACGATACGTACATAGCGCCCTCTATAAATAAGATCTAAATTAAGGACAAATCCAAATTTCTCATGTCAAAAAACCCCAAGGGACCAATTTTCATTCAGAAATCGGCAACTTTTCATTTTAATCGAGAACAAATCAGGAGACTGCTCAATTATGATTGTATCACTACAAGTTGTTACATATTAAAAAATTGCTAAATTTAATAACTTTATAGTTTTTTACAATTGCGTTTGCGTCAATTAAATTATTTGTTCTATTGCTACTAATTATAGAAAAAATAATTAGGCTGTTTATCGGTTTCATACTTATCTCTATTCATGTACACCATGTAATCCATTGTTAGAACCTATTCTTCGTGTTAGGCACTAACAAGAATTTTCTTGTGTGGTTGTTGCGTTATATTCTTTTATTTTGAAATATTTTTGATGTAAATAAACTCATTATTATTCTCTTTTATTTTTTAAAAAGAGAAAAGAGCTATATGAAAAAAGTTTAATATATAAAACAAAGTAAAGGTTATCTGTTATATTACTCAGGAGGTTTTATAAACTTTGACATATCATAGGTAGGTTAATTTTAAGTTTTTAACACCAGTCTTAGATTCTTCTTTACTTTAAAAAAGCGTAATTGCTAATTAGGGAAATAATTCAATAATCACATTAATTATTCTTTATGTCATTGCTCTTTCATTTAACATATGATTTAATTTTATTCCATTTTTAATAATTAAAAAAACTACTTTTATGAACAATTTTTTTTTAAATATTCGCCGAATTAATCAAATTTGGCCAAAGAAAACTGCATAATAGTTTTGTAAATTTATCTCTATATCAAATATTACTTTTTTAATTAACCGGCAGCATATTACCCCAGTTGACTCTAAATTTCATGCTAATTGCACTATTGCCTTATTAACCCTTCAGAAACCTCTAGTCATTTCTTAAATTCCTCATTTATTCTTACAATTGTGCACTGATCAAGGATTCCAAGGATTAAACAAAACACGCTTGCGAAATACCCTTCGTTTTGTATTGTTCTATACGTCCCCTCTATTAGAATGCAGATATCAAGCAGCATCGGTCAAATAGTATTAACATTATAACAGGGCATTCACAAATTTAGCTCGATAATCGTTGGTATGTTTATTCTAAATTATATTTGATGCTTCTGATAATATTTTTGTATTTTTTTCCAGATGACATGGATAGTTACATGGCCCATCCGGCTAATTTTCTTCCTAACCATCCCGGACTGCGAAAAACCCAAATTAAAAAAATGGTTTCCCATCACGTTTTTAATGTGCATCATTTGGATCGGATCTCTGTCGTATATTGTTGCTTGGATGATAACGATCATTGGTAACTCACCTGGATATTAAATAATAATTATAGCATACAAAAAATATCTTGTTTTAGGACATACGCTGCATATTCCCGATTCTGTAATGGGAATAACGTTTTTAGCGGCTGGTACCAGCGTGCCAGAAGCAGTGTCTAGCGTAATAGTTACACGACAAGGTATTGAACATCTGTTACAGAAATCATATACCATTATGGTCCCTAAATTAAATCAGTGTTTACATTTTATCGATTTTTCGAGGTCTAACAATATTTAGTTTTTGCATAACTGAAAAATTCTTGCCAAACGCCATCTCCTAAAATGTCTATTTTGGTTTTAGGTCATGGATCTATGGGTATCAGTAACTCAATTGGATCAAACACATTTGACATATTATTGTGCTTGGGTTTGCCCTGGTTTATCAAGGCCACTTTTATGCCTACAATTGCTGGAAAATATTTTGTAAGTATGGTTTGCTTATTGATGCGAATCAGCGGGTATTGTAAAGAAAATAAAGATATTTGTTATTTAAATATCAGTAAGACAATTATTTGCAATGGTTACGTTGAACAAACAATTATCGATAATTGCTACTTTACATTTAACAATTTTAATTGTCAGTTCAAAGAGATAATTTTATAAACTGTTGACGAAGATCAATATTCTAGGGTTCTTAAGATTAAGAGGATTATGTTAAGACAATGTACTGCCCTATATCGGAATTCATTGTTGTAAGCTACAAATGATTTTTTTTTATAATTTTGATGATTTTTTAATTGACGTAAAGTTTTTCTTAATTATCATTTTCGAATTTAGATTATGATTAAACTGGAAAGTTTCTTTTGAATATCCATTTATTTTTTTTTTGTAAAGACTTGCTTGGAATAATTGATTCCAAATTCGTTTAGGAAGATAGAATAGAAATACTATAATTCTACTTGACTGTGCATGTAGCATTTTTAACAGTTGACTTATTTGTTATTGGAAAGCCATTAATTGTTGAATTAATGACATTTTTATAATCATTAATAATGTGTGTCTTAGTTTATATTGCTCTCAGAACTCCCTAGGATGTTTCTTCCTTTCCTACAGTTAGTCTAATTCATGTATAACTATCTTTTTTTTATTAAATGAAATTTAACCCTAAAATCGACCCCCAAATATGAATGTTCCACTGAAACTGATATATCAGTTTTGTTACTTTTAAGTGGCCATAAAATAAATATCCGTTTGATACTTTTGAACCAACATAAATAAAATATTTAATTTTTAATTTCTAGGTTGGAATAAATTCAGCGGGAATAGAATATAGCGCTATTTCACTCCTTTCGTCGCTTCTCCTGCTATACGGGGCGTTTGCTTTGAACAAGTTCAGACTGGACAAGAGAGTTGGATTAATATGCCTGTTAATGTACGCGGTGTTTTTAATTTTCGCGAGTTTAATTGAACTGAACGCGTTCTTCAGAGTGAATCTACCAACGTGCGGGCCATAAACAATGTTATGATATAGCTGTTTTTTTTTAGTACTAACATATGCAGCGTTTTAAACCGAACAGTTTTAACCTACGTTTAGGAAGTAAAACTTTTGCCATAATACATTTAAATGCCAGTTAGTAGTGTCTCATTTTGTACATATAACAATCATTTAGAGTTAAGAAATATTATTTTTGAGATATTTATTTTATTCTCGAGTATTATCGGTTAGATTTTTAGGTCATATTTAAATTAATTTCAGGCACTTTTATTAGTAAATATACAATATATTTTTTATCAAAGTTGTACATTGAATTAAAATGTAATGATGCAGTAATATGCCGTTTTAATTTATAATAGAAGTTGAGTAAATAGGTTTTCGTTAATTATGTAACTAAGCATCAAGGCTAGATTTTTTGATAGATTTTAAGAAAAAAAGTTTATACAAGCATAGTTCCAATAATGCTTGCTTTTCAAGATACGGGATGTCAAATATTTGTTAAAATAATCGTTTATCGTGAATCTTAATGGTTTGGCCATTTTTCTTTAAACTTGGCAGCGTGAACTTGAATTTATTAAGCCCAGTGGCTTCCCAAAGGACAGCTGAAATAATTTCAAAAAAATTAAATAAAAATGTGCGACATTGTTCTTTTAATTCATCTGTTTTTGCATTAAGCATCTAAAATTACCACGAAAAAGTTCAACAGCTCTAAAAGTTGTATAGTTAGTTGCTTTGTGCAAAAACAAATTTGAAAAATTAGTGGCGCAAATTTATCTTATAAAAAAAAATCAGATATCCCTAGGAAGATTAATTTAGGGAAGAGTTTGACAAAACCAAAGGCAAATTCGATTATTAAGGGGAGTTTATAATTTTTTTTCCTCTACTGAATAACTAATCACCATTTTAATACTTGTAACCTAATTATTATTTTATAACCTCAAAATTTAATGTCTTATTTACGAGTTCGACAAAACCGGCTACCCGATTTTATCAGACCTGTTGTTAATTCCAATTTATGCAGTAGTTCTTTTGCATTTAGTTAACTAGAATTCAGGTTAGCAATGTCGTTGATAAACAGCAGAAACACTATAGGGCCTTAAACAGATCCCTGAGGTACTCCCCATTCAATTGGCTTGCAAGAAGACATCGTCGAATCTACCCTTACAAGCTGATTTCTGGCCATTCAAGAAGCATACCTCTGAATCCGTAATACTGTAACTTATTAATTAGGATGTTGTGATTTACACAACCAAAATGCTTTCGAAAAATTACAAAAGATTGTCGCTGTTGAATGATGGTTGTTCAGGCTGAAGTACACATTATTAAAAAGAGAAAACATAGCGTCATTTGTGCATCTGTTATTCAAAAATCCAAACTCATGGGAAGTGAGAATATTTGGACAGCAACGATAGGAGCCTTTTTTTTAACAAATCGTTCAATGATTTTTAATAGCGTGGGGAGAAGTGCAATTGGGCGATAGTTCGAAACTTCCTTTTTATCTCCTCCTTTATGCAAGGGAATAATTATCGCAGTCTTAAGATAGTTCGGAAAAACTCCATTTTGGCAGAATGAGTTGCAGGTTTGAAAACATTTTATTTTATTTATGTAAAATACATTGTATTGCTAAGCTCTGCTGTTACCACGGGTGTGAAGAAGAAACTATGAAAGTTTACATTAGAAAGATATGACTGGATCGATTAACGGTTTTAGTTAATTTACTTTATCTGAACTAAAAATTCTTGCTTACGAACTAGCTGTACAGAATAACATCAACCAATATTGTAATACAGAAAAGAAAACGGCTGGTGATTGTTGGGTTGGTTCGCTTTCGTCACGGCATCCAAATCATTGATTAACGACTCCAGAAGCTAATTCAATTAGAAAAGTTTTTTACTGTGTTAAATAACACAAGTTTATGAAGTTTACAAGTTTCCTCCTGAGCAAGTATGGAATGTTGATAAAATGGAAAAGAAGTTAGAAAATGGATGCGCCAGCATCCTGGAAGACGTATTACAAATATTATTATTTAGTTAAATTTGCAATTAAGCAAACTGAAATAAATGGTTTCAGGATGTCCGGAATTTTCAAGAAGATGAATTTACGACACCGTAGATTCATCTTCTTGTATCAATTTTCCCCAATCAATCTGTACATCCTTAAACTCCCGGACTGCAAATCTCACTAACATCTCTTCATCTCCTAAATATGCTACTACTAAATCTGATAGTTTACAAGCAATATAACCAAAACCATGTAACCACAATATGAGGTTTTTCAGTCTCTCCAAAAGAGATTTTTCCGATATCCAACGATACCAGGAAAAGAGGAAAGGGTGCTCTAATAATATCATCTCCTTATAAGTATGAGTTAGAACATTTTAAAAAAATCTCCAGTCGTAAAATTATAGCTACATGAACCGGCCAAACATGGAAAAAACGTAATAAAAAAGTTGAAACAGATTACCCATTTTTTTTCCAATATACCAAACAAACAACAAAACAAACGTAAAATGTTCAGGCAATCTTAGAATTCAAAGGCGCGCGTTCAACCTATAGACCACCAAATCACACAACAAAACTCGGAAAAACATCCTAACTATATCAATAAATGTATATAATATCCTAACAATAAAAACTAAAAAGAAAATTACTTGAATTCAAAAAGAGAGGTTGTTGTAACTGAGATGAGGTTTAAACGTGAAATTAAACGTATATCCATTTTTTCTAACAGGTCCAGTTTTGACTTTCGAGCATTCGTATAAAATATCAGCTCCCTGGGTTTAAGGAAAACCAAGCCTTAATTATCAGACTATTTGCCTTTTTAAATTGTTCGTTGCCTATAGGTTAAATGCGCGCCTGTCAATCTTTAGGTTGCTGAATCGTTCCCCACTTGTGACATTTTACTATTTTTATTTACTGACGATATTGTTAACCTAACCTACCTTTTGATTTGAATTTTTTGTTTATTTTTGGGCCTGGGCTGGGATTCTAAAATCACGACTCGATCTCGATACGATCACGACTTCAAATTCGATCGCGACTCAGTCGTGATGACAAGGGTGATTCTAAATTTCAATCGTCGGCTAAACTCGTTTTATTCGATTTGATTTAGGTTTCTTGGTATATATTTGTTATTTTCCCTAATATTTGACAGATGGAAGCGTCAATTGTCTTTTCTATTAATAAACACTAAGAATTTTCATTTATTTTGTTATTTTTTTTCGCCTTCGTGTTTTTTTATTTAAATATATGCCTATATTATTTCTTTAAAATAAAAAATTGTTTAAAACCATCACTATCCATTGGAAAATCATAATTGAATTCATGGAAAATCACAAAAACTTGTTGTGTTCATCCACTTTTGGTATGTTTAAACGTTTTAATATGGCAACATGTGTGCAATCAATAGGACCTAGAACACCAGGGGAAATTGGATCTCTCTATAAATGTTAATTTAATAATTTCTCTAATTTCTTATATTTGAAAAAATTAATGAATCGGTCAGCAAGGTGTCAATAATTTCAGTAATTTTATGGGCATAAAATCTTGATATATGTACTAAAACTAGTAAAACTGCCCATTCAATGGTAACTCTATTTCCTCTGCCTCTATTATTAACAGAAGGTTGTGGAAAATAGGGTCGAATTAAATCTATTAGTTGTTGTGTTTAAGAAAGCTTCTTGATATACTAATGAAAACCTGGTATCATAGATAATATAGGTATATAATAACTAAAAATGCCTGGTATGACTATTGGTAAACAATAAATGAAACAAATACGTTTAAAAAAGGATGCTGTTACATTATGCACGTATTAAAAAAGGAAGAAGCTATATCGTATGGTGTATACGATATACCCAAGCGTGTCGTCGACAAATCGTTAAAAACTAGGCAATCCGCAAGACACTCACGACTGAACATTTTATTTAGAATCAGTCATATCGAGTAATCGTGTCGAATCGTGATTTTAGAATCCCAGCCCAGATCATGCTCCGATAGGAGCGAAACACGTGTATCGTTTAATAATTATATATATGTTTAATGAGGCCATGCCTTTGAGTTTTTACTTTTGTTTTGGGGTAAAAAAGGCTGCACTAAAATTAGACAGCTATTTTCATAATCTAAAATGAAGAAAGGCTTGATAAAATGCAATAAATGAGCTCATGAAGTGTAGATGAAGTTTTCATTTGCGACTTCTGTTTATAGATTTTCGATTTTTGTTCACATATTTTCAATTAATATTTTACTTTCTGCCTATTAGTGTTTTTTACATGACAATTAAGTTACTGCTCGGTTTTATCATGCCGGTTGGGCAAAACCGGGTGATTTTCAATATTTTCATAAAAATAAAAAAAATAAAGATTTAAGAATATTAAAAAAATTAACATTATTCTTTCAATCATTACATTTCAATATATAGCAAACGTTTGCTACTCTAACATACCACAAGATACAGTCAATTTTTGGACTAGTCCCCGTCCAACTCTCCCCTACTTCTAAATAAGCTCTTTCTATCATAAATAACACAAATTTCCAAAAACTGGCCAATTATTAATATTTTTACGATAAACGATTATTAAAAAAAAAACTATCGACACTTTTCATCTTAAACTCAGTCAAAGAACCACTCTTTTGAAGTTCAGCCACGTACTTAACCAACACCTTATCCCGGTAAAATCTTTTTCTTAAAATAATATCCTAAATTATTCCAATTAATTTTTAACTTAAAAATAAACTTGTCTTAATATTAATAATTTATCATAATATAATGGTATCGAGTCACAATGAAACTATAAAAACATACCCCTAATCACTTATTTACGCTCTCGGCTGAAATTTAAGTAGAATAGGCGAATCAGGTGCATTGATCAGCAACGATTTCGAATCCAGGACGTTGCCATGCCATTCGATTTTATAATTGCGAATTACCTAAAAAAATTTAACTGTTATCAACAAATAACACTATTGGTAAATTTATAGAACCTTTAAAAGCAAAACCAACATGTTCTGCTCAGCTAAATGCCTGGCTATACATGATCTAGGGCCGTGACCAAAAGGTAACAATAAATAGGGATGATTCTTTTTATATAGGAGATTATCTTTTAGCCACCTTTCAGGTTTAAATTCATTTGGGCATGAAAAATACTTTTCCAGGCGACAAGATATTTGGTTCTGACTCACTACAACTGTCCCTTTAGGAGCCTGGTATCCAGAAAAAACCGCGTCTTGGCTCAAAACCCTGCCAACACCAACAGATATGGGTCTTAATCTAAACAACTCTTTAAGTACTGCTTTGGAGTATGAAGCCATACTTAGAACTTCCTCTGTTACAGGGCTGTTTTTATTTGGCAGCAATTTTTTTGCCTCATCAAATAGGGTCATTTGAACTGATGGCGCTTTTGCCACATGATATAATAAAAAGCTTGTAGAATATGTCGTCTAGGAATTAAATAATATTTAATTTACAGGTTATCGTTTTTATTAATGAACTTACTGTATCAATCCCTGCCAAAAGAAAGTCGCAAATCATTCCAATAATATCTTTAAAATCTAGATCTGGACAAGACAAGTATTGTTCCAATAAGGTTTGACCCTTGTTATTGTCAGTTTCAGAAAAAAGAGACATTTTTAATGAAAGCAGATCTATGGCGACACTAAAATTGCATATTTCAATATATTATACAGTAAAATCAAAGTTAAAGCCTAGGCTAGTAAATAAAAGATTTTTCTTACTCTTCCATATACAATTGAGCCGTTTGCATTTTTTTATACATGGGTGTATCGAATTTTTTCCACATCTGAGGGCCATTGTCCAACTTTAAAATGCAGGTATTGGTAATATAAGCGGACTCGATTAATTTTGACGCTCTTGAATGCTTGTTTAATTCAGGGTATGAAAAACTATTAAACCGATGATCTAAGGATGCATAACCAGTCACTGAAAGTTAAATTATCAATTTGAAAGACAATTTATTACAATTAACTACTTATGGAAGTATCAGGATGTGCCTACCAGCAGGATTTTTTTATCATTTACATACATTCTAAAAATAATCTAGATATTTCTGGCAAGTAGTCTAAATTGGGTTTCCCTCTTATGGTTTCTATTCGTTGTAACCATTGGTCGATTATTTCGTCAGTACCTTTAAGGAATTTTTTAGTTGCGGCCGGTCCGCTGAGGCCTTTTTGAAAAATTTTTCTTAAGCGGTACCACTCTGGGCCATTTCTAAAAAATACAATTTTATCAATCCCATAGGTTTTATGTAATTGTTAACATTCTCAAACTTAAACTTTCTTAATATGCTCTTAAAAAAAAACATATTTTCATTTAGTCATTCAGTTCAAGATATTTTACTTTGATATATGTATATAATTAGGATTTAAAATGATTATGAGTTAAATACACTACAAACCTCTGACAATATCTCCTCTTAAGAAGTAGAAAATGTTTATGAAAAAGCTTTTGAGAGGAACAGATGGCATATATTAGTCCTACAGATATTCTCTATCAACTTGCAAAGCCTATTTTATTCACTTTTAACTTTTCTTCAGAATCTTCAATTTTCCCAGGCTTTTGGAAGGGTAATTATTTAGTTCCTATCAACAAATAGGTGACAAAGCAAGCATTTCTAATTATAGGGGATACTGTACCGATCCACTTTACCCAAGTTATTGGACAAACTAATTATTGCATATCTATTCGATCTACTAAAAATTTACTTATAGCACAACATGGTTTTTACTAGGGTAGAAGTACAGTTTCTACTTTGCTAATATATCAGAATATTGAATCTAGAAATAAGAAGAAACCTATTCATTACATATTTTTTTGCATAAAATCCTAAATGACAGAATTGGCTGCAAGGAACTTCTAGAACTTATTACCAAACCAAATTCTTACAGACACATCTGCTTAGGCTTTTTAATGAGCACCAGTTGCAACTTCTCTTTTTTTATATCTTTTGGTTAATTAAAATAAGCCAGACAATTATATCTTGTAATACTTAAGTAAATGTAAAATATATATTATTTTTCAATTCATTGTTAATGGCATGTTGTATCAAAATAAATAAATAAACTTCTCAACCAATTTAAACTTATAACAAACTGGATAATACTGATAAATATGCTACATAAATACTTAGTCCAGGTATTGGTAAACCACTGAATTAAACTTAAGGTTTAACTTGTTCTATTTTCAAAATAGTATGTCTAGCTTATTAAAAAGTAATATGCCATAAATATTCTACATTTATAAAAGATAATTCTTACTTTTTCCAACATTTAATACTTACGTTGGTAATAAGCCTCCGGAATTATACACATTAGGTCTGTCCAACCTAAATTTTTCAAGAGCCAAATGACTTCGCCTTTGTGGATACTTGCCCTCAGACCTGAACATTACCTCAATATCATCAGGATCAAACAGCCATACAATATTAATTCCTGAGACAATTTCTTCTTTTACCACAGGTCCATATTTATTGTATTTTTTATGCCCATTGTGATGAAGTTCAGTGAACTTATAAGTACCTTAAAATTACCTTTATTTCAAAGTATAATGGGAGCTGAAAAGGACTTACCTATTAAAGGAAGGTAATTATGCAGAGTACCAATTCCTGGAAGAGATTTGGGTCCTGGAATACTGGAGAAACTTTTAAGAGCCCTCTTGCAGCCAAGTAATACTTCATGTGATTTTTTAAGTACAAATTTGGCCCTCATTTTATTGAAAAATTGCAGGAGTTTAATTTAAAAAGAAAGACAGTTATTCTTTACAATTAGGACAAGGGCTTTAATTTTAGTAGAAATTAAAAATGTGTGTTTCTACTAAGCATTGCAAACCATTGGTTGTTGGGAGAGTATAGTAAAATTTAAATTATAAACAAAAATAACATCAACCACCAGAACAGAAGAAACAAACAAAATACCAGGAAAGCCAGAAAAGGCACTATAGTAGCAAAAAATTTCTGCCTCCCACTCCAGTAGCGGGTACTACCAGCGAAACAAGTAGCCAATGTTGCCGGATTGTAATATTTATCCCCATTTGTAATTATTGTTTTTCTTCATTTTGTATGAATGATGTGGAACCCATTATGAAATAAATTCTACTGAAGATTTTCTTTAGGATCCCGAAACGATATACGGAATCCATAATTCCATCAGTATTTAATTTATCCAATTTCCACGTTTTTCTTTATTTACCCCCCTCCCCTGGGCTCTGTAGAACAGGTGACGTTTAGAAATTGAGGTTATGTTAGCTTTTGTCATTTGTGGTTATGTACTTTTGTTTTGTTCTAACATGTGCATTAAATTACTGTAATAAAATATTCGTTATAGGGAATAAAGAGGTTTAAATTAAAAATTAATAAAAATGGGCCTTGATGAGCAACAAGTGCATAGGCCTGGGGCGTTTAAACAAGCCAACAAGGCGCATAAACACGGTAGACATCGATCAAAAGGATCCATAAGTGTTGCTACTAAAGGTAGGACCTAAATGTTGTTATTTTTTAAATTGTGAACTAAATAGATTTATTTATATTTAGAAAAACAGTTATAACTAAAGTTGAATCTTCAAATCATGATATTTGAATCTAACCATTTAACAGAGTCATTGATAATAAAATTATTGTTTAGGTGAATTTATTTATTTATTTATTCATGAAGGAATACCCAATTACATAATTTAACAATACAATAACAGTAATTTACACTATTCTAAGATAAGTACCATAAGTAGTCATACAAAAATATAATACAATCCTTTAAAATATGATAAAATCAAATAAAACTACAAAAATATATAATACCGGGTGACGCAGGAAAAAGGGAACACTTAATGATTATTTTACTCTTCATGATAAACATATGAAATTTGGTATATTGATGGAATTGTTATAAGAGCGTCTTTTGCCCTATTTAGTTGTTTTCAGTCACTTCCTGTTTAACCAAAAGTGACACTGATTTTATTATTTTTAATGATACACTTGGTATATTATTACATATTTCAATAGGAAATAATATTCTGATACTGCATTTGCTACTTTTTGTTTTATACTGGATGTGCATAAATTGTTGAATGAAATTCTTGATTACCAGGAATGTGCTGACAGTTTTAATTATTTATTTATTTATTTAATATATCAATGGGCTTTGGCCCAATATTACAAAAAAATATAAGAATAATAATTGGATGATTAAACTAACCTAACCTAACATACAATTAAAGCTTAGAATAATCTTGGAACAATCAGTTCAGAGAAAAAAAAAAGACAATACTTATAGTTAACACAAAGGAACAATTACCATCACAATTCACAACACCTTATAGTTCTAGTTTAAGACAGCATTATCAATTAATAAGATTTAATTTCTTAATGAACCCTGTGTGCCCCTCAAAGCAATCAATTACATCAGAATACTGATTAGCCAGCCTAACAGTCCTTGCCAGAAAAAAATTGTGACCATAATTTGTGCGGTGTGTTTGGCTGTAAAAAGAAGTAACTTGCCTTGTTGACCTAGGTGGAACATAAAGACCTATTTTATTAAGAAGTGCAGGACAAAAGCTTTGAGAGTGAAGGATGTTGTAAAATACTTTCAAATCTTTATGTCTACGACGAGTTTCAAGACTTCTCAAATTCAATGAGGCTTCCATTTGCTGGTAGTCAAACTCATCCTGATAATTTATAGGTACTCCATTTTGCTTAAAGGCAATATATCTTAAGAATTTATGTTGTACACTTTCAATCTTATGAATATGATTATTATAGTATGGAGACCAAACACAGGAACTGAATTCTAGATGAGGACGCACAAGTGCACAAAAAAGTCCCTTGAGCACCTCTTGATAAATCCAAGCATCTGCAGAGACTTGGTAACTGCCCCCGAAATGTGCGGAATATAACTTAAAGAATCATCAATCAATCCAGTGTCACACCTAAATCCCTAATATGAGAGACAGATTTCAATATGGTGTTACCAACAAAATAGGAGTGGTTTATGGGGTCTCTATTTCTTTTAAAGGACATTGAGTAACACTTTCCAGCATTTAGATCCATACCATTCATTGTACACCAATCAACAAGCCCATCCAAATCCGATTGGAGTCTGAAACAGTCCTCCAGAGATGAGACTCTAAGGAAGAATTTTAAATCATCTGCAAAAAGAAAAAAGAAGCTGTACTGAAAGCATGTTGATATATCATTAATGTAGAGGTTAAATAACAAAGGCCCAAGTGGGATCCTTGTGGGACACCAGACAGCACCAAAATCTCCCGAGACTCAAAGCCCAGAACTCTAACGAGCTGCGTTCGACCCACCAGGTAGGACTCAAGCCATTTCAGCAGTGGACTATTAATCAAGTAATCTTAGAAAAAATAGTTTTCTTTGCAATTTATGACTTAAATCTTTTACACACCTATTTAAATCAAGTAGCATCATCCAACAACACTCCGCCAAGATATTGGGAATCCCATGATAGACATCTATTGTGGGATCCTCAGGTGGAATCTGTGTGCAGTAGATTGTCCAATTATGGCATCTTACGGTTTCAAGACTATGTGGATGCATATACACTTAAAAGCTTTGATTATGCCGCAGTGCATTCCACTCTATCCTATGCCTTATTAGCTGGTAATTCCTCGAGTATTGGGAGGGTGCTAATAAATCAAAAGCTCATTGTACATATGATGTTTAGACTTTCCTTCAGAGAAACTTGCCATGGTACTTTTGAAAGAGAAGAACTTCTGGAGATCTTAATTTTTATAAAACTCGAAATGCAGATAAATTATACATCCCTTTTACCTGGTTGTCGCAGGTACAGGGTGGTTTAGAAGATAGATCTCTCAAAATTTTTAATTATCTCCCATGTAGAATAAAGAGAGCTAAGGCTTTTCCAACTTTTAACAAAGCTCCTAGGACCATGTTAGCTGACTTTTCCCAATAATTTGATATAAGTCATATAAATAAATGCATTTAATTAATAGAAATTGCATAGATGCCTTTGATTTCTGGAATAGGAGACTGTGTTTTGGCATGTTCATTAATTACTTTTCAACTGACATAATACATGGCGCCACATAAGCAATTCATGAATGTGATATGCTATCAAAAATATGTAATAAATATTGCTTCCTCATAGTAGAATTGAATAACATTCACTAAAGTGAATTATTGAACTAATGAAGAAGCTAATATACAAATATATTGATTGCCATAGAAATTAAAATTACTGTCAGCCAGCACGTCCAACTAAGTTCAGAGTTTAAAAAATTTGTTCACGTCATCCATTCACTTACATTAATCATTTATGCTTCTTTTCTCTTATTATTTTTTGTACAGATTTACCTAACCTCGGATTAATTCATAGCACATAATTATTTCAATTCTAAAGAGTACTAAAGGACCACTTAAAAAAATATTGTTGATTTGGACTCTTTGATCATAATTGTTAATAGTCCCTAATAGATCAAAGAAGAGCTACATGTTACAAGAAATAAATTTCTATAGCTATACCTTATTGCCCAATTTTATATATCTCCAGTAGACAAAACTTGCAATAGGAGAAGAATGTCAATTTAGAAGAAAGTCAACAGACCAATTAATTGATCTTTTAACTTTTTTTTTCCACAGGAAAAGTTTCATTGAAGACTATCACAAAAAAGCAAAAACGAGAACTAAACAGGGACCAAAGACGTCACCAATCAGCACAAATACGCAGAAACAAACGGGATGAAGTCTTATCCAAGAAAAGAACTCTTGGGGGCCTTGAGTTTGCTCCATTCTTAGTTGCAGTTGTACCATTAAATCAGGAGTTTGACCCTACAACTGCCATCTCATTGCTTTCTCAATGTGATGATGAAGCTGTTGTAAGAAAAACTTCTTCTGGGGTCACCCATATCTGGTTAGTAAGATCTGTGTTAAAAGTGGATTTTATAATGTATATTTTGCAGTATTCCAAGGTTCAAAAAAAGATACTCCTTAGTTGTCCCTAGTAAAGATAATGAACTGGACATTTTGGACACATTAAAAGTAGCTGACACTGTCCTGTTTTTGTTGTCTGCAGTAAATGCACCTGAAGAAATTGATCAAATTGTTGATAAATGGGGTAACAAATTATTAATGTCTTCTCTTGCCCAAGTAAGAAATGTATAAATTTTATTGGTATATATAGTTAATGTATATTAACTTATAGGGTCTTCCAACAGCAGTAGTGGCCTTGACAGATTTAGAAAGTGTGGCTCCTAAAAAACGTAATGAATTTAAGCAAGAGGTGCAAAAAATGGTGGGAAAGTGGTTACCTGAAGAAAAACTGATGGTTTTAGACAAAAATGCTGATGCAATAAACATCCTCCGGAGGATTGGAGATCAGAAACGAAAATCCGTTTTTTATAGGGACAGACGACCTTATTTATATGGAGAAGAAGTAGAATTTGTTCCCAATACTGAAGGTATTAGTTGTATACATATTTGGTTTTAGAATTTAATATGTTATCTTGTTCTTAGGTGCTTTGGGAACTTTAAAGGTGACAGGCTATTTAAAAGGTGGAACATTGTCAGTAAACCAACTAGTTCATATACCAGGCCTAGGAGATTTTCAGCTCGCTCAAATCGATGCTCCATTTGACCCCAATAGGGTGGAAAAAACAAGGTAAATATTTTATATCTGAGAATTAACTCAATGTTACTGAGTGAGAAGCTATTGCAAATAACTTTAGAATTAGTTGGAGGATTAATTTTTGTTTAGCTTATGATATTTATATCTCTAAGTTAAACAAGTTACAACAATAACATACAATTTTAAAAATGATTATCAGGGCATCAAAAGCCTTTTAGTTAAAACTCTTCCTACTACCAGCATAATTTGTATTTTAAAACTAAAATATTCATTATGTAGGAGATTTAAACTTGTTTGTAATAATATTTCCTGTCGTACGACTATAAGGGCTCTGCAAGTTTTTTACAATACATTTAGTAGAATAAGAACAACAACGATAACGTTTCATTATTGATTTATTAGTTAAAACGTCTTCATTAGTTAAAACTTCATCGCTGAGAATATCTCATTTAAAGTTAACAGGTTGGAAATATATTGGCCTATATCTTGCCCAATAATAAGCATTTAATACATATAAACTCTTACATACAATTGAAGCATTCCAAACCATGTAAGCCATGTTTGGAAATTAAAACTGCTATTTTTTTATTGAAACTCGAATTGAACTTTTATTGAACACTTTTCTTGTTTTCCTAAAAAAATACATATGTATGTATATTCCAGGTGCATTTAATTTTTCTTTAGGAAAACAAGAAAAATTAAAAAGCACTTTTCAAATAAATTTACAAAAATAATAGAGCAAGTAAGAAAAATTAAATGCACCTGGAATATACATACATCTGTTTATAAACCTATCTGTGAATATTATTTTTGCATAAACAATATTTAGCATATTCATCCAATATACTAGGAACATCGCGAACATCTTCCATGGGTATAAGGTGTGATTTTTTCTTTTCTTAATTCTGGTCAATGATTATATCTATATTGAAAAACAACTCTTGCTGACACTTTTATGTGTTTTGTTAGGAATAAGGATGACTCCATGGATACTGGTACCACAACAATTAGAGTTTTGGAAAAATGTGATCCAGCCAAACAAGAATCTTTGGACTCTGAGAATATACCTGATCCAATGGATGCTGAACAAACCTGGCCTACAAATGAAGATTTTGAAATGGCTGAAAAAGAACAAAAGGTATATCATAATTAAGTTTATTTCATTCATCAAAATATACATTGAGTCAATTTTGGAAATTATAATGAGGAAATAAAGTAGTACGCAGCGATATCGTTATAAGTGCTTATAAGTTGGGTTGAGTATCCTGGTCAAAGTCAATATTTGGTTAATTATCACAATTTTTAAGAACATCGCATTAAGCGAAGAAAGTACATGTACAAGTTAAGATAAACTCATTCTTACAACTCAACAACTCTGCAAAATCTATTTTTAACCCATTCCTAAAAAATGTTGTATATCCTTCCTATTTTTATATTTATATATTTATATATTATTCCTATTACATACTTTGTAATATCCACTATTTGATACTGTTTTTAAATGTTTTTTTTTTAATATTTATCATCTAAAATATATGAAGTGATTTCTGTTGGGTTGGATAATATCCGTCTTCAAGCAGATTTAAACGCTCTGTGACACTGGACACAAGTTAAAAATTAGTTTTCAAATCTGCGTAGCTAGTGAACAATGTGAAACCTGATCTATACTAAAAATGCTAAGAATTTGAGTGTCCTCTTTTATGAGAAGAGCAGATGAAGCAGAGGGTGAAGTGAAGCAGACTCGTATATAAATTGCAATGATAAAAATAGATATCTGATGAAGACTATTCAATTGGCGAGTAGACAGTTTGAATTGTTCTCAAAAAATGATTATTTTCTAGCAAAAAAATTAACTTGCTGAAAACAGTAATTTTGTCTTTAAGTTAAACTTTGAATTACTTTTGAAATAATGATTTTATATAAAATCGTTTTAATGCTCTATATTAAATTCCCTTTAAGAACCCATATTGTTCGTTTCTATATATTTATATGTTTATTAGTTTTATTACAAAATTCCAAAATAAAAAAGGCAAATCTAAAAAATAAAAAATTTTGAGGTTTTTGTAGGGAATTTATTTTTTAAAGATTACAAATAGGGGAAGTCTTTATCTCTAAGAAAAATGCATGTAGGTCACTTAGGTAAATGTATTATGCATTTCGGTTGTGTAAACAGCCATCATCAGATACTAAAATAAAATACAGGTAATTTAAGACAATTTTAAAAAAGAGCTTATTCGCTATAACAATATCGATTTAGTACTTACCAGAACATTACAAAAAACATATAGTTCACCAAATAAAACAAAAATTACCCGTTATCGGGAAAAAAAAACAACAATAAATAAAAGAATTAAAATTAAAAACATAGTACAATAAGGACATCTACGATTTAAAATATAAAATTTATACTTAGGACGATACAGATTTCTACATATTAAAAGAAGCTACTATAGGGAACTATCGTATATTAGCGTTGCGTTAAAGAAAAGATTTTAAATTTTGACCAATACAAATGTTATAAGATGAAAGAGTTAAAAACAATAAAGGTAAAAGTTATTTTCTAGGGCTAATTGAATCAAAAAAGCGTAAACTGTCAAAGTTAGTTTGCTCATTAATGCATGTGCAGTCTGGGGAGTTTATGGCCCTATTTATTTAAAATGCTTCCAACAAGTCCAACCCTTTCTCACAAACATGCAGAACCTCAGCGTCCCGGATCAAAATTATGCCCAGACTCTAATATGTGGTTCGCAAAAGGAGAATTGGTATTGTTAATAAAAGTATTTTTATTTCGCGTGATAAGTCTTAAATGTTCGTTGACTCTTCAATTTTCCCTCCGCTTTGGTCGACATAACAGATATCACATAATGGGTGGGAACAAGTTAACTTGTAAACTCCAGATCGGTGTGTTATCGCTATTTTATCTTTAGTGTTTACTAAATGTTTTGCCAAGTTGTTTTTGGTTTTAAAACAAATATTAGGTTTAGTGACAAATTCATTGGACTTAAAACACTGTGCGATACTAGAAGAGACGTTGCCAAAGTAAGTAATAGATCGGTAAGATCCTAGGGGGTGTTGGGTTTACTGAGTAATGGTTTATTAAGTTTTTTGAAAAAATGTTTGTTGTATGGCTTCTTAATAACATTTATAGGATATCCATTGTTTCGAGCGATTTGTAAAATTATATTATATTCTTTTTTGAAATTAATATCGTTTAGTGGAATATTGAACAATCTATGAAAAAAACAATTAAAAGCGGCAAATTTTTGGCTAAAGGGATGATTAGAGGTAAAGGGTATTACTGTATTTGTGGCTGTAGGTTTACGATATATTTGAAATTCAAAATGGTTATTGTGATTAGTGATTAAAAGGTCTAAAAATGGCATACTTGATTCTTTCTCTAACTCATAGGTAAACTGTATGTTGGGATGAACAGAATTAATGAAAGTTTTCTAGGTCGTCTTTGGTTCCATTAAAAATAGTAAAAATGTCTACGTAGCGAACCCATGTTTTTATATGTTTTTTAAATAAATGGTGTTTCGAAATTTGTTGTTCTAGTTTATACATAAACAGTTCGGCTTAAAAAGGTGACAAATTAGAGCCCATTGCTAATCCAGTTTTTTGTTCGAAAAAATTATTGTCAAATTGAAAAAAGTTTTGAAGGAGCACACAATTGACTAGAGAACCACAAATCCAAAATGAAATGACTGGGTAAATTTGTGTTAGTATAAAGTAATTCTCTGAGTATTGAAATGCAATCACTCGGAGGTATGCTCGGAAACAAGTTAGTAACATCAAAATAGATAAGCCAGGATTGGGGTGGTATCTGGATAGGAAATAAATGTTCAGTTAATTCAAAATAATTTTTTATAGAAAAAGAATTGTTGAAGTTTAACGTAGAAGGTAAAATAGAAGATAACCAAGAAGAAAGTCTGGAAGCAGGAGCATTCATGTAGGCAACTACTGGACGAA
Organism: Anthonomus grandis grandis; assembly: GCF_022605725.1. Lineage (NCBI taxonomy): Eukaryota > Metazoa > Arthropoda > Insecta > Coleoptera > Curculionidae > Anthonomus > Anthonomus grandis. The sequence goes on from NC_065558.1 coordinate 12,289,914, forward strand.
CAGGGTAGTTAGCTTTATGTATTTTCAGTAGGCAGTAAAGGAGAGGTGTGGATATACACATTCTCCTACAAAATATGGACTTCTATTCAACAATTTATTTTTTTATAAATATATATGCAGATAAATTTTTTACCTTGACAGTTTGGCAGCTTTGACGCAAAAAAGAAAGCACAAATAAAAAATCGAAATTTAAGATGATAAACCTTTTAATATTAATATTAATAGCTCAAACCTTGAACAATGTCTTCGATATATTTTTCAAGAAAAAAATAAATTTTTCTTTGGCTTAGACTAATGTACACATTTTTTAAAAATGATATTAGCTGTAAATTTAATAATAAATAATTATTTCTTTTTAAATATGCAGCTTAAAAAAGTGAAGAAAGTCCCTAAAGGATGGTCAGATTACCAAGCAGCCTGGATACCCGATGATGACGCTGAGTTTCAAGAAGATGAATTTTCAGGGAGCGAAGACGAAGATGAGTTTATGGATGCGAAATCTGAAGAAAATTCAGATTATGCTGACGCTGAAGATGAAGAAAAAGAATTTGATACTGTTACCGAGTCAGGTATTTTAAAAAAATTTTAAATCGATGCGCATAACTTTAAATTTGTGTTACATTATTTAGAAGTAGCAGTAAATGATGACAAATACGATCAAGACATGGACTTAAATGCCGAAAAAGCTGACCTTGAAAAGATAAAAGCAGCAAAAACGGATCTTATGTTTCCTGATGAGGTCGATACGCCAGTTGAAACGCCCGCAAGGGTACGGTTTCAGAAATATAGAGGTTTGGAAAGCTTCAGGTAAGATTTAAGAAATTAAAAATTAAGATAATTAAAACAAGTGTTTATTATAGGACATCTCCCTGGGATGCAAAGGAAAACTTGCCAAGTGATTATGCCAGGATTTTCCAATTTGAGAATTTTGATAGGACAAAGAGAAGAATTCTCAAAGACGAAGAACTTAAAGAGGGCGCAGAGGTAAGAAATTATTTCTGAGTATGAGTATCCTATTAAACAATATTTTAGGTAGGCTGGTATATAACAGTTCATGTTAAAGACGTTTCCCAACTGATGTGGTCTACCTTTGAAAAACTAAAGTCTCCAGTAGTATTGATGGGCATGTTCCCCCATGAGCATAAAATGTCCGTTTTAAATGTAGTTTTGAAACGAACTCAGAACTATGGGTATCCCATAAAATCCAAGGAAAGGCTTGTGTTTCAGTGTGGGTTTAGAAGATTCGTTGTAAATCCAGTATTTAGTCAACATACAAATGGACAAAAACATAAGGTAAGCAAAGATTAAAATGTATTCTTGTAAAAATAAGGGAGGCTTTGAAGAAAAACGTAGTGGAGCATAAAAATAAGTAGATTGACTAAAGTCTTGAAACTTTTGCGAATTGAACATACACAAAGAATGCATTTGTTGTCTTGTATTTAGTAGCTCAGATTTAATTAGTGTCGAACGTGCAATAGACAAGATTTTTGAGAATAGCTTGCACCATACAGCAATTAGTTTTGACCTTTGTTGTGCAGAAAATTCTGATGATATAATATATGAGGAATATTTTTATGATTTTGGTAAGGGAGATTATATAGCAATTAACGATTATCTTGCTGGGATAGACTGAAATCAATTGTTTTTGGGAGAGACATCTATTGATGTCATAGTTTCAATTTTCTATAATGTGATCTACTCCTTAATGGAAAGGTTTATTCCTCTAAAGAACTTTCCTCTAAAGTTCTTTACCATGTTGGTTTTCTTCAGAGCTTCGCAGTTTGATCATAAGAAAGAAACAAATTCACAAAAAATTTAAAATTAGTGGTCAACAGCAGGAATATGATGAATTTGTATTTTTGAGACATCAATGTGAGTACTTAAGAGAGTTGTGCTATCAACAATATATTAATAAGGTGGAAATGAATTTCGCTAATAATCCGAGGTACTTCTGGTCATATATTCGAAATAAAAGAACTGGTTTTAGCCTTCCCTCCAGAATGACATACAATAACAGGATTAGTATGAATATCTCGGGTACTGCGGATATGTTTGCAGGCTAGTTTTCATCCGTCTATTCGGATGAGCAAGTAAATGACATACCATCTTTTGATTTTGATAAATCAATTTGTCTGAGCACTTTAACTCTGTCAACACAGGATGTTTATGAGGTTATTACTTCCTCTAAGAATAAGCTCTGCTCTGGACCAGATGGGATTCCGGCATTCTTCCTAAAGAAATGTGTTTGTGTTCTTACGAAACCAATACTGTTCATTTTTAACAAATCTCTAGGTACTGGTTCTTATCCCACTCTCTGGAAGAGAAGTTTTCTAAAACCCATTTTTAAATCTGGTAGTAGAAATGAAATTTCCATTTATCGGGCTGTGTGTAACCAATCTGAGTTGCCAAAGCTGCTTGACTGCCTGGTCAGTCATAGGATTGGAGTTTTAAATTTGGATTTAGAAAAGGCAGATCTACTGATGCTAATTTGGTGCTGTATGTCAACTACCTCTACCGCTGCTTGGAGAAGGGACTTCAGGTTGACTCAATATATACAGATTTTCCCAGGCTTTTGATAGGGTTACCATGGGGTACTCTTGCAGAAGCTTAGGGCTTTAGGTATTGTGGGGCCTCTTCTTCAGTGGATCTCAGGATTCATCAGAGGTGGAACGCAGATTGTTAATCTTGGAGGTACATGTTCCTCTGAAATTTTGGTGCCGTCTGGGGTGTCACTGGGCTCTCACTCAGGCCCTGTTTTGTTTTGCCTCTTTTTGATTGATTTAGTTTGGAAACTTGAAAATTGTCGTGTGCTAATGTTTGCTGATGATATGAAGCTATTTAGGCTTATCACATCCCTTTCTGATGCTGTGCTCCTGCAAAAAGACCTTAATTTGTTCTTTGATTGGTGCCACTTGAATAGAATGTCCCTTAATATCAATAAGTGCCATAAGATTACTTTTTCTAAGCAAAGAAACCCTATTCTTTATAAAATAAATAATGTAGAAATTGGTGTCAAAACAGAGGCTTCTGACTTGTCTTTTAAAAGTCACATCAATCAGGTGACTGGTAGAGCAATGAAAATGCTGGGTTCTATCCAACGGTCTACAACTAATTTGTCTTTGTTTACTTTTAGATTACTTTATTGCTCTCTTGTTAGGCCTATCTTGGAGTATGGCTCAATTGTGTGGTCCCCGTCATATAACTGCTACATTGAGCAGATTGAAAAAACTCAAAATAAATTTTTAAGGGTGGCTGCTTTTAGATGTGGTTACAGGAGACAGGAGTATTACTATCAGTAGGTCAGGGATAACCTGAACTTACCTACATTAGAGTCACGAGGAACATTACTCAACTTATGTTTTATGCATAAGGTTTTAAATGCTACTATAGATTGTTCCGAGTTATTGTCTCTTTTTAAACTTAGGGTGCCTTCCAGATTGAATAGACAATCAGAAATATTTTTAGACCCATTCCACCATACCAATTATGGTATTAATGAGCCAATTACACGAATAGCTCGCAGTTCTAATGGTCTGTCAGGACAGATAAGCTTTTTTGACTCTAGGATTACATCTTTTAAGGGGCAGTTAAAGAATATTATTTCATAGGGGCTTTAATTAATTAACTCATCTACTCCTTTCATTGATTTATAGATAGTTTTTTATCTGAATATATATGTTTGTATGGGTATGCTATGTAACACTTTTGTAAATGGATTCCGTAAATGAATAAATAAATAAATAAATAAATAAATAAATAAATAAATTATAAACTACGACAAAGCCATAACGAATCTAAACCAGGCTGATTAAAATAATTCAAAAATATAAAATTAACACTAATGTAAGATAATGCATACACTCACACAATCCTTTAAAGAATTTGGTAGCAAATTAAAATTTTGTAGTCTCTTTTACAAAAGAGAAATAAGCATTTGATTTATATTTTATCTGTTTGACAGAATAAAATTAAAAAGAACAATATCGGGTATTGTTATTATGTACATCTTTGAAAAAATTGTACTTTATCACAGATATGTAGTGGTAACAATTTATTCGTAATTTCAATAGAAATTCAGGGTAGACAAATAAGCGAGGTAATCGGCTATATCTCAGGACCGGTACATCTGGCAACAATAGATTTTTTTATTATAAAAGTGGCCATGAAAACATTTGTGAAATTATTTTCAAGATCCATATTTCACCGCTAGCGGTGAAGCGGTCGAGAGCGGATTTCAAAATTAAGAAAAACATATTTTTTCCTAAAACTTGCATATTAAACCTATACTTTTGATGATATGTTAGAAAGCCTAGAAAATTTACTATCATTTTGGTTTAAGGCTTGGTCTACGAACGATAGTAGGCATGGGGGAATTGAAAGTGTCATTATTAAAATTGATGTAAATTCTAAACCACTTATTTGATTTTAGCAATTCGAAATTTGTTTGCAAGATCAACCTAGCTGTTTTAAATCCCGATCTCATTACTACTCTATAGCTCTTAATAAAAGAGCTAGAGGGCGCAATTTATAATTCCAGTTTTTTCATTTTACTCCAAAATTTCAAATTGAACGGTATATTTTTGACAAAAGTAGATCAAATTTTCAAAAATATTGTGACGATGACAACTTTGTTTAAAAGTTATAGCAAATTAATGGCTTTTTACGTAACAAGTCAAAAAAAAATCGACCAAAAGATATTCAGAAACCAAACACAAGGACAAGTATTAAAGTGAGTCTAATGAATATTTGACGTCTCCATACAATATTATTTAAAATTTTAACTTTTGTAGTGAAATGAAAAAAAACGGATTATTACAAATTGCGCCCTCAAGCTCTTTTATTAGGAATTATAGACTAGTAATGAGATCGGACATTTAAAACAAGACATTTTAAACTTGAATAAGTGGTTTAGAATCTACACCGATTCTATTGATTACACTTTCAATAGGTTTCTCCACCCTTACTCACTTATCGTTCATAGATCAATGAGTCTGAAACCAGAATAATACTATTTTCTAGGCTTGTTAATAGTATTATCAAAAATATAGGTTAATATATAAGTTTTCGGAAAAAAACACGTTTTTCTTATTTAATTCTTACTTACGCCCTCCAGCAGTGAAATACAGTACTTGATTACAATTTACAGAATTTTCTCATGGCCATAATAATTTAAAAAATTATATTGTTGTCAGATGTACAGGTTCTAAGATACAGCCGCTTACCTCGCTTATTTGCCGAATCTGTACACACCCCTGTACACTGTGTTATATTTCAAATTATAGACCTGTAGCATTAATTTGTTGTCCAAGCAAAATTTTTGAATCAATATTATATAAGAAAATTTATAATCATATAATCAGTGTTATCACTGAAAAACAGCACGGTTTTATCAATAAGAGGTCAACAGTCACAAATTTAACCACGTTATTGCAGAAGCTGAACGGCGTGGTTGAGTCTAACGGACAGGTAGATGTTATATATACCGATTTTTCTAAAGCGTTCGATAGAGTCAACCAGGACATTTTGTTAAGAAAGCTAGATTGGTTTGGCTTATCGCACGATCTTCTGCTGGAACAGTCTGCAAGAACTTCATTCTTGCATTCTGATTGCAAGAATGAAGCAGTTGCTTGCTTCATTCTTGCAATCAAGGATACAGTATGTAGTATATAGAGGGTGTCCATCTCGAAGTTTTGTCGCTTTGTTAGGGGTGCCTCAGGGGGCTAACATGGGGCCATTGCTTTTCTTATGTCTTATCAACAATCTACCATTGTGCTTAAAATATTGTGATGGTGAAATATTTGCCGATGCTTTTAAATTTTATAGAGCAATTAATAGTATTAAGGACTGCGAACTCCTTCAGCATGACCTGAATAGAGTAATACTTTGGGCAAAACAAAACAAATTATCTTTTAATGTTGAAAAGTGTATTACAGTAAATTTTACTAGAAAAAAAGTGCCAATTAATTACAATTATAAAATGGGTACTAATGTCTTAAAATGTAAAACAGAAATAACAGACTTGGGAGTAGTTTTCGACAATAAGTTGCATTTCGCTGCTCATATTAACACAGTTGTTAATAAGGCATTTAAGATTTTAGGATTTATAATTCGTAATGCCTGTAACTTTACTAATTTAAATACCATTACTACTCTTTATAATGTCTATGTTCGCAGCATATTAGAATATGCCTCGATTGTTTGGTGTCTATTCTATTCTGTTTACGAACAAATGTTTGAAAAAGTTCAAAAAAGGTTTTTGCGGTATTTGTACTATAAAAAACATGGTGTGTATCTGATGGATATATCTTATGGAAACGGTTTGACAGAATTTAATTTAAATAAACTTACTTACAGAAGAACTGTGGCCTGCTTGTTGTTTTCACATAAGATCCTTCGTAATAATATAGATTGTTCATTTCTTCTCGAAAAACTGCTGTTAACGGTAAATATTCATGAGAATAGAGATTTAGGAACTTTTTATATAAAAAAACTTATAATTTACCATAATGGCGACTTTTTACCTAAATACCAATTTAGGTAACAAGTCGCCAATTTTTCGAATGTCCAGTGTCGCCAACCTACTATTTCATATTGACATATTTTACGAACAATTTAAAAAAGATATATCTAATGTAGAATATTTTTAAGTTTTTTTTTCTTTTTTTTTTGTAAGTTACCTAATGTGTAACCTGGGGGGCAAAGAATCTATTTTTTTTAAAATTTTGTAATATGTAGTGCTTACTTACTGTGCTTATTAGTCATTAAGGACCAATTGTAATAATTTAATGGACTTTGTGTCTGTAGATTGCATAAATAAATAAATAAAATAAATACCACGTATTCATTACGTTAAGCACTATTGAAATGGAGGTATATTACCTCCAAGTATAGGTCTCAATAATTGTTCAATCTTAAAATTGTACGAACGTGTTGAAATGAACTTTTTGGGCAACCTTACTAGTTATATTATAGTCAGCATAAAAACTTAGATGGCAATTAATTATAACCCTCAAATATTTTATTTACTTTAAATCCTCAATGCTTACACCTTAATAATATTTATGTTTTTCAATTTGATAGTTGGTAACTTGTTTTTCTTGCTAAATAATTAAAACCTAAATTCAGGTTAAATTTAATTGCAAAAGATTGAAACCATTTTAACAGTTTATGTACATTTCCAAAATCAACGGTCTCAAAGCTTACTTAAAATCACAGATTCACACGACTGATTTAATACAAAAATAATATTTATTTAAAGCTGTTATATCCACATAGGCGTGCGCTAAGTCAAAAACTAAAATTAACATTGTCAGATGCTCTTGTGTTAAGTCACTTTAATTATTGTGATGCATTGTATGGTCCATGCCTAACCAAACAGGATAGGGACAGGATACAGCGAGTTCAGAAGTCGTGTTTGCGGTTTGCATTTGGCATAAGGAAGTTTGAGCCAGTAATTCACAAACTCAAAACTTGCAATTGGTTGGATATGGAAAATCGCCGTACATTTCACTCCGCTGTCTTATTCCACAGAATAATATTTAATAAAAGTCCACCATATTTGTACAACAAAATAAAGTTTAGAACAGATGTTCACTTAAACCTAAGGTATAGGGGCTTAATATCTCCTCCTTTCCATAAGACTGCCTTGTTTGCAAGATCTTTCTTTTATAATGTTTACCTATTATACAATCATATTCCTCTCGAAATGAAAATACTCACGCCAACAAAATTCAAATATCTATATAAAAATAACTTGCTAACACACCACTAAGTCTTGTTGTTTTTTATTTATCTTTTTTTTTTCATACGGTATAGTGTACTTGTGCTTTGGGTAGGTACAAACGTCTACTATAAGTATAAGAACTAGGAACTATTAGAATGTTTTAGGTAAAAACAGTGTTGTAATTTACTTGTGTTGAAATTATAAAACTACATACTACTTATGATTTGCTATTATGCTAACATTAAATCTATATATTAATTTAATATTCTTTGTTGTTAGTTACAGTTACAAAATTTTTACGGAGTTTATTCAATATCAGTTTTACTGCCTTAAACTCCATTTTGCAGTAATACATTTATCATGTATGAAGAATGTACACCAATAATGCATTGTAAACTTGTACTATTACTGGCAAATAAATTTATTTATTATTATTATTATTATTATTATTATATGACAGTGATTCAGTAACTGTCTTTTTACACTGATTTATACCACTTGCTCATATACATATATCGACGGTATTTAGTGGTCTAAATTCTAGTAAAAAGTTTTGAATTCGGCACCCTTTGTATATAAATAATATTTAATAGAATATAATTTAATTAGGTGAAAAACCATGTTTGTCAGGCAATAAATTTCTTTACATTTTTCCAATTTTCAATTCGCATGAATTAAGTTTGTTGTCATCAATAGTGTCCCTGAAATATTGATCTTTTTCATATTTAATCTAACTTTTTTTTTGCTGGAAACAGAAATGCCATATGACTGAAAACCTGATTTACATTCATCATTTTTATTTCACTTATGTCTTTGTGAAATAATTAATTTTGCAAGAAAAAATTTCTAAATAATGTTAATATTATTACATATTCTTTTTAAAACTCTCTAAGAAAAATAAAATTATATGAAGAAATTATATTTATTATAATTTACTGTTTAGTTTGAACGATTCTTTCAACCAGACTCCACTGCAGTAGCAACATTTTACGCCCCCATACAGTTTCCCCCGGCTCCAGTATTATGTTATAAAGAAGTACTGGGAACCTTAGTATTGGTAGCCACTGGATCCTTACTATCTTGCAACCCAGATAGGTTAATTATAAAGAGGCTTGTCTTATCGGGTAAATAACTGAATGTGAAAGACTAGCAGTCAGTGGTACATTTATTTTTCATTTCAGGGCACCCTCTGAAAATCTACAAAAGATCCGCGGTTATCAGGTTTATGTTCTTCAATAGAGAAGATATTATATATTTTAAGCCTTGCAAACTCAGAACCAAATTGGGGAGAATCGGACATATTAAGGAACCTCTAGGTGAGTAAACGTGTTTATTCTTTATTAGAAGTGTCGAAATATATTTCATTAGGTACCCACGGACATATGAAGTGCGTATTCGATGGTCAGCTAAAGTCCCAGGATACTGTTTTACTTAATCTCTACAAACGGGTTTTCCCAAAATGGACGTACGAAAATCTGGTTGTTAGCTGTGTAAATGACAATATGGAGGCATAGAAATTGTTCGAAAAAATAATTATATACATGCGACCTTTAGTAGCCGCTTTAAAGAAATTATATTTATTCAATGTCATTGTGGCATTCGTTTTTTTTTATAGTAATGCAATATAAGCAGTGTTTATATTTGCATAAATTGTTATTTTGTAAATTTACCAATCAAATAAAACTTTAATTTAAACTGATATTGGCCTTTCATGTAAAAAAATTCCTGTCTGTGCTAGATACTTACTGATTTATATCTGGGGAATGAGGAATGCGAAAAATTGATTTTACAGATGTGTGTCAAGGCAGGTAGTTAACGGTTGCATTGAAAATTGATTTTTGGGCCTTTGTTATATTAATTGCCGTAAGAAATACAATTAAATTCATGATTTAGGTTTTTTTCAGTTTTTGTGCTGTTTAGAAGTCCGCTATACATAGTTTGTCTTTTCAAGATTCAATGGTTAATAAAAACTACCTTCAATATAAATACTACAAGGTATATAAGATTTTCAGGGTTTTCTTTTTTAATGCATTGCGTAACAAGGAAATCTGATATTTAATTTATAATTTGTCGATATAATGAAAGACAAAATTTAATTTAATTTTATTAGGGACGAAAAAAATTGGATACGTAATCAGTCATATCAAACACTAAATCACGCACTTATACAGCTTTATTTTTAAGCAAGAAATACATAAATATTCTCTTTATTTTAGGAAAATATACCGCATAAAAATTGCTTAAAACTAGAAACACAATTACTTTTTATAGTCTGCGTTTGTCTCTATAATCATCAATTATTAAATATAAGCAGAAAATACTTTTTATTTGTCGTTAGTCGGAATAACAGAAAAAAAGAAAAAATCTACGCACATATACAATGTACATATGAAAAAATAATATATTATAGTAAATTATTTTATATTATTGTTAGAAGTATATCTTCTTGAAGATTTAGTAGTTAACTTTTCGTTTTATTTTAAATAATTTCTTAGTTTCTGGGGCAATCGATTATATATTTTGGGACCTAAGAAGACCATACTTTGATAATATATTTGAATGATTCTCTAAAAATCTAGTTAATGTTAATTTTCTTGTTACTAAGGAGTCTAATTATTGATTTTAAATATAATTTGGCAATGGTAAGTAATTTAAATTCCTGGAATAATAACTCTGTAGGATGTATTATATTTTTTTAAAAAGATATTTTTATAATTTTTTTGGGTGATTTCAATAGGATTCAAGAAAGTCTTACTGGCAGCCCCCCAAATACAAATTCCATAGTTAATAATCGATTCTATCAAACCTCTATATATATTTAGTATTGTTGTATGTGACAAACATTATCTTACCATATATACTACATTAATTAATACGTATGTTTTCTTAGTTTACTAATTACACTAATAAGTTCACTCTCCAAAATAGGTTTAAGAAACAATTTTCTCTCTACAAAAAGTCTAAACTTTAGTGGGTACAAATATTATTTATTATTTTATTATTATTAACAAGCATAGATAAGAAACTGGGAAGATAGAGATAGATAAAATGGCTTTATTGTAAGAATGAAATTTGTTTAAATTATAGGATAAAAGAAATGTTTTCTTTTTTTTAGACAGATTCGTGAAACCCACCTTGTTCTTGCTCAGCCCGTGAATTTCAGTTATCTAACCTTAATCACCATTAAGTTAAGATTATCATAATAAATGGCAACAAAAAATAACTTATCTCTCTAAAATACACAAAAAAGATTAAATAAAGAAAAATATATTTTTATTTTGTTACAAGCTAATTCACAGAGTTTCAACAGCTAACAATCCAGTTGCAACAGCTGCACCCAACAGCATTACGCTTTGTGGTTATTATTGTCCAATTTGATGAGAAAGTAATATTTGTCGCACCTTACCTTTAAATTTATAAAAAATATATCTTTTTAATTTTGTTTGATAAGGAGTTGTACGTGAATGATCTTTGATACATGATAGTATGTTTGGGAACCTAAAAATTATTTTTTTTGTCTTAAAAATATATTATATTTTTGCGTTAAGTACATTATTCTTAGGACAGAATTAATTTCTATGAGATGAAGAGGAATTTAGAGAGGGCTATAAACCATTGACACTCCGATATTTTGCAGCATATGTGATCATATTTTTTAATATTATCGTACGTATGGGAGCCTACAGCGTGTGTTTTGTATCCTTTGTATTTTATTTCTGTCAGTGTTGTAGAGGAAAGTTCCATATATCAAATCGCAGTATCCGAAGTACTACTCTTACAAATTATACAATGTTGCAACGTATTAATTTCACAAAACTTTTTTTTCTCTTAAATTTCAAATTCCTCCTCATTGGGATCGGACGGTATTGGAAATAAAATGATTTCTTTTCTAATTCCCTATCTTACCCTCTATATAACTCTTATAATAAATAAACATATGTCATCCAAATTTCCATCTGAGTGGAAAAAAGCCGATTTGATAAACCGATTTAAAAAACCGACCATATAAAAAAATAATAACCCAACCGAATTGTCTCATTTCCAACTTTTTTTTTAAATATTGGCAAAAGCCATGCATCAACAAATTAATGATTTTTTACGATTGTTGGCCAAGGAGTTCCGCGAGGTAGTATTTTAGGCCCGTTTTTATTTCCCATTTATAGCTGCGATTTTCATGAATTTTTAAATTCCTGAAAATCTTATCAGTTTGCAGACGCTGTTTATCTTTACCACTTGTTTCCCTTTTGTAAGTTGAATAATGCCAAAAAAGACCATAATGCTGACCTAGATATAATTTTTCAGGTGTCACCCTTTTCCAAACTAGCTTAATGGTATTATAAATCTATCCGAAAATACTTTGCAGCATTCTAGTTGGGAAAAAACTTAGGTAGGTATACTTCTAGATAACCAGCTTAATTTTGAGAATCATGTCAATAGCATTTTACAAAAAGCATATTATAAACTAAGAACTTTATACATGCATAGGGACATTTTATCAATCACTATCAAACTAAAACTTACTGGCTTATCTTTTCTAAATTACGGAGAAATATACTATTTTGGCCAGCCCTTGCTTAAAGGGACAAATTAAGTTTACAGAAACTACAAAATGCTTGCGTTAAGTTCTATTATAACAAAAGAAAATTTAACCACGTTACTCTGTTATTAGGCTAAAGCTGAATGAATGATTTAAAATAAATATGGCTACTCTGGTCTATAAAGTTGTCCACACCAAACTTTCCAGATATTTGTATGACAGGTTCGCTAGTAATAATTACATATATGGCCGACAATTACGTCGCTCTTAAAGTTTCATGTTACCAAAACATAGAACTGTCAAATTTCAAGGCTCCTTTACTTATAATGGAGTTAAAATTTATAATACACTGCCTAATATTAAGGTTATTAGGCAGTGTATTACCTAGCAGGTACCTTGCAGTACCTAAACCATCGGTGAATACAAAGGCGGTCAAACTCAACTTTAGTAATAATACTCAACTTGAGTAATAATTAAGCAATTTTAACACCGATAGGAAATTTGCGTTCAGTGCTTTGAGTAAATTGGTTTTATGATTTCTTTACGGTTAGATCGAGTAGCCCTGGGCTAGATCTCCCGTACCTTGATATAAACTTTTACTTAAGATAAAGGGATTTACATAGTTGTTTTTTTAAATTAAAGTTTAGAAAGTGACGATTGTTATATAGAAGTTTAGAACTGCACTAAAAGAGCCAAATGCGTTTTTAGTGCAGTTTTCAATATGTTCATTTTAACGCAGATTCATCTGTCAGGTAAAAGAGTTTTATAAGGTGAAAAAAAAACATTTTCTTTTACATATTTCTTGCTTTTTATAGGACCCATATAAAGTAATTTCGTTTTATCACTTTGAAACTTAAAAAAGTTGTTTGAATCATCTATAGATTTGGTCAGAACAATAGCTTCCAAAGTAAAAATTTCCTTTGATTTTATTTCTTTTGACGCAAAAATGGCACTGAGAGAGAGAGAGAGAGATGAATGCATGAGGATTGGATGCAGAAGGTCCCGGGTTCAAATCCTCTCTATGTTATGGTTTTTTTACGACGTTGGGTGATAATGGGTATTTGGTTGTATTACATTCAACTATATTTATTTTTAAATATTTGAAATAATTTACTTATTATAGTTGCTAGGTTTGTTATTAATATTTATAACTGCTTAATCTAAATTTTATAACAGTATCATTCGCTTTTAAGGTTTGATGCATCTTTAGGATATAATACGTAATCTCTATCTTCTCGAGAATAAGTAGGTAAGAAAAAATCATCAAAATGTCAAAGTATTTTTAAAAGTGTTATTACTATTAACTGCAAATACAACTTGCAAACATTAGGCAAAAACTTAAATATTAAGTAGTTTTAGTATCCAAGATGGTTGTCCAAAAATATTGGCTGTCATCTGCCGCATGTCGGTAAATTAACGGGGAAAAACACGTTTAACTCAACCAGTGTAGCGAACACTAAAAATCCCACGTACATCATGAGGCAACTTAGACCAATTTTCCAATCCAACCTATAATAAAGAAAACGTAATACATAACCTTAAACCAGACGTTTAATAAATACTTACTTAAATCGGTTAAAACAGAAACTTGAATACACTAATATTAGGGTGGTAAGCAAGCAGGCACAGCTATAGTTTATTCCTTGAGAATTTATAGTAATCCAGTATTCGCCAGCGACTTTTGGATAAAAAGCAGATTTAATAAACCAGGGTAACCCTAAGCAAAGCAGAATATCAAAAGTATTTGATCCTATTGAGCTAGATATTCCCATTGCTCCATGACCTGAAACATTAAAATCATAATTATATGAATATAGGGCATTGGTAATCAAATTCTTATTTTTATTTATTATTCTTGTATTTTTATATAAATATTTTATTCTATTAATTCTAATGTAAGGAGTATTATAATTAATAGCCCCTATTAATTTCAAGAAAATTACAATATATTCAGTATTTCCAATCAATTTTTCACCTCCATTTTATTTTCGTTAATTTTTTATATTTTCCAAAGTTATAAAGTGATTTCTCATATGATCAGCTTTTTTAATTAAATTTCAATTTTATTCCTTCTGGAAATTGGAATACTTCCTGTCTGTTCTAGAGACCTCAATGTCCTTGGAGTCATTCTACACCTATCACTATTCTATTCATTTAAACTTGTTTATGTCTTTTGAGTGTTTATGTAATTTTAAAACATCTTCCAGTAAATCACTGCTAATCGATTTTTTCAATTTGCAATACATCACTGTTTATACTAATAATGGAAAATTATCCTCTCCAAGACTTCATCATATTTCAGAAGAGTAAATCAATTAATGAAGAGAATCCTCAAAAAACGCTCTCTTAGAAGACCTCCAGATAAACGTAATTTAACACCAAATGGTTACTTCTAAATCTTCTTCCGTAATATAATTGTACGAACTTTTAATGCCTTAATATTCCCTATAGATTGACAGACAGATCACCAAATGTAAGCTCACAGGATATTTTTTTTATTCTTACACATCAAACTCAACAGCTTAGATAATAAATATTTAGTTTTGTCAGTAGTGTCAAGGAAATATCAGCCTCAGGGTGATGATTCACTTCAAGAATCTTGACTGTATTTTTTTTTTCGTTATTAGTCTTATACGATTCTTAATATGTGATACCTTTATCATGTGAATCATTTTGATAATCGATGATCGATTCATAAGTAGTACGACTGAGTTTTTTTAATCTTTCATTTTTAAATCCCAAAAGCCACTTGAAAAATTCTGATGACTTCAAGTTTTTGTATGCTATCTGGGAACAACGGTCAAAAATATCCTTTAAAATCTTTAAAAAATATATTTAGCAACTGGATGAAACACCTACCTTGATTTGTAACTAAAACGCTAGAAACTGCCTCGGGCACACTTGTCCCAGCAGCCAAAAACGTGAGACCCATTACCGAATCTGGAATTTCCAATGTGTCACCTATAATAAATATAAAATTAAATAGCACTCCTAAATAATAATTATTACTGATATTACCTATAATAGTGATCAACCATGCCACAACATAAGAAACACTCCCTATCCAGAAAATGCACATAATAAATGTAACCGCAAACATTTTCGGGTGGTTCTTCATGGTAGGTGTCGTCATATACAAAATAAATGAAATGGGCCAAGTAAATGTCCACCAACATTTCGCTTTTTTCGTATCTTCAGTCGGCCATTCCCAGATGTTCGTTGATTCTTCTAATTCTTCGATGTCTTTTAACGTTAGATCAGAAGCCAAGATGTCGTGTACCCCGCTGCTATAATTGTTATTCACTTTTCCATTAGATTGGACGAGTAACGGTTGGTTTTCGCTTATAATTTCTTTATAAAACCGCCTCCTTCTGAATTTAGTCACAATTTTGTGAAAACACGATCTTAGACTGTCATTGAAAACCATTACTGAAATATTATAATATATTTGTATAGATTAACTTTTTAGGATTTAAACACTTACCGAGAACGTAAATAGTGTAAAGCAACACTAGACATAGTGCTTCATAATAGAAAATTTTTCCGTCCTGCAGAAAAACTATGAGCAAAATGACTGACATACCATAAACTACGCTATCTCTGGTCAACGGGTACCATTCTAAGTCTAACACCTAAAAATTTCATATTATGATATTAGAGGGATTAGGGCATAGAAGAAAAGGGTAAAGATTTTAAAATTAGTATTGGCTCACTAACTCGTAGAGTTTTTGGTTAAATATCTCTAGGAAATCTATATTGATTACACATATACTTAAAATATTAGGATAACCCTGTAAAATTCAAGACATTCCTGGAGTTCTTTAGTTGAGGAAAAAACTTACCATATTTGCAAAGAAACCACAACAAGCTGGTACAGCTAAAATATTAAAAACGGCAGAACCAACTATAGTGCCCACACCAAGGTCTCCCTGTGTGATGAAGGTACCAATTGAGTTAATAAAAATTTCCGCACTGGAACTCGCTATGGCCATAAACGTTGCACCAGCTACATCTTCTTTCAGGTGAAGAACTAAAAACTAAAATGTGTGGAGCTGTATCATGTCAGGCTGAAAATAATTACCATCACAGAGTTTCTTAATGCAAGGCACAAAGTAGTCATCACAAACAACAGCTAAGAATATAAACAGATAACAGGCTATAAATAAATGGATCAGGACCCAACCATGTTTCCTTTGTTCCCTAGTGAGACCGTCTGAAGGGAACTCTTCTATGGCTGGAGGTGTACAATTTTGTTCATTTGCCTAATACAAGATGTCGTTTAAAAATCAGTTTATAAAATTTGAAGGTGATATATTACTTACCTGGGAGGTGGAGTTATCAAGGGAGGTAACATTTTGACTTGCCCCAGAAGATGAATTTTGCACTTTGAAATCTGGTGGTACAGTCGCAGTTTTATTTCGTGGTAAAACATCTTTGGACAGAGCAAGCAAATGGCGCGAACTCCTATAGGTATTTCCTAAAATAAGAAAAGGATAAGATGAAGAGAATAAGGATCAAGGGTCTAAATAAAGTTGAGTAATTGAAAGTAAGTCGCCATCAGTACTAAGTTGGAAAATTGTAAAATTAAAAATGGGTGTGTATTCTGTATGGTTAAGGGAACAGACGACCGAAATTCTATTAATTAATATATGTGCGTAGAAAGGCTTAGGAATACCTTGAATTTAAACAAAATTATGATTGATTGGAACATTTTTGAAATCAATAAACTAGTAATAATACTCAAAGATTCTTCTTACAGATCAAAACAGACATTCAATAAATTAATTGACTAAGTGTACCATTTTGAAATTTAGATTAGATACGCCAACTTTTGAAATCACTTGCTAAATAGTGAAATAATTTTCTTTTCCTGGAGAGTTAGTTAAAATTGGGAAATGATGGTCAAAAAACACAATTTTCAACACAAGTTGAGCAAAAATCTGATAATTTCTTAAATATGTTAACAGTTGTGTTTGAATTTAGTTTTGTAATTTCTCGAACAGGAGGTGTCAATTTTTTTCGGTTTTCTATGAATGCCTATAATGTTCAAAGTAGTCAAGATAGATTTTTTTAAATATTTTTTTGAATCCCTAAGCATCGGGTCTATTGCTCGTTTTCGGCTTATCGTTGATTTTTGGGACACCCTGTATATGTTCTGATAATTTCAGTTTCTGAAATGATCATTTTCAACGCATCATCAAATACTTCCAGCATCCCACTCAGTTGTTACTTATTATGAAAATGTCATCGGCAAATCGGAGATGGTTCAAAAAGGACCCGTTAATATTTATGCCTTTAGCTTCCCTTTGTATTGATTTAAACGCATTTTCCAGTGCTGAGGTGAAATTTAGGGAGATGGTATCGCCTCGTTTGTACTAGTAAATAAATATTAACATGAAATAAACTTTGGTATGTGGTTAGTCATTAAATTTGCCGTTTTTTAAATTTATTAGGAAGAAAATCATAATTTTTTTTCATACAATAAATACATTTTTACAAACTTTAAAGTATCCAATAACTACGTTTTAGGCAAATTCTTCCTGAAATTAGGAAATAATCAAAATGTGGTAAACATAATACGAAATAATTAAAATGTTTGCAAAAATGAAATAAAAAGTACAGGGCTAACTTGTTTCATTAATAAAGGAGCAATGGTAACGTGTCATATATATATTGCAAAATATTTTGCAACATTTGCAACAAGTTTTTCTAGATATAATTTTGAAAACTTTAGGAATTTCCGTAAATATCGTCATTTATAATCTAAACAAAGAAATCTTGATCTTGTAAAGTCTTTCTAAGAACGATTTGTGACGTTTATTCGTTAGTTAGTTAAAACTGCTAGATCTATTTAAAATATCATAAATATTATATGAATATATTTTCTTTTAAATGAACGCAATGTAAGTTCTAGAGTTAAATAAAAAAGTCAATCTAGGCTCTCAAAATTTTGCCTTTTGGACCCTTTACGTGCATTATTATACACCTTTTTACATCTATACCTATTACAGATATAACAGATTTATTTTATCTGTAAGGCATCACTTTGATTATGATATTTGTACATCACTTTATGTTGCCGTATTATCATCACCTATCCAGATAATGACGTCTTTAGAATGCGAATTTGTTGCCTGGTTAATTGTTTTACCCGAACATTCTTCCTAATAATAAATCATGGAATTGCAATGCATGCAATATTGAGCGTTATATTAACAACGCAAAAATCTTATTTGTATAACGCAAAAAAATATGAATTACGTCAATAAACGTTTCAATAAGGTTTATCACCTGCAATGTGGTAAGATCAACATCTCGAATCTCAAAGAAATGACGCATTATTATATTCAATATTGTCGATTTATTTGCTCTGATAAAGTAAAAAAGATCTTGCACAATAATTAATAAAAATAAACTTTTCTGATATTTTTTCCATATTACGTTAAGTGTTTAGACTAAAGGGTGAAGATAAATCAAGTGCTTAAAATATTCCTAAATAGTATTGGAAATATTCTTTGCAGTTCCTTCAGAAAAGTGAATATTATAAAAATAAATTGGCAACATTAATGGTAATAAATTAAAAAAATATTTTTAAAAGTAAAATTCATGATAAATAATAAGCAAAGAAAAAGGGAAAACATAAACACATTTTTACTAATGTCGAATGGATCCATAAAAGACTGAGATTTACCTCCCTGAAGCCTCAAGACTGCAGTGTCGACGTATTTCAAGGAACATTAATTACGAGTACAGTAACTTAAAGTAAAAAGATAAATAGTTGATTTACTAATTAATATTGTAAAGTTAAACACAAGAGCTATTTACAAAAAAAGGCATATAATTTATAAAACTCAATCTTTTTCGTTTACTTTACTTATTATTTTACAACTGTGTGCACATACTAATCTTGATGTTCCTACTCATAATATATATATTAACAGCCATATTCATTCTCACCATATTACGATTTCAGGTATATTCTTGACACCACGTCTTCTCTTGACCCCAACAGGACCAAATGGAATACCTATACTTCTCCTAAAAAACTGTAGTTTTAGACCATTGCATCATATCTTTGATCTTTCTCTTCAAACAGCACAGATATCTTTATTAAATCTATTTTTAAGACAGGTGATAGGACCTCTATTACTAATTTTCGTTTTATTTGCATACATTCTTGAAAGTTTGATTTCTGTGACTTTCTGTCCTCACTATTGGATCCATTATTGTTGTAACAACGTTGGATGCTTTGCAGAAGGGGTTTCAGTTGGATACAATATATACCGACTTCTCTAAGGCATTTGATTGAGTTTCACATAATATGTTGCTTCATAAGTTTAAAGTGTATGGGATTTAAGGAACTTTATTATCTTGGTTCAGGTGCTACTTATCCAACAGAAGGCCTAATGTTCGAATAGACGGTTTTCTCTCTAGGGTAATTTGGGTTTCATCTGGTATTCCTTTTGGCTCACACCTTGCACTACTCGTTTTCATAAATGATAATAAATGATATTAAATACTCGTCTGCATAGATGATATTAATGAACGTTTTAATTGCCGCAACTACCTGGTTTTTGCAGATGATCTGAAACTAAGCTGTGTTGTCAAATTATTCCAGGACTTTGAAAACTTACAATATAATCTGGATAATGTATTTTCTAACCTAACTTTCAAAATCAAAGAAAAAGATCTCTTAATAAAGACCTACAAGAGGCAATATTAGTTTTCACTATCCAAGTCACCTTACTAATTATGGCTCGAATAAATCTATCTCTAGAACCACCAGAGTGAGTAATCAACATTCTGAAATTGACTTCTTTGGTTCGTTTACATACTTTCCAGAGACAGCTTCCATTAATATTGTAATTGTTTTGTTAACTTTGGTTTATTTCGCTAATAATATTTAAGTAATTAAATGCACAAAACATCAATGAATTGAAAAGACATTGAAAAACCAAACAAGTCAAGAATTTGAATGTATTTATTTTTAAGATATTTAATTATTAAATTTATGTATTTTGTAATTAGTGCCATCAAACAATAAAAATATTTGCAGATCAATTAAAAAAATATTCAATCAATAAAAATTGTTAAAACGTAAATATAGGAGGGAATTCTGAATTCAATTAGAAAAATTTTATATCTTATACAAAAAAAGAGTTGTATAAAAGTATTTTAGAACATAAAACCATGCCAAAAATATACTAAAGATATGTAAAATTAATAGAAAAAAAATGTAAAATAGGATAAATTGTCCTAAAAAAAGGATTCTTTTAACAAGCCTAGATATTTGTTATAAAGATTAAAAAATGACAAAATTATCTTATCGATAGGACAAAATCTGAAAGCGGTCTTTTTAAAATCAAAGACTGTGGCACTTATTTATTACTACTAACTAATATGAAATTATTTAATTCATATGGATATAAATCGATTTTGTAAATAATAATTTTCAGCTTATCGAGATAAAGATATAAGAATATTTCAATTTTTTACATCAAAATTTATAATTAGTTACCATATATTTGCTTAAATTTTTGTAGATAATTTTCTTTTATGAATTATGAATATATGGTATTGATTTTGATGAGAAAGATTTATTAGCAGTTAAAAGAAGTATTTATTTATGCATTTCATTTTTTTAAAAAATCAGTTAAGGATCATTATTAATTAAAAATATATGCGCCATTGATTTTTGAGTATGTTACGTGCATTAGATAAATAAAATAATGGTAATCAGTCTACCATCTGATAAAATAAATATTTTTGAGATCTTTGACGAACAATCGTATTTATTTAGGATTATGTAAGCTGTATTTATTACAAATTTATTCACATAGAGATCAAACATCTTAAAACAACTTTTCAAACAAACTATTAACAAATTTCCCTTATTCAATTTCAATACTATATTTAGCCTATTTATTTATTCATCTACTTTTCGTCGTACTTTTTATCGTTATTAGTGTAATAAGTTTGATAGTACCAAATTAAGATTTATTTTTTAATTTTGTTTAAATTATTACTCTAGTGTGTTGTTTAAATAATTAGTATTAGTGTATTCATAAACCCGTGACAAGGTCATTTGTTTATTTAGACATTTTAATTTTAAACTTTATTTTACTGTATTTTGTTGAATAACCTTATTATTATTATTTTTTTTTTTGAATGAATAAATTTTTTGGAATTTTTTTGAGTTCATCAATGTTTATTAAGAAATTTGTAACTGACTTTTTTGTCAAGTTTTATACCTTGATTGTGCAAACAAAGCATTACTAGTTTTAAAATCACCCATTAAAGCTTTGTACTTAACTAACCCTTTTTTATTATTATTATATAAAAGTTTAAAAAAATATTTACCTAAAACGGGTTCATTCGAAAATCCACCCTTAGCATTATTTGCTACCAAAGCCACAAATAAATAAGTAAAACTCACAACACAAATACAAGTGACCCTAAAAACCAACCCTATTTTTCTAGTCCTTAATAACATTTTTCCCATAATTTTCCGCTCCTGTCAGCTATAAAGTAAAATGGTCACAAATTTAAAATAGCAGTACTAAAATCTTTATTTGTCTTTTTCTGTCACATGAAAAACTGATAACACCGGCAAGCGATTAACTATGCACTATCATCGCATATGGTTCGTAAAATAAACTTTGAAATTGAAAAGAAAAAACTTTATATATGTATATATATATACTCTCTTGACTTCTTATCTTGTATAAGAGTACCTGTTTAATTGTGGAAAACTACTTTAAATTATCGAAAAAATACAACAATATCGCTTAAATTCATCGTCAACTCTTATCGAAAGTTAAATAAAATGCTGTTGTAATAAACTACCTATAAGTGCATATTTGTAAACAAATATTGGAAATATTTTGAACTAAGTAAGTTATAGGACAGAAGGCAATTATCGAATTTGCGATTCTATGGTCGGCCGAATTTTCCATTATGACAATAAGATCTCGTTCCGCAATTCGTAATGCGATATAAGTTGTAAAAAAAATTGCGGTAAATGTATTATTTTTGTTGCTCATTTAGGTCATGATTATTTAGGTGTCTCCTTTTTGTTGTGAGATAATACGTGTTGCTACACTTTCGTTTAAATAATAATATAAATTTTAGACTTTATATTTCAAGTAAATCAGATCTACAAAATCTGATTTCGCTTATAACTTTTTTTAATTCTGGTGTGCATAAATAATAGGAAAAATATTGTACGTGCCCTTAATTCTTATATATTTTAAAATTGAATCAACGCAAGGAGTTAGTAACACAAAATAGAAATAATACGATAAAAAATTATATGATAGACGCAGTAAAAAGTCATGAAAATCAACAAGAAAGAAAAAAAAGAAAGGACATTTATTTACAAAATAAAAAGTTAAAATTATCGACGTAATTTAATTTAATAAAAGAGGCAAATAGGAGTGCATCTCGATTATAAGAAAACCGTTCCACACTAACACCTTGGCAACAAATTACGTGTGATGCATCCTTGAAATGACTACTTGGGAAATATATGCAATACAATAATTTTAGATCAAAAAGAAAAAATATTATTTTAAAGAAAAAAAGGAAATGCAAATATATAAGGATAGGCATAACGTAAGGAGAAGGTAAAAAAGCATTAATAGTAGAACCGAATAAAATTAGTGCATGTAAGTAAATAGTTTTTTAATGATAGATGTATAGTTAGTTAATATATTCCCAACTATCACAATCATCAAACAAAGAATAAATCACCAAACAGATTGTTCTTGTAACCATATTGTTTTAATATATTTCTTAAACGTTTAATATATGTGTTCTTTAAGAGATCCTGAATTCTAAAATTAAGACATTTGCTGGTGCTATGATTATATTGAAAAATAATAAAGTTATACTTATGGCGTGCGTAATTGCGAATGATGGAAGTATAATTTCCTAAAATTTTTGAAATTCTCCAAAAGGAAAATATATTTTGGCAGGACATTAACTCATAAATAATTTTAGTTATTTGGTAATCCCTTTGTTCTTTCCTTATTATTTACCTAAATATCCGAGCCCAGCCCCTCTTTATGTTTTGTCCTTAGAAAAACTCCTGTATTGGCCCCAGGACAAGAAGCATATGATCCCGTGTACGATCCCCAGTATTAATCATTCTTCTGCAATGTTTCCATTTTTTGGAAGTTAGATAGGGAATATAATGTCATACTGGACAAACATAATGGTATAATCGGTTAATTTGCTAAATTAGTAACCTTTTTTGTTATAAATACGAATATACGTGTTCCTATATTGGAACAAGTGACTAAATATGTTCTAAATCCTAATTGACTTGCATATACAGAAGATATTTTTGTAAATAGTTTCATCTATTATGTTTTTCAAGACACTTTTCAAATACGAAAATTGACTTATAATTTGTTAAATGGGTTAGGTTACCTGATGCCTATTGTATATCGGTAACTATTCAAAATTTATAGAAAACATAACATTATTTAAAAAAATTACGGAAGGAAGTAAAGTTTGAGACATTTTACGTCACAATAGATTATTATTTTGCTATTGATTGAGAATTCATAAAGTAACTATGTTGTTTACAAACAACGCAAAAACCGAAACCTTGTTATAAAATTATAATAACAAGCTGACCGGTCACCATGGCACGGCAATTTACCACGTTTTTCCCAACGATTTTTCAATACCCATATTTTGTTGCACTTCATTGTTCTCATCATAATATGTCTGACCCGTTCAATGATATTACTCAAATTAAATTATATAGTTTTTGCCGTGTAATTATATTATTTTCATTTAAAGTCAGCTTTTTTTGCGCTCGATGGTAATCCACCAACAGAAAAAAAACCCGAGGAAGATGTTTTAAGATTGGATCCAAGGTTAATCATAATTTCGTTTTTATTATATGCATTAACGTTTGTATTTTTTTTAATAAGTATTATATAACTGAAATATTAAATTTGTCTTCTACCAGCATGGTAAACTTTGGTTTAATAAAAAAGTTTAACAAATGTTTAAAAATAATTGATAAACCGCAACAAATTTCTTATTTGTAATAAAGGATTGACCCGAAATTATACCGTTGCTTTTATGTAACGCGTTTTAATAAATTTAGTAAAAAATAAATTGCGAGTAAAAAAAACAAATTATTCAGTAGTAAATCACGTTTAAACTAAACGAGTTTAATTAGAACTAATTAAAACGCTATTTGTTTTGTTATAAACACCCATTTGTAAAAAAAAGGCGAAAACAATAAGAAACGTAATAAACAATGTTTCTAAGAACGATCGTTACGCGTAAAGTATTATGACAGCCTTTGGGCAAAACGCTATAATTGCAGATCGTAACAAAAAGATCACGATTTTTTATGCACGACGCTATAACAACCGACCTTGCTTCTTGTCTTCTCGATTATCTTTTTGTTTATATTTATTTAATTGTTATATAGTATATGATGGTGAAAACAATAAAAAATTTAACTACTTAAGAATGGATCAAAGGTTACCTCTTTTAGTTTATTCGCAGGTTTTGCATTTTAAAATGAGCCTCCCATTTGGTTACAAAAATAGCAAAGGAGGATGCGTCGTTTTAATAATAATAATAATAATAATAATAATAATAAATAGGACATCAAAAAAATACCATGATGGATAATTTCGGATAATCGGACCAAAAGACAGTTACAAATATCTAGTACTTGAGCAAGGTCTAAACATAGAACGAAAAAGTAGCCAAAGGTAGAACAATTCAAAAACCAAACAAATATTTTAAAAAAGAGATAATACTGTGTTAAAAACCTACCTCAAAACAAATTTAAAAGCAATTAACACTTGGGCAATATCAATAATAGTATATACGTTCGGTGTAAACAACTGTTCAAATACAGACAAAAGCATTGCAAGCATTCGATAGATTAGTTCGTACAACGCTAATAAAAAACCGAATCCACCACACAACCTCAGCAATAAAACGACTGTACTAAAAAAGAAGCGAGAAGAGGACTTTCATGTCTTGAACAACTTTGTCTCAATGAAGCCCAAAATCTACATAAATATTTCACAAGCAAAAACTTACCGTTTTACCACCACGTACTACCTACCAGCTATTTGTCGACGCTGATTCTGGGAAAAGCACTACCTGAAATAGCAAATATTATTAGAAAAATGAAAGAAAACTGGTAGCAAAAAATAATGCATTGCAGATTTTTTCACAATGTCCACCAAGAAAATGCAGATCTTGAATCATCCATTACTTACTACGGACCTACTCCATGCAATACAGTATCAAATAGTTTTAACAAGATATTATCCAAAATACATTTTGAAAAGCAAAATAGAAAACACAAGACGCCGACTTCGCAAAACTGAGCAGGAATCAATCCATCATATAACATCAGCATGTAAGTGGCTCCAACTGTCTAAATTCGGATAGCACTCTAAACAAACCCCTTCACCTTGCAATTCTTCAGCAACTAGGGCTAAAAATGATACAATACCAATATATAAACATGAACCATAAACAATGGTTGAGAAGGAGACATCGAAAGTTTACTGGGATGCATCGATACAAACTGATAGGAGAATTTTAATTAATTTAATAATAATAATAATAATTTTAGACAAAAAGAACCAACATGCCACAATAATTGATTTCGCAGTGTCCCTTGATGAAAACATAGATAGGACATACAATAAAAAACATCAAAAATAAAGAAATGACGAACTGGATAAAATCTGGGTATTAAAACTAGTTGAAATAAAACCGCTAAACTTAAAGAACATTTGAAAAAATTTAATAAAGGACCTGCTTACACAACAGGTACGGTTCGTACTTAAATCTCAACTAAATGTAGGTAATCTCATTCAGGCAATTAACACTTATGCAATGCCTGTATTGATTTATTCATGTGTCATTTTCAAGTGGACGAAAACGGATTTGAAAGGCTCACACGCAAGTAAATAATATATAAATTAAAGTAAGTAATCTATAAGAGTTCTTCTATCGAATGATCGAACCTCAAATATATACTATTGCGAAGGCAGACAAAAATTATACTCCTCTTAATCTCGTTTCACCTAAAATAACGTTCGAAGTGAAATCGGACGCTACTACGAAAGAATAGGCTCAGAAAGAGTTATATGATCATGACTATCATGAGATTGATGATTCCTAATTAATTTAATTAAAGCTTTCTTGAGGCGAACTCTTTCCTGAGACAGAGGGGTTTCTGATGACAATTAAAGATCAAGTAATCAATACTAACAACCTAATCAGGAATTTAATATAATTGATCAGAAGTTGAGCAACAAGTATGGACTTATTAATGCTTACAGTTCATACTACAAGTATCAACTCCAGAAGGTACTTGAGAATGACAACTATAAACTCTAATACGACAGGCGTATTTAATAATAAGCCTGATATAGTAGGTGTGGATAAAGCAGTCAACTCAGCTCTTATGATAGACTTCGCGATACCAAATAATAACAATATATTAAAGAAGGTCATATCAGAAGAAGGTAAGTAAATATGCAGATTTAGCCTCCAGAACCGACGGATGTGCCATGCAAATGGAAGTAGTCCCAGCTGTATTATCATCCACCGGGCTTAGAATTTATAAGCAAGTGAAAATAATACAACAGATACAAAAGCAAGAAAAGAAAGAAAGATATTTTCCATTTTTTTTGTATATATATACAATATAAAAAAAGCAAAAATAAATCATTTTAAAAATATTAATTTTTTAATAATCATAATTATGTATGAAAAAAACGTGTTTTGGTCGATTCGTGGCTAAGTAACTTTTTATAAAAATATGTATTTCACTATTTTTCTACCTACCTGTCCTGAACCTTCTTGATACCTCTATGTTCACCAGTATGGCATCAGAATATTTCTAATAATTTTACATCTGATTTGCTGATCATGTACTTGAGAAGGAAATTAACCATTTTCCTAACATATGCACTCTTATATAGAAAGCAATGAAGGTAAGTAAGGGTTCTTAAATTTTCAAATTTATTCCTGCATTATTCTTTAAAATACAGTACCTCAAAAAGACGAATATTACATGAAGTAGTAAAATAGGCGTCAAGGTATTTTATAAGGAACACCATCTAATAAATGACCCAAAAGGTAAAGATTTTGGTTGAAGCTTAGCTAGCATTAACTCATTGGAACTAAATTACTTTTTATCAGTCTCCTCTGCGATATGGTAGTCATTGTATTTCACCCTCTGATCAAGCATTCAGAGTATCAGTCATCAAATTAAAAATTCCCAGTGTCATGCTCTTATTTTTCGTTAAATTAAATTGAAATTTCTCAAACAAGCAGCCGCTTCAAAGTATTCCACTATTTGATGTGACATGCATGAAAGATTTTATAATATATTAAGCTAGTAAATGGTATGTAATTGCCTGCATTATAAGGATTTCATTTCTCTTGAATGAAAAAACTGGAATATAAGCTAGACTGATCTTCATCAGTTCCCGATGACCCACATATGTACTAGGCTGGTTCCAAAAAGACTTCGTTGCCAGATATTTAGTATATTGAGATGTTCCTAGGAAAGTGAACTAGAAATAATTCTATGAAGAGTGTCTCTTGCTCACCTATGAATTTCTCTCAACTTTTCGGATATTTTTGCAGTTATTGCCGTATCCATTTAGTGTTTTTAACAGTCTTTACTAATTTATTTTGGAGTTATTGGCCTTATTGCCCCTCAAGCAGCCGTTCTTGGATTAGTTGTAATTTTCGGAATAATACCGTCAATATTAAAACTGATAAATCTCTGATATGAGCAACGTTCGTCCATGGATACATGCCAACTTATGTACGAAGTTCACATTTTTAATAACCTGACTTTGTGCGGTCACAAAATTGGGAGTTTTTTTGAAACAAAGAATTGAAATCACTGGATTAAAGAATAACATATCCAACACCCTGAAAAGGTCAATGTTTGAGCAGGAAGGGGTAAATTTTTTTATTGTTCAATTAAGAGATACAGTATTACTTATTAGTTTTTCAGAGTTTTGAAATGAATTTATGTAACCAAATAATTTTCTGTTTTTAATGTTAATTTTTGCAATAAATCGGAAAACACTTAATATCTCCGAAACAGGTCAAAATTGGTATAGGATATTTTCACCTGTACATGAATTGTACATATTGTACATGAAATATGTTTAGAATATTTTGAAGAATGCAAAAATTAAGTAATATACAGGGTGTCGCCCTTAAAATAAGAAAGTTGATATTGAGCGACCAATGTTACATGATCCACCGAATATAATAAAAAAAAATAAAATAAATAAATATAAATAATTTTTTTTTGAAAAATAGGCAAGTAAACATACCACTCGACGTGTCTACGCGTTTTTTTCGAAAATATCCCTATTTATTTATTATGGAATTTATTCTATTTAGCTGATACACACCATATATATTTCTAGTTTCTTAGACGAAACTTTAGATTCACAGCTTAGCAATTCACCATTATAACACACAGGTGTGGTTATATTAAAAATATGTGTAAATTTTAGTTCCTGTAAGGATTTTTTACTTAAATTTTTTTAAATATAAATATTTTATAAAAAAAAAAATGTAAGCCCTAAACAACCAGTTAACAATAAATGACGAAACTGACCCTCCCACTAATATAATTATGTCACCTACACTAAATATATCGAAAGCTTTTGACCTTTTGAATGAACTTCTAACTTTTACCAAAAAAAGCCCACAATAAGTTAAAAAAAACATTTTTCCATCTTTTGAATTCCACCCAGGAGAAATGGAACCAAAATCTATATAAACCGTCGCGCGACCAACAAATAGACGCTATTATCCCGCGAAACTTTGCGCAGTAAATAGTGATTTTAATCGAATTTCTCGCGGTCTCCAGCAAAATGATTTTGCCGATATTTCTGGTGAGTGATTTGGTGGAATATTTTCCTTTTTTTTTTGGGTATTTCATGGTGGTTTTTCGCGTTATAACTTAATTATTAATTTGTGTGTATATGAATGAAGTCTATGATATTGATTTCACTTTTTTTTGTTATGTCTTAAATAATTATTGCAATGATAAAATCACAAAAGGGTTTTATGGGTAATTAAGCGTTACGTTTACCTTTTATTAAAAAATCAGAAATTCGGGATGAGATGCGTACCCATGATACCTAATATAATAATATATACATAGCACATACTTTCTTAATTAGGGCAGATAAATGGAGTTACTGCACTTCAAAAAGAGAGTAAAATACTTTTTAATTAAAAAGTGTTCTATAGTAACTCAGAGTTTCTTGAACTTAGACTTTCAGACTTTAGAACTTTTAAACATGTAGTATTTTTAGGTCCTTAGATAATATTAGTACAGCTTTCATTTTTGTCTAGTATTAATTTTTGAATGTTTGTATCATCTTTTGACTTCGTGTAAATGCTTGTACATTTTAACATGTAATATATTTTTGGGTATAGAGAGGACTGCTGAATTTTTACGTTACCCTGTTTGTATATTATGCACTGTTAGTTGCACATTAAACAAAATACTGATTAAATAAGTAAAATAAAAAACTACAAAAATAGGCAGTTTGTTATGGCGTTACCCTTATTAATTGTTTTACGGTTTTGGTTATATTATATTTTGAAAGGTTTAAATTTTTAAAGAAGGGAAAAACCTACATTCCAATCATCAAAATATACAGCAAAAGGATACTGTTAAAACTTACAAACCTATTTCTGGTCGGATCTTACTTACATCTACGGTAACCAATTAAAAAAAATTATAATTCTTAAAACACCACGATAATAAAAAAAAAATTGTCTCGTTATTGGACATTATCTACTTTCTTGAATAGAAATAGGTATGTACATTTTAGCACTATCATTTTGCTGTACAACTTCAGCATTGAAATGCATGTTTTCTCCTCTTTTGTTCAAACATTAAAATCCATAAAAAATGTTGTAATCAAAACATAGTAAAAAATAATAATGATATTTGTTAGAATTAATATACTATGATATTTGTTAGAATTGTAAAATTCTATACTGTAACGTGTAACTTAAAAAAAACACGATATTTAGAGGCGTTCTTTAGGGACATATAACTTTGTGAGAAGGGGTTGTTATGAAAAAAAACCCTAAAATGATTTTTTTCTTATAAATTGTCCAAACCCCGAAGATCTTTCACATATTCTGTATATACATGGCGGTACAATAAAATCCTATAATCTTAAAAGCCTTTAAATTCAAAACTTCTGGAGGAGATTATAAAGATTTAGAAAAATTTACATTGTATAGATTAAATCTGTATAATGTAAATATTTCTCCTCATTACTATAATAATTATTTCAAAACAAAAGGTAGGGCATAATAACTTAATTAGTTTAATCCCAGGGCTATAAACTAAATCATTGAGGTAGGCTGTATATATTTTCCTGAGTTATATAAATACACCTATACATTTTATTTATTTAATAAACCCTATGACTAAACATGCCATAATATTCTTATTTAGATAATAATCACAGGCTTCCGGTTTTTTACAACTTATACATAATTCAACACCTATTAACATTATACGCAAACCTAAAACGTAATAATTTTCGTCGGGACTGACCTTCTGCGAACGTCAATATTTATTTATCTCGCGACTGTGCCCATATTACATTGTTAATTAAAATATGCATTTTTCTGTTCATTTATAATGAACCAGTGCAATTTTATTGCATTCCAACGTGATTTATATATTTGTGCAGGTTTGTCCTTGCTTCGAACTGTGACAGAAAAAAAATCCCTAAGGTATACTCTGGTAAATAAATACACCAGTAACCCAGTTATAAAGTAAAACTTTTATGCAAAACAAATACACATTACGAAATTGTCGTCGATAAAGTATTTTATATAATCATATAATAAGTCGGTAATTTAAGGAAAAAGTTTCGCTTAAGCAGTCCAATATCATACATCAGTGAATTCGTTTTAAAAATTAAAGAAATATTCATGAATCATGTGAAAGTTATGTAAAGTTTTTGCTAAAGTAGCAATTAGATTAATGAAAATTAAATTAAATATCGATGAAAATTTAAATCAATAAAGTTGCTATAAAAAAAATGTCCTCAAATTAAGAGAAAGTGCACCGTGGGGAAATAAATCTATTAACATGTGGTAAAATTAAAAAAAAAAGAATTTTTGGCGTACAGGAACCCTTCATTTGAACGTTACTAGAATATTCAATATACGGATACTCTTTTTAAAGTTGCTGGAATATTTATGAGTCATTTGAATTGATGAATTTTATGAGTGTTTTTTTTGGTATAGTGGCAATTAATCGTAATAAAAATTAAATTAGGAATATTGATGAAACTTATTAAACAATAACAATGATGGTATAGGATGAATAAATCATCATTAGGAGATTGGTTCATTAACTCGATGATGGGAAGTCCCTTTCATCATCTACTTTAGGAGCTCTGGGTATTTTCTAGGTATTTTGCTCATCGCGAAACCGTCTTTCTCCACGAAAATCACGTTCACGTGATACACGTTAGGGGCCACCTACAGCCACACCTCTGCCTGCGGTTCCACCTGGACGTCTATTATCATTAAACTGAATATCAATATCCAAAACATGCTTTTGCCTTCTAACTCTTAATGGATTTAGATGGTACTTTTTAACAGTAGCTCAAAGTCAAATCAATAGTCATTTTAACCATTTGCTACCTACTCCAACCACTTGCGTGTTCTAACCTCACTCCATATTTCTGGAGACAACTCATAGAGGTGAAGTACTATCAGTTGGCTCCAGAAATAAAGGATCTTAAAGATAAGACTACTGTTGGCACTGATTTAATGTCAATAAAAGTCATTAAAGCCATGGGGAATGAAGTGGTTGAACCGTTTGAAAATATTATTAATACATTCCTAGCTTTCAGGCATATTTCCATCTTTATTAAAAATAGTTGAAGTAATTTCAGTTTTTCAAAAGATCGTTCACCAAGCTATTGAAAACTAGAAGGCAATATCAATTCTACGCATATTTTCCAAGATTGTTGAAAAAGTGCTCTACAGCAGTCTCGTGTGGTTTCTTCATAAGTATAGCCTTTTTGACGATAGCCAACATGGATTCCGGGCCGAAAAATTTATCGAACCGGCAGTGCTTGAGCTTGAAAACTTTATAAGAAAATTGAGTTGAACCTGATCTTTTCGATGTTAACATAGTTGCTCCATTAAGACCTATACTTGCACTATTATTATTCCTATTATTTATTAATGACTTAGCATTACCTGATAGCATCATAAAGTTTGCCGATGATACTGTAGTGGGAGTAGCTGCTAGTGACAAATAGACTCTCATGCAGAAAATTAATGCATTATGTGGTTGCATTGGTAAATGAAGAAAATTCTATCCGACTACATTTCTATCAAAATGTTTCTAGGACTAATTTAATAAATAGATCTGATATCTTTCACAAGTCACAAGAATCCTATATCGTGAAGTTTTCAAGGAGCATAAAATACTGACGTTAACATCTATATATAATTAGAAGAGCTCGCTCTATGTATTTAAAACCACAGCTAGATTCACTAAAAACCATGAGCTGCAAAACTACTGTACAAGAAATTCCAATGCCCTTGTTTTACCAAGACAAAACTTCACACTATGAAAAGTCTCTCCACTATGCCTTTATCAAAATATAAAATCAACTACCGAAGATGATCATATTCCTCATTTTTATATACCCCTTCTCTTTCCTTTCTAGAGTTCACATTTTTCTTCCATTGAGATACATCCTCACCCTCACCAGCTTTGGGAATGTAGCAAGTCCAGCGCGTTGCGCCTTCCATTTATCATGAGTCAGTTCTTTTGGCTTCTCTTCCACAGGAGTTTGTTCAGTTTCTGGCTCATTCTTCTTTTTAGCATTAATAATTACCTCTTTATCATTTTCATACCAGCTTTGGTCAGTTTCATTGGGCCTTTCAACTTCAATAAGATCTTTAATTGATCCCTGCTATGAGCTCTAACACCACACTTCTTCTCTACTAGCTTCACTCTTCTGTAACCATGGTTTTGTCAGACTCAGACTGTCAAATTCTCTCTTGCCTGCTCTCTCAGTAAATGTACCAGTCCTATTGTTTCTTGGTCTGTCATTATTTCCTAACCTAGGTTTACCTTCACGTCTTCCTTCTATCTTTTCACTACCTCCTTCTCTTCTTTCACCACCACCTTCTCTGCCAGGTCTATTTTCAAAGTTCTAATTGCCATGCCTGGTTCGACTCTCACCTAGGGATTGTAAGAACGATCTTTACGATTATGTTATGTTATTCCTTTCCTCACGGTTTTCATTATTAAATTAAGCTACTCGTTCTCCTTTTCCATCAACCATATGGTTAGATCTAATTTCATTGAAATCACGTTTGTTTTCCTGGTTTTTTGTGGTCGTCGTCTCCTTTATAGTTTTTCTTTTAAGCGGCTTGAATTTTCTTATCGTCGACTTTGGATATTTCCTTAAGTTCCTTCTTTTTCTTTTTTAAAATGGAGATTCTAGAAGATCTGGCTCGTCATCCAGGAAAAAATGCGTACCTATTAGCTAAGCCGATCCCGTAGAAGTTCTCCATTATTGTCAAATTAGGTAGAACTCTTTCCAACTTTAAGATGTTGGAAGATTTGTTTTGGCCACTTCAGTCTTATTTACCAATATTTTGAAAAGACTGATTGGCCTGTAGTTCTGAATATCATTTTTCTTATCTTTTTTATGTATGGGAGAAATAGTTGCCTCCTTTAAAATAACTGGAAGACCTTGTTGTTTAATTGACATATTAAATAGAAACACTAGAGGTTTAGCCAACGGCTCTGCCAGTTCATTATAGGGTGTTATTTCATCTGGACCTGTAGATTTTTTGGATTTGTGTTTTTGAATATTATTTAAAACATTCAATTCTGTAATGTATTTTAAATCAAAAGAACCCCAATTAGTACTGTGAGCATGACAATGTGTGCAGTCAGAAGTGTCATACACTGAAGCAAAATATTTGGCAAAGGCACTTGCAATATCAACAGATATATCAACATTAGTGTTCTTTAGAGAGATTTCCATGGGAATTTAACTAAACTGTTATACTTTAATTTAAAAAAAAGTTCATAATCAGCGACTAGATAGTTTTCAAGTAAGATTTGTGGAGAGGATATCGTCGTTGGCATTATAGTGGTTGTTATTCTAAGCTTTCATTAATTAGTTTCTTTTAAATTAGATAGCTAACTGCTGCTGCTCCCAAGATGTACAACAATAAGGTTCAAAAACTACACTTGTAGAAGTAGACTGGTTAATTGAGGGTGCTATGTATTTCTTTATATTGCATTTCGATGGTTTTCTGCTGCATATGTTTGGCTTTATTCAGGTCCAGAAAACTACGCGGATGGGTGTTGAATCATCATTTGGTTGTATATTGATTTGAGGCAGGTATGTCTTCTGGAAATATTGTTGCAGATCATTGTAGCTCTTCAGGATAAGGTTTTCTAAGTAAATTTCACATAAAGGATCCAGTTCCGTAATGTAGGTTCCATTTAGGGGAATATGGTCTTTATTGGAGCTACCAAGTTGAACGGCATGTTACTGGTTCAGGTATCATTTCCATCCACTTATCTTGGATTCAACTGTTCAATTTTAACTGTTTCTAATTCGACTTTGATTTGCTATCACTGGGAGATGTTGTTGAACTACTGGTTGGTCGAAATTGGGCCTACTGCTAACGTCTAGGAAAACAAATAGATACAATATTTACTATCCATCTAATCACATCCTACCGACTGCGCCAGTTAGGAGGAGAAAAGTCTTTTTAATTTTTTTTTAAACGTTTTACAATATGTACTTAATACTAACTTAAGGTTCTAACTGCTTAAATTATAATAATAATAAAGGTGTTTAACAGATATTTATAAACTATTTAATGCTGACAAAGATCTATGTTAGTGAAGTAGTATAGACAAGGCAGTTGTTATAGACCACATAACTAACTTGCTTAATTTTTTCTTTTTGTAGAATGTTTCTCATATTATTTGTTGAAACCTTTTGGTTTTTTAATTTAAAAAGTTTAAAATTGTGTTAAATGCTAGTTTTTTTTTTAAATTTTAGTTGTGATTTACACTTAATAATAATTACCTAATAAT
This sequence comes from Anthonomus grandis grandis, assembly GCF_022605725.1. Lineage (NCBI taxonomy): Eukaryota > Metazoa > Arthropoda > Insecta > Coleoptera > Curculionidae > Anthonomus > Anthonomus grandis. The sequence goes on from NC_065558.1 coordinate 12,325,347, forward strand.
TATTAATTTTACTGTGTGCGAAAATTGAACCTTTGTAACTATGCCAGAATGTATGATTTTATGTGTGTTTTGGAGTTCTGAGGATGATCTCAGAGAGATCGAAACATCGATCAAAATATATAAATCGATCGTCTGAAGTTGTTCATTTCTATATCCAATACCAAATAAATAAAGCAAAATAAAATTATTGATTTGTACGTTTTCAGGTAGTTTAATAATTTTTCACAGGTTTTGCTGAGTAAAAAATTTAAAAAACAATGTAAAAATCGAAAATAACAATCTCAGTGTGTTACCTCCCTTGGCAAGTATCACATCCCGACAACGTTGTGGCATAGGTACCTCTCAATCATTCTAAGTATGTCCCGGTAAGTGATGTTATTCCCATTCTGCTGTTAATAACAGTAGCAGGTCCTTAAGATTAGCTGTGTGGACGTTTCCAGATCTCACCCTTTGTATAGAGCAGGTCCCAAACATGCTCTATCGAATTTAAATCCGGAATGCATGCTGGCCAGCCTAAAACTCTGACATCGACCTCCTATAAATACTCAGTCACTAGCAGGACGATCCATATAACTTAGGTACCAAAATACCCATGCATTAACATGCAACAAAATTCATAGGCAAAGCATTAAGTTAAACAAAGAAAGACAATGCCTCACCGATTCCCCGCTTGCTCTTGGCGCTGAGAGAGGAAATGCAATACATGTTATGTAAGTCGAACTGTGGTACAATGAGAAGAAATATATGTTGTTTTTTTTTTAACTTTTGAAAAATAAAAGTAAAAAAATTCTCAGAATTACCATCCTGTATAAACCATTTATGAAATATAAAAATATCAAATGCCATGTCCAAGAACAGCCACTTTTCCTTTTCCCATGTTACATAAAACAAACAACGATTAAGCCGGATGATTGTATGTAATTAGAAAAATATTTCAATAAGCATTGCACTTCCTAATGTCGCGTCGTGTGCTTTGTTACATTAATTATTACAGGTGGTCGCGAGCAATTGACCATAAAATAATTAAAGCATTAATCAGTAATAAAAAGAAATTTGTTTTTAACTCTTAATATGACGGTGGAAGCATTATATAACAACGCTCATCATCATCATCATCCACTTTCTTCGCCAAAATACAAATCAGGCGATCATCAACCCACGCCTAATTGGGCAAACAAACAACTATTGCAAAATGTTATTTTAATAATAACATTATCAAGAAATGATGCTATTATCTACATATCTTCCTTTCACTGCCTTAAAGCAGGTTATTCAATCATGTTAATAGACAATGAACTTGATTTAATATAAAAAAAAAACAATGAGACGATGACAAATTTGTCTATAAATAAGTTAATCACTTTTACTTTCACCAGTGGTTTACATAGACTCGAAAAAACTTGATTGGACACATTTTTTAATTGTTGTAGGTGGTTTGTGAAATAATTGATACTAGATACAAAATTTAATTACTTATTATATGGTGCCTCTATGAAGTAGAAAATTTTATATAAATATCTTTAAATTTTATTCCTAAACCGAATAAATATATAACCTAAAGTTTTCACATTTTCAGATCTCCACCTTGGCGATTATCCCGCAAACCCTCGCAGCCTCAGTACCGGCCGTAGAATCCGCCGAAATTCCCACAGAAGCCAACGCGGAAACTTTCGACTCTTACGCAGTTCAACACCTGCCCCAGCAACTCCCACTTACCATCCAACTGCCCAAAGAAACCCCACCAGCTTCTCCTTTCTATCCTCCACAACCCGCTCCGTACCTTACCGCTCCTCAATACGACTCTAATGAGCAACCTAATTTGTATAGGGTACCTGTGCCATCTGAGTACCTTACAGCGCCCACGGAAGACGAATGGAACCCTAATAATGACCCTGAATTGTTCTATTATGAATTGCCTGCTTCTATAACCAAGAATACCATTCCTACTAATTTGTATCCCAAGAAGTATAATAAGGAGGTTCATAGTAAAGGTAAGTTGGGGATTCAAATTAATTACCCTTAAAAAAGTTTGAAGGTTCTTATCTCACTTCGATTTGCCTCATAGAAGTAACTTTAAGAGTTAGTATGGATGCACATTAAGTCGTTCAGAAACCCACCACTAAACTTCTAATGATTCCTTAGGATGAGTTGTAAAGTAAAATGATGATGAGATATCTTAACGATTCAAATTCCCAAACCCTCTATCAAATAGAGAAACTCTTCCTTCATTTAATCCGAATCTTTCCCGAGTCCACCTAGTTTGGTTTGGACCTTTGGACTCTTAATGCAATGCAGGTTTTCTTATCTAGGTACTAGTTCTTATTTCTTGGTTCTTAATTTTTCTAGTAATGGTTAGTTTAGATCATTTATGATACCTTATATATCAGCTTAGACAGAAAGTACTAAATTGTTTAAATATTTAAGGTAGACACGCTAGTCTGTAGAGCACTAATGCTGATATATTAATTATATTGAGTGGTGGACGGTTGTTAAGGAGTTCCAATAGAAACAAAGGCTATTTTGTTTTATTCTCATTCTGTGTACGTTTGCAAAATAAGAGCAGTCTTTACATTGACACTGAACATTTGGATTATCCTGTTCATTCTTTCTTGCCAAGTTGGAATTTTTTAAACCATGGTTCATTTAGGTGCTCTACTATAGCTTGTGAGTATTTAAATTCATTAGGCTTCCTTGGTTTTGAAATTGTCAACAAGATGTGCTTCAATAATTCTATTGATTGGGTGGGGTTTTCTCTTCCCTCATTGGCTAGTCCTCTTTTTGTTATTTTCGTGATCACTTCTTGAGTCTGAGAAGATTATATTTAAACCTCTATAGGAGTTTTAGAGATTAGATCCACAGCTCTCTTTATGACACATCTTTTGATATTAAATCAAAAAATAGGACAAACAATAGAACCTAATAGACCCTGTAATAATTAACATCCAGAGAATGTTCAAATTAAGTACAATTATTTCCTGGAATGTTCACAGATATATTCATAAACTATTTGTTAAGTTACTATACTATAATTATAGTAATGTGCTAATAATGATATTTACATTTGCTTTAGGAAAACCTCTCTCCGCTGTACCCAAGAAAGAAATCGAACTGGAACCAATAAACGAATCCGAATTATCTCAAAAGCAAAAGGACCTCTACAAAACAATTGACAATATCAGTAAAAAACAGAACCAAAGGCTCGTGGAGCAAGAAAAACAGGTACCTAAAAGTCTTCTGAAAAACCATAAGGGTGTCCTTCACAACCAACACACCAAACCGACAATAAAAACGAAAACAATTGTACCACCATTGAGACCGACTACTACTATTAAACCGATACTTCACGGACATTACTTAGATTCTACAGATGACTCGAGATTACCGAGCACTTTCGGTAAAAACAGTTTGGACGATAATAACAAACCTAATAAGGGGCGTGTAAGTGACTCTATGGGAATCCCCTCGAGTTACGGGGTCGAAAATAAGGGAAAAGATCGGTTAATGTTTCATATGGCTGGTCAAGATGGACCGATGAGTTACAAATGGGGTTACGATACTGGAAAAGGGTAAAAGTTAATATTTTTTAGTAGACTTTTTGTAGACTGCGCTGTAAGTACTGATGCTTTAACATAACTTCCTAATAAAAAAGATGAATTTAATAAAATGTTCTTTTCTGTCTAGGCCCAACAGGCAGTATAGATTTGAAGAGAGAGACAAAGAGGGAGTGGTCAAGGGTCAGTTTGGCTACTTCGACAAAGAAGGAAAGTTTAGGGTGATGAACTACCGGGCTCACCCGGAGCATGGTTACCATATGGAGCCTGCGCCTGAGAGTGAAGTTAGCGAATAGGATAGAAGTCTATAATATTTTTTTTGTATAATCTTTAAGGTTTTTTAAAAATATTTTAGTCAGATATCAATTATTATTTGGAGTAACTAAAAAAATCCGCCATTCGCTGACTTTGATTTCAAGGCATGTATTTGGCTCTTGTATATATATTTAGTATTTAGTAAACCATTATAAGTATTATTTTAATTTAAATTAAAATAGCGTTTTAGCTAGTTTTAAAGTTTATATATATTTTGTATCCAGTTAAATAAATAAAATTTACAATTTTTTTATAAATATATTTTATATTACAATAAAATTTTATTAGTATTCATTTATACGATCAATGTAGAACCTCTGAAGTCACAATGGACACCTACTTAAGTTTTTAGCTCATGTGCTAAATTCATATGACTTGTCCCGCCTTCCAAAATTAAAAAAAATAAAGAAGGCCCATGTAACCTCTTGCCTGTCATTTGATATGGATCAATCAAAAATGTATTCGCATTTGTATGATCAAGATTTAAAGCCGATTTTATAAGTTTGCGAATTACGGATATTGTGCCCGTTGGTTGGATTTGAATTTTAAATTTCAGTGTGTGCAGCAGTGTACAGGGCATCCAAATTAAGGGCTTAGTTACCAGAGGCTGTCCGCATGAGGCTTATCACCTTTACTCTGGAACATGGTTCTGCATAATCAATTGTTGCAACTACACAATAGTTTAGGCAGATTACTAAAAGATTCGGTACATGGGCCAATTCGATCACTCGTTTTAAAAACGTATACTCACAGCTCTTTAAATAATGGAGAAATAGTGTGCAGAATACTTTCTATCCACTAACCTTAGAAGGCTAAGATAGTGTTATTTACTAGAAAGAAAAAACTAACATATTTATCGGAATCATAAGTATTCAGATACCTCACTATGTATGTACCATGGTGTGACAATCGACAGAAGCTAAATTAGTACATTGCATTCATCACTATAAGCATATAGCATCTACTCAGATGGTTTCAAGACAGGACCAGTCTGTAGCGTACACTTCAGAGCTATTCAATTAACGATTAAATGCGTTGGAACCAAGGAAAAGCGCGGCTCATGAGTTCGCAGTAAAGTACCAGGAGGTTTATATCCGAATTTAAGCTCTACCTTTAGTGTTAATAAAACATTTGAGGCGGAGGAAAATTAGAAAATAATTCGTTTGCTGATAAAACCTTTTTCTACGCACTCGTTGGAAGAGAACATTCGAAAAAACTGATGAAAATACAAAGTACATTGCACAAATCAAGCTCGGCGTATAGACAAAATATTAAAAACAACAAAAACCGATATATTTTGATTTTTTTATTACAAATGGTTTCAGATTTTGTCGCGCATTAGAATAACTAGCCTTGCGAGTTCATGATGAGTCAGCAGAATTCACAAATAAAGGAGTTTTCTGGGAATTCATAAATTAGTTCTCAATTAGATACAGATTGAAAAGATCACTTTGACAAACCAACAGTGTTTAAAGGGACTTTTCAACATGAACTATTAGATGAAATTGATCCTTTAATCAGAGATACGCCGAATAAGTCAATCATTTATTTAACTGGATCTTGGTCCTTTTTTAGCACACCTCAAAGAACAAAAGTATTGGATGACATGGTGATCAATTTATTCCTAACTCGATTCTAGAAGAAAGTCTAGCATGGAAAAATGCTCAAAAGAAAGCAAAGCGATAAGCGATTACCACGATCATCACAAAATAGACGGAATTTTCAACTGGGTGGTTTAGCTTCCGAAATTAGCTGATAAGAGTTATGAATATTTCATTGAGCAAGCCGGCGCATATAAACTGGAATTGAGGGATAGATATTTCATATTTTGGTTAACAGTGTTTAATAAAATAACGCCACATGTTGAAATGACTTTAAGGCAACAATCTACAATGTTTTAATACTGATCCGTTCAAACCGAAACAAGATCTACAAGACTTTGAATATGTAATGCAAAAATTTCGTGAAGAAATGGATGTACGTACTTATTGATCCACTAGACTAGAAGTTTGTTATTCCATTTTGCAATAGATTAGGGTTTAATTTACTTTTATCGGACATCTAGTAGTAGCTACCTATTTATAAAGAAGATTTTATTGAATATCAAAAAAGCTCTCCATACAAATCGCCTTCTAAGACAGTTAAAGTTTATCCATTCTTAGAAAAACCCTGAGGATTGCTAAAGCCGTTTCTCTTTTATCATAAGTTTAACAAGAAGAAATGAAGACCACTTTTCAAGACACTATTACGCTACTGGAACTCTTGGTAATTATACCCATTTCAATATCTGGAGCTGAAAAATGTTTCTCCATGTTAAAGTGGATTAAAACGTTTCCAGTTAAAAGAATTCAAAGAGACCTTAATATAATTAATAAAAAAACGCAAAGTCTTGGATAAAATACACCTGCAAGACAATGTAACTAATAAATCTAATAATTCTTGCGCTTCTAAACCGCACCTCATGAAAATCAAAGAGAAACAGAGTAGGAGCTAACTGGATCTGGTAAGCGTAATTGGATCACACATTCCTTAGCTAGCAGGGTTCTTAAACAACTAGGACCGGAGATTTTTCTAGTATCCCGTCCATCTGTTAAAGATTTCAGAGTTCTTTCCTCGGCAACGTCGTTTTCCTCGTTAATTCGTTGGGCTAGATGGCAAGTTGAGGGTGGCTCCTCTCGTCTTTTCTTTTCGATAGAAGCGTGCAATAAGCTTACTGAGGCCTAAGTACATTGCTGTTTGGAGCACCTTCTGCAAGTTACAGGATACCGAAACACAACTAAATTAGTTGAGCAATATCAAGTTGAAAATAAGGCCTATAAAATCCGCTATAAAAAAACGGATGCTGTACAGGATATAGGAAAAGTATGAACTGAACATATGTCTCGTCATTTATCTGATGAAATAAAGTAAGTTAAAAGAAATGAGTTCAACGTTCGTTTCCGAATTCCATAAAACGCATTTTGTCAATTCAAAATTAGGAACGAACTATTAGCATTCGGAACGAACATTGTATTTTATAAGCATACAAAAAAGACCTGTATATAGTAGGTAAGTATTTAAACGTATTTTCTTACATTCTTTTTATAAATGTTCGTTTTTCGTAAGACCGTTAAGATTTCTCGTTTTACAGTTTTGGTAACGTGTCTATATTCATCAGTTCTTGTTAAAGTTTCGTCTCAAGTGTGTTTTTTTTGTTTATTAGTGCCTGGGTCCCTCAAACCCAGACACTAATACAAAAATATGCTATGCAATTGTCTCGGGAGGAAGAGCGGAAGCTGCAGGCAGCATTAGCGACATCTCTTAGTGGATTGATATAATAAATTGTTGCTACATGTCTAAAGCCTTACAGAGAAGAACAAGAAACACAAATGTCAAATAAAAGTAGGGTTATGTCTTTTATGTGTTTGTGGCTTGATGTAATTTTAAATCGTAATACTAATAAATAAAAGAGCCCCTGAGTAGTTTTTTCTGAAAAACTTATTTCAATTCTAACTGCATCATAAATTAGATACTTCATATATTTATAATGGGTTCCGAACCAGAACAAGACAGCGCTGCAAGAGAAGAATCAAAAAATGAGAACGTAAAGAAGTCCAAGGAGTCCAAATCAAAAAGAAGACACAGCAGGTCCAGATCTAGATCGTCAGACAGGGAACGCCGTCGCGAGAAACGTAGAAAACGCAGAAGTTCCCGGGAATATGAGATATTGCCTAGATATTATGGTGATAAAGGTGAAAGGAAAAAGGAAAATAGTGATAGATACTGGACAAAATACCCCAGAAAAGAAGATAACGTGGTTGGTAAGCGTTATTACGATGATACAGAAGAAAAGGAATTTAAAAAAGATAAAAATTCTGAGGATGATGTGGATAAGTCTGTCATTAAACCACGAGAAAGAAAAACTGTTGACTTGTTAACCTCAAAGACTGGAGGAGCATATATTCCCCCTGCTAAGCTACGAATGATGCAAGCAGAGATAACAGACAAATCTTCAGCAGCCTTTCAAAGAATTGCTTGGGAAGCTTTAAAGAAATCCATACATGGTTACATCAATAAGGTGAATACCGCAAACATAGGTATTATATCGAGGGAACTCTTACATGAAAACATTATAAGAGGCAGGGGATTGCTATGCAAGTCAATAATTCAAGCTCAAGCAGCCTCTCCAACTTTTACAAATGTTTATGCTGCATTAGTGGCAGTCATCAATTCAAAGTTTCCCAATATTGGGGAACTATTACTTAAAAGGCTTGTACTACAATTTAAGAGAGGATTTAAGCAAAATAATAAGGTCATTTGCATATCAGGTGCAACATTTATTGCACATTTGGTTAACCAGTCAGTTGCACATGAAATTTTGGCATTGGAAATACTGACTTTACTGATTGAAAGTCCAACAGATGATTCTGTAGAAGTTTCCATTGCTTTTTTAAAAGAATGTGGACAGAAGCTTTCAGAAGTATCAAGCAGAGGTAAGTGGGATATTTTCAATTAGTTACCTATTTTATTGGGTGTTATATCCCTTATTAAACTAATAATGAAGTTAATTGTTACATTACCATATCTTTTAAAAAAAACTATACCTATTAATGAAAATGATTAAAATAAAAATTTAATCTAATTTATTAATTTAATATTTTTTATAGGTGAAACTTGTACACCATTACAAAAAATAATAAATATACACAAAACTTATTTTAAAGACATTGATTTCCATAAATCAAAAATAACACAACATTAATTTGACACTTTCTAAACTTTAAAGAAGGAACCATTCAATTTTTTACAAAGTACAAAGCACACACAGTTATGTCAAAAAAGTAAGATGAAAGTAGTTTTTTATGTATAATTTTTAAAATCATTTTACTGTTGTATTTTATTTACTTAACTGTTATTTTGTTGAAAGGCATCAAGGGTCTTGAACCTTAGACTATTATATCTTAGAGTACAATGTTTTGTGCAGGCCATTCTTAAAATTATGTTCCATTCACTAAATTTAGCAAAAAGTTTTCATCGCATAAAGGTCTTCAAATAGATTGAACTGAGAGAGATAGGGTTGGATAAGCTTTTTATATCTTAAGCAGAGGTAAATGGATTTTTTATAGAACATATTTTAATCATCTTGTCAGTTCCAGATGTAGTTTTTTTAGGTCTATGTGGCTTTCTAATAATAGCAGTAGTGCCTCTAGTTTGCCACAATTTAATTTGTTTACAAACAACATTTTTTTGTAGATTTAGTTTTTGTTCTAGTTCTCTTCGCTTCGAAGATCATATTCTAAATCTTGCATCAAAATTATCTTCTGGATGCTTTGCAGTAAGAATGGCAGGGCATGAGCTGGGAGGGGTAGTTGCACGTTCAGTGTACTTTTCTCTTATTGAGTCCCCTCTTCGTTATGGCTTGCCTTTTTGGGGTTTAAGCAGCAAGGGATTATTAAACATAATTTTTGTGATTCAAAAAAAGGCAGTTAGGTACCTATGTTCCGCTGGCTTAAGAGATTCTTGTAAACCTCTCTTTATATCTCAAAAAATCCTAACTCTTTTTTCTCTTTTTATCTTAGAAACAGCTACTCTTATTCATAAATGTCCTAAACCTCCCTCTAACACTGGTCATATGACTCGCCAGGTTAACGATTTTCCCTTACCAATCCCTACATCCTCCCTCACCAAGAACTCACTTATATACCTTAGCAAAAAAATTTACAACCATGTTCCTCTATGTATCAGACAAATTTTAGAAGTTAAGAAATTCAAAAAGGAATTTAAATCACTTTTATTATCCAGGGCATATTATAGCCTTGACAATTTTTTTAATGATACCTTTTAACCTGTGCTCTGACATCATTTTAGTGTTTTAGTTTTGTTTCCTATTAAATAATTTAATTTACTTCCTCTAAATTCTGTTTTATTGACAGCTTTACTTATTTTTTAATCAAATTTATCAAATAGATGCTATTTTTTTCTCAATCTGTTTTGTTATGATTAATTTTGGTAATGTGTGTAAATTTTGTGGTAAAGTGTTTTAGATGTTATGTTTGTTTGAAATTTGAAATTTAAAGTGAATTTGGAATTTTTTAGTTTTTAGGATGCTTGTACACAAGATTTTGTTGTCTTACGTAATATAGCACATTTTCTTTCTTTCTTTCTAACAATTGTCACTTGTTTAATTCCAGTGTTGTGCTTCTCAACTATAAGTTCTTTTAATTGAATTGAATTGGGCTTTGCCAACAAGTAAATGGTGCTCATTTTGAGCATCTTATACATTAAACGCAACTTTTAATAATTTAATAGTTTTTATTTTTTTTTCGTATATTTTTCCTTTAGATAATCACAAAAGTAAATAGGGCAATTTAATCAAGAAAAGGGGCTCTTTTCAATGAGAGTTTAAAAAAAGTGGCTTTCCATTTGAAAAAAAAAGGAATTTTGCGAGATAAATTTTGATTAGTTTTAACTGAATTTATTCCAGTTAAAATCACCACACTGCATATATAGTTTCTATAATTGAATCATATTAGGACCACACTCTTTAATATATTTCAAAAAATGTAAGCATTGTACTTCCTTATTAAGTAAGTGGTTTAGAAGAAACAACTAAAACAACACTAAGTATTCTTATATACTTAATTTTGTAATTTGATTTTCTTTAATTTAACAGTTCTAAAACTTGGAAATAAGCTCTGAGTCCATTCATCAATTTAGTTTAATTTTTCAAGTATGTGCATAGTTTATGTTCTTTTTTTCAATAATTATGGACTTGCCACAACAATATAGATTTTTCTTAGGGTAATTTTAATTGGTTTAAAATTGTATTTAATTTCCAGGTATAAACGCAATTTTTGAAATGTTACGAAATATCCTTCATGAAGGAAAGTTAGAAAAACGTATCCAATACATGATAGAAGTCATGTTTCAAATTAGAAAGGATGGTTTTAAAGACCATGCTGCTATTATTGAAGAATTGGACATTGTTGATGAAGATGAGCAGTTTACTCATTTGATCAAACTAGATGATGTAAAACAAGCTGATGCAGATGAAATTTTAAGTAGGATACATTTATTAAAAAAAATTCATATTAATTTAATATAATTCCCTTTCAGATGTGTTTAAATTTGATGAAGAATATGAACTAAATGAAGGCAAATACAAAATTCTTAGCAAAGAAATTTTACAAACTGATTCAGAGTCAGGATCAGAATCAGGGTCTGAAGAATCAGACTCTGATGACTCATCAGGTTCAGAGGATGAAGAAAAAAAACAAGATGCTGCCATCATTGATAATACAGAAACCAGTTTAATTGCTTTAAGGAGAACCATTTATTTGACTATACAAAGTAGTTTGGACTTTGAAGAATGCGCTCATAAACTGTTGAAAATGGAGTTGAAACCTGGACAAGAGATTGAATTATGTCATATGTTCCTTGGTAGGTTAGAGCTTTGATGAGGGTTTATTTTTTTAATTTAATATTTTCTCCTTTAGATTGTTGCGCAGAGCAAAGAACTTATGAAAAATTTTACGGACTTCTGGCTCAAAGATTTTGCCAAATTAACAAAACTTACGTCGAACCATTCCAGCAAATATTCAAAGATACCTACGCCACAACGCACAGGTTGGACGCGAATCGGCTGAGGAACGTCAGCAAGTTTTTCGCACATTTGCTTTTTACAGATGCCATCAGCTGGGAAGTATTGGATATAATGAAAATGAATGAAGAAGACACCAACAGTTCTAGTAGGATTTTTATTAAGATACTATTCCAGGAACTGGCAGAGTATATGGGTCTTGGAAAATTAAATCAGAGGCTCAAAGATGAGTAAGTATTATTTTGCGAAAAAAATATTTCATATATTTTTAATTTGATTTCTTTTTCAGGACTCTTCAGCCTTTCTTTGCAGGCCTATTCCCAAGAGACAGTCCGAAGAATACCCGTTTTTCTATAAACTTTTTCACTTCAATAGGCTTGGGTGGTTTGACAGATGAACTTAGGGAACATTTGAAGAATTTGCCTAAAAATTTACCTGTGGAAAATAAGGAGGAAAGTAGCTCCAGTTCTAGCTCAAGCTCAGATGGAAGCAGCAGCAGCAGTAGTAGCAGCAGCTCAGGTAAAGAAATATAGCACTTTTAATTAAGGCTCTTATTTTAAAATCTTTTTAATGAAATTTTTTAATATTTGCGTCGTACGTTAATGCAAAATACAATATGAACACATATCTGACAATTACAGCATTAGTTGGCTTTCAAAAATTGCAATCACCTCACATGCATGTTATACCTTACATCTTATTGAGAGTTATAGACATCGTAGAACATATTGCTATTACATTTTCTTCACACGATTCTATAACATTATTAAAATTTCTCTGTAAACTTGCTCAGTCTTCCTCAAAAGTAATTTACATATATATCTTTAGTTCATCTGCAAAAAGTAATGCTTCGGAGTTACCTCTAACCAAGCATATGTCATTGAGAGCTATTAAAAATAATAGAGGTCCCAAATTAGATCCCTGATACACTCCAGAGCTATTAGTGTAAAAATCATACCCGATCTCTTTATATTAATACCTGTTTGACAAATAAGAAACATTAAATTATCAGCCACATTATTTTGGTGAAGTGACTACAATAAATCTATGCTTCACCGTATCAAAGGTCTTTTCCATGTCAGTGTAAATCAATTTGTTTTTTTTTTCATTTAAAGCATTGTCAAGAAAATGACAAGTTAATAAAATTTGTCCATGTGGACCTATTTGGTGAGAATCCATGTTGCTGGGCAGATATATTGTACTTGACATATTGTAGTTTGTTGGTTGTTTTTATCATCTTTTTTAAATTGGGGAATTACCTTACTGACACCCCAGGTTATGCGATAAACTGAAGACTAAGATTAAAGATGTAAGAAAAGGGTTTCAAAAAAAGATATATACAGCTTTTAATTAAATATCCTGGTATATTTGTCCTTTAATTTCTTAATAGCATAATTTATTTCATTTTCGTCAAAAGTCCAGTTACAGAAATAATTTTTTGATGGAAATTTTTCTTGTTCTATAACAGAACCAGAGTAAAGAGCAAACATGTCTGCAATATTTTTAGCTTTTCAGTTGCGATGTTAGTACCATAGTAAACTTGTGCAGAAGTATCTGTATTATTTTTTCGATTTCGAATAAAGAACCAGAAAAATGATGGACTATTTCAAAATTGTGTTTATTCAAAAGAATAAAAAAATGACTTATAATCATATTTGCACAAAAGAAGTATGCTTACAATATTCTTATATTATCCACCTAACTATATACAGTAAAAGTCCTTAGACAGACGTCGCTTATTACGACGAAATCTGGAAAGTTTGGTTGGATTTATATGTAACGCAAGTCTAAAAAAGTTTGCCTATAACGACGCCGGTTATAGCGCCAAGTCGCTTTTAACGTCCCAATGTATAAAAGATTTTTCATGTGGAAGGCCGGATATAAAGACCGAACGTGTGTGATTCACACAGCAATCATTTGTAACCAATAACTACAAGTTCTTCTTGGGGGTATTACCGGAACCGGGGGCCGGGAAAATACCTGTTTGTCGATCTCATAAATGCGTTTCTTTGTTTATGTACTTTTTATTTAGTGCCGAGATTTTGTGCATATGTATAGACGTAGCGTATTACGTAGTGTTAAAACGAATTAAAAAAAAAAGAAAAGTTTTGCCCATTGAGGAAAAAGGCTTAATAATTTGCACTTGAGCAAGGTGAATCCAATATTGCTATTGCAAGCGACTTAGCCTTATCGCATTCAAGTGTTTCTACAATTTGGAAGAACCGGGATGCAATAAAAAATGCACTTAATGAGAATTTGCTACCAAAGAAGAAACTTAGGTTGTCCAGTCATGCAGATATAGATAAAGCATTATTTAACTGGTTTAAAGTTGAAAGAAGTAGAGGATCGCCAATTAGTGGTCCTATAATACAGGCAAAAGCGGAACATTTCGCCAGGGTACTGAATAAAGGATCGGAATACACCTGCATAGAAAGTTATAGGATAAAACGTTTTCGAAAAATGCATATTGTTTATGGAAAAATAAGTGGTGAATCTGCTAGTGTACCTCCTGGAGTGACAGAAAACTTTCTTAAAACTGTATGGCCTGAAATAGGAAAAGGGTATACAAGTGACCAGATTTTTAACGCAGATGAGACAGGTAGACATGACACTAAAATTTAAGGGCGAAAAGTGCAAGGGAGGGAAAATGTCCAAAGAAGGAATTACTCTTTTTGTTGCTGCCAAAATGTCTGGATCAGAAAAACGTAAGTTGATTGTTATTGGAAAATCAAAAAACCACAAACCCAAATACATTACCTGTTTCCTACATGTCTAACAAAAAAGCCTGGATGACTTCAGACTTGTTTATTAAGATGGACGAAGAAGAATTTAATCGACCATCTATTGAAGAAGCTTTATGAGCAGTAAAGACCCTAAACAGTTTTGTACTATACAATAATGCGAGTGACGAAAAACTCTTAGACACAACCAGTTTTATTAAGAAAAAAATGGAATCAATTTACTTTAACTCGCGTTGCAAAAAACAAACAAAGATAACAGATTTTTTACAAAATTAACTACATAATTTTTAAAATTTTTTTTTGTACACACATACAAATGTATTTTATGTACTATGTAGGTTTACCTTATGTTACCTGTATCAGTGTAAATTTAGTTTTTTTTTATACTGGATTTTCATTTTTGGGTTTTTGCTTTGTATGTATCTATGTATTTTCAGGGTTTTGTAAAATTAAAAAATATTTATAACATACATGATTATGTATGTACATAGTTTTATTTGAAAAAAAAAGACGTAGTGTATGAAGGTCCTTTAATAACGACGGCTGTTTATAACGACCCATGTTCAGTAGTCCATTCGCCGTCGTTATATCCGACTTTCACTGTATTCATTATGTTAACACATACATGAAGTAATTTTTATTGTTATTTCGTAAATGGTTAAAAAGCTACATAATACAGTGTGTATCAGCCAAATGGAATAAATATAATAAATCAGTGGCAGTATTGTAACGAGTTTTTGCAATAAATCACTTAATATCTTCGAAACAATGAAAATGAAAATTCGTATAGGACATTGTACATGAAATTATGTATAGAATATTTTGAACAATTCAGAAATTGAGTAATATACAGGGTTCGCGTTTAAAATAAAAATGTTGATATTGTCCATTGTTATATGATACACCCCATATAATTTTTTGAAAAAAAGCGTTTTTTTCGAAAATGTACCTATTTGTTCTGGAATTTATTGCATTTCACTGATACACACTGGTAATCCTTAAAGAAAAAGACTAGTATTCCCAAAGAGTTCAATTATTACAAGAAAACTCCAAGTCAAGGTCTCACATGTATGTAATTGAACGTGTTTCTCCCAACTGGGCACTATCAGATCTGTAAAAATCAAATTAATCTTAGCGATTGGCTTTTTCTGGAGAAGTTACTAAAGCCAAGAAAAGTCGTGTATTTGGCATACTTTGCTTGAAATCCTTAGTAAATAGTCGTAACAATATGTTTTTTTTTCGCTTTTTAGAGAGCGACAGTTCAGAAGAAGAAGATTCTAAACCAAAAAGAAAACAAAAAGAACAACCTCAGAAGTTGAATCAAAAGGACCGAGATAGACGCAGAAAAGAAAGATCATCAGAGGTTTCTCAAAGAGGGCACAAAGAACGTGATAACCGGCGAAGAGATGGAAGAGATCAGTCCTTAGAAAAAGGTGAGAAGCCCCGAAGAAATCGAGATCGCCAAGACGATAGAAACGAATCAAGAAGTAAAAAGGATTATGAATGGGTCAGAAGTCGACATGAAGATAATATTGATCAACTGAGAGATAAAAAACGGGCTTTTGATTCGCGTGAGCAAGTCAGAGTAAAGGACGAGAAACGTCGTTCTAAATCGAAGGAGAGGGTAAAAGATAATGGAAGAAGTAGGCGGGACAGAGACAGAAGAAGAAGCTAAATATATTTTTATAAAAGAAAAACAACCAATAGTTTTTAGAAACTCACATTTTATTTATGTATATAATAAATATAGTGTAATAAAATAACATTGTTTAAGGAAATCCCCTGTCGCATTCGATCTGCTTTTCGTCCACGCGTAGTTTTAAACCGGGACAACGATTTTGCACGAGTTTTTTAAAAGTGTCAACGCATACTTGCCCAGTTCGATCTATTTTGACTCCCATGTCCCATAGTTTTTGGAAATTGTCTCCTGGAAAGTTGTAGCCGATTTTTTCAAATAGGGACCGCATAACTTCAGGTGATCTAGGCTAAAGAATAATTTTTATTAGGGTCTAGAGTCGCATTCTTTGATGTCGAGTTTTTCATTTAAATTTTTGTGACCTAGTATTTGGAAACTTTTAGACACTACTTAAATAATTGGAAATTTTTAACTTACTACTTTTTATACTCTACTATATGGAAATCTCCAGTTAATATAGAGAGTGTGCAGTGCGAAATGATTTACCTGGGATATTGGAACCGTTAAAGATACAGAGTAGACCAAATTAAAGTTGCGCAATCAAGTCAATAGCAACGGATACATCTTGTTTATTACAAAAGATACATTAATACAATTTTCAGATTTAAGATCAAAGGCATTTCTTACCCTCCACCTTGAAAATATAGTTCCACCAGTATCTTTAATGGCTTCCAATATCACCATGTACATAATTTTAAACTGGACAGCCTGTATAGATACACTCATCTGGCAGCTGTAATTATGAATGAAACGTCCAACATAACTGGAAAACATGAACATTCGATAATTTTCTTGATTTATGAGCAAAACAAATGAAATTTAGTATGTCGTTGTTACCTAAATTAATTTTTTGACGTTTTCAGTTATTTTCTGCCACGTTCGGTTCAATGAGAAGTTCGATTTAAAATTTTATTAACGCCAATAGCATTTGCAACACTTATTCTATAACCATGTATGTACATAGATGAATATCAATATCTAACGTAGTAAAATGAATACAAAAAACAAACCAAGATGGCGGACTTGAAGCTCATCTTTTTTAAAAATTCCACAAATCAATGACACTAAAACTATTAAAATTAACGTACAAGTGATACACAGAAATGGAAATCAAACACCAAATTTAGTATAAAACTTGTTTCAATTTGATACTAACTCTATTAATTGAATGGTTGTATTTACCAAATTACACATTCTAGAAATTGGAGCATTTATTTTATAGTTAGTTCTATAAAAACTAACATTAAAAAGTAATTTGTTTTTAGAATTAATGGGCAAAATATGAAAACCTTCTAAGCATCCAACAAATTATTAAAGATTTTATAAAAAGTTACACCCTTTTAGGACTGCTTTCTGCCCTCCATAGAAAATAAGTTTAAAAGTAATTCAATTATTTTAAAAACAATTTATAAATATAAGCAATATCACCTTAAAATTAAATTTAAAAAACTTTCGTTGGATAGCATATCCTTATGCATAAATGCAGGATGCGTATTTTAAAACGCATCCTGCTTGATTTGACTAGGTAAAACACGGTAAACATCCTTCAATATGAAAATATTCTTAAATCCCTGCAAGGTTCGGAAAACGAAACCTAATAAAAAGTAAGTTCAGAATAAAACCAAATCCTTAACAAGACAATGACGTTCAAGCTGATGTAATTGGAAGTAAATGGATTTTTGTTACGATTGAAGGATATTTTAGTTTATATGTATTGTCATTCAGAATTATTAATCTATTTTTATTGCACCACAGCAAATAGCCATTAGGAACATTTTGTTGCAATTAGAGGCCGATTAATTTTTAAATACGATACCCGGTATATTTTTCCAAATTTCGTTAGAAATTGACATTCTAAAAACAATGATACCGTACTTGCCAGTTTTTCACATATAACTTCAAAAGAAAATATTTTAAATTTTGAAATAGAGTGCTAGGAATAAGTTAAAAATGTTAAATTTTCAATGTAAGTCAACATGTGTTTTGGGCGTTCAATCAATTTTTTCAAACGTCACTATCATGGGAACGATCACTGGATGGATCACTGGACACGATGGGATTTAGACGTTTCTATTTAAAATTAGAAAACTAACGCCACTTTCCTTGAAACCGGAAATGCCAGAAAACAAGTGAATAATTAAAAAATAAACATTTACGTATTACATGATTACTTTTTCTTAAAAAGTAAGGAACTTGAGTGTTCCCGTTATCCAGAGTAACCCGATATACTAATATTTTAAGCCACCATCCATCCCAAAGATGTTTAACTGAAATAGTCTCTTATATTATACTCAACATTCAATATGAGACATATTGGCGGGATATCTCAGAAATATTTATTGAATTAGGAAAACAAAATACATATAATGTATGAAAATTTGGTGATTACTATAATAAGTTTAATTGTTATAAAAATAAAGTTTATAGAATCTGTATATTCCAAATATACTTGTAAAATGTGGGATACTAACCAAGAAAAAGTCTCTATAATTCAACCCGTAGTTGATGTAAATACTGGGATTTAGCGCTGATTTGGCCGACGATTCGTTACCCAAATTTTCTATATCGGCTCTACAGCCCCCAGGAGGAGCCACAGGTCGCGGTAAATCTTGCCTTACCGAGGGAACACCAGCGGGAGGCAAATCTATAATTATAATAAAAACATATCATCCATTTTCTCCAAGAGACCAAACAAAAAAATCATGGTCATTAATATAATATATATAATTTTATACGTTGTACGTATTTCGCTCCTATCGGAGCATCATCAGGCCTAGAGATCTACACCTACACATATCACATTACAATGTTGTAATGTTCCGATGCCCCTATAGGAGCGAAACACGTCTAGCGTATAAAATTATATACAGGTTGTTCCATTGATCATGTTACAAACTTCTAGGGTAGGAAACGTAAAAAAAAAGAAAAGCTCAATTATGAACATGGATCCGAAAATGCTTCCTCAGGGAGCTAGAGCTCTTTGAAGATAACCTTTAGAAACCAGTTTTCGTTTTATAGCTTCGGAACTACTTTAGCTACTGCAACCAATTTTGGGACATATTTTTTAAGTCTACTAAATACAAATAATTTTAACTAGGGGGATATTTGGTAAATTTAACCCCATTTCCCTAAGACTTCAATTTCTGCCCATTTTTCTGGATATCATCTGGGATTATGATACTCCTATGCCTTTTGCATAAAAACGGTACTCTCAGCAAAAATCGCTAAATATCACCGTTTTTGTAAAAATTGACTAAAAGTAAATTAAGATACAGCACCAGAATTAATTATTTTATTATTTATTAATGCTAAAGGTCATTTCCCGAAAAGCGATAGTGCATGTTAACAAATTTCGAGAATAATTCAGGACTGAACTTTTAACTTTCTGCTGGACGTCCCACAATACCGTGCAAGCAAGTAATTTTAAAAATTACATAAATTTATATCTACCATATCAAAAATTCTTTTAACCCAGATAAAATGTTACATTTAAAATGTAATAAAATCACCCACAAATAGATTCAATTAAATTTTCTTAATACAGTCCTAGAGTAGAAAGAAGCCACAACCCGTAAAAAGATTTATATTTTAGGACGCATCCTAGTACTAGTACCGTGACTTGGAGTTTTTATTTTTGTTTTGTCTCTAATTAGAAGAAGATCATTTAGGAAAAAACAAAATCTGAAAAACTTACTGGTATTATTTATGAACAAATAGTCGCAACTGGCGGCCTGAGAAGTGGAGATGTAATATTTGCTTTTTTCTGGGATATCTGGAAGAGAAAAAAAAGTTTAATCTTTTCTTCTTCAAGCAGAAATCACTGTACCATCGATTCTTCTTATATCGTTTGGATCCTTGTTAATGTCAAGAAGATCAATAAATTTCCTATAAATAACTTTACCGTCTGAGATGTAGTTGAGGTGATCACAAAGATATTTCAGCTCATTTGGTAACAAAATGTGATAATATCCGAATATTTCATATAAAATTTCGAGGGGTAATAGGCCAGACTTTAACTAAAACTAAAATTCTTAATACCTATACTATGATTGCTCATAAATATTTACAGTATCCAAATGCAAAGCTCTTTTAAAGGTTTCCTGTAAATTAAACCCATGTTTCGTCTTTTCTTTGATTAAAATCCGCACCTTATTGAGAGACGCCAGCCATTCATAAAAATCCCTCTTAAAAACGCACGGCTGGACATTTGAATCCTTTAAAAGATCCTCAACAGTGTAAAAGTCTTGTTTGGAAGGATCTCCGAAGACGTGGCCTTTTGGTACACAATCAATATTGTTATTCCTTAAAAAAAAGTGCGGGGTATAATGATTAAAAGATTTGAAAAATTCACTTACGGTGCGAGCACTTTCCCCAGTTGCGGTTTGGTCCTATTAAAAAAATCTGACTGATATTTGTTGGCGTGGACGAGCGGCTCTTTTTTGTACCAATCGCAGGCGCATTTCACCCATATTCCTCTAGGGTCGTATTTAGTTCTTCCGCCGAAGCATTTATGAGAATCGTAGGGCGGGCTTCTATATCTAAATAAGTTTTAAATTACATGAAAAGTAGTGCCAAAATTAGTCGGTGAAAAACAAAACTTTGAGAACTAAGAGACCAACAGCAATATAGGAAGGTTGTGGCAGAGATTTGAAGAAACTTTCGTGATGTGAGAGAAAGACATACTGGTTAAACAAGAGCAACAGAACCTATACATGATCACCAACATTAATGAAATAAAAATCACCGTAGTCTCAGGTTTTTACAAATTCTCAAGCAATTGCTTAATAGACATAGCCTTCTGCATCCATCAAGAATCAGAAAAGTTCTCGTTGGCTTAAAAAAAAAGATAACAATCTTGTTATGTTCAAAGCTAATAAAGGTAGTTGTTTAGAAATTATAGATCAACTAACTATTTTCAAAACATAATAAAGTTTTCACAAGATAACAATTTTATCGAATTATCTAATAATACTCGTCCCTCTTTTATAAATAAAAACTAAAAAATGTGAATTTGTTATTAAAAAATACTGGGGCCAAAAAAAAACTAACTGTGACCAATCCTTGCATTCCTAGACTTTATGGTTTGCCAAAAATCAACAAACATGACATTCCCATTCGTGCTGTCGTTAGTTTCACAAACACACGCTTCAAAACTTCTTAGCTCTTCTTGTTTAAAGGATAAAACTATTAAATAAGATCTTTCATTATGGTATAAGAGGTCCGGGTTATAAATGGCTTGAATCATATTTGACAGGTAGAACCCAGGCTCACAGTGCTTCGACCAATGGACCAAAATCGAAAAAGTGACTTGTTTTTCAGAAGTATTTAAATATAAGGTCTTAAAGACCACAAACTAATAGCCACTATTCCACAAAAATGTTATTGCAAATAGCATTTTTTGTTTATAAATATTTGCGCCAAAAATAATAAAATCTCGTGTGTTGACCAGTACCTTTTTGTTATTAAAACTTGAGTATACTTTGTTCGTGTTTCAAGACAAGCGGTTAAAAGTTGAAATCTTTTTTAAACATGGACAGTGTACAACAAGGTATGTACTTTAATATCATGTATTAAAAAATTTAAAAGTCGTTTATCATTTAACCATAATAAATGTAAAAGTAGTTTGCAATTATTTTATATTTCTCTTTAAATTTGAAACTTTGAAAAGGCATATAAAAAAAGCCTCTTAAAACCATTTGTAGTTTTTACATTTTATTGTTAATACATTTATATATTATCATTTCATATATAGTTTATCTGCGACGAAGCTTTAAATATTTTTTTTTCAGAGGATGTCAAATCAATAAAGAAAGCGGATCTTTTTGCGACATGGCCATCGGAATTAAAATCCAAAACTATTTATTTATGAAAAAATCCATTCCCTTTTAAATTTGAGCAATCCCTTGCCTCAAGTTGAAACTCACTTCACCAAGCAAAGCAGAAATAAAATTAATGACCTTAATAATTTTATTTTAAAATTTCAAAACGGAACTACTTGTATAGTATCATTTAAAATATTGTTCACTATGATGGATGGTAGTGTAGCAAATATTCTCTCTGACACAAACGCAATATCCAGATGCATCATCTGTGGATCAAGTCCGAAAGAAATGAGTTTGCCAAATACCAACCGTCCTTCAAAAGTAGAAAACTATAGCTTTGGTTTGTCCACATTACACTGCTGGATTTTTTGTGTGCTTACTTCACATTAGTTATCGATTGCAAATAAGATCTTGGCAAGTTAAAGGAGCAGAAAATAAGCAAATAGTGGAAAACAACAAAAAGAAAATACAGTCAGATTTGAAATAAAAAATGGGCCTGATTATGGACAAACCAAAGCAAGGATACGGGTCAAGCAACGATGGCAATACAGCTCCCTTTTTTTACAATCCAGACTTAAGCTCTGAAATAACAGAAATAGACAAGCGTCTTATAATAAATTTTTCGACTATTCTTGGAACTCTTTCTAGTGGCTGTCACATTCAGGTACTAGAGTTTAAGAAACTTTTAGATGAGACTAAACAATTATATTTAGATTTATATAATTGGTATTACATGCCAAGTAGGCATAAGGTTCTGGTACACGGATCTGAAATACTTGATTCATTTCCTTTACTTATAGGACAACTTTCCGAGGATGCTTTAGAAGCGAGGCATAAAGAGGCAAGAAAATATCGATTATTTCACACCCGCAAGTATTCTAGAACAAAATGTAATATGGATTTATTAAAAATACTACTTTTAACATCAGAGCCCATTATCTCATCGCAAAGGACAGTCACTTCAAAAAAAAATGAGAATCTAAACCGGGAAGTCGAAAAATATATTATACGAGAGGAAAGGACATTAATTGATGATATAGACATAAATTAAGAAGATTCTGTCAGCAGTGATTTTAGCGATAATTCTGATTCAGAATAATTTTCCTTAAACCTATATATAATATGTGTACATATTTTCCATATCTTTTTTAAGTTAAGATTTTTTTGTTATAGTTTTCAGTTTTAGTTAAAATACAAACAAAATTTTAGTTTTGATTAGATTAATTTTCACATAAAACCTTAAAGCATTTTCATGCTTAGTATTAGTACTGTTTATTTTTTGCTAAATTTAGGAGTTATTTTTTCCCAGTTTTTACATTTATTATTTGTATCTATAATATTTTTTGCCGTATTTCCTTTTGTGAAAAAGTTGTGTGTATATACCTTTTTATTAATGTTTTAAATACATTATATGTATAGTGATGTATTTAAAACATTAAGTGAGTTTTTTTTGGACTAAATTTCTCTCGTAAGAAATACCAGCATACTAAAGGTTGCGAAAAAGAAATCAACTTTTACACTTATGGAAGTTATAGATATCGTGTACTTTAAATTTGTTATGGAATTGTATTGTTGTTATTAAAAGTTAAGTAAATAATTTAATTTTTATAGGGTAAATCGGCAAGTTACTGTTATTTTTTTATAAGAAAACTAAAAAGCAACATTTTTATTTGTCCAGCTCTTAATGTATTGGTTGCATATTTCCCTGTAACATTAGATATTAAATTCTCTAAATTCTTTCAATGAAAGGGCCTTTTATTTGTGCAAAGTTGCATAAGTTTCGGAGCATTATGCTTAGCCCAATAGAAGTAACTGATTTTTGTCCCAAGGTCCTATATACTCGAAGCACTGTGAGGCTGTTAGATTGAGAGTTAGTGGTCAGTGGTCATATCTGATTAGGCAACTGTCGTCACTGGGGTTCCACATGGTAGTGTTCTTGGGCCCGTTTTATTTTTACTTTTTATTAATGACTTGCCTCTTCTGGTTAATGACAGCTACATAACACTTTTTGCCGACGATACATCAGCAGTTGTCTCGGGTACTTACTATCAGTCTATCCGCTCAAAAGCCACCTAGTGTATAGCTGATATTGCGGGGTGGTGCCATAAAAATGGTCTTTGTTTGAATAGTTTGAAAACCAATTTCATTGTTTTCACTCCGATTCGAGCTATTCAGGACCGGAGCTTACTCCTTAGAGAGCAGTCATCAAGTAGCCTCATCCAACAACACTCCACCAAGATCTTGGGAATTGTAATTGATAGACATCTATCGTGGGATCCTTAGGTGGAATCTGTGTGCAATAGATTATCCCGCAGCAATTATGCCATCTTGCAACTTCGAGACTATGTGGATGCATATACACTTAAAAGCTTTTATTATGCCTCAGTGCATTCCACTCTATCCTAAACCTTATTAGCTTGGGGTAATTCCTCCAGTATTGGGAGAGTGCTAATAAGTCAAAAGCGCAAACAATCAAAACTTGCCGTGGTACTTTTAAATAGAAAAAAATCCTAACTATAATTAATATCTATATCTTGGAGTACGCATGTCAAGTACATAAAAATCTTTCAAACTACATGAGATCTCGAGATCTTAATTTTTATAAAACTCGAAATGCAGATAAATTATACATCCCTTTTACCCGGTTGTCGCAGGTACAGGATGGTCCGGAAATTACATCTCTCAAAATTTTTAATCATCTTCCATGTAGATTAAAGACTTTCCAACTTTTAAGAGGGCTCTTAAGACCATGTTAGCTGACTGTCCTTTTTACTCGTTGATAGAGTTCTTTAACTGTAGATTTTTTTTTTTTTAATCTCATCCATTCTTCTCTAAGAGACCAATATACAAAATTGACGAAAAACAAATAAAAACACCGTGACTTTGTGTTTTTATTTGTAGATTTATTGACTAAATTAAGTTAAATTTGTTTCCTTTCATATCTTTGTAATTTTATACTATTTTTATTAGCATTGTAGTTTTTTATTGACAATTCCTATACATTGTTATGATGTCGATGGAAATAAATGATTTGATTTGATAATAAGTTTGCTAGTCAATTAATACGCCTTGCTTTCAAGGGCAATCCACTTTCACCACTCTTAGTTGACTTACTTCTAGATAATATAGAGAGAACTTCCGTTTCTATATTGTTGAATGAAAATAAAATTTTAAACTGGTTTAGATACGTGGACGATTGTTTCACAATAGTTCCCATCGATCCTTTAAACATTCCTAATTTTCTTATAATTTATACCCATTAAATGGTTGGTCATTCAGAGAAAAGCAGGGAATATCCCGTGCGATCTGAAGTTTGATTGTTCGCCAGGAACTCATGTTTACCGATGGCGCAGTATAACGATATTAGAACCACTGATTCTCCGTCACTTCGGAATGACACCAAAGGCACACCACAAGTGACGCGTGGAAGATCAGTGAATCTTCCGGAATCATGGTCGCCCGAGTATCTAAGGAGGCGCGTGGCCGCTTTGAGTCAGTTGACAGTTCAGTGCAGTGCAGTTCGAAATATTGGCAATATAATTTAAATCATTTATAAAATTTAAATTGTTTACAACAACAGTGAGCGTCGAATTTCAAAGTAGCCAGGGGTATTCCGCGAGCCACTAGTGTATTAAAAGTATGAATATAGTATGAATCGTTTTTCTTATAGTATGAATTGTTTTTGCGCTATATTTAAAGGACGACACGAAAATTAACGTAGTTATAACGCCGGCAAATATTTAGAAAATTAACGCGAAAATTTTGCTAAAAAACCTGAAAATTGTTGACCAAACTATGAGCATGAAAAACAAAATCCTACAACTTCTCATCAGGACATCGAACCAGGATTAGCTAATGATAGAAATAGATTCTGAATCTGATGACTTATCTTTTTCAGATTAGATCACTGTTAAGAAGAGAATAAAATTTTTTTATGTTGTTTAATCAAAGAAATTTTGATTTTCTATATATAAAAAACACTGTTGTTTCTTCTCATATTTTGATTAATTCCATGATCCTTAATAGCCTATTCTCAAGAATATTCTTCGATTTTTAATTCTGGAGAATTTTCCATCAGCATTATACTATTAATATTAAACAAAAGTTATTCTCCTCCTAGGTCTTTATGGTTATTCGAGTGTCGAATAAATTGAATAATGTTTTGCCCAAGATATAGCCACGCCTTTCATTAAGTTGACACGTGATAGATTTGTAACATAATGCTACTGCCAAATGTGACACGCATACCAGGGAAAGGTAAAAAATACCAATTCAAGTTAAACAAGAATAGCTAGTAGAACATTAATAATTAATAAAAAGAAATCCGTATTGAGCCTTTGACCAACCTTTGCGAATTTAAAAGAGAACCTTGCAACATAAAGTAAACAACAACTTTTATCACCAAAGATATCGCTGAAAGGCTCTCGCCAACTATTTTGCAGTCTATTTGGCAATATTGTATCTATTGAAAACTAGACTGTATACAGGGTGTCAATTTGAAATGGTACCACCAGCTATATTTCTGCCCCTGTATGAAAATTTCCAAAAACACGTCAAATTTATTGTTGAGGGTGACATTGTTTAGGTTAGAATACAATCAAATTGCAGCAGCCCTCTGGCTTGGGCGGACATAGCCTCTAAAATCTTAAATGGAAGGGGGGTCGAGTGATCGTCTCATTTTGAAGGTCGTTTAATTACCTTTTCAAAAATACCACATATAAGTCAACTTTTTTGATTGAGAAGTTTACGAAGAATCAAGCAAACATGATAGATTTCCTTAACTAGTACTTGCGTGGTAATTACTTTAGTAACGATTGACAAATTAGTTAAAAAGTTGTCAAAAAAACTTAAAAAAGTCAAGCTCTTGTGTGCTTGTTATGCGCTCTTAAGTATTTTTTAAAAAATGGTGTTTTTTAAAAATCTTGAGCAAAGAACGAAAATTATTCTTATTTACGGGGGCGAAGTCAAAAATGTGCAAGAAGAACGGCAGCATTGTTTAACAAAAGATATCCTAATAGTCAATTAAATCATAAATATGTTTTAAAATTAATTGCTAAGTTTATGGAAACTGGTTTGCTTGCAAACAAAAAATAAGTAATCGTCGTGTTTTGGATGAATTTGCACAATTGGAAGTTTTAGCCTTCTACATCACTTCGCAGTCTGTCACGCCAAGTAGGAATGTCTCACGAAACAGTAAGAAAGCACTAAAGTGACATCAATTTCACCCGTATAAAATGCAAATTCTTCAACAGCCTTTTGATGACGATTTTGATAAAAGAATTGAGTTTTGTGAAATAATGACTAATTTTATAAACGAAAACCAAAATATTTTACAGAATATTTGCTTTACAGATGAGTGTTCATTTTTTTTTACCTGGAAATGTGAACAAACAAAATTATCGCTACTGGAATAATGAAAATTCGCGAATTTTTAGAGAAGGTCACACGCAGTATCCAAAGAAGATAAACGTTTGGGATCATATTCTTGGAAATTCTATTATAGGACCATTGAAGAAAATCTAACCGGTGAATTCTACCTTAATCTGCTGGAAGACATAATAGACCCCCTAATAACATCTAGCTTAGAAAATCAAACTGATGCAGCGGGAAATATGATTTTACAAGAAAATTTAATACACTTCCAACAAGATGGAGCTCCACCACACTATTTTCTTCCGGTAAGAGAGTGATTAAATGATAGATTTCCTGGCAGAGGGATTGGTCGACGGGGAGCAATTGAATGGCCACCACGATCACCCGATTTATAACCTTTAGATTTTTTTGCATTAAAAATGTGCAAATATGCATGCATTAAAAGCATTTAACATCAATTATTTTTAAAACACAACCTAGTAATTTGAAAGATTTAAAAAGAAGAATCACAGCTGCGTATAGAGAAATCCAGGCAGAAGTTTTTCAACATGTTAGAAAGGAGTTTGAGAGCAGACTTTCTTACTGTTTGGAAAAAAAATGGACAACATTTTGAACATTTTATAAATTAAGTTACCTTTTATTACTTTTTATGTTCTATTTCATTACAATAGTTATTACTTAAAAAAATAAATATCTTAACGGTTTTAATTTGTTTCTTTACTTAAGTATTACCAAAAAGATAAAGTATGTAGTATCTTTGAAAAGGTAATTAAAAGACCTTTGAAATGAGGTATCACTCGACCTCCCTTTCCATTTAAGATTTTAGGGGTTATGCCTGCCTCCGCCAGAGGGCTGCTGCAATTTGATTGTAAACTAACTGAAGAAATGTCTCCCTCAAAATAAACTTGACGTGTTTTTGTAAATTTTTAAATTTTATTCAGGGGCGGAAATATAGAGGGTGGTACCTTTTCATATTGACACCCTGTATATGTCTATTGACAAATAGACTGCACAATAGATTATTAGTGAAGTTTTTAATTAAGAAGAAAAATTAAATTCTTTATTACCCCCTACAGATTCTCTCAGAAGGATTGTAGTCATCGTGAGTCTTCTTATACATCTCATGACCAACCTGACTTTCTCTTAAAACCTCATATGGTCCTTTTGGCGGGTTCACCAATTCTTTTACTGTTATATCTAGAAAAAAAAACAAAACATTTATCAAAATCAATATCAATTCCTACATTTGTGGTTCTTACCCTTTTTCGAAGGTTCACCAAAAGTAGTTTCCACCGGGATCATTCCAATTGGTAATCCTGGAGTAGGGTCTCTACTTTTTCCAATTTGGGCGTTCCAATATGAAGAATAGGGTGTATCTTTTAGGTCTTGGATTAGCTGTTGATATCTTGTCATTGTTGGAGGTCTTAGAATCGTACTAATCTATCAAATATTTTTTGTAAAATGCATTAAAATATAGAATAATTATGGAAGTTTCATATAATATAATCTGTAATCCTTTTTTCGAATGTAAGATTTATTTTTAGTATGTATTTAAGGATAAGGATAATATATTACTTGATATCTTGCATCCATGTATTATTAGTACCTATAATCAATCTGGTATTTGAAAATCAGCTAAGGCATAAAAATCCTTTATTAAAAGCTAAACATGATTTTCTAGTATAGTCAATGTAACATAACATAAAGAGTAAAGATGTGCACATATTAGTATCATAGCGAGTTCTGCGAATGATACCCCCTCGTTCGATCTATTTGGTCGCTTTATTAATGTTACGCACTACTTTTCAGTTTTTAGTGAAGGTTCAGTATTCTACTTATAAATTCTTCCCCAAACATCATGCTATAAGACTTCGTAAATCATTTTATTGTCAGAGAAATAATTTTTAATATTTTTTTATTACATAAATAGGAGGTTAAAAAGTAGCCATTTGATTTACATTATCCAAAACTTTTATTTTTTAAAAACTTCATCCGCCAAGTGTCTTCCAATGGCACTTATGCATTGTTGGAGTAGATCCTGAAAGTTTTGCATAGTTCTTTCTTTCCAGGATATCGACAGGTATTGCTGCAATCTCGTACGAACCTGTTGTTTAAGGTATGGGGTTGTCCTAGGTGGGTCTGACGCAAACAATTTTGTCTTTAGGTATCCCCACAAAAAAAAGTCGCAAGCAGTTAAGTCGAGGGACCGAGGTGGCCAACTGATATCACCGTTTCGAGAAACTAGACACTATAGCGTTTTATTTTTCTATTCCTTATGTTCACTAACGCTCCTTTGACATTTCATTAATTTCAATAATTACATTAATAATTTCAGTCAACTTCTTTAAATTCACACTGTCAACGACACATTACTACTGTAACGCATCACTCTCCTAGTTTAATTATTCATGCTGTTGACACTTCTGTCCGTCACTTCTCTGATTGGTCATAATTAATATTTTCTCTGACTGGCTGATATTGACAGCTCAGGCGACAGGTGGGGTCCTTATCGATTTAGTCGGTACTGCGTCTATTTTTCGACCACTTGTTCTCGTGTTGCAGGTAGGAGCGCACGTAAAAGGCCAGTTTTTTATTTCCGAAGTTTGTGAAGCAGGAAGTGGCCAATATGGTTTATAATCCAGTCCGGATAGCTGAGCTACAAATGGCATACATTCACAGCCTCGGTTTTGAAGGCTAGCCGTTCATTTCTTGGAGGAATATACAGGCCAGTTTACAGGCCACCCTTATTTAAATTTTTATTAATATACCTTTAATCAATTAATAATTAACAATTATCTTTTATCCATTAACAATTTAATTTACATTTAATTGTTAATTGAAACCTATATACCAAGTCTTTTTCTTAGTTTTCTTTCATTTATAAAAAAAAAACTAAGTGGCGCCCTCTTATTTAATAGTTATAATCAAGTTTAGATTCTTTAATAGCCAGTCATAAGTGAACCTTCGAAGAATCCCAAGCCTCCAATAATTCTGAGCAAACTCTTGGCAAAATAGTAATACTGTAAAGTTAACGCCACAAGACCTTGAACCATAGTTCTTGCAGTGTGGTTTATTGCCCCCCTCCTGTTGAAAAAGTGTGCTTTCAATTACTGGAAAATGGTCAAGTCGTGTGAGGAAGTTTTGAATCATTGCAGCGTATCGCTCAGAAGTAACGGTAATGGTATTTTCAATATCATCCTAAAAAAATATGGACCGACGATTCCATTTGCTGAAACTGCACATCGCATACTGTCACTTTTTGAGCATGAAGTGTTGTTCGTGAAGCAAACGAGGGTTTTCCTGGGTCCAGTATCTACAGTTTTGTTTATTAACTATCAGAAGTTGTTGGCACGCGAGTGGTTTTAACCATTAGATAACTGCTACCACTACGGTAGTTCAAGAGATTCCAGTACGTTTCTATTTACTTATGCTCCAGATGATGCTCGAGATGGTCGGAAAACACAAACGGAAGAAGCCACCACATCTAGTAACGAAACAAATCCGGAATCTCCAGTAGCATCTTGCTCGGGCCTTAATAGCGACGCATCCCCCAAAAACGGACAAGGAAACCCTGAAGGAGCTGTATCTGATGAAATGAAGTCTACCGAAGAGGTCGTGTATATTGAAATTATAAATCTAGAAGAGGCTGAAGAGAAATCCAATAAACCAGTGAATGTTTAATTATTTGATCGTCACTTCTTGATATTACTATCAATTTAATGTCCTTTCTATCAATGTAGATCTCCGTCCATTAAAGAACAGATTAAACAGATTAAACTATCTGAATGGTGAAACTCTGATAGCAATATTAACACTTAATAAAATAATTTAATACATTGCTACATATTAGCTATTTTACAATATTATATGATATGATAAAGTTTTTTTTTAAACTTTAGATAAGATGATTTATTTATTATCAATTCATAGTTCGACTCCTATATACGCATATAAAAAACGAAACTGCAATATATTGTATAGTTACAATATCTTTAAAATTTATCGTGTTTATATATTATAATTGACTAATAAGTAGTAACAGTTAAAAATGGTGCCTGTGGTTTTTCTGGATCTGTATAAACTAGATACTTTTATTAAGAACAAAGCAAGTAGGATATTGCATATAAAAACGTTTGATACAGAGTTGGAAAAGTTAAGAATTCAAAGTGTGATCAAAGATCTTAACCTTGGTGAGTACAATCATTATCTCGACCCAGAAAATCAGCTCTTTCTGGATTGGTATGAGCTAAAACTGTTCTTAGAAGATAAATCATCGAAAACAAGTCAATGGAGCGGATTAGTTTTAGTTTTTCTTGATCTGTCCCACGTAGATCCAACGGATCCAGATTACTCCTTGAAACTAAAACAATTAAATGATTATGTACTAACCGGAAGCTTTGCAAAAGTTATTATAATAAGTAGCACGAATGGCACCGAGCAGAATTTAGAAAAATATTTCGAAAGTCTTGATTATTATTTCAGTGAGAATATAAGCAACACGATACACTACGGCCATCTCACCAAAAAAGTAAAGACAGATTTATTAAATTTACCATGTATCTTAAAGGAAAATAAGTTATTCAGCCTGAAAGAGTTTTTGCACATTGATAGCGTTGATAATCCGAGATTAAGAAAGTTATTCGATGCTGATATGTTAAAAACCATGCTCACCAACGAAAATCAACTTTACTCAGATCAAAACAATTATGGCATTTATTCCAGTTATCCAGAGTTTTATGTGAAGCGAAAGTTTGTTGAATACCGCATAGGAACTACTGCAATAAAAAACTTACTCACCAATCCTAGGGAATTTTGTGGGTTAATTATTATCAGTGGTTTTAATAATACATCGGAGCTTATTAACCTTTTAGACGCTTCTACTAAAGATATTAGGAAAATACAAAAAATTAGGCATTTATTAGTATATAAAACGTTGTATCATGCATATCGCATATTTAATTTTGTAAAACTAGACGTAGAAATGATAATTTTTTTAAGATATTGCAGTAAAAAAGGTTTCACTTGTGTAAATACCAAAGGGTATGTAAACAATTTTAAAGATTTGTTTACAGAAAAAACAGATTTTAACGAGCGTGATTTAGTACAAAAAAAACTGTTGATACTAAGCGGTCCTGCTGGGATAGGAAAAACTTCCACCTTGATTTATTTATGCGATTTACTTAACTCTCGCAGATGGGCTATTTTTGTAGATTTATCCAAAAATCCAGCGGTTAAAGGGCTTCCATTAAATTTAACTCGGGAATCAACCGTTGACTTTTTATGGGCTTGGACTGATAAAAAAATGTTTACCAAAAAGTTGTTATATGATGCCCTTTTCGGCGAAAAATCCAAGCCTGTTTACTTATTAATGGATGAATTCAACAGAAGCATTCTACGTGAATCGTGGTTAAGGGTGCTGAGTTATTTAAATGTCTTCTCAAAAGCTTATATCTGGATAACTGCAAGGCCTATAGATGTGCCAGTTTTAGAAAAAACTTTATCCGTTTGCAGTACCAGTTTGACCGAAATAAGCGATATTCAACAGAAAGTTTATTTGACAAATTTCATTAAAAAACGGTTAAATATGACTAAAGTTGATTCTAAGTTTGTTGGGAATTTTGTTGAGCATAGCCAATACATTCTAACCTCACGTGAGGATATCTTTGGCAAGTTTTTGTTATTTAAAATGTTAATTGATGTTAACCTTAACTTCATAGAGGAGTATCATAAGGGTGCTGACCATCGTTTCTTTTTTCAAACCTTTTTCGATCCATTTGAAATTGTTGAAAAATATATATGTTATAAAGAAATTAATTTACGTTCATGGGAAGCCATGCAAAGAGTAATATTTCCGCAAAATAATTTTTTCCAATTTGATACATGTTCTATAACCGTTGCGGAATACTTAATGGCAAAAGAGCTCTATTCCCTCATGCTGACCACAGAATTGTCCCTAAAACTTATCAAGTTCTTGCTTACGGAGTGTTTAATAAAACCCCAATACATCTATGTAAGGGTATTTTTAAATGTTTTTTTCAGAGAGAAAGCCGTAATTAATGAGGACGTTTCAAGCATGATAAATAAATTATGGATTCAAGACAGTAGCATCTTTTTTAACGAAAACTCTGACTGGGCACTACCTGTATTAATCAAAGAAAACCTTTTTAATTTAGCTTCTTGGTTTTTATGCAAGGAGTTTATAAAACACAATGCACATATGATATCTTATCAAAAAGGGCGAGGCAAAACCGTATTGAATTTAGCAATTGAT
Organism: Anthonomus grandis grandis; assembly: GCF_022605725.1. Classification (NCBI taxonomy): domain Eukaryota; kingdom Metazoa; phylum Arthropoda; class Insecta; order Coleoptera; family Curculionidae; genus Anthonomus; species Anthonomus grandis. Next base: position 12,358,695 of record NC_065558.1, read on the forward strand.
AAGAAAAATACGAACATTTGCAACGCTATTCTCGACACGTACGTTCAAAAGCAACTAATATACGATACTCTAGATAACGGCAAACAATATAAAGGTCCTTTAAGGAAAATAAATAAATCTTGGGTGTTAGACACACTTCAAACATACGAAAATACCATGAATGAATTTAAACAATTGTATTCGACCATCACTCTTTGGAAAACCTATAAACATTCAGAACTTTTCTTAAGATGGTCGCATAACTTAGTACACTTTGCAGCAATGAACCGACTTAATGATATGTTAGAGCAGCTTATAAGAGAACAGATTTCTGTTGATGGTTTAGATACTAACAATGCCACAGCCCTTTACTATGCTTCTAAAGAAGGCTACATCGAAATCGTTCAAAAGTTAGTAGAGGCAGGTGCAAACGTGAATAACCAAACAAAGAAGTCCAAAACAGCCGTATTAATAAGCATTCAGAGGAAACTGTTTAATATAGCTTGTTATTTACTACAATTAGACCAGACAGACATTTTTTGGTGTGATGTAAAGGGCACATCTTATTTAGGGCAAGCAGCAAAGTTCGGATCTATTGAAATTGCTAAATTATTGCTGGCTAGAGGAAGTGATATTAACCATCGAGATAAATTGGGAATGAGCCCCCTTTCCTGGGCAGTGAAAATGGGTCATGTACATATAATTAATTTTTTAATTAGCCAGGGGGCCGATTGTTTCATTAGAGACAATATTCACTCAAATCTTATTCATATTGCCTTAAAAGCTCGAAAGTGGAATGTTGTAAAATACTTAACTTTTTGGCAAATTAATGTTGAATATGGCAATTTATATCGTGTAACACCCCTTCAATGTGCCGTAAAATTAAGGAATTGGGCTATTGTTAAGCATTTGGTTTTAGAAGGAGCTCCGATATATTCGGATTCTGTCAGTTCTGCCCTAAAAGGAAATCAATGGAATTTAGTAAGGATAATGCTGCAACAAAATGCCGATATAAGCAGTTTTACTGTTGATGAAAAAAATCAAATATTAGAACACTGTTTGCCTTCAGGAGATACCCATAATAAAATCTCTTATTTAATGCAATTAGGTAATGCTGATCTATTGAACACTTATATTATTAACATGTTATTTTGTGATGTAGATCTAGAATCCAAGTTATCTGAATTGTATGAAAAGCATTTAATAAATAAGAGTAAGTTATCCAAAAATATAAAGAATTTCATAGAAGAAAAACTCTATGAAATACGGGCTGCTAGAGGTCAACAAATCATAAAGATCAACAACGAATCATTAAAAGAACGTCTAAATTTGATTTGTGAAAATATTCGAGAGATTAAACAACATGACGAAAATGACACTCCTATTGACGACAAATTCATATCACACGCGGATGTCATAGCTCAGCAAATAGAAGTTATAGCACACCATGACAAAATTAAAAATGACTGTCCAGCTTTTAAACAGACACAGTTTTGCTTATTATTGTTTCTTAATTATTTTCGGGAAAAACCACAAGATTCCGTCTATTCGTTCGTTTTAAATCAATGTAAAATAATCGAGTATTTAAACTATCTTCTTGACGCCATTAGAAACTATTTAGAACAAGGAAATTTTACGTCACAAAATCAATCTTCGTTAAAATCAGATTTTAGACTTGTAAGAGACATTTATTCCCTGAAAACCATATGGTCACAGATAAAAACTACTCAGGACGAAACTCACCCAAGCCATGACGTAGAAGTATATGGGCTAATTCGTTGCTTACAAGTTATAGGAGAAAATGTAAAGAACACAGACGAACATCCAAATTTATCAGATGAAGTGCACAAACACCTTATGTACTATGCTCCAACAAGTGTACAAAAAATACTCACCAGACTTCGTGATTCGATTCGCCATCCCAAACTGCTAATGGAAAGAATAAAGTTTGAAAAACGAATTTTACATGAAAAAGAGGTATACCAAAGCGTAAAAAATGATTTAAAAAAAATTCTTGTAGACATTGAACTTATATTATACAAGAAAAAAGCAGAGGCGATTAACATATTTTTGAAAAATTCTGACGAGTGTATGTGCGATGTTAAGTTTAAAAAAATTACACGGCATTTCGCATTGGTCCGTTTCAATCATTCTTACGATGATGAGGTTTATATTTATGAAGAAATTGAAACTACAAAAACTTCAATCGAGAAGCTAAAACAACTATTGAAGAACAATATCAATCAAAAAAATAGCTTGAAAAAGATCGAAAATGACATTACCCAATTCTTGGAAGAAACTAAAACATATGTTAAACGTGTGAAGAATGAATATTGCGGAACATGGTTCGATTTACCCACTTTGCTAAATACACGAAACAGTATCTACTTAAATACTCAAATAAGACTTATAGAAAAATTGGCAACTTACTTTAATCGACCGGCATTGCATTGTAGCATAATATTATTTGAAATGATGGAGACAAATAAAAAAGAACTGCAGAACAATCCGCAAGACCAAGAAAAAATCCAGATAAATAATATTTTAGGTAACTTGTTATACCTGATACAATTTCAGATGTATAGAGCAGAAAAACTTGAGGAAATCCAAGGCACTTTGGTAATTTCAGAAAAAGAAACTCCAGAAGAAGAAAAGATTTCACTCCTGGATGAAATTTTTAATGATATAAGAAATAACATCAAGAATCAAGAAACCGTTACTCAGTTTGACAGTTTTATTAATGATACCAAAGAGAACCATTCCATTTTAACTTCTATCAATAAAACTTCAAATTCGCCAGATGATTTGATAGAAAAATTATCTAACAAAAAATTAAAATCACAACTAAGACGTCAAAAAAAAAGGAAACCACAATCATTTACAACACTAGTAGCGGAATTAAATTTGTATGGAAAAATCCTTAAAAATATTACAAATATCAAAAAGAACTATTATGACTTATTAGAAGCGATTGAACAGTATTTTGCTTCAATCGATAATGCTGAAGTTAGTATCGCTGTAAATGATTTTAAAAATGACCAAATAAAGCTAATTGCAAATTTCTATAAAAATAAATTTAAAATATTAGATTCAATTGTGAAGAATGGCTACGATCTTGACAAGCCCTTAGTGCGAGCCGCAATGGAAATATTATTACTTGACATATTAAATTACTTAGACGACAGAAGATGCATCCAAAAATACTCTACATCCTACGAAGAGTTTTCGCCTATTTTAATAAGTACTGCCCTACTCAATTATTTAGCACATGGGAATATTTTAACAGACTCATTGCCTTATGATCCACAACGTTCAATTTTAAACTGTATATGTTGGTTACGTAAACATTTTAGCCTGAACATAATTCGCAAACAAGTTGGGGTAGATAACAAACCTTATTTATTTAAAGAAAATATCTCAAATAAATTTATTAAGTTACAGGGCCAAATAATTCCCCTTCCGAGCTACCATAAGTTATATCATATGTTTCTCGATGCGGCAGAAGTGGGAAATATTGCTTCGTTGAAATATATTTTAGATAATATATTATACGATATTAAAACCGGGGCATCGATGGTCCAGTTTGAAGGTTTCTTATGGCCAGCTATATTTTATGCCTCGGTTAACGGCCACAGAACTATTGTTCTCGAGTTAATTGGTCGAGTTGATAAAAGTCATCAATGTTCGAAACAATCCAGCCTTCTAATAAGATTAGCTAAACAAACTGTTGCACGGTTGGATGTGGAAACTTGGAACGCAAGTAATAATTACGACAATATAATCGCTTTGTTCCATCAAACTTGTCTCCAAGAAGCTGTAAAGAGCGACAAACAAATTGTCGAAGATTTACTTAAATATTGTGATGCCGATACTCGAGATTGTTCTGATAATACCGCTCTCATTATTGCTGCTGAAGCTGGACGCATTGATAGTGTTGGAGTATTGTTAAGTCATGCGGCTGACGTAAATGCTAAAAATTTTGTTTCGAGAACTGCTCTTCAACATGCCATCCTACATGGTCACGAAAATATTGCAAAATTATTGATCGATAGCGGAGCCAATGTTGAAGATTTGGACGGATATGGGCTTAGTGCACTTGCCTACTCGATTACGTATAGCTCGGAAAATACCGTTAATCATCTGTTACAGTATGTCCATGTAGACACAATTTGTAGTGATAATAATTCTACTGCCCTTCATGTAGCTGCTGAAAACGGACGCGAAGATATCTTAATTTTATTAATTCAAAAAGGAGCTGATGTTAACGCGATCAATAACCATGGCTCGACAGCATTAGAGCTAGCTATATCTAAGGACCATAAGAATATTGCCACAAAGTTACTTAACTTGAAAGATATAGATTTTAATACGAAAAATATTAATCAACATGATGCTTTGTATTTAGCTGCTGAAAATAACATGACTGAAATTGTCGAAATATTACTTAGAAATGGTGCTCAAATTGAATCTTTTGATAAAAATAATCGGACAGCCCTACATACATCCGCGGAAAATGGATGTATAACTGTTGTCGAGCTGCTTTTAGACAAACATGCCAACTTATATGCTACTGACGTGAGTGGTAATACGGCACTTCATCTCGCTATTTACAGCAATCAAAAAAGGGTGGTGGAATTATTACTTAAACGCACTAACGATTCCGCTTTTATAAACGCAATTAATATAAATTGTTACACGCCTTTACACATATCTGCTAATTATGGCCAACACAATTTGGTAGAATTATTAATTGATAACGGTGCCGAGTTTAATGTTAAAGACGAGAACAATAATACCGCCCTTCATATGGCGGCCATGGAAGGACATGACGATGTTGTAAAAAAACTATTATCAATTCCTAAAATTGCGCAACACATAAATGAAACCAATGGTAATCAAATAGCTCCCTTACATTTAGCAGCTTATTATGGCTTTGATAAAACAGTGAAGTGTTTATTAGAAAAGAACGCAAAAGTAGACGTTCGTGGATTAAATGACATGACTCCTTTACACTGTGCCGCTCAAAGTAACCACTATAATATTGTTAAAATCTTATTAAACGCCAAAGCGGATGTAAACGCTTTAACAAGTTTCAAAAATTCCGCAATATACTTCGCCGCCGCAAACGGATTTGAAAGGATCGTCAAGCTGTTGCTATTGCAAAACCCAAAACCAAATATAGATATTGTTGATGAATTCAATCGAAAGCCCCTTTGTGCGCCAACTGAATTTGGATTTTATAAAATCGTTAAGCTATTATTGTCACACGGAGCCAAACCAAATGGGAGTAACGCTCTGTTGGCAGCTGCAATGCACGGACACATAGAAACCGTTAAATTATTATTAGAATATGACATAATCGATACAGTAAATAGTGAATGTACGGCCCTATTTGCGGCGACTCAAGAAAATCAAACTGAAATTGCCTCCATGTTAATAGAAAATAAATCAGATATAAATTTTCTTTCTAAAAATAAATTCTCACCACTCTATATGGCCTCGTTAAATGGTAATAAGGAGATTTGCAAGAAACTCATTGAATCAGGAGTGAATGTAGATCTTAAAAATGAAAATGACATAACCGCCTTACATGTGGCTGCTGATAAAGGCTATTATACCATTGTCACATTACTGTTATCACATGGGGCAGATGTAAATGCTCTCACTGTTGCCAATAAGAGTGCTCTCCATTTTGCTAGCGAAAAAGGCCACAGAAAAATTGTTTCTTTGTTATTACAAAAGAAAGCACAAGTAAATGCGATCGTTGACGAATCGTTATTAACTCCATTGCACCTGGCAGCTACAAATGGTCACACAGCCACTGTAAAATTGTTGCTATCTAAAGGGGCTGATATTAATTCCATTACTCATGCACAATCGTTAGCACTACATTTGGCTTCTCAAAATGGACATCTGAAAGTAATTATGGTGTTATTAAATTCTTTCAAGGTGAATATTAATGCCAGAGATTCTGAAAAACGTACATCTTTATACTTAGCTACAATGTTTAATCGAAGAAGAGTAGTGGAATTATTGATTTCAAGAGGTGCGGATGCAAATATGTCGGATATACATCAGACGACACCATTACATATCGCAACAGTAAATAACTATAAAGATTTAATGAGTTTTTTGCTTAAGCATGGCTCCGATGTTAACTTATGTACGTATACACATAATTTAAGTACAATACATTTTACAGAATATGATAATGAAGGACATAATTATGTATCCGCTCTTCACATAGCTACTTATTGTTCCGACCATACAACTATGGACATTTTACTTAACCATCCCGATATCACGATAGATATTCAGGATATTAACAAACGGACGCCCCTGCATCATTCCGTTTTTCTCAATAGCCCTGTTTTTGCTGAAAAATTATTAAAGCACGGAGCCAATAAAAATATTGTCGACAACACATTGAATACCCCCATTTTGCTTTCAGTAGTATTACAACGAGAGAGTATTTTTAAAATATTGTTTGATCACAAAGCTGACGTCAATTTGGCTGACATAGAACTTAGAACGCCTCTACATTACTCCGTAACCCTGAATAACGAATATATTACAAAATTATTGTTAAAAAGGGTAGCTAACATAAACTGTCTGGATAAAAACAAAAGTACTTGTTTACATATTGCTACTAAGAATGGCTATTTGCCGATCGTAAAACTTTTATTACAATATGGTGCTTCTGTTAACTTAACTGATAACGCTTTAGGCACACCGCTTCATTATGCAGCTAAAAAGGTCGATTTAGACATTATTAAAATAATAATTGCTCGTGGGGCTAATGTAAATGCTCTTAATTCAAAGTGGGATATCCCCTTGATGCTATTATCTAACGTTCCTAACAAAAACACCGAAGAAACTGCTGAATTCATGATTAAATATGGAGCAGATATAAACGCTAGGAATATAAATCATATAACGAGTCTTCACGTAGCAGCTGCTCAAAATAATTTAGAAATGGCAATAGTTTTATTAAGGCACGGCGCTGATGTAAATATTATAGACACAAAATTACATACCGCCCTTCATTATTGCGCTGAAAATGGTAATAAACTTATTGCTGCATATTTAATTCAGAACGGAATCGATTTAAATGGAGTAACAATTGCTCAAGTAACTGCACTACATATTGGAGCTTTAAGCGGACATACGGGATTTGTTGATATATTATTGCGTTGCGGTGCTGCTGTTAATGTTACCGATGTGAACAGAAGAACTCCTTTACAGTATGCCACTGAGGCGGGTAATAAAGACATTGTTAAATCATTACTGGATAGAGGGGCCGATGTAAATAATCGTGATGTCGATCTGTGTACAGCATTACACAAGGCGTCAGAGTTGGGTCACATTGAAATTATTAAAATTTTACTGAAGAACAGTGCAGAAATCGATTTGATAGATATAAATGGATATACAGCACTTCATTACGGCGTTCAAAATCACCATGGAGAAATTGTCGAGGAACTACTTTCTTATGGAGCTAAAATAGATCATTCAAACATTTGTATCAAATGCACCTCTCTGCTCAACATTGCTTGCTCATTAGGACATACAGAAATAGTTAGAACGTTAATTAGATCTGGCGTAAAAACAGCTTTTACAGACATTTTTGGCCGTACGGCACTACATTATGCCACCCTTGATGGTCACATCCACATTACTGACATATTATTAACTCAAGAGGTAGATAAAGATGCACAAGACTATTCTGGCCAAACTGCTATTCACTACGCTGCGCAAAATTGTTTAGTAGATATCATAAAAAAATTAATAGAATCAGGGGCCAATGCAAATTTAACAAATGCAGAAAACCGTACTGCTTTGCATTATGCCGTCGAGTCTGGTAATGTAGATTTGGTAAACCTTTTACTTCCTGTAATTTCAAATATTAATTCGACCGATATCAGCGGCGAAACTGCCCTGCATATCGCCGTTGCGGGTAATCATAAGGATATTGTTAAACGTTTAATAGAGTACCATGCTGATGTGAATTTCGCATCACCGACGCTACAAGTGATGCCAATTCATTTGGCAACCACTGTCGGCGATGTAGAACTTGTCGAAATATTAGTGCAGAATGATGCTGATGTGACGGCCAGAGATATATACGGACGTACACCTTACAAAATAGCGGCTGAAATATTTGGGTCGGAATCGGAGTTTTGTCAAACCTTCTTTAACATTTTACTTGCTAAAATTGATATTGAAATGTAAAAAATTGTTTCTTTCAAATTGTTTTAAATTATTTAGTAATTCGATTAATAAAATGGTGTTAACATTTATTTATTTGAAAATGATTTTTAATTATATTATTGTCTTTAAGTAATAATAACATTCTAAATAGTTTTTTAATATAAAAAATATTAGATATTAATATTATAAAACTAAATTTCCTTTCTGATCCAACTAACATTGTGACGATTTGAATCCAAAACCTATTCATATTTTTTTTAACACCACGATCCAAACAAAATATATAAGCGCGTGATTTAATGATCTTGGGTATGGTCGCTGCCTTGTATAATTTGTTCTTCTAAAATGACATTAAACTGTAAAGTTTAAAAAGTTGAAGAAAAATAATTGAAGATATCAAAAACATCGTTCCTCGTACCAAGTATATTCTTCGAAGTTTATTATTATTATATCGCAATTAAGTTAAAATAATTCTAATTATTAAAGCGAAAAAAACTTTGATATACGTATCAAAATGTACTGATGTTTTGAATTTGATGAAAATATTCTCACAGCAGACTGTAAGAATATTTGGAAGACCCTAAGTTAAAAAAAAAACAGAAGCTTATTTCCCCATAATCAAGTACATTATTACTTGAATTTAAAATCCGAAAACCTAATTAAATTAAAAAAAATTCTAATTTACTCTTTTATTCAAAATTACTAAAACTTCCGTTCAAACATGATAAAATGAAGCATCCAAATTTACTTCACTTTTAAGTGTTTTATTCACAAATTGTAAGCTATATCCTAAACTCAGTAACTTTTGAGCTATAAAGTGTTGAAAATTGTCTTTAGGTGTCTTTAAAACCTTTAGAACCAAATTTGGGAGACTGTATAAAATTTCTAGAAAGTATTTAATATTAAGTACTGCTAGACTTTAAGTTATTATAGAATTAAAGTTGTTATACTGTAATGGTAAAATAATGTATATATGTTTATAAATAAAATTATAAAATAAATAACTATTTGTTTACTAATAAATTGACCATGCTAAAAAACACTTCTTTATGTTCGGTTTTTTTAAAAAGCCTAAAAGTAAATATGGAGATAAAATGCACGAAGAAGCTAAAGAAAACTTACTTAATGAGTTATGGATTTTTCTACTTATTGCGCTACACAAAAAAAATATTTCGTACGTAAATATGAACCCAGATAAATCTACACGGCAAGATTCCCAAAATATTATTTCCTGTCATACAAGTTTTTGGAGAAAAATTAAAAATAGTGAATTTAGGCCTGGATTTTAAACATGTATTTTTTCATTGATTTAAAAGTTATTTAGGTCAAAAACTGCATCCTGGAAATGCTAAAAAACGCGTGTTTTTTTGTAAGCGCAAAAATTACTAATTACCCCAACTTTCTTGAGAATAAAAATAAAACTGTAGAATAAAATCAAACTGTAGAATTTTTATCAGAAATAATTAACGAATTAGGAGCTAAAATAATCCTTGACACTTTCTGGAATTTCGGACACAAGTGTGATTTAGTCTAAATGTTTGGGCAGGTTGAATTTTGGGTCCTTATTTTATTAATGGAACTCTTAACGGAGATTCTTATTACCAGTTTTTAAGACGGGATATTAAAGACTATTTGGATAACATAATTCCTTTACAAAATTACTATATAGTCTTGTTTCATTCAGATGGTGCTTCCCCACACAATATAGGACAAGTTTCAAATTAAATAAAAACGTCCTGTAAGATGGTCGGAAAGGTCTCCTGATTTTAATGCTTAAGATACATTTTTATAGGGAACACTAAAAAATCGATCTTAGGAGGAGGAGATTTCAAAATATTACGGAGACGCAATTACCTATTATTAGGGAGTTTTTATTGACTATTTTGAGGGAGAATTTAGTCCCTTTTGAAATATTTACAGGTGTTTCAAAAATAATAAGCGTACAACCCTGAAGTATTGTGTGTGCCCTACTACGGTACTGCATTGCTAGTATTTCTGTCTATCTTGTATTTATAACGTGTAACATTTACTGACAGTTTAAATATTGGGTGGAATGCATAAAAAGTAGTATATGCTAATGCTTCAAGTATGTACTACATTTCTAAAGTTTATACTACACTAATGAAGCATTTACTACTCTCTGTAGCATATACTACTATGTACGCGATACATAGAAGAAGGTGCTATGCTTTGGAAGTATCTACTAGTTATAGTAGTATTTACTACAGTTTAAATGAAGTTGGTGTTTGACAAACTTCGGCCCCAGCAATCAAAGTGTTTTAGTAAAAAATGGCAGTTTTTATGGATGTGCATCGTCAAAAAGTATACAAACAAAAAAAAGAATACAATAATGACGATTTATATCAAAAATTATTTAGGTAATTACCATAAATTTAATAGATTTTTCTATCCCAATCATCTAATCACGCTTTGGTATTTTAGATTTAACAGAGAAAATGTAGAGTGGCTTCTACATTATTTTCTCCAAGATGATAATGAACCGGTGGAAACAAGGGGTGGAGCCCTGTCGCCGACTCGGAAAATTGAGGTTTTTTTGAGAAGTTTAGGTGTTTCTAGTAAATTAACTTTGTAATTTGAAAAATGTAAATAACTTTTCTTACAGGAGATCCTGGATTTCAGCAAGGAGTTGGTGTTGATGTAGACGTCAATCAAAGCACTGTTTCCAGAACCTTAGCCACGGTATCTAAAGCAATTTATTCAAAAAGAAACAATTGGATAAAGTTCCCCAACACTAACGAATTGCTTAGAGTTGCTATTAATGAAGGAGCACGTGGTGAGCGAATGCCCAGGGTTATAGGTGTTATTGACTGTACCCATGTAAAAATAACAAAACCATCTATTCACGGTGATGAATACGTGAACAGAAAAGGGGTATGCTAAATAAATGTTCAAGCTACTTATAATGCCCGAGAAATGTTTACAAGTGTGGATGCATCTTGGCCAGGCTTTGTACACGATAGTCGAATTTGGCGAAACTCCATAGTGCATGGAATTATTTATAATAATGTGCACGAAGCAGCTTTATTAGGTGATGAAGGATATGGTGTTGCTCCGTGGTTATTGACACCATATAAAAATCCAACTACACCAATGCAAGAAAATTATCATTTAATCCATGCAAAGCAACGATGTGTCATAGAGCGCTGCTTTGGTCAGTTAAAACGGCGTTTTCCAATGCTCCAGTATACTTTTTGCCTAAAAACTGAAAACATTCCAGAACATATTGTGAGTGCATTTGTACTTCACAATATAGCTAAAGATCTACAAGATCCATACCATGATTTTGATCGAATTGAGATGGAAATTCAGCATCCCAATGAACTAATGCCAGAGGGTAATCAAGCACAAATTCGAAATCAAGGTACACAGCGCAGAAATGAAGTTGCTGAGTTTTTATTTCGTAATGATAATTAACATACCTAATAATTTAAGTTATTATTATTATTATGATAATTATATTACTAAATAGGTAACTTATGAAATGTTAAATAATAAACTAAGTATAAAAAAGTAACAACTAAATAAACTAATTATTTCAATTTTAAGTTTGTGACAAAATATCAAACTATAAAAGAAATAAATGGATACTACACCTCATATTATATTTAAATTATGGGTTCATACGTAGATTTTATATTCCTGTTAATAATCCAACATGTCCCGCCTAATTAAATGGTCAAGTAACTGCCCACCAGCTTTGGCAAAATTTACCAATGCAATCGCGGCCCGTTCCTGAGCTTCGGCTGAAGACTGTTGAGCTCGAGAAGCAGAAATTTGGGCTTCGGCTGCTTCAATTTGTTTTCGTAGGTCTCTTGTAGTTGAATAAGTGTCTCCTCCTTATCAGCTGCTTTAGAACCTTTAGGTGTCATGACTTTAACTTGTTTGGAGCCAGATTTAGAACTGAGGAAGTCATCTTCACTGTTTTGAAAGGAAACATCAATCTCATTGCTTACACCGGCCTGACATGCACCTGGTACTCTGTGCAGAACTGGGTTTTCTCCTACATTCCATAAGTCGTAGAATTTTTTTTTGCCATTCCGTCAGTACAGTTCTTTTATTTCCAGTTTTTTTCAAGGCAACTATTTTCTTAACTTTTGTTTTCATGTTATTAAACTTTTTCAAAATTTGTTTTGTGTCTAGGTTTTTTCCCATTATTTTATTAAAACCAGTTGTTAATTTTTTTAGTGCATCTTCTTTTTCGTTTTTAATTTTTGGTGTCATCTTTTTATCAAATAAAATTTGATAACTTTCAAGTAGAGTAACAAATAATACTTGTTCGTTTTTATCATGTCCTAGCTCTTTTGTTGCATCGGAATCTGAAGAATCACTCTTAGTTAAACCAGTATTATAATCACTGAACTTTTAAAAAGTTTGAATCCGAACCGAATTACACGAACACACTTAATACTAATAGACGCACTGATAGAAAAACGAGTTTTGACAAGTGTCTTGTCAATTTTGAGAATTTTGACACGCGCTTACTGCGATACTAGTAGATACTTTTCTCTTAAGTAGTAGGTACTTCTGTTGGGCCATACAGTGTAGTATTTACTTCATAGGCGAAGTAGATACTTTTATGTAAAAGCAAATGCTACAAAGTAAATACTTTTTAGCGAAGCATTAGCATCTACTACTTTTTATGCATTCCACCTATTGTCTTGTCAGTTTATGCATAGCCTACTGTGGCAAATTTAGCTCTTTCCAAAAATTCAGGTTTTTAAAAATTAAAAATATTACTTGTCACATCATTACAAAGCGAATTTTGCAATGATAAAAAAAAACAAAAATTCAATATGGCACCTATGAGAAAAAACAAAGTTGATGATTGTTGGCAGAAGACGAAACGTCGTATTAAAAAATTTATCTTGTGATTTTTTCCGATAATCTTTGGAACCATTCGGATTTTTTAATTTTTTTTTTAATTTTTTTAGCTTATTGTTACGCTCAAAAAATCTCAATTTAACCATCTTCGTATCTCTCATAGATTCCGAGATGCCCATGTTGAGGGTCGAATTTGATATTCCCTTTATAATATATTGATTTGTATTGATCTGAAAGGTTGGCAAAAAAAATAATGGATGTATACAATAATAATTGTGTTTTAACGTTTAACTTGCTTTTATTGTTTAGTTATTATACCATAAATAATAGTAAATAATTTAACACCAGTTTCCTTTAAAAAAAATGAGGTTAAGTTAAATTTTCCTAGTATGAAATATAATAAATAAAAATAAATATACAGGGTGATAAAATAAATGTTTTTTTTTTAATTTTCATCATAAATTTAGCATTTATTCCTCGTTTTTAACAAAATTGGGACAATGAGTCCGTAAAAGTCCGTAACTTTTTTAGGCTTCGAATAATTCGATTTTTTATTTAAAATACACATTTTCAAACCGTTTTGCTTAAAAATAGTATACTTCAAAAATCTCGCTACGATTAACCCTTTACGGGATATTTACATTTAAAGTTTTCAATGCACTCAAGGTAAAATTTAATTTTCCTACTTCAGGTTAAAATATTTTTTAAGTAGGCTGTGCCTGGCAAGATAAATTATTATAAATTTCACTGTCAGGGTTTATGTTCTTGTCAGTTACTTTGATGAGTGGTTATAAAAATTGAAACTCACAGATTTAGTAACGTTATCTATTACCTTTTATTGCGTTCTTGTTGTTAGTTCTGTTAGTTACTATTATTTATTGTTATATATTGCGTATGACGTGGAAGTCGAAGGCCCACACGAAGTCCAGACTTTAACCCATTAGATTTTTGCATTTGAAAACTTTAAATAAAGGTTATTATTGAAAAGGTTAATCGTTGCGAGATTTTTGAAGTATACCTTTTTTAAGCAAAACTGTTTATACGCTGCATATTTTAAATAAAAAATTAAATTATGCTAAGCCTAAAAATTTACGAAGTTTTAAAAAAATCAAAATGTTGGTGGTGACGCCCTCAATGAAATAATTTTAAAAAAAGGTAATTTTAAGATTTGTCACATAAAAAAACCCAATTGTTCAAATTTTATTAAAAAGGAAAAATAAATGCTAAATTTATGGCCAAAATTCAAAAAAATTATATTAAGTTTATTTTGGTTATTTTGACTTTCGGACTAGAAAAATGTGATTTAACCTTATTTTTCTTTCAAAAGAGTTTGCTGTTAAATTATTTACCATTATTTATGAGGCACCCTGTATGTTTGCAATAATATTTTGATTTACAAAAAACTTATATAATACCTTTTACCATCAGTAAACGTTAATTGTATACGTATCTCTATTAATTTTTTTAAAGATATTACCTCTGTATTTGTTCCCAAAAATTGCTTATTTTGGATCGGCGGCAATTTTCTGGGTAGTTTAAATTCCTCTTCTTTCCAAATTTTAGCGTCATGCTTAAGCGCTTCGATCTCGTCCACCACTTTGTATTGCTTTAAGACGGAGGGCACATTCTCGTTTACGTCTCCCGATGATTTTCCCGCCTATATAGAAATTTAAATAGCAATACAAAAATATGAATAAATAAAATACATACTGCGCAAATTATTGGGCTTCTGTCTTTGAATTTTCCATAATTTCCTGCCATATTGCTGTTCTAAATACAAATACGGTTTACTGTAAAATGGTTAATGTCATTGTGAGGGTTTCCAGTAAAAAGGTTAAGTTGAAATAAAACGTTCATAACTTAGCAAATAAATTAGAAAAAAACAATATATTTTTTAAATCATTAAGTTTCATATAATAAATATTGTTATGTAATACTTGCTGATCTTAAAGTATAAGTAATATTGAAGCATATCTGGCCATTTTAGGAGTGCAACAAAACAATTTCCTATTATTAAGTTACATTAATTTAAGAGCTTTTAGTGCGGTATCTAATCTGGCTAATTCCGTGGTAGTTTGAGTTAATTTTTCCGAATTAGACAGTTGTACTTCAGCGGGTACCTACAAATTTTTCCATATTTAAACGAGTTAAGTAACGTATAAGTTAACGTTTCTTTAATTTGTGTTAATGCACGTACCTTTGTGGCATAATCTGCCACCGCCATAGCCTGTTCTAATTTTTTTTGAGTTGTTTGTAAGAATTCCACTTTTTTCTGGATTTTCTGGATTTCCTTGGCCGGTTCAATAAGCCCCTTGAGTAGCAAATGAACCTCGCACTTATCCGAGACGGTTAAAATGGTGCAACCTTCAGGAGATGGTTCGTTTACCGGAGTTTTGGAGCAGTACGCCAAAGTTTCTAAAGCTGAAGAGTATTTTTTGAGGGTCGCCGACGTTGGGATATCAGGTGTATGCAGGTAAGCTGGAAAAAATGATCTATTAACATTTGAAAAAGCTTTAGAAAAAAATCTCATATCAATACAAGTGGGATCTAATGATGAATATCTTTATTAACACTCTTGATAGTTTAATCGGTTTGTTTTTAATTATCGTAAAAAAATATGCAAAAAAAATTGAAAATTTATCTGATATGCTTTAAAACTCAAAAATGTGTATTAAAATTCAGAAATTAATTAACCAATAAAGTAATAAAATTAAAATCGTAAACATGAGTAACTTGCAAGAAATAAGATTTAAAATGACGACAATATCACTTTGATATATACACAAGTTTACGGGTGAACTGACAGAAAAAACTGCGAAAACAGTGTATTTCTGTAACCGTAGATATTATTTACTCATTTAATATTTTTTAATCAGTAGTGGCCACAACGGCAGTGAAAATTTAAAAGAACTTTTAGCAAATATAAAAGCAGAAAAATATTGGCGTTTCCAAAAGCATCTGGTGAAAGGTTTCTCAAGAAAACTGAAATTCTCTATGAGAAATTCTTTATAGGTTTATAACATTAAAGCAACGAAAAAAGTGTTAATTTTAAATAATTTTTAATGTAAATTTTTGTGCTAATATTTATATATGTTCGTCGAATATTGTTTTTTAAGGTTGGATCATACATCTTATTTAAAAAAAAAAAATTTGATTAGAAAGTACTGTAGGGGCGAAATGGTCTCAAATTCCCAGGGACAAAAAAATACTAATCCTGCCCTGTATATATACTATTACACTAAAAAAAATGAAGTTATGAAATTAATAAAAAAATAATAAGTTAGTTAAAAATTAAAAATAGATTTAGTCCGTTATAAAACTGTGAAGAAACAACACAATAAATAATCAAACAAGGACACTATCTATATATTAGAGAATGATGTTCAAAAAATATATTATCATTATCACTTTGAACTGCCTTAAGGAAAATTGGTGAATTGGGGGGTTGGGGCAACAAGGGACATAAGTCTCATTTTACTGAAAATCGAGATTTCTTTATCATTTAACTGGACATAAAGGTCACAAGACATTTGCAAAGTAATTTAATAAGAACCTTAATTATTTGAAGTTTATGAAGAATATATTGAATATTTTCAGTCAACAAAGCGATCAGATAATTTGTCTGAAAGTGATTTTAGTTCAAATGAGTATAGCATACAGAGATTACTATCCAACTGATAGTGAGCTTGAATGAGTAAGTAAATAAAATTGTGGCTTATGCCTTTTTTTGCTGGAATTTTAGGTGGGCATGTGTCCTAGAAAATCTCAAAAAAGAATTTGTTGGGTGTCTAATACCCAACATATATAAAAATTGGAAAAATTAAGTTAGGAGAAGCTAACGGTTACGTACATATTGAACGAAACTTGTTGCCATATGAAAAAATAGCGTATTGTATGGCCCTTCCCGATTATCCGATTTGAATCCTATAGAATATCTTTCGCCGCACTTAAAAACCAAATTAGATCAAGAAACACCAAAAACCCAGAAGATCTATGGCTAGTTTTGCAGAAAAAAATTTAATGAATAGTAGCTTTTTTTGTTTATATTTTAAAAATGTTTCCATACTTTTTTCGCCACGCAAGTATTTTTATTCCTTATTCATAATCAAAAGTATGCTAAATAATAATCTTAAGCTTGAGTGTTTCCCATTATAAGCAAAGACTTTCTAAAACTTACCTTGTACTAAGAATTACCTCATGAAAAGAATTTTCACATGAAAAAGACACATGCCACCTTTAAAGTAGTTTTTCTCAAAAATTACTGAATGTGGCGAATGTGCGAAATTGTAAGTAGAAAGTATTTCTTGACCAATGGAGTAAAAGAAAATCTAATTTCAGGCACTATTCTGGAGCAATCTTCACTTGATTTTGTAATAGTTTTCCATAGATAATCAACCAAACATTTTAAGTAAAATCCAGTTATTAAATCTTCTTTCAGGGTGGTGTCCAAGCTTTCTAAAGTTTAGATATTTAAGCATTGTATCCTTTACACTTTATTACAGTTTCAGATGATATTGCATCACTAATTAAAGTTACTCCTACAACAATTTTCTTAAATAAACCAGGACGTAAAACAGATGCAACTAAAAACTGTAGAAAATATAGAAATGAAGTTGTATATACAGTGCAACCCAAAAGTTACGTCGATTTTTATTTCAAGTTGCGCATTTTTGTACGTGAAGTTTGTATATACAGGGTTGCTCAAAAATAAATTACGAAACACCCCTGAATTTTAAATGAATTTAGACATAACTTTTGGGATGCACTGTATGATAAGGAAAAATCAAATAAAAAAAAAACAATGTATTATGACCATTTTAAGTTCCACTAGTCAACCATACATAGTCAAAAAACCAAGCAAGCTCAAGTTTTAGTGAACAAGCTTTTTTTAGATTCTTTTCTTAGATATGAGGTTTTTAGTAATATTGAACAAAGAAAGCAGCAATGCTGAAAATCTAAATATGCTATCAAATTTTTCGTATTTTACATTTACTTAAAAAAATATATTAATAATTAATATTACATTTGTAAAACAAGTTTGAGGTTAGATTGATTTAAGTTTTTTATTTTGAATTATTTATCTCTTTTGTTTCTTATATAGGGTAGATCACATATATGGTTCTTAATATAAGGAGCATGTGTAGGTAGCGATGTTTTATAATCGATGAAAAATCTTCTTTTTCATAAAATTCTTGTTCGAAAATTTGTCTTTTTTATTGCCTTGTATTCACAGGTATGCCAATCCAAATTTATTACCTTGGTACGATAATATTCGCGCGATATTTAAATCGGACATAAAGAGTAGTGAACAAATTCGTTGTAAATAATTGTTTCTAGTAATTGTATGTGATTGTGTTTAGTAGTTTAAGTGTGTAAATAAATCAGATGACTATTTTTATGCATCGAGTATTTTAATTCACACCTCAACGAATGCGGGTAAAAACGCTACAATATTTTATATAAAATATATATTCAGATCATTATCGTTTAAATATATATTTCGATCGTAGCCGAATAATCCATCTGAATCTCTGAATGGTGTAATGGAAAAAAATTGCCAGATTCCCGCGTGATTTTCTTAAATGACGAATATCTCGGCTCAAAATCTCGGAGGAAAACTGCTTTAAATAGCAACTACTAATGTACTTCCGTACAGTATAGACGATGAATTTTTTATACTTAATTAATTTTATAATTACTAATAATTATCAAATATGTTACAAAAAAATAATAGTCATTCTATTTCTCCGTATTAAAAATATGATTTATTTCTTATTATAATTAATTAGTATTATTAGAATAATTGGCCAGTAGAAAATCAAGAAGTAATTATTCAAAATTCTTATAAAATAACTCTAAAACTATTAAAGCTATTTCATTAAAAAAAAGTTGATTTCGCCGGAAGCGTTCAAATATTTCATGTCAATCCAAATATAAGTTTTTAACCCTTAAACATGACAAAATTTCAGAATTATCTAAATCCTTTTAACGGAATTATCGCTTGGTTCGTAATATCGTTGACGCCCGGTATATACGTAAATATTTAATTCATAAGTTTCAATTACTAAAATAGTTACCATTATAATTTACTGCATAATCACGCAAAAAAAAAATTAATATTAACAAACTCACCTTCCGTTTTCGTTTTATTTGGCAAATTATAATCGCTCCTAGCGGACCGAATGGCCTTGGCGACTTTCTGGATAAAGTCAACGTCCCGCTCCACCTCCGCATTGAAGTAAGTCTCCTCCTCCTTGGGAAAGTGTTCCACGTGTATACTTGGAATTTCTTCTGCAACTTTCTTCGGTCTCGGCAGTCTTTGGTACAGCTCCTCAGTAATGAACGGCATAAAGGGAGATAGAAGTCGAAGACCGATATGCAGAGCCCTATAAAGCGTTACCATTGCCGCTTTTTTAGCCGTTTCATCTGAGCCGAAGAACACCGGCTTAAGATATTCCTGAAGAAACGAAAATATGTTTTTACCAAGCATTTAAATTAGTTAAAGTTAAACATTTTACCAAATAGACGTCGCAAAGATCGTATAGCCACAAATTATAAATCGCAGTGGTAGCCAGAACGAAATCGTAGTTCTCGAATCCGTTATTTACGTTCTTAACTGCCGATCCGGCCCTGGAAAGCATCCACAGGTCCATTTGGCTTTCTGTACCTGCCAAATCCAGGTTCTCTGGAGCCACAAAGTCCGACGCGAAATACGTCAGGGCGAAGCGGGTCGCGTTCCATATTTTATTACAGAAAAATCTACGAGAATCAATGTTAAAGAACAGATTTATAATAAAAGTAAGTATACATTATTGACCTACCTGTAACCCTGAATTCTTAAAATATCCAAATTGATGTCCCTGCCGCTACACATGGCGCAAAGGGCGAATCTTAAGGCGTCGGTGCCGCATTCCGGGATTCCTTCGGGATAATCTTGTTTTTGACCCGCCTTGGCCCTGTCGATTTCTTTAGGGTCCAGGTTCGAGTCGTATAGCTGCTTATGTAAATCCTCTAGACTTATTCCCGAAATCACGTCCATCGGATCGATCACGTTTCCTAAAGATTTGGACATTTTACGTCCGTGGGCGTCTCGGATGATCGGGTGAAGATAGACATCTCTGTAATAATTATTTATTTTTTATTTATCATAAAAGTACAAAGGTTACAGAGTCAAAACAATCCAAATACTACTTTTGGTTAAATTGTTGTCCGTGATGAAATTGTAGTCATGATAAAATAGTTGTTTTAGGCGTGTGGTTCTATGAGGGACTCTTATAAGACTACTCAGCACGTAATTGCATTCAATTTACCCATGTAACAGTTTGTAAGGAAAAATAACAAGGGATCCTTCTCTTCGGACCTCGAGACTTTCAAGTCCAGCCAATTGAATTCCATTCAGATAAATAGTGTATTTTTCTAGCTTAAACAATAAGAACTTACTTTGAACCTGCCACAAACGGTTAACATAAAATGTATACCTTAGACACCGTATCACAGAACAATAATCTAAAACACTCTAACAAGACAGTTGTACAGTTACTTAATAGCTCGAGTATGTATTTTATTTACAGTTTATTAAATTTTAAGATAACCAGATCGAATATCACAAAACAAAATAGTGAATCTGAGCGGAATCGAATAAGAAACACTTTGACCAATTTTCAACTCATTCTGATGTGAGGTTTTTTTTTAAGTACTTTTCAAAGATGCTAAAAGTGACCAATCACGAGAGCGGATTAGACGTCGGAAAAGCGGCAAATGAGCAGGACTACGCCGCCTTAAATCACAACTAAAAATAACTCATTAAAACTATCAATCTTTTTTAAAACATTATTTCCAAATAAACAGCCACGTAAAATAGGTTCTTTAAGTTTAGAATAGCACATAATTTTACAATTATTAACGTTAATTTTTAAAGGTTACTTTCTAAAAAGCCTTGAATAGTACGCAAAAATAGTGAATAAAAGTCGAGTTTCGTTTTCCAAAATTGCAAGACCATTTTAAGGCTGTTCCCTAGTTTCATTCCTCATTTCTTGAGGTAGATCCAATTCAAATTATTTTAATATGTTATTTTTTAAAGTCTAGAGAACAACCGAAAAAAAAAATGAAAATTTAGATACGTATTTAACGAAGTATAATTGATGGCCATTGCCATAAAGGGAAACATTTGATATAAAATGTAATAATAAAATGAAGTACAAAGTCGAATTGTGGTATTTTTAATCAAAAAGCAAAACATCGAGTATCGGTAAAAATATAAAAATTGAAATTTCTCTAAAATTCCTTGAAAAATAATAAATTCTGTCTCTATTCGTTAATCAAATATCAACGAGAACGCTGAAGGCGCTTTCCTAAAATAAAGACACTTTCTTTAATTATTTATCCCTGGAAATGGCTAAGATAATTAAGAAACGTTGACAACATAACCTTCTCGCCAAAACCTAAAAGATAAAATAATGGCTCCACTTACTTAAAGGGTAACTTTCCAAGTAGCTTTTGTCCCATAAACACCATTCTGGCCACCCAAAAGAACAAAATATCGTGACCGGTCTCCAACAAACTTGTTGGATAAAACACGTTTAATTCCTGATTATCGTCGGGCCAGCCGAAGATCGAAAACGGGAAAAGGGCCGAGGAGAACCAGGTGTCCAACACATCTTCATCCTGCTTTAGGACGATTTCCGATGGGTCTAGATTAAATTTCTTTGAAGCCTTAGCTAACGCCTCCGATTCACTGTGGGCGGATATCCAATTCTGTTCTTCGACCTACAAATTTATTATCAAAAATTATATGAGAATTATGTTTCTATTTTAATGAAAAAAAAATCTCTTAATCATTTGCCTCAATGATTCACATGAATTAATATTCTAATTTTAATTGGTTTAAAAAAAAATGGTAAGGAAGATGTTATAAATCATATAACAGAACAAATTAATAAATGTTTTAACACCAATAATTAAAATTATGGTGATTTTTCTGAACCATAAAAAAAATTGACACTATTATTATGCATATACTGCTGCCGTGGTTTAAATCGTTAAGAACGCAAGCTATTAAAATAAGGATTGACAGAACATCTAGACGGATCTCTAAAATTGTATTGCATATAATGGCGACTGTCAGGGTGATGAGGTTCAAAAATAAAATGTTAAAAAATACCTAATTACTTAAAAATTATTCTCCACCAAAAATTAACACGATCTATATATACAATCAATTAACTTTATGCCAGAAAAAATATTAGATAAAACCATAACTTCTGGGTATATTAAAAAAATCTAAACTGTACTTGAAAATATTAACCTACAAATAACCAAAAATTTGAATTCATAAGTTTTTTAAATACCTGAATAGGTATTTGATGATATATGATTTATTCTTCTTTTCACTCGCTACATTGCTCACATGAAGTTGATTATTCTATTAACATTACCTCAGATACAGGCTTTCCGCTTTTTAAACTAATAAAATAAGCAGGAATGCGGTGTCCCCACCACAATTGCCGTGAAATGCACCAGTCGCGAATTCCTTCCATCCAGTGGTACCACGTTTTGACATGTTGTTCCGGAATAATTCTCAATTCCTTACTTTCAACCGCTTTTATGGCATTTAAAGCCATATCGGTGCAGCTAACGTACCATTGTGGCTTTAGCATGGGTTCCACTACGTCTTTGCTTCGAGAACAAATAGGTACCACCATTGGGTTATTTTTGGTTTCTACATAAAGACCCTTTTCCTTAAGATCCTCCACTATCTGTTTTCTCACGTGGAAGCGTTTCATACCCTGAAATCGACTTATTATTTTTACTTTATAAAAAAATCACAAAACTTACAGTAAATTTTCCATAATCTCCAATAACATAACCTTCGTCATTGAAAATTGTAATAAATGGTAAATTGTGCCTCTTTCCGACTTCGTAGTCGTTGGGATCATGTGCGGGTGTAATTTTTACAACTCCGGTGCCAAAATCTAATTCCACAAAGTCGTCAGTTATAATCGGCAGCTTTCTTTCGCAAAATGGGTGAGTGACAAACTAAATAAAATAGGATTAACGGCATTTTTATATATGTAAAGTTGGTTTAAGTAAGAACCTTTCCATGCAAATGCTTGTATCTTTCATCGTTAGGATGCACAGCGATCGCAGTATCGCCCAGCATGGTTTCCACTCTTGTTGTGGCCACCACCAATTTTTCACCGGTACCTTCAACTTCATAAGCAAAATGTACCAATACACCAAACTCGATTTTTTCTTCATATCCGGGTACAGATAACAGAGTTCTACCAGGTAGTTCAACTTTATCCACCTAAAATTAAGACCATAAACTAGATGTATTTATAATTTTATTGGAAATTAATGATAAGCTTTTAAATATTGTGCGAGTCTCTAAGTTGGATTAAATTCACTAAATCAAAGGTTGTTATATGCTCAGACACGTCGATTAGTATTTGAAATTTCCTTGTCTCAAATGTAAGGTATGACGTCATCGATCATTTTTTTAAATGGCAACCCTTTTTTTTTAATACAAGAGACACATCCGTGCCAAATTTTTCACTCCTTGCTTTTTAAAAGATATTTAACAAACATTATCTAATTCGAAAACTCAATTCAATAGTAATTCTTTATTAAATGCTTAGAATGTATGATAATACCTGACATTAACATAGTAATAACAAATAAGTTATAACGACAACTAAGGAGAGTAGTATCGCATTCGATACATATTTGTGCGACGAAACTGTAAGTCGTTTCACAGTTTGGTGTTCGCTGTTTGTAAAATGCTGTACTTAACTGAAACACTCAATATTGAAATTCTAATGATGATTAGCTATGGAGATAGGACAAGAACAATTAATGAAGTTATCCTGATTTTACCACCCATAATGCAAAATACTATAAGGTTCAAAAAACAGTTCTGGGAAAATGGGCATTTAAGACAAACAAACAATCATACGCTCAGTGAAGAGGTTAAAATTAATGTTTTCTCTCTTTCGAAAAAAATAATCGAAATTAGCCAGTCTTGAGTGGCAAGAGTTCTTAAAGCTGAAAAATTTCATCCCTATAAAACAATCCTTTAGGAACTCGCCGAAGAGAGTCCGCATAGAAGACTCCAGTTTTGTAAACAAATGTGGATCTATTAGACAGGATTGTTCTACAAATAGAAAACGTCCTATTTTGTGATGAATCCGAAAAAATAAAAAAACAAATCGTCAAAATTATGGGTATTTGGGCAGACAAATACCCGACTGGATGAGGAGAGGCCGCAATCAACATCCAGAAAAAGTCAATGTTTGGGAAGGATTTATTGCTCGTCGTGTTAAAAGACAGATTTTCTAAGATCTTAATGGAGCAATATATTTAGAATTCTTGCAGGAGGACATAATTCTGAATTTGGCTATTTTGTTCCCTTGCCCTATAGAAGCTGGCTTCCCGACTAGAAATATATGGTTTCAACAGGACGACGCGCCTCCTACATTTGCAAGTAAGTATCTAGATGATGAATTGGCAGAAGAGGACTCTTAGAATGGCCTTCCAGATTTAACACCTTTGGATTTTGTCGTATGGGGTTACTTGAAGAGCAAAGTTTTTAGGACCAAAACGGCATATTGAGGATTTCGATGAACGAATAAGGCAGGATTGCAGTAATTAGAAATGTTCAAAACGAGTTTCAGTTCCGTTTAGGCTATTGTCAGTTAGTAAATGGACAACATTTTGAACACTTATTAAAGAAACACTATCGAATTGAATTCATTTTTCGAATTAAATAGTGTTTGTTAAATATCTTTTAAGAGACAAGGAGTAAAAAAATTTAATTTGGTACACATGTGTAACTGGTTAAGCCCTTTAATAATAGTCATTAAAAAAGTGGGTTACCATTAAAAAAAAAATCGATGACTCTAAATCACATTTGAGACACTCTGTATAAAAAATTGTATAGATTAAAATAAAGACAATTTAAAATACTAATCGAAGTGTCCAAGCATATTTCCAAAAAAAACACCTTTAATTTAGTGAATTTATTCCAAGTTAGAGACTCGTACTAGTTAAAGAGTCTAATAATAATGATAATCTAATAATAATGATAATGATAATCTAATAAGATTGATAATCCCTGTCTAAGGTTTATTTTATAAATTTGGTACTAAAAGACTTGAATGCAGAACTTTAAGTGTAAGGTTGAAAACGACATAACAGGTTTCAAGTCTATGAGCTGCCAACAAACTAAAAAGATATAAAATAATAAGATAGAGATAAATTTGAAGAAAACTTAATCATTTTTTAAAGAGAAATCCTTAAATACTAGGGTCTATATCAGAGTAACAGGTCATAATCTCATACCTATAAAAATTGGGTGTAACTTTTTACCCTACCTTAAACTGGAATGTCCATAAAAGATCTGTGCTTTAATTGAAAAAGGTTTTTATTTAATCATGTTAACCAAGAATCTCTACTCACTATGCTCACTTTGATATTCGAATAATGTAAAAGACTCTTGTAAATTATTCTTTAATTACTTATAATTTATACATTATGAGAATGTGCAGTTTTTTCTGCAGATACTTATTTGTCCGTTCAGATTATAGCTTTAAAGTTGAAAGAATAGTAATGCTTGTAAGATTAAGGGGGCCGATAATAAAATTGGCTTAATTAAACATTACATTAAAATCACATTCGCCCGGATTATTGCGGCTTTAGATCAACTAAAATCTGAAAGATTATCGTTTACAGCAAATATATTAATACTTTAGGTTTACATTTGCCA
This sequence comes from Anthonomus grandis grandis, assembly GCF_022605725.1. Classification (NCBI taxonomy): domain Eukaryota; kingdom Metazoa; phylum Arthropoda; class Insecta; order Coleoptera; family Curculionidae; genus Anthonomus; species Anthonomus grandis. The sequence goes on from NC_065558.1 coordinate 12,384,490, forward strand.
ATAATTGCATGACAATGATTTCGTCTCCTGGTAACACCTTAGAAATATGTTCAACTTCATGCATGCAAAAAATCATGGATTCCTGTTATCCTGCTATTGCTAGCTCAGTCTTTCGAGAAATCGTCTCTTTATATCATCCAAATATCCTTAATTAACCCTTGTAGATGGATGAATCAATTCAAGTTCAAGGTAGTAGAAAATCCATGAATAGTTAGAAACCATCACTTTTTAAACCAGTTAAGTACTAATTTACGGACTGGCATAAGCAATGTCTGCCAGCGCTATTGGATGAACTGCTATTCTTGCTAGAAAAAGGTCCACTTCATTTGGTCTGGCAAATATGCCAATTTTCACAAATGCCTATCCAAGCAGGACAGAAAGAATTGATTTTTTTTATGAGTAAAGGTCATACAGAAAACATTTAGTTATATTTTGTATTGTTATAACCTACATTTATACGGGAACTTCCATTTGAAAGAAAAACTCAAAAATATCAAGTATATATAAATATATCATAAATTGTTGTAGTTTTACGATAGCACATGGACCGATTAAAACCAACCAATTCACTGACCACAAATTATACACAAAATCAATAATCAAATCAGAGGAAACCAAGTTTCTAATAATAGGGTGAAATAACTAAAGGCGATAGTCCTTCTTCATAAGACTTCAATGTATGAAAAAATGTATGACCTATAAATGTTTTAATAATTTAAGTGAAGAACTAAAATATATATGTATATATTTAAAGAAGGCTTTAGCTATAACCACTTGAAAAAACCCATACAGCCTAAACGTCCACTAAATTATATAACTTTCATTCTTTTTTTTAAAGCGATTTATAAAACAAGACGTCCATTGCTCTTTTATATTGAAACCGCCCATACACAATCATTGTGACATTTTTCCTAAAAATATCAATAGTTTAGGAAATTGAAACAAAGAACCAATTATAAAGTATAGCCTTAGACCTAAGTTCTCTACTCTTTAATTGGATTTTTAGCTATAGAATTCGTAATTAAATAAGTAAATAAACAAACTAATAATTAATGAAAAAATACATACTTCAATATCGGAAATAGCAGATTTCAAGGTGCATGACCAATTAACCAATCTGTTAGAGCGATAAATCGTGCCATCCTCTTGAAGTCTTATAAATGCTTCAGTAACGGCCTTGCACATTTTAGGATCCATCGTAAACGCTGCTCTGTCCCAATCAAATGAAGAGCCAAGCTTTTTCAGTTGATGGTATATCCTAACACCTTTCCTAAAGAAAATATCGGTAAACGAGTCGGTTTTAATAAAGTTATTTTTATTAACATACTCGTCCTTCCATTCCCACACTTTTTTAACAAAATTCTCCCTTCCTATATCGTGGCGCGTTTTCTTCTCTTCGCGCCACAGTTTCTTTTCCACTACCACTTGCGTGGCGATGCCTGCATGATCGCAGCCAGGGTTCCAGAGGGTCATAAAACCGCTCATGCGTCTCCTAAATTTGATGGGCATAAGATTAATTTACTATTTGCTTATGAAAATGGTTGTTACTTACCATCGCACAATGGAATCCTGGATAGAATTGGTAAGAGCGTGCCCTAAATGTAACGAACCAGTCACGTTAGGGGGTGGAATTACGATGACGAATTTTTTGGAAGGATCCAAGGTTTTTCGCTAAGGAGAGATATATTTTTATTAGGAAATCTATATAATATTAATAAGCCTATAGCCAGTTTAAAAGGACTTCATGAATAATGTGTTTTTATGCCAAATCGCTAAATGAATTTGTTGTCCTAAGAGAGAAATATAATAATAATAATAAAATGACTTAATTTTATACGCGACGAAGTCCAGTACAATCGTGTTCAACTCAACCGAGTATCGCAAATTTCATTAATTAGATATATAACAAAATTTTAATTATTCTGCATTCTTTAAATTTCGATACTAGCAATATCAATAAATAAATACAATGGTATATATAAATCATATACAATTATAAACTAAAGTAACAACATATTATACTTTTTTTAGCTTTGTGTGTAAAAAAAAATATAATAAATTGCCAGTGGAATAAAACTGAAATAAATATTGACTGCGGAACGTCTAAAGGATCGCTCAAATAAGAGTTGTTCGATGCTGTAGAATAATGATTATTACGGGTATTATGTCGATATTGACCTAATAATTTATTTGTCTCTTATATACTTTGATATGTTAACGAGAAGGACTTTTCTGACAAAACTTGCTAAATGAACCTTCCGCTTTATTAAGCATATAAAGCCAATTTAAATGGGTCAACCAAGGCGAGATATGATCTCTCCTTCAAACTCGTAACTCTAAGGAAATAATAAGATTTTGTATTATATATTTGACATAAGATTTAAACTGAAGAATCTCATATCCATAAACCTCAACAATCTGATTTCCGCTTCGAAAATAGTCCTTAAAGAGCTTCATGACATTTTCAGGGAAACAGTAGTGTTTTAATTTCGCAACAAAAAGGTTACAATCTAAGGTATCAAATGCTTTTCTAAAATCAAGGCAAACCGGAGTAACAGATTTACCATTATCACCAGCAGCATTTGACATTGAATTGAAGCAATAGCTTGGAACATAAGATTGAAACAATTTTTTCAAATATTTTTTCATATATATATATATATATATTTACATATAAACATCATATATATATATATATACCCTCTGGGTTGATACTAAAAGATACCGAAGACTACCAAATAATCAAAAATTATTTAATGTGGATCTGAATAATAATTTATCTCCATTTAATCGAATGACAAATGTTGCTAATGAAGTTCTTGGAGAGACCAGAGTAGATATCCTGCATATATCTCTTAAAAATCTTAAAGCTCTAATATAATTGCGATTTTTAACCCCTTAATCCCCGGGTTACTTCCGAGGGCTTAACCGGATAGAATTCCTAACTAAAAAACTGATAAAGTAAGGCTAGAACCCCTTTTTACAACTGTTCTTTAATTATTTTTATTTTAAGTACGGACATTATTGAAAATAATAAAAATATACTTGAAAAAGAAAAGAATAATTTTCATTCGTGACAATTTGCAAAATTTTTTTTTTTTAATTCTGTTCACTTTTTTTCGTCAGCAGTGTAGATATGTATACCGTACTCCCAAATAACGTTATGGCATACCGTCGCAGGAACACCTTATTTCGGAAAATAACGTCATATGTGTTGCTATACTAAATAAACCATCAGTGTTTTAAAAGAAGAAGAACATTTAACTTAACCTTACTTTCACAGCTGTTTTTTTACCCAAAAACATGTCAAGTCAATAACAAAATTACTAAAAACTTATAACTTTATTAATATTCACGGCCGCAGCACGGCGAATGCTTTTTGGCCGTAAACTTTACAACCATTTCTCTCGATTATTAACAAATTATCCAAAATTTATCATGAAGAAATCGCTGAAAACTTCAGGCACTATAGGAAAAAACCCTAGGCCTACTTCAGATCAGGGTAACAATAGAAAATCACAACTATCAGACCTTAAAAAATATACCGTTTTACCCACACCAGTAAAAAGCGACAGTGATCAAAAAGAATATAAAGTAATACAGTTAAGTAATGGATTAGTTGCATGTCTCATATCTGACAAATCACCGATTTTGCCTTGTGAAAATTCCGATATAGAATATGATGAATCGAGTAGTGAAGGGAGTGACTCTGAATCAGATGGAAGTGAAAGTAAGGATACCTTGCAAAGAGTAAACACACCTATTAATCATTTAAATAAATTCAATGATCTATCCACAAATCTAAATATAAATAATCTTTTGCATACAAATATTTGTGGGAAAGTGAGTTACATATTTCCTCTGGATTATTTTGTGCATATTTTTTTATCCACGTATACTGGCTTATTTTTTCTCTAATAATGTACTCCGAAAAGGATATAACAATCTAAAATTAATAAGAGGAAGCCAATGAGGTGTTATTGTGTAACCTCTGAGAATTTTGGTGTATTTTTTCAATAATTATGATACTTTTTATTAAAATTTGTTTAGCTTCAGTTTTCATAATAATTAGTGTTTTGTTACATCTCAGATTTAAATTATATTAGCATGCCTCATGCGTTAACTAGTTATACCTCAGGCTCCTTTAAGGCTCAAACATTTTGTTGTTAACAAATTTATGAATGAATTTATGAATTAATAGTTTCTAGAGGGCAGTGTGGCAAATGTAAGATTTTGTTACTTTCTGATTTATTACTAAGGAATATTTTAAACAAACATCCTGGTCCTTTTGTGATGTACAATTGATAGTATTAAGTTTTTGATTACTATTTTATTCAAAATTTATAATTCCCATGTTTTTTTTTTTTAAGTATTTTAATGTAATTCAACAAAAGTAAAAAACTATTATATCTTTATCTTCATTATTAATATCTTCCATTTAATTTTCTTTCATTAAAAGACATTCTTATTACAAAAAACTACAAGTTTGGTCAAAGTCATGTTTATCCAAGTTTTACCCCTAAAGGACCTAAATAAAAATAATAAAATAGTATAACCTATTTAGATTAACATATATAATATAAAGAAGTACCTGATCGACAGTTTCTAAAATTTACATTCTTAAAGACAAGGCAAATTTAACACACTCCACCAAATGGGACATGTTATAGAAATAATAGATTAGGTACTTCTTTTTATATATGTTAATTTTTCATATAGGTTACAGTATTTGATTATTTTTATTTACCTTTGATTATGCCTTTAGGAATGAAACACATGTAACAAATCCTTAATCATAATATAAGTTCGAAACTTTGACTAAATTTGTTTTTTTCATTATTACTGTATAATATAAAGATTATAATGATAAATCAATAAACATAATTTGTTTCAACAATTATCCTAATTAAAGGTTAATTAAAAAAAAAAACATTTGAGGATTTTGGATCTAAATTTACTTTTTTTTTAAATTTATTATTACTTAGCATTTATTAAAGTTAATTGAATTAATGTTATTTTACACATTCTTGGCAGTGACTTCCCCATATACATATTTAGCTCTTTTAAAACCCAGAATTTCTATGTTTCTTTTTTAAAATAGGGATTGACTTGGATGAACCTAAATGCTTGACTTATTTTCTCTCCTTCTCAGAAAATAAAAGCAGTTTAGGAAATAGTATAAAACATTTTTTTTATGCAAGCAATATCAGTAAGAATACTATAATTAATATTTGTAGGAATAAAGAAAAACCTCTCACCTATCAAGTTCAGATTTTTGCTTTAATTACTTGTTGAGCAAATTGAATAATTTATATAAAAATAATAACAAAAAAGGAATAGCAGTGTCCTTAATACAATTTTTTATAGAAGCAAATTTTACCTTCTGGTATTTTTTTTCTATATTATTAGTTGTATTCACATTAACTTGTACAAACACAGCTTGTGTAATATATAATATAATAATATATATATCGAATCTGCGAAATGGTACATTAAGATGTCTTTCAGTTAGTTGTCTGGTTTGGTGTTGGTGACTTATGTAGTTTTTATCTTTAAGTTTATACCAGAATACACAACTGGAGTATAGATATAAGGATCTGATATTAAGAATTTTGGTATCATACAAGAGCGAGGTGGAGTACATACAATCTGTCTTTTTTATAGATTATTTTGATAATATAATTTTGAACAGTTTTTAAGGATTCAAGAGCATTATTGTAGAGTCCACCCTAGGTCACTATACCATAGCATATCAGAGATCCCAAAAATGATTGGTACAACATTATTAAAGTTTTTTTATCCAATATATTTCTAATAAGGAAAAATTTATGAATTAAGCTTTTGAATTTAGATGTTAAGTTTTGAATGTGTGGGGTCCATTTTAATTTTTTGTCTATTATTATACCTAAATGTTTAGTGATTTCTACTTCTTTTATAATAAAGTTTTGTTGTTCATCAATAACTATTTCCTTAAAATTTGGCCGATTTGCATCTGTTAGAGAAAAGGCAACATAAACAGTTTTTAAGATATTTAGGGACAATTTATACTTGTTTAACCACATCTTTACCTTCCTCATGCCATTTATGAGTTTTGTTCTTACAAGAGTCCAAGTAACATCCTTAAATACAAGAACTGTGTCATCTGTCATATTAAAATAACACATCACATAATACAGAATAATATGTATTAATATAGAGATTTAATATTAAATAGGTGTGTTTACTTCAAGAAATAAAAAAAAAACGAAATTATAAAATGTTTCCTCTTTAGGTGAAGGATCCATGTCAGTTGACGAAAATGATGAATCCCCACACAAAACCAACAAGATGGTTGAACAAAAAATGGCAGCAGCAGGTCTCTGTATAGGTGTAGGAAGTTTCAGTGATCCCAAAGACGTCCCTGGTATGGCCCACTTTCTTGAACACATGGTTTTTATGGGAAGCCAAAAGTACCCCAAAGAAAATCACTTCGATGAGTTTATAAAACAAAATGGCGGCAGCGATAATGCGTCTACAGACGCTGAGACCACGGTGTTTTATTTTGAGTGCCTTGAGAAGCATTTAGAAGAATCCCTTGATATATTTTCTCAGTTCTTTATTGCTCCTTTAATGAAAAAAGAGGCGATGACCAGAGAGAGGGAAGCTATTGAATCTGAATTTCAGATAGCAATGCCTTCTGATGGTTCTAGAAAAGAGCAACTTCTCTGTATGTTGGCGAAGCAAGATTCTCCAGTAAATAGTTTTGCTTGGGGTAATCTTATCACTTTAAGAGATAATATAAAAGATAAGGAACTCTATAAAGGGGTTCATGAGTTTCGTAAAAGACATTACTCAGCCCACAGAATGACACTTGCAATTCAAGCGCGTCTACCTATGGAAGAATTGGAAAGGTACACTCTACAAACATTCACCAAAGTCGAAAATAATAAACAACCGGCCGATAATTTTGCTTTGGTTCACAAAAATGTGTTTGACACACCAGAATTTAAAAAGATCTACTATGTAATTCCTTCAAAGAATGTATGTCAGGTTGATATTACTTGGGCATTTCCTTCTTTGTTAAATAAGTACAAAAGCAAACCTCAACATATTCTGTCATTCCTAATTGGAGATGAGGGTAAGGGAAGCTTATTGTCTTATTTAAAGAAAAAACTTTGGGTAATAGGTAGTAGGGTGGGTAATACTGAAAGTGGCATAGAACATAATTCACTATACTCCTTGTTCACTGTTAATCTAAATCTAACTGAAGAAGGTTATGATCATGTAAATGATGTTATTGAAGTGGTGTTTTCATATCTTAAAATGTTAAAACAAATTGGCCCACAGGAGAGAATTTTTAAAGAGAGACAATCGATTTCTCAAATGACTTTTAAATTTGCTGATGAAGATAGTCCTGTAGAAATAGTTGAGGACATGTGTGAAGCTATGCAATTTTATCCTTCTACTGATTATATTACAGGTAGTGAGTTGTATTTTGAACATGATCCAGAGAGTATCAAAATGCTTTTGGATGAAATGATACCAGAAAAGGTCAACATAATGCTTTTAAAACAAAAAAGTGAAGAGGAAACTAAGAACTACCTCAAAGAAAAGTGGTTTGGTACTCAATACCTAGCAAAAGATATCCCTGAAAACTGGATGCAACAATGGAAAAATGCCCCAATCATTCCAGAACTTTCCATACCTCCACCCAACAGCTTTATTACTACTGATTTTACTATTTTGCCTGATGTTAAGGATAACCCTGACTATCCCAAGAAAATAATAGAAGATGACTTAATAGAACTTTGGTACAGAAGAGATATGAAATTTAAACTACCAAATGCTTACTATTACTTTCAATTAATAAGCCCTCTTGCAGTTAAAGATGTTCGTCATGTGTGTATGCTGGAAACACTTGTTAATCTGTTGGTCATGGATATTGCAGAAGAAATTTACCCTGCCTCTAGTGCAGACTTAGCTCATGGGTTTATGTCATATGAGAGAGGGCTTGTAGTAAAAGTCTATGGTTTTAATCAGAAATTGCCTGTTTTATTGGATTTGATTGCAAAGTATTTGGTAAATTTAAGTGACACCATCACAGAAGATATGTTTTTGGCTATAAAAGATAAGCTTGAAAAAAATCATTATAATAAACTGCTAAAACCCAGTAAACTGGCAAAGGACATAAGGTTAAATTTGCTGGCAAATAATAACTGGCATCCTGTGGATTGCTATAAAGCTATGATTAATATATCATTTGAGGATGTGAAAACATACTGTAAAGAATTCTTTAAGAGTTTGTATGTTAAAGCATTGGTTCAAGGAAATGTAGATGAGACTACAGCTATTAAAACTGTAAAAGATTTTGTAAAAACTTTAAATTTTTCAAAGCTAAGCCAAGAAGAAAGACCTCAATATCAAGTTGTAAGACTTGATAAGGGAGAGAAATGTTGCAGGATGAAAGGATTTAGTGAGAATGATACAAACTCTATCATAACAAATTACTATCAGTCTGACCACTACAATATAGAAAATAGTGTGATTTTGGATCTTATCTTGATGGTGATAGAGGAACCCTTATTTGACATACTTAGAACAAAAGAACAATTAGGATACCATGTCTTCTGTTCAGTTAGAGATACTTTTGGTGTACTTGGATATACTATCACAGTAAATGCCCAGGCTACCAAAGTGACTACTCAATTTGTGGATGAAAGAATAGAAGCATTTCTAATACACACACAATCTCTTCTAGCAAAATTAGATGATATTAGCTTTGAAAATACCAAGATTAACTTAATAAAAATGAAACAATGTGTAGATACTTACTTGAAGGAGGAGGTAGATAGGAACTGGTCAGAAATAACTAGCGGAGATTATATATTTGATAGATTGAAGCAAGAAATTGAAGCCATACAAAAGACAGACTTGCAGAAAGTGAAGACCTGGTGGGAGGCTCATAATGCTTTTGGTAATAAAGAAAACTTTAGAAAGTTGACCATTCAGATTGAGGGATATAAGGAAGATGAAACAGAAAGCCCACAATTTGAAATAAAGTTTTTGGAAAATGATAATGAGGCTTGTGCTAAAGGAGATAGGGATTATTTTATTAAAAATATTGATGAATTTAAAAGAAATTTAAATATATTCAATGTTAAATAAAATTAATATAAATTTCCTAATTTGATTAAGACTTTAATTTTTTGTTTATATAGAAATGATTTAGGTAGATCAGAAAATGATCTACTGATAATGAGGGTGTTTTGCTTGGTAATGTAGGTCTATAGTCTTATTTAAATTAATTGCAAAATTAAGATCAAAAGTAGGCAGCACCACAGTTATGTTGGTATTAATTTTCAAGGTTACATGCTTGAGTTATTGAAATTTAATGAGATGCCTCTTTAGGCAAAACATATAATATTAAAAGTAAAAAAAAAGGCACAACTACAATTATTTTGATTTTAAATAATAATAATATTTAATAAATTCCTTTCAAAATACAAAACCCCGTAAGGGCATGGAGCAATGTCAACAAGAGAATAAATGACTTAACAATAGCTAGATAAAATTGTTACTCAAGTTAAAAGACTTCACTGATATAAGACTGAATATTCACATCTAAAAAATTAATAAAAGAATTACATTATACAATTATGATAAACAAAAACAATTAATTCTCACAAACTCTTCCACAGAATAGAATGCATTTTTGAATAAAAAATGTTTTAGGGTTTATTTTAAGGCATTTTTTGGAAGGTTTCTACATTTTTTTGAAGATATGAAAAATTACATTTATGAGTAATTAAATTACTCCTCTTTCTTGTATCATAAGTATGTGTTGGATTCACTAAAGAGATCCTCATAATTTTTGGCAACAAAACACAGTCTAATATATACATTTAGATTGTATTTTTTCTTTTATAAATATAGGCTTACATGAATCTCTTTGTTTAATTTTAAAGATTGTCCTCCCACATTCCTTTTGAAGAATATTTCTTAACCTAAACTTGCAATTAGAAAAAGTGTTTTTGGAACAAAGATATATCAAATTTTTAAGGTAGTGTCCAATAAAAAAATTGAACTTAAGTTATTATATTATAGTATTTCTTGAGTGAAAAAAAAAATATCTATGGAGACACAATTCTTAGAAATGGCTTGAGAAAGATGATGTATTTTGCTGCAATTTTCACCCTGGAGTGCTACACTTATTTTTACAGCGTAATATGCTACAATGGGGTACAGTTGTACCCCAAATAAAAAAGGGCCTAAAGGAAAATACCTGTGCATATATGTAAGTAAAACAAAAACAACGTTAAAAAAGCATTCAAAACATTTACTTATTTTTACAAAAAATTGTTTTATTTTTTATTCTCCACAAGTGGGGCATATTCTCTTTTGGTGCTGTAAACAAATAAATTTTTTGCATACGTTGCAACTAATCCTAGATTTTTGATCGTCACTTCTTAAACAAAATGCACATCGACCTACAGTAGGCTCTGGTTTTGTTGGTGCTTCCACTACATCTTTTTTTTTTAGTACATTGCAAATAGTTTGCCGGAGTTCACGCCTCAAAGTTGGAGTTTCCAAACGACGCCGACGTTCCATTTGAGGTTTTATTAGATCAAGTGCTAGTTTTTTCAAGAAAGCTCTTCTCTTGGTTACATTCATTTTCATAACTCCTGCATAATAAAATAAACCAAAGATGGCAGACAGCCGTGTTAGGATCTTCAGCCTGATTATTGGGTTTCTTTTTTCCATAATTTAATCTTTCAAGTTCTATTTCTTTGTTAGTATATTCTGTAATTTGAATTAAATTTTCCATGGTAAAACATAACTTCCAAGCTTCTAGCCCTGACTATAGATTCCTTGACTCATTTTTGTTTCCGTGTAAATGTAGAACAAGATTTCTTTTTGGTGTCTGAGGAACTGATTTTCCTTTCACTCCTGACCACTTATACTGATTTTTTCCTTGTAGTTTAGTAGGAACCTGTAAAATTTTAACTTTGGTTTTATACGTGCGTTTTAACTGAGCCAACGGTATATCGTCATCGGATTCATCTTCAAAATCTTAGCAAACTGAAGTGGATGGAATGGCCTCGACATTTTCGGAGGTCCCGTTTTCCTCTGGATCGGCTCTAAAGTCAGGAATAATTAGGTCTTCCTTGTCGCTATCACTCGGAGAGTCGTCTAACTCAGAATCATAGAGGATACAATGTATTTCATTGATATCATTTGGATTTGTCAAATCGAAACACTTTTGTTGAGAAGCCATTTTGTGTCTTCTAAAAAGAAAATAATTATAACTAATTAAAATATATATTTTACAATTTTATTTTATAAATTTCAGTAACTTATCAAAAATATATACTTACATGCAAACGCAAAAAACTATAATAATCTGCTACACTGGGGTACACCTGTACCCCTGCTACTAAATATCTCAAGAATAAGAAAAGCACTGCGCGACACTAATACCACACATGAACTGACTGCTCATAGAAATAAACTACCTAAAAGGCCACGCCTGCAGCGCTACCTATTTTTAATAGGGGTTAAAAGTATATGTTTAATTAAACAAATCCAAAATTAATTAATATAAGGAGGTTGCAACTAATTCCATAAATTAACTAGATTCCCTTGTTAATAATATAAGCTGAAGAAAAATCATTATCATAGATATATGTACAAGCAGGTTCATCAATGGATCTTTAATAGATTGTTCTCCATTTTGACTAATTTTTTTATGTTATTGCTTTAGTATACCATCAAATATTTTAGAGGGAATCAGTGTTAATTGAATTGAAGACTTAAATGTTTAATTGAATTAGTGCATACAGAAAGAGCCTTTAAAAAATTTTTATCATTTAAACTACCTTTTTTTTTATTAAGATGCCCATTCATATAATTAATGGGCATATATACTATTTAATTATACTGATGAATGCTTAAGTGATACAGGAAGATTTCCCATGCTTATTTCATTCCAACTTTGCAGCTTTTATAGTTTTACACAGAAAATGTATACTTACCCCATATTCTGGCTTAAAAAATCCTTGTTTCTCCCACCAACTATACCATGCAGCCTCAACATACTTGGGGCTGTAAGAGTCAGGTAACCCTTGGCTGACATCTTTCTTGGAGCCTTCCCGAGTAATAATGTCATAGGTTGCTGCTCCTTTAACCTCCTTTTTCTTTTCTTTTTTCTAGAAAAATGAGAAAGGGACTTGCTTTTATTTTTAATTGTTTAAATTGTTGTACTTCTAAACCTATATACACGATACCGAATCATTAGCATATGCTTACCTCAGCCTCTTTTTTGGGTGCAGTGTTCTGTTGTTTTTCTAATTTCTGCTTGAGTTTGTCTAGTTTAGCCTGTTTTTTGGCTTCTTTCTCAAGTTGTTTTGCGGTTTTTACGGGCTCTTCAACCCCATTTTGGGATACGGTTTGACCTTCATCAGCCATTGTTTCTATAGTAAAAGAAAATGTGAAAAAACTTTTACTTTTTTATTAAAGTTCTTGACTACACGGGGTTTTATTATGACATTGCATCATCTAACATAACCTCAAAAAAATCGTATTCTTCTCCATGGATTTTCTGCTGATATTTATGGCCTTTAACATAAAGGGTAATGGAAATCAATAGATTTTGTTGCGGGGCAAACATCATTTATATGTTGAATATGTTTTATTTTAGCTTATTACTATGCTCCTCATTGCTTTTTTTTGTATTTATGGTCTGATTTGACTCTTTAAACTCATGTTCCGCTTTTAGTCAGATTTAAGAACTTTATTTTATATGGCAACAGTGTCACGTTTTAATCAATATAAACATCAGGAAGAAATTTTAACCCTATAAGATTGTGTTCTAACCTAGAAATATTAAAAATGGAAAAAATATTATTTTAAAACTTTATCAAATATTTGATAATATTATCACTCTTCTTATATGTTTATAAAACACTGCCAGTATTTCAAGATTATCCTTAATGTTAAAATCATAAAAACGTTGGTGTCAATTAATATTTAGTAATAATGCTTCTCCGAAGAACATTGTCTTCAAGACTGCCCCATTATTTACCCAAAAAATTCTTTCATAAAAGTTATAGATTATCAAAAAGAGAAGACTTCGAAAACCCTATAGAAAGGACGTTCAAAGTTTTAACAAATAATGTAAAAGATACTTATAAACGGTTTGTAAATGCTGGTTCAAATGAAGTAATGTCTCATTCATCTTTTCCTACACACTCTGATGTAGTTGTAATTGGTGGTGGTGCTATTGGGAGCTCTATATCTTATTGGCTCAAGGAGAAGTCAAATGCAGATTCTTTCAGTGTAATTGTTATTGAAAAAGACTTGACGGTAAGAATGAATTTTTTTACACATTGAATTTTATCAGTTTAAATTATGTCCTTTGTCATTTCGTTCATTAGGTTTACATGAAATTAAATGATTTGATGTGGTGTAATGGGTGATGTATCAAGTATGATTTAATCATTGGCAAGCATCCCTTTCTATTAATATTGACTGAAATGGAGCAAACAAAAAAAGTTAAACATAATGGGAAAAGACAACAGGAATATACCTTTAAGATATTTAAAAAAATCTCCCTAATATCCTGTAAATATTCCAATTCAATGTCCAAATTTTAGTGGAATATGTGTATTGCAAATAAATAGTTTACCTCAACATTTTAATTTTTTCACAAGCACACATGATATTGTAAAGATGTACTGGTTTCTGAATTTCCAAAGGAGTTTGCCATTGTGGATTAACTTTAATTAAGATAGTTCTTCTTGCTGCCTTGGTGTCTTTCCATTATAAAAAGCATTTACTTATTGAAGCATATATGTACATTTATTTATTTACGTCATAGGAAAACCTTAAAACACCATGATTTTACTAGCAAGTGTTTTATGATTATCATTTGAAGATTTCTATTCCTCATAACTTTCTTAATAGACAATTCTTTGCAAATTTTGTCCATTAAATCAACCATATGTTAACTAAAAGAACAACCTTATTCCCATTTTGTTTATTAACAATATCCTTAATTAGAAATGGTCATCATAGATCAATATGTGAGGGTACTGACTGATATAGAAGTTCCATGAAACTAAATTAAAATGTTATTTTAAAATTATGAATTACACAGACAGGAAAACTACATAATTTTTAAATTTATTTTATTTTAACTCATTATAACAGGATCATTGCATTCATAGAAAAAAAATCTATAATTTATTTCCAGTATTCACAATGTTCGACGTGCCTTTCAGTAGGGGGCCTAAGACAACAATTCTCCTTACCAGAAAATATTCAAATGTCCCTCTATGGGGCAGAATTCTTAAGAACCTTAAAACATAGATTCGGCCCACATGCTGATGTCTGTTTCACCCCTCATGGTTACCTACTTTTGGCCAGTGAAACAGGAGCAGAACAATTAATTGAAAATAGCAGATTACAAAATGATTTGGGAGCTAAAAACTGTATTTTAGGAAGACAGCAGCTTAAAGAAAGGTTGGTGGTTGCATGTTAAATAGTTTTTCTTCTTATTGTTTTGTTTTAATGCAGATTTCCTTGGATGAATGTAGAAGATGTGGAAATAGGATGCCTAGGGCTTGAGAAGGAGGGTTGGTTTGACCCTTGGTCATTATTACAATTAATCAAAGAGGGTGCAGCTAGTAAAGGGGCTGGATTTGTGAATGGTGAGGTCATTGACTTTAAATTTGATAACAGGGAGGATATTATTGTAGATGGGATAACACAATCGTCTGTCGAAATGCCAAGATCTGTTGTAGTAAGTAATATTTATACATGTGTTGGACATTATTTATAAAATAGTTCTATGTGAAAAGGTGAAGACCCCAGATGGAGAAGAAAGGAGCATCCATTTTTCACTTTGTGTAATTGCCGCGGGGCCAGATTCTGGAAAATTAGCGGAAAAGCTCAAAATCGGAACAGGAGAAGGTCTATTGGCATTCCCTTTACCAGTTGAAAGAAGGTATTTATTAACATGATGTCCATGATTTTTATTTATTTGAATATGTTCCCTTAGGAAACGTTATGTCTTTTCATTTGATTGTGAAAAAAATCCCCCTGGGTTAAACACACCAATGACTATAGATACTACGGGAGCATATTTCAGGAGAGATGGTTTAGGAGGTAGGTTTCTTTGTGGAATATCTCCAGAAGAAAATGACGAACCAGCCACTGATAATTTAGATGTAAACTATGAATTTTTTGATACTCATTTGTGGCCAATTATTGCTAATAGAGTTCCTGCCTTTAATGCTGTAAAAGTAAGTTGCAAGTTTAATAGTAGAAATGCCAATATCAGGGTAAAATTAATTTAGGTTAAAGGAGCCTGGGGTGGTTTTTATGAGTACAACCGGTTTGATGAAAATGGTATTGTGGGGCCACATCCTCATTATAACAATATTTATATTGCTACTGGATTTAGTGGACATGGTAAGTACTACATTAAATATTATTTATTTTTCAATGCAACCTTTAGTTCTATAATAAATTATTTACAATTCTTATTCCATATAGGTATTCAACAATCCCCTGCTATTGGTAGGGCAGTTGCAGAACTAATTTTAGACGGGCGTTTTCAAACAATCGATCTCACGAGGTTAGGATTTGATAGGGTTTTACTGGAATTGCCGCTACTAGAATCTAGAATTTTCTAGCATTCAAGAACGTTTCCACCTCGGGAACTCTTTAGATAATTATTGATTCTATTAATTATTATTTATTAATAATTAGATGATTTTTAAGATTAAAACCATTTTGTACATTACTTTATATTTTAACGTTTGTTATTATGTGGTTAAAACGAAATAAAACGCATTGTTTAATTGCATAAAAGTTTGTATTTCTTGTATCTTAGGAGGGAAAGTTTGGGTGTTTTGGGGTCTAATGCCCCGTCTTAAGTAACCTTAACCGGCGGTGATATAGGGGCTCCATGAGACTAAACTAAAATGTTATATTAAAATTATTAATTACATTGAGAAATCACATACATATGGGGGTGCTTTATCAGCCGTAGTACCAGAGACTTCCTTAATGTTCCCTCAATTAAAGTGTTATATTATTCGCTAGTAAGACCACATCTGGGTTACTGTTTTTCTATATAGTTCCCATCTTATAATATTCAGATTCAGGCAATTGACACAGTTCAGCATAAATTCCTTAGACATATTGCCTATAAGGAACAGCAAGGGATTGATAACATAAATTATTTAGATCTGGAAAACTCACTTCAAATAACTACTCTCCAAATCCGTCGAATGCACGGAGATCTTACTTTGTTCTATAATTTACTGCACTCTCATTCTCATGGCCCCAAACTTGCAAGTAAAATAGGACTTTATGTCCCCTCTTTGCAAACTAGATTAAACCATTTGGTCAACTCCCATCGCACCAATTATGGCCAAAACTCATTTTTGACCAGATTAGCTAGATTAGCAAATAACTTTTCGGCTCAGATGTATTACTTTCAAAATAGCAAAATATTTAAGAATTGTAAATGAAAGCCTGATTATCTCTCCTATTTGTGGCGAAACAGCAAACTTATTAATTGTTCTTGTTTTGTTATTGGAGATTTAATATACACTCCTGGTTAAATTTATATTAAATTTTGACTGATTGTGATTTTGTATTTTTATTATGTTTGTTTTACTGTTTGATTATTTTATTTATATTTTTTTGAATACCTATTTACTTAAATTGTATATAGAATTATTAAAATACCAGGGTTAGGATTAAATTAAATTTGATACTTTTAATGTTTTCCATTGTAAATTTTCTTTATATTAGGCTGTGGCTCATTGATAAATAAATAAATATACATCAGACAGGAAAACTACATCATTGTCTAATGACGTAGTTTTAGACGGCTGTTTTCGAACAATCGATCTCACGAGGATAGCATTTGATAGGGTTTTACTGGAATTGCCGCTACTAGAAATAAGAATTTTCTAGCAAACAAGAACGCTCTACCTCAGGAACTCTTTAGATTATTATTGATTCTATAATTATTATTTATTAATTAATGATTTTTAAGATTAATGCCATTTTGTACATTATATTTTAACGTTTGTTATTATGTAGTTAAAACGAAATAAAACGCATGGTTTAATAGCATAAAAGTTTATATTTCTTGTATCTTAGGAGGAAAAGTTTGCAGTGGTAAAGTTTGGGTGTTTTGTGGTCTAATGCCCCGTCTTGAGTAACCTAAACCGGCAGCGATAATGTGTATGGCGGCGTCAACGGTTCTTTTAACGTCTTGTTCGGATCCTATGCTAGGATTCACCTCGACAAGATCCATTGCTCCTAAGCGACCGGTGCGCTGTATCATTTCCATAAGTTGGATGCCTTCTCTTAGTGTCATGCCACCTCGAACTAGAAAAAAAATGGTTTTGTGTCAGCTAAATCTACCGGGCTTGATCGAAGTTTGACGTAATTTTAATATTATGAGGGTGAATCTTTTTCCATTATTACAGACTGAATGTTAAAAAATGTTAGTTGCAAGGGGCTACTACTAGTCTACCGGTCCTTTTATTAAGTATTATTTAATTTTTTGCCATATAGATTGTAATACCTTAACTTAGCAATGATTAGATGGTCAATTGTATCGAATATTTTGGAGAAGTCTTGAAGGGTCATTATTTCAAGTCGTTTTCACCCCATTAATTAAATCACTAGTAACTGTAGCTAAAGCAGTAACTGTAGATCAATTCTTCCTAAATCCATTTTGGATATCTGGTGCTATTTTGTGTTCACATGCATATATTTAAATCATAGAAATTGGTATTAAAAAAATGTATTTGCTGTTCCAGGAGATAGACGTTTGTAAGAAAGCAAAGTAATTTGAAATAGCAAAGTTCTATGTACCAATATGAAATGAATTGCGCAGAATGTTAACGGGATGTGTAAAAAAGCTAATCATTTTTATATAATTCTTCACAGCGGTTACAAACTAGTCATGCTAAAGCCATTTCTAAAGCAGTCTATTAGAAAAAACGTGCATAAAAAATTTAGAAATTATTATCTACTAGGTACCTTAAATGAATGATGAAATATAATGAATTTTTGTGTTCAAATGGCTATTAAAAATATATGATGAGATATTTTCTTCTAGTTCCTAAACAAGAACAAAGAAAACGCACACTATAGCTAATTCTATACTAGTAGTGAAAAGATTTACTAAATTAGATGGACGCAGGAAGGTAAGATGAAATAAAGGAATCATCAAAAAAAAGTATCGAAAAGAAAAAGGCAGAGCCCGCCACCCCTTTTTAAGTCAAAATTCCAGATATTAATTTTGAAATGGAAATTACTTCACAAAAATAATGGATCCAACCAAATTTATGAAAATTTAAAAAATAAATGTGTAAATCCATTTTAAAAGGTGCCTATTAAACTGAAGTAAAAAAGTCATAAAACCGAATCGTAAACAATCAATACAAGTAGGTTCTTTAAACATAACACCAATCTTAATCGACGTGCCCACAGGACGTCGGAAGAATTTTTAAAATGCACTGGCATTATTTGATGAGAAATATGACTCCGGCAGGCAGTAAATATTTTAATTTTATTTAACCTTACATCGAACCGAACAATGTCGGCAAGTGTTCAACATCAGAATTGTTTTTTAACGCTCCACAGAATATTTTAAGACAATCTTAGAAAAATCTTCTAAAATATATCCGTTGCTTACCTGAAGTTCCAGTACTAGGCGCTTCCAAAGTATCAAGCGAATCAATATCGAAGCTTACATGTATAGATTTATCTTTAACAGGATCGATTTTGTTAAGGGCCATGTCCACGACAGTGCTTATTCCATAATTTTCTATATCTTCCATGCCAAAAGCATTAATACCTAAAATAATTTCACTCATATGCCATACTGTAATTGATCGTTAATTCTCACCTAGCTTATCTATAACTAGCCTCTCATACGAATCTACGGACCTCAGCCCGATATAAGCAATGTTCCTTAAAGAAATGACTGGTTTTTGCCAGTCCATTCCTGGCAAATAGGGCCAATAGTCTGAGAGTTCTTTTGCTAAAATTGCCAGTGGCATCCCATGAACGTTTCCGCTGCTTGACGTTTTATTTGTGTTGAGATCTGGATGTGCATCGACCCAAAGTACACATACGTTCTCGTTTTTTGCTTTTATGTGACCATCTACAGTGCCTATGCCTAAAAATAGCCAACATTTTAAACTACATTCATTTATTATAATAATTCTACCTAGAGAATGGTCTCCGCCAAGTGTAACGCATAATTTTCCGTCATTTATAATTTGTTGTACCCTCTTGGACAGTTCATGATTGCATGTAGCAATATGCATATACTCTTTCATGTTTGGTACAGTTTCCCTTTGCAAATTTTCTGGTATCGTATAGGATATGTCGCCATAGTCTTTTATTTCTAGTGAGCCTTAAAAATGACGTATTTTAAAAAAATCTACTATCTAATTAGCAAGTAACATAAAAGAATATATAAAATAATAAAAAAAGAAAAAAATATACATTTATTAATGAATTACATAATTTAATTACAAGGGCATCTATGTAAACTTTAATCGCACAAATTTACAGTTGTGGACAAAAACAAATTACAGTTGTTAATTAAAATTTTACAAATTACTGCCTAGACATATTATATAAATTAAAAAATTTAGAACATTCCTTAAAAGGGTCAAAAAATATTAAGTAGTATAATTATTCTCATACTATTTCTGATGATTAATATTAAAGCAATAATGCAATGAGTAATTTGTTTTGGTATATGTGTAATTTATTTTGATTGTTACTAGAAGTTCTACTTTAAGTTCCTATTTCTCAAGACCTGGCCTTAAAGCACTGATTTGATAAAATTTCTATAATTTTTTTTTATATGTAATTGAATATTATAATTTCGAAAACAAATCTTACCTATTTCTTGTATTCTTTCAATTAGCCCGCCTTTTCTGATCACACTTGGACCGTCGGCAACTCCTTTTTTGCCCTGTCCTTTATCAAAAGGAACACCCAGTATACCGACTTTTAAAGTTTCCTTCGAGTGAAAACACCTTTTGGACAACTGAACTAACGAAGGTAATTTTAACTTCATTTCAACAAAAGAAAAAACTTGAAATAATTAAAAGCCGACGATAGTGAATGTTATCAGTGGGTCAAAGATGAAGTAATGACGGGGTTGTTGTCAAATATATTCTTTCGCAACTGCATATTTTTCAGCCATGTTATCTCTGACGAATTTGTATAAAGAAAACATTAATATTGAAAGTATTATAGAGTGTTTGATAGAATTGATTTATTTTTTGTATGTATGTATATATATCACACAAATTTTAAAATTAAATATAACTAAAAAAAAAGAATTTAAACTCAACAAATTCTGAAATTTGATGATTTAAAAAAATTAGATATACATTATCATCAACACTTTTTATTATCCTACAGAGATAACTAAAAATGTCTTTAACTTTTTCTTAAATAAACTCAGTCGGCGGTCGGTCGTTATATCTAAGTATTGGTAAACTATCATATACCTAACTTATGATATGATAATATGAAAAATGATAAATAGTTTTTAGTAAATTTACTTCGCATTTTTGGTCTCTACAATTTATCCTTTTGCCTAGAGAAGCAAGAAGATTACGTTAAAAAAACGAATAGAGGAATCTTTGATTTTAACAATAATATGACTTACATATAGAAGTTGTAAATGGTACATGTTTTTATTGCTTTATTTTGTAGGATTTTTAAACGTGTTCTAATTTAATTTAATGCTATACCCCAGATACCTGTTAAGTAATATAAATACGTATTATTCGTAATTATTAATTAATTACGTTTTTTTTTTTAAAGTATCCTACCTTCCTAAAGAATAATATTTTTGTCCTAATATTAATAATATGCAAGTTCCATGAGAATGTACTATGAATTAATAAACCTAAATTTTACAACTGGAATTTTTAAGGTATTTATATACATTAAGAATTTTGATGCAATGGAGCCCTGAAAAACCATAACACATGTCATTGACATTAACAATTATATGTTATTAGTGCTATTAGTTACAATTATGTGTCCTTATTCTTGAGAAACTTTTATTGATTTTTACAAAAACAAATGGGAATGATGATTTTCAGTTACACATTTTTCTAATATTTTTGAACATACAGAAAGAACTGATATGGGACAGTCGTTCGATAAATTTTCAATGTTTCAAAAAAGCCCTATAAATTACACTTTTAGTGAAGTTTATGATAGAATTGAACAGAATGACAAGAATTAGGCTCGACATAATCATTTAAGATTCAAGAAAAAATGAAATAATACATACAGATAAGTTAAAAAAGACTTAATAGTTTTTGACAATTTTTTTATTGACTAGTAAATGAGTTTACCCCAAAAAGAAAGTTTTTAACAAAGTAAATTATAAAATGGCTAAAAGTTACATTCTCTAAGTAATAATTTCCAATTTACTATAAGAAATCGTCACTTAACTGGTAGGCTTTCAATAGAAAAATTACTCAAAATGTACACTTTTTTTGTAAAATAAAACAGTAAAAGTGCCTAAATTATTAGAACAACTCTATCGTTTTTGATATACTCGGCCGATATCTTAAATACTATAAAATATATATACAGGGCTTTGCCGATGACAATCTGTTATATTATTATTTTACCATTAAAGATAATGGAGATATAGAGTTTTGTATAAATGAAGATTTGAGTACACTTTTAAATATATCAAAGAGACATGGTTTTGAGCTTAACGACCCTCAAAATGTCACTTTATGATGGAAATAGGGTGATAAATTGAAAGAAATCCTTAATATTGAAATTGATGGTACAATGTTGATCTTGTTTCAAGCATCAATTTAATTTATATAATTTAAAGATCACCTAAATAATTTTTTTCAAAAAATGTTTTACTCTTTGAAGGGTCTTTTTAGTAGTAGGTATACATTAGATGAAACTTGAAGAAAAATCCTAGCAGATACACTTGTTTTATCTCATTTCAATTATTGTTCTTATCTTTACGGATTCTGTTTGAATCAGTTGAGTAAATTGAGGGTTCAGACTTCAGAAACGTTACTAACGTTTCGTATACGTTATTAGGAAATTTGAACACATATTTTTTTTGCAAGGATTGATTAATTGACTTGAATGTATATGCTTGACTTGAATGCTGATATTTAATTTTTGTTTATTTTTAATTAAGTTATTAAAGAGCCCCAATTCTCCTATAACTCTGCGTAAACGCCTTACTCGTGAATAAATTAATAATTTAAGTATTATAGACCGACCAAATTAAAAAATGCCTCATTATCGGATGGCCATCTTCCACAGATAATGTTCTTACAACACTATAAGTTATTATAATTCCATACCTACAAAATTCTTAAATCTTGATCCAAATTTAAAGTGACCTTACCTTACACAGACGTAACACAGAAATAAAAAGCATTTTAACTTGTATGTCTCATGTATTACTTTATATTTCTATCACATATGGATTCACCAAGGGTGTAGGTTCGGATAATGCTTTGAATGAAGTCTGCACTTTTATTGCAGACTGTTTTAATAACCGTTGGAAACCTCTGGCTGTCTTTTTAGATCTTGCCAAGGCGTTTGACACTGTGGATCATTGCATCCTACTACATAGATTATATAATACCGGTATTAGGGGAATGGTACTTGACCTACTTAAGTCACATCTTACAAATAGATCTCAAAAAGTAAATCTGAAATCAACTCCTTATGTAAGTGTGGGATGCGGTGTTTCACAGGGTACAGTGTTGCCCAATACTCTTTTTAATCTACATTAACGATCTTCCACATGTAGTTCCAAAAGTAAAAGTGATATGTTTCGCCGATGATACAGTTCTGTTACATAAAAGCGATTGTTAGGATGAAGCTTTTTAAAAGACTGAAAGTGCAATATGCAGTGTTCAAACATGGATGGATATTAACTCACTGACAGTAAATGTCAAAAAAAACTAACTTTTATGTCGTGTTTTTCAATGAGTATAACGGGATTACCAAGCAAGCATGTTCTTATGATTCATACACCTGATGGTAAAATTAATATTGACTGTACTTGATTTAGCAGCATCAAATCAAAAAACAAAATTAAATACTTAGGTGTTTATTTTGACCATTATTTAAAGTGCCAACATCATAGTGATTATGTTCAAAACAAACTAAAAAAACTAATATATGCTAGACTGCACCAAGTTGCCACATAATATAAAGCAAAACGGGTAATTTGTACATTATTAGCTTGATATGTTAACATTTTTTATTAATATTATTTAACACATTTTTTAAAAATTTTAGTAAAATTTAAAATCATGCTTACTCAAAATTATACTATTTAATTATAATTATAATAGGAAATTATACATGGTCTGTATAATTTCCTATATCAAGTTCCAATATCCAGAGTTAGGAACGGGTGTGAGAATAGAAATTTTAAAGCAAGTTGGTACAATGCCTTATAAATATTTTAGATTTTGCTTAATCATTTGAAGTATATATATTTTTTAAATTTGACTCAAAAAATTCAAAACCTTGGATAGGCTGAACCGGACCTAATTTTAATATTAAAATTATAAATGACAATTTCTTTTGGAACCCAATGCATGATATTCCTTAATAAAAATACTTACGTTTATATTAAAAAACAAAACTTATATTAAATTAAAACAAATTTAACAATATTGCATACGATACATTCCAAAAAAATACCTAAGATTCGATTCTTTACTTGGGTCCCAACATTTCCTCAGGCTTAACCCATTCGTTAAACTGTTGCTCAGTCAAAATTCCCAACTTAATAGCGGTTTCCTTAAGAGTAGACTTCTCTTTATGGGCCGTCTTGGCAATCTGTGCCGCTTTATCGTAACCAATATGCGGATTCAATGCGGTAACCAACATCAAACTCTCGTGCAACAACTTGCTAATTCTCTCGGTGTTTGCCTGGATTCCGATCACGCAGTTTTTGTTAAAGGTGGTGCAACTGTCCCCGATCAGTCTGATACTTCTGAGCACGTTGGCGACCATCATCGGTTTGAAAACGTTCAATTCAAAGTGTCCATTCGAGCCGCCAATGGTACACGCGACGTGGTTTCCCATCACTTGGGCCGCCACCATCGTTATGGCTTCGCATTGTGTCGGGTTAACTTTGCCAGGCATGATGGAGCTTCCCGGTTCGTTTTCTGGTAGGATTAGTTCGCCCAAGCCGCAACGAGGTCCTGATGCCAAAAATCTGAAAACGATAAAATTTATGCAATTATCAATCTAAATTATTGTGTTTGACCCACAGAAAGACACGAATTATAGAGCAACATATTCGATTTCACAATACATGAAAGGAAAGTTCTAGAAAAAATCTTGCAGGAAACCAAGAACCATTCATAGTAACCAACCTCTTATAGTAAGACTTTATTGACTTACTATGAGAGGTTCAGATACATAAACTTTTCATATAGCAAACAGATTATTGCAATATTTCTGGCTACAAAAATTTTTATAACAACGGCAATTACAATAGAAATTATGGCGTTTCAGTCTATGTAAGAGCACTAGCAAGTATATTTTTTAACACGCATATCTAATTAATATTAATATAAGATGTGATATGATTTACAAAGGCTTCTTATTAATTACAATAAAATAATCAGAACATACATTTCGAAATTATTTTATGAAACAAAATTTGGCAAGGAATTTATCGTGAAAGTAGAAAATAATTTTTAATTACAAAGAGTTTTTATTACAGTAGTAGAAGGTCGGACAATGAATTATAATTAATTACCTCAAATAAAAATCATAATACAATTTAAGTTCTTAAGAGAATAATTCAAATCAAAGTAAAAAGTTTTCTCTAGATAAACCAAAACTGGTAAACAGGCACTGGGGATTTAAATATAAATTTATATTTTACAGAAGAAAGGGATGAACAGTTACTTCAAAACATCAAACCAAAACATATATTGACATTTAATAAAGTTGACAAAGAACAATAATGTAACAATTGAGACATTGATTTGGGACACACCAATAACTGGCTATTCTACAATCAAGAAATTTCGATTTAAAATAAAAAAAAACAGAATGTAGTTTTTTAAAAAAAGTCAGTAAAAGTAAAAGACTATGATAGCATTCTTAATAAATAAAAAAATAAGTGGTCGGATATTTTAGAAGAATGTCACAAATTTATCGATTTTAGGTTTTATTTCATTTTAACTACTGCAAAACAATAAAATAACTAAAAAATGCATAAATTGCGCTCGTATTAGTCATACGGAAAAGGCACAAAAAATTATAGTAAAAAAACTACTGAAGTGAATGATGTAAATGAGTTGATTAAAAACATGTGCAATTTATTTATCAACGGTAAACAATTCTACAAAATACCAAAAATTACAAAAAAACCTACTAACTAGGTAGGTACTACTTAACAGATTCGCATAAGTCGGAGTTGGAAAATTACTTATTTTTTTTTTTAAAAGCTAAGACAAATACAATAATCTACACAAGAGAATCAATATTAATTAAGGAGAGTCATGACATACAGATTATAACTCTGTATAAAAGTTATGCAGGGGAATCTTAGGTTTAAATGAATAACCTCTTAAATTTTTAACTTCAGTAATATGAACATCATAAAACGATGACCAGACTTGAGAAGCATATACGAGGATAGACAGACATATGAGAAATACGAAACCTTAAAAACATTGCATGAAAAATCATTACTAAATCTAGTAATAAACCCTACATTTCTACAAGCACGTTGCAAAATATTAATTCTATGGTCACAAAAAGCTAATTTAGAATCCAAGAATACTCGAAGATCCATTACCACTTGCATCCATATAATCATATGTAATTGGAGATTTAGATTTAGCAAAGAATATATAATTACTTTAGAATACACTTATCAACATTAAGAAACATGCCATTTAGGATTAACCATAGAAAAAAAAGGTAATATTACTGTATAATTTTAGAACATCAGAATCAATATAAATCAGTCTGAATAGTTTTAAAACATCAACAAACATAAAAGTATAAGTCTGATAAAAACAAGAATAAGTAATTAACAAGCAACAGAAACAAGATAGGACCCAAACGTGCGCCCTATTTTGTAACTGTTGTTTCAGTCTTCAGACCTTTCAACTTCAGAGGTACCATAACCAACATATTGAATGCCTTTGAGACATCCGCGTAAATTGGATTGCTTATGCACCCTTCTCAAATGCAGTCTTCAAAACCCAGCAAATTAGTTACTGTAGATCGACCAGATTAAACAGCGATAAATCAAATAGCTTAAAAAATGGCATTGCTTATGAACATAAGCAAGCCTTAACTACAATTGATGGTATACCCTCTGAACCAAATGTTTTTGGGTTAAGATTTACAACTTTGTTAAAAATATCTTCAATACTTAAAGTCATATAAGAAACATCGTAATTAGTATGAGAAAGTTCAGAGTAATAACCAGGAAGATCATAATTAGAATTAGAGTAAAACAAATATAATAGAATCAAAAAATAAATTAGCAATTTCATTATCTTGGCGTTTACATCATCCCCAGTACAATTAATAAGTGATGTTATGAATAAAAAGAAAAATAGACATTTATAGGATATCTGTAACTACAATTTATCTGTTGATATTTGTTGTTAAAAAATCAATACACTAAAAAAATGTTAAAAACAAGGTTATACAGCAAGGTTTAAAAACAACCTTCATATTTCTTGAACAAAACCCTAACCCTCTAAAGAGGTAAAGTCTTACCTGATATCATTGGCAATCTTCATAAGAGAACAGGCAATAGTGTTTAATGCTCCGGAGACTTCAACCATAGCGTCGTGGCAAGCGAGAGCTTCAAACTTGTTTGGCGCACTACAGAAAGTCAGCCCGGTCAACTCGGAGATTTTAGCAGCACATTTTTCGGCAAAACCTTTTCTGGTATTCAGTCCGGTACCTACTGCAGTACCTCCCAAAGCCAACAAGCTCAGATGTGGTAATGTAGCCTGCACTCTAAATTTGAGAAATTGAGTGTGAAATGTATGAGAAAGATAGTGTAGAATGTGATAATAGGCTTATTTACTACAACAACCAAGTATGATATATTTAAAGAAATCAGAAATGATAATAATGATCGAAGTTAAGTTTAAATCAAAGTTGGCATGATTTAAATCAAATGATGACTAAAATTAACTGAATTTATGCTCTTAATAAATTACCAAGAAAGAAGATATGGCTGAAAAATGTCAAATGTATCTTGACAAACACAGCGGTTATCTTTCAAAATTAAGCCACAAAATTAAAAATTAAACTTAATCCAATATTATATTTTGATAATTTTTTTAAAAACACATAATATTAAATTATTCTTAAATTATCAATTACCTTTCAATAGCAAACTCCATTTGTGTTACATATCCACTGAATTCTTGCCCAAGTGTCAAGGGCACTGCATCTTGTGTGTGTGTCCTACCAATTTTAATAATATCCTTAAATTCATCCTGTTTCTTCTTTAGTCCATCTCTTAAGGCCTTTAGTCCTACAAAGACGCTTTTATTCATTACAGAGAAGTTTTTTTTTATTACAAAGAAATTAGTTCAAAAGTCAAAAATCTCTTTCATTAGGTAAGTAACTCAACCCAATGAAAATTTATAGCATTGCGTTTGGTGAAAATGCGCTCCATTCTAACAATATAGATTTAAAAGGATAATAATACACAAGCAAATGCTGTATTTTCAGTGTAAATAAGATAAATTATATAAAACGATAGTGACTGTTAAATATATATTTTTCTTCCTTGAAAAAAAATTAAAACAACAGGTAACTTTTAAATAATTAGTTTGATTCTCTTTTATTTATTTATTCAACTATTAATGTCAACAAGCAACTCACTTTTTTAATTTGGTTTTTTTATACACCTTCAAGTGAAGTAAGACAAAAATTAAGAGATAAGTTTGGTGATCAATTTAGTGATCCTAAGCCTAATGATTTCCCCACGATCTTAAAATTTATATTTGACCATTATGGAAATGTCTACTGTGTATTGTAAGACCTCCTTTATGCTTGAAAAATATATAACAAATAAATTTAATGACATATTAGTAAACTATTCTCTATTTTTAAACAAATACAACAAACACACAATGAGCAGTAGATTTTAGTAAGAGATCAATTCTATTTAAATACTGTTATATGACCCTTAAAGAACATTATTCTTAAGCATCTTATATAATACAGAAATAACTATTATGTTTCTTTTCAATTACCTGGCATAAGGCAGTGCTCAATTTCCATAGCAACAGCAATATGCATGGCTGTAGGGAAAGTGTCGTTACTGCTCTGGCTCTTGTTGACATGGTCATTTGGGTGAACTGGGTCCTTGGAGCCCAGTTTACCACCAAGGATTTCTATGGCTCTGTTACTCACAACCTGGCAATTTATACAATGTGAAATTAATATTTCAGTTAAAAATAATATAACCTTGGGCACATGTGATATGTAACTATAGCAGATTATGGTTAATTAACTGGTATTATGTTGACAAATAACAGATCTGATGTAATGGAATATTTTAAAAAAGTGATAGAAAAATATTGCATTATGAGTTTATACTTAAAACATTGGTAAATATCCACTTTAATTAAATATATAAAAAAATAGTTATGAGGATATGATAGAGAACAATAAGAAAATTGAATGCATACCTCATTTGTGTTCATGTTGGTCTGAGTGCCAGAACCAGTTTGCCAAATTACCAATGGAAAATGATCACAGTACAATTTTCCAGATATAACTTCATCACAGGCTTTGGATATAGCATCTGCAATTTTGGGATCCAGTCCATATTCCTTGTTGACTTCTGCAGCTGCTTTTTTCAGAATGCCCATTGCTGTTATTACTGGATACTGGGGAAAATTAATTGTCATAAGGGGAATGAATTATTATTATATTATGAAATATAAAATGCATGCTGTGATGTGATTTTGAGAGTACAAAATAGTACTGTTTAATAGTCCAATAAAAATATTAATTATTTATTAAATTTAGTTTAATAATCCATTTAGTACTTGACCAGAGAGTACTGAATGGATATTAAACAGTAATTATAAAAAATTTTATCTGGTTTAAGATATACAAGGAAAAAAAGATCGTTCTCATATATCTATACATATAGAGAAATATTGTATGATATATTATATGGAAATGGGGTATTATTTATTTTCTGCTAATAAATTATTATTATTATTGCATATCCTATAATCTAAAGATATCATTTTAAAGCATTTTCTGGCTGATACATCAAGAAGTATTAGTAAAGAATGAACATGATCTTAGAAAATACCTGGACACAATATATGTATATATAATAAGTATTAATAGGTCTGTCCAGCTTTTGAGATTGTTAAAATTCAGCAAACCTCTGATATTGTCCCATTTAATTTTTGTTTTTAATTTGATACTAATTTGGAACTTCTTAGAGATAAAAAAAGACAAAGTTAATTATCTAATAAAAAAATAATAATTTCTATTGATCATTGTACCTCAGGGTTTGCACATTGGTTTGTATATACCTCTTTTTTTTTAGCTTGTCTTTTCATAAGAGATTTAAGTGAAGTTTTATAAGATTCTGAATAGTTTATTGTCCAATCTGAATATATTTATTGTCCTACTATCTTGGAAGGACTTACTTTTAACACCTGTCAAAATTAAGAACAGTTAACTCCCCTATGTTTTGTTTACCTTTTCATTTGGCCAACTATGGGTATTTTTAATGAAAATAGCTTGGGTCCATTTTCTAGAGGATTCAGAACAAAAAAGGTCAATCTTAGTGTTGTTAATGATTATTTATTCCGATTTAGTCTTCTGAGGTTTTATCTTGATATATATTTTAGTATAAGTATATCAATTATATTATATTATTTCTGTTATTTGAATATTATTATAATAGTATATATTCTAGCATTATTGTAGATCTAGTAATTTATATTATCTAATATTATTTTTGTGACTTGACTCTGCTGTACATTGAAATAAATCAATAAAATATTTAATTAGAAACAACAAAATAATTTTATAATACATATTTGAATTAGAAGTTAGATTAGCTTTACGAGTGAGCCACAATAGACCTAGGGTTACAGTCACACAAGGTGTCCCACTCACAAGAAACCTAGATTAGGCTTTTCCATCAGGTTTTTTGCAAAAAAATAATAGCTAAGTACCAGGTAGTAGAGACTAAAATAACTATACTTACAGGCATCCTTTCATACTCCCCACCAATAGGAAAGTTAAGGGTAGATCTAACAGTCTGAGCGCCATAGTATTTGTCAGAGGGTACTTTTAGTTCACCAAAAGTGTCTTTCTCAATTCTGTAGTCGGCCTGCAAACAATAACAATCCTTTGTTGGGCTGGCCATTAAAGTAGGCACTATAAATCTATAGATTTCAATTTTGTTGAATGACAAATTAGTAAAAAAATATCTACTTAGGGTATCAAAATGTTTGTACATAAAGTTTTCCAAATAAAGAAATAGTAACAACTGATGACATAACATACCATTGTTGCTCGTAAAATTATAGGTTCTTGTATCCTGAGTTTCAATAAGGTTCTTACGCCAGCAGCAGCAGCGCGACTGCCTATTAACCGGGAGAAAGCCATCCTTATTCCGTATATGTATTATTCTAAATTCTCTTTATCGATGACCTCGAACTATGACCCGGCCCGCACTGCGAATCAAGAGAAAAATTTTGAAATTTCCTGCAGCAATCACCTGGAAACGACAAATGACACTGACAAATTGGATTTTGACAAATGACAGCTGGGGCAACCTGGAGTGTGTTCAGAAATTGTTAAACAACATATTGGGTTAATTTTATGACGTCAGTATATTCCGGTTAGAAATGAGAAGAGAAATCGCTCTTAAGCCTCGTGTTCACTTGCAAGTAATTTGTGATAGTTTTTCTGGCAAGTTACTCAGCAAGCTCACTTTGTTGTATTTCTTTAAGTGAAACGTGTACATAGTCTAGTTTACAAAAACTGGATAAAATGTCAGAAAAACTTAAGTAAGAAAATGGATTCAGCGTAGAGCTACTTTAGGATTACATGAGAAGTTATTTACTGAGTTAAGAATGGAAGACCAATAACAGTTGAAAAACTTTCTACAAATGTCTGCAAAAGACTTCGAAAAGATATGGAAGAAAGATACAAAAATGCGACAGGCCCCTAGATCAGAAGTACACCTGTCTTTGACACTTCGCTTTTTAGCCACAAAACTAAATATTCTTATGGACCTGATAGCATACCATCAGTCTTACTAAAAAATTGTGTGTGTTCCTAACCAGTTTAGCCACAAAACTAAATATTCTTATGGACCTAATAGCATACCATCAGTCTTACTAAAAAATTGTGTGTGTTCCTAACCAAACCCCTACATTATTTGTTTTGCCTTTCGTTTGATTTAGGATGTTTTCCAGATTACTGGAAAACAAGTTTCTTGACTCCGATATATAAGAATGCTAATAAAAATGACATTACCAACTGCATGGGTGTAAGCATTCAATCTGAAATACCCAAAATTATTAACAGCCTTTTTGCCAGAGAGTTCTCATGGCATAGGCGGAACATAATTATACATTAGCAACACGGTTTTTCTGAGGGTAAATCTACCAGAACTAATTTGCTTACATATCAGCAGTACTTTTTGGATGCTACCATAGTCAGGTGGACAGTATTTACACTTTTCGAAGGCGTTTGACAGAG
The DNA here is from genome assembly GCF_022605725.1 of Anthonomus grandis grandis. Lineage (NCBI taxonomy): Eukaryota > Metazoa > Arthropoda > Insecta > Coleoptera > Curculionidae > Anthonomus > Anthonomus grandis. Next base: position 12,416,296 of record NC_065558.1, read on the forward strand.
TGAGCCATAGACATCTCATTCCAAAGTTGCGTGCGATGGGTCTGAGCGATAATCTTTTGAAGTAGATTGAAGGATTTTTGTCGAATAGTATTTAATTGGTGCGTATAAATATATATCTGAAGAAATTCAATTTTTTTTCGGTGTGCCTCAGGGTTCCCACACATGGCCTATTTTATTCATTTTATTTATTAATGACCTTTGTTGTGCTATACGTTACTCGGAATTTTTATTATTAACAGACAACCTACAATTGTACAAGGTGATAAAATCCGCTATTGATGCGCAACACACTATCAACAAGCTGATGTTGATAGTGTTTTTTTATGGTCAGTAAGTAATGAATCGATAGTCTTGAAGCAAGGGGAACTCGATCAGATTTACTCACATTGTATAAAATATAAAATAGCATTTTTTATTGTCCTGATATTTTGAAAACTGTACCATTCAATGTCAATATCAATTATAGATGTCAGAATCCTGCTATGTTTGCATCACCAAAATAATGAGAGCATTTAATGAGGTTAATCTTGACCCCTTCGTAGATAGGTTTTTTGGGTACCTTGTTTTCTATAGCTATGTACATGAAAGATACGAGTTAATGGGGTAAATAGCAAATGGGTTAAGTAAACCCATATATGCCCAACAGCGACATTGTAGCGCTGTATTGCGTACATGGATATTGTTCTCAAAACATTATTCTTTTAGATGGAGTTTGAACAAAACCCACTTGTGGTTTTACAGTTCTTAAAAAATATTGGACCTAATACATTTTTGTTTTTATTTTTAGCGTGTCACGCTAAATTTTATGTAAGAAGAAACAATTTTTCGTCATAACGTCTCGTATTTTGGACGTTGGCTCCTTACTCGATTTAGGAATATGACCCCAGAAATGTTGGCAATACAATTAGGGTCTTTGACAAGTGACAACTTTGACAGAGTGTCAAAACTAGCCGAATGACGCATGTCTAGAATATAGAAATCTCTATAATTTCATTTGCCTTTGGGTTCCTTGTTTAGAAAGATGGCAGACAATAAGCTCTACGATATTTTAGGTGTTAGTAGAAATGCTTCCGATGGTGAAATTAAGAAAGTAAGTACGAGATTCAATACTTTAATCTACCCCCTATCATTCCGTTTACTTGCCGTGCCCATTGCATCATGCTAAATGTCCAAAATGTGATGCGTAAAACCTTCAAGGCTAGGCAATGATCCGGCAGTGTGGACTGAAGTTTTACCCTTAATTACTATTTTTTCAATTTCTTTTATACGTAGCAATACCGTAAGTTAGCCAAGGAATTTCATCCCGACAAGAACCCTGAAGCCGGAGATAAATTCAAAGAAATAAGCTATGCTTATGAGGTGTTATCAGATGCCAAGAAAAGGCAACTTTATGACAGAGTTGGTCTCAAAGGTATGGATTTTGCTTTGTAATGTAATTATAAATTTTTGCTTAATAACTGTAAAAGGACCACGCAACATAATGTAATACAAAAACTTGTCATGAGTGTATTTACTCTTATGTCAATGTATTTGTGATTACAAGAATAACAGTTCAGACCTTTCTCCAAACAGCTTAATAGACCATTCTTAACGTTATGCACTGTAAATGTAATTAAAAAATAACAGAATATTAAAACACATTGGAAAGTTCTCACTTTTTTAGTATTCTAACTACCATTCCATATATAAACTTTAGTTAAACATAAAATTTATATTAATTCTGACCCCTCATATGAATTTACTTACTTCCATGTTGCAAACAATATTAAAAAATAAAAAATAGGTTCAAGTATGCTAAGCACATATGCAGATTATAATATCATAGAAATGCCTAATTAAAGATAATAGATACATATAGTTAATTTCAAGTAAATTTTGATTCACATCATGAAATGTAACAGATACATCTTTGTGCATTTTCACACATTTTCAGTTAATATTAGTAAATAGGCAGAAGGAGAGTGGGTCAATCATTGACGATTGTAGACAATCTTCTCATTGACGGATTGTTGAACTGGACTTGGGCCTGAAGGACTATTTCTCTGGTCAGAGTTGCTATTAACCAATCATTTTTTCTCCATAAGATACTATGCTTATTTCTCTTCATAAAGATGGTAGCTCCCAAACCTTTAAGTTCTGCCCTATATCAGTTTTGTTTATTCATAATCAAAATGTTTATTAATGCACATGGCATTTACAATATTTCTCTTTACACATAATAATAGTTAAGCCTTATCCATAATATACACATATAATAAAATCATAATAACATTTAGACTTTTAGACAGAAATTGATCTGTATATAACAAAAACTATGAAGTTTGAATTGATACTCTTAACTCATGGCTTCTTCAATTTATACTGTCAGATTTTTTTCTAACCACTAGTTAAAGAGTTTGTCATAAGCCTTTCTATGCCCTATGAGACATTCCAGTATGATAAGTCTTCTCTGTTGTGTAATAAATCTTTGTTTGCATCTTTAGCAGTCCACATCATAAGAGGTTGTCATAATTTAGTATTGACTGGACATGTACCAAATAATAAATCGTTTGTGTAATATTCTTAGTCAAAACCAAAAGTTTTATTTTCAATATTGAGTTGCAGTGAGTTATTTTCACACCACTGATGCATTTTGTTTGCCACTTGAGTTCCACCCCCTGATAGATCTTTAAAATGTTTACTTAGCAGTCATTGTCAGCTAACAGAACTGATGTGTGTTGTCTGCATATTTACAACCCCTAACACAGTGATAAAAATACAGGTCACTAGTAGCATGGGATTTATGTCAAATGTAACAACAATATGTATATAAGGTATTCTCTAGTTTATTTTAAAAAAGTCCCTGATTTTAAGACCAACCAGCTTTCAAAATATCTCTTAGGATTTGCTAAAACACTTATAAATATGATTTAAACTCTACTTCATTCTTTTTTTGGAGTTATATTTTTTATGCTATTTATATGAAATTTATGGAGGATTATTATAGAATGTAAGGTCTTGAATCACCACTATATGTTAAAAAAAGCAAATAAATATTTATGGCATTTAACAACATACCTAATTCTATTTTTACATGATAGATACATTGCCAAATGTGTGTGTAAAGAGTTGTAAACAATGTTACAAAATTCTTATTAGATTTCACTGTACTCAAGTACATATTTATTTCATGCTTACCATTAAATACATTATAAACAATTTGTACTTTGTAAAAAAATTAAATCAAAAGTAAAAAAGTAATCTTTCAAATGGAAAATTGTGTATGTGAAAAACAAAATAATTTGTAAAGATAAAAAAAAGATAATTAGGTCTAGTTTACATTTTCTGGTCAATGAAAACTCAATTAAAGGGGCAAAGTTTTTTATGATTTAGATAAATTTTCACAACCATATAAATGCAATTTGTAACAAGCTGGGTTTTATACAGCATAATTACAAATATTTTTCTCCTGAAATTATGAAACTTTTATATTATGTGTTTGCCCTTGTTTAGAGTATTACTATATACTGTGTCCTCCCAATTAAGATATTCATATTCAAGATAGTGAGAAGGTGCAAAATAAGTTTTTCAAATATTACCCTTGTAAGTTGCTTTTGGATATTTCCAAGTTGACCTATGACCAGACATGTATTTTATTGGAAATTTCTTTATTGCATCACAAAGATGGCAGCAAATTTTTTTGTTTCTGTACAAATTAATTAATGGCTTGATTGATGCTCCAAATTTATTGAGTCTCTTAAATTTTAATGTAGAATTTAGTGTGGATTTTACAGAACTAATTATGGGTTTCATACTCCAATTACCTGGATGCAAAGAGGTTTTAACTCCCTACATAATAATTGTGATTTTTCTGTGCTTTTTAGCATTTTTAAAAATAAATGTAAGTATTTGTGATTTGTATTCTTATTGGGTAAAAATCCTGTTATAACTGTTGAATTGAATAAATAATAAAATCTTCCTATTAAAAAATTCACACCTAAAATTTATTACCCAAGGCTATTCAGTTAATTGAGTTTTGTAATATAGAGCCCATCATGTTTTCTTTTATCAATAAGAAAGATTCCAGAAAACAGATTTTGGAAATCTGCATATTCATTCTGTTTTTAATTTAAATTAATAACATATATTTTTATAGGTGTGCCTAATAAGCTGCAATACACCACCCTTCAAAAATTGATGGTAAGGGTTTTTAGAACTCTGAGATCAAATTAAATCAATAGTAAAGCAAATTGTCTTTCTCTCAATAAATTAAAATTACACTGAAATTTATCCTAGGATTTTATATAATTCTATATATTACTGTGAGAATTTTCTTACATCAGATACATTACATTACCTGAAAGTATGCTTTATACATTTCTTACAGCATAAAATATTGTAATTGTCACTCACATTTAACTTCAAAAACTTTGCTATTGGTCACTTTTAATACAGTAGACTCGTGATATAGTGAACTGATTAATGCACATTCAGTTCACTATATCAATTTGTTCACTCTATCAAATTCTTTTTTAATATACGTATTAAAGCAACGTTTGTCTTTAGAAAACTAACTTTAATAATGCGAAACAGAAAAAATATTACATATGTAATTAAAATAAAATAAGAAAACGGCAATCTAATCTATTTTTTTCAAAAAATTACGTAATTTTTGTTTGCTTGTTTGTTTTTAGTCCTGTTTGCAACATCGTATTCCTTAAGTTTTGTAAAACGAGTATACTAGAATATTCCACTTTATCTTCATTTTCTTCGGCCCATTGAATGATGTTGTTAATCGACTTTATTGCCGAATTTGTTGTCACTCGTTCCTTATTTACTACCATTTCTTCTTGTACTCCATCATCTTGATCGTTTCCATCACTTTCACTTTGGTCATTAGTTTCTTTTGTGTCAGGTAAGTTATACAAAAATGGTAAAATTTCGTCGTAAAAAGTCTTCCTATGACAAAACTTACCTCAGGAATAAACATTCGGTGAAACCATTCTTTGAAAATTGCTGCCGTCATCCAAGCAGTTTTGGAGTTTCTATAACGGACGGGACAGTTAAAACTTCGAAACGAACGTGGATTTTTTGCTTTCCCAATAATTAATGGTTTAACTTTGTGAGTACCTGCCGCGTTTGTACATGCTAGAAAAGTCACTCTTTGTTTCTCGGTTTTCCTACCTGGGGCAGTTTTTTCTTCGCGAGCTACATATGTCTTTCCGGGCAGAAGTTTCCAATACAAACCAGTTTCATCGGCATTGTAAATCTGTTCTTTTGTTAGCTGAAGCTAATTTATTTTTAGGCGTAAAGTTCTTTTAAAAGGATCAACAAGCTCGGGTTCTGACGATAATTTTTCTCCTGAAATCGTTAGGAAGCGTATTCCAAAACGTTTTTTATACTGTTGCATCCAACCACTGCTCGCATTAAAAGAAGGAGATTCCTTGTATTGACTGTGAAGTAACTTGGCCTTCTCTTGGATCATTAAACCAGTTACCGGAAAATTTCTCTCCCTTGTTTTTAAGAACCACTTATATAAAGCTTTTTCCATTCTAGGACACTCTGATTGTCTCAGAGTTTTCGCTTTTCCAGGTCCTGTGAAAGTACTGTTGACTCGTTTCAAAATCTTTATCCTTCTGTGACGAATCGCGCATATAGTGGATTTAACAACACCATATTGTCTAGACAAAACGGTCACTCCGACACCTTTCTTTAATTCTAATATTTTGGCTTTATCGCTTAAGGTTAAATGCTTTCTAATTTTTGCCATAATTATTCTGGCGGCGTGATGCGACCTACTGCATCCAAATACTAAAAAAAACTAATTGCCTGAAAAGAAACAAACCGTTTAATATCTTTTTCTTGTCTTAACTTGTTTGTTTATCTAAGAAAACTATTGGGTTTACTATTTCGAGAATCAATTTGTTCACTTGATAGAATACATTAAGGAAAAATTGTCTGTTCACTATTTAGAATAGTTCACTAGACAGTGTGTTCAGTATAACGCGAGTCTACTGTATTATGTAGATAAGGTGTTACAATATATTCTGTAGTCTATACTACCAACCTAATACACAGTACTACTATTAGGACACTTTTTATATTAAGCAATTTTGAATTGCTGATTAAATTTGATAGATCTCACTATAAAAGTATATTTGCTGTATGTAGTTTACAAAGAAATACTACTACTGTAAATTTATTTTTTGAAGGTATGCAAGAAGGAGGACATGACGGGTTTGGAGGAGATGATCTTCTATCCCATCTCTTTGGAGGTGGCTTGTTTGGAGGTTTCAGTGGGTTTGGCGGTGGTGGAGGTAGAAGAAGGCACAGAGGAGAAGATACTGTTCATCCTTTAAAGGTCAGTAAACTCAAATTATAGCTAAATTATTCCACTTGAGGCATAGTTATTAGTACCACTATAATTTTTTTTGTACAGGTTACCATGGAAGATATGTACAATGGCAAGACCTCAAAGTTACAGTTAAGCAAAAATGTGATCTGCACAAGCTGCGGTGGTAAAGGAAACAAGACTGGCCAAGCCCCAGAAAAGTGCCAGTCTTGCAATGGATGTGGTATCAAAGTGTCTTATAGGAGTTTAGGCCCAGGAATGGCCCAACAGGTATGTTAGTTCCTGATATTTTGAATATACTATTTAGATATATGTAACTGTTTTCTCAAGGACCAATCAATTGCATAAATAAATGGGTTATTATTCCTGATTTTGCCTACCAAATATATATTAGAATTTATTAGGTAAACAATTAGATATGCATACTAAGAACAAGAATGTTTACTGCCCAAGTGTTTGATGCAGTATCGAAGAACGTACTCGCGATATATGCGCTGTCTATCTTGCATAAAAGAAAAATCTATTTAATCATTAAGAGAGCCATTCATGGTGATGAATGTGCCCAAACACAAAATTCAACCTTTGACAATATTGCAGCGTAAATATGGTACAAATCTCTGTCTTATTGCTCAGCATCATTGGTTTTACTATGCAGAGTGGCTTGATGTTGAAGCAATATGAAAAAGCAGAAAGATACCTGGGTCAGAAGTACCGATTACTCCGTCCATCGTGTTTCCACAGCTTTCTTCAAAAATGAAATGTATATCCATCACATTACATAAATAGCAAAAAAAAAATTCGCCTTAATATTTGACGGGATAGGGGTTCGACCGGATTTTCAACAAAATCTTACATAGGGGGGTAAAAAAGGTCTAAAATGGTTATAAAAAAATACGTAATTTTTCTAATACAGGTTTCAAAACTCAACATGTTTTTGAAACAGGTTTTGGAAGACTTTTTACCATTTGGATAATGGCACTATTAAATGCAAATAAATTGTGTTAAATTTTCCAAGAAATCGAGAGTTACATACATTTTTAAATTTTGTGTATAACTATTTGCAAAGGATAGAGATAAACCTTTTAATTTATTTCAGGTACAAAGTTGTTGCAACGATTGTCGCGGAAGCGGCGAGTTTATCAAAGAAAAAGACAGATGTGGTACATGCAAGGGCAAAAAAGTGTGTAACGAAACAAAAATCTTAGAAGTTCACGTCGATAAGGGCATGAAACATCAACAAAAAATCGTGTTTAGAGGCGAAGGCGATCAACAACCCGACGTCGAAGCCGGTGACGTAGTAATTATTCTGCAACAAAAGCCACACGAGATATTCGAACGACAGGACAATGACTTGCACATGAAACACACCATTTCGCTAACCGAGGCACTTTGTGGATTTTCGTTTGTCGTCCATCACTTGGACAAGCGTGATTTGTTGATCAAGCACCCGCCCGGCCAAGTGATAAAGCCTGGCGATGTGAAAATCGTAACTGGCGAGGGCATGCCAATATACAAGAATCCCTTTGAAAAGGGAAATCTATTTATCACCTTCAATATTAAGTTCCCGGAAAATCATTTCGCTCCGGAGCCTATGCTTAAGAAATTGGAAACGTTATTGCCGCCGAGGCCTGAATTCGTTTTGCCCCAAGGCGAACACGTGGAGGAGGTCGATTTGGTCGAATACGATCCGAACGACAGAAGTTCCCATTCTGGACACAGGGGCGAAGCTTATGCCAGCGACGATGAGGAAGGTCACGGGCACGGACCGGGAATGCAATGCGTGCATCAATAGATTAATTAATTTAGGTCAATTGTTTGCGCTTCTTTCTAAATGAGGAAAACTTACTTATCCATTTCGATGACACACATAACACAAGTACTTTTAACCTAAATGTAATATATGTATTATGAGAGGAAAGCAACAATATTAGGTATGTTTTCAAATTTTTAGTACCGACTGGAAACGGTTTAGTTACATGTCGCAATCTTTTATAGTTAATCACACTTTTTAGTATGTAATTTTAATTGATGGTAATAAATATTATAATATTATATGTACTAATGGGCCTGCTGTTAGTTTTCTGTTTCTATGTGATCTTGTGTTTGGTTTTATTATACATACATATTTATTTTTATATACATAAGTAGGATTCGCCTCTTTTTTTTGGTATTATTCGGCAGGTGTTTACGGTTCTAGAAACTGAATAAAATTTTAAAAATCATGGATTTTGTTCAAATGTTTTGTTGAAAAGAACTCTTCCTTTAATAAGAAGACTGACACTTGAGTCGCAATCTATGGGTATATACAGGGTGTTTATTTGAAGACTTCCCACCACGGATTTATCGAAAACCACTGTTTAAAAAAAAAAACGCCGAAATACGTCAAAAGGTTTGTCAAGGGGGACAACTTTTTAACCTAAAATTACTTCACCCATTGCCCTCCAGGGTCATCCCCTTAAAAATTTTAAATGGCAAGGGGTATCGAGTAATAGCTTGTTTAAAAGGTCTTTCGAATTCTTTTATTTTGATGTTTGATTTTTTTAAATCCGGCGATTCGTTTTTGAGAAAATTAGAAAAATCTTTATTTACCTTAATTTGTTCAGATAGAAAACAAAAACATGAAAATATCAGTTTTTATTTCAATAAGCGTTCTAAATGTTTCCCGTTTTTGGCCAAACAATGATATAGGCGATGTTCAAATTCCTGACGGACATTTTCAAAAACATAGTGTGGGATATCATGGCAGCTGTCGATGATGCGTTGACGAAGTTCATCTAAACTTTCAGGTTGGGGAGTAAACACAATAGATTTCAAATGACCCCATAGAAAAAAGTCTAACGGCGTTATATCCGGTAGATCTAGCAGGCCATTCTATAGGCTCCCTTCGCCCTATCCATTTATCTGGAAACTTTTCGGCATTCGCCTTACCTATTTACTATATTTTATTTTATTATACTAATAAAACTTACTTAAACGACCTAACATTTGACGAAATACACACTGCCACAAAGAAACTGCTGACACTAAAGTTTTAAGCCAAATGTTTTTGGAAGCAAGTAATACAAAGGGGAATATTACACGGTACACAAATTGTATTGACCTTTTTCGCATTTTTTCGGGCGTACGCAGTATTGTGAGCCATTGACATGGTGCTGTAGCATTTAGTGCATCTCTTTCGAGTAACTCGTTTTTGGCCTTCCACTTCCTTCAACGTGCAGCGTTGCGTTCTTGACGTGGAAGGACGAGAAACAGTATTAAGTTTTTCGTCGTTTTCAATGAGACCTGAAACTACCTCTTCTTTGAAAGTGGTAATGCTGAATTTTTTCTTGTTTATTTTATTGTAAAGATGTAACGCGTTTACTTTTGTTGTAGCAGTAATGAGATAAAACACTAGGCGTTTGTACCATTTTGAAGTTCGCCTTAGAAAAGGCGCGTATGCTGACATCTGATCCGACAAGTCGATAAAGGCCTTGCCCTGATTATAGTCAACAATTACTTTCGGTTTAATAACTTCCTTTTCTTTCTTTGCTAAAATAACGTTAGAATCGTCGTGTTTGGTGCTTAGCATGATGACGTCTCTCTTATCCTTCCATTTCATGACTACAGTTTTGTCATTACCTTGCCGAGCTACAATTCCACCTCGATTTAACTTTTCCTTTATTACTTCCTGAGGATTACCTTTGCGGTTTGCTTTAATTGTACCAACTAAATGCGTTTTTCGGTCAATCAGTCTTTTGGCTAATGATACGCTCGTGTACCAGTTGTCAGTGTAAAGTGTACGGCCATTGTCCAAAAGACCTTCCATCAATTCCATGACTACCTTTTCAGAAACTGCAAATTAACTTGATTTTTCTCTGCCAGTATATACTTTGAAATCCCAGGTGTATCCTCCAGATACACACACCTTGAAAAGCTTTATACCGTAGCGGTGTCGCTTATTGGGTATATATATTGTCTGAAATAAATGCGTCTTCGAAACGGGACGTTACTTTCGTCGATACAAATGTCTTTTTCGGGCATGTAGGAGGACTTAAATTTCTTTTGCGGCATGTCAAGAAATTCGGATATTTTGTAAAGTCGATCATTAGAGGGTCTGTCCTTCTCATTATCACTTACATGGAACATGCCCAAAATACCTTCAAATCTGTTTCTACTCATAATTGTGGGTATGCGATTTTGGTACAACGATTTGGTTGACCAATAATCCCGTAACTGAGGCATTGGAAGAAGGGCCATCCATAATATAATGCAAAAAATTTTCGCATTTCCACAGGATTGGTATCCACCCATTTCGGCACCTTGGCCTTTCGGTTTGGATCTGCTATTGCCGCAGCAATTCGCTGTGAAGCAAACCTATTGGTTTCAGTCATAAATAGATTAATCATCTCATCGTCGATAAAATAGTTAAATAATTCAGTTGGTTCTTTCCCTGCAAAGTCTGCACTAACAGCTGGAACAACACCAAGTTGAGGGCTTTCACTGAAAGACAGTCGGTCTCCTTCAACGTGATCCCATTTTTGCTTAGTAGTTAAAGTCGCTAGAGGTACGTTATCGCCTAGATCTTCGTCTTCGGATAATAATATGGCAGAATTATCTGAATTATTATCGGATGATAGATCACTTTCAACAGGAATAAAATCTTTATCTACGAGCGAATCATCTGAAAATCCGGTAATTTCGTCTTCTATTATATCTCTTGACTCGTCGTCGGACAGATTCTCCAGCTCCTTTGCCAACTCCTGATCCGATAGATATTTCTTAGCCATATTTGCTTAACTCTGAAACAAAAAAAACACATTAAAGCTAGTGTCCACGGGTGGGCATTCGGTCCCAAAATGTAAAATAGCATTCTGGGACCACGTGCCCACCCGTGGGTCACCGCAAGAAAATGACAAAAACAGCCAAAAGTCGACAGAGTATTGATCCACAAACAACATAAACTGCAAAAAAATAACTATTAACAAAAAATATCCAGAATGAAAATTTGGTCCCTGGAAGTAGAATCCAAATGCCCACCGGTGGGCACGCGGGGCTCAACGGTCCGATGCCTCGTCGGTCGCAACCAGCTGATTTCACCGGTTAATTTTTTTTTTTTTATACCGGGTTAATTCTGATACGCCTCGGTTAATGCCCGTGTAACCTGGTGTATTCACCGGTGAATTCTGAAAAGATTCCAATTCTGAATCGAACGCTCTCTTTTAATTTGTCAATAGTTGCCTGTCAAGACTGTCACGTCCAACGTCATACGTCTTCGTTGGAAAAATCAAAAATGGCAGACAACAAACACCAAAACTGAAAACGAGTTCATTGTTTACAGAAAACATATAAATTTTCCGCCCTTTTTCTCCTAAAAATTCTTTCCTTCCATGGTAAACTCGTTAAAATTATCGATTAACCTTTGATTTCTGTCGAAATGGCTGAAGAAATAGAGAACGATGATGACCAGTGGTTGTATGGGGACAATCCTGATGGACAACCACGGGAGCCGGAAGCTGAAACTGTGCCTGTTCCCGGTGAAAGTGATGAGGTGCCTCCTGGAGAAGAGCCAGTTCCACCTATAGAACCCGCTCCTATCAAATACCCAGAGGTAAACACTAAAAAACTCTTTAAAGTATCTCATTGATTGGTAGTATCACTGAGTATATTATAACCTAAAATAGAGTTAGAATTCTTCTTTCCTAAGGTTGCTGTATTATTTACAAGAGAATCATGATTGCTATATAAATATTTTTTCTTAAATACTCAGAGACAAAGTTTCTAAGGTGCCCATATATCTTTTGAGCAAAAGCTATATAAACTATAATAGTTGGATTGAGGGAAATTGAATTTAAACAAATACCATAAATTTTACACAAAGAAACAATAACATGAAGCAACTCTACTAACACAAAAGCTCAATAATTATGGCTTTAGAGGTGTGGCATTGCAATGGCTGGAATCCTATCTGTCTAATCGTACCCAAAGAGTTACAGTATCTGGATGTTTATCCGATTCCAGATCCCTTAAAACTGGAGTACCTGAGGGTTCAGTGTTAGGACCACTATTATTTTTTCTCTATGTAAATGATTTGGGTTCATTAAAACTGCAGGGCAAAGTAGTTCAGTTTGCTGATGATACCACCATTTTATGGAATCATAGAGGTTCTGATAATGTTAGAGCCCAGGTTTTTAAGGATCTTAAGATTTTATCGGAGTGGTGTGCTGCAAACAGGCTTGTATTTAATGTGGGCAAAACCTTTATTATGGGATTTAAGTGTGACGTTCAGGGCCTTATGTTTAGTGAAAACCCCTTGCAAAACAAAGAAAGCTGTAAGTTCCTTGGTATTACCATTGATGGTCGCCTTCGCTTCGAAGATCATATCCTAAATCTTGCATCAAAATTATCCTCTGGATGCTTTGCAGTAAGAATGGCGGGGCATGAGCTGGGAGGGGTAGTTGCACATTCAGTGTACTTTTCTCTTATTGAGTCCCACCTTCGTTATGGCTTGCCTTTTTGGGGTTTAAGCAACAAGGGATTATTAAACATAATTTTTGTAATTCAAAAAAAGGCAGTTAGATACCTATGTTCCGCTGGGTTAAGAGATTCTTGTAAACCTCTCTTTATATCTCAAAAAATCCTGACTCTTTTTTCTCTTTTTATCTTAGAAACAGCTACTCTTATTCATAAATGTCCTAAACCTCCCTCTAACACTGGTCATATGACTCTCCAGGCTAACGATTTTCCCTTACCAATCCCTACATCCTCCCTCACCAAGAACTCACTTATATACCTTAGCAAAAAAATTTACAACCATGTTCCTGTATGTATCAGACAAATTTTAGAAGTTAAGAGATTCAAAAAGGAATTAAAATCACTTTTATTATCCAGGGCATATTATAGCCTTGACGATTTTTTTAATGATACCTTTTAACTGTGCTCTGACATCATTTTAGTGTTTTAGTTTTGTTTCCTGTTAAATAATTTAATTTACTTCTTTTTTATTGACAGCTTTACTTATTTTTTAATGAATTTATCAAAAAGATGCTTTTTTTTTCTCATTCTGTTTTGTTATGATTAATTTTGGTAATGTGTGTAAATTTTATGGTAAAGTGTTTTAGATGTTATGTTGGTTTGAAATTTGAAATTTAAAGTGAATTTGGAATTTTTTAGTTTTTAGGATGCTTGTACACAAGATTTTGTTGTCTTACGTAATATAGCACATTTTTCTTTCTTTCTTTCTTCAAACCTGTTCCAAGTAGAGATGTGCGGATAGTATCTACTTGATATTTTAATATCTGACACATGCAAAGATTCGAAGTAATCAAATCCTTCGACACCAACTACTCGTTACTCAAATGCTTTTTTAAATCTCAAATTTTCATGTCACCGGTGGCTGCTTATGCACACTAAATATATTTTATAAGTAAAATATGACAATATTGTTAATAAAATGAAGTAAACGGCCGCCGATTGGACCAACAATAATTAATCAATAATACCTATTTATATTTATGCGACGTTGTCACCAGTTGCCACACACTTACTTGATACTTTGATACCTTGTTCTAGGTAAAAGTATTTGAATTCGTCCGACATGCCAGATTACGTGATTTCTTTTTATTAGCATAAGTATTAAATTATCATTTTGTAACATCTTACTTAAACTTGATAACCCTCTATTATACTCAAAAAATATAACGCCAAAGGAAGCCCTAAATTTAATATAGGTATTCATTTAAAATTTTAGGATATATAGAACATCTCAGATATCCTGTCAAAACCTAGAACGTTTTTGGGATATCCCAGAAAAAATTTTAATGTGTTAAATAAACATTCTTGGAATGTCACACATTGTAACACTATTATAGATTAAACATTATTTTTCTTATGTCTTTTAAATTTTTTAGTGATAATCATTTGTAGCTCTATTGAAATGTATGTAATTCTACTATTAAGTTATTATATTGAACACAATATGTTCTGCCTTGATTGAATATTCTCTTATATTAAATGTTCAAATGGTAATTATAGAAACTACTTTTTTCGGGTGCACATATGCACACAATGTCAACAATTCTTCTCAGTTAATAAATAACAATGTTATGAGTAGAAAACTTACCAAGTACATGATCAGTGTGAGCTAACCAACTTAGTACATTATCGCCACCATCAATATTTAAAACCACATCAGTTCCAAAAACTTAACATATCAGCAATCAACTGAACATTAAGACCATCATAGGATGGACGTTGGTGGATATCCTAAAAGTATCAGTTCAAATAGGAAAATTAATAATACACAGCAAAAAACAATACATAAAATATATAGCAATAAACAATGTTTTTTGCCAAATTTGCAAAGATTTATATTTACTATTGACTACTTATTTAAATTTATTCTTATTATTAGGATCACCAATTCCAAGATGATGGACCTCCAGGTGTGGATGAACCATTAGAAAAACCTGAAAATGGAGAAGCAGATAATGATCAGGAAGATGGTGAACTAAAACAAAATGGAGAAGATGAGGAAGATCTTGAAGACGACAGTGATGAAGATGATGTTAATGTTGTGATTGGAGATATTAAAACTCCAACAGCTTATCCTCAACAGCATAGTATTAAAAGAGGTAAAAATATTAATATAAGAATTAACATTTAAGCTATAAATGAATTTGCTAATAGGTGGTTTAACAACAACAATTGGCGACAAAAGCAAACAAATTCAGCAAAGTGGAAAGTTCCAAGTAGAAGAGTTTGAACAAATTGGCACTATTAATGGGGTTCCTGCTTGTGATTATAACTTGGACGGCCTGGAGGATAAGCCATGGAGAAAACCCGGTGCAGATATCACAGATTATTTTAATTTTGGTTTTAATGAGGACACTTGGAAGGCTTATTGCGAAAGACAAAAGAGGTAAGAGCTTTGTAAACTTGGTACTTATTTAACTAAATAATATTGAATAGAACTTATCTAGGGTTTAATAGCACTACAGTAGTTTTTTATTATTAAAAATTTAGCAATTATGCCAAAAGCTATAGCTAAATTAATATTTTCTAATATTTTCTAAGTTTTTTTCACTAAGTTTTTTTATTATTTTGATTTTTATTATTAAGTCAAAGGTTTTGAAAAAAAGCCTCTTCCTATATTTTCTGTCACTATATAGTACAAGTACATTTCAAAAGAGGTTATGCTAATTATTTTTATAATGGAACATTTTACTATGATAATTGTATTGAGTTTTGTGTTTAAAAATTTGTAAAATTGTCTTAATGACTAAAAATGAAATAAAAAGGTTAGGTTTAATATCTTTTAACCGCACAATTGCTATAAACTCATTAGTTAATATAAACTCAATATTATTAAATTATTAAATAAACTCATAGTAAAGAGTATGAAGCCATATTTTTATAGAAAAGTTCTCCAATGAAGAGGATTTTCAAAAAAATTGTACTTGACATCGAAATACGGCCATAATAAGGCCCAAAAAGTATACAGCAGTATACAGCACATCTGTACCTTAATTTCTATTGAGCTCCATGTTGTTGAGCTTATAGATAGATTTTGAGATAAAAAATTATTTCTTTCTTAGTTGTATTTAATTACTTGTTTCATTGGTTTTGTCATATAAAAGATTATTGATATATAAGATTTAGAGATAAAAATGAATTAATGTACTTACAGTGACAGACAGAAACTTGCTTATTAAGAACATAAAACAAATAATTTAAAACCATTATTTAGATTGAAAAAAAAATTGAACCATGTCAATTTTGCTTAACACTATGTGAATTTAATTAAAGTACAAGTGGATGATTTTTTGTTATTTTATTAACCTCATTCTACAACTTCCTTGAATGAATGGAGACCACCTCTTCAACATTTTATCTTTTTTTTTTTAGAATCAGAATTAATGAATCAGGGGTGGGCATAATGCCACTAAACTCCATAGGGCTCCCAAGAGGCCCTACCGTTGTCATGCACGATAACAACAAATTTATCAACCAAAACAACTTCATGCAAAACCAGCAGAAGCCCATATTATCTCCGGTCATTCATAATGATGCTCCGAAAGTAAACGTCATCCAAGTAATGACGGCAGACAGAAGAGAGTACAGTAGAAAACCCGGCTTTCCGGACATGAGCGTTCCTCCGCCGATGGGTTACGCGGAACCGGCACCGTTCATTCCACCTCCAGAATATGGATTCAATCCTGAGCCCGAACCATTTTATGGTGGTTATGAACCGACCCAGGATTCTCAATGGATGGAGGGCCAGGGTAATCCCCATTGGCAACCTTCGGAAATCAAGACATTAACGGGGGCGAGTCCTCCCAGGTCGCCTAATAGGATGGGCCCACCGAATTCAAGGAGATCACCTACGGCTAGGAGAAGCAGTTCCAGGGATAGAGATCGAGACAAAGAGAGCAGATCGAGATCTGTTAGATCTAGGGATGGAGATAGGGAAAAGTAAGTTCTTAGATCAAACACCAATCAAATCATTTATTTTCTGTAGTCAGTTGAGTTGCTATACTACGGCATCAAAAAGTTCATTTTTTAAATAGATACAATCGTTACAAACATACACGGCGATTGGTTTTTCTGTTTAATTTTTTGGCATTAATTTTTGTAGTGAATTTAGGTATATTTATAATTTTTTATTTATTTAGTTATTTACCAGTATCAACAGACCCATTACAGACATTAACTATAACATATTTATTACATATTAACTAAACATAAGAACACAATAGGTTAACCTATGACATTAATAAAAACAAAATTACAAAAAGTGTCAAACACACAGCCGGACATGATATGAGTCCTTCTTTTATTTTTCGAGATTATGCACCATGTTTCCCTGCTGAGGAGCAGTATTATTCAATGTTGTTATAAGAACTTCCACTTTTCCAGATGTTTGGAAGATTTCTAAAATTACGCCAATACATAAGAGCGGTGCAACAGACAATATTGAAAATTATAGACCTGTCTCCATATGGGTATGGTGACAGTATACCTATAGAGAGTATGGTGCCCCAGGTAATACATCTTGATGGGTCTAGAGGTGAACATGGTGACATTACTCCTATCCACAAAAGTGGTGATAAGTGCAATATTAAAAACTACAGGCCTATAAGTATTTTATCAGTAATACGCAAGATATTTGAACAGTGTGTTATGCAAGTGCTATCAACTCATTTCCAAGGTAGAATATTACCTTAACAGCATGGGTTTACCACCAGTAGTAGTGCAGATACCAATTTATATTTATTCACCAACTATATTTTTAAAGACTTTGAATCAGGGTATTATGATGTTTGTTTTGCATACAAAGTGTTAAATAACTATACCGGGTGATGCGTCGCCGAGCGGAACATAAGAAAACCCATGTAAATTTTAAGGGGGTCAATTATTGGCTTCCCTGTACATTTTATAGAAAAAACGTAAGATAACTTTTTGAAGAGACCAATCTGGCAAACCCTTGTGCAAAGTTTCAAAAATTTTTAATAAGTGAATCTTGAATTATTCAATTAAATGTAATTGCAAAATCAGCAAATTTTCGGTTTAGGTAAAACCAAACGGGCACCAGTAAAATGAATATTGTCACTGACGTGAGGAAAAGTGTCAATAAATCAGTGACAGTCGATATTTGAAAACAAGTATAAATTATTCAATCGACGAAAAAATAGCCATAATTAAGTGTAACATTATGCTGGAAACAGTTTTAGAGCAGTATCTGAAATGTTTTCACTTATTTCCCCACCAAGCCCATTCCGTCCATTTCAACTATTAAACGTATTGTCAATAAGTTCGAGTCCAAAGGTACCGTAATAAATAATTGTAAATGTTCAACACAGGATATCGAAAATAGGGCTGAAGAAAGAGAGAACAGAGATCTTAATATTCTACCGAGTGTGGAGGAAAACAAGATGGTTAGTACGAGGGTTTTTGGACAAGAGGTAAATAAACATCATACAACGGTATTGCGCAAAAAACACAAAAATTATTCGTATAAATTCGAAAAACATCAAGAGCTGCAGGAAGGAGATGAAGAGCGAAGAATGGCATTTTGTTTTGAAATGATGGAAAGGGCAAGGAATTTTTATAAGAAATATTTGTTTTTCCGATGAATGTACCGGGTGTACAACTAAGAGAGGTCGCCGGCCATATCTCAATAACTAGTCATCCCACAGCAGAGGGAAAAAAATATTTCTTATAAAAGCGGCAAAGAGAAATCGTTGGAAATTATTTACAAGTTCGTACGATGACCGCTAGGGGGCGTAATACAACATTGAAATAGAAAAAATTGGTTTTATTGAAAATATTCAAAGTGAATCCTAGAGAAAAATGATGCCATTTTAAAGTATGATAAATTCTAAACATTTTTTATTTCAAACTTTTTTTTTAATCTGTCAAGTAATAGGTGGGGAAGGGTTGAATATTTATATCTAAAAATAAAACTTTTGATTGGCCTAACCAATTTTAACGAGCTAACTTTTGTTTTCAAGAATAATTATCAGGCTTTATGTGGTATAATTACTTATGTGGCGCTAGAAGGCGGTTTGTGTTATTTTGGAATTTTTCAGCGATTGTCTGGCAAATATTAAATACAACGATATAATTTTTTTTACTTAGGCTAAAAGAACATAAAAAAACATAAAAACTGGCGCAAACCGCAACTCGATATCTTATCTTATTCCGAAACTATAAATTAAAATGTTTTTGAACAATAAAAATAAAACTCCATAACTCAAATTTTTGTAATAAATAAATTGTTTTATACTTTTAATAGTGTCTTAGATGCTCAAACTGTTTTCCTTCATTTTCAATACCCAGTCAAGGTCGTTGCGTCGCTGACTGGATTTCTGCTGTGGGTAACGAATTTATTGCATTGCGTATTTGGTCCTGCATGTTGTTCTGTGTTTTGGGTGGGGTGACAAAAACTAAATCTTTAATCCTTCCTCACAGATAAAAATCTAGAACAGTCAGATCTGGGGATCAAGCAGGTCAAGGAAAAATACTTCCTCTTCCTATCCACAAACGATACTGTCTGGTTAAGTATTGACGAACCTAAACTGCAAAATGTGCAGGGCAACCATCATGTTGGAAAATTATTTGCCCTCTTGTTTCCAAATCAAAATCTTCCAGTAACCCCGGGACATCATTTTGCAAATAAATTAAATACACATTACCAGAAAGTGTTTGATTGAAAAAGAAAGGACCAATAATTTTTCCGCCAATAATTCCGCACCACGCATTTACAGTCCATCTGCCTTGGTGTTGAGTCTCGCAAATCCAACAGGGATTTTGTTCTGCCCAATAATGCAAATTATGCAAGTTTACACCATCATCACTGCTTAATAATGCCTCGTCCGTCCATAATATCTTCGAGATAAATCGGGTATCTTCTCCAACCATGTTCAACAGCCAATAACAGAAATTGAGTCTGTTATCAAAGTCTTTTTCCTGGTGCAGAACCACGTGATAGGGATGAAGTCTAAGTAAAAACCAATAAATATAAGATAATAGGATGCTTATTAGTGTTGTAACAAATAAAAATAGGTACCTGTGCTCTTTCAGAATATTTTCTACTGTATCGAGGCACTCCCAATTCCCTAGAAATATTTCGGATGCTTATGTGAGGGTTTATACATATATGCCAAAATATTTATAACGTTTGCCTCTATGCGCCCTCGCCTTCATCTTCGATGAATATTGCCGCGAATAAGGAAGTATTTTTCCTTGACCTGCTCGATACCCAGATCTAACTGTTCTAGATTTTTATCTGTGGGGAAGGATTAAAGATTTAGTTTTTGTCACCCCATCCAAAACACAGAACGACATGCAGGACCAAAAAAAATGCAATAAATTCGTTACCCACATCAGAAATCCAGTCAGCGACGCAAAGACCTTGACTGGGTATTGAAAATGAAGGAAAACAGTTTGAGCATCTAAGACACTATTAAAAATATAAAACAATTTATTTATTACAAAATTTTGAGTTCTGGAGTTTTATTTTTATTGTTCAAAAACATTTTAATTTATAATTTCGGAATAAAATAAGATATCGAGTTGCGGTTTGCACCAGTTTCTATGCTTTTTCATGCTCTTTTAGCCTAAATGAAAAAAATTACGTCGTTGTTTTTAATATTTGCTAGAAAATCGCTGAAAAAGTACAAATTAAAATAAACCGCCCTCTAGCGCTCAACAAAATAACTAAAACGGCTAAGTAATTATACCACATAAAAGCCTAATAATTATCCTTTAAAATAGAAGTAAGCTCGTTAAAATTCGTTAGGCCAATCCAAAGTTATCAAGAATTTTAGATATAAATATTTAACCCTTCCCCCACCTATTATTTGACATTTTAAAGAAAAAAGTTTGCAATAAAAAATGTTTAGAATTTATAATACTTTTAAATGGCAGCATTCTTTTCTAGGATTTACTTTTAATATTTTCAATAAAACCAACTTTTTCTATTTCAATCTTGTATTACGCCCCCTAGCAGTCAGCGTACGAACTTGTAAATCATTTCCAGCAATTTCTCTTTGCCGCTTTTATCAGAAATATTTATTTCCCTACGCTGTGCGATGAGTACTTACTCAGATATGGCCGGCGACCTCTTTTAGTTGTACACCCGGTACAGGGTGGTGCGATTTCGACTATTTTAACAGAAAACTCGTATTTTCCGAACAGATAGAAAAAAATTGACTTATATGTCATGAGCTCAAATTTTGTAAAAAAAAAAATTTTAAGTTATTAAAATTTTACTATGTCAAACTGTTTGGCCGCTAGGGGGCGTTTCTTGACTTTGGTCGATTTCGGTAATTAGCCATAACTTTTTTGCTATTAAAGATAATTGACTTCTGAAAACACTTTCTCAAAGTATTTTTTAATGATAAATATTTTTATGTTATATATTTTATATTGTTTTTATGACACATGCTTAACTATTTTCATTAACATACTTTTTTATAACACATGCATCAATTATTTCAATATTAAATATTTCGAAAACGGTTGCTCTTGTTTTTCTTTCTTGTTTGCAAATGTATTTCTTTGACCAAAAATATAATACAAGGTTTTAAAAAAAGTCATGAGCCTTTGAAAGTCATAAAAGACACGTAGATAGCGCCCTTTACGAGTAAGGGCTAAATTAGGGACTTCAAATTTGTCACCTCAAAAAACCCTCAGGCATACCAATTTTCGTTCAGAAATCGGCATTATTTAGGAAATTATGCAGAAAAAATAAAAATAAG
The DNA here is from genome assembly GCF_022605725.1 of Anthonomus grandis grandis. NCBI lineage: Eukaryota > Metazoa > Arthropoda > Insecta > Coleoptera > Curculionidae > Anthonomus > Anthonomus grandis. Next base: position 12,437,866 of record NC_065558.1, read on the forward strand.
TCTTTCACCCTGTATCTTAAGAATAAATCATTTTAGACCACACATGTATAGGATTTAGTAGGTGTATAGGACCTTAAAAATAATTAAAAAATCATCTTGTAAAATATCGGACACTTATATTAAATAACACCCTGTATACGTAATGTACGAAATACGTCCGGGATTTTGTTAACATTATTACATTGTCTACGCGTAGACAATGAGCTTGCCTACGTCTACATTGTTTACTTGCCGATCAGTGGTTGTAAGCTATAATTATTATTACATACGTAATTATAGCTTTATTGTTTTTAATTAATAACTCAAAAGTTATATTTCTCTACGTCAATCAATGAATAAGTGTTTTATTTAATTTTGTTTATGGTTTTGTAGGTCAAGGAGGCGTGACAGATCGCGTAGTCGCTCCAGAAGACATAAATCCCGATCCAGAAGTCCCAGTCATAGAAGTCATAAGAAAAAAAAGTCGCGTCGTCACGACGACAGGGACAGTGAATAAGGGTTATTTCGGGGTGTCTTAATGTTAAGATAAAGACCTTTTTATCTTGGTATTTTAATCTGATTATAGTAAATAATATTTGAAATGCATTTGTCTTGAAATTGCAAAAAAATTAATAAATTGCCGAGTTTATAATAGATAGAATATAATTTTTATTTATTTATTTTTTACATTAATAAATTAACTGTTGTTTAATTAAAATATTATGAAGGTCAAATATACGTCAGATCATGGGATATGATTAACGAGACCATTCTAGGAGAACCCTTTGTTGAATGAACACTGTTTAAAAAAAATATAAGAATTATTAAAAAAATCGTTTCAAACCGTTTTTGAAAACAAGGAAGTGAATGATGTCTATGATACTTTGATGTTATGCTATGTCTTATAATATTGATACATTCTTCAATATACTATTTATTTTAAACTTTGTCCATGCATGTCGATGAGTCGGAACATTTTTTATCGTGTACATGAAATATGACTGGAATGTACTTTTCCGAAAACTTTTCTGCCATTTTGTTTTGAATACTAATAGTGACGCAATGTCTCGGATATTTTCCGACTAACATTTAAGTAATGTATCATAAACATATTGCAAACAACATGGGTTCAAGAAGAACAGGAGTACATCGCAGGGACAATACGATAGTTAATATCATGGATGCTTTTGATGAGCATTGTGATAGTTTGTAGTTCGACTACTGACACTACTGCTCACGATAACAACGAGCCACGGGGCTGCTCCTTAAGTGATTTTTTCAATAATCAGTACACTGAGCTTTATATTAAGTACAGTAACAAAATCATCCAGGTACGTACTACAAATTAAAATGTTTCAATGCATTTTCGCTTTGAAACTAACCCTTTGAAAAATCCCCCTTTTTTTTTAATTCATAGAACTCGTCCATTATCTCAAAGAGACCTACGTAATTAGAGAAAAAAATGAAAACTCAAGTCTCAGTCTCAAAATATCTTTTTAATTAATCAGGTAAAATGTTTCGCTAATAAAGCATCATCAGACCTACAATAAACAGAAAAACACACGTAACTACAGTAAAACCTTACACTAAAACAAAATCAAATATTAAAAATTAGTTAAAATTACCTTATAGCTAGATGACCTCTTTTTTTTTGTTTTACAATTGTCAAGATTTCAAGACATTTTCTGTCCAAAAATTTTGCGCACACTGATGACCTTAATTAAATAATCAATTAAAAACTAATATTAAAAAAAAAACCGCAGATGAAAACCAGGAGATTCTCATTCAAAAGAAATCCTCTTTAATTCATCCCATATACTTCTTAATAAAATCACCCTATATATACAATCTATTAGATATACCTTATAGATTCCATCCTGTATACAGGGTGTTTCAGAACTATAGGATCAAACTTCTAGGGGTTGTTCAGTGCAACAGTAGAATCCATTTGAGTATAGGAACCCATGTCCGGAAATATGTCACTACGCCATTACGGCCCTAAGACGCGTTTAAATTTAGAAAAAATATTAATTACCTAAATAGGATCTGATGCATTTATTTTTACCTTTTGTACATAATACCATCACAACAATTGTTCAAAATGTCTTCCTCCAACCTCAATACACCGATTTAAAGGCCGCACATGATTTCGGCGAACTACACTAAAAATTTGATCCTCGTTTTGAATGATTTCAAATGCTGCTGTTATTCCTCCAATTAAGTCTAGCTCTGATTCTACTGGAGTTTCGTAGACTAAAGACTTTACATGTCCCCACAAGAAAAAATCGAGCGACATTAAATCGGCTGACCTAGGAGGCCAAGAAACTGCTCCATCTCTGGCAATCCAACGGTGCTCAAACCGCTGAGCCAAATACTCGCGTACTTGTACAGCAAAGTGAGCCGGCGGTCCATCATGCTGAAACCACATTTGCTGTCTAACGTTTAGTGGAACATTTTCAAGGAGTTCTGGGAGAACTTCCTCCAAGAAACGCAGATAAATAGGTCCTGTTAACCGTTCCGGTAGAAGGTATAGCCTAATTAAATAATCATCAACAATGCCTGCCCATATGTTGACAGACCAACGATTCTGATGTTTTCTTGGAAAAATTGCATAAGGATTTTCTTCGTCCCAAACATGGCTATTCCTACTATTAAAAATACCGTCTCTTGAGAAAGACGCTTCATCGGTCCACAAAACATATCGTAAAAAATTTGGTTGTGCAATGATGTGATCCAGAAGCCATCGACAAAATTGAACTCTAGGATGATAATCGGCCGCAGTCATACCTTGAACTTTCTGGAAGTGGTAAGGATGTAGTTGTTGCTCGTGTAGTACCCGCCAGACAGAAGCGTTACTCGTATTCATATTCTTAGCGACGTCACGTGTGCTATTTGATGGTTCATAGGCAACTCGCTGAAGCACCTCTTCTTCAAATTCGACCGTTCTTACGGTTCAAGAACACCAGTATCATGCATCTTGGTCTTAAACATGCCTGTCTCAGCGAGCCGCCGATGAACCGCAATAAACTTTTTGTATCCAGGATGCTGTCGTTCGGGATAACGTTCATGATACAACCGCGATGCTGCTCGTGCATTGCAGTTTGTTTCTCCGTATGCCAAATCCATATCCGCCAATTCTTGATTGGTAAAGTTTTCCTTTAGCAATAAATGTTTAAAAATTGTAAGCTATAAAATTTTTAAACATGACATTGAGAATTGACATTGATAAGCGTTGATTTTAAACAATTGTTGTTTTGGTATCATGTACAAAAGGTAAAAATAAATGCAGCATATCCTATTTAGGTAATTAATGTTTTTTATAAATTTTAACGCGTCTTAGGGCCGTAGTGGCGTAGTGACGCGTTTCCGGACATGGGTTCCTATACTCAAATGGATTCTTCTGTTGCACTGAACAACCTCCAGAAGTTTGATCCCATAGTTCTGAAACACCCTGTATATTTTTCACTGATTAATATCTCTCTTGGTTGAGTAATAACAATAATAATAATTTTAGGACAAATGAGAGTCACAGATATAGAGATGACAAATATCACTCAGAACCTTACAAAAAACTAATTAAATCAATAAAAAAAATACATTCATGATTTTAGTAAACAAATAAATAAAATGTTATGATTACAAATTAAGGGGTTGCTCGCTATTACAAGATGGTATTTGAAAATATATTTATTTACGATGTTTAAATCGAATTTAAAAGAAATGGGAGGGTTGGCAGATTATAATTAGGGCTCAATTAATCCTACCCACCACCCTATTAAAACCCGTCACACCATGGTACGTCCGCATATAATTTGGTTGTATAATAATTGTCAGTCAAATGATACATTTTCTTTGATAACTGTTATAAAACCAGTGTAAGGAATTTAGAAGTTAAGAACCTGCCATCTGTCGTTGATTCTTTCGCTGCTTTTTCTACAACTACTTGGGCGATTAAGTCAAGGAGCTGAAGTCCAGATGAAAATATGAATGATTATATGGGATGATATAGAGGTCGGTTAAATTGAGGCAAAGTTGCGCAATTTGGTGCTCTTTAAAACGCCCTTTTGAAATGCTAAAAAATCCGAATATTTCCGAAGATATTTGGACAAAAACCGAATATTCGCGATTTAATTTTTATTTTTTTACTACTCTTTTTGAATAGATATAACAAAATAAATTACTAAATTAAATAATAATAAATATAAATAAATTACATTCTCATTGCTACTTTCTCTATTTTACAAAATGGCGTCGTCATTTTCAAACCGACAGTTTCGTATTTGAGCGGTCATCATCAAGTTTGCCGTGGATTTTTTATTACGGATGTTTAAAGCCCCTTATGTTCTTAAACCAACGATGTAAGTATAGCACTTATTCAAAAATTTTATATTATAATGAATATTTCCATAAGGGCTCATGTGTTAAAGACAAATTCAAGAGATTACAAAGATAATTAAAGTAGCATTCTTCAAATCTTAGGCCCTGAGACAAATATTCAGAAATGTTAGCAATTCTGTATTAAAGTAGCGGTGCGTCGTGCGCGCTGACAATCATTGTTTATTTGTTTACTTTTAAACTATTAAATATTTTGACAGTTCACTGTTCGTTCACTAATCGTTAATGTATATTTCACTAAAATGCCTTTTTCTTCTGAAGAAAAAAGAGACATGATAAGGATTATGTCGCATCGAATTTCAAAAATGGCTTGTGAGCGCTATCTGTTGTAATATCCTGAAAGACGACAGCCGCATTATACTTATTTTGGTAATATGGAATATGGATAATTTGAAATTATTTTTAAGGCTCTTAATCCTCGAGCTTCAATTAGAGTTTTCTCAAACGAAGTGGCACTACCGCGAATGACAGTTTGGAGAACTTTACATAATCGTGGATATAAACCTTACAAAATTCATATTAGTCAAACACTAAGATCTGGCGATGCTGTGAGACGCTTAGAATTTTGTTACTGGTTTGCAAGAAAGTTAATGAGACTTCCTAAATAAAATTATAGTGACCGATGAATGCAGTTTTTTAACAAATGGACTATTTATTAGACGTAACGAATACTATTGGTCAATAGAAACCCAAGGCAGAATCAAGAATAATAAGAAATAATAATAAAGAAATATTTAATGGGTTTGGTATGTGGCACAATAAAATTATCAGCCTGTTTTTTCTTGAAGGGAATCTAACTAACTTCTGATTCCTTATTGGAAGAACCTTTGGATGCATTATGTCAACTATGGTGGCAACAGGACGGTATACCACCCCATAATGAACGATACGTCACTAATTTATTAAATGAATGGTTCCCTAACAAATGGATTGAAAACCCAAAAGAAGGACCCGTACGTTGGCCGGCTAGAAGCCCCGATCTAAACCCTTTAGATTACTTTCTTTGGGGATTTCTTCAAAACCGTCTTTATCAATATACGCCACAAAATCTTAATCAGAAGCCTTATATCAAGACCTAACAAGGGAGATCAGGGCTATCCCCGCAAGGACTACTCAGCGTGCGATCCACCCAAGCAGGCGGATTACTATTTGAATATTTGCTTTAATTGTGTTATTTTTGAAACTCTTTTTATGTTAGTGTTTAAGCTTTTTTTATTAATGGTTATTATAAAAAAAGGTGTGTGTTATTAATCCTACTAAAAATATATTTTTTCTACTACCGTGCGTAAAGTGCTCACTTACACACTTCCCAGGGTGTGTAAAGTTTCACTTTTTCGTACTAGTGTCTAAAAAAGTCTTTTTACGCACTAGTGTGTAAAAAGTAATTTGACATTTAATTTATAAGTCGTTTAAGTGCGTAAAGTTAATTTGATATTTTTGATTTTTTCATGTTTTCTTCGGTAGTAGAAAAAGTTTCTATGTTACACGTGTGTAAAATCCCCTTTTTTTATTCATAGGAATTTGTTCATTCATTCATCAAAAAAGCATTATTTTACATACTTGTTAAATAAATAACTATTTTGTCTTTCTCTTTAACACATGACATGAGTCCTTATGGAAATACCCATTAATATAAAATTTTGGAATAAGTGCGATACATTGTTGGTTTAAGAACATAAGGGGCTCTTAAAATCCGTAATAAAAAATCCAGGGCCGTATTTAAAAAAATAAACTTGATGATGACAGATCAAATACGAAATGTTGCATTGAAAATCTGACGGCACCATTTTGTAAAATAGAGAAAGCAGCAATGAGAATGAGTAATTTATTTTGTTATATCTATTCAAATAGAGCCGTAATAAAAATGAAATCGCGAATATTCGGTTTTTTCCAAATATCTTCGGAAGTATTTGGAATTTTTGAAATCTCAAAAGGGCGTTTTATTGAGCACCAAATTGTGCAACTTTATTTCATATCTATATTTATATCTATCCGATTTCGTATCTCTTCTAGTTTACGCTGATCCCATTAGTGAGGCTCGAATTTGGGATACCCTGTACATGACATATTATTTAGATTTGTACATACACAAATAATCAATAGCAATTGCAGATGAGGATAAAAGACTGTGTTTAGCTGAGTTTCGTATTGTCTTGGAGTAGTACAGCATGGAATAGTGTATGTGGGTCTTTCCAGGAGCAGTGTTATGGTTTATTGATTTCAGTACACTAGGTAAGCCTAAGAAAGAAAATGGTTGATGGAAAAATTATCTTGTATACCTAATAATGTTTTCTGCTTCTATTGATTTATAATCTACATCGGGAGGAGCTAGTTTATTATGGAATTCTTCAATTTGCTTCTTTTTTGCTAATATGAATCCAATTTTCCTTTTTGCGATTTTGGTAGCTGTTTATTTGTTTTCAAACGGTTTTCATTGGTGGCCTTTGATTTATAAATGAACAAAATTTTCTCTTCAAATTATTCCTTCTTTTATTGTTTGGCTAAAGCATCTGCTTTTTTACTGCACTAACTGATCGGTATAATGCCTTACTGCTAAGACAAAAATAGAAGACAGAGAAACTTACATAGACTATAATACACAAGTCCTGATCTACTTTCTTAGTCCGCATCTCGCTTATTTTCCAGTTTTCTGAAAAAGCTCTTAGTTTTAACGAGTTCTATACACAGTTAAAAAAAGTATCAAGTTATGAATCACCCTGTATATTCCACAAAAAAGCGGCAACGCTGCAAGGACAAACCGGTTGCCGGCTTGTTGTTGTGATCGATGCTGGAAATGACGCACGCGCATAACCTCACTTGGATTCTGTCAATTTTTTTCGGATTCCCGATTTGTTTCCGCTCATCGTTTTAAAGTTTCAAGAGCGTTCTGGCCTCAATATTGATTAATTCCATTTAAAATTGTGCGTACTTGATTGTGAATTCAAACTGGACGGTAATAAACAATTAAAATTGAATAAATAATTGGCCAGTCAGGTCCAAGTAAAGCCGTTTCTGTGGTGTGTGTACCCAAGTTATGTGACAGTATACATAACAATTATTAAAATTGTTTATTGTCGTGTTTGTACGGTTTATCAAGTGTTTTATTAAAAAAACAATGTTTGGCTCTTTAAACAGATTTGTTTAAGATACTGCTATAATTCCGTGATCGTGAGACAACCATCGATCGTGTGCTAATTCAGCACTTCTTTACTATCCATACTGAGAAGCATTGTTTTAATGGCATTTGCTTAAACGGCATTCTCCAGCCTCAAAATGTAAGTATTCATCGAGTTTTAATTCTAATTTCTCATAACATACTGTTATATATTGCATAAACATTCTCAGCCAATTTTAATAAGTTACTTGAGTCCTAAGCATCTCTTTACCTAAATTGTCATCTTTACAGCAGTTATCAATTAGATAACAGTAAAACAATAATATTATCACATCACTTAAACCCTAGAATAATCAAATCTTGAGCAAATAGGCTGAATATTGCTGTTGCTGAGCGAGAGGGCACCACTGGTGATTTACACACCTCTTTGTCAGTTTGGGGTCAAGGCTTCAAGGTTGGCAAGGGGGCGGCCACCCCTTTTCTAATATTTACAGGTCTGTGTCATTTAAAATAGTCTTGGCCTTTTTATAGGAGCGACCCATTTACTAATCCTCCCTTTCTTTAATCAATTACTTAATGATCATGTTATAAAGGGATTACTGCTTATGTCTACAACAGTTTTAAAGAGGATTACATGGAGAGTTAAGTTTGAAAACTGTTTAATTATTCAGTAGGGGTACTGTCACAGGTACTGATTTTCTGTCTCTCTTGTATTTTTTTAACATTGCAGCACAAAATTCTTATTACACCAAATTAGGCAAAAAAGGAAAAAAATGTATGGAAACTACTCATATTGTTGATGGAAGGAAATATAATCCATAACAAAGCAAACAAAAAAAATTGGATTTTCAGCATCATATTATTATGGCTGTATTCTTTTAATTCTTGTTCCTACTTTGTGTAAGGAAAATAATATTAAAAAATGTCAAGTCACCTTCATTTTTTAGGTTTTGGATAAATATTTGGTAAGAAAAATTATGAGCACTTCTACAATTTAGGCACCTCTGTTCACTGGAAGAACCCAGGTGTATTGCCTCACCCAGTCTCTAATTTTCATGGGAGAGTGTTGCAACTATTTAATGTTACTTTTCTTCGTAAAGCTTACATCAAAGTCTAGGTTGAAAAAGTCTTGGCTAACAACAGGGCTTAAGATCTCTTCAAAAAATCTGTGTTCCTCCATACCATCAGAAAGACTGCCCAGTAATTCACTTGTACTTCACTAGTACTTCTCATATCGGCATCTTATCAGGCTATAGCTAAAAAATCCCATTATTCTAAATGATTGAATGAGAGTTCAGACAAGCCAAAGATGTGCTGGTGAATGACATCCTCAGTAAAAACACTACAAACCTGCTGCAAATCCAAGAATTAAACTTGACAAACTCAATAATTTCTTCTGTATGGTAGGCCAAAATCTTACTCCATCAACTGAACCACTTAGCTATCTTACAAATACAATAGTTCAAAATTCATTCTTCTTTTTACCTACTGACTTGGAAGAAGTAATAAGACTTTTAAACTTGATTAAAAAAAATAATCATCAGGTGAGGATGGGATTACAGTCAAGATTTTACTTAACTTGCTCTAATGTCTCTTGCTGAAGTAATCAATGTGTCATGGGCACTTTTCCAGGCTGTTTGAAGTCTGCCAAAGTGATTCCTATTAATAAGGATGGCAATCTGGATGATCCGTTTAACTTTCAGCCTTTTTCTATTCTTTCCACACTCACATCCAAGTTTATTTATTTATTTCTTAATCACAGTATCAACAGCCAAAAGTTACTTACAGGTACCAACGTAAATACTAAGTAATATAAAGTATACTAAGTTAATAGGAAAACAACAACTAAAAACTAAAATAAAATGTATCAACTAAGTAATATCTGACATCTACATAAGAAACATATTAAAATAATAAGGTAACAATTAAATAGTAGATTAGTAATGATTAGAATTTCAAGATTAAGAGTATTTAAAGTTAAAACAAAAACAAGAAACATAAGGTCAGAAATAGAAAAAGGATGATATGTTGATTTATGTTTATTTGTGATGAGTGTCCTAAATTGATTGACGCTAGCAGAGTTAATATCTATATCTGAAGCATATAAATTAAAATAATAGTAGACTTTATATATGGGTGAGTTTTTGTAAAGGTTCATTCTGGAATTATGAGAATTTAATCTGTTAATGGCAAAGGGGAGTCGACAAAGAATGTCAGGACAATCAATATTGTTTTTCAATATTTTATAAGTAGTTAACAAGAATTTCTTAATTCTCCCCTTACTCAAAGAGAGTTTGTTAAAAAGCAACAATAAGTGTTCATTGTCGCAACCTCTAGGGGGAAAAACACTAAATTTCCTGTAGTACATACACTTCAGAAACCTCCTTTGCACCTCTCCAATCAGAACCATACTCCAAGATTGGCAACACCAAGCTATCAAAAATATGGAGGCTGACATGAATGCTAAGCTCATTGGTGGTTCTAAATCTTTTGGGCACTGTCAACCTTGCACAAAAAGTGTGAAGAAAAAGATAAATTACTATCAAAAATAACTCCTAAGTCCTTTTGTTTGATTACTCTTTCTAGTTCCACATCATTTAAGACATAACTGAAAGCAATAGGGCTACTATTGAGGGTAAATGACATGCAAGCACACTTACTGATATTCACGGCGGTGAGATAGATTTTAAGGTAGATTTTATTGGTACAAACCCGTGTTGACATGAAGTAATATGGTCTGAGATGTCATGAAATTAAAGGCTCAAAGATCATCAACTCGGAAGATCTTTGATATGGAGCTCATAATACTGATAGGGCAATAATTTTTGTCTAAATCTTCCACTTATCTGGAGTTGAGGTTTTGATGATTAGATTAAAAAGATGTTTAAGTCAAAGTTAATTGAAAAACTGGTAAAACTTCGCATGATGTCTTACCTCAAATCAAATAACCTTATCAACTTTCAGTATGCAATACAGATGATGCCATTTACAATTTATTGAATGATCTATATGCCCAAATGAATGGCGGCATTTGACTGTGTTAGCCATGGGATTCTGCTTCTGAAGCTTGGCTGCTATGGTTTTAGAGGCGTAGCACATTCTTGGTTCCGTTCTCATCTGGAGGGTCGTCATCAGCGAGTTTTTGTGGGCTCTGACATCTCAGAAAATCATGAGATACCACAGGGATCAGTCTCGGATCCAATTCTTTTTTTTTGTATGTTAATGATCTTATAAATCTTGATACTAAGGGGAAAATTACCTTATTTGCCGATGACACCACAATTCTTTGGCATGAATCAAATAGTGAGTCCTTGCATCTGACCCTGATAATAGACCTCCAGAGGATACAGGACTGGTTTGTCAATACAGACTGATTTTGGTCAATACTTGATCTTGCCAGTAAAATATCAGCTGGTTGCTTTGCCTTTAAGGTCGCAACTGAAGAGTTTGGTCCTGAGATGGGCAGGACTGTATATTTTGTCCTTGTCAAGTCTGGTCTTTGCTGCAGTATTTGTTTTTGGGGGAATGCTAGCAATTATCTTATCCAGTCGCTCTTTGTACTGCAGAAGAGAGCCCTCAGGTATATTTGCAAGGCAAAACCCCGGGATTCCTGCTGCCCTCTATTTGCTCGAGAAAACATTTTAATTCACCTGTATGCATATACTGGAAGTATTTAATCACCTGCCATGCAACATTAGAGATCTTGCAACACTCACTACAAAAGTATCTGACAGAAGTTTTTTCTTAATTTAAGCTGCTTTGTTAACAACAAATATTTGTTCATAACAATAAATCTTATTTTGATTTGATTTTATTTGACTTTAGTTCCTCACGATCTCATAAATTATTTAAGTATATTCAAATGGGAGAGTGATAAACATAATGTACTTTTGTTTACTAATTATGGTGGGATGAACGCATAGTGGATATGATTCGTAAATAATTATCAATATTTTATAATTACACATCTGCCTTTATCTTTCTTTCTAAGCACAGTAGTTTTCTCATTAATAGCCATGATTAAAAAGATTCATGGCAAACATTTTCACCAGAAATCCAACGACTTATTAAAAATTTAAGGCCTTAACATATTCTTCTGGGTAAGTATTTAAAGACAATTTTTGTTTTTCAATTGCATGCATACATGAGAGGTCAATTACTTTTTGCGAATTCTTGTGACAACATTCAATGTTTTGTTTCACATTGTTATTCAACAAACCATATTTTGCAGCATAAAGAATTTTCATTATGTATAAAAAAATTAAATATAGAAAAATGCTGATGAAACACTCAGATTACCATTAGTCAAGTAATAACAAAGGAAAACTGCAATGTGATGAAATTGTGCAGGCCACTTTAATTATTTCCATATCCCATTAACATTAAATACAGTATTGTTTGTGTATTTTGTTTATAATTTTTGGTGTCTGGTATTTGATATTTTCATATAATTTTCAGGTTAGAATAAATACAGTTAGATAAACCTCCCAGACCAATGTCACTGTGCTTAACAAAAATAACAAAAACAAGTAATGAATGTTAATTGGGAGTCATTTAACAACTAATTTGCAGTTCTCTAAGCTTGTTATTGTGCTAGATTTGTTTTTGTATGTATGTATATTGAGATAAGGAGAGTTTAGTTTCATTTATTATTTTAAACCCTTTTGTTGCATTTTATTTTTATTTTCCTAATTTTTTTCAGACCTCATTTGCTTGCCATACATGTTCATGACATATTAGGTAGTTTTTGCTATGTCTACACCATCTAATAGTGAGCTGCGGGAGCAGAGGTCTTATTCAGTCGGAGCCAGGCTGTCTTTTCGCAGCATTTTTAAAGATAGCGGACAGAAACAGTAAGTTTTCTTTTGGGTTAATTTATAATTTTATCAGGTTTGTATTGGGCAATTAAAACTACAAGGGGTATAAATTACACACGGAAATGTGGTGAAGGTGCCGGAATATTCGATTATTATTGATCAGCATTTTCTGGCAAGGGTATTTCTACATATTTTGGTGGAATGCTTTGGTTTAGGCAGGGAGTTTCGGAAAAAAGTTCATTTTATATAAACTTTGTGAAAGTTTTAAAAACTAATATTGGGAACAATGAGTTTGGTTCACGTGGAATATACACAATGTACAATATTAGAGTTCAACCGTCAACGTCAAATGTCGTTTTTAAAGGGCCTTTAATTTTGAAAACCTACTATAACATAAGAGGTAAATAATTTATTAGTTCTTCTAGAATGTATTTCTAAAAAAGAAAAGCTTAGAGGGGCCAATACAACTTATTAACATTTACTAAGGTATTCAGTTTTGATTCATTTTATATTTGCATATAAGGAGTGTCATTTAAAAGCAGAGCATTTGCATTGGAATGCACTAATATACTAATATATTACTATATAACAGGAATAGATATTTGAGATAGTTTAATGAAATAACTTATATTATACAGATTTCTGTTGAGAATATATTTCTCCCTGGACTATTAAGCTAGCCCCAATCTCCTTTCATAAAAGTTTTGATCTTTAATGAAAAGAAAATTTAAGAAACTTAATTGTGAAAATTCGATGAATTCTTTCAATTCTTTGAAGTATACACAATTAAACAGGATCTTGTGATTCTACATGAAACGGCCTTCAATAAGGGACGTGCGGCGTATTTAAGGACGTCACGTATTCAATAAGGAAGGCAAACAAAACAAAAATTCATAATTGGCAATTAGGTGCTATACAGCGGCCAGTTGATTAATCGAGATGAGGCAACCTTGAATCGCCATAATCAAAACTAGTAAATTTTTATTGCAAAAAATGCTTTCTTTAATATCCAAGTTAATTAATCGAAGATCCGTTTTAATTGAGCTAAATTGCAAAAATGCACTTCTGATGCGATAATACCGTTTTGTTTTTCCGACGATTAAGCCCATCATATAATGAATAAATACAATGATTTGAATATTATTTAAAAGTTGGGGTATTTAGATGCCTCTTAAATTTTTCATTGCAGCTTTAAAAATATTTTGAAAAGTGAATTGGAAATCAAAATATTTTACATTACGTAACAGCGTGAATTTCAATATCCTACGTTAATTAAAACAAATTAAAAATTTTTTTTTAGACTTACCCCTATATCCTGTATGTAAGTATATAAGAAGCTCCAGATTTGTAATTCCTATGTAAGTAAAATTGTAGACTGAATTCACTAGTATTAATATTCTAAAATGTTTAACAAACCCAAAATTAAAACTGAATTCCGAACAACTTAAATGGGAAGATTTTATTGCAAAGATGCCTTATATACAGATTTGACTGTATTTTTTTGAATGACGAATACATGCAAATATGGGCTTTGCGCTCTTGTTTCCACTAACGCCTTCTTATATTGAATTTAAGCTTGAATTATAGTGTTTCGAGAGTTATATTATGACACACGGAATTGGGAAAGGATGGTGGTTGTATGTAATGGTGAATTTAGGTGTGCCAAAAACAAGTTTGGTCCAAGGCATTATTTTTTTGGATTATCTTTTTTTTTTATAGAAATCTATCCTTTTGTAGACCCTAAATGGAATAATATCATAGTCCTAATTCATCCTTTGAGAGCTAGCTAGCAGAAGCTATCATATTAGGAATAATAATAATCATATAGAGGGGTTTTCATGTTGCAAAATAGTCTCGTTTAATGTGTAATGGGATTTCAGGAGAGTCATATTTCATGTGTGGTCGTAAACAGGGAAATAGAAATATCCCACTTTCATTTGTTTGTTTAAGAATAGACCTAAAGTTTCTTATTCGTGAACCTACAGCAATTAACAATAATTTAATAAAAGTTTCATGAAAAAGAGACCATAACATTCTGAGCATGATGGAAATTAATCGGTGGATAGACACACCCACATTTCATTGTTATTTATATTACAGTTATTTCATTGTTATTGCTTGATATTAATAAGTAAAATAATACAACAATCTTACAAAGGAAACTACAAACAATTTTTATTTTTCTTGGTTTTGCTTTAAAATATTTATTTTCATTTTAAATTTTTATATAAAAATTCCTACTGATTTGTCTTTTGGTTAAAAGTTAATGGGCAGTTACTGCTATTTAAAATGAGGCTCTTAGATTTATAGAAAAGCATAAGAAACTTGACTTATCTGAGTTTAGCATTAACTGAATTGATATCAAACCACTTTGCAATTTTTTACAGGAGATTCTGCAATAGCTTTTGTATTCTTGCCAATATTTAAAAAAAAATAATTGTTGATCTAGCGATTAGTAATCTAGTATCTAGCATGTTAGTTTTTTAGTCCCAGACGAATCTTCAAAAATTTCGTTCTTTAAATTTCATGTTTTTTTTTCTCTTCTTAATTAATGAAGACAACAATTTATACATCCGTGAGGATGACCTCGTAGAGGCAGAAACGTTTAAGGACGTTTTAATGTTTGCCCGAATCCAACAATAATTTGTGCCATCTTTTAAATCCTTATATTTCCTAACCTGTTCCTCAAGATTTGATTTTTTTGAATTTGCGTCGTCTGCAGATATTAGTTTAAATTGAGGGACAGATCGATATGTGTGGAAATCAAAAAACAATAAAATGGTGTCAACAGAAGTGTCCGTAGAATACATCCAGATATGACATGCATTAAAAATGAAAATGGGCTTACACAAGTCAAGTAAGTCACAAAAATATAAATAAACTCACAATTGTCGTCATTAAGAAATAATTTAAATTTATATTGACATAGATTTGGTAAGAGTACTTTCTAAACAGGGTCTCGAATTGCTTATTTTGCTTTTTATATTTTTAGAAATATCCAAGTTTATTGTAGGCGTCGACAAATGAAGACACTATTTTTGAGGCATGTTATCTTAGCACTTTTGGCCGCAGCTAGTTTGCAGCTCTAGTTGTGTACCTGTGGAAGGACACTAAGACCTATGTTTCTTGGTAAATAGTCTTTTTTGCTATATAACTCCTTGCTATAGACTTGGTAAAATTAAAAGGTTGTACTGGATAAAGTAGAATGTACAATGTTTCCTAAAATACATACAGTTTTCTTTGATCATTCATGCTAAATTTATTCAAATTAAGCCACGTTTCACTTCCCAGGCAGTCAAGTTGGCATCCAGTGACATAAGAATTGATTCTGAGATGAAACTTGTGCATACAGGATGAAGGAATGCTGTCGAAGATATCATTTATATGTATTATAAATTAGGTAGGACTTAAGATTGATTCCTGTGGGAGGCTATATACATGATATTTATTATTCTATGAGTGTATATCTAGTACTACTCTATGACTGCTTCTCTTTCTTATTTTTCCCTATTAGATACGTATTGCCTAAAACATTTATCTTATATTTGTTAACAATATAGTGAATAATTATTACATAAATACAAATACTGTATAATAGTAATTTTTTCTCATACTTTTTATGAATAACATAAAATTGGCTCATGCCCAAGAAAAAAAGACAATTTGTATTCCCTAATGGATCATTAAAATTACGAGGACCCACAAACGTCAATAACTGTTAACACTCTCCCAAAATTATAAACAATAACAAACTATGAATTTTGGCGAGATTATCTAAATGCACCAGACTAAACGGTAGTAGCTATTTTCATATTGCATCTGTGGGTGGTTTAACAGTAGTTGTGACGATCATCACTTTTAAAATACACATTATATTTTATCCTGCAGCCTGATATATTTAAATATTTAACAGATTTTAGCATTATAAATCATAACCTGCTCCGGCGTATACGTTTAAGGTCATCGCTCGTTAAAAAAAGTCGTTTAGACAAGGCAACGCGAAAATTGCCTTAATTTTTGTAGAAATACATAGGTCCCTTGACTGACCTACAAAACTGGGGCTGATATAAACAATTCAATAGGTCTCGGTTTATGACACATACATTGTTTATTGATTTTCTTATATGTGCACATTATACCAGTTATTGTTTATAGAAAATCATTATGGTGATTTTAAACGGGAAGTTTAATTATAGAGCTTTGAACATAAATCAGGATTGACACAACCATTTAATAATATCTGTTATTAATAAATTCAATTTCCCATATTTCATCAATATCGTATATGTAGAAATGACATGTTATAGTTTGTATTTATTTATATGAAGGCTTAGTTCAAGTACATGTATGGGTTTTACTTTTGTACCTAATTAAACTTATTTATTCTTTTAAAACGGCGGTAGAAACATGAGCTGAAAACCACCCGGTGCAATCCTTCATCAATCAGAACTTATTCTTACTATTAGAACAACTGGAAGAACCTAGAAATTTCCATTGTCAAAGTTTGCTTTGAGTTGCTAGCAGAAGACTTTGATTCTTTGGAAAAGATGAAGATATATACTTGTTTTCAACATGAGATGGACAAACAGGTAGCAAGATATTAATATCACCAAGAACCAACCGATATTGAATTCAGGGAAATTCATAACAAGAATTATCGATAGTCACAGCGTTATTGCTACTGATCAATTGCTCACCAGAGCCAGAGGAAGCTTTAGATTGTTAAAAAAAACTTAACCAGTCAAATATCAGCAATGCATAAATTACTGGAAATTATTACTGGAAGATGTGCCCTGGAAAGAATTTGCAATCGTCGATATGGTGTATAAACAGACTTCATTACCCAAAAAATAAATACACAGATGCAATCTCTAAGTAACAAAAGCTAGTAGGAGATTGCCGGGAGAAAGTTTGTCCCAAAGACCTGGTGGAATCAAGTATAGAGAGTTGGGCTAGAGATAAAGGGAGGAAAACAGGCCCGTCTCAGTTCCTTCCCTCCTAAAAAAATATGGTTTCAGGACTGGAAATATCTAGAAAACTTATAACTACAAATCACCAATACCAGAATCAACCATCCAATATAATACACATATCTTAGATTCTTCAGAGCTTTATTATTACCTGCGGAATTTTCGATTGGTCCAAATTTTAATTCAAATAACTTCCACACATTGCACACTTTTTGCCAGCTTTTGTCGGTTTCAACATTTAAAGATACCTTTTCTAGTCAAAAAAGAGCCAGAAAAGGAAAAGCCATTAGACCTGGAGAATTCCAGATGTTCTTAGTCATAAGTATGTGTGGTGAATCAAGAAGAAACAAGAAATACTAGATGCCTGTATGGTCACTGAGACAAGGCATCCAGAAGTAAAAGAAAAAAATATGCTTGTTAGTAATAAATTATATGGAGAACCTTTATATTTTGTCCAAAGTCATTGCTTATTATGCGTAGTTAGTTTTGGTGTGTAGAATTATCCATTTCTGCTTGTTCTTTTTCTATTCTTCGTAATATAAATTCTAGACTATGGAAAACACTCGCAGCAAATAATAATGCTGTTCTAAGAGCAAATGATGCAGAGAATGTAAATGTGTCGATAACTCGTTCTTCTCTCTAAGAAGTAAGCCACTACAGGATTATAACTTCTTTTATCTTGGGGATGGATTCCGGTTTACAACCTTTACAAGAACCCAAGCCACTTGACCATCATAAGCGTCGTTTGAATAACAATTGGACTCAACAAAAACTTCCTGATCTTGATTCTTTAAAGAAAATCTTATTATCAGATGAAACTGAAATATCACTTTTGGTGTGGTGGTTATGTTAGCAAACAAAGTGGTTGGTTTTGGAGTAAAGATAATCAACGTGAGAATCCTTTGTCTTCACAAAAACTCACTGTCTGGTACGGTTTATGATACAATGGTATCATAGAACTTGATATTGTAAAAATGGTATTACAGTAAATGATTTTTTGTGGCCACAGTAAGATGAAATAGCAGGCGGGTTTTCTAAGAGGTTGACTCTAGGGGTGAAACCATTGATGTATTGAGAGCAAAATTTTTCTGAAATACAATTTCTTTTGCGATACGAGAGGTTCAAGAAAAATGTATCCTCCAATTAAGTTTTTACAGACGTTAATTTCCATTTCTTAGGTTAATGCCAAGCAATGAATAACCATTAGAATTTCAATGATTTTTAATAATTTTTAGATTACGGTGGGCACTATATTTTAACATGTTCTGCTAAAGTGTTAATGGTTTAGTAGTTAAAGAAAACACCGAAATATACACCGAAATACAATTTCTCATGAATATATAAAAGAAGAGAACTCTCAGTATGACGATTTGGATCTCAGCTTCTAACTTTTTTAGATTTTTTTGAAAAAGCTGTTAGATACATACATTCTAATGATGGATCCCAGGTAGCTTAACTACATGCAAATAAAAATTAAGAATTACTTTTTAATTCCCAATCCCCACTATAGGTATGATCACGTTAAATATCACACAGTGAAATATTTAAATTCCCACTAACTATTCAATCCCAGCAGACAATAAACCCACGCGACCTTGTCCCGGGTGACGGACGTGATAAATCTCGATTATCTGGTATACACATCTGAAAATTACGGGCATACATTATCCCACAGCCGTTTGTTTTTTCTTTTTATTTATTTAAAAGACAAGACCGGAGAGAACGATCTGGGGCGAGGACTCAGGCATTACCGACAGCCTTGTCGAAGATCGCTTCATTGTATGTGCAACGGTCAATCATCGTTGAATCAGCGAATTGTTTGTTTGAATACAAGCTAATGTACAGGGTGGTCTATTGGGAATTGCAGGAAAATAATTAATAATAATGTTTTATTTTCAATTTAATGGTTAGCCCTAATACAATTCAAGTAACTTAACCAATTATAATAATACATATAAATTTACCTAATTACTACTAAGTATATATCATATACTTTTATAGTCCTTTTGAGGTATTTCCCTAAACGTAACGCTAAAAAACTTAAAAAAAATCTTTACTGTAAATTTTGAATTTTGGCCATTGTACAAAACGTAAGCAATAAGTATTTAAAAAAATCAACAGTTTATATAAAGCAAATAAATATCCGTTTATGAGGTAAATAATAAAGATTTAGATTTTCGTGGGAAAATTCGTAAGCTTCTTTAGGGTCATTAGCATATCTTTATACTCGCTAGTTAAACGCGATATTTGATACCTCATTCTTAGAAGATGTATCAATTATTTCAAAGGAACATATTTTGGAATTTGAACAATAAAATTTAAAAACTTTTGCTAAAACATTCCATTCACCAACATTAACGGCCCTTTAAAAGTTATTACATTAAATTTATTTGCTACATTCCAATTTCGTTTCTACAGTATTATTACCATTAAATTTTGTTTTACCAAATAGCAAATTAACTCTTGACTTGTTGGCAAATGGATTTATCGTCTGGGTTTTTATACCTCATCAAGTTGTATCCAATTAAAACTAAATTTTAGCTTAGTTTGCAGGTGAGCAACAAAATACAGCAAATAGAATAATAAATAATAACGTTACCTCGTTCATTTTTAGTCTGGTATTAGAAACGGGTCTAGAAAGTGAAAAATAATGCAATTAATGTGGCAATGAGGTGGGCGTTTTGCGGTACGTGTCCAGCGAATGTTTGCTCCTTTTTGGAGTCATTATTGGTACAATTTAAAAGGTAAGCCGTAATGATTAAAGTTTTTTCCCTTGACGCACTCTGGAACACCTCACGGGTCCGAAAATAACCGCGTTTCGCTAAAAAGTAAATATTTTCTTAGCCGTTTATCTCTTTAACGAATCGCTTGCGTAAGTTTATTTTCGCCACGGTAAATTGCGCGACATTTTCCAGCTTTTCGCCAGCTCGTCCTGGGCAATTTTTAAAATGTGTTTGTTTTTCTTTGTTGCACGTTTGGAATTAAGTAGGTGCTAAAAGATCCAGAAGTTTTCCAGAATTTTTTTGTACACAATAAATGAGTTTAGAACAAGGAACGCGAAGGCAAACTTATAATCTATTTAATGACCTTAATGTTATGCAATAACGTTCGGTGAATTTATGCCAAATTTCATAAATGTTTTTTCGGAATACCGACCTTGACTTTTAGAAAAACAAAGAGAGAAAAATCGAACGAATTATTTAGTCTGGAATATTATACATACCTACTCTTATATATGCTTTATTATATGCAATTGCTCATAGAGTATAACCAACAGTTCCTGGATTATAAAATAATTCAGAGATATGGGTTTTTTTAAAGTTTGTTTTTAAACTTTTTTTGACTTTTGTTTAGAAAATGTATGAACTGGAAGAAAATTCCTAAAATCTTAAAAAAGAAGAAGTTCTTTAGTTTATATTTTTTTATAGTCTGCATTCTAGGATACTATAAATGCCGTGTCTTGATATATCCATCGGTTTCAGAACATTCTCCCACCAAAAAACCCCAAAAACAGTTTTTTTGTTCTCTCTCCGTTTCCCGACTAATCTTTCAACAACTCACTTATTAAAAATACCAGTTCTAAATGGCGGATAGGTGTCTTTTTGGTATCCTTATACTTATTTAGTTGCGAAGGTAGATAAATATATTTTGATCAAAATTTTATCGACTGAAAAATTACCGTTTGTATCTGCATTTTTCTTATACAAATTAGGTTAATCTTGCCTTCGTATCCGAATGTTTTTCAGTCCCTTTCCTTTGTGTGCTCAAAAAGTGTCGTCAAACGTATTCGGTGATTATTACTACGTTTTGACATAAGAATTGATTTGGTTTAAAAACAAGCATACAGTGTGAGTCTGTAACTCTTTTTTGTTGAAAAGAAAGTTATACAGTGTGTGCCAAAAATAAGAACTTACGATTTTTTTTAAATAGCATCCCTTATTTTTTATTACGTATTCTTAAAAAGCGTATCACATTATACATAGCTGCAAAATTTCAAGTTTATGTGATACAAAAAATAAGATATTTAATGTAAATTATAAAATCTGTTTTACTCCAAAAGTTTAAAATGTAATTAATATATTTACTATTTAATATTATCCTAAACGTACTTAAAAATCGTTTTGAAAATTTTTAACCATTTATGTAGAAATTAATAAACAGTGTGTTCCAAAATTGACATGATATTATAATGTTATCGATGATTTTTTTTAATGGCTTTTATTGCTTAATTCTAAAGAGCATATCGACTTACACAAAACTGCAAAATTTCAGGTTTTTTATGACTTTTCCAAGAATAAAAATTTACTCAAAATTTTACTATTGGGCAATGCTCTAAAAGTACTTGGACTTTGTTTTGAACGTTTCTTATAACTTCTGGAGAAATTAATCTACATTTATGCCCTATTCTGGTGTTCAACTTCTTAATGTTTGCTGGCTTGGACACATAAATTTTGGATTTCAAATGTCCCCATACGAAAAAATCTAAAGGAGTTAGATCGGGAGATCGTGGTGGCCATTCAAAAGGTCCTCTCTCTATCAATCCATCTGCATGGAAATATACATCCAGTTTCGAGCAGGACGTGCATAATGAGGAGGCGCACCGTCTTGTTGAAACCAGATGCTCCTATTTGGCATATCAGCTTCTATTTGATCAGGAAATAGAGTAGCTAGATTTGGAATTGGTTCTTCTAGTACAAACTGTAAATATTTTACAAGATTTGGATTTTCTTCAAAGAAAATTGGTCCTACAACTTGCTGGCCTACAATTCCTGTCCAAGCATTTACTTTCTCTGGTAATAAATAAATATATTTTTTCCATTCAGCATAAACGTTGACTCATCAGAAAAGAGAACATATTCTGTTTTAACAGTATTATTCTACAGTAGTTTCATAAATTGTTCGCAAAATTCGATTCTTCTATCTGCATCCTCTTCATTGAGTTCCTGGAGAATTGTTAGTTTAAAGGAATGAAATTTCTGTGCCTTCAGAACCTTTACTACTAAAGACTGACTCATTTACTATTCGCGCGCTACCTGTCTAGTGGAAATGTTGATTTTCTTGAACGAATATAACACATTAATTTTGAGATTTTCATTGAGTTCAGATTTACGAGAAATAGTTGTTCTTCTAACGTGGCCATTATCTCGAAACTAATTTTTTTCTTACAGTACATTGAGATATCGGTGATAATAGAGGTTACATGTTTCCGAATAAGTTCATAATCTTCTCTAGTTCTATCTCTGTATCCAATCATCATTAATATTTCATTAATAACGTTGTGTTTTTTAGTTTAATAGGGCACTGCGTTTAAATTTAAATAAAGTACTTAAATCTGATTATTTGACTTATAATGATCAATTAAAAAGTGAAAGACTGTAGAGTCAAGACAGGTCTTTCAACAGTGTTAAAATTTACTACTTTTACTATTTGACGAATTTTGAACGAATATAGAATGCCACATTTTATCCGAATTTATAAAATTCCTGACAAAAAAAAATTTTTAACAAAAAAAGCAAGAACACCTATATATACACAATAATATATTTTACAGTGTTATTCACTGATACCAAGTGGTTTACAATTTTTAAATAAAAAATAATAAATTACATATCTTGGGAAGTACAGGTTACAAAAAAATTGAAATTTTGTATAATTTGGTAGACTTTTAAAAAATACGCTTTAAAAAATTAGAGTCACTAATTATAAAAATCATATCTTTTCTTTGGGACACACTGTATAACTTTGTTTTCAACAAAAAAGAGTGCAATTAAAAATACTTATCGAAGGCTCCGAGGATTTTTTGAGAAAAAAAAGTATATTGGCTACTGAATTTATTCCCCAAGTTACAGACTTACAGTGTATACGTAGGCTAGATGATTCAGGATAAATTATGAGTGTATTTGAGATATCTGCTTAAATATGGCTTCAAATCAACGTTTAAGATAAAAGAACTCTTTAGTACATCTTCAGGTAATCGTCAAATAAATTTGTTCATTAACAAAAGCTATAAGAGCAGCAATCAAAGAATGCCATTGCCGGTGGAAAGTCACACAGTACAAGGGCAATCGAAAAAGTTCTGAATCTGAAAATAATACATGCCAAGATCATTAATATACTATGTCTAATTTAAACATTGGTTGAAGGAGAATTGGGAAGAAAATAAAAACGATAGTATAGTAAACTCCAATGTTGTTAAGATTTTGGCTGGATCGATATAGTACATTTTCATGAAAACTGGCTTTGGAGTTCTGCAAATCCTCTGTATGATCACGCTAAACTGTCAATTGTTAACCAGCCTTTGCATGATCTGTAAAAATATATGTTTTTTAAAATCGACACATTAGCATATCATTTTTTAGAGATTACATACTGAATACATTTTTCAGTTTGATCAATTAAAATCTTATGCTTGCCTTCGAGTCAAATTTGAGGTGATTGATGCTTGGGTATAAGGCACTAGAGATTTATCGATTTCAATCGATTAAAACGTCCAAAATACTTAAAATCTATTATGGTCAGTTGTCCTAGACAAAAAAACAATAAAATACTATGAGGCTAAGATCATGTGACTCTGTCATTCAGCTATCTCTTTGTGAAATTAAAAATGATCTTGATAACAATAGGTTTGTGATGGGTGTGTTCTTGGACTTAAAGCGAGCACTTGAGACTATAGGCAGAGGGATTTTGTTACTGAAATTGAGAAACTTTTGCAATATACATGAGTCGTTTGTGAACGACCTAGAAGGCAGAAAGTGAGATTTAATGGAGAAGTATCTAGTGAACAATAACATAGGAGTACGACAGGGTCTCCTGTTGTTTATATTGTACATGAACGATATTGATCTCTTTGTGCACTGCGAGTTTCTAAATCTTTTTCTGGATTATGTTGATGTTTACCTCAGTAAAGCAACTGATAAAATGAATAAGGTGTTGTCCCGTTACCAAGTTATATTTACAAATGAATAAACTAAAACTATATGTATCTAAGACTAAAGGAAGGTATGATCTTTGCATCATCTAAATCTAGGTATCAGAGGTGTTGTCGGCAATGAGAATATTGAGTTTGTAACATGTATTAAATGTTTAGGGTTACAGCTTGATAACATGCTTTCATTTCAGGATTATTGTGATTATATTGAAAAAAATTGCAAAAAAAGTACTTTTTCAGTAGAATTTCACCGAGTTTGTGTTAAAAATTTAAATTAATGGTGTATCATACAGTTGTCGCCTCATTTTAAGTGTTTGTGCCTCAGTTTTATATTTATTTGACTTAAACCAAATTAATAGACTTAAAAAGTTTTAAAGTTGGGGAATGAGAGTAATATTGAAGGCACATCATCATTCACACATCTCTTTTATGCTAAACTCACTCAATTTGTTTTCGGTTTGAAAAAAGGCTGTGTTTTCTGTCTATGGTATTTATTTATAAAATAATAGATAACTTAGCACCACCTTCTTTTAACCAGTTTGAAAATGTTCATGATTACCCTACAAGAAATAATGACAGTCTATATAGTTCAAGAACTTATTTTAAAAGTACCATGAATTCGCTGTTTTTTAGGGATGTTCGGAAATATAATAGGCTTCCTCGTGAAATCAAAAATTTATCAGTTGATAGATTTAAAAATGTGTTAAAGGCATATATGCATAATAGCAAACTAGTTTGGTGGAATAGTAGATTAAGATTATTGTAATTAGTGACTTAGAGCAATACATTTTTAATTTAGTTCATGTATATATTATCTTTTTATAAGGTTGAAAAATATGTATTTTTATTGGTTTCTTTATGTAACTTGAAACACATTTTCTTTTTTCCTTATGTATATTAGGTGTACCTACTTAAGATAATAAAGATTTATTTTATTTTATTGTATCATTTTATTTCATCATTTGAGGTATTATATAGAGAGAGGTTTGCCCATCATCTATTGGTTTTCTAATTCAATATGAATATTTACTCAGGTTAGTTTATCCTTTTAAGTTAAATTAAAAGTTTTTATAAATGTATACGTTAACTGGCTTCGTTTTTGGGGTACAGGAAATTTGAAAAAAATCACCTTTACAATAAATTACAAAAGTGTGTTACCAGATTTTGAATTGTCATTTGTCGATCCTTGATGATTTCTCACCCGAAATCTGCATAGTTAAGATGGATTCCCGATTTATCAATCAACTAGGAATTCACTCAAGATAGATGTACATTTTAAAACTTAGAAAGATAGTTGATAAAAACAACTACTTAAAAACAAGTCAATACGATATAATCAAATAGGACTCATCTTACTGCAACAAATTTTTGAATAAGATCAAAATATCTTTCAAATACGTATCATATTCAATGGACCTTTTCATTTACTCATTTCGTTGTTTTTTTCTCAGATTTTTCGAAAAAAATCGCTCAAAATCCTTATTGTCTATCTCTCAAATAACGTTCATAGATGAAGCTCAAACGCACTGCAAAATTAAAATTAACCACTAAGAACAATATTCGGCAAATATCTGGGCCTCAATTATTGAAAGACACTTATTTGGCTCTGTTTCTCATCACAAAGACTATATTTGATTTGAATAGTTTGAACTTCTTATAGGAGATTTTGAAAACCCTATAGTAAGAGATGAGCAAATACTCAGGTATTAAATATTTAAGTAAATACCCAAACTGGGCATTTCCGTGGATATTTTCAAATCAATAAGTATTTTATATACCCAAGTAATATTAATGCACCACATAGTTACAAATTAAAATATTTATTGAAATAAACATAAAAAAGTCTTAATTTTCTTCTTCCTTATATGTAATTACTGTAACCGTACTCTTTCTTTCAATGATAAGTCTTTTTCACTTTGTAAAATGTCTGAATGTTTTAACAGATCTTTCAGTGGCTGCAGATCTGCTCACAAATTTGTTTCTCTCAGCTTCACCACAGTATTAAGGATAATCCACGTTTATTTCTTAGATATTTGGTGCAACTTCACATAGAAACTTTATAGCATCAATTATTTCATCTGCCTTCAATTTAACTGATGGATTAATTTGACTTAAACAAGGTGACAATTAGTTCTTTCATTTAGTTCTTATTGACCCATATAGACGTTTAGTGTTCACATGTTCACAAACAATAAGTAATTTAAATTTATCAAAACATCTCATCTGGGGGTCCAAGTCTAAATAAGCTTAAGTCAACTACTACTCAAATTCCTCAAGTTGAATTACACTATTGTGTTGCTCGGAAATTTTCAAGAGGTTTTTAATTAAAATCCACCTAAAAATGTATTTATTCATCCATTCCATAAAGGTCAATACCACTTATGAAAAGGGCAGGTCAAGTCCAGCCAGCTTTCACTAATATCACTTATATCATTGTTTTCGACAATATTTTACAGAAAAAAACACTTGTCTCGCTACAAGGCCTTAATAAATTTAATTAAAGTCCACTTGAAAACATTATTAAAAATGTTCTTACATAATAGTCTAATCTGTAAAACAATATCGCTACTTTCATGGAAACCTTTTGTTAACTTAAAATTATTATTTAGAGCACCCGTCGTCAGCTTGATGAATTTATTACTTTTACTTAAATATTTGCTGCGCGGTTGACACCGTTCAGGGAACCTTTTGTCATGTTTTTCTCTTTTGTTATATTGTGATTACATTGTAAAGTTCATAAAAAAATGGGTTTATTTTTGCGATATATGCGGGGGCACGTTTCCTATATGTATTTGAAAATGGAATTCCTTTGTTCCCATATTGAGCATGGCGGAAGTATGTGAGGCACGTCTATAGACCATGCCGAACGTTTTTTGAATAATCAATTTTGTTGGCTTGTGTTTAAAACAAAAGTTGTTGGATGAGGACTTAAAATAAAGCAAGCATTTATTGTGGCAGGTTAAACTGCTCTAGGTTTAAAAATTATGGTTAATTCAACAATTCTCAATGATAGAATGAAATCAAGTTTTGTCAAACTGATAACGTGAAGAAGAATCGTTTTTTGGACATAGCCTTCTGATAGCAGTAGTTCCAGTTTTCAGTACCTCCGTTAGTACTAGAAAGAGGGAAATAAATAGCGGAAGCTTTCAGAACATAAGTTTAAAACTTTGAGAGCTGCCTTAGTATTTTAAGATATAAATTTTGACTCGTAACTAATTTAATTAAAAATTTATTTTTCTTTTAGTGCATTCATAAACTGCTAAACTTTCTATTTTTACCTTTTCAGAAATATACGTAATAGTTGGCACTTATTTTTGGAAATAGCTAAATAAATAACAAGATAAAATTTAAATTCATATGTCGGAAATAAATCAAAAATCACTTTAAAATCCTGAAAAAGAAAATTCAATCTATAGATCGATCAACCATCATACAATTTTTGAGCTATAGTGCAGTATGTAGTTGGGGGTTTTAAGATGGGGTTTCATGTGGAAGCAACTTTCTGTGACTCCTTAAAGGCCTTAGATCCTCTACCAAAAATTCACATTTTCTGGTTTCTATAACCACAGTCTTTTTTTTCGTATGTATCTGATAGGACCTAACCAAAAGGCACAGTTGATAAAACCAGATCCTATTAATATGGTGAGACCGTGTATTTTTGTCATTCTCTGCATTGTCTATGCCAATGTTATTCAGCAGCAGAGGAGTATAAGTAGCTGATGACACTCCTGCTCTCTGTAGTGACGGCTTGATTGATGCAAGTAAGCTAAAAGTCAATGTGGATAAGAGTGAAGTAATATTGTTCTCTCTAAACAGTTAGGGACCTTCTGGCCAATAAAGTACCAAAAACAATTTATTACCTTATTAAAAACCCATGTTGAAAGCAATGTGACCATGGGATTTTGACTTTCTCTTCAATATTTATGCCAATGATATTCAGCAGCTAGGGTAGTAGAAATTGACGTTGTTGGCTGATGACACTACTTTATGACTTGGTTGATGCAAATAGGCTAAAGTTCAATGTGGATTAGACTGAAGTAATCTGTTCCAATTTCTAAGAAACACTGAGAGTACTACCGTTGTGCTTCGACCTTGTTTCCAATAAAATACCAAAAACAATTTTATTACCTTCTTAAAAACCCACAGTGAGACCCGATTTGACCATGAAACTTCTCTTCATTATTTCTGCTAATATTATTGAGTAGTAAGGATTGTAGAAGTTTATGGTGTTAGCTGCTGCAACTACTGCTTTTTGTAGGGACGGCTTCGTTGATGCAAATAGGCTAAAACGTAATCTGGATAAGACTGAAGCAATCTGTTGTCCTCTAAGAAGCACTAAGAGGGTAATGGTGTCGTGGTTCGATCTTGTTGCTAATAAAATACCAAAAGCAATTTATTACGTTATATATAGAATGATGTACAGTCATAACTCAGAGTCTAATAGAGTTTTCCACAGACCAAACACTCTCGTGGTATTTGCAGAAAGCCCCCACACAAGAATAGCATAGGAAACTCGAGAAGGGAAGCACCCATGATAGACTGCCAACAAGGTCCTTATAAAAAGATTCCTTGCAAGTATGATACTGGACAGTTTTTTACACAAATTATCCACATGCCCTGACCAAGTCACGCCTGGACCAAGGTATACTCTAATGTATTTAACAGGAACTTAATCAGTAACACCGCTAGAGCAAAATTCACTGTTTGAGTCTTATAAGAATTCAGCGACAATTTTTTAGCAACAAACCAAGACTCCAGCCTCTCACAAGTGTCTGAAACTATCGTATCAATATTAATATCCATCTTATAACAGAAATAGATTGTGGTATCAACAGAGAAGATGATTTATTCTGCACAATGTACTAAATCAATAAATCATTGATATAGATAAGAAACATGGTGGGACCCAGAACAGAACCTTGCAGCTTGGTTGCTGATTTTTGACCAATATATGACACCTATTGCGACTTATTGCTCAAGTAGCACTGAATGAAGTTAATACTATCTGGATCAAAATCACAGTGAAATGCCTTAGTCAGATCAAAAAATGAGGCAAAAGTATCTGAATTAAGCTCAAAACCCCCAAGAATATGAGTTGAGGCCTCACAGGCAGCCTGTATATCCACCTGATTCATAATAGTGACATCATTAGTGCAAATGTAAAGGAAAGATTACAAAATGGGGAAGTTTTTATCTCCAAGAAAAATGCATGTAGGTCATTTAGTTAAATGTATTATGCATTTCGGCTGTGTAAACAGCCATCATCAGATACAGAACATCAGAAAAAACATATACGTTCAAGAATAAAATTCAAAAAAAAGTTTAAAAACAACATTTTGCTTTTTTATTCCCGATAACGGATAGTTTTTTTTTGAGTTTTATTTTTGAACGTATATGTTTTTTGTGATGTTCTGTATCTGATGATGGCTGTTTACACAGCCCAAATGCATAATAGATTTAACTAAATGACCTACATGCATTTTTT
The DNA here is from genome assembly GCF_022605725.1 of Anthonomus grandis grandis. Taxonomy (NCBI): domain Eukaryota; kingdom Metazoa; phylum Arthropoda; class Insecta; order Coleoptera; family Curculionidae; genus Anthonomus; species Anthonomus grandis. The sequence goes on from NC_065558.1 coordinate 12,467,555, forward strand.
CTTGGAGGTAAAGACTTCCTCATTTTGTAATATTTATATACACATTCTCCTACAAAATATGGACTTCTATTCAACTATTAAATGTAAAGTACCATTAATTATTTCACCAGTTAATCTTAAAAACAGTTTAAAGACGTAATCTTTAATGGCATCTTCGGCATCCACTTAATGGACAAGACATTGTGAACCCTATGTAACTTCCTGTTGTCTATACTGTATCCACCTGATTCGTAATAGATAGAGATCACAAGACCACAACCGACATCGGTGGTGTAAATGTAGAGTAGCATTTTATTTAAGCGTTTATTTCGTGAAAGTGGCACCGCGTATTCGAATCGTTCGCTCTCTTCGCGAACACATAATAAAATACAGGTTAGTGCACCGCGACGCGCAAAACGGAACAGAGATACATTTTCAGTACCTACTGATATTTTTTTTAAATTATCGATAGTGCCTGTATATGAAAATCGACGTTTTTCTGCACGAGAAAGTTATTGTGCCGTGAAAGTACCAAAGTGATGTTGAATATTTGTTTCATTGATTTTCTTGTGGAAATAATATGTAACTTAGGGTTTTAAATATGAGTCAGGAAGTTTTGCAGGTAATATTTAAGGTATTTGACTCTGCTGCAACATTTGAATATAAAGAATTATGCAGTTTATGTGTTTCAAAATTCTGCAAAAGAACCTACATTTATCAACCGTTCAATGGTGTATAAAAAATGCTTTTGTAAATCAACCCTTATCGTCTTATATATGGCTCAGAAAATATTTTCTTTGGGGCTTAAACGACTTTGAGAAATCCTAATATTTTATGAAAGTGCTCGAATTTATTAGCGTTTTATCAGTGCCTTCGACCATATTTTCTATATAATAAAATGAGGGTTTTTCGGTCAGACGGGATAAAGAATATACGTTTCATATTTTTTATAGATTTTTTTTTATTTTATTAATTTTATCAAAAAAAGGAAATATAATACTGGCTTTCCGGTTCATATTTCTTTAAATTGTCATTAACCTAAAACAAAAAAAAAACGTTATCCAAAATTGATATCGGTAGGCTACTTATTCATTTTCACAGTCTTTTCTTATACAATACAAAAAATTTCTATTTTTCATTTCAATACATTTAAATTGTACTTTGAACATTGCTAAATAACCTCTCAAATCAGAAAAAAGTTCGATTGAATGTTTAATACGAACGGTCATAAAATCCTCCCGCAATCTGCCAGTCGTCGCCAAAATCCCGGCCATAAATTCAATTTGCTTCGGAGTTACCGAAATTGAACTCCGATTGTTTGATTTATAAGAGATTCTCCATGCAACTGTCTCTATGAAAGAGTTAATCGCAAATTTCTAATGACCAATTAATTTGCGGTATTCGATTTTTAATAGCCTTATCTAAAAACGGATGCCATATAAATTGGCCTGATTTACATTTTCTATGAAATTTCAAACTTGACGTGGTTAATCAACTTGTCCGGACAATTACCATCTCCCATATAAATTCCATTTGATGCATATTCTAAGCCAGTATTCCTCTAAATCCCTCTGCTAATCCTCCAATAGCAGAATTTACTAATTCATCGAGTATACTGATGAATTGGAAAACTAACGATAAAGACAACAATCGTTACAAAACGATGGCTTTTAATCGTTTTGCACCTAATATTTCAGGGATTTAAATACAGTTCAATACGAGGAATTCCTGATAGGAATGATATGTTATTAAATGAAAATGCAGCAAATTTAAATGTCATCCGCTATTACGAATGAAAGAGCGAATTCGATGAACCCAATTTTCGGTCATATTGTGCAATAATCCGCCTCCGAATTAGTTGGTGCAATCACGTTCTGGCGTAAATAATGTTTTCATGGGTTTTGCTTATGTGATAATAAACCTCAACTAATTAACCCTTATAGCACTTTAAATATTTTCCCTTTTTGTTAAATAGCAATTCTGTGTCTGTTATGGAAAGACATTTCGAAAATATTTTATCCTCAAAAGCTTCCTTCAGGTAAATTTAAATGCTTTGGCAAATTTTCCAGAATTGATTGGTGCAAACACGTTCTGGGATAAATAATTTATTCGTGCGTTTTGCTTGCGTGATAATTGCCTTAACTCATTATATAACCCCTCTTATGTTTTCGTTAAATGGAAATAATATTTGAACGTTTTAATTTATCTATGTGGTCTATCAATTATCTCTAGGTTCATAATTTTTTTCCTAAATTTGATTTTTATGTATATTTGAACGTGCTGGTTTTGGGAAAACTGGGTCAAGCATTTTTGAAACTTGAAAGTCTTCATAATATGCAAATTGAAATCAAGATTTTATGTGCAATCTAATAATGTATTAAAATAGAGGACGAAAGTTCTCTTCACTAAAGAAGTTGACATCTACTTAGGCCACAACCAATCGACAATATTAAAAAAAGGCACTGCTAAGATATTTAATTTTTATGTAATAAAATTACCATCAAATGAATATCCCCAAGGAAAATTTACCTTTTAAAGCCCCATATGCAAATAAATTTCCAGGACATGACGTTTTTTTACTTAGAATGTTTTTTCGCACATCATGGATCCTAAGACAGTTATGATTATAAACTGCATAAATTCTTTATTTTTAGAATCAAATTACTAGATTTAAGAAAGATATGTTAGCGACACCCACGATCAAAATTATTGGCAAAAATTCAACGTATAACAACTAATCCAAATATACGACCAATTATCGAGAGTTAAATATGTATACGAACACAATATGTCTAAATCGCTAATTTTTAAAAATTATATGGCTAGGGTCAATAAAATAATCTCCGAGTTTTCAGACTGTTATAATTTATTGGAGATTACTATGGAATTCGAATTATTTTTATTATATAACTATTGGAAATTAGATGATCTAATACATCTTAAAAATTTACGATATTTAACAATACACTAACCATGATGATTAATTTTTCATGACATTTGACATGTATAATCTGGTTTTCATTATTAAAACAATAATAATATTTTGGCTTAAAATTATCTCCAGCTAAAGGTCATTTTACACAAGAAATTCACGTGAATCACCGGGTTATTATAAGAAAGTCAAAAGAGAAATTAACAATAGAAATATATAATCACGAGACGGTCAAACCTTGACATTATTATTTTACAAGTGTAAGCCCACATCATATAAATATTTTTTATGAGAGGTGTGATTAACACGCTGCTGTTATTACTCTAAATCTGGTTATCAGTGTCGGTGTGTTCTAATAGACTTAAAAGCCCACCGTAAATTTTCAACGGGTCAAGTGACCCACCGTATAAATCGTACTTAGAACGACATATTATGGTACTATTGCGTCAATTCTATAGGCGGTACAAATGACATTGGGTTTAATGGGCTTTTTACTTGGATGCAAGTACATTCTGATTTTTTTCTCTTAGAAAATATGTTTCTATATTGCTACTAAAAGACTTACGTTTCGGTGTCATCATAATAATTTAATTTTACAAGATTTGTAGAAAGTAGTACTAAATGTGTCCAAAATTTAAATATTTAGATCTAAAATTGAATCTTTCGGAAACTAGATGACCTATGCTTGAATTAATGATTCAGCTTATAAGGATCTGAAATAACTAACTAACCGACCTTTGGGTTTTTTTAATTTTTCAATTTTTAGGCTCCATAGTACTCTCCTATACAAACTACCGTATCATTTGATGGAAATCACTGGGAACATTCGCTTCGCTTTCATAAGTGTAATATCTTCAAAATTAGATAAGCTCTTATTTGTTGATTGCCCTATAATTTATTTTATAAAGAAGGAAGTACAAAATGTATATTAAAATGAACCAAAGTTTGAGATATGTTATTTCTGACCTATTCGATTTCCTAACCACTCCACTAGCGCAAAGTTCTTACTTCACAAATTCTGGGTAATTATTAGATTTGATAGGATCTGTAGGAACTGCAGAATTCAAAAATTCTCAAATAGTTCGACCGGCAAATTTATCTTTAGTAACGGAATTTCTCCAGAAACTTGAAGAGCGAGGTATGACTTTTTGATAGCTTTATAATGATGAACGTATGGAATATTCGTTAAAACCATAAAGCAGAAATCCTCGCCTTCTTGTACAATGTTTGGTATTTTCTATTTTTCTGATAGTTTCCTGTTCTTCCACTTTAATTAACTTCACTCATAATGATAGAGCTGTAGGAAATATTTCACTTTTCAAATATTTGAGAAGAGCTATTACCCTAAATCGGGTGGGATTTTCTTGTTTTTGTGAATAATTCGAAATATGGATTTTTGTTACTAAAATATGTTTTCATTGAATTTTGACTAATTACACTAGTGCAGAGGGTTTACCTACTCTGGATCATAGGATATATAAGAAGGTCTACTAGCAGCAATACCATAACTTTGTAAATTTTTAAGGTCTTCTTGCTTTTTTCGGTTTCGTCGATTTGTTCCATTTCTTTTCGTCACCTGACCCTCTTAATCTTTTCATGGGGAGTCATTTTCTTCTTAATGTTTTCTTTTTCGGAAGTTTTAACCTTAGAGATCATCAAAGCTCTGTATATAAATTACAGCAATTTTTCTTTCGCATTTTTTATCAAAAAAGCATTTGTCTGCAAAAAACGCAACTTAAAAACTGGAATAGTTGTAACCTTTAGGATCAATCTTTTTTTAATATAAAAATGAGAAGTATTGATTGAAATGATGAAGAATCAAGGGGCTCTTCTGTTTTTTGTGCTTTTAGCTCTTTCATGTAAGATTTTTTTAAACGTATTGTTCTTATTTAATTCTCTTTATTTTGGTTGCATCACTATCATTTTATTCATACTTTTCGTTTTTTCTGCTATTTGTCAATTACCTCCACTATTAATTATTCATCTCCTAGTCCTTTATCTCTAGATTTGTCTTCTATCTTTCAGTCATTGTGTTTTTCTTTTAGGTTGTTTTATATAATAATAATAATAATAATAATAATAATAATAATAATAATAATAATAATAATAATAATAATGTGAGACAACGGAGTCTATTCAGCATGTCACCGGTGGATGTTAAACTTTTGCACCAACGTATTATAAAGAACGACATGATCTAGTTGCAAAGATACTGCATCAAGAGATCGCAGAAAAACTAAACCTCTTATCGGCAGCCAAGGTACCATATTATAACTATAAGCCGGAACCAGTTCTTGAAAATGACCAACGAGTAAGTAACCATAGGCCTGACAGGAGTAATACCAAAGAGCCTGATCGAAAACATGAAACTGCTCAACCTTAAGATGCGTCTATAAGCTGATGCAGAAGTCGACGCTATTATCCACATCTCGAATCGTCAGAAAGTTCATTGCAAACGCAGATAACATCAACTAGTTTAAAAAACACATCATGTACTTTTAGTCTAAGTTTATTTTTGTAAATAAAGTTAAAAAACAGAATCCGATAACATAAAAGAAAGGACTCCACCAGAGCTTCATCCTTCTGATATCTGAGATATCTGGGATAAGTGAACGATCCCTCCTTTCCCAGGCGGGAGTGCGGTTGCCGTTTCGCATGAAATCTGATAATAATAATATTGATAATAAAAAGAACGAATAAAGGTATCAGGGTAAAAGATCAACCATTTAAGAAAAAATAAATGTTAAGATCGACAGTTGCTGAATGGTAATAGCCAGATAAAAATGCTAAAGCTTGGCTTAAAACAATTATAAAAATTGACAGCTCGAAAGGTAAAGGAACCTTCAAACAAGGCTGTGGTATGGTGCGGCATTATAAGCGTATTTAACGTGACGTCTCTATTGTGTATTATATTTCTCAAAATCGTGTTTTTATATAAATATACATGAATGCAATTTGAAAGTCTCAAAATCCTTTAAACATTTAAGACTGTGTATGGTAGATTATTAACAAATGTATTTTGCACTTGTAATCTAAATTGATAATTTCGATCCAGGCAAGGGTAGTATACAATCATGCAATAGTTAAGTACTGACACAACCAGTGACTCTTTGTGCATTTTTAAAATTTACAATCTTTTAATACTAATATTCTTTTAATACTCACATTTTTTGAATCAAACAAAATTATCAATTATTTTACCTACATTTTTTACACTGTCTGAATAAGTAAGAGGAGTTTCAGCAAGCTTGCCAGTTCGATTGCTTTGAATGTTGTCCCGTAGAAGTCTTCCTGCAAAAAGCAAAACTTTTTTCTTACTCTGCATTTGTAGTCCTTGGAAAATTTCATAACCTGCTCAAGATCTGAATTTATAAATTTTTCGGCACACTCAGTATTTTGAGGATCAAAGAAATATACAACCTGAGTGTCGTCAGTATTTCAGAGTTAGAAGCCACATTTGGGAGATCAGATATGTATAATAGAAACAAAAGTTGTCCAAGTATAGAGGCATCAGTATAGGAAATGAGTAAATCATGATCGATTACATCAAATGTCTTGGAGTAGTCTAACGCAAGTACATTATCAGAAAAGGGATTGACTCGTTCCTAAAACCGGATTGCTGAGCAGCCAAGAGAACTACCGTTTTCAACACTTTTAAATTAAAGGTAAAACATCTAGAGGTCGCAAACCCTGAACATCTGCTGGGTTAGATAATATTAGGAATAGGAAAACAACCGATCTACGCCATGACCTTGGAAGTAACCTACTTCCCAATATGGGCAATATGGATTACTGGCAAGCCAAGATTCAACATATGTCGAGTGACACCGTCATCACCAGCAGAATTAGATTTTATATTATTAATTATTGTTTGGATAGTTATTCTGTCCACAAGACAAAAACCAAACTCTTATTACTAAACTTGCGATTAAGGTAAAAATTAGTTTTGTCCATACATGCATTTAACTTATTAAGTATGCTTTTAATTTAATCATTAATCAAATTAGAATGACACAGATCAGGAGGCAATTCTGAGTAAGTGGTTGCTTTTATGCTCAGATAATGCAGGCACCTCCAAAGCCCATATTTATATTTTATATCAGGCTAGATTTTAAATTTATTTTTAAAGATCTTAATATCCTCGCCTTTTCTTACTTGAGGTAATTTTTTCCCTCAAAATTCCAGAAATCGTGCCTAAACTTACTATTTCATATAAATATAAGTGACATTCTAAATATAATTTACGTTGGGTCGCTTGACCTCTTAAAAATTTACGATGGGCTGTTAGTCTATAAAAATGTTATGGATTACAATTATAGGCCATGATTCTGACTTCAAAAATAAACATTCCTTATTGTGTTTCATTTTTAATGTGCAGCTTGGCCTGATGCCCGCCCAGATTTAGGTTTCCCTCAATCTTTATTAGAAATTTAATTTTCCAAATAAACACATTTAATAAATGGTGTTTTTTCCGTCAGTTTTTTGCTAATTATATATGTATCTCAAAACAAAGAAATGATAAACGAGTTTAAATTCCAATGCGGTGTCCAAAAAAACCGGTATACAAGAAGGAAGTTATTTCGCGAGCGCACACCTTAAGAATACCCGGAAATCCCGACAGAAAAAAAAACGGTATGGCGTGAATACTTATTAAAAACAACCATTAAAGTAGCAAATAGAGCGCAAAAAGCATCTGTAAATCTCAAATGCATTACATCTGTCTCTAATTGATAACATTAATTAAGCGGAAAATGTGTTCTAGTTTTCCTTGTGCTTAATCGCGACAGATAATGAGACAGATATCCTCAGTAGTTACATACAGTTACATTCTAATGGGTAGATTTATCTTGTTACAAGGAAAATTAGTTTTGATGCGCCATTAAGAAAATTGCATTACGAGAGTTTGCAAGTTTTAGTAGAATTTATTTGTTGATATTCAGGATATACGAACGAGGGAATAGGAAGGAGAATGAAAAAGTGGTGAAAATAAAGATGAAAAATATTGTTGTTAATGACTCAGCTTTATAAAAGCTTTGCTAATATCGAAAAAAACTGCATAAATTTTTTCCTAAAATTTAGGTTCAATCAGTATTAAATTAAGTAAAGCCCAAATGAGGAATTAGTGAAGATTATAAGATTCAGACTATATTTTAGTAAAGAATTTGTCATAAGATCATCCTCTCGAAAAATGTGGAGAATTCTGTTTCAAGACTATAATAGACAGAGAAATTAAAACATTAAATTACTGAATCATTTTTATGAAAAATCTAGCAGATTTTATTTTGCCATTATAATATACTTAATCTTATTCGATCATTCAGTTGTGGTCGAAATTATACTTTATAGAAGAACTTGCATGTTTCAATGTCTGAGGAAATCATAGGTGTTAATAAAATAAATGTTTGAACTACCTGGAAAAAAATCAAACAATAATTATTGTGAACTGGCTAAAATTAACACTTGCGAAATTCTGAACAAAAAGCTTCACTTCTCTGGAAAAGTTTATTTGTGAAAAAATACGATTACCTGTAAGAATAACAACGAATTTTTGTTTGGTTTATTATATTTAAAAAAAAATCAAGTATTTGCATAACCTAATTGGAAAATTTAAAAATGTATATTTTGACGTAAGTAAAAACAGATTTGCATGCTGAAAAAACTGTTTAAATTTCTCGTGTAAATATCTGAAAGATGTTGCAATAGCCAAAAATAATGTACGCCAAAAAATATGTCAGCCAGCAACAGCCTTAAAGGACGATTTTTTTCACTTTCACAAATCTGGAAAATAACATTTTTCAATAACTGCCTACAAAAGATACTCGTACTCGCCTAAAATCGGAAAGAATTTTTTTAAATCTTTTTTTTGGAACAAGAAATTTAGGGTAACTGGTTGAAAGAAAAGATATTTTGTTTTTTTTACATAAAGTCAAAGAATTAAAAAAAATCAACTTCGCAAAAGACTTAAATTTTATTAGAATTTAACAAAATCCTGAAATAAACGAGTGTATATTTAACATCCTGAAAGTAAGACTGTTTTCCAATTATTTTATAAATTACAATAAAATGTTTATAGAAAATGAGAGAAAATAACTTCAGAGGTACAAGCTATAAGCCTTGCAAAATAAAAAAATATACAAAATAAGCATAAATATCTAAACCGGAAAAATAGGAAACAGCTTTCAAGATTAGATGAAAGTCATCATAGTTAGTTTAATGATTTTTTAACTTGCCTAAAAAACTGTTGAAAAAAATAGAAAATGTTCAATTGTCCAAGAGAAGAAAATCTCTTTTTTTTTAAAGAAATTCTTTAACTGTTAAAAAACTAAACTCTTAAAAGAACTCAAAGAAAAAATTTAAGGAAGTAAGCCTGAAGGAAAAAATTGCGTATTTTACTTTTGGATAAAAAAGTGTTCAATTACGTGGATTGGTTTTAAAACCTAAGCTCTTTAATAAAATGTAAAAAAAACTTATTTTGAAACATCCACACTCATTCCCATACCATAAAAATATAATCGTTGGCCTCGACCGCTGTCGGGTTTAATACATAAATAAATTTTATTATACCCTCGTTGGTCTTTATATTAAATTGACCTAATAGGGTTATTAAAGAGGGAGCAAAACATGGACTGCCGCATCTATTTGCGGTCTAGACAGTTGGAAAATAAAAAATTTTATGACACATTTCTGGATTTACGAGAAATACGTTTATTTGCCAATAATTCTGATCGTTTTGATATTTTGGACAGGGCCTGGCTTGCAGGTTTTTACATACACAATTATTCATTATAAAGTATTTTACGATAATGTCAAGGTTATTGGTTCGCACACTAAATCTTAACCCTGGATACAACTTGTCAGTAGAAAAGAGAAATTCACAGGTGCGAGGTACACGCTGTAGAATTAATTGCCAAAAAAATATAAAACTTAACGTTAATTGGATAAGATTAATTCTTCCCCCGTCAATTATTATGTGTACCTCGAGTGTTTTAAATCTGTCCGAATTAAGTTTAAGGCCAGAGGATTTAAATTTGTTGGATGCCATAAAATTGTCTTAAATTTCGTAATATAGGGATTAAATTTATTGATGAGCGGATTTAATTTAGACTATTTTTAAAAATTTAGATTAAGTAAGCAAGTTCTATGTATATATGATTTAGGCATATTTTTTCCAAGAGATAGAGAAAATATTTACTTTAAAATTATTAAATAAGAAAAATAATAATTTTTTAATGTGATAAATTACACCATTATAATCTAAACGATTGACATTATTGTTGACAGTACAGTTCCGATACGAACTTGTCACCTATGTATTTAATATGCGTCATAAAATTGACATTGTTGACGCCGTGGAACGTAAGTTTACGAGTAAGTTTTATGGTTATTCATAAACTTACCTTAAACTCATTTAACCAACAGAAAAGTAGAAATGTGAGATCTGACAAAGATTGTTTGTTCTCTTTTGCAGAGATCAGATGCAGTTCTCAGATTTTATACTATGTTCGGTGTTTTTTTAATAAAATTGTACTTATGTAATCGGCGAAAGTCCTGAACATATGAAAAGCTTGCGACCATTAAACGTTCTCGGTATCGTTAACTCGCAATTTGTCAACGGCAGTTCGGGAGTGAAAAATAAGGATTTTACATTGTTAAGATACAAAATTTGTGATTGGAAATAAGTATGGAAACTATTTATATGAAGTGTTCTAAAGGATTCACCTGAATTTCAAATTTGTGGGTGTTTACCTATATCCAAAACTGGAGCGAAAAGCGCATATTAATAACATTTGCAAAAAAATAAACAAAAGCCTTTTTATATTGTGTAGTGTCTCTGGTTCTACATCTATTAGGGTACTGAGCATTGTCTATTCTTTGTTCCACTCTGTTTGCACGTAAAATACAGAAAATCTTGCAAAGCTAAGATGATTCTCACTTTTCCATCTCAATAAGTTCCTGATAATCTCAAATTTATTTAAAACATATTGGATTATCAAGTCAGAAACAAATAGCTAAGAAGACATTTGGACTATAAGATTTTATTATAATGTTAAAGAATGCCAGGTTCTATAACTTTAAACGTTTTTAAAGATGTTGGGGCTATATTTAGAATGGGAAGAAAAAGGTCGTTGGTTTAAAGTTTGTAAATATTTCAAAAATGAGGCAATGAAAATTATACAAGAATATAAGAACAATCATGTTAGCAGAAATGCAACTACTTCTGAAATGATTAAAGTATTTTAAGAATATCAAATTTTGATGCAAGAAAAATTAGAAGCGTAACATCTGGGAGCCATTTGATATTAACGTGACATGTAGAACCTTAATAAATTCTCTATTTGATGAAGGTGTTGATGGAAGAGGTGCTGTTAAAAAACCTTTTCTATTAAAGATGAATAGAAGAAAATAGAATTTGCTGGAATTCATCTTTCTTGATTCATCATCATAATTGATGACCGGGTTAGTGCCAACGTGCCAACAACAAGGACAGTACTAAATTCCCGCTGTAAAACATGGAGGACGGCCTAGAAATAATTTTATAATAGATTGATTGCGTAATTCAAAAATGCATAAAAATTGTAGCCCTAAAAAGTTTCCATACTTTTTCCTACACTGTATACTAATGTTCAATTTGATCTAAAAAAAAACTCCAATCCTTTACATCTAATCACTAACTAATTCTAATTATGTTTGAAATATGTGTATATTAATCACTTAATTTCAATAATCTCATATAAAATACTGAACAAAACAAGGCAACGAGTATCAATATTGACAAATCTATCAACGTCGGTTTCGTATTTGTCGCCAACGGCAAAATGCGCCGAAGTTAATCGAACCTGCATGCTAATATGTCAGACAATGATTTGCTTATACATGGAGTCATCCGTCAGTCGTCGGCAAATGGAAAGTGCTGAAAATACGATATAATATACAGTATGTGTGTAATTTTCTGAATAATTTTTAATCAAAAAGTTTTATTTAAAGGAGAATAATAAATTTTCCGAAGTTTGCAGATATCTCGAAAAATATGCATTTTTTAGTTTCTTTTTTAAACACACCTATAATAATCAGAAGATTTATGAAATATGTACCTATGTTTAAATATGTTAAGGCATGTACTTCACTAGCACTCTGTGAATAGCAAAAAAGTTTTACATCTATAATATGTACATATGTTCGTTCTACAAGAAAATGTATAATAACGAAACATGAATAATAACCTGTAAGCCAACCCTGTATGTACATTTTTAGATTTAACAGTCTTATGTTAAGAATTAAACAAACTAAGATCAATTTCTGTTAATAATGTAAAAGGGAAGCCTGAATTCGAATTTTTGTATAAATATATTGCTTTCGATCATGTACTTCTGATAAAATATCTTAAAATTCTTTTAGGTTCATTAAGTATTATCAAGCTTCTTAATTGTATAGTATCTTCGAAAAAGTCAGAAGGTCACCAAAGAAAATTTTGCGAAAAAGAAATAATTAGCCAATTGAGCGAAATCAGTTAGAATTGATCTTTAGGGAGTTTCAACTCTTTTTTACCCTAAAATTTTAAAAAACATATTATAAAAAGCATAAAAATAAAACTAGAAGAAAATGAAATCCATAGAATACTCATTTGGTGAGGGTTTGATCCTAACATGGAGTATCTTATCTGGTGGCACACTATTAGTTTCCTACATGGATGAAACTGAATTGTACATATATATAGCAACGAGTTTCCTACAGCTGTCGCCGTTTCTCGCATCCTAGCTTCTAATGCTTGCGTTGTGTCCAGTCATGTGGTTGTATTCCTCTATTTTCCCATGCACAGTTTACTTCTTCTCTTTACAATTTCTTTGGTTGTTGGAGGTTGGTGGAGACCCATTTCCACATTGCTTTGGCCATCGTTGATCATCAGCCTTTTGCATTCTATTTTTCCAGGATGTCGATTTCTATGCTCATACGTTTTACTTATACGTTCTCTCTGTTTTCAGTATTCTTTCTGTTTAGTTGGCAATATCTACGCCAGCAGTTACTTTCTATTGCTTTTATTTTAGAGGTTCCTTTTTTATTTATTATCCAAAGTATATGTAGCAATACTTTCTATGATACTTTTATATATTCTTATTTTTGTGTTTGTGATGTGGTTATTCTAGAGTACACTGTTAAATTGCCGTATTGCTGAATTACCTTGTTGCTGTTCCGACCATTATTTGTAATGCTTACACCGAGATATTTAGAGCTGTCAGTATTTTCGTCAGTAGCTTCGTCTATTTTCCGTAACATGTAGTGAATATCCGCAAAATGCAAGCTGCACAATTTATGATCTCCAATTAAAATATACTAGGTTCACATTTTTTCCAGGTTTCCAGAGTCCTCTCCAAATCAATCTTAAAGAGTGTAAGTCTAATGCACCAGCCTTGGCGAAATCCTTTGGCCACCCTTATTTCCTCTGTCACTGTTTGTCTAATCTTTATTGATCGGTCGAATTCTCTTACCTTATAGCACTTGCCACAACTTTCTAATGAGACACTATCATACGCTTTTTGAAAGTCAATAAATACCAAATGTGTCTCCATATTATATTCCAAACGATTTCTATTGTTTGTTTTAAATAGAAGACATTGTCTATACAACAACGATCAGTACGAAAGCCACCCTGTTGTTCACCGTCTTACCCAAATATCTTCAATTGGGCTTTTAATTATCCTTCTGTACAACCTACAAATTAACTACAACCTAGTTTGTCAGGGCAATTTTTGATTAGTTCTAAGGGCACACAAAGAGCTGAAGCCTTCCAATTTTTCATACCATTGGCATGTTTTTTTATATTTCTTCTGGTATTATTTCAGTTTTTTCGCAGTAGGAAATATGATATTTTTCATTGCCAATATCTTGAAATTTAGCTGGATCTTCTGTCAGCATTTTTCCGTAGTATTTTATCCATTTTTTCGGGGAAATCAGATGTAACCTACTGCGTTCTTTCCAAACTATTCGTTCTTTCTGTATTCTAAAAATGTGTGCGTCAGAAGCTTGAAAGTTGATGTAACATCCAAGGATGATGGTTTGAATTTAACCTGAAATAGGAAGTTAAAGAGGAGGCTCTTCTGTTATTCAGATCTTCAGTTCAATGCTCAAGTTTCAATAAATATAAATAAAAAAGTCATGTTCAATTAGAAATGGTTTTTTTCTTTTGGAAAAGTTTTACCATTTATATTAGTTTACTCTAGTAAACTACTAAATTTTTTATTTTTTTGTATGGTTTTCACAATGCATTGATGGCAGTGGTTAGGTGGTAATCTAAAAATTCCTAAGTATAACCTTTTACTTATTATAAAAATTGAACTTAGTTCTAACAGATGACATATAATTTAACACCACTAACATCCGGAGCCCTTCCCCGACAGGCCGTTCCGGAAAAAATGATCCTGCGACACCCGGAGGGCTCTTGGCCGAACATCAAGGACGCCGTAGATGAGGAGGAGACAGAAGTCATCCCGGACAAGAAAGGACGTCGTAAGTCTTGGCACGCCATCAAGTTCGAGAAGAAGAGGAAGAAGGACGTGATCGAAGATCAGTTTGGATCTCCGCCGCAAGTTAGAAGGGAGAAACGCGGCTCTTGGTGGAATATTTTTTCGAATCCGCCTAGGTACTGTTGTTTTGGCGTTTTTTTCTGGTTAATGGAGATAAATTTAAGAAGTAGTACAGGCAATCTGGTATGCCGAAAGGTCTGTAAGTTTAAAAAATTCATGCAGCACTTGTTTTTTGTCAATCGTTAGTCGTCTCTATGGAAAGGTTAGATACGAAAATGTAGGCTCTTGCTATTTTTTGAGAAACTCTGAGTTTGATTTTCTGGCTAAACCGTAAAAGTAGTACAAAAATTTATAAAGCAAAAATGAAGATAATTAAACTCCCAACAATTTACCTCTTGGGAGTTATACGACCAACGCAAACAAAGTAAGAGTTTTACAGAGATATGTTTTTTTAGCTTTACAGTTATTGCAGCAAATTTCTTCCAACCCCCATAACTAAAAACCAAACCGATATAATAAGTCTAGGGGCGGCAGAGAGCTTTCTTTGTAAATATAGCAGTCTGAGTCTTAGCTGCGTTAAACTCAATCAGATTGCACTTACCCCCAACGAAGGAAGTCATCTGAAGTCATCGGTTGGGCGACCAGAAGAAAGACACAGATTAGAAGCTTTTGATTCGTTTGACATGTGGATCGCAGGATACTGCTGTTGAAGCTTAAAGGATATGGTTTTCGAGGCTCAGCTCGTTCCTGGATTGGGGCATTTTTTTGAGAATCTCCATCAATCTCTAGTGTTCACGGGGATTAGGTCAACTTCACAAAAAATTAATTGTGCTGTCTCACAGGACTTAGTTTTGTAACCCGTTCCATTCTTACTGTATATTAATGACCTTGTCCGCTTCAACATCTCTGGAAAATTCACTCTTTTTGCAGAAGATACATCTATATTGTGGCAGAGGGAGATGTGGTTGGGCTTAAACAAGTTATAGAAACTGACCTCGGGATTGTCAGGGAATGGTTTGATTCTAATAGGCTTTGTTTGAATTTAAGCAAAACTCAAATTGTTGGTTTTAAATGCGATGTAGCAGGTACCATGTTAAATCATAATCATCTTCCTGATTTAACAGTATCTAAATTGCTCGGAATACTAATAGATAGTGAGCTGCATTTTGAGAATCACATAATGATTTTAAGTAGGGGACTTTCATCGAGATGTTTTGCTATTAGGGTCAGTAGGGAGGAATTGGTTGAGCATCTGGCCCGGACGGTATAGTTATTTGAGTCACACTTGAGGTATGGCATACCATTGTGAGATTCGGCTAATCAGGGTCTATTATTAAATACATTATATTTTTCTTTTACAAAAAAAGCCGTTAGAATAATTGTTAATAAAAACCAGTGAGAATCTTGCAGGCACTTATTCTTAAATCAATGGATATTAACTGTCATATCTATTTATATTTTGGAAATCTCATCTCTTAGCTTTCAGAATCGAGAGAAGATCCAACGTCCAAATCCTGAATGGGTAATTCGCCAGGCTCTTGCCTCTACTAATACAAAAAATTACCTTAATAAAAAGATTTATTAGGGACGGAAAATGTGTAATCATTTACTATAAAGACTTCATCAAGCTGTTAATTTTTTGAAGATTTTTCGTCACTCACTTAAAAGACTACTTTTAGGTAAGGCATATTATAACATGGATGAATTCTACCAGGATACCCTTGAGACTGTTTGAAATGTGATATCTGCAATGCTCTTATTTTTATTCCATTGACTTTAAATTAATATTTTAACGAGTATTTTAATCTTTTATTACATGTTACAATGTTAGAGTTTTTGATATGTGAAATTGTATACTTAGGACATAAGATTCATTATGTACAGATATTTATGCATACTGAATGTTGTATTTCAAAATTTGCTGGTTGACAATTTCTCTCTTACGGCACCGTCTTTTTTCCTTTTTTGGTATCGGTTAAATCCATGCAGGTTTCCACTTTCCTGGGACGAGATCTCCTCTGTATGAGAGAAAACAGTTCACATAATGATGGTGTCAATACGACCGCACATTTTTTAATACTATGGACGGTATTCCATCAGGGCCGGTGGCCTTGTTAGTGTTCAAGTCTCTGAGAACTTTTTCAAGATCTCCTTGAGGGAAGATTATTTCTGGCATCGAAGAAGCCTTTCTTGGCGAAGTCGGTGGATCGACAGTAGAGTTTGATGCAAACATTTGACTCAGAAAGTCTGACTTTTCCATTGCGATCATTGCAATGAAACCATCTTCCCTAGCCAGTGGTGGAATTTTTTACCTACAGAAACCTTGACGAACTGCTTTTGCTACAGACCAGAACGGTCTTGATCTATTTGGACAATTTATGCATTTTTCTGTATATCTTACGGTTTAGCCAGAAATCAAATTCGGAAATCCCTAAAAAGGCCAAGGAGAGAGGAAACAATTTTTGGTTTTTAAGTTTTTCCTTTATCTTCTCATAGATCACTAACAGCCGACAAAAGGCAAATACTGCAGAGATTTTTTTAAATTTCAGAAGAAGTTACTATGCTACCAGATTGACTATACTAGAAGTGCATGTGCAGAATGTGCTTGTGACCAGGTTTTTTTGGGAATTAAATATTCTACTTTAAGACCTTAAACTCTTTGCTCATTAAAAGATCAGAACACATAGTCCAAATTTTCATCAGAGTCATGCATATGCGAACTCTTTGGATTACATGTTAACTTATACAATGCTTCTAATAATAAAACTGTACCATATCTAACAAAATACTGCGGCTTATTTATTATTATTATTGCGTTTGCGCCCGTTACCGTTTTATAATTGCGCGACCAACCTTCGTAAATGCCAAGATTCTTGAATCATACCGAGTGTTCTACGAATCGGTTTCCTCTCGCCTTTTTTTCTTCGCTAGACTGTCCGTCTACGTGACTTTTATGATGTTTGTTAATGTTACGAAATTGTTTCAGAAATTTCATTATTGGTTCGGGAATTCTAATATGTAATATGATATAATTGATCTTTTTTAGCTTAGCGCAATCGTATTTATATTTTACTCACGATCGCACCATCGCAAATTAAAAAAAAACTATTAACCATTGATTGTTTGAACAATAAATTTCATTCAGGTTCGAAAAGCTTTCGACACAGCAAGGGGCAGCTTGTTTAGTTTCACGATTCATAATCTATTTACAGATGGTGGAAGTATGATTATTCTAGTACTATAATCTTCATTAGGGAGTAAAAGGAAATAGTGCTCTCCTAAGCATTACGGTATAATAAGTTAGGGCAACTACTAATAAAGCATCAAAAACAAAATAAGATTTCCAAACAATTAAAACTATAAAACTAATTAAACAAATAGAATAACCAAAGTGAACAAGTATAAATTATACAAACATTTTAAGCAAAAAGCTAAATTGTGCTATTTAAATATTGTTTATATTTTCTTTCAAATGTTAAGTAAGGAAGGCTAGACAGTTTGCGAAAAATGTCAGTTTTATGGTAATGTCAAACTGAAAGCCCTACTTATCGTCTTTTAACAACAATCTTCGACTTCCTTTTTTTCAAACATGGCTCTGGATTTGGAACATTTACTAAAAAGACTATGCAATTGATTTGGTTTATTTAAAGTTAATTTTTTTTAAATAAAAGATGTCGGAAAGTATTCCTACTTAAAGAGGTTTTATATGTTCAAGTAACTCCTTTAAACAGAATGCTATATTATCTTTGGCTTATACTTAAAATCCAGGTTGTTACAATAATTATACAATATAATAAATATTAAATAGTAATTTAAATTATATTTCAAGGTGCTTAGTAATAGAATAGGAAGAAAACTAGGATGCTTTTGTCATTTGACTTAAATTAGTATTTTTTCAAATTGGAATTTATCGATCAAGATTTTTCGTTTAGAAATCTTTCCCCGCAGTTTAAATTATTTTGTTCTCAATATTTAAATGGTTTTTCAGTATTTCTCCTAGAGCCATAAAAGTACGCAATATACTTAAATATTGGTTTTAAATTTGTGATTAAAATTATTTTGAAAATGAATTTAATTCGTAAAAATTAAATTTAAAATTAACTTTAAAAGAAAAATTAAATCAATGAACTTATTATAATTACGATTAAATAATAATTATAACACTTTATTGCCGCATAAATTGATAAATTACATTTCACACTCTTAAAATTTATTTTATTAAATTCTGGTAGTTGCCACCATTAAACCAGTTATAACCATTTTATAATCAGTCAGTTCAATTATCTACACCTCTGTTTGTGAATATTTGACATAGTCTTAAAAGTGTCAATTATTTAAAAGTTTCACCAGTATTGTTAATTGGAAATATTTACAATACGTTTAACTGAAGAAATATTAATTATGCTTGGATGTGGTAAGAAAACTAGAACACACATCGAAGTTCGAATAATCTTCAACAATAAATATTTGAAAACAGAACCTGTAAGTCAGTCTACAATCAGTAGAATTGAACCTAAGTAGAGAGACTGGAATTATTAAGAATGTTGACAGACCAGGAAAGAATGGCGTTCTCAATAATAAGAAACTGGAATAGTAATATTGGAATAGTAAATTCAATTACTTTAACAGGTACTAGAAAATGATCCAGATTTCAGAAACGATTTCTGCCTTGACCGAAAGAACTGACAATAACCCTAGACAAGTGAAACATATATCCTTTTCAGACGAAGCAACTTTTTCTATACAGGGTGTTTCAGAACTATGGAATCAAACTCCTAGGGGTTGTTCAGTGCAACAGTAGAATCCATTTGAGTATAGGAACCCATGTCCGGAAATGTGTCACTACGCCACTACGGCCCTAAGACGCGTTTAAATTTAGAAAAAATATTAATTACCTAAATAGGATGTGATGCATTTATTTTTACCTTTTGTATATGATACCATCACAACAATTGTTCAAAATGTCTTCCTCCAACCTCAATACACCGATTTAAATGCCGCACATGATTTCGGCCGACTACACTAAAAAGTTGATTCTCGTTTTGAATGATTTAAAATGCTGCTGTTATTCGTCCAATTAAGTCTAGCTCTGATTCTACTTGAGTTTCGTAGACTAAAGACTTTACATGTCCCCACAAGAAAAAATCGAGCGACGTTAAATCGGGTGACCTAGAAGCCCAAGAAACTGCTCCACCTCTGGCAATCCAACGATGCCCAAACCGCTGAGTCAAATACTCGCGTACTTGTACAGCAAAGTGAGCCGGCGCTCCATCATGCTGAAACCACATTTGCTGTCTAACGTTTAGTGGAACATTTTCAAGGAGTTCTGGGAGAACTTCCTCCAAGAAGCGCAGATAACTAGGTCCTGTTAACCGTTCCGGTAGAAGGTATGGCCCCAATTAAATAATCATCAACAATGCCTGCCCATACGTTGACAGACCAACGATTCTGATGTTTTCTTGGAAAAATTGCATAAGGATTTTCTTCGTCCCAAACATGGCTATTCCTACTATTAAAAATAACGTCTCTTGTGAAAGAGGCTTCATCGGTCCACAAAACATATCCTAAAAAATTTGGTTGTGCAATGATGTGATCCAGAAGCCATCGACAAAATTGAACTCTAGGATGATAATCGGCTGCAGTCATACCTTGAACTTTCTGGAAGTGGTAAGGATGGAGTTGTTGCTCGTGTAGTACCCGCCAGACAGAAGCGTTACTCGTATTCATATTCTTAGCGACGTCACGTGTGCTATTTGATGGTTCATAGTCAACTCGCTGAAGCACCTCTTCTTCAAATTCGACCGTTCTTACGGTTCGAGCAACACCAGTATCATGCAACTTGGTCTTAAACATGCCTGTCTCAGCGAGCCGCCGATGAACCGCAATAAACTTTTTGTATCCAGGATGCTGTCGTTCGGGATAACGTTCAGGATACGTTCAGGATAACGTTCGGGATAATGATACAACCACGATGCTGCTCGTGCATTGCAGTTTGTTGCTCCGTATGCCAAATGCATATCCGCCAATTCTTGATTGGTAAAGTTTTCCATTAGCAATAAATGTTTAAAAATTGTAAGCTATAAACATTTTAACGCGTCTTAGGGCCGTAGTGGCGTAGTGACGCATTTCCGGACATGTATTGGATTCTTCTGTTACACTGAACAACCCCCAGAAGTATGCATAATATATAGTAGATATAAGTATAGATATAAATATAATAATATAAGTATAGATATAATAGATATATAGATATAAGTAGATATATATCCAATGCACTACTTTACCTATAGGTACCTATAGGTAAAGTAGTGCATTGGAAAACGACAGGTATGGATCTAAAATAAAAAATGCTGGTCCTTATGCAAGGTGTTTTTTTAAGTTGAGTAACTTATCTTAACCGCATGTAGAACTATTGAAAACAAGTTGATACGAGTATAACAAACATCACCCACATAAGAGGTACATTATTACGTGGGTAATTAATAGTAAAAAATAATTATACAAATTTCGCAAAATATTTTAAAAATTCTCCTTATTTGTTTGATTATAAAATCGCAAGGCGTTAAATCCAGGAAGCGCGCAGGCCGAGAAATAGTCCAATGCATTTACTACTCTACTCACTACTTTACATTTACTACTCTACTCGGAAATTCATTATTTAGATATTGGTCAATTTCTTGTGCAAAATGTGGAGAGCTCTATTACGTAAGACCAACATTTCTAACTTACATTTAAGGAAACATCTTCTAATAATTGTGAAGATAATCTATAGAAATTTCATCGATCAAAAATACCCTTTTTCAATCCCAAATGAAACAAATACCTAATAAACCCAACTTTGTAATGTAACTATTAAATTCTCGTTTCTTGGCATAATTTAAAAGTACACGACCTACAAGTCTTTAAAAAACCCAATTTCCTGTAATGAATCTAAAAAAAGCGCACTAAAAATACGTATAACGGCTGACCTTTAAATGGTGGGCGTATAAAATAAAAATACATAATATAAATCTTGAAACAGGTTTCGCGACGGTGTGAGATATGGCGATAGTAGTATTTTATCGGCTCGTAATGTTCACGAAGTATATTTTTAAATAAAATATTATAAAATGACGCGTGTAAATAAACAGCAAACTTCCGGGCGAATAAATAAATTAATGTTGTTTTAAAAGTACAATATTGTTTAATATTCGTGCGAAGAGAATATTTTGGACGACCATAATATTATTAAATTTATAGCCTAGTTAGTGGGTTTTTAAATTGTCCACGTACACCAGAGGAATTAAGATTATAAAAGTGTTTGTGGGTCTCATTAGGGAAACGCTAATCGGTTTGTTTACACAGCATGTTATATTCAGGAAAAGTTTTTTTTACGTAGATTTCGTTCTTTTTGCAATATTTTCCACAGTATGCATTTGTCTTAACAGAGTGTAGATTTGATTTTAGAAACTGAAATACTGTATTAAAAAAGTTTAAATAAAACCATATAAAGGAAACTAACAAAAACACACAGCATTATTCAAAATTCCCGTTGAAGTAAAAGGTAAACTCTAAAAGGAAACTGCTTCTTTTAGTACGTTTGTTCCGAAACTCACTACGCTTTCTAATTTTCATATGTGAAGACGTAAATGATTAAATTCTCTCTTTTCATATATAAGGGAGGATTTCACGTGCTCGCTTCATGAAATGGGAAGTGAATGAGTTTCTAATGGAAGATTATAAAGTTGATGCCTACATCTATTGTGAATATACAAGCCATTTCCACAATGAATAAGGAAGCGAAAGTCAAAAGAGAATGGAGTAAAAAGGGGCGGCACGGAATACGACACATGAAATATAACGAAATGAAATCTTGACCTATATATTTCATACCACCTTTACAAGCAGTTGTATGCATAATTTTGTACTGCTAACGTGTCATATTATCTAGTTCCTAAGACATCTAAACATTTTTTAAACAACTAGATGTCTTACTTTCTGCGGTTTGTGTCAGCAGTAGTAATTTTGTTTGGTGATTTCAGTATTGACTATCATAATTTAGTCAACAAAATTAGTTGGACTAAATCAAAAATACTTAGTTCACTAGTCGCTTCATATTTTTTCTACATTAATTGACTGCTTGAATGGAACATTGTTCTTTAAGCGACCTATTTCATTTTTTTATATAATGGTATGAGATATTTTTAAAAGAGATTTTCCTCTTGAATTCAAACTCACAGCTAAACTGACGTAAAGTATTGCACACTATACGCAAGTATTCTAATAATAATCCTTCATTTCAGAATTATTTTTCTTGATTTTATTCTTTATGTAGAAGCTTAGTTAAGAAAGCTAAATTGATCTAATGAACATTATTTCAATAATTCTAGCAATAAACAGAAATAATTTTTAAATATGTTTAATGATATGAGTAAGAAATGTTCATTAAGTCGCATACTTGACCCGAATTACCTTTTAATTACATTAACATGTTCTATTGTAATAAAAAATCAAAATTAAGTGAAAGCTCAATCTAAGAGTTAATTTTCTGCTTTTCGTGAAGCCACAGGTATTCAGTACTTTTAACTTTTCATCAAAGTCTGCTAGAACTAAAAGAAACAACAGTCAATCTATAAAAATAAATTGGAAGAATGGTATGAGTAAAATATAAAACGAATTAGGTTTTGTTATTTTTGATGGGAACAGAGCATCTTCTCTAATACTTTGGCGAGTGAATATTGTAGCACTTTTCCTGTTCCTGAAAGGTGTGAATTGAAATAATCGATACACGAAAATAGACAACTGATTTATTTACACTACTAAACTCGATCACTTACGACTACTGGAAATATTTATCTTCACCGTATTTATGCCCGATTTAAATATCGGGCCAATATTCCGAACTTCACTGCTCTGGACTGTCTCCCTGCGGCGACGCAGCTCCTTATATACTCGGCTGACCATGATTCCGGAAGATTTGCTGACCTTCCACGCGTCTACAAAAACGTCGTGCGGCGTGCCACTTGTGTCAGCTGGTATTCTCGGCTTTTCCAATATCGTTACAATATCTTTACAGGAAAACAATACATGGCATATGCCTCAATTTAATGACTAAATTTCTTGACCTTTACAGGTGATATTAAGGAATCTGCACAGTGAAGAATAACATAACTATGCTCAATAAAGTTGAACTTCAATTTCTGAGTGTTCTTGTTGGTCAGTGTTTAAAATTTGACTCCCGTTTAATTGTTCTGGGTAAGAAAGCATTTCATCAGGTTGTGGTAACAGTTGAAGTAACAGAAAGGGAACCCTGTTCAAATTACAGTTAAATATAGGATCCTCTTTTAATTGGCGATCTATATTTATTGATATATGTGGTTCAAAAGAGTAAAGGTTCTTTTTCCACAATATCTTAAAATAAAGTAGAAAATCTTAGGATATATTTTTTTTTCACCATTACTTCAATATTTCTATAAGTTAATCTTCTGACTTAATAATAATAATAATTTATTGGGGACCTTATCTAAAGTTTACAAAAGGCGCTAATTGAAGCTAAGCTTCCTATCTTGTTAACCCAATAATGTTTGACAAGTAGTATGAGTGATGACAGTTTAACAAGTAAATAAATAATGATACAATAAATAGACAATCCTACTAACTAATACATAAATTCTCTAAAATAATATTCAGTAGTTCCCGTATAAATTTAAGAAAAGGTAATGTTTTTAGCTGATAGGAATATAGCTTAGGAATTCCATTAAATAAATTCGACACCTGGTAACTGAACGATCTAACACATTTATGCCGTAAGTCTAAATCATGTGCACCGTGCCTAAACCTAATTATTTGGTATATATAACTCGGCAATTTGTTAAGAATAATTTTATAATACAACATCAAATAAGTCCTTCTTTCCTTCATATTTAGCCATCGGGTCTCTCAGTTTCACTTTTACACCCCTATCATACTTCCTGATACTACCAATCAAATACACACACGAGTTTTGTATTAGTTGTATCCGCTTCGAATCATCTTCAACATGGCATGCACAATATATAAATTATGATAGTACCAAACTATCGCATGACAATTTTCCGAGAATTTTAAATTTACATTCAGAATTACTACAAGCTTCTTAGCACTCATTGAGTAATCAAGTTGTTGTTCAATAGTAGTATTATATTTGTATTGCTCTCTAGCTTCCATTAGACCAAATAGTAGCACTTGGCATTTTTAAAGATTCAAACTTAAACAATGCTTGTACCAGGAACTAAGATCAATATTTTCCAGCTTAAAAGACAAATAAACTTGCGAATCGTCAGCATAAAAATGCATGGAAACAAAGCCCATATGGGTGTGAAGTCGTAAAGAAAAATGATAATAGGAAAAATTAGATAATAGATTTTTGACGAATACTGTTACGAACAACTTGACTGCTGTCCATTTAGTTTTACGCATTGAGTGCGATCCGACAAGTATCTTTTTATTAACATGCCTGATTACCCAATAGTTTAAGATTGCCAGCAATAATTGAGGAATAATCATGAATAATTCTCTCTGGACGTTAACCAAACAATCTTTTTTTATGAAATGATTCAGATTTACAACTATAGCCTTATGGCCTCTATTTTAATACTTTATATTTATTACTTATCCATACCTTCAATGATTTCTATAAAAATGAGTTTAATGTTTAAAAAGTAACAAAAACATATTTTTTATTTTATTATGGACTTTAAGATTAGTGTGATCTCCATAAAGCTATAGTGGAAATACACTTATTAGAATCGAAGATGAACTGGAAATTCAATGTTCCAATAATTTTAAGCCTTTGTATCCAAATGGTCCTATAAATTTTTCATTTGGTGATCCTGATCAATCTACAGGCAGTACAGGAATTGTTTACTACTGTAAAGACGTGACTGTTTTTAGGATTTTACCTAAGAGTTAATTGGTAGAATAAGGATTTAAAAGAGAGATTTTAACTAATTATTTAATTAGGTCAAAACTTGGATGTAAACGTACTTTTTTTAAATAATGTTTTGAACCACCACTTCCACAGATTTAAAAAATAATAGGAAATTATTTTATGTATTCAAATTGAAGTATTTATTTGTAAGAGTGTTTTATGTAATATTGTGTATTTGTAAGAGTGTTATAACAAATTTTTGCTTAACCATTTTTGATCAAATTGGGATTATTTATCAATAGGGCACTACTACTGTGTTAGTAGTAGTGCCCTATTCTTCTTTTTCTTCCCCTGCTATCCATTAATGGATGTTGGATTTTTTTTTATTAGGGAAGTCCATTTTGGAAGTGGAGTGATAACTCACCATTATCGGACCCAACACTTAGTTTCATTGATTACAAACAATCAACAATTTTCCCTATCTCTGCTGGTGTAAATTAATTCTCCTGCAGTTTCTATTCCTGTCCAATGTTTGATATTTCGGAGGCACACATTCTCTTTCTGCCTGAATCCTTTCTTCCCTTTATTTTTCCTTCCATTAATAGTTGTAGGAAATGCTACATTTCGTTGGGTCTCAGGTACGCTGTTATCTTCTGTTTAATCGGGCCCAGGAATTTGCGTTCTCTTCCTATTGTCCTCAACATTTCCTCGTTGGTTTTTCTTACTGCTCTTGAGACTATCAAGATTCTTCAATAAATCCACTTCAAATGCTTCTAGCCTATTCATGGTACCATACAACAGTATGGACCATACGTAACATTGGATGAATTGCATGAATCTCATTCTGAGATTGAGGTCAAAGCGAGAGTTTGTAAATACCCAGTCTTCACATAACCTCTGATAGTTAAACTTTTATACTCGGTCTACGTCTTCACTATCTATGAGAGTTTCGCTTTCTGGAACTCATCTAACTTGTGGGTGATTACTAGGAATTTTGTTTTTTTTATATTAATATTAATTTCCATGAATCATTTAAACGATCAAATTTCAAGCATTCAAATTATGTCCAGGAGCCTTTGGAGGTCATTCATTTTAATCTGTTATCAGGACTGTGTCATCTGCATACCGTATATTGTTTACCATTTCAAGAGCTTTTTGTAATGTTTTCAGAGTAAATGTTAAACAGAAGTGGGGAGAGGATACATCCCTGACTTACACCTTTAAGGATTCCTGTGCCTTTATAACTTCGTTGTCAAATTTAACTGCATGTGATTGGTTCGAGTACAAGTTTTCAATATGTCAAGAAGTTTTGATCTATGTCAACTCGCCTCGGCATTTGAAGGAGTTTATAATGTTCCACTCTATCAAATGCTTCCTATAAAACAGATCCATTACATCTTTTCTCTGATCGTAACAGTTCTGAAACAACACTTGGGTTGCGACCAGTGTCTTTCTTGAACCGACACTTCTTCTAAATCTGAAATGATCTTCGTATCTTGTTGCATTGGTTTTTTTTTTGAAAGCGGGATGAAAAGAGAGATAAACCATTTGGTTAGGAATTTTGCTGTGTTGTAAACTTTAGTTGAAAGGCCTTTGTAGCCTCTTAATACTTTCGTTGTCTAGTAATTAGAGCAATTCAACAAGCACTAAATCTGGTCCAAAGGGTTTCTTGTTTTTCGAGCTTTTTATTGCTCTCTTCTATCGCAATTGCCGGCCCAAACAATTCATCGTCCATATTATCTTCTAAGGTCTATCATCTGCAAAGAGATTGCTAATATATTGTTCCTAAATACCTTTTCTGTTCGATCTTCCTATAGATTATATAAAATCTCATATTAATAATCCATGAAGGCATAAATTATCGTTTTGAAATTACATATTTTCATATAATGATATATGAAAAATATTCGAATGAAGAACAAAGATTGCAAAGGATTAACATTAGATGCAAGCCTTAACATATGTACATTTTAAAGTAGGTTTTATATTGAACAAACTGCAAAGAGTGTAAAACGAAGTATTTCCCTGTTACTTGGCCAGAAGCAGTTATATTAAATAGAAAGTCATGCTGAAAATTGTATGCGGCCTGACCCCAGTTATAGTAGAACTGAACCATTGAACGATAATAGGCAAGGCCGATGGATGGAAGAACTCGTTCGAACTGAATTTGCTACAAATAAATTTAAACTGTTTGCTTTATAGGAAGTATCAAAATTTTTTATATTAACAGAACATTAAAAGCTTGATTGATATCTCTGATTTCCTGGCCACTTGAAATTTTTTTTCTTGCATTATTAAGGTATTTTTATTTATTTCAAGTAGTTCAAAAAGGGTAATTCTCTCCGATGAATCTGGTCTTTTCCAGGTAGTTGATATTTGTAAAAATAGTATTTTTTATTCTTAAGTTAAAGTGCTTTTTTAAACAAAGAATTTTTCCAAAGTTCCTCAATGTAACCTAGAACATAATGATTTTTTTTTAATTAAGTTCATTCCTTCCCCTCAATAATTCCTGTAAATTTGCATCTCTTACTCATACATTTCATGGGTATTATTTAATTAATATAGATGCTTTCCTAAATTCAACTTTTTCATCAAATCTCTCGTGCAACTTCACCTTAATGTTCTTTATCTTTCCCTAAAAAATAAACGAATTTGAAACATCTTGCATATTACAATAAAAAATTCTTATAAATTAATAAACACATAAAATTCACCCAGAGAATATCAGTTCTAATTGCAAAACCAAATGGCACAATAAATACAAATTTCATAACAATTAATACGTTCTTTCACGTAAACCGTTTTGTCATCAGGAGATACCGGATTGCGGTTTGCGGTCACAGAGTTTAATATTGTAATTTTTTTTAGTTTTAATTTGTTGTAACAGTACTTTTTAGTGAATCTCTGACGAGAAATATTTATTTAACATGCATTGACCCCTAAGTACATTTACATAAGAATTTTTCCTCGAAATTTCAGATGTTATGACAGGCGTGGAAGGCAAATAAAAGTTCTTTATTAACTTGTATGCATCGTGTTCAAAAAATTTTAACGACATGATATTATATAAGTGTCTTTAAAGTCATAACGCCCATTTATAATACATTAAACTTTCGAACAGAAACCTTACATACTAAATGTACGGTTTCTGTTATTGCCTCTAAATTAAATTGTAAACCTCATACCACTGTATCCGTGTGATACATACAGGGTGATAATTTTAAATCTTATTAGTGTGTAAATATCAAAAAGCTATTCTTATTTACATTTAGCTACCCCAATAAAATAATCGCCAAATAATTAATCGTTTTGTTAATTTGATGGCGGATCAGGAATAATAAAATAAATCACTTTTTTCACGTTAAAAAATATATATTGAGAATTCATATAGGAGCTAATAACAAACAAATATAAGTCTATTTTCAACTAAAAGGGATATTATAAATTATATTTGACATATTTTTGATGTCACTTTTTATTTTGACAATTTTTTTCTAATATACAAGTTAAAAATTTTCATTGATAAAAACCTAATAACACTCGTACTATAATTAGCGTTCTAAAGTAATTAGTCTTTGTTCCACAGTATAAATATCGTATTAAACATTAATTTATCAAGACAAGGAATATAATTTTTAATTTTTTTAAAATTTTAATATTTGGTCCTCCGAGCCAGAATTGAACGTTGACTTTTCAAAATATGTAGTTTTTGGGCTTTCCACCCGATACTTAACTATAACTAATTTTTATTATTCATCTAAAGAAAACTTTGGTTTTTGGCGCAATTAATTCTTAATTAAAATTCTGTTTATATTTATGCATTTAAATTTTTTAGTCCCGCCAGCGAGGCTTACAAAATTTACTTTGCATGTTTTTTTTAGCTTCTGTTTTTGGTTCTTCTTATTTTCAAAATTTATATATTTTATCCCTTAAGCTGGAAATAAAATATAATTTTTTCAAAATTTTTGATCTTTTGATCAAATCTTAATCTTAATTGATTGTTATTTTTGGTCCTTCGAGTTGGAATCATACTTAAATTTGTGGTTCATGTTAATTAAAAAAAAATGACTGGTCCTTCGAACCAGAGTTAAAACTTATATTATTACGCAGTCTTTTTTTGGCCGAAATTGCACGTTAATTTGTGACATATATTATTTTTATTTTTTTTTTAATTTTGCCTGATCGAGGCATCTAATTAAGCAGTAATTTTTAAAAGATAATTTTGCTGCTAGACTTAGTATTAATTAGGAAAATAAAATTTGCTTTGAAAATCATTTATAAACCAACTCATTAGATAAACCAATTTTAATTTTTCGGTCCTGACAACCAGACTTGAAAAGATTACTTTGTATGCTATTTTTTAGCTTCTGTTTTTGGTCCTTAATATTTTCAAAATTTGGAATTTTAGTGTCTCAGCCTGGAACTAAAATATATTTTTTTAAAAATTGTAAAATTGGTTTACTCTTTAAACCAGTACTAAAATAAAATGTTTGATAAATAGTGCTCCTTTGAACTGGAGACAAAACTCATTATCTTTTTTTTTTAATTTTAATTTTCTGGTCATAATTGCATCTTAATTTGTGATTCATATTATGTTTTTTAATTCTTAGTTCTTCGAGTCATTTCATTAGGCCGTAAATTTTTTTGTTCTTAGATTTATAAATATTGTAAAATTGTTTATCCTTCAAGCCAGAACTAAAATAACATGTTTGATAAATCTTAATTTTTTGATTTTTTTTCTAACTTTTGGTCCTTCGAGTTGGATTCATACCTAAATTTGTAGTTCATTGTAATTTAAAAAAATATATTGGCCCTTTAAACTAGAGGTTCTTCGAGTCATTTCATTAAGGCGTAATTTTTTATAATTGTTTCGCGTAAATATTGTAAAATTTGTTTATTTTTCAAGCCAGAACTAAGATAAAATGCTTGGTAAATATAAATTTTTTGACAAATTCTTATTTTTAATCCTTCGAGTTGGAATCAAACCTTAATTTGTGGTTTGTGAAAATTAAAAAAAAAATTATTGGCCCTTCGAGCCGGAACTAAAATGTGTTGGACAGAATTGCACGTTAATTTGCGATTTATCTTAATTTTATTTTACTTCTTGGTCCTTTGAGTCATTTAATTAACCGTAATTTTTTGTCAATTAAATTTCTAAAATATTTAAATTTTTGTTCCTAGACTTACCAATAAAAGTACAATTGCTTAAAAAACATTATTAGATAAGCCATCAGCTTAAATTTAAAAAAAAAAATGCGTATTGACTCCGTAGGCGTTCATTAGAAAAAAAAGAGGGTTTCAGGGAGTACCTTATCCTGAGTTGTTCTCACTTAAATATATACGCAAAATATGCTTAGATAAGAGTAAAATATTTTCCAAAAGTCACAGAAGTAAAGTATTTCATCCTATATATTGTGCAAAAGAATGTCAAATTTAAAGGGCATTTTTTGTATAGAAGCCCTGAAGCTGGTAATCCAATTACCGTAAAGTTAAAAGGCCTAATCTGAAAACGGTTTCCTTTATTTTTTGACCATCTAAAACTAACTTTAAGTATACTATTGAAAACCTTCCCTTTTTAAGTTCACAAGCTAAAAAGTTGTGGAGGTTCGGTGATAAGTAAGTGTAAGGCTGCCATTTCCTATTACAGAATTTACTTCAAACAATTTTTTTTCTTTTAAGGAAGTATTTTAGATTATCACCCAGTATACATGGCGTTTCTCGTTCTAAAAGCATGTTCATTTGGTCACCACGCACGTTCACGTACGCAACTATTATTCTTTTTTTTTTAAAGGGGGATTAATACGCTTGATTTATTATTTTTATTTGTATGTCGCTTTGCATGAACTTATCATCCATTTATTATTTTTGCATCCCAATCAGGTCACGCAGGGCATCGCAAGACATTACGAAACTTCC
The DNA here is from genome assembly GCF_022605725.1 of Anthonomus grandis grandis. NCBI lineage: Eukaryota > Metazoa > Arthropoda > Insecta > Coleoptera > Curculionidae > Anthonomus > Anthonomus grandis. Next base: position 12,498,789 of record NC_065558.1, read on the forward strand.
TAAGGATATTCCTATCGCTCGGTGAGTATAATTTATTTAAAAAAATGCTGATTAATTCATTGTTTTACGCCACCGATTTGTTTACACCGGTGGGTATAATCTTTTGTTTAAATATTTAAATATTATTACAAGAATTAATTAGCGTGTTGCCACTAATAATGTGTCAGTTTTTATAGCAAGGACGAATCAGTTAAGATAGTACTGTGATACTTTTGTTATATTGGATTCTGTTCTGTTTAATTAGGACTAAAGATTACATTTTTGGTTATTTCAAAATTTGTTCAGATTTGGTGTATAATGTATTGGAGCTCTAAGGGATATACTTCTACTCTTTTCAAAACCTACTTTTATCCACGTGACATATTGTTACTTCACGTTATACATTTATCATCATATCTTATCTTACACGTGAAAGCATCAGAAGCATGCTACTACTACTACTACTACTACTACTACTATATAGAGGATTTAACTTATCATAAACTTTAATCATATGAATTGTATTAATGGAGCGTCACGCAGTTTAAAAATGAGTACGCTTAAGTAAAATCTACTTAAAGATATTTTGAGGAAATCAAAATAAAGTACTTTTGAAAATCTTTAATAATCCGTAGCTTTTTCCTACGCTTTTTTAAGACCTGGAAATTAAGACATTTTTACCTCCTAGTTTTCTAAAAACCCAATATATTCACCACCAAATCTGTAATCACTTTACTGAAATAATTCAAGAAAAAATCAATAAACAGTCTCCTATATATGTTGATAATAGTTCCTTTTTTAATTATAGTAATTAATTAAATATTTCTTTTATAGGAGTAAAAGCAGGAGTGTGGACCATGGAATCACTTCACCCTACGACCTCGCCCTTCTCCGCAGTACTGTGGATAAAAGCTTAAATAGGGGTAAATAATTTATTTAGTATTACAATTATGTTAGATCCTAATTTAATTATGTTATAAGCCATGATTAGGTTTTTAAAGTTTAGGCTAAAGCTTTTAAAGTAATGGCTAAAAATTATCTAAAATTCTTATGAATCGACGATCTCCATATTTAACAAATTTTTAAATAAGAAATAAACGATTTTCTATCCGTCTTTTTTATGGAGGTCTTATGGAAAGTACCCGAAATAATTATTCAATAACTTTGTAGTAAAGAAACTCATATGAAACTAAAATTAATAAAACCAGTATGAGTTTCCAAAAATTTAGATTTCTGTAAATCATTTGACAGTATCCAGATTTTAGCAATGCATTAAAAAACTAGTCAATAACTCTAAAACTTTACTGTATTTATTTACTGATTTAAACTGCCTGGAAGAAAATACAAATGACTTCAAAAAGCCTGAAGGAGAGAATAAAAGGCTTTAACTTTCTGGAAGAAATAAACACTGACTCTAACTGCCTGTAAGAAAGAGGTAGACTCCAACTTCCTGGAAGAAACAAACACTGACTTAAATGGCCTATTAGAAAATAAAAATTACTTCAAATTGCCCGAAGGGAAGACTTCAACGTCCTGGAAAAAATTAACACTGTCTTTAATTACTTGGAAAAAAAGAAAAATTACTTCAAATTACCCGAAGCAAAGAAAAATGGACTCCAACTTCTTGGAAGAAATTAGCACTGTCTTTAACTACCTGATTAAAATAACCTGAAGGAAAGAAGAGAAGACTTCAGCGTCCTAGAAGAAATCAACACTGTCTTTAATTGCCTGGAAGAAAATAAAAATGGCTCCAAACTACCTGAAGCAAAAGACTTAAACTTCTTGGAGGAAATAGAGACGGGCTTTATTTGCCTGGAATTTAATGAGTTCAAAATGCCTGAAGGAGAAAATAAAAGGCTTTACCTTTCTGGAAGAAATAAACTGCCTGGAAAAAAGAAGTGAAGACTCCAACTGCCTGGAAGAAACAAACACTGACTTAAATGGCCTGGAAAAAAATTAAAATGACTTCAAACTGCCTGAAGGAGAGAAGGGAAGACTTCAATGTCCTGGATGAAATTAACACTGTCTTTAACTGCATGGAAAGAAATAAAAATGACATCAAATTATACGAAGGAAAGAAAAGAAAACTTCAATTTCCTGGAATTAACTGCCTGATAACTAACACTGGATTTAACTGCCTGAAAGAAAATAAAAATAATTTCAAATGACCTGAAGGAAAGAAGAGAAGACTTCAACGTCCTGAAAGAAATTAACACTGACTTTATTTGCCTGTAAGAAATTAAAAATGACTTCAAATTGCCAGAAGAAGAAAATAAAAGACTTTAACATCCTGGAAGAAATAAACACTATCCTTAATTGCCTAAAAGAAAAGAGAAATGACTCCAAGCTGCCTGAAGAAAAGGTGTAAACTTCCTGGAGGAAATAAAGACGGTTATTTGCCCGGAAGAAAATACAAATGACTTCAAAATGCTTGAAGGAGGAAATAAAAGGCTTCAGATTTCTGGAAGAATTAAACACTGACTCTAACTGCCTGGAAGAAAGATGTAAAGACTCCAATTTCCTTAAAGAAAGAAACACCGACTTAAATGGCCTGATGGAAAATAAAAATGACTTCAAATTGCCTGAAGGTAAGAAAAATGGACTCCAACTTCCTGGAAGAAGTAAGCACTGACTTTAACTGCATGGAAGAAAATAAAAATGACCTCAAATTGCATGAAGGAAAGAAGAAAAGACTTCAACGTCTTGGAAGAAATTAACATTGTCTTTAATTGCCTGGAAAAAAAAGAAAAATGACTTCAAATTGCCTGAGGCAAAGAAAAATGGACTCCAACTTCCTGGAAGAAATAAGCAGTGACTTTAACTGCATGGAAGAAAATAAAAATGACCTCAAAAATGGCATGAAAGAAAGAAGAAAAGACTTAAACTTTCTGGAGGAAATAGAGACGGGTTTTATTTGCCTGGAAGAAAATACAAATGACTTCAAAATGCATGAAGGAGAAAATAAAAGGCTTCAACTTTCTGGAAGAAACAGGCACTGACTTAAATGGCCTGATGGAAAATAAAAATGACTTTAAATTGTCTGAAGGGGAGAAGGGAAGACTTCAACGTCCTGGAAGAAATTAACACTGGCTTTAATTGCTTGGAAGAAAAGAAAAATTACTCTAAACTGGCTGAAGGAAAGAAAAAAAGATTTTACCTTCCTGGAGGAAATAGACACGGGATTTATCTGCCTTCAAACTGCCTGAAAGAAGGAAAGATCCCAACTTCCTGAAAGAAATAAACACTGAGTTCCAACTGCCTGGAAAAAAATTAAGACTTTAAAGTAAGTTTTAATTTTAACTCCCTGGAAGAAATTAAAAATTCTCTATTCTAGAGGTGCTTTTCACTTATGGAGATTTTGACCTATATGAGAAAGAGAAATATGGGTAGATAATGTTTACATTATGAAATAAATTTTATATTAAATAATTTAATTTTACGATAAGAAAATAAAGTTAATGAATATAATAATCGCGCGGTGATAAGTTCTTGTATTTGAAAGGGAAAAAAATTCGGGAAGTGAAAGAAGAATTAGATTCCGTGTATGGTAAATCTTCGGCCTTATTTACAACTGTGAAACATTGGATGGCCGAGTTTCAACTCGGTCGTACGAGCATTTTTGATGATGAACGTTCTGGACGTACAAAAACTGTTTCCACAGACGATGTCATCAGCTTAGTGCAGACAACCGTGATGGAAGATCGCCGATTAATTACAAATTGCTGAGGCTTACGGGATATCGACTGAACGGGTGCATGACATTTTACATGAAGATTTGTGCATGTACACGTTTGTTAACAATCGACCAGAAGCGCGTACGGATAGACATGTCGCGCGAGACTCTTCAGCTGTTCGAAAAGAATCGTGTTGAGTTTTTACGTCGATTAATTACTGTCGACGAAACATGGATCCATCACCATACTCCGGAGACTGAACAAGAGTCAATACAGTGAATTGGGGTGGAGCGGCAGAAGACAAAGGTCGTTCTTTCTGCTGGAAAAGTGATGGCGACAGTTTTTTGGGACAGCCGTGGTATAATTATGGTTGGAGGTAATCAAAAAGGGAAAACCATCAATGGATCCTATTACGCTGCGTTATTGGACCGATTGAACGACCACAATTGGCGATGAAGAAGGTGCTGTTTCATCAGGACATCGCGCGAGTCCACACGTACATGCTCCAACATCCACCGTACTTACCAGACCTAGCTCCTAGTGACTTTTTTTTGTTCCCCAACTTGGAAAATTTTCTCGGAGGGAGAAAATATGGGTCAAATACTGGGGTGGAAGAGATAGTAAACCTGGATGTTTCAGGTTTACCTACCAGAGACTATGTCAAGAAATAAATTTTTGTTCGTCTTGAATTATGTGTTTTTCTTAAAAAGGCCGGAAACTTTTCAAATGACGCTCGTATGCTAAAAATTTGATCAACTTCGTAGCTTCCTACTGGCATTCTAAATATATTTTACTAAATTCTATAATTCGTACTTAGTAATCGGTAAATTTTTAACTTTGGCGTGATGACATTCGAATTAATAGTTTTTGAGTGTAAAATTTGTCATTTTAATTGTGTGCCGTTCCCATCTCCAAATTAGAGACTTCTTCAGACATTTTAGAAGGAAGCCCCAAATATTAAAGACGAAATATGAGCCATTTGGAAACCTCTATCTAGAGCACTTAGATAAACCAAAAAAACCACAAAATCACATTTTTAACTATTCACTGTTGTTATGCTAAGTTATGCCACTAAAAAAAATCACATTTTAAATTGGAAAGACGTTATTTCACAAATATACATAAAAGCCTCGTATCTGCAAATGTTTTAATCCTCCCTTGAATGTCCCACATCGACTTTCTTTATCTGATTTTCCTTGGTTGGCCCATTTTTATCTAGACGCCTTGATTGGATTGACCTATTTCCACCCTTACTAAAGGTTTTTTTTTCGTTTGGAGCCTTGTTATATACAAAACCGAACACGGTATATCCGAGGCTTTGTTAGCCGAAATTACCGAGAGCGAAGCTGGCGAAAAAAGAGACCAGCCAACAAAAATGTACATAACATGTATATTAAAGCTTACAAAATCTATACATTTTTTTTCTTTGTTTTCCGAATATTAAAAATATATGAACCATAGACAATATAAAGCGATTAATTAGTTATATACAGGGTGTTTTCAAAGTTGAGTTATTTATTTTAACTGCTTGTAGGACTCGTCAAAAGGAGTTGATATGTCAAAAATCACTTGCATATTAAAAGATATAGTAAAACATTAAAAATTTGAAAAAATAGGTGCTAATAAATACATTTTTTGATATTCTCTCTAATACATTTTTGATATATTTTTTTGTTTACTACTGTCACCGTTTATCAGAATTTGTATTATTGTATGGTTTTCAGTACGAATCTTTGGTTCGATCACTTGTATCAGTCTATTAGAAGTGTGTATTTCATTTGTCTGATTGATTTGTGGACATACATTACCTATGAAAATGCAGACGCAGCAGGCAGGTTGTATGCGGAAAGGTTTCCTTTAAGAAATCACCCGGCCCCATATATGTTGGTAAATTTAGTTATTAGACTTCGTGACACCCGGTCTTTAAAAGAACAATAAGGGCCACGCTGGAAGAGCACGCTGCTAAACCTAAAATATTATAAATTGAGAAAGACATTTTGAAAATGATCGAAGACGACATAAAAGTGAGTAATAGAGCCATAGCAGCTTAAATTGAAGTTTCTCATAGTAAAGTGTGGAAGAATGACAAAAATATTATTATTCTTATTATTATCAATGGGTACAAGTGGTAAAACCCTAAGATCATCCTTAAAGAAATAGTATTTTGCCAGTGGTTTTTAATACAGTTCGGCAGAAATGATGATTCTACGAAATTAATTTTGTGGTCTGTACACAAAATTAATTTTATACGAGATCTAGTGCAAAATTTCCACAACAATCATAAAAACGGCATGCTTATTGGATCCTATTTTTTTCCACCTCGACCAGTGAAAATCATTTAGATTTTCTTCGACACAATCTGCCCCAATTATTAGAACATGTTCTTTTGAATGTGAGACAGAATGCCTCATCAGAGGGCTCCTACATGATGGGGCTTCGCCACATTTTAGATGAAAAGTTCATGAATATCTAAATAATGACTTTCCGAATAAATGTATATAGGGCTTAATGGACTCATTTCTTGGCCTCCTCGGTCCCCAGATTTAACGCCTTGTGATTTTTTTCGGTAAGACTATTTGATGTACCATGATGAAGCAGTAAATACTCCGAAAGAACTTCAAGAGTGCATTGAAAATTCTTGTGATTTAATTTGTGGACACCAGGAATTTATTTTCGAAGGTTGTAAAGGGTCGTGGATTTGCCGAGCAAGGTTGTGTGTTAATCAAACACATGGGGACAATTTTGAACAATTTTTGTGAAACCGGTAACCATTTTACTTAATACAGATTTTTTAAAAATAATGTTCAATAATGTGAAGTAATTCTCCTATTATGCAACTTTCATATAGGTGATTTTTGGTATTTTAAATTCTTTTGCCGCGTTCTAGAAGCTGTTAAAATAAATGACTCAACTTTGAAAACACTCTGTATAATTGTAATATAATAACAATAATATACATGTTTTTATTTATCTTCCAAATTCCTTACTTCAAAAACTGGATAAAATTAATATTTCAAAAATAGACACCCATTTTAAACATACACATATTTCAGCGTTTTAAAAAATATATACGGCATACTGACAAAAAAAAATTTGTGTTTGTTGAATGAAACTCAAATCTGAAAAATTGCATTTAGTTTCTCCAAATAATTTGACGCTTTAGGATTTTTTTGAAAAGTATGGTGTTACGGAGAAGTAGATTTTTGGATTTTTTAAAAAAATTATAAAATTGCAACTTAAGCATAAAAGTTTATGAATAATTTTCCTATTTATTCAAATAATTTGAGTGGATACATATATTTCTACATCATCAAAAAAAAAAGGATATGCTGAGAATAAATTGATTTTGAGGTGATATTTCTTAATTTAGAAAATCATCAGTTATATAAGTTATATACCAGAAATAATCGTAACTTAAAAATTCGAAGGTTGTAAACAGTTTAGTCGTACTTAAATTTTATTATTTTTTTATGTGATGAGAAAAATTTATTTTATATTGTGATTGTTTTTTCCTACAAAAATACAAAAAATCCATAACTCAAAAACAGGATAGAATTTTAATTTGAAAAAAAATTACATTAATAGGTTCTCCAGTCAATTTTATTGTGAATGTTATATTTTCAGCAAAAAATGTACTAAAGGCAATTAATTAGAAAAGCCTGATTTTTTGAGATGGTTATTTTTTTCTAAAATTTACAAAAGGCCAATAACTAAGGAACTGGACACATATCAAACCTAGAGATGTATGTACTGGCTTTTCAATATAAGGTTGTTAAGAAAGATTTTTTACAGTTTATCTAAAAAATCTACAAATTGTCCAAAACAGGATGAATTTTTAATTTCAAAATTTGTTCACAGCTTCCAATAAATCTGACACTGACAATGACTATTATGACAATGATAATTTTACAAAAATAAAAGAAAATTGCTATAACTCAAAATATAGTTAACTTAAAAATTTGAAGGTTATTTGGACAGTTTAGTGGTACTTTAATTTTATCATTTTTTCTATTGAAATATATTGTAACGATTTGCATGTAATGTTTCCATTGAGTAATTGGATGAAACTCTTATATTCAAAGTTAAATAAAATCTCAAGGCTAAATCAAACTCCAATTGGAAACTTTTTAGGTACTTAAATATTGTTAGAGATAATTCTTTTTCGAAATTTCAAATGACCTTTAACTAAAAAACAACCCAGAATTTAAATATCCTGGACAAAATTGATATGAAGGCTAGAATGTTCACTTAACCATTAAAATTTACATTCATAAAAAAGGGATCCTTTAATAACTATTTTTTGAAAATCACAAAATGGCCATAATTAATTTAAAAACACGAATGTTTTTACTGTAGTTTGAGGTGATTCCCAGTTGAGCATTTAAAAATATACAAGGTGTTAGAAAAAAAGATTTGAGAGGGTATGTATTGCAAAAATTAAAATTGCTTCAGCTTAAATGCTGTGGGGTAAATAGCTGTTACTATATAGGGTGACAATTTAAAAAATTGAAATGGCCATATATTAGGAAGGAAACACTTAATAAAAAAACGCTGAAATCAGTTTCTATAAAACGAAGAGGGAACAAAAACAAGCATATTATCTCACCCTTAGTAAATAGAAGGACGGGTCGAAAAATTTTAGAAAATTCTTCTCTGTCAATGAAAACAATAAGTAAAAACACTATTTTGAAATTTTTATTATTATTTAATTAAATGGTGAAAATAATTTCCGTTATTTTGAAGACAATAATAAAGCCAACTTTCAAATTCTTTTTCTGATGCTGAAGTTGCTCTAGTAACACAGCTTGGGGTTTTAAAAACCACAGATTTTAGGTGACCCCTTTCGTTCCTAATATATGGCTTCAGATATTTTCAATATTATTTTGTTTTAATTTAGGGTATTTGTTTATATTACTTCCTACCGCAAAAGCCATAAAGCTTTATTTATTATTCTTGTTTCTAATTTAATAGTGCTGAAGTATTCGACGTTCAACTGATATGCAACATGATCCGATATTAAGAAATAAATATTGGAAGGAGTGAAACATATCCGGAAATAAATAAGCATTCATGAAAAAGGCTATTATTGAGTCTAGTGGCAAGGACGTGCAGTTTTCAGAGAGAATTGGTCGAGATCGGTTTACTGGCTACGGATCGCAGGTTCTTATTTTTACGGGTCGATAGTTGGCATTTTTTTATTGGACAAATATTTCCTTGTATTAAAATGTGGGCTAAAAAAATTATAGTGATTCTCCGATATACATATAGAAAAGTAATAATCCATACCAAAATTCAAAGTACATCTTATACAGGAGATCTTAAGATATTAGATAATTAATCTTAATCTCTGAAAAGATCCATAATTCAAAAGAAATATGATTTGTTTTTAATTTTCGTACCTATACTTCAATTTTTCTTCCGTAATTAGACTAACGCTTTTTGCATTTTTAGATAAACTTTTATTTCCAAAGACAATCATTTTATCTTTGTAGTTTTTTTTCCGAAACAAAAATATACGACAAACAATCATTAATAATTTCTTTTTATCTATTTACGACGTCATTGTACAGAGCCTATTAGATCCTAATCCTGGTGGTGACCTCTATTAGTTATTTCAACTATTACCTTGAAAATCTCGATTTTCTGGCAAACATTCTAAATTGTAATAAATCAATAAGCGCACAGCGTATCAGTAATTTATACCTGGTTTTAAAAATGCCAGATAATAAGGCTAAAAAAAAATAAAACACGTTCGCCTTATCTTAAGTAGATACCTGTATGCAGTTAACCGAGCAATTCGCCGAACTTGTTTTATCTTTACTTACTAGGTATAAAAATGGCATTTTAACTTATATAAGACGTTTTATACTCAAATCAGTTCGGAGTACTAAAACCTTCTAGGAAAAACACCTATTAATATCAATAAAACCTTAGGATACGCCCTACTACCGGTAGATAAGCCGCAAAGTTTAGTGGTTATATTAATATGTAGTTCATTCGCTGATGGCATGCACAAAATTGTCTATAAGATATGAATTTCGTAGACGATTATTTTGATTCAGTGCGGCCATCTTCGTGCGTTTTTATAGATAGAAATGATGAGGAAGAAGATAGATTTGTTGTGGTTTATTATAGCTCTAAGGGATTTTATGAGGGTTCGTACCTCTTTATACAACTAGTATTTTTTTAATTTAAAACTATAAAATAAATAATGTTTCCAGATCTCGATGGTTCGACCAGCAGCTTATCAGGAAGACGTAGCGGTCCACCTGAAAATACAACTACATACACGGTATGTATTTTTTCTTCATATTAATTTTTTACATAAAAGTTTATCTTTTCATATGTTCCATACCCTCAACTATGACGCATTATATATTCGAATTGACTTAATTTTTTTTATTGTTCATAATTGAAATTTTATCTCAGAATAACAAGTATCTAATTACTTAATTCACAGTCAATCAAATTAAATCAATTTGTACATTCTATTAAAAAAAATGAAACTTGAACCCCGTTTTTAATTAATTTTTAATCTTCGATACACTCATTACTCATCACTCGTATATATTCAACTTGTTTTTTTTTTCATTTTATTACCCGTTCTTAGACACACAAAAAAAGTGTAACTAAAACGAATACGACCAGTTAACTTGCGGTTGTCTTATTAATCACATACAATACAACAGCTCATATTAATCACATACAATATAAATTCGGCTTGATTTAAATGCAACACTTCATTTGGTTTTAAAATACAATTTTTTGTCAGACTTCTTGATGGAATAATGAACATCATAAATTAAACACGATGAACATTTAACAAATCAATTTATTAGTAAATACTTGTTATTTCCCAAAAAGATCAAAGTCCACTGGTTGAAATAAATGTTCAAAAACTTTAAGTTCAAGTGGAATATTACCAGTTAACTTGCGGTCTTTTTTGTTACAAGTCACAATCACATTCGACGGTCAAATCTGACAGACTAACTTGCAGTTTTCTTTTATAGGTAACTTCCAGACTTAGTAAATTAAACTTAATTAAGTGTTTTCTCATGAATTTCTATACTTCGTAAAACAATCCAAGTGATTCGGGTATGGGTTGGGTTGGGTTGGTATGGGTTAGCAAGTTTTCCTACCCTAGTAACAAAGGAATTATTTCCATAATTGCTTCGATGGGATAAAATATAGAATGAGGGTGTCTAAAGGGTCTGCCTATAAGGAATATGCAGTCCAAGTTTATCGAGTATATCTGGACAGAAGGATTCAGAATGAATGATGTCATAGGAAGTTAGGTCACGATGTTTACGACGGGTTTGGAGAATATGGATATTAAGTTCAGACTTAAACTCGTGGTAGATAATGGGAAGTATCTAAGTAAGACTTTGATACGGCTGTTGTAACCTGAAGGGAAAAATGTTAATGGGAGTCTAAAGGTCTTTTACAATAGACTAACACTTCCCAAGGAGTGCTATTAATAGTAAACACATGATTAAGCCGACCTGTACCACGAGTGAAAAGTATGGACTGAAATTCACTGGTATTTAAGATCATATTAGTAACAATACACAAATTAGCAAGCCTATTCAAGTGAAGCTGAAGATTGAACCTATCATCCAAATTTGAGACTCTACGATAACCTTAAGATCATCTGCAAATTTCAGATAGTAGACAATCCTGAAACAACTCCCAATATCATTGATAAAGATGTTAAAAAGTAACGACTCCAAGTGGGATCCTTCGGGAACACCAGATGCAGCCTGTTCTTCATTTGATTCAAAATTGCACAGTCTAACAATCTGCCTACGATTAGATAAGTAGCTTTTCAGCCACATATATAGGAGACCCGTAAGGCTGTACTTGCTTAATTTGCTTAACAAAATTGCATAATTGACGCGGTCAAAAGCTTCACTGAAGTCCGTATATACTGCATGTACGTGACAGCCCTTCTTCAAAGTATAACAAAATTAGTAAAAGTGAGAACATTCAGCTCAGTAGACCGCCTTGACCAATTGAAACAAAAACCAAATTATCTTGTCATTAAGGAAATGGCCTCCCAGTCGTCGACCGAATAAAAGTCCCTATAGAAACCACAGCCATTCAATTGAATTTCTTTTAGGACCACACTCCACACAACAATACGCCGGAAGATGATGAATGTCTATTGGAAGTAATGGAAAATCTTACCTGGAAAGAGTTACATCTGAGGAATGTTCCAATACCAAGTCCAGAATAGAGGCAGTATCATTTGAAATATGGTTGACCAGGAATAAATTTTATAGGGCACAAAGACCTGTCTAAACAGATTCGACTTCACCAGGTGATACTGAGGGCAGAGCAACAGCAGTAAATTCGAGATCCTCATACAAGCAACGGCTATGAGGCAGATTAAAATCGCCCCTATCCAACAATTGATAATGAGGGAGTTCATCCACCAGGCCTTCCAAATCCTCCACAAAAATAGTATACTCGTTGGAGCGGCATCTGGGCGGACAATATGAAGTAGCCACAAATAGCTGATGGCTCCCTGAGCCTACACAAACAAACAGGGCCCCAATTTCGTTACTTGAAGACAAAACCCGACTGGTTACACTCTTATGCACTGCAATTAGCACTTCCCGACACGAGAACATTCACTAATAAAAGCCGATCTATCCTTTCAGTATACATTATGATCATATAATTGGAGTTCATTATGAAAGTACTCACTGGTTAACCTGGTCTCATTCAAGGCAATTAAGTGATATTGAGAGATATAGGACACATTCTAATGCAACAAGTCAAGATTGGTTCGTAAGTCCCTCCAGTTTGGGTTATAGACCATCAATTTGAACTGAGGAAGCGGCACATTTAATTTTTTCAAGGTTTTTTGGAAAAAATTTTAGGAATGCAAAATACTTAATAGGTAGATCCTTTTCACCATTCCAAGTTGCCCTTTAACTCATTTAGATTTTCTCTGTTGAAGTGTAAGACCTGCTTCAATGTAGACCCAGTGTTCCAGATTTCTTCTGCTTTTTAAAACCCTTACTACTTCCTCGTTCCTACTTAATTCGACTCCAATTCACCTATACCCATTTTTATTTTTCTGGCCAACTGGTCTGTGAACGAATCTGTGTTGGACATCTGGTGATTATCCAGTAAGTTTTTGACACGGGTATCATCACTATCTTTATAAAAATTAAAATGCATGATGTTTGTTTGCTTTTTCTGTCTTTCAGACATTTCCTGTATGAGATTATCACTTACCGAGTAGACTAGTATGCAACCGGGTCGCTGGAGGCTATTGTAATAATTTAATATCGTTTCTGATGTCATTCAAGGATGATAAGAAAACAACAAGTGATTTACCTATTCTTTAATTTCATTGATCATGGAGTCAAATTCTAAACACTTATCTGTTTTGTTTTTCATATCCTGTACTTCACTTTCCAAGTTTCACATGATTTACAAAGCCAAACAAGTCAATGAGTTTAGGAGAGAATAAGGGTTGTTATTTCCGTAGTACTTATTCCCGAGCAAGATTTACACAATAAATTTTAGCACAAACCGCATGGATATCCAAATTTAAGGTGGTTTGTTAAAAATACATGAATGAAGACATCTGGTGCATGTGCCACTCATTTTGAGGTTAGATTAAAAAAAAACAATTTTAACTTCCAAATAGATCAAGAAATAACAATTGTTGTAGTATTTCGGAAATAGGGGACACGAACATACATCACTAAATCAAAAATAACAATTTATATTCAATTTACAGTGCAAAATTCACAAAAATTATCAGAAGCCAAAAAATAAACAATCAAATTTAGCGAGATTAGGTTATGGTTTTCATTTCTTCCTGAAACAATAAAATCTTGAAAAATTATTAATTAACTTGTGGTTATTAAGGTTATAAGTTCTAAAACTTGAAATAAATACCTATTTTTTTGTTACATTTTCATATACGTGTAAATTGAGTTTAACTGACTGATAAAAGGTTGATTTAAATCTTCAAGTCTATTTATTCCTATAAGTTTTTTCTCTATAGGTTGTTGACAGAGACACTTTAACTTCCGTGGCAGCCAGATTCGATACGACACCCTCAGAGCTGACCAAACTAAACAGATTAGCCACCCCTTACATTTTCCCAGGGCAGCAATTATATGTACCACTCCGCGAGAGCGTTAAAGAGGACTCGGAGGGCTCGACCCCCGTAGAGGACGTACACGACGATTTACCTCCAGAGGAAAAAGGTATGTCAACACACAGACTCGCGACAGAATTAATGCCAATTTATCGTTCAGTAACGCATACGTAAAGCGAATAATAGAAAGTTAATCTTATCGGGTTCGGTGCCCAATCAAATGTCAGTAAGCCAGTAGTAATACCATGTTCGCGGCCGGTGTGGGAGCATAATGCAGTACCGATATCAAAACATTTTATGTGGGTTTTTTTTTGAACGATAAATTAGTGTTTTTATGTAAATTTGTATAGAAAATATGTGAACTCGCAAAATGCCTAGTAAGTAGTTTAATAATGACTTAATTTTAAAATTAATACTCCTTTTTTTAGAATTGCTAGACAACCTGCGACCGGTGAGCCCTAAACCGGGTCATGTGGAAAGGGTTCGTACCCCATCGGTCAACCAAACGAGCGTCTCCATCGAGCATGAGGAGGAACCAGCTTCCTCATCAGTATTCCGGGAAAGATTCCTCAAAATCAATGTGAGACACATTACCGATGGTGAGGGGGTGGTCAGTGGCGTGCTCTTGGTCACTCCTAATGCCGTCATGTTTGATCCTAACGTGTCTGATCCTTTGGTAAGAGCCTTTTGCCTACTTAAGTAATCAAATAAATGTGGGAATAGGAATAATGGGATCATTAATCGGTAATGATTTAACCATAACCAACTGAAAACAATTTACAAAAAAAAAGTCTAATAATTCAGGTTTACTAATTAGTTGGTCAGAATGGAAAGAAAGTTTTATAATATTAATATTTAATATTTTTTACCTTCAAATATTTGAATTGCTTTATTTATTACACTTTAATAAAAAATTTAATCTTTTTTAATAATATTAATGTTACTATATTTTTAATTTTATCAATAAGTTGAATTTAATATATATGAAATTACATCTTAAATCTAGACACGTAAAACAATTCCCACCAGAAGACATGCATTCATAATATAAAGCGAATGAATATATTCACTTTTATATTACCGTATTTATGTAATTAAATTAAGTCGTTACAATCTACCTGACATTTTTCTCGTAAGTGCTTTCCGATAACTAAAGGACATGTGTACAAATTCTTGTAATGCAAATTGCAACATTTAGAATTTCTACAGAATGGAAAATTTGGAAACAATTTGTTTTTTAAATGCATTTCTATATTTATGATATTTAAGGTTAGCCTGAGGTAGGTTAAATTTGCGGAAAGTAAACTAGAAGACTGGAGTTATTGAATCAATATGAATTAATTTAGAGGCCTAATGTAGTTCCTAAGCCTGTCACGTGATTTACAGGGAAGGAAACTATTATTTAATGCTAAATTATAATTAATTATAATTTATTCAAAAAAAGTTTGATACATGTTTAATATTAAGAAAAAAATTATTTTCAGCAGATCATTTCCCTTTCCAGTAAGCATATTTAAATATAAAAAAGATTTTATAAATTATTAATACAATAACACAGTAACCAGTATGTTAGTGTATTAATGAATGAATAATGAAGAATTAATGAATGAACTTACTCAAGCAATTATCTGAACTAGATAATGAATTAGCACTCTTATTAAATATCATATTAATACCAAGTAAAAGTAATTTTATTTAGATTATTTGCTTATTTTGCATATTATGTCCTGGATATATTATATTTATGTCTTAGAAGGGGAAAATTGCGAGTTTTTTGGACATAACACTTTCTCAGTTCCTTAATAACCCAAGTAATATTTTGAATTTGTGTTTTTCTATTGTGGTAAAAATAACAACAAAAATAAAACAATATGTTCAATGTATTCACTTTGAATGTATTGAACATTTTCTTCACTTTAATTTCACAGCAAAAGAAATTCCTTTGATTCACATGTCAGTTTCTAAATACTAAATAATTTAAAATTTCCGTGAAAATAAGTTAATGAGTGTAACTAAATTACATATAAATAATTTCTTAGTGTATATGAATACTTATATTTCCCCCTGTTGGATATTCACATATCAAAAAGTGTTTTTTTAGCTATAAAAATACTATGTATTGGGTTAGTATCCCCAGATCTATTTGACATTTATGCAAGTAAGTTTCCCAAATTAAATTTTCTTTGAGTTTCTATATTCACCCATTTTAACTCCGCAATTTTGTGATATATGTTATATCTTCAGGTTTACCTAAAGAGGCATTTAATATTTTTTTCAATATAACATAAAGACAAGATAAATAAATAAAATTACAATAGCTATATTTTGATAAGACTAATGATTCATACTATATTGTTTTCAGCTTATTATATCAAACGCTTTACTAAAATCAATGTAAATAGCATCGAATGCGATCCCTGTAAATGCCTTGCTGTTCAATACCTCAATCAGGGCGCGTTTTATGACAAGTATTTATACAAGGTTTGTCCGGAAAATATATATAAAAGTGGAATAATATTTTTATTTTACAATAATTCAGAAATTTCAATATGGTCTCCTTCAAAGTACTTCTCCTGAGACAAGATGCACTTTTGCCAATGCCGTTTTCACTGTTGGTATGATCGCTGGAAGTCTTCAGGTGTTAGGCTCTTCAATTGGCGTGTCGTTTCGGACTTGATGGCTTCCACATCACCCAAGTGCCGCCCCCGAAGCACCATTTTGCATTTGGGGAACAGAAAAGTCACAAGGGGCTAAATCGGGTGAATAAGGCGGGTGTTTTGTCACAATGATTAAGCTCCCAAAAACTCACGCACAACGAGAGAAGTGTGTGCAGGCGCGTTGTCGTGATGAAGGATCCACTTGCCCCCTTGAGCCAAATCCGACCGAACTCGAGCCACACGAGCTCTGAGACGATGCAAAACTTCAACGTAGAGATTCCCGTTCACTGTCTGGCCAGGAGGAACAAATTCCTGGTGAACAATGCTCCGAGAATCAAAGAAAACAATCAACATTGTTTTCACATTGGACCTTGATTTTCGCGACTTTTTTGTTGTCGGATCGCCTGCTTGCTTCCACTCCTTGCTTTGAGGTTTCAGCTCCACGTCGAATTCGTAGAACCATGATTCATCATTGATCATAGCTTTGCAAGAAACTTGATGTTAATTCGTTGTTCCTCAATCAGAGAGAGCTCCATGCCGACGGCAGGTAGAAAAAGGGTTACTTTAAACGTGTAAACGTAAATTCGCTATAACTCGCAGAGCGCTCTGGCTCGAACTGAGCGTTCAGTGGATCGTATAGAGAGAGGAAACCGCCGGGCCGCTTCTCCCCTACGCGTAGATACGACGCCACGAACATTTTATACGTACTTTCCGGACAAACCTCGTATATTCACCTATTAATGTCAACAAGCATAGCACAAGTCAAGAAATATAAAATGCAAACATCTAAATAAAAAATACAATGAAACTTATCACAAAAATTATTTATGTCTAAAATTACTCAGAATAAACAATGCTAAAAAACTAAAAATAACACATAACACGAGGCATAAAACAATTAGGCCATAGGAGGTCAGCAAAGTTGGCCCGGAGGAACTCCTCAAATGAGTAAAAGACATTTTTAATTAGGTACCCCTTAAGGCAAGATTAAAGTCAGATTCTTAACAGAGACATGAATATATTGAAAAATTATTGTACTCCATGGTAAGATGTGCCTTTACGAGATCGGTAAAGCTTCTGATACCGCGGTACCAAAAAGTCATTGTTTCTGGTATAATGCGAATGAATATCAGCAGGAGTCATACATTTTTTAGGATCCTCCCTAACAAATAGAAGGCATAGAAGAATAACTTTTCTGAAATGTAAACTGCTGCACTCATCCAGTTTGGATAGGCTACTATAAGCAATTAAGGATAATCAGCATAAAGCTAAAATATAGCCCCAGGCTCACAATAGCCGGGATGATCATTGAGGTACACCAGAAACTACCACTCCCAAAATTAATCTATTGACTCCTGCCTGTTAAATAGGACTGGAGCAAGTTAGTACTTGAATTGTAAAATCTGTAATAGACGAGCTCTTGAAGAAGACGTATATTATGATTAACACAATCGAAAGCTTTTGACAGATCGTCAAATTTTTCCTAAGAGTGGAAATTGCACTCAAAATCCTCCAGAATCTTGTCACACCGCTGATCCGAGTGATCTATTTGAATCTTCAGTAAATTTCTGGGACTAAAGAAATTGGCCAATAATTCTCGGAGTCCTTTTTTTATGTATTATATCCTAGGTTCTTTTTTACGTATCGGTATGTCTTTTGCAACTTTAAGACAATCGGGAAAATGTTTTTTTTTTGAAAGTGTCCTTTGTGATATATAAAATAATCAGTTTTCTTAAGGGAACAATAATAAAGTTTTTATGGATTTAATAAGCCGTGTATTGAAATCAAATGGGTTCCTACTTAAACTATTGTTCATATAACATTATAATCACATATAAATCACTGCAGAAAAAGCAAAGCCGGGACCCCAATTATCAATCAAATAGGTCAAAGTCATTCGTTTCAAGGTGGTCGGAGCATTAACAGATGTCTCATTAAAATGACATTTTGTCTATTCCACATTATTATTAAAAGTTCTAATGAATTTCCACATAGCTTATTGAGACAGATTACTTTATCTTTATTTACAAATGTATAATTTGTCTATATTTTTTTTACTCAATTTTACTTCAATACTTATTTCGGTAGCTTCGCATAGTTTCAGCATACACTAGGTAGATATTTCTGGTTAACCTGCCTTAAAAGGCAAAATGTATGCCTCATTTCTCTCAAAGAATCATCAAACCATTTTGGCAACCCTGATCTTCTAGCTGTGTGTGTCTACCTACGTATCAGTATACCTGTGATCCTAATTTATTGTCTCTACTGATTTGTAGAAATGAAATAAACCCAAGTCTGTTATAAATCGATAGTTGACAAATGCAGCATCACCTATTCCGAAGACCAATCCACTCCTTGAGTTGAAAAAAAAATCCCAGAATGATCCGATTGGGAGAACATGGGGATTTACTAACATTAATGTTGTTTCTTCTCGTCGGAGGTCTCGGAGAACGACTGATTCTTTAAGATCTAAATTTCACTGATTTTCTAAAGATCCTTCATTCTCAAATTATCATTAGGATAATGTTTTTTTGGTTAGCAGATTCCATAAAGTACAGCTCACCTTTCTATACATACGATTTTCCCCTAATTATGCTATTTTAATTACTTGTTCTTTTTTCCATATAACTCAATAAAATGTTTATTCTCATTCCGCAGGTGATCGAAAAAGGCCCAGAAGCATACGGTGTAATCGCCCCAATGGAGTTCGTAGTTAACATCGCCATATACAACGACATAGCTCACATGCGAGTTAGCCACATGGAAACGAGCGTCACTGAAAAAGCGGAAATTTACTATCCGAAGGGGGAAAAGGAGCCCGAATCCTTGCTGGTCAAAGACGAGACTTTTCCCGAATTGGGTAATACAAACTCGCTTGGAACACAGATATCCATATTCTAACTTCTTTTTATCTTTTTTTGGTAAAGTTACCGGTACGGATGATGCAGAATCAGTTTGTTCCTGTACGGAGCGGGAGGGCGACGCGTTCCCTAAAGCTTTCGATAGAGACTTGGTAACTCCGACTAATTTGGAGGAGCCGGAGCAAGAGCAGAGGACGTTGGAGGAGAGACGCAAGTCGTTGCTTGATCATCATTGGCCGATGACGTCACGTGAGAGACAGTAAGTAAATTCTAAGACTTGGAGAAATATCTTTAGCCGCTATATAGTATTGTGATGTGAATTTAAAAAAATTAGCAAACTAAAATTAAGTAATTTGCGTAGTACAGGACTATAAAATTATTAAATATCATATTTATTTATAGCTTAGTCACTGTTTTTAAATTAATTTATTGCTATACTTATGCCTTTATGTAATTTTATTCGTGACGATTATATAATTGCCGGTGTTACTCTTATATTTGATTAAAAGATTGCAGTACTGAATGCTAAATCTGTGCCCATCTGTTGTGTGAATTACTACATTATTTAATGACTGTGACGTTTAATTGAGAGTCAGGCTGATCCTCAACTAGGGACGCAATTAACTATAAAATTGTTTTGATTTTTGGTATGTTTATATACCAAAGGGATGTGAATTTGAAAAATTTGAATGCGAATATCTCTCAAATTAAAAAAGTGAGAAAAGCCAAATTTGGTACAAATGTTTTATAGGTAGGGGAAAGAAGAACTACCATATTTCAGTCATGGGGTGAGCACCATATTGGGCTCCATACTATCCAATCCCTAAATCTTCAATGGCGCTACCCCGTTTGTGATACTTCAAATTAAAGCTCTTTTTAAGTAGTATTCATCTGCACAATATTCTTTAAAAAATTGAATATAGGATCAAAAAAAATATATAAAAAAAACTTATTGTTAGTAAAATGCTATTTTATGAAATAAGATGCTCAAAATACATTCCATTTTAGGCTAAACAAAAATACAATCTATTTTGATACTCATTTCTTTTATTTTGCAATGCTCTTCTTGGAATCAATGCACATTCTGTTATAACTCGTTGCCGAAGATCATTAAAGGAATCTGGTTGTGTTTTAAGCACAACAGTTTTCAAGTGACCACAGAGAAAACAATCGAAGGATGTTAGATCTGGTGATCTTGACACCCATTCTATTGGACCTCTTCTTCCAATCCACTGATCTCGAAATGTATCGTTTAAATATTGTCTCTCAGGAAAAACAGAGTGAGGTGGAGCTCCATCTTGTTGAAAATGTATTCTTTGATTAGGTTCCTATTTCTATTAGTATATAACTGATTTTTTATTTGTTCGACTCAAGAGGTTAGGATAAATGGTGTCGAACATTTCCAAGTATATTTCGCCATTAAGGTTATTAATAAATAAAGGCCCAATATCAATCAATATCCCGCCCATACATTAATTTTTTCTGTGTACAGTAGGTACAGTTTGGTTTATTAACAGAACCTTTAACAAAAAAATACATTAGTTAGTAAAACAAATATTCTTAAACAACTCAGATGTAAATTTCAACCTTTTAGTCATTTCCACGCAAAATTGAATTTTTCGATCCGGGTCGTTTTCACACAATTCCTTTTAAGTATTAGCATTTTGCACGGATGAAAATGATAGAGACCTTGTAGGATTGATAGCAAATTGTCCTAATGCTTAAACTTCATTTGAAATTATGTTAAATTATAACTGTTATAACTGTTAAAATACAATTCAACAAAATGATGTAGGTAATGTTTATTTAAGACAACTAAAACCTGGCCCTCTATACCTAAAGTATTTCGTGCAAAAAATATTCTTTGTTCCTAAAAACGAATGCAATTTGAGCATCAATTATCTTAGAAAAGCATTTCACAATAAATAGGTTTCCTTTATTTAATATATCTTATTTAACCTAAATTGAACCTGTAGAGGAGTTTACAAAAATTCCCAAATGAATACTACTCAAAAAGGCCGTTAATTTGAGGTGGTGTCATTTAAAATTTAGGGGTTGAGGTGCATAGAGCTCAAAGGATTGTTCACCCCATGACCTGAATAACATTTGTACCTATTATATTTTTTTTTTACTTTTTTTGCTTTCAAAGATAATCGCATTGAAAGTTTTTAAATTATCACCCTCTATAATACAGTACAAGAATATATGTCATATTGACGATAACTTTATGAACAGAGAAGAAATGGTAGAAGCTTACCATTAATATGAAACCGGTAGCAGGAAATAATTCTTGAAATATTACTATTTATTATATACATACATAACATTCTCGTATGTTACATTTGCACAGCAACTTTTTAGGGACACTGCAAGTTCTTTTTTTTATTTCTGCCAGATAACGGTGAACAAAATTATAGCAACAATTAAATATTACATTGCATTTATTATTCATGTATAGTATCCTTTAGTTTAATACATCTTGATACCTCTTTGTCATGAACAGATTTAGGTGGATGACAGTGATCCAAAATTGATTTGTTTGATAGTATTTTATAATTTATTTAAATATTTACCGCGATTTTTTTTGTTGACAAGTTACTAATATTTTCGATCAGATAACAGCATACTAATATTAATATTCTGCCTCCAATTTCTTACCAATTTCTCGCAATAATGCCATGACCCGAAAAACAATTATAGACCAGCTTTGCTTAATGTTAGGACAGATATACTATAAAAAACGTTTGTCTGGTTTTTTTATAGGTTGGAGATGACTTCAATCTTATTCAGCAATTTAACATGGCTCCAGTTTAATATTACAGCCGCTAACCACTTTACAGTTTATTAAATTTAAGGATAACTAGGTCGAATATGGAAAGATAAAATAGGAAGTGTGAGCGGTGTCGAATAAAAAATAAATTGGCCAATTTCCAACAAATGTTACTTTTTTTCATTTCACTTTTCTTATCTGAGAGAAAAGTAACCAATGTCAAGAACGGATTAGACCTCGAAGATCCGGCAACTATGCATGACTATGCCTGGCGGTGAATTATTCGTATGTCATAGAGATTTTTTTCTTAGGTCAATTGACACTGACGAATTGCCTGCGATTTCCACTTCAGTACAAGAAGATCACATTGCAGAAGAGGAAGGAGCGGACCATAAGGAATTGGAGGATGAATTACCGCATCAAGAGGAGGCGGCAACAAAAGAGAGCTGCCACGACTCCGGTATCGATATCCGAGAGGCTCCTATCGTTCCTATACCAGTTAAGGAGGTACTCTACTTATATTTGAATATTCGATAAGAACCGCATGTATAGAGATAAACGTTTAACGGTTATATAAGATTGTCGTGCTCGTTAATTGAAGGAAGAGAGGAAAGGTTTATGGAGGAAAATGATAATCTTAAATAACTGTTGAATTCAATTTTAGTCATAATAATTAATTTATGACGACCTTGTAATTTTCAGCACTACAGCGACGCAGACATAGTATTATCCAAAGACTGGGTACCACCAGTGACATTAGCCCCATCGCATTACCATCATCAACACTCATTAACAACCGAAATGAGCGAGGCGGGAAGTCCGGCGAGAAAAAAGACGAATAGCGTGTCATTTAGTCTCGACTCGAGTAGTGAGGCTGACACTTCTACGGGCCAGTTTTCGAGCAGCCTACTCGATTCCAAAGAAGAGTCTGAAAAGTCTGATAATAGGAAAAATAAGGTAAAAGATGAAAATTAAATATGAGCTATAAAATCATTAAACATGTGTTAAAGCTATGAGATCTATTAGTCAAAACTAGGTAGCAACTATTGAATTTTCTGCCTTAAAAATTATGATTCGAGAGTATCAATATCCGCATATACTGCGCTGCTATGTTACGATTTACTTGTATGGTATTTATTTATTTATTAATTACTTAGTTTAGATTGATTACGTTAAAATGTATAGTTAAATAAATATTTTATACTTATTATTTTATACTCAAAATCCAACTGATTTAACTGAAATCACTTTCTAAATTGATTCGCGTATTTGTCGAACTTTTACACTTTCTTAACAAACCAGTCGAAATTAAAGAAAAAACTAAACTGGATAGTTATTGGCCATTCTATAAAAGTTTAAGAAAACGAGTCAATATTGCAAATGGAGTGGAGCAGGAAAGAAAATATTTCTACAAGTTACTTAATAGCGAGGTTAAAAACTTTTGGCGAACTATAAAATACTTCAAGCTAAGTTCAAGCGATCGTACGGTTCAGTAAAAGTTTTGGCTCCGCTAGAAAGTTTAATCATTTCTTTAGTAACTCTGTCTCTGATTCGCGATATGCTATAATGACTTTATTATTGGCAATAAATAAAAAATTATAGGCCAAAAATTAATACTATATGATCACAACCTTCTAGAATATTTATTTCTTTTTAAGTTTATTTATTCATGGAATAAAATTATAAATAATCGGGAACTAATAATTGATAGCAGAGTTTGATCCACTTATATTAGAATAAATATATATGCAATCTAATATAGGTAAACAAAATAATGATTGCACCAATAGTAGCTGCGCTTTATCAAAGACTGAATGACACACCCTTACTGTAAGATTACTTACTGTAAGAAAACATCTTCTTTAATAGGACAGTCATATTTTAAATGATTTTATCAATTTAATGCTAGGAGAGTGTGCGACATAATTAGTACTATTTCACAGTACTAATTATTGTATTGTAGCATATTTGGCAGAATCGCTTTTTGTCAATACTGGCATTGACAAAAAGCGATTCTGCCAAATATAAAAAAAAAATATAGTCGCCGCCAGATATAGTTTATCTTGATAACCTGTAAAGAACCGGTTTGAACCTGTCAAAGAACCTGACAAACAATGTAAATAGCAACATAGTTGTGCAGGTAAAAAACAGGAGGTTTGACATGTGTTTTAAATAAATTATGTCTAGCCCGACTATATCATACGAAGGAATTCTGCACAAATTATACGACTTCTTTTAATATTATTGAATAATTTTTCAGATCATTGTTGCACAATCTAAAATTGAAATAAATGAATTATATCATCTTTTACAAGTGTCTATTTAAAAACTCCATGCACGTGAGAAATACCGAACTGAGAACCTTAGACGATTTGATCTCACATGTGTGTGGAAAGTTAGTTGCTCATCAAACCAAGCACCAATTCTTCCAAGTCTTTAATTACATCACAATACTGAAGGATTAAAAATTGCAACCATCAACAATAATTGTGAAACGCATTATATGTTTTAAGCGATTCCATATGTGGTAAATGTGAATATTTCAAAGCCTTCCGGGTCACTCGATAATTGCTACTACTAACGGAAGACTTTGACTATTCTTCTACCGTTCTAGTGTGTGATCTTACTACATTTTATTTAGACACTTTACAAAAAAGCCTATCTATAGGAGAAGAGTTTCCAGTAATCCCTTATGGTAGTTAAAGGATTACTGGGAAATAATTAGATTTTTTTGTGAGCATAAGCAACTGTATGGTGGAAATGTGGTTAATCCCCTCCATAGCTAGAGAATTTTTCAAAAGAAACCCCAGTTATGTCCTATAGTGGAATTCATAATTGAGAATCTATTGGGAATATCTTACATCTAACTATGCCTCGATTGCTCGACGCATGAAAAACTAATTTGGCTTGACCATAGTTAGCTTTCAAAATTTTACTTCCAAAAATGTAGAGGGGCTAAAGAAGCTCGTGCAGCGCTACTAAAAATGCTTAGAAGTGAACGGTGTTTATGTAGAAAAGTAAAGTAGGTAACTAAAAGTGTCATATTTTCCTGTGGCAAAACAGCCTTTACTTTATAAACATGTCTCGTACCTCTTATGACAGATTAGTTGACTCAATAGCGATTGTTGGACGGTAAATTAAATAAACTTACGTGCATGGCTACCAGATCTATTGAACTATTATACAGTATCTAGTAAACATGAAATGTTTTCACTTTGTAAACAATCACGATTAATAACAGCTTGCTTGAAAAGAGTTATTTTTCGGAAGATCCTTAAAGTTTTAGGATCTGTAAGAGCAATTCTTGCATAATTAACTATTCCATTTTATTGTCTTTTTTCCATAAATCGTTTTCCTCAAACTCAATTTTTCGATTTTCAGATGTTGAAAAGACTGTCTGTTCCATTATCCTGGATGGAAACGTTAAGCGGTGAAAAGGAGGAGGAAAAGTTACCTAGTCAGCCGCAAATCGCGGACACACAGCATTCCTCTGTATTCTCCAAAGTATTTTCTAGGTAAGTTCATTTGTGCGTGACTCTTCATACGGCTTTAGCATTTAGAAAAAAACATACATTTTGTCAACTTTAATAATATTCATTATACAGAGTTCGTTTTATAACAGAATCTTGTTTATTTGCTGTGTTACTTAAGTTTGAACTACTATATTACAGTCCAAGGTTACATATTACATTACTGTTACTCAAATTGTAATAAACGGCTCGGTTATTATACGGGGTGGAAAAAACTTTAAATATAAAAGTTTAGCTCACCTTAAATCGCCAGGAAATGTTCTAATTTTTTTTTTTATGAAACATCTTGCATATTTGTGTATTAAATGAAATACCTTTTTCTGGTGATTTCAAAAATATCATATGTTAATATTTGATTTACCATTTTTTTGAAATATTTACATTTAAAAAAAATCTTAATTGCTGTGAAACGTTTTTTTTAACAAGTTTTGTATGTGGCTACCATTATTTTTAATACAGTTTCTCTAATCTTTGTCTAATTTCAACAGAGCATTGAAATATACTCTGAATGTTCTTCATTTAAATTCTTCAAATTTTCACTTCATAAACTTCATTTTTTAGATACCCCGCATAGAAAACTGTCTAACGGAGTCAGATAAGGACTATTTGCTGGCCAGTTAATAGCACATGAGTTCCAATCCACCTATTACAACGATAATTAAAAAAAATTCTTACTTGCATCAAGTTATGCGGCGGAGGCGGTGCTCCATCTTCATGTTATATAATATTGGTATATTCTCTAAGAGAAATTTTTTTTAAGAAACCTTCAATTTAATTTTCTAAAAACTGGAGATCCTTGAAATATAATGGGTCCAATTATTCGGTTTCTAAGGATACGACACCACACATTTAATGACATCCTGCCCCGGTTTTTTATTTTGACATAGGCGTGAGGCCCACATGTGAGTATTTCTTCGATTATACATCCCTGCTGTGGTAAACTTCGTTCGTCACTCCATAATATCTTATTAAACATATCGTTATCTTTGTTTTTCATATTTAATATATCATTGCATTAAGCTAATCTTCATGTTTCAAGTCATGGGTATCTGTCAATGTTTGTGCTGGCATCATTTTGTAAGGATGATATCCATATTTATGTACCACTCTTTGAATCTTTTTTCTAGAACATTTAAAGTATTTACTAGCATCCACCGTTGATAAATTAGGTTTTTCTTATGCGATTATTATAAATCTGACTCTTAAATATTATTTTACTTTTTACCTTGAAAATATAATAAATTTGAAGTGCTTCATCCGCGTAGCCAAAACTGTGCCTTTTTTCTCTATAGATTTTTGTCGTTTCTTATACTTCTTTCATTGTAATAAAAAGTGGACCTTGCAGGAACTTTCATTTCGGGATGAATGCGGTGATATTTAGTTTGCGCTTGAGAAACATTATTAGTGTTTTTTGTAAAATAGCCCTAATAATTTCAACCTTTTCTTCTTCTTATAACCCATATACAAAAGATTAGACAACATTAACACTGACAATATTAACAATATATTTATTTATTTTTTCTAAAATGTAAATATTTAGAGAACAGCTAAACCAGACGATAACGTATTATATATTTTTGAAAATATAGGAAAAAGGTATTTCATTTAATATACAAGTTGTTCCATTTAAAAAATACAAACTTTATATTAGCCATACCCCTGTATTATATTTGAGAACATTTTCTGGTGATTTAAGGTAAACTCTACAACTTTTATATTTAAAGTCCACCCCTATAATAACCGGGCTAGGGTCTGTCTAAATATAAGGAACAACCCTGTAAATGTTTAAAGTGCACTAGGAATTTATGTGTACACTATTCATCCTTATCTAAATCTAAACAAAATTCAATATTATAGAAATAGAAGGAAGTTATGTATAGGAAAACCACTAATAGGAAAATATTTTAATTTTTGACAGAAATTGGCAAAAAATTAACGAAGTTGACGTTTTTTTCCGATACAAATAAAAACGCTGAAGCTATGAAAATATTTTAGCTGAACGTCTTCCCCACTAGCCCTGCCAGATTGATCATTCTATTTATCGTTTTCCTATAATCTAAAAACTACGAACTACCCTGTATAATCTACAAATTTTTGAATAACCCGACTAATACATATTTAAATTAAATAAATTAACTAACCTTCCACCTCAATACGCTGCCTCCAAACCAGTTCGCCAATGAACCTGGTGGACTTTGGTACCGGATTATTCACAAAAACTCCGTCAGAGGATAGCGGCGGGTCCGGGGGCCCTCATTCGGGCGGTAGCGGAGGCCCGCCGCTGACCGGCGAGAGCGCCGCCTCAGCTTCCTCGACCAGCAGTTTTTTTCCCACCAATATCATAAGCTCGGTGGGCGCGATGGGAGCTCAGGTGGGCGCTCAAGTCGGTGCGCTGGGCTCTACCGTCGGCTCGACGGTGGGCGCTGTGGGGGCGCAGGTAGGCGCTCAAGTTGGCGCTTTGGGTTCAACGGTCGGCTCCACTGTCAGTGCCGTTGGGTAGGTGTGCGTGTAATTAGTAGAGGTTTCTTTTTCGTTTTAATAATTTAAACAGCATTTAGATCTGTACACTACACCTCAGACACGCACTTACCCTAAACACTTGATTATTTGGATTTATTGAGATAGATATTAATTTTTCGTTAAAAAAACCCTGTTCATAATGTCCGTGGTGAACAAATAAGGCAGGTTAGCGACTGTCTGTATCTTGAACACGTCCAGGATATATGTTCACCTGGCAACAATGAGAGTTTTTAAAATTTTCTGGAAACTATGTTTAAGTTCCGCATTTTATTGCTAGAAGGCTTACTTAATAATGAAATAATAAAATTCTTATATTTACCCAAAATTAATATAATAACCTATATTTTTGGTATTACTGTACTGTACTGTTAAAAAATCGAGAAAATTTTAATAATTTTGGTTTTAAGGTTCGACTAGTTTGAAATACTATCTATTTTAAACGCTCCTCAAGGTTAGAAAGTTCTAGAGCTTGGAGTTTGTACAATCAGCTCTTTTTATTCTAGAGGGTTGCTATTTATATTTCTGGCCTTGCCAGGGGCACCTAAGGTTTTCATTGGAACTTGACATTGTTGGACATAATCTTCTTTAAAATATTTTATCATTTTAGTGCGATTTGTGATGTTTACAGTAACTTGAAATATTCATCTCGTGCAAAAAATTGAATTAGGTCGTGACCATTTTCGAGGATTTATTTTTCGAGCACTATTTCGACGTGGATTATTAAGACAAGAGTGAATCGACGAACTTCTTTATGCAGCGAGAAAGCACCATCCTACAGCCCTGTAAAAAAAACTAGTATAACGAAATTAATCGTGGACGACGTTGGCTCCAGGACGAATTCCGTGAAAGGTCGTCCGAAATCTTTTGTTCCAGAAAATATCGATGCTATGCGTGAATGGATAAAACAGGATCGCCATGTAACACCGTGAGATTGAGGCATCTTTGGGCATTAGTATGACGAGCATCAATAAGACACTGCATGAATATTTGTTTGCGGTGGATCCGGCATAACTTGTCAATCGCTTAAAAGAAAGCTCGAGTTGATTGGTACAAAGGAATGTTGAAAAAATACGTTCAAGGTGCATCAAAAGCTCTGTATAACATCTACACAGGTGACGAATCATGGATCTATGCAAATGAACCTGAAACAAAATAGCAATCGACTGTATGGGTCCTCTAAGATGAGCCCAATTCAAAAAAAGTTATTTGCGGATGAAAAGCGTCGAAGCAAATGATTGCTTGTTTCCTTGGTATTACCGGTCATAGGGCGTTAGAAAAACGTTAAAGGATGGTCAATTCTGAATGGTACACGACCATTTGTTTGGCAGAAGTGATCAGAGAAATATGAAAAAAGTAGAAGAGGCGAATCATTCTTTATCATGAAAAATGCGAGCTCTCATACATCTGCTCAAACAACGAAATTTTTGCCCCTGATGTGGCACCTAATGACTTTTTTTATTCCCACATATTAAAAATAAATAACGTGGTCAACGAAAAAGCGCTTGATGGATTCAAAACGCATGTTTTGGAGTTACCTCAATCGAAGTGGAAAAAGTGTTTCGAAAATTGGTTCAAACGCATGCAAAAGTGTATTGATCATCGTGGAGAAGATTTTGAAAAACAATAAAGCCAATTTTGATTAGAAATATTTATGTTTTCATTATTAGGACAGAAATATAAATATCAAGCCTCGTACTATACACTCGAAAAGTAGATTTTTGAAAAAAAAAACGTAAAAACCGCAGGTTAATATCATTTCTTATTTTAAATTTATAGCGATTACAACATGACAAATGGTTCTTAAAATTATCTGAACTAACGGTTAGCTTATATTCAATATAGTTTTCTTGTGCATGGCATAAGATTTTTATGGAACTCGATGTTTCGCAACTGCGCCTGAATATAAATGCACTCAAAATGTGTCAACCACGGTTATCAAATACTTAGTCCATTGTCCCTTAATCCTACAAACATCTTGAAAAAATAATGACAACAAGATAACGCAATCAAGAAATAAAAGAATAAAATATTCTTGAGATTGCTCTGGAAATTGTATTATGGTAAGGGAAACTGACAAAAAAAAATCGTACATTACCATGGCCCACCTTTAGAAATCGAATACTGCAAAAATAAGAAAGAATGACTATGAACCAATGAAATGCCTTGTTGAATGTCAGACTCAATAATCAAGGCAGGAAAGGTTGAATACAATATAAAAGCTTAAAACACAAGTGCTCACTTAGGTAAATTATAAAATGTTTAATCGGAGATAATAAAATACATGTTTGATCAGGCAAACCTCTAGATTTACTTAATAGATGTTATGCTTTTATGAAATATTATATAATATACTTATGAAAATTAACTAATCTTGTATCAGTAATTTTAAAGTGGTACAAGTTATATAAAAAATGCAAGTTAAATCTCAACTTAGCTTTCCTTGTAAATTACATTCAAATCAAAAATCGTTCTACTTTAAATCATGTAAATGTATTATTTTTGGTATATCTGTGTAAAATAATAAAATTAGTTCAAGAAAGGTAAAAATGGTAATATTAATAAGCGAGGCAAGGATCTTATTGCACAAATTGCAAAGTATTATTTTTTTCTACACACTCTGCCACTTTTATTGGAAATGAATATCACGATAAGACCAGAAATTTAAATCAGCTATATTTGTCTTCGAAACAAGTTATTAAAATCGAATAAGTGATTTAGAATTTACAGCAATTTTAATGTTTACACTTTGAATAGCTTTCCCTACTCCTATTATGAATGTTATGATGTACGCCAATGAATCTTAAACTAAGATTACGTAGACTTTAAACAGCGATGTAAGCAAAGGTTATCGTTATATGGCAGTTTGCTGAGATATTTAAAATGTTATTATGTAATTACCAATTGTGGCCTCTCGCAGTAAAAAACCGAACTTGCACATTATTTCCAGAATTTTCTTTCCATATTCATAATAAACCAAATCTCATTGCTGCCATATGAATAGGCGCTGAGATACAGTCGTTCACCTCGCTTATTTGCCCACCACACAGTCCCAAGCGTAAACATTAGTTCTAAATAACGATTTAAATCGTGTAATCGCTTTTAGGAGATCTTCGGTGGGCACCTTTATAAGGCAACCGACAGAAGGTGGCTCAAAAAAGACTAAAGATCCACCGCCCAAATTGGACTACCGCTCGATGGTTTCTGTTGAGGATAAACCGGAGTTGTTTGCTTCTTTTGATAGTAAGTATTTAATTTTCAAGCTTGGCATAATGCATATATACATTTTAAAAATAATTAAAATCCATTTAATCTTTCATCTTTTCTAATAGTCACATATAAGGCTTACGATACAACATTAACAGAAAATTAATCTCCTCTAAAAACAATTTCTGAAACAGTTTTATCCAGAAATGTAATATTACTGCTTCTCTTCTATTTTTGCCGCAGTTCGATCACCAAATTATGGGTTAAGTTCATTTGGTAGGTTTCGCATGGTCCGTTTACAGCATGCCACTTTCCTTGACTATGTTATCTATCTTTGTTATTCTACTTTCTTATCCTGTTTAAATTGACTTTTATTGCTCTTTTTTTGGGGAATAAAAAAAGGAGAATAAAAGTACTCTAATGGAATTTCAGTGCAATTTTAAGTTCTTTCAAGAACTTATTTATATACCAAGAAAAAACTCCTTTTTTTAATTTCTGTTGCATTAGAAACTTGCGAGATTTTATCGAAAAAGGGGTATTTAGACTATAATGAAAAGTAACAACAAGAATAACGATTAGAAAATACTCTACTAAAAAATGTATACAAATCTCAATGGTGTTAGTTGTATTTTTTGTGTAGAAGTGAGCCCGGCTTTAAAATTATAACTTTTTAACCACTCGGTATATTTATATAACATTTGGAACGCTAGGACGACTCTCTATGATTTAAGCTAAAAATCACTTTACATGTCAAAATGGCAGATTGGCATAAGTTATATTTTTTTAAATCACATAATCGAACATTTGATTTTACAACCAAACAAATAATTGAGGTTAAATCATAAAATGAACCAAAATATTCTATTGGATTATTTAATAAAAAGTTTAAAAATGTGTTACTAATACATTGTAGTATGGTACTCTTTCCAACTTCTCTTTCAAGTAAATTGCAAGTTTTTGCCTTGGAACAGTCGTGCATTACTTCAGTGTTTTTAGGAATTGAAGTAATGTGACCTGCAAACGGCCAATGACTCGCAAATACTGACTTTACTACGGTTTCTTGTATTAAAATAGATTGTTTCAGTATTAAAATAGATTGATATTTACACAAATTCCATTGGAACAACACAGACATCACAAAGAATCTGAAAAACCTACCAGTTATTATACACTACAGTTCATTCCAATGAGCGTCATAGTGTTAATAGGGAATGATTATTACTTCTTGTATTCTTCGCTTACTGCAGATCTAATTTCTCTTTTTTTAGAACACATTAACAGATCTTATTTATTAGAACACACAAGTTTTTGATGTTTAATATTATATTTTAAAATAACCGAGAAAGTATATAAAAATACATGAAAACTGCCTTTTAATTGTAATATATCTATAGATTCTTGCTTCCAGTAAAATCGGCAAAAACATATACAAATTGTTTATTGTTTTTATTTTCAAGCGCTTAATCTCGTCAATGCAAGTTTATTATAGTCATAAAATATATAATCTTGTTGCAGAAAATTTTTCAGCATTTTTAAAAGCAACATTTAACGTATGAAATATACACAGGGTGTCCCAAAGTAAAACAGCTATCCACCCCAAATAACTACATTTTAGAGTGGCTTCAGATTGACCTCTAAAATGTTAAATGGAAAGGGGTGTCGACTGGTATTGAAGACCTCTTGGTAAGTTTGAGGCCTCTACTGTCATTCTTATTGAAATGACAGCTTGTCAAATAGAAAAAATACCTCTTAAAAATTGTAAATAAAAAGGAGAATAACTCAAATTTTTTTAAAAAATTGTTAAATTAGAATTTATTATTCAGGTAAAATTTATTGAGCTATTTACTTTACAAAAAATAACAATAATAACAAAAAAGAATGTCAAATACCTTTTTTTTTTAGTACCTATCAATCATTTATGCGTTTAGTACATTTCATTTCATACATTGAAGTCATAAACACAAAGTTCTTAACAATTTCCAAAATAACCTTAACGTTACAAGAAAGAATTGAAATTATTATTTTTTACATTCGAAACATTAATTGCGCGAGAGCTGCAGCTGCAAGTTTTAATAAAATTCATCATGAAAATTCTTTGACCCATAAAAGTGTGTTAGAATTGTGGAGAAAATGTACAGAAACCGTATCAGTTGGCGACAAAAAACGTGAAATAATAAGACCTGTGCGAAATGAAAACGTTGCAGTCCTTGGCCACATCTAACTCCCTCAAAGAAGCAGCTACGGTTTCAGGCATATCCCGAAATAGCGTTCACCGAATTTTAACATCACATAAGCTTCGAGCCTACAAATATCAGTTGGTTCAGAAAAAGAACGAAGAGGACTTTGATTGCAGAGTCAGAGTTATGTGAAAATATTTTCGTAAAATTGAACTACCATGCCTTGTCATTGTACAATGTTGCTTTTCTGACGAAACCACGTTTTTCTTAAATGGAGAAGTAAAGCTTCGCAAATTCAGGTACTGGAGCGACACTAACCCTCATTTAATCTGTGTAAAACATACCCAACGTCCTTTAAAAGTAAACGTGTAGGCGGCAATTCTAGGCAATCATATTGTTGGACCTTTTCTGATACAGGTCAATTTAAATCGTGAAATTTTAATTAAATTTACTTCAAAATGCCGTCAATCTCCAGATCACAGTGATTTTGGAAAACGATCCAAATTTATAATATAGTTGAAGACAAGCTAGACTTTCAACAAGATAGAGCAGTTCGTCACTATGCTCGTGCTGTAAGAGATTTTCTAAATATTACTTCTCCTGGTTGATGGATTGGAAGGGGAGGACCAGAGACCTGAAACATTTCAAAGGGTTCAAGAGAAATTCGAAGCTCTATTGTATCACTGCATGGAAGTAAACGATGATCATTTCGAACAATTTATAAAATTAAATTATTCTTTGTACCAAACATTATTAATTACATTTAGCTGTGTGAAAAAAATGATACCTCTTGATCGTACTTATTTTGCTATTATCTTTTTGAAACTTCACTACTTATTTTAAACATCTTCGGACCCTCATCATTAGTCTCGAAGTTAAAACGGTTATTTTTGTGGTTAGTTAATTAAATTAAAAAATAGCTAATCTATTTGAGAAGCTGTCATTTCAACAGGAATGACAGTAGAGGCCTCAAACTTGGTAATTATACTCAAGATCAAAAGACTTTTAGAATCAATCGATACACCCCCGCTTAGGGTGTGAAGTGGCGAAGCTGAGAATAGGTGCAAAGTGTGTCCCCCTCAAAACAAGAATCGACTTATTTAAGGCGCATACTTTTAGTTGGGGCATCTTGTATAAACAGGAGAAGGTTAAAATTCAATGTACCCTAAAAACGTCTCTAACATCTACCCTGTATCCCTTGTTGAAAATTATACGAATCCGCCAGTTGAATCGCGCTCTATGGAATGAATTGTAATAGTGTTCTGAAGGTTATTAAAACGTAACCTAAGTTTTTTACTGGAAATGTTATTTCTTAATTTGGATAGCAATATTGATAGAAAATTAAATTTAAGCTCCAAATTACATTTGTCTCCATCATTAAGACTCCAAATACAATAAAAAATATTTCGATATATGTACCATCAAAAAATATCTTCTAATTCGATACAATAACACTATTAGCGCCCCTTTTTTGCTAAGATCTCAAACTTTCTGTATCAAACTCTTTATTTTTTCTCCTATACGCCTTGAATGTCTTTATGCTTCGCCCCCATCCCCCAAACAACCTTGCTTTCGCCCCCCGTTCTCACCACCCATTGTTCTAGAACTAATACCCCGACCGGCTCGATCCTGCGAGGACCCCCCTTTATACCTCCGCCTCAAGATGGGCAAACCGATGAACAAAAAAATCCCCCATTCCACGCCCCTGATGAGCTACGGCAAAAAGAAAATGAGGCCCGAGTATTGGTTTAGCATTCCTAAGAATAGGGTGGACGAACTTTATAAGTTTGTACATGGTTGGGTACCACATTTGTATGGGGAACTTGATGAGGAAAAGGTAAGTGTGATTATTAATATGTTTTAATTTGGTCAAAGTATAAAGCTTTGAATGGAATATTAATTAAACTTATGTAATGCTGAAAAAAAAGTAGGGATGGCTTTGGAGTCAGTATATAAACAAAGTTTGGAGCTGTTGAAGCCACAAAATATATTTAAATTGGCCCTATAAATATATTTATAATAATAATAATAATAATAATAATAACGTTTATTAATCCATATACATATGTTTTCAAAGCTGTAAAAAAAACATCATTGTAACAAAAAATAACAAAACAAAAGGCATAATTTCCGCTTCTCAACGCAGTTGAGAAGCGAAAAAAATTTCTTTTCGATATCGTGGAATATCTAAACGCCGTCTATTTCTAACATTAGCCTGATGATGAATATCAGCTCTAAATACCACCCTATCCAAAAGATATTGTGTGCACCTCATCTTAAGAATATTGTAGCAAAATACCACATAATGTAACTCTCTCCTTGATGACATATTAAGCCACTCAAGATCTTTCAACTTGTGCGACACTATATGGCCTGCAAATACCAAACATAAACCTTATACATGCATTTTGCAGTGTTTGTATACGCTTTTTATCTCTGTTGTCTAAACAAGGGCCATACACAGTATCACAAAAGTTAAAATGAGAAAGAATGAGAGAGTCGCACAGCATTCGCTTAGTAACCACATTTAACTCATGGCGCTGCAGATAGTTTGATGAAGTTTTCAACACTGAATAGGCTTTCTGCAATTTTGATGTCACATGATATGAGAATCTTAATCCTACATCGTTTATTTATATTTATGAATGATAACTGAAAAAGAAAGTGGAAATAATAAAAACTTTTACAAAGATAGGACAGAAAATGGCTGCCAAAATAAAAGCACCTACTAGTCACAGTGGCTTCGAAAATCGCCGCGTTCTCAGAACATATTTCTCAATCTAGTTTTATACACATAAAATCACTAAAAAACAATTGTTTTTCAGAATTTGACGAAATTACTACTAAACTTGTACAAGACCAGCGCTTATAGATTACTAATCCGCCAGTACATGCCATAAACTTAATTTTTCTGCAAGGAACTGCTCCAAATGATTTCAAACATATAGTGGTTTCAATCTATTAATATGGAAATAAAACTGATAGTGGCAACTTTTGACCAATAAGCCTGATGAGTACTGTTTGAGAAAGGTCTTAAAGATAGCCTATTTTTTTTATTACAAACGAACTTTAAATAATAATTAGTTTGGATTAGCACAAGTCACGCAATATATTTCGACGGGTTGACTCGTTAGACAGAAACAAAAAAAGTTCTAGAGGTGTTTAAGCACTACAAAGTAAGAGGCACTGTGTTGGACGTCTTTTGCGGCTATTTGGGAGACAGAACACAACAGGTTAGATTAACTGCTTGAGTGACTTCCTAACCATTCATTTAAGCATCCTACAGGGCACTCACTGTTCTGGGTCCGCTCATGTTCGTCAAATATATCAATTCATTAGTGAGCACAAAAATACAAGACCTAATTATATCATAAGCAGACGACACAGCTATAGTATTTGCCGATGCTAGCTGGGAAGGAGTAAAAACTAAAGCAGAGCTAGTTATTGCAATGATAGAAGACTCGTTAGACTTAAACAAACTAACCCTTAATATATGTAAATCAAAATACATCGCATTTTCTGTTACTAATGCCAAGATGCCTAATTTCAACAATAGATACTGAAGTAAAAACTTGAAATGGTCTGATCATCAGGTTGGTTATCAAGGTGAGAAGGTTAGTTTTCAAGGTTAGTTTCGTAAGTCTTACGAGCCACTAGATTTATGAACAAAACTACTCACATCTATCTTTTAGGATATAGCCTATTCTACAATATGCTATTATTGTGTGGGGTGTTCTGTACATAAACTGACTCGAACCTCTGAATGTGGTACAAAAATATATTTTAGTAGAAGTCATATTTCAAAAAGAAGAACTGATATTGCTAAACAGCTTTACGACGATAATATACTTAACATCGGAATGCTATACTTTTGTGATATTTGTCTTTATCTATACAATAACAAGGATTTACAAAACAAAAATTGAACATACATACCAAACTAGACAAGTATTCAACCAGAATTTGACTCTTTCGTTTTATAGAAAGGGTGGCAACCAAATATTTATTACATGCTTAGATCCTAAAATATACAATTCCTTGCCAATAAACATAAGACAATATCGCTAAATTATGAAACATTCGCCAAAAAATGTAAGCCACTTATTTACAACAACTACAAAACATATCTTGAACTAATGTTAATTTTCAGATTTTGTTCTATTGAATAATGTTTCATTAAAATCAATATCGGTTTATTTTAGGACATGCATTTTGCAGTTAATTTTATTATAGCAACTAATTTAATCGCCTTCGATTTTGCACATACAGATTGCTTGTAATCTATGTGCAATAATTTGTTTCAAAGGCTTAAATTGTAATGTGTTATTTAATTTGATTACTGTATTTTACAGCTAATATTATAAATTATCTGAATAAATATATGAAGATTTCTGCTGAGAATAGAATTAAAAAGAAAGAGAAAGAAAAAGAAAAAAAGGTAATGCACGGTTTAAATACTTAAACTTCTACAATGTGCTAAGAAATATAAAGCTTTTTCCACACTATATTCTTAAAAGTTATAATTGATGGGAAAAATTACAGATTTCATATTTTTTAATCAAATTAGCTGCAATGTATGAGAAAAAATGTCTTTATTATGCTTTGGAACATCACTAAGATATTTATGTCTTATATTACTAGTAGTGTGTACTTGTTGCTCTCATTTTTATTTCCAGGGCTGAGGGTTTTAAAATTTTATAATAGAATGAAATCGAATGAAACATATTCCAAATATAAATCTTAAGCAGAACTTTTGTAATACAATCTACAGGGGTTTTCAAAATATTGGGCTAAATCTAAAAATTTGGTAGTTTGACCTTCTGGTCGTTTGACATCTACTATGACCAATCGATTGACGTTCACGATATTTTTCTAAGCATTTTAGATTTTTTGCAACCGTAGTCAACTTTGTTATTTTTTAGAGACGCCATATTGGATTTATACGTCATTAGCACGTCAAAAGACCTTTTCAACCATATCAAGATAGAACAACCCTATCTTGATATGGCGAAAAACATAAATTTATTCAAAAAATCATTTTTTCACTTAGTTGAAGACATTTAGTCCTTACATAGATTAGATAGAACTTTAAGAATTTAAAGTTACTTATTTGAAATTCTTAAATCAATTCAAAGTATAAATTTTAAAAAATATTACTTCATATATTTATAAAATAAACCAAGACTATAATTTCCGTGAAACTATATTTAAATTTTTCTGCTGCATGTAGTATACTATTAAATAACAGGAAATAAACAAAGTAAAGTACTAAAGTAAAATACCGATATAATTTGAGAATCTGTGTGTGCTGAGATATTCTGTATATATAAATAAAATGCATAAAACGTTTTGAATTTTTTTAATTACAAGAAGACAATAAATTCTGATATTGATTATTTTTTAAATAATTGTTTACGTCTGTTGTATCAAAGACTCATACTCAGATATACAGACAAACAAATTACTCAAAAGTGATGAATTATCTGAAATATCTTTAACACTTATATTCTAAAACTGCGTATGTAGGGGATACTCGACGATTTTGAATAATTTTATGTACACGCTTAAGAATGAGACTTTGTATTAAGGGCATTCAGGAATAAATTAATACCTACCATTATCTTTATTTACCAAGATATCTACCAAGCAATCATCACATAAGAATTTGGACCGGTATTTCATATTGAAATGTACAGAACCAATATTATATATTATGGCACATATAAAGTAATCGTTGTTTGACATAATCTAAAATGCAAGACCTTCTCTAAATTCGTCGATGTAACATCATTTTATAAGGCACATACACAAATGTATTTTTTAGTGTCTTTTAGTTTTTAGGCATTTTAAAATAATTTTTATTGTATTTCACACATTTTATGTTGGAGTAATTTTTTATGTCTTTCAGCCATTAGTCGAAATATTGAATATATATTATGTTCCAGATATTTATGGCTCTTTTTTATTTTATCTAGACATTGGACATACGAAATAAGTATTCATTATAGTCCAGGCTTTTGTCTTCCGTCCATAATAGACACACTTTTAAAGAAATACATTGTTTTCCGATCAGGACCTTTTGAAAAGTTAAGCCACTTCGCTGGCAAATTTTTTCAGTCGCCTTTTTTAATTATTGGCCATAATTGAGTCAGAATTGCCAACATTATTCCATCTACTAAGTTGAAATTATTATGACTTATTTAGTCATTACTTTTAATTTTATCTAATTATCCCAGACAATAAATATTAACAAAAAAAAAACAATTAATTCAAGTTTAGTAGAACACACCATTGTGCGATATTTATAGCCCATTAAACGTGACGTGTTCTTATAAAATATTCAACATTAGTACCTCAGTCTGGTACTGAACCCCGTCGTTGTTTATTATTTCGATTTTATTTAATTGTAGATCAGAGAGCGCAACTTCATTTTGGTCGATTTGGACACGGAATTATGGAGTGAGGAGCCGACT
Source organism: Anthonomus grandis grandis (assembly GCF_022605725.1). NCBI lineage: Eukaryota > Metazoa > Arthropoda > Insecta > Coleoptera > Curculionidae > Anthonomus > Anthonomus grandis. The sequence goes on from NC_065558.1 coordinate 12,538,757, forward strand.
CCATCTAGTAGCCGTCATGGCAGCCAGGGCGAGGAGATCGCCGAACTAACCAAAGAAAGCTGGGAGGTAAGATTTGTAGAATTTCATTTTAAATTTGTTATTGTTTTCGTTGATTGACATATCCCGTTTCAATCGACTTATTTATACTTAAGTCAAGTGAGATAAAAGGAATTCGATTTTTAACTGAAGTATGGTAATCCATTCATTTATTCTTAAAATTGTCATGTTGTTTTTTCCGGGGATCCTTTTATCTGGTGTGACTGCTGCGTGAAGTTTCAAGTGCCTGCCGCTTAGCAGATAATCGTTTTTTTTATTAGTAGATTTGTGGCTAAAAATGGCATTTTAAGTGGCCAACGGATATTAATATCGACATTATTTTTTAACAGTGCAACCAATCTGGCAAACGGCTGCATGGATTTTTTAAACTCGCAGACTTGACTCTAAGATTGACTGTACCATAAATTGTTCTTACAAACTTTATCCCATTATTAAAATGCCATTTTTATTTTGGTATAAAAGTCAATTTAAAAAAAGAAAAAGGTAAAGTATCAATAACTTTTGCATTTCGATAATGCAGCTGATCAAGGCGCCCTACGCGAAGATCTACAACATCATCAAGACGCAAACGATGTCAGAGAGCGGGAGTGTCGATGAGGTGACCATTTGTGATGATGATAAATTCACGCACGACACTACATATTACACACACTATCTCTCTTCCTTTGTATTATATTCTATTGTATGTTCTGTAACAAGTCTGTGTATACACCCATTTACTTCAATCAGTAAAGGAATTTTGAAAAACTTCGTGTCTAATATAACGAAGTTAAGGTTTTGAACATTTTCATGTATCACGCTGTTTCTGATTTTCCTATTTTTTTAGGTTTATTCAGATAACTTGTTTTGTGGTTTCGAGAAAAATTACGTAAAGGAATACACGAAATTAAGCCACTTTGAACTTAAATTGGCTGATGATTCATACTTTTCCTAACTACTTGATCCATATTAGTCTTTTAAAGTAAGAAAACTCTCACATAATGAAAGTATTGTTATAATTATGCAATAAAAGTAATTTTTTTTAATTAATTATGTATAATCAGTGTTTAAGAAATACTTTTATGCACTATGACGAATATTCATATCAGAAACGCGGGAAAAATAAGTTCACCTTTAATTGAAAACAATTTTAAATTTAACAGAACGGCGTTTTGAAAAAGTCCCGTATTCTGGACTGGTCAATCGAGACACCAGTTTGTTTGATGTATGTGAACTATATTTATAGTCGAAATATATTCATTAGTAAAAAGTAATATGCTAATTACATAATAACTAACTTCATGCCATGTCCATAGTACAAACAAACAACAAAACAGCAGGTCAATGTTTCGAACATTTTTTTTGGCAACATTGTCGGTGCTACGTGTACTTTACTGAAAAACAAATACGCACAGAACCAGTACGTCGGGTGAAAAATCGAAAACAGGATACATAAAAATGTTTATAGTCAATGTCTTGAATTGTTTATATTAAAGGCTTCGCAATGATTTAACATTAGAAGCTAGATGCATACATACATGGAACTGAATCAAATGAAACTATGATCAGTGATTGCAGTTAATGGGTGTGTACACAGATTCTTTTTTGTTCTGTACCCCTTTTCCTGTTAGAATTTTGTATCGTATCGCTCGCGAAATATAGGTATTACATACCCTATACAGCAAAAAACGACAGGTTTTTTTTTTCTCTTCAAAAACCGTGTGTATGAGATTTGAATGTTCTACTTGAAATTGGTCGTTGATTTGCTAATTAGGGGATATCGTAACTCAATGTCTATAATTTTTTTCTTTTATAATATTTCTTGGTAAAATTATTGAAAGCGTTGAAAGTGGAAAAGGTAGTTATAGTTTTTAAATAAAACGTAATTTAGTTTATCCTATGAAACATTTAAATTTTATTATTATGGAAATAACTTGACCTTTGATTAGATATTTATGTCTATATTGGGTTTATGATATAACCAAAGGTCATGATTTTATTTATTTATTAGTGTTTCACCACCAAATCATATGACCAAAATATTTTTTTTTTAATTTTGGCCTCTTTCGGTTAAATTTGACAATTCCCATGAATTAAAACAAGGGATATTACACACGTGTAACATACAAAATTTTAGAATACAAAGAAAATATTGAAAAAAAATTAATACTACCAAATTACTTTACGTACTAGGGGGTAAACTACTGAGTGATTAGGAAATGTCGCTATTTTAGTTCATGCATTTAAATCACGATTTTTACAGTTATGAGGCAATCGTTAATAACTAACTAATTAGGTTATAGTTACACAAATTGTAAGGCATAATATAACATATGCCTCACACTTGTGATACCTGAGAAATTGTATTTTTAATATGTAATGTTTAATTGGCATTTTAAAATGCTTTAGAAAATAACCATTTTTGCCTATATAGAATTATTAAGTTTTTCAAATAACTACATGGGCATTTCAGTTTTTGAATTATGGCTATTTTCATTATGATGGTATGAAACAGGAGCAAAGTGAACATTTTAATGTCACTGCTTGCCACCAGTGATACAGCACGAAGGGTCTTAGGTAAGCAATAATTAAAATGTGAATTTATTAAAATGATTAATAACAAAAAATTATTATAGATATGCTTATCATGACGTACTTATGTTGCTACTGCAAGTACTTTAATACATAAATAAGATTTTCTGATTCTATTATAAAAATATATCTCGTGGCGAATATGCACTGATAACACGAATAAATACAAATTAAATATACTAACAAATGTTACTGTGTTTTTTCTTAATAATTTGAAGTATTGGAAATGCCACGTTAAATGTGAATGTAGTAATACGATCATTGCTATACAATTCACTTTTGTTTCATTATTAAAAAGTACCAATCAATTTATTAAAAATAATAACTTTAAAATATTAACTCCCATTATTGTTTAAACGAATTTTATCTAATTTTGAATCAAATTAACACATCTCGAAAGAAAATAATTTAATGCATACGTAAATTAGTATTCTTAGAACAAACAGCATAAACAAACCAGTTATTTGAATATTGATGATCTTATTCAAAATATGTATTTTAATTAATTCAATAAATTTATATTAAAAAAATTCTAGTGCATCACTTAAAGCTATAAATAAATTACCACGTAATGGCAAAGGTCCACAATGTGTTTCACAATGATCTTACATATGATCATTTCTCTTTAATATTTTAACCATGAAGCTGCTTCACACCAGAATTTTCTCGTTTGTCTTTACAGGTCTATGTGTTGTTCCAATCCTTATTAACTGCTTCAGTAGGATTTAAATAGTTTGGTACAGTAGGGTCATAATGATGAAATTAGCTCGATAATCGAATAACGCTTCCAAACGCAGATATATGAGATCTATCAAATTAAGAAATCAACTTAACATTGTGGAGCATTTATTTCTTATTTTAGTGCAACTAAGCAAGTTTAGTTATATTAAGTGTTTTTTTCAAATCAATTCTAGTAATTGCCATTTGACAATGGGGAATTTTTCTTTGGAACGATCGTTAACTAGACACTTCAATTAATTTTTTGTTTCTTTTTCCCCGAATTTCCAAACCGATTGAGCCAAAACTTTTCTATGAAAAGATCTAAGATAGATTTTGTTGTTTTTGTAAAGAATATTTCATATTTTATGTAATGTCGTTTTATTATTATATGACATAACCCCATTGCTTTTGTCTTCACTCTTACTTTCCACTGTATTTCTGAATCTAATTTTATAATTTAGATAGATATTTCTCTATGAATTCATATGGATTGTTAATTTCAGGTCCGAGTTATTGAATTATTTTTTTTTTATAAACTCTAAGTTTGTACTCCTGATGATGAACATTTGATTATGAAACATGTCTGGCACTTTTAAAACCATGTAAATTTAATTAAAATTATAAATGGAAAAATATGTAGTTTCCTACATTATTTTTTTGTTAACTCAAGGGTTTCACTAAAAGCCTTGTACCTCTTCCTTAAAGAAGAAACGCCCACGTCTTAGACTTTTTCGAATACTTAATTCCATAATTAATTATCCCTTCTTCTTCTTCTTCTTCTTCTTGGAGTGCCATGCAAATTCTTGCTAAGTATTCTTGCTGTCCATTGTCTTAATATTTCGCAACCACGCTTCCTTCTTCCTATTCCCCTTTTTTTACTTTGAAGGATAAGGCGCTGGAATTCATAGCATTCTTCTCTCATAATATGTCCTAAGTATGATATTTTTCAAAGTTTTATAACTTCAGCTCTTGATCTTCTATTTGTGCTGCTCATCGAAGAACTTCATTTCTTATGTGGTCTACCCATGATATTCTCGGCATTCTTCCAGACACCACCTCTCGAATGCTTCCAATTTATGTATGGAACTTGCTTTAAATGTTCGGCCTCTACATCGCATAAAAGAACTGACCAAACGTAACATTTTAGAGTTCTGTATCTTAGTATAAAGTTTAGATTTTATTTGTGAGGAATTATTTGAATTTAAGGAAGTTTGCTCTTAATTGTTCTATTCTACATTTAATTTCTTGTTCTGGCTCCCAATTTTGGTTCAACATACATTTCAGATATTTAAATTGCGTCACTTGCTCAATATTCTTCTCATTTACCTAAATTCTGATTTGTGGAATATCTGTCCTACTAAGAACCATAAACTTCGCTTTTTTTATATTAATTTTCAGGCCTAATCTTGTGCTTGTTTCATTAACGTGATTCAATAACTCCTGAAAATCGTTTGCTCGATCGATCTGCCTATCTGATATTGTTGATATGTATCCCGTTAATTAATTATCCCAGTTCACGTTAAGAACATGTATTTTTTGCATCTTTGTAGAACAACTTATTCGGTTTTAAATTTACTCCTGCTATTTACTATGCTATAATTTTGTATTGCCAAGACATTCTTTTTCTTTATTAACTGAATGAGACTATTTTTTTTTATAAATCAGGAAACTTCATTAAGGTCTTAACAACTTAGTTCATTGACCAACAACTATTTAATAAAAAATCAACGTACAAATCAACGAAGGTCGCCACGACAACACGATTTTGCCCATTCAAACTCTTAAATTATGTGACGCACGCCTCCGCAACAAACAAACTCAAACAAACCATAATAATTTTGTCTTGAAATTGGAAAGTCAAGAATGAATCGTCATGACAAAATATAAATAAAAGTTGTTCGGCCTTGTTTAATCTCTTTTCAATTACAAATATTTATCTCGTGGTGGCGAAAATTTAAGCGTGTTTTGGATAAACATATGTTTAAATAGGGATCAGTCTCATTGTGTGTTCGGGCGAGTGTGTGTGTGCGCGTCACAAAGTTAAAAAAATGCCTTGAAAGCCATATAGAGAATGATGATTAAACGGTTCAAAGTAAAGTCTTTAAAAACGGTCGCGAAGATGCTGCCAGGAAGAACCTGGGTAAGTTTTATAATGGTTTCGAAAATGTCATGGCGCTTTTTTTTTTAAATTTTGCATTAGATTTTACATGTGTTAGAAACGTTTAAATGGAGAAATAATATCTTTGTGGTATTAAATTCTATAGTTTTTAATTCTTTCATTTGTAATGTAGTCAAGGAATTCTACTTGTTTAATAATATGAACAGATGATTAGCGGTTTAAGACTCATACAAGTAAATTTTAATACTCTTTATGGTCTATTAATGCAAATTGTAACTGTTATAGTATATATACTACTATACACCAGATAATACAGGAAAAAGGGAACACTTAATAACTATTTTACTCTTCAAGATAAATAAATTAAATTTGGTATATTGATGGAACTTCCTGTTTAACCGGAAGTGACACTAACTTTATTATTTAAAATGAAGACACTTAGTATATTATTAAGTATTTCAATAGAAAATAATATTCTGACAACATTGATACTGTGTTTGCTACTTTTTGTTTTATACTCATAGAAGAGTTTTTTTTTTAATTTAAAATAAAGTGCCATGAATGCGTTAAAAGTTTTAATTTTTAATCAAGTAATTACGGAAAAATAGATTTTATTGCATTTTATGACCTAAATCCGTAGAAACAACCACTTTTGAAATACAGATTTTTTTCTGTATAATTTGATATGGTTAGTTTTTAAATCGGTTGAAAAATAAGCCCATAAGAAAAAAAAACTAAGTTTCATAAATAAACGCATTTAATTAATCCAAGGTTTTGATTTCTTGAATAGGAGGCTTCGTTTTGACGCGTTTTCCAAAATATTTTTTAATTGACATGATACATGACATCTTGTCAAGTGCACTTGAGAATTGCAATTTTAGAATTTACTAATATTTAAAACATTTACCTACTATATTTCTGAAAGACTGCATTTCAGAAGTGGGTGTTCATAATACGGTGCTATTTAAAAAAATAAAGTAAATGCCAAAAATACTGGTTTGGAAATTTTAAATAGACGTGTAAAAAATTCAAAGAATAAAAAATAAATACTATTTTTCCGTGATTACTTGAATAAAAATTAAAAATTTTAATGCATTCATAGCACCCTATTTCCAAATTTAAAAAATTGATTTTTTTCACTGAGTATCAAACAAAATGTAGCAAATGCTGTATCAATATTCTCAGAATATTATTTTCTATCACAATACGTAATAATATACCGATTGTCTCATTTAAAATAAAAAAGTTAGTCCTGTTAAACTGGAATTAACGAAAAATAACATTTTCAAAAGATACTCTTATATCTATTCTATCGATATACCAAATTTCATGTCTTTATCTTAAAAAGTAAAAAAGTTTTTTAGTGTTCCCTTTTTGCCTGTGTCACCCGGTATATCTATGTGGAAAAAAATACAATTTTTATTTATTAGGTGCTGAAGAAATTAAAAAATAAGAATTCAGATACTAAATTATTTCTTTGACAAGTTTGTTTCTTTAAGATAGTTTTCTTATATTAATCACCAAAACAATTGCAATATGTTACACCTCTCATTAAATAATATTACACAAAAACTATAGTAATCTTAATCGTTTATCCCAAACATTTTATATTCTTCTAGGAAGTTTTATTGCCTATAAAAATTTCAACGAAAATTGTTTATTTGAATTTTAATTACTAAAATTATTTTGTGATACTATAATTAGAATTTGGTCAACAAGATGTTTTCCAGAAACCAGTATCAACAAAAATTTTTAATTTTGACCTTTAGTATTAATTTTGAATATTTAAATTTAATTCCGATGTTTGGTTAGTAAATTTTCAAATAAATTATGAGTGATCTATAAAATTTGTTTTTTTTTTCATAAGCGACGGTCTAACAATATTAAATACTTTGTCTACTGATGTCCTATGTATTAATTCAATAGGAAAAACCAAGGAATAAATTTTGTGTCGATAAAAAATAAAATTTGTCCAAAATATTATAGAAATGCAGTTTTTTTTTAATACGTAAATGTCTCATTTACTCTCGCATATCTTCTGATTTTTAATATTCCAACTTTCTTCGATTGCTATAACCACCTTTAAATGAAGCCAGGCCAGACGAGTATCTTTGAAAATATAAAAATTAAAAATGTGCAGAAATATTTATTCTAATTTAATTAAAAAATAGAATTATCAGATACAGAGCCAGAGGTCGATTGTGATACTTGAAAAAAAAAATTATGAATTTATTTATAGAAATAATTGTTCATTTTATCACATTAAATAGCGATCTTTCGATAAAAAAATAAAATATTTTAAAAAGTTTCCTTGGAAAACATTCTTGATTCCACTGAAACATTATTTTTTTTTGTTTATTCTTATTGAAGTTTGTTTCTTAACATTACTTTTTTCATTCATTTTATTATCCATCCTTCATTCAATTTATCTCAGTTTTTATGATTACTTTTGATTAGATTCTATTATTTTTCTTCATAATTTAATTAAGTGATATAAGATTTTCGTTACATTTTAGTGATTATTTGTATTTTATATATGTATTATTTTTAAATAATATTACTTATAGCATTGTCCACAAAAATTTTAAAATTTACATCTCAAAGTCTAAATATTATTATTATCTGTTAGAAACTATTTTAATTTCATCTGGTTAATTAAGCATTAAAATTAAGAAATAATATTTTTATGGTAGTAAATTCTATAGTTTTCAATTAGTTCATTTGTAGTTTATTCATCGAGTTCCACTTAATATTTAACAATATCAATAGATCACTGGCTACTTAGAACTCATAGAAATAAATGTTAATACTTTTTATGGTCTAATTATTGAACATTAACCATTAATCTATGAATAGTCTCAATTGTTTATCCCAAACATTTTATTAGGTAAAGTTTTATTTATCTAGGATAAAAATTCAACTGAAAATTGTTTATTTGAATTTTAATTACTGATTAATTACAGATGTTTTCCAAAAACCAATATCAACAAAAAGATTTAATTTTGACCTTTAGTATTAGTTTTGAAAGAGAATATTTATATATATTTCTCGAAATTTGATGTTTGATTAGCTAGTAGATTTTCAAATTAATGATGTTTCTTTTTTCGTAATAAAGGACGGGAAAACAATATTAAAACTTGTGCTAACCTAGTATTATTTCAATAGGGAACCAAAAATATAATCACAAATTATATCACAAAACTTTGAATAAATTAAAGAGAATGCATTTTTTACATGTCCTAATCAAGGTTTCATGAAAGCATTCTTACTCAGCCTGTTTATGTTAAAAAATTATCAAACAACAAGTTTAAATTGCCCAGATGAGTATCTTAGAAAATATGAATAATCTATTTTCTATATTATATTTTAAAGAATTAAGAAAATATTTTATTAAATTAAAAAATATAGAATCTAATAATAATTATAAGATATAGAGCAGGGGACTAAAAAAATTAAGTAATTTTTTTTATATTAAAATTATAATTGGAAAAAGTAGTTGTTTACATTATTTTATTAAATAGCGATCTTTAAAAAAAAATAGCATGAAAAAGCATCTTAAATTCATAAAAATAAATATTTTACATTTAATTTTTTTAATTATACGAAGTTAAATGCGTTAAAAAATATTTTTTGTGTATTCCTATTCAAGTTTTTTAGCGTTAATTTTTCTCGATTCGTTCTCTGATTCTAAAGGGTGTTTTTTTTTAGAGGCGGAGAACTTTCATTTGGCAGTGTTTTTTATGACAGCCGACCTGACAGTTTTGGGTTATTTTTAGATTAGTTTGGTTTGGCAATTAATCATGAACAGACTCACACCGGAGCAACGTTTCCAAATTGTTCAAATTTATTTTGAAAGACATGTTTCTATTCGAGAAACACATCGGGCATTACGTGAGTTTTATGGTGCTCATAATCGTGTTTGAGATCACATCGAGATCATGATCGATCCTTCAGAGAGATTAATTCGAGAAACTGTTGATCATTATTCATATGATTAGTTTTTTATTAGATTCTATATAAATATATAATAATTAAGATTTTCGGTTCATATTTATTGACTACTCGATTTATGCAGTATGTTTTAAGAAAAAATAACACGCTGGTAAATGGTATTCTTTAAATAATATTAATTAATTGGGTAATTAATATTAATTGCCAAAAATATTATTAGAATTTATATCTCAGATTCTAAATATTATTAGTCTTACGAAATAATTTTCCAATTTAGAGTCAGCATATTGTGTATAGATATGCCAAATATAAATAAACCTTAATTATATATAAATTTCGATTTTAAATAAATAACATTCTCAGAATATACAATTTTTACGATCAACAATAATTACACTAATTAATTGATTTATAGTTAATATAGATTTTATCGGTTTCATTGGTATTTATTGGTACTTACTTATATTCATATAAGCTATATTATGGATTTAATTTTTTCCTAATTACATTTTTTGTTGTAATATTATTTTTCCAGATGATTTATTAAATTGAGTGTTTTTTATTAATATGTTCTATACAGCTCGATGTTGATATCTTTATTTTTTTGTGTCAAAATAATTTTAATAAACAATAGTGCTAAGGTTTATATACATTTATTCATTCATTTCATAAAATCATATATTCATTCAATTCATAATAAATTCTAAAATATTAATTTTATAATAAAAAAGTACTAAAATATATTTGTAAAAATAGCTTTAAAAATGGTTTTGTTGGATGTCGGAAAAACTATTTTATGTTTATCGATGCTTTTATACGTTTTATTATCATCAGAATTCTAAGAAGAAGGTACTGAAGTACGAAGAAATCTCTTTGGTTAATTAATTAACTATAAAAAAACAATTAAAAGTGTAAACAATATTAATATAATATTAGAAATATAATAAATTAAAACAATAGGAATTAACATATTTAATAATTATAGATGCTTACATTTAACGTTAAAAGTGTGATTAAAAAAAAAAGGAGCGTTACAATAATGAAAAAATACGTAATTGATGGTTAATGACAGTTTGCAAACCCATTTATAAATTGGAACTTAAATCTTCGATTAAAAATAGGATACCAACTCCAAGGATTTATTTCGAATATTTCAAATTTCACTATTTAAGTAGCATTTAGGTTTAAATAGAATTTTTGAACTTTCATAATTATACTTACTGTACCGAGTGGTTACGGAATTGCATTTTTTGCAAAGTGTTTCATGACTTTATGATACAAACCTAATTTGTACATTTATGCCGATAAATTAGCCATACACAAAGGGGATGGGACAAATTGGGATTTCAAAAACGACCCTTCATTCTTGGAAATTCCGAATTCGACAAACGGGTGGGTATAATTTGTCTTACGTACCCTATCGAACAGTTAGTTTAGTTTCGGATATCAAGTATTTTAGTTAGAGCCGAATTTAAACACCTGCTGTTCCGTTTTAGTAAGACTTCCAAAATATCTTTACAGAAAAATAGTTAATATAAAGCGTGCATGAGCATACTCATAGATATGTTAAAAAAGTTGTGGAAGAACAAAGATGTAAGTATTTAAATGCGAAAACATTGTTTTTTGATTATCTAAAAGATGTGATGATTAACATTCTCGTTTAGTCCCAATTTTTTAAATTTAGTTTAGTAGTATCAAATAATCGCCTGATTCACAACCGACAGGCCAAACGTCAACAAATGTGTAGGCTCTTATCTGTTTTTTATGTGTGGCTTCTTGGTTGTAAATAAACTATACATATTATATATGAAAGAAAATAATACTATTTTTATCTCTGTACCAGTTGTTTTCTTCTTAGGCATATCCTCGTTTGCAGCTATAAGTTGAGAAATCGGGATACAATATTACCTAAAACGTTTGATTTGAATTTAAATTTAGTTTTAGAAATGAAACGCATTAAAAGATTTCATGATTATAAAAATAGGAAAATATTTAAATGATTGGAAATAATTTGTTTCTTATCTCTAAACCTGTTTTCTGGTCTTTTTGGCAATACTCGCTCCAAAAAACAATTCAAAACGCATGATTTTTTTTTCGTTTATATTGAGCAAATACAAAAATAATAATTTTTTGATATGCCACGTCCAAATATATATATTTCATTAATACAAAACCACTTATAATGATGATGTGCCGTAGTTAAACGTAGTGTCGATTGTGAAGTTTATTTTTAAGTTTCCCTACTAAATTCATTGCATTAACTTTAATAAACGTCTCGATAAAAGGAACAAATTCAATTAAAATTCAGGGTTTTTTCTTCTTTTATTTTTCAGACACATCGATTAGCATTGTCACTCGCTCGTTTTTTGCAATAAAAATTTTATATACAAGTAGAAACTATGGCGTTAACATTAATTTTTTAAATGGATACCATGTTTGTCAAATATGACGTAATAGACTAATGAAAAATACGATATTAAAAAATTAAAATGTATACAATATTTATAGCAACTGATGGTCATTTTATTTATTTTAATTTCATATGTTTCGTTAGTCTGTTACGTCATATTTGACAAACCATTGACAATAGGCATATGGTTTGCTGTACAATACTAATCGACGTGTCTAAAAAATAAAATAAGAAAAAATACCTGAATTTTAAATGAATTTGTTCCTTTCATCGTAAATGCACTGTATATTAGAAAACTTAAACTAAAAATTAACAGGAAGACGAACTTCTACAGGCCTTTGTGATCTAAATAAAGTCTATCTAAACAGGGGATATAGAAACAATAATGGTGAAAATGAAATGTCCCTAAACGCCTTCTTCTCTAATAAATAACAAAAAATTTGTAACAACAATAATAGTTAAGTATGAAAGTTAAATATGAAAAACGATGACAGGTAGTCCAACTAAATGGCATTCATTTACCCTGCAACCGAATACATTTTACGTGTTGTGTATGAAATAAAGTGCAACATCATCAGATTGAAATGCAAACATTACATACGTACAAAAATAACAGTAAAAACATTGATCTAATCTACCTTTTCCACTGTAGCGCCTGTTCTTACCTAAAAATAGGCTCCCCCAAAAATATTTGTATATTCAAGCAGTAAACATTTGACACCTACTCGTAGTGGCTTACTTAGTTGAAATGAAAATTAACTGTTTGATGTTAGAAAATTAGTTTAGTTGATGTCTATGGTGTCTGCACAAAAGCCCAATTTTCGCGTTTCCGTTTCCGAGATTCGTTGTTTTTTTTTAACGGGCCATCAATCCGTCACTCGCTTTGTTACGGGTCGATTATCGAGAAGATTTTATATGTAAATTATCGTATCCTATAGTTTAAGGCTACATAGCTTGGACTTTCTTTCGATGGTAGTGTTTCAGTGGTTGGCTGGGGTTTGAGCTGCGAAACATGTTTTGTCAAGACAAACCTGTAAGTTAGTAGCTATATTTACTAGGCCAGGATTTAACATATTTTTTTAAAATGAAAATTAACACTTAAAATGATTTAGGATGTCCCAAATTTGAAGTTGACTATTGGAGCCTTAAAAATGTAGATATATGTTGTTTGCGGTATGAGAAATAAAACTTTTATATGGACTAACATACCCATTTTCCTTCTAATGCTAAACTTAACCTCTAGGTGTATATTTCAGATATAAAAGCAAACAATGTTGTTATGGTCTATTTTTATTCCAAGGTGAGTTTTTTATGTTTAGTACAGGCGGCAAATGGTAAAAACAATCGGCATAATATGGAGTTTCTCAAGCTTTACTCACGGTCAGTCTTGATCTTCAGAAAAATGGATTGATATTTGAGAAAATTAGATTTTGAGAGATTTCTTTAAAGCTTCTAAGGTTGACCATAACGAATTCATTTAAAGTCCACAAAATGTAGAAAATATTTTAAAATAATCTTCTTTGAATGTGCTTTAGTTTTTGAGATTTTTGTACTAAGCCTAAAATCACTCGGCCTGTTAACGTAGTAATACAACTTATGGATAAAATATGCTTTTGTTATCAATTGTAAATGTTGTAAAGTAACGGGATCTAATTAACCTCTTTTTTTGTTTTAAATATTTGTCCAAATGACGATATTTCATTTAAACCTTTTAAGGGGACGTTCCCATATTACGCCATCAATTTTTAGTTCATATTTGACCCTTTCCCTTCCCATGTCATCAAATCTCCATATTTTCCTGGTCCTCCCCTCCCTCCAGTTAATGACGTCAAACATTTTCTTATTTTTGTTTTTTGGCATCAATTGTACTCCGTACTTGTAAAGTGTCTCATTAAATTATTTTTTAACTGGGAGTAGATGAAGCATTTATTGGTTTTTCAGTTTTATTCAATAATCTTAATCAGTATTTATGATAAATGTGTTTCCGCTTTATGCAACGAATATTCTAATTTTTCATATAAAGTAATATTAAGTTTCTAATCAAGCTTTTTCAAACGGACTTTTAACCCATTCTGCAATATTATTGAAGGTAGGAATTTTTTGCTCAGATTTACATCAAACTTTTGTCTCTGATGATCTGTATCAACATCCTCTTTGTCCTGCCTATCGATATTCTGGCAGCCTAAAACAGGTTCCTCAACAAGAACCAATACTTTGACTTTGCGGCGAGTCTTAAGGCCTTTTTTCTACTCGAATTTAATGTAGTTTTTCAATGAAATTTTATATGCGCATTCGCGAATTTTTTAGTGAGTATTAAAAAGAAGAATAGTGATACAACAATGTATATCAATGATTCCTTCTATAAATCAACAGTATTGATCGGTGAAGATTAATTCGATTGATTTATGCAGTTTTTTTTTTATTTTGGTGTTCCTTGGACGAAATCAAGCAAAAAGTTCAAAACATATGTCCTAAATGTCTTAAATTTTACACTACAGGGTGGTAAAGTTGAAAGGAAACTTACTTTTTTCGATAATTTGACCCCTTTAGATATTTTTCTGAAAATTGGTACGCAATTTCTAAGCGTTTTTCTTATACACAATTTATATTTTTATATTCTGGTCATTGGCGTTTATGCGGCCTTTAAACTGAATATTTTTTTTTTAAGAAAATGGTACGCCACTGGTTTTTCTTGTAATAAAAAATATATTTAAATTCTTTTTTTCTTTTAAATATATCTTTATTTCTTTTTATTAGTCTCTTGGTCGTTTTTCGCCCGCACGGTTTTCGCAAAAAAAACTATAGTTTTTATTTTATTGCTTTTTTTGCGGAACTGGAAGCTTATAATTTAAGAATGGAAAATTTTCGCTGCTCTTTTCTTTTCTTAAAATAATACAGTTTTTGTATTATTTTATTATTTATTCAAGAAATACTTAACAAGATTCCAAAAGTTCGAAGATTCTTGGGATCTGTCGAATTATTTCACAAGATGCTATAATGCGATGCCGCAATTCCTCCTCATTTTTAATTGAAGTTCTCTAAACCAAATGTTCAAGGTGGCGCCACAGAATAAAATTAAGCGGGTTTAGATCGGGAGGCCGTGGGTGCCAAAGTTGGGTACCTTCCGACTTATCCAACGATTTGCATATGTAATATCTAAATACTGCCGAGCAACTAAACTAAAATGTGTTGAGCTTGTCTAAGCTGAATAGAAACTTCTTTAAGCAGTGCTAGCAAATCATTTACATTATATACTTCTCCAGTCAACCTTCCCAGTTAAGTCGTCGAGGTGGAAAATCAGACTCCCAAATAGCCAGTCAGGTGCGTCATACTGCCCCGAATTGAAAAATCGATTTCAGATTTATTTCCCCATACCTTGTCACAATTGCTTGGCCTTAAAAAATTGATATTTCATAAAAATAATTTGTAAATGATAATATTGAAAAAATAGAATGAGAAATTAAAAATCTAGAAATATTTGGAAACTATTTTTGTCTTTAAATTGAAAATTATGAGCCTTCTCTTATATGTCTTTTGTCAAAAAAACATATAGTACACCTATTCAGATCCCAGTTCCTTTAAAAAATTAGACCTTTGTTGCAAGACCAAGAATGTGTATGAGGTTAAGGACTTTATACGACTACGTATTGTTGGCTATTGTAGCCCATCTCTTCGGTATATTTATCGTTTGTCAGAGCTGGTAAACTATTTTTAAGTTCCTAATAGTCATGCTCTAATTAAAGAGGCCCTAAATAACCAATAACTCATTTTTATATTGTAGAACACCCCAAAATTATTTGACACGTGCCTAAATTGAAACTTGTCAATTTCGCGTTCAACCCCAACCAACCGTCTTCTCTGTTAACTATAGTGTCCTGCTTCCTAGTTTCCCCAACACCAGAAGTTGATAAAACACCAACTTATAAACGTTTTATTAATAATTTAGGTGCTGCCCATGTCCGAGGAGTACAGGCGGGCGTTCTACAGCAGCGCGGCGGACACCCCTTCGCTAGACATCGAGCTGTCACCCCCCGACCTGATCGGAAAAACAGAAATATTAACGGACGAACATCGGGAGTCGTTGTGTCGACATCTGCCGGCCAGAGCCGAGGGTTACGCGTGGACCCTGGTGTTCAGTACCAGCCAGCACGGGTTTAGCTTGAATAGTATGTATCGGAAGATGTACAAGTTGGAGTCGCCTATTTTGTTGGTTATTCAGGACACAGACAATAATGTAAGTTAAATACTGAGATTTAGGTTTGTTATTGAGATTTTTAAACAGAAGCCTAGAGATTAGTTAGTAAAGTTATTTAGTCTATTAAAAGTATTACTCGATTACAAATGTCACTATCTTTTTCATCCTCTAAGTTGTGTGAATTGGAACTTTCCAATAAATTTAATGCCTGTTTTAATAAATCTGAACTTTGGTTAATGAAGTCATAAAACTTCTCTAGAGATGAAGAGTATGGTTTATTAAGCTCACAATAATCAGAAGACTTATACCTAGTTAATAGATTTTCGAGTTGAGACCACCTACTTAATTTCAATTCGAAAGGTAAAATTCATTTTAGGTCATTTTGGAACAACTCATTGTTTTTTAAAAAGACTTTAACATGTAGGTCGCTATCTATTGATATTTGATTAATAATATTTATACGCATCATTCAAGTTTAAAGTATAGAAATATAGTTTTGTATCTCCAACATTTTTTACATTCCACAGGTCAGATTACTCATAAGATCTTGAAAAATTGTCATGAAATGAAGTTGCAGAGGCTTCATTGGCAAGTTCTTTATGTTTTTGTTGTTCACTATTTCTTTCATCTGGAAAAATTTGAGCCACTGCTGAGCCAAACTAATCTTTCCATTTTAACTCTAATCTTAGTGAGCATGACATCAGGTAAAAGATAATCATCTTCACGGATAATATCATTCGGGTCAAAATGCTTGGCACAAACCATAGAATATTGAGTAGGAGCCCAATTATCTCTAGGTATGGCTTTTAACCATTTAATTTTAAGTTGTTTATCTTTGGGGAAGCCAAAAACAGAAATGATTGCCTCGCCTGCTCTTAAACTACTTTTGTAATTAGATTTACATCCGGGAACACAGCAGGGACTGGACTTGGCATGTTTCAAAAGGCAAAAAAATTCTTTAATGAATTCCTAAATATAAATAAAGCTAATAGATTTACCTATACTTACTAATACTATGGGTATTCCTTACCAGATTTCCTCGAAATAGGTTTATAAATAAAACAAAACCTAATTTTTTTTTAATGTGAATAAAGCATTAACCTTGGCTCTTAGGCATAAGTTTCTAGTTTCAGTGGAACACAAGATATTTGCAAAAAATCCCAAATCACACAGATAAGAGCACAACACAAAATTCTTAAAAGTGATATGTAAAATAAACTTGAAAATCGATAAATAGCACAATGACCCACTTAAGAAGCCGGCCGGCTCCACCTGTTTCTGTTTACAAACAAGGTATTTATCTTTATAGCCATTTGTCACTGTTTTTATAGTATATAACACACCGAAACTGACTGGGAGATATTACTAAGACTTAGTAAGTTCTTAATAATAACTTCATTTACTTTCCTTTCCGAAATTTCACTTAAAAACTTAAATTTAAAAGAGGAATTTAAACGATCCCCATGAAGTCCCATGAGAATTGAAATGAAAACGGATCTGAAAGTCATGTGTTATCATTTCGCGGATTGAGTAAAGCCGGCTGTGCCACTATACATGTGGAGTATAAGGTATGCCTGGGATATAACGAAATGGATATTTAAATTGATCAATTCGGATTTATTACCAACATACAGAGTGATTTTCGTACGTAGACACTCGTTCATCCTGTAGTTCCTAAAGGGTTTAGCTGATCTTTTAAAAATTTAGAAACTACATATATTTCTGAAGAAAAATATGCCACATGTTTGCCTTGCATACCAAAGGTTATATACAAAAAAATCTTAAGATGGTATACACAGTCTTTTTAGCGATGTATGCATTAAAGCTATACCGCCGAATAAAAATGTTTACTGCTTGGCCTTTAAAACAAATCAAAACTATCTTTAGAGATAGTTTTGATTTGTTTTAAAATTGTTTTAGCACTAATAAATTGAAAACACCGTCTCTTCTAACTAATCTTTATTTTTAATTGCACAAAAAAAAACCTAGATAAGGACAAAACTACAAATGAAGCTAATTCATAAAAGACATGTCAATGAAAGCGGGACCTAATGTTTTAAAAAGGAGCAAAAACGCAAGAGATGGATGTCAATGCGTTAAAATCTATAAAATGTTTTCAACATGCATACTACCTATTTCTCTAAATTTTTGTGCACGCTTTTGTAGGTTTGCAATTGAGGGTTTTCTTTGATGTCGTCACAATAAAAAAATTTTGTTGAGAATTAGCCGATGGTACTAAATGGGAGGTTTTCATTGGCCCATACATGTCAGTTTCTTTCTTTTTTGACTTTCTTGACTCCTTGCCTTGTGAATTGGGCTTCATCAGTAAATGGCGTTCTGGAAATACTTCTTCGGTGATTTGTTATCCACCTAGCAAATTTCACTCTAGGCAAATTCTTCTAATCTTTGTACCTCTTGTACATTGAAAGAGTATAAATTTTCATTTTTTATAGTTCTCCAGACTCTTGTGACTGTGGTACCGCTATGCTAATTGAACGAAAATTTGCCTAGTGCTAGTGGTGGGATCTTCTCTTACAAGGTTGAGAATATTCTCTTCTTGAACCAGGTTATTAGTACCCATTCTTTCAATATGAACATCATCAGTATTAAAAGTTACGGCAAACGTTTGGTGATTCGAAATTCTCCGATCCGGAAATCGTATCTCGTAATCTTCTATATTTTTCTGCAGCAGCCATTTCTTTACCATTACAGAATCCATACACAAATACGATATCTGCATACTCGACATTTGTAAATACCGTAATTTTTACAATTGAAACGTACAAATTTTTTGCAAGAGGAGTGCTATATTTCGTTCTTTTAACAAGCGAGGTCAAACAAAAACGACATAGCTACATAAATGTCATTTAAAAATATATGTCAAAAATCCCAGACTTACTTGACTAGTTTGAGGCACCAAAATTTATTGAAATTAATTGATATTTTTTTTAGTAACCGTTGGTATACATATAGCTTTCTTGATGTATTCTTTAATACCGCTTAGTTATAGCTTTAATGTATACATCGCTAAAAAGACGTGTGACCATCTAAATATTTTTTTCTACATAATTTTTGGTGGGCCACTCAACATAGTGGCAGTTTTTAGGAAAAAAGTCAAAAAAACTCAATTGCAATGTACAGGGTATCTCACAATTAAAGAGCCCCCTTTCTACGGACAGGTCTTTCAAAATAAGAAGGCCTGTCCTGTTGAAACCAGATGTTTCTATCTAGACAGCTTGTATAGGACAAGAGAACAAAATAGCCAAATTCATAGGTCGTCCTGCAAGAATCCGGCCTACAACTCGAGTCAACAATCCCTGCCCAAACATTGATTTTTTTGATATTGAGTGTAGCTTTCGCTCATCCAGTGTGGGTTTTTTGTCTGTCCAATAACGACAATTTTGACGATTTACCTAAGCATTCAACATAAACGTTAATTCATCAGAAAATAGGACGTTTTCTATTTGTAGAACATTCCTGTGTAGTAGTTCGCAAAACTGGAGTCTTCGATTCAAATCATTTTCGGTGAGTTCCTGAATGATTGTTATTTTATAGAGATGAAATTAAGAGCTTTAAGAACTCTTGACACTGAAGACTGGCTGATTCCGAGTTCTCTAGTTATCTGCCTAGAACATTCATTTTCACCTCTTCACTGAGCGCACTCCGACAATGATTTTTTGTTTGTCTTAAACAGGTATTATCATACCTTAGCAATTATTAAAAAAATACTATTGAATTGAATTTATTTTCGAATTAGATGTTTGTTAAATATGTTTTAAAAAACAGGAGTAAAAAATTAAAATGCATGTGTAACTTGTTAAACCCTCTTATAATAGTCTTTAAAAAAATTGGGTTGTCGTTTAAAAAAATAATCGATGACATCATATCTCACATTTGAGACATCCTGTATAATTTTTTTTTACATTAAAATAAAGGCAATTTAAAATACTAATCGACGTTTTCGAGTTTCCAAAAAAAGCGCTTTTGATTTAGTGAATTTAGTCCAAGTTAGAGATTCGCACTGTATACTCATTACTTAATGTTGTTCAAATACAATTGTTTTATAAAACATGAACACATGAATGTTGTTTTTATTTTACCATGTATTATCCACGAAGTCGGCATTTTCATTTAAATCACCTCTCAACGTTTGAGACCTTTGCTACGCCCCTGGTTCATCGCGAAACATCTGCTTTTTGGCCTTTTCAGAGAAAGGCAACCAGAAAACAAACAAGATTTAAAAAAAAATAATTGCGTATTTTTCACGACCTAATACAAACCTTTTTTTTTTGATAAATTTTCTGTAAATTTGCTATATTTTTATACTAAAGTTCTTCTTTTTTCAGGTATTTGGTGCTTTAACCTCCTGCGCCCTACACGTTTCCGATCATTTTTACGGCACTGGAGAATCCCTACTGTTCCGTTTCACACCCCATTTCCAAGTCTACAACTGGACCGGAGAAAATTTATATTTTATCAAAGGAAATAACGAGTCTTTGAGTATCGGAGCCGGTGACGGTAAATTCGGTCTCTGGCTGGACGGCGATTTGTATTTGGGCCGCACCGAAACCTGCAAAACTTACGGCAACGACCCGCTGACGCCCAAAGTGGATTTCGTGGTGAAAACATTGGAATGTTGGGCATTTATTTCGAGTTAAATCAAAATTGTTACGAGAAAATTTAAATAATGGTTCCACAAATGAAAAGGTGCATATCAAAAAAAAAAAATGTCGTAAAAGACCATACGTAAATACTATAACTAGAAATTGATGCTTGGTAGTGCCGTTGTTGAAGTTTATGGCAGGCTTTTTAGCTGATGAAGAGAAGTTTATTATTAAAAAAAATATTTATTTAAAATAATTATTGTTACCAAAATATCTATTTTCATTGTTATCATTTTTAAAGTATTGTAGCTTGTCATTCACTGTGCTACTTGCTACAACGAATTTTTTTAGTTAAAAATTGCGCATAAAATTACTACTAGTCACGTAAAATGACCCTTTTTATAGTCTCAGATTCGTGTTAATTTAGGGCGGGGAGAAACGTTTGAAGAATATATTTGAGACAATATATTCGACAATAAGTTTGTTTAAAAGTGGGTTATAAGGCGCGAAACGATTGAAGAAGACCAAAGAGCGATTTTGAGCCTCTTTATTCAATTGCTGAGAGATTATATGAATAAGTGTGTCATTTGTTTATTTTTTATAAGGTCTATAAGAATTGACATAAGGAAGAACTGTCAATTTAGGGTAGCACTTAAATATTTAAAGAAAAAAATATATTATAGATAGACAAATAAGGAAGAACGGAATTTTTATTTATAAAAAACACCAAAACACATAATTCTTATATATTATGACAAACTTAAGGTTTGCATTCATAAGTATTCTAATATATATTTCCATTTGCAACACTAATTACCAATTCTGACGAATACCGAATATTAAAGTGAATGTTAGAATGCCATAGAATTTATGTCGATGCTATATAAATGATTACAATTTCGTATTTTTTGGCATATAATTTTGCTTTAGTTTTATTATTCATGCCGGACTGTTAAGAAAGAACGTAAATTTAAAATTAACTAAGAAAAGCTTTGTTTCTAATATAAACGGTGTTGAAATAATAAAAAAGAACTCAAATACAAAAATAATATTAAACGATTAAAGCTCGATGACAATTTTTCATTTTATTAACACATCATTTTAGCCTGAAGAATGCTTTTCTTTTTATTTTTTGCTCTTTCTTTTCTTTACCAGTGGTAAATACAGTGGAAGATTCATTTAATAAAAAGAATATTCATCTCTCAATTTGGAGCATCATCACGCCTAAATAGCTAATGAAATTATACTATGTAATATTGTTAAAAATATTTTTAAACTAAATATATTTCTTCGATTGTTAGATATTTATGGAAATATTGATTTTTTTTTTAATTTGTTAACGAAGGCATTTTAGTCCCTCATATTTATATTTTTTCTTCTATTCTTTTTATCCTAAATTAAGCATTAAATATTTTTTAGATTTTTTTAGTATAAGGTGTTACATATATGTAATGCTAGGAGGTAATGGGTGCAAAAAACACTATTTTAACAAAAAATTGTAATCTAGTAAATTGAAAAGATAACACACACATTATGAAATTTTTTTTTTACATATTTTTGGTGTGGTTAGACGCAAAACTGTCAATACATTACACTTTCTACATTGTGTGCGAGTTGAATTATTAAAATACGTTCCAGCACAACGTGTGCGTTTTTTAGTTTGGTTTTCTCTCAACAACAAGGTGGTCCATTTTCTACTACGAGTAAGCTTGACTTCATTGTTTATCCCTTGTAATTTAGAAGATAGAGATGGAGATCTTCCAGCACTTTTGGAAAGTGCATGCAGTGTATTTACAAAATGTCACTTTCAAGCCCTTGAAAATTGAGAATTTTTTGCTTTTCAATATAAGCACTATGCATTATTGATTGAAACAAAAACCATGTAAATAGTATTGCCAAACATTTTGATCCATTGAATCAGTCCAATCAAGTAAAGTTTGACAGTTGCCGCAGGATAGACCATATTTATTAGTAGCAATATAAACTACAGAGTTGATTCAAGTATAAATAGAACCATAAACTAAACTTGTTATTGTCTAAACCAATTTTGTTTTTCTCTTTAAAGGTTCGTTTTACATCTTCATTGGATATGTCTCATTTAACGGCATCAAATTGAGGTTCAACGTTTTTTACTCGTCTAGTAAGCCCTACTACCTATTAAATGTCTCATTTCCTTTCTTACGAAACGTTAAAGCCACTAAATCAGCTGTCACAGGTGTAATGGAACTGATATATAGATAGCGTTTGTTATGAGTATTGCAAGACAGAACTCAGAAGCACTTATGGGCAATGGCTACGTAAAATATAAAAAGTTGAACCATATTATAGAATATTATTAATCTAAACGTGGAAAATTACGTCTCGGAGGTTTCCCCCGTTTTCTGCTCTACAAAGTGGTGAGATATTTCCAAAACATGTTGCATGACTTTTTGCAAAAAACGCGAATTTCACAGCGAATATTGTTTTTCAGATCAGAGATCAGGTTATTAATGTATACTCTCTTTTTCAAATAGCCATAAAAAAAGTCTGGAGCAGTGAAATCCGGCGAACGCGGCGGCCAATTTACATCGCTCCGACGCCAAATAATGTAAGATCTCCCGTAACAGAACCATGGTACCCCATGCAGTATGGGGCGTGACACTATCTTGTTGAAACCACATTTGAGGGTGGTTTGCCACAACTGGTCTCAAAAGCTCGCTGATAAAGTGCTCTTGGAATCTGCAGTCCATATCCTGCTATTTTCTTTATTTACAAATTCATTTAAATGAAACTTGGCTTCATCACTCATTATCAAATTGTTAATGAAATCATGATTTTCTCCTATCGGCTTTATTTCTTGCACTAGATCGATTTTGTAGGGAAACAGATGCAATGTGGGCCAAAATTCTCTGAATACTGATAGCCCAAGTTATGAAATACGTTTCCTGGTTGATGTTTCTGAACTTCCTTCCACACTCTCACTCAATTTTTCAACAGTACATTCTTGATGGTACGCACTGTACGTGGCCTTTCAACTGCAGGTCGGTTTTTAAGTGAACCTTGTTGCCGAAAATATGCGACTAGGCGATTTATTATTGGTAATTGGCTGAAATAAAAATACAATTTTAAATAAAAAAAATTATAAAGCATTTAAACCATAACGCTTATTATGCGACACCCTATAGTAGTTTAATTTTCCCCACAGCTTATCGCTTTGATCAATATTATCATTGGAAGCCAGATGCTAAAATCTCAAAATTTGTTCAAACCTGTTACGTCTCGTAGCTTCTCGTAATTTCCTCTACAAGATATATTTATTATTGTCTTTATACAAGGTGTCCAAAAAGGGTATCAGCAATGTGATGTTTGCATAAACCAAATACACCATATTTCTATGATCATTTATTTAGGGCAAATTAATGTACAGTCAATAGAAATTTATGAACCAAAAACAATGTTGTTTAAATGGTGTCCGTTGCGCTGAATGCACTCTTTAAATCGAGAACGAAGATTATGTCCCGTCCACACATTTCCCTTAATATTAATCTTATTTGCTCCTGGATATTTTGCTTTAATTGATTTGTATCAGCTGGATTATTCTCGTAGACCTTACTTTTATGGTAACTCCATAAGAAATAATCAAGTGGCGACAGGTCCGGGCTCCTAGGAGGGCAGTTAATATTGCCTCTGCTTGAAATGACTTTATTGGGGAATAATTGTTGAACAGCTTCAATTGCCCGATTTGACGTATGGCATGTCGCACCATCCTGCTGAAACCTGGTTTCTAAGTTAAAACCTTGAAACTGTCGGAGAAATAGTGCAAGAAAATCTTGTAACATTGCACAATACCGCTCGGTATTAACGGTAAGTGCCCGTCCATTTTGTTCTTCAAAAAAATATGGCCCAATTATGCCGTCAGCAGACATAGCAGCCCATACGACCACTTTGGGACTATGAAGTGGACGTTCGTGTTTTCTGCGAGGATTAACGTCAGACCAGTACCTGCAATTTTGCTTATTTACGTGACCATTTACATGAAAATTTGCCTCATCACTGAATAAAATGTTATTGAAATCGACGAATCGTTCCATCATTTCATTGACAAACCCTCGCTTTTAATTCCTGCACTAACTGTATCTTATATGCATGCAGATGCAAGTCTTTGGTCAAAATGTTATGTAAAGATGATCTTTTGAGAGTAGTCGTCTGACTTCGCTTCCGTACAGATAAGGTTGGATTCTCTCTGACTGATTGACATACTCGTTCGATGTTTTCTGCACTTCTTACGATTCGTTGGCGGCCTGGATTATGAATTTTCACTATGGATCCAGTAGCTTCAAACATTCTGATCCATTTTCTAATAACATCAGGGCTAGGTGACAATTGAATATCATGTAATCGGTAATGAGCGCGATATAGACGGCGTGCTGTCACGATTGAATTATTGTTTTGGTAAAATTCACGTACACAAAAAGCGCGTTGCTCTCCGGGAAACGGCTCCATTGCAACTGAAATTCCTTGAACCCGTTTACATTTTGACTTCCACCGTAAGTGGCGGCGTTTCCACGTCTGAGATTAAATGCACAAATATAAAGTGCTGATACCCTATTTGGACACCTTGTATCTAAAAAAATCTCAAATAGGTCAACAACTGATTTGTTTTCAAACATTGAATAATCAGTTTCGGGAAATTGTTTCTCGTTGTATGTGAAATCGGTTAAAATCCAGTTCTGGGAATCAGAAACTTTTGGTTATTGTAAATCAGCTGGAGAGATCGTTATTTCTGTTACTGAGGGTGCGTTATCTTCGTGCAGTTTTAATTGTTCATAATCTTCGTTCGATTGAGTCTGTTCGCTAGAAATAAAATAAAAATTCGGTGGACGGTTCAAATTTCCACATCAGCGTTACTTGCTGATGCGGAAATTGCATCAGCATTCAGTAGCTCATTTATTGCCGTTGACTCATATTGTCAAAATTCCCGCCCTCATGTCTTTTCTCTTGTCTTCAAAATTTTCATCCGTTAAAATAGCCAAAATCTGGTGGTACTATAAAAATTGCCTCTATGAAGTCATTTAACTCGTCTAGTTCGTTAAAGGCTATATCAATAGCTTCTTGAATAGTAAGCCCTTTTTGGAGGGTTGTAGCAAGGGATCTGAAAAAGTACTTTATGCGTAAGAAAAAAATTAAAACATACGCTTTCCTTACTTATCAACAAACTTTCGTAAAGTCTACTAAACAACAGTTACTAAAACATGAAACACCCAAAAGTAAATATGTAAGACAATTTTTTTAAAAATTGAGATAAAATGATCCCGTTACATCGTAGCGCTACATATATCATATAATTGTAGCAAGTAAATGTCTAACCTAATAACTCTTTTACATGGAAAAAATCTAAAATTAATGCATAGAAAAATAAATTATTAACCTGTCTGTTCTTATACTAACAATAACTGAATTTTATAAATTATAAGAGGTATTTTAGTATTTTTTATCGACAAGTCCATGGTTTGCGGATTTTTTGTTCTGTTACGATAATTTAAAACTTTACAATTTCTAAAACTGGTTTTATAAAAACTATAGAGCTACTCTAATTGACGCGCACTGGCTTCTAATACCAACTGACGTGATTGTCAATTAGGAATTCACAGTTTCAGCAACAGAACTTAGATGGCACCACTTTTCCATTACATATATGTAACGCTAGGAGCTAATATAATATCACCCTCTATATAAACTAAAAAACTTAAAATTTACTCAAAATATTAAACTTCGATATACGTCATCAATCGTAAAACATGCAGCGTTGCGGGATTTTACATATTTTCTTTAAACCAAAATATAGTACTAAGCTCTATTGTATGCGAAAAAAGCTGAAAAAAAATAGGTAACCCTAATAAACATTTAAAATGACCATCTCACAACCCAATTTGAAATATATGCGGTATAAAAACATAGTCTATACAAAACTATATCAAATGCAAATAATTTTGGCACAATTCTTATCAACATATAAATTAAAAACATTTAATTTCTTTCGTCACAAACCCTAAACATCTTGGTAAAACTTGTCTAAACTATAATAGGATCATTGATGTTTCCCTAAAACTGCATCATAAAGGTAAGCGTACTCACTTTCGTTTTTACCGGAAATAGACCTTTAAACGACTTTCGACAATCGATAAAATAAAAGATTCCCATTTCAACGGCATTAAACCTTTCCCAGATCCAGAAAATTCTATAAGGCACTACTTAATAATTTCTCAAAAGCTAAACTAAAATCGCTTTTTGGATCTCTTAATAAAAAAAGGACCGATCATAGTTGGGTGTAGGGATAAAATATAACATGATTGTGTTGTAGCAATTAATTATTTACCAGACTGCCCCTCTAATTCGGGACCGTCTTGAAAATGTCTTTTTCCGTCAATTAGTCGCATTTGAACATGCCATATCGTCATTTGTCAATTTACCTTATAAGCTTGTGAACGACTCATTATATACTAGATCACGATTTAGATGGCAACAAGAGCAGTCACGTTGTTGTTAAAGCCGCCATTTGTTTTTGTAGTTTAAATAAGAAAATAAAAATTTTTGCTACATACGGCTTTCGATCATCGATTAGAAAAAATAAATAATACTAGCCTGTTATTATAGCGGATCATCTGTTACATCTCACACGTTCATTGTTCCATTTATGTGATGTTAACTGTTCATTCATATTAGACTTTTATGTAGTAGGCGTATAAACGACTATTATCATAATATTTAAATTAATTGCGTATTACCTAAAGGCAGTTTTTGAGTACCTTGATAATGAATTTAACAAAGTATAATATACGAAATAATATTCTATTTTTCCTAGACGCTGAGCAATGTGCATACAGATTATTTATTTTTCTGATTGTAGAGGGCGTCGATTGGCCCCTCCATTATTTCTTAGTCAGCATGTAGCCTGGAATTTTTTATTGCAGTTATGTACTATAAAATCTTTGTTGGTCGTTTATTCTGTATAAACATTGTAAATAATTTCAAGATGAATAAAATTATCGTATTTTAGAATGTTGGATTTTATTTTAGGTTCCAAATTACCCAACCCTTCATATAGTCTTTCAGGTATAGTCCTTTTATTTTTACTTGAAGAAGCCAAATATTAAGCGACCGCAAAAAAATATATTGAACTCTGCCGCCCTCAGAGGCGTGCCGTTAAAATGAAACGGGTGGGTAATATAATAAAGTTATCTTCATAGTGTCAATTCAGTTTTTTTTATAATAGTTTTACTAAAAAAATTAACTTCAATTGCTTTGATCTGACGGAATTTTTATCAATTCTAAATATGTTTTTGGTTTTGAACAGATTTAGAATTGATACTATTAAAATGTATTATTGTAAAGCTTACATGAGTTGTTTAAACGTTATACAATGTTTTAAGTTAGGGACATAAGGTTTAATTTAAAATACAATGTGGTTTAAAAATTCACCTATTATACAATACCTTTTTATATTAAATTGCCTACTTTTTCGCAATGAATGGTTTTTTTCTCAAGCAATCCGAAATTTATTGTCGGAATTGACAGATACAATAATGAATCTATTTGATACCCAACAACGTGCGTTTTATGTCTATAGCTTTTATAAATTAAATTCCAACATTCCTACATCGCAGTTTTACGTCGGTTGGATGCTCGTTATGCTCTTCACAACGTCAGTGAAGCACCTAGTACCAATCTCATCAAATCTTGGATAAATAAATTTAAAGAAAGAGATTGAAACTATTCATCCTTCTGGAATCGTATGAAATGTACGCACTATTCAAAATTTTGACCGTGTTAGCGATGCAGTTGTCCAATATCCACACAGATCAGTGCAAAAATATGCTGCGGTCCTCCAGTTACATGAATCTAGTTTTTTTTTGTATCTTAATGAAAGACCTTAATCCCTTTTTGAATAGGATTTTGTCGTCAACGGAAATGTCCTTAATTTTCATAAAAGTTATGATATGTATATTGTTTTTTGAAACTAGTATTTGGTATTTTATTTAGCATTCTTGAATGGTTAGATGCATTAGCCATAACAATTACTGAATTTGGATAAATGTTAGATAATTTTGCTGATTAGAAAACCATTTTTCAAATAAGGCCGCAGTCATATCTTCAAGGGAATCAGCTGAAGATTGAAAAATATTTTAGGCAGACAAAAGTAACGCATTTTTAACAAATCCTTCTGTACTGCCAGCATGAAGTATATATAGACTCGTTTGCCTATTGAGCATGGCGTATTCAAAACACAATACGTGGAATTATTAACCCAATGGTATTTAATTACGTCATGCGTAAAACCATGTTTCATCTAAATATATTATATTATTAAGTTTATTTAATTTACGATATAACTTAATACTACGCCAATGCTTTAAAATAATCCAATTAACATAAATGCAATTTTTTTGCTGCGGCATGGGCATTGATCTGCTATTAAGGACCGATGCCGACGCAGATCTATATATCATATATAAATCGGGCGGTCTCTTTGCAAATCCGCCGGGGCATAGTATGCTGCCAGTGTACCGCCATCTTAAGATAATTCTGGGAAAAGAAGCAGGTTTAAAACTGGCCTCGGTCTATCGGTTTTTTCGTCGGCTTTATCGTCATTCAAGTGAGATTAAAAAGACTATATCTGAATTTGAATTGACATTAATAATTTAATGGATAACGCGTAATGCACACAGGTGAATCTTGCATCTAAACGTTATAAAAAAATATAATCTTATTGCATTAGTAGTTAATAAGAAGCCTATATTTTTTATGCTGTTAACATTATTGAATGTGACTTCCAAATTTCAAAAAAAAAACATAAAGTTGAATTTGTTTTTTTCTTAATATTTTGTCCTGTATTTCAGCGACTTTTTTTCCTGAAGTTACTGAAATATAGAACGAAATATGGAGAAAAGAACAAACAGTTTTATTATTCACAGACAATAAGTTTGTATTTCTTCAAGTCAATTTGTACAAGGTTGCAGACACTTTTACTTTGACACAACGATTTTGGTGACCTTTTCGCCACAAATAAATAAAACATTGACCTCAAGGACAAATACGTTGGGACGAATCGGTGTCCACAGATCAAAATGGGTCACCCTGTATACTGACTAGTATAGTGCGTGTTCCTTAATAATAACTTAACAATATACCGTATAGAAGAGTTAGTTTTTTGTTTTTTGGAAAATCAAAATACTGATACCTTTACTCGAGTTTTTTGATAAAATCAGCTAGAAAAGTGATACGAGAACATTTCATGTCTAATTCGAAAACAAGTTTGTTTTTTTGGAAAAACGCTTAAAAATCTCAAATATACAAGCAAATAATGAAATAGGGTATTGATTTTTGATTAATTTTGAAACACCTCATAGAATTGTTTACATTAAAATATCTATACAGGGTAAATAAAATAGACTTGACGATAAACTTAATTCCTTTAAAAAAACAATATATTACGTAAGTATTTCTGAATTAAATTTTGAAGTCAAATTTTACGCATCGGATATCCCATACATCTATATATATAAAAGAGTTTGTCCTGACTGACTGACTCATCATCGCAGAGCCCAAACTACAATAGCTAGAAACGTGAAATTTTGCCAACGGGTTCCTTTTATAATGTAGGCACCGGATAAGAACGGATTTTTCGAAATTCCACCGATAAGGGGTAAAAAATGGAAAAATTGTTACCCGTGACCTCGAGAACTAAGGGGGCGTGGCTTCGGAGTTTGAACGGAGACTGCCCGCACCAACGAGTCAATTGTGGGTTGCATGTACTATCAATGAGGCGAGGCTTCGCATTTTATTTTTGTGTATTGTGGGTTGAATTTACTATTATTGGAGGCCTTCTTCGACTTTTCTTTTATTTTCACGCGAGCAACGCCGCGGCCATTCAGCTAGTATTGACATATATTTCGGAGAAAAATTAATTTAACAAGTTGGTAGGTACAGATAAATTCCTCTATATAATGACAAACACTATAGAAATATGATTTTCTTGTGAAATCGTCACTGCCGCTGATAACGAACTGGTAGGAGCAGGAAGATCTCCGGATCTTACAATACTAGATTTCTTCATTTAGGGTTAATTCATAACAAAAACATAAGGAAATATTAGAGAATTTATAAGTCAGTAATTTTCTTCTTGTTTTTGCGAGTTAATGACTTAGTTCCTTTTCGATACTCCTGTGTGGATAACAATGTTTTCTTTTGATATTATGGTAAACGTTTCTGTAAAATTTGTATAAGCATACGAATACCGACATTTTATAATCAATATATCAATCGCTTGATTATGTTCTATACTCTGTTTCTACAGTAAACTATCCATTTTATCTTTTAGAAATGCAATATAGGTACATAAACATCATTTTGACACAAAAATAGAGATGCCCTTTTTCTGCAGTTTGCGAATCATATAAAATATCACGAACCCAGAAGCACTTTTTCCTGTTACCTACACTTTTGTTCGGCAAAAGGGAGTGAACCGGTTTTATCTGGTAGGTACCCGAAAAAAAATTACAAGTAGGAATTTGCGTATTAGTCCTGGATCTTATCGAACGCCGTCGAGAGATCAAGAAAGTTTGTTCCTGTTTAGTAAAATCGATATACTCTCGTCATCAAGATGCGATACTAAAGTCTGGTGATCTAATGCACTGTGGAATCCAAACTGTTCGGAAGAAATAACCTGTGTCTCAGTCCTTTAGGATTAATCTTTTCACGACTCTACTCATGTCTGCTAAATCTGTAGCTTTTAGGTTTAAGCTTGAGATCAAAATAATATTAGCTGGCAGGGAAAGGAAGACTGCGTTATAAATTCATTGAGCTGCTTTTCGTATGTAGAGTGTTAAGCAGTACGTTATGAATATCGCGCCCTGGTACTTTTTTACTGACGATCATCTTAGGATTTGTAGCACAGCGAGCAGCCGGAGACTATTATTATACACATAGGTCTCCTAATGGACCCGTCACACCCCATCGAGGGTTACCAGAGGAAGATGAATAAACACTTGTTATGTGCTCTTTTATTGGAAGAGGATGAAGAAGAAGAATATTTAAAATTATTAAAGAAGAAACGTCAGAAAACTCAAGATTTCTTTAAAAAACGATCTACAGAAGGCTACCATAATATCTTAATAAGAAATCATCTAAATGAGGATGAAAAGAAGTTCAGAGCCTTTTTTAGACTAAACCATGATCAGTTTCAGTTTGTGTTAGGCCTTGTAAAATCTTGATGATCTTCAAAACATGTCAACGCGATTTGTAAGGCATCCCGTAATCTTCTTAAATCTTACTAAAATCAACTATTCTAAAAAAAAATAACATAACTAAAATAGTATAATCAAGGCTAAATAGAAGGTGCTTTTAGTATACCTACTAAATTAATGTAAATAATTAGGAATTTTCGGAAAATGAGTGTAGATAAAGACCATGTTGTGTTGTGCTTTCATTGGACTCATTATTAGGTAAATTCTGATCTGGATAGTTTTCTGGCTGATATTTTGAATCCATATGGGAGCGGGTGATTGTGTGTTTCCTTTAAGTGGAAACAAGTAAGTGTCTGCAGTTGAAGATGATTGAGAATTTGTTTGAGTTGGCAATAAGCTACTGCTTGCTTGCTTAAATGATTGAGGATTTGGAGTTAAAAATCGTTGATTGTTGAGCTGTGCCAAGTTTTCTGTTTTTATCTTTGAAATAATTGTCTCTTATGTTTCTCCAGCGGACTTTACAGTCTTATATATATTTATGTATATTTTACTAGCATTTTCTATTATTGTAAACTTTTTTTTACAGGTTTATGGCAACTGGTGAATCACTAAGGTCATTATCCTTCGCCTTTAGCATATCGAACTGTTATATTTCAACAATTATTAAGGGCACCTTACAGGCATTACGTGATCATTTGCATCCAATATTTTTAAAAGCTCCAAGCAAAGAAGAATTAAAGCAAAATGCCTTGGACTTTTGGAAAAAATTGAATTTTCCTAATTGCATTTTGGCTATTGACGGTAAGCATATAAGAAATATTCTGTCCAAGCAAAAGTGGCTCGCTCTTTTTTAACTACAAAGATTATTTTTCAATTGTTTTAATGGCCTGTGTGGATGTAAACTAGAAATTTGTATTTGTTAACGTAGGAGCATATGGTAAAGAAGGCGATAGCAGTATATTTTCACAATCTGAAATAGGAAAACTGACGCACTAGGGAGCTTTGTTTCCACCAGATGACCGCCTGCCAGGCTCTGACAAGATTTTACCATATGTTCTTATTGGCGACGAAGCTTTCCGTTTACATAAACATTTTTTAAAACCATATAGTCGACCCTCCGCTCGCATTAATAGAAATACGGCCATATTTAAGGGCCCGAAGGGTTACCGAAAATGCATTTGGAATTTTATGTCGAGTTTTTCGAATTTTTTTACACCAATAAATTTAAATACAGACACCTGCGATAACCTAATAATTGTTGCTTGCTGTCTACATAACATGCTCCGAAATGCATATTTGGAAAAAAACAATTCGACCTATTATAATTTTGATTCAGATCAGGTACCGTCGCCCTATATAACATCTTTTACAGGGCATGGAGGGTTTGCCCGCGGAGATGGATTTGAGGTACGGGATCAATTTATGAAGTTTTTTAATGACGAGGGACAAGTTAGTTGGCAAAATGTCCATATTACTAGAACTAGGAGTAATCCGAATTAAATATTATAAATAAAAAAAATTCAAGTAAATACCTACCGTTTTTTTCCAACAATACTTCTATTTTTTCCCATATTGCGTCCTTAATAGCCAAGTTTTTATAGTCCCGTTGCTCGGGATCATATATCGCACTATATTTCCTCACTTCCTCAATTAGTTTTTCATCCTCAAAAGCAGAAAATTTTGGCGCCATAATAATAAAAACAATAAAAACATATGCTTGCTTGTACAACGGCTGCGTCCAGACTGAGACACGTCCCAGTAGATCGTCAGATGCAGACCGACGGACGCCGGGCAGTACTGCTAGGACGCACAAGCAGAAACGGATACAGGTAATCTCATTAGCCCAGGTAAATGCGACCAGCGGTTGTGTTACCCAATAATTTAAACCTAGCGCACCAGAGTGCAGAGTGCACTCTCTTCGATAACGTGCTCTCCAGTTTCGTCCTCCTCCCAACACATTCATTCCGAGTTGTTCGCAATGCCGATGGTGTAAAATGGTGCCTTAAATACCAGTGTTCCGTTAAAAGAGACTTGTCACTAGCCGAATTTTGCGTTTTTTAAAGCGCAGTTGATTTCTGGTGAGATAGGCAGAAAGCTCGCCTATGTGTGCCTCAGCCAGTCTCATGCGAGATGCTTTAGTCCATCTTCGGAGAGTCCACTTGTCCAGCAGACTCTTCATTGATGCAATTGCTACTCACTTAGCTTTACCGATTATGGGTTCAGACCTCACCGGCCTTTTCGCAGATCCCAGTCTAGCAAGGAAGTCCGTTTCCTCGTTTCCATGTTGGCAGGAATTCCCAGACAAGCTGAACCCTGCAGCTCACCTTTACCAGTTCCTCCAGAACCTTTATGCACTCCAATGAAAAGTGTAGCAACTTGTATTGCTCAACTCTTAAGGAAAGATTGCAGGCAAAATCGATAGAGATTCAAATTTAAATAAGGGGAAAATTCCTAAACTGTCCAAGTTCATGAAGATAAACTATCTGATTTGTATAAACAAAATTAATTCCACTTAAAAAACTATATACTTATTGTACTTATCAATAAGTCTCCTATTCACGGCTTTTTATATAACTCCTGAAATACTGTTTTTTTAGAACATATGGTACCTGTTAACCTTTCACGCTTTAAAACGCAGCGCAGAAAAGAATAAATAATTGATAATATTCAAACAAATCTGTCATTGCTGTCATTTTTCTTATGAGGTTATATTATGGGGTAGTAATAATCATGTTAAAAAGAAAAAAAATGTCTTAATTTACATCGTCCAGTATGCTATAGATAAATTTTAAGCTTGTACTTAACTACAGCAAAATTAGGACTTATCACTGTTGCCATTTGTCTCAGCCTTCTCTGGTCCATATAGCAAATAACATTTATGTAATAAACAGATATTTAATCACATTCCATTTACAACTTTTGTTCACTGCATTTCTTTGCAACCTAAGTAAGAAATTTATGTTTGGGTCATATAAATGACATGACTAAATGTTTTTTTTTTTAATAGAATGGGTTTCGATTAAGTGGAATAGAAATAATATATCAGAACATAACTTTCTTAGGCTTATATTATTAATAATCAAATATTTTGCTCTTTATAATAAATAAATCACATACAAAACATTAATCACTAAATTAAGGCTGCAATGAAACGGAACGGGAAAGCGTGCTTCCAATAAGCGTCATTACATCATTAAAATTAGTGAATTTTTTTATTCACTTAAAATCCTCAACACGTTTAAGTCCTGATACAAATGCTAATTGTTATGATTGCGAATAAACTAGTTTGGACTACACTGACAATAAATTTATGGCTTAACATACTTGCCTACAAACTAAGATATAAAACAACGTTGTAACCGATTTTTTCCTAAATTAGAAGAAAAATTATTGTTGGAATGAATAATAAAAAATATTAATTTGAGGTTGGCCTGAGCTTATTATGATTGGGGGAAATAAACAGAACAAGGTGGACTCCTAACCTAATGCAGCCACTTTAATAATACAAAGCATAATGATATAGTAATTTTTTATCATGTTATACACTTAGAAGTAACTTTTATAAAACACTTAATATCCTTAATAACTGTGGTACATTCCATTGACCTAAAATCCTAAAACAAAAGCAAACAGTCAAAGAATGCTTGCAATAACTTGAAATATTTCAAACTTTAAATCCTTTATCCCCCTCCCTCCATACATTACCTAATTGCAAAAAAAAAAACATAAACCAAACCCCAGAGATTCCAAGTGTTCTGTACCTAGTTTGCAAATAACTAGCATGCACAGTTGTCCTTGTTGGCCTGTTGGTCGTTGGACAAATTGTTGCGTCCTGGTTGGGACGGTTTATGTTGCACCCCAGACTCTGCTGCGTTTAAGTCTAACCTGCCATCTTGTATGCTTTGGTAGATCTTTTTAGCCGTTTCTAGGAACGCCTCCTCCACATTGTCTCCACTAAAAAAATAATGCAAACAATAACAGTGAAAATTAGGTGTTTTAAAATGTAAATCTTTTTGATTCTATTGAATCTTTCAGTTTTATCATTGTATTTTTTTATATAACAGATTTTTATATTTTGCAGTTATTCATGATAATGATAATGTGTTGGACATATTTTTACGTACGTTTATATTGTAAATTCGTAAGAATATCATATATAGAATTGAATTTCTAACAGCAAGAAAATCTTTATGACGACAACATATTATGACGGCAACAAATTATTCGTCAATAAAAGAAAACACTCAAAAACTACAACTCTATGAATACAATGTTAAATACATAAGATGAACAAATGTCCTGTATTAGCTGGAACAGGCTTCATATTTTTTATACAGCCCTATTGACATTTGAAGTAGTGTTGGGTAAATTAAATTATTTACTAAATTATTAATATCTGACATTCGAATAGTTTTGACAATTGATTAAATTATTCAAAAATCAAATCATATAAATTTTGGGGTCGCGTATCTCGATACTGCAAATGTTGTAAATTAGCGATCGTTTCTTTAACCTCTTAAATCTTGTTTTCCAATTTAATTTGCATGAGTGGCTATAATAAGGAATATTTATTTATATTAAAAAAGAGAGAAGTAAAATAAAAATTAATAATATATCTTTATGTTCAT
Source organism: Anthonomus grandis grandis (assembly GCF_022605725.1). Taxonomy (NCBI): domain Eukaryota; kingdom Metazoa; phylum Arthropoda; class Insecta; order Coleoptera; family Curculionidae; genus Anthonomus; species Anthonomus grandis. The sequence continues at coordinate 12,575,234 of NC_065558.1, forward strand.
ATAAAATCATATTTTAAGTGAAATCTGCTGTACAATTATTATAGCCGAATGCCAACTTTTACTGCTATACATTGGGATTTTACATCTATTTACAGTATTACATACATATTGCAATATTTTCACTAAGAATCACTGAAAACAACATTTAAATAATTTGACAGAACAACATTTAATATTAAAAATATATAAAAGTGCACAAAACAAAACATACACACCATTCTTATAAAATTAAAACTATATGACCCAGATACATAATTTGACAATTACATTTTTATTTCAGTTTAATATCTAATAAAATAGATAAAACTTCAAAAGCAAAATTTGGATACTTGAAAATTATTTTTAAAACATCACTAGAAGAACAATTGGATCAATTATTTATTTTTCAAAAGATGCAAGCATTTGATTTTCAGCTGAGTTGTGGGACTACTTAATACTTAAATACACAGTAAAACAAAAACAAAATTATGTCAACAACCTGGAATATAATTTAAAATTATTACAAAAATGTGGACCACATAAAAATAAAATGCCAGTATTAGATTGTAAAATTAAAAAACCAAGATTGAATTTAAGAAATGAATGGTCAAGATTAATATGCTATTAATATTAATAATATTCTGCCTTAGCATTTTATTTGCATATTGCAACACTAAAAAAAGAAATTGGCCTCTGCCTGTTATGCTGTCAGTTTTGTTTCCAGTGAAATAGAAAGAGATTCAGCAAAAAAATGTTTATTTTGCACTAGTTGAGTCACATCTGACCTATGGTATCCAATTTTGGAGTTTTGCAGGTATCTGTTTCTTGCAGACGTTTTTTGTGTTGCAGAAGTAGACTGTATAATTTTTGTCAGAATTGCTTCATAAGAAGTACAAGGGGTTTAATGACTCTCATACAAATGCACATACAAAAATATTTAATTCCAATATCTTGGGTCTGTGCATCCACAAGGGTGCTCTTACAAAACATTCAATCATTTATAAGATTATCATCTTTAAAATATAAGAATATTAGTAGTGATAAGCAGTTTAGTTTTAGAAGTTTAGTAGATTTGGAAAAATGTTGTTTCATGAAGGCATATTATAGCTTAGATGAATTTTATAAAGACTAGATACTATTGTGATGGAATCTTTTATTTGCATTTGATCATAGTTGTCTACTTTTATATTATTTTTGGCAACTCATTTAATTGGTAATAGATTTAATGATAATATTTGTTTGTCTTAGTAAATTGTTTTTTATTATTTTTTTTCTGTTTTGCATATTGGCTTTATTATTGCTACAATTTTTATTCTTTTGTTTTTCTTACAGCTTTGTAAATGAGGGTGTCTTTGTACAATAACACATTTTTGAATTTGTGTGTCTTTTTTAAACATTACTGCATTTTTTCACTCAGTATTAATAGTTCAGTAAATATAAAAGACCCATGTTAATTTTTTTTTTAATATACAAATTTAAATAAAAAATTTTAACCGTAATTACAAATAACCAAGATTGCTTGTAATTATGTCTTTGCTCTCTATCAAATGAACCAGAAGCCACTATAATAATCTCCATAAATATTTGATTTTATTCAAGTTTTTTTTGTAAAATAACACTAAATAAATAATACTTACTTTGGGCCTTTTTTCATAATTCAATTTTAAATATTATTGATTAGAGCATTATAATTTATCTAGGGAATAATATTATATTACAGGTTTATAATACTGGAGTCTAAATTACTAGCTTGAATTCTGGGACTTAGTTTAATAGAAATGAATTCAGCATCTATGTAGATTTTTTAGACAGAAGCAAATATAATATTTGCATTGATGAATAATATAATTTTGTTTTTAAATATCCAACTTAAAGTACAACTTAAGCCAAATCTACAAATCTAGCATCAAACAGTTCCACTGATTTCTCCAGTTTTGATTCAATGTAATATGAGAAATAGTATTGATAACTATGTGAAAAAAAATTCACCACTTCAAACATAATTCCACCAATTCAGGTGGTAACATTCAAATGAAATATACAGAAAAAAATATGCAAAAGTTCAATTTTCCTTCATATATTCCCATCTCTGTCTGAGGTATCAAACATGTATTTTTTTATATTTTGCTAAACTAATCACAACAAAAGATAAGATAGTAATATGAAAATAATTACAATAACTCATAACTCAATGAAAAAAACTTAATTTTAAGGCTATATTCAAGGAAGAATCAAATTTATGTTACTTTAAAAATAAAGAGGAATAAAATATTCAATTATTGATAATCACTTACGTTTTAGCACTGGCTTCAACAAACAACAGTCCATTCTCCTCTGCAAATTTACTAGCTTCCTCATAAGTAACATCCCTCTGACCCTCAAGGTCACACTTGTTTCCAATTAGGAAAATCACTGTGCTAGGATTAGTCAAGTTCCTTGTATCTGTCAACCAGCTGCTTAAGTGATTATAGGTGGACCTCCTGGTGATGTCATACACCATCAAAGCTCCGGCTGCTCCCCTATAGTAGGACCTAGTAACAGCCCTGAAACGTTCTTGTCCTGCAGTGTCCCAGATTTGTAACTTGATTTTCTGTCCTGAAACTTCAATGATCCTGGTCCCAAACTCTACCCCTATGGTGTGTGGACAATCGGCCATAACTAAAATTTTGTTTTCAAAATTTCTGTTTATATATTCTATGGAAAAATGTTACATTTTTTCTCTGTGAATTGGTGCAAAAGGCAGGACTTGCCCACTCCCATGTCCCCTATAATAATATACTTGAAGATGTAGGAATAGTTGTACGGTCCCGCCGACATGTTTCTAAAATAAGGAATTTTGTTAAATAATTTATTTCAATGATAAACAATCATAATGAGCAATAATTATAGGTGGTTACTATAAATATCAAACAAGCATAAAAACGATAAAAGAAGCTATCTTTACCTTTGATGTAGTTATTGATTTTAATAATTAGCGAAATATTTAGTTATCCAATTGTTACAGGATCGTGGCAACGCGTATTCTGCGAAATAAGAGGCGCAATTTGGCAAAAATCAAACAATAAAAATTAGTAAAACTGGGTGGCCATTCCACAACACAAAACACCAAACGTCAAATTAATAATCTGTCTGTCTTCTGTCACTTTTGACAACTGTGAAGTAACTGTCATTCAAGACAGAGTGGCCAAAGTGTTTCCTTTTTTTTGGCCCGTCTCAAGGATACTAGAATTAAAAAAGAGTGATGTGTATGCTAAGCGTGCGTAATAAAATATGAATGATAACTGGGTTCGCAAAGTAGCCACGTTGGCGCTGGTGGTCACATGTGTACCACACTCTGATTGGCAGAAATTCACTTTTGGAAAATGTAAAATTGAGCTGGGTCAAGGAAACTATAGATCCTTCTAGTCTCCCTGAGGAACATAAAAACATGCACTCATGCAGACTAGCCAAGCGAGGTACCCTTCTGACCATAGATTAATACTACTTCTGACTAACAGCGCCGAGATGCCTACTTTACGAACCCAGTTATCATCTTCTTATCCTTTTTTATAAAGGATTTTGCTTCTCTCAGGCAATTTTCCAGCAGATTCAGGTGATTCGGGAAATCCGTCGGGTATGTACTGTTCCTTGAATCGAAAAATTTACATTAGCAAATTTTTCAATGCATCGTGGGAGAGGCGCTCACGCATCCGGCTTGGGATAGGTTCAGCTACCACCAGCAAAGGGTAGAGATAAGTCTCGAAAAGTGGTTTGAAGGATAGGAAAGAACAAAGAAAAACGGCATGTTGACTGGGTGAAAGGTGACGCGTAAGTGCGAACCCAGTTATCGTTTAATTTTAAGTGTAACGCGTACTCATTTGGGAATCGCTGAGATCAGTCTCCTTACGTCTAGTCTCCAAGATCTCTGTGCCATTGTAAGTTTATTTTTTCATTGCCATAGCAATAGTATGAAGTTAGCTGATGATAATAAGCGGTGCCTGGGTAAGGCCTGAACTTACTGGCCGAGGACGAAGATAACCATCGTAATTTAGTTCAATTTTGTATCTTCGTTCAATTTTGCGTACGCGTCACCTCATTTGGAAAGTGTGCAGATCATTCTCCTTACTTCCAGTCTCTTCGGCACCGTTTGAGTGTTTGTTGCACAGAGCACATTATGTCGCAGTGTTGCCATTAATGCCGAATATTGGATAGGTTATGTGGTTTATATCGAAGATTTATATTTTTAAGTCTAGTAGTTCACTTCCGCGTCATCCTTCACCCAGTCAACACGTGGTTGTGCTCGTCAATTCCTATCCTACGGATTCCTTTCCTTAACCCTTTCCTACCCCTTGCCGTTAGAACAACGTGCACTTCAGAATTAAACTTTGTGAAAGTTTCTATCCCACTTCCACGTTATCCTTCATCCCATTAACACGTGGTTGTTCGTTTTTCCTATCCTTTTAATCCGTTTCTCAGACCCTTCCCAACCCCTTGCCGGTGGTAGCCGATCCTATTCACGCCGGTAACCAGGCCGGATGATGCCGGATGCATCGTGGGGGAGGCGACTTCGTGCATTGAAAAGTTTCGATTGTGATTGATAATTTAATATAGTGAAAGAGTCGATTCGGGGAACAGAGTACATACCCGACGGTTTTCCCGAATTTTCAAATCGTGCTGGCAAATTGCCTCGTAGCAGAGCCATCAATTGAACAGAACAAACAAGTCTAATAGTTTCTAAATACTGAAGTCAATCTCAACCAAGGGATAACTACAAAATGAATGTTATATAGACGGTTGTTCGAGTAAAGGCAACTCGTGGTCATATTTTCTTATCTGTAAGAACTCTGTAAGAAGGAAGGCTAAGAAAATTGGAAAGTTTAAGTTTTTCATTATACTCTTAGGGGTATTAGGTCTTACTTAGGTGTACTTATTGAAAAATATTGTTATATTTATATTTTTTTTGCAGAAACCTAAAATTAGAAAATGTTGCTTTATAGAAATGACAAAATTATTTAAATATAGATTATGTTAATTTTTCGACCAAAAAATCAATGTAAAACTTTCCGTTATGAATGTTTTAGATATGTTATAGTCAAGATATTGTGAAATTATTTGCCCGATATTTTAAAACTACTTACGGGGAACCTGTCAGCAAGGCTCCTGATTATAAAATTGACTATAAAGTCTGGATTTAAATTCCATTTGGTTGTCTTTGTTAGACCTATTTAATAAAATTTACGCCTTCCTAATAGAAACTCTTTTGGCCCTGATGGTAGTCCATCTGTTTTTCTTATAAACTGTGCATTTAGTCTAATGAGTAAACCTTTGCATCGCCTTTTCAATCTTTGCTTAACATCAGGCAAATTCCCTGATTATTGGAAAGTAAATTGAAGATAAAATGGATATTTGTCGAGGTGTATGTATTCAGTCTGTAATTGCTAAACTGTTTGAAGGTTGTTTTCTTCAATTTTCATCGCAGTGTAAGCGACTGCTTATAGTGATTATTAAGATGGTTTTTCTCAGTGGTAAGACTTTGGTCAAATGTTGTCAATTTTTTTTTTGATATTGAAGTATCTTTAGGTGTGCCCCGGAGCAGCATATTGGCCTTTTTGATCTTTTTTAACTCGTTCATAAGAGATTTGAGTAATGTAATTGTTCATTTAAACTATATTGTCCTTACTGACGATTTTAAACTGTATAAACTCATTTATAAGAGAGCCATATCTTGATGCTGAGCTACTTCAACTATTTAGATGTAGATGTAAATAATATTGCTGAGTAGTGTAATAGCAATAGTCTGGAACTGAATGTAAAGAAGTTTGTATGTATTTGGTTTGGTCGTTCTAATAAAATTATTAATTATCATTACACAAACAACAATAATATCAGTTGATTCATAATTTGAATATTATTAACAAGTGTTATTCTTATTTAATGAAGGTTCCCACAGGTCATAAAATAATAATTTTCAAGTGGTAACTCTTAAACGCTTACATCATAAGTAACCCATAAATTCCCATGATACTGTTTTGGTCTTAGGCTCCTTTTTGATGAAATGCACTTATAAGCACTTTTTTACCTATCGAGCAAAACAAACTGGTAAAAAGTCACGCGGTCAACGTTACTTTCGATCTTAATTGTGAGTCATTGTCGCGGTCGCAGTGAGAAGTTGCTCACAGAGTTTTTCCTGTTTCCATAATGACCCGCTAACCCACTAGACAATAAGTTAAAATCAGTTCCATCTTTCGAAACAAATTCAATAATAAATAGGTATTCTGTTTTGTACTTTTCCTTGTCTATAAATAAATTTGCAATGTATATACTTATAAAGGTAATTGGTTACCAAATATTTTGCAGTTTAAGAAATACTTGATTGAAAAGGGAAAATACCTATAAATTAATTCAAATTTAACCAAAAACGAGAAAATGGGACAATATACACTCAAGGTTAAAAGATACTATTTAATTTACGACACACTCGTGCACAATTTTGACAGCACAAGAAAATGGCAGTGCTACACTTTCATTACAAATGGAAAACGTTATAAGTTTAAAACGTGTACCTTTCTGTCGTTAAACATATGATTTCTGTCAAATTAAACTAACAGAGGAAAGATATGCTGACATCAGTTTGTTTACGTTTTCATTAATAATAAGATTTGTCTACATCTTGCTGCTTAAACCCGATTTACAGTCAAAACACCCGATATGGCAACCCTAATCAAAGATATCAAACTGCCAGAAAATGTAATAAAAAAAATCTTATTTGAAAAACATATAGATTTCATAAATGAATATGGCAAAGACAACAATGATTTCGAGTATGGAATGTCGGACTATTTACGGGTTTCTGGCATGTATTGGGCTCTCACCTCATTAGAGTTAATGAATGCTGAACCCCTACAAGGCAAAGACCCCATTGTGGAGTATTTGAAACAGTGCCAGGATACAGAAAGTGGAGGAATCAGTGCTTGTGTGGGTCATGATCCTCATATATTACACACCCTCAGTGCTGTTCAAGTAAGCTCAATTTTCTTATCCTTTTAAATTTTAACTAATTATTTGTTTAGGTTTTAGCTATGTATGACAGGCTTGATGCAATAGATACAGAAGGTGTAGTAAAATATGTCCAAAGCTTACAGCAGCCTGATGGCAGTTTCTCAGGGGACAAATGGGGAGAAATAGATACTAGATTTTCATTTTGTGCTGTAATGACTTTATCATTGCTAAAAAGAATGAATGCAATTGATCTGGACAAAGCCATACAGTTTGTGGAGAGTTGTAAAAACTTTGATGGTGGTTTTGGCTCAAGACCTTTCTCTGAAAGCCATTCTGGCCTAATATATTGTTGCATAGGGTTTTTTTCTATTACCAATCGATTGGATTTGGTAGACCGAGACACTTTAGCCTGGTGGCTTTGTGAGAGACAGCTACCATCTGGAGGACTGAATGGCAGGCCAGAAAAGTTACCAGATGTATGCTATTCATGGTGGATACTTTCATCTCTTACTATCCTGGGCAGGTTACATTGGATTGATGCAGAGTCTTTGAAAAACTTTATTTATGCTTGCCAGGATACAGAAACTGGTGGTTTTTCTGATAGGCCAGGAGATGTATCTGATCCATTTCATACAGTATTTGGATTGGCTGCATTATCACTATTGGGGCATGAAAATATCCAAAAAGTAAATCCCACTTATTGTATGCCACAACATGTTATTGATAGATTAGGACTTAAACCCCAAATATTAGAGAATTAGTGTTTGTTAATGAAGATTCAGTTTTAAGTATTATAAGTATGTGAGCATTTATTTTAAAATAATATATAAGTGTAAATATACTGGTCGCATAACTTAGACAATTATATATACAATTAAGTCTACAATTTTAGGTGTTAAATAAAACTTTGTAGATTTGATATAGGTATATAATGATAAATTTTAATAAATCAAGTTGCTTTACAAACAGTTTTTTATACTATTATTAGCTTATAATATATTCCAAATATAATAGAATGATTTGTTCTGCAAGTAATCATTTTAGATATATTATAACAATAATATGTTGATTGCCAACCAAGTGATCTTACAATCACAAAGCAATGTCAGCATGCATCATTGTGCATTTTTGAGAGAGTATTAATTATAAAAGAAAATAAAAACTTTAAAATGAATAAAATAGGAAAAACAAATCCATATTTTAAATCAAGATTTTATTGAAAAAGTTTATTTTGGAAGTGGAGTGAATCATTGTATAAGGGAAGGCATCTACCCAAGTGGCTTTAAAATTCAAAAGATCATACCAATTTTTAAAAAAGGATGTAGAGATGATTTATACATTATTACATTATATATATACATTTGAGTTTATACATAAGCATTTTTATTTTTAATTAACATATCATGCACACTGCTAAAAAATTAAAATCTGCCACTTTCCTTTTAAGAAATATGAAACCACTTGTTGATAAGTCTATACTATTGATAGTTTATCATGCACTCTTTCACTCTCATTGTGGTTATGCAATTAAGAAAATCTAAGAGAAGTTTTTCACTACAGAGGAGAGTGATTCATGAGATCCAAGGTCTCAACTACAGAGCTGATGTAGGGTGATTTTTTGTTAAACTCAACATTTTAACTCTTTCCTTATTAATAGCTACACACATATTAAGGTGTCTAGTTTACACCAAACAAAATCTTAATCAATATGAAATACAAATTAACTGCCATGATCACAATACTAGACTAAAAGAAGTCTTAAGGGTTAATTATGTAAGACTTAATAAATCATGTATAAGTAGCAATTTTTAATTAAGTATACATTTTTGAATAATATGAGTCTTGTAGGCACCATACTCCAGACACCGTCTATAGATTACAATAATCTATAGAGGGTGCTCCAGACTATTAAAGCTATACTCCATATAGGAGGGAGAAATGGTTCTATCAGAGTTTTATAGATAGTAATACAAGACAAACTGCTTGTTTTAGAAATTCCCCGAATAAATAGAATTTGTGAATCAAAAATCTATTTTTTTTAATATATAATTATTGTGGTCCCACTTCAGAGGTTTTGGTCAATAATTATACCAAGATACTTTGACTGATTTCTTTGATAGGAACATTAAAGGAAACTATTATTATTTCATTAAAATTTACGTTATTGATAAAATCCATGGAGACACAATTACATTAGAATAGAATACAACAAAGGACAGAATTCAACAAAACTGAAGTAACAAAAGCTCAACACAAGCTGACACAACCTAAAACCCAATATTACAATTCGCGCCATTCGCGCTCATTTATTTTTGTGAAATATACAGATCGATCCTTTGATTGGCCAATTAAATTGAAGATGATGCCGACGTTTAACGAACTGAGCCGGACAGACCCGACCGTTTTAACCTAAATTCCCACATAAACCTGAAAATTTCCAATATCACATGTGGAGGGCCGGCAAGTGTTTTAATTTTTAAAGTTTTTTTTTTGTGCTCGAAATAACATAATAATGACCAAAGTTCCTTACAAAGTGGGTAAGTTTGATACCATTTATCTCCTAATGTATATATCTTGGTACTCTCCTCTCTACAATGGTATTCTAAGGGTTTTTAAACTTCTTAGAAAAATAGAGTTTGTATCCAACACCAACCTCTTTCTAATATAATACTCCCATTATAGCAATACTCTGTACTAATATTGTAGTAATTTAGATAGTAATTTTCAAACTTTTCCTTAGCTGACCTTAAATTGGCCGAATGGGGTCGAAAAGACATAAGCCTCTCAGAAAACGAGATGCCTGGCTTAATGGCACTCCGTAAGAAGTTTGGACCCCAAAAAATCTTAAAAGGGGCCAAGATTGCCGGTTGCCTCCACATGACCATCCAGACAGCAGTTTTGATTGAGACTCTTATCGAACTAGGGGCTGAGGTAAGATTATTACAGGTTAAAGACATTTTGTTCTGTAAATTAATTTTTAAACCTCTACCAAAGTTTATCGGCTTGAGCATCTTTCAAAAAAAATTTTAAGTTAAGAGGATTTGCATGTCTAAAAGAGAGTTACCAAGCACACTTGGTTATCTAAAGGTTATCACTTTGTTTAAGTATTTCAATACATGGGGTTTAAATAACAATGACATTGCATTAATTTTGAACTAAGTACAGACCAACATACATAAAAGAATATATTATAAATAAGATAATAAAAAATTTTTTTATGTAATTTTTTTTTTTTTTTAAATAATTTGTTGACCAGAATATTACATAGTGTTCAAAAATAACAATTTAAACCCTAATTAGTGATTTACCTAGTGGTATTAAGGGTAATATTGTAATATCTCATCGGCAGAACAAAACCTATATAATAGAGATTAATAATAATTAAGTAAAGCAAGTATCCTAAAATGGAATTAAGTATATAAAGTAGCTCAAAAAGTATGAATTATATAATCACATTTTATTTTTTATCATTAATTTAGCGTCTACATCTATTTTTTTATATATTGATTTTTTATCAATAATAAGAAAAGTGTTCTTTCCAATTAAGGTTTTCATTTAATGTTGGACCTATAGAGACCTATAAATATTTTATAGAAAGATTTTTTTATGGAACTCAAGTAATTTTTTAACATTGTGGCTTAAATTGTGGGTTATGAAAGAATGCAAAAGAGGTATAAAAAATTATTTTATATTAAAACTCTTAACTGAACAACTCTGCATTATTCAAAAATTAAAAAAGTAAATATTTTCTTTGCCAGTCAGTAACATGCTAACTATATTGTAACTTTTTCAAGCTCGTAAAACCCACAATGCTGAACTATGAGGAAAATTAACTATTGAAAATTTATTCTGTATGTATTATTATATTTATTGGAAATGTGATATACACATTACATGCCATCTTAAAGAATGTTTATTCTTTGTTCAGTTAGTTTTTAATGATATCAAATGAAAAAAGGTTTTATTTCAGAAAAAAGTATGTTTTAATTTACAAAGCTTGAGTATGCAAAGCAATATCATGATGATCCAACTGACTAGTATTCCTGAAGTTAATATTTTATTCGTAACATTAGGCTTAAGATTCAAATACTTACAGCTAACTAAATTACAATGGTATAAAAAGTAAAAAAGTACAATACTAATTTTTTGTTAAATCTTCACTTTGCTCACTCTTAATATTCACCCACCTGTTTTTTAGCTATAGTTTTCATCTTTCTCTATTTTTATCAAACTTTTAACTTAAAATCGATGCCTAAGCCCAAAAATGTATTTGCTTTATGAAACCCAATAGGATTAGTATCCAAATGTATATTGTCAAAATTGCATTCAAATTAAAAGATTTGTTACCTGAATACTGATTAACCATTTTTCTGTGAGTACCAATTCATGAAAAATTTGCAAGAGCAAAGGTCTTTAGTGCAATCTAATTGATACCTTTTCATACTAATGTCAGCTATAAGTTGTATATGCAATTGTTTGATGCAAACACTTTGGTTATCCAATACGAGCCAGGATGAATTCAAAGCAGAGCTTCCTGCTTTATCAAATATTGTTCTCCCTAGGCACATTTTTGCTAATGATTTATAGCGCTGTGAAATTCACGGATTTTTCGCTGCCTCTATCGCTGGATATGCCGCGGTCTTCTGTCTGTCATCTACCAACAGAATTTAGACTCTTTTAATAATGAGAAAATCACATGTCGCATCTCTTAAATCTCAAAGTTTTCCCAGACTAGAGCTTTTGAGACTTCCGTCTGATTTTCTCATCAATTTTTCAATTTTACTAATTCTATTGTAATAGCGTGGGTTTCTAGCTATCCTCACCGTTGAAAAACTTTTATCGCGAATCCGGTATGTTCGTATTCCTAATGTTTGTAGTTTCACGTTTTCATACTAAAATTTTGTCGATTGGGCAAGTAGATGTTTTGTGGTATACCATAGCTTCATGTATTGATATACTTCATATTAATCAGGCGATGTCTTGTGAAGAAAAACCAATTCTCCTTTCTATTGTCTTAAAACAAAATAATTTGGATATTTTGTCACAAAATAATTCAAATTTAGCAAAAATTCAGAGGATATTGTGTTACTGTAATCGATTTATTCATAATTGTCCCAATACATTTTCCCAAATTGTAACCAATGGGTTTTCTCTACACCAAATGCAGGTCTTTTTATTAATACTAATAAGAAGGTGCGACGAGTCTTGTTTTGCACTGTTAATTTAAAATATTAAACAAAACTCCCCAGAGGCATACTTTTATTTATGCAACCTCTACTCTTGGAAGCCTAAAAGCCATATTGAGATTTATTTATTATGGTTGATAAAAATAACTAATCTTGCCGTTGCCTTATATATATTTTTTTGCCGAAACAAAGCATAATTTTATGTTATTTTATTTCGTTTTTCTTTTCAAGGTTCAATGGTCAAGCTCAAACATTTTCAGCACCCAAGACCACGCAGCCGCCGCCCTCGCGGCCAAAGGCATCGCAGTCTATGCCTGGAAGGGGGAAACTGATGAAGAGTTCATTTGGTGCATTGAACAAACCTTAGTTTTTCCTGATGGTATTTACTTTTATTCAGAAATTCATTTTTTCAAAAACATTTTCTTCATTCATGCTATTTTCAGGTAAACCCTTTAACCTAATCCTCGACGATGGTGGTGACTTAACCAACCTTGTTCACGAAAAATATCCCCAATATCTTAAAGATTGCAAAGGTCTAAGTGAAGAAACTACCACAGGAGTTCATAACTTGTACAAAATGGTTAAAGAAGGCAAACTGAAAGTGCCTGCTATCAATGTCAATGATTCTGTCACAAAGGTATATAATATACTCCAATTCATACTTCAAAAAAAAAAGATAACATTATTGATTATTTTTAGAGTAAATTTGATAACTTGTACGGCTGCAGGGAATCACTTATTGATGGCATTAAAAGGGCAACAGATGTCATGATTGCTGGCAAAGTGTGTGTAGTGGCTGGCTATGGTGATGTAGGAAAAGGAAGTGCCCAATCTCTAAGAGCTTTTGGGGCAAGAGTACTTATTACAGAAATTGATCCAATTAATGCTCTGCAGGCTGCCATGGAAGGTATATACCAATAAAAGAGTTAAATCATTTTTATATTCCATATTTTATTATCATTGCGGATAGTTGCTTCACCTGTTGAGTGGACTAAAAAATTGTTTTCTTTTTTGTAGGTTACGAAGTGACCACAATGGAACAGGCAAGCAAAGAAGGACAAATTTTCGTAACAACCACTGGCAACAAAGACATCATCACCGGTGAACATCTCTTAAACATGCGTAACGACTCGATCGTATGCAACATCGGCCATTTCGACTGTGAAGTAGACGTGGCATGGTTGGAAAAGAACAGCAAGAAAAAGGTAAACATCAAACCGCAAGTGGACAGATACGAACTGGCCAATGGACACAACATAATCGTTCTGGCCGAGGGACGATTGGTTAACTTGGGCTGCGCTACCGGACACGCCTCATTTGTCATGTCCAACAGTTTCACAAATCAGTGTCTGGCCCAGATCGAACTGTGGACGAAACCGAAAGAGTTTTCCGTGGGGGTTCATACATTGCCCAAGATTTTGGACGAGGAGGTTGCGAGGTTGCATCTGGACCATTTGGGTGTTAAACTTACAAAACTCAGCCCGGAACAAGCTAAATATATTGGGGTACCTCAAAATGGTCCATTCAAACCTGACCATTATAGATATTAAGGTTTAAGCTGTCTTTATATCGTAAATTAGAAATAAAATGCTTTTTCTATGAATTGCTCATTCATTTTTCTCTTATTAGTTTTTCTGGTTCATGCAGAGGTGATCTGTATAGATGTGTCATTTGAAAATTTAAATTTATTTATAAATGATTTATGTAAAAATTAATTATCAAACTAAACCGCCAAAAAAGAAAATCACACACATTAACAAGTCCTATAATCTATATTACAGTAGTTTTCAATTTCATTTAGGGTTTTACTAATGTAATTTTTGAGAAGGAAGTTAATGAGGTTTATGAAACTACTTACAATTAAGTATATGCCGTCCTTAAGGAGAAATTAAGTTGGTAGTGGTCAAGAGATGAAACCAATATAGAATATACGATATAATTATATATATTCAAAAAGTCCATCAGGTATTCAGAATCATGAATCATGTCATTCGTAGTATCCACTGGATATCCATTGTATAGATTGCTATGTTGGAAGGGACTGTGTTATATGGGCCCGATCCTATTTCTTATTAATGTAAATACTATAACAGATATATCAAATGGTAAAAAAAATATGCTTTGCCGATGACACTGCACGCTTAGAGATCAAACCTGAGTCGGTGTCTATGGGGACTGTGATAGGGAGATTGCTAAAATTAAGCAATGGTACGTTCAATGTTTAGCTTATCCTTATTCTAAATATTGGGAAGTTTATTACCATATATCTAATAGAATATCCTACCTAGTACGTAGGCATCCAATAAATAAAAAGAAAAGGCAACATAATAGATATTTGGGGCTATTTTTAAAAAAAGAGGTTTAATTTATAAAATGTACGAGTTGAGAAAAGTAGTTTCCTATAGTTACTTGTCTGGAGGGCTGTAAAAGGTGTCCTATCATTACTCTTTATTACTCAAAGATTTATTGGTAAAACTAAATTTTTTAAGCATAAGATGTATCCAAGAGAGCTAAAGCCAAGAGTGTTTTTAAAGGGGAATTTACTAAATAGGTATATGTAAGGCAATTTTATGTTCAAAATGTAAACAGGTTTTATTTTAGAAATAGAAAAATTCATCATTATTATTTATCACAATATACATATATGATCAAGATTATTTAAGAACAAAATCCTTAACACTTCAAAGCCTTTTTTTGAGACATATTTCTTATAAGACATATTTCAATTATATCTTGCCAAACATATTTAATACACTTCCAAAAGTGTTTCCAAACTGTTTCCAATTAATAATTATCATAAAAGTACAAAATAAAATTTATCTCTATGATTAATTCATAATTTTGAAGACATTTGCTATGAAATATCGTGTTTTAAGGCGACGAGTTCAGAGTGAACTCTGCAGTTTAACAACAAAGTAAACCTTTTTTTGCATAGCGTGTTAAATCCGCAATTCCTAATCTTCTGTGTTAATACGGTAATAACACTAACAACTAATTAATGTTATTTTTTTAATATGTCCGTCCTTATTCCCTATTCTTTTAGTCAAAGCGTACACGCAGACTAAAGTCAATTATGCTCCAGAATTCGGGATAAGATATTATGTAAAAAATTGTATTTATTTTGGCATATAAATCTACATATTTGTATTTGTATTTTTCTCGGGATTCTTCGGAAATATTTGACTTTAATAATTCATCTCTAAACTTTGCCACAATTTAACCAAAATCAAATTTTGCGCCGGACTTGACCACACTTTCTTTCAAACTCGATTGGCCAGATCGGCCTCCAATAAGGTTATGGCTTAAAAATGACAAAACTCGTTCGAGATACACCTTTAATAGAGGGCGCCTCACTTCACGTTCTCCGCGGTAACTAGCTGACCCGCATTTCTCTATAAGTTCGTTTTCTATGAATGACATTCTTGACAGGTTACAGAGAGTGACTTGTCAATTTGTCGAAAAAGAAACTGCAAACAAAAATTCTGAAACTCATTCCGGAAACTTACCGAAATCGTAAATATGTCGGTTTTGTGCCCCGAAATTCCCGCACCTGGCTTTTCTTTTGAAAACTGCCGCAGGTAAGTCTGATCCACCTTAAAAAAACCTTATTACCTGTAAAACTTGCTTTGTAATGTCACATAACCTCATAAACTACATTTATCAATAAGAATTAATGCAACTTTTAGAAATGCTATGCTTGAGGGCAAGGGCCATGCTATGCCCAAAGCCCAAAAAACCGGTACCACCATCGTGGGCATCATTTATAAGGATGGGGTCATTTTGGGGGCAGACACTAGGGCCACTGAAGACACCACTGTAGCAGACAAGAATTGTGAAAAGATCCATTATTTGGCCCCAAATATGTAGTAAGTATATCAGAGGGTTTCATAATCACCTGCCAGCCCAGCCCAATTTTACTGCCAATTGCTAGTAAAATTGGGCAGTGTGTGTGAGAATAAGAGGGCAATTTTATTCTCATCCAGTTGGAGTTTTGAATGGAATTTTTGACTGAACCCAACTACTTTTACTACCAAGCTAATAATAGGTATAACCTCAACATAATACAGTTGGATCAATAACATAAATAATATAAAAAATATATTATAGAATTTGCTGCAAAGTATAAACCCATCATTACAATATAGTAATGGTAGCTTTTAGTTTCACTCTTTCAAATAAATTTTGCCTAAATCTGGACTGTCATATTTAAAATCATCAATGTTTCAAATTAAACAAAAAAATTGATGTTTTTTATATCATTGATAATACTGATAATAGAGACACCAAGAAACTACTTGCAAAAGGTTTGTTCCCCCACTTTTAAATTAAGTTTTATATGGGTAATTTTAAGGTTTGATCCTAGTTGCCCAAATGCAGCTTAGTTTCTGCAAAGATACAACTCCTGTCATCCTTAATCTTGTCATACAGGATGCTTTTCATGCTATTGACCATCATCATTTTTTAAGCAATTTGTTTAGGCTTGCATTGGCCTTTGCTTGTGTTGTTGTAACATTGTTGACCAGGGAATCCTGTAGTGAAAACTCAAAGCATATCATTTTCAGGAGGGTAGTATTATGTCATTCTCATTTGACAGAATTGGTCAAAGTGAAAATATGCTTTATTCGTTTATAGAAAAGTAATTGTTAATACAGTATAACCTCGACTATCCGAATACGCGTTTATCCGAATATCCGAACCAACAAATTTTTGATCATTATCCAAACCATCTTGATTAACCGAACAGTGGCGTCAATTTGGTCTCGACTCATCAGTTTCTCGGGTGTTTGCTTTGGTCTTTTTGTTCATTAGTTGGTTTAGATCAGCGGATGGTTACACGACACGTTACGTACATGTTCTAGACTCTTTGTTCCTGAGTGTAACACAATTAGGTATATGCACTGCAAATATGTCAAAGAGAAAACGCATTTGTTTAAAATTGAGTGATAAGGTCACAATTTTAAAAAGTATTGACGCTGGTGACAATGTGTCAAATTTAGCTACTAAGTATGGAGTTGGTAAATCTACAATCTGTGATATCAAGAAGAACTGCACAAAACTTTTGGCCTACTTTGCTAGCTTGGATAGTGGCCCTGGAAATTGAAAGATCTTAATTTAAGTGCTAATCCTGACGTAGAGAAGGCGGTTTACGCCTGGTTCTTGCATGAGAGGTCTAGAGGTAAAATATCAATGCATAAATGTTTCTCAAACTTACGATTTTTTTAAAATTAAATTACAGGTACATCAGTACCTGGGGAATTTATTAGTGAAAAGGCAAAGTATTTTTACCAGAAACTACATGGTAATCATACGTTTAAAGCTAGCTCAGGGTGGCTCCAAAATTTTAAGCAGAGATTTGGAATTCAACAGCTTTCTATTTCCGGGGAAAAACTTTCCAGTGATCTCTCTGCAGTAGATCCTTTCAAACTAAAACTTCATGATAAAATTAAGGAGTTAGGCTTAAATGCCCATCAACTTTATAATGCTGATGAAAGTGGGCTATTTTGGAAAATGTTGCCTCAAAAAACATTGGTTTATGACCAGGAAAATTCAGCTCCAGGCAGAAAACAAAATAAAGAACGGATAACATTTATGCCTTGTTCAAATGCTTCTGGTAGCCACAAGTTAAAATTACTGGTTCTTGGTAAATCAAAGAGGCCACATTCATTTAAAAGCCATTACATTCCTGTAGTTTACATGGGTCAAAAAAAAGCATGGGTAACAAGAGAAATTTTCACAGAATGGTTTCACACGTGCTTTGTCCCCGCCGTACGTCAAAAAATGCATGACTTAAGTTTACCTGAAAAAGCACTGCTACTCCGTGATAATGCACCTGGACATCAGAAAATTTATCCAGCGAGGATAAACAAATTTGTGTAATGTTTTTACCTCCTAACTGCACTCCTTTGATCCAACCAATGGATCAACACGTAATTCAAGCAGTCAAACTGTACTATCGGAAAAAGCTTTAAAAAAAAATTGTTGAAACACCAGGAGATATATCGGCGGAATTGAAAAAAATTTACTTAAAGGATGTAGTAACCGAACTGGCTGAAGCTTGGCAAAATGTCAATCAAAGCTTGTTAAGAAGATCTTGGAAATCACTCTTACCACCAAATTTGATTGCATAGGAGTGAGATGAAGAAGATCTAATATCTTTTGCTAGTTTAGCGAATCGCTTAAAAATAGGTATTTTTCATCAAGAGCTGGGTGAAATCATAAATCTATCAAAAAAAATTGAAATAAGTTTAGCTGATGAGGAAATACAACAGTGGGCTGTAGGAAAAGAAGAAACCGTCGAAAAAATGACCGAAGAAGATATTATAATAAATTTCGATGAGGAAGATCAAGATTCAGAAGAAGAACATGGGCTCATAGCTACCAATTCTATAATGCATAATGAAGCGGTATCCTCTTTTGATAAATGTATAGAGTGGGCAAATAATAATGGAGAAGCTCAACACCATATCCTTCTATTGGAGGAAATGAGAAATAGGGCTAACCAAATGGCAATGAATGTTATAAAGCAAAAAAAATTACTGTTTTTTTTTAAATAAGTGTTTTTTTTGTGTCAAGGTTTTTACATATTTATATGTTTAAAAAAAAATGCAAACTGACATGAAATGTTTTACCTAAAGGTTGTATATACATATTTTAATAAAGAAATTTGCAACAAAAACATGTTTTTATGTGAAACTGAATTATCCGAACATTTTGCTTATACGAACGGGCACTTGCAATTAATGATTCGGATAATCGAGGTTATACTGTATTTATATATTAATGGAATCGATTTACCTTGTAATTATAAAAATATATAAGATACATCTAAGTTTAGTAAAAATCACTCAAAATCATAGTAAGCAATAAGTACATCATTTAACACAAATGACTAACAAGACCATGATTGAGGAAAGAACAATTTGCAAAATTTGTTTTAGTTTTTGCTAAAGTACTAAATTTAGAGTCCTAGCAGGCCATTAGCACTGCGAACCAGTCATGTAGTTGGTTCATTCATGCCATAGTTAGTGACATCAAATGGTATTATAAAAATTTTAGACTGTCTGATATTTCGAGAAGGAATTAATTATTTAGTTTAAAAAGTGACAACACCTGAGGACGGTCTATAGAAGCATTTTTTAATTTATATAGAAAACATAAATCTAGTAAAATCTTTTTTGACTCTATTGTAGACAAATTTACACTATCCCTCACCCACTGATAGTAATATTTGTCTCTGCAATATCCACGTCTAAATGCAGCCATTCTGTGATATCCTGGTAAAATCTTACCAATTAAAAAGTGTTTGAAGATTCTCTTGTCGAAGAGCAGCATCATTGGAATACTCAATACTTTTTGAAAGTTTGACATCATATGCAAACATCAGAACATTGGAATTTTTTGACTAATTAATTAAGGAGAGGCAAAACAAAACAGGGTCATAATAGTATGTCATGTCACACATGTATCATCAGATATTGAGCCTGCAAGATTGACCACTCAAGTTCTCCGTCTAATAAATTCAGATATCTACTCAAGAAGATGACCTCTAATTAAATTGAGGCAAAAATATTACAACTTTATCACAAAGAATAAAAAATAACCTAAAATGGATAGGCCAAGTTAAGAGTGAATGTGTCACATAAAAAATACAAACATAATTGGACCTTAA
Source organism: Anthonomus grandis grandis (assembly GCF_022605725.1). Taxonomy (NCBI): domain Eukaryota; kingdom Metazoa; phylum Arthropoda; class Insecta; order Coleoptera; family Curculionidae; genus Anthonomus; species Anthonomus grandis. The sequence continues at coordinate 12,595,046 of NC_065558.1, forward strand.
CAAGGCAATTTATTTAACAATGATTTAATTTCCAATAGTTTATCTAAAAATTCTTGTAATTTGTAAGGACATAGAGAAATTAATATCTTCTATATCCTTATTTTAAATTTTCTTTAATCTGTAAGCTTAATGATGTGTGGAAGATGATTCAATAATTTAATAGATGTAATTACAAAACTATTGTATGTTTTATTTAAGTGACTACTAAGCTATTAAAGAAATTTTCATAAGTAATAAATTTATATAGGTTGCTTTTTGCATATAACAAACATTCAAAAAAGTGCAAGCACTGATATTTGGACTTTTTGAAAGTGAATTCTACATGATTTACTGTATGACAGCTTTGCAAATACTCTAATTGTCGCTTTTTGTTGTTTAAAAATAGTTAAAACATTGGCTCTTAATTTGATCATTCACTTAATTCTCATGACCAATAAGTTTGTAATTTTTTTGCTAAATGATAATTGTGTTTATCTTAGCTAGTTTTACCATTTTTTGGCGTATTTAGTTTACCTTTGTCATTTATGAACATGAACGGGTAAATTAGATCTATTTTAACTAATGTATAACTTGTACAGTTGCTGTGGTGCAGGAACTGCAGCAGATACGGAAATGACCACACAAATGGTGTCTTCTCAACTGGAATTACACAGATTGTACACTAATCGTGTTGTAAGGGTGGCTACCGCCAATCAAATGTTGAAACAGTATTTGTTCCGTTATCAGGGATATATTGGGGCTGCATTGGTACTTGGAGGTGTTGATTCCACTGGTAAATATTTCCCCGTTTTTTTAATTTTAATGTTCGAACTTACTGTATAAACACTGGCACTTCATACAAAAATCCAAAATTAAACATCAATTAATTTAGGTTCCCATCTATACTCAATTTACCCACATGGCTCAACCGATAAACTTCCATACACCACCATGGGTTCTGGATCATTAGCTGCAATGGCGGTGTTCGAGTCTCGTTGGAAACCTGATATGGAGGAAGCCGATGGGATCCAACTAGTAAGAGATGCCATAGCAGCCGGTATCTTTAACGATTTGGGGTCAGGTTCTAATGTTGATGTTTGCATTATTCGCAATGCTGGCCCAGTGGATTATAGGAGAACTTATGATGAGGCTAATAAGAAGGGGGAGAAGCAGAGGTCTTATAAGTATCCAAAGGGTAAGATGACCCTATGGCAGAAGCAACGGCATTTGGTTAACAATTTTTGTTTTTAGGTACTACAGCCATTTTGACTACTAAGGTAGTAGATGTTGAAGAGGTGGCTGTAAGGAAGATTGAAGGGCAAGACCAAATGGACACAGCTTAAGAAATTGCTGATTAATTATATATTTATAAGTAATTAAATGGGTTTATTCATCAATTAAAGTTTTTGATACAAATATTGTTTTATTTTAATAAAATGTCAACTCACCACTTCATAAGTTTTCATTAATGTTCTGGAAAGTCTTGGGGAACATGTACACAAACTCAACATTTTATCGTCTAACAGGAATAACGATTATTTAAATATCGATATACCGGGTAACACAGGAAAAAGTGAGTTAAAAGTGATATAATAGTCATAAGAGTATTTTTTGACATATTCTGTTATTTTTTATTATTTCCCATTTAACAGGAAGTGACACTAACTTTCTTATTTTAAATTGGACAATTGGTATATTATTACTGGGAATAATGATACCGCATTTGCTACTTTTTGTTTTATACTCAGAAAAAATAAATTTTTTAAATTTTGCAACAAGTTGAAAGTTTGAGTTAAAAATTAAAACTTTCAACCCATTCATGGCACTCTATTTTAAAATTTCAAAAGTTGATTTTTTGTATACAGCGTGGTCCAGCTTAAACGTCATTAATTTTAATACGTGATAGAGAATTTAAAAAGAAATAGACTTTCATTATAAATTTTTTCTCAGAAATGTTTAATTAAACTAAGATATTTTAAAATCATAATTTTGCAAGAGTAACTTTTTCTTCCAAATTAAATGGAGGATCTAACAGACTTCTTATAAAAAAATATTTTATCACCTCGCAGATTTGAGAGAAAAAAGGACCAGTCCCTCCGTATGTTACGCCACTGGCAATTTTTTTGCAAATTGGCTTCATCAGTAATTCACAATTTACTACAATAACCTGCATGCGAAATTTAATTAAAATTGCGCTGGTAGTTTAAAAGTTACGACAAATAAACAAATAATTATTCTTAACTTTAACACCCTGTATCTTTGTTATAACATATTTCTGAGAAAAATTTTATAATAAAATTTTATTTCTTTTTAAATTCTTAATCACGTCTTAACATTAATGACGTTTAAACTGGACCACCCTGTATAATATAAAACGAAAAGTAGCAAATGCAGTATTATTGTTCTCAGAATATTATTTTCTATCAAAATACATAATATACCAAGTGTCTCATTTAAAATAAGAAAGCTAGTGTCACTTAGGAAATTACGGAAAACAACTGGATAAGTATGTCAAAAGATGCTCTTATTGCAATTCCATCCATGTATCAATTTTTATTTGTTTATCTTGAAGAGTAAAATAGTTATTAAGTGTTCCCCTTTTCCTGTATATTATATAGTAACTTATACAATATAAAGTGATAATAATTAATAATGTTATGTTATGAGTGTGATCAATCAAATGTTAGAGTCTTGATCAACCAAAAGTCTAAAATTTGCTGATACTCTTCGATGAAAACAGTGGACCAACTTATTACAAAAAACAACAAGTTTAGTCAAATATCAAGTTCGAGACTTGACCAACCTTCTAGTTTTTTGTCTTTATTATTTCTCAATTTTGTAGCATATGTATGTATTTTACACTTCATAATTTCTCCTTGTGTGAAAATAACAGATAGGTAATAAAGCCCAATTCTGAGTTCTGAAGCCTCTACTTAAAATGTAAATATGACAAAGTTTTAAAAAAACTCCCTGTAAACTTATTTCTATAGGTCCTTAAATTGAGTTCTAGGCAGACTATAAACTAATTTAAGCCTAGCATATGATAAACACATTAGACTTTTGGATTTTCAATGAAAGTTTGTTAAGTATACATGTTCCATAATACTCTGACTAAATCGTTTTGTAGAAGCTACGGCATTAACAAAATTAAGAATAAAAATGGGGTGTTTCGATCGGGACCACCACCACAGGAACTCAACATATTAGTTCGTAGAAAGAAGTTCATCCTATCGTAGAGCTACGCACCATCTACGTATATCACATAATATATGAGATATACTTGATAACTGTAGATCTAAATTTGAAAAACCCATAGGCTGATTTGTAAATAGTAAAAAATGCAGCTCCAGAAAGCCTTAAATAAACTGAATTGAGTCTTCGAAGTTTGTTTCCGGAAACTTGGACAAAAATTGTTGGGCGATAAGATATAAGATATAAAAATTATACAAAGAGGTTTAGTTGTAGAAAGAGATATGTCTGATAAATAATTGGTTTAACAACAGTGCGTATAAAGCATTAAAACATACAAAGGTATCCTTTCAGAATTAAAAGTAACTAGGAGAAAACTAAATAATGTTCAAAAAAGGCGAAAAATCTTTACAGCGTAGTACCAGAGAACAGCGTGACCATACTGAATATTAGCCCAAAAAAATGCAATACCAAATAAGACTAATCGATTTTTACTTGCATCTTCTAATTTAAAGATGACTGTGAGTTTCCACATTTTTGTCCAATTTATAAATGAAATAATGGGAACGTTTTGTTAATGGTTTCCCATGCTTTAATACAGTCTACCTGCAACTACAGTCTTTTGACTTGGGGTCGTGCACCTCAGGCTAGGCGAATTTTATAATTGCAAACGGTTATGGAAGAGCCGAGTTTCAGGGATGATGTCAAAGATTCTTTTAAAAGCCTCAATCTTCTCACACTACCAACACATCCTGTCTTTGAATATCTAATATATGCAACAAATAATCTAGATAAATATAACTAAAGGTCAGAAGTTCATAACCATAACACACGGCAAATCAGTCTTCTACGAGACAAATCCTGAGACTTAATAAATCCCGTATCTCAACTACATAATTATGTATTATGCTTTTTCCATAAACTTCTAAATGAACGTAAACTTTTAAAAGAAAAATATTTTGCTCCATCTGAAAAAAACTGCTGGTTGATAGGGTTTTTTTAGCTTTGATCAGTAAAGGCAGAATTGTGAAAGCACAGGGATAGTTTGTGTACCTAGTATACAATTTCTTTTAAATTGACTATTTACTATATTTTTGAGTGTAAGATTTTTGTTATATGATATTTAGACTAGTATGGTACTTTTATTCTTCCTTGAAGAATCCAAATATTAAGCCAACGCAAAAAATAACTCTGCCGCCCTCAGAGGCGTGCCGTTAAAATGAAACGGGTGGGTAATATAATAGAGTTATCTTCATAGTTTCAATTCAGTTTTTTTTATAATAGTTTTACTAACAAAATTTACTTCAATTGCTTTGATCTGACCAAATTTTTATCAATTCTAAATATGTTTTTGGTTTTGAACAGATTTAGAATTGATACTATTAAAAGTATTATTGTAAAGCTTACATGAGTTGTTTAAACGTTATATAATATTTTAAGTTAGGGCCATAAGGTTTAATTTAAAATACAATGTGGTTTAAAAATTCACCTATTATACAATACCTTTTTATATTAAATTGCCTACTTTTTCGAAATGGATCAAGCAATCCGAAATTTATTGTCGGAATTGACAGATGCAATAATGAATCGATTTGATACCCAACAACGTGCGTTTTATGTCCATAGCTTTTAAAAATTAAATCATTCCTACATCGCAGTTTTACGTCGGTTGGGTGCTCGTTATGCTCTTCACAACGTCAGTGAAGCACCTAGTACCAATCTCATCAAATCTTGGATAGCTAAATGAAGAAAGGGATTGAAACTATTCATCCTTCTGGAATCGTACGAAATGTGCGCACTAATCAAAATATTGACCGTGTTAGCGATGCAGTTGTCCAATATCCACACAGATCAGTGCAAAAATATGCTGCGGTTCTCCAGTTACATGAATCTAGTTTTTTTTTGTATCTTAATGAAAGACCTTAATCTCTTTTTGAATAGGATTTTGTCGTCAATAGAAATGTCCTTAATTTTCAAAAAGTTATGATATGTATATTATATTGTTTTTTGAAACTAGTATTTGGTATTTTATTTAGCATTCTTGAATGGTTAGATGCATTAGCCATAACAATTACTGAATTTGGATAAATGTTAGATAATTTTGCTGATTAGAAAACCATTTTTCAAATAATGCCGCAGTCATATCTTCAGGGGAATCAGCTGAAGATTGAAAAATAATTTAGGCAGACAAAAGTAACGCATTTTTAGCAAATCCTTCTGTACTTTCCGCATGAAGTATAATGACTCGTTTGCCTATTGAGCATGGCGTATTCAAAACACAATACGTGGAATTATCAACCCAACGGTATTTAATTACGTCATGCGTAAAATCATGTTTCATCTAAATATATTATATTATTAAGTTTATTTAATTTACGATATAACTTAATACTACGCCAATGCTTTAAAATAATCCAATTAAAATAAATGCAATTTTTTTGCTGCGGCATGGGCATTGATCTGCTATTGAGGACCGATGCCGACCTGCATCGGGCGGTCTCTTTGCAAATCCGCCGCGGCATAGTATACTGCCAGTGTGCCCATCTTAAGATAATTCTGGGAAAAGTAGTAGGTTTAAAACTGGCCTCGGTCTATCGGTCTTTTCGTCGGCACGCTTTCATCGTTTTTATCGTCATTCAAGTGAGATTAAAAAGACTATACCATTTTATTCATGATTGTAAAAATTTCTTTGTAAGCATGAATTAATTACTTTGTGGGTTGTAATATTTTGCGAAATCTTATCGCGAGGAATACAGATAGTCAGATACCCTTATCAAAGTAAGACGCTTTCTAACACCGTACTGAAAAACAGCGACGTAGCAACTGAGTAACTAAGCGCACTAAATTGAAAAGATTACGGCAATGACAATTTAAAATATAAGAATTACAAAACTTAAGGAAAAAAAGACGGTTATATTAATATAAAATATTTAATAAATAAAATATAAAAAATACAAATTTCTAAAAAACATCTGTATAAATATCTCGTGTAAATAATATAAAAATTTAATTCTTATGGACGATAAAATCCCAAGTGTCATGCCACCGCAAATTTAAAATATCACTAGTACTTAAAGCTACATTCCCATAACTGAACACGCTAAACCTTTTAAAAACGTACACTACAACAAACACCATAATTAACACGAATACAGTGAGTAATCGGGTTAAAAATTTAATTTTTAAAATTACGTAAATATGTTCTATAGTGGCGGCAAACAGCAAAGTTTTAAAGGCAAAAGCTGGCAGATAGTGATGGAGAAAGAGGGTTCTCTCCACGAAAAAATATGGTATGTAATGAAAAAGGTAACCTAAAAAGAGCACTTGGCCGATAAGCTGGAACTTATCCCACTCTTCCGAAGTCAAATCATAACACCGTCGTCGACGTCGCAATAAGTAAAACACTAGTAAAGCAAAATATATTGTTAGACCCACGGTGGACAAGTACCATATCGCTATGTTGCCCATAAGATGGATTTGAGCCTAAAAAGTGATTATCATAAAAAAATAATTATGAGACGTTTAATATGCTTACATTGCTATCTGAAGAGACCCAATACGCGATCCCCCTCCACATCAAAGGCCATTCATAAGGTTGGGAGCTGTACATGTGATTTTGCACACTTTCTTGAGTGGCAAACATCATTTTGTAATGCAACTCAAACAGTTTCTCCCAAAAACTTAAAGAAGTCGCTGCGGTCGGGATCATTTCAGCAGTTACCAAGTCTCTTTCGCGTTCTTTTTGGTCTTCAGCTGAAAACAATTAATAATGTTTATTAAAAATTCATTCCATATCTATGGAAACTTATTAATTACATTTGGTATATCGGTGTTCTTCAACATTCCACACTGTATCGTCTTGATTTAGAACCCTATCGGCCGCTACCTCGTGTTGATGATATCCCCAATCTGGCAACTGTCGTCCGGTGAACTTTAACGCGGCATTTGTATCCACGTGGATTAGTCTTATTTGCGACTGGATGGTGTGCCATTTGTCCCCAGTGAGATCTCTGAAAAAAAAATTGTTTTTTTCAATAGATCTAAAGATATTGAAAGGCAAATGAAAAAAACCTTTAACTTATACACTGAATTTAATTAAATTACGTACCAAAGCTAAATAAACATTGAGTAACTTAAAAAGACAACAAAATCAGCGGCGAAGCGTACGAGTAGACAAGGTAGACACTGTCTACCCAAAATTATCCAGTTATTTGTCATTAATTTATCACATAATTATTTCATGTAATTGTTGAATTAAAATTAAAAAAAAAAAAAAACACAGAATGTAGTCGCTATCTTTACTATTATTATATAGTATCTAAACATGATTCATCCGAAGGCGCGCCCCTCCTAATAAGATAAAAATACAGGGCTGACACCCAATTAATGTATACGAGCCCCAGGAAGACACATTGATATTTGTCTTCCGAAATTTGGAGCATCTAATCGAACCAAATACGCATTCAGCCTATTACGTATGCAAAATTTACTCGCGGGGAAGACATTCGAGCTTTTGTCTATCGAAGTCGACCAGCTATTTTATTATGCTGTTGAGGGTTATTGTTTATGGACACGCGTGATCTGGTCGGCCGCAATACATCTTCCGTTTTGTTTTGATGAATCTGTATTTGGTGGAGGCGCGTGCTATAGTAATTTAATAATTAGTGTTTTTATTTTTGGGTGTATAGAAAAGGTTTTTTTAGTGGTTATTTATGAACGGCTGTTCGATATTGGCAATTGCATTTTAGTTGTGTTTTTTTGTAAGTAGTATATATTTTTATCTATCTATCTTTTTATGCTAGTAGTAATTATTTATTTATTTTTTATATCACTACATAATTTTTCTCTTTGAGTTAATATTTCATGCGCTTTCATTCTCTATTTCATTAAAGTGAATAATATTGAATACACATTTTTTTCTAATTAACGATTTTTATTGTTTGTCTACCCGAAAAAATAGTTCACGCTTCGCCACTGATTACAAAATACATCAGAAAATAAGGTACGATCAATAACGGTCGCATTATTCATAATAAAACAAATAAAAGAAAAGGTAGAGTACAGTAGGCCAGCGTAAATTTGCTTCAAGGATATCACAACGCGTTTTGACCGGTTCGTTTGGGAGACATTCTACATCATAACACCAGGAGAAATTAGACAGGGTGACAGCCTAAGAGCCTTTTTGTTAAATCTTTTCATTGACAAAATGATAAATAAAGTAACAGACCTTAACCTCGGAACAGACTGGGCAACAAAATAATTGATATGGTGTGTTACGCCGATGATGCAGCAACTTAATAAAAAATAACATCTCTAAATATGAACATCTCTATAAACAAAACCAAATGTGTCATAACAGCGAAAAATACTTTCAGACGTAAGCTAGTGGTGGATGCTAATCCTATAGAACAGGTGATGGAACTCAGATGTCTGGACATAGACATATCAAGCCAGAATAACACGGTCAAACACGTACATGCGCAAAGAACAACACACTGAGAACAATAGTGGGGAAAACAAGAAAAGACAGAGCAAGAAACACAGATATCAGAAAACAACGCGAAATAACAGAGAGATAAAACATGGAGAGATAGTTGGTAACCTATCTCTCCAGAAAACCTGCAGAGGGCAGCTTCAGAGTTAACAGACCAACAGATCTCCAAGAAGTAGAAGAAGAAGAATATTACTTGGGAATTACAATATCCAAATAAATATATAAAATAATTAATATCCAAATTGAATGTAGGGATGGTCGACAGCTGCAGCGTATTGTAGGTCTCCCATTGGTGGCAGTAAGGTATTGTCGCTGTAAATACTCTTATTCCAGCTTTCAAGATAGAAATTCGCCGGGCAAAAAGAAATACATTTTAGAATTTTATTTTTTGGTCAAGATTTCAGTAACATATTGTATCAATGTTTAGAAAGCCATATAATTTATTAGCTTTCTGATTTTAGTTCTGATGTTTCTTTTAAATAGAAGAAACTCTTGTTAGACATATTAATATTTACTTTATTAGTAAATACCTTCTTGTAAATTGTATATAGAAATTATTAATTGGATATTGAAAGTATTTATTAGATAATTATATACATAGGCGTATAAATAGGTTAAGTTTTGTATATGTATAAATTTGTTTGAAGTATTGTTTTATAAGTGTATAATCGGAGAATTTTATATCTTAATCATGAATTCTTACAGGACTATTTTTTTTATTTCCTAGGAGACTACTATACTATACCCTGATGTTAATTTATCTAGGTGCTGCAGTATACCAATTAAGTAAGCTCTAATAGGCTTTGCTCAATTTCATGCTTATTACTGCTTATATTGTAAAAAATATTAACCTTAAGTTAATACAAATGTATGTATTCTTTCTCTGACAAAAATTTCAGGCTCATCAAATTAGTTTATTGCATAAGGTAAAAACTCTTATTTATTTTACCGGAAAACATTTTTTAAACATTTCTTCAGAGTGAATTATATCTATTTCTGGTATATACTGGTAAATTTCTTTACTTTACTCACCTATTAATAATATCCACCCTCCAAAGGTTCTGTGCAGGCATAGATATATTATAATCAATATAACAAGAAACCTCTTGACACTGGGGCGACATCGGTGCGGCCACATCATGTGAATTTAAAGCTCTGCTTGTGATACCATGGACCAACTGTATCACGTCTCCATGTTTGATCGCGTCCACTGGTTGCTCAACAACTAAATCATTCTTACTTGGTCTCTTTACTATCCACCAATTATTAACGTCTTTGAACGAGTAACAGGTGACTTGTTGCTGATGACTGGAGCCACGTTTGTCGGGATATTTTATTGGATAAGCTGCATTATGGGAGTGTAACCAGCAAGTTCTACCATGAGTATGTCTGTAAGAATGTTTATATTTTTGGATCAGAGAATAACTGATATAGAAAAATTAAATATAAGACTTTTAGAGATATGGTATAATGCATGAAATTTGCTATACATTTATTACGACGTAAACAACATTGCAATACTCTAAATTTTGTTGTTGGGCCTAAAAGGTCAACTGAACTACTTTTGATGTACCTTGAATCAACTATATAAGGTGGTCCTTTGTGCACCAATGTTTTATAAGAAAACTATGAAAAGGAAAATATTACAAGTTTGGCATCAAGGCAAGATCTTCGGGCATAAGCCTAGGCGTTTCCGGTTAAACCGGAAGTAGATCTCAACTTGTACCTTTAAATGGAACACTGCAGATGTTATTACAATTTGAGATATATTAAACTTTTCAAAAAATTACTTTTTCAGGTTGTCAAAGAATCATAATTTTTTCCTATAGAAAGGTTTTCAGTTTTAAGTTTGGATTTAAGGTCTCATACAAGAGGATCAGCTTTAGTGGGATTTGCAATAATTAAAATAGATGTATTACAATGAAATGAAAAAAATATATTTTTTTTTAAAAGGTATTTCTATAATTATATGGATTATTGCAAAAGTCACATATGTTTCAGATATCATTGTTAAAATATACAGACTATGATACTATCATTAATTACAGGCAGTTGCAATCATTTACTATTTCGTCAAGGCAATTAAAGTATTATAATTCTTTATTTCTTATATAGGCAGCTGGAGTCATTATAAAGGAATTTCTGATTTCTGTCGGGTACTAAACTTATTTGTCCCTTTTTTTCAAGAAGTAGGCATTTCTATTTCCTACAGACGGCTTCAGTAATTAATTTCCTTTGTTAGAAACAGTCCTGATTCCGTCCAGGTAGTTGAAGTTATTTGTCCTTTTTTTCAGGCATATTTATATTCAGATAACTGGATTCATTTCAAAAATATATGTATTCATTTCTTATTCCTTTTAGGGAGTAAAATTTATTTCCTGTTTCCTTCAGGTACTGGACGTTATAAATCTATTTCTCATTTGTAGTCAGATCTTATATGCTTCACATTTTTCAGATTAACAGTAATTTTTAATTTAATTCCAAGCATTTAAAAATTTAAACATATTTCAAGCCATTTTATTTCAAAAACTATAAACTATTGAGATAGATAATCTTATACAAGCTATACATTATTGTTAATCATAAGTATGGCAAAACTATAAAAAATTAGTGGCTTTCTATTAAAAAAAAAGAATTTTGGAATTTGAAATCTCTTAAATTCCATTTTTGGGTACTTTTTCATTAATCACTATAATATATTACTATACTCTTTAATTATGTATTTCCCAATAATCCTGCCACATCAATTTGCCTATTTATAGTATAATATGTATTTTCTATAATACATAAATATAGTTCCCAGAAGACCACCCCTGTGTTCACTTATGTACTTTAATTTCAATGAAAAATACTATGAATAAAACTACTATACTTAGTACTTACCTTAAGGTAATCTGAGACCCATGTGCCACCAATAAGGGTTGTCCCTTAGTAATACTTGCCAATCCTCCTTCCAAAGATGCCTGAAAGGCACTAGTCATGATACTGTCATGAGGCCCCGCTTTGTACAATACTGTCAAGTGTACATAGAATATGGAAACATATACTATAGCAGCCACAATAATCCCCACTGCTGCTTGTGTGATGAATCTTATAGTTAATGAGATGTCAGAGAGTGATTTATTAGAGAGCAGTTTCCAAAAGTCATGTAAAATAATTGTGATTGCCAATAGGCATGTGTAAAACCCAGCATATTTGATGCACAATGCACATGTAAGGAACACAGTTGCTAATATAAGCCAAACAAACCAAGCCAAACTATATGGCTTCAAATAGCACTTTTTAAACTTTAAAATGCAAAGAATACCAAATAAGGAGAAAAACAACAGCATAGATTCCATAAGAATAAACCTGCTTTGTGTCAAGAGGGCATTATCAAATAAAAACAGAAGAGCGGCCAACACAGAGGTCCATTCAGTCATTCCCATATCCAGCATTAAGTGATAAGCTGTGGGGACTAAAAGGCTTCCGAAAAAAGCTGGTACGAATCGAAGGGCCGCTAAAGGGACTGATTCACTGTAAGGACTGCCTATGCGGTCAAATTTAAACTTGCCATCAAAGTTGGCAAGGTATCCTGCCAGGGCAATAAGCTGTTTTCCTAGAGGAGGGTGAGAGTCAAAGAAAAATGTATTTTTCATGTAAAGGGAGACATATTTGCCATAGTGGAGCTCATCAAATCTAAAAAAAAAAAAAATATTATCAGTAAAGTATTTTACTAACTAAATCATTTTTCTTAACTAAAGAACAATATTAATTTAAACTAAAACTGGATAGGAAGGTTTTCTTGGACAATAGGGTGTGAGTTTATATGGATATGTTGGAATTCTGTGTAATAGGTGAAGAAAAAGTGCAATCTATTATAACATTAATTTTTTAAATACTTTCAGTAAGCTGATTACTTGAATTTTTTTTTAAGATAAATTAAGTTACAAGAGCACAATAAATAAAAGCGAAAAAAACCAACAAAAAAAGGCCTGTATGCTCAATTTGACTCTAGTAAGCAATTGACAGTGGATGGTTTTACTTTTGTTTAAAAATCACTGGTTCAAAATATTTTTTCTTATAAATTGTTTCACCAAAATACATAAAAATCATACAGGCTTAAAACTTAATAAATTAACTATAATCAGTCAAGCAATAATACAGCAGCAATAATTTCTCCATAAATAATAGAGGTCATGTGAATTTTAACAGCAAATAGGATTTAAGAATATTATTGTTTCAATTGAACAGGTTTACACCTTGATAAACATTTAAAATTAGAAAATGACTATAGCCATAGAATAACCAGACAAAGTTTTTTTTTCTCGTGAACCTATGTTAATTCTCTTGTTAGCCTATGCTATAGTATATAGACACAAATTTTACCTGTTGACAGTAAAATGTTTATTAATCCCCATCAATATTCTATTTTGTGGTGTCTTTTATCATCAAAGGTGCCCCTTTCAGAATCACCTTTGACAAATAAACTGCAAAATAAATTATCATTGACTAGAATTATAACCTACTGTATATACATTTACAAAAGTAAGCAACCAAAACATTATAAATCACAGTAGGAAAATTATGATAAAAATTAAAAAAATAAAATGAGATAAAGTCTAACTACCTATTTTATTGAATATTATTATGTCACTATTTAAATGGGTATTTAGGTATTACCTGCTTAAAACTTTCTTTTATACTCCTATAATATTAGTGTTTTCCCATATTTTAAAAGTCTGTGTAAAATGGATGTCTTATTTGGCCCATTTCCATATTACTTATAACATGCATTCTTATAAGAGATAATTTAGAATCAGGATTATGGATCAATTTAAGTATGATTTTAGTCAGAAACAAATAGTTACAAATTATGTGCAAAAGAAAAATCTGATTATGTATTTCCATTTTGCTAAACTGAGTTTAACATTAATTGATATTTATTGCAAATATTGTAAAAAAAGTTGGTAAATTGCCTGTAGATAATACTTTTTCTTTTGGTATTTATCATGAGATTTCAACCTTTAGAACCAAGTTAGTTTTTATATCTAAAAGCTTTAGAAAGTTTTGCTATGGTCAAAAAAATCTTATTATTGTTGTATTATCAATTTCTTAAAGAATTCCCTCCTTTAATTATAATCGATAATATTGACTTATTAACATTTAATAGAGATACTTCTACTTACACAATATTCCTTGGTTGTTCCAGCTTGTACATCCTTGTAGCGATTGCCCCAATAAATAATGCAACTGAGACAATATCAATCTCAATTCTTATCTTAAAAATATTTAATGTATCTTTTTTTAGCTTATCAGTGTATTTCTGATGAGTATCTATCATGTCAGTCTCCAAAAGATTCTTTGAGGCTGGAGGCACTTCTCCATTGATTTTGAGATTAGGTTTAATATCCAACGGTTTTTGTCTTGACTCAGGAGGCTTTTCCTCCCGTTTTTGTTTATTCTTTCGATTTCTAATTTCTTCCATGATAGATTTTATACTCATTTCTCTCAGGTTAAATTCTTCATAACTTTGGGTCACATACTTTTTCTCAAACTGACTTAGCAATAAACCCTAATGGCTAGTTCTTTCACCTGCTGCCATTAAGGGATAAAGAGATACATTTGAGATCGTTAAATTCTAATTATGTATAAGAACAGTTAAACTAAGAAATAATTTAAATGTTTACTTTTAACGTAAACGTCATCACTTAGGTCTCTCCACTCACTGGTCTCTCGTAAAGTTAGGTTAGGGCACAAGACACAATACAAGACAACCGATTATTAGGTTAGGATATGATTGATTAATGTATGGTGCTTTCACACTCAAGTAATTTGCGGCGCTGATTGCGGCTAACGACTATCGTCGAGTGCTTTCCAATGGTGTCGGTCACCTTACCACACTTTCAATCTCTTTACTTTTATTTCTTTTCATTCTCTCTGATTACTTATATTGTTTTTATCTTATATCCATTCTAACATAAAAATAAATAAAATATTTTTTCATAATTGAAATGAAAACATGTTTTGGAAAGCGCTGTCATATCGGAGCTTTGAAAAGTGAAAAACATTGCTAATACTTTAGTAACTAATTACGTATTTAAGTAAATTTATAGTTTTACAAAATAATTTATAATATAAATAAATAAATGCTCGTGAATAAATTAGTTTGAAATGTTTGGTGCAACACCAAAATTGCCATAACAGCGTCTTGTTTTCATCAAAAAGAAATTACCATTAGTGTGTTAAATTACTCACAACATATCCTTATTCCTTATTAGCCCTTATACCTTAAGATACGTCTATCTTTCATTAGACTTTTAATGACCAATTGCAGGTCCAAGAGTTGCAGTGCGAAGTGAAAGGTTTCTAATGAATTACTCCTAATATATTGAGTATATAATTATTAAAATTACTACCTTAACATAAAAAGACTCCTGATGATCAATTGCAGGTCTAAGCATTGCAGTAAACTGTCGAGTTAAGTTATTGACACAAAGCTATACTGTGGTTATTCATGAATTATCTCTACCTCTAACTCTACAAGAATGTCTCTTTATCTCACTCTTTTTATACTTTTGGCGAGGTACTAATGATCCATAAATGCCTTACTATTACTCAGGCGAAAACCTACAATTACAAACATAAATGTCTCTTGTTATAAGTTCGTTCGTCGTGTGTTGATGAAATAGACTATAAGGCCAACAGTTACTAGTTGTAAGAATTTAGCAGAATTGAGTGCAAATAAGGTACAAAGCATACAAAAACCCATGTTCCCAACCAAACCCATATTTTACACCTACCAAATTGTATTCAGTTCGCTTTACCTCCCTCAGCCAGCTAATAAATGGGTATATTTTATGTAGTACAAGTTTGTTTCATTTAAAATGCTAATTGTTCATTGCAATATTGACTAAGATTTTTCGGTTTTTTGGTAAAATAAAGTTATACACTACAATAAAACTATCCACAATAAGAATGGTGGCCCTCTTTATGGGTAAAAAGCCAGGCAGTAGTTTTCCCCCGAAATAATTATTCAGGGCATACAAAGTCAAATAGGGAAAAGTTCTCCCTTTTGAGAGCAACACAGCGTAAAAATTATCATGTATCGAATTAATAACAACGGTAAAAAATCCGAAAGAATTTGGAATTTAATGAAACTTCAGCTAACTTCTATAAATATTCTTTACATACACGTTTACGCCTTTGTACTACATTATTAATAGCTTACTAAACTATATAATTGACTATAAGGGATTGGACCTTTATTCCTGTTAAGAATTTTTTTTTTGACTTTTGAATTTTTGAATATTGCAAAAATTTCGTATGCATCCAATTTTCTGTTATTAACTAGTTTAAGCAATTTTAAGAAGTCTATAAAGTGACCAGTATTTAAAACATGTTCAGCCTCACTTCATCATCTTCTGGTTTGTCCTAGGTACTTTTTATTACAATCGTTGCAATTAATCTCATAGATCGCAGACTTTTCATTGGTTTTTATTTTATCTTTTGGGTTTCCTGGAGATAGAATAAAATAAATAGAATATTACATATATATACTTCTAAAAAGTGATTAATAAGCAAAAAATAATAACTACCCAGAGAGTTTTCATCTCAATGGATTAATAGAAACACTTATGAACGAATACACCAAATTTTTGGGACTTAATATGGGAGAAAGTTAATAAGTTGCTTTTTAAAGAGTAAAAAGCAGATTCATTGAGGGCAACCTCACTCTCTAGATACTTGAATTCAACCAACACGATAACGACTTATTAACCAAAATTGTGGTAAACTTTGTCTCGCTTTTGCAACAGAAGGAGGTTTTGTAATAGGTGATAAACAGTTCTTCTTACCAGAACTATAAGATTTAAGTATTCTCGATTTATTATATTACAACCCTAGAAGAAGATCCTGCCTTTTAAATTTTAGTTAGATTTAAAATTTAAATCTACATTTGTAAATAAAATGCCAAATAAATGTTAGCAATAGAATAGCAAATAAAGAAGTTGCTTATGGAAATTAAACCACATTTCATAGAGGAGTTTCTTGATTTTCTCTTGTTGAAATCTGTTTCCTATTGTAGCCTATGTGTATTGGTGAGTCGTTTCGGTGTATAAAATGTAGATTTTTATAATGTAGGTTTTGGAGGGTTTTCACATCTTCTTTAAGTTCTTGGTACTGGCACATCGTGTTAGATAGGATACGCGAAAGGTCTGAGGCGACATCATTGAACATAAAGTGTCGCTTCAGGATCATGTTCATGTTAAGGCCGTTGCACAACTGCCTGGGAACGATAACGCGAAAGGGAACGAGAACGGTTATCAAAAGGAAGTTAAAATAACATTACTTTTATTCTACGCATACACAATGCTTCCTGCTAACGAGATCGTGAAGAATCCATGGAACGGTATGGAGAAATATGATCAAGCTTCAACTTTCGCCTTCCCGGAGTCAATAAAAAAGCTGCATTTCAAATCTGAAAAAATGCGCCAAACAATTTATGATATAATGGATGTTCAGAGCCATATGTTTCACCAATGTCCACCCATTTAACTGAAATCACTATTTATAGGACATTGGATATTAACATGCTTCCCATAAATAAAAATAATAATAATAACTTTTATTGCCAACAAAATGATATTACAATCACAAAGCAACGTCGAATACAGTGTACTTACAAAATGTATGTAAGTACTCATTATATAAAAGATAACATTTGTAAGTAAAATTACTAAATAAGGATAATACATTTAAAATAATCAATTGATCAAATGATATACATAAGACAATGAACACTGATGTGAAAAATTTTCCACATGTTAAAATCATAAAAACAGTTTTCATGGAGATATTTTATTGTTTCTTACCTGAGCACTTTGATACTGCCTATTTCTCTAATACGTCCTAAAAGCTGAAGACCTTTTTCAAAAAAAAAGTTAAGTTAATGTATTAATAGCTCCCGGGGTATTTGGAAAATTCCATCTATTGGAGAATTAGGTAATACTGGTAGTCCAGACATTTTTAGTTGGGGTTTTTAAATATATGGACTGAAATATGGCTTCACATGTGTCTAAAATGAATTTGGAAACAGTGGAGTGTCCTACCCTAAATTCCCATCAAATACTACATGAGCCAAATATTCATTAATCAACGTAGTTCTGGGCTCAGATCCTCTCTAAGAATGTGTTTGGGCAATTTTGGGTTGCACTTAATGTTATAAGTTAATAAAATATTATCAAATTGTGCAGGATAAATAATAACTTGTATAATTAAAAAATACTTTATGATCAAGTGTTTTTATGTGCTGAAATATATTAACAAAAGGCACCAATGTCACTCCTTTCTTAAAAAAGGCCACTTTTTTAAGAAAAGAGAAGCGACCATCAAGAAATTATTTAAAAAATTAAAAACATTAATTTTTTGATGATATAAAGCATTCTAGTAGGTAAGTTTTCTTTTAATTCTTGTGTTTTAAATACCTTCTATTTATTTGCAATATATCTGCCGTATAATAACACAAATAACCTATTAACAGGTAAATAAAAGGGTTCTGAACATATTTCATTTACAATAATATTATAATTAAAAGATACCCAAACGATTAAAAAAAAACCGAAATGTTTTACAAAGCTTTAACTTTTTTTACAAAGCTTAAAAGAAAATTAAGGATGTTTTGACAAAAAAAAGAACACAAACAAAAAAAAATGTCGCTACATAACACGAAAATCCCTTATATTGGCATTTCGTTACCGTTGATTGTGCGCCTAAAAAATAATTTTCTTTCGTTTTTCTTCTCATTCCTGGGTAAATAATGATGCTGCGGACCTTAGTCTGTCACGTGTGGTAATATTCAAAGTTGATACTTGCTTTTGTGTTTCATGCTGCCATATACTTTCTCTATCTGTCATTAGAATCTTCTCCTGTATCCGAGGTTTTCCATTTGTGTTCCGATAGTGAGTGAATTTGTTTTAATAGTGGATTTCCAAGCTCTTTCCAATTCCAGCTTTCTCAGATAGCATTGTGTTTACCAGTTTGAATTGGCTTTTTGTAGCCTTTTGACTTTATACGTCGATTTTTTTACACAACTTATTCAACTGCTTTTCTGAGATATTACCTAAGAACAACAGTAAACAGAAGCACAAATATTATTGTCAAGCAATAACCTGCTTTTAATATTTTCATATCATCCTGCAAATTTTTACACTTGCCAAATCTTGTAAGCCAAAAAAGTTCTTAGTTCTCTTTGCCTCTTAGCCAGCAATCTCTTTAGGACCAAATGTCTCTATTCCTCCTGATTCTTCTTGTTTATTATTTCTCTTTAGAGTCTTAGGCCCGGTTGTACAATGGGCGGTCAACAACAGTTCAAAACGATCTCCGGTTCAGCGGAATTAATCCGTTGTAGACTGTTGGTTCAAACGATAACCTGCAGTTCATCTTGACCGTCCAATTTGGAGCGTTCAAAGGGAGTTCAAGCTAATTTTTGAGATTAAATTAATACCTATTTAGTATATCATTTTGATATTTTTTATTTATGTAAATACAGCCGCCTTTTAATTATTATTCTGTTTGGTGAGGTGCTAATTTATTAGTTTCTAGGTACCCTAGGTTTAGTTTACAAACCATAAATATAAAAATGGATCCTATTTGGGGAGATATTACATATGACGAAAATTTTCTGGAATTAGTAAATAAAATTGTACACCCTAGATTATCACAGGTGTAGACCGGATCATTTGAACATTTGGGATGATAAAGAATTTAAGACTAGATTTAGGTTGGAAAAGCCAGCTGGAAGATTCATAGTAGATAGAATTTCTGAACAAACTTCATCTGTTACGGACAAGTATGATGATTTGTATTAGTTCAATTACACTATTTATACAGACTTTAAAAATACTTTTAGATCTTAAATAGAATATCGTCAGCATTTTTGCTTTTCATCTGAATAACAACTGATTCTAAAAATTTTACAATATTTAAGATTGAAAATGATTTAAAACAAGTTAAAAAACCTGCACTAGCATCAATGTCATATTTTGATGTTAGTCCTGTAAGTTGGCTCCCTGATATTTCATGAATATCACTCTCGCTTGCAGGTCTCTGATTTAATTTCATAATTGTTGTGATCCGTTTTCTTACATGCTTTCCTTGTATTTCTTTACTAAATTAATAAGAACACTTTCTTCTCTCACAGAGAAATTGCTGGCCCTAATTTTTTTCTCCATGTCAGATAAGCAGACCCAAACGGTTTGGCAAGCAGCAAGGCGGCACAGAACACTTTTAAACAAACAACACTTTGGCATTTACGGTCTTTTTTTGTGTTTAAAAAATACGTATAATCGGCAACAGACAAAAAACAAATAAATAAATAAATAAATTAATTTTAATGAATAGGAAATTTCTTTTTTATGTGGCCATTGCAGACTTTAAATAGAACCTAGTTTAACTAAATTTGTACTGGAACAACACACGAACCTCTGAACTACGTTCAACGAAGAACTGCAGTTTAGTAGAACTTAAGTTGAATCACTGCTTGTACAACCGGGCCTTAGTGTTTCCCAGCAAGGAGCCAAAGGGAGACGCACAGTTTTTCTGTGTGAATTGCGTGAAAGTCTTCTGAATTTCCAATTTTTTTATCTGTTTATTGCTATTTTATTATTAAAATATCATATTCCATTAAAATTACCATTCATATATCATATAATAAAGTCAAATAATCTCCACATATTTT
This sequence comes from Anthonomus grandis grandis, assembly GCF_022605725.1. Classification (NCBI taxonomy): domain Eukaryota; kingdom Metazoa; phylum Arthropoda; class Insecta; order Coleoptera; family Curculionidae; genus Anthonomus; species Anthonomus grandis. The sequence continues at coordinate 12,615,424 of NC_065558.1, forward strand.
TTAAGCTTATAACTGAGGTATCGTGATCATTCTCGATCGTATATAGCGATATCTCAAATGCGACACATGACCACACAAGTATCGCTTCAGCATAATATTCGTGTTGCTCTGTGCGTCAGTCAATTGTCAAAATTGACATTTTTATTTGTGCATCGTGCTGCTATCTGTGTGCATTCGTGAGTTGTTTGAATGTTTTCCGAATTTCCAATTTTTTTGTGAACTTTTTTGTGTTTACTGCCGTATTAAAGGGCTCCGAAATTAAAAAAGTCATGTAACTGAATGTTCATATATTTTTACATCATATTCAACCATTTTTTCGCTTCAAACGCCAAAAATGCTTACCCAAAACATCTAGGAATTCGGCAAGTCTTACCCCCTTAGCATTTTTTCCAAAATTCCTGTTTTAATATCATGGAACGTCCTTTTAAGTGTGTGATCGACTATATAAAAAGTTTGTTTACCATTCCGCCTCTTAGCAATGATCGTAAAAGGCGGTAAGTATACAACATTTTGTGTCTTAAGAACTAAGGCATGTTTTGGCTACTCACTGATTAAACACGACTTTACTTAGGGCTTCTCCATTAGAAAATATCAGAGAGTCAAAACTTCAACGACTTTCACCTTACATTAAACCAACCAGTAGGGTGATCCCTATACATATTGAGCGAGACACTGAAGGTGAGTTGAGAGTCCATTTCAATAAGCTGTGATTTAATATAATTTTATTTTCTGTCTGTCTCAATAAATCTACTACATATAAATAAATAGACTACTTGAAAGAAAATTTATTTTTCTTGATTTATTGAAAAAAAAATCATTGCATATTTGAAAGGGTTTATCCAGAGGATGGTTTGTACCATGTCTCTGCTACTAATCCTATTAATATTTAGATATAGTTGCCTCCACTAATATTCTATTTTGGGTTTATTTGTAATAGGTGTCACTCAAAGGTTCCTTCAGTGGCATTTTTGATGATAAAAGAATCTGCAAAATACTATTGTTGAATGTTGATAGCAGATGATAAATTGATGCAACAGTATTATATTCTCAAAGACTATGCTTTATTATATTAGGTTCAAGTCTGCTTCCTTAAAAATATTATATTTTTCAAGAAGAACATAGTATGTATCTTGTCTAATGAATAATGATAAGGAATAATTTAAGGTGCATGTAATAGTAAGGAACAAAAATCAGGGATTGTTACTTCCATGTTGTATTGTAAGTGCTATCATATTTCTCTTTTAGGGCTATTATATTGTAAAGACTGAGAAATGGATTTTTCACAATATTTTGATGATGCATCTGTAGGAGTTGCAAATATCTAATTAAGCCTAAAGGTCTGCTTGGTAGTAGCACAACAAATGCAGCAATTGTATGAAATACCCTTTATGCTCATTTTGATTGTAGGCCAGTAATAGTTTAGGTTGAAGTAATTCTTTATGAATTCTTTTATATCCTACTCACAGTTTGAGTGTACACATCCACATATTACAATTTATTATTTGTGCTTGAAGTCACAGGTTTAAGAGATGTCATATGAAATAATTCAATAAGACAATTTTATTTTGTTTTATGTCATACTTGAGGCAATCTTGTAGACAAAACTTTTTGTTTTTTATGTTTCTTGTAATGTCACATAATTTTTAAAATCTGTTTAGCAAAACCATGACAATACCTGGTTTATAATAATGTGTATCATAACATTTACTTTGTTACTATCACTTTTTCACAAGTTTGAAGGCAAATTTTAAAAGGAAATTCTTTGTTGGAAGAATTTTATACTTTGTTAATTTTGAACTTTAGTCAAAATAATATGTTTGCATACAGTTTGTTATTAGCTACAATTAAGTCTATCTAATTTACAATGCATTAAAAAAATAAAACGCTAAGGCTCAAAATATATTTTTTTATCAGCACTACAAAATAAAAATATTTTGTTGGAATAATTTAAATGGATAAAAAACTAAGAGTATTCCAAAATCATATTTTTTTTACAAGAAACAATTAAACATTATATTAGATAGTCATTAGTAATTAGTATTTAGCATGACCCTTTTTCAAACCATCTAGACAGAATCAATTAACCTTTGGCATTCTTCTATGGTGATATAATACCAAACTTTTTTAATCACTTCCCTAAAACCTTTTCGTTTAAAGTTTTCTTGCTCGCCACTCATTTTTTATCTCTCTCAAAAGGTTCTCAATTGGATTTAAATGGCCAATTGAAAATTGTAAAATTTTTACTTGTAAACCACTGCTTTACAATTTTTGCAGTGTATTTAGGGTTACTGTCTTGTCGGTAAACCCATCTGAGAGGCATATTTTTTTCTGCAAAATGTAGCATGACTGTCTCTAAAATGTCTAGGTAGATTTCTTTGGTCATAGTTTCCTTAAAATGAAAAATTAGACCCACACCATTAAAAGAAAAACAGCCCCAAATTTTTGTACTTCTCCCATCTGGTTTCACAATGTCACTATGGTTTGTCTAGGATCATATTCTTGTCTGTCTAGGATCATATTCTTGGTTTTTCCTTTGTCTTACAACACTTCTATCTGATTAAAATAAATTTATTTTGGTTTCATCTGAATAAATAGTGTTTTTCTAGTCTGCATTTTCTATAGCAAATGTTATTTTTTGTTGTTAACATTTTTTTGCTCAAAAAGGGTACTCTTCATACAACCTTTCCATGCAGATTCATTGCCTTTTATGGTTCTCATACTCATATCTATTTTCAAATTTTTTTTATTGCAAAAGGTGTCAAAAATGGGTCTTTGTGTGTCTCACATTACAACCACCAATTTCTGGTGGTTATTTGTTACATGTTGTTCCTTTCAAACTTTAGAAATAAAACAGAGTGATCATTTAAGATCATAAACGCTAACTTATTTTCACTGCATATCTAAATTATTAAGCGCCTTTCTTTAGGTGTAGAAAGTTTCCCGCGACCCATTGTTAAAATTGTATGCCATTCACTAAATTTAGAAAAAGAAGTTGAGGACAACTGATAACAAAAATATCAAATTTAAATTGTACTACTCTTATTTTTTGTCCAGAGGAATGTATTAAAAAAGTAATAATTTATGAGATAAGAAAATTCTAAAAAATCCGATTACCGTAAAAATAAGTCCTTGGGTTGTTGTGAATGTTAATACTATTGTAAAAATTGTCAAACTATTTTAGCAATTAAGTTTAATATTCTTATTTTTTTTGGCCACCACTGTATATGTACAGTGAAGTTGTTATTGAATAGTGACTTTTTTAATAATTGAACAGATGGTAGATATTAAGAGTATGGTTATTTATTAATTTAATGGGCATGATCTCTTTGGTTTTTGATTGAGCCAGGCAATTTTTCCTATTCTAGACATTCTGTCAACTATTCTAGATGTATTTGAGGATTGAGAGTATGATATCTTGTTGTTTCCCACACACTTTTAGTTCAAAAGCGAAAAAAGCTCTCTTTCTAGGTCAAATTGGATCTATTTGATGTTCCTCTGTACATTGCATAAATCTTGTACATCAGGAAACCTTTTCTGCTATAATAGATTCTATGCAGTTCCTTTTTCCAATTATTGCTTGAAAGTTCAAATAAAATATAATCTAATTCCACAATCTTAATGTAGGTCTATATGTTATGGTTAATGTAATTAATCTCGATGTTTTATATAATAACCTTAATATAAGTAAATATTCATAGATTTATAATAACCGGTAAATAGCCAACAATGTATTAATATAAATTTGCTACATTAACACGTTGTTCCCAAACCAAACTTATACCCTTTGGAAAATATGTAGAATGACTAGTGGAAGTAATAAATGTATTGATATTTTTCAAATTTACCACTGCTTTGGAGATTATATATATTAACTGGAGAATATACATAATAACCACTTTATTACATTTGCCGTAACATGTACACTAAAATTTGAAAAAATTAGAATGCAAATCAAATGTGATTTAAAATGCAAGACTGTTAATAGAATACTATAAAAAACAGGATAATATTACTCATATGTTTTTCAAGAATATTAAAATCCTGCTATAATTTTGTAACAGGTTTTGTAACTACTACCAACTTATCTTGATGTTGTAGATGGTTCATTCTGAACATACTCTGAAATATTCATATATTTACTTTTGTTAAAAGGCTCTCTGTAAGGGATGATGCTAGTCAGCAGCATATTTCATAATATAGCTTAAACTAAAGTTTATCCACAGCAATTGTTTGTACTCTACAACAAAAAGAACTTTACTCACCTGAAATCCTGCTGAAGATGTTTATTCATAATTACTTGAAGTTCATATATTTTAAACATATGTGAAAAAGTTTCTTAATACTAACTTACCTTTATCCCAAGTATATTGTTTCTATAATACTACAATAAAAAACATTAATTTTACTTTCAAATATTGGTGGAAGTGAATTGTCAATTTTAGTGAGATTGAGATATGGGCCGGCCCTATGTGACAAGTTAGAGATATTTGATTATTGAATTTTAGATCATGCAATTGATGTTGGAATTAAATATTATTGCTATCTTGTTAACATATTGCTATCAGGTTGATCCAGCATGTTAACAATAAATCTACCTAATTTTAAGAATTCAAGTGCTTGATCTGAATACTCACCATATTTGGAAGCATTTGATAATAATGTAACTCAACATTTCAAAAGTGTTAAAAATTTTTCGTTTAGAGGCTTAATTTTTTTTTTTGCATTCATAACCTAGACTAGCTACAAAGTAGGCTAAAGAAATATTTAACTAGAAACAATTTTCTTTAAAAAAGCTTTTATTAAAATAAAAATCTATATAGGCAACCATAAAATTATTTTCCATAACTATTATTTTATAACTGGCGATTGTGACATTTCTCAGTCAAAATAATAAAGATTAAGTTGTTTCAACAATATAAACCACATAATTATCAATGCATTTATTAAAAAGATAATTATTGATTTTAATTTATGACAGATCTAGCCCCTTGGATGCCACGTATGTCAGTCAAAAGGTCACCAATTAGCCGTTCCAACAATACAAGAATTCCAATGAAGGTTTTGAAACCGGGCGTCGTGAACCTTGTGAGCGACGATGACGAACCATTGCCCAGCAAAAAGACAGAAAAAACTTTTTTAAGTAAATCAAAAAAATTAAAAAGTTTTACCTCAACTCCCATGCAAGAAGCTAGTAATCGCTCAAGCAAGATCAACTCTCGAAACGATAACGATGACGTACTGTTCGTAAATAATGGCAAAACGAATTTGCTGGAAAAAATCTTCGATGCAAAAATGGAAGGCTGGGATTATTTGAAACCAAAAAGTCTCGCGGAGAAGCCCTCGTTCAACATCAGCAGCAGAAACGGAACTCCAAAATCGAAAAATTCTTCCAAATCGCCTCTCGAATATTCTTTCCGATTAGAAGATAAAATGCAGTATAAAAAACTGTTGGAACAAGTCAGCAATAATGAATCGTCCCTTTATCAGACCCCAATGGGCAAGAGTTTTGGGTCAACCATGCCAGAAAGAAAATCTGCACTGTTTAGTGCGGATAAGTCAAACGGACGTGAAAGAACCAAAGATAGACTGGTAAAAGTATTGGACAGCATGGAAAATGAACCAGTTGTGGTAAAGGATTCAGATTCTGAGGATAGCGATGTGGTGTTGGTTAGACCTCCATCCCCAAAACCTGATATTAAAGTCGAGCCAGTGAATTCTTTTAGGAAGATTGTTAATTCTTCTCAAGCCAGCTCGCCGGCATGGTTAGATCGATTGTAAGTATCTAAAATTTAAATAAAATTATATATTAGCAACATAGCATAGTTTAGTGGGGATTTTTAATCCAAAATTGTTTTCTTTTCATTTGTCATATCTTTACTAAATAAATCATCACTAATTTTGCATCATAATAATTAAAAAATGTTTTTATAGGATTTTTTGAGTATTTCTACACATATTCAGTTTTCTAATGACAACATTTGTGACAAATATTTATTTACATGTCTAAGTGTAATTAGGAAATCAAAAAGTCCCTTTGTATTTTATTTCTTATACCAAATTTCGATAGCCGTCAAAATGGGCAACTCTGTGGCATTCTTTGCAGAACTTTTGCACCGAATTATTAACAGGTCAGACCGGAATTTGCTTTCAATACTGGTTGCTGCCTTAATTTAGATTTTTTCAAACCAAGTACTTTGTTTACCATTTTTCCTTATATCATTGTTTAACAGTAACATTAGTTTTAATATATAATAATAAGCATTGCTTAGAAAATCATTTTAGAAGGCTTTGATATGTTTTGTAAAGTTTTAAGTTTTATAACTGGATCTAGCTAGTGGGAAGAAATTTGTACTTTAATGACTACTCAGATATAAACTACAAGTTACATTTAAGTAGAATGCTAATTACTGCACTTCCAATAACAAAAGGATCTAAGAAAATTGCTTCTAGTACAGGATGGGTCAAGAAGTGAACAGAGCAGTTTATTATACTGAAGATAATATTTGTCCTCCTGGACTATTGTATATTTGGATATTCTCCACATTTTAAAAAATGTTTTCAATTTACATGGTGATACATGAGGTTGTATCATTCAGTGTTGATGCACTCGTTGACTCATCCTGTACATATCATTTTCCTCAAATCATAAAACTATTCTCGACAATTTTCACAACTTATTTATACATTTCTAGTATGGAAGACCATCGACTAAACATAGAAAAACGGCAACAAGAAATCGACGAACTAAAAAAATATTCTGATCAAACCGCCAAAATCAACCGAGAAATTGAGATGGAAGTAATACAGAGAAAAGTAAATGATTGCCTGAAAATCAAAAGTGATTTGTCATATATGGTACCAGAAGAAGAGGCGGAAGAGGAACTACCGGAGTTAACAGAAGAGCAACTGAACATGGTCCGAAGGGCGTTCAGGGGCGATCCGAATGAAGTCCTAGCAAGAAATTTCAATTTAAATATAACCAGAAGGGACTTAATGACCTTAGCCGGTAAGTTTCGCTTATATAAACCAAAAAGTGGCTTAAAATGTCCTAATTTTAGGTCTAAACTGGCTGAATGATGAGGTGATAAATTTCTACATGAACTTGATAATCGAGAGAGGCAAGGATAAAAAATGGCCCAGTAGTTATGCTTTTAACACCTTTTTCTACACGAAATTAATTAAAGATGGACCTCAATCTTTAAGACGGTGGACGAAAAGAATCGATTTGTTTTCGTATGATTTTGTTTGTGTGCCTGTTCATTTGGGGATGCACTGGTGTATGGCAATTATTGATTTCACGGAGAAAAAAATCAAGTAAGTTTTAGATTGTAATTATTTCATTTTCATTACATTTACACAGCTTAGTATTATTCCTCTATGGGTTTATCGTAAAAACATTGGCATTGAGCAAAACTAAAAAAGCCCTTCATTTTGTTCAAAAAAGGCTGTACTATAAATAGGACGCTGGGAGGATATGGGAAAAAAAAAACCGCATGTAATTTTTTATCTCCTCAAAAATAACAAACTAAGTAATGCTACATTAGTATGAACATGTAAAAAAGGCTACTAGTAAAAAAAAATAAATACACCTTATGTTTTTTGATGATATTTTGGAAAGCATTTTGTGCATTAAGTAATATTACACTTACTGCAAGATGCTCTTTCATCATATCCAATATCTCAACTCAAGAGTTTCATCAGACATTCTTGGTCTAGAGGTTGAAGGATAACTTAGTGGTCTACCCCTAATTGTTCCTGTAGCTCGAAACCCTTTATCGCTCAGTTGAATCAACAAAGAGTGGCTACTGAAAAAATTGCCATAAAAAACAAAATGATTTTCCTGGTTTTCTACAACTGATAATTTTTTTTGTACTACTCTGGTTCCAAGAGGGTCTGAGTTGCCTAACGAATGATGCCCGAAATATCTAACAATCATTTCGTCGACAGATAAATTCTTATGAAATACACCCTACTTAGAAAAATTTGAATTTATCATGGAAACAAGAGGACGAATTTTAAAAGTTTTGTCGTGTTTATTTTCAGCAGCTTTAGAGTTATCCTGAAAATGAATAAGCGACTTTATTTCCAAATATGCTTTGTGACTCATGGCATTACGAACCAAAAGTATACCTAGATCCTCATCCCCAAGCCCCTTTCACTGGGTAGTTTCTGATACCCCAAGAATAGCAGAAAACCTGAACAAAATTTGATGTCATCTGTCGTAATAGAAAACGCGTGCTTAGTTTTTTGATGAGCATGTCTTACAGTTTCCTCTAAAATCATGCTATAAACATCTTCATCAAAAAACTGTTTAAAAATATTTACAGGAGTGGCGTTATGTAAGTTTGTCTTTAGCGTATCAAGATAATGATTAGGGTTACTTCTATCTGATGCAACATCTTCGTATTCCGGGTAAATCGGTTTCCATTCTGTCGTTACCTTTATTTTGGATAATTTTATTTTTTTTGCTTACTGGCCGTCTGAAGATGTTGAAGGACGAATCCAAGTCGATAGAGGTAGTTCATCTTTGGCGTCATCTCCATTCGGTGATGATCTCATTGAGATCAGCGTCGTTTTCGATTATGTCAATTTCAGTCAACCCTGGAATGTCGCTCACAACCGGCATGCTAAGATCTTCGTCGTCAAACTCTTCCTCGTCAGTTATTTCATCAACCTCAGGAGGTATGGCAAGAATGTCTGCTTCAATTTGCTCCAAAAAGTTCGCAAACTAATGTTGGTCTAAATGCTTATTAAAAAAAATAAGAATATTCGACTTACCTAGTTTAGTATACACAAAATAACTAAAATAAATATGTGACCACCCAGGAATAATATTTCAACACGGAAGTGACAACAGCTAATATGCCGAACCAAAGTCGAATGTATGCGAACTTACTGGAAGTACATTTCTATGCAACGTTCCATAGTTTAACAGTATACGGTAAAGCGGTTTAAAAAAAATAGAACACATTGTCATATAAATAGGACGCTGGACGTTAATGGGTTACGTGTTTACCATTGGGATCACTTAAAGCATGGCATTGACTTGCAAATCTTCTCTCTACCATATTAAGAGTATAGATTTCTTTAATATGCTGACTAATATTGTGAACGCGAAAGATATTTAGTAAATCGCACAAATGTATTTTGTATCTTTGGAATTTTCTATTTGTCGAATTCTGTTAGAAATGGACGATATGTTAGAATTTAAAAAACATCTTAAATCAATCGTACCTTGTGGTATAAATTCTGGCAAATATGAGATACATGTATATCAAAATCCAATCCATGTGTAATCCAATCTTTTTTATTTGATAGGTTCAATATATTTCAGAGTGGTTAATTAAAAGTCTTACAGTTGTGGCAGTTGATTTCTATAGAATAAAATCGCCTGGGTCTTTCCATAATTAATAAATAGGACATTTTGCATAGCCAAAACTGAGATATACTCCCAAAAAAACAGGTTAACTAATAATAATAAATGTATTGTATCTCATGGTAAAAATTTAAACAAACTTTCAAATTTACTCTTTTCAAAGGAAATCAATAGCTTTTAAATGAGCCTATACTTTTTTGCTGATTTAATTTTGATCAGATGAAAGTTGATTTTCATAAAACAGCATTCCACTTTATTTCTTTGGATCATAAAGGTGAGCTTTAACAAACTCCATTTGGACCCTCCTATTCTTTTTACGATTTTACTTATCACGTTAATATCAAATTGCTCCGAAAATTTTTTCCTTTTAAGTTTTAATATTTTTCTTTTCTGTAGTTTCATCTATTCGAGTATATTTACGAGGTCTTTTTTTTCAAAGACATATTTTTTTACACACACTTTTACACTCATATTTTGCGTCGTTTAAGTTACTGGACATTTAAATATATTATCAAAATTGATATTTTTAGGCAAAATATTACATTTTAAATATGCAATTTGTAGATGTAATGGACATAATGCATTTACTTGTCTCTGATATTTATAAGGCCAAGTGTAGGGCTTAAACTATACCAAGACCACGTGCAAGAAAAGTTTTGTGTATATTTTGTTTCTTTTTGCACAACAGACAGGCTTTGAACTTGAAACTTGAAAAGTGTATATTGTGCAAAAGAAATCACAGCACACTAACCAAATCTCTTTATTTTATTTTCGATTCGTGTTTCGCTAACGATGTTACCACTTTCAGGAGAAGATTAAAACTCTCGAATTACTTTCCAAAAGTTCAGTCAGATATTCCAAAGTGATACAGGAATGCTTGAAAGCAAAGAAGATACGTAAAAAAAAGGAATTTCATCTTCAGTTAAAATTAAACTATTGACTTCTGAAATAAATTGTTGATTGTTTTTGACTGAAAAATATTTTAAAGTCTCTCTATGTAAATACAATGTCTCAAGTTGCTTTACCCAAAACTTTGAAATGTTGTAATTTGGAGATCCTATAATGGAAACAATTAGTCTTATTTTATTGTCAAGTTGATAGATTTTTGGGAAAAAATATAATTTTGGAATTGTTGGGCTTGAAAGTTGTAACTTGAATTTATCTAAAGTGGAAACAAGGTTCCTTTTGAAGACTCGGCAAGTATTGCACTGATGATTCTACACATACTATAATCTCCTCTTGGTGGTTTTTGCAGTTTGAAGGTGGTGCAAAGTTAAGACCCTTATTAAGACATTAAGTTCTTTCTTATTAAAAAGCTGAGAGGACTGATTTTCAACAATATTAATTGGATTTTCTTTTTGCGGTTTATCCTTCGAACTCACCAACTTTTTTTTTATTGAAGAAAACTTGCTAATATGCAACGTGCCCAAGATAAGGAACCCCAGGGATCTTCGTAACCCTGAGAGATAGAAAGTTGGTTAAATGGGAAGGAGTTAGCGGCTTTGGGTGCTCAATTACATGCCGCTTTAAAATCTAAAAAATGTTGAGTAGTTACAGAGAAATCCGAAAAAAACGAATTTCAAAAAAAAAATATATTTTTTGCTTAGTTTATTACAAGAGATTTTTGAAAATAAATGACGCTTTCTGATAACCACTTTTTTCCTCTTTAAGATGCCGTTATAAAATTTTAGATCTGACATCGTCTTCGGGCCACCATCATCAACTTTTTTTCTTTTTAAAATGCGGACCTGGTTTTTCGATATCAAATATCAAAAGTGCTTTTAATTCCGAATTCAACGGTATATCACAAGTTGTAGTTCAATCATGTTTTAGACATTATAAAATGTTTTCGATGCCTTAGAAGTAGGCTTTGGAAGCAAAATAACAGTCATAGAGACATGCTTTTTCTTTCATGTTTTCGTGCCTAAAATATTAAGTTAGTTGCATTGAGTAGGCCTTATATGAATAATAATATTATTGAAAAGAATCAATCTAATAAATAAATCAATTTAACAACGTATAACGATACCTTAGTACAAACAATAACAATAAATAACCAATAAAAAAGTACAAAATAAAAGAATTTACTTCGGATAAATAGCATTCTAAGGATATATTTCTAAGGATAAATAGCATCTCCTTATCGTAGATTTCAGCACATTATTGAGCCTTATTAGTGTTATACTCTCAAAAGCCTCAAACACCAATCTTTGAAGTTCTTCTTCGGTTGAGCACGTTGTATTTGTGGTTAATAAGCTCAAATATGTTTCTTTGAAAATCACTCCACTCAACTGATTTACAGTTAGTCTAAAAGTGGGTTTAAAAAGTATGTATGCTTTTAACTCTAAAATACTGTTTACTACATAGATGTGTCATATCTAAATCTTGACATTTTTTGCTTTTTCAAATATAAGTAGAAATATATAAAATATAAGACTGGAGAATCAACTTTAATGATTTTACAATTAACGATTTTTTTTTAATGTTTAATAACTTTTAATTTAGTTAATAAAATTAAGAGTTTTGAGCATGATAAATTAATATTCAACACGATATTTGTACTGTATAACAAGTACTAAACACTTTAAAACTAAGATATATCAATAATTTACAACAATAAAATCTTTATCCAAATGTATTTTTGTTGGCAATTTCATTTAACATCTACTGTAAAATTAGATATAGGATGTAAAATGTAAGCTATAGCCACACTCCGTATGTTTTTGCTAGTATCATTTATCTACCTATCCGATGTCCTATTCTTTCCTGTTAGGTAGTAGATATATAAAAGTAAATAAGCATTTAATACAGATATTAAAATAATTGATATAAGCAGATATCTATATTATACTGTGCATTTTTTTTTATCTCGGGTCATAGGGTTTTACGTGTAATATTTTCAACCCCATGTTAGAACCTGTTCTATTTAATCGATAGGATTGAAACTTGGAACAAGTGAAGTTTAAGTTAACAGACTTTAAAAAATCCCATTATTTTGCAAAAAAATTTGCGAGAAACCTATTTAAAATACGTTTTTCTGATAAAAAAGTTTGCTTTTTCTGCACCTCGTAACCTTCATTACCTTTACACTTCAAAGCAGGTAGACAAATATCTGACAGTGACACAAAATAATTTTTAAATTGCTCCATTGAAATTGTTCAAAAACTCTTTAAAATGTCGATTTACACTACGGAGGAACGTATTCAGATGGTTTCAAACTACATTAGAGGAATGTCGGCGCAAGAAGTGGTAGATAATTTTGCCGTGTCTTATCCTAACTCCCCCGTCCAACGGTTTCATGAGAAATTTATTACGATTGGATGCATCGCGAGTTCTCACTTAAAACGAAAAAGAACCGAAACTGTAGTAGACGAAGAATTTAAAATGGAGGTATGCTTGGCCGTTGAAGAAAATCCAACAAATAGTCTTACTCAGTTTGCTAAGTTACCGGAAAAAGTAGAAGTAGTTGCCATAAGGCAATCAGAAAAGAAAAATACAAATCTTTTAAAGTTAGAAATGTTTAAGAACTCTTGCCTAATGATTATTTTCTTAGAATGCAGTTTTGTGAACATTGGATGGAACGAATTAACAACGACCCCACAATTACAAACAAAATACTATTTTCAGACGAAAGTACTTTCTGTACAAATGGTACAGTCAACAAACAAATTACTCGAATATGGGCGCGAGAAAATCCTCACGTCATCCAGGAAACGCATACCCAAACAAGACAGAAACTTAACGTGTGGGCAGGAATTCTTGGAGATCGAATAATTGGACCATTTTTCATAGAGCGTAGCCTGAATACTGCAAAATATTTAGAATTACTTCAGGTGCAGGTCATTCTAGCATTAGGAAACGCTGTTCAAAATGGCAGGATAACTTTTCAACATGATGGAGCCCCTGCTCATAGTGCAGCGACTGTTACGGAGTTTTTGAATGCCACGTTGGATTGGACGTTTTGGGCCGTCTAAATGGCCGGCGCGAAGCCCAGATCTTTCGCCTTTAGATAACTTTTATTGGGGCTATCTATCATCGAAAGTGTTTGATATTGTTAGAGGCAGACCCAACAATATCGAAGAACTTCGTAATAGAATTATCAGCGTAATAGAATTGGCAGCTCCTAAACGTTAAAAGACATTTCTACAACTGTCTGGGCTTTTGTTTGGCTCAATTTGGAGGTCACTTTGAACAATTTATTTGAAAGGTTTTATTTGTTTATTGTTGATTTTTGAAAATATATTTTTGAGATTTTGAGGAAATTATTTTGTGTCCCTGTCAGATATTTGTCTACCTGCTTTGAAGTGTAAAGGTAATGAAGGTTACGAGGTGCAGAAAAAGCAAACTTTATAATCAGAAAAATGTATTTTAAATAGGTTTCTCGCAAATTTTAATGGGATTTTTTAAAGTCTGTTAACTTAAACTTCACTTGTTCCAAGTTTCAATCCTATCGATTAAATAGAACAGGTTCTGACATGGGGTTGAAAATATTACACGTAAAATCCTATGACCCGAGATAAAAAAAATGCACTGTAGAGAGTTAGATATAAGTTTTTAGATAACACAAATACCGTTGTTCCGCTAGGAACTTGTGTCTAAATGTGCTCGACATAAGGCCATTAAAAAAAATCTTACTCAACACTATAAATTTAACTAAATTATTATGTTAAAGTTTATAATATCATTGTACTTAAATTATTAAAATTTATCTGTTTTCTCTAGATATTTCGATAGTATGGGTAGTCCGAATAATCGGTGCCTTGAAGCCTTACGAAGTTATCTGGAGGCCGAACATCTCGACAAAAAAGACTCGCCGTACAACACCAGAGATTGGAATTTAGTTAACATGGACGAAATTCCACAGCAGATGAATGGCAGCGATTGCGGCATGTTCGCGTGCACCTTTGCCGAATTTATTACGAGAAAAGCAAAGATTACATTTAGCCAGGATGACATGCCTTATTTAAGAAAAAAAATGGTCGTCGAAATTATGAGCGGCAAATTATTAGTGAACTGATTTGCTTCGTAACGTATTTTTTTTTAAGTAATGTTTTTGTATATAATGTGATTCTTAAAAAAGAACATGAATTGTAGAAATAAGATTTTTTTTTAAAATTTGGTTTTATTATAATTTAAATAATAAACTTGAATATTTATTGTAATACAATAAAAAAAGGTATCTATAAAAAATACATTCAAGTGTCACCTATTAGTCTGCGACGTACGGTTTTAACGATATCTTGAAAATGGGGGAGTTACTGGTTAGTCCCTTAAAAATGACTTAAAACTCAAAAACTACTTAACTAGTCTGGATATTGTATTTGAATATTACAGAATAAGTGCAGACTATAAAACAGATTGTCATTTGTGATCAGATCTTTGAATTTCTCTTTAAAACGAGGGAAGCTGAATGACAAAATATACATTATTGTTGCAAAGAAACGGTGAGTATACATAAGTATGATCTGCAATAAAATGCAACAGCTTACATCAATAAAAGACAGGAAAAGAATGAAACAAAATCTATAGCTTCACAGATTAATTTTATTTATTTAATGTTACACCAGCATCACAGATTTACAGAATACAGATGCAAAACTGATCGAAAATACGCTTGCGAGCGCCAGACTTCAGACACGCCTTCTGGGTGATGGATTTCCATTCCCGCGTAGTACGGTGGCAAGGGGCTTAATTTGCTGCAAGCCTCCGCGCCGCGTGCTTCTAATTTTCTTTGCGTAGTACGCGTGTTTATGATTAATAATTAAATTAAAATAATATTTTTGTATTTTTTTTTAATATTTTATAAGCCCTCTATATTTTTTGGGTCCAAAAAGTTATAGATTTTTAGAAAAAGTTTTAATTTTACCATCTAAACGTACTTTGGAGTTAATGACTAAACATTTTATTTGAAGGCCTGGATAGGAAAATAACCACATATTTCATTCTTTAAAACTGAAAGTAAAAACAATGTCTGAATTGGATAAATATTGTAATATTTGTATTGATGAGACATCTCTTAAATCCAATTTATGCTTTGACATTGGTAGGGATAAAATTATTGGATTAGAAGATACAGGAAGCGATGCAAATGACTCCCATGTAGCTCAAAATGTCGCTGTCATTATGGCTAGAGGTTTGTTTCATAACTGGAAACAACCAATAGCTTATTTTTTTATAAATATGCAACTTAAGGCTCCGGATATTAAAATAATTCTAAATAAATGCGTACATAAACTATCGGAAATTGGATTATATGTGAAAGGACTTGTTACAGATATGGGCTCAAATTTTATCCAGCTTGCTAATTTACTAAATGTTACACCAGAAAATCCAAACTTTACCACAGGTGATTTTAATCTTATATACTTTTTTGATACTCCTCATTTACAAAAAGCAACATGAAATAATTTAATGCAAAATACAATTTGTTTTGAAAACAAACGAACATCCTGGGACCATATTGAAAAATTTTATATAGAAGATAAAAAGCAATCCTACAGATACGCGCCCAAACTTAGTGATGCTCATATTTTTCCATCCAATTTTTAAAAAATGAAGGTCAAGCTAGCGGCTCAAGTGCTTAGTCGAACGGTAGCTTTTGGCATGCAAACTCGGATGACTTTGGGCATTTTGCCAGCTGAAGCTGCACCTACCATTGAAGTATTGGAAAAATTCGATAAATTATTTGATTTATTAAATTCAGTTAATGTTACTCATCCCAACTAGTACAAAATTGCATTTAAAGGATTAGATTTTCAAATATCATATTTAAATGATATGTGGATATTTTTAGAAAACTTGAACATTTTTAACAAAAAAAAAACAAGATGTAACTTTAAAATGTAAATTTCGTACTTGTTATATGATAACAATAAAGGCTGTACTAGCACTTTGGCAGCTACTTTCTAGTTTGAGCTTTAGCTATATTAAATTAAGAAGAATCAACCAGGATTGTTTAGAAATTTTTTTTGGCAGTACTAGACAACAAGGCAATTCCATATATCCAACTGCAATAGAATTTGAAAGGGCTTTCAGAAAACTTTTTTGTCAAACTTTTTTGCATTCAAATCACATGAATTGTGCTGACGACTTAGGAATTCTCTTAGAGCATTTGAATAATACTAAACATGCGACTTTGCAAAAAAAAAATATTCCAGAGCAAAAAATTAAAGCAATTACCCTGCAAGATTATGATTACAAAAAGGAAAACTTGCCAACGCAAAATGCATTTATTTACGTCTGTGGGTACTTAATTAATAAAACTCTATAAAAATTCATAAATGTGATATTTGTTTAAAATTTGCCAGTCATGCTAATGTTTTAGACAACAACTTATTTACTAGACTTAAACAGTACCATAATGACAGTGACAGTGTTATCGAAAACATTGAAAGGGGTCTGAAGTCGCCAAATGAACAATTTATATGCCTAATATATATATTGGAAAATGTTTTTGTTAAATTATTTGAAACAAATTGCAATAAAGAAGGAATTTCACAAAAATATCTCGAGATAATGAAAAGCATTAATTTTACTCACCCATGTGATAACTTTCCTTTCCAGTATTTAATAAAATTATTTATACGACTTAAAATATTTTATACTTTAAAATTCGCCAACAGAGATTTATCACCTGCCAAAAAATCAGATAAAACTAAAAGAAAATTAAAAATTTTGTTTCATCTTTAATGTTTTATTAAATAAGATCCTTAAATCTGTTAAATGAAATAAAAACGTATTCAAGAACCCTTACATTCTGTTTTATTTAAGCCTATTTCTATTTTGTCATTATAAATGCATTATAATATTAATACTAATAATATTAATATTAACCATCCTTTTCAAGGGCATCGAATATCGGGAGCTTATATCCGCGATCTTTCGCATCTGGTA
The DNA here is from genome assembly GCF_022605725.1 of Anthonomus grandis grandis. Lineage (NCBI taxonomy): Eukaryota > Metazoa > Arthropoda > Insecta > Coleoptera > Curculionidae > Anthonomus > Anthonomus grandis. The sequence goes on from NC_065558.1 coordinate 12,632,693, forward strand.
TTCTGTAAATCTGTGCTAGCATCTTGGAAACTATATAAATGAATTCTTTGGCTAATAAAAGGCAAGAAAAAACATGAAATATAGTCAAATTCAAAACACATGACAAAACTGGCGTGTTGTGTACCATGGATGTGTGTAACAAATTGTTAATTTTTAAATACAATGCTAGCAGTTACTCCAATGTATTTACAGGGTGCCCCACTTAAGATGAATATAAGCCAATATCTTCGTTGTTTGTTGAGCGATCTTTTTCATTTTTGGTAGGAGGCTTTAAGGCACACATTCTGCACAGGGTAAGAAAAGGACTATTTACACACATCAGATCGGTGTCAGTGAAAAATAAAATATCGCTGCCTTAGTTTTAAATAAACTTGATCAGACAAGTCCGGCGCAGTGACGTTTTTTACCATCAGTGCTGCTTCAGTTTCAGTTCCGTCCTTTGTATTAAAGTCGGGAACGATATTTTTGTGTATTTCACTGACGAAAACCGTTTAGAATTTGCGTTTGAATATGGATGAAAAATTAATCGAGTTGGTACGAAATTATCCAGAATTGTATGGCTTGTCACACAAAAAATATATGGATGTCGGTTTTAAAAATAATATTTGGGATATCATAGGAGAAGAATTAAAACTCGAAGGTAAGTGGGTACTTCGTATATTAAAAATTAGTATGTAGGTTTTGGATTAGAGGTTATGTCGGATATCACACAAAAAACAATGATGAACTTACATTTTTTCGTTTTGCCATGGCACGCGTCCAATTTCTGAAGAAGAGTATTCTGTAAACAATTCTCTTGCTTGAAATGCGTCAGCAGTGGCATTTCCCCCTGCATCATATTTTTTTATGAAATTATGTAGAATACAAGCTGCCAATATTATGTAATCTACATTTTCCGGTTTAGCCTGGATTCTTCTAGTGAAGATTCTAAATTTTTGTATTAAAATCCCAAAAGGGTTTTTAACGGTCCTCCGAGCTCTACTTAAACGGTAGTTAAACACGCGCTTATATAGAATTATTGAGTTCTCTTCCTGGATATGGGCGCATGAGATAGTTTTTTAGAGGGAATGCCTCATCACCTACAATTACATAAGGAGCCTCCATATCTGTACCTGGTAATGGTGCATGCTGTGGGACAGATAAACTATTATTTTGAAGTGCTTTTCCCAGATTGGATTTTGCAAAAATGCCACCATAGCTATTTTTGCCATAAGCACCAATATCTACAGCTACGAAATTGTAATGTGCATCAACAAGTGCCAACAATACAATAGAAAACGTTTTTTTTGTAATTAAAAAATTGCGAGCCGCTATTTGGGGGTACTTGAATTATAAAATGTTTACCATCTATCGCTCCCAAACAGCTTGGGGAAATTCCAAATTGTGTTAAATCTGTCAGCAACAGTTTTCCATATGTCTTCTGAAGGTTGCGGCAACATTTCATTTAAGTATAAGATTTTAAAATATGATTTTGCAAGTTTCTGTTACAATGTTTTGCACCGTACAGTGCCCCATTCGGTAACTAAATGATATAGTTTTTAAAGAATCTCCAGTAGCTAGGAACCTAAAAGAAACAAATTATTTATTGAAAAACTTAATTTTATGATAATTTTAATGTTTATAAACTGCATATACTATAAAAAAAAGTGCAACAAAAAGTGGACAAGCCTCAAAAAAAAATCAAACTTTATAAATATGCCGAAGCATTAGGATTTTAAAAAAAAAATTTTGATGAAAGAGATACGAAAGGATATATTGAATTTCAAAAAGATGAGACTGAGGAACAGCAAAATTTTAAAGAACAAGTCAGTGAAGAGGAGAACACAATACTGGGCGCAGTACATGAACTAAACACTTCAACTGCATCAAAACAAACTGACGATGAATTAAGTCAATCATCCGTTACTCAAACGCTAGTGAAACGAATTGAGCAATCACCCAAAATGGCTAAAAAAAGAACAGCTTCTCAAAAAAGGACACCTTCGGCATCTTCTCAGTTAATGGAGTACTTAATCAAAGAAAAATCGGAAAAACCTGCTACATCAACGTCGACGCCAACACATCGATGTTCAAAAATAATAAATGCGAATGATTACGGCGTCGGCACAGACATTTGGCACATTATCCAGTGAACATACAAGTGGATCTTCAGGAATATACCGTGAAAGCCATTTGATATCTCGCAGTGATACGACACAAGAATCATCTTCAAATATGTCTCCAGAAAGGCACTATACAAATTTCACATATCCCTGTGATATATCACAAACACAAACATCATTTCCAAATACTCTCCGATCATTTTTTGGTAATTATCAGCACATGGGCGAAGTTAGAGCCTCAAAAATGGGGGGGCTAAAGCCCCCATCCAGGGGCAGAGTTACACGAAGAGGTGAGGGTGTGGCCATCAAAGAAAAGTCCGCCGCAGGCGCCTCCGGAGGTAACAAATTTGTTGGTGGGCACCTTCATTTTCACTTATAAGCCGTTAAAATTATTAAAAAAAAAGAATAGTCTTAAACAGCTTCTATTCTAATTTGCTGTACTATATACATAATATCATGAATTTGTTTTACTTTTATTTTCATATTAGATTTCATCCAAGGAACACGTTTCTGAATTTTATTGCAATATCCATAATGTATGAACCATTCTGTATATGTATTGGAGTATATTGCATACACAGCAAAAGTCAAAAGTCGCTAGTTTTAAAAAAAAATTTTAAACTTTCAAGAAAAATTTCTAAGTTCAAAATAATATCATTTTAATATCTAATTGTCGGACTTAATTAATTTAGACAAAGTTAAACACGACGTTTCGGTTGGTAAGTATCTCCAACCATTATTATATTAAAATGTTATATTAAGTGTAAACTAGCAGTTTAACCAAAACAGCAGTTACCAACCAAAACGTCGTGTTTAACTTTGTTTAAATTAATTAAGACAATGCAAATCCGACAATTAGATATTACTTCTCCATTGTCTGCCATCTTCGAAACCAATATCATTTTAATAAAACGCAATAATTCTTCAAAAATAGTAAAAGCAAAATTTATTTAAAATGTCCTTAAATAAAATGAAATCCAATAAAATTATCTTATAACTACTCTAATAAAAGTTTTCGATTTCCTTTTTTTAAAAATTCTTTTAAAATTTCATCTGGCGACAATGACTTTGTTTGACCACTTTCAATACTAAGAGTGGTTAGTGCTAAAGAACTAAATCGATCCTGACCCATCGTTAACCTAAACCAATTTTTAATTCTTCTCATTGTTGAGAAAGAGCGTTCGCAAGACGCTAAAGAAATTGGCAAAACTAATGCTATTTGCATAAGGGTATATGCATTTGGAAAAGTCTCTTTTCTTAATACATCTTTAATATCAGAAATGGTAATGTTGTGGCTCTGGCTTTTATTTATGCAATTCCCAATAACGGTCATTTCAGCTTTTAATAGCTCCTTATCGATTAAAAAGGTATCTCCATACAATTTAATGAATTCCAAACTACCATCAAAATCCATCTGCAAAAAATTGAAGACAGATTTAGCTAATTTCTGACTTTCGGAGGAAAATCTTATTTTTAGATGATTTATTAAATTGTCGAGAGACCTATAATAAATTGAAATTAGCCAAAACTTTTGTGCCTCATTTTTTACCAAAGGTGCATTTAAGAACATTTCTTCGTGTACTGCGGAAGTGGAAGCTTCAAGCACATATTCTTTAAGTCTTATACTTTCTGTTTTTTTACGTTTTGAACAATTTTTTTGGGGGGGGCTAATTTCATTTTAAAGGGGGCTAAGCCCCCCCCTAACTCCGCCCATGCATCAGCAGGAATAAATACATAGATTGTACGAGTATATAAACATTGTATTTAGATAAAGTAGATCACGTTTCAAAAATAAAAATTAAAAAATATAAATAAAAAACTTAAAAATAAAATAATAATTAATTATAATAATAATTTAAAAATAAAAAAAATAAAAATATAGTTTAAAAAATAATAAAATTCATAAATAAAACTTTTTTTTTTCATAAATAAAAATTGTTTTATTTTTACTTACCTCAAACAAACTGCTAATCGTTCCCTTGGTGTAATAGCTTTTCTCCAATGAGTGTGTTTTATTAAATGCCTTTCTATTTTATAAAACAACATATTAAAACAATTTTGAGACATTCTGAAATATTCAAAAAATTTTGTTTCATCGTCCACCAATTCCTTATATAGAGTTATAAATTCGCCTTCAGTTTCTCGTTTCATCCAAGCTTTATGTACCCATTTTCGTTTCTTTATTTTATTTTCTTCCTCTTCCTCTTCCAGAGGTATGGCAATAATAGCCAATTCTTTATCAGTAAAAAAAGCCATCTGAAAAAAGTTCTGATATTTCTACGTACGTGATCGGTACGGACTACAGACGGATGTGTATGAGTTGTTACCACTGAGCCGCACGGATAGCACTTATGCTGAACTGATACGGAACTGATGTGTGTAAATAGTCCTTAATGCGATACCTCATAGAAGGACTTTTTAACGCGGTTTGATATTTTTCGATTTAAGAGTAAAGTACCTTTAGGACACTATTTATTTCAAATCTGTTCATTTATATTGAATCCTCCTTACCAAAGATACTTAAGTTCTAATTTTGATAAAGACATTTTTATTACTATTTTTTTTTGTATTATAAGTACATACATACTTACGACGCCATAGATAAAATGTCATGGATAAAAAATTAAAAGTCAACCTTTTTGGCCAAACCACCATAATTTCTAATGCATTTTTCATAAATTTTTTTATTTTTTAAGCAGTTTGCAATTCTTGTCTAGAGATTTGTTCACATGTTTGGCTTGAGTTTTCAATTCTTCTAATGCTCGTGGACGAGTTTTATAAACCCAACTCAACCCATTAAAGACATTACTAACAGAAACCTCGAGTACCCCAGGCTTAAAGAATTTTCACAAGAAATATCCGGTCTTGTGAACTTTGACCCTAAGTAAACGATGTTGGTTGAAGAAGTGTGCAATTTAAAATGGATCACTCGACTCAATATAGTTATAAATCACAGTTTGGGGATAGTCAGCATTTCCCCGTTAAATTGACACACCTCCAAAAAAAAAGTTAATTATCGCTTAATTTACTTTCGAAATCTATGAAATAGTTTCTATAGGACAACCGTGCCATGCCATTTTTCTACTTTTCTATCTCAAATCCGAAAATAAAATGTATACATGCATGGATGATGACTACTTAATAAAGTTTACATAAATTTAATAGAACTTTTGTAAAATCTTCGTAGAGAATAATTAGATATCTTAAAGACTTTATGAATGTCTCTATGAGGAATTTTTAAAAACCTTTTTAAAACATATAGGATATGATATATGCTGAAATATTCAAAAAAGGTTGTTCTCAAAGCAAATTTTAATAACCAAAAAATATCTGCTATCTTGAGGGATTCTCCACTCCTTGTCGAAATAGATTATTTTAAAATATTGGTAGTTTTCTAGATCTACATGCTTAAACTGTAGAATTATTCAACTCTAATTTTTTTTAATTACTGATTTTTTTAAATTACTGACTAAAATTTTGAATATATTAAAATTTTGTGACGAGTAGAAGGGGTGTCTTAAAATCAGAAAATATGGTAAAATTCCCTGGTCGATTTGGCATCCTTCAATAGAGACATTTACGAATTTGCTGCTGTTTATTTAAGATTCTACAAAGAAAATTTAAAACAAAAACTATTTCATCTTTACAGTCTTAATTAATCCTGTTCAAGAGTCCGATATAATCGAAGCATCCAAAAAACTCAAAAACAGATTAACATGTGGTACCGATTCTATTCCAAGCTTTTTAGTTAAAGACTGCGTTACACCTAGCGAAACCATTAGCTCACATTTTTAACTTATCCATTCAAACAGGTTCGTTTCCGTCTTGCTGGAATATCGCGCGAGTTATTCCAGTTTTTAAAAAGGGCGACAAGTCAGAACTTTGAAACTATAGAGCGATATCAATTCTATGTAATTTTTCTAAGCTTTTTAAAATTTGTATACACAAACAATTACATGCATAAGTAAGTACATTAATATCGCCCGATCAACATGGTTTTATGGAACGAAGATCATGTATCACTAATTTATGTTGTCTTTCCAAATACATATGTCAAGCCCTAAACAACAGAAGTCAAGTGGATGTTCTGTACATGGATTTTCAGAAGGCTTTCTATGAAGTAGATATCACTATTTTATTGATAAAACTTTATTATCTGAGTTGCTTTGAAAATGTATTAAAAATATTTTCTTCGTACTTTCTAGACCGAATGCAGTTTGTCGAAATTGACGGTTTTCGCTCCAATTAATACATCGTAGGATCTGGTATCCCACAGGGTGCAAACTTGGGACCGCTTCTTTTTTTGTTTATCAATGACCTTGCACTGACTATTTTATGTCTTAAACTGCTTTTTGCAGATGATTTAAAAATTTATAGAAAAATAGAAACTATATCTGATTGCCAACTGCTTTAATCTAAACTAAATAATATATATGACTGGTATCGGAATAACAGACTTTTTCTTAATGTGTCAAAGTGTTTTCAGGTAACTTTTTGTAGAAACAAAAAATTTATTCAGCATAATTATGAAATACGAAATTTTCCTTTGACTAGGTGTCTTGAAATTAAAGATTTGGGTGTTACTTTTGACCAAAATTTCAACTTTAAAAATCATATCCATAATACAGTTGTAGCAGCATCCAGATCTCTGGGTTTTATAATTAGAAATTGTCGCAATTTTGATGAAGTTTAAGGTGGTGCAGTTCTTATATTGCTCATTTGTTCGCTCCAAGCTTGAGTAGGCTTCAATTATATGGTATCCAGTATATCAGGTGGAGATTGATAAAATTGAGTCAATTCAGCGTCAATTTTTAAAATATTTAATGTACAAGACCGATGGTGTTTATCCAGCAAGAGGAACATGTCAAGATATAATGCTTGTACGTTTTCACATGAAAGCCTTAGCCGACCGCCGTGTGGTAGCGGCCGTGGTCTTTTTATATAAGTTAGTTAATTATAAAATCGACTGTAGCTCATTGTTAAATCAAATTTACTTTGTTGTTCCCAGATTAAACTCTAGAAACTCTCGAACATTTCAGTGTAATAGAGCAATAAATAACATTTTTAGAAGGTCGCCGATTTATTATATGTGTAACTTATTTAATACTCTTTGTAACCACAACTTGGACCTCTTTGTTGCTTCAATGTCTTTCTTAGTAGGATTTTTTAATCAATAATCTTAAATCTTGAATTTCTCTTGGAGATTGTGTAGGTAGGTAATGCTTTGAGTAAATGTATGTTTTCTAAAATTTTTATTAGCCTGTAAGCCTCTTCCATAACTTTTCCTTTAGCTTAATATTATATTGTATTATTTAATTTTAAACCTTAAACCTGTTGTATACAATTCTTTCTGTATTTCCTGTAAGTGGGTGACTGTTGGAAATAAAAGCCTTATTTGCATTTTGCACAATTTTTCGTAGTATGTATCTCTTTTTTAAATTGTTGGACAAACGTGTCTTGTAATTTTCAAGGGTTAATTTGACAGACTAAAATTATGAATGATAAGAAATAAACTAACTGAACCGTTTTTGCAACATTTGGAAATTTTTAATCGGCGTTTTGATATACTTGTGTGTAAGCATTCAATAATGCAACCTTGCCATAATTTAAGCGATCTTGTATGTTTAACGGTTTATGAGATTTCAATCCAAATTCCATTAGACACCCAGTATAAACCTTCTAAGATTTTTAAGTGTGTTCAAGAAATAAATGTAATAAATAATAAATGTATTGACCAATCTTTTGGGGAACGAGGATCGGAACTTTGGGTCAAATCCAAAAATGGTAGTTGATATGAAATGATCACATTAAAAAAACTCTGTGGCTAATCTTACTTTATTTACACACCCAAACAAAATGTACAAAACTATCTTTCCGAGCCGTTTAACTGAAACGAGGTGTTCAAAAAGGCATTACAATGTCCCCCTTTACAAGACACTAGTCTTTTGAGCAAATTCTGTAAATAAGCCCTTTCGGACATGGTCAGATGATGGTAGCGGTTCTGAAGCTGAAACGGATCTGGAAAAATAACGAGTTTCTTAAAATGCACGAAAAACGCCAACCAACTTTAACTCACCGATTCGCAAATTATAAAAAGTGACGAATCCAGTAACGAACTCGCAATACAAAAAATTGTGAGCGGGTGTGATGGATCTCACACACGAATACGTGTTATTATTAGCGTTCATGCAAAAACAAAACGGCCCTTGGGTCCACTTTGGTTCTGTTCTCCAGTGTTCCTTGTTATGCTCGAAACAGGTCATACGCTCGTGGTGGCACACTTCTTCTCTTTTTTTCGCACGTCGCACTTTGATTTTGTCTTCGGGGGTTTCTTCCGATTTTGGATCATATTTTAGAAGGTTTGAGTTTAGGTTGTTGCAGTAGCAGTACTTTAGTTTGTTGTCTTTGTTGAGATCTGAGGATCTTTTTTGTCTGATCTATAAAAGATGTATATGAACATTTTATTTCAAAGGTGTCTTTAAGGTTTGATATGTAATTTAACCATAAAGTTACCCAAAAGTGATATTTTTTTGATGATGAAGATGAAGACTAGTATGAAGAAGGTTAGTAGAAAATAAAACACGAAAAGATTTATAGGTTTTAAAAGTATAGTTGACCATTTATGACTAAATCATCCTCATGATGAAAACCTAACCAATTGTGTAATTAAAAGCCTTTCGAAGGTCTAACTATGTTGGAAATCATAATACTCTTACCACTATATAGCACCATTTCAATTGGATTAATAATTTTAAGTTGACGAGAATTAAAATAATCTTAAACATACTATACATCTATGAATTTTGTCAATTAAAAAGAAATATTTAAATATAATTCCTTCAGATTGCTTCGGTAACATTCGGGATACGTCTGATAAGAATTAGTAGTAACTAAGTAGTTAGACAGTAATAAATAAAAGAAATGTTGTAGAATCTAAGAAAATCCTTTTTTTTTTCTTATCTCAAGAATCATGGAGTATTGTAATAAATTGATGCTTATCAGACACTGTACCAATATATGTAAGAAAAGTACAACTTTCATACTTGGCAATCGATCAGAGATACGTTTTAATGTTTATTCAATCTTCCTAAAGATGACATTACAAGAAAATATCAGTTTGGAAAAACTGACAGTAAAAGCTATTGGGTAAATGAACAAGCTACTCAGACATTCAAAGAAAATACACCAAATATTCGGAGTCACCGATATTTTAGATTTACCAATACCTGGCAAGACAAAATATATAGGCAGTTGAGGCAATCGTTTTTTTCCTCAATGGAAAAAATAAATAATTGTAATAATGTAGATTTCACTGTCTTTAAAGTAGTTGATACTCATTAACTTATTCCAGGCAGTTGATTGATTTCCTGGTTTCTTCTTCAACTACTTGAAAAAACTAAAAAATTGATGTTCTTGTTTTCTTCTAAATTGTTATAATCATTGATTTAATTCAGACAGTTAACGGATTTTCTTATTTCTGCTTCTTGAAAAAAAAAATTAAAATTAAAATCATTTGGTTTTTACTATCTTTCACATAGATAATTATAAAGTTAGTCTAGGCAGTTGTGAAAATGTTCTTGTTACTTCTTCGACTGCCTGGAAAAAGATGACCAGTCTTAACTTTCTTCCAAACATCTGATAATCATTAATTTAGTCCAGACAGTTGTTTCTGAAGTGTTTTCTTTGCTCAACTGCATGAAAAAAATACATAAATATGATAGAAGTAGTAAACAACAATGAAGATTTCACTGTCTTTAAGGTAGTTAATAATCAATAATTTATTCCAGGCAGTTGATAGATTTTCTTATTTCTTCTTCAACTGCTTGACAAACAAGAAGAATAACAAATTAAAACAACATAGATTGTTATTTTCTTTCAGACAGTTGATCATTAACTTAGTTTAGGCAGTTTGAAGGGTTTCCACTACAACTTCCTAAAAAAAAATATAAAATGCAATCATGTACTTTTTAATTGTCTTTGAGGCAGTTAATAAAAAGTTAATAATCTTAAAGTTAGTCTAGGCAGTAAATTTTTAATTTTTTTCCTCAACTGCCTGGAGAAAATAAATTATTATAAAAATGTAGATTTCACTGTCTTCAAGGCAGTTGATAATAATCAATTTATTCCAGGAAATTAATTAAATTCCTTGTTTCTTTTTTAACTGCCTTAGAAAAAAAAATCACTCCAACATAGTATTTTATTATTTTTAAGACAGTTGATAGTCATTAATTTATTCCAGACAGTTAAGGAATTTTCTTTTTTTTTTAACCGTTTGCACGAATTAGACAATTACATTAATGTAGTTTCGGATTGCCTGAAAAAAATGGCTACAATGAAGTTTTTACTTTCTTCTAGGCATCTGATAATCATTAATTTATTCTAGGTAGCATAAGAAAATTATTTGTTTTATTTTTTCCTCAACTGCCTAGAAGAAATAAATAACTGTAACAAAGTAGATTTCACTATCTTTAAGTCAGTTGCTAATTATTAATTTATTTCAAGTAGTTCATTGATTGCATTAATTCTACTTTAATTACCTACCTAAAAAAATTATAGCAACAAAGTATTTAATTTTTTTCCAGACGAGTGGTAGTCATTAATTTATTTCAGGCAGTTGAGGAATTTACTTATTTTTTTCTTTTTCAACCGCCGCGCCTAGACAAATTAAACAAATACGTTAATGTAATTTCTTATTGTATTTCAGGTAGTTGATAACTTTAAAGTTGTTTAGTCTAGACAGGTGATAACTTTTATTATTTCTTCATCAACTGCCTGTAAAAAATGATTACAATTAGGTGTTTACTTTCTTCTAGACAGTTGATAATTATTATTTAATTCCAGGCACTTGAGGAATTTTCTCATTTTTTATTAACTGCCTGTAAGAAATAAACAATTATATAATTTTATAGTTCTGTACTTTCTGCCAGGCAGTTGATAATCTTTAATTGAATACATGTAGTTGACGGATATTCTTATTTCTTCTTTAACTGTCTAGAAGAAATAAAAAATGACAACAACGTAGTTTTTTTTCCGAACAGTTGATAATTTATAATTTAATCCAGACAGTTGATGGATTTTTTTCTTCTTCTTTGCAATTATGGAGAATATATTTAAATAGTAATGTTAAATAATGATGTTAAACAGCCAATAAAATAGCTATTTTTCTGACAGTTGAAGATCCCTAATTGAATCAAAATATTTATAAGGCTATCACTTTTCACTTTAAACAAATATAAATATTTAAAGAGTCTGATAACATAAGACTTTTTAAAGTATTAGAAGAAAAACTTCACTATCTTAAAATAATAAAATTATTTTTATAGGTCTTACCCAATTAGAATCAAATACTGGCCCATCTTTAGTAAAACAAATGCACTCCTTATCCTTATTATTTGGCTCATCATCAGCACTTTCGTTCTTACACTTATACTTATGCCAGTGCCCATTATTCAATTGGCAAAACCACTTTTGCCCGTTACGACATGGAAATTTAGCGTGCTGAAAGCAATCAAAGTCCTTTTTACTCAGCTTTTGTAAGAGAGCTGTAACAACATAAACAAAAGATAAGCTAAGTTCCAGAAACTATATTAACCTGACAAACCTTTTTGTGCTGAAAAAGGTATAGTTTTCTTGTTGGTTTCGTTATGGGCTTTCTTGAAAAACTGCATTAAGATGTCGTTGTTTAACTCGGTGTAATTTAAGAAAATATTCTCGTGCGGTACTGAATACTGAAGCAAATTTGTCTCGTGTAACTTGGCTTCCAGATGAGGGGTTTCCCTCCGGCCTGAACTAGAAAAAGTCCACACCAAAACTTTTAAATTCTCAAATTTATTATGATAAATACCTTTCAATCAAAAAGGTGTCTCGCCACTTGTGATTCGGTTTTCTACTCTTAAACAACACGGGCACAATCGAACGTCCATCCATGTTTGGAGGCACCTTAATCCCTGCCAAATCCAGAAAAGTGGGTGCCAAATCGATATTTAACACTATATCGTTAAAAGTCACCCCTTTCTTAATCCCCGGGCCTCTAATTAGAAACGGTACACGCACATCAAATTCAAAGGGAAAACTTTTGCCCTGGAATAAATAAATAATTTGACGGATACAAAAAAGAACAGAACGTTTCTTACTTTCACTAATCCGAACTGCCCTAAATGGTAGCCATGGTCGCTGGTATAGATGACGTAAGTACTTTCCAGTTCTCCCAACCTGTCCAGCTCAGCGATTACTTTTTCGACAGCATCATCTACCGACTGTAGAGTTTGTAGCCTTTTAGTCATAAGCATGTTGGTAAAGTCTTTGTGGTTTTCTTCCATTTTGCCTGTTACTCTTAGAATCCATTGTTTATCTGGATTTGGGGCAAAATTGTATGATGGCGTACTAAAAGTAGGAAATTACCTCAAAGTTAGAAATCTGGAGATTATTTTAAAGTTTGAAATGACAGATTATTTAGAAGCTATGTTTTTGGAAATGCTTTTCAAATTTTAGTTTAATTGTTTTATTGTCCAAAGGCAATAAATCCTAATAATAATAAGACAAATATTGAAATATTCACAAATACAATAAACTTAGTAAGGTAACCGATAACAAGATCAAACTCACTTACTGGTACAATATAAATTTAAGAGTAGGTATAGTACTACATTAAACGCTTAAATAACTAACAATCTCATTCTATCTATAGAACCGATTTGAAATTATTTAGAATCATATCAAACAGATAATATCAAATCGTAACTAAATCTCGTTGAACCAGTTTCTCGCTCTATAAGTATATAGGCTCTTTCTTTACCAAATTCGTGCCATAAGTGTTAAGATGAAATACATTGTGTCTTCTTGTATGAATGGAACCATCAAAATTCAAAGCTGAAAAGAGATCTGAAGCCTGTAAATATGCTTTTGTTGAGCTTTCCTAAAGATCGTTAATTTAAGCTATTTGTTAATTTAACAGTTTTCTACCTTATGCTAAACTTCGTTAGAGATCCACTAAAAGCCTCTACAAGCGTCTCACTAGCGAAAATTTTATTGAAATGCTTATGAAAAGATTATAATCGTAAAAATTGCCAAAATAGCATACTCTATAACAGGTGAGAATTTCGAATTCACATATTATAGACAATACTTTTTTTACGATTCATATCATATTTATTTGAGTAGTTTACCTTTTCAGATCTAGATACCTTAGTTTAAGTCTTAAAGCATGTTAGACTGTTAGATGCCGCCACGCTATAAAAGTAAAAACTGAGACCTTAAAGCTTTAGATGACTTAAAGTGAATTAAAGATTTGAAAGTTCGTTTCATAATTTGGTTTTTTTATTTCTAAATGTATAGGAATTAAAAGTTTTAACCATTTTAGAAGATAAGTGTGACTGATTATTTAATTTTCGAAATTTGAAAGCCACAATTCTATTGTCATTTCCTAAAGCTTTACAGTTTTTTAAAGAGGAGGCTTAAAGCTTTAGAAAATGTTTGTTAGGGCCATTTAAAGTTCTGAAGGCAAGAAAATAGAGCTTCTCAGCCTTATAGATCCTTCAAGAAGTTTCAAACTCTTTGATTCTATAATAGCCTCAGAAGGTACTAAAGAAAAGCTGATTAGAAAACCTTTTTGTAGCCGATTCTTTTTCCTTGCAGTTTTCAAGTTTTCCTTAGATTTAAGAGAAAACTCAGAAATCTACTTACTGATGCGTACTGATGTTAAAATACATTTTTGAGTACTGCGGAGCCGAGTCTTCAGGTCCATGTGGCGCAGGAAAAGCGAACACTGCCAAAAAAGGCTTATTAGGATACTGAGTTTTCGAATTTTTAATAAAATTGATCCCATCTCTCGCTATAACGTTGGTATAATAGTCCTGAAAAATGAAATCTGTTGCTATATTTTGTATTGCGAAAAAACCCACATGTTAGTACTCACTTTTCCATAGTCGAAGCCATGTTTGACGATTTGTCCGTTCATGTTGATGGAATAGTTGTAGTATTTGGAGTTCATTATTAAACCACCCCATTCACGCCAACCTGGTGGTATGTAAGTGCCGTTGTATTTGTTTAAGTATTTTCCGAAATAACCTGTATAAAAAAGACGAATTTTAGTATGGGAAAGGGGTGTAAATCCGCCTATTTTTTTTTAATTATATGCCAGTTAGTCTTGAAAAGATATTAAAAATACTAAAATAAGAAAAGTTTTCGACATGACGAGAAATCCAGCAGTTCAAAGTTCAGAGTTGACTGCATGACTTTGCGACATTTTTCTCAAAATCTTAAACTGGCTTCAGTTAAAGCTATTCACAGTTCTTGAGAGGTATTTAGAATTCCGTATATTTTTATTTGCTTAAGTTTTTACAATAGAATTAAGCAAATAAGGTTTAAGTATGATACTTTAAAAAAAAACAAGACAAATCAGTTAAAATTTGACAAGGTAAGTATCAATAATTAAAATAACAAAAAGTAGATATAAAAAACTTTGACATATTTAAAATTCAAGCACCATGCCGTAAAAATTACAATAGAAATAAAATAAAAAGATAAAGACAGAATAGACAAACCAAAAAACAGTAACTACAGACACTAAAACTAAAGGGGTGGGAGTGTCAGATATTCGCCTATTGAATATGGTTCTATTTTATTAATAAAGTAAGTTTTTTTTTAATCTTGAGAGATTTCCTCTGTCATATTGTTGAAACAAGCATATTATAAAAGACAACACTCGCATACATCAGACCACGCTCTATAAGAGAAAGCTTATGCGCTGGAATGCTGGAAGCTCAACGCTCTTGTTCATGAAGAGGTACAATTTGCTATAAAGATGAAAAGTTCTTGAAAAAGCAACAAAATACATTAAAATATATATATACCTGAAAATGCCATGAAGTTTAAATTTCTAAACTTTCGTTTACACGAGTCTTGCCCTAATACCACATATAATGCGCAGTGTTCTCTTTTATATCACAAATATTTCAGGCAGGCTTACAGTGTCAGCTCGACCTTAGAATATAACTCAATACCGAAGGGTAGAGTACACATTAGCATAGTAGATTTAGAGGCTTAATGTTTTTGCAACCTTAATCTATCTGTGATTTTCAACCTAAATAACAAGCAAGTAACAATGTTAAACTCTAGAAACCGAGCTAATTTAGAGATTTCTGTATTTTGGAACAAAAGAGGGAAGGTATCTGGATACTGATCGTGGTTCTAAAATATAGAAAAACTGATTTGTGATAATTTAAAAGTAGTCTGTTGCCACTAAACCACCTCTGAGCTTGATCCAATATCTGATCTGTTTTTTGATAAAGAGTTTTTGATGTTTTATCCAAATCAAGCTGTTCGACACTTTTGTAAACTTAATTAAGATAGACGAGTGATAAGAGAATATAAACCAGGAAAAGGAAGGGGCTAATGACACTTTCCTGTCGTACTCCTACTTTAAAATTAAATGATTCAGAAAATGTTCCTCTTCATCTCGAGACAGACCTTCTGAGATCTTTCTGAAAGCCATTTAATCATACAATTCCAGTTAATTTCAAATAAGGATGTGGTTTAGACAGTCAAAAGCTTTGGATAGGTGTAGGAAAACTCCTAAAATTTTCATTTTTCTTTCTAATTTTTTAATTATTTTGCAGATGAAATCATGGATAGTTTAAACTGATCGGACTTAGGCCTCAAAGCTATCGTTTAAAAATATATACAGTTTCATAGAAGAAATAGCGCAAGGTTTGAAAAGCAGAAATTCAGCAATGGTTAAATGTGTGTATCTATTAAAGTTATTTCGACTTGAAAGTTTTGATAGAAGCCATTTGTGGCTTTATTTGATTTGCCCTTGTTGTTTATTTTTTATATAAATGACCTTGCTTCTGAAGTACCTAACAGTGCCAAATTTTGCATATGACACAAATTTGTTAATATAAGAAATTTTATCGAATAGCTAGAACAGCTTCTATTGAACATACTAGTTCAACTTACACCTGAATAGAGTCAAGGTCTAAAAGCAAAGAAGCAGCTTAAAAGGAACTTATAAGCACATTATATAAAAAAATAATTTAGAGTTTAATTTCATTGCCAGGTTCATACCATAGTGCGACTCCTTGAAATATACTTTTTTTAATTTTAATGGCTTCTGTCGTGATGTTGCAGTCGGGTTCAATAAGTGGTATAGTAGCACTTCGAGTTGGCATGGCATATGAGGACTGATTTTGTAAATTTCTAATACTTTGATCAGCCAGTTATTGCTGAATGGTACTAAATCAAAGACCTTTTTGTAATCAATGAAAGCTACGACAAGATTTCGAATGAAAACCACGATACGATAGATTTTTTTTTGCAGTATGCCTGCCTTCCTTACATCTGATGGAATTTTTTGTACACCGTTTCTGTTCTGTTTTGAGCAATACAGGAAGCGAGCACTTTGTATAAGGTTGTCGAGCAGGGAAGCCTCTCAAAGCTTGGCTATACCTTAAGATCTGTTGACACTGCCATCTAAAATTTTATAGCAGCACTAGATCAAGGATTGGAAAGCCGAAATATAGCCATCAGTATATTTTTGGATCTGTCAAAGGCTTTCGACTTGAAAGATCATATCTTTTTTAAGCTTTATAGAAGTAGACGAGCATAATGAAAAAACATTCTATTCTTGAAACTAAATGTCAATTTATTTAAGGTACAACCGCTCATTTACTTTATCCGGACCCTCTTTACACAAAACCAAACTTATATGGGATCAACCAGTATTCATATGAAATATACATTTAATTTTTTTTGTCACAAGCTATGAAAAAGTACATGTGTTTATTAACAAGAACAGGTATATTAATAAAATAGTTGATAATAATTGTCTTAGCAGTGTTGATTTTACTATTTCGCTTGCAAATCACATTAAGTTTATAATTTTCGCACATTTAATAAATAAAAATGCCGGACGTGGGGTAATTCGAAGTCCAGAGGGGAAGAATTATTGCTCCAGTAGAAATGGCACCAAGGCAGATCGCAAGAACGGGGAGGTTACACAAGAGATTATTTCAAAAACTTATTCAAGGTTTCTGGAACTAAGAACACTAAAGAATACATCGAGGAGAAGTTATGAAAGGATCACTACACAAGAGCAGGATCGCTTTGTAACTCAAATAGTAAGCAGAAATCCTACAGCATCTCATCTAGAGCTTCAAGTGCAACTTTTACAAGCTACAGATATTAGTTTTTCTCTCTAAACTATCAGAAGAAGACCTCGCGCTTGGGAATTACATAGCAGAAGACAGTTAAAGTCCAAGGCAAAATAAAAATGAATAATTGACCGTTAAAATTGTGTTGGAGCATGAAAATTGGACAAATGTCTTATTTTCAGATGCAACTAGAATCGGCCTACGATCCGATGACCGTCGAATTCGCATTTTAAGAGGTAGAGGGAGACACGCCACACTTTGTGCTGCCAAATCTGTCCCAAAATACAAAGGAGGTACTGTGTCTATTTTAAGGTGAAATTATGATTGGTGAAAAACTCCTTTAATTCCCATTCGACAAATCCTTACAAGTCAAAGGCATGCTGATTTAGTTTTGCAACCTGTAGTCAGCGATTTTTAATGCAAGATAATACATCTCCACATACCAGCAAAGTTGCAAAATGTTTTTTAGAAGGTGAATGTGTTGCAGTTTTAGAGTGGCTTTCTTGATCACCAGATCTTAATCCTATAGAGCACTTATGGTGATCAAAAGAATGATTAGGGCTCCTCAGAATAACCCTAGTAACACAACTTATACAGTCGGTTTTAGAGGGCAAATGTCCCAAGAAGAAATTAAATACTTGATTAAAATTATTCAAATAGCATTAATGCTTGTCAAATTGATTTTTTCAGAAAAATTATTTTTATAGAAATCTACACTTTTTATTATTTGTTCTATTATTAAGAAAATTGTCATAGTTTTTATTTTTTTTTGTAATTAACTTAGTTTTGAAAAACTGCTCTTTACTCTTCACTCTATTTGTCGAAATGACTGGGTGATTCCAAATAAGTTTGGTTAATTGTGTGGATATTAAAAATTATATTAGTTACTTTTTTCAAAAGCTTTATACAAAAAAATTATACACTTTTGTCAAAAAGCACCAAATAAGCGTAAAAATTAAACAAAAACTGGTTTCTATATTGGAATCCAAATACAGGAGTGGTTTTCCATTTTTGATGCCATATTGACTGTTCGTTAAGCTTTTTTTATATTAATTTTTATTAATTACTTTTTTAAATATGACTTTGATTATGTATTAGAGGAAATAAATTACTACGAAATTTTTTGGTACTCTAAACATTTCAAATTTGTATATTCAGTAAAGAAGTTTTTTGACTCTAATTAGACTACTTAAAGATCCATTCTTACCTGTCCTATATCCCGCATTGGACATATAAGTAGCAAAACTCCTAACTTCATGTTTAGCCTGCCATTGCGGACTGGAACAATTATCCTTATTAGTGAACACTTCGTGATTATGCACGTACATCCCAGTCAATAAAGAACTTCTGGACGGACAACACATCGGGGTGGTGACATACGCGTGTCTAAACTCACCACCATGTTGACGTACCCCTTTGAGGGTCTTGGGCATAAAGTGGAGGGAGCCTAGCTCTACGTCCTGGTCATCAGTGAGGAGCAACACGATGTTCGGCTTTTGTTTTTTGTTTGGAGCGAGAGCGAAATGGGCGGGGATCAGTGTGAGAGCGGCCAGCAGATGCAGGAAGTTCATGATTTTTTTTGGTATCTAAAAAGTTTTTATATATGAATTATTTAGAAATTTGATGGGGTTGCACTAACACAAAAAAAAATCACTTTTGCGCCACACGAATGAGCATCATTAACTGGAGATTCGCCTGTTACTATCTAAGCCAACCTACACAGGATTTTTTTATCATCATCATTTGTGCCTCTCTGCATATAATATTATAATGGTGATAAATTAATTGGTAAGTTTATTAGTGGGACTCGCCTGCGGCGTTTTATATCAGTGGTGTAGTGGGGTATTTGCGACTAACGCACTTAGAAGGAGAACGTGATGAAAAAATAAATTTTAGCAGAAGTACTTAAAAAATAGAAAAGTTTAGATGTAAAAGACATTTTATAAGAGCCTAATTTTTCTCTTTATTATAAAAATTATTAAGAAAATTAAGCTAAAACATCAAAACACGAACAACACTGTGCTAGTACACTACGGTTTAATGCGGCTTTCTTTGATGTTAAGAGTTAAGTTGTAAGTTCAGTGGCGTTTCAAAATTTTAAAATATATGAAAAAAATACAATGAACATTGGCATGTTTTATCTGAATTTTGTATGACAAAAAGGGATATTTGCGCCATAAAATCTATTAAGAAACTTACTCTCTTATTGACATGAAAATTTTAAAATATTTGTCAATTAGCAACTAGTAAGGACGAACACAATTTTTTTACTGGTTTTGGGCCAATAAACGTAATAAAATTACTTCTCAGAAAAATAATCATTTTATTTAAATCAATAATAAAACCAATAATATTCCCTTGCTTTACTCAGTCTCATGAATCACTACTGATAAATATTTTAATTGGCGACAAATATCAATAGAGGATCTATATTTTGCCCAAATAAATTAATTGAATGAATAGCAAAAATTGGAATTTTTTTTTTGCTTTTTGCAATTTGCTTTTTGGTCCTAATGTACAACTGACATGCCACGACAATCACGAGATTGCGGATCCAAAAAAAAAAGAGGTGATGTCAATAGTTCGTTATTTCTTTTTTCTAGTACTGATCGTAAAGTACACACTTCTCAGGGTTTATAAAGCTTCACTTTTTACGTCTTTAGTCTTTTTAGGCACTAGTGCGTAAAAAGTAATTTGACTTTTATTTAACATTTAATTTATAATTGGTCAAAAATTTATTTGACGTTTTTTTACGCAGTAGTGCCTAAAGTAATTTTCTTACGCACCAGTGCGTAAAGTAATTTGGTATTTTTGATTTTTTTTAATGTGTTCTTTGTAGAAGAAAGAAATTTGTATGTTATATGTGACATGTGTGTAAAATCCCCTTTTTTTATTGATGGAAATTGTCCATTTATAAAAAAGAGCAGCATTTTACATACTTGTTACATAAATAACTATTTTAAAAATTGAATTTTTATTAGAGAATAAAAAAATCATATTTATGTAATTTATTAAAATATATATAATAAAAAGTGCCCTAATTTTTCCTTTAGGGCATTTTTTATGTGACTTTGATATTTAAGAGAAAAGAGAAATTTGCGGTATAGAAAAATGTTAAATTTGACAGGTAATGCAAAACAAACTTAATGCCAATATCTTAGGTTTTTATTATCCTTTTTTTGTAATTATCATTGAATCATTGAAGTAATTATGTTAAGTGCATAAAATCTAAAAAAAGTTCTCTACCTTAAAAAAAACTCTAGATAAGCGAACACTGTACTAAAGCTAAAAAGAGCACTGTACACATCTCTAATTTTAATATATCCATGTCAACATTGTCTTAAAAAGCAAGTGAAACAACAAGTGGAGGAAATCGTGTAAAAATTTTGAAAATTGATTTTAGGAGCTAAATCAAAAATTATAATTTGCTACCGCACTATATGCGGCTTCTTTTGATGTCTTTGGATTTATTGTGTGAGGCCAGTGACGTACTAAAATATAATAAATTACAATGTTTAATATTCTAATTGAAACCCCTTTTACAAAAATTCCTTCTCTTTTTACAACAAATTTGACTCGAAAAAAAATTTCTATTTTCTTGACTTCTGTTTTCGTAAAAAAGTGCAAGTGTACCATTATTTGCTTAAACGATTACTAAAACCCAATGACGCGATGCAATTCGCGTTTTGATGATTTTTCAATTTTTTGGAACGTAATGAATTAATAAACAAATATTGCATCAAATGATACTTAAAATGTGTCACGTGAAATTTTTAAATGTGTCATTTATAACGAAGTTCTCTACTATTTATGCAAAATAAAATCAACGCAATTCTATGTATCTTCTAAAGTTATACCAGATATTTACGTATTTTTTGTTAGAAAAATAGTTGTGTAGTTAGTTACTTATGCCCAATGGCTTAAAGGCTGCGACTATGGGTTTATTCCTATTTCATATATCTGTATTTAATACTAATAATTTGATTTTTTTAAAGTTAGAATTGAAAATAGCATAATGATCCCATCTTGAAAACAAAAATAACAAAAATTTGTAAATCGTATACGTTTCATTTTGGATGTAAATAGGAAAGTATCTTATGTTGACTAAAATGTTCTATTTCTTTGCCATTGTGACAGTTTTTTATTATATTTTTCTACCATTTCCAATAAAAATTTAAATATTCAGTATACATTGATGGTATATCCTGAGAAAGTTAATCTTGAAGTTTAATGGGATATCTGAATAAAATATATACAGAAAAAATTAAAATTCAGGTTAATAATAATAGATTTATTTTCTAGTGATTGTTTCCTAGTGAACATAAAAATTAGTTCAAAATATTTTAACTATAAAATTTCATTTTTTTTAACTATTTAGAGATATGATAAAATATTAAAAGAAAAATAGCAAAAAAAAGAAAAGTTTATCAAAAAGTTATAAAAAAAATTGTGCAAAAAATAAAAAAGTTTATGATAGCTGAAAATCGCTTAAAGAGAGTTGAGCTTTTGAGTCTCTCTAATAGCACAAACTGGTACAATAATGTCATTTAAAGGTCTATTTTTGTAATATATTTTCCAGTGTGTGTGCTGCTCAAGAATCTCTACAGTCCATTTTCGACTCTTTTGGCTTAATCATGCACATTAAATCACCTACCAGAATAACTAAAACCAGCTCTAGTACAATAGATTATGTGGTATCTTCCTTTGAGCCAGATTTCGTCGATTGTACTGTCTTAAGCTCAGGTTTCTCAGACCATGAAGCAGTGTTAACAAAGTTTTCCATAACTAAATCTAAAAGTAAAAATGTTCCACGCAAATTAGGCCGTATTTTCTCGGATAAAAATTTTTTACATTTTAGGCACCTTTGTCAATCAACTGACTGGAATATTCTCTCTGACGACGTTGATTCAGAATTTTCTAGATTTCTAAAAACGCTATCTAGTCTTTCACACAAATCCTTTCCTTTGAGACCTCTTAAAAAGAAGCAGCATAACCCCTAGTCTACCCAAGGCTTGCGTACATCTGCTAAGAACATGCGCCTATTATCTCATCTTAAGAAATTTTTAGACAGCGCTTTTTTTCATGAATACGTAAGACTTTACAAAAAGATTCATCAGAGAACTTTAAAAGCCGCCAAGGATTATAGTAAATTAATAGGAGACTGGCTAAATCTAAAAATGTGGCTAAGGAATCATGGTCGATTGTTAATGCTTTGAGAAATAAGCCTTCTTTGTCGAATACTATCCCTACTTCATCTGAGAACCTTAATGATTATTTTGTAAATGTGGCAAATAATTTAATGAGTACTATAACTCCTTCCCATGATCCACTTTCATATCTTCCCATTGCAAATGAGAATTTCCACAGTTTTTTCTTTACGCCCGTAGTGTTACCAGAGCTTTGCAGTTCAATTAGGGAAATCAAAAACAAAGGCTCTTCTGGAATTGATGGACTTACTCTCAAAATGTTTTCAAATCTGCCCGAATGTACATTATGTCATCTTATTACTCTAATAAATCAGTCTTTTCAAAAAGGTGTTCTTCCTAACTGCCTTAAGTTGGCGATAATAATGCCACTACATAAAGGAGGAGACAAAGATCAGTCTTCCAACTATCGCCCTATCGCTCTTCTTCCCACACTTTCAAAATTTATTGAAAGATTGGTTAAAAAAAGACTTCTATCATTTTTGCTAAAATATAAAATACTTACTTCCCATCAATTTGGATTTTTAAATAACAAATGCACAAATGATGCTATGTTTTCTCTTTTTAATAATGTATACTCTAGCTTAAACAACCAACACCCTACAGCTACAATTTTCTGTGATTTTTCTAAAGCCTTTGATTGTGTTAATCATGACATCTTATTAAAAAAGTTGCAATATTACGGGTTCAGAGGAGCGCCTTTTGAATGGTTTAAGTCGTATCTCAATAACAGAAGTCAAGCTGTGAGAATTGATTCGACTATGTCTTCTTGCAAGCCAATACAAAGTGGAGTGCCTCAAGGTTCCGTACTTGGTCCTATTTTGTTTCTTATCTTCATCAATGACATTGCTAATCTAAATATTAACGGTAAGGTCTGTCTATTTGCTGATGATACTAGTTTTACCTGGAGTAATCCGGATATTTCTACCCTTCATAGAACCGTATCAAGTGATTTAACTACTATCAAATCATGATGCGACTCTAATCTCCTTTTTCGTCTCAACATTTCCAAAACTAAAATGTGTTGTCCTACAAAAATACCTTGCAATATTTTGAACTTAATTTACACACTACTGTGAAAATTAAGTTCGGCTTGTTTTGCGTTAAGATCAATTTCTAAGGAGCTTAGCCTGTCTACTTCTAGAACAGTTTATTTTGCCCTTTTTGAATCGCACCTTCGATACGCCCTTCCATTCTGGGGTACATGTAATGCAACTCAATTTGACCGTATTTTTAGACAACAAAAGAGAGCTTTACGTTATACACTGAGACTTAAATACAGAAGTCATTGCCAGCATTTCTTCAAAAAATTTCAAATATTAACTCTTCCATCTTTATTCATATTTAAGTCCGTTTGTCTAATACGCAAACACGGTTCAGCATCTGATAGGCCTTCCCATAGTTATCCACTTAGAAACACGGAACATGATCTATACCTGCCTACCCCACATTCAGAGTTGGTCAAAAGTTCCATATTATATAATGCAAAAAAAATGCACAATCATCCGCCATTGAAAATTAAATCCATCACATCTTTTTTTGCATTTCGTAAAGCATTAAAAGCATTCTTACTGGAGAGAGCTTTTTATACAGTTAACGATTTTTTTTTTGTAATCATTGATTTGAAATTTCGCACATAATAATAAGCTAATGTATTTTTACTATCTGTACATGTTTAGGTATACTGCTTTGTGTAGCTATTTTAGTATTTTTTATAATTTTTTACTTTTTTAAATATTTTTTACAATTTTTTTTAACATAGAGAGATTTTTTAATGATTTTTTTTTGACATTGTATACATTAAATTGTATATTTTATAATAATATTTTTGACTACTTACAATTTTTAAATTGTATTAATCTGTACTATATTGTAGATATTCTATTCTATTTATTTAAGTATTTTTTTTAAAATTTTGTTTTGTTTTTCTTTTCTTTAGTTGTGTTTATATTTTTGTGTCTTTTTTGTTTTACAGCTTTGTCTACAAATTATAACAATTTCTTGATAATAAAGCATTGATTCATTCATTCATTCATATATTATTATAATGTTGGTAGTAATATAAATTAAGGGAAAATTTAATTAAGTATAAGACAAAAATAAACATTTTTATTCAGTACTAAAAAATTATATCCTTTCCAATAACAAAAATGTATATACACCAAAAAAAGTGTACAAAATACGCTTTTTTATTTAAAAATATTTCTAAATAATTGCAAAAAAATACCTAAAATAAAAATATTTCTTTGACCATGTTAAAATAGGCCTGACTAATTTTTTAATATGTGCTTGTTATTCTCGTATTTCCGTTTTTTTAGTTAAGTTCTTGTTATTCTCTTAAACAAGTGTCGGATAAAAAAAAACATTATTTATAAAAATTAATTACTATTTCATTTAAAAATATTTAGTTTATTGAATAATTTTGGGTCAACTAAATTAATTTAGTTTAAAAAAAGTTTAGATATTATTCAAATTTTAGATACTTTTACGATCATGAAGAGTAAATTATGATAAAAGCTTTAAAATGAAATATTAAATTTAATGATAAATAAACTAAAATTCTAAAACATTTGCAACCATAATTAGAATCATAAATAGTCTAAAAGCTTAAATGAAATTAAGTAAATGTAAATTTTAATTTAATCTTAATTATAAAGATTTAAATTTTTTTAAAATTATAAAACAGTAAAGGATTTTGACAAAAAAATAATGGACACATTCAAGGAAATAATAATTACTTGAATAAAAGAATTTTATTAAATAAATTAAAAAAGAAACTATTTCAAAAAAGAGCATAGTTTTTTGAATACCAACGAAATAAAAGAGAAATTCGAAAATACCTTGTATACCTTCTTAATCAACAATTATTTAAAAATTTAATTTATAGAAAAAATCTGAAAATAAGAAACATCAAATTTTTACAATCGAATGTTTAATTAAAAGATAAAAAGGATAATAGCAAATTGAACTAAAAAAACTTTTAAAATTTTTAAAATTTAATAAAACCGATCAACTAACTAAAAGGTAATTAAATGAAATTTTAAGCCAGTTTCTAATTAGAGCTAAAATATTTAAAGAAAATAAAACAAAAATATTTTAATGTGTTTTCATTTTAATGATAAATATATTGTTTTCTTTTTAACTCGTTTATAATAAAAATAAATTTTAGTGCTTTAAAATGGGAAAAGTTGTACATATATGGGAAATAATATAATAAATATTTCCTGGTATGTTGGTTCTGACACATATTTTAACTAAAGTAATTAAATTATTTGAAATACGTAAAAATGTAAAATAATTCTTTAAAGGGTTTACAAAATGATTGACTTAACAAAAATTATATTAGTAACAATGAATAATTTATTGTATTGCAAATAATATATAAAGTAAATAATAATTATCTTTGGATGTGCAGTAAACTGCGGATCTAATACCGCTTAAGTAAACTAGCACTTCACTTACCAACAACAACAGTCAGGCTTTCACATTCCAATATGATTCTTTTTTTATTTTAATTTATACTTCATTTATGTTAAACCGATAGTTTGTCATTAAATGGCTAAAAAGCAGAATAAAATGAACAGATTAAAAGATCCGCTCATTATATAATGTTCCCACAGAAATATTCTTTAGACAAATACCCCATACAAGTAACAGGTACTAAACCTTATTTCGGTTTAAAAAAAAAAAACGATTTATCCGATTCCCACACAAAACTACACGTACCTACCAAAAAACCATTTAGAGCAATCACAAAAGCACAAAAATAGACATTAAATCACATATTATTGAATGCAGTAAAGTTCAAGAAATAACAATTCGCTCTACTACTGTCAGGTAGGAAGGTACCACTCAGATTTTAATCTTGTACAGGTTCGGAGTACGGGTTTTCGATTCTAAGAAAATTCGGTAACAGGTGATTCAGAATTAATTATTGTTCAATCGCTTATTACCGTGTATTTAGTGAAACAATTGATGTTCATATTTTATGGCCTTCAGTTTGTAAATGTGTAGCAAATCCAGTATACAGGGTGGGTAATTTTGGTATTTTAAGAATGCAGAGAAACTGAAAAATAGAAAAAATAGTTAATGCAATAGTACCTACATACCAAATATGACAGAGAATATAAAGACTACTATAAATAATATTTTCTAAATAAGTAAATTTTTTTTTAACTTTCCGAAACTAGTGAAATATAAAAACTGAACCCCAATTCTATTGAAACAATCCAACGAAAAGTTCCAAGTCCAAAAATGTACTGTAAGCTGTCAATATATTGTTAATGGAAAATAATGTATTGTTAAATATCCGAAACATGTCTCTATGTGTTTTTTTAATTTTTGGTACTATTAGATCTATACAAATAATAGATAGAATTACTTACTCTTGTGTCTGCACAAGAACAGTTTCTAGCATAAACTCGTATTTCTTTAAATTCCGATATCTAAGAAAACGTTTCTAAAAAATCCTTAGTACTGCAGTTGTTTGTTACCAAATGATATCAGCTCACTCCAAATGTGGTCTCACCAGAGCGCTGAAAAGCCCAATGTACATTTTTAATTTCTGTTCCCAAAATGAAAATGTGACCTAGAAATGACGCCATTTTCCCTTGTATAAAAAAGGTGACGTATTCAGTATAACGTATTTTGTTTGGGACATTAAAAGGTCATTTTCATGTCAAATTCTCGTGATGTTACTCGACATTTTCATGTGTCATTGGTGGCTGGGCGTCAACACTAGAAAATCTCCTATTGCATGACACAAATCCAAGTATTCCATGATCCAAGCAGATCAGTGATATTACTCTACCTTGAGAAACCCCATTAATTTTATACCGTTTGTTAAGTGTAAGATTAAACAAACAACGAAAATAGTCAAGTAATTTATGTATTACACACTTACACTACTAAACCTGATCACTTACGGAAACTAGAAATATTTATTTTTACAATAATTTTGTACAAATATTTATATCTGATTCAAATCCTACTCCAATATTCCGAATTTTACTGCACTGAACTGACCACTCCTTCCAGCGGCGACGCGGCTCCTTATATACTCGGCTGACCATAATTCCGGAAGATTCGCTGACCTTCGAGACATTGTGCGGGGTGCTACTTATGTCATTCCGGAATGACGGAGAATCAGCTGGTGCCTCGGGGTTTCCAATATCGTTACAATACAATCTTCCTCTTACTGAACCAGTTTAAACAATTTAAAATCATCTTGCATAAGCACAAAGTCAGTTAATTCCCTTAATAAAGATATTTCCTTAGTAAAAGTCAATTATGTTATGTAATAAAGGGGCTTACAAATAAAAACTGTGAATGCTATTATGGCTTAAACTCTAGGGTAATTTAGAGTTTAGTTCAGCTACCATAAATGAGCTAAAAATCATTAATGTCGGATAAAATAAATAAAAATATATCGAGGCCCTTTTTTGCGACCTTAAAATAGCCTTTGATTGTGTCTTACCTCATTTACCAACAAATTTGATGAGTTCAGTGTTAAATTACTTAATTAATCTATGTGTGAAAACAGCTTGTTTGTTTTAATGCTAGTTGTAGGATATGCCGCAGGGGTCAGTACTGCATGAATACTATACTGGTGGTCAATACTGCAGATCTGTAACCTCAGTACTTCAGTACTTTTAACCGCTGACTTAGTACTTTTTGCGGATGATACAACACTTCTGAAAACAACTATCTCTAGTGAAGAGATTTTGACTGCTATGCGAGAGATCGACGTAAGGGTAACATATTAGTTTAATTTCAATCAACTGCATCTAAACAAAACAAAAACAGAGGTGATGTACATCTTAATAAGAGATTTGCAAGGGCTAAATGTGTTTCAGCATGTACGATTTCTTGTGGGACATATTGCTTGCAAATTAACATGAACATTCATATAAACAATATATGTAAAAAACTTGCTTCCGTTATATATGCTTTGCGTAGCCTGGTGTATGTGATCTCGAAACCTGATGTTTTGTTCGTTTACCTTGCGAGTAAAGATTTTCTTCTGCAATTTTGGTAACTAGTTGAGAAGGCCATAAGAGCCATAAGCGGACTGGATTATAAAGATTACTGTAAACATACTTATATACAAATAGAGTTTCTCCATATGCCTTGCATATATATATGCAAGTACTGCTTAGTGTACCTGACGGACCATGTTGATGAGTATTATATAGAAATATATTATACACGAACAAGGAAATACATTTACACAGATTTCCATAGAATAAATAAAATAATATATGGAGCTCTATCTATCTCTTCCACCTACCACGAAAATGTTACCAAGCAAACAGTTTAAACCAGCAATAAAGCAATACTTAAATAATAAAAATTTATAATTCACTATTTTTGACACATGTAAATACTCGTACTGTGTATTTACCATGAATAAATTATGTTTAAAAATAACAAGAAAGCTTCAAGTTTGCTACCTTGTGGCATCTCAGAGGTGTCATTCAACTTTTACGATAGAGCTTTCACTACTCTTACTTACTGAGTTCTGTTAATTAAATATGATTTAATAAATTTATAAGCCTCGTCAGAGAAACCATAATCCACTAGTTTACTCAAAATTACAAAAAGGTTAACCTTATCAAAAGCCTTGGTACAATCTGTATATAAGTCATCAAGTTGGGTTTTATTTATTACTGCTGGATGCGTGCTCTGTAAATAGCAAAGGGTTGGGGGTTTCTTTGACCAACTGCCTGGTCGTTTTACTTTTTTTATTCTTAAAGACAGTTGAAGCCAGAAAACCAACTTTTATGCCTGAGAGTTTTCTTTAAAAATCGTATTATTGCCTGGAAGTAATTCTCAATTAACTATCATCTTTTTTTTTAGTTCTTCCAAACAGAATTCTTCTGAATTGAAGCCTGAACTACTACTTCCAAAAAATGCAAAAAGAAATCAGCAGAAACTGCTTAAGAATATTTAAAGAAAGTTGGTTTAAAGTGCCTCATATATTTGTTCGTTAAAAAATGTCCTCAAAAACATTCTTGCCTATTTTAGGCACTGGAGTTCTTAGTGCCTTTCGTAATTGACAGCGAAATATGCTTCATCTTATTGATAAGTTGAATGCATTCAACTCAACCAATGCTAGTGGTTTAATAGGAAAGTCCATACTCTTCAATACTTTTAATAATGGGATCTCATCTAGCTGTACGGATTTTTTGGATTTAATTTTTTTATGCCTTTAACTATATCTGATTCAGATATTTTAGGAAGTTCAGACGAACCCAGATAAGATTACATGTATCAACTTTTGATCAAAATTTTTCTTTGACATTAAGTTAAAACATTTCGATAAATTTGATCATAGATAAACAAAAAAAAAGAATTATATACCATGACAAGTACTTTACCAAAATAAATGCACTACTTTTAAAGACATACTGCAATCCATGGACTTTTTGGAACTTTTTGCAATCCATGGAAAATTTTCTAACATAGTCTTAACGAGCTATTAGTAGTTATCAACTTTATTATTTCCTAGAAATTCAGACATTAATGCTTTAAAGCTATTCCAACTTGCTTTTTGAACCCTATTAAGCAAATTTCCAAATTTTTCATCAAAAAGAATTTGTTTAATTTGGGGGCCAACAAAAACTCTAGCTTCAACCTTTGCTTCTGACAACTTCGGATTTTTTTTAAATGTAGATTTTTTTTTATAAATGTTTTATCGGCCTTAGCTTAATATCCAAAGGCAGCATTAATTTTAATAACGGCAAAATTTTACGTTTTGTTTACCCGAGCATTAATTTTATAAATTTTTAAGCAATTGTGACATTAATTTTAATTTAATTGTTGCTCCAGAGCTTCCGCGGCCTACAACACTATAATTGATGAATGGCTCTTATTATATAATTATACAGAACATTTCAATTCTTGCATCAGTTGGATTTTTCAGTCCACCACTGTATAAAAGCAGTTCTTATAAATTCCTCTTATAAATCTAATATCAAATTTCGCCCATGTCTATGGCTACACCTTATCAATCGCGAATTAAAAATCGAATAAATTTATGAAGACTGACTTATTTTGCTTTTTGTCTATTCAACAGTTTGCCGCTATCACGCAGATTCATCAAAACAAACGGGGACAATCCGAGCGGTATTCAACATCAACACGTACAGTGGGTCTGAAATATGGTTAATGCCGGGTCAAATTTAGCTCTTTTATTTTTTTCTCATTATTTTAAATATATTTTTCTTGTAAAATGCACTAAAAAAAGTTTATTTTTTCCTATTGGCTTAGATTTGATAGTTATATCTTTATAGCGATTTTCAAGATGTTCAGTAATAAGTATTTATCTCTGTTGTGAATAATAAGTAAAAAAAAAATTGTTTCATTTGCTTGTAGGTGATTAAGGATCACAAGTATTTTAAATGCTTATTATCATTTAAAATATTTGTTTGTAACCAAGAGAAATGCTTAGCAGCTTGAATATGATAATAATCTCAACGGTGAATTATGAAATCGGAAAAATTTATAAAATTTTTCAGCCTTTTGTTATTTTTTGTTTTTGCTTTTGGTTCTTTTATGGTACCATAAAAGCTGACATGCATTAAAGAAAAAAAATAGTATAGTGTGACCAAGATATATAACTAACAAAGACTATTTTTTACAAAACACAATCCATCGTATCTATAAAGGCAATTAATAGATCCAACTTTCATTTAGATAGAAAGTGTTTAGGTAATATGGTATAATACTTTGCTATTGTGGCTCTTGTTAAATTTTTTTTTAATTTCTACACTCACACAATTTCCACACAACATTTCACTATCTCTTAATATGGTCAGTGACTAGAGGGTCTCTAAAATGGAATTTATGTCGGATCATAAACACATCCTTTTTGAAGTGAGGGGATCGAGGAAGAGTGAATTACTTTACAGAAACTCCAGGAAAACAAATGGGTGCTATATTCACAAGATCACAGAATTATCTGAAAACACATTTTCGATTACGTTAATTGTGAGTTAGATACAGCAGTCGAGAAACTAACAGAAAATGAAACATATCCTAATTTCAACGCAACTGTCCTTTCAAAATAAAATCCTCCACGAAGAGCGTACCTTGGTGGAACAGAAATCTTGAGAAACTGCACAGCAAAGCAAGATTAAAATTCAACAGAGATACGAGAGCTGAAAATTGGAGGGAATTTTTTCAAAAAAGAAGATGACCAACATCTTTCAATCAAGTCTAACATTGGGATTTGTTCTATAAGTCCTATAGGCCAATTAGTTTATCATCTTTTATGTTGAAGACATTATTGGACCAATACCTCAGGATGGAGGTACTCTCCATGAATCCGTTGGATGGAGTTCAATTCGTCTATCAGAAGGTCAAACATAACGGCATGGCACAAAATAGTTAAGGAAATCGAAAAAGCCTTGCAATCCAGGGAAATAGCGCTGGGTGCTTTTATGGACATTAAAGGTGGTTTCGATAATGGGCACTTCGCAAAAGAAACAGCACTTTCTAATAGAGAAGCTTATTTGGCGATATGTCACTCTTTCATGATCTTCCCTTGTATGGTTTGTATTGGTGGATGACCTGCTCAGGCTCCTTAACCGAAGACGGCACGGATATCTCCATTGACGACCATTGTCCTTTTATCAGGAAAAGGAGGCTTAACATTCCCAATCTTTGAATGAGCGGCATCGAGATCGTTTCCGTTCCATCGGAAGAAGGTGAAATATGTGGGTGTCATCTTAAATAGAAAACTCACCACACAGAACCACACCTCGAATCATTACTGGCAAAGGAACCTTTAGACATCAAGATAACTACTTGATAGATCCTGTGGCCTGAGCCTCAAAATGAGTTATTATATATATCCAGATGGTAAGATCCGATATGGTGGAGAAAAACCGAGCAATAAGGACTAAGATGCCTATGCGTCACAAAGGCCATTAAATCAACCCTAACGCTGGGCATGGAGTTGTAGCAGGAGTAGTGGGGCCTAAAACACGCAGATGCCTGAGCGATTGTACATATAGGTCGAGGTTACTACTAGAATGCCACAGCAGGCTTAATGACCTGGCGACTCGGAACCAGATCACTCTGGTCTGCGTACCAGAACATGAGAGGCTCGCCGAGAGTAAGATGGCGGACATTTACCTAAAAAAAGGGGCTGAGGAGAACTTTATTGGATCCACCCCATCTTTTGGTTATACAAAGGTTTCTTTAAAGCAAAGATTTAAAAATGGACGTTGTCCAGGATAATGCGACATTGGAAAGACAACAATGAATTGGTTCACTTTAAATGGTTCCTGAATTTCGACGCTGGGAGGGCGGATCTAGCTCTAAGATTGCACAGGAAAAGCCTGCGAACGCTGATAGGGGCGCTAACAGGTACTACACCTGCAACGGCCATCTATACAGAATGAGCTGCTCCGATGTAGACATCTACAGACTCTGGGGTGATCGATCAAATACTTGATTGCAAATTGTGGAGCACTGGGTTACATGTCATAGAGGATTCTACATAGATATGTGTAGTGTGAGAGTGATTGGCTGAAGCTCCCAATGAAGGAGCAGAATATGTTTGCGAATATATTGGGGAGATAGGGACAGGGAAGCACAATAAAAAACAATAGACGCAGTGCAAAGGATTACCCTTAGCTAGATCCCGTTAGATTATATTACAATTTCAATTGAAATAAAAATCTAGAGAGTCTGATCTTTTTTCTGAAAGTAACATATTAGATTTGCGTCAACTCTATTGCTTAGAAATCCTTAAATATACAGGGTGTTTCTTTTTTCTTTACAAAATTCTGTGCAAATATTTTATGATCGTATTGTTGGAGTCAAAATAAGACTTTTTTTCTTATAAACATGTATCCTAAAATGCTCTTACTTAAAGCTACAGTCCGCGCAAATTGCTTGAAAAAAATTGATTATTTAAAACTATGACTACAGTTATGCGTCAAATCTCTAATTAGCCATAATAAAATCTAAAATTTTCGTCTCCAGCATTTTTTTGAAACAATTAATCGTTTTCGAGAAAATCGTTGGTAATCGAAAGGTGAGCATTATTAAACCCGATTAAACTATCAAATTAGAACAAACGAAGTGGGCCGTGACTACTTTAATTTTTGACAGATCAAATTAATTGTATCGAAAAGATGCAAGAAACGATAATTTTAGATTTTTTCATGGCTAACTTTATGGTATTCTAAATTTTCAATTTTTTTTTATCAGAAACTGAAGATATGGGCCTTGGTAAGGGTAAACTCTCCTGTATCTTTTCCAAAAATTGAAAATACATCATTTTTGGGACGGAAAATATCAAGAGCACTCAAAACAATAAAAACTTGCAAGTTTTCAGAACTATAGTTACTGTTACCAAATAAGCAATTTTCTTCAAGAAATTTTCAAAATGTGTATCTCTGAGGGGTTGCATTTTAGGACACATGTTTAAAGAAAAAAAAAGTCTTATTTTGACTCCAAAAATATGCTCTTAAAATATTTGCACTAAATTTTGTAACACTGGTATAAAGAAAAAGAAGATTAAATATTAACCAAAGTTTATCTACTTGGCAAAACAACTTGGCATATCCAACCACGACTCGTAAAACTCATGGCCAAAGGAGTTTAAGATATTATGCTCCAAGACTGTATAACATACTCCCAAATGATATAAGGATGGTTGAAAGTTTTGACTCTTTCAAACGCAAAATCAAAAACTGGATATTTTCAAAGAATAGAGATGTTTTTAATGACCTAGTAAATCTTAAATACATCAAATTAATGATTTTTGTTTCGAACGGCTTTCGAAATATCAACTTACGTGGATTACTATTGCATATTGTTCTGATTATACTCTGAAATGACCCTTCTAATCCCGACTATAGACTGTTTCCCCAATAAGGACAATTAACTAAATTTGACATTTACCCGATTATGTAACCACAAGTGCTTAGTATGCTTCAGTGATATTTCTAAACGTTTGTTTTTTTTATTGCATTGGTTAGTAAGTATACAGAGTGTTTCAAAACTATGGGATCAAACTGCTAGGGGTTACTCAGTGTAATAGTAAAAAACATTTAGTATAGGGACCTATGTCCGGAAAAGTTTCACTACAGCCCCAAGATGCCTTAAAATTTATAAAGACGATGAATTGCCTAATTAGGATTTAATGCATTTAATTTTTGCCTTTTGTACATGATATCATTACAATAATTGTTCAAAATTTCTTCCTCTAATCTGAATACAGCGATTTAAATGTCGCACATGATTTTGGCGGACTTGACTAAAAATTTGATATCGTTTTAAATGATTTCAAATGCTGCTATAATTCATCTAATTAAGTCTTATGCTGTGTCTACTGGAGTTTTGTAGACCAAAGATTTTACATGTCCCTACAGAAAAAAATCTAGCGACGTTAAATCGGATGATCTAGGAGGCCAAGAAACTGCTCTAATTACCAGAGAAACTCTGTTATCGTTTTTAAAGATAACAACACACAAAAGGTAAATTTGATTTAAGATCATCAGCTATAAAAATTCTAAACATTGACATTGACATTTTGAAAAATTGTGATGATATCATGTACAAAAGGCAAAAATTAAATGCATTAAATCCTATTTAGGCGATTCATCCTCTTTCTAAATTTTAACGCGTCTTAGGGCCTCGCCAGTGACACTTTTCCGGACATGGCTCCCCTATACTCAAATATTTTCTACTGTTGCACTAAATAACCCCTAGAAGTTTGATTCTATAGTTCTGAAACACCCTGTATATTAAAGGGTAACTAAAATAGTTTCGGTGATCCTCCACTAAATTTATTGGAAAACCATCGGAAAACCATCGGAACGAAAACCATTGGAAACCCAGTTATTATTATTATTTTCTGTTTTAGCTCGCTGATAGCGGTGTTGTCAATTTCATCGGCTTGAAGGCAAGATGAATTATGCTATGGTAGATTTAGAAGCTTTCGAACAATGTTGCATGTATTCAGTATAACAGATTTCTGTATAGTGACAATCGTCCAGGAGGAAAGACCCAATGCGTTAAGGTTTCTGGACAGTGTTAAAGGGACAATTCTAGTGGATGAAATAACTAGAGGAAGTATATATACATTACCTTGCCTCCATTGTTGTTTTATCTCGTGAGCTAGATCTGCGTATTTAGCAAGTTTGTCATTTCTAGGACATTATTAGGATTTGGCACTGCTATGTCAATTAGAAAGGTTTTCTTTTGGGCTCTGTTTATTAAGATTATATCTGGTCTGTTTGAAGTCAGCGTCCTATTGGTCAAAACAGTTCTGTCCCAGTAGAGGCGAAAGTCATCATTTCCAAGTACGGTTTCCGGTTTGTACTGGTAACGGGGGTAAGTTTCGCCAATTAGATGATAAAGTTTTGCCAGTTCTTGATGAATAATTTTTGCCACACAGTTATGTCGGTGCAGATATTCGGCAGCTGATAGAGATCCGATGCATCCTGATGTTATATGTTGAATTGTCCGTACCTCAATCAGTAAGTAAATAAATTAGTACACAAACAGTGGTTTTTATGCTCCAGCTTCACCTATATTTCATCCACCGTACACGAAGATCATCAGCACATCATATACGAGGTAAACTTGGAAAGTGCGCGACGCGTTTCCGCGCAGCGACCCACCATTGAGCGGGCTTTGAATGGCACCGGAGGGCCGCAAACCAAAGAGCGGCTGTTTGCTTTTATTTTGCGGCATCGTCGTTACTATATCGAAAGGTGCCATAAACATTAATTTATTTTATTTTATGCGGTTTTACGTGAGTTTTATAAAGTTTTTTAATTAAGTGTGGTTAAAAATTTTAAGGTAAGTGACCTATTTTTATTTGATTAAGGTTCGGGTTTGTGTTGGGAATTGTACGTATAGAGGGCGAATAGATTTTTTGCACAGAATCAGATGTGTGCTAAGAGGGGTTGTTGATCTGAGAGATTTTGGAGCAGAGGGATTATGCTTTTTAATTTAAGACAAATTTAGATTTAAAATATGTGTTTATGACAAATTTCTGTCTAAAAACATCTTTGATATACCAAAAAATAATTATATGGGTTTTATAAATCTAGGTGAACTTATCCATTTTGTTTTGATCTTGTTACTAGAATTTATAATACTTTGTTACTACAAAATAACAAAGTATTATAAATATATACTTTGCTGATATTATACCTGCTTACCATTAGGTTCATTTAAAAAAAAACAATAATAAATATAGACAAATGTTGTTTTCTATGAAGAATATATATACAAATTTAAAAAAAAAGGGTTTTCATAAATTTTATAAAATTAAAATATTAGATTGATAATTTCAACAAATATTTAAAAAAAGAAATCTCATATTAAGATTGCAGGAAGAGAGGGGTAGATACTCATAAAATATATAAATAACATAACATACATAAATGTAATATTTTAATAATATTTATATTTATTTCACCTATACACCTATATTTTTAATTATATTACTATAAATAAATAAATAAAATTACTTATTATAAATATAATAATTTGATTTCAAACAGCTCATTAAATGTTGGTAAGTTTTTCTTTTTAAATTATTAAAAGAAAAATACTTAATTAGAATTAGATTGTTATTTGTTTAAAATAGGGAAGGGCAAACATTTTCTATACCAAATAACAGTTTTATACAGGGGTTGACCCAAATTTTGCGTGACTACCTTAATTTAAGCACATATTTTTTAATTTTAAATTAAGAAATTTTGAATTAATTAAAATAAATTAATATACTAGTTCCAAAATTATTTGTACAGGATGGTCTAAATTTGGAGCTTTATTATTCCGATTATGGAACCGTAAAGGTTCACCGCATGCTACCTTATTTTATTATTTATGATTTTATTAGACTGTTACTTTTTTAATACTTAAGAATATTGAATTTTTCCACTTTTTGTCTTTTTTACTGTTTTTCATTTATTCTAATTTTTTGTTATTCAGTTTGTTATTACTCTAAATTCAAGATTTATTCATAAAACATAAAATAAATCGAATAAATCAATATAGATACAAAAACTATCAATTTAAAAAAAGATTTTTTAAAGAAATTTCAAAACAGATTTTACTGTTTGAAATTACGTCTTATATTTAATTTAAATTTTTTTTGATAAAATAAAAACAAATTCAGCATTTTGAAATTTTACAAAACATAAAATAGATGGATAGTACACATACAAATATACACATTTGCATATAAGTTATTATATTTAAAATTATATGAAATTTGAAAAAAATATATTGCATAAAAGTATAATTTATAAATACATAACAACATATAAATAATAAGCCAAAATAGTGCCTATAGTGGATATAAAAAGTTTTATTCTTAAATGAATTTAGAAAATAATTAAAATAGAGAAGGTTT
This sequence comes from Anthonomus grandis grandis, assembly GCF_022605725.1. Lineage (NCBI taxonomy): Eukaryota > Metazoa > Arthropoda > Insecta > Coleoptera > Curculionidae > Anthonomus > Anthonomus grandis. Next base: position 12,670,539 of record NC_065558.1, read on the forward strand.
TAGAGAAGGATATAAACAAATATTATTCCCTCTAAGTAATTAGAAGAAAGTTTTATATAAGGTACCACAGAAAGTCAGTGTCAACCATCAGGGAAATATGCCTTACACATTCGAAATATTTTAATATTCTTATCAACGTTTCGAGTTGTATTTTGGCTTTTTTCAGGGCTCTAAAATTGTATGTAATAAAATCATTGTGCAAGTATAAATTATTTAAAGAATTTGGTAATTATATAAATAATAAATAAATTAATCTGATCAATAGTAAAGCATATAAAATAGACCACCACACATGTATATAGAAAGATTGAAGATATAGATATATATCGTTGGAAGAAAAACTATAAATGCAATGTTAATATTTATAAAAACCAAACATAAATTTATAGTAAACGATATATAGATAATAGATAGATAATTTTTTTTATCCATATCAATGAATTAAGATATGGATAATTTTTTTTTATTTAAAGAGAAGGAAAGATTCGGAAATGGTTTCTCCCCGTATATATTAACATAGATAGGTGCGAACATCTTTTCTTTAACGCAAACTTCTAATTTGATAAATTCAGACTATTTAATTATTTTTTCCCGAAAATTATTTTGTCAAATTTTCGGAGAAAAAAGAAATTAAAAATCTAAATTTGTTTTTAAACAATGTTTTTCTGATCAAATAAATTTCAACCAAATAATAATATTAATATAGCTTTCATAAAAATTATCCTTATTCTTATTTATCCTCCTTAATATATATGAGAAGCAATATAATAAATGACCCCTAATCTTAAGTCTTCCATGAACTAAAAATAAACATTTAGGAAATGTTTACACAAAATAGAATATTATTTGCAAAGTTTAAAAAACTGTTAAAATCTTGAACAATATTTACGAGAGTAAACGTAGCTTAAATATGCCGGCTCTTTGACATGAAAAATTTAGAAATTACACATCAAAATAAAAACTCACAAACGAATCCAACATAACCCTCTTTAATCCCCCACAATACCATTCAAATGACCTAAAAGGATTTACTCTCATTTGCATCAATCGAAATTTTCCACCCATGGCAATTTATAAGATACTCATCAAGGACTCTGTCTTATCTCCTCAAGGGACCAACATACGCCCTTTTAGAATAAGTGCACGTGTCCGAAACTAGAAACCGGATATCTCCCATCATCTCCCCTTCATCCGAAGATTTCCAAATCTTGTACGCAGGGCTCAACTGAAGGCACGTGCGAAACTTAATTCTGGGGGTTAAAAATAGTTAATCACGCGGCAATTTACGTTATATGTACCATAACCGATGTAAAGCTGTAAAAATTAAATTAGTGTGTTGTAATGCAGGCCCTGGCGCCACTTTAATCACGGATGCACGTTCGAAATTTGAATATTGTTAAAATTGTAATGAGAAAAACAGTTATTGAAATTTGAATGGGATTTTCAATGCGCTTTTTGAGAAATCAAATTCCAAGAAGGTTCCACGAAAAACTACAATGTTTATTATACCGAATTTGATGAGGTCAATAAACTAAACAAACTGCTGACAATTAGATTAGGTTGAATACCTTGAATTAAGTATGAAGGAAGATTCTTATTAGTAATAGAATATTACCATAATTTATAGCTTTTGTGTGAAGATTGGTTAAAATGATTGGTGTTAATAGATTATATTTGGGCTGATTATTATTACTTTTATACGAAATGGATATTTAGGTTTTGAATAAAATATGGTATTGGCTTGAAGGTTAAATAAAATATTAAGAGCTATAGTTTTAAATATGTGTGGCCTAGTGCACTACAAAATTTAAATAGAGCTCGCATGTAGCTTATTAGACAGAGATGCGCATTACAAGTTTACAATTTATAGGCTTCAGGTTGACAGATTAAATAAAGAATCATATTAGTAAAGCGTTTATAAAAGCCATAAGAATTGGTCAATCAAGATTTTTTTCAAGGGATTGCTTGACTTTGATTTTTGAAAGTCTGTCGTACGGTGAAGAGGAACTCTATATAAATTAATGTTTCTAGTTTCATGAGCAGTGTGTAGTAACGGCATTAAACACTCATGCAGATACTTTAATTTTGCAGTTTTAATTATCTTATAGACAAAATAGTACATATGAAGCTTTCTTCTATTCTCCATGGTAAACATTTCATTATTTAGATGTGGAGTTATATGATGTCTATTGGGAATATTAAAAGAGAAACACATGCATGTAGTTTGTAATTTCTGTATTATTTTTTATATAAACTTGTTATAGAATCGAAGTATGCCATATCTTCGCAATCAGATAATGATAAAATTAGAGTAATATTTTATTTTTAAAGATGACAGTTTTTTAGATGATATATATTTTTAAAAACGATAATAAAATGCTTTTAGTTTATTGTTGATGTATGTTTCGGACTTTGCTGTTTCGTCCATAATTATACTCAGTTATTTATATATTATTATAGTGCCTTTACTAAAATTTCATTACCTAATATACCTATATTACCAAACACAATCACAATTCCATTAAGTCTTTCTATGGAGAAGATATTGGAGTATTCTTGGCCTTTTAAAAGTATTGTAGCATTTTTAATGCTCAGTTAGGTCTAAATTAAAGCACTCGATACACAAACATAATCAACTGATTTATTACACCCATTTACACTAAACACAATGACTTAAGACTACTAGAAACGCCTATTTACACTGTATTTATTTCCTACTATTTATTTCGATTTACAAGTCGTTCCAATATCAGAAGTGAACTAACCTCCTAGAGGCTCGGACTCTTTATTTAGTAGTTAAGCCGTTATTCGGGAACATTCGCCAACTTTTTACGTGTGTCCCGAGGTGTGTTGCCGCTCTCTCCTTCCTCGTCGCACCTTTGGTTCTAAGCGACGGACGAGATGAGTCCCAAGACCGGAGAACAGCTTGAATATTCGCAGCAATTAAGATCGTTGGTGATTGCATTGCACATTTGACTTTAGAAATACAAAATTGTTTTATGAAAAACTACTATAAGCTATCTATAAGTTAGTTGACAAAATCGCGACTTTTCATATATCCAGAAAATTTGCTTCAAACATTAAACAACAGAAACATTTTACTTAAAATGTTAGATAAATTGATTGGACCTAGAATAACAAACCAAGGACTACACCAAGGATCGGCCCTTAGTCCATTTCTTTATACAAGACGTTGAAATATTACAATACGTAGATAATCTTTGCATTGAAATAAAAAACTCGACAATTGCTTACGTATCTTAGATTTTAACTCTGATATTCATTTTATTAAATAATACATTATTAATATTGGACTAGACATTTCACCATCTAAGTCGCAGATTACTGTTACCAGACATAATCTCTCTTGTTAAAATACTATAACATTAGGTAAGAATAATATTCTATGGAGACGTTGCTCTCGTTATCTTGGGGTCATGCTTGATCAAAAACAGACATCAGAGATCAAATAAAATGCCATTGTAACCAAGGCTAAAAAAAGCCTCAATCTGTTAAAAGTCACTACCAATGACATTGGGGAGCTGACTTTAAAAGAGCCTTAATATTTTCCACGTCATATACATAAATACTATTGATTATGCAAAGTATTAGTCAAAGAACTCCACAAATAAAAATAGGCCTAACGCTTGCTTAGCCTTGGACAAGAAATCTGCACATAATTATCTAAGGATCATCTGCCAAATGACAACAATAACATTAAAAATCTCTTGGTTTATAGAGGATATGATATAATATTTAGAACTGGCGTCCTAGCGACTAGAGCTGTGTTACCTAGACTATTATTTCAGAGCATTCGCAAACTTTCTACCTGTGTTTAGTTAGCCATGAAAAAATATAACTTTTCTGGCTTTTGCATTTTTTCGATATAATTAAGCGTTTTCGAGAAAATCGCTGATAAACGAAAGGGAGCATTATAACATAAACCCGATAAATCTATTAAATTAGAAAAGACGAAGTGGGCTGTGACTGTTTTCTTTTTTGTCAAATCAAGTTAATTTTATCCAAAAATGCAAAAAAACGATAATCTGATTTTTTTATGGCTAAGTAGATGGTGTTCTGCATTTTCAAATTTCTTATTGGAAACATAAGATATGGGCCATCAAAAGGGTAAGCCTTCCTGAATCCTTTCCTAAAATTGGCTTTACACCATTTTTGGGACGGAAAATGTCAAGAGAACCCAAAACAATTAGGACTTGCAAATTTCCAAAAGATTTGACGTATAACTGTAGCCAGTCTTTCAAATCATCGATTTTCTTGTGTGCTTACTCTGTGCATTTTAGGACACATGTTTATAGGAAAAAAGTCTTATTTTAACTGCAACATTACGCTCTTAAAATATTTGCACCCAGTTTTGTCGCACCCTGTTTAATAGAGACTAGTTTTCTAACTTTAATATATTTAGGTTTCTTATTACTTTTTTCATGGTCATTTTGGTAGTATTTTAAAATCCCGAAAAACATCTGAACCGGCTAATAAAAAATTAATTAAAATTCAGTTATTTACGTGACGCTCTTAAGATTCTTCTAGAGTTACGAATGCTACTATTTAATTGATTTGTCGTCTGGAAGCAAAAGAAGCCTTAATGATATTTGAGGTAGTAACTGCAGTAAAAAGCTATTCGTTAAGTCTATATTATTTTTTATAATAAACAAAACCTGTGCTTTTAAAAAATGATTTTTCATTAGTTCCAAGTCCTAGTGTTAACTCGCTGTTTTTATTTAATAGTGAGATCATTTTTTAACCAATAATAAAAAATAATAAGAACATCTTTAAAATTGACAAATTGATATTTAGAAAAGGCTCCAGAACCCCAAGTATTAATTTTCAGATTTTATTTTGGTTTTTTAATTTTATATAGTTTTTTATTAGTTTTTTTATATAGTTTATTGATTTTTATTCTCTTGTTTTGATGCCATTTGTTACATCTTTTACCTTTTAAATTTAAATAGCAATTTCTTATATATTCCAGATTTTTGGCAAAGTTTTCGTCAGACATTTGAAGTCATTATAAATTTCTTCCAGAGTCTTAGAGACATATAGTTATATTTTTTCTCTTTCAGGTATTTAGGGTAACTTTTCATATGTTATAGAACATTGGAATACTTTTTTGGTTTTCCAGGAATTGGAATATTATTTCTTATTCCAAGTATTTTCAATATTTTACATTTGTTAAGACATTTTTTATGTCCTCCAAACATTTCAAGTCATTTTAGGTTTCTTGCCCTAGTTTTATAATAGTTTTAGTTAAATAATTTTTATAGTTAAATAATATCTTTGGAACTGCCTAAAACCTTAAATACCAGTGCGATTTCCATTTGTTCCCAAACTACATGCTACAAACATGATGCTTGAGTTAAGCAAAATCAATAAATGTTGACCACTTTATATTCACATAACAAATAAGAATAACAATTTCTATTTTTATACGAAACTACCTTTTTGTCTAAAATTTTACTTTTCTATAGTTCGGAAAAAGCTGCTCTAAATACCTTTAGAATATTTAAGAGATTGACCCATTAGAATCCCTCTAGAAATAATTTGACTCTGGGTTTTCTATCTAATCTGCTTTCTTTACTTCAACTCAAGCAAGAAAGTCCAAATTATGATAAGTACAATACAAGTTGGCATCTTTAGAATGATTCTTACTAAGGAAGCATTCCGAAATTAATCAGTTCTGCAATAAGAAATAATGCATAGAATATAGGCATAGTTTCTAAGTTGGCAAACATGTAAACTAAAACAAACTTACTGAGTAGACTTGGACAGTCAGAGAAATTATTTACAATCTTGTACAAAATATCCAAAATTCTAAGATTTTAAAATGGACACGAGATCATAATTATGATTCTCAATGAAAAAGTGAATCCTGTAAAATTAATCTAAAAAACCGGCTCTATATTTTTCAAATCGATATTATTCTTTTATAAAGACCACTAAATGACTGATGTAATGGCTGCACTAGAGTCTACGAAACACATATGAATAATAGCGAGTTACCATGTCTTATGATTATAAAAGTCGCTAATAAACCCCAGCATTCTATTGCAATCCTTAACTTATTTATTAATATACCAGTTAAAGAAGGACATTTTGTATTTTAAATAGCACCATTAACACCAGTTAATATCTGTATGAATTAAATGTGTTGAATCTAGTAATTGTCAAAGCGGTACGACCATTAGAATCACAAAACCTGAATAATCAATTTTTCCTTAACATCTCATTACAATATATTGTTTGTTACTTTACTTCCCATTGAAAAAATATCTATTCAAAGCTCCTATCAATTGAAATCAGACACAAAAAAAACCTGCTCGTAAGGTTACCTATTTATACCACAAAAACAAAGTAACCCAATACAAATTTAAACAATTTAAATCCCATATAGGATTTCACTCTGTCATTTAAAACGTAGTCCGCGAATAATGTTATATATACGCCATGTATATAGACCCATATGTTCATAAAACGTCTTTAATGTTTAATCCAGATGTACTTTTGATATCCGTTTTGGTATATCGAGAATCGAGTAAATTTTTTAAACGTAAAATAGTTTTACTGCTTTTACCGCTTTTAGCTTAAACAGGAAATTAGGGCCGTGCCTTAAAATACAAACAGGCAGGTAATACAAGAAGCTAACAAAACAGAACATTTCTGCTTTTAGTACGAATAGATTTAATTGATGTTGTATCGATCGGATGTTTTGCAACCATAGAACTCGTATCCGGAGTACATTAATGTACCCTTATGCATATCAAATTTATGTGATGATAATAATATAACAGGATCGGTTGTCACACCCTTATTAACCAGCTAGACTGGATAAATCAAATGTGATATACTCGTTTTTTTGAAAAAGTTTTACTGTGATGTTTTTCATGCTCTTTATATTTAAAATGTTTTCAATGTGGTAAATTATACAGAAAATTGTAATATGCCACTTAAAATATTTTAAAGCTTCTGGTTAAACAATAAGACAAACGTTGGCGTTGCCTTTTTAAACTTTTTTGGTATTAAATTCTTATGATTATATAAGCTAAAATTATAACACTAGATAACTCTAATAACGAGCCATCAAATGAAAAGCCAAATTACTAAGAGTGTTTTCTTTAGTAATATATTGCAGAACAATCATTTTTGCACTTATGCAAAAATTCAGCATTTTTTTCGGCAATATTTGCAATTAACAACACATCGAATTGGTTTTCTATACACCCAGTAAGTATTAACAATTTTTTTAGGGTGTTTTGATTCAAGATGCACTGAGAATAATGTTAAAAGTCATCAAGAATATGCTTTTTTTGCTCTATTTCAAAATTACATTGAATTCACGTGGTTGTAAAACTAATATATCATATTGAATCGCAATAATATTTACAGGAGTTGTTGTTTATTATAACCACTCTAACATGTCTCAATCGTCAGTGAATTTAATTAAAATTGTTCAAGTTATGAATAAATTTCTTGAAGAGTGTAAATTACACCTACAGTATAAGATATACGTATGACAAGAAAACATTTCTATGTCAGAAACTTTCAAAATTTTTAGCAAGTTATTGAAAAATAATGGTTTCAAATCCATAAAAGAACTTATTAAATTAACTAAACTTTGCATGTCACAGAGCGTTTTTCAATAGAGCAATTAGTTTTATGACCATTATGAGGGAACAGCAATAGGCAATTCCCTTTTCCCTTTTATGACAGCGCTTTTTATGAATCGTTTGCATTTAAATGCAAAAAATACTTTTTTTTCCTTCTATACATGGACAATGTTTTTGATGTTTTTGATCAAAATCATGGTAATCAAAATTACTATAATTTTATTGAAACAAAGCGTTAGTTACAATTCCATTCAATCCCATTTTAAGGAAGTGTTGAAAGATGTCAGTCTGCGAATGGTGTTTCAAAGGTCAGATAAATAAAAACATCTTTGTCTCTAATTAACGACTAAGATGAGATAAATTGAAAAAATTACAGCAAGAACAGCTTTGGGTAAACCAGAAGATCAATTATAACCAGATTTAAGAAAATATGGCGCATGTAAAAGTAAAATATATTAAGGGGAAAATCTAATGTAGCTGAAGATGTTAACTTGATTAGCGAAACACGTGTAGGGAGAAGATTTTTTTAAAACTAATATATGTTTTTTACTAAACTTAATAAATTTGCATTTTTTCAAATAGTTAATAATGATAAATGTATGCAAATAAAACTTTTGCACGAGAAATTGAGGAGACTTCTTTTTCAAGAAATTATTTATGTTTTGCAAATGTTGTTTAACTTGAAAAGTTAAATAAAATAAAATAATTACATAATAAAAAAATGACAAAATATACATTAACTTGATTTAATTCCAGTAATTTTTCTAAACCCGCAGATTGAATGTTGACATAGATTTTAAGTTTTTAAACTTTTAATGGCACTATAAAAGAGTTTTTTTTTAATATTTTTTTTTAAATTTTGGTTTGTTCCTTTTTTTTGCTTTCAAAAACTTGATGCCTGCCTAATAGAGGTTCCTACATAAAAATACCTCTACTTAAAAATTAAGTTCAGACCATGCTCTGGAGAAACCAGCAAGGTGATCGAAAAAATAAGACTAAAAGTAATTTATAAGAAAATCATGTTTTATCATAACGTAAAGTTACCCTTAATTGCAGTAATAAATTTCATTCTTATGAAATGACCTTGGAACAGAAACTATATGATTTTAATAATGTTGCACAGTGGATAAAACTGCATATGTTGGACTAAAAAGAATTCACACTAGATGTGTCAATGTGGGGGCAGATATCATTAGTAATGCAATAATAAATCATTTAACGATAAAGAATAATTTTAATGGCACTTTTAGTAAGACATGCCAATTTGTAAATGACACTATTTAAACAGAAGGTTTTTTTTATTATAGTAATTGTTACGGCTACTAAAGTGACATAAAACTATATAATAAACTAACGGAATCTTGACGTAATGAATAAAAAAAAAATTGAAATTGTAAACTTGTTGCAGAAAAAGAAGTTGCTCAAGTTACACCAAATATGTAAACAAATGTTAGGCTACTCAAGAGGGTGATTTGTCATATTTAAATAAATAGGTTTATTGCTTAGTTTTAGGATTTTTGTGAATCATTTTGAAATTGGAACTATACTACATATCTGTGTTAAATTTTCCAATAAAACCTAATATGTTAAAAGTATCCAGTTCAACTTAACTAGTTACAAGTTATTTGTGTGATTAACTCGTAACATAAACTCCTTGAAAAGATATTTTTATTTAATTTATTAATCACTATTGAGACTGCAGTGTCCTCGATTTGTAAACACTATACAGGTTGGGGAATTGAAGATTACGCATTTTTCAAAAAATATTTAATAATGGCAACACTACATCTGATAAATATTTATTATTTTTTAGTTTTTACAAAATTACGATAATATTATCAGCATGCCGCATTTTGCTGTGTAACTGCACACTGTTGAATTTTAAAGCGCTATTTTTTTTTCAACTTATTATGTTATTTATACTCCTTTCGAAAGATTTCGAATTATTAAATAGTTTTATGGAAACAATACAGCAATACAATATAGGGATTTGTTCTAAATTACATTTGAAAATAGACCGATTCCTTGCGAAAAAAATAATTTTAAATGTGATTTAGAATTTTGAGACATGTTTTTGTCTTCAAGATTATTATTAATGCCACATTAAAGTGCAGGTACCTTCTATCAAAAGGGTGCAGGAGGAAAAACGCCCAGAAGAAATAGCTTATAGGGCCCTAGAAATGGATTCAACATGATTAGGTAGAAGTATTGGAGAGAAACAAACTGGGTATGGACCATAAACTGTTACCAGTATTTGGAAAAAAAAATGAAGACAAACGTTTTAAATATTCCAAAACTCAGAAAATATTTTCCGAAGACTAGTGGCGAAAAATGGAATTTTATGCAACATTGATGAAAAAAGCAAATGAGAATTAATTTTTTTTACGAAATATTCTATTTTCATTCTATTATTTCGATATTACATAGCCTCTTATATTTTTGTGTTAGTCTTTAATCTTAAGGAGACCATTTACAAACACTAATTTAGTAGGGCACCAAAAAGACGAGTTGCGAGAGAAATTATTGAATTTGCCAATTCCATTTCACCAAAAATTATTTTGAAAGAATGAAATGGCTTTTATGACTTATTGTTTGTTGTATTAACTTATTGTTTAGCCAAAGAAGGATGTCTGTTTTCTTTGTGAAGTTACGATTCTCTGTAATTTGTACACTAATGTATGTAAATGCCTGCACCAGAAAAATATTTTATAAATTGCTGAATTTTCTCGCAATATTTTGCGTATTTGCCCTCATCCAAGTGGCACGCTTACTAATAATAATACGTAGCAGGCTAATGATCGATTCTCCAACCTGTATGCGAGTAAAGATATTAATTCGTTACTACCGAACTAATATGGATGAAATTTCTTACAATTTTTATGTAATACTACAATTCAATCAAGAAGTTAATAATACAACAAAATTGATTATTTAAAAAAAAGTAATTGATGTCTTCATATTTAAAAAAAAGCACATAATTTAGTGCTGACTTTTAGGTAGTACCAAATTAGGGTATATATGTATTTTTCAACATCTGCACAACGTCTTTCCAGTTGTCCAAAAATTTACTTTAAATGTGATTTCTTTGAACATAGTTAATTGATTCCTGAATTTAAACGCCGTGTGTGAATATTATCTCTTAAAAAGTATAAAAGAGCAGTATAGATTTATGGAATCTCAAATCATATATTCAAAATGACACTTATATGAAATATTTAATTTGAGAAAATCAGAATAATTTATAGAGAGCGAGAAGCGAAAAAGATTATCACACGTGTCCTTTCATTTATAAAATATTGATATTTTGGCACGTGTTCTTTCCTTATTAATACAAACCTGAACCAAGCACAATAAAAGGAAATATTCAACGGCATCACAGATCAAATTTACGTATCAAAAGGGCCAGCTCGAAGGGAGCAGCTGCTCCCGAACGAACCCTATTTTATACGATAATCCGCCCCATACACGCGTTATTGTTAAGGGGTGCACTACTGTGATTTTTTTATGAGCGGGATGCCATTTTTTAACACTTGGATGATCCTTGATTGCTTAATGCGTATTTCTGTCTTGTGCAGTGGTTTATATTGTCGACATTTTTGGGTTAAAAATTGATTTTATAAATATGTTATCTAAGGGTGGCAAAATATACTCACTACAAAAAAAATTCGATAAACTTGTAATTTTATGATTTAATTTTTTAAAAGCAAAACATATATGATTAAATAAGTGATTTAGTTCACGAAGCTATTGACCTAGTTTATAACTATAGTTTTTTATGTCGATAATTTTTACAAACTAATATAGAAACTGTATTAATTGTATCTTTTGTTTAGTAGTTGATTGCCGGTTTCTTCTTTTTTGCTGCGCAATCAAACTGCCTATAAGTTTCCCACGACAATGCTAATTCTAGGCTTGTAAAATAACAACAGTAGTCCAGTAACAGTCTTTAATTCTTTTTTTTTGTGATTGGATATTGTAATAGTTTTGTTCATTTTCTCTATTAAGTTATTAAGGTTTTCATTGTAAGGTTGTAAAAAAATTAGGTAGTGGACAGTTGTGTTAATATTTATGACTGCTGAAAATAGGTTTAGGTTGACATTACTTTGATTACCTTTAATAAAAATATGGTCTGTGCAGGACCTGGTATCAGCTGTAGCACTGGTAAATGTATTAACGTATGGCTTAAAGCCTAGCGACAAATTGGTTTTTACATTTTATTGGAATGTTTATTATTACTTAAAGTCTCTTTATTATTACGACTCACAGATCCATTTTTTCTTGGTATTTTTATTTTTTTATTCTTTCTAGTATTCTATATAAAAATGATTTTTTCAATTTCAATTTCGTAAATCTTTTTTTACATATATTGTAAAAAAAGCCTTTTTAGCTTTGATCATTAAATTTTATTGCGAAACTGTTTTAACTAAAACATTTCTTCAACAAAGTACGAGTCTTACTGAACGTATAACTAGGATATTACAGGATTATTTACTATTACTATTAGAGTCTTTTTCTTTATCTCTACTCTTCTGATTGCTTTTCCTTAGCAGTAAGTACATTGCCATCGTTCCATGAAAATATATGGCTTAATAATCCTATCCATTGCTATCCCGCACCAATGTGTTGTTTGTGGAAAATGCTGATAACATTTTTATATGCAAAAAGTCTACTTCTTTATAAGCATATTTTGCTTAAAGAACCATACAATATTATAGCTTAAAGCAAGAAAAATAATAACAACATATACAGGGTGTCCAGAAAAAAGAGGCCCCAAATAATGCGACTTTCGTTATGCCATTTTTTAATTGGGTGCTCGATATAAGGTATACAGTTACTCGGTATACAGAACGTCAAAATGAGAAATATAAAGTCGTTTTTTTGAAGTAAGTCGAGTGTTTCATAAGATATTAAATTAAAATTTGGTGTGAGGGGTTTTTTTAGAACGAGAAATTGAAATCCGTTCACGAATTCGCTATACCTTGCAGAGGGCGCCTGCGGTATATTACATGTGTTAAAAATACAAAAACTTTTTTGTATCCCTGTATATTAAACTTCTAGAAAAAAATTGTAATTGTCCAATCTTTTCTTATAAATAAAGTATTCTTAGTAAATGTCGGCCTGAGAATCCGTTTATTAGATATCTTAATTTTAAAATCGAAATTTTATATTTCTCATTTTGACGCCCTGTATATTGAATACCGAGCGCCCAATTAAAAAATGGCATAACGAAAGTTGCATTATTTTGGTCCGGCCCTATATGTGGCAGGCGAATTTGCCTCTTTTTTCCGGACACCCTGTATAGACATAATATGTTGGTAACTTTAGTACTCACTATAAAGCTTTATTATAAACCTTATATGACAAGAAAATCTAAAAATCATCAGTCCAATAAAAACTCCATCAATTAATCTATATTATCCATTAGCTTATTTTAGATCACCCTCTATAATAATACGATGAGTGTGAGAATCATAATAAAACTACTTAAACCATAAATAACATTTTTATAATCTACCCCAGTTGTCTTCAAGGTGTGTTATGTTAACATCTGTAGTAACCCTTAAATAGCATAAATAAACAACTTCTTTACCCCTGGGTAAACTGTGTTAATTACTTTGCTTTCGGGAATTACTACATTGTTTTTTTTTCAATTTAACGATTAACGTTCCCACGGGATGCGTTAATAGTGTGAAGGTTAACTAATAATAATTATTTTGTATATTTAACTAAATATTTGGGCGATTTTAACTAGTAGCTATATTGTGTAAGGAAATTGTGAGCTCCCCCTGTGAGCTTATAAAGAAACTTTGAGCTGGATCAATATAGGGAATTCTGACTGATGCTGGCTGTTCAGTATTGATGGGAAAAATCAATGAATCTGTCTTGTGAGTCAAGTGTGAAGGTTTTAGATATAGAGGGCGTAAACTGATTGAGAATTGATATATCCTGAAGTTTACTTCAAATACTAATAAATTATTAAGGGCGATAAGTGATTCTGAGCTGCTTCCGATTTATTTGATTCTTACTTAAAAACTTTTCGATAGCTTTGCACCCTACTTAATAAATTTTTTATTTATATCAATGATAAATATAATATAATATAGGTCACCATTTTATTAAGCAAGCATAATTTGTTTCATATTATTATCCTTAGGGGTTCTTCATATTTTTTGTTTTATATAGACGTAGACTGGCTGGAAGCAGACGTTACGACTAGCAGCTGGATATCGTAAAAAGTTTTGCATAAATCGTTTTATATTCTACATAGTATATATAAAGCGTAGTTTTCTGCACTTAACCCTCTTTATTTCATATTTTCCTCTCTAGCCACTTTTGAGATATTCGAATTGAGTAAACTGGGTAGAGATAAATGTTGCTTGAGCGACTAACTCGACTAGGCGCCGGATAACTTAAAAAGTTTTACGTGAATCGCTTTCCACTTAGGAACTCTTTGCTACATTTAATTCTCTTCATTTTGTATTTTTATCTTTACTGAGCTATTTGATTATTTTCAGTGGAACTAGGTTTGTCGGAGAGAAACGTTCTTTGTGCTCACATCTTAGCTAGGAATTGGATAACTTAACATGTTTTACCTCGATCGAATTTATAGAAAGTTTTTTATTTCGTGTTTTTGTCTTAAACTGCTTTTGAGATATATGATTACCTAGTAAACTAGGAGCAGCTTTGCCTAAATCGTTTCATAATCCATCATAACAATATTTAGAGAACGTATTTTTCTGCTATTGGATTTTAACTGGAACTAAATTGCTTGAAGATAAATGTTGCTTGCGCTCAAACAGGCACTAGATAACTTAAGAAGATTTGCCTGAATCACTTTGCACTCTAAACAAAATTTATCGAGAACTCTTTGCTGCATTTTATTCTTTTCGTTCAGGTATTTTATTTCTAGTTGCTATTGAGATATTTTCAGTGAGCCTAGGTACAAAACTACCTCTGACAACAGAGATAAACGTGTGATGTGCTTTTACCTTGACTAGGAGCCGGATAACTTAAGAAGTTTTAGCTGGATTGCTTTATACCCTAAATAAAATTACATAAGCAAGTTGGAGACAAACGTTTTTTTTGGAAGTTGTAGATTACAAGCCAAGTAATTTAATTTTTTTAAACTTGGTTGCTTTATATCCTAAATAACATTTGACGATCTCGATATTTATTATTCAAGAAGAAAGAAAAATATATGTTATGGTATTAAAAAGTGCAAAATAATGATGGAATTAAGATTAATGAATTTTGTTGAATTAATTTGATAAAGTTGCTTTATCATTTTCCAAGCAAGGAATACAGCTGAAATTCTAAGCATTAATGTAATTTTGTGACTTTAGTAAATATTTTTATTAAATATAAAATTTAATTTTTAAATGTTTATATACATATAAACTTAAAATTTCGATCATAATTCGCTTGAGCAAATATTCAGTTCTTCTCACTCTAAAAAAGTCTACAGCAAAAGGACACTGTTCTAAATCAGATCTGACAAAGCTGAGCAATCCAGAAATGCTAGCTGAGGTCAGAAACCAACTAAATCTGGACTTAGAGGAGCAGAGTTAACGTTGTGCAGAATTCCGAAGCAGAGATTGAAGCTTTCACAAACACGAGCCTAAAATTATTTTCAAACGATACTTAAATTGAAAATAAAGACTTTATTAGACATTTTTATTTTAATGGAAAAAAGTCGCTTGAAAAGAGGTCATCCAAAACACGACCAGATAAACCGTAATATAAAGAATAAAATTTACTGTTTATTTGATTGACTAAAGAAAATTGACTTAACGAGTAAAGTCCCGCAATCAAGGATCAAAAGGCTAAATATGACACTTTTATATGCACAAGAAAATCTAAGATGCTATTGGTGTATACAAACCGCGTCAAACTGGCATTCTCTTGTACAATAAAGATAAAATAATTCTTCCGTTAATGACAAAGTAGAACAATGGTGTAGTTATATCAAGAACCTTTTTCATTATGAAAGATCAAACATTCCTGAGCAATATACACGCGGGGCATATATTACTAAGGAAAAGGTTCAATATGCAATCTCATCAAAAAATATAATACTATATAAGACTATGACGAGGCAACAAAAACGCTTTTAACAAGGTGCAACATGGAAAGCTACAAAAATCGTCAAAGACGTAGATCTAGACGATAACTACCTCAAAATAATTTCAAATCTTTAAGTTGCAACAAATTGCATCCTTTCACCATTACTTTTTAATATTTACTCAAATAAAATATTCGAAGGTACCCTGCAAAAGTACCCTGAAGGAATTTCCATTACCAGTTGACACCGTCTTAATCGCGGACTTATTGGGGAGTCTTTAAATATTGCTTGACCATGTGGCAACTAAGAGGGCAGAATTCCGATTAAAATTAAAAAAAAAAAAATAAATTGGATGCGTAAGAACCAAATTGTAGGAAATTTTCTACAGGTACAGAACCAACAAATTGAATGCGTACAGTCAAACAAACATCTTGGATGCCACGTCATCAAAAACTGGGATGCTATTCAGAAGGTCCGAGCTCTAATTGAACAAGCGAAAGCTTTATTTGCAAAATTTAGGTTCATTTTTGTGTTGCCGAAGTCAGTCGTTCTCTGTTCGAACTCGAGTACTACGTTGTTACGTCTTCAATATTCTCTATTATGGA
Organism: Anthonomus grandis grandis; assembly: GCF_022605725.1. Lineage (NCBI taxonomy): Eukaryota > Metazoa > Arthropoda > Insecta > Coleoptera > Curculionidae > Anthonomus > Anthonomus grandis. Next base: position 12,686,828 of record NC_065558.1, read on the forward strand.
AATGAGGCGTGAACTCTAACAGACAACATGTGTAAAAAAATTAATTCCAAAATGTGAATCGACTGATGTTGAAAGTGCAAAATATCGATGTGCTTGCGAAAATCTCAAAAAAACTCGAAGTCCAAGTTCTTTAAGTGTGAGCATGACTTGGAAAAAAATTTTTTGGACACATTCTCAGAAACGAAAATTAAAAACTTTTTAAATAAATAATAGAAAGTGAAATCGAAGGTAGACGAGAACTCCAGCATCGAAGAATATTGTTCTTAAAGGATTTGCGGCAATGTATGGTAAGACTACGAAAACTCTTTTAAGAAAAAGAGTCATGGTACACATAGCGGTTATTGCCAACGCATTTAATGTATGTATTAAATATCAATCTGTCTTCTGGAGTTTTATGAGTGAATTAAGATATTGTTTCAGCACTGTTGACCCCACTTGATGATGTGACTACATGTAATAGTGATTTATTCTAAACTCCATAGATCTTTTATTTTTAGTACTAGATCAGCATATTTCCCAAGCTTGTTATAAACATAGTATATTATGAATATTATTGCCTCAATGAGGAAAGTTCTTGGTTATTTTCTGGACGAATATGATATTGTTGGTTGGTCGATAATTACTTTTCTATTTCACTGGAGTTTCACTATATGACGCCCGAGCACCGGACTCGGTTCATGTGTATAATAAGAAGTGTTGTCCTCTTTATGATTTTATTATAATCTGGTTAATTTCAGATGATTCATTCTTTTCATAACGTTATGGCGGTGTAGATACTCATTAGCTGTACACTCACCGACTATATGCTGTATTGTCTCTTGGGCCTCCTAAGGACTTCCTACATCTGCAATCCATTACTATTATTATTATTATTATCCTTATGTGTTTGCAGAATATGCACTAAATCGCATACAACCATTTTTGTTCTTTGGATTTTCTCGTCTATTTCCAGTCTTCTTCGTTTTGTGTTCTTTTAGTATATCTTATTCTATCCATTTTATACCATATTGCTACCGTCTAATTGATCTTCTACATATTTGTGCTTTTAATCCTTGCTCTCTATTAAAGTAGCTTTATATCCTTTCTCTGTTCTCATTGTATGCTCTACAAAGTCCCATTTCAAAAGATACTTTGTTGTCTACATTACAGTGGTCTTCGTTCTTTGTCTTATCCATAAATTCTTCTTATAGTTTCTCAATGCGAATCCCAGCATTGCTTTCTCTATTGATAGTCTCTATATGAGTTTTACTATTATTTACTTTGTTAACGCCCATGTCTTTGTTCATGTGTTAGTACTGGCAGCATATATTGATCAAAGACTCAGGTATCTCGGATTTTCTTACAGTTTTTAGTGTTTTTTTTTTTAAATGGTTTGCTGAATGCTGTTCATCATAGTCTTCTTCTTTTTATCTTACTCTTTTAATTTTTTATTTGTCCTTTTACGCCCTAGTTTTCCATATTTTATGTCTGTCTATTTTTGTACTTCATTTTTTGTTTTTAGGCACTTAAAGCTTCACATTGATGATCAATATATTTCCTGATATATTATTCCTTGATACAAGCAGAGAGAATGCTGTGTACATTTAAAATTGCAATGCTAATATTTTAACGTTCATACTAATAACAATTTAGATGTCGTTGCTTAATCCGATATCACACAGCATCCGTCAACAGCGAAAACAATTAAAGCTTTAATAGTATAACATAATTATGCGTAATACGAAATTTGTTTGAATAACAGAAATTAATTTATCTCATGGAACTTTAAGTGACTTAAAAAAGATTAAGCGTTCATCACTGACAATCAACCATTTTGATTCAAATACTTTCTAGAAAAGATAAACAAAACACAATTAAAACAAATAACAAACAAAACAATTTACAAAAAAACTATTAAAGATAATATTATAGTCTTACAACATCAAATTAGTTGCAAATAATCTAAACTATGATAGTAACCTATAAATGAGAACTTAAGTATTTTCAGGTGCAAACTATAAACATACAAAGAAAAACAGAAGCGTAAATATACAACCGTTTAGTATTTTTTTAGTTCTGAGTATCGACTGTTATCATTATTTCTAAATTGCCATTTCCCATTCGGTAAATTTACTTTATTCTCTTTCAAAATCTTAAGCAATAACACTAAAACATAATAGCAGTATGCACTCTAGCAAGATATGAATATGTTCGCGTTTTTCTATAACCATATCAGTTCCAAGCTGGCTATATTTAAATGCATCGTATATGGCAGGCTTCTATAATCATTGAAAATTTCAATTGTTAAGTTAATAGAAAATAGCAGAAACAAGCCTTATATTTAATGAATAACATCAAACCTGAGCTCGATGCCCTTATGCATGATGCATTTTTGTTGCGTACTAAGCTTAAACAAATATAATGGACTTTTACAATTTTGTTGAAATATTGGATTTTTTTCTTACGTGAGATCACCCTCCTTTCCTACTGCGTTATGATTTTATAAGATGAGGTCAAACCTTTTTCCCCCCTAAACGTCTTACGCAAATTATGGATGACCCCGTTCTATTTTTCTTTTCTGTGTTGTTCTCCTTTGCTCTCTTCTGATGTTTCTGTGGTGCGACTGAAATACTTCCTTAAAGGCTTTACTTCAAATTTAAATGTCATTTAATAGTCATTATAAACAAATGTCCTCAATCTACCTAATACAAGACAGAAACTATAAATGTAAAAGTAACAAATTACTATAATACTGTAAATATATAATTTAGCAACACTTATAAATACATACCTACATACACACAATATATTTGTCATGCAATACAGATTACAAGATTCTAAAATATAGTAAAAAAATATTAATTAATGTTATAATATGATTTCTCGATCAATAAAGTGAAAAAGACAGATTTTTTGTCATCGCTAGAATATCACAGCTAGTAGAATAATCACTAATTATAGTATTGTAGTATTTTTCAATGTACACAGACGAAACAAAAAATACAAATGAACGGCAGATTGAAGGTATTAATAATTTTAAACACTTTTTTGATTCAAATTAATAATTTTATAGTTATAAATTCTTTGGTTAATAATTGACAAATGTAAGAAATCACATCGACTCTATCACTATACCAGAAAGATGCAAAAACCCAATCACATCAGGGAAAACCTATACTGGGGCTAACGTTTAATCGGATCATAGCCCAGCGGTAGGTAAGCTGTAAATCAAACTAACGTATAGAAGAGAAGACTAATAAACTAAACATTAGAAAAGTAAGAGATCCTAAAATTAAGCAATAAATACATGAATCCTTAGGAGAAAGAAACATTGGAAAGTGAACCCGAAATAAACGCAGTTACAATATAAGAAGAAATAAAAAGAGCTGTTGAAGTGAGAAACTGAAAAAGATTTCTGTTACATGCTCCGGTAAATAGAAAGAAATTTATGATGAATGAAATCTTAACGTAATGGAGGAAACAAGACAACATGAATGCAAAAATGAAATGACGTATCTAGAAACAATTCGCAATATAAAAACAAAGATAAAGAAAGCAAAGGAACGCTGCCTGAAGGAAAAATGCGGTGAAATCGAAGAATGTGAGAATGATATGAAGATATGTCTACCACAACATGTTAAAAAAGATCAATCAATAATTAAAAGAAAAACAAATAATCCTTACTAGAGACTAATAGATGCGGACGGAAACCTTTATCAGAGGACTTGAAGCTTATTGACACACGAAAAAAAGATATGAAGTGAAAAAGCCATTTCATCGCTAATAAACGATAAAACACCAGGTTCCGATAACATACCGGGCGAGATCATTAAACTCCTTTGCGAAAGAGATTACCACTTTGACGATTTTCTTACAGGTCTTTTTTACACATTTTACGATAAAAGAAAGATTCCGGAGAAATGGCTACGATCAACCTTCGCAATCATACCTAAAACACCAAGCGCAAAACACTGTGATCAACACCGATTAATAAGTGTGATAAATCACATTAACAAAGTTTTCACTAAAATCATAAACGATAGAATATACAGTGCGTCTCAAAAGTTATGTCTAAAGTCATTTAAAATTAAGCGATGGGATTTTTGCAAAGATGCTCGGATCCGTCGGTTTTTATTTCAAGTTGCGCTTTTTTGTACGTAAAGTTTGTATATACAGGGTTGCTCAAAAATAAATTTCGATATATCCAAGGCAAACAATAAACCCTCGTTGCATGGCGCGCACTTCTCTGCGAATCTTCTCATTCAAGTCATCTAAATTATTTGGCCTATTAACTAATACCTTCGACTTGAGGTATCCCCACAAAAAAAAGTCCATTGGGTTAGGTCAGGCGACCTAGCAGGATATTCGATAGGTCCTCTTCTTTCTATCGACCGATTGAGAAAGGTTTCATCCAAAAATATACGCATCTTAATGGAAAATTAATTCTTCGTCTGCATAGTCTGGGTCCAATGAATTTGGAAATTAAGCTAGTAATGCTAAAAACTAATTTAAATTGAACAAAAATGATACATTGTCCCGTTAAAGTCTGTTCAAAGAAAAATTTACCTATTACTCTTCCGCGCACTAATCCACACTACACATTTAGTTTTTGAGTGTACTAGGTGTTCACTTCCATCATCTAATATGGATTTTCTGTTGATCAATATCGAGAATCTTCAGAGAATTACTGGAAGAAGTTTCAGAGGGTACATGATACTGATACTGTTTTATTCAAGCTAAGAAAATGTACTATTTTTTTACACACGTCAAAAAAATATATATCTAAAGATCTAAAATAAAATAGTTATCAAAATTAACATATAGTAAACTTAACCTTTAGTAACATCTAACATTAGGAAAAAATCCTACAGAAAATAATTATACTAAATGAAATACATCAGGTAGTACAGAATAAAAATTTTATATATATAATCATATAATAGTTTTGTAAAATTGAGTGAAATATTTGACTGGTTAACATGTAAAAATTTATTTAGGCTTTAGAATGCCTTAGTCAACAAATATTTTTTCACACAGTTGTAAAATTGTGTTTCATTCATTTTCCCATTATGTCTAGGCAATTTATAAAAAAAATTATGTCCAAAATAATTAGTACTTATACATGATTTATTAAGCCTTACCTAATTAGCTCTTAAGTCTTCATTTCGTTTAGTATTGTGATCATGGCAGTAAGTTTACATTTCATATTGATTAAGATTTCGTTTAATATAAACAGATACTTCAATTTGTATAATGGAGGAAGAGGTAAAATTTTGAGTTCAACAAAATCTTCTTAGATCAGCCCTGTAGTCCAGACTTTGGATCACACTCTCCTCTATAGTGGAAGAGTTCTCTTAGCTTGAGTGGTGTGTCCCTAAACCAAAATTGCATAATCACAATGAGTGCATGATAAACTGCTAATAGTGTAGACCTCTCGACGAGTGGACATTTTGTATTGGAAAGTTCGTTTGTATATAAAGCTTTGTATTTCAATTGGTCTTAGACTAAATAGGATATTTTCGGTTTATTTGTTGTTTAATGATAACATATTTGTATTGAACCATGCATCAAGAACTAGAGACCTCAAAGTTTTGTTTTTTAAAAGGGCTGAGTATTGGCAAAAAATACAAGATGATTGTAGATAGGTGATTCTAAGTCATTTATAAAAATTAGGAAGAGGAGAGGCCCCAGAATTGATTTTGGAAAACTCCATGTTTTATGGTTAAAACAGCAGACATTTAGCCACAAGAGAAAGTTTGTTGTATTCTACCTGATAAATAACTGCAAAGTAACTTCTGACTTATATCTTCAAAGTCATATTGTTTAAGCCTTATTAGCAACATATCATAGGATATGCAGTCGAAGGCCTTGGTGAGATCGCAGAGAATTGCTTCGACATGTTAACCCTCCTCAAAATCTCCGACATTATCGCTGCTATCTTTGCTGTCTGAACCCAAATTGTTTATCGGAGAAAAGTATGTTTTTTATGAAATATGTGTACATTTGATCAAATTAAACGGAAATATAATCAAAAACATTAGATATGCTCATGATTTAGTTATTATTGCAAATAACTGCAACGAGCTTCAAAAACTCATGCAGAGCATATCTACAGCAAGTCAAGAATATGGTCTAGAACTATCCACACTTTCGATGCAATTAACATAGAATAAGTAAAAACATATACAGTCAATACAAAATGGGATTAGAAATAAGAACACGAATTTGAAAAAAAGTGGTTCACAAGCAAAATATCTATGTAACTAAAATTAAAACTGGTCAAGTGTTATGTCCTCCCAGTCTTGTTCTATGAAGCAAATGCATAAGCCACCTTGAAGAAATTTGAGCACCTTGAAGAATTCTTTGAGCTGTGGATATATCGCCGCATTTTTTGGATATCCTGGACTGATCACATCACCAAAATGTAAGTGATTCAGAGAATAGGCAAAAGCAAATAAATAATCTTCACCGTAAAGAAACGGAATCTTGAATACTTCGGACATATCCTTATTAATAGCCAACCTCTGAAATCGAAAAGACAACGAAAGAAGAAGAAGAAACATTTTTTTGCAAGAATATCTAATCCTAAGCTCATAAACCATATGAATAGGAAAAAAAACTATTACTACTTGCATAGAACAGAAATTTTCGAAAATAAACATTTAAAACTTTTTCTACTTTAAATAACGGTTGTTTTCTGTATTTAAAATTGCTACGACTAAAACTTCCAAAACAAACTTTGACAAATTGCATTTGCCCTGCAAATTTCCTTTCACAACTTGCTTACTTATATAAATAAAAAAAGTCCCTCCAAACACAAACAGAGAGAGTCAGACCCTTAACAGGATACACAGGCGGTTGGCTTGGGACATGAAAGGTGAATTATTTTACACGCGGTTAAGTGTAAAATATATCAGATTTTTCTATAAATATTCATTAAATTATATTAGAAGATCGTTAAAAGAAGCCCAAAAATTTTGTTCCCCTACTAACTAATTCCAGGACCGTTCCGACCGAATACCTTATACTTCGAGGCTTACAAAACTTTTATCATAATTACTGTTATATGTAAATTAATAACCATATTACCAGAGTACGTGCTGTTATTTAAACAGTCCCTAATAGCTGTGCAGCGTCAAGGGACCCGCTTAAAAATTCGAAACACGAAAATCCTTAAATTTGCCTATAGAACAAATAAACTGCCATACGATTAGATATTTAAATGATACAAAAAAACTCAATGTTATAAACATTATGTTTGTCACCTGATGGGTAAACTTTATATGTAGTTTAGGCGTTAAATGCGAGGCCACATGTGTTTTGTCAGACGTTTTGTTTAATTTAATTTTCGAGCCACACATGGCCTGTATTATAATAATATTAACATGTAGTTTTTTTTTTTAATAACCAGCTGGCAAAATAAATAAAAAATGCGAAATATTAATGTTTTGTAATGAGTATTGAAGTTTTGATTAAATAAGGGACCTAATAAATTTTTTTATAAGCAAAAAAATGCAAGTAGGGTGGTCATGCAAGTATGAGGAGGATAGATTTTATGCTAAAAATTAAAAACAATAGCACATTACAGTGTTATCGAGGCATGTTCATATCATCATAGTGATTTTTCTAATAATTTGATTCAAATTAAATCTGGTAAAAATTGTATAGAATTTCATCAACATCGTGTAAGGGCTATTTAAAATTTTATTAAAGAACCTGATTTTCTTTTTCAAAAGATTAACACCTGTACCTTGGAATCCATTTCGCGGACGATTTCTACTACTAATATATTTTTTAGTAGTTTCTCTTTGTGTTACAACATATCACACATTCTCAGAAAAAATCTGGGTAAAACAAATACAGATCAGAATAAAGTTATACCCACCTCTATATCATAAATTTGAACAATAGAATGTAAAGAAGGGCAAATCAAACTTTTTGTCAGAAAATTAAAACAAACATAAAGCCTAATTTATTTCTCACTTCAAAATGAAACCAAAATTAGAGTAGATTTGGCCTTGATGTTTTTTTTTTACGGTTACGTCCACAGACGTAAATTTATGGCAGAACTCATGTCTCAGACAGACATGTGTAGATTATTATTGTTTTTTTTTATAAATGTTTTTTTATTGCTTTTAAGAGAGTGTCATATCACAATTAAATAAAAACGTTAAGGTCGTATTTAAAAAAAATAACTTGATAATATTTTGGAAGGAAAAAGGTCAGATTATAAATTTGAAAATACCATCTTCTTCTAATAAAAAAGATCCTTTAATAATGTATATTTTATTTAATTTATTATAAGAATGGTGTTAACGACATGCACGAATTTCAAACAGTTAACACCTAGAAAAGGAATGCATCACAAAATCAACTTAAAAAACCACTACAACTTTTGTATTCTAATGGAAATAGCGCTGCCAAGAAAAAGGATCTTTTGCAGTTGATGCAGTTCATTCCATCTATCTACCACAACTTTTAGTATTAAACAATAGTATTAGAACAACTGTTGAGGATAATGCATAAAAAACTGCTTTTGTTCAAAATTTTTTTAATTTTTTATATTAATAAAGTCTAATGTATTTTATGTCCTTTACTTGAGCTGATTTCCTTAATTAAACCAAAGCGATTTTCTAACACTTTATAAAAAAAAAATATACTAAAATTTTTTTAAATTTAACTTACATACTTATTTGTAATTATTAAATCAACATTTGGAAAAAACAGTACATTTCATTCAATCTAAAAAGAATTACTAACTTTAAAAGAAATTTTAACACGAGTATAAAAATCTTTATGAAAAGTCTTCACGCTTTATTTGATATCGACATAAATTAAAACCTCTTAATAACTTATTTTGAGGAGGAATACTAACAAATTTGTATGCATCTTATACATAACCTTAAAAACAGTTAAAAACCCATTTTGTTATTCCAAAAGCTTAAATATCAGTAGACGTGATGAGCCAATTTGTATTATCAATTCTACACAAAAAAATTACTTCCAAAATGACTTCTAGTTTTATAATAAAATTATACTAAAAGGGTGCAGTAACCAATAAAACCTCCTAATCACTACCCCTCTTGCTAATCAAATGCCCAAATTAAGAAATTTTGTGATAGTGCGAGAGCTTTGGCAACGTACAAGACGTGGTCAATTTTCAAAAGCACAATTGCTTTTACTCTTTTGTACTTCTTCTTAAAATTGTAATAAACACGTGAGGTTGCATAGTGATCCACGCGAGGATCGTAATTTAAACTAACTGATATATCTTCTTTAATGGCTTTTGTTAATATTTTAAACTCTATTATTATACAGTGAGAGACAAAAGTCCGGAATAAATTCATTTAAAATTCAGGGGTATGTTCAAAAAATCAACGGACACGTCGATTTATATTTTTAACTGCGGATTTTCTTACTATAATTTTATGTATACAGGGTGGTCCAAAAATAAGTTACGACCATCAACTTCAATTTTTGAAATGGAAATACCTATTTTTTATTCTGTATTCTTAAAGAACAGAAAATTCTAGACATATTTCATGTACAATGTCCTATACCTATCTTCATTTGTTTTTGAGTTATTGACAGTTGTAGATCGGCCTATTTGCACTTTTGACATGTTATACGGTTAGACATAGGCAAATGCGGTTTGCACTTTTAATCGAAGCTTTTTTAAAACCATCTGTTGACACTAGCTAGTAAGTGTCAACAGGTACTGAGAAATTTACGGTTGAATTTCTAAAAAAACATTCAAAATGTTAATGTATTTAATCAAAAGTATTGTATAAACGTTGAACAAAAAGAAACTATTCTAATCTAGACCGAATTAAATGTTCAAATTGAGCGCCATTAACTTTTTGATAGTAAGCGAGTCTTGATTCGAATTCTCTCAGAACGTTGCGTATCATTTCTTGAGGTATTCGTTGAATCTCATTTCTTATATTATTTCTGAATTCTTCTAAATTGTTGGGTTTATTTACATACACTCTATGCTTTAAATAACCCCACAAAAAGAAGTCCAAAGGAGTCAAGTCGGGGGACCTAGCAGGCCACTCCAATTGACCCCTTCGCCCAATCCATCGACCCGGAAATACCTCACTTAAATATTGGCGCACGGCTCTGCTGAAGTGTGGCGGCGCGCCATCTTGCTGGAACCAAATTCAAGCTTCTGGAATATTGGGATTATTCGCATTTGGAAACATCAAACATAAAGCGGGAATCAGTTCGTTCCTTAAGAATTCCAAATAACGTTGACCTGTTAAGGTACCTTCGAAGAAAAATGGACCTATGACTCTGTCATTGATAATGCCGGCCCAAACATTCACAGATTGAGGATATTGGGTCTGAGCTTCAATCACCCAATTTGGATTGGAGGAAGACCAGTAACGGCAGTTCTGTCTGTTCACTGTACCATTGAGGCAGAAGGTCGACTCGTCAGATAAAATTATTCTACGATTAAAAAGACGGTCGTTATGGCAGACATTCATTATAGTTTCGCAAAACTCTAATCGACGATCTGTATCATCTTCGTTAAGTTCGTGCATTAATTTTAATTTACAGGGATGATATTTTGCCTTTTTCAAAATCCTTCTTAAAGATGTTTTTCCAACATCGTTATCTAGTGCTGCCTGTCTAGTTGGTATATGAGGATTTTCTTCAATGGACAAAACAACATTTAACTTCTTTTCCTCGGAAATTGACGGACGACCCGATCTGGGTCGATCTCTGACGTGACCTAATTCCCTAAATTTTCTTTCTAGTTACGGTAGACTGAGATATTGTCTTATCAGGATACTTGGTATTAAACATTTCACAAACCTGGTGTTGGGTTCTAATGCGATCACCACATCCTATCATAATTAGTATTTCTATTCTCTGAGTTTCACTTAACTTATTCATCTCTTCAGGCAATATTTAATTTTACAATAAACAAAGACTGCTTGATACCTGTCACTTCAAAAAATGATGACAACATCATTGGAACAATGGATGAAAAAACACAAAAAACAAGGTTACCTTAGTAAGGGTGTTACATAGTTGCATGAATTATTATATGTTCAGAAATTCAACCGTAATTTTCTCAGTACCTGTTGACACTGCGGATAAGCTTCGATAAAAAGTGCAAACCGCATTTGTCTATGTCTAACCGTTTGGATTTTATAACATGTCAAAAGTGCAAATATGCCGATCTTCAACTGTCAATAACTCAAAAACAAATGAAGATAGGTATAGGACATTGTACATAAAATATGTCTAGAATTTTCTGTTCTTTAAGAATACAGAATAAAAAATAGGTATTTCCATTTAAAAAATTGAGGTTGATGGTCGTAACTTATTTTTGGACCACCCTGTATACATGAAATTATAGTAAGAAAACCCGCAGTTAAAAATAAAAATCGACATGTCCAAGCGTTTTTTTTTGAACATACCCCTGAATTTTAAATGAATTTGTTTCGGACTTTTGGCTCTCACTGTATATTATTTTAACCAGAAAAAATATACATTTTCTAAAACTCCAAATGTAGATCATATTTCAAGGATAATTACCAAACATATTAAATTACTATTGAAGCTATTAAGTTTGCCTAAACCCAAAGTGTTTTGAACTATGCCGCTCCATTATTCTATATTAAAAAAACTAGTAAACCTAGAACAGTTATTTATTTTTCAATGCATAGTACATATACAATATAGACGTCCATACGCATAATATCAGATTCTAAATCCGGAAACGGAAGTCAGGTAGAAAAAGGTGTTAATAATCCGCGCTATTCGGTTCGTATTTTATTACATAACATTCGATTTATGTGTGCATCGACATAATAAATTGAGTTTAGTACATCTGGAAGCTGTATTATGGATGTTATATTACCACCTAAACAATTGTTTTTTTTAAGAGTTAATAAACCTGAAAGTAATATTTTTTCATTCATAAGACATTAGGAAACTATAGTTAACGTATAAAACTTTTAATAGTAAAAGTTTGACGCACAGCCGTGCTTAGATCGAATAAAATTATCGAAGTTCTGATCCACTTGAAAGACATTAGTCTAACTTAAGTGGTCTTTATGGTCGTTCAAAGTAAAACAAAAATAACTCGAGTGCTTATAGTTTAAGCGAAGGGTCTTTTTAAACAAGAAATTTTAAATAAAGTGACCATGATGGTTTTAGAATTATATTAAAAAAAATTATTTGAATAATAAAATCACTTTTAAATAGAACATTAGAATCTAGCTTGATAAGGAAGAGTCTGAAAATTTAGAAATCTCTTCTGCAACACATTAAACTTCATAGTTTCTATCGTTACATAATTTGCATTTGAAGTCATTTTTATAGATATTTTGCTATTTCTGATCAAATGACTGAAAGAATAACTTTAAAGCTCATTTTATCAAAATTTAGCTGACTAAATGGATCAATTTCACTTACCTGAAAACTACAAAATCAATAAAGTTTATGAAGTAATTAGAGAGTATTTATTCCGTAACTTTTTTAGACTTCACATAATTAAATTTTTTATTTAAAATATGCATTGTGCAAACAGTTTTGCTTAAAAAAGGTATAGTTCAAAAATTTAGCTACGATTCATCTTTTTCGAGATAGTTACATATAAATTTTTTAATGCATTAAAAAAATGAGATTCACAAACTTTATTTCAAAATTGCTTTATTACATTTCGAAGAAATGATGAAATCCAAAAAAAAAGTGAAAAATAAAAATTATGTCAAATCAAAAAATCAAAAATAATTTTTATTGATTACTTTACTTGTTTTATTGATTAATTACAATAATGACTATGATTGTAGTTTGTAGATTTGGTAGCTTATAGATAGTAGGTGTGTGATGGTCTTTTGACTATCAGGTCTTATGATGAATAATTCTTTAAGCGAAACATGTCACCTATAATTTATTTTACTTAATATATAGTTTTCAGGACCGAGAACTGGCGTTTATTTCGTTTTGTTGTAAATTGTATCCAGGTCTCTTTGAGCTAATGGACGAATTCCTTTAACTTACAATGTACTTGAAATAGAAAACTTGATCAACACGATAAAATTGATTGCAATATAAAGATGATAAAGGTAATGTTTGAAGATTGGATACAAATATGTCTGAAGAAAATTAATGCTATTTTTTAATTAGATAAGTTTTTAGGCCAGAAAAAAATTAATTTGTTGCATGAAAGATTGAAAGAGTAGAGTCTAGAAAAAATTCAAGAATATAAACTTTAACAATGAACAAATAGAATTTCAGATGAAAACCAATAGGTTAATCTGGAAATAGGGTGTCAAAGGAGAAACAATGATAATATAATGAATATTCACTGGATCTGGAAGAGAAGAAGTAAGGAATGTTACTCAGGAATAGTTTTGGAAAAGCAGGACTATTATCAGATTCCAGGTGGATACTTAAATGAAAAACCAAAAAGTTTAAGGAAAAATATCATCAGTAATTCTGATAGTCTTATAAGTTATTGAATCTTTATAAATGTTATTGTAAAAGTAACATATTTACTTACAAAATGTCAAGACCCTACCCTGTGATTATATCAGGAAATTTTTAGCAAAAATGTGTTTTTCAGAATCCTACTAAATAGAACAAGATGTTAAGAAAATATGCATATAAATAACAGATTTGTGCATATTTCTTAAGAACATAGAAAAATAAACGTGTTCTTTATTGTATATAAAAAAAGTTATAAAAATGGAACGCACTTAAAGAAACATCTGGATATAGGAAATAAGTTGTCACTGCCATAAATATCACCATTAAAAAATAAAGTTCAAAAAAGAAGGTCTGGAGGAAAGTTAAGAATGTGAAATCGAGAAATTGAAAAAAAATGCTTTAAATAAAAGCCAACTTCTTACTATAAAAATATAATGAATACTTACTGGATCTGAAAGATGGTTAGGAAGAAGAAGAATCGATCATTTCTCTTCCAGGTAAAGGTAAAGATGTATAACTCAACTGATGTTTAAATGAAATATGCTTATATCAATAGAATGTGGAACATAGAGAGTAAATTGTCATTAATCGATAAAAGAAATACAATATATAGATTGATAATGCGGATTTGGTGCAGAAAAAACATATATAGGAAAAAATATTTAAAGAAAAAATATATATTTAAGGAAAAAATATTTCCCTGAGATAATTTTTTTATATAAAGCGGGAGATCTGATGGAGAGAGACTCAATCATCTACGCTTCGCGGATGACATTGTTATTTTGTTAGGCAATGTGGGGCAGGCCAAAGACATGGCTAACAATCATGGCTAACATGGTTCCCTGTGATCAAATACAAATTAATAATAAAGCAGAATTGGTTGACAAGTATGTATAGTTTGGTCATGAGATTAAAATAACCAGAGATAAACAAAATAAATAAATAAAACTGTGAAGTAAACAGACGAAATACTGGGATGGTGGCGTATGGAAAAATTAGATTTATTCTTAAGGGAAATATCTCAAGTCACTTGAAACTTAAAAGATTTAACCAGTGCGCATTGCCGGCTCTGACCTTTGGCGCAGAGACCTTAGAGTAACACAAAGGCGAATGGAGAGATGCTTGGCCTGACTCTGAGGAATCGAGTGAGAAATGAATGTACTGAAGCAGATGATATTATACAACGAATAACAACGATACAGGGTATTCAAAATTGAGAAAAATTCTTCTTAAAGACACGTGAATATCCTAGAAGAAGATCTACAAGAATGTGAAGATAATAACATTTATGAAAAAAGGTGATTTCGATGAAAACTAGCTCTTAGTAGATTATCAAAACAGGACTGCTTTAATCGTCAATAATCTAAAATCTAAAGAGTTATAAAAATGGTTACTATGGAACGTTTTATAGTAACGAGTTACATTTGCTTCGGAGGATTTTAAAGCTTTTGACAAATAAAAAAAGTCATTAAAGGTGATCTGTATAAATTTATGAAAAATCAAGACTTTAGTATCATAGAATAAAATAATCTAGGGTATAAAATCATAAAGGTAAAAAAATCATAAAACTGAAAGGAATTGACCATCTCTATTCACCCTTATCCTCTTTACTAATTTCCGAGTCTTATAGCCAATTCATATTCCGGAACACAATAATTAAACCTTTTGTTTACCGTGAAAATATTTCCGGAATCTGGGTAATAGAAAATTCCGGGGCCTCTTTAGAGTCCGGGATTTGGAAATAAATTGCCAATCAGACGGTACAACTGGTATCTTTTATGAATTTTAAAAAGCCCATTACCGTCTCGCTCAATACAAAAATGATTTTTTTTTCGGATAAAACGAAGCGAAATAACTCCTTCTAAAAAGAAATATTTAATATAAAATGTTTGTGTCTGAGAAGTTTAATAACCACACACACATAGAGCGTGTAAAAGATAAATGGCAGCAGATTCCTTCCCGAACAAAAGGCAAAGTTCAGTTTTGGATTCCCTTAGATATAAAGTTATATCGGTGGATTTTTATTGTCGATTTTTGCAATATCACGGGTGCTCGTGAAAAATGGGTGTCGGCCCGTTAAAAGGCCAACAGCACCCATTAATCTTTCGTAAGTTTATAATAAACGGCCGCAGCTATCGTTACTACGGGTGTTATTGCATTTTGAAGGAACTTTTTACGATTTTAGTTCTATAAGGTCAACATTTAAATAGAAATATTAAGAAAAAAAACTACAATATTAATTATTATAAACTTTATTCTAGAATACAAATATTAAACGAATGTAATAAAAAAATTACTATAAAAAATTTTAGTTTTTTTCCCGAAACGCAGAGTAGCACCCTGCGTTTGGAGCTAACGTATTTGGTGTACTCAAGCACAATATGTTTTACCACGATGAAAATGTTATTATCTTCAAGAAATTATAACTTTTAATTTCATGGAAATTGAAAATTTTTACAACGGACAAATTTAAAAATTATGCCTGAAGTGTAACACATATATAAAATGACAAGCCGAAATAGCAAATAAATTGAACTACCTGGAAGCAATAAGAAATTATTTATGAAGGCGAAAGTTTATAAGAAGTCAAACAACTCAGACAAAAATAAAGAGATTAAAACTAAATTTAAATGCCTGGAAAAGACTAATTCCACATACCTAAAACATATCAGAAATAATCTAAATAGTGTTTTCTATTTTTTCTTGTTTAGTGATTTTTAATTCTAACATTGAGTGAAAATTGCATTTAAAAAATTTTTTAGTGTAACTGTTCCTATAAGTAACCCAATATTTGTAAAATAAGCAAAAAATTATATTATGCAGAATAGAGAAATATTAATATTAGTAAGGAGTTCCATGGTACGTAACTTGCTTTTAGTAGAGAGGAAGGTATAAACAGATTATCTTTTATATTTTTATTTTTTTATTTATTTATTATTTGAACGGTAGAGCCTAGAAATAAAATATATTAATAATAAGTGGCAACTACAAATAATATAATAAATAATCAATGATAAGGAAATGAACAAAATTATAGCAAAAATAATAAAGGAAAATTTAACAAAAATGTAACACCTAACTTTATCGATAGTTTCAATCTTTTAGTTCCCCAAGTCCTGAAATTTAAATAAATTAACAAAGTTATCTACGAAGAGATCAAGATTAAGTTCATGAAATGTTCTCATCGTTGTAATAACTGGAGAAAAGAAATCGTAATTAGTATGACGAAAAGACAAACGAAACATAGCAGGATTTTGACACATATTATTGATATTGACATCGAATGGTATTTTTCAAGATTCCAGAACAATAAAAATTTCATTTAATAAAATGTAAGTAAATCCTAACGAGTCCTTTTCACTTTAAAACTATCGATAATAAATATATCCTTTAATATATTTTAGTTATCTATAAATTAATATTAACGATTAAAATATTTAAGGTTAATAATAGAGAAAATTTAAACAATAACTTATAGAATATATTACCGCCTACAATATTACTTCCTGAAACCTCTCTTTTTGAGCTGCTGTTCCTATAAAAAAATAGTTTTCGAAAATACCTAGAACAAGGTAGTTTTTTTGTTTTTGTTTCATCATATGTCCCCTGACAATTTAGTAGCTTTAATGTACTGTTTATTGAAGCTTCAGTTTTCGAAACGTCAAACGTGTATGCTATTACGAAAGCCATTAAAAAATTGACACAGATTGGACTTGACCGGCCCAAACTGGCAAAATTTATTTCCCTTTTGCGAAAATCCCGGCAACAAGGCCGGAAACTGACTAAAATCGGCGCATATTATTTTGACTGTTCATGCGATGCACAAACGAGCAAACAGCGGAGAGAGAGAGACAGATTTCGGTTAAATCAAGCATATCACAACAACAGTGCTCCGGCTTTGCAATAATTAATTCAATTTCCGAATAATGCAATTTGTTAGTGTCGCATCTGATTTTCTGCAAAATGTCGAATAATCACCTCGCGGGTCTTGGAAATGTCTGCTATTATTGTATTGAAGCGACAAATTGTTAATTAGGATGATTATAATGGCCTATCGTGAGGTTCTTGTGTTTAGGAGTTGGAAATTATTACTTCTAAGCACAAGGGAAAAATCTATACTCTTTAGCATTTTTTGTTTGTTCTTCCGTAAATAAAAGGTTGAAAGTGGAATACATTTTATTATACAGACAGATAAAGAAAGCGAATTAATAGCACGCCTTATAAATTAATATCAGGCAAGTAGAACTGAATAAGAATAAATGTACTATAAAATATCAAATAAATAAGTTTTCAATGAAAATTAACACTGCTCCATACAAAATTGAAAATTTACATGAACTCAGTAAAGAAGATTACGAGAGAAGAATAAATTTTGCTTAAAAGAATATAATGCATATAATTGATGAATCTTTTCTCACATTGATTAATTATACAACAGATACAACTCGAAGTATTGGGCAAATGAGAATTTCTAAAAAGATCAACGTTTAGGAAGATATTTATGGAAGCGAACGATCAAAGTATCGAGTAATTTTTTTGGGAAAAACATTAGTGGCAACTGTATATTTAAACCTTATGGCAAATGTGATATTACCCAATTTCTGGAAAATAGAAACGTGAAAACACAGTGAATTTAATTTACATTTCCCCCTTACTATGCTTCAGCAGTTCAAAATGCTTCAAAAATGTATGCTTCAAAAGTGGGTAAATAAATAGTTTCCAGAAAAATATCATGTCCGATGACGTGTAATAAGACGGTTCGCATGGATTACAGATTTTGCCCTTTGAGGTTGCTTAGAAATTTTAATATATAAAACTCTACTTAGTAATAGCCAAGTAATTGGAAGATATCACTTCCCAAAGTCAAGTCTTACAAGGAATTAATCAATTGTCTGAAAGAAATAGACAATTACTTAATCTGAAGATAGTCAATACGTTGTCGCTATAAGTACAAAAACAAATGTTATTTAATACATTTAAGATAATCAGTTTATCAGTTTGTCTAAAGAAATCTAACAGGTCTTTATAACTCATAATCATTATTTTAGCTGCCTACAGGAAATAGAAGACGGAAGGATACTCAGCTCTTCAAATGCCTAAAAGGAGCAAAAAGTTGCTAATGGCAGAATCGTCGCCAAGATACGTATATGTCCAGAGATCTCTCTTCTCAGTTCCTTGTGGAAAATCAAGATTGACTGGCCCTTCTGTGCCTTTAAAACCATCAGCATCCAAAATTCAATTTTTTCTTAAACTGTCTAAGAGATTGATTGCTACTCAGTATCAAAAGCCTTAGCCAGATCAAGAACAATGCCAAGTATATTTTTACCTTTGTCTACTGAGCAATATAACGATTTATAATATATATAAATATATATTAACATTATTCTCTATCTAACGTCTGTGTATAGACAGAGTAAAAAACAAGAATTAATTCATGGATGAAAATAATAGAAAAAAATAATTTAGAGAAGAATAATTAATCATTAGTCAAGTGGCTGGAAGAAAGATTCTGGGACTCGAGATATTATTTAAGGAAGATATGATTTTTTTTCTTCAGGGATTTCTGTAATTAAAAATCGAATAATTTGGCTTTGTTCGAGAGTATTTTAAAAATTCCTCCAGGAAAGTCTGCTGAAAAAACTGCTATTACAGATATTTATCATTCAATAATATTCATCATCCAGTAGCGCTATTGGAGCAAAGCAGTCAGAAAAGTAATAGAATAAAATAAAGAATATTGAAGGAAAAATATACATAAGAGATATGTGCGATATATTCTGTACCAGTGTGGACTTAATTTTAATAAAAAAATTAAAAAAAAATGAAAAATCTATTATCAAACTTCTAGTATTTCATAGTATTAAGATATTTTTTAGGTAAAGAATTAACTGATGGTTCTAAGCCTATAGAGTGACTACGTGGTTTTCTTGGTTTGTTTCTGATGGAAACAACAAAGCTCCGGAGCTATATAGTTCCGGACGTCTTCCGGAATACTCCGCGAAATTGCATCGTGAAGGCGCATTATGCATGTTTGTAAAACCATCGTCGACGAGGAGTTACCGAAGTTATGTTTATGCAAATCGCGCTTGGCAAATTATTAGTTACTATAACGTATAACTGCCACATGGAAATGGTTTGTTGGGTTAATATAGTCTAGGCTTGTGCATGCAATTTTAATAAATTTTGGTTTATTATGCGGGCGTAAACAATAAAAGCTTTATTCATATGGTAAAGGGTTACGGTTTCATATAAGAAAATCCTAATAAAACTCGCAAGGCATAAACTCGCTGCATCTTTAGGGATGCGATAATGGCGGGTTGATGAGAGTGGAATATAAAATACCTGCGGCTGATCTTTATCCTTTATAGGATAAAAGGTTAGTCAGTATAATATGTAATAATAATAATTATATAATAATATTATTAATAATAATAATATCGAAACTTACACAAAATAAAATTAAAAAAAAAATCACAAAATAAAAATTAAAAAAGTAACCATGTTTTTACAAATTGAACCATTTTATCTAATGAAAGAAGAAAAGACGTATATAATTCTGCTGATAAAAATATACATAAACAAGTAGATAAATTCATTTTCCAATAAATCTAATTATTTACTAGAAAAAAGATATTATTTGTTTGAAGGCGGAATGACTAAATGTATTTTTGCAAATAATTTAAATAAGGTAATTTTATTACACAGATATTGCCTTTTTTGAATCTTTCTAATGTCTATATGGAATACTTAAAGTTAAACTCATGCATTAAAGGGGATATAGTAAGGTTTTTCAATTTTTCTAGATTCAACAGTAAGGTACACCAATCAAAAACAGCTTAAGATTTTTCTGAAGGAGGAAACAATCCTCCCCGGTGCCAATAAACCAAAAGATCTTCAATTTAACAATAGACTTAATTGGAGAGATAGGAGAACAATTTTACAAGAATATTTTAAAAGTTCAGTTTATGTAATTTTTGAGCAAGAATGGCATTGTCCATTCTATCAAATGCTTTTGCGAAATCTGTAAATATAACATCAAATTATTGTCGGCAGCTGATGGCTTGATAACTAGAGTGGAAAAATTTTATTAAATTGGGACTAGTCTATCTAGAGTGAAAGAAGCAATGTTAATATTGTAATATAAGATGTTTGACCTGAGAAAAAAAGGCTGTCATATATACACACTTCAAAAACTTTTGAGAAATCGGTCAATATTGAGATAGACCGGTAATTCTTGATCAAACTTTTGTCACCTGATTTGAAAATAGGACAGATTTTGCGCAGGTGGACAGAACTTCCACTTCTTAGGAAAGATACTAGTCCGAATTAAATAACTTATACAGGGCCTAATAGTGCGCGAGCATAGTCTCTAAGGAGAAAAGATGGTACATTGCACAATCCAGCAGTTTCTTTCTTTATCTTTATCTTTTTCAGAGATTTCAAAACTTCTAAAGTACTGATATATTGATTTTCTGAGATAAAACTTCATCTTGATAATCTGAGTGTTAAATAGAGTTACCAGAAACACTCTCAAAGCAATGATAAGAAGTATTTAAAATTTCTTCTGGCTTATCTAAGTATCATTATAAGTCAAGTTTTCAGGTATTCGAGATGTATTGTGTTTTTGCTGAATGTATTGAAAATTCTTATTGAATTTATTCGAAATTTCTTCAGATCAGACCTGATGCAATCCTTACTTTGATGAATAAACTCTGCATAAGCAGCATTTACTTTGGTTTCTATGGACCACCTCGCCTTTCAAAATTATTAAAATTCAATGGTGAATTGGCTCTTTTTTCAATTTTTGTGCAAAATGGCTATTAGCTTTACGTCTTTAATGATTTCTGGTGTGTACCACCTCGGTTAATTGTATTTATTCTTGCATGGCTTATATAATGGCACTGATTGACTAAAAATGTCATAAAGTTTGTAGATGGCTGACACAGCATCATTAACACAAAAAATTGACTTTGCGAAAGCTGTTCTTCTGACTGTGGTCATTTACATTAAAATTTGCGCACTTAAAGGATGTTAACAATTAGCGAAACATCAATTGTAAGATGATAAATATCCTCAACCACTAGAGGCCTAATTCCCTGACCCGATCCACGAACCTGTATATTAAATTCTCCTAAATCTTATAACTTAAATGATTTCATTATCACTCTGAAATTCATAAATAAAATGAATATTGTAAAAGTATATTTATTATCATAACAATTGATTTATTAAATCATTAAATTATTCAATCAATTGATTTAATAAATCAATTGTTATGATTCGTTGTAAAATTTTTTTCATGGTACATGATTATTATGAATGATGAGTATCTCATTAGATGATTATTGTTAATAGATATAGTGATTGCAATTGGACACTGGGTTCCAAAATCACTGTTATAATTCAGAACTATCTGCTAGTTTTGGT
This sequence comes from Anthonomus grandis grandis, assembly GCF_022605725.1. Lineage (NCBI taxonomy): Eukaryota > Metazoa > Arthropoda > Insecta > Coleoptera > Curculionidae > Anthonomus > Anthonomus grandis. The sequence continues at coordinate 12,708,683 of NC_065558.1, forward strand.
CAAATAGATCTTGATTTAATAATCATAAATTTTCATTTAATCATGACTCCTATTAACCTAGAATCAATCAATTAACTTTAGAATTTATTAATTAATCGTCATAGTGGTTGCAATGAGTCATCTCCGTGCAAACAATGCATTTGTTACGCATGATTTTGATTTTAGATTAAAATTGATAAAATATGAGTAAACTAATTATTTTAATTCATATAAACAATTATCAGTTGAAATTGATTAAATATTTCCAATATGCATTCCAGTGTCATTATATGCATTTTTAATAATTCTACTTATTTGACTAACACTAATTTTAAACTGATTTTACTGAAATCATTTTAAGTAGAAGAGTTTTTACAATCTATATACATATTGTGATTCATCACTAGTTCTTTTTAACGTAAAATTGTTGTTATGATTTATATCTGTGAAGTGTATTTAATTTAATATTAATAATTATTGACTAAAACGTCTTCTGAATCTTGATCAATCAATAAACTGATTGTTATGGTTTAAATTGCCTTTTAAGAATTTATTAACTATCATCACATTAATGGCAAGGAGTAATCTACACGAAATCAATGCACCATTTCGTAGAACTCCTTTAATTTCAATGTCATTAATTTGATATTTATTATGAATAATTAAAAGTATTATAATTTTCTTATTAAAATTTTTACAATAAGTTTATTCGATTCTACTTATTTATTTGATATCAATAACTTTAGTCAAAATTATCAATTTAAAATCAATGAAATATTTCGAAGCTAAGATTATTTCGATTCGGTACTATAGATCCATTAATTAAAAAAAAATATTGTGAATAGATAAACCTAAACTGTGTTGAAACTGACTGCATAAATCATTATTGATTATAAATGTCCTCAACCTAATAAAAATAAAATTATAGTTTTGATTAAGATATAAGCCTAAATAGTAAAAAGTGATTGAGTGTTCTTGTGATTAATTGAAAATAATCATTTACTCATAATTAATTAAATAATTCTTGAAATTTAGGTAAACCTTTATCGTTTTGGAACTGACTGCATAATTATTACTATAATTATAGTAATCACTCGGTCATAAGCCTAAATAGCGAGAAATGATTAAGTATTTATGATATTAATTGAAAAGAGTTATCTACTCATAATTATTTAAATAATTCTTGTGATTTAGATAAACCTTTATCATATTGAAATTAACTGCATCGATGATACAGATAATGCTAATAACAATAAAGTTAAAATTATGATTTAGCTATAAGCCTCAATAGCCAAAGTAATTAAATTCTCATAATATCGATTATAAAGAGTCTAACATAAATACTTTATCTACTCGTAACCATCATAATTATCATCATTGCGATGGTAAAAAGTAAAGGATTTTTTTTCTTAGAGCTTTAAACGTTTTCTGATCACAAAAATTATTAAACGTATTTTTGCTTGTTTCAGAATGAAATTCCAACTAGTCATCCTACTAGCTATAATCAGCACTTGTCCAGCCCTTTGCCCAACAAAATGCACATGCACCCAAGACCAAAAAAATAGAAAAACCGTCCTCTGTAAGGACGGAGGCTTGATCGGACCCTTAACCCTGCAAAACGTCAGCGAAGACACTCAAATCCTAAAAATAACCGCTCCGGACGACAACTCGAACATGCTAACGATGTCCCCCGTGTTCCACAGTTTCAAACAGCTCGAGGAGATCCACATTACTAAAAGTAACATTCCGCAGTTGGGAAAGCACTTTTTTTACGGTCTAACCCGATTGGACGTGTTAAATTTATCACAGAACAATATCACCCAACCGCTGGACCATAACTTTCGGGGTCTGGATAAGTTGAAGCAGCTGCTTCTGGATGATAACAGGATCCAGTCGTTACCGAGCGGCACGTTTCGATTTTTACACGGTCTGAAGGTTTTGTCGATACAGAGGAATCGCATCACGGAATTGGCCAATCGGATTTTTTTGGAAATTGGAAATTTGACGGTGCTTAAGTTGAGCGGCAACGATTTGAGACAGCTGAATTCGGAGGTTTTTAGCGATGTTCAGGTGAGAAGTTTTAACCATATATTAATATAAGGCAATAGCGTGTTTTTAAATTTTATTGGAAAATATAATAAGATTAAGTAATAAACTAAATTCAAATTTGTATGAAAAATATCAAAAAAATCTTATAATTTTCTTTTAAATTGGTTACCCATTTAGTTTAACAATTAATTACCTACAAGTCTGATATTGAAAATGAATAGTACGCAGAGTATTGATCTGTTGTAGGTATACCTAGTAACCAAGGACTATTGGATGAAAAGAAGATAAATCTGCTGAAACATTCTTATCTGGCTGAATCTTTTACCAGAGCCTGTTTTTGACATTAAAAATCATCCCTCCAAAGTCCCCATGAATCCAAGGAACGGTTTTTTTATGGAGGTAAAAGGTCACAAACAACACTTTTTACATATATTGTCAAAACTATCAATCGTAAGATAAAATAGGCCTAATATATAAAACTACTTTTCTACTTAGTTAACAGTATGACAAGATACCGCATTTTCCAAGTCTTCGCCAACCTCAAGTGTTAAGTACATACAATTTATTGTCTAATTTCTCATCGAATTCAATATTTTTGGACTCTTCAATTTAATGTTTAGGCATGATTGTCCATGGTAGTAGTAATGGGAAATCAGCGCAATTGGGAGAACAGTGTACGCCAAGTTTCCTACATCCGCAGTTAGGTCCACAACCTTTCATACAATTACAAAAGATTTTATTTAATAAAACATCAAACGGAGGTGGCAATAGTGTTTGTATTGGCTGTAAATAACCATAATGATCCAACCCCAGTCCAGTGAATTCAAATTAAAAACTTAAAAGCTTTGCGCGGTGAACCGACATTTATTGCTAATTACGCTTTGATAAACTATTATCATTTTGTGAAAATATTATCAGAGGAGCATTCTTTTTCATTAAATACTTTAGCTGCATCTCTGATGTCACTTCTTTTTGCAAAAATTTTAATGGCTTTTGTCTTGCCTTTATTGAAGAGAGTAGATGTCCTGTTTTATCCAGTCAAAGCGTGCAAAAATAAAATGGGCAGTTTAACACTGATATGAGTATATACACTTTTCTATCAGTATAGATATAATTGTATCAATATTTGATTTGTCAGGTTCCTAAAATAAATATATTTATCTTCAGGCACAAGAGTTCTCAATAAAACCAATAAACATACATCACTTCCAACAATTATATTCCAATTCTCATTCGTCAACTCAATTGCAGTATTGATAATGAGAAGATTAGCGTCATCGTTTATATGATGCAGTTACAATTTTCATGATAACATTGTAATAAATCGCTGTTTGTTATTAACATTGGAGAGCAATTTCTCTTGTTGTTTCTCTTGAGTTGTCAGAGTCATTGATGGATCAGACATAATTTCTTTGCATGTACTGGTTTTCACTGATCGCCGTTGCTGTTTCGTAGCTTTCGTGTTGTTACATTGCTTGTTATAACTGTTGAAAATAACTGTAACGTCCAAACCAAAATGCTGTCGTAAATAGTTAACATAACAACACTCAAAAATAACATCTTTGACTGCATCTCGACTTGATGCAGAAGAAATCCGCCATCAATAATATATGTATCGCGGAGAGGAGTTAATTCTAGGGCTAGTTGAAAAGAATCATATAAGGATGATTTCTTGGTCTTGCGTATTCCTATTTCATGAAAAAGCGTCAATGGATATGGTGCTAGCTCATATTGGAAAGATTCTTGAAGTTGATCTTATTTTTTTTGTTACACTTATACCTTGAAATCGCAACAGTGAATCTATAGCGATTTTCGATTCATGAACTTTAACAAAATAAATAATACTTAATAGTGGAAAGACTTTGTGCATACATTTAAGTTTTACTTCTGAGAATTTTTCACCCATTATTGTCTTCATGCAAGCTACACCGATTTCGTAAGCATTATGACAATTTATTTATTCATCACCAATAATTCCACTCGAAATGGACATAATGTAATTGATTTCTGGGAATGGATCATAAGAAGAAAATCAGTCCAATACTTTTTTGACGTCGTCATTGTCGCGGTCTGTTTATGTATCTTGTGCATCTAAATATTGGTCTGCCCTATCTAAACAGACGTTACATAATTTCTCTATACTCTCACTGATAGTATTCATAGCATGCATATCATACAGCCATTTTATCGAAACACTTTCTTGGGAACTTCACTATGTACAACGCCACTCCCGGTTTTCATCAATGATCATGTCGCTGCAAGTTCCACAGTATGATTTAGTAGATCGACAAATAGTAAAAAATCCCTTTGTGAACTTTTTAAATGCATTTGCTGCACCAGAAAACTTTCTTTTGGTTTTCTGGTTGCCCTGCCCTGAAGAAGTCAAAAAGCAGAAACACGTGTCGGCAGGTACTATCTTTACTTGTTCTGCTTCTTATCACGGAGTATCCCGATTAACCTAATCTTTTGTTGCGATAAATGTCATGACCATATTTAATGCACATTTTAAAGTGGTACAAAAGGTATTGCAACTGCTAGTAGACTAATGAATAAACCGTAAAAACAAAAAAACGAGCTGTTGAAAAATTGAGATCGTCAGTCAACGGCAACTTAATAAAATTACTCCAATCTGGAACTTTTTATGTAGCACGCCACTTTGCATACATCGATAACAAATCAACTTTGCGAATAAATGACTCGGCTTGAATCGTTATAATCAAGATTTTCCATAGTAATTATGCTAAACCCAGATGCCATATTGTTCATAAACTTCAATTGGAACTTCAGCAATTTCTGCAATTTCAGTAGCAGATCGGATAGTCATCAATCTTGCAACTAGATCCTCGCGATGACTGAACTCAATGGTATAATCATTTTATTACTCTCATTATGTAAATGGTATTATGATTATCGATTGTATAGACATAATACCAGCATTTTCAGCAGCAAAATAAACGTCCCAGTTTCAGGTGGTAATATGACCGGTTGAGGATGGAGAATCAAAACAACTTCATAGAAAAGTCTATTTTTATACGATGAGAATGCCAAGCTTCATAACATGTCAAGAATATGCCTAGACAAAAATCTTCTATGCAGAAAAACTGATAAGCCAATTTCTAAAAGCGATCCGAGTGATCGTGGACGCACTGCTAATATAATGCAGTGATTTAACCTTAAGTGATTTTTTCCTTTTTTATTTTTAATGATGATTTATTCCAATAAATATTGTAAACTTTCAGGAATATCTTCATTCATATTGTCAAAAATTTGATTTATAGGAGGATAAATCGCGAATGATTGGAGCAGCAGCCTCTAAAATTTTGAAACGTTCTTCTTTTTCATCGTATTTTCGATTTTTATACCAGATTTTGTTTAAGATATCATAACGAACATCGGGGAAGTAAATCTTAGTTGAACTTTGACTCTTTGCAGTAATGCCGATTTTTTTACTATACGTTTCAAGGAGTTTTGATTTCACAGTAACATAGTGAGGTAACAAAACTAAATCTGTACATACTTTTTAACGTTCAGATAACGTGAAAATTCTTTCATTGCCGAATAGATCGTTGTCTTGAGATATCCCGTGCTTCCAAAATGATGATAAAAACGTAACACTCACTATGATCTTTCACCTTTGCTGCTACTAAATCTTATTTAAAAACAATGAGATAGTTGAGAATCGCTATCAAGTGAATCATTGCGCTTAAGCAATGATTCACTTGAGTCACACAATTAAGCTGTAGCAAGCACTGTCCGTTCAAATGTGCTTGACTTTGCGCCGACAATTCATAGAAACTCGTTTTTCATATTTTTCACAAGTTTGTCAAATTCGAATTGTTCGATCTCGGTAGAACGCATTCTTCACCGAAGAGGGCTAGCAGTCAAAGTACTGGGTTTATCATCTCGATCCCTTTTAGCAGCAGTAATGCTACTTGCACGAGTATGTTCCTTACGACACACCATGTGTACTCTGACCGACTCGACACTTTGCTGGTCAAATACCGTCATGTCCCACATACAGTGACTCACATACGACCAGAGAGAAAAAAAGGCCAGCTGTGCTCTAGGTAACAGGAGAGAATACCTATAAAACCCCTACGATAAATATTTAATAAGAAAATGATTTGAGAACACGTTTTGACTCGAAATTTATGAATTACCACATTTTGGCTACAATTTTCTGCAAATCAGAAGTCTCTACGAAAAAAAATGCATGGAACCTTTTCTGTAGAGAATTTTATACCTACTGAACAAAACAGGTAATAGCTCATTTTATCATAGGATTGATAGTTTCGAGAATTTTTGTATAAAAGTTTTTTTGGGATCTTTGACCCCCTATACAAAAAGCTCCAAAGCTCCACTTGGGTTCATGGGGAGTTTTAAGGGGGTGATTTCTAATATCAAAAAGAAGTTGAATCATGGGAATTGGCTAGATAAGAATTTTAGAGAAAATCTAATTAAATAAAATCAAAAGTAATTTATTTGCCATAAAGAGTTAATATATTTCTAGAAACAAAATAAAGATAATATATTTAATATTTTAAATTACATCTTCTCCCGGCAAAAAGGTCTGTTCTGCGATTTTTAACAACCGATACTCTTTAGCTACTGACAAAAGAACCCAAGAGTGGGACAAACCCGTCAACTTAAAGTTAATTAATAAGGAAACTAATTTAAAAAAAATCATCAAATCATTATTACAGAAAGAATAACAACAGATTTGCACGAGTGTGCGCTTAGAATCAATATAAGTAATTAATATGTTATTATATGTTATTTATAATATAATTTTTCCATAATAATTAATTATAAGCCTGAGGCTAGAGGAAGACGGATGATGGTCCAGACAATTTCTGATAATGTTTACTTGTATGTATTTTAGGTCAAAAAGCAAATCCTGGACTACTAAGTATATGTTTATAAACGTATCCGTTTTAGCAGTCCCTGGTTTCTTTCATGTTTCGTCTATTGAATAAATCACCAATTTGACATTTGATTTTTCTAGTTTATTTCCAAAGCATAAAAAATTAAGAGAGGCATTAACCTACTTTTTATAAAATATGCTCACTATCCTTTCACTTCAAAGCCAAACCAGTTTTCTAAAACAATCTTTTATTTCAGAAACTCCGTCGTCTCGAATGTCGCGGTTGCAACCTGCGCAAACTCCACAAAGAAATCTACCACTTCCTCCCACATTTGACCTACTTAGACCTAGGAGATAACGACATCATGAATCTTCACACCGACGACCTCAAAGACCTTACCAATCTCGAACATTTAAAACTAGATGGCAACCAACTATTGATCCTACACGATAACACGTTTGTCAATCAAATTTTTTTAAGAGAACTGGACGTGAGTCGTAACGCCCTTACTAAAATAGCTGCCAACGCTTTTGTCGAACTCTATAATTTAACAGAGTTGAACTTAAGCAGGAATAAATTGGGAAAGATTCACGAGGGTGCGTTTAACTATATCGTCGGTACGTTAGAAAAGTTGGATTTAAGTGGAAATCAGTTGAAGCAACATACTTTAAAGGAGCTAAGTTGCTTGAAGTTCCTTAAGGAGCTGAAGCTGAGTCAGTGTGGCTTAGTAGAAACTGATCCGAAAATGTTTCCTCCTAATCTGGAAAAGCTGGACCTAAGTGGGAATTTTATTACGACTATTAATGCTGAACATCTTCCTACCCAACTCGATCAATTAGATATTAGCAAAAATAAAATCCGTGGTATTAGCGAAGCTAACTTAATAAGATTAGACTTATTGAGCTCCCTAAACTTAGTTGATAATCCTTGGTCATGTGATTTGTGTTATATAGTACCTCTACTTGAAAGAGCAAATAGAAGTCACACGTTTAGTCAAGTGATTTGTGCCTCACCTTTCACCATGCGTAACAAATCACTTGGTATGCTGGAGAAAAGTCAGCTCACGTGGTGTACCGCTGCCAGCCACAGTGCAGGAGACGCTGACTTTTTTCTGATCTCACAAGATGGTAAAATAGGAATTATAGCTGCCAGTATGTCGGTTTGTCTTTTGCTCCTTACTATAGCCGCGATAATTGGAGCGTTGTGCTACTCGAGAAGACATGCAGCTAAGTATTATACTCACGAGGATAAATTAGATAGTGAAGGGGATAATATGTTCCAGAATCACAGTCCGTTATTTTGTGACGGTGAGCTGAGTTTTAAGTTTCCCTTGGACGCGGAAAAAAAGGTTTCTATAGCGACAATTGAGGAGATGTCAAATGGGCACCAGATGTTAAATGGTACGTGAGTGATCAAAAAGAGACTTAGCTAGGATACCAAAAATGTGCTGATTTAATTTAAGGAGAGGTTATTTAAGTGAAACTGAGTTGGGCTTTTTAACAACGAATTAAACATTATAAGTGTTTTAGAAATTAAAACGGCCTGATTATTGTCTATTTATTTTATGTAAATCAGATTTTTTTGTATATACTTTTAAATGTAAGAAATTCTTTATAAATATTTATTGTATGTGGTATGAAAGAGATGAGTGTCTTATGTGTTTTTAAAAAATACATAATTCTTGTGACCAGCTTTATTCTATAATATGTCTATTAAACTTAAGATTTTTTAAACGTTTCTAAAATGTTTATTTTGTACCTTTTCTCTACTTTTTAATCCATAAGATGAATAAATTTGTTTTTAATTTAGCATAAGTCTTTCATTTATCTCTCTTATTATTTATTTATCTAAATAAGCTAATTTTGAGCAGATACAGGCTATATCAGGTGAATATTTACAAGAACTGGAAGAAAAATTAGCACTTATCAAATTAAATATCCTAGGTTTAAGTGAAACAAGACTGTATGAAAAAAAAAGCAATCTGAAGTATCATGTGTTGAGATGTTTTCTTAAAATCCTCACAAAAAGTTGAATTAAAACATTCCCTTTTAGCCGAGTGAGGGTGATAATTGAATGGTGTCTGATCTCGATTACTAAGAACAACTTCCACGAGACTACTTTTTCAACTTATCGATAGTTCGTATCGATTAGTTCTAAAATCAGAAAAAATGGAAAAAACTATCAACATAAAAAAAACAAACATACGAGTACATGTAAAATTATCTCAAGGATAATTGTATACCACATAATTACCCTACACTTTCTAATTTAAAAAGATTTGAAATAAAACCACAATTATTGCTGATAAAGTTATTAGAGACTTGTAAAAGAAAATTAATCAAACTTTGTGTCAACGATCATGACTTAACAAACTTACTAGTAGTGATACTGCTGAAATAAGTCAGCATTTTGCTTATTTCTTTGGATAAGTGATTACTAAGAATAATTCCCAAAATATTACTTTTAATTGTAGAAAGTCAGTCACTGTTAGTTTTCTGGGCGTTACCTTAACGAAAAATTTTAATGTCAACTGTATTTACAAATACAAATACAAAATCGTTTATTTGTCAAAATAAGAAAAAAAAAAGAATACATTTTATGAAAAAAAAAGTATGACAAATAGAACAGTTCATCGATTATAAAAAAACCGCTTCACATGCTCCTTATAAAGGAAAGCATATGTGAACTATCCTATACATAACAAACAAAACAGCTAAATATTTCTAAATAATTCCATATAAAAACTAAACTAAAAAAAAAGAATGAATGCATGGCAGATGCAAGCACTATCATTAGTATTTAGTATATGAAAGAATTTAAAACGACTACAAGAAATATAATGTTAAGTTATGAAAAAAAAACAAAAAATTAGCAGATAGGGAGGCAGAAGCGAGGGGCGACAGTAAGGGCAGCCTGGCCGCGGGAAAAGCGAGAGAAAAAAAAGATTATTATAATATAATATGATATGACGCTGAAGTCAGTATGTTGTAATATTAATGACATGTTTGATTCCCTAAGCTTGAGAACCTTGTTCATAGAGTAACTTTAATCTGACATGCTTTGAGAAATCCTTCTTGCTACGTGTTTTGATCTGTTCCGGCAGTTGATTCCACAAGTGCGCAGCAATAAAAGAGAATAAGCGTTGAAATGATGCCGTATGATGCTGAGGGATTTATAATTTGTGATTAAACCTAGTGCTGCGAATATGACTGGCAGGCCTTAAAATATTTCTTAAATAGGTAGCCTTATTATTATTTATAATGCGGTAAATAAAATTATACATATGAAGTTTTCTCCGGTTTTCCATATTTAAAATATTTACTCTATTCATATGTGGTGTAATGTGTTCTCTATAATTTATATTAAAAGAAAGTCTTATACAGGTATTTTGTACCTTTTGTATCATTTTTTTTACTTGTGACAGCAAGTAATTATTGTATACAGTGTCACCATAATTAAAAAGAGACTGAACTAAAGTGTCACACAACAAATACTTTTGCCTAGAGGAAATATTTTTTTTAGCTTATATAGATTTTTAAGACGCAAATAGGCAGCTTTTAATTTTATTTTAATATGAGGCTCAAAAGTAAGGGCATTATCTATAATAATACCAAGATTTTTTGCTTGGTTAACAACTGGAATTTTATTACCTGAAATGTTAATATCTAAATTATGTTCAACATTTTTTCTGATGTTTTTACTTCCTAGCATTATAACTTGCATTTTCGCGGAATTTAATTTAAGATTGTGGTCTCTTGCGAAGGTTTCAATGCTTTTTAGATCGGATATGAGGGAGTTTTGTATCGTTTTAATATTTTCCTTATTTATTGGTAGGTATGTAGATTTGCGAATCGTCAGCATATTGTTGCAAAGTGGCATGTTTGACTACCTTATACATATCCGCAACATAAAATGAGAATAATAAAGGTGAAATGACTGAGCCTTGTGGCACCCCGCAAGAGATTGCCTGAAACTCTGAGTACCTCGTGATGCCCGCCCCTCCGGGAATGGCCACTTGACACTCTCGACTGTCAAAATAATTTTTAAAAAATTGTACAGTGTTCGCTGAGACGCCAAAATAGTGCAATTTCGCTAATAACAAGTCGTGATTTACCGTGTCAAAGGCCTTACTAAAGTCGAGTAGAGCCATGTAGGTGCCAGATTTCTGTTCCTCACTGGAGCAAACATCATTTAATATTTTTGTAAGACAAGTACTTGTGCTGTACCCCGAGCGAAATCCTGACTGGCACTCTGGAAGAATTTTATAGACTTCTGCAAAATGACCAAGCTCAATGGAAATGTGTTTTTCAATAATTTTTGACATAGCAGGTAAAATACTGATTGGTCTGAGATCCTTTAGTTCTAGGGGATTTGAAACTTTTGAAATTGGTTTGATTATGGCTCTTTTCTAAATTGTGGGATATCTGCCATTAACAATACATGAATTTAAAAATATTTAACAGCGGATTTAAGCAAAAAGGCAAACACAACTTTACATCTCTCATTGATATACCATTCGTACTGGTTGCGTTAGACTTAGACTAAGTTAAAAATAATTTTTCTTAAGGTATCAGAGTCTAAGAGAGGAATGCTAAAGATCTCATTAGTAAATCTACTATTTTTGTAAAAATTTAGTAGCTCTAATGATGTAGAGTCAGCCATATTGGAGTGGCTCAAAAAGAAATCATGAATGAGGCAATCATTATTTAAATTTTCTGGCAGTTCAAATAGATGCGCTTCTGATTTTTGGTATTTTTTGAGAGCCTTGTCTCTTAGTCTAATCATAGTTTTTATATTGTGAGTAATCCACGGATTAAATGGCTTTTCAACGAGAAGTTTATATTTAAGTGGTGCATATTTATTCAAGTGATTTAAGATCTTGCAACTAAATATATTAACTTTATCATCAACTTGGACACTATTGTACAAGTCGTATCATTGGATCAAAGATCCATCCGCAATAAAATCAGTCATATTTATATTATTATAGTCTCTAAATAATACCCCTTTCTTGGGGCCAACTAATCTTCAGATCACCAACAAGTATTATATTATCAAATTGTGTAACTACCCCTGTTAAAATGTCTTCCAAATTGTCTAGGAAAATTGAAATATTTCCTGCATGTGGGCGGTATATGTTTAACAATAGAAATGTTTCATTTTTTATTTTGTACGTTATACCGATAACTTAAAAGTCTATGTAGCTAGAATTTAAAGAGTAATTAGAGAAAAATTAACCTTTTTTTACATAAAGACCAAGACCTCCACCTCTTGTCCCACTGTCTTTTCTTAAAAATTTTGTTGTTAGAAATACAAGTTTCCTAAAAACTTGTATTTCTTGGGTTTAAGAGAAATATCATTTTTCCTTGTGGAATTTTAGTTACTCCTATTCCGCTTTTTAACCTATATATGCAAAATACGCTTTATAACATCAATTTTAAAAATACTAATTGATCACATTTTGCAAAATCTTTGATAAAATAATTTCAGGTTATGTTTTTACTTATCAAGTATAGTGATATTATAACCGGTAACGTTTTGTAATTAAAAGTACATTTAGGAAAGTTTCTGTAAAAATGTGTAAATTTCATGAAAAAAATTTCCCTGGACGTAGAGGATCTGTATACCAACCTTCATTAAAATATCTATAGCAATATTACAGATGTTAATAATAAGATATTTTTCTAACACTTTAACACTCTGTATTTCACAGGTTATAACACACAAGTTTCCTTCTTAAAATATATCAAAAAAAATCATCTGTTTACCAATTATAAAACATGCTGTATTTGTATTGTTCCCACACTATCATACGAGATGATGGATGAGTCTTTGATGGCTCACCAATTTCGCTACAATCGACATTTTGTTACGCGTTGAGATTTGGGATTGAGTTGAAATGGACCATAGAATGATATACGTAGCTGCGTTACAATTAAACGATGGTGAAAAAATATAAAAAAACTACTATATAAGCTTTTACTTAAAATGTCAAAAATGTATGTATATTACCAAATAAAAAATTATAATCAGCATATATAAAACCTATATGGATTCTTACATTTTGCCAAGTGACTAACTTCGATAGCCACTTGATAAAACAAATTACGACCACCCGTACAATAAGTCACCAGATTACCATAATTAATTTCGTAATTTACAATTTTCGTGGCGGGTAAATTGGGATCGCGATTTACAATAGAGCAATCGGTAAATGATTTCTTTACTTGCGATTTCATCATTTTCACCTTGCTACTCCTGGTGAAGGGAAAGCGCTTTGAAAACGTCACTGTATAGTTGTAAACCACCAGAGGGTTCCCGTTTCCCAGAGACACCATGCCAAATTGAACTTTTTGGGAATGAAACGTGTTGTAGGACCAATAGAATTTAAAAAGGCGACCTAAAAATATTAGTTATACTTATTACTAGTGCTTTCAGTGTTTCTCTTCATATTAATTTATTAAAAAATATAATTTTTATAACAAAACAGTCTGTTTGACTAGCTCATATTTAATATTAAATTGAAAGGCTAGAATTTGTAAAGAACCACTTTGTTTCAGTTCAACATGTGCAAGGGGGCAAAGAGGGTGTTTTGTTTAAAAACATATTCATCGATTTTCTGTTTTTTTCAAAAGAGGACACGCATTTTCAAAAGAGGAAATTTTCAGGTATACTTCAACATATATAATATTCTTAATTTAACATTTACAGAAAATGATATGTTGATTTTAATGTTAAATGGTATTTGCTCATCATTCGATATTTTAAAAAAAATTATACATTTACACAGCAATAGTTTAGTGATGACAAGCCCTTACATGTATCCAAACCATAACGTAATTTATAATAGCAATAAGGCTCTCTATAGAATATTTCACGCAAATAATATTAATCTAAATAGAATTTTAGAGTCTAATCATGCCAACAACTTTGGATCAGATTTGGCATCATTACTGTATACCCATATTTTGAAACATTTCAAAAGTAGCATTTCATCAAAAAATGTGTCCACAATAAAACCAAGTAATCAATCTGTACTTCTAGATACTGACTGTGATAGGGATTCTTTTTTATAGATAAATACACAGAAGATGAAGCTCACTCACGTTCTATAAATAACATTGAAAATAAGCATGCGAAAAGTTTCAGTAGTTTTATTTTAAATATACAGTCTCTAAGAAATAAAATGGACAAGCTTCATCTTTTACTTGATTGATGTGATTTTCCTGATATTGTATTACCAACTGAGCACTGGTTAAAGCCTAACGAATGTTTCTTAATATCTGATTATATTCCTATATCAATTTTTTGTCGGCAACACTCCATACATGGAGGAACAGCTATTTTAGTTAAACAAACAATTGAAGCTTTTTTCTGTAAAATTAATAAGTATGATAGCTTTCTGTTGGAGAAGGTTTTTGAATTCTCCCTTTGCTTTTGTAAGCGATTTAATTTATATGTTCTTTGTGTTTATAGACCACCCACAGGAGATATTTGTATGTTCCTGGACAAACTTGATTCTCTATTATCCCAATTGTCTCTACACTCCATAGTTATATTGGCTGGTGACTTTAATATTAACTTCACTGATGTAAGCTTGCCATCATATCATACATCCCTTTTAAGTATATTGGAATCTTATGACTTGAAGATGCATGTTCTTTCACCCACACGTATAACATCCTCATCTGCAACTACTATTGATTATTTGTGTACAAATTTAAATGATGTGTCATGTAGAGTACTGTCATCTGGTATTTCTGACCATGGAGCCATTCTCGCTAGGATTCCATGCAACACTGTATTTCCTTCATCTCATTATATAGGAAGAATTTTCAGCAGAGCAAATTTTAATCCTTTTTCTTCTACTACAGCTTTGGTTAATTGGAATGCAATTGAAATGGCTCCTGACCCGTTTACTTTGTTATTTCATGTGCTATGTGACAAGATCAATCAGTGTTTTCCTAAAAAGAGGCTTAAAATGAAAAATAGAAAACCATGGGTCACAGCAGGCCTCAGAACTTCAGCTAAAAACCTCCGTTTTTTGGCTAAGCTGTGCAAGTTTACAACTAATGCAAACATTATTCTTTATCATCAGAAATATCGTAGTCTATACAGAAAGACGATAAAAGCAGCTAAGGTTAAATATTATAGTGACCGCTTGAATATGTCCTTAAATAGGCAGAGAGAATGTTGGTCAATTATAAATGACTTTAGGCATTCTCACAAGAAAGTTTCAGAACCAGAAGTAATACCAAATAGTTTAAATGACTATTACTGTAATATTCCTCATTTATTGCTCAAGGATGTGAATACTAATATTGATCCTTTGCATTATATTTAACAAGTGTCAGTTCAAAATTCTTTTTTCTTTTATCCTGTTAGCCTTACTGATGTTGGAGATGCAATTAAAAGCTTAAAAAAACCATAAATCAGCTGGAGCTGATGGAATATCATCAAAATTACTACTCCTTTTGCCTGACTCAGCATTGAATACCTTAGCTTCTGCCATAAACAATTCCTTTCATAATGGCATCTTTCCAGCATGTTTGAAGGAGGCAGTGGTTATCCCTCTTTATAAGGGTGGAGATGTGAGTGAGCCTTGTAATTTCCGTCCAATTTCTATATTATCTACCCTCTCCAAGATAGTTGAAAAACTTGCAAAAATCAGAATTTTATCTTTTTTGCTACAAAATTGCATTTTATCTGCAAATCAGTTTGGATTTCAAACGGGAAAAGGGACTCATGACGCTGTTTTCGGCTTTTTGAAGAGTGTCTATATGTCCTTAAATTCTGGAGAGTCCGCGGCGGCAGTGTTTTGCGATTTATCCAAGGCATTTGATTGTGTAGATCATGGAATACTGCTGTCTAAGCTCAACAATTATGGCTTTAGAGGTGTGGCATTGCAATGGCTGGAATCCTATCTGTCTAATCGTACCCAAAGAGTTACAGTATCTGGATGTTTATCCGATTCCAGATCCCTTAAAACTGGAGTACCTCAGGGTTCAGTGTTAGGACCACTATTATTTTTGCTCTATGTAAATGATTTGGGTTCATTAAAACTGCAGGGCAAAGTGGTTCAGTTTGCTGATGATACCACCATTTTATGGAATCATAGAGATTCTGATAATGTTAGAGCCCAGGTTTTTAAGGATCTTAAGATTTTAACGGAGTGGTGTGCTGCAAACAGACTTGTATTTAATGTGGGCAAAACCTTTATTATGGGATTTAAGTGTGACGTTCAGGGCCTTATGTTTAGTGAAAACTCCCCCTTGCAAAACAAAGAAAGCTGTAAGTTCCTTGGTATTACCATTGATGGTCGCCTTCGCTTCGAAGATCATATCCTAAATCTTGCATCAAAATTATCCTCTGGATGCTTTGCAGTAAGAATGGCGGGGCATGAGCTGGGAGGGGTAGTTGCACGTTCAGTGTACTTTTCTCTTATTGAGTCCCACCTTCGTTATGGCTTGCCTTTTTGGGGTTTAAGCAACAAGGGATTATTAAACATAATTTTTTTGATTAAAAAAAAGACAGTTAGATACCTATGTTCCGCTGGGTTAAGAGATTCTTGTAAACCTCTCTTTATATCTCAAAAAATCCTAACTCTTTTTTCTCTTTTTATCTTAGAAACAGCTACTCTTATTCATAAATGTCCTAAACCTCCCTCTAACACTGGTCATATGACTCGCTAGGTTAACGATTTTCCCTTACCAATCCCTACATCCTCCCTCACCAAGAACTCACTTATATACCTTAGCAAAAAAATGTACAACCATGTTCCTCTATGTATCAGACAAATTTTAGAAGTTAAGAGATTCAAAAAGGAATTAAAATCACTTTTATTATCCAGGGCATATTATAGCCTTGACGATTTTTTTAATGATACCTTTTAACCTGTGCTCTGACATCATTTTAGTGTTTTAGTTTTGTTTCCTGTTAAATAATTTAATTTACTTCCTCTAAATTCTGTTTTATTGACAGCTTTACTTATTTTTTAATGAAATTTATCAAAAAGATGCTTTTTTTTCTCAATCTGTTTTGTTATGATTAATTTTGGTAATGTGTGTAAATTTTATGGTAAAGTGTTTTAGATGATGTTTGTTTAAAATTTAAAGTGAATTTGGAATTTTTTAGTTTTTAGGATGCTTGTACACAAGATTTTGTTGTCTTACGTAATATAGCACATTTTCTTTCTTCTTTCTTTCTAACCTATTGATGTTAGATTTTGAATTAAAAATAAAAAGTAGATATATGTTATTCTAAGCGCAAAAATACATCTTTAAAACAAAAAAAATTAACATTCTTATTCCTTAAACCGCTTCTAAAAAATGTGAAATGCAACACCGCAGGTAAAACCTGATGTCATCTTGCGAAATGTCATCTTGACAAACGACTTTTTATTTACATTCGGCATTTGTGAAGTTCTGTGCTTTTTTTTAGTTTTTGGTTGAAAAACGAAAAAGGTTTAGTCATTTCAATGTTTTTTTGGATTGTTAGATAATAACGACGATGATGGCGATAATAAAAGCTTGTGTCGTTTGGCGGTTTGTTTATGGGAAAAAGGCGATTTAAGCCGATATTTTCACAAGTAACTACCAATATTGTCATAACACCATATCAAGGGACAACCGTCGTCATAAACGTAGAATAATAAGAACTTATTAAGAAATCTATAATAATTCTAAAATATTTAATTTCTATAAAAATGCTTTTTATTAGATAAGTACCTTTACTCTAATAAAGTACGTTGAAAAAATGCATAAAGAGTTCATAAACGGTAATATTGTTTATAATTTAAAGCATAATCTATTAATAATAAATATTTATAATGTAAATATTGTTTGACGACGTCACTGGTAAAGGTTAATTGTGTCGGTGGAATCGACAATGCGATTGAGCGGTGTTGCGATGTTACTGCCTTTTTCTCTAATATACGTTATCTATAATCCATTTATTTAAGTTTGAATGTTGACTTCGTTATAGAGTATCTTATCATATTTTATGAAAAAAAAGTGTTCCATATTTTATTAAAGAGGAATGGTATTGTTTTGCGCATGTCAAATAAGTGACAAATTTGTATGATATTATAAAGTTTGTTTTTTGCCATTTCTACACAAGTTGCAAATAAACAAACTGCCCATAGTTGCATGGCAATACTAATTCTAGCCTTTCAATGTTCTAAGTTATTAGTTATTAATTCAGTTCTATTAGATTGAGACAATTTCTGTGACATTTGACACTATTTACAGTTATTTGTCCCTTTGATGTAGGTCGAAACAACAAGACGGTGACGCTATTGATTGATTTTTCAATTGTGTGCTTGTGTTCAAATAACTTATATACAGAAAAATATTAACATCTGTTAATGTGTAGAAAAGTACTTTCTACAGTTACTGTAGAAAGTACTTTTCTACTGTAGACCTCATCTGTCATTTAGATATAACTCTGAAAGCAAGAGGGAGGCTCAAAGTAATACTTTATCATGTGGTAAAAACTTAATCTGATACTTACCATCTACTAAAAACAGCACAGTATATTCTTTTTTATTGGATCTAGAAAAATCCTTAGAAATAAAATAGCCAACAGGTTCCAAATGTACATTATCAATATGATGCTTTAAAAGGTGTTCAGTTACCGATCCCATAGTGCCTGTCCAGGTACACTCATGCTCAGTTTTTAATGGACAATTCAACGGGAAATATTCACATAAATACTCGTGGATTTCAGTGGAATAAGCGCTGCCAGCAAAAGAACATCCGTCCCACTTACATTGGAAGCTGATTAAGAAATGAATTTTTTCCATTGTAAATGCCCTTGTAAGCGTTTTGGCTGCCCTATAATAATTAAATTTAAATTGAGTTTAATATGCCAGGAAATATTTAAGGGAAAATACCTGCATGTAGGACACCGGGTGCATCGTTTCCAACAGTCGAAGCAAATTATGTGACTGTTAATGCACATCATTATTGGCGGGCTGGAGGGGTACATGCAAACTGGACAGTCGAATTTTTTTGAAATAGCTTTTTCTAGGTGGTAGTCACGGTTTGTGATTGGGTATGCTACCTAAGAAGAAAAGTTAAACTTAAGTGTTTTAGATTAAATTAAACATGGCATATTTTTAACCTTCACAAAATAGAGAAAGCTTGAGAAAAAAATTGTGACTATTGCCCTTATTCTTCTATTTGTTTTATTTGATTTAAATTTTTAATATTAGTCTAAGATAAATTACTGGAAATTGTTTTTAGGGCGATCAAGAAAATGAAATAATTCTCTGAAGACATTTTTAATTTATTAAAAATCAAAATTATTTAAGTTCGAAAAAAAACGGTTTAAAATAGAATTAGATATGAGAGAACTAAATTTTACGAATCAATCAAAAAATTATTGCAAAATCCTAGCATTAATTTATAAAATTTATTCTTGAATAGATAATTCTCTTTAAACCTTCCAAAATATATTATCAACTACTTATTATTGAATTTTTCATATGTTGTTATATTTTTGCTTTTTATGATATAAGTTATAGTGCAAAAAAGCAGTAAAAAATATTTTTTACTGCTTTTTTCTAGCTCACCGCTAGAATAAGTAACATATTTTATTCAAAATCGAAAATACTATATCACCCTATATAAAAGACATAATATATATAGCCACCCTTTTGATAAAAGAAAATACTTAAGAAAAATATTAAAATTAAAAACAAACCTTTTGGCAGAGCTTCACATTTTTTATCGTGATTTCCATCCTTTCCCTCGTTTTTTAACCTAAAAGAAAAACAAACTTAAAATTTCTTTAATTAATTAATATGAATTTTTCTTTTATAAAATAATTTTAATTGCTTTTCTCAACAATTAGCAAGCAGAGCCTCTTTAAAAATTACATCAAATTTATAAAAAAATCAACAGAAGCAAGATAATAGCAAACCGACGGCTATTGTTCCAACACCAGTTCCCTATTGTATTATTTTAAAAAAATTAATTTCCCTAGCACAATAAAGAGTAAAAATTGAATTCTAAAGGGAGACGGAGACAAAAATGCAACGAAAATGGCAAAACAATAAAAATACAAAATTTGCGGTATTTATACTGTTAAATTTCCAGATAAGACCGCAAGCAGTAATCGGCTTTGAACGGACTTTTTCAGCTCTTTTTTAAGCCTCCCTTTTTCGGTGCTAATTTAAATGTACCCCTATATTACGGACTTATCTCTTGGGAGATGGGATCTGATAGCGCTTTGTTTAGAGTTTTGCTTAAAACACATAAAAAACTTGGTTTAATTAATTATATACTAAGTAAGGATAGGAAATTAAGAAGGAGCGTAAATAGGTGTCAATGAAGTGCTGTGTGTTGTTTTTAGAAAATCTAACATTATTAGTGGTATTATTAAAAATAGCTTAATCATTAATTTAAGATTGATGATTTTAAGATAACACTAATTTACAAATCAAAATTTAAAATTTTCGGTATGGTAATCTGGGATAGTATTTTTCTAAATTATTAGCTGGTTTACAATATGTTATTTATAATGCAAACTTAAACCTTTATTAATTTTTGGAGATGTAGTATGTACATGCAAATTCTATTTCTAGTGTTTTGTAAAAAAACATACAAAATTAATTATTAGGTATAATTAAATATATAATGATACAACTTTTTAAATGCTGCTTAAAAATAATAAAAGTTTTTAATCCCTTAATATCTTAGCGAAAATTATTAAAGCACGTGGATTAAATTTATTGCTTATTAAACAACTTTTGTAATTAAACCAAAAATGTGGAAAAAGTTTCCTTTATTTCCTGGCAGGTAATTAATCAGAAACTTGCAGTGGCCCTTGTGGTATTAATACCTATATTTAAAAACATATTTTTTGAAAATTTCTACCTACCATCTGAATATTTGTAAATACTATCTGGAAATTGTCACTTAGAATTTTGAAAATTTCACTTATTCTTTTTAAAATCTTCATGAAGTGTTTGAAAGGGTTCATCGATTCTGATATCTAGAGACAAAAAAGATCCTCCAAAGCCATAATATTATTCCTTGCTAATTTACTTTCTAATTTTTATTTAATCTAGATTATATAAAGTATTCGAAGGGTAAATGCAACTTTTCTAACCTTCTACCCGCTAGATAATAGGAGAAATTGTTACCTAGACCATAGTGTACCTTGGACAACTTTGCGTAGCTGGATAGTGCTGCTTCCTAGTGGACCGATGACGAACCCACTTCACAATTTTGATCTAAACATCTAGTCAGATGAGTTATAGCGTTGGAAATGGACAAGAAAGTAACTTTTGTGTAATAAAAGTAAAATTTTTGTGTAATAAAACTGTTGAGTGAGAATACTTAAGGCGGAGACTAATAATATTTCAGATTAAACACATTGGATAGCTGACTTTTTGGTAAGTAAAATGTTTGCTGTTGTTTGTAAATTTGGATACACAGTATTATATGGGCAGCCATTTTTAATAAAATGGGATCATTGAGTCTAACCATCATCTTGTACATTGGGCCAGTGCATCTTGATACACGATTTTGCAACATCTGGTAAGCCCGACTCCTGTATAGGGTGTCCCAAATTCGAAGGTGACCGTTGGGATCTCGGAAACCGTAAGAGTTACAGGGTTGGTTAAATGAAGGCAAAGTTGCGCAATTTGCAGCTTAATAAAATGACGTTTAAAAAATATTAAAATTCCGGATACTTCCGGAGATATCCAAAATAAACCGAAATTTGGCAAAATCGTTTTTAGCTTCTACCGACTTTTTTTAATATCGGAAAACAAAAAACAGTTTTTTATTGCCACTTTTTATGCTCTACAACAAGACGCAAAAAAAATTAATCCGGCGTTTCGTTTTTTTTTTGCGATCATCACCAACTTTATTTTTTCTTTTGGGCGCCATACTGATTTTATCATTTTTAAAAAGTCTTTTTAATTGCCTTTAAAACGAGGTATTGCACTTGCATGTCCGATTACTCCTTCTAGTACTCCCCATAAGAACTCCATGAGTGCAAGAGAGAAAGATATATCAATGGGATTTCCAAATAAATTGATTTTATATAAACTGAAGCTATAAAATACTCTGTATTTGATATTGTTTTTTTTAAACCAATTCAATGAAAATGTAAAAGAAATCAAAATATTAGGTTAGGAAAGGATACATTTTCATTGAATTGGTTTAAAAAAAAATGTATCAAATACAAAGTATTTTATAGCTTCAGTTTATATAAAATCAATTTGTTTGGAAATCCCATTGATATATCTTTCTCTCTTGCACTCATGGATTTACTCGTCTTATGGGAAGTACTAGAAGTAGAAATTTAAAATTTTTTAAATGTCATTTTATTAAGCTCCAAATTGCGCAACTTTGCCTCCATTTAATCGACCCTGTAACTCTTACGGTTTCCGACATTCCAATGGTCACCCTCGAATTTGGGACACCCTGTACATGCAAATTCTATTTCTGGTGCTTTGTAAAAAAAACATACAAAATTAATTATTAGCTATAATTAAATATATAATGATACAACTTTTTAAATGCTGCTTAAAAATAATAAAAGTTTTTAATCCCTTAATATCTTAGCGAAAATTATTGAAGCACGTGGATTAAATTACTGCTTATTAAACAACTTTTGTAATTAAACCAAAAATGTGGAAATTTCCCCTTATTTCCTGGCAGGTAATTAATCAAAAACTTGCAGTGGCCCTTTTGGTATTAATACCTATATTTAAAAACATATAAAATGGTCCACTTATATGGTAATTTTTAGTTATAATCACTTATAAGTCTTGACTATTTTTTGAAAATTTCTACCTACCATCTAAAGATTTGTAAATACTATCTGGAACTTTTCATTTATTATTTAGAAAATTTCACTTATTTCTTTTAAAATCTTCATTAAGTGTTTGGACATCTAGATACAAAAAAAACATTTAGTGATCCTCCAAAGCTATATTATTCCTTGCCAATTTATTTTCTTGTTTTTATTTAATCTAGATGATATAAAGTAAATGCAACTTTTCTAAATTTCTACACGCTAAATAATACGGGAAATTGTTGTATCTAGACCATAGTGTACTTTGGACCACTAGCTCGATAGTGATGCTTCTTAGCGGACCGATGACGAACCCACTTTACAATCTTGATCTAAACATCTGCTCAATCGAGTTATAGCGTTGCAAGTAGACTGTTACAGTTTTGGTGCAAGAAAGTCACTTTTGTGTGGTAAAAGTTTGTAAATTTGGATAAACAGTTTTATATGGGCAGTTTTAAAATGGGACCATTATCATGTACATTGGGCCAGTTTATGATGTTGCAACATATGGTAAGCCCGACTTCTATACAGTGCGGCCATCATGCATTTCTCGCACTAGTTGCTTAATATACTACTATTTTGTTCTACTGACGCTACATTTTAAACATGCCTAGGTATAAGGATGGTGTTAAAAGGAAGCCAGTGGATGAAAATTCGCTGAGACAAGCACTCGAGGCTGTGAGTTCGGATGATCCCGAAAAAAATAGACGACAAAAATATTTAATATAAGCAGATCAACGCTTACTACAGGCACCTACCGAAATTTAAAAATACAGAAAACAATGAATATTACCATTCAGTCAACTATGCTGTGAAATCGACGGCGAAAAATGGATGAGTGAATTTGTAAAACGATATAAAAAATATAAAAAAAATTTTACAGTAAGATTAAAGAGATGCATAGAAAATATGGTTTAATTTCCCAAGAAAAAATGTGGAACCTGGGCGAAACAGGGCTCAAAGGGCAGGTGAAACATAGTTCAAAGACAATCTAGAATAGTTGCTCCGAAAGGTATGCAGTGCTACTTTGGCTGAAAGAAGGGTCCTCGTAAAGGTTATTGGTGCAGGGAATGGAATCGGTAATTTGTTGCTATGTTGATCTTTCCATTAGTCCATTTTAAAGAAATGATGCTTTTTCTGGACTAGTAGGATGTATTGGCATAGTAAACCCATTAGGTTGGCCAAATGAAAAGTCGTTTATAAAATTTTATACATCATTTCATAAATATCAGGAAAGTCAAATAGAACACCAACATGTATTCAGCGTAAGAAATATATTAATATCAGCCTAGCGCTTTCGGCTAAATGCCATCATCAGGGCTAGAACTTCGTTAAAGGACGACTCTACTAGAACGAACATAGAGGAAAAAAAAGAACCAAAGACTATCGTCCTATAAATGACCTTATTTTAACTTAGACAATAACCAGAATGTACTTCGCCCACTGAGTAATAAGATGCGACTGCGTATGGCGTGAATTTATTCCATACGCATTGGTGTTCTATTTAACATTCCTGGTAGTCAATTACAGAGTACAACAACTGACTAAATTCAATCATTTTATAAATTCTGTAAAAAGCTCTACCGATGATCACATCCTGTTAATTCTAGACAACCATGAAATCCACCTTGGTCTAGCAATTCTTGACCAGGCATCTCAAGAGGATGAAAGCATCTGATGCAAGTATTGTAATTGTTACATTTCTCCCACCTACCTTACCCAGACTGCAGCCTTTAGACCTCTCTTTCTGCGGACCTCTAAAGAACTATTACAACCCAGCCTGGCTTATCAACAAAAAAGAAAAAACCTTTAATATATACAACGTTGCAGGGGCCTTGAGTGAAGCATATCCTCGTGCCTTTAATCCGGGTAACATCATGTCGGACTTTCGATGAGGTACTTTTTACTCTAATGAAGTACGTGCAAGTAAAATGCATAAAGAGTTCATAAACGGTAATATTGTTTATAATTTAAAGCATAATCTATTAATAATAAATATTTATCATGCAAACTTTTTTTGACGACGTCACTGGTAAAAATTACTTGCGTCGGTGGAATCAACAATGCGATTGAGCGGCGTTGCGATGATGTTGCCTTTTTCTCTAATTTATATGACTCTTTATAAAGTATCTTATCATATTTTATGAAAAAAAATGCTTCACATTTTATTAAAGAGGAATAGTATTGTTTTGCGCCTGTCAAAATAAGTGACAAATTTTTATGATATTATAGAGTGTGTTTTTTTTGCCATTTCTATGTAAGTATTTGACATTATTGCATCCGAGATGTTGCAAGCAAACAAACTGCCCATAGTTCCACAGCAATGCTAATTCTAGCTTTTCAATATTCTACGATATCCTGGATTAAAGAAAATTAGGCTCTAGGATGAACAATACTGTTTAAAAAGAATGTTTCAAAAAAAACTCAACCACATCTCACACATTCCGTTGCTCATTTAGGGTTAACTGTAATTTAAACATCACTGATTAGATGCATCAATATACCATAATATGTTGTATAGTATGTCCTCTCTTATAAATTTTAGATGAAAAACTTGAAACTCAGTGTACTAAGTATTATTAACATCTTAAATACAAATCTGGTAAATCAGTAAAAAAGAAAATGTCCAGAGATCCAATTAATTATTTGAGGTTTTAGTTTAGAATTAGCCAAGCAAAATGCATAAAATTCTAAAAAGATTTAAGCCTGTAAAAATCGCCGTCTCATATTAAAGCAAATTATATTTTATGTATAAAGTTCCGGATTAAAAAGGCGATCTTTCTGGCATTAAATTATTCAAATTGCTTATCTTGACAATAAAAAAATTGCTAAAATTACGTCAAATTTAATTTAAAAGACTAACAGCAGGAGCACAATTGCATACCGTCCATTCTTGTTCCAACGCTTGCGGAACGTATTGTATTTTTTTCATAAAAATTAATTCTGTTGATAATACAAGGACTAAAATTAAATTAAAAAGGGAAGTTAAGATAAAAATATGATACTAATATTATTTAATTGAAAAAAAAATTAATTACGCATATACTATTTCAGTAAATAAGTGTGTAATTTTGCAAATAAGAACTTATTATGCATTAATCGTTTACGATCGGACTTTTTCATCACTTTTTAAAATGCTCTTGGGACATTAATTTAAATATATGAATTTTACCTTATTACTCACAGACAAAACTTAAAAATCCAGATAATATAGAGAACCTGTCCAGAAGTCAAAATTAATTATCTGCAGTTTTAATTCAAAATTACTCAAGAAAATTACATAAAACTTTTAAGAGATTTTACCCTGAAAAAATCGCCGTTCTATAATAAAGCAAATTAAATTTTATGTATAAAGTTCTGGATTAAAAAGGCGATTTTTCTCTTATGAAATTAATCAAATTGCTTATCTTGACAATTAAAAATCTGCTAAAATTACGTAAAATTGAATTTAAAAGACTAACAGTAATTGCATTGGTTCATTCCAACGCTTCCGGAACATATTGTATTTTTTCAAAAAAAAAAAATTCTATTGATAATACAAAGTAAAAAATTAAATTTTAAAGTTAAGACAAAAATATTTAATCCTAAAGACATTAGAAAGAAAAAAAAGGACTATTATGGATACCGTTCCAGTAACACAAATTTCCAGATAAGACCATAAGCCTTAATCGGTTTCGATCGGACTTTTTCATCGCTTTTTAAAAGCCATTTGTGGCGCTAATATAAACCCAGATATTTGCTTGAAGTTTTGGCTTAAGTAGATAATAATCCGCTATAATTAATTAAACAGTAATTAAGGAAATGAACAAACTTTAGATCCTAATATATATTTTTGAAAATCTTACCTTAATTTTTACAGATAAAACTTTTAGTAACAAACAACGTATACAAACCCACGCCACAAACATTAAAATAAGTCTTAACTACAAAATATCGTCTCTCTCTAAATTCCCATCATGGCTTCTATAAATGCCTATTTTAATTTGGGACGGTATTCTTGAAAAAGATTAAAATTATTTAATTTTGACTCTATATTTTATATTTTATTATCTAAATTCCCATCATGGCTTCTATAAATGCCTATTTTAATTTGGGACGGTATTCTTGAAAAAGATTGAAATTATTTAATTTTGACTCTATATTAAAATTTATCAAAAGTAGTTTAAAAGTTAAGAACACTTGCTATTTCTATTATCAGCAACTTTTATTTGCTGGTCAGTATGGCAAAATACTTTCTCTGTTGTTTAAAATTATAACAAAGGTAGAATGGTTCTATAATTTCGGAGCTTAGAAACCAGTATGATTCAATTAATTTGTAATTTAAATAAACTTTATATTAAATGATACAACAAGACCCGCTTAATAATTTATTCAATATGCTTATTTTTTGCTGATTGTTGTCCTGTCTGGGATCAAGTTGATACGGCACCGATCAAATTTATATTGTAGCAAGGATAATATCTCGGATGATGTTTTCCCAGAGGAAATCACAGTGGAATGGTATAGATAGGGTCATCAAATACATTTATTATTAATTAAGGCATTATGTTTAAAAAAAAAACAGAAATATAAATTAGTAATATTATTTAAATCACAGTTTTTAAAGTAGAAAATACATGATTTGACCGTGGCCGTGTTCATTTACAATAATGCCCTCGATTGCCTTTTTTAAATATAATATGCAAGGTGACATTGGGCATTTCATGTCACTAAATCCATACGAATTTAGGAAAATTGAACTTTCTTAATCAAAGCTTCTAAGTCACTAAGATTTAATTTAATCTGATAATAAATAAAATTGAAATTTATTTGGCTAGCGTATACACCATTTTATTAACTCACTGTTTTAACTAAAATTGAAAAATTGTACGCGTCAAACTGACAGTTTTAACAATAATAAATCGCCTGCTTTTTAAACGCCTTAAAAAAGTAAGGTATTGCAGTGTTTTTTTGTACCTATTAGGTAGGTTTCGCAAAAAATATAAGTGAAATAAATACACATTAAAATTTTTTTTTTTGATGATTTCATTTTTGGTACCGTTGAATAGAGAATTTTACGCTGCTTACTATGCTGTATCACACGATGGGGATTCCCATTTGACATATTTAAGTGAGGTTAGCTGGAGATGAGGAGGTGATTGACAGAACTTTAGTAAATGCATAATTAAGCATCCCCCTGTATATCTAATTTGACGTGTTTTTTTTTTTTTTAACAAAGTTATTAAGGGTGGATCATTTTAAAATGAAAGCACAAATACTAATCAAGTTAATATTACCTAAATACTTAATTAATTCTATTTTATTTTTAAATTTAAGGTCATATGATATAGTCGACAGAGTCAAAAGCCTTTGCTAGGTCTAAAAAACACGCCCTTGTCACCCTTGTTTATTGAAGTGATCTTCGCTATTTCTTATTTACTCTAATGTAATGTTTATCTCTGATAATATATTTTATCATTTTTATAATAATTAGTATACAAGGAAAATAAATATCAGAATTAGTATTATTAGTATAAATATTATTGTTACTAAACAATACTAAACACCTCATTTAAGATTATTAGTTCAAAAAAGTCTGAGTCAAAAAACCTTGAAAACATTTACTTTTAAATGTAGATAAAAAAGATTAGTAGTCATCAAGTTAAATAATCTTTACGTTCTGGACTTTGGAACTAAAAAAATATAATTGGTTCCATGGAAATTTCTATCTGGGGAAAGAATGATTTCTTAAATTGGCAATAATAAAATGACTGTAGCTAGTGCATTGAAATTAAAGAGGAATAATAAGCTTAGACCATCAATTGATTATTTTGAATTAAAATATAACATCCGAATACTTTCTGCGTACGATAACCAATAAAATATATTTTTGGCCATAAGTTTATCAAGCATTTTGTGAGTGAAATATTTAAAACGCGTATTTTATGTAGTCAGTGTTTTACCAAAGAAAATAGCGTGTGACGAGTCTAGATGCATTTACCAAATGCAGTTATTATCAATTTGAACAATAAGTTTTAAAAATAAAAAGATTTTAATTGATGAGTACTTTTTTTGTGTGAATATAGTCTCTGAAACTAGAATAACAATAATATGATTTTAAATGATATACTTTAGATTAAATTGTTGATAAGATAGAAGAAAAGAAAAATTGACTGTTACTGGTTTTTGCGATATTTGCATATTGCATCTTTTTAAAACTCAATATGCAAGCTGAAATTAGTAATAAATAAATAAATATGTATTTATTTGGTATCAAATGCACTTTACATTACATTTGCCCAAAAAGCGAAGATTAGCTAAAGCTACTTTTATCTCTTAACCTTAATAACAATAATTACAAATGTTTTAACAAACAAGTAGTAAAATAAATATTAACCAAAGAACAAGTTTAAAGAAAATAAAAAAAACGAATTAAATATATTGGTAAATCAGCAGAGAAAAAAAAACTTATTGTTCAGTTTTTTCTCCAAGAACACATTTTTATAATAACTTATAAAGCGAAATATTGCAATTGAAAAATTAGGTCTAAGTCAATTATAAATGGTTACGGCATTGTAAGTATAGCTACGTGGGAAAAAAGCTGTGCTATGGTGTGGAAATATTAGACTCTTATGTTGTATATCTATATCATGAATCGCATTTCTTGGAATTAATTTCTCTAATAGATATTTGGGCCTTTGATTTTTATAGAGTTGATACATAAATGTAAGAAAATAAAACTTAAAAGGAAAAGCAACCGATAGATATATACAGTGCATCCCAAAAGTTATGTCTAAATTCACTTAAAATTCAAGGGTGTGTTCGAAAAAAAAACGCTCGGACCCGTCGATTTTTATTTCAAGTTGCGCATTTTTGTATGTGAAGTTTGTACATACAGGGTTGCTCAAAAATAAATTACGACCATCAATGAACAATATCCAAGGCGATCAATAAAGTCTCCTTGCACATTTTCAATCATTTCCGGAGTTATGGCGCGCACTTCTCTGCGAATTCTCTCTTTCAAGTCGTCTAGATTATTTCGCCTATTAACAAATACCTTCGACTTGAGGTATCCCCACAAAAAAAAGTCCATTGGTGTTAGGTCAGGCGACCTAGCAGGCCATTCGATGGGTCCTCTCCTTCCTATCCACCGATTGGGAAAGGTTTCATTCAAAAATGTGCGCACAGTGGCAGCATAGTGCGGTGGAGCGCCATCTTGCTTGGAAATTAGTTCTTCGTCAGGATAGTATGGGCCCAATGGATTTGGAAATAAAGCTAGTAATGCTGGAACTAATTCAAATTGGAGAAAATCGAGATACACTTGTCCCGTTAAAGTCTGTTCAAAGAAAAAGGGACCTATTACTCTTCCGCGCACTATTCCACACCACACATTTCGTTTTTGAGGGTACTGAGTGTTTACCTCCATCATCCAATGCGGATTTTCTGTTGCCCAATATCGACAATTTTGTCTGTTCACATTAGTATTCAAACAGAACGTGGCTTCATCGGAAAAAATAATATTTGTTACTAAATTATTATTTAGATTGCACATGTTTCGTCATCAAATAACTCTTGCAAAGGAATAACTTTGTAGGGGTGATATTTGTGCTTTTTAACTATTCGGTGAACTATAGATTTTGCCATGTGTAAATTTGCCTCAATTTGCAACAGAGGAGTGCATGGATTTTCTTCCAAAGAAAGCAAAACGTCAAGTTGTTCATTTTCATCTCGAGCAGGACGACCAGATTTCGGCACATCTCTAACATGACCGAATTCTCTAAATTTAGCCTTTATTCTACTTACCACCTTTTGACATATCGGAGGACGATCAAGATGGGTTTCATTGAATAATTGAGCAGCTCTTTTTTGAGTACGTGTTTTATCACCAAACCCAACCATGCACAGAATTTCTATTATTTCTCGTTCCGTTAACTTTACTATTGTGAAAACCGCAACTTTGCTCGTACACTTCACACTTGACATTATTTGTTTGGCGTACAACTATCATAAAGTTTCTATGAAAATATATGGTCACTAGCTAGCAATAAAAAAACACGAATGAATGGAATTTTGCTCTGTATAAAAATTCTCAGAGATAAGGTGACTCGTAAGGTGAACTTCAATAATAATGTTTGGTCGTCTTTTTTTCGAAAACTGTTGACTTTAGGTATAGGACATGATGCATGAAACACACGTAGAATTTCACGCGAAACTCAAAAATGAAATAAAAAAAAGGTGCTTTTATTTGAAAAAATTAAGTTGATGGCCGTAATTTATTTTTGAGCAACCCTGTATATACAAAATTCGCGTACAAAAATGCGCAACTTGAAATAAAAATTGACGCGTCCAAGCGTTTTTTTTTTCGAACACACTCCTGAATTTTAAATGAGTTTAGACATAACTTTTGGGATGCACTGTATATAGATATTGCATTGCAGTTTCTGCTGAGTTATTTTATCAAGACAAGACTAATAAACATAATTTAAAATGGATAACACTAAGGATACTAAGAGTTTGTTTCTTGTCTTAAAATGTAAAATATGTTTGTTAGCATCATAGATCAACCGCATACACAAATATTATCTCTACAAGACAGCACTAATATATCTTTGGAATTTTAAAGAAGAATCAATAGTTAAATCGAAAATCTTTGACGCTCTCAGCAAAAGTCAGTCAAATTAAACGTATATATTTTTTTCGCACAACGATTTTTATTGGCAAAAAGTAATACCTTAGTTTTATTGGCACTAATATTAAGATTGTGTGCCTTCGAGTATATTTATATTTATTTTATACTTTCACAAGCCTGTTCTATATCATTTGGATCGAAATAAAGAATTAACTAAGTATCGTCAGCGTACTGGTACATAAAGAGCTCTTTACGACTAAAGGAAGATCTAAAGTATATAGCAAGAATAAAAGAGAGCCCAGAATCGATCTTTGAGGAACTCCAGAAATTATGTGTTTCGAATTGGAGTAATTGTTATTGACCCATACTCATTGAGTACGATTTCAGAGATAGGATTTAAAAAAAGAAAGTACTTCATTGCAATCATAAAACTTTAACTTGACGACTGAGAATTTATCCGAACACGGCTTTCGAAGTTAGTCGCTTAGCTGGTTGCAAATTTGTTGCATTTGGCTATAAATATGATATAATTCAATTTACGTATAATCCATGTATTAGTGCTGTTTCTTCAATAACAAATTGACAGATGCACTATGGAATGCTTTTTGTAATTCGGTATAAATAATGTCAATCAACAAGAAACCTTATTGATGCAGTCGAATAATTTCTCATGAATAAAGAGAAAATACCATCGGGTCCTTACTGTGTACAACCAATGAATCCAACTTTGATGAACATATGACTAAAAGTACCATTTGTTCTGTGTTTGCGATAAGAAATAGATAAAATAAATCTATTAAGAACTTTGTCTCTAGTCTGCATACTTATTGGAATCTGCTTGTAAATCTTTTTAAATTTTCTATTAAGAGTATTCTTATTGATCTTCCATTTTAGATCCATGCTGGAAAAATTCCAAGCTTAATTATTTCAGCAGCATTATAAAAAACCTGTTTCAACTCGTATGCGTTAAGCTGAAGGGTAGAATTACAAGTTATTGGATTGTTATTTTGATTACATCCTATATAGCTCTATGTTTCTTTGCTGTGCATCTACTTTATTTTTATGTGCTATAAAGCTTTATCTTATTTGGCTACCATTTTTAACATTCGGAGCTACACAGAATGAGGTTGTTAAAAGAGTGCTTGCATTAAAACAGCAGGGGCCCGTGACCTAATTTTATTAAACCCTTAATGAACAACTAGCCACAAGACACTTTAAATTTAACATGTTAAATTCTGAAGTTTTATTTCTGATCTATTAAAACTAAAATTAAACCCAGTAAAACAATATGAATTTAGTAAATTAACTGCGACAGATATTAAAAGCATTTGGTTTTCAATGCAACTAAATCCATTATGAAGAAAAAATCGTATCTGAGATGTGATCCTCCGTTTCCTTTTTCAACAATCAAAAGTTTAAAATATTTTCCAACTTTTGTGAACATTATTGTTTCTATCAAAAGATTAATTATAATTATTAAAGTTTAATTATTTAACTATAATTAGATGACTCTTTCTGGCTTTACGCAATATTTGCAGCTCTCAATTCCTTTAAGAAATATACAACCAATTAAATTTAACAAAATAATTGTTACCTAATTTATTTTAATTATTAAAATTCTACAACATGAGATGAATGCTATATAATTAATCTTTCCTAATAGTGGAACAAATAGTTTGCAACGTTTCCAAAAAGCAAATAGTTATCTACCATGCTCTCTCATCCTAATGATGCTGTCCAAATGTGTCAAAATACTGCAAAATCTTTCACCGTATTCTTAAATGCTCATACAAAATCTCTTTTCCTCGCCTTTTAAAAATATCCGACAAACTTTAACGTACCTCTAAACACCCACAACTCAACTCTCAGTGTCTTATCAAATTTAAAGTGAAATTTCACAAGCGTTCTCTTAGGGATTACGCACCAGTTTTCCTGCGCGAAAATCGTCCCCAAATCGCGAATAAAAGAAATTAAAGACCTGGAAAATGGTCCCTGAACCAGTCTGTAAAAAGAATATTCGCGTTTGAGAGATATTGTTTTACATAATACGTGTGTTTGTCAGTTTTTGTTTCGGTTAAATGGGGCCTTATTGTATGAGAGGGAGAGAGGTTCAGTGATATTAAAATGCAAAGTTAAGTATTTTCCAAGAAAGTACATAATATGTCTTAATACGAAAATGGCAGAGAGTGAAGAAGATTTAAAAATTAAATTATGACTAAAACCTAAAATGATATGACCGGGTGGATTATTGCAGATCATAAAGTTGTTCATACCTCATCATGATCATATCTTTTATTGCTAACAAGAACTCACTAAAAAGATAGAGCAACGTCACCAACCGGAATCAAAAGAAATAATTGACTCTATAGCTACGTTTACAACGCGGGTACCAAATATTTAATACTTGGATCAAATGACGTCACGAGGACTATTTTTTCTGTGTAAACGGCAGCACACTAAAATTTGATACGCTTTTGATTTCTGATTTGATGCTTTCCAAACAGGTGTAATAATAAGTGTAAGGCTTTTTCGGTGTAAACACCTAGGAACTATTTTGAAGTACCAAAATGATAGGTTTGACATTTTATTGGATGGTTTTTATTTTTGTACACAAAAATAAAGAAGAAAATACAGAGAATAAGCAATGACCATGAAAAAGAAATTTATTAGTTAATTTTTATTATCTTTAAACAATAACACTTTTAAAGATTTAGAGGTTATGCCCTATAATTCTTCGTCTAAACTCACTTCAACTGACATTTTCATTCTAGAGATAATCCTGGACTAATATAACCCTCAAAATCAATCCTTGTAAACAGGGCTGTACTAAATAAAAATAGTGTATCATTTGATCTATGGTCCTAATAGATCCGCGAGTAATGTAAACGTAGCTTATACATATATGCTATCGCTAGTGGCGCGTCCTTATGGCATTGGCACGCAATATCTTCAGTCAACTGTAGGGTTATTGCTATCTTTGACACACAAGTTGTTGTTATTTGTTTCTTTCGTATAGTCTTAAACAAAGACGCATGCGACGATCAAAGACCATTTAAAAGTATGGATTATCTGGAATATTGGTGAAATATCTGGCCTGAAATGTGAAAATTAAGAAAAAAAAACCCTTGGCTCTGTATACTTTTTTCTGCGGATCATTATTTACACATCAAATTCATTTTATATATACACATTTTTTTATTTGGATGATGGAGGACGCCTTGGTAGATAAACAAACATATAATTTATAGTTAACAGAATATTAATAAATATTTTTTGCTAACTGTACGCACTATACAACAACTGAATGTCAGTAAGATCCTTACTCGTGTATATATTGCACTCAAGACCCAAGTTGACCAGACCATCAATATATTTAATTTTGCTTGGAATACACAATTGTTTAAATCAACATTTTTATCTGTGTATCTGTCTATACAAGGTAGCCTATTATCGGAAACAGTCCATCAAGGTTCACAGATTTGAATGCGGATATCCTTAAAAAAACCATTGGCATATATTCTTTTTTTCCCGGGGCACATATTGACACATAAGTCGATTCTTATATATTTTTCAATCGGGGGAGGAGAAATGGAGGAGGTTATAGTCATAAACTAGGTAAGATTGTAATTAGCAAAAAATCATCATACGCTAACGGCGTATAGTTAGCGCTACAAGAACTGAATATCAGTAAGATCCTTACTTGAGCCTGTATCGCACTTAAGATCTGTGCTGACCAAACCGGTATATGATTCTTTAAATTTTGCTTGGAATATACGGCTGTTCAAATTAGCGTTTTTCTTCTCTGTGTCTGTCTATACAGGGCTTTTAGTAAAACTTGCAAGTATTATAAATTTCATGTAAAAATAAATTTTCTTTTTGGTCCAATATTTCGTCGTTATCTTTGAGTATGATTTAATACTAATAATACGAATTACTAAGTTAATACGATTGGTATGATTCGAATCTTAATAAAGATTCAAATTGCCAAACTCTAAGGCCTAGCATATATCGCAAGACATTACGTTATGTAATGTGCTAGCTGGGCAGCATATGTGTTGATTGAGAAATAGTTCCAAATTCTCTTTTAGAATATAAACGTATCTTAATGCGTTTATATAAAACTTTGAAATTTGGCACACATCATTAGCAACCTAAATACTACTTTTTGGTCTCTAGCTCATTTTGCAAAATTTCAAAATGGCTGCGGGATGCAATACAGAAATGTAACTATTTTGCTAAAAAAGATGTTGAAATTGTGCACCATTAACTTCAAGATAGTAAAATAATCTATTGGAACACTCTTCACGAACATTTCGGAAAGTGGCAACATCAATATTGCGACATGCCTCAGTTATTCTTTGACGTAGATCGAAGATAGATTCTGGCTGGGTGACGTAGACTTTTTGTTTCAAGTAGCCCCATAAAAAAAAGTCCAGAGATGTAAAATCGGGCGACCTGGCTGGCCACTGGGCAGGCCCTCGACGATTAATCCACCGTTTAGGGTAAGAATTAGTCAAATATTCTTTAAGATTTCTGCCAAAGTGAGGCGGTGCCCCATCTTGTTGAAAAACTATTTTTAACTCAAATTCATAAGGACTGTCTTCAATAATCTCAAGGATCAGTGGTTCTACTGCATTTTCCAATATGTCTAAGTAAAGATTCCCTGTCAAATTTAGGTCTAAAAAGAGAAGCCTAACAATATGATTGCCTAATAGGCCAGCCAACAACTTTATTTTTTCTGGGTATTGTGTGTGTGTGTTTCATGAAATATATGGGATTTACGTCGCTCCAATTACGGACATTTTGTCTATGAACATTACCATTCAAAAAAAGTACATTTATCACTGAAACAAATGTTCTTCACATAGGCAGGCTGGGGTCCTATACTCTCGGTCATTACTTCGCAGAATTCCAGACGTCGATCAGGATCATCTTCTGTCAATTGATGAATCATTTGAATTTTACACGGATGAAATTTATGTTTTTTTAAGTACCCTACACAGTAGCAGAAGATACATAACACGTGTCACTAACTGTGGAAGTAGACTATTGTGGACCTCTTACCCTAGCTGCTAAAGTATCCATCTGTTTTTCTTCTGGATAGCTAGGACGCCCTGGATTCTTCCTACTGGCAACACTACCCGTCTCGGTAAATTTCTGAATAAGCTCGCAGATTTACTTTCTACATACTGGGCAGTCAGGAAAGCGATTATAAAACATTATTTCTGTCTCATGTACATCACGATTTCCTGCGTAAATGAAAATAATTTCAATTTTTTGAGCAAGGCGACGTGGATCAGGCATTTTTGATTAAATCAAGATACAATTAAAATTACACCAAACGAAACAGCAAAAAAGTACTCTCCTTTCGGTATTATTCGCTTATAAAGGTACTTTCAACAATTCCTTCAAAACAGCTTTGATACATTATTTAAAAAGCTTAAAAATAGACGATGAGATGATTATGGGGCGGCAATTGATCACATCCTTTTTATCTCCAGATTTAAATATTAGACTAACATTGGATAGCTTCCAATTTTCAGGACACAAAGCTTGTTTTATTGTATCACCATATATTTGGTACAAAGGTAGATAAAGAGAATGGCAGCATTCTTTCAACACACCCTATTGGGAATTCTTACTTGCATCAACTTTTGAAAGTGCAGTTTCAACTTTATCGGAATCAAATGAGGCATTTTGGTTGCTAGTATATATACAGCAGAGAAATGCTTTGCAAAGAGCTCAGCAATAGGAAAACCAGAATCAGCCTTAGAGTTACTAAGGAGCATTACACTAGGAATATTGGAATCACCATTAGACTGAGATCTGATAAACTGAAGAATCTATTATCCTCAATTATGGCACTTTCAGCCCTACTAACATAATTGCTATAACAATATCTAGATAGGAGATTGGCTTTCAGTCTTATTGAGGTAAATTTATAGTTTTAATTAAATAGTTTCTTATTAGAATATGAATACATTAAATGAATGTATTTAAGTTATGTTGTTGAATTGAAATAAAAACTATACAACCTTAATGCGGTTTTACTGCAGCCCCTCTTATAGTCAGTAGTAAGATTAACTTGCTATAAAAATGACAAGAACTTGGCCAGACACCTAGTGAGTAGTGAGGTGACGTAAAAAACTTTTAGGTTTCGTAAATTCTCATTGAACTGCTCTCGTTCATATTCATTTATACTATTCTATAGTAAAATGAATAGCTTACATTTATTAGTATCAACTAAAATAATGTGTTCTCTATTTCAGCCTATGAAGGCAATTAACTAAGTCGAGTCGGAAAAGTGTTTAAGCTGCTAGTTGCTAGTTAAAGTATATTAAGCGATTTATTAAGATGACAGTTTAATTGAGTATAAGTAATAAATTACATAGAATTTTCTACGGATTTTGTTTCGAGTACACCATTTTTAGGGACAAAGAGGATTTTTGGAACGTTGATCCGCCACTAGTCCATACAGTGCGTTTTACTACTTACTTGGCATTTATCTCTTCTTTTGAAGCAGGTTAGCTGTAACATATTAGCGAAACACGTGGAATTTAAATAAAGTATTGTAGTGATGTAAAGAAACAATTTTAATGTGACTATTAATACTAGTATTTTTTTGTTCAAGTGCAAATAAATCCCATAATACTTATCATCTTATAGTCATAACCGTGACCAACAAAAGTATTTTTATTCTACAAGCTTACGTGGGGGTAAAACAATCTCGACTCGTGCCAAGACTCTTAAATTCATTCTTAAACTTCCCTTTACGTGTATGTGGGTGAGATATAGCAGCCATTAAGCTTTCCACAGAGGGCAGCGAAAGAATTAAAACACGGAAACAACTTTTGTTTTATTAGTATGTGAGGGTGTTACATTATAGGATTTAGTTTTAGTTTATGGTTATAATCCGATTTTATGGCTATAACACGAGTGCGACTCGATCTTAAAATCATCATAAACAAAACGGTTATTTTTTATAATTAAATGTGGAGAATAAAAGCTACGAAAAATATGTCCAATTGTGTAAATGATGTCAACTGTAATTTACCTGGAACCATTCCCGTTTTATTCGCCGCGAGAGTCGGGACCCCATTTGCGGGGCATTCATCATTCGAAAAACGAATTTCCACTCGGTTATAAAACATTCAGTTACGGTTAAATTGTGATGGATTAGTCCCGTTTTTGATGTATTTATGTCCTTAAATTGCCGTCGAAAAAAAAACTCCAAATACATGAGGCGAAAACTTTTAAATTAAGACTTACTCGCAGAGTTAGTAATTAAATAGCCGTAAGATTTGTTAATTAGTCAGAATGCGCCAAAGTTTCCCTTACGAACGAAATGTTTGCGTTTTCTTGATAAACTCCCCGGTTCAAAGAAAATAGAAAAGCAACCCTTCGGCTCGGAGGAAAAGTTTTTTAGGAGGTCGGCTGCCTCCCGGGGAAATGTTAAACGCGAACAAATTTTCAGGTAAAATTGCATGTCTACTTAATTAATTAAAATCGGAGAGCCGACTTTTAAATTTACTAAATGCGGTCTTTGGAAATCCGCATCGGGGTTTTCCGTTTGAAGCTGTGCGTATTCTTTCTTTCTGAAAATCAAATAATTCAGCCGAATTGGCGGGTGTCCTTAAGGTAATTAGGGTTTTAAATTTATACAAGATTTCTTTAACGATCTGTACGAACCCTTATCACAGACCCAAGGCCAATATAAGCTGATTTAAAACGAGTTTTCTTGAACAAGAACAGTCAGATGCCAATAAATAACAAGGAATAACCGTGATTAACCTCATAAAAATTGATTGAAAATATTTTTTCTCCTTGTTATTGGGCAATAGAACCTAAAATTCGGCTTCATATGAATCTTTTGTCAAGAAAGTTGGTTTCAACGTGTATATCAAATTTAAAGGATCGTCCGGCAAAAATAGTACTTTAGTTAGTCCACGGATTAATCAAATAAATAACTGCATATGTGTAGACCACATTAGCTGATTTGCGGACGGGACGGTCAATACACTTAAATTGTGCGTTCTAGCCGGCCAGATCACTGATGTGAATGCATGTCAGTGAATTTTCAAATAGTTGTTTGTAAGTTACGCTCTGATAGAAATAAATTCAGAATAGTTACTCTCTGCCTAAACGTAAGTGAAGAATAAAGTGAAAAAAAAACTACCTATTATACTTTATTGTACCTTTATAATTATTAAAGGAGTAAGCTAGTTAATGTTTTAAGCAATATTAATATCATTGAACAGAATTCGCATGGGGAAAATTGGAGCAGTGACAACGGTGTGACGGTGTTCTGCTTTATATCATAATGGACTATTAATTAATTATTGTATTTTTAGGAATTAACAGTTGAAACAGGCGACATCCATGCAGACATACAAAATAGTCCAAATGAATCTCCTGTATGTGAAGAGGTGATAATCAGTGATGCCCATATTAATATCCCAAGCACTTCTTATCCTGTTACAAAAGTGGCCCGAAAAAATAAAAAAATAGCAGAAAAAGATAAATTACTTAACAAGGCTATAATCGAAATGGCCAAAGTAAATGATGACGAGCAGATATTCGGAGATTTTGTGGCATCGACATACCCTAACTTACAGCAGGAAGTTAGTAAAAGAAAATGAAAAAGAAGAATACAGCAATGCGTTTTAGATTGTCAGGAGGAGGATGAAAATTTGGTGCCAAGGGAAAAATTTCCGAACATTCAATCAGTTCAGAGAAGTGATTCTGCATGTTCAAGCAGGACTCCATTTTTATTAGATATTTCAAGAAGCACTTCAGCGGCATCATGAAATTATGATGACTTTGATTCGCAATTTGCATTTGACAATACCATGTAAATTAGAACCTGTTTTGTTAAAATATGAAATAAAAATATTAAATTTAATAAACTGTGAGTCTTGAATTAATAAAGTCGCCACTAATAACTTTGAAGATGCACCTTGCGAACCCCTTTTTGCAATCCATTCTTTAACCCGGCATTTTCTTGTTCCTGTCTTGCTCCTTTTTTTGAGAATATAATTTATAATCACAGCAGTAGCCACGCGTCTATTCTGCGATATTATTAAAATTGAATGTTCATGTGAATACTCAATAGAGAAATCTAGACATTAAAAGAGTATCAAGTCTACTGAGTGCTCTAGACACTGCTCGAAAGAAAATAATTTTAATACTTATGTGAACATGTTGTAGACTGATCTAGACACAAATGTCGACAATTTAATGTCTACGTGTGTACATAACATTACTTAGAACTGAAGGTCTAAATGGTTTACGTT
Organism: Anthonomus grandis grandis; assembly: GCF_022605725.1. Classification (NCBI taxonomy): domain Eukaryota; kingdom Metazoa; phylum Arthropoda; class Insecta; order Coleoptera; family Curculionidae; genus Anthonomus; species Anthonomus grandis. The sequence goes on from NC_065558.1 coordinate 12,749,290, forward strand.
CGTTCTAAAGCTTATTTAATTAGTCATGTAGGATTGCGTATCGCCGCAATAATAGTGATCACAACTCAACAATAAAGCAGTAGGGAATTGAGAAACATAAAAGGAATAGAGCGAAGGTCCCAAAATTTAGGATGGCAACCCCTGACTGAATAGGCAAAAAGCTTGATGTTATCCCACCGTAAGAAATAACGTTACTTACGTTCTACTACTTAACTCTTTTTTTCTATTGGAGTTGGCGGGTATCCTTGGGGTAATTAGGGCTTTAAATTTATACATAATTTTGCACTTAACTTGTGCTTCCTAGCCGGCCAGATACTAGTAATTATGTGCATGGCCCACGTTCGGAATAGTTACTCTCCGTCTAAACGTCAGTTAAGAATAAAGAAAAAAAGTACCTATTATAGCTTTATAATTATTAAAGGGGTAAGTTATTACATACTTAACACTCTAAAAGTTAATGTTTTAAGCATGATTAATATCATTGACCAGAATTCGCGGGGGGATAATTGGAGCGGTGACAATGTTATTTTTGAAGCCATTAGTAAATTTAAAAAAAACTGAAAATTTGACTTCAAATATTTATGGGGTAATATGCGAAGCATTTTTTACATTAAATTAGCGATTTATGTTGAATTCTTCCAATTTTCAGCTATTCGTGGTAAGAGGTTTAATAATAATAACGATAAAGATCTTTTAATGATTATAAATATAAAAAAAAATATACAAAATAATCAATTGGGCGAGTTTCTACTCATTTGCTTACTGAGAAATAAATGATCTATTCTTCCGCCTAACCCTCTAAATCTAAGTATATTAAGAAAGTACATTAAAGAGAGTGAAAAAATATTTCGAGTATTACTTATACAATTTTAGCACCTATAAATATTAATTTAAATATTACTTATAGAGAAAAAAAGCAACAAGTAGAAGCAACAGTAAGATTTGAATGTAAAACGAAGGTTGTGATAAAAATACTAAAAGATAAATATGTAGATACATACAAAAAATTAATAACCATATGATAAAGAGGAAGACTAAATTAAGGTAAAATTAAAATCCTGCAGTCTCCCTCCACTTATTTATTAAAACTAAATATTTTTTATGTAACACACTTGTTTTATCCTTATTTGATTATTGTGATGTAGTATATTCGGATTCATTGACTGAAGACTCCGCTTACTCAATACAAAAACTTCAGAATTTATATTTAAACAATAACTTAATTCTAAATATGAATAATCGTGGAAAATATCACTTGTATTCTTTCGTGTATAAGGTTATAAAAACTAGGGAGCCATTATATTTAGCTAACAATTTTACAAATTTTCTTCATGAGCATAACACTAGATTTATAAATTTATCTAGAATACCACAACATAGAACAGCAAATATTCAAAAATCTTTTGTTTTTGTCGCCTCTCAACTTTGGAATAGACTTCCGGCTAATTGCAAAAGTTTTTCGTTTACTGCATTTAAAAATATATTCGAAATAAACTGATTGATTCTCAAAAAACAATACTTAATCTATAATAAAAATTAAAAGAGCTGAGGCGCTCGATCTTCTATTGCCGTCTCGTTATTATTGTTATAAATATTAATTAATTTACCTTTCCTGCATATCCAACAACCCCGCCTACTTCGCCTTACTTAAATACTTAAATATGATACTCAACACATGCATGTCTCGATAAATTAAGAAAATCTTTTTTTTTTACTTTTTACTTTTAAGGTTTTTGAAGGGCTATGCCACACAGGTTCTATCTTATGATGAACCTGTGTAAACGGTTCTCTATAATCGAGGCATGGTCCTATTTATCATGTAATTGGTAAGAAATGCATTGTATGTGCAGCAGTAGGCTTTAATGCGTTAGTACAACGTGGGAAGTCACTTTGAAAGGATTGCTATTGACGCTGCTGATTCGTTTACCGAATTAGAAGTAGGGAATAAGTACATCATGGTCGTGATAAACTACTTTAGCAAATGGGTTGGGGTATAGCCTCTACCAAATCACAAAGTCTCTAAAATTACGAGATAGTTTTACCACTAGCCAAAACTTTTTATATGAAATAAGCAATTTGAGTATCCACCAAAGGTTCCAACTAGGTGACTAGCCTCTACTATTGTCGACCTCTTAATAAAAGAATAGATCTACTGATTTAGTGTACCTTCGGAGCTACATTCAAGCCAAGGATAACATTACGTCCAGCTTATTGCAGAACATCTGTAACACAGTTGGAATTAAGAAAGCCAGAACTACTGCATTACACCCAGTTAATGGAATGAACGAATAGGACGATTATTTGGTATTTGGCCAAAGTAGTCTCTAGCCACCAAAGAAACTGGGATAGGTTTCTGTTGGCTTACCTATCTGAGAATGGATCTCTTTCATAATCAACTGCGCGGTTCCATCTAAGATGCCAGCAATCGAATGAAAGATGCATATGATATAAATACCAAAGACTAGAGGTACAAAAACGGTGACTTGGTTTGGCTTTATGACTCTAAGAGGCGGAAACGTTTGTTGCCAAAACTTCAGATATTTTTAGACTTTACAGAATACAATAGCCGCCGAGGGATATACCTCGAGTCATTCACTTTAACTAGAGTCGGATTTGATATTCGTTAAATTCAGGGCCCATCATTTTAATAGCCGAGAGAGTCGAAACGACGTGAGCTGTGAAGTGCAGGAAGTCTTAGGTACTGCTTCAATTCATTATGCTCTGGCACATTGTGTAGCTAAGGAATTACCAATGTCTGAAGAAATAGCTGGAGAAATATCTGGGGTAGAAAGTTCTGAAAAAATTCAAGACCTGCATCGGTCTAACCCTAGAATCGGGCAAGCACTCAAGATAACCGATGAAGGGACTTGTAGAAGGATTTTGTATCTGGTACATGGATCTACCTGGCTAGTAAAGAAGTTTCACATTAGTAGCCAACCTATAAGGATATTTGTGACGCTTGGGAGCCTAGGAATTCTCAAACTCGTATGTGGACCCGATAACCTGGATTGGAGGGTGATTCGCAGCATGTTAGAAGTGGTCTTCAGGTCAACAGGCATGCAAGTTCTGGTGTGCTGTTATACTCCCCTCTTTGGAGAAAAATTTGATTGTTATTTTACAAGAGATCCAATTTCAGTAGAGGAACCTTCCGCCGATATCGACATCCACCATCTTTGGAATCATTTCGACACAATGAGCCTACGGAGGGGGCAGTGTGATGATGTAAACACTGAGAAACCAGCTGATTCTTCGTCATTCCGGAATGACATAAGTGGCACACCGCACGACGTCTCGCAGGTCAGCGAATCTTCCGGAATGGTCAGTTGAGTATATAAGAAGCCGCGTCGCCGCTAGAAGTTGTCAGTTCAATGCAGTAAAGTTTTGAATGTTGGCGCGAGATTTAAATCAGACATAAATATTTGTAAATAAATAAACTGAAAATTAATTTTTTTTTATTAGTCGTGAGTGATCGTGTTTTTTAGTGTAAGTTTGTAAATAAATTAGTTAACTATTTTAGATTGTTTTAATTCATACTAACGAACGAGAAAAAGGCTACAATATAAAATATTTTTTACCCTCAAAACTATTTTAATATACAAGTGATATATCGCTAAAACAGTGAAGTATTAAAATCTAATATAATTCAATGTCAGGCATTTAAGAACAAAAAATTGATAGACGCTAAAAGATGAAACGACGTATCATCAATTTTAAATGATCATCATACTATTTTGGTTAATAAAAACAGGACTAAAGTGTGAAAAAAATGCGTGAAACTCGAAAAGAGTTTAGGACGCTTTTTCATATGATGAAAACCAAAAAGTCATAATTTCGAGAAGTATGTACGTTAGAGGTAAACTGGATCTTACACCTTGTAACTTGTCTATTCTTTCTTTGTCCATACATCTCCTTTTGGTCAAGCTTTAAGTAAACACTTTCTAATTCTTTATTACGCTTCACTCTAGCTTCGCTATGACTTAGTATTACTAAATAGTTAATTTTTTGACAACTAAACAATTTTTCATGCTAAAATTATTTGGCATTTGGCATTGCAATAATCTTTGTGAAAAAATTTGGTTACGAGCTCCTTTTCATCGCAGTATAAATCCAGAAGAGGAGGATAAATCCATTTTAACGAGGGTTTGTTCCATATCATCTCGTAAATGAGACAAATGTAGGTCATCCTCATATTTATTCGAATGAACATCATCATCAAACCCGTCATTGTCTTCATCTTTTTCAGAAAAAAATTGACTGTAGACGGCATTTAACTCCTCATCAATAGTTAATGTTTATTATGTTGTGATTGCAAAAGACCTACAGAATTGCTTAAGTTAATTTAATTTTGAAAAAGACGGTGGGCGCAGTAATAATGATAACATTTGCAAACTTACGTCTTTATATAGTATTTTTTGTTTAGTTATCTGAAACTAATCCTTATTAGTTAGGTACGCAATTAACTACGGTAATATTTTGAGTAGAAACAACACGTGACGTCCTTGAATAATATAGTTACCAGTCAAGATAGAAAAAGGAGACAACTAACAAGAAACAGGTGAAAATAATTGTTTACCTTTTCGAATTGTTTTCGCAAAAACTTGTTTTTGCACGTAACCCGCCCTTTCGAAGACCAGGTCACATAAAAGTTTTATTTATTTTGTTTTACGACTTTAAATTAGGTCAGAAAAAAGAAGATCTCAATGGTTAACCTCGAATTTGGAACGGCCGATATATAAGCTATAGCTTCGAAATATAGTATTATTTGTTTATCATGTTAAGAAATAAAAATTTTGATTTTTATTATATTCTTTTTTGTAGTTGCTTAAGGCATTGTCGCAAAAAAAAGAAAATATTTATTAAAAAATTTAAAATATAAGCTTAAAAGTTTGTTTTATGCAAGACGGATTTCGTTCTATCATTTATGAATTTCAAAAAATATGCTAATCCTACTTAAGAGTTATTATTTTAATTTTTTGTTCCTAAAAACATTATTTTTAAGTACTGTTGCTGCACTTATACCGGAAAAAGTATAAAATAAAATGTTGTAAATCCTTATAATTTAAGAGGAAAAGAATAATTTTAAATGGAACGGAAAAAGGCCCGAGCCGTAAAATCGTATTTAACATATATAATAAATTTAAAGTTTATGTATGTAGTTCCACTTGCCGAGAAATGAAAAAAAAACTAGATTTTAAAGGCAAATTTAATGGGAATATAAAACGGAGAAATGAAGCTACCTTACTTGCGATATTGCTGGCCTGTATGCAAAACTTTCTGCATAAACCATTCCCGCGTCAGCGTCTATATAAATTTTACATGTAATATTTTTAACTGAACATTCAGTGCGGATTTAATACAGTTACATTTATGTAACTTTTTCACCCGTAGGTAATATTGAAAAAGCGACAGCAACGAACCCTTGAAATCCAATTTTAGCAACAGAAGCGTACTTAAATAATTCATGGCGGGTTGTTTTGCTTTCCTTGAATAATTTAATGTTCGAGTGTCATTTTCTGAAACGTTTTACGGCCCTTCAATTTACACATACCCCAACAAAATTTCATTTAGCCAAAAAATGCCATGGAGGCTATGAAGAGTTATTACTTAATAAATTAAAGAGGATTTAAATTAAAAATTGTTTGCTCTACATTTCTACATATCCATTAATATGATTAAGAACATTTTTATTGCCTATTTCACAAGGGAGTCAGTCAAAGTATACAAATAGAAGCCGAAAATCCCCAAATCTCGAAATGATATTTCACGCTAGCTCAGGTGTAAAGTCGCATTAGGTTTATTTGAGCTTAGCTTTCTGAAGCAATACCCGTATAATTTGTTAAATAAATATCAGAGCGATCAGGAGTATCTGTAGCTAACGTAATTATCTCCAACTGTTTAAGTTAACTCTGCAGGGTCTAACACTATAAATTCCAATCAGTTAGGTATCACAACATTCAAATACGTTTTTGGTGGGTTAAATAAGGCCTACCTGGATTTTTTATTAAATCGGAATTATTTAAACAAATATCCGTACTTGTTAGGCCTAAGGGACGTTTCTTATAAGTATAAAAAGTTGGGGTGGATATCTTCTTTTAGGTAAAAAGAGATATTTACAATTAAATTAATTTTATTCCGTAACGTATGTGATCTATATTATAATATTTTATAAAAAATCGTATATTGGTATTTTCCTAATAAAAAAAGGGCAAAATAAGAAATATATTTTAAAAAAGTAACAAAAAGGGAAACAATATATTTTTTGAGCTAAAAATCAGGAATTAAAATAGTTAATTATAAATAAACATTTTACATTCTTATTTTCTCATTTATAAATCATTCACCATTGTTGTACTTCGTGAATCCGAGGGTGCAGGGAAAGGAATATTTGTTATTAGGGAAAGGTAGGGTATAGAAGACGGGGATGTTATTTGTTACTCCAGTGTTTAATTTTTTACCTTTAGCTAAAAACAGTTAAAGTCGAAATTATACCCATTTGTAGTTACGTCATCCAGGTGAGAAAAAACGTATGGCGTAGATATTTTTACCAATCAATATTAGGTTAGAAACTTTACCATCCTCTTCAGAAATTAATAGTCTGCTATGTATTTTTATACGTTCAGAAATTAACAAATGATTTATTTTAGCAGCATATTATTATATTTTTATATTCGTGTATATACTTTCATTCCCAAAAAATGTAAAAAAATCTTGTAGTATTTATTGTATTATTAACAAACTTAACAATTAACAAATATTATTATAATTAATCATAAATATTGGGACATAAACAACAAGTCCGAAACGGAATTGCACTTCAAATTGAGAATGTGATAGAGCGAGCCGCAGATGCAACAAAATTGAGCACAACAACGATCGCAAATATAAAAAAGAATGGGATAAAATCAGATCAAGATTACGCTGCTCATATATTTTCCAAGCAAAAGACCGCAAAAACCAAATCTACAACATATTTGAAAAGTAGAATTCGGCACGAGCAGTAGACGTAACAAAACCGAGCTTACAAAAATTGTGAATAATAGTATAAAATTATTTTAACTCACTGGGAAAAATTTAAATACTGACAATTTAATTTACTTGTTTAAATAATTTTGATAAGCTTTTTTCGGTTTCTGCTTAGTTGGAAAGCTCTCTTCGCGTGAGTATAGAGAAGATATACAATAATATTTACTATTTTTATCTAAATATATTTAAATATAATATAAATAATATTTAGTTAATTATATATCTTAAGGCATATACGTACTAATATATATATAATATCGAGTTAAAAAAATGATCATCACTAGCTTAAGCATTACATATCTGTTTATAAAATTTTAGTGTACCGAGTTTAATTTTCTATGTATTATATTATTAAATATTTTTTAAATCGCAAGCATTGCTCTTTATTTTTCTCCAGTTTATTGTTAATTAGATGTGATTCTTATTGGAAACAGAATAAACCCTAAATACTTTCTGTAGTATTTGATATATTTTTGTTAAATTCCTATTCTCTCCATAAAATAAATCATAATTTTGATTTTAGTCTTTCACTCGGTAATTTCATTGCAGATAACCTCCTAAGTGTGCGCACAAACAAAATACACCGCAGCACTGCATCTAACTTTTATAGCATGCAGAGATTCAAATTTTCTCAAATGGGGGCCGCAATATATCTCGAAAACGTTCTGCCAAGTCAACTCTCCATTCTGCATTCTAATTGGCTCGATGCACTCCACTTATTTACCCTCAAAGCCCTGCTCGCTTTTAGGGCCAAATAGATTTTTGTCCTTACGTACCAAAAAAAAAAGCTTTAAAACGCGAAAACCACTAAAAAGTTAAAGTATAACAGAGAGAAAGAGGCGGAATTTAGTGCCCTCAAAGTTCAAAACTACAACTAGTAAATTTCTCCTTGAAAGTGGTCCGGTGATGGTGACCGCGGGGCATTTAAAGGACCTTTAAAAGCCGACTGCACTCCAGACTTCACGTCCAGAAAATGAACGTGTACCCCTCGTTAGTAATAATTATTTTAATTTCGGTTGTTAACAGGGCGTTATGTTGTGTGTGGCATAACCTGTGCGGAGGTGAATAACGTTTCTTTTTAAAGAGCTGAAATTTGAATAGAAAAATATTTTTTTGGAGCGAATCGGATCGGAATAACAGATTGAATTTAGAATTCAAAAACAAACTGGATTCGAAAGGTATTTTAACCGGGTTTTTTTTTTGGGCTCCAGAATAAACGTTCGGATTTTCATTAAAAGCGAGAGGTTGGCGCATAAATAAGACTGCTTAATCAGAGGGCCACGACTGTACCTGGCTTTAATTAAAACGGTTTAACGTTTTTTAAGTTATAGACTGTAAGGTACAGATCGTAAATTTTCAAGGAGTCAAATAGCGACACAGCATAAAATCAAAAATTATACTGTTAGTCATATTACAATATCGTATATCTCGATCATTTTGTCTTTTTTACATGATGTTTTAGAAAAGTGCTATAACATTTTAATATTTATTATAACTTACGTATTAAAGTTTAGTAGAATGCTCTTGCAGATTTATTTGGTAGCGTGTTTAACAGCTCTATTGTCATAAAATGTCCATTTCAGTCATGCGCATTATATAATCTGCTTCTCTAAATATTCATATTTATGAATTAAATCACGTGGATCTATTATCAGCCTTAAAAAAACTAAAAAATAAGGAGACTTTGACAGCGTTCCTTCTTTTCTCCTACGTAATTGCGCTTCTGCTTCTACTGAACTTCTGTGTATACTTTGAATTTATCACTATGCAATTTTTCTCAACGTCTGGAAATAAGAATTTGTCATTAAGATACTCAAATTGTTTTTAAGTCAGGAGAAGTCAGTTTTGTGTAGTGGAGAACTATCATTATCAGTAAATTTCTATTATTTGCCGATGACATAAAGGTTTTTTGTCTTGTTTAGAATGGTCATTATTGCATGTAGCTGCAAGCAAATCTCGATAGGGTTTATAAATGGCGTGAGAGAGATTTACTTTGGGTACATAATGATACCACACTTCCTAATTATGGAGTGCAGCAGGTTTGAATTAGTTCAACGAAAATTCTATAAATATGTTAATTTTAAGATGGATAGTGTATCTGAGAGGATATTCAGTCAGTTTATTAATTTTATGAATAATTCTATGTGCCTTTAATTAATATAATAAAGTCGTTAGCATATCTTAATATTTGGATATCTCGTGGTATTAATTTAAATAACTCATATAGGACACAGCTAAGTGAAGAACCCGAATTTAGGATATTTAATAATAATAATGATAATAATAATAATAATAATAATAATAATAATTGTTCTTCCAAAGAATAAATAATACTGCCACGTAAACATGGAGGCCGAGATGGGCTAGACAGAACGACACGCCGAATGCTGACCAAATTTCGATGTCTATACATGAATACAGCAACAAAAAGACTTTATCTAACTCGTAAAAAAGGTGGTCGGGGAACGGTGAATATGTTATGCAGAACCCAAAAGCAAAGTCTCAGACAACGACTCCATGAATTTAACGATATATTAATGAAATTGGCAGCCCTGGAAGACCGACAATCTTGCAATAAAATCTCGAGATCTCGAATTTAACAAAAGTTCAGTCCATCAAGAACAAGCAGCATGGATAAAGCAATCCCTACATAGCACATTCCCAAAAAGTCTATAACCAGATAATTTTGACAAACCGTCTTCGTTAACATAGAGCTGGTTACCTCTACCCGGAGACCGACGGTTTTTTTATGGTCATCCAAGATAGAGTATATAATAACAACACGAAATTACGAGAAATACCGCCTTCAACTTGAAGTCAAAAATAGATGTAGAAAATTTAATAGGTAATAGTAAAAACTAAACAGTGGATGAGGCGACAGAACACATTATAGCAGGTTGATGACAACTTGCAGAAATCTCCTATTTAGGGCGCCACAATCAAGCTGCTAAAGATATTCACTAACGATTGGCTTTTAAGAATTATTTTCTTAAAACCTGTCCAGCATATTATAAATATGACCTACAAAAAATTTTAGAAACACCTACAATGGTGCTCTACTAGGATTGACCTATAGCGACGGATAGGACAGTTGACTACAACTGACCTGATATCGTCATTATCAAGTAGATTAGCCTTTGGCTAGACTTCGCCTATGTACATTATTGAAATGTAAAATCAAAGCCAATTTTTATTTATTTTATTTATTAATTATCAACAGAAAACAGGAAAACTGGTCATATTATCAACGTAGCAGTACCAACTTTCTGTTGGGTTTAGGGGGACCCAAAGTAAACCGGTACCACCCCAAACAGAACTCTGCGATCGTTCGTGTGCTCTCGCCTTAAAACCGAACGTAGTCCGGGAAAGTTCCTCTTCGGGAAAAAGTGACACGTAGTCGATTGTTTTAGATCCCGCATAGTGGCGGAGCCCGAAATCGAGCCCCCCGCGCAGCCCGAGGTGTACGAAATTTATTACATGACCCACCTTATGGCCATAATCATTTGAACCATCGATTTTGTACAATTTTTTTTTAGGTTAAGGTCCAATAATAATAATGCAGAAAAAAACAATCGCCATTTTATTTCATGTCTTTCTTATAATTGTTAGGGATGAAACAAGCGAGCGTGGCCGCGGCTGAAACAAATTAGTATGTTGTTAATTGTTTTTTTTTAATGTAAATAGTGAAACGTCGACTTACTGATAACGAACGCGCCCAAAGTAAAAAACGGGGGGGCGCAGTCCGCCTCGACCAATACGGGCATCAGATTGTTCCCCACCACCGACAAGAGTCGCCCCCCCAACATGCATATCGACATCGTCATGGCCCTGAAAACAATCGAATGAATCGGAAAAAAAACAATATGGCAATGTCGCACGTAAGTTAACGTGGTGGGAAACATCACCACGACCACCGGCATCAGTATGTCGAAGCATATCGGCAACGTTGTCAAGTAGATCGACACTAGCGCCAAAGTGGTGAGGGTTCCCGGTGAGAAGTACAGGCTACTCACCGATATTGTCACTATCACGCCCAGGATACCTGATTTGGAAATACGCGTTTTATGTCATGGCACACTTGGAAAAGTTAATTTAGTAGTCAAGGCATACTTGAAAAAATCAATTTATTAGTCATAGCACACTTGGAAAAGTCCATTTATTAGTCATGGCATACTTGGAAAAATCCATTTATTTGTCATGGCATACTTGGAAAGGTCCATTTACTAGTCATGGCACACTTGGAAAAATGAATTTATTAGTCATGGCACATTTAGAATGATCAATTTATTAGTCAAGGCACACTTGGAAAAATTAAGGCTCTGTCATGGCACACTGGGAAAATTTAATTAGTGGCTGTCATAGCACACTTGGTAAAAATTTAATTTACTAGTCTCTATTACGACAACGAATTGGAAAAGGTGAATTGCATAATCATGGTATACTTGAAAACATTTAATTAATTACTCTATATCAAGGAACACATGAAAAAAATTAATTAATTAGTGCCTGTCATGGCACACTTGTAAAAATAAATTTATTAGTCATGGCATACTTGGAATAGTCAATTTATTAGTTAAGGCACACTTGGAAAATTTAATTAATTCCTGTCATAGCACACTTGAAAAAAGGTGAATTTCTTAATCATGGCACCCTTGAAAAAAGTTATTAATTAATTAATTTCTGTCATAGCACACTTGGATAAAATTTAAGTAATTAATCTCTCTGTCAAAGAACATATGGAAAATATTAATTAATTTGTCCCTCTTAAACCTGTAAAAATTTAATTAATTAGTCTCTGTCATAACACACTTGGAAAAAGTGAATTTCTTAATCATGGCAATATTGGAAAAATTAATTAATTAATTAACTCCTGTTATAGCACACTTGGATAAAATGTAATTAATTAATCTCTTTGTCAAAGAACATATGGAAAATATTAATTAATTTGTCCCTCTTAAACCTGTAAAAATTGAATTAATTAGTCTCTGTCATAGCACCCCAACCTTATAACCTCTTAAAATTTTTTTAGCAAAACTGAAACCGAAAAAAATCACAAAATATGAAAAGCTTTAGGCTAGCTTTAGAACTGAAGCAAATCTGGCATTTGCACAAAGTCTCTACCATTCCATTGGTAAATTCGGCAGAGGGAATATTATCGCAAAAGCTCTCTAAAAACATTCAAGACAGCCGATTATCATCGACCATCAAAACACATATGCAAAATACTTCATACCTGTCATATAGTCTAGAAATTCATAAATGATGCATGAGTAGAAGGAACTTAAGTATTTTTTCACCAGAAAACCGATAAATTACTAGTGGAAGCTGACAAGAGTTAAAAATAAATAATAATAATAATACCAATGCTTCTTATTTGCAATAAAAATAAAATGACAACCATTTTAGCTAAATACACTAAAAAAAATGAATTTATTATTTGCTATCAATAGATTTTTATACACTGTATGGCTCAGCCTCTAATAACACTTTTTTTCAGTATATTTCCACTTAGATATACTTTCTACACACTTTATAGAATTTGGCAACTTATTATACAAATAAAAACACTAAGCACTCAAAAATATGTAATGCATATACAGTCATTATATTTAGTTTTTTAAATACCACTATACACGAATTCAAGATAGGCATTTAATTTATTGTTCTTACAATCCGCTGTGTAGATGACTGCTGCTTCCCCAAAACACTCGTAATAGATGCTATGATGGTATTTCAAATTGAATCATGTGTGATGCATCTATTATCAAGTTTTGTTTACAACTTTCCTATCCTCTATTTCCATCATGCTGTTTTACAACAATATTAAGACCATATACTATATATTAAAATTATAAATAAATTTTACCAATTAAAAACCATTATATCATAGAGTTTCTTTAATACCTTTCAGTAATTTTAAGTAAAGTCACGTTACTGCAAAACAGAGAAATTATTCAACAATGTCACATCCCGGTATCGTTTATACAACAGCTTAAAACTCGGAAAGTTTTTACTTTTAAGTTTCATCGTCGTAGCCAAAATGTGGCCCCTCGTGGGAATTTAAAGCAGTTTTACCGAAAGTTTTCTACGTGTTACAAGGCTTCGTACCTTTTTATTGGTACACTAAAAAAATAACGCTTTACCTTACATTTAACAATATGTATTAAAACAAGCCGGCAGTAATTTTTGATGGAAGTTTAATTGCCGAACTTTGCCTAAATTCAATTATTATTGTTGCCTCTGGAGCGAGGGAAACTTTTTGAAGTCGCTCGCCATTTGTTCGCCGAAATAAGTTCGGTATAAGAAACAGAGTGGCGAGAAATTTAAATTATTTACGAAGCCTAGAGTTTGGTCTTTTACGGTTTAATTTGTCTTAAGGACCTTGGAATGGATTGAATAGAAATTAATGTTTACTTTGCGCATCAAAAATGTCAACATTATTTGTTTGTTTTTTTTTCATAAAAATATATAATTGTTATATTTTATTTCATTTTAAGGATATAGTTTTAAAAGTTTATTACTTTTAATTTGTCAATGGACTTTCACGAGGTTAACACATAAGTAACTGAAACCAGTTTCGTAAAAGAAAATTACAGAAAAAAAATCCAGATTTTCCAGAATTAATTGCTAATAAATTTAATATTTTTTTTCACAACCAAGTTCTGAGACAAGGAAAAACAGCAGTTGTTTCTCTAACAGAATGTAAAGAGAACATGGGTCTTTAAATCATTTGGCTATGGACTGTTTTTTTGTCAAATAGGTTTTTAGCTGTCGACTGTATCTCACTAGCCTTATTTATCAGCAAATATAATATAGTGTTAATATTATTTAACTCTTGGTAATAAGATTGTTAATTTATTAAAAAAATTAGAAAACCCAATACGGACCCTTGTACACATCTAGTGCCTATGCTCCTTGTGTACGATGATAGTTCTCTTTTAGTATCAGATGTTCTTTTTATTGTTAGTAATAAATAATTCGTTTTCTGACAAGTATGTGAGGCAAAGTCAAATGCCTTACTTAACAACATCACCCAAAAATATTTGAAATTTAAAATAAGGTTTAAAATAGCCCGCATGGTACTAAATTCTGCCCTGAATCTTCCAAATTTTTCTTTACACAAACGTGAATTAACATTTTTAACACTCTGTATTGTCTAAGGTAAAAATTCTTTGAATGGGCTGGGCTTTTGTTATAGATAAGATAATAATACTGATAAATATTTAAAAAAAAATCAAAAAATATTTTATTTAACCTCAACATACAATATACATTGCATCCGTAAAGTAACGGTTAAATTCAATAAAAATAAAATGGTCTGTTTCTGAAAAAAATGCCAAACCCGTCGATTTTAATATTGGGTTTAGGGTTTTTCTACGTAAAAATTAAATATACAGGGTAATTAAAAAAACGTTATGATGTCATCAATATGTTTTTAAAATGGAAACCACAATTTTTTAATACAGAACCAGAAAGAAAGCATTTTTTTACAAAGGATATAGTACAAATGAATAGTGGTTACATAAGCAATTTTAAACAAAAAATGATGACCAAATGTAAAATTAAGGAAATACCTATCTAAATTAAATGTTCGAACCTGACAATAACCAATAGGCGATTTAAAAATTGTTTTTGAACGTTGTCAATGACATCTGCAATTTTTCTAATTTTCTGGTATACTTGTTCTTTTAAATCTTCTAAATTCGCAAGTTTAGTGACATACACTTTACTTTTTTGGTATAAATAGTAATCGAGGAGAGTTAAATCTGGCGATCTGGGTGGCCATTCAATAAACCCTCGTCTATCTATGACACATAGAGTTTACGTGTTCAATGTGAATATTTTATTTAAGATTTTGACCTATAATAATTCTTTATATTTAATCATTTCTTTTTTGAAAAATTGAGATTTCTGGATTAACCACTAACGGTCCCATTTTAGGAAGCATCATAATAATATGTAAAACTAAGATATTTTGTTTTCTTTACATTAAGTGAAAGCCGGGTATTCTGGAACCAATTTGAAATATATCCAAAATCTCTTTTAGCAGTGAATTTTAAATCTTGCCACCTATTTACCGTATACATAATTGCGGTATGATTATAATATCTTACAATCTTCCCATTAGAATTTATTTTTAAAAGACTTTATTTCCGTAAATTATAAAAAGGAGAGGATCTAACACCGTTCCTTGAATGATCCCACAATACGACTATTGCCCTGTATCTAATGTACTTTTACATACTGATACCGGTTAGTGAGGTAGTTTTCTATTAATCTTTTACAGTTTCCTCTTTTACCATAGTTTAGTTTATTTAATAGTTTTTTATAACTAACAGTAAATGCTTTTTAAATGTCTACAAAGATGCAGAGGGCAGGTTCAGTTTTATCTAAAGCATTATATAAACCTAAAGTAAGCTTGAAAATTTAGAATAGCATCTTTAGTTGATCTTTTTGGTCGGAAATCAAACAGGTTATCAAAAATTATGTTAATTTTTTTCAAAAAATTTATCAATCGAAAATTATTAACATCAGTATGAGGTCCGCTTTTGTGTAACGGTATTATAACTCCAGTCTTCAGAATATCCGGAAATACACCAGTGGTAAAACATATATTAATAATGCATGCTTGTAGATAAGAGATTTCTTTGGCCGTTTTTGTAAAGTCTCTGCTCTTATTTTATCAAAACCAGGCGATTTCTTATGTTTAAGTTGGTGTATAGTGTTTTCCACTTCTAAACAATTTGTGTTTAATAAAGAAAATGAATTTGCAAGATATTCTAGGTTTTTATTGTGATTGTGATCTGTACATTCCATCTGTGGAATGGATACGGCCAGAATTATTATCACATCTGCATTATGCCTTTAAAGTATGAACTTAAAATGCAATATTCTTATTAAACTTGAAAACGTGAAAATCGTTTGACTGGTGCTCGGTATTTAGAACTTTTGCGCAACAATTTACCGGTGCTCCTTGAAAATGTAAATCTCAACGTTAGGCAGAACATATTGTTTTTTTATGATGGTGCCTCACCATATTTTTCACGACCAGTGCGACAACATGTAGATCGTGTGTTTCCCGGACGATGGATATACACGATGGTGATCCAGTTGGTTGGCCCCTTGCTCGCCTGACCTTAATCCAACAGACTTTTATTTGTGACGTCATATAAAAACAATGGTGTATTTAAACGAAGCTGATACTGAGCAAGATTTTCGATATCGCATACACGCTGCCGGTGACGCTTTTCGCTTACAACCTGATTGGCCCGTGCATGTATGTTTTCAGGGATTCGACGAGCTTAAGTCTGTATCTCCAAAACTAAAAATTTTTTACTAATTTTTTTTTAATTAATATTCATTTTTGCTCTTCATCTATCATTACGCAAGTTTATGCGCATAGGTTGAAAATCACCCTGTATTTATTGTACAACTATGGACTGATCAACACTACAATAAATGTAAAAACAAAATCTGCTCCATTTTCTATAAATAATAACCAGAATAGCAATTTTCCGGATATCAGTATTCTTACTTCACTAAAAGTATGCAGTATATGTGATCGTGTCATATCAGCTAGAAATCATGTAATAATTTTGGATGCTTATGTTGATAAGAGTTTGGAATATGAGAGCCTAAAAGATTCGCGAATCTAATTACTAATTTTATCAATTACGTAAAATTCTATCAGTGAAACTACTAAAACTTTAAATGAATCAATTTTAACGTATGGCTTTAGCGTATGGGGCTATGCATGTTTAAAAATTATTACTTATTTATGATACTTTATAAATAAACATACCTCTTACCCATCAGATAACCATATATAAAAAGCGTTCTTCTATACTTGAAAAGGAAATAATTATTTTGTATTTCGTACTTCATTTTTTAAATTAAAGAGTATAATATCAGAATCCAGACAAGTTTTGTGTAGCTTAAGGATTTATTGTTGTATTTTTTTTGCTGAAATGTAGTGCAACATTGTTTATAATTATAAAGAATTTTACAATGTTAAAAACAATTTAAAGACATAAGAAGAGTCGAAGAAATCAACCAAATATAATAATATTATTAATACATTATTTTTATTATTACTATTTTTATTTTTATACTTTAATAGAAAGTTGTCATACAAAAAGGATTTCACTGAAACAACTTTCCTATGGCAGTAGTACCTAACTGAAATCTTTCAAATATCTAATAGTCATAAAGTGTAGCTATACACAAGTTATTAACTGGTACAATACAACTAAATTAACGACGAAATTTGATATCCCAAAAATTTTAATTAAAGTTAATTTTTACAACGTGATAATTAAATAGAAAATCATAATAAAATGCATAAAATAATAAACACGCGACAATATTATTATTCCTGATTCAATACTGCAACTACATATAAATGGAAATGCAATTTAAACAATATTCATTAAGTTTGTATAAACTGGTATATTGAATGTCGGGTTTATTCTATAGTGTTTGTTACGTGTTTTGAACATAAATCAAATAGCTTTTGTTTGCATATATTTATCTTTTTAATTATATATTTATTTATTATTATTATTTATATATTTATTTATTTTCTATAGTATACAATAGCTTATAAAATATATAGGTAATAAGCAATCTCTTGAATTTAGATGGCTTTCAAGAAAAGAAGGAAAATATATTACAGTGCATTTTAGGCTGCCTTAAAAAGCTATAATCTAATATCATTTATAATTGAAAATTTTGTTTTTTAAATGTCTGGTAAAAATCTAAAAGGAATAATGAACCTAAGTGTCTGGAAAATATACGAAATATTGTAAGAAGCGAAAATGGGAATCTTAGATATTTTGCGTAGAATTCTTTATTCTGATCAGTCTGATTATTATTAATACACAATGGCATTTGGAGAAACCCGTAATTTTGATTTCTTCTCGTTCCAATATTTTTTATTTTTTTAAATAATTTTCTATACGGTGTTTAATTAAAGTTTTTAATAAACAGCGTTATAAAGGAGGTGGTTCAGTTGTTTAATGTATTTCATCCTGATCAGTCGCCTATTAGCCAAAACATGGTAAGCAGAGTTGAAGCAAAGTTTCGTGAATTCGGGCATGTTCGGGATACTCAAAAATCTGGTCGGGGTTCAATACCTGAAGAAGATGATCTTAACGTTCTCTTAATGATCTAATATAATCCCAAAGCCACAATTACAGGCACGGCTTCTAATATTAATTAATCGCGATCTACTGTGCATAAAGTATTGAAAAAAGCAAAGTTCCACCCTTATTAAATATTCTTACTTCAAGAGCTATCGGAAGATGATTTTGATCGTGGAAATGAATTTTGTGAAACGCAGCAATTATGTAATGATAACAATAATTTTGTTAAACGAATAATATTTTCGGACGAAGCAACGTTTATTCTAAACGGCTTTATGAACAGACGAACAGACGATTGTCGGTACTGGGCGACCGAAAACCCTCATTGGTTCACAGAATGCCATACACAACACCCTCAAAAAGTCAATGTGTGGAATGGTAAAGTGGAAGGAAGAGTTTAAGGACCTTACTTTTCTGATGACACTCTCACTGGTGAAAGGTATTTGGACTTTCTTCAAAAAGATCTTATCACCGCTCTAATAACTTTATATCTGGATTTGGATATCCCAACGTGATGCACATGCACTAACGTGATCTTTTTTTCTAAGATGGAGCCTTGCCACACTATGCTTTACCCCTTCGCAATTATCTAGATGAAGTTTTTTAAAACCGTTGGATAGGTAGACGAGGGTTCATTGAATGGCCACCCAGATCACTAGATTTAACTCTCCTGGATTTCTTTTTATGGAGATACTTAAAAAGTAAAGTGTATGTCACTAAACCAGTGAGTTTAGTATCAGAAGATTTAAAAGAACAAATATGCCAGGAAATTAGGGATATTACTCCATATGACAGCGTTTAAAAGGAATTTTTAAATAACCTTGGTTATTATCAGGTTGTTAACGGTAGTCAATTCGAACATTTAATTTAGATAGGTATTTCTTTAATTTTACATTTTACCATCATTTTTCGTTCAAAATTGCTAATGTAACCAATTTTCATTTGTATCATATCCTTTTGTAAAAAAATGCGTTCTTTCTTATTCTGCATTAAAAAATTGTGGTTTCCATTTAAATAGCATATTGATGACGTTATGTCTTTTTTTTACTGCCCTGTATATTTAATCTTCCACGTCGAAAAACCTTAAACCTAATATTAAAATCGAAGGGTCCGGGCTAATATTGGTTACTTATTTATTCGTTGTAAAGGCGGTTTTCTCCTAAAAAAATACTAATTTTCTAAAAAAACAATATTAAAATTAATTAAAATAATGGATACTACCTCCTAAACAACTAAATTTGCTTAACAGTTACCTCATGAGATTATTTACTCAATTTTTAATAATATTCTAAAAGGCAACCGGCCTTTATAGTTAATGCGTGATATGCTACTTAAAAGACTCCATTATCCCACCCTTTCATTACTGGCTATATCCCAGATTAAATCGAATCAAAACCGGAAAAAAGCATTAAAGGGCCCGCAATAACGCGGAAAGGTAATTAAAAACTGGCGGTATTTGCCATGCCGGGAAATTCAATTCGGCGCTCTTATTTACGTGTGCGACGACCAACGTCCACGAGTTTTTTCCCATCCAGATAATCGAAAACGATGTTCTCGATGATTTCATTTTCGTAAAATAATACCAGCGTGGAAACGGCCGTAGAGAGGACAATCCCTGTAGAAATTATGTGCGACA
Source organism: Anthonomus grandis grandis (assembly GCF_022605725.1). Lineage (NCBI taxonomy): Eukaryota > Metazoa > Arthropoda > Insecta > Coleoptera > Curculionidae > Anthonomus > Anthonomus grandis. The sequence goes on from NC_065558.1 coordinate 12,769,093, forward strand.
AAAGAGGCCGTTATCGATGATTTAAAAGAAACGTTTAAGTTATACGTAGCTGGACTTGGCGTTTTGAGCTTTATCCCTATAACAATGAATTCTATTTTGAAAATCCATTATGTTCTTATAAAACGCAATAAAAAAGTACTTTTCTCTGGTGGAAAATGTGCCGGTAATACGTGGATCGTTTCCTGGAGTAAGACATGGAGTGGAACAAGAGTTTGATTGGGATGAATGGAAAATAAGGCGGCCAGATGTCGATCGAGCTTGGAAAAGCGATCAATCATGTTTTTATCCCTGGATGTCTGACGGAAAAAAAATAATGGCTTTCCAGGGCTAAAAGTAACGGGGATGAGTTTAGCCAAACCGACGGATTAAAGTATCATGTCTTTTTTTTGTTACTGAAGGGTTATAGGTCTATTTATTAAAAAGCATATTTGAGCCTTCGGGATATCTTTGGGTTAGATATTGGTAAGAAAAAACAACATTACAATAATAATAATGTTAGTAAAGGATGAATTTTTAAAACTAAGCGATGAGTTCTTAAATCGACGCTCGGTCTTGTCGATTTTTATTTTAAGTTGCGCTTCTTTGTACGTAAACTTTGTATATACAGGGTTACTCAAAAATGAATTTCGACCATCAATTTTATTTTTTCACATGAAAGCACATTTTCTGATTTCATTTTTGAATTTCCTGGAATTCTATGTATGTTTTATGCACCATGTACTACACCTAAAGTTAACAGTTATCGAAAAAAACACAATTCACGTAACAAATAAAAAAAAGAACAATAATTAAATTAAATGTTTAAAATGGTTGTCATTGATGGCTTGACAATATCCAAGGAGATCAATAAACTCTCCTTGCACATTTTCAATCATTTTCCGAGTTACGGCGTGCATTTCTCTGCAAATCCTCTCTTTTAAGTCGTTTAGATTATTTGGCCTATTAACAAATTGAAAGAAGTCGTCCATTTTCTCAAAGAGACCTGGATTCAATAGTCTAAAGGGAACTACACAAAGTCTCTATCTCAAAAGTATTTATTAATTCTAACAGTAGCTTGCAAGTGTTTCGCTCATATTAAGAGCATCATCAGACCTAAAAATTAAAAACAAAGAAACTAAATACAATAACAACCTTAAAGTTAGATAAAATTGGTACCTTAAAAATCGACTACAAACAGTACATGCTTTACGGTCACATTATACACACACACTAAATAAAAAATAAATTCTTAGAATGTGTTCGACGCCACAAGTTTGTAAAAAACCAAAACAACTAAATTAAAATTAATAAAATACAAAAAAATTAAATTATTATCCTAAGCGAGATTCGAACCTACTGCTATTCTCGAAAAACATGTCAGTTAAGCAATGTAAACTACTGCGCTACCAGGTCCTTATATCTTTGCCCTTTTAATGAAGTTTATAAAGTTCTAAATGAAAGAGCTAATATTACGAAATTGTAAAGTTGCTTATATTCCGTAAATGACTAAATGTTCTAATGTGTTAGCTTTTTTAATATTTAGAAAAAGCCTTCTGCCTTAATTTCATTATGAGCTTAATCATAATGGTAATCCAAGGAGCCAGTCGTTTGATAAATCTAGACTCTTTTAATGGAACATGAATATCAAAAACCTTACTAATATTTAAATTTAAAAAAATACATCATTTCGTTTACATCATCTAAGCTATAAACTAAATTCTATTAAACAGAAGTAAGTCGAGTAAGAAATAATTTACAATAAAACCAGAGTACTCGCGGTAAGTTCGAAATGATATCCGCACACGCGATTTTTTTTATTAACTGTGGTACGAGTCAACAAGTTCTGCTAACCTATATTTGTTTAACAATAGAAATAGTTGCTTACAGGCGGCACTAGCAGTACACGAAATGTCAATATTAAAATCCGTATCAAAGAAAATTAAACTGCGATTAAAACTAACCAAAGTATTCTCCAAATATTTAGGTGGGAAGGCCTATATAAGATTCGAAATATAATGTTTTACCGTTTACTCTTACAGCCACTCTAATTTTATTGATTTTGCTGCTCTGCTATATTTACAATCTAAAATTTAAATGAAGTTGTATATCTATCGTATGTATTAATTACCAATTTTGTTGTGTGTATTTTTTATAGTTTTCTTAATACAAAATACTCAGTTCTCACTGCTGGCAGGTTCCATAAATTTAAAGCAAATTTGCCAGTCCTTTATTAGTTAATTTTTCTCCTGAAATAAAATCACATAGAGTCCAAATATATTTGAGTGTCGTCACATTTTTACTAGTATTTATATGCATGCTAGTAAAAAACCAAGAATAAATTAGTTTATAATTTACAACACTACACATAAGGAAATCCAATTTCCCTACAAAAAAGAAATTAATTTACGAATTTTACTATAAACTCCGAGAACAAATAAAATATACCACACAAAATAAATTTTAATGATTTACATTGATTTACAATTCAATTTGTGACAAATTTGTATATTTAATAAGAAAAATTCACTCTCCCAATCAGTTTGAAAATTGATTAGCTAAAATCGCTAATAAGCTAAAATAACGCTGTATAAGACAACGATCGTTTTCCTAAATTACGAGACCAACTAATCGAGCAAATTACCATTTTACGCCATGTGGCTTTACACACTGGCTTAACATGTCTGCCCTTCCAGCTTCCCGAGTGACGTGTACGTGTAATTTAATTAACTCCTTGTTAACTTCAGGAGTTGCGGTCGAGATGGGAAAATGCCCTTTTAGTGTATTTATTAGAAAAATACCACACCCTTAAGGACGAAAAAACAATCGCACGTTTTCCATTTATTGATCACGACGATACCTTGTTTTTCGAGTATCTTTTTAAGAGCTGGAAAAGTATCTTATACCCACATGAAAAATCTAGTCACGTATCGAAATTGGGGACTTTGGGGTATATTGAATTGGTATATTTATTTTCGGGCGACACATCGCTTTGGGGGTTTTAAACATAAATTTGGTTGCTCTATGTACCCTTAACCTGCAGCGGTCTTTCGTCTTGGAAAAATATAATAAAAAAGTTAAGGGTAAGTTTCTGCTATAGCAGCCTCGGTTAGTTAGCTAATTAAACGGTAGCTGGATACGATCATCAGGGCTCGGTGCACTTTGCAAACTTTTAAATGGCACTCGCCCCATCACGCAAGGGCTGGCAAAGCCATCCAAACTTAAAGCGTATATAATTACGTATTACTTTGATGTTTTAACCCTTGTGAATATTTGGCGCGCCAAAATAGGAACAAAACCGCTAGTTCTATATCTATATAAGGTAACAGTTTTTTATGGCTTATCCTAGGGAATTGCTGAATAGCGTCGAGATTTAAGAGCCCATTTTAACACCTCTATTTCAAAAGTTGGTTTACTATCTGAGACGGTTTATTACCGACGAAGAAGCAGCGTCGGCGTAATAAATTATTGACACGAACTTTAAAGAAAATAAAAAAAAATATATTGGTGTTGTCTTTGCAGCGGTTAAAAGATAATTAAGTTAAGAGTTAATTAAATAATTTCATGTTTCTTAAATATATTGATTTTTACGGAAATCAATAGTATGATTTTTCTTAAATTTGATTAGCTTACTTATGTTTCGACTTACAATGGAATTATCAGACCTAAAATTATGGATACTATACAGGGTGTTTCAGAACTATGGGATCAAACTTCTGGGGACTGTTCAGTGCAACAGAAGAATCTATTTAAGTATAGGAACCCATGTCCGGAAATGCATCACTACGCCACTACGGCTCTAAGACGCGTTAAAATTTATAAAAAACAATAATTACCTAAATAGGATCTGCTGCATTTATTTTTACATTTTGTACATGATACCATAACAACAATTGTTTAAAATCAACGCTTATCAATGTCAATTCTCAATGTCATGTTTAAAAATTTTATAGCTTTTTTACAATTTCTAAACATTTATTGCTAATGGAAAACTTTACCAATTAAGAATTGGCGGATATGCATTTGGCATACGGAGCAACAAACTTCAATGCACGAGCAGCATCGCGGTTGTATCATGAACGTTATCCCGAACGACAGCATCCTGGATACAAAAAGTTTATTGCGGTTCATCGGCGGCTCGCTAAGACAGGCATATTTAAGACCAAGATGCATGATACTGGTGTTGCTCGAACCGTAAGAACGGTCAAATTTGAGGAAGAGGTGCTTCAGCGAGTTGCCGATGAACCATCAAATAGCACACGTGACGTCGCTAAGAATATGAATACGAGTAACGCTTCTGTCTGGCGGGTACTACACGAGCAACAGCTCCATCCTTACCACTTCCAGAAAGTTCAAGGTATGACTGCAGTCGATTATCATCCTAGAGTTCAATTTTGTCGATGGCTTCTGGATCACATCATTGCACAACCAAATTTTTTACGATATGTTTTGTGGACCGATGAAGCCTCTTCAGAAGAGACGGTATTTTTAATAGTAGGAATAGCCATATTTGGGACGAAGAAAATCCTTATGCAATTTTTCCAAGAAAACATCAGAATCGTTGTTCTGTCAACGTATGGGCAGGCATTGTTGATGATTATTTAATTGGGCCATACCTTCTACTGGAACGGTTAACAGGACCTATTTATCTGCGTTTCTTGGAGGAAGTTCTCCCAGAACTCCTTGAAAATGTTCCACTAAACGTTAGACAGCAAATGTGGTTGCAGCATGATGGAGCGCCGGCTTGCTTTGCTGTACAAGTTCGCGAGTATTTGGCTCAGCGGTTTGGGCACCGTTGGATTACCAGAGGTGGAGCAGTTTCTTGGCCTCATAGGTCACCCGATTTAACATCGCTCGATTTTTCTTGTGGGGACATGTAAAGTCTTTAGTCTACGAAACTCCAGTAGAATCAGAGGTAGACTTAATTGAACGACTAACAGCAGCATTTGAAATCATTTAAAACGAGGATCAAATTTTTAGTGTAGTCCGCCGAAATAATGTGCGACGTTTAAATCGGTGTATTGAGGTTGGAAGAAGACATTTTAAACAATTGTTGTGATGGTACCATATACAAAAGGTAAAAATAAATGCATCAGATCCTATTTAGGTAATTAATATTTTTTTCTAAATTTAAACGCGTCTTAGGGCCGTAGTGGCGTAGTGACACATTTCCGGATATGGGTTCCTATACTCAAATGGAATCTACTGTTGCGCTGAACAACCCCTAGAAGTTTGATCCCATAGTTCTGAAACACCCTGTATAGAAAAGTATACATGAATATGATAAGCACACAACCATAACAATATCAAACCCTATTTTAAAATGTTTCCTAATTATAACTAGCTTCAAATAATAACTAACGTATGTTTCAATAAGAGCGCAAGATTTCAATGTTAAGTAAAATATGGTTTTCTATAGCAAAGAACTAAAATATTTATTAATTTAGAAAAAATACATTTGGAAATTATGTATGAAACAAAATATCTTGTAAATTACAGCCACGACTTTGCTGGCATATGTGTATCCTCTTAACTGAAATATTTAATAGCGTTATTGTATACATGTGGTAGTATTTTATTAATTGACAACGTTCGCTATTCACCATTACTGCATTACTTTCTTCGTTTTTAAAGGAAAATGGTCCAATTATTTCTCCAGGTCATAATGCATACAATATAGTGACGTTGGCTGCGTTGCTTTCTGATGAATTATTCGTAGATTTTCTAAGCCCCAAACGCCATCAAGATGAAAATCAACCACATCACTGTAAAATCAGTAGATTGATCATTCACTCAATTGATCCAGTTGGTGAATTCTCTTCGCTGTTCACGAACTGCTGGCAGAAGTTGTTGAGTCAGTTGGATTTTATAGAAGAAAAAAATTCGCTAAAGAGTGTCTATTGAAATATTTAATTCATGTGCCCGATGATAAATTGTCGTCTTTGGGTTTTCTGTCAGTCTTGTGAACTACCATGATTTTTTGTTTTGAACGAATCTACAAGCTCGCATCGTGTGTTTGACATCACTAACCGAACCAGTACTTTCGAATTATTTATTAATTTTTTTAGAGCAGATAAATTAGGAACATTATTACAACCGAACATTGGACGCACTTCAAATCTTGCGTTCTTATTGAAACACCTTTTAAACATCCATGTTATTTTGACTTGCAGAGTCCAGACGTTCACAGTGCATTCTGTGTTCAATATAAAGCTTTAATTTTTCTCTATAAACATTTTTCAAGAAAATTTCAAGAAAAAAATATTTTATAGTTATACCACTTTTATTACTTGATCATAATATTATTATGAAACTTGGTGCACGGGTAACAAAATATGTTTTTTAATCACAAAGATTTTTAAAATTTGTTTTATCGCTGCTAACTGTACAGGACTTTTAATTTTTACAGGAATGTTCTTGAAGAAAAAATGACTTGCCATAGTTTTTTCCAAAAAAGAAGAAGATTTATTAACAACTCCAAGTTCTTTGGCCTCTGATAACTCTTGATGAGGTTCTAGAAATCTTCTGATCCATGTCAGTGCCTTCAATGAACATAATAATTTATTCAATAATCAGTCATTTTTTGAGGGCGAACTCTGATTCTTCTAGATTGCCTTTCTGAATGTCATTCTCATCGACTAATGTGAGCTCTAGTTAGAATTTTCTTTCGAGAATTTTGAATATTTTGCAAGGAAACTTTTAATCACATTAAGAAAAATATGAGATAATGTAAAGCTTTACACTTACGTGGTATATACACAGACGTGGAACCAAGGTGACTCATTGACATTTTCAAGTTCTTTGGCTTCTGATAACTTCTTCATGAATATTTTATAATTTAATTTAAAGAAGGAGAAGACGAGCTCAAACTCTTTAGACCTACTATAAGATGTAAAACCAAGAAGACTTATTGTCATTTTCAACTTTTTTCCTCAGGCTCCAGAAATTCTTCAGGATTTTTCCTTTATGCGAACCTGTGATTAATGCCAGTATCTCAGAATTTATTTACGCTTTACAGCTTTCTCAAAGACATTTTCTCTTTTTCCTAAGGTCTCTTTGACCTCTAGGAACTTTTAGTAAAATTGAGTGAGTCTTAGGTAAGATGCTTGATATAAGTCTTTAAATAGAGCTGAAGCTTACAACATTTTAAGAAATTCTTCATAATTCAGCTGGCTTCAGTAAAATAATACGAATATTTGCTTTGGTGTACCCTTCCCATGGATGGAATTCATCAATGAATCAATAGTTTTTGATAGTGAATTTTAAGGATTTATCATAGGATCATAAATACGATGCATCTTATTTCCAGCAATATTTTTCTTTCGGTAGTGCCGATCTGATCATATAAACTGACATTGAAAGTTTATACCACTAAAACATATAAAAAGACAAGTACTTTATTACAACAGAAATGCATTTTAATAGACTTATATAAGAAAATATTGCCAAGTTTAACAGTTTTAAAAAATCTCAATGGAATCTTATGATTTATGTTCAAGGCATTTGGTTAAAAAATTACTAGTCTTATCATAAATTACCATTTTAATATTATTAAATTTTTTCCTAAGCTCAAAGTTTAGTATCTCTTCTAGTAATAGGGATGTGCTATGATAAATTTGTTAACTGGATTTAAAAATATTATTTTATTTAAACCTATTAAACAAAAAAATATTTTAAGAGCACAATACACCAATATATTAAAATATTTTTTAAAATACCTTCTTAACAAAATTATCCAAATATACTATATAAAGATACAAAAAAATCTTATAGCATAGAGAGGAGTTAATTTTTACACGGGCTATTAAAAAAACGTCATACTTGTTATGACAAAAGAGTCACGTTATAAAAAATTAAACTCAATTTTGGCCAATCTGATCTACCCAACAGAAACCTAATAAACTGTAAATTTTGAGAAGAGAATTGACGGAATAATCTTTTTTTATTAGCATAATGGCTACATTTTATGTAGCTTTACCCAAAAATAAAAATAATAATTTCGCATATTTAATTAAAAATATTTATTAAATTAAATAATTATAACACCCTGTACTAAATATCATTTCATTACTTTTCATATATATAATACTTACGTTAGCAATAATGCTGCATATCTATGTAATACATCCATCATATTAAACCGATTTTTAGTCCAAACCAAAGACAATTTATGTATTTAAAATCACGGAATTATTTAGCATAGACGAGAAATAATCATTATGATATATAAGTGCCTAGGTTTCTAGATCAAGCTTTGGTAGTTCATTTATTTTTTAAATAAGGTATCCCAGTCTTCGACTCTGAGCAGTGCGTCAGTTATTTCCAGGAACAGCAGTTTCCCGAATATTTAGGGATACTGCGTTTCCAGTCCAACAAATACTTAAATTGTTATCAGATAAGCATACATATATTCTACACAAATCATAGCTTAGATCTTGTTGCATTTTACCCAGATCGCTTCATACTACGTACATCATTGTATCATCTGCAAATAAAACTGTTTTATTCCTTGTGTATACTTTAGTTATATCATTTACGTGTAATAAGTAAAGCAAATGACTCAATACAGCCTTCTTTCTATTTTTGGTTTTATATTTGCAAGTATGTCATCAATCTCTAAAAATCAAAGTACAATATTAATAATATTACCTATTAACCGTCCTTGTTGAAATATTATCTCTTTAGGTAAAATAGATTTTGTCCTGGTAAAAAAATTTTAATTTTTTTTTCATAGTTTTGCAGAATTATCTCTATTATCATCTATAATCTCCTGAAAATATTCATCCTTTTCTTTCTTAATTTTACTTACTATTTAATTTCGAATAAAATTTTTTTGTTTATATAATTTTAATATACTAGTCTCCGTTCGATTTTACCAATTTTAACTTTACTTCTACCCTTGACTTGTATCATGTAGTGTTGTTCTCTGTTTCTTTCTTCGTTCTTTTCATCAAGTGGATCTGATGATGCCTAGTATGGGCGAAACACGTGTAATCTTATTATTATTCCTATAGAAGTAAAGTAGTTTAAATAGACTTAAAAATTTCTTATAAATAATTATTAGTACAGGGAGGTCATTAAAAGACAAGAATATTAATGAAATTTAAAAAACTGTCTAATGTGACTTTTTTCAAACGAAAACTTTCTATTTTTAAATTCATTTTTATGGTACTTTAGTTCTATCCAAATTTTTCAGGATATTAGTAGGTGCATCTTTTAAATATAATTATAATTCTGTGCTTCAGATACTTTTTTCCCTAACTTATAACTAATATTTACTCATTTCCATATATAAAGTGTTACAATGAAATGCGGGAATCGGTTTATTGAAAGCAGGCTTTTAACACTTTTAAAATGTTGGCAACATTTTTATTTATTTATTTTTTAAATATACCTTTAGCAACATGGTATTGCCACTTTTAAATATAAATCAGCAACGACTTTGATAATTTAAACGTAATAGCCTGTGTATTATATATTTTTTAAATTCTATATAAAATTCTAGATGTATTTTATGCTTTATGCCTAAGCCTCACTGTTTTTGAGTTATTTTAGATTTTATATAAAGATCTCATTTGCAGGCTGTATGGCAGGCATATAATCATGAATTTCTTTGAAGGCTTTTAAATAAAAGCTTCTAACAAAACTATCCTTTTATCATTAAACTCTTCATGCTAATTTCCTTTTTTAAAATAAAAGCTTTTTGTACGAATTAAAGTTAGCTTTTTAAAAAAGAAACCTTCTTTATTGAACAATATTAATATAAAAGTATCAAAATAAAATGATAAAAATTAATTTTATAATATTTGTTGTATATAAAATTTTGTTTCCATTTTTTAGTAAAGAAATGCTCACATGAAATAGTTTAGTTGTTATCCTTATTTTAATTTTAAACACGAAAAAAAAAAACCTACTTTTTAGATTTTTGTTAATGTGTACATTTTGAGACTAAATTTTTGAGCACCCTTTATTTATTACTTATTACAATATTATTACAGTCGACTAGAGATGTTTATATCCGTATTAGAAGCTTCTGTTTAAACAAACTTCATGGTTAAACAATCCACGGATGCAGTTTTCACAACACCATTCTGTATAAATTTGCATATTTTTCCAATTTGATTTGCATAAATATACAGAGATCCTATGGCTCCTTTAACTGACCTTTAGTAGAGATAAATTGGAAAATTCATAGAAATATTTTATTATAGGAATGTATATGGCTCTCCATAGTTCATATATTCTTAATAAAAATAGCTGCAGCGTCGATATCTATCGGCATTTTTTATTAAACTGGAAGAGGCTCTTGTTGCCCTTATTGCATGATTTTGCATGCAGTTTTTAGGTTTAAATTGAACTAATGTTTTCACAATTATCTTTAACATGTAATTTTTATATCAAATTGCATTGAAAACTTTCAGGGTCAACCTGATAATGATAAAGATTTATCAAACGGTACAATTTAATATTCTCATATTGCATATCCGTTAAAATTAATAATCGTTAAACCGAACGAGACAAAAAAGGTAATGAGAAAACTACCAGTAGAAAATTCTCCACATAAATTTACAACAAAAATAAATTGTTTAGCCAATAAAAATTTTTGCTTAATAATAATAAAAACAGAATTATATATTAATTTTTATATTAACTTGTTATTAAACAATATTTCTTTTAAAGAAACCAAACACTTTTCTCGACAATTCGTGCGCACTTCTTGAAATGTACCTAATTGTAAGAATTTTCAGCAGCATTTCTTTACTAAAATAGAAAAGAAAATCTAAAACAGATTTATTTGAACTTCTGCTGTTTAATAGTCTGTTTTTGTATAATAGTTCGGTTGGAATTAAAAGCAAACAAAATTGGCACTTTATGACCTTATTAATACACCATATGATAAACCTACAGCGACCCTACTATAGTTTATTATTTAAGTATAATATACAGTGTGGTGACTTTAACTGGAATAAATTCAGTTAAAACTAATCAAAACTTATCTCGCAAAATTCCTGAGATCCGTCGATTTTTGTTTATTTTTTTTCACATTTCAAAATAGTTTTTGTATTTTTTCACCTACAGGGGGGTCCAAATTAACCCCAACTTTTTTTTTTCAAATGGAAAGCCACTTTTTTTAAATTCTCATTGAAAAGAGCCCTTTTTCTTGATTAAAATGCCTTATTTACTTTTGTGATTATTATTAAAGGAGAAATACGAAAAAAAACCATTAAATTATTAAAAGTTGCGTTTAATGTATAAGATGCTCAAAATGAGCACCATGTACTTGTTGGCAAAGCCCAAGACGATAATAAAATTCGTTTCTAACATTTTCTAACATTTCGTTTCTAACATTTTCTAAGACTTCTGGAGATATTTGTCGGATTTCTTGCCTAATACGTTCTTTGAGTTCGTCTAGGTTTCCTGGTTTGCTCATATAAATTTGACTTTTCAAATGTCCCTACAGAAAAAAATCAAGTGAGGTGAGATCGGGAGAAGGTGCCGGTCACTCGATTGCACCCCTTCTACCAATCCATCTGTTTGCAAAATTGTCATCTAAATACTGGTGTACATTACGGGCATAATGTGGGGGAGCACCATCTTGTTGCATCCAGATTCTTTCATCATACAAATCTGGATTGAACTGACTCGGATATAAGGCACGTAAGACTGGAACTAGTTCATGTTCAAGAAATTCTAGATATCTTTTCCCAGTTAAAGTATCATTGAAGAATATGGGCCCTATAATTTGCCTGCCAATTATGCCAGCCCAAACATTAGTTTTCTGGGGATATTGTGTATTAGTTTCCCTTACCCAGTGTGGGTTCTCGTCAAACCAGTAGCGACAGTTCTGCTTATTAACTTGACTATTTAGGGTGAATGTAGCCTCACCAGAAAAAAGGATCCACTCCGAAGATATGCGATTTTCGTCAATGGCGTTCATCATTAATTCACAGAACTGAACTCTGCGACCTGGATCGTCTTCCAATAACTCTTGAACGGGTTGCATTTTATAAGATCGTTTGTTTGCACTTTTCAAAATTTTTAGCACAGATTTATGAGGAATAGAGTTTTCGCGAGCTACTCTTCTGGCTGCAGTTACCGGATTTTCTTCCATCGCTAACAATACATTTAATTGGGTGTTTTCATCGATTTTAGAAGACCTTTGTCTTGAAACATTCCTCAAGTGCTCAACTTCTCGAAATCTGCTTTCAATTTTACTAACCGTACCTTGGTTAATAGGTAGCAAATCTGGATATTTCTGCCTGAATAAGTGGACAACTTCTAGCTGAGTACGACTTCTGTCCCCATAACCAATCATCATTAAGATTTCAATCTTGTGGGATTCGGATAAATAAGGCATTTTTTCAATATAAGTTAACTTATTTAACAACTGGTTGAAATTCAGTTTAACAGTGATACTACAACAATGTCAGGAAATGTCTCGATATTAATAAAATAAACAAACACGCCAAAAATTTACCAACACAAAATATTTCGAGACTTAATAATTTAATGGTTTTTATTTTTTTTTCGTATTTTTCCTTTAGATAATCACAAAAGTAAATAGGGCAATTTAATCAGGAAAAAGGGCTCTTTTCAATGAGAGTTTAAAAAAAGTGGCTTTCCGTTTGAAAAAAAAAGTTTGGGTTATTTTGGATCCCCCTGTTGACCATCTTGAAATGTGAAAAAAAATAAACAAAAATCGACGGGTCTCAGGAATTTTGCGAGATAAAATTTGATTAGTTTTAACTGAATTTATTCCAGTTAAAGTCACCACACTGTATACCTATTTAAAGTGTTCGCGAAATAAGTATACAACGCTTAACCACAAATTCCTCAGCTAAAAACTTAACGATTTAATATTAAAATGATTTTTTAGATTATGCCTAAATAGCTTTATTGATTTTTAACAAATTTGGTGTAGAGGATAACTATAAAATAATATATTTTGACAAAAGCGCCATCTTAGATTAATGCCCGGAAATTTCAAAAAGTTGGGTCTCATTAATAAATGGTTGTAGTTTTGTTACAACCTGTCTAAATGATTTAAATTGTTTTACAGATATTAGCTGAATTATAAAGCTTTAATTAACGAAAGACAAAAAACTTTCGTTAAAATTTCGTTCGACAAAATAAATTTAGTTGATGCTAAACCTTTTTAATAATTATTAAAGATACTTTGGGAAAAGTAAGGTTTGGAATTGAACAACGCAAAATATTTTTTTATATTTTGGCCTCCAAAAATTTTTATTGTCTGAATACAAATAGAGCTTATTGAGCGTATTTTAAAATTATTGTTTTATATTTTCCAATTATTGTTTTTGTTTCTTATCAAAATTAAGCAATATTATTTTGCTGAAAAGGTTGACATGCTACTTATGGATTGTGTGGAAAAATATGAGTGTCAGAATATATTTCAATAAATATTCAGACTGTAGGGTTTCAAACCATCCAACCTTTAAGGGCAACTTAAAAAAAAAAAACAGTTTAAAGCCAAACAATTATAAAGGAGACTTGTGAATGATCCCGAAACAAGCTGCAGACGTTTGGAATTCGAATTGGGGGCTTACAAAACTACCATAAATAACATTCTCCTATAGCAAATAGAGCAGTACTTCATTCCAATAAGCAGAAAGGAAGAGACATTCTAATTTCCAAGAGAGAACCAGCAAAATCAGCCGATTTAACGACTCTAGACTTTTTTTCTGAAGCGCTCCTTAGTCGAGAGTTCATGCTCTACTGAGGTTGAATCGTTACAAAAAATGTTTAATGCTGTATAAGAAGCAAAGTTGAAGTAAAATTATGCCCAAAGAAAAATTAATTTTTTTTCTTTGATACTATATTGACTTGGGACTTTATAATTTGGGTATATATAATATGACTTGGATTAAAGCTTTAATAAAGAGATAGCTTAAGCTTCCCTAGTATAGATGCTGTATTTTTTCTCCAAGATCGTAGGTCCTAGAGCTGATTACACAAATTACTTATTTGCGCCTATTTCTGATCCCTTATGTTTCGCTTTTCTCTCTTTTTAGTTTTCTGGCTGCCCTACCCTAAAAAACCCCAAAAAGCCGTCCTCCTATGCTTACAAAAAATGTTATATTTGAGGTTTTTATTGTTTTTGTATTTGACCATATTATGTAAATATTTTTAAATTGTTAGTTGAATTATATTATTTGGTATTTTCTGTTTTGAACAAACGCCGATAATAAATAAAAAAGTATCTGTTGCATTAAACCATAGGTTTAATAAAAAAAATGTAGAATACAATAAAAAATAAAACCCTTAAACAATTTTTTTATATTTATTTAGTGGTACTAATACATACTATGAAATCCTTTTATTTACATAAAATATTAGCCTTTTTATATTTTTTAATAATAATTTTAGAAAAAATTTTAGGAACTTTAGAATAATAAAATAAGCATTTAGACATTCTCATTTTTGAGTTTAGTGAAAACCGATTAATTATGCGCTAAGATATCAGCATTTCTTTCTAAAAAACGGCATAAGCAAAAAGAGGTATATGCAAAAAAAATAAAATAATGACAAAAAAGCTCTAAAATTAAGTTAAATTTAAGCAATTTGTAATAATTTGTAAGTATTTGTAAGGTGTAACAAAATTACAACCACTTTGTAAACAGCCCATCTTTTTCAGATATTCAGGCATTAATCCAAGATGATTTTATGTGGGTATTCTCCACTCGCAATTTGGTAAAAATCGGAAAAAGGTATTTGGACGCTACTTAAAAAAAACTATTTATTTTTAAAATCCAAGAGTGCCCTCGTCTAGCAGTCAAACGATTGCATAAGCAAGTTGGCCTAAATCGCTCTATTTTTAATGAAGGAATTTGTGGTTAAGCATTGCACACTCATTTCGCAGACGCCCTGAATATTTAAATATATTTTACAATGTATTGATCTAAGAACATAGAAAAACATAAAAAAAAACATTTTAACATGAAGCATTTCAGTTTTTATATGTCCACTATTGGAACAGTCTAAAAATACTTTTGGTTGACCTTAATAGCATCGTATTAAATATTAAAGAATAAGCAAAGGGAATTTTTATGATTTATATTATTAAAATTAGTGCCCTATTTTGTTGAATATAACGTCATTACTTCAATAAATATCAATTAAGTAAATACTATTTAATAGGGTAATTTATTGAATAGAGCATGAAAATAGACTTATTTACGTATTTCGAAGGATTATGAACTTAAGTCATTAACGATACCTTGCGGTATATTTAATTAAATATAAGTCTAATAATTCTCTTAAATACAATAAGGTGCTTGGGGTATATTAGATCTTTTTACATACTCAGAAGCTGAGATTTTATCTATCGACTTATGAGATCTTTTTTTTTTTAGTATCTTACCTATGTTTATTTTTAATTGAATAAGAAAAAATAACTGCTATCTGATAACACACCAGATGATATAAGGATGTCTTGTTTTTCAAAATCCTAAGTTAATTCTGCTAATTACCCAAATTATCAGATTTCGCCTATACATTTCCGTCATGTCCTGTAATAGCGGCCTAGCTATTACATCTTGAGCCGATAATGTAATAATGGTAATATAATTTACAAATCAAATATCTTGCGTATAGTTTGGTTTTTCTGTATTAATTGATACCCAAATTACAATAATTACTAAAATTGCTTTTTAATATTCTTGCTTAGGCTAGCACATTTCAACAGAACACTTCTAGTTAAATTATTTCATCAATAGTGACAGTGAACTTGTATATCATAATAGCTAAATATACGTGTATTTAATTCATCTTAATAATTATCTACATAAGATAAAATAACTGATACCGCTGTTTCTAAGATAAGATGAAGAATTTATATTAAAATTAAAATAATTGACAAAGAAGCTGTAATTAAAGTATTTGAGTTTCATATTAATGTAACTATGAGATGTACTGCAATTTTATTTGCAGTTAAAACAAAATGGTAAAATAATATCTATTCTTATTTCTAAACGCATAGAAAGAAATTGTTGCTTACATTTTGCCTAGATGCAAATAATTAAACAAGTTTGTCAATTCAAAAGCTTGACAGCTGATGCTGTGGTAGTTAACAAAGAAATCTTTACACAGGTTTATTTGTAGCAAGAACAAGTCAGTTTTTAAAGAGAATTCACTCGTTAAAATAATAAATAAAATCTCTAATAGTCTACATATTAAATTACCATAGCTTAAAACAAAACCTTTACATGAATTTAATATTAATGAAATTTAATCAAAAATGCTTAGATTACATCTAAAATTAATCAAGCTGTAGCAGATTTTCTTAAGACTGATCTATTTATCTTGTGCAAAGAGTATTCAGATATATTCGAATTAAAAACAGATAAGTTAACCGAAAATAATTTTTGTCTACATAATCTTGCTAAGTCATATTATTATAAAACTTGTTTAAGTCTTCATGTAAATTAGGATTAAAAACTGAATTAAAACTGATTGATATCCGTAAAATTGATTTAAACAATTTATAATGTACCTTGCAGAGTTGAAGGAATAGAAACTAACTTTTGACAGATCGAGACTCTGAAGACTCTCGAGAAGTTGACAAATAAAATCTCAGCTTATAGGTATATAAAAAAAATCTATTACACCTAAAATAATTTATTGTATTTAGATGAATTAAATATAATGAAATGTATCGTTAAAGATTTAAGTTCACATTTCTTTTAAATGCGTAAACAGGTCTACTTTCGTTGGGCAGGTATAGGAAAGGAGTTTGAATTTACCTAGCTCTCGGCATTTTTGATTAAACTAGACTATGAGCTCCTCCTTTCGATGATTTTTCAAAAATTGTTTTTTTTTATTTAGGTTTAAATTTTATATATTTTTGTTGTTATTATTACTTCCTTTATAAACGTTTATTATTAGGATACATCAAATATTTAGAAGGTCAAGCAGTTAATATTAAAAACAACAAAATATAATTTAAATGATTTAAAAAATTACAAAACAATTATTTTTCTTACAGATTGATGCTGGCGAGTTGTTAAACAATACATTTTCCATATTTTATATTGTCAAAAACAAAATACGTTTTACTAAAATAGCTTTTATGCCTGTTATTCAACTAAAACTATTCATATCTATGGCTAATAAACAATTATTCCGTGTAACAAAAGAGGGGCACACCATCTTGAGGAGGCTATAAATTTCCTGAGTAACGCAATTTGAGGCGCCATTAAGTCGCTTTCAGGAATCAAGGCTCATTTGAGAGAGGACCGAATTGGACACTTACCACCAAATTACTTTAGTAAGGATTTATTTGGGGTTAATAGCTCAATTATCGATTATCGAATAAGGGGCGTGTTTAGTTTAAGAGAGATTGAATCTTATGTTCCATCGAATTTAAATCGTTTTTACATTTAGTTTTTTGTACAAGGTGCTTAAATAAACAAATTTTGTTTGATTTTACCCTTTGTGCCATAAATATTTTCCCAAACCATAATTTTATCACCAACATTCTGAACAAACACGTTGCCTAAAAAACAACAAACACTGTTATGAATAATTTCCGTCAGTACCCCTCATAAATCGGCGATTTTTTAAATTACCAAACTTTCAATATTCAAATTCATTTGTTTTTCGGTTCACATATCCATCCGATCGGCCCATCAGGCATATTGAATAATATGGAAAAATGCACTATTTTTCTGTAATAAACAAAGCACACGAAGTGCAGGTTCAAATAAAAAACTCTTTTCATTGCCATCCTAAATGGTTTGAATAAATATTTGATTTGCGCGATGAAATGTTCACGTTTTTATAATATAATAGTTTTGTTTAAAGTTTAATTTTGTGCTTGTTTGCAATTAAATGGCTTAAAGTCGTAAAGTTATTTACTTGTTTGTTTAGTTTAAGGTAAACATTTTTTTTTGCCGTTTTTGCCTGTTGTTTTCTTAAGCAAAATTACGCTACTGATGATAAAATTAACAGTGTTTGGACTTTAAATATTTAGGATATATATAGTTAAGGTTGGGGGTTTGAGTTGGGTTGGATAATTTATAATTTCTATAAAAATATTTATTTAACGAAACTAATTTTTTTTACAAATATCTTAATATTTCACCTAATTATATGTGCTAGTTTGACTTTAACTATGATATTTCCTAGACTTAATTATTTATTATACTGTAACGATATTAGAAACATTGAGAAACCATTGAGAGACATTGATTGATTGAAAACATTGAGAAACATTTATTCTGCGTCATTTCGGAATGACACAAGTGGCAAACCGCACGACGTCTCGAAGGTTAACGAGAATCTTCCGAAACAGCGTTCTGCCGAGTATATAAGGAGTCGCATCGCCGATAGTTATTCGTGAAGTAAAGTTCGGAAAACTATATAGAAATTCAAATAGTTGTAAATAAATATCTCTAGTAGTTGATTGTATTTTTGTAATGAAGTGTATAAATAAATTACTTGACTATTTTGATTGTTTTAATTCAGACTTAACGAACGGGAAAAACGTTCCAGGACAATATCATCAACTTGCAAATTTTTATATAAATGTAATTTAGCACTCATGTAGCATAATCATTTTAAATATTATAAGTAGTTTATTAATGATGTCTATCATGGAGTTCATTTGCTTCTATAGTGCCTTGAGATTGAGCGGTGAGTAGTTCTTATCCATGTTGACAATTACCATGTGTAGCCTAGAGGTTTGCTCCTTGGTGCAGAAAAATGTTTCCAATTCAGTAACTTGTCGACAATGTAGATTGCTAATTAGCCCTCTTGCCCTTATTTGCTTGGTAAACTAATTCTAATGGTAGAAGGATTTTGATGGTGGGTGAATTTTTGTCATCAAGATACTTGTCAGTCTTTAATCAGCCTCTAGTTCCATATTAGTCCACATGAGTAACGTAGGTGTTTATTGCTTCGATAAGATTACCGGCAACTAGTTCAGATTTCAGTAGCTCTTTTATTCTTCTTGTATGTTGTTTTTCTTTTCTAGTTTTCAGTTTTTTCTATTCTAAAAGTCTGGCTTGCTGACATCCTAGATACTTAAAAGTTTTACCACTTCCATAGTTGTATGATGTCATCATTTAGTAGCACTGTATCTAGGACAATAATTTTCCTCTTTTTGATGTTTAACCTTGTACACTTCTCCAATCCAAACTCTATATGTATGTCACTTGAAAATTGTGTGATATTTAATAAGTGCTGCATTGGTTTTTCAATTTCAGCATATAGTTTGATATTATCCATATAGAAAAGGTGGAAGAGTGTGAAGATTGCATTCATGTTGCCTTTGATTTTAAAGTTGTAATTGGTCTTATCTAAGATGGAAGATAGTGGAATCACAGCGAAACAGAACTATATTAAAGAGAGGAAGTGACTCTGGTAGATTCCTCTACGAATTGAAATCTCGTTAGTACTTACACAGTTACTATTGAGTTGCAGATATAAGTTTGTTCGCTACTGCTTTATTTATGTCGTAAGGAAGGAAATAATAGTTTACTGTATTCCGTAGATTTGTAAAACCTACTTAAACCAGAAATGTCGGACTCTGTCAAATGGCTTCTTGTAGTCGACAAAGACAGTTGTAAATAAGTCTCTGGCAGGAGATTGAATCTATAATTAGTTCTTCTTTGCATCCTTGAAGGCCTTTGCCTTACAGCCTTTTTGTTCTTCAGCCAATATCTTAGTTTGATCTAAATATTCTTCATAATACATGATGTTAGTGTCTTATACAATATTGGTAAACAGGTTATTGGCCTGAATAGAAAAGGATCTTGCATTTAATTGCTTTTTGGTACCATACATTATGTAGAACCAAGTATTAGAAATGTAGCAGTATCCTCTGGGTAGTGAAATCCTTAATATTCCTAATATTTCTTATATTAATTTTAATGTAAAAAAGTGAACGTTTTAAAGCAGACATTTTGGATATTGTCAACTTCCAGTGCTTTCCAGGATTATAATGCTTTCCTGGTCTTTACAACATATGTTACTTGTGTAGTTTCCAAGAATTTTATTTACTTTTGGAATTTTATTGCTTACCTTTGTAGGGGAAATATATTTTTAAAGACACAAAGATTTTTTTAAGATACGTTGTTTTTAACTTTAATTTTATTTAATTTTTTCTAATATCTTTTACAAAATTATTAATTTTTTATTACCCTAAAGTTGCAGAATAACAATTATGCAGAATAAAAAATATTAAGAGTTATGAAAAATATATTAGTTTTTTAAAACTATGAATTACATGACAATTTGCGCAAATAATTATATTTAAAATAAAATAAATTTTTTAAACTTTAGGTGTGCGTCATTGAGCAATGAAATTTCAAA
Organism: Anthonomus grandis grandis; assembly: GCF_022605725.1. Classification (NCBI taxonomy): domain Eukaryota; kingdom Metazoa; phylum Arthropoda; class Insecta; order Coleoptera; family Curculionidae; genus Anthonomus; species Anthonomus grandis. Next base: position 12,789,403 of record NC_065558.1, read on the forward strand.
CATTTTACTGTATCACTTAGCAAAAAATTGCTTTTAAAGTATAAAAATATTTATCACTCGACAATTCAAGTTTATGTTCACTAAAGTAGTTCATGTTCATGGAGAGTTCATTATTTTTGTGGTTTTATTTTCTTTCGATTTAATACAAAAATAGATTATTCTATTCCGGAAAGACTAGAAAATATTCAATAGTATTTCATAAATAATCAAAGCATAAAAGGAAAAAACTCTAGCAGGGTTAAAAAACGATAACAATTAATAATAACAATCAAGAAAGCTCATTTCATCGAAATACCATAATGTAGGTTCCGCTATATCATCGGTCCCTGCCCAATTTTTTTACTATCCTCTATTCCCTTTAACTCTTTTCGGAAATTGGTACGTAATGAGTTAAACTTTTTTACTAATTGACCGTTATCTATACGTCAGGATATTTCTTTCTGTATTTGCGAAGTAACTGGCCATACTATTCATTTTTCTTTTATCGATTACTATAATCCTCTTCACAGTCATCTTCACAAATTTGACGAGCTACAATACCGCAAACGCTCGACACAGAACTGATTAATTATTGTGTAAACTGTTTTTTCAGGTTGCGCAATAAATATCACGGCGAGTTTGATTTGGTCAATAATATTGCGCGATATAAAATATTGTGCAATAATATTGATAGTCTAGGGGCCGCCTTAGACTTCTAAATACTTGTATATTCGAGTAGAATGCAAAGCCGCATTTAATGTTGGGGTAGTGGAAATAGTAGATTTTCGTTATGGAGAATATGATAAGGCTGTTTTACGGTTAAAACTGCCAGGAAAAAAGGATGCTGATTCAACCTTTAATGACTTTAATTTTAAGTGTAATGAATGGATTAAAACCTTTTCAGCTTTGACATAATTACAGTGGGTAGATAAATTTAAAATTTAAAAATTACCTTTACCAAAATTACAAAAACTTTTATTTCAAAAGAGATATGCATTCTATCATATCAATTTTAACAAAATTATCCAAGAAGGACAGTCTCCTAAAACCAAGAATAAAGAATGCGGGGCTTCCGTTTATTTATTTATTAAAAAATAATAATAAAAACACCATAAATAATGACGTGCCTTTAAAAGAAGAAAAAATTGGAAGTATTATGGGAAAACTATATATAAAAAAATATATGAAATAAATAGAGACCAACCGAAAACATCTTCTAAAATTAGTGTTTTATGATACAGGGAGTGTTTAATATTCCGAAACAGAAAAGATTAAAGTTTTTTCATCATATTGTTTTTAGATTGAAATAAAAATAATAATAAGAAATTTGAGGTAATGCATGTTATACTTTAATCAAAATCAGTTAAATTAGAGATAGTTAAAGAACGACTCTTTTAGATTAAAGAGGCACACGAATTGATTATCACAATCCTCTCTGAACTATGTAAGGTGTATTCAATGAAAAAATAGCAACTGTCACTTTTTTCTATAAAAATGCCAAAAATATTTGACAGGTAGGTAAAACAGGACAATTCGAAATTCAAAGTAATAGGCCAGCTAAGAGGCGATATTCCCTGACAGCAAATATTATATTAAATACTCTTAATGTCAAAATACATCTTTTTTCCAAATAAACAAATAATTAAGTACATAATTTACATTTTTTTTCCTAAATTAACCTGATAACCGCATAATAGATAGTTGTATTTAACATTTCAATAAGCCAAAAAATACTGGGTTCTAAATTATGTGTGGCAGTCTATTAGATTTAGCGGGTTTACGCTGTACTTGAATATATTCCTTAGCATCCTTTTTTCCTGGCAGTTTTAACCGTAAAACAACCTTATCATATTCTTTATAACGAGAATCTACTATATCCACTACCCCAACAATTAATGCTGCTTGTTGCCAAGAAATGTTTAAGTTCTTCAATATTTTAACAAATTTTAAATCACGAAAACAAATAATATAAAGACAAAAACTAATGACCCCTACACCGATAACAGCACTAAAATATTTAAGGTTAAGTGTTGCAGTCTATTAGATTAATCGGCTTTGCATCAGAAACATCATCAGAGTAGTGCGTTGTAATAAACTAGAATTAGAATTGACCAATCACAATCAATCACAATCGAGGAAAACTTGCTGGCGTTGTGCAGTATTAGGTTTTGGAAATACGCCCTCCGGTAGGTTGTTTATTCAATGGTAAATATTATTTAGACTATTCTAAGGTCCTTAAAATGCATTTCAATGTTTGTAACATGATAAAGGAAAATTTTTATTAAAACATATTATATGTGCGTATAATAATGCATTTCTTTATTTTCGAAAATGGCTTAATAATCTTGCAAGTGGAATAGGATATTTTTAAATTAGTTTTCTTGTGTAGCTCTATGTGAACATTCTTATTTTAAATGCTAAAATTCACAGATCTTTTGAACTAATCCTATTTTTGCTATAGATAATGCTCTATTATTTTTTATTAATTAAAATAAATTCTTGACTAAAATAAATTCTAATTTCAATTAAACATAATTAAATATACTGTGCAAGAAAATACACAACCCCGTTCTCCCCTATAACTAAAGTTTTAATTCATTTTCAATTACCGATAGAAAAGCAAACCTAAAACAATCAACTCGATCATCACAAACACTCTTGAATATCTCAAAAATAAATTAAAGACGCATGTGCATCCCGTGCGTCCAACATTAGGGCTCCATATTTCCCGGTTTCTCCAGTTTCAGTACGCGGGAAACGACGCCGCGACGCCCGGCGTCCGATTTACGGTGGAGAGAGAGCGCACAAAGATCGCGTGATACGCAAAAATAGAAAAACTTTTAAAATTGCTTTTATTGTGATGTGAATAAAACAATATGACAAAAATACTTATTATTGTATTAAAAATTATTTTAAAATAACGTGCTAAGGATACTACATATCAAATGCGGGTTAAATGTTTAAGGGGAATTTAATGTGAGGATAAGTGAAAAGTTAGGTAAGGTTGCATAAAGCTGTTTGTTAAAAAATAATAAAAAATTAAAATTTATTGGATTTTCCGTAACGCTAACTGAAAGTTGAAAAGTGATCGCAAAGACTTTCGGCATGGCAAATATTTGTCTTTTTAAGTGCGCCAAAATGGTTTTGCCTTTTCAGCGTTTCCTCACTGAAAATGTAGGATTTTTACGATGCAAAGTTTTAGAGGAGATAGTTACGGGATAAGTAGTTTAATAAAGTTTCTTTGTAAATATTGCTGATTCAGCACTCTACAAATAAAAGCCATATTGAATAAATAAAATAGTTTTGTATACGATTTTTACAGGATGTCGCTAGTCAAGAGAAAAATATACAAGATCGTTTAAATTAGGCCAAAGTTGCATACTTTGATGATTAATAACTAATTCAATTATTATGATAATTTTTTTAAATTTTAATCAATTTTTTTTGCATTTCAAATTTTAGGTTTTTCCTTAATTGAAAAATATTTTGATAAAATTGAAATATATATTTTTTACTTTAGCATATGTATGATTTTCTAATTAATTAATTTATTTTCTATTAGTCACTGTGATATAATTATGAGAATGTAAATACTTAAATTATTCTCCTAGTTTTTGTACTATTTTATTCGTATATTGTAGTTAAAAATTGATTAGTAATGTTTATTTAGGTATTTACTTGGGATAAGCTTAATATTTGCTTCTTTAGTGTCTAGTTTTTGAGTAATTCATCTTGTTTGAGAGCCCCATTTCAGGTTATTTAGGTTATATTATTGTAAATGTCTCTATTTTACATTTTCTAGAATGTATATACTTGCTTGCTTTGACTATCATTATTCTCTTAAAATTATTGGTCTCTTTCGGCAAAAACAATTAAAAAAAATCTAAATATTTCTAAATTGTTCCATGGGACTTTTAAAAGGATGCGTTTCATGACATTTTATTCAGTTTTAATTGTTTAGTCAGTTTTTACCTTGGCAACAATTAAACGACATTCAACGCGAGTTACTTTAGGATTTTTGACGTTCCAATAACAGTGTGTTCCTGAATTTCCTTACAATAATATTATTTTTTTAAAAATTGCCTATAACTTCGAAAACAATTTATTACATATAAGAAGATTATTATAATTATTTCGCTTGATGCATAATTCTTGAATATATGATACATAGTATTATAATATAAAATAGAAATTGCAAGCTCTATCGCAATTTTCCTTAAAGTTCTTTTTTTTTTTCTTTAGAAATAAATCAAAATTTATATCATATATGGGCTTATGGGCTTATTATTGAATTGCGACCACCTGGTCGCAATTTAATAATAAGCAGTTAATAATAAGCAATTTAAGTTTAATAACAAACAATTTAATAATTTTTTTTCCTAAAGCCCACCTAAGACTTAGGATAAGTCAGAATAACTCTATTTATATTTTTTAGTTGATGAAATAAATACTGAAACAAGCATGCATTACAGTTTTCAACAATTATTGAATTTTAATTTTCAGATTTTCCTGTAAATATGATATTCTTAAGTGCAACCAATATAATATCATTTTTAAGGATCGCAGGTTATATAAAATAAGTACATTAAATTATCATAAAACATTTAAAAATATAAAAACTAGTTACAATTATAAAAATGTATTGCGAAAAAAACTGACAGATTGATTACATGCGTTTTGTTCTTTTTTCTCTTTATTTTAAGCTACTTTTAATTTAATTTAAAGCTTTATTCAGAAGTTTTACATGTATATAGTCTAAATTGGGTAGCACAAGAATATTACATTAAGTCAGAATATAAGTTATAAGTATCACATTTAGATTTTTGAACTAATACCCGGGGTTCTCATTTTATAAAAGAAATACTAATTAATAATTTTTTTATATCTATAATCCTATCTATAAAATTTCGAGAATGTTCAAATATCCTTTTTTTAAGTTTTCCCTTATTTCTCTAATAAATAAATTGAATTTATTATTAAAAAATTTGGGGAAAATAAAGCATGAACTTTTGGCTTTATTATTATGTTTTATTATTTTTGACAAAAATTAAAAAAAACAAAGTCATAGTGTCACAGTTTTAATTGTTTGTTACTTGTTATGCTCAAATTAAAGCATTATCAGGCCTAAAATGTTAATAAAATTATGCTATGTAATATAGTTAAAATTTTTAAAAAATGCCACTACAAACATCAAACATATATATTTCGTATGAGTTACCAATATTAAAAAAATTATTTTTTTTTGAAAACTATTTTAGCTATTCCTTAAAAACACGTATTAAAACGCTTCGGCTTATGGGCGTCCTTTAAAAAATCAGACGTTTTTCCTCCTGTTCTAATACATAAGAAAAGCGAATCAGATTGGTGTAAATTTACATTTTCAAATAAATCTTACCTAAACCAAGTGAAATATATCCAATAATTCTTTCGCTTCTATATAGAAAATGGAACTTTTGGTGATAAGAGTTTTGGTTTTGGTGAGCTCTTCTTTTCTCGGATTTACCATATAAAAAGATAAATTTGCCCAATTTTACAGGTCGCTGCCGACACGTTTCGGCTTATTGGCTTCGTTAAGGTGAGGTTATCAAGAGAAGAAAATTCAATAAATCCAATTTTGCATAGGAGTTAAATATTCATAGATATGTGAAATATCTGAAATAATTTTTCTGATTTTATATAGAGAGTTTAAATATTTACCATAAAATGCTTGCTTTACATGTAAAAATATTTAAATTTGCCCAATTTTTTAGGACAAGTAATAAAGTTTATTTTTTGTTTTTTTATTATTTTCGAAATCATATGTTTGACACTCTGCTTGAAAATCAAAAATATTGGTGCCGATACGATTCTTCTTCTTGATTTTGTTAGGGCAAGGTTATTAAGAAAAGAAATAATAACAAAATATTAAATTAAAAAAAAAAAATTATAATTATATAGATCCAATTTTGCATGTGAGTTTGTATATTTTCAGTATGTGTGAAATATCTTAAGATTTCTCTTTAAATGTGATCTCTCTAAAAGTGACATTTTCTTACTTCTAAGAAGAAAATTGAGATTTTCCCTATAAAATGCTTGATTTTTATTTAATGTACTAAAGATGTATAAATAATTTTTAGTTTTGTCTTAACTTTTTTTAAAAAGGTTTTTCGAATTAAATGCTTCTTAACATATTAAAAAGACGTTTTAGGATATTTCTGAAAAAGCATATTAAAGATGCTCCTCGACACACTTCTGCTTATTGGCTTCGTTAGGATGAGGCAACTAGGAAATGAAGATTTAAAAAAGTAAAAAAGGCGTAGAATAGGCTTTTCCTTCCTTTTTTAACGCATTATATGTGAAGGAAAAATTAAATCGGTTCAATTTTTAATATCAATAAATTTTTTCTAAGCGAATAAAAATATGCGCCATAACTTCTCAATTTTTCTATAGGAAATTTTCAGCTTGTTATTTTCATTTGACATGTTATATGCAAAAATAATTCTCTAAAATCAACCTTTTTAGTATAAGATGTATAGTGCTTCTAATAATGCTATATTAAAAACTTTTTCTTTTAACTTTTCCAATAGAGCATTTCTAAATATTTTTTTATTTAAATAAAAAAGGTTATTGGTTTTGGGATTAGGCCCAAGAAATTGAATTATTACTATTATAATAAGGTTTTCGAGCGGCGATCCGATTACATGGATTACGTGCGAAGTTTCTCATAGGAATCAAGAAATACCATTTTTCGTTCCTTTTCTCGAATTCTGTGAAAGATTCAATCTATAAAATGTTTGCATTCATGAATAACCTGAATTATTCTATATGACAAGTTTTATTATATGTAGTACCTAACTTAATTTTATTACAATGGGTTTTAGTGACATTAAAATTTCAGAAAATATTTATACTTAACAATATTAAATTTTATTGTATTGGAAAAAGGAAAAAAATTATGTGTCTCAAATTTTATATTAAAAACTTAAAAAAAATATTCAAGAAATGTAGATTACAAAAGACCAATTAATTTTAGGCTAATAATTATTATAAATAACGTGCAATTATATGTATAAATAAGTTACGTTAGAACGGTATATATCATTTTAAAAAATAAAATTAAATTAATGTTAAAAACTGTGATACTACATACTTGTTTCAGTACTTATTCAATTCAATATAAAAATATGAATAAAGTTATCCTGAGTTTGCCTAAGTCTCAAGAGGGCTTTAAGAAAAAACTTTTTCAAGTTTTTATTAAATTGCGACTAAGTCCATAAGCTCATGTATGAGTTATATATAGATTTTCTTATGGAAAGAGAAGGGAAAAAAAAAGAAGCTGGAATTTGCAATTCCTATTTTATACATAAGAATGTGTTTCATATATTTAAAGGTAATTCATTAAACAAATAAAAATATTTTTCAAATTCAGTCTATTATTGCTTGAATACAAACTCCCTAGCAACAAATTGAGATAAAGTAATGTCTAAGCATTTAAAATATCTTTGGGGATCTCTAGGGTTATATTTATTATTATTAGTGATTTATTAATATTATCATTTTATAGTTTGGATTTTTGTAGGTTTTAGGGATCAATAAAATAAAAGTCCGAGTCTATTTAAATTTGCCGACGTTTCGCAAAATATATTTGCATCCTCAGGACGCTAAAATACAATAATTAAGATAACAAAAAAAAAGTGTTTGTACAGGTAAAACTTAATTATAATTAAAATAAAATAATGATTTCCCTAATTTTGATACAACCAACATTAGACACACCTGATACAAACGAGAGAAGAAAAAAAAGGGACGGATATAACAACAATGAGAAAAAAAAACTATACTAACAATTCAGTATGTTGGACTTAAGTCAAAAAAAAATAATAAAAATTAATATTTATACGGAAAATTTTTTTTAGGTACGTGACACTAGACAATACAAGGATATATACAATACTGTCAATACTTAAAATATAAAAAAGTGCAGATATATTTTGTGAAACGTCGGCAAATTTAAATAGGCTTGGACTTTTATTTTATTGATCCCTAAACCCAGTAATAATCCAAACGATATAATCTTATTTGGATCATTAAATTATAAAAAAATATATTTTATATAAAAAAATTATTTTATTAATAACAAAACTAAAAAAAATAATAATAATCATAAAAATAAAAATAATAAGAAGTAACTCATCATATAATAATACAAGTGAGATCGGAGAACATCAGAGAATCAGAAATCTGTGTGGCATATGTAGATTACACAAAGGCTTTCGATTCCGTAACTTGCTCGTGGCTTTTAAAAGTCCTAGACATTTTGAAGGTAGATCCTCAAATAACAGATTTTTTTAAAACCACAATAGCAAACTAATAAACTCAAATTATCATCACATATTAAAGTGTCTACTTGTGTCAATAATAAATTGATTAACTAAAACTAATAAAATAGCAATAAAGAAAGAATTATATCAAAGTAATACCTTTAGGGCACTGTGGTTTTGTCTATCTCTAAACACAATCTTAAAGGAATTGAATCGACACCATTAATAGAGAAGACACTTCATTTAAGCTAAATTATCTTTTTTATATGAATGATATAAAATTATATGCACTAAGCAAAAACCAATTTCAAAATAAACAAATTTTTAAAATGAGTACTTATTTTCGAATGACGTTCGGATTTGAAAAATGTATGGCTGTAATAATTTAAAAGGACAAACTATTTGAACATGAACCGTTTAGCATAAATCAGAACCTAAAAATATCAGTGATAAATCCTCACAAATATCTAGGCATATTACACACGAACAAGATCGACTAAAAGCACATGAAGCAACAACTATAACAATAATTAGAAACTCGACTTACGTCGATAGTGAAAATAAAACTAAATTTTAAAAAGCTCTATAAAGCCATCAACACGTATGCAATTCTCTGCATAGCAATCTCCTTTCGGGTAGTAACCTGTTTTACCACTGACTTAGAGAGCTTCTTCGTCTTTGCGTATCATCTCCTATCGGAGGTTGAATATAATTATCGTTATACTTATTTCATTTACCAATTCCCCTTCTTCCCTTTATCTTTCCTTGCATAATTATTCTAAGCATCTCTAAGCGCTGATCTTTCATTTTATATTGTAATTTTCTTGCATTTATCGAAGTATTTCTATGTTTAATGCTTTTTCTGTCTATAATATTCTGATAATATTCCTTTTATAACACCGCATTTTGAACGAGTGCAGTTCTATATTTGTTCTTATGTAAGTGTCCACCGTTCCATTTGCTGTCTATTTTATTGTCTACCATTACTTTTCCGGCATCGGGCCATTGTTACGTCGTAATGCCTAGTATACCTATATATAGTTGGTCTATTTATTTAATTGCATTTTTCCAGATTGGTATTAACTCCTAACATTCCAAGTCGCTATTAGCAGAAAAATAAGAACAACTCTGAATTTAGAATGAGCCATTCAAGGTCCACATTCTACTAAAAGAGTTTAGTGGAAGAGGAGCGGCAGATGTTAAACAACTCTGCAATCATCAAATTTAACAAGTAAAACACCATTTTGACAATAAAACCGGCACCCACTGATGTAATTAAGAAAGTCGACAAAAAACTAATACCATTAAATCTATATAACAGAGATCATTCGAAGGTTCACTATTCTTAGAGACAGAAGATATTGAACCTATCGTAAACACAGTCTAAAGGAACAAATCAATAATGATAAGTATGTAAAATATGTAATCGAAGCCTTGAAACCATAGACCACATAACATCATCTTGTATCGAAATATCGAAATACATACTACCTTACCAGACACAACCATGAAACATCCATGCTATATTTGAAACTCTTAAAACTATACGAATTTAGTACACCGAATCTACTAGGGTATTATAAGTTAAATGTAAGACTCGTCTCTATAAGACATCAAATGCAAGGAAAAACTTGAAGCAGCAATAAATTGTAAGGGTATTTGTTCTTTAACCCTAGTTTATGATATAAAGTGCTTACCTTAAACAACAACAAACGGTCTTAACATTTTCAATAAATTCTTCTACTTCAAGAACTCTGAGAAATAATTATAATAATATTAATGCCAATAAATTTAACAATACAAAATCGTAAATATACTAAAGTTTAATAATTATTCTTTAATAACAAAATAAAAATATTGCAACATTAAGAGTTTTAGATTTTAAATGGAAAAAATATATTAAAAATGTAAATACTTACACGCAAGTACTTATGATAATTGACGTAAAGAAAAATGACACAAAAGTAAAAAAAATATTTTTAAGGATTCCAAATGTTATGTTATTCCAAATACTGTGTTATTTAAACTTATTCCATTGTAACTAAAAACTCCTAAAAAGATTAGGCCCATTTCAAAAAATTCACATATCTCGTCTTTTCCCAAGCAAGTATGATGGTTTTTAAACATGCGCCTTTTGCGCTTAGCACAGTATACATCTATTTAATTATGTCATATATTTATTTATATAAGTCGAGTTGTAAAAAATACTTCACCGGGATAATAAACTATTATAATAAATAAATACAGTCTGTTATTAAATCGTTGCAATAGGAGACATGTCGGCTACAACACTCCATCAACAGGTAAGTAATTATTTATAATTTAATTTATTCAAATACATCGGATTTGGGCGATAAAGTAAATAGCGCCTGAGAACTATTAACGTTATGAGGTATTTCTTTAATATCATGCAGAATTAGATCTTAATTTTATTGATATCGGTAACCAAACCATTTGTCACAAAGGTCACATGATTTATTTGCAATTTTTCTTTTATGTTTATGAGTGGCCGTCCTTGTCGGGCCAGCACGTCTTGATTCGCCTTTTTACTATTTACGTTTATTTAATAATTGTAGATCTCAAAAAAACTCAAAAGAATAATAAAATACTTAACTGCAGCATCATACTTTTTATTATTAAAAAATTCTTAAAATTAACGTTGTACTCTCTTTTCATATTCAGTGGATAGGATACAACTATTTAAAATTAAAACTATTTTATTTAATTAAAAATACTTCAAAACTATTTTATAAGACTAAAACTAGTTTTAATCTTCTCCCGAAGATACTAACATCGTTAGCAAAATACGTATCGAGAGTAAAAATAAAAAATTTTGGTTAATGGTAAAAGTGTCTCGTAATTGTACCAATATTTCGAAAAATAAAATACTGCTCCCACCAAAAAAGTAACACAAAGTTCTTGGAATTCCATCTAAAAAGGAAGAGTGTATACAATAATAAAGAACAAATTGTTTGATTTTTTTTATAAGCTTATATGTTAAACTTAATTTACTTTCAAAACATTTTTTTTGAAAGTATGTAATAAAACTGTATATTTCTTCTGTAATATTAGCAAATATTTAATAGTGATAACTCTTGTTAACGTATCTCAGAATTATACAAAAATCTTAAACTCTACAGACGCATCTGAATTAAATTAATTAAAATATCACTTTCCACATTACTAAAAACAATTTTAAAAAAATCAAAAATTAAATAAATATAAGTGCTGCAACAAAAAATCGATGAATTGCAATAACCCAAAAACCTAAATAGTTTAGTGGAGGATGACCGAAGCATTTTTAGTTACCCATTGACATATTAACTCCACTGCAAGTATGGACTACTTCTTCAACTTCAAAAACTTAAAATATTGAAATGGATCTCTTTGGCTTAGAATGGCAGTATGGCTTATAACTAAAAAAATTAAAGATGAAACTCTACTAAACATTTGTAATCCAAGGCAATTAAATTAATTATTTTTTTATTTATCCTTTTATTACATAAGCATTAAAAACAATAATATGTGCATGATAGCTACAAAGATTATGTACCGAGTTAAAAAACTGAACATTGCTTTATTCAGCATTGAATTTGAAAGCACACTAGTAATAAATTAAAATCTTTAAAGACATTCATATACTGTTTTTTCAAACTTAACTTCCCTTAGCCTTTTATTGCATATAAATTTACTAGCAATTAATTAGTGTGTTCATAGTATCTTTAAAGATTATGCTTGTTAATAATAATACTCATGTATTATGTAATAATATTAATATTGTAGGTATCTATATAATTGAATTTAATAATTACAAATAAAAAATACATTGTAAATATACTAAAGCTAAAAGAAATATTTTTTAAATTTAATAAATTATTTTAAAATGAAAAAAGAATTTAAAACGCAAAAAGTGGATTCAAAAATGAAAAAAATAAAATATTAGTGTTTCCAAAGATTATTATAATAATGATAAAATAAAATTCAAAAATCAATTTTTTTTTAACTAAGGGTATAATAAAATGTATAAAATTAAAATGTCTTAGAAAAAAAAACACTGCGGCTTAAGACTTAAAATTTAATATAAAATATGAAAACTCTTAACTTATCATTTAAGATCCAAGGCAATAAAATTAAACTAAGTACCTATTTTGTTATTAAGCATAAAAAAATTAGAACATAAAAATTCAAAACAATAATGAATACTAACCAAATGAATTAAACATTTCTTTATTCAGCATAGTACTTCAAAGCAAGCTAGCAATAAACTATTGTTTAGAAGTTAAACACTAAACTGTTAAATAAACTTCCCTTAGTCTTTTATTGCATATAAAGCCCTGGCAATAAATTAGAATTTTTATATTGACTTTGAAGATTATGCTTTACATTAATAAAAAATATTCTTGTATTATGTTATAAGCTATTACAGAAGTTACATGAAATTTTTGCAAGGCTATACAATAATATGTATATATAATATAGTATATTAATATGATAGGGAGTTGTAAAAAGTAAATGTTTTAATTACAAATTTATAATCAAACTAGCAAAGTAATTATTTCTTACACATTCGCGAATTTATATACGTGTAACACAAAATTTTTTCTACTACCGAAGAAAACTTAAAGAAAATTAAAAATACTAAATTACTTTACGCACTTATGCGGGAAAAAAGCGTAAAGAAAATGTTTGAAAAATTATAAAGTAAATATCAAATAAACGTACAATTACTTTATTTACGCACTAGTGAGTAAAAAGGAAAACTTTATAAGCCTTAGAAAGTGTGTAAAGGGAATACTTTTTGCACGGTAGGAGAAAAATAAATGTTTAATCTAAGAGTATAGTAGAAAGTGTAAGATTAAAGGCCTTAACAACTCAAAAATCACTATGACCTAAAAATTAGAATAAAGGATTCAAGAAATAACGCTAAATGTAAAACCCAAGCCAATTAAACTTATTATTCCTTTATTAAGCTCTTTTGTCCATAGCAACTAAAATTAATAATGAACAAGCCTGCATCATAGCTTCAAAGGTTATGCACTAAACAAATAAACTAAACGCTCCTTTATTCCGCATTTTATTGCATATCAAACCAACAACAAAATAACAACAATAATGAAAAGTGTCTGTGAGCGTGATGTCTCAATTCACAGAAGGTACCTTGGAAGCGCGTTTCTTTGTTATAAAAGCGCCTTAACACAATGGCAAGTCACGTCCATTGTTCCACTGCACCGAGAGACATTTATTTTTCTGGAAAAATGTCTTGTTTAGTTAGGATTAAAAACATCCTAATGATGCCCCATATGCGTGATTAATTAGTCGTTTAATACAATTAAAGCGATTAATTTCTTTCATCGCCATAGTCCGTAATTTAGAATTCGTTTGTAAAAGATTCGGGCGAGACGAAAAAAGCCGGATAGCGTCAAATGGCCCTTTTTAAAGGGCCTAAGCAGGGCATTTAGATTGATTAGCTGTCAGCGTGTATACGGTATAGCACAATGGAAAAGGTTTAGGTTAGGACAGTTATTTTATTTTCTAGGGAAGAGATTTGTGGTAGTATTGTCTTGGCATATGTTATTTGTAAAAGGAGAAAATAAAAGTTAAAACTTCAGTTTACTTTTAGCATTAATTTGAAATGTATAAGACAAACTTTTCTTAATAAGTAGTAAAATATATTTTACGGTAAACCAAGAAGCGAAATCTGACACGTATATAGTACAAACATGAAAGCAACCGGGTCTAATTAAAGGAAGTTTAAATTTCTAAGTAATTCGCCATATATACGAGGTAGAGAAAATTGCAAAGGTAGAATATGGATAGTAAATCAAATTAAGCTGCAAGTCTGGAGCCCAGTTTTCCCGGTCCAGATTAAAACTGCACATGCTGCAAATTTTTATGGAAAAAAAGCGGAGAGTTTTTCTTATTTAGTTAACTGGACATGCTCGTTTTTAATTTAATTAGAATTTTAAGTGCGGTAATAAAAAGTGGATTTTTGCGATGAGGCAAATCGCTATGAGTGTAAAATAAATGCGGTTTTCTTTTGAGGGTTAGTTTTAAATGTAATATTTGTTGTTTCATTATTAGTTGTTTTCAAACGGTTGTACATTTAATTTTTGGCCTTTTTTTATTAAATAAATGATTAAACTTAAAACGAAAAAATAATAAACATAAAAATTATTGTACAAACTTTAGTGAATTTAAGAAAAGTAATGTATAGATTTAAAAGCAAGATATCAAATGGTAGTAAAAAGGGGAAGTACAATTTTTTATTACGTGCAAACTGTAAATACAAACCACTTAGTATTATTAAAAATGTAAAAGTATTCATAATAAAAATACAAACAACTAATTAAGAAAAAATAATAATATAATATGCGTCATATCTTAAAAGAATATACACCAAACAAACAAACTAAATATTTTTTTATTCAAAATTTTATTGTATAAAAAACTAAAAAATATATATTTACTTATATTTTTTGTAATAGCCTTTTCCAGTACTAATTCGAGTTGCGGTTCCCGTTTTTTATCCAAACCGAAATCCAGATATTTCGCCCTCTTTCTGGGAACAATCTGGATTCCGTTTATCTAAGAACTGAAAACACTTATCACTCTTTTTCTGGTAAACTGGCCGTTTTCTCTAGGTTCATAGATAGCCCCTTCAAAATGCACCATTCATATGGCGTGGTCGGGGGCATTTTGAATCCCTTCTACAATCGTCCCTGCGTAGATTTCTCTTAATTTTGACAGAAATATCATCCGCATAACCGATGGACTTGTAATCTCTCCAGTTAAGGAGCGTGATCAGGTAAATGTAGATCATAGAAAGGGGATACAAGTACCCCGCCCTATGGGCTTCTCTTAATCGCAGTGACAATGAGATCCGTGGATCCAAATGAGGATTTTTTAACATGCAGCTGACCCATTTTACTATGGTCCAATTAGCTCCTATATTAGGGAGTGCTGTTTCCATTTCGAGAAACTTCGCGTTATCAAAGGCGCCCTTAATGTCCATAAATGCACTTACGGCTATTTCCTTAGATTCCAAGACCTTTTACATCTCGAATTATTTTGTGCAATGCCTTAAAAGTTGATTTGCCGCTTTAATTGGCAAACTAGTGTCTATGCACTGGTCTCTTGAAAACTACCTCGATTTTGAAATCCAATAACTTCTCCTTTTCAAATTACCTTCAAAATAAAAGAGACTAATTGGCCTGAAGATTCCAAGAGTCTATTCCCACCCTTAGGTCTGAATATGACCCATTTCAGGCTATAAGGATCATATCCCAATGTTAAGGTTCATCGGAACATCTCTCAATAGAGGATAATATTTTGTCTTGACAACAGTACCGGAAAAAATGCCGTCTCGTCCTAATGACTTGTAAGGTCTGAAAGAATTCACAGCCGATTGCACTCTCTTAAAGGTGGACATGCGTCAGTATCGAAAACTCTAAGCCTACAGTCAGGAAAGTAAGTTCTAAGAAGATGCTCTAACGTCCATTGGCCCTCGTCGGGGTGCCTATCAGATTCGTTCCCCATTTCAAAAAAGGTTTTATGATTTCCTGTTATAAGTGGTTAAGGGCTTCCCTGTACCTTTCTCAATTTTCAATTCTTTAGGCTCTATAGAATTCCAATCTTTCTCTGCTGTGCAGTTTCTTAAGCTTTCTGTTCCATCAAGGTACCCTTTTCATGGAGGAGGATTTAGTCTTGACAGAGTAGTTGTCTTGAAATAAGGATATTATCATATTAGTTACTTCCTACTGATGCATCTAATTCCTCAGGTGATGTGTAATGAAAAATGTGTTTTTAGTGATTCTAGACTGCATATCTTGCTAGTATCTCAACCAATCAGTTGCCCTGGATTCAATAGAGCGTTTGACTCTTCATTGATCCCCTTACTTCAAAAAGGATGTGTTTATGATTCAAAATACAGCTGTCTTTAGAGACCCTCCAGCCACTTATCATATCAAGAGATTTGTTAATTATAAGGGTCTGATCAAGCACCTCTTCCTATTTGCAATCCCCATGTTAGTAAGTATTAGGTATTCTAGGAGTCACTCACCCAGTTTCTTCGTGTCTGTGCTTGTCCATACTGTATCGTGGGTATTCGCATCACCTCAAATGATGAATGTCTTTTCATGGCATCTACAGTATTGCACTAGTCCCTTATTCAGACGTGCTGCCTTCTCTGTGTTTTCCGGAAAATAGGCTGAGGCAATAACGACCTCTCTTGCTTCCGTTTAAGTCCAACTCAACTAGCACCTCAGTAGTGTCACCATCAATAAATTATGTAAGGTTAATATATTGATGGTGCCAATAGCAAATTTCTGCTAAATTCGGCCGATGCAACATTAGAATGATGCAGATTTGCCCGACCACACTTCATTTAGCACTAAATTATGCACCAAACTATTAAACTAAATATCTGTTTAAAATCCAGTCTAACTAATTTAGCAAATAGTTAACTTAAAATAATATGTTTACAGGTTATGCATCAATGAAATGGACTATTTTTTTTTAATTAGTTTAATAAGAAATGAATGTGCATTCTAACTTTATGTGCTTTATAAACTTATGTGCTAAACTAAAGGCTTATTTGATTTACTATCAAAATAGTTGTAAGAAAGTATTTTAGGAAAAAAAGTATACAAACGAAGCAAGAATTAGGAACAAATATTAAATAACTGAAAAATTATTTAATATTGTATTAGAATAATTTAGACCAGTTAAATTAATAACAATAATAATATAAATCATTTAAAATTTTACCGTAAACAATTTAAAAAAAATGTATATGATTTTAATAGTGAATTAACAGCGTCGGCTGTATATGCTGGGCATATGAGCTAGAAAGCTAAATTATTTTAAAATTACAAAAAAAAAAAAAACAGCGAAAAGGGTAAAAATGGCATATAACATATAATACAATATTAACATAAATAAATCAAAAGTAAGGGTATTATAAAATTAAAAGTGTAGAAAAATTTCTGATTTTGCAATCGTTGCTTAAGTAAACAGAAAATACTTACCTGATTTTTTACATGACGATGATGATTACACGACTAAAAAATATAAACTTACATTAAACATTAAAATATTATACATTAGACTGTGAAATCTAACTGTCAATTATTATTAGCACTACAATTTTGTCGGTGTACTTTTATTTGTTTTGAATTTATCGCTAAACTCCCATTTTATTTTATTTTTTTGTGTTTTTTAAAATGTAAGCTCTATATCCCAAGTATACACCCATTATAGTCTTAAAATATCTTACTGAAATTTTTAATGCTTTTGATAATCTGGGTAAAGTACTATTGAAACAACTCAAAAAGCTTAAAAAAATATAATGGAAACACGTTTTTAGGTAATATTTATAAAATATTAATAAATTGCGAGGACTTTAAAAAAAGTTTACTCTCTGCATAAGTTTTTATATTCAGTAAGTTTTTGGATCAATATTATATTTATAATAATATTATATTATATCAATATTATAATCAATATCAATTTATATTTTTTTGGATTTATATATTTTTTAATTCAGAGGTATTTAAGATATTTTTTTTATTACTAGTACTTATTTCTATGCAAAACCACTTTCATATTCATAACCTCCAAATACTTTAAACCTTGCTAAGCTTGTAATTCAATTACAAAGAAACTCTGAAGGGGAAAAGGTTTTTATAACCTAATCCTGAGAAGTTAAAAAAATCTGGAAATATAAATTCTAATATTAAAAATAAAACTTTATATTAAAAAATGAATAAATTATAAAAATATTTAAAAACTTTTTTAATTCATCCTAACCCAACTAAAAGCATTTTTAAGAACAAAAAATTTTATTTTAGCTTAATAAAATGATATTATGTTTCAAAATTCATATCTTTTATCTATCTAAATAATATTGTTTAAGATCTATATAAATTGGCAGAATATTAAATTAAGTGATTCTCAGGACTGATTTTCTATGACGGAATTAAATGTAATTAAAAATTCATCCTTTTCATTTAAATTTAGGAAAAATAAATATTTTATAAAGTTAAAACCCGATTAAACCTTGCGATAGTGAACTTATAAATCTTTCTGACAAACCACATTAAAACTTCGCAATTAAACCGGCGACACAATGATAGTCACTCTAATCTCGATCTCACTATCTAGACAATCTTTTGTCGAAGCTGAAACTGAAATTAAATTATTAACATCTCGCACCCTTCATCAGTCGCAGACACAATGGCAGCTGTTTCAGCTTCATTTGAGGTGACGATCCAATTTTCTCTAACTGAATCCGGTTTAGTTTGCTTTACTTGCTGGCTGGCTCGGTCAAGTCAAATAAATGTTGGTAGCAATGTTGACTTTCCGAAATATAAGTATTAACAACAATATAATGGAAAATATAAAGAGTATTTGGCACATAGTGTACCAATATTTATGTATTATTTGTCGAAATTATATTTAAATCAATATTTTTAATTATTCTTTATTTTATTTTTTGCTTTTAGACCTAGCCCCATTTTACTTTGTTAATATTTTTAACATGTGGTAACTAGTCTCCGACCCATTTTATCAATATCAACTTTTAATTTATACCCTTGACTTGTATTATGTAGTGTTTTTTTTTTTGCTTTCTTTTCATTAGTAAAAGTACAAGGAAACTGAAGTTATTAAATAAAAAATCAACTATTAGTTAAGTACTTTCTAATTTTAGTGTAAATTAAATGATGCCTAGTATAAGCAAAACAACGTAATCCTTGACTTTATATTGCAATATACTTAAGACATGTGACTTGCAGTTTAATTTATTACTATTTAAAAATATTCTATTTGATAAATGTTAGGTATTACCAAAAAACAGCCCTTTAACACATTTTCATCATGTATTCGTTATTTAAGGAACTTCTTTTAAGCCCTTAACTTAAGGCTCTCCCATAAAAAAAACATTTTCATGCCTTCCTCTTTGAATTCCTAATAAGGGTTAAGTGTGCCTTGTCATCCCCCCTACCCTAAAACAGTTTTATTAAAGTGGCCTGAATTATTAATTTATTGGATCACTTACCGATAACGGGCCATTAGCCGAGGTGCCATTTTTATATCTACATGTTCAAGATAAAATACCGTATTCGGGAAAACTGTAATAAATTTCGGAATGCGGTTTTATGTTTCCTGTTCCCTCGTTCATTGGTAAGTCCAGGGAATTTTATTGATATAGTTTTATGAATAGGAAAACCGGTTTAGGGACCATATGGGTGTTTTATTTACGTACGCTAGCGAACGAAGAGCCTTAACTGAATTCTTTTTATTGCAGAAATGATTTTTTCCTATTAAATTGGAATTTAAAATTGAGTACATTACTAGTAAAAAAATACACTAAAAAATACTATTTTTTTCTAAGCAATTATGAAAAAAAAAAGAATGTAATAGACTTTTTCTTTCACATATTGGAATAAATAATTTATTTAGAATAGTAGTGTATAAGAAGATATATTTTTTTAATACTCGAATACGTCAATTTTATTTCTAAGTTGGCACAAACTTTTTTTGTCTTAAAAGAAATTTTTGCATTTTCCGGAAAATGTTTCATGTATAATGTTAATTAGAGAGAGACTGAAACAGTTAAGGATCCGGACAGACCAGGAAGGACTGTTCCTAATGATAAAGAACTGGATATCATCATTTTATTACACGAACATTCGAACCTGCTCAGCTCGCCTTGGCTGATACTAGATTCTAGATCCCAGAAACGAATTTTGCTAGACCATGAAAAAGACATGATTATTAGAAGATTCCTAGATGTTTTCTCAAACAAGTGGATAAGGAGACGTGGATTAATAAAGTGGCCAACGAGATCACGTGACCTTATTTGATTACATTTTATTATTTGATTACTTTCTTTAAGGTTGTGTCAAAAATGATGTGCACAAAGATAGGCCACACGCTTGATATGCTCAAAGTTTATTTATTGAATTTATCTATTATTAAATCAGAACCCTGTCAAATGTATCTAAGATACTTTTTTTACATTGTTTTACTCTTTAAAGTTTTAAAGCTATTACGAATCAACTTCGAGAAATTTTGAGATCAAATTAAAGCAAAAAGAAGACGAAACAAACTTGGAAATAAAAATGTTTACATAATTCAACTATCAATTTATTAAAAGAAATAGGAAGAAATGTGGAACTTGTTGAAAATCCGAGGAAAGTCATTTTTCATTTATCGAAATTTTTATCAAACTTGCGGATAAAACTTTCTTTTATCTTAACCAGTTTTTAGGCAATAGTAAATGTTACACAAGGTCTAAAAAAATTTTCTATTGTTTTATATATATTTTATTCTTTTTCATCCCAATTTAAAAGAAATATATAAAAATAATAATTTTTTATAAGGTTTATTGAAATGTGAAATTCATAAATTTGTTCAAAAATTTAAATCCCGTGTCCCTCTATAGAATATTACTTAAAACATAAATTATAAAAATAAAATATTTTATAATTCACAGACTGACCTTTCCATTTAAACTCAGAAAAAGACATCATTGATTTAATTGAAAAAAATCATAAAAGACCGTGGAAAATCCTCAAGGCTCTTTAACATAAGAAAATTCAAATAATAGCAGATGAAATTACTTTCGAAGCAGAAATAGGAATTTTATAGGAAACTCATTAAGTCTGCTAAGAATGTGTACAGGGAGAGTCTTTTAAAGGTTAAATATAAGCAAAAGGAAAGTTGGTCGATATTTAATGATTGCGCATGAAATAATTACTGCAGCCCAACAACAGCAGAACAAATTAATCTAACTTACTTGAATACTTTTTATTGCAATATTGTAAATAACTTAAAGCAAAATTAGTATCTGCATCAGTCCCTTTGTATTACCTCAAAAATGTTTGTAACATTAGTGCTACATCTGCTTTTTACGATAAAAGCCGGCATGAAATAACCTTTTTGAACACTTGTCAAAACTAAAAATTTTATTTAAGGAATAAGTCTACTCTCGTTTTAGATCTGTCGCCATTAACATCATTTTAAACCATGTATTCATTTCAATTACTCACACTTTTGTTGTGAATATTTGAAATAATCTTCAAATAAGTGTCAATTATTTAAATTGTATTATTAAAAATATTACTAAGGTGGAAAAACTAGAATACACAACAAAGTTTCAATAATCTTTAACAATGTATATTCGACCAGAGAATATGTCGAATATACATTGTTAAGTCTGTCAGTAATAATAACTATCTGTAAGTCAGTATGTAATTAATGATGACACCTTTAAACAATTCAATTACTAGAAAATTCAGAGTGCAAAAACCAGTTTTGCTAGACCATGATCAAAAGAACTAATATTGACCCTAAAGTAGTAAAACAAATATCCTATTCAGATGAGGCACCTTTTTGTTTAAATGAAAAAGTAAATAGACATAAAGGTATTAGGCATCTGAAAATCTATTCTCAATATGCTGCGATTGTTACAAGATTCCTAGATAATGTTTTCCCAAACCGGTGGATGGGCAGATGTGGATCAATAGATTGGCCACCTAGGTCACCCGACCTTAACCCAGTGGACTATCTTCTTTGAGGTTATGTAAAAAATTAAGAACGCTTGATATTCTAAAGAATGAAAAATGTAGAGCAAGAATTTATCGATAGTCTAGAGCTGGCAATATCGGCCATTTCCAGCATTTAATTAAATAAATTTTAAAACTATGGAATCTAATTTATATTGCAATGAATTACAATAATTATTATTATTTAAACGTTATTATTTCGTAAACTGTTAAAGATAGGTATTGGACATTTCTCCAATTTTGGTACTGGATAATTTTTCGAAGAATCCGAAAATGCAAAAATATGTTCAAGGTTTTATTTAGGAAAAAAATATTTTTTCTCTCAAAATCTAATGCTATTAATAATAAGGATCGAGAAAATTTAAATATAAAAAAATTAAATAAATTAGGACGTAAGAATTTTCGCATATGTTAACTGTCGATTTATTAAAAAAATTGCAAAAAAGTTTAAAAGTTATTGAAAGCCCAAGGAATTTTTATTTATCGAAATTTTCTTAAAAACTACGGAGAAAACATT
This sequence comes from Anthonomus grandis grandis, assembly GCF_022605725.1. Classification (NCBI taxonomy): domain Eukaryota; kingdom Metazoa; phylum Arthropoda; class Insecta; order Coleoptera; family Curculionidae; genus Anthonomus; species Anthonomus grandis. The sequence goes on from NC_065558.1 coordinate 12,811,767, forward strand.
TTTTTTATCTTTACCTGTTTTTAGACAATAGTAAATACTAAAAAAGTTCAAAATAAAAAAAATATTTCTATTGTAATATATAGATCTTAACTTTTCAACCCAACTAAAATAACAATATAAAAAAAAATTATAGAAATTACAGTTTTTTTTATCAAATTTATTGAAATAGTAAATTGAAACATTTTGTTTCAAAATTGGTATCCCCTGTCCCTCTAAACATTATTACTTAAAATATATAATAAAAGAATACAATATTTTATAATTCACAGAACCGGTTTAAAAAAAAAATCAAATCTAATTAAACATTTCTATACTTCTATGTATTTAAATTAATGAGACATCAAAATTAAATCTGAAAAGAAAAAAAAAATATTACCAAGAAATCACTGATTTAAATTAAAAGAATCATAAAGGACTCTGGAAGATCTTTAAGGCTCTTTTATATAAGAGAAAGCAAATAGATCCAACTGAAATTACTTTCAAAGTAGAGGAATTTTATAGGAAATTCATTAAATTTGCTAAGATGTGTACTAAAGTGAGAGACTTCTAAAGTTGGTTCGTAATTAACGCATTTCACATGAACTGACATTAACTCAAACTACTCGAAGACTTTTTATTGCAATATTGTAAATAATTTAAAGCAAAGTTAGTATCTGCATCAGTCCCTTTCTCTTACCTCAAAAATTACTGGAACATTTGCTTTTTATGACAAGCGTGTAAAGACAAGGATCTGGAATCCATGTTTCAAAATTTAAACTATTTGGGATTTAAACATTTAAGAATTATGAGGTTGCAACAAACAGCTTCCTTAAAAGTGTTTATTTGGGTGTAGTGCATCAGCAGTGATTTCATTACATTTATTAAAGCTGAAAAGGTATGGTTTTGTGAAGTGATTAGTTAGATCTTACTTTAAAGTTTGCTTTTGATCTATTGTACTCAGGGAAAATGTTTGGTTATTAGAATCATTTGCGGTGTTTCACAGGCCGATGCTGTTATTTATTTATATTAATGACTTCGTTAAACCTAATGTCTCTGCACAATATACCTTTTAATTAGTTCACTCTATAAGACTTTTCGATAAATAAAAAATATAGCTTAATTAAATAGCTTTTAATAGCTATCTTAACTTGAACTTTATTGCATTTTTAAAATGTTTCTTATTTCAGAGGTTTTACCTTACTTATTATATGTATTCCACGCTTAGTCAATAAAATGTATACATATATTTTGACTAATAAAGTACTTTTTGAGTTTGAAAATTTTGCAGTTTTGCGTTCCATAAACATAATTTTTTTTTTAAAAATTCCAACTAAAATCATGCAAAAAATTTTCTATTAACATATGTACCTAACTATATACCAAGATCTTAAATTTTGTACTATAGGCTGATTTATTTCACCACTTAAAAACTGTATTATTTTTTTGTAAAGAATTAATAATGCAAACAACAATAGTAAAATTAATACTTGATTTGTTAATATAGTCAAATTTAGGCTTTACGGCTAATATAGCTTAAAATGGTTTTTATTTTTTATGTTCAAAGTCCGCATGAATGCTATAAGCAAATATAAATTTAAATTGTATATCGAAAATTAGTTTTTTTTACATAACATTTGCGTAGCAACTTTAAGAAAACTATTTTTTAAAGTTGTAAAAATAAATATTATTTTTTGGTTGATTTAATACAAGGAACACGTCTCTAAATTTTGCTTTAATATTTAAAAACACTTTTTCTGCCACCATGCATAACGTCGTAACAAGTGCTCATTTTTCACACTTCCCAGGGTATGTAAAGTTTCACTTGTTACGCATTAGTGCCTAAAAAGAAATTTGACATTTATTTGAGTGCGTAAAAAGTAATTTGACATTTTTTGACATTTAATTTATAGTTTGTCAACATATGTTTTGACGTTTTTTTTACTGTAAAGTCGTTTAAGTGCGTAAAGTAATTTGATATTTCTGATTTTTTTATGTTTTCTTCAGTAGTAGATAAAATTTTGTATGTTAGACGTGTGTAAAGTCCCCTTTTTTTAATAATGACAAGTTTCCAATTTATCAAAAAAGGATCATTTTACACACTTGTTACATAAATAACTATTATATATTTATTCTATAAAATAACTGATTTTTCCCTTTGATATAAAAACCAACAGTAGGAACTTTCGCATCGTTCTGTAAATAAGCCTCTATAAAAATGTTTCACAGTGCAGTTATATGCACCAAAATCCTCGTATATATTGTCGAGCAGCACCAGAAGAGCTTGCATTACAAAAATATACAAATAATGCATAACTGTATATTCTTCATCCTAACATTTTAAAGGAGTTTTGACTAAAAAACTTTTATATAAAAATCTTTAAATATTTTTCTTTATATAAATGAATGTTTTGGCTTTTAATAGTTTTATTAAAACATTAAGTCTTAGACAATCGTAACTTAATTATAAAAAATTTTCTGTTTTTTATAGAATAAAATTCCCACTACTTCAATTAAAAATAACTAAATTGGTTCCCTATAAAAAAATTAAATTTTTCTATTATCAGATTTCTATCTGCATACAAGTGGAAAGTATAATTTTCTGCATACAAATTGCTAAAAAATAGATCTTTATATCGTCTAACCAGATTCGCTTAATAGATGGTATATTTATTGTAAAAAATATATAAATATGGTAAAAGCTAGCTTTACCAAGTCACAGACTTGGGTAGCATTGAGTAAATACTTAAAGGTAGCGCTTATGTATTAGGCTAGAGAAAAAATCTTACATGAGTAGTTATTTCATCAAATTGATTTATATTTCTCTTGTGATTATTGTTATAAAATATATTTTAATAATTAATTAAATAAATACAAAATAGCGGATTAAAAAATATTTTTATTAACGTCTTTATTGAACAAATCTATCATACATCAATAATTTGTTTATATTTCACTTTATATAGGCCTGAGTATTCAATGACATCCCATTAGTGTTTTATTGGAATTTAAGTTTATTATTTCCGTGTGCTACAGTTTGAAAAAAAAACAAAATAATTAGCAATTATAAAATATTATTTTAACAAAAAATATAAGCCACACAAATTATAGGAACATAAAGGCCAACAAAAATTATATCTGAAGTGAGTGACTAACATTTCATATTAATTTAATTTAATTTGCCTCCAATAATTACTGAATCCGAATAGTATTAATAACTTGTTTAATAATAAATAAAAAATAACGAAAAATAGGTTAATGCTTCTACATAATGCACACTTGAATAATTTAATTTTCCTAAATAAATAGTTTATGACATATTTAATGATAACCTATTTTCGAATTCACATTACAAAATAGAATAAAAAAATAAATTAAAGATTTAGGGCACATTTTTAAAAGTATATTCAATAATACTATAAGTAAAGCATGTTTAATTAATATACAGCATGATACAGAATGGTAGCCGAAATTTAGAGTGTACAACCAACTAAATTCGCATATTTAAATTACATGTTCTAGGTTCAAAAGATTTATTAAAAAAAATACAGAAGGGTCGCTTAACCAGTGAATGAACAGCACCCAATAAATGAACAGTGAGTTTAATTTCCTGACAAAATGGGAATATTCGATGGAAAAGCTCTATTATCTCTTTCTAACACGTTGTGCACACATCTTCTTTATAGCGTTCGTTCACTAGCTTTCATTAGGCATTGGAAAAACAGTTTAAAACAAGCGACTGAAGTGTGACTGCGTCACCGCGTGACCATTTTGTGTCTCTATTTTATAATATTAAGGTAAGCACATGTTTTTTTCTAGGCTTCATAACTATTATATTTTATGAAATAAGTATAAGAAATGCACTTTATAGGTTAATACACGCATAATTGTTTTCTTTAAAATAAGTTTATATCTAATACTTTTCTATTATTGAATAATTCCTGCATGTTCAATTACTGGATTTTACTTAAAATATTTTTTTATGCGAATTTCAACCTTAAACATATCTTACATAGAACTGAACTAACTTGAATAATAGCATTTATACCCAAATGCTCAAACCAGTAAATGAACGTTAATAGAAAACGTTCATTTACTGGTGTTCATTTATTGGACGACAATTATTTTTCAGATGGCTTTAAAATATTCACGTTTTAAATACACGGAGAAAGCTTTGGATGCAGCAATTAGTGAAATTCAAGCTGCAACTATTTCATTAAATAAAGCTTCTTCTAAATATGGCATACCAAAGTCCACTTTACATAATAAATTAACGGGAAAGGTGCCACATATTCGAAAAATGGGCCCCTCTACAGTCTTGAGCGCTCATGAGGAAACTAGATTAGATTCGCGCTGCGGTTACTGAGGATGGTATAAGGCAATGGTTTTAGGAACTTATCCAGTACTTAACTGACAAAAATGTATTAGACGTGATGTCTGATCCAGCTCGCATTTTCAATGCGGATGAAACCGGTATAAGAACGTGTATGAAGTCAAGTTTGGTTCTAGGGCCCTCCAAAAAGTTTAAAAACCTTTATGTGATTGCAGGCGGAAACGAAAAAGAGTCAATTACAGTGCTGTGCAACTATGCTGCTAATGGTGTGGCAGTCCCATCAATGATTGTTTTCCCATACAAAAGAATTCCTAAAGAGCTAGCTCTTTCGGTGCCAAAAGGTTGGGCCATTGGAAGGTCCGATTCTGGGTGGATGACCACTGCAAAGTTTTTTGAATATATTGCGAATATATTTTATCCCTGGCTTTTGGAAAATAGCGTTATATTTTTAGTAATTCTTTTCATAGATGGACATAAGTCCCACTATAATTTTGACCTGTATGAATTCTGTGTAGAACACAGAATCATCCTTTATTGTTTATACCCAAACTCGACACACATACTACAACCTTGTGATGTCAGTATATTTAGACCCCTAAAAGTTGAATGGAAATCTATGTGCCGACTTCATAAACAAAAGAGTTGTACACCAATTACTCGGCACAACTTTAGCATCCTCTTTAAAAATGCTTTTGATAAGGCTTCTAAACCAGAAACCATTATAAATGGATTCAGAATTTGTGGCCTTTATCTATTAAGCTCTGACTCAGTTGATTATTCAAAGTGTATTTCGACCCGGCGTAATGAAATCTTTCAGAAAAGACCCAGTACCGAATTATCAATAGAAGACTATAAATGTTCCTTGAAAGTATTGGACCATTATTTAAAGGTCAATAATATCACAAATTTGTCCAACAGTATAGATTCTTTTAAAAAATTTTGCGAAAAAAACGCAGGTGACTCAACAAGTTTTAATGACCGTAGCGGTAATGTTGACCAGTTATTTAGCGAGTCTGAAATAAATGACATGTCAGTGAATATACAGAGCGATATATTTACAGATTCCTTTTTAAACGACTTGCCCCTTGAAATTGACGGAATTTTTTATGAGCCTCCAACTTATCAGACATCACCATTACCAGAAATTGATGTAATTACACCTATTTTATTACCTGGTGTGCATTTGAATTCCCAAATAAAATCATACTGTTTAGAAATTCTTGACACGATTATCGACAATGCATTTATTATTATAAAAGACAGAGAATTCCAATCTGAGTGTATGGCTATTCCAGCCAAAACTCTCCCTTGCAGCGAATCAAAGATTAAAATATTATCTAATATTGTCATTAATCCAGGAAATAAAAGTTTAGATAAAGTTTGGGAAAATCATCTTAACTGGCCAAAGCAAGAGTGTGTATCAAAAAAGAGAAGCCAACGTGTTCAAAAGCCCTACGCAATAACATCCGATAAGTGGGTGAAACATCATTCTGAACAAGAAAAAGAAAGAATATAATAAAGAAAAGAAAACTGGAAACGGCTTTAAAGAAAACGTCAGCTGAAACTAAGAAATTAGCTAAGAAGCTTAATCAGAGGGTCGTTAAAGAAGGGGACCAGAAAAAACAGAAGATTCAAAAAAGTTAATAAACGGAGTTTGAGAAAATCAAGGTAATTTTAACTATACCTAATAAGAATTTAGAATTTAAAGGAAATTAATTGTATTATGCTTTTAGTTAAAGAAAAACAAAATGATGTGGAAGCGACCAAGATCCAGGATGTTGTAGATGAAAATAAAAAATTAGCCGGAAAACAGAACAAGAAGTTAAAATTGGCTGTTAAAAAATGCATGCATTGGCTGTTATGTGCTTTTAGTTGTTAAAAAAGAAATAGACGTGGAAACGAAGAAGCCTGACAAAACAAGCAGTAAAAGTAAGTAAATAAATAATGTGTCTGGTCTTATATTATATAGATACATGGAAAATATATTTTAATCATATAATGTATTCACATTTGCAGCTTTTAATATTGGAGACTTCGTATTTATAAGTTACCAAAAGAATAGGTATTCAGGTTTAATAAAAAATATAGATCAGGGTGCCCAAGAATATGAGATCAGCGTTATGGAAAAGATAAAACCAAATTCTTGGAGATGGCCCAAAAATGTAGACCAAATTTGGTATAAGAGAAAATTTGTTTTAGAAAAAATTTCAGAGCCAATATCATCCAAAGGCAGTATATATAATTCAAATATTTGATAATTAAAAAAAAAACCTTATTAAAAATAAACCTTATGTTCATTTACTAGTCTTATAGTTTTCATTTATTGGAGGAGTTCGTTCACTGACTGGGATTTGGGGCATTTGTTATGAAAATCGGCAAAATTTTAAAAAATATAAAGGGTAACGTATCTCTAGTTGTTCATAATAAGAAAAAATTGTCGAGACTTTTGTCTTTAAAAATGTTATAGTACTTAAGTAAATGTATTACTGATTTACAAGTCCTCTAACTCAAAACTATTCTTATTTGTTCATTTACTGGTCTAGTGACCCTGTTATTTTGCCATAAACGTTTCAAACTTACCGAAAGCTATTTCAGCTCGCCTTCAAAAATATCTTTTAACTACTGCAACTTATATAATAAATTTCATAATAGTAGTAAAGAAAAAAATAATGCAAGAAAACTCAATTAGAATTCAACTAAGAATCAAAACAAGACTATAAAATACAGGACATTTTATATATAAAGAATCAAAGTTACTACTATTTTTTAATATAAGCAGCAACACGTCATAAATGTATAAGATTAATAGAGCTAGGTCTGTTATCTTCATCGACGACTAACGTACCGTCAATCATATGATTGATGTTTTTAAGGTTTTAAAGAAAGTAAGATTATGATCTATTTTCCTCGTATAAAATTTTTCATATTAAGTCTTTCAAAGTAAAAAAGCATAAGATGCGCGATATATTAAATATGATAATTATTTTATTGGCAACTATTATGAGAGAAGAGTTATGAAAATAAAGTAAAATGCACTTCACGTTTTTTACTTTGATTTGAATTATTCTAGTAATAACTTGAATTTTATTATGATTTTTATTTGAGGTGATTAATTATTATTAATTTTTCTGACGAAACTGTAATAGAAAATCTTTGTAATTAAAAATCATTTTCTACTTTTTGGTTTGATTAGCAATAAAATCGTTATTTCATACTACTATTTATTTCTTTTCATTTCATTTTTTAATCTTTCTAGTATGAAGCAGATTTTCTAAACAAATATTTTTGTACAAGAAAACAAACAAGAGAGTAAGACATTCTAATAATGTACGGTATAAACTATACTGTATTATGTATAATTTATTTTATTATTTTTTATTACAAAAGGATAGTCCCAAACTGAGTTTTTTATGTTAAGGCTATCGATTAAATAAAAAAATCGCTGTCCAATTTGTCATTTCAGTTAACTACATTTATATACAGTGTCCCGGAATTATATCGCAATATTTAACCAGTCACATCTTTGTCTAAAAATAAGACAAAAACTTTATATACCTATAGGATTCTTGAAAAGTGAATCGTTTTCTTGTTACAGGGTGTTTTATAAGTCCTATTGAAGATGGTTTTTTGTTAATATTTTCGAAACGCCTGGTCGTTATTTTTTGAAATTTTCATCGTATACTACTGTTATTGTTACTAACTGATTTTTTAACATTTTATGGTAAAATGTATACAGGGTCATTTAAAATTAGTGGTCAGCAAAGATAAAAATGTCATAACTTTTTTTTTGCTACTTTGGCTACTTTGTAATTAATTGGCTACTAAAATTAAAAAGAACCGACATTTTTTCATAAAAAAGGTGCTCTTGTTTTATTTCGATAGGAGCGCCCGTTTTTAAAATAATTAGACATGAATGTTTTGCAACCTACGCTTATAAAGTATTTTTGATCACGTTTAATAAAATTTAAAGGTATGTTACAAATCATCAGGTGTAAACATGATATAAGATTATCGCAAATACTTAATTTTAAGATCAAAAACTGTTTTATTTGTTTAAAATTTTTCATGTGTAAATAATTGAGAAAAATTAAAACAATTAACTTATTAGCTACAAAAAAAATGAAAACACCAAACAAAACAAACAAACAAAAAATTTCTTGAAACCAGAGGCTTCTAAATGTTGGTTCTTTTTAATTTTACTATCCAAATAATTAAAAAGTAACTAGAAAAAAAATTATGACATTTTTATCTTTGCTGACCACTAATTTTAAACGATCCTGTATACATTTTAGCATAAAATGTATAGTCATAAAATCAGTAAACAACAATAGCAGTAGTGTGTTTCGAAAATATTAACAAAAAACCATCTTCAATAGGAATTATAAAACACCCTGTAATATGAAAACGATTCACTTTTCAAGATTCCTGTATATGAAGTTTTTGTCTTATATTTAGACAAATATGCGGCTGGTAAAATATTGCGATGTAATGTCGGGACACCCTGTATTTTTTCTATTTTTTGTACATACAATTGTGTAGGTTGACACATGTGACAAACAAACTATCTTGAATTTGAATATATTTTGTATTTTGATAAATTGTCTTACCGTCTTAAAGATTCCAATAATGTAGTTTTTTTTAATAAAGTAGTACATTTACCGTAACAAAGGAATCAAAAGCATTTAAATTAATTAACTTATCTATCCACTACATACTTCTTACTTAAGGCGGTGATTCGCTGAAAGATCTTTATAACCCGCACCCCTTAACACGATTTACGTCGGATATCTCCAATAGCGCCCCGTTAAAGTAACTCCTAAGTGCACATTCACTTAGCGACTTTTATCTACCTCCTGCATCGCATCCTACAACTTTGATCGCCAAAATGCATTATTCTTTATTTATGTGCGCCAACTTTAATAATACTCGAAAAGTTAAAGTTTTAAATGGGCCTCGCCGCGACATTGTAATTACTTTGATTTATTTCGCTTATTTAGGGGATCAAGGGACGAAAACACTCCGTCATTTTAAATAGACGCGCGTCGCTACGTCCCGAATAATTAATTAATTCTAGGGTAAATTGAGCGAAGGCGCGATAAGAACTATGCCTGGATAATTGTTATGCTTAAATAGTTGCACTTTTGTAGTATCTAAGTTATTAAGGAATAATGCTGTTGTTTGGGTGCTTTTCTGGATAGTTTAAAGAGTATTGGGGCTGTTTATGTCGACAAGGTTTTATTATAAAATTGACAAAAGCTGATTTCTTAAAAATTTATCTTGATACTAAGCTATTTAGAATCTAATATAAAAACATGTTTTTCTATCAATTGTTTTAAATTTATTTTAATTTATGTTAAAGTGGTACTTCCTTAAGTAAATGTTTTTTAAAAGTAGTAGACATTGACGCACTAGTTCTCATTTTTAACTATCATCTCTGTTTTTAACTTAGCATGACGCTTCGGTTGAAATGTATCTCCAACCTTTCAAGTGTATCACAAGTTAGTTATCAAGTAAAAGCTAACAATATTAACTACTCTGCAGCCTTATATACTAGGGGTTAACTTTTATTTAGCACCTTAAATAATTTTACCCCTAAGTAATAATTAATTTTTTGTATGTAAAAAAGTTGTTGTATCCAGTTGTTGCTAACCAGAATAAACCGCATGTATCTGCAGTACCTTGTAGAGTGGATCAAGATCGGATTGGGAACAATGGAACTAATAATAGAAAGGAAAGTAAATATAAACGCCCAAGAGACAGATCTCCAACTAAATCAAAACCCTTAATAAATATGACACTTGATAACATAAATATAATTGCACAAGATAGACAAACATGGAATCAACTGCTGAAGCAAATACAAGTGAGATACATCGTTTTGAGAATAATGAAAAGAGAAGGAATATATAAATAACAAATTCGCTTGCTATTTATATATAATGACATATCTTATTATTCATTTTATATGTGCCTGAAATCTTGGCGTGGGATATACCCACGCAAGACGCATTTTGTATATACCTTAGATAAATCCTTTTACTAGGAATTTACTTAGGGTAATTTTTTTTTGTTTTATTTGAAAAAGAAATTTAAAATATATATATTTATTTACAAAAAGTTGGTAGTTGTTTGCTTAGAACACCGAAAGGCTAGAATTAGTAAACAACAACTTTGTTTGAGTCCAACATGTGCACAGGGGCAAGAGAGGTGTTTTGTTTACAAACATATTTGTCGATTCTTTGTTGTCAAGTCGACACAAATTTCTTACGGAGGAAATTTTTAGCTATATTTTAACAACCATTATAACGTTAATTTAACTTATTTGTGTTGAATTTTATAGGAAAATTTAAAATAAAAAGTATAAATACTACAATTAACCTATTTTAAGAATAAATATAATATCCCTAAGCAAAAAAAAACAAAATTATTAAAACGCTTATCCTTAAAACTGCTTCTAAAAAATTTGAAGCGAGAACACTGGAGCTTAAGCGCCTGAACCATACGCGTAGTGTCATCTGTCAAACGGCTTTTTATTTATATTCGGGATTTGTGTATTTTTTTTCATTTTTTGTTTAAAAAGGAAAAAGGCCACATTTTAGTGTTTTTTTTTTAAATTGCTAGGATAGCAAAAACTTGTGTCCTATGTGCCGCATCATGATAAAAGGTGATTCAAGCTGATTTTTTCACAAGTAAGTACCAATACTTTCATAACATCACATCATGGGGTTACCATCATCATAAACGTAGAATAGGGGATCTTATAGATATAAACCTAATAAATCTTGAATGTCAAAGTGTGCGTAAAATACCAAAATATTTATATTTTTAAATCTAAATATTTTTTCGAACATATTTTTGAACGTATCTATTAATAGGCTATAAAAAATATAAAACTAGAATTTTGTCCGTGGTTTTATTACAGGATTTTATGTTTTTTTTGTTGTTTTGGCAGGTAAAACGCATAATACCTATGTACCTATCTATATTATATAGTTATGTTTTTTTTAATATAGACATTAGGTAGATAGATGAAATTACTAATGTTTTATTGCCTTTAAAGAATTTTGAAATTTATTTAGATATTGATATCTATGTATAAAGTTAATTTTGTCTTTCCCTAAAATTTGGTCGATAATTTTTTTTTGCTTTTTGATTAAATATCAAATACTTATTATAGATTGCATAAAGATTATGCTCAAAGGGAACAATGGATTTTATTCATGGAAATCAACACAATTAAAAAGAACATATTTGTTGGTTCAGATCATATTCTTAGAAGTGATTTCTTATATGAGCCGTTCAGCGGAAAAATGATCTGACTCCCTTAAAGTAAAAATATAGAAAATTGACATTTTGCATCTGGATGAATTAAAAAATCAAAGTAACATATTCTTTACTTTTTTGTACATATTTATAATAACCCTGTACTAAAATTTCATATGGTAAACATTTTTACTGATTGCTCCCAATAATTACATTTTTGCCGCTTAATGTCATTCTTCCAGTAAGTTTTTTTCAAAAACATAGCGGAAAAGTGGTATAACTTGGAGAGTTATATCACTTTTCGTCGTAAAAGTTAACCAAATTTCAGAAAACTGATGAACCAAAGAAAAATAATAGCTGTAGTATGTTTACTATGATATCTATTACTGATAAAAGTGTTCAAAAAATATAGAGCTTGAAGAGTAAAACATTACTACTACTTAGCTTACAGACTAAACTTACAGTAAGGAGAGTAAGAACAAGTTATGAAATAAATGAATCTTCATCAGAATCGGATAATGGACCACTGTCAACAGCATCTTCTTTTGTCAGTAAGTCCAGGAAGAACTGATGCTGAATCGGGGAATCCACTGAAAGAAGTTCTATCGGTAACTGATCTACACACTACGTACCATAACACTAAAAAACCTGACTAAACAAGAAAAAGCGAGTTTAATAGGACCTTGCGCGACATCGGAACAGCGTGGTGCCTTGACTTATACCACTATTCCAGCGAACGAATCCATTATGTTGAGAGGAATAACGTTAGGAAGCTCTTATCCTAGCTAAGTTAAAATACTGACATATACCACTTTTCCCCGGAGCGGCTCATATAAGGGAGATAATATTAGTAGCCAGACTTTATTAAAAAATTAGCTCTACCTCAAAGGTATATTAAAGGTAACCAATTTGTTGTATATTTATGGTCTAGTATATTTATAGAGTATGACTATATTTTACCTTAGAATTATTGATAAAGGTTTGAATGCTTTTATTTACTACATTATGTAAGCTTAAAAAACAACCTTTTAAAACTTGTGCTTGGGCTGTGTTGTAAAACATACAGCTTCATCACAAAATGTATTAGTGTTACTCATATAAGCTTTATTTATACCTAATACTTATTAAATTAAATATGTGTGTAAAAGTATTTTTTTACTAGGATTTCGATAATTCAGTTAATTTACCAAGTGATTTACCCTTCAAAGCTGCAGGGGTAGCTTTCTTGAAGAGTGCAAAAACTTCTTTAGCTTCTAAAACGGTATATAGTACAAACCGTGCAGCTAATATAGACAACTATGGATAATTAAAATAGATTAATACTCTTGATACACCAAATTTTGTATAATTACAGATCTGATCATTCGTCATTTCATCATCAACAATAACTGCATCTGAGATTAATAGTTCTACAGTAACCATGGGATCTAGGTCAACAATTACTATTTCTCATCCAAGCCGTTTTCGTTTAACTGCTACACATTCCCTGACTCTGCCAAGGAAAAGGTAAAAAAACACTCAAAATAGACGTCAATATAGCACATTTAAAAATTATTGTTCAATTCTTTCTCTAAGTACAAATAAGAGTTGTATGCCATATATAATCTTATTCTATATATCTTATTTAAAAGTGATATAGTATTTTATTGTGTTGTATTTGTTTAATTAAATTAGTCAAATGTATGATATTACAAAGATTTTTATAATAACATACATTTTGTTTTTGAAGGTGGTAGACAATGGTACAGTGAAAACATCTTGTCGAACCGTTATCGAGTTTACACTTGATAACGGTTGGAGATACTTACCAACCGAAACGTCGTATTACATTAAATAAATAAGACAATGCAAGTTCGACAAGATGTTTTCAACATACATTTTATTGATCAATTGGAATATCATAATATACTTTTTTTATTTTGGTAATGCTATATTTTTATGTACATTATTCTAGGGTAAAATCAAAATGATATCCAGGGGGACCTAAGCACTGATGATTCCACCATTTCAAAAGCTAAAGTTAGTCGCCAAATTATGAAAAAAAAAAGAACAAAAAATCAAAATTCGAAGATTGCAACAAACAAATTTGCGCCAAATAAATCGAATTAGATGTCTCAAGTCATTATTAAAATACTTAAGAAATAATAACATAATTTTCAAAAGAGTCCAACATACTACATATTTTATTTGACTTGTAAAAGTACTTGTTTGTATATTACTACTAATAAACTATCTATTGTGCATAATCTTTATTCTTAGGTAAGCTTTGTTTTTTTAGTGTAAATTATTATCATATAATTGGTATTGTGTATTATACAGGTCAGTGTTAAATGTCTCAAAACCATTGTACAGGCTAAATACTCATAATAAAAATCGTATAACCTATAAAAAACCTGCAACTCCTTCACAATTTGAACATCCTTGTAGTTTTAACTCTTTCCGCTGAAGCAATACTGTCCCTTTGAAAAAGTTAGTACCATAGAAGTATATATTATGTGATATAAAGTAAGTGATGTAAAACTGAGTTTTGTCCAATATTATGTTAATAAAATATTTAATTTCCATAAAAATGCTTTGAAAAAAATGCTGCCTTTTATTAGGACCTTCCTCTAATGAAGTCCGTTAAAAAAACGCACAAATAGCTCATAAATGGTAATATTATTTATACTCAAACTCTATAATAATTAATAAATATTTATCATGTCAATATTTGGTGACGACGTCACTGGTAGAGAGTACTTGTATCCGTGGCATCAACAATGCGATTGAGCGGCGTTGCTATTACCGTTTTCTCTTATATACTTTATTTACATTTATTTAACGTTGTATATTGACTTCAATATAGAGTATCTTATCATATTTTATGTAAAAAATGCTTGATATTTTATTAAAGGGGGGCAGTAATATTGTTTTGTGCTTTCGGAAACAACTGAAAATTTTTATGATATTATAAAGTGAGTTTTGCCATTTCTATACAAGCATTTGGCATCATTGCATCAGAGATGTTGCCAGCAAACAAACCTGCCCATAGTTCCATGGCATGCTACTTCTAGCCTTTCAATATTCTAAGGTTGTTTAATATATTTAAATATTAACCTGTTTTAATATCACAGTATATTAGCCGAATATTAAATAGCTTTGTATAAGTATTTTACTTATGTATATAAATAACAAAAGCAATATTATTTCAGGCATTGCACAGGGAAGTCTTCTTTAAAAAAATCCCTATTTTAAACCTGACTATTTGGTTGAAATAGAAATGCTAAATTAATAAAAATATGAAAATACCAAATAAATAAAAGTGAAATTAATCGAAGTCCTCGCATAAAATAGAAAATATTTTCTCCTAAATTGTGTTTCGCAAATACGTGTAAAATTTGATATATATTGAACAAATGTATAAATCATCTCAGTTTACAAATTGTTTATGCATACATCGTTGCAGATAGTTATATATTTGAATATACTATCATTTATGTATGCTTTTGTTATTGTTTTTTATGCATTTATGGAAGTTAATGTACATTTAAAGCTTTTTAGCTTTTCTAAGCACTATTTGCACAACAAATACAATTATGCTTGAACTTGCAGATAAGCAAATAAACAATACTTAATTAACATATCAAGTAAAAATTCAAATAGAAATAATGTTGTTCTTTCGATAATTTATTTGAGCGGCCGAATTTTGTCCAAATTAAAAAGTTCATTTATTTATAAAGGGTCTGGAATCAATTTTAGTATACGTTTTAAATTAACGAAATTGCCAACGGGACATTTTATTTTATTGTCTGGAACGTTAGTTTATTTTTTGCTGGCCTGTTACTGTTTTATTAAATTTTAAATAAAATATGTATTAAAATATTGCTAATTAAATAAATCGTTTTTGGTAGGATTAATTTTAATATTTTGCTACATAATTCCGCTTTATTAAATCGAATTCTTTATTAACTTATTTATTTAAAAATATATATTTTTTACAAAATACTCTGATTTTTTTAATGCCATTCGACAATATTTGTGTGGAACCAGCAAAGAGTTAAATAAATACGAAAAACGACTCTTTAAATTTGCTTTAAAAGAGGAGGAGGTAACGGCGTTTTTCGCCAACGGAGAAAAATAAGTCGAAAACGTACTAAATAAAATTGCTTTTGCTCACGAGGCGGAAGAGAATACTTCAGAAATGGGCTTGCGATGCAAAAATGGCAAGTTTTGGTCGACCTATAGGTAGGTATAGACATACATACAAATGGGTAAAGTGCATTATATTCATGCTTATTTGGCACTAAATTTTTTGCTTAAAAAAACAGGGGATTGTTTTCGTTTTGTTGTCAATACTTTTTAATTAATTTACTCGTTCATATTTATAATGGGTAATTAATGTCTGTACGTGAATTATGATTTTATTAATGTATGGATCCAACACACATCAGACTTGATACAATAGTCAGGTTTAAACAAAATATTTACTTATTCTGTTAAACATATATTATAGAAAATATGACAATGTACTGAGTCTTTCCCCATATATTGAACCCCCCTTTACAGAGATTAGGTGCAATGAAAAAAAAATAAATTATTTTTAGTCTTGTTTTTTTTATTTACAATTTATTTAAATTTAATTTGAATACGATAGAAATTATTTTTGCTCTTTTAGAAATGTCAAATTTTGACAGATGGTTAGTTTTTTGAATTACCCTTTTTTCTGATCTCAAATATATAGGGACCGCCTAAAGTTCCGCATAAATTTGATAAAAATTAGAGACATGATTTTTTGAGAAAACGCTCGGACCTGTCAATTTTTATTTTAAGTTTCGCATTATTTTACATAAATTTTTGTATACAGGGTGAAACAAAAAAAAAGACTTGACGCCATAGGTCATTTTTTTAAATGGAATGCTATATTTTTTATTGAATTTATGAAATATAGGCAAAATTCCAAGTTTCGTAAAACACACCTTATCTTAAAACTCAACTGTTTCCGAAATATTTACATTTAAATAACAAGAAAACAAATAAGTACGTCTATTTACAAATTAAGATAAAATCGAGGATAAAAATAATGTTATAAACACTGCCAATTGTTTCTATTTCCATGGTTGCTCTTGTACAAAATTTGCATTTTCGAATGTCACTATCAGTTTGAAAATTAATAGTTTTTATCAGAATAAATTATGGCTAATTTAACGAAAACCCAACGGTCTTAAATGTAGTTTATCTTACAACTTAATAATAAGTACTTAAAGGATATACAGGCGATCACTGTATATGCTTTAACTACTTTTAATTAAGCCGTTTTATAAATATCAGGCTTCGAACTTTAAAAAAATTTAAAAATAATGTAAAATTAATTATTGAAGATCTTAGCATGCGTTAAATTGTTATTGTTTAATATTTAATAGAACAAAAATAATTCTTTTAAAAAAATGAAAATCATAGGCAATTGGTAATTAATACGATACAAAAAAGTGAACAAAATTATAGAAATTGTATTAATAAAGGTGGTCATACAGAGCAGTTATTAAAATATTCTGTTTTTGTCAGTCTTTTTTTTTAAAAAACGTCAAATATTAACAATGCACAGCAAACGAAGATCTTTAATATTTAGTTTTTTTAAAGTTTGGAATCCGATATTTCCAAAACGGTTTAATTAAAAGTAGCTAAACTATATATATTTGAAATCAGAAAATTTAGCTCCTTTTAACTATGAGGTCATATATAGGGTGTTTCATAAGAAAAAACTGACTATCGATCAAAGTTTTACATTCCTAAAAGAAAAAATAAATTTTACATTGGATGCAAATATTCAAAATCAAACTCCAAAGATTTTGTAAAACATTTTTTTTTACTTTTCACCTAATCCCTGTAAAAGGGGATCAATATATGGGCAAAGACCCTGTGCATACACAAGTTCTATGGTAACCTGTGATTTATTTAATAGAGAGGTCAATTTGCAAATGCAAGTAACCATTATTAAATTTGAAAAAAAATCTTTAAATCATTTAAGCACCCAACTAAAAGTAAATTTGCTATATCTATAAGTAATTTTATATTTCTATGATTCATTAGTTAGCAAACCATCAATAACTAATAAGGACAAAGATCTAATAATATGTATTCTTCAAACTGATCAGGACACAGAATTCATTAAATATAATACAATGTTATTTGCAAATAGAAAGTAATATTTTAAAACTATTTTAAAATAGCAGGGCACTGACCTAGCCCAATAAGGGATTGGATTTTCTTTTGAGTTTTCGTTTATATTATTGCCCAAGCACTGAATGGTCTTATACTTGGTCTAAAATATTTAGTACATCCATAGATCCATTTTGAAGGGACACATTACGCTGATCCGATGCTAAGCCACGCTTGATAATCTGTTGAACCGACATAATGTTCTGAAAGATATCTCAGACTGTCATAAATCTGTTGGAAATGGATGACCATAGTAAACGATTTCATTTATATTTCCGAATAAGTAAATAACAGTTTTCGTATTTAAATTTCAAGGTTAAAAATATATTAAAAAAATCAGCAGGACGTTTAGAAAAGCAGCATAAACCAATGAACGATTGGCGGTATGCTTATGTTAAGAAAACTTTTTTTTAATAAAAATACAAAAAGTCTGAATTTTATTACCAACATAGCAAAAAAAATTGATAAAACACTCAACGTTATATAAATAAAGAACTAAAACAGTTTTTGTTTATTTTAGTACTTAACTATTAGAAGACTCTTGTTAAAATGTTGCATATTGGACAGAAATATCATAAGCTGGCTATATACTTTCTCTTGGTAGTAGCTAAACATATCTTCCAGAATTATTAGACTTAAGAATACAATAAATAAAATCTATCAAATATTTTAGGTGCTTAAAATTAATTTCTTATTTTAATAATGTTTTATTTATGATGGCGTACTAATACGTTTTTTCCTTTTATGAATTTTTGTAATTATATTCTGGGCATTTAAATACATTTTATATTTTTTTCTGATATTGCATCAATTACTTCCAAGCAAATAAGACAATAAGAATATTTTTCCAGGAACAAATAATTTTTTATTTATTTGAAGTCTTTAGAATATTATTTTATATCTTTAAAGCATTTGAAATGTTAAATAATTTGTCATCCCTTGCACACATTCCCAAAATGAAAACACTTAATTGCCTTTAATAATTTTGAACTGAAATTAAACACGTTTAAACAGAAATTTCACTTTTCTTTATTATTTTTTTGGCTACCACCGTATTGGAATATTACAGACTTAATAAATTAAAAGAAACATTTTTATTTAGGTATACGTTAATATCATTAAGCAACACATTATATAATGAGCATAAAAAAATTACGATTGTATTAGTATTCTGGGAGTTGCGAAGTATCAAGAACAAGATTTAAAATTTAAATCTTATTCTTGCTTTTTCGTAACTCTTTTTAAACCCTTAAAGCTAACCTCAATCAAATACGTAAAATAAAAGACTTAGACTTTCCAGTCGGAATTTAAAATAGGAAGTTTTAAACTTTGCCGTATCTTTCTTGGTTTTTTCGATCAATGATTTAAGAAAAAAAAATCAGAATGTTTAAAAGCCAATAAAAATTAAATACGCTTAAGTTAATGACTCTAAGAATTCTAACAAACACAATGTGGTCAGGTGGTTTTAGATTTAGGTCAGAGGATTAAATTATATCAAAAAGTACGATAAAATTCTAACCAGCTTAGTAGTTAGTAGTTTTACTTGGTTTGCTACAGTGCAGCAATCTGCCGAAACACTTAACATCCAAAGGTGCAAATGGAATATTAATCTTTTCTAAATGTAGAAGATTTGCATAAAATATGTTTTAAATGAACTACATCAAATCTTACTACAGATTATAATTTGGATATTTTAAATGCCTGTCTGTATATTAAATGCCAACTAAAAATAAATTTGCTGTCTATAAGTAATTTTATATTCCTATGGTTCACTAGTTAGCAAACCATCAATAATTAATTAGGACAAAGATCTAAGATGTATTCTTCAAACTGCTCAGGGCAGGAAATTCTGCTACTAACATAAAAAAAAAACTCCTAAAAGCCTTAATGTTAAATAAATATAGAACTTTGGTTTTTATTTATTTCAGTACTTAACTATTATAAGATTCTTGTTAAAATGTTGTATATTGTATAGAAATATCATCAGCTGGCTATATACTTTCTCTTGATGGTAGCTAAACATATCTTCCGTAATTATTATTTGGTCAAAAAGGCGTAGGAGGAGGTGATGAAAATACTGTGCTTGATATAGAAGTTGACTATAATGGACTTAACAATGGGTTGTTTACACCTGAGTTATAAATATCTGAGATTGCATGCTCGTCTCTAACTGTGGGATCTTTTCTTCAATAATCAAATTAAAGTGCTTTATTCTTATAGCTACTTGTTCTATCTGAGACAGACGTTTAGCAATCTTAGCCATATTTCGAAAGAACATATCTATTTCATCCAAGGCAGGTTGATCTTGCACTGAATTTTGTACAATTAGATATCTCGATTTTCAAAAATCAGCAGTTTCCCTCATAATCTTTACCAGTTCTCGAGTTGGTTTTGACGCCCGACTATGCTTAGACATATTTTTCGTAACAGTCGATTCAGATGTGCCAGGATAATTTTTTTCTTGATTTGCGTCATTACTGTATTCTTTAATAAGGTTGTTTCATGTGCTTCCAAATATAGTAAGAGCAATGCCATGTTACGTTCCTATTTCCATTTGGTGATTTTAGTAGCCACTTTTTATTATTAAAAAATAAAATTTAGTAATTTACCCCAAACCGTTTTCACAATATCATACACCAAAAAAAAATTTTTTTTATTGTTTATTTTCTTAAAGTTGTATGTTTATCAAATAACGAGGAAATATTCTTTTGATAAAAAAATACATTTATATTTTATTTTAGATTGGCTAATTCGTTCAGATTTATGGCTTTTAGTTACCCTATGGGATTCAATACAGTACCACACATTATAAAAGAAGTATGTCAAACAATTTAGCAAGTACTAATGTCTATCTCGATTCCAACAACTTCTACTTCCATGTGGAAACAAATTGCCGGAATTTATAATCAGACATGGAACTTTCCCCATTGCATAGGTACACTAGTTGGGAAACATATCAATGTATAAAGAGAGTAACTCAATAGTTTTACTTGCATTGGTTGATGCACATTATAATAATTTATTGCTATCGACGTGGGAGTGTATGAAAAAATAGTGATGGTGCTATTTTTGTCTGTGTTATTTAAGATATTATATATTAGTGGCTCTGTGCTTGCATAATTTGTTGTGTTAACAAAAAGGGTTTTGAACCGATAGATAATTAATTATTTAAATTGACCCTATCCTTGTTTAGTCTCTTAACACCGTTCCGACAAAATTTTGCAGGGGCGATGTAATCACAAATTTAAAGAATATTTTATATCGCAAAAGGAGGGTTCATATCCTATGAACAAAGATACGCTTTTAAATTTTTAAAAAAGAACCTGTTTTACCATATATGTATACAAGCTTAAAATTATTGATACGTTAAGACCAGGAGATCGTGTTGGACGCGTGCATTTTGCTGTGATATTTAAGAAATGTTAACAAGTAACCCACTTAGGGGATATTCTTTTTTTGGAGCAAGCAACATTTTTATCAAATGCAGTACTCGCTTTCTATTGCTTTGCCATTGATGGAGTTATACTAATTCACATTTTAACATCAAAACTCGCAACCATTATGTATTCAAAACAAATGTGTAGCGTGGAATTTACCGAAATAAAATAATTGGACCTTTTTTCATAAAATTTTAAACTCGAATCGTCATTTATTCTTTTTAGAGAAATAATTAGATGATTTTCTTGACAATGTTTTCTCGTTTCAACGTCAACAAATATTGTGCTATATGCCACAGAAGGCTAGATGTAGTTTCAATATCTTAAAAATTGTTTTAATAGAATAGTTATAGATTTGTTGTCAGAAATTTTTTGGCCATCTCCCTTTCCGGATTTGATGCCATTCGATTTTTTCTTATGGGGTTATTTAAAGCACAATGTATATCTTCAAAGGCATTTATAGATGTTGGTTGCTTGGAAAGAGTCATTACAGAATCAAACTCGAAAAATTCATTCATTATCCCAAAGATGCTGGTCATACACTTTTATAAAAGGTAAAAAACACGAAATCTACAGCATCACAAATACATTTAATAAAATTACGAAGGTTACAAAGGTTTCGCTCGACTAGAGCATCATCAAACCTAAACAATAATTAAAATTATGTAACCCGAAAAAAGGAGAATTCAACAAAATACAGGGTTGATGCTCTAGTCGAGCAAAACATGTCACCTTCGTAATTTTATTAAATGTATTTGTGATGCTGTAGATTTCGTGTTTTTTATCTTTTATAAAAATTACAGAATCAGTTCAGGGTATTACTTTGGCTAGATATGATTGGAAGAACTATTGAGAAACTTTGATTATAAAACTACTACGTGTATTCAAAGAGAAGTCTGATATATTGAGGTATTATTGAGCGAATCGAGGGACCATAAGTCCCTCGATCATAATGTTTTTTAAAATGATTACAATTAATAATTATAGTATTATTCATTTCAATGCATCTCTAAAGTACTACAAGGCAGACATTAAGTAAAGGTTCTAAGTGTTCACTAAAAATTAAGAGAATACTTCTTAATATTAATTATTTTGTTTGGTAAAAGTTTGCTCATTACTTTCGGAATGGAAAGGTTTCAGAAAATTCAGTATTCAGTAGAAAATTTGTGAAAAATTTTTAAAAAATATGTTTTAGGTTCTAGGATGTAATTACATATTTGTATATCATCGTTATTAATTCTCACCAACTTCTCTTTATAACAATTTTCGGTATTGCTAAAAATAAAGATCCTTTATTCCTAAGCAAAATTTACTATTTTTGACAAACCTCGTATTTGACTAATAAAATTTGATATTTGATTAATGTATTTTATGTTTTGGGCCATGCAGAACTTTTAATACTCAATACTCAATACTCAAATATTTATTTCCATAGACTTATACAACTAGTATCGGATGATGTTAAAAAATAAAATTATAAGACCTAAACATACAACTTTTAAAAAGGCCTTAAGAAAAAACAATAAAAAATCTACAATTAACTAAAACTAAGAATATAGGAAAACTACAGGTTTTAACAAACAAACAAATACGAATTCTGGGAGTAAGGATGAGACGCTGCAATTTAAATATTCTGCTACCGTATAAAAGGAATTTTTAATTAAAATTCTTTTCAATGAAGATTTGAAATTATTAACCTTCTGAATTTTTTTTATTTCTATAGGAAGATTATTGTATAATTTAATTGGTAAAACTACTGGGCTGTTTGCCACTTTGGTTAATTTATGTTTAGGTAAATCCAAATTTAAGTTAACCCTGAGTTTATAGTGGATACCTCTAGACAAAGAATAATCAGACACGTTACGCTTTATATGCATGACCGAGTTGAAAATAAATAGGCAAGGAAATTGCATAATTTTCAAGTCTGGAAAGAGTGTTCTACAAGAAAATGTATAAGGCTTAAATAAAATAGATCCAATTTTTTTTTCTGGGCCGTAAGAACCTCACCACTTCTAAAACAGTTACCCCAACACATTATGCCATATGACAAACATGACTGGACATAACCATAGTAATAAAGAAGTATCAGGCCAATATTGATTTTATTACGTAACTGCCAGATCACATAGGCATAAATTGATAATTTCTTTAAAACCATATCTATATGATAAGACCAACTAAGATGTTCATCGATTAATATTCCTAAGTACTTGACAACCTTATTTTGTTCTATGGTTTTGTTATGCATTTTAACAAGCAAGCTTTTATTCAAATCGGTAAGACTAAAAAATATCATTTCAGTTTTTGACTCATTAAGCACTAGGCTGTTCCTGCTACTGATACTTATCATTCGGTCAACTACCCCGGTTGAACTTCTAGATAGTTCTTCTAAGTCACCACTCGACGTTGATATAACAACATCATCTACAAACGCAGCTATATGGTCGCCAGGAAATTCGTCCAAGATGCTATCAAAAAATATAACAAATAACAGTGGCCCCAAAATGCTACCCTGTGGGACACCACTAACAACTGGTAGGGACTCAGACGCAACTGAGAACAAAAAATGTCTCCTTTATTAACTTAAGTAGACATACTGTAAAAATGAAAAACATAAAGCGGATGCTTGTGCTCTCATATTATAGGTATAATCTCCAATATAAAAGTAGATTTTAATTTAAAGGTTCAAATAAATGAATAAAAGCTTTACAAAACGACACGAAACAGTGAAAAAAACCGTTTAACGTTTCAAACAGTGTTCCCATTCGTACCAGATTACAAATTTAAATAAGACCTTCTCGCAAAATAAGAAATCAAAAATCGAGTTACAAAATAGCGATCGGTAAAACTACCCCTTTGCCTTGGTAAATCTGACCTTTCGGTCCGGATTTAAAATGCTTTCAACGGAATCGCAACAAAGGGCTCTTTGCTTAACGTGAGTCAAATGAAATTTAAAACTGCGGGTCTGAATGGTAAATTTACAAAGACCCCGCATATAACGGAAGCGCAAGTCTCTAAATGTAAAAGAAAAATGAACGGCCGAATTATCTTCGTTTTTGCGTATAGCTTCTCATTATACGTATAGCAGCGCGACTAAAAATTATGCGTATGTGGAATGAATAATGAACAAAAATCGCATGAAAAGAAATAGTTATACGTAAGAGAAATTACATGGCTTCTAGTAATATAAATTAATGACAGGCTGTTTGTCGTAAGTTAAAGAGCTTTGTAGTTATTGTAAATACCCCGTAAATCCTTACAATGGAAATGAAATCGTATTATGCTAGCCAATTCTCGTATCCCTTTCATGTAAGTTAAAGCATCAGAAATTAAAATTCATATCGATTTAAGTTATGCCCGCAATTATCTAAACATGACTTTCTATTATAACATTAAAAGTTAATTAAATGGAATGACTGTATTGCTCGTAGCAGAATAGGAAAAAATTACTGTAAAGAGCAATAATATTTTATTATCTCTTGTTTTATCCATTTTTTGTAAATTAGGATACATTTCGTTGAACTTTCAGCATGTTCTTGATAAAATTTTGTCACATTGTCCATGAATAATAAATAGGTTAATCCAAACTTCATTTGAATAACTATTTTTTCCATTTTAATTAATTTTTAGGTAACTATTTTAAAGAAACACCCACGTGTATTTCTATTATTGTTTGTTTCTAAATAATTGGCACTAAAGTTATTGATATTTTAAAAATTCGTTTTAACGGTAAAATATATTAATAAAGAATCGAAATAGAAGTATGTATAGAACAAGTAATTACAATAAGTATTGGGATTTAATATCCAAATACATAAATAGAAGTCAATTTGAACGATAAAATGTGATTTAACCATATAGTGCCCATAGTGGTGGAGGCATATTTATTATGTTAATTTTTCAATATTATAATTACTAATTATAAATTTTTTTTTGAAAAAAAATCTTAAAAAGTAGTCGACTAAAAAAATTAACCTAATTGAAAAAAACTCCTAATTAAAATTAAATAATATCCAATAAAAAAAAAATTATAAAAATAACTTTTAATTTTTTAATATTTTTTTGACGTAATATAAAGTACAAACTAAGTAATTGGAAACTATATTCAAAAAAATATAAATATAGGTAAAATTAATTTAAATAAATTAATTAAAATTATTGGATTGGTTTGCGTTTTTATTTTAATTATTATCTTTCTATTATTTAAGAGGAAATATTTTTGTGTAAAAAATACATTTTTATTTATTTTTTTCCTTAAAAAATATTTCGAAATTATCATTTAATAATATATGGAATAATCCAAAATATGTCGTTACTGTGACTTTTCTGAAAATATTTACGTAGGAAAAAACTATGACGATATATAAATTTAATTGTAGTAAATTCGAGAAAAACTTAAATACTTACTTAACTGAGCACATATTTTAATGCTTTGTAAATAATTATACATATTAATATGTAAATAATTATACATATAATAATGCTTTGATACACCAAGACAAATAAAGTTAAATTTACATATTCCTTGTAAGGATTTATGGAAGACGTGCAGCTTGTAGTTGCTCCAAGTACACTAGTTTGACTTTAAAAATAT
Source organism: Anthonomus grandis grandis (assembly GCF_022605725.1). NCBI lineage: Eukaryota > Metazoa > Arthropoda > Insecta > Coleoptera > Curculionidae > Anthonomus > Anthonomus grandis. The sequence goes on from NC_065558.1 coordinate 12,837,565, forward strand.
ATGCATGACAAAATCATAAAAAGAATTGTTTGAAAGAACTTTGTTTTATTTTGCTTTAAAATTTCACTGCGATAATTTTCTCTTTTATTTATCAAATCTCTTTCTTACTATCTTATCTTTATTCCCTACCCATCACACATTTTATGTCCTTGTAATACAAGATCTCGGTAATTTCAATTAAAATTATTTTTCAACCGAATTTCCATTATGAAATGCTCAGAATGAATGGCCGAGTTTCGTCTTGGCAAATACACGTTCCACTTAAGTCTGGTCTTTAATTGCAAAATTATTGCCCGCTTCGGATCGATAACGTTGCTCTTTAAAGAAATTTTTAATCAACTTTCCTCCCATTCTGTAATTATAATTTTTCTGCTGCTACGATTCAGATATAATTTTTAACGAGCGAAAGAAAATTATCTTTGAGGCATTGGATATAATAATATTATTAGGGCGACGTTTATTAACCACAAAAGAAAGAAGCATTCCATAAAGTTTGCAATTAATTAAAATATATGTTTATATTAGTAATATAAGCATGTTTAAGAAATTATATTATATTAGGAAAATATATTCGGTGTTCATTATCTGGTCAACTAGTAACTACTATCTTATGTTTATCTGAACATGGGCTTTCTTAAGAAAACATTACCTCTCTTTTTGTTGTTAAATGTTATTTAGAAGTATAGAGTCTATAGTTTTTACAAATATTTTAAATATTGACAAGTTTATTGTAGAAAACTTTATGTGCAGTATTGATAATATCTTATGTAATATCTTAATGTATTTGTAGTTTGGTTATATGCTGCTAATTATGTTAACTAAAATTCTGGAGGTATTCGAAAATACAATCATAGAGATTGGCTATAAAATCAAATTATTTTAGTAGGGGATTTTATTGTGTTCTTTCGAATAAAGATCGAAAAATTTCCACGAAATTGGTAATTGGCACTCTTTAAACAAAGCTGACTATGGGCTTTGGATTTTCTAGATTGATATCTGAACCTACTTGTCCTTCATGTCTATTTTCGAGTGTGCTTAGCTTTATGTATTCTTCGAAAAAATGTGCACAAAAAATGATGACTCAAATAAGGTAAGTTAGTTTACCAATGATCTTAGACACATCAGAGATTGCAATTAGAATTGGGCAAAATTATGACAGGCCGAACAAACACAAAAAATGTTTAAATAGTAAAGCAATCAGTTCTTTTAAAAATATCACCAAATGAATGTGAAACATTTTTCATTTTTCGCACCTACGTAGTTAATTTTCATGGGTTCTTACTAACTGAGAGTTCATTTTTTTCAAATGCAGTTCTGATCTTTCGCATACAATCTTCCTTGGTGGTAACTACAACGTTACAAACATTGTTTTTGCCTATATCCGATAAAAAAGTCAAGTACTGTCAGATCTGGGAAGCGGGGAGGCCAAAGATGTTGTCCATTGATGGCTATAAATTGCCATTATGTGAAGGCACTTCATCGTGTTAATAAAATACATTTCTATGATCAACCAGCGGCAAATTTTCTAGACAGTTAATTTAAGAAATGTGCAAGATTTTACGATAATGCTCACCTAAAAATTATTAAATGACATGTTTTATAACTAGAAGGATTTAAGTTTGTCTTCAATTACCATTTAATATCTTTATGTCTTCCTAAATGTCTAAGGCTACGAAGCTCATTTTTTATGGCCCAATAAACATTATTGCTTTTTTATGACTTTTTAAAGTTTAGTTCTCTTAATGAATGCACGTTTGTGTCGTTCCAATAGGAAGAATTTCGTCGATTAAAAATCCTATCTTTCGTAAACTTCGCCTCATCCGTTCAGATGATATTAAGTAAAAAAACATTTTCTTAATACCGAGGTAAAAGAAACTCATAGAATAATAAAATGTACTATATTTTTCTTTTTATTGTTTTAATTTTTTGCGATATTATAATTTGAGTAAAAAAGAAAAACATCATGGTAAATAAAGAAAAATCCATTGCGATGGAGTACGTCGTCTTGGTCTTCGTCCATTTATTTCTCCTTCTCTGCTCAGGTTTTTTCATATTTAATTTTTTACTGCGAAAATATCCAGTTTTTCAAATTTTTTATAGATACACTTTTTTCTAAATTAAATACCCTGTTCACTAATTTCACTTTCATGAATATCGGTGAGAAATTAAGGGAATTATAGCTGTTTTTCTACTTGGGGGTTTTATTAATTTTACACAGTTTTTCATATTTAATTTTTAACTCTGAAAATACCAATTTTTTTTTTATAGATACACTTTTTGTTTTGAATGAAATACCCTATCCACTAATTCAACTTTCATGAAAATCGGTGAGAAATTAAGGGAATTCTACCTGTTTTTTTACTTGGGAATCTCTGTTTGTCTTAATGAATTGTCTCTGATCTCCTGGCAATATGTCCAAAGTAATTTAAAACCTGCTGGTTGACATACGTTGTTTTCATTGTTTACGTCTCTGCTGTATAAGTGGCTATGGGAAAAATAACAGTTCGTAGAAGCCTGAGTTTGGTGTTAATTGTGATGAAAGTGTTATTCAATTATCAGTTTCGCTGTTAAGTTTCGTGCCATAGATATACGTCTACGGATTTCCGTTTAGTAATCTTTGGTATTGGTGATGAAAAATCCAAGATATTTAAAGTTATTGGCCACTTGATAACCGGCGACATTTGCAATGTCAGGGCTGTCGTTATTAGCATGGTTAGCAATCATTACTTTAGTATTTATATTATTGATTTCCAGTCCGTACCCTCTGCAGTATTCATCTAGCTTCTGCATTAAATTAAGGATATCATGCTCGTCTTTTGCTATTATTAGGGTATCATCCGCGTACTGTAGATAATTAATTTTTCTGTCGCCGACAGTGATACTATACTTTCTCTTCAAAAATCTTCCTAATAATTTATTTACTATATATATGGAAGAGAAGGGAATATAAAATGCAGCATTCTTTCATTAAATGTATCAGAGGCTTTAGTGTTCATATTCAAGACTGTTCTAGAACCTTGACCATTTTATGTTATCAAAAGCTTTGCTCTAATTCACAAAACAGATGAGTATATTACCTCCCTGGTTTTTCTGATCAACTGTCGAACGATCAAGATCTTTTAACTAGTTCTCACAACAAATCTATTTCTCTGGTATTTGTTTAAGAGGTAAGTTCTTCAGAATTAAGGCCCTCTTACTCTAGTTTTCACAGTGGAGAGAGAAACCCTTCTTAGAAGAAGGCAAGAAAATAGAATGGCACCATTGTTCTGGCCAGCTTCTATCATCCAGATCTTTTGACTGGATTCATTACAACCTGGTACTTTCTGATTTTGCAGCTTGCTTCACTACCACACGTCCTCCCTAAGTATTGTTGATTTGAGTTTTTTACTTAGGGTTTCGAAATCGGACTGAAGATCATTTTGGAAGAGCTCTGTGCAATACCTCTGCTACACACTATAGTAATGCCTGTTGTATCCGTAATTACATTACTATCGCTATCTCTGATAATTGTGTCCTAAGATCGAATTTGCGTGCCAGATATTTTACTTGACCACAGAGCTCAGTGGATCAATTTTCTACACGTCTCTCTAGTTCTACACATAGTCTGTTTATGGCTGGATCCGCACTCAGCGCTTGGCTTTGTTTTGACGTTGCTGAAGGAGGTTCTATATCTTTTGTGGGCGAGTATATAGTTGATTTGGTTTCTATATTCTTAATTAGGAGTCCAAGTGTTTAGGTGTACAAGCATCGTGGATCGTTTTTAAATATGGGCTCATCATAGATAGATTATTATTAATAGGATTAAGAGTGTCCATAGTTTTTTCTACGATGTTATCAAAATCTTCTCTCTTGGTCTTTTCCGTCAGTGTTACTTGAATCAGGAGTAACTTGTTGGTTTGGTATTAAAAGTGAGGGTCACTAATCGTTTATCGTTTGATTTTTAGGTATTGGGAACGTATTAGCAAAGGTTTCTGGTAATTATTTTTATGACATACAGCGTATTTCAAAGCGCAAAAATATATCAAAGTTTTATTAAAGTTTACCCAGTCTAAACACTAAAGTTTTCGAAATATTATGTATTTTATGGAAATACTGAGACAATTTGAATGATAAATTCCTTAATATGTGTTTTCCCTTTTTTTACCCTAACTACCCTGATGAGCACTAAATTATTAGATTTAACATTTCATTTGTAAAAAAGTTACTATTTTATATAAGATATTTAAAAATTGGGTTTAAATTAAGCTTCTTATAGTAACACTCATTGATGGTATGTTACAGTATATTTGATATCACTTATTTTTAGGAAATTCTTAAGAAGGCCGTACCCGCTACCCGAATTACTATTTTTAAATATTTACTATTTAAACAACAGTGGCAAACAACATTAGTTTTACATTTCATATAAATAAAAAAGAACAAGCTTAGAGGGGATTTTAGCATTAATAAAAAAATAATCCAATAAGCTTATACAAGCATTCAAGAAAAAATACAAAAAGAAATAATGGTGGTGCAATTTGAAAAAAAAAGTTGCGGTATTTTTTAGGGGATGAATTTATCGGGGGTAGTTTTTTTTAAGTAATTTTGGGCAGTGGTCCTATCACTATTAAAAATACATTTTCTTAAGAAAATTTATATTAATAAAAAAGGTTATAGCCTGTGACGATGATTGTGGGACACAATCTATATTTATTATGGAAATGCTGATTAAAATTATTTTGACCATTAAACAAAAAAACATGAAATAAACAACAACAAATAAAATGAAACATAATTATTATATGCTCATGTACGTTAGTATGACAACTTACTTTCTTAAGAAGATTTAGCTGAGTTTTTCATTTAACAATTTTGTAAAAAAAACAAATCAAATGATTTCTCTCAAACAAGTGACAATACCAAAGTAAGATTGGGGCATCCTCGAAAATTCAATCTATATAGGTTGCTTTAGGCAAAACAGAAGATTAAAAAAGGGCCTCATCTTGGGTTTTTTTTTTGCTTTGGGAGCTCAACGATGTCTTTTTTTTTGAGCCTGTCAGCGGCATTACTCTTTCATGTTATTAAGTGGCACCCCCTTTATAATCATTTATCCCCGAGGGGTTTTTTAAGTTGCTGTATGAGAACGGCGTCATGCTGTTATTAATAGGTGGGATTACATTTCGGAAAACTGATTTTTTTTTCAATATAAATCAAGGAATGGAGGTATATTTTGTTAAAATTGAGCGGGAGATATTTCGGTTGAATAATAAGTGAAAAAACATCTCCAGAATTAAAATCATCATTTACTCACGAGATTTATTTACAAATTTTTTGTATGAGATCGACTCATGCTGACGTTAATAGGTGAAATTACATTTCGGAAAATTGATTTTCTTGTCAATACAAATTAAGGACTGAAGGTATATTTTGCTAAAATCAGGCAAAATGAATTTTGATTAAATAATAAAACTACATCATTAGCAGAATTAAATTAAAGCAATGTCACCAGTGTATCTAACAGGAGGGCTGTTGATACTGAAGTAGAAGCTGAAATTAAATAAAAATATGATTAGTTCTTAAACAGAACAAATAAACTTTCTATCGTAAATAACACCAGGGATGCCAACAAGAACTTTATAGAATTTAGTAGCCAGAAGAATCCATCATTAATAAAACTAGTAGATCAAAAAATATTAATATTGCCAAATTGAGTAAAGCAGGTAAGCAAGCCTTTATTGCTTTATACCAATCGCAATAGAACTTGAAAGAAATAAATGCAAAGCAGTATGTGAAGGAATTAAATAAAATTACTAGTGAATTGTTCGTAACTATTAAACAATCTTAGTTTTATGTTGGAAACTTGAGTGAGAACATAACAGTGGGCCAATTAAGAAACATTTGGAATTCAGTGGCATACTGGATTACATTCAAAAAGTGAATTTTATCTTTCAAAGTGTCAATTGATTCCCAATATGAGTCAGATATATTAAAAGCTGACTTGTGGCCTAATAATAAAGGTCTAAAACCATTTGTCTGTGTAAATTTAAAAAAAATCTTAAGGCCATTTAAGAGCCCACATTCTTTAAGACCCAGGAAGCGCTCATCGTAACAGTCTCTAAAAGAAGCTGATTTGAATGTTTATTAGCAGAATGTGCGACAATTTCCTTTTCATAGAGACCTTCTTGGATGAGTCGATAGAGGAGAAAGAGCTTAGGCTTAAGAGCTATCCGATCCTTAGAGGTGCTCGCTCTAAATCTATTATCACACATACTAGAGCAGGAGGAATACTGGTATCAGTGAGAAACAATTTTCCATCCTTGAAGATTTGTACACATATAAGCAACATTGGATATATTATCTCTATTAATCTGGGGTTTAAAAAGTTACTTTTTGGTATTGCATATAATTGTCGGTCTGAAGACTAATAAAGCCTTTGCTGAATGTTTTGATAAAAAGCAATGACTGTGATATTCTTATATGTGGTGGCTTTAGGCTTCCCAATACATTCTGGACAAATGATGAATAGAATGTTAGTTTTTGTGGAATCCTTACAAGGCAATTGTCTTGTTAATCGAAATGTATGGCATTTTTTAATTTAAATCAAATTAATACAGTTGCTTATGCTAGAAATAAGTACTTAGATTTAATTTGTTATGTTATTTGTACTATATCTGGTGCCCTATTGTAAACTGATGATTCTTATCACCCAGTATTAGGTTTCAGTTTGGTAACTGGTAAATTATCTAAAACAATGGATTTTGATTTAGAGTACTAAAACCTAAACCTCGTTTAACTGATATTAGTATGAATTTTGCATCAAGAAATTTAAATACTTTATTTGAATCCACTAACATTAACTTATCTGCTAGAAAATTTTATGAGATTTAAATTTTACCTGATGATGGTTTTGGAATTTTTGTTCCAAGGAGAGAAGCAAAGAATTTGAAACTCCCAAAACGGTTTAGCAATGAATAAAGACTAAATATAATTGAGAGTTATCAGATAGTATTTTCTATAGTAGTACAAACACAGATTGTCCTCGATAGATTCTTAAATTATTTGCTCAACACTTTGCATCTGCGTATATTATAAGCCACCGTGAAGAGAGTTTTAAATTCTACTTATTGATATATTTAAACAATAAAATAAGTTGAATAGTGGTGTAGAAAATCTAGGAGGTAGTCCTGATGATGTCATCTGCAAAGCGCAGATGGTTGAGGTATATGCAATCTATATTTATTCTCTTTTCTTCCCAATTTAGTGTTTTAAATAAGTTTTCTAGTGCCAATGTGAAAAGTTTGGAAGAGATGATGTCACCTTGTCTTACAACTCTTTTGTAGTGGTATTTTTCATGTCCATATTGTTTTGTCGACATGCATAGTGCCATTTTTATAGACTTCTTTTAATAGAGTAGTGACCGGTATTTTACGAAATCGAAAGCTTTTTTGAAGTCTACAAACCTAAGATTAATTGGTTTGTTGTATTCCTCGAATTTTTCGCCTGTAAGTGCTTTATAGTACTAAAACCCTTTTTAAATCCTACTTTTTCGACCTGTTGGTAAGGGTCTAGCTTAGAAGTGAGTCTATTTATGAACATTTTTGTAAGCGACTTATATATATGTGGAAAGTCCTATAGATAGATAGACTGATTGGTCTGTAGTTCTCTATGGTAGCGCTATCGCCTTTTTAAATAGTATTACTAGTTCTGCAGTCTCCTAACTTATTAGTATCTTACCTTTAATGATACATTTATTAAATAGTACTTTAATGACTTTAAGTAATTGGTCTCTATCCATTTTCACCATTTCTGTACTACACCTATATCACAAATTACAATTTGTTTTACATTTCTTTAGCGTATTTTATAAAGCATAAATAAAAAATATATGTTTGACAAGTTCCATTAAATACTTTATTCTCTAATTTCTGCACCAACACGAATTTACATCTTTTTTGAAAATCAACTTTACATCAAGCAATGCTCTCTGGCATATTCAGGACCGTAGTGTTGCGAGTTTTCTCGGATTTCTAATTTACCTGAAGTAGTGAGGACAGGCGAATTTAGTTCGTTAATGAAGTGACTTAGTGTAGAGGTAGGGCGCATTGATTTTTTAGTTATTTAATATATGCAATTTACCTTAAAATGTTTGTTTCATTGAAAAGTATCGGAAATCTAACAATGTTTAAGTATAATTTCTTAGCAAAAGTAAAAAATATATAAATGTATATTAAGATTTGAGAAAGAAGTAGGAGTGTTTAAAAATGTCTTTTATATTTTATATAAATGTTCTGTAAAAAGTTGATTCTTGAGCAAGGCGTACGTGATCAATGACAAAGACAGACAGATAGAAAAATCACGTTAGACACAGAGAGAAAGAGAGAGAGAAAAACAACCTAATTCCAGTAAATTGCTTAAAATTCAAAGCGAAGAACGCTAATGCCATCTATATGTTCTTATTTTTTTGTACAATGTCATTAGTCCACTTTATACTAGGTGTCGCGATCTAAGTACTATTCATACAATATTAAATTATTACATTATAATAGGAATCAAAAAAAAACGCTACAGTGTTATTATTTGTAGTACATTGCTTCAGTCTGTTCCCATCAATTCTATGTTCACATAGCTCGATTTCCTCTGATGCATCGGTCTGGCCTAATAATATGTTAATATCCTGCGTTTCCAATCATTAAGTAATATGATAATACCATCCTTATTATTCAGGTAGCCCTGGCAGTTTTAATACATTATATCAAAGTTTAAATCATTATTTTATTCTAATTGCCACTTTATATAACGTCTATAATTATATTATCGTTATTATATACCATTATAGTTTGCATTTCCTTAATTCTCTTATCAGACTCACATGCTTTAACATTCCATGAAAAATAATTAACATCCAAATTCAATCCACTTAATTCAACAAAAAAGATGATTGTCAAATAATCGGGGTAGTTAAAATTTAACTGTTTATTTTAAGAACCTTAGCAGGTATTTTTGTAAATACTTTACGATGCAATGCCCCTTGTTTAGTCACTATAATTTTTTAGGCATATAGCTGTTTATACAAAAGTTCTAAATAAAGCGATACAATAGATAGAAAGCTGCAGAATACATATTGGCGTTAGTTTATGAAAAGTATAATTATTAATAGTTGAGAGCTCCCTTAAATATTCATATATTAAGGCAGAGGAAATTTCACGCTGATTTATGTTTTAAGTTATCCTTTATAAGCTTTTAAGAGGATTTATTAATTGTATTGAGTTACTAAACTGGTTTATCTATATAGGGTAGATTTTATGTTTGCACCAACAGTGGCTACAATAAGTATCAGAAACAAGTATCTAAAACAAAAGTTGATTGGTTTTTCCTCTATGATTTGATTTTAAGGTGTGCATGTTTTGGAACATATTCTTTTAGGAAGATTAGTTTTTAAACTTATACTTTTCCGCCAACCTGAAATTTTCTTTGGTAGGTCCGTTATTTAAGGGTAAAAAGTCTGAAGGTCCTAGTAATTACCGCCCAATCTCTCTTTTATCAATTTATTTAAGGTTATCGAAAATCTTGTCAAAAGGAGGATTTGGAACTATTTACAATCGTTCAATATAAATACAACAAGAGAGTTTAGCTTTCAGGCATCGACGAGTAGTTACATTATATGAGTTTCTGGAGACTGTTTATTTTGGTGTGAACGAAGGATACATATCGGCAGCGGTTTTCTGCGACCTCTCTAAAGCTTTGGATTATGCAGACCAAAGGGTGGAGTGGCTCATGCTTGGTTTAAGTGGTATCTTAGCAATCCGGGTCAGTTTGTTGTGCATTCAGGGAAAAAATAATCTCTCTCAAGAATTACTTGCGGAGTCGTACATGGGTCGGTTTCGGGGCTAATCTTGTTTTGGTATATATAAGTAACCTTGAGCCAAATGTCTCTGGAGAATTTACTCTGTTTGCGGACGATACATCGATATTATGGCAAGATAAGGCGGCGGAAGGATTGCTGGAAGTCATAGAGAACGATATGAATATAACTAATAATCACATCCAATCGCCTTTATTTAAATCGAAGCAAAATACATAATGTTGGGTATGACGCAGCACACCTGCTCTTTAATGCTAACTCTTTGAAGAAGTTTGAAGTAACTAAGTTTTTGAGCATTTTGATTGATCAAGAATTACGCTTAAGTAGAAGGTTTTTATCTGGATGTTTTGCTATAAGGGTGGTAAGGGAGGAATTAGAACATCAGCTAGTACATAGTCTATTTCTTATAATTTGAGTCGCACCGCAGGCATGGAGTACCATTAAGGAACTTCTGAATATAGTTTTTATAATTTAAAAAAAAAAATATTAATTTTATTGCTGAAAAATCGGTCTAAGAAATTCTTGTAGAGCATGCCTTATTGACTCAAATATCTTAACTCTTACATCTTTCTTCATATAAGAAGCTTCTGACTTTATTTTTAAAAATCGTTATAGCAAAATCATCTTCTATCTCTACGCTTCTAACTGGTTAAAAAGTCACTTTTAAATGAAAGCAGGAAAGTGTTCAACTATTTACAAAAAAATCTGAAAATTCCGAATCTTTTAAAGACATTTCGACACTTTTTGTGATATTTGTGTGTTAATGTAAGATTATCTTTAATCCAATGTAATTTTTAAATTTTTATTTAAAATATTTTTATAAATTATTTTATTTAATTTTTGTGGTTTTTTAGTTAGTGGTTTTTGTTGATTTATATACTAGTTTTGCTATGTTAATAAAATTTTGAATTTTTTGACTAATAAATTACATTTGAATGTGAATTTTAATATTTAAAATTTCTTCTAGGAAGCAAAAAACAATAAATATTTATAATTTCTCAAAAACTGAAACGTTTTAGGAGAAAAGGATTAAGAGTCAGGGTTATGGCGGTGAATCTTTTTCTCTATTTATTCACCAATTATTGTTTAAAAATATTATTTTAATTGCTAAATGTTGTTCCTAAATTTTTTGCTATTAATTATAAAAACAAAAATTGTTCAACTATGAGCCAAATATCTCGAAAACTAAACTATAAATCATTAAAAAAATGCGTATCCAAGAAAACAAAACCATCCAAAATAACGATCAAAATATCCACCAAGCAGACATTAAAAATATATATTTTTTTGGTACCATAAATAATGAAATAAAAGCATCAAAAATAAAAATAAAAAAAGTGATACATTTTAATTAAAAAAAAATAAAAGTTTGTGTTCAGGTAACAATAATTATTTTATACCAGGAACTTATACTTACCCGAATATGCTTAGAACTTTATTAAACCAAAAGTCCGTTTTTAGTTTTTTTAGGACAATTTTAAAAATTTTTATGTTTTTTTATATTTAGTAAATATACATTAATATTCTTCTAAACTTAATTGTCTTAACTTTTTCTCACTTCTTCGTTTTTTGAATCAGAGAGGTGATAGGAAGAAAGAGAGTTTTAATTATTATAACTTAAGATATTTATTTTTATTCTTTTATCTTTGAGACTTATTTGCTTAATATTTCGGTGTAATCTAACTACTCCATGTTAACCTACCTTGCGGTAATGTAATTACACCGCATGAAGGTATTTACTAGAAAAACACGGGATAGCTCATATATTTGTTAATAAATAACCAAATTTAGCAATTATTTTTAAAATTTTTGTAATAACTTAAGGAGAGCTTTCCTACATGGATTTGAACAGCTTTCTACTAACACAATTGCTTGAGTGCTAAAATACATGGTGAAATTTTTTATTTTTTTAGTTCATGCTTGATTAGTTGATGCTTCTAGTCTAAACTCTACGTTCTGGAACCAAAAAAATATCTATTTGTTTAGTTTTGTTTTTCGGACTATCCCATTTATTTATATTTTACTGACTCTTTTTCATACGAGTTTTAGTTGATGAAGCATGGCAAATGGTAGTTCAGAAATTCACTTGCATTTTAAGTGTAATTTATTTTTATACGTCATTGCAAATGTTATTAAAAGATATTGCAAATGATTCCTTTAAAAACTCTAGTTGCACAAGCAATAATAGTGTATAGGGGCAAATTTGAATTGTTGGTGATCATCAGTCGACTAATTTCAGATGCTTTTTAATCGATTTGCGTGATCGGTTACATATAATTAAGATTTTTCTTTTACATTTAGTATTATTATTGTTTTATAAAAAAATAGTAGCGTATTAAATTTTATATTTTTTGTCTAATCTATGTTGCTTTAATTGAATTAATAATTCAATGTTTAGCATTGGAAATAATTTTTGATCCTTGAGCTTCCCTCCATCACGAATTTATGTTTTACTACAATTGGTAAATAATAATTTGATCTTTTTTTGTAAATAAAAAATATCAATTTACTGTAATTTATATTAAGTCGAACGGCCAATTGTAAACTTTATTAATAATTCAAGTAAACTGATAAAGGTTTCCTATTTTGGGTTGGTTTTTAAGATAAAAAATTCATCCAATTATTTTTCTTTGGGATGAAAAGGCTTATTTTTCACCAAAAAGAAAAAAAGGTTATAGATTATAGATTGTGTGATGTAAAATATATTTTAAATATTAGACAAAATCTAAAAATTAAATATAATTTTAAAATTAATAGGTAGGAGGGATGTATTTTAAACAATACACTCTATTCCACATACATTTCTACATTTTATTAAACATACGTTTTAGAGATTTTTTTTTAAGATAAGTTCCAAGATCAAGTCCAAAAGATTTATGAGGTCAAGCCAATAAACTTGTTTTAAGTGTTTTCTTCTTTCCTTTTCATCTCTGTAGATAAGGGTGTAAATATTAAAAACAGCCCTGTACCTTATGTAAATTTTTCCTAACATGTCAAGGACTAAAGTATAAATTGCCAAAATTAAATAGGAAAAAATTTGCCTAAATAAGAAACATAATATATTAGGAAAACGTCTTCATCAATATAAATCGAAAAGGCACGTCAACTTGTCTCGTTTTAATCCAATTTGCCATTAATAAATCGATTCGAGTCGAATAATAATTATCTTTTGGCTTAATAGTGCGTCACGGAAATATTGAATTAGCGAATTTGGCATGTTATGTCGGAATATGTAATTAATTGTAATAATAAGGAGGCATGTAATTTGGTTGATGGGTTATGTCATTTATCGGCTTTAGGGTAAGTTTTTGAGATAAAAAATTATCTTTATTTTTATTTAGCTATATACTTATTTATTATAATATATTTTTTTATTTACATTAAAAATAAGTGCCTTATCAGTTTAGATGTTCTTTACATATTATTTTGTTTTTGCTATAAGCCATTATTTACTTATATTTATGCTGTACTCAATTATCTTCTACTCTCAAGTAGTAATAGTTGTATTGATTTGTTGCTTTTAATATTGTTTTAAGGTTAACTTTTACGTGCTCTGACCGTACTACCTACCTCTTTTGAAAATTTACTTAGGTAAAGTTTGGGTTATAGTTAAAGATAAGTTATGCATATAGGTACCCTGATGAATTCGCCTTTTCCTACCGAGGATTACCAGAGAGGCTTAGATTACCAGAGTCTTCTTCCTCTTTCCTGGCTTTAGAACTCTGGGTGAGTCTTATGCGCATCCACTATTGCTTTATATCTCATGCATTCACTTGCCACGACTCATACCCTCGACAAATCTACTGCAATAGCATCTTTCCATATTTTACTCGGTCTATCCATTGATTTTCTCCCATCTAAGAGCAGATAGCCCATCTTATTTAATTAGTTTTTTTGTGACTGACTTTTAAACTTTTTAGATTTTTTATATTCCAATAGTATTGCGAGAGTATATAACGCTTTATTTTTCGTCTGCTCTTAGGTACTTAAATCCTTTAATTACATCAAAGTTGAACTCATTAAGTATTATACTCTACGTGATTCAAGGCCGTTTATTCTCTTTAACCAGCATATATTTTATTATTTCTTCATTTACTCGTAGACCCAGATTACCGGCTTCTTCCTTGAGCTGCGAAAAGACCACCCACATCTTTTCTACTAAATGAGCCACTGTGTCTGTGTCATCAGCAAAAACCAAAAGCACTTTTGAATTTTAATACGCAAATCCTTCTGTTAACTACGATGCTATTTTGCAAACTGCATATTAGTACATACGAGTTTGTTATGCGATTTGTGTTGACTCTAGTAATTTCCTTAGTACTCTCATCTTTAACATTGTCAGCCATAACCTGCTTCTTTTTATGGAGTCATATGCTTGACAGAAATCTAGGAAGATTTGGTAACCATTCCGATTAAACTCCCAGTTCTCTTCTAATATTTGTTTGATCGAATATATGTGATCCATCGTTGCCCTTTCAGCATGAAATCCGACTAAATAGTTGCAGATGCAGAAGATCTTCCGCATAAGGGATTAAGCATTAAGGCCTAATGCCCCTATTATAATAGGACTTTGTATGCTGTGTAAGGGACAAACCTCTATAATATCAAAAATTTATCTTGCTTTTTTTCTTATATTTACTTATAGGAAGGCTTTCGTTCTACCCCTTATAGGTTTTTTGTTGTTCCTTTTTTTTTAAATCATTTTTTGGTGAAGAATGCTTCCTTGCTTTTTTAGCAGTTCTCCATTTATACAATCATTGCCTGGCGCTGTGTTGGTGTTCTTACATTTACTGAATGGAGGGTAATGTATTTTTCTTCTATCGCACTCTTAATATTTAGCAACTCCAAAAAGTGCTAATTTCATTTTCAGATAATTTTTGCTTCATGTCATTGTTAGTTTACCTATTTCTTTTTTATAGCTTTTATTTCTCCAACGCTTTCACCATTTCTTAGTTAATTTATTTCCCTAAATAATTGCTCTGCTCTTCTCCAGGTGGTTCTTTTTTTAGTTCTAAGCAATCATCTTATCTCTATTCTTGTCGTATGAAATTTTTTTTTTCAAAGTCCAAGCATTTTGGAGTTATTCTCATTAAAAATTTGAAAATTCAATATTTCGGCATAGCTCCATAGTAGTCTTTAGATTTATGAAGCGGGAAACTTAAGAATTATTACTTATGCCAGTTTTGGTAACGTTTCACTAGTTTTTTAGACTATTTTCGTTTTTTAACACTAAATTACATTAATACTGAGACACAGCGCATAGAAATCTTGACGATGATGGCTACAGTAATCGAGTTAGAACGCGTCAGGAAGTTTGTGAGTTATTTAATGAAAAATACTCTTATAGTCCGCCAATATCGCAATCGACAGTTAGCAAGATTAAGCAGAAGTTTATTTAAATTGGTCATGTAAGATATGTGTCTAAATATAGCATAGAGCAAAAAACATGGATGTTGGAAAAACAATTGTTCTGAAAGAAGTGTTCTGAAAAATGATGGAAGGACCTATATAATTCAATCTAAAAATAAACGTGTGGGCTGGCGTTCTTGCTGAAATTATTATCAGGCATTTCTTCTTAGAATAACATTTAAACGGTGAGAGATTCCTGAGTTTTCTAGAAGGGTAGTTTATCTGGCTACCATTTTTCCTAAGATAGACGTCGACATTTGTCACACCATAACATTTGGTTTAAACAAGATGAACTTATTTGCACGTTACTTTCCCAAACAGGTCGGTTGGAAGGAGCGGTGTTATTGAGTGGTCACCAGGGTCATCCGATATAACACCATAGCTTAAAGAAGACGTATTTCAAAGCCAACCGGCAAATCTGGATGATTTAAAACAAGGCATCAGTCAAGAAATGCATCGAAGAAACGCCCAAAATGATTCGAGATGTGCAGCAGGAAAAGTTAAGATATTTGCTTTATGCCTTTTTTTATCTACTCAATATTTAAACATATTTTTTTTTAAATAATTTAAATACGGTTCTTATTAAAATATTTTTTAAAAAATACCCCACTTTTATTTTCTTATACCCCATTGTACTTCTAAATCTTTACAGAAAATTGAACTTAAATTGTGCATAACTTAAATGGACACGCTATTAATTTCAATATTTTTTTCATCGTTTTTTTTTTTTATTTATCACGACGATTACCACGATCCTTTTTCGCTAATGTCTTGTATTCCTAAAATGTGTTCCTAAAAGGTAACCAAACTTACGTATTACTGAAATGGACAAGAAACTTATTTAATTTTTCTTATAAATATTTTCTTATTATTAATTCCTGCTTTCTTGTTTTTTTTTATTTAACTTAAATTTCTTCTTGTTATATTAGTTGCTACTACTAGTAACTGAGCTCTTAATATACCAAAAATGATTAAAATACAAATAAAGCATAAATTTATTAGACCTGGTATTGGTGTTTTTATTTATACCAAAAAATTAAAAATTTTGAGGATTTTGTAGATCGATTAGGCTATTGTCAGTTAATTAATTGAGGACATTTCGAACATTTGCTGAAATAAATTTTTAAGTTTACGAGGCTTTGTTTTAGCTTGAATAAACCATTTTAAGAATTATTTAATTCTTCCTTCCTTTCATGACCTTTTTTCAATTCTCAAATTTTGAATAAGAACTCCAAAATGCTTGGACTTAGATATAGCACATGCTGAATGAAAAATGTTTAGAATTGTAAGGGCAATCCAAAAATCCAATATGAAAATTGAGTTGCAATTTAAAAAAATAAATGTTAAGCAAAGCTTTTTTGAGACACTTGTATATTTTCTTTGCAAGAAAAAAATTAAAATTGACGGGTCCAAGCCATTAAAAAAAATTTTGTTTGCAGGGTATTGAATTTATGCCTTACTTTACGACGAACCTGTAAACATGTATATGTATATATGAAATATATACGCTTTTAATATTTATATATTTACACGTATTATTGGGTTTCACCTGCTATATATTTAGTAAAAGTACTTATTAAAGTACATATTGTAATTCAGTAGTTTTTATAGGAATATTTTCATATTTTCTCATCCATTTTGTGCTTTAAATATTTAATTATCAATAGGTATATTTATAAAAATAAATTTAAAAAAAAACTTCAAAATATGAAAATGTAATAAAAAATAAATACTACACTATACCAATGACTTATTATTTCCATAATATACCCATAAAATTACAAAACTAATTAAATATGTAAGACTTTATAAGTGCTTCGGACCAATTAAATTAATAACGCATACTCAAATGAACCGCCGTAAAAATACAAATTTTACGTAAATATCGTCAAATTTCACAGAATAAATTCATCCAAAAAATAGATGCCTACATTTAAAACGTCCATTTAACGAGACCTATAATCCATTAAAAATTAACCCTTAGAGTAAATTACCACTAATTATCACCTTAAACAAACCGGTCTCATAATTAAAATCTCGAATGATCGCAATACATATAAACATGACGATGCACTTCATTATTAACTCCCCCTTCAATATAATCAAGATTTTAATTAAGCATTTCATCGTTTTTTTTCGCAAGGCAACAGTAATTCATCCTTCATCCCCTTTTACAAAAAGCAACCCCGACCTTTTGCGCTACAACGACTCGCGTATAAATATTTTACTTAAAATGAAGTTAATTAAGCAACATTTCTACGAATGTATGTAGTGACTTACAAGTTCTGTATGTTTCGCTGGAAAATTTCGTAGATAAATCTAAGAAAGAGGTCAGAAAAGTTCGATAGCATCTAGGGGATTGATATTTACTGAAGTTTATGTTTAAAGTTTATAAGATATAAGTCATGTATATAGCAGATGTTTATATGAAATGTATTTGCCTTTGTAAAGAGGCACTTTGTTAGTCAAAGCAGTAGTCAAATAAAACTTTATTAAATTGGTCGGGCTTATAAAAATGTATAAAATAAAAGTCTTTGATGTATTTAAGGTTTTAAAAAACTTAAACTTAGAAAATTCCAAAACTCGTTACGTCTTTCGAAATTAAATTTAAGAGAGTGCTTTAAGTTCATACAATTTTTTTAACTTTAAGTTTTATTTTCAGTAATAAATTTATGCTTAAAAGGTAATGAACTTTCCAAA
Organism: Anthonomus grandis grandis; assembly: GCF_022605725.1. Classification (NCBI taxonomy): domain Eukaryota; kingdom Metazoa; phylum Arthropoda; class Insecta; order Coleoptera; family Curculionidae; genus Anthonomus; species Anthonomus grandis. The sequence continues at coordinate 12,855,515 of NC_065558.1, forward strand.
GTATTAAAAATAATTTTAATGCTATTTTTCAAAAAAGCAATTATTTAAAAAACTAATTATTCTTTTCTTTATATTAGTGCATATTATTATATGAAAAGTAATAGATTTATGAAATGTTAATATACTCTATTTTCAAACTTAATATTGGATTAAAATAAAAAAACCATCGTATATATGTGATTTAGCTATGTGGCCATTTTAATTCAATAATAAAGCAAGATCATTAGCATATTGATGAGAATTCATGAAATTAAGATGACTGAAAAAAGCCGTTGTTTAAATAGAAAACAAAAGAGAACCAAGAGTACTTTCCTGAGGTAGGTCCTGCTCAACCAATATAGCCGTGATAAAATGTCATTAAAACACACCTTTTGTTATTTGTTGGATAAAAAGCTCCCAAGGAAATTTAAAGCACTCTATTTAAGTTTTAAGGATACGAGCTCATGATTTGCGGTATCAAACGCCTTATTGTAATTAAAACATAGCAAACACGTCTGATATTTATTTCGATTATAAAATGCAAAAAATAAAATTAATAATTTTGAAAGGCCGCCATTATGTTATGGGTAAAAGAAATGACCTAATAGCTTACCATTCTTACAAAAATTTTAATTATTCTAATTTTTTAAATGATTTACAGTCCTTACCATGGTTTAATATTTTTAGTGAAAATAATATCGAACGAAAAATTAAAGTATTTGAAAAACTCCTTTCTATTGTATACGACATTCATTCTCTACACAAAACTGTCAGGGTAACTAAGCCAAAAGCTCCTTGGTTAACCCCCAATTTAAAACTTCTTATTATACAAAGCTCGTCAATAATTTAAAACTTCAAAATCATTGAACGATTGGAATAGAAATAAAAAGTCGAGGAATTACTTACTTTCTATGGTCATATGTGAAAAGAGAGGCTATATGAATTTTATTAGTACCATAAAATCACCTAAAGAGCTATGGGCTATTCTTAGTAACCTTAACGTTTATACTACTAAGCAACAAAACACCGAATTACCAAGTAATCTTGCAAATCCTAAATTAATAATAAATTCTGAAGAGGGGTTATTTTCTAAGTAACTGGAAGGGTTCTCTTGATTGTCCTTTGCCAAAATCATCAGATCTTAAAACTTTTCAAGATTTGAGGCCAGTAAGCTTGCTTCCCATTATTTCTAAGATTTTAGAAACAGTAATATTTTATAACAAATAGGTTTTCTCCAGTACATCAGTTAACCTTTCGGGCAAATCATAGTACAACTATGGCTCTTTTAAATATAACCGACAATATTGTCAAAACACTAGATTCGAAAAAGGCAGCAATTTTAGTTCTATTAGATTACTCAAAAGCTTTTGATGTCATAGATCATAATTTGATGTGTGCAAAACTCTCTTTTTATGGATTTGATGATGCAGCATGCTATTTCTTTGGAAGTTATTTAAAAGACCTCAGGCAGTTTGTTAGATTAAATGAATTGAATAATAAATTTTCCGTAAGTTATAGAACCATTTAAAATATGAAAATTTATATCCAAATCAACCATTTTTAATGATATTTTATGGCATAAGAAGGCTTTTTCAATTTCGAACTTACCTAAATATACGGACAGTATAAGGCTTAACTGGAAGACTGGCATTTTCCTTTTCCAGAAATGAATTTCCAAATAACTCTTGCACAGGAATAACTTTGTAGGGATGATATTCGTGCTTTTTAACTATTCGGTGAACTATAGATTTCGCCATGTGTAAATTTGCCCCAATCTGCGACAGAGGAGTGCATGGATTTTCTTCCAAAGAAAGCAAAACGTCAAGTTGTTCATTTTCATCTCGAGCAGGACGACCAGATTTCGGCAGATCTCTAACATGACCGAATTCTCTAAATTTAGCCTCTATTCTACTCACCACCTTTTGACCTTTTGATTTCATTGAATAATTGAGCAGCTTCTCTTTGAGTACGTGTTCTATCACCAAACCCAATCATGCACAGAATTTCTATTTTTTCTCATGGTTATCATAGGATTTCATCATGAATATCATGGTTACGTTTTTCATTATTTATTACTATTTTTCAGTACTTATTACTATTATAGTAAAACAGCTGCCGTAATACTAACAATTATAATTAGAGCAACCGATGTATAAACTTATTTATGAAAAATATTTAGATTAATCATTTTCTGGGTAATTACTGATAATAATTTATAACAAAAAATTTTTTTTTTTTAAATAATCGTAAAGGCATTGCTAGTATTTATAGTTGGTTTTTAGCTGCTAAAAAGAACATATTGCATATTTTTTAAAAATTTACTCTCTTACAGAATTAAATTAAATTATTGAGAAATGAAATTCACTAGAAAGTACTTAAAACTTCTTTTATCATAGTAAGTATTCAGGTTCTTTCAAGGGAAACTAAGAAAGCGAATTTTAGATTTTCTATGGAAAAGAGTTTCGCAGTTTCATTAAAAATTTCTATTAAACCGATTCTGGAAAAGGAAAATGCCAGTCTTCCAGTTAAGCCTTATACTGTCCGTATATTTAGGTAAGTTCGAAATTGAAAAAGCCTTCTTATGCCATAAAATATCATTGAAAATGGTTGATTTGGATATATATTTTCATAATTTAAATGGTTCTATACCTTACGGGCACTTTATTAGTTAAGCAAATATATAAATCATATGTGTACAAAAGCTGTTTTTGTTATTTAAATAGTTTTAAAATTTCTTTTAAAATGGATATTGACCATAATCAGAAAAATTTTTCCTAGGGATTTAGATTTCTTTATAAATGAAGAATTTACGGTTTCATCAAAAATTCATCTAAAAATTAATTTAAATCTAAGTAAATTAATGTTTTTTGACTTATACGTAACTATGAGATATTAAAGAATTTTTTTGATGCCATGGAATCTATTTAAAATTGGTTAATTCTGATTAACGGTACTTGCTGGTATAAGTTTTTTTTTAGAAATATGTGTTGAGAAGTGCCACCTTATTTTTCCTGCTTCTTGACTGATAAAATATCCCAATAGATTTACTTTTTGTCATAAATTTCCCTACTAATCTTCTTTTTGAAATTTATTTTATACACTACAGCTCTTAATTGTCCTCCCTTCCTCGTATCTTTTGAATGCGTTTATATAAAAATTTTAAATTTGACACATCGGAAACTTAAAAGCAGAATTAAAGCCTTTTTATAATTTAACAACAAATTGTGTATTTACGTAAATCGATTTTTGCCTTCGAGGAACCAAACCCAAATTAAATAATGAAAACCTTGTATATATTGAGGCCATATGGTCCTTGGCTTATACTTGGTTATAATTAACCTGAAATGCAAAAAATTAACTTCAAATTAATTAAAATCAGCATTTTCATAACGATGTTAAAGTATCTCTCAAATTTTCTTAAATTGCAACACCTTGTTAATTAACTTTTGAAAAGGAAGAAGTCCGGGCATATCAAAGCTATGAATATAAAAGCCCTTTAATGCAAATTAAAGCGGAGCAGCGAATCTTGGAAAAGATATTTAGAATTTTTTAAATTAGTAATTATCCATTAAAACTTACAAGGGCTAAAAAGGAAACAAGAGTTTGTAAAGGCTGATAGGTAAACCGAGAGAAATAATTTAAGACTACCAGTGATATAATTATATAAAAATTGTGTAAGATATCTAAACAACCCATAAATGATCTAAGCTATGAACCATTTTAATAAAAAGAGCTACTTTTTTCCAAGTAAATAATAATTAAATAGTATTAATTTTTTAAATAAAAAAAAAAGTACAAAAAAATATTGTATACTTACTATATTAACATTTTAATATTCAAATATTATAAAAATATCATAATATTAATTAATTTAAATTAAGAAAAAAATTTGATTTTTTGTAATTTTGTGAGAAACAAACATTTATTTATGTTGCTGACAGAATAACAAATTCGGTATTTAAACAATAGGTTAATTTTTAATTATTTTTTATTCTGAAACTAATTTAAGATAATTAAAATTTTCTTCTTGGAATTAAATGCGCTACAATTCTGTAATTTTTCAAAGATAATATGTAATTTAATTTATATGTAAATGACTATGACATTTTAATTATTCTTTTTTATTAAAAATAATAAAAAAGTAAATTTAAAACAATTAAATATTTTGCATTTTTTTCATGCCCCTTAAAACTTTGTCTAACAAACCAATTACACCTAGCTCTAATTATAAGAAAAATTTAAAGAAGGCTTACTATCGAACCTCTGGAATTTCCTAAATCTATAATAATAATATTCTATTTAATTTTTTATTTCTGCTGAATTGTACATTTATTTTATATTATATCTTATATCTGATCATCAAAAAGTAATAAAAAAATACATAATTTACTAATAAATTTAAATGTCTCAGAACTGGCTATTGCCAGACTTATCTGCTTACTAGCAGATATGGAAAATGCGCATTTTTTTGTTTTCTGAAAATTATACACTCACGTCTTTTATAAGAAAATTTAAACATCATTGAAATATATACGCAAAATTGTATTAATATAAGATAGATTAGTTGTAGATTATTTGATTATTAGTTGTGTGTATATATTAGTTGTGTGTTGTGTGTTATAGATTAGTTGTGTGTAGCTTTTATCATGTAGTTACTCATAGCTGTTTCTATTACCTTTCCTCTAATTCATTTTGCTGCATGATGCTTTATATCAGTCTATGAATTATTTGCCACTTTGGCTTGGAAGATATTTTTGTTTCCATTAGATTTTCTACCAGTTCTATTTCAGCATTTAGCCATTGTTAAGACAAACTTTCGCTTGTAAATATAGTGTCTACTTCGGCATAATAGATGCAGCTGTCGTCTACTCTCTTAGAACATTGAAAGGCTAGAATTAGCATTGCTGTCGAACCATGGGCAGTCTGTTTTCTTGTAACATCTCTGATGCAATGATGCCAAATGCTTATGTAGATATGACAAAAAAAATTATACCTTTTTAATAAAATATGAAGCATTTTTTTCTCTTAAAATATGACAAGATACTTTATAAAGAAGTCAACATTCAAAGTGAATTAAATGTAGATAACGTATATTAGAGAAAAATGCAAGAACATCGCAAGTCGCTCGATCGCATTGTTGATTCCATCGACACAATTTATCTTTACCAGTGGCGTGGTCAAAAAATATTTACATGATAAATATTTATTAAAAATAGATTATGCTTTAAATTATAAACTCTTTATGAGTTTTTCGTCAAACTTTAAGAGAGTAAAGGTACTTATTTAATAAAAATCATTTTTATGGAAATTAAATATTTTATAAATATTAAAGATTCTTAATAGGTTTTTATTATTCTACCTTTATGAAGACGGTTGTCCCGTGATATGATTTTATAATAATATCGGTATTTACTTGTGAAAAGATCAACTTAAATCGCCCTTTCCCATAATGCGGCACAAACGGCACAAATTTTTAACAATTCGCAAAAACAATGAAATGACTCAACCTTTTTCTTTTTGAACCAAAAAACTAAAGAAAAAATACAGAACTCCACAAATTCCGTTTGTGCAGATGCGTTAAATGCTGTTTTATCTTTGATTTGAAATAAAGTGTGTAAAAATATATTAAACTAATTTAATTTTCTAATTACTAACAATATTTAATACAGTAAAGTGTTAATTTGGCCATTATTTCCCATTATCTTTCCCAAAATAAACAAGTAAATGTTATTAAATAATACACTCACTACCCTAATCCCTGTGTAAGTCAGCGAAGCTTAAAAGCCAATCGAACTATTTCTCTATCTTTTCAAACTCAATAAGACGCCCGGGTGCGCATCTTGTTCCTTTTCCAGATTATCTTTTCTCATGTTCCGTATTTGTTATTCCATATTACTTTCGATCAAATGCATCGAAGTATAAAATGGAACTATTATTCTTGAAAGGATATAGGATTTAACTAGAGCTCGACTTGATCCATAAAAATACCTCCATAAATCTGATGCATTACACCTGAACCGTTCCACACTAATTAGATCGACCGATGTCACATTATTAATTGGAACGTCTCGTCAACTAATTCCAAGAGCGAGCGAACAGGAGTCAGTTGAGAGTTTCTGGATCTGACATTTATCGTGCATTAATTCTCCAGACGTTCGCTTATAAGAGAAATTATTATTATTACGGGCGTAATATGGCCCCCGTATAATGTCGACATGCTCTCTATGACGTACCGGGAAAATAAAAGATAATATCCTAGCTGGCGTTGCAGCTGGAAAAAGATTTTTGCCAATTACGGCGATTGCTGCAGCTGAGTTATTACTTTGTGTATAAATCAGTTGGATTTTGCCGTTTGAAGGGCCTCTCACTGCTGGCGTGCGCTTTCTCTTTTGCTGAATATTGGGAGCCAATTTCATATTAAAGCGAATAAATCCCTGATTGTTATAATGGGGTGTTTTATTTTGTTGTGATAGATATCAATAGCCTTTCAAGGTATTTTTTAGTTTAAAAAAAATGGATCAAAAGAGTTATTATAAATAAATTATTATTAAATGTATAATTTCTGGTTTTGTTTATATTTTGTAACCTGACTATTGGGAACAGTAAATAAATTGTTAAGAAGTTATATAATAATAACAAATCGTCTTGGTTTTAGGCTCTGCTAAGTGCAGCTAAACCTGTTAACTTAACAGAGCATGTATAAATAATATCAGTACAAAAGAACAATTTACAATATTTTAGAAGCCAAGATTATTCATTTACTATGTATACAATGCGAAAAAAAAGCTTATTTAGGTATGTTAAGAAAGAAAAGAATATATGTATAAGAAAACAAAGTAAAACTAATAGTAATAGAATCACAACACTAATTTTACAAATATTGGCCAAAACAACAGTTTTAGTTTTCTCTTAAATATTTGTTGGGAGAGCTCATTGAACTTATCGCCAATTAAGTCATTGTACACTTTGGGTCCCAGATAAGAAAAAACATATTTAAAAAGAGCCGTACGGTGTTTTCGTATACTAATAAAATTGCTTAATCTAGTGAATCTATTATTCAGATAGACAGGCAAACTGGTTTTTACCAGACGGTATACAAAACAAGTGAAATGTTGGGTTTGACGATCTTGAATATTAAGCCAACCGAGCTCTGAAGTTTATATCTGCAATGGTCTCGTGCCCTAAGATCATATATGAATTTAATACAAGAGTTTTGTACACGTTGCAGTGTTTGCCTGGAAACAAAGTCTAAAAAGGCGGATACACAAGATTGCAATAATTCAAATGTGACAATACCAGGCTCTCAGATAAAAGTTTTTTGTGGTCAGTATGCAGCATGTCTTTGTTTTTATAAATATTTCTGAGTAACATATATGAGCTTTGATAAATGAGATTCAAATTTAAGTTTACGGTTTAGAATCAGACCAAGAGTGTTACATTCATCAACAGGTTGCCAAACTTCTTGGTCGATTTTAACCTGAAGGTTTTTAGAGGCCCATTCACTATTTGGACCAAAGAAAATTACAGAAGATTTCCAAGGGTTTAAAGTTAACCCGTTATCCTTTAAATGTATAAGCATTTGTTGGAGACAGCTGTTCAGTTCACTTATAATACCGCTAACATTTACTTTTGAAAAACTGGCATAAAACTGAGCATAGTACATAATATAGATCGTAATAATAGTATCCATGTTGCTATGTATATATATGTATGTATCTATGTTGCTAGTATCCATAGTATCTATAGTATATGTAGTATATATATAGTATCTATGTTGCTAGTATCCATGTATATATAACAAAAGTCAGCGGTCCGGAAATGGATCCTTGCGAAACTCCCTTAGTTAGGTTTACCACATCAGATAAACTGTTATCAAGTCTAACAACCTGGGATCTTTCGGATAAATAATAATAATAATAATAATATTGTTTATTTAGCATAATAGCTACATACAAAAAACTAGTATCAAAAAAGAATATAAAATACACAAACTATAAAATACATAAGACTGGAAGGAGAAAAAATACAAAAACCTTGAGAAGCACGAAAAACCCAATATATTAAAAAGAGATAAAAACTTAACTAGATTAAAAATGGTATAGTTAAAGTTGTAAATATAAAATGGTAAAGATAAAAATGACAATGACAAAATATTACAACAACACCGACAAAGACAAGAATAAAATTAATATCACAATATTTTAACATTTATTTAAAACAAATCTTCCCAGGAGCCGCTTGAACTGATTCCAATTATCACAACTTTTATTAGGCAGCTTATTAAACTCAATTAAGCTTTTGAATAAAACAGTGTTGAGCATTTGACTGGTTCGACATTTATCTATTAGAATAAAATATGTATGATTTCTTCTATTGTAATCATGTACATTTGCGAATACTCTTAATTTTTGATTATTGTTTCTTTATTTTAAAAATAAAAAAGAACACATTAAACATAATTCTTTGTTTTACAGATAAAATATTTGGGATATTTAACATAGTCGTAACAGGAGTAAAGCGAACACATTTTAATACTAATCTCATCGCTGTGTTTTGTATTATTTCTAATTTGTCCACTTTGTACTGAGGCAAACCAAACAGCAATGCAGAACAGAATTGTAAATGGAGAAGTACAAGGGCGTTGTAAAGCTGTAATTTTATTTTCATAGACAAATTTTTAAAGATTCTTGTCAGAAATCCTACTTTTTTCAAAAATTTTCTAATAATATAGTCTGCATGGGTGTGGAAATTTAGGTTAGCATCTAAAATCACTCCCAGATACTTAATCTCTTTTTTATATAAAATTTTTCCTCTTTCACAATAATCCGCACATTATTCATGACTAAACTACAAAGGTCACCGTTCATGTCTGCCTGCATCTCATGTTCTACTACATACAACATAGTGTCATCTGCAAATAAACTTATTTTTCCCTTTTTTATTGCATGTACCATATAAAAGATGAACAATAGTGGACTTAAGACGGTTCCCTGGGGAACACCATATGCAACATAAAAAATTTCTGATATCACATTTTTATATCTTACTCGTTGGACCTGATTACACAAATAGGATTTTAACCACTCTAACACTTCCCCTAATACCTAACTGATTCAACTTGTTAATCTACATATCTCTATCTATAGTTTCAAAGGCTCTTCTGAAATCTAGGAATACCGCCAAAATTATTTTACCAGTATCAATGGCCCTAAGAAAATCATCACTCAAACCAACAATAACTGACTCACATGAGTGAGATTCCCGAAAACCCGATTAATTTGGTGTTATCAATTTATTTTTAGTACAAAAATCAAGCAGCTGCTCCTTTACACATTATTCTAGTATCTTTTTATAAATGGGTACTGTGTTTATTGGCCGAAACTCATCGTGATTTTTTGTGTTTAACACCTTGGGAACAGGAATCACCGTTGATAACTTCCATGATTTGGGAAAGATGCCAGTACTAAGAGATGTATTAATCACATTGTATTTGCATCACATGCGACATTACATAGAACTTGTTTCAATATTTACCTCACCACCTCCTACATTTTTTAAACTTTTAAGAATGCTTTTCATTTTTGCCATAGATATTATTTCAAATTTAGAAAAAACTTTATTGTCGTTGGAAATTTCTAAATTAGAAAACTGTTGCTGGGTGTGGAATATTTTGGATAACACTAGCAATACTACTAACAAAGTATTCGTTAAATTTTATTGCAATTTCTGCTTTTTGCTTTACTATTACTACCTCATACTTTATTTCATCCGGCATTGTTTCATTTTTTCTTGGTAAAAGAGTTGGCAAAACATTTCAGCGACTTGTCAGAAAAACCTCGAGATTTTATTTGCTTATTATAAGGCTATGATCAAAGATGTCGAAAGCCTTGCTGTAATCTAGTAGCACAAGTGTTTTACTTTCACCCTTATCTGCACGTCCCAGAATGTCATCCAGTATACCCAATAAAATGATAGCCGTACTAAAGCCTTTTCGAAAACCTGATTGAGATGGACCTGGTTGTAAATTATTTTTTCTAACATCTTAGAAAGAACACAAAGAATACTAATGGGTCTTAAATTAGATATACTTTGTACATGGTTATGTTTGGGCACGGCTGTAACAACAGCTTTTTTCCATCTCGAGGGAAAATCTCCCGGATCAATACAAGCATTAAAGATATGCTGAATAAAAGGAATGACTGACTGTAGGACAGCATAGCTTAATCATATGAAGGAATGCCCATCCGATCTGAAGGCATGTTTCAAAAACGTTAAAATTAAAATAATATTAAAATTCCTTTATTTATTGTTGTTTTGACTCCCGATAACGATTAGTTTTTGAGTTTTATTTATTGAACTTATTTATTGAATTTATTGATATCTGTTTACACAGCCGAAATGCATAAATGATCATACATATTCCTTTTTTTCTTGGAGATAGAGACTCCCCCATTTAGATTGTTTTAATACTAAAATTATTGACATAGAATTTTTTGTAATATAATTGTTTCAATTATTGATGATTTACTGTAAAATTAAAAAAAAAGGTTATAGCAGACCTAGATGGATAGGATACAAAAAAATAATTCATTGATAAAAAAAAAATTATTTCGAAAGTCAAATATTGACAGGCATGAGAAAAAAGTCATTTTACTTTTTATGGAGGTATTTATAGATATGGGTAGTTAATAGTAAAGATAAGAGTAATGAATTCTGGAGTAATAAAAAAAAAGGTATCAATCTCAATCTTACCCACTACATTATAAATTAAAAGTTGAGATGATGAATGAGAGTATCCCTAAAACATATAAATCAAGATCTACTTGACAGTTTTTGTAATAGCTTAATTAATTTTAAATTAGTTACTCAGAATGACACACAATTAAGTTTTTGAATTGAAGTGTCTGCTTCGCAATATCTGTCACCTTTGACAAATACAATTAACTTCTCTTTAGAGATGGTAATTGTACTTGAAACCTAAAGAAAACACTAATCACCCTCATTTCAAGGGAAGGTAAATCAATAATAACAGATGCGTAACCAATCAGCAACCTGCCGCTTCTAGATTTTAGAAAAAATTATAAAACTTCACGTAATCGACTATCTTGAAGTCAATGATATTTTGCATATGTTATTATCAGGTTTTCGTCAAGACTACCTAGCTTAAAATTACCTGCGATATTACACATATTATTGAAAATGGTGGTTGCCAACTGTATTAATTAATATATCAAAGGCGTTTGGCACTCTGGCAAAGTTAAGATTTTACAATATAGAATATAACAGTTTTTAGAAGCTACTTAATAGGGTGAAGGTTGTTTGCAATCATGACAACCAGGGTAATGGTAACATAGAGATGCCTTTTTGAGCTTCTGATTTTCCTTTTTTTTATCACTGATATTATGAAAGTTATAAGGAATTCGTTATATATCACCAGTATACAAACGATATTCCAATTTGCATCAGCATTGCATTGGTTTTTGTCAATTTTGTCAAAGGTATTAAAAACATTAATAATGATTAAAATAAGATTTTTCAGTAGACTGTAAGATTCGTTTATTAGCTTATTTCTTCTTAATAAATGTTATTGACACCATTGATCTCATTATACAAGTTATTGGCGTTATTGGAGATATGCAAAAGAAAGTAAAATATCTTGATCTGTACATGGACAAATAATTTAAATTTGACATTCATATTTAGACTAAATGTCAGATGAAAATGATTCACGAGTATATTTTCCCTGATGAAAAAAAAAAGCTCGCAGAGACTAATTAATCCTTTTTATGTTATTATATGGATATTGTATACTGGCCATATTCGACATAATTAAAAACAATTGTGTAAGACATGTTGGATCTGTATCACTCAGGGACCATGTCGGCATGTTGTAGAGAATTTTAAGACAAATATGAAGCAACGGTATTTAGTGCATATCGAATGCAGTGGTGCATCAACTAATTAGAATAATAAAAACCAAACTTCTTAGCTGAATTTATCAAGTTTTCCAGATATCTTACAATTTTAGTTAATTATTACGAGAAAAAATTATATTAATATTTTAAGATACAATACTGAGTTTTTATTGACTTTCCATACTAGGCAGCAACTTTATACCATAACGTCTCTGAAAATCTTAAGAAAACCAAACTGTACCGGTTTTAGAAAGAACTTTCAGGAATATGCTTAAGTTGCAATTTTAGAGATTATACTTGTTTAGTTACAAGTTACTCGTAATTATTATTATTATTATTTTTGCTTATTTGAAGTAATTTTATAACATTTTCCAGGGTTTTGCAATAGTTTTTTACATTTTCTAGGCAAGAGGCACACCTTTAATTTTAAGTAATTTAAATTGTCAAACAAGAAGTCAATCAGAGACATTAATTCTTTTGTTTCTAACTTGTATAAATAATTTTTTATGACTTTAACGTTATTTTCATGTTTGCAGACATTTCAAGTCACTTTGAGTTCTTCCTATGGCTTTTAGTTCTGTAGTATACAGTTTTAAGTATTTTTGAATGATCATTAACCTAATTGTCTTAATTGTACATTAACTTAATCGTTGCACTGGCGCTATTCGTGATACTCGATTACCATAGGATTTGCCCGTTTATGCCAGTGTATTCCGTGAAACAAATGCTTTATGAAAAAGCCAGTAATGGCTGTTTGTAAAAGGTCGATTTAAATTTCTTACTTTAGTTTAGATTAAGTTTAATATAATAAATCGAACATTCTAAGAAGTTCTGTTAGTTACACAAAATATGACGTCTATTTATAATTGTCCTTTTTTATGCATATTCTGCAATTATCACTCTTTGTGCACATTATTAGTACTGTTGATGGCAGCTGTCGTTGTCGTTCTAGAGGCTCTTGTAATTACTAATCAGTTCAGTCTTTGCAGGTTGATTTTAATAATGGTTAATAAAACTTTGCTTCATAACACCACAGCGCCGGGCTTCTATTTTATAAAATGTGCAACGTGTGAAGTAATTAGAATAATGCCTTTAGAACATGAAGGAAAATAACAACTGAAATAATAGCTTGGTTGTTTTTTGAAACATTAGCTTAAAAAAAATATTATTAGTGGTAAGATATTAACAGAATTGCTAAAAAAATTTTCTCATTGGTGGTTGAGACATCTAGGTCTATATCACTATCCTGCGAGATTGCCGGATCTGACACCTGTTGATTTTTTTCCGGAGAATCCTTGCAAAAAAAATCCTTGAAAAACGTACGCGTTCCCAATTGCTTTCAAGAACTGAAGAAGGCACAATAAGATCTCCAAATTATGTTTTTTTTAAATGTTTACATTGCAATAGCGATCATTTTAAATATTAACTATAATTTTTGATCCTTCATTTTATTTTCTTCTGTTAATCAAGTTTCTTGCCCTAGGGAGTAAATAGTTTCATCCAGATATTTTGTATGCATCAAATATTATTATTTTTATTTTTAGAAAGAAACTTTTAAGGAAATTTTCAAATTTTCCTTAGTTTTATAATGACTGCATACAATAATGTTTAGAATGTAAAAGCTGTAAGTGCCAGTTTGACATTATAACATTTCTAATGAATAATTCACGATTTTTTTTTACTTATAGTGTGCACAGAAAATGTTGTTTTTTAATTTAATTGATACTTAGATACTCTCTTTGAAAATGTGAAGTTCTGTGCTATACCTTTAGATCTTAGACACGAAAAACGCCTTTTGGAAAAATAAAACTTTTTTTCGGTCAATATTAATAAGTTATAAGAAAATTTAATCCAATCATTAAACTAAATGTTTAAAAGTGATTTGAGAAAAACGTTGTGCATAAAAGATTTGAAAATTAACCTTAAAATTGCACTATAAAATTTTTGGTCAAGTTTGATCTGAAAATTGACTTGAATTAATGTAAATTGTTTTTTGTTTATCTGCATTATTTCACAAAAAAATATAAAAACTTTTACAAAATTAAGAATTATTGTAACCTTACTTGTATATTTAAAACCAATAGTTTTAAATTTATTTATTTAACTACGGTTTACACACTATTATTGTAAAACAACTCAAAACAAATATAAAACGTAATACCGCTAAAAATATTAATAATGTATAGTGCATTTTTATGACTTTTAATTTTAATATTATTTTTTGTCTCCAGAGTTTATTAATGATTTATTTAATTAACGTTTTATATGGAAAATCGATTAATAAACATTCAATATATTCTATTTTGCAAAACCTTTTAGAGTCTAGAGTTCTTTGTGAGTCTCAACCTCAGATATTTTAATTATTTATTTCTATTTTCTTCTAAATTTACTTTGCATTAAAGTAGGGGGATTATACAAAAAAAATACTTTAGTCCAGGGAGCCTATTGGTAGGGTATTAAAAAACTTTTAAGCACCTGAGAGACTTTTACGGTTCCTTCTAAATAACAATTTTTTTAACAGCCATATTCTTTTATTTTACACGTGTCAAGATGCGTGTTATATTTATTTAAGCCGATATAAACGCCATGGTGTAAAGTGATTAAATTGTAATTTGTTTTGCATGTATCATTAATCAAAATTTACAACTTACAGGTGTTTACCGAGACAGGTGACAATAAATATGCTAACATGCCTATTTAAAAATATGATCAGAAATTTTCAGATAAATAACATGAGTTAAAACGTGCAACAGCACTTTTGAGAAAAATTTGTTTTTGCAGGCAATTTATCTTAAAAGTTATTAATTATCTAATTAAACTTTTATTAATGCTATTTAACTTAAAACGTGGAAATTTCAAGTTATAACATGCGCGGGTGCGAGTTCCAAATGATGAACGGGTTGTGTAATGGGGGCGATTTGCCTCAATCTCTAATATCGTATAAAAGATTATTGCCAAAGGTAATTTCAAACGCTAGTGTTCTTATGTGCATGATTATTTAGATAATTTATAAACACTCAAAAACTGATGCATTGTAATCTACTTTATTTTTAATTTTTGCGATAGTTGTTAAAAATAAAGAAATAAGTACAGAAATAAAAAGGTACATATACAAACTGCAGCTTTCAAGTTTTGAGCAGTACAGTTGGTTGTGGACGAGTTTGGCATAATTTGAGAAATTAGGGCTTTTTTAAGTATACTGGGAAAAACTCTTTCATATCGTATGCACATATTTATTAATACCGTTTACGGAATTATAATTAAGTTCTAAATTTATAGTGTCGTGTTTACACTGAACCCATAAATATCCCAGCTCACTAAACCTATTTCATTAAAATTAAAATTCATAGTTGAATAATGATCAAGAGGGGATCGTGATCATTCACAGAGAAATCTCCTCGCAATACCTGCAAAAAAAGGGTTTAAAATTTTAGGACTTATTGTACATTTTAACTCCTTTGATTTATTTGAATTTTTTGATGTCCTAATTGTCATCATTTAAAATTTCCTTCATTTATATTCTCTTTTAAATTCTTTTAAATCATTTATATTCTTTTTTAAATTCTTTATATTCAGAGTTAGGTCAAAAAGAATCTATCAGACTTTTTGTATTTGTTTAAAGGCTTTAATAAGCATTACACGTGTCAAAATAAGTAAACCCTTTCTACATAAGCGAACTAGCTTTTGTCGTAAGAAACTGCCAAAAACGCAAAACCTAAAATGTAACCCAATATTCATGGCTTAATTATTTTTTTTAAGCTTTTCTAAAACAGAAATTTACCTTATGTACCTACATTCAAAGTTCATTTTTACACCTTAGATAGATCAAGAATTAAAATAGTCAAAAACTTTCAGTCCCACATAAAAATTGAATAAATTATTTCTACACAAATTTTATCTAATTCAAGGCTAAATGAGTTCATTTTCTAACAATATACACATACTGGTACAATAGCACCCATATATTACCAAAAAATTTAAATTTAATCATCAAAACTCCCGTTTGAACAATTACCCACTACGGACCCCCTAGAGTGATTCTACTCGTTTTTATCAGCGAATGATAATAACCAGCGCTATAAAACCAAGCCGTTCTCCAAAAGCTTTTTAATCAAAATAAAGCTTTCATTCGCATTTTACAATCCTTTGGAGAAATGGCATTTTTATTTGTATCTTTTGTTTTACTTGTGCTGAATAGCTGGTGTACAGCTGAATCAACTGTTAAAACTCAGCTGAAGGTACTTGAATCTAAAGATCGTTTGGAGTTTGTACCGTTTGGGAAAAGTGCTGGTGGTGCTAATGTTGGTTCTATAGTGGCCAATGAGAAAGACTTAATTTATACTGCTGATAACGGCTACGGAAATCCAGGTGACCTGATTTATAGGTAAGTTTAATTATTTCTTGAAAAATATTTTCAATCATCCCAAATCTATTTCAAATCCCTGCCTCAGGCGACAGGCCAAGAACCAAAACAAGGATACTTGATTGAAAAATGATCCGGGATTTTTTTAAATTCAATTTCCCATCTTGTATGTTTGATATCGTTTTTCCTCTCTCGCGGGCATATAAATGATGAGATGCGTTATTCATCCTATATCACATTTCGCGTAAAATATTATTCGGGGCACGTTTGCACGTTCTCCATTCCGAACCAAAAACCGAAAGTGCGCCCTTAAAAATGGTGCGTTTAGTTTCATGTGTGCCTGGAACAAAGAAAAACAGGTGATTTAAAAAAAAAACAAACATAAAAACCGACATAACGCGTGTTTTATAACATTTTGGTTTATTCAGTATTGAGTAAAAATGGCTTTATGTGTAAATGTTGTTTGGTACTACCCCCATGTATTTTATTTGGAATTTTTTCTCTGTGGCTGCTAATATACAAATTGTGAAATAAACTTGTTAAAGCCAATAAATCCAATTTTTACCATTTTTATGCTAGTATAAGTTCTTACTAATTAACTTAATTATTATTAACTTTTTTATACAGGGTTGTTCAATATAAATCACCATAAAAGGGTTTGATATTATTAGATACGTATTTCAGAGGAGAAAACTACAATTAAGTACTTACAGTTGTTTGGATGAATACTCTTGAGCCGGCCGGCTTTTTGCTGCTCTTCTTAAGCCAGGTTAAAAGAAGGAGGGTCTAAGGATAAAAAAGAGATTGACACTGATTTAAGTTGAGGAAAGATTAAAAAATACAAATTATACGCAAACGCGTTTTAAGATGTAATGCAGCATACAGACTCAAAACAGTCCACCCTGAAAACCCCTTTAGGCCAAAACGACCGAACACGTCAAATTTAATATTGAGGGAGACCCTTATTGACCGAAATTGCATTTCTCTGACGTCATCTCGTCATCCCCCAGAGACCCTATGTCAATTTTCTTAAATTGGAATCGGAGTCAACCTTGAATTAAAGGTAATCTCATTCTCAATATAGCCCTGTTTTCATTTGATCAATTCGTTTTCAAAAAATACGAATAAATGTTGATAAAAAAGTACACGTGATTTTAAATGAAAAAAATAAAAAGTATCTAATATTTAGTTAGTTACTTTTTATTAGTTATTTCGAAGATCTTCAAAGGCAGTCAGGCTTTGTAGTAAAGACTTTGGTTCTTAGATGACCCCATAAAAAATCCAAAAGGGTAAGATCGGAAGACTAGATCTCCCGATTTTACCAACTTATCAAGCCATTCTACGGTCCTTCTCCGACCAATCCATTGTCCAGGAAATACATCGTTCAAAAAATGAAGAACGGCAGCAGTATAATGTGGTAATGCCCTATCTTGTTAAAACATCAGTTCATTTTTTATTAAATTTTCATCTTGTTTTAGTGACTCAGTTATTTTAAGTTTGATGACGTCCTGCAGAAATTCCAAGTAATTTTCAGCATTTAGATTTGTATTAACTGAAAAGTCCAACAATATAATTTCCTAGGATACTAGCTTTTGCGGTTGCTTCCTATGTTCCCTGAAATGAATGAAGATGTGTAGTGTCGTTTTAGTATCGATAATTGTGCCTGTTGACTACCATATAAATAAAAAGAGCATTCGTCCGAGAAATATACTTTAAACAACAAATTTCTTTTACGATTTAACCTATTACTAAAGTACTCACAAAATTGTACACGATGATCAAAATATTATCTTTACTTAGCTCATGTAGGCATGACATTTGGGTAATTTTAAAATTTTGTGTACTTTAAGACATGCTAGATGCGGTAGCAAATTTTTGAGCAGATGTATTAGGTCCCATCTTAACATGACCCAACTCTGCAATTTCTACCACTTCATTTCTCACTAAATACTGAACTTTTTCTGTTCTGTATCGATCCTATTTCTTTAAACTCATTAAATCCACTACATAAGGATGATTTATCCTTTTATGCGGATGATTACCATTAAAATCACCTTCTGCTGCTCTGGCAGACTTATTTTGTTTACAATAAAACTCCACCAACTCAATTCTTTCTTGCATCGTATGAACCATTGTAATCAATACTATCAATACCACCAGGACTATATTAAACAAATACTTCGTGCTATTGTTGTTACTGCTGACTTCAACAAAACACCAATACCAAAATAAAAATTAATAAATTACCAAAAGTGTCGAAATATGCCTGTATTTACTGCATATTTTGACGTTTTTGTCAAAATAACTTGAATTTTTAGAATATTTTTCTTCTTCATTAGAGATAAAATCTGAATAATTAAAAAAAAATTACGCAAGCAACAAAATTGCAAGATTTAAACTTTTAAAGAATATCAATCACGTTTACTTCAGAACTTTTCAGGTTACTTCAGAACGAATTAATAAAATAACGAAATAAAAATAGGGCTATGTAGAAAATAAAATTACCTTTAATTGAAGGTAGCACTCCTAGTTTTTTTATGATGTATATTATTACATCACAAGAACAAAAGGTTTTACTGTCAAATCTATCTAGCCCTGTGGAAATAAATAATAAGCTACTAATTAATAATCAATATCAAAGCACAATTTTATAAAATTAATATATTTAGCCGTGAAATTAGCTTCAGCATTTCTATAACTACACCATAAGAAATATAATTAATGATGCACATAATTAAAATATTTATGCTTTGGGCATAGACTTAATAAATTTAAAAAAAATCGAAATGTGCAGCCCTTCTATTCTATATCTCCTCATTAACTCTATAATTAAAACTAGTGATATTCTTATAACTGAAAGCCCTGTGCGAAAAATTAATTATCCCTTGAATTTCTCCTTTTTAAGAATAGCCAGTATACTACCCACAGTATTCAAGGTATTGGTAAAAGTTCTTTACAATTATATATGTGGAGAAAATGAACTTATTTCTGATTTTCAATAGTCGTTTAGACGGTTTTAGTATAGTCTCAGATTAAGCAACTATGCTGGATGATATGATGAAAGGTATTGATGAACGACTTTCCAGTATTTTAGTTTTACTTGACTTTTCCAAGACCCTTAATACGTTAGATCATAGACTTTTACTGGATAAATTTAAATACAAAGATTTTAAGGTAAATGCAACCCAGCTTGTAAAATGTTCTCTCAAA
The DNA here is from genome assembly GCF_022605725.1 of Anthonomus grandis grandis. NCBI lineage: Eukaryota > Metazoa > Arthropoda > Insecta > Coleoptera > Curculionidae > Anthonomus > Anthonomus grandis. Next base: position 12,874,982 of record NC_065558.1, read on the forward strand.
AATAGATAAAATAAACTTAGATCTCAATAAAAGCACCACTGGATCCAATAAATATAACCTTAATTTAGAAAAACTAAATTATTCTAAACTACAAGTTTGGTTAAAAGTTTCAAATTTATATTAAAATTCAGAATAGGTTACCAGTGAGGCGAAACACTAAAGGGATCATCAGACCTAAATAAAATTATTAAAATACTATTATAAATTTAAATTAATATATATATATAATTAAAAAAAGTATGTGATCAACCACTTCTAAACATATCATTCTTAAAAAACAGCAACTTAAAAGACGTGCCCACTACGGACAGACTACGAATAGTGTAGGTAAAATTCATAGCGTCTACGAGTTTTAAGAGCTAGAAAATAGAAGCTAGATAAGTTTCTTTATTTAATTTATTATTAAATGAACTTGCTCAATCTATCTGACTATCCAGAGTCTACCTAGGTATTTACTAACTACTGTAAAAATATCCGACTAGCCTGTACAGTGCACTACTGTAGAGAGAAAAGCTTGAAAGCAGTAAGTTTTGTATTATACATCTTTCATTTTTAAGGATAGACAATATCAGTTCTGAAACACGAGAACTTATAAAACATCACTGAATATATTCACACTGTGGCGACGTATTGCCACTTGAATTTAATTACTGACTTGTAGAATACTAGCTAAACTAAATGTATCCATAAAAGAATAAGTTCGTCTGAGTACAAATCGAAGTGCCCTCAAGGCAGATTTTGTTTTGACGAGAACTTATAAAACATCACTGAATATATTCACACTGTGGCGACGTATTGCCACTTGAATTTAATTACTGAGTTGTAGAATACTAGCTAAACTAAATGTATCCATAAAAGAATAAGTTCGTCTGAGTACAAATCGAAGTGCCCTCAAGGCAGATTTTGTAACATAATCAGTGGGTTCATTAAAAGTTTGTTTCTTGTTAACGGTGTGCTTAGATTTTTACGTAGCGTATAAAAATATAATAATATATAGGTTATTACATTTAAATTAATGATCATAATTTGACTTCTACTCCCTGTATAATCGAAAGTGCCAAAACTATTAAGTGTAGTGAACCTAATATGTCGTAAGATTTTTAATATTTTCTTATGAACAATCTAAGCAATTCTTTTTTTTGAGACTTTTTTTTGAGTATTTCATAAACAAACAAATGACTCTTGCACAAATTATTGATTCAAGGTGAACAAAATAATCATATATTTATAAACCCTGAACATTAATTCCTACGCAGGGTTAATAGCTACCATTCTACTCTACATAAGAATAGAGGTCTAGTGATACCTCTTGTTAATATTCCTTTCATCCTAACAAGTTGCAACTTTCAGATCAATAGTCGTAAATAGGTGTTTATTTTTTATTTGTTAATTTAATATCTTCTAGCGTAAGTTATTTCAAACTTAAGCGATAACATACTGCTCAAAAAGCCTTTTAATAAAATTATCATTTTATTAGCAGATTGCTCTAAAAAAGAAATAATTTCTTTTTCTAACTATGAAATGATTCAAAAGATTTTTCAATTCTAAACATATTTTATGATTTTAAAAATAATAATTAAAATAATAAGAAAGATTATACAGGGCGTTAGAACAGTTTAAGGCTAGAATTAGTATTAGCTATAGAAGAAATGGCGAAAAACATTTTATAATATAAGTAAAATTTGTCACTTATTTTGACAGGCACAAAAAAATACTATTATTTCTCTTCCATAAAACATGATAAGATACTCTATGAAGAAATCAATATTCAAACTTAAAGGCATGGAGATAACGTATATTAAAGAAAAAGGCAATATCGCAACGCTGCTTGATCGCATTGCTTATTCCACCGACACAAGAAATTTTTACCAGTGACGTCGTCAAAATAAATTTATATATTAAAGATTTATTAGTAATAGATTATGCGCTAAATTAAAAAAAATATTACCGTTTATGAACTCTTGATACGTTTTTTTTAGCGAACTTCATTAGTAAAGGTGCATCTAATGAAAATCATTTTTAAGCATGAACTAAATAAAATCTTGAGTTTGAGTTGTATGTGAATTACAGGAATCTTTATATTTTTAAATTTAAATATACAGCATATCCAACAATATTTTTTTTAAATACTATACAGCGAATAAAAAACTAGAGATTTGACCATGGTCTTATTAATAGGACTGATTTTATGTTTTTTTTTGTTGTCTTAACAGAAAAAGGGCATTTATTAAATGTTAAAAATATGTCTTCTTGAAACATGAATTATTAAGAAATCTCTAATAAATATAAGAATCATAAAATATTTAATTTATATAAAAATGCTTTTTATTATATTAAAGACCTTTACTCTAACTCTAATAAAGTACGTGAGAAAAACGCATAAAGAGTTCATAAACGGTATAATCGTTTATATTTAAAGCATAATCTATTAATAATAAGTATTTATCATGTAAATATTTTTTGACGACGTCACTGGTAAAGATTCCTTATATCGATAGCATCTACAATGCGATCGAGCGACGTTGCGATGTTGTTGCCTTTTTCTCTAATATACATTACCTACATTCATTTAACTTTTAATATTGACTTTTTTATAGAGTATCTTATTAAAAACTTACAAAATACTTCATATATTTCATTAAAGGGGAACAGTAGTAGTGTTTTGTGAGTGTCAAAGTAAGTGACAAATTTTTATGATATTATAAAATTTTTTTTTTTTTGTTTGACATCTTTTTAATAAAGATGTTGCAACCAATCAAGCTGCCCATAGTTCCATGACAATGCTAATTCTAGCCTTTCAATGTTCTATATAAATATGTTTCTCTGTTACTAGTTGTGGCACTCCGAATCAAGAGACTTTTGTACCCTGTTTATTTTATAGAATGTTATACGCTTGAGTTTTAGAACCCGCTAATACACAATTTTTATTCACATCAATGACTAAGTGATGTTTAGCTATTGTAAATTTAGACCTATCTGAATTGAAAGTCTTCTCGTAATTTATCCACATTACCAAAACCACTTATAATATCGCTTTCCCACTTTTTCTTCCATAACTGTGACAGAATTGTGTGCCCTATTTAATTTTTTTTTAATAGATATAATCTCCTTTTCAAAAGAAACAAAACAAAAATTTGCTTTAGAGAAAAGGGTTTCAGATTCTTCATATTAGGACACGTGACAACTTTATATATTATTTGTATTGGTCCAATTGAATATTGTCAGCTAATTACCAAATGTGGCGTAGGGTTCAAGTCAAATATGCAGTAAATGGGATTTTGCACAGGTAATAGATAAAAATTATCATTTTAAATGATAAAAATATCAAGAACTTAATGATTCTTTGGCCTCTCATGTGTAAAGTGTGTAAAAGTGAGTTCCCTGTGAATCATAAAGTGCCCAGCTTCCTAGATAGGTAAAGTAAAGGTTAACATTATTAACCGATCAATTTATATAATCTTCTTACCACTCTTTCACACTTATCGTAATGAACTTCTCGCTGGCTTCCGTGCCGGAAATCCATCCATTTTTCATCGGAAACTTTGTTCGATGAAAAAAAAAGAGGCCTTCGGCAGTAAATTGTAAATGAGATTACAAACGGGAACAATAGGTTCGGTCCCAGACAAGATATAAAAATCGACTGAGGGTAATTTTAAATACAGTCACGAAACGGGTTAAATACAAAAGGGAATCCGGCCGCTCGTATTTATATTATACTACAAACAATAAAAGGCGCTGAAAGAATTCGCGAAAAATCCGTCGAAAAAAGCCTGAACCACATTTTTTTTTCCTTTTAGTATTCAATTCGGCTAAAACGGGGGTAATTACGAGTCGGGGTAATATTAGATACACAAAAGAAGGAATCCATTTAAGAACGCATTGAAAAATACATTTCTTGCATCTAAGGCAATTTGCTTAAGCGACTACTTGTATTTCGAGAGCAATTTAATTGTTTTTATAGGAGCGAGGTTCTGCCGCTCTTTTAAGTATTTAATTTAGGAAATTTTTAATCCGGGTAAAATATTTAATTTTTTTAACCAGAGGAGAAATTAAAAATTAAATAAAATTAAAAAGTGAGTAATGCAAAATTCAACTAAAACGGTCTTAAAAAGCAATTAACTAAAAGAATTTGGTTTTACTTTAAAAGGAATTGGGTTTTTCCTAATAAAAGAAAGAATGCGGTACAAATAAAGTCGGTTTATAAGATAACCAAGATTACGGTGTATTTTATGAAATCAGCACTTCGTCTTGGGGTGCTATATGACAATTCGTTTGACACCGCATCCATAACTTTTTTTTTAATGGGCGCTAAATTGAATTACATACACTAAAATTAAAACGACCATTTAATTATTAATTCACAATTTCACTTGTATTATAAAAACATTTAAACAATAGCTAAATATGTTCTACGCATTTGCCTTTTTCTCATGTTTGTTGCTCAATATGTCATTCGATATGAGGGATTTCTTGGAGATGCTTTATGACTTCTACTGTTCTTCTATTCAGAGTAAGCTCAAAAAAAGAGTAGTCTGTAATTTGTATTCACCTCACTGCTTCAATTCAGACAAAGTTTAGTGCCCGAGCAAATCGAATCGCTGGACAATGAGCAAATGAACTCCTTTATATTTCTAACGATGTAAAAAACTTTTAATGTCTTAAAAGAGACGACGATGATCAAACGATTTAATTACTTCAGCCATAATGATTTTCATAAACTTCAGAAGCACATTAAATATTTCATCAGTATTTGTTAAATCTATAAAATAATAAGAAATTATGTGAGTTTACTTTGGTGAATTTTTTTTTCTTATTCAATCAAAATAATAGACATTAAATAGAACTGCATTTATGTTGAGGAACTAAAAATGTATTCTCTAAATTTGCAACTAAAATGCCATTTACCTTAAAACATTAAAAGGCTAGAATTAGCATTGCCGTGGAACTATAAGCAGTTTGTTTGCTGGTAATATCAATGATGCAATGATGCCAAATGCTTGTGTAAAAATGGCAAAAAACACACTTTATAATATCGTAAAAAATTGTCACTTATTTTGATAGATCAAAACAATACTATTCCTCTTTAATAAAATATGAGGCACTTTTTTTTTATAAAATATGATAAGATAATCTATAAAGAAGTCAATATTCAAAGTTAAATGAATGTAGATAACATATATTTAAGAAAAAGACAACAACATCGCAACGCCGCTCGATCGCATTGTTGATTCCACCGACACAAGTAATCATGATAAATATTTTTTATTAATAGATTATGTTTTTTTAACGTACTTTATTAGTGTAAAGATACTTATCTAATAAAAAAGCATATTTATGAAAATTAAATATTTTATAATTATCATAGATTTTTTAATAAGTTTTTATTATTCTACGTTTATGATGACGGTTGTTTCTTGATATGATGTTATGACACTATTGGCTATTTACTTCTGAAAAGATCGAGTTAAATCGCTTTATTTTGAATCCAAAACAAACATAGTCTTAATTGTTTAGCGGAGTGTTAAATAACAGTTCAAATAAAAATTATCCTAATAGCCATTACACATGTAAGTATCAGTGAATATTATCGATACTTTCAAAAAAATCATTTTCCAAAAACATTTTTTGGATGATGATATTTTATTCCTATATATTACTTTAGGTTTTAAATAAGTGATGACTAAAAATACCAATAATAAGTTAATTTTTATTATTGTATTTGCTGTTAAATTTAGGTATTAATTACGATAAGTTATCGTACCAATATTCCATTGTTTTTTTTAATTTTATGTTTTAATAAATAAATTTTAGTATTGATTTTAATATGTCATATAATTTTTTAAATTATTAAAAACCATTGTTTTTATTTAAGTGCTGGATTTTTTAGTCTGAACTTCTTTTATGTTGTAAATTCGTATTGTCTAAAAAATATTAATTGTTTTTTCAGTCAAATTTATTATCTAACTTATCAATAAATACGATAATTTGTGTAGAAGTCAGTCACATTGTCATTTATATTTCTTTTTTATTATCTATATTTTATTATTACTCGAAAAATATGTTTTTTTTTTGTAATTTTCAAGGGCAATTTAGATAATGTGGCAACAAGTTGAGATGGGATGGGATGGAATGGGTGGGCATGTATTGATTTGTATTGAGTTGGTATAAGATAGGATATTCAGACTTCATTCATTTATACAGACTTTGTTCATGTATGGCAACGCTGTCCAAGATCCTTGTAAAAAATTGGCATATCGAAGAGTTTTCGCATAGCAATATTTTGAAGATTGCGTCATATAGTAAAAAGTTTTTAATAATAAATATAGTTCACCAAAAAAATTTTTATAAATAATCTGTAGGGGAAAGGCGGGCAAAATGGGGTAGTTTGTCTCCAAATAAAGATAACTTTAGTATTAATTGACACAGAAACTTTAATTAATGATAAAATAATTTCTACATATCATGTCTAAGTTATAAGAGCTTAAAATAAAATAAAAAATATCCAAGTTTTTTGTTACAGTAATTTTAGCAAAACAAGGCTAATTTCCAAAAATGGGATTGGACCTTACTTGCATAACTCACAAACTAAAACGTCTTCGTCATCTTCGTCTTCAAGTCCTGCGCATGAGTTATGGGCCCAGTGGTGACACATTGAGCATGCTATCCATCCTTCCGTTGAAGAAGAGTAAAAATCTCCACAGTAGAGTCAGTAGAGGCACTCCGCTCATTATTTTTTAGAATAGTTGAGGCTTTAGTAATTTTTTTCTTTTTTGGTGATGGTGCAAGGTTTTTCTTTACAAGAGTTTTCTCTTTAGAATTTTTATTCTTTTTTTGCTCAGCTTCCTCTAGCTCGTTTTTGTAAGGCGAAGACGGTAAAATAGCAGTCTTTCCTCTTTTACGAGAATTTTTTTTTTCAGTTTGTTTTATTCTAGGGATTGGAATTATACCCTCAGGCCTAGCAATCTTAAAGCTTACCTCTGAATCGTTTGATGTACCTGGTTTGGAAATATCAATAGGTTCTGGAGTTTTTTCTTTAACTAAATTAATTTCTGATAGTTGTGTTTCATTCATAGTTTCACTATTATTGTTATTAGGTGGTAAGTTTTTATTTTGTTTAATATTTGTTGTTTCGGAAGGCAAAAAGTCTGCATCAGTGAAAACATTTTTACTAACTGGCCAAACTCCAGTTTTAAAAAATCCATTCATAGCAGTAAGCGGTGTAGTTGCTCTAAGGTAACCTACACAAAATAATTTAGTTATACACGATCAGGATTAGCTCTAGGCCATTTGCGTACTTCTTCAGCGTATTAAGTACTTATTATTATTATTATTATTATTGGTTTCATTAAAGCAGGAGAGGGTAGCAGATCAAAATAACTCCATGTTCCCTGGCGTAATTAATAACTTTCAGGTTTTTGTGTGGAATGAATGTCCATCCAAAAGAAGCAGAATTGGTCAGTCTTTTGAGGGCTTGGCAAATTCAACAAATTTTTTGAACCAAATAAACCATTAATTAGCTCTACCCAACGGCGAGGAACAATTCCATCCATGAAAGTTTGTTGCATTTTTTTTCTACCAAATATGAACATAGGAGGCATGTATGCTCCTGAAGCCGAAAAGCATATTTTAACAGTGCCGGTCTCACCCCTCTCCCCTGACGTCAAGGCTCCGACTTGTCTTTTCCCTTTAGTGGCAATAATTTTAGACATTCCCTTTGGATTAACTGACACTCCGGTCTCGTCCACATTATAGATTTTATTGGCTGTCAGTTGATATTTATCTACAGTTTCGATAAGTAAGTTAAAAAAATTATCTACAGCCACTTTATTAAACCCCATTTCTCGAGCTCCAAATGTTGCTTTTGGTATTCTGATTGAAAGTTCTGGATGTCGACGTAAAAAACTCTGCATCTAAACCTTCCCAGGCATAGCAAGTTCTTTATTAAACGGATGATCAAGTTCATTGAGCTCAGCTAATTGAAATGCTAAACGCCTGCATTCAGTCATTGTTAATTCAAACAATCTTTTTTCCATGTGCATTAAATAGTCTTGTTCCTGTTCAGGAGTGAATATTGCCTTAAATCATCCCAAAGATTTAGCAACAACATACCCGGGATTTTCCCTAGCTTTTTTAACGTGGCGCTCTAATGCAGATTGAGGCACATTAAAACTGGTAGATGCTCTGTAGTACCCCATTTTGCCATTTAATACTGCTATTAGAGCATCCTGCATACTGTCCGTGAACCATTCGAGTCGGTCAGAATGGCGGTTGTACTTAAACACCATCTAAAAATAATAATAATTATTATTGTTTTATATTGGGCGGGTAAAATGGGGTAGCACCCCGTTTGCTCAAATGCACATTTTGAGGTTAGATATATTTTTTTCCCTGTTCGATTAAAAAATTACTAAACATTTTTACACAGAAATATGCCTAAATGTATATACTTTTCCATAAAGAATAACAATTATATATAAATTACAATTATGGTTCACTTACCTTTTATTAAATTATTGACGAAAATATACCTGCACGTCTAAAACAAACACCGCTCGACTGACCGATATTCACGCAACTTCTGAAGTGACAGCGCTTTTTGCCATCGATCGGGCATGGTCTTAAACTAAGCTGTACGAACTTTCGGATAAATGGAACTGGCTGTACTAAAAATAATCACGGCACCCCATTTTGCCCGCCTACCCCATCTTGCCCGCCTTGACTTGAACAAAAAATTTTTTGGAAAATCGTAGGGTCTTAAATTGCTTAAGCAGTGTCTTACCAGCTTAATTCTTTCTTGCAGCGTATCCAGTCTGTGCTCACTTCAACAAAACACCGATCCCAAAATAAAAATAACTAAACCAACAAAAGAGTCGAAATATGCAGGTATTTACTGGGCAATGTGCTTTAAGTATTCTATTTTTTGTGACACTAGTACAGAGTTTAACAATTATGAATTTCCAGACAGATAATCCTATAATTTAAACAAGGGAGTACTTGACCAAAATACAAAGTAAGCATATTGTCATCTGAAATATAATTTCACAGCTATCTGAAAAGATGATAATATGAATTAGAACTTGGTTAGTATGTCCATTCAATAATAATTTATTATATATTTTTACCCCTAAATAATTTGTAGGAGCTGTCTGTTCTATACTTCTACTATTTTCAAAAGAAATCAAAATGCTTTGGTCATATATCCCATTTTTAAGCAGCAAAAAAACAAATTAAGTACTTGAGTTTTTTGTAATATATAAATATTATATTTCGCCCAGGTTACCAGATTTCGGACTAGGGCTTTGCAATCTACGTTAAAAGTTGTTTGCTTTTTTAAAATGTAAAAATTAAATCATTTGCATATCGTGCTGTAAAAATATTTGGACCTCCAATGGCGGGTAAGGCATTATTCATAACAATGAATAGGGTTGGAGCAAATTGTCTACCTTGCAGCACTTCAACGTTATTAGGTAGCACCAGTCAGTTTACATTTCCCAATCTTGTCATGTAAGAGCGGTCTCTTCTTCCAACTTTTTCCAATTGATGTAAAAGAATCTTATGTTCTACTGTTTTCGCCACAAGTCAAAGAAAAAACCATCATAGGTTCCTTTTTTTTTCTCTAAAGAATTAAGTACACTCTTCTTGGTTTTTATTTGTCACAAAACTATGTGGATAGGGGCAATTATTTTGGTAAAATATAAGTATTTTATAAGTAAATCCCGAACAGCTTTTTCAAATATTTTTCCAAATTGACATTGAATGGCAATCGGGCGAAAATTAATACACAACTCACAGTCCCCTTTTTGTTTTTTTTTCACTGATAGCATTTCCTTTAGGGACATAACAATTTTAAGTAGTTTATCTTCAATCATGCTTCTTATAAACATACTGGTATATTAAAGCCTTCTTTCTTGCCATTTTGTACAAAAAATTTATTGAACTCATTACTAACATTCATAGGTGATTTAAAAATAAAATTTAAATGTGTTTAAGCTAGATTTGTTGACGCATTTTCTATAGTACTGTAGTATTGAGATTTGTTTGCCTTTCTTATAATAGATTTAAAATTGAAGAGTTTCATTCTTTAGCTAGATTATAAAGATCTTTCATAGAAATTTCGACTTCTCTCATTTAAGTTTCATTAAGGTTAATAAAAAATTATATGAATTAATGTAAAGGACTTATTTGTCTTGTGGGAGTATTAATATTGCTTGCATTTAAGTCGTATGAATTTACTAAAGAATAAAGATTATTTTTTTGGGATTATTAGAAAAACATCAACATTTGAGTCTGGCCTTAGAATAAGAATGTTTTTATTACAATAAATTAAATTTAAAGCTAGATCTGATTTATTTAAAATTTGATTAATATCGAACACAAAAGACGTAAATCAAACTGGATAACGTAAAATAAATTAAATATAAATATTTATACTCTATAGTTCACAAAGACCGAATAAAAGACATCCCAGAAAACTTTTTAATATAAACCCAACATAAAATTTCCAGCCAATTTTTTCCTTTATCCAACACCCTTAAGGGCTGGCGATATAACTCACACATCTAATCCTCGGCCTTTTCTTTCATTATTCGCGGCCCATCCGATAAATTGTTGAAATTCAATTTTGTTCCCAGATACAGGGAATCAAACGACGTCCTGCAAATCAGAGAAGTTATTGTCCTGCCGGAAATCAGTTCGGATGTCCAGGAGGTCCAGTGGTATGCGGTCACGCAGGCCCGTCGTATAACCTCCGTGAGAGTGTTAAATTTCGGCAGGGAAAGGGCTTATGCTCTTCGCATCGATGTGGCTGGAAATGAGGTCCAGGCAATTTTGAGGATTCCACCCAACTATGATCCCAGGGTTATCATCGAGGTATATGGAGTTTGAGAGGATTTTACCATGCTTTTGTTTATGTAGGTTAAAGGTTAAGGAACTTAATTGATCAGAGCACATATGTATGTATTTTTTAATTTTTTATGCTATGTAAGCAGTCTTTATGTTATTTTAGAGTTATATAAGGAAATAAATTTATTCGAAAAAAGTAAAATTTTTTTTTTTAATCACAATTTTATTTTTTTTTAATATTATGGATGTTACTATTAAAAAAGTTAAGATTAAAAAAAGGAAATAATTTGCTTGTGTTTATGAGCATGCACTTTAATATATTTTTTTCTGTTAATTTAAAAAAAAAATTATGGCTAAATTTCAAGAGCAGTTTGTTTGCTTGCAACATTGTTGATGCAATAATGCCAAATACTTATGTAGAAATGGCAAAAAAACAATTTATAATATTACTAAAATTTGTCACTGGTTGACAGGCACAAAACAACACTACTGTTCCTCTTTAATAAAATATGATAAAATAATCCATAAAGATGATAATATTCAAAGTTAAATGAATGCAGATAACGTATATTAGAGAAAAAGGCAACAGCATCGCAACGTCGCCTGATCGCATTGTTTATTCCACCGACACCGAGAATCTTTACCAGTGCCGTCGTCAAAAAATATTTACATGATAAATATTTATCAATAAAAGATTATGCTATAAATTATAAGCAATATTGCCGTGTATAAACTCTTTATACGTCTTTTTAACGTACTTCATTAAAATAAGGGTAAAAATAATCTAAGAAGAAGCATTTCTATGAATATTAAATATTTTATTATTATTATAGATTTCTTAATAAATTTTCATAAATAAAAAAATCAGAAAAATTATTCCTACACTACTGCGTTAAAGCATATGCTCGAAATACATATTAGTACCCTACTAATTTTACTTACAGAAGCCGCAGAAAAAAACGAATTTTCTACTTACGCGAAACAAGGTAATTTCATCCCTTGACAATTTAACCATCAAGAGCACACATATCCGAAAATGAACTAACAAAGGTAGAAATCAAACGGAACGATCCAATAGGGATTCAGTTCAGCTTTCTACTCACGGCAACCGTAGAACAACAATATAATGAACAACTCCTCGGGGGTGGTGGAGAGCAACCCCCAAGGAACCGAGGGCCAAATTGGAATTCGGCCCTCTATTGACTTTACATTTATCGAATGCAACCGGTATTATTTTAAATGCCTAAACGTGGCTCCGTTTTTAACAGCCAAAAACGTCAAGTCGCGAAGACGAACGTTTAGATTAAGCGGCTTCAACAGTGTAATTAAGATGTTTTAACAAATTACCCAATTTAGCACTCGACGGATTAAATTTAGCTGAAAAATGCCCTTTTATATTAAACGGTTTTTTTATTTAGGATCTATGAGTAGATATAAACCGAGTTTACGCCCTCGTAATATTCCTTTATAGAACCCATCGTAAAAAGTTTCCGGCTAACCGTTATTACACAATCGTAAATTAAATTCGGCGATTTAATGTGTGTTACACATCCAAAGTGGCATTCGAGGGCCGTGTAGCCCTCAGGCATAGTTTCGGTTCCGTGGAATGAATACTTAAATTATTGCGACCTCATTTACCATAGTCGTCCGGTGTAATTGTGTTTCGACCCAGAACGTTCTTAATGGCAGTTTTTTTGCTTCTGTTCATCTAATATTTATTAGAGTTAGTAAGAAGAATTCATAAATTTAAAATTTTAATTTTCTTTTAGACCTCAACTTACGGATAACGAAGGACTTACTAAGTCTAAGTTTAAGTCCCAGATCTGTGCGATGAAATCTGTCAACCGTTCTATCAGACTAAGGTTGTAGGAGGGTTGTGTGGGTCTTATTGATTCCCAGCAACTGGCATGCTTGTTAGAATACTTGTGACTCAAAGTTCCTTCCTTGGTTTGAATGTCTCTATCTGGAGGCACCAAATCGGCACAACACTACAGTTTCAGTCTGCCAGTTCTGGAATAGTAACTTCAGCTACTGTGGTTGCTTCGTGGTTTGGAATGAGATAAACCTCGGACCACTTACTAAAGTAATTCATCCAGCAACAAGAGCATATCGATTTCCCGAACTGCTATTAGGAAAAGGTCTTGCTAAGTCTATGTTAATTCGTTGAAAGAGTACACGAACAATATACTGTATCATTTTCCCTCTGGGGGCTCTTGCTTAAAGAACATTGGTCACACTGATTCAACATCTTCATGACCCTTGAGCCAGTAAAACCTTTCTCTCACTTTTACCAAGGTCTTAACAACTCCAAAATGCGCTATGACTCTCAGACAGCACATTTTAATGAGTCTCTTCTTTTCTATCTATGCTCTTCCAGACTCGTTTTCATAATCCATATTGTATAACCAAAGAATTTCAATGACCCCTTTAAGCTTTTAGTTCTGGGGATTTTTTAGAATGATCTTTTCATTCTGGCTTTGAAATTTCCCGAGGCTTCAGTTGATAAATAAGCCAAATACTGGATCATTACACTAATCCTGGCGATACTAGCTGCATTCCATTTTCAGGACTCTTAATTTCAATATAGTTACAAGCAAATATCTCTGGCTGCTGTTTTAATTTATTTTTAAGATACTGTGGACATGTTTCAATACTTGGTCGTCTAGAGAAAACATCTGTACTTTAATGATGTTCGCTTTTCCTATGTTCCATTGTAAAGTGATACTCTTGTAGTCAGAGAAGCTACCATGCTATTTGTTTATTAGTGTTTTTGAACTAAGACAGCAATTTCAGAGAAGCATGATCAGTTCTAAGAATGAGTCTTTGACCATATTATGGAAACGATTATTAGCCTTTACTGCTGTGACCAGAAAAGAGTTATACAATAGTTTTTTTTTTACTTTTAGAGCGTTTTACTAAAATAAACTATCACTTGCTCGCCATCTTCATATTTTTATAAAAGGACGGCTCAAATTCCAACATTGCCTGCATACAGGGTGGGCTATTTTAATATATGTACCCAAATTGCTTCATAGATAAAGAAAAGTGAAATAAAGAAAAATGTTTGAGACCAAAGCTGTTTAGGACAGAGCAGATCATGTATTTGTAAGGGTCATTTTTCATGGTCAATTTAAAGCCAGAGAAATTTTTTTAAATATAAACCCCTATTTGTTGTAACGGATTCGAAAACCATCTTGAGGTCAATTATCAAAATCCTTTTTAGGTTTGAGTGATTTCGTTCATTCGGAAACAACAACGTGGACGAGTCCCCTTGCCTCTCACAAATTTAACTACAAACCAAATGTTCGAAGTTGCCTCCATTTGTCTGAAGACATAACGTTAAAAGCCTTTGAAATTCACGTACGTGTTTAACAAAATGTTTTTTTTTTGTATCTTAGTGCATGCTTCACGAATCCGATCTTGCATGTTGTCTCTTGTTGCAGGTCTATGTTGTAAAACAACAGTCTGCAAATAATCCTGCAAATAAAAATCTGGAAAGGTCATATCGGGTGCGTTTGCGGTTGACAGGACCACCTCGTCCAATCCACCTAGTGTAATTTTTGTACAAACATGTTCGAACAGCTACTGCAATATGTGGCGCTGGACTATCTTGCTGGAGTAGCATTCTTCGCCTCGTTTCTAAGGCGACGTCTGCTAATAGTTATGACAGCCTACCTTTTAGCAAATCTGTTAAATATATAAAAAAATAAAAATTGTTTAATAATAATTTATCTTATTTACTTGGATTAAACGAAATTTTATGGGAAGTGAGGGTTAGAAAATGGGTACAAGGGAACCAATGGAGGGAGAGAGAGAGGAGGACGACTTACTATAGAGGTGACGACTCAGGGGATCTTCTCAAAGGGAAGCCGACTAGCACTAACCACTTTGGTAGAGTGGCGTGGATTCCACAAGAGTTCAATAAAATATAAGCGCCACCTGTTTTATCCCAGATGGATAAGAAAATATCGATGACCAAGAAAACAGGAAATTACTAAAAGCCTTATACCTATAAACCTGAAAGAAAATCTCACAAGGAAGAACAGACAGGAAGATTTATAAATACAATTAATTATATTGACCCTTTATATTATGTACAAGTGTTATGATGTAATTAATAGTGTACTTAAAAGAGATAAATTAACAATAAAATAAATATTAACCCTTTACTTTGGCTATTATACACTTAGTTATTTTAAAACTATTCAAAACAACAGTAAAGTAGTGTAAATCTAATAATTAGAGTGATAACAATCTAATTTTGAGGTTAGTATTTAGTATAATATACTACAGTAAAGCTAATAAATGTTGATAGAACTTTGGTTTACTGGTTAGGTGGTTTACTGACTGCATGGTTCACTATATATTAGAAACATTGATCAAACCTGGCTCCAAGAGGGCTGCATGATTGAGATGGAAGACCTGGGTGCATCGGTTTAACAGCGAATGTCAATGTAGATGTTGTGGACGTTGGGAGATGAAGTAGATGAGTGGGGATTTCTACTTCTTATAATAGTGGATGAAAACCAGGAGAAAAAAAAAGCCAATGGAATGACTTTCTCGGGAACACAAAACTGGGCACTTAAACAAAGAACCTTGAAAAAGTTGGTATTTAACTACACCACTTATAATCCTGCAACATTGTAGTATGGCATTTAGTATCCACAAACTAAAATACCCAAAAGATGAGTTTTCAACTTTTCATTGGAGTAAAGCCGGCAAAAATACCAAGAACTCAACCTTCTTCAAAGGCTTGTTCTTCAAGACTCCTAGAGGTCAAAGATTTTCGCGCCAGAAATGGTTTTAGTAGGGATATAAGAGAATCAGCTGGGATCCTATTGGCTAGGATATGACTTTTGACCTTAGTAAAATCAAAACAATTAAAAAAATTAATATTATGATTAATAATTTGAGTTTCATCATAAGGCTGGAAATTATTGATATCAAAAATAGAATTAACACTGAAATGATAACTGTTTATTGTATTTACTTTAGCACCAGAATAACTCAGAAATTGCCTCCTAAAGTTCTATAATCCTTTATGTATCTGAGGAAAATAAATTCTAGCAACTCCAAGTAGCTGTGTTGATCAACATTAGCGTCAAACAAGTAAAAGCTAATCAAATAACCATTTACAATTCCACACCACACCATAAGCAGAGATTACCTAAACTGTTTAGGTAATCTGTGCCATAAGGCTCCAGCAATGTCGATGATCTACTCTGTTATAGTGAGGATTTTTATTTGACCAATAATGGATATTGTGTCAAAGTTAAAAAAGTCTGAATTATCTGCAATCACTTGTAAGGCCCATTGGCAGAATTCAACGCGTTTAATTCACCTGTAATGCTTGAACCAAAGTTATATGGTATAAATGATAAAGACATTTAGAATTTTTGAAAACGTTTTTTTGTTAGACTTGGCGACTATTAATATGAGGACCGAGATGAATAAATTACAAGTACATCTACGGCACGATGATCGTTTTCGTTGTACTCATAACGCTTCGCGGTGTATTGAAGTGTGTGGTGTATCCAAGATGGAAGCCAATCTGAACAAAGGCTTCAATAAATAAAATCACTACAACCTAGACATAAATATTTATAACTAAACATTTTTTCTTAATCCACGAGACACAGTATTTTTAAAATGTTTAATTCAAAGAGAAACATTAATAAACAGCTAGAAAGTAGTTCGTTCTAATTTGATCTTGATTTGACGTCTTCAAGGTTACGAAAACAAAGTTTTAAATGTCATTTTAAAAGTAAAATTTTTGCTTTTTTCGCATAAGCTACAAAAAAAAAGTCTCCTATTTAAAAAAAAAATACTCTGACTTTGAATTGATCTTGATAAATAACCTCAAGGTTGAAATGACCTCTACGTGTTTCCCTCTGTCCTAAACAACTTTTGTCTCAAATGTTTCTTTGTATGTTGCTTACTATTGGAGCAACTTGGGTCCATATATTAAAACGGGTTACCCGATATGTATCAAAAATAAGTTTGTTCAAGAAATCGAATAAGATGTACATAGTTACTCTTTTTGACTGTCAAGACGCTTCACAGTCTGTTGACCAACTTAATACCATTTTGTCCTCCGTGAGCTTATGTAGAGGTTAGCAAAAGTTCTTACAAGTCTTTTGTAATATGTATAAAAGGCCAGAAAGCTTTTTATTTAAATTGCTAATACATTGTCTAGATCAACCTTGACACTATTTTTTGATATTACATGGCCGAGGCATCAAACCGATTCTTTCTGAAATAAACAAAATTTTTTAGGACTCTAGTTTAAGGTTGGCCTCTCGAAGCTCAATATTTGTCT
Source organism: Anthonomus grandis grandis (assembly GCF_022605725.1). NCBI lineage: Eukaryota > Metazoa > Arthropoda > Insecta > Coleoptera > Curculionidae > Anthonomus > Anthonomus grandis. The sequence continues at coordinate 12,892,143 of NC_065558.1, forward strand.
CGTGGATATTTTTTAAATGATCTTCAAATTTTTTTTCCAGTATAATTAAGTCATCATATAGTTGAATCTCATTAATAATATCTTAAGATTTCTGGAGTATAGCTACATTACTTGTTTGAAAAGAAACTGATTTATTGTTTGTAATTATATGGAATTTACAAAAATCTTTCTAATTCAACAAAATAAAAAATAAATCAACTTTCAAAATCTAATTCTTTAATTCATGTTTAAATTTTCCATTATTTTTAAGTATATTTTTTACAGAGTTGATTTTTGAAAAATTGAGTTCAACAATGTCATAATCAGTTGTAAAGAAAATAGTTGTAACTTAGATTAAAACATCTTAAAATGCGCATTTCTAAATCTGTTTTCTACATTTCCTAAATTGTTTATTTTTTCCTTATTTTTTTTTAAGTGTAATTTTAAAGTTCTGTTATTATTTATTTTATAAAAATTTTGAATAGAAATTAATAAAAAAAAAAACATCAAATTTCAAACTTTAAATTATTTATAAAAATAATAATTAGATTTACAGAACTTAAATTATGTAATATTCTTTTAATTTATCCTTTTTAGTTAATTAGTATATTTCATGTTATATATAATATTTTTTTACATATAAAATTAGTCATAATTAAAAAACAAAACATAGAAATTTATTAATAATTGAAAATGACTTTTTGATTTAAGAGACCTTCTAGTAATTTATTTCTTAATAGTGTTTCTAAATTAAACTAAAAAAGAAATAAACAAGACCAAAAGGTTATTTTTTCTTTATTAAATTAGATATTTTACAGTAAATGGAAAATGGTTAAACTTTTACACAAAAATATTAATTTAAGATTACTCAGTGGCTTATCAAAAGTGAGCTAATCAACTAAATATCTTTTATTGTGATTTTTTAAGGCGTTATATTAAGTTATATTTATTCTTAAGTATTTATATAAACTAAGCATGATTCCCAAGTCATTCCACGTAACAAAATTTCCATAAACTAGCCGTAGTATAACTGTAAACTGCCGAAGTCCTGTTCCAGTAGAGAATGCAGTTTTTTAATGAGTCCAGCACTGAAAATCAACGGAACGTAATAGGATATCGTCAATTCTTGGTAGGGGGTAACTGTCTTTCTTAATATCATTTAACCCCTGATAGTCCATACAAAATCTGGTAAATCCGTTATTTTTCTCTACTAGTGCAACTGGAGATGCCCAAGGACTTTGAGACAATGGTTCTATCACTTCTTGTGTCCCTTATTCTTTAAGGAAACTTCAACTTGCTTAGCTGTCAGAATCTTTCAAGATTCCTATTTTATTGGATAATTGTCTCCTGTATTGAATCGATGCTGCACCAAATCCGTACTTCCCAGGTCATTATCGTGGACGAGAAACACATCTTGATTTTCTTTAATAAGACGTCGCAATTTAATAATCTGGGCCATAATCAAATTGGTAAAAAAATCTTTAAAAGAATCTTATAAACATATAGGCATGGCTCTTTATAGATTCATTATAAACTGCTTTCAAGTATACGTCAATCTTAACTTCTTGTTTTAAGTGTTGGATCATATCCTTTCGAGTGTATCATTCGAACTAAAATAGTATATTCCTTTTGGGTGGATAACGTCTTTGCTGGAAGAATTTCTTGACCATATACTTTAAAGTTTGCCATGGGTTCGATCAAAACAGTCTCTCCATCTTTTCCTCCAGTTGCGGCATTACCCACCACCTCTGAATTAGATGGTATGCTAGTATCTTGAAATAATATAATGACTGGGGCATTTCTATTAAAATATTCATGTAGATAGTGCTTAACGAGCTCCTCAGTTTTCATCATCAATATGCGGTTATATATTACCATTTTATACGGTAATCATAATAATCGTTATCCATAATTTGTGCTAAGAATACTGAATTGTTTACCTTACTTTAATCTTAATTATGGCAAAATAATAAATAAAATAAATAAATATAAAAGAAAAAATATGCAAACCACTACTTTTAGAACATCCAAATCTCATGTACCAGCACAGCAACTCTAGTTCATAAACGTATAATATTTTCGGCGACAGTGCAACCGGCCATAAAACTAAAAAAAAACTGCTACATTTATAAATTCAGCTTATGCAACCTTTGGTCACATGACAAGTGTTCGCCATTCCGTTGTATTGCAGATAAACCAATTTTAACTTTTTCACTTTTATCATGTCTGTTATAAATTCAATGTCTGTTATTAAAACATTATATTAACAATGTCTGGTATAAAAACATTAAGATGCGGCTTTGGCGTATCAAAATTTTTTATTTTAATTTAAAATTTTGCATTTTAATTAAATTTAAAAAATATATCACAACATAATCCTTTCATTTATCCTTCCCGTTGAACTTATACTAATGGAATTTATGTGTAAATCTATCCCCTTGAAATTAAAATTATATGAGTTATGTTATTAAATGTGTTTTTAGTTTTTTTATTAGATTTAGCTGGAGTTGGGGTGAAATAAGACCCTAAGATTTTTAAACATCTTCTGTATGCGAACGTTTCTACAAGATTTCTAAATATTTGAAATACCTATGAACAGATTATTACTCAACAATTAAAAACTAATAGTTAAAAAATTTTAAATTCGTTATTTAAAATAGTAATTATACAGTTTAAAATAATAAAAAGAGAACAATTTTTAACAAAAAATAATATACTAGGTGACGCACTGAAAACTTCTTACTCCGAATTTCTTCCAGATTTCGTACAAAATCAAAAAACGCTCCCACCCGTAGATTTTTGATTTTAGCGAAACAACATATTCTCGTATTAATAAACCTTTAAACTCAATCCTTGCGCGGGGGCGACAACTACTCTTAAAATTTTAAAAAGGAACTGGAATCAAGTGATGCCACATTTTAGAGGTCTTTTCATGTGTTTTAATATTAGCGAAGTTTTAACTTGCTGTATTCAGATGCTGTGATATGATAGCTTGCCAAAATTTTTAAAAAAGGATTTTGTATTTATTAATTTGATATGGACATTTTTAGTCTACTGCAAAAAGGATAGAAAACAGACCTTTTTTTAAATTATTAAATGCTAAAAATTTTAAATATTTTTTTATCCCTGATTTTATTTTATGAGTTTAAAAATAGTAATTTCGTATTACCAGTTTCATTACTAAGTAGTAACATACAGAATAGGAAGAAAAATTGTGTATTTTATTTTCCTTCAGTAAATGACTAAATAAAAAGAGTGTCGGATAATTAAACAAAAATAAAATACCAATAAAAATGTTCTAATATTTATATTTAATTTATTTCTAATCAATGAAATGCTGGAAATACCTTCCATACAAAAGTACAGACATTATTCGAAATACATTATGTAATATTTTAGATGTAATTTGTTATCACTCGTGCACTATTCGTTATCGCAAATCTGTTAGAGAATTGGGCCGTATAGTATAAATTTGGATTTTAAATGCGCCCACAAAAAAAAGTCATGAGGTGACAAATCAGGAGATCTCGCAGGCCATTCAGTTGGACCTTTCCGTCCAATCCATCTTCTATAAAAATTTTCTTTCAAAAATTGCTTTACAGGAAACACATAATGCGGAGGGTCACCATCTTGCTAAAAAATTAAATTTTCTGGCCAGTGGCGCTCATCTTCCTCAAAGGCAGTAACTAAAGCTGGCTTAATAGCAGTTTCCAATAACTCAAGGTACATTTTCCCTATTAAATTGATAGGTAAAAAATATGGCTCAATAATGCGGTGGCCAAAAATGCCAGGCCATACGGGACCTTGGGTATTTAATTTCCTAAGTAATATAGGGTTAAAATCCGACCAATATCTGCAATTGTCTGTTCGCAATAGTATTAAGGAAAAAGCTGAATTAATCAGAACAACAAACATTTAAAATAAATTCTGGGTTGCCAATGATTCGTTTAATCATACTTTCGCAAAACTGTAAACATCGGTCATTATCATTCTCGTTAACTTTTTGCACTAGTTTAATTTTGTAGGGATCAAACCTATGTTTTTTTAAACACCTGATATTTCACTCACCTTCCTTGAACTAAGAGTGAGATCAATTGACATATGACTCAAAACTGCAACTTCTACAGCTTCATATAGGACTGGATTTATCACATTTTTTAGGTTTGTTTGCAACTGATGAAATTTTTGCATTAAGTTTATGATATATGTATGTATGGCATAAGTGTGCATCTGGATATAATTCATTGTAGGACAATGCAGTTGCCCTAGCACAATTGTTATTTCTAAAGAGAATTTAAATAATTTTAACTCTCTCTTGAAGCGTATAAGTATTTATAAATTAAATATTTTGCAAAACGAAAATATGGCAAGACTTAGAATTCTCATACAGTCAATTCAATCAATACCAATAGACTAATAAGTAGCAATATTTTGTACAGCATGGTAATATTCGAATATTATAAAGTACTATTGTAATATTTGGTGTTATTTTGGGTATTACGACTACTAAGAATAAATGTATAAGTATCTTACTTCACTGAGTAATATCAGTATAGATAGCAGAATTAAATATTAAGCATTTTAATTGGAAAAATGTGTTCTTTAGTTTAAAGTAGCCTTTTAAAGATTTTGACATGTTGCCATATTAAAGAGGATAATAGTAGCATCTTCAAACTTGAGTATTATAATCAGGATATCGGATCACTCGACCTTTATTCACAATTTAAAATTTTAAGGGTAGCTGTCAACCCTGTGTAGGGGTTAATGGTAGAAATTTATAAATGGGAGATTATTTTGTCCTCCTAAAACCAAAAATCCACGGGTGACAGCGTTTTTTTTTGTTTTTTACGTGATCTCGGAGAAATTTTTGGTGGAAAGTTTTTGGTCCGTCGCCCTGTATACGTATAAACTTTAAAATCAACTTTAGGAAGGAAAAGTATTTGTTAAAAATTCTTTTACCCTAGCCGCGTTATGAGCAGGACAGCCATCTTGCTGAAAATAAACCGATTCCAGGTCTACATCAGGTAGGATTTGAATAGCAGGAAGAACTTGGTTTTGCAGCAACTCAAGATACTTTTGGGCGTTTAAAGTGCCATCAATAAAAAATGGCCCCATAACATTGTCACCCAAAATACCTGTCCAAACATTCAATTTCTGAGGATACTGGGTACGAAACTGAAAACTTCTGTGCTCGCTTTCCTGAGACCAATAACGAACAATGGAAGGATTGTGTTTGCCATGTAATGGAAAAGAAGATTTATCAGAAAACTAAATATTTTTTAAAAAATATTGGTTTTCATTTGCCTTTTACATAATGGTTTCACAAAATTCCATTCTTCGCCACTGGTCTTCAGGAAATATTTCCTGAGTTTTTGAATACTTGAAACATTTGTACGCATAGTTTTTCCAGATCACAGCAACAGTTTTATTGCTCATTCCCAGTTCCTCTCCAACACTTCTAGTGGACCGTGTCGAATCAAGTTCTAGGGTACTGCAAACCATTTCTTCCCGCCGTTCTATATCCTGGAGCACTTTAACAGGTGGTTCTTGACTTTTGTGTGGCATTTTTTACAATGTTGAAGACAAAAGGATGTCTTAAAATTTGTAACCACATTTAAAACCGTTTTTGCACAAGGAATCGGTCTATTCTCAAATGCCACTGAAAACAAATCTCTACATTGTACTGCCGAATTGCCTCCATAAAACCATTTAATTAGTTGAACTTTTTCGGAAGGGGTATAAACAGCCATAGTGAAAAAACACGAAAATAACGCTCAAAAATTATTAATGCAATGTGCAATAACACAGCAAAGTGAGGTCTGCTGACTCCCGGTTCAAAAAATAAAAACGAAAAATTCCGCCGCCTGCAAGCCGCTACCAAGAGGTATTGCCATTATTTTGGGTAATACGTAGCTCACCATAACACGATCTGTATATATAAAAATTGTAAAACCCGATGATGATTCTCATCGAAATGAATCACCCTTGAAATAAGATTGCCTTTTGTTTTGTGGACAAAAGACTTCGTTGTAAGAAAGTACCTTCATAATTTACAGAAATAGATAAAGATTTAATTTACAAATATTATATATACATCTTATCAAATCTAAAGAACATGTTTATTATCTTCATGGTAATTTATTAATATTTTTAATTAAACCTTCATAATCTTAATACAATAGTGTCAAAAAAGAAAACCTAATTATGTTTACCGTCAACATCAAGTAATATTTCAAGTAGGGAACGAGCCGAAACAAGCAACAGACAACATTGAAAGTTTCGCCCTGATGGCACAGAAGGGCTTCCATTACAATGGAAATATTTAATGAAACTGGGATGGATTTTGAAGATTTCCTGATGCTCAACGAAACGACTCCATTACGCGAATCTAAATAATGTCGTGTTTTTTTGTACGAACTTTCCTCGTCTTAAGAGAATTTTCTATAAGAAGCAAATTAAAATTCCGCTGCGAGGGGTTCGCTTTCTTGTTTATTAAAACATTTAGAACTGGGCTGGTAATAATAGGAGGAAATTAGCAAATCGGTTGATTGCCCGTATTAATTATTCAAAATGCCGCCTCGGCAATAGGAGCAATTTAGAAAATGAAATAGATAGATAATCCGTTATAGTTGTTCGATTTATCGGAGCCATCCATGATAATTAAATCTTTAATAAGCTAATTACGGAATTTGTTGTAAGCGGCCTTTAAGCAGACAAAGGGATTCACTATTAATAAGAAATTAATGTCGCTATTGAATCACTATATTATGGGGTAATTGACATGATTGTTTGCCGGGAAATTGAAATATGATCCTTAATTGTATGATTCATAATAGTCTATTGTTTCTCAAATTATCGATATTATCCCTACATGATATATTATCCTGATTTACCACGGTTTATAATTTCATATCATTACTATTAATTTTTAAAAATAAATGCATGGATAATTTCTTTTAAGGGAGGATATTTAGGAGCTATATACAAATCAAATAACTTAACATTTCTGATTTTAATAGGTGCTGATACCACTATGCCACTGTACAAGTTGTGCTTCTATTTTTATTAAAATACAAGCTAAAGAAAGTTTATCCCAATATACTAACCTTAAGATAAGGACATTCATCAGAAATATATGCGTATATTTCTGATGAATGTCGCGCGTCATACTTGGCATTTTGCTTTCTTTGGAAGAAAATCCATGCACTCCTCTGTCGCAGATTGGGGCAAATTTACACATGGCGAAATCTATAGTTCACCGAATAGTTAAAAAGCACAAATATCACCTCTACAATGTTATTCCTGTGCAAGAGTTATTTGATGACGATTTCGATAGGTGAAATGAGTTTTGTAAACGTTTACAAAACATGTGCAATCTAAATAATAATTTACTATCAAATATTATTTTTTCCAATGAAGCCACGTTCTGTTTGAATGGTTGTGTAAACAGACAAAATTGTCGATATTGGGCAACAGAAAATCCGCATTGGATGATGGAGATAAACACCCAGTACCCTCAAAAACTAAATGTGTGGTGTGGAATAGTGTGCGGAAGAGTAATAGGTCCCTTTTTCTTTGAAGAGACTTTAACGGGACAAGTGTATCTCGATTTTGTCCAATTTGAACTAGTTCCGGCACTACTAGCTTTATTTCTAAATCCATTTGGCCCAGACTATCCTGACGAAAAACTAATTTTCCAGCAAGATGGCGCTCCTCCGCACTATGCCTGACCTAACACCAATGGACTTTTTTTGTGGGGATACCTCAAGTCGAAGGTATTTAAGTAAAAAAAAAAATTTTTATTTATTTTCTTCTTCTTTTCAATAATTGTTGAGCGTGTGAGATAAAAAATTTCTAAATTGATTTTTGCTATAAGTGACGTAATACCCAATATAATAAGTAACTCATTTCGAAGGTATTTGTTAATAGGCCAAATAATCTAGACGACTTGAAAGAGAGAATTCGCAAAGAAGTGCGCGACATAACTCTGGAAATGATTGAAAATGTGCAACGAGACTTTATTAATCGCCTGGGATATTGTCAAGCCGTGAATGGCAACCATTTTGAACATTTAACTTAATTTTTGTTTTTTCTTTATTTGTTACATAAATCGTCTTTTTTTCGATAACTGTTGACTTTAGGTATAGGACGTGATGCATGAAACATACGTAGAATTCCACGCGAAATTCAAAGATGAAATAAAAAAAGATGCTTTCATTTGAAAAAATGAAGTTGATGGTCGTAATTTATGTTTGAGCAACCCTGTATATACAAACTTCACGTACAAAAATGCGCAACTTGAAATAAAAATCGACGGGTCCGGGCGTTTTTTTTTCGAATACACCCCTGAATTTTAAATGATTTTAGACATAACTTTTGGGATGCACTGTATATATTTTTCAACATTTAAATCAAAATGAAATTTATAGTAATAAATCAAGTGAAAAAAACAATGCGAAGAAGTTTAATAAGTCAAGATACATCACAATTTAATAGAAAAGCGTGTATCAAAATCTAAAATAATATATGTATGACGACACTTTTATTCATTTTAAGCTATTTGTTTTTTTTACATCGGAATTTAAAATTTCATTCTAATAAGAATGTGGAATTTTTAATTTCAGTATGGTAAGACAAAAATAATACATAATTAAAAAGATGAAGTAGTCCTCGTAAAATAACGGTATGATGGTTTCACATTTATTAAGCTCTGTAGAGGCAGAAATAATAGCATGTAAACATCAGTAAGGCAAGAACATAATAATATAAAAATTAGATCTAAAAATGTTTGACAAAATGAGAAATCTAATAAAATGTAAAATTGTTTACTTCCGATTCTATTAAAAAATAGAAGTCTATGGTCACTTTTACCAAATAAATATTTGTTTGTGATTTAAAGAAATAGCAGGAATCGGAAGGTTGTACATAAGGGACAAACAGTACATAAGAAGTACGTACATTAAATTTATTTGCAAAAATATAATCCAATTGCAATAAAAATCGATATTTAGCAGATTTATTACTATAATCAATAGTAAAGGCATTTAAAATCTCTATTGTTAAATACCGCTGTGGAATCTTTATACCTAGTAAATAGCTTCAAGTGTTAACCAGTTATGCTCAAATTCCTTGTACATCGAAAAACTTCAGGGATTTCTTCCGCTTGAGAAAAAAGCAAGAGGAAAATATCAAACTTGCCTTTGTTGAAGTTGGCTCTTTCTTTCTAAAGGAAGAAATATAAAAAAACTAATTAACCAAAAAACGCAAATATATTTGTCTCAATTGATTATACAAAAGACCAAAAACTTGTAAGGAAACACTAACAAATAGCAAGAAATCAAAATAGGACAGCGATAATAAAAAAAGTATTACCTTTTTGTGGATGGTAGAATAATTAGGTATTTTAGAAGACCTAAAACTAGTAGAAACTATACAAGCGCAGCTAAACAGACAAGAAGATAATAATACCAGACAAAAGCGAAAACTGGAGAAGTATCAAGAGTTCAGTAAGGAAAGTACTGCTCTTCCTCTTTTTGATACTTATTAGTTATTAAGTGTAGGTATTAGCAATTTTACTCTAATAATCAATTTTAATAGGGTTAGAATATTTTGAACTTTTGAATATTTCTGTTTATTTCTTGTATTTATTTAGCAGCCTTACAGCCAACCTTGCTTGCTGATATAACACTTTTGAGTATTCCTGGATATAGTCATATCTATAATTAAGGTGAAGTTTCAGGTCATGATGGCACTATTATATATTAATAGAAAAAAATTTGCAATTAGAATATATTTTATAGACTATAGACTAAGTAAATGTCATAAACCTATATATTGAATTTCAAATGAGAATGTATATATCTTAAGCGAGTACAGATCGCCGTCAGTAGACGTGCAAAAATTTGTTTGTATTAATATCCACTTGCTTGAACTGAAGAATACAAAAACTTGCTATACGAAAGTGGGTTTGTGTCCCACGTTTCATAAATCAAAAAATCCAATAGATACTGCACAATCATTTATATTTGAAAATAGAATAACGGATCATCACCCTATTGCTCTGTATTTTCCTTTAAAATAACTTCTATTAGTTTAATAAAGCAATCCAAAATTAAAAACAAAAATAAAGTTTACACAAATAAAAACCAATTAAAAAAACTATTATCTGGGGAAACGTGAAATGAGGTTTATTTGAAACAGAACCGAAACGGAAAAAAGACTTAATAGATTTCAGAGCGTTTAGTTCTTTATTTTTTATAAAATTTCTTTCAATATTTGAGTGTATAACTGATATTCGATATATTTTTTTGGATTGCGTTTGTATACAACTTATAAAAAATTAAGCGAAAGAGTCTGCTATTATTTGAGATTCGGACAGAAGGACGCCAGTTTGATCATACTTATTACATGGCATTAAATAATTTTTTTATGAAATTTGATTTAACCTCCAAAACTCTCTTGGTGCAGAGAGATTGTGATTAATAATTAGCAGTAAGTTTTATATGGATCAATATTTGCCTTTATTTGAGTTTGTAGGCTACTAAATTTATTTAAGTCCTATTGTTTTGCAAAATATTTATACTTTCTCTATAATGTGCATGGAATGCATGATTTTTCTTTAATTAGTTTTATTTTCGGAGGAGTGAACCATAGCGGATATGTGCGCTTTCTCCTAGAAGTTATAGGAGCATATTTATCCAGATAAAAATAAAATAAATTTCATGTAAATAATTTTTACTTATGTTAAATGGTTATTTGTCTGAAATGTTATATTTAATTTTTAATTTTGGTTTATTATTTTTTTCCGTGTTTTTATTTATTTGTATAAGCTTTCTATCTAATATACAGTGCACTTACGATAAAAAAAAATTCGATTGAAATGTAGATATATTTTTCTTGGTTTTAGATACATATATTAGCTATTATACTTTTGACAAAAATTTCTATACAGGGTGGCCCAAGTAGAAATTAGGACGCTAACATTAACTTTTTATGTGATTTCTTAGAAAGTACGTAGATCTTATTTATTTTGAACAATTTCCTATTTTCGAACCTTTTTGATAACGGTTTATCCTGCATTTTTCATAATAATATATAATTGTTATATTAGTTGTGATTAGACGCATTATTTTTTAATAAAATGCATTTACCTAAGAAAGAACAAATTGAAAAACGCATGATAATTGGCTTAGGAGACTGGGTGCGTACCCAATAAGAGCGCTACTTGGACTTTATAGTTTGAACTTATCTCTGCTTTAGTTATTTTATTCCCTAATCCACAAGAAGTTTACATACCTAATAATGAGATATGGTTTTAACAAGATGGGCACCTCCTCACTTTGCCATCGCCGTTCGACAATTTCTTGATGCAACTTTTCCTGACGTATGGATTAGACGAAGAGGACTGATTGAGTGGCCACCAAGATCACTGGATATAACCCCATTAGATTTTTTCTTATGAAGCTATTTGAAGTCCAAAGTTTATGTGAATAGACCACATAATGTTGATGATTTAAAGTCGAGAATTCGACAATAAATTAGACTTATCGATCTGCAAGTGATTGAAAATGTGCAATTAGAAGTTATATACCGATTTTACAAATGTAATGAAGTAAATGCATAACAAGTTGAACATCAGTTGCAATAAAAATTGTATAAATTTTAATTTTTTAATGTCGCATGTTTCATTAGTCTATTACGTAAAATTTGACAAACTGCTGAATTTAGGCATATGGTATACTATACAAAAATTATTCAAAATATAACGTAGAATTGTTAAATGTCATGACATACAGGTATTCCACTCAAAAAAGTTAATGTTAACGTCAAAGTTTCTACTTGCGGTATTCTGTATAAAAAATGTATGTTGCAATTAACAATGCTAATCGACGTGTCCGAAAAAAAAATAAAAGAAGAAGAAAACACCCGAATTTTAAATCAATTTGTTCTTTTCATCGTGAATGCACTGTAAGTAGGATTTTTGATAAAGTGTTTAGAAACAATGCATACACAAGCTTAAAAATGACTGCCAAGCAAACAACTTAAATTATTAAACCTTTTTTAGACTAATTCGACCTTGCAATAATATGGTATATTATTTCTCATTGCTTTATACTAAAGACTGTTTTAGCCCTACTAAAAAGCACTAAAAATTCCTTTTCTTAGAATAATTTTAGGTAAAATCTCGATTTCATAAAACGATTTCCCATTACATGACTCTCCTAAATAAATTACGACCTTAAGATCCCGGCCCGAAAAATGATTTGCATGCAAATAGCTAAACGAGAGACTTAACGCCGTTTCTCGCCCTTTAAATATTCAGCTTTTTAACTTCCACTCCGATGGAGCTCCACAAAGTTTTACTCGCCTCTCGTTTATTAATATTAATGAAACCGACCAACTGATTTACAGACTTAATACGCTACATTATTATAATTTTATTATGTAATAAATAAACGTTCTCTAATTAAGCGTGTTCTTTTCCAGCGATAATGATCATCTCTTGCCGCTGCCTTCACTTCCCGAGCCTTATGGTTATTTATTTGCTATGTAGCGGGGCTGGGGGAGGTACTAGCCCCCTATGTCCGGCTTCTTGTACTTGTAAGTTATCGGATAGGGGCAAGAAGAGGATCAGTTGTTTGGCTGGCGGGATGACAGATCCGATTCCTACAGGACAAATGGATCCGCATACGGATATTTTGGAGATATCCGCACCGGAGAGTAAGAGGAATTGGTTGACTGTTACGACGATTTTTCAAGTAAGTGTAAGATGTAAAATTCAACTTATGAGTGCATTTAAGAAGAATGTTTCTCTGGAAAATAATTTTTTTTGGTGTTAAGCTAAGAGCTTGCTAAATTCGTTGGATAGGTCAATTTTCCAAAAATTGAGCGATTTAAAAAAAACTTAAAATTTAAAAAGCTTATAGTACCAATATTTACAATAAAATAACTCAAATAGGGTAACCTAAACCTACGACCCAAATGTGCCCATCAAACGAGATGAACAAAATCCTGTAGAGTGAAAACTCATCAGTCATAATAATTAACGTACATATTATTTACATTTTTGTTAAAATACAAGGTGTTTCACAAACCATGGATCGGGGCCATATCTCAGGAACTGTCAATCTGAATTTTTTTGACGTTGTCAAAAAGCCTAAGAGAAAATGCTGGAAATTAGGTGTGAAATTTGACCAGTAGGGGATGTATTTAAAAGGTTAATATTTAAATTTTAATAACTTTTAAAAGACTTATCTGAATTTGTTCAATTTGAGCTTGTTTAAAAATGAACTATAAGTACTCTTAAATATTTGATCCAGCCTATATCTTTTTTTGAGTTATCACCGAAATAAGAATTTTTGACGTTTAATACGGGGATGTCACTTGAAAAAACCCAATGAATACTTATATTCATTGGGTTTTTTAAAATTTATTTTATCTAGATATTTGACTAACCAAATTATATAAATATAACAGAATTTCTAAAAATTCTGAAGTTACTCTAATAAAAAGGTAATTTATTTTAAACAAAATAATCTAAAAACAATTTATGTGAAGTAAATCTAGATAGATATGAAAAATCATTAGCAGGTTTTCATGGAGACAAGCAAATTAAATTGCAAGTAATTTAAATTTAAAAGTTGACATATAATTTTTTTAATTAGTTGTACTTTGTTTTAATTTGAATTCACTTTTGTTGTATTTTTGGGGTGTCTTTATATTGTTAGAATAGGAAATATTAAAGATTAAACTAGTGTTACCTACATTATAGATATAATTGAATTTAACAACATTTTTGCATGTTTCGTGTAGAGTTTTTATCAAGATTTCCTTTAAAAAATTGCAGTTTCTTTTAGCGGCTTTTCTAATACTCGATGTTATTCATATGCGTTCTTTGTTATAATGCCTTTAATTTCTCTACCAATTGGGTTTTTGACGTCTGCTCTTTGAAGGAACTTTTCAGTGATAAAAAAAAAAAAAGTCGCAAGGGGCTAGATCTGGTGAATATGGTGATGTTTAAGCATGAATAGTTCTGTTATTATAGATTTGCTAAATACCATTTTTGACATTTTAACAACAAATTATGTTTATTACCTTTTCAATAATTATTACGTATTTTTAATATAAGTCTGCCTTATAAGAATTATACTTATAATAAAATAAACCATTAACAAAATAAAAATAAAAATGGATCTCCCCTTCACACTAAATTTATCAACTACTTCAAATTACTTGAAACACTTTATTAGGTTTTAGTAGCAACTAAGGGTACTTACGTTGTAATTTGGAGCGACTTTTGCATATTTTTCATTTTTTGTAAAAACCGTTAGTGCCTTTCTATATTACTGTTTATAGACAATTGAGATATTATTGTTTATAGACAATAAGACACAGATGAGCTGTTTAAATTAAGTATTGGTCCGGTTAAACTGGCAAGTTATTATCTTCCTTAAACCAGCTTAGGAAGATTTGCATTGATTAATTAACGAACTGGCATTTTATCATAATAAATGACGTTTGTTATTCTATAACTTCTATTTTACTATAACCTTGTCATAACAAATATCATAATTTATTAAAGTACTAAAATGTATAAGGGATATTTTATAGATTAATACAAATAATATATAGTTATTGCTAAATGTCTAGGGCATCTTTTGTTTCAAGCATTTTAGGTAACCTTATGATATTGTACTGACTAATTGCTATTAAATAATATAAAATCCAAGTAAAATGGTATGTAGGTTAGTTCTATAGATGTATAGAACTATATTGCCTTCTACTGTAATCGGTCATTACATGAAAAGTCTGGCCTTTTCATGAAACGCTGCCAAACACTGAAACAAATAACTGTTACGCCGGAAGACTATAAATTTTAGACGTTACGTGTAACGTCAGCGTGCTTCGGTCGCTTGATGAAAACGAGCAAAATTACGTCAGGTGTCCGACTATATTGGACGTTTCAGGTACCGCTTCGAATCTACTTTGCACTTGCTGAATCAACAATAACGAAATAATACACATACTAACCTCAAAATGACGACGGCCGAGAGTGTTATTGTGACACAACAAACGCCATGAGCTTAGAAACGACAATTCGATTATTTTTTATTAAAAAGAGCAGGCTCCTACTTAAATTTAGCAATTTATCTCAGTTCTCTAGCATTTATAGTTGCTTCACAATTAATTTTCAAAGTTCGAATAAATAGGCCATGTTTAATTTTTTCCTTGTACCAGCGCGGCCGGGATGCATTTTAACATTCCGTTATAGGATTTGACACCCAGGTGAATTTAATTGGTCGATTTGAGTTCATTTCGCCAATAAATGCGAAGTGCCAAAATTAGGGTCAGAATGTTGGATGGTGCTAAAACACAAGTCGGATTGTTGCAATGTGGTTGGCGCGGTTTTTCTATTAAATAGGCTGACCACGTGTCAGCAATCCGTTAATGCGTTCTCTGTTCGTGCAGTATTACAGTGCAATATTACTTCGTTACAATTCGTGCAATATTGGAGTGTAATAATTAATTAATTGCTGTTAGTAGACGAAAAGTAGGAACTACTAGAGATTGTAAAAGGCTTCCAGTAGGTAGGCCACCAAAAGGAGAACATGTAAGGTCTAAAAAACGAAAACGTAATTTGGCAACTAACGTGGCGAAAATCAGGCAAATGCCAAGTCCCATGGATCAGGACACTAACACAGTTTTTTTTTAAGTAAGTTATTTAAAACATCTGTGTCTCAAAAAAAACTGGAGATTTAAAAATAAAAAAATATAAAAAGAAATTTAAAGTGTGTTTTTTTTACGATAAAAAAACTAAAATATCTATATCTTATATGAAATCAAAATGTTCTAAATGGCTTAGACTATCACCTCTTTTCTAAATAATTATTTGTTTTTAATAAGAACAGCTACGGTAGTTTAGATAAGCTGTTTATTTTAACATTTGTATATGCAAAAAGTAATGTGCGACAAACATTCTGACCTGCATTTAAGCACCGTTTAACATTCTGCCATCGTTTTCAGCACTACTTTGTGATTAGTTGATTATTGGAAATGGACCAATCAAATTCAAATCAAGGTGTAGAAATACGACAAAAACTACTCCAAATAAAATATTAATTAGTGTACCCAGAGGAGAGAAAATACGGAAACAGTGGTATAATGCAATGAAGAGAGACAATAAAATAAACAATGTTCTTTCGAGTACTTGTAATCGGTTTTGCTGTGAGGATCATTTTGAGGTAAGTTAATTTAAAATTATTTAAAATAGCTATGACAGCAGTCTTTTTACTACTACATACTAGTAAACTTACAACTTACAGGGTCTGCTAAAACTAAATTAAAATGTCTTGTCATAATAGGTATAGGATCGATAAAAATTCATTTGAATAGTTAGTTTTTATGGATATTTTAGTATAATAAGAAAATAGAGACGTTTATTAAAATTTAAAGTTTCGCTAAGCGTAATAGCAGGTTACGAAAAAACATGTTTTTTAGAATGATTCTACATAAGAATACTATGCATAACAATTTTTTTTTTCGGAAATGCTCCGTTTTTTAGGTTTTTTTAGAAGTGGGATGAAATAAATACTAATATGAGGGTTGGTCACTGGTTGCGTTCAGTTTTTCGATTCAATAGCATTACCCAATAGGAAATTACCCAATTTTTGATATTTTTACATTACTTTCACGGCTACTACAGTAAATTAAAAAAGTAAAACAACAGAAGTTAAGTTTTGTGTCTTCTTAATATACAGGGTGAATCAAATTCTTGTAGCAGCAACTTAATAAGTTCTATGTATATATGTTCTATGTCGAAAAACGCCTAAGACAAGGAAAATGGTTGGACCGGTATTAGCCTATATTTACAGATTTGCAAAAAAGTTAGTGCTAATGCCAGGGAATCACTAATCGGTAAGTTGTCCGACTGACCACGAACAAATCCCTACTCCATTGTAATTAGTCAACAAGCAAAATACGTCAATAATAAAAGTTAAAAGTCAAAATGTCAACAAACAAAACCACTCTGTCAAAATAACGCCTGGGCACTAGGCTGTAGCTGGCTGGCTAGCGAGCGCTTTATAATACACCGTCGCTTCGCGTCGGCGTCTATGACGTAGCATGTAATTGGGACGGAATCTCGGGAGGTATAGAAAACCCTAGACTAGCAGCCTTATAACTTTGCAAATACTTACCCTAACAACTTGAAATAAACGTCATTGTTCTTATAAACTTATGTTGTATTTATTTTTAGGAAAATATATATATATATATATATATATATATATATATATATATATATATATATATTTTAAAATTTTCCAAGCCCATTCTACAAGAAATTAGAAGAGTTTTATTCCCAGAAGCCTCTACGAAAGCCTAAGACAAAGCACAAAATTGAAACAGTTATACAGGAAATTGTAGCAGCTAAGCAGAAACCATAAACAACCATCGTGATTTGTACAGTGTACACTGTGAATTAATTCATGCTATTACAAAAACATATCCCCACTGTTAATAGGTACTACCTGCTAACCTATCATTTTGAAATTTTATACACTTGTGGAGTTTGGATAGCAATATTTAGATATACAGGGTATCCTAATATTCCGTAGACATCGAACTAATGCGTATTTTTGAAATTAAAATGAGTCGATTGGAGACAATTCACCTCTATACAAAAGTGCTTCATTTGTCTGTTAGAGCTTAGTTTTCGAGATACAGGGTGTTAAAATTTTTATAAAAAAATCGTTTTGTGTTGATTAGTCAAAAATAATTTCTCCGATTTTGATGAAACTTGGTACAGTTGATAGCAGTAATAAGGGGCTACTTTCTATGCAATTAGATTTTGTTTTATATAATAAAAATATCAAACTGTGTTTTTATTGTTAAACTTTGATGCCTTCTAACGGACAAACGAAGCACTTTTGTATAGAGGTAAATTGTGTCCAACCGACTTATTTTAATTCCAAAAATATGTGACAGTTGTATGTCCACGGATTATTGGGGCAACCTGTATAATGTTAGGTTACAGGATGACCCAATAGTGTGGCAAAGTTAGCTTTTTA
Source organism: Anthonomus grandis grandis (assembly GCF_022605725.1). Classification (NCBI taxonomy): domain Eukaryota; kingdom Metazoa; phylum Arthropoda; class Insecta; order Coleoptera; family Curculionidae; genus Anthonomus; species Anthonomus grandis. The sequence goes on from NC_065558.1 coordinate 12,910,190, forward strand.
GAAAAAATGTTTTCTAGAAATGTTTTATGGGAAGCATTGTACCTTCGCAGGAAATTATTCTTAGCTACACAGGGGGTTCTATAATCGCGAGGCACAAGAAAATTTTATTTATTTGAAATTTGTTTCTTTATTGTTTCTAAAATAGGTTTCTGTTTTGGAGGAAGAAAAGAAAGGCGCGAATACTTTTTGCTACAGACATATGATGTTATGCCGTTTTTGACCAATCACATTTAATAAAGAAACATAAAAGCGAGGATGAAATCGAGTTTGTAGTGGCGTACGAAGATTTATTTGAGAAATTATTTGATTATCATTTCAACAAAACAGGGCTCGGTGGTCGCATTAAAATGAAAGTAGCTCTCAATAATAAATTGAGTATCCTACGTCCGGCTATAGAATGTTTTGTTCAATGCTGCAAAAGCTGCAATGAAAAGAAACATGGCAGACAAAAAAATGTAGTACGTCCCATTGTAAGCAAAGATTTAAATGAAATAGGGCAGGTGGATCTGATAGATTTCCAATCGTTTCCCGACAAACAATTCAAATGGATAATAAATTATCAAGATCATGCCAAAAAATTCGTATTCTTACGACCAATGGAAACCAAACGTGCCGAAGAAGTTGCTTCCAACTAATTAAGTATTTTTCTGTTAATAAGAGCCCCGAAAATTCTCCAGAGCGACAACGGTCGCGAGTTTGTAAATAAGGTTATACTTGAAGGAGTTATGTCCTGAATGCATTATAGTACACGGTCGGCCTAGACACCCCAAGAGTCAAGGCAGCATTGAACGCTCAAACCAAGACGTTTAGAAACATGATTCGAGCTTGGATGTCTGACACGAAGAGCAAAAGATGGTCGGTAGGGCTTCAGTTTGTGCAATGGCAAAAGAATATCTCATTTCACAGAACAATAGGACGGTCTCCGTACAAAGCACTTTTAGGCTGTGAACCTAAAGTTGATCTATCTCCTAATAGCATCCCATCAGCGCTTGCAAAAACATTAAGTTCCGAAGAAGAGCTTATGAAAATTAAAAATAACGAAGAAGATTCAGTTGTCGAAATATCGGATGCACATGAAAGTCTCGCTGATGAAGATACCGACATTACCAATATTGTGTCTTGCCCGGAGGAAAGAAGATCTGAAGAAGCAATTTGCGAAAATTGTTTACGTGTTGTTAATATTATTGAAGTTTGTCAACAAGGGTCTTCAGTACTGTGTAATTTATGTTCCACTAGCAAAAAAATTTCTGAGGAACGCGACGAAGTTAGAAATAAAACTGAAGAAGCATCCAAAATAATGTTGAGCAATTCGGAAAAAAAAATTGCCGACTTTCAATGTAGGTGATTGTGTGTTGTTAAATATTCCTAAAGTCGACAGAGGTCCAGGAGATTCCAGGAATATGATTTGTTTAATAATAGATCAGAAAAATGGTGTAAATCAGGTTGCAGGTAAACACGGTATTATTAAGGGATGGTTTGGTGCTGAAAGTCTCACTGTTGCGGGTTCAGCATTTCTTAATAAAGAGGAAATCTCCTTGGAAAAATCACTGAGCTTAAGAGAGGCTGCGTCATTAGGATCAGGTGGTCAAGGCTTTCTCAAATGTTCGTGTAAACCCAGCAAGCAACAGTGTACTAAAAATAAGTGTATCTGTAAAGAAAATAGCGTACTTTGTAACAGTCGGTGCCATAATAGCTTGCCGTGTTTTAATAAGTAACTTATCATTTGTTTACTTTGATTAATATATGCGTGTTTTACTTTCTTTTATATTTTTGCTCTCGAACTGTAGCTAGCTTGTATTGATTTATTTTTGTAATAAAATTTATTTTGAGGTTAGTATGTGTGTTATTTCGTTGATGTTGATTCAGCAAGTGTAAAGTAGATTCAAAGTGTTACATGAAACGTCCAATACAGTCGGACACCTAACGTTATTTTGCTCGTTTTCATCAAGCGGCCGAAGCACGCTGACGTTACACGTAACGTCTAAAATTTATAGTCTTTCGGCGTAACAGTTATCTGTTTCAGTGTTCGGCAGCGTTTCATGAAAATGAAAGCCAGACTTTTCATGTAATAACCGATTACATTAGAAGGCTGCGAGTTATACATTGTAGGATTAGGTAATTAGGGAAGAGAGTGTAGTAGTAAGTCGACGATGGTTGTATAGAGACTTAAATATACCAACTAACAGATACTTCACGTTTAAAATTTCTCTTCTTCAATGCATAGAACTGGTACTTAAGATATATATTATATCCGGAGAGAAAGGATTTATCGCCTATAATTTCAATATCGAAAATTGAATATCCTTTTCTTATACTGTTTAGGATATTCGAGAAATATGCTCCATTGCAGATACCTACATTTTGGACGCCAAAGTTTCATCCAGTTTTGACAAATTGAAATTTTTAGAAAAGGAATATACTTATCCAATATTCATTTTTCCAGGATTTGACCTGAAAAGTGCAAATTTTTTTTTAAATCTAAAGTAGGCTTAACTATTTGAAAAATAACTTTTAAATGAGATAATAAGAAATGAAGATGTTATGTAAAGGTGGGAAGAGGGGGTTTATCGCCTATAGTTTCAATACTAAAAATCGAATATTATATTCTTATAATGTTTGGGATTATTTTCATACATGTTAGGTGCCAAAGTTCCACCCACTCTTCTCCAATTGGATTTTTTGCCAGGAAAGGAATAAATTTATTATTACGAAAAAAAATTTTATCCTCCAAGGCATTCCAGAAGTATAGAGTTCACATAAGATTTTTGTTAAACAAAGTAGTTTTTGGGCAGTTACAGCCAATAGTGGGTGAGCATTCTTCAATGCTCAAATATTACATGGTTACCAGTATATTATATTGTTAAAATGACACAGTGCTAAGGTTTATGACATGCTCGCCGTATATAGTTCTATGGCGGTACGTGAATATGCTGCAAAATATCCTGAACGAAGGCAATAAATATAGCAGAAAAGTATTTTGACGACTCGCAATACGTTTAAGTTCAACAGGGAGTGTACATTCCCTTTAAATTCCAATTAGAGAGCATCCGGTAATAAACAAAGAAGACAATATTAAAAACGTTTTTGAATACACTAAAGCCGTAGAAATTTTGCTTTATCTAGGAATCCTTAGTCATCCGTTTGTATTTTTGAAAGAATTTAAACTTTATCCATATCATGTTTGTTCCCATGTTTACCTATATCTTCCGTTATGCCTACTGTTACTTATGGGAACAAATTAAAGATACTGTACAAAACATGGCCCGCAATAAGAAAACATTTATTAAAGCGTATTCAAAATGCCCTGAATCCCTTTAGTGGAAATTGAAATTGTGGAAAGTGGAATTGAAGATTGACAACTGTTACCGTTTATGGGGAAAAAATTAAGAACTATGATTGGCAAAATGGTGGACACTTTAAACATTTGTAAAGTTTTTGCTTTAGTTTTTTGGTTATCACGTTGGCCTTATAAACAGGCTTAAATTTTTTTAGAATTATGAGGTTTAAATTAATTTTTTTATAATTATAATTTTAGAATACTTAAAGATTTTTAATTCAAATTGTCAATAGTATTATATTAGCTTGGAAAGAAAATTAAAATTTTGCTTTTATTTTCTTACAATTACTTTTATAGATGAAAACTGTGTATATTACCATGAAACTTTTTTATAAATCCTCAAATACCTTATCTATCCAGCCAAACAACGGAAAGTACCTAAACCAAATTGGTGGCAAAAAACCGACAGTTTCTAAAGAGAAAATTGAATACCTGTTTCCGCTAACAAGTTGGAAAGCTTTTCGTTTTACCGCAAGACTCCAGATGGGAAATTGCAAATCGCGACTTACGGTTTTTCTGATTTTTCCGACGTTAAATTTTAAATCCCTATTAATTAGTTTTAAAGTACGCAGAAAAGAAGATCGATGACTTGCAAAGGAAAGTGGTTTATTAACATTACAACTACAGTTCCGTATAGCCTTCATTATTAATCAGATGCAACTGGTCTCCCCACATGTAACACGGAAACGTCATTGGAAACATTACCGATCAATCACTGTTCATAAAAATGTAATTTCCCTAAAGTTGCTCGTAAATAATATCATCATCATATACGTTCGGCTAATGGCCGTTTCGATACACATTAGGATCTCGTTGGACTATTTCGATTAAAATTTGTATCCGGTAAAATTGTGCTCGATACCCCTTTTTAGCTCATTTTAAATAGCAGTTTTAAAATGTGTTATTATATGGTAGTAAATTGGTTTTATTATTTTTTTAATGGTTTATTTTGATGCAAGGAAGACAATCTTTAATCTATTTTACAGGGAGTTGATAAATATCAGGTCAATAATAAAAAAGGTAATTCTTTCTGTTACTTTATAAATGAATTATCCCAAAACCATGTACTTAATTTTATGATATAGAGTGTACAAGAATAACATCGATATATAAGAATGAGCCAAACAAACAAACGCCGTTTATGTTTTTTACTATATCGAGGTATATGAGTTATTGGCCATAATAAATTTAAAACTTAAACTAAATAAATACTTATATTGGCCAAGGTGAAAAAAATAATAAAGTGAAGCCAAAAGAGGCAAAAATCAGGTAAGTCAGTATTTACCAGAAGACATCGCCATAGTTACCTTCCTGCTATTCATTAGTGTATTAAAAACATTTTAAATAGTCAGTTTCTTTTTGTTTACTTTTGTTTATTGGTCGTATCTTAGTTTGGTATCTGCGTTTTATTTTGTATTTGTCATTGTATAGGAATATTATGCTCGGACCAAGGTAGTAGGCTTCAACGAAGAAAAAGACAAATTGTTTGTTTGAAGTAAATTAAAAAATAAACCTCTGGATTAACTTATTAACTTTTAAAGTTAATGCAAGGGTAAATTTAAATTTTATATCAAGTATAGCTTTTTCTTTTAGGAACACTACCATTAGGTGATTATCTTTAATTTTATACCTGTTAAAAGACTATATTTTTTGCACGATTATCGAATTACTTTTATTTTAATTTATATAATTTATACATATTATTTATTTTAATGATTTACGTTTCGTTATCGTTATTTTAGAGACCTTAGTTCATGTTTCAAAGACTGATTTAGGAGGACGCCACGGGTACTCGTTCCAAAATTACTACAATACTTAATATTCAACTGATTATGAAATGAAGCTATTTCTTCTCTATCAACAACTGTATGTGAATACATATATTTCCTAGTACTTGTATAAAATTTGGTATATTCTAAATTTAGTGTAAAATAAACTAATCTACATGAGCAGAGAGGCTCTACAGACGTAGAATCTTATACATGTTTTAAAATAAACTTTTTCTACCACTAATAGGAAAAAATATATATAAAAAATTATATGGTACTTAATAAAAAGCGCTGGTAAAAGCTTTTTGTTTTTTTAGGTACTCATTTAGAAACAAGTGAAGGAATGAGAATTCTCACACTGCACTGGTTACGAAATGAAGCTGATTAATTCCTAATTCAATCTAAGTAAAAATGACCTTAAATAGAATGTATTTGTAAGTTACAAATATATAAATTGTTATATTAACAAAAATTAATCCTCATCTAAACAAATTTTTTACACACTATACACTAACAAATAATTAAATAAAATAAAAAAAGGTTAAAATTATATTAAGGTAAGTTTTTATATATCGTACTTTTATATAATTTTTTATTGGTTATCCAGTGTTTTCAACTTTGGAGAATAGTTTTTTGTTATATTTAAATTTATACGAGGTAAAAGAGCTAAAATTTCGAGATTAGAAATAACTGCATTTTAAAAATTGTCGTTGTTTGTAAGGCTTAGTGAAGATTTCTCTCCTACCATCTACATCTTACTTAATTTTTTATTACACTTCTTCTGATTCAATTTAAAACTTTAATATAAAGTAAACCGTGAAAATCATACATCACCATGTTTTATTTATTTCTTAAATAAATTATTTAAAAACAATATTTTTTAACCTAAACTTGTTTAAAAATATATTCATTTTTAGTTTTCCCTGGTAAGCATACTAACATATAATTTCATTTAGAATATCGTTGAAGTCTAAAAGTTTTAAATCTTTAATTAAAAATTAATTTAGGCACCATACCTTCAAAAATATAGAATAAGATACGTTAAGCCAAGGAACTCTATACAGAATTGACATTATATTTATTTAACCTGTGTAGTAATCCGTATTTACATATTTGGAAATCTATAATATTTAGATCTATATTTAGGAAGTTTTACGGCATCATAATTAAAAACTATATATATCTTTGATATAAAAAAAATTGTGATGCTTTCTAATTAACTGTATATATACACATCAAAATGGTCTAAGGAACACTTAGAAAAATAGTTTTTTTCGCCTTATAACTTTTTATATATTTATATTTTCATACGGAATAGATACTACCTTTAATATTAAGATACCAACGAAGTAAAGTAAATATTTGGGTACAAAAAATCATGCCAGAACAGCGTTTTTTGCTACTTGCACATTTTGTCGAAATAACGCAGATTATAATTTTTAAATTCTAACGCAATATCGCATTTTCTGTGGTTCCAACCGAACAATTGTGATTTAGTTTTTATTTAATAAAAATGGAAAGACGACATTTAACTCGATAGGAAATGCTAAGAGCAGTCAGAATGCTTGAGGCAGGAACAAGTCAAAGAGACGTTGCAAGAGCTTTGGATACATCTCCCAGTGTAATTAACCGTTTGTCGACAAGATATAGAGAGACAAATGATGTTAGAGAACGGCATTAAGGCCCGTCGCGAGTTACCACACCTGCCCAAGACCGTTTTATAACTTTGCAAGCTCAAAGAAATCCCACGGTAACAGCCTCTGTTTTGGTTCAGCAGCTCTCACGAGTGCATAACGTCGAGGTTTCAGGTCAAACTATTAGAAACCGTTTGCATGGGAGACAACTTCATGCCAGAAGACCCCTAAGGGTTCCTCGGTTAACTTTAGAAAATCGAGGTGCAAGTTTAACGTGGTGCCAAGAACATGTTAATTGGAATCAAGAAAGATGGGCCACAGTTCTTGTTACGGATGAGTCTCGATTTTCATTTTATCCTGATTCTGGTAGAATTCGTGTCTGGAGAGAAGAAGGAAATGAAAGTCGTTTGCGTCATGCCCGGGAAGAAGTAAGGCAACGTGGTGGATCACTAATGTTTTGGGGTGGCATTAGACTTGACGGAAAAACGAACCTCATTTTTGTGGAAAATACAATAACTGGAATAAGTTATAGGGATAATATACTAATGCCTGTAATTGTTCCATATTTACGCGAAATGGGCTCAAATTCGTTGTTGCAACAAGATAATGCCCCACCACATCGAGCACGGCTTGAACGAATCGCTATTGAGGAAAATCAAATCAATCTTCTACCCTGCCCCTCTACCTCACCGGACCTTAATCCAATTGAGCATGTTTGGGATTGGTTAAAAAGGCAACTTCTTCAACGATTTGACTTTTTTCAAAGCGCTCTGGAGATTCGTCTTGCTGTGACACATGTTTGAGAGGAGTTGCCCCAAGAATTAATTAACAATTTAATTTTAAGTATGCCTAGGCGATGCCAAAGTGTTATTAATAATAGAGGTGGATCATCTGGCTACTAGTTTAATTTATATTTGGTAAATTTTAATTTTTATAATTTTTTTTAATAAACGGTAATAAATAGGATTTTGTTCTTTATTTTTATCTTTTAATCTCCAAAAAAAGTTAATAATTATATTGTTATTTTATTCGAATAATGTAAAAAATTGCAATAATTAACTTTTTTCCAATCTTTTCAAAAATATTAACATATTTGTATGTGTTCCCTAGACCATTTTGATGTGTATATATTTGTTTAATTAACCTGTATATACTTTAACCTTACTGTTTTACCCACATACATTATTTATAAAAATATATCGTTAGAAATAATATTTTTAATTTTTTACTACATTGGGGTACACCATATATCTACAAAAAAATTTTTAAACAAATTTGTAAGATTCTTTTACCCTCGAATACATTTATATTAAAAATAAACCCAAAATAAAAAAAATAATTTAAAGGTGTTTTCTATATCTTTTCAATTTAGATATACATACTTACCATAAGGTCTGTTTTTTTTTCAAATATTTTTTTTCCTCAGAGATTTCTTGTTTTGTATAAGGGCATAAAAGTTCATGCATTTACTTTAAAGATATATATAGAGAATATTTACGTATTATTCAACAATAAACTTAAAATGCTTGTATTAATGGCATAATAATAAACCTAAATCAACATAAATAATTACATGTTATAATTTATCAATACTTCAACATGTAATTTAAATAAATATAATTTTATCACATCTATGGAAGCTCTAGTACATTTAAAATATTTCTTTTTTACGACTTTTTATATATTTTACTTCATAATATCATTTATGTGTTAAAAGAATTTTAAGTGCGCTATTTAACTGTATTTTTTTGATTTAGTACTGGTTATGGGTTTTTGGTAATAATATATTCAATTTATTTAAAAATAATAAAGTTTATTGAAATCTTTTTTATGATTAATAAAATGGTAATTTTGTTTTGTTTTTATAGGTTTGTAGGTTTTATATTTCCTATATGTATATTTTAAAATAGTCATAAAAAATATAAATGATTTTAAACCTTATTTAAGCATTAATTATTTTGAATATTTCTTTAAATGTTATTCCAAGTTTCATTATTATAAATCGCATAAAATAAAAAACACAAATAAGTATCTTGAAAATAAATGTAATCTTTAATTATTTTTTACCAAAATTCAAGAATTAATAAGACAATATAAAAACTTTGAACAATAAAAGAAAAATATGTGAATATAGTTTTTCTAAGTTTATTAATAATTTTTTATTATTGGTTTACATAAACTTTATACAATATTTAATTTTCGATACATTAGAGCTCTATCAACATTCTAAATTAAAGAATACTCTTTTTTTAGCAAGAAAAAATTCTAAGAAGACAAATAATACCCAATCTGATATTATAGATTTGTGTAAATTCTTGAGCAGTAAAATATAAATATCTCAAAATTGTGTATTTTTTAAAGCTTTTACTGAATGGCTAAATTTTTTGTTAAATATTTAATAATAACAAATTAAAACAGAGTTAAAAAATTCGTCAATTTTGCTCAAAGAGTCCTTGCTAAAATTTACGACAGAATGAAAAGACGCAAAATCTCGGTCTTAAAAACTATATAATAAAATAAATTATAGGTTACATGTTTTGCTTAAAGAGCTAAGCATCATTAAAGCAAAATAGGTAACTAATGATTTATTTCATTATATAGCTTCTGAGACCAAGACTGCGTTTTTCCGTTTTGCTGTAATGTAATAAAAAAATAATCAAAAAATAAAACCTAACATTTGCCAAAAAAATAAAAAAAGCCTAAACCATAACACAAACCTGAAATTTTACAAATCCTTTGTTTCTTTAATAGTTTTATTTTACAGCATTTTTTATAATTATTGTATAAAATGTTAGAAAGTTTTTCTTTTAAATTAACATAATAATTTTATTTCATTAGTGTAAGGATTTATATGACAAGAATAAAATATTGGAAAAATTAAACTTTCTTTATACAGTATCGTCGAATTCGAATATTTGCATTTAAATACGAAATTCACAGAAACTTTTATATTCCCTGATTTTAACCAATCAATTGCTAGTATCTTGCTGATTTTTATTAGTTAGAACGTGACTTTTATCAGAAACTTTATTATTCATATTTCACTGATGAATAAGTAAAAAGCTTAATTAGAAAATAAATACTTAGTTTAACAGCTATAATAAAACCAATGGTGTAGTTAAATTACTTTAATGATTTTCTCCTATTTGACTAAAAGGCAACTAAAAATAACCATAAGTAACCAAAATGCAGGTATATATTATGGTACTAAACTACCTAATCACAACACTTTTGTAAGAAATTTTTGAACATTTTTAAGAGGATTTTCTTCAGTAGTAATTAAATAAATTTATGTAATTATTTACTTATTTATTTTTATTTCTCATTATTTTGTTAAGCCAAATAATAATTTATTATGATTAATTCATCTCTTAGTATCTCGGTTGTTTTATCTAAATGATAAACTATGCAATCAATTTTGTGAAAACTATTGATAAGTTCCTAAAAGAAACAATTTTGATGTTTTTAGTTTTTAAAAACTTACTTTATATAAAACAATTGTTAATAATTAATTATTAAGGTGGTTTATAAAAAGAGGGATTAGATGTGAAAAAACCATTTTCCGCAAAAACACACCGTTGTCTCCTAAAAAAATATATTTTACGCAAAAAAATCATATATACATATTGCAATAATAGGCACTATTTTAATTTAACACTGAACTCCTCAGCAACAGTCATTGTTAATTATTTTATAATTGCAAAAGACTAACAGAAACCACTAAATTAACGTAATAACGAAAAAGATGAACGTCGCGATAACAATGATAACATTTGAAAACTTACTTCTTCAGTATTTCTCGTTTTCGAATCTCGTAATCCGAGACTAACAACGTACGCAATTAACTACGATAACATTACGAGTACAAACAACACGTGACGTTCTTAATTATAGTTAGACATCAGTCAACATGGAAAAAAGGAAATAAATAGCGAGAAATTAATTAAAAGTAGTGTTTAATTTCTTGAACTCTTTTCGCAAAAAAATTGTTTTTTCACATTAAATCCTTTATGTTAATGAACTTAACAAAAATTTTTGACATTCAGTTTCTAAAAAAATACATAAAGATGTTGATATTAGGGAATAGATCAAACAATTCACCTTACTGTTATGTTTTAGATCGAGCTTCGTGCGTTAAAATAAATGATACACTTAGCCGATGTAAGAAGGTAAATACGGGCTAATGGGCTCATTCTCTTCCTCAATTATTTAAGGAAATTGGAAAAACTTTCCAGAAATGCCACATTAAGTCGTATGCTGATGATACTGCTATTTTATTTTCTGACTATTCCTGGAATATATGACTGTAGCAAGCAAAAGAAGGTCTTAGTGCACTGCATTGTTGTCTTAAAATTAAAAAAAAAGTGTTTGCTCTTTATTATTAATTCAAAAAGCTTCATTGAAAGTCTATTGTACGCCTTGTTAATGCTGCTTGCCTACCTGCCATTCATTTTAATCTCTTCACTTATCTATTTAGCTTAGAATTTTAAAAATTATTGTTTGGCATTTATGTACATAGATATATATACTTAGAAATAAATATTATTTTTAACTAGCTATAATTAAAAAATATTTCTATGTAAGAAGTTTGGAAATAATGTTTTTTCAACTCCTTGTGATAATTTGAAAAAAGAGCACTGAATTCGAAAACAACTTTTTCAGAACTCATTATCCACATCGATTAGTAAAATATTTATAAATACCCAAATTTTTAAATTTCAACCCAAATTTCCCAAGTTTGTAACTGAACTTGACCACATTATTTGTAGAATATTATGTTATTCTTTTGTTAAATTAAAAACAAAATTTCAAAATTTATTAAGATTTTATAATTAACAAGTAGTTATATATCAGTCTACATTTTTGAAATTCTATTGCCTTTATTTTAAATTTAGCACGACATTTCGGTTTTGCAAGTATCTCCATCAGTTCCCAGCTTTAAATTAATAAAAACAAATTCTACAGCCTTATATACTAAAGGTATATAATGTCCGGTCATGTATGAAGTGTATTTAAACTTGCAGTGTCCTTATTGTAGATATCTCCAGATGTTGGGAATATCAACACTGGGCTGATTACAGATTCCTTGGTTTTGCGTTATATAAGTTGCTTCTAGGACCCCTCTTTTCTACCAATGTTGCTTCTTGCACAAAATCTTTGCTTCTGTCCAATGTATGTTGTGGCTGTTGGCCCAAGTATGTTCTGTTATTCCTGATCTGAAAGCCTCTTTTGTTCTAGTACACTTTCCATATTCTTTTGTTCTATGTTCGAGAGGCCGCTTTGTTTTGCCTATACAGGGTTATTTTCAACCTATGCGCATAAACTTGGAAAATGATAGCTTATGAGTAATAATGAGTAATAATGAAAAAAAAATTTAGTAAAATATTTTTAGTTTTGGAGATATCCATATTTTTTAAAATAAAAAACGTGTATTTTTTAACGTGTTTAATTAAAACTAATTTAAAGCAACTGTTCGAAGTTGTTTCCATTATTTTCGAAGCAGACTTGAGCTCATCGAATCCATGAAGACGTACTTGCACAGGCCAAACCAGGCTGTAGGCGAATTGCGTCACTAGCAGCGTTTATGCAATGTCGTAGCTCTTGCTCAGTATCAACTTCGTTTACATATACCATTGTTTTTATATGACCCCACAAATAAAAGTCTAAGGTCAGGCGAGCGAGGGAGCCACCCAACTAGACCGTGACGACCTATCCGTCGTCCGGGAAAAACACAATCTAAATGTTGTCGCACTGGTCGTGAAAAATGGTGAAGCACCATCATAAAGAAACCACATATTCTGCCTAACATTGAGATTCACATTTTCAAGGAGCACTGGTAAATTGTTGCGCAAAAATTCTAAATACCAAGCACCAGTCAAACGATTTTCCAGAATAAAAGATCCCATGAGCATCCCTTTCAGAATTCCAGCCCATACATTTACAGAAAACCGTTGTTGAAAGTATGTTCTCCATGTAATTTGCGGATTTTCCAAAGCCCAGTAATGAGTGTTAAGAAAGTTGAAAATTCCATTGCGCGTAAAATTTGCCTCATCCGTAACTAAAATATTTATGGTAAAGTTTGGGATTAACTGCTGGTGATAACCACTCATAAAAGTGTACTTGAAGCGGCAAATCTTTTGGAAGTAGGGCTTGTACCCTCTGCACATGAAACGGGTACAGCAACTCGTGCCTTAAAATTTGCCAACTTGTAGATTGCGATATTCCTAATCGCGCTGCAATTGTCCTAGTGCTAATTCCAGGTTGTTCTTCGATAACTTTTAAAATATCCTTCTCCAGATTTATAATGTGCCTAGGTCTAATAGCTCCTCCATCTTGTCCAGGCCGCGGTCGCCAAATTGCCAGTTTCTCTACCCCGCTGAATAACACGTAAGAAAGACCCACGTCTCGGATGATATCTTCGGGGAAATTTTTGGGCATACAGATCAGCTTCTGCCACTGCATTCTGATGCGTTTCTTCGTAAGCCAAAACCATTTCGACAAGTTCTTCGTTTGTAAAAATGTGCGCCATTACATTTAATTTTGTTCGTGTGAAAATAACGATCGAAAACGATCACAGCCATCAACAAACTAAGTACTGCTAAAGATTCCAAACACCAAATTTCAAACATTATGACTTGTTTACTATCAGTTAGTTATTAATAAACAAAATAAGTTCATCCAATACACGTTCTGTTGACATTTGTTTAACTTTATTTCGGAAACCAAAAATATTTTACTACATTTTTTCTCATTATTACTCATTATTGATCTTCATCTACCATTTTCCGAGTTTATGCGCATAGGTTGAAAATCACCCTGTATATGATCCTCACTATATTTACAGGGTATTAGTATACGCAGTTTTTGGTGCTCAGTAGGCAGTGGTCTGCGATGCTAAACCTATGGTTGTCTTCGATGTGAAGGAAGTGTTGATTTTGAATTTTTTGGAAATTCTTTTCTTAAAAGGTTCCTTGATGTACCGGATCATTCAAAATCTTGTAGTATCCTTCAGTTCCTGTGGTTTTTTTCTTAATATTTATTCTTATAATTTGCTTGGAAACACGTTCTACTGAAGTCTTTGGTGCTGTTTTCTATTTTCCTGATATCTATATAAATATTTGTTAATAGACCCTCAGTATTTACATTAATACCGTTTAAAAACATCAAATAAGGACAAAAATATAGAACCTCTATTATGATTGAATTTAATTACACTATTTCCTAATGCCTGAAGGATATTTAATTGAGAATTTTACCAGAAAATGTAAAAAAAAGTTTTTAATTGATTTTAAAATATATATGTCTGATTATAAAAAACATTATCAGCCTTAATCCTGTACTTCTAAGTTTATTATATTCGTCCTAATTTAATACATCTAAAAAATCTAATTAGACATACATAAGAACGTTCAAAGCAATTAATTAAAGTTTCAGTTCGGTAACTCTTTGGATTTATCTTTTAATTCCGATTTATTTTACTGCCATAAAAGAGACGTAATTTGAAAATAATCTCGCTTAAATTATAGCACCAGAGGCTCTTTTTTAACTCCTAAGCAGTTTAATAATTAAATTAAAACAAAAATTGATCCTCTGAACGACTCGGAAACTTTTAATAATAATTATCGTATTTTTTCTTTTAGCAAATTGAGAGACATAAAAAATTAATCACAATAAAGTAAGCCTATATTTTATCAAAAACATATTTTGCAACCTTATTGTAAGTAATCTGTGTTAGTAATTTAAGTGTCAGTGCAAGCACGTATCCAATTTTCTACCAGGGTCATAAAATAGAGATGTCTTAGGTACGTCCCCTAAATATTCTCTGCTATACTCGTTATTTTGAATCTAATTTTTTCTGGGAGATCTGTTAGACTCGCATACAAATAAAAATATTATGCAAAATATGTAATAAAAAAATGTTAAAGTTGTCAAAATAAGTATAGTATGTTAATTTAAAACAAAGCGATTACCGAAGCCTATTAGGTTATGCAATAGGTTTTACAGTCTAGTTTTAATATTAGAGACGAGTTTTATTTTATTAATGTCATAATATATTGCAATAAAGTAATACAAAATTAATAAAATTTTAACAAAATTTTAACATTTAGTCTTTGAGACATAAAATATAAATCTTTGTGAGTTAAATAAACAAATTAAAATTAAGCTTTTTTAAGTTTTTAAAATAGTACTAAATTATTAATTTATTAAATTTTAATATTCTTTTATAGGCAGCTGGTATTATATTGTGCTCTATTTAAAAAAAATCTCGAAATAATATACTACGTCTGGGTTTTGGAGAGTACAAAATGATCAAAAGAGTAGTGTTTGTTTTATCAAATTACCGACATTTTTATTTTGTTAGTATAAGGGTAATTAAAACTCTATTATAGGAGTTTACTTAAATACTTTGAATAGTTTTGGAAAGTAATCATTACCTTTATTTAAAACATGTATTATTGAATTATGCAATGACCTGTTTTAATTCAATAAGATAAAATTATTTTTATATTAACTAATAATTTTTAAAGATTTTATTGATAAGGCTTATAAAAATTGTTATTCGGATAAATGCATTTCTACCTTTAATAATTCATAATAAGAGACATTAAAAATAACATTTTGTGGGTCAAATTAAAATTGAGATCTTCAAAGTTTTTTAAAATGCTACTAAATTACCTACTTACTTACAAATAAAAAAAATTTAAGGTTAATGTACTTCTGCCCTTTATCTATTTATTTAAATTTTCTATCAAAAAATTGTGTTTCATAATTATATTCACCTTACTTTTTCTAATGTATTTAGAGAACTTTCTAAATAAATGGCAAACACATATTTCAGCAAATAATTATTATACAACCTCGTCCGTTTACCTAATCCAATTTTCTTCAAGGGTAATAAAACAAAAGTGCATTCTTAAATACGACTCCTAAATAATAGAGCTTGCTCTACTTCGTTCTAATCTATTCTCCTCGGGGAGAGTCCTTAATATAGGTGCAAGCAAGATAATTTTTTTATATTTCTTATAGAGCGAACATAAAAGAAAGCCTTGCAATAAAACTTTTGCAAATATAAAATAGTTATAGTTTCTATTAATTTTATTTATGGTAAAATCAGCACTAAAACCAAATAAGGTATTCATTGATTTTTGGTCAGTCTAAATAGAGTAGTGTTCGTTTTCATATGATACATATCTGATATTTTATTATTTTAAGGGTTAGTAAAAATGGCTTCCAAGGGTTTATTAATAAAGCACACAATTGCTTAAAAATTGTGTTGTTCTAGAGACTAGTAATACTATTACCTCTGTTTAAAACAAAACGATTATCAAAGCCAATTAAGTTATGCATGGACCTTTTCACATAAAATTTTCTTTACCATATTTTTAAATCCGCTTCCTTCAATAGTAATAAGATGACTAGTCAAAGAGTTATATAAACACATGGCATTATAGGTAAATGACATTTTAAACAAAGCTATTTTATGGTGAGGGCTTGTAAACTTGTTTCAAAATCATGTATTATTTGAACGGGTTTGGTTTCGAGGCACCAAACGTTGTTTGACTAAAGTAGGAGATTTCTCATTAACTAAAATATTAATACAGCAAACTACCTCAAAGGTTTCATATTCAACCAGTTACGTCTCCACACTTTTTCGGAAACGCGATCGTATTTTCTGAGGCCATTTATGAAATGTAGATAAGTTTTGAACCTTTCAATATAAAATTTCAATCATTTTTCTGATCAGTAAAAAAACTATATAGGATGATAAAATTAATCAAGTTAGAAAGAACAAGAGACTTATATAAACTCTTTCTTAATTTTTATGAAATTTAGAGAGAAAAATACGATCTCACGAAATCTTAAATCATTCTCAATCATAACTCCTAAATTCTTAGCACTCTGAATAAAATTAGGCTTTATGCCATCTAAAATAGTTTCAATATTGTTCTTGGTTTTAATGGTTTTGTTTTTATTCTTAAAAATATTAGACAAGACTAAGAGGGATTTATTTCTAAAGTATGTATACAGTGTGGTGACTTTAACTGGAATAAATTCCGTTAAAACTAATCAAAATTTATCTCGCAAAATTCCTGAGACCCGTCGATTTTTGTTTATATTTTTTCACATTTCAAGATAGTTTTTGTATTTTCTGACCTACAGGGGGGGTCCAAATTAACCCCAACTTTTGTTTTTCAAATGGAAAGCCACTTTTTTGAACTCTTATTGAAAAGAGCCCTTTTTCTTAATTAAATTGCCCTATTTACTTTTGTGATTATCTAAAGGAGAAGTACGAAAAAAAAAATTCTGTCCTTCATTTTCATTATAAAATGGCTGTCCTTCATTTTCTTTTTATTAAAAAAGAAATCAACAATTTTTGGCACAAAAATTATACTAAAAACTATCGATATTTTATTTACATTGTAACAAAATATAAGAACTCTAACCTAACTCGCGTATAAAATATAAATAAAATAGTGCAAAAACTCGGAGAATAATTTACGTATTTAAATTTTCATAATATTATATAATGAAATCTTATACATTTTCTAAAGAAGATCATTAAAAATAATTTTTGAGTATGTAAGAAATAATTAAGGCGAATAATTTTTTTCTAAAATTAACTAAATAAAGCTCATACTATTGTGGCAATTGGGTAATTTTTAGATACATCCAAAAGCTTTTTGTAAATCGATATAATATATAAAAAATAATACTATTATTTTACAAATAATCCCTACATTTAACAGGCCTCAAATTGCTATCCTTAAAATAAAAGATTTCATTTCAATTTAACGTTCATACAAATTAAATTATGATCATTTGAAAAATCTTCGAATTCCTTAAGAACTGCCTACATTCAAGAAAGACCAGTCATATAAAACGGATGTTTTGATTTTTGAAAGGTATTTCATTTACTGCATCGGTAAGTTCGGAAACAATTTCTTTACTGTAATGTTTATTCCGAGAAAAGCGTTTCTACAAATGTACGTTAAACGTAAATTTAAACCAAAGAAAAAGTAGGCTTGAAATTAGAGAATAGAGCTTGCCTGCCTATTATCAGGTCTTATTAAAGAAAAATGAGAATCCTATTTTTGAGAAATAAAATAATGTACTAAAAAGATATACAAATTGAGTCTGGATAGCAGAAAGTTTGGCCTTAAATTTTTTTTTACATAAATTAGGTTCCAAAATAATTGACAAATTTTTGCAAAATAAAACTAAACTATCTCAGAAATTGTTTTAAAATATTATGCGCCTATGAGAGATGATAGTAGAAAGTACTAAATTATAGTTTTCTCAGCTGGGAAAGCTCCAGGTAATAATCTATTTTATACTGATATCCCAAATCAAATGTTAATTCTTTTCTCTTTCACTCCAGTCCCTTCCTACAAATACCATAAACATCATATACATTTTTTTATAGAGCAGTATGAGGTACATTTTACAAGAACCAGCGTTTTAACATTAAAATATTAAGAAGGTGAACATTAAATACGCTAATTACTATCAATTAAATCAACCTTGACTAGGCCATACGAGACCTGAAAAATGTGTCACATCAATATCTAAATATCCTAAAATTACTTTTTCGAGTTACAAAACCCTACATCTTTCTAACTTTTATAATGAAATGCCACAATAGACTGTCCTAAGCTGTAGTCTCTTTTTTAGCTTTGAAGACCAAATTATAGAAATTTTCATAGCTCAATGGGATATTGCTGGAGAAACAAAATTAATATATCTCCTTATCCCAAAGTTATTATGGAAACTAACATACTGGGATAATGTTGATTTCTATATGTATACCTTTCTTACTTTAAACTGTCTTTTTTTCCTTTACACGTCTAAGCTGCTAAGCTGCTTGAGATTTTAAGGGAAAAGTTTTAAAATACAATTTCTTTCTATCATTTATGAGAGATAAACACTTGTTGACCCTCGCTCTAAATATTCAAATTTTATTCCAACAACTATTCTATTATACCACAATAACCATAACGAATTTTGGTTTCACAATGATCATACTGATAAAGCAGCTTTTAAATAATTTTAATTTAAAACCAAAATTTTCCCTTATAATATGAATATACTAATAAATCAAGCAATGAAAGCCCATGGGGAAAAACAAATAATTCCCACATTTATATATTGCTAATTACTCGATTATGCCGCGTCCAACCGCAGTTTTATCCAAATAAATACGAACAATTTCCAATAATTCAGTTTTAAATTTAAAAGATAAAACACATTCGATCAGATATCATTATTAACTAGAACGTACGTATTATATCAAGTTAAATAGTGCCGGTAAACTGTGTTCACTTTCAACCCAGGTAGCCACCATGATCACTTTACTATGTAAATTTTGTTAAATTTACTACTCGATATCTCTGGTTATATACATGAAGTGACCCCTATCCAACGTCAAGTTCGATTTAATTGTGTTTGAAATTTGCATATGCATATGCAATGCAGCTTGAACAGGGATCAAATTTGTAATGAACAGACCATATCAAAAGGGTCATAATTATAAGGGGATTATTGTCATCATTATATGAATGTAAAATCATAGTTAAATTAAGAAATAACACGAGATCAAGATAGTTCTATGGTGATGTGAGAAAAAAAGGCTGCGAGTATGATTTTTTGGATAGAAAAAGTCTTCATATCATCTTAGTATTTTATTTTTAAATAAAGCTTTAATACACTGTATTTCTCACCTTCGGGCTTAAACAAAGCTACCATATTTAATTAACTTAAGTTTCATTAATGGTAGTCTCAAGTGATAAAGTGATTAATTATTTCAAAGATATAGGTCGAAAAAAAAAGAGTTAAAGCAATGAATAAACGAAGAAAAATTCTAAAGAAGAAACTGTTAAAGGAACGGGAAAAATAAGAAACGAAAACAGTTAATAGAAAAAATACAGGCACGGTTTACATATGCAAATGCTGAGACAGAAATACACACATTAATAAGATGGTGTTAACAAAAACTAAATAAGAATAAATTATTACATCAGACCTGGAATTTCTTTCATCCTTGAAAAGAAGGAATATATGAAGTAGCATAAGACGTTGCAAAGTAACTTTACTGAAACTATTTCAAGACTTACAATATTAAAGTGAATGAGAAGGTATACCAGCAAAAGCTTAAATAGCAGTAATTAATACATTAGAATTAAAAATCTTGTGTAAATAATCAAAATATACATGAAGTAGGTCCACAGCTATCATAACTGACCTAGTAATAAGGGATAAAAAGGTAGAATATTTCTCTATTATTAGGTAAATTGATCTAACAATACTATCTTACTACACCCTAACAAAAAAGAAGTACAAAAATAAACAAAATACAAGAATTTCAAAATAGAAAATAATATACATTGTAAAACTAGTGAGAGATAGTCAATGTTAAAAAATAACGCCATAAATATTTGGAGAAATTTATTTAATTAAAAAAACAGATTTTACAAATGAAAGGTTACACTAAAACTGTATCCTAACAAAGTAAAAGATAATATAATCTATTTGTTCAAACAAGACAAGCTGCTGTGACATTTCGAGTTACAAGGATTGCCAATAGCTTTACATTTACATTTATTGATCATGCATTTAGTTTTACAGTTGCATCGTTTATAACCTGGACCTCCTAAAAGTGACTATTCCTTTGCAAGTTTCTTACATTTTTCTTTTCCGGTGATACACTTTTCATCTCATTAAGCTTCTCACTGCACACAGAAAATTGGTTCCTGGAAAACATTTCTTCGATAGTTCCTCTCTTGTTCGCTAGCTTATACAAATCGTCGTCAGTTTTCTCGACAACTGTCATGAGAATGTTTCTAAAATCACCCCTTCCTCGATCAACGTTTGGAATTTTTACTCTTTAGAAGATATTAACAAAAAGGATGATTGTAAATAAAAAATCACAACAATACTGAGAGAATAATAAATTATCTTGTCTTATCTGTTACAATAATTGCGAAAATATCATAATGTAATCATATCATCAACTGTATCATAATGTTAAAAGAAAAAAAACATGTTTATAAACTAATCGCTTAAAACTAAAAATTAAATTTTCGTTCTGAACGTGTTAAATATCATAAATTTGGTCTAAGAATCTCAGTAAAAAACTTACATCACTTTAACTAACGTAAGTAATAAATGACAAAACTTATCAGAAGCAAGACAATACTAAATTGATCAATACTGATGTAAATTCCGCCTGAAAAATAACAGCCGATACCGGCATTTAAACAAATTACTATTTAATCAACAGGCATAATTAGGAGGATGTATCGAAGCTTGTTATGCAAACGGAATTATTAATTATTATAAAATGATTGGGAGTTATTCAATTATTCACTGGCGAGTGAATTGCGCTATTTAATAGTTCATTTGGGAATGAAATAAAAAATATGCCTGTTCAACTGTTGCTTCAACTAGCTTTATCAATATTAAAATAAATAAATATTTATTTCACATTTGAATTGTTTATTAAATTTGTTCAATAATAAATCTCTTTTAAAGGTCAGTTAAATATTTATACATTTTAAACAGTTATAAAGAGTCGCTTATGGAAAATGTATTACTTTTTTTAAACACATTTAACACACAAAAAATAAAATAAATGATTTGAATAGAGAGAAAATGTTAGTTACAAGAAATATAATTGTTTAAATAAATTATGTTTGATTTTTTTTTGATATTTTCCCTAGGGTAGTTACAGAATTAACTTTTGTTTTTTTTATTTTATACATCAATAAAAAAATATGCTTTTAATTAAAAGATATTTCAAAAAAATTAATAAAAAAATAAATAAAAAGCTTAAACTTTAAAAACATAATAAGCGAATTATATAAAGGGACGTTTATGAAAAAAAATTATTTCTAGGAATTAATCATTAATAGCATTTTAACAATATTTTCTATTAAATCTTCAAGAAAGGCTTCATTTAAAGATCTTTAAAGCATAAAATTGTGTGTAAATCTCTGATCCTGACCCATTGAAACTATTATGATTCTATTATAATACACAATAAAAAGATAAAAAAGAATTAATAAAATACCATAAACCATAAAAAATATTATAAACCAGGGAAATCAAGTTCAAAAAACCTCAAAAATGGCTTGTTAAACACGTAGTTTAAAAAAAGCCACCATCATCATGTTTTAAAGCTGTCGAAGGCTTATTATCTGTCTTCTTTAGCTAATTCATTTATTATATTAATTTTTATTCTAATAATATATTATTTTTTTTGTTATTTTATTTAAAGCATTTGTTATTTTTCTAATATATTTTAAATATTTAAATTATGTTTTTGTTATTTAGTTATTTAATGTCACTATGTTTCAGAGATTTTAATTATTTTTTGATGATTTTCAAACCTTTAAAATAAATTTGGCGTCTTTCAAATAACTTACCTTATTTCTTAAATATACTAAAGTGTGTTATCCAACCTTTGGAGTTATTGTTCCAGTGTTTTAGCCACTTGATATAATGTTTTAAATCTTCGAGGATTTAAAAATAATTTTTCATATTTTCCTGTCTTTTGAAATATTTTAACTTTAATTAAAACTTTTTCTCTTTCCTATATTTTAAAGTATTTGATAAAATATTAAACGGTTTTTAAACATCGTATGATCCAAATATTTAACAGTCATTTTCAATATCTTTTATGTTTTGAAAATAATTTTCATTTTAATATAGTGGTGTGACGTAATTTTTTAAATCATTTCCATATTCTCACTGATTTTAGAGCTTATATATTTACATTTATCCTTTTAAATAGTTTATATTATTTTTTTATGAGTAGTACTTAATTAAATAAAAATAAACTTTTGTGCTCAAGGGAGTAATCCAATTTGCTTTTGTCATTTTTATTTTAGAAAAATGTGTAGGTATTTTTATTTTAGATATATCTACGTTGTAACTTATAGATTAGTTGCACGATTTTGATTTTGAGACATGTACTTTTTATCTCCCTAAAAATTAAGCCCTCATTACAAAATTGCCAAAAACGCATAGATTTTAACTTAGTTAAACATAAATCCACTTGCAATACCAAAATTACTTTATACTGGTGCATCTAAAAATCAATTTTCTATTATATGAGTTTTCTATGTAACTTTATATTAATTTTATATAAAATTTTGTCAAGAAATATGTCAGTATATACTGTCAATACCGAAACTGTCATATTTCATTTTAATTATTTAATTGTTGACTCTATATCAAATTGCGCTTTTTAATATTAAAAATAGACTATTTTTATATAATAATATAAAATAGCTACAATTTTTTCTACAAAGCACTAAAACAATATTTTTTTTATTTATGCAAGTGACATATACTTTTACCGTATTTTATTTATATTCGAGATAATTTTTAAAAGTTTATTGTAAATGGTTCGTCATAACTTATATTTTTTTTTATTTATCCTGTTTATATTACAAAAATTATGATGGTTAAACAATTTTTATGCTCTCAAATGTTGTTTACTACAAGACTATTTTTAAATTCTAAAAACAGCTACTTCAACTTTAAAAATAAAAAGTTTCTCACCTGCATTAAGATATGAACTTTTATGTTATTGTATCAAGCTAAAGTTTTAAAAGGTTTTATACATTTTTTTAGAAAACTTTGCTGCGCTTTTCAACTTTTGCTTATCATTTTTATAAAAAATAAATGTATTTTCATAGTTTCCGATGAATTGCGGAAATCGATATCTCAAAAAGTGTGCTTAAAAAATGCTTAAGAATTTAGTATTATAATTTCATCACTCTGTGTATCAAAAAATAGACACAATTTTGGTTTTTTCACGTTTTTTATGTACCCTTATTTTATTCTTTTATCACTGCCTGAATTTTCTGAATATTGTATTTTTCTGTCACAGTTGATTTTATTACATTAAAAAAAAATCAGCTTAGTTAAAATGTTTGTGATAACTCTTATTGTCATAAGTCAAACAAAATTTTAGAATCCCAATTTTTTTTCTTTCTTCATACATCCTAATTTCATCTCTCGATTATCTCAATTTTTTAAAAATTTTGTTTTTCTAACTGACTTAATTTTATTACATATGAAAACTATAATTTTAGTAAAATAATTTTAAAAACTCTGACTAAGATTCAGATATAAGCCAAGAGATGGGTAAAATACTGATTATTTCAAAATATCTAAATCTTTTGGAAATTGTGTTTTTCTTAAAAATATTTTATGTAAAATGCCCCAAGCTTAATAATGTTTTTATTATTTAACTCTAAAATTTTAAGTCTAGCTTGTCTATGTTTATTTATTAACTTTTTTTTTACTTTAAATGTATTTAAGGGTAGTATAATTTATTCCCAATATAAGCAGAAACATACGATCACTTAAACCACAATAAAGACTAGTAAGATGCTAATTATCCTAAATAAATATACCAACGTTAAATACTTAGAAATGTTAAAAATAATGCATAACTTAAATGGAAACGACGCTCATTTTCCTAAATAAATATTATATTCACGTAATATTAACCGCACTCCATATAATGTTACTTCTCTACGTGAGTATTTTGACAAATAATATTCCTCACAAAGTACTTAACGAAAGAATAGTGTAACATAAACCATTTTGCTACCCTATTCGGCAAAATTACAACTGTTTTATGGCCACAAGAAAATTACTTATTTTATTAGTGTTTAGAAGATATGTACATAAATTTTGTAATGAGGTCTTTATTTTTATAGGTATATAAAGTGCATGCCTCTAAATAAAAAGTGTGCAATTTATCTTAAAATTACAAAATAGATAAAGTTAAGATAAAAATACGTAGGCTCTGACATTCTTCTATAATAAAAATCTTTTGGCGTAATTTTTAAACATGGATTAGCGACATCATGAAAAAAATATTTGTTTTTCGTTTCGGTTAAGATAATGTTACAATATACAAAAATTTATTGATGAAAAGGTACCTAAAACGAAAGAAGTAATAATGCGTGCCAGCTACTCTAATGGTCTGCTCAATTTCCAGGTGAAAATTACCAACACCTGTTATAACTGGGACCGAAAATGGGTTTAGCACAAATGCACGCAAAGATTAAGTAAACTAATTTGTGAGGCGTTGTAAGAGAGGAAACAAAGTTGTTTATGGGAAGTTAGCACGGTTAAACGAAGCTAGTTTCCCTCAAACTATAGAGTTACTAATGGACAGATTCTATTACATACATTTTCTATGTTGCTTAGTAAAGTTTTTGACAGGTTGGAAAGTTGTGCAGAAAGCAAATATTTTTAAGAATATACGTTTTTTATCTAAAAATCCCCACTAAGCAGACTGCCATTATTTTACAATTTTAAACTAATGAGAATCTTGCGGCAAAACGAACAGCTTTCAGACTTGTTACCAGGAACAGGTATTTTATTTTCTCTTTAGGAACTGTCGATTTTTTGTTGCCGCTCTAGTCTACTCACTGTCTTTTGTTTAGGTGGATGAAACGAGTTTTGTAATGAGAAAGTAATTTGATACAGAGAAGATTATTCTTTTAGGCGATGAAAATAAAAAGTACCTTGTTTCCAATGTTTATTTTAGACAGTATAAAGTACACCGAAAATGGAATTTTTTATGAGAATACTTTCAAGAGAATATAGTTTAATTAAAAAGATAATTTTAGTTGGTAAACAATTTAGCAAAAAAGTGATTAATATTTTATATTCATTTGTACATTTATGAAGCGCTTAGGATATTGCAGAATAGTGTCTCACATTTTGTCTGAACATTTTGTAATTATTGAATATTTAACGATTTTTCTACGAGAGGTACATCGAAGAAAGTTTTCACATTCTTATTAATTTAGTTATAAATTTTGGATTTTTAGGACTCCTCCATAATGTATATAAAAGTAACAATTTAAAATAAATTTATATTTGTTATTCGTCAGTTATCATTTCATAGTAGAGGTATATTATTTATCTACGAATACTTCCGCAATCCAATTTAATTTAATTATGTGAAAACATTTATTTCTGAAATGTTACGTTTCATTCTTCTTTTAGCAAAAGAATTTTTTTAAATGAATATCCATCAAATTGAATATATACGTAAACGGAATATATTGCTGTTCATCATTTTTAATGCTTTTAAAAGCAAAATAACTGAAACAAGCTAGAGAAAAACTAAATCAAATAAAAGGTTGAGGAGTTGTGAGGTTACATCTTTACTCCATATGAAACTAAATAAACTAATGATAAAAAGTCAAAATTGGTCTAGTTAGTCAGAGGTTGCGAAATCGATGCTACAAAATGTCTACTTTTTTATTTTCTAAATTTGATTTTAAATATATAAGTTATTTATTTAAGGTAAATGTAATATAATAAATTTAATGCTTAAGAAAGTTTAAAGTTAAAAGTGCTATCTGAATATTATTAAAATATTTCGGAATATATTTTCTGTTCAGATAGAAAAATAATATAAAATCTTCAAAATATATTATTATTAAAAGTAACCTAAAATCAGCGTCCTATATTGGCATTACTCTTAAATAGACCACAATTAATATGCGTTTAAGGTTTTATAGAACTTCTATCAAATACCAGAAGAGTATTAATAAGATAATTGAAAAGAAGTTGGCGATCAGTTTATATGCTATTGTATTTTACTAAAACTATATTCTTGAATATTTTCACATTAGTTCATAGCTCAGTATAATATTACTGATACATCTTGGAATTAAACGTTTCATTAAAAAATTTCAAGTTTATGATTTTTGTGTATATATTATAAAATTATAATTAGGAAAATTTTATTTTAAAACAAAAAATGTTGGATCTTTAATTGCTTCAATCACTCTATTTATTATATAAAGGCAAGTTAAAAATATTAATATCCCAAGAAGTTTTTTTGTAAAAAAACACATAATTCGAGACAGAAGCTTTTTTAGAATTTAAAATATTTGTGTTTTAAAGGCATAAGTTAATTAAATATATTACTTATGTCCTATAGATAAAATTTATTAATTAATGTTTCATTAGAAAAAGGTGCAAACTTATTTCACTTTTTTTTGCAGTGCCAAAATAAAAATAAAATTTAAAATAAATTTTAAATTTACTATTAATATTTATTAAATTTCAACTTTTAATATTATTTCAGTATAGATAGAGTGATCAATTTTAAATGACAATCTTTGTCTCTAGCTCAAACTAAAAAAAGCTTAGTAGATTTTATTTTTCTTATTTCTTTGGATTCCTTCCAAAATAAAGTATTGTAATTAAAAAAAATCAGGTCAATATTTTTCTGTAGCTTTAAAAATTATTCATAATTAATTGGTAATCATTCTATTTGAATAAAAACCGATTACCCCTGAGCAAATATTCTTTGATGCCTGTGTAAAATCAAGTATAATATATTATATTTAAAAAGAATACTAGATGCATGCATATTATCATAACATAGAAACATGTAACAGTAAAATGCATTTAACTTTAGTTCTATTGCAGATAAAGTTTTATATTTTCACGTAATATTAAGGGTTTTCAGAAGGAACAAAACGGCATTCTTACAAAATTGTATGTATTTCAGACCTAAAAAATTCAATAATTATTATGCAGTAAAAATTAACATTATAATAATAAACTAAATTTGGTTTTTTATATTGTGTTTTAGATGCATAATTTAAGTGAATACTTCTAACTAAGTAGTTAGAAGCCAGACAAGTGATTTTTGAAAAATACACAAGTAGGTATTTTTAAAAAATCACAAATTATTCAAATTTAATGTTCTGTTATTTTATTTTAGATTTCTGCGTTTTTTTATTGTAAAAAAAATCAGTTAAGTAGTTAATAAATACTAAAAATTTTACGACAATATAAGGCTATTTTAACATTTAAAAGAAATGTATTTTAGGTACAACACCTAATATTATAGGATGCCCGTTTTCAAATTCATCAGATATTTTTTAAAATAAAGTATTCAAAAATGACATATGTGTGGCGCTGTCTTCTTTAAGACGTTTGACATAAGATGTCAAATTTATTTGACCACAAAACTTGATAAATCCCAAAGAAGTTGCCTTCGAAAAAGTAGTAAAGGTAGCAAAACTTTTTTAATCCTATGTAAATAATGTTTCAAAAGTGTTTTAATTCATTGGTCTGCAACGTTTTGAAATCTCTTTTCTTCCATTAACACTTATACCACAGTAATAATACGCGGAATCAAAACTGTTTTCTTCCGCGAGATCTTACAGGCATGTGTTCCACAAATAATATTTTTATGGTTTAGTTTTGTTTTGACTGCGGTATAAATAGGTACGTTGATTTTGTTTGTGCAGTACTTGAAAGTTAATTTGTGCTGTTTTTGTTAAAAATTTGTTAATATAAAGAGTCATATACACATTGTGATATGGAAGACTCATTTTGTCTTGCTACACCTGGTAAAGGCCGAAAGAAATTGCGAAATCCATCAAACTGGAAGAAAGCAAAAGATAAAGTTCAAAGGTAATATTTTAAATAAATTTTTAATAGTTAGGTAGGTAGGTACTTAAAATATTTTTTTTATTGCAGGTATAAGCCTAAAACTCTACTTAGATACTCCAAATGTCATCATAAAAAAAGTACTTTTGCCTGTGAAAACTTGTCTATGCAAGATATTCGAAGATTTCATAAAAAATTCTATGAAAATACTTTATAGTTTTTCGTAGTGAAAATTGCACAAGATAACTTTATTCTTAAACATACAGAACCAAATGTTCCAAAAAGGCGCCGTCCTATAAAAGGAACTCGAAATAATTCCGTTTCGTTAAAATATTTTATTAAAACTAAAGATGGTACTTTCGAGATTTGCAGTAAAGCCTTTTTATCTATCTTGGACATTTCAAGATTTCGGGTGCAAAATATAGCTAAAAATTATTTGATTGACACTATACCACCCAAAGGAAATAGAGGAGGGGATAGGATAAGTACAAAATATGCCGAAAGAATAGAAAATGTAAAACCATTTATTTTAAAGTTAAAATGTGTTCAGTCTCACTATACTAGGAATAAATCTCAACGACAGTATATGCCAAGTGATCTATCCATAAGGCAGTTGTGGAAAATATACTGTGATGAAAACAGCAGATTGGCTGTAAAATATGACTATTTCCGGGAATGAGCTTACTATTCCAGGCAGCTCTATCTATACAATTTCACAGTATGTGAAGGAAATTCCATTGACAAACAGACTAAGGAAAGTATCACTTCATACACTTGGACCGAGAATGTGTGCGCTAAGGGCTCAAATGAAATATCTTCACTAGTTAATCATAAACTTTCTCTGGTAGACTTGACTGATGTTACCTCAATTAAACTTTTTTGCGATGGGTGTCTTGGCCAGAACAAGAACGTAAGAATGATGGGTATGCTAATGTATTGGCTGTATTACTCTAACTCTACAGTGAATGAAATTATTGTGACATTTCCTGTGGTTGGTCACTCTTTTTTTACCGGCGGATTGTGTTTTCGAACGAATTGAAAAAAGAGTTAAAAAAAGGAAGTTATAGTTCATCCTGATGAATATAGGAAATTTTTTTCCGAGTTTTCAACTGTGCTTAATATCGAAAAAGATTGTCAAATTTTTAACTGGAAAAAAGCTATAAAATCGGTTATAAAGTCACCTGGGCAGTGGCATTTTAAGTTTGCTCCATGTAAAAGAATTTTAATTTTAAAGAAATGGAAATCAAAAGGAACTCAAGCAGTGTTCGTAAAGGGGGAAGTAAATTACAAAAGCGATTTCGGGATATACAAGTCCGTTCTGAAAAAAGGAAAAACCTTGGCTACCTTAAATTTAGAGCCTTTTCCTAAGAAATGTGCAGTAAAACCAGCCAAGCTTAAGGATGTGGATGCTTTATTAAAAAAAAACATTTTAGTTTAGAGTGGAGAAACATTGAAGAGGTCGATTTAACATTTTATAAAAAAGTAAATGACAACGCCATTGAATCACTTCATGATATAGAAGTTGAAGAAGAAGAAGAAGGAATGGAACCCATGGAAGAAGACGATGGACTAAGAATTTAATTTAAAGTTTCATTAAAAAAAAAATATTTTTTTTTTAAATTATAAACTTTTACTTATTTAAAACTCCTTAAATCCTACAGATACTAAAACAAAACTTTTTAGTTCCATGGTGCGGTAGCAAAACTTGTTATATCCCGATTATTTTTGTCCATAACTACTTCTTTTAAACAAAAATTTACTACTTAGTAACAAATATTTAAATAAACAGTTGTCATAAATGTGTATTTTTATTTTAAACCACAAAAATTTGTTCTTACAAAAAATCCGAAGTTTTTCTCTTCTCCTGTAAAATTGGTTAGCACGGATCTAAAGAGTTTTGGAATTGGGCGCCTCATTTGATTTAAAAAAAAAAATTAGGTTTTATTTTATTTCCCTAATTATTATGTAAAAATAATTAAATAATTCTTCACAGCTTTTTATGAAATTTAATACGAGCTCCTGTTTTGCTTTTTAGAAGTTATTAAACATAATACTTAAATGCATTATACAAAGTCATAATTACAATTTTTAATAGTAGTGTGACTTATATATTTGCTTTTAATTATACAATGCTATTTTAAACTAACTCTTAGAACAAATCCAAATTAAAAAATAGTGAATAAGAAAAAAGCAACTAAGATTTTTATAAATAAATAAAAATATTAAAAAAAAAATTGTTTTTAGCCCTTGTGCGATATTCCACCAACATATATAATATATAAGAATAACCAGGATGTGAAATATTTCTCTTGACCTTAGTTTATAGGTATTGAAAAAATTTTAAGAGAATTTGCTGAGAATAATATTAATATTTCTTTGAAGAGTAAAAACACTACCAACCGGTTTTTTTCAAAATTAAATTGTAAATAAAATTTGTAAACATAGGAAAAGTTCAAAACCTCATGTACTTATTAACAGTAATTCAAAAACCGCAATTCCGAAAAAAAAACGAAATTCTATCTGGATAGCAAAATTATAAAAAAGACTCTTAAGTGAAATGATTAAATTTGAAAAACACCTTAGTAGCATTAATAAAAAACAGGGCCTTAATAATCTAAGTAATGCTTATATCAACCTAATTAGCAATAAAAAAATATAAGGGGAAAAAAATTATGAGCACCTTGTACATATACTAAAATTTAACATATATTGCTAGTAACATATTTTAAACTTTAAAGGTCTTGTTATATTTCATGCTTAAAGATCAAAAAAATAGCAAGCAAGATTTTTTTATTATTTCATAATTTTTTTCACTGGCTTAAAATCAAAGGAAAAGGAATGAGCAGAATAAAAAAAAATCAGTAAAACAAATCAAAAAATTAGGCTTAGAAAAATATATTCAAGAGGTACATTTTACTTAAACGCGCCTAGATTTTGGCAGGATATTTGTTGACCTTTAATTTTATTATTATTTATTGATTGTACTTGAGTAGGCATATAGCTAAAGTATTTTTTAAATTATTCCAGGAATTTCAAATGTAAGAGAAAAAATATGAAAAACTATGCCTTCCTTCATATTTTTTTATATATTCAAAAAACTACTTGGTACAAAAATAATTTTGTTACTGTAATTTTTGGTACTATCGTTGGAAACTTTTCTGTGATACTTAAATCACAAAACTGAGTTTTCTTAGCATCTTTTTAGTTAAATAAATGCTAGAATAAACCAAATAGCTTTGGTAAATAATAAAATAATTTGGTAAACTGATTTGTAATTTAAAACATAAGTGAATTCAAGGTCCATTTTTCTACTTTTTTTCATAAATAATTAATAATTGTTTTTCTTCAGTTGAATTTCTTAATTTTTATTCCAGGCAGTTGTGAAAAAAATTAAAAGTATATTTTTTTTTAAATTTACTTTTCTTAAATTACAAATACTTTTTAAGCGGTTTTTATTATTTGTTTATAATACCTAGAGGAAAAAAAAATCTATTTTGTTTAAACTTTAGGAAATTAATATAGAATATAACTAAAACCACTTATAGGCATAACTTAAATGACTAGGATTCCCACTTTTTTACTTTTTTTTTTAATAAACCTTAATATAACTTTTAATCGGCATTAAAAGCATTATCATTATAACACTTAGTAGTACAGTTTTATACAAGTATGAAATTTCAACTTTTTTGTTAGTTGGCAACAAATATTAATCAGTTAAGGGATAATAACTAAATTTAATTTAGAAAACATAAAATTTATTTTAATCTATAAAAATAACCATTATCTTTTCATGTAGCACTTCAATCAACTAGAAGAGCTTCACCTGACTCAATCGAACATCAACCAAATAACGATGCACGCCTTTTGGGGCCTTCCCACTTTAAAGGTCCTCAATTTAAGCTCCAATAACATCAGCGCCATCCTGGACCATAATTTCCGCGGCTTAGTGAATCTAGTGGAACTAAATTTGGACGATAATCGGATAGTGGCTTTACCGAGTGCGGTGTTCAAACACCTGACCGAGTTAAAAGTGTTAAGTTTGCAAAAGAATAAGTTAAAAGTGCTTCAACCGAGAACGTTTTTAAAGTTAGTGAAGTTGCACGTGTTACGGATCGGGGATAATCAGTTTGAGGAGTTAGATCCGGAGGCATTTAAGGATATTCCAGTAAGTAACTTTATTAATTAAATATTCTTGTAGGTTTTAATTTATTAATATTGCCTAATAAATATCGTAATATCTCTTGCATTGTGTAATTCTATTATCTCGGGGCGCAGCCTCACGTAAAATTAATTCAAATATTCAGTTTCAACCTAATTTATTTCCGGATGGGGAGTAGAGCGTATTGGAACGCGTTGATTATCGACCCTCCATAGAACCCGATGATTTAGGGCAGATCCAGTTGCCAAAACGCTGAACGTTACTGTGTTTCTGGATCAAAATATCTACGGCCTTTTGGATCGAGTTACTTGAGTTCACGATAATATTTTTAAAAGTTTTTTGGAAGTTAATAGAGCATTTATGAATCGACTTTTCAATTGGGATATTGCTAAATATCCAAATTAACAATCCATTAATTTTGGTTTAAATCTTATTAGGACTGAATGAAGAATTTGCATTTTAATAGCAGAAAATAAATTATTAATATATTGGGGTTATATTTATTTTATTTTGGATTCAAAGGTAGTAGCAGTTAATTTTACAGTTTAACTCTTAAGTAATTTTAGAAATAAAAATGCCTTAAATCTTAACTTTTATGCTACAGGATTTCAAAAATTAGCATAAACTCTATACGTATTTCTTTGAGATTGAAAGTTATGGAAATCGTAAAGATAAAGCCAACATTCATAAAATATTGGTTAAGTTGCGTTTTTCGATATTTGGTAAAATTCCATTAAGAAAACTTTAGTATTTCCGCAAAAAAACTGAAAAAAGTAAAAATAAAAAAAAAAATAATTTTACATAAAATTACTTGTTTAAAACCATTAAGTAAAATAATTAAATTTTTTTATTGGTAAACTGATTTGTGATTTGAGACATAAATGAATACGATGCCCATTTTTCCACTTTTTAACATTGAAAAACAAATAATTGTTTCAGGCAGTTATAAATTTCTTAATTTTTATTCCAGGCAATTGTAAAAAAAAGTAAAGAATATGTTTGTTTTTTAATTTTACTTACCTCAAATTACAAATAATTGAAAAATATAAAAATATATCCATTTTACCTTCTTTTAAGCGGTTTTCATTATTTGTTTGTAATACTTAGAGCAAAAATATTCCTGTAGTAAATGAACAAAAAATAATTCTACTTTATTTAAACTTTAGGAAATTAATAGAAAATATATATAAAACCATTTATAGGCATAACTTAAATGACTAGGATTCCCACTTTTTTACTTGTTTTTTAATAAGCCTGCAAAATTTTTTTTTTTAACTTATTTGTTAGTTGGCAACATTATCAGAATATATTAATCAGTAATAATATTAATCAGATAAGTAAAAAGAAACTTAAAAAATATTAAAATAATTAAATCTAATTTAAAAAATCTAAAATTTATTTTAATCTATAAAAATAATTATATCTTTTCATGTAGCAGAACAAGCAAAAATTAGCATAAGCTCTATACGTATTTCTTTGAGATTGAAAGTCTTGAAAATCGTAAAGATAAAGACAATATTCAGAAAATATTGGTTAAGTTGCGTTTTTCGATATTTGGTAAAATTTCATTAAGAAAACTTTAGTATTGCCGGAAAAAACTGAAAAAAACTGAAAAAAAGTGAAAATAAAAAAAAAAATTATGTAACTTTCGTTGTTTAAAACCAATAAGTAAAACAATTAAATTTTTTTATTGCTACATTTGTTGCACCTCAAATTATACGACTGCAAGTTGCAATAAAAGTATTCAATTAATTGAAGGAATTCTGTCAAAGGCGTAACGAAATATTAAAAACTAGTGTCATAATTTTATCTATTTTATTTAAATGTAAAAGGTGCACTTTACACACCTATCATCTTCTGTCATGTGGTCTTTCATAATATCATTTAAGTAGTTCCTTGTGTTTATTACCTGGACTTAAATCACTATAGCAAATCCTTCTCTTTCAGGAACTAGCTTTTCTCTACTCAATCACGCGTTCGATGCAATTTTATCGGCAAAAAGTTAGTCGAGGTAATAAGAATGTCTCCCATGCAGTGACTGTCCTTGACATTCCCGATCTTTCTCTTCCTTGCTGCATATGTTTTCATTTCTTTGTCTCACTGCTACATTGTCACTTGCTAAGCTGAGTAGCGTGAATCTCTTATCTGCCAGGCATACACTTCGATGAAGTGGTGATACCTCTATCTGGTAGAAGTAAATTCTAAACACCTTACTATACCTATCGTCTGCCTCCTTCATTGTGCTTGACCTAGGGTAGTGTCTGCGATTTTATCTCAGTTCTAGACTTTCTCATGATGTTGTAGAGATCCGTGTCGGTCTACGATATTACTTCAAAAAAGTATGCAAGACTTTTGACTCTTATGAGAAACTTTTTTGTGAGGTTTTCCTTTATTTTATTTTGTCCATTTCCCTTGTCTTATTTTGATAATAGATTACATGATACTGGCATATGTCTTTTACCGTTTTCTCTATATGCCTTCCATCATTCACTCATTGTACGTCTCCAAGTAAACAATTTCCTTTTTTATCTTGCTTATCTAGAACAAACATCATCTAATGTCATTGTAAAATACTTTTAATGAGGTCAGCTTAGGCTGTATTTTGTATACTTAAAGAACTTAAGTCAACCTATCATACGCCTTCTGGTAGTCTTAGTAACATCAAGCCAGTCGCATGTCTCCTTTGCTTCTTCTTGATCTCTTTAAGTAAAGTGAACTCAATGATTGACAAGTTACTTCTTACTCACTTTGCTTCCTTTTTCACCTCCTCGTTGCTCTTCACTTATTATATATCCTTAATGTAGTTGTTTACCAGCTTTGCAAAGCACGATGCAATCTTGTTAATAGCCTGTAGGCAAGTGATAGGCCTGTACCTTAAGGGTGTTTTCCTTTTGGTAAAAAATAGATGTTACCCTTTGTAATAAAGGACTCATTCTCAGGTTTTTTAAGAAAATTCTCTGGAAACATTGCCATAGTTTATTTTGAGAGCTAGTAGTTTCTAAGAAGTTATGCACACGGACACTACCAGGACTTTTCCAGCTATGAGTGTTTCTGATAATCTCATAAGCTACTTTCTTAGTTAGTTCTGGTTGCTCTGTTTCCCTAACATCTGTATTCTCATCTTCTTTTTTTTCAACCACTTTGCATTATGATTGTATTTTCCGCTCTGGCTCCATAGCAATGACCAGTAAGTTGTAATGCTTTGTTCATTTGGTATTTCGTTGGGTTTTCCAGTGTTCTTTCTTTAGTTTTCAGTAACCTGTTAAACTTAAAACCTGTAAAACTAAACCTATAAACTTGACAAAAGTGAGAATTTTAATTTTTTTAACTAAAATGGATTTCTGGAAATTTTCGGAATATTTTTCAATTGTTAAGCAGCATTTTAAAAAGCAATAATTAAGTTAATTTGCCTCCTGTACTTGGTACTTTACCTAGATATTTTTCAAAGGAATGCCTCCACTGCTTGTTCAATTTTAAATATTTTTTTAAATTTAATTTTCTAATTTTTTGTTTTATCTTATACACGTCTTCGGGTACATTCTACTTGCCAGATTATGAATAAATATAGAAAATAAATAAAATATAAATTGGATAATTTAATTAAATTGATAAGTAACCTTAAGGCATAGCAATGACATCCAAGAACATCTAATATTACATATTATATTAGAATTAATTATTAAAGAATTATTTTATGCAATATTTTAACTATCCTCTAAATTTTTATTCTTAAGGTTTTGAAATTACCTTTTTATCCTTCTCTTTATTTTGATCTACTTATCCTGTTTTTTTCTTGGCCTTTTTTTGTTTTATCTTTTTTTGCTTTATTGTTTGGTTTCAATCATTTTATTTTGCGAAATTTTACCAAAGAAAATATATACACCATTTTTTTATTCAGTTACTGTTATGTACCAAAACTGTTTTACTCGTTATCATTGGGTAGATATTGAGAATTTACCCCTATAAATTTAATTAAAATATTACGTATAAAATTACGTAAAAATATTAGGAATTCTACTGTATATTTAAATATTATAGTTATGATGGCCAGGTAGCATGCATCTTAACTGGTTTCACTATCGCTCCCATCTCATAATTCTGTAAAAGCTTCTCAAATTTGAATATGAGTATCCTGTTGAGTCTCATATTAGTCACGTTGCCGTTTACCTAAATATGAAATATCTGCCTTCATAATATTTTTACTAAATTACAACCATGATCTATTTGTGTGTAAATAAATCCACTAGTCCTGTAAAGTTATGTCGCTGAAGAAAGTAATTTGTAAATTTTTTCTCCAAATTTGCTCTATATCTCATCTGTTAAAGCTTTTTAGCTCCTTATTCATATTATAGTGATACTGTTATTAACCTCTATATAAATTTGTATTAAGTTACTTATTTCAACAGTTTTTGCAACTTTTGTTTTTAAATAAGGCTACTAAGCTTGGGACGTTGCACTGTTTAATAGACCAAACATAATTTTTTCCTGACTTTTTAATAGAACTCAAGCACTAGTCCAAAATTTTCCAATTGTATTATGCCACTGGTTTATGAAAATTAGAAAGTCAATAATATTCCCAGTCTTATTAAACTTGATAATATACTCTTTTACTCAAAAAAACAACACTTTTTAGATACTAATATACAGGCGTTAATTTTTTAACCTAAGTAAACTTATATAATTTAATTAATCTCCAGAAAACTGCAAAAAGTCCAATATAGTTTTCAACGAAATTTTTATTTTTAGTGAAGTTCTTCAACTTTTTAATGAGGGCCATTTTCATTAGGATCCTTATATTTTCATACAGATTGCACAATTTATATTTTTTATATATAATTTATTCATTTAAATTTTCTGTGAGACTTTAATATATCATAATTTGTGTAGGTTTATTTATGAGATATGCCCTTAAGCGAACAACCGCATAATAAATAATGATAATTTATCAATATTAGGTGATGCAAACAATCCTCCTATTAAATAAACGTATTTTGATTTCATTGAAATATATAAATCTCTATTCCAGTTTATGTAAATTTAATTAGGTCTTTCAGAAGACTATTCAAATTATATAAAAAGCTAGTATACTATATTAAAAAAACAAATATTACTACTTGGTAGCTCATTAAAATGCTACTGGAAAAAATTAAATAATAAACAAGTTTCAGTATAATAAAAATGCCTCTCTTAAATTACCATTAGAAAATTATTTAACTGCGAAGACTTTAACATACTGCAACAAAACAAAAAATATATGTGGGAAGCTTTAATAAATTACGTTTAAATATATTTTATAAACAATCGTAATTAACAGCATTTAATTCTATTATTAAAAGATAACAAGATGATTATAAATAAATAAATTGATTAATTACATAATAACCCTTTGAAATTAAATAAATAATGTGTATTCTAATTTAAACAATTAAATGAATAAAACATAAAAAATATTATATAATTAATATATTAATTAGAGTGATATACCATAAACAGAACAGTCTTCTTTATTATAAAGAAATGGAAATAGTGCTCATTTAGGTTATGCTTTGAAAGTAAAAGAAAGCATAGCTAACACAAAAGGTATAAGATAAAGCTAAATTAAAATTTAACTTTTATAGTAAAAAGATTATGAAAAAACATACATTAAATATTTTGTGATATTCTTTATACACTATATGACTTGGATTACTACTACTATTTTTATATTTAAATGTGTATATTAAAATATATGTGAAAATTTTCAAGTAGTTTAGTAATATAATATGGCTTGTTCTAGTAAGAAAAAAACAACTTTTTCTTTTGTTTCTCTTTTGTAAAGTTGTTACTTATCTTTTTAGTTAAGCACAAGGTGGATTTAGACAATTGAGTGAGAGATTTAAAGTGGACTGTATTTGTGTGATTAAAAGTAAATGTGGAAAGGTCGAAAAACCAGCCTTTAGAGATCCTTACCTTAATGTGTCTATCCAGCTTCAGCAGACCTGCTCTGGACTTATTCGGTCTTCTAATTCGGGTTGAATCACTAAGAGTGGTTGCGGTGTTGATAAGTAAAGCACGATCTGTGACGCGGTAAGGTTAAGATAACAGTTGCGGAAATAAACGTATAGATTACGACACTGGAATCAATGCGCGATAAAAAAGTGCTAACAAGTAAGTCGTCTTCTTTCTGGTCTCCGTTCAGCAGAAACTAAAGGAATTTAGAAATTTAAAGGCTATGGTACACGCGCAGATTTGTTGTTGTTAAGACTTAATATAAAAATATTAATTAAATTGGTTATAATAAAAGGACAAAATTAAATTAAATGAAATGGTAGTTTTAATTTGGAGAGAAAAACAAAGAAATATTATAAAAAGAAAAAATTTACACTATTTGGACGTTCACAAACTAAATGTGGACGGACCATAATAAGAGTTATTAATAAGTGTCATTTAATAAAAATAAAGTATTTAATGATTTCTGATATTTCAAAGACACTATTAAATGAAAAAGAAATAAATTAGTATCTTATCCATTAAAGTTACGCACCAAAAATGAAAAAATTAACAAGTTTTAAAATAAAATAAAGAATAAATAATGTATGTTAAAGGCGAACATTTATTAAAATATTTAAAATTTTGATTTTAATTATCCGTATTATAAATCTTGAATCCTTAGACCTAAGTGTCTTTAGACATTATGTCTTTGATAAACTTTGTGTTGAAGAAATTATTTTTTTTTGTAAAAATACTATTTTTTTATATTATTTAGAAAATAGTTTTAGGAACTATTTTTTAAATAATATAAGTTTAGAATTACTTCAGAAGTTACAGCCTAAATAAGTCATTTTTCTCTGAAAGTTAATATTATGTCAGTAAGTTTCTTCAAAACCTTTATACTCTTATACTCCAATAAAAGTTCAAAACGAGCAATTTTCTGTTTAAAAGTTGGTGGGACTAGATCGCATCAACTTTTTAAAAAGTTTTATGGATATTTTAAATACCTTTTATATAAAAGGAAAAAACATATACTAACCAACAACATGAAAATAACGTTTGAAATGTACAATAAATAAGGTTAACACGGTTTATATTAGACTATAAAAATAGTGTCTGAGATACCAAAAGTTTAACTACATATAATGAATTTATAATGAGACTGGATCCATTTAAGTTATGCATCAAAAATATGGAGAAACATCAATACGAATTTTAGACATTGGCAAACATGGTACTTTAGCAAACAGAACCAATTTTGAAATCAATTTAGATACAACAAAAGTAAAAATGAAACTTGGAGCAAAATATAAACAAAGTAGATATCTCATCCCAATCAGATGAGTTCTTATTTTTCATCGCTTGAATAACACTTATAAGTTTTTCTGAAGTAATGGGTTGAAAGTAAAAGCTCCCAGCAATGACCTTACCATTAAGTTAATGAAGTGGATTCAATGAAACTTATGTAAGATTGCTTGTAAGTTTATTGCCAATTGAACAGTAATGGGCATTTATTTCAAAATCATTGGCTTTTAAATTTGATTGCAATGATTGGGAAGTTTTAGACCCTCTAAAATTTTTAACATATTTCTACATGTCATTTTGACAATTAGATGTCAAATTTATGCGAATATTTGGCAATTTTAATAGTACTTTGATAAATGCAGCCATATTTATAAAAGTAGAATAAAAAAAATAATTCTGAATAAAAAAAAGGTTTCATAGAGGCACCATATATTTCTGTCAACCAAGGCTTGTTTTTTTCTAGGCCTAATACTCGTATCTATAATTAGTAAAGTACTTTCAAATCATTGTTGTAACTCAGAATAAAAGGATCTCAGATCAATTATCAAAGCTGTTCCAATTATACCTGCTCAATAACTGCCTAAACATAGAGAGATTACTTCTTGCGAGTAAACGACCCTTAAAGTGTTTTGCTTTTTTCATACACAGATTTAGGATAGTGCTGGATCTCCAACAAAAAACGAAGATCATTTTATGAATTTTAATTAGTGTAGAGGGAGTCCAGAAGGGTGCTTAAGTGGCTATTTATTCTAATAGACTGGTCAATATGCACCCAAATACTAAAAGACTGGAACAAGTGTAACAAGAAAACTAAAATCACACAACACCTTGTTCTTAAGTACTTTAAATCTTATTTTTACTTTTTTTTATATTCTAAATGGCTTGTATATAAATCTAATAAAATAAGATGCTTTTGGGTTGTCTGAACCTCAACAAAAATGAATTTTGTTTGTGAGATCATAAATAAAGAATTTTGTTCTCTTTGGCAGATGCGCTATTGCAAAAGGTGGAAATGTTCAATTTCTGTACCTGTATCTCCATTTTAGTCAGAAGTCATATAAAAAATGGCAGTTATATGTTGTTTTTCAATGTATTTATGTAAAATAAGAAAAAAAAATCTTTTAGGCAATATTATAAAAAAGAGAGGTGAAATATAACGGTGGATCTTTTTTAAAATTGAAAAAACCAAGGTAAAATATACTAAAAACACATTTTTATTAAATATTCAAATACGTTTAACTTTTATTGAAAAATAGGCAAATAAAAATATTTTTTAATAAACGACACAACGGCCTAATATTTTTATAGCCAATTATTCTCTTTACCCTTTCACATTTTAACGGAATAATTTAGAGCTCCTCCAAAGCCGAAGCAAATAAACTAATGTGTCATTAAAATACCCTGACCTTAATCTATGTTTTATTAGAGAACTTGCAATGATTTAGAGGCGGTTAGGGACTCTCGCGCTCCGAAGTTTCAGCCAGACAAGAAATTCGCCACTTCAAATTTACGAAAATAACAAATGGGTATGGTTAAACTTTAATTATTATGTTAAAAACTAATGGACGCGTCATGATAGAAACCCTAATGGAACTCTAAAAATAGCTATTTAAACGTGATAAAACTTCTATAAATTTTAATGAGATAAAACGTGTTACACGAGGGGTAAAAAAAGAGACATTTGACCGATTTACGTGCCGTTTCGTTCGTTTTTAATGTCTATTTGATGAAGTTATTTAATGTGTAAAAACATGCTTAAAAACCATAAATGCTACAAATAGAGATTATTAAATTATTTAATTAAACTTTTTCCAACTGTTGCTCCTAGCAAATTCGCAAGTTTAAATACAATGCTGAAATTTTAATGGTAGCTAAGAGTAATTTTCCACGCTAAAATCTGTTTTTGTTTCGAAAACTCCTTAATTAGTAAATTTCGTGCTTGCAAGTTGTTTATTTATGTGTCTAATATCTTTCGCGTCTTTTTAATTTATATTTGAGAACGTCAGCCGTAAGGTTTCAACATCATCTTTTGGATATTACGGACTTAAGCTTAATTTTCGTCGAGCTCCTCTCACTTTATTGTTAGTTCATTTATATTAGAAATGTATAGAAAAATTAATTAGTTTAGAGTATAGATATGTCAAATGCGTTTTTATACGTAAAAAATTAAAAGTGTACAAAATTAATCATATTAAATACAAAATTGGTTAATATATAAAATAATACACACTTATACATTAATGTACCTGCTAATATAAACCTTAAATACATCACTTAAAATAAAAAAATTAAACTAAAAATAAAGTAAATCACTAATGTCAATGTGAAGATACTCTTAAATGGAGTAATAACATAAATTTAATAAGCATGGAATAACAGCTATTACTCACGAGGATAAAGTTTAAAGAAAGACTGTAGAATAGCTTATTACATGCGAGTATATTACTCTATACCTTTTTCCATGACCTTTATACAGTATGTCCAAAAAAATCTCATACTTTAAAGAATCAGTTTTTTAAATAAAATACTACTTAAATAAAATACTAATACGAAAAAAGATGAAATAATTTCTTAATATTTACATTTAAACTTTTTTGTAATAACAATTTGCTTTATTCAAGACATTTTTTGAACAACAAATAATTTAATTATCATATCATAATACATTTTCAATTTGCTGTGTATTCTGAACTATTTATAGTAATATTAGATAACTGGAAAAGTTTTAATTTGGGGTAGTATAATTGCATAAATTAATGTTCTTCTTGGTCGCCTCGTGTACAATAGCTGATGATTTGTGATGGTACATTTTCCTTTTTGATAAAAAATGGATTTTTGTGCACTTCTATTTTTTTGAATTGTTACTTTGCTTGGCAGATTATCGTTATCTGATGCCTCATTGACAAATTTGTTAATTTCCTTTGAAAAAACTTAAATCAATTTCTTACCAGACTTCAGAATACACACATCTTTCTAAATTTTATTAGTTAAATTATTTATATTATTAGTATAATTGTCAGTTGTCAAATAAGGCGTCAACATCTTACTAATGATTCAATATTCATGGGATAAGTATGGAGGCGTACACAGTCATAATAATAGATACAGATGTGACCTTATTTTAGCGTGCTGAAGGCTAAAGAGGTGTCATTTTAGACCAGGAT
This sequence comes from Anthonomus grandis grandis, assembly GCF_022605725.1. Classification (NCBI taxonomy): domain Eukaryota; kingdom Metazoa; phylum Arthropoda; class Insecta; order Coleoptera; family Curculionidae; genus Anthonomus; species Anthonomus grandis. The sequence goes on from NC_065558.1 coordinate 12,952,975, forward strand.
ATTAGGCAATTAGATTTTAAAACAAATTGTTAGATAACTTAAAAGATCTTCTCACAACTCAATTTAAAGGTTAAATTAAGGAAATTTTAATGAGAAATGTATTTTATAGTAGTAAAAAATTATAGAGTGAAATTTTAATTTTTATCAAAGCTTTTGCTTAAAAAATACTGTTTCAGTATAGCAATATCGATGCTCGAAATAAGCCAAGACCCGTATACATCTAAAGTGGAGAGTAAAGAACTAGTTTGCATAAGAAAAATCCCCCATTGGAACACATAGGCGATGATTCAAGAATAACATTTATGATGCTCTTAATAAGCCTTATAATTTTAAAAACCTAATTAAATTTCAGATAGCTTTCGACTAAGTATTGATACATGGTTGTCACATGTGAATCTCAGATCCAATGTTTAACCAAAAAATACATTGAGATCGTAGTTCATAGTTATATATATTAATTTAAGCAAATCTTTTGACATACATTTTTTTCAGATGTATTTTTTCTTGTCTATACTATGAAATGCGCATTTTTATTAATATAAAAGTTAAGTCTTACAACAAAATAATCACGTGTAATGTTCCACTGTTTATATTATTTACGAAAAACGATCCTTCTGTACTTAAGTCCTATTTTACCTTTTGATAATTATAATTTTTATCTTTTCAAATTTCGTCGCTTGTAGAACTTTTATTTTTTACATCTATCGTTAAAGCTATATAATATTATATACTAGTCCAGTAAAAGAAAGCCTAGTTATGTCATTCATATAGAAATAATAGATAATTCAAAAGCGTAAGAATATTTTTATATTCTTCATCTTTATCATTGAATCACGAAAAATTTATTTAAATTGTAATTTTAATGACTGTTAAATATTTAAAAAGAAAACAGGAAGAGGTATGTAATGACTACAAATTTAATAAAATAATCTGTATGTTGATTTTCATTTATTTACCGCTAAAAGCACATTTTATTTCATGTAAGTTCACTCTATAAAAGTCGTTTTTTTTATTTTAAAAGAGCTTCACCTTCCAATTATTTTCCAATATCTACCTCTCTTGGCTTGAAACATATATAGTTTAGAGCTCTTATAGTTTGGAAAACTGATCTGATCTTTAATAGATTTATTAGGAGAACATCTATCTCTCATAAATGAATTTCCCAATTTTATCCATATTGTTTTTATTTATAGAAATTGCAATAACGCCAAGGAAAAAATTCTTCAAATTCCAAGGGTAAAATCTCATCATTTTATCCTTTTTTGAAAAGGGTAATTAGGGTATTTAGGGCATATTATATTTTCTATCCATTCTATCAAAGAAAAAAACTATCAGAATATTGAATTTTCTAGAAAAAATTATGAATTTATTAATTATTAGAAGATATTGGATAACACCACACTTTTTGAAAGTTTGTAGTGCGTCTAAACCAATATTGACAGCAGAAATATCTTTAAAATTCTATGTATGAATGTCGTAATCTAAAATTACAAAAAATACTGTCTTGGCCATTTTTAAGGATATATATATACATGACAATTTTTTTCCTCGCTACCGTAAAGTACAAAATCTAATAACATCATATTTGCTCAAATACGTTTTTCTCGCTGATATAATTCTTTTAATTAACATATATGCTTTTTACGTCCGCGTATATTAATTTATTTTTATACATGCATCTAAATTTGACAAGTTCAAGATTAAATGGAATTATATAGTGAAAATGTACGGGCTTTAAGTGCATAAACTTATGAGTTTTAGGCTGGAAGCTTAGAATTTTAAAATATTAGTTTGGTAAGTAGTAGTGAGTATATCCACTGTCGATAGGTTTTTTCATTCATCCTATGCTGGGTTGAATAATGTGAGTTATTGATTTTTTAAGTGTTTCCCACATTACGTTACCATTGTTTGGATGTACCACAGATGCGATCATAGTCTCCGAAGCTGCTTCATATTCTGTTATTTTCCTTTGAAAGCATCTGATTTTAGAATCTGTTTAGGCCAGAATATTTGCTTGCAGATTCTGTCTCTAAAATTGGCTCTATCCAGAAAGTGGTCACTGTATGCTTAGGAATCATACGTCGGTAATACTACTGCTACGTCACACATTAATTAAAACGTGATCAATCTGATTTCTCGTTAGTCCGTTATTTGAAACCCAGGTCGACTTGTGAATATTTTTATGGTCAAACATCGTTGATTTATTGACAATATTAGTAGTTGATGTCCACCAGTTTTATCCCATTGTTCATTGCATTTAACGATGTTATGCTTGAAGACTCCTTCATTCCTATTCTAGCATTTAAATCGTCCACAAAAAGTATTGCATCTTCTCTAAACAAAGCTATAAGAACCGTCTTCAACTGGTTATAAAAGGCATCTTTAGTTAAGCTATCCTTTTTTAAAATTGACGCATGAAGAGATATTATTGAGATGTTGTAAAATTTTTCTCAAGTTAAGTTTTATGTAGCAGATTCTTTTACTTACTGGTTTAAACTAATGATGAAATCTAGCATCGCATTTCTTATAACAAAACCTGTTTCAAATTCGTATTGGTTTTTGGGACTACCACTGCAAAACACTACTAATTTGCAAATTTTTTTATTTCTTAATTATATTTAGATATTTGATTGTTTTTGTTGCTGTAGTAGGCTTGTACCTTAAAAGCACATTCAAAATTTAAATGTTCAAGTTCTGTTTTCTTTGCCGACCTTCAGCATCTATATCTAAGGAAAATAAAGCTAAAAAAATAGCATTGATACTTCAAAGCTGTATTACAATATATAAAATTTATAACATAATTTTTCCCCTAGAAAATAAAAAGGTACAACAAAAACAGTAAAATAAGAGTTTTTTGCAATTAGTCTTCAAGCTTTCGTGATATTAACAAAATCCATTCTGAAATTGCTCCTTTGTGGTCCTTAAAATATCTTAAAAGGTACTTTAACCAGCCAAGCAAGACTTTACGCATTGTAGTAATTTAAAAGACTGCTTTGCTCAACTTAAAAGATAAATGGGTCTGGCAAACTTTAAAAACTGATTTAAATGTCACCATTCGCCTTTTGGAAACTTTTCATAAGCCCGGAATATGTGAGTCATAAATTTGGATGCACTTAAATCCCGGTTTGTTTTTGAAGTTGCAAGGCGAACGTTGATTTATCGGCTAAGAATTTTCGAAAATAAGAGGCGTTTGAAAGTTTGCAATGAAGATTAACCAGTTAAGGATTTGTTTGAAACTGGGACACGAGCTAGCTGTAATTCGGTAGCTAGGCAAAGATTATCCTAAAAATTTAATGATTTTTGAAGGAAAATTGAAAATTAATCACGTTTGTTAGAAAGAGCTTATCTCGACATTTAAAGTTGTATTATTAGAACTCAAAACATACACAAATGTGTAAATCTATAAACTTAAACTGAAAATCCTATTCCAGAAAGCAGCTTTGGCTAATGAATGGAAATAGCGTAGAAAATTAGGGTTAAGCCCTTAATAAACAAAAGTTGACTGTATACCCCTTTCAGTTTCAGCTCGTTTCCTCTAATTGAAAGGTTTCTTAAGGTACAAGTATACTTAAAGAAATAAACAAAAAAACATTGCAATTTGAAACACGTAAATGAACATATTATTATTTTGGGGCACGTATGGGATTTAGATATTTACGAGCTTCAGTGGATTTATATAACACAGAATTACTCGGGGATGCCGCAAGCCTCATTGTAAATTTATGTTGTTCGAAGAACTAAGTTGAACTTCCGGGCAGGTGTGCTATATATATTATAACCTCATATAAATATATAATATTTATTGTATGAAATAAATATGATAGAATGCCCCTCAATCAATTAAGGGAAAGTTTATTGTTCCTGGCAAATACGAAACTTCCTTTCAGACTCTTGCTTAAGTTACCTTTGTATGTTATATCAATAATATTAATAAATAAATACATATTATCTATTTTCTCCAAGAAAATAAACAAAAATCAAAACAAAGATAAAAACACAAAGTAGCGTCTCATTAAATATATACAGCGTGTCAATTTGAATATTTTCAATGTAAATACCTCCAAAAATAAAAAAGATAAAAAAGTGCAATTTGGTACAAATGTTAAACAGAAGGAACTCCAACCACCGTATTTTGGTTATAGGGTGAGTCACATCTTGGGGCCGATGCAGAACGCCAAAAATTGAAACATTAAATTAAATTAAATTTTACATTAAATCCAAGGCCTTTTGGAGTAGTATTCACCTGCACAAGATTTTTTTCTAAATTGTATACAGGGTTAAAGAAAGGTATATGCTTAACAAAACAACTAACATAAACTCTGTTTTTATGAAGGTCATCGAGTAAAGCTGGTTGCATTTTAAGCACGACAGTTTTTTAGTGACTTCAGAAAAAAGTCGAGGGGTGTTAGATCTGGTGATCTCGCCGGCCATTCTATTAGACTTTTTCTCCCAATCCACTGTACAGGGTGTCCCATTTTGGGTACTTTTGCGGGATATATCTGTTATTTTTAAAGTTTTTGTGAAAGTAAAAACTTACTCTTATAGATTTTTTTCTGTAGAATCTAGTGGTATAGATATTTTTTTTTATTAATAGTTTCTGAGTTATAACCCAAACTTATGTTTTTTTAAATGGAACACACTATATATTTATAGTTCATAATATTGGCCTTTTTTACCTTTTTAAAAACATATAACAGTATGGACTTATTTTCAAAAATACTCAAATAAATAACAGTTTTCTTAATTTCAATGATCATATTAACAATTTAATAGGAAACCATGGCTATTTATAACAAGAAACAAAAAAATGAGTATAAAAAATTAATAGCATCTTTTGTATTATTTTATTTTTGTAAAATTGGTGGATACCGTTAATAAATAAATAAATAAATATATTAATGTTAACTATCTTCGGGTTTGATTGACATTTCTCTGTTTTTGAATGAATAACGAAAATTTTGATTTTCGTTATTTGTAAATTTTGACAAAAAAATGGCAGCATTTGAAAATTATGAAAAATATGATATGCTTGTATATTTTATACAAAGCAATGAAAATGCTGAAGAAGCTTCAGAACTATATTTCCATAGGTAAGTTAGAAGCCGTTATATGACTACCTACCAATTTCTAATGTTGTAGTTTTATGCTTGTTAGATATCCAGAGAGAAGGCAACCGTTTTTTGGTATATTTGCTCGTTTAAAGGACAAATTACTTGAGCACGGATCTTTTGTTCAGCCGCGTTCTAAAGCATACAATAAAGAAAATAGGGAAGAAAGGCAAAACAAGGACGCTTTGGAGTGTCTTGTTTTATGTTGGGAAAACAAATAGTATACCGAATTTTTGAAGGTACCAAGATATACTTGAGGAAGTTATTCCAGAACTTCTGGAAAATATCCCTCTAGCCCAATATAACACTGTCTACCTACAACAAGATGGTGCCCTAAGTCATAACTCTGGGCTAGTAAGGGCATTTCTTAAAATCACTTTGCTTAAAGATGGATAGGTACCAACGGACCTATTAGATGGCCTCCACCGTACCCCGATCTCCCGATTTTAGATTTTTTTTTATCGGGGTATATACAAGATCAAGTGTATAAAAGACAATGCAATAATCTAATGAAATTTCAAGACGCAATTCATTTAGCATTTTAAAATCTGAGAAGCAGACAAATTATTATTTTGAATGCTATTTAAAGGGTTACAAAGATTTGCCAATTTTGTATCAGAGAAGATGGTCATTTTGAACATCTCTTATAAAATTGATATTTTGTTATTTGGTTATTTTCTTATAGTGTTTATTAAATTTATATATTTGTTTTTTGTGTTCTTTTATTACAAAAAAAATAGGAATGATGCAATTCCCCATTCGTGGTTATTAATTTGTAATTTTTATTTGTCTATTATTGTTATTCATGGTCTACTATTAAATTATAAACTTAATTTAGAAAATTGTTAATTATTTGCGTATTTTTGAAAATAAGTCCACACTGTTATATATTTTTAAAAAGGTAAAAAAGGCCATTTTTATGAATTATATATATAGAGGGTGTTCCATTTAAAAAAACATAAGTTTGGGCTATAACTCAAAAACTATTAATTAAAAAAAAATATATCTATAGCACTAGATTCTACGGTAAGAAATCTATAAAAATGAGTTTTTTTTAATAAAAACTTTAAAAATAACGGAGATACGATGGGGGTCACAGAATGCAAAAATTTCAAAAATGTCCTGTAGCTTAAAAAATAAAAGAGCTATGAAAATTTTGTTAATAGCATCTTTATAATTTATAGTTAAAAAAAGTAGCACAGTATCACGAAAACCGCAACTCTCTATCTCTAAAAATAAAGGAGATATTCCGCAAAAGTTCCCAAAATGGGACACCCTGTACATTTTTGGTATTGTGTAGCAGAAAACCAAGTATTTCTGAAAAGAATTTAAGACAATAATTATTACATGCACAGGGGCTAAGATAGATAGAAATTAACCTTTGAGATAATGTATTTTTCTTAATAAAAAAGTGTTTTTTTGTTAAATGCTTAAGCTGTTTTAAAAGTATCTTCTGTAATGTCTACATAGCAGCTATAGTATTTTTTATGTACTCCTTTTAAAACAAGAACATGGTTTTAAGACCAGGGAACATTATTAAGAGATTCGGTCACTAAAAGTTACATAAAAGTTGTAACATATAACATAACATATATGTACAGTTGTAACATACCTTAGTATTTTGGTCTAGTATTTTGGTCTAATATTACATTGATGTCTCATAACCACATATATTCAATATTCAATATAACTTTCTAAAGCGCAGTTAAATGCTAAATGCTAGCACAGATTTAACGAGACAAAGTTTTGTTGACACAAAGTTTTTTTTGAAAGAAAGTTTGTCTTGTTAAATCTGTGATGCTAGTAATCAAGATCTAAAAACTATAAGTGATTTTTCCAGAATACATAGATTGCTTTTAAACTCATCCAAGACTAGTCTTATTATTTTTGAAAACGCAAATATGACCAATAACATTAAAAATAATACTAATAATCATTTAGATAATACCAAAGTTAAAAAAAAGAAATGTTGACTAATTACTTTTGCAATAGACCAAAATGATATTGATCTACTTGGGCAATTTAAAATTTTTGTTTTCACTCTCTACTTATATTTTTCTTTGCAACGATCGATCGTCTGCTTGCACGCATTTCTCAGAGTAACAAAATTGACATGATTTGCTTGGATCTTAACGCCATTTGCAATAAACAGCATTTTTGTTGTTTATTGCCTTGGTGCCACTTTTATCGAATCTCGGTTTACTGTCTGAAGAGCTTTTCAAGGTGTTTATAATATAACTGCTGAAGTCATTTCTGAAATGTATAACCGGCATCACTCTAAGGAAAAAAAAGGAAAAACGGTTCCTTTGTCTCCAGTTGGCTATAGATCAGCCAAACTCCACACGGCATAGGTGGAGTCTTAATTAACATTTCTAGTTTACATTTTACAGTTACCAATTTATGATCTGATGTTTCCAGTGGTTTATGTACAGTAATATTGTACCAGTCGGGATGTGTCACAAGAAACAGATCTAGGAAGCTAACAAAGTTTCCCTGTCTATCAAGGATTCTGATTGGCTTCTATAAGCTGTGCTAGATCGTGACTAAACGCAAAGTCCTCTCCAGCGCCTTTCATCATCAGTCCTATTTATAATGCGTTTGCTTGCAACTCATCGGTATCAGTAAGGTCGGTAAGAAGCCGTCTGTCTGAAGCAGAAATACTTTGTGGACTTTTCTGTTATTATTTTGAATCAGATAAAACCTCGAGCCCTGGTGGTTTAGAGGTTCTTCCCGTTGGCAATATATGTTGCTTCTAAAGGTTTCTAAAGGTTTCTAAGTTAATACCAGAACACTACTATTTTAAGTTTACAATAAATATTGGCCAGTTGAAGATTAGTTTGAACTAATATATGAGCTAGGCTAAGGTTATCCTTATAATTTAATTGCACAGAAGTCACAATTATTCGCATATTTTACAAAAACCTAATTTTAAAATTAAAAATTTTATAAGTGTAACTCGAAACATACACAAATGCGTAAATCTAGAAACTGAAACTAAAAATCCTATTGCAGAAAATAGAGTTCCTAATAAATAAAAGTTGGAGGTAAAACCTATTTGGCTTACGCTTACCTTGATGCCGCCCCTAATTAAAATGTTCAAGGTGCTCCTTTTATTTTTGAGATACTAAAGAGGTAAATGAACGATATTATTATTTTGGGGCACGTATGGGATGATATATCGTTATAAGTTTTAGTGAATTTATATAACAGAGAACTACTCGAGGATGCCGCAAGCCCCATTATAAATTAATGTTGTACCAGAAAGTAACCTAAACTTTGTGTTTATTTGGGCAATATGCTATATATATCATAACTTATTTAGTGTATGACGTAAATTGTCATTTTCGAAATATTAGAATGCTCACCAATCATCAAGTTATATTGTGGCCAGCAGAACAGAAGAACCTCATTAGCTGGTGTAACAACTTATGTGTTAATGGCTAGATTTATTGCGAGATATTATAAGAAATTAGGATGAATAGTCACATTATTTATTAATATCAGTGTATTTCCTTAATTTAAATACCTAAATCTTTTTTAATTTAATTTTATTTAATTGACCAGATTTGGCTCCTCTAGATTTTTTCCGAAAAGTGTATAAAGGGTAAGGTTAATATTAATAGCAGAGTACCATATTTATTAAATTTTACGATAAATATTGACCAATTATAGACTTGTTTAAGACTGATATTATATACCTCAGTTCAATTACGTAACAAGTCCAAAAAATGCAAATTTTAGTAATTAAATCTATGATTATAAGAATAATATAATTTATTAATTTCTATAGTAAAACAAATCAGGTTTTCTATTATGTATTTCAAAAATGGTGCCATGGTAGTATGCAACAACTCTAAATTTATATTTTTCTTATTTTTATAATGTAATACCTATAGATAATTAAACTGAAGAAAATTAATAATGTAAATGAAAATCTTGAGAAACTTTGAAACCAGTAACTAAAAAAGGTACAATTAAAGTCGGCATTTAAAAAAATACCTTCAATTTACTTAAAAAATAAAAGAAAACTATCGGATTTTTCATAGTTATATCCGGCCTGTCTATTGGTCATTTTATGAAAATTTTTGAGAAAAAACAGATGAAGTAAAAGATAGGTCTTCTCAATTAGATTCAGAGTAATTTAAAAAATGTTTTAAAAATGAGATGGTTAAGGTACATAATGTATAAAGTTCTTACAAAAAAAGTAGTTAAATAATGTAACAACACAACAAGAGTTAAAATTTCTTTAACTATAAATAAAAAAATATCAAAACTTCTTAAATACTTGAACACCTTAAACATCGTTTATACCTAAAATTTTATTTAAATTTATAAAAGAATACGGTAGAGAGAAATAGTTTAGTTTATAATGCATGAATTGCAATATTATTTATTTTCTCAAATATTGTAATTTTTATTTGTTTACATTATTGAATTAAGGTATCAATAAAATTGTCCTAATAATTTAACAGATTTTCACACAAAAGTTAATATAAATGGCAGTTTTTCACAATAAGCTAATCTTAAAATTAAAAGTTGTAATATTACCACTCAAAACATACAAAAATGTGTAAATCTATAAAGCTAAATAATAAACGAAAAATCCTGTTCCCGGAAGCAGCTTTTCCTTATGAATGAAAAGGACTTAGGAAATTAGGTTTAAGCCCTTAATAACCAAAAGTCAGCGGTAAAACATTTTCGGCTTACCATTCGCTCCCCGTAATTGAAAAGCTCCTTAAGGTACAAATATACTTAATCAAGTTAACAATTAAAAATTGTGATTTTAAACATTTGAATGAACATATTATTATTTTGGGGGCATATGTGAGATAGTTATAAGCTTTAGGTGATTTAAATAGCACCGAATTAATCGCGTTCTTTTACGTATTTTTCAAAAATTTTGGGAAAATTTGTAATCACACTAATTAAACGAGAATTTGTAGTTTGATTGATCACCAGCTTTATAAATGGGCGTAAAAACATTCAGGGACAGTGCTCGATGTAAATATAAGATCGACAATATGTATTAATAAATTATTGATATACGGGCAAATTTTTTTTATGGTTTCAGTTTGTTTTCCATTATAACCAAGCGAGCAGTTGTTTATGAATCAATTTATAAGTTCAATAATTTCATTTATACAAACAGATGTTAAAAACATTGAATTCAGTGATCTATACTTTAGTTTGAAAATATTGCTTGGTGATTTTTTTACTGGCCATAGTTTTTCCTACATTAACAAATTTGTTGCAGAATTCAGCCATTGGTTTTTTGTCAGTAAAGGGCAGATTATTATCATCCTGAATATTTATGTTTCTAGATTGTTCCTTGGTTTCATTAACTACATTTGAAATGATCCGGTATATCTTTTTGGAATCATGTGGATGAGAATTTATTTAGTTCTTGTAATAGTCAAAATTTTGTTTATTATTTATTTTATTTAGATTGTTTCTATAATTTATATAAACACTCTTATTTTTCAAAATATTTTTCTTAAAAAGTATTTTTTTATTTTATCAGTTTTTTGGTTAGTCGCTTTTTTCACAACTAATTCTATTTTATTCGTAAAATTTGGTGTTGCTGCCTCAGTATACAGAGCAAAATTATTGCTAATAGTATATTTTATAGTTGAATTTCTATAGACCAGATTTTACGTTTACGGTAAATATTGGCCTGTTTAAAAGTGATATACAAGCTAGGTCAACATTTTCCTAATAATTTATCGATTTTTCACACAAAATTCAAAATTATTCATATTTTTTATCAAAAGCTAATCTTGAAGTTAAAGGTTGTACTAACACTTAAAATATACCAAAAGTAATAATAACCAAATAAAGTAACTAATAACCAAAAGTTGACGGTAAAACCTTTTTGGCTTACCACACGCTGCCCCTAATTGAAAAGTTCCTAAAGGTACATATATATACTTTTATTTTCGAGAATGAACAATATTAATATTTTGGAGCACGTATGGGATTTACGTATTTACGAGTTTCAGTGGATTTATATAACACAGAATTACTCCGGGATGCCGCAAGCCTTATTGTAAATTTATAATGTTCGAGGAAGTAACTTAAACTTTGTGTTTATACGGGCAGATATGTTATATATATTAAACCTCATATAAATAAATAACATTTAATGTATTAAATAAATTGTCATTTTCATAATGCTAGATTGCTTACAAATCACTTTAGGAAAAGTAAATTGTTGCCATCCAAGAAGAAACTCTCCTTCAGGTTCTTGCATAAGCGAGCTTTTTAGATTATATTAACATTTTGTGATAAATATACACCAAATACTTCTAAATTCGTGATTTGTCCTTTCGTTGGCGTGACGTCAAAAGTCAGTTCGAGACATTCGGCTTCAGGCATAATGCAAACAAACATTGTGTTAATGGCTTTGAAGTTGATACATGTTTCTAATTTTAACTTTATTATCTTGTTTTTTAGTTCATGTGATAAGGTTTGAATTTTTTATATACTCACTATATAATATATTATATTCTATAAATTTGTTATATATATTGCCACGTTTTTATTTAACTTTTTTCTTATTAATTTTTTAAATTGTTCACAAAGGTACCTTCTGATTTCCATCAAAATAACCTAAATTTAACTTATCACATAAAAAAATATTTATCAATTTCAAAATATGGATGACTTATTTTGTCAATAATTTTTGCTCACTCTTTATTTAGACCTACGCATGTTACATAATAAAATTAAATATAAATATAAACTGTACAAAGCATATTAAAATACGTTAAGTTTATCAATATAAATTTTACTTAAAATACGTAGTCGTTCGTTAAGAAAAGTTAGTGATAAAAATCCTTAAAAATATCCAGGCTTGCCAACTAAATATCTAGCCAAGCATCTTTTTCTAACACATTTTTAATCACTTACATATATCAAAATGATCCTCGTACATAAAACATTACTTATCGCCTTCGGTTTTCGCTGAGTTATTTTAAACTATAACTTTTTTCTTCCTGGATCCTTAAGAACAAAAGTTTTGGCAAGCATCCTTATAGACGTACTGGTATACAGGGGCGCTATGTATTAATATGGCTTAAGTGCATCTACTTTTTATTAAATATCCGTCGCAAGGCTGAAATAATAAACCATTAACGTTTTTGTTTAATTAATGATATTTGAATTATAAAAATACTACTCTTATTAAACGTTCACGCCTTATTTACACAAAAAGATAAAATTTCGCTTAACTAACAAGTGACCTCACTTTTCATAACATTCAATGGGCGGCGTCTCGGTACAAATTTCATAATTAAATATTTCATAATTTAATTTAATTGACTGCGACTACCAGATTTAGCTTTTGCTGATTTTTTATAATGGTATCTAAAAAGTAATATTAATGTTAATAGAAGGAGACCAAATTTTAATTTTAAGATAAATATTGGCCAGTTAAGTATTAGTTTAACCCTTAACCACTAACATGCAATTTTTGTAACGATGCCATTAACGTAACGTCCCTCAGACGTTGCTCATTGTAAATCAGTATTTTGGTTCAAAACTTTTTTTTAAATAAATTGCTTACATGGTTGTTAAGAACTGTCTTTACTTATACTAATATAAGCAAAGCTAATAATAATATTTTTTTACACAAATTTAAAAAAAAAAATTTTGATTGTTCATTCTAGGTTAAAGCGAACAAATTTTATTTTTACATTCTTCAAAACCCTGAAAGTAATTTTTTTTTCAAATAAACAAAACAAGTAGATAAAGAAATAAAAAAAGTAATAAGGATAAATTAAAAACAAAACGATTCAAAATAAGATTTTTTGGAGCCATTCACTACACAATTTTTTACTGCATTCTAGGCATATAGGTTTTGGACAGCTGTAATAAACATAGGCAGTTTTTATTTTAACTAAACGATCGATGCTATTTTCTGAAAAAATTTCGGGTTCACTCAAACCTAAGATATCGCAGAGAATCTTTGATGTGCCGCGAATAGTCCGTGTGCCAACGCTGCTTGTATAGTCATATGGTATGCATATTTAAATCGCAAACTTTTATGTGGAAAGAGTCATAAAGTAATATTCTAAGCAATATTTAATAATTTCATTATATAAATAAATGTTTTAATTTTTTTTAATTTATACGTTTGATTCGTAAAATTGGACTACACACGCCCACGTACTATTTTGTAAACGTCTGACCTCAGTTCCAGCCACTCAAGCGTGAAAAGTTGCACAGGTCCGGCATTAAAATCTATTTGTATTTAAAATTTCATTATTCGAGATTTCTGGGTTTAGTTTTATAAAGTTAGAAATTTAGGATAGTTGATAGCAAGATAATATTTAATTTAAAGGTAAGATTTAAGTACGTAAAATCAGTTTAACCAAAAATTTTAATTTAATAAGTTTAGTTTTTAGCGCCGTCAGTGGATTAAGGCATTAAAGATTTACTTTTTGGCACACAAGGGTAAAATGTTTTGGTTTGTCTTAAAATTTTATATATTTCCTTTTTTAGAGTATTAAGATTTATTTTTATTTGGTGGTTATTACTAACGGGTTTACTATTGCTTTTTTTAAAATTTATACATATTATGATATAGTATTATAATAACTTACTCGTGAAAACCCCATATCTATATTTAGTACGAACATCTTTTCACGAAAAGTATTTATGTAGTCAGAAAAGTGGAAGTATATTTTTTAAAATAAACTTTTACATTAAAAACCATCTATCTGTCTATGGTTTAAGTAACTTTTAAAGGCGATAGACCCATCCTTAGAAAGACCTCTTTAAAAACACGACAAAAGTATTACAAAAACAGCCCAAAAATTTATCTGGGTACGGCCCCGTAATCCTCAAAATTAGTGGGATAGAAAAAGATACACAATCACTTGCACAGCCTAAAGTGGGAATCGCCAGAACGCAGATGTTTTATCTTTGTTTAATAGACTGACTAAAAAGAGGTGAGAAGTCTGTGAGTGTTTAAAATGTTTTGTAAGATGCTTGGATTTTAGTCCGCGTTCAATTTTTTGATATTATTTTCTTGTGATATCATTTTCCTTCTAAAAATTGACATTTTCGAGAGAAAAATAGAAAATAGTGTAAAACATGGGGTTTTACGTATATTTAAAAGATTTCATAGATAAATTATATAAAACTTGTATATGTATATTATGCGATAATAAATACGATATAGGCGCACGGATTAAAGCAATAGCTAAAGCAAATGCAAGTTTTTTGAAAAAATCTGCTGTTCCTATTTTGATATATTCCTTATATAATTGATGCATATTATATAAGCGTTAACCGTGATAATGTTAAAAATCCTAAAAAATATGACTGCATGAGAATTTTGAACATTTTTCGTCTAACGCATCTACCCCACCTTTAGTACAATTATAATATGATATGATTTCTTGTTTTCCATTTATTGAATCTTGACATTTTAAGTAGTGCATGGAAGAGAGAAGGATAGTTGCTTTGTTTTTTCGGAACATTTTATACTAATGTCATTTCCTTAACAAATGTATAAAGCGCAGATCCTACTTTTTACGCTTTCTGTTAGCTTGAAATTGGACAGGTATTTCACGTTTATTTCTCCTCAATGTTTCACATCACTTATGTGACACATTAAAACATTATTTCTCCGCAATTGTGCTAATTTAACAGAGGTGAACCAATTATCAAAAGGTATTTCCATTGGTATTGAATAGCGGCTGAGCAGGAAAATAATTATTACGTGCGTCGGTAAGACACATGATTTTGAAATAGAAATGTCCATTTTTCTCTAAGAGACCAAACGAAAACAAAACAGGTAGGTACAGGTAAAGGTAAAGGTAAGAACACAAAGTCACTTTACACTGTTGTAATGTGATCTGTGTAGGTCTAGGCCTAATGATGCTCCGATAGGAGCGAAACACGTGTAGCTTTTAAAAAAATATATGGATTTGATAAGACCGTGACTTTGTATTCTTACCTTTGTTTTGAGATAATTTTGATATCATATTTTGTTGGTTTCAAACGAAATGACGAGCATCTCGTTGATGCATCCTGATGATCCAATAGAATAACAAGCTTGACAATTCTGAACCAATAATTGAAATACTTCAGAAATTGGAGCAGTAGGATCTGTCTGCTTTATTACTAACCTGTCATCAAACCTTTACCAAAATTCGAATCTTCCTTTGGTCAATATACATCGAACTATTTCCCTTCCTGTACCATTAGTTTTAAAACGGGGTTTCTTTATTCTCGTTGTTTAATTTGAATATGGCTGTAAAAGGAAGAAGTCCCAAAAATGCGTTCAGTTCGATTTCGTCGATATTTTTGACTGTCGGCGAGTTTTGATTTTTATATTTTGATCGAAGTTTATTTATTTTATGTATTGTTCATTGAATTATTATCTCACGGATGTTATCGGTAAACAGCAACTTCCAAACTGAAAGAGGATCTGCAGTCGGACCTGTTCTCAACTCCAGAATTATATATTCTTCTGCGTACTGCTTCTTGATATCAAAGGTTCCGTAGTCCATTTGTATCTATTTTTCCATAAAGGTTTTTGCTAGCCTTCTAACCTAATCTTCTCCTTCTACTACTTGATTAGTACTAGATCCTATGTCCCCCTCCTCCATTCTGTTTTCTTCTGTGTCGATAGATCTAAATATATAACATATTTATCGTTTTCTATCAGTCCTACCTTCTTCAGATTTCGTATCATAATCACTCTGTATAACAAAATCTTCATCACATTGTTCTTCAAAGTCGCTTAAATCAGTATCAATTTCGTCATACCATTTTTGTAACTGCTCATCATAATTATGATCAACCAGGCACTGATTTGGAACTACTTGGTTTAGGATCCATTAGATTTAAATAGTCTCACAAATATTAACGTGACGTCCGCCAGACGGATTGCAATCTTTTGCAGCCACTAAAAAACAAATACAACGCTCTCCGACTAATTCCCTTTGTGGATTAATCAAGCAATAAAAATATTCCTTTATGTCGCTATAGCAAGTTTTACTTTCAAAAATTCATTATTTAGTCCACCCATTTTATTCCCTACTTAAATCTGACAAACATATTAATTTAAACGCTTGACTATACTATTTGTCTTTTGACAGATAAATATTTGTTCATAAATAAAACTGTCGAAATAGGACTTTTCAAGAAAATATTTAATAAACAATCGAAAAAAACGCTTATGTATTTTTAAAAATCCCGCCATTCGTGTGACCTCCTAAATAGTTTAGACACAGGTCGCAGGGAGGCGCCACCAGCTTTTAAAGTTTGGCTAGTTCTTCGGAAGTTGCCAATCTATTTATATATTAGTATATTATTCATGGATCAAGCAACGATGTACTTAAAAGTAAGTGTATGGTTCACCTTAAAACACAAGGTGGGGAATAGTTATGACCAGGCAAAGAATTGCGCAGGTCTTCCAGACGCAGATGTCACGTTGGCACTTAAGGGTTAAAACTGGTATACGCGCTAGGCCAAGATTATCTTAATAATTAAACGGGGTTTCACATAAAAGTCAAAGTCGCATTTTTTGCAAAAAACTAATATTATAATTAAGAGTTATATTATGACAACTAAAAACCTGCACACATTTGTAAATCTATAAACCTAAATTGATAAACTGAAAATCTTGTTACCGGAAGCAGCTTTTCCTAATAAATGGAAAGGATTTAGGAAATTAGGCTTAGGCAATTAATAACCAAAAGTTGATGATAAAACCTTTTCGGCTTACCGCTCGCTCCCCCTAATTGAAAAGTTCCTTAAGGGACAAATATAATTTAAAAAATAACAATAAAAAATTGGGATTTTAAATAGGTGAATGAACATATTATTATTTTGGGCGCATATGTGATTTAGTTGTCACTTTTGAATAATTTATATAACACCGATTTAATCGGGAATAACGCAAGCCTAATATTAGTTTGTGTTATATGAGAAAGCAACTTAAACTTTGTCTCTATTCGGGCACATGTGAGATATATATTATAACCCCCATATAAATAAAAAACAATTACTGAATTAAGTGAATTGTCACTTTCGACATGTTAAAATGCTCACCGATCAGCTAAGGGAGAACAGTTGAAGTTAAACCTCAATTTGCTATTTCCCTAAATTTCAAGTGGCAAGTTTCTTGTTATGGCAACTTCGGAGGAGATACGGCCTGTAAATCACTGCAAGTTTCCTAATAAAACATAGATTGTGGCTGGGACGTTTAACAGACAAATTAAATTTGTTGCCGGTCATGAAGAACCTCTAAATTGTTCAACGTAATTAGGTAATTGGTTAAAAATATAAAGAATTTTAATTTATTATTATAAAATACAATTAGAAAGATATTTATTTAGATCATAACCAGTAGCGAGTAACTGTATGCTAGCCTAATCAATTATTGATAGTGTATAACTCAAAACTTAGCAAAGACTGGAAGTTAAAGGTTATTCTTTAATTGATTGCAGATATTTAGTTTTGGCAGTTAAATTAAAATACCAACTCACATATGAAATAATGATTTTTTTTAAATTATATTGTACTATAACTTTCCTTTGATCTTATGAATAAACTTCCGATTTTTTGTAATACGCATTTACCTGTCAAAAAAAAATACTCGATTCTGTAAACTAAAATCAGCTGCAAATAAAACTGTCTAACTGAAAGCAAATCAAAGTAGTTAACATATATTTAATCGATGTATGTATTTATTGCAACACGATTCTCATTAATGTTGTTTTTATAGTTTGTTTATAACATTTATGTTACACGAAATCAAAATCTAATAGCTTAAATAAAAAAGGTATTGATATGGATCTATTAAAGCACCTAAATAGGTTACCTGTACATACCCAATAATTTCGTTGGAACTTTAAATCAAATTGAATGTGAAAAGGCTAAAAGGCAAGAAAAAACTGGCAGAAATGTATAACGGAACGTCCAATCGATCCCATATTTTGTGGAGTGTGTGCTTGCCTAGTCAAAAATAAATTTCTCCTCTCAGCGGCCAGTACGAGTGGGAATTTGAAGAACCGCTGAAACATAGTTGTTTAAGCTATTGTTATATTTCAACATCCAATAAATATTTTGAAAAGTTATATTTAGTTGTTTGAACATAAATGTTATCTTATTTACAGTTCACTATACCTTTTGCTTTTTTGGCAAAGCTTTGAGCAAAGTTCTTTATTTTACAAAGCAAGCAAGAATTCTTAATTTATTACCATAAAGATGAATGACTGTTTTAAGCTGGATTAAAAAGTAATTATAAGATCATCATTAATTATAATCGCCAATTTTATGATTAATTGTTTTGTGGCATATATAGCACCCTTGAGTCGATTTAAATTTTTTCTCAGAGTTTTTAACTTTTTCTCTGTACTTTTTGTGAAATGACCTAGGTTAGGTTGATAACACACTGGTGGACACCTGCCCGTGTTAACAAAATATCATCTGAACGTCTCTCAATAAATATTATCTTATTATCTTATTAGAATCTATATTACAAAAGCATCTTTTAGGGCCACAAATACACCAATTACTCGTATAACTTACCTGTATTCCTGTCATTTCTCCATGTTGCAATACAGAACATTATTTAAGCACATACTCTTGCTTCTAAAATGTTAATAAATACTGTTTTCTTAAATACTTTAAACGCTGACTTTAATAGTCGCGGATATACGAGCTGTTCTCAAGCATTCGGGAATCATCTTGTCCGTCGCTTAGACCCGAAGGTGCGACAAAAATGAAGCGAGCGGCGACTACACCTCGTGACATCTTGGGACACATGTAAAAAATTTGCGAATACTCCGAAACAATGGTCTACTTAATATACAGGGTGGCCATTTGAAAACGATACAGAGCCTATTTTGGTTCCCTCAGAACATTTGCGAAAAAATCCTCGGACCCGTCAATTTTTGATTCAAGGAGGAACCATTTTTTTGCTAGTTTCGCCCCCCTGAGTGCAAAGCCCTTCCGGGGGTGACAAGGGCCCCCAAAATTTTAAATGAAACGGGGGGTCGAGTGATACCTTATTTTGAAGGTATTTTTATGTGGATTATAACCCTAAAGTTTTAAATCGTTACTATTTGCCTAGTCGATATAGGGGCTAATAAAAGTTACAAAAACATGTCAACATTTTTTATGAAAAAAAATGCTTGTAAATTTAGCAGTTTAATAAATACAAAAAATTTTGTTCTCCTACATTGTGAACCGTACTTTCTGTTGTTTTTTTTTAATACCCGTAGGTATCTATGCCAATTTTGCAAGGGAACTCTTGGTTATAGTTGAGACTGTTATTATAGCAACATTTTGAAGTTTAATAGTGGTTGTTAATTACTGCTATCAGATCATAGTGTGTCAAATGCCAATGCCGCCAATGATCGACACTTTCTATTTAATGTATGTTTTTCTGACGAATGCTCCTTTTTCCTAAACGGTACTGTGAATCGTCACAACTGTCACTATTGGGCTGATTCAAATTCCAGAATATTTCGCGAGGTGCATACACAACATCTTGAAAAATTAAATGTTTGGGCTGGCATTTTTGGTAAACATATCGTAGGCCCCCTTTTTTTACCTAGCAATTTAACAGGAGAGATGCACCTGGAGTTATTAGAAAATACAATTCATGCAGCATTAGTGAAAATACTAGAAAATAAGAACGAGTACTTGGAAAATCGTCTAGTATTTCAGCAAGATGGAGCGCCACCCCACTATGCTGCAAGGGTTCGTCAATATTTGGACCAAACGTTTCCAGGACAATGGATTAGAAGAAGAGGAGCTATTGAATGGCCTCCTCGTTCCCCGGACTTAAGCCCGTTAGATTTTTTTTTTATGGGGCCATTTAAAAACTAAAATTTATGCTAGTCAGCCAACATCGCTAGACCATTTGCGACAAAGAATAATTGATGAATGTCGTCAAATCACCCCAGAAATTTTGCAAAATGTATGGGAAAGGTTTGAATAAAACCTGTATTATAGTATGGAAATCGAAGGCCAACATTTTGAACATTTACTTGATTGATTTTATCTTTAAGCCCTTTATTTAAAATTATACTTTTTAACATTTTTTTGTAACTTTTATTAGCCCCTGTATCGACTAGGCAAATAGTAACTATTTAAAACTTTAGGGTTATAATCCACATAAAAATATCTTCAAAATAAGGTATCACTCGACCCCCCGTTCCATTTAAAATTTTGGGGGCCCTTGTCACCCCCGCTTGGGCTTTGCCCTCAGGGGGGGAAACTAGCAAAAAAATGTTTCCCTCTTGAATCAAAAATTGACGGGTCCGAGAATTTTTTCGCAAATGTTCTGAGGGACCAAAAATAGGCTCTGTTTCGTTTTTAAATAGCCACCCTGTATAAAGAGCTTTAGTTGCTAGAATAGATGAGTCTTAATATTGGGGCGACTTTTAAATTGAAATAAATACTATGAAATAAATACAGTGTAAATAAGTGCTTCTAGTAGTATTAAGGCATTAAATTTAGTGTGTAGGTGTAGATGGGAAAGCACCTTTTTTTGCAATAAATTATTCTCACTTAATTCGGATACTATCTAAACGGTATTTTTTTCCAAAAAAAAATATTTATTGACACCTCAGTACTCACAATTTAATGAGAATTTAGAATTTAAAAGTTTGCGAGTAAATCTCTAGCATTAAACTTATTAGACATATTTTGAACCAAAAATGTTAGGGTTTGTCTAAAACAAGCCGCCTTAACTGTTTTTTTACGATTATAATTTTGGAGAATTTATCAACAAATCAATAAACATTAAAGTGTTTTGAAAATAATCTGTAATGTCTCAAATTTGTTTCTTTCTTGGTTGAATTTTAATAACCTCTCTAAGAGAGTTTTCATAATAATAATTTATCATTTATTATATTAAGAAAAAGTCTGAAAGTTGTAATATCCCCATTAGTTATTCATTATGATTGATTAACTAATAAATGATTCCTTACTGGGAATTACTTACTTTAACTACTTGTATGATAACTAATAATAACCACACTATCACCATAACCACACTTGCTAAAGAGAGCCATTATATGCAGTGAACTATTTTTTAATTAAATTATATTAGAACGTTATAAATATTCATTTATCTAAACTTTTGACTTTTTTTTAAATTTTTTGTACTAAAACTATGTATTATACGTATATAGTTTGAACACGTTCAATTTTTCTTTTATTTGCAAAAATTAATAGTATGTATTTATGTATTTATATATTTTCTATATTGTGATCTTTTGTTGTTTTTTTTGTATGTTTTTTATTATATTATTACTTTGTTTCGTTTTATTATGTAAACAACTCTCTATTCAGCCAAGGATTTAAAAGAAATAAATTAAATCGTAAAATAAAAACAATATAAGAAATTAGATTAACGTTAATGATAAAATATACGATCCTAAAAGACAAGCACATGTCAATTAATGAATTGTTTGACTATGTATGTTTTGAGTGAAAAATATCAATAATGTTATCCGCAGTGATAATATTTAGACCGATCCACATCTTAGAGCTGATATGCGGAAAAACCCAAATAAAAATTTTCCAAAAAGACGAATTTATCGATTGTATATACTTTAAATGAATTAAATATTTACATTTTTATTTTGGTACTTTTTAATTTTTTTTAAATTTTTGCATGGTTGCAATAAATTAAGATTTTTGGTTATAAAAAGCTTCTCGCTTTGGCTATTTCACTTATCGTGGTCACTGCACTGTCATTTTTATTTATTATATTTATTTAAATCAGACACTTTTCACAGGCGTTTTTTTCATGTCATATACAGGGTCCGGCAAAATGATCTCCCACATTTTGATTTTTAATAAAAACGCCAATGTAAATGCTATTAATTTTTTATTTTTATTAACTAAAAATATATGGTATGCCATTTTGTTTTTATTAAGTTTTGAAAATTACAGAGTCCAAGTGGCGACCATTTCTTTCGACACACAATCGAAGCTGATTTCTGAAAGTTTCCATTACTCCAGCAGTAATTTGAGGCGATATTCCTGTAATTTCTTGGCGTAATGCTGCTTTCAATTCGTCAATGGTTCGGGGATGATGTTGAAAAACCTTCTCTTTCAGGTAGCCCCAAAGGAAAAAGTCGCATGGGGCAAGATCGGGTGAACGCGCGGGCCACCCAACGTCTCCACGTAACGAGATTACGCGTCCTGGAAACATTTCCCTTAACAGGTCCGTTGTCCTTCTTGCCGTATGAGCTGTAGCCCCATCCTATTAAAACCACACATCCGGATGTTCAAGTTCCCTAAGTTTTGGTTCCAAAAAATTACGTAGTATGTCGACATATCGATCAGCAGTTACGGTAACTGTTACGCCTTTTTCTTTAAAAAAATAGGGACTCCAAACACTAAAAGAACCAACAGCACACCAAACGGTAACACGTTGGCTGTGAACTGGCCTTCCATGGAGCTGCCGCGGATTTTCTGGTGCCCAGTAACGAAAATTCTGCTTGTTTACACAGCCAAACAAATGGAAATGAGCCTCGTCACTCGTTATTAAAAGCGCATTTTGTGGGACGTTTTGAAGAATATCATTGGAACATTCTCGGCGATTTTCCCAGTCCCGTTCTTGCTCTTGCACGATCATCATTTTGTATGGGTAGAACTTCAGATCGGTGTGCAAAATTCTTCTCACAGATCGATCTGACAAACGCAAAGCAGAAGCATGTTTAACAGCTGAACGTCTAGGAGATCGTTCAACTGCTTCTCTTACAGCTGCAATGTTTTCAGGTGTCCGAAAATTTCTGGGCCTACCAGTTGATTTTTTTTTAAGGCTGTAGCTCTAAAATTTGAAACCCACAACAGTATTGTTTTGCGATCTGGATCATGTCTACCAAGCGCGAAGTGAGTACAAAAATTTCTTTGTGTCGTAATCACAGATTCGTTACTTTTGAAAAATATTTCGATAACTAAGGCACGATGCTCGCCCGTCCAGTTCGGGCGCAAAATGCGGGAGATTTTTGCCGGACCCTGTACAATAACTTAATATTTATTCTGGCCCCGCTTGATTGTTTGTTTTATAAAATTGGCATATTTATGACCTCAAAACATATATCCAGCAAGTAATAGAATATTAATCCATATGGATCGTACAGAATAAAACTGACACTTTTTAATAGGAATTAATCCAATTAGTGCAGGAACTATGTTAAAGTCAGATGTTTTTCTCACTACTGTTGTATACTAGCAAAGAAGCTATAGAGAAAATATGGCAAAATGGATCCTACACTTAAAAACAGCAATAAAACATTATAATTGTATTCCTCTTTCGCGCAAAGCTCATGACACGTGGTCCTGCAAACATAGAAATTGATACAAGCTTCTCTGGAATCAAGACCTATTCCTCTTAATCCATAGTTATTTAAATTTTTCTTAAAGAATGTCATTTAAAATGGTGTCAAAGGCTTTAGCTGAACCAACAAATATTACAAAGGGTCTTTTATTTCTATTATTAGAACTATAAATATGAATGATAAAATATTCGACTCTTGCATTGGACTTATAACAGTCTCTACTCAAAAATATAAACACAAATGTGTTATTATGATATAGTTACATGTTTCAAACAGAAAGATCTTCTTTCTCAGTTTCTGATTGATTTCTGTTACGTTTTATTACGTTACGTACTAAAACATTTGCTTTGTCAGATATTTATTCAAAAAGGCTTGTGCAGAACATGTCAGATATTCAAAAGCACTTTTTACATTACTTTAATCTAAGGTTTTTATATTTCTTGCTTTTAATAATCATTAAGTTCTAGCTGCACAAGGTTTTGCATCGAGTCCAATACAAAATCCGTTTGGGGAATAAAGAACTTTAGCTCTTCATACACTAATAATATAAATACCTTTGCGACTTATTTCTAATCCTTAGTTTTATTGTTTTCATGAGAAATTTGGGATTATTTAAAGAACCAGATATCTGCTTATATTAATCAAACTCAATTGTGCCTAAATATTCATTGAGACGCTTTATTACATTCATTAGATATTTAGCCAATAATGAAGAATATCATCCACATTAAATAGGATTAAAAAAAGTAAAGGAATTAAATTAAAGAGAACATGTAAAGAGGATAGATTGGCAGATATCCGATTAGATGCAGCACATAAATTCTTTAAAGTTCTTAGTTTAGTTGCAAAGTTTAAACTGATTTAAATGACTGGATTTTCGTAAAGCAAAAAACACGTGAGTTCTTTATGAACACTTTTAATTAATCCAAAGGTGGCTACATTACCTCTAATAATATACTACTGATACTCTAAAAGAAATTCTTTTTTTCAGGAACTTCGCACATTAGAATGTCGGCACTGCGGCCTCCAACGTATCAACACCCAAATCTACCATCTGTTGCCTTACTTGACCCATCTGGATCTCGGCTACAACACGATCCAGTTCCTTTACTACGACGAATTCCAAGATTTAAAACGTCTCCACACCCTAAAACTGGACGGAAACCAATTTCCAGTTATCTTGGAAAACACGTTCGTGAACCAGCAACAGTTAAAATACCTTTGCCTCGCCCGAAATCGAATAGCGAAAATACCGGACACCGCCTTGAAAAATCTCACGAATTTACTGGAGTTGGATTTAAGTTTTAATAAACTGTACAAGGCGGAAAGCGTGGCGTTTTCGCACGTGGCGAACAGCTTGCAACGGTTGGACCTGAGCGGAAACAATTTTAAATTAAACGTGGTGAAGGAGATCGTGGACGAGTTACATAAAGTGTGGGACTTGGGGGTGGCGAGGTTGAAGATTGCGGAGGTGCCTGTTGGTTTATTTCCGGATCGGATAAGGAGGTTGAATTTGTCTGGGAATAGATTGGAGGAGGTAAGGTGGAGTTAATATTGGGTGATTTTTTTTGAAGTTTTAATATACTTATCTTCAATCTATTGTTATAAAAAAACCCTTGGAGGTACTTTTGTATGTCGTTTTCTATCACCATCTTAAAAAATTGAAATTCTTAAAATAATATATTACTTAGTAATGCCCAAACTGTAACTTTATTGAGAACGCAATAGCTTCATTTAAATTTTCGACGAACGTTCAACATAATTTTTTTAAAGTTTTCGTTAGAATAACTTAAATATTATAAAACTATTACCGATAGTATTTCCATAATATAAGTCTAGATATAGACAAATATTTTCCAATATTTTTTTTAATACCTAATAAAACCAAAATTAGATCCAGCGGGTCTGCAAGATCAAGAATAGAAAGATAACCAAGATAAGAAAACCGGATTTTTAATTTTTTAGCATGTTAACGAAACTCACTTAAATTTTTAAATGATTTGAAATTCAAATAAAATGCAATAAAATTTTTGATTTCTAGGATTCATCAATTTTCGAAAATTCGAAATTTCAAAAATTCCTATAAAATTTCAATAATGCTAGGAGAAATTGAATTTAATAACAGTTTAAAAAAAAATTGCATTAGAAATCTTAGATATTTCAAAATAATTATTGAAATTTAACTGATTTTCTTTAAAATATTTAAAATGTGAAAAAATCAGTTTGCATGGTTGTGGATACATTTATTAAAAGTTTCTCATTTTTTATATTTAATAAAAGCTAAAATTCTACAAACTTTACTGGTAGATATTAATAAAACCACTGTGTCGATTTAATTTTAATGAAAACAATTTTAAATGTTAAAAATTTAATGAACTTAATTAAACTCCTCAAAATCATGTTTGTCCTTAATTGCATTTTATTTAAATTAATTTTAAAATATTTACAACTCTTAAAATATGTAAAAATCTTGTTTATCTGGGATAATTGTGATGAAAATTCTTTTTTTTTTTTAATCCTCAAATATTAATTAATATAATTGAAAAAATCGATTTTAATTAAATTAAAAAAAAATAAATCACTAAATTGAATTAGTTTTAATAAAAATAAAATTAAATGGTAACAAACTAATGAATTTCGTTGAAATCCCAACGATAAAAAATTTCATTACATTGTATGTGGTTTATTGTTTTTTAATAAAATTGATTATAAAAATTTAAAATTATTTAAAAATTAAAGTGATTTTAATTATACTACAAAAAAAATCCAGTTTGCTTGGAATAATTTTAATGAAAATATTTACTATTTTATTATTTTAAAGAAAAAAATCCATTAATATTGGCATTTTAATGAAATTTTAAAAAAATTATATTTAAAATATTTACACCTTTGATTTTTTACAATTTTAAATTTATCGTAAATTGCAGGTATTTGTAAAGGTTAATTCTAACACGATATATATACCATAAAATATTCTATTTTAAATGATTTTGTCTGCAATTTTTCTGAGCAAATATGGATACAGTTTAAAACTAAAGGTGTTCTAAGCACCATAGGTGTTTTTTATAGGCCCCCGGGTCTTACTAATATGAATGATTTTATGACTGTGTTTGAAACTAACATTTGTAGATATCTTTTGTCGTGTGACAATCTCCTCTGTCTTGGAGATTTTAATATAAAGGTAAATAACTTGGAATCTATCGATACGCAAAGGTTTCTTTCTCTACTTCAGGTATACAGCTTAAGTCAAATTATCAATGAGTTCACTCGGCCTGGCTTAGCTGGAAACGGCTCCCTCTTAGATTTGATTATATGCTCAAACATAAATTTGGTACAGAATAGTAGTGTTGATTCAAATTTTCAGGTATCAGATCATTTTGTCGTTTTATGTAAAGTACGTCTTATGATTTTCAAACCTCCACCCTTCCTATTAACTTACAGGGATTTTAAACATTTTATACATGATAATTTTTACCAAGATTTATTAAATTCTCGATTAGATGACATATTTTATATGGAAGATATTAATGCTAAAGTTGATAGGTTTAATGATTGTATACTTAATCTTTTTAATATACATGCGCCATTTAAAACGGCCAGAATTACTAAAGGAAGAAGTCCTTGGATCACAGATAATATCAAACATCTTATTTATCTTAGAAATGGGGCCTTGTCCAAGTACAAAAGACAAAAAACTGAATTAAATTGGGAACACTATCGCCAACTTCGGAACCAAGTGACAGCGGCTGTTGAAAAAAGAGAAGAAGTGCTATCTCAATAACACCTTACAAAAGGGTGACTCCAAAAATAACTGGAAGGTACTACGTCAGCTAAACAGATATTGCAAGCCTCAAAACACCATTCCTGACCACTTGGGTGACCCTGAAATCATAAATACCTTTTTTATAAATGCTGCATCTTCCAACGCGTCTAATCCAGAAATGTTGTCTTATTATCTACTAAATGCTAAGGAAGGGGTAGGAAACTTCGAGTTTCAGCTAGCAACGCTTGAAGAAGTTAAATCTACTTTATTCTCAATGAAATCTGAGGCCATTGGGACAGATGGTATAGGCTTGTCGATGCTGCTTCACTGCTGTCCATATATTCTTCCATTTCTAGTGCATCTTGTTAATTGTTGTATTGAATCTTCAACTTTTCCCGATTCTCGGAAGTCCTCATACCTTATCCCTATTCGAAAAGTCTCTTTTCCAACTGAATTATCCGACCTTAGGCCTATTAGCATTCTCCCTGTCATCTCAAAAGTTTTAGAGAGGGTATTGGAAAGCCAAATCAGAACATACGTAAACAGATTTGATATCTTGCCGGTTATTCAGTCCGGGTTTCGAAAAGACTTCAGCTGCTCTACTGCTCTTCTAAAAGTAACTGACGATATTATACAGTCAGCTGATTGTAATGAGTTAACAATCTTGACTCTACCTGATTACGCCAAGGCCTTTGATAGGTTAAATCACCTACTATTACTGGCTATACTAAAATTCTTAGGTTTTGGGGAGAGTGCTCGCTCTCTAGTTCGGCAATATTTGACCGGTCGAACTCAGATAGTGAAGCTCAATGGGAAGCAATCCTCGGCTATGGATCTTTCTTGCGGAGTACCACAAGGGTCTATTCTTGGTCCTCTATTCTTTACCCTGTATACGTCTCAATTGTGTAAAAGTCTCAAATATTCAAAAGTCCATCTATATGCCGACGATACACAGGTTTATTTCTCTTTTCCTCCTAAAAAAATCTTAGAAGCTAATGATAAGGTATCTTACGACCTTAACATGCTAGCAAAGGCATCGGAAAATCATTGTTTGAGTTTAACCCCAAGTAAATGGAAGGTTTTTCTTTTTGGTAGGTTGCATTCCAGAGACACTTATGAGAAATTTGTTCAGATTAAATTGAATGGTCAACTAATAAATTGTAGTAATGTGGCTAGAAATCTTGGACTTTTATTAGATGTTAAGTTGAGGTTCACTGAGCACATTGATCAATGTATTAAAAAAGCTTTTATTAACCTTAAGCTACTGTATAGTCAGAGGCAGCTCCTTAATAAAAAACTAAAAAAAGTTTTATATGACAGTCTTGTATTGTTTCATTTCACTCACTGTGATGTTTTGTATGACCCCTGCCTTTTGATTAGTGATATAAAAAGAATACAGTACATTCAAAATTGTTGTGTAAGGCTAATTAATGGAATGAGAAAATTTGATAAAGGTGTGAGTGTTACGCTTGATGAGATGGCTAAATATGAGTGAACGGAGGTTACTACATAGTCTTGTTCTCTGTAATAAAATTGTCTTTAAAAAATGTCCTAATTACCTTTATCAGAAATTAAGTTTAGATATGACGCTCATGTTTTGGACTTAAGCATTTTATTACACCTCC
Source organism: Anthonomus grandis grandis (assembly GCF_022605725.1). Taxonomy (NCBI): domain Eukaryota; kingdom Metazoa; phylum Arthropoda; class Insecta; order Coleoptera; family Curculionidae; genus Anthonomus; species Anthonomus grandis. Next base: position 12,981,794 of record NC_065558.1, read on the forward strand.
ATTTCATAAAACTGTTTTATTTGAGAGGAGCTTCAGTCACTGTATTCATCTGCAATATATAAAAATTCCTCCTAAGTTAAAGTATATTTCACCTTCTATATTTAAGCGAAAAATAAGCACTTATATTACTGATCTCTGTTAGCCTAGAGTGTTGTTAAATATCTATTCTTTAACTTATTGTAAATTTCATAAGTTGTGCATATAGGCAGTTAGAACTTAATATTTTGTAACTATGCAATTATTTAAAATACATTTTGAAATTTTTTGTAATATCTAACCTCAAGCTGATTTGTATGGTTAAGCTAGGAAGTAAGCTTCAACTTCACCATTTAGAATTTACCAATTGTAAATTTTAATAAAGACATTATTATTATTATTATTATTATTATTATTATTATTATTATTATTATTATTATTATTATTATTATTATTATTATTATTATTATTATTATTAATTTGGAGAAATTAACCTAATCACTGGAACTAGTATATTCTAAAAGCTTTTATATTAGAGGTGGGTGTAGAGTATAACATCTGATCATGTATGAAGCGCATTAGATTATGCAGTAATCTCACAATAGGGCTCATAACATGGGGGTGGCTAACAATAAAAATAATATTATCCTTTTATTGTCAACCAAATCATATGCAATGATGATAAAACAACATCACAGAGAGAAAAAATTTTAATTAAAATAAAATACATATAGTATAGAAATATCTAATTTTTACCAAATTTGCTAAAGAAGTATATTACTGCAAACTTTTCTGCAATTACACAAATAAATCAAATAAAATTTATCATATACTTCTTTGACATTACCAATTTATAGCATACTGTATAATATTTTTATTATGCCCTAAATGTTTCATCTTTTTTTAATATAATTTTGTAATTCAAAATAAATTATCATTAAATACTCATTTAGTATAATGACTCACTTCAATGTGTTTGTTATCAATTGTAATCATTTGCTTAGGCAAGTTCAATTTTCAGTTATTTAGGGTTACTATAGAGGCACTAACCTATTTATTATCACTTTTTGATTGTCAGTAGATCAGTCGAATGTTATAATCATTGGAAAACAAAATTAAATTAAAATAATCAATTTTTTTATTTATGTTTATTATAATAGGGAAGCAGCGTACAGGATCGTTATTTTGGTTTTATCCATAGTTTAAAAAATGTCCACCCTCAAAAAATTCCTATCCTAAAGAATCAATCTTGTGTATAGTAGTAATTTTATTTTTTCTAATAGTGTCTTTTTATTCGATGAAAATAACAGTCATCTTAAATTAATATTTATTTAATATTTTAAAGTCAATAAGGTCATAATAATTTCTTATCGATATTTTATCAATTAATAAAAAAATCTCTTTTAAGTCTTACAAATAATTTTTACTATAATATCAATAATCTATATTAGATTTTGAGAATGACCTTATATTGCCAATAGTTTTGGCGTAAGATAGAGGAATGAAGAATATCATAAATAATACGTCATTCAAATTCCTTCCGTTTAAGAGTTCTAACCTTCTTAATTTAATAATATTTAGGTTACTAAAAATTGGTATTAGAAAGATTTATCCTGCGTACTATATATCTAAGGAATCTATGGTAAGCTCGATTGATATTCGATACTCGATTATAAGTGAGGACGCACAAGAAAACGAACGGAGTCTAACTCTGAAAATCTCTAAAGCATCTTTTAAAAAAGCCTAACATCAAAAGTATTTTAAAAGTGACTTCAGATATGTGAGGTATAAGACTTAATTTTCTATTAAGTATGATACCTATATTATATCCTTATTTATAAAACAAATTTAAGGATATTGAGAATATTGTTATTGGAATAGTTAGAATAATCAATATACCGACCTATATACCGATTTCTACTGAAGCATGTTGAGTGATTTTTTAAAATATTTAAATCCATAGAATATAATACAATTATAATTGTATCAAGTAGCTAACCTGTTTGAGTCATCTTGTCACAATAATAAGGCGATATCACTGTAGGGTACATCTTTCAGTCATCAGTAAAAAACAGTGGTGAAAACATTGAGAGACATCGTTGATATAAATATTAAATAACAAAAGTCCTTATTGTAATGCTTGTGGTATATCAGATAACACATGAATCTCTCTAGATTAATAACCTGAGTTCTATCTATTAAATACGATTCAATTTAGCAAGAACTGATTAACCCATTATTTTTATTTAATTTAGTAACATATTTGTTGATTAATCCTGTCGAAGGCTTTAGAGCAGTCTGTGTACAAGGCATGGAATTGAAATTTGGCCAGAAAGTTAGTAAAAATTAGGAAGTTTAATTCAGTAGAATGGCCAGCAATAAAGCGAAGTTTGTGCGTCAATAAGTTGTGACTAAGGGGGGATAGTCATAACATTGCAGATAAAACTTTCTTAGAAATCTTAAGAATGGTATGTACTTATTATGCTGATAGATCTATAATTAGTCACTTGGAAATTGTCATTAGTTTTACGAAATCCAGCGGTGATGATAACAGTGATAACTTAGTCTAGATATCAGAAACTAAAATAGATATTTCTGCTAAATGTATACGTTAATTACTGGTTCATTGGGAACTGGACAAACTCTCGCTATGTATTTCAGAAAAGTAATACTATATTAAAACTATAAGCTTCTGAAAAAAACATATTTATAATAATATTGTTAATAATTTATTTCTAAATATACAAATACATATAATTTTTTAAGTGAAAAAAATTATGTGCAGTGTAAAATTATATTTTAACATAAAATATTAATATAATGAAAGTAATAGTTTATAATTGAAAGTTAGTATGGGCTTTATTATATAGTTTTTAAATTATTTTCCATATTATGAGCTAAACATTAATTATAAAAAATAAAAAAAATATCGAGAAAGAAATACATCTAAACAATGTATTCGAAAAATAATTAACTCACGTGTTGAAAAATTTGTGAAATTTTTTAGAATATTTTGTGTTTCTATTATCGTATGCTGCAGATTAAACTAATAGTACTTGCCTATTAATTATTTTAATGGTTTACAATTCGTTAAGCGCTTATTTATAAAGTTTTGTGCCTTTTTACTGAATTAACAATCCATTTTATAACAGGCTTTTTGAACAAATTATAAAAGAAAATTAATCTTTTTTTCTTTTTCCAAAAAATCCTTAGAAAAACTTCCTTACCCTAGACACTTCTTTATCATTTAAGTTCGCTCTAAACTTTTAAAAAAACTTTTAAAAACTTATTAACAGTATTATATTTAACCAAAAAAAGCTTTTAAAAGCTCCCGTCTCCCTAAATTAGTGTCGCCGCAAGCCTCGCCAACAATTAACTAATATAAACTATTATAAGACTTTCTTCCGCGATTACCCTGAAGCCAAGCCGTTAGTTTCCTTCTGTAAATCAATTTTCCTTAAAGCCAAGACGTTAACATCGATCAAACTATTCATATTTTAGCTCGAGTAAATCGTTTCATGTTTAAGACGAATTTTCCTAATTAAATAATAACTTCTTAAATTACCCATTTAGGCCCTTGAAAGATGATGAGATGATATTCGAGTTTCAGTATTACCCGGCGTGTAAAATGATTTTGCTTTTATAAATAGGAATTTTAGATAAATATTAATAAAAAAAATTACATTACACAAGAATAACACACAATTTTTTTTAATTTAGTATGTAGGTATGTTAAGTAAAGAAAATAAACAAAAAATATAAAAATGTAATGAGAAATGTTAAAAATTGAAGGTATCACGTTGAAGGACACTAACATCATCTGTCGATAGTTCATCGAAAAGCTGAAGAAGCCGTTGCTGATCTCTTTGTTTTTTGTGTCTGCCATCTAAAATATATAAAAACTAATTAATGAAAAGATCCATTTCCCCATTTACCCACTTATTTTTAACACATTATAAATAATTCCTTATTATAAATAATTCAACCAGAGTGTGTAAAATGGCTTTCGGCTCGTTATATCAAATTGGCAGAAAAAAAATTGACTATTTACAGAAGCGTTTACCTGGAAACGCTGCACCTTCACCAGACAAGAGAGGACATCATTCAAATAAACCACACACCGCTGACTTTAATTGAATTTGATGCTGCAATAAGGGAAAAAGATCAGTTAATAATCTGGTCAGATTCATGTGCAGGCCAGAATAAAAATTTTATGATGATTTGCCTATATCATCTGCTTATTGTTAAAGGATCCTTCAAAATAATTGAACATAAGTTTCCCGAAGTTGGACACTCGTTTTTGGATTCAGATCGCGACTTTGGTCGAATCGAAAAAGTTCTTAGAACACACAGCATAATTTATCTTCCGGGCCAGTGCAGAGAAATTATCAGTAAAGCCAGTAAGAATAACCACGTTGTTTATATGGAGTCACATTTTCGCCTTTTTTCTGATTTAGCCAACCAGCTAAAAGTGGTAAACAGAAAAATAAACACACTTAATGAAAAAGTTCAATTTAGAGATGCAGTAAAATGGATCAAAGTTGAAGGATTTGGTTATTATCTATACAAAGATTCATATAAAGAAGAAGCCCCATTTAAAGAAGTGTGTATAATGAAGCGCCAATTTGAAGCAGACCCCACACAACGACTTCCCCGAGCAGGAAAACTTGGTCAGCTGTCTAAGGAAAAAATTGAAAATATGAAGGAGCAATTGGCATTTGGTAAAGAAGAGTACAGATATTTCTACGAAAATGTCATTGAGAAGGAAGAACTTAAGCTACAAGAAAAAAAAGAAAGAAAAAATAAAACAGTTTTTACAGCAGAATAACATTTTTTTTGTTTGTAGTTTTGTGCTTTTATTTTTTGTGTTGGCAACAAAGAACAATAAAATATTTACTTTTTTTATATTGATAGTTTTTTTAACATAAACTTCAACGCATTTTTAAAATAAACTGGTATATTACTGTTTTCGGTATACATTTCTTGTACTTAGTACCATTATCCATATTCAGTGAGTAAGTAAATTAACAAGTGTCAGCTGAATGAAGGTGACAAGTACAACAAATTTTAGTTAATGTCTGGTTTGACAAAATTACTGTCCTTTTATTAGTTGATTGTTTAAAAGCATTTCTAAACCTTGCAAATATATTTAAAGTATTGTTTCTTACCTATCTTGACTATAGGGGATTGGGCCTTTATCCCTGTTAAGAATATTTTTTTGATTTTTGAATATTGCTAAACTTTCGTATGCATCTAATTTTGTATTGTTATTAACTGGTTTAAGTAATTTTAAGTTATCTATCCTTACAAAGTGACCTATACACTTGACTTTTCAACTCTTCCATATTTCACATGAGCCACATGTTCCTTAAATCTGACATTAATTGATCTTCTGCTTTGTCCTATGTACTTTTTATCACAATTCTTGCAATTAATCTCATAGATCCCAGACTTTTTATTGGTCTTTATTTTATCTTTTGGGTTCCAATGATGTACTCGGACTTAAATATTAATACTTTGATCGATGTTTACGTCTTGACTTTAAGGAAACTTGATTTACAGAAGGAAACTAACAGCTTAGCTTTAATCACTAGGTAATCACTGAAGAAAGTCTTATAAAAGTTTATATTACTTATCTTTTGACGAGGTTTGCAGTGACACTAACTTAGAGAGATGGGAGTTTTAAAAAAATTCTTAATAACTTTTTACAGTTAAAAACCAAACATTTTGAAAAACCAGGGCCACGTCCGTTATATATTTTTTAAATTTAAAATTGACTAAGAAATGCTTTCTTTAAAATATGACACACTATTACGTTACACTCTAAGAAACTGCGTAGTTTAATGATGTTTGATGTAACTGCTATAGTCCATTTCTTAATTCGTAGGAGCACACGAAAGGGTCGATATAAAACGGTCGTAAACCATTGGCGTCCCACTTTTCAAGTACATTAAGACCTGAATGTTTTCATTTGTTGGGTTTATTTAATAGTGCAAGAAATAGGCCAATTTTAGCCATAAATTCTTTGAATTACTTAAGTACCTAATGAACAAGTTCTTTTTAACCCTTATAAGTAGATATTGTCTAGCTAGGTAAATATGGAGGTATAAGTATTATAGGTACCTAAATTGTGCAATCTTAAATGCAAACAGGTTATATTTTATGGTATGTAATGTAGATATATCCTAAAAACTTAATTTATTTTTCAGTATTGTTGCGCATTTGTTGTAAGAATGTCAAAGTTAAGCCCCGTAGTGTGTAAAGGTGTTTTAGTTTTAGATTTTAAAGCAAGGACTATAGTACTAAACGTACATGATGCACTTATGCATCAAATGCCTCTAAGTACTGTTAGAAATCTAGTTTCTACATGTGCCAATATGACAGGCATAAGTAAAGCAACAATTTACAGACTTCTTATTAACAGAAGAAGTGAAAATCGTAAGAACTTGCCTAAGAAGAGTGTAAAGAAAACTGCCGGTAGGAAGCCGATAGCAGTTGATGAGACAGTAAAGCATATCATCAGGAGGACAGTACATTCATTTTATTTTAAGAATGAAATCCCAACTATCGACAAAATTTTGACACTTATAAAAGAAGACGAAAATGTATCAGAAATGGGAAGAAAAAAATTATGGAAAATTTTACACGAATTACATTTTTCTTGACAAAAGCAAAATAGAAAATCTATTTTAATAGATAAAGAAGAAATAGTCTGTTGGAGAAGAAAGTATTTAAGGCAAATTAAGGAGTATCGAAAGGAAGGAAGAAACATTTATTATTCGGATGAAACCTGGCTTAACGAAGGACACACCGTGAGCAAGTGCTGGATAAAAATGTTGGAAGCTCCCGTCAGGCTTTTTTAGAAGGTTTATCGACTGGCTTGAAGTCTCCTTCTGGTAAGGGCCACATATTAATAATTACACATATTGGGAGCTATAAAGAATTTTTAAATGGCGGTCTGTTTGAATTCGAATCGAAGTCAACTAAGGATTACCACGAAGAAATGAACGCTGATGTTTTTGAAGATTATTTTTCCGAAATGATCAAGTCAATTCCCGAAAATTCAATTATTGTTATGGACAATGCCAGCTACCATTCAAGATTAATAGAAAAATTACCATCATCCTGCTGGCGAAAAGGGGAAATAAAAAACTGGCTTACCGAAAAAGAAATACCTTTTGGAGATGACACGGTAAAAGCAGAGCTTCTGACAATAGTTACAGAAAATAAATCAAAATATAAAAGACACGTTGTTGACGAAATGGCAACACAACACAATATAACTGTACTTCGTTTGCCTTCTTACCATAGTGAATTAAATCCTATAGAGTTAATTTGGTCTTAAGTAAAAGGATTTGTTGCTAGAAATAATAAAACCTTTAAATTGAAAGATGTGGATAACGTTACCCAAGAAAACTAGAGCAATGCTGTGAATCATGCTATAAAAGAAGAAGAAAAGATGTGGACCCTCGATAATCTTCTAGAAGAAACTGTCGAACCCTTAGTTATAACAGTGAGAATGTCTGATTCGGATGAAAGCGATGAGAGTAATGAAATGTGTGATTTATAAATTGATTTTTTTTTATATATTTAGTAAATATTTTTATTGTAAGATATGTAAATATGGTTAATAAATTAAAAGATCCTTATATTTATGTACCTTTCTTATAAATGATAAGATATGTTTGGAAAGTTGCATTTTTTATTGGTTGGTATCAAAAAATGAAATTTTACAACAATTTTTTAAACATTTAAAAAACAATCAAATTGCGGTATTAATCAAATTTTTATATTTCATTTTATTTGCCATAGTTTTATAATAAGGCTCGCTTTTAAGAAATATTTCTTGTTATAATTATAATTTAATAAATATAGGTTATACCTACCAACCATACTTTTTCTAAAAATCTATATCTAATAGATAATAGATAAAATCCAACATTATTTATAATTTTTTCATAACAGATAATTATTTAACTTAAAAATTAAAATCAATATCCATAGTCGGGACGACACTGGCAACCCGTTTGTCATAAAAATGAACTAGAAAACAATTTTTCCGAATTTTACGACCTATTGTATTTGAGACCAATCAGGACTTAAAATTGGTAAAAACAGCCTGGTTTATCATTTTCTTACATGTAGAAAAATGGAAGACTCACCCTATATTTATGCATAAATAATGAGGCACTGTGCCCTCACCAAAAAGGAAATAGAGTATAGCGTGTGTAATTTTTGCGAGAAATTATAAATTAAATGTCAAATAAAGCAGATTTAGTTTTTCCTTCCTATTGCGCAAAATAACTTTTCTACATTACAAAGCTAAATCCAACAATAATTTTTAACTATTGAAACTAAATCTAACACACAAAAGACCGTATTGAACCAGCTCGATATTTTTCTGGAACAAGCGGTTTTTTCCACTTTTTTAGAGGCCCCAATAAGTCTTGCCAAAGAAAATCTCCGGTCCCGTTAGTTTTTATTTTCTACGAAAACTTTTTCCGCTATAAATTCTCATTCTTCTTGGAGCGGCGGCGGGTGCATCGGCAGTTCCATACTTTGAATTGATTTTTCTTCGTCCAGGAACGGAACGAGTTTTATTACTATCTATAAACGGAAATGAACCGAAGGTTCGTTCGTGTACTCTATTATACCGGTTTATATAATGGCCCTGTTTATTGCTTTATGTTCGGCTTTTTATATTGGGTAATACTGCATGGTATTATTCGGATTTTTATTTTAAGAAAGCAATGGGTTTTAAATCAAGATCTGTTCTATTATGTAAAATATGAAATCACAAAACAGTTTTACCACTTATAGTAGCGGAATTTTGAATGCTAAATTTGCAGTTACTGAAGCGTCATGAGGACCTATTGGATTTAGAAGATTAGTAAGTATGTACAAATACATGAGGTATATTATATAGGGTGTCCGAAAGTCATAGAACATAGAATAACAGTAGATTCCTTATGTCAAAATAATATGATTGAGGTCAACTTGCCTTATCTTAACTTTAATAGTAACTGAAATACAGGGTGTCAAAGTATTATTTGATTTATCGTTTTTTTCTCATAAGTTCTGAACCAAATGACTATACTGACATGAAACTTAGAACATTCGAAACGAGTCTTTTAAAAAGAAAAGGAAAATTTCGTATAAAGTTTTGGTGTTTTCGGTAGATGGCTTTAACTTGTTTTCAGCCCCATATATCTGTTTAAAAAGTATCAAAATAAATTTCTTTTTTCATTTTACACAAAAAATTTATGCTTTGTTAAAGTCGCTAGGAGCAACTATTTTAAATATTTAAAAAAATATAAAAAAGTGTAATCGTTTTAAGTAACGCCTAGGCATAATTTGTTTACCAATTTGGAGATCGAAATATTTCCAGATAGACAACAACCAAACCATAAATTATTCCAAAGAATTTATAGTCGACTAGGAGAAACTGGATCATTTCGATTAAGCTTTTATTTATTATTAATAAGTAATTAATTTTTCTTTTATCGAAAAAAATGGAAAATTTTACAAATGCGAAATTGTCAGATATGCATATCATATATGGCCGAAGTAATGGAAATGGTCGGTAAGCTCGAAGTACTCCATCACACAATATTTGCTCGTCTTCACCAACGTTTGCGTGAAAATGGTACGTTTAAGAAACAAACGGCTGACTGCGGGCGCCTTCGACAAGTACGAACGGTGTAACTAGAAGAAACAGTTCTAGAGTTAATTGCGGAGTCATCTGAAACAAGTACTCGAAAAATTACCAACATATTAAATGTAAGCAACTTCACTGTATTTGAAATCCTTAAAGAAACTCATTTGTATCAATTTCATATTCAACGTGTGCAAGCTCTCCTACTTAGAGATTTTTTTCAGCGTCTATTTTTTTGCCAATGGATTCTTCATCAAATCGCTCAAATTTCTAATTTTTTAAATGATACTTTGTTTACTGACGAGGCTACTTTTGGAAGACATTGCATACAAAATTTCCATAATAATCACTTATGGGCTGAGGAGAATCCACATAGAATCTTTGAGCCTCATTTTCAGCATCAGTTTTCAGTAAATGTATGGCTTGGATTAATTGACGATCATTTAATCGGCCCATATTACCTCCCACAACGTCTAACAGGAGAATCTTACCTTTATTTCCTATAGGAAGAGTTAACTATTATTTTTGAAGAAATTCCTCTACAGCTGAGGCAACATTTATGGTGCACCAGCCCATTTTAGTATCAATGTACGTAATCACTTAGATACAGTATTTCCAAATCGTTGGATAGGTAGGGAAGGTACAAAATATTGGCCTGCTTGATTGCCAGATTTAAATCCTCTAGATTTTTGCATTTCGGGTTTTCTTAAGTCATTAGTTTATTTCACTCTCGTCGAAAATGTTGATGACCCGAGGAATCGAATTATAGCCGGCTGTAAGAAAATAAGAAATACATTAGGAATATTTGCGCGAATACGAGAATCAATGAGGCGAAGACTTGACTCTTTTGAAAGTCTGAGGAAGGTCATTTTAAACACTTGTTGTAGCTTTACGCCTATTTAAAATTTTAGTATTGTTATTTTTCTGGTTTAATGTTGTTGTATTAGATAGTTCTTGATAATGTATTAAAGAAATGAAAAATACGCTTCAAGACGTTTTTTTTGCATAAAACCGGCGCCACATACAGAAAAAAGGTGAGAGAGGTTTTTTGTCACAAATTAAAGGAGGAATTTAAAAATTATTTTTAATTTAAAATATCTCAGTGGCGTACACTTTTTTTTTAAATGAGATGATAAAATTGATACTAAAACAGCCTGTTCTGGGCCGCCAAAAAAATATTTCCCAAGAACAGGAAGAAGAAATTTTAGTCCCTGTTTCACGGTGCTCTTTCAACAAATCAACCAAGCTGTTGTCTAAGACTCTTTCGATGTCTGCATCTTCTAGTCCACCAGGAATGCGCTTCAAAACTTGAAAAATTTACAGGATGCAAACCAGTTGTCCTGATGTGATATTCTCTGCTACATTTTGACTTACCCCTTTCCACAAGCTGTCCAGTAGGTTCGGAAATTGTTCTTTCGGGATACAGCCTTGGAACCGCGACTCCTTTCTCCACTGATCGAGAATTCTCTTCATTTTCTTTTCATAGGCGCAAATACGGCCACATCAAGGGGCTGCATTAAATGCGTGGCATTGGCTGGGAAGGGAGTTATGTAGATGTTATTTGTACCACATGCCTCTATCACCTGTGGTGAAAAGTGGCTTGCCAGGTTGTCACCAACGAGAATCATCTGGTCGTTATTTTCTCTGGTGGATTCGACGTGAGGCAGGAAAAGCAGGAAAACCACTTTTCGAATAAGTTCATGTTCAAGATTCAAAGCTTTATATACAACCATTGGTGGTAAAAGTCCCCATTGGCATTTCCACAAACCATTAAACTGATCGTAGCCCGGGAATGCTCCTGAACTCATTCCACTCTCTTCGTGTGCCTTGGCACTACCACCTTCCTGGACCCACGATCATCTGTAACGTTGGTTTCATCATACTTATACAAATTTGAGCTTTTCACTTCTCTAATTGCTAAGTCAATATTATTAAAGAAATTTAAAACTTCATTACGATCCTCTGATGCTCTGGATCTCGTTATGTTTGAAGTCATTCTAACGCTTAAATAGTTCCTTTTTATAAATAATTGTAAAAAATCAGGTCCAGGGAAGTTATTTTTGAATATTCGAACATTTTTTCCTTGTTTGTCCAAGAATTTTTTTATTACGTCACGAATATCAACTTTTGTGAGAGGAAATCCCCAATTTGCTACAACACCCAATGTCTTTGAAATAATAGCCTCTTCTTGATCACTTAAAACCTTTGGACGACCAACTGATTTCGAGTGTGCACCAAGAAGTCTTCAACCTAACGTGGTCCTTTCTACTTTGAAAATGTCGGCTGCTAATTTCCTCGACATACCCGCATTTACTGCATCTACCGCAAGGCGTTCTCTGAGTAATTCCGGTAGTTTCTTGCTCCCGGAGTTTTTTTGTACGTACGAACCATTTTTATACTTTATTTACCTGTAACAACAGAAAGCCGGCGATAAAACACAAAATAACATAACCTAAGAAAAAAAGGAAACAAAAATACACGTGGTGTGCAAGTTACTCCGGGGTGGGCAAGTAGCCTCACATTACGGTAAACATTTCTTATGTAATATTAAAAAAGGAAATTATTTTGTTACTTTTTAAACCAATATATGGAGCTGCAAAAAAGTTAGGGGATTTAAAAAAGGAAAAACTAACGCAACGAGCGCCCTCTACCGAAAAAACGAAAACTTTATACGAAATTTTATTTTTCTTTTTAAAAGACTCGTATGTTCTAAATTTCATGTCAGTATGTCATTTGGTTCAGGACCTATGAGAAAAAAACGATAAATCAAATAATACTTTGACACCCAGTATTTCAGTTACTATTAAGGTTAGAATAAGGCAAGTTGACCTCAATCACATTATTTTGATGTAAGGAAGCTACTGTTGTTCTATGTCCCATTACTTTCGGGACACTCTATATTCATCTGACAAGTGGTGAGCGGAACGTTATCGTAAAAAGAGGTAGGAAAAAGAAAAGAAAAAAAAGTTATACGAGCGTGTCAGATATTCAGAGGGGACGTTAAGTGAACTCAAAAAAGTGTCATATTCAAATGTCTGACGATTTGGGCGGGACTAGAAGTCATGACCTATTTTTGAAGGTGTAAAAAAATGCGACCTTGAAATACTCGAACGCGTCAGATTTTTATACAGATGGTTCAACTTGATGTTTTGGTCATCCTAAACGATAATCATTGTTAATTACTTAACTAGAATTTTTTTTTATTACTGGATGTAATTAAACAATATACAGTTATTTATATAATTTTATCATTTACTGACAAAAGCTAGAACTTGATTTTTATCCTCACTGGATTTCTCTACGAAATTGGTTTAAACTTGGTAAATCTCTTCGTCATCTCGTGTTTCTCTAGATTTTTGGGAAAATTTTATATTTTCTCACATGGGACTTACTTGTAGCTAGCCTCCTTGCTAGAACCAATCTGCACATATTTTGCCTTAACATTTGTTATCCCTACTGTAGTCTGAGTATGTGACATTGGTGGTGTTGCTTTTGATGCGTCAAAGCCTAATGAGCTTGCGTTACAGAATTTACTTTTTGGCCGTCTATCACAGTATTTTGCGGCCACATCGTAACGTATCTTTTAACAATTTTAAGTAGTTTTTATATTTCACCCTTACTTTAAAATCTTAGTTTGAGCTGTCCCCATTGTTTAGTATTGGAAAACATCGAATAAATTTAGTAGTTAAAAGTTTTTCTTTTCGTAGTTTGCAAGCCTCTTGGGTATCAGGTGATCGAATCTTGTATGCTAGCACCTGATGCCACTCTTCTTTTATGATGGGTTTGCCGAGTGACGGAGTATTTTTTTGGGAGAGTGTTTTTTGATATGTCTTTTTTATCTGAAGGTTGGTTTGATTTTAGATACACTTTTTAAGTGAAGGGCTAATACTAATTTGGGGCTTATCTGAAGCAACTATTATCCCAATTAACAATTTTTCGATGCGACAACGTTGCAAATTACATCGCAACGTTGCATTGTTACGTTGTCTTAAGCGTAGAGACAACCCCGTTTTACACCAATTTGAAAGAGATTTTTTTGGTTGTCTCAGCGTTACGCAGTGACAACCCGTTAACTTTTTAACCGTTTTTACAACGTTTTTAGAGTTACTGATTTTTGGACGGAAGGACGTCGTAATGACTGAAAAATTAATTACTTTTTTAACAATAAACTAATAGATAACGCCAGTAGGGAGCTACTCCAAAAATACAACATTTTTAATCCATCTTTTGAACAGTCATTAATATTTGTTTTTTATGTAGTTTAATATAGTGAATTATACGGGTAAAATACCCATTTTGAAAGATTGACAAGCACTTAATTTATAAACGGAACATAGTTTACTGTAAAAAAATGTTATTTTAGCCCTAAATAACACGCGCGCCATGAATTTATAGCGGATTTCGAAAAAAAAAGTAATTTCTTTTATTGGTTACATAAGAAACCCGCTGTCATGTCGTTGTCCCTGGTTAGCCTAAAGCAAGAGGAAGAACAGATGGTCCTAACCTAAAATTTTAAAACTTCAATTATTGTTTGCAGTTTGTTGCACGTATGCAGCACGTTCTTTATAAACTTTAATAAACAAAAACTTTAAATTTTATAAAAAAAACCATAAGCTCTTCAAAAAATATAAACTCAGAATGCAATGTTAACATTACATTCTGAGTTCTCATTGCTGTTGCTGCTATATAAATCCTAAAAAATTTGTAAAATTTACCATTGTTTTCAAACTGATTGTTTAAAGAAAAGCTATAAACTAGGATATAGGAACCATGAAGGAATGATAGGAAACCATTTACATAAAGTAAACCCAGTATTTTAAACATTAAATATGTAAAATTTAATACAACCTTTTCACTGCTATCTTCCGCCACTTCCATTGATTCTACATAATCCAAATCAACTTTAGGTAAGCTAGTTGTAGGCATTTTGCTTCCATTGCAAGTTTTTTTTTGCGTCTGTAGTAAGTTGCAGAATATTTAAAGTATTTATATCTCTTAATTTTTTAAAGCAAAACGAAAATAATAAATCTCAATTATTCCAAGCAAAAAATTAATTATAAAACTAAAAATATAGATTAAGTAGGTTATGTTGAATTGAATACTTTTTCTTTCTCTTATTTCCTCTAGCTTTGTTTTTCATCTTCTTCCTAAAACTCTTAACATGTCAAAAAGCTCCCTCTACAGCGAACACACAGAAAATGCTCAACACAGACGATCAACTAACGATGAGGAAACGTTATTCTTACTGGGTTTTTGATTCGAAAAATTGTACACGTCTGCACGTCGTTGTTTTAAGTGTAAATTACTACTGCTACCATCTATAGTACAAAAATATGTTGTGAAAATAAGAGTAATATCAACTTAGGTGACTGCAAATTGTTACTTGAGTACGGTCTGTACCATTTAGTTTACAGTTTTAAACAGATCACTCAATTTCTGTAATACGTCTATCTTTGGACCTTAATAGAGAACCAATACTCATTAAATTTAAATAAAAAATTTAAAAAAAAACATACCTTTGAGGTTCTTTTAATTTAAAGCTATGGAAAAAATAGACAAGTATTTCAATTAAAAAGCCTTACTTCCAAGTAAATCTAACTCTATTACTATAAAATGTTCTTTCTCTTTTAGATAAATCCAGAAATATTTCCAAAACAACTGGAATTCCTGGATCTCAGCCGCAACGAAATCCAGGGCCTGAACGAAACCACTATCGCGTACCTGGAGGGATTAAAAAGGGTTAACCTACAGGAAAACCCTTGGAGGTGCCAACTGTGCCACATAACAGACTTATTTTTCCGTGTGAATAAATCGGACTTATTTAAAAATGCAACTTGTGCCTTGCCCCGTGTTCTAACCGGTAAAAAAGTAGCGAATTTAATATTAGATGAGATCCCCCCGTGCGACTACGACGGTGACACTAACGATAAAGAATTAAGTTATCGAGGCCTAATCATAGGACTGATCTCTATAGTGTCATTGGGGGTGTTTTCGATTATTTTCGTGGTGTTTTCTTGCGTGCAACGACATCGAAGAACGGCCGAATTAAGCGCGAAACGGACCGAAGCCGAATCGAATCACGTTACGGTCGACCAAACGACCAGTTTATTCAATAAAGAGCAAATAAGTTTTCAATTTTCGTTGGATTTAATGGAAAGAAAACTGTCCGTGTCCACCATCGATGAAATTAAAAAAGATGAAAGGATTGCGAATGGGTCGGTCGTTACCGGTCTTTGAGTCCTTACATGTTGTTGGTTTTTTTCTTTTATACATTTAGTTCCTATATTTGTTTTTTTAGTTTCGAGCCAGTACTTGAAATATGTGATTTAAGTTTAGTTGATACAGAGTATTCCGAAACCTCAAAGAATAAAGTTTTTTAACTAGAATAATAAAAAAAATTAGCTCTACAGGGTGTCCAATATGTTAACAATATCATATAATCTTAGGACATTGAATACACTAGAATAAACATTGGCTGTTTTGGATTGAGCGCAACATCTTTACAGGTGGCACTTGAATCAACGTTGTTGATGAGACGGCACAATGTCATAATTGAAAAAAAGTTTGTTTCTGTTTCTTAACGTCGTATTTTACGTCGATCTTAACCTTCAGTTCAACGTTAAATGGATGTATTATTGATTTTAAATGATCGACATATACATAATGTTTCAATTTTGACCTATCACCATTTTGTTCTTGGTAAATATAGTTTTAGTAAGGTTTTTAAATTGAAGCAAAGTTACGCCTGCGCTACAGTAAGTCTCAGTTTGAGTATAGAAAATTGTGCAACTAATTAAGTTACTTCACTCTAATCAAACGGTTTTTTAATTACTATATTATTGTTATCTAAGAATAGATAATTGTTTCTTTTAAGAATTCAAGTCTGCATGCAACATTTTTCTCCCAGAAATTGCGTTTATTATCATGTTTTTTTTATAGTGTGTATTCACCATTTATTTTTGGTGCAGAAACGTCTACTTTGCCAGTCGACTTTTCGTTAACGTTGATTCAGTCCCTTGCTGCTTGGGATGTTGCCAGTATGTACTCAATTTTAACACAAGAAAATAAAGTGATAATTAGCTGAAACTGAATTGCATTCACTAACCACTAAAAATAATAAATATTTTTAATTTGGATTCTGTAAATCGCCAAATTTACACACAGTGTTCCACACGTTGTTTACGTTTGGCTGGTGTACCTTTCATATAGTATTAGTAGTATTAAAAGGATATTTTGAGTGATTTCACTGCGTCCTTTTAATTAATAATAGAACTAAAAACTTCCTTTTTTGCTAAAAAATTCTGTGGTTCACATATATTGGAAAAAAATCGTTCACAGGCAAGTTAAGTGTCATCTTTATAGGTTATATTACGAGTATAAAAGATCACATATTTGTCAAGTATTTATTGAGTATTGGATAACAAAATTAAACTTTTTCTCCTAATTTTTTAGGAAAATATTAATACAAATGTATATTTATTTAACTGAATTTACATTTTAATTCTTCAAACCAGTAAGCGCCACAAAAATAATGTGTGTGAAGCATAGATAAGGGATAACTATGCTGTGAAGCAGTGAAGTTAATATCCAATCGATATCGATATCCAGCAGCTAAATCTAGAACGCAGCATATGTCCCTTGTCAGGCACCTCTTTATAGTCCGCGCCTGCTGTTATTTAATCGATATAATGCCCGTAGATGTTATAAAATATAAACAACTATAACTACTAAAGGCTATGGAAAAAACTTTTCCTTTGGGAGCTATAGCCGTTTATATTTTTTCAAATCTAATAATTTAATAATTTTTTACCAAAAACTTTCATTTGTAGAGGTTTGCAACCATCTCAATTGGTTTGTATATTTATTATATAGTGTTGTTTTTTTTTGTGACTGAAAAATCTTTTATGCTTCTTGCTAATTGAGTTGGATCTGGTGTCAAATAAAACTCAGGTTTTTGGTTTTAATACTGCCGACGTTTCAGTCTATAGATCATCCTCATGTTAATACCAGCAGTATCACTCGACAACCAGATTTAAAGACAGCAGAATTTGATTGTAGTTGGGTCATTAGTTGGTTTTACTTCTTTTGGACTAAGGCAAAAAGACCATTGCATGTTGTAAGCATCTTTGAGATGTAAGCATCTTTGAGAAAAGATGTTACTTTTTATCGCCCCGAAGATGGCCTAATATAGATTGTATATAAAGTGATTAGGACTTCAAATCCTTTAGGACTTTATAGGAATAAGAGCCCTTTTCGTTTCTTTAACATTTGACTTTTGAATAAATTTTTACAGAGAAACCTTTGGAGAGGTTTGTAACCACCACAAATCAATTTAGTTATTAATTGTTATTATCTGGACAAAAATTAATAATTTTTTTTTGGGAATTATAAGAGATACGGGCATTATACCAACAGCGGGTGTGGACTATCAGTCGCATCTGCCTGTCAAGTAGATCTTGCGTGCATAGATGGAATGACATGGGCCAGTTTGGAAGAGTATTTATTGTAATGATATCAATAAAATAGAATTAAGTCCGCCATTTTCCTTCAATGCGCCAAACTGTCCAAGCTTCTAGTTAAGTCTGAATCTCCTATAGGTTGTATCTTTCTTTTCTGGCAGAGGTAGCCTTCTTTATAAATACAGCAACCTGAGTCTAACCTAACTGAGCTACGTTAAACTCCAATTACACTCACCCCACTCTAAAATGATATTAAGTTCGGCAATAATAGTTGTTTATCTGGCTTCTATGACTGTGGGTGACGGCTGAAGTCCTCTACTAGAAGGAAGACGCTAATGTACTATCACCAGAAAAGCTGTAAGGGACGAGCAGTTTTGTCGAGAAGGTCGTTGATATATAACAGGAAGAGGGAGTAACCCTAAGATTACAGTTTAAATTGGAAGTTTTGATTCGAGACGTTATCGAATGACTTTGCAATATCCAGAGCTATTGCACGGGATTCACGATATTTCTCAATAGTCTTATTCCAAATATGCGTGACATAAGCGAGTAGACCTGTTTTTGAAAATCATACTTACGGCCACTGATGATGTTGGTGGAGTCTAAGTACTTCAAAATTGGCTAGTTGATACGTTTCTACATAACCTAAGCGATTGCCAGGAGTAAATCAATCGGACGGCACCGTTTTTTTAAATCATTTTTTGCGTATCGGTTGAATTCGAGCAAGTTTCCAGTCATCAGGGAAGAGACCACTTGCGTATGAGAGAGAAAACAGTTTGCACAACGATAATATCAGCACCACCGCATATTTTTTTAATACTATTGGCAGTATTCCATCAGGGCCTTGTTAGTATTAAAGCCTTTCAGAAGTTTTTCAATATCTCTATAACAGAAGACTGTCTCTGGCATCGAAGAAACCTTGTTGGCAAAGTGGGTGATATTTTGCATTGTAAGTCTACAGTAGAGTTTGATGCGAACATCTGCAAGTCTGCCTTTTTCATTGCAGTTATTGCAATAGAATCATCTTCCCTACTCAATCGTAAAATTTCTGACCTGCAGAAACCTTCACCAACTGCTTTTGCTACAGACCAGAGAACTCTTATTATATTTTTCTTTGCAGGTGTCGATAATCTGTTTATACGTATTATTAAAGGTAATAAAGTTGACACGATTTGCAGTGCTTCAGTCTAGGCGCCATTTGTGAAAAGCACCATTTTTATTGTTGACTACCTAGGAGCAACTTTTATCGAACTTCCGTTTGCTATCTGAAGAGCATTTCAAAAGTCTTAAATCACGTTGATCACATCGTTAATCCTAAAAAAGACATAATTCCAAAGAAACCAAGAAAGGAACTGTTTCAATCGTCTCCACTTGGCTGATCTGTAAAGCCAAACTCTAAGCGGCATGGGTGGATCCTGAGTTTTAATTTCTGGTTCACATGTTGCGGTTATTAATTTGTGATCAAATGTTCCTAGTGGTGCATGTACTATAATTAAGTACGAGTCAAGATCCGTCACGAAAAATCACGTGCAATTATACTATCGGGGATATTAGTTAGCTCCCGTTTAAGCTGAGTAAGGCCATGACTAACCGCAAAGTCCCCTGCTTACTGTTCCTCATTATGAGTCCAGTAGAATACAATTTCGCACTTAAAGGATTTGCTTGCAGATCATCGATTTTACCAGCAACGTCAGTAAAAAGCCTTCAATCGCTCGGTGGTCTGTGAAGAAAGCAGAATTACACTCATCGGCAAAAGTGTTGCATCTCCACTATTTTATAAAATTAAAATTAATTAGCAATATTGCAACTAGGCATTTGGAATTGTTAAGGAATTTCTATAAAAAGAGTTACCAATTCCAATTATAACTATACAATTACGTTTTAAGAGTGCCACTATTAAATCACCAACAAAGACAAGGGCATCTTCAATGCGCTAGAGAACATCAAGCCCAGTTGTTGCCACAGTAGAGATACGTCATTTTTACCGACGAAACAAGAATTGATTTAATTATCGACGATTACCGTTAGAGAGTTTGGATGGAGATAGGAAGACAGCATCATCTTAATACTGCTCTTGAAGTAACTAGTAGCTCCATATCAAGGCGGTAGTGAAATTTTGCAATAAAAAAACACAACTCATTTACGTTTCACAAACAACGAACGCACATTTTTACTTTGAAAATGTTATTTATCCATTAAGGCAAGAGATTGGCATCAATTCTGTCTCTATGGACGATAACGCCCGCCAAATAGCACTAAATGAAGCTAAAATTACCATATTAGATTGGCCTTAATGTCTATGTCATAATAAAAAATAATACGGGGTGTAAGACTTTTGCCGGTGAGTGTCCTTTGTGGACCTTTCGGTACTATTTCGAACCACATAACATCGAACCCTGGGTGTTACATAGCTTCTTCCCGTTGGCAAGATATGTCGCTTCTAATGAAGACGGTGAGTTCGATCGAAGATATAGCATATGAACTTTGGTTGTTTCCGATTTCACATTTGTTTTTGCTACAGCTATAACGTGAAGTCTAATTGTTTGCAGATGTTGGTGCACGGCATTTATCTTCGTGTTTATACCTTTTATATTATATAGATCCTCTTAAATGTTTCACGCCTAATGGACCTTCCAGATCAGTCTCCACCTAGAGATCCAACCGCGAGGCTATTTTAACTCCGAAATATTTTGATCCAGAAGGCGACATCATGCAATTTTTTTTCTTGGACTCTCACTGGACGATGCACGTAGCTCACATCTATCATACATGACTTAACATCGAATATCCTATCTATATCTTACATCAAAACCTTATAAACATTTTTTTTTCTAAAAGAATACTTAAATTTGTGGCAAAATGTTAGATTTTTTCTAAGTAATTTAAAAAAAACATATTTTAAATTTATACCACTATCTCAGTGAATATTAACTTTTACATAAAGGTAGGTTTGGTGAAGTTATAATATTTTTACAAAAAGATGTTTCCAAGTATCTTTTAATTAGCGGACACCCTGTATACATATACTTAAAAAAAATATATATTTTTCGTGGGATAATTGCTCTATAAATCTCCCGGTAGAGATTCTGAATTCTCTGTATAATAAATTCATAACGTAATGCATTTTACAGAAGTATGATTTTTTCTTGCTTGAAGAAGCAGCTGAAACTCACATATGAAAAGCTCACTTTCTTAGGAGTTTTTTTTTCCCACAACGACCCCATACGTACCTGATGTTATTCACTGTTTTTCTTTCTGTTATATTTTTTTTTCGTTTCTTGAAAAAAAAAGGCTTTTTTATTTTATTTACTTCCTGCATTATGGATAACATTAGAACTTTGCTCCATGTCGAATCGCACAGTCTATATTGTCCCTCTAAAATTTTAATTGAATGAAAAAAGATAGCACTGTTAAATAATAGCATTCTTTATTGCGCAGAATCCTAACTACGTTTTTAAAGATTTGTTGCCATCTATTTTCTAAATGACCAGAGAAGATACTTTGTGAATTTTCAGTGGTGGTTGTAAGAGAATTTGTAATGAAAACTTATTCGGTTTTGTACGTAAAATTGTTTCTTTTAAAAACAATATTAAAATTACATTTATGCAAAATCTGAACCTCTAATCTAATGAAAAAATGTAAAGTTTTTCTTAATTTGGTCAGCAGTTTATATGGCTCACATTTATTACAAATATTCTTTAGGAAAATTACGTTACCTTAAACCTTACATACAACTTCCTTTCTCCAAAATAAAGAATAGTACTTATGAGCAGCGCATAAACGAATTAATACTTCTTTAAAATTCTTATACTAGGCTAGAGTATTTTAAAGAAAAAATATTTTTTATTAAACTCTAAAGGGGTTATTAATTTTCCACAGGATAATATTCGTAAGATACTCATTTGCTAAGAATATTAAATATTTTAATGAATGTTATCCTAACTATGATTCTAAATACCTTATTTAATTAAAATCTATTAACTTTTCTTGCATAACCTAATTGGATATGATCTCAACTTTTTTATTGTGTACGGGACAATTTTGTTTTTGATGTATTGAAGATCATTTTGAACATATCTTAGATAAGACGTGATTAACCTTAATTATTGTAAATTTCTAACGTGTTGCTAACTTTATAGTCTTAATAAAAATTGTATAATTTTTTATATAACGTTGTATTATTTTACCAGTTCCGGTTTTATCGATAGATTTATTACCACAATACGGAGAGAGTTTTATTATCCCTAACAGCGGAGCTGTTTTACTTTGTACCCATTTTATATCCAGTTTTATTTGTTATGTCTGTTAGATGCAGTGGCACATATATCGATTATATGCAGGTGCAAATAATGGGAATATATGAGAATGCACGAATTGGGAACGTTTTATATTTTTATTCCTGTCACTGCTCTGTCTTATAAGGTTTTTTTTTGGTTAATCTAATATTTTGCAAATCAGGTATATAGAAAATATTTAAGGATTTAGGATTTTTTATATTTTCAAATACTGGGTTCAAGTCCATAAATTATTTTTAAAAATGTATTTGCGTTGTATGGCAGAATATTCGTAAGAAACTGCGGAACATAGTGATGCATCAATTTGTTCTAGCTGAACTAAAAAGACGTAAATATTCAGTGATTTAAAATGGGGATGGAACTAGCAAAAATATCGTTTTTCCTTTATCTGCTAGAAAGATTTATCCTCGCATTAACTTTAAAAATTCATCAAATTATAACGAATATAAATTCTGTTTTAGCCGCTTTTCAATAAAATATTTATTACGGTGGTAATGTGTTAGTCTTGACTCCCGTATTTTGCAGAGATGGTATTGATCTCAATTTTAGCAAATTATGTGAATATTCATTAAAACTAAGCATTTAAATAAGTTTTTCCATTAGTAAGTAATTTATTTATCTTACAATCACTAATGTGATTGTAAACTAGATGCAGTTTAAAAATAAATAAATAGTAATTAAAATAGAAACACTATCTATCTCTTTAAAAATTCCGTATCTGCCACAATGCCTGTAGCAACGCAACAATCGAAAATGCATGAACGTGGTTCATAATGAATCAAGGCACGTTGAACAAACCTTTACTTCTTCAAATTAGCTTGTAAACTTTCAACTAACGATACGAAGTTACTTTTATGTCCTCCAATACATGGCTGAAATAGCCAATTGAAATTTAAATTTTAAATAGATACTCACAGCGGCTTGTAATCGATTTGACAGGCCAAGTTTTAATTAAAATCCTTTAGACGTTTCTAATTGAATTAAATAAATTAGTCGGTAAAATAATGATAAAAGTTGTAATGTAGGCTATTTTTTTTCATGTAGGCTAACAATTTAAATAATAGTCAGAAAGATCAACCTTTAACTACTGACATGGAGTCTAGCAGACTCCGCGACATAGATTTCTTACTGTTACTCCCACCACAAATTTTTCTAGCGTCTGCCGCGCCAAGTACCTTCCGCATTTTTAGTTGCCTGCAGCGTGTTAAAGTGGCTGTATCTTGGAATTTTTTTTGCTCAAGTTATACGCACCTGGGAGTCTGGTAGACTCCGTGTCAGTGTTTACGTTAGTAATATTTTTATTATTATTCTATTATCATAGCTAGTTCAAAGCCTGGCACATCCAAACAAGTCAGTGTTCTTGACTCAAACTTTGAAGAAATCGCTAGAAAGTGGTATGAAAATCTATACAGTGATAATAGTGACATTGAACCCGAAGAAAATTAGTACATTGAGAGCGAGCATGAATCA
This sequence comes from Anthonomus grandis grandis, assembly GCF_022605725.1. Taxonomy (NCBI): domain Eukaryota; kingdom Metazoa; phylum Arthropoda; class Insecta; order Coleoptera; family Curculionidae; genus Anthonomus; species Anthonomus grandis. Next base: position 13,005,649 of record NC_065558.1, read on the forward strand.
GCAAGCGAACAAGAGCTTAGTGATGATGACTCTAATTATGAACACCATAATGAAACTCAAAAGATGGATGTTTCTAACAGTGATAGTGATAGTAAAAATAGTAGTGATAAAAAACTAGACAGTGACCATTTATGTAACAGAAATGGAGAAAAAAGAAAAAATACTTCTATGGAAAAAATAGATTCAAATGGAGTACAAATGAACCCACAAGAAATGTACGTACTTTAGCGCATAATATTGTACGTTTAACAGCGGTACGTGTTGTTGTAGGTGATAACACTAATCCAAAGGCATTTTTCAGTCAATTGTTTTCTGCCCAGATGTTTGAACTGATTTTAAAGTTGACAAACAAAAAATTAGCTTCCATGCGAACAAAATATAAACGGCAAAATAAACCAGAGCTTGTAGACATTGGCATAAGGGAATTAGAGGCGCTTTTGGGTTTATTGTTATACACTGCGATTTTCAAATCCAACGATGAAGACGTTAGAAGAATTTTTGGGACTGATGGTATAGACAGGGATGTCTTTCGAGCAGTAATGTCTAAAGAGCGTTTTCTCATACTATTAACAGCTTTACGATTCGACGATTCAGATGACAGAGAAGAACGACAGAAGGAAAATCCAGTAGCTGTCATAAGTGAATTATTTGACTTATTCATTGAAAATGCCAGAAACTCCTATACGATAGATGCGAATGCTTGCATAGATGAAATGTTGGTGGGATTTCGAGGCATATGTAGATTCAAGATGTACATTTTCTCTAAACCAGAAAAGTATGGCATAAAAATAATGGCACTAACAGATGCAAGAACCCAATATTTATACAACGCCTATATTTATGCAGGCAAAGATAGTGACGGTCGTGGATTGACGAATGAAGAGAAAAAACTTTGTAAACCAACTCAGTTAGTCATAAGGCTCGCTTGAAATGTTTGTACAATTCCAATAGGAATATAACTGCTGACAACTGGTTTTCGTCTGTAGAACTTCCGAACACCTATTTGCAAATAATTTGACATTTGTGGAGACCCTTAGAAAAAATAAAAAGGAGATTTCTTCTGAACTTCTTCCTAGAAAAGATCGCAAGCAAGGTGATACGCTTTACGGATTTACAAAAAATATGACTATCGTTTCACGTACTCCTAAAAAAGATAAAGCAGTTATAATTTTATCAACTATGCACCATTGTGAAGCAACTGATGAAGCAACAGGAAAGACTGAAATAAATGCCTTTTATAACTGTACGAAAGGAGGAGTTGATGCCATGGATGAGAAATGTGCTAAATATACGAGTAGTCGCTGAACTCGACGATGGCCATTGGCAATTTTTTATAAAATTGTCGATATTTGCAGTGTAAACTCTTTTATAATGTATGCTTCCTTTCCTAATAATGATATGTCCCGTTTCACTTTCATTAAAACCTTAGCATCTCCGTTGATTCAGAATCATACGAGAGATCGATTAGAAAATTCGGATGTTAATTATTGACGTTACAGTTAGATGTTAATGTTATGTTAACAGAGATATAAAAGGTCTAATTCGTCGAATTTTGAGTATGCTGGAGCCTCCAGTTCAGGAAGAACGCCTACAAACCAGGAAATACTGCTATATTTGTCCTTCCTGATTAAGAAGAAAGACTGTATACACCTGTATAACATGCAAAAAGCCCATATGCCTTCAGTGTTCACGTAAATGTTGCATAAATTGTTGTCACGGTCTAAAACATTAGCGTTACTGTTTCATTTGCAGATTTTTTTGTCCTTCAACTTTTTCCAGATTTTTTTAAAATTATTTTTAGCTTTATTTTAGTTTCATGTTATCAATGTTTTAGATACAGTTAGGTTTAATCAATATATTCTATGAATAAGGACCCTTAAGTTGTATTATGTTTTGGAAATTGAAAATTTTATATCTTGTTTGAAAATTATATATCTTTTAATCTTATATCTCTTTTATATTTTAGATCTTTAGTACAGTAACTGGAGATAATTGATGGCTGAAGATATCTGTAAATATTTTTTTTTATAATATCTGATATCCTAAAGAAACCATTGTTTTGAAATGAGTATGAGATATTTTAAATCAAAAGGAATAAAAATTAATAACTTTTAGGCTACGTAAGGCTAACAACAATATCTTTGGATAACTAAAGATACTTCGGTCATCCTTCACTAAATTTATTAAAAAATGTTAATCCGACATGTTTCGGATATATAACATCATCAGCGATACTATAAAAAACAATATTAATACAATAATATGATGAAAAGCCTAATTAATTGAAAAATAATTGGACGTTGAAGACATTAAATTTACATTAAGATACATGAGAATGGGACCAAACATGGACAAAACTCACTAAATCCGCGTTTGGTCCCATTCTCATGTATCAAAGTCCAATTATTTGTTAATTAATTAAGCTTTTTATCAATATTGTAGATACTATTTTTATTGTTTTTTAGTCGTTTTAACCTTTTAACCTTGTCTAAGGCACTAGATCTGTAAGATGTATTGACAGAACCGCTTAATTTGTGCAAGTAATTTTAATACCTTTTATAATTTAACAATTTGAATCTATATCTTTATTTAGCTACTTATAAGTTTTCTTATAAGTAGCTAAGTAAAGGCGGCTCGATATTGAGTTCAGCCAATCGGTCAATATTATTTCGGTTTTGTAGATAAAGTTAAAACATTTTACAAGGGCTGTTATTTGTTCACTGCTTAACCACTTTTAATGAAGTATTGCTAACAGTGTTTATTATACAAAAACATTTATAATATATATTTTCTTTGTATAATATATACAGTGCTTTAATTTTAAACGAACCATCTTAATACATTACAAATTTATTTTTGCGTTTAACAGATTTCTGTCAATTATTTCTTCACTCTGTCGTTTTGGTTCTATTTCATTAATAAATGCCAATTTTTTTAAATTTCATATAATACACATAAGATAATAATAAGCAATCAAATATCAAGATTAGCCTGTTCTATATGCAGGTAAGTAAATGCCAGTTGTAAACGCTACTCCACCTGTAAGCTACTTTCTCATTAAAATCAATATTATAAAAAGAACTTTTTAATGAACGGATTTGAAAAATCGGCAATAAAATACGCCGTCAAACTAGCCATTAGGGCTCTCGTAAACGATCATTCCACTCAATTTAAATCCGTTTTTCCTACATTCAGCTTTATGGAATTGCGCTCTAACTTTAAATTGAACTTATAAAAGTTTTTATGAAATTTTTATTACCGGTTCGAACTACCTTCGATGTGTGTTTATTTGCGAATTTCTAAAATTATATTTTACCCTTTTTATATAGTTCATAAATATGGTGGAGCGGCGTAAAATCTAATTTAATTTTTAATGATTTTTTAAGAAAAATAGCTATGTACCTTTTAAGTAATTGGCACTTTGCAAGAAAAAAATCGCATTTAAACCAACATATATTTAACTAGATGTAACTAGATTTAAAAATCAAATCGGTATTTTTACTTTATTAGGTAATATTGCTGCTGCTTTAAATGAAAATTTAATTGTTTTTTTCTTGTTGCTCTCTGTGTCGTTTTCATTATTAGATTCTAAATTGAATCTGTTTTGTAATGGAATTTGTTTTTATACCTGTTGAACTATATAGGTGAATAAATAAATGATATTCAGCGATATACAAGCTATAACTAGGAAAATTTATTGCTGAGTCTAAATTTGTGATTGATATAGAAATTTTTAAATACAAACTGATCGTTAACAATAATTTTTTTGTAACAGTAACTGCGCTTTTCCCAAACCAGTCCGTAGGTTCTGCAACTATCAGTTTCTTCTTTTTCCGGGCTCTATTTTACCCAATATCTTTTCTTATATTATGGTTTGCATTAGGGAGTATCGATCTTTCTTTCCCGTAACATGCATCAGGTATTCCTTTTTTTTAATGGTGTACACATGACTTCTAGATCCTTTTTATTCTTTTTAGCACTTCTATGTTTTTAATGTGAGTTTTTCATGGTATTCTGAGGTATTGACAGATAGGTGTTCTCCTTTTATATTTTTTTGCTGATGATCATTTGTTTCGTTTTTTTTTTAGTTAATATTTAGACATCCATTACCAACAGGAAGTCCATTAACCTTTGCAGTTCTTCCATGCTAACCGGCGAATCGAATATTAATCAGTCTGACTTGGCTCAAAAGGATACCTTCTTCTACATCTTTTGGGGTTTTGTTGAGTTTTTTTTGAAATATAAGTTAAATATCCAAGAGGATACATCCCTGTCTGACCCACGTCATATTTTCACTTGTTCCGTTCGATCTTCACCAAATCTTAGGCATGATATATGATTCCAGTAGATTTGAAATTAATCTGATATCTTTATCGTTTAAGCCGAGCTGCTCTAGGATATTGATCATTTTATGATGTTGAACGCGATCAAATGCTTTTTCATAATCGAGTAGACATTTGTATGCATTACATATGACGTCTGCATCTCTGGATTAGGACTGGATTAGGAAAAATTGACTGTAAATTTTTTTTTTCTCCTTCATATATGTGATTTTCGAATTTGTAGTAAATTCTTCTTTAGATGATGTTAAGAAACAATTTTAGCATATTATAGCTATAAATTCTAATTGCAGCCATTTTTCACGAATATTTCAATATAGTTATATATTTTGTTGAAAATGTCGCCATCCAGGCAATTTGTTTATTATCGAACAGCTTTAAAAATGTAGCTTCTAGGTTGTCTAGTCCCGCTGCTTTTTTATTTTTCATTTGTTTAATTGCTATTTCTACCTCGTAAATTAGTATGGAGACGTCTGTAGCTTCCTCTGACAGTGAATAAGTAACTTATTGTATTTGATTCGCAAAAAGCTTTTTCAAGTATGATTTTTACTTCTTTTTTAGATCATGTTTGGCAATTATTGTAATGAATAGACGAAAATGTCGCTTTGGAGAAAAAATTGAGTAGTATTATGATAACATGGACTATCAATTGAAAAGGTATATAGAGGAACCTTTAGTTCCCTCGGTTGAGAATAATCAAGCTGTTCGTTAAAGTGTGGCTGAAAATTCACAAAGGTCATGAGCAGAACTTAAACGTGGCGAATTGGATCCTAGAGAGGAAAACAAAGGACAATAATTGTTGCAATATAGTCATTTTTAGTGAAAAGGCATCCACTTGAACGGGTACGTAAATAAATAAAATTATTGCAACTGGGCAATAAAAATATTAAGCAAATCCACAAAAACCCAATGCATACTCAACGAGCCACACAGTATGGTGCGGTTTTTTAACTGAAGGTATCATTAAATTATATTTTTTTAAATGAAGACTAACAAGCTCTTACAATAAACGGAAAGCGATACCAAACGATAATTGTTGGTGTTTTATGGAATAAGCTAATAGACATTAATTTATAAAATATGTGATTCACACAAGATGGTGCGACATGTCATACAGCACAACACACATTGAACTTATTGCGTACACAATTCAAGGAAGGATTATCTCAAGGAATGAGGACGTAATTTGGTCATCAAGGTCATGATACTTGACACCACTGGAATAATTTGGTATATAAAGCAAAGCTTACGGAAACAATCTCCAAACCATTCAACTATAGAAGAAATTCAAAGAAAAAATTAGAAGTGTAACTTCAGAAACATGTTTACAAGTAACGGAAAATTCCAACAAAAGAATTGCGTATTGCCGGAGAAGTCGTGGTGGCCATTTGGCAGATTTTGTACATTACCCTAAATAACTTGCAGTTATAAAAAATTTGTTTTATTCGTTATCAACCTCCGAAATCTCTGATTGGAACACCCATTATATAAAAAAATATTGTTACTTTGAATTGAGACTCGGGTTAGTCTGGCATACATAGTGGGTCTAATGGGCTTCCAAACGGGGTACATTTCATTTCATCGGATGACTCTTTTTCCGATAAAGTATTGTCTCTGATTTCATTTATTTTGAAATTTCATTAGTGTTCCAAGAATCTGTTATCTTAAACTCGCTTATCCTCGCCTACATGACATTTACCTCTGTTAATTTACCCTTGCGTTGACATATTCGCTTGCCTTTTGTTTTATTAGAAGTTGTACTAAAGCCTTTAAGTCTTATTGAGAAATCATTTTTTTCTTGACTTTCTTTAGTTTTACTTTTATTACTCCTACTAGAGGTATATGGTCTGACTTAATGCTTGCTCCAGGATAAGTTTTAACTAAACTAAAGCTGGTTCTAAACCTTTTGTTAACTTGTTTACACTCAATTTGACTATGGACAATGTTACTAGGTGGATCGGCTAATGACTTCTATGTTTATAGTCATCTCTGTGTATTTTATATATTATGCAATTTGTATAATGTGTTTAGTACTAATAGTTTATTGTTTTCTGCAAATGCCTTAAGTCTCCTCTATTATTTCTTGAATTATTCAATGAAAGCTGTTTTCAATCCCTCTCATCATTACGACATTAGTTTTGTGATTTGGTAGTTGTTGTATTAAGTCTTCTATTTGCAGCATGAGCCTTTACTTGGAGTAACATTGCTCTGCCGGACATTGATATAAAATTAGACACACCTCGGCTAACATGGCTTGCAACTATTATTCTAACTCTATATTCTAGCTTTCTATCTGATGCCCCCGAATAAAATACTGTGCTTTTTCTTTGTCTATACTTCCTGCTCCTGAGCTCTCTCATCTCGCTTTTTTCGATAGTGTCGATATTCATTTACTTTATTTCTTAGATTTGGTTTTCTGCTTTTGTCATGGTTTTAACGATCTAAGTGCATATTTAAGTACATTTTCGTAGTACTGTTTCTTTTCTACTTCTCACTACTTCTGTCAGTCATATTTGTCTCCCCCAGAGATCCAATAGTTACTTATGAAAGGAGAATTATGACCTTTAGTTCTGAGCATAGCCATCAATGATTTCTACTAGAACCATCTCGTAGGATCCTTAAAGTATTTGTGATCCTTTACCATCGACATCGTTATACAATTGACCAATGTTGTGGTTCATACGTTTTGAGGTAAATTTCTCATCTCCAGGGCAGAAGAGTGGTCATCCTTCCCTTGTTCTTTCTTTAAAAATAAAATTCAAAGGTTCTCCTGCTCTTCTTTTCGACTCTTTCAGGTAGTTAAAAGTTAATTTTCCTACTGACTACTTAGATATTTTAAACGCTTGGAAACAGAGAAAGATAACTTTAAAAGTTTGAAAAAAATACTATTTGGAAGTAACTTTCTTTGTCTCCCAGGTTTTTGGAAAAAAAATGTATCTGTTTTTTTCCAAGTAGTTCAAGATACTTTCTTTAAGCAACTAAAATAATTTAAAATCCTTTCAAATAGCTAAAAATTAATGTTAAAAACTGACTACGTTACGACTACCTAAAAAATTAAAAATAACTTTAAAAGCTTACATTTGGTCTATAATATAAACAAACTTAAAAGCTTATTAACCTAGAAAAGTATTTTCTTTCCAGACTACGTCACTTCGTGACGTTTTTTGGATATGGTTCATTAGAAATATTAGTTTATCCAATGGATCCGAAATTGATTCCAACTTAGCCACTTATCCAGATAGCACATTTTAAGCCATTGGATATTCTCTTCTGGACAAATCAGCTATTGTATAGACATCCGAATATTATTCAAGTGACATCCAATGAATGTTGAATGGAAAGTCAAACGATACAGCTTTGAAGGTCCATTTGAAATCCATTATTTGTTCTATAATATAGACTTAGTTATCTGAATTTTGGACACTGATAATTTCTTGATTAATTTTTAGTTTCTGTTTATACATCGCAGCCATTTACATATGGCTGTCTCTATCGGCTTTTTATCAGCTCTAAATTGTAGTTTAAAAGTAACTAACAAAAGATGCAGATGAGATGAGACTTATATAAAAAATCAAGATATTGATATTTTTCTCACTAGGGTACCTGGAAAATGAAAAAAATTGTCTTGCAGGGGCAATGTATCAAGCATACATTTTAAACATATATTTTCTTTAAGAACAATCAAAAGTGGAGATTATTAATAACCGCAACATTGAAAAATCAGTTAATATCACTTCACTTCAAACTCGCGGCACCCATAGAGATGTTAACATTTTTAATCATTTGCTGTTTTCGTACCCTTTCAGACCAACATTGCCAACAAAAATTGAACTGCATGCCTTTTCTTGTAATACCAGGATGAACTTCTAATTTTATTTTCCATACCATCGTAAGAAAAACAAAGGATCCAATATTAATCCTGAATAAGGCAAAGGCAACTCTGTCTCATCAGTAAACTACTTTTACTAATATAACCTCCTACCTGCTTACGATAACTAAGAAGCTGCACATCTGCCTTATTAATATCATAAGCCTTCAGTTTCTCAAACAGGATCTGGTGAGACACATAGTCAAAAGCCTTTGACAAATCAGACCATGTGGCGCGTTGGAATTTGGTAGACATTCCTATTATTGATCAAATATGGTATATTTTTTATTTAAATAAATTTAAAGAATATTTCTCCTAATCTGACAAGATGATAAAAATCTAACTAAACTTTCTCCTAAAATCAAAATGATTGTTGTTATTCTTATCAAGCTTCTTTTATTTCCTATAATTACTAACCAAAATCCTTAAAATTTATATTTTATAATAAAATGTCCCATTTTCAACGATTTAGTGTCAACACTTTAAAATTGTGTCGTTATTCTGTCGAAAGAAGAAATGATAATAAACCGAAAGCAACATACCATTGCCATATTGTTTACCTAGAAAGGAGGGTAGCTGTCGGCTCGGTATTTTATTCAGTAAAGAAAAAAAGCGTAGCCGTTTTATTATGTCCTCGAGATAATCCGAGAATAAGGACGTCTTAAACGATAACAAACCATTAACGATAAATCACGCCCTTAAGAAAAATACGGGACAAGGAAAAATGTCTTTTGTCGGAACACTCGCTCGCGGAAAAAGAATGTGCAACTAAGTGGAGTAACTAAAACGTGTTCTACATTTTTTGGCACTGAAAAACCACACTTAAATTCTACTTACAGAAAAAATTGTGTGGCCCTTAAGTTACGTCCAATTATTTCCTTTGTTCGGCTTGTCAAAACGAAAAACTGATGAACGATTCCCTCGTGTATGGCATATATTTATTTTTCTTGAGTGACAACTCAATTTTCGTTCTCAATACGAACACTTACATTTGCATCATAATGTTAGACGAGCAGTTTTATTAATGATATTTCAGGAATGACCTAGTTAATCAATAACTGTCCTGGAAAATATAGAAAATTAAAAAATATAAATATAGATGAGATGTTTACCAACAACTAACCCTTTACTTGTTGGTCAACATGGAGTAACATCGGCGGAGCTCATTTTAGATCATAAACTTGTTTATTGCGAAATAAATATTAATAAGCCCACTACAACCCCTGAAATAATTAAATATCGGTGCTTTAGAAATTTCAACTTCGCTAATTTTAGTAATGATTTGGTTCAAAGGCCATGGGATAATAATATATACTATACGAAAATAATATTGATAATAAAATTGAAATTTTTAATAGTATTTTAGTTGATTTGTTTAATGCCAATAGTGAATCAAAAATAACTAAAACTAAAGCACCATGGTTAAATGAAAATGTCAGGCTGCTCATGCTGCTAAGAGGTAAGTCACTTTAAAGGTTTAAAAGATTTTGATTGGAGGAGGATTGGACAAATTTTAAAAGACTTAGAAATACAACTTTATCAGCGGTAAGAAAAGCAAAAGAAGACCATCTTAACATGTTGTGCCAGGAGTACAATTCGTAAATTTAATATATTTCAATTCCTAAGCATCTCTCTGATCCTGATAGGATCCACAATTTCTTTACTTCATTTCTTCGGAATGTATCAGACTGCAGTGAACAGACTGAATTCTATTAAAAAAAAATTGATAAAAATATTTTCTATGAGACTGGCTTACATATCTTAAGTTGAGAAAATTTTAAATATTATACAAACAAATGCAAGTGGCGTTGATGAAGTTTGTCCTCTGATGCTTAAGTATTGTAGTCCCTTTATCGATAAGTATATTATCTATCTATATACATATATAATTCTCATAAAATTAATTGTTGTCTGGAAAGTAATTATTTTCTTAATCAATGGAAAACATCCATTGGCAAAGCCATTCCTAAGGTCACTATTTTAACGGACTTCGTCTGAGATTTATTTAAGATCAGTTGTATATCTATTGTATTTCTAGTAATAATATACCAAACAGTCAGTGTGAATTTAAAAAAAAAATTAGCACCACAGTTGCTCTTGTCAAAGTTACTGATGATATTCTCCGTGCATTTGACAGACGGATGCACACCCTGTTGGTACTTCTAGATTTCTCTAAGGCATTTGATACAATCAATCATCAGCTTCTTTTAGCTATCTTAAAGTTTTATGGTTTTAATTTAAATTCATGTGCTCTTATTGAATCTTGTCTAATTAACAGGTGTCAATCACCAGAATGACAAGAGCATTTGATGAAGTTAATCCTGACTATTCGTGGATAACTTTATTCATACATTTAAACTAAAGCTAAACCTGAAAGAGTTAAATTGTTTATCAGGTTACACTTTACCTTTGTTGTATTTTTTTACCTTTTTAATATTTCTTCTATAATTTTGTTCATTTCCATATTATTGATTATTTGTAATATTTTTTGCCACTTATTATTATTGCTGATAGATTTTGGTAGATTTTACTTTGTTTTAAAAGAAAAACACAAAAATTAGTTTTAACACACTTAATTAAATGAAATTTTATGTAAAATATTACAGGCGTATTAATGGCGAATATCAAAGAACGACTGTATGTAACTGACTGAACCACATTAAGACCCGAAAAATCAACAAACATATCCCGGCGTCTGGCGGCCTATTCAGAATTTTGGAACCGCTAACGTGACTGGCCTCGATAGATTTGCCATAACTGCAGTTATCGTTTTTGATACTATCTTTTGCATCTAACACGGCCTTCCTGCCAATGGTTCGTCATCGAACCCACCTGAAAGAAATTTGAAAAGCTACCCTTTTAAGAAAAACAAAAAAATTAGCTCTTTAATTTAAATAGTCTGACCGCAATCAATTTACTTTTAAGATTTTAAGTAGACCGCAGCCCATTTTATTCCTTATTGGAATCATCGATTTTTATTTATGGACACCAGCCATAAAATTAAAAAATTTACTTCTATATGGACCTCAGCCTCCTTTATTCATGACCACAGCCATTAAATTTAAATTTTTAGATTTAGATAGACCGCAGCCCTTATCTATGATGACCTCAGTCTACACAAGTTTAGTTTTATATGAACCTCAGCCCTTTTTACCTATGACCGCAGCTATTATAATTTGCAAATTTAATTTTTACATGGACCGCAACCCTTTTTGTTTATGACCGCAGCCATAAAATTTACACAGTTAGTTTTTATGTGAACCGCAGCCCTTTTTATTTAAAATTTAGTCTGTTACAGCATCTGTTTGGGCTTTATCACAAGGCCACAGCCTTAACTGCTCTTGTCCAGCCACTGTGATCCTTTGCTGTCCAATAATCTTTTTCAGTGCATATCTGTCATCTGGCAAACACTTTAGTATTTCAAATGGTCCCTTGTACCTTGCCTTCAATTTACCACCCCCATGTTGACTTTCTTCAATAAGTACATGATCTGCTTTTTGAAATGGCTTGGCAATTGTTCTAGTTTGGTTCATTCTATTTATAATTTCCTTTCTCATTTTTTTTTAGTTTTTAATTTACTATTTCATTTTGTTTTATAGTAACATTATTTCGTTTTGGTATTTTTCTCAGCATATCTTGAACTGCTCTTAACCTGGATTTTTTTCCAAACATTAATTCATATGGTCTCATTCCTGTTGTCTTGTTTACAAGGGCATTATAATCCTTTTCTATCTTAGGCAGCTCATTTACCCATTGTTTTTCATTTCTTTGGTTAAGTGTGGCTCTGATCATATTGAATAGAGTCCTCACCACTCGTTCAACCTGTCCGTTGCCTCTCGGAATGCCTGTCGCCACTAGGTGCAGTTCTATTTTATTTTCTTGTAAAAATTGTTTAAATGTGGCAGCTTGAAATGCAAGTCCTCTATCAGCTATTATTCTTTTAGGCTTGCCCAAGTTCTCAAACAATTCCTTTAATACTTTTATGGAATCTTCACTTGTTTTCTTTCGTAATGGACAGAATTTCACATATTTGGAGAAAGCATCTATTGCAACTAGAATTTGTGTCTTCCCTTGAGATGCAACAAGTGGTCCTGCGTGATCAATATGCCACGTGTGCATTTTCTCATTAGGTTTCTCCTGAGCCTGGCATAACCCATTGCTTTTCCCTGTGTGCGATTTTCCTTGCAGGCAGTTCCTGCAGTTTAGTACGTATTTCTTTACGCATCGCGACATACCTTTCCAGTCTATATCTTCCTTCATAGCTGACAGCATTTTCTCATATCCAGGATGCGATGAATTATCATGATATTTTCTTAGCACCATTAGTCTTGCTGCTTGTGGTACGTAATATTTAGCATTATAAAATACAAGGCCAACTTTACAGCTGTAACCCTCTGGAGATTCCTTGGAAGTTTTTATATTCTGACAAAAAGAGTCTTCTTTTTGCCATTCGGAAATGGTCTTGTCTGTTATATCTCTATTGCCTTTGATAAATAAAATGTTGTCAGGAAGATTTCGACTGAGATGGTCCACGTGAGCCATCTTCTCACCAGAGCGAAATTCTATATTAAAATCGAAATCCTGAAGTTTTATCCACCAGCGTGCTACTCGTGAGTTAAGTTCTTTTTTAAGTGCACTAGCTCTAACGGAATTGCAATCTGTGTATATCGTAAATTCTCTACCATACAGATATACTAAGTGTTCTACTGCTGCCACTATCGCTAATGTTTCCAAGTCATACGGATGATATCTTGACTTCGACTGTAATATGCAACTGGTCAGGTACAGTTTTCGTCATTTGTCTGTAGCAGAATTGCTCCAAGACCCAGCGCACTAGCGTCAGTATGCAACTGAGTTTTAAATTCTGGATTAAAGATCTGCAGGATTGGAGCTGCGTGATCAAATTCTGTCTCACGGCTTCAAATTCTGCTGTCCAAAGGAAATTTGTATTTTTCTTTAGCAGTACTGCAATGGGTGCTGTTTTGCTCGAAAATCCTTTAAAAAAGTTTTCGAAAGTACCCAGCGACGGACCCCTTTAACATTCTTTGGTGGCATGGTGTTTTGTAGTACCATTACTTTTCTTGGACTGGGCTTTACTGTACCATTTTCTATTACAACTTCCAAATATTCAGTACAAGTTTAAAAAATTTAAATTTTTCAAGATTAAGTCGAAATCCAGCATGTGAAAGTGCTTCTAGGACTAGCTCAAATTTCTTTAATCCTTCTGCTACCATTTTACTTGGGACCACCACATCATCCAAGTATACATATGCAATATTGTCCTTTAGCTTTCCAAGTGCCTCTTGTACTCATAATGGCCATCTGGAGTTATCAATGCAAGAAGGTGCCTTGTTTTTTTTTCAACCAGAACTTGGTGGAATCCTGACTTCATGTCCAACGTGGTATATTATTTAGCGGTACACAGAGCATCGACTTGATTCTGTCTCCGTGGCAGGGGGTAAGGATTTTTTACTATCCCTTTATTAAGTTCTCTATAATCGATGCAGAGCCGAAGATCGCCGTTTTTCTTTTTTACTAAGACAATTGGGCTCGCACATTCAGATGTACTTTCCTGGATAATGTCTTCACTCAAAAGCTCTTCAATAATCTTCTTCAGTTGTACTCTTTAAGCATAGGCCAAAGGTCGAGGTCGGTAAGCAACAGGAGTCTCATCTTGTAGGGCGATTTTCAGATATCGTGTTACTACTGCTGGTGGAGATTCTTCCATGGCACTTTTCAATATCTCTTCTATTTTTAATTTCACTGCCTCGTGCATTCCTGACATTGGTTGTTGGTTATTATCACTTTGTTGTAAATATAGTACTGCTGCAACAGCATTATGTTGTAAGTCCAGTCCACTACTTGTCTTAATTAGCTAAAGGTCTGCTGATAACGTCCCATCCAATAATGGCATCCAAGTCAGGTATCGTGTTGTCAGCAACTATTAGAAAATCCACCTCCAGTGTCACATGCGGTAAAATAACAATAACCACGCAAAAACCTTTAACTTGCGTAAGTCTATTATCCAGTCCTTTTAACGTCCTTTCAGTATAAACTATGGTAACGCCTAACTCTTTCGTAATATGTTCATGTAAAAACGAGAATTCAGCTCCGGTATCCAATAGGTAAGTAAACTGTTTATTATTTTCACTAATTGCTGTTGCTATAGGTATTTTTTCCAAACATCGCCGCCCTTTGACAAGCAATACCTTTCCAGTATTTTTCCTCTCGGGTTCAGACAATTTCTTGTTGGGAAATCCAACTTTGAAATAGCACTTCTCCTCAGTGTGCCCCGTCTTTTTGCAATGAGTGCATATAAAAGAGGTCACATCCCTATTTTTGGGTGTAGTTAAGAACATATTTGCTGTACGTGCATTTTTACATTCAAACGATTTATGCCCTGGTTTTTTACAAATATAGCCCGTTCATATACCTGTATATGGCCTTAGAATATGGCTCATACCTGTATCTTCGATGGACTCGCGCAGCTTGTAAGCTCTTATTAAGTTGGCTTTTTAAAGCTTGGTGATCTATGACTTGTCTTTGTTGTTCATTATCTCTTTCACTCATAAGCACAATCAACGCACTTTCATTTGGTGGTTTAATTAATCGCAGTGCAGTCTTGGCTTCTGAGTCATCTAAACATCCTTCAAATATACTAAGTATAACTATCCACAGATATTCAACTCATGCATATTCTGGATTTGACGTAACTTCGCATAACAAAAAGCAGAAAGCGTATTAAATTCACTACTTCTTATACTGGTAATGAGATGATGTCTAGAATAAGGCGTACCCACTACTGGAAACGAATTACTTAAATCTTTAACTAAGTTAGCCCATGTTCGCTCTTTCGGTTTCCACTAACTAAAATAATGCGCAGCTCGTTTCTGTAGCGCATCACCCACCTTCAAAATCATATCCTCATCATCTAACGCACACCTACTTTTATTTTTACTAGCAATTTCCAACCATTCTTTCATAGTATATGGAGCGTCATCAGGATTAAAACGACACAATTTAAAATCAATATAAGGTTTACTTGCAGTTGCTGCAGTCGTCACTCCCTGACTCACATTATTTATACTTGTTTGCTGCTCCAACAACTTTGCTTTGGTTGTCGAACATAATCTGACCTTTTCTGTTCACTACCTTTACCTTTTTTATAAAGATTATCCTTCATTTTTGTTAGAATAGTTTTTGGCATTTTATCGGCATTAGTTGCTTGCACCTGTTCAACATTATCACTAACATTTCTTTTTAAATCCGACAAAAGCACATCACTATCGATATCAAGTGATATCGCATCACTTTCACTGCCACTCATGGTTTTTCACGTCGTGCGTCGGATTACTCGAAACCCGAAGTCGCAACCGCCGAAAAATAATTGTTCAATTGCCGACAGAAAATTATTTTATTTTCCGGAAGAGGCAAAAAAAATGTTCCCACTTCTGATGATATATTTTGGTAGATTTTACTTTGTTTTAAAAGAAAAACACAAAAATTAGTTTTAACACACTTTACTTAAATCAAATTTTATGTAAAATATTACAGGCGTATTAAAGGCGAATATCAAAGAATGACTGTATGTAACTGACTGAACCACATCAAGACCCGAAAAATCAACAAACATATCCCGGCGTCTGGCGGCCTATTCAGCATTTTGGAACCGCTAACGTGACTGGCCTCGATAGATTTGCCATCACTGCAGTTATCGTCTTTGATACTATCTTTTGCATCTAACATTGCTATTATTATTATTATGTACATGTCTGTAGTCTATTTCTTAAACTGTCACTGCCGTTGAAATAAATAAATATTGTATAATAAAAATGACACATAAAAATAAAAATCTTATATTCTTCTAACAAGGCCATCACTCTAACCATTTTCTTTCATAACTATCCCGACTGGGATATGCCATATAAACTCGTATTGAATAAACAAAACCTGGAAAAAGTTTGTGTGCATGAAACCGTATTAAAGTTAAAATTCTGGAGATACTCGAACGTCACAATGCCGACGGAAACTTTTATGGATTTTAAAGTTAGTGTGTTTGTAAAATTATTTAAAAACTTTTTGTTTGTTCATGCTTTAATATCACGGTAAACAAAAGAATTATTAACTCTGGCAAAATTACTTGCCTCATCGAAAATTCAGAACATGTTAGTGTAAAATATATCTCCTTTACGTTACCGAAAGTGATTTATGTCTGCATAGGCACAAGCCTAACGAAATATTCGCTAAAGCTTCAAGTAAAGACGAGCCAGTTTATTTAAGATTCCAGAGGTTGCGGATGTCTGCTGGAAATTCATTTTGTTCTAATTGTTTTACGGCATGCAGAAAGCCGTTTCAATACACCATGCTAAAATTGAAAAATCACCCATTTTAAATCAATAACAGACAAGTTTGACCCCCGTTGATGGCAATAGAGCGTATAAAAAATTGGAAATTTATTACAGGCCTTTTATAGCGATTATCCGTGTGTTGATCCTTGGAATAACGGTGCCGTTTTTAAGATGAATGAGATGTAAACATACATTTGCCCTGCCAACAGGCCATTAGCAATAAATCACGTTAAAACAGGAAAAGCGAAACGGCGCAGCGGCTGGATCCCGCTTTTTTACAAGGGATCAGTTTAAGGAAATACTTGAATAACCTCGTTTATTTTTTTTTCGGGTTTAATAGTCTATAATGCCGTTTTAAGGGTCATATCAAAATGCAAGTAATGGTCCTTTTAAGATTAGTTAAAAAAAAAAACAACTTATCAAGTTATTTTTTGCTTGGCTTGAAAAAGCCATTTAGTCTCGGAAATTCACTGGGGCAATTTCATTTATTTCACATTAAGTTATTTTATGAGTTTGTCTCTTCTTTTCTTATACGAAACGGGAAAGCTAAGCCGCATGGTATCTAAGTTTATCCTTTAAGGAGTTTATTGGCTATATATCTTACATACTTCAGTAAATTCTAGCGAGTCATAACGGTATAGCATAATATGCAATAAAACTATTTAAGGTTAACGAATAATTGGTAATAAAAGACACACAAGAACCTATATAAATATTTTCAAGAAACATATAATACGAAATAAGACATTCGCAAATTAAAAATTGATCTTAGTTACGTATGCCTATCTATTCGTTCTCATATTATAATTATTATTTTGAATTATAAGAATAAGAAGATAAATTATTATCTTCGCTATGTATTTAATAAGAAATATAAAGCAACATATGAAACCACATTGCAAGGACATCATGTCAATGTCATGACAAATAATGATATACAATATGCACTTAAATAAATAATAAAATAGTGTATTAACCAACTTCTTACAAGAAAATACTATAGTAGGCGTATTAAATTATAGTATGATTAGGACAAAGCATATTTGAGACCATAAATTAATGAATCTAGAATGTCAACCTTTTAACAGTGTTAACATTAACAACATTTCTACTAAATAAGTTTTTTTAAATTATATGTTTTCTAGACTAAAACTCTTTAGAACATTGATAATCACTCTAAAACAAATCTTAAACCCAACACTACATACCTTGTTACCTTGCATATACGTATATACTTAGGTCAGAAGAAGTTGGATCTAAAAACTAAATAAAACCAGTAAAAATACCTACTTTAAAAAATTAAAAATAGTATTAGATTTTAACACTAGCCGTCCCAAAATAATAATATTTTTTTAGATCCCAGAACCAGGTCAAAATTGACTTTTTTTTTGTAAAATTTTTATTTGAAAAAATATGGGAATCTAAATAAATAATAAAAAATAATAAGAGATGTTTCTATATTTTGCTTTGCGTTTATTACAAAACTAACAACTAAAACTTTTTATTCTAAATACATATACCCACAAAACTTATGAAAAAGAATAACAAACTAAATATTTACTTTTATTTGTCTAAAAAATCACATTAGTCCTTATTCTCCTCATCCTCGTCTTTTAAACAATAGTAGCATATTGTTTAAATTTAGAAATTTTAATTTCTGAGTGTGTGGGACAAACAAATTTTTAACATATTTTGTGGAATATTTATCATTTCCCCGGTATTGAAAACATTACTTCTTTTTGCGCCCGCCGAGGATTGGACTGCTTCTTTTTTACTGGAACTCCCGTAGTTTCAATAGCTTGACATGTAGCTGCAGAAAACCCATAACTTTTCCAGTCTGGGTTTTTTGTAATCCAGATGACAAAGCTATTATATGAAGCGACATCAAACCAATTAAAAAATAAACGTAGAGGCCATCTTCTTATGCCTTGTGCATCTTTTGGAAGAGTGCTCACGTACAATTTTATCCAAGCAATCGACGCCACTTTTTGTCTTATTATAGGAGGTTATTATATCAGGTTTAAATTTCAAATCCTCATCCACAATGTCATGCTGGAGATGCATTGAAGATAGCAGTACCACAAATTTGGGTTTCGTAACGTAGGACACTAAAGTAAGATTTCGTGTGAAAAGAAACTGTGAAAAATACGTTGGTTTTTCGCGAATATCCAGTAAGCACTTTGACAGGTCTTTGGGAGTTTTGCATTTCGTCTACTACGATACCAGTGGCTTGCTAAAGTTTTAAGAACTTGAGGTCCTTATTTTTTCTAAATACACCTCAAAATTGCAGAATCACAAAGGGCCCATACTTTTATACCATATTTGCCCAGTTTTTTTTTTTGGTGTGTAAACTTTGAATGAGCAACGACCCCGGAAAGTTACCAATTGCTCATCAATAGTTCCAAAAGCTAAAGGATTGTAAGATTTCCTGCAATTCTCAGCAAAGATTTCAGTGATCTCACGAATCGGAGCAAGTTTATCCTTCTTTTTTCTCTCAGCCCTTATAGATAGATCATCGAAACGAAGGTAACGTAAAATGTCAGTGAACCTATTTCTGGACATAGTAGCCTGATAAATAGGCCTGATGAATACATTGTTTGTAGTAGACCATAAACTTAGTACACTTTCTCTTGATTCTTGAAATATATCAGTACGAATAAGGATTCCAAGGAAAGCGAGAAATTCTGTAGTGTCTACCTCAATCCATGATTCCATTTTGACTTCATGACTTTCATTATAGGTGTTTACAAAGCTTTTTTGTTTGTGTATTTTATAATAATATCTAATAAATCATTAGAAAAGAACAGCTTAAAACAGTTAATGGAATAGAATTTATATCTTTGCTTTTATCTGTGAGGCCTTTATTTTCTTGCAAGATATTGCATGTTCTGGATTTTAGTATTTTATGTGCAACAGTATACCAAGTGCGATTATCAACATCGTACGACTCTTTATTGCTCACTGTTTTGTTTTCTAATGGATCAGGTAAATGTATTTATTCTTCTTCTAACTCTTGAAATGAAAGATTGCCGTCATGTATCTCAAGCTCTTTATTCGAGGTGTCCTCATCATCTGACAAATCACTAAATGCCTGTTCCAAAGGTATTTCGGTTTCGCACTCGTCATCTGAAGAATGCATCAATATTTCGTAGAGTTCCTTGTTGGATAAACCCTTATTTTTAGACCACATGGCACTTTACTATTTATTATTGAAAAATAAAATAACCTTCTCACAGTAACGTTCGTCAGTAAATTGAACGACAAAGCAATAAATTGGAAATATACGCAACTTATCTTGTTTAGATTTGTAAAAAAGGGAGTTTTAGCATATACCTATTTATCCCAAAACCTGGTCGTCGGTGACCCATCCATTATTTTTTGAAGAAAAACTTATTGTTTTCTTAAATTTTTACCAAATAAAGCATTATTATGATAAAATTTGCGAATTCATGGACGCTCACTGAAAAAAAAATCAGGGAAGCAAAAGATATTTCAGGATTTTTAAGTTTCGGGTAATCGAAGACCCATATTCGGTATGGCGAGGGTAAGTTATATGCGTGGCCGTATGTAAAATAATTATTACTTGTGGTACCTGTAGTCCACTTCACTCTGACAATTGGTGCTTCAGGAATGACAGTCATGTCTTCAGACAAGTGTTTAGTAGTGGTTGGACAATACAGTTAGCTAGAGCTAAGCCCTATAAAGAATGTCAGGATATCCAGTAGGTCAAATGTGTTTCATAGGGCTCAGACCATATGTGCCCTAACCAAACTCAATACTACATTTTCTATTTTGTCTCATTTTTGATTCAGGATGTTTTCTAGACTTCTGTAAATCAAATTTTTTGACTGCGATATATAAAAGTAGGAATAGAAATGACATGAACCACTACCAGAATGTACGTATACAATCAGAAATTTCCAAAATTACTAACAGCCCTTTTGCCCAAGAGCTCTCTTTACATAGTTATTATATCAGCAACATGGCCTTTCTGATAATAAATCTATCGTAACTAATTTGCCTACATATCAGCAGTACTTGCTGAATGCCTTTGATAACCATAGTTAGGGCCAACCATTTTTTAAAACTTATATCCAAACGAGTTAAAAGAACAACGTATCGAATTATTTTCTTGTTTGGCTAGTAAAAACCGATTCAGACTCGGATACTCGGTTGGACAATTTCATTTATTTTACTTTACGTTATTTTATGAGATGTCTGTTCCTTTCTTACACGAAACAGGAACGTGAAGACACGTAGCAATACATTTAAGTTTATTATTAATCCATTTAAAGTTGAAGTGTGTCATCTACTTCAGAGTAAAATAACGGTGTAACAATTTATACAATTTTTCTATCTTACTGAATGTCATAAGGCAGAGCACTCTGTAAACTGAGATGATGGATTCGTTCTTTAGAATATTAAGCATGTGCTAACTTAAGTACGGTGACAGCAATTTATATATAAGAACAATGATTGACAAACAGAACAGGCTAAAATATGATTAGGGTAGATTGAGGATAAAGTAATTTTTGAATAAAAATACATTTACTAATAACTGATTTAACTAAAAAAAGTTTTTAAAACATGTAATAAAAGTGCACATTAGGACTAAATTAAAAATCTGAGAAAATGAAACTTCTTTGCATCTTTCTAAAGAGACAAAGTTGTAAGCTACACTACAATGTTATCTTTATAAATAAATGCAGCAACGAAATTACTGTTAAAGAAACTAAATAACATGAAACCCTAAATGAATGAAATTACCTTTCAAAATTACTGAGAAAGAAAATGCTCATTTAGAGAGTAAAAGCAATGAAGAAATAAGTAGTAACCGCAAACAGGGTTCAGTCGGTATATAATAGAAAAAAACATTTTAGCTTCATTAACTTATATTGTAGTTTATATATCTCAAGCTATAATTAAAACAAATTAATAAAAAAATGTACTAGACAACATTGATCTGCTTTTAACATATAATTGTACATATTTAATGCAAATATTCTTAGGCAGTAAGGCATCAAATTTAGTTTTGTTTCTGTACATTTATTCAATTTTTTATTTAAAGAAACCTATTTAGTGAACCTAACCTATAAAATAGGAGCAAATGAAAAAATACAAAGATAATTAACATTTTCATAATTTTATAACAAAATATTGGGAAATTAATATGAAAACTTAAAACTTCATAAATAAAATTCTACAAATTTAGATTGTCTATTTGAAAATATATAATTTTAACAAAACATTTTTTGCAAAAAAAACTATTATGTGAATGTGAGTGAATTCCAATCAATAACCAGAAAAAGGACAAAAGACAAAAAATTGAGAGAAAATGTACTAAATGTATGACAAAACTGATTTTTTTGCAGAAGAAATGCCAACGTTTTAGGGGTAATTCTAATTAAAAAAATAATTTACCTTCAATAAAAATATGATGAAGCCTCTCATTACATTCATGCCAATAAACTTAAAACAAAAATACCACGACAATTATTCAAAGTACAAAAACAAATTGGGTAAGGTCAAAAAAAATGCCGATGTTTGACTGGAAAACAATAATAAAGATGCAGACATTCTCCACCAAAGAAATTCCAATCAAAAGAGGCATTTTCTAGGAGAGGCAGAGCCCTCTCCGGTTCTGTTTGACATTAAACCCACTTAGTGAAATGCTCAATCATAGTGGAACTGGTTACTTAACTGGTGGAGATGCTAAGCTGACGCATGAGTTTTCCATTGATGACCTGAAATGGAGTTGTAGACAACATCATCCTTAACTCGAAAAATTCATCCATTATCCCAAAGATGCTGGTCATACACTTTTATAAAAGGTAAAAACACGAAATCTACAGCATCACAAATACATTTAATCAAAGTACAAAGGTTACATATTTCGCTCGACTAGAGCATCATCAGACCTAAACAATAATTAAAATTATGTAACCCGAAGAAGGGAAAATTCAACAAAGGCTTACCATAACATACATAAAACACCTGACATATAAGTAAACAAAGCTTACAATAAAGTGGCACTATCTATGTACAAAGAACTCAACTAAACAATCAAATCACTTTATACATTTTAGAAACCTAACCATCATTTAAGAGTCTAGAACTATTTAAGGTTATTAAAAACTAGGTGGCCATCAAAATCAAACCTTTCATTAACACAGGACAGATCTGGGCTTTTAAAAGCTTTACTAATTTCCATTGTCTCCAACAAGTCTAGTTTTTTACTTTTGTTGCACTGGTGAAGTATTTTTATATTTTGGCTGTCAGGAAAATTATGTTTGGAGTCGAGGAGGTGATTAGCAAAAGCCGATCTGGTGACTGTGATATCGGTATTTTTAAATTTATTATATTGGGCCTTGTGTTCACTAATCCTAGTAGAAATCTTCCTACCAGACTGGCCGACGTACACTGCAGGGCACACTTTACACCTAATCTCATAAACTCCCGGAGAAGATAGCGGGGGTAGTTTATCTTAAGTTTTAATTAGATGTCTTTTTAAAGTATTATTAGTTTTAAAAGCTGGGGTTATGCCAAAGGAAGAAAAAAAACGGGATAGTTGTGACGAAATTGGTCCAAAATAAGTAAACGACCTAAAAGTTTTGATATAGTTTGTTTGTTGTCTGATAAAATTAAATGATAATTTATATTTGTTCACATACTGAAAATACATTTTATATATAGGTTTAAGAGGGAAAAAGTTACTGACTGCTAGTTGTAATAGTAAGAAATTCTTTTTTAAAAGCTTCACGAGAAAGTGGGATGCTAAAAAGTCTGTAAAATAAAGAATGGAAAGCAGCAAATCGTGAGGACGGTGATGTTGAATTATATTGTATAATATTATCTGTTGTTGCTTGTTTACGAAATATTTCAAAGGATATCTTATTTCTTTCACTCTAAAGTAATAAATCTAAGAATGGTAAGGTTGTTCTGTTCCCGTTCGATTGTGAACTCAATATTAAAGTGAAGAGAGTTGACATTATTATAAAAATTTGTATGCTCTAACTCACTTCCATTCCAAATCATACACATATCATCCACATACCGTTTATAAAAGATGATGTTATTTTTAAAATTACTGCTCATTATTTTTGTTTCTAAGTAACTAAGAAATACTTCACTAAGGAATGGCGATAAACAAGAGCCCATTGCTAGTCCCTCTTTTTGTTTGAAAAAACGGTTGTTAAATTGGAAAAAATGTTGATCTAACACAGTAGAAAGGAGCAAATTAGATTTTCCACGAAGAGTGAATCAAGTTTCCCCCTGATAAGATCTTTGACTAAGACCAGACAATCAGCGGGTGGAATGCTTGGAAATAAGTTTTTTACGTCTAGCGATATAAGCTGGGCAATATCTGGAACATGAACATTCTGAATGCTTTTGGCAAAATTCACTGAATTTGTGACAGAATATGGCGCTTTGAAGTTTGAGACATTTTTAAGAACGTTATTAAGCCAAGATGATAACTGGTAACAAGGGAAGTCAACAAAGGAAACCACAGGTCTAATTGGCATGCTAGTTTTATGGACTTTTGGCAGCCCATATAATAGAGGTGTTTTAGGGTTCATGGGATATAGTTTTTGTTTTGTAGAATTAAAATATTCTAACGTTATCAAGGTCAAGTCTAAGACTTTTTTTAATTTATTAAAGAATGGACCTGTCGGATCTCTGTCGACCTTTTCAAAGTCATCTGTGTTTAGAAAATCCATTACTTTATTTATGTAATCGTCTCTTTTTAAGGCAAGTAAGCATGATCCCTTATCGGCTTTTGTGAAAACTATATATCGTTGTCCCTCATTTTCTTTTTTATTGATCTAATATTTTGTTGTTGTTTTGATTTATTCTCTGTTTATTGTTAAGTAAACAATTTTGATTTAAAAAAGAAATTATTCTTGCTCTTATAATGTTCTTATTTGATATATCCGTTGACTGTAGAGCATTTTCAGCCTCTACAGCCAATGTTTCCCTAACACATTGGTCGGTTCTAGTAGGAAGATTAAATTTTAAATTATTACTAAGAAATTTTAATTCGACTTTAGAAAAAGAAATACCACTAAGGTTCATAAATCTATCGTGAAAAACATGACTAAAATTACTTTTGCGATAATCGTGGGTATCATTAAGTCTAAGTGAAGTTATATATTTGTTTTTAAGGTTACTAAGTTTCTTGTGTAATCTATTAAAAGTAGTAGAGCCGAAAGTTATTACTTCATCTCTGAATTTACCAACCAAATAAATGAATTCCGCATAATGTAATACGTTGTTAAGTTTGAAAAATAGAAACTTTAATTTTACATTAACGTTGTTTAAGTTTCTGTAGTGGTCTTTGATTTCTTCTTTCAGCCATGATTTTCTAGCCAGGTCTAAGGCTTTTCTACCTACATGAGTCCTTGTTCTGCATCGCAAAGAAACGAAATTTGGCGTAAGGTGAAAAAGCAAGCATTGTTGAATAAACCATATCTTTAGTAGGTAATTCTTCCTTGAGATAAGGTTTTTCTGGTAGAGGCGGATGAGTGAAGCTTGATTAGCATTATTTATAAAATGTATTTTCAGTATGTGAACAAGTATAAATTATCATTTAATTTTATCAGACAACAAACAAACTATATCAAAACTTTTAGGTGGTTTACTTATTTCGGACCAATTTCGTCACAACTATCCCGTTTTTTTTCTCCCTTTGGCATAACCCCAGCTTTTAAAACTAATAATACTTTAAAAAGACATCTAATTAAAACTTAAGATAAACTACCCCCGCTATCTTCTCTGGGAGTTTATGAGATTAGGTGTAAAGAGTGCCCTGCAGTGTACGTCGGCCAGTCTGGTAGGAAGATTTCTACTAGGATTAGTGAACACAAGGCCCAATATAATAAATTTAAAAATACCGATATCACAGTCACCAGATCGCCTTTTGCTAATCACCTCCTCGATTCCAAACATAATTTTCCTGACAGCCAAAATATAAAAATACTTCACCAGTGCAACAAAAGTAAAAAACTAGACTTGTTGGAGACAATGGAAATTAATAAAGCTTTTAACAGCCCAGATCTGTCCTGTATTAATGAAATGTTTGATTTTGATGGCCACCTAGTTTTTAATAACCTTATAATTACATAATTACATAATTTTAATTATTGTTTAGGTCTGATGATGCTCTAGTCGAGCGAAACATGTAACCTTTGTACTTTTAATAAATGTATTTGTGATGCTGTAGATTTTGTATTTTTACCTTTTATAAAAGAACATTATCCTTGTTCTCGCATTATATCACCACAGGCAACTTATAAGTATTTAGGATTCCAACAAGACCTCTGTATTTTATGTTCTTTGGGCGACTTACCTTTATTCGAAAAATAAAATAACAGCCTTGTAGTAGGCAGTACTTAATTTTCACGGAGTTTTAACTATTGGATTACCAAGTAAAAACCACCTTTACAAAGCATAGAATGCTGCATCCAAGTTCAGCAATTGAACGGCTCTATCTGCATAAATGCAATGGTGAGCGCGGCCTACTTAATCAGGCGGATCTGCAGGAAAAAGAGAGCAAAACCTAAGAAAATATTTTAAGTCAAAAAACTTATCGACTTTTCAAGGCGTCGCTAAAAATGGCGTTGGACTATCCTCGTTAAACTGGTCCCTTGAAGAACCTAAAAAAGAAAAACATAGATGTGAATTAATGACAATGCCAATCCAAACCGTTACGCGGTCGTTATTCACGGTTTATATCTATATGGGAGCATGTCCATAAATCGGATAGCAATACTTACCTCACACCTGGTTACCTTTACTCTGAGACTAAGGGTTCATTAACGTGATTTAGGACCAGGTGGTCCCGATTTAAAGGATAATTAAACTCCAACATATTTATTAGCAATTATTCTATTTTATTCCAGTAAGGAAATATTGCAAGGTTAGGTTTAGATTACCATAAGTACATTCACCTTAAAATAGTTTAGTAAGCATTATAATAAATGGAGTAATAACATTCCCAGGATATTGAGTACGATGACACCAGTTTATTGCTGAACTGTTAAAAAGTTTATTCAAATCAAACCGAATGTAAGAATAGAATGATTATAAATAAAAAGTCATTAGGCCAAGTAACATGGGACTTTTATTTTACACCGATGAGATACTAAGGGAAAAATATTATAAAAGAACAAAGAGGAAGAATCTATTCAACACCAACTCTCTGGGTGTACTAAGCTTGCTCTAACTTTATACTTGTCAAGTCATAATAACATAAAAAAAGTAGAAAAGGTAAAGCAGTTGTTTAAACCGTGAGTCGTTTTACCAATGACCCACTCTTGAGAACACCTACATGAAAATTTACTAGGATACCGAAATCACTATAGACCAAACCGTTTTACCAATTGTTATCAGTACAAATGGATTAATACATAAAAATTAGTTATAATACAAAATTAAAAAATCGTGATTTAAGTGTAAATCGCAGTGTTGGATGCCAAATGCAGTAATACTAGGAACCTTTAGAATTCTTCGGCGTATGATTTCCACACCCTGACCACTTCAGAATCTTAAGAATTTCTCCAGTTCATGAGGTCCATACCTGCTTTTATAAATGGTGAAAAAAATTTTAAAAAAAGAATAATAATAAGAATTTAAGGTTAAAATAAAAGATAATAAATTTATGCTATTAATAAAAGTTTATATCATTTTTGATTTGCACATTGAACACTTATTTATATTGATAAAGAGTAATGAACGATTCTGTAGCGATACTAAAGGGAGACCGAAAATCTAGTTATAATAATATAATTATATATGAATGAATCTAATTACATAGAGAGTTCTTATGTTTAAAGGCAATCTATATGAATCTTATGGAGTAAGATTAATATTTAAAAAAACAAATTTTTTCTTATCCCTACCATAAACATTGTAATATATTTTATTTGTATTAAAAGCAAAATTTGTATTATTTTTATCATTATTATTTTAAAATAAAAATAGCTTATGTAAATCTAATAATTAATTTACAGTTTATATCATTTTTGTGCATTAAGAATAGTCGGTGTAATGATAATCAGATGTCGAATTTTAATTTTTTTGAATTGTAAGCCATATTGATTCCATCTGAAAGTCTGATTTTAATGAGATAATTTGGTCATTCATAGTTTTGATAAACTAAACAAAATCCAACATATTGGCTTTCTATGTTGTCAATGTTCAATATTTATTTGCGTACGTGTTTTCCGGTTTTTTCTGTAAAACCAAATTAACGCAAATCGTTGTTTATTTTCCATCCTGAAACTGATTGGTAAATTCTTTGATTTGTGCATTTTTTCGGTACAACGAGACGAGCAATTTTTTACCGAGCGAAATTGCAATCAATCAAACAATTAGCGTGTTAAATAAATGAAAAAAATACGCAATTCGAACGGACAGTAATTGAACAGCTGGATTTTTATTGTTACATTCAATTACCTACAAGTTGTTTACGCTACCATATTTACAAATGTTATGATTTACAGTTTTCAGTCTTCGCATGGCGGTAGATCATCAACTCTTGGAAACGAGTTAAGATTCTCCCTCTCTTTTTGTACCGATTCGATCAGCCTTTCGGTTCTCTTCTTCTCTCGTCTTACGTGTTCGTGATACAACGGATTCTCCAGAAGCTGTTTAGGAGGAGTTGGAATTTTTTGAATTTCTTTCACTTTCAGAGGCAACTTAGGGGGTATTTTTGCTGGGGTAACGTTAAACCTTATTCTTTTGATTTTCTTAAGGGCAGTCATACGAAGCGCTTTTGAGAGCATGATAATATTTAAATGTAGTGCACTAAAAATTTGACAAATTAAATATTGTCATTTTTCTGGTTGTGTCAATGTATGATTTTTTTTTGATAAATTGCCTTGTTCCGATAGTATTCAGGAGAATTAAAAAATTATCAGGTACCTAAATATTGAGTATTAAATTTATATTTGAAATTTAAATTGAATTGGATTATAGTGAGTTACAGAAAATTTTAACTATGTGTATTGACCAGCAGCCATCTGAATATTCAGAGCAAATTTGAATATTGATTAGTGGTGATATTTGTTGTCTAAGGAATAGTATATTTGGTATATATAGTTGACATTTTGATGGAAGTTTGGAGATCACGTATGAATTTATTACATTTCGTTTTAGATAGGTACTTAATTAATATGTCATTTTCATATTCAAAAGAGTATATTATAAATAACTAACTTTTGAATTATTTTTCTTTAAAATATTATACCACCTTATAGGATAGCCATTTGACATGGCAAAGTTTAAGATTAATAAAATATATATTATTACCAAACATTTTTGCATACTGTCAACTAGGTTAAATCTTATTGTTACGATTATATAGACAATTCTATTCTGCTGACGAATAATGTGGCACACATTGGTTATCATTTGACAAATCAAAGGGAGGTTAGGAAATGATTAATATAACTTTAGGATTGATATAACTTTGCTGCATTCTCAATTTTAATTGCTTTGATCTGATCGTACGCTAGCTTCATACTAATTCTTAATAAGCTATAAGCTTCCATTAAAACTAATGTTGAGTTTCACAGATTTAAAATGGACTTGAAATAAAATTGCCACTTAAACGCTCAACACTTCAACTCGTTTTTTTTTAAGTTTGGAATGATTAAAAATACAAACAGCAGTATTTGTCTGTGTTACGGAACCTCCATTATACTCGATAGCGCCATTCTTTAATAAAAAAAAACAGAGAAAATGGAACTAGCGAAATTCAGATAGTAATACAAATAGTGAAATTAAATATTTTCTGTCCGGTTATAACTCTTAAATGGAGAATGTCACTTCTCTAAATGATTGCAATAATATTTTAAGAATGTAGTTTTAGAAACTGCTGATTAGGTCTGATAATGCTTTCAGGGGCAAAACAAGTCTTACCAATTAATCATTAATGGTAATATAAGTTTGACGCTTTGACCAAACTTTTTAAAACGAGTTATAGAATTAAGAATCTGAAATAAAAATTCGGAAAGATACCAGGAAAGAATTGGAAAAGAAATAAAACATTTGGAGACAACTCCCCAGGTAGCAAGATGACGTCAAATGGCGTTAATCAATGTCATTTTCAGGTCACAGACTTTTTGTGACCTAAAATGACGTTCGGGTGACGTGACTTTTGCGTCAGTGGAAAACGTTTTTATGTCGTCCTGATTGGTCATTTCAGGTTAATTAGCGTCTACTTTCTAGTCTTTAAAAAGAGTTTCTTCTACCACTGGTAAATATTGAGTTTTTTTCATTATATAATTCATTAACAAAATCAACACTTTAAAGTAAAATAAAATAAGAAAGAAGAGACGATTTACTTCTTATCACTTTTTGCAGCTGCAGTCTTTATAATCTTTATTTGTTGAAGGAGACCATCCTTTTCACGTTTTGTTATTTGATGTAATTTAATTATATTTTTGACAGTTTGGTATACTTACAAATGATTCAATAAATATATGTATATTTGGAATATCAGAGAGACGGTTTTTTATATTCAATAAGTCCTCAAAGTCTTTAAACGGCGTCCTATATAAATAGTTGACATCTTCCAGGCGTCTTTTTCCATTCCATTTAAGACGTCTTTCAGCCTTTATTTAGTACGTCTCATCGACGTCATTTTGGATGTCACTTTATGGTCTTAAAGACGTCAGAATGACTTGTCATATATAGACCAAAAACGACGGAAAACGACGTCCTCAAGACTTCATTTTGCTACATGTGTCAGAATAAAATGAACATAGACGACACCAACTAATTATTAATATTTATATTTAATACAACAGCAAGAGAATTAGCAGAGCAGCAAAGAAAAAAAACATGCTTAGAGATAAAATTTAAAAAACTTTTGAAAACAGCACTAAAGGATCAAACAGGAAGCAAAATAAAGGACAGGAAGGAATAATACGAACAGCCGAACATTTTTACAGTAATTTATATACTACAAATGTTGAAACACCAGCGAAACAATAAGATTATGAACGTAGTATCAAAAGAGATCCCGGAAATAATTGAGAATGAGGTTAGATAACTCATATAAAAAATATTGCATTAAGTAAGGATGAAATGCTGAAAGAAGCTAGAAATATATTGATGTCAAGATCGTGTATACTGTTCAAAAAAATAGTATAGCACGTGTGACTTTTTTTTAACAATGAAGATCCTAGTGGAACAAGCGACTTAATGTAATTTGCATATCTGTCTGGCGTTCGCATATTTTCAAAAGGCCTTTTAAAAATTATAACATTGGGCAATACTGCAATCGCTTGCAAATGCAAGAATATGCGTTATTCACATATACGAAAACGTCACGTCTACTATTCAGTTTAATATCATCACGAAACATATCAAAATACATAGAGGCATAAGACAAAGGGTTACGCTATCTTCAAAATTATTTACTTTGGCCCTAGAAGATACCTGCAGGCAGATCAAGGGTGTCTGAATGTGATGACATTGTATTAATACCGGAAAACAAAAAAGAACTAGCGCTAATGTTGATGGAACTAGAGGAGAAGACCACAGCAATCGGACTTTAGATAAACCTTTGAAAGACAAGGGTGCTATGTAAAGAACATTATCGAATTAAAATTCACTATATATAGGTACCTAAATCATGTACTATCACTGGGAAGAGAAAATCAAGCTCAAGAGATCATAAGAAAAAAAAGGCTGGCTTGGGCAGACTGTGGAGAACTAAAGAATACTCAAAAAATAGAAATATTCCAATATATCTATAAACCCGACTGTTTAACCAATGTGTCCTACCAGTAATGATGAACGGTATCCAAACATGGATTAATATGAAAAATTCGCTTGAAACACTCAAATATCACAGCGTGCGATATAAAAACAAATGCTTGAACTGTCACTTCTTGATATAATTAAGATATTGGTGAGAAAATAGCCGAGATTAATAATGTATAATTGTAAGTATTGGATAATGTACGTGTTGGATACTATAAAGGGTATTTATGGTCGGTGCTTCGTTCTAACCTAGAGTAGGCCTCCATAGTTTGGTCACCTTATAAGGCCGTACGCAACTTATCTGTGGAAAGAGTTCAGCATAATTTTAAATTTTGCGCATTCCGGATGGGTTTCTTTATTGCTGATCATGATTATGTATTAATTGAGAGTTATTTAAATCAAGTTACGTTGGAGCGTAGACGGAATATGTCGGGTATGATGTTCGCATGTAAGGTAATTAATGGTTATATAGATTGTAGCAGCTTGTTGGAATGCATAAACTTATATAATTACCAACTAAGATTAGAGGGGATTAGAGGGGACCTTTTAATCTTTCCCTATTTAGCTTCACTGTACTTACTATGGTTAAAATTCTAAAATAAAATTAAGTGTTTGGCCTGTCAGTGAACTTATTTAAAAAGCAGTTCAATGTAAAATGCTGCTATTATATTAGTGAATTGTGTAATGTGGTATCCCGTGATTAATGAATAAAAATAATTTATAATGATTACTTATCAATATGATATAACGATATTGAAAACGAGAATATCAGCCGATTCTTTGTCGTTCCGGAATGACACAAGTGGCACACGGTAAGACGTCTCTGGAGATGCATGGAAGGTCAGCGAATCTTCCGGAATGATGGTCAGCCGAGTATATAAGGAGCCGCGTCGCCACTGGGAGTCGGAATATTATGACGATATTTAATGCAGTAAATAAATATTTCTAGTAGTCGTTAGTGGCCATTAGAAATAGCATGTTTAGTAGTGTAATTGTGCAAATAAATTAGTTGACTATTTTTATGCATCAATTGTTCTAATTCACACCTAATAACCCTATAAAAAAATTTTGATTAGAATAGATAGAATTTTAGATAGATTACCAATATAATTATGACCAAATCATAAAGATTTCTTTTTAGGTTCAGCTCTATCTAATTAATATTTTTTTTAGGTTAAATATAAATTAATAGTATAATCTTCTTTTTACACTTTCGCGTCATCCTTCACCCAGTCAAAACGTAGTCTTTCTTTCCGATCCTTTGGAACCCTTTCCCAGACCCTTTCCTGTCCTTTGCCACTGGTAACCTATTCACGCCGGTAGCCAGGCCGGATGATGCCGGATGCAACGTGGGGGAAGCGTCACCGTGCATTTCAGTATTAACAATTGTAAAAATTATCGATTCGGGGAACAGGGTACATACCCGACGGTTTTCCTAAATCTCCAAATCGTGCTGGTAGATTGCCTCGTAGCAGAGCCATTAAACTAGCCATCTTCTTTTTATTTCCATAAAATTTTCAATTTCGGTGGCACATGTTTTGCCTCATCACACCCCAATAAATTTAGCAAACATGAACAAAAAAATATTTTAGCTTTTTATTTTTATACATATTGGCTTTCAATTTATATTTTACGTATATACATATATGTTAATCCTATGTAAAAATTTGTAGTAACACGAATTTATTTTGTGAATCTGGTGTAATAAAACAAATTTATGTGAAGACTTTTAGATTTGCATATTAAAAAATTAATTTATGGAGGTCTGATTATAATTTACGAGGGTTTTTATACTTTTAATTAAAGCAGTATTTATTCTATTCAGACAGTGTTTAAAACTGATTTACTTAAAAAAGTCAAATCTTTCAAGTAAAAAAATAATAATTAAAAAAATTGCAGTATAATATTTTTTCAGAATTATAATTAAATTTAAACTAAAAAAAAATATTTTCATTTTTAGATATAACATTATTAATAATATAATTTTTTTTATGCATTGTATAAATTGGTTTATTAAAGTTTAATGTCCTTAATATGAAAAAGAAAGAAAGTAGCGCAGGTGTAAGACTTTGAGTAAAAGTAATTTTATTTCAGAAGAATTGTCGACGTTTTCGTCTTTATTTAGAAAACATTACGAAGTGCGCCGTACGTCTACGTTGTAAAATTTAAATTTTTTATAAAAACACAATTTAAGAGACAGTACAGCTCGTAAACACACTCATCGGTGACTGTATATAATAGCAATCAACCTTCTTCATTTTTGAGGAAAAACGGTTATTCTTCCAGACTATAAAATAGACCATACAGCAATACCTTGTGGATGCATTGCTTTTTGATGGATCCTTCATGGATCCATCATCAAGAATCATGCGAAAATGTACCTCATCACTGAAAATCATTTTGCTTGCAAAGATTGCTTATGGATCCAATTGGTTAGTTCTTTTTGCTGTTCATGGTTTGCGGGCCGAAGTTATTGAGTGAGTTAAATTTTGTAAGCATGCAGCTGTAGATATTTAGTGAGAATTTGCTGAAGACTGCCTGTTGAAGTGTCCACTTCTTGTAACCGATGACGAATGACGTCTCTGGCCTTTCTATTCCACTTTCATGAACTGCCGTGTGGTGATGTTATGTTCTGAATGCCCTCACCGAGCTCATATCGTATATTTCACATATTTAAGCGAACCAGTACTTTCAAATTTTTTAATTATTCTTTTCACAATAGATGAACATTATTTCGACCGAACATTAAATGCACTTTACGAATATTGGCAATTAAACTTTCACTATTTTGATAGTATTTTTTGAAAACCAGGACGCGCTGTTCTACCGTGTCAGTGTTGCCAGATAGATCGGACTCTTTCCCACTAAAGAACCTCCAGTTTCCCAATAAAAAAGACTTCAATAATTTTGCCACTAAATTATATTACGTTGTTTAAAATGTATGAAACTTTCGGTTTATAAGCCATACGGTTGACTAAGACGGTTGACTAGGTTTATTTCATGTGCACAATCATACAAAGAAAGAAAGGTTTACATCTGTTCCTATTGCGTGGTTCCTACATATTGCGTCTTCGTCGCTCTACAAGAACTTTTCGCTTGCATATCTTTCCCTAAGTACATCAGTCTCTCTCGCGCGAAGAAAATTTATAAACAGAGAGAAAGACGAAAGATATAGGAACAACGCGATAAAAAGATATATCCGGTTAATTTTTCTCACTAGTTTATGTTACCAATAAAATCTTAACTTCCAAAAACGATCATAAAACTAACCATATTTATATTTTAAACATGGCGCGCAATTCAAATCTTTCGTTCTTATTGAAACATCCTTTAAAATGCTTTTTTGTAATATTGGGTTAAGTCCGTTGGTAATTAGGTAATAAATTTCATGCGAACAAACTGCATTACAGTTTTAAATTTTCTGATAATTGTAATTGTATTTCTCAAAAGAAGAAGAGATTTTTAACTTATTATTACTTAAATCACCATTTACGCAAGACTGATACTATAGTAAATCTAATTAAAAATATAAGAAAAATATTACTTTTTATTTTGATAAACAACTTCCATGACAAAGGAATTAAAACAAAAATCAATAATTAAAAAAAAACCATAAGCCTTATATTTGTCTTTTACAGAAAAATACGATTTTTTTAATAATTAACCTTTATTGCAATTTTATCTACACTAGATTATTTAATAACAAAAGCAAACTCTCTGCAATTTATTAAAATTCATCAAGTTTTTATCTCATTGAATCTTATCTATCATATCTCGATTAGGTGTGAATATTGCTAAGTACAGATTCATTATTCTATTAAACACATTGTATATTACAATGTCGAATCTGAATCCATATGGCATCAGTTCTTGACCTTACGTCATGCCATAAGACCCTTACCTATAAGTCCAAAATTAAGTGAATAAATCAAACCCTGTACCATTTCCACGCTAAATCCTAGAAACCTCCAGGTAAATCCCCCAGCGCATTATCGCGATTATCAATTGCCAGAAACTGTGTAATACCTGACCTTTGGCTGCGCGCTTTGTTCCAGAGCACCGCCCGTTCCCCGAAGTTTGTTCAGTAAATTGCTTTCTGTTTAAATAACTGAATTGTTCATAACTGGATGCCGGTAATTACAAGGGCGATCTGTAGGTATTTATGGCGCTTAATATGGTGCTTATAATTGTACCCGAAAACGGAACAATGTCAAAATTCGGAAGCTCTTTATGATCGGTCGTCAAAGGGTCAATGCTTTTGTTCCCGATCGCTTCATTAGTAAAACGGTCAATGTTTGATTTATGTAATTGACCAAAAACCGTGCTATTTTATTCCCTCGACCTGTTCCCTCAAACCGCAAAAGGGTACAAAAAAATTGAATAGATTGGTCCAGAGATTCGAAGGGTTTAACCGATATCAGGATATTATTTGTCAACTGAGTCCTGGAGACGTATCGGACAGGTTAATTGACCCTTTTCTCTTTATATAGTGTCTTAAGGGAGTGGCGCTAGGATTCTTATCAAGAGAACTTTGAAAGGGACTAAATTACAAGATAAGGGCGTCCTGGGGCTCTGGGGAGCGACATTTTCATACCTCATTTAAGCAACTCGAGTTGCTTGGGTAAAAGATTCCCTCTCTAGATAAGCACTTGTGATAGAATATATTACTAGATTTGTTTTACTTCAGGTATATGGATGATTAATTAGTACTAAATTCTGAGATATAATAATCTTTTTATTTTAAAAATTACATAGAAGGAAATTCTAACAGATAGCCCAACTATTCCATCTAACTCAAAATAATCATCCATTATTCTCAAAGAGACTTAAATATTATATGACCAAAGGGGGAGAAAGTAAACTTAAAGTCAAAGTCTCACAATATGCGACAAGGTATATGCTTCGGACTTCGGATCCATTGGTTTCTGGTTCGATCCCTATTAAATTAACAAACAAATTTTTAAATCTTTTTTTATATTTTTTTGTCTTTTCATAATTGTATTCGTTTTGATTCTTTACAAGATAATATGTATAAAATGCACTGGATGTGATATTTGGCGTTTTAAAGTTTATATTTTAGTCAATAACGATACACGATGGTGTAGACATATTTAATTTTATTTTTTTATTTATGTTAGTATGAGTCGGTGTATAGTTTTTGTATTTAGATAGGTATGTCTTTTCTGTTAATTAGCGTTTCTGTTTCGTATTATTTTATTTTGATAATTTTATTTAGGTTTGATGATGCCCTAATGCGGCGAAACGCGTAACCTTTTAATAGATGCTTGAGTTATGAGACTTTGAGTTTACTTTCTCCCCCTTTGGTCATATTCTATCTAACCGTCCAACTAAAAATAATTTTCAAAAAATAATTTTCTAATCCACAATGCGTGATAAAAAAACTAATTCAAAATAAAAGTAGTAGATGGCGGAGATAAGCATATTAGATGTTTAAAGTTGTAAATAGAGGTAGCAAATTTTAACTCACTAGAGAAAGCATTAATAGTTTTAACCGTATTATAGTTAACCCGTAGCTACTACTGATGGATCCTGAGGACCCATCCTATTTTTAAATAGGGTATATTTTTTAAGTTTGGCAACATTGGATACTTGCTGTCTCGGTACTCCTCCGCAATACCATACGCGTGGTTTCACCGGCATAGATTCATACTTCAGTATTCGTTCGTAACTGCTTATTGGTTTGAAAGTATCTATTTCGTTGTTATTTTTTGCAAGGCTCAAACCAAATGGGCTTGAGCAAGAAAAGTGTATCCGTTGGTGTTCCAAACAGAGAAGCTGTGTTAGAGGAACTAGAAAGATTGGCTAAAGAGAGTGACGAGAATGAAGAGGACAATGAAATACTGAGCGACCACAATTCCGAAACAGAGCAAGAAAACTCCGATTCGGAAGAAGAAGAGTTGCCCATTAGGAACAGTTGGTATGGGAAAGACAATACCAAATGGTCAAAAACAGCAGGTATTAGAGGTAGGACCCCTGTCATAATTTGGTTACTATCTTGCCTGGCCTTATTGGCTCTGCTCGTAATAATCCTCCACGTGAGCCTGTAGATGCTTGGAGTCTACTCATTTTTAATGAGATGATACAAAAGTTAGTTGATTTTACCAATTTGAAGATAACCTCCACCAGAGAAAACTATAAAAAGTCTAAAAGGTTTGCTCAGTCACAAACTAAATTTTGGCCTTACTGAAAATACCAACATGTGTGCAATCAAGGCGTTTTTTGGGTTGTTGTATCTTCAGTCCATTTTTAAATCTAATCATAAAGACGTCCGTTCTATGTGGGCAACAGATGGGACAGGAAGACCTATTTTTCGTGCTACTATGAGTCTGGCTTTTTTTATTTACTGGCCTTCTTTATTTACTGGCCATTTTGTTCTGGACTTTCTGGAACTTTTTATTGAGCTGTCTCAGATTTGACAATGTAGAAACCCGAAAAGAAGAGTAAAAACTGATAAGTTGGTCGCTGTGTCGGAATTATTTGATGAGTTTGTAGCTAGATCAAAGTCATGTTATTCACCGGGAATTTACCTCAGTAAGAACTGTAGACGAAATGCTTGTACGGTTTCGAGGAAGGTGTGGATTTCGGATGTATATTCCGAACAAACCTTCCAAATATGGAATTAAAGTGCAGGTTTTGGCTGACGCTAAAACGCATTATCTCGTAGATGCAGAGATTTATGCCGGTTCCGAAATAAAAGTTGATGGTGCAAAAAAGCCTACAGTATCTACATATCCACCTGAATTTTTACCGAACCGAAAACTTGCAATTCATTCATCAACGTTTGGATTTACTTCTTTAACCACTATAGTGAGCTATGTGCCAAAAAAAAGTAAAAGCGTTATATTACTTTCTAGCATGCATCATGACAATTCTGTCAACGAAACAACCAAAAAGCCGGAGATAATTCATTTTTATAATGAAACAAAATCTGGAGTTAACGCACTAGATGCGAAATATGCGTTGTATTCAGTATCCAGAAGAACTAACCGTTGGCCAATGGCATTTTTTTTTGCTATATTGAACATTGCAGGTGTAAATTCTCGAGTATTGTGCCAATTTGCATCAAAAGGCAAAGAAACAAAACGACACTCATTTATCAAAACTCTTGAGAAGCAATTAATAGATGAACATTTGCGACTCAAATGTACGAATCCTCATTGCTGAACTTTTGGGGGTTGCGAATCCAGTTTCTGAGCAGCCTCAAGTATTTCCTGAAAAAAGTAAAAGAAAAAGGTGTGCCATATGCCCCACCAACAAGGATAGGAAAACTGCTATCCAGTGTGACATAATTGTAAGTTGCCTATTTGCAACCAATGCTGCAAGAAATTGTACCATAAGTGTTCTGAAAAATAATTTTAGTTTTTTTTCGGTTTATGTACTCTAATATACCCAACTAATTTTAAATTTTTGAATAAAAGTTTTTTTTAATTGATTTTATTGCAATTTTATTATTATGGGTCCTAAGGACCCATCAGTAGTACATATGTAATAAAAATGTTTCGGTAGTAGTTCAAGGCTAATCGATTTTGTAGGAACTATATTTATTTATAGTAACTTAACAGTCTTGTCTTTAGGAATCACCATGCTATTACAGTTACGAGTATGTTATGAATGGAAGCCTGGGACACAAATATATTAAAACATTTATAGGACTTCTTGATAATACAATTTTATAAGTATGATATAAACTTTATAAGTAGATAAGTATAAATGTACGATATACCTTTCTTCTAGGTTTAACCACTTGGATGCTTTGAATAAAGGTATTACATAGTCAAATTTCATACTATTCTAGTAAAATTTTAGACAAATATTCTGAACCTTTTGTAAAATCTGTTTTTTCTTTTGATAATGCGCCTGTGAGTAAAACTAATGAAACACATAATGTTAACTTAATATTGGTAGAAAAGACATCTTGGTGTATGTATAGAATTTTGGATTTTAAACCATCACTTTGAAATAAATGAGACGCATGATCTTAAAAGTTCAATTTCTTGTTTTCTAATTTTTTTTACACAAAGAAAGAGACAACAAGAGCCTTTAACTTTAATTTCGAAATTATCAGGAAGCTACAATTCAAACAACAGCAGCTTAGATTTAAAAATTATTAGGAACGAGTTTGTGAGCATTGGTTATTTCCGAAATTATAAAAAGATCAAAGTTTATAAACTTCACAGATTCATTTACATCTAAGTTAGAAAATAAGAAATTAATTTCAGTGTCATGC
This sequence comes from Anthonomus grandis grandis, assembly GCF_022605725.1. Classification (NCBI taxonomy): domain Eukaryota; kingdom Metazoa; phylum Arthropoda; class Insecta; order Coleoptera; family Curculionidae; genus Anthonomus; species Anthonomus grandis. The sequence continues at coordinate 13,045,225 of NC_065558.1, forward strand.
ATATATTGATGAGAATGACAATTCTAAATTACTACGAAAGTCACATGTATAAAAGGAAAATAAAAGGGGTCGCAAGATTAACTTTCAAAGAACATCTTTCTGGAGACGCAAATAATTAGAACCTTTTAATACAAACAAACCCTTCGGCTTCTCCCCGTTAGGTAAGTTTGAATAAGTCGAAGAGCATTGTGACTCAAGCCAAAATATTTAAGATTTTGGCAAAGAATAGTTCTATTTAAAGTATCAAATGCTTTACTATAGGCCAAAAGTATCCAAAGGCTATTGGATGGCCTTCATCCACAGCTCTTAAAATGTCATTACATAGAGCAGGGTGATGCTATGGTCAGTTCGGAAACCGAACTGCGTGGTATTAAACCAGTTTGCTCTATATGCATTTTTATTTGAGCAGATATAATTCACTTACTGATCGGTAATGGCAAGACTTGAGGAATCATATTAGCCAATTTCCAAGGGTTAATGAATTTGTAGGATTTAACAAAATTATTAGAGTCAATACCATCACTACCTGGTCGACATATCTTAATCTTAGAAATGATTTTCTCAATATAATCTTCAGTTACACAAGAAACACTATGCAAATTGAGGACATTTGGATGTGTATTGTATATTTAGTGTAAATAAATTCAATTTTTCGTCTATTAAAAGCCTCGTGGATCCGTTTTAAATGTATGCTAATAATATACTTTTTCTCTGATATTACCCCTAAGTATACATCGGGGTATTCTTTTAAACTAGACTCGATTTTTTATTTTTTATTATTTGCGAAAGCTTTTTAACATACCTTTATCATAAGCCTAATCGCTTAATCACGGAACGGTAGTCTTAGTAAACCGTCATATTTTTCACAGTATATGACAGTTAAATAAGAATTCAATATAAAATGAAACCATCTTATTAGCATCAGCTATGAATTCCATAAAAAGCCAGTAAATAATGAAAAGGTCTTATAACAATTCTTAAAAATTAAATTGAAATAATCTGTTAGGTTGTTTAATATGAAATAGTAAAAAGCCTTAGAAAGTTTCAGCTTAGTTACAATCAATTAGTGATCTGATATGCCAGTCTGCACTTAAACAAGTAATAGGATCAGAGGTAATAATAACATCAATTAAGCTAGTAGATGTATGTGTGATTCTAATAAGTTGCTTTACTAGTTAGATAAAGGTTATATTTTTTTATAAATTTGTTGAAACTATTAGGGTCTGCATTATTAGTCATCAAGAGATCGATGTTTTAGTAGAACTAAAAAATATATAATTAAACTGAACTAAGATAAAAAATTTGATAATAGGTTCCCTAGTTTTTCAATACACATATTTAAATTGGCGCTCGAAAGCCGATAAAGAGATTTAAAGAAAAACGTTTTTCCTTGCATTTTTACACTTATCCAATACTGTTTCAAAGGGCTTTGATGACTCGGTAAATAAAGTACTTGAAAGTTTAAAGTATCACTAATAAAAAATGTTGTTTTTTTTTTAAACTATAAGGTAGTTGGTTATAGTCATTAAATTATCAAAAATTCCATCATGTGGCCACGTTTCTGATAATCCGACTATATCAAAACCTTTTAATTATAAAGTTTGAAAATTCATTAAGGTTAGAACAAAATGAATGAACATTAAAATTTGGAGCTACGTTTTGGTCAAAAAATAAAGAAAATAATTCTCGAAAACCACTAAAGATAGGTATAGGAATACCTTATACAAAACCAATCATAAAGTGATAGCGGATCGGAAAATAAAAAAAATATACAGGGTATTCCATTTAAAATAACAAAGTTGCTACTACTTTTTGGTATAAGCGGCAACGCTGCATCGCTAAAAATATTTTTAATCGTTAGATCATCAGCTAAAACCCATGTTGCCAAATTTTCAAAAAAAAAATATTTTCCGTTCTCCGTAAACGTCTAAGGTACCATCAACCATCAATCACCCTGTATGTCTGTTACTTTATACAAGTATAGAAAACTCTATAAGGAATTTAAAGGCATCTACTATGAAAAATAAAATTAGAAGTAAATTACTCGCTGACTTCCTTGATTCTTAATTATTATAAAATAAAAAAACATATTGGGTGCGACTCGTGTTTTGAAATCACATTTAGTATAAAATGTGTAGGATGGGGCCTGGGTTCTTTGCGGGTGTGACCAAATGTTAATCAATGGATCTATGGGTTCTAGAAAATGTAAAAGCGTTTCTTTGCTAATTATTGTTTTGTATCTATTGCTACTAAACTACATAAAAGTATTATAATAATATGGGAGTTATACAGGGTGATTGACGACCGATGGTACATTAGCCGTATATTAAAAAGGGAACGTAGCATTTTTCTGTTTTTCTAAAAATTTGGTAGTCATGGTTACAGACAATGCTCTAACGTTTTAAAATATTTTTAGCACTGCAGCATTGCCGCTTACATAAAAAATTGCAACATCATTGATTTTTTTAATAAAACACCCTATATATTTTTAGATATTTTGGTTCCTTGTTTCGTTTTGAGCCTCTTTTAATAATAACTGATTTCGCCTGTCTCTAGTGGTTTTCGTTAAAAATCAAGGGGATAACTAATTGTTTATTTTTCAGCTAAGATGCTAAAAAGCTCAAATTTTAAAAGTCACTTTAGGACACTATTTTAATTAAATTCCCATAGCCTAATTTAGTTAGCAGTATATAGGTTAAGAAATTAAATTAAAATTCTATTTACTAAAATGGCCAAAAATCTTTTTTTTTAATAGACAGTTAAATTGGCTTTAATTTCATGTAAGACAATCCTATACCTAAGTAGCCACGTTTTAGATTTAAATACGTATTTTAATGAATATTGATAATTGTAAACATTTTATTTTGTAAATTACTTAATTAGCTATGGAAATGTCACAATGTTTTACTAAATGATAATAAAATTTTTAGTTATGATAGTAACAAACCGAGACATAGTATAACCGTTATGTTTTGTAATAATTTAAAAAAAAAGAAACTTTATTATTAACTACTCAAATGACGTTTTGATAGGACTACTTATTTTCCAAGGACAATGTGCTCAAATAATAGCAAGAACATGTAGATAATTTAATTCAGTGACTCTAGATTTACACCCAATGGATAAAAGAAGCCTATTTATACAATAAAATACTTCGTTATATCGCAGAAATGACTTTTGTTATTCTCAAAAAATTGATAAAATCGTTTTCTGGTGGATATATTCGTCGCTCTTCTAATTCTTACTCGCTGACGTAGCTCTTCTTTACTGTTTACTAATGTTGCATACACCTTTTCCATAATATTACCTCACAAACAAAAATTAAGGGAAGTCAGATCTGGCGATCTCGCCGGCCAATCCTATGGTCCCATACGCGGCCTAAATCATTTATCATCAAGCATATCATACAGTTCTCTTGTTAAACTGTCTCCACAGTGAGGCGGGTTTCCGTTCAAATAAAAAAGGACGAAAACCTTGCAATGGCAGATTTTCCAAAAAATTACTTGCCCTTACACTTTTTATGCCTACCAATTTAGTAGAACTTGGTAGCTTACCATACACTCAAAATTTTACTAGATATATACATTGAAACTAACTTTTACATAAAAATCCCAGTTAATTTCATCAATATGAATTAAAATGTTTTCACAGAATTCTACCCTTCTGTGATATTCTTGTGTTGCAAAGCTTGAACTTGTATGGATGCATTTTATGATTGGCCAATAATTTTTAAATTGAATAATACGGCAAACCTAAATTAACTTTAGCACTTATAATTGAAGCCTAAAAATATTAGAATATATTCATAATATTATCTTGTTCATTGGTTTGCTTTATTTAATTCAGGTTTTATTGGTTGAGGATTTATTGATGGAAGGTCTGGATCTTCGTTAAATTTTCTACATATTTTTGCTATTGTTTGATCATATAGTTCGTAAAAAAGTAGTAGCTTCATCCAAACATCATTTAAGTGGTTAATATCTTTCATTTTACACTTTTTAATTAAGTTGATCATAAAACACATGTTAATATTTTGAATTAATATGTTTCTGTCATTTATTAACCCATTGTGACATTTTTACAACTAAGTAATTAACAAATAGTCATATAAAATTAAAAGTATTTTAATTATCCATTAGAATAAAAAATAAAATATAGTCTTCTTATTTTAAAAAATAGACTTTTTGCCATTTTAGTAAATTTAGTTAAAAATTTAGCTGTTTAGGAATTTAAATAGCAGAAAAATGAACAATTAGTTATCCCATGTTTTTTAACTTTTAATCAAATTTTCGAATCAAAATTTCTAAAAATATATGAGTATAATAAAAATATAAAATATGCCGTTTATGAAAGTGTTATTGTACCATTTAAAAAATCAAAGGTGTTTAGCCATTTTTGTATATGTATAGGCGGCAACGCAAATGCAATGAAGATATTTTGACCCATAGAGCTATCAAATCTTCAGAAAAATGCTACAAATGCTGGAAAACAGAACTTTTCATATACGGCTAACGTATGATTAGTCGTCAATAACCCAGTATCCCAAACAGCACAGATACGTACTAAAGACGTATTTGGTACGTACTCCACGACATAATGTACGTACACAGTACGCGTACCCTAAAAGACGTATTACGTACTATGGACGTATATAGGACGTCCATTTTCCGCAGGATTCTGCGTCATATTATGTACAATATTACTGTATTATATTACTGTATATATTACAGTAATCCAATATTACTGTAATATATAATATGACGTAATATACATAATATGACGTATCTACGTTTACCCGACTTCTTTTTTTGTGTGGTAAAATGTATTTGGAAGGAAAAAAAACTCATTTACAAAAACTTGAAATAAATTTATTAAAAAAATATATATAAAAATATAAAACAAATATCATTTGTTTTTCGCAACTACTGTGGAATACAGTTTTCAATTTTCTTTGTGCTTCCAATCCCTACTTGTGTGCTGAACCTTAACATTTTATTTTAAAATAAGCAAATTCCTTACCACTAAAATGAGTACATATGCTCTTACCGTAGATCCTTTCTATCACTAACTATCATTGAGTAAACAGTAAAACTAAATTCAAATCTAATAAGAAAATGTTATAGCCGAATGTTGCCAATGTATAAGCCGAATGTCGATAAGTCCTAAATTTACAGGAGAGTAAACTTATTACAAAATTATGACGTTAATATTGCCAAGCCGACTGAAAGAAGGGCGTTGGTTCTCGCATCTGTCACTTGTCTTAAACACTGTCAACAGTGTAAACTCCCTAATAAAGGCAACAAAAACACTGGGTTTCTTTTGCGACCGATATTGATAATTTTGATATATTATTATGACAAATACTCCATTATCTATAATATTTTAGATGTTTCGAAAATCATATTTACTTTTCTACCAGATCAACATGTAAATTAACTAAATTTATAGTGTATGTTAGTCATTTGGAAAGAGGGAATTTCAATTTGACAGTTGTCTAATTTATACCGAATTCGTTTACTTTTTCATGCAAATTATATTTTTTCTGTTTACCCTACCGAAATTAGAAATATTGAAAATAAAATAAAGACGTATTTAAAAATTTGTATATTTAAAAAAAAATTCTTTCCTGGCTTATAGTTTTCTCTATTAACAAAAATTGATATGTTTTTTTTTATTCTTGTGTAACTCATAGGAGCTAAAACATTTTCTAAGTATTTATATGTACATGTATGAACGTCTGCGAGACGTAATTATTATATGTACGTACCACGTATCCAAAAGTACGTACTAAATACGCTATTTTTATAACAATGGACGTATAGACATAAATATGATATAAAAATTACGTGCCCAGGACGTACGATGCTTTATTAAGATGTAGGAATATTTTTTAGGCTAAATATGGCTATTTCGCAAAATTTGATGTTTTTAATATTCTCTGTAATATTTCGCTGCATGAAAATAAAGACTTAACTTTTTCCACAAAGCATGGTGCGAACTTGTTTCTCAAAATAACGTATATTTTTTTAAAATATTCCTATTTTTTATTTAGGTTTAATTACAGCCTAAAGCCTAAATATATTTTTACTAATTTAATGATTTTACAAAGATCTCATATAATTTTCATTAAGCTCTCGATCCTAATGGATAATGCAGATTAGGGCCTAATATTTTTAACAATTTTGTCATTGTATAACATAAAATGACATGCTAATCTAATATTTCTCAACCAGTGAACTTATTTGCGCACGTCAAATTAAAAATCCAAAAAAAAAAACGGTATATAGCCGCAGCGAGAGTTCTTTACTGCCTCGGCGGGCAAAAATGTTTACTTTGTTCTGATTTATCGTCGGAACAGGACCGCGACAAATAAATAAAAAAGTCGGGAAAAACTCACCCCCACCTATGTACTATTTATTTTCGCTGCAATGCCGGTGCACATTTTCAAATATTCCGTGTGTGTGTTCCGCCTAATTGTGAAAGGCCGTTTTTATAGCTTGTAACTAAGTTTTAAATTGATTTGGCCCCGAACAAAGTTTCCCTTGTAATGGAAAAAGTTTCCAAGTTGGCAATTAGCTTAAAAATATCATGGGCAGTCGGGAAAACTGTAAATATTAGAATTTAATAAGATCAGCATCCATGACAACCCCCAGGGTTTCTCTCGTTATTTTTGCAGGAAAGGGGAGACCCATCCATACTAATTTTTGCGTCATTTGGTAGTGATCCACCAAAAACAAGTAATTTGAATTATGTAGCATTTAACATAAGTTTATGACTAGAACGTGAGTTATATAAGGTAAGGAGTTCAAAATTAATAGCATTTATAGAATTTGTGATGTCTACGAGTTTAAATGAAAAATAAACTTAGGTATCATCAGCGTACTGGTACATGCTACAAACACACACGAAACAGCAAGGGGCCAAGAATACTACCCTGTGGCACTTCCTGCTGCAGCTCCACATACTCAGAGAAAGTAAAATTTATTCTTACCTTTTGACACCTCCCCTCTAAGAAGTGCTTTATAAGATCCATCAGATCTTATCCAGATCTTATAGAGTAATTTAGGGTGTCAAATGCCAGACTAAAATCCAACAATATTAAAGTAGTTATTTTACCCTAACCATCTAAATGCTGTATGCTGATGTGCAATTGGGATGATATCTTTAATTCTGATCCTAAGAGCATGACTTCATTTTATGCCATGCTACCGAAACGCCATTTTCATCAAATTGTGAGTTGTTCAATATGTCTTCAGAAAATCCAAGAGATTGCTCTCCTAGCGTTGAAGGATAATATTTCTTGGTTGGCAGCATTATTAACTTGAAAGCTGTCAAAGTTTCAGATGCATCCGGTTCGCAGTGCCATTTCTATTATCGATTAAAGTTAACAACTTTTGTTTGTTTATAATAATCGCGAACTTAATAAATATACCTGGACTGCCAATTCAATGTAAAGTAAGTGACCTCTACTAGGTGGCCGCCATTTTCCGTGATTGTGTCCTTTCGATGTTGGTCATTCTGACAAATTTCAGTTGTGCCAATCGTAGAGAAACAAAACAATTCAAGTTTTTAAGAGCTTATGTTGACAAAAACACAAAATAAAAAGTTACATTTATTTAAGAATTTAAAATAGTTATTAATAGCGTTAAATCTGTGATTTTTCTTGTCGCCTACTTTAAGAATTTTGTTAAAATTTATGAAAGAATCCTCACTAAAAACGAGACAAAGTTTCAATTAACTTAGGATAAATGCATGCCCTTTAAAATATTTGTTTTATTATTCTGTTAATCCTGAATATTATTAATCTAAACTGAAACTTGAATCTTATAAATCCTAATACCATAAAAGTGATGATCTTCATTTAAATTTTTGCTTGTATTTACGTAACAAATTCAGTTAAAACCATTTTTATTTTCCTTCTATTTTTACTATTACGACTTTTACTTTCCTTCTATATACAGTGTTTTCACATTAATAGGTACATAACCATCTATAAAAATCAAAATATAGTTCATTTTATGAGGGTTGGTAATTAGCAAGGGTTTATATAGTAAAAATAAACAACTCTATATATTATTCTATTATAAATACAGACGGACAATTCACAGTAATTCGGTTTTGAGAAACAGTAATACAAATACGTTTAAATAAGGATGGTGATCCATTATCCAGGTATTAAATAAGGAGGAAGCTACATTGCCAGTTGCAGACGATATACCCAAGTGTCGTTTACAAATCGCCAAAAACTAGGCAATCCGCTATACACACACGTCAAACGTCAGCGTCGTCAACTTAATTACTGTTATATATTTTTATTGGCAACAATGAAAATATTCAGAGTGACCAACATCAAAAGGACACAATATTTCAATTCTTCTCTAAAACTCAGTTTTAATCTTCTCTCGAAGATACTAACATCATCTAAATCACGTCTTCAAAGAGTTTTGGTTAGTAGTAAAATAGTTTCGTGATCTGCGGCTATGTGTGAACTATTTACAAGTGGGTAAATGAGTTTAAACGTGGCAGTTTATCCACAAAAGAAGAACATCATTTGGCTAGATGGGTTCCGTGTTAATTCACAGAGAAGAAGCCTTTGTTGCCGGTTTTCGTGACAGTTTTGCGGAGTTTTCTACATGGATAAAACATTCACTACTAGACTTCAGAAGCAACAATTTTCTGTGACTTTTCAAAGGCTTCCGATTGCGTAAACCACATTATTTTAATTAACAAATTGCAGCACTATGGATTCAGAGGTATATTCCTTCAATGGTTTAAGTCATATTTGTGCAACAGAAGTCAACTTGTAAAGGTCGATACGTCAAGATCTTCTTGTAAGCCAATTGAATGTGGGGTACCTCAAGGTTCCGTTTTGGGTCCTATGCTCTTTCTGCTGTTTATAAATGACCTGGCCATCCTGAACATAAGCGGAAAAATCTGTTTTTTTGCTGATACTAGCTTCACTTGGAGCAATCCGAATGCAATGGCACTACATACAACAATTTTAAATGACTTGGTCTTCATTAAATCGTGGTGCGATTCCAATCTTTTATACCTAAATCTCTCAAAAACTAAAGTCTTATTATATAAAACGACCATTCCTCCATTTATTCTAAACAATACCAGTTTGTAAGTTGTTGAGTCTGTTAAGTTCTTGGGTCTTGTTGTGTACGGCTCTTTGAAATGGGATTTGCACATAGATACGTTATCTAAAAAACTAAGCTCGGCATGTTTTGCCATAAGATCAATCTCAAGAGAATTAGGCTTTTTCAGGGCCAAAACAGTTTATTATGCTCTTTTTGAGTCACATCTTCGTTACGCCCTTCCATTCTGGGGTACATGCTGCAAGACCCAATTTGAGCGTATATTTAAACTTCAAAAGAGAGCGCTTCGATAGTAGAGCTCACTACCAAGTAAATTTTAAAAAATATAAGATCCTTACTCGTCCCTCGTTATTTATATTTGAATCTATCTGCCTTATCCGCAAACATGTGTCGCAGATTCCAGAAAGACCATCCCACAGCTATTCACTAAGGAACGTTGATCATAATCTTCATCTGCCAATTCCACGGTCGAAATTAGTAAAGAACTCTATACTTTATGCAGCAATAAAAATGAACAACCATCTGCCTTCCGTAATAAAATCGATGACTACTTTTAGTTGTTTTCGCAATGCCCTAAAATCTTTACTACTGCAAAAAGCCTTATATACAGTAGAAGACATTTTTAATATTTCGTTTTAAAGCACACACACTGGCGTTATTAGCTACCTATTATTTGCAAAATGTTTGCCTGCTTTTTATTGTATGTTTTATTTTATTGTATGTTTTTTTTTGAGACTAACGTTTTTGACAATTTTATACATATAATTGTGTGTATATTTGTATATAAAAATTATTTTATTTAAATATTTCGACCAAATTGTACAATTTGATAATTTGTACTACCTACAGTATTTTTGTTTTGTTATGTACTTATTTACTTTGTTTGTATTTTGTCTGAGTATTTTTTTTATGTTTACTTTTTATATTTGTATTTTTTTTCCTTTAGCTTTGTCAATAAAATGTAAATTTTCTGACAATAAAGCATTTTGATTGATTTGAAAACCCATTCAAAACAATGGATTTCCAAGGGTGAACGGGCTCCGGAGAAAGCGAAAACGGTGAAATCGTCCGGCAAGTGCAATATTATATACAAATAAGAAAAGCAGTGTTAGAGGTGTTTTATACGTCATTATTACACCGATTTAGCGAGAAAATTAAAGAAAAACGTCCACATTGAAAGAGAAAAAAAATCCTCTTATATTATGACAATAATCGTGTCCACATACCTGTGCAGTTGCAAGATTACAGAATTCAAATTTCAATTGTTACAGCAGCCACCGTATTCACCAGATTGGGCCAGTGACGTTTTTATGGTTCCGAATTTGAAAAAATGACTTGGCGGACTAACTTTAAATAAGGGGGTTACTAAGCAAACAAATCCTTTTTTGCAACTTGACTGTTTGGACCGCATAAAAAATTTAAAAAAATTGGCTGCTGAAAAAGCTGGGAAATTTATAGAGCTAAAAGGAGATTATGTTAAAAAAAAAGAAATCTAAAATAAACATTGTTTTTTTAATATTTTCTGAGGCTTGTTGAACGACTCTCGTATTCCACAAGATTAAATTCCGTAAGTTTAACATTTAAATTGGCTGTGAATAAAATCTTTAAAATAAAGAAACATGTGATAATAAATTAATAGGCCAATGCACTTAATTATGAAAAATCCTTCTTTTTTTGTTTATAACTAAGTTTCAAATTGATTTGGGTCCGGAGAAAGTTTCCCTCGTAATGGAAAAAGTTTCCAAGTTGGGAATTAATTTACAAATATCATGGCACGAGACGTTTTTGTATGTATGGGTTAGCTTGTATGCTTTTAGGCTAAGAATTACTAAAATGTCCCAGAGCAGTTTGGAACTTTTGTTTGCCATATATCTCCGATTATGTGTAATAAGGCTGGAAGCCTATTTATTAACAAACTCCGCAGCTACTACAGAGTTGGTTAATGAGCTAAACTTGTTTAATTGCCTGATTTCGAATATTAACTGAATAGATGGGTTTTACCCTTGGGGCTGTTTCTCAACTCGTATCGGTGATTTCAGGTTTATAGGCGATCAAGATTGCCTTATCTATAAAATGTTAAACATGACGGCCTTAGTACCAATATATGGACCACCTTTCACAGGTTATAACATATAAAATAGGGCAGCAAACATTTTCCAAAGGGGATTTCCTAAGAAAATAAAAAACGGTCGCAACCATTTCTGATTTCGGGGGAAAAATAATCCATCATAACTCCTTTTAAAACTTGCCTAATTAATGAAATGATCATGAGCTGAACAGATGATTTACTTGGTCTAAAGAATCACTTTAAAAAACTTACGTTTCTTATTTTATCAAAGGTTTTTGAACTGTTAAACACGATACTTGATGGATGCATATTCTCATTATGGCTTAACTTATTGTGGAATGTAGAATTTAGAATCCGTACTGTCCTTCTAGCAGTAAATCAAGATCATCACAATGGTTTGTATGTATAAGACTAATTGGTTTATATCTATATGTGTGTTGGAAATTTACAAAATAAAATTATATCACAAATATTACGATATTACAAAAAAATTCTGGAATGTTGTCAAAAGTAAGAAAAAAGGATATGACTACTTTTTTAATACCATAATACAATTTTTTTCAGACAGTTTATTCAAATAAAAATGTTATACCCTAAAATGAATTTTCATTCAACCATAGTTGTAATTCTGAATTCTCTATACCGTTATCTACAATTTATGAAGAAATCGCAAATATGGATATAAATAAAAGTCCTGGTCCAGATCCTTCTTTCTTTAAAGCATGTAGTTTTTAAAAAGATTATCGCCTCATGTTTAAGAGCCATATTTGGTATAGCAGTAATTGATGAGCAATTAGATTTCCTTTCAAAAAATCTACAAAACTGAATTTAATTACCTTTGTCGATTATCTGTTGGGCATCTTCAATGAGTGTGGTAAAGTTCATTTTACATGACTTTTCTAAGGCATTCGACAGAGTAACTCATGGGCTTTTACTTAGTAAACTGAAAGGTTTTTTATTCGAATGGCTAGCAAGTTACCTCTTAAACCGATTTCAGGTTGTAAAAATAAATAATTTGAGATCTAAAAATGAATCTCAAGGGTCCTATCTAGGATCTTTATTATTTCTTATATTCATTAATGATATATCCAACCTAAAATATTAGATTACTCTTTTTTCGATCAAAGATTGTTTAATTATTGGATATAAAGATTGTATAATTTTCCAATTACGTGTATACAATTTTTTCTAGAGCACTCACTATGCTTCGGTTAATAAAAAGATGTACATCTGATTTTACTAGTATTTCTGTTATTAGACTACTGTTCTGTAAGACCATTGATTAAATACTGTTCACCAGTCTGGAGCCCTCGCTATGCTTGTCGTATACTTAGACAAGAAAGAGTCTGAATGCGAGGGTGATTTTTTATATATTTAGCCTACAAGTCCAATATTCTTCCAGTACATAAATATAACTATGATTTCCAACATATGCCAAATGTATTTTCATATTTAACATTAAATGTCAGGAGAGAGATCAGGTAGATTAAATTGTTTTACAAACTAATTAATTATATGGTCTTCCCTACATTCATTTCTTCAATGCGGCTTCCATTCTCTCACACGAAATTACAAGATTTGTAAGTCTGTTTCATCAACACTTTAAAACGTGTTTATGAAACAGACAGAATATTGGGTTTAATTCATTTGTTCCAAGAGTGTCAGGAATGGCAAAAGTTTTGACTTTTTTAATGTTTAACTTTGAGAGATTTGTGAGGCTGTTGAAAAGAAGTGGGATATGATTTTGAAGTCTGATATTTTTATTTTTTTAGTGTTTTCTTCTACATGTATTTGTTTACATTATTTGCCCTATTTAAATTATCTAATGATCAATTATTTGTATGTATATGTTTTCTTAAGCTTTTTTTAAGACAAGCTTAAGACACTACCTTTTTACAAATATACAAATATGTTTACTGCCTGAAGTATGTATAAAATAAAAATAAATTCTCCTATTTTCTTATCTATCTTTAACAGAGTTAACTATATGAGTATTGAGTATTTCGTTAAAAAAATAAAAGTTTTGTTTAGTTAATGTCGAATCTCGTTCTCTTTCAGATCACAGAATTTTACCAATTTATTTAGACTGTAAAGTTAAGACCTATAAACCTAAGACTAAATATGAAAAAAAGGAGTTAATTATTATAAAAAAATGTAAATTTTGTTTGAGCGGAAAATTGCGTATGCGAATGTCTCGTCATTTGGGGATTTAATTAACTTAATTTCAAGTGCAAAAAAAAGCGAAATTCTACGTTATATTGACACGTGAAAATAATGCCTGGATAAATCAAGAGAGTCTCCAGATGATGAGACAACGTGATAAAATTTATTAAAAAAAACTTCTAAACGGGTAATGTGGAGTTACACACAGAATTAAACAAAATTAAAAACGCTATAAACAATAAAATTAAAGTTTTAAAAAATCAACATATTCGAAAGGAATGGGACAGAACAGGGAAAGATGTTAAAAAACAATGGAAATGTATTAATAATTTTCTTGGTAAGGGTCTTAACAAAGTTTATATTGATTCGTTAGAAACAAATGATGGAAAAATAACATCGTTGAAGTAGCAAATAAATTGATTGCCCATTTTGCTCATGTTAGTGTGGGTATTGTAAAAGAGTTGGAAAATGACGTTAGGTATTTAGGAAAAAAACATTTCATTTCCTGAGAGTAACTGCAATAATACTGCTTTTGTAGAATTAACAACTGAATTCGAAGTATATGAAATCATACTAACACTAATGAAAAATTCTGCGACGGGACATATCGGTATACGACATTGTTAATCTGAAAAAGAGTATTACTGGGGCTCTGGTAAGGTCAACAAATAATATTTTAACTACTAGAAATTTTACAGAAGAACTAAGAATAACTAGAATTTCTCCAATGTTTAAGTCAGGTAATAAGTCTTCAATGAATAACTATAACTAATAACTGAATAACTAACACTAATTTTGGTAATAAGTGTTTTTTCTAAAATTATTAAGAAAATAATTAAAAAATGGATGACGTCTTTCATTAATAAATATTTACGACTTGATAACTACCAATATGGGTTTGTTGAGAACAGTAATACTCTTAGCGCAACAGTTGATTTTGTAGATTACATAGCGAGCATTGGATAAAAAAGAATTAGTTGTAGCCGTATTTGTCGACTTGCAAAAAGCATTTGATATAGTGAGTACCAATATACTTTTAAATAAGCTCGAGAAAATGGCATTCAGGGGAGTACTTTTTGATTTACTTAAAACATATCTCGAAAATAGAAAACAATATGTAAAAATAAATGATACACTTAGTTCAGTGTTTGTTCATTCTTATAGGCGTCCCACAAGGTTCCGTACTCGGACCATTGTTTTATTCCTTATATGTATTAAACTTGAAGCTTGCTAATCTTACTGCGCGTTATTTCACTTTTGCCGACGATACTGTGTTAGTTTCTACAGGTAGTGGCAAGGTTGTTCTAGAGAATAACATCAATGCCGATCTCAAAAAATACAGGGTGTTTTTTATATATTGCGACAAAATTCAGGAACGTGTTCTTTGAATAAAAATTCGCAAAAGAGTTCCTATAAACATAGGTCCTAAACCTTTTAGATTTTGAGCTACAGAGTGGTAAAGTTTTAACAAAAAAATGATTTTTTTTCGATAACTTAAATACCCCTGTAGATATTTGTCCAAAGATTGGTATGCATGGTCTGTGTATCCAGAGCCATCTACCAACATACTTTTAACATTTTTATGTTCTCCAGTGGCGTGTGTGCGGGTTTTCCGCAGAATACTTTTATAAAGAAAAATAATACGCCACTGGTTTTTCTTGTATTAAAAAATATTTTTAAATTCCCCGTCTTATTTGCAACATTTTTGATCCCTTGGACTTTGTCCGTTACATGCACGGTTTTCGCACAAAAAATTAAAAAATATTTTTCTACTTTGACTGATCGCTAAAATTTATTTTTTCTACAAGCGTTATAAAAAATATTTTTTTTTTAAATTTTATTTAAAATTTCATTGTAGTTCATAATATGTCACTTTATTTAGCATGTTGAAAAAAGTGACATATGAGTAACGTGTTAATATTTCACGCTTCCAAAATCGCGAAGTAGCCTGTGAACATATTTTTTTTTAACGTAACTACGGACAACGCCGCCGCAACGATAATCACATTCTTGTTTAAGAGTTTAATCTTTTTACCACATTCTTCCTCTGCCCACGATAAAGTTGATATTTGTAAGAGTTTGTGATATTTTAAATTTTAAATCACTGTCCGCCAGTTGACAAGATTAATTTGTTAAAAAAAATGGCTAACAATTACACAAATAATGAAATGTGCGATATGCACTTCATTTATGGACTGGCTAACGGAAACGCACGAGAAGCCTTGCGTATTTATGCTGAACGTTACCCGAATCGTGTTATTCCTCATCACTCTACGTTTACGTGTTTACACCAACGTCTAAGTGAAACCGGCAGCTTTAAAAAACTCACCGCTGAAAACGGACATCCCCGAACAGTTACTCCTGAAATTGAAGAACAGGTGCTCAATGAATTCGAGGAAGATCCCACCACAAGCACTAAGAAAATTGCTCAGACGGTACACATTAGTAACTTTACAGTTTGGAATATTCTTAAAAGAAACCTTTTATACCCGTATCATATTCAGCGGGTGCAGGCACTTTTGCCAGGCGATTTTCCGAAAAGAACGGCTATGTGTCGTTGGATGCAAGAACGCATAAGGCAAGATGCACCGTTTATAAGAAAAATACTTTTCACCGATGAGGCTAATTTTTCCAGGGACGCAATTATGAACTTCCACAATAACCACATATGGCATTATGAGAACCGACATGCTGTGGCAGAAAACCGTCATCAGCACCAGTTTTCACTTAATGTATGGGTCGGCATTATTGAGAAGTTTCTCATCGGTCCATTTTTTTACCAGCAAGGTTGACTGGACAAGTGTATCAAGAATTTCTTGAAAATGAATTACCAGCGTTGCTAGAAGATGTCCCCATTCAGCTGAGACAGCAAATTTTTTTTACAAGACGGTGATCCAGCCCATTTTAGTTTAGTGGCTCGGCAGTATTTGGATATTACGTATCCAAATCGTTGGATAGGTCGAGGAAGTATTCACCCTTGGCCCCCGTGGTCTCCCGACTTAAATCCGCTGGATTTTTTTTGTGACATAATTCGGTAGACACCAGGAATTTTTAATGGCGTGTCCGCCAATCAATGCGTTGTCGATTAGATGCTTGTATTGATGTTGGAGGAGCAGACTTTGAACAACTTTTGTAAAAATAATAATATTACTAAATAAATAATAAAAAATTAAATATTTTTTTATCACTTAAAAACTTGCATTTTAAATTAAAGATTGTAGAAGCAAAAGTTTTAAATCCTCAATTACAATTTTATTAAATTGGGCTGGCTTTTGTTAAAAATTAATTAATAAAAATTTTATTATTTATTATTAAAATTGCAATAAACTAAAAAAAACAAATGATTACTAGAATAAAAAAAGTCTAATCAAATCTGAGCAACATGTCAATGGTTTTTAATTTTTTGTGCGAAAACCGTGCACCTAACGGACAAAGTCCAAGGGATCAAAAATGTTCCAAATAAAACGGGGAATTTAAAAATATTTTTTAATACAAGAAAAACCGGCGGCGTACCATTTTTCTTTATAAAAGTATTCAGCAGAAAACCCGCACACACGCCACTGGAGAACATAAAAATGTTAAAAGTATGTTGGTAAATGGCTCTGGATACACAGACCCAGAATTTTTGTCCAAAGAACACGTTCCTGAATTTTGTCGCATTATATAAAAAACACCCTGTATATGTATTTCACTGGTTGTATTTCATTGCATCATTAAATTAAAAATTAATTCTAATAAAACAAAATACATGCATTAAACAAAAAAAATAGACAAGTTGATGACTTCGATATTGATATATATGATTTTCACATTAAAAAAGTTGAAAAAATTCGGTATCTGGGCTTAATAATTGCTGAAGCATTAACTTGGCGGGAACATATCTGCGGTGTTGTTAAAAGAGTACTGCAAATGATTGTAGTTATCTGCAAATGTTGTGATTATTTAACTGGAAAAACTAAAAATAAGAGAATAATTTCTGCTTGAGTGAATTTTGATACTGCCATACATTTTTATTCTTAAGTCAGTATGCTTACGAAAAAGTATAAAAATGTCATCTTGAGTTACCACTTGAAAGATCGAAGTATATTAATATATATATTAAATTCCCCCTTAGCCTCATCTACCTATAACAGAGTATACTATATAAAACTAAAAAAAAACAGTTATCTAGCTATAACAATTCCACCCTAACCAACTACGCTATATTTTAATAATGATTCAATAATACCTGAATTAGAATTGATAGCTGACTATTTAAGGCAAGTCTCTCTTTATTTGTGTAAAATTTATATAAATGAATTGATAACTTTTGTAATTCTGATTAACCAAAATACACGTTGAACCCATTATCATCGAAGTAGTATCAATTTGTGGTAACTCACTGTTAAAGCAGCCAATGTGTATATTATTATATTCAGGACTTTATGATTGGTTTTTATTTATGTATTTATTTGGTGACCATATAGGGATATAACAGGCTACAAGCCCAAAAAAGTATCCACAAACTTAACTAACTTAAATATACTATTTTATTAAGACTAATATAAAGACTAAATGGTTAAGTACATAAATTAAAATAATTTGAATATAAAAGAATATACTTAAAAAAAGCAACTTTCTATTAGCCTCATAAACTTTTAAAGACAATATTTCGTTTCAAAGTATTTTTGACTGTACTAAGTGACATGTTAAAAACGTCCAACGAACGGCAGTACAAATTATAACTTTTTGTTTTTGTTATTCTACATAATCGAGAGTTCTGACCTGAATAGAACAAAAAATAATTCGCTCGGTCTAATGTTGACCTGAGGAATGTTGAATTTAAAAAGTGACAAAATAGAAGGAGTGTTCAGCTGACAATTTATTACTTTATATAAATACGAAACATCAGTTATCAAACGTCTGTCGAGAAGTGAAATCACGTCAAAATGCTTTCCAATTGAATTGACATCATGATTTTGAAGGCAATAAATAAAGAATCCAGTATCAGAAAAAAGTAAAATAAATATTAACTATAATACAGTATGTATTATATAAATTGATGCTTATATGTATATCCACAAATTAAATTTATGTAAGAAATACTTGTTGCTTATCTACCAAACATATAATGATTTTAAACCTAAACACAAGGTATACCCATTTATTTAAAGAAGTAAAAAAACAAAAATACTAATAAAACATGATAATGATAAATAAAATATGAAATTTGGTCGATTGTAGGAGGTAAAAATAAATCGTACACTAATAAAATGTTTCAAATTAAAAACGATTTTTAACTACTTACCCTGTTGCCTTTTTTTTAGGCGCCGTATTTTTGTGTTTTACTTATTGACAAAGTCAATGAGCGAGAATCTTAGAACATTGAATACAGTGGCACATTGAATATATTGGCATTCAATGTTATAAGGTGAGAATCCATAAAGACCACAAAAAATACCATCTTTTATTAATGCCTTACTTAGGAAACTAATTATAAAATCAACGAAACAGAATATGGAACGTTAGCTCCTTAAAAGTAGCTTCTATGCCTGGTGCCAGCTTCTTCATTAGTAAACTCAACCTCATTTCCGTTTAATTTTTTTTGTGGATGGAAATGAAGGAATATTTTACATCCCCAAAATCAAGAATAGGCGGGTGCAAACGTTTTTAATTCTTTTTACGAAACAGTGTAGAAATCTGGGGTGTAGAGCTTTTGCTACGTTAAATTCTATACAAGAACCTACTAAACTAAAATCACGTCAAAATTTATCAATAATAAAAATAAAATCTTTTTTATGTTTTAGTTTCGTTTTGTTCCGGAAAACTTGCTGAATTATATTTCCTTAGAGTCAGTCATGCGTATTTCTCACTCTGCTGAATTTTAATGATACTTTATATACGCACGAACAAATATAGCATTTTGACTCAACAAATTATTTTATTATGATATAGGATAGGGAACGGAACATGGGGTCTCTTATTTTACTGTTTTCGCATCACCGGCAATATTTCCCCGACGTATAGAATAAACAATATTATGTTTGGTTTGGTCATTGAAGGGCAGGCAGAGAAATCAAAATAATATTATAATCCGTGGAGAGTAATTGACGTAAACTGTGAATTCAGTAAGTTTAAGTAACCGTAATAGAAATTAAAATTTATGTTAATATAAATTGTGCCGTTCCTATTTCTGTTTTTTCCCCTGCTAACTTTTGAATGGCCTTTTTTGATTATAAATAGGCCAATAAAGAGCCAAAGATATAATATACTGCAAATCGGTAAAGATACAGGGTAATAGGAAAAAAATTTTGCAATTAAGTGCCTACTTTTGTGAACTCAGAATAGCAACGAAAGGCAGGGAAAAAAAGAAAAAAGTGTACTTTATAAATTCTTTTCATTCCTTTTTTATTATAAAAGATATTTTCAGGGTGGTAAGAAATAATCCTGAATTTGCAAATAAAGTAAAAAATAATGTGGGCACACAATATTGAATAAGGCCGAGGTCACTCTTTTTTCTCTTATATGCGCGTCATATTAAATTTTTGAATTTTCAGATTTCCCTTTAAAAACGCTCTTTAACCATGTATAACATATTTATACGTTAGTTTAAATGAACAAAATTAAGATTTTATGGCAGTAAGCTGTAATATTTCTATTAATGATTACTTTATTGATTTGAACTATTGATCCTACAACGAACACTGCAAACAAACAAGTAACATTTTAGAATTAAAGTAGGTGTTGAAATATCCCATATTTTCTCGCACGCATAATATGCATCGCCTTATTACTACTACGCCTTATTGACTGAAGATTTTCTATTCATTTGGGAGTAATTCTGTTAACAGCTTCGATAATAGTGTGTTTCAGCTTCGTTTTGGTTTAGTATGACCTATAGTAAACCGCATTTTTGAGTAAACCCCATGTATAAAAAAATAAAGCGGTATTGTGTCAGGAGATCTCGCAAGTCATCTTACTGGTCCTAGGTTGCCTATCAATTTGTTCGGTAATTCGATATTTAAAAATTCTGTGATAATATATTATGTCCATAATGTGTTGGGTAAGTACTGGACGTTCCATAGGTGTTTCTGCCACGTTAGTTTGTAAGAGGTTCAAATATGTCTCAGAATTTAAGTTCTCATTAATAAAAAAAACACACAAACACGTGGGTATCCACAATACCTAACCAGACGTAAAATTTAACTAAACTTGGTGTCTAACTTGTCGAACTAGCCGTAGTTTTTAAGGTGACCAATAAACGGTATTTATATGATTAAATAGTCCACAGCTAGTGAATTGGCTTTCATCTGGCCAAAAGACTTAATAAAAAATGTGGTCTCTCGTTATTTTTTTGAATAAACCACTGACAAAATGCCATTGCAAGTACGTTTGTCTTTACATTAGCAAAATTCCCGTAAGCTACAAGATTGTCTTTCAGACGCCTAAATACAGCTCTACCAGGTTCTGAAGTCCTGAATATTTATTTTAATTTTATTTGCATTTCTTCAGGCCAGGGGTGGATACTGGTCGTTAGCTGAGTGGAGACAATCATGGTTTAAGCTTTAAGTCTCCATTGAACTCAATAAAATAGATAAATAACAAATGAAATTATGGCAGAAGTAAACACAATTATAAACTGAAACAAATATATAATGATCAATCTGCTAGCGGTACCAGCATGTGAATTAGGTTACTTAGCAGAAAAAAAATTGTTGATAAATTTTTCTTTTAAACATTGTGAAAAAATTAAACGTTCTTCCATTCATTCTTGTACTGGGTAAAATTTTTTTAGCATGACATTTTAGCATTTTTTTAAAAAAAAGTCATGCTACCATAATACGATCCTATACAGTGCTTTCATTTTAAAACAATCCACCCTTAATAACTATCTTAAAAAAAAAAAACACATCAAATTAGATATACAGGGGGACGTTTAATTATGCATTTACTAAAGTTCTGTTAATCACCTCCTCACCTCCAGCTAACCTCACTTTAATATGTCAAATGGGTACATCATAGTAAGCAGCAATGATACATCATAGTAAGCAGCGTAAAATTCTCTATTTAACGGTACCAAAAAAAAATGAAATCGGTAAATGTGTAAGCAAATAGTTAGCGAAAATGTCTAGAAATAATGAATAATTTATTTACGCCAAACTTTGGTATTTTAAATGAATACTTTTAGTGTGGTACCTACATCATTTTAAAATTCTTACATTTTTTATAATAGATCATCAAAAAAAAAAAAACAAGCAATTTAGAAGTTAAAATGTGTGGTAACAAACAGTACATTTAGTTCAAGCAAATTATTTATTTTTTTAAGTAAAGAATGTGTACCGTTATTTGCGAGAAAAAAAATGTCTTCAAATTTTTTGCAAAAATCTTTGCAGTCTTATAACTTTGTATGTGTATTTATTTCACTTATTTTTTGCGAAACCTACCTAATAGGTACAAAAAAACACTGCAATACCTTACATTTTTAAGGCGTTTAAAAAGTTGGAGATTTATTATTGTTAAAACTGTCAGTTTGACGCGGGCAATTTTTCAATTTTAGTTAAAACAGTGAGTTAATAAAATGGTGTATACGCTAGCCGAAAGAATAGAAATAATTTTCCTTTATGGAGCTCAAGATCGGTGTGCTCGCAAAACCGCGAGAGCATTTAATGAAAGGTATCAAGATAAAAACGTGAGCCATAAATGCGTATTAGAATTGATACGAAAATTTGAAGAGACGGGATCGATTTGCAATAAGAAAAAATATGAAAATAGAGTTGTCGATGAAGCATGCAAGTTGAAGTACTAGGACAATTTGCTATGGATCCAACTTTGTCTATACCAAAGGCCGCAAAACTAACAAATATTTCCACTGGTTCCATACATAAAGTTTAAAAAAAAAAGTTCTTTCCTTATAAAATTCATATTCTTCATGAACTCGAAGAAGATGATTTTGATAGGAGAATTCAATTTTGTGAAGTGATGTACTAGCGAATTGACGACGATCCCCATTTATTGAAGAACATTTGCTTCAGTGACGAATCGACCTTTTTTTAAATGGCCTGGTGAACAGACATAACTGTAGATACTGGGGTAATGAAAATCCGCATGTTTTTCGGGAAGGCCATACCCAATATCCCCAAAAAATTAATGTTTGGGCAGGAATTTATGGGAATGAAATAATCGGGCCATTTTTTTTGGAAGAAAATTTGACTGGCGAAATTTATTTAAACCTTTTAGAAAATGCAATATACCCTTCCATCATCCAGTCTACGGAAAATCAAGTAAATCAACATGGTGCTATATTATTGAATGAAAATAATATACATTTTCAGCAGGATGGAGCTCCCGCGGACTACACTTTGGTAGTTCGAGAGTGGCTTGATGAAAAGTTTCGAGAAAATTGGATTGGCAGACGTGGTGCAATCGAATGGCCTGCGCGGTCTCCGGATCTAACCCCACTAGACTTTTTTCTTCGGGGCTACTTAAAAAGCAAAGTTTATAAAACCACACCTGAGAGTATTGAGAATTCAAAAAATAAAACACTTCAAGAATGCAGAGAAATTAGCGGGCAGACCCTGCCAATGTTCGTAAGGAGTTTGAAAATAGGCTCTTTTATTGTCTTGCTAATAACGGCGCGCTTTTTGAACATTTAAGAAAATAAATTTGTTAAACTAATGAAATAAGTTTTTCTACCCTACCGATTTACACTTTAATTGCTTCTTGGTCAATCAATTTTATTTTTTTTTTTACAACCATTGGTAGCATAATGAATGCCCTTTAAAATAATGTATCACACCATGGGGTAGCCATTTGACATACCAAAGTTTGGCGTAAATAAAATATTCATTATTTCTAGATATTTTCGCTAACTATTTGCTTACACATTTACCGATTTAATTTTTTTTGGTACGGTTGAATAGAGAATTTTACGCTCCTTACTATGATGTATCACACGATGGGGGTTCCCATTTGACATATTAAAGTGAGGTTAGCTGGAGGTGAGGAGGTGATGAGGTGAGGAGGTGAGAACTTCAGTAAATGCATAATTAAACGTCCCCCTGTATATCTAATTTGACGTGTTTGTTTTTTTTTTAAGGAAATTATTAAGGGTTGATCGGTTTGTATAAACATTTATTAGTTGTCAATTCCTGTCAATTTTTTAAAGAATTTATATTTTTGATTAGTCCATTGATTTGTACTGGCTATAGAAAAATTAAACAGTTATTACTAATTTTACTATCCATATTGACTTCTCTATTTATAATTCTGTCTGCCATATGTACTCCAACATTAATAAAATAATCATTGCAATAGTCTGCCATATTTTTGTCATTTTCAAAACCTTGTCTATTGTTATTTAAAATATGTATCTTATCATTGCTTTTATTTGTTTGTTCATTTGTAGCTTCAGATCCTAACTTATACATTTCTTTAATATTATTTTTGTTTTCATTTATTTTGTTATTGTAATAGTCATACTTGCATTTTATAAGTTTATCTCTTTATTGACTCTATGATGCCATTTGTAATCCATGGTTTTATCTCATTATAGTTTCTAGAAAGGCTAGAATTACTAAGCAACAACTTTGTTTTAAGTTCGTGATGTGCACAGGGGAAAGGGGAGCCCTATATACTACAGTTTAAGTACTGATATTCCAGTAAGTACACTCATTCTGAAGAAAACTGATCTATAGTCCTCCCTGCAGTCAAACCAATTAAACTCAATATTCTGATTATCTTTCCCTGCAATGAGAACAATCTTTTTGTATGTGAACGTAATGTGAATTTACCTGAAAATTCCATTATTGACAAGTTTTTTTAATATAAATTAAAAAGAGTATAGGTCTTTAGAGAGGTCCCTGGAGAAACTCCTATAGTTATCTTACGTTTTGCTGATGACACTCCAAACATACTTGCGATCATTCTGATCTTCATTGGTCAAGTAAGAAGCTGAAAGTTTGATGCTGTTAGAGCTAAGCCTATACTTACAGAGTTTTCTCAGGAGTGTTTCATTGGGAACACAATCAAATGCTTTACTCATATCGCAGAACAAGATACTGCTAAACTGTAAGTTGTTAGATAAAGAAGAGTATAACAAAGAATTAGCTAAAGGTAGGTCTAAAATGACCATAACAGTTTATCAACTAAACTGACAGGATGTGAAGAGATTGTTTTCTTCAACAAATTTCAATAATTGAATAAGAATACATTTTTCAAAGATTTTCGAAATTGTGGGCAGCAAAGAAATAGGACGGTAGTTCTCCGGCCCCGTTGTCAGGTTCACCCCGTCCAGGTTTATCCAGAAACTCAACCAGAAACTTGACAGATCAATCCAATCTGACAGTCAAACCATAAATATCATGCCCAGTCTTATTCTTTACTCTATCAGTAATCTCAGTCATCGGTCAGTCTTTCATATCATGAAAGAAAGAAAATACGTCCTCCAGCATATCCAAACAGACAGAGCCAGGTTGTCACTATTTGACAATGGAATATTTTTAACAGTATCATAGGAGATACATAAAAAGAAATTATTAGACTCATCTGCGATTATAGAACATTATTAACAATCACTAAAGTCTTTTAATTTTGACGGACCTACATCAATCTTGTTAACAACTTTGCCATACAACTTTAGTTGAGTTTTGAGCTAAAGAGACAAACTTATCATTTGCTCCAATTTTTGCTTGCTGTATAGCAAGAAAGTTTTTCAATTAATTTTTAATAGTCGCATCAGTGTAATGTCGGTAAATTTCATTTAACTAGCTGACTTCGAATTGACTTAGAGTCATGCGCTTACTCTATAGAGAAAAAGACTGAATAAAGATCTAGTCATATTTGTTTATTATCATTAAAACTTTTAAAAAAAGAATGAATACGTCACAAACACATATATTTTTCTAATTTCTTCCAGAGTTTCTCATACCATGGAACACTTTCCTGATTATCTCCTTGTGCAAAATATTTCATTTGTATCTGTTGTACCCTATCATAATTTCCTTATTCGTTTATCAAATATCAATTTTATTAATTTATCATATATGCCGCATTATTTTTCTTAACACAAACTTGATTCCCAAACATAAAACCACAATCACAAACAAGAAGATATTTTCGACAATAACAATTCCTAATATATTTCCCACCGATTTGAATCAAATGCGGTTTTAATTATCTGTGTTAATAATACATATAAAAGCCGGGACAATTCTACTTAAATTCATATTACCAAAGCACTTTGTCTTGGTAATACATTAGTATTTTCTTCGTGAAAAATAAAATCATCTTCAACATGACTGATAAGAAGAACCTTTTGCTGCTCTTCGACCGCCCCCAGGAACCATCTTTTATGCCCAAGGGTGACCAGAAAAAGGCCTTTTCTGTACCAGCAGATTATTTGGTAAGCATTTTTTTGCTGCACTATCTTTACAATTTTTGCAACTTTTCTTTATTAGAGTGACAAGTATAAGCCGATAGGAACCCAAGTAAGCAACAGATTCGGGGAGGAAGCTAACGAAGTGATTCCAGTAAATCGAATCACTGTTCCTCGTTTGGGTGAAATTTTGGAATTGCCTAGAGACTCAAACTTTTCTTTATTCATTCCTAAGCATCGTAGAATTGCTGGACGACTGATTGACATCTTTTTAGGTAAGCAACAGTAATAAACTTAAGAAATAACTTTAAAGAATATATCCATATATATTACAGGGGTCCGAAGCGTGGATGACCTTCTGGCAGTAGCCGTCTATTCCAGAGATCGCGTTAACCCTTACTTGTTTAACTACGCTTTCTCGGTAGCCCTACTTCATAGAGCTGACACTCAGGATCTGGATATCCCTTCTATCATTCATTCATTCCCGGACAAATATCTGGATAGCAAGGTTTTTGCTAAGGCTAGGGAGGATGCCAGCGTCGTACCTGAAGGAGCCAGGGTAAGCACATGATTCCTCATTCTTTCTTTGAATTAAAACTATATCTTTTTGCCTTAGATGCCAATAGAGGTACCAATAGACTACACCGCCTCCAACTTAGAAGAAGAACATCGTTTGGCATACTTCAGGGAAGATCTCGGTCTGAACCTCCACCATTGGCATTGGCATCTGGTCTACCCATTTGAAGCTGCTCAACAAGTAGTCGCTAAAGATAGAAGAGGAGAACTTTTTTACTACATGCACCAGCAAATCATGGCCAGGTACAACTTTGAGCGGCTCTGTAACAAGATGAAACGCGTCGAACGGTTCCTGGATTGGAACAAAGAGATTCCGGAGGCCTATTTCCCAAAACTGGACAGTTTGGTGGCCAGCAGGTCGTGGCCCGCCCGTGTATCCAACCAGAAATTGCAAAATGTTAAACGGGAAGTGGATGGTATTAACATTGATGTAGATGACATGAAGAGGTGGAGGGATAGGATTTATGATGCCATTCATTCGGGAATGGTCAGAGATGTATGTGGATTAACTGGCAATCTTTTTATTTTTGGAAATTTTGATGACTTTTGTTTATTTTTTAGAGAAGCGGTAACTCGATTCCCTTGGATGAAACTACTGGTATTGACATCCTAGGCAATATGGTGGAGTCCAGTATCCTTTCTCCCAATAGGGACTTTTATGGTGATCTGCATAATACTGGACATATATTGCTCAGTTATATTCACGATCCTGACCATAGACATCTGGTACGTTTCTAAATTAGTAAAGGAAAATTTAACATTTCAACTAACATCTACATACAGGAATCCTTTGGAGTCATAGGAGACTCAGCTACAGCCATGCGTGACCCAATTTTCTACCGTTGGCACGGGTTCATTGATGACCTCTTCCAGGAATTCAAAGGTACCTTGCCTAGATATACTGAAAACCAGCTGAACAATCCTGGAGTCACTGTCCAAGGAATCCAAGTGGACGTGGAGGGAGGTCAACCCAACGTTTTGCAAACCTTCTGGCAACAGTCCGACGTGGACCTATCGAGAGGCATGGACTTCCAACCCAGAGGATCAGTTTTTGTTAGATTCACTCATTTACAACACCGTGGATTCCAATATAAAATCCAAGTAAATAGTAACCAGGCACGTCAAGGCACATGCCGTATTTTCATGGCTCCTAAAACTGACGAAAGGGGCAACCCTTGGCTTTTTAGGGATCAGAGGCTGATGTTTATTGAATTGGATAAGTTTAAGGTCAATCGTAAGTATAACTTAAAAGGGTCTATTCGATTTCCTTTTAAATGGGATTCAGTTAAAAGAAAATATTTTTTCAGTCAAACAAGGATCAAACACAATCGTCCGTAACTCCGTCGACTCTTCAGTGACGATTCCCTTTGAAAGGACTTATAGAGATCTGGAAACGTTCCGCCCTCAGGGTGGCGATCAATTAGCCCAGTTTAATTTCTGCGGTTGCGGTTGGCCGGACAACCTTTTAATCCCCAAGGGTGCTCCTGAAGGGTTCCCTTGTCAACTCTTTGTCATGATCTCTAATATTAACGATGATAGGGTAACATTTAAAATAACAAATTGTTAAATTTAATTAATTTTATAAACCTTTTGTGTTATAGATAAACCAAGATAGCTCGGGAGCATGTAACGACGCCGATTCCTATTGCGGAATTAAAGACAAATTGTATCCGGACAAACGTTCGATGGGTTACCCGTTCGATCGTATGCCGCGTAATGGAGTGGATACTTTGCAGCAATTCCTTACCCCTAACATGAGAGTACAAGACGTAACCATTCAGTTTCAAGATAGAACGTTTAAGCCTCGCTCTTTAACAAAGTAATTTATTTTACTTGGCCCAACTGTGTCTTCGTCTCCGATTGATAATAATGTACTTACTAATTGAGCAATAAATGATTTAACTAATTAAAAAGTTGTATTAATTCTGCGAAAATTACCAAGTTAAGCTGATGAAGCATTTAGTTAATCTTTTATAATCTGGTCAATTGTAATTTGTGACAGATGACATGCTATATAGGATGACACTACTCAGCTTATGATTAGAAGGCAGATTATGATAAGTAATAAAACGTATAAGACTAACAATAATTTTTTTTCAGTTTCGTGTTTGTGACACAATATCTTCAATATTGCGGAGGGTTGTTAAGTGGGGTCAGAAATAAAACAGAAACCTGTTTACTCGATATTATTACTTTATACGATTACGACTTATATTAAGTCATCTTTAGGACACTGAAATGGATTTAAGTAATCACAGAGATGAAACAAAGTAATTTCAAGTACATAAAAAACACTATTAAAATAAATGTACTTTACGTGTACAAAAATTAAAACAACAAAAAAAAAACAAAAACCACGACATAATTAAAATTACATTCAGGTACAAACAAAAATATAAAATTTATTTTTTATACATTACACCTCTTACCGTCTAGGTTTCTTTAGTTACAATTAAAACACATTTAAAATAAGAGCGTAGAATTATTTTTAACATGGGTTAAATTGTAGATTTTATTGTGGGCAAACTAGAATCAACAATAAGCCAAGAAACAAATCTTTTTATTCTTCTGAGCTTTTATTTATTTAATTTTTATGATTCAATGTTATGTTGATAAGCTTAGGATTAGTAGATAAGGAAGATGTATGTACCTATACGTTCAAAACCAGAAATTGAATTTTTTAATACACTGTGAAATCTAACTTTGGGACATACACTCTTTGACAAAAATTTAATTTTGTATTTTAGTTTTATCTTTTCTTAATTTTAGTTTTGTACTTTTTTATATTAACCATTTCTAGTAAAATTCTTTTTTGGTAATTTCATTCTTTACCAATGATCTGAGTGCTGTTAAAATCAAATTGGTGTTGTTGATTGAATGAGTGTTCTACTAGAGCAGTCTTCCCAGATGCTGCATAGTTCGTTGGTTTTACCGTTGATTGAATAATAGGTTTGACTATTGTCTGTGACTGATGTCTTCTAATTGACTCATGTCTTTTAGCAGACCAATAGAATGTGGGGTACCTCAAGGTTCAGTTCTGGGCCCAATTCTGTTTCTGCTGTTTATTAATGATATGGCTCATCTTAACATTAGCGGCAAAATCTGTCTGCCGATGATACTAGCTTTACATGAAGCAATCCGGATGTTGCGGCACTTGCTAAAGACCTTATCAACATTAAATCGCAGTGCGATTCGAATCTTCTCTGCTTAAATATCTCAAAAACTAAAGTCTTATCTTATAAAGGTACTATCCAACCCTTTGTACTTAGCAGCACCAGCTTGGACGTTGTTGAATCTGTGACATTTTTGGTACTTATTGTTGACAGCTCTTTGAAGTGGGAAATACATATCGATGTTTTAACTAAAAAATTAAGTTCAGCTTGTTTTGCCATAAGATTAGTTTCCAGGGAATTAAATCTTTCGTCATCAAGAACAGTGTATTATGCCCTTTTGAGTCCCATCTTCGTTACGCCCTTCCATTCTGGGGCACATGCTGTGTGACTCAGTTTGAGCGCATTTTTAAACTACAAAAGAGAGCGGTTCGCTATTTACTAGGACTTGATAGTCGAGCTGACCGCCAAGAAATGTTTTAAAGATTTAAAATATTAACTCTTCCATCTTTATTCATTCTTGAATCTATTTGCTTGGTTCGCAAGCATATATCAGAAATTTCTAATAGACCATCTCGCAAATATTCACTTCGAAACGTAGACCATGATCTTTATGTGCCAATCCCAAGGTCAGAATTAATAAAAAGCTCTATTCTTTACGGAGCTAAAAAAATGCACAATCATCTGCCTTTGGAAATTAAATCATTGACATCTTTTCCTCGATTTCGCAATGCTTTGAAATCATATTTACTGAAGAGAGCTTTATATGCAGTAGATGATTTTTTTTTAAATATTAATTTTTGAGTATCATGCATATATTTGTGTGTTTTGCTGTATAGCTTTGTTTACAAAATTTTTTAAATTTTTTGACAATAAAGCATATTTGATTGATTGATTGTTTGACCCACATACAGACCTTGACAATCAGAACAGGGTATTTTATAAACCACGCCACTTTGTAACTCATTTCTTGAGTATTGAGAAGTATTTGTTGATGGCATTTTCATTTTTGAACGCTATTTTGGCTTCATTATCAGAAACCACTCCTGTTAGCCTTTCAGACAAACCTTCGACATAAGGAATTCTTGCATATTTATGGTTTTGCTTTTCTTTGACTTTAATAGGTGTAGGGTTATTGTTAAAGATTTTGTTTAATAGTTTATTTAATAGTAGGAAAATTGTTTTTAAGTAAAATATCTTTAATTTTGTTAAAATTTTTTTGATGAAAATTGGAATGAGATAAGGCTATTGCGCCGGATTTTAGGTTGCTAATTATGTTTAATTTTTGTTTAAATGAGTGATTTGATTGGTAGTTTTTTTCTGCCTTTATCAGCCCTAGTTATTAAAATATTATTATGTTTTTTTTAAGAATTCTTTCGTTTCTTTACTGTATTTTAGGATGTTATTTTGAGATTTATTTAATTTATGCAGAATAGATGAGTTTATAAAATTAGTAATTATGTTAATAGATTGGTTGCTTTTTTGTTTTTTTAACTCATCATTAATTCGGCTAGTGACAGGTCTTCTAACCGGTCACTGGCACTTAAGAAGGCATGTCCATACTATCGGTATTGCGGACAACCCGGAATGCCGATGGTGCTGTGAGGAGGATGAAACCGTTGACCATGTAGTCGGGGAGTGCCCAACACTCAGAACGCGCGCCAGGTTCAAATACTTGGGTAACACTTTCAGTGTACCGAGCGACTTTAAGTCCTTCAGACCAGAGAGCCTTATCGGTTTCTTTAAGGCCGTTGGACTCTGGTAACCCCCGGTGGGGCATGACGGGTCCATCAGGAGACCTATATGCACAACTGCCTTGGCAGCCCACTGTTTCGTCAATTCAATTCAACTCATCATTATTTGTAAGGCCAATAGCATACTCTATATCGATAATAATCTGCTCAAGAGGAAAGTTATGATTATCATAAGGTAGATTAAATTTATTGCCCAAAGCTAAAGTTACTTCTACATTTTTGGAAAGGTGTACTTTGTTAAATTTTTAAATCATTTTTTGTTTGTTGCTATACTGTCAATACCAGTCTGCTCTAAAATAAGATTTTATTAAATAAGGTTATTTCTTGTTTTGCTGTTGTTTCTGTTCGTTAAAATGACACTTATAGTACGAAAATTGCGATTGCTCATAAGACAAAAATATGTTATGCGGTAAAGTATCTTTAACAGTTTGTTTTATAAATTTTAAATCATTTTCTAGTAGGGAAACTTTCCAGTGTGTATACGCAATTTCTAAATTAAGCGATTTTTTCTGAAAGTCTCTAAACAGATTAAAACATTTGTTTTTAAATGGAGTCTCCTATACTAGTATCGATCTCAAGCTTTATCTCTGTGATTACTTGAATCCATTTCAGTGTCCTGAGGATGACTTAATATAAGCCGACATTTTTTTTTATTGAAACAAAAAATAAGCATTATTTTAAACACAACACTCTGGTGAGTATTATTCGGACCTCATCAATATGGAAAACACGTTAGGAACAACAGACATCCTTAATGTGCATAAGGCCAATGTAGGAGTATGATGCCAAAAATAGAGTAAGACTGATAACTTTTTGACTACTTTTGGAATAACCACAGAAAATAAAGGAGTAAAATTAATCCTTTAGTAAATATTCTGTGAGAGTAAGAAATGATCTAAGCAAGGAGGCAATGCTTTTTCATGAGTGTGGGATAACGTCTTTGATATTTTTGGTACTTTACCTGATTTAACACCCCAAATTAACCCAGGCAAAACTAAAGTTAAACATTAATAATTTCTCTGTTGATAGTAAAAATTGTAGGTTTTCCGACAGAGATACCGAAATTAAATCTTAAATTATTCAGACCATAATTTGTTCGAAACAACAAAGGTATGCTTTAACAGACAACCCTTCAACAGATTTTAACACAAACTAAAATATATAATTTACAAAACAAATCAATCAGCAAAACAACTAACAATCACTTTAACAAAGTTAGACCAATTAACAAGAACAACAATTATATTAGCAATCAATTCAATGGCATAGCAGAGGAACAAACACATGTCTGCCACTCAAAACAACCTGTACTTTTTGCAACAAAAACGGTCATTTTATATTACAGAAAAAAAATCTTATGCTCATATAGGCACCCCAAACCATCAGCAACAATATAGGTCTTAACAACAACAATTTGAAAACACACCATCAAAGAAGATTTACCACACCAGGCGAGATGATGAGATAACTAAATCTAATTACTGTTTTAAGATAACAGTGAGGAACTAAACCACTCACTTTCCCACATCACTATAAAAGTAAGTAAACAACCAGCAAATAGCAGCTATTCCTAATATTGACTCAATAGAGCTACCTATAATTGAAAAGCTACCAGCGATACTAAATCACAAACATAAAATCATTCAGTCAGAAATAATAGTTGTTTAAGGGCATTTCATTAGTCCCGTGGGTCATTACTATGTTAGTTATCAAGCCTGTAGAACCGAAGCCGAACTTCCTTTCAATTTTTTTAATGTAATTTTGTTGGAAAAAATTATCCAAAACAAATAGGAGTCATAGGATAACTGACCAATATTTCAATAAAGCTATAAACATTAACCTAAACATACAGGTAGTAGCCAATAAACATAGAAGCATTCCATTCCATTTAAGATCTAAAATTGAGTCAGAGTAAGAAGATATATGTCTTGAAATTAGCCTTGAGAAATAAGACACCAATGAAAAAACAACAGAACCAACACTTAGGTTTCACCAATTTGTATTGTTTCAAAATATAGCAATCCAGAGGAATTAAGAATTTCTGTTGACATGAAAAATGCAAATAGGGCCTTCATACAGGAGCGTCATGTGACTCCAACAATATATGAAGTTATAATGTAACTGAATGGACCTACAATCTTCAGCAAGATTGATTTGAGAGAATGATATCAATAATTGGTATTATCAGAGAAGTCAAAGTATTTACATAAGAACTTTTAACACACATTGGTCTATTTAGGTATAAAACGCTTGGAATTAGCAAAATTTTACCAAACATAATGTACCTGATATTGAAAAGCACCTGATATTGAAAAGATAAATCTTACAAACTTGACAAATTTGTGCTGAAAATTTTTAATCCTATTGATACTTATCTAATTGCCTTAGATATAATATATTCAATGTCATGTGAAGTACGGAGTTTAGGGTCCAAATAGACATACCAAGATACTTTAATAAGTCAACGTGCTTTAAAGTTGCGTTACTAATTGAGTATTCTACAGAGTACAGACTCTTTTCTGCCGAATCCCATAAAGCAACATTTATTAATGTAAAGAGACATGCTATTTAATTGGCACCAAAAAGAGATTATATTAATCTCATTTTGCAGAGTTTCAATGTCTAGACGAAAGCAGTCTTGCCTGTACAGTTTATAGGAGACATTTTGACTGCAGAAGAAAAATAAAATCATTTATAAATAGAATAAACAAAAGAGGACCGAGAAACTAAGCCTGTGGAACTCCTGCCGCAGAAACCTTGAAGCATCAAGACAAGTAACTACCAATTTTAACTTGCTGCGCACGATTTTTTAAATATGTTTTAACTCGAGCTAACGAGCTATAACAGTTAATGTAAGTTTCGTATTCACAAAATGGAATGGTTAAGCTTGTCAAAGGCTTAACTAAAATCGGTATAATTAAATGGCATAAACCTCATAGCCTTCACGAAATGACCTTAAAAAATTAATAAATATGAAAAGGTTGGTATCGACTGAACGACCACTGACAAATTCGTGTTGTTTTGTGCAACCAAAATTTCTTTAAAAACCTTCATCAGAACAGCTTCGATACATTGCTCAAAAAGCTAAGGAACAGATAATAAGATGATTATGGAGCGGTAATTAGACACATCGTTTTCAGGGAACAGACCCTGACTTAATAAATCACTAATTATTTTGTACCAAGAAAGATAAAGCGATTGACAGCATCCTTTCAATACTCTGTTGGGAGTTTGATCAGAATCTGCACCTTTACTTACATCAACTTTTGAATGTGCAACATCGGTAGGACTTATTAACAAACTCAGATAGCAAATTTCACTTTAAATTAATATGGTTATCGGAATCAAATGGGGCATTTTGGTTGCTAGTATTATATTCAGAAGAGAAATGCTTAGCAAAGTGCCCAGTAATAGGAAAACCAGAATCATCCTTAGTGTCACCAAGGAGCGTTACACTAGAAATATTGGAACCACCATTTGACTAAGATTCCAGAAGGACCTGCTGTCCTGCTCCTTTATTGCATTTTCAGCCCTACTAATATAATTGCTAGAACAACCCTTAGATAGTAAATTGGCGTTCTGTCCTAATGAGCTAAATATTGCATAATCAGCAGAGGAACCAGATTGTTTGTATTATTTGTGGACAAATTTTGTCTGTGCGATAAGATTTTTTAGTTACTTGGAAAACCAAACTGGATAATAACTGGCAAAAAAATGTTTTTTTTTTGTGAAAACAAATATATCAAAGCAATTGTATAAGACAGAGTAAAAGTTGACAACGTTAGACATTTACATCAGTATTAGACATTATTGTTTCCCAATGACAGTTTTGGAAAAAATTAATAATCAAAGTAAAACCTGCATGTTTAAAATCGTAATAAACAGTCACAGTTCCAAAGGAGGGATGCGAATCAGGATTAACAGGACCATGACATTTGAATGGAAAGGGTGAAACAAGGTTGGAAAAGCAGAGAACGAGAATTGACACTTAATCATTAGCCACCTCACTAAACTCAAACGAAAAGACAAACCTGAAAAAGCAAGTGAAAACTAAACCTTTGCTTATATACAATATGATAGTAGCATATAGACCATAACGTAAGTCTTCACGGGATTTCCAATATTTATTAGAAAGATTAAAGTCATCAAGATAGTATTCCTCAGGGTCGCTTAGAATCCAAATTTCTTCTATGGATAAGTCAGCAATATCCAATTTACAGGATTTAATATAGTTTTTGACAGCATAAGATATCACTTTCAATGTAGACATACATATATAAGAATTGTTCTATTTAAAATATATGAGTTTTTAAAATTTCCTTGTCCCAGAGGGGAGAAATAAAGTATTTAGTTAATCTATTATTATCTGGTCCATTATAATTTATGAGAACTACATGGCAGATAGGATGGCCCTACTCACCTGATGAGCAGAACAACACAGATTTCTATAAGTAGTAAAAAAAGTAAAGCTAATAATAAATACAACACTTTATTTAACGAAAACAAACAAGAAAACCAATATTAATCTGAACACAAGAACTGGCACGCTTTATAGAATAAATGTTTTAAAAAAATGCTAATTATTGAGAATTTAATTCTCTCTAAGCCATAAAGTGAATTGTATCGAGAATCTAACTGGCAAACCTTAATGATAATTAAAAGCCACCTCTGAAGAGACATGTGGCGATCCCCTTAATAAATAATTTATAATTATATATAATATATATATAAATTATAATATATAATAATTATTCTTGGCAATGGTACATTCCATATCTCTGCTCCAAAAAATGCCCCACATAAAGACGCTCGCTACATCATCAGTCAGTCTTACGTCAAAGTGG
Source organism: Anthonomus grandis grandis (assembly GCF_022605725.1). Taxonomy (NCBI): domain Eukaryota; kingdom Metazoa; phylum Arthropoda; class Insecta; order Coleoptera; family Curculionidae; genus Anthonomus; species Anthonomus grandis. The sequence continues at coordinate 13,081,193 of NC_065558.1, forward strand.
TCATTTGTCAAACTTACGACCTAACCTTATTTTTGGTTTGTTGTGACGTTTCATTATTTACAAATAAATCGGTGCAAAAGACACTAAAAAAATGTCTTTAGACGACATCGCTTATGCGGAAATAGAGGCTCAGTGCCACCAGGAGCTTGAGCAATTAAAATTGGAAAAGGTAAGTCAAGTCAAGTCTCTTTTGAATTGTTCATCTTGAAATTATGCTCTTGCCAAGGAAAAACTTGTGTCTCAACTGAATGGGATGCTTAGTCAAAGAACTTACATAGAGGATAAGGTGAAGGGATTGTCTCGTTTGATTCCCACACTAAAAGTAATGAAACAGGAGGCCCAAGAGCTTGTCACTACAATAAATGATATATCAGACAGCTCGGAGAAAATTAGCAGCAAGATAAGGCAGTTGGATACAGCTCGGGTAAGTTTAATATTCACAAAATATTATTATCTTCATAGTTCATATGTTTTATGTCAAAAGTTACAATAGATATAATATTATCAATAGATTAATATCACACATATTAGGATATAATATTAAAGAGTATGATATTAAAATAGTTGCTGATACATAGACACAAAATATGCACATCATCAATTGCTTAGAAGCATTTTTCTATAAGAAATTGTTTTAATTTATGCATAAAAGATTTAGAGGAATATTTCTAATATTATTTGGCAACTTTTTAAAAAATGTAGGAGCATGTTGTGTTCCAGGAGGTTTTTATGTACAAAATAATCAACTAGCATATTAAGGCCTTGATGAGTGTTGTGGTCATGGGTCTCTTGAACAAAGATATAGAATAAGAGAGGTTCCTTCAAAGATACAGGAGAGGCTCAAGAATATATTGTGCTGGAAGAGTCAGGATCTTTAGACTTTTAAAGAAAGGTTTAGCATCATTGTGGTATTAATTTCCAGCTATTAACCTGACTGCTCTGCAGTGCAAAGATATGAGGCGCATGCACTAAATGTCCCCCGGCCAGTAGCCGATATTTAATGTTTCCATGTCAACGATTTTTGAAATATTATGAAGAATGTATGTTGCTGAGCATAGTTTTTTTGATATGATGTCAACATCGCATTCAAAGTTCAATTTTCAATAACTTGATTTTTTTAGGGTTTTCTGGGATGTTAATTTTTTAAAAAAAGAACATCATTTCAGTTTTATTCATGTTTACCTTTAGAAGATTTGAAAAAATCAGTAGCAGTCTCAGTATTCCGAGCCATTTAAATTTTTGCTTCTTTGGATTTATAAAATCTAAATGTATATTATCTATACATTTAAATTTTATGGAAAAGTTATCATTGTGAGCAAATTCTACAATATTGCATGATGGCAGGGAACCAGCCAAATCATTGACATCGAGATTGACATAGATTAGGAACAGAAGAGGTTCCAAAATTTATTCCTGGCCAACACCATGCTGTTATAACCCTGTCCTCAGGCCATTCACCATTTAGTTCTGTAATCTGTCAGTGATCCAAATGGTACTCACATGAGAGCCTTAACTGAAAATCTTATGTTAAAAACTCACAGAGGTATTGATAGACAATATAAAAGTTTATTGTAAAAATATAATTAGTAATAAATTATTACACTGACATACAAAAGATTGTCTAGTTGCTATAATATACAACCTGTTCTCCTATGCATACTTATTTCTCCTTACAAAGAAATTATCACAATTATTTTTAAAAGTAGACATCAAGGGAGGTAAGTTTATTGTACATACTACAAAGCTCAAAAAAGTTCTTCATAAACTTTTTAAATCTGTTAAAGCTAATAAATAGTTTTTCAATAAAATTTCCTAGTTTGTTTCTAAGCTTTTTTAGGATGAGTTTCAATGTTATTAATTACTGTCAATAATTTAGTTTATTATCTTGGTTAATGCTTGTGTGGTAGATTCAGTATCATATCAATATTGGAAATGATTCCTTTTTATGATTTTAAGTTCAAATAGACCTAAATTGCATCATTTTAAAAATACCTGTGAAGTGTTATTTATCCCAAAAATCCAATGTGTCATAATTTCCTTTTGTTACCTTTAGGGGTGACTTTGGACTTTCTGACATATTCATTGGGTACCGACCTAAAAACCAAGTTTCTTGGAGTAATCATTGACTCTGAACCGAACTTTAAATTCCACATATTGGCTCTTTCAAATGAAATTTCATCTGGTTGCATTGCCGTTCAAATGGTGGCTATTTGAAGGGAACTTGGACGTTCCTTGTCCAGATTAATTTAATTTGCCCTGATCGAGTCACAGATTAAGATATGGGATCTATTTTAGGGAAATGTCCAATCATACCTTATTAAAATCTTTGCTGTAAGGTAAATTTGTGCCGCAAAGAATGAGGAGCATTACAGATCACTTTGTAAAGAATTATTTTTTTAAACTCTTAATAGTTTGTTTATCATAAAAATAATTAATGCTACCAATTCCTCACACAGCCTTGGTTAAGAAATCTGAAATTTATGAGAGCATTAAGATTTATTATCATTTGCTGTTATATTTGTTTTTTATCAGCTTTTTACTTGACAAGGCTTATTATAGCCTAAATGAGTATTCTATTTTATTTTTATATTTCAGTAGTTTTATAATTTTAATTCTTACTGTCCTATCTTAAATTAATTATTCAATCACTTTATTTTGTTTGGCTAGACACAAGTATAAGATTTATTTGTTAAAACTTTTTGTTTGTATGTTATTATTTTTATGTTGGTCCATTGACTTTATTTCTATCTTTATATTTGTTTTTATTTTTTTTGTAATTCTTAACCTAGGTACATAAGTAAGTAGCATAAAAAATATTGACTAGTTTACACTTAATCACACAGTTTTAACTTAATGATCTGGGCATTGGGGTTGCCTTTGTTACTGAACATTGTACTTACTGAAGGCCTTTTCATAATTATTACTAAAGTTACATTTTATTCTGTTATTATTGTGCCATTTGTGTCACTTTTAAAGAATATGTAATAGGGCTAAGTCTGGTAAAGAAATATACCCTGTAAATCATTTACAGGTACATAATATAAAATTTTTGTAATCTAACTAAATCTAATCTTATAAACCATAAAATCAACTTACATCCCATGAGAGAAGATATGCATTTTCATTTCTATTATTTGTTTCTGAACAGTTTTATTAAGTTCTAGATCTCATGTAAAAATGTTACATTAGTAAATAAATGTGTTCTTGAATCTCGATTCTAAAACATCTATTTCATATGTTTACTTTAGGGACGAGTAGATGAATGCTTATTACGAGTTAACGACTTAATAGACCTAGAAATATGTTCGCAAGGAGTACAACAAGCCATACTTGACTTGGACTATGAAAAAGGGGCCGCACACGTACACCGATTCCTTTCCATGGACCAATCCTTGCTAAAACGTACTGCGAATGACACAAATAACATGTCTGATATGTTAAAATCCGTGAGAACACTACAAGAAGCTACAGCTCAATTACGGGCAATTGTTGAACATAAATTCGATGAGGCAGTCAATAATGAAGATCTAGGATCAGTTGAGCGGTTTTTTAAAATATTTCCTTTATTGGGGATGCAAGAGGAGGGCATCAAAAACTTCTGCACCTTTTTATGTACCAAAGTTGCCCTTACCGCGGATAAGAACTTAAAATCTGCAATAAGCACTCCATTAGCAGATAAGAGGCAAACAGTGGTTTATGCAGATACCTTGATTTTATTGTTCGAAGGGTTGGCCAGGGTGATTGATACCCATCAACCATTATTGGAGACTTATTATGGTCCTGGACGGTTGTTATCTGCACTTGAGATTTTGCAAAAAGAATGTGACAGGCAAATACGAAGGGTTTTGATTGAGTGGGGAAAAAGCAGGCAAATTGAGAAGAAAATACAGGTAAATATTATGCAAAGTTGCTGTGGTTAAAAAATGTAGTTACGCTTAAAGAAGTAGGTCATATCCTTATAATACAAATAATCTAAACTCTAGATAAACTATAATTTGAAATATACAGGCTTTTTTTTGGAAATGGGAATGTTTTTTAGAAAAGTGACATTTTGTTTTTCTGGCAACAAGTACCATTTTCTTCTCATAAGATACACAATGTGTTTTACTTGAAGTTATTATTTTAAGTTCTGTGAAATGTCTTATTTATTATTTTTTTGAAAAGTTGGTTACCTCATTATGTAACTGACTCATACTGAGTGGCTTGATTTTTATTTTCCATTATATTACATAGCAAAGTTTAATATTACTCTTTTAAAGCAAATCGCTGACCTATCAAAAATGAGCAGCAATTCAAGCTTTAGCAAGCTAGAAAAAATCGACCCCAAAGACCTAGACATTCTTATAGGCGAAATCACCTTGATGCATTTTAGGTGTGAACTGTACATCAAATTCATCCGCAGAAAAGTCTTGGTAAGAATATACTTAACATTTAGTCTAAACCTTACCTAATAACATTGCTTTTATTCAGGCTGATATAGAAGTAGGTATCTTAGATCCAGAACAAAAAGCAACACAAATAAAATCCCTGGACAGTCTTATACTTAACAGTGAATTAAGCCAATGCAAGCATGATTTATTATCGCACTATTTAAGATTAGAGCAGTATTTTATGGAAGAGTCTGTAGCAAAGGCTGTTAGTATGGACGTGTTTGAAAGTGGACAAGAGACATCCAGTATGGTTGATGATACTTTCTTTATTGTAAGAAAATGTATTAGGTAAGTAACTTGTATGATGCCAATAAGAAAAAATATCCCAAATTTGATGCTTTTAGGCGTTCAATTTCAACAGGTAGCTTGGACGGTATTTGTGTGATAATAAATAATGTATGTCGGGTTTTGGAAAATGACTATTGCGACGTACTAAAGGCCCGTCTAAAGCAAGGGTATCCCTCAGGTTATTTGGACTTGACTCAAGCATATAATGTGCTACAGAACTCCATTCAACAGGGGAGACTACAGCCTGGGGATACTGAACAGGCTAGAACTGCTTTTATTGTGAGTATTCTACTTTAACTTTTAGTTTTTTTAAAAAAGAAGAAATGTCTCTTATATTGACGCAGCAGATAAAACTACTATACAAAAATATTATATCTAGAGTAGGTATATAATTATATTGTCAACAGACACTCACAATATTAAATTATTAGTTGTTATAAGACAAAACAAATTACAGTTTTTTATTAATAAAAGGTTTTTAAAAATACAGCCTCGATTTTCCTTACTTTTATTTGTTATGACGTTGCGTCTGAGATTTGAGACTTCTTCAGGTGATTATTAAGAAAATACAAATAAACAGATAAATTTAAAACTTTTTGAAAACTACTACAAATACGAACCTAGGATACAAACAAACGTCCCAAAAAAGCAATAGTTAAGGGAGTGTGGGGGAATTGTGCGCACCTAAGCAAGATGTGCTTTCATGACTAGACCATTGATCTTATTATACAGATACTTATAGAAAATTAAGACTTTTTACATATTATACTTTTATTATGTAAAAAGAAATATTTGTTTATGTTTTCTAGAACTAAGTACTACAACAAAAAAAAAAGGGCAAAGCGCACAATTCCGCACCCTATGGGGTAATTGTGCACACAATTTCAAATATTCTTTGATAATAAAAAATGACAAATCAAGAGCGTTTTATAATGTGTTTATTAACATTTAACCAAAATAAAAGTTTACCTAAGTCCATTAAACATATTTTTAATTAATACTGCAATAATCACATAGAAAACCTTCAGCTCGATCAGCATCACTACATGCTGCATGATTCTATGTGGAACAGCCAACGCATCTGACGCATCTCCCTATTTCGACCGCACTCCCCACAAATGCCACACACTTCGTTAGTGTTATCGCTACGTTAAACATCATCAAAATGATCCGAATCATCTTGGTCGTCCGTCATCGCAAACAGCTTTGCTAACATCAGATTCACTACTTGTTTCTGACAACCTTCTCTTTTTCTTTGTTACCGATATCGCTTTTTAGTGTTGTCTTCTTTCTTGTTAACTGTTAAGTTTCTTTTTACAGTCTTAACTTTCTTGGCTGCTGTTGTTCTTCTTTTCTCTTCAGCTCTTTCTAATTGCTGTTTCATAGGGGTCGATGTTAGTATTTCGAAGCACTGTTTACCACGAGATTTTCTCTTAAGCTTAAGATTTGATTTCTTTTTTGGAATCGGAGCAAAGCTGAAAAACGATGTGGAAAGGTCTTGTTGCGATGAATTATTATATTATAACTATTTTATACTGATTTACTGTAGATTCCCGTGATGTAGAAGGCCCAGCAGCAGGTCTCTTGAGGGTCTCTCAATATCGGGTGTAGAAACTTCGACTATCAGGGGTCTCATCTGATTTGCAGGTGCAAAATCATCCTCGGTGAATTTATCCGGGTTCAACGGATATATTCCAGCAGTTCTAAAGCTAGAAATAACTTTCTCCATAGTACCTACTTTTAAAAATGCTCTATTTAAAAGTTCAGCTAAGTCGTATTCTGGAATTCTTTCATGTCGCGTATTGGTCAGCTGTAGATCAATTTTCCGAGAGAGTTGGTTTTTGAAAGGACTAAAAAATGTTAGGTCCAGTGGCTGAAGGTGGTCAGAAGTATGAGGTGGCAAAAAGACCAGGTGAATAAATTTGCTTTACCAAAATAAATAAGCTTCTAGCGCTATATGACTGGAGTGATTGTCTAGAACAAGGAGAACAGGATCGTGTTCTGTAGGATTGACGCATTTTTTAAAACGTTTTAACCATTCAATGAACAGGTCTGAATTGATCCATCAATTTTTAGAGCAGGCGTAAGGAGCTCCAATTGGTCCATTTTTTTGTAGGGCTGTGGACATTTGCTTCCTTGGGTATATTAGCATAGGTGGACAATAGTTACCTCCAGCACTAACTGCAAATATTGCTGTTATTGTTCGTCCACGCTCCACCGAAATAACAGCTCCAACTTTTTTAGCACCCTTAGGTCCATAAACTTTTGGACACTTTTTTTGCACCCCTGTCTCATCCATGTTAAAAATCCCGTTTGGAGGAAACTTATGTTTCCGCCAAACTTTTCCCAATATTGTTATGTATTCTTTCTTTGTCCATTACCACTTTCAGATTCTCGAAAAACTTCTTGGTTGAGTCGGAGTTAAAAGAAGTAATTCTATTTATGCTGGTGCCTTCTGGCTGCCTAAGTTTTATTTTAAGATTTCGTTTCAGGAATCCGTATAACCAGTCTTTACCAGCTATTTGCTTTTCGGATGAAAAAACATTTTGTATATCATGCTCTTATAGCATATTCTATGTATATTCACATCTAATTTTAGCATATTTAAATGCTAACCGACGAAGTTCTATGGGAGTAAAACCATAAAAAAGCTTGGCAAGTGTAAGCACGTACTCTTTTAATTAGGCCTCAATATCAGGAGAAAATACTGCTTTACGACCAAGGCACGATGATACAGGATTTTCATTTGCTTTCTTCATTGTTGACTCTGGTATATTGAATTGCCGGCCAACTTCTCTTATTTTTTTGCCATTTCTAATTTCCGCTAAAGCTTTCTTCAAATTTTCTGTAACCCACGAATTCTTTTCTGTCTTCCACTTGTAATTTCGTGGCATCTGTAAAAAAAGAAAAAGTTCTCATTTAATTCTATGTGGGGTCGACATGCTAAACATTTATTAGGAATAAACAGACAACTTACCTTCTAAAATCATATACAGCCAAAATTATAACCAAACACCAACATGTGCGTTCGACCAAAAACGTTCTCGTACTAACTATATTAGAAGTCTTAGAACCGATTTCTGGTATATGGTGTACTTAATACATCGATCGCTAGGTTGCAGCACTTGTTAGATTCCGTAATATTCAATATTTACCCGAGGATTGCAATGCGCACAATTGCCGCTGCGCCCAATTACCCCACTCTCCCTTACATAATTACAGAACTTAAAATATTTAGCAACAAAGACAAGGTTGTTGCCAAGAAGTATAAAACGTTCAGTATAGGTCTTGTCACTTGAAATCTCTACAAAAAAAAACTTAAACTATAGTATCAGTATCGACATCAGTTATGTACATTGTATGTATATAAAGAACAAAAACATGCACTTCAAGACAGAAATATTTTTCTAACTCTGTTTAGGATTGTTGAAATTCTTATTTTAGTGAAATTAACGGTAATATAACTTATTTTTTTGAATAATCTCGTTTGGTTATTTAATATTGTTCAGGATAAGCCTATAATTTTGCAAGACATTATATAGAACAGCCGGTGTATTAACATTATTGTACTTATTTATATTTAAAAAAAAAACAGAAAACTACTGACTGGTCCAAGAACGGAGCTTTGGGTAACTTCCTGGTTTACTGAACCACGCTTAAAGGAACCAAAACCAAAGGAATCATGTTGACGACGCCGATGAGGACCGTCGAAATCTGCTCCAAGGCATTTAAAACCACACTAAGTGGAAACACTTTATTATTAGTTTGGTGGTATAATCCTAAAAGCAAACTTTACATAGCATGCGATGCTGCTTGTGTTATTCTATTTCGTTACAAACATATATATAATAAGTATCTTATTTGATTCTCCTGAAGTCCTACTTACAATAACAAGGCTCTTGACCATCTTCTCAATTATTATCGATCAGGTGGACAAAAAAGAAATTGGATTAAACTTACCATCTTTCAAAATCGGAGTTACTTTTGCTTGGAGAATATTGCCTTATAAACCCTGATTTGTAGTTATTGACTCTACTAGTAAAGCAGTGGAAAGCTAAGCTCGGAAAAGCCTAAACAAATTTTAGCATGCTTTTTGGAGTTCGGCAGGGTGTGTGGGCGTAAAGAAAAATTAGTTAAATAGTATTATACTAACACTGTTAACATTGGCCAGTATGTAATTGATAGCATCATAGATGAATCATTAAAGGTCGTGAATCTAAGTTCCGCTTATCATATGTTTCTACCAAGCTCTTTTAATTGACTTGTGGACATACCTGCTATTGAATCTTCTTTTCTTTTAATAGAAACTCTCACTGTAATCACTTTATCCTATCATTTCTTAATATTCACTTTGTGCGTTCAAAAGTAAGTGTTTTAGAATCAGTAGTTTTTTCTAGTGTGTTGATTCTTGTTGAACACTGGTTGAGGTCTAATGAGCCTATTGATATCCCTGGTTATGTGTTGATAATAATCTAAGTTTAAATTGATGTTTAATTTTTGATTATTTATTGATTGAAAAGGTTTGCGAATTTTGTATTGTATTATGCAGTACGTTGTAATTAGCAGTAAGTTAGATTTGTATTGTAAGGTTTTATAGATCCCCATCTGGCCATTTGGATTTATTTTTAGAGAGGTTAGAAATCTTATTAAGTGAAATTTCGATCAGTAGCAGGATAATTGGGACTGGCGACCTAAATGTAAATTTTTTCGTAGAGTAACATTCTACGAAAATAAATAAAAGCTATTTAACCTATTAAACTCATTTAATTTTAAGATGCAGGTAGAATAGCCAACTCAGCTTTCAGCATTTTCTTCATTCTCAATAATTGACTACTTTTATACCAATTTTAACGAAAACCACAATCAGTGTAAAAATATCAATGCTGGTTTATTTGACCAATGGGTAGAAGTAGAGCTTGTAAAAGTCAATAGTGAAATTAATGAGAATAATAAGTTTAGAGCCGATAGACTTTATACTATAATGTTATAGTGCCAATTTTCATAAATACTTCTTGCTTTGCAATAAATCAAAATACTGTTGACCCTCTGCATAGGTTTCATTAGGTGGTTATAAATAATTTAAAATTGCTTTTCCTATTTTCAATATAAAAAAACAAAATAGTACAACCTTAGCATTCTAAGGGTCTACGAGTATCTGAAACAAAATATGCGCTCTCTTCACTACATACTCTATGAATAATGTCTTATTTTTAAACTATTTTAATAGATACTGCAGGGTCTACAGAAATTGGATTACAATAGCAAAGTGGACCTACGTTCAAAATAAATAAATAATTCCTTCAATAGAGTAAAAAATCTTCTAAAATTATAAACGACCTGCGGTGAAAAATGATGCCTTTGTTCCTGTAAGTACCTTAAATTGCATTGTCCTCAATAGACCCCAGAAGCTATTTCAACAATGTGGTAGTAGCTGAATCTTTCTTTTTTGGTTCTAATGAAGATGAGCTTACAAGCTCATTTAATAATATAATTAACAGTTCATCAGGTTGGGATAGGTTTTCACTACAAATATACTTGGCCCTACCTTCTGTTGCCTTGCAGGTTTTGACTGAGGCAATTCACTTTTCATTTATGTCTCCCGGCTTGCTTAAACAGAGCAGTGAATATTCCTCTCTACAAGGGGTGTCAACACTATTGTCCTGCTTATTTTAGATCCACAGCATTACTACCTACTTTGGCCAAGATTATGGAACGGCTTGTTAAGATGATGCAGTTAAGTTTAATGGTGGTACCTCCGAGGAACTTAATGTAAATGTGCCGCAGAGATCAGTGCTTGGTCCTCTGCTTTTCCTCATTTACGTGAACGATCTTCCACAACTACAGATGTCTGGTAAATTTACGTTGCTTACATGTGGTTACGTGTGAGTCGGCTAGATGATACCACCATCATTTGGCATGACTCAGATATTGCTGAAATGGAGGCTAATATCAGACCAGATTTGTTAAAAATAAAAGAGTGGTGTGACGCAAATTGTTTAACATTCAATGTTTCCAAATCATCAGATATCCTTAATTTTAAATATAATATCAATGGTATTTATTTGAACAATGAACCCATCTCCTAAATTTGAGAGGCATATTGCAACTGTATAAAATAAAGTTTCATTTGGCTGCTATGCCCTTCAAGTAATAAACATTAATCTAAATTTTTTTATTGCCAGAAGTGCATCTTTTGCAATTATTGAGTCAAATTGTATTAAAATTATACTGTATACATTATATTGTATAAAAAGTTTCCATAATAATTCACATTTTTCAATAAGGAGAGAATATTTATAATAAACTATTTCACAGTTTTCCGTCTCCCACACCCTCATAGGCATCCTTGTTCTTGATCAAAAACTCTGATAACGCAATAATGGGCTCCGGCGGTCTCTCTTTGGCCAAATAAGATAACGCGCTCATCAAAATGGGCACCACCGTTTGATCCAGGTACTGCCTCGTCGGCAAACAGCTCAAATCTTCTTTGCTTTTGCTTGTAATCGTTTCTTGATTTTCCATTTTTAAGGCCGCTTTTATTATCTTACAGTACGTGGGGTTTCCAGCTAAATGACACACTTCCGCCGCTATATCCGTGTTATTTAAAATGCTCGAGTGACGGCGCTCCGGTATTTTGGGAAGTTTCTCCTCTTGGGAGGGTTTTGCTTGGGAATCCATCTTTTTTGGTGAAACAGATTTCGGTTTTTCTTTGTATTGAAGTATGACAGGACAAGTTGTATGGCAAATGACATTCCAGGTGGCTAATTGAATTGAGATAATATTAATCAGTAAAAGTAGTAGAGAGCGTCCGATAATTTAAAGGTAATTTAGAAGGCTATGGGGTGCAATAAAAAGTTAATTCATTTTTAAACTATTGGTCCAGCTATTACAGTGAAAGTCGCTTATAGCGACGGTGAAGGGACCACGAAAATTACGTCGCTATATCCGACTTTCGTTATATATGACCTGTTTTTTTTTTCTAGCAAATTAATAAAAGATAGACTTTACGATAGCCAGAAGAAATAAAAATTGCTATCCAATTTGTTTAAAACAATTTATTAACCACTAATTTACAAATTCACAACATTTAACAGATACATATGTATGTATGTAGTACCTACACCTTCTCCAGTTTTAAGACTTGAAATAATCTGTGATTTTACTCTGTTTCTTTGTTCGAGTATCATAATAGATGAATTCAATTTTTTTCTCTAAATTATTAACATGGTTTACCAATATTTCGTCCGATGAATAGTTATACAAAACAAACTTTTTAATAGTATTAGTGGCTTGAAGAGCTTCCGCTGCAGATGAAGTTTGAAATTCTTCCCCTTCTGAACCCTCATCTTCGCTTTCCTCTTTGTCCTGAGAGAAGGATAAGATGTCGTCTACAATTTCTCCTTCACTTAGATTGTCGCATACTTCCAAACTATTTTCTGCATGTAAGAACTCGGTCCATTGATCATCTGACAATACAGCAGATTTTTTTATTACAGCCAGCAGAACCTCATCTTCCTCTTCAAAATTAACATTAATTAATTTAGCCAGTGGAATGTCATCTTCTTCATCAAAGCTATCATTTCTAACATCCTCACTTTCTACAAAGCCTCCATGTTTTTCATGAAACTTTATCTCATGCTTTAGCGATCATTGATACTGCATCTAAAAGGTTAATACAACACTCTTTGCCTTGTTCAGCATTTTCTATGATTTTCATTAAGAGAAAAATACACTTTTAATGATCGAATAATCGGTTGTGTTTGGGATGAGCGGGACAGTTGTCTACTAAAAGTAAAATTTTTTTCTTGGTCTTCACCAACTTTGCATCCCATTCACGAAGAATACTGACAAATAAATCAGAAGTCATCCAGGCCTTTTTGTTGGACTTGTACACGACAGGTAATGTCTTGATATGTTTGAAACATCGTGGATTTGTCGACTTGCCGATCACAATAAGTTTAGGTTTATCCGATCCTGTCATATTGGTAGCACCTAAGACTGTAATTCGTTCCTTTGATAATTTTCCGCCGGTACAAGTTTCACCCTTGAATTTAAATGTCTTATCTGGGGTCAGTTTATAAAAAAGTCCTGTCTCGTCGGCATTATATACATATTTCGTCATCCTTATATCCTTTTCGTATTTCAGGCCAGACAGTTGTTAACCAGTTTTCACGTACTCCTTGAGGCACACTGGCAGCTTCGCCACTTATTTTCCCAAACACTATTTTATGTCTTTGACGAAAACGCTTAATCCAACTTTCAGAGTCAACATTTAAAGTCCACTATACCCATAATTCTTCCAAAATCATTTGCTTTTGCCTGTAATATTGGACCGCTTATGGGAGTTCCACGACTTCGCTGATTTTTGAACCACTTGAGTAAGGCTTGATCGATATCTGGGTGTTGAGATAAGTTTTTTCTTGCCTAATAAATTTTAGATACAAATGGATTGATTGAATGGGACAAAGATGATTTCACTATATTAAGTGTCTTCTTTTTAGAATATAAAACTGTTACACTGTTCAAATATTTAGGTTTAGTTTGTTGTCAACGAATTCGTCGAACCTTGATTATAATCACTGACTACCTACTGCAGAAGAAACATTCAACAAATTATGTAAAAATAATAATTTTTAGGTGGCTCTTAATAACGCAGACAGTAGCACAGAATACGTCACCGCATTGGTAGACAGCGTAATGAAAGAAATCGAAGTCGTATGCCCAAACATGAACTCTAAAGAACGTGGCAAACTGGAGAGTTGTCTCTCGGGAATTTCGTCAGTCAGCGCCAAATTAGCCGAGATAATCGAGTATGGCATTCAGCAGTTAAAAAGTGCGGCAATCAAACCGCGCATTAATCCTTGGGTGGACACTTTTATGAACTTCAGCCATCAGTTGACCGAAGACGAGTTGTCAGCTTACGAAGGTGGCGAGTCTTTCGTTCAAACGCTGATAATGAATTTGGAAACGCTTTTGTCGTCGTTCAGGGATATTTTAAGTGAGAATAATTATAATCATTTCATTCAGGCTCTGACTGCTGAAGTTACTCAGAGGTTCGAGAAGGTTATCATGAAAAGCCAGTTTAATAGGGTGAGTATTTACAGAGTGATCTATTTGTATTTTTTACTAGGCATATTGCATAGGCGTCCCATAAGGGTTTGCTATTTTTAAACTAGAATGAAGAAGTAAGGTTTATAACTACCATAAGTAGCAGACCTCCAGACATCCTGTACAGAAAATTTGCTGATGACTTAGTAATTTATGTTTATATGGGGTCCCACGATGAATTGATGCGATGGATTACTAGAAAAGTGATCATTAAATCGATTAGAAATTGATCAGTTGTGTAGATATATATTTTTTTTTGCAGATACAAAAATACCTACATTTCGGAAACTTAAATTACAAAATTCGTAAACTATTAAACCTCAAACAAAAATAAAACAAGTTTTCTACTGCTAAATCCAGTGCACAATGATATATAAAAATATTGTGTGTGCACTCACATCTACATAATAACAATATAAATAAAGAGGTCATATTACACGAATATAAATTTATACTTTATCCCATTAATACACCCTACCAATATAAATTAAAACTAAAGAAAAACAAAATATTCCAACAAGAACGGCAGACTAATTCAGATCAGATAGGAAATTCTATAATTACTAATAATAATCCATTTGGTTATTTCTGACTTAGCTTTAGAATACTTTTGCATCCTTATATTTCTTGGAAGATCATTAAATATTTTTGGACCAACACAATAAATGTGATTTCTACATCTAGTGTATTTTGGATTTTCTAGTTGTACATTTCCTTGTGATAAATTTCTAGTGTTTAGACCATGCGTTATATCATCTCTGAAATATTTGGTTTTTAGCATAAATTTAATTACTGATTTAACATATAGTTGATTTATATTTAGCACATTACTCTCTTTAAATACTAGATTTGTTAGATATGTTCTCTTTTTGTGGAGCATTATCTTTAGAATCCATTTTTGTGTAACTTGCAGCTTAGAGAGTGTTGATGAGCCAGCATTTCCCCATAATACTAAGCCATAGTTCAAAATAGATTCAGCAAGAGCATACTAAACAGTTTTTAAGGTTTTGAATGTTAAGATATATTTGAGTTCATAGAATTTGTAGATCAAATTTCTGATTTTATTTGTAACATAATTTATATGCTCCTTCCAAGTAATGTTTTCATCAAGGATTACACCAAGATACTTCAACGAAGGTTTTCTAGAAATTGATTGTTCACAATTACTGTTTAATCCATTACTACACAAAGAATCATGCATTTTCAGCTCTTGAAAGTCAGGCAAGGAACGAATAGAGAGGGAGAAGGTCATAAATTTAGTTTTTTCTATGTTCAATGAAAGAAGACTATTGTCTAGCCACATTTTAATTTTCTGTAGAGCTGATTCGGCTCTCATCTTTACCTCATTCCAACTATTGCCACTTAAAATAATTGCTGTGTCATCAGCAAAGCAGAATATAGCATTATTGTCTAACAGCTTCATAATTCCGTTAATATATATAATAAACAAAAGGGGTGAGAGAAATGTTCCTTGTGGCACACCAAACTCCATTCGAAGGCTGTCACTTTCTTGATCTAGAATAGTTGTATTTTGTTTTCTCTCTTTTAAATAGGATTCTATTAATTTGTTAGTCGTACCTCGAATTCCAATTTGTTCTAGACGCTTCAGAAGAATTTGGTGTGACACAGTATCGAAGGCCTTCTTTAAATCTAGAAAGATACCCACTACCTTTTTTCCTCCATCTAAACATCTCATAATTCTTTCTGTAGCTTTTACTAATGCGTTCTCTGTACTTAGGCACTCTCTAAAGGCAAATTGGTTTTCATGAAGAAGGTTGTATTTTTCTAGAAATTTCAATATTTTTGCCTTGAGACATTTTTCAACTATTTTGCTTAAACTGCTAGTCAATGCTATTAGTCTATAATTTGATACCGATTTTGTATCCCCTGCTTATGTAATGGAATTATAATAGTTGTTTTTAAAATCTCAGGGAAAACACCTGTATTTAGATGAGGTTAACTAGATGTTTCAGTGGTTTAATTAGTGAGTTATAGTTTAATTTATTTATATCAGAGGAAATATTGTCCTCACCACCCTTCACCCTTTTATTTAAACTTAATATTGCCTCTATTATATCCTCATTTGATGCAGGGCTCAGAAAGAATGAATACGTCCCTCTTTCCTCCCTCCAGTTCATCTCATGATCATTATGTTGCATTTGTTCAGCCAGTCTTTCTGTAATACTACAAAAGTAAAAATTAAACTCGTTTGCAATTTCCCTTTTATTGATTATTTCTACATTCAGGTAATTTTTTATAGAATTAATTACCGATCTATTACCCTGATCATTTGTGGCTTCCTTGATCACCTTCCACAACTTTTCGGAGTCATGAGCATTTTCCTGTGCTAATGTTTGATAAAAAAGATATTTAGCATTTTTTATTAATTTACTTAACATATTTCTGTAGGTTTTGTATCGATTGACTAGCATAATATTATTTTGATTGTGTGTGCATTCTTTTTTCAATTTATTTCTATTTCTAATTGATATTAAGAGACCACTAGTAATCCAAGGTTTCAATCTCCTATTTTTACTTTTAATTCTTTTAGTAAGGGTGAACTTAGAAATCATAACTTTTAGTTTATCTATAAAGATATTCATAGCTATGTCAATGTCTGTCTCCCTCATAATATCATCCCAGTTCTCATTATTTAACTGCTCGGAAAGATTTTCATAATTAATATTGTTGATAATATAATTTTTGTGTGGAAAGTCTTTCATTTCATTGTTCAGTGGTATATTAATAAGAATAGGATAGTGATCTGTAAGATCGTTCTCCAAAATAACAGAATTAATAGCTTCAAATAATTCGCTTTGACATTTAATAAAACAATGGTCTAGACATGTGCCTGTATACTCAGATTTTCTTGTTATGTTATTTATTGTACTTCCAAAACCATTTCCCTGAAGTACTGTAAGATAGTTATTTGTTATATCAGACTCAGTAGATAATAAGTCGATATTCATGTCCCCAACCCATACATTTATGCTGTTTTGATCTAACTTTAGAGATTGAAGTATTCTGGTCAAACTCTCAAGATAATTTTCCGGTGTGCTATATGTAGCTAAAGTGATAAAACGTGCTATATGTAGCTAAAACATTTACATTTTTGCAGTTCTTTTTCAGTGAGACCTTAAGTATCTTTAAGAATCTTTTTATTATCAACTATTACCCGAGATTCAGTAAAATATTCATTTTTAACATAAACAAGACATCCATCACATCGGTTTAAAATGCTCTCATTGAAAAACACTGTTTATATATCATATATTCATCAGCTATTTGAAAGGAAACTCTTATATCTCCTAAATTTAAATCAAGAGAATCAAATGATATTAAAAACTACAAAGGTGTGTCTGTAGTCTTCAATTCCATAAGTTTTTGATAGCTTAATCTATAACTACTTAAATTGGCAATATAAAAAATTAATAATCGATAAACAGCTTGACAGCAGGTTAGAGTACAGAGTATAGAGTATAGTAACTAATCTACTCATTTACAAGGCTAAAATGTCGATGCCTTGGAGAGAGGGTATCATGCCATATCTACCGACTTCTCTAAGGCATTTGAAAGAGCAAATCACTTGCTGTTGTGTAATAAGTTTAAAAATATAGGTTTTTCTGATAGGTTTGCAAGGTAGGTGCTTAGTTTTCTATGTGATCGAAAGTTCATGGTGAAAATTATGGTAGAATTAGATTAGAGGTAATTTTTTATCAAGAGTGATTGATGTAAACTCTGGAGTCCCTCCTCAGGGCGGCCACTATTCCCCTTTTCTATTTGCTTTATTTGCTAATGATCCTAAACTGTTTTTGATAATTTTGAATGATATGGATGTGGATTTACTTTAGAGAGATTTAAACAGTTTTTCTAATTAGTGGAAGTGCAACTTGTTAGATCTTAACATTGATTTGTGAAGTGTTTAAAATTTTCCTTTAATAAAAAGAAGAATAAGATTTTATCATCTTATTCAATAGATGCTAGTTTCTGCAAAATTAAGAACGAGCTAAGGATTTGAGAATGCTCTTTGATCCTCAATAAAATGTTAAGGAACATATCAATTAATTAGCAGTTAAATCATAGGGGATGTGAGGATTGCACTTGCAGCGATTAAGTTATAGTGTGTGTGTATCGGGTTGGTCAGATCGCAACTTAAATATGGTTAATTATCGAGACCTCACAATGTAATGTTTATAAGTTATTACTTCAGAGAATACAAAACAAATTTTTGAGGTATTGTAATTACAAGTTTAATTTGAATCTCATTTTAGGACAGAAATGTGCTCATATTTTAAACAAATTAAATTTATTAACAAATTTATATATTTTAAATTATAAATTTACAAATAATAAATTTTGAAATACGGAAAATAATTTATTTTTCATGATTTTACTACCGATACTTTAGTTTATCTGTTGCCATGATGGAAGACTGTTAAAAAATGTTGTAATTTTTTATGCCAGTATTATGCACATTAATTTATTGTTATTTTCATAGAATCGATTATTTATTTCTAATTGCTATAGAGCGTATATAGCTTAAATTTGATAGCAATCGTCTTTGTTATATCATCTGGTGCATAGATAATTCCTCATTGAATATTGTGGAGTTTCCCTTGTAATTTTATTTGTTTTAAAATAAAGTTTGCAATAAACTCCACGTGATGTTCATCTGTCCGCATCATCAATCTTCTGTAAAAATAGCAAACCCTATGCGAAGCTCATCACATTATTACATTAGCTAACAATTGGCTTCCTTCACAGATCTGGTTCATTAATTTTTCAATTTTTGCGCAAAGCAAAACCATTTAATAGTTGTGACTTCCTACCACTGATCACAAACTAAGAAAAATTTTTATCTTTTAGTTAGGGGGCTTAGTCCTAGACAAAGAAGTACGTTCACTAGCCGGGTATATCACTTCGGACACTTACTGGTCCGCCAGAGACCAATTTGCCAGACTCACCCAAATCGCCACTATTTTAAATTTTGAACAAATCGAAGAAATTAGGGATTACTGGGGGAGTTCTGATGGAGGAATAACTTGGAGACTTACCCCTAATGAGATCAAGAGCGTTTTAGCGTTGAGGTACAATATATTTACTGTGTAAAAACATATATTGATAAATTGTTCAAATTCAATTTTTTAGGGTTGATTTTAAATCGGAGGAGGTCAAGAAGCTGCGACTGTGATTTATTTTTAATATTTTACTGATTATATTATTTTCTTATAAGGTGTAAGTTTGGCTGTTCTTATTTTTTAAATAAATTGAAAGTATGCTTACCAGAACTATGTGGTAAATAGTCAAAAACAACTAAACATAAAAAGTTTATTTTTATTTTAAGTGTGTTTTCCAAAAACATATGTTATTTTCCAGTTAATTTCCTGTACTTCATGGTTTTCAAAATAGCCTTGATCTTATTTTAAGATAGGAAAATGTAATTTTTCGAAATTATATTCAATTTACAAACATTTGAAATCGTTTTTTGTCCAGACCCTGTGTCCTCTGCAGCTAAATCAGGTAAGTATTCTAGACGTAAAAAGTCTCTTCTATTGCACTCTCTTAGATGTTTAATCTATTTTATAGCAATTTCTAAAGCAAAAATCTTCATGTTATTCCTTCCTCTCTTACCTGATTTATAACAACTGTCTATTTGATTACCTTCATGCCATTTATTTCATTAGGTTCTATTTAAGTAGCAAACTTGGGTAAAAGCTAAGAAAAAACTATGGCAGGTGGGAAGAAAAGATTTTAGGAAACGAGAAGAAGTTTTTTCATTGATGGAAGGCAATCCATGAGATTGAAAACAAAATCGCAATATTGGACATCAACACTTTCGATTGGCTGTTTGTACCAGATGAAGAAGTATGAACCATTAGGAAATCCGTTGGGCTGATACGTCTCAAACCGCCTTAATTTGATGGTACAATTATCGTAGAATATTTATCAGCGTCAGTTTGAGGTAGCTATAAAAGCAAATGGTTGGTCACCCAGGGAGAAGGCAACTGCGGATCCCAGGAGAGGAATCGCTCAAGCGGACCATTAAGGAGCTTCTGGAGAACGTAGCCGTCAGGACCGGAAGCTTAAGTGCCTGAGATGTGGCAAAGGTAATATAAAAAGAAGCTGTCCAGAAGACGTTAGTTTCATCTTGGCTAAACTAATGAAACCCCAGGTCTTGTTCGCTGTAGCACCATACCAAGTTTTCGTCGAATCGAAAAACCTCCGCACTGTCTTGCTGGATATGCGGATCTTACAAGATTTGCTCAGTAAATGATAATGGCACAGACTCGATGCGGGTGGGCGGGTATTCCAGATCACAAATATCACTTTCTTGACCGGATATTAAGAAGGGTCGGAAACTTTCTAAGCGATATTGAGTTAGACATCTGGTAAGCCATTCTTTATCTACTGTAACCGCTTTATAAATTTCGAACCATGCTAAACTAGACAAATTTGGCTAAGGGTAAAAATAGACCAGCTTCAACTTACTGTTTAATTGGTCGGTTTCTTCTGTAGCGCAAATTTCCGCCAAACTAATATGTACTTTCTCATCGTTTTCCATCATTACGCCTAAATCTTTGGCGTTCTCAGCACCCGATAAGCACAAAATGCTCTAAAAATACGTAAAAGAATTTATATAAGACGAGAATATGGTGGAAAATGTACCTCTAGGTTCAGAAATTGGGAGCAATAAAATTTGAAATTTTTAAATAAGGGATTTTTGGATCTGTTTTGGCGTGCCAGCTTTGGACCGAGGATTCCTGTTTGCATTAGGACTTCGTAAGGTTCCTGAAAGAGGTTAATGTAAACATTCATTTTCCTAAAAAACAATATTAAGGTATAAACAATACGGATAGTATAAAATGGAATGAAATTCGATGAGGAAACCTGTAGGAAAAATAATCCTCGGATCCGACATAGTAAAAATCTGCGTCTAAGGCTCGGCAATCACAATGGCGTCTGAAGATTGGGAAAATACGGCCTTCACAGTGGGTGCTGGATTATGGCAATTGAACGTGATGCCATTTAGACTGGTCAATGCTTCTGCTACTTTTGAACGGCTGGTTGAAACGATTATAAGAAGACTGTCCTGGAAGACTTGTTTGGTTTACCTTGATGACATTGCTGTGATAGGAAAATCGTACAAGAATCACATGAAATAACTAGGAAGTTTTTCTAAGGCTATGAGGTTCTTCTTTAAAGTTGAGCCCAAAGAAATATCATCTGTTTTAAAGGGCTGTGCAGTATCTGGGTCATCTTCTTTCCAGTCAAGAATTTGCGGTTGGCAAGGCAAAGGTTCAGACTGTCAAAGACTGGCCAGTTCCCAAAGATAAGCATGAGCTATAAGCTACTTGAGAGTATGCACCTATTACCAACACCACACTAACTAACCCCACACAAAAAAACACCAGGATGACAGAAGGAAAACGGAAATTCTAGTTGTCCCAAGACTCAGAAATCTCACATAAAAGAGCAAGCTTTTCTGACAAGCGTACCTATCCTGAGCTATCCCCTCTCAGAAGGAAAATTTGTACTGGACACCGACACTGACAATGATAGCATAGGAGCTGTACTATTCCAAATCCAGGATAGACAAGAAGAAAAAGTCATTGCCTATTTTAGTAAGTCATCCGTCGAAAGTAACTAGCTGTCGTTAAAGTAATGGAACACTTCTAGAAGAACCTCTTCAACATGGTATACTCGAATACCAGGGAGAATTCATGACAATGCAGATGCCTTAGGGCGATACCAAGAAGACCCTCTCCAGAAGACTGCAATCATTGTCAACGGGCAGAAGAGAAAGATGCTAAGTTGGTAAGAACCACCCTCGTCGATGATATACTTGGCAAAACGGGGATCTTATAAGAGACCGAAAGAAAGAATAGGAAGGGAAGAAGCCAACTTGTGAAGAAGCTACCAAGTATTCTCCCAATGTCAAGTCATATTGAGCACAATGGTACTTCCTAATTTTCGGAGAGGAAAGAAAGCAAATCATTGTCTAAATGTCGGATTTCAGAGTTGCTAGGAGAAGTTCATGCCGGTGTGTCAGGAGAACATCTTGGAGTAACAAAGACCCTGGAAAAAGTTAAGGAAAGGTTTTACTGGGTCAATAGTCAGGCAGACAGACATAAGGGACTCGTGTAGGAAATGTTTTGTATGTCGGTTCTCTTATCAGAAGCAGGAAACAAGTACATTGTGGTCGTGATAGACTATTCCAGCAAATAGGTTGAGGAATTCCCGCTACCAAACTAGGAACCTCTACTGTTGTTGACGCCTTAATAAAAGAATGGATCTACCGATTTGGTGTACCTTGACGCTCCAAAGGTACACCACCAAAATCTAATGTAGCGATACATTGAGACCAATGATGCAAATTTTCAATCTAGCTTATTCTAGAACATCTGTAAGACGCTTGGAATCGAGAAAACGACGACTACCGCATTACACCCGCAGTCAGATGGCGTGGTGAAACGAATCAAAAGGACTATTAACGGCATTTGGCCAAAATAGTCTTAAGAGACTGCGATAGGTTTCTTCATTTGTTCCAGCCATTCATGAAAGCACAGGAGAGTCTCCGGCTCGAATAGTAATGGGAAGAGAATTCTGTCTCCCATGCAATCTGAAATTTAGGTGGCCGCCAGGAATCGATGTTTCCAGGATGGGCTACGTCAGTGAGTTGTGTAGAAGAGTAGTCAGTTGAAGGTCCCATAAGTCAATGCGAAAGATCAGAAGTACAGGAATGGTCGTGGTTTGGCTTTATGACCCTAATAAGAGATAGAAGGATATGCCACCCAAACCTCAAATATTCTGAGATGGGCTATACAAAGTGCTGGAAATCATCAACGATATTCGTTACAGAATACAAAAACCGCCGAGAGGTAAAGGTCGAGTAATTCACTTTAATCGACTCGCTCCTTATTATGGAAACCACGAAGACGCTGAGCTACGGCAAATCCAACCAGACTCGTGAGATTTCGTGGATTGTTATTTCTCCAGTCTTGTGCCGATATCGACATCTATCATCTTTGGAATGGAGCATCAAAGAGGGGCAACAATATTACCGCCACGAATACCAGCTGTTCTTCGACACCACTGGAGACCCGTGGAAGGTTAGCGAATCTTTCTCAACAGCAATCTGCCGAGTATATAAGGAGCCCGTGCCGCTGGGAAACCAGTTCAGTTTGAAATATTGGCGCTATATTTAAATCTATAGTATAGCGAATATTAAATAAATGTTTCTAGTAGTTTCAAATGATCGCGTTTAGTAGTGTGAGTATGTAAATGAATAAATTGACTATGTTTAATTTACACCTGGAGAACATTATAAATGCTTCTTAAAAAATTCTTAATGATCAGCATAGGTTGTTAAATTAGGACAAGCCTTTTCCAACCTTTTCCTTTCTTTGCTTAGTGACCCTATAACCTGACGCTGCCTGTTATCATCGACTAACTAAATATATGTCTAACTTCTTTTATGTATAAACCACGTGTACATACTATGTACGTGACCTTTTCTAAATGTTTTTTAAAATTATGTTGTAAACTTTTTAATGGTGTTGACAGTCAAAAAAAAGGCATCTTAGGAATATATACTTGGTTTTCCAGGAATATCACAAGAACGTCCTAGAGACGGACTTTTCCAAGGTGTTCTGAAATATTTTTCTTAAAAATTTCTGGGATGTCTTAGAGTTGGGCTTTCCACAATCAAGGACCCCAATAAGGTCTTCGATAGCCTTAAAACCAATCCAAAAATAGAACGATATTCCGCTTATGGTTTCCTAATTAAAAATAAAACAATAAAATATATTTCTCTATAATTTTATTCAAATAAAAAATCTTAAATAAAATTTTTACATACCACAGATACGTAACTTGTCTAAAAGCCAAATTTATTCGTAAAAAACCAAGAAAATTACTGGAAAAATTAAAAACGCGTATAGACTCGCAACCTGGTACAAGTAAAAATCACTTTTAAGAGTATTCGAAAGAAACTTGAAATTAGTACAGCTTATCAATCGAAATATACTAATAAAAATGCCCGTTTTACTATAATAAATTAATAATAATAATAATAATAAATACAGGGGTGCAAACACTTAAGTATCTTAGGTAATATAATTAGCATTCAGATTTTCTTTTAGTTACATTTAGGAGATATTGGCACGACGCATACGAATTTTTCATTCACACTATAACATTCATTTTTGTTTGCCCTATATACATTACCTACAAAATAAATAAACAAAAATAATATAAGAAAGAATACATGGATTTTTACCATTATAGATAAAAATAGATGTTTTCTCGCGTACATTGTTTTTTTTTCTAATATATAATAACTTACGTCAAATTTAAGATTTGCCTTTAATTTGGGTAAAATTGACGCCAGTCTCACAAATAATGGACAGAGAGTAATAATAATGGGTGGGGGTTGGAAATGGAAAGGGTTAATACTAAGTTTGTCATTTTTTGAGCATTAGGAGTGTTTTTTTACGCTTTCAATCATATACAGGGTGTCTTATTAGTTTTTGTATGTTAGGGTCGTTACTACTTATTATCCCTTTTGTTATACAAAAATTCGTTTTTAGTTAGTGTTTAACTTTAAGTCTGGTAGCAAACCTAATAGAATGCAAACAAGTCTCATGAGGGTCAAACGAATAGTCAGATAAAAATATCCATGTTTACCTTCCAAAGGGTTATTTTAGGTCCGAAGTTAGACCTTTGCGAGCTAAAAGTTGTTAAATTGCTAAATGTATTCCCGGAGGCCACTGTAGGATATTGAGGTGGGCGTAGGGGGTTCACTCTATGCCGACAGTATAACAAGATACATTTCATTAGTTTTGTTAAGATCCAAAATATATTAGATTTATGCGTTTGAGGAAAATTAGAAAAAATGCTGGCCTTTTTCATCAAAAAAATATTAAAAATGAAGTTGTGAAACTTGAAAAAGGAACTCTAATTTTATTCTATTAGATTAATTTTTAATAAAAAAGGATTTTTAAATGTAGGGTAGAGTGCTCTAAGAGTGCGCGGTCAATAAGAGTACGCACTCGTCGATTTTTGGAGCACGTCGTCGACAACAACAAGGTGTTAGTTTTTCTACTGATTAAGAGGAGTGTCTGCATGTTTCTTGTGCATTTTAAGCAAATAAACAGCGATAATAACGTTATTAGGTAAATTTAAGGAATTTTATCTGTTTTGTTATTATATTTTGACATTTTGGATATTTTACACAACTGTAGTTTTCAAGAATTTCGCGGTCATATTTTGTCATGCTTACAATAAACCTTGAAGAATCGTATAAATCATACCGTTGTTTACAATTTCGAACCAAGATGGAGGCAGCACTGGCGCCTTTTAAAACATGATCGTTTTGTAAGAGTGCGCAATCATTAATATTGTAAGAGTACGCGCGCACTCTTACAAACCAGGTTTTTTGTTCTAACGGATAAAACGTATTTTTTCTTGTGTTTCAGCATGTCTGGCAGAAAACGAAGTTCTCAACGTGCTTTATGCTCACCGGCGGTTATGGAGGCAGCAAAACAGAGGATTGAAAATGGAGAAAGTAAAATAAGCGTGGCAAAATCCTTAGGAATGGCGGAAGGCACGTTAAGAAAAAGGCTAAAAAGAAGATTTCGAAGATTCGACATTACCTTAACAGCAGAAATGCAAGAAGAGTTGTGTAATTATATTAAAACAATAGATAACATATTTTACGGGTTAACTTCTAAAGCTCTAAGAGTCTAGCATTTGAGTTCGCTGAAAAAAACAAATTAAAACATCGTTTTAATATAACTTCAAAAATGGCAGGCAAGGGCTGGCTGCGTGGATTTTTAAAACGGCACAAAGATGTTACATTAAGGCAACCCACCGCTACAATAGCATCGCCAGGGCTGTTGGGTTTAATAAACCACAGTGTGAGCGGTTTTATAAAAACCTCTCGGAGTTAATGAACAAATATAAATTTCCGCCACATGCAATTTACAATATGGACGAATCGCGATTTTCAACTGTCCCAAACAAGCCCCCTAAAGTTTTCTCTACAAAAGGAAAAAGGTGTGTCAATAAAATATCAAGCGCAGAATGGGGAACCAATGTTACTGTTGTGTGTGCAATAAATGCTAGTGGACAATTTATTCCTCCCGCATTTATATATCCACGTAAAAGAATGAAGGCAGAACTGTTGGACGGAGCTCCGCCATCTTCAATTGGAATGGTATCTGATAGTAGTTTCATCAATCAGGATTTGTTTGTTGATTATGCCACACATTTTTGAGATCATGCTAAGCCAACAAAGGAACAACCAGTACTAATGATAATGGATAACCACACTTCCCATTGTTCTATTGCAGCAGTTGATTTTTTTCGACAATATAACATTATCGCATTAACACTTCCTCCTCATAGAAGCCACGGTATGCAGCCACTTGACCGATGTTTTTTTAGCCCGTTAAAAAAGTTTTATTCCAACGAGTGTGAAAAATGGTTGACGAACCATCCAGGGCGGGTAATTACGGTCTACTAAGTTGCTTCAATATTTGCACCTGCATATTTTAAAGCTGCTACTTCAACGAATGCGATTGAAGGTTTTAAAGTGACAGGGATATGTCCCTTTAATGATGATATATTTACCGAAGCTGACTTCATGGCCACTTTAGTCACAGAACGAGAAAATTCTGCTACGGCTACAGTAGAAGCGCCAAACATTCAGTTAGAAGTCGCTGATAACTCAACATCTAAAATCAATATTCAACCTCATCAAATCTCTGAATTAGCCTCTGAAAATGCTTCCAAAGTTCTTGATAGTCCAACTGTTGTTCTTGAGAGTTCCACTACTAAGAAAAATTCACCTCAGCCTACAGAGCTGGTTTCCAACACATCTGCAATCATTTCAACTTTGGAACAAACAGTTGCTGTAGCGCCAGAAACCAAAACATTTGATTTATAGAACACTCCTGGAACATCATCCACTTATATTTAATTAACAACAATTTCTCCATTACCCAAATCAATTACGTTCAGTTCAACAAGTCGCAGAAGCAAAAAGTCGGAAATTATCACCAGCTCCCCATATAAGGACCAACTAATTGATGAAAAAGAGAAAAAAAAACCGAAACCCATAGTCAAACTAGATATGGGCGATAACCTACCACCACCACAAGAGCTTTCGAAAGGGAGTTTAAAAAGAAAATGCGCTGTGAACCTCAGACAGGCAAAGAAGACACCGAAAAATGGAAAATCTGTTTTGAAGAAGCCAAAATCACCGCCTCATAAGAAAATGTGGAGCTGTCCAGGGTGCCACGAAACATTTAAAGAACCTGTTACAGAAGACTGGATTGAGTGCATATTGTGTGCTGAATGGTGGCATCAAAAATGCAGTGCCTACGAGGGTTCCGGATCTTATACATGTGACCTATATTCATAAAATTGCGTGCGTACTCTTACAATACTAAATGCGTACTCTTAAAAAGCGGTTTTATAAGAGTGCGCAAAATCACTTTTTTTAAGTTTAATTTTTTCTGTTGAAGTACTGATGTTTAGTTTGCGAATTATACCTTATTTTGTTGTTGAAGTATCAACAGTCATAGATAAAAAAAAATATTTTCGACGCAATTCGTTTGGATTTTTTACCTGATTAAACCTTAAGTGCGCACTCTTGAAGCACTCTACCCTAAAATGGGGAGAAAATTTAATCAGTTTGTTTTTGAAATTTGGATAAGGGACACTTTTACCATTAAAATATACATTTATACAATAATGTAATTGAAAAACAATTTGTAAATAGAAAGAGGAAATAGTAGCAGTCCTTGCTTAATAATTTAAAAAAATAGCTATTATGTATAAAAGAATACATTGATAAACATAAAAATTGGGTAATTTTTTTCAATTTAAATAAGTATTGACATTATAAAATAAACTTTTAAATTAGTTTGTCAATAGATATACAAAAAAAATACAAATTAGAAATTTTAGCAAAGGGATTTAAAGCGTAATTTTAGGAATTTTGTAAAGTGTAATTAAGTCATACAGTATGAATTTTTTAAAGTGTTATAATGAGATATGACAAAACACTCGTGCTTTCACACCCTCGAGGGAAGGGAGGGTCACTGTTTTATTTTAAATAGAATAATGTGTTTTTCATTTTAAAAATCGAATCTACGTCAAATGTGAAGGAAGTTTGCACAAAAAAAATTAAATTTCCCTCTTGGTTACGGCATTATGATCAAAATATTTCAATTAAATTATAACATAATTTGAATATTAACCATACTAACCTACCCGTTATCATGGAAATCCTATTGCAAACTTAATTATGTTTAAAAAAAAGAAAACGTGTGGTTTCAGCTGAACGAAGCTCCACCCCATTATGACATACAGGTCCGTAATTATTTAAATAAAATTTTTGATAACAGGTGGATTGGTCGAGGTAGTCCTGTCAACTGGCCTGCTCGTTCGCCAGATTTACACACTCTTGATTTCTTTATGACGATTTATAAATGATAAAGTAATGGTTACTATACCTACGATTCCCAAAGGACATGAAAAACACAATTCGTTGCTTTTATTACCTGCTTGTTTATTAGTGACATCAACAATGTTACAGCCGATACGAAACTCATTTCAGGAAAGAATAAGAAATTTTTTTTAAGTCGGAGGCGGTCAGTTTGAACAGGCATAATAGATGATAAATAATAAAAAATTGGTAAGAATTTTTTTTTATTGCAGTTAAATACTTTGTCATAATTCCCTAACAAATATAGTGATTTTAATCTTTTTTGCAAACAGATTTCATATTTGACGTAAATTCAAATTTTGAAATAAAAAAGACATCATTCTATTTAAAGAAAGAAAGTGGAATGATGTATTTTGATTAGGTTAAGGAATAAATGTCAACAATATGATGTTAACAAAATGTTAAAAAAAGTTCTTTTTGACATATCACAGCCTAACACTTTAAAAAACTTAACTTGCATATTCTCATAAGTTTTAATAATATCTAAATAAATTCCTACAAAATTATTACAAAAAAAGAAAATTAATAAAAGAAAAATAATTTTAAAAAGGAATATTTTTTTTTTAATTTTTGCCCCAAACCAGTTACAAAAAAAATATTCAGTTGGGCTTGCTAAATAACCCAATAATCAGCTCAAAAAATACGTCTGATAATCTTTACAATTTTAAAACCCAATATTTAATTAAATAGACATCACATTATTAGATAAATGAAAATTGGTATTATCTCTTTGGGGAGAAAATGGACATTTCTAACTGCTTAAACCAGTAGTACCAAAATAACCTAACGAACTCGACTGACCCTGATCCAATCATAAAACTCAGAATCTTCCACCCTGTATATGCAAACCACCCAAAACGAAATGAAAATCCAAAGAAAAAAACCATCACTAGTGACCTAAATTTTAAATATAATATCGTTAACGATGAGTATTATTTTATGTTTATAATCAATAAGAGAGTTAATTTTAACATATTATGGCAACGTACAGTGCTCTAAATATAAAATTGATGTGACTTTCCCACCGTGGAAATGCTCCTATTTACATTCGTGTTAGGCGCCCGCGTTAGGGCCTAATTTGACCCTAACAAAGGCCAATTGTTCTACTTTATTTAATTATTAATTATTAAAGTGACTTTTCTACTTAAATTAGTACTGGGGCTTGGGAGGGGTACGAAATATGACTTAATTATTTTAAAACGGAAAGGGCTTGGAAGGGAATCGGAACTGTTTTTTTTTGAAAGAATTTACACATTTTCTCTCAAAACTTAAAACATGTTTAACAATAATTATAGTTTGTTTGCTTAATAAAATTCTCTACTTCTATTATATTAAATAACTTATTGGGATCTTCTGTAACAGCAATGCCTGGAAAAATATACAGGGTAGTTTAAATAAGTGAGCTTAAAGTATCAGTTTGGCAACATTGCTTAGGGTAGTGTGATAGAGATATGAGAATCTTTGCTTACTAGCGTTGCCAGTCAAGTCAAATCTTATTTCTGATCCACCCTGTACCATTAAGATATTACACAAATATCCCAAAAAATAACTTAAATATATCCTATATAAAAAAACGAACAAACGTACACTGGTAGACAGTCTTATAATAGTTACTTAAAACACACAGTTGTTACATCAAAGCATCATCATTTCGAGTTTCAAGGGGGGCATGTATAGGTAAAAGGGACACACACACGAATTTCGTTTTATCATAATTATTTTTTTTACCTAATTTAAAGGGGTTTCTTCTTTTTTTAGTCATCGTTAAATTTAATTTAAAAGAAGTGTGAGGAATTGAGATCTTACGACTTAGGTATATCTTTGGTATCGAAGTGAGTAAAAGGTGAGGGTGAGTAAAAAGGTCGGGTTTACTCCTCCAGTTCAGTCTCCTCTCCGGGGGCCGTGTACATGTCGGCCAATTTGTCGAATCTGGGGCCCCACGCGTCCAAGTAGCCGTAGTCTTGTTGTTCGTCATCGGTACCTTAAATAAAATTGATATAAGAGTTAAAGAAATATAGGAAAATAGTTTTAATATAGGAGAAAACAAAAACTTCAGTTATAGAGATGTTTAGTTGGTTTGTTAAAGTAATCAAAGCAGGGTTATTACTTTAACCCTTTAGGGGGTAGTTTTAGTATTGGTTCTGAAAATAATAGGGGTGTTTCAGCGTTTCTAAAGACCATTGAGGACCTGGGTGCAAGAAGGGCTATTTTTTCAAAAGTCGCATGAACTTCCGTAAAGCGTAATTTTACTATCGTTCGGTCCTGATGTCTCTGACTCTCTCAAGTTCGATAATTTAAAAACCAATCGGTTATATGCGTCGAGCATCTTGGTACCTTTCAAGCGCCAACTGACCTTCGTACAGACGGCATCAGTCTGTAATCAGCGTTTTCCATCTGGTGCGCATTGATCCCAGTTTTCGTGTTCCATTTGTTTGCACCTGTAAAGTTTTTACATTCCATTTGAAAACCAGTGCACATAAGTTGCACCGAATGCATGTTTTCACGTACCTTCGCCGGGAGATCGTGTCGGTTCAGTATATTTACCAAATATAAAATATTGCGGCAAAAAAAAACAATAAAGATCTAGCTGCTGCTATTTTATCCATATTAAGCAGTAATGAATCAGACTCTGAAGATGAAATGGTAATGTTTGAACGTATCCCTCAACCGAAAATAAAAAATTCTATAGATGTAATTACCAAATTCAATAATAAACAGGCATTTTCTCTATATTATTATATAATTCTGTTTATTTGTCTTATTTTTTGCAGTTTAAAAAATACTTCCAAATTTTTTTCCCTATAGCTTTACAAGTTAATCTGTCAATTTTTTTGCATAATTTTTGAAATTGTCAAAATCATCTTACTTTTTTAAATCAATTTTTAAATTGTTGTTAAGTTAAATAATCAAAATGTCAAAAATTTAAAAAAAAGTCGTCGGTATGGCTCTATATCATTTTTAATATTTAAAATCGTTTCCTCCTATTGGGTTTCGGTACATCATCATTTACAAAATATTTTTGTTTGATGACACACTTTCAAAATTATTCCGCTCTAATTCCAACAATTCTAGAATTTCTGTACTTTTTCTTGGGCAAAAACATCATCTGTCATGGCAAACATATCTAAGTACAATCGAAAGTTGTGTTTGGTTAGAAACATCGGGCCTTCATTCAAAACTTGCTTTGAAATGAAGAACCACTACAAAACTTGTTTTGGTAGTTTCTGATTAAATTTCATCAATCATAAATGTAGACATGGCTTCAATAATATTGGTTTGTATGACATTTAAAACTACCCAAAAAACAGTTGACGTTGTTAACAATTTCATGTAATTGCCTTTATCGTCAGAGTCATCCCCTTCAAAATCACCCCGAAAGGGTAATTCTTGTTTGGCCAAAAAACAAGATATCTCTATAGATATATCTATTTTTTACTCTTTTATCCTATATTCAGCTAACATAGTCTATTTCTCTCGTAATCACATATGATATTGAAACAGAAAAAAATGCCCTTGATTAACTGGAAATTTCTTGGATTTTTTTTTATAAATAGAAAAGGTAACTTTAATTACATGGAAGAAATTTATAGGAATTAATTAGCTCCCTGAAAAGGTTAAATAATCCTTGGGAAGAAAAGTTAAAACTACAGGAAAAAAATTAAAAAAATACTTTAGGACACTCTGAAGCAAGAAAAATATGACTGAAACTGCCTAAATGAAATAAAAAAAAAAACGCCTTGACTGCCTGGAAATTTCTTTAGTGTTTTTTGAATTACTGCCTGGAAAAATTTGTTTTTCAAGCAGTTTTTGAGTAACAAAACTGCTTAAAAAACAAATTAATCAGTGCCTAGAAGAAGAAAAAAAATCCTTGATTGCCTGGCAAGATATAACATTATATAACCATATATTTTTTAATTTGTTCTATACATTTAGACCATAGGTGAAAAAAGTGTGTAGGTAAAAAAATATATTACAATATTTCATAGTAGATAGTCATAAAATATTTATTTTTAAGATTTTTAACTGTTACCAATGGTAACAATGAATACATGGGTGCTTCTCCACTGTAGAATATATATTATTTGTTTTAGCAGTGCTTTAACTTATTACAGATATACTAAGTCTTAGTTATAAGGTTTTATTTGTTTTTGGTGTGCAGAGATGGAAACATAGGTAATTCTGTATAGAGTGTGTTTAGCTGTTGTTTTTATCAATGTCTAGCTGCAGCATTAGAGATAATAAAAATGTAAATTTTTTAGCTTAATTTTAAATAGTTAAGTTTATGTCGTTTTTTGTTTTATCTCATTTATTAATTGGGTATTATAATCTGTTTAAGAGGTATGAATAAAATAAAAATTAAAAAATGCATTTTCTGATTAACAGAAAAACCCCTTTTGTGCACTCTACAACTCTAAATATAAAACAAGTATTTCTTATTAGTAATTAATATACAAATTTAGGTGAAATTATATATACAGTGAATCTGTGTGCTAAAAACAATATAGCCAGTGCAAAGTGCTTATAAAGCGCCGAAAAATTGACTACCAACGTACTTGACTTAATTGAACTTAAACCATACAGGGAGGGCAACCGGTATCTAACAAAAAACACTAAATTTTAGATATTTATGCATTTAAAATGATAAAAAGTTCTTACCAGATGCCAAGGAGCTAAGCGATCCAGCGGTGCTACCACCCCCTTCATAAGCGTAGTTTCTTAAGTCGTCAAATGGGGGTGCGTTAGGGTCGCTGTCGGCCCGTTTTTTATGCTCCTCGATGAAGTTGCCCACGTTAGGTTCTTGACCATCTTGCACCATCATGGTAACTATAAAAAAAGTTATTTTGTTTCT
This sequence comes from Anthonomus grandis grandis, assembly GCF_022605725.1. Taxonomy (NCBI): domain Eukaryota; kingdom Metazoa; phylum Arthropoda; class Insecta; order Coleoptera; family Curculionidae; genus Anthonomus; species Anthonomus grandis. Next base: position 13,114,383 of record NC_065558.1, read on the forward strand.
TACGGCTTAGTTAATAGCAAATGAGGGATGTCTGGACTGAATAAATTCTGAAATTCATTCCAAAAATGTTTGGAATCAGGCTAAGTTGGACAGGACGTTCGAAAAAGGTTATATAGCTCCGCTTATCCCCTATGGAGGATGAAGATTACAATCGCAAAAATAACTGCAGAACTCGAAATAAGTATAAGTTTAATTCAAATTCATAAAATATGTATTTGCCAAATAAAAAAAAAAATTTACTCACCTAATTACAATGTTAATTTCCTACCAAATAGGAATGCATCTTGATTCAAACAGAATACTTTTATTATTATTCATTTGAAGATTCTTAAAGAAACCTTTTAAATATATTTTTTAAATCTATATAAAGAGTAATTTTTTGCATAATCAATTAAAAGATTCCATATATGAACGACTAGAAAGACGAAAGATCTCTGATCTTGCCTGCTAAGGTAAAACAGTATATGTGAAAAAATTGCATTTTTTGATTTCCCGCGCATACTTGGTTTTCTGTCCTGCTCTCTCTAATGCAATTTTTATTATGGTTTTAAGACAAATAGTTTCCGAGATAAAGGCATGGCAAAACTGTATAAAATTGCATGTACTTAGAAATAAACCAGGGCAAAACTATATAACCAGCATATCCTCCAGCTTGTTTGCAAAAGTCTATACAAAAACGCCATGGCGAAAAAAAAATAGATGGTATAATGGATTCATCTATGGTTTAAAAATATTTTAATTTACTATCCTTCAAAGGTAAAAGCGCATATACCTACATGCCTATAAGAGGAAAAAAGCAGAGCACCTAGAAATGGTAAGAGCTTGGGGTTTCATATCTTACCAAAATTTAAAGATTGTTTTTTAGGTTCTCCAGACTCGAGAACAATTCAAGAAAGATACGACAGTTCCATGTGTAGAAGCTAAAACGTTTATGGCAGATATGCAGAAAGTTGTTCTGCTTCCAAGAATGCCAGATGTTAAGGAAACATTTTTTATTTCACGTTTAATAACCTATAATAAAACCTTTGCTTCTATGCAAAAAAAAGCCACTTCATTTTATGGCACGAAGGCATCGCAGGTCGTAAGGCTGAACATGCGGCAAGTGCTTTAATTAAATTTTTAAATTTAAATAGAGATGCAAAAAAAATATTATTTGGATGGATAACTGCACCAGGTAAAACAAAAATTTTGTAATTTATGCATCAATAATAAATTATATAAACTCTGCATACTGTACGTCAGAACAAATAATTTTAAAATATTTGGTGAAAGGGCATACATTTATGGCAAGAAAAACACACAATGTTTTTGACTTATGTGATTATAAAGCTGCTTGTCAGAAGGCATCCACTCAAGCCGATATAAATGTTTTAGAGCCATCAGATTTTTATAGATTTAAAAACATTATTCGATCTCGAAAATCGAAATGTACTGAGGAATCAGCTGACAGAGGAGTAGCTGCGTCGAAAAAGGCAAATATTATTTCAGATTTGGTATCTAAAATGCCTGCAAATAGAAGGAAATTTAGGATACACTTACCTGACAATCCAGTTTCAGCGGATCTTTTACCAGAAAATCTTCAAATATTTCATTTTAAATTAACATTTTAAATAGCTTTCACAAAAATTTTATTTTTTGTTATTAATAAACCAAGTTTGTTAACCAACTCTTAATTTTTTCCCCTGGCAAATATATATAAATTTATCATATACAAGTTTAACTTGGTTAATTTTTTTTTGTTTTTTTTTTTCAACCTCTGGATAAAGAGTATATAAAAAAAATTAAACTCAACCCACATGAATTTAAATACGTCCTGTACACTAAATTATTGACAAGATAATTAACTAGTCACATTATCAATTTCATATTTGTAACTTTATTAATACCAAAACGGCATCAAAAATTCGAAAAAACCTTATTTTTACAAAACTATGTTTTTTCACATATACTATTTTAGTATATGTGAAATTAGCAAGCAAGTGCTACGCGGCTGTACGATATTGGACTATTCTATAACGATTAAAATATCTACTATTTTGATTATGCGAAAAATCATATTTTCGCCTATTTCCCTTATTTAAATAAAAGTGAAGATTGAGAAAAAGAGATATGCGACTTCTGTATAAGATCCATAAGAAGACCTTAAACAGAAATTTTGCAGTTTTTAGATAGGATTAGAGACTGCACCATTAATTGCATTATTAGAAACTATATATCAATCCTTAATTTTTGGGTTCATCCACTTCTGGTAGATTTATGTTTTAGATTTTTGGAGTATAATTATTCCTTGCTACTTCGAGTTGAATTTTATTGGATCTTAAGAAAATAGTACATGATTTATTAGCATTCAATTTTAGACTGTCATTTTTAGCATATTTAGAAATTATTATTATTATTTTATAAGATAAAAGCCAAGAATTTACATTCTGTATAGCTCTATAAACTAAGTAGGCATTACAATATATTTTAATAAATCTTCAAATGTCCAAATTTAAATATTAAAATGTTATCAGAAAAAAAGGACTTAGAAACTAAAACAGTGCATTAGTAATATCTTATGAATAAATATATCAAGGGCTTAGCTAAAGTTTAGAAGGCACAGGCAAGTTGTTGGTTTCTTATTTTCATTTTATCTTATATCAATAATGATGTTCACAAGACATCGGTAAAATACTAAAAGACCTTAAATCTTTAAGCTTTATAGGGTTGGAAACTTTAGCTAGTGGCTTGATTATAGCTTTTTTCCACAAGTCTTTTTTCCGCAATTTATTTTCTAAAATACACGTATTAATCATAAAATGAAAAGCTTTTTTCTGCAACAAGGTAAACATTAAATTTATTATATTATTATATAATTAACGTTAAATCTCTTATAGAAAAATCATCTTCTCCAATAAAGTTGGTACTGATTAAATTCATTAGTTTTATTAGAGTTAATTCATTAATCACTCTGAAACTAAGCATATTTTCAATACCGTTAAAGTTAATATTTTTCAGATGAAATAAAATAAATAAAAAAATAATTAGTCAGATAAAAATATCAAAATCGTGTATCCGGTGTATCTGATAAACTTTTAAAGTAACCATTCTTTTCACAAATAATTGAATGTTTAGTAATTTTTTTTTAATTTCGATAATAATCATAGACTTATAATATAATAAGCGTGTTAATGCATGTGCATTTTGGCACCCAGGGAAGAAATTTGTCGGAAGTGTATATAAATACATACAAGTTGGGGAATTGAAGATTACGAATTGTCTTTGCTATTTTCTGTTTCTCAACTTATTATGGCCTTTTATTCTTTTTCTGAAAGAGTAAAAAGTCAAATTAAAAGGTTTTACGGAGGCAATTTGGCAGTACATAGTAGGGATTTATTTTTAATTACATTTGAAACTAGGCCCATTCGTTACAAAAAAAAGTTTTAAATGTATCGAATTTAGGGACTTTTGTCTTCAAGATTGTTATAAATGCCACACAAAAGGGCAAGAACCTTCTATAAAAGGGTCCAGGAGCAAAAACGATAGGAAAAAATGGTTTGTAGTGCTCTAGAAATGGATTTACATGATCGAAAGAAACTGAGTACCAATCATAAAACTAGAAAGATAGAGAGAGATAGATAGAGAAAGGAGACTATAATTCAACAATATGATACAGAAAGAAAAAAGACTTGAACTGAACGGTCTGGAAGAATATTTTAATTGCTCCAGGCAGTTGAATGCACTTAAGTACCATATAGTTACTTAGTTTTTTCCAGGCAGTTGAGTGCATTTAATAATGTAATAGAGAGAGAAAATAAACTACTACTGAACTTGGAAGAATAATTTAATTTCTTCCAGACAATTGTCTGGAAGAAATTAAATTATTTTTAATTAATAAATTATTTTAAATATTGCACTCAAATGAGTGTCATATGACAGAGAGAGAAAAGAGATCCGAACTTAACTGGTTGGAAGAAATGTTTAATTTTTAATATATAAAATAATCTTGCATTAATATCCAGTGTTTGGAAAAAACATGATCACAAATGTTACAAATATTCCAAAATTCAGGAGATATTTCCCGAAGACCAGTATCGAAGAATGGAGATTTGTGAAACCATGATGGAATAATAAAACAAAAATTAAAATTTCTTACGAAATATTCTATTTTCAGATAAACCTTCATTTCCATTACATAGGAAATACAATCCTCCTATTGTTTGAAATTGGCCTGTGGAGAATCAGCACACAATGAATGAATAATGAATGGCCTCCTAGTTCTCCATATTTGTCCCCAAATGACTTTTATTTTAAGGTTTATCTTAAGGAGGCCACTTACAAAGACAAATTTAGTTACGAACGAAAATTGTTGAGTGTTCCATTAATTATTGCCTTTTATTTAAATAATTAATTTTTGTTGAGGATATTTTTAGGAGTTTTAAATTTAAATTTTGTATAGCGTTTCAACGTTTCTACTTCTGTCAAAGTTTATATTTTATCTTTAGCAAGGCTCTAATTTTCATTCTGTAATACACAGCATAATAAATGTATGTATGTAAAGCCTGTATTTGAAAAATAATTTAGAAATATCTGAACTCTCGCTTTATATTTTGCGAAATTTTTTTGCAAGTAATACAGTTAGCCCTATCAAAATCAGACACTTACTAACATTGTACTTAGAAACAAGGAAGTGTATGCATACATGTTGCTATATTTCACCTTTAAACACCTCGCTAAGCATAATAATCGATTCCCCAATATGTTCATGATATGATATTGTAACGAAATTCGGGAACACACTTTTATTGTCAACGTCAAAAACACTAACCTTACTCGCCTTGACTGTAGTTTAATTGTTTCCAAGGTAAAAACTGACTAAACAATTAAAACTGAATGAAATGTCACGAAGCGCATCCTTTTTAAAACCCGATGGAACAGTTTCGAAATATTTAGAATTATCTTCATTGTTTTTGCCGAAAGAGACCAATAATTTTAGGAGAATACTGACAGTCAAAGCAAGCAAGTATACAAATTCTAGAAAATTAAAACTACAGGGATCTACGATAATATAACCTAAATAACCTAAATTGGGGCCAAAATGGGGCTCTCGAACAAGATGAGTTACTTAAAATCTAAACACTATAGATAAAAATAATAAACCAAACGTAAGTAGAACCCTAAATAAACCCTATAAACCCTATATATATATATATATATTATATATATATATATATATATATATATATATATATATATATATAATTATTATGAAAATGTAAATACGTTAATTATTCTTCTAGTCTTTGTATTATTTTATTAGTATTCTGTAGGTAAAGTTGATTCGTATGTATATATTTATATTTATTAGATCATATTTTATGTGTATATTATAAGTAAGATTTTTGACCAACTTCTCCACTAAGGGTAATTTTTAAGGATTAAAACATTCTGAAAAGAATGAAAATTTTACACTTTCAGGTGGTATAATTTTTTTTTAGTAAATTCTCTTGATTAAGATTTTTTTTAAAGCTGAAACGTTCTACATTGGGATGGTGATGATAAACCCAACCAATTAATTTTACATGTCATTTAATTTAAAAAAAACATCCAACTATATAATTTTTGTGATATTTAGGTTTAGGGATAGTTTTTACTCCCAAAAAATAAACAGTACTCCTCCGGCATATCAGGGGTAAAATTAACTTGATTCCAAATTTTTCAGATTGCTTCAGTTTCATAATAGTCTCAGGCTATATATATATATTCTCCTTATTTACTAGCCTATAAGCATAAACTAATACTCACATGCCAGTTTAGCAGGATCCAAATCAGGATGATGTCCATTGATGGGAATTTGCAATGGCGTGATATCGAATGCTGTCATATCATCTTCGCCGCCTCCCTCGTCATCATAATTTATGATGTTTTCTCTCACGTCATCGTCTGGACCTCCTTGGTACTTTATGTGAGTTTCCCTTCTACGGTTGTAGACTACGAAGACCAGGACCAATACTAATAGAAAAAATGGCTTTACAGGTGTGTTTTTAATTATAGATAAGTAAGTGTAAAACATGCACATTCTTGTGTAGAACATACGTTTTGATAGAAAAATTTACATGGGGTAACTTAGTTTTGGAAACTTAAATAGGCCTTAATATATTGATCGCAATGTATTTCAAAATAGTTGACGAAATTATTTTAAAGCATCCTCTCTAAATGTTATTTGAGATTTAAGCTATTTTAAGGTGTAGTTTTAAACTGTACGTATAGTAATCTTTAAAAATTTAATATTTGGAATAATCAATTTATTCAATAGTCCTTAACCATTTAAACAATATCTAATAAAATACGTGGTTTCGAAATTCATTTTCTACAAATTTTGTTCGAGGTTTAAACTGGAAGGGGTCCAAGGAACAGTTTTGGAAATATTGATAATTTGTGTAGTAGTATTTAAGAGAAATGCTTAATCTTTAAGTGATGATTTATTTTAATGATCAAAGTATGGAAAACTTGTAAATTTTTCTGATTAAACAAAAGTGGTTTGTTGTTTATAAAAAGATCTTCTACAAAAGTCTATTAAGGCTTAAAAGTGTAGTTTTGAAAATATTGAAATTATTTGCTAAAGGGAAATCTGGGTAATACCACAGTACATTATTCTTTATGTTGTTAAGAATTCGAATTAAAAATATAAGATATTTGGCATGGTTTTGCCCTAAAGCTTTTACTCTATATTCTAAAAAACTAATTCTTATGAAGAAAAAATATATTTTTTAGAAAAGCGTTTTTCAATCCCAGCAATAATCGGGAAAATTTTGGTATATAGGTATTTATGAAAATGGATGTATCAAACGGTTTTTAAATACAAATAGCATGCAAAATCATGAATCGCTTTTCCCCATATAAATCTTAATCAAACCTAAAAAGTAAATCTATTAAACAACCTCCATACATACCCATTAAAGCCAGAATACACCCGACTAAAGTCAAAATAAAATCCTTCGAGGGCATAATGGCACCAACTGAGGCCAATTCCAATTCACAGTCCAACCCTGTTAAACCTGACGGACAGACACACTCGTACCTGATTGGCGGATGATGATCGATACAAATGCCACCATTGGTACAGGGGTGCCAATGGCATTCGTTAATATTTTCACATTTTTCTCCGGTTAGTCTATAGCCTTCTGGACAGCTATAAGGTAAGAAGGACGGTAAGTACTTACCCTTTTTTAATACGAGGGCGTCCTTTTTTTTGGTTTGTAGAGCACTGAGGATTTGTTTTTTAAGTGAAAAATAGCTATGGCTACGAGAGTGCGAAATGAGCATGCAGTACAGGGATGGTTTCAGGTAACATTTTAAGAATAAAATAGGGATTTTTATGTGCGAAAGTATTCAAAAATTTTAATTTATTTTCGATTATTTTGTTTAAATAACCCATGAGCGTACCCTAGATAATGTATATGACTTACATTTTAATTTTTAAATACAAAAAAAAATTAAAACACTACCTATTCAAATCTCGACATTTGCATGAAATTATTCTATGGTTATAATATTTACGAATGTAATTGATAATTTTTCTTTTTTTAAAATGTCTATTGTAAAATTTATAAGAAAAAACGAAATTTTTGTAAAAATTTAGTTATAATTTTTCTTAATTAATTAAATCAATTTACAAACATGTAGACTATTTCTTTTTTCTCTTTTACAATTTTATATCTAATAGATTAATAATTTAATAATTATACAGGGTGAAAATAAAAAGTTCTACCTGTAACTGTGACTATATTTAAGTATTAATCCATTTTTTTGCCTGAAATAAACTTTTCATATACTGGTTTACATAGCATAAAAAATGTACAATATTAGGCCCCTTGAATTTAGTAGAATGAAAAAGGCCTAAATGAATATCAACCGAAATCAACCTAAAAAACTGGACAACTCCAGACTATAAGAGAAGAATATCAGATCGGATCTCAGAAATTAATTGAACAAGGAACTGAAACGAATGAAGAACAGCAACTACTGCATTTGTGGGGAATGATTACAAATTCCATAATAAGAGGCGAAATTTAGAGAACGAAACTTTACAAATAGGAGTTGAACGTAGACAAAACAAGAACATTAATACGGAATAAGAAAGACCAAAAGAAAATAGCTGGATGAAAAATGCCAGACTATTGAATAAGACAAAAACAGACCCATAATACTCGAAAGTAGCACAGAAAAGTGAAAGAATCCTCCATCTGCCTATGTCAGTAGATGACATAGGCAGATTCATAATAGAGGAAAAGAATAAGGAACGATGGACTAATATAGGTATTACGGATTTATCCGCTGACGATTTTCCTAAAGAACTAACAAATAAGCAATTAAACATGTCTTTATATCAACCACCAATACTAACGGAAAAAAATTAGGAAAGCTTTAATAAAAACAAAAATCAGAAAGCCACAGACCAGACGGAATACCAAATAATTGATAAGGAAAACATCGCCGCATTACAAAAAGTTGTTAATTACATACACGAAACTGGGAACTTCCATCGAATCTGGTTAAAATCTAATTTTATAGCTCTACTTAAAAAAATAACGTCCGAAGATGCAAAGTCCATAGACTGATGAACCACAAAACGCATGAGGACTTCAAATTCTAATACAAATTTGTCGAGACATTAACAAGGACATATTTATACGCTTTGTAGATTACGAGAAAGCGTTCAACTGTGTTCAACACTCAAAACTCATGCAGATTCTAAGACAAACTGACATAGATGACAGAGATATAAGATGCATCGAACAATTATACTGGTTGCAATCAGCAAGTATTACAACGCAAGATATTACTACTGAAGATATTACAATTCGTAAAGGAGCCAAATAAGGATGCGTCTTATCTTCTCTGCTTTTTAATTTATACCTTGAGGCCATATTTACGAAAACTATTAAAGATCAAGGAATGAAAGTGAAAGTCAATGGAATCCCAATCTTAAACATGCCGTATGCAGATGACAGTGTTTTTATTGCTAATGATCTTGAAGAACTTTAACAGATGTGCACAAGCCTAAATAATAACAGCAATAAATATGGGATAAACCTTAATGACAAAAAAGCAAATTTGTGATAATCAGCAGGAAGAATCAAGTATACGCAAATGCTCGAATTCACACAAATAATCCGAATATAGAAGGAGTAAAATCTCGAATTGAGATGGCTCGTACAGCGTTCATGAGATATGAAAAAAATCTTAGAAATAAAGACATACATAATCCCTTCGAGTCCAATATGCGAAGTGCTATGTCTGGTCGGTATTACTATATGCAGTGGACTTTTGGGCTATGAAGGCAAACATAATCAATAAAATTGAGACCTTTGAGAGGTGGACTTACCGAGGCCTACTGAGAGTACCTTACACGGACAAGGTAACAAAGGAAAAAATAGTGACAAATCCTCAGAACAGAGAATTGTTTACAAGTATTAGACTAAGAAAAACAGCTTACCTTGGTCACATCTTCAGACACGACAGATACCAGTTGCTACAACTGATTCTGGAGGAAAAGATAGAATAAAGAAGAGAAACTGGGAAAAAACCGTTGTCATGTGCAAGGAATATCAGACACAGTGTATCGGATTAAGGACGAAGAGCTTTGAGCTTGTCATCATGGCAAGAGACAGAAATTAATTCCTACATGTAGTCGCCAACATCATTTTAGTGCATAGGCAGTTTGATTGATTGATTGATATTGTAACGACATTAGCTTAGCAACAACGCGAAAATACCAGGTTATCTCACTTATTCGAGATTCACCACAGTGAAGCAGCGTGGAAGGTTAGTGAATCTCCCAGAACCATGGTATGGCGAGCATATAAGGCGCCGTCAATGTCAGAAAGCCATTTCAATTTTAAATATTGGCGCCATATTTAAAATGGGACGTAAATAGTAGTAAATAAATACGGTGTAAATAAAAATTTCTAGTAGTCTATAGTGACCGTGTTTAGTATTGTAAGCGTGTAAAATTAATTGATGTACTATTTTTTTATGCATCGAGTGTTTTCATTCACACTTAACGAACGGGTAAAAACCTTATAATATGTTTTGTAAATATTGTTTTTCTTAATATCTAGATAAATAAAAAATTCAAAGTTTAGGTAAATTAGTTCTTTATTTTTTTGTTAAATTATATATTTTAGCAATCTATATTATATACGTACATGTATTTAAATTGCCTCGGTTTTATTTATTTAATTGAAAAATATGTTCAAGAATATAATCTCAATTACATTTGTCGGTTAAAGTATTGTTAATTCTTTGTAGTGTTCTAAGGATGTAGATACTTCGAGATTTGAAAAAGAAGGCTTTTGTTTCTGTTATTTTTTTTAGTATTCCATTCCGCCTAGTAAACAATTTAAAAAAATGTCTAGGAAAAAAAATAATTTTAAAAGAAAGTTCCACGTATGCACTTTGTAGATAAATCGAGTAATTACATAATGCAAATGCAATTTAAAACCCATTGCAAGTCACTCCATGCTACAGGGTCATGCCTTTACTAGCTACCCTAATATACTAATAACTAAGTCCATGGTTCCACAGCCAAAGTAACTTTCTAAACTACTTTAAACTTTGGCCATAAAACCCAACAAAAATCAAAATGCTCACTCAAAATGATCAACAGGCAAACCAAGATGGCCGCCAACGCGCCCATAGACAATTTCAACGTTTGCCCTTCCTGGATCAGTTGGCAATTTTCGCCCCAGAAACCGTCGGGACAGTTGCATTGGTACCGCAGATCCGGTTCCAGATTAAGGCAGGTACCGCCATTCAAACAAGGCAGATCCAGACACTCGTCTTTGTCGGTGCAGTCTTTCGAGTCGGAGGACATAACGCGACCCTCGCCGCAGCTAATTGGGTTAATTTAATTTTTTTTTCTTAGGGTTGTTTTAGGGCAAGTTTTGTAAGAGAGTACCCTTAACTTCTAAAATCTTTATTTAAATTCGCAGGTATATAACGTGCCCAAGATAAGGAGGGTCAGTACAGGAAAGTCGGTTAAATGGGAAGAATTTGGCGGCTTTGGGTGCTCACTGATATGCTACTTTAAAATCTAAAAAGTTTCGAGTAGTTCCAGAGATATCCGAAAAAAACCGAATTGTTGAAAAAAAATAATATTTTCTGCTGAGTTTTTTACAACAGATTTTCGAAAATAAATGACGCTTTCTGATAGCCACTTTTTTGTCTCTTTAAGATGCTGTTAATAAGTTTTAGATCCGACGTTTCGTCTTCGGGCCACCATCATCAACTTTTGTTTTTCAAATACGGACCTGGTTTTTCGATATCAAAGATGCTTTTAATTCTGAAGTTAACGGTGTATCACAAGTTGTGGTTTAATAATATTTTATAATTTTATTAAGCATTATTAAATATCTTGGATGCCTGAGAAGAAACGCAAACAGCATCATACGTCCTAGGTACGTAATTTTTATGTTCATACGTCCATTATTATAAAAATAACGTATTTAGTACGTACTTTTGAATACGCAGTTCGTACGTACAAAACAGTATTTCACAATAGTTGCGAAGAACAAATAATTTTTTTTATATTTTCTTAAACATTTATTTTTTGTTTGGTTTTTTAGACATATACATGTTTTGTATATTTTTATATATTATTTTATAATATATATATATATTCAGTTCTTATAAATAAGTTATTTTTCCCAAATACATTTTACGACACAAAAAAGGATTTGTGAAAACATATATATAAGAATAAGATATAAATTATGTAATTAAAAAAGTTCCCAAATTTTCTTAAATTGTTTAAATTTGTGACTTTAGCATCTTTAATAATACAGCTTTAATTAATCTTTTATCATAATTTTAATTCAATGGAACTATTACAACCTCTATGAGGCATGAAAATTACGTTTTACTCCTTATTCAACTACAATCTATTCAAGTTTGATAAATATTATTGCCAAACATAAATAATGTTTTTTTTTCATAAAATAATTTGCAATCAAATTGTGTTACAGGGTACTCTCTCATTAACAAATTAATTTAGTTACTTATAGTACAATATACTAAACATTTACCATGAATATATCTACTGTTAAACTACCAATAGAATCCAATGCGAAATACCATGTCACTGATCAGTATGCAATTGTATGTATTCAAGTTTACAAAATCAACGTAAAAGTGCAAAAAATCATAAATAAAGCGAATAAAACATTCACACAAAAGAATAGAAGAGAAATATCACGACTGCATATTTCTTGAAGATAGAACCCGCCACTCAATCAGTGGTGTTTGGCAAAACTAAATTGGAACGAATAAAAAATGATTATAGGAAAATTATAACAAAAGAAATACCCAGTGCATCTAAAAAACCCAAAAAATAAGAACATTTATGAAAAATTAAACAAAAATATCAGTGTTAATATGTTCAGTGTTTACAAAAACTGAATTAAGAAACATTTGTTCAATATTAACTTACGTGCATTCAAAATCATTCCACAGATCCACGCATTCAAATGGTCCAGGACAATGAACGTTCATACAGGGTTTATTTGATGGACAACCCCGATCCAAGTTCCGGGCCATTGTAGCTTGGCCCCATTGAGTGCCGTTCATTGCTGGTGGAAGAGGTAATTGCTTACCTTCTAGTCGGATATCATCAATGCAACCTATTGAAAAAGTAAAGTTTTTTTATATCCTTCAATAAGTAAGAAATGAGGGTCTTACCCTTTTGATAATCCGCATAAACCTCAAATGTTTTTACTCCAGTATACTCCGCCTTCCCGCCGGCGTATACTCCCTCCTGCTTATCAACCAATAACCACTGATGGCCTCCAAAATGGAACGTTTCATTATATCTCCGTCCCTCTCCACCATCCAGTTCCAACGTTGCCGCACTACCATATCGAGAAACTCTGGCAACGTGCCACTGCCCATCATCCACAGGTACTGCGCTCAACCAAATATCTTTCTCTTCTGTCCTAAGCGAGTTCAAATTGTACCTAAAGTACAGTCTGGAATCTTTTATTTCCAAAATGCCGTATTCGCGATTGTGTTGGTCTGATACGCGGAATAATTCCCCATGGACCTCGCGTGTGCGGAATCTGAGCTGAATTTGGGTGGAGAATCGATCCGGTTCGAAGCTTAGAGCATATTTTACATAGGATTGAGGGTGGAATGTTGTGGGTATGGTGGGAGTTGTACATGAGGGTCCGATGAAGCCTGGGTGGCATTGACATTTCACTTCGTGCATGCTGCCTACGCATGTTCCGTGTTCATAGCATCTATTAAAGAGGATATTTTAAAGCGTACAATATTTCATTATAAATTAATTACTAAGTTACCTTGCAGTCGTATCAGTTCTTTGGCAAAAATCGTCAGTCTGCGGACACCCGGCCATACTGTGCCTAGAAAGTCCCGGATGTGCCAAATCATACAGCTTCGAATTGTGGAATAAATTCCGGATGCAACCGTCAAAACTCTTTCCCACAGGCATGTATTGCCAATGGTAATAAGTGGGATCAAACTGTTCTACGTAAAGACCTCCAAGTTGTAGAGGTGCATTGACATTTAAGTACTCGTTAAAGGGCGGAATTGTTCCTTGAGCTTGGCAGCTAGAATCATCGAATTCTGGTGGAGTTCCATCTTCCAGTTCAACTAAATTAGGATTAAAACATTAATATGAACAAAAAAGTCATTCAGGCCTATCTTACCAATATCAGCACTTTTACAAAAATCAACCACCATCCGGACATTCTCGGTATCCCAAAATATATCCAGCCGATGCCACTCGCCATCATCCAAAGTCTTTTTCGTCTTGACCCTTAATTCCAAAGTGCCACTACCGAAATCTAGTAACAGTCTTGGATAGCCGCGTTCCAGTTCTATCGCGATGTAATCGGACACCATCACCTCATCCTTTTCCGGTGGTACTATTGGGCCGTTATATAATAAAAGTCCGTCCCCTTTTCTTGTTACGAATTCGAAGTGTAAGTGACTCTTATCGCACATATCGAGGGCAGGGTACCATGCCCATCCATTACCTCGGAAACTTCGAGCTGTTTGTTGGCAGCGAGGACCGTTATATCTAGATAAATTTAAAAAATATTAATTAGGGTGACTTTAGAGGGGGTGCTTAATTAAACTTACCCTGCAGGACAGGAACAGCTTAAAGAGAACCGGGTTTCACTACATCTTCCACCGTTATAGCAGGGGGTGTTTCGGCAGTTTTCTTCTTTGGAAAAGTTTCTGGCGCCACAGGTGCATTCGGCCATTACATCCACTCTTACACCAACGAGAGCTGTTTTATTTGCATTGACCTTAAAGTTTTTTTGTATTTAGTTTTGGGGTTTTTTTCTTAGATGAATTAATAAGAAAACGTATCGTATACTGTAGTAAATGGACTGAAAGATTTGACATTTTTTCCTAGATTCAGTATGGCTACGAAGAAAACCTAGATTTTGTCTAAGGTCAAATTTTAGTTGGAAAATAAAACAAAGCATAGGAAGAAACCTTTTTATTATTATACAATCACACTGGTCAGTAGTTAGCTAAGATATTACCAACATTTCAAATTTTAATTGGACAACAAAGAAAATACTTTAAAAGTTTGCTTCTTAGTAAAAAGTTAATGACAAAAATAATTTTAAATTTACAAGAAGGTTAAGGGATATAAAAGAAATAATTTTTATCAAATATGTTTTTTTTAAAATACTTCAATTTTATATATAGGATGTTTTTTTAATATTGCGATACAATTTAGGGAGCAGGGTGTTCCTTGGACGCAAATAAGCAAAATGTTTCTACGAACATATGTCCAAAAACGTCTTAGATTTTACACTACAGTGTGGTAAACTTAAAAAAAAAAACTTTAATAAATTTAATACATGTATGTATTTGAGGCATGTATTGCACTGTTTTAGCGAAAAAACTTAAAAGAAAATACTAAAAATAGAATTTAAAAGTAATACTTGATTAAGATACAGATTTACGTGTTCTGACTATCCACAATAATGGTTTTCATTTTTTTATGCCAGGACCGTGCATCGGACGAAAACTTACCTAAACCAGATATACTCTAAAAAAAAATAAAGAGACTAAAATTTCTATTTCTAAAATTTCTATTAAAAAAAATTAACAATGCAAAGCCCACATGAACGCCAATGACGAATATAAAAATTTAAATTGCGTTTAGGAAAAAGCGCTATGGATGCTTAGAAACTGCGTTCCAATTTTCATAAACATATTTACAGAGGTATCAAATTTAGCGAAAAAAATAAGTTTAGAACATATATTCATAAGAACTTTTTTGTTTGATTTTCGTAGAAACACGCCCCTGAATTTTGTCACAATATAAAAAAAAACACCCTGTATAATACTGTAATTATACCAGTAACGTACTAGAAAATCATAGCCTTACAGGACACTCTTGGGATATCCAAGTGATTTTTTGTGATATTTTAAAACCAGAAATATTCAAAATAAAAAAGTAAGAATATCAAAGCAGCATATGGACAATAAAGGCAGGGCACATTATATATTTTTCAAAAATAAATAAGAAAGAATGGAGATTGCTGAACATTTACAAAAATCTGTAGGAATATTTTTGTTCATTTTATTGGGGGTAGCAAGGGATAGAAGAGGCCCTAATTTACCAAAAATCTCAATTTTCCATTGAAAAAGTTTTTAATTTTTTTTTGACAATATTAAAAAGAAGAAATTCATAAAAATTTTCCATTCTCAAAACGAGTATGTAAAAACTTATTGAAATTGGCTAATTTTGATTTTTGACTTAAAGCCAGCAATATCTAAAGGTTAAAAAGAAATTATATAAGATATATAAGATATAAGACAGGTCAAATATATGGCAATAAATAAAAAATGTGAATTTAAGCACTGAAAAATTTTATATTTAAAGATAATCCTTGGAATATTTGGAGATAATTTAAAAATAAATAAAAAGTATAATTCTAATAAACCTAGAATGTTACTTCTTTTATATTTATCAGGCACAATGAACACAATTCTTTTTTAACTGCATATAAGCTAAAATTGATTATCACTTTCAATAATCACTTCCTTATCTTGTAATTAATATTTGTGATCTAGATTTTAGTTTTATTTTATTGATCATTCGATATAAAAATAAGTTTAAGGAACATATATTTAACAAGTAAAATATATAAATAAAAGTAATATTAAAAAAATTACAACAAAATATTTATATAGAACGCAGTTATTTTTGATTTTAATCTCTAATTTATTGGAAGAATAATATCAAATTAATTAGTTAAAAAAAAGCTTTTCAAATTAAATAAAAAATTTCATTAAATTGGCAAGGAAAGTTTAAGCAGAATATTAAAAAAAAGAAAACAAAATGAGGTATTTCTAAGCACTTTTATAAAACGTGATATTGCAATTAAAACTCTAAAATACAAATGAATTGTTTCTTTAATTTTTTTACTTGGCAATAACTACGAAGGTTAATTAAATAAAGAAAAATATACTTTTATAATTAAAAAACTATATATTTCTCATTTTATATATATGAGGAGCGCCCAAGCAAAAGCAAACATATGATCAAATTTAAAAAAATTAGTTAAATATTGGATCGCTTAGTAATGGTAGCCACACGCACAAAACTTAAAAGTAACCTAACCAAAAGCAAATAAATCCGGACCATTTCATATGTTAAACATTGCTGGCCTGAGCAAAAACGAACAAATGCTCAAGTAGCGCCCGATCAAAAGCAAACATATGTTACCAGCCAATCAGAATCCGGTAAAATTGATCAGGTGACGGAAGTTTGATTTACGCACTTTGGGGCTAGAGGTTCGTTTGATGTTTTTATTTTTCACGTGTTTTTGTTTTGAAACAGTAGTCAGTACGTCGTATTTAGTACGTTTTTCTAAAGTACCTATTTAAGTAAATAAAAGTGTGAGTGTTAAGTTTTTTGGCATGGAGGAGATTGACGAGGCTTCAGTGACAGTAAGGGAAGCAGCAAAAGGTAGCAGAAAGAAGAAAAAGAAAGAATCTAAGCAAGAACAAGCAAAAAAAGCGCGGATTTGTAGACCTCTGGGTTCCAAGGTTTTTGTGGGATGTACTCATAATTCAGCACGCTTTTCATGCAGTAAAGTTCGTCCTGGTGATGCCTTGTTAATTCGTGAAAAGTTGCAATCGTGTGGGAGTAAAGTTGCTCAAGATAACAAAGTTGCGAATTAGATAAGTGTCTCAGATATTAAAAAGAAACATAGGCATCAAGAAAATTGTCGAGTTAAACCTCACTCGTTTAACGTTAAATATTATGTGCCAACGCAGACAGGAAAAACTGTTACTGTGTGTAAAAAATTATTTATGCATTTGACTTGTTTAAAAAATAATAGATTAAATAACCTTTGCAAATTAATGAAATCTGGAGAGTGCATTGCAGAAAGGAGAGGAGGTGATCGTGTTGGCCATAAATCATTTAAAAAAAAGGAAAAAGTGCAAGAGTTCATAGGAAATTTAAAAGGTACCGAATCACATTATAATAGAAAAAAGTCTGTACGAATTTATTTGCATAGTGAACTGACGCAAAATAAGCTGCGTGCAATCTATAACGTATTTATTGCTCCTGAATTTCAGGTGTCTAGGACAATGTTTCAGAGAATTTTTTCACAATTTAACATTAGTTTTAAATCGCCTGCTTGCGATGTTTGTACATACTGCACGAGGCTATCACTGCAAATAAAAAGTAAAAAAGATATTGCAAACAAAAATAAATTGCAGCTGGAGAAAAGAGTGCATAAAATGAGAGCAGCTGCATTCTATTCTCTGCTACGTAAAGATGATAACGAGGATACGACAACGTATTGTTTTAATTTGTAACAAGTACAGCCCTTACCAAAGACACCGATCCGGCAAGCATTTTATTCTCGTCAAATTAGTTTTTACTGTTTCTGTGTTGTTGACCAATCCTCCAAAGAACCATTTTTTTATACGTGGACAGAAGATCAGGCTGGTAGGGGATCACTTGAAATATCTTTAGCCTTATTAGACTTTCTTCAAAAAAATATTCGAATTTGTGGTAAAAAAAACGTTAGATTGTTTTGTGACGGATGCGCAGGACAGAACAAAAACAATATTGTGCTTCATGCTCTATATGGATGGCCTGGTTGTCCAAAAATAGTGAAAGTTCTGTCCAGAATATAACTTTGTATTTTCCAGTTCGAGGCCACAGTTTTTTGCCTGCCGACAGAGTGTTTGGGAGGGTGGAACTTTCACGAAAACGAAAATTGAAGAAACTGACCTCTATAGTTTCCAAGAAGGAGTATTTTGAAGTTTATGAAATGTTTGGAACTGTTCGTACTCTCGGCGAGGACTGGGTTTTACAAGATACTAAGGCACTTTCCGCAATATATCGCAATTTAGACAATATTAGCAACTTAAAGCGAATAAAGATCCTCAAAGAAAAAAAAAGGAGAACGTTTTTCTGTTTTAGTACATGGTCATATGTATCACAGATTTGATGAAGATACATCGCCTGCTACACTATTAAAAAGAGGAGTGTCGCCTCAGAAAGCTTGCTCTTATGTTATGAATCAGATTCCTTTACAACACGCAATAGCAGGCCCAAAAAAGAAAGATGTGGATTCCCTTCTAACTCAACTTTATGGTGAAACATGGAGAGAATGTTTTTCTGCTAGAAACTGGTATTCAGACATCCTTGATGATGGAGCAACCCTGCCAGAAGTATCGGCAAGTTCAGAAGAAGATACCGCAGAATATAACTGCTTAAACGATGATCTAGGTGTGCATATTTGAAGATAAATAAAGTTGTGACTGCTTAATTTTTGTTTTATTATAAAGATTAATTTTAACTATCAGCTTTGGGAGCCTGCGAAAACAATAAAATATAACTTAGCAAAATTAAGTGGTTTAAACAAAAGCAAATATCTTATTCGATAGTCTGATCAAAAACAAACATATTATGTTAAACCCAATTAAAACCAAACAAATGGATAATAAAAATGTAAATAAATCTTTTAAAAATAAAATATAATTTGAACTCTTTAGTTTTATTTTGTTGCTAAATAGTACAGAATAGGTTTTTTATTTGTTTGCATCTTTTAACATTCTACAATGCAAATAAAAATATTTTACGCTTTAACTCAGTTTTTTATTTCAGGCATTTGTTTGCTTTTGCTTGCGCGCTCCTCATATAAAGTTTATTTTTGTTAATAGAGAAATTAGACATTACATAACTTTAATGATAAAAGAAAGTACTTTATCTAACATTCCCTCTTTTTTAAAATTTTTGATTTATTTGCCTTTTGTCGTCAAGTCCATATCATGTATTTCTCATGTAATTCTCATTAACCCAGTTTAAAAATAAATATAATTAATTTTTATTAAAAAAAAAAAGAATTTTATTTTTATTTACTTTAAAAAACATTGACCAAAAATTCAAAGTTCAAATTAGGGCACCAATATTTTAAATTTAGTTTCTTAAATAAATGCTATCAATTTAATTATTTTAAGCAAAAGTCTGATTTGTAAAAAAAACTTTTCATTACATATTGGTAAAAAGAGATTTACCAAGAATAAAAATAATAAAAAGCTATTTTTTTCCAAGAACAAAATTATAGCCAATGCCGTTTTCAAAAAATTTTAATCTAACATCTCTATATAACGTAAGTTTCATTGTAATGTTAAAACATTACATATTAAATATTTTATCTATACCGGTTTTATTCTATAAGTAAAAATATTACGATTTTGCAAAATAAATTCGAAAATAATTTAGACAAGAAAATACTATATATTAAATTTTAATTAAAAAAAAAGAACAAAAAATTATAAACTTCGGTACTGAGCATGTAAATATTTTGATGAAATTTTGTTAATATGGATGAACATTTATATTTTTCAATATCTACCAGTATAAGGTTCCAGCTTATCACTGAATTATTTAGAAGAAAATATGGTACTTATAGTAAGTGTTAAATATATAAATTATTATTTTATTGAAAGACATTATTTTATATAAAAGTTAACACCTAAAATACCTTATATAATAAGGGACTATACCAATAAGGGAAATAAAAAATGCCATATGATTTTAAATAAAAAAATACTTCCATAAGGATACATGTATATAACATAAGAAATGTTGAAAAATAGAGCATTAAAAGATTAAACAACTAAAAACTAAAAGGATTTTTTGCTAATCTTTGGCAAAAAATTACTTAATCCAAAAAATAAATATAGACAGTTTTCTCTTATAATATTCACAAAAAATATTAAGAAAATGTTTTGTAACTACTATAAACATATATTAAACAATTTGAATCACTTTGTTTTTATACAAGGAAATTTTTTAGCCTCCGCATTTTTTGTAAACTTATTTATTTATATTTAGCTTTTATATTCGTCGCATATTTGTTTTCCGACAAAAATGTTAAATTTTTTTTTTGTAAGGTCCATTTTTGGTTAAATTATTAATAGCAAGATGATAAAGCGAGCGTCAGGCATAACTCGCGACATCTCGGGGTACACGTGCAAAGTCTGAATATTGGCGCGACTTTTAAATCGAAATAAATAGTAGGAAATAAATACAGTGTTAAGAAATATTTTTATCAGTCTTAAGTCATTGTATTTAGTGTGTATGTGTGTCAGTTGACTTTTTTCATGTATCGAGTGTTTATATTCACACCTAACGATCAGTAAAATGGCTACAATATAAGATTCCTTAAACTATATGGAAGTTAAGAGAATTTTATAATTATATTTAATATTTTACTGTAGTCTGAACCTAACTTATATTTACTAAGTGTAGGTAATTAATCTAGAAAACTATATTTGCTACCTAAGAAATATTTTATTTATTAAATGCATTTAAAGCTTTAACATCCTACAAAATCAAGAATAAAATGCAAGAAGGAGACTAGTATGAGAAAAAGTCAAATAAACTATCCTGAAGATACGGTTAGCAGCTTCTTATTTTGAAAAATAACAAATTGGAACAAATAGTAAAGAAAAAAGTCGCCTTGGACAGAAGTTTTGATATTCATTTGGCAAAAGAAAAAAATAATTTATTATTATAATTATTTTAAACTGTTAATTAAATAACAAAATTAACATTGTTAAATCAGATTTCTTAGAACCTAAAAATCTATATGAAAATAATCTAACCAATATACTAATTGTAAAATCATCAAATACAGTTTGAGAACTTACCATATACGGCAACGCACTAATATCCAAAGTATTCGTACAGGAGCCTTCACACATCTGATTTTCATATAAACACTCGTCAATTCCAACCTATTAAAATACAATTTTTAGCACTAAACATTTAATCCAATACACTCTTACCATAGTTATATTAATCCCTACAGCCCTTTCAATCTCCTCTCGATGCATCAAAACCATCCCGTTTAATCTTACGGGTTTATAATAAGGAGAGCCACCGTGGGCAGAAAATCTAATATCCGTAACAGGAGGGTGTTTTCTACGCAGTTGAACACTGAACACGTCCACATTTTCCCTATCGATGTTTAATAGTTCAGCAATTTTATCCCGGAATTTCTCTGCCATTGACTTGGGGAGATCCTGTATGAAAAATTGAATAATAATATGGAACAGAGAGTGGCTTATCGGGACTTACATGTAATCGATAATCCCATACTCGTATGAATTGCTCGTCAGTTATGCCTGAAACCCGCACTGATCCAGAGTTTATGACCGCCTCATGAGGGATTTCTTTTACCGTTACTGTTACATTTGCTGGAACATCTGTTTGTGTATGTTTCCTATCGTATACCTGAAAAATTTATAGCGTTTTAATCAGGTTGCCATATTTGTGGTGACCTTTTAGCACCTTAAATCTTAAGTGGTAAATTCCGTCCCTAGTACCGTGACGCATTGAAATCATGCCTGTGTCCTCGTTTAATTTAAATCTTGGATGTTCGGAATTGTTTTCCCAATAGAACTTTTTATCGGGCAAATCCCAGTCATCCAGGTCGTAAACATACACACGACCTATTTCGGTTTCTGGAGATTGGCCTAAAAGAAAGAAATATATAAATGCTTATAGAAATAAAAAATTAACTAATATATATTGCCCACTTACCTTGATAATTATAAACAAAAATATTCTTTGTTCCCGGTTGCATTTTATGATCATTAACATCCCCAATAACCACAGTCAAAGTGCTTGTACCAGTCATAGCCGGATTACCATGATCCTTAATAACAATCGGAATATGATACTCTTTTTGATCCTCCCTATCGAAAGCCCTCAAGGCCGTTACTATGGCCATTCCATCGCCGTTTGCACCCTCTAAAAGAAAGCGATTAACATTATAAAAGAAAACTTTTACTCCCATTAAACTTACTTTGATCCTGTTCCACTCTAAAACTGCCCTTAACGAAATCGCTAGCGCTTGGGTCCATACGAAATTGGAATGGCGGTCCATTGCTCTTTGATCTGTCATCGTCATCTGTTGCTAGGATTTCCACTACCTGAAAAGATAATTATGTTGAGGGTGTGGTCGTGGGGCAGCCAGGCTATAACCCAGGCCACAAGAAAGGGAGGTGTTTTACAATATACGGAAAGCAGGTTTTGATGAAAAGTATTATAGAGAAAATGGCTTTTAGTGCTTATAAAGGTTGTCCCGAAATTACATCGCAATATTTTACCAGCTGCATCTTTGTCTAAAATTGAGACAAAAACTTCATAGACAGGAATCTTGAAAAGTTAATCGTTTTTATGTTATGTGGGTGTTTTATAATTCCATTTTGAAGATGGTTTTTTGTTAATATTTTCGAAACGTCTGGTCGTTATTTTTCGATTTTTTTATCATATGCTACTGTTATTGTTAGTATCTGATTTTATAACATTTAATGCCATGTAACATAAAAACGATTCATTTTTCAAGAGCCCTGTATATTAAGTTTTTGTCTTATTTTTAGACAAAGATGCAGCTGGTAAAATATTGGGATGTAATTTCGGGACACCCTATATATGGGAGTAGAGGTCTTTCCGGTAAAAATAAAATAACGCAGAAGGAGAAACATAGATCAGTAAACGGTGTGCAATAAACATTTAGGGGATAACACATAACTAAAATATTTATCGTAAAAATATTATAAGGAAATTTCTTGGTTTTCAAGTTAAGAAAAAAAATATAGGAGCGTTATCTGCAATCGACGTTTCGACCTTTAAAGCAGTCATTCAAAAAGTATTACATCCTGATTAAGAGTGTCTTATTAACGGCCGAAATGGCGGAAACAAAAAAATATATGTTGCTCCAATATCTTTTGATTTGAAGTCAAGAAATTTCCTTATATTGTAATGTTACACTCTAAATAAATAAGTATTAACCGTGTCTATCAATGTCCCTTGAAACTGAAGAAAAAAAATGCCTTAATAAATGTATCAAAAAAATTCTTGTACAAAATTCGTTACACCTTTGGATGAATAGACAATTTTTGTTAAATTTTTAGGGTTTTCAAGACATATTTGTGTATTTTGACCTCGAATTGCTCTATGGCTCATAAACCGTTCAATAAAGAAAAAAGTTTAACTTAAAAAAATGTTGAATGCTATAATTGTATACAAGGTGTCTACTATAAAAACCGCCAAACTTTAAGAGGTGATTAAACAAGTCGTATAACATTTTTTCGAAAAGTCGTTAGTTCTTCTGGTATTTAACATTTTTTGATTTTATCAAATTTCTTTGTTTTTTTTTCATATAAACAAGAATATCTCCGTTATTCTTACCGCCACATAAAATTTAGATATACCATAAGATATGCTATAAGATGGGTATATTTAAGTTTTTGAGTAATTTTTGTACCGGGTGCAAAATTAGTGTTATCTTCTTCGTTGTCGTTTTTCTAAAATTTGGTAAACAGGTGCGTGTTTTTTTTTCAGCAAAAACTACTGTATTTAATATGCTTTCCAATGATATACTTATTTTTGTGATACCTATTTGTTTTCACAGCATTATCATGGGCAAAAGAAAGAAAACCACAAAAATTGAAAATTTTTAAATTTTATATTTCTTGATTGACCAAAATTAAAGAATCAAAATTTCATTAATCAAACCTAAAATTATTACAATTGTTGAAAATGTCTTCCCTCTTGTTTAATACATTTGATGCATCTTCTTCTGACACTATCAACAACCCGTTCAAGTTCAACGCGTTTTTGTCGCATTTCATTGCAATACACTAATTCGATTAATTAGTTCGTCTCGAGTATTAATGTCAATACTATAAACATTAGATTTTAATGTGCTCCAGACATAAAAGTCAAGGGGCGTAAGGTCAGGGCTTCTGGGCGGCCATCTTACTGAACCTTATCTTTCGATCCATTTCTCCCCAAAGCATTGATTCAAGGAATTTTGCATAATTCTGCCATTATGGACTGAGCATCCGTCCATTTGAAACCAAAGTTCCTAAAGGGCTAAGGGGATTTCCTCCAGAAAGTCAACAAGGTCATTATTTAATAAATTTGAACTCATTGGAATTGAGCCGATCAGGAAGTATTACAGGCCCGAAAAGGCGACCTCTTATTAATCCTATCCATACGTTGACCCTTATCTTATGCTGAAAATATGAAACAACAG
Organism: Anthonomus grandis grandis; assembly: GCF_022605725.1. NCBI lineage: Eukaryota > Metazoa > Arthropoda > Insecta > Coleoptera > Curculionidae > Anthonomus > Anthonomus grandis. The sequence continues at coordinate 13,138,991 of NC_065558.1, forward strand.
TCGCATGAAGGTTTTCTGTATGCCATATATGGTTATTTCTTATTAATTCATTATTCCGGCTCTTGTAAATGTTGCTTCATCTATCCAAAATATTTGATCTGTTCCCCACTCTTGCGACTTATTCAAGTACCACCTACAGAATTGAAGCCTCACCTCACCATCTACTGGGCATAAATCCTGGACTTTTTTCAAATGAAACGGATGCAAATTATTTTTTTAAGAACTCTATGTACAGTGGAATGGTGAATCCTTAATGCAGCACCAATACGGCGAGTACTTCTAGATCTATCTTCTGTAACAGCTCTCATAATCGCAGGTTCTTGTCTCCAGCGTTGACCATTTTGACCACCTTCTCTAATCCGCAAACCTCGAAAGGAACCAGTTTCCCCACAGCGTCTGCAAATGTACCTACTTCTATGGGGCTGCCGTCTATTAGGACAACTAAGCGCATACTCCCTTGCTGTCAATGTGAAAACTTTCAGTTCTTGTCAAATTATAAATATCTATGCTTTTGTTTTAAAATCAAGTAATACATGGTTTGTGAATTTCCTTCTTTTGCGGATTCATTGCCATTTACAAAAGAAGGAAAACCTGCCTTTTTTCTTAAAGAATGAATATCGCGATATGTTATTTGTTTACGGCTTCTCTAATGGAAATTTGTGGAGTTGTTGTGTTAGGGAAGATAGATCTACAAGTACTCACCCCATTGGTGCTCAAAAGGTCAGGATATATAAAATTTGAAAATTTTCAATTTTTGTGGTTTTCTTTCTTTTGCCCATGATATTGATGTGAAAACAAATAGCTATCACAAAAGCAAGTATATCATTGGAGAGAATATTAAATGCAGTAGTTTTTGCTGAAAAAAAAACATGTGTCTATTTACCAAATTTTAGAAAAATGGCAACGAAGAATATACCACTAATTTTGTACATTTCCCAAATGTTACATTTAACTTCTGATAACGTCCGGTATAAAAAATTACTCAAAAACTTAAATATACCTATCTTATAGTAAATTTAATCTTATAGTAAATTCGCTTTCAGATGGTATATCTAAATTTTATGTGGTGGTAAAAATAACGCAGTTATTCTTGTTTATATGAAAACAAAAACAAAGAAATTTGATAAAATGAAAAAATGTTAAATACCAGAAGAACTAACAACTTTTCGAAGAAATGTTATTCGACTTTTTTGTTGCAAATGACTTGAATAATCACCTTTTAAAGTTTAACGGTTTTTATAGTAGGTTTTATAGTAGATATTGGAGCATCTTAATTTGTGAACGCACGGACGCCCTCACGGCGTTAGCACGCAACATCTTTAGTCAGTTGTATTGTTAATACTATTTTGACAGACAAAAGCTGCTGTTCATTTTTTTAAATTAATAATTTGAAACCAGAAATAAAAACGCTAAAGTTTCCAAATGATTGCAGGGAATGGGTGTGCAAAATGGCATAATGACGCAAAACGACATATTATAGAAAATGCTAAAATGAATTGCTAGATGACGCCTCTGCAATCCTTAATAAATGCCGTGATGCTACTCAGCATGGTGTATCATACTCAGCGATGCCAGGTCTAACATTTTTGAGGTAGATTTACCGTTTTCGTGCTTTAGCTACCCCTCTACCGCAAAGCTGTTTATATGTACCGTTAAAACATCTACCCATATTTTCAAATTAATTTCCAAAAAAATAGAAAAGAATTAATAAATATTAGTTATTACGTTTCGGTAATTTGCCCATGTCTTAAAAAAAATCGTCTTCGCACATGAAAAAATTGTCAATAGTTTGATAGACAAATTGCCGGTCTTTTGAAATATATGTTAGCGTTTTGTAGTTTAAGTTTTTAGTGAGTTTATAATAGAGCTAACAATAAAGAACGTAAAATATCAAAGAAAATATAAATTTTTTAAATTATTACATATTGATGACATAATATTTAAAAACGCGTCATTAATAAACCCTAAATGTATTTTTGAAGGCACATGGGAATCTTTATTAGTAGCAGATGATTATTTGTTTCCATTATCAAAAAACTACAGCAACTATCTACAGCTTTAATAGATGTCATTCAGTCCAAATGATGCCATTTAAGATAAATCAAGTTTTGATATTCACGTTGAGCAGTATGTTCATAATCCGAGGTACATAGATAGATATACCGAGGTATATCTTCTGCTCTCAAATTTTGCTTTTAATATTTCAATTTTCCTCATTTATCTGCTGATGCAAAAAGGAAATTTTCACAAATTAATTTATTAAAAACAAAATAAAAGAACAAACGACCCACTAACAGTATTGTTGGTCTGATGCTTTAGAAAGAATAGTTAATGCTATAACTAAAACATTAGTCAAGAATTATTGTCATATAATAATAATAATAATAAATAATGTTATGCGGCAAAACAAAATCCATGCCACATATAACCCTCCCAATCATAATATAGCAGAAGTTTTAGACACTCTCAAACAAAAACTAAGCGTTGCTGCACAACGATTTCGAAGATATAAAGAATCTAACCTTAGGAAAACATCCAATAGGCTGTTCCAGAACAACGAGAAACAGTTTTATCGGAGGCTTAGAAGTGTCACCAATAACGGCAGCGGTAAACCACCATCTAAACTACAAGTCAGGGAGTTCTGGGAGTCAATCTGGTCCGTACCTACAACTCATAACGTCGAAGCACCCTAGATACAAAAAGAGATTGACAGAATGGAAGAACTAAGACCAATGGACGAGCCGATAATATCTCCTGAGCTGTTGAGGCAGATAGTGGAGAATTCCTTCAACTGGAAAGCAGCTGGTAACGACCGAATTCATAACTTTTGGTACAAACGGTTTAAATGCACTCATACATATTTAGCTCGTCATTTGTTCAACTTACATTGCGCAAGGACCAACATATTTGCTGCCAAAAGATAACGATCCCGAAAATCCTGCAAAATATAGGCCTATCACCTGCCTGCCTACAATCTATCAACTGCTTACAGCATTCATTGCAAAAATAATTTATAAGCACTGCGAAGACCACGGAATTATCGCTCTAGAACAAAAGGGCTGAATTAAGAGGTCTCAAGGATGTTAAAGAATAGTTACTTATAGACACTGTAAATACAGAAGCAGACAAACTTATACACCGCCTTTATAGATTAGCGTAAGGCTTTCGATACCGTTCCACACACTTGGCTGCTTAAGGTCCTTGTCCTCCCACCGCTTATCAATTTATTAAAACATATGATGGGTTTCTGGACCACTCAGTTGAATCTTAACTGCAGAAATGATAAGAACTTTAGCGATTGAGCCTATTAAAATACAACAAGGCCTTTTCCAGGGAGATTCCCTGAGTCTCCTCTGGTCTTGTGTGGCTCTGAATCCCCTCTCCCATATGCTTAATCAAAGTCAACATGGATTTACCGTTAAAGATAACAGGGAAAACCTTTATAATATTACATATCTAATGTACATGGATGATATCAAAGTCTATGCTGGGACATCAACGCATTTCAACTCATTGCTCCGAAATATTTTCCCACGGGACTAAAATGAGCTTTGGTATCGATAAATGCAAAACTCAAACAGTTATTAAATGTAAACACAACACCACAAACTTTGAGTTACAAGATGGTAGTCTCATTCGGGCTATGAAAGAAGGGGTATACTTATGAGTACTTGGGCGTACATCAGTCAGCCCATACAGAGCACAAGAAAATGAAGCAGAACCTCCAAAAGGAATATATCAATCGTCTTAAGCAAATTTTAAAAACTAAACTGAATGGAAAGAACATGATTAAAGCGGTTAATACCTACGCTATCCCTGTCTTAACGTATTCTTTTGGAGTCATTAAGTGGACAAAGACTGATATAGAGGAGATTGAGAGGAAGACCAGAACAATCCTCACGACGTTTCGAGCACACCACCCTCAGTCAGCCATTGAAAGACTTACTCTTCCCAGATCCAAGGCTGGCAGAGGACTAACTGATATTTCTTTTCTCTTCAAAGAACAAGTAGCAGATCTTCAGGAATACTTCCTCACTATGAGGGAAACCTCTTCTCTTCATAGAGCAGTGGTGCTAGCGGATAACGGATACACATCCTTGAATCTCCGTGCAGGTATAGCAGAACACATTACTGTAACAAGATCAGAGCACACAGCCATTAAATTTAACACATGTAAGCAGAAGGCAATACACGAAAAGCATCCTCACGAACTTAATCTAATTGGCGAAACTTGCCCCTATTACCAGTACAAACCAGAAACTGTACTTGAAAATGACGACTTTTGCCTCTACTGGGACAGAACTGTTTTGACCGATCAGACGCTGACTTCAAATAGACCAGATATAACCTTAATAAACAAAGCCCAAAAGAAAACCTTTCTAATTGACATACCAGTGCCAAATCCCAATAATGTCCTAGAAACGACACACACTAAACTTGCTAAATACGCAGATCTGGCTCACGAGATAAAACAACAATGGAGGCAAGATAATGTATATATACTCCCTCTAGTTATTTCATCCACTGGAATTGACTCTTTAACACGGTCCAAAAACCTTACGCATTGAGTCTTTCCTCCTGGACGATTGTCACTATACAGAAATATGTTATACTGAATACATGCAACATTGTTCGAAAGTTCCTAAATCTACCATAGCAAAATTCATCTTGCCTTCAGGCCGATGAAATTGACAACACCGCTATCAGCGAGCTAAAACAGAATAATATAGTAAATAGTATATTATAGTATATAGTAATAGTAGTATATAGGTAACAATCAAATTTTTATTGATCATAACTATATTTTTGTGTTTATTAGGTTTTAAAATAAAAAAACGATGTGTTTAATAATCTTATTTCTTGTTTTAAATACAAAAATAAATCTGCCGTTTTATCTTTGAATCTACCGCTTTTTTGATGATAAATCTGCCGCTTGCGGTGATTTTAACCTGGCAACACTGATCATACTTTAGTTACCGTTAAACAACTATGTGAGTAGCACGTGGTCAAAATTTTATTTTTACTCCAACAGCTTCTGGTGTCTGCTTTAGAGCATATAACGCGAAAACAAAATGACCAGGTAAGAGGATATTTTTAGACCAAGTTGTAGGACTGTAACTCTAACAAAAACTAAAGTTTATTAATGTTTGGTCCAGGTAGATTTTTTTAAATTTATATTTAAAGTGTGACCTAGTAGGGCAAAACGGCCAGAAAGAAAAAATGTGAAGAAATGAGAAGAAGGACATAAGGGACTGTGTAAATAAGTTACAGTACGAAACTACCCGGTCAAAAAGGCAACGATCGATGGGATTGAGCTTTCATAGCATCTCACAGAACATAGAGCCTCCAAAGTTGGATGGCCAAACTACTTGGGCAATGTACAAGCGACAATTTGAGCCAATGGCGGGCATAATGGAGATAAGGCAACTGCTTTGGTGGTAAATCTTCGAGGATTGGCTTTGGTGACCAACATTAAAGGCAGCTATACCAATCTCAGGTAAGATCTAGACATCAAAAAGTCTAAAAAACTTTACAAGAGTTTGAGGCGGAAATCGGATGCCTTGGTCATCTGGCCTACCCAGGAACCTCTGAGGAACTCCAAGATGAACTTGCTGCCCAATATTTCGTAGATGGCATTAGAGACCAAGAAATCCAATGAATGCTGCGCATCACCAAATTTGACAACAGCAGTGAAGCACTATATATAGATTTTTATTAAACAAAAAAAGAGTGATGCCTATCGTGGTGGTCTACAAAATCTGTGTACAAAGACCATCAAGGCAGGAATTTAATGAGAAAGTTATAGTGGAGGACTATGTGAACGATGTAAAAATACAGCTGCACGATGTTCACGAATTGATGAAGACCTGATACGGCCTTAAAGCAAACTGTTCAGGATTTCAGCAAGGTGACAAAGTGTGGCGTTGAAACTCTAAAATAAAGAAAGGGAACTCACTACTGATTCTAGCCTGGAAAAGTCCACATGATAAAAAGTATTAATGATGTCATCTATATAATCTAGCACAGCTCGAAGGCAACGATGAGGGCAGTTTTTAATGAGTGAATGAGTTTTTCATTTTTTTCAAAGTTTTTCACTAAATAATTAATAAGTGAGTAGAAATAGTAAGTGAAGTATTGAATAAAAGTTTAGTGTTCAAGTCTGCTTATTTATTGAACCCACGGGAAATCCTATTCGAGTATATTAACTTTTTTTAACGAGTTTTATAAGGCATTAAAATAAATTACTTAACTTTGAAAATACAATGAACAGTAAAATAGAGACATTGATAGCTCCATAGATTTGTTAACTTTAGCATCAAAATTTAAGAAAACACAAAAATTTAAGGGGGATTTTATTCTAGCCGTCATTATTCCACTAAACACAATTATGCCACTAAGGGGTTTCATTAATAGTTCTTTTGAAATATAAAATATTTTAGGAATTAGTCGTTGCGCATATTATTATGCCTATAAAAAACTTAATAACTAACAAAAAATTAACCAGAGAAAATGGGTTTTTAATTTTTAATAGGGAAAAATTAAACAACAATAAGCCAAAAGAGGCAATTTTCTTGGCATTAAAATAAACTCAAAAACACATCAAAAATTTTTTTTAAGATATAAAAAAATTAGAAAAAAAGTACTTTAGATTTAATTATTCACTGCTGTGTAAAATCTAGTTTTTTAAATGTATAATATGACATTTAAATGTAATTTAAAAAAAAAGTATTTTATATAAGTTTGAAATTAATATTATAAATTATTGAAATATAGTTTATACTGTGATTTTGCGGAGAATCTATTGGTTTATGTATGTTTTTACTATATCTTAAAAATTATTAGGACATTATTGTAACCTTTAGCTCTGTAAATGGTTTATACTGTTGGGCTGCACTGCTAAAAATAAATAAAATAAATAAATATACAAATAAGTGTTTTACACATTTCCCTCTTCAAACAAAAATAGATGGACATATTGGTATGTTATTGAATTTCGAAGATAATAAAAAAGTCTTCATTATAAATAGAAATGAAAAAAAAGGGAAAAATAGAACTGCTGTAAAAACATGTCAAACGGAATTTTGAGAAAAAAAGATTTCTTTTTTTATGCCACTAGCGATTGTTTAAAAAATCCAAATTTATTTATTGTGTTTAGTGGAAGACTAACCTAATAAGTTAAAAACAAACAATGATGAAAATTTATTAAACTTAATGGGGTTCTACAATCTATTATTCTATAGTAAGCTTATCTAAACCTACAAGCGAGCAATTAAGGTAAACCTGTGCAAAAAAGAAAAAAAAAGCTTTTGTAGAAACCATGCGCAAAATAATATTTAAAAAAAAGCCAGTTGACAAGATAGATTTAATTTTTAAGGGGCTTATTGATTGTTAGTTTTCACCTGGGGACTAGCCTAACCTAACGTCTTTTTAATAGAAAAAAGTGTACTAAAAAAAAACATATATTTTTTTAATGCATTTTAAACACCAAACAAAAAAATATAAGTTTTTGTCTTACGGTTTTTCTGGATTTTGTGTGTCCGTACTTACCTTTGTGATGACGGTTGTCTAAAAAAAAGTGAAACATTTATAAAGACAACACAAAAAATGAGTTTTTGTATTTATTTTTTTGTTGATAATTGGTAAACCGGTAATACCACAACTTAGTTATTTGCCCCTATTTTATTAAATTAAAACAAACAAAAAAAAATTTAAAAAAGGTAAATTTTGACTAACGAATCTCTACCAAGCTTGCAAACCTACGTGTTGTTTAAATGATGATAACTTATTAGGTCTGTGAAAAAACTAAACAAAGTAGTAGTTTTTTCACAAATTCAACTAAGAAAAAACCCAAAATAAAAACGAAAACAAACCGCCACAAGGCGGAAATTATCATCATTTCTCTTCCTGCAGTCAAACCCACTTATCATCATTATCACTTACCTTCTTATTTCCCACGTGTTCAGTGATAACTGGACGATAGTCCTTTAGGAACCTCGGAGCATTATCATTTATATCTTGAACAATAACTGTGAGGGTTGCCGTAGCGGTTTTTGGAGGAATTCCATCATCAATTGCCAAAATTTTAATTTGATGTCTGGGCGTATCTTCACGATCTAAAGAGCGTTGGATGCTTACGGTTCCCTCTTGGTTTATTGAAAATTGTCGTTTTCGGTCTGAACTACGGTCAATTGTATAAGAAACCTAAACGAATAAAAAAAAATTATTAATTTTTCATGAAAAAAGGTGATTAGAAAGTTTGAGATTCATATAAATATGATTAAAAAAGTTCTCCAAGCTTTTATTATTTGGATAAAAAGTTTATTGCGATAAGTTTTAATTTTTGTTTGAGACTACGACAAACATACATCTATTTTTCATGCTTAAACTCTGATGAAGAGCCAACGCTCCGTTCTTTGTGACTGGATTAAAGTAAACGTAATTTAGCACGAAAATTGGGTCAAACTCTCAAAATTCTCTTCCGGATAATTAAAATTTAAGTCGGTTGCCATCTTTGGTGTTTTCTCTCAGATTTTGCTTTAATACATTCATTTTGTATATAATCACCAACTGATTTAAACTAGCATAAGTGTCATATCCAGTTATGTTATGCATCGCACACAAATAGAATACATTCAAAATCTTTGATTTTGAAATATATCTTATTTTAAAAATTGCTTTATTTTAAAAAAGTTATTTAAATTTCATCTCTTAACCTAAAGCGTAAGTTTAACCATATAATTATAGGAATATTAAGATTAATTTATTATATAACGATTTTTTAATTATAAAATACTATAAAACTCTAATACCATTAAATAACTATTGTTTCGTCAATAATATTATTAATGCTAATGCCACACGACTTTCACATACAAAAACAGTAATAGATAATCTTGTTTGTACCACTAATAAAAAAAATACTATTAGTAAAATGAGGGTGGAAGATTCATCTTTATATGAATTTAGAATGACTGTTTAGACACATAATTAAAAAATATTTGAAAATTGAAACCAAAAATATTTATTCAATATTCTAAATTAAACATTTCCAAATATCAACAAAAAATTTAAAATAAATTTACAGAAAAAAATGTTTGCTTATTTAGTCACCTTAATAATGTAATTTCTAAATTTAAAAATCAATCTACAGGTATTAAAAATATAAAATGAGGCCAAAATCATGAATGGGTAAAATCAAACCTGTGAACTCAAATTAAAGAAAAAGAACTAGCATAAAAAAATATATGAAATTTCCAGGCAATATTAATTTTAAATTGGAATTTATAAGATAAAAAAATTCAATAAATAATAAAATAAAATCTGTAAAAAATCTTTATTTATAATTCAAAGGGAAATTAAAAAGGATAAACCGTATTAATATATCAATAAAGGGACAGTCTTGAAAAATACAACACGTAAAATACCTAGGTTTGATCATGGATGAAAATCTGAACTGCAATGTGATTGATCATATAAAAAACAAAATAATAGCTTTTATTGGAGCATTTGGTCAATGTGCATACTTTTTAGGCAATAAAGCTTATTACAAAATACAGGGTGTAACATAAGTGATGACTTTAATTTTAAGGGGTGATTCCTTGTCATATTTTAAGTAAAAAAGTTCATATAAACATATGTCCGGAAAAGCTTCGTTTTCGAGATACAGGGTGTTAAACTTTTTTTTTTTAAATCGATTTTTTATTAATATCTCATGAACGCATTTACCGAATTTGTTGAAATCTTTACATTTTATTAGTCACTTTATAAGGTACCTTTTGGAATTCTCACATCTGGCCTAGAAATGTCAGGGGCGTGCCCACGGGCTAAGTCGGATGATTTTTTTGTAAAAAAAATATCTCTCGGTACATTTTTTGTAAGTATATTTCTTTTAAATAAAGCATCTAAATTAAACTTTTTTGCCTCTTAAATTTTTTGCGTATAACATAGAATTTTTTGTTTCGTTTAGAAATAAATAATTAAAAATCATATCTCAGCACGTCTCAGGCCTCCATAAAAAAAAATAAAATGCTTTAAAATTAACTAACAAATTACCAGCATGTTTATTATTTAACAACTAAGAAAAAACCTTAAATAATTTTTTGTTGCAAAAAGCATACTTAACCGAAAACAAAAATTAATCAGATGCTATTTTTGATGTTTAAATTTTAATGCAATGGCGTCGCAAATGGTTACCTATTTAAAATTTATTTGTTGTTTGTGTACGCCACCATTTTTTTTGTGCGAGATATTTGTACAAATTTAAGCAATTTGTACTTTTAGAAGAGTTTACAATCCAGTTTTTCAAATCGTTTTCATCCACAACTGGCGTCGCATAAACAAGCGATTTCAGATATCCTCAAAAGAAATAGTCCAGAGGATTCAGGTCTGGAGATCGTGCTGGCCATAGCTGAGGTCCCCCCCGACCTATCCATTGCTGAGCAAAAGTATCATTTAGATGAGCGAGCAACAAGACTAAAATGAGCAGAATTATGCACCGTCGTGCATAAACCACATGGTATTTCTTATTGCTAGTGGTACGTCTTCTAATAAATCTGGCAATATTTCTTCTAAAAATTGTCTATAAGTATCACCATTCAGCCTAGGAGGAAGAAAGTGCGGTCCGATAAGATGATCACCGATAATTCCGGCCCAAACATTTACGGGAAACTGCTGTTGAAATCCACCTTCTCCAATGGCATGGGAATTTTCAAAGTCCCAAAGATGGTTATTGTAAAAGTTTCTGATGGCTTCCCGTGAAAAACAGGCCTCATCTGTGAAAAGAATTTTAGTTGTAAAATTTGGATTCTGGGCAGTTTTTTGAAGAAACCACTGGCAAAACTCTAATCGTGCAGAAAAATCTGTTGGCAATAGAGCTTGCACCAGCTGAATGTGGAATGGATAAAGTAAATTTGTGTGCAAAACCCTCCAAACACTTTCGTGGCTGATGTTAAACTGTAACAATAATCTTCGGGTGCTAGTTGACGGATCGTCTTCCGCTGCTTGCAGAATTGCTTCCTCTAGTTGTGGCGTCATAATTACCCTCGGTCTACCAACGCGCTCAGCATGAGCATTGACAGATCCAGTCTCACACAGACCGGCATGGAGTCTTATGAAAGTTCTTTCTGCTGGAATTGGTCTATCGGGAAAGCGTTTATGATAAATTCGAAGGGCTTCTGCACCATTTCCATCTGCAAGGCCATAAATGAAATGCATTTGAGCTAATTCGGCATTATTCATAGTTATCTGCACAGTAAAACACATTCAACTAACAGTACCCAGTACCTGGTAAACGTTAATGTAAGACATAGGAATGTTCTTATCAGAGAAATTTTTATACATACCTGCATAAATATGTAGTATTCCCAATAAAATCAATTTTGGGGCCTTTTAGGTTTTTTTTTATGGAGGCCCGAGACGTGCTAAAATATGGTTTTTAAAATTTATTTCTAAACGAAGCAAGATACGAAAAAAAATTAAGAGACAAAAAAATCTTATTTTTAGATGCTTTATTTAAAAAAAATATCATACTTATAAAAAATGTACCGAGCGATATTTTTTTTACAAAAAAATCATCCGACTTGGCCCGTGGGCACGCCCCTGAAATTTCTAAGCCAGATATGAAAATTCCAAAAGGTACCTTATAAAGTGACTAACAAAATGTAAAGATTTCAACAAATTCGGTAAATGTGTTTATGAGATATTAATAAAAAATCGTTTAAAAAAAAAAAGTTTAACACCCTGTATCTCGAAAACGAAGCGTTTCCGGACATATGTTTATATGAACTTTTTTACTTAAAATATGACAAGGAATCACCCCTTAAAATTAAAGTCATCACTTATATTACACCCTGTATATAGGGCTTATATCCTTTCGATCTTAAAATATCTTATTTCAGTATGGCGTAGATGCTGTAAGTGTCATTTTTATAAAGTTTAAACATTACAAAATAAATTTCTATCCAATAATCTGTACAAAATAATAAAAATAAACACCATTGACCAAATATTTGTGTTAGAGCAAGCAAAATTGATTTATAAAATAGAAAATAATCTTTAAATGTAACACTATACAATTGTTTATTCCAGAGATATACATGATCGTTACGTAACAAATAATAATATTCGCTTACTTAGTGTTCTTACTTAGAAAAACGTTGCTTTGAGAAATTCTATCGAGAAGGCATCACAGGCATATAATAATGTACCAAATAAAATAAAAGAAGAAAATAACTATATTAACTTTATAAAAAAAACTAAAGCTTAAGTTTGCAAACTAAACATATATAATTATACTAGGGGCTATGTAAAATGTAAATTAGATTTAAAAACTGATACCAATACTATGTAAAGAATTGATTAGAAGTAGTGTTTTCGTTTAGTCAATATAGTGTGAGTTAGTTCTTTGAATTAGTATTTTGATTTTTTAGACTCATACTATGAATTATTATTGTTATCATATAATTTTGAAATTTAATTATTTACTTTAAAAATTGCTTGTTACATTTAATGTATCCATATATATTATGTATTTATATCAGTGCTTAATATATGAAGTGCTTTTCAAAAAAATAGTTTTCTTGTTTTATGTTTTAATTTTTAAACTGGTTTAATTTTTTTTATTGTATAGCTCAAATTTGAAAAAAACTTCCATGAAGCCACTTAATCCTCTCTTCAGTCTTACTAGCATTCTAATTTTATTAAATGAATTTATTCTGATAATTTTCTGTGCGATCTCATTAATTGTGTAAAAATAACAACGCCAGAAAACCGTTCAGTCCTCCGTGGGACCTTGTTCAACTTGAAAATCGGATAATTTTTTTTTTATTAAACTCTATCGGTTTAATGTATAACTCAGATTTTAAAAAACGTGCATAAAGCCATTTAATCATAAGCTTTACGAATTTTATAAAAATTGTAAATCAATTTATTTAGAAATATTTTGATCCGATCTTGTTTGCTTTGTGAAAATTACAACGCCGGAAGGTTGTTTAGTCTGTAGGATCTTGCTTAACTTAAAAATAGTAATAATGGTTAATGAATTAATTATAGAATTAAAGCTAAAAAGCAAGTTACTCATAAAGTAAAAAATAACAAAACAAACTAATCCAACATTTGGTAATGCGAATTTAGGCACTATCATTAAAATAAATTATTTCATTTCGTTCTTTCATACTGATAAAAAGGATAAATCTTACCTTACTCTTTCCACCTTGATCTGGATCAGTAGCCTTAAACGTCTCCAAACTCTTCCCAACCTCCGCATTCTCCGGCACACTGACCTCAATATTAGGTCGTTCAAATATCGGCTTATTATCGTTGATATCTCGCAGCTTCACCACCACCCAACTGTAAGCCACGTGATATTTATCGTTATCGTTGTCCTCACCCTTGTCGTTCACTTGAATCCTAAACCTGAACCCATTACTTTGCAGTAGATCTTCAAAATCCAACGGTTGAACGATTTTCAACGATCCGGTGCCATCATTGTTCCGTACCATTGTGAACTTATCTGCACCGTAACCGCTATTCTCGATCACTTTGTATTGGAATTTATTGGTTTCATCCTCATCGTGTACAGTCACGGTTAAAATAGGCATTTCCGGTAAAGCACTACCATCCGTTTCATCCACTTCTGTAAACCACTCGTCCTTAGTAAATGCCGGAGGCATATCGTTGATGTCTTTCACTCTTATACTGGCTGTCCCTGTCCCTTTTAACCCACCCCCGTCCATTGCCACCACTTGTATCGAATAATCCGGAGTGCGCTCGCGATCCAGGCAACAAACGGCCGTTTTAATTACACCGGTTTCCGATTCGATTTCGAATATCGGTGATCCAGTTTCCTCTTCTATCACGTTCTTTTCGATAGAGTAGACTAGGCGAGCGTTGGTGCCCTCGGAAGGATCATCATAGTCCACTGCAGTCATAGTCATCACTACCATTCCGGCAGTACCGTTTTCAGTAACGTTTCCAAAGTAGACTCCTTGTGGGAAAATTGGGGCGTTATCGTTGATGTCTTTTAGGTTCACTTGGACATCGGCGTAGCCTACGAGACCTTCACCACCTTCATCTTGGGCGAAGACGGTGAATCTCCATTGAGGTCGGCCATTTGGCTGATCTCTATCTAAAGGCTAAGAAAAGGATAAGGTTAGATTTTAATTGTTTGTTTCTTGTTGCTGAAATACATGGTGAAAAATAAGAGATTCCCTTTTAATCATATTTTTGGCGCCATATAAGTTAGAAAAAAGTAAAAACTACTAGGATTACGTGAATATGAACTCTTCATGAAGATTCTGGAAAATTATTCTTGTAAATTGGTGACCCAAAATGGTGAACTAGAAGTGCTAGGTATTTTATGGGTGAATTGGCTAATTGCAGACGAAAACTGTTTGCTTCTAGCCAACATTTTAAATTATATTTAGTTCTTCTTTAGCACTCTACAATAGATAGAAAGAAATAGCTTATTAGAGTATTTTTAAATATTTGTTTCAAAAAATTATAAGTTAACATTAACGCATATCATAAAATTTCAAGAAGGAGGAAAACTATCAAAAATACTTCCAAAGTCGTAATTTTCATCCGTTAAATTAAAATAGCACCTACGTATTAGAGGGATTAAAACGTAGACATCAGTTTAAGGCCGACTACGTATAGGATGCAATAAAATTAAAATATATAGTAAAGAAATAGTCCATACTTGCAGTTGAGTCGTAGGTTAAGGTAAAATAAGAGACTTGCAGCGTTGATTGAATAATAGGTATAATATATAATAATAATACTATATAATAATAATACTATTATTCAATCAACGCTTGCAGTCTTTATCCACTTATTTATTAAACATTTAGTGATTTAAAATTCCCTACATGTTACGGACACAGTGGTGTCTATTATCAGGGAGTAAAAGCTTTAAAATTGGTATTAAACATACGTTCCAGGGTTTGATTCCATATCAAAAAACCCTCTATTTATTATTATTGTTTTTTTTCTTTATTTATTATTTTTTTAAATTTTGTTTATTTACATTCTATTGTTGACAAGCACCGAACAGAATGCTAAAAAAATTATATATGAAAATTTTCGGTGCTTGTCAACAACAGAATGCAAATAAACAAAATTAAAACCAAATAAAATAAATTAAAACAATAAACAATAATAATAAATAGAGGGTTTTTTGATACGGAATCAAACCCTGGAGTAGACATACGCTTGATAACGCAACTCCTACCCGATTCTTTGCATTTCATTTTCTTTTACCTTTTATTGTATCAGCCTTAGAAATAATCCATTTACTTTTCCTTCATCAAACTGGATCAAATAATCCATTCGGAAGAAACACAAATATAGAAAAAGTATACTATACCAATTTTTAACCTTTTACCCCCTGATGATGGACACCACTGTGTCCGAAACATGTAAGGAATTTTAAATCACTAAATGTTTAATAAATAAGTGGAGGGAGACTGCAAGATTCGTATTTTACCTTATTAAAATATATGATATTAACAAACCAGTGGATTAGAGAATTCAGTACTAACTAAAAAAACTACAGAAGAAATAGATGTATTTATGTATGTATAAAGTGCGGCTCTTAATTGTCCCTCCCTCTTTAATTTTTGTATACGTTTATATAAAAAATTGAAATTTGGCACACGTCATTAGCAACCTAAATAACACTTTTTTGGCCCTAGCTCATTTTGCAAAACTTCAAAATGGTGGCGGGACGACATTTTGAGAAATACTTAAAACTTTTCGGAAAGTGGCAAAATCAATATTGCGACATGCATCAATTATTCTTTGACGTAAATCGAAGATAGATTCTAGCTGGGTGACGTAGACTTTTTGTTTCCAGTAACCCCATAAAAAAGTTCAGAGGTGTAAGATCGGGTGACGTGGCTGGCCACTCGGTAGGCCCTTGACGACCAAAGCACTGATTAGGGTAAGTATTAGTTAAATATTATCTAACGTTTCTACTAAACTGAATCTTTTTGAAAAACTGTTTCCAACTCAAATTCATGAGGATTGTCTTTAATAATCTCAAAAGTTTCAATGGTTCTACTGCATTTTCCAAAATATTTGAGTAAAGGTCTCCTATCAAATTTTGGTCTTTACTATACCTAAACAGGTGTAGTAAAGAAAATAAAAATAAATAAAAATTAGAAAAATAAGATTTTGAAAGGCCATTTTGCTATGGGTAGATGTAATGACTTAATATTCTACGATTAGTGGGAGCTTTCAAACAAGGTATCGCATGACTTTATTTAATTTTATTTTTCAAAATGGAAGCGGATCGCCAAGTTTTGCAAAATAAGCTAGGGACTAAAAGGTAGCATTTAGGTTGCTAATGATGTGCGCCAAATTTCAAATCTTAATATAAACGCATTCAAAAGATATAAGAGGGCAGGAGATAATTAAGAGCCGCACTGTATATACATATGTAAATAACTGATAAAAATAATAATAATAATCTTTATTCAAGTATAGATATGTATGCAATGAAAAGGGAAGAGTGTAGCTGAATATAGTTTGTTTAGCTGACTTATACACTTATCCTTATATAACTTATATTGGCGCAATGAACTTTTTATTGAAGAAGATTGGGGCAAACATGATAAATCATTTTTAAAATGGTTAGAGAAGACTTGGAGGGTAGAGGGGTAGACTATTAGAAACTATAGTCAGGTTATATGTAAAAGATCACTCGAATTTTGTGGATTAATCTCTAGGTTTAATGCTCCAATTGAATTGCAAATTAGGTGTATTAACATTCGTCATGAATGTGATTATTTGAAACAAATATTGAAGAAATTTTAATGTTATTATTTTATTATACAATACACTTCTGTGAATAAAACATTTCTGTTTCATATTTGCCGACCAGGCGGACTCCAGTTTATGACTTACTGGTTGCCTACGGCCAATACCATGAATAAATCTGAGACAATATTTTTAAACTCGTTCTATTTTCTCACAATACTCTAATAAATTGAAGCAAAGGTATTTTTTATTATTATTAATAGATATTGATACTGCGCTATCATTATACCAGGGTTTTAGTTTTGAATAAAAGTAACTGGAGATTAAGTAAGGTTCTTAGCAATAAAAATTGCAACTCCCGCCTTGAAATAAGCTCTATCCAAACCTACCATATTGTAGCCTGTAAAAGACATGGTTTTCCTGGTTAGAACCAGGTTTCAAAAGATATTAGGTTTTATCAGATTTCCAGGACGTAGAATTGATGCTCTAGAAATGTGGTGTTATAGGAGAATACTCCAAATTCCATGGACTCCACACCGCAAAAACGAAGACCTTCACAAAACCAGAAAAAACCAGCGGTGGAGAAGCTGATCATAGAAGGAAAAGCAAATGGACAAAGACAAAGAGGACGTTCACCGTCGCGGTGGGTAGACCAAATGAAATACCTGATAGCAGAGATACCATCACAACACTCCGAGGCGTTTGCGAACGACGACCGTAATATAAAAATTCCTTGTACCAACTGTGGCAAGAGTTTTGTATGACAAACTGGAAGAACGTATTAAACTACATAACAGAGATGTCCTAAAAAAATGTAATTCACCCTGCACCACTATTTAAGGGACTGGATCATTATTTCGACTTTAATAATATATAAATTCCTAATTAAACGCAACATAAGTGAAATGAAGCCTAAATTCTGCTTATTTAAATTTAATGTGTTAATCACCTATTTGAATACTGCAATCAAAATTTGACATACTTATCGATACTAAAATCTGACAAATTACACCAATTAAACAAGCTATCTAAATCCTTTTGAAAAAAATTCACAGCCATATTATAAAAAATTATCAAAAATAGTTTAACATCATCAAGAACTAATAAAAACTCACAATCTTTTATAGAATCTGTAAGATTGTTGACAAGCAGACCAAATAGCAAGGAGAAACAATGGTCTCCCTGATAAACTCCAGAGCTTACATCAATCATTCTTCATAAAAAATTTCATCAGAATCTCAGATCAGAAAACCATATCATAAAGAAAACAAAGCACCCACCCTGCAAACCTTTTAGAAAAAAATATATTTATTAACTCATTAAACAATAGCAAGTGATTTACTTTGTCAAATGCCTTGGGGATGTCGTTATATACGGCATCAACCTGATACCCTCTCCAAGGTACCTGACAGTTTAGTGTTGTAAATGAGTAGATTAGTTACTGTAGGTCGGCTTCCTGTAAAGCCATGCTGTTCATCGATTATTAATTCTGTACATTACCAATTTAAGTAGTTATAGACTAAGCTATCAAAAACTTTTGGAATTGAAGACTGTGTAGATACTCCGCTGTAGTTTTTATTATTATTCCTTTGTCCTAATTTAAATATAGAAGATATAAAACTTCCTTTACAAATAGTGGGAAATACCCCAGTAAACAAACATTTTTTAAATGTCCTAAATCCTAGAAAAATAAAAATAAAAACTGAATGATTTAAGTTTTCTTTGTGGAACAAAACACCTTTCTCCTCAACCTTTTCTCCTTTTTTGAAAATCTATGACACGCATATTAACACTTACATATATAAATAATATAATAAAAACGTTGACTAAAGACAAATAGTTTTTTTTAGCAATTGTCCAATTTATCCACAAAACACCACTTCTGATTTGAAAAAAGTCTTAAAACTCTTAGATTTTCTATATAACCATTTAACATGGTAAAATTTAAGAAGACATGACTTTATTTTCAAAGTCAACATTTTAAAAATATATAGCAAGCATAAGACAAAAATAAAATAAATTCATTAAATTTCATCCCTTAGTGCTTTTCTTATGGCAAAATAGATCCGAATAATCTCAAAAAAGTTTCCAGTATCTAATCCCTGTAATGCAAATAACTCTAGAAGGGGTTACAGATCAATTTTCCTATAAAATGTGACAAATTAATTTATCAGAAGTCTACAGAGCAAAGTCAAGACTTAATCTAATCGGATTTTGTGCGGCTCCGTCTTTTTCCGAGCGGAAACAATTAAGCGGATTAAAATCTGATAAATTCTGGGCGAACCAAAAACCGCATTGGAGATTTACGGGTGTATTAATACACTACGGATCTAAAAACTCGTATCTTCCATCTTAAAGATTTCCGCTTTAAGGCCCATTTATGGTGTTATTTAGGAACAGTTTAACGGGGCGTATATTCCGCGCGAAATGCAGTAAATTTCTTACCTTTAGTACGAATATTTCGCCAGTGGTCCGGTTAATGTCAAACTTGCTATTGGCCGGATTATCGGGATCGATTCCCTGGCCGGTAAGAAAGTAAACTATGTTTTGGGGACGGTCTTTATCGCCATCTGTTGCTGTAACCTATATACATTGTTAAAACGTTATCATCAAATTTACAGTTGACTAGAAATTGCAAGAAAACGGTGCTGTCTAAAAACCAAGCAATAAAAACTACGTGCTAAATGTAACTGAAAAGTGCTACTTGGGAATAATTATTTCATATAAAAAGGGTTTTGATCTTATAGGATTTTAATAAAACATTTTTGATTTAAATAAAGTAACCAATAAGAGAATGCAAATTGATTTTTGAAGCAAGCAACAGTTCTAATAGTGAAAACGGGCGCTACCTTAATAATTAAGAAATTAAATTTGTAAGGAATTATGGCACGTATCCTAATAGGTTATTCATAAAAAACATTGAAATGAATTATTTTTAATGGCACATTCTAATAATATTAATTATTAGCCTTTGAAAATTATCACTTTTAAATTAGGTATATCTATTAAAGTTCCTTTAAGCAAATTTCTTGATTCATCTCATTAATAATAAATAAACAATAAAGGTTGAATATTAAGGAAAGGTGAAAATCTAATATCAAGAAACTTTTCAATATCCAGAAGTCTTTTAGCATAAACACTGCTCGAGATTTAGCTTTAAACGACTCCCAAGGGCCATTTGAACTTGATCCAAAACATTAATGAAGCTGCGCTGAATGCGTTCAAATAACAAAAAAGCGAAAAATAAAAAGAGAAGTAGTAAGGGAATAACATACCTGTTCTTTAAACTTCAGCTTGTTCAAGAATTATTAGTCTAAGATTAAAAAGAAATATAATCTTTTTAAACATGCACCATACCTTAATAGGTTATGCGTCTGAATTTACTATATTCGTATATCATAAAAAAGTATACGCTACTAAAGTTGCTCTGTATATACAGAGTGAGTAAATAGGCGATATAAGCGACTGTATCTCAGGACATGACAATATTTTAGCAATTATATTTGAATTATTTTTGTTTTTTTTTTCAGATTTCGAAATATACAAAAAGTGCACAAAAATTGAAGAATGCTTACAAAATTAATTGGTGCAATTAGGCACGTTTTTGGTTTGCCCAGTGGGCTCAGGATCGTTTTCCCGATAATGAGCATTTTTACTAAAAAATCATATTTTTGGACAAAGCTCATTTACTTCGGAAACTATGTTAACAGGCAGAATTTTTAGATCTGGGGCTCGAAAAATCCACACATGACCATTAAAGAGCCAATGCATCCACAATGCCTACATTACAGAAGTGCCTATACTCTATAACTTGTAAATGTACCTGTACTTGTAAATCAGCCCATATCTAAGCATTTAATAATCAAAATGGTGTGATTCTTCAGATGTAAAGAATAACAGGATCCAACACAACTGCTTAGAAGTACATTGTTATTGGTTCCAAGAAGTTTAAAATATTTCAAAAGCTTTCATTAGATAAGTCTAACACTAAATCCTAAACTCAACTGCCTGGAGAAAAGTTCCTAGTTGTGCCAAGCAGTCGAGTCTACTAACGCAAATTTGCCAAAGAAGAATATTTCTGTTAAATACAAATTTTTGAATGATTTCTTTAATTATAGTTAAAGCAGACAACAAGGGATCTCAAGGTTTAAAAATAACCTCATCTTCATCGTCAGGTGCCAAGATATTAACGGATTTGCCAGACATGATTGATTGTGTTTAGTACAGGAGCTCCTGTAATAGAAATTGCCCAAATCACGGGAGTGCCTATACTCAATAAAATCATGCATCTCTTGTAAATTAGCCTATGTCCAAGCACTTGATGACCAAAGTGGTGTGATTCTTAATCAGGAGGTGTACGGATCGAACACCACTACCTAGAAGTACAAAATCTTTTATGGAATAAGCATGGAATCAGCCTTAACTTAACTGCCTAGACGAAAGCTCTTACTTCTTCCAGACAGTTGAGTCTAAAGCAGATTTGCCAAAGATTATGTTAAGTACAGGAAGGGGCTCTTATAATGAAACTCCGAAAATCTTAACTTTTGCAGCAAGGATTTCACTGATTCCTTTGATCATAGTTGAAGCAAACGTTAGAGGATCTCAAGGCACAAGAATGTCCTCATTTTGATCATCAGAAGACAAGTTATTGACGGATTTGCCAGATATGATTGATTGTGTTAGGTACAGCAGCTCCTGTAGTAAAAAATGCCCACACCACAGAAGTGCCTGTACTCATAAAATTATTCATCTCTTGTTAATCATCCCATATCTAAGCACTTGATAATCAAAATAAGCTTCTTGATGAGGAGGTCTATGAAATGACAGGATCCAACTCAACTGGCTGGAAGTAAGTTTTTATTTAAGTCGCCATTTGGTGTGATTTTTGGTCTGGATGACATTATCGGCACATTTTCCTTCGAAAATGCCTAAGGAGCCGCCATTACCGTCAATATATTATCGAGTTATGCTCAAGGACTTTTTATTTTCAAAAATTGGACTATATTTGTAACAATTGACGATAATGCAAGAGATCGTTATAGAATTTAAGTATTTTTTGTGGGGAACCATTAAGGACATTATGTAACGCCAACCATACAGAGATATGCGAAGACTAAAGACGCGAAATTGGAATTGATATTAATAAGATTCAAGCTAAAACAATTAAAAAAGTAGTGGAGTATTGGGTTAATCGACTGGATCATTGAAAGGCTAGTTCTGGCAGCAATATAAACGATATCATTTTTTATTCTTAAACAATAACCCGCATCTTTTTAATAAAATTGAAATTTTAAAGAAATACTCACTAGTTTCTTATTATACAACCGATTTGAATTCTAAATGTTAAATGGCTTGCCTTGTAAAAGTTCTGATTGTTCCCAAATCAATACATCCTGAGATTACTTTACTTATTTGTTCACCCACTACATGAATAAAAATGTATGATAAATTCGATAAAGTTTATGTTTCCATTTTAAGAAAAAAATCTAATTTAGTGATATAATAAGTACTATATTTTAATGGTTAAGAAAGGAAATCACTTCCCTAAAGTACAAAGATAAAAAAAGGCAAATGAAAAGAGATTTTTTAATTAACGTGCATAATATGCTAAAAGGTTATGCATAAAAGTAATCAAAAAACTATTTTATTTAATAGGAACTGTAGTTCTTACTTTAAAAAGTAGTTTACATTTCTCTAGTGGTCACATTAATAAGATCAAGAAAATAGATTTTAATTATACTTTACCCAATTAATTTTGATGTTTTTTTTTTTAAATTGGAACATATCATTTATAATATTCAAAATTACTACCTGCATAAGTATCATAGGATAAGTCCCAGGTAACTCCTCAAGCACTTCCCTTTCATAAGAGCTACAGTTAAACTTGGGCGGTAAGTCATTGACATCTTTAACATAGATCACTACAGTGGTGTAGTTTTCGTTTAGGCTATCCGAAGCTACCAGGGTTAACTCGTACTAGCATGCCAAAAACCAAAAAAAAAAGAAACAAAAAAAAAATCAGGGCTAAGCTCGCTTGGGACATTGTAGTTTTTTTCTTAGACACGGAAATGTCGTAAAAATTTAATAAATGCTCCGGAAAAGTTTTTTCCGGAGTATCGTTACAAGAAAACTTAATTTCGATGCTTATTAATTTTATAACTGAACAAAAACAAGAATACATTTTTGTAAAAGATGGCTCTAAAGGGGCTGCAAATAAAAGAAATAATAAAACTGGCAAAAAATCCATGCAGGGCACAAGTTAGTTAGGATTGAGCGAAGTTCAGGTTGTTTTTAATAGTCGTATTTTCTTAAATAGTCTTGATGTAAAGGCAGTATGGTTTCCAAGTAGCACAGTAGTTGATTATATAGTTATATTTATTCTACCACTTATAGGGTAATACTGAATTTAGTTTTTTATATATTGTATATCTAAAACTTTTTATTATAAGGATTTTTTCCTTTTTATATTAACTCACCAAAAGTAGACAATGGATTTTATCTATGAGTAAGTGTATGAGTAAAAATTTTTATTTGGTTATTGGTTAAAACAGTGATGACATTTCCTAGATATTAATCCTATAAAGATACAAAATTTTAAAGTTATTAGTTAGGTTTGGCAAAATTGTTTTTAATTTGTATATTTTATTTCAAATTTTAAGAATTGTATTCTTAATTATTTCAAAGTATGTATATCGTCAACATTAGAAAAGAAAACTGATAAAATTAAACTGTGGCAGATACTTATGATTACCGGATTTCAGTTGGCAAAAATGTAGCACATTTTAAAAGTTTAGATTTTAAAGCTTTAGTTTCCCAGGGAGTAAAAGTTACAAAATTCGCACAAAAATTAAATAAATGGGTCATAAAGCTTCTTTACATTTAACTATTCTGAATTTAGAATTTGTGATGACACATAACACTTCATTTTAAAATACAAATAAACAAAATTAATTTGGAAAAAAATATTGAAGCTTAACAATACTGTAATAAATTAAACTAAAAGAAGATATTTTATATTTTGTTATAACTCCGCCTGAGGTGGTTCTTTGAAGGAACAAAGTAGTCTAAAGCCCATCCTTGCAGCTTCGAAACCTGGATATAGGAGTAGGGTTAAGTATTGGGCTATCAAACCCATCTTGTATTTTTTTATAAAACCAACCCTTTGCCTCGATATAAGACGGACGAAAGACAATGACTATGACTATGTATAAGGGATATAAGTATTGGGACCCTAAATAAACTAAGCTGGTATAAGACAGAAGAAGTACTAAAAATAATAGAACAGCTAGAAGACATGCAATACAGGAGATCCAGTAGCTGGATTTAAAATAGCAAAACTTAGAAAAACCAACACCATGGATTTGAAACTGGCTTTATCGTACGAGAGGAGCTGGTAGGATTTGTTGTCGAATTATTAAATTATAATTAAACCTATTACCGATCGGATTTGTTAAATCAGATTTGCATCATAAAAAGATAAATGAGGGAGCTTCTTATGAGGAAAGAAATGTTTGACTCAACTGCCTGTAAGAAATTAATAATTTCTTCCAGGAATTTAACGTGTTTGAAGAAATAGAATGGAAGAAACGATTCGCTTAACTGTCTGTAACAAATCTATAACTTCTTTTAGGCATTTGATGTTTTTAAAAAAAAGAAGAAGAAGAAGAAGAAAAAGAAGAGAACGTTTGACTTAACTTTCTGTAAAAAATTATTATCCCCAATGCATAACTTTAATACATGTGGTATGTATTGACAATTTTAGTTTCCATCTCCACTCAAAGTGAACCTAGCCTCGAAGATATACACTTAATAAATACAGAAACGACATTTTTAAATTTTTTGATAAAACAGGATAATACCCTTAACAGCACAGGATAATACCCTTACACTCATTACCCTTACAGAAATACTCGTTTCAGCGCATACAAAGGTCTTTCCGACTGCTATCCCTCGACCAAAAACCTTGCCATGTATTGCGGGCTCACTTTACCATCCATGGTCACAACTTCCTCTAGAAACTAGTTCTAGAACAGTAATCCCTCTCACAATGCAAAATAACTGTATCATCGTCAATCTTCAGGTTTAAAGTTAAACTCGAAACCCTTGGTGTTCATTATGTCCGTTCCGATGATCACCTCATCTTCAATCTCAGACATTATTACAGGATGTTTACATGTGACTTTTCGTATGGTGAACGTGAAGTTTATTTCACTATGGAAATTTTCTTTATCCCCCATCTCTGTTCGTAGACACCATTTTGATTGTCGAACTTTAGCTACGGATTTAACTACATTGGGTCTTATGATTGTCTCTGTCGCACCTGTATTCATCAGCATAGTGGGAGGGTTTAATCCACACACTCATCGATGAAAACAGTGTTTGTATGTTCCTGCAGCGAGGAGATTTTTGGCTGGTTACAGGTCGACTAGCATCGAGTAGAACTAGCATCTTCTCCACTTTGTCTTCTTACGTGACGTGCTTTGCGGCATTTCCAACACTCCAATCGCCGGTCACAGCGGCTATGTCCTCTATTAATCCCTTCAATGATCCTCTCAACTGATTCTTTGTTCCCTTTAAGTCATCTTCTTCTGGCATCATTTGTTGGACACGAGTCTGGCCCCTGTTGTTATTCTTGGCCGATTCGTGTTTAAGAGCCCGTGTTAGTGCATCTATATCGGCTTCTAATTCTTGCAAGGACTCCCCTCGGTCGATTTTTCGCATCGATTTTTCTTCTGCATATGGTAGTCATGTTCCAGGTGTGATTGGCTATAGCGCATTTTTCAAATGCCTCACTAGGTGGTCACTTCATATTCTTCGGGAGATCTTCTTTTCAGTCTCGCCTTCTCTCTATGACGAACCGTTTGTGTTGTTGCCGCATCAAACTGACGCTGATAAATATTCCACGACGTTATGCCATCAACCTGTACAAGGCAGTTTGAGGCGCATCAGCCCAAGAGATTCCGTATTGTTACAATGTTAATACCTTTTGAAAACTTTTAATTTTATTAGTTTTATTTTTTTAAATTTTAAACAAAAAGTAAATTGTTTACTAAGAGAATGTTTGGTAAGATTTGTAAGCAAAAACATATCTTCACCATTTTTTTATTTAAAATAAAATTTTAATCATAACCATTTAAATTATGCGTATTGCACCACTTAAGTACGAAGAAAAAACAACTTTTTTTTATTTAAATTTTTATAGCAGGAAATCAGAACTATTTAATTTATGACTAATGCATAACTTAAATGGAGGCAAAGGTAAATGTAGGTTTATTTATAAAATATTTAATAAAAATAAAAAAAATTGAAACGAGCCTAACTGAAAATTCCAAAGTAAGGTATAGTTAGAATTATAAGAGACTTAAATGCTAAAGTAGGCAAAGAGGAGGCCTTTAGACCAGTAATTCTCAAACATAACCTAGATCAGGACTGCAATCGTAACTTCATTCGACTAGTAGACATGCCTGAATTCCAGCAACCTATTGATCAAATCAACAATGTTCGAATACAAGAACATTCGTAAACAACATTGTATACTGACAATAGAGGAACAAAAAACTAAATTGGCCATGTCCTAAGTAGAAAGAAGTCTTAAAAGTGTAAATTCAGATGTAAAGTACGGCCAAGAATATCTAGCCAAAAGTATAACAAAATAGTGCAGCCCGTTTCATAGAATACTGAAACATTGAAAGATGTCAGCAATAATCGAGAATACCGGATGATTACAGGATGTTGAGAAAACAAGGGGGAACATTCAGAGGTCAGTAATTGTAAGTACGCAAACCTAGCGAGAAAGAAAGGAGCTAATAGGAGGAACTCTTGGTTCGATAGGGAGTCTGAAGAGAAGATAAGGGCAAGAAACATGGCTCGATTGGCGATGCTACAAAACTCATAATACAGACAAACAAGAGCAACAACATGGAGAACATTTAGAGTAAAGAAAGGAGCACTTGAACAAAAATTGTCATGACCTGGAAGCAAGTCGAACCAATAACCAAATTAAGCTTCTTTTTCGAGAAGCGGGAAGCATTAAAGGAGGCTTTAGACCGAGAACTGACATGCTTTAAACGAAAGACTGTTAACAAATATTAGCGGGGTGTAGAGAAGTTACTTTGATCATTTACTAAAAGCACAGAAGAGAGACCTACTATACCGCAGATCCACTGGTCAAAGAGTCAACTCTTGAGGGGGTAACGATCAGCAGGATGAAAAATGACAAAGCACTGGGTAATGACACAATATCAGCAGATCGATTTAAAATACTAAAAATTGAAAAATTTGTTGTCTTTTATAGCGGAAGTCGGAACCAACACCATGAATTTGGAATTTGGAACTGGTTTTATCGTACGAGAAGAACTGGTAGAGTTTGTTGTCAAATTATTAAATTATAATTTAACCTATTACCGATAGGATTTGTTAAATCAGATTTGCATTATTCCGTTCTGCCCCAACTAAAGAAAAAGGTAAATAAGGAAGCCTCTTATGAAGGAAAAGGCATTTGATGTTTTTAAAAAGAAGAAGAAGAAGAAGAAGGAGAAGAAGAAGAAGAAGAAGAAAAAGAAGAGAACGTTTGACTTAACTCTCTGTAAAAAATCAATAATTTCTTCCAGACTTCTATGGAGAATTAAAACGAACATAACCTAGAACACCAAAGAAAGTTATAGTAATAGAGTAAAGAAAGGAGCACTTAAACAAAAATTGTCAAGACCTGGAAGCAAGTCGAACCAATAACCTAATAAGGTACTTTTTTGGGGAACCGGGAAGCATTAAAGGAGGCTTTAGACCGAGAACTGACATGCTTTAAACGAAAGACTTTTAACAAATATTAGCGAGGTGTAGAGAAGTTACTTTGACCATTTACTAAAAGCTCAGAAGAAAGACCTACTATACTGCAGATTCACTGGTCGAAGAGTCAACTCTTGAGGAGGTAACGATCAGCAGGCTGAAAAATAATAAAGCACCGGGTAATGACCCAATATCAGCAGAGTATCTCAAATATGCGGGAGAAGCTTTTCTCAAACACTTATATTCCAGATTTGGAATGAGGAGAAATTACGAGGATGAAAAAGTGCAAGGCCCCAACTATCAGAAAATATCATTAATTAAATTAATACTGGATATAAAGTTTGGCTCCTACTACTACTCGACTAACTAAGACTAACTTTCTATGAAGACGATCAGCTCGGTCACTACCAGCGTCGGTTTCGAAAAAACCGGTCAATCTTAGATCAGAGCTTCACAATTCGTCAATTAATAGAGAAGTGCAAAAGGAATCCGATAAAATCTTTATCGCGCTTAAATAAGCCTATGACAATGTCCTGAGGTTGGAGCTGTGGAATGCTAGGGTAGAATTAGGAACTCCGAATAAACTTGTCAGGTTAATAAAGATCAACTCTTAAGTTTTTCTAATGAACATGGCAAATCTATTTTTTTTCAAATCTAAAGCCGCATTAATTCGGACGTATATGATTTTTTAATGCAGTGTATTATTCAAATTTAACATGAATATTAGCCATAGCTAACCAGTGGACAGCCTGGGAAAGTTTAAGTTATCGATCGTTCAAGGAGTTACTACAACAGAAATTACGAACGTAAGCAGATGCCAAGCTCATTTTGCTTTAGAATTTTTTACTACTTAGCAAATCTATTTTTCTATGATCTAAAACCGCAACAGTCGAGGCGTACCTATATAATAATTTAATGTAATCTACGGAAGGCTCCCTAAGCTCAGTATGGATCAAAGGTAAGCTCTCAACCTTTTTTACTCTAAATAATGGGCTAAAACAGGGAGACGTCATGCCATCACTCCACTTCTTTTTAATATAGCTTTAGAGAAGATAGTAAGGAAGATAAAAACTCTTTTTTTCTGAGAAAAAAAAAATTTTGAAAAAAAATTTTTTTTTTTCAAAATTCAGAGATATCGTGACATAGATATCGTTGGAAACTGAACTATGAAGGTTAAAGAAGAATTTGTAATAATTAAATCCGCTATAGAAAATTACAGGCTAAAAAATAAATGAGAGTAAAATCAACTACATGACCATATCAAGAGACCATATCTGAGCGTAGGAATCGGATTGGACAAAATGTGACGATGGACCAATAAAACTTCGAAAGAATCCATGAATTTAAATATCCGGATGCCACTATCACGTCAGAGAATGAGATGAGTAAGAAACTTTGAACATGAGAATCTAAAGTACGAATGCGTTATAGAAAATAATAAAATCAAAAATATATCTCGTTCGACTAAAGTAAGAATATACCACTCCATTCTAAAACCGATTATGAGTTATGCTTGTAAGACGCTTGTAAAAAATAATAAAGCTAAACATCCTTAAATAAAGGAATTTTTTTATACATAATAATGCTGTATTAAAAAAATTTAAGTTTAAATACAATTTTAAATTTAGTTTTTTATATAGTATCTTTAAGAATTATATAATTATACTAAATTTTACCCGAACAAAATTTTGTGATGTTGGGTTTACTTGAACTTCAGTGGCAACCATATTTTATTATTTACAAAGAAATAAGATGATGATTGGCAATATGACATTAAAAAAATCCCTACATTTCAATGCACTAATTGATAACTTTATAAAAACTTAAAATATTTACAGCTTTGTTAAGATTGGCTTAACTTTTCATTTTCAGAAATTTAATAGCAACAACACTGCATTATCTAAATATTATACATAATTTAATATAATTCAAAATGTAAAATTGTTTATTTTTTGCCTCTACTTCTGTGCCAAAATGCCATTAAATCGTTCTCAAATGCTATTGTGTAGCTAATAGCTGTCATGAGGCTTACCGCAATCCCCCAGTGGGATTTTTGAGGTTCAAACTCTTTTATTAGCTAATCCAATGGTCTGTCAAACTGGATAATTGGGCGCACAATAAACTCGCTTCAGTGATGTGATTGAAGTTACAATTTAATTGGTTTTACTGTTACGCAACATTATATCTTTCACTTTCAGTTTTTATGCTTTTTTTAATTTATTTTTTAGATTTCTAAGAACAATCGCTGATACGAAATAAAATTAAATATATAATATTGATATTTATCTAAATATCTCATTATTTAGAAATATGGAATTTCTGCTTTCTTTATTAGCAATGTAAATTTTTTCAATCACTTTTTTTTAATAACGAATGCAATTTACTTTATTTCTAACGACATTTTTTTATTACCTTGCATAATGAAATTGCCACTATCAAAAAATTATGCAAAATTAGATCAGGAAGGGAACAAATAAAAACCTCTAAAAGAAATACCACTTACGCTTAATAGGTTGTGCATCAAAAAGAGCAACACCAACTTAAATTCAATTAAAAAATTATCAAATCTAATTTATGAAAAATTTTACATTTACATCCTTAGCAGCGACTTGGAAGGCTGGACATTAAAATTATGTCAAATGCTTGAAACAAAGCAATTATTTTAATTTCCTGTAAGACATTTTACAAATTATTTACATTGCTTGGAATAAAACAAAAAATATCTCTAGTTTAAATTTGATTGGCCTAGTACTACAAGGAGAAAGCTAAAAAAAAGAAAACTATAAAAAATGCGCATCATACCTTATTAGGTTATGCATAAAAAGAGGCTTGCTATATCTTTTTTTTATTCTTTTGATGGCTTTTAAATATAATAAATTTATTTTCAGCAACAATGCTTTATATTTCAAATAATATAATCATGATAAAGGCATTGCAACATTCCAATTTCTCATTACAAGCACTTGTTTCACCAATATCTTGTTTTTAATAAGATTTACATATCTTTTTTACGAAAACATGAATTACTTCAATCAGGGGCGTAATCAGAGGAAAATTTTGGAGAAGGAAGTCCAAACTTAGATGTTTATATTTGTGATAATTCGCCAACAGGAATAAGTTTTATTTTTAATGCTAATATAAACAATAGTTTCATAGGTTAAAATTCATACGATGTTTAATCATTTTAGAAAATCTTTCTAATACTTCTAGTATTACTTTGATGACGCAATACACATGAAAGAGAGCACAGTTCAGTCTCTCCTGCAACATCGTAGTTCTGAGCCAAGATTTGTTGCGACATAAAGAAAAAAGTGACCTTTGGGCGTTAGCTTTGATGGCTAGCAATGTTCACAATATGTGAAGTAGTGTGTGAATGACTGGATAAATATCCTTAAGGCATTTTTTCAGTATCTGGAACATAGATGGCTTTCCGCAGGCCAGAGTTCCAATTCCAAGTTTCAATTTTCACTATTCTACATTGCCTTGCAAAATCTTTCCGAAATATTGAAGAAGGCAACCTAATAATTCAGTTCTTTCTTTTTCTCTTAATTTTGTGTTTAGGTTAAGTACAAGTAGACTTAAATTGAAACTTTTTAAAACTTCCTCAGAGAACCGTGTTTATATTTTAATAAGAGGTATGTATCCTGAAACCTTACAGTATTTTTCACAACTTGGTTGTTGCGATTACTTTAACGACCATAAGTTTTAGGTTTCTTCATTTGTATATTCTCAGCTAATTTTGTGACATTTAAAAAAAAATCGAATAAAATTACCGTCTACGTGTTACCGTCGTTCACTAAGTGTCGCAATCAATGTTGTTATGTCTTCTGAAGCTTTCGCAAGGTTCTCGTTTCTTTCTGTAGAATTACACTTAGTGGCTGCATAAGGCAGAGAATATCACATTTATCAGACTAGAAGCTTTAGCTGCAGTTGTACTTTTATATTTACTATTTTGATAAGTGCTTTCACAATTTCTGGAAAAGCAATGGTGAACGATCTTACATAAAATAGCAAGTGAGATAAACATAATGACGAGAAAGCTAAGAAAAAGAAAACTTTAATAAAAAATGCGCTTCGTACCTTAATGGGTTATGCAGCAAAAATAAGCTTGCCATATATATTTTTTTATATTTTATTGGCGGCTTTTAAATTTTATTAAATTCGTTTTAACTAATACTTTTTATTTCAAATATTGTGATTATGATAAAAGCATTGCAGCATTTCGATTTTATATACATATATTACAAGCACTTGTTTTACCAATATAATGTTTAAAATAAGATTTATATATGTTTTTATTCCATAAAGTCTTTAGAAAACATACAAAATGACATTAAATATAATGAAATATTACTATAAATTACTAGAAAATTAAAAAAATTGTACATTGCTGGAAGCTCAAGAAATATTGAAAAATTTTTAAATTTTTAAAATGTCTAATTATATAAAAATTATAAACATAAGTCACATGCTTGACAAAAAAAATTAAAAATACTTTTTTTAAAATTAAATTATTTCTAATGCGCGGCATAAAATTCTCTACAAAAAAAGTCTCAAAATTCTACTGTACCGTGAGTTGGGCAAGAAAGCAAAAAGACCAGTTCATTAAAAAAATACGCACTAGGCCTTAATGAGTTCCACCAAAGTGAGGCTTACAATATCTAATTGTACAGGATTTTTTTAATATGGCTTTTAAATATATTAGATTTAATTTTTTATGCTATGATAATATAAAACTCATTTTCTAAAGTGCTCGGATTACAAAAGTTTTAGAATTAAAAAGTTGTTGCTATCATAAAAGTCCTCCAAAATTCTAATTGCTTACTACAAGCACTTGTTTTACCAGTTTTTTTTCAATTTTTTTAGAAATACTAAATATATTTAATTGAAAAATATTGTTGCGGAAATTGTGGAAGCCTTTGAAAAACTTAAAGAAACCTAGAACTATGAGCATTGTTTTCAATTTATATACGATAAACAAAATCACATAAAATGACAGGAATATAATGAAAAGTACCTTCAAATGACTCGATGACAAAAAAAATATTATTTTTTAAAAAACCTCAATAATTTAAAATACGAGGACATAAAAAAATTTCAAATAGAAATAATTTATATGAATTTAAAAAAATACCTCGATTATGTAAAAGACACCAAAAAATACATGTCTTTAATAAAATCCTATGCAAACAGTGTGTCTTAATTTAAATATTTCCATTCTAGTACGATTGACGAAAAAGAACACTGTTTATAAAATGTTCATCATACCTTAACGAATTATGCATTAAAAGAGGTTTGCCATATTCTAAAATTTTTCTATATAGTCTTTTTTTTGCATCGACGCTCTTCCAGACTCCTTTTAACAATCCATCTTGTATTACCAACAACTTCTAATGGATCCAGTAAAGTAAAGATGTCTACAGTGTTCTTTTTAGCCCTTAAAATATTTCTTCACAATTTGCTGATCAACTAAATACCATTTTGTTCTTTTTTAGCTTATGTAGAGGTTTTGCAAGTTGAGCGAAATTTCTTATGAATTTTTGTAATTAAATAATATCTGCAAGCTCAATTATGTCGACACCTTTAACAAGAAGTGAGATCAAGATGGAGACTGAGAAATTAATAGCACTGTTATTAAACATGTTTCCTTTAAATTTTTTTAATAACCACAAATAGAGGCTAAATTAAAAAAATATTGGTGAATTTTAAAAGAATACTATCAAAGGCATGTGACGTATAAGAGAACTCTTAGAAAAAATTATATTAAATCCATTTAAAATAAAACTAGTAAAACACTTTTTTTTTCAAGTTACATAAATTGCCACTTAATATCGTAAATTTTTGAAGAAGGAAAGTTTTCCTGAGAAAAAGGGCCAAATCATATTAAACAAAATTAATCTGATAAAAAAGAATGAAGGGTTTTAGAAAATTGATTGAATTGAATTAAATTCAGTAGTTGGGGCGTTAAATAAAAATGATTATTTTTAGTACTATAAATATATTTACCTTTTGTTTACTGTTTATAGGGTATAGCAATAATAAATATAAGTAAATTCGTTAAGCTCTTTTTATTTATTCATTATAAAAGGATTTCAACATTCCACTCTTTATAGTGAAGTACTCATTTTATCACCGTATTTCTTCTCAGATGTTGAGTATCTGAAGATATTGAAAAACATAATCAGAATTCTTAACTTTTAATTATAAGTTTTTATGATTTTCTTTTAAATATTACTACCAGTAATAGGTAGGAGAACAATAATCTAAAGAATAACATTGACAGTTCCGAAAATTAATCAAAATATTTTGTATAAGACAAGAATTACCAAATGAAAAGTTTTCAGCTTTAATGGTACGCTTTATCCCTAAAGAAAAGTAATTTTCAGATGCATTGTTTAAGATTTTCTATATTATCTTGGGAAATGGTTTAATCTTCCGTCATTACTGTAAGCAAAATCATTAAGGGTGCTTATTAAGGATTTTTTTTTAAAATTCAAAACTGTGTGCATATCGCTTATCGTAAAATTTTAAGTCGTAGGAATATTGTTTGATTCAATTATACAATATTTCAGCAAGCTTAGTAATGATTATACAATTATTATTTTTTATGGGAGGTTTAGAAAATTAATAGTTTAGGCAAAATGTTAAAAAGAATTATGCTATAAAAGTCCAAAAAACGAATAAATTTTAAAGTTTTTGAAAAATTAATCCTCTTAAAAGTAATGAAAAAAACATTCAGATAGGCGTACAAATACACACTGCCTAATGGAAAAACTTTCCAGTTTAATAATTCCTTTGTTAAAAATTTGGTTAAATATAAATGGTAATTTTGCTAAAAGACCAGTTATTTTGGTTGTAGTATTAGTGTGTTCGATGTTAAAAGTTTATTGTTTAAATCTTTTTAAATATGTATTACTTTAATTAAATGAATAGCTATTAAAGTATATGATTTAAATTATATTTTTTTTTATTAGTATTTCCAAATATAAATAAGAATTACACAAACGGATTCGGTAAAAAAAATTAAATAAATTAAAAAAACTGAAGAATTAGAAAATATTCAAAATGTAATAAGATCAAGAAATTTGAAGCATAATTGTCAGAAAAATGCATCAAAAAAAAGTTTGAAAAGATTATAATAAATATTTATATTAAGAAAGCAGGAACGCGTTGCTCCGCATTATTGCGTTTAATACAATTTAAAATTCAATATTTAATTTAAGTTCTAAGTTTTATTTTATTTTACTATACAGCAATGATTTTGAAGATAGATAATATTTAAAAAAACGTCAAATTTAAGCAATTTAATTGAAGCACTAAGGAAAAGTAAGCTATTTAAAAAGTCTTTTTTACTCGATGACAAAAAAATATTCTGGTTATTATCTGAAATAGTATTATACAATGTTCGTTCTATGTAAGTTCTTAATCTTTGTACGTTCTGACCTTCAGATACAAAAGTAATTTATCAGTAAAATATATAAGTTGACTCAATGAAACTTAATAATTTCTCATTATTGTAAGAAAATGTAAATGCTTGTAAAATATTTTTAATATTTAAAATATCGTGTATTTAATGGACTTAAAATCTTTAACTTTTAAACTTTTTACATACTAATAATTTTTATATAAATAATTTTGGTCCTATAAATTAGATGCTGATCAAGGGTCTTGTTTTATAATTTTGAAAAATAACGATAAGAACTTCAATTTAAGTAAAACATACTTGGTTTCATTTATTATTATTGCCTTTTCAAGTAATACATACTTTATATAAAAATATTAATGTTAAAGAGGCATATTTACATAATAAAGCTTTTTGATATAAAAACATGTATTGGTATTAGCAGATATAAGAAATTATTACACAAACGAACAAAATAAGTTAATTTTTAAATAATTTAAATTGCGGGAATACAAAAAAACATTTAGAAGGAAGTTAGATGCAAAAAATCCCTACTGCTTTTTTAAATTTTAACAAAATGTATTAACAAAATTAAAGTAAATATATTTAATTTAAAAAGAAGGACACAATTGTGGTGCTTCATTAGTTTCAACTTAAACATTTTTAAGTTATTCGTATTACAGTAAAATATTTAAACAAATTTTTAAAAATAGGAAAAAAAAGGAAATTTAATATTTGAAGAAGATTACATTTGGCAACATCTCTTTAAGAAAAATATATGTCAAAATTTTTTTCCATAAAAAATTTAACTAATTTTAAGTAGTAAGTACATGATTTTAAAATAAATTAATGCTGGGTTGAGATAAACTAGAAAAAAATTAGCAAAATTAAACGCCACATAAAATTGTTTACAAAGAAAATTAAAAAGCTTAATAATACTGGAATTTTGAAAAATACTAACAGCTTCATATAATCAGGCGGCTATTAAGTTAAAAACTATAAAAAAAAATTAAATTTATTATTTTTAGGAAAACTATAAATTTAATACTAGAAAATCTGTCAAAATAATGTCTTGCGAGTAATTTAAATAAGGATTCTTTGTTTAAATTTCACTATAAAAGAAGGATTTGACTGTGTTACTTGTAAAGGGTGAATTCAAGAATCCATTTTGAATAATAAATTTAAATTCAAAACCTGCTTTAACAAATAAATAAATATGAAATATTTAAAATAATTTAAAATAACAGAGCTAGACTTAATTGGACGAATATAAATATTATTATTTTATGAACTTTTTTATATTTTTTAAAACTTTAAAGCTCATAATTTTGTATTTGGTTTCCCAGCGAACAGTTTTAGGTCCATTATTATTAAAATCTATAAAATCTCATAAAACTGTGTTATTCGCAGATGCACAATTATTAATAATGACTTATCCAACATACTAATCTGGTTTTGATAATAAATTATATTTAAATTCAAGTACATCAAAATTTTGCATTTTTACCAAAAGATCGAAATATAATTGGATATATTGAGAATGTAAACATCAGTGTAAGTGACGAGAATATCTTTTATGAAAAACAAATAAAGTACTTCGGTACAATTTTGGGTGCAAATTTAATTGTAGTATTCGTACATGTAGATTACGCTATAAGAAAATTGTTCAAAAAATTTGCGCTTAATAATAGAGTTGGGAAAACTTGTCAATGCATACAAAACTCATTCTATACAATGCTCATCCCTATGTGCAGTTTTGTTCCTCATTATTGTTCAATCTACCTCAATACAAAGTGAAACAGTATGAAGTAATTCAAAATAGAGCAATGAGACTGATCCTTAAGTGTTATGGATACACTCCTGTTATTTTTATATTTTCTAGGTATATTGGCTTCCTGGCGTATATGTATTTATTTTTAAATTAAAACAATATTTGCTACCCATCTATATCTGATATAAAATAAGAGTGTTCGGAGCCGTTCACAAATACAACACTAGAAGTAAAAAAGAACTTATCGTTAATAGATGTAGCACTAGTTAGATGCTAAATTATGTACTTTACAAGGAGCTTATTGAATTTAATAAGCTGCTAAGTGAAATCAAAATCTACGATAAATTAAACCAATTTTGAAGGCTACTGAGCAAATGCATCAGTGTGTGAATGTTTTATTTAATTTTTTGCGTTTTAGCATTTTATTTTTAATCGTTTAATTTGATATTTTTTCTATTAATCACTTATTTTTAAGTTTTATTTGTACATAGCACCTACAAGTACACACTTTTCCTTAAAAAAATGGAATTACAACAGCATGTATCTTTTTAATCATGAAATGTCAAATCTATTTCTTTGTCTTTTTTTGTATTGTAAAAATATTGTCTTTTTATTGATTTTAATTTTAGGTTTAATAAATGTATTCTATGATTTATATACAATGTATTATCTTTGTAGCTGATGCTAAATAAATATGGTATTAATACTACTTTATATACGACTATAGAAAATAATCAATAAAAAATAAGCGAATTGTGCGTTAAAAAAATTTACATTGAACCTAATAATATTCTAATAAAAACATATATATCTTCTAATTTTTACACAGCTTTATGTCAAATATATACTTTTCTGTGATAAGCTTTTTAGAAGTTCACGTAAAATATAAATTGTTACCTTTATTACAGTACGGTTAAATTATTGCCATATTATTTTTATTTAAGATTGTATGTGACTTTTTGTTCTTATTTTAGAACTAAAAGACTGAGGTTCATCATTACATTTTTTAGTTAAAATATGACTCAATGTCAAAGTATTGCTACTTGGTTTCCATTAAAATTATAAATTTTTTCCAATAAAATAATGTAGTTTTCAACCAAATTTCGCTCAAAACTAACTAAAGAAAAATCATCTCTAAAACTCGCCCTTAAAACAGATTTTGGTAAATTCCTATCGTCTTCTTCAGTGATTTGAGTGCGGTACGTGGGCCTTTCAAACACCGGCGGATTGTCATTCACGTCTTTCACGTGAATAACCACCGTCGTGTAGTTTTCCTTAAGGTTATCCGATGCCGCCAGCCTTAGCTCGTACTAGTGATCAGGCATGGAAAAACGAGTTAGTCAGGGATCAAAATATAAAACACATTTAATTTAAATCAAGCATTTATCCGGCTTGCTCAAATTAAACTGAAATTATCATCCAAAGTTTAACTTTCGATGAGTTGTAGTCGAATAATTGTTTTCCGATTGAACGAGTAAATTTGATAGACTCGACTCGCATTTCCGATTCGAAGTTTTAAATGGAAACTATGGATCGAGTTTTTTTCCGTTTCAATAGACTCGGATGGCATACAAAAATATTTTAAATAAACTCACCCTTTTTCTCGTCTCGTAATCCAAGGCACCCGCCACGTAGATGGCACCAGTCATGTTTTTTACAGCAAAAGCGCCCCCTATGTTACCGCTTGTGATCTCGTATCGAATACGAGAGGCTAAAAAGTTAAAAGAGTGATATGTTAGAGTTCGGTCCTGTTTAACATTAGAAATAAGCACGTTAAACTGTCTCTGTTAATAATATAGAATTTTCTTCACATATTAATTGGTTCTGCATTGAACACGGAGGGCAAATAGGTGAGATAAGCAGCTGTATCTCAGGACCTGTACGTACATCTGGCAAAAAAGGATTTTTTTAATTGCCATAGAAGTGGATAAAAATATGGAAATTATTTTTAATTTATTTCATCGCTAGAGGGCTAGAGAGTAACTAAAAATTAAATAAGATTCTTTTTTTTTTCGAAAAATTATACATTAACTTACACTTTTGATAATACTATTGGAATACCTAGAAAGTTCTCTATCATTTTGGCTTAGGCTACTTTGGCCTACGAACGATAGTAGAGCTTGGGGAGTCTATTTAAAGTGTAATCTTTAAAATCGGTGTAAACTCTAAACCCACCTATTTTATTAAAGCAATTTAAAATTTATTGACAAGATATAATAATGTTATATTTATTCCCTGTAGCTACTTTAAAGGTCCGATCTCACTACTACTCAATAATAATAATAATAATAATAATAATAATAAAAACGTATATTATTCACCTTACAAAAAACAATAAAGTAACATGATAAGTTAAGTAAATGTTTGCATTTCAGACTCTTGCAACTTGCAACAAGCAACCTCTGTTTTTTCTTTATTGAAAAAAAGAAAGTCTTGAAATATATATAAAACAGAAAAAAAAGAAGCTTGAACATAAAAATTACCTATATTTAGTATGACAAGAAAATATTTAAAACTACCCAAAATATAAAAATACGTGCATAAATTTTTCCATTTTACTCTTAACTTACTGTGTTGTAATTTTTGTCTAGAAAAATGCATTATATAGGCACTGTGTCACATGAATATTATAATAAGACAGGGAAAATGCTAAAACGTCAAAACGTTGCCGAATTATCACGGCTAAAAAAACCCGATTTGGTAAAAGATATGCACACATTCGGATTTTCCAGAGTCTCCTGAATAATTTCAGATCGATTTCAAGAAGTTCTGAGCTATTTTAGGCATTTTATCAATGAAAATAAGAAGCAAGTCCGAGCCGATTTATCCACGTTGACGCCATGTTGTCAAAACCACCGTAAAAATCGGCATTAAAATCGCGCGTAGGCGTCAAAATCGACCATTTTCAGACGATGATTTTGGTTATAAAAAAAGGTTTTTACCTTATGATTTGTACATGAAAAAATAGCATAAAGCTTTAGGAACAGTTTAACATCAATTCTGGACCGATTTCAATCGATTTTAGTTGTTAAATTAAATTAGATTATAAAAAGGGTCTTTTTTGGCGGCTATGGTTGGCTTCGATAGTAGTAGCTCTTGTGTGGGTAGATTTTTAGCGATTTTTCGTGCTTGGGACTTTTTTGAAATAAAAAACTTTTAGGGTACTTGTAAAAATAGCGAAAAAATTAAATTTTAGTATGTTATAGTAAAATTAATGGCGCATCTGCCCGATTAGTTTTGGTTTTTCTATCACATACCGGATGTGCACAATTAATTTCCAAAGTCAAAAAATGTTAAAAAATTCATAACTCAAAAAAGGTTTTACTTAAAAGTACGGTTGAAATTGCAAAAAATTCTTCTTATTACACGCTACAAACCGTCTATAAGCCATTTGACTCTAAGTGGTACCAATAAAAAGTTATTAGGGCTGGAAAAAAAAAGTGTGAGAAAGGGTATTTTCAACTGAGTACTGCTCACCGTGTATAAATGATAACGCTAAACTTAATACGCCGTTTTATTCAAAGAAAGCGCAGGTTTAATTAATCTAAGTGAATTTTTTTTAAATTTTGCACCGTAAAAATTTAACACAGAAAAAACTAAAAAAAATCAATTTTTAGGGTTTTTTTAATTTTTTTCCAAAAAAAAAACATTTTTTTCAAAGAAAGTCCTTATTAAAAATTGTAGTCCTCGATGAGGCACACATATCTTCTGTAAGTCACTATTTCCGGAAAGATACCGTAAAACCGTCAGAAGGGCTAGAATATCACACATGTCTGAAACTTTGAGTATTAAAAAAAATACTTTCCATATGCTGAGAACAACCAAAAAGTATACAGTCAATCTAGAGATGCGGTCTAATCGACCCGTTAAATTTCATAAAATTCAAAGAACCGTTACAACCTGTATCGAAGCACGCGGAAAAAATGGAACAAAAAATTTTTTTTTCAGTTCTAAGGCTTCCCCCTCCCAAATAAAAAAAACAAATGAAAAATTGTAGTTGACAAAGTTGTAGCCTCATATATCCAGATTGTGAAAAGGTAAAAATAACTTCTACCTTAATTAGAAAAAAAGTTATAGGCACTTTTATCCGACGAGTCTCGAGGCCGTGCGAAAACTCCCAAAAAGAAGCGGCCCTCTATAAGAGCTACGCTATTATAATAAATATGAAGGTGAGCAAAATTTGATAATTTTAAAAAGTTACAATGAAGAATGTAGTTTTCCTCTTAAATCACAGTTGAAATATGATGAAACAAGGGAGTCACACAGTTCCTGCTTAATGTGCTAATCCAGGTACCTGTGAGAATAAATTGATTCTAAGAAGCTGTAAGATTTTTTAAGTACACTTGATATATGACTGGAAAATCTTAATTGTGAGTCTAGAGTTAAACCTAAGCTAAGTACTTGATTGTCAATGCATATAAAAATTGTGTATTTATGTTATTTTTATTTCCAATTTTATTACCAGCATTTATCATATTAATAGCTACTTGATATTCACAAAACAAAAACGATTAATATATTTCGGTGTCGTCTGCATAAAGATGGTACTTACAGTTTTTAATATATTAAGAAAAATAAGATGTATAGATACTAAATAAAAATGGTCTTAATATGCGACAAAGCATTAAAAAAAAAACATACAACATTAAAAAAAAAACATAAAAATCAAAGTTCTCTTTTTTTTTCTTTCTCTCCATTAGTACAGTAATTCAAATATAGTAATCAAATTTGTGTCGAAAAATTACTTACACACTTTTTTTTCCGGAAATCATTAAAAGAGCATACAAAAAGCTTAACTCTGTAGGCCGGAGGTATACAACTCTATGTCCAATTTTTGGCCAAAATTGAGTTAAGCACATAGTTTTATGGCATTTTTTGTACTTTATTTAGAGTCATAAGACACTATCGTTTATTTTTTATATTAACCCAATTCCATAGAAACCTTTAACACCATGTGACTTTTTTATACGAGGTAAAGAACACCAAAAGAA
This sequence comes from Anthonomus grandis grandis, assembly GCF_022605725.1. Taxonomy (NCBI): domain Eukaryota; kingdom Metazoa; phylum Arthropoda; class Insecta; order Coleoptera; family Curculionidae; genus Anthonomus; species Anthonomus grandis. Next base: position 13,180,698 of record NC_065558.1, read on the forward strand.
ATAATTTTGTATGCCTCAAACTTAATATCCAGAAGTGCATATTTTACTTCGGGGTAAACAACGCCAAGTCCAGTTGGTGTTAGGTTAGGTTATATTTAGACCCTGACCTGAACATAGAAAAATTGTATAAAAACTATTTGGAATGGTGTGAGGATAAAGGTCTTGAAAAGGGACTAGTTGCAAAGAAATGGGTCTACTATGATATTTTCAATAAAGATTTTAATTTGTCATTTAAGGCACCAGAAGTAGACACGTGTGATACTTGCGACCAATTTGTTGCAAAAATTAAGTCCACAACATCAGACTTAGAAAAAGCAGATATTTTGAAAATACAGTTTGATAATCATCAAAAAGAATCAACTACCCGATATGCGCTTAAACATGAGGATATCAAAATCTCAAGAAATAACCCAACACTTAAAGTTTTAACCGTTGACTTACAAAAGTGTCTACCGACGCCACTATTAACCTGTAGTACCAGCTTTTATAAAAGAAAGCTTTGGACCTTAAATTTTACTATTTATGACGCAACGACAGGACAAGCTCACAATATGGTGGGATGAAAGCAAAGCTGGTCGAGGGGGAAATGAGATTGCATCAGCTTTGATTAAGTGGATATCTTTAATTATTAAGGACAATAAGAAGAGATTGGAATGTTGTATCTTAAAACAGAATTTGATGGAAATTTTAAAATGGTCAACCTGAAGAGATATGTAAGGAGTCCAAACATTACTCTGCCAGATAAACTTAATGTGCTTAGCGAGACAGGAAAACCAATCACCGAGCAGAAGTATCAAGACTTATTAGCACTACTGCCATATACAAGTTCCTATTGTCACGATTTTTATACAAACCTGAGACATGGCAGCAGTAATCATGATTACCCTGAGAGTGATGAATGTGACGAAGAAATACTTAATGTATTATTTTTTATAACAAATAACTTAATAAAAAATAAGTTACAATTTAACAGCTTTTTTCTTTTCTAATTTGTGAATTTTATCACTTACTTCTCACAACATTCAACATTATGGTGTTAACTCCTTTCTTACTTTCATAATTTTTTTAGAGACATATAAAACCATGTCCATCAAAATCCTATTAATATTTTTTTTTAAATATTTTTTATTGTAAATGTATGTTTTCAATAAAAGCATCAATGATAATAAAAAAGAATATAATTAAAATATTTAGTGCTATTCTACCTCTAATAATGTATAATTTTTTTATTGTTTTGTTAATTACCACAACTTATTATATCGTGACATAGTGTTGTATACCTTCGGCCTACAGAACTTAAAATTGATGACTTCGACGCGTACCGGGTTTTTGAAAAAACTCAAAAGTTTTTTTCATTTATCTCGGGAATAGTAAGTTTTTGGAAAAATTTGTAAGTACAAAAAATGTCAGGGACATCATTTTCTACAACTCTTCTTATTGAGTCCACTTGCTGCGATGAAAATTACAAAAAGTAGATGGCACCAAAATACCCAAACAAGTGCTTTTTCGCTTTTTGGGATAGAAAAAAAGTATTTATTGCAACATGGTCAACGAAAAAGTTGTTCGTCTCAAAAAAACCTACAAAATTCATTAAAAAAAATGTCTTGGCCGATAAACCATTCCCTAGTTATAGCGTGTACAATTACGAGCATTTTGCTTTGTATGATGAAATCAAGTTTTTTCATACTCAAAATATTTAAAAATATTCTCCCATATTTACAATAAGAAAAAATATTTTCAATTGCAAAATTATAAATAATAATAATGAACAATAATAAGAAAATGTAAAATATTATATGATTATTTAAGAAAAGTTTAAGTTGCGCTTAACACTATTATGTGGTTATAATTACAGTGAAATTAACTGTCATTACTTAATAATTCATGTTTATTAATTAAAGTTGTTCGTAATTTTTACTTTTAAATTATTACTTTAGAAATTATTATGCTTGCTCACTTTGATAAGGTAACATAAGATTTTTTCATTTTATAATAAAGTACGAAAAAAATTGTTGTTTATTATTTCACACATTTACAATAGATGGAATTGTTTATTTACTTATTTGTTTATTCATTAAATACATTGGCGTGTAAATCACCCTTTTGCGATAATAATACATAGTAGTATATGAGTGCACAATATAATAATAATAATGTAAACACGGTGATGAACAGATGAACTGCGATATTCGTAAAAATAAAAAAAATCACAGACAAAAAGATCATTTTTGTTTATAAAAACCCTTTTGCAATAATAATACATAGAAGTACATAAGTGCATAATGTAATAATAATATAAAGAAAGTTGGAAATGTTAATAAAATTAAATCACCTTAGTCGGTGATATACATATTTATATGCAAGTATATTCGTAAAAATAAAAAAATAATAACAAAAAAGAAGATAATTATCATGTATAAATTCTTATATATGATATCTCCGACATTTTTTGTTCTTACAAATTTTTCCAAAAACTTACCATTCTCGAGATAAATGAAAGCCAAAAAACTGTTGAGTTTTTTCAAAAACCCGGTACGCGTCGAGGTCACAAATTTCAAGTTAACCTTTTTGAATGCTCTTTTAACGATTTCCGCAAAAAAAGTGTGTATGGACTTTTTCGTCAAAACGGCCTTTTTTTCCACAGATTTACTGCTCTACATCTATTATACTCTTCTACCAACCTTACGTTACTTTCTATATAGCTATAGCGTTTTTATTTTCATTCCTATATTTTTTTTATGTACTTAATATATTAATGCTTAGTTTGATTCTTAGCAAATTAATATGTAGTTATTTTAATACGTTTATATATATATATATATCAGCATTATATTTATATTCTTAAGAATCTTTTTTACCTTTTTGTATACTGCTTTTAATTTATTTCATATTATGTGTTTTTTGTTTGTATATAATTTGAATTAAAAAACAAACACAATTTATAATCTATGTTTTAAAGTTTAAGACACATAATAAATTTTGTCACATTTACTTTACCCATTTATCGAAAATCGACCATAAACCATACTTAAATTAGATTAATCCCTCTGATAACTTTCTCGTAGGGGCATGCCAGAAGCCCTTAAGAATGAATCTATGAGGGTATTAAATAATCTGACCCGTAAAGGGTTCAGTTTGAATTATGGCAAAAGTAAGACGTTAAAGGTAAAATTATAGGATTTCTTAGAGGGACGTTAACTGAATTCTGCCGATTTTCAAAACAATCTTTCGCTCCGTATGAAAAAGCAAACTCAATATCACCGTCTGGAATTTATATTTGATTAAACCAGCATTCGTTGCTTTTACGGAATCCATATATCGGGCTATAAATCATTTTGGATGGAGGAAAATCCACTTACAGTAATGGCCAGAAGGACCTAATTTGAGGAATGGATTAAAAAAAAAATTATAAAACTTCAAGGGAAAATACAGTCAAAATTGAAATTGGCAAGTTTGAATTAGAGAAATATAGAATGTGATGCGAATATTTAAAGGGATAAGACGAATCTGGCATACTTCAGACCTACATCAGCCCAAAGGGCTGAATTATTACCGTAAGTCGTTCTGACATAACAGGGGATTCGTCCAGGAAATACTATATCTTATTCATTTTAATGCAAGGTGTTGCCTTGGCTATTTAAATGTAACAATTCTGGCTGAAAAATGACTTGCTTGAAAATGTGTTATTTTATAAAAATATATGTAGGTGATTTAATCGCCAAATAGTATGTTAGCCTTTTTGTAAATCGACTTTCTTTCAGAAAAACCACCATTTTAAGATGGAAAATAGATTCCTTGAAAAACTTCATTATTTATTAAAAAAATCCATATACCTACATATTATACAAAGAAAGTCCTAAAAAGCGGTTAAACACGTGTTAAACACGTTAATATTTCAAAAATGTGTAAAATCACGAGTTAAAAAAAAATGTGGTTAAAAACTTTTATCCATCAGTAGAATAATTCGGAAAAGTGGTTTTCGAGAGAAAAAAATTAAATTTCACTTTTTTGAACCTTTTATGATAAAGAGATTTTCAAAAACGTCAACATTTTTTTGCTATCAAAATAAAATTTTAAAACAACTTTTATATATCGATCATTAAACCTATCTGTTTATTACAACATTACGTTATTGTACGTCGACCGGACATCGTACTTGTCCCACTTTGCAAAATTGCATAAACTGATAAATGTAACAATTACCTTAGCATATTAATTAATTATATCGATATACTGAATGGTTTTCATTTATAATCTAGTTATCTCATATATAAACTCTATATATGATGTAACTAGTGTGTTACTACGGTTACTAGTTATGGTGTAACTAATTACATGTGGTATTATCAATTTGAACTTAATTTCAACCCTTGATTTGTAACATGTAGTATTGTTCTCTGCTTCTTTGTTGTTCTTTTTATTAGTGAATATACAAGTGGATCTGATGATGCCTAGTATGGGCGAAACACGTGTAATCCTCTAACTTTAATTTAATAAATTTGAGACATGTGACTTGGAGTTTGTTTCATTACTATTTAATGTATTTCTTGGATATAATAGGTTCTATTACTTAATGTAAGCAATATGAAAAATATTATAATAAATATGAGATTTAATAATGGCAAAGTATTCTGAGCCTAAATTACTGATTACGAAACACTCTAAAGAAATTATTGATGAAAGGTTAAAAATGTGGACAAACCCTGGGCGAGCATCGATATAGGTACCTAGGACATATAGTCCTTATCCAATGGAGATGGTTCATCAAACATCAGATCATCCATATCCTATTAAAAACCCAGTATAACGGTTTTATCGATGAACTAACACCTTATGATTCGAAAATTCGGAGAAATGAAACTCAAGGCAATTTAACGGTCAGCAAATTTAACTACTTAGCTATGTACCAAAAGAGAATCTTTGAGATAAAATAAAACTAAAGTGAGTCTCGGTACAGACTCTTGAGAACTCCACATTTCAGGATCATACTCTCCGACAAAGTCCCACAGACCACAACCATTTAAATGCGACTTCACATAATTAAATACATGGACGAAGAAAACGAACTCTTAAACAATTATTAACACTACATGGTGGTGCAAATTCAGTTTTAACCCTTAGAAAAATATTTTTTATTAAATTTAAACTAATTAAGAAAAAATAATTACATGTATCTAAAAAATATATCAATAAGGAATAATTTTAGTTATGATTTTATTAATTATACAAAAACTATTGGATGTATATACTAAACTTTTGTTCGAACTACGTTCTGGATCAGCTTGGATCATCAATATAAATATTAAACGGGTTAGTAAAGATGACAGAAAACATCTAAACTATAATTGGTTATATTTTAAATATAGTTGCTATAACTGTACTAAAATCATTGGAAGCAAATTGAAGTAAAATTCAAGCGAAATCAGCCACTAATCACTCAAATTTAAACGTCACTTATAATTATTAACTCAATATTCTTGATTTTTTTAAAATAAGGCTTTGTTTAGATGGACCTTTTTGCAAACATCATCTGAGAATTGTCTAGAATGGTATAAAATAGAAACGTGTTTTCAAGCCAATCACAATAAAAATAAGCGATGATATAAGAGTAATTGGAAATGTAGTAGTATAAATAAATATCCAATAATAGCCCCTAAATAGTAATGTTTTAACATCAAAATAACATGTTACATATTTATATGTTGCTTATGAGAAAAAATATGGCAGCCGAAATATGATCTATTCTATTATATTAATTTATTAAATTTTGAAAATTTGGATTTCTGTGTTAGATTTCTGTGATTTATCCGATGAAGTGTCATACGATCAGTGGTCATATACAGAAATAAGACTTAAACATTTATCAATTAAAACGTACACAAGTGTTTCGAAAGAAAAGTCCTGCGCTGACTAAGCCTATCAGGAACCAGAATTAGATGAGCTCTATATGTACATCTACAACCAGACTCTTAAGTGTTCAAAATAGTCTGGGAACAAAATCCAAAAGAGCAGAGATGTATGGGAAGATCACGTAAGAGATGAAGAGTCAACGTTGCAGATTTAAGAGCGACAAGAATAGAATCCAATGCTGCATTGATGCAAGATATAGAAATATGGAGAATGATCGTGCAATCAGCAGAACCACCAAGGATTGTAGAGCTACAAATAATTATGATGATGATGAATAAAATTTTTCCATAAAACATCGGCTATACACATCACATTTAAATATCAGTATTAACCGTTTTATCGATCGACCAATCTCTTATGATTCTAAGATACGAGGCAATGAAAGTTTTCAAGGAAATTGAATCCTATTGACGCCATAAAATGGCAGTATCGTTTAAATTGAACTACTTGGCTATGTAGAAAAAGAGAACCCAGGACAATTACGTAAAAAAAAACGTAGATCCCTGTATTAATTTATGAGGAACTGCAGATATAGGATCCTACTCTTGGACAAAGTCGCACAAATCACAAAAATATTATGAATACAACTAATTAAATACATCGACGAAGAACATGAATTTTTAAACAAAATATTGTCAATATTATTAATAGGTAAATAAATTAATGGGAAAATAGTTATTGATAATAGTACTGGTGATAAATAAACTACTGATAAATATATTACGAGTATTGTCATGATATAATTATATCCAGTGTCAAAAAATGTCATAAATGTAAATTTCGTAAAGTAGAATAATTTCCTAAAGAAAACCTTTTCGCATATAACTGACAAGCTTTGGAGGCATTTTGTTGGTACTCCCTACATGAACACTATTGTTTTATAAAAGTGGTCTACTTTTTCTTCCAAATATATCAGAAACTTTTTTACGTACATACTTTAAAGGACTAAAATTAATACGTACTTTAAAGGAATGATATCATTGATCTCACCGAAACTTTTACTGAATACCTAAAGTCCTAAGCTAAATCCTAAATCTTTACTTTCTTGACCTTTCTAATCGTTAGGGGTTATCTCCTGAATCCTAAATAACACTAATCTTACTTTAGGTTTTAGTTTTGAGAAAGCAGAAAAGTAAAGAAGAATTTATGGCAAAGTAGAATTAATTAAAGTTAAGTTATTATTTATTCCGAAGAGGGTAAAGACTAAATCTAAAAAGTTATTAGGTGGAGAAAAAATGTATATGTATATTAGCCTAAAGTATTAGAATCATTTAAATTAAATTAAATAATGAATATCTAAAATAAAAATAGATAATCAAAATATAAAAAAAACAAGAAACAAAATAGTACACGTAAGAGAAGGTGTTCAGAAGTAAGAAATACATTGATAATTATTACAGATCTCAGGCCAATGGAGAGAATATGAAAAGACTGAATATAATTATGTAGGAATAAAGTAAACCAGAAACAAGAGAAGTGTAATTAATATTAAACAAATGCCATATTAAACCAATACAATTATAATACAATATATAATATATACCAAAGAACAGTTTGCGATATTTTGATGTAGACGTCAGTTCAGTGGATAAAATACTAAAAAAGCAATAGGTTAGAAGAAAAGATAGACTCTATAAACATGAAAATAAAAAAACATCGAGATAAAAAGGGAGCATATTTAAAAGCACGGAACTTAATTAAAACAACAACAGTAATTGCATAAATAAAACTAATTGTACACGAAATAAGTAAAGAAGTATTTAGTAAGTTGATGAAAAGAACAGTGGGAATATAAATTAAAATTTTAAAAAACAAAAAATCAGAGCCAAACATAAAAAATAAAACTTAAAATTGTAAAATAATTTAGGACAAAGCAAGAGTTAAATAAAAACTAAAAAAGGATAGGGAAATATGAAGCAAAATTAAATATTAAAATTACTATATTACTATATTAAAATTAAAGATTTTAGCTGTAAGAATAAGAGTAAAATTAAAAATATTATGTAATTTATTATCATATATTTAATGATAATTGCTATATATTTTAGACCATTAAACATAATATAAAAAAAATACAATTACTAAAAAGAAGCATGGCATACCAGGAAAAGCAAAAATAACCGGAACAAGATAATAATATTAAGAAACAAAAAAAATTAACTAAAACATTAAGGAAAACAAAATATAAGTCACATGAAATTATACTTCAGTACTACGGAACACTGGATAACACTAAAGAAACTAAATATGAAATACATTTTTTCTTTATAATTACTATAAATTTTAGGCAGAAAAAACCAAGAGTAACAACATGAAAGGATGAACAGGGTAAAAGATATAAAAATTAGAACAAGGAAAGTGTAAAATCATATATAAAAAAAGACTACAGCTAAATGATAGCTGATAACAATCAAAATAGAAAAAATACTAAAAACATTTTAAAGCAAATAAAAACCCAGCAATTTAGACAGAATACTAAATAATCCTTTTAAATTGTAATTACTTATGTAAAAAAATTTTTTTTGTTAAAAAGTAGTATCTTCCCTACTACTTCTTAAAGCTGATTGTAATACCCATAAACTTGCAATCCCGTTGACCCATATAAATCCGGATAAAGCAATATTAAATAAATTCCGAGCAAATTCCTACGAACCACATACTCGACATACTCGAGCAGGAAATTCCTGCTAAAACGTCGTATAATATAATACAAAAATGCACTGACCAAGCTGTATTAAAATATTTAAAAAAATGCAAAATATGCATTTTAAATATTTTAATTTAATTTAGTATTCACGTTTAATATCAATTCCACCTGCTTGTAATTCAAAATATTTATTTTCCATAACGTTTAATCGCTATTGTAAATCCCATGTAACCAGATTTATTAGATTCAATTGACGGCGATTTAATTAGTAATTTATTTAGAATCCGAACTAGCTGTTATATACCGTTATTTAATTTAAAATATGTTGCTATGAGAATTATACAGGTTTAATTAAGCAAATATAAAATAACAAATATAGGTAATATAGAAATATTGAAACGGAGTTAGTTATAAAGATAATAATGGTTAATAATAATTTATTAAATAAAGTGTGACTAGTCCAAACTAATAAATCTTGATAAAGGGAATTAATAAGAAAATATCAAAAAGAGTTTTTTGATTCAAAGTATGTTGTTAAAGAAAAATTGATATTTGTAAAATTATCTTTAAACGTACTTTAAAAATATTCCCTGTTTTTTCTTGTCAATTTAAACTTAAACAAACCTTTAGCAGTAATTTCTTCTAATGGATTTAAAGAAGCTTGAAAAGTACTTTATTATTTTTAAAAAATCGAATCTTTTTGAAATTGTTTATTCTCGTTAATTTCCTCAATATCAGAATTTTACTTACTATTATACTAGGCCTAATTTGTAATACTTAAAAAAAAAAGAGGTTACAGGTGAAAAAAAAATACAAAAAATTACACAATAAATTTGAACATTGATATCCTTATATTTTTTGATTTTCAGTAATTTTTATTAAATTATTTTCTTTTAGTGCATATAAAATCAGAAGTTTAAATGTAATTGAATTTCTTAAGCTAAAATTGTCACTATTATATTTTTGACCTTGTCTTTATTTCTTCTAGTTATGGAACATTGCTCTATTAGCCAATGACTGAAAACCTAAGATCCTGCTTTTGATTGAGATTCACGTTACAACTAAATTTTTAAAACATTTTTGGATACAGAATTAAACAACGTATTAGTAACAACAGTAAAACAGGAGGAGTGATAGTATTGGTAAGTTCTGAGGTACGTTATAAAATTAAAAATGTTTTCTCTGCTAATAATTGTCTGCTTAAATTCTTTAAAATTTTCTGTATGAGATGTAAAATGTTTGTGCTTTGTGCTTTATTATTTACCTAAAAAAGAAGAAGTCAATTTTTTGGCTTTTTTTGAGTATTTGCATAAAGTTAGCAATTTTAGTGGAATCATAATTACTGTTAAAAATTTTAATGTTGATCTTCGTATAAATATGTTTTATGGTAACAAAATAAAAAACTAAAATTTACACCAATCGGTTTACACAGATTTAAAAAACACCTATCAAAATAATTTCTGCGAGCCAGAATCAATTTTATAGTCACTTATGAAAGACATCTAGCGCACAGGTAGGGCCACTTAATTTTCTCTATTTCTCTTAATCAAAAAATAAGCAAACTATTGGAACTATCAAACATCAATGATCGGTTAAAAACTAAAATCGCATTAATGACAAAAAAAACTTCTTGCTATTGATTGGAACAAGAATAACTCCGACACTTGATAACTGATCATTGATCACTGATATTGAAATTATTTTAGATCAAATAAATCCTAAAGTTCCAATTATCCAGAATAAAAATGTGTATACAAAATCAATAACGTCTGACATTAAGCAAATTATGCGAGAAAGGGATACTTTATATAAAAAGAAATAAAATTAGATAAAAACGACGGTGCCTGAAAAACTGGAGTATTAAACTAAAACAAATATTATTGTTAATAAGGAAAAATGTTATGCAGAATGCATAGATAAAGCAATCACAAATAAATATGAAAGAAAAATCTTAAATTTCTACTTTTAGGTAAAAAGTAGGTATATTTTATCCAATCAAATTATTTTTAATGGGAAGTCAGTCAGCAATTAAGCAATAATTGCACAGGATCTTAATACATATTTTACAAAAAGGACAAACTATTGTTACCAACATTCTATTAAATTATTGACTAAAAGTAGCGTCCTTAGATGGAGTTATCAGGTTTAGGACCAAGAAATCAAAAACTTCCTTTTTTGAAAAGGTGCCGACGTTTCGACGTTTATTTACATCTTTTTCAAGGCTGTAATTATGAAACAGAACAAACCTCTAGTAATTTTTTTTTAAGCACGTAACTGAAAATTAATTTTAAAATATCAAAATTATAGACATAAATTGTTTTTCCTTTATATTAAAAAAAATTAAAATGGATAAAAATAAGAAATAAATGAAATAGAATACAACAAACTAACAAAATTATAAAATCTTTAGTTTATCAATTTTGTAGATATTGTGATTTTAATGTTCTATTTTATTTTATTTATTTATTATTTTTGTCTATTTTTATTGCCTCTAAATTAAGTAAAAAACAATTTATGTCTATAATTTTAATATTTTAAAATTAATATTCAATTACGTGCATAAAAAAATACTAGAGGTTTACCTAAATAAGTTTAATAAAGAATACCAGCCCCTGAACCTAGTAAACTATTAGTTTAATCAAGTATCAATGAAATAAATTAAAGATATGCTTAAAAATTTAAAAGATACTAGAGATGAAGGAAATTGCATATCTAAGCAAGTTTTATGTGATGTATCTTGTGCTGTCGGAGATCGTGTCTTAAATGTTGTTAACACTTATTTAAAAATAAAGTCTTTCAGGAATCTTAAAAACTGCCTACTGCTGTTACTATTCCTAAAGTACCATATATCATCAACCATAGTGAATTTTGACCAATTATTACATTACCTGTCTATGGAAAGTTCCTTAAAATCTGTATAAAAGAGCATTTCTAAATTACTATGATGAAAATTCTATAATTATTAAAAATCAGTCCAGTTTTTGTGAGCATGTTAGTCTATTGTCGTTAATCTGTTTAATATATTTTTTCGGATCTATTGACAATAAAAAATACGTGTTAGCCTACTCTAAGATTTTAAACGAGCATTTGAAACTATAGGCAGAGAAATTCTACTTAATAAATTAAAACCAATAGAAGTGATGTCATGAACTGGTTTGAATCTTATTTGTGTTATAGAGTTCAACGTGTAAAATATGTAAATAGTTTCTCTAAAGTTCTTAATGTTGTATTTGGTGTTCCCCAGGGAACAGTTTTAAGTCCATTATTATTCTTATTATACGTCTATAAATGATATGGTAAAAGTTATAAAAAGATGTAAAACTGTGAAAGTTGCAGATGATATAATGATTTTTATAATGGAAAAAATATTGATTAAATGGTAACTGATACGAATATTATTGACTTAATCAACATATTCAGTTGGCTTTGTAGCATTAACTAATGTTTAAATATAAGTACATCTAAATTTTATACCTTTAGCATAAATTTTGGATGCAAATTTAAATTTTCTGGCACATGCAGATTAGGATACGAAAAAAATTTATAAAAAAGTTTCGTTTATTAATAGAGTTGGGAAAAACTTGTCAATGCATAGAAAACTCATGCTATGTACAAAAACATTGCTCTTCCCCATTTGCAGTTTTTTTCCACAATATTGTTTAATCTACCTCAATCCAAAGTGAAACAGTTTGAGGTAGTTCAGAATAGAGCAATAAAACTGAGCATTAAATGTAATCGATACACTCCTGTTATTTTTATGTTAAGTGTTTTAGGTATATTGTCTACGAAATAAAGAATTATATTTATTGTGTATTTTTAAATTAAAATAACGTCTATTACCCACCTACACCTATAATAAAAATAAGAGTGTTCGGAGACGTTCACAATTACTGTTATATAACACTAGAAACAGTACCAACTTTATCCTTGATATTTTGATGTAACATAGTTAGACGCTAAATTTTTTACTGAATTGAAGCAGCCACTTAAAATCAAGGATAATTTAAACCAGTTTAGGAGGTTATTAAGAAAATTTATCAGTATGTAAATGCCTCATTTTATTTTTTGCATTTAACCTTTTATTCTTAGTTTTCGTTGCTTTATTTTAATATATTCTCTTTTAGTCACTTATTATTTTAATTATTTTAAGGTTCATTTGTACATACATTATTTTAACATTTGATCATGAATTTTTCCTTTGTTAAGTTTTATTTGTATATTTATTTTATTTAAATTTTACAAGTTTAACACGTTCTTGTTTTATTGTTTGTTTTTTTTTATTATTATATATGAACACCATAGTCATTGTTTCATTTATTTATTTTTTACATTTTGTATAAGTACCTACGAGGATACACTTTTCTTAATTACAGTTTTTTCATGTCATATAATGTCAAACTTATTACCTTGGTTTTTTTTATTATAGAAATTTTGTTTTTATATGATTGCAGGTACAAAACCTGTATTCTATGGCATATATCGTCGAATTACTGCCAATACCAGATTAGTAATATTTTGCATTAATTGTACACTTACCCTGTTTTAGCTCTCTAGTTTTGAGCAAAATGAATAATTGCTCAAATAAGCCTACATCATTTACTACCCTTGGACCTATCCATTATCCAACACACTTATAGTGTGTTACTTACACTCATAGTGTAATTTTTTACACTATGAGAAATCTTAATATTATTTATACAAGATTATTCTTAAATATAACCTTAAAATATTAGGGTTCTTTCTTTAAATTCCTTTAAACTATTTTGCTATTTCTTTTTAAATTTAAATGACATTAATTTAGCTTAATTAGAGCAAATAAGACGTATTTTAAAAAATATATATAAACATCCAAAATACAATATTCTAGATAATATATCTTGGTATTTATTACTTTTCTTGTATTTTTTTAATTAATTTCTTGTCATTCTTTGAAGTTTCCTAATTTTCTTTAGGACAAATTAGGCTTATTTAAAAAAAAAAGATTTATCTTTTATTTAAAGGTTTCGATTTATTTTAACCATTAAATTCATAAGTAGAGATAATATAGAGAAATACACATTATTTTTTTATGATTTTTTTAAAATATGTATTTACCTAAAAACAAATAAAATGAAATTAAACATTTAATTTTTGCTCTTTTCCTATATTTTTATAACTTCTTTGACGTTTTTTTCTGTTTTATTATGCTTAACTTACTTTTATTGAAGAATTAATAGGCTAGCTTTAATCAGTCTTTAAACTAATGAATTATTCTGAAAAAAAATTAGATTAAAAAAAGTTCTTTTAATAATATTTTTGCTTAGGGTTTCCAGAACATTTATTAGAATTAATAATAATAATATATAATAATAAACGACTTTTATTTGCAAAAATTCATTACATAATATTTGTATTATAATATGTTTCTGAACCTATCAGTTGACGAAGTCTAGCCTAGGGCTATTCAAACTCAACCCTCTAACAGATTTCTTTAAATGCTAAATAATAAATAACACACATGTGCCAAATAATTATTCACTTGAAACGCACTTTAATTAATATAGTCTTAACTTATAGTTAACAGTAATTAAAGAAAAAAAATTCACAAAAAAGGAAATATAAAGGAACCTGAAACTGTTTCCATCATACACCTAACAAAAAATAAATAAAAAAACAATAACAAGAAATAGTCACTTTACTGAGAAAATTTTACGCTTCGGGCAGCAGGTGACAGACTAGCGGTGGGTCAAATTATAGTCCTGTACTTGCTTACTCATTATTATAGACTAACACAGATTTAAATTTTTTTGTTGTAAATACTTTCATATAATCGGGCAAAGAATTATAAAGATGAACAGAGGTATACAAAGAACTTTTTTGAAAAAATGCTGTTTTATGTTTAGGAATCACGAACTTTGTTTTATTTCTAGTGTACACTGTCATTCGTCTTGATTTTTTCTATGAAGCACGTTGAAATATATTTGCGTTTATTTATAAATTCATGAAAAAAGATTCCAAGATGTAATAGCCTTCGATTTGTCATATTTAACTAGTTTCATTAATTTTATAAGATATGCTATCATATTTTTCAATTGTGAATATTAAACGGCAATACATATTTTGGATTTTTTGTATTCGAAACTTGTCACACTGTCTGAGGCGCGGGCCATAAACTATGTCTGCATAATTAAAGTGAGACAAAACAAGGGTTTCACATAGCTTTCTTTTTAATTCGACGCTTAAAATTTGACGATTATTATATGATTGTTTTAATGAAATATATGTTTTTGAGTAAGGTTTTTAATATGGCTTTCAAAATTTAATTCAGTATCTATTACTACCCCTAAATTACGTGTTTCTTTGCAGAATTCAAGCTTTTCACCATTTATTTTTATATTACTAACAACTGAAAATATATTTTTACTTTTTTTTCGACCAAAAAACATAAGCTTAGACTTTGATGAATTAAGTTTTAAAGAATGTTCCTGTGAAATGTTTGTTATTATTTGTAGATCCCTATTTATGTTTTCTATTGTTTGGTTATGATTTTTAATATTAAAATGACAATAAAGCTGAGTGTCGTCAGCGAACGCTTGAACTTTACAACACTGAGGAGATCTTAAGACGTCAGCAGTGTAAATGATAAATAAAAGTGGACCCAATATTGACCCCTGTGGCACTCCGGATGACACTCTATACTCCTCTGAATACTCTTTAACTCGCTGTGTTCTGTTTGAAATGTATGCTGTCATAAGAGCCAGAGCGTCAGCACTGAATCCATAATATTTTAGCTTGGCGATTAGAACTTCGTGATTAATCGTATCGAAGGCCTTTGAGTAGTCCAAAAGTATTAGAACGCTCTCTAAACCTTCATCATAAGCTTGAAAAATATCATGTGTAACAACTGCCAAACTCATATACCCAACTATCTATTTTTCTCAATTTTATCTTAAAATTAAAATAAATATATAAAGTAATTTTTTGTTCCCATTAAACTCTTACAGGACCCTATCTAAGAAATTTAAGGAAACTATCTAAGAAATTTAATACACTCAAATAAAACTGCCCGACAGTGATTTTATTAGGTCTAAAAACACGCCAAGAATGTTTGAATCTATGAATAATGCATTCCAGCTTGGAATTTAATTGACTTTTTAAGTTGCCGAGGAATTCATATTCTTAATAAAGACAATTTTAGATTTGCTCCATCACGGAATGGGATGTACTTCCTACTTTACAAACTTTAGAAAGTCGTGGATTGAATCGTGAAAATATTATTATTTTCAAAGTTGACTGGGAGAAATTATAGAGAATTTTATTTTTTTACTTACATTCATCGTGATCCTTGGCGGTGACGGTGAGAACGGTGTGTTGAATGTCTTCATTTTCGTCCACTTCTGCTTCGTATAGCGCTTTATCGAAATATGGCGGGTTGTCATTCTTGTCAGCGATACCAATACGGATGAACTTAGTTACTAGAATAAAAAATATATATTTTAAAATCTAAAATATTATTCTAATTATTTGTTTTGTTTTTAAAATCTTTCAGTATCTTTTGTTATTTTTGTCTATTAAAATCATATCGCAGTGTCCTTATAAATTCTAAAAAAATTTAAATAGAACTTTTTACAAATATGTGGATAATTAGTTTATTTGCACTTAAATTGTTGCTGGAATCAAACTAAATATAAGATAATGGAAGAAAAAGGTATATTTATATTTTAATTTAAAAAAATATTATATAAACATTATTTAAAAAATTAACAGATAATTATGCAGGAACATATTTGTATAAAGAAGAAGAATTTAAAATTATGTGATACATATTACACACTAAAGAAACTATACTTACTTAAATCAAAATTTTAAAATTATATCGTTTCTTCCTAATTAACCCAAAAAACTAATTTATATATAAAAGCCATATTACCTATTTTTTTTATATATTAGGAATATAGCATTAGTGTTATTACCTATTTTTTTAAAAATGTAATTTAAGTAAATATTCTTAATTTTTTTATACAATATGCAAGTACGTATCTTACAATATTAAATAGAGTTCTAATGGTTTAGTCTCCTGATGATCACCTCATTAAATACGAGCCGTCAAAAAAAATATAAATACATGTTTGTCTAGGACTATTTAACTTTGGGCCTAATTAAGCAACTACACACAACCAAACTTATATGGAACTACTCAGTATCGATATGACATATTTTACCGGTTCACTTGGAATTGAGTTTATAATTTCTTTATTTAATTCATATTTTAATAAAAATGCCGTACATGGGATTATAAGTCCAGAGGTAAAGATTTTTTATTATAACTTTATTGTTTAGAAATAGAAAATGTTTATAATAAAGCTATCATAAAAATATTAGATTAACCAGTAAAAAAAGAACGCAAAAATACACTCAAAAAAAACTATATACTTACATCCACATCACCAGTAAAAAAGCATTAAAATAAAACCAAACTTATGTTATAATTGAATGAGAAGACAAGCTAAAATTTGTCTAGGAAGTATTTATCACTGCTGTAGTAACCCTTTTCTAAAATCAATTTCCTAACTCGTATCCTTAATAATTTATAAGATATAATATATCTAAGTAACAGTGGAAGATAGCTAAATATCTTCTTACATGTTTTGGCTTAAAGACGTTGTAGATATTGGCAATTTTATAGTTAATAATAACGGGTGTATTTTACATTTATTCAGTGAATGATTATATATCAGGTGACGTAGGAAAAAGGAAGCACTTAATAACTTTTTAATATTTAAGATAAAGAAATGAAATTTGGTATATCGATCGAATAGTTATAAAAGCATATTTTAACATATTCTGTTATTATTCGTCACATCCGGGTTAAGAGGAAGTAACACTTACTTTTTTATTTTAAATGGGACAATGGGTATATTAACGTATTTAAATAGAAAATAAAATTTTGAGAATAATGGTACCGGATTTGCTACTTTATGTTTCATACTTTGCTAATGAGCAAAGTAAATGAAGAAAGCAAAGACTATGGACTGCAAATGAATGTGAAAAAAACTAAATTCACGTCGATTAGCAAAAGACCAAGCAAGATCGGACAAATCTACATAATCAACAAGTAGAAAAATACAAATACTTCCTTACCATTATCAACAAAGACAACGACTACTCCCAGCAAATAAGAAATAGAATAGAAAACATGACCCTGAGGAAAGAAAATATAAGAAGACTTTCGAAGCTTTTAGGCTTCTTTAAGCTAAAACTTTTATGCTTTCAAATATTGGGCATACCCGAGAATACGAAAAATTAGCTGGATAGAAAGAATCACAAATACTGTATGATAAGACGGATAAACAAAGAAAAAGCAAGTATCCGGACAATTAAAAAACGAAAATAAGAGTATTTGGGACATTTCATAAGGAGGTCAAAATTTCAGATTTTTTCAATTATCAGCTTGATACAGCTTGATCTGTGTAACTGACGAAATATTTTACCGTTTTTTGTACTTACTATATTTGGGTATGTACTATACTATACTACTTGTGTATTTAGCTACAAGCGTTACTCTCATTAGTGCTGCAATTAAATAGCCAATAATTTGAGTCACCTCCAAATGTTACAAGAGTATTTTAAGGTTTTTGTAAATTTCATTCTAGATAACAACTAATTGAAATTTTAATGAGTAAAAATTGTTTTTATATACACATACATATACATTCCTATTTAGGTTAATTTTTAAGCTAACTAACTTAAAAACCTCACAATTAATTTCTGACGAACATGTTTAGCGACCTATTAATACGATTGTGGTTGATTTTTGGCATCACAAAACTCAATATCCATAAAATCGTATAAACGCATTTAAATTAATCAAACTTGGGATATTTGATTATGGCCCAATTCCATTACGAAAACGAGCACAATTAGCCAAAAACGTGAATTAACTGCCAATAAAATCGAGACAGTTAGACTTTAAATTAAGGTTCTTTTAATTAAATGGCTCATTATGATTCGAACTAGTGGAAGTAAAATAATGAAATTCTTTAAAAGAAAAGAAACAATTTTTAAATAAACGTTGGTAAAGATGGTTCTTACAAATACCAACACGAACTTATGATAAATATTATTTCCGAATCTCAAAGAGCAACAAATTTAATTTAAGCTCTACTTTTAATATTGTTTCCTTTTTGCCATTATTACGACGAAAATGAGGACAATTTAATATTTTCAAGCGACAAAAGCTAAGAAATCCTTATTGATATTTTTATTTCTCTTTTTTGCATTGTTGCAGCATTTATGTATTTTTTTATTTTGAACTAAAAATACAAACGTAATTTAGATATGCTGTTAAAATTTAAATAAACATTACAATACAAACGGGCATACACGATTTATTTACAAAAAATACCCTCGGCTCTGGTGAACTGGTGAACTCTAGGGCTATGTACATTATTACATTAGGCTACGTAATGTAATTAAATTTATGTGGCTCTATTTATATTTGCTTATTGTTTTGTTTAGGCGATTGTTTTGAGAGTATAATTAATAACAGGATTCTAATTTAATTACTTCTTTTTGATTAAAATTAATAGTAAACAGAAACTGTCGGAAAAGCACTATATTTTGAAAAATATTGTTTACATGCGCTAGTTAATGATATATGAAAAAATTAGAACCTGCTTACCATACTTACTTATACACAAAGGCTGGTATTAATTGAGATACAGAGTTGTAAAATTTAAAATTAATTTTTGTTTGAAATTTAAAAAAAGGGCATTTATCAGGGTTGATATTAGATTTTTCTTAGGGTGAAAAAGCACAAGTTTAGCAATGATTAAAAAAATGCAAGAACTTAGGGAGGAATTATTCCTATGGTGGGACAAAGTGGGAATCAGTGAGATTCAATGCAAAGAGAAAAGTGCAACACTATTTCGTTCAGGACATCTTCTTTAATAAATTCGTGTATAAAATGTAAATGTTCTACACTAACATATTAAAGATCATCGGTGGGCTTTATGATCACATGTAGGAAATATTCAAAGCATAAGTCCTCAAACTAAATAGTAAATACACATTAAAGGTATTACAGACCTGTGCTCTCTAACAATATTAAACCTATGCTACTAACTAACGGTAATTAACAGAGACTGGTTTAACTTATATGCCATAAATCGTCTTCTTTAAAAAGGCTCCCCAGAGAAAACGGACATTTGTTAACTTTTAATTTGTTAATTTGTTATTTTTTAAGAGGAAACTTGAACAAAGATACTAGAAACGTGATAAAAAAAAGAAGGAGTTTAAAAGAAAAAAATGAAGGGAACGCCACACAGCTAAGAAAAATTAACAAAGAGGTATCCACAGCAATTCGAAACGATTTAAAGCTACATAATACCGAAGAAATAACCAAGGTAATAGAGGAGAACAACGGAATTAAATTACTGAGGAAAGCGTTATTCGAACTTAAAATACAAATATGTAAGGTTAGATAGTAAGACTGGACTAACCTTGACTAATAAACAAGATATTTTGAAAATTGTTAGAGAATTATACGTGAATTGCTACAAGAAAACCAGGGGTCAGAGGATATATGTACCAGATATTACACTAGAAGAAATTAACAACAGACCATAGTTACACCAAATTTATCGAGTATATTTACAAAAAAGCGATTGCAGTCATAAGACTCCACGAAGATACTCCTGACTTCAAAATAGAGCGAGGTGTACTAAAAGGCTATGTCATCTCTCCCAAAATATTTACCATTTTTTTGATTAGTGAATAATTTGTATGTGTAATAAAAACTTACTTGAGCAGCCTTTGGATAACTGAGCGACATCTTAAAATCTGATAACCAGTGTGTTCTGCCTATGTTAACATATGGACTCGAAATACTGACTCTAGCAAAGCAAACGCAAACAAAATATAATTGACACAGAGAAGCATGGAAAGATCTATGTTAGGTCTTTCTCTGGGAGTTAAGATTTCGAATAAAGAGCTGAGAAGAAGCAATGTGTGAGTTATAGATGCAATCGTAAGATTATCGAATCTCAAATAGAACTGGGCATGGCTAGAATAAGCGATGAAATAACAGAATAACAAATGAATTTTAAAAATAACTAAATAAAGAGACATAATATAGAGATAACATAATATAGAGGAAACTATCTGCGGCATAATTCGTTATTTATTAAATATACATAATACTGCAATATTGCTGTTATGTAAATCCTGTCTTGCTCTATAAAATTTACCATTTATAGTTTTATTTTTACTAACAATAATCAATTTTTAATTTATTTTTCATAAATTATTTTATTTTTGGGTCCAACTATCTGTTACAACATATAATTTTTATTAAATATGCCCATCTTAATTTGATATTTAATTTCTGCCATTATCATCGTCTAACTCATCAAAACGCAGAAAAATTATAATTTTAAAATTAACTAAAAAATATATTATTTATACATAAATATTAAGACAAAAATTGCTAATAATAAAAAATATAAAAGAGACATGCATTGGTTTCTTTAAGTTAATTGTATATTTTTATACCAAAAAAAATTAATAAGTTTATTTGTTTGTAGAGAGTAGTATACCATGTATATATAGAGAGTCATCGTGCGCAAGTTTCTTCATCTAAGCTCTCTTCGAATGATTTAAATAAGTTTTATTACTCTATTGCAAAAGTGCTACCTTCTCAGCTAAATCCTGGACCAAATCCCTTTGATTATCTGCAAGGTAAGAGGTACCTAATTCATTCTTCTTGCCGTTAGTAGATAAAAAACTCTTCAAAAATAAATATTCTTCAGGCAATGATCACATCTCGATCAGGATTCTTCTTCACCTTACCGACGTTGGGCTTCAAGCACTTACGTGTACCTTAAACGTCTATTTCGACAGAACCGAATTTCTCAACGCATCTTTTAGTATGCTTTGGTTATGCCTCTTTATAAAGAGAGAGAATAATACTTCAGCAAACTTTCATTCAACTTCTCTTTTTCCTTTCCTAGGTAACCTAATAGAGCAGCTTGTCAGAAAAGAATTCTTACATTCATCCCGGATCCTTTACATCATCAAAATTCTTTCCAGTTCTCAATTTGGCTTTCAAAGTAAAAAAGCAACATGTGATGCTATTTTCTGTCTCCTAGAAAATATTTATTTAAGTACAAATGAAAACCTGGTTTTAGCAGTAACTTTCTGTGACTTGTCGAAAGCATTTGATTATGTCCATCATCATGTACTGCTCTAAAAGCTTGAGGTTTATGAGTTTAGAGGTGTAGCTTTCGATTGTTTTAAGTCTTAGTTATGTGATCGTAGTTAGACAGTATCCTATGGAGGAAAAATCTCCGTGTTATTACATTAGAATAGTTGTGAAGTACCTAAGGACTCCATCCTTGGCCCCCTTCCTGTTTTTGATCTATATTAACGATCTTGCCTCTATTCAGATCAGAGGGAGTTTTAGGCTTTTTGCTGATGATATTTCAATCGAGTACTACATCAAATAATTAATATTCACTAACTTTTGATAAAAACTGGGTATAATAGTAATAAACAATCCTTACCATACCAAAAACTAATATGTTAAACATTAAATGTTATCTAACTAACTTCTCTCTAAACCATAATTAAATACTTCCCGCTGTAAGTGTTGCAAATTCCTGGGTCTTACAACTAATAATAATTTAAGATGTGAGGAAAATCTCAGGGTTTTTTCGGTAAAGTTGGCTTCTGGTTATTATGGATTGAAAGTACTTTCTGATCACTTAGAGCTACTTGCAATGAGATTTGTTTACTTGACCTTAGTTGAGTCTCGCATTGCTTATGGATTAGCGTTCTGTAGTTATTGTAGTACCACCATTTTTTTTTCAATTTTTATCTTACAGGAACGGATTCTAAGGCTCATGTTTCAAATGTTTTTTAGGTAGTCTTCTAAACCAATATATATCTCATAAAATATCTTAACTCTATCATGCTTGTATTTGCATGAAAGTGTTTGCCTAGTCTATAAAAAGCATTTTTATAGACTAAATGTTACAAGGCAAGTGAATAAAATTCGATCAATAATTTCTAGGAGTACTTTGGTAAAAAATTATTTTGTTTACTTTGCTGACAGAGCCTTTAATCATATTCCCTTAGGTCATCGAATACATACAAGGGGTTTAAAAGGGAAATAAAAGTATTGCTTTTGGGGAAAGCTTATTATGACGTTAGTGAATTTCTTAATGATGCTCTCTCTATATATATTTTTTTTTTATAGATTTGTAAATGACATTTGTTTACCTTACATATTTTTATAATAAAGCATTTTTAAACAACTGAGCTCTAAATTAACGTATCGTCAGTCTTTTTCAAAAACGTCAATCAAAATTGAATTAAATAACATAAAAAATACCATAATAGGAACTACCTCGATATGATCTTACCAAAAACAATACTGAACAACAACACGTTGGAGTCTTACCTTATTCTCATGTTTATTTAAAATTATAAAAGAAGAAGAAAAAAGAAAATAATAATAATATTTAAATGTGCAGTGTGAATCTGATACAAGACGTAACAAACAATAATGATAGTAATAAAAATCAACTAACAAGATCTATCTAAATATCATTTCGTTTTAACTATTTGATGACTTTTTCATAAAACTAGGTTTAGTCAATTCCACTCGCAATATACGAGAAAAGGAATAACAGATTCTGGGAACTATAAATATGAATAATCCCTAGCCAATATTTCCGTTCATTTTAGGTAGACAAATGTCAAACCTTATTCTATTTTTATAGTTTTGATTAGTTCTTTACTTTAAATATATCTGAGGTTAGTTCGAGGCAAAAATAGCTACAGTTTTGTAAAAAATAGTTTTTTGAACAATAAAGTTATAAGACTGTGAATTTGATAGATATTTAGATTGCAGATATGGCATATACAAAACCTATTATTGCTTTCTTCTTTTTCGCCTTTTTTAATTTCAGTTTTAAATTTAACTTCGGTTTTTGTATTCCTTCAATTGTTCTTTTATTCTCGTTTAATTACTATTTCTTAATTGATAATTAATAGAGCATATTTAAAAATATTTAAGACTGCTTTTATTCTTCAACTCAGTAACAAAATGTCTTATGAAAGTTGAAAGAATATTCTTAAAGCCTATTAAACAAAATGGAAATAATAAATATACATAATAATAAAAAAAAACGTTTGTACGAGTAGAGGAGAAAAAACAAACAATAATAGAAATATTGTATTAACAAGGCTGCAAAAATTTAAAAATTTTCAGTAAAGTCTATATAAAAATTCTTATTTAAAATTTTTCAAACTGTTTGGTTTGCAAACATAAATCACACTATTGACAAATCTACAGCAACATTTTTAAATTATCGGCGCAAATTAAGAAAAATTCAGCTAATAATTATGATATTTCAGCTTTTGTCACTCAAGAATATTAGATTTTCCTCATAACGATCAAAGAAAATATTTAAAGGGGAACTTAAAATTAAATTTGCTGCCCGTTTGTTTCTGTCACTACATCTCCATTTCAGTATTTGTTAGGATCATCTTCAAAGCAGTCATATTAAATTCCTTTCCAGTAATTCATTAAGAAATCTGCAATTTAACAAATATATCCCCAATTTTCGGTTCGTATTTATCGGTAGTTAATTCACGTTTTCGACTAATTGCGTCCGTTTTCGTAATTGAATTGGCAGAGAGACAAATGTCCCGAATTTGGCTCATATTGGTACGGTTAAGGATTGGGCACATATATAGGCGATCTGATGAATATTGGGTTTCGTGACACTAAAAACCGCCAAAACCGCCTTTGAAATATATAAATTTATTAGCGTAATACGATCGTGAGTATTTAATTGGGGGACCGGAAAGTGTGATTGTCAATAAATTGTCTACTCTTTGTGTATCTTAAAAGTATGCCAAATTTATATTAGGATTATTATGCATTGTTTATATTATGACTTCTTTTAATATACTTCAAGAATGATGGATGAGATTTTGGAACTGGTGGAAAGAAGGAGATTGGTTAAAAATAAAACAAGAGGAAACATAAACATAAAGAGAGAAATTAGGGCGAAAATAAAAACAGTTAAAAAAATTAAGAATGAAACTGGAAAAAATGTATGAAAATCGAAGAAAGTCAAGGCAAACTTAATAACTTTAATCTGCACAAAAAAGTAAAGGAAATAGCGGGAGATCAAAACGCTTTGGGTTTCGATGGAATTCCTGTTGAAATATTAAAGTTTATCGAAGGGAAGAAACTAAGGTGACTTATAAAATTGTTTAGTGTGACTTATGATACAGGCGTCATATCCATGGTATGTGATATGATAAATATGAAGTTTTTAATCCTCCCCAAAAGCTTAATGCTAGGAAATATAACGAGTTTCAATATCAACTTTCCTATTTTACTTGCATAATACTAAATTTGTAAATTTTCAACATATTTCATGTACAATGTCCTACAGCAATTTTCAACTGTTTGGAAAATATTAAGTGTTTTTCGTTTTATTGCAAAAATTAATTACAATACACCACTTGATTGATAATATTTGATTCTTGATTCATAAACCACTTGAACATATTTACGAACTGATATAGGATTAAAAAAAATATATAAAATTATATTTTTCACTCTGATCTAAGATGCTTGGCCTTGAAAATTATTGTCTGTCAGCAAAAGCTATTAGTGTCCTAGTCGTTCGATCACTAAAATAAAAGACAAACATGGTGTTGAGGTGAATGGGCGTGAGGAAATGCTCTGAGTAGATCTCATTATTATCTAACATGGCCATCATTTGTTCAGAAAAATCCGTTCTCTTCGGTGCATTCTTAGTAGATTTTCCTCTATCTCAAGCACAATATCCAATTTGGTATCATCACTGATTACATTCGCAGTTGCTTACATGTCCAAGCTTGCAAAACTGATTTTCTATGTTACTAATCGTCTTGGGATGTAGAAGAAAAATTGGGAAATGTTTCATGGAATAATATAAAATAGCAACTGCCCGTGTGTCAATTATCACTAGAATTATTATTTTGTGTGTTTCTGTTAAATAAACCATTTTTCTTTTAAGTTATGACCTTTCATTTGGAAGAAGTAGAAGAGTGATTCAAAATGTAGGATCAGAAGAAATCTCCGAAATAAACTCAGACGAACTGATGAGGGCAGTACATTAAAAAAAATGGAAAGAGCCCGGGCGAAGATCGGGTCACTAGTGAAATGCTTAAAATGGATGGAGAGACCATGCATGAAAGCGTTCTAGTGCTGCTCAATAGGTGCTTGTTGAAGGCGAGAATTCCAGATAAGTGGGATAAAGCAGAAGTTATCCTGTTGTATGAAAGGGGACCGTAATAACATTGAAAATTATTGCCCTATTGGCCTCCTATCTTACTTATGTAAGTTTTTAACCAAGATAATTACAAATAGACTTTCATTAAAGATGGATATATACCAACCAGTCAAACAAGCCGGATGATCACTTGTAATCACTGCGCACCCTAATTGAAAAATCTACAGAGTATAATGTTCCTCTACATCTTGCCTTCGTTGACTATCAGGAAGCTTTCGATTCAGTCGAGGCGTGGGCAGTTCTAGGAGCTATGGACAATGCAAGTATCGACTCCCGATATTCAAACCTTATTAAGTATATATACGAGCACGCATCATTACAAGTTAAAATCAATGAAGAAATAATGACCGATTATATCCGTATATCGAAAGTCGTTAAGAAACTGGTCTAGTAAAATGGAGAGGAAATAATATTGATGGCGTATACCTTGGCCACTTACAATTTGCAGACGATATAGTCATTATTAGCAACTCCGCCGAATAACTTAACATCATGCTTCAAGAACTACATCATGCATCATCACAAGCTGGACTTAACTAAAACCAAAGTAATGAGCTCTCAAAACATTGAAGTAAGAGTCGACAACAAAATATTAGAAAACGTTTTCGAGTATGTATATTTAGGACAAAAAATTGAGTTAGGGAAAGAGAATTAAGCTCTTGAAATCTCCAGAAGGGTAAGCCTCGACTGGGCAGCATTTTGTAAATTAGGATTTATACCATAATCTCAGGACCTCCCTATAAATTATAAAAGGAAAGGTTTTGATGCATGCATATTGCCACTCTCTACGTATGTTTTAGAAATAATGGCATTAACCAGTAAATCGACTAATAAACTCCAAGTAACACAGAGGCAAGGCAAGATCCAGATAGATGGAGTTACAGAATACTGTTTTGGCAACCAAGAGATACTAGGAGAAGTGTAAGAAGACCCCAAAGGCGGTGGCGAGATGACATTCAAGGGATCGCAGAAAAAAACTAGATCCAGAACAGAGAGACGTGGAGAAATTTAGAAGTGGCCTATATCCAGGAGTGGATTAGTACAGGCTGAGAAAGAAGAAAGATTCAGAACATGCTTTGTTTTTTGATAAGTGCACCTTTACACTTCATGTTCATGCTAATCCATAAAATTACTAATGCTGGTCTAAAGAAAATCCTCACCGGAAGGAAGAACAATATACCGAACCCTGAAAAGGTCAATGTTTAGGAAGGAATTGTTGGTGAATATATTATAGGTCCCTTTGTCTATCGATGGTAATTTGAATGGTGATAATTATTTAACACTGCTCCAAAATAATGTCGCGCTAACTTTGACAAACTTATATCCTGATTCAGCAAACCAACAAGTTCCAGCTAACATCATATGGTTTCAGCAAGATGAAGCACCACGCCATTATCAAATCAATGTCCGGCAGTACCTCAACTGAATATTTTTAAATCGGTGGTTAGGGAGACGAGAACTGATGAGATGGCCAACACACTCTCCTGATCTGACATCATTAGATTTAATTTAGCTTACTTAAAAAGACGAATAACGGTTGTGATTAATTCGGCGACTAGTTCGCCTGGGATGCTGAGTAATGTTAGAAGAAATTTGTGTTTAAGATTAGGACAAGCAGTATTAGGATCAACAGTATTACTTATTAATTTTTGAGTGTGTTGCAACGGATTTATGTAACCAAATAATTTTCTTTGTTTTTAATGTTAATTTTTGCAATAAATCGTAAAACACTTAATATCTCCGACACAATTAAAAATTGGATAGGAGGTTATACATGAAATGTATCTAAAAATTAAATAATATACAGCGTGTTGCATTTAAAATGAAAAACTTAATACATATATATTAGAAACATATTAATTTTTTATTGAAAAAAATAGCAGGTAAAAATAACAATCGATGTGTTCGAAATGGTCACTATTAATTTAATATCGGATTTATTCTATTTGGCTCACATATACTGTATATTTATTTCTGCTACTGTTTTATATACATAATTATATTTTTTAATGTATAAACTAGGTTTAGTATAGAATTATGCTTATTCTAATTATGTTTGTAAATTCTTTAAAGATTGACAAATTCCATATGTTATATTGTGTCAATTTAGGATAATTAAAAATTGAATTTGAAACCATGGTTTTTCTCTTTCTGTCACGAAGGGAAATTAAGAACCTTAACTGAGAAGACGTGCTCTCCTTTATTAGGAGAACGTGTCACCCTATTAGGGAAACTAAAGTGGCCAGCGGTTAAAACAGGGGTTGTAGGAAAGGGACTCTTAGGCCTACCCGCCGGACACTGTCCCTCCTAGCATTACTAATACTACTAATTAAAACTAATATTTTATGCTCGAAATTTTAATTGATCTGTAATGCATTTTTCTTTAGGTAATTGCGTCTTATTTCGAAATTAAATTGGCAAATAAACGGGCGAATTTTGACTGGTTTTAATACGGTTTGGGATCAATTGCATATAGAAACGATTTCTCGGGTATTGCGTTTCGTAATGGGTATTAAGGTTTTAATTTGTGATCTACGTTTTAATTTATTAATTTGTATAAAATATAGAAAGGGTTTTTAACTTTAATCAGCTTTATTTGCTGGAATAAAGTCCTCTTTAAAATAAAAAAAAACCTTGCAAACTGAAACCTCAGGTAAAACGGAACGCTGCCAAATCCGATTAGAGCATATAGGGGCAATAAAAATGCTTAAGGGTTGTTTTTCAAGGGAAAATACTCTACGCGAGGTTTACTGGTGGAAAACGCATATATGTGATTTTCAAGCACTTTTGTCGTTCTCCTATGAGTGGCCATTCATTGCTTGAAAATGCCCGATTATTTAAAACAAAAAGGAGATTTTATGAGTTTTTTATTACATATAAAGCCTAATGCACATCTTGAAATAATCTATTAATCGAGCATTTTCCTGTTAAATAAAATTTTAAGAAGAAATACCAAAAAATAGATTCATCTAAGCAGGTAAGTTTTGTTATTAAAATAAGGAAAAACATAAATTTTGCTACCCAAGAAAAATACATCGTATGTAAAGATAACAAAAGGGCTCTTAAGCTCAATTAGATAACCGAAATAATTTTAAAAAGTTTAGCACAATGCAGAAAACAGACAAGACAGGTTTTAATATATGGCTTAAGAATATATAAAAATCCTCTTAGTAATGTAATAAAATTGACAAAGACATCTTATTTCGAAAAAAATCAATTATCAAAGGAAAACGTTAGACCTGAAAATAATAAAGAAGGCAAAAATTATTAAGACGGGAACCATCAAAACAGCTGGGGATTAATTAATGATGGTTGATCGAGCTCTAAAAAAAGATGAAGAGATAAAAGATGTTTTCAATTTTTTTTTTGCAATTTAGATAAAAAAATTGCAAAAATAAAATATTTTAGAGCTTTATGTGCCCAGAATATATATAAAAAAAATTATAATTAATTTTTCTTCCAAAATTCGAGTTTATTCGTCAACATTATTTTCAAGAATGATATTAGTATCTCAATGCTTCTTTAACTTTTCAATGCTTTTCTGTAGAACAATTTATCTTTGTTTTCAAAATAGCATTTACTTCTTTATTGGAACTAAGTCTCTTATGTTTTTGAGGTATGGAAACATCTAGGAGTCACTTGGGGTTAGATCTGAATACGCTGTTTGATTAAGCAAATCGATATGCGATTTATTTAGTTTCACTCAATTTCCTAATTATTTTTATTAATTTCTGACATGGTGGCTGTTCTTGATAAAAGAGTACTTTTTTAAACTCAGTCAAACAGAGTAAGTACATAGTAAGTAAATAAATACCTAAGTCTAAAAAGTAGTAATAAGTAGCAAATAGGAATAAAATACAAAAATGCAATTTTTTCAATATTAGAGGCAAACATCATATTATACTTAAGGTTATTACCAGAAACTGAAAAGAAAAAAAAAAAAACAAACAAAAATCAAAAGCTTGCATAGATGGCATATTCCCAGTTATGATCAAAACATTCAGTAAGACTGTAAAGTGCTTCACTTTTAAGCAGTGATACAACCAATTTTATGAATCAAATCAAAGTTTTTGAAGGCTTTATATTAATTAAAAGATGGTTAGAGTCCCTAGTCAATTCACTTATTGGAGTGAGCATTGAAATATTGAAGTTTTGTCTAGTATTATAGTTAGATTTATCGCTCGTGAAATGCAATACGTATTTTTTTAGAAATTAAGCACGTTGTTTTCAATGTAACCAAATAACACAACATTAATACCTTTAAATCTCTAAATAAGGATATACAGGTCTTTCTACCTGATTTGCTGCATAAAAATAATTCAAACCATTCCATAGCAGCACCTCTGAAAAAGAGTTTACCGAGTAAGAGTTTATTTGTTTAAAAAAAAACATTAAATACAAATGTAAGAGAGAGAACCTGCCAGACTTTAAAGAATCTTAACAGACAATCAATCCATTATTCCCATAAGAGTATTTATTTTTAGCTGTATAAAGAACACTTTTAACCTGAGTAAGTAATACTTTTACAGAGTTCGGCGACCGGTTTCTGCTCCAGTAAACATCATCACCATCAGTATATTATCATGGGTGCCAATATATAAGATTTATTTTCTTAAGTAGACTCTTAATAAATAGTGGATCTCTCAAAGTATTGTTTTAAAATTTGCATAATAATAATTATTAAAGAAAAAAATAATCGTTAATTATTGATAGATTAATACCGTATCTTAAAAAAAAATTTAAGTTTTCGTCTATTTTATGTTTAAAACCTTGTTTAAATCAATATATAAATTAAACTTTATAAAACAAATACGTATATAGCTTGATCCCAAAATTAATCAATAAACACATAAATGCGTGTGATGTACATATTAATTATGCTTTCATGACTCTATTAAAAGCATACAATTTGCATTTTAAGCTAAAAATGCAAATTCGAAATGTAAATAAACTCCTGCCTAAATATTATGCATGACTTTGTTGGCTTTGAGGAAATAGATAAATTAATTAATATTTTCTGGTAGTATTTAATCGAACATCAGTTTTTATACTTCTTAGCACGTTTAAAAACTGGGTGGAGCAACAAAAATACTTATTGAGCATCCAATCTTTAGCATCTAATAAAGTTAATATTGTCAGCTGTTTTATACTAATCTGGATAGCTATTTAAATAATACTGCTTCTAAAAACTGTTTGAACTTCATACTTTATAATATGACAAAAGCTAGTGAGCATAAAATAAAACAAAAATAGGCATCAAAAATATACTTTAATGTCTTCTATTTATAAAACAAAAAGAACAATAAATTCCATTTTTAAAATAGTATTTGAACCACAAAACAAAAAAGAGTGAACATTAAACAAATTATTAATAAGACTTTCTTTTTTGTCCAATATGGACATTTTTTGCCTCTACAGGCGGAACTGTATATTTTAATCTAATTGCTAGGCCCAGAAGATGTTTGTACATATACATCTTAAAAAACTGTGGACAATTGCAGTACCATTCATCCAATCATATTTTTCTTTGGGAATTGTTACTCTCCAAGTGGCAAAAAAAATTCTTTGAATTCATCAAAAGTTTCCCAAGGTTTTTCAGCCCTGAACATCCAATACTTGACCTCCTGGTACTATATAGACATTGTTCTTCATGTCAGCATCTAACACCTTTATTTTTTTGTCTAATTTTGCCCATTGATATGCTTTTGTCCAATCAGGAAGTTTAATAAGCGGAGTAATTGAAAAGGACTCCTCTGTAGTTTTGCAGGACCATTCGTTAACCATCTCCGATGCGATAACCAGAAAACGAGACAAAGGAAATCTTTCGCATAATGTATTGCTATCTTTTATGGTTCTATTAAACGATTTCAGTGCGTTGTTTGCGGCTGGTGATCCTGGGGCAGCACCTAGGTACCAAATGCGATTTTGAGTAAACCACTCTTCTTTGAAGTATTTAATAAAATTAGTTTGGGTTTTCCATTTCCTCATAAAAAGCTGTGATGCGCTAGTAAAATATTCAGGAGAAGTAACGGACTGTAAAGCATCAATGTCTTGTAATATATTCTTTCGGGCGTTTTTGTCTGAGCAAATTTGTTCAACCCTGGTTTGCATTTTTGTTTTTGCATGTGCCCAACACATTCTTACAATGGGTCCAGGACCAAAGACTTGAATGCTCTTTGCGGCATCACAAACTAATACCGACGGTTGTAGAGAATGTCCGTATACAAACAAAACCTGTTCTTTTAAACTATTAAATAACATGGTAAAATCTTCCTGACGCTCGTTTGTCGAAACTCCTAGACATATCGGATGAAATTTTCTGTTTATCTGTAGTTCCTACAACTAATACCGGAAACCCTTGCCAAATCAACTTGTATGTCGCATCAGCATGGATAATATTTGCATGACGTTCTGCTAACCCCAGTAAATGTTTTGTAGACAATGCAAAGCAAAAGGACATTGGTTCATCCTCGAATATATAATAAGAAAGTACAAACACTTGGTGTATGTCCTCGGGAACTGCTGTATGATTTAATATGCATCGCTCTAGTTCTCCTAGACTCCCGAATTTTACTCCCTCCATCTTACAAAGACTTTTTAAAATAGCTTTAGGCTTCAAATGTAAATCAAATAGTGTTTTTATTTCTGTCTTAACTTCTTGACTTATTCCGTATTCAGAACGAATTCCAATCGACTCGTGGTTATGGGCAGCCTCTACACGATAGAGCAAAACAGCATTTGATGTAGCTTCAAACAGTAAATAAATTTGTGCCGCACACTGAGGGCCACGACGATAAAACCTTTTCTTTTCTTCTTCAGTCATATGTGTTATTAAAATAGACCAAGTATTTTCTGCACAAAGATCCACTGCTTACTCTCGCCATGCTTTTTTTTGGTTTCTAATTCTTCAATCTCCGAATCACTGTCCGAACGATATGAAGGAATTTCTATTTCATGCTCCATTTGAATATTGTCATCAGAACTATTCCCAGGTAAAACAGTATCGAGTTCCACGATTATTTAGTTAAATTTAAAACGAAGAAAACGGTGCATAAAACAACTGTTTATAATACTGAAATATTATATACACCATAACCAATAAACGTATATGGGAATCCCAAACGCAGTTAACTGTCGCTCCAGTATAAACGCACGTTGCCGGATTTTTTGTAATTTATTAACGAAAGCTGTTGCCGAATGCAAAATAAAAACTTTTAAAAAAAAAATTGATTATATAATATTTTAGTTAAAATGAATTTAAAAATTAGATGCTCTATTAGAGTTTT
Source organism: Anthonomus grandis grandis (assembly GCF_022605725.1). Lineage (NCBI taxonomy): Eukaryota > Metazoa > Arthropoda > Insecta > Coleoptera > Curculionidae > Anthonomus > Anthonomus grandis. Next base: position 13,213,877 of record NC_065558.1, read on the forward strand.
TGAAGTTTAGTTGGTATTTTGGTAAACTGGTTTTGAAAATTAGAAGCTCATTTCTGCTTTTGTTGGCAGATTAAAAATACAATGATGCCTTAAGTTTGTTCACCGATAAATTTATTTATTATACAGAAATATAAAAGTTGCCATGTTAGTTAAAATAGTTACCGCATTTCGTTGTACATCCATAATATTTGATGCTCATTTAAAAATTTCCCAATATTTTCTAGATCTTTTAATTATGAGAAAAATATGAAGTCCGTTTTTCAAAAACAATCAATGCCTCCAAGAAATGGGTTCCTAAAAAAAGTTTTTGTTCCGTTATTAAAATAATCAACAAAATATTTATTACGATAAATTAGATAGTATAAATTATAATAAACGAGATTATCTTTAATTTATTTTCAACATATTTACGATAAATTTTAATACACTTTTAATAGTTTTCCCTGGTATCCGTATGGCTTGAATTCGAAATAAAATCAAGAGTCGAGAATAAATATTTTTTTAATACGATTTTCACGGTTGCAGAGAAGTATTCAAAAGTCTAACAATTTGAACTTATCCGTGTTTATTTATTTTACACAGCTTTCTCTATGTCATTTTTATATCTCTCTATTTTAGTTAGATTATTTTAGTTAAAAGCTCCAATTTTATTAACCACCTTCTTATTAAAAATGTTTTGTCACGAATATTTTTATAATTTAAAAAAAAAGTTCTCACATTTGTTTTAATACCAGATCGACATCTGGTTCGCACGTTCCTAATAAAATAATGTCAGTTATCAATAATGTATTATCAACATTCTCAGTCAGGTTTTAAGGCTTTATAATAAAGTAGAAACTGAGAAAGATTTACGAAAAGTCGTTGAAAAAAGTCAAGAGACAAGCCAAAAGATAAAATTATTTAAACATCAAAAAATCCAGTAAAAACAATTTGGAATATATGTAATTTTCAAAACCAAAACCAACACATCTATTGACTTCAATGTGTTCTTCTATACCATAGCTGCGAATCTGGTAAAAGACGTACCTCAAGTCACCCCTGACCTCCTAAAATACCTCGATGGCTTTTGTGGTGCCACAGAATCCTTTTCTTTTAACGAGATAAGCTACAACTTGGTAAAGGAATATTATATTATGTAAAAGTTAAAAAAAAATTAAAATAACTTTACACTTATAGCCTCACAGTACCTACTAGAATCAATAAAAAGCTTATTCATTACTCTCTCAGAAAGTGGATAAATTTATGCTTTACTGAAGGAATCTTTCTCTGTCGATTGCTAGTCCGATTTATAAATCAGGGGATAAAGATGGTCCACAATTTCTAAAGTTTTTGTGAAGTCTATGGCAAATTAAATTGTTGCTTATTGTGAACAAATAGACATTTCTCAGACGGCAGTATGGTTTCTGGGTTGGAAGGGACACTACTCAGGCTGCTTTGAATCTGATCGAGGACGTTCTGGGTGCATTTGAAAAACTGGAATATTGTTCCGTCTTGTTTTGTGACCTCAGCAAGGCTTTTGACTGTGTGTCTGACTGATTGTAAGAATACATGATGTGTCGCCAGTTAGGACAATAAATAATATTGATGTGACAAAAATAAATCATGAGAAAAAGTTTAAATTGTTGGACTTTTAAAGATTTCTCTGCAACCCTAAGAAACCAAACAAAAAAATACCAGAAGATTAAAAAACTACTTAATGAAATATTACAATATTTCATATTTTTGGAATTAGAACAAAAACTTTTCTTTAGAAACACATTTTTTTGGAGATTCTAATTGCTTTTGAAAGATGGCCTTCGTCTTTTTGTCATAATTAAAATATCTAGAAAATATGAATTATTTTTTAAAGTTTTTCCTCAAAACCAAAAAGTCATGCATAATATTTAAGCGTGAGTTCATTTACGTTTCGAATTTGCATTTTTAGCTTAAAATGCAAATTGTATGCATTTAATAGAGTCATGAAAGCATAATTAATATGTATGTACATCACACGCGTTTATGTGTTATTTATTGATTAATTTTGGAAACAAGTTATGTACATATTTGTTTTGAAAAGTTTAATTTATATATTGATTTAAACGAGGTATTAAACATAAAACAAAAAACGAAAACTTATATATTTAGTTAAAATATTTTTTTAAAGATACGGTATTAATTTGTAAATATTTAACCATTATTTTTTGCGTTAATAATTATTGTCATGCTAATTGTAAAACGATGCTTTGAGAGATCCACTATTAAAAATCTACTGAAGAAAATAATTCTTATATATTGGCACCCATGATAATATACTGATGGTGATGATGTTTACTAGAGCAGAAACCGATTGCGGAACTCTGTAAAAGTATTACTTACTCAAAGTGTTCTTCATAAAGCTAGAAATAAATACTCCTATAAAATTAATTGATTGTCTCTTTGCAATTGATGTTTTTTTTCTAAACAGTTACACTTCTGATAACCTTAAGGTATCTGTTGTAAAACCTTTACTTAAAGGTGGTGAACTAAATGACCTTAGTCTAGCTAGTTATACACTTATCTTACTTTTATAATGTCTATCTAAGATCATGTTGTTTAAGCAAAAAATAATGACGTTCCTCGCTAAGCGCAGAATTTTACGCAAATGTCAAAAATTTCAATGGTATTATTCATAAGTTTGAATATTGGTGACGCAGCCGTAGATGTATTTTTATGTACTGTAATTTTTCCAAAGCATTTGATTACGTGAATCACAGAGTATTACTGGGTAAGCTCTTTTTCTGTGGTTTCAAAGGTGCTCCTATGGAATTATTTTTGTCTGGCAGAAGGAAAATTGTCAAGTCAATAGAGGTCATGAGTCTTTAAAGAACATTGTAGCAGAGGATTTACGTTAGATTCAAGTCCTGCAAGGCACAATCCTGAGTTCAGTAATTTTCATAATCCTTATAAATGACTACCTATATTGAAAGTTTAATTAAGTATGTTCTTTTTGCTTAGGCTGTTATGAGGTTGCTTGAGGAGGCCAAGCTGTGGTTTGCTTCAAACCAACTGCTCCTAAATAGGCAAACAACCCAGAAACCGGACATTCTCTTTAAGAAATTTAAGTGATGTAACCCTAATGTAAAACTTTTGAGTCTATCTGTGGAACCCGAGCTAAGGTGCAATGTCCATATTAATAATGTAGCTAAGAGACTTAGATCAAACATTTTTCTTATCAGAAATCTGAAGTGTTTTGTTCTCGGTGTGTGTTACGGTCTGCATACTCTACCCTTTTTCAGACCATTATGTCATTAGGGCGTTATTGATGTGGGTCTTTTGTGGATAGAACTTTTGACCATAAGCGAAGAGCAGTCAGAATAAAGAGCTAATATGAACTTTTAAATATTTAAAGGCAAAATTGAAGGCAAAAGAGGTCGTAGACGTATTTTATGGCATAAAAATAAGAGGCAATGGTTTTATACCAATACAACGTTGCTTTTCAGAAAGGTAGTTGTTAAGGTGCAAGTAGCGCTGGTGATTGCCAACGTTCGAAGATAACATGGTACTTGAAAAAGAAAAAGTCAGAATAACCTCAAGTATGGGATATAGGCATAATTGCAAACAGGCTTTTACCCACCATAAAAATAAATTATCAAAAATACACTCTGATAAATACCATCATCACATGAGGCAGGTAGAAGATCCTGTTACTACATTTTGAATACTGCTCAATTACCAGAGTCACTTTGACTTTATGGGAATCAAATGTTTTAACATAGTGCTAATGGAAATAAGACAGCTTTCAGTAAACGATTAAAAGAGTTTAAAGAAGTTTTATTATCTAACCCGATTCCCAATAATTTACATTTTGCCACTTTGGTATTCTAAAGAAAAGTTATTTTCCATCGGCCCAAACGTAACTGGCGCAGTCGGTAGGATTGTGAGACGGTTTATCGACGTAGAATACCCAAAAATGCGTCCATTCAAGAATTTATCTAAAATAAGTCCTACAACGATAAAGTAAAGACTAAAGAGTAGATAATGCCGATCTAAGGCAGCTTCATGGACATTTTGGAAGAGAGTACCGATCTAAGATTGGTTTTTGCTCAACCAATCACGAGGGCAACGAGGTAGGAAATAGTGTTGATCTAAGGTAACTATCAAGTCACACAAAACCTCGTTAGACGCTAAAAAAGTGACAGAAAAATGGATTCGAGTAACTAGGACTGAATAAAAGAATCAAGCCAACTAAAGACATGCACATATTGACTCTTGTTACACTATTATGGTCTCTCGTCTACGCAGGAACACCAAGTTACCTGAACTTAAATAATAACCCTGGTGTTTTATTTTACAAAATAGCAAATGCACATAAAATTATAGACGTTTGGCCTTTCATTAAATATTTAATTTAAAAAAACTAACAAATGAATTTTTTGATTACTGTATTAAATATAATAAATAATAATTTATTTGTAATAACGGATGATTAAAAATAAATAGATAGATTACATTCTACTAAATCTACTAAAAAACGTGAAAAACGAGGTTTTATTAGTGGATTAGGTAATATAATATTACAAATAATCACCAACCTAAAAAAAAAACTCAATAAATATCTTTCAAGAATCAATAAAAAACATTTCTCATAACTAATCAAACTCTGGAATCAACTATTAAAGAGGAAGCTTATAAATGTAAGTAGTTGCTATTGTTTAGATACTTCTTTAATTAATTTGTTATTTAAATATTTCTGTATTTTAATTTAACCGATTTATTAAATTTTAGCAAATTTTTAAACCAATTCCTAACAATTTAAATTTTGTTACTTTGATGTAAATCAAAACGTTAAATAAAAAAATGTTAAATAAAAACTGTTTTTTAAAAAATTCTTACCCTCGATCAAAACTCAGGTTACATTGGTTTTAGTTAAGTGTATTTAGGTTAGAGCTTCTTTAGTTAAGTAAATCTTAGTTAGTATACTGCACAACGTTATTTGTATAGTTGTTTCTTATCTATATAATTTTTTTCCATCTTGGTATTGATGACTAGCCTCTTGTATATACTAAAATAAAATTAAAATAAAACAAAAATTTTCAAAATTGATTATTTCAATTCATTGCTGTTATACTAATAATAATACCAGGTTTTTGTATCCCTCAGAAATTTACTCAAATACTTTAGTTTTGTAGTGTATAGTTAGTTTCTTCTTTTTAAACGCCCTTTTTATGTAACATTTAAATTTTTTATGAAAAACAGTATAGTATCTAATTAAATAGATAATTTTTTTCTTAAAATACACCAAATAAGAACATTTAATCTTCGTGTTATATTTAAATTTTTTATAAAATTGCTTTAAGGTTCTGTCGGCCTCATTTATTATTCTTAATATTCTGACACCTCTGTTCTAAAAACTCAAACACCAAATCAATAAAATTTTAATTATAACGGAAATATTCTGTTTGCTTATTTTATGGAAAATAACTCGCTTTAAACTCATTATTTTCCAAGTTATATACGAGATTTATTAGATGCTTTATTTAGTAGTTCCTAAAATTAGTTTTTGAAATATTTAAAATTAAAATGATCTTTGACAAGAGGAAACATAAACGCTCCCTAAATATATTTTTAGATTTTATGATAAGATAAGAATATTTAAATAAAGCGTAGGAAAACAAATTTAATAGAAGCCTTTAATTTAGACTTTTAATCAGAAATTTGAATTTAAGCTTTCTATAAATATTTATACAAACTGGAAACAGTAATTAATAAAACACTTTTAAATTCTTATGCAGAAAAAATTATTTTTTAATTAAATTCTTATACAAACTATTTTTTAATTAATGCTTTCGGGAAATATTCAAAACTCAGCTTCAAAATAATAGTAATCAAGCAGTCCTCCTCATAAACAAAAGTCTTCATAAACATAAGATTTTATCTTGAAATTTCCGGGTTTTTATTAATTCCTGTTTATTACTGTTGTTTATTATCTTGTTTTGCTTGTTTAGGTTTTGAGAGGGTCATAAAGTGAACCTTAAGACCCTTAGGTCATTGTGCTTAAAAGAAAGTTATCGCACAAAAGAAAACAGTTAATTATGAAGTATAGACATCATTTTAAGCTAAGACACAATAGGTAAAGAAACCATTTTCGAGTAATATTTCCGAAAGAAATGAAAATGTTTTAATTCTTATAATTAGGAAGAAAATCAGGCAGGAAGATTCATGGAATAACGCAAGATGAACATAGATCGTAAATTTGATTTGATCATTCAACATAACTATGCCTTTGACTATGTTTCGAATCGATGCACTAAAGTTGAATATCTTTTTAGATATTCATCTTTCGTAAAAATTGATATGTTCCTAACTAAATTTAAATAATCAAAGTATTGTAAAAATACTAAAATTATCTTCAATATAAATATATAAATTATATAAATAAACAGTAAAAAATAAGTAAAGTGAAAAACAAGTAAAAAATAAATAATAAAATCTAGACAAATGACAAAGATAAGACTCAGGGGGGTTAAACATCGTCTGTGGGTGTAACTTGCCTTTTGCAATATTGTATGGTTACTGTTAGGACGCCTGTTAGCGAACCTAGTTTATATTTTATTGCAATTATCTTAAACTAAAATTCTTAAAAAGAATAAAAGTAACTCTAAGTTATTATCGTTCTATTAGGAATTTTGTTAAAAGACTTTAGAAACAATTAGTAAATCAAAATACATAAGAAGAACATAAAGTGAAGAAACAACGCGAAAATTAAATAGGAAAATTGAGACACGTGATGCCTCTTGTGGTAGAAATGTTGCAAAAAATAAAAATTATTTTCGTAATAATTAACGCGTTTGGTTATTTAGGATAATAATAAGTAGTCTGCCAAATACAGGAATTTAACCTATAGAAATATGAACTTACATACTAATCCCAGTCATAAAACTCAAAATTAATCAAAGTTTGGAGAAAATAAGAAGAATGGAAGAGAAACTGAAATTTGTGAACAGAATTTTATATAAAAGATATTTCCTATTAAACGCAACGGGTCTTGTAAAAGCGAACAATTAGTGGAGGATAATCAAATTCCCTAAAGGGATAGTAACCATACTAAGTCTAAACAAATCTAACCAGATTATTGTGACACTGTTAAAGTGGATTTCATAAAAAAAAGTCATACTCACATTTCACAAGGTAAAAAAAAAGGTACACAACAAAATATTTTAATGTAGTTTTCAGAGTAGAACTTTTCGAATTCCTAGTTGCAAATCTAGATCTCGTTAAAGCTGCATGATCTACTTTTGTTATTAATATGTAATATGAAGGTAAATTCAGAGTAATATAATGCCAAGATTAGTAATCTGATCAAGTCTGGTATCCCTCAATATGGTATCAATATGGTATCAAGTCAATATGGTATTCCTAATGCAATAATTGTTAAAACCTTGATTTGGATCAATCAATTCTTCATTTTTAGATTGGTTTAAAATAACTGACTAACAATAAAAATTTATTAATATTACAAAAAATAATTTAACCGACAGAAACTTACATACTAATTCTAGCCCTAAAATCTAAATGAATCAAAACACATAAGCCAGAGAACCATTTACATCGCCCAAATGACAGGTTCATCATAATATTATTATGAATTTAAAATGAAAATTTACAGTTAAAGATTATACCAAGGTCACTAATCTAAGCGAGCCTGCCTAATATTCTTGATAAAATTTATGGATTAGATTTTATGAAAGTTATTATTAGATTTAGTATTTTCTGATTTGCATAATGTTATTATTTCAGCTGCTGTTGACTGCATTTTTAGTAATAGTTTGCACCACGTTTCTTATTATAATAATATTTAAACTGACTCACCTTCACTAATGCTTGATGAATTTTATTTCGATTTTCGGACTGCCGACTTTGGGGCTATTAACTTTCATTTGGGGGCTATTGATTGGAGCATGAATTTTGATGGGTTGAATGTTGATGGTGCTGCGGGTAAGTTAAATAATATTTTACAGGATTGCCTTAATTTGTGTGTTCCTAAAAAGAGACTAAGTTCTTCATCTTTTCTAAATGGTTTAGTCCTTTACTTAAAGACTTAATTTGTTAAAAGAAGGCTGCACACAAGAAATGTACGTCTACTCCCTCATCTGACTCTTATGCTCGTTTTTCGACCCTTAGATCTCGATGTAAAGTAGAACACGATCGTTGCTTTAGTGAATATATTGGTAACGTGGAGAGGTCAGTGGTGGATGATAGTCGTTACTTTTGGAGGTTTGACAATGACAAAAGAAAGAGCAATGCATTTCCAAATTCGATGTTTTTGGGCCGGGAAATGGCAAAATCTAGGGAAGCAATTACTGATTTGTTTGCAAAGTTTTTTGCTACAGTTTACGACAACTCTACTTATCCCATTCCTGATTCTCTTGAATTTGGTTCCCATAATATTATTGTTGGACGCTTCACTCTCTCAGAGGTATTTTCTAAGATCCAGAAATTACCTAACCAGTATATCTGTGGGCCAGGTAATATATCTAATATCTTTTTAAAAAACTGTATTTAAACAATTAGTAGGCCTCTCCAAATGATCTTTAATATGTCTTTAGAAGACTCTACCTTCCCAGAAGCTTGGAAGCACAGTTTCATCATGCCGATATTTAAGGCTGGCAATAGGGAGGATATTGCCAATTATCGTGGAGTATGTATTCAAAACTCATTGAACAAATTCTTTGATAGTTTGGTTTGCGGTCAGCTAACATGGCAATGCAAAGGAATCATTAGTGAAAAACAGTCAGGATTCTCCACAACCAGCAGTTTGGTTCAATACGAGTGTGATCTGTTAGGGGCTTTGGAGGGGGGAGTTCAGACTGATGCGGTCTATACCGACTTCTCCAAGGCCTTCGACAGGTTGAACTTTGGTCTCTTGCTGGCCAAGTTGGAAAGGTGCATGGCTGTACTTCTGCTTTATATAGTTTCAGGGGTTCCTCAGGGATCTCACTGTGCCCCTCTGCTCTTCAATCTATTTGTAAATGATATTCTTAATGTGATGAATCATACACACTTTAAATGTTTCATTCAACAATAAACATTTATTAATAAAATTGTTCAAAAGGGAAATGAAATTACGAAATAATCTCTTAAGAAAGCACCGTTCACGTTACGCTAGCAAACTCGCAAACGAACTACTGACTGAAATATACAGTGAACGGCACAAATATGGAACTCAGTAAAAAATAAATAACTTTCATATTTGAAATAGAACACCCTATATGTGATTACATTTTTGGATTTTATATAAAATTATACATTTTAATATTTTACATACCATACTTTTATTCAACTGTTTTTAAAAAACGCGATTTTGAAAATTGCTGTTTTTATGAATTTAAGAGCCTCTAAAACATATTCTACTAAAAACAGAAGAAAAACGGATTTCACTTGTCTATTCTTACTTCATAATTCTATTTTTTTAAAAACATACAAAATATAATACATGTCAAAAAATATGGAAGAAATGCACTTAAAATTGTTTAAGTATCTAAGAAAAAAATAAGCATTGCTTAAGGTATAAAAAGTATATTTTCATGGTAAGTAAATTATCATATATTACTTGTGTCAGTGCGTATTTATAGTTAATACGGTTGTTTTAAATAAAACTCAATGAATTGCAAAAGAGTTTGTAATTTGTTTAATGCAAAATATCCGAAAGGCCCATTACAAGAAGTACAGTAAGTAAAATTAAAAGAAAATTTAAAGAATCAGAGATAGTGAAAAATCATATTATACGGCCAGGTTGGAAGATCCCCAGATCTCACACCACTTGATTTTTTTCTTTGAGGTCTTTGAAATCAAAAGTTTATAAAGAAAAACCACGCAATTTAGATGCTCTTAAAATTAGATATGAAATTAGCCAAATTAATGAAAATACTCTTAGCAATATTTTAAATAAGTTTGTAAATAGACTAGCATTTTGCTAAGAAGTGAATGGTGGGCATTTTGACAATTAATAAAATATTTAATTCGTTGAGTTCCATTTATAATTTTACGTACATTGATTTTTTTTTATATATATCATATTTTTTATGTTTTCAGAAAAAAGGAACTAAAAAGTAAGAATGAAAAAATTAAATTTGTTTTTTTTCTATTGTTACAAGAATAAGTTTTAGAGGCTTTTAAATTTAATTTTCAAAACCGCGTATCTTAGGAACAGTTAAATAAAAGTATGGCATGTGATACACCAAAATGTTTATAATTTTGTGTGGAATCCAAAAATGTAATTACATATAGGATTGTTCCATTTAAAACAAGAAAGTTCGTATTGACAACGGCTACATGTATACAAAATTTTTCTTGAAAAAAATACGCAACCAAAAATATTAATCAACGTATACGAGCGTTTCTTCGAACATACCCTCATTTATTTTATAATAAATTTGTTCCATATTTTTGCCGTTCACTGTAGATATATTTTATGCAGTGGCTATGAGAGGAAGAGAAAAGGAAAATGTGCGCGCGCACTCCTCTTGCACCTACAGTCATATACGAACCGTTACTCTCTCTCTTTCTATCTTCACTAACTCATTTTAAACTACCGTTTGCCTCGCACTATCACACTTTTCATAACGTATTCGCCGGCTAACTTTACTACGCCGCTTAACTCAAGCGTGCGTAAAGAAGTTTTACTTCAATATAAGAAAATCCTACTACTATATCTTCAGAAACACCCACAACGGTGCTATACTAAGATTGATCCATAACGATTGATAGTTGATGTGGTTGTTATATGTGATTGTTGACTACATAGAGCTGACATCGTCAGTTTTGACAAAAACAGGAAATCTGGTCTTATTATCAACACTATATCTCGTTTTTCTCAGACATATCCTGGTCTCAGTTTTTTAATAGCTTCGGTATTATTCTGAAATTGTGTTTTTCTATTGTGGTTTATCCAATCACATACGAAAACACTCATTTTATAATAATTCTTCGCTTATTGTTAAACTGCAGTTATGATATAAGTCTTAATAGAGTCAAAATCTCGACTTATTCGGATATGTAATGTCTCAGTTCTTTAATATTTGCGGTATCATTATAAAATTGTGTTTTTGTATTGTAATTAATTCACAATTATATACAATATTGCCACTGACTCACAATTTTAGTAAAACTGAACCGGAAAAAATCACCAAATCCATAGTACCGAAGCAAACTTATCAGTTGAACAAAGCCTCTATAATTCCACTAGTAATTTCGGCAGAGCGGATAATATTGACAAAGCTTTCCAAACATATTCAGTACATCGAATTATCGCCGAACGTCATAACATATTTATAGAAGGCAGTAATACTCCAAAACTGTCATATAGTCCGAAAATTCCTGAATGTTGCCTAAGTGGGAGACACTGAGTGTAAAACTATAATCATTGTTGCGATAGCAAATAAAATAATTTGACACAATGTTAAAAAATAACACTTTCTTAAACTATTAAAAAATTAATGCTGAAAATATATATAAATAAATATATAAAGGAGATACGCGAGAAGCTTCATAAAAATAAGATAAACTAAAAACATTAGTCGGATTTATTCTTCTATTTAAGAAAAATTTTATTTTTGTAATAAATATCATGAATACATTACCTATATAAGTGCTATTAGTTAATACCCAAAAGACTTTAAATGGGTCAACCATCACCCAAAATATATCCAAAAAATCACATGGCATACCACACTATAACTGTCACTTTAAGTAAGGTTATGTTGTGCACGGAAATTTCTTTATTTCATTAAATACCACTTTAAAAACCAAACTGGTCAATTGTATGTATATATAGAGCAAATTGAGTAAAGCTTTTACCGCATTCCCCCAGGAGATTCGTGATAATCCCGAATCCCGAGCTTAATCCGGAAATACAATCTTTTTCTAAAGACTAATTTGTGTTTTAGAAAATGCGATGGCGCAACGGTGGGACCTTTCATTGACATTAATATTTTTTATGTTTTTATAAAACAGATATTTTATTAAATGTTTGATTAGCCGTGCAAAATATAAATTAAAATATGTAACTTTATTTAGGACAAATGGCATTTCGTTTTATCAGGATTTTTGTTATTTATTTAGGCTGTATTTTAGCGAAATATTAATGTTTTCTGCTTTTAGCATAAAGGGCGACTGATAAAAGTGCATAAAAGCTTTTATATTTTGAGTAATTTATTTATTTAAATTATTATTTAGGGACAACGAAATTTTATCTAAATGAATTTTGATTAAAAAAAAGTAAAAACTATTCCTACTAGTTTTTGACATTTTGTACTTTGAAGTGAATGATTATCTTAAATACCAACTTTGTTTTTGCATACCACTGCGTAAAATATACGATAGTTTCAAAACTTCAGCTTGGATTGTTTTAGTCTTCAGATATTATTTCTAGGGAATATTTTTTTCAATAGTATTCAATTATTTAAATGAGAATATTTCCACGAGTCTTTGATATTCTGGACTTTCAAATGAGTGGCCACCTTAAAGATAAACTTTGTTTTTGGACATCATTTCATAAAAAGTATGATATTGCTGAAACTTCAGCTGAGCCTATTTTAATCTCTTTTTAAAGAATAATTTTCTTAATAATATGCTGTTTATTTGATAAGAATATTCCTAGTTTTCGATATTTTGGACTTTCAAATGAGTGCTCGCCTTAAAGATAAACTTTGCTTTTGTACACCACTGCCTAAAAGGTTCGATAGTCCTAAAACTGAGCTTGGACTATTTTGAGCTTTAGACTTCTTATTTCTAAAGAATACTTTTCTCAATATTATGCTGTTTGTGTAATAACAATATTCACACCAGCTTTAACAAAACAAAAAGAGCAATATGATTAAAAATTAAAAATTTAGTACAATATATAGAATGTGTGGTATACAGTGTGTCCAAGATAAGGATGTCTATCATGGGGATCTCAGCAGCTATAGGAGATACGAGGTTGATTAAATTAGAGAAAAGTTGCGCATTTCAAAGCCTAACAATACGGCGTTTAGAAAGTTTTAAAATTTTGAGTAGTAATATTTAAAATAGACCTATAAATAAGTAAAACTGCTATTTAAATTAAACAATAATAAAAGAAAAACCAAAGGTATTATATACAAAATAGTTAAAAATTTTAAAATGTTAAAAAATTCATCAAGACTATGATATGCCTTAGGTAATAAAGGTGATTTTATCTTTTAATATCTAATGTTTGTTCAATATATAGAGGAACAAGACTGTAAATATTTTACAAGAATAAACATGAAAATTATTATAATATTACATTATTATATATGCATATAACACGCCATTAGTATTATATGCAGGGAATATATATAATAAATATATATAAATGAAAATGTATATTGATTAGAAGCCATGTGTACTAATAATATTAATTATAATGTATTTTTTCTATTTATATTTTATCACGCCTACCTACTAGTACATTGGTATTAGCAAAAATAAAGTATTTATATTTTGGAAATAAACGCACCAAAAGGAAACTCTGAAATCAAAAAAGATCTTAAAATTTAAAATTTCTTATTTAAAATTCTTTTATAAATAATAATGTAATTAATAAATTTCGGATAAGGGAGGTGGGAATTTTTTCAAATGTAAAAAAGGGTTGACTTGGGTTGGGTTTCTTGTAACTCTTAACCCAGTAGAACATAGGTATCTAACTGCTTTTTTTTAAATCACAGACATAATGTTTATTGTCCCTTGTTGCATAAACTCTAAAAAAACATGCCATAACAAAGATGCGACTCAATTAATTAAAGAAAAGTACACTGAACGTGTACTCACTCCTCCCAGCTGCAAAACATCCAGAGGATAATTTTTATGCAAGATTAAGGAAATAATCTTTGAATACAAGGCGACCATCAATTACATGCCAAGGAACTTACAGGTTTCTTTATTTTGCAAGGGGTCTTCTTCACTAAACATCATGCCCTGCAAGTCACACTTAAACATCTTTTTGAAGCATACCACTTTGATGAAATCTTAAAATTCTCAAAAACCTTAGCTCTAATGTAATTTGAATCTTTATAATTTCATCATATGGTGCTATCACTAGCCAACGGAATAGCTTTTCCTTGCTATCTCAATGAGCCTAACACTAAACCTTAAGATACTCCAGACTTAAGGGATCTAGAATACCCAAATACTGTAACTCCCTGAGTACGATGTGATAGACAGGATTCCAAGCATTGCAATACATCCTTTAAACCATATTTTATGAGCCTATACAGCAGTATTCTGTGATCTATACAATGAAATGTCAAATGCCTTTAGTAGATCAGAAAACACTGCTGCCGCCGACTCTCCAGAAATATAGAACATATAGAATATCTCCAGAAAGCTAATCAGTTTGAACGCCAAATTAATTTTTAGATGACATATTATATTATTGTAAGAAAGACAAAATTCTGCTTTTTGCAGGTTTCTCAACTATCTTGGAGAGGGTAGATAAAATAGAAATTGCAAAGAAATTATAAGACTCATTTACATCGCCACTCTTATGACAAGAGGAGCACTGACTCTTTTAAACATGTAGGAAGAATGCCATTATGCCTGGAATTGTTTATGGTAGAAACCAAGGCATTCACTCAATGCTGAGTTAGACAAAGGGTAGTACCTTTGAAGATATTCCATCAGCTCCCAATGATTCAAGGTTTAAGGTTTTTTTAAACTTTGAACTGCATTCTCAACTTCGGTGAGATTAACACGATAAAAGAAAAAAGAATGTTGAAACTGACACATACAATAATAATTAACACAACAATAATAATTAAAATATATTATTTTCTCTGTGGCTCTGATTTTTTTTTATAAGAATGCCTAAAATCAGTAATAATTGACCAACCATGACACATTTAAACGATCACTTTATTTGTATATTTGCACAACTTAGTTATAAAACTGAGGTTTTTAGCCGAAATCCTGAGACCTGTTGTGAATCGTGGTTTTCTATTTCTCATTTTAAGCCGTTTATTAGGAAAACACTGATTTATCTTATCATATAGCACATGAAAAACTATACTGTCGCAGAAGAAAAAACATTCAAATTATTTCTACTGAAAACTCTTCCTACATAATGAGATAAAGACAATACAGTATTGCATGGAATCTTAGCAGGAACGGCTTCATGGTCAGAAGAGAGTACTCTACGTGACAGATTAATAGTTGTTGCAGCTAAGGATGCTAAACGTGTAGGAGAAAGAACATGCATTTTTAAGTCGTAAGACTCCAATATACTTAAAAGAGAAGTACGATGTGGCAAGATAACAGCAGTGAAACTAATATTCATTATATATAATGAAGTTACCAGCCAGTATAACTTTAGAGCTTAGAAAACAAGAAATAGTGCCGACGTAACTTCAAGCATCCGTAGATTTAATTTTATATGTTAATTTAGTTTTAGTAAAGGATTATATAATATTTTTTTACACCTAGGCAGTTGTATTAATGGTTCATTTTGAAAACTTAATTAATACTATTATAATAAATCAGTGGTTTAAGCTTAAAATGCAGCCAACGGGTTCTACTTAAATAAAGTGATAAAATAATATTAAAATTATCATGAAAATTAAATTATATTATGAAAATTAATAAATATAATTTACAATATTACAAAAAGTTTTCAAAATAATAATACTTAACTTTTTACTCAATTCAGTTTAAGTTTTTCTTAGTGTTATTATTTAATATATTTTAGATTTATATTTGCACGAATTTTTATTTTTCAAATGTAATAATTAAATTAAAATTAAGGACAGTTATTAATTTTTTTTCAACAATTTTTACTCAAGTAATTAAAGTATCATTTTGCTTTTGCCCAGTCTGGGTAGCATCCAAAAATAAATTTATTCAATTTAAATAATACGCATAAAAAAAATTTATTTAAATTATTTATATTTAAATAAAAATTGCCAACTACTATATTATAAGAAGTTCATTTAATTTTTAATTTTTTTTTTCACTTTTGGGAAAGTATTTTTTTTATTCAAAATTTTAGGTGTTTATTTTTTAACTTTACATGCATTGCATTTTTCTTAGTTTAGATTTACAATAAAAAATATTTTTTGCTAATACAGGCATGATTTAAATGAATAAAATAAAATTATTATAAAGGAAATACTTCTTACACTAAACTCATAACGCCTATATTATTATTTATTTGAATTTTTATTACCAAATAATTAAAATATTACTTTAGAAGAAGCTGCTTATACCTCTTTAAAATTAAAAAATATATCCTGAATCAAAAAAATTATTCCTAACACAACATAACCTAAAAACCCATCGTCACACACTAACATACGACATATGATAAAACCGCTATGCTAGCTATAATAGGCGATCGCGATAGCTGAGTAACAGCTGGACATACACTGAAAATCTGTAGCAGCTGTGTTAACGCTATAGTTGAAATTAGAGCGCTGATGCCAAACTGGTGCAAAAAGCTGACCTCATACGAAAAAAAAAACATTGTTGATCCTATAATAAAATATTTTCATCTCAAATTCCTTCAAAAACTAACAGGAGATATTTTTTTAATTTCTCTTTTTTAAGTTTATAAGTCGAATTGCATTCAATTTAAACGATAATTTGGCCAAATTCAAAATATAGTCGTTTTTCTATAAGTTACATAAGAACCCGGGCACCAGATGGAGCCTAAACCTCTCGTAAGATCAATATATGGCGGAGAGATATTGATTATGTAGCGCCATACAGTGAGCACTAACAGAATTAAATTGATACCGAGGAGGCTGCAGTAAAGATCGGGAAAATAATGATTTTCTGGCGACCTCAGGCGGAAGGCTTTGAAAGCTTTTAAGTGTTCTACTTTAAACAGCTTTTCCAGATGTTATGGTGAAGGAGCTTCAAATAATAATTATTGGATTAATTAACAGCTATTGTCGATCTCATCCTAATTAAAGAGAGTGCTTGAAATCCACGTAAGACAGCTATCTTTGATTGACAAACGAATAATTTTGTGTCCTAATTCAATAACAGTAATTAAAATAAAAAAACAAATTCGATAAAAATGTAAATTTATGTTTTAATTTAATGGAAAAGCAGCAAGCAGAAGAACAATTGGTTAAGACAAGGCAGTCACATTCAATAAAGAAAAAAATAATTTTTCCATTTGAAACAATGGAAATAGTTTATTGACATATTGTTATTTAAGGAAGGTAATTAAAGTGGATAAAACTGCTATATTTAATTACCAAGAGTAATTTTCTAATTTTTTTCAATGAAGCTAATTGAAAAGTGATAACAGAATTCGATTAGTAAATGATTTTTTTTTGACTAGCAAGATTTGTATTTTTAAATGTTACTCTAATTAAAAGATAGACAAAAATTAATTTTGTATTCATCATTTAAAAATTATAATGGATTGGGTGAATGCATTCATTTTCAAATGACAAAAAAATAATTGTCTGTCATATTTCAATATTGGTAATTAAATAAAAGAAAAATAGCTGCATTCTATCTATAAAAGAACTTTTAGATAAATTTACCATATAAAGTAGATAAAGCAGATACTTTTATGTGCTCAATTGACAGAAGAAGAGTTTTGTGTTCTAGTTTAAGAAAATCACTAAAAAAAGAAGACGCATTTAATTAACACAAAAAATTAATCTTCATTTTCGGAACGATAAAACTATTATTTTATGTCCTAATAATGGGTGGAATGCATAAAAAGTAGTATATGCTAATGCTTTAAGTATGTACTACATTTCTAAAGTTTATACTACACTAATGAAGCATTTACTACTCTCTGTAGCATATATAGAAGAAGGTGCTATGCTTTGGAAGTATCTACTAGTTATAGTAGTATTTACTACAGTTTAAATGAAGTTGGTGTTTGACAAACTTCGGCACCAGCAATCAAAGTGTTTTAGTAAAAAATGGCAGTTTTTATGGATGTGCATCGTCAAAAAGTATACAAACAAAGAACAGAATACAATAATGATGATTCATATCGAAAATTATTTAGGTAATTACCATAAATTTAATTGATTTTTCTATCCCAATCATCTAATCACGCTTTGCTATTTTAGATTTAACAGAGAAAATGTAGAGTGGCTTGGACATTATTTTCTCCAAGATGATAATGAACCGGTGGAAACAAGGGGTGGAGCCCTGTCACCGACTCGGAAAATGGAGGTTTTTTTGAGAAGTTTAGGTGTTTCTAATAAATTAACTTTGTAATTTGAAAAATTTAACTAACTTTTCTTACAGGAGATCCTGGATTTCAGCAAGGAGTTGGTGTTGATCTAGACGTCAATCAAAGCACTGTTTCCAGAACCTTAGCCACGGTATCTAAAGCAATTTATTCAAAAAGAAACAATTGGATAAAGTTCCCCAACACTAACGAATTGCTTAGAGTTGCTATTAATGAGGGAGCACGTGGTGAGCGAATGCCCAGGGTTATAGGTGTTATTGACTGTACCCATGTGAAAATAACAAAACCATCTATTCACGGTGATGAATACGTGAGCAGAAAAGGGGTATGCTCAATAAATGTTCAAGCTACTTGTAATGCCCGAGAAATGTTTACAAGTGTGGATGCATCTTGGCCAGGCTCCGTACACGATAGTCGAATTTGGCGAAACTCCATAGTGCATGGAATTATGTATAATAATGTGCATGAAGCAGCTTTATTAGGTGATGAAGGATATGGTGTTGCCCCGTGGTTATTGACACCATATAAAAATCCAACTACACCAATGCAAGAAAATTATAATTAAATTCATGCAAAGGAACGCTGTGTCATAGAGCGTTGCTTTGGTCAGTTAAAACGGCGTTTTCCAATGCTTCAGTATACTTTTCGCCTAAAAACTGAAAACATTCCGGAACATATTGGAAGTGAATTTGTACTTCACAATATAGCTAAATATCTACAAGATCCATACCTTGATTTTGATCGAATTGAGATGGAAGTTCAGCATCCCAATGAACTAATGCCAGAGGGTAATCAAGCACAAATTCGAAATCAAGGTACACAGCGCAGAAATGAAGTTGCTGAGTTTTTATTTCGTAATGATAACAAACATACCTAATAATTTAAGTTATTATTATTATTATGATAATTATATACTAAATAGGTAACTTATGAAATGTTCAATAATAAACTAAGTATAAAAAAGTAACAACTAAATAAACTAATTATTTCAATTCTAAGTTTGTGACAAAATATCAAACTATAAAAGAAATAAATGGATACTACACCTCATATTTTATTTAAATTATGGGTTCATACGTAGATTTTATATTCCTGTTAATAAGCCAACATGTCCGGCCTAATTAAATGGTCAACTAACTGCTCACCAGCTTTGGCAAAATTTACCAATGCAATCGCGGCCCGTTCCTGAGCTTCGGCTGAAGACTGTTGAGCTCGAGAAGCAGAAATTTGGGCTTCGGCTGCTTCGATTTGTTTTCGTAGACAGGTCTTTTGTAGTTGAATAAGTGTCTCCTCCTTATCAGCTGCTTTAGAACCTTTAGGTGTCATGACTTTAACTTATTTGGAGCCAGATTTAGAACTGAGGAAGTCATCTTCACTGTTTTGGAAGGAAACATCAATCTCATTGTTTACACCGGCCTGACATGCACCTGGTACTCTGTGTAGAACTGGGTTTTCTCCTACATTCCATAAGTCGTAGAATTTTTTTTGCCATTCCGTCAGTACAATTCTTTTATTTCCAGTTTTTTTCAAGTCAACTATTTTCTTAGCTTTTGTTTTCATGTTATTAAACTTTTTCAAAATTTATTTTGTGTCTAGGATTTTTCCCATTATTTTAATGAAACCAGTTGTTAACTTTTTTAGTGCATCTTCTTTTTCGTTTTTAATTTTTGGTGTCATCTTTTTATCAAATAAAATTTGATAACTTTCAAGTAGAGTAACAAATAATACTTATTAGTTTTTATCTTGTCCTAGCTCTTTTGTTGCATCGGAATCTGAAGAATCACTCATAGATAAACCAGTATTATAATCACTGAACTTTTAAAAAGTTTGACTCCGAACCGAATTACACAAACACACTTAATACTAATAGACGCACTGATAGAAAAACGAGTTTTGACAATTGTCTTGTCAATTTTGAGAACTTTGACCCGCGCTTACTGCGACACTAGTAGATACTTTTCTCTTAAATAGTAGGTACTTCTGTTGGGCCGTACAGTGTAGTATTTACTTCATAGGCGAAGTAGATACTTTTATGTAAAAACAAATGATACAAAGTAAATACTTTTTAGCGAAGCATTAGCATCTACTACTTTTTATGCATTCCACCCATTGTTACTTCTTCATTTAAGAAAAACTAGCGAAAAAGAAAAGCAACCATATAAAATTAACGCAAAAATAATTTTCTCTTTTACTTCAATAAAGGCAATTAAAAACATATAAATGAACAATAATAATCAAGCAATTATAATAATTGGTCCATATAAAGCAACTGGGGCAGATACTATTGTATCTGCTATAATTGCTTTACAATGTTCTGCTACAATTATTTGAAAAATTTACAATTATCAACTAGTTTATCAGGTAAAGCAAATGAATTAGTTCGATCAATGTTATTGAAAAAGTGCCTACATTTCATTAAAAAAATAGTTGTTTTTTTATCAGTAGTTAACAAAAGCCATGTTAGCTAAAATAGATGGATTTATCACATTTGATGAAGTACACAGTTTTTTTAATTATTTATTATGATATAACATGAATGTTTACTTAGGTATAGTAATTTATTTATAGGACATAAAAAAGTTAGTTATTTTTTCTATTACATTAAACAAATTATTTTACCATCTGAATAATGAATGTAATTAATAAAATAATGATGCACTAATTAATTAGTAATTTACAATTTTCAACAGTGTATCCATATGAAGTAATTAAAGCAGTTACTTTCACATTTTAATTTAACGACAATGATGAAAAAAAATTAACTACCCATATTCAATTGACACAAATAAATTCTGTTTTGTATTTTATAAAAATAACATAAATTCAATAAAACTGGTTAAAAAAAGATACCTCTATCACACTCGATTGAAAGGACCATTTTTCTATTTAATAGTATGAATATTCATTCAGGAAAAGTAATTCCTTAGGGACAAAAAAAAGCTCAATATTTCAAAACTCCATTTCATTTTGACGTGACATTGTAACTGTTATATCCCGTAACAATTTCGCTCAGAAGTATATATTTCTTTGTACACCTGTCTTGACCCTATTTTCCAAAAAAGAGCTGCGTGACAAGAGGAATATTTGAATCTAACAATGATATTCTTTGACAGCCAGTATTTGTTTTTCGAAATGGTTATTCATAAAATATTTTATAAAAGAAGTTTATTCTTAGATGTGTTGTCTTTTTGATGTTTAAGGGCGGGTTTCAGTGAGGCAATATTTCACACACAGGTCGTTATATCTTCATAAAATCGCGTCGGTTCTAGTTTTCATTTATATGAATTACTCCTTTGAGCTCCATATAATAAATAAGAGACGTGCGTTGTATATGAATTTATTTCTTGAATATCATATCAAAATAGAAAAATTTATATTAATATGAATGACAGTTAAAGTAAATAATATCTTTTTCATATTGGATATACGTAATTTGATAAAAGACCCAATAAAAATATTGATCCTAAAGGGTTTTAAAAATTTTCTGTAAAAACCAGAACCAGCAAATTAAATTTTTTTCCATTATATTTCCTTTTCTATAATTTTTTAGAAAACCCGAATTTTTATTTTGCATGGAGGTTTTTTACCATTCAAAAGCCATTTTAATCAACTCGTAAATTTCCAACTTTATAGGGAAAATAATAAAACCGTCGATTGTAGATTGCAAGTTTTTCCGTCATAAACCCTTATTTTATTTTCCCGAATACATTTTGAAAAATCGATTTTCAAGTATTGGGCTACTTTGAATTAATTTTCTGTTCAGAACCAAAATAATCATCTATAGATATTTAGGTGAAAACATTTAGTTAAAATAGGTAATATCTATATTGCACCCACTGATTTGTAATATTTAGCTACTAGGATACTAAATATTCTTAAGACAATAATAAGTTTTATAAAAGCAACCCTAAATGAAAAAATAGTTATAGATTAGAGGTGTTTCTATGGAAGATTTTCCTATAATTTTTCTTAGTATAATATGTCAACAATTTAAAATCAATAATTTTAGTAATTTTTTAAAAGCCATTCTGGTGTTAATAATTCAAATTCAGATTTCAATTTGCTTACATTTTCTAGCCAACAAAAAACTAAAACTTTTGGGAAAAATTTTAGTTTCCTATGAAAATATTATAAATTTCTAAGAACTCTATAGAACCTGAATAAATATTTAGTTGTCAAGCATTTTTTCAATTTATAAAAATCCCGAATTATTTTTCTTTCCAGGCAAACTTACATAAGATATATATTTATTTTTTAAGTAACAAGTTAAGTTTTGTTAAGGGTGCTACATCTATTTAATCACGGAATTAGGATTAGGACAAGTACGAACAGTAGGAAAATTTGAATTAATTTTGATGTCATAAACATTTAATTTACTTAAACTTTATATTAGGAATGACTAAATTTTGTTAAAAAAAAACAGTCTTAAAAAAAGAAAGCTGTTTGTTATTGCTTACGTACTGATTTATGTCACCGTCCTACTAATCTTATTACGATCCTACTAACCCTACGAATATGGATTAGAAATTGGCCAAACCCTTAAAAGCTGTTATTATATAATTATATTTTTCTAATCAGTATATATGGTTTAGAAATTTAGATTATTTAATAAATAAATTATATATAGATTAAAAAAAAACAATTTTTAACGCAGTCTAGACCGAACATAATCATTTAAAAATAATGGTATAATAAACCCCAATACAGGAGATACTATCGTAAGATAATTAGTCAAAGTACTCCCCTCGGTGTCTATTTAATTATATCATAAAAGCTTAAACTTGTATTTCCCTGGCAAAATTTTAAGTCTTAAAAAGTTGATTGTAAAATTAATGAAAAAAAATATTTAACCATCAGGATTTAAGCTTATAAATTAGACAAGCCTATAAAATTGTTAGTGTAATTACAAATAATAAGATCAATATAAATACAAACAATAAATCAGTTTCTTTTCAAACGGGTATTTTTATTAATAAATAAAAATTATATAATGTGTATCATATTATATATAAAAAAGTAATTTCTATGAAGCGCCGTGGTTTTGTTTGGGGTTGACACCACTATATTGTAGAGTTGTAAAGGTTTCTTAGGAGATGTTGAAGATTAGATTACATTAAACCGACTAATATTTATTATAGGGAAGATTCAGTAACCTAACTCCTTTAACCTAAAACCCAAATAGTTACTGGTTTTTAAGTTTGACTATTAAGAGAGTATAGGCTAAGTTCAAAGATCATTTCATAAATTTCGGATATAAATTGATTATTATAAATGATTTGGCTGTTTTACAGTCAAGGTTGCAAAATATGGACTCGGAACAGAAATTGCAACGTTTCACTCTGATAGAGTCACATATTAGATATGACTTACGATAAACAATAAGGGTTTGCCAAACATAATCTTTTTAATAAAAAAGTCAGTACGAGTATAAGGTGTCTTTGTCTTTTGCAAATTGCTATTTGTGTTCTCTTTCATCCCCTCTTATTTTGGAATCAGCTGTATTGATTTATAAATCTAATCGACCTATTACTATTGGTGGACATGTGACTTGGCAGGTATATAATCTACATCTGCCCTTTTCTACTTCTGTTCTTATTAATAAATCATATGATATATATAAAACTGAAAACTTAAAAACTCCTTTTGAACCTCCTTGGTTAATAGTGTGTGTTGTAGTTCTTAGAATATTTGTGTCTAAGGTATCTATCTTACATAATTTAGCACTGCTCTGTTCTATGATAATTGAAAATTTTTAAAAAATGCCTGATGAAGATTTTAACTTTACTTTGTAAAGTTAATTAATGTTACAGAAGTTTTCTAATTACTCTGGAAGATGTTCGGAAAGTGTCAAAAAAATTACCTAATCAAACTATACAAGATAATCAATTTGCTTTTTAAACATTAACGGATCAATTAATCCATCGTCGTTCCAAAACACGACAGGCGAGGCTGATTACAACCCCCTCAGTTGATATAAAAAGTGACTGTTTTAAAAATTAGTTTTGCCGAAGGGATTTATCTATTTTGTTGATTAAGAGCTGAGCTATTTGTATTTTAGGAAATAAAACGACGACGGGATTATTATTTAAGATAAACAACAGTTTAATTTTGATTTATGTTACATTGTTTGTCTCGGACTCCGGGAATGATAATAAGCTCGGTTATTTTTGGGGAAATTTTTGGTAAATGATTTGAGGGTAAGGGAAGAAGTTTTATCGGCGGAAATTTGTCTTGGAATCTGAGATGAGACGAAAACATATTTTTTTCCATTTTTCTGGGCATAAGATCATCTTTAGGAAAACGTTCTTTTATACACAATTAATTTAAAGAAATAGCTTGAGGTTTAAAAAAATAGCTATTTAATGAAAAAACAACATTTTCTGAAGCTACTATTATATATAGCTTCAGATACAAAACTCTCATTATCGGTTAAAATTAGTAAAAAGCTTAAGATTTCCAAAAAAAAAACAATACGAACTAGAAAGACATACCTTTGATAAAAATGTCCTTTTATTTATTACATAACATTTTTAAATTTTACTTTTTATTTTACGTTTTCTAATTCGAGTTTAAAATTTTATTTTTTAAATTTTACTCGGTTAATTATTAAAAAATTGTGCTTTATGCTTTCTATTTAACCTTATAAGATTCTTTTTTCTTAAAGTTTTTTTTTTCAAAAAAAAATCTAATTTTTTTCCTTTCTTCTATTTTTCTTCTATTTAAACACTTTTTCAAGAAATAATTTAAATTAATTAACCATTTTATTTAAATATATTCACAAGTGTAAAAACATCGAACATTGAAAATATAAATATTTAAATAAAATGTAAAATTTAATATGTTTTCATATTAAATTTTTAATATATTTTAAAACAGTTTTCTCATTTAAGCTTTAGTTGTCTAATATTTTTTATTTTTTCTTTTATTTAATAAATTTCTAAAAAAATTTCAAATATAATAATTTACTTAAATTCGTTTAGTTTTCACCAATATTATATTTTATATCCCATCATAAATAAAAAATTAAATAGTTACATTTTTCAACATAATTAAAGGTTTTTTTCAAAGGTACAACTTAAAGTTCTTTGTATATTTAATTTGGTACACATTTAACAAAAATCTTAATTCAATACAATAAAAAATGATTTAAGATTTCAAAATGTGATTCTTTAATTTATATTTAAATTTTCCATTATTTTTAAGTGTATTTTTTACAGAGTTAATTTTTGAAAAATTGAGTCAACAATTTCATATGTTGTTAAGAAAATAGTTGTAACTTAGACAAAAACATCTTAAAATTTCTAAATCCGTTTCCTTAATTCCCTATGTTGTTTATTTTTTTCCTTATTTTTTAATAAAATTTTAAAATATTTATAAAAGTAATATTTTGATTCAGAGGACTCAAATTATGTGATGTTCTTTTAAATTATCCTTTTTAATTAATTAGTTTATTTCATATTAAAACTAACATTTTTTACTTATTTATGTACAATTATTCATGAAAATAATAATTATAAACCAAAATAAAAAAAATTATTTATAATTGAAAATTACTTTTGACTTACAAATATGTATAATATTAATTCAAAAACTTAACGATGGCATCATGGGATTAAAAGGAATGGAAGGTCTGCCACTAAATCAAATTTTTTTTCTGTCCACTTATTTTCATACCATAATTACAAAAATTCATACAGAATTTTCTAAATTAGTCATAAAGTTCACTAAAACTATTATTTATAGCTTCTGATTCTAAACTCTTTATTATGATTAATGTTTATTTAATACTAGTACAAATGGGAAAACAATTTAAAATTTAAAAAAAAGAACAATACAAAAATCAAAATAGTCTAAAATTCATATATTATTTAATTTATTTAATATGTACCTTTAAATTGTTTTTAAGCTAAACAACAGAAATAATTAAAATGTTATAAAACTTAATCGTCTTAAAGTCTACAGAATTATTAGAAATAAAAAAAATAAATAAAATATAAAAAGTCAGAGTCAAAGAAAGTAACTACGCATAATTAAAAATATTTAAACTACAAGGAATAAAAATACAAAATTGGCTTTTTAATTCTCCTTTAATAAAGCGTTAAGAAAATTCTAAATTTAAATCTTTATTATACTAAATTAAAAATTTGATGTCGGAACTAAAAAATAAAAGCCACAAAATATAAAAATTATTAAAAGTTGTTGACATTTTCGTAACAAGAGTTTCATAACAAAATTTCATTTTCAAAATGTAAAAGCTTAGTACCTTTTACGAATTTTAAAATGTAAATTTTAAACTAGTTTTAAATTTTTATTATTTTTATTTTTCTCTCTTACTCAATTTATTTTTGAAAAATTAAATTTTTTCTTCAGACCTTATTTAAAATATATTATTATTTATTAATGTTATATATAGTTTCAAATAAAAGAGAAAATAGGTTAAGATAACTTAGATTGCAAATATTCAAATATACTTCTTAATTCTTGTAACTTTGTTTTTTTTATTTTAATATATTTCTTCCAAGAATTAATTATATATATTTTTTTTAAATAAATATATATGATTTTTTTAAATATGAAATACCGAGTTCTTTTTATACTTTTTTTAATTTATATTACTATTGGGCATTGTGATAGACATTAAAAAATAAATAAACAAAATAAACTTTATCTTCTTATTACCCTTTTTATTCCGTTTGATTTCCCTTCAAACCTATTTATATATATCAGACATACGTAATTGTTAAAATATATATATTATATTTTATATCATGCTTTTTAATTCATATTCAAAAAAAAATTTTAAAGTGTGATTTTTTAATTAAGTTCATTCTTTCATTCATTTTCCTATTTATCTTCTAATTAAGTAACTTTTGAAAAAAATTAGATTTCTTTTTTAGTCTTATAAATGTATTTATTTTAATCATATCTCTTCTGTTATAAAAAAATCTAAATATAAATAAAATAAGTTGTAATTTAAGTATACTTTCATAAACAACCCTAATTAGCTAATTATATTTATTACAATTATATTTAAACTAGTATGAATAAACAATGCAAAGAATAATAGATAATATGATAATTACAGAGGGAAATTTCTAATTAAAGCATAATCTCGACTAAGTTAGTGTTGTTGGTCTGCCGTTGGTTGCGGTTTTGCTATGTCTGTTTCGCAAAATTGTATGCTCTTTATTTTCATATATTTTTATTTTAGGTAAAATATAATGAGTTTTCATTTTAGTAAAACTGGAAGATTCCAAATGTGAAAAATGACAGATTTTACCTATATACATGATAAAACAGATTTGGGTTAACAGATTAGGCTAACTTTAAAGTTTTCCTATTGAAATACCTTTTTGTCTAACCGCTTTTCGGTTTGATTTCAAAGAACATCAATACATGTAACTTTTTAGAGACCAAATTTCTATAAACTAAATTTACTTACTCAAAAAATTCGATGAAACTGACATCTATGCTGAACCTCATATGCGGTCTCCATTATTAAATAGGCCTGCTTTTTTCTGCTTTTTTTACCTTTACTGCTTTTCCTTTTTTTCATCACATGTCACAGTATGGATACCTCAGATAAACTAATGACAGATCACACAGGCAACAATATGGGTATTTATAATTAACAGTTTACTAGTGACACCTTATTTTATAATTTAAATTTAAATATAAGTTTTACGGAACGTTACACTACAGAAAATTGAAGTGATAAATAAAAGTCACCACGAACCTTGAAACCCACAATTAGGTATTGCAAGAACATGCACAAATTTGGCGCCCAACATGGGACCCTCTAATTTTATTGACTTTGGATTATTTGCAGAATTGCCTTATATTCTTAGTTGATCTTTACCTAAATGGCTTCGCATATATTAATTACAGATGCTTAAAGGCTGAGCCAATTGACATGATATTTCAAAATAGCTCTGAGGTAAAAAACATTCAAACCTCTCTCGTAATTCAATTAGGTCACTTTATTATTAATGTTCCATTCAATTTCAATGTTCAATTTTAATGATGAAATGTGATATTTATGCAGTATAAAGTTGATCCTCATTAATAATATCTTAAGATTTCTGGACTATACCTACGTTACCCGTTTGAAAAGAAACTGATTTATTGTTCGTATTTATATTGATCTTATTTATATAATATATATAATACAGTCTCAGATGCCAAATACTATGAATATGATCAACCACGAGAGATAAAAACATAATCCAGAGACTCTATTGACGTCCCATTGAATCAGCATCAATATAGAGAGTAAGGCCTCTCGGGTGCCAAGTCTTTACTCTATATATGCGTGCTTGGATTATATTAAGGAAAGATTTTGGGATGTGACTGATCTAGTTAATTATTCTGTGGTTGGAACATTTAGTTGGGTTCTCCTTTTTGGGAAGTAAGATAACGTGTGCATTTTTTTGAAGAGGTTGGTCAATAATTTTATATGTTCTATGTTCAGTAGTTTGAGACCTTCTTCATGAATCTGGTCTGACCCAGAGGCTTTCTTGTTTTTCAGTCGTTAAATGACTCATTCCACTGCCTTCCGTGTGATAATAGGCCCTTCCTTGCCAATTAATGCTGGCACAATATCCATGTTTTCGTGTCCAAAAACTTCTTTCCCTGTCCAGTTCCATCTTATGCGTTTTTATCAGACTCGGTTATTGTGTTGTCATTTGAGTCTAAAATTATTTTTAGGCTTCGTCTTTAATATCTTCTTATTGCATCTTTAATTTTTTTTATGAAGGTTAAAGTTGTCGCATTTGTCTTACAAGAATCCGATTTTCACACATTTTTCCTGTAGCCACTTTAATTGCTCTTTTATGTAGTGCCTCGTATTGTTCAGTGTTGTCTTCTTTCTTTTATAAGTTGCAAAATATAGTTTGTCATTGTTGTTTTTTCAGTTGTTATTTTGTGACACAGGTTACAGATATTTTTATTTTATTTCACGTTTATCTTTTTCTCTTTTGTGGTTGCTGTTTTCCGATATAGTTTTGAGTTCCTTACAGAGTCTTTCTTTTGTTCGTTGGACTCCTTTGTCTCGCTTAAGCGGCCGCATATCAGGACTTGTTGACGGTTTCTTTTTGACTAGTTCCTTTCGTCGAAGTTTAGTACAAGCCAGTAACAGGTTGAGATCTGGTCGCATGTTTGCTCCTAGGTACCTCTTCTAAGAGACAACGTTGCGGTATCTTCTATTTATCATCACAAAGTTCGTCGTTTTGATTCCTTACGATTCTATTGTTGTGATGAGCTAAGACCCTCCAAGTGTATAGTCGTCTGGGAGGTAGTTTAAGAGGGTGTTTATGATTGGTATGTCCATTTCTTAGCTAAATTCTATTAATCTTTCTCCTCTCTCATTTGTCACTTCCAGTCCAAATCCACCAACCACACCTTCAACCTTTCCCTACTGGTCTTAGCGTTCATTAATATCTTCCTTTTTTGTTTTTTAGAGAGTAGTAGTCTAAGCTGTTCATAGAACTCCTCTCTTTCTTGCTAATTGCATTCAGATAAGTTGTTGCATATTGATGTTAAGATCAAAAGGCTTAGCTTTGGTCTTGGCCAACGCAACTTTATTCGAAATAAGCATAACTCCTTTTAGGGTAATTGATTATTAAGAATTATTGCTACTCTATTTTTGTTTCTAGTGGTATTGTCTCCAGAGAAATATATGTGGTGTCCATTTTTGATGCAGTGGCCGGAATTTGGTCATCTTGTTTCGCTGCATTCTTATATGTAGATCTAAAATCGTTTCATCTCTTTCGCTATATTTGCTGTTCTTTCGGCTTGCTACGTACTTTGCACATTCCACGTGCTAATTTTCCTTTCTTGGTTCATTTTGAAGATAACATTAAAGTACTGAGAGATCCTTAGCAGTCTCCGCCCGTTTAAGGGTTGCTGGGACTAAGGACTTGGAAAAGGAATTGTAATGCCTTGGGGAATATATAACATGAATATATATTGTATGTAAGTCAGGTAGCTTCTCATTGTTTTTCTCACAACTGCTCCTAATATGAAGGTCGTGGTATCCTGGGTGCAGGTTTTGGGTGACCTCGAGCATTCGATTTCCTCGATAACCCCATAACTGGAAAGTATTCCTCTATTCGTCACTTAGGGAGGCATACGATCTAACCCTTCACGTGAAGCGTAATTACTCCAATAAAGAGGCGTTAAAAATTTATTACTAAACCAAAAATTTTTTCTGGCCAGGACCATCTGTCAATTTTTATTAAATAAAAAAAACAGGACAGTAATTTTTTTACTCAAGTGAATATAAGTAGTACCAGATTTTGATTTGAATTAATTATGGGAAAACTTTATCTGTATCCTAAATAAGGAATTGATAAAATACATCATTGTACTACGAAACATTTATCTAGGAATATAGGTTCGGCGAACAGCATATTGTGCTATTTTCATTCTCATGTAAGCTGTGCAGTTTAACCTTAAAGACATTCAAATGTTCAGGGATGTTCAGGGACCTGGTTCACAAGGTAGAGCTTACTTCTCATAGATCTGGATAATTGAAAATATCTATATAGTGTTTACTCAAAATAAGTAACAGTGGTTCAGACATAGGGAGGATCTGGGGCTGTTGTGAGACAATAAAAAAAAAAGAAATTAAAAAAAAATTACTATCAGTTTTGAATGTCTATTGCAGTTGTCTGGACCTAGGACTTCCGTTTCTAGTTTCTGTAACATCTGTGACGTCGCATTAAATAAAGAGAACAATTGAGCAATAGATCTACATTAACCAAATTTGAAGTATATATTATGTATATGTTTGAAGTATTGTCTGAATAGGACTAAAGCTAATAAATCCATCTCTAACGTAATCTTTTTTTTTGATATATTGCATTTTAATAAAATTAAAGTTTCTAGTCTCATTACTGTCACCTATTTTTCGAATTTAATATAAATTTAGCATTTAAAGCTTATACAGGACAACCATAATGATACTTTTTATCTTTTGGATCTATTCAGTATATATAGAAATACCAAAATGATTCTTTTTATGCTTTGGAGATATTCAGTATTAAGAAAATACAATAACTAAAGAAACCTTTCATTTATGGAATTTAATTTTATTGGAATTTTATTTTCATTATGGATTTAACTTAAATTTAATAATTGAATTTTACTTGGGATATTTTAAATCATTTTTAAATTCTTTTGATGTACTGTATTTTAAAACAATTAACATTTCTAACCTTATGACTGTCACCTATTATTCGAATTTAATTTAAATTTAGCATTTAAAGCTTATACAGGATAACCACAATGATACTTTTTATCTTTTGTACATATTCAGTGCTAGGAAAATACTAAGAGCCCCAACGATCCTTAAAGTAGATTTTATCAGTAAATTTAGATGTTTTAAATCTTGATTTATTTTACGTTAATGTTGACAACAAAAAAAAATACTTATTCGCTATTGGTTCTAAATCGTCTGTATAAAAAAGAAGATACTCTCAGACCCTGATTTTTGTTTTCAAGTATTAAGAATTCTTGCAGGAATATGATAACTTGTAACACAATACATAATAAAGAAAATATAATGGTTTAAGAGTTACGTTAAAATCATCCGTGTTAAGTGGAAAATGCGAAAAGCTTAACCCAAGGGTTTTTAGTAGGAATAGCTGCAGAAAGAATTTGTAACAAGGTATATGATGTAGGATCTTGTAGATTTATTTATTTGCATTATACGAGCCAAGAATTCTGCCAAGGTAATTGGATGTAAGAAGCATACAGCTGCATAGTTATTGAGCACCTCTAAATACGAGTCATAAAATTCTATAAGAGTATTATGAAACTTGGGATAACACCAAACCTAGTTTAGCCAGAAATACAGTAAAGTTTCTAGTTAATAATTAAGGTATTTACAACAATAAAAACTGAAATGCTGACTATTTAAGGTGGTAGTGCCTCTACTAAAAAATTTGACTTGGACTTCTCCAGTATTTAATCAGCAAGCATGATTATAAAATTTCTATGCATAAATGATAAAAATATAATCTATATAAACCTTTCGTAAAACTTTTCACTAACTTTACTCTTTTCCCGGTTAATATCAAAGCATATTCGCGGTAGTCCTTAAAACTTTATATGAACTAACTCCAACGGAAAAAAGAAACTTCACAACACCGAAAGTTTACATAATAAATAAAATACATGCAGGAAGTTGCTGCAGGCACGCTCCTGCAGATTCTCTCCTGCAACATCGTTAATTATCAGAACAAATTTTCACCTTCCGTGACTTCCTTGAGAACGAGTTGGAATTTTGGGGAGCTTTTAGGGCGCCGTTTTTGTGCTTTGCCAAGACCCTTTTAGGTTGAAATAAATTATATTTATTTTTAGACAATAAAAACAAACGAAAGGGGGAATGTTTGTAACAGACGTTGTAATTTATCTCGCTATACTGGGTTAGTAATGGGGCGTGATTTTAAATATCATTCGACCCAGGACCTATACAATTTTTTTTTTCTCCTGTTAGATTAGATGTAATAACAAACACAGTAATATTTTTATGAAGGTTTATAGAACTGAATCCGGTTAAAAAATATTTTTTTCTTATTAGCTTAAATGTTCTAACATATAATTGAACAAAGAAAAATTATTCGTGAAGCGAGAATCTAAAAAAAATATGTTTCGTCATAGGCTTGAATTTAATTTTTGTCTCCTAATTAAAAGAGTTTAGCAACTTTTTCATTTGCAGCAGTAATATATTTATAATAGTAGTGTTTGGTTTATCTACTTGTAACTACTATCCAAACTCAAAAGAACTATTAATGTAATGCAAGTATCTTACTAGTATTTTTTATATTTTGGCAACGTATTAGCCGCACTTCTTAATATAAACCAAATCACATTTAAGTGATGATTTTTAACGTATATATAACAGAAACTAGTCTTTTTTTATAGGCTAAAAGATGCTAACATAGGTATATATCCCAAAAGTGAATTAAAAAAATCTTTCTCCCATTGGATTTTATGTACTAACATCTAGACAAAACAGGTTCATCTAGACAAAATCTGAAAAAAAATGTGTGTTAGCTCTAAAGGCTTAAATTTAAAAACATATTTATCATAGCAGTGATTTTAAAAAGGTAAACCAATACTTAGTAGCATTTTTGTCTTATTGGTTTAGTTGGTTAAATATACAATGTCGCATCAGTTAATTTAAAGGTTCATAGAACTGTAATCGCAAGGACCATTGATATTGTTTATAGCAGTGATTCATCAATTTAGAATTATTATAGAAGAGGTAAAATAAAAATCCTACAGTCTCCCTCCACTTATTTATTAAACATTTAGTGATTTAAAAATCCCTACATGTTTCGGACACATGGGTGTCCATCATCAGGGGGCAAAAGGTTTAAAATTGGTATTAGATATACGCACCAGGGTTTAATTCCATATCAAAAAAATCATCTATTTATTACTGTTTATTTATTTTTTTTATATTTATTTTTTTTTAATTACATACTGTTCGGTGCTTGTCAACAACAGAATGTAAATAAACAAAATTAATAAAATAAAATATAAAAAAAATAAACAATAATAATTAATAGAGGGTTTTTTTATATGGAATCAAATCCTGGAGCGTATATCTAATACCAATTTTAAACCCCCTGATGATGGACACCACTGTGTCCGAAACATCTTTAATAAATAAGTGGAGGGAAACTGTAGGATTTTTATTTTACCTTAACCTACGACTCCACTGCAAGTATGGACTATTTCTTCACTATTAATGTAGAAGAGTTACTAGAGAAATGAGCGTTTATTATCGGTTTAAATGCAAACATTTAATTATCTTCGCATCGATTTTTAAGATCGTTAGCTTTTAATAATAATAATAATCTTTATTTATTTAGCATTAATGCTACATTAAAAGAAAGACAAAAAGTATTTAATGTGTATAAAGCTTTATTTTTACAAATCT
The DNA here is from genome assembly GCF_022605725.1 of Anthonomus grandis grandis. Lineage (NCBI taxonomy): Eukaryota > Metazoa > Arthropoda > Insecta > Coleoptera > Curculionidae > Anthonomus > Anthonomus grandis. The sequence continues at coordinate 13,248,007 of NC_065558.1, forward strand.
TATAGGCCAAAGAAAAACGTGTATATCACAAATAGTAACGATATATTAAAATTAAAATAAAACAGTTAAAAAGTAGTTAAAACTTATTTTCTCAATAGCCTTTTTGACTGGTTTAAGTTATCACAGTTTTTAATGTTAGAAGGTAGTCTATTAAACTCCAACAGGCCCTTGTTAAAAATTGAGAACATTTATGAACTATTATATATGAACATGTGTCAACATGTGTCTTCTCTCCAGCACATTGTAGTCAAGGTCGATATCAGAAGATCGTGCGTCTGGCGGATTAGTGATGACTTGACAGTTGACTTTCAACTATCGTGGGTGGCTGTTCGTTTTGTGAAGTTTTTTTTGGCGGTAGATAAGTTAAAAGTCACGCGTGTTGGTGCTGCACGTAAATCATGGAATCCCGATGGGCGTAAGTATCTTTTTAGTTAATTCTGTGTAATTTTCAATGAATTTATTGTTATTATTTATTAAAATATAAGTGACCAAATACCCTTGAATGTAAATAAACCTTCTTAAAACTCACATGACGTTACTATTATAGGTCAAAAGTCACTGATACCATATGGTATCCGTAGGCGTTTGTGGACCTAGCAGTGTCATGTTTTAGGCTTTTCATTTTTTAAAGAGGTTTTTCGCTTTCCCAAGCATTGGATATGCTTGAAGAAGATGACGAACTGCTACATGTAGATGAAATATTTGTGGAACCTCCTGACCCCAACGTAGACTCAGATGAGGATTTCAAAGACATTCAAGAAGTACAAAGACATATCACCTGTTAATCTCTTTGAGTTTTTTGATGAAAACATTTACCAATACTTTGCTGAACAAACCCAACCTTATGACCATTTTAAAAATGAACCTGATCCAGAAATAACATCAAACGAAATCCGCTGTTTTATTGGAATTTTAATTCTTACTGGATACAATCCCATACCTTCGAAACGGTTATACTGGGATGTGAAAGACGACATGCATAACAAACTGGTAGCAGACTCAATGAGGAGGGATAGGTTTTTAAAAATTCAAAGATTTATCCACATTGCCGATAACACTAAAATAAATCAATCAGATAAGGCTTGGAAATTACGCCCTCTGACTTGAGAGAAAAAATTTTGTCCAATTTTCAACCTACTCAAAATTTATCTTACGATGAATCAATGATCAAATATTATGGGCGCCACGGATGTAAGCAATTCATCCGTGGCAAACCTATCCGCTTTGGTTACAAAGTATGGGCTCTAAATACTAAAGATGGATATCTGGTTGATTTTGAACTTTATCAAGGCAATGATCCTCGAGAACAAGCGGACATCAGCAAATTAGTTGGTAAATGTGCAGCGCTCACGATTTTGATGTTGAAAGAATTACCACAGCCAAACTTGCCATATACAATTCACATTGATAATCTGGTCACCGGTGTAAAATTATTAGCTTTTCTTCGAAATTTAGGTTAAGGCGCAATTGGAGCGATTCGAGAAAACCGAATTCCAAAACCATGTCCGTTGACCAAAAAACAAGATTTTCAAATAAATAATAGGGGTTTTTGTGAACAGATTATTAAGAGAAATGACGGTGTTCTATTTGTACAATGGATGGATAATCCTGTCATTACTATAGCATCAACGAGTGCCGGTGTTCAGCCCGAAGGAGCAGTAAAAAGATATTGCCAAAAAGAAAAAAGGCACATCATGATTTCTCGTCCTCACTGTATTGCTGCCTACAACCATAATATGGGTGGTACCGATCTTATGGATCAGGGTATTGCTACGTACCAAATTGGAGTTCGTGGTAAGAAATGGTATTGACCAATTTTTACTTGGCTGATAGATGTAGCACTGCATAATGCCTGGTACCTTAGATGCAAAAATGAAAAGATATCAGCACTTAATTTTAGAAGAGAAATCGTCCAAGTATATTTGACCAGGTACAAAACAATTGCCAAGGTTGTTGGAAGAAGCTCTTTCTCAAAGAATGTACATACAGATATCCGATTTGATAGGGTTGATCATTTTGTGGTTTCATGTAACCGGCGAAGATGTGCTGGGGTAGGATGCAAATCATTCGGTAGAACAATGTGCCGAAAGTGTGATGTTGGCTTGGGTGTCAATTGTTTTGCCACTTATCACACTAAATAAATTTATTTTGACATATTTTATTTGTATTATGCAGTTTAAAATTTTTTGCAATAAAAAAGTCTTCAACACCGATGGATACCATATGGTATCAGCGTTTTTTTATCAACTTCCAAACTCCAAAAAAAAATTAAAAAGGTCAATCTAAGATCGTTTACCTTTATTTTCTACAAAACAATCAAAGAAATAATCAAAATAATAAAAAAAAATCTCGGCATTAATGGGTTAAGTATAAACAAATAGACATTAAACAAAATTTTCTGTCTGACAGATATCACATTTAAAACGTGTAACATAGTCATTATTGGTGCATAACGATTACATTTTAGAATGACTCTCATGGCTATATTCTGGATCTTTTGAAATTCATTTATTTTATACTGGTGTAGAGAGAACAATAGGTCGAGCAGAACTGTAAATGCGGTAGTGTAATTGCATTGTATATTAATAATTTAACGTGAAATGATAGGTTAGTTCCAATTCTTGATACGAAGCTGACCTTCTTTGCAAACTTTCTCATGAATGTGCATGTGCAATGAAATTTAAATTTAAATCTAAAATAACCCCCAAATATGTTATTTCTTTTGCATACTGAATTTCCTCTGCATTTACTATGATCTGTATATTATTAATTTGTTCAGCATGATTTTTCGACGAATACATAAAATTTGGATTTATTAGTATTTAAACACAATTTATTTTCGCAGAGTCATATAAATAAATTATTCAGTTCACTATTTACAGATTTTAACATTTCTTGTATATCGTTGCCAATTATATACTACATTGTATCGTCTGCAAATAAGACCAGTTTATTTTTTTTATTACATGTACCATATCATTGATGTTCAATAAAAATAATAGTGGGCCCAGTACTATGAGGTACGCCATAATCAACATTTACAGATTCAGACACACAACTTTTATACACTACACGTTGGGTTCGGTTTCACAAATACCTCAAACTCTCTGGACTCAAACCGCCTTAAAACTTTTTCCCTAATTCCTAATTTTTTTAGTTTTGTTAATAATATATATCGACAGTCTCAAAGGCTCTCCTAGAATCTAAAAACACCGCCAACACCAGATTATCACAGTCAATTGCCTTGAGAAAATCATCACAAATACCAATAACAACCGACTCGCATGAATGGTTCTCTCGAAATCCGGATAAGTTGGGCACTAATATACTATTTCTTAGACAAAAATCATGCAGTTGATCCTTTACACATGTTTGCAGTAATTTTTCATATATAGGAACTGTACTTTTTAACAAGGTACATTTAAATGCCAATATATTTATTTCTGCAGCGATTTTTTAACCTTATTCTAAAAAAGCTTAAAAGTTCTTCCCTGCAATACTAATTTTGATACTATAAATTAATTATCTTAGCAGTATCTTTTAACTTCACCGACTCCTAATCAGAATTTTTTTTCTTGTCATCGATAATACCATAATATGTTTTTGCACATTTTATTGTCTAATTTGTATTTTTTTGCTTTGGGGTGTTTTTTTTTGCCTTGACGTCATTCATTTCAGATGCGTTTTTAATAGCATTGTTGTGCAATGTTTATTATTAACTTATTATCAGCATTTTCCATTTTATAGTTTGTCAAATTTCAAGATTGTTGTTCGCCCTGTCGTCATTTTTAGTTCAAATCTATTATAAGCAGTTTTTTGAGAATGTAACTTGTTTACAATTTTACCAGTAAGAATAAAATTATTAACATATTTAGTCATACTAAAATAAAAATGTTCAACGTTTTCATTTGAGTGTAAAGTTTTTTCCATTAATATTAGGGTATAGAGCGGTTTCCTATTACCTATGTAAATATAAATACAAATTTGCTGAAATACGATCCACTTCAAACCTTATACTTTTTTACCAACCGAAAAGATTCCTTTGACTCCCGGGTCTAATGCACTCCCCTTATATACATATAAAATCTTGAACGAATCTTGAATAAATTTTAAAAGAACTGAGGTTATATACAAATAGTATACAAGAGAGAAACAAATTGAGCCATATAAAGTTTTTCCTTAAGGATTTTTTTGGGCAGACATTTATATATTATGTATATCCATTGATCCAAAGGAAAAAATGTGTAAAAATCATGTGACGTGATTAATCTTTGTTTCTCCGAAGATGAATCCTCGGACAGTGCACGCAGGTGTTGAAAAACTCCAGGGTCGAAATTATTTACAAAGTGAAGGTGATAAATTACAAATTTAATCCGGGTTGACAACAGGGGTGATGAATTACCGATTGATTGAGCAGAGAACAAGAAGCGAGCAGATAATAAAGTTTCAGATAAAAGTTATATGTGAATTTATCAATCATTGAGGACATTCGTTAAACAAAAAAAAATTGATATTAAACAAAAGCGGGCCAGTTTAGGGATGGGACCTTGGCTTTATTCCAAAACTTTAATTCGGTTGGCCTCGTTGTCTCTTTTTACCTGCTGCTGCGGCTTTAACTTGTCAAAAAGTTATGACGGCCTTGTTACGTTCTCGCCGCTTCGCTTGGTTGAAATCTTGCGGTTTATTTAGGTTAGACTGTGATTTAGTATAGTTGCGGCTTGGTTTAATAAATATCTCAATGAAGTTTTTTTGCTGCTGAACTCATAACTTATAAATTCATAAAATAAAAATTTAATGCAAGTTTAAATTATGTTATTAATCGTACCAGATAAATTTAAAAAGAAATATAAAAATATAATTAAAATAGTTATGTTATTGGTAACTAAACATTTAATAAATGTAGCAGTTATATTTAATATGAAATGTAGTAGTTATATTTAATCTAGAATAATTAGGTCCTAATTTTGGATAGAAACAAATCTTTCTTCTTGGATACTTTCTATAGAGAAGGTGAAATTCTTGATCTTATCCAGCTTGTTTATCAATTAACAGTTTTAAGAAAATTAAAAAAAAAACACTTTAGAATATACAGGACGTCCCACAATTAATGTCACAGGCTATAACTTTTTTATTTTTTAATATAAAATTTAAAAAAAAAATATTTTTCATAGTTTCTTAGGATCACTACGAAAAATTACTTAAAAAAAACTACTCCTGACAAATTCATCCCCTAAAAACCATCTTAATTTATGTGTTAGCATCAACGTAAGGAATTTTTAAATTAAAAAATTGTAGTGATCATCCTATATCGGCGAAAAAAATTAATACTAAAATACAGAAATACGGTAAATGTTTATTAAAATACCATATATATTGAAACAAAACGATAGTTTTTTTCCTGAATTTAAAAAAATATAATATATTGACAGTTAGTGTTTCTATATATTTGCATTCAAAAAAGAAAACAACTTTGTTTTACCACACCGAATTTGTTATAAATAAACCAAAAAAATTGACTGCAATATCATGTTTCATTATTAAATATTTGGCTGTCTAAATTAAAACGGTATGCCTGATTAAAAGTTTTTTGGAATTTAGCTTCATTGTGCTGTTACAAAAAGCATATTAGAAATTCTTTGAATTAAATTAATGTTTCAGAGAAGTTAATTATATCTTTAAATTATAAATAGGTACGAAGAATAATATATTCTTATTTCATTGAATACAAAAGAATTGGCTGATATTTATCTAAAGTAGGTCAGAAAAGATGCTTACTTATTTTTAGTGAGATATGAGTTAAAATTATGATTCTTGTGTTTCTTTTGTTGTCCTAACGCAAATGAATTTTAAAAATTTTATAATATTATTCATTGTAGAGTTAATGAAAAAAAGAAAAAAAAGGACCCCTTAATACATCCTTTTATAGATGAGTAATAAATTTTACCTTCCAGATTTACTAAACGAATTTAATTTATCGTGGAAATGAGGTTTACCAGTAGCATATTATGTTACTTTTTGTTCAGAAAATAAAAATACATTTATGTCCTTTTTTTAGCAAAGACAAAATATTGAAAAAATTTTGGGTGAACTTAAAGATAAAAAGCATATATTAAAAAAACAAAAACGGAGTGTTAAAAATGTGTTTATATATTTTACAAAGTCCTTCATTTCAAAATGAACAATACCTTATAATGTTCTTAAAAAAAAAAATTTAATTTAGATATATATGAAAAGTTTAATTTTTGTATTAACAAAGTTGTGTTTTAACCTCCAGCTAACCTCACTTTGATAATTATGTCAAATGGGAATCTCCGTCATGTGTATTATCACTTTATTATACAGGGTAATTTAAAATTGAGTGCAAAGATGTCAAGGGCGTATTTAGCAGACAAAAATAAAAACTTTTTTTCATATCAACATATGTCCTAACTTGCTTTGTTTTCTAGATACAGAGTGTAAAAGTTTGTTAATAAAATCGGTTTTTTATCAATTATTCAAAATCCTTTTAGCCGACAGCAGTCAATAATGTAACTTTCTTGAGTCTTACTCGTATCTAACTTTATTTCCAGAAAAAAAATCAAATTCTGTGCCTGGTTCTATTAAAACAAATACTAAATTCGCATCGATAATTAAGATTCATTTAATTTTTTTTCAAAATTTAACTTAGCCCAAGTAACAGCTACATACAAAAGCAGATTTTCATAACAAAAAAAAACTTTTACACTCTGTATCTAGAAAACGAAACAAGTTAGGATATACATTTTAATGAAAAAAACTTCTTATTTTTGGCTGATAAATACGCCCTTAAAATCTTTGCACTCAATTTTGAATCACCCTGTATATTAAAGTAAGCAGTATAAAATTGTCTATTCAACGATCAAAAAAGTCTAAAAAAAATTAAAGTATTAGACTCATAAGCAATTATGTAGGACGGATATTTAGTTCAAGGAACTTATTTTAAAAAATATTTAAAATGTGCATTATTATTATCGAGACAATATTTAAGCCTATTTTGAACAAAAAATCAAAAAATACTAGATTCGACTGGAATTTGAGTGGTAGGTTTACGAAATACAGGACTTGTGTAAATGTGGTAAAACAGTTTTGAAGTTTGGTTTATAATAAGATCAATGGCTACATAATAATTTATAGATATTCTTCTTTAAGAAATATCTTCCTTTAGAAGGTTGTCTCATCATATTTTCACTTTTGATGCTGCAGCTCTAAACAACTCAATGGAACTGTAGTCATACCATTATTTTCAATTGTGTAATCAGGAAGTGCTTTTTTTTCCACTGCTTCTTTTTCCCTGTATCTTTCTCTGCATAATATTCTGCAACAATGTATATTTCTCTCCCTTTATCACAAGGCCCAGATATTGCTGCTTCCATAAATTAATCTTTCTCCAGTACCTTCTCATTTGTTACCATTTCCACCTAACTTATTTTTAAGATTCATCGATTCAACCACATCATAAATGCTTCCAGTTAATTACTTATATATTCTTCTTTAACGTCCAAGATTCCATCCATACACGTAACATCTCAGTATTCTGATTCTAAGTTAAGATCTCTACTGCATAACACATTTCTCAATCCGTTAAATATAGTTCTGGCATGTCCAATTCTTCATTTAATTTCCTTAGTGTACTCATTAGCTTCATTGACCGTTATTCAGAAGTAATTTGATTTACTAACTTTCTTTGACGAAGAACTAGTGCCTTTGTTGATCCATAGATTTTTCTGTTGCTAAACTGATTTTGTAATGGTCATAAATTTTGTCCTTTTGATATTTAAGGTAAGTCTCCTCTCTTTGCTGACTATTACTACTCGAACAATTAAGCTCTACATACGGGATATTGTTAATGGTATTCTATTAACTTTTACTTCTACTTTTGTTTCCTCCAATGATCTCCGATTCATTTCTTCCGAATAAAGATTAAATAATAGCATCGATAGTATACATCCTTGCCTTGCGTAACGTAATATTTTTAGTTCTTCAAGAGTTGTAGTCGTCTGATTCTAGTAGAAATTATTTAATAACCTAATATTTTGCAAGTCTATACTTTCACTCTTAATTAATTGAATTGGAAACTTTCTGAAATGCTTTGTGATAGTAAGGAAACAGACATCCAAACATGCATCTTTGAGTCAACATGTTAAAGGCCAACAAGGCTTCTTTTATACCCAATGCATTTCTGAAGCCATTTGGGTTTTGCTAATATCTTATTGCTAAAAATTCTCCAATCTAATATCTTTATGAATATTTGGAGAGCCTCACTCATAAGACTGATCATATGATGGTGGCTACATTCTCTTGCCTATTTTAGTAATGTAATAAAAATCCATTTCAGCCACTCGACTATGTTGGATCCATTTATCTCTTTCTATGAAGTAAACTCATTCCATTTTTCCAGTTTCTCTTCAGTGTGGATTTTTTTGCCATATCAGTAAAACATGATATTGCTTTGTGTTGGTCTTATCATACCAGCTAACTCCTTCATTTATTAGGAAGGTTAATATTATCATGTTTTATTAGTAAATCTTTTATTTCTGTACTTTTTTCTCCGTACCATTCATTTTGGGTTCACATATTCTTTTTCTTATCTCTTTATGTAAAGTGTTATATGTGTTGTTTGCTGTGTTTTTATACGACCTTCTTTCCTCTAATAGCTTTTCATCAGTGGTTTTTGTTTGTCAATAGTGTGAATATTCTCTGCTTGCATTTTGATGATCTTTGGTACAGCTTTGATCTTACTTAGTTTAGTGTTATTATTTTTGATCAACTGATCTCTCATTATTAAGCTTTTGAGGCTTGAGGTTTGCAGATGTTTTTTATTTTGATGGGATTTATTTTGGCTTCTTTAGTCAAACTCTAAGCCCTACCATCACCGGTTAATGATCTGTTGCTAAAACTGCTCCAGCATAGGTTTCAGTTATTATTCTCTGGATTATAATGAGATCGACAGAGTACTTAAGAATTTATATCATACCCATGATGTTGCAAATAAGCCTCGAAACTACACTGCCTTACTTAAAGAGAGTTTTTGAGGCCAGCATTGAAATGGGGTATGTTCAACTAACATGGAGGGCGGCAAATATGGTCTTTATCCCAAAACCGGGCAAGAAAGACTACCGTCAACCAAAGTCCTTTAGGGCAATAAGCCTGACCTCATTTTTACTAAAGACTTTAGACAGGTATATAACAGAGGAGATTCTAATAGAATCGCCACTACATAGGAATCAGCATGCCTACATGAAAACGAAGTCTTCACTCTATAGTGAGCAAAGCTGAAAAAGCAGGAGAACAAGGAAATAGCACTTGCTCTTTTCTTTGACGTGGAAGGAGCATTTGATAAGGCAAAAACAAACACTGTCTGCCAAGCCCTCCTGACCCTCCTGACTCAGGCTCATCTTGTCAGATGGGTCAAAACGGCACTGGAAGACCGGAAGATCAGTGCTACACTGTTGGGAGACTGTCGTGTCGAGGCCAGGGTGAAAGGCGGCCTTTCGCCACACCTTTGTTGCCTGGTGATGGAGTCTCCTCAGGAAGCTAGAACTTGAAGGATTCTATGCACAGGCATACGAGGACGACGGACTAGTGATGGTCACGGGTAAATTCGTGAACACAGTCTGTGAGCGAATGCAAGTCGCGTGCAGGATAGTGAAACAGTGGTGTCGGGAGACAGGGCTGTCGGTCAACCCCAAAAAGACCGAGCTCGTTCTCTTTACTAAGAGGCGGAATTTGATAGGCTTTAAACCTACCATTATGTATCAGACTCGCCTAACTTTGAGGCAGCAGGTCAAATACTTGGGAGTCATTTTAGACAGCAAGCTCACGTTTAAAACTCACGTAGAGCAGGCAGCAAATAAGGCAACGGCCCTAATACGGCAATTACGACAAACAATAGGTACAAGATGGGGTCTTAAACCCCATGTTCTCCAGTGGCTTTATACCGCAGTCATTCGACCGAGGCCAGCCGTATTGAAGGTAACCAACGCCCAAAAGCTGACCAGACTTCAAAGACTGGTCTGCTTGGGAATTACTGGAGCTATGAGAACAACACCTGCGGCAACACTATATATTCTTCTTGGGATACCGGACCTCCCAGTCTGGATTGAAAGGGAGGTCATGGCGGCATATAAAAGGATGAGAGATAGCGGATGAGAGATAGCAATGTTCACTTAGGACAAGGCCATATGACGATTGCTCTCAGGAAGTGTAAGAACATACCAATTCTGACATCCAGATGCACTACAGAAAGTGGCAAACTAAGGTTAAAGAAGGGGTTTCAAGTCGAAATCCCGACAAGGGAAGAATGGTCGGCGAACCAAGTTAAAGAGCCAAGTGGTTTCCAGGCCTGGTACACGGATGGATCATGGATGAAAAGCACCAATTCAGCCGGAGTCGGAGTGTACAGGATGGAAATAAACACAGGGGAATCCTTCCCGCTAGGGAAACACACCACAGTTTTCCAAGCGGAGGTGTCTGCTATACTCGAAGTAGCGAACAAATAAGAGGCATTGGAAGGTGACGGGGGATTTGCATCTACTCCAATAGTCAAGCTGCCTTCAAGGCGATTCAGAAACCCAGGGCCAGCTCAGCGCTAGTCCAGAAATGCAGAGACGCATTGGACAGGCTTGCAGCACACAAGGAAGTGAGACTGAAGTGGGTCCCAGGATACCAAGGTGTTGGGGGCTATGAGCGGGCCGACAAACTAACAAGACAAGGTTCCGTTAACCCCTTCGTAGGCCTCGAACCTTCTCTCGGTCTTAGCAAAAAACACATCTCCCAGGCACTTAATAATTGGGCCTGTGAAAAAACAAGGAAGAATTGGAGAAGGACAGAAGGATGTAGACGGGCCAAGGAAATGATACCAGACCATGACGGCTCTAAAGCAAGGCGACTGCTAACAAAGACCCGACAAAGTATCAAAGACTCGGTGGGAATCCTGACCGGGCACAACAGTCTAAACAGGTATCTACACCTTCTTGGTATAAGAGAAAGCCCACTCTGTCCGAATTGCGGTACAGGGGAGGAAACTTCATACCCACATAATAGGTATCTGTGATAGGTGGAGTCGCCTAAGAAGGATAATTCTCGGATCAACGACACTCCAGCGGGAAGATCTTAAAAGTCTGGACTGGGACAGCTTGCACGTTGTCTTTATTAAAAGGACGGGCCGACTCACTGAAGACCGCGCATTGAAAGTGCAGGCGTAGTAGGCCTACTTGTCGAGCTCTAGCTCCCCCACCCTTACTACTACTACTACTAAGAATTTATAAATTTCTTAAAATTTAAGAAAAACTGCTATTTTTCACTTCAAAATTGGGCTCTAAAAATGCCGAACCTCAGAAATCTGAGGGCCCCGATTTTGGGAATTAGATTTAGAAGAACTAAAGTAATAAATAACCGTTGAAAATATAAAAAAGGAGTCCGTATTTTCCTTATAACCTTCTTGATAAGTATGAATTAAAAAAATCGAAATTAAACTACTACTACAGCAGCAAAATCTTATGTCATATATCACCAAAATACCAGGTCATGATGGGATCTTAATACAACCTAAGTAATTACGGGATTTTGAAGGTTAATATTCTTTAATTTAGATGAAATTAGAAAGTTGTACATAAATGCGTAGACTTCTTAGACTCTTTTTTCCAAATAAACTTAGCCCTATAATCGAAAAAAATTATCCAACCTAAAAGTGATGAATTAATCTCCTTTCATTACGAACCAACAAAAAAATAACCTCAAAGCAGAACAAAGCAGAACGAATTAAATTTTTAACTTTACAAAACTTCTGCTTCCCATCCCTAATAATTTACTTAACCCCGCCAAAAAGCGAACAATACCGGAGGAGGAATCCTTTAATACAATATATTTAAGGCAATCCGGTAATAAATTTCCGCTTTTGTTCATAGTAGCGAACCCTAAAACCACGGGACTCATAAAATCGGAAACTTTTTAAAGTTTTCTTAAAATTAATTTCTCGGGAAGCAAAAGAATTCTTTTTTTTTATCACTAAAATTATTGGGTCATAAAAGAGTCGAAATTGAATTACACGTAATTATACTTTTCGGAGAAGAATGTTTATTTGAATGTTTGAAATGTAAGAGAAAATCAGGATTCAAGAAATAGTAAATAGTTGATTTTTTTTTCATTTTCTTGAGGCGTTTGACACCATAAATCATAAACTGTTTTTAGCTAGACTTCATTATATTGAGTTTTCTAATGAGGCTAATGGTTTCTTCAGGAGTTTGGTAATTTTATAGCAAAGTTCCGATGGTACTTAAAGATTAGAATATAAAGTCACAAAAAATTTACGCGTTAGATTTTATAAAGTATATAGGCAATTTTTAGCGTGTCTGTTATTAATAATAATAAAAGTACTTCATAAAGCAAAATAAATAATAATTTAAAAAAGAAAGAACACGCTTTTATTCCTAATCGAACTAAAAAGTAGAAAATAATTTTTAATTACAGTTTATATTAAGTTTTTATTGCAGTAGTAGGAGGTCAGAAAATCAATCATAAATAATTACCTCAAATAAAAATCAGAATAAAATTTGAGTTATCAACAGAATAGTTCAATATTATAGAATAATTGTCATATTTAATATATCGATTAGCCCACGCTTTTAACTTTGATTTGAACTATTCTATTAGTAACTTAAATTTTATTATGATTTTTATTTGAGGTAATTATTTATGATTGATTGTCCGACCTTCTACTACTGTAATAAAAACTCATTGCAATTAAAAATGTTTCTTCTTTTTAATTCGATTAGGAATAAACGTGTTATTTTCGTTTTTTTGAACTAATATTTATTTTCTACTTTTTGTTTCAAGTAGCAATAAAAGCGAGGTTTTTATGTTTTCCTAAACTATTATTTATTATCTTGTTAAAAGCATCTCATATTACCTGAATACTTTCAGGGGTGGCGGCATGTTGAAACTTTTCATACTCATATTATTAAAATTGATAAAATAAATGTTAACTGCAAAAGTATACTAATTTGATAAATAGAAAATACAGTGCATTTAACGTACAATTAAGCAAAATTCTGCTGGCCGTTTGTGCAACTATAGAGAGACCCATTTAAATGTCATTGATCACATATTGTTTTTGAACGTTAACTAAACATGTGTGTCAGTGTAAATAAAAAAGAATTTATTATTTCTGGCAGTCCTAATAAGGATAATGGAAAACTATCTAATTATTGCATTGTCATCGGTCCTTAATACGCGTGTAAAGTTTAAAGTTGATCAGACTTTTGTGACTGGAGAAAATTAAGCTTAAAAACTCCGTTACATACATAGATACAACCCGAGCTAACAAAAGCGTGTTAAAAAAAATTTACAGTAACTATTATTTGAATATTACTTTTAGAAATACTTTATCTATACTCTATTTCAGAAATGTATAGAGCAATAAAACCTCATTAGGTATGCAAAAGTGGTACCCGGTGACCCACCAATATTTAAGCCACTACCCTAGTTAGGTATTAGTTTCAATGTAAAATTCTTTCTTTTCGTCAAGTGCAGGTAGTGCCACCCGGTTTTGGGTCAATTTATGAGTTTTGCCCATTGTTATCCACTGATAAACATTGAAAACGGTTCGCCAAAGGCGTGCATCTGGGACATGTTTTTTTATGAGACTTAATATTATATGTTACCTTATGATTTTTGTAAATGCTATTTTATTTGAAAAAAATATGCACAAAGTATGCACAGGGTATCCCAAATTCTTGGGTCAACATCGGGAATTGGGAACTTTTAGAGATACAGGGTTGGTTGAGTTGGTTAAATTAATAAAAAGTTGCGCAACATCATGCATAACAGAATGCCTGCCCCATGTTGGCCGACGACACCTTATACATGGTATAATATATACATAGATATAAAAGTGTCCCAAAGAAAATTTATAGATATCTTTTAGATCTATATTATAAAATATTTTTAGGTATACGGAATCGTGAATAAAAGTTACTTTCGTTTAAATGAAATAATATATTTTTTTCACAAACTTATTGAACATAATTATGTAGAGCAAAACGGTTGAAAATTTCACTTTTGCATCTGGAACTTTTTGCACAGAGTGTATAACAATTAAATTATGATAGATTGTAGTCTCCGTCATCTGACGAACTGTCATCACCTCTTGACATTATAATTGAATCGGTGAGTGGAAGAAGGGTCAAGTGCAAAAATACACATTTTCCAGGAAATACAAAAAAATAATTATATCAATTGGGAAGGAGAATTTCGTGATAGTGTTCACAGGTAACTTGTTTATTAATTAACTGAAAGTTAATTGACGAAGTTAGTTGACGAATTACGAAGTTTTATAGGGAAATAACATTTACAACGACATTGAAAACTGATCTTTTTGCCAAAAATATTCAATGATTTTGGACCCTTCTTCCACTCAATAGATGTTTTCGAAACTTTTTATTTATTATTTTATTTTGTTTTTTTGCATTCTAAGAAATATAAGGGATAATAAAAGAGTTAGTACAATAAAGGTGAGCTTTTATTCAATAGTTTCAGAAGTAGTAACATTCCATGAAATAATATGGTAATAGAATGCTAAATCTTCACCACTAACGTATTGTAGAACTTTCTTTAAGTCCTGGATTTTTTTGTCATTAATAGGTACTGCTTCGAAATAGGCTTTGTCATTTGGAAGCTCTGGCCTTACGTTCGGTTTAACCAGTTTAAAACTGGAGGAAAATGCACCGCCAATGATGTTAGAAACTGTTACTATTGTTGATGACCTGGAATTATAGCATCAAACGTAAATTCACGATATTTTAAAACACTAAATACATTGTTATTTCTCTTTTCGATAGGCTTACAGCTTTTTTTGTAATACTGTGGCCCCCAGTTTTTGTAGTCAATAATTCGTGGTACGAGATATTTTTAAACTCAAATGGCTTAGTGATTCTACTTTTTAAAATCATGCTTTCGTATTCTTCTGGATGATAAACCCTGTCGTGGTTTTTGACTAACCTCTTTAATGTACCAAAATCGCGGTCACAAGTAAGGAAAGAGTGTAATAATAAAGATGGCTATCTCACTTCGAAGTGTCAATTTTGGTCACTGGGACCGTTCTTCCACTCACCGATTCAATTAAAGGGTCGACTGTCTGATCGATCAGGTTGTCAAGATCCCACATTTTGTCCTCTTTCTTAATTACATGCTGGACTGCTTTTCGCCAATTCGCTGGTGTTGCTTCCATAATGGCTTGATCAAACAGTAGCTTAACGTCTTTCATTTTAAAAGACGTGTTTTGTCTTGCTACAAATCCTTTTACCTGCGCCCATATCAGTTCTATAGGATTTAGTTCGCAATGATATGGGGGGTAAGCGTAGTACAGTTATATTATATTTTTCGGCTATATCTTCCACGGTGTATTTCATGAAACGAGTTTTATTTGCTATCCAGCAGTTCTTTTAAAAATTATCAAATTTACTTTAAACGCAATATCTTTTGCCAATCGATAAAAAGAGTGACATTTTTTATCTTTTTAAAATAAAAAGAGCGAACTTTTCTTCGAATTATACATTTAGTATTTTCATTAAGGAATTTTGTTGGTCGTCCTGGCTTTTGCTTGGGAGATTCCACTTAAAATAATAACTTTTTCACTCAGTGATAGTGGAGAATTATTAGAACATCTTTTCGTTAGACTGAAAACCTCAATTTTTTTAAATATTGTTATAATAATATTCTGATTACACTACAGCGTAGCAGTAAATACTGACGTTTAAAATATGATTTAAAAGTATTTATATTCTGTATATATTACTTGTCCTCATTTTTGCATGCTACAAAGCGTTAAGAGGTATATATTATACAAAAGGATTAAAAGTATTAAATTAGTATTTAACCTCTTTTAAAATAAAGGTATTTAATCCATGAAAATTAAATTAATAAGTATTATAAGTACCTACGTCTATGAACGACCACGAAATTTAGCCAAATAAAACGGAATTCCCCAGTTTATTACTCTATACATTTCTGAAATAGAGTATAACAAGGTAATTTAAATAGGTTTTATAGGTAAAAACGGCATATATACATAACTGTCAACTTTATTATACACTATTTTAAGTGTAGAAATACCTATGCATTAAGATGCAAGAAATGTATTTCTTTTTGAGCTTTAAGTTGAAGAGAAAATAATAATACTTCAACGTTCTCCACTTTGCGTGAAAAGAGAAATCCAATATTGACAGACATCAGATCTGCAAATTTTCTCTTTTATGTATATGAAGTACATACCTGTCACGTAGTTCAAGTCACGTTTCACGTCGGCGAAAGTCACATTTATACTTGTGACAGTAAAACAAGAGAAAGCTTAAGAAGCATTGTCATGTAGCTTAGTCGTCGTAGATTTCGATTAAAATGTACGAATAACTAGTTATATCTTCCAATCATTTGGAAGTAACTTTTTAACTTTCATAGATTTGATGTATCTATGTTCCAGGTTACCTACACTTAATCTATGTTTTTCTATCTGATTTTTGGGTATTTAATGTATATCTTTGGTCTTCCACGAATTTGAAATATACAGTGAAACCTCTCTTGAGCGGACACTCATGGGACCTTCAAAAAGTGTCCGCTCAACGGAGGTGTCCGTCCAAGGGAAAAAGGCCATACACAAAAGCAAAATTAAACAGCATGTTATTTTTTTAAACAAGTTTAATATTAATTATTTAATGACAATAAGTATATAATTAGGGTTACAAAATAACTATAATTATGCAAAAAAAAATAAACACAAAAAACAAACCAAAACAAAAACTTATGAAATAACAAACCGAAAATAAACTAAACTAATACATACATATATATAAGATTTTTGTAAGAAATAATAGGTAAATATTTTGGAACACATGTACAAATTAAGATCATTGTTTATGTTTAAAATATTCTAATAAAGACGTTTGTCGATTTTTTTTTTTGAGAAAAGTATCTTGGAAATGAAGATCAAGCTTAGATAGTAAATCTAGAGCAGATAGTTCACCCCTAGCCTGAATGAAGCGTTTTAACTGTTGTGTCATATTAGAAGCCTATTGATAGGTAGTCAATTCCTATTCTTCCTCAACGTGTTTCTCTTCTGACTCATCGGATGATACCACAACTTCCTCTTGATTCGAAACCTCCAGAGGAAGGTCATCAATTTGCTCCAATATTAAATCATTGTCTACCTTAAAAAATTCGTTGATATCATTATTGTTTATCATTCCAAAATTATCCTTATTCTTCAACATTTGAGCTAAAAGTGACAATGGAATGTCGTCTTCATTTTCCCAGATTTCCAAGTTTTCTGCTCTACTTTCTGGACTATTAGAGTGTGTAATACCAGACTTAATAAAGCGATTTTGAACCGTTTTCTTTGTCACTTGGTCCCATGCAATGTTTATAAAGTAAATTGCATCTAGGACGTGTATTTTTCTGGCTAATTCTTGGGCTGATTCAGCAGTATTTATGGCTAATAAAAGTTGTTTAATAATGATTGTCCTATAAAATGTTTTAAAACTCTTAATAATGCCCTGATCAAAGGCTGTACAATAGAAGTGCAGTTTGGAGGCAAAAAAATCAATTTCTTATATCTAAAAATCTTATATCCTTTGGGTGACAACATGCATTGTCGAGAAATAATAAAATTTCTCGTTTTTCACGCATCATTTTTTTATCAAATTGATTTAACCATTCGGCCATTAGTTCACCGGTCATCCAAGCTTTTTTATTCCACCTATAAGTAACTGGCAATTCTTTCACATTAATATTTTTAAATGCTCTTGGTTTGGCCGTTTTTCCGGTCACTAGAGGTTTTTCTTTTTGTCCCTCCATATTTACACAAAAAGTATAGTCAGTCTCTCTTTTGAAAATTTACCTCCAATACATTCTTCTCGCTTCAAATGTAGAGTCCTGTTTGACACTGCTCGGAAAAATAGCCCAGTCTCATCAGCATTATAGATATTTTTGGGAGCATAGTTCTTAATTATAGATGGTACTTTCTCCCAAAATGCCGTGACATCGGCAGAGTTCACACTTGCGGCCTCCCCAGTAATAGTTCTAAAAGCAATGTTGTGCCGGGTACGAAACTTTTGCAGCCAACCTTCTGATGCACTGAAAGTTCTATACCCCAAACCATCAGCGATCTTTGGCTTTCATTTTAACAATTGTACCTAAAAAGATAATAGACACATGTAAAATATACAGTAATATGTGTAATAATTGAAGTATGTTACCTGTAAATGGAATATTTTTGCTTCGAGCTCTAATGAACCACTCATAGCACTGTCTGTCAATATTTCTGCCTTCTTCTCTTAGGAAGGTTCTTTTTTCATTCACATTTATATTTGAGTGGAACTTACTTAATAAAACATCCTTATTTTTAATAATCTCAGCTGCCTGTGTTTTTCCTATTCCAAACCGTTTTGCTAAGTCGCGTACGCTTAGTTTGTCTTTATTAAAAATCTCAATTACGTCAACTTTTTCTTTAAGAGTTAGCACTTTACGTTTCGACGACATATCGGTTGTTCCGCTAATAACGCTAGAAGATACGACAATAAACTAAAGCCAAATGCATTAACAAAACAGTCAAAACACAAAAACATCCCGATAAACCGGCGCCATGCGAGGAGTACCGTCGTATCGGGGAAAACCCAGGCTCTGGCGCCAATGCAACCCCCGATTGCGTGTTTAAATTTTTTCTGTGTCCGCTCAAGAGAAGGTTTAGCGGTTCTTCGGACCACTTTTAGGTGTCCGCGTCCGCCCGAGAGAGGGTCCGTTAAAGCGTATGGGAATTTAGTGTATTTTCAATGGGACCAAAAAAAATGTCCGCTCAAGGGAGTTGTCCGTCTATTAGAGGTGTCCATATGTCCATTATGTCCGTCATTACTTTATATCTTTTAGGGGCTAAAAAATAAAGTAACCACCACTAGATAGTAAGTTTACGTTAAATAATATCAAATTATCTTGGATAACTTTTTATAATGTCAAACTCATAAAACTAAAGCCGACTATATTAGAATCACGCATAGAAGTTTTTATTTGTGTCATGAATATTCTGTGAAAAGTAAATTTATGTATTCTTAAGTACCTTTAATTCTCTTTTTTTTAAATTTTTTAGGACATCCTTTGCATGATGGTTATTAATGAACTTAATGCTCATAGTTGTACCCAGATACAACTACTAATCCACATGGATAGTACCAGTATAGAATTTAAGTTTGGATGGTGCCTTTGGTTAATTTTAATTTCTGGTAAATAATATAAAATAATTGTATGTATCAAGTTATGATGGCAAAATGTCAGATATGGAACTTTTCATATTAGAATCTTAGATATATTAAAAATGCTCTATTTTCTAGCAGTAATCTTTTCGATTAGGCGCTTGCTTTATGATTTTGATTTTCCCACCTTAATTTGGCGACGCCTTTTCACCATTTCGATTGGTACGTCAAACTGTTAAATTAGTTACAACAGTTTCCGTTGCCAAGCGAGAGGACGTTAGCAGATTTATCTGAAGAATTTCTATCAGTTTGTATGCAACCCGTATTTCTCTATACTTTTGTATTTTGTAGTGAGTTAATACATTATTTTCCGTACGCAAGATCATGCATACAAAATCATTACGAGGGGTTAACCACTTCATTTAAGGCAAAAATCTTAACACAGTAATTCAAGCGCTTAGTAAAGCGCTTAGTAAGTAACCAATGTTTTTGTTATTCCATTGCATAGAACTACCTCAATGATTAAATTGCCTCGAAATGATTAAATAAATAAAATATATGTTTATTTCGTTATCTATGTCCACACGACTTCTGGCGGGTTGTGTTCCAGTGTTCCCTTTCACAAGTTCACATTTATACTATTGTACATCTTATGAGAATATATTAATATTTTTGCATATTTTTTTTATTTAGTTTGTTCTTAACTTAGTTATATTGTTGTTCACAGTATTATGTACATTTATTGGAAAATAAATAGTCTTGAAGTTGACTATGCCTTTAAATCATTCATACTAATTTCGCTAATGTAGTAATATTTATAGCCTAATCATATAACCGATTTTTTGGCAGGAGGCAAAGTCTAGGCTAACTTACTTGTACTCTATTGCATATAACTGCACTTAATGTGACAAAATTCGTATGATTCAAAAAATAAATAAAAATATTAATAGATTTTTTTAAAACATTGAACTATTTATTCTTTCTTTAAGAATTGATACAAAAAGTAATCCCAACCAAGCAGTTCAAAATCCCGGAAACCATGAGACGCAAGAATAAAAAAATTATTGTTTTCATTAAATTTATTTCTAAGAAAGCAAAATAATTTTTTTACTGGGTTATAAAAGAAACAAAAATTAAATTAAATTTCACTTTACGTCTTGGCAATTAGACGAGTGTTGTAGCTGTTTTAAACGTAGCTGTTATAAGAGATACAAGTTTAAATACTCTCTATTTATTGACACTGAGAAAGAAAATTTAAAGGAGATTTTAAGAGGGCAGTAAAGAATTTATAAATGCGAAAGATTTGTTTTGCCTGCTAGGAGTACCTGTATTATAATAACAAATGGTAAAAATAGATTTGTAGGACTTAAAAGGTAATTTCTGAAAATGTAAAACAGTAATATCTATTAAGTTTCACTAAGAATCATGTGGCTTTAAATAATTTAAATCTAATTGTAACTTGAGCAAGGCATTAATTTCTAATAATATAATCCCAGATTTTGGCTAAGGCAAAGCAAGGGCTAATTAACTTGTATCCTATCGGATTAAACTGTCTTTGGGTCTATAAAATCCGTTCATTTTAAATACATTTATATCTACTCAATAGCAATTGGAGTTTTATAACAGTTCTTTAAGTACAAAACTTACCTGCATTGTAAGTACAAGCAAAGAACGCAAAGAACTTGAATCTTTCAAAATTTTGCATCTTAAAACTATATTTAAAGTTAGGATTAGAGGAATTTCTTCAGCAAAACATCAGTTTCAATTATCAACTAAGCTGTTACAGATTCTATAAACAAGGGGGTTTTAGGGATGAAATGATTCCTTGGTTTGAGTAAGTCCTCTGACACAGCAGTAATTGCTATTAGACAAACTTAAAATAATAGATAAAAGAGGCATTGTTTATAAATTATTAGAAATAATGCTTATAAGGCTAACTAAGTGATCCTCATCTGGTGGAAATTGGCGTGCTATAAGGTACAGTCTTAGGACACATTGTGTTTATTATGTATTATGTACGGAAATGAGCTTTCCAACTTATAAATTAAAAAATTGCTTAGGAACAAGTTATATTGTGCGGATGATACTTGTTAAAGGTAATAACTGGAAAGAAATAAAACATAAAGCATCAAAGGAACTACCAAGAAATAGTTTATTTCTAGGTTATGTTCACCTAACCTCATTTATTGATTTATTTTATTTATTTATTTATTTATAATCTTTTAAGGATATAAACAGGTAAACCTACAACAGTATCCACATCAAAATGTATACTAAGTTAACTAAAAACTAAGAAATACTAACTAAAAAACCAAAAAAGATCAAGAAAATTTTACCTACTTTGGAACTTACATAAACATGTAAAAAAGAAATGTTTTCTTAAACTTAAATATCTAAATCTCTGACAGAAGGCTTTTAATTGTTTGCTTCAGTTTTATTTTAGACAGGTTGAAAAAATCCAAATCTAAATCAGAATATAAAACATTGGCCTCACGCATCATCCTTATTATAGAAGAATTTTGAGCATGCAAAGTGTGTCTAAATGGGACCTTGAACAAATGGTTTACCCTAAATGCTCTCGGCGCTATATTAAATGAGATTTTGCTTAACAAATAAGGAGACTTTACTTTACCTGTTAATATTTTATAAAGAAACATAATATCAGGTAGAATCCTTCGATCCTGAAGAGTTAAAATATTATAATGATTTCTCACAGATGCTAGACTAGTAAGCTGAAGCTGGTTACCATATTTGAATGAAAATGACTTCAAAAACCTTTTTTGTACCCTTTCGATTGCGTTTTTATAAAAGGACTCCAGATTATTGACGCAAAATTAAGCTTGCTGTGTACATAAGCATAATAGAGTGTTAAGTATGTATTTGAATTTGAAATTAAGTTAGATTGTCTATTTATGAAGCCCAACATTGTAAAACTCCTTGAAATTGTTAAATCTATATGTTTTTCAAATGTAAGTTTATTGTCAAGTGTTAAGCCCAGATCTCTAACCTCGTTTTCTCTATTTAAGGCACTGTTACCAATTCTGTAATTGTATTGAATTGGATTTTTATTTCTATTGAAACTGATAACATTACATTTATTTGAATTTATAAACAAGTTATTTTTAAGACAGTATTTATGAAATTGATCTAAATCCTTTTGCAGCAATTCACAATCGTGCGGAGCTTTAATTTGTTTGTAAATTTTTAAATCATCGGCGAATCCAAGAACCATAGAGTTGAATGAAAAACAAAGTTTTACATTATGAACATAAATAAGAAAGAGCAGAGGTCCTAGATGGGATCCTTGTGGTACCCCTGAGGTAACTTTTATATTCATAGATTCAACCTCATTTACCAATACAGAAAAAGTATGACCTCTTAAATAGGATTCGCACCAGTCCAGAAAAATGCCATCCACACCGACTCTTTTTAATTTATATTTCATTATGGTATGATCAATTTTGTCAAAAGCTTTACTAAAATCGGTGTAGATAGCATCCACCTGAACTCCGCTATCCATGTTTTCTCTAATGTATTCCGTATATTCAAGAAGGTTAGATTCAATGGATTTATTTGGTAGAAATCCATGTTGCTCAGAAATTAGCAAACGTTTGACAATATTAAAAATATATTTATAGATATATTTTTTAAAAACCTTGGCACAAATACAAAGCTTACTTATTAGTCGGTAATTGTTAATTACGTTTTTTTCATTGTTTTTCAATATTGGAATGACATATGAACGTTTCCATTTATCCGGAAAAACAACGCACGACAGTGATTGATATAATAACTCAGGACGCTTGAGCAAGACTCTAAGGCAGTATATGCGCGATGTTGTTCCAGACTTGGCATCCCCTTCAGTTGAAAACTAAAATGAAAGACTTAAAAGTGGACGTTGTTATCTCTATGATCGAAATAGAGATCGCAAATCTAGACAACTTTGCAAGGAGTGTCAAAATTTCGTATGCGCGGAACACCATGTAAAAGAAGTGAAGTGTATTAAGTGCAAAGAAAATTAACTATGTTTTTTTTTATAATTTGATTAGTTACAAGTTTATTTTATGTATTTGTATAATTAAAAACATGTAAATGTATCAGAAGTATCATTTTCATGATGGGGTACAAATGAACCCTACTTGGGACTTTACGTAACTTTTCTAACGTGGGAAGGCGAAGGTTAAGCCAACCAAGCTCCTAAGATTATATAATGCGCCCTAAGATAATATAAATCGAATACAAGAATTTAGTACACGTTGTAATCTTAGTTTAAAAACAATATCCCAGAAGTGGCAGTATACAAAATTAGAACAGTTTAAATGCGACAATATGCTTGGCCAAAAGTTTTTTCATGCTACAGATAGTTGATGGTAGGTCTTGGTTCTTATAGAGGTTTCTAAGTGATGGCCTTTGTAGTATCTTTGCCACATGAGACCGAAGACCTTTACATTCATTAATGGAGTGCAACACTTCTTTAATTAAAATATTCTCCAAATATTTAGAAAGAGTATTAGAGCCAAAGACAGTGAAAAATGATTTTAAATAATTTAAAGTTAATTCCGTTATTCTTCAAACAGGCGAGTAATTATTGGGGGAGCATGTCTATTATTCATTCTTGGAAAACTAGCATAAAGCATATATCATAGTCATACATTGTTATACAATAAATGTCACAAGCAAAAATAACAGAAGCGAATGATCCTAGAATGGAACTTCCTTAGTAAGATTTACGATATTACATAAGACCTTGCAAAAAATGTTAGAGACTCATCTGAAAATCCAAAAAATTTAAATTTACTCAGTATGAGCTAGTGATCAATGGTATCAAACGCCTTACTGTAATCAAGGAGAACAAGTGCTGTAGCTTCACCTTTATCTGGACGTCTTATGATATCATCAAGTATTGCAAAGATATAGAATGAAGGTGGTGCTAACGTTTCAAAAAGCTGATAGATATGGACAGGGTGGATAACTCTCCTTTTCTACTTAATCTTGACATTATTATCATAGTAATTAAATGAAATTAAAAGAGACATAACTGTAGGA
This sequence comes from Anthonomus grandis grandis, assembly GCF_022605725.1. Lineage (NCBI taxonomy): Eukaryota > Metazoa > Arthropoda > Insecta > Coleoptera > Curculionidae > Anthonomus > Anthonomus grandis. The sequence goes on from NC_065558.1 coordinate 13,272,303, forward strand.
TAGAATAAATTATATTGACCATAGGAATTAAAGTAAAAAGATCTGCACTATATTCGAACGTGAATATCATAAAGAGCTTGTAAAACCTAAACGTAGTTCCTGGAAATGTCAGGCAACGATTTTCATTAAATTTTACTGATGTGGCTTAAAATAATTGGGATTCAGTGGCAATTAAGCCAATGTGTTAATTCATACTAGACCTAGATTTTGCAACGTAATTAACTAGGACCCTAGCGGATTAAACTCTTATTGGACCTATACAATTTGTATGCTATAAAAACTAATTATTATACATAGTTGTAGTTTTATAAACCATTCAACCTTTATTATATTTAAAAACAAAAAAATTGGCGCAAAATAGCGAATACGGAAACCACTAAACTAAAAAATGTCTTTAAAGTTTCTTTTAAATTAATTTCCCGGAAAGCGAAATTTATTTTTACTGGACAGTAAAGAAAACAAAATTAAATTAAATGTAATTTTGCTTTTTTTTCAAAAAATATTTATTTAAGACGAGGGTTGAGACGGTTTTAAAACAGTTAAAGAAAGAAAATAATTTTCGAGAACCTTTTAAGCAACAACACACTAAGAAACATAAGTTCGATCGCTTTTTATTTATTCAGCGAGAAAGAAAATTTAAAGGGATTTTAAGAGAAACTCGGAGTTTATTTGTTATTTATAATGCGAGCAGATGTTGGCTGCGGCAGGTTTATAAATTCGAAATAATATTTTTCCTTTTGTCTCTGCTACTGTAGGTTAAAGTAGTAGTTTAGATTATAAAAATATTATAAAAGGGAAGTTTTTAAAGGAAGAAAATATATTAAATTTAACTATATATGCTTTTAAATCATTGGAATTCAGATGGTATTTGGCTGATGATGATGCTACCTAACCATGACACAATACCCTGTGAAAAAAAAAAGTCACAATTCCTCATCTGCATTTAATTTTAAAACTTCAAATAAAAGAATTTCACGAAAAAAGAAATTTAAAGCAATTTGGTTAATTAAATCTTTTTTGAGAAATTAGTCATAGAATTCTAATATTCTAGTCAATATAAGAGGTTAATCGAAGATTTTATATAAGTCCGAAAGAATAAGATCGATTGTAGCCATCATTCTACAAATAAAATTGAACCAATTAGTTAATTCTCTTAAAAACTTATCAGACCTTAAAGTTTCAAAATAATTTTTGTCATTCCGACTAATCTCAGTAGATTCAGAACTGCATCTTAATCAATAATGCCATCATTTGCATTGAAAGTTCTGATTAAGGTAATAAATAAATATTATCCTTATTAGTAATGTGGATCAAGAAAAAATGATTCTTATTTATAGGGAAGATACTTGAAATGGGTCTTCTAAATCAATATCACTACTCTAAATCATCGTATTGAAATTCTACGGGCACAATCCAGTCGTAAGATATGTAGGTACAAAATTGCGTTAATAATAAAACTATTCACCTAGTGAATATATTAGAGTCGATAAGCTACACTCACAAGAAAATGTCCATTAAGAGTTTATATGAAGACTAAACGACGGCCGGTACGAAATAAAAATTTGGGTTTGCTCAGACTCTAATACTGCTTGTATGTTGAATACTCAGATATACACGGATAAATTTTCAAAAAATTTAATTTGTATCTTCTTGTATCTAAACTACTATTAAAGGAAGTATTTTTAACCAACCCTTAATTAATTTAATTAATTAAACTTCTAAATTTATCTAGTTCAGCTTTCAGATTCGGTAGCTCTGTGATAGCTGACGCCCAGTTAGGACAGAAAAAAAAGATTCCTTTAGATCGGCTTGGAGCACATCGAACCTCCTGTGTTAATAAACCAGTATAACCTCTACATTTTATTCTTTTGCAAGTGTCACAAGGACAATAAAATAAATTAGTTTTCAAGTTTTTTGACTTTATTTCATAGGGTTGGGATTTGTAACAACTCAAAGCATTCGCACTTTATTTTCCAAGTCTTTGTTAGGAATTTCAATATCTATTTATCCGTATTACACTCCAAAGCAAAAAGTATCGATTCAAACTTCCAGCTTCACTTAACACCAGAATGAACTGGCAACCTCGGTGCATACTTCAATTTATGGATTCGTTTTGTACGTTTGCGTCGGCCTGTCAATATCAGCTGATGTAAACAATAGCAAAATGTGTTTTTTTCCAGTTTGGTTTTAACAGTCGTGGTGTTCGCATTGCGGCTTGGTCAGCTCCATTTTGGCGGGAAAAGCCATGGAAACCTCGACTGTGGAAATCGAATTCCACTAGCCAGTTGGAAAAATCGTTGCTCAAACCGAAACTAGGCGCTGTGAGCGAAGATTTCTTTAATCTAGAATCCAGGGTTTAAATCCAGAGTTCTTGAGTTGACGAAAGACACAAGGAGGATGGTATGTGGCGGCCATATTTAATGAGTAAAGTTCGTCCGAAATCTTAAGACTGAAGGTAAAAAAGACCGGTGATTCGTAAAACCTGTAGCAGTCTAGAGAGATAACTTCAGTACGACTGTGCCCCGAAACAGAACGAGAAGAGCCTCACTCCACCCTACATAGCGACGGTGTGAGGACACATAAATCATAGGAACAATTTTCCACCAGTACATCCCGGACGCGAGAAATAGTAAGAAGAAGTCAGCCTCAGTGAAGTACAAACCCCAATCGAGGCCAAAGAAACTGGTCAGAATAGCCTCAGTCGCTAAGACTATCGACTCACCTTTGATGGGCTACAAATAGAAGAAGAAGAAGGAGAACACGTATTTTTGAGTCCAGGAAAATTGATAGAATTTCTACTAAAAAATACTGATTTCGCTGAGTTCTAAGTTTTATTAAACAAAACTGTTTATAAACCACTAAAAGTTTGAAACCAATACAACGCCAGTTTTGAGAGTTGATGACTTTCGAATGACACAAAAGGTTTTAAGATATAAAATCTTAAGAATGTATATATTAGTGATAGCGTAAGCTCTTAAGCATTAAATGTTTTGAAGATTTGAAGTCTTTAAATAATGACGCAAACAACGTGACTTGCAGTGTACCTTAATGTGAATATTCTGGTGCAGTCTCTGAAGGATTTCATTAAACATGAACTATTTGTTCAAACTAGTGAAAATTGGCCTACTCCAAGCTACAAAAGTCGAAATGTGCTGTCCAGGATGACCTCAAATCCGATATGGAGAAAAAAAATGTGGCAGTTCGATCTTGCACTGGTGTGAAGATCCGCGTAGTGAGTCTGAAAGAACGCACTTACACAAATTACCCTCACTAAAGTGGGACCAACCATGGAACTATCAATGACTCCTGGATACTCAGTAAAGGATGTTTTGACGTACCTTAGCACTCAGGGTTTGCCAAATTGTGATTGTGAGGAGCTTACCACATCAAGCTAGGGAAATAAATCATTTAAAATTGGAGTGAACCCTAACAATGTGCTATATGGAGGAGTGTAAAAGTTTCTTATAAATCAGCAAGGTGTTGTACAAGTGTCACACCTTTGGGAGTCGTGTGTAAGTTGGAGTTTGAGGCTGCTGGGATTAGGTTATATACCTATAGGTATACATATACCTATATACCTATCGATCTCTAACTGGTAACTTTGAAAATTTATTTCATATGTTGGAAGATCCTTTAAACAGCCTAACTATTACTGATAACTAATTATCACTGGTCATTTTAAGGTAAGGTTTAACCTAGACCAGGGGCAATCTCATGTTTCATCTCGAGATGTTTTCCTTTGCTCCAGTTTTGGGTTTGAAAATTAGTATTAGAAAATTTAACTTTAAAATAGGTGGTGCTGCACCTATCAGCTATCATCCTATAACAGACTGGAGTTTATGTTATTTATATATATAAGACCAGTAGAGTTAATAAATTAGGCTAAAATGTATAACTCCAATGATGTTCATGTCTCCGTCACATTCTTTGTAAATTCTTTTGTTGGTCCTACTTTGTTCATTTGAATTGAAATCCAAATCAGTCAACTGCTCAAATCAGGGCCATCAAAGTAACTTGATGATTCTTTGAGCAAAATAAGAAATAAATGTTAATTTTTAAAGCAGGTCAACCAAAATTCGCTACTTAGTATCCGCTGAAGCCGAAAAAAAATCGATTTGGAAAAAAATAGATACATTTATAAAGGAAGCTAGTAATGCATTTCAAACTATGGCGAAATACATTAGAGCTTCTAATAATAATGTGGAAGAGATGTCACCAAGTCAAATAAATGCTTGTCATATTAATGAGACATTTGTTAATGCTTCCAACATCTTGAAACGAATTTCAAAATTGAGTAACTTATCTAATCCAAAGGGCATTTTTTCCCCGATTGTCTTAAAGTTGCAAGAGTCATACCCTTACATAAAAAAGAATCTATGAAAGGAAAAGATGATCCCGAGAATTATCAGTCAATTTCTTTAGTCCCAATTTTCGGTAAAATCTTTGAGATCTTACTGAAGAGTCAAATGAAAGATAACCTTAACCAAAATATATTGTTTTACGTTAGGAAACATGGATTTAGAACCAATAGTTACAGATACAGCGGTCAGGGACCTGTGTGATAAGATTCTGGAGGGTTTTAAGTGCAGTTTTCACTCTCAGATAATATTTTTCGATTTGTCAACAGCTTCCGATTCTGCTGAGCTAGTATACTTCTTCAAAGGCTCAACTTTTATAGATTTGATAATGATTGAAGCATTAAAAATTTTAATAATAAAAACAAATTATTTTAATTATTAGTGCTTTATTAACTTTTCAAACAATATCGCTTATTTTACATAAATTATTTAAGTATTTCAGTGGGATACCACAGTACCCACATAGTCTGAACTTTTTTGACCATGATTTCGAAAATGTTAACATGAAGGAGAATAACTTAAGAATGTGCTAATGTTCAAAGGAATATCCAGCAATTTTCCCCTAGACCATTTTGATGTGCGTCGAATAAAGCTTAAAGGTCTAAAGATTGTTAAACTTTTACAAATTACATTTTTTCTTTGAAACGTACAAATTTTTTATAGCTTCACATGGTGCTTAATCCGAGAGAGTAAAAAGCCCTTGCATAGCCAAAATTTGGCGTTAGAGTATTATAAATTAACGCGTCGACCAAATTGCCACTGAATCCCAATTATCTAAAGCCACATAGAGTTTAGTAAGGTTTAAATCATCTCGTTGCTTGACCTATCTAATTTTACTATTTATATTCGCAATACAGTTCGCCGTAGTAGAGACAAAAAGGAAAACATTTTGCATTTATAAATTCGCATTAGAACTAACAAATAAACTTAGAGTCTCTTTTAAAATACGTTTTAGTTTTTTTCCTCAGTGAATAAATAAAAAGCACTCGAACTTGTATTTTCTAGCGTGTTGTGGCTTAAAAGATTCCCGGAAAACATTTTCTTACTTTTTTGTTTTAAAACTGTCACAACACTCATTTTAAATGGAAACATTCTTTGTCAAATGTTAAAATAACATTTAATTTAATGCGGTTCTTTTTGTAACCCTGTAAAAAACCATTTTGCTTCCAAGAATTTAATTTAACCGGAACTTTTTTAAAAAGTTTTAATTTTTGAATTCTGTGATTTCGGGATTCAGTAATTGGAACCCAAGGGGAAATTAGTGACGCATAGATTAGGGACTATGTAGTTGCCTATGCACTAAAAATGAATAATTATAAAATTTTCCTAAATTAATTAAAAAATAAGTTTTTATTTAATGTTAAGAAAATATTAAAATAACATGACAAACCAATAATTATAGGGTTTTATTTATAGTTATTGGTTAAATAAAGCGTCCGACAAAAATGCTTATAACTTTGGTTCTATTTGGGGTAAAGAAACGACGTTTACCTTTTTATATTCTAGAAATATGGGGCTACGACCTAATTATTTGCAAATTTTCATTTGTTTTGACTATTATTTGACATTGACTAGAATGCCTTCAAAGTTAAAATTTTTTTTTTGTCCAATTTTGGTGAGGGGAATTTGATACAGATCGCAACAGTTCTTTGAATGTTGTGAAATTTAACGGGTCGATTTGAGTTTACGTGAACCTTATCTAAAAAAAAATATTATTACTTATTACAAATAAAATAATTTTGTATTACCTAATAACTTTTATATAGGTAATACGAAATACAGAGATAGGAGTATTTAAATCTATTTAAATGTAATTTAAATCTAAGGAGTTTTTGGACATTAAGTGCGCAGAATACGAAGAGTTTTATTTCTAGCTATGGTGTTTGAAAATCTGACCAGTGGTTTCAAAAATGTAGGTAAAAGAACATTTCTATTATCAGAGTAAGTAAACAAGAACAACATGAGTTTAGGGGTTTAGCTTTGCATATAATACAGATCTCTTCTGCAAATCAGATAATCCCGCAATTAAAAGGTAATTACGTACATTGTATATGTATATCGAATATGATCATGGTAATGATAAATAATAAACACAATTTTCCAATTTCAGGCAGTAACCGTTTTCAGCAAAGTAATTCGAGGCAAATTTCCTTTTAAAAGAGAAAATAGGTTAAAACATGGACTTATCATCAAATAAATTTAAAGTCGGGATAAATTGAAATATGAACTATTGATGTATCACGTAGGTGGCATTTAAATTATTGAAGACAGAGAATGAGAGATTAGGTAAAATTATTAAAAATAAGACCTAGGTCGAAATTAAAAATATCACAGATTCAAGTTTGAATTGTATTTTTTTTCGCGTTAGCAATCTCCTTTTTCAGGAGATCTAATCTTGTGACATAAGTGAACAATAGTCATGTTTTTTTGGTATAGACACTTTTTGCAGCAACTGAAAAAATATTAATTTTATCTTTGTGATGACAGTAGATTAAGCACCCATGCCAGCAGATGATTTTTAATAAAAATGAGTCTGGACCAAGAAAACAATGGCTTCAACTGCTAGGAAGGATTAAAACTAACTTTTTGATTGGCTGAAATTTATAAAAACCGATTAGAAATATCAAAAAATAACAAAATTGCTTATAAAATGATTGATTAATTAATTTACCTTTACTAACTAAAATACGTAAATAATTCTAGGTATCATAAATTTCTAAAAGAATATTTTCTAGGAAAATATTTGATTAAAAAAATTTTATAGGATATCCTAAGTAATCTCGATATTCCAGGAAAAGAAAAAGAGAAGTTCTATATTCGCGTGGAATTTACAGTCCCAGTTAAAATTAAATTTATTTTTTAATTTTTTTGACAAATAAATTTAAAAAAATGTCAATAAACTCACTTAAGGATAGGAGGATATTAATGAAATATTCTTGTAATATAAAAATTCGTAATATACATTTAAACTCTTTGACTTAATTATTCCAGGAATCTCTTGTGTTAAAGGTGATAATTTAAGCCTACATGGTTCTACTTATTGGTTTTTCTTACATACATATTAGTTTTTAAATTAAAAATGCATTTTATAATTTGTGTTTTGGTTTAACATATATTAAATATATTTGTCCTGGTACGATATACTCCTTCCTATGGCATTTTTTTTTAGACAAAACAGCCTAATTAAATTTTTCTCGACAAGTCACAATCATGGCTTATTAAATTATGTATCAAATAAAGTATATATTTCCTGAACTGCATATTATCAAATTTTAACTACATGTGCTTTTTGTAGTTTTTTCGTAAAAAACTGTTTTTTTGCCTTCATAAGCCGTATCTTTGGAATTTTGTAAGTCAAAGACCTTACATCATTAACATAATATCTTAGTCATTTTAAATTAAAAGCAAAAATTCTGATATCAAAATAAATTATAATTATAATTCCTTTCAAGAGACCCAGTATTGTTGGTATGTAAAAATTATAACGCATCCATAAATAATGGGCAGGGAATGCTAACTTGGTCCTTGGTGACATCATTGCCCTTCTTAATACTATAGAAGCATCTTAGCTTTTTTAATAATTTTTATTAAAAAGATGTTCTTATACCGCAGTGGACACCATAGTCGGAACTTATATAGACTTCAAGATAGGTGGAAAAACAACTCAATTTAATTTATTGTTCTAAATGACCCAGAAGATATTCTGTATTCAAATTCTGATTTATTTTTTACTCTGCAGATTTTACTCTACTGCTCAAGACGATCCATACAAAAAAGTCATGTTTTATTCAAAGTTTTCTGAAATTATATATTCATAATAAACTATATCCTTAAAATCCATACAAGTAGAGTTTTTAGGTTGCCATCACCTCAGGATATAGCAGCATCATTAGATATTTAATTTTTCTTGAAACCCAAATTGAGCTCTACTTTGCAGATCCAATATCCTTCTTTGTCAGAGGTATTTTTATTCTTAATCGAATGAAGACATATTAGTAGTATTAAGCAAACTGAAAATTGTATTTAGTACAGTTTTTGTTGCAAGTGCAGTAAAAATTTCTTTTAAGTTTTTATCGCGTGCAACATAGTCAATCGTAAATAAGGCAATATTTTGGTCATAAAACAGAGTGACGAGCTGTTGATGGTATGAACATCTGCAACGTCACAGAAGCTATACATTCTTCTGCCAAAAGCACTATAGCAAGGTTATTGCAGTGATTTGAAGTGTTGAAGTTATGTAAGAGAAAAACACACTGATCCAACAAAAGCAACAAAACCTATAAATTTGGTTTATTCCACATGGTTTATTTGTCTTTAAGCATTACGCAACTATACTATTATTGCCAGAACCCTACTGTTATTACAGCTAAGAAGTGAGGTTCAAGATATATATGGCGTCAGTGTCACCGTTTAAGCAATAAGGATCACAACACGTGCAAAAAATCTTCATGCCAGATCGCGCAAGGAGAATAGGATATGCCGAAGAATATCAAAATTGGCAATAAGCAAGAATTTTTTTTACCGATAAATGAAGGTTTAACTTACATGCTTATTTAAGAAAGCTAAGGGTGTGGCAATTCATGTCACTTGCAAGCCATTAAAGAAGTTGATAGGTACAAAGGTGAAACTTTGATAGTTTGGGCTAAAGTTTCGATAGGTGCTTAGAATAATCTGGTTTTTCTCATTGCTCATCCACATATATTGGTATATTATTCCCTACTTGCTTTCTTGTTCTTAGCTTCACTTTGTTGCCTGAATAATTTTCTCCTCTGTAATCGGTAAAGCTTCATAAGCTATCTTTGTTCTTTTGTTGTCTTCTGTTTTGTTGATTCTCATCAAACATTTCTTTTACGTCTGTTAATAGCTTTCTTTTTCTATATGCTATGATTCCATGATGTTGCTTTTTTCGTATTCCTGCTGCGTCTGATCTTTCCACGTTGGTATATGTTCTTTAAGGAAGTAATTTAAAGAAGGTATTCAATGTATAGTATACTTTTTCTTGGCAGAATTATACTACCCGTTCACCTATTTCATTACGTATCTCAATCTTTTACCTTGATCAACTTTGGCGCTAAAACCTCCTAATATATTTTTAACCTCTTCTTTTCTTAATTTGATGAAAATTTTGTATTTATACATAATGCATTTGTTACAAGAATGACTAGAAACTTCTTGGAGCAGCACAATATTCAGAAATTGCTATGGCCTGTGTAATCCCCTGACTTAAGTCCTATCGACTATCTTTGATATATGTTGAAAAGGCATCTTTTAAATCAAAGAATAGTGCTCCAGTCAAGGAAAGGGTTGCAGAACTTTATGCAGGGGCAAGGCGTGGCAAGGGCTACAAAGCAAATCGACATTAACAATTTAATTAGAAGTATGCCAATAATAGGGGTGGTTATACACTCTTTTAACAAGGACCTTTTATTTATTAATAACCTTTCTTAAATTTTGTTATTTCACATTTTTAAATAGTTATACATTATTAATTCTTTGGTATACCACGATAAATGCTTGTGTTTTTTAATAAATTATTTAGTAGTCAGTGTTTCTAGAGTGACTCCAGATCTGTTCAATTTTAGTATTTTTTTAAAATTTTCATTTAATTGTATTTTCATGCCTTTGACCTCTAGAGCATTTTTATGTGTATTTTATTAAAATTATGAAAAAATTTAAATCAGATTTAAAATAGCAAGTACTGAAACACGCAACTCAAAAACGTTTTTGAAATTAATTTCTTTGGGAGCAGAATTACTCCTTACCAGAATATAAAAAAAATAAGACAAAATTAAATATGATTTTTACCTTTTGTCAAAAGATGTCTATATAAGACGACTGTTTTAAAACACTAAAAACAAAAAAATAATTGTTAAGAGGTTTTTATGCAACAACACAGTAAGAAGTATGTGGGTTCCAATGCTTTTACTTTATTTAGATGGACAAAAAAATAAAGGGGTTTTAAGAGGAGCTCATAGTAAACTCGGTAAATGAGAAATCAATGTGAAGAGATTGGCTACAAAAATATTGAGCAACCTATTCCATTTTACATACAAGTTCTATATTGTATTATAATACTAAATATTAATTGTATGATCATGAGGCAATTATCTGCAAAAATAAAATTAGTCATCCGGTTCTTTATTTGCATATTATTTTAATATTGTAAATCTGTTTAATACTTCGCATTTTAATCAAAAGAATTAAACAGAAAAAAAAATTAAAAGCATTTTTCTTCTTTGGTGTTCTTTAGTATTTTAGTAAATTTGCTTACAATCAGCGTGTAGAGAACTTTGAGCAAAAGATTTTAGACATTTTTGAAAATAAGGGTCACTGTCACAGCACTTTAAAAACTTAATAAAATAAGCATCTTTTGACTTATTTTTCGTTTTTTTTTACGCTTAATCCTTAAAATATATTCACAGGTTGACTTGATTTCTCCAAAGGCACTAAAGAAACTAATCAAATAGGCGAGAAAAGATAGTATCGGTCTCAAAAGTCACATAATAAAATAAATTTTTAAAATGGTGACATGTTTCGTTCAAAGTATGGAAAACTAATAACATATACACTTGTTACCACCCATTGCAAAAAATCATGAAAACATGTTTTTTCGGCTATTTGTTATAAAGAAAAATATAAAAAATCTTGATCTTACTTTTGGCAGTCAAATGCCCCGGCACGTATCTCATTGTATCCAAGCAGCTTATCTTGGACATAAATTATTATAGAGCAATCGACACATTCTATGGCAAGGATTAAAAGCAATTTTATGTAACGTTTGTAACCTTGTTCTGTGTTTGATTATGGAGATGTCGTTTATGGAAACCGCTCCTTACAAATTCAAAAAACCGTATATAAAAAGTCCAAATTACCTGTTTGCGGTATATCTAAGGAATTCATAAATATGAAAGAATTTCTTATAAACTCTCGGCAACAAACTGACTTAAAATTGAAACCACGTTCGTTGGCCAAATTGGTTATTATTTTATAAGACACCTGTATATCTTTTCATAAAAATATTTATTTGTAGATCGCATGTACATAATATAAATAAATATTTAAAGGTTTGATAACACCTCCTACATCGAACATCTATTTATAAACGAAGTTTTTCCTATAATATTTCAAAGCTTTACAGCTCTATTCCCGATTGTTGCAAGATTTTGGAGCCATGAATCTTTAAACATAAAATCTTTAATTATTATTTCCAGCAGGATAGTTAAATAAAAAAAATATTTATAATAAAAATTTCAAAATTTAAATGTAAAAATTTTTTCTTTGAACTTTTTAAATCTGTCCCTTTTCTATTTGCTGTTTTAAAATTATTCTATTCTTTGTTTCATTTCATTTATTTAAATAACTACATATATGCCCTATTCACAATATATATTTATTTATGTTTTGTAAGATTTTTCTCTTGAATTAAGGTACTATGGATATCTAAGGTTAAGTAGAGTAGAGTAGAAAAACCTATTTGTATATCTAGACTTTTTTCACAGTAGTATGTTAAGGATAGAATAATTAGCAAATCTAACTTGGTAAATTATGAAAATAAAGTCTTTATTATTATGGAGTTCGCAGATTTAGGACCAAGAAATCAAAAACTTTTTTTGAAAAGGTGCCGACGTTTAGTTACGTCTTTTTCAAGGCTGTTTACAGTGAAGAATCTTTTTTGCCGATTGCATATATATTAATGGCAACGGAACAATAATATATGTAGATGGGCACATATGTGATTATACTTTGAACAAACATAACGTAAATCACACATAATAGACCTTAACTTGATTTTTTCAAGTGCGGTCAAGAGCCACGGATAGCTCTTAATTGCGTTCGTTTATTTATAAATATATATGTATATCGGAGAAGTAATATGTTAGTTATCAAATGTATTAAAAAAAAATTATTGTTTATTATATGTGATTTATGTTTGTTCAAAGTATTGTCACATATGTGCCCATCTACATGTATTGTTCTGTTGCCATAAGTATACAAGCAATCGACAAAAAAGCTTCTCCACAGTAAACAGCCTTAAAACAGACGTAAATAAACATCGAAACGTCGGCACTTTTTCAAAAAAGGATGTTTTCCATTTTTTTTCCTAAACCTGCGAACTCCATGTACGCTTCTTACTAAGGATGCTACTTTTGGTCAATATGTTTATTATAATTATTATTATTTAAATCCTATATATAGCTGTCATATAGCTGGTTTGGTAACAGGTGTATATGTTATAATTTTTCTTAGTCTTCCGCCACTCAGGTCTGAAGTCTTTGAGCGAAACATGTAACCGTTTTGAGAATTAATTTTATTATATGACTTTTGAGACCGAGACTTTGTGTTTTTTTGCCTATTTAAAATCACATTGAGCGAAATAGATTAATTTGTCCGACTATTGTATTATTTTGAGTATTAATTGAGCTCTCAATCCCTTTTTCTATTTTAAGATATAAGTGATTGTGTCTGCCCCCGTTAAAGGATGTAATGTAATTGAAAACCAGCCTACACAATGTTGTTTTCCATATTTTTAGTTATTCTGGATTTAAATTGATACTGCATGAGAAAAGATAATAACGTCTTATGTCAGACTAATATGCTACGGGGAAAAATAACAAGCTAGACTGCAGGCTGCGAAATTTATTCCAAAATATAAAGACGGATTATAATTTGCTCCGAAACGGTAGGAATTATAGTTTTAAATTGGCCTGCATGTTTATCCGATTTAAATCATATTGAAAACTTATAGGATCAGGGCAAAAGGAGGGCAGGAGTTCGGGAGGATAATCCTGGAAACATCCCAAAACTTATTTGAGCCGTATTGCAAGAATGGGAAAACATACCTCGCGAGAAAATTGGCGATTTGATTAAAAGCATATATCAGCGCGTATTGAATCATATATAAATTAGAGGTAGAGAACGGTTACAACGATTATTAGATTTTGTAATTTTTGTTTCTTTAATTTGTAAACTAATTTTTTCTTCTTTTCTAAGAATTAAAAAAAATCCTTTTTACGTTCAACTTATAATGTAATAAACTCCATTTCGAGTCCCCGTATTTAACGCGATTTTATAACGTATATGTAAAAATTTTGTAAATTTATCCTGAAACATTTTTATCACAACAATTTAATTTAATATGACTTTTTAAGACACTAAAATCAAGGAAACGTTGTCAGAATATTTTAAGCTGCAACACGCTAATATAATTTCGTATGCCTTTTATTTGTTTACCCAGAATGGAAACTTAAGGGGATTTTAAGAGAACCTCCGGGTTTGTTTATTTGTTTATTATTTGTAATGCGAACGGATGCTGGCTGCGGCAGGTTTATAAATGCGAAATAATATTTTTCCTTTTGTCTCCGCTCTAGGGCAAACTGTATTGAAAGTATAAATAGTAAAAACAGATTTTCAAAAGCTTATAGAATAAAGGATATTTTAACATAGTAAACTAAAATAATAGTTTATTTATAACATAGTAAAGTTACAGTAAACAGATTTAATAATTCTACTAAACAATAAGTGGCTCTAAATCATTAGGCTTCAGTTGCAATTTTGCCAACGCGTTAATTTGTAATGATATTATAAGCCCGGATTTTGGCTCGGGCAAAGCAAGGGTTAATTAACTTGTACACAGTCGTATTAAACTGTATTTAGGGCTAATAAATTTAAAGTTTGAAAAGAATAAGTGCTAACAATTTTTAAGTGTATTTAATTAGTAAATGGTATTAACAAAACAAAATAAAAATTTGTTTAAATTAAATTAAATTTTTGACTGCTAGCGCTGTTGGTAAGACAGATGTACCAGTCTTGAAATTTTTTTTCTTGGATGCCCCAATAGCCATGCAACCAAAAATCATAGAAAAAGCTAAGTTAAATTAAATATAGAATCCCAATATTTTAGGATAGATTCTTTAGATTCCTTAACCTAATTTTTTGACACTCTGCAGATGAGTACTTGTTTTAGACAGTAGTATTGCACCAAATTGCAATAAAATAATTCTGATTTTGTGCAGTCAGTAGAACTATAGAAGACCAGTTTTATTTCAAGATGAATAAAGAGGCAGATAAGATGTAATTTATTTGGAAACCTCAGAATCATAAATAAAAAACATTAAATTATCGTTATGAAACGACGACGGTCGTTTTTTTATTATATATTTTTTAAAAAACGGGTTATTTTAGGAAAAAAAAATGGAATCCAGTAGAAATAAAACATTCCCAAAAAACTAACATTCAATGCATTTTGAATTTTAGACTAAGCAATTGTGAAAAATTATAATGGAATGATACTTATTATCTACGAGAAATTATGTACTAGAACATAGTACAATTCAAAAATACCTTAACATTTACATTTAATCCATTTAGAGGCTTAATTCAAACTGTATCACTGCAGAAAATCGTAATGGTATCATTCTTTTCATCTGTAGGACAGCAGAAAACTGTACACGAAATCAGGACATATTTTATGTAAAACTTGTTCAGCGTCATTATCGAAAATGGTGGTTATTGTGTTATTATGTTATATAGTTATTGTATTAATATTTTTGAAAATTGAGTTAATCCTTTTTCATATAAGAGACTGATTTATTTGTGAATTCAGGCTTAAACAGCTCTCTCTGGATTTTTGTTTGGTGATTTTGTTTATCATTTTTAAGTGCTTGTGATGGTTCTATTACTATTTTTTCGCACTCTTTATTACACTAGGGTCGGCTGTATTTTTTGTTCGGTGAATATTCATTTCTTTTAAAGCAAAAAGAGCAGTGAAATTTAAACAAAATCCTTATGTCAATTACTCGTAAGACATTATTTTGACAGCTATTCTAGTATTAAATTTATAGTTTTCTAAAAATAATAAATTTAATTTTTATATAGTTTTTAACTGAATAACGGCCTGATTGTATGAAGCTGTTAGTATTTTTTAAATTCCAATGGTATTAAGCTTTTCAATTTTCTTTGTAAACATAATTTGATGTGACATTTAATTTTGTTAATGTTTTCCTAGTTTTTCTTAACCCAGCATTATTTAGCCCTTGCTTACTACTTAATAGTTAAATTTTTTATGCTAATAAATATTTTGACATATATTTTTCTTAAGCCGGTGTTGCCAAATGTAATCATATTAAATTTACTTTCTTTGCCTATTTTTAAAAGAAATTTTAAACATTTTACAACAATACGAATAAATTAAAAAATTTTAAGTTGAAATTATTGGAACAACACAATTGTATCCTTCTTTTTAAATTAAATATAATTATTTTGATTTTATTGACACATTTTGTTAAAATTTGGAAAAGCACTAAAAATTTTTTTTCCAGTAATTCAAATTAATTAAAAATTAACTTATTTTGTTCGCTTGTGTAATAATTTCTTATATCTGTTAATACTAATAATTGAATTTGAATTTTATTACGAATTAAACACATTGTATCAACAAATAATTTAATATTCGGTAAATCAATCCTTAATAAAATATTTTCAAATGGTTCATCTTCCTTTAAAGACTCAAAAGCAGAATTGATATCACTATAAAGATCATTCATAAGCCTTTGTATCGTCAAACCACCACTTTTTAAACCTCTTTCAAATATCAGTTTAACCGAGCCATGCATTGTTTTATTTATTGTCGTTTAATAAAATTAACGCAATTTTTTTTAATTTAATTAAAACGAATATGGTTTGAAGCATTACAGTGTACACAATAAATAGAGAAATTTTGGCAAGATCCATTAGTTTCGCTTACCACTCCACAATTTCTACATCTTTTATATTGCGTATATGTATGCCTATATCTCAAGCATTTAAAACATTAAATTGCAGGAAAGTTATATGTGTCTACAAAGCACGTTAATTTGCCAAAAAATATAAATTATTGTAATGTTAATTTTGCAAAGATACCCTTCAGTATTTGTCTTTTTTTTTTAAATTGCCTTTTTTTATTTTATTTTGAACTCTGCGGTAAAGTCTTTCAATTTTAAGAACCACAACAGAAGTGTTAATGATTTATAAGTAGTATCACCCCCACAAATAATATAAATTTTTTAAGTCAAATTCAAAGGGACAAATGCTATAAGATTGTGTTTATTAAAAAATTCTGTGGTCTTTAATAAATTTGTCACTTAACTTCAAAAGAATATCATTCAGTTTTTTAGGGTGTATTTGCCCAATATTTAAATATTTGTGTTTAACAAAAATAAAATAAGATCTACATACAGGGTGTCCCAACAAAAGGAGGCGATAGAGGAGGTCAGTAGCAATCAAAAAAACCCTATATACTATTATTCGATTATTGATAGTTTAAAAGTTATTACCGTTTTTCTGTTTTTTATAAAAATAGTGTCATGAATTCTGTAAAGAACTCATAGAAAGAATATCCTCACGTATTTGCGTGGTATTTGTTATGAATGTTGCCTTAAATAGTGTACTTTTTTATAAGTAATAATTGCATGCAAAACAATTGCTTCTGTCACTACTTAAAAAATGATAATTTCCCAATATATTTAAGTTTTACATACACATTTTTGCGTTTGAATTGATGCTGCTACAAAGCACGTGTTCGACCAAAAATAAGCAGCATCAGAAAAAGTTGCTTTATTTATGCAGATTCTTTACGATCAAATATTTAAGATAAGAAAACTAAACATTCTTTTTCAAATAATTTTTAAGATCAACAAACCGTTTCCCTATCGCGAATGTAGTTAGTTTCTTTCTGGTTTTTCAACAAATTAGGCTTTATTTCTTTAACTTAGACTGTTTGCTGTTTTAATTTTCGGAGTTTTTCGTGTTTTAACTCTTATGCTACTATTACAAGTAAACCTTCAAAAATGGCTTATAGTTCCCACGAATATGCAGAAATGCACTATGTTTATGAGCTTTGTAATGGAAATGCTCGAGCCGCTGCCCGAGAATATGAAAGACGCTTTCCCGGTCGAAATCGCTATCCTGACCATAGAGTTTTCATAAATGTGCATCAGAGTTACTTGGAAGGCATTATTCCTGATCAGCCACGGAGAGTAGGAAGACCTAGAAATGATAACGATGAAGATGATATTGTGGAGTTTGCAACAGAGAATCCAACAACAAGTGTTCGTCGCATAGCAAGACGTTCGGGACTTCCCAAATCCACAGTTCATCGAGTCTTACAAAGAAATCTGTTATATCCTTATCATGTGCAACGTGTTCAAGTACTTCTGCCCACTGATTATGAAAAAAGGATTCACTTTTGTCGGGAAATGCTACAGCGTAATAGAGAAGACTCTAATTAACCATTAGAGCTACCAGGAAGACTTAACGGCAAAAATTATTTACATTTCTTGCAACATAACTTGAACGATTTACTTGAAGATGTATCTGTAGCAACATGGCGAGACATGTGGCTGCAACACGACGGAGCTCCTGCTCACTCTGCCCGAATCGTAAAGCAACATCTTGGTACTACTTTTAATAATCGATGGATTGGAAGGGGAGGAACCATCCAATGGCCGCCGCGTTCACCTGACCTGAACCTCTTAGACTTTTTTTTATGGGGATATTTCAAAGAACTTGTTTCTATCAATGAAAGCCAGACTGAAGTAGAACTGCGAAGAAAAATAAGACAAGCGGCCAACGTTATTACCAACAATGACAGAGCCTTTCGGCGCATAAAAATTAATTTCATCCGCCGTTGCCGAATGTGTATTAGGGCAGGTGGTTCGCATTTTGAACATTTATTGTGATGTTTAATAGCAATAAATTCTTTTTTTTTCATTATTTAGAATTAGATTATTTAGTATTACAATATTTTGATTTTTGTCCAAAAACGATTAGTTTAATAAAAATGTCAATCAAAAAAGACTCGTATCACTTATCTGAAAGTATTTCACTATATGAAAATCTTCATTAAATAAGTAACTTTTGCTGATAGTCTTTAACTTTTTGTAGTAAATTTGTTTCTGCCAGGTTCACTTAAAAGCAAATAATTTTTAAATAAAAATTATTTTTTTCTTAATAGTGAAAGAAACAATTATGCATCCAAATCATATTTATGAAAGGGTGCACTCCTTAGGGTCACACTCGCACTAAATACTAAGTAAATAAATTATGATATTTTTGTAATAAATTTTGTGCATGATGCATGAAGCGATTTTTACAAAAATCAGAAAAATAGAAATAACTTTTAAACCATCAACAATCGGATAATAGTATATAGGATTTTTTTGATTGCAAATGATCCCCTCTATCACCTCCTCTCGTTTGGACGTCTACTTTTGGGACACCCTGTATATAAGAATTCTATTTTCTGTATGTATTCTTTGTATTTTCTTAGATAAAACGTTTTAATTTATTTGAAAATATTTCGTCTTCATATAATTATTATCACTAGAACGATTTACTTATTTTGATCCAGATAATCCATCACTGCCTGATATACAGCTAATACAAATACTAACAAAAAACTAAATCTAGGTACTAAAAATTATTTAAAAATAATATAATACAAAACAATAAAATTGATTTTAGTAACAAAATTGATGTAAATATCGATAATCCTTTAGTCGGTGAAACGTCTGTGAAACGTCTTCCCTAAATAAATATATAAAGTAACGCCGCATCGCGGATTTTCGAAAAACTAGTATTATTAGTTTTTCTCTTTACATATGTAAATATTCATTTAAGAGCAAGTTTTCTCAACTGGACTAAGGCAATGGGAATTTACGACAATTTTTGTAATAGTTAAATTTTTTTTAATAACTTCGAATAGAGTAAATCCTAAGTCAACGCTTCCTATCGGACTTTAGCAAATGCTAACAGTAATATTTTTTTGATACAAAAAGAAAGCAATATAGGAACTTTTAAGTTAAGTTTATTTCAAAAGAATCCGCCTACCAAAAGCCGACTTTCAGCGATCACAAGCTAAAAATTTGACAAGTGACAGAAATTTTTGTTTTAACTTTTTTGTGTAAAAATGGCTGGAAATTATTACTTTAAAATGCCTGGCATTGCAAGGTTTTTGAAAAAAAAAATTATAAATTTTGAAGTAGCTTTCACGCACTCTTGCGGCCGACCAATGAACTTAAAAAATAATTTTCCAGCATTTTTTTTGAGCGCTTTTATATCAAAATTTTTTGTTTGAAGGTTTATTAGTTTATTGGCGTTTATTAGTTAGTTAATTTTTAAATTAAAAATGACACACCCTTTATTAATATTTATCAAAATTAGAACTTAAGTATCTTAGTAAGAAGGATTCAATATGATTTAACAGATATGAAATAAATATTGTCCTAAAGATAATTTGCTCTTTAATCGAAAAATATCAAACCCCATTAAAGTGTACGTCTATGAGCATTTCTGGGCAAAATATGCGCCTACAGCCTCCTACCAAAAATGGAAAAAACGCTCAATAAACAACCAAGATATAGACTCTCAACCAATGTTAATACTATCTACTAAAAGAATGTAAAACAATATTACTTCTCACAAAAATATACATGTTTATAAAAAAAGTTGTTTTAGATTAAAAAAACAAATACCACCTAAATACAAAACTGTCCTATATATCATCAAACGGTAACTAAAACTGGCTTCGGATCGCGTTAAAGGGCTCAAAGGACTTAATCGGACGGACTCTATTAAGGGCCACTTTACATCCAGACGCGCCGGCCAAAATTGATAAGACCATTCCGCCTTTCGAGTCCATTTAACGTGGCCGCTCTTTTATTTATTAAGACGAAGTGCTTCTGCACCGGACAGGATTTAAATTGGATTTATTACGACATCAAATAGAACTCAAAAGAATTTTCTTATTTACACAATAAACGTTACAATTTCAAACGTGCGGTCGACCGAACGTTCTTCCGAATATTTACGGGAGGTCACCACGGGGCGGGTCAGAATAATGAATCTCATCATTTAACCTCGGCCCTTTTAAGACTGTTTGGCTTAGGTAGGAAAACACTTATCTAGAAAGGATTCTCGGTAAGAGTAAATTAAAGAGATGTTCATTTATAAAAGAGTCGACTTTGTAGGGGCGCCCTTAAAAGTGTGCGGTCTCTTTATGTGTTTTTTGGAAATCTTCCAGGAAAATAATTGTTGAAAATTTTCTTTAGTTGCTACTAATAGTTTTCTGACTAGAAACTGGCTTGGGATAGCTTCAGTTAGAATTTTTCGAGTTATTTGATACGCCATTCTATCCAAAAGTCGACATAAAAGACACTTGTGTAATAGTCAACTGATTTTTTTTTAAATTGTTTAATTTTAAAAACATCAAATAAAGAAATCCGTTACCATTATGTTCTGTCTACTATTTGACTCAAATTTTGCGAATTACCATTGGATTTCTCAACTTAACAAAAGAACTTAAATGTACATGCTAACTGCCATATTATATATCTACACTATGTTTTTGCTATAAAATACAAAAAAAATATATTAATGTATAATTTTTCCGTAAATCTACATTTATTAGTACAATAATTAATTAATTACTGTATATAATATAAAATTTCTAAGTAATACTAAGTTATATATTTCGTTAAATGAGCTGCATAATAAAATTTTAGATTTTAGTAGAAAATTGGTGGATTTTCCCTCTTATATCAATAGTAAAATCACTTTTCTAGAAAGCCTTTAAAAGAAGTGAATAACAATTTATGTATTTTTGGAAAATTTATTAAAAATTTCTTTATCTTACTAAAAACTCCTTTAAATAGCAAAATATTAAATTTTCCGAGTAATTTGGTACGCTGTTAAATCCAGGAATCGACAAAAAATGGAGATTTTTGACTGATAGCAGTCAATTTCTCGGGGAACAAAATTGCCTAATTGCATTTGAAAAAGTAATTCCTATATCATTTTTTAATTGTTGTAGTGCTGTTTTATATAAAAAATAAAAAAATATAAATCAAATAATTTTTCCAATAAAGCATCCGCATCATAATACTTACTAAAATTCAATTTTATTAGAAAAATCGACGAATCCTTTAAAATATATTTATAAGAAAACCTTTTTGCAATTCTTTGTACGTTTCTGGAAACCTTCCAATAAAATTGTTAGAAATTTCTGTAGTTGATAATAAGAGTTTTCCAACTAAGAACTGCTTTGATAGCTTAATCTTAAATTTTTCCAAGTAATTTAGTACCCGATTGAATCCAGGAATCGACAGGAAATGGGTGATTTTAGCAGTCAATTTATTAGGAAACAAAATTGCCTAATTGGACATTTAAAAAATATTATTTTACGGATGATTTAGACAATTTTAAAAAACTAGGCATAATTTATTTTGAAAAAATTTGAGATAACATTCTTTGTATGGTATTTTTTGGCGCATACTTTTAAAATGATTTTATATATTTATTGTATCACATATATGTAAATGTAAGCTATTATTTTCGTAGTTCCTTAAAAATATAATTTTTCAATTTTCTTGACAGTTTTTTTTTTGTAAAAAGTAATATTTGTTAAATGAATTGTATATTTAATTTTACTAATAATTCTAACTTGGCTCATAAAAGTAAATAGCGGATTAAATTATTTTGAGATCCTTGAACTAATGTTTGAAAATTAAAAAAAAAGTAAACATGAACTGGTTAATTTTTACTACTTATTTTTAAGTAGTTTGGATTTTTTTAAGTTAGTTCAACTTAAAATAAGAACGATGTTTAATTATCTGCTATTTTATTAACGATTTTTTTAAATTAAATAAAATGTTAAGATATCTGTTAATTTTTATTATTTATGATATTTTTTATTTGCTTTATTTTATTAATTAATTTATTTTAAAATTCTACAAGCGGCACCCTTTCGCGAATTTGTTAATAATTTTTTTAAAGTACTCTGAGTTAAGAAAGATTTTTTTTAAAATTTTTGGGTTATTAAATTTTTTATGCAAATAAGTTTTTTTTTTAATAATTTTTCATTGGTACTTCGCAGGTTATTTTTTATTGGGTTTTAAAGTGTACTTATTTTAATTTAGTTTCTAATTTTTTTTTGGAAAAACATTTTTATATATTTTTAATCTTTACCTCAAATAATTTCTTAATATTTTTGGAGAGAGATTTTTTTATATATAAGTTTGTCTTAATCAGTTTTTTAGTTGTTCAGAAATATTCAAGATATACTTTTATCAAAAAATTAAAAAAAAACTATCTTTAACAAAAAAAATATCAAAATTTAATTTATATTCTGTAAAAATCTGCTTCATTTCCTTCTTTCCGTTAGTTAATTCTTTGTGTTTTGCTTTTTGAGTTAAAGTCCTTTTTGCCTCAAATAATAAAGACGACATTCAATTATTAAAAAAAACAATTACTTTCTATAACTTGAGGCTCGTAATTCAAACAAAAAAACTTTAGCATTACTTTAACCTTTTTCTAGCAATTTTTTTATAAAACAATGACAAAACGTAAATAATATCCTTTTATATACTTTTTATTTCTTTTCGTATGTTACCCTATTCTTTCTCTTCTTGCGACCTTTGTCATCACAATCTCCACATTCCCACGTTAGAGTTCAGAATAAATACAAAAATATAACACTCCTGGATTCCGTCAATTTTCATAGAAAATCCGGTAATCCTTTATTGTAAAGATCTAACAACCGAAACATAACTATAAGCCTTATGAAAAACGGGATTTTCTTTTTTAGTTAAGCAAAATGAATGACTTCTCACTATAACAAACTTTGATATTTTCAAGCTAAACCTACATAAAATATTCCCATTCTTCAGCATAAAATTCTGTCAAACAAATTGAAAGTAACTACATTTTGTTTGCGATGCAACGCGACTCCGGTTCCCGGATTTCAGCGAATATTGACAGTTCCGGGTATCAGGGAGATAGTGGAAAGTCGGATAAAATATTTTGTTCCATTATGTATTATATTCTTGAGTTCGGTTTTATAAATATATATACCCCACTTTTACATGTATTATTTTGTTTTGTAGTCAGGATACAGATTTACATGTTTTATGAGAAAAATATGGGATGTTTTAAGAAATACGCAGGCAGACATAAAGGAAAATAAGCGCAATTTATTATTAAGAAACTAGTCATGTAGACTGTTCCTTTTCCGTTTGAATTCACAAGTGAACGTGCTGAAAAGGATAAATTGGTTCAGTCAGTTGTAAGTGCCATAAAATTAAATAACATTGCAAAAGTTAAGAAGAATAGTCGCATAAATATTTTACAGCATTAGCTCATTGGAAATTGACATAGTGAATTATTACTTTAGTAAATTATTTTTTTTTTGAGTATTCCTTGACATTTTTTTTTCGAAGTGTTGCAGTTATTTGTAGTTGACGCCTTGAAAAAATTAAAATTATATATTCAGAAATATTAATACTAAATAAGATAAACACAGCAATAATTTAATACTTTTAAAAGCCATATATCAAAAAAAAAAAACATTACACGTATTCATGAGCTAAAAGCCTATTCATCATCATGGCAAGACGACATATCCTTGATCCATATAATTCTGTAAAGAAAGTACCGAGAATCAATCATGTAAAAATCTCTACTAAAGTTATTTTTTAAGCTAAATTGGCATCTATATCATACCGATTTTGAGTGCCATCCATCATTTGGTTCCTTTACAGTTCTGATTTTGTTAATTAGCCTTAAAAGTATTTTACAATTTTTGAAACGGAGAAATATATCGAATAAAGATTTTCTCTTAAATTTTGCATGAAAAAGATGTGAAAATCTTGCATCAATGACTTGATTAAAACCATGTGCCTATGAGTGGTATATCCAAGATTTACATCAAGATATCTTAAAATCCCACAAGTCTATCATTATAAACAAAATTCTGGCCAAAAACGCAACAAATCCTAGTGAACAGCATCCATGATATGGCTCGGCTGACTTTTTTCTCATGTAGCTAGTTTTCAAATTGTCAAAAAATGACTTGGTGGTCAGTACTGAAGTCGATTCCAAAAATTTTTTTTTGATAATTGGTCTGTTCATTGGCGTAAGTGTATCGTATTGGAAATTTTACACTAATTGTAGCCACATAATCGTAAAACCTTCGAAATTTTATCCTAATAATCTACAAACATTTTTATACAAAAAAGTTTTACCAAGTGACATAAATTTCACTTATCAAATAAAGTGGTGCGGGGAGTCTATCTTGAGTGAGACAAACAACTGGAAGTTGACGCTGGATGGACTGGTTTTATTAAAACCACTTCTGTTCCTTAATTTTTTTATTTTTATATTTAAAAGATAACACTGTTTTTGCTAACATCTGCTAGGGGGTGCTGACTTGGGATTTACTTTATTCGCCAACGTATTTCAAAAATAGGAAAGTAATCTGAACAGGCTGATGAAAATCACATTGAGATATTATTCCTTATAATGAAATTATTAAAAAAAATTAACGAAAAAAAATCAAAATTGCATAAATTATCATAATTTCCATTGCCTCAGTTGAGTTAAGAAACGTCGAATTTAAATGAATGTTTGCAAGAAAAAATGTTTTTTCGAAACCATCAAATCGATCTATTGTAGTAAAAATATGCACAGAAAAATTGTCAAAATTTAGCACGTTGCAAAATCAATAGAAAACACACTAGTAAAACATTTTGATAGTTATAATAATTCCATTAATGCCGGAAATAAATATCAGCTGACTTATATTAATAATAACTAAAATCTTGGATCTGTATCAGTAGCGTAGGAAGTAACCTTTGAAAATAAAATTTCTTTGTAAACCAATAATATATTTAAAACAAAATGCCTTTTATTAATCACGAGGCTATTGGTTTATTGTTGTGATGTATTATTTAAATATTTTCAAAATGCAGCAAGCATGCGAGATGTGCTACCCAAATCGCAGACATGTAATACTGGAAGTATTCATCAGCATGTATATTATAGACGTCGTACTGGTAGAACCAAAGGAAATCTAATTAATGTTCTAGCAGATCTACAGTTTGATCCTTACGTTACCACAAGAGCTTTCACGTTGAAACTAGGAATATTCCAAATTACCATTTAAAACAAGTATCCTTAATATTTTAGAATTAAGTGTGTCCGTTTCATATTGATTCAATTGTGTTCTACTTTCGGTGGGGTAAATAACGTCTTCTTCACGTTCCTCAAAAATACATTTCTAAGTTTTTTATTTTATTAGCAAAGTAATAAATGGTTAATAAGAAATATGCTTTCTTAGAGGAAGTCACAAAAAAGCATAAAATAATGGAAAATGCCAATCTCGTTTGACGATGAGTTATCTCATCAAAATGCATCACCCTTTTGTGGACAAAATAAGAGGTATTTAAGGAAACATCTTCCTAATTGATAATCATTCATTAAGTAATGAATGATTCCACTTCCAAAATAGACTTTAATAAAACATAAAAATTGCAAATGTATTTTCAATCTTCCTTATTAGCATTTTTATTAGAAGTTATAATAGATTTCTATAACTTGATGGATGTCTAGCGCATTTTCAATAAATGTGTAAGAACACCGATATATACTGCACCCAGATTAATGGATAAAGAAAGGAAACCTGTTTTACTGGCCAGCCAGGTTACCCGATTTAGCCATTTTAGCTTTTAACCTTTTGGGAAGAGTAAAGTTCTTATTTTTCAGTCTAGGCCTACATAATTCAACATGTCTAGAGAGGAAATTAAACATGCCATTTTACCTACAAGAGGAAGAGTGCAACTATATGTTGAACATAACGGTATCTATTTTAAGCATCTAGGAAGATACTAGAGCAATGTTTTAATAATCAGTTTCTTTCAACTTCACAATTTCTTTTAAAAGAGTTCGTTAAATTTAAAAATCTTTACAGTGATGATGATTTTACAATCAAAATACTTTAGTAGTAAAAAGCTTTCTGCATTGCTTATTTGTAAGTAAATAATTTAGATTTTGTGTTTTATTCACCAACAAATTCTCGAAACTTTTCTACAGAGTAGCTTACCTATATATATGAAATCCTCTTGCGAATACAATAAATTTATCAGTTACTTATTTTGAAGTTTTATATGACATGAAAACATCAATTTAAATACCCATTTTTAAATCAAGAAATAAATAAAATGAATCGAAAAATTTTCAAAAATAATTTAAAATAAAAACAAAAGAAAAGACTATAAAAAAAATCATCATCGATTAGTCAAAGACTTTATATACAGTCTAATATAGTATGTTGTTTGAGTAACTATAATAGGCTGGAATTTGAAACAAACTTGAAAAAAAGACGCTAACAAGTCCTATACAGGGTATCCCGGTTCATATGGGAAATCTCTCGGATTCAGGTAGAACATCGAAAAATAATACCGAACGTTCCTATAAAAAAATTCCTACAGGCCTTCTTTATGAAGATACAGCCTCCTAAAGGACGCTGCTAGAAATTGGTTTTTCATAAATTACTTTTAAACTACCCAGTAGAATTTAATAAAAATTTTAGGTGATTAACACTATTAGGGACCTCTTAAAATGACATCCTTAAAATACATTTACCTTGTTTACTTTACCAGGGGCGGACTAGGTTGTACATTTTAATGCGTATATTTTAACCACCCTGTATGTTAAAGTCTAAAAAACATAAATTTGGATACCTTGAACCGTAGGCTAAAAAAAAGGTACTCTTGTTCATTATCGATAAAATGAACATTTTGGAGAAAAAAAATAATAAACGAGCCAATATTTGTTTTTTTTAAATGAGATAAGTACGCTAGTTATTTAAAAAACAGAGAAATTTACATCAAAATTTCTCTCATAAAAGTCATTTAATTTAAAATAATACATATTCCTAAAAATACAGTGGTGTCCTAAAAAATACTTTTTCAAGATAATAAAAAAAAATCTATGATGAGTGTATGTTTTTAAATTAGAAAAAACAACTTACAAAAAAATGTCAAAAACCAGCAGGTTTTAAAGTATGTATAAAACAGCATTTTAAAAAATTTATATTATGAAAACTTCTGTGATTTATTGTGATAATAACAAAAAGTCCTATATATATTATTAAGATATATTTTTAGTATTTATTAAGAGATTATTAACATCTAATACTGGTCATATGACTCGCCAGGTTAACGATTTTCCCTTACCAATCCCTACATCCTTCCTCACCAAGAACTCACTTATATACTTTAGCAAAAAAATTTACAACCATGTTCCTCTATGTATCAGACAAATTTTAGAAGTTAAGAAATTCAAAAAGAAATTAAAATCACTTTTATTATCCAGGGAAAATTATAGCCTTGACGATTTTTTTAATGATACCTTTTGACCTGTGTTCTGACATCAATTTAGTGTTTTAGTTTTGTTTCCTATTAAATATTTTATTTTACTTCCTCTAAATTCTGTTTTATTGACAGCTTTACTTATTTTTTAATCAAATTTATCAAAATGATGCTTTTTTTTTCAATCTGTTTTGTTATAATTAATTTTGGTAATGTGTGTAAATTTTATGGTAAAATGGTTTAGATGTTATGTTTGTTTGAAATTTGAAATTTAAAGTGAATTTTGAATTTTTTAGTTTTTAGGATACTTGTACACAAGATTTTGTTTTGTCTTAAAATTTGCTATATAATTATCAGAAATTAGGAATTATTTATTAAAACAAATATTTAGTTTTTCAAGAAAAATATTGTTTAGAGTGTAAAATATTTTTTAATCTAAGATATGCGAGCCTTAGTTTATTGTTCATATGGCTTTCAAATGTAAACAGTTACATATTTTACTTCGTCAGTGATTGGTATAAAAACATTTTCTACAACAAGCTCTTTAATCTGGGAATTTGAATGACAAAATACTACTTGAGGATTAATTTTCAAATTTTGGACCATTTAAATCAGTTTATTTTTAATTTTGCATGTTGAATGTTTTTAGTGTTGAAATACTATTAAGGGTCATCTACATAATAAAAAATGTAATATTCATAACTATAAATGAAACTTTATTTGAAAAAAATACAACTATATTTATAGAGTAAAGCCTATAATAAAATCTAAGTTTAAGCATCGTCAAATTAATGGGTAAAGAAAAAAGTATTTAGTTTATAATAAGATATTTATCAAACGTCTGACGCCAACTATAAAATGTTAGGTAAATTAATAATTTGCCTACAAAATATTGTGCTTTATAAAATAGGTGTAAAATATTGTGACCTAATTGATAACTTCAAAAAGAAATATTTATAAAATGTTAAAAACTATTAAATCACTTACAAAACATTGTACTTAATAAATACAATATAGGTATAAATACAATTAGTAGTGGCTCCACTAGACTAGGTATTATTTTTTATCCGTTATAAAATCAGCCTGTCCAGTGATGAAGTAAGCAAACATTAAGAAGTGTTACGCTTTACATCTACTTTATAAAAAAAAATAACGTCTTTAAACAGAAATGGCTCTGAAGATGGCCTAAATAAAGGCCAAAACTAAACGACGTTTCTTTTTTCTTTTCTTCTGAAATAAAATCAGTTTTATGTAAAGTTTAAAACCACCGACACTTTTACTCCATTTCATACTAAGGACGTTTCACTTTATTAATTAAAAAAAGTAATAGCAATAAAATTAAAACTTGATGAATAATATTTAATGCTAAAATTCATTTATACATATTTATATATGTAATCTATTACTGCTATTTACATAAGATATTTCTCTTTTATGAGATATAATATGACGTTTAAGTTCTTGATTATGTAATGGTTTAATCTTAAATTAAATTATTAATTTAAGAAAGGGAACTTAATCTTTAATTTTTTTTCTTACAAGTGATTTAGGTCTTTAACTAGAGCTGAAAAGAAATTTGCTCCAAACTAAATGAAGGTTTAAAAAATAATTTCTTTTAAGACAAAGCTGTGGCATACCGTTTTTAATCATTCTCACTAAATATAAAATCTTTTGGATCAAAACATGCCTTTTGTGTCTCCAAGGAGTGTGTACCAATATTTATAAAAATATCTCAAATATTAAAAAAGTTACTACTAAAAAATATTTATGTTTTTAAAACTTTAACATCTTGTATCTTAAAGACGAAGTATTTTTGATATATAACCAATAATTTCCCTATAACCAACAATGAACCCAAATAAAACTCGTGTGGTACGTCTTGAAAATAAGGTAAACATTTTCATTGTTAAAATTACTTTTTTATTATTATTATAAATTGCAACACTAGAAGCATTTTATAACTAAGAATATCAAATCCATACTAAAATCTAGTTGATCCAAATATGTATAAGTTTTATTATTTGCAGTTCTAGAAACATAATTTTTTAAACTTACAAGAATAGTGGTGGCATAATTTTTCCTATAACGTCTTCTAGACTGACAATAACGTAATAAAAAATTACAAAAGCGCCTTGGATATATTATCCCATTCTAATATTGCTTAGAATTTTGATAAAATTGTGATTGGCTTCTCTCCCTAAAACTTATATTGTTACTATGGGTTTGATTATTGATTAATTTTTTTTTTACTTACTTATTTAGCGTCAATTATTTTTTTTATTTTGAAAATAAGGGCCAGACATCTTTATTTTAGTTTGATCCTTGAATATATTTTTTCAAATACATCAAAAGTTTAAACCGTAGTAATATTTTTATTTTAAATCAAGTGTACAGAGTTACAGGTATATTTACTTTATAACAAAATATTAAATAAAGCCAAATAAAAAAATGGCATCATTAGTTAAGCATTTTTGAATGTCTTTTCTTCTTAAAACTATTTAATCGACTACACTAAAAGTATTTTTGCCTCATTAAAATTTTGAAAATAATTATAATTTATTCCTCTGCTCTCTGTATAGCTGAAATCAATTGTTAAAATAATAAAAAAGCCGTTAAACCGAGCAACCGATTTGTTTTTTATAATTTAAACCCGAAATGAAATATTTGTTTCGCATCCTGGAAACAAATTTAAAATCGTTTAATTTTAACAGGACCGAAATAACTCGTAATTAATTTTGATGACGCATATCTATGTAGATTTTTAATTGTTACACTTGTCATTGGCGAGAACCTGACTTTTGTTTGGATTTTATAGATAAAATTAATGTTTTTTGATTACTTTTGTTAACGGGTATAACGATTTGGTATAAACTGAAAGTAAACTACATTTTTACCAGCAACCTTTCAAATAATCTGCTTTTTGCAGATTATAAATGTCTTGATTTTTATTCTCGGTATTGTTATTTAAAGCCTTTTATGATGATTTTACGATGCTATTATCAAAATGTATAATTTATAAAAATAATCCATATTAAAAAAAAAAAAATAGTTCTTTATTAGAAGAAAAGTTACTGCCTATAAATGTAAAGACTTAGAAAGAATACTTAGTACGAAATTCTTAAGCCTTACTCTCTTTACAAAATTAGTCAATTCTGTCCCACTTTTTAGTACTAAATAGTCTCAACCCTTTCAAAATTGCAAATAAATTGTCTGTATAAATAATGCAATATTCGATATAATGGTCTTGGGCAAGCCTACTGACTGCGCCAATTAGCGGTTTCTAGTTTTTTTAATTTAAAAAGCAAACTTTTTAGTTCGAAAATATGAAGAATAAAACTATTTATAACTCATATTAGTAGGGTGGATCATAGTAAAGCCTTTAATATTTAAGTCTTAAGTAGTCAAACCTCTTGCTCTGATGGCAATAATCTAAAATTAATGAAATATTGCTGATATATTAAATAAATGTTTTAAAAATGAGTAATCTGTGGCTCATCAAAACCTGTAATTAATGAATACATGAAATATATTGTAAAATTATTAAACTTAATTTCGTTAACTGCAAAATTGCATAATAGGCTTACAAAAAAATAAAATAAAAACGTCCTCTTATTTGAATTCGTTGCATATTTTGTCAAGATTTGTGTTTTGCCTAATCTTAACTATTTAATTTTATTGTTTATTTTATATGGCTTGAGTAATTTATTTAAACATTTAATTGTTTGTACATGTTTTTTTTGTTAATTTATTTCAAAATGTTTTTTGAAAGGTGTTGCTTGTTTACCTTTTTCTTAATTACTAATTTTTTCTTAATTAGTGTTAGGAGGACAAGCGAAACGTATATTTTTTTTCGCAACTTATTAAGGTATAAATATAATTAGAATATGAATGTGAGGGATCTTTATCTATATTTATTATTTAAAGAATTTTTTTTTATGCGTTGAATTAATGAAAAGGTATTTTTAGATTACTACTGGAAATAAGTATGGAAAGATTTATGATTCCCAACAAATTTAATAAAAAGTTTTCTTAGAATTTTTCACAACTCTACTATACGTTAAATATTATGGAAAAAGAAAATAAATATTAAATTTTTAATTTTTGTGTTTTTAGATAGTCGTGACAAATTTATAATAATTTGATTTAAATGTTATATTATACGCAAAATATAATTTTTGTAAATACCGTCGTAATACTAGTTGTCTTAAGTCTTTATAAAAATTGACTAGTGATTTTTTTGAGGTTTTACGACATTTCGTGGTATTTTGTTTCCTAATAAAGGCTTTAATTATACATTTATAAGCGTATTAAATATGAACAGCATAATATCCATCAGAAAAAAAGGGAATAAAGTGTTTATGTATGAATCATTATAAGAATAGATTCCTTTATTTAGCTTCAGATATTGTCTTTATAGTGCCAATTTTGAATCATTTAATTAGGTTCCAAATAATTTTAATTACTTTTATTATGCTGATTATAGATCAATAACATGATTTTGAACCAAATAACGTTGACAAATTTGTCAGAATTTCATTTTAAATTTTTTACTAATTAAAAAAAAATCTATTAGTTATATAACAAATATTACAAATTTATAATAACAAACATATAATAAATTCATAATGTGCGTTTTGATTAAAATGTTACGTGATACTTCTGGGCAAAATACAATTTTCATAAACTATTTATTATTTTATACGGCATTTATATATTATCTTTCACAACATTATTGGAAATATAAATTTTATTAAAAACAAGTGCTGTATAACTTAAAATTTAATTTTATTAATAATAAAATAAAATGGCACCTATAAAATTTGATCCGTTTTATCTTCATAAAACATGATTTCTATTAAGTCACATAGCATTAAATTTTCCATAGAAATTTCTGGAGCATTTTATTTTGTGATAAACGCTTAAATTATATTTTTTTTATACAAACATAAAAAGCCTTTTAAAGGATATGATCATGTTTCATTGTGCTTCTCTATAAGTATTAGAAAAAAATTCATACTAATACTGGATCAATATAGTAGCTTATTTGCATTTTTTACTATATAATTATACTAAAATATTTTATAAGAAAATAATGTCGAAAAATATGTTTAATGGCATGGATTAATGTTTAATGTATGGGACTTCCAATATCAAGAACCCCCAGTATAGTTTGCAAAAATGTTTTAAATCATAAAAGGTAGGATTCGGATAAATAAATAAACGTATGAGTTGAAAAGTTTTTATTTATCCCAATTAGACTATCTTCGGGAATCAAATAATAGGAACGTCTTAAATATTACACTTATCTTTTAAAATCTAAATATTTAATATGTTTGCCTTATTAAACAAAAGCAAAATCCTAAATATAAAAAATGTACAACCAAAAAAATAGTAGTAAAAATTGTTAAAAGAAGCTCTTGCTTTTCAAGAAAATCAAGTAGATGAAGCAAATGAGACTTGAGATGCATTGACAAATAATATATGCAAAACATAAAAATTATATATAAGTAAACGAAAACTTAACACTAAAAAATCAAAAAAGCCATGTTTATTAATTATCACCACCAATATTCAGTAAAAGTCACACTAGAAGAGAACTTAGCAATAAGTTTTTTTTTAATTTAATTTTACACTTTAGACCTCAGTCGTATTTTACTTGATGGAAATAGATGCCTTAATGACAAGTATGAGATAATAAATTATAAAAAATAACATGTGTTGTGACAAAAACAGGGTTAAACATATTGTTAGTTAACGTTAGAAGGTCAAGTTCTGTCAAATCTGGATAGGCTTCTCGTATTTCTTAAATCTTATAATTCGAAGGTCAGTGATACTGACAGAAAGTCATAATGCTGCTTTAATGTCTATTCCGATAATGAAAATTTTAATTCTTTAAATGGTTTATTAGTATATAATAAGTGGCATTTAAGCCCAGAGTCATGGCCATCGAAAAGCTGATAGAATGCAGTACTTCTGTCACAAATCTTATTTTAATTTTGAAAACATATCTTTCATTCTACAAATCTCAAATTAGTCTCAAATATGCTAAACTTTCTTAATGACGTGAGCTGAAATCTTAAAAATAAACAAAATGCAAATGCAGATATACTATTGGGAGATCTCATATAAAATAACAATGATAATGAAATTAATCAATATACACACACACTTCTTTATACACATAGGCTTTTCTCAATGTATAAAGATATCACAAGGACTGACCAAAAACTTGTATTTATCATCACAAAACTAAAGTTGAAAAAAGATACACTTAATTTTAACCCTTATATAAATTATCGTTTGACTATATTGATAAACATTCTGTCAAATAGTAGTTTGCCACATGTAAATAAGCCTCAATTCAAAAACATAAATTATGAAAGAGTAAAAGCCTTAACACAAAACAAATATTGGAATGAAATAATAATTGAGCCATTTAGTAAAAAATATAACTGAATCAGTCCAGCAATCTTCTTATGAAATAAAAAAAATTAATCTAAAAAGCTGAAACCTAGTACAGAAAATATAGTTGAGTATATAAATTCGTTAATTGCATTTATGAATACGAGGGCGGGCCAATAAGTCCATGACTTTCTGAATTTCCCGCCCTTTTAATGGCAACTGTGCTCCTGTCAACAGAGAACTATCAGTTGACGCCTGTCAAAATTTAAACAAGCTGCGTCATTTAGTTAGTGTTTGACAGCTGTTGATCGCAGACTACCACTCGTTTTGAGAAGAAAATGAAAAAAAGTGAATTTCGTGTGCTCATTAAGCATTATTTTTTACGGAAAAAAACCATCACTCAAACCAAGGCTAAGCTTGATAAATATTATGGGGACTCTGCACCATCCATTTCCATAGTAAAGAAGTGGTTTACTGAATTTCGAGGTGGCCGTACAAGCACGGAAGATGCCGAACGTTCTGGACGCCCAGTCGAGGTCTCTACATCCAAAACAATCGAAAAAATTCACGATATGGTTTTAGCCGATCGAAGATCGAAAGTAAGGGAGATTGTGGAAGCCATACGCATCTCACATGGTTCAGTAGTTTCAATTTTGAATGATCATTTGGGTATGAAAAAGCTTTTCGCAAGATCGGTACCGCGTTTGCTCACAATCGACCACAAACGCAACCGTGTGACAATTTCCTAGGAGTGTTTGGCGTTATTCAACCGCAATATGGACAAATTTTTGCATCGTTTCGTCACCGTGGACGAAACGTGGATCCACCACAACACGCCGGAGACCAAACAGCAGTCAAAACAGTGGATTTCTCGGGGTGAATCGGCGCCCAAGAAGGCAAAGGTGGGTTTGTCAGCCAATAAAGTCATGGCGACCGTTTTTTGGAATGCACGCGGTATAATCCACATTGACTATCTTTAAAAGGAGAAAACAATCAATGGAAAATATTATACCAACTTACTGGATAGATTCAATAAGGAACTGAAAGAAAAAAGACCACATTTGGCCAAAAAAAAAGTTCTTTTTTACCAGGACAATGCAAGGGTCCACACATGTGCAGTTTCTATGGCAAAAATCCATGAATTAGGTTTTGAATTACTTCCTCATCCGCCCTATTCTCCAGATTTAGCCCCCAGTGACTATTTCCTATTCCCAAACTTAAAGAAATGGCTGGGCGGAAAGAGATTTGACTCCAACGACGAAATCATCTCTCAAACAAATGCCTATTTTGATGACCTCGACAAATCATATTTTTCCGAAGGGATAAAAAAATTGGAGAAACGTTGTACTAAGTGTATAGAACTCAAAGGAACTATATTGAAAAATAAAATAACTTTTTATATAAAAACCTGTCTTTTATCCAAAAAGTCACGGACTTATTGACCCGCCCTCGTATTAAATTAATATGGGCTAAAATATAGCCGACAGTATCAAAACTCAAATTAGTATTAAAACTCAAGTCTTACAAACTCTTGTAAGTCAGAACAAGATAACTAAGTATATGAAACCTCTGAAATCATATATCTCTACTGGCAAAAAATTAAATAACCTCCAAAGTCCAAAAATCTTACACACATATACATACTCTATCCTTTTCTTGTACGTATAATAAATGTAATATTTAAAAGTAAAAAAGTTCCAAGCCATTTTAAAATATCTTGTCTGCCTAGTTTTTAAATCGGGAAGTGAACAAGAGATGGAAAATTATTATTACGATCTATCATTGGCTTAATCTTTGAAAATGCCTAAAAGATAGATAAGAATTTTATTTTAATTGAAATATTTGTTTTACTACTGAGGTTAGTAAAGTTAATGTCATGTATGAACTTGTTGAGATTTAACTACAAACCTAGACGAAAATAAAAACTCTCTGTTTCATGGCACTCATGTCTTGTGGCATTCCTTGACCTAGCAAAAGCCTTTAATACGATTTCCTGTCCTATAGAAATATTATATGTATTAGAAAAATGTGGTATCAAGAGGAATGTATTAAGACTAAAAAGATATCTTTCCGATCGAATTCAGTAAACAAAAATAAATAACACCAATAGTGATTTAAAAATGGTTAAATTAGGAATACCATAGGGCACAGTGCTGGGGTCTCTTCTTTAACGTAAAATAATATCCTATGCCGATGACATTTTTACACTTACAAAGCATTTTTCATAAGCAGTGTCAACAAACCAAATTTCCTAAACATCAAAGCAAATGACATTAGTAACAAGAAACTCTTAAAATGTAGTTCCTTGAGGTTCATAAGTCCCTTTCTCAAGTAAATGAAATAAGATCCAAGCTTAAAGACAATAAAATTCATTGAAAGGATGCCTATATATTTTCTTTTGAAGCAAAAAATAATAAAAAACTCAGCTTGCTTAAATTGTAGTAACGTTAACAGAGATGGCTAATTGAATAAAATCTCTTTTCAAAAACACAAGTTATTTATTAAAATGTAAAATTCGTAAAATACATATAAACTTAAAGTGATCTAAAGCAAATAGCTATGGCCAGTAGCTATCATTTTACTCTGACTAAATACGAAAAGTTGAAGTGCTGAAATAAAAACTGTAATATAATATATATAGAGTGCAAATAAAAATACATATAGAGTGAGTTGTATATACCTATAGGCTCGAACTCCTTGCGAAACTGGTCAATATGGTACTAATATCATTCGTTTGTGATACTATTCAGTTAAATTCACAATGTATTTACATTAGTTATTACTGTTTACTGTCCAATGTTCATTCGAATTACTTTCGAGCGATTATATTTTATACTTATTACGATTATATTAAGTGATCTAAGGTAAATAGTGTTATGCCTTTAGTCTACGAAAAACATAATGAAAACAATAAAAAGTACAACATTATTAATATATATAGGGTGAGTTATGTATAACTATCCTAGTGACTGCGCCAATCAAAAATTCGTAGCACTAAAATCCCATTTTATAAAACACAACGTATTTATTGAAATATAAGATTCGTAAAATATAAATTGATATGGTAAAGCCTACTAAATATCTAGAAGTACATATAAACCAAAACTTAAAATAAGAAACTTATATTAGGTACAAAATAATCAAGGCACTTACTAAAACATACATTTTATGAATTTGTGGGATTTTCTAAATATTAAAATAAATTTGATGAACCTTTTTGGAGATACAGGTTATGATTATGGGTTGGTGCTCATTTAAACTACTACACACAAAAACTCGCAATTAAAAATATTGTTTAAAAGGCCAAAGCTGTTTTCAAACAAACCAATTATACAACTCAAATTTTTTTTAATACATTTACTATACAACTATTTTTTGACTATATTTCTTTCTTTACTGCCTTATTTCTTACATAAGGAATATGAGTAATCTACAGTAATGCCGACTCTTATCCAAAAGAAAAGTATATCTACTGAAAGTAATCTTACGTATTTATCAAATGCATATTTATAGAGTTCCTTTAGAGTATGTTTCTGAGGCAGCCTCATTATTTGTATATTGGATTTGTATTTCTCCTGTATTTTTATTTTAGAAATAAAAAATAATACTATGGATTGATTTATTTATTTATAGTTAACTGCCAACATAAAGTATATTTCCTTTATTTTTAAATTGCATTTTCCTATTATTAGTTATTATGTAATTGTATAATATTCTTTCTTTTATTCTGGCTTTAGTAAATATAATATATTTCGCCTAATTAGGCATTACATTAGGGTGTTTTTTATATTTTTTAGGTCTAATGATGCTTTATTATATACTTAATGTTATTTCGTTAAAATCTGAGTTTAAAAAAATCTCAAACTTAAGCCTACATAATTTTCTTACTATTTACTTAATAACTTTTTGATCTCGTCAGGGTTGGGGATAATTTCTTCAAAATTTTCATTGCAATGTAAATTAAAGCAAATATTGTAAATAAAGGGAATATAAATATAAATACAGAAGTATATATATGGTTTAAACGTTTTATATTTTGAACTGCTAAATTATTATTATTAAGTTAAATAAAATATATTTAACCAGTTTAAAGGAAGAAAGATAATTTTAATTTGTTTATAAAAAAACGTACTTTGGATCAAAAAAAGGCAAGTTATTAAAAAAAAACTCTATACTCAATTTTTTCAAAAATACAATTCTAATTTCAAAATACAATTCTAAATCAAATTTAAATTAAATCGTATTTTCAAGTCTTATAAAACTCAAAATCTTACGAGTTTGTGTATTTCCCGTGGCCATGGCCTAAATTTTCCTATTTTAGGCCTAAATTTTGCAACTACAAACTTTTTAAGATGTATATTTTTTTTGTTTAAATGTATTATCTAATACTATTGAAGTTACAAATTTTGCTTTAAAAGTTAATAAAAAAAGGCTTAAAATTGCTCAGTTAAACAATTTTTAATAGCATAAAAAATTTGCGGATATTAAGGATCTCAATGAATTCCACTCTATTTAAGGACTTTTCATAATTTTTCTTAGTAGAATTCTTTAATAATTTTTAACCTAAAAAGCCATAATGTAACTTACCATATTTTGCAATAATGGTATATTACATTAAAAGCCCTACTTAATAATTCATTATGTCCAATTGATTTTTATAAATAACAGTATAGTATGGTATCTTATTATAAATACGGCTCAATATTTATTATTTTCGAATATAAAAAATGATCTTACCCTAAGCCCCATTAGGTTTCCGATAACACGTGCTCGGTTAAGCAGAAAACCGTTTTGGAAACTATTAAGGCTTGTTTTTATAGGCGGTTGGTATCCCAAGATAATTTTTATTATACTTAACAAGGTTTTGCTACCGTGGTTCTTATACATCGGGATCCTCATCTTAAACTCACTGCTTTATTATTGCAAATTGCTCCTTTCCTGAATGCTACTCACGCCAATTTTATACACTAGACCGATCATAAAATAAATAAATATTCACTTTATATACCACTATGCACGATATTCGATGTGAATATTTATGAAAAGTCGATAATCTAATCATAGCAGGTTGTTTTGCATCGAAGCACAAGTCTCGCATACACCGATCTCTGTGTTAATAATGTGATTTACTTCCTTTGTACTCCACCGCTCCGAATATATTGGAATTTATTAATATTATATGGGGATAGATTCCATTTTTGCATAACCTTAAGATGTACGACACTACGTATTCTAGATTTTTCTCACTTGATTCATACTTTATTAAGTCTATCTCTCCTTATTATTTTAAGTGCAGTTCAAAAGTCTTGAATAAATTTAACAGTAAGTTTTTGCAATAGGACTAAGATTTTTTGTTTCAAGAATATTTTGACAATCTATTAGTTGGCAAATGTCTGCTCCTGTCCCAAAATTATTTTCCTTTGATAGCTATTTTAGCTTAAAAATTAAAACAAGTAAACAGCATTTAGAAAAAAATATTCTTTATTAGGGATAATAGATTGACGCTTGAGAAACTCCAATTTAAGAACGACTTTTATAATAAACAACTGGCAGCAAATCAAATTTAGGACAGACCTCAATTTAGCTAGGGATTCGTAATTGCCCCAATAGTATTGATGCTAATTTAAATTTCTTGGTTAAAGAACCGAATTACAGTACGATACGACAATATTTCTGAAATAGAAAATATTATTTAAGATTTAACTTGAGATTAATTTATTCATATCAATGTGCAAGTTGTCTAGCATATTTTATTATTTATAAAAGTGTAAATTATATCTATTAATAAAAATATATAGTAGCTTATTTTTATTTTGTTGTTGTTTAAAGGTTTCTGTTGGCTTTAGTTTATAATATCTGATTAGTTTATCATTTATTTATATTTAAATGATTTTTAACCGTGCTTGTTTCTTACTTAAAACATATTAGTTTTTAACAAAGTTGTGCAAAAATCTTTGCTTCTTCTGAGTTAAGCAATTTGATTCTAAGAATGTTATGTTCCTTTGAACTAAGTTTTTTCATATTTTTCTGAAAAAATAAAACACCTGAAAAATTTAAAATCGAACATTGTACTGTCCGCATTTAAAATACGACTCATTTAAATTATTAATTAGCTTTTATCCAATATGTAATCTTACCGACAGTATTTTAAGAATTTTTCTATTAATAAACTTAAATCGTTTAAGCACCTTTGAGGCTTAAACTCTACATAAAAAGTTTATGAATTGCTTTTCTTTAAGAATTACCTAAGAAATATAAAAACAGGAATCTTATCCATTTAAGTTATGCAGCTGAAATAAGATAATATTTATATAGAAGCCTTTTTTAGTTCTGGTATAATTTATATTTGTACTTTATAAAATATAAATTTAGTTAGTAAGTCAAAAACTTTAATGAAAATTAATTAATATACTTGTAGATCATAGGGAATGCATGCTTCATATATTTAATGCAAAAATTATTATTTTAGTCTAATATTAATTCAAAAATTATATTTCAAAAGAATAAAAAGTAACAAAATAAGAGAATTAAACACTATTTATTAAAAACTACCCTTTATACAAGGCAATAAAATGACGCTTCGGGAACTTCATTATAAGAACGACTTTCATAATAAGCAACTGGCGGAAAATCAAATTTGCAAACATTTTAAATACTTTTTTTATAATTCAACATAGTTTAGCTTTTATCTACTTTAAGTGATTCTGATGACTGCGTGATATTTTTTTTTATTTTGAGATTTGTGTAATTATTTAAAGTATTTAAAATTATATTGTTTTATCTTTTGGGCCTCAAATGTGGGAAAACCTACAATATTAGGAAGAAACTAAGAAAAGAAAATAAGGCATAACGATTGTAAATAATTATTTACTACTAATTAAGTAACTATTATAAGAAAATCATTGTTTAATTTTGGTGTAAGCAGAAGATTTATCTTTATCAGATTTTAACCAAAATTTATTATTTTAACATCTTTATAGAACGCATGTGAAATTAATTTAGTGTCATTATAATCAATAAAGTATTTTTATTTATTTTGGGAGATTCTTAAATCATTAGAACTAAGTTTACCTCATAATGCATATTTAGCATATTGTATAAAGAAAATAAAATATACATATATTTCCTCCTAGACTCTTAGACTTAAGTAATAAAATATAAAAGATGGAAACTCAATACAGATAAATTTTAAACTAGAGAACTAAGAAAAAGTAATTATTTTTTTCATAAAAAATATGTAATTTACCTAAAATCCCATTAACTTTAAGATTACTAGAAGAAACACGTTAAATATAAAATTAATAAAAGATGCGTACTAGATCCATTTAAGTTATGCCTTATAAACTAAAATATTTTAATTTTCAAAGAGACAAAAGAGAAAAACATTTTCATAAAAGTTATTGCTTCGATAATTTCACTACAATGCCACCTGCTTTTGGTTTATATCCTTTGGCTATAAAATATCAAAATAGGACAAGAGGGAAGGATAAGAGTCTATCGAAGAAAGTTTTTATTACTTTGACTTAGCTTAACTAAATTTACAGCACTTATACTCGTTTAAGAAAAGAAAGTTTGGTAACTAATAAAAAATATTCGCGGTTACTTTAATTTCTATTATATTATTTTCTTATTTTAAATAATTTTTTTTTATATCTAAATTGCACTTGTGATACTTCATTATAAAGATAAGGTTTCGGTTTATTAAATGGCGTAGTATATAGGGTTGCCACTTAAAATTATTGACTATTTGCAGTAAAACCAGAAGAAGTATTCAACTTTTTTATTTTTGGAGCTTTAGAACATCATATTGCAATTTAAATTTTAAACTTCGTACTTAAAAAATAAATAAATGATGCTCTGGAAAATAACTTAATTATTACCAGGTATACACAAGTCATATATATTAAAATTTATATATGACTTGTGTATACCTGGTAATAATTTTATATGGTTTTGTATATAATTTTACCTGGTAATAAATTTCAAGAAATGTATTATTTATTAAAAAGTAGCATCTTGACAGCTTAATCTCAAGAAAAAGTTGATTTAACTTGTGATTAAATAATAGTAATTAACCAGAGGCCACTCATTAAGGTTAACTTTTTGACAACGACATAAATTGAATATATAATATTATTACAAAAAAGTTTTACTTGGCGTAGCCTTTAGCTACGCCAATTAAAAATAATAAGCCTAAACTCACTAGCTAGCTTTTACGGTTTAGCTTATTTTCGAGTAAACCCGAGGCTA
Source organism: Anthonomus grandis grandis (assembly GCF_022605725.1). Taxonomy (NCBI): domain Eukaryota; kingdom Metazoa; phylum Arthropoda; class Insecta; order Coleoptera; family Curculionidae; genus Anthonomus; species Anthonomus grandis. Next base: position 13,314,493 of record NC_065558.1, read on the forward strand.
TGTTAATAGTGTGTGGTTAACAAAGATAATGAATAAGCCCAATAAACGGTTTAAAATGTTACGGCATACTAATGCCTTCCCAACTCCTTGTACAAATAAAAAAATAAAACAAAAATAAATGCAATATGTACAATTAACTTAGTTCTTTTCATGTTAAAACTCTATCCTCCCAAGACCCAAGTTGGAAATGAAATTTGTTATCGATGCGACATACAGCCCTGTAAGGGACAGATAGGACAAGAAGCAAAATATGCTTATGCAAACAGCCCTACAGTTTGATAAATTTCCCATATTAAATGTTGGTGAAAAATTCAACATAGTAAGTTATTTTTAATTTAAAATGTCTTAGCGCAACAACAAACTGATGAAGAAGAACTGGTACAATATCCAATTAATTTATGCATCTAAAACATAATTAATTACTGATTTTTTTAATTAAAGTGGCTCTTATTAAGGTTTTAATTATGCAGCATTGGAGCATTGAAGGCTATAGTGCATATTTCTTGACAGATTACTTAATAACTCAAAGCAACTTCCATAATAGTTTGAAAGAGTAAATAGTTGATAAAGATACATTTCAAAATAAATTTACTATGGAGACTGACGACTGCATTCGTTGCTCATTTATTTCGCTATTTTTAATTTAAGTAGGTCTTTTCTTACTAAAGCTTTAATTATATAAAGCATTGCGGTCTTTTTTGTGAGCAATTATTACTTATTAACTATTAGCAACTTTTTTGATATTTTAAGAAAGTAAATAACTAATAAACTAAAATATTTATAAATAAATTTACTCTGGAGGCTGAATCTACATTTATTGCTTATCCATTTAAAATTTATATTATTATAATAATAACTAATTTAATTTTGTCGATATTATTATCTATATTACCAATAAAAAAAAGTAAGATTTAATTTATTATTTTGCATAAAAAGCAAAATATCAAAAAATTTTATTATGAGCAATGTAACAGAGTTATTTATTTTTCTAAAGATATTTAATAATCCCTGTATGCAGCAGATAGGAAAAAGCCAACTATGCATATACAAACAACCCTTCAGTCTGATAGAAAATCCATATTAAACCTTCGAAAATTGACCATAGTAATCCTTCTAGTTATTAAATCCCTAAAGCTATTTAGATTAAAACTGTAAATATTTTATAATAAAACATTATTTTTTTTTTATAGAAACTGGCGTCTGCTTTAATAAGCTATTATTATTAAAAATAGGACTAATTTAATTTTGTAAAACTATAACCTATATTACTATTAAAAAAAGTAAGTTTAAATTCAGAAACTTCAAAAACACAAGAACGATAATATGACAAAGCTAATATTATAGAAAAAATGTCACAAGGTTATTTGTTTTTACAATAGTTTCTGTAATCAAATGATAAGACAAAGCAAAATATGCATATAAAAATAACTCCTTAGCCTGACAAAAAATTCATTATAAATCCTGGCGAAAATTGACCATAATAATTAATCTACTTATTACATCGTATAAGTTATTCTAACTTATAATGTCTTAATTTAATTACCAATTAAAAAAATTAAAACAGGTACCGTATCCAATTAATCCATACACCTGAAATATCATTTAAAATAAATTTAGTCTAAAGACTGGAGTCTACAATCATTGCTCATTCATTTTTTCAGAAATTAATAAGACTTACATGAAAAACGATAATATAAACAAGTATTATTATGAGCAGAATGTAACAGGATTGTTTATTTTTCCAGAAATATCCATTAATTCTTGGAAGCGAAAGGTAAGACAAAGTAAAATATGTATATACAAACAACCTTTGGGTCTGGTGGAAATTTCATTTTGAACCTAGTTGAAAATTGGTCATAGAATTATTATATTCTCTAAGGTATGTTAACTTGAAATGTTTCAATATTTAACAACGAACTGAAGAATTCAAAAACCAGTACTATTTTCAATTAAGTTATGCATCTAAGGTATACTGATTTATTAGCTATTTATTAGATAGTTGTTTTCTTATTTAGGTTTTTTCGTGCAGAGCATGAGTACCTCTTATGAGTGAATATTACTTAATAACTTGAAGCAAGTTTTTTTATAGTTTAAAATAGTTAATATTATAACATTCGAAAATTAATTTTTTTGAGACTATAGAGTCAGCATTAATTTTGTATCAATTTCAAATTTATATGATTGTTATTGGCACTAATTTAATTTTTAAATAAAGTTTAAATCTAAAAATGATAATATAACAAAAATATGGTATGGGCAAAATATAACAGGGTTGTTTATTTTTCCGGAACTATCCAATAATCCCTGTAAGCGAAAGATAAGACAAAGCAAAATATGCATATACAAACAACCCCTCAGTCTGATATAAAATCCATATTGCACCTTGGTGAAAAATTGACCACGGTCCCGCATAAAACACATATGCCGGCATTAGAGTTTCGCTAACACCTTCTGTTATCTCTAAAGCCAGAGCTCTTTTATCTTACCGAAAGACCCCGAAAATCCATGGGTTAAATGGAGTTTTTAGGTATGAAGGGTTCCATAAAGTTGTCGGATTTAAGGGCGGGCTAGTTTTTTCTAAAGCTTAAATCTTTTTCAATAAATCATCGTTTATGCCGGGACTTTCTTTAACCGCTCGACTGGTAAAAATAAACATTTATTTAATCTAAAGCAGATTGTTCTGCAATATTTCATCAGTTTTCGGCCCACCTGTCATCGACATAAGGCCATAAAACACGTAACGCGATATAAATTGTGGCCATTTTAATTGCTGCCACGTCAAACGGATTATTATTTATATCGAGAATATAAATTTCGATCGGTTTGCGATTATTGATGGATCGTGTCAAACATGGAATACAGTAACAGTTTTAGTACAATATTCATTATCTCTGATTTTGGAGTTTAACTTTGTAAGCAAATGCAATTTTATTCTGAATGTCCACAAATTTAAGTAATTTTTTCCGTGAGATAAAATGTAAGCAAAAATATAAGAATGTACTTTACTTAAAGGGCATAAACTACACTTTATATAAAAATTAATTTCCAACAGTCTCCTTAAAGATAAACAATGCTTAGTAGATTTTATTTCACGTTATATTACGGAGAAAAAGTTAATTAATCTGAAAGCCCATGTCAAAGCATCTGAAAGGCTAAAGTTAAAGTTTTTAAAGTTTTTTCTCACTAGCTTGGCTTCATTTAAAAAAAAAAACTTTTAAGGGTGAAAAAGATTAAATATTTACCATGATAATAAACTAAAAATAATGTGGTTGGTCCTAAATCCATCATTTTAATTACTTGTTTAATTTGTAAAATGGTGTCGGTTTTACGTAAAATAAAAATAAATGAAATACGTTGCTTGCATTTTTAACTAGAAAAATATAACTTGGGTTTGGAATTTCATGAAAAAAACATCAAAAAATACATTTTGACCCCAATTTTGGAATATAAAAATATTGTAAATATCAAAAATAATTGAAACCGAAAATTATAGGCACGTTGCTCTCTGAGTTTTTGTTTAAATCGATATAATTTTATTATCCAAAATTATTTTATTATTTTGCAAGTTTTAGCTTTATTGGTTTATCTCATACTAATATCTCATAGCAAAAAATTAATAAATTTTTTTTAGATTTTATATTTACTTAGTTTTGTTGTAATAATAATAACTTAAAACAAAATCTTTCTTTTCATTTTAATTTATTTAATTTTTTTTAAATTACTAAAAAGTACAATATTATTATAAGTAGCCAATCCTCTAAGCTATTATAGATGATCTTTTATTAATATGTTATCTGTTATTATGATGATCACCTTGATGACTTCTAAATCTTCACTAATTCGTGTACTTTTTTCTGGTAAATGTGATGAAATGTAGATAAAAATATATTAATGTATTTTAGGAGTCTTCTGAAGGTAAACAATGTTTAGTTGCTTTCTGTTTCACGCTATTCTACATAGAAAAAGTTAATTAATCTGAAAGTCCATGTCAAAGCAACGGAAGGGCGTGTTAAACGTTTTTTCTCACTAGCTTGACTGTATTTAAAAAATGAAAGAGGGTAAAAAAGATGAATTAATTAACATGATATTAAACCTAAGTCTGGTTAGTTTTGATTTTAAATAATTGTTTAGTTTGTTAAATACGTTTTATATGTTGTATGGTTATTGTGTAACGCATAAAAGTTTATAGGATAACTTGCTTACATTTTTACCTGGAAAAATTCTCTTTTCTTACTCAATAATTACATTGTGAAATATCATAAAAAAGGCATAAAAAAATTGACTTATTTCAACTTAATCTCATAATACAGAAATTCAGTTAATAGTAAACATAAATTTAAACTTAAAATTATAAGCACGTTGCTACCTGGGTTTTTGTTTGAATCAATATAATAATTGTGTTATCAAAAACTCTTTTATTCTTTTTTTAACTAACATTACTATCTTATACCAAAGAATAAACTAATTTTTTTTTCACATAGTTCATTTACCAATAGTTACCAAACTAAACAACTAAAAGCTAAAAACAAAAACTTCTCCATCTCTTATGAATTAGTTTTTAAATGATTCATTTTATTTAAGAGAGAAATCGTGTACAGCAAATTTTTTTCATAAGAGGAACTATCTCTAGACTTTTGCAATCGGTCGCGTCGATTTAAGTTATGCCTTTTAAATAAAATTAAATTAATTTTTAAGAAGCTATTGCACATTTAAATTAAGTATCAAAAATTAAGCAATAATTACAAATAGAAAAAAAAACTAGAGTTAGTTCTTCGAGAATAAAAAATTATATTATCTCAGACAAATTTACATTTCCTAAAATATTTCTGAATTAATAACCCTTGGGATTAAAAACAACCTTTGCAGGCTAAATTAGAATACATTTTATCGCGATCTGTAATATTTTTTTAGCTTAGAAATCCAGAAGGATTATGCAAAACTCTTCAAATTATATGCCATATCTCATAACTAATATGACGTTTTTACTGTACTGGTTACACCAATTATAACTGCCTAACTTCTTGTAATACAGATTCAGTTCTAAATGTCTAATAAATTATTAAAGGAAACATGTAACAAGAGCTATATATTCAGTTTAGAAATGCTTGCTACCGTAAACATATGAGGGATAAAATAAAAAAAATTGTTTTAACTCAAAAGGAAACTTATAGAGAAATTTTGCTAATTGTAGAAACAGATAAGAGAATACAATTTTGTTACAACAAAAATAAGAATTTCAAGTAAAATAGGAAAGATTCATAGATTCTTAGGGAAATTATGAAGTAAATATAAGCTTTGGTATACAGGGTGTTTCAGAACTAAGGGATCAAAGTTTTGGGGGTTGTTCAGTGTAACAGAAGAATCCATTTGAGTATAGGAACCCATATCCAGAAATGCGTCACTACGCCACTACGGCCTTAGACGCGTTAAAATTTATAAAAAAACATTATACCTAAATAGGATCTGCTGCATTTATTTTTACCTTTTGTACATGATACCATAACAACAATTGTTTAAAATCAACGCCTATCAATGTCAATTCTCAATGTCATGTTTAAAAATTTTATAGCTTACAATTTTTAAACATTTATTGCTAATGGAAAACTTACCAATCAAGAATTGGCGGATATGCATTTGGCATACGGAGCAACAAACTGCAATGCACGAGCAGCATTGCGGTTGTATCATAAACGTTATCCCGAACGACAGCATCCTAGATACAAAAAGTTGATTGCGGTTCATCGGCGGCTCGCTGGGACAGGTATGTTTAAGACCAAGAGGCATGATACTGGTGTTGCTCGAACCGTAAGAACGGTCGAATTTGAAGAAGAGGTGCTTCAGCGAATTGCCGATGAACCATCAAATAGCACACGTGACGTCGCTAAGAATATGAAAACGAGTAACGCTTGTGTCTGGCGGGTACTACACGAGCAACAACTCCATCCTTACCACTTCCAGAAAGTTCAAGGATGACTGCAGCCGATTATCATCCTAGAGTTCAATTTTGTCGATGGCTTCTGGATCACATCATTGCACAACCAAATTTTTTACGATATGTTTTGTGGACCGATGAAGCCTCTTTGACAAGAGGCGGTATTTTTAATAGTAGGAATAGCCATGTTTGGTACGAAGAAAATCCTTATGCAATTTTTCCAAGAAAACATCAGAATCGTTGGTCTGTCAACGTATGGCTAGGCATTGTTGATGATTATTTAATTGGGCCATATCTTCTACTGGAACGGTTAACAGGACCTATTTATCTGCGTTTCTTGGAGGATGTTCTCCTAGAACTCCTTGAAAATGTTCCACTAAACGTTGGACAGCAAATGTGGTTTCAGCATGATGGAGCGCCGGCTCACTTTGCTGTACAAGTACGAGAGTATTTGGCTCAGCGGTTTGAGCACCGTTGGATTGTCAGAGGTGAAGCAGTTTCTTTTCCTCCTAGGTCACCCGAGTTAACGTCGCTCGATTTTTTCTTGTGGGGACATGTAAGGTCTTTAGTCTACAAAACACCAGTAGAATCAGAGCTAGACTTAATTGGATGAATAACAGCAGCATTTGAAATCATTCAAAACGAGAATCAAATTTTTAGTGTAGTCCGCCGAAATCATGTGCGGCGTTTAAATCGGTGTATTAAGATTGGAGGAAGACATTTTGAACAATTATTGTGATAGTATCATATACAAAGGGTAAAAATAAATGCATCAGATCCTATTTAGTTACTTAATATTTTTTCTAAATTTAAACGCGTCTTAGGGCCGTAGTGGCGTAGTAACACATTTCCGGCCATGGGTTCCTATACTTAAATGGATTCTACTGTTGCACTGAACAACCTCTAAAAGTTTGATCCCATAATTCTAAAACACTGTGTATAATCATAAATAACTACTACTTGAACCAGAAAATCATAAATATTGGTTATTGTGCCCATTTCATTTATGCGTTCTTAGGAATGTAGCAAAAGAATATTTTTTACCATAGATTTGCCAGTACTTACTGATATATTGCCCTATAATATTTTATGATTTTTTGTTAAATGTATTTAATTCATTTTTAAGGAGCTGAAAAAAAAGCAATTGGAATTAAGTATAAAAACTTAATTCCAATTGCTGTTTTTATATAAAGAAATATTCTATTGTGGTTATTTAAAAATATAAATGGTTTAATTTATATTTATAATATCAATAATATATTTATAACATCATCGTTAAGTTTTAAAAGTAAATATAATGAAAATAAAGAAAAGTTTTGAAAGTATAAACTTTATAGTTTTTCTTAGCCTCGCTTTAAAATATTTTAAAAAACAAATTACCTTCATTAGACAGATTTCAAGAAATTAGGCATAGTGCCCATTTAAGTTATGCATAAAATATAAAATGATTTAAAATCTTATAGTAGCCAAATATAGTACTATTATTAGTATAATAGTTTAAAGAAATAGTACTTTGCACATCAAGGGAGCTAAACCTGTGATTTTTGACAGGTATCACTAAAGTAGTACCCATCAGAATATTATTATGTTATTTATATCATAATTTTTAAAGAAAAAAGTCTGGCATGTTTGTGTTTTTTATTACTGAAAAAAGGCTTTTTAGAAACGTAATAACGAACAGAATATAAAGGATAATCCATGATTCGTGTGGGTAGACATGCAAACCGCAGTTTTAGGTTATATGACTATCGATAAAATATACATTAAATACTAATGATTGGTCCGATACATTATGACATGATAATATTTAGTATGTATAGCCCAGATAACTTTTTTAGGTCGTTTTTCTAAATACAACTCAAGGAATACAATCCTTAAACAGCCTAATCTTCAAAGAACAAAAAATCATATATGAAGTGTAAAAATATCAATAGATAATAAACCAGTAGAAAGAGAGGATTTATTTATACTACATTGGTATTTATATGTATTTATTTTTTTCCTATATCAAGAAGATACACCTATACAGGATACATCACATAACAAAATTACACTTGAAATCAATAATGAAATTTACATCATTTATCTACGTCGAAACAAAAACTGACTGGTAAGTTAATACCGGTTAGCTACTGTTTCGAAACTAGTAGGAATTTTATTAATCCAAACTAGAAGCATAAAATAAAATTCAAATGTTCCTGAATTAATAAATCTAAAACAGCATCTGCCGGGAAAATTAAAATAAATTAATCGCTATCTGTAATATTTTTTTAGCCAAAGAAATCAGAAGGATTTGGGAAAATTTTCCACATAGTATGCCATACTTTGGAACTAAATTGACGTTTCTACCATAATATTCATGATATAAATTATAAATCTATAGCTCCTTGTAATTTAGATTCACTTTTAATTGTCTATATAGAATAATAAAGCAAACGGTTGGAAAAAGAAATGATTTTACATTACAAAATAAAAAAAAACAGTTTAATACATTTTACGATTTTCTATTTTAAACTTACTTAATTAATTTTAAAGGAGCCCTAAGAATAAAAAATTATTGGAATTATATTTGTTTAAAAGGATATTTTGTTACTATTACTGCTATTTAAAAAAAAATAAATGGTTTATTTAAGGCTTTTTTTTTAAGAGCAAATATAATGAAGATAGGAAAATAAAGGTTTACGGTTTTTCCACGCCCAGCTTTAAGACATTAAAAAGAAAGTAATAACTTTTATATAGTGATTTAAATACGCAAAAAATATTTAATTGTTGATATTTTAAGAGCGATTTTAAGATATGGGCATTATGCCCATTTCAGTTATGCATATCGTGTAAAACAACTAGAATCTTAAGGCAGTATTTTGTAACAATTCTACTATTAGTCTTGCAGTACAAAGTAATAGTACTTTACACATAAGCTGTAATCTTTTATTGCGTGTGACTATAGTAATACGCGTTAGAATAATAACATGTAATTTAAAAAAAAAGTCTAGCATGCTTGTGTTTTTTATTGTTGGAAAAAGGATTGTTGGAGACATAATAGAGAACGGAATAAAAAGGATAATCCATGGATCGTGTGACTAAAACAAAGACATGCCAGCCGCAGTTTTAGGGTAAATTACAACGAAGAGAATGAATATTGAATACTTGCGAATGGCCTTATATATTTACTCACGATAAAATTAGGTGTAATAAAATAGCTTAATACCTTGAACCGTTGAGATAACTTTGTTAGGCCGTTTTGTTTAATACAAAATAAATAAACACTGTATCCAGGAATAAAATTTTTAAACGGTTTAATTTTAAAAGATCAAAAAATCGGGTATTAAGTGTGAAAATACCAACAGATAATAAGAAAGCTACATTGATTTTTTTTTTTAATATGTGTTTAATTTTTTTTTCAATTCATATATATATATATAAGCCTAACTAAGAAGATGTGTTTTTTACAGAATCACATACAGGAAACACATATTAGTTATAAAATGAGACCTTTGAAATTGACATATTGTTTTTTGATAAATAATATCTGGTCATTGACACAAGCCGATAAAATTCACATCATTTATCCACGTCGAAACAAAAATTAACTGCTATATTAGTGCCAGTTAGCTACTATTGCGAAACTAGCAGGAATTTTAATAGTCCAAACTAACAGCCCCATAAAGCATATTTGTTTAGCGTCGAACCAAAACAGATAATCCGGAATATGAAAGGCAATCAGTGCCGCGGTTAAAAGCACCGTAGCGGGTTTAAAAATAATTACACAAGCGGGTTGTTATCGGGCCAGAGTCGCCGTATTGCAATATTACAAGCGTACTCTAATGCCATACACATAGATATGAAACTAATGAGAACAACCAGATAAATAATTAATTCGATTTTAATTAACAGTGTTGCGGATGTGAAAATGAATCCGGTCGAAATCTGATAATGTGAGCCGTAGATCGTTTGAAAACATCAATATTTGTTACTGTTTTTCAAAAACATTGTTTAGAGAATACCCTGTTTTATAGCACCGGTAAAATGACTTAGAAATATTAAATTAAACAAAGTAATTAAATTACAATAACGTTACCGAAAATGGATTCTATTTGAAACTTCTCCATCTCCCTTGTCGATCAGTATATTATTGTTTAATATAATTATGCTATTAATTAGGTAATTCAAGAGCTAAGTAAATTCGGAATTCTACAGTGGTGCTTAAACCCCATCGGTGTATTCTCTATATAAAAGTAAATATTCAGGAGCTAGTACAGCTAAGTCTAAATATTTATTTTGTTAAATCAGCATTTACGGAATGATAATTCTAAGAAATGAAGGGGAAAAGATCAGGCTAATCGAGATGACTGCCAAACTAGGAACATATTTGATAACGATTTATTTATTTTAAGTAGTATAGCTCAAGAAAATATTTATTAACATGGCAAAACAGCTATTAACATTACAAACATTTATTAACATGAAAAAAAATTTATTCTAAGTAATAAATTTAAATTAGTTATTAACATGTCATTTATATACATATATGTAGAATTTTTATATACATACACAGATGAGGGTATTACCCGCTCCCTGAACTTTTGCAGTCGTAAATTAAGGATATTTTATTATACAATTAAAGCAATTTTCAAAAAAATAATTCAATATTGGATTGGTAATTGGACAAGAAGTTGGCTACTTTTGGAATTCTCAAGCAATAAATGTTGGAGAGTAAGAAGTGATATACAATTTTACATTCAACGTTCAATGTTTAATAATTTTATTATTTTTAAATAAATGTATAGGTCGACAATGTTGAACATTTGACAAAAAATTTAAAGCTGAGTTAGGCCGCAATTGTCATAAGCAATGAAAATTATCGGAACTTTGACATCAAAAAATCATCACACATATTTAGTTTAGTAGCTTTTATATTTCGTTTAAATCGCTTTGTACAAATAATTTCAAATTAAGTTAAGAGTTTGGAAGTCCTAGAAAATCACTTCAAGAGTCTGAAAAATAAAAAACTGCCTGAAATAAAACAAAACTTTATTTTAAATGCATGAAATAATTAAAAAATTACTCCATTAATCTGGAAAACTCTAAAAACTGCTTAAAAAGCAATCAAAGATATGGAAAAATTACCCCAAAAACTTGAAATAAAACAAAATTTAATTACAAATGCCTGGAATAATATACAAATACTCAAAAGTTGTAAGTTACTTCAATAATTCTGAAATTAAAAATCGAAAACTGTTGCGTATTTTAATAATACACAGGTGTTCTTGATTGATAATAATTTTAATGCAAAATTATGTACAAAACTGACTGATAACACTGACTGAAAAGTAACTGTTTGTCTGTAAAAACTGAGAAAAACTCGATCGACTGCCTCTGTTGCGTATCCGAGAGGCACTGGTAATATTTTCTGTGACTGCCCGTAAAGTAGAGTCTATTCTATATTACATTATTTTAAATTGTTATGAAATAAATATAATTAAAAAAAACTAAAATAAAAGTATTTCTACAACAAAAACCAAAACTTTTCATTTCATTTTAAAATATTAAAATTAAAAGAAAAGTGATTTGAAATACCTGGAAGACGTGGAAAATGATTGCAAAGTCCTGGAAGAAAACCAGATTTATAACATAAGAATACCAAAATGAATCTGGAAAATGTTGAACATTATTTTAGAAATTTCAAAAATTCCGAAATTAAAAATTAAAAACAAAAATTTATCCTAAAATATTCAAATTAAAAAAAATATATATTTTAAATAGTTGGAAGACGTGATAATTGACCCAAAGCACAGATTTAACCAGCTACGCTAGCGAGCGTAAAATTACAAATTGAAAACAAGAAACTATCTTAGAACATTAAAATTACAAGATAAATTATATAAAATATTTGAAAGACGTGAAAAATTACCCTAAGCTCTAGAAATAAAATTATATTTTATTCCAAATGCTTGGAATATTGTAAGGATGTTCGAAAAATTTTGAAAATACCAAAAGAATTTGTTTGAATTTTAAAATGTCTGGAATTAAAAATTGGAAACAAAAAACTTATCCTACAATATTAAAATTAAAAGAAAAATATTTTGAAATGACAACAAATAATTTTGTATACCTCTAATAAATATAGTAAATCTATATGACAGTAAATTATTATTGTGCATAAAAAAATCACCTAATTATCATGTTAATATGAAATACTTAAATTTGTTTTTAAGAAAATACTAATTAGATTCCACTATTTGTACAAATCGGTACCGTTGCACTGATTTAAGTGTACATTATTATACTAAGTTAACATTTGTGGTTCAATCAAGAAAATAAGACCAGTTTATAAACATCAACTTTGATAGTGAAATTAATAATTTTTTATCTATAAAGATTTTACTATAAAAAATTAGTCGAGTTAAGTAAGTGATTATGTACTAAAAAATTTTTTCGATTATATTTATAATTTTTTTTAATATCGAAAATCCTATAAATAAAGTTGATTTTTGATTTTATTGTCACAAGCCTTTCTCCCAAAACCTCAAAAATGCTAATTTGTGAATGACTTTATAATAATAATATAATATATGAGTTTAGAAGGTTGTCAGAGATGGTAATTTTATTTGAGACAAACACTAAAATAATACTGTATCATTTTATAAACCTGATAGAGCAACCTTTGTGTAATTCAGCATTGAAATATACATTTAAATCAATACAACGTTACAGCTTGTGTCCAAATAGTATTTCCTTAAAAAAAAAACAACTTTTAGAGACGTTAAGATTAAATTTGTTTCTAGTACAACCCATAATTTTACATTGCAAGACATCATCCTATAACGTGATAAAATTATAAATATTCCTAAATCATTAGCAAATAGCAGTTTTTTTGACTAAAGAAGCAAACAAATATTTTCAAAAAAGGTTCTTCTCTATCGTACCCCTAACAAAAAGGCCTAAAACAAAATATATTTTTTAGGGGCAAGCAATTATCCTTAGACAGTTTTATTGGGGTATTCAGAATGTCTTACATTAGCTGTATTCTCACATGTAAATATATTTTTTTATATTTAAAATTTAGCTGCTATATAAGGCTATAGATCTCTTGTAAACTGTAAACATATTAGAAATAGAATAAAGAAGATGTGTTAACTAAAAAAACTTTTAGGAGTACTTTATTAATAAAAATAAAATGTTATATATTATAATAAAACAAATTATTAAGTTAAATAAGCTTTGGGATAGAATCTTAAATAATAAATATTGTAGTAAAACAAAATAAATGAATAACAGACATCGTGCCCATTTAAGTTATGCAAGCAGCAAGAAAGTTTCCAGTTCTTACTGAATTATTACAATGTAATATTTTCATGATTTTCTGTTCCAAATCTACTTAACTGATTTTTGAGGAGCTTAACGAAAAAAAAACTTTATTTAAATTGTTTTTTTTTTGTTTAACGGGATATATTGTTAATATAAAAATATTAATGGTTTATTTTAAGCTGTACTCTATAAAGTTTTAAAAATAAATGTTTCATAATTTTTCCTAGCTTAAAATGATTAAAATATATACAAAATATAAATTATTAAGACTTGTACAAACAAATTTAAGTTTTAAGAAGCCTAAGCCTACAATTTTTAATGCGTGTGATTATAGTAGTACGCGTCAAAGTATTATAATTTTTTCCCTAGATTCGAAGGATTCAATTGAACATAAGCATAAAAATAAGATTGGATGTAATGTATTAAAGAGAATATGAGTAAGACATTTAAATTTATAAATATTTTAAAAATCTGCGTTGAGTTATTTCAACTAACAACTATCAAGTCTCATAAAATAAGTTTTCAATTACGTCGGCCTACTCAAGTTTCAATCATATATATTGAGATTTCAATTTATATAAAGTTTCACTCTTTAACAAATCTCGAAAACTGAGGATGATAGAGCCCAATACCCTACTTGCTCTATTATGAACCTATAAACAATTATAAGGGTATAATATAATAGTGTAATCCAACTTATGTTTTCTTAAGAAGAAAACTGTTAAAGACGACTTAGTTTGTTTCTAGTACAATACAAATATATATACTGTCATCCATGAAGCGATATAATCATTAAATTTGTTAAATAATTTGTTTTTTAGTACTCTTAGGATGAATTACTGAAGGGTTTCTTTTTAAGACAAACGGACATTAAGAAACTGTGTCTGCGACGCATCGTTTCCATTTGTTTTATTTGAAATAAAATATTTAATTGTGGTAACCACAGCTTTTTCTTCCATCATAACTGGGATTGGCTCGCTGTTATTTGATACCTACGAGTACTTAACCAACTATAGACATGTGCCTCAATAAATTTTGCGAAAAAGCCTAACAGCATAAAAAAAAATATTCAGAGTTGAGTCTAATACTGGATTCTAATAGTGGAATTCTCACCTATATATTGTTCATTATTTACAAATTAGCCGCCAAGTAAGGTTACAGCTTCCATTAAAAGTCCTAATTTAGATTCTTTTTAAGAGTAATTTGTGATTCAATTGATTAAAAGCCTTTGGAAAAACTAAATTGATTGTATCTATTTGATCCTAATAATTTAGAGTATTTGTGATAATTTATAGTAACATTCCTAATGATGGAAGCCGTGTCGTTGTACTTACATAACTTGAAAAGCAAATTATGTACTATAAAACAGTATGCGAGTGAAAATGAGCAGAACAAAAAAAAGCGAAAAGATCTAACAACTAGAGCAATAAAATATAATACTGTTATAAACGTATGTGAATAAAAACTTTAAAAACCAATCAATTTAAGGAATTTTGGGTGGTTCAACAATTGCAAGTGGAGCCGATAGTTCTGTAATTATGATAAGTATTTATCGCAAAATAATTTATAAAGAAAAGAAGATACCAGATAACCACTTTTTTTTTTCACTGCATCGCTTAATTAATGATGTATATTTTATTGCTTTAGCAGTCAGATTTAATTTAAGTGAATTGTCCTTTGACAAGTTTGGGAATTAATATTGGTTCTGCAAGTATGATTGCTCATTGATGTTTATTACAAAGTGCCGTATGTATATATGTAGTTTGGCGGACAGTAGTTTAAATATTAACTTGATTATTATGAAATGTTTGAACCTAAAGTTAAATCGATTTTTCGAAAGGTCTCGCCATGTTTTTTCACGTTAAAGTTTCTTCCCCTCAGAAACAAACTTGACGTGCGGTACTTTGTCGATTAGTCAACCCATATATATATATAAAACCAGGTGATTAGACAAAATGCTACTAACTCTATTTGTAGTAACTTCAAGTTTAAAACTATTCGTACATAAACGGCGAATTGTGTATTGTATTTCACTTAAATATTAATAGTAGTAACAGTAGAGTGTGGAATAATTGCTGAGTTTATAATTCATATAAAATTATTCGCTGTTATACATGTGCATCAGCTTAAATATTTGACTTCTTTTATGTCAAAGTTTTTAAATATGTAACTAAGAGGGGTGCCACATATGAAATACTGACTAATTAATCTAAATATAATATTATTAATCTATCTTAATTCATTAATAATGTTCTTATGTAACTGCTAATAAATTCCTGGGTTCCAAGGAGGAGTAAAATGAATATTTTAATTATGATTATTACAATTTTCAAATAATTCGATTAATCAAAATTCTTTACCGTAGATTTTAGAAGCTTCGGAATTTTAGAATGCTTTGTTAATATTCCGTTTACCTGCTATGCATTACTACAAACCCTAGATTATTTATGCTTCATATCCGGTAAATATTTTACCGAATTTTAGGGAACAAACCAAGATTGACTGACTCCATCTAAAGCAACTCAATATTAGATTTACATAAATGATATATGTTTTAGAAAGGGATATAAAAAGAAAGCAAGAAGATCTTAAATTATTTATTTATGTGCCTACGTGACAATAATTTAAGTATTAGGGCACTTCTGTATTTTTGAATATAAAAACTGGATAATAGGGGTAAGTAAAATAAATAATAAATTAAATAACTATTTTATTTGAATTTAATTTCTGGTTACTATTTTAGATTCATGTCTTAATTTTTAATAATATAACGAACAAAATCTAAAAGAAAATAATTTTTATTTCGAGAATTAGGCAAATATTTTTCTTAAAACAAAATAGTTTCCTTAATAATAACATCGTTGTACCTCATTTAGATTTTTATTTAGAATTTTTATTAGGCATTCCAAACTAGACGTATTTTTCAAACTTGAGCAATGAGCTATATTAAAATGTTTACCAGATATACACCAGTGAATACCATGTTTATTACATATATTAAGTATTTTGACTGTTATACAAAATATTGTATTTAATGCATGCACTAAATATTCCCTGAATACTTGTATGACTTAGACGATTTGGAGATTTCGTGACTAGGGGTAGATTTATAAAAATTAAAAACTACTGTATAAAGGAACAAGACCTATAGTAAATAATTGTCTAGTTCTAAGAAATATTTAAAAAAAATCAGATAGACTTTAAAAAGGTTTTCATACTTTCCTTTTAAAAATTCTTTATTTTCAGTGTATTAAGTATATTATAGTAAAGTTTTCTAGTTTTTTAAGGTTCTAAGTGTACTTAAGAAAATTTAGTTTTCATTTCTTTCTTATATGATTTTTACATTTAAATTCTCCACACCAGGTAATTTTTAAAATGTATCCCTTAAGTTTCTTATAATTTTTTTTTTATAAAAAAAATGTGACAACCTGCTGTAAGCCGTAGTGTATTAAGTTTGACTCACTTAATTGTTTAAATCTTTTTCTAGTTTAACTGTAAATTGTCATTAATTTTTATTATTAAATGGGATCCCTCATCTATTTTATGTTTATTTACGGTTATCTTATATGTAAACTTGAAATATCTGTCAAACAGTTTTAATCTAGCATACCATATTTTTGTAAAAATTACGAGTTGTTGGACAAAACATTTCACTTACCGATTTTTATATAATTAAATTCTTATAAACAATATTTTTATGTATATTCTACAAAAAAAAGCATAATGCACATTTAAATTATGCATGCGATATAAAGCGATTTAAAATTTTAAAGTACTTTGTGCAATTCTATTATTAGTAATATAGTTTAAATAATTAGCTTTTTACTCACCAAAAAACGTAATTTTTTATTAAATGTGACTATAGCAGCTTAATAATTTTACAATAAATTTTAAAAGAAGTCAATCATGCTTATGTTTTTTATCACCAGAAGAAAATTTGGAAACTTAATCGAGAACAGAATGAAAAGAATAATCCAGTATTTATTTGGGTAAAACAAAACCATGCAAATCACAGTTTTAGGGTAGATTAAAATTGATACAAAGCATTTTAAATAGTTGCAATTGGAGCAATATATTTTCACACAACAAAATTAAGCATGAAAAGAAGAACTGAATTAAATTTACATTATTTTAAATAATTTAGTAATTTAACTTTACTATTTAGGTCGTCTTGTTCAATACAAAATAAATAAATACTATATCTGAATCTATATCTATATCTAAAATCAATATGCCATCTAAAGTATATCATATCACCTTTATAATCAAAAGCAACTTAATATATGTATTACGTTTATAATATTTTTATTAAGTAAAAAAAGGGCGGTTTAAAAAATCTATTTTATTTAATTTAATTAATTTAATTTAATCTCTTTATCTAATCTAATATAGGACTGATATTTAAAACACTCAAAAAAAATATAATGTCATTTTTTATCGAATAGGTTGAACGCTACAAGAGTTACCTAATAGACGCGTTTTCAAATAAACGTTTATAATTTATACATAAGATCTACTTGTCTGCTAACTACGGTTTTTAATACTTTGTAATTTCATAAAAAAATTTATTAAAATTAACAAAATTTTTTGACATTAATATATTTATAAAACATTTAAATGAGAAAAGTATGAAAAAGAGGATATCGTGTGGCTTGAGAGCACTAAATGAAAGAGGAGATCGGTTCATAAAATTTTGTCCGAAAGATCTGATTATAACAAAAATTTACTAGAAGCCACCACTATGTTGTATGTTATATGTTTGTATGTATCATTACATTAACAGAAAATTCAATAACACGTTCGAAGGTACCTGACATCCCCGTTTTAGAATCCTTCCCCCTATTTCTTCTTTTGTTAATAGTTCGAGAAAATTGTGTTTTTTGTCGTTGTATAAATTACAGGAGAATTAACCTACACCACCAGAAATACAACAAAATGGTCAGGAGTGATCGGAAATATTCACTAGTGGATGGCAGCCAAAAAAGATGACACAGTTCTACTAGTAATAGATAAAGATGATTTACAGATATTTCTGTCAGCCTTATTAGATTACAGCAAGCAAAGGACTGTCACTAAAAAAATATGCAAAAGAATCGAATGTGGGCTTATTGCACAATATGAAGAATATTGGGGATAAGCAATCGCTTGAGTACTTTGCTCACATAAAGAGAAATCTAACAAATGAGCTACTATATATTCCGTGTATATTAGCAGAGAAGCGGAATACTAGACGACAAAGACACCAGGAGTTACTTATTTTATTGGGTATTACGTCACTTATAGCGTAAATCAATTTAGAAATTACTATCTGACATGTACAAAAATTGAAAAGAAGAAGAAAATATACTTATTCACGTATTTAAAAGAAATATGAACTTAAATCTATAATGATACCGTTTGATATACTTAATTTTATTTAAGTTCAATAAGTTTTAAATACAATAATTAAATTGAGGTATATTAGATTTTTTTTATATACCTAGGAGCTGAGGTTTAGTCTATTAATCTCTGAGCTCGTTTCGTCTTTTCAATATCCTACCTAACTTTCTTATGAATATTAAAATTAAAAAACAATAAAAACAACGAGAAGACCTACTTTTTTAAAAAATACCTAATTTGAGCCAACGTTTCGGTAGTATCTCTTACCGTTATCAAGGTAATTAAAGTAAAATTAAATTAAATTAAAAATATAAACAAAGTATACTTATCTTTTAAATATCCTGATACCTCCTTAAAAACTCCTTCCTAATTCGACAATACTTTAAATACTTTTTTTATATAATTTCATGGTTTATTAATAGTTTCACAAACTGTTTTGAAAGATAACAAAAAATTTAAAGGTTACTTCTTCAAAAATTAAAGGGGTGTGATCTTAATGTAAATTAATGATAGAAAATACATAAATATCAAATATTTTAAATTAATAATTAATTTTGAGAATACCCTGTTCTACCTGTCTTTTAAGCAAAGGAATCCACGTATTAATAAAATCAACCGAACAAGTAACTAAGCATTTATCTTCATTTAATATTGTTAATGCACTTTCCTTTAGTTTACGTAATTTTGAAATTGGTTCCTATGCTAAAATTGAGGAAGCATTCCAGTTTATTCTATAGTTACTGTCGAATGCATGTTGTGTAATTTTGGATTTTTGCAAACCATTGTTTTTTATGTAAGATTTATATTCATTAATTCCTTTTGGTAATGGTCTACGGGTTTCACCTATGTAAAATTTACCACAAGTACAAGGAATTTTATATATTACATTTTTATTAAATTCATTTTCATTAAAAGGTTTAGTTTTTGTTAATAAATATCGTAATGTGTTTTGTGATTTAAAAATAGTTCTCATATTAAATTTATTAGCAATTCTTTTTATCTTATCAGAAAAACCTGGAATAAATGGCAAAATAAGATTTGTCGTAAAAATTGGTTGATCATATGAACTTTTTACCATTCCTCTTTTTACCATTATTGGATTATTTGAATTAAAATTAAGATATCTATTAGTATCAGTTGGTTTACGGTAAATTCTAGTTTCAAAATTGTGCAAATCTTCTTTTCAAGAATAAATTTCATAGTAGATTCTTTGCAGTTAATGTAATTTATAAGATAATTAATTATAAAGATAAAAAAAATTATAAGATCTGTTTCGTTATGGTGATATATTGAAAAAATATCATTAATATATCGCCACCATATTTTAGGTTTTTTGTCAAATGTATTAATAATTTCAGATTTAAAATTTTCCATGAATATATTAAGTAAAATTGGTGAAAGAGGAGAACCCATAGCCATACCAAAGTTTTCTTGATAAAATTCATTATTGTATTAAAAATAAGTAGTTTTTACAAAATAGGTTAAGAGTTCTAAAATTGTACTAACGCTTAGTATTTTACATTCTGCTAAACTATTATCATTCTCTAATTTATTTTTAACAATATTTAAGGTTTTGTCAACGGGAACATTAGTAAAAAGACTTACAATATCAAAACTTACCAATAAATCATTAGGGTTAAAAGATATTGTGGAAAGTTTTTTTAAAAAGTGTTAAGAATCAGATATATTAGTGTATAGAGTTAAGATGTTTAAAATATATAATAATATATAATAAATATATAATTTAGGTGAACTTATACTACTAATAGGTCTTAAAGGAATATTTAGATTATGTATTTTTAGTAAAATATAAAAATGTAGTGTTTTACTATTATGTGGAGTTAATTTAAATGTATCAATATCAGAAAATTGGTTTTATGCTTTTTAAATAAATTATAAATTTGTCTTTTAATTTTTTCTGTAGAATCTTTAGATAATTTTGTATAATTACCATCATTAATTATTAAATTTAATTTATTTTCATAAGTGTTAATATTTAAAAAAATAGTAGCATTACCTTTATCGGCTGGAAGTATTTTAATAGTATTATCGGATTTAAGTGTCTTTAAAGACACCAGAGTAAAAAATCTGCACCAGGGGTATGGAGCCAGCAATCTATGAACCTTTATGGATCCGCTGGGAACAAAATAAAGATCATGTATTTGATCGTCAATCTTCTTAAACGACAAGGCACTTAAGGTTATGCTAAATAGTCAAAGTTATTTTTTTATGGTAAAAAATTAAAAAATTACAGAAATAAATAATTCCTGAGAACCTTTTTTAAGAACAAAAGGTTTAATAATCTGAAATAACAATCCTAAAAAAAATAAATATAATTTTATAAATTGACAACCATATATTTACGTGTTATGTTCTCCTAGGACATTAATGATATAATTACAATTTTATTTTATTAGCAACGGCTCGACTTCTATTTACACTATACCACTCTCTTAGGTTTTTCAGACAGAATGTCTGTCTTCTTTCTGGATATCTTCTTTCTTGGATTTTACCTTGCATTATATTATTACAGTACTTTTTCCCTATCATAACATGTTCAAAATATTCCCTCTTGCATTTCTAGTTGCTTGTCAAGATAGGTAAGCATCTGACTCTATCTTTCATGGTATATTGGTAGTAAGAGACGGTAGCACTACATCTCAGACGCTTCTATTCAGCTACACATTGCTTTGTGTAAAGTCCACGCTTCCATTTCATAGTAGAGAATTAGAAAATATACAGTACCGTATTAAACAAATACATAAGATTATTGACAAGTCCCCAGATATAAGAATTCCAGATATTTAAAGCTGGAGACTTGCTGAATCTGTTGGTTGCTTGAGCCTTCTTTCTTCGCTTTCAACTACAACCATGTCTATTAACGTCATCAGCACCTGCCAGTAGGACTGTATCGTTCGTATAACGCAAGTCCTATTCCGGTAACAACAGTTCCTTACCATGCGTCATCGAATGGGTCGGCGAAAACTTGCTTAAAGTATAATTATAGAGTCTAGAGCCTTCTGTAATCAAAAAAACCAGCGCATACATCAGTAAACACATCGCGGCATCTTTGAATTAATATCTGTATGCCGAATAGGGCTTCTCTCCTTCCAAGCCCGAAAATCCAAAATCCAAATTGTGTATCAGAGAGGTATTTTTTGCTTTTATAATATTAAAATAAAAAAAAAATAAATAAAACAACGTATTATTATAATACAAAATTAATAGCCCTTTTTTTTCCCGTGCTGAAAATTGAAAAATAGTAAAAATCTGACATAAATAAACGTAAAAATCGCAAATTGTCGGATGCAATAAAATACACAGAAACGAACTGTTTAGATTTCACAAAACTAGAAGTTAATGCGTGATAAAGTTTATGTCTAATTACGCTGCCAGCTGTCACACTTTGTCACCCGTTTTGTTACGTAAAATGCCCCATTAGAATGTAAAAGAGTTATTTGGTTAATACAAATTTTAGTTTTAACTCACTTTACCGAGTTGCGATGGTAATTGCCGAATTATAATTCCGCGTTAATTTAAATATAAATTAAAGTTCATTATTTTGTTGGTAACGAGTAAAGTTTATTAATTAAATCGGGTACTTACTAGGGAAATGAGGTTGATGCAGTGCTTACCTGAAACAAAAAGAAAACTTGTTAAAGATGTTACATAAAGGAAAATAAGAGAAGATTTTCAATCATAAAAGTACACGGATTTCTTTCCATCTTAAAATGTTCACGGCTGGTTGAGTGGGAGCCATTTGTTATGAAAACATGAAAAAACATTAAAATGCCTGGGTTTAGCGGAATGATATATTAGGGTGAGTATAAGAGGCTTGTGGGAACAAAAAACCTCGGGTTAATCATATATTGTTACGCATTTTCAGGTTTTATTATTTATTTATTGCATAAAAGATAAAAAAAATAAAATTTCCTTTTAAATTTTGGGTTCGAGTGCTAAAATTATACAAATTATTCAATTCAATTATGTTCCAAAACATGTTTAGAAATACTTACCCACTAATAATCTTAGCAGCGAGGCCACGAGATGCAAATTGTATTCGGAGAAAGCCATGAGAAAGGGCCATTATAATACCATCTTAGTCGAAATTGGACCCTTCAAGGGCCTGCTGGCTAATTGGGCGAACATGCGACGATCCGACATTATACGTTATTTATGTAATTTGCTATTAAAGAACATTTATTGAAGGAGTCTTTAGGGTAAATTGGGGTGGCTTTAAAAAACATTACTTGTTAGTCATTTTCTGTTAAAAGAGTTAATTACTAAATACTTAATGGGAGTTAAAAAGGTCTAAACAACGTAAATTTTTTTGAATATATTCACTAAATAGTTAAACAATATTCAGAACTTACAGCAATTTTTTAAAGAAAAACTTTAATATGGCTAAGTGAGCATTGTGTCCATTTGTGTTATGCCTAAATAAACAAATAAATTTTATTCTTATATTACATAGTATGTGTTATTTTCTTGCTACAAATTATATAGTATAAAATTTTAAATATTCTTCAATAGGAAACAAAATTATTAAATTGTTTAAAATTCCTAAAAGTAGAAAGCATTTTAACTGACTATATATGACTAAAGGCAAGAAATTTAATTATGATCAAATATAAGCTTTAAATTAAAATTTTCCCTGGCATAAATGTTTTTCTCTTTACTCTTTTGTTCAGTATTAATGTGAAAATCTTAATTAAAGAATGTAACTTTAAATAAAAGATAAAAGTAGAAGAAGTATTTCCATTAACACAAAAAATTTATAATTCTCAAATTAATGTATCTGAAGCTTTTTATATGGTTTAATTTAAGGAGGAAAAAAGATATATACTATGTGATTTCTTTAATAATTATTATATAATTTTAATCTTTTTTAATAGTTCAATCATAATTTATGTTTAATTTAAATGCTGTTGAAAAAAAAACTTGGGAAGGGATAAACAAAATATATTAATCTTTTTTAATAATTTTTATTTAACAAAATTATTGTAGACTAAATAATATTTCTCAAAACAAAGAAGGCTTCAAACGTTTCAATACCTAAATGCCAACAAAGATAAGAAAAATTAAATATAACAAAGTAGGTATCGCATCCACTTAAGTTGTACCTAATAAGGTATGTAATTATTTTAACAACCAATTTTATATATATTTAAGATTGATAGTTAAAAAGGTTTAAAACATTATTAAATATCCCCAAAAACCAACTAATAAAAAAACAGATATCAATTATATAAATTGATATCTGTTTTTTGCATATTTAAAAATTAAATTAAATTTTCTTACTAAAAATTAATTTTTATAATTTTTTTCAGTCTTAAGTCAAAAATTCCAATTAGAAAACATATTTATAATAAATGACAATTGTATAAAGGATATTTTCGGTAATTTTATAATATTACCATTGTTTTAATGCAGTTATTACTCTTTGAATAATATATTTTTCTAAATTAGGTTTCATGCAATGAAAGAAAAAAAGAGAATATGGCTTAACTGGTATTTTGCTAAATTAAATAATTCATCTGTAATTATTTAATTTATATTAAAATTATAGCAAATTTTGTGTGTAAAATAAGTAAAAGGAATTAATCATTATCTATTTTTAAAAAAATAACTAATGCGTAATAAATAAACTTAATAAGAATAATGAGTTTAGTAATTTTAGTTTTTATTATATAAGTAGTTTTATTATATTGGTGGTTTTATAAAATATTAACTAGATCCTTTCTTACATTTAAAACACACAATTCAGTTAGCCTGGATCATTTTAATAATAGTAGAATAATGATGAAAAGCTCTTCCTAAATCTTCTTACATTATACTTTGTCAATCTCAAAATCGATAATTTAATCCACTTTCAGAGAAACGAGAAAATCCATCATAAGCCAACAAATCTCAGCATAAACCTATAGTTAATATTCTAATTTTAAAGCTACTTAAGGCAGAAAATGTCTGGAAAAATTAACTGAATTTAATGTAGACTATTATTTTAATTTTTTAAAAACAAATTTTTAAAGCAAAAAAATTACCATTTAAGTCACTCAATTAAAAAAATAAGATCTAATATTGACAATTGAAAAATTTAGTAGTGAATTTCTTTTACTTGCAAAAAGAATTTAACATGGTTTCCATAAGAAATTTTATTGAGTACTTATCGAACATTTTGTTAGGGAATATCAAAATAAACATTTTATTATAAAATTTAAAACTTTTTTCTTATAAGAAATAAACAAAGCCTTCTCCAAGAGCTTTCAAAAAAAAATGCAATAAAACGTTTTTCTTACCAATTTATAAAAAGTAAATTTTTCAAAGGGTTCTACAGGACTACCTCTTATTGGTTTACTTTACAAAGTAGAATTTTAAAATTTCTTTAAAATTTTGGAAAATAGCGATTTTAATCAGAAGTCAACCGTTAAAAAAATCTAAGTCTAGTAATTAAAACAGTAATATCAATTAAGATCAAAAAATTGTTTTCTATCGTAAAATCAGTGTTTCCACAAGTTATTTATCTGAACAGCTAAAATTCAAGCCCAAAAGGAGATATTAACAAAAAATTTAATTAAAACTATAAGGCTTTAAGCTATTTTAAATACCTACATGCAAGCAAAAATAAAGAGAATTGAATATGACAAAGCAGGTATTACATCAATTTAAGTTATGCATATAAGTGTATTTTATTATTTTATTAGCACACTTTATATATATTTAAGATTGATAGTTAAAAGGGTTTAAAAAATTATTATAACTCTTTTTTCCTATTTTATGTTACAACTATATATATATATTTAAAAAAAATATTATAATAATAAAAAGTTATCGTAGAAATTTAAACTGGATTAAGTTTAGATTAAAATACCAATTTTTGGGCAAAAAAAATTGCCTCCTATAGTATGTAAAAAATTAAAAACGAATGTAAATTTCGAAATAATTTAAAATAATATCGAAATATAAATTTGCATATAAATTAACAAAGTACAAAATGATCTACATTTAAACATAATTGCAAAAAATGAAATTATATTAATTTTATATTTGTCATTATTCAAAAACACAATTAAATAGTTATATTTACTAGGAGTTGATAAGGGTGTTTAAAGACTAAAACTCTTATAATTTATTTTACTGCAATCAAACAGCATAGATTATAAATAAGGATTTTTTTTAATAAATGCAATAAACTTTATCCTAAGGATGAGTACTGCTAATGTCTTAAAATTCCTCAAGCGAACAGTTATTACATTAATTATTTAAAATGCATTCCCGAACTATTCTCTAATTTATTTTCAATACTAAAATTAAATTAATTTCTTTACAAATAAATTAAAATAGTAAAAAGCTCTAATTCTTGTATCTCTTTTTATGCTTTGAAACCATTTAAAACGATATAAAAAGATTTTTAATTGATTTCACATTTTTGTATTCTTGTATAAATTACCGAAAACAATCACTTTTTTTTTTCAAATTGTACTCAAACTAATAATTTTTATAAACTACAAAATAAATGTTTGTAAGGTAACAAAAACTGGCAAAATTTTGACATTTTTTGAATTTCGAATTTTGAATTTTTGAGTAAATTTTAATTAAATAGTTTAATTATGCAAATGATAATGTGCTTAAGCTAATCTTTATTTGTTTTATATATTTATAATTTTTTCCCTATTTTCTACCAACATCTTTAATAATAGAGTGCATGCACTATTAGTGAAGATTTATTATAACTTTATTATATCTTATAGTACTTTAAATAATTTAAAAATTTGAACCTTGTATATTATTGCAATTTATAGCTAATTTATTTATTTAATTTTAATTTTTTTTTCTTTTTTTATAAATCTATTCTATCATTATATTTAAAAAAAAATACCTAATATAAACTGAGCACCGTACTCATTTAAATTATGCTGTATTTAAATTGAAATATGATTTGTTCGACAAAAAAAAAATTGTCAGGAATAGTATGTAAGAAATGGAAAACGAATGTAAATTCACAAATAATTTGTAATAATATAAAAATTTATATTCACATATAATTTATCAAAAGGTGGTCTCAGATCAAGTTCGAAGTGATATAAATTTATTTTACTAAATTTGAAATTTTATCAGTTTTATATTTTTTTATAAATCAAAAATACAATTTCAGGGCCATGTTGGGGAGGGTTGCTAAAGCACTAGCCGTTTTGTAATTTATTTTTATAAAGATCAAAGGGCATAAGTATTTAAAAAAAATATATTTTATTTTTTGATCCATTTTCGTTCAAAATCAATAAGATCATTTGTATATTTACTTATCCCCTTTAGTGGGATTTCTTTAGGCAAGAAATTCTTATTTTGCGTCAAAATCAAGAAAAAAAAGGCATCGTGTTTATTTTAATTATGCCTTTGAAAATAAGAAAAATATATATATTTAGCAAAAACTTTAACATCATTTTTAAGTCCTTACAATATCAGCAAAATTTACAACTTTCGTTTTATAATTTTGTTTATATATATTAATAAACTGTAAAATAATTAGTTCATTATAATGAATGAACATTTATCCATTTATTTATCTATTTATCGTATTTTATATTAACATCTGCAATAATAGCTCTCATATAATGTCTGTGCAGCAATAATATGATTTTATGACATTAGAGAGCTCTAAATGCCCTATATATTGAAACCTTGATTATTATCGCAATTTATAACTAATTGACCTTTATTTAATTTATAAACCCCGTTTTCCATGCTATATATTACCGTTTTTTCATTTCTGGAGGAAAGAATATAATTTAAAATAGTAAGCATATTGACTTAAATTATACGGTGTTTATATTTAAATACCATTTATGCGACGTAGTGTATGTAATATTAAAACCTAGTAGTTTAAAATAATATCGAAATATATATTCGCATATAAATAACCAAAAGTGGCCTGAGAATAACTAATAGAATTGCATATATCCGTTTTGTTGAATTTGGACTTGTATCAACTGTACGTTATTTTATATATCAAAAAGGAATATAAATGAATAGTTAAATTACAATATCATTGTTCCTAGAAAATGGAAAGTCTTTATGACTTACTTTTACAGAGGCTCAGAGATTAATATTAAATTTAGAAGCATCTCTGAAAAGAATATTTTAATTATAGGCTCATTTGATTTCAAATAATTTATTTTTTATTTATTTCAATCTAATTCAAAGACACCCTTCAATTTTTAAACCTTGGTTACTACAATTTCTACCGATTTTATAAACCGTTAGTTAATTAATGATCTTGACTAAAAGTAGCATCCTTAGTAAGTAGCGTATATGGAGTTCGCAGGTTTAGGACCAAGAAATCAAAAACTTCCTTTTTTGAAGAAGTGACTTATGACTAATTGTTTTTTTTTAAATAAATAATATGAAAAATAAAAATTTCTTTTTTCCTCAATTTATAGGCAAATAAAAATGGACAAAAATAATAAATAGATAAAATAGAATTAAAATCACAATATCTATAAAGCTGACAAACTAAAGATGTTATAAAAATTACCTGTTTACTGTAATGAAGCTTTTTTATCGATTGCATATATACAAACGGCAACAGAACAATATCTACATATTTTTGTTCATTTCTTTTGCCTATAAATTAAATAAAAAATAATTTTTCATTTTATATAATATAAATATATCTTGTATAATATATATTTTTGTTCATTTCTTTTGCCTATAAATTAAATAAAAAATAATTTTTTATTTTATATAATATAAATATATATGTCTATGATGTGGATGTTTTAAAATTAATATTCATTTACGTGCTTGTTAAATTGTTCTGTTTTTTAATTACAGCTTTAAAAAAGATGTAAATAAACGCTGAAACTTCGGCACCTTATCAAAAAAGGAAGTTTTTGACTTCTTGGTCCTAAACCGGCGAACTATATCTACGTTAATTAATAATTCTTAAAACATCTATAAACAACAAATATTTATTTAGCGTCCAAACCAAGAGAAGACAAAAGTAAAAAAGGCGTCGTGTTTATTTTAATTATGCCTTCTAAAATGAGAAAAATGAAAAAACAAACTACACAACCAATTTAACGCTCATTTAGCAGAAATTCCAACATCGCTTCCCTTAAGGGCTTACCAAGTCAGTTGAATCTACAACTGCCTGTTTACCTAATAAACAAAAGTCGTTTTCCTCTTGAAATCCAAAGCTTTAATATAAAGTTGGAGCTTGAATGTTTGATTTTTGATCCTTTAATTAAATCCTCACGACTTTAGGCCATATATGTTAAAAATCCTTTTATTATTAATATAACGTTATATATAACCAGCAGCACCAGTGCAATTTCCAAGATGTATGTCCAACATAACTTTTCTAGGTTAAATGACATTGGGGAGCCCTTAAATCGTGAGTGAGCACAAACACATCTTGAAGTTAGTTAAATATTTATTATTTAATTTTGTGGTAGACAAAGGCTATTAGAATATAGTACTAAATGCAAAGGTGTTTAAAATTCAAAAATATAAAAACGCACCCAAACAAACCATTTAGGGTTTAAACTGGTGTTCGCTTGATAAGTAGAGCTAGAAGCGAGAGTTTTAAAACCCTAAAAGCAACGACGGTAATTTGTAAGGGTTAATGGAAAAACGACTGCAATATTTATGTTATGAGTGTACTGCGAATGCAACTGTACTTTTCTCGCGTAAATGCTTTTTCTGTGCTTGTGCTAAATTTTATAGAATACGGCACATATATGGTTAATTTAATTTTCCTGTCAAAAATTGCCCTTTACGTATTAAAAGCTGGTAAGAGTTTAAAAAAATGGGAATTTTAGATAAGGTAGTAAACGTAAATTTAAGTACGTGTTATCGGAACGAGCAGTAGTCTTGGTAAAATTTTCGGCGAAGATAAAGATTGGGAACGGTTGATTTATTTCTGCTATTTGGCACCCCTTTAAGGCATAAAAGCCGGCCGAGTTTTATGAATGATAAAATGCACAAGAGGTGATTTTTTTATGGAAAGAGGCCAGTTGTAGAACAACTGATTATTAAAGACTAATATTAAAAAATAATAGATAAGTATACAGAGTGTCGAGTTATTTTAATAAAGTCATTTTCAATGATCGTGTGTATTCAAGTTATGCTTATGCTAATAAAAAATATTTACCATCCAACTGAGTTTCTGATAGCGGTTCATGACTATCAATATTCAAAAAATCAAATTGTTTCTCGATAAATAAATCAGAAACTCAATACTTGTATATAGTTACTCTTTTCACTCTTTAAAACTGTATATTCATTTCTATTTTTTTAGACTTTGTTTCAATAACAATAATTTTTTAAGGATCAATCCTATACTTTAAATACCTGATTGGAATTACTAGAAGCGAAATAATTTTTTTTTAATAATTGGTATCTAGGGAATCCGGTAGTCGATTGGACATTTTAAAAGACTAATTAAAAATAGGGCATTAATAAACAACATTATTAAAAGATAGAGCTGTTAAGCCTAAATAAAAGCAATTTTTAATGGCCGGTATAATTAAGTTATTTTTGGTTGAGTTCCATCGATATTTTTATTCTTGACCAACTTATCTAAAACTAACTTAAATATACTTTAGTAATATATTTTTCTATAGAACGTGCATCATAAAGAAAACGTACTTAAAATCCAATAATTTACTTCCCATTAACTAAAGGTTTTATAAATTAGTTATATCAATGTAGTAAGCAAGGTTGTGTAGTAGTATTTTTGTGTTTATCTTCCATTTAGAGAGGAATAAAAAAATAATTATTTGAAATTAGATCAGCCAATAAAAAAACATTTTATGCTTACAGTTTATCCTCAGATATGCTGCTGAGTTATGAGTTTTCGTTTTCTAGACACTCTTATTATATTATCTTTAATTCGACAAGAATTTGGTATTTTACTATCCAATCTCTTTCTTTTTTAACTAAAAAAAAATTACACTGAACACAATTCAAACCTTAGCAAAATAGATATTAACTATTCTGTATATTATTTTAAGGACACCTTTTTAAAAATTACATATATGCGGATATATATTTTGATATTATTTCAAACTATAAGGTTTTAATTTTTACATACTCTACGAGTTAAATTTTGTCTTTTGTCGAATAAATTGCATTTAAATATAAACAGAGCATAATTTAAATGAATGTGCTGCGTATTTTATTTTTTTTTTTCGTTTCTCCGAAATATAATATTAAAATGGTAATATAAGGCATGAAAAGGGGATTAATGAATCAGATAAAGGTTAGTTAGTTACAGATTATGATTTTTAACCTGAAACTGACTTAAATATTCTATAGTAAAAGATTCCGCTTTAAAATTTGCAGCGTAAAGAAAGCCTCCGTGAAACCTAGTAGTTTCATTCCCTTTTAATTATTATTTTTTCCTAAAATAATTTCCTTATTCATGACATTATTTTAGTTAAGAAAATTTTACTCATTAGTGATTTTAAAAATATTCAGCAATCATTTTCATTTATCAGCTTGAACTTAATAAGATCAATATTAACAGCGGGTTTTCTCGAGCCAGAACAAGTAAAATTTAATTTATTTTCACAAACTGGCAACAAGTCATATTCTCTTTAATAATTTTCAAATCAAGAACACACGAAATCTCAGGAATTTAAAAAGTTTATTAAAATTAATGGAAACTTGTTTTTCGCTAGAAGCTTTGGTTCTAATCAAATAATAGTCTTAGCAAAAAATTTCAATGCTTTATCTACCTGGAACCAGTAGCACTCCTTAGTCCATGTCGTTTTTAATATTAAAAATTATTTATCTTAACAATTATTTTTAGGTCTTGCTAAGATGGAACTAATTGAAAAAATATATTTTTTTCTTGTAAACCTAAAAATAATAATATACGATTCCCTATAGTAAGCGTAATAAATCACGAACTTGTTTTCACATTACTGATTTTTAATTTTTTTTAATTAAAACCAGTAAAGACTTTCTTGTTTGCTATTATCAGTTTATTTTATATCCGCTTTTTTAGCATCAATCAAAAAAACAAAACAAAAATTCATAAAGACAGTTGAATTTTAAGCTGGAATATATTTAAAGAAAAGCAGTAGTAATAATGGTACTATTGATCCATATTCTCTTAACATCGTTTTAACTTCCACTACATTTAAAAAATAATCAGACTGAAAAGATGGACTTAAATGATGAAAAATTTATAAAAGAAAAGAAAAAACTTTTTCATTCCAGAGTCTACTCAATTATATAAATACTATTTTAAGTCTTAACATACATAGTATAAGGAATAAGGTACATTTGTTAAATTGCATTGATAATTTGGGTATTACTTGACTTATAATGTATTTTCAAGTTGGGTAATAACCAAAGGTATGTGTTTAAATAAACCGTGGTTAGTTCAAAAAAATACTTATGCATACCCCTTGGATAATTTTAGTTTAATTAAATTTTTTTGTATTTGTATATTCATCATGATTTTTGAGCCAAACCTATTTTTCCTTAAACTATACGTAGTATTGATATACATTTTGTATTTGTGTGCACAGTGCATATCAATAATACTTGGTTGATATTAGGTTGAGAGTTATTAGTATTTATAAATCACCAAATGCTGCATTTAAAACAAACTTTAAGTGAATATTCAAAAATTTTCCAAAAATAAATCAAAATTAAAATCAAGCAAATAAACTATGAGAATGAGAGTTAGAGACCAGAAAACTAAAAACCTTTTGTCTAGTTTGTTAAATGAAATTTCATTTACAAATCCATTAATAAAAATTATGCTTTTAAAAATATATTTTTATAAAACTAAAATGGATATTCAAGAATGTTTCAGGAATAATTAAAAATAAAGGTCTCTAAAAGACTTGGAGATCACAAAACTTAATACTTTTTATGTAGGATTGATAGATAGCAGTCCACCAATAAAACCATTATTAAAAATTGTATATTCCTAAATATTTAAATAAAATTTAAAGTAGGTATTCGAAATTGTTCGTGAATAATTTAAAACAATAATAAAGTAACTTGAATCAATAAAATAAGAGTTACAAATCAGGAAGCTCAAAACCTTTTTCAAGATCTGTTAGACAGGAAGTTTTTTTTGAAATATAAAATTTTTGGTCGTATTTAAATAAAACTTTAAATAGAAATTTTTAAATGTTCTAATTATAATTTTAAGTCTTATTTGCATAATTCAAATTTAGAAAACAAAACTTATAAAATAAAAGTTAGATACCGAAAGACTCAATTTTTTTTGTATAAGTTTGTTAACCTACAAAACCATTATTAAAAATCATATCTACTTAAATACTTAAATGAAAATTTGAATGAATATTCGAGAATATTTCAGTAATAGTTCAAAAAAAAAAAAAAAAAAACAAAAGCATCATAAAACAATCAAATGAGAGCTTAAGCTTAAAAGATTTTTTCTAATTTTGCTACAGAGCAATTTATCTACAAAAACATCAATAAAATTTTTATTTTTACAAGTATTAAAATAGAAGTTTAAAGGAATATACAAAATTATCCAAGAAATAATTCAATATAAAAGTCAAGCAAATAAAGCTATAAGATGACAATTTTATGTACAATACAATATTTAATTAAAACCTTAAATAAAACGGATATTCAAAAATTTATCAGCAAAAATATAAATCAAGCAAAACGAATCATTAGAATGAGGGTTAGAGATCAATAAGCTCAAAAAGTCTAGTTTTGTTAGATGTTAATCAATATTACAATGTTATATTTTTTTTAAACATTTTATTCGAGTTAAGCACAACTTCTAGAAATAATTTTTTGCAAATATTAAATATTTTCTTAGATGTTTTTTAGGGATCTATAGTAGAGCCTGTTTTATTTTTGATGTAATAACCCTTTATTTAATTTTTTCAATTCGCTGATGATATTTCTTGTATTCTTATAGCAGAAAATAAATTCAATACTAGTTAAGAGAATAAGAACTGCTATAATTGAAATGGTGGTGGTGTCAATAGATTAGGCTAAAACCTCCTATCTGACACATTAGGCTGAAAACAAATAGAATTTCATTTAACATGATAGATTACTTTATGCTACCTTAAATGGTAACAGTATCCCTCAGGTATCGGAGAAAAAGTTTCCAGCAGTATTAGTTTAACAGGGTATTGAAGTATTAACTGGGAAAATTTAAAGACTATAATATATAGTCAAATAAGGAACAGCGGTACTTGGAGTCTCTATTATCGTACTATTATGCATCCGTATAATAAATTTTTTAGTACAGTTTAATATTTTGGTACAACTCAACTGGTTCGGAGAAATCCATGCTAGCTCAAAAAGGCTAATAAGATACATGTTAGAACTAACAAATACCCAATCTTATAGACCACAATTTTAGAATCTTAAAATATTGAGAGTACTTTGTTTGTACAATTTTAAATATGTCTATAGCTTTAACAAAAAAAAACAATAATTACTGTCCTTTCAAAAAAATTAAGATATCTAGCGTAATGACGACAAGGCAAGGCAAGAGTCTTAAAATTTTATCAAATCGACTGGCAATGTTTGAAAGATGTCCCTACTTTAACTGCGTCAAGATGTATAATGCTTTAGCTGATAGTAATTAAAGTTTGTCAGGTGAAACAATTAATATGTGAAAATTACTTTAATTCGCTTAAGAAATTTTACAACCACATAACGTAGAGACTCTAAAGTCTAAACTTACACGGGTTATAAATTATATGTATAAAATCTAGTTTTCTTCTGAACGAGGTATGTTTCTTGTGTGGATTTATAGTTTCATTAATTTATATGACTGGGTAGTTTTAATTATTTTTTTTTAACCTATTGTAACTTATAATTCTAACTTTTATCAATTTTGATGTTTCTATTAAGACTGATATGTAAACTTGTAATTCTTTAAAACATGTTAGTTTTCTAGATAGTCTAATAAAATGACGCTTGAAAACTCAAAAGTTTCTTTTTTTCTAATCGCTTCGTGTCGAGAAGCACATTTAGCCCCAAGTTCCTAGCGGAACAACGGTATTTATATTGTATGATGGCTCTTATCTCACAGCTACCTATACACCTCTATGTCAAACAAATTACAAAAACATTGGATTAGTTAAATATCTAAAAACTATCTAACTCTCTATAATATAGATATCTGCTTATATAGATATTTACTTTATTTATTTTTATATATCTACTACCTAATAAAAAATAATTTTTTGTTTTTATTCTATAATCAAATGGTCTATGCTATAGGGTATGTATAACAAATTGTAAATTTTAATTTGTATAAAAATTTACTCTTCTTTTTTTACTTAACATAAAAGAAGTATTTTCTTCATTAAAGTTATTAATAAAATTAATCTTCATTAAAATTTCTAATTTCTAACCCTAACGTTTAACCTTTATCATATTAAATTTCAAAATATTGATAGCAACCCAAATGTTGCGCTCTAATTCCCTTCCCAAATCCGCTTACCTCTTTTGCTTATTCCTAAAAAGTATCGAAAATAAATTTCTCTCGGGCTGTAAATCTGGAACATTGACGAGAGGAGCACGTACCTCATTATCCTCCGCCCAAAGAAGGTTATATTTTATAATTTTCAGTTAAAATTTAAGAACATTTTTATCCTTTAAAATGGATAGCAATTTGTAAGATTATAATATAAGGCCGAATACATTTAACTCCTTTTGAAGTATAGGTACTTAACTAACTCTAAGGTAAAGGAGAGTAGTAGGCGAAACGTGACCACAAACAATACAATTCGCCGACATCAGAGGATGTTTAGGTTTAATTGCGCATACTAAACGTCGACAAATCATCCTCGTCTCCAAGAAAATGGGCAAATTATCCGGAAATGCACTGCAACTGCCCTTCATTTACATAAGGAGGATGAACTTAGAACTAAACTAGGACATTGGTTTTAAGGGCCTCGAAATTAAAATAGTTGAGATTTGAAGATTACGTAATTGTTTAAATTAGTAATAAGCGCATCCCATCTAATCAGTAATTAATTTGAAAATAGAAGTATAAAGTAGCTTTAACTTAGCATAGACAAAAATATTTTTCATTAATAAATTTTAGTTTTAGTAATTTTAATTTTAGTCATTTTGAGGTTTTTTATAGACTTTAAAAGTTATTATTTATTTTTTTATTTATTTAGATATGAACGAGGCTCTCTAATAGACACATGTAGCTACCAAATTAGAAGAACGCACAATAGAATACAGAAGAAAAAAACTATGCTAGTAAACTAGTACAACAAAATTTTTTGCAAATAATTGTATTTGCTATAAAAGAAGTAAGAGCTAAGCAAAATACATATGCCAAAGTATCTTAAGCCACAATCCGTCTTAAGTGTCCTTTAAAATTATTAAAACCTATAATGAATAAATTAATTTGGATATAAACTCACATCACTATTATACATGGTGTTCACGTTGAATTCGTCAAAAATTCTAAAGTATATACAGGAACCACGGACAAATAGATTGGGTTGGGACATCGATGGTCGGACGTGCGTCGCTTCCAAAATACAGAGTATTGTTTGAGTTTTTCGCTCTGCATTAAAACGCTTCTAGGGATTTTAATAACAATTCTAGGCTTTAAATGTTGGCTTTAACTGATGGTGATGAGGCCACTTAAGGAATTTTAAGGAATTATAGCTGATTTGACTTCTCCAGAACTTGCAGCGCATGTGTGTTAAATTTTTGGTTAAAAAAAAGGACGTAACACTTTTAAAAAAACATTTTTTTTAATTTTCGAAATACCCTATTCATTTTTAACAAAAAAGGGCTCTTGAATTTTTGATCGCAAAGCACGAACGCTGAAAACGCTCCAAAGCACCGTTTTCATATACGAAATAAAATCCATACGAGAGTCTTTTATTTTTATTTCCCAAAATTTTCAGTTGGTTTTTCTTTAAAATATCCATAAAATTAAAAAAAGGAGGAAAAAAGATTCTGCATATTTAATTGAGTTTAGTGTCGGTGCACACTATCATATTTTTGCGGTATGGCAAGAAACAAGACCGCTCAATGATGGTAAGTATTGGTAAATGACTATTTTTTCTGTCGCGTTTTTGTATAAATATTATTCTAAAATGCGATAGTTTTTCTTTACAGATTGATCGCGTAGTTGCCAGGGCATTAGAGATACTTTAGAGGATGAAATTGCATGCCATCATTTAAATTAGGCTCAGTAGTAGCACTCGTCAGTTAGCGTCAGCAAATGGTTGTGGCAAAAACACCGTCCACCAAGTATTAAAAAGGCATAATCTTCATCCTGCCAATTTCAAAAGGTTCAGCACTTTGTTCCTGGCGACGGTTCTCGTCGCGTCGGCTTGAGTTCTGCGAATGGTTCTTTCGTGAAACTGAATGAAGTGTCAATTTTTCAAGTTTAATCCTCACAACCGACAAAAAAAAGATTTTCGCCCGAGGGGTCATTCAATTCTTGCAATAACCACGAGCAGAGCGATCAAAACCCCATACTAAGCACATTTGAAGGTATTAGCAGAAGTTTAACAATAACGTTTGGGCAGCTATTCTTGGCGACCATGTAATTGAGCCATAGTTTTTATCTGATTACCTCACTGGAGATAATTACTTGGTACTTTTGCAAGATGTTCTGCCCGGCCTAATGGAAGATGTGTCCTCCAATTATAGAGAAAAGACTGATTCCAGCACATGCCTTTGCTAGGCCACATCTACAACAATAAATGGATTGGTAGATGTGGTCCAGTACCTTAGCCCGCAAGATCTCCTGATTTAACACCTCCAGACTTTTTTCTCTAGAGCCTATATACGCAAATCCTGTGCCTACCAGAGAGGACCTTTTTGCTAGAATTGTGTTGGTTGCGGAATTTCTGAGGAACTATTCAGGCTTTGTGTTAACAGGTGCAGAAAGTATGTGGAAATGCATGGAGAACACTTTGGTAAAAAATTATTTATCGTAATTATATTAAACTTCTCGCTATGCTAAAAAGTTTTAAAGGACCTTTGTATGGAATTTGTTTTTTTTACACCAAAACGGTGCGGAGCGCAAATATTTAAGGTCACTTTTTTGCTGAAAATTAATAAGGTATTCCAATAAAGAGTAGAAATGTAAAATAGTGGCATTTCGGTTCGTTTTTCATTATATTTAATATACATGCTGCATAAGTCCATCCCCGAAGAAGTTAAATCGCCTGCAATTCTTTAAAAAGTGACCTCACCACTTATCATTTAAAACCTTAAAATTTTATTGAAATCGCTGAAAGTGTTTAAATATAGAGAGAAAAATACTATTTTTTTTTTAAATTTCCAGACCCCATATTTTGGAAGCGACGCCCTTTCAACCATAGGTATTCCTATCTCAAACTACTTCTCTATGGCTCCTGTATATACTCTAGCATTTTTGACCACTTGGACGGGGACACCATGTATGTACATGTGAACCTAATCTTTGAAGAATTCGATAAATAGATAAAATAATAATCTGTTTACAATAAAGTAGGTCTACTGCAAAAAATGCGGGAATTCCTATTTAAAAATAATCAATCCTATATATGAATTCAGATAAATTTTAGAACTTAAAAAACATTAAGTTCTAAAGTTCTAAAAGTCTTAAAATACAAAAAATATTAGCTTAATTTTTTTTCAAATCACATTTCAGTTACCACTTTAGAGATTTGCTATAAAACAATATACAATTGCATTTTTCTTAAGAGTTGACAAATAGACAATTTAAGAAACAATAGATCATAATATTGTTCAGGTCTTACTTGCTTGCTTGCCAGGAGTTTCTTTAAATTTCCTTTGAAATTTAAAGGTTTTCTGCATATAAACTGTTTATGCTGTTTGGAAAATACTGTTTCATATTTCAGTAACTCTTACGGACCCTAACCAATACACCGTGCACACCGAAATTTTCAAGTTTTACCAACAGTTTTGGATGAATGATGAATTTGAATTTTATCGAACGCTTTAGAAGAATCAATGTACACGCTACATGTCTCAGTGCCCCTTTTCATATTTTTCCTCAGAAAGTTTACAAATTGTAGCAGATTAGTTACCACAGACCTTTTCTGAAAGAACCCATGCTGATTTTTTTCAATGGGACCCTTTGCTTTGAAAAACAGTTGCTCCAAGATAAGTTTTTCAAATTATTTGTCAAAGTGATTTAGAAGATATATCTGATGATCACTTTTAATAGAATTGTTATCACTTGACTTATATATGGGGACAACCTGAGCCACATTCCAAATATTATGGCTATTATCATTGAATATACATTAATTATAAAGATATATAAGTAAAATAAAGATCACATAGAAAGGGACGTAATTTTAAAAATAAAGAAAGAAAACCATGCAGTCCAGGGCTTTTTTTAATAATAATGGAGCTCGAAGTTTACCCTATACTATCTTGATCTATTCGAATTACAGTAAAAAACTTTCTTTTTTTTTTTAATTTTTAATGAATGACTAAAAATCTTCTGTACCATATGTAGAATGCTAGTTTCGGTTTTAGCAATATATTCTTTATATTTCCCGTCAAGATTTGTTCTTGTGTTTTTCTAAATTTTCAAAAATCTGCATAGTCTGTGTCTCCCTTGTATAATTT
Organism: Anthonomus grandis grandis; assembly: GCF_022605725.1. Taxonomy (NCBI): domain Eukaryota; kingdom Metazoa; phylum Arthropoda; class Insecta; order Coleoptera; family Curculionidae; genus Anthonomus; species Anthonomus grandis. The sequence goes on from NC_065558.1 coordinate 13,353,704, forward strand.
TTAGTTTTTGCGTGCTTTTACTTCATTTTTTATTAAATTAATAGTTTGCCTGGAAAACCATTTAGGCTATTGACTTTTTAAATTTTTACTTTTAACATATGTGTATTACTCAACTTATTACAAAATCATTTTAGGTTCTCATTTACCTTATCAGAACATAATATATTATTCTATTAAAAAGCCCAACTTTTATTCATATTCTAATAATTTGCTTTAGAAAACTAAATCTTTTAGTGTGTAATATAGAGAAGGTTCTTTTGATAGGTCAGATATAGATCTACCTAAAGCGACCCATGATGATTATGCTTGAGCATCCCAGGATTAATATAATAAATTACTCAAGTATTTACTGAGTTAGTTATTATAGGATCTAGAATTATATTTTTACACTAAAAAGATGATTAAATTTTTCGATTAATAAAGTAATAAAAGGCTTCACAAGATTTATTGCTATTACTAATTTTAAACTTTATTAAGTTTTTTCCTAATTTTTTAGAGTTTTTTAAAGTTTTCACTAATTCTTTAAATAAATTCCAGAAGCCTAATTTTTTGGTAGTTCCTTAACTTCTTTTTTGAAAGCTCTAGTTTCGATTTTGAAAATATTTTTATTTCGTTTACCTTTTTCTATTTCTTAATTTTTGGCAAACTGTTATTAAACTTTATCAAACTGTTATATAATAACAGTTTGATAAAGTTTAAATAAGGAAATATTACAAAAGTTTAAATATGATATTATATATGAACTTAATCAATCTTTTCAATAATTTAAATTTTAGCAAATTTAATTTATGAAATATGGTTTTCATTATACAACAAATGTATGATATTGGGTTAAAGTTAAGATTTTTTTCTTTAAAATAACATTTGTTTTATTTGTTGTTTTTGTTTGCTTATTATGACATCATGTAGTTATTGCTTTCTTTGTTTTTTAATAAGTTAACAAAATTTATTTAATTTTTATAAAAATTTATATTAACTTTGTATAAAAAAAAACGTTTTAGGCAAAAGAGAGGCTTATCTTCACATATTAAAACGTTTAATATGCTTCATCATAAAACTGAAAATTCGTAAAAAGTGTGACTCTTGAATTTTTTCTTGTTTTACAATTTCAATTATGTGTAATGATTCTGTTAAGTTCCTTATTTTATATTCAGAAAATTTTATTAAAAAAAAAACGATGTAACTTAAAAAATGTATAACATTTTTTAGAAATTTTTTTAAGTTAATTTCTTAAAAACAAATTTGAATTTTTTTCCATTAAAATATGTTTAAAAATCTTTTTCTTGTATATTTTTTAATTTACGTATTGCTGATATTTTTTTATTTTCTTTATGAGTTTATTAGATTTATAAAAAAATTATTTTGCTGAATTGCCAATAAAATTTTTTTTTAGAAAAAACGTAGTTTTTGTTTAAAGTTATATGATTATAAGATGTAACGAATCTTAAAACTTAATTATAATCTTATTTGTTCAATGAATCAATTAATAAAATATATTAAAAATTGATTAAAATCAAATAAATAAATCTTTTTTAGAAACCTTTCTTTAAATTAAAAAAAAGACAATTCCCTTATTTATTTGCAATATCTACTAATTTATATCAACGCAGTTAAATTGAAGAAACAGAAGTCAAAGTAATATTAAAAAAGTTACCCAAAATAAAGAAAACTTCTCAACTAAACGGCTTAAAAGTGTTAAACAGTTTATTATTGGGAGTTAAATTACAGCAGCCTGATTTACAGATTTACTCTTAAAAATTTTCATAACTAAGGTAAGAGTTTTCATAACTAAGGTACCAGCACAATTTGGTGGCCAAGTTTAGATGGCCAAGATAGTTAAAAGTAAAATTTTATTTTATATTTTTTGTCAGACACCCTGTAGTTTTGTGAATAAATTTTAAATTTATTTAATGCGTATTTAAAAAAAAATAAAAAAAATCCTCAATATCAACTTTACAAGTAGCTAGGTGGAAACCTGATCACAAGTACACAAGCCAACAACTTCCCAAATTTCTCTTAATTTGTAGCGATTTTTTCAAATTAAAATTTAATTTTTATAAAAAGTTAAAGTTACCTACAAAATCTTATCTCTACTTCAAGCTTTTTTTCTTTATTTTTGAAAAGCAGCAGAAAGGCATACATAATGATCGTATATTAAAATTTGTTTAACAGTTATTCATTAATGGGATAAAACGTGAGAAAATAGAGAATATTCCTGTATTTTAAGATACGTCAATATTTTTTAAGATATATACAGACAAATGCAGAAAATGAATTTACAAATTTTAAATGTATCAAGCTAACTTCAAATAAATTAGTAGTATAAGTAACTAATATTCTATATATAAATTTTAATAGCCCAATAAATTTGTATTGGCCGTCATAACATAGATAAATATTAATTCAAGTGAGAACTAAATATTAAGAAATGAAGGTTTTTAAATATACTTTTATTATTAAAAATTTAATTTGCTTAAAAATTACAAATTTACGCATTTCTAAAGGTGCTTAATATATTTAAAATCTTGCATGCATCAAAACGACCAAAGCGCCACAAATCAAAATCTAAATTGCCACCACGATAAAACACTAGGTCATAACAACTTCACAAAAACCAGAAAAAAAAACATTTAAAAGCAGCACAGTAACGGTATTCGCATATGCACATTTTCGCCTTGTAATAGAGACAAATGAGATTCGCATTTTGCAAAACTGGTTTCGTTGTTTGTCGGAAATTCCTAGTTGTTAAAAGGTACACCGTGAGTAGCTAATGGAAATTAGGGCAAAAAACGGGTTTATTTATGACTTGGTTTTTGACTAGGAAAAAAATTATAATGAATTACGAGTATTATTTTATCGTACAACAATCCGTTAATTTACATCATTAGTGACAATAGCACGTCCACGGTGGTAAAGTCGGTTCGAATATGGGGTAATAAATAATAGGCCCTATCTACCCATTGTCTAATTCGAATCACTTATATTGGCCCTAAATTTTACTTAGGACCGGTGCGGGGACACGATAATATGAGATATGATGGTCATTTATCCCTAAAGGGAACATGGACGCTGGACTACAGTTCAATAAGTCATTGGTACTTACCAGACAATGCCTGATTAAGTTATTGGGTATAGGAGGATTTTTAAATAGCGTGTAATATTTACTTTTTAATTTATTTTAAACCAATTTTCGAAAATAGGAAATTTTTTGCTTAAAAAAAAACGGAATTTACTAGCATTTTTTCAAATTTCAAATTACAGTTTAAGGATTGGAGACTATTTCTAATATTTTGCGATTAATTCTTTTGAAACTTTTACATTTTTATAAGGCATCCGCAAAATTATCCAAGTGGTCTTCAATATTCTTGCAGTAATACTAAGCTTCAACTTAAAAAGCTTCTAGTACTCACTTCGTTATATATTTTAAATAAAACTATATAAAAGAACAACACAATAACTGTAAAGGTCAATAGCCATTATAAATAAAATAATTGTTTTTTGGACTCTTTCTCCTTTTTTTTTTAATAGCTATTATTGGATAATGTTGTTTTTAAAAAAGTGAGTCATAGCCACTTAAGTTGAAGATTTATAAGCTAACCTCATAACAAAAATTATATCAAAGTATTCAAACGTTGGTTAATTCAGTACTTTCACCTAATAAATCAAAAAATAACCAAACTGACAAACATATTATTATGAAAATGTAAATACGTTAATTATTTTTTAAATTGTAGTACTATTTTTATTAGTATTCTGTAGTTAAAGTTGATTCGTAGGGTTTCTTTAAGGTTCTACTTATGTTTGGTTTATTATTTTTATCTATAGTGTTTAGTCTTCAAGTAATTCATCTTGTTCGAGAGCCCCATTTTGGCCCCAATTTAGGTTAATTAGGTTATATTATTGTAAATCCCTGTAGTTCTAATTTTCTAGAATTTGTATACTTGCTTGCTTTGATTCTCAGTATTCTCCTAAAATTATTGGTCTCTTTCGGAAAAAACAATGAAGATAATTCCAAATATTTCGAAACTGTTCCATCGGGTTTTAAAAAGGACGCGGCTCGTGATAATTCATTCAGTTTTAATTGTTTAGTCAGTTTTTACCTTGGAATTAATTAAACGACAGCCAAGGCGAGTTAGGTTAGTGTTTTTAACGTTGACAATAACAGTGTGTTCCCGAATTTCGTTACAATATTTATCAAATTATTTTTATAATAATGCTCTCTTAATAAGTACATCATCATGTACATCAACGACTTACAATTCAAGAATTGCAGGTTTATGCCTAGTTATTTGCAATTAACTCCACTATAATTAATTAATGTTCATAAGGCATTCTGTAAACATATCCAAATGTATCTCAATACTATTTTGCATCACTAGGTGATTTACCAAGATTTTCTTAAAAATCTGTTCGAATCCGAGTAAAAGAAGCAATTTTACTCTTGTGTAAAAAAAATATTAAAAGGGGTAATACCTATTTAAGTTATGCATTTATAAACGAGCCACATAACAAAAATCATCCTCTAATGCAAGCAAAGAGGTATTCAGGCGTTTGTTACAGTCATTAATTAATGATTCAGACCCCACTGCAAATACCTGTGACAATTTATCATTGAAACGACTAGTGTACATGGCCGTAAGCACAGGTTAAGTAACGCAATATAATTCTGCAGAATTATTTATGACCCTTAAATATGTTTTGGGTTTATTATGTGTATGGAGAGGATGATCTATGTGAAGGACTGCGTATTATAAAGGTGCTTTTTGTGTTCATTGACTTCATTTTTGCTGATGATTAAATTTTAAAATATCCTCTAAAAGTAATTAATTAGTGCGCCATCCCGCACAAAACTAAATGAGGGTATCTGTTCATTATCCCAAAAATCCGAAGCCCGTAAATTAAAATCAGGTGCAAAAACTGTCCTGGATTTTGATTAATGGCCAATATTTCGCTTATATTCGATAATTTATCGATTCGGGAATAATTCGAATTTTGGCTGCGTATGCGGTTTTCGTTTCAGGAGGGAGAAAACCAAACGTTTGTTTTGCATTAATTGACATATACCCCTATATTATTTAATGTTCATTATAGTTTGCCATCTGTACGGAGCCACTTGAGTAAATTACTGCTCAAGATGCATCCATCTGCAGCCTATTACTCAACTTGGGTTATAAGTTAAAATTAATCTCCAGTTTGTCTTGATTTAGCTAGTATAGGCCCGCGGCATTTTCCTAGATTAACCCAACAGGACATATTAAATAGACGTGATTAAAATAGCTGGAGTAGCTGAGATTGTACCACTCGCCAGAACAATTACTCCTAAGTAAATCCTTATAAGTATAAGATTGTTTATTTTATTTCCTTAAAAACAAAATTTACGATCTATTTTCGTATAATAAAAATGATATATACGCCACTTTTCTAGCTGAAAAGCGCCGGAAAAAACTACGTGGAGAGGGACATTAAGACCCATTTAAAGTGACTCCGAGAGCCGAATTGAAAATGCGGAAATAGAGAATATCTTTTCTGAGGATTTAGGGAATGATGCGGCAAGGGGGATTTTAATATATTCAAGTACCTTATCACGGGAAATCAGGAATACAATTCGAAACACGGTGTTGCTTCGGTCTAGTAAGCCGATTAAGGTGAATAACATGGAACTCCTGAATTTAATAGATAGAGGATTATATTGTTATACTATGTCCAAACTTCTTTATATTAAATAAAATTCCATATTTTTATTAGTTTTTGATGCATAATTTAAGTGCACGTGACATTTTACTTGTTTACACTAGCTAGGTTTTTAGAAATACAATTCTAGACGTGTTTATTTAATGAAAACTTAAATGGAAGGCCAGCTTAAATATTATTGCAGAAACTGACTAAAATGGTGTCATCATATCCAATAAAAACCGGAAATAGACTGCTGGAATCTGAAATATCTTGCCCTAGAACTGGCACATCTTAAATTTAATATAAATTGTCCTATTTTAGGTCAAAGTTTGTCCTTCGTTGATTCTAATAAAAAGCAAGGACAGTTGTATTTTTAAAGTAGTTTCATTACTTCTGGTGCTTTAACGGTGCTTTTTCATTTTATGTTTTTATAGAAGGTAGGATTATTAGTGCAAAATAAAATCAACTTAAATACAAATAACAAATTTTAAAAAGTGATTCTTCGTATATCTACGTAAAAATATTAGCAAAAAAAGATGTCAAAGGCTAATGTAAAATGTTTAAGATATATTAACATACTGAAAAATGAGGCTTATGAGATTCATGTAAAACCCAGCACGCTTCAGCGAGTTATAAACGAAGAGGTATTAAGAAAAATAAAAAAAGTAAAAGAGTTATTACAGGAAAGAGTTAGGGAAGAGACTTGTTGGAAGTCATCAGAATTGGTTGAATATTACCAGGTTCGGGTACACTTAGACAGAGATTTTTAGAGCTGCTATAATATCCAAGACAGTATTGACGATATGGATTTCCAACCGTGAGCAGAGGGCGCGATAAAAAGAACACATAAAGAGGGTTATATTGTAAGCTCAATATCCAACTGTAAAAACAAGTGATATCAAAAAATTACTTCCATTAAAGTTGTACGATGGGTGAAAAATTAAGGATCAATTTTTAAAATTTAGCCACTTTTTAAATGCCGAATTTAAAAGGCAAAAACACTGACGTTATAAATAGTATTTAAAAAGAAGTTTGGAAATAATATTGAAAAAGTAGTGTCAGGGTATACGTTAGAAATTGAATTTCGTAAGAAAATATATTTTTTAGTATTTTATTTTATTTATAAGTTTATATTAATTATCGTATAACTTGTATATATATTCTTTTTAATTCAGAATCTAAATTAAAGTAAAAAAATAAAAGCGTGTAGCTAAAATTAATGGCATACAAGAGATACTACTAAGCTACAAAAGTTTATAGATAACCATAACATTAACCTCAGACTTTATTTCTAACTACATTTTTATAAGGTAAGTTTTCTCGTAAAAGTTGTAAAGCTAGTTAATTATTTCCTAGTTAAGTCTCAAACTCGATAGCTTTTTACCCAAAAATACGCTTTTACAAAAAAATTTATATAAAAACATTAAAAAGGCTCGCTCCGATCTGCCTTTTACAGCAAACACGTTGTTTAATCAGCCCTTATGTTGAAATTTCAAAAAAATTTTGTATAGAGTTCAAACAAATACGTTTTTAATGATAAAATTTTATTTGTTCTATTGTGTTTTCCATTTTTCATTGTTTTAACAATAAAAGGTACATACAGAATATGTTTTCCAGTACTTTTATTTATTTTTCACGATTATTTACGCTAGAAAAACTCTATTTGTAATTATAAATAAAAAATATCGAGAGAATGTACCTCACCTGGCGTAGTAATTTAACTTATCAAAAGGGAATATGCCAAAGGCACAGGTGTTTGTTGCCATTTGAAATTGTCTCTGATTTTCTATGAGAACAAAAGCTCTTGGAACTATACAGTGCTACTGCTGTCGGCATATATGGGATTGTGCGGTTTTTGTTGTATATGTTTAAATTTATAAACCCTTTATATAGCTGGGATATTTGAAAACTATAGTAGTTACACAGGGGCTGGAGACTAGGTTTATACAAAATAAACTTTTAGCAGAATATTGTTTCTCTCTAATAGCTTTATTACCTTGAATATTATATTTTTTAGACCTTTTAAGTGTTTTTAAAATTATGTTAAAATTTAAATGTAACGATTTTATAGCAAAAGTTTTAATTAAAATTCTAATAATAGATACGCGTATGAAATGGCTTACATGTTGTTTTGTTTTCAAGAAAATATATAGATGAGAATATTAATTGAACATAAATGAGACTGGTTTTGATGGTGAATTTCTAATTTCAATTAATACAAATACAGTCGCTCCTTGAGACGTAGAAACAAAAAAATAAGTACAATTTTTTTTTTATTTTTAAAATTAAATTTTTTATTTTTAAATCTTTGCTTTTTTAATAATAAAACACAATAATGTCACGTTCGGACTTCCACCCTATATATTACCCTATAACGCTTTAATCTTATCCCAAAATGATTCGAATTGAGTTAATAATCTGAAAGGTCAAGATATCCAATAGGGTTATGCCTTATAGTATTACTAAAGCACCACCATCGATATTTATTTTGGTTTAATTTTGTGAACATATGCAAATCAAATTATAATTTGCTGTAATTAACTATAATTTCAACCATTAAAATATACACAATAATAAATTATAGTGCACTAGCCTAGTATTAAAATTAAATTTGTTTCTCTCAATATCTAGATTAGAATTCCAGTGGCCCAAGTACATAGGATTGATTATTTAATTAACAGTTAAGGGATTTAAGTTTTAATACCAATACGTACACATAGGATATTCGTCAACGTATTTTGATACTAAATCTATAATTCTTTCTCATTACATGAAACATTTTACGAAAAGTTTTTACAATTAGAGAGTCCAATATATTATGTCGCGGACGTACCTAGCCATAAAGTTTATCGAATTTATGTATTCTCTATCTAAGCCGAAGTGCTCTGTAATGCTAAATGTTTGCCAAATTTTTTTCTACAAAAATGTTTGCAAAATATACATAATTTTTAAGGTGAAATATATAAAGGTCTTAAAATTTAAACAATATTGTCAATTTAGGACAAAAATTGTTAGGTTTAAGTTAACTAAATAATAAATGAGCACGACATGCAATAAGGTTATGCCTTATAATATTATTATAAAAAACATTTACATATACTAAATTTATTGTTTTCTGTGAAAAGTTAATTAGATGTGAGATCAAATAAAACTAGAGGTTTAAATTTTAATATTTCAACATCTCGGCCAATATTAGGCATCCTCAGAGTGAAAACATATTTTCCATAAATATAGTGAACCTTAAAAAAATTATTATAAGCCTTTACTAAGTATATTTATTTATAAAGTACAGAATACATATTTGTACATATGAATTTATATATGAAAATTTTGTATCTATATTTTATATAAATATTTTTTTAATAATTGAAAAATACATATGAAATTCTTAAAATATTTTCTTGTATCGTAGCTTTAGTTATTTCTGAATTATTAAAAACTAATAGATTTCTTATTATACTACTATCAATAAGTAGTTATCACTACCACTGAAATTCTACATAAGGAAAATAATATTTTTTATACAATTATTTTACAATTATTTTCTTAGTTTTTTTAAATTATGAAAGTAATATATTTATGAAAAGTGAAATTTATTATAATACTTTTACAATAATTGCTAGATTTCTGTATTGCATTTTATATTTGAAATCAAATTTAACAAAAGCATTTATTTTTAGCTTATGTATTAAAGTTATTTATTTTTATGTAGAAGTTCTTGTTTGACATTTTGCTCTTTATAAATCTCTAAATATATATTAATATTATTGTTAAGTAAAATTTTGTTTTATATTGCCTTCCGTGAAATGACCAAACATATTTGATCTATATGCCAGACATATTTTTTTGTAGACGGGTCCAAAAAAGCTATAAAATTATATATGAATTAATTAATTAATTAGGTATATAGGTATTTAACGTTATTTTTCTTCTCTCTTATGAAATAGGGTTGTTAACTATTTTTACTTGTACCTATTTTTCCTATGTAACAATAACACTTTTGTATATAACTTTATGTAATATATTTGAATTTTAATTTGAATCTGAAAATTTATGTACTCCCTAAAAAGCTCTATAACGCAAAACTTTGCTAAAAAACGTATTTTTTGTTAGTAGTTCAAATAAGTATATAAAATGAATGAAAGATTATAAAAAAAATGTAGATAATAATGATTAGATTAGAGAAGAACTTCTACCTTACTTTATTTTACCTTATAAAACTTTAACATATTAAAGTAAATACAGTTAAGATAATTAATAACCAACTGCGTAAAACATCCAATTAAATTATGCCATATAATATAATTAGTAAACTTTAAATCTAAGTCATCTTTTGCGATTTTGCTATTTAAGGAAATGAACATGTACAAAACAAATTATATTTTGACATTTGCAATATAGCCAAAGTAAAACAACGGGAAGTATAATTTATCCAAATTAAAAAAATGTGTTGCGGAATTGTTGGAAAATTAGGAGTTTTTAAATTTAAACTATTAAATAGTTTGTTTTATATGTTGATATATATATTTTTTTTATTTCTAGGATGTAAAAGTACCACTTTCTATCAAGATACAAAAAGAGAGCTTAAAAGGGCTTAAACAAAAACATTTATATATACACCCAAAGAAAATTAATTAAGCTAAAAAAAAAAGCTAAATTAAGTTCTTAAGTATATAAACAACCAATGATAATAGTCGGTTTAATAGATTCCACATGTACTGTTTTTTAATGAAAATTTTAAAAATAATATTACTTACCAGACTAATATAAGAAATATAAAATTGCTTACAAAAAAAATCGCTTTCTAAAAACAAAGGTTATATACTTTTTATTTATTAATTGCCTTGTTTTAATAATCAAAAAAAAAATCTAGAAGCAAATATACTATAAGCAGAAATTTATAATTAATTTTGTGAAACCGTTATTACAACTTGAGCCATATGTATACCCTATTTTTTGTGCAAGTGTAAGGTCTACCACTTTATATAATCACCCGGCTTGTAAATCTTATAAATGACAATAACAACTAACAATTTTATGTTAATTGGATTTTAATAAGGCATCCGACATTCTAAATCATGATACAATTTTAATTAAATTTCTCTTGTTGTATTGCTGACTCGCAGGTTTCAATGCATGGAGATTACCTCTTATCCCTTATAATTAAAATCTAAATTTATTTTTTATACTACTGGGGTAGCTTAGGGATTTATATAAAAACTCTGATTATTCTCATTCTAGTTGATTTAAAAAATAATATAACTTATTCAAAAAAGTAGTCCATTTTTCTCAAAGAGATCTCTTAATAATAAAAATGACTTTTATTTTATTTAGTTTTAAAACCGGATATAATGTGAATGTCAGCAATATTTTTTATACATTTATTTTTTATTTTAACTTAAATGTTTGTGGTGTTAAACGAATAGCTTTATCAATCTGATGATGTCTTAAAGCGAAACATGTGTAATTCGAGTAGTTTTTTTAAAAAATAAACATAATCAGAGACCATTGACTTTGCGTTCCTCCTATAACTCATGCAAAACAACAATAGTACGCAAATGATTCTTAGATTTATACATCGTTTTGACCAACTTTCTTCCTACTCTCACAAACACGGTTTAATTCCGACTTAAATAACTTTTATGCTAAGCCTCATAATTTGAAACTAAATGCTCCAAAATAGTGTGTTTTATATCTAGGATCCAGTAGGAATAATAAACACCATATTTTTAAAAACTCTATGGCTAAGATAGATAATACTATAGTACCTGTGGATATTGAAGTAAAAAATTAAATTTAATAATACCTTGGCTATTTCATTATACATAAATAAAAATGTAGCTATTGCTTAAACATCACTTATTGAGTAAAATCAATTAGGTTTAGTGTAACTCTTTAATATTATCATTGTTTGAATATGGTGATGTGATTTACAATGACGCAATTATATTTGCATATTCGTCTTTCATGCAAAATTTTTGTATAAGGTTTTCTTCAAATATTTAATGCAGAAGTCATATTACACCATATCTTAAAATATCATATGTACTTTTTTATACACAGACAAGTCAGGAAACCTACTATATCTAAAAAAACTTTTTATTATGCATGAACACATGTATGATACCATAAGGTTTAATAATTCTAGAGTTTCTCAACATACACAACATATGCATCAGCAGTTTTTTAAAAATCATTCAGTTGTAAACGTTGTAATTTATTCGTGGAAAAATTGCCTTATTTTATTAAAGACTTTCCTTGTTAGAAGTATGAAAAATATGCTTATGCAGTTACAGTATAATGACAAATAAATAAATATTCATGGAGTTGCATATGAATTTGGGTTCTTTGACATTGGTAAATAAACTTATTGTAAATAAACTCTTGAATTTAAATAAACACGATGTACTATAAAATTATGCCTTATAATTTATAATCTCTAATATGCTTCAATTGAAAGATTTAAACAAAAAAAAAAGTAAAAGAATTAATAATAATTTCAAAATAAAAAAACTTGAAGCTATCTTAGGAGCATACACAAAAACAAATATAAAAATATAATTGGAATATTTAAAAATGGTATACCAGTTAGGCAATAAATTCAGATCCAAAATAAGTTCGGTTAAATAAAGAAAGGCATAAAACATTAACCGAACTAAAACTGCTGTCAGCTGTCGTTACCGCCCCTGGATTAATTAAAAGTTATAACGGGGTTTCTGGAAAATTTACATTAGTTTACCATGCAAGGCGCCGTCCGAGTTGCCCAACAACTCGGACAGATGTCACCTGGGTACGGTCTTGATGTTTTGTTTACATTAAAGGGGAGAACATAAACAAACATAAATTTTAATTGCCCCCTTTTGATTTCGGTACCGCGAAAGGACGATGGAATTAAACAAACTTTCTACTGTTTATAATGGATTTTAAAAACTAACAAATTTAATTTAAAAAAGCACGGCCGGATTTAAATAATGTAATCACGATTGACGGTCGCGTCCGTTTAGCCAGAAGGGTAATTTTATCTCAAATAAAACCGTGAAAAAATATATTTTTTTTTTTAAACTTTTTTAGTTTGTGCCCTTTGTTTCGTGTGTGTGTTTGTTAATTATGCCGCGTTAAAATGTCACGATGATTTTTGATTATTGTGATTTTAAATAAATTGTCGATACGTAGACAATTTTATGAGAGGGCGTTTTTAATGAAAAAATACCACAGACACTTATGAGTTATGGGTTGTACAGTTTGCGTCAAAATAAATTGTCGAAACGTGAAGAGGTTTTTAAGACAAAATGGTTAAATATCGTAAGCGGACAATACATAAGTAATGTTAGTTAATGAAGGGAAGATTTCATCTTCAATTTTGTACAATTCTTTTTTAAAGTATAGGAAACTACATTACATTTAAAGGCCTGGAGTTAAATGTAGTTTTCAATAGAAGCAATTTTCCAGGACAGCTTTTTGTTATAGTAGTATAACAAGCTGTTTACTTCTAGATCCTTGGAAATATTATTTATCAACAAATTGAAGAGTAGAGGTTTAAATATAAAGTCCAGTGGTACACTTGAACGAGCTATTATTTTACTTACCAATTATTAGTACATTATTACTAACGCACCAATAGGTACATATTCCTCAAGAATAAATAAACTAAATACGGTGATATGAAACCACTATGTTCTATTTATCATAATTAAATGAAGTGCTTTTATGTTCCTGTTTGCCTTAAAGAAGGCCTAATTGAGGCCGAATATAGGCGTTAGCAATTAAAGATAAAATTTAAAAGTTTGGATTTTTTTTGACCATTTATCCAACTACACCTTCAAAAATTAAAAAAAATTGACTGGGTCATTAAAACAACACACAAAATAAAATTAGTAAAGTATTAAAGCTTCTAAGGTTTTTTTACTTAAAAGGGTTTTTTAATCTTAACAAGTTTTTTAATCCTTAGAATGTATTGAAAATATGTTTTCTGATTTTACCCTTTGATTATTATTCCGAAGTTGTTTGACCTAACCCTAAACTATATTGCAAAACAGTATTTCCAGCTACATTGATAATATGTTAGTTAATTTTAAACACCCACATTCTGTGTTGATTTGATATTGGCCCTGGAGACTATTTTGCATGAGCGATAGACATATCGTGGCTTTATACAATCCGTAATAATGTTACCAATTATGGGATTTGCCAAGAAATATTTTATAAGCATAAAATAATTTGTTGTTATCTAATTCCTTCAATAGCTACTTAATGGGAGAAACCTAAAATGATCGCGTATCTAGCCAATAGTTAAAGAAACACGTAATGCTGCTTTGGATTTTTAAATAAAGTTTTATATTATCCGCTCTGTCAAAAATCAAGAAAAATCAGTTTAATTTACCCTTTAGCATTAAAAATAAAGGCCTAGAAACAAATAATAAGTGATAATGAAAGAAGGAGTATCTATAAAATTATAAATTATAAAAGAAATACTTCTACATACTTTAGCAGCCTTAAGCTTAATCCCTTTTGTGATTCAATTATAATTATATTATATAATTATATAATAAAAGAATTGCGATGTAAAGATTTTTTCAACTTAAGTCTAAAATTAAATAATCCTTTTATATTTTTTAGTATTGGTCCATTTATATATTCCATATTGGTAAAGTATTTTTATTGCTATTTACACAATTTATATCCAGCAATTTTATTTAGAATTTATTAAGTTTCATAATATTTTTGCAGGATGTCAATATGGGTATAGAAGAAAATAGTGAAATTTTCGAAATTTAGGCAGAGTTCTAGTAAATAATTTTTGGTGTGTATTGACTGATATATCCTCAACATTTGACTAAGTCATTCGGAAAAAATTATCTCAAAGACCCTTTATTGGTATCTAAAAAGGCCGCTAATCTTTACTCTTGGCATACCCTAGAAATTTAATTAATGTTTTATTTATGATTAAGGTTAATAATTTGTATATTTTTGTGAACTTTGTAATATGTGTAATAAGCATTATTTATATAACTGAAGTATATGATAGTGTATTAAAAAATATTTGAATTTATAGTAGGTAAACCTATTTAAGAGATGAATAAAATTATTACATATATCGTACGACTGGATAATAAATATGATTTAAAAATACACTGAGAAAGAGAGTAGGTATTATTAAATATATCAAAATTAGAATTCATCAAAATATTGAATATTAAATTTGTGACATTGGTTTGTGACTCGTTATAAATATGTTTTAATATTGCTATTATTTTTTTAATTTAGTTTTATATAGATGTTTTCTCTTAAGGTATTTATAAAAATATAAATTTCCTAAAACAAATGAGATAATTATTATATTCACCATAAATAAAAAGGTCATTACCGCCAGTTTTGTTATAATTGAATTTAAATATTCGGTATCTTTCTAAACCTCAAAAATAAAAACAGATATATTCTTTAAAAAAAAATAATTTGGATTTAGACATTTAGTGATACAGTGTATCAGCCTTATTCAATTAATCAAGCGAGATATCGAGAGAGTAGTGAACATCATCACGGCGTTGTCCATTGGCACAACTTTAGATTAATAGTTTTAATAGCCTTCCATGTGGCTGACAATAATAATTCCAAAGTTTGGTCGGGCTCTATGAAAGTGTAATCGATAGTATCATTAAGTGAACGTCCGGGTTTTAAGGGTCTATCGGATCGAATACGACGGATATATCTGCAAAGTTTGATGGGGTAACGATAATCATTTTGGTCTGCTACTGTTAATTGCCGCTCTAAGTAGCATTGTTTACTCGCTAATTTACATTTGATTTATCTATCTATTTCTATTGAAATACATTCTACAATATTATTGAGTAAATAATGCGTTTATTTAACAATTGCAAACATTTAAGAGATAATAGATAATCTTCCGAAAACTCTTTTGAAAAATACATTATGCCGAAAGAATCAATATAATTATTAATAAAATCATACACCATCATCAAACACCTCATAGGGACATAAAAACCATAATTTTTATTTTGCAATAATATTTATGGAATAAAAAAGTTCAGGCTAAGAATCATAACTATTATCAGGAAATTGCCTTCTTTCCTTATAACGATAAAACATCCCTTCATTTTAATACTATAATCGATCTTATAGATATCCTGATGTCTTATAATTCACACAGAGTATCATATGAATGTTGACGACTGTACCTTAAAGACATCTATATAGCCTTTAATATATTTAGTATATTTGTATAGCTTTCCGTCATTCACAAATTGCATTACTATTGCAACAGCATTATTTTTAACTTTCTGTTGTTTACTATGTTAACAATGTGACGTTATAAAAAAGATGAATAGTATAGCACCACAATGACATCTTTATGGAACGCCTGAACTTACAGTTGCCTATTTTCTCTGAAATAAACTTTATCACACAAATACACTGAATACGGCCTGATACGAGCTTCATGTTCAATCAAGTCTACTTATAACAATCTTATTCTCAAGCCTACTTATGGTAGAACAAATTTTGATTTATTGTATCGAACGCATTCGAGCAGTCGGTATGGATGTTCTCAATCAAATCCTTTCTCTCAAAGACAAATGATATTGTTGAAAATCAAGCAAGTTTATGATCGCTGATCTATCCTGCATAAGCATATACCTATTCGAGTTTCCTGTACTTCCAGACAAATTGGCTATAAATCAATTTATCTCAAAGTTTGGCTGCACTTAATTTAACAAAGATCTAAAAAGAGCTGTCAAAAATTAAACTTCCATATATGAGTAATAAACAATTTTATAAATGGCCTTGTTTTTGATTTTCATATTCGAAACTAAAATTCATTATTTTTATGCATAATCTAATAGAACGGGAGGTTTGTTTTATTATTTTATCGTTTTTGTTAATATTTTCATGTTTTTGGTTTATTTGGCAGTTTTGTAAATTTATTAATATTTTGTTTGAGCACATTAAATTAATTAGTGAAGTTAAATTCTAAGCATCAACTAAATGGCCGAGCTTAATTAACAACCTTTTGATATTTGATTTCAATAGCCTGTATTAATTATTTACTTTACGTAGAGATATCGAAATACACTATTTAATTTTTAATATATATTTAAATTATGTTTGTGATTTTTTGTTTTCGAAAAATCCAGTTTTTATTGCAAAATTGAATATTTGACGACAAAAGTTTGATAAAAAATTTTATTATTGAAATTTTGCAAATACTGGCAAATAGGCCTGAATCTTAGTCATTATTATTAAATAAGTTATATATTATAAAATAATACGAATAAAATCATTGATCACAGAAATATATTATTAAAAAAAAATATTTACCTTATTAATGATTTTATTTAATTACTTTAAAAGACTTTTTATATAGAAAAGTATTTTTCTTCTCGTTATAGCCTCATGGCCGGTTAAAAAAGGATTTCACCATATCGTATTCATATTAATTGTAATCGGATGATATAAAGTTTATCGATGATTTAATTAATTTGATCACTATTGCTTAGTAATTTGTTAAACGTGATAAATATCTATAATGATATATCTAAAGACCAGTGATTCGATATTATCTAAAATAAAATTATTTTCCTTTAGACCTGAACTTTATAAAATGTCTAGTATAATAGGAGCTTAAAAAAAGTATTGATATATTTTGGCTAAATAACATAGAATTTATATAAATATTGGAAATAAATAGAGAAAATGACTAATCTTAGTAATGATTTATTAATTTTTCCTAATCATTTTACTATAACAAAGACAAAATAAATTTTATCATAAATCACAGCAAATTTTTTTTCACGCTCATAAAATATTTATTTATCTCGTAATATAATAGATTCTATAATCTGAACTAAAATTAAATAGATTATATTCTTATCCCAGTAAAATTATTTATCTCAGTAGTAATTTGAAGGATTTCACCACTCAGAAAAGACACAAGTGACTTTTCTTTTTTAATCATAAAACTGATAAAATATATTAAGTTTTTCAGTGATATAGTAACAGGTAAAGAAATTTTCTAGTTAGTCAAATTTAAAAGAAAAAAATGGTTTATCAGTGTACACTATAAACTACACTATAATGGTTTATCAATAACACTTTAAAATATTTTACACATGGAATTTAATTAATAATAAATTAATAATTTATTATGAATAATATCCTTGTTGTTTTGCACATATATATGCCCGACAAATGTTTTTCTTTGGTGCCAAAATACCCGTGCATTTACTTGCAATGCAAACTCGTAGGCAAAACATTAAGTTAAAAAGACGACACTGATGTACTAGTTGCTTGATTTTTTAATTAAATTTTGCCTTAGCTATCCCTCAACTTGGATCAGACTGTATTTAGTAGAGGAGCAAGTAGGAGCAGAAACGCTATCGCTCTCTTTTTAATTTGATTTCCGCACTCATCACTTTTATTGGCCAGGCGTATACAACTGACCTTTTTGGTTTATTCTATAGTCATCGTAGTAGTAGGCTCTAGCAGATAAATGTAAAGTGATTATATTGATAATATTAATAGAGTCCTGTCAAATGTCAAATTTTTCTAGATTCTAAAACTTGCACATGTGATGGCTTCTAACATATTTTTATGTGTGAAAATGTTCTTCTTCTTATCAGGCCCTCTCCTCACGAAGGTTGGCGATCCCAAAATTGTCCTGGATACATCAACTTTAAAAATATTAGTTAAAGTATACCCGAACCATCTTCTAATATTCTTCAGCCAAAAGTTCTAACGTCTTCCAAAAGACTACTTTCTTAAATTTTTCCGTCAAATATCAGCCTCAACAATTCGTATTTTTCGCCTCTCATGAGAGTGCTACATATCTTGTTTTTCTTTCTTTAATAATGTTTAATAACTATTTTGCCTCTTTGCTTCTAACTCGGTAAATCTAGGAGTTACGAAGCATGTAATACACAATATGCGATACACAAAAGCCTTACATTAAAAGCCTTAATCCCCGTCGAGAGTACAGCCTTTACTTATCTAGCCATGATATAGCTGAGGTCAAAGCTTAAATCAAAACTTGTGAATAACTGCTTCATTCCTCCATTATAGAACATATCTTCCGCTTTGAGTCGCAATTTGATTATGGTGCCATTGATCCAAAGCCTGTCGGTGATATTATGAACCTGCGAGAAAGCGATTAATTTGGTCTTGGATGAATCGTTCACTGTGTTGTTCAATCTGGTCCATCATTGTTTAAAATCTGATGTGAATAAGTATATGCGAATAATCTGAAGTGGTAATGTGGACTCCATTTATTTTAATATTTTTCTTTAGAGCCTCTTGGAAATGGCTTTCGAGTAAATGTTAAACAGAAGCGAATACACAATGCTTTCGAAGTCTCTCTGTGTAGTCTCACTTCCGTAGTTTGTAGAGCGGTGGGTTTTGCGTGGGTAAAGTTGGATGTAGAACTTATTATTGCATCATCTTTCACCACGTTCAGTTCAGTTTTAAAATGGCAACCGAAGAAAGTGGACGTGCGCGTTTAGCATAGCGTTTTTATGAAGTTTTTAACGAGTTGGTGTCTACGAAAAGTGCAAATAGTTTTTATTTTAATAATGAACAATACCAAGAAATTTTAGAATCAGTCAAGTTGGCAAAAAACTCTAAAACTAAGACTACGCTACAACATCGGCGGTTAAAGAGGTTTGACATATGTTCTGTTAGAGGCGTTGAAAAGCTTATTGCTCGTGTATCGTCAGGTGAATCTAGCATTAAATATTACCTTACAAACGACGAAATGTTTGACATTTTGCATGATGCACATTTAGCTATAGGACATGGCGGTAAGCACCGTATGGAAAGCGAATGTAAAAAAAAAGTACAAGAATATAAGATGTTATTAAGTTATATCTGCGCTTGTGTGAAGGGTACCAAAAGAAACTGAAATCTGCCAAAAAAGGACTTGTGGTTAAACCAATGGTTTTTTCGGAGATGAACATGGATCTAATTGACATGCAATCCCATCCGGATAGAGAATACAAATTTATTATGGTGTATCAGGACCACTAAACTAAGTTTGTTCAAATACGTCCATTAACGTCGAAAGGAGCTGAGGAAGTAGCTAAGAGCCTGGTAGACATATTTTGTATTTTCGGCGCCCCATCTATACTACAATCGGACAACGGCCGGGAGTTCGCCAACCATGTCATTGAAGAGTTATGTACGATGTGGAGTGGCCTTAAAATAGTCCATGGGAAACCACGTCACAATCAGTCACAAGGCAGCGTGGAAAGAGCAAATCAAGATATACAGAACATGCTTATGACGTGGATGGACGATGAAAACTGCACGCGATGGTCAGAAGGTCTAAGATTTGTTCAGTTAATGAAAAATAGGGCATACCATGATTGGATAAAACAAGCTCCTTATTCCGCCATGTTTGGGTATGATATTAAAGTCGACCTATCCACATGCGCTTTTTCAAAAGAAGCTATTGAAAATCTACGAACCGAAGAAGAGCTCGAGAAAGTGGTAAGGGAATTTCGTTTAAGTGAACAGCCTCAACAAGAAATAAATATAAACCAGTCTATGGATAGTGACCCAGAACCAGACAATTTGCAAGAAGATATTACTGAAGGTGGCAATATGGAAAATGGCAACAAAAATTATCGAGAAAACGCTAGTAATACAGAAACTTCAGAAAATCAGAGCAAGTGTGTAGAGTGTTACAATTTAAATACATCAGGGAATATAAGGTGTGAACTTTGCTTGTACCAAAGGAATATACAATCAAGCAGACCAGACGCAAAAAGAAATTTAGGGAATCAAGCAAAGAAGATGAAAGCTTTATCTAATCTAAGAGAGTAAAAATTCCAGTCTTTGATCGAGGAAGGGGTGATTTTAGAAACATTCTCATGACAGTTATCGAGAAAACTGACGACGATTTATATAAGCTAGCGAACAAGAGAGGAACTATCGAAGAAATGTTTTCCAGGAACCAATTTTCTGTGTGCAGTGAGAAGCTTATTGAGATGGAAAGTGTATCACCGGAAAAGAAAAATTTAGGGCAACGTGCAAACGAACGGTCACTTTTAGGAGGTCAAGGTTATAAACGATGCAACTGTAAAACTAAATGCATGACCAATAAATGTAAATGTAAAGCTATTAGAAATCTTTGTAACTTGAAATGTCACAGCAGCTTGTCTTGTTTGAACAAATAGATTATATTATCTTTTAGTTTGTTAGGATACAGTTTTAGTGTAATCTTTGATTTGTAAAATCTGTTTTTTTAATTAAATAAATTTTT
The DNA here is from genome assembly GCF_022605725.1 of Anthonomus grandis grandis. Classification (NCBI taxonomy): domain Eukaryota; kingdom Metazoa; phylum Arthropoda; class Insecta; order Coleoptera; family Curculionidae; genus Anthonomus; species Anthonomus grandis. The sequence continues at coordinate 13,374,645 of NC_065558.1, forward strand.
CCAAATATTTATGACGTTATTTTTTAACATTAACCACGCCAAGGCGGATAGAACGCGGTTTACCCGGGTAAAGCCCAAAACGTGTAAAATTTTATTAATATTTTGGACTTTATCCATGTTTTCTGGGTATTGTGCAGTTTATCCGGGTAAACCTAAGTTTAACCGTTATTCTAACTTTACCCGTAACATATACATATATGCTCAAGCCTTAGAACATTGAAAAGCTAGAATTGGTAAACAATAACTTCGTTTGATTGAAACATGTGCAAGGGGGGTGTTTAATTTAACTTTAAATGTTAACTTCTTTGTAGAGCATTTTATCATATTTCATGAAAAAAAAATGCTTCATATGTAATTAAAGAGGAATAGTATAGTCTTGCGTCTATCAAAATAAGTGAAAAATTCTTATAATATAATAAATTGTGTTTTTTTTTGCCATTTCTACATAAGCATTTGACATCATTGCATTAGAGATGTTGTAAACAAACATACTATCCATAGTTCCAGGGCAATGCTAATTCTAGCCTTTCAATGTTGTAGGGCTCAGCCCCTTACAGCTCTGTATTAGCACGTTAACATTGTTTTGTTCGAGGAGGTTAAGACTATCGACATCTAAAATAACTATCAAAAAAAAAATCTCTGAAATGATACACATAAAAAAACATCAAAACAATATGAATAAATTAACAAGATATTGACAACTTAAGCCTATTTTACTCAAATTTTACTCATATATCTCATACAAAAATATATTACTTATAATTAAATATTTATAACGATAATTTAAAGCAAGTTAAAAAAAACTCAAAAAACACTAAAAATTCAAACCCACAGGCTAAATAATATTCATTATTTTTTTGTTGCTTACACACCAGCACTTTAATATTCTTAAAAACGAATAAACCAAATAAAATCATCAAAAAAATAGAGCTTAGTTCCATTTTTTATAATCAATAATGAAAAACTTTGATTTTTCTGTTGTAACTATAATGTTATCTGAATATTTCCAATGAATTTTAAATGATAATTAATATACTCAAATTTTATTGTTGACTTTTATCTCTTTGTGTAAAAGATGTATTTAAGCAAATTTAAAATATTTTTTTTTTAATTTTGTAGTGCCCTGAAAAAGGCCTAATATAAGCTTAAACGTTGGGATTAAAAAAAAAATGTAAAGAGCTTGAATTTTAAATAACTACTTATACAGTTTACCTCTTTAAAAGTTAACAAAATTAAACTGAGTCACTAAGGCAACACACAAAAAATATATCTCTTTTTTCATACTAAGCTCTTCGACTGTGCAACGTGTTTAAATCCGATTGAACCATTAACTAAATTCGTGCCTAATCCAATCCACTTTAATTTTTAAAACAACACTTAAAATATGTTGCTCGCATTTTGTCCATCATTAAATACCGTGACGAGATAATGATAGCTCAGCTCAAAAGTTCCCAGCTACATAAGCCTCGCGAGAGCTCTAATAAAAATATTCGGGAAAAAATAGCGCGTTGAATATTCATTGTTGCCCTTTTTACTTCTTCCGCTCATCTCTCGACGCGCCTTTTGTCACGAGAATAAATGCATAATCGGACCTGGTAAGCGGACAGCGAAAGAAATAGAATAAATACCGTTGTCTCTGGCGACAAATTGCATATTTTGTTATGCCGTAGGGCTTTGGGCAGCCCCGTAAAATAAAAATAAATATGCCTACATTTTAGGGAATTAGCGAGAATTTTTTTAAAATGATAAACCCTGTCCGGACATAACCGGGTGAAAAGTTAAAACTTATAACGAGTGAATTGCGAAGGGAAAAACTCGCTTTTCATTCTTTTGTGCAGTTTCCAATTCGCTTATTTTTATCCCCGATACCGATTCCGAAGAAAATTAAATTTTGTTTAGGAACGCAAACTATTTTCCTTTTGCATTGTATTTTTATGCTATTGTATTGCATTATCCTGTTTCCACTTCTCGAAAGGATCGGTAGGGAAGTTAAGTAGTTTCCTACTTCATATTTTCGATTAAATTAGGCAATCGTTCGCAAAATTTGACGAGATATTGCACAAAATTATTTACGTGACAAAATTCAAGATTGTCTCATTTTGTAGAGAAATCGAGGTAATATTTTCCAATGTCGGCCCTAGTTACGTTCATAAGGATAAAAGGGTTTTAAGGGACGGCCTTTATAGTTTAGGGTAATAAAATTGTTATGCCTTAATATAGCTAATTAGGTTATTTAAGTCGTTAAATTAATGGCTGCATAACTTGAGAGATTTCGAACCTCATTTTAATGATTTAAGGAGTCCACATAATTTATTAGACTTTCTTACTAATTTGAACATAATTAAATATTTAATGAGTTTTTTCTTTTAAAAGAAGTTTTATAAGTTTGACCTAAGCTATACCAATAATTAAAATGTCTGTATAATTTATATTTTATTGTATTTCTTATAATTTATTTATATTTTTGTAACAAGTTTTGAATTTCCTTTAAGAAAGTACTCAGCTGCAGAGAAATTTTTGTTGATTTTATTGAACAAAAAATAAAAAATAAAGAAGTTTAAACGGGATATTAAAGATTATTTTTTATAAAATTAAATTTAAAATTTTTTAAACCAAAATATATAAACAATTAATAAGTTTGTATGTCTTAATGAATAAGGGGTGAAAGGTGGTATTTTCTGACAAGTGTAAGGTTTGCAATTCAAGCAAATAGCAAACTACCCAGTACCCAACTTTTCGATAAACGAGAAAACAGATTTTGTTAACATTTTATTTTGCTACCCTAGAGGGAAACGTAATTTTCAATGTAAGCTAATTTTTATGTAACTGAGTACGAACTAGCATTTTTTGGCAAGTTAAAAGACAACAAAAGCTAAATTTTTCATGGGGATATTTTACAAAAATGTTCATGTTTAATATTGTTATGCCACTGTGTAATATTATACTTTTATGTTTAATTATTTGTTTCTTTTAATTTTTTTTAAACCTAAAAATAATATACAAGGTTTTTTAGAAAATGACGGTAGTCCTTAGAAAATTAAATATTTAAATGATTTTAAAAAAGAAAACTTTAAATAAATCTATGTCCTAGACTTGTTTAAACCACAAGTTTTTACGCCATTTAGAAAGCATTCTTTTTTTTTTAATATTTAAAACTATCTAGATACTATAGAAATAAAATTTAGCACCTACATTTTGGATATCAATAGCAATTTTGCTAAAATTAGATTTAATTACTAAAGTCCTTAACAGATTAATACTGGATATTTAAAAAAATATATAATCTACGCAATTACTTTTTCTAAAAAATTCCAAAAATATGATAATTTTAAAACTAAAAAGTATTTTTAAAATTCCTGTTAATTTTATAGCAAATTTGATTTTTTTTACTTTTTTACAAAATTATTCATTTATATAATAATACGCAAATTATTTATTTATATTGATACTACTCTGGATTTTTATTTCACATATTTTTTTTTAATACACTTTTATATACCTGGTTTCTGAGTTACTTTAATTTTAAAAAAAAATTAAATTTAACAAAATCAAACAAAGCGCAGTGGCGTAAATAATATTTTTTAAGAAATATCTAATACACATATATAAACCTAAGTAATCAAAATTATAGAAAAATCGTTTACATATTTTCTCCAATGAATAAAATTTTACACTTTACTTATACCTATTCTAAATGTATTTTGTTAAATTTATACTAATAATTGTCTTATGGCTAAAACCTTTTGGTGTGACGCTTGAATTACGAGACAGCTTGCAGAGAAATTTTTTTAAATTTTATTAAACAAAAATTATACATTAAAAAAAGTTAAACGAGATATTAAAAATTATTTTGTAAAAAATTAAATTTTATTTTTTTTTAAGTCAAAATATATAAACAATTAATATGTTTAATGACTAAGGGGCGAAAGGCGGTATTTTCTGACGAGAGCAAAGTTTGCAACCCAAACAAATTTTGCAAACAACCAAAACATTTTTTTTTGTAGAAAAAAAAAATAACGCAGAAAAACAAAAATCATGAACTAATATTGAAATTAAAAATCCTTAAAGATTTATGTTAATAATATGTGGTAATACCAGCCCTATATAAGATACAAGAAATTATTAGGAGCCTATTAACCTTAGGTATAAAGTAACATAATTTTTTCATGTCAAAAACACATTAGAAAAAAAATAATAAAAAAAGAGCATCGAAAACCCTTAAGTTATGCATTTTTAATAATAATTATGTAAGCCAAAGGGTCTGTTATGCTCATTTTAAAGTAAACTTTTCGATAAACAAGAAAGGACGAAAACAGATTTTGTTAACATTTAATTTTGCTATCCTAGAGGCAAAAGTAACTTTCGATATTGAAAGCTGCTTTTATGTACCAGTATAAGAACTAGTATTTTTTCGCAGATTAAGAGATAAAAAAAGCTAAATTTTCAATGTGGATATTTTAGAAAAATGCTTATGTTTAATATTGTTATGCCACTGTGTAATGTTATACTTTTATGTTTAACTATTTGCTTCTGTTTAATTTTTTTTAACTTAAAAATCATATACAAGTTTTTCTCAGGAAATAACGGTAGTCCTTTAGGAATTGAATATTTAAATGATTTTTAGAAAGAGAAGCTTAAAAAAATATATGTCCTAGACTTGTTTTAACCACAAGTTTACACACTATTTCGAAAGCATTATTTTTTTTAATATTGGTAAGATAGTTTACATATTATAAAAATTAAATTTTTGCACATACCCTTTAGATATCAATAGCAATTTTGTTGAAATTAGATTAATTAGTAGAGTCCTTAACAAATTAATACTGGATATCTAAAATGTATAATCTATGCAATTGCTTTTTCTAAAAAATTGCAAAAAATATCACAATTTTAAAAATAAAAGCTATTTGGAAATTTTCTGTTAATTTTTTAGCAAATTTGATTTTTTTACTTTTTTACCGCAAATGATTTATTTATATTTATACTACTTTGAATCTTTTATTGACATATGTTTTTAAATACACTCTTGCATACCTGGTTTCTAAGTTACTCTAATTTAAAAAAAATTAAATTTAACAAAATTAAACAAAACGCAGTGGCGTAAATAATATTTTCTAAGAAATATCTAATACACATTCTGTAGCCACCTAACTAATTAAAATTATAGAAAAATCTTTTACATATTTTCTCCGATAAATAAAATGTTACACTTTATTTATATATACTCTATACGCATTTTGCTAAAGGAACATATTTGCTAAAATAATTGCCGAAACGAAAAAAAATGCCTCTAATATATAAAGTCTGTTTCTTTAATATATTTTGTATTTTACCGCTGTTTGATGTGAAACGAATATAGTACTTAACGTATATGGAAAGGTGTTTTAGATGTTGTCGCGAAGGTCACTTGCTAAAGAATAGTAAGAAGAATAAGTGTGTGCTAAATGTTGTAAAAGTCATAATTTTAATGACTGTAATGTGAATACTGTTAAGTATGTAAATTGTTTATTGCCTGGTCTTACTTTCAATGTTAAAAAAAGTGTTAGTAGGTGTGAATCTTACAAGAGAATTTCAGATATACAAATAAGGAAGTACATCAAGTGGCAATTAGATTTAAATATTTTTCTTAATATTAGTATTATATATTTGAATTCCTTGGGTTCTAATATAATTAATGATTGGCAACACAAGATTTTACTTTCATGTAAGACTCATGTAACACCTAATAGTAAATTATGCAAGCTACACATTGATGGGTATAAGTTGGAATAATCTACTAGTAACAACAGTAAATCAGAAACAGTTATGACATTCATAAGAAGTAATATAAGATATCAGCTTAATAACTTGCACATTAATAGTTTGTCTATGTTCGTATATGGTGTAAAATATTTTAATGTGCATAAAAACACATTTTACGGTAACAATACCAGTAAAATAATTTACATAAAGGGATTTACAAAAGTTGTTAAAACGCCTGCCAGAATAGTTTCTAAAACTACGACGTTAATCAATTTTATTATAACTAATGACGAGCATCTTACACATAAGGTATATCTTACGCCTAAAATAACAACAAATTGTCGATATAAAAAAATATTATAGACATTTATTTAAAAAATTTTAACTGAAAGCAATAACAATAATAAGAATATATCTAACGTGAATTTATTGACTGATTGATTTATTACAGATATTAAAAATATTTTAGATCGAATATGCTTCGGAATTATTCGGAAAATATATCCCAAGTAACAAATATAATTCATATTAACAGAGCCTCTGAACAGAATTGTAATTTTTTTAATATTGAAAAAATTACACGGATTAAAATTAAAGAGAAAGTGAGAGTGGCATATTCATACAAGTTTTCTGTGATATATCTTGCGCTATTAGTGATCATCTGTTGGATATTATTAATATGTCTGTGAGTAATGGTTTTAGAGTCTTGTAAAGTCTCTACTATTATTCCTGTACCTAAAGCTCTTTACACAAAAGGTACAACGAATTCCGACTCATTAACACTGTTTTCATTTATGAGAAGCTCCTTAAAATTTGTGTTAAAAAGCAACTTCATAAATTTTGTAAGGAAAGTTCAATATTAGTCTCTAATTAGTCAGGTTTTAGTGAAAATCTGTAGTCTTATTTGTTTAGAAGAGTCCAACGTATTAAGTTTATGAATCATATATCTAAAGATTACAAAATGGGGAAGTATTTATCTCCAAGAAATTTTTTTTTCTTTGAGATATAGACTTCCCCATTTTGTAATCTTTATATAAACATTCTTCTACAGCATATGGACTTCTATTCAACTCATATATCTAACATTATTTGTATAATCTTGAATGTGCCGATACTGCAGGCAACAGTTTTGAGACTATTTCTATTTCTATTATATGTATATTAATGATTTGGTTAAAATATATAAAATTAATATATTCACGAATGACCGAACGATATACGTTATTGAGAATCTACATGAGTTCTTAATAAACATTTATAATAAACCATGAACTTATCAACTTGTTTAACTGGCTCTGTAATGTTTAAATACAAATTAATGAGTTACTGATTATATTGGGTATTACGTCACTTATAGCAAAAATCAATTTAGAAATTTTTATCTCACACGCTCAACAATTATTGAAAAGAAGAAGAAAATAGACTTATTCACGTATTTAAAAGAAATATGAACTTAAAAGGATGTTAGATTTTCTTCTTTTTATTTAATTTAATGTTATTTTAACATTTGTGTGAGTGTAGCTTTTTATCCCTACACTAATTGTGTTGCTGTAATTTAATTTATAGAGTTTTATTTATTATATGGTTTTAGTTTTACATATATAGTTCAATTCTTTTAAAAACTGTTACATAAGTTTAAATTAAGTTATTTTTTCATTTAAGCGACTTTTATACTATGCATCTATATGTAGCACTGATTCTAAATAAATACTTAATTAATATTATTATTTTTGTAAAATGTTTTAAATTTTCCTTAATAAATTGCTAAGTTAATAATAAGAGAAGTTAAATGAGTATTAGAAGTAAAAAGACATGAAAGAGTTTTCTTAAATAAAAGCTTAAATAATAATCCTTAAGAGGATTTAAATTTAGCTAAATATACATCTTCTTAAGGATTAATATATTAACTTGAAACACTTTGTGGATTAAGCGGAAGCAAAATGTAATTTTATCCTATGGATAAAATATTACGCTTTGCTTATACATATTCATAAAAAATTTGTTACGTTTATAGTTTTTAAAAAATATTTTTCCTAAAAGAATAAATTTAATCAAATAATTTCCTAAACAAAAATCTCTCTTTTTTAGCACATTTGTATTAAATCACGCCCCTAATATATAAGCGCAATTTCCTTAATATTTTTTGTTTTTTAGTAGGTTGTCTATAACACTTAAATTTAATTTGTTTTACATTGCAAGAACCATAATAGAAATGACTAGAACTCCTTTAAATAAATCTTATAATAATTCTCTTCGATGGTTTTAAAAAATTACGTCCTTGAACACCACTAAAGAAAAATTAAAATAAGACACCTTAAATATAAATTAAAAAAAGACAATTTATTATCTAATATAAACTCTTGAAAATCAGTGAACAAAACCTTACATTAATATGCAAATATAACAAGACGATTAACAAGAACATCCATTGTTTGCTCTCAAGTATATATATACTAAACCAAGTAGAAACCTATTATAAACCTATATAGTTATGTACTGAAAATAGTTATATGCGGAAAATAGTTCAAACGATAACAACTATGTATTATACCGAGTTTCGTTGTTCCTTAACGAACTTACTTGGTATAGGAAAACTTTTAATTACAAGCTGACGAATGTAAACTTTTAAGGAGCCAAATACTACTTCCGGTGGGTTTAAAGTTTCTTGTTTTTTTTTTTTTAAATCTTGGCACTTTCCATGTTTATTCAGGTGAAACTCCATTTCGGTATAATTGTCTGAATAAATAGGTTTATGCAAAGTCGGTCGCGAATGTACAATATAGTGGTATTTTTCTTTGCGATTTGCATTTAGCGATCTAGGTTAAGTATATATTGAAAGGAAAAAGTTTTTATTAGTTACCTTTTTTAAATTGGATAAATTGACATATTTAATAAATCTTTAAAGAGTTTTTATACATTAATTTAAGGTTTATTTTAGATTTTTTGCATAAACTTAATAAACATAACTCTTATTTCCTTTTAATCCATTAAGTAAAATTGAGTTATATCCCACAGATTGATGAAGTAGACTTTTTGGAAAATACAGAAGAATTTATGTTTAATATAATTTAGTTATTTTAATATAATTTTTTACAGATTTTATTTTTTAATAAAAAATTCTTCAATCCAAGTGCAGTTTCACAAAGCGTAAAAAATGAATAAGCTACATTAGTCATATAATTATCAGTTTTATAACGCACAAAGCTACACGCAAAAATATTCGCATATAAGCCAATATTTTTTTTTCAAATTCAATTAATATAGATTAAAATTAAAAAACCAATATGTATGCATAACTTTATTGGACGCGAATATAATTTAGTAGAAAAGTTATTTTTAAATGTTTCGCCTTTTATAGTTTAATAAGAGTATCAAAAATCTTTCTCTTCCCAAAATTATTAATATAATAGATATTGTTTAATAGAAAACTTTGTAAATTTTAAATTAGCTATATTTCAAAATATTTGTATATAAACAAACTATTTAAAAAAAAAATTAAATTATTATAGATAAAAATTATTTAAAAAACCAAAATGCATGCATAACTTTATTGGATCCAATTACGATTTTATTAAGAAAGTAATTTTTTAATGTTTAAAACATTACTTAAGAATAATGATAAATAAAAGTTTGTAGTAGACACGTAGTTTAAGATTGCTCTAAATGGTTTTTTGGTTTTCTAAAATGCAGAAGGCCTGATAAAAACGTCTTTATTTTTTCAGTAAATTGAAACATTTTGTTTTAAAACATTAGGTTTAAAAAATTTGTTGATTAATTATTAAAAAATATTAAAAGCTTTTGAAAAAAACAGTTATATTGAATATTATGTTATCAAAAATTAAGATAAATTGTACTAGATATGAGTTTCATTTTGTGGGGTTCTTTAAAAGGCCTTGTAAAATTTTCTGGTATTTTTAAGTACAGTGAGTGTAATTACTCTCTTTCTTTTGTTTAAAAAACAAATATAAAAGACTGTGTGTTGTAGAATTTAAAGTAGTTAAAAATACAATTTCCTTGTTGTGTACTGAAAATTCTGAAAATTCACAAATAAACCTAGTGTGGGATTCAAATATTACGACCTTTTATAACTTATAAAGGATATTTCAATAAGAGATTTTTTATTTGCTTCTATATTTAGCTCAAATAGTCTTTCTTCTATAGCCTTAGAAAATAAGTTATTCGGTTTTTATTTTATTGGGGAATTCGTTATAATTTTAAGCGCTATAAAGTCAAACAATGTGTTTCCATTATTAAAAATTATTTTCAAAATGTGTGTTCGGTGCAAGACACCTATCGGCGAATTCATGATAAGTTTGGTCTACGCATTCGTCTTTCACAGTTAACCATTCACAAAATAGTGCTTAATTTCGAAGCTATTGAGTCTGTGTAAGATATCAAAATAAAAGTACGGGAACGTCCACCTGGTTCGGTTCAGAATATTCAACCTGTTTAGAAAGTGTGGCTCAAAATTCACCAATGTCTGTTGAAAGGCGTTCGCAAAATTTAGGTATAAGCGTAACTTCGACGTGGCAAATTTTGAAAATAATTCGGTCTACTTCTTTTCCAGATTCAATTTACAGAGAAGCTAAAACCTGCCTATTATAAACAACGCCGTACTTTGTGCAGTTAAAACATAGAGAGGAAAATAGAGGCAGCAATTCTTGCAATAAAATAATTTTTAAATACGAGGCTCATTTCCAGTTGAAGGGTTACGTAAATAAACAAAATGTAGGCATCTGGGGTAATGAAAATCCTAAGCAGATCCACGAAAAGCTTATTCATGCTCAACGTGTCATAGTTTGGTGCGATTTTTGGGTTGGGGGTATCATTGGACCAAATTTTTTTGGAAATAAAGATGATCAAGCTGTACATAGTAAACGAAGAGTGATGCCAAACGATGATTGATGGCTTTTTATGGAATTAAATAAGGTACTTGAGTTTAAAAAAGATGTGGTTCTAACAAGATGGTGCAACACGTCATATAGCACGAGACATATTGAACTTATTGCGTACATGGTTTGTAGGGAGAATTACCTCAAGGAAAGGAGACGTAAATTCAAAATCACCATTAAAATCATGCAATTTGACGCCTTTTTATTATGTTTTGTGGGGCTGCATAGTAAGCAAACCTTACAAAAATATTTCCAGAAATGTATTTAGAAGTAAAAGGAAATTTCGATAGAAGAATTGTGTGCTGCCGGAGAAATCATAGTGGCCATTTTGCAGATATTGTATTTCACATAAATTTGTACACTGTCTAGCTTGACACTACTTTAAGTACCATGCAGGTGTTTTAAAAGAAATATTTTATTCGTTATGAACATCTGAAACCTCTTACTGGAACACCCTTTATTAGTAAATTTTTTGATATATGCAGTAGAACTTATAAAAAAAAATATTTGTATACATTAGAATAAGTATATTCTTAACAGACCTTTCAAACTATGTATTAATTTAAGTAACTCCTAAATTTGTTGTAATTCTAGTAAGGGAGAGGTTAAAGTTAGTTCAAAAATTAAATAAAACATTCATGTTTTAAAAAGCGTAAAAAATTAATACAATTTAATGTTGGCACAATTGTAAGTTTTATAAAGCATATTTCCACTTTAAAATATTTGTATATAATACCACATTTTTTTTTTGAAATTTAATTATTATAGATCAAAATTATTTTAAAAAACCAAGATGTATAATATCCAGCAAAAGTGAAAAAATACCTTATTTATAAAATAAAAAGCCAACCTGGTTGACTATTGCCCACAAATAAATCCTCAAATTTCTTATTTAAATTCTTGCTACAAAAAAGTATTTGCTTATCCTTATTTTATAAGGAGCCAAAGTAGGAAAACATTTATGAAATTGTAGTATTTATTGACTTATTAAATGCAACAGACAATAATGTCTGGTTAAATAAAGCATAGCCTATAAATATACCCTGAGATATTACTTTGACGTTATGTGTAAAACAGTTGACAGTATTAAAATATCAATCATGTATTACAGAAGCAATAATTATCTAATAGTTAGGATTAAATTTGTCGGTCAAAACTATAAAGTTGTCGCGCATCAGCAGGTGGTAAGTAAGTCCATCTAAAACCGTTAGGCCTAGAAAAATAACACCTAGAGTTGACCAGAAGATTAAAGCATAAGCTCTTGGAAATCCATTCAAGATAGCAGTAGACATAAAATCCCAACTAGACGAAATAGAAAACGCGTAGAAGACTGTGGTTTATTGGCAGAAAACCATCCAAGAAACCTTTCATTTAAAAGAAGAATCGAACCGGCTGACTTCAATTTTCATACGAACATTTGAATTGGTCGGAAACAAGATGGAATACAGTTATTTTCCAATAAAAGTAAATTTGATTTATTTTCTTCGGATAGTATTTTATGAGTCAGGCGACCTAGAAGTAAAAGATTTGATCCAAGGTATACTTTGGGCACTGTTAAGTTTGAGGTTGCTTCTCTAGTATTGCGTGTTAAAATTGATAGGATTATAAATCGGTATAAGTATCAAAAAATATTAAGTGATACTATTTTGCGATATGCAGAGGAAAACATTGTCATTGCAATGGCGATTTTAACACGATAGTAGTACGACTAAAATCATTAAAAAAACTTTAAGGATCAAAAAATGTTTGTTCCTAAGTGGCTAGTCCAGAGTTCTGACCTAAATCCCATAGAGAACGTATGGGATTTAGTTGATAAAAAAATGTATAGTAAACATTCCAAAAAATTTAAAATGGAACCGACTTGTTTAAACCAATTGTTACAGCCAAAGAGACCTTAAGGAATCAAATTAAATCTAATAAAGAGAAGATGCCTTGCAGTTATGAAAATACGGGATATGCAACTAAATTTAAGTTTTTAGTTATGAAATTTTTAAATTAAATTAAAGCATGGCTTAATAGCAAGTAGAATTATTTTTTATATGATTTATTTTTGTTGTCTACTTTGGTGTAGGCTTAAAGGATTTTCTTTACTTTTGCTCAGTACTGTATGCATAATTTTATTGGACCCGATTACGATTTCATTGAATAAGCAATTTTTTAGTACCTGAAGGGTTTAGTTTAGAAGAATATCAAATGAAAATTGTTGTAGCATAGACGTAGTTTGAGATTGCTCTAAACTAGTTGCATTGTTAGTTTAGACATACACAATAATTAGTTATTCTTCTTATTGTAATCTTTAGATTTATGTGTTTGCATTTTATATTTATTGACTTGTGTGATAGTACTTGGGTTGTTAATACTAATAGAAAAATAATAAATTATATTAAAACAATAAATTGTCTTAGAAGTTTAAAGAATTTGCCGATCAAAAATGAGAAACAATAAAAGCCTTTGAAAAGGTATTTATTTTGATTAATATATTGACAAAATGTAAGCAATAAATAGTACTTAAAATTAGTTATATTTTTTGGAGTACTTAAGAAGGTTAAGAAAGTGTTTTGGCATTTTTACGTAAAAATGAGTTAAACCTTTCTGTTTAAAAAATAAATATAAAGACATTATGTTAGAAAATATTGTATAATTGAAATTGTTTAAAGAAGACGTATTTAAAATTACAATTTTTTGACAACGTTTGTACTGAAAGTTTAAAAAATTAAAAGGTAAACCCAATAAGGGATTCGAATAGTATGGATCTTTTATCATTTTTTATAATGAATTTGTCAATGTTTTCATTAAATTAAATTAAATATTTTTTTTTATATTAGAGAGTATATTAGATTATATTAGAGAGTATATTATTTTTACTTTTAAAACTTTTTAAACTGCGTGAATTTAAGTACTCTCTTAAATATTTTGTTATTCTTATATTAAAAATATCAAAAGCTACTTCAAAAATTAAATAAATAAAATTTAGGTTTAAAAAAAAATTAACAACGTTCATCATTGGTATAATTTAAGTTTCAAAAAATATAAATATACTTATAGAAACTAATTTTTTTTCACATTCAATTATAGATATTCAATTATAGATCAACATTATTTAAAAAATTAGGATGTATGCATAACTTAATTGGAGCCGATTATCATTTTATTAAAAAAGATATTTCTTATTTATAAAAACATTTGGTTAAAACACTAATAAATGTAGTATACAAGCAGTTTGAGATTGCCTTAGACTATTTGATTTACTAAAGTGAGAAAGGTCTGATAAAAATGCCCTTATTTTTCAAGTATATTGAAACATTGTAATTCAGAAGTATAAATATGAGTAGATTTAAAAAAAAAACTCTTTTTGGTTCTAAAACTAAATATAAAAGACATTATGTCATAATATTCTTGAATATTTTAAAAACCTAAAAGAAAACTTATTTATTTTTATTACTTACTAACTATGTGTGATTTCAATAATATGATCTTACGAGTATATTGTTTGTAATAATAAATTTTTCGATGTTTTCATTAAAACCTTGACGAAAAAAATTATTAAAATATTAAAGAAATTGTTTAAAATACAACAAATTAATTTTTACCAAAATGTTTTAACTACATATTAATTTTAGTACTTCGTAATTTCTTAATCTTTGTCTATCTTTGTTAGAGACTTTAAAAATTGAATGAATTTCTTTTATGTTTTGAAAAGCGTGAAAAATTAAAAAAATAGTATTGGCAATATTGTGTTTTAACAATAAGTTTAGAAACCATAGGTACACTTTAAAATATTTGTATATAAGGTAACAATTTTTCCTTTAAATTTAATTATTATAAATTAAAATTATTTAAAACTCCAAGATGTATGCATTACAATTTTATTGGATCTGATTATAATTTAAAAGTTATTTTTTAACTTTTAAAATCGAAGGATAAAAAATTTAAAGGTAAGCGTATAATGTAATTATAGAGTAAGTGTGGATTAGCTAGTAAGTTGGCTAGTGTGGGATTTAAATAATATGACCCTTTAATTGTGTTGAAGATTTTGTCGGTTTTTTTACAAGAATTTAAAACAATATTTCTAAGAATTATTGTTGATAGATTCTTTAAAGTAAGTAATTTAAAAAACTCTTAACAAAAAAAAAACAGTTTTTTAAATTCTTAAATTTTTCACTCAAAAAAAGTCACTAAAAGAGTACCAGAGCCTTTTAAACATTTATGATTCTTAATCGATGCATATTTTTTATGCATAACCTAATTGCAAATGGTTGTTACATTTGTTAGGAAAAGCAAAATTATTATTTTAAATGCTAAAATCAAATATATGTGGATTTAAAGTGTACTTTAATTTAAAGAAATTTTTTTAAATTTATTTATTCGTTACTTTTAGCTTTACCGAAAAACTAATAAATATTTTTTTTATACTTAGCATAAAGAATATGAAGTAACTCTTTATATCTTTAAGAAAGGTAAGAAAAAGTTATAAATAGACCAGCTGTTGTAATCAATTGAAATTTTTTAAAAATGTCAAAAATAGGAGTATGAATTTATTTAAAAGTCTTGCAGGCAATCAAATATAAATATTTAATAATGTTATTTAAGCCTATGTTTGGTTTACTAAACTTTACTTTAAAATTTATTTAAGTGAATAAAAATTTAAATATCTTTTTAAACTACATTTTATAAACATATTTAAATTTAGCATTTTTTTTTAAACTGTGATTTATGTATTTTAAGAAATACTTAAAGTTATAATATTATTTTCCTTTATTGTATTTCGTGGTAAGTACAAGGGCAAGCAATAAAAAATCTACAAAAACTCTAAAATAATTAAAAATAAAAACATGTAATTAACCTTGTAAATTCAAAAATAGTAGTCAGTATAGAATTAAGGACTTTTTCAAAAGTCATGAAAATTATTGCAAAGTATCCAATTTGGGGCTAAGCAACTTTTTTTAAAGATTTATAAACTCCATTCTAACATCTTTTACTTTATAAATCATTATTTATTCCATATAAAAAATTAATAAAGCCACCAAAATTAAAATTAAGTTTAAAGTATTTGTGTCACCATTTTATTATATGCAACTGTTACATATTATTTCAAAACAGAACATTAACTCTTTTAATCTGGTCGTAATAAAAATAAAACCACATTAATTTTTTAACACTTGAAAACGTCACTTTAAAAAACTCACGACCACGCGCCAAAATATTCGCGTGTAAACGCGCTCAAGCCGAGTTACTCGTGTCGCACGAGAGTTTCCACGCAAACTGACTGATTTTCATTTTCCTTCCCGTTGGAAAATCCCCGTTTCTGACCGACCTCATCCGACTGAAAGATCGTTTGTGGCGAAAGGACATCGGAATGTTGAGAACCTTACACTTTTCCGAATTGAAAAGGTCTTGGAAAATGTGTGTCGCGACCACCTCTTTTGTGGATTACGTCGGAAATTTATCTCTGTGGATAATTTTTTTTTTTTGAATCCTTTTCGTCTGACACTCAAACGGGTTGAATTGTGTTACAGTTTAAAGTGTTTCAACTTCTATGACATTTCTACTTAAATTGGCGTCCTAAAAGGGTACTCTTACCGAAATTAAATCACGAATTGAATTTCTTCTTCGCTTTTAAAAAGGTCATGACAAATCCGTGATTTACAGGAGGCAACCTTTTAAGATTCGATTATAATCTGATTTCCCAAAGTGCATCTGAAATTTATCGTCGAAGTAAAGCCAAGGATAAAACGAAAAACCTGTAATTACTTCGAAAAGGTATTTAAGCCCTCGAAAAATAACTACTTTGCTCATGTATCGATAACTAATATCAGTAAAAGTGAAGAGAGCAACTTAGTTCTGCTTCCGACACTTAAAACTTAAGTGCACACAGAACTCCAAAGTGGAGTTAGAAATTATAGTTTTAAAGTGTTCCCGGATCGGGACTGGTGTCTTTTAAACAACTTAAGTCGATCGGATACGCTACGAAACTAGCCGTTAATTCTGACAAGTTATTACGGTATTGGCAAGTTAAGTATCTTAGGGTCATTAAGTTAAGGGATGCTTACTTAGACAAAATTTAGAGTTAAGCTATTTAGGTCGGTCATTTAGTTAGAATGTTTTTGTGAGGAAACTTTCCACATGTGTTTCAAAAGTGCATTTCACTATAGGGCCTTGGTGCTACTAGGAATATGGAGTTTTTCAAAAACCAATAAATGTAGTTAATAAACAATTTTCACATGCAAACAAAACTAATAGAATTATTTTTCTCGAAAAGATCTGCTTTCTGCAGAAAGCTGGTTTAGTTTTACGATTTTATTATGAAAAAAAAAAACAATTTACCTATTATTAATTTTAAAACCTAATTGATAAAAATTGTGAATTTTCTAAAATATTTAAATTTTATTTTTCCAAGTTTGTTTAAAACTTGCTTATAATTTTTTGTATTATGAGTTTTTATATAAGATGTTTTTGGTATTTATTCCGTCCGAATTGTATTAACACTATTTCTATAAGTGAAGTTACAGTACATTTTTTATATCACCATTAAAAAAATTAAAATTCTTATCGAAATACTTTATATATTAAATAAATGACTATCGTATCCAATAGGTTTATGTAAGAAAAACTAAGTGCGAAGAAGAATATCTTGATCTCATTGTTTTACAATATGATTTTGTAAGTATTACAGGGTACATAAATATTAATTTTATTAGCGACTTTATTAGTATATGCGATTAGAATATAAAATATTTTGCAACTTTTTGATCTTAAGTAACAAATTACTACTAGAATTAATTTCGCAGTAAATAGAGACTCGCATATAGACCTTATACTTGCAAGTAATAACTTAAAATCTATTTATCGACTAAAATCTTTGGTTATTTCAGAAGTCATACCTGCCCATACTTTTAATAATTTATCGATATACCTACAAATTGAATTTCCGGGATTATGAGAATCAGAATTTAAATATTAACGCCCTTCTTCAAGAGGGTGTATGGCTTCGTTGGGATGCAGTGTATAATTCCAGAAAATATCGATAAAAAAAAATTTCAGTATATATGAGGGCCTTTGATTAAATACGCTCTACTTAAATTAAGACAACTTATACTAGACAACTGATTATTTAGATTACAGATATTATAAAAATATAAATGAAATTAAGAGACAAGGCACATAAAAACTGATTAGTTCTGCTTCCGACACTTAAAACTTAAGTGCACACAGAACTCCAAAGTGGAGTTAGAAATTATAGTTTTAAAGTGTTCCCGGATCGGGTCTGGTGTCTTTTAAACAACTTGAGTCGATCGGATACGCTACGAAACTAGCCGTTAATTTTGACAAGTTATTACGGTATTGGCAACTTAAGTATATTAGGATAATTTGGTTAAGAGATGCTTACTTAGACGGAATTTAGAGTTAAGCTATTTAGGTCGGTCATTTAGTAAGAAAGTTTTTGTGAGGAAACTTTCAACATGTGCTTAAAAAGTGCATTACACTATAGGCGTTTGCCGTCATAAAGGAGTTTGGAGTTTCTCAAAAATCAATAGATGTAGCCAATAAACTATTTTCACATGCAAACACAAGTAATAGAATTATGTGTTTGAAATAAATGTGGCTAGAGGAAGTTAATGAGTCTAGCTTACGATTTTATCATGAAAAAATAATTTACATTTAAAGTATTGAAATTTAATATGTGCCTTATATTTTCAAAGCAACTGTAAAAGACGATAATGGTGTAATTCTTACAAGATTTGTATTTTATTTTTTCATTTTTTCTTAAGACTTGCTTGTATTTCTTCATAGTTCGAATTATAAATTTTATTATCAAATGTTTTTCGTTTTTTTAGTCAAGTTTGTACAACATTTATATATGTGTTTATGAGTACGTTTCATGGGTCTAATAAAAGCAAAAACCAACGTTTAAAAAATTGATGTTAAACTACACTTATCAAATTAAGATCAAAATAATAAAAACTAATAATTAAATAATTTGTTACAATAAATATATGATAATCGTATCCAGTAGTTTATGCAAGAATAATTATTAAACTTAGATTTTGCAAAGAGTTTTTACTAAGTTTTTATACTTTGATTTAATATTTTCGCAACTAAAATTCTTATTTTTTGTTTTGCTTAAAGTCAAAAAAATATTTAAAAAGAGTTTCACTACATATTCAAATTTTATTTCGAATATTCGATAAAATAAAGAAATTAGTAGAAATAAGAATTAAGAAATTAATGGAATCGGAAATATTTATAACTTAATACAAAAAAACTTCAGAGCGAATAAAACGAAAAGAAATATTTTTATTTCGGTTAAAAAGCATTTTAATTTTAATATGCCGTAAATGCAATATAAAAATGGGTTAAGAGTTATGCATAGGTTGCTTTATAAATAATGAGTAAACAGAGAAAATAAACTAATATTTAACTCATTACCCCATTTCATTATTTACATTTTGAAATTCAAGTGGTTAGCAAACTACTTCATTCGTAAAATGTAAATGTATTAAATATGTACATAGTGGTTAATTATTTTAATAGACCCTTATTAACTTGACACTACGCTTTGTTTAATTTTTTTTTTATAAAAGTGTATAGGATTGAGCAAAAATCTAAACATATCAATATTTTAAATGAACATACTAATCGCTTATCTATTTTTTAGTACACAAATAAATGAGATATTTATTAATGATGTGTATAAACAACACAACTATCTGGTTCTTCTGTGTATAAATGATCATAGACTTCTTTCCCATACTAAATCTACTTCATTAATTAATTGGCGCAATTTTAATAATCTAGAGATGATCATTCACAAATGCCAAGTGCTTGCATTTACTCTTAAAACTAAATTTTAATAAAGCTAACCTAATCTTTATTAGGCTAAAGCATAAGTATACCTCAGCCGTCTAGTCGCTAAAGTATAATGTGGAGACAGAGAGCCTGGAGAGAATGCAATTTAGGTTCTTGAAGTTTTTATACTTAAAAAGCCATAGCTCCTTTCAAGGATTCCCTAAGGAGAACTTGCTGCTTATACCTTACACAATCCTCTAAATCAAGAAGAAACTACTTTTTTTTAGGTATTTTTGTTTATGTTGGTTAATAATCTTTTTGACTGATTGAATTAACTTTCGTGTTCCTCGTACAGGTTCACGTCGAAACTTATCTCTTTCTTTGCTGAGAGTTAATAAACAATAGTTTTCTATATCGTATGCAAAACACATAATCTTTTTGGTAGTGATATTGATATGTTTAATACTTCAGTTGCAATGATTTGGACTATCTTCAAGGAACATGATCCAGAGAGTACCTGATGCTTTGATTTGTCTTGCCTTACCTGCTGTTAATATATGTATAGTCATTTGCTTGTTATTCTTAATATTTAATTATTTAGCCACTAAATTTATATGTATTGTACATTTTCTTAGTTTTAATTTTAGTTAAGTATTCTCTTTCTTTATCCTGTTTTATAGTTGGATCAAGATATGCCCTTATTAAATATTTGAAATTAATCAACTTTTTTCAGTATTAAGATAATAATTCTGAAACTAAAAAAAAAAGACAAATTTCAAACTTTAATTCAAAAATAATTTCAATTTGCTCCCTAAACCTTAAATAATCCTCCCATTAAAGCTTAAAAATTACTTTAATCAAAAACTCCCACGCCCAATTACGTAAACCTTCTTTTCCCTAAAATTATCCGCAATAACTGCCGGATTTAAATTTATGGTGACAAGTTTAAGTCAGTTTTTCCTTATTTCGACGGCAAAATGGATTTAGCATTGCAGGAGCGATATCTCGGTTAAACACAAATAAAATGTTACTTGAATTTTAAGTGCAAATTTAACGGGGAAATTTTTTAATTAGAAGATCCTTGGATAAGACCAAAAACCGACGGAATGCATAATATAAATAACTATGACGCTTACTTTATTAATTAGCTATACTGAGTTATATAACAATGATGTTTTAATTCTAAGTGACTTAATATTTTTGTAATATTTTACGTAAAATAATATTTTTTGCTTAGCCTATGATATTTATCGACCATTATTCCAATATTACTGCTATTGTTGTAATATTGTTGTTGGAAAAGTTTGGAATTTTTAGTGCCTATAAAAATGTATTTTCTGTGTTGTTAAGTTTCTGTTAGTTTTCGAATAAAATGATTTATATCAAAAGGTCCAAAATAAACTAGCTAAGTATTTAAAAGTCAAATGATATCTATTATATTTTTGCAACCCAATGTCAATTTGATAAATTGTTATATTTATTAAATCAACTTAAAGACGCAATATTTTTGTTTGGGTATTTTTATATTACATAAAAATCAAACGTTAAAATATAATTTAAATATAAAAATTTAAAATAAAAAGACGCTTGGATAAGGCTGACACTCAGAGGAGTGCATAATTTATATGGCTATAATTCTTATTTTAATAATTTATTACTAGCTATTTAAGTATTTGAAAGTTAAACGGTTATTATTTATTTTAGTTTGGCTCAACACAAGTAAACTAATACACAGTCTTCTCAATATTAGTTTAATATAAAAAAAACTTTTCACAAGGACCAAAATAGTATAATTTAACCCCAATATTCATTCTTAAACTAAGAAAAAATAAACAAGAAATATATAAAAATATGATAATTTTTAAAAGAATTAGGTCATGTCGAAGAGAAAAGATTTTGATTTTAACGTAATTATTATGCTGATTTTATTTTTATTTTATATTAATTTTTTCTGCACATGCACATATGCAAAGTATTTAATTATTCTTATATAAAATGTAATATATAGTGTCTTGTACAAATCAGATATAGTTAATTGGGTATATGCTAAAAAACTGTTTGTTGCTTATCAATGTTTTGAAATATGTTAGCTATATCTTTAGGACTCTATATTAATTAATAATTAAAATAGAAAACAGACCAGAATAAAAATGTAAAAAGTAAAAAATATAGATAAAAATAATATAACAAACAAACGCCGGAAGATCCATACGAAGAATATTTGTCAGTTCTTTATGAACAGCCGACAGCAAAACACTCAGTAAGAAATTATGTCAGGTAAACGATCAGTTCATAATACTAACTTCCAGCCGAAATGCTTTAACTGCGGTCAACGTGGCCATTTAGCAGCAAAGTGCGTGAAGCCAGTTTTGGAATGCAAGACAATTTTTTGACGAACATGAAAAATGTGATATTTCTTGGAGTGAGTTGAAGATGAGTATGGCACAACATTTTGGTAAGTCTATTCCATTTGCATGTTTACTTCGTGAGGCCACTAATTATGAAGTTCAACCTAGTCAAAATTTGGGGGATTGTTGCTTTCAAAAGCTTACGAAGTTAAGAGCATTGCAATTGACAATTCCTGACGCATTTTTAATAGATGCGGTAATTGGTTGGAAGTATTAGATTTCACATTTGAAATCGAGTATAGAGCTGGCACAGGAATGGCTCACGTCGATGCGTTAAGTCGAAATCCAATCAATGTAGAAGTACACCAGGTAGATATAGTAGAAGCCGAATGGATAGTAGCAGCACAACTTAAAGATTCTCACATCAACCGTATAAGAAAAATTTTAGAATAACGTCAAGAAAATCGAGAAACGAAGCAGTATTTCGAGGAATATAAACTGAAAGATAATAAATTAAATAAGAAGTTAAAAGATAGGAAACTAGCATAGGTAGTTCCTCGAATGGCAAGAATGCAGATCTGAGACTGTGTCATGATAATTCTGGTCATTTTCGCATTGGTAAAACCATAAAGAGCAATTGTAAATATTATTGGTTTGCAGAAATGAGGCGATTTGTCCCAAAGTATATCAAGGCTTGTTTACACTGTGCTTATTATAAGAAAACGGACGTAATCAAACAAGGTAAACTATATCCAATCGAAAAAATCGCAGCTCCATTTCATACACTTCACATCGATCACATGGGCTTATTTGTTACAAGCAAGAAGAAGAATAAATTTCTGTTTGGGATTGTAGATGGTTTTACCAAGTTTTGTCTATTGGAACCTGTACGTGATCAAAAAAGTAAATATATTGTTAACGCTTTCATGAACCTAATTCATCTTTTTGGTGTTCCCAATCATATTATAAGTGATAGAGGAACAGCTTTTACTTCGAAAACGTTTGATAACTTTTGCAAGACTTATGGGATAAAACATGTGTTAAATGCTGTTGCTACTCCGAGAGCCAACGGCCAATGTGAAAGGTATAATAAGACTATTGTTAACGCTTTGGCTGCGACAACAGTAGAACAGCTGACAACTGGGACCAGTTTATCAAAAAAAATACAATGCTTACTAAATACTTCATTTAATCGAACTATAAATGCCACACCAATAGAATTTTTAATCGGTTACAAATCAAAGAATATAGCTGAAGCATGGATTTTGAACGAAGTGCAAGTTCAAATTAAAAGATTGGATTTACATGAGCTGCGAAAAAGCATTTCCCAACACATAACCGAAGATCAACGAAAGCAAAAAGAAAGATATGACAAGACCAGAAAAGAGGCTACGAAGTATCAGGAAGGAGATGTAGTGCTAGTGCGAATAGTCAGTAAGGTTCCAACGGGGTCAAGCCGAAAACTGTTACCGAAGTTCAGAGGGCCATTCCGCATAACAAAAGTGTTAATTAATAATCGCTATGAGGTTCAGGACTTACGAGAGGGAGCCAAACGAGTTAGCAGACCGATGGTGGTGTCTCCTGATTTGATTAAGAAATGGAATATTTTTCAAGACGATGAATTGTGAGTATAAGACGTATACTTACAAAGTAAGGTCAAAGGATCTTAATTAAGATCAATAGATCTCCATAAGTCAACGGATTTATGCATGCGAACTAAGGTCAAAGGATCTTAGTTGAGATCAATGGATCTCCATAGATCAAAGGATCTATGCGTATGAGTTATGATTAACGATTCTCAAGTAGAGATCAACGGATCTCTCTAGATCAAAGGATCTATGTCTATACAAACTAAGATCAACGGATTTTAGTTGAGATCAACGAATCTCCTTAAATCAAATGATCTCTGCGTATGAGTTAAGATCACAAATTTATATCTGAGATCGACGGATCTATTTGTATTTGATCGACGGATCAAAGAAATAATACTTGAGGTCAAAGGACCTAGGCAATTACTTATAACGTTAAGAGCTAGCATATTACATGAACAAAATTGGGAAAAGTCCCTAGTTATTGTCAGATGGGGCATCAATACACCGGTAAGCTCGGTCACCGGGAAATCGCCTTATGAGCTAGTTTTTGGTTATCAGCCACGTGGTATTGATGACGCTTATCTTACAGCTGAGGTTTGTGATGAAGAACCCGTTGACCTGCCGACTGTGAGAGCGGAAGCGTCAACAAAGATTGCTAAAAGTCAGCAAAAACAAAAGCAGTTGTACAACCAAAGATATGCCGGCATAAAAACGTTTACTGAAGGACAACAAGTCCTTGTCCAAGGAACAAAGTGTTCAAATGATGGACAGAGCAAGAATCTCAAACCACTTTATCAAGGGCCCTTCACTGTAACGGCAGTGTTAGATAACGATCGATACGTGGTTGAGGATCTAGCGGGTGCAGAACGCTCTAAAACCGCATATAAAGGGATATGTACCTCTGATAAATTAAAATTGTTTTCTACAGTTGTTAGTTCTAACAAGTCCGACAGTGACTGCGGCAATTAACAACTGTAGTGAGAAATAATTTACTAATTGTTTTTTTTTTATTTTTTGTTATAGGTAACGCCTACGTAAGAAAAGAGAGCCTTCACGAGGGCGCGAAGATAGTCAGGACTGTAATCTACGGAAAAGTACCGGGCCCAAAATGAGGCCACATGGTGCTTAAAGCAACCCTAGGCTAGGACGTGATAAGAAAACTAATGAGCCTCCGAACTATGGTGGGAACCTGTCCACATCTGTTATCCAACTGTTAGATCTGCGAGAATGTATTTTAAAAAGGAAAAGCCCGGTAGTCTGGAATATATATTTGTTGTGAGCACTCGTATCTTATTTATAAAATTTTGGTCGTTTACATTTAATAATCACATTTTTTTAAGTAAAATATTACAGTTAGAATTTATACAAAATTATACCAAAGAAAAAGATTAGAAATTAATAATAATGGTAGGCGAAATATTTTCTTTCCCAAAAAGTGTCCGACTTTATGGACTTTAATGTAAAAGTTGAAACATTTTTAGGAAAGCTTCCAAAAACAATTTCTTCTTTATTTTAGCAAAAGAAAATGTGTTTTTTTAATTAATATAAGCCGTTACTCTATTTTTGTAGAAAAAAAAATCATAGAGTATATTTATCTAAAGTGCATTAATATTTTAATAGATTTAGCTATCGACCAGCCATTTAAAGCTTGACCATACCATTGAAAACATCAATTTTAAAGTACAGGAGCCTGATTGATCAAATACCCTGAGGAGTGCATAATTTAAATGGAAATGAACCCTATTTTATTAATTAGCTTTAGTGATTAGAAAACACGAACCCTACAGCTTGTTGTTTTATGCGCGAAATGTTTCCCGGCCATGTTGACATTATATAAGCCACTTTGCCAATGTAATTTAACGTCAAGGCAAATTGATAGGTTTTTAATATACACATTTTCCTGGCGCAGTCTTGCTTGAAAATTTTGATATATGAAATATTGATGGCAGGAAATAGGGGATTTATAAGGTAAATATTTGAACATATTCACTATATTTAAGCCTTATTTAATATGTTAACTAAATCATGCTTTCATAGAAATTTCAATAATAATTAATTAAAACAAATTTCAAATTAGACAGCAGAATAATGCAAAATTATAAAACATAGCGAGGGATACATTATTTTACGGAACATTAGGCAAAAACTTATGCACTGAACAGGGCACAATTACAAATTATATAAATATTAATGTAATGATATTTATTAAGCCAAATATGCAATTATGAAGTTTCTTTTTTTTGGTTTTGGTTATATTTAATTTTTTTAATAGCATATTAACTAAAAGATCTCTTAGGAGTTACACCTTCGTAAATTAAACGAGTTTTAACTTTCCCTCTCTCCAATTAATTGATAGCAATCAAAAAAATATCCGTTTAGTAACTCTGGGAAATTATCACCAAAAACTTTTAATTAAAACGGGCATCGATTTAGTTTTAAAACTACTTAAAATTGCAAAGTGGGCACGAGCATTACCAAACGTTTCCAGGAAACCCTTAGGTCAGGAAGTATTTAGAATATTATATTACAAGCAATTAGAGGTTAATTACAATTTAAATAATTTCTTGTGGCAGAAATTCTTAATAGTTAAATATTGATAATTCGTTTTTAAAATCACTTTAACACCGGTAATATCAATAATAAATTGGAATGGTATTTGCTTTTTAGTTTTACGATTAAACATTGCGAAACAACATATTAAAAAAAATTAATAAATAAAAAATTAATATCAAATTCATATTACCGTTTTTTTTTTATATGAATTAGGTTAATTTAAAAAAAATAGATAATTTCCTAGTTACTAAATGTATTAATTTATATGATTAATAATTAAATAAACTTTAATAAAATATAATATTATTTAAGGAATATAATGCCCAATTTTAACTAAATTGTTTTGTGCTGTTATTTGTTAATGCTGTATATACTATAGCAAATATCTATTTTACGTTATTTTGAGGTCAATTGTGAATCATTAAGAATATGTACTGACTTCTCTAAAACTCTCCAACCCCTCAAGGCTGAAAATAAATATAAGTCAAACATATAGAAAATATTGGAAAATATGTTTGTCATGGCGTAAGGACCTGACATGGCTACTAACTCCAACTAACAGATTCTTAGGAAAACTTACATTAAAAATAAAACAAATTTACTCGAAGAATTTTCTTAAGGAAAAGTCTTGATGCGTTCACCTATATTATTACATCTTTAGTCCAGAAAAAAAGCAGAAATATATTTTTTGTTCATGCCTTACATGTTTGTCAAATACAAACACCTGAAAAGAAAGTTTTCAAAAGACGTTTGTTTAAATTAACACATTAACCACCATATGATGCACGGAAGCATCACAGGAAACTTTTTATCGCGAGACCCATATATGTACGTGTCACACCTCGAAATAAATTTTTAAAGCTGTGTGTCATGCTGCATGCTGCATTACCGCAAATATACAGGGTGATTTTTAAGTTGATATTTTTTTTAACTGTGTACAGAACTCGGTAAAATATAAATTTTTTCAAATATAAAAAAAGTAAGTAAGACAAGTAGGACATAAAAAAAGTGAATATGGATTTGTTTTTCATCGTCTGTTTATATTTAGTTTTTGCTCGAATTTTTGTATTATCGATCACGCATTGTACCGATCAGTTAGTCTTAGACACTTTTTACACGGTTAATTGTTGTTAATTTTAAATTTGCAAATCCTAAAAATGGCACATCGTTATAAAAACAATGAACTTGTGGATATGTTGCTTATTTATGGATAGTGTCTTCAAAGTGCTGCTGCTGCTTCGGTATTATACGCAGAATGCTTTCCTTTGCGGAATCATCCTACACCCAGAAGTTTCATAAATATTATTCAACGAGCTAGGTATACTGGCAATTTACGGAAACATCGTGGAGGGCATGCAGGAAGAGGAAGGAGACCTGAAAATGTTCATAGGGAAGAACAAATTTTAAATCTCATCGAAGAAGATCCAATAACAAGTACTCGAGTTGTTGCAGAGCAGGTCGGATTAAGTCAAACATAAGTATGCACAATATTGCGCGAGAATCAATTTAATCCCTTTCACGTTCAACGTGTTCAAGCGCTACTGCCTGAAGACTTCCCCGCAGAGTTCAGTTCTGTGAATGGTTCCTACAACAACATGAAAATGATCAACATTTTTCGAACTAAACTTTAGCCATGGACGAGGCAACATTCACCCGAACCGGAATTAACAATTTTCGAAATACGCATGTTTGGTCTGTTGATAATCCCCATGCAATTCGCAGAACCAATTTTCAACACCGCTTTTCTGCTAATGTGTGGGCAGGAATTGTGAATGAGATACTTGTTGGACCATTTATCTTACCAGACCATTTGACGGGCGATGTTTATTTGGACTTTTTGCAAAATAATCTGCCTGTTCTGTTAGAAGACGTGCCACTGAATATCAGGCAAGCTATGTGGCTCCTGCAGGATGGAGCATCTGCCTATTTTAGACGAGAAGTGAGCGAATTTTTGGATATGGGTAACTTATATCCAAAAATTCGGTGGATTGGCTGAAATGGACCAGTTGCATGGCCACCAAGGTTGCCAGACCTAAATCCATGTGACTTTTTTTTGTGGGGGTATATGAAAAGTTTAGTTTTCAAGATGCCTATCGACACACAAGAAGAACTAATAGCACGTATTGAGCAGGCTGCGGCAACAGTTAGACAAAAACCAATTTTTCTATTGCGTGCCGTTACGGAACAGTGATTACGTCGAGCAAATCCTTATGTTGAAGTTAATGGTGACAAGTTTGAACAACTTATTTAAATTAGAAAGGACCGTATTGGACTCATTTTATAACATTTTGGCAATGCAATTTTTTTATTTTTCGGTTTTTTGAATAAAGTTATTTGAAAAAAATTTTTACTTTACCGAATTCTATACACAGTTAAAAAAAAGTATTAACTTAAAAATCACCCTGTATATTCTTATAAGATAATGAAATGCATGTGTGACGCCTGGTAAACTAAAAAAAATAGTTACCGTCTAAATTTTAATTGAAAAAAACAGTACAGTTGTACAGACCTCGAAATTAATAAGAATATTAAAGGGCGTTAAAAACTAAGAACAAGCTTTTATTTTAAGATCCCTAAAAAACTGTTAAATGTTGTTTGTAAAAAAAAAAGTCAGAATGAAAATTTTAAGAAAACCTTGGTTTTATAAAAAAACCTAACGCAAATACGTTTTTCGCACTGTACATGCACTGCACACAAGCTGTAGGAATTATCAATTCTGTCTATTATTCTTATATGAAATAATTCACACAAATCCAATCTTGATATTTCCAAGCCTTCATAGTAGTACTATATCTGAGTCACTCAAAAGTATAGCTTTTTCACATCTATACACATTTGGAATATGATATGAAGAGTAATAATAAATTATGATAATTTATAATATTATTTTCTTGGACAATGAGAGGGAGTGTCCATGCTTATTACAAAATTCAATTCAACTCCAATTATTACTCAAAACAACTACATTACGATTTAAAATATAGGTATTTTGAAAAATAGTTTGTTCTCAAGGTATTAATAATATTAACCTGGTAATACTGGTATTAAAAATTCAATAAGTACATATTGAATCAGTGATTATAATAGTGTTGATTAATAATTTTTTATTAAATTCGTTAATAATTCTCAACTCAATAATGAGAAGTGAAGAATAGGTATTACTAATATAATATTATATAGTGACTTTTAGACAAAGGTACTCAACTCACAATCTCATTTAACAAAGTCCTGGAACTTTAGAGAGCCTAACGTGACTATAGATGATTACTAAAAAATGTTGCGACCATCACGAATTAGGTATTATTGACATTTTCAAACGACACATTAAATAATATAGTCACAAATTATAATTAGTATTTTAAATGCCCATGTGAGATGTTTGCCCACTCTTTATACTTTGCCCGAAAGCCAAACTAGACTAATATCCTAACATGATTCTTGTAAAAAATATTAAATGCAACATGATCATCATAAACTTGAAGCATCCCGACAGGTTTCTTTAGATGTATTACAGCTACAATACATAAAGTGTAAGTTGATTAGAAAGGAAGGAATTATCGTAGCTTAAAGTATAATTTTTTAGATATCTGTCATTAAATAGCTTAAGTAAAAAAGCAAGGCTAGGTAAAATTAACTTCAGCCTATCCTCATTATTAGAATTTGAACTGAGTGAAAGCTACCAGATAAGAAAAAAAATTAAAATCTAAATGGGACCAATGAGAGAAATCTAAAAAGCATTTCTAGATAATTAAGAATTTTAAATAATCTGAAATTATTGATGTTATACTCAATTTTAAAGCTAGTCAGTGAAATATACTTAGGAAGGAAACTAAACATAGCGAGTAGAATTTCTGGTAATATATTTAGAAACATAGAATTTTAAGAAAATTAATAAAAAAGTTTAAACATTATAAGAAATTAAGCAATTTTATATGATTAAAAAAAGAAAAAATTAATTCTAGATAATAACATTTGTTGTGTAATAATATAGTTTCTATTTGGACAATGTGTACAGCTAACTGGACCTACTTTTTTAAGCCTACGGTCTTGTAGCAAAAATAAAAACTGGTTTTCTAATATTTTTTTTATTTCAATACGATACTATAATTTCACTGAAAAGTAAAGAAAACAATATAAACAAAAATCAATTTACAATATTTTTACAGAGTTTCTTTCCCGTTTCAATTATTATTTTTCTCCTAAATTGCTTTGAAGTATTATTCTTTTTCCGTATCTAAGCTCGATGTAGCCAGAAAAACAACATAATTTCATTATGATCGTCAAAAATTCTCCAGCTTAAGATCAAAATGATGAAACTAATGATTTTGTCATTTTTCCACTCTTTTATCTCATTTGAAAAAAAAAATGTTCAAACATAACGTCTAAAGCTCACAAACGAACAAATCTATAAAGGTTAGTAAATTCATTTAAATTCTAATGAATCGCCTATCAAAAGCATAATCTAAATGGGTACCATACAGAGTTTTTACCAATAAAACAACAATCAACCTATTAAATACAATTTTGCGATCAAGCAGATTTTACTTGGTTAATTTCGATTGTTTTTACGAACAAAGACTTGTTTGGTGTAAATTAAACTCTATAATAATACACGCAATTAATTCTATTGTTTTTTTAGGCTTTTCCATATGAAAATTTGGTCCTAGAATAATAACAAATTACAGAAATATTTTCTTTAATACCTGTATAGCCTGATTAATATAATAGAGGATTATTATGTTACAGATTGAAATTAAAAAGATGTTTTCTTGGATTAAAGTGAGGTAGCACAATATTTTTTTTATTAATATTTTGCTGGTTTTGACAAAAATTTCAGGTAAATGCATCTGTATTTTTTTTTAAATTTGACTTAACACTTAGTTATAAATTATGTTTACGCTATAAAATGTAAAAAGAATTAAAAAAAACATTGTAATTAATAAGGTAATGCTGCTCCCCAAAAGAAATAGACAGGTTTCTTTAAGAACGGCTTTAAATAGATTCTTATTAACAAACATTATCCGTTTTTTAAGAAGGTATAACATGTAAAATAAAAAGTTTATATTTCGCATAGTTTGGGGCTACATCATTAAACTAATTGGCTGGGGGAAACCAGTAATCTTTTTGTTTGTAGATTTTTTATATTATGTTATTGAAGCCTGCTAAATGCTAAATCATCATCCACAGAGTTTCACAATCGTGGGTATAAAATAGCATATCCAAAGAATTAGGCATTTATATTAATATGGGCAGGTAGGTAAGTATATTTCAAAGATTATGTCAACGGAAAACACTCGTTAATAGTATTCAGTTTCAAAAATAGTATCTGTAAGAAATGAGGTACTGAAGCTAATTTAAAGAAGTAGAGCTACAATTAAATAGAACAGTTTATTAAATGCTAAAGAGCATTTTGAGAAAATAGTAAAATTTACATAACAGATGTTCTGTTAAGATGCTTAATATAGTATCTACTTTCAAACATAATCTATGCAATAAATAAAGTACTATTGTTAATACCTATTTTACCACTAAATAAAAAAAAAGTAATTTAACTCAAAACTTATTAAATGGTAGAACTAGAACACAATTTGTTAAAGAGAACTTCTTTTATCCAAAGAATTGCAATAAAAGGAATATAGAGCACTTCCAGAAAGTGAGATCATAATATTATATTAACCGCTTAGTTCTAATAAAGCGTATCCCTCAAAAAGGAATTTTGACTAAGAAAAACAGAACCAATTCATAATTATTTCTAGTATACGTGTGATATACTGATAATAGATGATGACCAATGATAGTAAATACTTGCAATTTTGTTTTCCAGTAAGCAGTACAAACTTGAATTTTCGGACATAAATTTATTGCCTGCATATTTATTATAAGAGCAAAGATTTAGTCTTCGTCTCTCATTTTTTATCTATGTATCTTCTTTTCTTACCTTGCGGTTTCCCTAACGCTAATATCTTAATTATAACTGATAATTAGCTTAATTTTTTTTGTTACATTTTGTACCTAAACAGAAGTCACGCTGATCTTTATATGGTTTGTGTAACCTAATATTCATGCCACACACTTTTCATGAGCAAATCATAGATCTCAGTTTTGATTTTAATCTTGATTTAAGTACAGTTTTAATTTTTTTATATTTCAAATGTAACGGTCTTTTCTGCAAATAATTCAGATGTTCTTTTTTTCCTTTTCAGTTTTAGATTTTTTTTTATGATTCATGTAAACAAATTATTTTTTTCCTTTATTAACCAAAGTCTATCAAAAGAAATTGCAACTAATTCCATAAAACCAAACTTAGTTTTGTCATTAGATTATCTTAGTTTCATATTTCTTAAAATTTAATACTTTAGTTTTTTTAAAAACTCGATTTTTGGTGGGCTTTCTCATATTAGAACTCAGCAATTGCTATAAAAGTTAATAAATAACAAATTTCCAAGCTTATCTCATTGGAAGATTAGTGTTCAGTTTTAACCTGAGGCTATACTAAAGCTTAAGAGAGCAGTAGTAATTGAAGTTGTAGCTTAACAAATGCTAAATTCAATTAAATTAAAGAGTTTCGGTCTTAATAAAGTATTTACTTTGAAATGGAAATTCAAAGTTTAGAGTATTGCATAGAATTGGAAATACAGAATACTCGGGAGAGGTGGATAAATGATAAATTAAAATTTTTGTTTTTCTAATATATCTTTGAAATTTTTTTTATTGGCAAATTAAAAAAAAAATAAAGTCTCTGAGAGAGGATTTGTATTTTAATAAAAGCAGCTTGCAATAAATTAGAGCAAATATAATAAAAATTATAAAAAAAAATTTTATTGTTTATATTTCATATGTAAAAATTCATTTACTTTTGTATGTGCTTCTGACTGCGCCTAAGGCCTTGTTAGTACAATTTTAATATAAAACTGGGGCACAAGCAGTATAACGTAATAAAAAATATTGTACCTAGTATTTTAAAAATTTTTATTAAAATTTTTTCTTATTATCAGAAGTTTTGCATTTATATTCAGACACTTTGGGACGTTTTTAAATTATACACAGCCAACAGTTATCAACTATCTTCTTCTTTTTGTGTTATAGAAAAATTTCAGGTAGCCTTTGAGATTTTGACCTTTCAAGCGAGTGGACACTTTGAAATTATATTATTAGATACTGCTAATCAAAATTGTCAATATTTCTGAATCTCATACTTCAAATGCAATATTTTTTGATATCGCTATCCAAAAATGTCAATATTTTAAAAAATTTTAAATTTTTGATTAATTATCTTTTTTACGATTTACAACGATATTTTTAATTACAAATAAAAGCGAGTAGCCAAAGTCGCTTATCGCAAGATATCGTGTTTATATGATCGACAAACTTAATAAATCAATGATCAGTAGGATAAACAACTACGCGGAAAATACATTGCAAAGTGTGTAGTGTCACTACAAATGGTGATATTACATTTTACATATTATTAACACCATAAGATATCGGCAAAACTAAACATTATTAGAAGATATTCTGGCCACAAAATGTAAGAGAAATGCAATATCTGTATTAAATGATTGAAAATGGAGGAATATAAAAAGTAAACCAAGGATGCAAAAAGCAAAACTAGTTAACTCTTAAGTCTCATGGTATTGTGACAAGGACAAAACGAAAAAGTTAAGTATAAATCGGAAACAAACCACAACTCCTATACTCTTAAAGATTTTATGAATAAACTTACGGACATGGACGAAAAGTACCATCAATTATTTGCAAACTATCAACCACAAATAAAAAAAAATAAAAATTTGCAAAGAGAGTTAAAGAGCATTAAAAAACAAAAATAACTTAGTAAAATTATTCGGGGAATTCCTTTCAAGGAAAACGAAAAAGTCGGGGGGAATTATATCTACAATAGAGGATGCTCTGTGATTTAATCGAGGGAATGTAAATAAAGCTTATAGACTAGGCAATAATAGTGATAGCATAAGGAACACCAGACCCCATATATATAAATCACAACCTAAGTATATAAATAAATTATTTAAAAAAGCCAAAATTTCTAAGATAAAAAATAACTTTAAATTATTGTGGATTAATAATGGAAATTTTATTCCGAAATACTAAAACAAGTAAGAGGCTGAAGGCAGTAAATACTTCCAGGTAAGAACGAGGAGCAAGGGTTACAATTCATATTAAAAATCTAAACAAATTCACAGAAGTAGGAAGAAGCTTTAGTGACAAGTAGTATAATAAATGAGCATGTGTGGGTATAGGCAATAATTTAAAGATTAATTAATTATGTAGTTAATTGATTGATTGATCATGTTTTTTGGTCAGCATGAATTAAAAGCAGTTATGAGATTGAGGTATACAATATAGCTGTTTCTGATAATAAACTAATATTCATAGAACTTAAGGAAAAAATTCTAAAATTAAGACCAAAAACAAAAAACCTTAGATATTTCTAAATTTGAGAATAAATTGGCAGAACTGATACTTAATAATAACAATACAAACACATTTTAAAATTTAATCGATTTAATTGTAGCTACCAGAATGAAGTAGAAATTAAGTAAAGAAATCGAAACTTAAAGATGTCCATGAACCTTATTGAGTTAATTAAAAAAAAGAGATTTAGCATATAAATCAATTCAATTAATAGTAGTAGTATTTCTAAACTTTTTATGGAAGAAAAACTTAAAAGTAATTTGCAGGAAATTGTAAAAGCGCTAAACGAATAATTTTTTGAACTATTACTGCTGATATTGTAATGGAAGTACAAGTAGAAAAACGAAATTTTGATGACTATATAATGTTTAATCAAGTGACATGTAATCATAACTTTGTTATTACCTCTACAGATAAAAGCAAAATAAATAATATTTTAACAAACGTTTAATATAATGCTTCGCTACACATGATAGCATATCGATTTACGATATTAAGAATCAAACATATCTAAATATGTTTGCAATTTTTATCAATAATAAATTAACTAAAGATACAGTTCCAGAATTAGTAATTATAGACCTATAAGCTTGATTTCTGTATTACTAAGAACAGCAGAAAATATTCTCAAAACGACAATTTTAAGGTTTATCGAAGAATATATTAAATTTGACCCATATAAGTACGGTTTTCTTAAAAATAGTGGTAGGCCTAGTGCAAATTTGAATCTACTTAATGTTATTGCCAAAAGCCTTGATCATATTACCATTGTTGTGTTTAGAGATGTACGCAAGGCATTTGATGTTGTGAAACTCCACCCTCTGTAAAGTAAATTATACCATAAAGATGTTGTTAAAGTCTTACTTGAATAACCATGGGCAATATTTTACAAAAGATACAAAGACTTCTAGTTCAATTTTGTACAATAAGAGTAGAGTTTCGCAGTAATCCGTACTATTCGTATATACAGTTGGCAGATATAAAGTGTCAATATTTTACTTTTGCGAAGGACACAGTGTTGTTGTATTATGGAAGTAACTCAACCACACTTGGTTGTATTGCAAATGACGATCTCAATCTGTACTATACACGGACCCTATTTAATTTACATTATAGGACTGATACTTGGAATTCATTGTATACAATGTTAAAAATGTAGCCTATAAATACGATATTAAGAATTGAACAAAGTAAAAGATTTTTAAAATAATTAATAAATTACAGAAATGCAACACACCTTTTGCTCTTACTAAGAGAATTCATCGTTCTTATACTCGATAATAGTATTTATCAAAAACCTGTTTGCAATATTTTAAAAATATATAGTTACCGGTACCAACGCTTTATACATTGTTTAAGTCTCATCTCTATTTAGTATGTATAAATTAGGGATAGTTTTTAAATTGTTTGCATTGATTTACTTGTTCGATTAAAGACTTTTTGTCAAAGGAAAATTTAAAAAAGCAAAGGTACTTGCTTCTTTTATATCTATCTTTAATACCTAAAGTGCCTACTCCTAAAAATTTTGTTGTAGTTAAAATCTTTTTTTCGAGCTTTTACTAAATTTATACTAAAATCAGACAATTACAAACAAAAATTTAGAGTTTTACTAAAAAGAACAATTGATATAAGGTAGCAAAGGTAACTGAAGAAGGTAAGATTCAATATTTAATATTAAGAGAGATAACTTATAATTACAACTAAAATAAAATGGACCGTAGAGTTAATTTCCATTTCTCCAAAAATTACAAAATGAGTATGACAAAGTATTTAAAAATAGAGTCACGGCGTAACGTAAAGAAAGCTTCAGCTATTGTTTTTATAGTCGAATCGTAAAAAAGTTTAGATAAGGCCAAAATCCCCGATCCACCGACCCAGATTTAATTACTATAATAAAAACAAAGTTCCCGAAAGTTAGCTTTTGCAACTCCTGAGTCAGGATAATCTTATTTTTAAACTAAAAATTCCATTATAAAAAGTTAAGACGGGCCCGGTGTTTTCCGGGATGAACAGGAGAACCTTCAGTATTCTGATTTTAAGAAACTTTCCGAATTTCCTGTCGGGATTTAAATCGAATCCGGATTTAAAACCACATCACATTAAAGACACGATTAATATTGCAACACAAGACAGGAGTAATTTTTCGAGTAATACATAAGTGCGCAAATCTCTAACCCAGTTTTAAATCGGATAAGAGTCATAGGCAAAGGGGCCAGCCAACAAAAGGGAGGAATGATTAATTTTACGGGTCTCGATGGTGGGCCGCCGTGTTTCGTATGCAAGCCGCTATTTGAATGAGAAAAACCCAAAGAGGAATGAAGAGATAATAGACTCCTTTGTGTGCCATACGAACTATTTGACCTAGAATTTCTATGTGGTTTTAAGAGCTGAAAAAATACCAAATAAGAGGGAGGATTTAAAAAGGGTCTATTTTTGCTTTATCGATTTCTCAGGAAACATGATCAAAAGTTTAAACTGGAACATCTTGTATATTTCATTTATAAAATAAAAATTTAATTAAGAATGAAGTAATGGGATTTTAAAAGTAAAATTTGATTTTCTACGTCTACGAAAATTTTGAACCTTAAGCGACTTTGTGAAAAGTAACTTGTTTATTGACGAAAACAAAGAAAAACACGAAGTCACAGTCTGACAACATGTAATAAACGGGCTACACGTGTTTCGCTCTAGTTAGAGCATCATCAGGCCTAAAATAAAAATATAACTTAAACAAAATTAAAAACTTACATAAAATAATAGTCATCAAAAGTCATCCACACACTTCACAGTATATAAATAAACAATAATTTTTAGGTTATAATTGTACAAAGCAAAAAATAAAAAATTAAAAAGTGGAACGGTACAGCATAGACTCATCGAAAATCGAACCCGGTATCAGAAGGTTAAAAGTATAAGTGTAAAACCTATTGACAATAGGTTTGTTCTCACTGCAAATTTCTTACAAGTTTGAAACTGTTTCCAAACCATTCTTGATGCGCATGTGTAAAATATTACAACTTCTGATCGATTTGAAACCGTCTGTGCGAACATCAAATACGGGTTGAGTGGAGAAGAAAAATAGCCTCACCTTTTTATCCCAGTGGGAAATGGGAAAATAAATAAAACATAAACAAAACAAAAATTATACTACAACCTTGAAATAGCTGTATATTATTAATAGAGTTTAAGATTGTGTGATTATTTGCTACTTCAAGACTTACTCTAAAATGCTCGAGAAATTCTATTCTATTAAATTGGGAGACAGTTTCATGAAAATAGTTTTGACTTTTGGGCTTTATCCGTTCTTCAATTAAATCTTCTTTAAAAGTTTGTGTCGGAATCAACATAAATCTGATCAGATTCTTCCGACGATTCAAAAGCACTTGTTTCCTTAATGTTTATGTTTACACTAATCCAAAAATATAAAATACAATTTTCAAAACGAATATCAAGGACTATACAAAACGGAAAAATAGAAACAACAATTTAGAGGTTATGTTCATATTCCGAAGATCGGCGTTGACTGGCTACACGAATTCTCTGACACTGCTTGAAATAAATCCGAAAACAAGTCTGACTATCAGATGACGATCAGAAATTTGTGTAAGAACATCAAACTTTTGATTTGAAACCGATCAGAAGTTCCTGTGCGAACGCATTTTACTCTATTGCGCATGTGTATTTGTCGAAAACTTGTTTCTTACTGCTGTGAGAACAAAACTTATAACGGACCTAATGCTAAAACAACTTAATACGTTAGCCAATGTAAGTTGAAGAAAGTGACTAAAAGGAAAATGTTAAAAGATACTTAGCTAAATTAAATTGTTAAAAATTAAATTAGGTTCAAAAGTAAACACGTCATTCACACACACGAGAACAGGACTCTTTTTAGCTTTTGTAATTTCCATTTTCTCTAGAAGGTCAAGCTTCTTACCTTTAGGGCATTCATGAAGCATTTCAGCTCCCACCCCTGGAGAAAAATTATGAGTTGAGGCCAGCAAATGACTAGCAAACACTGATCTGGTATCACTAACATTGGTATTTTTAAATTTTTCAAAAAGCGCTACCTGTTCTTCAATGCGTGCAGAGATTTTCTTCCAGATTGGCCAATGTATATTGCATTGCAATCGTCACATTTTAAAGAATAAACTCCCGATTTAGAAAGGATGTTTGCTTTATCCACTGTACTGACCAATTGGTTCTTTAAATTATTGACTATCTTTAACGCGATTTTTAGTGACTTAAAGAATGTTGCTAAATTTACGGAGACAGAACCAAAAAAGGACAAGGATCTCAAGGAACTTTTTGAGTCGTTATTATGAACAATATCGTAGGTTAATTTATATTTATTTGAAAATTTGTAATAAATTTTGTCTATTAAATGAAGGGGAAATCCGTTGTTGAGAGCAATATGTTTTATAATATTTAATTCTTTAGCGAAAGCTTCTTTTGACAAGGGCATATTAAATAATCTATAGAAAAATGAATTAAAGGAGGCAAATTTATATAATCTATTGTTTTATTTTTTTATTAGATGATAATAAGTTTTGCCCTTTTTAGGGTTTACTTTAATTAAATTAATTATGCTATTAAAAATTTCAAATTATAAATTAATATAATGATGTAGTATAAGCAAAGGGTATCTAAAAGTTTGCCTGGTCTAACGTTGGAAGCCAATAACAAAAAAACATTTGGGTAGCCAGGAGATGGGAAAACTTTTTGAATATACCTCGTGTATATTTATAAACAAAGCCATACTTACACACTTAAATTTGATATGAGGTAAGTATGGCAAAAGCGTTGAAATTTAAATTTATTGCGAGCTGATTTTTTTTAATTTTTTTAAATATGTAAAAGAAGGGCAAACTTGCAGTTTTTGAGTTGCGTATTATTTTTTGCATAGGTTCTGTATGAACTACTTATATTATTTTTTGGCATTCTTTGGCAATCCATTCACATTAAATATCAAAATTCAAGAAATAATTTTTTTGACTAACAATTTTATTAATATATAATATTTTTTGTTACAATATATTTATTCTTTTTTTTTTACCATATTGATATGCTCTTCATAGAAATTTGTTTAAATTAACCACTACTTACCAATGTTATTTAATTTCATGTAAAATTAATAAATGTTAAACCAATAGCACACTATAATTATAGTAACATTTTGTATGCTCTTTAGGGTTAAAAAAAATTAAAACAACCATTAACCATAGCCTTTAATAAGTAAGAAAAGATTCTTTGAAAAAAATATTATTTTACTTAACTTGTGTTTTTTTTTAATAATTAAAGAACAATTATTTGTTTTGAGCAATTGTTATAGGTATTAATTCCTATAACAACTGCCCTAAAACACTTTGAAATTCGTAAACTTAAAATAAATAAAAAATAATAATAAACTCAATTGGTCGTAACCGAAACTGACCGAAAATCGTAAAGATAATTGTCAATAAATCACCTTGTCCGATCCTTATCGCTTCCATGGAAAACCACCCCCCTGAAACTCGGATTAAATCAACGCAGTTACTTGAGAATGGTTCTCTCGGGAGCTTCTTTTGCCCCTTTTACTTTGATTTTGCGAAAATCAGTAGTTCCCCAAAGTGTTTGTGAGTTCTAAAGAAAGTATTTTTTTTAAATAGTTGATTAGGTTTTTATTGCAAAAGGCTAAGTTATAAAAACGATGAACTAAACTTTAATATAAGAAGAAAGACAAGGATAATAAATCGGTTAAAGCTATTACAGGCATATGGTGCTACGACCTGAAAGCTCAATTCTTAAAAACGGGGCAATTTCAAAAAATTAAATTTCCCTCGGATAATATTGCAGGTAATTAAAACCGCATCAGTTGTGGGATTAATGCAGCATTTAAACAAACAATGGGCACGGTAAATGCTAGCATTAAATTCAGTTATGCTTGTTTACCCGCATCGGAAATCATGTTTGCGAAATCATGTAGTACTAACGAACATTTTTAAGTATTTAGGGCGAGGCCGTGAAAACGGAAAATTACTCCTCGCTAAAGGGAAAATTACAGGTTCATTTGCCCCCATAATACGGAACGTTTAAACCTAATAAGCTACATTTAAGAGAACAATATTACCGGGAATTTCGCCTTGTGTAAACTAACAAGAGCTCTTGAACGTGTGTTACACACTTCTGGAATTTAGTTCGGCATAGGTATTAGTTGGCGCTTCATTGAAAATTATGTTTAAAAGTGCCTTTGTTAGCGGGAGCTCTTAATCTTATAGTGAATCAAAATTGTGTTCTATATATTTCACCAAATATAGCATATTGTTTAGAATTTACGCAGAATTGGAACCTGAGTGTATCTTAAAAAAATTGAAGAAATTTAGACGAAATCTCGGAATATTTTTATTGTTTTTGTAATTTACAGTGTTCGCTCTTTGATACTGATCGATGAAGGACATGAGCTATTAAACAATCTATATTATAAGCACACTTTGTGATATATATCATTGCGGGAGTTTTTGTTACAATAGCCAATTATAATTGTATTGTGGATACTAAATGCATTTTGATAAATTGAATGTCATAAAGAATACCAGCAGTTTCAACAAATTTTTAAAAACCGACGAAATATTGCATTAATATTGCACAAATATTTTTTTATGTTTAATATGTACAGGGTATCCCATTTTGGGTACTTTTGCGGAATATCTCCGTTATTTTTAGAGATAGAGAGTTGCGGTTTTCGCGACACTATACTACTTTTTCGTAAAACTAAAGATGCTGTTAACAAGATTTTTATAGCCCTTTTATTTTTTAAGATACAGGGCATTTTTGAAATTTTTGCATTTTGGGACCCCAGTCGTATCTCCGTTATCTTTAAAGATTTGGTAAAAGTAAAAATTCATTCCTATAGATTTTTTTCCGTAAAATCCAGCGGTGTAGATATATATTTTTTTTGATCAATAGTTTCTGAGTTATAACTCAAACTTATGTTTTTTTTTAACAAAACACCCTGTATATTTATA
This sequence comes from Anthonomus grandis grandis, assembly GCF_022605725.1. NCBI lineage: Eukaryota > Metazoa > Arthropoda > Insecta > Coleoptera > Curculionidae > Anthonomus > Anthonomus grandis. The sequence goes on from NC_065558.1 coordinate 13,415,993, forward strand.
GTTCATAATATTGGCCTTTTTTACCTTTTTAAAAATATATAACAGCATGAACTTACTTTTAAAAATACGTAAAAAAAATTACAATTTTCTAAATTTAAATTATCAAATTCATAATTTAATGGATGGTTATTTATAACAAGAAACAAAAAAATTACAAATAAATTGTTTTTTATTAAATTAACATGTTTCTTTAAATTAATTGCTAACATTGATTTATGTCTTACTATTATCAAGCTTAAGTTGAATTAATATTAGTATCTTTTGTATTATTTTATTTTTGTAAAATTGGTGGATACCGTTAATAAATAAATAACATAAATTAAAAAAAATTATGGGAGTATATACAAGATCAAGTGTATAAAAGACAATGCAATAATCTCATAGAACTTCAAGACGCAATTCATTTAGCATTTCAAAAATATGCCAATTTTGTATCTGAGAAGATGGTGGCCATTTAATAGAGGTCAAATTGCAGTGCTAAGCCTATACTGCGATAGTTGTTGGCGCAAAATAATAATAGGGCAATGCTCTATACCCTACACAGTTATGTTTAAAATGCGAATATATATACATATAATAGCGATTTTTTTATTTATTTCAGTCAGTTTTAAATAGGCATCAGGTTCCGAGGTTTCACAGTAGCTATATCGAAGGCCAATATCTTTGTCAAAAGACGCCTGCCTTACATTAGAAATCAAAAACTTTTTGTTTTCGCTAGTTTTTGTTTGAGAAGGAAATAATGTTTCACTAACTTATTGACAGTTGTTGTAAAAATCTGTATGTATTAACCTTTGGACTTCATACATTCCCGGATTCATTTTTGCATTGGAAATTATCGTTCCTGATTACAACGCAGTCCAAGTTTTTTTTGAAATCTTTCGATGCAAGCATGCATGCCCTGGTAGTAAAAACACATTTTTTTAAAAAAATATTTAGCCTCATTTTTAACAAAACTCTGTAGGATATAGAGCATTGTCCTATTTTTATTTTGCGCCAACCACTATCGCAGTATAGGCTTAGCACTGCAATTTGTCCTCTATTAATTTCTCGGAGGTACAGAGTCATTATAGATGAAATTTCATTGCAACCCCTTCTACCATTCAATTCATTCCACAGATAGTAAGTAGCATTTTTTGTTTGATTTTCAAAAAGTTTTATTGTAAAACGAATATTTCCTAGAGTAGTACAGGAGCATGTTATCCCTATTGGAGTGTTTAGTACTTTTTGAAGCTCAAAACTGCAGCAAGGACCTTCATATATAGGTTTTTGTCGGTCTTTTAAAAACAAATTTAGGCTTTGCTCTTTTTCATTAGTATAGAATTCGTATTTTCTCGCATTTATCGCATATGTATAGCACGCGCAGATACGATTTTTTTGCGGGCTTGATACACTATTACGGCATTAAATTATAGTTTTCTTTTGGAAAATAATCAAAAATAGACTTAAAAAAATTTCCGAAAATATTCAGCCGATTTTTCGAAGTCGATAGAGCCCAAAAACTCATTTTTGACAAAAATTTAGGTTACGATACTTTCGCCAGAACGTATCGATATTATTCAGTGTAATTTACACCTAGTTTGTGATTTGTTTATAATATTGTAATTTGTTGAAATAATAAAGCTTTCCTTATTATTATTACGATTTAGATTTTTTAGGCTGATAAACTCCGATGTAAGTCACCCGTGTGAAACCTTACAAGAACTGTACATCTTATTAAACACATTAGGTAACCACCTCATGCTGTCTTCATCAAAAAGTTTTAAAAACTCTAAATTTATAACATCGAGTCGCGAAGATTTTATAGTGTGAAACATGTATATGAATCCTAAATTTTAGCGTGCTCATTTTTAATATATATAAACAGAGATTTGATTTGGTTCTTTTACGTTATTTCAGCTTATTTTACAGCATAAAACCATAATACATATAAACATTTTAGAAAACAAACAGAAATTATGCGAAAATTTCCTGTTTTTTAAATTAATACGAAACTAATATTTCAAATGCATTTAGAACTCCTATTAAAAATAGGGATCTAAGGTATAGGTAATTTAAAAGCTTCAATTTTGAGAAAATTAGAAAATAAAAAACTTTATAAATTTTAATATGCAATTATAATGCAATAAAAATGTAAACGTTTTAAAACCAAGTAAACACTTTTTATACATATAAAACCTCGCATCATTAAGAAATCTGTTACAGATTTATGTATATCTAATTTTTTGCAGAGTCAGGGCTTCCCCTGGTTTATATTTGTATATTTTTTGTGTCTTTTTGCAAACATTTATGGAAAGAGAGATTATTTAAATACTTTTTATTTTTATGCTATAAAAATTTAAAATAACGTTATACTCCTATTAAAGTGAATATATTATTTTGTATAAAGTGAGAAATAAAGAATTTAAATTAATAATAATATTTAGAGATAGTTTTTAATAAGGGTGTTTTTTCTAGAGTGTAATACTTAATTGCATTAATGTATTTAATATATCTTTTCCTGACGATGGTTAGCAAAACATGTATGGAGAGTTAAATAAAGTAAGCTGATGAATTGGTGTAAAATTTTGTAATAAGTGAAATACTCTAGTGAACTACTATTTTTTAATTTAATGACAAATAGACAGATGTTTTGTGAACTATAAGTTTTAGAATTAAGAATTGCTTTAACATGTCCTATATTAATAATTTTAGGGCAATGAAGAGCTTAATATAGTATAGGATTCTGAAGTGGCTGGTGATTAAACTCAACATCAGGATTATGATTTATGTTTGCTTTGACAGGTTTATAATTTACTTCAAAGTTTCCCTGTAGTTGACCTATTTAGGTTACAATAAATTTTCTTGTTGGTATAATATATAACTGAATTAAGATTAGTTTGTAATCACTTCAATAAGTTTACTCAAAGATATACCGTTGACTCTTGACCTTTAAGATTGTGCAAGGCCCAAAATTTTTAAAACATGATAGAGGGAACAGAGTCGGCTTTAAAAAGATTCTAAATATAACTTACTAATTCAATAGAAAATAGTATTTTATTAGAAAAGGCTAATAAGTACATAATATAAATTATTATTTAAATATGACTACTTATTTTTTCCTCCAAGGTAAGGTAAAACAAGTAAAACGACTTTAATAATATATATTTATAAAAGTAAATAAAATTATTAGTAAAATAGGAGCAAAATATAAAATACAAAATACAACGTTTTCTTATAACATAGTCTACATTACTCTACGTTTAATTCTGTTTTACCATCATATTTAACCTTATTATTAAAGGATAAACATTGGTATTTATAGAGGCGTAATAATTTTTTACCTTTAAAACATATTGTGTAGAGTTTCTTTAACTCTGGGTTGTAATATTATTTACTACACTTCTTATTCCACTACAGATGCATTTAATATTAGGGAAGTATTATTTATTCAAAAATTCAATTTTACTTGATGCTATAAAAGTTCATTGAGATTAAGAACACAATAATATGGAAGTAGATGCAACACTGTATGCCCATTTTCCATTGTGAGGTTACCACAAACCCTACATATTATTGTCTACAATATAATTTAAAATTTCTGCTTTAGTACTACTAAAACAAGGCAGCTTAGCTACTTGACGACTATGGTAACTAGTATTATTCTTGGAATATTTTTAAGAAGCCAATATTCAAACCACTTTTCAAAAAGTTGTGAGTCAGTGTCTTGATGGTGGTTATCCAGGGAACAATCCGCTATTTTTTTAGCTAAAAGTAGTAAACAGTTTGTAACGAAGCTACTTTCTGAACTTGCATGTACTATTGTTATCCTCTTTTCTTTATTTGAGTGTGCAATGGTGGTACATTTTTGGAGTCACCATCTTTATGCAGTATCATGAGTGTGGAACCAAATTACCCAAATCATATATTTCAAGAAGCCGAAGTCATTTTACTTTCTCCTGGAAATTGACGGGATATTATATCCTTAACTGTAAACACAGGTGTTTTTGTCAAAGCATATGTCTCGGTTGCAGCATAGAAAAAAACAATTTTTAATTTTTCTTTAGCATCGAAACTTAAAAGTCTTTTTCTAAAGGTGTTACGAAAGGATGGTCCACTATTAGAACTCTCCCATGGTCGCCACATTTTTGCGCTATAACGCCACAAAAAAAATAACGGACTAAAATCACTGGCTTACAAGAACAATAGCCATTTAACTTAAAAACTTAATAGAACTCAATTTCTTCTTATTTATATAAGACCCCTGGTAGGTACTGACAGAGGTAAGGGTGAATATAAAACTTACAGACCTATAACGTTTATAATATAACGTATATATATTATAATATATACGTTATAATATATATATTATAATACAACGTTTCAAGTTTTAATTCGGACTAAACTCGGGTTTAAATATATATACATATTTACATTTTTTGCCTAGTTAATATTTTGCAATGTAGGTAAATATTAAATATCTAATCCGGCTCTGACCACAAATCTGATAATTTAAAGTCTATTTATGACCCAACAGATAATTCGGGATTACTGCTGTCAGAAGATCAACTATGAAAGGCTTAAAAAATTGAAAAAAAAACACTAAATGCATAAGTTCTCCAAAAAAAAAATAACGCTTTTCATCAAATAAAAAACTTAAATGATAAAAATTCTTCAACTTCTCAATAACAGGTTAAATAATTCCATCGCTGGCAAATTTAATAACCGGGCCTCCACTTCTCGACGACCGAACTTTTCTCATAAATATCAGTTTTACTTCGTCGGTGAAACTTAAAGAGTGAATTCCGCAGCCTGTGCCGTCGACTTCGACTACAAATTTATCTTTGTTAGCGGCCAAACGGCGAATCAATTACTTTTGTATAAAGAAAAATTGTGGTTCAGTGAGGACGTGACGTTTAAAGATGTTTTTAGTTGGCACAGATTGGACTATATCCCTGCGAAGTTAGATGAAACGCTCAAGTTCTTTTTTTTATTATAACAGCATTGTACCGTTAATATCAATATTGGCGGCCTAATGCGAAGTAAATCTTCTCGAAAGTCAAAAGTTTTCCAGCCAGGAGTTTACTTTTCTGACTTTATATATTGGGACGGTTATTTGTGAGTAACGGCTTTTTGTATTGTTTTAAAAGATTTAATGGAAAAGTTCATGTGCTCTAAGATAAAAGCAAACGAAAGAAATTTTGTTTAATATACAAGAAAGCCGCAATAAACTTTTATAAAAATTAGGATCAGTGTTAAATCATATTCCTAGTAGGTAATAACAATCAATAGCGAAAATGCCAAAAAGGAAAAAAAGAACCGTTTTTGTTAAAATGCTATATTGTTATTTGTTTCCACATCATCAAGGCGTTATCGTTTAATACTAAACATATATAAATACTTTTTATTAAATTTAAAGTGCGATTGACATAATTTAATTGGATATAAAATACCGTTTTTAAATTTTAATTAAAATTCATTTCTTTAGGTCTGCCCACATCGATAACCTTGTAAGACGTTAACAGTATTAACGTCTGCGTGTGTCTGCATCAAAAGCGTTGTAGATATTAACAGTATTATACATTTAATTTAGTTTTTACTACTAAATTACTCATTTTGGATTAGTAACTCTTTTTATCAAATTCCGTCCTGTTAAAGTTTAACTGAATATCATTTGACTTATTTTTCCATATTTCCACAAAATCATCAAAATATTCTCGAACTTCGATATGCTTACGAAATTACTTGATTTTATGTAAATAACCTTTTACAATTTCTATGATGATTACTTGATCATAAAATGTTTTATTGCTCTCGATTTTTGTACGCTTGTACGATACTTGTACGTTAAAATTATTAGATTATATAGTTTCAGATACGTGATTTTTTATAAGCTTGAGGTAGACAGTAGATTTTCTAGTTATTATTTCACTACTACTATTTATTCGTACTAAAGAGTATGTTGATGATTAATTTAATATCAGATTGACGAATCACATTATTTCTTGATTTTTGTCTAGTTATTTTTTACAGTCAATTTTATTTAAGATACGACTTTTTCGTATACTAACTAATATGATAAATGTTTTATTATATTTTTTTGAACCATATTCAGGATATAATCATCCCAATTTCAGGTCGTTAATCTTTTATTTACGATAAGTTTATATATTTCTTGATAATTTATTTAATTTTGGATTGCTGATATTTTTTTGAAAAAATTATTTCATTAGTTTCGGAATGATCACTATTTACAATCAATTTTAAAGTAACCCTCTATTCGAATCTCATTAATTAGAGTTCCAATATTGTTAGTGATACCTACATGGTTATATTTTGCGTAAGCAGAAGCTTAAAATATTGTTTGGAGGTTTTGATAAACTCCAAAATTCATCTTTTTTTTTATATTTTTCTAGAGTTTTTGTAAAAAAATTCAAAAAGAACACCTTTTTCAAATAGTATAGATATCACAAATTTTAAAAAATTTTTGATTACTAAATATTTAGCCATTACATTTTCTACAGTTTGTGTCTCTAATAACAACTCTCCAATTTGAACCACCCTATACATACTTATCTGTTTTATACAAAAGTTTAGGTTTTATTTTATAGTATTTAATAATCACTTATTCCGTTACTGATTAATGATTAAACAACAATAAATGTTTAATGGCCGATTTTTCATTATAACATATATTTATTTAAAAGCTTGGGTCGATATTACTAAAGATAAAGGATGTTCCTTATTCAAGGAATAATTTTTGGAAATAATAAAAATAAAAATAAAGCATATTCTTTATTTAAAGTTTCCATTCTTAGGCACTTTACCATATTCATGATTATTTTATTGGTTTCCAATTAAATATTTTCTTTAGTCACATTATATATTGATATCAATAATTTTATAAGTTTTGGAAAGGTCAGTCTTTAAAATCAATATATTGACAATATTATCAATTCTAATTTAATAAGTACTTTTTATAAATTCTAGGTCAATGATTTAGGGCTAATTTTTATCAGCACAATTATTTATTTTAAACTCGAATTGATTGAAACTCAACTCGACTCGAACACTATCTAGTAAAAAATTGTAAAAATAAAAATTAAATTAGGCATGCTTTTTATTTAAGGTTTTCATTCTTAGAAACTCTACCATATTTATGCTTATTTTACTGGCTTCGAACCAAAGAATCTCTTTAATCACTCTATATATTGATGTCAATTATTTTATTGAGTTTCAAAAGGTTCACTCTTTACAATCAACGACACATTGGTAACATTATCAAATTCACGTCAAAAATTACTTTAGATATTAACTATAATAATAGTTTTTATCGCACTATGGTGATTGTTTTCGATTAATTAATAATCAATTTTAGGTCAATAATTTAGTGGTAACTTTTATGATAACAATAATTTATTTTAAACTTGTTTGGATATTTAAATACTTTTTGGTGAAAATAGTAAAAATAAAGATAAAAGAAGTGCTATATGATAAATTTTTATATTACCAATACAACAATGTAGTCCTTAAGAAAGACCATATAGCGAAGTACCTAATACCCGTTGTAACACGCCCGTACACCTAAAATAACCTTTAATTTTAAAATATAAAATTCCGCTTAGATCCACCTAACGATGTACAAAATTGTCTATTTGCGAACGGCTCGATATAAAGCAAGCTCGGTGTTCTCATTTTAACCGGAGCCCCGCTTCGGAACTTTATTAAGAAATGGAAATGATGCCGCTGCAGGTACAAACTAGGAAAAGTGGAATAATTAAGGGAAGACGCGTCTAAATTACTGCTTAGTTCGTTAAGGGGTACAAGGGCCAAACATCCCACCGAAATTAAACTAAAAATTGCTTACAGATGTGGCAACGATATGATCGATCGTGCCTTGCAATGCCGTTAATTTACTATTTAGCTGCGATCCGTATTGCAGCTGACGCGCTTCCTTTCACACGATAAATCTGTCCCTTTCAAGCAAAATTTCAGTTCTCAGCTTCTCATGTTTATGCAGAGCCACATTTTGAGGGTCTGGACCCTTTATTACTTTTGGTACCTAATTTGCAGTTGCTTCTTGTGTTTACGTTGTCGTGGCCAGACTGCAGACTTTGGAAAAAACATAATTTAGTATTAGGACGTAGATTAGTAGTAACAGTTATAAGATAACTGTAATATTTTACTGCCAAAATAATTATCCATATTCAAAAATTACGTTTATAGCTGAGTATGGAAAATTTTAATGTTTATTTATTTTACAATATCGGCTTAACAGGTCAAACAGATCTGTTTACAAGACACAAAATACATAAATATATATGGAACAAGTAACTTTCTTAAAATGGGAAAAGACTAAGTCCTCCTTATCGGCAGCCTGAACGTCAGTATCAATTTTCTCTGAATTTACTTTATTTTTTTCGCAAATAAAAACATTTTTTTCACGAGTCAAAATTTAACCTTTGTTACTTAAGCAAACACTGATGTTTTGGCTTATTAAATCTCTGCCGAATAAAACATCAAAAGAAATGCATTCTTCAGGGACTATAGATAAAACAAGTTCAAGAAAACTATCTTGAATTTCAACCAGTATTATAATTTGTAAATTACACAATATAGCATTCCCGCCTAAACCCTTTAGAGTTTAATCAAATAACAGTCAGATCCTGAATCAAAAAGAAAAGGAACAATACCTGCACCTCAACCAAGTTGAGCCTTTCTTCATATCGAGGTTTGCTACTAGAAGCTTGCTTTTCTTTATCAGGACAACTGGTTGCAGTATAACCTGGTTTTCCACAAATCCACAAACACGTAACAGACTTTGCGATTTTGCTATCGTGCACTACCCGCCTATTCACAGATGCTACATTCACTTTGCTCTGATAAGCCTTATGTCCAATTTTGCTTTAAACATGACACTTGCCCAGAAATGATGATAGTTCCTTCTTGTCTGGCTGAATAAGGGCACGACGCTTCGAACTAATATGATGATCAGTTGGAAATAGCACCGACCGCTTACTTGTAGAGCCCCGTAATGCAACGCAGAAACTCTTTAGACATCTTTTGGTATGTCCGCCTGCAATTGCTTACGAATCGATTGTTTGAGCATAATTATTATTTTTCAAGACGTTTTAAAGGGTATTTATGTAACAACCGACAACGCCGCTTTTGCCCCTCCATTTTTTGTACTAGCCACGCTGCGACGTGGAGAAAGGAGAGATCTGTGTGGGTTCTAGAAGGGTCGTCCCGCTAGAATCTTTTTGTCGCGCTTTATTTGTAATTTTTAAAGTGAAAATTATAGTTTCTGTTAGTAAAGTGCAGCACAGTTTTCATTCATACAGTCCACTACTTTGAGCTAACACCCCTTGAAGCAAAAAATTCGAAATGTCCTTGGTTCTGAAGCACCTCTAGCAGAACGAGCCAGCGAAGAACGAATTGGTACCTAGCGAAAAGCTAGATGCTCTTTTTGTCCAATCAGAAAAAATAGATTTACAAATTACCAGTGTGATGTATGCTCCAAACCTATTTGTAAGGAACATACGATAAAAACTACAGTTTTATGCCAGGACTGTGTTATGCAAGAAGACAAATAGACTGATTGCACTATTTTATTAATTATCTTTTTGACAACGATTCTGTTCATTTAATTTCTAATACATTTTTGTTTGTTTAATGTTTCCTTTTAATGGCCGAGTGATCGCGGGTTAAGGTCTTTTATAATATTTGACGAGAATCAAGTGGTGGATAATTTCTCTTTAAAATCATTTGATACTTTGGTACAAAGTTGTCCAGTACTTGAAAATATAATGTGCTTCTGGTGCGGGACACAGTCAAAAGCTTTTCGGTAGTCAATGAAACAGGCGTGTATATCAACATTTATGTCTCTGCATCGCTTTGTGAGAACGTTCAGATAAAAAAAGAGCTTTGCTGCACATGCCGACACCGTTCTTAAATCCCAATTGCATCTCTCCAGCCTGCCTTTAAAAATGTAAGAATTTTTAGGGCCTTTATCATTTGCATGTCATCTTGACAGATAACAGAGCACGTGGATATCATTATAGGTGGTTAGTGGAGTCTTATGTCATTTAAGAGGGCTACAACATACTCCTTTCGGCTTTTAAGATTTGCCTCAATGCTCGTTAAGATCTTGTTTCAAGTGTCTTTCGAATATCGTAGATCTGATTGCGTTATGTGTTTGTGATTTTTTTAATTTTTTTGTAGAGATTAAATGAGTTATGCTTTTTTTCTACTATCTTTTCCATTTCACTGCATTTATTATCTAAAGGACGGATGACTCCTTTACCTTTCAGCATTTTAATCTCACCGTTCAATTCCCTGTACCAGTTAAAGTCTGTGGCTTTGTTTTTCCTTCTCTTGTTTACAAGTTGGATAATTTCATCTCTCCTCCTGTTGGGTTTCAAAAGTGCCTTCTTTAAGATAGTCTACCGAGGCTCCACATCCTCATCATTGCAAAAGTTATTTGTTTGTAAACCCGCCTTAATATTCTTGGCTGCTCTGGCCTGTGTTTCGAAATCATGTAGTATTTTAACATACATTCGCTTAGGTTTATTTGCACATTGAACATTAGTGAAGTAGTAAAACTGTAGATTGTGGTCGCTGTTGACATCGGAGCCAGGGTATGTTGTTACTGATTTGACAAACTTCATTAAATAGCTCTTGATAAAAACGAAATCTATTTAGTTTCTCACTATGTGGTCATCGCGATAGGCTAAGGATTTCCACGTTTACAGATGTCTAGGATGTTGTTTGAAACAAGTGTTGGTAGCAAAGAGGTCGTGCTAGACGATAATTCTATCTCTAGTGTTGCGTATTTCCAGACGATGATTTCCATAAATCGCACCATCAGCACCCTTTCCGATACCAAATTATTGTCACCTTTCCTCATTTTGTTATTTTCATAGCTCCGTTCAAAGTGGTTATGTCATCATCAGGATTGTCTTCTGTTAGAGCATGCCCTTGAATAATGTTCATAACTTTCTGAATGTTAAGGAGTCTCAAAAGCATAACTCGATCTTCGAGTATATTGAAATCAATTACCGGTTTTTCTGATTCACAAGAGAGTTCTAGCTGTGATTTGAAGCTAACCTGAATCAGCTGGGACAGTATTTTTAGCACTTACCTAATTAATAAAATAGTTTTCTTGTAGAATGCTTTTGTTTCTTAGAAAATATTTATTGAACAAATTAAAGTTCTGTATCTTTTAATTCTAAGGTATCAGTTTATTGAGCTATTCCTAAGCGGCAGTAACTATTTAAAAAAACAGGGCAAGTTTTGCTTTAAGAATTTGAAGATTTGGGTCAGAACACAACACAAATTTTACATGTGATTTGTAATCGAAGTATTCTCACTTTTTTAATAATTTGTATGCTGGGTATTTTTCATAAATTATGCAATTATAGGTTAAAGGGTGATAGCAGTCGTCAAATATTTGATTTTTATTTTGCAAGTAGTCTACGCTGCTAATAAAATAGAGGCCAAATTCTCTCTAATTTATTTATTTTTTTAAGCCCAATACGGGCAAAAGTTACCAAACCCATTGAACGTGTTAAAAAAATTATTTTTCTGTTTTTCTGAGAATTCTGGTCACCTTAAGCACAATAACATTATTAAATATAAAAAATCTTCTCTTCGTTTATAGGAAATTTTTGGCTCAAATTTACCTAAAAATTAACCTAAACTTCGCGGGACACCCTGTATAGGAAAATATTCAAAAATATAAGCAAAGGTAGATTATACTCCTTACTTTATAAATCTTTTGACCTTATAAATATTAATCTACTTATTTCTTAATTAAAATTTAATGGAATACGAAAAAATTTCTCTAGTGTACTAAGTGGCTAGGACCAGTCTTGTTCTTAATTTTTACCAATAGTATTATTTCTAAAAACTATTATCTATGATAGAACTAATAAAATTCTAATTCTGCAAAAGAAGGTTATGATTGTTAAGGATATGGAAGGTTATGTTGCAAAAGATGGTTCACTTTGGAGCATTATAAGGAAATTAAAAAAAATATATTTATTTTTAATTTTTACGAAAACGAGGAATCCTACAGAAAAACTTATAACGAAAATTATAATTCTCTACAATTTATCTCTTCGACAAGAATTATTTGTTCCTAATATTTACAGCTAAGCACTTTCTGACTGGCACTGTGAGACTTTGACTATGCTTATTGACTATGACTTGACTATACTAGAAATATGCTTTAAATAGTAGAGAACCCACATAAAATTATACACCACTATTTACTCTACCAACCAAATTGTTATATAAGACTTCTTTGCCACTTGGATGGATCAAGCCTAATAAACAGGTAACAAAAAGCAATTATCGTATGCAACGAACAACTGGGGCCACTAACAGAGTTAGTAAACTTTTTCGAAAAAAAATGTTGTTTGCAGTCGAGATGCAAATCCAATTACAGTTAGATGGAAAATTGAGTTTAATATGAGTATACAACACAGCTCTCTAGCGCGAATCGATTTCCCAAATTTGCACGTGCCAGATTTGGGGGATTTGCTAATTACCTTTTTACCTTATCGGTTTTATTGTTCGAATAATGGGGCCCTTATAAATGCACAACTCTCAACTTAAGTTAAATTGTCCCCGCCGATTAATACGCCCTCAAAGAGACCTTTGCTATTCGAGGTGGTATCGCAAGAAGTTCTGCTCTTTGACACACCGAAGAAACTTCTCTTTGTGCCCTGTCGTGTATTTCATTTCGCTTAGAACGCTCGATGGCGTTATTGTGCCGAAATTTATTATCAAACTTCGGCAACGATGATAAATTGTGTCACTTTTGGGAGTTTAGAAAATGCATCATATTTAGTTATAGTCGAGTGCGAGTGAGGTTTAGGGGGATTTTCAGAGATAATTGTAGCTTCATTTAGAATCAACATAAAGGAGCCATCCATAAATTACGAAAGACGTTTTTTTGACTATTTTCGGTTCCTTCTCCCCTATTCAACTAAGCCTTACAAAACTTGTAAGGTTTACAGGACGCTTGTAAAAATGATGATGATAATAAATTATGTATATTTTACTTAAAATATATATTTTAATGTAAATATAACCTAATAAATTTGAATTTTGAAAATGCTGAAACTAAATACAACTTGCCTGTGAGATATTATTTGGTCAATTTGAATTCATGTATATTAATATTTGGGTTGGTATGTTAAATGACAATGATTAATGTTTTTTAATTTGTAAATATCTTACTTATGCTAGATAATCTAAGAATCTTCATAACAATTATCTGACTCTGACTTTCCTAATTAAAAAAAAACTGTACCTCAAGTAAATTATGTACTATCCCAGATAAATGTCATTCTATACTCTTTAGTAGAAAATCACTTCAAAGACAAAACAAGTGTGATGTCTATATACAGTACATTCACGATGAAAGAAACAAATTTATTTAAAAATCAGGTATTTTATTCTTCTTATATTTTTTGAACAAAAATATTAGTATTTTTACTTGCGCGTTTTTTAAAATAAAATAAAAATCTATACATGATACCTCAAGTAGAAACTATGGCGTCAACATTAATTTTTTTGAATAGAACTCCCTGTAAATTATGACCTTTTACAACTATATCATATATTCTAAATACTTGTTGTATAGCAAACCATATGCTTAAAGTCAATGGTTTGTCAAATATGACATAGCAGACTAACGAAACATATGAAATTAAAACATAGAAATGTTATTCTAGATTTATTGCAATTAATGTTTAATTCGTTGTCCATTTGATTCAATGCGTCCTTTGCAATAAAAATTTTGGTTACAGGGTATCTCAAGTAGAAACTATGACGCCAACTTACCCTGCTTTAGTGGTTTTATTCCCTGACATACCTAGTAACAAAATAAAATTTGAACAAGATAAGGTACCTCCTCATTTTGTCATCGCCGTTCGATAATTTCTTGATGCAACTTTTTTTTTAAATGGATTGGACGAAGAGGACCGATTGAGTAGCCAGCAAGGTCACCGGATATAACCCCATTATATTTTTTCTTACAGGGCTATTTGAAGTCCAAAGTTTATGTGAATAGACCAAATAGTGTTGATGATTTAAAGAATATAATTCGACAAGAAATTAAACTAATCGATATGCAAATAATTAAAAATGTGCAACTGGAAGTTATCAACCGACTTAAAAACTTCAATGCAAGTGAATTGACAACAAATTGAACATCAGTTGCCATATGTGATGTATAAATTAATATTATTTAAAGTCATATGTTTCATTAGTCTATTATGTCAAATTTGACAAATATTTCTGTCTTTAGGCATAAAGTTTTAAGCATACTAAATTTCCACTTTAATAGATATATACGTTCTTAAACTACTAAATAACTGAAGGTTTTATGGTATTAAGTCCTTGGAGAGTCGTAGATAATTTTAATTTAGTTTTAATTTATAAGATTATTATTTATTTAATAGACTTCTACTAATATGTTGCGTAATAGATCAGCCTTAATCGTAATAGAATAGCATCTCACGATATTCTTTTAACTATTTAGCTCTTTGGTTCAGATGCTTCCGTAGTATTAAACATTTTTAACAAATTAATTTCAATAATATTATGTTTTTCAGGTCTGGTGTTATTTAACTAAGGGCCACTTAAAAGATTCTACTTTATTTGCAAAGAAAAATACTTCCAGTAGAAGTTTCAAGTTAAGAGCAAAGGTTATGAATCTCACGAAATTTAACCTCAAAAAAGGAATAAAATGATGAATTACGCAGATACATCCCTGCTAATTTCTTCCTTGGGGACCGAAATATTCGTGCACTGACATGCAACAGAAAATCATATTCAAATCTTCAAGTTAAAAAGAGTATAAGAATACTTCACCAATTCCCCATTCCACACGTTTTAGCCATATCTACATTAGATATGGGTCGGAATCTTGAGAATCTTGTACTTACATAAATAAATAATTTGTTATAAAAAATGTCCAATCAAACTGTAAAATTACGAAAAACCATGCTAATAACTCTCCTTCGTCTTATTTATTTCACAGCCGGTCTCATGCTGCTCGTATTAATTTATGCAGGTTTAGAGTAAAAGGTTAGTATAAAACACTATTTGTTTTAATGATTTGACTAGTATAAGATTTGTATACATATTCATCAATATTTACATCGTAAACGAAATGGGTTTGTATTTTCTCGTATGCGTGATGTAACATACAATAAATTTGCTTGTATTAGGTTTTCATTACGTTTTACAATTATATGCGTTTATTTTAACTTATAATTTGCCAATGTAATGTTTTATAAATTTACATCAGTGCTCCTTCGAGTTTTATATAAGAACGTTATTTTTCACTACTTGTTGCGGGCAATGAAAGTCAATTTCGTTATGGCAATACATGTAAAAAAATTATTATTAAATTTCGTTTTTTTCTTAGCTTGTTACTTGTTCCAATATAGGAACACATTCATATTCATAACAAAACAGGTTTCTTATATAGCATTTAACCAATAAAATTATACTTTTGAGCAGTATGGCATTATATTCTGTGCCCTATCTAACTTTTAAAAAAGACAAACATTGTAGAAAAATGAATAATACTGGGCATCTTACATAAGGTTGCATGCTTCTCATCAGAGAGGCTCGGATAGGTAGGTAAACAATAAGAAAAGAACAAAGGAATCACTAAGTAACTAACATTATTTCACAGTGAACGTACTTCCAGGTTATATTTTCCTTTTGGATTATTAAATATTTAAAAATATTCTTGAATACCACATTTCAAATCCATCAATCGATAACATCTATGGTGTTACTAACGTAATGCCAATAAGAACGAGGATATTTCAGAGAATATATTTTGAAACAATGTTATGTTTACTTTTCTTTCTCTTTTAAATCTTGTTTGTCTAGTCTGATTGTCGCCAAAAGTATCAGACTAGACAACTTAGTTTTCTTAAAAATATCGTCAATTTTTAAAATATTAGTGATTTTGAAAAATTAACGAACTTAATAATTTTAAACTTTGCTATTTATCATAACCCCAGGATAGCCAGAAATTTTATAAGCACACACATTTTTTACTTTTTCAGACCTGTAGTAAACAACAATGATATTGTCAAAATAGTATCATATTTGTAAGTTGTATTGAATACGATTGGTTTTGAAAAGGAATTAAATCGCAATTCTTTATAAAATTATTTTAATGGCCAAAATATTGTATTGGAATAGAAAACGAATGACTCGAATGTTGCAATATGCTGCTCTTGAAGTATTTCGCTTTATTCACCAGAAAAAATTTTTAAACATTTGCAGTTTAATAGGAAATCAACCTAAAAAATTGTAGTAATGAATTTTATAAATTTCTTTTTAAGTTATTTAAACTTTTTACGATGTAATTGAAATTTTATAATTTTTAAGATTTGTGTATTAGATTTTTTTTTATTATGGACATTTAAGACATTTCTCCTGAATAAAAGTTTGTAAAATCAAGTGAAAAAAGGGGTTTTCCCTTAACATCTAACGTAGTAATAAAACTTCCCTTTTTGACAGTGTATATTTTGTATCGAAAGAAAAAATAATTTTCTTCAGATATGCTATTATAGAAAAAGGATAAAAGTGTTTTTTAGAAATATTCAGCTACCTAAATTTACATTTTTATTTTTTTTCTAAAGAAAGGGTCAAAATAAAAAAATTGAAATGAATCAAAAAAGTAAAAAGCACTTGACAAATTCACTAGAGATAAGAAGGTTTACTTATTTAATGTAGTACGTAAAAGACAACTTATTTTTACTCGTATAATTTGTCAAAAATATCATTGATACAAAATTCACATTAATTTTAAGGTAAACAAAAAATATCGACACGGTAGCGGTCGTATTAAACATCATTAAGGTATAAATTTTCCTACGAATAAAAAGACAAGAAATAGTAACATAACGTTAAGATAATTAAAAAGATAGCTTTTTAAAGCTAAGTAGATGCTCTGCCAGGTCAAAGGATTTAGTCCTCTCAAAAACTTATTAAGACTGGATTAAGAAGGAAGGGTATTTTATAAAATAAATCTTTTTATATAGAATTTTATGTCAGAGAAAAAAGATTAAAAAAAATATATTTTTTTAGAAGTAATATTTGGAAAGTTATTTAAGTAATATAAGTAAAATAATTTAAGAAATGCTATTATTTAACAATGTATCTGGTATACTTAGAATGTATAAATAAGCGTTCAAATTATTTTTTTGTTATATTTGAGTAATCTTATATATCAATTTAGGCAAACTTACTTTAGGACAAAATTGTTTAGTCTAGGGGCTACACGGTGTTATAATGACTATTTTAAAATAACTTTTCTTAAGTAAACTACTCAAAACTACTAATTCTATTTTTACCAAAATATGTTATATTGTCATAGATTAATTAGACAAAAAATCCAAGTCACAATTATGAATAATATCAGTCAGTCCATGAGCGTGAAATTTTAAAAAGGCTCATTCAGCTTAAGTAACAATTTTTACACTTGTTTTTCGCTGTCTAAGCAATTTCGTTTTAACTTTAATTTTGGTCTCAGCTTTTTTTAAAAACATCCTGTTATTTTCTTTAATATTTTAAATAAAAATTTCTCAAAAACCTTTAAAGGAATTAAGTCTTAACAAAAGTACATTCTTTGTGGCAAATCACTTTGTGGTTATGCCCGAAAATTAAAAAACCTAATTTATACGCCTTATATTATAACTGGTATTAATCATAATCATGACATGGGCTTTTTCCCTTCCAAAATACTATGTTAATGTAGCAAATTTCGGCAAAATAGAATGAGCAGTTTTTTTAATAATTAAGAAAAACGGTTTAAATATTGCCGTTTACTGCTCAAACTAAAAACTTTGTACTAAGGTAAGTTTACGTAAAGAATAATAATAATGTTTATTTATTTAGCATATTGCTACATACAAGTACAATATTATAAATTATAATTTTTAAAACATATTTACAATATCTTAATAAAACTAGAAAATATAAAAAGCAATAATAAAAGTAAACAAATAAATAATAAAAGAGTAAAATATAACGTTAAACTACACAAAAAAAAATTAAAATATAAAAAAAAAAACATAAAACTTATGCACAGATATAATTTAAAACAATACTAAGAAGTGTAAAAATAAAAGACACAAAGAAAGACAATTAAAATATAAAACACTTACATATGTATATATATATATGTCTTTTCAACGTTTTTCTAAACATAATTAGGCTTCTACAGTTCTTTATATTATTGGGTAATTCATTAAAATATATAAGACCTTTGTGTAGAATAGTGTTTGTCATTCTGTTTGAAGTATGTATGTCTCCTGTTGTCTGGTAGCATAGTTATTTAGTTATGTAGATCACTAAAAACTGTAATCTTTTCACAAATATAGTGTGGTAGCAATTAATTTTTTAATTTAAAAATAAACATACAGGTACTAAATAATATTTTTTGTTTTACCGATAAGATATTTAGTACATTTAACATATTATCTACCGGTGTATATCTATTATATTTTAATATTATTCTCATGGCTCTGTTCTGTATGATTTAAAGTCTATTGGCCCTGTAATCCGGAATATCAAGCAAAAGTGTAGAACAAAAATCCAAGTGCGGCAAAATAATACTATTATAAATTAGCAATTTTGTTTGTAAAAAGAGGTTTCTGCCAATTCTCGATAAAAAATTAACTTTTTTGACATTTTGCGCGTTATGCTGTCAATCTGAGAATCAAAATTCAAATGTGGATCCAAAACAACACCCAAATATTTAATTTCTGCTTGGTAGGATATTGTTTCATTACTTATCTCTACTTTTATTACATTCAAATTTACTTGGGTTAATCTAGCTTTACTTCCAAACAGACAAAATTTTGTTTTAGCTGCATTAATACTTAAGTTATTATTACACAGCCATTTGTATACATTATCCAAATCAAAGTTTAGATCTTCTTGCATTTTTTTAATATCCTTTCCCACAACATACAGCATAGTGTCATCTGCAAATAATGCTGAGTTACTCCTACTAATAACATTGACAATATCATTAATATAAATAAGGAATAGAATTGGATCCAACACAGTACCTTGGGGAACACCATGATTAATACGAGCCCTGTCTCAGTGAAAAGTTGGCCCAACTATCAAAACTAGGATTTTTTATGAAATTTGACATATTAGCGAAAACGTATTAAAAACTAAAAGGTATTTCTGATAACATATGATCTTTTTATTTATTATTAGCTTAAAATACTACATGTTTTATAACTGAGGAAAAATATCTTACAAAAATTCAAAAAATTTGTCGATTAATAATAATTTTATTAATAAATTTAATAATATAAATATAATAAATTATTTTAATAAATTTTAAAATAAATAATAAATAAATCTGATAAGTCTGATGATAAATTTTCAGACCATTCAACTAAGTTATTTCCATCACGTATTTTGCGATAGAATAATCATTTTGCAAAGAAAAAAATATCGAAATTAAAACGCTTTAAAAATAGCTGCGTCGGTTTTGTTATCTTTCCATAAACATTTCAAGAAACCAAAAATATTATATTTGAAATAAAATTTTAGTTATCCCTTAAATAAATTCTAAAAAATCATGTTTTGGGGCGTTGGGCCAACTTCACTGAGACAGGGCTCGTATTTTCAGCAACAGATAATTTATTTTTAAATTTGACCACTTGTTTCCTGTTATACAAATACGATTTAAACCAACTTAAAACTGTACCTCCTATCCCCATTTTTTCCATTTTAAGAAGTAAAACATTGCTATTAACCATCTCAAATGCTCTTCTAAAATCCAAGAAAATTGCCAAAACAAAATTACCCTTATCTATTTCTCTATTAAAATTATCACATATGTTAACTATCACAGTTTCGCAAGAATGGTGAGGTCTGATTTGTTGTTAAAATATTATTTTTATCACAGCTTAGCTTTTAAATTGAAGTTGGGTTTTTACAGTTAATTCTAGACATTTTTTGTAAATTGGTACAGTATTAATAGGCCTAAACTCACTCGCCAGCCTTGTGCCTGAGACCTTAGGAACCGGTAAGACTGTTGAGATCTTCCAATTTTCTGGGAATTCACCATACTGAAGCGATGTATTAATTATATCTAACACACGGTTGCCCACAACTTTAAAGACATCTAGAAGCACTTTTTTTGAGATACCACTTTCTCCTCCTTTAACATTTTTCATATTTTTTAACAGAGATCTTGTATCATCGTAGTAGTATTTTCAAATTTATCCCATACATTATAACTTAATATATTTTGAACTGTACTATTTAAGCCTGAACGTTTGGGTAAAATATCTATAATTTGATCTATACCATTAATAAAATATTTATTAAATTTATCTGCTATTTCAAACTCATTAGTAAATGTCTGCCCCTCAAATAAAACCTCATTTGGCAAAATTTTTACCCGGTAGAAGTAATTTAAGATTTTTCCAAAGCTCTGCTGAATTATTTCTATTGTTATCGATAACTTCTCGAAAATATTTTTTTTTTCTATTCTTATTTTATTAACTATTTGGTTTCTGACCCTTTTATAGCTATCCCATAGATCTGGAGTGCCCTCATAAATTGCCCTTACATATAACTTGTTCCTATCTTCCATTAACTGTAAAATATAATAAGTTATCCATTTTTTATTTTTATATTTTAGGCTAACAGATATCTCTAACTTTGGACACATTATATTTAAACTATTTTCTAAATCTAAAATAAAAGAATTTGCCAATATATTTACATCTGTCAAATTAATGTTCCATGACCTGTCAGACAAGATATTTTGTAAAGTTTCAGAATTATAGTGTTTTATTGACCGATGGTAGTATGTAATTTTTTGTTTATAATCATCTACTTTTGGAAGGCATATAGACACAATGGAGTGGTCACTAATTTTTGGAGTATGGTGAACCTGTACTAATAGATTTTTATCATTTGGTATAATAAAGTCAATTAATGTGCTGCTATTGTTTGTTATTCTTGTAGGACTATTGACTAGTTGAGTGAATCCAGAACCATATATGCTGTTTAATATTTTTTCACCATAAAAGGAGTATTTTGTTAAATCAAAATTAAAGTCACCGGCTATAATATTAATGCCATTAGTGCTACTTACTTGGTCCAAATAGTTCGAAAAATATTCAATAAACTTAGCATCTCTATTGTTAGGGGGATGATACAATACACTACAAAGATATTTAGATCCATTAAGAAATATTTCTACACTAACATTCCATACATACTCCTCCACACACTCTAATGTTACTCGCTTATAATTGATATCTTTCCTTATTAAGATCATTACACCGCCTGTTCGTCTATTATTTGTGATACATTGTTCTAAATAATACCCATCCACCTCCAATTCATACATTTCTTCTACAGAAGACACATGAGTTTTAGATAATAGCAAAATTCTTGGTTTCCAACAATTTATTAATAAAACTAAACTATCCTTGTGATTAAGATACCCCTGACAGTCTAGATAAACCACATTTGAAATTTTATCAATATCTTTTTCTAATTGCTACTTTCAATATTTGCCCCTTTGAAGATCTTCGAGCCTTTGCTATGTCGCACACCTCCTAACATCCTAAACCACATGGTCAACCTCAACTTTCAATTAACTAATTTGGTCTGAAAAATGTGTGGTATGATGTTGTAAAGGCCTTTTACACACATCCTGTATACATCATAAAAAATAATAATTTTCTTTATAAATATATTTTAATAAATATTTCTTCTGGGCCTTTTACTGTTTTAGATTTCAAATTCTATTTAAAAGAGATTTATTTAATAAAATACCCTTCCGTTTTACTCCAGCCTTAATTAATTTTTGAGCGGATTAAATTCTATCCGGATTAAAGTATTCCCTTCATTTCTGTTTTTATTTTAAAATTGTTGATTATTTTGGAATTGTTTATGTATATTCAGATATAATTTTTTTGGTATATATGTTATTATTTATAGAAACTCACATGAAATATGGAAATAGAAAAATAAATATTCTGCAGATTTACATTATCCTTCATATTATTAATTTTTATTTGTTTTTTGTAAACAGTGTACAAGTCTCTATCCTTATATCGCATAACATAATTTAAATCATTTTAAGTTTAAACTTCTTTTATTAACCGATCCGAACAATACAATTTTCAAATAGACTTATACGAGTATCAGGATTTAATAAATATCTAATATAATCTATAAATTTTCCAGTTTTGTTAAAAACAACCAATCAATAAATATTTAGTCATAATACTTAGTAGAACAATTCAATTTATTCGCAACCCATCCACTAAATGATGTAAAAATATTAACGATAAATGGATTGCGACAAGTGACCCGATTCATTGGCCACCTAGATCACCAGACCTAACCCCTCTTGATATTTTTATTTTTGTGCTTACCTAAAGAATGATTTGTATTAAAAAAAAACATAACCAACTAGTTGTATGAATAGATGGATGATCAACCTTAAAAGCTACAAGACTTTGATTAAGAAATTTATGTTTTTCTATTTATGTAAGAATTAATAAGACAATCTATTTAACAAAAGTTTCATATTTTATCAAAAACCCGATGTTTAATTTTTTTATGTTTTTACTAATCAGCAGAAAAAATCCTACTAGTTTGCTAATTTACCCTATAATAATAATGTCTAGTCGGTTCATTTATGTATAACATGTAACACAAAAAAGATTTTGGTTATTATCAATTAGACAAATACATACATTTCATATATATTAACTTTTTAGTTTTTTAATCAGTGTTCTTTCCAAATTACAAAAAAAAATTATTTTATATTTTAAATGACAACAAAAAAACCACTGTATATAGTAAGATTTCAGTTGGCCTACTTTCTCCTAAAACGTTCACCTAAAGCCCTCCAAAGAAGTTATGTATACTTATGACCTCTTTTACCAAAAAAAAATCAAAATTTTAGAAAGTATGAAATAAAATTGGTGCTACATTTTTATGTTTCCACCAGAAGCGGAAGTAGCAGCTCGTATAAACCAGTCGCACAAGTCGTACGCCCCATTGAATTTTATGAGGCTCCCCCATTTCTCCTTTACGAAACAATAAAACGATTTACCTGTAGTTTTCTGATCATACTCTAGGCCATTACTATTCTAATTTTCAAATTGCAATTGGATCAAATAGTTTTATGATATAAAAGAACGTTAACCCTAATGCAAGTGCATTAAAAATTAATGTACGTCAGATGGCGAATTCCTTCCAACAATGTCTACTGTCTTTCGCCTTATCTATTAACCTGAAGCAGAATTTTCAATTCTCTAATAAAATTTCCTGGAAAAGCGGGTTAAAATGAGCCTTCTGGAGATTACTTTATGCGAGGTTTTCCCGTATAAGCTTTAAATGACCTATTTTGTACAATATTACAGGTATTTTAAAGTAGGTAGTTGGGCCAATAGGATAGTTAGGTCATTAGATTTTCTAAATGTTTCCAGATTTTAAAAATTATTTATATGCGGCTCACAATTAGTTTAAAAAATAGTTTAAGAAATATGTAGAGAAAATATTTGGCAAAAGACATGATAAAAGGGATATGTTATTATTAAGAACTTGTTTTGTGTCTAATGTATATCAGCATTTAAAAAAATTAACAAGTTAGGGAATTGAAGTCTAAATTCGTTAATGAAATCATACACAACACCAAAATTAAGGTGTTCACTTTGATATTTCCAGTTTCTGTTGACAAATTGTAAATTTAGTGCAACATAGTATTTTAACCTAGATTTTTATTATTTAGAATTAAAATAGGCATTTTAAGAATTGTTTTGTGCAAATTTATTTAAACGTACCATAATTCTTAACAATATAGCGATATATAAGAGAGCCCAAGATAAGTATCCTAGGCATGGGCGTTTCGGTATTTTTTAGAGATAGAGCTTTGGTTAAATTAAGAAAATTTGCGTTTATTAAAGCCTATTGATATACGGTAAAAAAACTTTGTGCTACAAAAATCCTATCGATTTAGAAGCAATATTTCGCAATAATTCTCGATAAAGAAAGCAACCATATAAACTTATTTGTCCAAGTTACGTTTTTCGAAGTTAAATTCGAATTAACTTGAATATTAAACTTAAGTAAGTATGTTATTTATTTTTCATGCCCTGTTATACAATATTTATACAAATTTAGATTATTTATGCATAAATTGTTGGAAAAAACCATTTAAATTGTTCTTTAAATTTTTCAAATTTTCCTACTTTGTATTAGTAACCTTTCCACTCAAATATACCATTACCATCCGTGAAGAATTCTTGATTTCAAACATTTAGAAGGTTTGCGATATCGTTTATTTAAAGCTGAAATAATAATGGACTTAGGACAATTCTCAGTAGTACCCATACTGAAAAACACAGCTAAAACAAAATTCTCCCTGCCCACTTCTTTTAAAAAACTACTATATAAAAAAAATAATTTAAAAACAAAGCGCTATTGTAAAGAAAATTGAATACCCTTTTAATAAATGTATTTCAACACACCCCTTCCCATTTAAAAAATAAGTGTGAATATTGCCCCCGCTAAGGGGTTGAAGTTGTGGAGTTAAAAATTTAAACAAAAAATCGTTTTTCTAAAATCAAGTATAGATCGATGCGAGCGTTTTTGTTTTGTAAGTCAAGAACCTCTAAAAACTAGCGCTAAAACTATTAAACAATGGTATTATTTCAAAATCTTTGACAAGCTGTCATACTGCGTAAACTCAAGCTAGTAATTTCAAACTTAGCAATTATAACTAGAATAAAAAGACCTTTAAAATAGGTTATTACTCGACTCTCACTCCTATTTAAGATTTTGAGAGTGGTCGCAACCTCCGCCAAGCGGTTAAAAGTATTAAAAAAATTTGTCCCCTTAAAATCAAAAATCGACATTTTTTAAAAATTTTTTCTGGACTGTTTTCAGCCACCCTGTAGAATCAATAAATATATAAAATGTATGAAAAATAATAGTGTTCTAACTCATTGAAGAATAGATTTGTTTAAATTGACTATATGTTACAGCAGATAGATAAAAAAATTATCGTCCTAATGACACTTAGCTATTTTTGGACATGGATATCTTTCACGTCCATTAAGATTAATTAAATAAGCTAAAAGGGAGTTGAAGAATTAGGATCATTTAAAATCATATGTTTAAAGGATGCAGAGCCGTTAATAAAATTAATTTTTAATGGTTCTTAGAAAATAAATAAATATATTTTCAGGTCTAAATAACCTATTTCCCATGTGAATATGAACATTAGTAAGGGAGAGAATGGGAAATATATATTAAACCGTGTATAAAGCTACATTTTCTAATAGAGTCAAGTGTCTAATAGAAAACTCATTTCCGTAAAACCGCGTCTGTAACAAACAGAAAACTGCCAACGAAAGTAACACGTAACTGGCACTATTTCCTTTGCCTTATGCAACTTGTAAATCAACTTTTAAAAGACGAGAACATTCGTCCCAAATTCCCGAACGGCAAGGAACAACGTTATTTTTATTATATTTTATTACCGGCGTCGCTTCGGAGTTTTAATTTTCTTCGTGGCACTTTTGCAATTTAGTGCTGTCAAGCGGAGCTGTTTGGCTTTATATCATAAAATAGCTGTACCAGAGTTCTCGCGTCAACTTACTAAATACGCCTTTAATCGATATGAAACTTTCAGATTACATTTTAAGGACACTGTTTGATTAAAAGTCGGATAGATTAGGGGAATAAATTAAACTTTTTTTAACTGATTAAAACATTTAGATGATATTTATATAAGGGTTATTATTATTGTTTTATTTAAATTATTTTTCTCTTGAGTTAAGTGTACTATGTTGTTTGATACTTTTTATTTTTTATTTTAAATAAATAACTGTGATTTTATTTTAATATTAATATAAATGCGAAAATTTTAAGCATACATTTTTTTTAGTAAATAATTTTCGTCGTAAGTCAATATTTCACTCAATTTTTTGGTTTCATAAGATTTAGGCTTTTTATTTAAATGCTCAAATTGAAAATATTCAGACAAAAATTTTAAGAACGAATCTTATGGCTTACCTCAATATTGATTTTCTTAAAAATCGTAGATTACCTGGTATATGATATATATTTCCTTTTAAAAATTTTAAATGGCTCAATTAACTGCAACTATCTTTTGGGAAAATTGACGTTTTAGACAACTTATAAAGGGTGTCCCAGTAGGAACGCACGTTTTGAATTGCGCAGCATTCTTTTTTTATCGCATTATGTTAAAAAAAAAAACTGAAAAGAATAATGTAAATAGTTTGCTGATGTAGCAGTTTGTTGAACGATATACGGTCGAACAACGAATTATTATTGTTAAAAGACACTATAAATATGGAAAATGTTTTGCGGAAACGGTTAGTAAATTGCGAGGCATTTTTGGTCGACACGATGCACCAAATCACACGACCGTCCAAAGACTAATTGATAAATTTAAACAAAATGGTTCTGTGGTGGTTGCCGCAGTGCGTGAAAGTGTTGACGAGAATCCGGGAACATCTATCCGTCATCGTGCACAGCAGTTGCACATTTCGAACAGCACTACCCACCGAATTCTAACAAAAGATCTTCATTTACATGCCTTTAAGATTTAATTGACCCAAGAATTAAAGCCAGTGGACCATGCGACGCGCCGTACATTTTCTTCTTGGGTAGTGCAAAAGAAACAAATGGATGTCGATTTTTCGAAAAAATTTTGTTTACCGATGAGGCACACTTTCACCTTAATGGCTTTGTTAATAAACAAAATTGCCGAATTTGGAGCGAAGAAAAGCCTAGAATCATTCATGAGAAGAAATTGCATCCATTAAGAGTCACTGTTTGGTGCAGACTTTGGACAGGTGGAGTAATTGGACCGTACTTCTTCGAGGACGAGGCTGAAAATGCAGTTACCGTGAACAGCTAACGCTATCGTAATATGCTCACTGAGTTTTTATGGCCTCAATTGGATGGTATGGATACGGGCGGTATGTGGTATCAACAGGATGGTGCAACATGTCACACTACACGTGACGCAATTCAATTGTTGCAAAGAAAGTTTCCCGGTCATGTCATTTCACGAAATGGAGACCAGAACTGACCCGCAAGATCATGCGATATAACGCCTTGTGACTTTTTTCTTTGGGGTTTTTTAAAATCCCTCGTATACGCTAATTACCCAACAACAATTCCACAGTTGAAAAACGAAATTAGACGTATTATTAGAGAAATTGGGCCGCAATTATGTGAAACTGTAATTGAAAATTTCTGAAAATGAATAAGAGTCACGAAAGTCGAGGGGGCCATTTGCCAGATATTATTTTTTACGTTTAATATTAGCTTTACATTAAAATGTAAATAGCACTCAGTTTAAAATAAATGATGACTTTTATTTACCAATTAAAACGTGCGCTCTTATTGGGACACCCTTTAGAACCAGTTTAAAGCAATTAGTTAAAAAATATTTTGGACAGATTTAATTTAGCCTAGATAGTATAAACCAAGAAAAAAACATTCCCGTTAAGATCTACAGTAATTAGTTTGATCTATTGTAATTCTGATGCTGTGGGAGGTACTGCAGTGCAAGTTAATAGGGTTTTAGATCTTTTTTTGGTTCACGTTAAACTAAATCTGCCTACAGTTGAACCTCATAATACTCAATATTGGTTTAGGTCTTTGAATCGCATTAAATTAACTCAATTTTAATATTGATCACAAAGCATGCATTTTTTAACTTGACAAAATACAATGTTTTTAATTTGCATGCTCCATTTAACATTCGACTAATAAAGAACCTTTGAAAGCAAGTACTTTTACGTCTTAGACGCATTAGAGATCCTATTTATTGGAATTATTATAAATAGTTAAGAAACTTACAACAAATTTAATTAGGGCTAAAAGAAAGCATATTTGAATCAAAAATTTTGAAATAGTAGTCAAAAGAAAATAGAGAACTGAGGAAATTGACTATTCTAAAAAATAGAAGTAAACTATTCCTAATATTTGAAAAACTGGTATGAATAAAATAAAAAAAGTTTTTAAACTACTTAAAAAAATCTAAGCAGAATTATTAAATTTTTACAGGAATAATTAATTATACAACGAACCTATAATGTGACTGTTGACGTTGTTGAATAATTAACTTAATAAATTATTCATAATATGTAGCCTAAGGCTTTTGGATCAGACAGTCTAAATATTACACTAATCTCTTTATGTTGTCCATTTATAATTTCCTATATGACTCATATCATAAAGAGTTGCATAAACTCATTTTTTCCAAAGGACTGGAAAATGGCCAATGTTTTGCCTTGCTAAAATAAAGATGAACTTTAAAAAGTATTAGAAAAAGGTATTGGAATTTTAGGTGAATGGTTGTATTAATAAATTTATTATTAATACAACCATTCATTATTTCTGATAAACAATTGGAGTTTTGAGCTAATTATAGCTGTTCCACTGTTTGACATACTAAACGATATTGTTGCTTCTTAGACTTTGAAAATTGGAAGGCTAGAATTAGCATTGCTGTGAAACAATGGACTGTTTGTTTGCTTACAACATCTCTGATGCAATCATGCCAAGTGCTTATGTAGAACTGGCAAAAAAACACACTTTTTTATATCATAAAAATTTGTCACTTATTTTGATAGGCGCAAAATAGTACTATTCCTCATTAATAAAATATGAATAATTTTTTTTTCATAAAATATGATAAGATACTCTGTAAAGAAGTCAACTTTCAAAGATAAATGAATGTATGTGTCCCTTTATTAGAGAATAAGGTAAAAACATCGCAACGCCGCTCGATTGCATTGTTGATTCCACCGACACAAGTAATCTTTACCAGTAACGTCGTCAAAAAATATATGCATGATTAATATTTATTAATAATAGATTATGCTTTTTGCGTTTTTTAAACGTACTTTATTAGAGTAAAGGTACTTATTTAATAAAAAGCTAAAAAAAATATAAAAATTAAATGTTTTATAATTATTATAGATTTTTTAATAGGTTTTTATTATTCATTACTAAAGAAAAAATACAGAGCTTCACAAATGATGAATGTAAACACAAAGCCGTTTGTCAGGATGACATTTCACAAGATGACATCAGCTTTTCCCTGCGGTGTTATTATTTTAAATTTTTTATAAGCGGTTCTAGGAATAAGAATGTTAATTTTTTTTCTTTGAAGATGTTATTTTTACGCTTCTATTATTACTTTTTATTTTTACTCTAATCAAATAATATAAATTAACATTATAATATATGTTGATATATGGAGCCTTTCAATATTCTAAGTTCTTAGGATTCTGGTAATGCTACTTTATTGGTTTTATTAGATTACTCCAAAACTTCTGACTTGCTTAATCACAATATTATGGTTGCTATTTTGAGGTATATTAGTAGGTGTTGAAGTATATATGGTTAGGTTTTACTAAATCAGCGTGCACTCAAATATCTTCATTTTTTATAAGACAGGAACAATAAATTCAAGATAATGGTCAAGAATGGAGTAAACTTGGTCTGCTCCTTTATGTCATATACACTTTTACCATTTTAGTGGACCTAAAATACTGCCGATACCTCATTTATGCCGACGACATTCAACTATATGCATCGTTACTTCTAATAAATCGGGACAAATCATGTGTCATCAATTTTTACAATAAAACTTCTTCATTTGCAGGCAGCTAAACCTAATGGCAATTAAGTCCCATTTAAGGCATCAATAAATAATCTAGGTCTTGTTGTGGATTGCAATTTAAAATTTTGCAAGATATTACTTTTTGCTTAAAGAAAGCGTTTTCAATGATTAGGCTAATTTAGTGGAATACATTTTTGGTCACAGAAAACTAAGGCTTTTTGCTGATCATTTACAAGGAATATTTTTGAATAGCCTGGATACAAGAAGCATCGAAAAAAATATAAAATTCTTGTCTCTCATCTTTGGTATCAGGCGTAGGCAAAGAATTTTTTTAAAATTACCAAAATTGAAATGGCGTAATATGATTGAGCGACGTACCTTGCATTCAGTCGCATTTTCTTATGAAATTATAAAATTTAAATGTCCTTCATATCTGTACTAGAAGATAAAATATAGAACAGTACTAAACTTCGTAAACGAAACTTACAATACCTATTCATAGAAGTGAGTTATTTTTTAAATTAATATAAAGTCATGTCATATCAGTATCTTGTTTCAGAAGGATAAATAAAAAAATATTGCTCTTCTCATTTATTCGTTTTTTCTTTTGCTCATTCTTTTTTGTCTTTTTTTACATTTCGTATCTTTTTTATCTAACTTTCTATTATAAAATAATATTACCTCTTATTAGATTATAGCTTTTTTAATTAGTAAAATACTAAAGTTATTATTTTACTTTTAAGAATTTATGCATACTTGCATTTTTATATTCATTTACTCTTAATATGTGATGCAGCTTTTTAATGAAATAAATAATCCTTGTATTGTTATTATTGAACCTAAAGCTTTATCGTACTAACTATGGCATGTATAGTCTAATTTATAGAAGGCAAAGAATCTTCGGCAAGTTTATTTTTTTAATCAATTAAGATTAAGGTTATTTTAGATAAATTGTTTTGAATCATTGCAGACTGTTAATTAAAATAAATAAGGTTCTTATTTGAACTCCAACATATACGAATCAGTACTAATTCTCAATAAGTTCATACATTCCTAATTAATAAGTTTTTTAATTTTATTTAATATACGTAATTTTGTTTATTTATTTTCATGTTTGCTTTAACCTTAGAAAGCAAAAGAATTCATTATTCAAAAAGATTTTCTAATTTTCTTTCGAACTAGTAGCGGAATTTTCAATTTTTGTAACGACCTTAATTCCTAATAGGTCCTTAGGTTCTACACCCTTTAATATTTAATGGACTTTTTTTTGAAATGGCTTATTTTAAATTATTAAATGATAAACTATTAAATGATAAAACGTCCAATACCAAAATTTAAAAAAAAACATAATACAGGTACAAAATTTAAAAGAAAAGCGAAAAAAAAGCAAAAAAAATTAGTAGGATACTGTGCAGAATAACACAATGAGATTTAATTAATAGTAAGTGGTCATATTTAATTAATCCAGTTTTATAAGTTTCAAGGTTTTCACATTTAAATTTTTCGAAAAAAAAAACTTTGGCCAAAACTTTGGCAAATGCAATGAAATGATATAAAAGAAATAGAATAAAAAAAATCAAAGAATATACTTTTTGACTATTTTTTTATATTAGCATAATATTACTTTACGGCAGTTTAAGTTTAAGCAGTAAAAAATCTGGTCCAAAAAGCTTACGTAATATTTCATTCTTTTCGGAATGCCTTGGCCAAAGACTTTAATATGTAAAATAAACTTTCGGCTGGGAAAAGCGGTCGCATAAATTGTCACAAACGACAAAAAGATCGTCGTGCCCGCACGAAACTTAAAAATATAACAACCGGAGAAAACCGGGGAAAACTTTGTTCCTTTTAATGTCTACGTACAATTTTCTACATCGAGTGTATCCGAGTAGTTTTCCCTTGTGAAAATTGCATTTTACGAGTTTCTGAGAGGTTCACGTTTTGTTTATTTTTTTTAAGCACACATACGTTTTCTTTTCAACTTTTTGTTTTATTTTTTTTATAAGTTTCACTTAGGTTTTGATGTGTTTAATTACGTCTTATAATAAAAATAAATTATCCATACTTTATGTAAAAAAAAAATTATATGAGAAGCAAATGAATTTTAATATTTAAGATGAGAGAATGGAAAAATTAAATAATTTTTTGATATTAGTTTTAAGATTCAATTTAATTTGCTTTATTCGTGAAAAAAAAAATTTCCGAATTAGCCTCAAAATAAGTTTTTAATAATCAAAATTTAAAGTAAGAGCAATAAGAATCTAAACCTGGTATAAATTATTTAAAAGCTTAGTAAAATTTTGTAAAATATTTTTCACGTGTTTTTTTTTTTACGACTATTAAAAGTCATCTTAATAAATGAATTTTTAAAATTTAATATTAAAAAAATTTGTGACATAACCTATTAAACTAAAAGCATTTTCGATAAAAGTATTCAAGTATAAATCTAAATACAGTATGAAAATAACAAAAAAATTAAAGAAACGCACCAAAAAAGCTAACAGCTTTGAACAAGAAGCCAGCCCATAAGTAATTAACCTCATGACCGAGATTCACCTATTGGCGTAACATTTTATGATTATTTGCGAGCACTGCAAATTTTGATTACATCAATTATTTTGTTTAGATCCACATGTTAATAGTAACCTCAAGTGCATATGTATATTATATTTTTTACACAATAAGCGTATATTGATTAATTTATAAGGGTATATTAATAATTAATTAATTAATAATATTATTATAAAGTTAGTAAGAGGGTTATGTATGTAATAATTTTTAATAACTTCTGAACCAGTTTTGGTGGCAAGGTGCTTAGGTCGCCGACATGGCAGTTTAGACGGACCGGAATAATGCGGTATCCTTTGAATAACCGGGATGCTGCTGTTCCTGGTAAAACCGAGGCGTTGCAAATGTCGGGGATCGGGATACCCAGCATTTGATATTTATTGCTTACTTATATGGTACTCTTACTGACTAAATATGTTGTTGAATTAGGTTTATGAACATTAATATTAATATTATATGTATTTTTATTTTTATGATTTTTTTTGGGAAATTTGTTGTTTTTGTATGTAGCTGTTTATGCTAAATAAAGATTATTATTATTATTATTATTATTAGAACAAATAATATATGTATAAATAAACTACGTAAAAAGATGCTTTTTATGTTGGATGGTTCGGCTTCAAGATCCACCCTTGGATTAAAAAATTTACGTCCAAGAAAGTCTTTGACTAAACATCCTGTATGTAACACGAAAACATTAAATCGCTATAACGGTATTTTTTTATTTGTAAATTTAAGAGGGAATTTTATACGAAAAAATACAATAAAAAATATTTTAAAAATATAAATACAGTAGTGAAACAATAAAGAAATTAAAGAAACGTACCAAGGAAGCTAACAATTTTAAAGGAAAATTGCTAATAAATTTGTAAATAAAGTGCTAAAAGAAACACTTTTTGTATTGATTTGTGAAATTTGAAAAAGTTATTTATATTGTATGTCTTCTTTTAATGTGAGATGAAAACTTATAATTATTGAATAAAAAATCATAATATTTGCCATTTGCGCATCATAAGATAAAAGCCTAAAAATTAAAAGCGTCCTTTTTCTTACGTCTGATGATGCATCTGTAATACGAAACCTGTATAGTTGTTCTTATTTTATTATATATTTATATTTTAGAGTTTTGTTTTATTTTGTGTTTAGTTTTCATCGTTATACTATTTTATTTGGTCTCTTGGTGAAAAAATTATTGATGCACTTTTATTAAATTTTATAAACGTAAAATATAATTTTAAAGTAGAATTTAATTTAATTATTTTAAATCCAATTCTATAATAAATTCTAATTTAACATATAAAAAGTGCGTAAAAATAACAAAATATACAAATAAATATTTCTGGCAGTTTTATCTTATTACATTTTTTTAAGATATATTTTTTAATTTTTTTTTTATGAAAGTTGCCTGAAAATTAAATAATATTAAATGATGAAGATAAAGAAGCCATTTTTAGAAACACTTTTCTATTTATCATTATATTTTACACGCTATTGTCATATAAAGATAGCCAAGTTGCTATAAATTGCAGTTTCTATAGGTATAACAAAAGGTCTTCCAGACTGATTTTTATACCTTCAAAATCCCTCTCATATATATCTATTTTAAAAAAGAATATATAAGCCAGGTTTCAATTAAATAAATAAATATTTAGCATAATATTCTGAATGATCCCCAGCTTAAGATAGAATGATAATATGTCCCTTAAAACATAAGAATAATATCTTAAATTACAGGATGGTTCATTGAAAACAGTATAGCATGGTTTACGGCTTTCAATGTAAACATTTAAAAAATAAGCTTGGACTAGTCTGCCGTACAAAGCATGGTGGGTAAATGCATTTAAGTTTTGGAGGCAAATATTAGAATTATTTCGAAAAATATTATAAAAAAAACTTTTCTTAACGTTCAAGTTATTAACTGTACTGGAACTATACATCTTTTAAAGCCTGGTAATATTTAGGTTTGCCGGGAGATACAATTTTTTGGATTTCTTTTGCTTATAATGGTTTAATTTCACCTTTAACTTTATAATAAAATTTATCACACATTTTTTTTTTCAAAGTTTTTTAAAAAAACAGTAATATTCCCCCTATTCTCTTGAATATCTGCTTTAGATATAATGTGTCTCTGTGTGTGATATGTCGTTTTAAAAAAAAAATTAGAGGACTTCAATATCACTTTTTGACAAGCTTTATATGTATAAACGCATATTGGATGCATCCTGTACTCGGTTAATAAAACATGCTGTTGATCTCTACAATTGAGTTTGTATTTTCTACTTCTTTTGGTGTTTGACTTTTCCAAAAATATGACAGATTACGATCTTGCTTTACCTTATCTTTGGGAATGTGTAAAACACGTTTTCTAAGAGAAACTATATCCTGTTCAGATATTTTCAGGCAGTTATACCCAGGCTCGTTATGTTTACAACGCTTTTCGAAATTTTTAATGATTGGAAATTGGTCCTGGTATCTAAAAAATAATTTAGGTAACCTCAATTTTAAAGTGGTTTTTAAATTTTTAGTTTTTTTTTTCATTTATTATTATTAGATTTCTTCTTTCAACTACCTTCATTGGCCTTACTAATTAAAACTACTTAAAACTTCGTCAAAAACCAGTTTTATTAATAGATACATCACGATCTACACGTGCAACTAATAAAAACACCTTATAAACAATAACATAAAACTACACGTGTATGGATAATATTCTTTTTGCATAAATTCATGGAGGATAAAAATCTCTTTGAACCAAACGTAAATAAGATTCTATTTAAATATATAATTCCGTAGATAATATTCTTTTTGATCTAATATCTACATCTTGACTTAAATTATGCAAGGGATAATAATCGTATTGAGACAATTTAAACATTGCATTTTAAAGAAATTAAAACGCCATCTATCACTACTGAGCAGCTTCCTTGACTGATCTCGGTATTAAAATCTCCCAGAATAATATTTGGTATTTACTTCCTGTTTTTTGCAAGATTTTTAACACGTTCTGTAACTCATGGTAGAATTCTAATATCTCATCATTATCTCATCAGCTTTTGGTTCATATATTTTTATTTAATTGTCCTACAACTGCAGTAAAACAATTCTATCCGATTTTTTTTTTACTGATTTAAAACTGATTTTTTATTATTAGGGAAATAATAAAAGCGACTCCATGTCTATGGGGAGAGTCGCTTTTACTTCTGCAATATATTGAGTGAGGGTCATTTCTTCTTTTTCTCAATCCTGGCCATCGTATTTTGCCGACTTCTAAGAAGTTAATTGACAGTAATAAATAATTTAAACTCTCACATATTAATACATTATTATATTATTATATCCATTTGTTTGTTCAGGCGTTACTTTAAATTTTATGATAATATCTTGTTAGGTGAATATTAAACAGTACATGATTTTTTTTGAATCTGACTATATTAAATCGATCGCATTATAATGGGACTTATGGTAATTCAGGCGAAATGAAAACTGAGGATTAAGAATGAACTGCTTAAAATTCTGGAAATCAGCAAGAAACAGTTATAACCTCTCGATAGACCTCTAAAGAAGTTTATCAAATTGGGACCTAACAATAAAATAATTAATATTTCCGATGGACAGACCTTAATAAAACCTCTAAGATTATTTTTAAAATTTGAAAGACAGAGAGTCTAAAAATTGTTTTTCCAAACCATGCAAGGCATAAGGGTAAAAGCAATAAATGTTTAAATTTTCAAGCTTATATGAAATATACTAGGAGATGTCTTAAAAGCGACATTCATCATAAGCAACTAAGAGCTTCTTACATTTTTTCCTTAAAGGGGCGGCGTTTTCATTTAATAAAAAAGAATACCGCAAAATAATCACAAAAATTCATTTTACCAATAACCGGCGATCTCCAGATTCAATAAAAAAAAATATAACCGACTCTCAACTTTAACTACGCCAAAGTCAATCAGAGCGTATATTTCCAGCCGCTGGGCTTCGAAAAACTCGCATTTTTTTTCGCGATCCTTTTTGATGCCCTTTTATCTCGCAACACAAAACAGGAACAAAACCGAAGGGTTTACGTCGATCTCTAATAGAAAATATTGAATATGCATGAACGTGAAATCGTGTTTACCAATTTACATATTCATATTTTTCGTGCTTTAGGGTTAGCAATCTGTCCGGCCGCACTGAACGAAAATATCGGAGAATAGATATGATACGAACACTTAAAAGATTTTTTTTCTGATTTTGGCTTGCGCTTCTTTTTTAAATGAAATACTTCAATTTTTTGAAAACTTGATAAATTAAATCAAAGGCCACTACAACAGGGTATTATAGCAAATCTGAACTCGGATTGTCAATCGAAAGACCGATGTTTAAGAGAAACAAAATAGAAGTTAAAATGAAAAAAAGAAAAATGACATATAGGAACATTTTAGGAGTCTGCAGATCGATATTCATAGTTTTTGAGTGTTCTAAGTGGAATAATATAGGAAGTTCATAAAAGCAGTTACCGTGATGGTATGGATAAATTAGAGTAAGGTCCGCCACCTTATTTCTATGCACCAAACTCTCCACGGTTCTAATTATCTCTGTATCTTTTATACGACGTATGTCCCACTTTCGGAAGAAATGAAGCAGCTCCAAAATCTACCTTAGCTATTCCCGCTACAATATCATGCTAAGAGATATTGCTTCCAACGGGCCCATGGCACTGTTGGTTAATGTCATCTGGTTGGGCGACTTAAAGGAATACACCAATATACTAACATCAGTAAAGCTGTAAATTGGATAAGAAAAGTCTTGTGGAAAAGGTCGTAGATATATAATACGAAGTGGGTAGGGGACAAGATGCATCCCTGAGGGATACCAGCGTTAATTTGAAACTTAAATTAAGGTGTGGCCATCAGCGACAACATAGATGGATTGGTTCTCGAGGAAGCTTCTAGGCTAACCGATGAAAAATGGTGGCAAACCATAAAAATACAGTTTGTTTAAGAGGTTTTTATGCCAGACACTATGGAATGCCCTCGAAATATCAAGAGCTGTTGCACGGGATTCACCATATTTCTAGATAGCTTTTATGTAAACATTCGTGATATAGGCCAACAGACCTGTGTTTTCGATAACCATACTGATAATGTTGACAAATACCTGTCAGATTATCAGTATAGAACAGTTTACACAACGGTGATGTCAGCACAACTGCACACTTTTAAAATCTACCATAGGCACTGAATAGTATTCCCTAGTTGACTGTAGGTGCAATGAGGTATATTAAAGTCTCCACACAACAATTGTTGACAGTTGAATAATATCGTTGGTATTTATTTAATGGAGAATGAGGTTGTACTACTAATACACTAGAGCTAGTACTAATCCTAAAAAATACCTGCTCAAGATCATTGGGAACAACTACTAGTGAACTAGTGATAGTACCGATATTATTATACATCCACCCCATTTAATTAAACACTACACCTTAAAAGCATTTTTGTAGCAATCTCTGTTTTTTTTTTTAATTTGTAGTTAGTGCTGTTTCCTTAATAAAATGCTACGCTTCGCCGAAAGCTGAATAATTTAAAATTTATTAAAACTGTTGTAAAATACTAACCCTAACACATGTCAAGCGACAAAAACTTTTGTGTCATTCGAATTAATTCCATGCGAGACTCTCCGCGGACTCACCCTTTTTGCCACTTTAATTTTATTTTAGTTTAGATGGGTATTTCTGAAAGGGCAAAATTGATAAAGGGCTATGTTGAGAGTGTTTTAGTTTTTATTAAAGTAAGCTTTACGTTTTTAATAAAGAACAAAAAAAAATATATAAAATTTAAATTAATATTATTGCTACTAATTTGAGTCTTCTTTTAATCATTTTATGTTACGGCGACTTTTATTTTGATAAAGTTCTAACATACAACTTCAAAATATAAGTAACAGAAAACGATATATATGTTTATTGCCAACGCGATTCTTTAAAGTGGTGCATAATTTAATTAAGCATGATACATTAAAACTATTTTTAATTTAACTTTACAATCTTAAAAGCTAAATAATTTTAAATTTATTAAAATTATATGAATGTCAAAAATCTCATGCAAACAAGTGCCAAGTGACAGAGTTTTTTGTCTAATTCCAACTAATTCTATGCATTTTTTACTATTAGAATAAATGGTTATTTTAAAAAGAGCAAATTTGAAAAATAAAAAAATTGTTAAGGCTCTTTTACTTTTAATAAAAAGAAAATAAAATATAATTAAAACTTTATTTAATTATATTAGAATTAAATTTATAAACTCACTCAAAAATGATCTCAACCTTAGTTTTTTATAATTTTTTCCCCGCCATATCTTGAACTTATATAAAGTAAACCTAAAAAATACGGATTATTTGGCCCGAAAGGGAGATAGCAAAAAAAAACTGAAATTCCTTGTCGCTTACAGGCCGAGGGGCGATATACCCTTCGGAATTTCGCTATAGACAAAATGAAATTTGGATTCGGAATAAGGGATATTAGAAACGAAAGGCAAGAGGGTCCCATATAGCGAAAACTAGCTAGATTTTACATTTAATCTCGTCGTGGAAGTCTACGAGGATCGATGCGAATAAGTTCGTGAATTTAATAAAAGATTCATTTCGAATGGATTATTTGATTCGGGCGTGCCATTATGCGGAAATTGGAGAGCGACACTCATTGCGCTACGTGTTTTTACTTCATGAGATTTCTTTGGAAGTTTAGAGATTCAAAGCGTGTAAAATGAGTTACGTTTTTTAATTCAACGATTTTTACTTAATAAACATTTCGTTCAAGTGTAAAACAAGGAATAACCCTTCAGCATGTTTATATACGGGGTATTCTTTCAATAAGGAAGAAATGTCTATCACCCGTCAAAATTGTTTATTGTATTTGATGTTTACAGAGGTCATGAGACCTATGATAACCTATGAATCTCTGATTTAGTATTTCAACAATTTGCTAAAACCAAACGGAACAACCTTCAAAGACTGGTCTGCCTACTAACTACGGATAGTTTATAACGATACCAATAGTTGCCATAAGTATATATGTATAGAGAACTGATTTGATGTTAAGTTTAGGTTTATAGTAATTGTAATTCGAGTACCCTAAATAATCAATAGGCGATAAGAAAAAAAAAGTAAATGTAAGTGAAGTTGCTAAAGTTTAGTATTTAGTCTTCAAGTATGCTTATTTATTGAATCTGCAGAAAATCTGTTACAGTATCACCAAATTGGAAGAAGTCGTCCATTTTCTCAAAGAGACCTAGATTCAATAACCTTAAGAAAACTACACAAAGTCTCGGTCTCAAAAGTATTTATTATTACTCTTTCTGATTACTTTCCCTAATTACCTTCCTGAGCGAAGTGTTTATGGGAAAATTAGAAAAGAAAATAATGGCTACGAAATTTTATCAATTTATCATTGCCTATAAGAGTTTGTCTTGTTTGGGGTTCAAGTTGATGATGTTTGTCTCGTTTGGAGAGGTAACGATAATGATTTGTCTGAATTTTTAACGTTTATTAACTCCCTACACAAAAATTTTACGCTGGAAAGGGAGGTAAATCAATGTCTGCTATTTTTAGATCTTTTGCGAAGAAATGACAATTGCATTTCCTTTAAAGTCTATAGAATTCCCTTTCTCCTGGACAACATAAATT
Source organism: Anthonomus grandis grandis (assembly GCF_022605725.1). Classification (NCBI taxonomy): domain Eukaryota; kingdom Metazoa; phylum Arthropoda; class Insecta; order Coleoptera; family Curculionidae; genus Anthonomus; species Anthonomus grandis. The sequence continues at coordinate 13,455,912 of NC_065558.1, forward strand.
TACTGCATTTAATTCTTTGCTATACAGATTATTTAAATTACCTCTATCTAACGCAGCATTTCAAAAAGAATTTAACATCATAAAATCTATTGCTATTAATAATAAATGCCCAATTTCAAGCTATAATTAGAGTACAAACTCTCTTATCATATTGTCCAGGAAAAGAAGAAACTTAACAAAAACTTTAGATGTTTAACGTACTTTGGAGGTATCCGATATCAGCTGGCTAAGTTCTTTAAGTCCCTCTACATATCTCTTGCTCTTAAAGCTTGAAATTCATTAAAAAGAAATTTGGTAAGACCAGTAGATGAACAAGACCGTTTACAATGTGCCGATTGTTCCGCTATTTATGTAGGTTAGTCAGGCAGGACAATTTCCACTAGAATACAAGAACATTTGTATCTGGTGAATAAGTTTGGAGACAGTGATACTATTGAGACGAAGTCGACCTTTGCGACACATTTATCGTTCTTAGGCCAAAATGATAATGTATTAGTCGTGTATGAATGCCAAAAAAGTAGAAAATTGGACCTTCTGGAAAAATTAAAAATCACCAAAGCCAAGAAAAGCCCAATCTTAGACTGTGTTATAGACGTTTTTAACTTTGAACCCGGACTCATTTTTAACAAAATTGCTTGACATACTTTACTTCTACTAGAAATATCTCCAAGGACCTGGTAGCGCAGAAGCTTACATTGCTTAACTGACGTGTTTTTCGAGACTACCAGTAGGTTCGAATCTTGCTTAGGACAATAATTTTATATTTTATCAATTTTAATTTAGCTGTTTTGGTTTTTTACTGACTTGTGGCGTATCACCTAAGAATTTATTTTATTTAGTAGATTTGTATAATGTGACCGTAAAGTATGTACTGTTTACAGTCGATTTTTATGCTACCAATTTCATCTAACTTTAAGTTTGTTATTGTATTTAGTTACTTTGTTTTTAATTTTTAGGTCTGGTGATGCTCTTAATATGAGCAAAACAGGTGTACACTACCGTTAAAATTTATCAATACTTTTGAGACCAAGACTTTGTGTAGTTCCCTTTAGATTATAGTATCACCAAAGTCTTGAAATGCCTCAGTTAAAACAGTGAGAGGTCCAAGGCTGGAATTTTATGTCATGCTTCTTACAGCGTCAATTACAAATAGTCTATCCAGATATCTAGAATCTATCTATCTATCTAGATATTTCTTATAAACAGAAGCACCGTATCCTGTTACCTTCACAAAATCATGTGGTTAGCATGTTATTAAAACATAAGCATATCCGATTAGGTCCTCATGGTCCTCAAAATGTTTTATCAAATATACGATTAGATTTTGATATCTTGATGGTTTGCACGAAGTCAAAGGTATAATACGAGATTATTTAGTTCGATACAGGTTTCGTGTTCAAGTAAGCCAGCAAACCTGAGGGTAGGGTTGTAGTTCCTCGTCTTTCAGATAAAGTAAACGTTGATTTTGAAGATTTCTTCATTCATCAAGGGTTTAAAGCTCAACAGAAAGGCTTAACTTATAAAGTCATATATTCCATTTTTTGTCAACAAACTTATTTGTGATTTATTCGACTTTGCAGAAATTTTCTGGGAGCCAAAGATTAACTCACACAAGTTCATCAGTTTTTTAAGTTAAAGTAAATTTTTGATGCAGTTGTAGAATTTTTGTCGACTTTACAAATCCAATGAAAATTTATTTAACATTGAGAAGAAATATGGAAACAGGCCTAATATATACTGGCGGAACTTAAAAATGGAGCTAGCATCAGTCTTGGCAAATACGCCACGTTTTATAGCCACTGCTTTATAGCCAAACATTTACATCACGTACTAGATGACTAGCAACTAAAACACAATTGTATTATAAAGTTTAATGGAAAAAACATAATCCCTCTAATATGGATCTTGGGATGTGGAGATAGAAAGATCAGTTAGACAAGCAAATCTTTGAGCTAAAAAGACGTTATAAGTCCAGAACTAACTTTAATTATTGCATACAATACAGCAAAACCTAAAAATCGGCAGCAGAACAGAAGAATAATTAAAATAATATTGGAAAATATTACCAAATGTTAGCAGTGCGAAAGCGTTTGTATGTAACCTCATAAAAGCTCTACAAGGCTTTATAAAGATGTTAGAAAATAATCACTTAAAAGGTCTAATATTTATGAATGTATATTAATGCACATGCATAAACTTGGCCTGTCACACAGCGGTGAGCAGATTATGCAAGGAGAATAAAAAAACAATAAAACATTTTTTATGTGGCTACCTAGCATTCGAGAGAACCAACTGAGACTACCTCACCTCAAATGGAAATTATAACAAATGCTTTCCTAATTAACTAATAAAATTAGGTCTGAGTTACAGTGGAGGACTGTCAATGGACTAGTCACAGCAAACCTAACCTAATATACGACAAAATTCAGGGACGTGTTGATAAAATCATAAACAAGAGATATTACAAATATATTACCTAGAAATGTGTATTATTTTATTATTTAATTCAAACGTTAATTTTGCATATATTCAAAAATAACCATGACAATATGTAATTTAATAAAACACAAGATATTTTTCCTCCAATATCTGTTCAAAAAATTATATAAATGCATGCATAACTTAAATGAATATAGACCACATTCGTTTATTGAAAATAAATAACTTTCTGCCTGAGATATAGCAAACAAAAAAGCTCTAATTAAAATTGAAATTCGATATAATTTAGGTTCAATTAAAAGTTTTGTCCCGTTATTACTCAAGCCATAATGAAATTATTATTATTAAAACTTTGAACCGCAACGCACCGAAAGGATTTCACTCAAACCAAACTCTTTTCATTTCCAGTGGATGTAAGTAATTTTTGAGCTTTTTCGGCCGCAGATTTTTCGTTTTAATTATGTCGATTTGGACAAAAAAGCGGGCCGGATTCCTTTTAATTGTTAAGGGCTTTGAGAAGGGTTAGTTTTAATTTTCAGCAAATTGCAGTTCCCTTTTTTTTTCACCGACTAATCTTTCTCTCTTGAGTCACAAGTAATTTTTATCAGACCGACTGGAAAAACAGTTTTAAAAATTAAAATTTCACGGACAGTGTCGACCGTTTTTTCGCATGCAGGACCAAAAACAAGCAATAAACATTACGAGGGGGGCCTTTTGAAATTAAAATTTATCTCACGCATAAGGCGTGGCGCGGACTTATCTTTTAATTATACCGTTAAGGCCGCGTCAACGAAATTATTAATGAATAATAAACAAAGATGAATTTTATAAATTAACCAAGTAAAACGTGTGTTTTTTTGTTTTGGAGATTAGGGTGTAAACCGTCAACATTTATAAAACATGCTCACCACGTTTCTAGATATAATAATTCAGAGCAAAATGATATAATAATGTTACTCATATCTTAGCAGAGCGCTTTCGGTATATGAGTCATCATCAGTGCTAACTGAAAGTTACTTGAATGTAATTATTATTTGTTTATATAAAGAAAAGTATTTTAGAAGTAAAGATAGAAAAAGATAGAGAGATAAAATGTACTTACTTCTCAGTTATGCACAGGATTTCCATATAGTGAGAAAATCTTGTCACAAATTAAAACAACATTTAAGACTACAAATAACACTCTACTAGGTTAATAATAATTAACAATAATTCATCATGTTTAAATATATAACTACCTCAATAGATCTTACGTTCTGTTACATAAAAGACTGTACAGTTAACAATTGTATAATTAATATCTTTTCTAATTAATGCTATTTTAAGTTTGTTTTTACACTGTTAAATAATATACAACCTATTTTCAGGCTCTTTACCCAAATACAAATTCACTGTTAATGTCTAGTTTGTTCGACTATTTTGTTTTAATATCTAACTTTTCTGATATTTTTTCTGGTCAATGTTTACAGACCAATTTGTCGCCACTATTCTTTTGATAGGTGTGACACTGATTCTGAAGTAAAATTGACAGTAAGATAACTCTAACCTATTTTAACGTTGTGTTTCTCGCCTTTTAACACAATTTAAACATAAACATAGGTACTAACGTCTCTCTCTTTATTTAAATATTGTACATCCCTTTACATTTCCTATTTTTCCCTGTGCCTGTAACTGTAACTGTCAAGTAAGCACATTTCATCTCTTTATCTTTAATTTTAAAATCCTTTTTTTTATTTAATTTTTTTTTAAATAAAAAAATTAAAACTTAATTTTAAAATTTTCTTACATACATAAACTACATTTAACTCATTTTCAGTTAGCACTGATCATACGCCGATAGCGCTCTGTAAGATATTAATAAAAATTGCGTCTGAATATATCCGGTTTTATTATTTTGTTCGAAATAAATGTTATACTTTAAGTGGTTTTTACATAAGGCTTATTATAAAAATATTGTACTCATACAAGAAATGTCATTTAAGAAACAAGAAAAAAAAAGAGGACAAACTCTAAACTTTAAATTACTAAATGTTTAAGTAATTTTAAATGTTACTTGATGATTGTTTTAACTTGAGAAAATGTCGTTATTTAGGCAAATCTTGGTCAAAAAAATATTTTATGATTTACAAGATATAATGGAGAAGCAATATATTTTTCTATTTTCGATTTGTTTGCATTTGAAATGATTATTGTGAATCGTATTTTACAATAACCAAAACTTTTAAAACATAATTTCCAGGACTAGGTTTATAACCTTTAAACCTAAATATTTTATTATTTATAAGCATTTGTTAAACAAAAATACTTTGAAATTTGTTCTAAAATAAATATTTTATAAGCCGCTAAGAAATATTTGTTACCTGTTTCACATAGATGAAGCTTAAAAATCAATGATAAGAAAAAAAGCAAGAAAAAAAAGCAAATTGGTGATAAAACTTTGAAATCGTAGCAAATATATTTTGTTTATTATTTGCAATAAAAAGAAAAAAGCTAAGCCGTTTAGGCTCGATAAACCTAAGCAACTGCTAATATAAATATTTTATTCTTAGACGAATAAGCAAAAGCTATTTTAACAAGCTTTAATTCGATCAACAATTAAAAACATTACATTTATAATAAATATTATAATATTTTTTAAACCAATTTAAGAAAAAAATACTTTGTACTGATATTCATTGCTCATAAATATTATAAATACACTCAATAACACTTGTAAGGCAAAAAGTTAAAAATTAACAGTTTTAGCTTAGAAACCTTTAAAGTTCCTATTTACCTAAGATAAATAAATAATTAAATTCAAGGCTATTATACAAAAGAAAATCACATTTTTTAGATTATTCTGGGTCGGTTAATTTTTGTTGGAAAAAAATATTTAAAATTGTTTAAAACCTTTAAAATAGTTTAAAGATTAGTTTTTCTTATCATTTTATGGCCGATTTCGAGTCAAAAAAAGGATATTTTGTACCAGTTTAAACCTTTAAAATAATTTTCTGGGTTAAATATTTTATAGTCAATAAAAACAAAAAAGAAAGCTATATACAGCTTTTAACGTTTAAAATCATCGCTGAGGTAAATATTTTATTTTCTTTTTAGGAATATTAGGAAAATATCATTGCTAAGATATATATTTTTATTAGTTCACATTCTATAAAGAAAAACTCATTTGTGACTGACGTTGACCTTTAAAATTATTACTAAAATAAATATTTGTATCACTGATACTCAATAGGAAAAAAAATATGAGTGTTAAGGTTTCTAAAAAAGTAAAATTCAAATTCTATTAATAAAATAAAAATATTGACGTGAAAGGTCAAAACTTTGAGAACCTAAAAGACCTATGGCTCTTAAAGTAATGCGAAATGATTTAAATGGTCCTAAGTATTTTATAAACGTTAGACAAAATAATTTAAAGTTATTAGTTTTTTTTAAATTGACAATATTTGGATTGTAAGACAAATATGCATAAAAATAAAGAAACTTTGAAAGCTCATAGCTTACACATTATAAGATGTACGCCATTTCAATAGTTTCATTCGAAACTATTGAAAATGGCATTTCAGGAGGCTTTAAGTGTTTTAAAAATGCTTGGGACATGTTTGGAAAATATTAGTTTTTTAAAGAAAATACTTTAAAGTTGACCATTTTCAGACTGTAAAACAAATATGCATAATTTAATAGGAAAATTCAAATGCCTTAAAACTATAAGATTTTTCCAGTTATAGTAAATGTTTTAGAAGGTTTTAAATAGTCCTAAAACGTTAAAGAAAATATTTGAAAGTTGTTCGCTTTGCCGCAAAAAAATTAAAATCTAGCCATATTCGGATTGTAAGATAAATATGCATAATTTAATAAGAAATTTTTAAAAGATTATAGGTTGCAAACTGTAAGTAGTACGACTTTCTTAAAACTACTGAAGAATTCAGAAGGTTCCAAATATTCTAAAAATGATAGTAGATAATATTAAAACGTATTATTTTTACCAGGAAAAAATGCCAAAGTTGACCATATACATATATTAAATATGCATAATTTATTAGGAAACCTTAAAGCTCTTAGCTTGTAAACTATAAAATGTACAAATTTTCCAACAGTACAAAACGATTAAAAGTTCCAAGAATTCTAAAAACGGTAGCAGAAACCTTTGAAAGTTCTTAGTTTTCTAGGGAAAAAAATAGAATTGACCATATTCGGACTGTAAGACAAATATGCATAATTTAATAAAAAACTGAAAGCCCGTAGCTTGGAAACTATAAAACGTACGTTTTTCTAATTATTTTGAATAATTCAAAAAGTTTCATACATCTTAAAAACACTACAGAAAGCATTTGAAACTTATTAGTTTTCCTAAAAAAAAATTCAAAACTGACCATTTTTGGACTGTAAAATAAATATGTATAATTTAATAATAAATTTAAAAAGCTTATAGCATAAAAACTATAAGACGTACCATTTTTCCCAGTTTTATCTAACGATTCAGGTAGCTTTAGATATTTCAAGATTAAAGAAAACAATTGAAAGTTATTAGTTTTTTTAGGAAAAATTTCAAAATTAACCATTTTCAGACTGTAAGAGAAATATAAATAATTTCATCAGAAACTTTAAAAGCTTATAGCTCGGAGACTATAAGACGTACGACTTTTCCAATAATTTTAAACTATTCAGAAAGCTATATGTATTATAAGAACATTGGGGAAATAATTTTGAAGTTATTAGTTTTAAAAAAACTTTAAAGTTGACCATTTTTGGACTGTAAGACAAATATACAAAAGTAGTGATAGTGATATCAAGCCATTCAGAAAGTTTCATAAATTCTAAAAAAATGGAGAAAGCATTTGAAAATTATTTGTTTTCCCAGGAAAAAAAATCAAAGTTCATAATTTCTGGATTGTAAAATAAATATACACAATTTAATGAGAAACTTCAGAAACTTATAGGTTGATAAGACAAATGTCTTTATAATTTTATACTCAAGAGAGAAAAAGAAATATTGTTTGCGTATTAAAAAAATCAGTACTAAAAACATATTTAAATTGTTTTATGTTTGACAAGAAGGAAAATAATTGTGCACGTTTTAACCTTAAAATTATTTCTAACGTAAATATTTTCTTGTTTTTATGACAAAAAGATAAAATGAATGTCAAGGTAAATATTTTGATTACTCATAGTCATAAGGAAAAAAATATATGCAAGTTTTAACCTTTAAAATTATCGCTGAGATAAATAGTTTACTATTTTCAGGGTAGTTAGGAAAAAATCACTAAGATAAATGAGGCGCTTCATAGCAAATCTCATCTTATCTAAATTTTACGAAAAATGTGGTAAATATGGCAATATTCTTTTTAGCTTGATATGCTCCTTCTACCTTAATAATATTCACCAAAACTTGCCTCATCCACTTGATGTGTCGTTTCAAAACGCGCGTTATCCGCGCGACCAATCAGAAGTCGAAAACATGAAACACGTGCCTGCTTGTATCACCCGTTTTATATTTTTGTAGATTATTTGGATTAGTATAGGTTATAGCAGAGTTATTGTGGGATATTCCTCCCAAATTCTTTGTTTTTAACTAACTTTTAAGGTATTTTTATTGGAATTATAATTTATAAAACTAACTAGTTATTTTTAATATGGAGCAAAAAATTATCCCTGCAGAACGGGGTAAATGCAGAAGAAATATCAGTGACGGATCTCAGTGGAAAAGAGAAATACTAAAACGCGATTTTATGTTTTTTTGCAAAATTGACAGGGTATTAAAGAAAATTGTTTTGCTACTTTAGGCGTTTCGCCAAAGGTTTGCCAGTCTATCCTACCTGCGGTCACAATGGAAAAACATACAGATGTATAAGATTAACCAGCCGAAATGTTTATGACTTTCATCAAAACTTTTATTAGGGGAAAACCAAGAAGGAGCAAGATAAAATTTTGGAAATGTTCACAACCGAAGCGCGATAGACATATAAAAGTAGGTAGCAGCCGAAAAGGTGTAAGTGTTAAGTATTTTGTGAAAAAGTCCGGTTGCCAAAAATTTGAAATACAAGTTTGCCAAAAAACGTTTTTAAACATTCTTAATATCTCTAAGGATCTCGTCCAAAAAATTGCGCCAGGCGATATCTTGAAACTGGGCTTTTGCCCAGAGAAAATCATGGTGGCGATCGCGTAAGCAAAAAATACGAAGAAAAGCGAGTGGCCGTGAGAAAATTTCTGGAGAGTTTGAAAGGAGTGGAAAGCCATTATTGTCGTTCGAAATCAAGTAGTCGGTAATATTTGAGTAGTAATTTAAATGTTCTTAAGCTTTGGAGGCTCTACAATCATAAAATGACTTTTAAAGTAAAAAAAACTTTTTTTCATCACATTTTTTCAAGAGAAAACATTGGATTTAGAAGTCCTGTAAACGATGCATGTTCCAAATGCATTGAGTTTTCCGAAAAAATAAAATTAGAAAAAGACGTCGATAAAAAAACCAATTTATGATAGAAAAAAGGGTACACAAGCTAAGAGCCAATGCATTTTTTGCCAAACTTAAAGAGGTTGACTGCAATATGATAACATATTCGTTTGATTGTCAAAAAAATTTGGTCAATCCCAAGGTCCCCGACTAGATTGCTTAATATAGCAGGCAGTTGTACACGTATAACTTTACTGTAATTCAAGGTTCTTCCAAAGCAAAAATGACCATGGAAAACGTTCATATCTACACTTGGATGGAATATCAACATAAAAAGGGTTCAAATGAAATCTCTTCGGCAGTCTATGATGTTCTTTCAAAAGCTGATTTGTCCTCTTATTCGGTCATAAGGCTATGTGCTGACGGATGCGGCGGACAAAATTGCAATTCAACAATGATAGGTATGTTATCTCATTTTCTTATAAATATCGCACCGTCCAATATTAAATCCAAAGAAATAATTTTTCCTGTTCTTGGACATTCATATTTACCACCTGATAGGGTATTCGGTATAATTGAAAAGGAATCTAATAAAATGTCGACGATTATCGATCCTAAAATATATTTGGATTTATTTAAAAAACACGGTACTCTAGTAAACTTAGGCCAAGACTGTCTGGTTATGGACTGGAAATCTCAAGTTGGCGATTTTTTAAAAAATGTTAGCTCTTGGCATTTTAAGTTTTCCTTTGCTAAAAGGTTTATATTGACTAAAACCTCTGGTAAAAATAATATTATGGTTAGAGAAGAACAATTTTATAACTCGGAAACTGGGGTACCTAAGTCGATTTTAAAATAAGGAAAAAAATAGGATCATTTTGCTCCAGACACTGTTGGAAGCTCCAGTAAATTCTGCTAAGTTAAAGGATGTTGATAATATACTAGAAAAATATTTTGGAAATGAATGGAAGAGCAAAGAGGATTTAAAGTTTTATAAAGATGTTTTAGATGGAATATCGCAGCCATTGATAGCACCTAATTCTGAAATTCTTTAAAACTTCAAAACATCAAAAGTTGTCTTATCCATTTTTGTTTATTTATTTTAGCCGATTAAGGATATTCTACATTTAAATAAATAGATGTGAGTGTTTTCTAAAAACTCATTTTATATTATTATTTATTTTTTGTCATTGTATCCAAAAAATAACTTTTGTAGAGGTTTTTTCTGAACTTGCGTAGAACAACTTAATATGGATAAGACGAGTTTTGCTATGAGATGCCTCAAATATGTCATGTTATATTCTAAAAAAAAAAGAGAATTCGTTGTGTATTGAAAAAATCGCTGCTAAAAAAACATCATTATTAGTTACAAAGAGATTCATTTGTTTCTGTCTTGACTCAACCCAAATATTTAGCTGAATTCTGATTTTAAAAATTAATCGTTTCATTATATGAAACTAGCCAAAAAACAGTTCTTATATTTAATAAAAAAAGTTATTGACCTCGATAAATATTTTAATCAGTGGGTGCATTTAGGGCAGTACTTTTACAATTTTCTTCCCGATAAAAACGTACTTCAATACCCACTTCACACAAAAAACTTACTTTTGCCTAAAATTGAACTTTATACTTAAATGGTAACATGAAAAAAAATATAATTTTAACGATATTTGAACTAAAATGTAAACAGAAATATTAATTAAATGAAAATGTAATTGGATTATTACCCGAAATATATTTTAAAAGCTTTTTATCGAACCCGTGTTTACTGGAAATTTTATATTTAAATTTAATTACCCTCGTCGTATGACTTATAGCCTTTTACATATTTTTGCGCATCAAAGAGGCACGAGTACGATTGAACATTTAGTAATTAAATATTTTTTGGGAGTAGCTCTAAAATTTGTTTAAATTTAATTCAAAATATCTTGATAGCAGATAAATCGAACAAATCAATCGCAGATTTAACTCTGCGGAATTATCAGTGGGAACATCAAATGTTTGTATGCATCTATAATTTTGTCACAGTAAAGCAAGTATGAATATTTATGAGCGCGGGACCTGTGTGCGAATGACAGATTTCAAATAAGGGCCGAATTTCGATATTTTGGCGTCGGACCAACTTTGTAACTATTTTTTTATATTAACAGACCGATCTGGAAGATATTGATATTTTGTATAATAAAATAAATATTTTTTATCCGTTTAAAGATAAGCAAGTATAAATCTAATTAAAGGTATATCGCGTCCATTTCAGTTATGCATAAAATATAGGTTTTGAAGTGCTAGTAATTCCATTTTTACCGCATGATGACAAAAAAATGCTATTAAATGCAAATTTTTCAAACGAGTTATAAAAGGGCATTACACAATAATTTATTTCCTTTACATTTCCGCCGGCTTCATTAAATTCTCAAATTAATGAAGGGTCGGGACTTTGATTTATGACTTTTTTAGTCGCTGCTGGTTTATTTAAAATTTAGACCTAAAACTAGTGCTTTTTTCACTGGATAGTCGTCATTTTATATGGGTTTTATTATATATCGCGCTGATTATGTGGGTTTTTAGTATATACGTAGAAGATACTCTTCCATTAGTAAAAAATATAAGGATTAATAAAAAAATTTTAATGAAAACTGCAATTTGAAAAAAACATAAATATAAACGATTCGTATTAAGAATTTCATATATTTTAAAAGGGGAAAATGCAACAATTATCTATTAAGTACTTTTCAAATAAGGAAAAAAATAACTATTAAAATAAACAATTACATCTAAGTTCCATTAAAGTAGTATATTTTCTAACGTACTACGATGTTCAAAGTTGTATAGAATATTTTAGAGCAGGCAAAGTTAACTTTAGTTATCTTAAGATACTCAAAAATCTAATAATTTGCCTGCTTATTAATTTATTATTACCCTTTTGATTTTTGGGACATTTTTGAGGCCTCGCACAAATAATTAAGGTTACTTAAGAGGTGATTAATATCTTTAATGGTGCTTTAATTAACTTAGCAAGAAGAAACATTTTATTTACCAGTTAAAACAGTCAAATACTTCAACCCGTTTTCAAATTTCTATACAGTAAAACACTTTAACTTGCTCTAGTGTAAATTAAATCCTAAACAAAGTTCGTTCAAGCTAGTTTATGATTGAATGAAGCTACTTTGAGACAGTTTGAGTTCCGTCGAAATATATTTAGGTTGCTTTAAAATAACTTCAAGTCATCTTAAATGATTAAGTGGTATTTACTTAGTTTATTAAATATAATTATTTTTTTAAATTAGTTAACATCTCGATATTTAAAAAATACCTTTTCTTATTAAAATAGATAGCGGGCATTAATCATTTTGTCCACTGCTGTATTTCTAATTTAAAAGTACACTGGAATAAGTGGGTGTTTTAAAATATATACCCAAAGCACATCAGAATTTTTAAAAAATACGTATATCAAAATTTAATTTTAAGTTCATCACAGGCCATAACAGTTTATTAAAAGGAGATTTAGATATTTAAAAAAAAGACCTAAAATTGCGTTATACTATATTTGTTTTAGCCATATTAAAATTATTAGAACCACTTTTTCTCCTTTATAAGATAGTGTTTTAGGATTTAAACTAAGATTTTTCGACTTTCAGATTTTTTACTTTTGTTTAGTTTTATATTATCTTTAGATGCACTTCAAATCTTATATTAATGAACCTATGTGTTCCCACGAATATCTTAAATATGGTAAAATTTCATATACATATTGTTATTTGGGGCTGAAAGTTCGCGTAAGTACTTTCGAAATAGGCCTGTTTATTCAGTTTAAAAAATAACTAAAAAAGTAACTAACAACTAATATAAATTTATTTATTAGAAAAATATTCAAAACAACAGTGTAGTAGTGATGTTTATAAAGACAGCGATAAAACATATTTTTAAGGTTAGTTTCTAGTATATTAAACTAAAATAAGGCTAACAAATATCGCCAGGTCTTTGGTCTACTAGTTGGTGACTACTGTGTTGGTTTATTAACTGCCTCGTTCACTAGACATCATAAGCATATTCCTATGGTTGGATCCTTTAGAGTGATAACTACTAGTATTAACTAAACTAACTACTAACTAAGTTACTGGTAAAACTGTCTCGTAATTTGAGCATTATAAACATACATCAAACCTGGCTTCAAAAGGGCTACAGGATTGAGACGAAGGACCTGGGTGGATTTGTTTAACGGTAGACGTCAATGTAGATGTGGAAGTTATTGGAGTAGATGTGTGAAGACTTCTACTTTTTGCATTAGTAGATTAGAAATACACAAAGATAGAAGAAAAAGGCCTGAAAGTGGAAGAACACTCAGAACGAGGGATCGCCAATATGTTAAGTAGGTATAAACATTAATGGTTCAAATTTACCTTTATGCTTTAACAAGTATATTTATATAAAATGACATGCATAAAATAGAGTATCATTAACCAAGATGCCACATGAAAAGGACCTTTTCTCGAGAATACAAAACTGGATATTAAACAAAGAACCTTCAAAAAGTTGGGATATAACTACGCCACTTATAATCATGCGCTATTTTAGGATGGTATTTAGCATTCACTAACTAAAATACCCAAAAAGGCGAGTTTTCAACTTTTTATTGGAGTAAAATTGATAAAAGTACCAACCTTCTTCAAAGGCTTGATCTTAATACTCTGATCTTATTTTCGTGCCAGAAATGGCACGAAAGATCATGGAAGAATGAGCTGGGATCTTATTGTCTAAGATACGAGCTTTAACACTATTGAAATCAAAACAATTAAAAAAATAATATTATGATTAATAATTTGAGTTTTATCATAAGGGTTGCAGATTATTAATATGATATCAAAAATAAAATTAATACTGAAATGACAACTGTTAATTTTATTAACTCTAGTACTAGAATAACATAGAAATTATCTTTTTAAGTACTGTAATCAAGCTATGCTTTCACTAAGATCTTGAGTTTATTTTATTTTCTTATTTTTTGTGTATCTGAAGAAAATAAACCTTAACAATTTTTATCAACTTTTGAATTAGAAATAATTACAAAAAGTTTTTTTCATAATTCATCGGTGTATATTACTATGATGAGTGATGTTCTCTATCAAAATTTTAATCACTACTTACAAGAAAAAAATTCAAAAATTTTGGATCTTTTTAGAAATTTGCAATATTTTAAAAACAAGACCTGGTCCAAATAAATGATTTTCATTTTCGAAATTAGCGATCCCAAAATATCCTGCAAAATATTCCGCCAAAAAAATGTCTTTTGCTATACCATGGTTATTAGTGATTTGAAATTTTTCATATTTCTGATACTGGTATTTGATGATTAAAACAGTAAAGTATGTAATCTAGAGAGTTATTTCAATTATGTTTCATGTCCCTTATTATCATTCCATCTGCGGTAGATATATATTTTTTTAATATGACAGATTTAACAATCAATAACGACAATAGGGTCATAGCGATATTTTCTATTTAGTGCCCTTCAGTTTCCCGCACAGACATCAAGCAAAAAAAGGGCGTATCGTAGCGCTTGCTTGTAAATCAAGCCCTAGATTTATTGCCCTATGTTTTTCGAGCAGCTGTTTTATGACTAGAGTTTAATACAAAAAAATGCAGCAAAATTGAATAATAAAAATCTAATTAGTAAAAAGATTCCATGGGTCAATCAAAAACATTGTTCGTCAATTTAAATTTTCCCTATTAAAATGATCGTCGAAAGTATAGCGTTACTCGTGAAGCAGGGCTCCGTCTGATTGCCCCGCTTTGCATTTTAATAGGATTTTTCTCAGACGACGGAAGATGATTTTTATAATAGTAAATTAAACGTATTCTACGTAATTTAAAAATTGCTATATTTTACCTCAATTTATTGGGAACTACAACTGTATTTTTTACAACCAATATTTTCGTAAAAATAAATAGAAGACACTTTACAAGCAGTATATTTGTCTGTCCTTTCGGAGAAAAGAATGTCGATAAAATAAAAATGCAATGCTTCGAGTAGTAGAAATTTGGTTGTTAAGAATAGTGTTTAAGTACAATTAAATTACCTATTATTAGACATTTCTGATTAATTATTAATTTAATTGGAATTAATTCTTTTGATTATAAATGTATATTCAAAATTTCCTGGAGAACAACTTGAAAATCTATGTGGAGTATATTACTAGCAAACTCAAAATATAAAAGGTTTAAATACTTCTATGCACCCTCTCTAAGAAATATCTGTAAGTTATTAATTGAGGCGATAGTATTAAAGCATATTTTAATTCAGATCTTATTAAAAAAAATAAGGTGCTTCATGGTGTTCAAATTTTAGTGGTTTCAGCAATTACGGTTTTAACGTGCCTGACGAATAAAAGGAAAAATTTTAAATCAAACACTACCCTTAATCCCGTATCTAATTAGGCCCCTTGATTATAATTTCAGCATCCAGCGAACAATCCAATATTCCTACTGGATTGGTTTTGAGATAATTTGTTTTATCTGCACCAAATGGTAAAAGCCTTAGCAAGACTACTTTATAAATTGAGATAGTAATTAATGGAGGCAATCAAGGCCAATGTTTGAGGTCATTCACTAAATAAACTAACAAAAGTACCATAACTGAGCACTATGAAGATGAAGCAAGAAGTTCTTTGGACCTAAAGCCTTTAACTTTCATAGGTTTTTTGCGATCGGTGATAAGTAACTTACAAAGATAAATCAGATCTTTGAAGAAGCTTGAAGTTAAGACTGGTAAAAGTGTCTAAAATAAATTAAAGATTTAGTTTATCAAATGCTTTAAATAGATCAATAAATATATGTAATATTGCAAGCCAATGCCAAGTAAGCAATATTTTGTAAAGTTTCTATCAAATTTATAGCGCTGAGGCATATAGATTGAGTATTATTTTTGAGCGATTATTATATGTTACTATGAATAAGTGTTTCAAAGCATTTAAGAAAAGCATTAATAATTACTAAAAAATTTGCTATATTTATAATTTTTTTAAAATTTGTTAATAAGCAGTTATTGTACCAGAAATAAAAGCTTTGCATGGTATAAAATCGCAGTCTTTTATTAAGAATAGAATCTAGACTGACCCTGGATTTTTATTATTTATATATTAAAACTTACCAACATTTTTTTGAAACTATTTTCAGTTTTTTTCTTAGAAAATTTGGGTAGCGGAAATTTGGATGGAAGCAAGCACATGCTTACGAGTCCAAAAAGTGAACTTAATTACCTGGAATAAAATAAAAATCTACGTCAAATGATTGAAAGGCATAAAAAACTACTTTAAAAAAGCCGACAATATTAAAAAAAAAACATGTTTTTAGATGAAAAGTTACCCCCGAAATCTTAGAAAAATAACTACAAATAAATATATAGAAAGAGAAGTCTAAAAGTATCCCTAATAATATTTTCGATACAACTGTGAGATTTTTTGACAAATTTTATCAAAGATGTCTAAAAGTTTGCTAATTAATTTGAGCATATTTATCGAATCTTTAGTAATATCATGTTTAACGATGTGTAGGATTTTAATAAATAAAGTTATATAGTCATTAGTTTTAATATATATGTCTGTAGATTTTTTTAAATTTTTTTCGACCTTCATCTCTAAAATATTGTTAAAAATCTAATGTCCATTTAAGTTATGCATGAGTTTTAAAGAATTATGATTGCTATGAATATTATGTTTAAATTACAAATATTATTTGTTTTATAGCGGTTTCTATAGTGTTTCTTTTAGAAACCCATGGAAAACCCATATACATAATTTTTTTTTTTATATTTTGGGTAGAACAAACATGTTTGAGATAGAACGGTAATTATTTAGATTGTTTTGTCACTTTAAAAAAAAAAGAGGATAATTTTAATGGCTTTTATAAAGATAACAAATTTGCCTTGCTCACGAAATATTGATATTATTATGAAAATGTAAATACGTTAATTATTCTCCTAGTTTTTGTACAATTTTATTAGTATTCTGTAGCGAAAATTGATTCGTAAGGTTTTGGGCTCTACTTACGTTTGGTTTATTATTTTTATCTATAGTGTTTAGTTTTTAAGTAGTTTATCTTGTTCGAGAGTCCCATTTTGGTCCCAATTTAGGTTATTTAGGTTATATTATTGTAAATCCCGGTAGTTCTAATTTTCTAGAATTTGTATACTTGCTTGCTTTGCCTGTCAGTATACTCCTAAAATTACTAGTCTCTTTGGGCAAAAACAATGAAGATAATTCTAAATATTTCTAAACTGTTCCATCGGGTTTTAAAAAGGACGCGCTTCGTGACAATTCATTCAGTTTTATTTGTTTAGTCAGTTTTTACCTTGGAAACAATTAAACGACAGTCAAGGCGAGTTAGGTTAGTGTTGATAATAATCGTTTGACGTTTGACGTTGATAATAATCGTTTGACGTTTGACGTTGATAATAAAAGTGTGTTCCCGCATTTCGTTACAATATTATAAAACTAATTAATATGTCAAATGCCTAAAAGATCTAAAAAGTGACTTTGAAAACCTGAAAAATTTATTTTTTGAGCACATTTCCTGAAAAAAATTTACTTGCAAATCTTGAAAAATGTGAAGACCAATTTAACTAACTAAAACTGACCTCAAACGCCTCTAATAAAATAAAAAAATACGTCAAATCGATGGAAGAGACAAAAATGACTTTAGAAGCAAAAAACATGAAAAATCATTTATAGAATAAATAAAATATGATTTTAAATATTAGAAATAAAACGAAAAATTAATGCAAAATAAGAGGCATAAAAGACGCTATTGTAATCATTAAAAGATTGTTCAAATTATTCCACAGATGCGTTGACAATATCTCTATATAGGGTATTATTAAAAGACGGGGGCTGGATATTATTAAAAGACATGGATTCAGTGAGGGGAGTGGAGTATTTAGCCTGTTTCCCAAAGAGCTTTTATGCAGTGTCAATCTCTTTTTTAATTTTTTTCAGCAGTTTACGAAATTCATCAAATATTTTTATATTTTTGTATTTTTTTATTGTTGTTGGTGAAATGGTGACTCTTTCCCAATATTATTAAGTATGCTGATTGTTTGGCAGTGTAAGTATTTTTTAGTCATTATTTCAAGACAATTTGTGACAAACAGGTAGGTGTCAAACATTTAGTAATAGTGGGCATAAAATGCAGTTTTTAGCATCAATGATATCTGTTGTAAGATAAGATACCAGTGTTTTATGGTAGAAAAAAAAAGATACTTTATCAAAAAAAGGTATATAGATTATAATATCGTCGTAATGTAATATAATAAAAGAGGCAATAAGTAAAATAAAAACAGTAACTTCTTAGAAAGAAATTGACTTGAAATGGCTACTAAGAAGATATATACAGTACAATAATAAAATATGAAAAGAATATATATAGGGGTAGACAATACAGGCACCGGCTGACAGGAAAACGTGAGGGGGATGAGAAAAGTATTAACATTGGAACAGTCTGAAATTAGTGCATAAGTAAGTAATAGACGTTTTTTTAATTGGTAAATTTATAGTTAGTTTGTATTTTCCTAACTATCACAATTTTTAAACGAAGTATAAATCGGCAAACAGATTATTCTTGCAACAAAATTGTCTTAAAATAGTTCTGAAAGGTATAATACGAATGCTCTTTGACAGATATGGACAAACTATTCCACATTTATGTAGCAACAAACCTAAATAAATATTGAAATTACTGCACTATATAGAGAAGTTCTAAAATTAGGATAATTCCGGGTGTTACAATTATGTTAAACAATATTACTTTTTTAAGTAGAGCGGTTTGTCAAACTTTTTATACGATAAATAAGGTAAAACATGTGATACCTTCACCTATTTGACATCGAGTAAATGAAGGGTTTATGTAAGAAGCAAGTGATATGATTTCTAAAATATAAATACTGATTAAAAAACCCATACAAGAATTTTGGCATATTTGAATTGATTTTGATGTGAAAATCTCCATAACAGTAAAGGCAACATTAATGAATTGCATAAGTAATATTTCGTTTTTTCTAAAAGATGTGTCTTAAATGTGTATTAACCGCTTTAGCGGCAAATGAGCAATACTTAGTTTCTTATTTGCATAAGAAGCAAAGGTTAATTTATTGTCAAGTATAAGGCGCGAGTTTTTTGCTTCTAAAATCAGTGGAACTTTTATATTAGCCTTTACCACTTTAGGACTAAATTTAAAATTCGCTTATTTTTGCTTTGTATAATTTGTAATTGGGCACTTTTTGAATAACAGCATTTTATATTAAAAGTGTAATTTAACAAGTACTTATAACAACATTCTTATTTTATTTGAAATACGCTCTATGTAACTTAAGAATAATCAAAGCACCTCAAATTAATAGGATTGATTTAATGTCTGTGATACAGAAAAATTAAGCCGAGGTAATCTGTTGCACATTAGCACCATCTAATCAGATAAAGACAAATGATTTTTAACCATATTTTCTAAAAATTTTGCAGAATTGTGCTGGATTAGAATCTAAGAACGTTTCCTTAGGAGTATAGTAAAGAGATTTAATTTTTTTTAAGTATATATTTACTAAAATGAAAAATGTTGAGTTCTTGACCTCCCACCATAGCTAACCTGTCATCAGCAGAAAGGATTAAATTAACCATTATCGATAAAAGGAGGAACACAAATACTCACTTAAAAAAACCCCAGTTTAGTGCCCCATCTAGTCTCTAATCGAAGAGTGTCATTTGACTTGTCGCCTCTGAATCTCAAAGCCTAGATCCTACCATACAAATAGACTTTGTAGTTCCACAGTAGCAAGTAAGGTGGCAAAAGCCTTGTAGAAATCAAAAAAGATGCTAACAAACAATTTTAATTTAAATTTCTACTCGTCACCGAATTTCTCCTCACAAATTCATTAACACTGGCATTAAACAGCCATATTGCTGTAAATGCCAATCTCAGTAGTAACTTTCAATGCCTTTAAAGTGGTTGACAAAAGAACACGCGTCAAGCTCACTGGAAGAATCATTAAAATATTTAGCTGCATAATAGCTGAATGACCTTTTATAGAGAGAAGTTTTAGCTTTGGTATCACAAACTTGGGAAGAACGTCGATTACGCACATTAAAACCTCTAATAAGCTTGATAAAAATAGATTAAGTGTATCTAAAAACTATACTTAATTACAGCTCAGACCATTTTTGAAGCTTAAGCTATCTCCAGAGTTATTATAGGCTTCAAACTCAAACAAAGGCTAACTCTATCCTAATAAAAAAGCAGGCCAATAGACGAAAATGAGACAATCACAGAGTTTCAATTTAATTCGAGTTGATAAAAACCTTCTATGAATATAAAGTGTTCTTAGCTTTAAAAACATTTCATAAAGAATTAACATATTTTTTTAAATTTAAGATCCTTATCAAAAAGCCGAAGTTCTTTCAAGTATTTGAAGGACTAATTCTAGTAGAATTAATAGCGAGGTTGAGAAAATTGATTGGCCTTTTCAAAATCTTCCAATTACAAGAAATTGTGATTAATGTTAAACAGTTTAACAATGAGATCCTATATATTACTTTAAAATCATCGTTGATATCTACGTAATTCAGCTATGTAGGCATTTTTTGCAAAGGTTTTACTTGCAAAAGAATTAATATTGATCAAATAATATATAAATAAAAAAAACGTTAATAAAATTATAAAGAGTATTAAAGCTAAGGCATAACTTAAATGGGTGTGTTACTTAATAATAATATTTCAAATAAATCAGTCTCTAAATTTTAAAAATTGAAAATATAAATTATGTTGAATGAAAATACAACTAAACAACATTGTTGCATATAATCTAATAAGTTAAGTGATAAATATAGGCTTATTAAAAAGAGGTAAAAAAAAAATATATCAAAGGAAATAATCCAAGAAATAGCTTCAATATTAAAAACTTGACAATTATACTACTAAAGGAAGAAGAAAAACTTGGACAGCGGATTCTTGAAAACTGAAGGCAAAATAATAATAAATCTGGAGATATTCAGCACATTGATGAACATTCATGAAATTAAGATGATTGGAAAAATCCGAGGTATAAATAGAAAACAAAAGAGGGCCAAGAATTCTTCTTTAAGGTAACCTTACTCAACCAATATAGTTAATGACGAAATATCATTAAACCACATCTTTTATTGTCTATCGCTTAAATAACTCCTAAGCTAGCTTAAGGCACCCTGTCCAAAACCAAAATATTTAAAGTTTAAGCATAAGAGCTCATGACTTACAGGATCAAATGCCTTACTGTGATCAAAAAGCAACAAACACGCCTGCTCTGACTCACGGTTTCAGTTAGTGAGTGACGATTAACGCTTTAGACTTTGGAGGAAACCAGGTTGTCAAGATAGACTTGAAGCAGTTATTCATGTTCCACATGTGTTAAAAAGACATAATTTTTTAGTATTGTTCACCTAATTACAAATGTATTTTACCTAGAAAATGTTCCGTATTATATCATAAATACTGTAAATATACTTTTATGTAATGAACTAGGAGCTTTTGTCTTTATAGATTATAACGTAGGATACATCCAGGAAACTATGTAAAACCCATATCACCAGATTAGAATTACCCGCGTTATCACTTGAATCAATCCCATAGAGCGGTATGGGATTATTATCCACAGCCGTTTTCAATCGATATAATCCGCCAACTTATTGTGGCTATTACCGAAAATGGGTGAAATAGATGAATATCCCGCAGGAAACAATCAATAATTTAATTACCGAATTGCCGAGACACGTTAATACCTGGCTAAACAGCACAGATGCAAAGAATACTGGATTTTCATTTGGTATTTTATTAAGTGTTCGTGTTTCTTCAAAATTAAATTTTTGATTTAAAAATATATATTATTTTATTTAAACGTAAGCTTTTATTTAGCCCTTTAACACAATCACATATTTGCCATTTTATCGTAATCTGTTGTTGCTAAATGGTATAATGAACTACCATAAAGCATTTACTTTCGGCAAAGTAAATAAAACGAAATACACACAAAGTACATCCGTCAACCCTCTCGGATAAAAGAACTTCGATAAAATGAAAATTGAATCGTAACTAGTGGAAATGTGGTTATTTACGACAGTGTGCCCGAGGACAATTGGCAAAACTTCGGCTAAGTTTTAGTGGATATTTTGAAGTGATTTTTCAGGAAATTGGGGTCGACTCTTGACAATAATAATTAGGTCGTATATTGGTTATTTTAAGTTCTAAGGTTACAGGACTAACGTTATGTTATCAACATCATTTATAGCTAAGTATTAGTACAATCGTATTAAGCTTTAAAATACTTTTTGACTTTTTATATTAATTAATACTAATTATTATTTATATTGTCGATCCGAATAAATATTTATTAAATAATAATATTTTCTACTAAATAAATGAATGCATTGTTTGTAAAACGCAGCAATTTAATATCTATAAACTTATATATATATATATTATTTAAAACATATTTTTTAATGCTATATTTATTATAAAATGTACATCATATGCTTATGTTAAGTTTGATTATTTTAGGTTAAACATAATATTATTAAAGCTAAAATGATTATTGTTAAATATTATTAATTTAATCATATTTCATAGTCATTAATTCCTAATATTTGTTGAAAAATGTTATTTTCTTTACTTTTAACTTAACTGTAATTATAAAACTATACGTCAATTTTAACTAAACATAAGAGCCTTATTAAAAATTTCTAGGTGTTTTTAATAAACACTAAAATAGGAGTTATTTTCAGCAGCAATATGCTGGAGATATACATATAAGTCAAGTAAATATATACAGCCTTGAAATGTTTAAGGCTTGTGTAATCATTTTAAGAATTTTATCATAGTTAATTATATATTTTTTTAGCATTTTATAACAATTATTATTGATAGTCAAAATATTATTTATGGTCTAAGAAATATTTCTTGAAAATATTCTTTTTATTTTCAGTTATACAGAGTTAGACCAGAGGATTATGACGTTACTTGTCTGCTCACCGAAGCCACTGTCATTTAACTTGGATTTTCTCGAATACTAATAAAGCAACCTTAATAGGGGATAATTGGGTAAAAACTGAATAGAAAAAAAAAATATAGTAAAAAGAAAAAAGGAGTTTTTTAAACAATATTTGCTTTCAGTTTTCCAGAATCCTCTATCCAAGTTTTTCTTCTTCCTTCACTGACAATATTATCAAGTTTTTAATATTATAGCTATTTCTTGGATTATTTTCTTTGATATATCTTTTTTTATTTACCTCTTTTTAATAAGTTTTTATTTTTCACTTAACTTATTAGATTATATGCAACAGTCCAAAATTTTCAATTATTAAAATTTAAAGACTGATTTATTTAAAATATTATTAAAGTACCATACTCATTTAAGTTATGCCTTAGCTTTTATACTCTTCATAATTTTATTAACCTTTTTTTTTATATTCATATAATATTTAATCAATATAAATTCTTTTGCAATTAAAACCTTTTAATTTTATCAATGAAAGCAGTTCTGCTAAGTATCAAAAATTAAAAGTATTTTAGTAACTACAGGTGAAATAATAACTATTGAAATAGAAATTAAATATTGGCATACGATTTCAACTAAAACGTTTATTTCAAATGACTAATGTTCATACTTAGTGCATAACGTATGCATGAGGTATGGCTTTATATTTTGGACTTTAAGCAGGAAAATTTATAATATATTGGTTACACACCTGTAAAATTTTAAAAAAATTAAAATATTTTTTAGAGGAAATTAAAAATTTAATTACAGACATGTAACAAAGATATGTTTTCTCAGAATTTTACGGTAATTTGATCATTTAAAAGTGACGCAAGTTTACTATGAATGCAAATAGGTATTAATTCACTGTTTATATTCTAATAATAATTTAGGAAAAAATATCTTTTGATGTCTTTTCATTAACTATATTCTGTAAGTATATATTTTGAATTTATATTGTGTAATTTTAATTAAAAATTAAAAATAAAAATCATTTAAATTTTGCATGTTTACCTAAATTTAATGCAGGCTAAAATTTTTAATGAAAATAAGTACGATGCATGTATTTTCGCTAAAGCAAATAAAATAAAATACACCTAAAGCAGATTCGTTAAAAAATGCATCCCTTTCGGATAAAAGAACTTCGACAAAATGAAAATAGAATTCTAAGTACTGGAAATGTGGCTATTTAGGACAGTATGCCGGAGGACAATGGGCAAAACTTCGGAAGTTTTAGTATGTATTCTAAAGCGATTTTCCGGGAATCGGAGCCGACTTTTGATAATAATTAAAACGTATTTTATGCAAAATTAGTTTTATGCTGCCAGCTTTTTGTTTTAGTTCGGTCATTCTGAACTGAACGTTGTATTTATTAAAGAGCTGCTATGGTTTCTTTGTAAACAGATTTATATCAGCCATGTTATGAAGTTTATTTTATGATAAAAAATGTAAGCAGAGTTTTTTACTGTCAGTAGATATGCTTTATTTAAGAGATCAAAAAAAAACTAAAAAGAAATTGATTTAGATAAAACAAAAGAAACTTGGTCTTTAAAATAAGAAGTTAAATATTCTATATATCTAGAGGACTTATTTAAATTTTCAAGTTTAGCAACCGATTTTGGCTTGTTCATTTTTTAAAAAGACACAATTTTTATGTTATGCTTTAAGAAAGGATTGATTGCAAACGAAATAAAATTGTCTGCCTTTCTTAAAATTGCCTGTCTTTTTTCTTGAGTGTAATTTAAGATACTATAACTATATTAAATTAATATTTAATCAAAAAAAAATTATGATATATTCTTCCAATGAGTAAAACAGTTTCAAAGAAATGCCGAAAATTCTAAACCAAGTCGTATTAAATTTACATTTCCTTACTTAAAAATAAAAGAAAGATTGAAAAATCTTAATTGCTCATTATACTGAAAGCAAAAGTTTATTTGAAGTTTTGGAGTTAATGGAAAATACGCTTTATCAAATTTTAACCGAAAAAGAGAGAAACTGTAGCTCATTTGAATTTAGGTAGCATCTGTTTAATTTTTACTAAGAGCAACGACATCAAAAATATAATTATATTTTTAACATATAATTTTACATATAATTTCTGATTATGATAAAAGAGGTTATCATAATCAGAAAATTAATGTTTGATACATGCCTATATTTTTAAAATGTTTAATTTTCCCCCCTGCTTTAATTAACTCTTACAAGATATTGTAATCTTTTGCCAATATAAATTCAATCAGTATAAAAAACATATTTTGACCTTTCAAATATTTCTTTTTAATCCACTTATTTTCTTTTATTTACTAAAATATGAAATGTAAATTAATTATTCGCATTTTAATATTTCGTGTTTTGTGTTAATTATTGTGTAAATAGTTAGCATTTTCAATCTGAGAGTTTCTTATATTGTTATTAAAATTAATTAACTTTATTTAATTAAAACTCAAATAAAATAAAAATAAATGAATTTATTATTTATCAAGATGATAAAAGCCTATAAATTAAACTAGTATTTTTAATCAACTTGTAATTATTAAGTTTTTTTAAATAAAATGAATAAAAGCTAAAAACTAAGTAAATAACTTTAAAGTTCTAAACGTTTCTATTTTAATTTATTTAATTTATTAATAAATTAAGATCACACGAATTGGCCTCTAATAATTAAACTGTATACTCTGTCAAAATGCTTTTAACAAAGTAAGACTTCATCCTTTCTTAAGATAAAAAAATTTAAATTATACTCTTTATAATGGCCTAAAGTTTGATGTATTTTGAAACACCCTGAATATTTAAAATTAAATTTGGATTCTCTATAAGCTTCCGAGATTTATCTCACTTAGGAAAAATTTATTCTGGTAAATTTGGTTACGTTTTTGTTACTATTATGTAATTTTCAATAATAGAATATGATAGGGTACCACTATCTTATCTAAAAAAAAAATAAGTACTAAAAATTAGTTTACTGTTCATTCATATTCATAAATTCTATTACAAATAATATAGAGTAAAAGTGTCATTTTATTAAGTTAAAAAATAAATCATTTTGACTTTTCAAGTGTTTTTTCAATCCATTTAATTCAGTTTATTTAATTCGATTGAATAAACACAGTATTGCTTCTAATGGTAAAGTGTAAACTGTGAATAAATTATTCACAATTTAATTTTCCGGGTGTCCAAAATAATGCAAAATTAAATTATTGTGTAAATAGTTATCACTTTCAGTCTGAGATTATTTATTTTATTTTATTGCAATTAATTTATTTTAACTATACTAGAAATAAAATAAAGTCAATAGAACATTAAAATAATATGGGTCTCCTAAGAGTTGTTTAATTAATTTTTTTAAAGACAAATTTACAAGAAATTAACAGCCTTTTCTTTTTTAGGATTCAATAGAATAAAATAATTTATCTTATTTGATATTTACTTATAATAGTTACTAAGTCAATATAGTGTCCAAGTTTTTATGTAAGCATATTTAAGAGGTTAATGATATTTTTTTAAGTTGTATCTATTAGAAAAATTGAAAAACGGTTTTGAGCGAGGATAAGTCGTATTTTGAAGCTTGTTTTGCAAAAGTAGATTTCTTTGTTCAAAAACTCCCCGCTATAAAAATTAATAGATAAAACTGGCCAATGTTTAAATTTATTCTACAAGAACTAATTTTAATTCAGGTAATGAAAGCAGGTTGATAAAGTAATAAAAATAGTAAAATATTCAAATATCAAAATTGGACTGCATAACCTAACGGGACACGAAGATCATTTTCTTTACATGAAATTTATTAAAAACACAAAAAAAAACGTTTAAAAAGGTAATTTTTTTTTTAAGGACTAAAATAAATTGGCAAATATTCTTAATCAATTTGTATTTATTAAAATGTTTAAAGCGTCGAGGTGAAAATTAAGCAAACAAATTATAAATCTACTATAAACTAAACTGCCTGTACTATGAATGTACCGAATGTTTAAAAAAGCCCTAATAAAATTTTGCCATTTGTAAAGATAAAAAAAAAATTAAATTTTGCAATCTCAAATACAAGAATCTCCCAAAAAAGATATAATTTACAATTAGCTTTCACTGTATCAAGTTAGGCATAAGTGTATTGAATAAGCTGTTAATAATACATAATATAATTAATTTATTATTATTTGATGCGGTTTATTCAGTCCGCAATATGAGTTTAAACTTCCCATAAATTCGGGTTTTAGTTTAAATTTTATTATGAATAAACCGAATTCCTACAATGATATGATGGATAGAGATTACATTTTTATGTGTGATGACACAATTTTATAAAGTTTCCATTTTTAGTGTCGAAAGATATAAGTTTCTTCGATAAGTTAAGAAAATCATATTTTTCTCTCAAAGTTAAACCAAAAACTGGTAACGGTGGGTTGCACCTATGTTTTCCCACAAAATGTCAATTTTTAACTATTAAGTATGTGAATGCTGCCAGTAAACTTTTTCCTCGCAAACATCGCAAACTCACAAATCCGACGTAAGAACCGAATTTTTGAAAGAAGTTTTTAACAACAGAAAGTTCAACAGATTTACGATGCTGCCGGGGCCGTATAATTTGACATGCAAATTTTAGCAGGACTTTTAACAAACTTTGTTTTTTTTTGCAAGGTAAGGTTAAAAGGAAATCTAGTTTATTCCTGGTGGTTTTTGACTAAATAGATATTAGTAGAATATTTGAGATTTGTTTTTTTTTATTACGTGGTACTTTACACTATAATGTCTTTAATATGGATCATAGAAATGTTTGGTAAAGAAAAAAAAATTGTAAGTAAAATAGACTTTATAAATAGAATTAAATTAGAAAAGATTAATGAAAAAACTTTAATTTTTGGGACAAAATATATACAAAAATATGCCATACTAATAACTAATTTTACTTACTTAAAAGTTACAGAGTGCTTAATGAAATTAATCCGAGGTTTTAGGTAAAAATTGATCAATAAACACTGATTTATTACTTTTTGTAACGGACAAGCAGCAATATAATATTACACATTATAAAAAAGATATTTAAAATCTCCTAATATTTTTTAATGCTTTTAATTTTTTTAATATATTTATTGTAAAAAAATAATCTTCGTATCCAATTAAATTATGCATTTCATGTATTTTTCTGACATTATCAACCTGCATTTATGATTTTTATTAAAACTAATTCTTACGGAATAGTCTTAAAAATTGATCAGTTTTATAAACTTATTTTTATAGCGGCAATTTTTTAAATCAAGAATTTTTCTACTATTACAAAAATGTTTAAGACGAGATTTAAACTGGCTTAATAATTTAATCGGATTTCATATTATACCTCGTTCAGTTATACTGGGTCTACCAATAGAAGTGATAGAACTTTAGTGGGCCATGTACGCAAAATGGTATGTGTCAAAACGCGTATCAAGCGTCAGTTGTGTTAAGTATACTTTGACATTTCATCATGAATCGTTTAAGTCAAGAGCAACGTATAGCTATCGTGAAAAGGTATTACGAAAATGCGCAATCGGTTAGAGCCTGTTATCGTGCTCTTAGAGAAGATTTTGGTTATCGTGGACGGCCTTCTGAGCTTGCAATGAGGCGCACAATTAATAGGTTTGAACGGGAGTATACTCTTCTGGATAATAAGCCACCAACGCGACAAAAAAGTGCAAGGACCGCTGAAAATATCGCCGCTGCAAGAGAAAGTGTTGACGCAAATAACAATGTGTCTGTTTTGCGCCGTTCTCAGCAATTAGGCATTTCACCAATGTCTCTGTGGCGCATTTTGAAGAAAGACTTAGGCCTGCATACATATAAGATGGTTCTAACTCAAGAATTGAAGCCTGCTGACCATGGTTTGCGAAGAACGTTTACCGACTGGGCCCTGTTGCAGTTGGAACGAAATGCCGATTTTGGGAAACAAATCATCTTTTCAGATGAAGCCCATTTTTGTCTTAGTGGCGTTGTCAATACGCAAAATTGCCGCTTCTGGTGTCAGAACAATCCCCAGAAATTAGTACAGGTGCCATTACACCCGCTAAAAGTGACTGTGTGGTGTGGTTTGCATGTCGGTGGAATTATCGGTCCAAACTTTTTTGAGGATGCAGGGGGGCGTACTGTGACAGTCAACGGAGAGCGCTACCACGACATGATAACAAACTTTCTTTGGCCTGCAACTGATGGTGGAGACTTTGAACAGAATTGGTTTCAACAGGACGTAGCAACATCACACACGAGGCACAATTAATTTATTAAGAGAGCGTTTTGAAGATCGAATAATTTCGCGACATGGCAATATCAACTGGCCACCAAGGTCCTGTGATCTTACTCCCCTGGACTTTTTTCTTTGGAGATATGTGAAGTCTAAGGTGTATTCTAACAATCCTCAACCCATCAATGAGTTGAAAATTGACATAACTAGGGTTATTCGCGAAATTCAGCCCAACTTGTTAGAAAAAGTGACTGAAAATTGGGTTCATCGTCTAAATATCTGCCGCCGTAGCCGAGGTGGACATCTTAATGATATTTTGTTTAAAATATAATGTTACATAATAAACTACAACATGAAACATCAATCATAGAAATTTACCAATTAGTTTTTATTTTTTAGCAATTTAAACTTATATCATTCTTGTTGGTAGATCCTATACAACCTAAATATCCTTATATAATAAATTATCCTTTATATTGACTTCAAGTATTAAGCCATATTAGATAAATTGAATTAAATAAAATGTTAAGAGTTCATTGGTTCGCAGCATTCTCAGTAACTATTGTTATAATTAATTATCGAATAAAACGAACTATTTTATTCAATTGGATCCTAAAAAAATACTAAATGTTTGTGCCGATTTTTTATTATTCTGGTTAAAACTATGCCTCGAAATTATCCTCCTCTTAAATAGAACCCCATCAGGAAGCTATTTAACTAGAAAGAAGCAACTTGCTGCGCTAAAACTACAATACAAAAATTGGTTGTACTCCAGTTCGCTTACATTAATCACCGAGAAAAGTAAATTAATAAATTTAACTTACTCAAGTAAAAGAAAGTTATAAATTTATTTCCTAAATAGCCATATTTCCAGTACTTCGAATTCAATTTTCATTGTGTCAAAGTTCTTTTATCCGAAAGGGATGCATTTTCTAAGGAATATGCTTTAAGTGTATTTTATTTTGTTTACTATAGCGAAAATAAATGCAACGGACTCCTTTTCATTAAAACTTCTAGCCTGCAATAAATTCAGGTAAAATAGTAAAATATAAAGGAAATTCCTTTTTAATTCGTTATTCAAATTATAAAATAAAGACTTATGTATATGTATTTTTACATAAATTATTATTAAAATAAAAAAGTGGATTTATCGTCTATAGTACAATTTTTATAAAATTTTTACTAGCCTACATTTTTACTCATATAGTTCTGTAGTTACTGTTACTGTTCTATTTTTTTTGTATATATCAATAATTCATACCATAATTTTTGATAGTTAGCAGAACTGTTCTCATTAATGGTTTTCATTAATTGAAAGTTATAACATGAATCGTATAAATAGAAAAACAAAGTTTCTACAATTTTTCTTTTACCTGAGACATTTTAGGCAGAAAATTGTGTAATAATTCAAACGCTAATTGCCAACAAAAGAATTAGAATTAGTCAAATAGTATACATTTAAAAAATACGTTTAAAAAATGTTAAAGCGTATTAAGGCTAAGGCATAACTTAAATGGGTATGATTCATTAATACATTTTTTATTAAATTGGTTTCCACTTTGCTTATATTAATCACCGAGAAGAAGTAAATTTATAACAATAATATTATATAATATTGCAAAAGTTATAAATTTAAAGATACCATATCAAAAGAATCATACCAGGATAACATATCATGTAAATATTAATGAGAAATTCTAAAAACAAAATGTTCTAAGTACATAGGAGATCATTAATATGACACTTTGTTTTGTAAAAAAGATATAATAAATAAGCTTAGATAATTTATTTTTATATTAATTGAGTTAAGAGACATTTTAACATTGGAAAGTTTGTTTGGTTAAATTTATATTAAGCTATAATATAGTTGTCTGGGAGTTGTATCTCACTGAGCCTGATTTCAGAGAAAGAGGACTGGTTTTACTGGAACAGCTCTATATTAAGGCTATTAGAAGATTCGTGCTTACATCAGGTTTGCATAAAACACCTATTATTATGGTCTAAATACTAGAATTGCAATACGAGATTATGTAATTTTACAAAATCCCAAGCACTGTCTATATCAGAAACACATTTAGTGTATAGTATTTTTCGTGATAAATTGAGATTTGGTTTGTTTATTTTTATTCCTGGGACCGATGTTTTTGGTATGAGTGTTTAATTAAAAATAATATTTTTCATTTTTATTTCTAATGCACATATAATATTCTGAATACCAAAAACTGCATTGACAAAATATTTTTTTTTGTTTTTGTAGATAGAATGGTTATTAAATGTTTTTCGCTTGTTTTTTTTGTATTTATTTTAGGATTGATCTAAAACAATATATACATGCATCGAATATATAATTTCAAACTTTTCAAACTTGTGCTGTTGCTAATAAATTAATAAAAACATTTATCCCTAAAATATTTGTTATAAGTGTGATTGTATAATAAGAAATATTATTTTTTTATTATTAAGCTAATTATTCAGAATATACATACAATATTCTAATTACCAAAAACTGCATTAACATAATAATTTTTTTGTTTTTAAGAATCGAATGGATATAAAATATTTTTCAGTTGTTTTTTGATATTTTAATCTTAAACTTAATAGGAAAAAGTTAACATACACTCATAAAATATTTATTCTTTTTTTAGTTCATGCGTACACATTTTTGTAATTTTTGTAGTGCTAATAAGTTATTAAAAATTAGATTATTTTATATCATAATTTTCCTAATCCAAAGTTTTTTTTTAAATGAAAATTGTCCACAAACAGCCTTGGTTACTAATTATGATGATTATTGGCAGAATCATCTAACTAATAATTTAAAGAATAAAAGAAAAAAATATTTAAATCCGCCTTACCATTTTTTAATACTTTAAAATTTTTTAATTTAAGGAAATAACCTTCCTATCCTATAAACTTATGCATTTATATAAATATCACCACTTATTTATAAGCTAAATTCATCTTGTATATTATAAACTTTTATTAATATTTAATATAGTATTACATAGTGTCTTAGTATAGTGAGTCCAATTTTTTCTTCTTTATAAAAAATAATTGTAATTTGAACATTACTCTTTATTATTTTTTAAATGGACCGAAATTGTTAACAAATTATTTTTGTGAATTTAATTAGTACAATTATGATATTGATAATATAAACTGACTATTTGTTAGTTTTATTATTGTATTCATCTTATCAATCATCAGTAATTTTTTTAGCATATCTCTAAGCTTTCATCGCTTTACCTATGTGTATATTAAGATTTTAAAATTAAAAAATGTAAAATTGTAATTAAATTAAGTTTTTTTAGACATAATTATCTAAAAATCTCGGCTAATTTTTCAACCATTATGCTAAAATGTGGTAATAATAGCATTCTACATATACATAACGAAATGCAAATATTAAGAAAAAGTATAATTAAATTGTGGAGAAGTAAAATTGTAAAGTTAAATTATATAGCAGATTTAGGACCTTTAATAAAAGTGATTTTGTTTCAAAAAGCAGTTGCGTGAATCTATTTTGTAGATTTAAAATTTTCATAAATTTTTATGTTTTTTATATTTGTGTCATCACCTTCCGACAGTATTTACAGTTGACATTCAGTTAGACATATTTCAAAATTTTTATATAATCTTCAGTACATTTATCTAAAAAAAAAATAATCACATTACCCTATTAAGTTATGCAGATATTTCACTTTAAATTATAAGTAGGAAGAAAATTCATGTTGGAAGACATTCACGGCAGAGAAGTATTAGTTTTTCAGGACTTGTGTAAAATGTTGCTTTTCTTTAAATAAAAGTTTTCTTTTTAGTTTAATAAACTAAATTATGTATTTAGGCCATTTTGAATTTAATGTCTATAAATGACCCCAACTTCAACTATTTGATTAATGATTATAAAATACGAAATTTAAAAACAATTATTTAAAAAAGGGCCTCTTTTCTGAATCATTGAATTATTACAAATTATTTCAGTAATTTTTGTAAGCAACTATCATCAATATTATCTACTAAGAAACTTTTAATTTACCTAACAGTTTTATTTAAGTTGTATTTAATTTAAGAAAATGACCTGCATAGCCTGCTAAGTTGTGCAACTTAATTTCCGTGCAATATAACTCTGCCACTTTATCAACGTATGCGTATTATCTTATCAGATTAAGCCTTAATCACGCCATGTTGACATATGAAACTCGCCAAAATTACATCGCTTCAAGCAAGGGTGGCATCAGCGTAAGTAAATATACACACTCACTACTAATGTCATCTTATGATGTCAAATGCTCGGAGGTTTTGAAATTTTGTGACCTCTCTCTCCCCCATCCTCTTCCGAGTTGTTATTTGACTACCCTAGATACACAAGCCACTTTCAGTTATCTCGTATCTTGAAACTAAGGAAATGCTTTGTAAGTGGTTTTTGGTGGCGAAAATTTACGAGCTACCCCCTTCCCTCCCAATATTGGATTTTTATGTATTTAGCTGGGGGCTACAAAGTAAAATTTATGAAAATAATAAAACGTTACATTTTAAAGGAATTTATCGTCTAAAACTAACCGATCATTGTCGGAAAATGATGAAAAAAGCCGTTAAAAATATAATATAGTGTACAGAATTAGTACGCAAATGTATAGGAGATCTTTTAGAGCATGCAATTACACATATGTAAATTTTATGAAATTCAACATAACATAAAATAAACATGGCATAAATTGTTTAATTGTATATAGAAACAGGGCGAGCTTATTTGAACCGCAGCTATGCAATTATGTAATTCATCACGTACTGCTATGCTGAAATTTTCTGAAAATAAATTTACAGGAGCAGTATCTGGTTGAAACTGGAGGTTTGGCAAGCACATCCACATGATAGGCATAAATATATCAGAAGGGTCTTTCAGAATTTAGAGTAAACTAACTACAGAGCACTTCTGGTTTGATATTGTCAAACCCTTTGAATTTGTCAACTGTAAAGTGAAAATTTAATATATATTAGAACTAGAAAAGGCAGATAATTAATTTAATGAGTATGCACTACAACTAAATTAATTAAAGTGCATTGATTACAAATTAAGGTTTAAGGCAAATACTTCATATTTATATTCGAGTATAATTATTCAAACTTAGATAGGATAAGTATATTGATTTTTCCACATTTTATGATTTTATTAGAGATGTTGGTATTTAAAAAAAAAATGAATATTCAAAAAAAATATTTATCAAGAATTGAAATTAATTACTGCAAAGTATTTTTTTGTATTTAAAAAGAATTAATGTTTAATTTAGTTTTCGTTTTTATGACTTTTGGCCCTTGGAGTATAAAATAAAGTTAACTAATTAAATTTGTTATTTAGATATCATCATTTTAGGAATTTGGGAGCTTAGCTAAAAATATATTATTGACTTAATTCTTAATTATAACTTAAAATAAAATATTAAAATAAGAAAACTCTTTTTTGAGTTAAGTGAACTAATTTATCATTATTTTTTTAAGTACATTATTCATAATTGTGTTAATTTTGTCTGTTAGTAGAAATTCTAGAATCGAAACTTCTGCCATATTGTTTAAAGTCTATTAAATTATCATTTTAAATTAAAAGTGTCATTCTCGAATTATTATCGAAAAAGTATAACTGGGAGAATAGAGAAATATTTTCAGATACAAAGGTGATATATCCAGATAATAAGGGACCATTTCTAATTAATAAATAAACACTTCATGGAAACTCAGACAGTATCCACATTCCCCAAAATAAGCCTATCATTTTTTATATAATACCTAAAATGCACTACTAATAAATATATTTCTTATAGTATTTGAAAATATTCAGTTGGTTCCTTCAAATTTCCATTTAGTATCTCAGAAGTTTCAAAGCTGGCAGAAATAAAATAATAATTATTCTTAAACTAGCCCTGAATCAGACTGATCAAATCAGAGAATTCCAAACACACATTCAAAAGAACTGGAATACAAAATGGTCTGAAAATAAGAAATTCTAACAAATTTCTATTGGAAGGTAATAATGGTGCTGAGTTCTAAATACGGCACCTTAGAAAACGAGGTAGAAAGTAAAGCAAAATAAAACAGACAAAGAAAACTTGAAATTGAAGTCCTAATCTAAACAGGATAAATTAGAGGAGCCCAACGAGACATTTCAATAAACTGGGAACATAAAATGACTTTGAGCTATATAGAAATGATAGTGCAAACATGGAAAAACTACTTTCATAAACTGCTGCATAAAAGAACTGGTAAAGAGGAGGAAGTACTGGATCTACTGTCTGCGAAACAACGCAATAAAACCCCTTCCAACCCCAGAAAAGAAATTGTAAATGCAATAGAGAAAGTAAAAAATAATCAAGCCCCTGTTAGAGACCTAATCACAGCTGCAAAACCTTAAAACCATATGGCAAAAGGAAGATATCCCTAATGACTGACGACTATCATGATACCGATCCACAAAAAAGATGATAGAACGGTCTGTAAAATGTACAAAGGTACACTAATTAATGTATTCTATAAAGTCCTATCGAACGTAACTCCTCTAAGACTAACCGCCTTTACAGAAATATTATTCGGAGACTACCAGTGGGGTTTCAAAGCAAGCAGATCAATAACGGACCAGATGTTTAGCATTAGGCAATTGCTAGAGAAGAGTTGGAAATTAAATCAAGACCTCCTCCAGACGTTAATTGATTTTCAGCAGACATATAATAGAGTCAAAATATAGCATACAATGGCTGAGTTTGGCATCCCATCTAAGCTGATCAATATAATCAGGTGAAAGGCTTTAGGCACAGAGTAAAGATTGATAACGATCTCTCAGATATGTTTCGGGTGGGCATCAAGAGTCTAAAATAGGGAGAGGCACCATCACCTATGCTTTTTAAAATCGAATCATTGGAGAAAGTAGTAAGAGAAGTTAAAATTGAATATTAGCTATTCGAAGCCAGTAGATCAAACATAGCAGCATATGCTGATGATACAGACGCAGTGAGCACAAGCGTTTGTATTGACGCTGATATGGGTTTTAGAATCAACGAGGCCAAAACAAAATATATGCATATATCAAGAATAGGCAGAGCTAAGATAGAATAAAATGTAACCATAATCACATACAAGCTTAAAAATGCAAACCAATTTAAATACTTAGGGTCCGCAATAACATCCGACAATGACATGATTGACAAAAGCAGAGAACGCCTAAAGGCAGCTAGCAGGTGCTTTTAGGCCCTAGCACATATTTGGTATATATTAGCTCCCTACTAAAATATACTAAATAGGTAATTAGAAGAATAAAAATCGAAAACCTACTGTATGGTAATCTACGGCTGCGAAACCTAAACTTTTATTACGGTTCGAAATGAGGAACTGATTTAAAGACTCAAAAAAAAAAGTACTGAGAAAAATGTTTTCCTTGGACCCACCAAAAGCTAGGATATGCGAAGCTACTGAATTAAAATTAATTACAAACAGCCAGAACTAATTAACCTCATGAAAGCATAAGGGTTGCGGCAGGGCACGTACCAAGACAGCCGTAGGATTAATGTAGAACAGAACACTATAAGAAAGACGACCACTTGGACGACCGAGATTAAGGTGGCGTCATAAGTTATGGAAGACCGAGACAAATAAAGGAAAATTATTGTCTCGGTCAAGTCCCACCAGGGTAGCACTACAAAAAAAAAGTGAATGTTGTACACTTTTTGATACGCTATCTCAAATAACCAATTTAAAAAAACAAAAAATTATAGGAAAATAACGCGTTGATTGATCTAATACTAGGACATGAAAAAAATATTTTGGAATTATATTCTTGACCTAACCAAAGCAATCAGGGATACCCAGAGAGACATTACTGGACATACAAACTGATCTGGAACTGAAAATTATTATTGGGTTTTAAAGATTTTGTTAATAGAAGACCAAATAGTAAATAAAAATGAAGCGCAATTTATAAAGAAATATAATATTAATTAATCTTGGACTAGAACCGGACGGAAGAAAAAATTGAAAATTAAAGTCTTGACGTAAATGGAACCAATTAGGAATACCCAAAGACATTGGAAATATAAATTCTAGAAAACTAGGAATACAAAATGTTAAACTTTGAAATTGTTTTTAGTAGAAAGCTTCCATAAACGCTATGTGAAGTAACCCAGGTAAAAACCAGAAGCTTACGTTTTTAGATAAATAAGTTCTCACTTATTGGAACCTGTATTTATAACTGCAATAGGTGGTGTGAACTCCAGGTTATCATCTAGCTCAATAACAGCCACAACATCGCCAAGGAACCCCCTGATTTCTTTGAGCGATGGGTGGGATATGCCGAAAATGTTGTTGTAAGCAAAGCATTTAAAAAGTATGTGCTCTCTTGTATTATCTTAATGGTTGCAGGCCTTACATAATGGACTACTGGTGTATATAAAACTAGCTAGTGCAGTAATTGCTCCTTTTTTAGTGAAGGGGAGGAACCCAAGGCGGGAATTAGAGCGCAATAGATGCGCAATATGATTCCAATATGCGGCCAATCAAAATGTCAGAAAACTGAGGAGTAAGACTGACACCATTATATATACTGCTATCTTGCTCGATAATGTCATCACTTTGAGTGAGACATGGCTAACTGCTGGTATCAGTGATGTTAGCTTTTTGACAACCGATACTCTGTGATCAGAAAGGACAGAGAGTCCCAGGAACATACCATAGGAGAAAAAATCTTCTTTGCAATTTAAAAGGATATTTCTTCTTGACG
The DNA here is from genome assembly GCF_022605725.1 of Anthonomus grandis grandis. Lineage (NCBI taxonomy): Eukaryota > Metazoa > Arthropoda > Insecta > Coleoptera > Curculionidae > Anthonomus > Anthonomus grandis. The sequence continues at coordinate 13,493,749 of NC_065558.1, forward strand.
TAATCAAGACAGGGTGTAGCGTAGTAAGTGGAATCAATACAAGATTTTTTTCCTTTAAACATGTGTATTAAAATGGATGCCGTCAAAGTTATAGTCCGCGCAAAAATGGTGTAAACCCTATTTTAGCGAAGGATTCAGAAGGGCTTACCTAAGCCATCACAGTACATTTCCTTTATTTCTAATTTGATTGTTTAATTGGGTTAAATAATGCTCTTCTTTCATTTACCAGCGAGTTTTTCAAAAGCAACTAATTGCATTGAAAAAATTGCAAGAGAATTTTTTTTTCATGGCTAAATAGAGTTTTACCAGACTTAATTTTCTTATCGAAAATATAAAATAAGGGCCTTTAGTGAATCCTCCACTGAAATTGGAATTTTTGGGACAAAAAATGAAAAGGACATTCAAAAAACGCAGATTTGCAAATTTTCAGAAAATTTGACACATAACTATAGCGCAAGCCGTGGCTCTGAGGAGGATCTTAAATGTAATTTTTTATGTTTTATTAGGTCAATGCCATAAGATATTGCTTTTGGGAGATTTTAAGTTACCATATTTACGGTTAAGGCTATGTGATAAAGAAAATAGAGCAAGATATTGCGAATCGGATATTTCTTGATGCGAGTTTCTTTAAACATGAGTCTGGTGACTATATTAATGATTTTAATTTGCCCAAAGTGACAGACCATAATATTTTATCCAGCATTAAAAATTTAAAGTTTAAGAAAACTACGTGCTGTGACAACATGCCATCATATATCTATAAGGCTTATGCAAATTTCCTGATTATTTCTTTGAAGTTTCTATTCAATCGCTCTTTTATTCAATGCATTTTTACATCTAATTTTTAAAATGCTAGGAGAAATTATATAACTCATTATCGACTTATTATTATATTAAATAGTCTGATCCACTGTTACAAACCTCTGCATTTTTTCTGAATATGTGTTACAAGCTATTTTGAATAAGGAACAACTTGATGTAATCTATACTGATTATGCAAAGCCATTCGACAAGGAACATGGCATTTTGATGCTAAAACTTGAGAGATCAAGCTTCTCTGGTAGATGATGCCTTGTCTGTTATGAATATTGCTACCTAGTACCCCAATGTAGTAACTTGGGATCACTCCTTCTCCTGATTTTTATCAATCATTTTCCTGGGAGTTTGAGACACTCTTTTGGCTTATGGATGTTTGCAGATTACTTAAATTTATTAAAGAGATGATAATAAGATTGTATAGATCTGTAAGTTTGGATAATGACGTGGCTTTGCTTCAGGATGACTTAAATTTAATTCTGAACTAGTTCAAGAACAATAAAATATTGTGTCCGTTTTTTTTTCGAAAGATCAGTGTAATTGTTAGGGATTATTTATATTCCGTTACCAATTTGGAACTACAACGATGTAACGAGTTTAAGATTTGGGGTTTTATTTCAGAAAAACTTTCGATTTAATGGTCACTACATATTTAGTATAGAATTCATATAAAGGCTTTATAATATGAAACAGAGACTATAGTATAGGAACGACTTTACACCACTCTGATAAGACCACATCTTAAGTATGTTGCAAGTGTCTGGTCACCAACTTGCTACAGTCATATCTATGAAATCAAAAGGCTACACAAGCGTTTTTGCAATATATATATGTATATTAAGAGAAAAAGCATGATATCCTATAGGTCTATGTTGACATTTTGTCTTTCTTTTTTTAATAGTAGGCCAAAAAGACAGGCTGTGATATTTATATACAATATAATAAATAATGTGAACTATAATAATTGTAGCCGTATTAAGTTTATTTAATTTAGAGTTCTTAAATCAACTTAAGGGTCTTATTACAGATAGAAGAGAATAATTTTATTGGTTCTTTAATGTTTGCCATAGTCAGCCATTGGTATCAATGCCCTGTATTGGGTGTGTAGGGTTTATTGAAAATAAAGATTGGCGATGCAGAGTCAAATCAAGTCTCCAGTAGAGTAAGTGAGTTTTTGCTACATCCCAGAAGCGAGCTCTTTGCAGGTCTATCCCCTAACCTTTGTTTATATCAGTAGAGCAAAAGCGCATCATTGTAAGTAGGATAACCTTGATTTATATGTTCAGGGGTAACAGATATAGCACAGCTTCAAAAGCCCAGGTTGTTATTGTTCTCAGTGCTCTCATTATCTAAAGGCAAGCTGATCTTTTAACATGGTCTAACTTTCAAAGAATTGTGACCTGACCCACTTTATAGCCCCATACAACAGCGCCATACCCTAGAATAGGTTTTTTAATAGCTGTCTAAGTTCACATGCATAAATGGTTTAAAATAAAATTAGGACAGAAAAAAAATGACATTAAAATCCTAATATAAATGTCAAAAAGATTCTACAGAAATAAGAGAATACTTGGATGATTTTTAAACTATAAAATGTGAAATGGGAAACAATAGACGCAGGCGATAAATTAAGCTTAATAGAAGGCACCTGCCAAGACCTTTATTGTAACGAAAATGTCGGTAGTAAATATACTTCATATTAAATGTTTCATGTTATGATCAATCTCTTTACTTACGCAAAATTAAGTTTCAATATTTTCTAGCCGCGCATATACCTATATTAATGTACTGAAACCGCATTTGCAGTTAATGGTACGTGTAATCAATTATACTATTGTTTGCTGCGGTTTTGCCACTCTGCAATATAGGTTGGAACTCTCTATTGAATCGGGTTTTCAGTTGTATGGAAATGCATATAAATAACGGCCTGACAAAGGTGTGTTAGGCTAAATTAAGTCTCTAATTATTTTGGTCTTTTTACGTGCATTTTTTTCTAAAGCATTTGAGACAATGTACTATAAATCATCCCTTGTTAAAAATATGAATGATTATTACAGGACAAGCGTGAAAATAACGTCAAATAAAACCATTAATAACAGCACGTTATACGTTTTGGTAATTATTTCTTTTTAAAAATGAGGGTTTTTTGGCTCTGAAATATTCTGACACAATATTTTAAGAATTCTCATTAATTTAATTATTCATGGGCATATAGAAGAAAAAGGTGAAAAATGGTAAGTTTCTGGAAAAAAGCCTTTAAACATGAAATTCGGGATAAAATTGAACTTAAAAAACGGCAAAAACCAAGATTTGAGTTTGAAGCAGCAAGCAACATTAAGATTTACGCACTGTATTATCGATAGGAAAAAAGCTCATTATTATGCATAACGCAAGACTTAAATCAAAAATAAATCGCAAATCGACCCGAAATTAACTTTTTTTACCTTTTGTAACTAAGGTACCAGAGGTTAATTAATATATAACTTGAATTTAAGATAGACATTATCTTTTTTATTTATTCAGTTCTGGAATAGATAATATAGTATAAATAATTACCGGTATTAATTAATATGTTCTAGAAAAAATGTTATTCTCAAAAAATATTCTAAAATATTTTTAACCTTTACTCCGTAAATCTCGATTTTTTTAGTTTAAATGGATTTTATTCCGCTAAATATGTTAACAGGTATCCAATTTTTCGATAAAAATTTCAATTACAAAAGCTCAATTTACTTTGTGTTTGGTATGCAGAATGAATTTTTAATACCAAAATTAGTTTTCTTGCTTTTATCATTTATTGCCATGAAAGTATTTTAACCAAGTTTAATTAAAATTGGTATTTTTATTTTCTCTATTTATTACCCATATTACATTCGAACGATCAATAAGCACGGAAAAATTACGACAGATCCTTATATTTTTAAATTTTTAGAATTGTCACTGAACCATATTAAAAATAAAATTTCAAATTTTACCAAAATTATATAACAACTTTTTTGTTATGAATTTTCTTTTAATAGCTTGTTTTGAAGCTTAGGAAATTATTAAAAATCGATTTTTCTTTAATCAAGTATTCTTTATTTCTGTGAATATGGTTACTCAAATTTTTTTAAAGTATTTAACTCGAATTTAATACCATTTATTCGAGACTAATATTTTTAGAATTTAGTAAATATTATCTGAATTTTTGATGACTGAATTTTGTTTCTTTAAATGTCTGTATTTATTTATTAATAAGCTCTATTGAGCATTTTATACCACGCGTTTCTTCTTCTAAGATTTAAGTTTTATTGCTTATACATTTTATAAATTAAGGGTCAGAATTATGATCTTGATTCACAAGAAGAGAGATACAGCCGAATTGTGGAACTATCGACCAATAAGCTAGTCACCTTTACTTTTTTAGTTTTTCACGAGAATTATTAATACCCGACTAGAAAACAAATTAGATTCTTAACAACCAATAAAACAAGTTGGATTCCGCAGAGGATTTGGAACCAACGACTATCTTCAAAATATCTAAACTGTAATGGAAAAATCAATCGCCTTTGTAGACTTCCATAAAGCCTTTGACACCGTTGAGTTCAGTGCAATCTTGGACTCTTTACAAGAATGTCGTGTCGAATACCGTAAATATAAAAATAACGTAAATTTATACTAAATTAATATATAACAAATAAAAAATTGCCACTATGATGATAAAACTGTACGAAAACACGAGCCCTTTAAGAATCGGTGAAGAAGTACAACAGGGTGTACTATGTCACCCAAATTATTTATTACCGTTCTGAAATACGCTTTCGGGATGCTTCAATAGAGCGAAAAAGATTTAAGTATAAATAGTCTAAGCCTAACAAATCTTGCGAATGTTTTAACTTTGCGGTCTAACAACTTACAATATAGCAGGAAAATACTAGAAGATCTTCAAGAAGTATGTGCTTAGGTCGGGCTAAAAATTGATAACGAATCTGGTGCCTAGTGGAATTATTTCTATTGATAATTGATAGATAGGTGCACATATATTGGTCATGAAATACGAATCTGGAGGGACCAGACATGCGAATTAAAAAGAAGAATTACGCCCTTTTAGGCTGCATAAGGCAGACTTGGAGAAAAGGCTATTAATTATGCATTTTACCGGTTATGAACTACGGCACCAAAACTTTAAGTCTGACAGTCACACCTACTAATAAGCTTAGAATAACACAACGCAAGATAGAAAGATCGATATTTGGTGTATCACTTTGTGACCATTTTAGAATTGAGGACTTACAAGCGAGAACAGGAGTCACGGGTGCTATCTACCAGAGCCCTATATCACAAATCTTACAATTGTAACAAGTCTATAAGTAATTCGCCAATAGCTACAAATATCCTGATTTCCCGTAACATAAGAGAATTTCATACACTTACGTAGCTTCAACACTTGTACATGTTTTTCCTACAAGAAAATTTATTTATTTACATGGTTTTTTTGGCAATGCGATGCGATGTAGTACAACATTCTTAACGGGTTTTCGTGTTGACGATGAAGTGCAAGTACTGCAAGTGAAATACTACTATGGCTAGTAATGGCTAGCAGACATGTAGTCCTTAAGAGAATAATGAGTTTTTACACAAAATTAAAGAAATGGAAAGATTTAGCAAATATACCAAAAAGTGTTTGTTTAGTGCTTTTAGATAAAGATTGGATATATGCCAGAAGTACACTCTGGCAACATATAAAGAAAATTACCATGGTAGATAAGAATGTAGGTAGTAGTAGTACTAGTTTTGCTACTCTTATAATTTAGTTGAATTAATAGACAAGTGCATATTTTTGGAACCAAAATATTATGATTAAATTTAGTAACCACGTGATAATAATTCTCAATAATTAAACTTTATATATTTCCTATCTTTAAATTACATAGCTTTTCACATCTCGCTAGAAAATCGGTCCAAAAATAAGCTGAGTCGTAATAATTTATCCAAAATATGCTTTTTATTTTACACTGAATTCCGTAAGAGTCCTAGTACTATCGACCAGCTACGACACTTTGTACTTTATTAAAAGAGCCTCACAGTATAATATAGCACTAACCCTTGTCGACTATCTGAAGACATATAAATCTGTCGAAACTTAAGCAATACTGGAATCCCAAGACAACGTAAGCTCTATCAAACAAATCATTAAATATAAATCTAATAACGCTTCCATTCAAGTAAAAAATATATATGATGATTTTAAAACAGAGATTCCAATCAAAAGAGGAGTAAAGCAGGGAGACAGCTTTTCACCAAAATATTTTACAATATTTTTATTTTGAGGTTTGTATGAATAGTAGGAAAGTAATTAGTATTTTGGTGTTGATTGCCAAAAACTTTTATTGTTATGTAAATAATTGAATAAAAACATAAGGATAATAAAAAACGCCTCGGCAAAATATTTGTAAGAAATTTATTTTATATAGTACTATTCAGTTCATTATCAATACCTCTTATAACATCAAAACATCTTTTGCACATTGACTTAAGTTAAATTATTAATAACATTCCTATAAATGTTGGTCCATGCGTCAAGCAATGCTTTGAAAAGTTCATCTGCACTTATAAAAGTCCGCAGTGAAATTTATTTATTTACTATTTCTGATAAGTTCAATTGGATTAAGGTCGGGGCTTTAAGCGGGCCACTTTGGAAGGACTCTGATTTTTCCATTCTTCAGCCAATCTTTTACAAGCTTAGAAGAGTATTTGGGATCATTATTTACTGTTGAAACACTAATGCTAGAGGCATTGCTTCATCTGTATAAGGTACCGTCATATTTTCCAAAATGTCCTTATACATAAATTAGTCAATGTGTTTTTTATGTTCAGTCTTTTATTCTTGGGTCGTCGAACCTTCATTGCACCGTTACTCCTGAATAGATCATATTTAGATTATTCGCTGAAAACACCTTGTTTCTAGTCATTAAAAGTCCAGGATATGTGTTTTAGGGCAAACTGAAGATAATCTCTAACTTTTATTTTCTTAACAGGGGTTTTTCAAAGGTCTGTAAGATCTTAGACCTCATTTAACCAATTTTCTTCGAATTGTACGATGGCTGATTCTGATGCCTCCAAAATACCTTTGATTTTAGATGACGATATGAATAGGTTATTTTCGAAAATGTTAGTTATTTTTCTGTTAGGACTTACTTACTATCTAGAAGTAAGTGTTTTGCAATTACATATTGTTTGACGTTCTGCTTATAAAATTCAGTTACCTGATTACGGATTTCAACTGACACGGTTTTACTACAAGTCATATTAAGGTTTACTTAGTGAAGACCCTCACTGTGTAAATAAAAAAAATTTGGAAGAGGCCTACATCTAGGAGAGAATAAACACGGGCTATGAAGAAGAAGTAGATTAAAAAGATTTCATTTATTACCTATACAAATATCTGGAAAAAATCTCATCTCTTCTAGTTTTTGTTTTCAGATAGAGAAAACCAAGATAATGTTATGTTTTTAAATTTTTGCATTACTTAAGGCTAAGCAATTATCAACCTAATGTAAATAAATTCCTATACTGTTATAAAGAATAACAGTTATTGGCCCATAAAAAAGAGCAATAAATATCCCTTCACCACAACAAACAATAAAATAAATTAAAACTAATCAAACCAAACGTAAGGCATATTTTCCTGCTTTTGTGTAGGGCGGTGTAGCCCCCAATACCAAATAGAAATTCGGACAGGGTCGGAGCACTTGAATGCAGACAAAAAAAATGAAGGGCCGTTTTGTATGGTATGGAAGTATAGTCGAAATCAATTTTTTGATTTATCGCCGTACATTTTACGAATGCCTGGGCCCCGGATCCCATATAAAATTGTTTACTTGACGAGAATGGAGCGACATTTGCAATTTTTCTATTCGAGTTGCCACCGGTCATCTATATTTCAGTTTTATATTGGCTCAATGCAATTTTCTGTTTTTTTTTTGAGCATATATTAGTATCGGATACTCCAATCTGTTGCAAACCCATTGACGATTTTTAAAATGTTTATGCATTTACTAAAGGAAAGAATAAGGGAGAGATACATAAAGGGAGTAAAGTTATAAGCTATGTAGCGTAATTGCATCATCTGATTATTAAAAAAGTATAAATTGTTTTAAGTTTAAGGATATGCGATATTTGCAAAGAATATTGATTGTTCTTAAAAGTTTATGCCAAATTACCGTTTTATGTAAATAGATTGTGCGTATCATTTTACCTAAAAAGCCACGAGAGTTATTGGACTGTAATTAATTCAAAACAAAATCCTTATTTAGACGTTTTGACTTTATTAAGATTCTCCACAAGATACCAAATGTCGGTTTTATTGCTGAATATGACCATTATTGAATTAGATACATAATTTAAAGAAACTATTTCTGTCACAAATAAAAAGAGCAATTAACCGAGATTAGTCGACAAAACAGCTGAAATTGAGTTTCTAGGTCAACTTGCAATAAATTTAACCTGATCAACTCGTCAAGTAGCAGCTGGATTATCTCGTGAATCAATTAAGAAAGGTACTTAAATTTGATATGTTTTATCTCTATAAACTGCAAATACTGCAAGAACTTGGTGACGACGACCCGGATAGAACAATCCAGTTTAGTGAAACAATGACAGATAGAATTACCGCTGAACCTCGACTAATTAAAAATATTTGCTTTGATGATGAGAATACCTTTTATTCAAATGGGCATGCTAATAAGGAAAACGTCGTTACTGGAATGACGAGCATTGTATGGACTAATATAACGGAAAATGATATTATCGATCCAAGATTTATTCCATGAAATTTAAATGGCAAGATGTCTGCTGAAATGCTACAGAGGTCTATCGAATCACTAATAGTGCGGAATTTAGAGAGTTGGAGGGACATGCACGTAAATATTTTTAGAAGAATGCTTACTACAGTTCCAATAGGATGGAACACCTTCTCATTTTGTAATTCCCGTTAGGCGATGGTGGTGATAGTGTTCGTTATAAAATTACAAGACAGTTTTATCTATTTAAACTAGTATATAGTTTCAATCTTCTCCCGAAGATGCTAACATCGTTAGCGAAACACGTGTCGAGAGTAAAAATAAAGAGTTTTGGTTACTGGTAAAACTGTCTCGTAATTTGGGCATCACACCAAAGGTTCCAATCATAGGACTAGTATTCGTTATGTCTGGTAAATAGTCCGTTTATTAAAAACCTCATTTATCTGTCACTATTATTTTATTTAATAAGTTAGCATCTTTATTTTATCTTATCATATTACTTTATCTTGCAACCAGTAACAAAATTCTAAGCATCTCTCAGTATCGCCAGATCTTAGTGTTTGACTAATATGAACTTTGTAAGCTTTATATCCACGATTATGTAAAGTTCTCCAAACTGTCACTGGTAGTGCCACTTCGCTTGAGAAAACTCTATTTGAAGCTCGAGGATTATTATTTGTCTTAAAAATAATTTAAAATTATTCATGTTGCTTTTTACTGTGCAATGGTTTTAAAACTTACAGTGTCTAAGATAATTTATTCCTCTTCGGCATCGAATCGTCTTCCATATTTAATCGTTGGTTTATCAAAACCTCCGTATTCAGCTTAATTATAATCAATATTAGCAAAATAAGTGTAATGCGGCTGTCGTCTTCGTGAATATTCGAACAAATAATGAATGAAATCCATTGAAAAAATTAACAGTGAACTGTCAAAATATTTAATAGTTTAAAAGTGAACAAATAAACAATGATTGTCAGCATGGATGACGCACCGCCACTTTCATAAATAATTGCTAAGATTTCTACATATTTATTTCAGGGCCTAAGATTTAAAGAATGCTACTTTAATTATTGTATTATTTATTAAGCTTTTTTTGCTGCTAAAGTAAAGAAAACGTTTTTAATCCTATAAAAATATATTTTTTGTCTTTCTCTTTAACACACGAGTCCTTATGGAAATATCCATAAAAATAAAATTTTTAAATAAGCGCGATACATGATTGGTTTAGGAACATAAGAGGTTCCTAAGATCCGTAATAAAAAATCCAGGGTCGTATTTAAAAAAAGAAACTTGATGACAGCTCAAATACGAAACGTCGGCTTGAAAATCTGACGACATCATTTTTTAGTATAGAGGAAGTAGAAATAAGAATGAGTAATGCGTTTAATGAGCACCAAATTGCGCAACTAGGCCTCAATTTAACCGACCTCGTATCTCTTTTAGTTAACGAAATCCCAATGGTGAGGCTCGAATTTGGGACACCCTGTACATGTGTAATAAATTAGTTGAGTATTTGTGTGCACCGAGTGTTTTAACTCACACCTAAACAATTGGTAAAAACGCTACAGTGTTATACTATTTTCCTGTGAATTTTTGATTCTTTGAATTTCTGATTCTTTGAATTTTTGATTCTTTTCAAGAGAATCAAATTGATCTGCCGATTTTTTCCCAAATTACATCAAAATGGTTTTTGCGCATTAAACTTTTGAAATAGTCTTGTTTAGACTGATTGTGATTGTTCTTTCAAGTTACTGTCACTTACAAGATTTTGCACGTATTTATGGTAGTTCCAATTTATATTCAGGACTTAAGAATATAAATTTGAGGTCGATTATCAAGTTTATGAGTGCATCGATCAGCCTACTTCCACTTTTAGCAATGAATCTTCATCCTTTGCTACTGTGAAACGTTCAATCGCTGCTGGTGTTTCCTCAGCAATGAAAGACGTTAAAAATTTATTATTCCAGAATATTTCAATGCTACGCAAAAAATATTAAATAAAAATAGCCAGGTCAACGGTTTTTAGGTATTAAAATGTCAAACATTAAAATATTTTGCTGTAAAAAAAATTCTATTCGTTGAATATCCTTAATTAATATTAATAATTAATTAATATAATTAAACGAAAGTCAAAAAAAAAATAGTGCAAAAAAATAAAATTGCGAAGCATTAAAACTGTATATCTGCTAAACAGGTAAAAATGAAAACGAAACGAAACTGCAATACTGTAAGATGTAAGAACTATGTAAGGGTCTTCTAAGACAAGCTCATTCCGACAAAAATATGTCATGCAAAGAGCGTATTAACGTTAATGATTGTCCTAATTATTCGGGTGATTGTGACGTTGGAGTAGCATAAAATGATGAATTTTAATTAGTAGACACGCAAACATTTGGTTGCCAAAAGTGCTTGGTAAAATATGAAAAAAGAAGCAGCAACGAAGGATAATTTTTCATTATAAGAGTGCAAGCCCATTCATATCAGCTAAAACGACTACCTATTTTACTGGCCGAAACTGGAGTTATCGCTCATCACCAAATGACTTCTTTTTCTCCACTTATCAAGTATAAAATAAATGACCAATGTTTTTCGGCGCATAAAGCCTTTGTCTTTGCCTAGTTTTTAATAAATGGATTTAAAAACTATGTTGGAAGTAACGAAGTACAACAATCGAAGTTGAAAATGTGTTATCAAAATTAGTTCAAAAGTAAACAAAAGTATTAATTAATTGGTCTTTCATTATTAATAAGTATAAAATATTATAAATAGCAATCTTTGAATGAAAGAAGATCGGAGTCATCAGCAAAACAAATAATTAGTATTATCATTAGTATTATTGAATTAGTGTGAAATAGATCATTTATATAAATGTTAAATAAAGTGGTCTTTTACTTTTACCTCCAAAGGCAGATTCCCATCAATAACATCAGCGTGATATCTGTCTGTTAGGTAAATACCAAAATGTTTTAATGTAAGGTCACGTATTCCAGTAAAATTAAATTTACTCACTCCTATAAGTAATATCTAACAAAATAACTTGTTAAAACTTAAAACAATCTCACAAAACATACAAATTTGCAAAAGGAGCACCTGTACTAACAATATTAATTATCCAAGTAAAATACAAAACTATACCGAAAACATTTAAATTTATCCTCATAATAAATTTCTCCATCGCAAATTGAATCTTTAATAATAAATTTTGTTGGTAAAACCCTTCAGGTGTATCTCGTATGTGCTAAGTAAATTCATCTTGTTTGATGTGGTTATTATTGCGAGGGGAAATTACACAAGTGTATGCTATTTGCGTATACGTTAAATGTACTTGAAATTACTTCTTTCTTTTTCTATCTGAATACGTCCATATGTCACAATAGAGAAATAAAATATGGATGAAATGGGGCAAGGAAAAGCGTCATCCATATTTATGCGTCGGACCAGGTGAGAGCGCAAATAATTCAATTATTGAATAATTTTAAGCTCGTCCCTTAGATTTTGATTGAAAAAAATACAGAATAAAGGGACTGCAATAAAAAAAAGTCATATTGACGCTCTATAAAATGTTTTCATTTTGAAGGAACTTTTTAATAAAAATGGTAATTTTTAGCAAGCATTTTATAAATTAGTGATTGTACCTTAAATAACATATGGGTTATATAGAATTTTGCTCCAAAAATCGCTAAGAATGGTTATTAGGTACCCAAAAACTTATTTCATAACTCTCTTTGTGAATAAATAGTGATTTCAAAATTATTAAATTTTGATTTAACAGTCTAAAAACGGTTTTGCTATACAACGGTTCTGTTGTATCCAGAAAAAAACCGATTTTGTTTATGTTTCGGAATTCCCTTTACTTATCACTGGGGAGAATATTTATTATACCTAATTTAATTTTTTAGACAATCTAAAGGTTTTGGAAAAACAAATATTTTTTTAATTAAAGAGATGGTTTGTTCATAATAACTTCTACTATTTCATTTTCCAGATATGGAGAAATAGGAGGTTTAACGATAGACTTAGCAAAAGCCACTAAAGTGCTTAAAAACTATTTTTTTGTGAAATTTTAAATAAAGTTAAAAAGAAGAAACTTTTAAATGTACAAATTATATTACTTAAATGCGTGTTTTTTCTCGCTCTGCAGGATAATAATGATTTTAAATAATTATCCTGCAAGCCCTTAGGTGCGGAATGTCCATCAAAGTAGATATTTTCCAGCGAATTTTTACGTTAAGATAAAATTTCGCAAGTATCGACAGTTTGCCATGTATATGTCATATTTTTGTTGAAATTTAATTTGTCGTATATAAACTCAATAAAATAATGTTTTTTGTTTTATTTACATTTTATTGAAAAATTAGTGAATAATTATCCTTCTATTAATTTAATGAATTGCTTGTTATGTATAAGTAAGTATATTTCTTAATGATCTTCTTTATAAACGCTAAAAGCTATTTTTATTTTAAAAACCTTTTTGATTATGATTGCATTCTTACAAAAATGCCATTTACCTTAATATTACTTTATTACAATTTTTAAAAATAAAGCTAAATACATCTTTACAGGATAATACTACATTTAGTCATGCTATAGTAGTATCGCATATAGATAATAATTTCTAAAAGCATTACCCAATGGCTTATGAAACTTTGTATTTATTATTATTTTGAAAAAATATTTATGTTATAATTAGTTAATTATAAATGACCTAAAAAAATAATTGAATATTGAATGCAATAACTTTTAAAGTATGTGCTTATCTTATTTTTCCAGAATATTGTCAGCATTTTTGTCTTAGTTTTATAATTTTATTTTAATATTATTTTTTGTGATACCCCTATTTAAAACGCATATATCTGACGCTATCTTTTCCAAATTTTTTCTATATTGTCGTTTTATTTCTATTTTACTGTCTGGATCTAAAAAATTCTCTTTTGTCGCGTTATTTACTCAATTGAATAGAAAAAAAAAATTATTATTCTCAGTAATATCTCAGACTAAGATTGCGATATAAGAATACAATACATTGAACCTATCTTTTATACTGTTTGTATTTTTTTTATTTTTTCGCTGTTTAAATATTTCTTTTGTCTGCTTGATAAAAGTCATGTTCTAGCCATATTTTAATTTTTTTTTAAACTATAAAATATACAAAATGTAATTCAGAGGTTTTCATTTTTGGCAATACATTTTATAAATTAGTATGTTGTATACATTTTAGCAATAAATAAATTTTGGAAAATCATTTAATAACTGGTTGTAATTTGTTTTTATATTTAGCTTAGCTGAAAAAATTACTGTTGACTTACATTATTTATGTAAACGAATAGTACTGTGTTAAATAAGGCATTTTTTAGATGCACACAGTAATATAGAAGTAAAACGATAATGTAGAATAAAAAGCAAAAATGTTAAATTTTTACGTAATTATGGCCTGGGAATCAAAAAAATTTCATGTTTTTTTTTAATTTAACGTACATTAAAAAAAAACATGAAAATCAGGCAAATCCGAAAGCAGATCTCACTAGCGATCGCAACCCGGTTATTAGGGACTTTATTCTGTCACACATTTTACAAAAAACACAACATTGTAAATAGATAAATAGATTTAATGAAACTTAGCGACATAAAATTTCAATTAAGAGTAGGTTTAAAACCTAAGACACAAAGGATGTGTGATAATAAATAAAGATATTTATAGAGAAAGTTCAGAAACAGGACATTGTTTTTAAGAAAAACAAAAAGAGAAAACAATGAATGATAAGTTCATTGCATTTACATTTCTTAAAAGTAAATTTTAAGAAACTGTAAGGGAATACCGCTAAAATATAAAGAGATAAATAGGACCGTGAGCAGGAAGTAAAGAAAAGCAAAGGAGTATTATCTGTACGAGGAATGCTGAGAAATTGAGTTACTGCAGAAAAAACATGATTTTTTTAACGAGCACAAGAAGGTAAAAGAGCTGACAGAAATGAAAAGAAAAAAAAACAGGGGAGAATCCTCAGAAATACGAATAATGACATAATAAATAAGACTGAAGTAAAATTAGAAAGATTGAACAACTACGTAGAGGAACTTTTCGATAATAATCGATTGGAGTCCCCCAAGAAGGTCGATGATGAGAGAGAGATAGGCCCTACTATTACAAAAAGCAAAGTCATACAGGCAATCAAAATTCAAACCTCCGCTTTTACAGCCCCTTCGCCCCTGTTTAACACTTACTTGAATGCCATTTTTAGGAAGGCTCTAGTGGAAGATATGAGAGATATTAAAGAGAATAGAGTCCGCATCACTTATATAAGATACGCAGACAACACCGTGATCCTAGTAGATATCAAATCAGACTTGCACAAAATAATGGACCAGATTACACAACATAGTGAACGATTCGAACAACACATGAATACTTCCAAGACCAAATTAGTCATTTCCTCCAAGGTAAATATCACCGTTTCGGTGATAGTCAATGGCAGAAATATCAAACACGTATCATCCTTGTAATATCATGGCACCATAGTCAGCTCGGTGTGCAACGAGAAGCGAGAGATACGTTCTATAATAGACCAAGATAGGAAATTTTTCATCAGAATGCAGCAGTTCTTCACCAGTCTTTATTTGAGCTTGGAGCTCAGAATACATTTGCTCCCATATTGTCTTCAATGAAATAAATACATTAAGTAGGAACCTTACCATATGTGAATTGAGTCAAAATATATTAACTAATATACTAAAGTGTACAAAAACCGCCTAATAATTTTCCTAAGAACCCTTAGTATGTTTCTCGATATACTTAAATATATATTGAAAATACGAAAAACCTCTAGTTATATCTGTAGAAGCCCCTAGTTTATTCTTGTACATTGTACATATTTTAAATTATGTTCACTGTATGACCTACCAGTAATTTTTTTTTTTAAAACTCTGGTTTTTTCATAACAACATTTTTTTAACTTGACCCACTTGCAATTTTTTAGACACCCCTAGTTTGTTTCCTGATCAACTATTTTTATTTTAACTACGACGATAACCCACTAGTTTTTTTAAGAACCGCTAGTTTCTTTTATTATACATTTCGAATAATTGTCTTCAATTTATGAGCCACTACTAATGTTTTCAGAAACCCCTAGTTTTTTTATGATAAATTGTTTTTTTAACTACAAAGATAACCCACTAGTTTTTTTTTAGAAACTACTAGTTTCTTCTATTATACATTTAGAATTGTATTTAATTTATGAGCCACTAGTAATTTTTTTGGAAACCCCTAGTTTGTTTCATAATAAACCATTTTTATTTTAACTATGTAGATAGCCCACTAGTTTTTTCAGGAACCGCTAGTTTCTTTCTTCATACACTCTGAATTAGCTTCTATATATAATGACCCACTAGTAACTTTTTTTACAAACCCATTGGTTTGTTTATTCAAATACTTTCACATTTATATTATTTAAAAGTGAAAATTAAAAAAAAACTCTTTGATTAATAATAAAAAATTTTTTATGAATCAATTTTTTGTTTATTATCTTGCAAATTTTGATTTCTGATTTATTTGATATATTTTTGTTTTTGTTTTATTGATATATTTGATTTTTATGGTTTCTTTTTTATTTATTTGATATAAATTAATTATTTTTAGGCTTATTTCGTCTGTAGCAACAGATTAACGGTTTTTATAATCGAGAATTAATCCTTTTTGTCAAAATTGTAATTAGATTTATAACTGTATTTTATAATTTGATATATAGGCAAATAAAGCATTTGAATTTGAATTTGAATTTATTGGCGACGTCAAAATGTTTATATTACGAGTTGACTTTGCATTTTTTTTTGATAAATTAAACCACATAAAAAGAAAATAAGCAAGTTGTGTCCATTTTAAAAGAGGCTTTCTTACTCATCATATGTAATCGGTAGAGCCTTAAAGAAAACACTTAATATTACCATACTCTTATTTTTAAAAACGCAGATTAGTACAAGTTATACATATCTGTAGGAGCTTAAATAGTCCACTGTGGATAAATGTCCACATTTTTAAAATTTTCTCTTGACCTAAAATTCGCTGGAAAACAGCTCCTTTGATAGGCATACTGCCTCTTGGGCCGTGCAGGATAATTATTTAAAATAATAATTATCCTGCAGAGCGTCGAGAAACACGCAAGCAAGTAATATAATTTAGACATTTAAAAGTCTTTTGCTTTTAATTTTATTTAAAAATTCCTAGAAAGTTGTTTAATAAACACTTTAATTGAGCTTGAACTAGATCCATGCTTAAGCCCCTTTTGCTAAATATCTAAAAAATAAAATACCAGAAGCTCTTTGCGAAAAGACAACCTTCTCGAGTAAAAGAACATTTGCTTTTCTAAAAACTTTGCAATTGCCTTAGAAATTAATTTGACTTAAGAAATTAACTAATTTGACATATAAATCTTATTCTTTACAACGATAAGTAACATGAATTCCGAAACAACTTACTGCAACTAAAAATGTAAATTTAGAATCACTTTTCTTCTAGAAAATCAATCGAGAGTACCTGTCATAATATGGTATACAAACAATAAGTGTATAACAAAAACTGTTTTTCCAATATACCGTATTTCAAACTAAAAATTGTTATCCGTCCATCATTTTGGGCTTAACCGACAAGTAAAAGTGTCGATAAAAGTGACATCAACACGAGATATCGTTTCCGCGACGACAGGAACGTCAGGACGGATAATTACACATTTTGTGTGCATTTTCCCTTTTTCTTCTTCTGTTGGAAATTGAGTATTCAGACGACGTCCGCTTCGCTTGCGCCATCTGTCTAACTGAGCACATTTCGAGATCAATTGACGGTGAATTTCCCGCACAGCGTACGGGAAGTAATTTTTCTTAATGTCCTCCCTGGGACGACCCGGTTTTCGCGAGCAACCGCTATTTTAGATCGCGTTACAATAGTCTTTACGTAAAAGGAGCGTTTTTTTTTGTGATTTTTGCTATGTATGTTCTTTTCATATAAGGGCATGAATAAAACATAAAATAGTTTATAATAGATTTTCATTAGATTCGTTCCGCACTAAAGGAATATTTTTGAAACTTTTAGACTCGTATAAAATATTATATCTACAGTTCATACTGTTCATATAGATCTGATCATAAAATTTTAGCGAAAACATATTCCGGAAAATTTTCAGATTCATCTGGCACAGCACGAAAACTTCCTTAAACTTGCAAAGTTTTATAAGAGCTAGTAAAGATTTACGACTTGCCTTGAACTCATTTTGTTTGCACTTTAAATTTTTGCAATGTAAGCAAATTTTGTGATTTAACATTGTTCAAATTGGAAAAATTCGCTTACCTGAATTTGGTTCGTTGTCGCTGTTAGGCCTGGCCGAGGGTGCTCCATCTCTGGCTTCCACCTCTAATGCATAAGCTCCTTGCTTTTCTCTGTCGAAGACTACTTTTGTGAAGACTTCTCCGGTTTCTTTGTTGATTTCGAAGAAGTCTTTGCCTTCGTTCCTGGGAGAATCCACGATGTAGTAGTAGACCTAGAAAAAGGATTAATTTCTTCGTTGGTATTGTTCGAATTGGTATTGTTTAGTTATTTTATTCGAAAGTTCAGTAAAAAAAATAATCTTAGTAAAATTAATTTAAAGGGATGTTGAATTCTACTGAAATTTTAGAAATTGTTAAGAATTCTTGTGTCCCATTAATGTGAAATTTAAATAATTATTTTAAATTGAGACCTTTAAAAAATCGTTTCGATAGCGAATTTTGTTATTTTCAAAAATTGAGTGCATTTCGGTTTTTATTATACTTTTTGGGTAATAAAGTTGAATTAGGCTTATAGTAGCCTTTAAATATTCTAGGTCTTATTATTAAAAATAGTTATTTCTATGTTTTTTTCATTTAAAATAATGAATTAAAAAAAATATTTATTAGACAGACGCATGTGACGAGCATACGATATTATTTACTTTTAAAATATTTTGAAATATAATAAAATATTAATTTGCTTGTTTAATTATCATGTTTATTCTTATTACAACTAATCTACAGAAGCGCACTCTCATGTATTTCTGTGAGACCTGTAGCAATGCTTTCAAGAGTGTTCCAATTATCGTCGAATTTATTTTGTATGAAAAGAATAAGGGAGACAAATAGAGGCAAAACCCTAACGGTATAGAATGTAGTAGAATCTGCATCTCATCAACTTGGTTAGCGTATTACATATTATATATAGAGTTCAAAAATAATTGGTGTCACAGAAATCAATAACACACAGTTCAAAGCCTAGACCCTTTTAAAGTTATATGCAGTAGTCATGAAATAATTAAATCAATACTTAAAGGAGGAAATAAACTCCAAAATTCAGTGCTAAAATTTTTAGTGACCAGAGTAAAATGCAGCCAGCATAAGGCATACGACGGTGGCAACAAAATAATTAATACCAGGAAAAAGTAGGTGAAGTAGATCTGATTATCAGCTATCATAATGGATTGCCTGTGGTTGAACTAAGACCATAAAAATAAATTAGCTATCTACTTTCATAATGTAAGTGGCCTTCATACCAAGCTTGTCACTATTTTAAAGGCAGTCACTAGTTCTTCTATTATTATGGATATTATTATGTTGGTAGAAAGTAATTTAGGTCCTCGATAATGAAACAAAATGTTGTGGTTTTGGGACTTTTATTTCTTTTTCTTAACGCATTTATATATCAGAATCTCGTATAAAATAACTTTTTATTCTTTGTCAAATAAACAAAGGTGTATATGTAAGGTGAATGGGACTGTGAATCTGCTAAACAGATCTAATAGCAGCATTCTACGGAACATTTCTGCTTCTTTAAATACTGTAATGTACCCTATGCATATAGTTGAATGATGAGTTTGGAACAGTTGAATAGTTCTATGTCCTATAATCTATTCTTAGATTTCTACTATTATCTCTAATATCTGTTATGTACGCAATACTGTAGCTCCTGATCCACTATTTCAGAATAGTATTTATCATTTCAGCTATGAGTGTCTTGTCCTGTAGAACCAAGATATACTACAACTACAACTTGACATACTATGAGAATTACTATAATTTTAGAAATGCTAAGTATAGTGAAATTACCAACTTTTATACTTTTATTAACTGGTATGAGTCCTTAAATCTAAATGTTTTGAATCTAGCTACTAACATATTTTATGAAATAATTGACACGTGCGTAGCTTATTTTGTTCAGTTGAAGAGGTATAGAAAATCTTAATTTCTTAAGTGCTCCTCTTCAGGATTGAAAAAGTTGACTCTATAATCAGTAAAATTAGCAATTTCAGACGTTTTTGGCCCCGATGATCTATATAACTATTTTTTAAAGGAATGTGTTTGCACACTTATTCTTTACTACTTACTGTATATTCTCTTCAATAAATCCTTCAAAATTTGAGTGTTTCCTGATATCAGAAAGGTTAGTTATATGGATTCAATTTTCAAGAGTAATGGTAAATATAATATAAAAAAATATTGTAGTGTCTGTATCCAGTCAGTCATTCCTAACATATTTAATTTTCTAGTTACCCAACAGCTTTGCTGGTTATACAAAATTTTATTGTCTGAGAATCAACATTGCTTTTGTCAAGACAAATCTACTGTCACGAATTAGATTACCTACCAATTAGACATTCTGAAGAACATAGAAGGGCATGAACAGATAGACTATATCTATGCTATTTGTTCCAATCACATTCGATTCAAACCTTGGTATCCTTTTGAGGATATTGGTGGAACTAGGTTTTTATTGGCACCTAGTGTTATGGTTTTCCAGTACTGTTTTTTTGTTATTGGTTTCTTGCATGATATCGTATGCATCAATTGAGGAGTTTGGGTGCAAAACCGAATATATCCAAATTGTGATAACAAAAGCGGTTATATACAAATAAACAAGTTGTGCGTATTCTATTGCACTTTTTATTATCTATTCTAGTAGTTGTTATTTGGACGTTGAGTTGTGATTCCACGCGCTTTTAACTCTTGTGAGAGCAGTCAAATAAAAGTGTTCTTTTAGTGTTTTAAGTTCATAAGACATCCAGTCATTACAACAAAAGAAAAATACATTGAAATATATTCGAAAGTGGGTTTGGTAAAAACACTGGGCCTTAACTGGCAAATGTATAAAGTTAAAGAACTGGAAAGGTATATAAAAAAAATAAAGGGAATTTCAGAATGCAAAAGAATTCACTTAAAAAAATTGAGTATAAACATAACAAAACCACTGTTAAAATTAATATGTCTCAATTTTATCGGTTTACATCATTGGGTGACAGAGTTTGGGAATCGCTTCTTTAGAAGGGAAAATCAGAAGACAACATACAGCTTAGCACGCTAGAACTAGGTAATTCCATACCAGAAAAAAAAGTTTAAATCATTTGGTGGGACATTTTGGGGATGATTGGCGAAACATGGGAGATTTTTTGTGGTAAAAATAACTTATTACATAGTAACAATACCGGAGCCAATGTGGATACTTTGATAAATTTTGAAACCCAAGAAAATGAGCTATGAATGACTGTATGAAGAAAATGCAATACATATTTAATTTTCCTTTTATTACTTTTGTCAAATTAATTGACTTGATCCAGTTTCTTTAAAGAGAAATAAATATATAGTTTTGCTTACTATGGCTCATTTGTGTGCAAAAATGGATATATACAAACTTTTATTGCTAATAATGACGAATTGTTAATTTTTTTTTATTTCTTTTTATGCTAATAAATTGGTCAACCCCACTTAATTAAAGTTATTTTCTTAAAATATTACTTTTTTTAAATATAAATACACAGGGTGTTTTTGGTGTTTCCTGAAAATTTTATGAAAATGGATATATCTGGTTATGCACGTGAACTCCTTAATTTAGGTGTTCCGTAAGGCGGACACTGACGCCTCTATGCTTTATTTTATTTGTATATATTACTTATTGTTTAAAAAACAGAAAATGTCTAAAATTTGCTAATAATTTATAGTTTTAGAGATTTACCTATCACACCAAACACACAATCTTTAGTTTAGTACATAAATACTTAGCTGAATCCTTACATTAAGAAGTGCGTATTTATTAGTTTGACGGGCAAAGTGATTAGGTTTCCATCTTCCTATTCTATCAATGATATAGCAATTAAAAGAGTCACTACTATTAAAGATTTGAGTATCCTTTTAGAAAGCAGGATAACTTTCGTTGGTCACATCAATGTCATATCTGTAAAAAGCTTAAAGATACTTGGGTTTGTCATAAGGAGTTGCCAATATTGTGCTGTGAGGGCTACCAGATTGGTCTACTATGTGTTAATTAATAAGGACTGTCTTGGAATACTACTCACTTGTGACTCTCCTATTTTAAGTTTGCTAGAATCTTTATTATGTTTATTAGCGTTGCACTTGATTTTTAAGTATTTAAAATGGTCTTTTCAGGTCATTGTATTATTCAAAAGCAATGCTGAGAATTTGTAATATAATGTAGGAATCTTGGAATTTTATATTATAATAAAGTTTGTCGTAGGTAGTTTATTTTTTTACAAAAATACATTATATTACATTTATTTGGTCAGAATGTGAATCAATTTTAATGTGCCCAAAACGTAATATCATTTATGCTTTTTTGAAAGTTTCGTAAACATATGATCTTATACTGTTTAGCTATACATATAAATAAGGTTTAGCTACAGATCCTTGAGGATTACCATTTTCTAGATTACATTTTGAAGAGACGGTGTTTGCTATTCTTACGCGGAAGGTTCTGTTTGTTCATTTTTTCTTAACTTTGGTAGATTACCTTTTATTCTCCAAGAAAACAGAATTTTAATAATATTGTGATATCAAATGCACGAGTTAGGCCAAGAAAAGTAGCATTTAGTTAATTTATATTAACAAAGTTTTCATGTAAATATAGAGTAAATCCCAATGGTCAATTGTATATTTTAAAAGCCAATCTGTACTCTTTCGATCACCAGAGTACAGAGAGTTTGTTATAGTTTTTGAAATTTGTTGCAATATGTTAGTCTGCTGAATGTTTGATGGCTGCAATAAATTTTTCCAGAAAGTTTTAACTTTTGGGCTTTGCGTTACATTTATATGATGTTTTATAGTTTTCCCAGTCAGCTTTAGATAAGTTGTAGACTTTTTTATTAATATATGCAGGATTCTAATTTAAAGGTCTTACTATAATTGGATAGTCATCACCGCTACGAGTATCTTCATTTATTTCCCATTGATATTGAGTAGTCAGAGATGCACTACATAGAGATAGATCTATAGCAGAAAGAGTTCCAGCGGAGGAGCTTATAAAATTAGGAGCTCCATTATTTAGTAAAGTAATGTTATTGATAATAATTATATTTTTTATTGTACTACCTCTCTTAATCCCCATAATATGTTGTATGAGTTGAAGTCGCCTCCGACTATAAAAGGATTTAGAAGTTTTTGAATAAAATCATTTAATGAGTTTATGTTAGTTCCCTAAGAGGTTAAAACATATATCGAGCAGATCATGGTATTCTGCGGCATAAGTGTAATTGCCACTGCTTCAAAATCTGTGTTTAATAATCTTTTCCTATATTGTATTTTATTGCTGATAGGATATCCATAATACCTGATGCTCCATTGGCATTTATTTGGTCTATATGTACTACCTTGTTATTCTTTATTTTAGGTTTTTAGATTTGTTTTTTGTAGGACTATGTTATGAGGTTTATATCTAGAGATAAGTAATTTAATTGAAAATAGGAATTTTAGATTCAATTGCCAACCGCCAACCAATATTCTATATTTGCTTTCATAGAACCTTGAATAGTGTATATAACATATTGATGGGAATTTGACCCTAATAAATAATCTTGATATTGATGTTTTAAATATGTGTTTAAATTAGTTAAAAAGTTACCTTGCTCGTAGTTATTCAGATTAAATATGTGTTATTTTTAATAATTTAATTGTAAGTTTTAAAGTACTTTTTGTATTGCTTATATGTCAGGTTACCACCAAAGTAGAATTTCTTTATTTTATTAAATCGTTATTATATCCCTATATTTTTGTTACTTTCTTTTCTTATATTGTTATTTTGTTATAGGTTAAACTTGTAATTATGAATTTTGTAACAGATAATGGAGTTTGTCGATATGTAGTAAATAAATAAAAATTAATAAAAATTTTTTGCAGTAACATAAACAATTAAAAACAGTTTTTTTTAATAAAATATTAAAATAAACATACATATATGTCATTTCCAATTCAAATTTAAAAATAAAATTAGAAAGAAGTTTATATAATATATTTAAAAATTAATTTTAGTTAGTGAATCTGAAATAAACTATGTTTTACCAAAAAAAAGTAAAAATTAATTTAATCGCCTAAAGTAGCATTAATGCTATGCAATTTTAAACAAAATAACCAAATAGTGGCTAAACACATACGGATAAGCCTTTTTATGAAATTGCAATTTTTCGATAAATCAGCACTTGACTTGACTTGATTGACCGCTGGTCAATAACGAAATTAATCATTTTTCAATTAAACAGATAACGGTTTTTAGAAAAGTGGATGAAAAGTAAAATCTTAAGTAAAGTTTGTTTTTTAGTTTAAAAATAAGATAAAATTTACATTTAATATATATAATCTGTAAAAGTTGATTTGGTCTTGTGGTAGAATGTATTGAAGGCCAAAGTCGTTCAGCCTCAACCCACCTATGGAAATGAAATATTGAAAGAAGCTTCAAAATATATATTTTTTTTTTGTAATTTTCTTTATATAAAGTTTTATTAAAATATATATAGAACTCGAGACTAATTTCTAAGTGTCAGTAGAATAAACATAGTGGATAGAATGTTCCTGCTTAAATATTTCCAAAATATCTAAAAAAAAAACCTTTAGCGTCGTTTAAAAATAATTTTTTAAATATTACATAAAAACTGTTATGAGTTTAAAACGTAAAATGAAAAAAAAAATATAACAAACAAAATATAAGTGTATCAATTTTTAAATACAAATTTGGCTTCCGTATTTAAACAAAGTTCGTTTATTTAAATATTATTTTTCTTTTAGTAATTTTCTCAAAGAAATTTAGAAGTTGCTTAAAAAAATATATTTTTTTATTAGATTTTTTCAGATTTTAAATTATGATATTGAAACATTCTAATTATTAATAAAAAAATATTTTATATTAAAATGAGTTCTAAATCTCTTATAAAAATAAATCCTTGAAAAATCTTTTTTTGTCCAGTTGTACACACCCTGTATTGTGTTTTACATTTTGCGCATAATGTTTATGTTTAGGGAAAATTTTATAAAGCTCAAATTAAATTACTTGGAATATTCCAAATAATTTTAGATAATTCCAAAAATCTTAGACAGTTTAATGATCTAATTCAAATAAATAAAGCGTTTATTTTTGATCACATAATTATAACCCTAAAAACATTAAGAAAATCTTGCTGCTGCAACTTCGTCTAATACTAACATAAAAAACTCGTTGTACTATATTTATTAATTAATTAATAGTAAAAACGTCATCTTTCACAACCTTACTGCACCATAATAGAAAATTAGCTGAAACTTTACAGAAAGCTGCTTGTGCAGCCACTGATAATAACAGTGTTAACGCCCCTATCTAGATAAATTTTTGGGATTAAAATTTTAATACCCATTTAGTTACAATTTAAACTTTCAGTTTAAAGAGGCAAAATGTTCTTAAGTACTTAATAATTTAGAGAAGCTAAAGCATTTACCTGATTATTAGGAAAAGTTCCATCTCTATCAATTGCGTTAACCTGAGTAACTTTTGTACCAATTGGTTCTCCTTCGAGAACAGTTTCTTGTTCACGTTCGGTAAAAAGCGGAATTTCATCGTTCACATCTTCGAGCTGAATATAGACTATTGCTTCTGAGGCCAGTTGTTGAGCTCCATTATTCTAATTTGAGTAATTTATTTTAGTATATTAAATTTTTCTTTACTTATTATGTGGCTTACCTCAACCCTTATAGTTAAATTATACTCCTTTATCGTTTCATAGTCTAACGGATGGTTAACTTTAATGTCGGCCCAAGTAAACCCGTTATCTGGCCTCTGTTGCAAATAAAAGGTGTGATATTTATTGGTTTGGGCAGTAGATCCAGGCATCAACCGATAGAAGACAGTAGGGTTATTCTCAATTCCAGAGCTAAATAAAAAACAGTATTCCAAATAGTTTTAGTTTTAACAATAAGGGCTGCTTTAGGGTAAAAAATAACGGACCTAAAGCAGCCCTTTGACAGTTCGACGCTAAAATCTATCGCATGAAACGATCAAAGCAGCGTCCAAAAATATCATGGCCGACAAAAATCTATTAGCCACATGCAAAATGATGGTGAGGAGGTTGCTTTTTATAGGACAATATGTGTAGAGTAGTTTTTGTTTGTAATTAATTGAAAGACTATTTTAATAAGTAGTTTTTACAGCGATTAGGAAAACGAATTCTCAAATATTTATTCAATAATACCATTCAGTGAATTTTTTTTTAATGCTTTTATGTTGTTGTTCATGGTTTAAATTTTAACTCAAGTGAAGCTTTTATTAATAAAGCATTATCTGTGGCATTTTTTTTTTAAATTT
Source organism: Anthonomus grandis grandis (assembly GCF_022605725.1). Classification (NCBI taxonomy): domain Eukaryota; kingdom Metazoa; phylum Arthropoda; class Insecta; order Coleoptera; family Curculionidae; genus Anthonomus; species Anthonomus grandis. Next base: position 13,519,948 of record NC_065558.1, read on the forward strand.
CATAAGTCCAAATGAAAACAACCTCCTCCATGCAAAAACTTAACATCTATCTAAGGACACTGGCATTCGCTTTTTGAACTAAAATAATAATCTTAAGTAAAATCTAGAACAACTGTCTACTTAAACAGACATAAATCATGCATTCGAATGCCAATTACCTCGTTCAGAAAAGAAACAAAAAAATTCATTTCTTAAAAAACAAAAACTGATCCATTTCGTAAAAAAAAAGTTGAGTTTTAACCGAAAATTGGGGACAACGAGTGATCAGTGGATAGGAACTTATAAACAGGGTGTTTTAGTGCAATATCAAAACTAATACACCCTGTAGACAAAACTCGACTTTTAAGGGATAAATTAGATTTTCACTCAAGGGTGTTTTTGTGTCAGTTGAATTTTGGGTGCCCTTAATCCATTTTTTAGGAAGCAATTGGTGTGTTAGATTGCCGTGTGGTGCACTTTGGATCGGTACCAGCATTCAAAATTTTCCTTTTTTAGTTTAAATCTTATTCAACGTTCTATTCTAACCTAAGGAGATTTCGGGTTTTATGGGATATTTTTTTTTAATGCACATTTAGTTTATATATCGTCTCCCATAACAACCCTTAATAATGTCCCTTTTAATATGATTACTACCCATAAATTCCTTTAAATATCGATATTAAACCAAATCGTTTTACATTTAAAATATTTAAAGAAACCATGGAAAACTATACGAAAAATAATATCGATGTGAGCCCGTGCAAGCTCCCATAAGAAAAAACAGATTTCTTTCAGAAAAACAAAAATAAAAAAAAATTGTAAATAAAAGCGTGCAGGTTACGAGATCATCCACTACGCGGCGCTGCGTGCTGCCGCGGTGGCCTTACACTGACACCACCAAATTATTATCGATTTTATCGTTTTGAATTTTTGGCGGGAGAGAAGCGGTTTGGCGGGAGTTGAATCAATAGAGAGTGTGTTTATCGGTCTTTTAAAATTATTTAACAAAATGAAGTTTAATTAACGTTTTAAAACGTCAGCGTATAGCGATTTGAATTAAGATATTCTTAGCACAAATCTTATGTTATTATTTACCAAAGTATAAAATTAATAAAAGTCAACATTTTAAATTATTAGAACAACCATAAAATTTAGATCATGAAAATCCTATGAATCTTTGTATCTAGTATGATTTTACAATTATTATTATTAACGAAGATGGTCTACGTACAACTGAATATGCAGTCTACTCATTTTGGTAGACTATTTTTCAAATTATGTATTATAACCTTTTGCCTTTTTAATTTAAGAAATTGTGTTAAATGCTAGTTTTTTTTATTTTGGTTGCGATTTACATCCTAATAATAAATCCTTTAATAAAATAAGTTTTATGCCAAATACCAAAATTAAACTGAAGAAAACTTACTTTTAATTAAGCATTAATTCCTACGTTTATTGTGCGCGAAAATGTAACTTTTATTTCGTAGAGATAGAAACATCTACCAAATGGTCGATCAATCGTTTAAACTAGTTTTTTTAGATAAAAAAATATTGGTATGTGATATGCCGTTTAAAGCATTAACTTAATATAGCACACATTATTATAAATTAATAACGAGTTGAAATGGTATAGCATAGGATTTTTAAGAATTTCAAAAGTTGCTATAATTATGGCCACTACTATATATCCTACAAAAAGACTTGAAAACTAAGGTCACGAGAAAGAATTCATAAGAGAATAATTTAACGCACAATACCGAATTACGTAAAAACATATTGGAGACTTTTTTTGGAACTGTAATTAAATAAACAAATGAAAAAGGTAAAATCTAAGATAATATTATAACGGTAGCATATACAGGTATATAAACTCAATCGCTTTTTTGCAATGTATTTTTTATAAACTCGTTAATTTTTATCCCTTTGACATTAATTATCCCTTTGACAGAAAAACTTGACTGACTAAAAATAATATTAAAGCATTTTTTTCGGACTTAAAAAAAAAGGTGATGTTTAGTTACATTTTTAGCTTTCCTTTATAGCTTCATTTAAAAAAATTAATTAATTTTTTTACTCCTTAGGATCTAATTAAAATGAGAATTTAGACATATGAAAAAAAATATTTAAAAATTAGTTGCCTAGTAATGTCGGAAATGCTTAACGCTTGCTTCAGCGAAAGTACAAGAATTTTTTTTATTTTTGGTCCTTAAGAATGGAAAATGCTTTTTTTACTTTTTAAAATATTGAATTTCATAAATAAGACAAATTATAAATGTGAATCTAATAAAGATTTATCAATAAACCATTGCTCTTAATAACAAAAAAACTTTTTAGTGTCAAAGTTTATAAATGGGTTCTATCCTAAGTTGCTTAATAGGAATTAAAAAGAGACTTAGGAAAAGGGTTACACCTGAAGCCACCACAAGAAATTCCAGAATATTTTCTTGTTGCGAACCAAGATTTAACGAATCTGAATTTATACATTTAGCGAAACACGTGACGAAAATAAAATAAAGAGTTTTGGTTAGTGGTAAAACTGTTTTGTGATTTAAGTATTACACCAAAAGTTCCAACCATAGGGCTACAGAAAGATAAGTTGTATTTTGATTTATAATTTTTATAATTTAATAGCATTTTTATACTTATTTAATATCAAGGAGTATAATACTCGTTTAATTTGCAATAAATATATAAAAAAGACAGATCATTCAAGAATAATTTGTCTGCGAAACTTTTTTTTCCTTATGAGAGAAAACGTCTTAGTCTTAAAATCTCTAAAAAGGTTTTATTTCTAATATTTTTTTTTTCAAATGCATCGCTTACCAATTGTTTAATGATATTTTTAAATATATGAACATTGAAGATACCTTAAAATATTTTATCTTGAGGTACTCTTAGTAAATAATAAACCTAGTAACCATCAAGACCAATTATTAAAGAGTAGATTTAAGGTAATATTCTAGTGGTATCAGATAAGCTTACGCCTGTTCAGTAATTATTGTCCCTTATTTATCCTTAAGGATCCTTTTCAGCAATAAATTAGAAAGTAAATATGAAAAAAGTAATTAAATAACACCTAATGAGATAACGAAGTGTGACTTTAAGCGTTTTTAAAAAAGATAATTTTATTGAACATTTTTATAAATTTACTAATAAAAAATCTACTTTAAATATTATGCTTAAGGAGCCTGTTTAAGTAATAAAATATTAGTAATTATAATAAAGGCAGATTTTTTAGGTCGGCTTAAAGGTTGTGCGTCATTTCAAATTTACTAAAAATAGATATTGCTTTATATTTTTTTGTCATTATTTAAACATATCATTTACTACCTATACTTATACCTTGGATTGCTTTAAAGGAACACTAAGTTAAATATAACCATGCATTAAAAGAGTGAAAACTTAAAATACGAATAAGATAAAAAAGGTTCTACTTAATCAGGTTTAATATAGAATATATGCTTATTCATATATTTTTCTTAAATATCTTTTAGCTAAGGATTCCTTTTAATGGGACCCAATAATACGACTCGTAAAGATTTTGAATCTTAATATAAAAATATTAAGCATATATAAATTTTAAAACATGTTTTCTATAAAATTGCTAATATAAAAAAAAATTAAATATCCTCCAATATTCTTTTTATACTTAAAAAATCAGATTTCTTTCATTTAAGTTTTTTAGAATTTGTTATTTAAAATTCTATTATTATTATCAATTACTCTAAATATCTTAACTTTACTCTTTTGTTTCTTTAATAAATGAACATGAGCACTAGTGAAAAATAGTAAATTATAAAATAAATATCTAGTGACATAAAAAAGATTTTAGTTGTGTGTACTTTTTTAGATTTTTCACAAATTCATTACTAACATGAATTACTTCTATTTTTATTTACTCCATATTTAATCTAACACCTTTTTTTGAAGACCATACAAATAAAGAAAATTTTAAAATATTTTTCTTTAAAAATTAAGAAGGTGTGCATTTTCAGTTCTTCTTCAGAATTAATTTTTATAAAAAATAATTAAAATTTTTTCCTTAAAGCAACGTTTCTAAAAATAAAAGTTAATCTTAATAAAAAATGTAGTGGCCAAAATATCTTCTTGGCAAAATTAAAAAAATATACTATCTCTTTTAAAAATGTATTAATTTTAAACGAGAAAATATAAATAAAGCAGAAATTTAAAGTTGATTCATTTTTACAGATTCACCTATTATATACAGGGTGTTCTGCGAGGTAAGAGACAATGTTTTACTACATATTCTTTAAGTAAATTCAAGTCAAAAATATCTTATTAACATAAGTCCGAAAATGCTTGCTTAATAAAATATATATTTTCTAAAATTTAATAGCGTTATCGTGATAAAAACTACAATGGTGTAATAATAATTATATCAAGTATGACGTTCTGTCAACATCAAGTAGACCGAGTGCCAAGAATACTTATTTCATTGGCTATTTGGTTACACTAGTTGCGTCAGTTTGACAAACATTTGCACAAATTAGTACTATGTTTGTTTTTACAAATAAAGAAGACGCAGACATGCTGTAAGTATATAACTATTGTAATGGAAATGGTAGAGCAGCAGTGGTTAAATACCGGCGCCCGTATCCAAATCAAAGAATACCTGATAGACAAGTATTTGGCAGAGTTTTTAATCAACTTAGAGCAACAGGATTATTTACAAATTCTTCTCTCTTAGGTTCGTCAGGAGCTCCCCAATGTATAATACTGGATAGTGTTGAACGATGAACATCAACTAGTATTCGAGGACTATTACGTTGCACTGATTTTACCCAAATGAGTGTATAGAGAATAATGCATAAATAGGGCATTTCCAACACTGGATTTCAGTTAATCTTTGATGTGGTTTGTTAGGAGATCAAGCCCTTATGTTTGACGATCGTCTTATAACTGTCTTTAACCTTCGTCTTATAACCTTCATCTCTTACGTAAAGTAAGAGTCTGTATTATTAGAGGATACTTCGATTCTAAGGAGACAATAAATGTGGTTGTACCATGACGGTACTTCGCCCCACAATAGAAGAGATGAGACCTAATATTTAAAAAACACTTTTCCTGAACGTTGGATTGGACGCAGCACTTTCCTACACCTTTCTCCCACCGAGCTCCGCTTACAAGATTTAAATTCTTTAGACTACATACTAGGACTGAACTGCTTCGTAAAATTAATAATATCTCTAATAACCTAAGTAATAACCACCGTGTTATTGGGAAATCTATCAGCCACTTTATTAACATGTTAACTGCCGTGAGACATAAATGTGGTGTCTCATGTTACTTTCAATAATTTTGGTTTTTGAATTTGAGACTCAAAAGTGGATCTTCATGGTTTCAAAAATAAATCATTCATAAAATCAAAATGTATAGAAAATAAACATTTTTGTTGACTAAAATACAGCATAAAAGCAAGAAAGGTAAAAAACAAACGAAATACATCCAAATTTAAAGATTTGAAAATTATTTGGTACAGTTATGTACCTGAAAAAAGCATCCAGATTCTCTTTAAAGCTTTTAATAACAAATAACGCATCGACGTCTGTTATCAACACCTTCGAAGGAAAGTTGACGCCTTAGAAAATTAAAAGGCTTTCAATGTTCTAAGGTTGATGCTCTTCCAAAGCAACATTTTGCCTGGGTTGCTCAATATCAATACCTAAGGGACTGTTTACGATCTCCTGCTTGAACTTTGTGAAGGACAGTTTTTCATTCGCTACTTCTTGATGCAAAATATGTGCATTTACCAAATCACTGCCAATAAAAAGCTCAATAACAAGCTTGCGGTACCACTTCACCCCGTAATAGGGTGTTGAGGGACTTCATTTGATCCGAAAGATCAATGTAGAATTTATGTTTGTTGTAGTCAACAATCGCAGCAGGTTTTTAGAATTCTTTATCATGATTACTAACTCATCAGTGTTTTGTAGATAAGGTAAGCACATCTCTTTTATCCTTCCACTTTTGGATATTTACACCTGAGGTGCTTTCAGCTGCCCCGGTTTCTTCTTTTATGAGCTTTTTGTTAACAATTTGCTTAGGAATCATTTTTCGATTTGATCGAAGAGTGCCAACTAAGTGAGTGTTCCTGGCAAGTAGAGCATGTGCCAAAACCACACTGTAATAATTATCTGGAAAAATAAAACGTCCTTTGTCAAGCAAGTAATTTGCAAGAGTAAGTACTACTTTTTGTGATGAAGATTGGCCTTCTACCCGATCTTGCCACAATAAATCAACATACTGTAAGTATATCCCTTTTCGATGCACAGCTTATAAAGTTTTATTCCAAACTTGTGCATTCGGAGGAAAAAGGATGCCTAATACGGATGCTACCTACGACTCTGCTTCACGAAATGACAAGCTCAGGCAGGCGGAAGTGATACGCAACATTTGTTGCACACGGCCATTGATTTAAGTTTTATTTTGTTGAGACCGCGTGACCATACAAAGAGTCTCATAAAAAAAATACCAAAAGGTTTCTCATTACTTTTTTTTTGTAAAACATAATATTTATGAGTATTCTAGAACACCATCATTAGGACGTTTTATTTGGAAAGAAAAAAAGAAGTTGGCCGAAAAAATTGATTTTTTTTCAACATTACGGCAGTCAACGTATTATGCTTATAGTGTGAAGGTGGACTAAATAATTATTGTAAATAGTTATTTTCACAGTACTATTAATTTTTTTAATAAATTAAATTATTTTTCTGCATTCTTTGAGTTTCGGCACCTAATAACACTATTATATTAAAAAAATATAATATTTCGGTAAGGAAGCATGTTCTTTTCGAGTAAAATTACCCAAAGACCGTGTAGTGAAATGTTGTCCCTTATCCTAACTAATCTGCTGTCAATGATCCTATAAGAAAATTAAAAAAGAGGCCAATATTAAACAAATTGATCAGGATAGAAAATTCTTAAATATTTTTTTTTTTAAATGTTGAAAAACGATTTTTCCTACAAAAAATTACATTTTCCTCTAGAACCTCATTACCAGAACCACCCCCGCCAAACGCAGCACCCCCCCTCCATAAATTAAAAGTCTAAACAGATGCCACCTTCTCGTATATTGGGGTGGATGGGAAGAGACAGACCTGGCTTTGACAGAGACCACTTTGGCCCCCACCGGGAAGTTTTCCCTAATGTAGATCGGTCCGTAGACCACGTGGTCCCAAATCGGCGGGTTATTCGCCCTGTCAACGACGTCGATCTGCACCTCCACTGATCTGGATAAGGGCGGGTAGCCCTTGTCCTGCGCAGTCGCCTCGAGTCGGTAAGTCTCACGCTGATCGTATGGTGCGTTTTATTTGGAAAAGAAGAGAGCAGAGCCGGGCTTGGCGTTAGTTTTTTTTCGTACTTGGGGCCAAGTTTAGTTTGTGCTTTACAGGGTCGAGGTGGGGAATAGAGTGTTTTATATGTGTGGGTGTATATGTGGTGTGCGGCTTGGTTTCTTTTAGACAAGCCTAAATTCAATATGTTATAATTTCTAAGAAACCAATTCCAAACCTTAGTGAAAACCAGAATAAAAGATGTATTTACTATGCGCTGTATAAGTACTTTATTCTGATTTTCATTTGTTAATTAAGGATATTCTTAAATGCCTAACGTTGATAAATTTGGGGAAAACAGAGGCTTAAAATACAAAAACCCAGGGTTAAAATACATTTTGGGCATACCGGTCGTAGAAAATGGATCGTTTCACGCTAAGGAACTTCCAAAAATACAGTACGAAGTTCCGAAGCCATAGGGGACGCTTAAACCAGATTCTCGAGGATTAAGTATTAGGCTTGATGAGCAGCAAACACTTAACCTCACATTATCCGATAAAAACGATGTGCCCGCATCAGCAGTATACAGGATTTAGGAGAATACTTTTTAGGGTTTCCTTTAAAGCATTTAAACCAAGCAAAATAATTTAAAAATTAGACATTAAATACAGGATAAACTTAAATATTCTTAATTTATATAAATATTTTCATAAAAATTTACGGTAAATTTTAGACATATTTAAAAAAGCTCTACTTTTATTTGATTTTTCTTGATTATTTACATACAAGTAAAATGGCTTGATCTTACAGTATAAATATTTACGATATTTAACATTTTTTTATAATCATGTGACTAGTAGCGTCGGATACCTCTTAAAAAACGTAATAGTAAATTTCACTAAAAGTCAAATTATTTCGATTACATGCATTTAAAATAATCACTAATCGAACATTAATAACACAGAAACCGTTAAAAGTAAAGACATGTAAACATTATATGCCATCTGCAAAACATTCCCCGTATCAACTATAAACCAAAAACTGACTACGAGAGTTGACCCTACCAACCGAGGGAATAAGCAGGTTTTCAAAAGGGCTTCAATACTATAGACCAAATTTCAAATATTTAAAGCAGTCATCGAGAAAACAACGGAGTATAATATACCCACGCATCTAGCGTTTGTGAACTATCAAAAAGCCTTTGACAGCGCAGAAACCTTTTTATTTCTAACAGCAATGGAAGACGAAAGAATTGATTTGAGATACTCTACTTTCATGAGGAGTATCTATGATAAGGCAACTTTTCATGTAAATATTGACGACGATCTTAAAACAGGCAAAATATCACTTAGCAGTTGAGTACGACAGGGAGATACTATCTCTCCCAAACTATTTGTTCTTCTAACTAATGTTCTTAAGAAACTTGAATAGGAAAATATTGGCCTAAGCATCGATTAAAGATACCTAAATCATCTTAGGTTTGCAGATGATATAGTCTTGACGAGAACCACTATCCAAAACTGAGCAACATGCTAAATGAGCTAAACGAGCAATTTACACTGCGGCAATCAAACGCATTGTAGAATGGAATGGGTGGAATAAGTAGCATTCAGAAACATGAATTTTATTTTTAAAGATAAAAAGGCACCCGTAAAACTAAAGCTGTATTCTGCCGGTTCTCACCTATGGCAATAATCCGAAGAACAGCTAAGCAATTAAGAGTCATACAGAAAGCCATGGAAAGAATATTGCTGAGTCACCTTAAGAGACAAAATAAAAAACGCGAATCAAACTGACGCATGTTGTGAAAAGGGTAGTGAGCCAGCAGTAGCAACGGATCGGACATGTGGTGACACAAGACCCAGAGAATGACACTCTGGAGACTAAGAGGAAGAACAAGAAATGTAAGATACCAAAAAAGAGAGGAATAGATGATGTATGAATATTTGCAGAAGGACAATGAATAAGATTAGTAAAAGATCGCAAGACGTAGAAAACCTGGAAAGTATATCCGGCTATATCCGACAATAAATGAACAAATATTGTTGTACAAATATGCTTGTTGATCTTTTTAATTCTTGGAGGTCTTGCCGCCATAAAAAATTAGCAGCCCTGGAGATATCTCTGATCTGCAGCCAATTAGTATACCATAGTGCTGAGTAAAGTATTTGAAAAGCTTATTTATAGGCAAATCATTAATTACTTTATTGATAATAATTTATTACCTAAGTTGCAGTCTGGATTCTGTAAAGGGTTGTACTATCACGGCACTGTTAAGGGTTTTAGATGACATTCTTTTGGCTGCAGATAAGGGTGAATCTGATGTTGTTAGACTTTAGCAAGGCCTTCAATACCCTGAACCATGCCCTGCTGTGACCACAGCCTTTCTACTTTTGACTTTAAACTTAAAACTATTCAACTTGTTCGCAGCTATTTGAATGACAGATCACAGTCACAATTAATATTAAATCCAAGCCGTTGTATGTGGATAAAAGGGTTCCGTAAGGATCACTTTCGGGTCCTTTGTTTTTAATAACTTTTACCACTGATATGTCACAGTGCTTTCGTGATATAAACAGCCATAGATATGCTGATGAAATTCAAAATTCAGCTTTTTTTTGCGGGGTGCAATGAAACTGAGGCAGCTTTTTAATCATGGATTAACATTGCATTCCAATAAATCAGCTATAATATACTTTGAGTCAGCTAAAGATTGGGCCTTTCGATTTGGTTATAGTAATGGACGATGTGGCAATACTAATTGTTGAGGAATATAAAAATGTGGATGTGATCTTTGGCAAGAGATCACATCCACTGGGCTGAGGCTTCTATAAAAAGCCTATTATAATCTTTGCAACATTTACAAGAGTAAGAATGTTCTTAACTTAACTAAAAAAATTATTTGCAAAGCACCACTGAACGTGTTTTGGGCCACCTTAATGATTGTAATTTTGTGTATAGGCCTTGTCTAGGTGTATTTACCAAGAATAATCCTCACAAAGTGCAGAACTCTTGCAAACATTTGATTTTCCAGTTTGGACGCCATTTCAGTCATAAACTTTTCCAAGTTTCCAAGTTTTTGAATATGTGTCTTCTAATATGTTTAAACATAAAATAAAACAACTAGTTTTGTAAAGCATAAGTTTGTTCATTTATAACTTATAGTCATATGACTGGAACCTGTGACATATATAACTTGTTTCCTTTATATAGAAGTGTGTAATTATTTTTTTTTTGTATAACGTCTAAGACTTATTTTTTTGTATTTATCATATTATTGTTCTTTATAGCTCATTATATTTTTCTTAACCGAGCATTAAGAAAGATCCAGTAAGCTCTAAATAATCTTGGTTAAGTTATCAGCATAGGTGGCCTTTGCAAAGTTTAAAATAAAGGTGTTCTTACTTATTTCTTATTTAATAGGGCAAACTCATTTAAACTTTACTTGATTTAAATACTTTAAAGAAAAAACCCCTTTTTTCCTATTTCCTATATACAAATGATACGTAAGAACGCAATTCGAAATCCCCCGAATCTGGAATACAAACCTGGCCTTGACCGCAGTGACGACGGTTCCCACTGTGACATTTTCTTTAATGTGGATGGGGCTTAACGTTTCCCTGTCCCAAATTGGCGGCTTGTTGTTGCGGTCGACCACGTCAAGCTCGATCTCCACGTCTGCGTAAGAGGGCGGCGTTCCACGATCGGATGCGCGCACACGCAATCGGTACCTGTCTCGCTGTAGTCAGTGATGGCGGTGTATAGACACAACACGGTAACGGTCATATTATGATGATGATTGATGGTCATGATGTTGATGATGATTGGTGGTTGGGCAAACGGGAGTTAAAATTAAAAATAAAAAATACTTATTTCGAGTGTGGGATATTTAATGGGAATTTGCTTCGATTGAGTTTATATTACATTTTCTTTTATTATACAGTTTTAGGCAGAAGGCTCTACTTTTTCTTAACTTTTAATTTGTAGATTTTTTATGAAGCAATAGCTTCATAAACAATCAAAATATTGATGTTACAAAAATGTTGTTATTTGAAATATATGGTGTTACTATTATCACGGTTTATGGCATATTAGACGTTTAGGAATATTGAATTTAAGTTTGGCAAAGTCAAGTAAAGCTTTAAAAAAAGCCAAAAGTGTGCTAAACTATAGCAAGCAAATCACTGGTTTTACTTCACATGCTGTATTTTTCTAAAGCAAGATATGTAATGAATATTAATGTTTGCTTAAAAACAATGCAGTACTGCTGTAATTATAATTTTCAATCATTTTTTAAAACTTAATGTTCTCCTTTTTCTCTAAAGGAAAACCGTAAAGTTTGTGTAATGGTTCTTGCAATTTCATACTTTTTGACTTAGTTGCTTTACACTGAATAAAATCTAAGCAATTATTTGGTTTCAGCCTTGATGACCAGGTAACCGAATAATGTTTTTAAGATAAATTAAATTTACTTGTTTCTTTAATTTTTGTTGTGATACAAATGACTAAAATTTATAAAAATCTAAAAAGAGCATGTTTTTAATTTCAACTGCTCCTTGATTTGCTTGAGCTACAGCATTAACAAAATCCGGAAAGGAATTCAATCATTATTTTTTTAATTTCACTTAAACTTATTATATAACCATAGAAACTTAATAGGCATAAATTTTTGTTTTGACTTGAGCAGTTATCAAGCCAAATAGTAATTCATTCTAAGCCTCTTTGATTTTTTTTCAAATGCATAAAATACACTTGTAACATCTTGATCTCTAAGTACCAAAAAAGTTTAACCAGGTTATTGTAACCTTTCTCGATATTTTTTCTTCTTCTTGGTCTGGCCACATTTTTTATTGCCACTTTATCTCTAGCCATGTGAATGAGAGTCTGGATGTTGTGCAAACCTGTCCATTAACTTATATTTCGAAACCATGGCATATTCTTTTCCCTTTCTTTCCCATTTCCTCTTCTACTTTCAATCTTTCCTTTCATAATTAATTGTAGAAAGTTCTGATTTTCATTGTGCATAAGATGGCGTAAGTATGCGGTTTTTTTTAATAGTGTTATCATTCTTAAACACTTTTTCGTTTTTTACTGTGACCGTTCATATGATCTTGAGAATTCTGCGATACATCATGATTATTTAGCCAAGTCAAAATTATGTTACCAGTTGTGTATGTTTTACCTTTAGGTTGAAGATTATTTTCATTAGGTTCATGTTTTATACGTTTACAGGAGTCACATTCTTCACAGCCAGGTCTAACAAAATATATATTTGTGCTTTTACCTTCGATATATAATATATGTCACCTTAACATTAATAATTTAAAAAAAAAATCAACATATACCAATATCATATAGCGATTTGATCTTGGATATGGATATCAAATATCGCTGAGGAGGTTGCGAATATATCTACACTTACCTTCAACCCTAATTGATTTTCGAACTTTCTGCAACAAACATTGAACATTCGAATTCATTTGACATGAAAAGAGAGCGTGATATTGTAATACGTCATCAAATTCAGATTAATTTAATGTTTCGCATATCTAAAATTAATTTGAAAAACCGACATAAACTACTACACTCTATATAATTTTAACTAGAATTTCTTCTTTCCTTGGCATCTTCTTAGCTAATATTTATACAAATATTTGGTGCATCGTTACTATGTGTAGAATTTTTAGCTAATTCCAAAATGAGTTACGCTCTTTTCGACATAATTAAAAATTACTGAAGAAATCATTTCTAAATCTGCACCAACCAAAATAAACAACTGAGCGAGGACGTTGTAACAGATAAGGCATGATGTAGAGGAACGCAGCAATTTTTATGGACTTGGCAACAACGAAGTATCTGACCGGTAGTTGTGCGTAGATGTTTTATTAAGTATGTATTAAAATTTGTGTTAGTTACGGCAACATAGGTACGTTATTAAGTTTAATATACATAAAACATAAAGTGAAGCAGGAATATGTTAAAAAGTAATTTTTTTATGCATGGCGTTCTTGCTAAGCACGGCAGTATACCGAAAATATGCTTTATAACAGAATATTATTTACAGAACTTTAGGGATAGATTAGACCTGATTCAATAATAGAATCACTGGTACCAGTTTGTCGGAGTTCCAACCCACTATAGCCCTTTGAGGATTCTGGGAGACATTGCCGATTTGAGCTGGATTTTAACCACGTCTGCTCAAGAAATATCTCAAAACCCCTTGCAAAGTATTGAGTTGAGTTTGTGGATTAGCCTGTCCAAGCCGGCCTGTTCCAAGATATTTAACGTAATCAAATGCTTTTTCCGAATCACTTAGATATGCAAATACATCACAGTTGACGTCTCTGCATCTCTGTATAAGAATTCCAAAGAGTGCCTCTCTGGTTCTAACTGCGTTTATAAAACCAAATTGGTTTCCGCATATCTGTTCTTCACATTTGTTATAAATTCGTCTATAGATGATTTTAAGAAACAATTTTAGCATATGACTCATCAGACTGATGATCCGATATTCCTCGGAGTTCTTTGCTCCAGGTTTTTTGGGTAACGCTATAAATTCTGATTGTGGCGATTGTTTGGAAATATATCCAGAGTTATGGATTCTGTCGAAGATGTTGGTAATCTAAGCAATTCCTTCTGGTTGTCTGGATTCACTGCTTTTTTCTTGTTGATTTGTTTTATTGCTATTTCTACCTCGTGGATTACTATGGGTAGGTCTGTAGCTTCTTCTGACAGTGAGTACGTGATCTTCGGTCTTTATTCTTTAAATAAGTTAATTTATTCTTAAAACCTACAAAGATCAAGTTTTATCATTCCTCAAAGTATCTTTAATTAAAAAAAAAATTGAAAAGAAACAAATTTTTTGACTGCGATTTTCTAAATTCAGAAAATTTATTGAATAAAAATACAAATACAGTCAATTGGAAGAAAAAGTACAGGCTTGAGAGAAACTTACTGTTTTATTCTATTTAAGTACAAACAGACCATTTAAAACACTACAGGCTGAAAACTATATGTGAATCGGAAAACACAACAGACAAAAAAGGCACTTAATAAACATGAACTATTCTAATTATGTTTTTCTCCTTTGGCTTGTCCAAGGAAATCTACTGATATTTCTAATATACTACAAGCAATTCTTTGAACTGTCGATAAAATATCTAGTAGTTCTATATATACCAAAAAGTTTATTATTTTAAGGAAACCTTCATAACGAAAATTATAATCAGAAGCTTCTCAGCTGGACTAATTGCATGATTTATGAAGCAAAAAATTGGTTAATCAATCATTGCAGCTTCTTGAAATAGGACATGTCGCAACAATACAGTCAATATATGCCTAGCATTTAAGTGTCAAGTTTGCACAATCTAAATGAGGATTAGAGCTCCTCATCTTAAAATGATCAGAAACAATATTAACATTCAGGTTCTTTATATGTATGTGATTTTTTTAATCGAGTTAGCAAATTTAGAAAGTTTGAAAGCAGATATAAAGCAGGAGTATCAATATAAATTAAAATGTAAAGAAACATAACCCTTAGCTGATTCTCTCTGAAAATGTGAGGTTAAAATACTTCACTAAGAAATGTGGTCAGGAAGGTTAAATAGTCACTTTAACAACCTATGGATCTAGGCGACCTAAGAGATATAATTCATTTAAACCTCTTTTTAAGTATTAAACTTTAAGTTTTTAATAGCGTTTCCGTTCTAAAATGTCTAATATGTCATCCACCGTAGAATATTCTACGTAAAGTGTTTTATTTTCAACGACTTTAACATTTGCTTTTTTTCATAATAGATTAATGCACTTTGAAATTTTGAAATTTTAAAACCAGTTAAATATCCCACACTGTAGTCTACCTCTACAGATCATTTGTAGATTTCCTATGATACCAACAAGGGTACTACTATAGATAACGTAAATCTACAAATTGACCTGTATTATGGTTTTCTGCATATTGTTATAGGCAAGGAGCTCAGGATTATGGCCTAATTTTATCGAAATTTGTTGATGCAGTTTTATTGAATTTAGAAGTTTGTTAAATTTATAAAAAATATTGTTTGATAATTATTAAGTTTATTATTATATTAAAATTTATTTTAAAAAATACCATCTCATTGGTCAGTACAATGACATTTTTATTAAATTGTTGTTAAATTTTTCCAGATTATTGTTACGGATGTTTGTGAATTAAGTAATTTTTGAGGAAAATTTTACGTGACAATTATATTAAGCTGCTTAAGAAAAATACAATTTTAAGATTATTGCAACATAAGTCGAAAGTTGAAATGTGTTAAAAATAATAAAGTCTAAATAGAAAGCTTAGATTATAATGAAATAATAGTTTTCATATAAAATGACCTAAACTTCTCAAGCAAAATTCAATTTTCAGAAAATTGAGAATTAAATATGGTAAAGAAAAAGGAAAAAGTTCCCATTTTATATTACGATAGTTTTCATTAAATACACTTTTTTACAAATTATGGGATAGACCATTTTAGGAAAATATTAGAAATTAGATACAAGTTGAACACTTTTATTTATAATAGAAATTAATTAAATTTATCACATATTGATAATTTATATCAATTTAAAAAACTTTGGTAAAACTGTATACACAATTTATTGTATTTTATGTACTTTAACAGCCAGAAATGTAAATTTACAATTTTAATTATAAACTTGTTAAATATTTGAAAAAAATCGCTTAACACTAAAAAATTGAATTTATTTATGTTTAAAAATTTGTATGTTTATGAGAAATATTATTATATATTGTCTATATTTTTCTAAAGCATTATTTATATATATATGTAATGTTAATATAAAAATTTAAAATTAAATAGTGTTAATCCTTTATTTCCTAAAAATGTAGTACTTTGCCATAAATACTTTTACATGAATGATTTAAAGCACAATAAACAAAATACATATATATATATATATATGACACTAAAATACTAAAATTCCTACTCTTCAACAATTAGCCCTTACTTTATTAAGCCATATTTTCCTAGCTCCTGGCCTATTATGCATTTAAAAAAAAACGTGTTCTGGTTTTGGCAAGTTTTAGACATCACATTTTATCCAACCAGTTTTTCTTAGGATTTAGGAGCATCTTAAATTGATGCATAAATATTATACACCTAAGCCAGAACAGTTAATAAAAAAAAACAAAAAAAAATTAAAAAAAACAACAAATCGAAAAGACAACGCAATCACACAACTGAAAAATATGTCATAAAATTATGAAATAATGAGGCCGACTTTTTTCTTTTTGTTAAAGAATAATATGACAGTTATGAGGACTGTGCTTTGGTTTATTTTTGCGGAAATATTTTATTTTTTACATTTTATTTGACAATACTTACCTTAAGTGAAAAGTGATCTGAATAAGTGTTCTACACAAAGTAGTATAGGTAGGAGGTGTTTACATAAGATAAGTCGCAATATTATATTGAGAAAGACAAAGAGAAAAAAACGATATTATTGTTAAAATAGATTTTCTAGTGTTAATTAAGGAATGGAATTAAGTAGAAATTTAAAAAGATTTAAATAAAGTTTTTAAAATATAGTATTTTTTATAAATTTTTGATATATTTTTAAAATTACCACTAGAAGGCTTTTGAATACCCTCATAAATCCTGGATGGAAATATGTATCCAGAGCCATTTTCAATCGGGTCAAATAAATAAAAAAAAAAATATTTTATCGTTTTATAGATTAAGTTTTAGTTTTACTTTAGAATATAAATTTATTTGATTTTTATAAAATTTGATTATTAATTTAAATTTATTTTAATATTGTAACGTCACCTTAAGGGTGAACAAACCCAAAATGGCCGCCAACGGTAGGTACCTCCATGGACCTAGCATGTTTTGTTTTGGAAGGGTATTACAGTTTCGTTAAATTTTCAATGAAAATTATCCAGAAGCTGTCAACTAAAAGTACCGTCTAATCAGCAAAACGTTGGACTTTCCGTATATGTGCATATCAATTGAGGAAATTATGTATTGCAAAATCAAACTGGCACTTTTTATTCATTTAAAATCGGATTTATACACGGTGTATCGTGTTGATCTATTTAATTTAAAATATAGATTTATGTATAAGGCATAAGGGGAATTTTATATTTTATTTTTTATTTTATTTTATGGATTTGTTATTTGTTTAGGATAAAATTAATAAATTTTGACATATTTTTAACATTCAGTTTTTGGTTACGGGTAAGTTTTGGTTTTGGTTAAATATTGTAGTGGAGGCCTATGCAATTTGTGAAACTTGGTATGTTTCTGAATATAAATTTCTTGTGAAGGTTATTTCTGCAAATATTATTTACTACATAACTCACTTAGTATATATCACTCAATATAAATATATTATGGTTCTTTCTTTCCTTCACAACTGATCCTCTCTTTCCTTCGCATATAAACTTTGGCCCTTCGACTAACCAAATCTAACTACACCTAATAATTTGTAGTTTTTTTAAGTATTTTTTTATAGCTCGACTGAAAGGACTTAAACGTTCTAAACTGATCCCCCGTGGACCAAAAGTATTGACGACAGTTTTATTTATACAGATCGTGTTTTCGTTCGTTACTTTTAGGAAACCGCATAGAGGCGAAATTTTGCAACGTCGCCCGTGTACGAGTGCCTGCGACAGAGCACCGTCCCGGCCGGCCCGAGGACGGGATTAGTAAACATCCGTGGGAGTTGCGTCGTTTGGCGACAAAATGTCCCAAAATATTACGCGAAAATCCAGGCATTTTTAAAATATTTATTCTAATGCGGGTTTTACAGACATGACAAGGTGTAAAACCCGCATAGAATTGTAATCTTAAAATATTTAATATGCTGTGTTTTGCATAATAATAATTAAAGCGTTATTCTAATAAAAAATTAAACATACAACTCAAGGTACTTTTGGGCGTTTAAAGTGCCATCAATAAAAAATGGCTCTATAACATTGTCGCCCAAAATACCTGCCCAAACATTCAATTTCTGAGGATACGAAACTGAAAACTTCTGTGCTCGTTTTCCTGAGACCAATGACAAAAATGGAAGGATTGTATTTGCTATGTAATGGAAAAGAAGATTTACCAGAAAACAAAATATTCGTTTTCATTTGCCTTTTCCATCATGGTTTCACAAAATTCCATTCTTCGCCACTGGTCTTCAGGAAATATTTCCTGAGTTTTTGAATACTTGAAATATTTCTACCCATATTTTTTCCAGATACGAGCAACAGTTTTATTGCTCATTCCCAGTTCCTCTCCAACACTTCTAGTGGACCGTGTCGAATCAAGTTCTAGGGTACTGCAAACCATTTCTTCTCGCCGTTCTATACCCTGGACCACTTCAACAGGTGATTCTTGACGTTTTGTGTGGCATTTTTTACAATCTTGAAGACAAAAAGATGTCTTAAAATTGGTAACCATATTTAAAACCATTTTTGCACAAGGAATCGGTCTATTCTCAAATATCACTGAAAACAAATCTCTACATTGTACTGCCGAATTGCCTCCATAAAACCATTTAATTAGTTGAACTCTTTCGGAAGGGGTATAAGCAGCCATAGTGAAAAAAACACGAAAATAACGCTTAAAAATTATTAATGCAACGTGCAGTAACACAGCAAAGTGAGGTCTGCTGACTCCCGGCTTAAAAAATAAAAACGAAAAATTCAGCCGCCTGCAAGCCGCAATCAAGCGGTGTTGCCATTTTTGGGTAATACGTAGATCACGATAACACAATCTGTATATTATATTTAACAAAAGAATATATAAAAAATATATTTATTTTTTATTGTTTCGTTACCAGAAACTGTTGTTGTTGTTGTTATTAATAGAGATTTTTGATAATTTTTTTTTATTTGGACCATAATGTTATAACAGTTTCTTGTACATTTATTAAATATATATTTTGTATATTAAATTTTTTTGGGCATTTTTTGGTACACCGCA
The DNA here is from genome assembly GCF_022605725.1 of Anthonomus grandis grandis. NCBI lineage: Eukaryota > Metazoa > Arthropoda > Insecta > Coleoptera > Curculionidae > Anthonomus > Anthonomus grandis. Next base: position 13,539,182 of record NC_065558.1, read on the forward strand.
CACATTTCCCATAATTCATAATATACAAATTTGTAAAACCCTCTAGTCAGAGCCCCATTTGTGTATGAAGTCCAAATATTAATCCTTATTCAATATTTACCTTGTAAGCTTTTAAAGAACGTTTTGCATTTTTTAAGATATGAAGCTTTCAAATTGAATAAGTAGAACTCACTTTATATAGAAATTAATTAAACATTCTTTTGTCAAACTCCATTTTTGTTTAAGCCATAATATCTTCTCTTTTAACTATTAGATTTAATTCTTGAAAGCTTTGAAAGGACGTTCTACAACTTTTAAGACAAAACATTTCAATTGGAAATTTATCAAAAATTCTGTGGTTGAACTTCTCTCTCTCAGCTAACTAATTATCAGATGAGCTCGAGCTTAATCTCAAGAGCTTTTAAATAGCGTTTTGCAACTTTTAAGACTTGCATAAATTGCATCAGTAAAACTGACTTTATGCAGAAACTTTAGGCACATTTTTTAGTACAATTCCATTTTTGTATGATATGTAATATCTTTTGTTATAATTATTATTTGCTTCATTTTAATCGTAAAGATATTAATCATTCAAATTGGATTAGTAGAACTGAGTTTACATAAAAATGAATGTATGAAAAAATTTATAGTCGAACCCCATTGTTATATGAGTTATAATATCTTTTCTTTTAATTATCAGATTAACTGATAAATTAGATGAAAACTGACATATGCAAATTTATGAAAAATTGAAAAAACTTTATGCAGAAATTTATGGCGAATTTTTTAGTCGAACCCTTTTTGTTTGATCACGAATTTTTGTATGATATATAATATCTTCTCTTCTTAGTATCACATTTGATTGATTCTAATCTTGAAAGCTTTAGAATAACGCCTTGCAGCTTTTAAAGCATATATCAGTCAAATTGGATCAATCGAATTCACTTTATATAGAAACTTGTGAAAAAATTTGTAGTCGAATCCTGTTTTTATATGAGATGTAAATAATATCTTCTCATTTTATTATCAGATTTGCTTGATTTTAGACTTGAAATCTTTGAAAAAATCTTCTGCAACTTTTAAAGTACACATAATTTAAATTGCATTATTAGAACGAACATTATACAAAAATTTACGACTATTTTCATAGTTTAACCCCATGTTTGTATTAGATAAAATATCTTTTCTTCGTTTTATCAGATTTACTTGATGTTCGTCTTGAAAGCTTTAAAATAACGTTATGCATGTAGGAAATGGATATAGGAAAGTGTATAGATGTAGAAAAGTTGGCCTACACTTTTCACACACTCTAAACATTAAATTAGACATTAAAGAGTCCAAAAAAATTATTAATTTTATGTGAATTTAGGTCTAATAAATTTTCTGTGTCCAATTCTTGAGGTTGGCGAAGACTTGGAAGATTGACCACATCATGTCACATTAATAACTAAGTAAAAAAGTCCCACTTACGTAATTTTTTCATTGTAGGTCTGTAGATTACGCCTATTAGGAAGACCACATTAAAAAACGCGTCTGGTACTTAACCTCTATAGTCACGTATGCATATCTAACATTGAAAATGAAATTTCTTTTAAAAATGGACCTTTATGAAAAAATGTATAGGACCTTTTTTATGGAGAATTTCATACTGAAAAAAAGGTAATAGCTCATTACATCCTAGGATCGATAATTTCAATAATTGTAAAAAATGTGTTTTTTTGGACCTTTGACCCCTATGAAAAAGCGCCACTTGGAGTCGTGGAGACTTTTGAGGGATGCTTTTTAATATCAAAAGAAATCTGGTAAAAAAATTAACCAGATGAGAATTTTGGGAGATTGGTCTTCTTTCCTCTAATAGTCCTTGACTATAAAGTTTATCATAATATTGTATTGATATTTTACTTATAACTCACCCATAATATTTCAATAAAAAATGAATTATTTAAAGTATTTAAAAAATTTGGTAATAAAAGAAAATTTATTTAAAAAAGAAATTAGTTACAAATAGATAAATTAAGAGAAGTAATTAAACAATTTTAAGTATTTTCTACTCTTATATTTATTGCCAATTTTGATAAAGAATTTTACAAAAATTACCGATTTTTTCCTTCTTATGTAAACACTCTCCCACTATTCCCGGTATTCATAAATTGGCCCACAGAGTTCATAAAAAAATTCGTTGCATAGTATTTACAATCATTCACCCTAAATAACTTACCCAACTCCAATCTAGAATAATCAAATACATAAAAAAACAAATACAAAATTTCATACATATGGCACAAAAATTTGGAAATTACCTGAAAAATAATTTTATATTATAATAATAATCTGCTCATCCCTTATATACATGAATCTCTCGTTCAAAGCATGTAAATACTATTCAACAATAAAATAATAAAAAATTGAAATAAAAAAAATAAAGGTGCATCTTATAAAATATTTATCGCAAACCTATCCCAAAACACAGTCGGAATGATTGAAGCAACAACAAGAATTCTAGCACGAAATATAGCTCAATCAACAGTAGCTCTACTATTGATCAAATTATATTGACTTTCTTATTACTTACGGGGTAACATCCCTAATTTTCCATTATTTTTTTATGGTCGGTGGTTTTTAAGTGAACAACAGAACAGTGCATATAAATAAAAATCAAAATTAACATAATATAGTTCAAAAGGAGCCAGTACCACCTTTAATATTTTAGATAATTAGATTTTTAGTAGTACTGAGTCCTTAATATAAAAATAACCCAACCAAAACAAAAAATAATTAAGCAGGCAAATCGCATGCAGAAGTAGACAGACAACATAAGAAAATGAAAATAAAAATAACTTGAGGGCAAGTATAAGGGAGCAAGGACGTGCAAAAAGTACTTCTCGTCGTTTTTTCTCTCTTTTAGTTCCAAAAAAAAAATCGGAAAAACACGCGATTCGTTTTGTTTCCGGAAAAGCCGCCCCATACACAGTACAAAAATGTCACAATGTTTGATTAGGGGTTGGGATGGTAAAAATCAATTTTTTCTTCAACGAAAAACATTTTACCACCCCTGAGGTGCAACAGAGCGAGGTAAAAAAAATCAGTTGCTCGCTTTGTTGGCGTCGCAAAAACACGTGTGGCACCTGCAAAAATCATCACTCTCAAAAATACCAAAAAAATCACACAGACAAAAATCACCGTGGCGGGCAAAATTTCATTTAAAAAAATTGTAGGTAGTACCTGGCTATAGATGAAAAAAAAAGAAAAGAAAAAAATGTTTAAGGACAGCGCTCCTTGCTACTCCAAAAAAGAGAAAAATAAATGGAGGCGTATAAGGGGTTCGGTTTAAAAGGGATTCAGCTTGAGAGATTGGTTCTTTATTCTCTTTGTATTAAAAAGATCTTTTGTATTGCTAAAATTCTGTTTTATTCTTCTATCAAATTTTATAGAACAAACAATATTTTTTTTAATTGTTTTAAAGCATAAGAAACTATTTTTAAAACAAGCATTTAATATAATTTATTTGCTGTAGTTTTTCTCTATATTGGTCATATAAAAAGCATATAGTTTTGAAAATTATTATCTAAAAAGTATGTATCAGGTTTAAATACTTACTAAGTATATATTTATTGAATATTTCCAAAAAACTTAATGCAACAATAGTTATATAGAAAAAATTAGCTAATTTAAAAATATTTTATTTAACCCACAGATTTAACAGATTTTAGCTTAGCAAAAAAATCATGAAAAATTGGAAAAATGTTCATTTTCCCTCTATAATTAAAGTAATAAATATTAACTTGTTTTGAATTTTAATTTTATCGAAATTCCTACCAAAATATGGCATATATAAAATATCTTTTAAGAATTTAAAGAGAATATAATTTGTTTACCCTATTTAGTTTATACAGTGCGTCTCAAAAGTTATGTTTAAATTCATTTAAAATTAGGACATGGGTTTTTTGCAAAAACGCTCGGACCTATCGATTTTTATTTCAAGTTACGTTTTTTTGTACGTAAAGTTCGTATATACAGAGTTGCTCAAAAATAAATTTGGACCATCAACTTTATTTTTTCAAAAGGAAGCATCTTTTTATTTTTTTTTTTTGAATTTCGCGTGAAGTTCTACGTATGTTTCATGCATTATGTCCTATACCTAAAGCCAACAGTTATCGAAAAAAACACGATTTATGTGATAAATAAAAAAAGAACAAAAATATAATTAAATGTTCAAAACGGTTGCTATTTACGGCTTGACAATATTGTAAGCTAAGACAATCAATGTTTATTATCTCGTTGCATATTTCCAATCGTTTCTCGAGCTACGACACGCACTTCTTTGCGAATCCTCTGTTTCAAGACATCTAGATTATTTGACCTTTAAACAAATACCTTCGATTTAAGGTTCTTCCTACAAAAAAAGTCCATTGGTGTTAGGTCAGGTGATCTACTAGCAGGCCATTCGATGGGCCCTCTCCTTTAGATCCACCGATTGGAAAAGGTTTCATCCAAAAATGTACGTATAGTGGTAGTATAGTGCAAGAAGTGCCATCTTGCTAGAAAATTAGTTTTTTATCAAGGTAATCTAGGTCCAATGGATTTGGAAATAAAGCTATTAATGCTGGAACTAATTTAAATTGAAGAAAATCGAGATACACTTGTCCTGTTAGAATCTGTTTAAAGAAAAATGGACCTATTACTCTTCCGCGCACTATTCCATAACACATTTAGTTTTTGAGGGTACTGGTTGTTCACCTCCATCATCCAATGTGGATTTTCTGTTGCCCAATGTCAACAATTATTTAAACGGAACGTGGCTTTATTTTATTATTTAAATTGTACATGTTTTGCAAGCATTTACAAGACTGAAATAACTTGTGCTTTTTGTACTATTCGGTGAACTTCAGATTTCACCATGTATAAATTATCCTCAATCTGCGACAGAGGAGTGCATAGATTTTCTGTCAAAAAAAGCAAAACGTCAAGTTGTTCATTTTTATCTCGTGCAGGATGATCAGATTTCGGCAGACCTCTACCATGTTCGAATTCTATAAATTTAGCCTTTTAACATATCGAAGAAAGATCAGGATGGATTTCACTGAATAATTAAGCAGCTTCACTTTAAGTACGTGTTCTATCACCTAATCCAACCATGCACAAAATTTCTATTTTTTCTCGTCGTTTCGTTAACCTCACTATTGTGAAAACCGCAACTTTCCTCGTACACCTAACAATGTCTGTTTTTTTTTACAATTGTTATATAATTTCTATAAAAAAAACCACCAGCCAACATAAAAAAATACGAATAAATGGAATTTAGCCCTGTTCATAAAAATTCTCAGAGATAAAGTGCGCCCTTCAACAATAATGCTCGGCCGTGTTTCATTTGATAACTGTGGACTTTAGGTATACATTTTATTGAAGATATTTGAGCCAAAAAAACTATAACTTAATTTTTTTAAAGCAAAAAAGTAATTTTATTTGTGGGTCAATCTATTTTTTTCAAAATAATATTTATTCTGCCATTAATAATCCTGGAATATTCGTTTTAATTTTAACAGGTTGACTGCCATCATAGACTGAAAAGAAGCACCCTACGGGCCGCAGGTTAATTCTTGTAATATTTTATTAAAAATAATCGAGAATACAAGCGATATAAGCATAAAATTAAAACCTTTTTTTGTAGTGACACATTAGTATCACGCAACTGGTTATGACCAGATTATCGTCATAACCAGCAATCATTCAAGTGTGAATAATTTGTTACATACGTCTGACTCCGATTCGAATTCAGGACTTGTAAAACCAAAGAAAAAATTAATAAGCAAAAAATCAGGAAACCCAATATTCGTTTAGGATAAAAACAAGCCATCTACTTCAAAAACCGTATACTATGTACTGTGTAAAAGCTAGTGTACCTAAGTTTGTTGATGAAAATCAACCTTCAGCATCGGAAGCTGTTGTGCAAAACTTTGACTCTACTAGTAGTGCTAGTATACAGCAAACAACTGAAGATGTGATATGAAAAATTAACGATGATAAGACTAATCACCAAACTCAACCAAATCGAAAATTATCCACTACTAAGCTAGAGTGGAAACCATCGACATCAATGAGTTTAGTATGCTCACCTCAGGTTAATTATCATGAAGCTCCTAATATGACAAAACTCTATACGGAATATCATATTATGACAAAACTCCATTTGATTTTTATAACAGTTTTTTGAATGATGAACTTGGTATGACAAATGGAAGTTTCAAATTTAAATGTCTCTCTCGAGAATTAATATGCTCGGCTCATTTCGTTCTTAAGGGTCTCAATAGACCATAGTATTCTTCAGACAGAAATGAAACATTTTTCACGAATTTGAATATAATCGAATATACTCTTTTTTATGTTGTGGAAACTAATTGTAACGCAAAATAATGTATTGAGTAAATGTATATACAAAGTCCCAATTGAAATCTTTGTGTTATACTGTATTAATGAGACTCTAGTGCCTTTCCGTGGAAATATATTTCCAACAAGCGTCATAAGTTTGGAATCAAGATGTTCAAATAATGTATCAAGGAAAGGTAGACATTCAAATTCAAGGTTTATTATGGAAAAGAACAGAAGAGAATACTCCAAAAATCTCATCCTTTATTCTCTAAGAGACCAACATACAAAATTGATGAAAAACAAAGAAAGTGAGACCGTGACTTTGTGTTTTTCTTTGTTTTTCGCCAAGAAGAGACAACTGTTATTATATACTGAAAATTGCCATAGATTTGATGAAGCACTTCTGGTGATGATGATGGACTTACTCGATGTATGAACAAGTATGATATGTCTGTTTCTCTATCGATTCTCCTTCTGCAACATAAAACGAATTTGATGGGTACTTTGAGATCAAATTAAAAATATAATCATAAAAGGGTAGATGGAAAAGACACCTAAGTGTTGGTAAATATGCAGCAGAAGAATGATAAGATAACTATAGTACAATAAAATGACTGTCATAAAAAAACGAAACAAACAAATTCAAAACCCAGAGCAATAATCGAACATAATAAGTATAAATTATACGTAGATGTAAGTAACCAATTAAAAAGCTATACACATCTCTGTGGAAGAGTTTAAAATGATAGAGAAAAATTAGTATTATATAAAATATCCATAACGAGCTTCAGAAAAACATAACTGAAAGACTCATCAAAGACCAGATCATACTTCTACAAATTATTGTTAAGCAATATTTTTTGCAAGATCTTGACCGATCTCTCGAAGTATAAAATTAAGTTTTTGCTTGTAATTCAAATACTCACAATTAAACACCATTAAAAACTGTAGCTTTGACTTTAATTGAATTTTTCTACGTGAGACCATGGTGGTGTCAGACCAATACAGATTCACACGGTCAGAATTTTTACTTTAATGTGGTGACACTTTAATCTTATTACTTAAATCATGGAAGTCAACGTGTTAAAAGATTACTAAGTAAATATAACACATTTTATGCAAATAAATTGCCCAATATACTGGTTTTAATATTTCAGGAGTTTCACTAATCAAATATTCTATGTTCATTATTTGATGCACTATACCCTAATGAAGCATGGCTAGTGGTGTACCCTTACGGCGCTAATGCGCAGCAATTGTTCTGTTCAATTAAAAACTACTTCCAAACCGTGAAACTCAATTCGTTTCGACGCATGTCTGTTGACAATGCGTGTGAAACTAGGATCTAATCAGTTGCCAGGAGTCAAACCGGGAACACAGCATATGTCGGTTGCAAAAAAATAAAAATTGTTCCTCTAACTTCTCAAATTCCTATAAGATTTTATTAGAAAATTCTGTGGGTATTTAGAATGAATTATTGTTTGAATTAATGATTGGAACATTTAGTTTTGGAGTAGTATAGTAGATAGTAGTATTAGTTTAGTAGATTTTCATCTAAATAAATCAAGTTTGACGACTTGCAAGTAATTTCTGATTGTCACACGCCTCTTGCTTAAGACTTTTCAACAACTGTTGTTTTAAGTTTCAATTTATGTTATTACACAAATGACTAAAGATGGGTGCGCGTGTATCGCGAAATTAGGATGATTCAATAGCGTATTTTACGTTTTATATTTCGACTTGTCATTTTTTAAATAAAATATGGGTAATTTAAAGTAAAGAATATTAGTTCTTGCTTTTAAAATATCTGATGGACTCCAAAACTCAAATACTTTAGAAGAATGGAAGGATCTTTTATATCTACTCACTGTAGCTTTTTAAAATAATGTATAAAAATACTTCTCTTTTTATTTAATTTTTTTTCCAAGATTATATCTATTCGTCCCGATAAAAAAAAATGACGAAGTTAATAAAGCATCCAAAAACTAAAAAGTGCACGAATCGATCGTGATAATCCATTTTTTGTTTCATTTAGATATTATTAAAACCTTTGATAATCTTTTTATGTTAAGTCATATCAAATATTATATAAAGCAATCAAAGAAGAAGATGGGGAAGTGCAACAATTATTTTAAACACTAATAAAAAAATTATTTGATAAATTAGGTTTAATTAGATCATTTTATTTTATCTGAGCCGTTAGTTACAAATTTAGACATTCTAGATAGAGAATTGTTAGAAAATGTAGTTTGTTGTAATTGTAGAGACTGTAAATAATCTGAAGGTTCAAGAACAGTGTGAATGAAATCTTATTTTGGTAGGAGTTCAAATTTTATTTATTAATATTAATAGTATTAGAAATTGCCCAATAAAAAACATTTTTAAATATTGCTTATAGATCCCTTTTAAACTTAGCCTTATTCCTCCAAAAAAAAAACCAAAGAAAAAAACAAACATCAAAAACACAGGTACAAAAAAATCAGATAAACCGTTTGAAAAAAGTACTGGTACTTTGTAAATTGTATGCAAGGTGTGCCGTATAAACCAACTAATCGAATAAAACTGGAAAAGAGAAACGGTGCTCTCGACCTGGAATTTCTTAAATAAATTTTCAAAATTTCTTCACCAGGCCGATTTGTGCAACTCAAATATAAGGTGCGCTCAAAATCATCAACTAAAAAAGCTGGTTTTGGAGACGTTTTATCGTTTTGCGATAAAACGTCCCCAAGTGAAAAGTATGTCCACTCAGTACCTAACAGTTTTCCGGACATTTGTTTTAAATTTCTTTTAAAAAAGGCCCCCTACAGATTTTTTTTTGTTCTTTGGGACTCACATTCACTCACCGACTCACTCGAATTTTGGACTCAAAGATACGGGGGTATTATTGAAATACTCTCATATAGAATTTATTATGTACAAAGTCGCTTATTTCAATAACGAATTAACATGAGACGCCCCCTGTATGAGATAAGGTTGTCAAGGATGTTATATTCACAATATTTTTAGGCTAAAAAAGATTATTAGTTAGTTTGGGTAATAAGACATATACTGATTAGCATAAGGGGTGAAATTCTAAAAGATTTCAATAAATGTTGCCATATAAGAGCAATTACTCTTACTATTAGTCGATCAATTTCGGTTACTTAAATTAAAGTTAAAACTTATAAAATTGCTCAAATATTACAACAAATTTTAAACACACGCCTCAAGTTCTCGAGAAATACTTACGTCCAACGGTTTTCTCAATACTATCCAGCCACTTTCTGGCTGAATTTCAAAATAATCCAAATCAGCTGGATTAGATCCTGCATTTAATGTGTAAACGATAGCCCCATTATTATCTGCATCCTCATCAGACGCCGATACACGCAGAATGTTTGTTCCTATACTGGCGTCTTGTTTAACATTTTCCACATATTTCTTGTAAATAGATTATGTTAGTAAATTGGCAATATTTCAAAAATGTCTTGCTTACCTGTCTGTCAAACAAAGGTGGATTATCATTAACATCAGTGATCTCAACAGTAAAGGAACACACGCCCTCCAGACTTGGCTCCCCTTGATCGGTTGCTTTGACTGTTACTGAGACAAATTTTCCATCATCACCTTCACGATCAAACACCTTATTAGTGGACACTTCTCCAGTTTCTTCATCTACAGTGAATTTGGTGCCTTTTTGGTTGGGCTGCTGCACTATGGAGTATTTAACTTGACCGTTTACTCCTTTATCCTCGTCGGTTGCATGAACCTTTGACAAAAAATGGTAAAATCCTTAACCTATTTACCTAGGATCTCTTACCTTGATCACAGGTGATCCGTTGGGTGCACCCTCTTCAACTTTCGGATAATAAGTACCACAGTCCTTAAAAATGGGTTTATTATCATTAACGTCTGTGATAAAAACTACAACAACAGCAGTGCTGGTATGAATGGTGATATCTCCATTGATGCAACAGGCTCCGTCATCCATGGCAGTCACATTCAGTTCATATTTATCTCTGTCTAATGATATCGGCTTAGAGTGTAGACGTATTACTCCAGTGATTTCTTCGATTACAAATTGACCAGAACTTGTACCACCACCTGTAATAGTCATTGACTTAACTTATGAGGTTGAACTAAGTATGTAATACTTACCAACAAACCCAAATCGTACATTATCGCCATCTTTGTCAGAAGCAACCACAGTAGTAACCAAGGTGTTCGGTCCAGCATTCTCGTCTACATTGGGCGTGTAGACTTGTTGAGAGAACTTTGGCTCCTCATCATTTTTATTTTTAGTGTAGACTCTCACGGTGGCGGTACCGGTTTTGGGTGGTTCTCCTTTATCTTTGGCCGTGACGACGAATTCATAATAAGCGTTATTGTTATCTGCATCAAGCTGCTTGTTGTTGCTAATTATGCCGCTTGGATCAACACTGAAGTGATCGTCTGATACGAGGTATTCGATTTCGGCATTGGTGCCAGAGTCGGAGTCCATGGCTTTTACTTTTAAGATAGATGTACCTTAAGAAAAGATAAGTAAAATTTTAAAATGGGTATTAAAAATTAAGTAGCATTTAAAAACATAATTCGAGATTAGAATGACATTGTTGATCAGGCTTTTTTTTCAGGTTTCTCAGAACTGTTAAATAGCCTATTTATACACTAAAGTAAAACTTGTAGATATCTGTTAATTACTTCAAAGACTTATAGGTTTGGGTTGGGTTGATTTGTTTTGACTTGACTTGGGTATGAATACATAATTAATTATAATGAGTTGTATTGGATTGGTTTAATGTAGGAGTTTTACACCAAAAAGGTTACCGTTTTACTCTGCAAAGGCATACATGCAGTATTTAAAATAGATATGTAGCATCAAGCCTATAAAAATACAATGAAACAAGAAAACAACTGGTAAAAAACAAATAAGCAATAAGAAGACTATAGTACATGGATTACTAAGCACCGAAACTAAGTTAAAAAAAAATCTTCAAAATGTGATTCAAAATAACAGTAAAGTGCATTTTTCTGCAAATAACATTAAAGCAAACAAGGCAAGTAGTCGACGAAGTGTCAAAAATGGAGCGAGAACACGTTAATAAGAATATAAGACTAGGCAAAGTTCCTGGGCTATGGAAGAGATTCCATTGTCTGATGTACATTTTATAATCTAATGTAGCTTTCGTAGTCTATTTACAACCTGTCTGAAGACCATTTGTGCTGATGTTTTCTCCGCAACTAAGAAACTAATAGTTATATTGACAAAGTAAATAGGCCGAGAGAAAATATCACCACCGATATGTTCTAAGAAAGATTCCAGAATCGACCATTACTACAAGGATTCAAATAAAACTTGAAAATGCAGGTCAACTAAATAGTCAGAATTGATCTATAGTGAATGCCATTAAACAAGTAATATACAAAATTCCTATATCAACTTGATGTAATTCACACAGATTTTGCTGAGGCCTTTGATAGTTCTGACTATGAAATTCTTTCTAAAAAACTTTATCAAATGGGCTTTCATAAATATCTAGTACATTTTTTGATTTCCTACCTATTAGGTAGATCACAATTTAAGGAGTACAATGGGTTTAGATCATCTACCTACATTATTTCAAGTGGAGCACCTTAGAGGAGCAATCCTGCTTCATTTTGGTTTCTGATGTTTATCAATAATATTTCCACGAGTATTTGGTAGTAAAAGTCTGTTTAACAATAACTTTTGTCTTGTTAAAAATAGTCATGACTGTAGGAAGATGCAAACCGATCTTGATGGGGTTTATAAATAGTGTGAAGTTAACAGATTCTCGCTTAACCTTTAGAAATATAAAAAAAATTTTAATTTCTTTGCTCAAAAATGAGATTGACTTTAATTACGTAATAAATTATGCCACACTTGACTCTGTGCATGACCTCGGGTCTGTGTTAATGAAAAGTTTACCTTCAATGCTCATATAGATACCACCATAAGACCTTCTTTTAAAGACCCCAAGCTTCACTATAAGATTACCAGAATTATTCTCTAATACTTCAAGCAGAACAATTTTGTTAAACTCACAAAATAAATTACGTCTACTGTATGTATCTTCAGTATGGTTTCCTAATTACGCAATGCATATTATTAAGTTCGTATTAGTTAATTAAAAATTCTACAAATATGTTAGTTTCAGGACATGAAAAGACCCTGAAAGATAATTTGGTTAGAAGTGATTGAGTTTAAAATTTAATACACTGTCTCTTCATCAATCTGCTGCTTATGGGAGTTTATTGTTGCATATTTTTAATTAAAATATGCAACAATCAAATTGATGCTTCAGATCTTTTATCAGTTTTGAATTTTGCTGTTCCCTGCATCCATACAAGGATATGGTTAAAGCTTTGAATCTTAAATTTTTCGGGTATACCCCCCGAATATTTTGACAAAAAATTGACTTTTCTCGAGATCGAACTAACTATACCAGCGGCTTGCTCCCATCACCTAAATCACGAAAACGCCGAGTTATAACGGGATTCAAGCAGAACTAAAGCAATAAGAGCACTTTGAAAATTCGCAAAAAAGTCATTTTTCGACCTCGTTTTTGAGACCAAAAATGGGCCTAAAAAATGCGAGATCTCGGTTAGTAAGACCGCTATACGCTTGCGGATGCCCTCGTTGAATTCCAAAGAACGAAATTAAGTCAAAACTGTAGGAATTTTCCCGATAGTGCCCGTAGGAGCGATATCGACCTCCAAAGTCTGGGATTTTTCATTTTTCGGGTATCAAAAACTATACCAGCGACTTGCTCCCATCAACTACATCACGAAAACACGTGGTTATACCGAGATACGAGCAGAACTAAGGGAATGGAAGAACTTCCAAAATTCGAAAAAAGTCAACAGTTGACCTCGTTTTTAAGTCCAAAAATTGTCCCTAAAATGCGAGATCTCGACTTATATGATAGCTGCGACCTTACTAGTCTCGTTGGATTTAGAAGGATGAAACTAAGTTAAAACCATTGCAATCTTCCCGATAGTGCCCAACGAAGCCGAGATCTCGACCTCTAAAGTTTGGAACTCATTTTTCAGGCATAACCCCCCGTATTGAATTTTTTCACAAGTAATTAATTTTTTTCCAAATCGATCTAACTATACCAGCGGCTTGCTCCCATCACCTAAAGGTTGTTTTTTTTTAGAGGCGGAGAACTTTCATTTGGCAACACTGTTTTTTATGACAGCCGACCTGACAGTTCTGGGTTATTTTTAGATTAGTTTGGTTTGGCAATTCATGATGAACAGACTCACGCCGGAGCAACGTTTCCAAATTGTTCAAATTTATTTTGAAAGACATGGTTCTATTCGAGAAACACATCGGGCATTACGTGAGTTTTATGGTGCTCATAATCGTCCTTCAGAGAGATTAATTCGAGAAACTGTTGATCGTTTTCGCAATACTTTTACTCTAGTCGACAATACGCATCCCGTAAGACGCCGTACAGTGTGCACGCAACAAGCGATAGCTGTTGTGCAGCATAGTGTTGATAATGATCCAAATGTGTCAATTCGTCGTCGTTCTCAACAAGTGAACTTATGTCCATCCACTTTATGGAAAATTTTGGACAAAGATCTCGGATACCAGCACTATACCGGCGGCTTGCTCCCATCACCTACATCACGAAAACACCGGGTTATAACGGGATTCTAATGTTTAATGGACGTACATAATGAATACGAACGATTTAGGAATTTTACGTCTTTTATTGAATGTCGTATGTAAAAGCTATCAGTGTTACTGATCAATCATTATGGCATTTAATATCTATCTTGTTAAAAAAAAATGTCAATGTAGTAAATTGGGTTTATTTTGGAAACACGACTATTTACGTATATGAAGCCATATTACAAACATACTAACATTAAGCAGAGAATCAAAAAAAGTTATAAGATATAGGGTGTTTCATTTAAAAAATTCATCACAAAGTTCCTGCTTCTATTATACCTAGCAAGTTTTCAGAAAAGTTTCATGTCCTGTTTCCAATAAACGTCTTACGTCGGTCATCTGTCACCTAGTATATGACATAAAAATCAGACGTATGATGGATGCTAGTTAGGAAATGATGGTTGTTGTAAACTTTCCAATACCTTTTAGAGATACTCAACCAGTCTAATTTTTTATAGGCTCTCAAGCTTTTCCATGTTTATTGAGAAAGAAACTTTACCAAAAACGCCTTGTAAAATTAAGGTTTCTATTTCCTGGCTGTTATTATATTTCATTTCCCGTTATATTTCAGTTTTTAAAGAAGCATAAAGAAATATTAGCATCTTAGCATAAAGATGTAAAAATGTATTGAAATTAAATTCATGTATAGTTAATTTAAACATAACTAAGGCAGCATAAAGAAATCTTGACAAAAAAAAATATTTATAACCAATCATGTTATTAAAAAAAAAATTACCTGGAGGAATATCTTCATCCACATTATGCGCTTGATAGTCAGGCAGTTCAAACTTGGGTGCGTTATCGTTCACGTCCGTAACCCTTATAGTTAACTGTAAAATGAAACGAGTTAAAAACTCTTATTTTATGTAAAGAAAATACATTACCTCAACTGATGTGGAAAACCCTCCAGAATCCTCCGTAGCAGTTACCACCAAAGAATAAACATGCGGTTGTCTCAAATCTTCAAAATCCAATTCTTTCGCCAGTTTTACTATTCCAGATGTGGGGCCGATGTTGAAGGTGCCCGCACCTTGTCCTTGAGCTTTCAGGGTGTATCGGATTTCACGGTCCGCAAAAGATTTCGCCTTAACCGATATTATGCTAAAAAATAAATAATATTCCTAAATGAAAAGCAAAGTGTTCCTGACTCCCGCACCACCAGGTGTGCTGATGACATTTTAATTACCCGTTGCTCTGGATTAAACCCTTTTTGGCTTGCTGGCATTTTAATTTTCGTTTTAGATTAAACCCTGGACTGTTGAAATCCCCTTTTAAAGGGCAGTTCGGTTAAAGATTTCAAATGAAATTTAAGTAACTGAGATAATATAAATAATTTTATATTGTACAAGTCGAGTTTTAGCATTTAATATAAACTGAAAAAAGGGAGTAATATATAACATTTTATAGCTATAAAGATGAAAATTTTCACTTTAAGGCTGATATCATATTCCATCTAAGAAAAAATGTAAAAATTACAATGAATAGACATTTCCATATAAAGTCTAATAGTAGAGTCAAATAAAAATATAGTTAATTTTGCCAAAGATATGACCGAACTTATCTATCTCACAATTTTGTTCCTTTTAATGCTGGAAAACTTTATAACTTATAACTTAGTAGTTATAACTAATTATTTTTATATAACTCTTTTGAAAGTAATTACTTGCTTTATTTCCAAATTTAATTATTTAATAGGAATAAAACAAACCGCAGAATATAATAAAGTATATTCGTCACAAAGGTTGTTTTAGAACTAAATTATTTAAAAAGTGTAAGTATTGGAATTTTCAAATCTAATCTAAATACAAATCAGAAACTAAAACAATGGACAGATTATATCAATGAGCTGTTTAAAGACAATAAAACAGGATAAATAATAGATTTCTTGAAAACAGAATTTAAAACGATCCCAATAAACCGCAAAACTGGAAAATCTGTAAGCTCAGATCAGATGTCAGTTGAAACATTAAAATGCATGAACAACGACACCTTGGATATACTACTGGATTTATTTAACGAAGTATCTCGGAATAATGATTATTCTCCACGCTATCCCAAAAACCTTAAACGCTGTTGTAAATCCAAAACAATTTCTTTAATAAGTTACGCTCTCAAGGTATTTTTTAAAGTTATATATGGACATATTAATAAAAAAACTAGAAGGGGCAATAGATAACAATTAATTTGGGTCAGAAAGGGACTAGATACTAGTAAGGCTTTGTTTGCTCGGAACGTGTTAGCGCAGAGGTGTCTACGACATGAGTAGATATGCATGTCTGTTACAATGACTTTAAAAAAGCCTTCAATAATAAAAGATACGAAAAACTAGTCAAATTTCTTGGAACAGAAAGCATAGACGATAGAGACCTAAAAATAAAAATAAATTTTTACTGAAATCAACATGCACAAATGATAGTGGACAATGAACCAATCCCAGAAATAGAAATAAGGAGAGGAGTGAAACAGAGATGTCATCTCAATATATATAGTGAATCAATTTTTAAACTACTACTAGGCCCTAGTTTCGAATAATAATAAATGGAGAAGTAATAAACAATACATAGTGATTATGGCAAGCTCCGTGGAAGACCTTAAAAGACTATTTAATATAACCAGTTTATTTATTAGAAACAGCAAAACATGCGTTTATAAAGCTTATAATTCCTCTATGCCAGAGACCTCAGAATAGATCTAAGAGTAAAAACATTAAGGTGCTATGTTTGTTCAATACAGGGTTTCTATCTATAACCTGACACATTTTAACTGCTTATAAGCCAAGAACGGAAAATGACAACAATGTGCGGCTTTCACAGAACTTTGATAAATATTTTTAAAGTTTTTTTTTGACAGTGTTGCCAAGTTTCAAAATTTACCTGAAATAGGAGGAAATAAATTGATGATTTTCAAAGGTCGATTTCTCAAAAATTTTAAATGTAACACCCTGTACTTTTTAATTTCACATGAATGCCTGTTAAATCCCCTTTCCTAAAATGTATAAATTGTCTTAAATTCAATTTTTTTTTACAGAGCCAATTTTAGTAAATGACACCTTTTTGAAAACTTTCCTACAACTATTAAATAACGTTCTCGGTATCAAGTGACAACAATAACAATTGTAGCTTGTCAAGGAGACTGTGAGTTGCACAATTTGTTTTGTGGGCTTCAACTACTGTCAAATCTTTTTAACGTCATTCGTTTGGCAGTCTCAATAAATGTATTTTTGCATTTTTTAAAGATTTTGAAAGGTTTAAGTATGTTTACCGCCCGGAAAAAGGCACGCTGCGTGTTATTATTTAGTGAATGCAAATCAGTTACGCAGACGAGAAGAAGATTTAGGCTCATTTTTGAATGGGCTCCACCTTCACGCAATTCTATATTTCATTGGATACGCCAATTTTAAACAGTTAAAAGAAAAGTTAGAACAAACCTAAATGCACAAGATAATTTGTTGGATGATAAAAGAAGTGTTATCCTTAAACAATAACCAAATATCTATTAGGAAGATAGCTCAAACGACAAATATGTCAAAAAGTAAAGTACATAAAATTCAAAAATAATTAAGTTTAAACCCTACAAAATTCTAACTTTCCAAAAAAAAGAAAATCGCGCCCTTGAAAAAAGATATTTAATGTGCGAAACACTACTAGATCTTTTTAGAAATGAGCCGGATACCAATTTAATAATGTCTAATGAGGCAACGTTTCACATCAGTGGTCGAGTAAATAAGCATAACTGCCAAATTTGGGGAGATGAAAATCCTTGAGTGTATAACGAATTTGAAAGAGATTCTCCTAAGCTAAACGTTTGGTGTGCAATATCCAAATCTAAAATTTATGTGCTATTTTTTTTTCAAGAAGCAACAGTGAATGGAAACAATTACACCGATATGTTGGAAACATTTTTTTTATCCTCAACTTCAGCAGGATGGAATTTTGGACACGGTCTACTTCCAGCAAGACGGTGCACCACCACACTTCTCCAGGGTCGCAGGATTCCTTAGATATTACCTTTTGGAAACAGATGGATAGGGCGAGCAAGTCCAATCGAGTGGGCACCTTATTCTCCCGATCTAACCATTCCAGATTTTTGTATATGGGGATACGTAAAAGACCGTTGCTACAATCCAATCCCAAGAAATTTGGATGAACTGCGCAACAACATAGTAAACGTTTTTAACCAAATTACACTGCGATGCCATAAAACGCCTTCGGCAACTTATTTCTCCGTCTAAATTTGTGTTCCGAGCAAAATGGGGGTCATATTCTGCAGCTAATTTATTAGTTATAAATTAAAATTAATTTCTTCAATTGTTTGTTGTTAAAATTGGTGTAAATAGTTGTAATTTAATACATAGAATAAATACTTTTTATAGACATGGCAATAGCCCAAATTATTTAATTATGATCATGCTAAAGCGATACATAGGCAATTACCAGAAAATGTTCATCAATCACCAAGTTCTGTGAAAACCGCACATTGTTGTCATTTTTCGTTCTCGACTCATAAGCAGTTAAAATGTGTCAGTTTATAAATGGACACCCTGTATTATATTATGGACTAAAAAGCTGGAAACTCAAACAAATTGCAATCGTTCAAAATGTGGTCTTATAAAAAGGTACTAAGGATATCATGGACAGAAAGAACATAGATAAACATGGAAATACTTCGAGAAATGGGTAAAGAATATAAAGAAATTAACATCATAAAACTAGGAGAGTTACAATATCTGGGACATATAATGAGAAGACAACGATATGAGATACTTACACTAATTACGCAAGGAAAGATAAAAAAAAGGAGAAGCACTGAATTTTCACGGTTGAAAAGTTTAAGCGTTAATTGAATAATAGTTATTCAATCAACAAATCAACGAACAAACCTATTATTTAATCAACGGTTTAAAGGATTGGTTTAACTGTAATTCAATAGAACTTATCAGAGTGGTGGCAAATAAAGTAAAAATAGCAATAATGATACCCAACCTCCGATAGGAGTTGGCACCAAGAAGATTGGCAATTGGCAAGAAGAAGAAGAAAAATAATGTCTTATCTAAAACTATTTACTCAATGGCAATTGCAATATCTTTTAAAGAAAAAAATAGAATGTGCTAATACACATCGATTTAAATAAAAAATGTCAGACTTATTAGCATTTTTGAACAGAAAACCAACAAGTGTTAATAGAATCGTAAATTATAACTCTCACTATGATACCGAACATCAAATTAGTACAATTTTAAAAGATCCAATACTGTATTGTTAAAAATACCAACATAGTATTCTTCTAGTAAGGTATACTAGGTCAGACTAACCAATACTTGAAAGTTCAATTGAGGCAAGATATCAACGATTATCAAGCAAAAAATTACTCAGAACTTAACAATACTCCCTTAGCCATTCATCACTTTGATTTTAACCATAATTTTAAGTTAAATTACGTTGAAATAAAAGACGACGAAGTCATTTGTTATAAAATAAATATTTCTTATTAAAATTGCAGAGAAAATTGCAATTAATAATAGTATAACGTTCAATATATCTATGGCCTATAATAAACTTATCAATTAATTTAAAAAGTAATAACAAATTAAATGAAACTCGTTTTCTAGTTTGATACACACTGTACCTACATTATATCCCAAGTATTATTTTTGGAATAAAATATTTTTGTTATTCGTATATTTCCCTTTTTATTATTATTAATTAATTTGATACAAAGAAACAAGAAAATCAAAAATATTATTTTTATACACATCTACAAAACTGAACATCAAGGTCCACAATAGTTGTCCGCAAAAATGTCACAATATAGAGAATAAAGAGTTCTTTCAAATGAGGTATCATTCAACCCCTATTGCCATTTAAGATTTTTGAGAGGGAAGTTCTGAGGGGTAGGGGGTTGAAAGTTTAAATATTGTTTTCCCTTGATAATAAAATTGACGTGTCCTAGGGATTTTATAAAAACATAACTTGTTTAGAGATAATAGGGGTGGAAAGTTTTCAGTTGACACCCTGTATAGTTTTACATTCATTGATTTCGATCCTTCCACAAGTCAACCTTGGATTATTAAATACACCTTTACGAAAAATTTTACTTCAGTATGTACTTTTTACCAAAATAACAGTATTATCTGCATAACAGATATACTGATAAAAAACTAGTTAGGCCTAAAACAATATCCTGTGCTATCCAAGTTTCAGCATTTAATGTTTTACTATAAACATAATTTTTTTATGCTCTATGCAATATTTGGATTAAATAGGATTTAAATATTTTATAAACTGATTCCAATATTTCATAGTTTTCTCGTTAAAATTTTACGAGCTAATGTATCAATGGCATGGGTGACCTCAATACATATACCCAGTTCTCTAAATTTAATATTAGAACTCTCTAGATATGATCTGTAACGTGTATTATCGCATCTTTTGTACTCCTGAGAGAAACCTTGAGATGCAACCAGTAACAGCAATTAGTGTATTATACAGTGTTCTTTAGTCGTGATGAATTGTTTTTTAATAAGTTTGTTAAACATATAAGTTTATTAAGCATTATTGGATTAAGAAATTTTGAATTAAAAAAAATGGTACCGAGACGAAGAAGTCAAACGCAAACTGATTATGGTATATAACATAAAAATTAAACACAATAATTTAAATATGGAAAGACTCTGCAATATCTCAACGCAACAAACTAAAATGTTTAATCTCCTAAACTAAAAATCACAATTGCTATATTGCTCGCTATTGACCATAATAAACAAATTGTTCCTACGGTATTCTGAAATCATTACAAAAAAAATGAATGGGCTAGAAAAACTTATTGTGAAGGAGAAAATTAATCGTAAACAAACAAGAGGAAGTTTTTCAATATGCTGGGTGGATTAAATCAAAAAAATCATTGGTCACGGTCTGCGGGCAGCTTCTCTTGCAGCTCAAGATAGAGAAGAATGAAGAACTACGATCCGAGCAATTGATACCTGATGTCAGCATACTCTCTCGAGAGTAAAATGACAAGAGAGAGAAAGGGAGATCTCAATGAACTCATAAAAATACTCAATTATAGTACTTACTTTTTATACAGGTTCTAAAATATGATATCGGCCTTTCGGATCTTTAATAGTAAACCATCATCCAGAGCGGATAAAAAACTTTTTTTTTTTAAACTTTGACACCTTGTATCTTGAAGACTAGTTGTTTATATATATATTTTATTAATAATTTTTACACCAAAATACTTACTCAGAATCTTTCTTTTGGTTTTCCGGAATTTCCGCCTCGTAACTCTGCATATAAAACTGCGGAGCCCTTTTACCACCAACGATAGAAAGACGTTCCTCCGGAGTGCTTTGGAATCTTCTATCATCTAACCTGCCATTTTGATCTTCAGCTTTAACATACAAAACGTATTCCATATCTAATTGAAAAAGATCGGTGCCCCTGGTACGAACTACACCGGACCTAAAAAAAGGGTAAAAAATTATCGCCCTAGAATTTAATTCCGAAGTTTTGACCATAAACCAAACAACAAACTAAATGGGGTGCGAAAGACTATTATTATCTTAATCTCGTGGCTGCCATAATGGTCCATTTGGATGCCTGAGGGTGCCGAAAATGAGCTCTTTTCGATTGTAATCTTGGACCGATTTACATTTTAAACTGCTTTAAAATTATATGATTTTTGATGGTTATAATGGGTTTTGGGACGATTAGATCAAGTGTAGCTTCGCGGAAGTGAAGGTTTTTAAATTAATAGACACCTTACAGTTCAATTTAGATATTTTTTAAGGAAACATTAAATCCAGAGAGCTATTAAGGCAATTTTATTATTATGCAAAAGTATGTTAATATTTTGGCCGTGATTGATTGAATTTCAATGTTTGAAACTTCAGTAAGCTTTAAAGCTGCCTTATATGACCCTTTTCAGTATTGCCTTCCATTAAAGACTTTTAAGGTATCGCCTTAGGAATCTTACATTCAATACTATACCTAATAAGAAGATTTATGACAATAAATAATTCTTACTTATTTTAAAAACTTAAATCTTCCTCAGGGAGAAAGAAGAAAAAGGTTTTAAATTCGCTATCCTGTATCCTATTACTTCTTCTTTATAATATTGGTTGCAATATTCTCTATGTAAAGAGAAAAGACACAGCGCTTAAGTTTGAATAACAAATATGAGAAGCTACATTTATCTAAGAGCAGCTTCAAAGTAGAACTCTATTCATATAAGTATGGTAAGTGGGTAATTCAAACTTAAAATAAATCAGCTGTGTCTAAATATGTCTCAATTTAACTAATTTCACCAAGTCTTGTCAGATATGAGTTGAAGGAGGAAGTTACCTTTTAGGGAGATATTTTTTTTCATTTCATCTGCAAATACAGAAACTTCCAATATCCACTTTCAATTCCAATATTCAAATACAAAACATTAATTAACATCAATTATACCTAATCACAAAACTTTGTTTTAATCTAGCTTTAATAGCATCTTAGCTTCAATGCTTCAGAAAGGTTCATCATATTTTTTTATTTCAAAAAGATTTGACAGCTCGTCCACTAAGTTCATAATCTTACATAATTTAAAGTTTATTGCAATTATCTTGCAAACTTACCTTTCATCTACCTCAAACCGTCCTCCAGTTCGATCTCTTACAATAAAATAATGGATATTGTGATCGGTATCTGGATCTCTCGCCTGCAGAGTGAAGATGGGAGTATTGGGGGGAGCGTTCAGTTGCACCACAGCTTGCATCGGCAGGGGTCGGTTGATAAAATATGGAGGTTCATCATTCACGTCGCGTACGTGAATTATCACACGTTGATTGTCAGTATCTGAGAAAAATTATCGTTTTATTGATATAAAATACCCCCAGAGCGAAACAGAATAGCAGCAAATAAACATTTAGTATAATTTGTTGAATATTTTAATTTTTGCTTAGCTTACGACATTATTTACTTTAAAAAAACTATTTAAATAAAAAATAAAAAAATGATGTTTTGTAATATTAAACAGTGCATTCACGATGGAAAGAATTAATTCATTTAAAATTCAGGTGTTTTTTTTATTTATCAGTTACGTCGATTAGCAATGTCACCTGCGCGTTTTGTGTAATAAATATTTTCTATACATTAAGTACAAATTACGGCGTCAATATTAATTTTTTTAATAGAATACCCTCTATATCATGACATTTGCTTAAAGTCAGCAGTTTGTTAAATTTGGCATAATAAGACTAATGAAACATGCAACATAAAAAATAAAAATTTATACAATATTTATTACGATTGATGTTCAATTTATTGTCCATTTACTGTAATGCATTTTAAAGTCAATAAATAACTTCCAATTGCAGATTTCCAATTACTTGCAGATCCTAATCTCTTGTTGAATTCTTTGCTTTAAATCATCAACATTATTTTGGTCAAATTATAAACTTCAAATAGCCCAATAAAAAATCTAAAGGATTTATATCCGGTGACCTTGGTGGCCACTAAATCGGTCCTATTCGTCCAATCAAAGAAATTGTGGAACGGCGAAGGCAAAGTGAGGAGTTTCAGCCTTTTGTAGATCAGGGAATAAAATAACTAATTCAGAGTATTTTTACAAACTGTACAAAGTTCATGTAGCGCTCTTGCTCTACAAAACCAATTATCATTACTATTTTAATTCGGTTTTTCTCAGATAACTACGTTTTATTAAAGAATGATGCGTGAATTGATAACTAATATGACAATTATATATAAAAATGAATGACAAACCGTTATCAAGTAGCTTCTTAAATTGACAACTGTTCGAAAATAATAAGGTCTACTTAGTTTCTAAGAAATCATATAAAAATTGAATGCCATAGTTTCTACTTAAGAAACCCGGCCCACAAATTTTTTATTTCAAAAAACGCGCAAATGCAGTACTAATCGATGTGCCTAAAAAATAAAAGAAGAAAAAAATACCTGAATTTTAAATGAATTTGTTCCTTTCATCGTGTAGGCACTGTATACGATTTTTATAATTAATATGAGAAATAAAAATCACAAAATTTGTATTGATAAACATACATAATTATATTAGATATTTACAGTAATTGGCACTTTTTATATGCTTATTGGCACTGTTTATGTAAATTTTCTTTATAAAAGGGTTTATATAGGAAAAAAAAATTAACTTAAAAATCTTAAGCAGTTTTTTTATTGCTCTTATTGAAGTTCTCCTCCCAAACAACATATTCATTTTCATCTCACTGTTGTACGAAGTTATCATCTTCTTCTTGCACAAGGTCATCACAGATAAAGTGAGATTCAGGTGCTTAATCATCTTCGGACTTGGGTCTATGTCTTTTATTTATTTTACAGGATTTTTTGTTCAATTCTCTTTCTTTTATTTCTTCTCTTTTTTCTATTCTCTTTAATATTTTCAATAAAGTCAGTATCGTTTAAAATAGTGGAAATAATTTGTATCTTGCTTTTGTTGAGTGTTGTGCGTTTTGCGAGTAAAGGCACCGAGGAAATCTATCTAGCATCTTCAATGCCGTCAATTTAGGAAAACTTAGCTGCGATTGAAAAGTTTCTTTTTCAGTTGATTGTGTTGACTATTGGGCGTATCTCCTACAATTGGCATGATTTTAAAAAATACTTCACAGAAGATTGTGTATTCATTCACAGCTTCAATTTCAGAAACGCTGACGTCACGTGTTTTTTCTGACCAACAGACAATATCTGGAATAAGGGTTTGACAGCTCTGGAAGGGAATAAAGTCACATATAATAAATACTTTTACACCATTATTAACTGAGGCAGATTTCGACAAAGCTGTGTTTAGTAAGATTTTAAACTGAAGTCGATTGATATTTTTGACTAACTGATACATTCTCAAAAGATGGTATACTTAAGTGATTTAAAAAATCGAACCGTCTAAAGACTGCAACCAGTGAAAAGTATGTGATGGTAGACTCATTAAAATGATGTATTTTTCTTCAGCAAATTCAAAAGTCTCCAAGAAACTTCTGTAAAAGGAGAAATACTACTATCCCAGTACGCTTTCTTGGCAAAATGTCTGTTTTTAGCCAGTCCAAGAAGAGCTTCATATTTACGTAAGCTGATTTTTAAGACATTCGAACTTCTGATCCTGGTGGCATGCCGGCAGTGAATTTTTTTATTATTTTTTCCGTTATCACAAGAAGGAGGTAAAATGTTCCCTCCCCTCACTCACACAAGTTAAAATCGATATAGTTTCTCCTTTTTCTCTAAAAGAAACATTTTTTACACTATTAACGACGCCTTTATTGTTAATACTTCAGTAGGCTTGTTGTCCAATTGTGACCCAGTTTCGTCTATGTTAAATATGTTTGGAGGTTTGTTTATAAAATTATTTTCCTCCAAAACCATTCGATGAAGGTTGAAGTAAGCATTTACAATATTTTTGTTTATACTCCGTGATTGAGCAATGGATATACCTTCTAATTTGCTTTGTTTTTTTCCCAACATTGAAAACGGCTTCTTATGGCTTCTTTAGTAAAATTTTGTCATTTTAGATGACGTTTAAGCGTAGTTTGTGAGATATTTAAATATTTGGTAGCAGCATTGACTGTGATTTGCTTATATTCTACTGCTTGAATACTTAAGGACTACTGAAATTCGGGTGATGGAGATGGACCAATGGTTTCAGGTAAGGTGGCTGTTTCTTAATACAACAGAAGCACATTTCATTATCTTTTCACGCAGAAACACTTCTTAAGAATTGGATAGTCCACCCTATTTTTGTAGCAATATTCTTAATACTGGACTCATATGGGATCCACATACTGCTTCTTTGAATCAATTTATCTCCTTTGAACTTCTATCATCTGAAATTGCTTAGTGGCATATTACAGAAGCACGAGATATGTTTAGACTGCAAAGAAAGCAATTGGCCTTGTTGCAGATCTGCTTTAAAGAGCAAACTCAGATGTAGAATAAATGTATAAAAATTTATATACATATATCAAGGAAAATCTGGATGCATGCTGAAATGCTTTTGAGCAGGCTAATTATATGTCCATTAATTTCGTTGAGTGTAAAACTGTTAGCGTTTCCATGAGTTTTGTATTACTAAGCTAAACAAACTCAAGTATATCAAGCTGGGAGACCTCTGATAGAGGATGAGTTTTGTAGGTGTTGATTAAAGAAAGGATTGTTCATACATTGGAGTTTATCAAAGGTCTAGGACCCTTATTACTATTGATTTCGTTTAATGATTTTCCACTTTTATTCCTATCAGTAAATTAATCTATTGGCTATTTGTTCACAATAATCCCATCTTATAGTAAAGTTCTAGAGACAGCTATGGGAAGTTCGTGGTGCAATGGTTCTTGCTAATAAGGCTTTTTCTTAGTACAACAGAAGCATGACCAATAATCTTTTCAACCAGAAAGTTTCCTGGTTAATTGGACAATTCAGCCTATTTTCCTGGCATTATTTTTGATGTTGATCTCATCTGAAAATAACATAGTGCTTTATTGGAAGCATTACCCACTATGTTACTATATTAAAAAGTGCCTATTTTTTACTCTGCCATTCAAAAATCATTAATTATTCTTGCTTGGGGGCATAGTACAGGAGCAATAGATGTGTTCATAGTGTTAAAAAGACAATTCGCAATCAAATGTCTAAAAACTTCTCTGCCTGAGAGTTTAGCCTTTTTTTTTAATTTTATTTAAATTGTACTGTAAATGTTGATAACGCCTACTATTAGTATTTTCTAATGAATTTATGTATTTACTGTAATAATGGTGAGGATTTTATTTTATTTGTGTTTCCTTGAATGAACTAATTAATAAATTGAGGTACCAATATAACTATCATAGTGTTAACGACTGTGTTCTTTACCTGATTTTACGATCTTTTTGGCTTCCTATTATGCGCCACCCTTTTTTAAAATACTAAAACAAAAACGCATATAACCTACTTTCCACCCTTCCCTCATTAACTTTACCAGCCCTTTATTCATGTTAACAAAGGCCTCCAATAATATCCTAAGCTCGATCATATCAACCCTTTTGCCCTTAACGCACAGACACGTGTCAGAAATGCATGCACACGTATGCAGGTATAACATGAGACCCTTTCAAATTCAATCACGCTTTTTCAGTGAACTTGACAAGGCCCTTTTCCGAACCGTGGAAGATGATGCGCTTATTATTATTATACGTATATAAATAACCTTATGTTTTCCTTATTTAATTTAATAACTAAAAAGGTTTTACTCCCAGGTGTGCTGTCACCCTTATTTAACTAATTCGGGTCCTTTGGGGGCAATAAAAGACCGGAAGTGCTTGGGGTGATTTTTTTCTTGCTGAACTTTAACCGGTTATCCGAGGTCAACTTTTTAGGGGTTAAGTGAAGTTGGAATGTACTTACATTTTATTCCTGGTAGAGTTGACGTGTGAAGAAGACATGAAAAAAAGAGAACAATAATATTAATAATTTATAAATAGTTTTAATAATGGAAATATATGTTTATACATATATAATAGTAAACAAAAGTATGGAAACATTTTATTGTTTTACTGTTTCTTACTCACTATCTTATCTTCGGCAAAAGTGTATTCTGTATATGTTTGATATATCTCTAAAGTCTAACAACGTTAGACTTGTTTTAGCGGAGTGTAATATTGTTTTGGTATTTTGTTGTTTACAAAAGTATGGATACTGTTTACATATTCGATAAAATGAAGAAGAAATACCCAAACTTAAAGCTTTCTGACATGACTATTAAACGTCGCCTTATTATAGAAAACTTTTATGCTCAATGTGTCGAAACAACCATAGTTGAAGACGTTTCTTTGCCGTTGCACTCTATGCCGTTGCATAGAGTGACCAGATTAAGGTTTGCTAGAGATCACAAAGACTGGACACAACATCAGTGGGCTTTAGTACTTTTCAGCGATAAAAAAACTTTAATTTAAAGAGAGGGGTAGGTTTGGAAGTAATCTTACAGGATATATAAGAATGCTTTTTAGTCAAATATTCTATCCAAAGTATTTAATAGCAACTGTTAAACATGGAGGAAATCTGGTGATGTGGGGACGTTTAAGGACATCTACTAGTTAGAATAGATGGGCGAAATCATAGATCTACTATCAGAAATATCTTAACATATTGGAGAGTAACTTGTTGCCACATGAAGAAGATGGCATGGTCATAGATTTTAACACATAGGCACTCTTCAATACTCACAACATTTCCGAACACTTAGGAATTGGTTTTCAAAAGAAAATTCCAGTATTAAAGCAATACTTCTATGGCTTTCCCAATGACGATGGCTTTCCCTATCCCGATTCAAACCCCATAGAGTATCTTTTGCAACACATCAAAATCAAATAAGAAAAACAAACATCAAAAACTCAGAAGATCTATGCTCGTTTTGCAGCAAGAAAAAAATAAAATTTTAGTCTATTGTCGTAGGAAGCTAACAGACTCAATATGAAGGTGATGCCAACCAGTCATTAAGGCCAAAGGACATTAAGGACTCTTTTTGCGTGGTCACATTGTCGCCTTAGATCTCTTTTAGCGTCCACCTATATTATACTAGGTTTAAATAGTCCTTATAATGTTTCAATGTATTGCACTTTGCCAGAACTTAAAATGTAAAAATTATAGTAAACCCATCTCTCTTTTTCTTATAATGGTCTTATGAACACTAACCTAAGTAATTCTTGGATATTGTGGTATTAAATCACGTATATTATACAGTAATTTAAACTTTTTTTCAAATAAACATATTTTGTGCTAAGGAGGTGTTATAAAGTTTACGTTTCTTAAATCCAGATACTCTTAGTATAGGAGGTACTCTAGATATTTAAATATAATTTTGTTAAATATCATTAGACTATATAGTAACCTCCTTCTAGTTAGATCCGACCATTTCATCTCATCTCACACCTCTATCGTGCTTTCTTGATCTATTTATTACTCTTACACAACAATTTGTTTTTGAAAGTGGTAGACAATGGTAATGTAGAAACAGGTAGCCGGACTGACATTGTCTTTGTTTTCGTACAACACGACGTTTCGGTCGGTAATTATCTCCGACCGTTATCAAGTGTAAACTAAAGCAATTTTCTATTCTGCTGCATACGACTGATGGTATCAATGAGGCGTGAGTTCTAATGATGCGTAGGCAGCTTCCAGAAATTTCCTTTTTCGCCAGGGTGATTCCTTCCTTAGAATTTTTGTTTTAGACCAGTGAATGGTATGGCCGTTTATCCAAGCATGTTCAGCAATGCCTAATCTGGCTACTTCTCCAGTGGTCGTCCATTTGCGTGTTCCTTGGTCCTAACTGCCAAAGGTCTTTTGCCAATATATGAGTTCCACACTCACAAGGGGTCTGGTAGATGTAGTTTTTGGTGTCTGCTGTAGATTCTGGCTTTGTTTTGGAAACAGAACTTGTTATTGTATTGCCAGACCTAAAGGCGGTTTTTAGATTAAACTTCTTAGCAATTCGTGGGATTGTCTCTGATGTACCCTTTATATAGAGGATTGCAAGAAGCCCAGTTGATTCATCCTCTTACTTGGTTCTGGTTTCCTTCGCCATCGACCTCTCGATAGTTTTCTGGATAAGTTTTATAGGATAGCCATTCTTCTGTAGATCTTTAGTGAGAAGTGTTACTTCCGCCTTAAAATCTGCGTCGTTATTTCAGATGATTACAGCTGGGTTGTACAGACACCTGATGATACCAACCTTAGTCGAACCAGAGTGATTGTAATCAAAGTGTAGGTTTGGTAGGTTGGTTGTCCATTATGTGTGGGTTTTCGATACACAGACGCTCTTATAATGCCATTTGTATTCTTGACAAGAACATCTAAAAATGGTAGCGTCGAATTTTTCTTCGTCTTCATGGTGAATTTGATACTTGGTACCATGTTGTTCAAGTTGTGTAAGAAGCCCTGAAGTTTCTCTTCCCCTTTATACCAGATGATAAATGTATCATCAACGTATCGCAGCCACATCTTTGGCTTTTTGTCGTGAGGTGCTGATTGTCTGTTCCTTAAACCATTCCATATATATGTTGGCTACCACCGGAGACAGCGATGATCCCATAGGCAGACCCTTATCTTGAGCATAAAACCTATCTTTTACTTGAAAATAGGAATTAGGTAGGCAGACCTCCAAAAGTTCCATCACTCCTCCGAGCGGGAGCTTGGTTCGAGACGGAAGTGACGTGTCGTTGCTCAGTTTATCCTGGATAATCTTCAGGGAATCTCCAATCGGAACATTAGTGTAAAGACTTTCCACGTCAAACCATTCTATCTTCTGGTCTGATGCTGATAGGTCAAGGTAGATCCACAAAATGACTGGAGTTCTTAACGTATGAATCGGTATTCCCTTAGAGTGGTTTAATTATTTCTAAAAGGAACCTAGACATTTCTGACGTTTCTGAATCATAGTTAGCTCATCAAAGTTTAGTCCTCGTCTCAATTCTTTTTCTTCCGGGGCAGTAAGAGTTCTGTTCGATATATTTATGATGGTTTTTCCTAATTTGTAGTCTTCTGTCTCTTGTGAATATAGAGATATTGTTTTTAGCTTTTTCAACTTTGTCTGGTGGTTGATCCTCCATTTGTTTCTGAGCTTCTGACATATATGGTCAATTTTATCGGAAATTGGCTCGTAATCTTCATCTAAAGTTATTTCCTTGATTTCGTGGAAACGCTCCATGCAGTCGACTTCTATGTTGGACGTCATATGTTGGCGAAACCAAAAGACCTTTGGCAGTTCCAAGGAACATCGCAAATGGACGACCACTGGAGAAGTAGCCAGCTCAGGCATTGCTGAACATGCTTGGACAAACGGCCATAATATTCGTTGGTCTGAAACAAAAATCCTAAGGAAGGAATCACACTGGCGAAAAAGGAAATTTCTGGAAGTTGCCTACGCGTCATCAGAATGCACGCCTCATTGATCCCATCAATCATATAAAAGCATACAGGATAGAAAATTGCTTTAGTTTACACTTGATAACGGTCGCAGATACTTATCGACCGAAACGTCGTGTTGTACGAAAACAAAGACAATGTCAGTCCGACTACCTGTTTCTTACACAACAACTCTAAATGTATTTAATGGGCTTTGAATCAAGTGCCAGAAGGCAATAATACTGCAAGAACAATACAAGACTATCAAACAAAACATTTCTAAGATCTTTATTAAGTACATATACTTGACTATAAAGTAATTTTCCGTTTGTAAGTCTTTTCTTGAGTTCTTAAGTTAAGATCCAATAGCACACTAAGATTTTTAGCTGCAGTACAATTTATCGTTTCAATAGCTACACCAATTTTTACAAGGTTTTCATGCTTGTCTCTACACTAAATCCTACCAAAGAGAAGAATCTGACATTTATTTGGATTTAAGGTTAAACAGTGATCTTTGGAGGCTGCTGCAAGCAGGACAAGCTCTTGAGAAATACGTTTGTTAGCTTCTTTAATCTAATGCATCAATGAGTATCTGAGATAAGAAGATAATTGCGAAGTATATAAAGTAAAGAATTAAGGTCCAAGCATGGATTCAGTCATTCATTCACACCGCAAATAAGGTTCAAAAAATAAGACAACTGGCTATTAATTTTTATCGACTGCATTCGCCTGGTCGAATTCTCTTTGATAAGGCAACCCGAATTTCTTCCAAAGCTCAAATAGCTCAAGATCACCAAAAATAATTTATAATTTAGTTTGTCAAAGACCTTGAAATAGTACAATAATACCAAAGTTTAGCGGAACAGCTGCAGTTCCTTTTGAACCCAGATTGAACTGGAGGCAAAAAAGCAATATTCTATCAACAAGAATACTTATTTGATTTTTCAAAATTTTCTCTAATACTTTGGAGGAAGAATAGTCTTAAGTTTGGATAATACTTGGCGATGCAACTTTGCGTAAAGAAAGTGGATATGAAGATTTCAAAGCCTCTGGAAAAGTAGACGATTCTATATTGGAGTTAGTGAGATGCACAATAAATGGGAGAATAAATGCACAACAGTGTAACAGCATAGCCAAGCTTATCCCATCTATATCAACAGCTTTCGATTTTATGAAAAATAAACCTAACTTCCTAACTTCCTCAAGAGATGCAAGTTGAAACTTAAAATTTCCAACTCCTTTCTTTTTATTTTGAAGAAAAAATGCTAAAGTGTCTGAATTTGAAGCACCCGAGGTTGCAGCATTTACAAAATAATTATGAATAGTCTCGGGATCAGCTAAATGGCTTGGAATTGTATTACAAGGTTTTGAGTAATTAGTCGTCCTCATAATATTATTTAATTTGGTATTAAAAATACTGTATTTAACTCTATTATATTTTAACAAAAAGTACACATATAGAGTCAAAATTATGGAGGTATTAAGTAGAGGCTCCGCAAGGAACTGCATTAGGTACAGCACCATTTGGTTTATACATTTCTATATTTTCTCTAGTATGCCTAATAAATATTACAAATGTATTTATTACGTAGTTGAGATAACTATTTTAAACGTGGTGCATTTCAAAACGACATATTTTTTAAACCAGAAGATTAAATATTTAAAGTACAGTTATGGATTTATCAACATTTCCATATCGTTCATCAATCAACATTCCATTATGTCGTTTAGGCAAAATGAGATATGTGACTGTACTTAAAAAATATTTGCAAAGAAACACTTATAATATATACTACACATATAAAACATACACATACACGTATTAAATTTATTGTTCGAAAAACCATTCAAGAGTTTCCCAAATAACTGAATCCTATTGGCAAATCAACCAATGCTCATTTAATTAAAATATCGATCTAGATCAGGAATAGTTTATCAAATAATATCATGCATAGCAATATTGTACGTGTTTTACTAGTGGTTAAATAAGACAATCACTATAATAGTATTGCTTATATCTATATTATTGTATAAGCTATTATATTAGCTAATGGTATCTAGATTGTCGCTTTTGGTTTCTAAGTTTAGTTTATAGACTGTAAGTTAATAATAAAGCCTCATTAAGTAACTAATAAACATTTGATTAGAAAAGTCTGTTTACCAAAATAGTCATTTCAAGTTTCCTTTTAAATAAAACTGTTTTGGAGTTCTTGCAAAGTTTCTTCGATGGATTAAAAAAATCTTTAATCTGGCAAAGGCTCTATAAACAATCTAATAATTTTAAAAACTCGCGTAACAATTTTATTGACTTTAGTTCCGTATGCATGCCGTTTTTTTATTAAAAAGTTTTGAAATCATTTTAGAATAATTTTTTAATAGAAAAAAATCTTGAAACTATCAAAGGCTTTACAAATATCCCAAATACTAATTTAATAACGCAGTTCAATAAAACTGCTTTTCTACTACCGTGCGTAAAGTACTCACTTTACACACTTCTCAGAGTTTCAAAGTTTCACTTTTTACACACTAGTGCCTAAAAAAATCGAAGAAGTTAGTGGATGACAATGGAATCAAATAGCTCACAAAAATATTAAATGGTACAGAATTATAAGCCTTATAAGCCACCTTCAAAATCTTCCTAAATATCATTCACAAGAGAGTCTATAAAAATGCAAGAAACAAATAACACGTACACAATTTGGGTTTCGTGATACTCTGGGTACACGAGAGGCACTTTTTGCTATACAGGTCTTGTTCCAGAGGTGCAGAGACGTCAACTGTGGTGCCTTATGGACTACCAGAGGCGTTTGGTGGAGTTAGGCATGTCATACTTATAAAGAATAAGAACCGCAAGAAGAAGGAATAAAAGTCAAAACTTATTATTATTTGCTATAAAAAAATATTTGGAACCATAAAAAATGCTTTCCTGTATGGTTTTTCCCTGTACATGTTCGTAAGCCTGGCAAATAAAATTATTAAATTTATTAAGTCGTGTTCTTTCCGTATTATTTCTTATCCATAATTTTCTCTTTTAGCACATCTGTTCGTCCACATTGACCCCGCATGAACTTAAAAACTCCACCAAAGTTCAATCCGCAATAAATCTGTAAAACTTATGACAGTGTACATAGGGCCATAAGAAAACTGTAGAGCGTGTGTACAATATATTTTGAGGCTGTCTGAAAACTTTAAAAACTAAACTTCGTTTATTTTCGCAAGTTTCCGTGAGCGCGGATTAAAGTTCTGGGCCACGCCCTTGTAATTTTTAAGCGGAAGGAAAGTTTATATCTACACGGGGGTAGTTAACATGCAACATACAGCCCAGGAATTTTATGGTTTAAGCGAATTACGTGTATGGATACCGAATTTTAATATTGCGGATTCTTTATTTATTAAAGAGTTATATATTTTTTAATAGGCTAAATTAATGAGCGTTGCAATAAATTATTTATTACAACTATTTATTTAAAAGGGATATATGTTAATCCGTAGTTCCTTAGTTTCAGCATCAGAGGAGTACCAAGTAGTAATTTTGATTTGTATAATTTTTAATTCAAAACAAGTTTTACTGATTGATTTTGATTATTTTAAATCAGACTTTAACTGCCTAGAATAAATATTTTAAAATTCTTTCAGGTAGTTGACGTCATTACCTTTTATCTTCCAGGTATTTTTTAAATATTCGAAAAAAAATCGTACTGATTTACCCCACACGTTTTAAATCTCTAATCATAAGAAGGATGCATTTTTTGGATTTTAAGGGCCAACTGGAGCATATGCTCTGAATACGTTGACTCATGATCTAATGGAAGCCATAAATGAGTAAGGTGATAGATAATATCGTGGGCATAAAGACTTGTGCCCACTTATGACTTTTATTTTTTTAAGTCCAATGGTTGTTGAGATATGTTTTTCAGTTTTACCTTAAGAGCTTCTTTAATTACCTCAAATAATTTATTTATTTCTTACAAACAGTGCACTTAATTTACTTCTTTTTTGATTAATATAACTTATGGATACTACTCATAGTATCTTCGGTTACATGTTTTAAATGTCTAAGAGGATTAATTTTTTGGAATTAAGCGCTACGTAGGACAAAACATCAGAATATTTTCTAGCCTTATGGTCTAATGGAAGTCATAAGTGAGCAAGGTGATAGATAATATTATAGGCATAAAAACTTAGGACCTTGACATAAGTGTCTGGCAAAAAATTATATAAATCATTGAGAGATAAAACTTTCTTCATTTCTTTCAATTAGTTGAAGGTTGAGGTAATTTTAAATTTCCTGTAAAAATATTAATTTTTTTACTAAAGATCAATGTTTACATAATTTGTAATACATATGCTCAATATTTTTATAGATTAAGAATTATATCTATACCTCGGTGGAAAACTAAGGCTTAGTACTTTAAATTTTCAGACCATTAGATGCCACTAGGTTTTATTATTAAATGTCTATTAAACTATACTGTATCATCAAGTTTTTTAATTTTTAACAAAAATGTAAAAAATATCCGATGGCATTTTGGTATAATAAAACATATATGATAAAAATATTATTCTTTTGTAGAAATGATATAGACTATTTGCTTTTTTTGATATTTTACAAAATACAGCAAATACTTACGTTACGTTGCAGTCAAGGGCGTTGGAAAAAATTTTATTATTAATACTTTTTATTTTGAATTAAAATATTTTATTGCTATTGCCTGCAAATTTAAAATTAACTTAAAATGAACAAGCAAAAAACACGTTGGTAACCATTTCAAACCCGTTTTTCTACCGATGCTGCGGTGGTATCTTCAGGAAGCAACTGAATTATGATATTTAAACTGATGATATCGAGTGATTTTTAAATGCCGGACCTATTTGTTTCTCATTTTAAGATATATACCACCAGGTTCTATGCGGTTAAATATTGATTATTTTTGATTCCAGAGTTTCTTTAGAGCGATTTCAGTAAACACAGGATTTCAATTAAAAATTTGATGTAATCAAACACATTGTATCAAGTCTTAGCAGTAGCAAATGCTTCAATATTTATTGACATAAATCAATATTTATTAACTGTTACATTAATAATATTAATAATAAATATAAGCATTTTTGTTACAAAAAATCCAATCTAAACTGCCAAATAAAGTACTTAATGCTATGCCGAAAATATTAATAATGACCATGTTAAGATCCAGGATAGACCAGGATACGAGAAAGACTATATAAGAAGAAACTAATGACTTTAAAATTGAAAATCTCAATTTTATATACGTAAACCATATTTTCTATAAATAAATAAGGAGAAACCTATATAAAATAAGATACATCGTTCTTTACTATGGGTATAACATTTAATAATAAAAATAAAAAATTAATAACTTTAACTGCGTTATTATTTATACTAAAAATGGCAATATAGATTCACCTATCCAGTAATTCTCTAGGTAGGTGAATATATATGACAAAAATAATACAATTAGAAAAAAAAGATTCCAATAGTATGTAATCAAATATTTAAAGATTTATTCATATCTTAGATACGTTAGACAGTTTTTACTACCAAAAATCAAATTTTTTTTTAAATATTTCAGTCCTCAGTAGATGCGTGACTATTTGTAATAAAATTAATGATTTTCATCACAAATAGGGTAAAAAATGAAACATCTAGGGATTTGCTTGTGTTCAATCTGCAATAATCGATAAACAAGTCTCGGGAGTAACTATTAAAGCAATTTTTCGGCGAAATAGTTTTTTATTTTTTTACCTAATCTCATTCAAAAGCGATTTGTAGAATAATTTGTTCTGCTTTTAAAATAAGCCTTATTTTCGGCAATCACTTTTTCATTCTCTCCCTAAAGGAACTCTTTTATTTATTTAGGCATTAGGACTTTTAACCATCTCCCAATTTATATAAAGTCTGCACAAACTTTGATTTGTTTCAAAAAAGATCTGAAGAAGCTTTTGATCATTTCTGGTGATAAATTTAATTACTGTTATATATTTTTGATGTTTGCCTTTTTATTGAATAATATTTACTAAGGAACATTATCAGAGTTATTTAACATTATAAGGGTTATTCCTCGGTGATTTTATTGACTGTCATATATTTACTATAACCTTTTGCATATAAATTGTACTTTGCAAACTTTGGCAAATATTTTTTGTTTAGTTTCTGAAACCCAGACAAACTATCTGGTAGAAAATGTATGAGTTTTTCAGAAATTATAGTACGCAAATAGAATAAGTAATAAACCGAGGATAGTTTAATATAGACAAAAAAGGCTAGTTTAACACTTTTTAATTTGCCTATTGTAGTTTAACGAAAGAACCACAAATTTTCCACTAATCTTCAGCACACCATATAGTAGAGCGAAATTAAAATTTGATGCCTTAATCGCATTTTAAAGTTCCTGGGAATATAACGTCATAAACACATTTTCGCTTCCGGTTAGTGTTACTTCTCGACATTCAGAGGGCGCAACATTCAGTCGACAGTACAGTGTTCTATTGGCGCTTATGGAGGTTTCCTATATAAAAACTATTAATCTATATAGTTTTGTCTGAACGCTCTCACTGACTAGTCTTCACTTAGGTGATCTTTAATTCAGGTGCATAGTGGTGCATCATGTTTAGTCTATTGCCATATACTTATGGCAAAAATCTACTCTGAATTTTTGACTCGTTGTTGTTTTTGTTCGATTGTGACAAAAACACAAAAGTAGTGTCACTTAAACCCCTGTAACTAAACTAATTAGCGAATTGTCATGAAATTTCAATACAACTCAAAGAATTTGGCAATTGTGGCCCCAAATGTTAGTCCCAGGTTTATTGATGCATGTACGTAAAAAAATCTGTGTCTGCAGTGAGATGCCTAAAGATTTACTCGATTTTAATGTACAATAGTTTTTATTTTAAAAAATCCACTCTGAGCCACTATATACACCTGCAGAAGTTACGTCATTATTTATGAGGAAAATAACAATAAAACCAAACATTAAGAATTCCTAATAGAATATCAAAGAGATTTACTCTTGTCTAAGCTACAACAGTTTTCTTTACAAAAATCCAACCAAAGCTAATACACCACCAGATGCGTCACTATTTATGACGGAAATAACAATAATTAAAAAGGGCCCGGGTGTTATTGCCCTTTAGCATGCCGGTCAGTTAATTGTAATGCTCCGAAGGGCTTAAGTGGTATATCTAGGGTTTTAATTTACGACTAATAAAGGGCCAGTATTAATTCTTGTTGACGGCTTGTGGGAAAAGGCTTTATGGTGAAACTGTTAATAAATTATATTTATCTAAAATTACGGAGCTCAGAATTAACTCAATTATTAAAGTCTGTAAGAGTAAGGTGAAGTATTGTTCTTAGAATCTCTAGAGGCAATAAAATTACATGTTATCTTTTTTCAAAATAATATTACAGTGAATATTTTGTTTATCTGGCATAGTGACTGACGTCCTTTTCTGCCTTCAGCTTATTTGAAGCACCTTATCATACTTTTACACTCGAAAAATTGTCACTTGACTGAAAACTTCACGCTAAAATAAAAACATAAGAAAATTTAAAAATACGAATGGCAAATTTTGAAACTGTGCCAAGAAAACTGTTTTGCCAACCAGCGACGATCCGTAGCTATATTCTATTTTTCTAAATTGAAAGCAGCTAAACCGGAGCTTTCTCGTATTATTCAAACCTATTTAAAACGCTCTAAATGGTTTTTTAATTTCTAAATGCTGCAGAAAATTAGAAAGTTACCGCCACAGAATTTAACCAGATTACGTTTTCCAGAGTAATTTTGTTGTCCTGTGGCCAGGGCTTTTAGTTTTATAAAGCTAATATTTTTACCTTGGAAATATACTAAAACCCAAAATAAATAAAAATGCAGAACGGTTTTATCATGACACGATCTCTGCATGCGAAAACTTGTAATATTCGTATGCATGGAAATGCGTTTTTTTTTTGTCTAGACGGTTCTTTTATGGCATATAGAATATAAAATTATTGATAAAAAATTATATTTATGGGACGAAAACCTATAAAGAATAACTGAATTTAAATTAAAGAAGAAAAGTTTGATAATGGTTTAATTAGATTTTACCAAAATTAATTAAATTATTTGAAATACGGTTTTTTTCGTATATCGGGGTTAATATTATTACATATATTTTATATTTCTTTAAAGCAGTATAAAGCTTTTCAAATTAGCAGAGGTATAAAACTGGAGTGCTCGATTGCCAGGATCCAAAAAATATAGATAGGACTTTTTAAAATAATATTTTGCAGCAAAATGAGTCTTTCCATTTATCCATTTTTACATAGATAATTACTATTTATTACAAATTAAATATAAAACTAAAGCAAAACAATCTAATTGATGAGGGTATATCCTTCCTCTGTTTACCTGATTTATTATTTTTTCCATTTAAGATTGAAAAGTTGTGAGCTTAACGAGTCTATTTTTCGGATTCTCGTTGGCGTTTTTATTTCTTTTGTCATCTTTTAATTAACCAATATGTGGGTAACCAGATGGCTAAAGTAACCAATATATATTGCGGTTTAGCTGTCTTATGACATTTATTACAATTATCGATAATTCCATAATAAAAAAACGTCTGATCTATCATGTAGTTCAATCTTACCTTGTCAAATTAATACTTTGGTGAGGTCTATAAAGCACATATATGCAGGCTTTCCGTAATCTAGAGCTTTTTTTACTACTTGCCTGGCTATGTAGCCCTTGTTTTTCCGATATTTTTACATATTCACTAATTATAGTTTCTATGATCTTCGTGAACAATTTTATAAGCTTAGAAAGATTTTACCTCTATAGTTTTCTCAACATATTTTGTCCTTTTTTTCGAGTGTGGGAATGGTTGTGCTTTTTTCCAATTTTTCCGACTCGTTTGATATCTCAGATAGTCCGCATGTTTTCCTGTTAATAATCTTTTTTGTCTGTTCCATCGTCATTCTCTCGGTTATTTCGGAAAGCTCTTCAGCTTCTTCGCCTTCTTCTTCGAACTCATTTCTGTTTTTCTCTTCAGGTGTATCTGTATATAGTTGTTCAAAGCAATTATAACATTCTATTACTGTTCTCTTCAGTTCAATTTCAACTGCGATTCAGTGCAAGTATGAGTATCTTCTTTTGCTGCACTGATCGCCAGATATTTTATTTAATGAGAAAACTGGCTTGCAGGACATCAAATAGGAGACGTGTTGTTGGCAAACTTGAAATGCAAGAGACACTTTATTAAAATTTTGAAAAAGCCCCTTCAGCTTCGTGCAACGCGTGCAAGACGGAGAGCGATTTTTTTGTCATTGAAAATAATGAACAAATAAAATTTATTATCAGGATAAAATTTTATTCTTCTAGTTATTTTAGCAGAAGTTATAGAAATAAATGTTTTTATTTTAATTTTTTGAAAAACCTATACAAGGCTCAGCAAAAACTATACAGTCCACGTTCTACTTATCCATACTCCTTCAGGTTAAGATACCAAGTCAAACTACGAGTCAAACGCGACATTATTGCAGTGCAAAAAAAATGTTCACCTTTTGGCAGTTTTGACGCACTTTATACTCAAAAAAATCTGACTTAAAATAGTATGTACTAGAATATCCAAATATTTATTAGTACCTAAGCCGCACCAGTTTTTATTAAAAAAATGAAATAAAGCAGCAAAGAAAAGTTTTTTCGCTAAGAAAAAAAAAAGCAAAATCAGTGCAACATGCCTTGTAAACTTTAAACCAGGTCGAAACCTGAATCGGAAATGCTTTTGAGGTCGTAATGAGAAAGTAATAGAGTTGGAAAGAAAGGAAATATGGGCTAAACTTGTCAGGACCACAGAAAAACTAGTTCTTATATCACTGCTGCTTGTAGTACTGCAAGTATTTTGTGTTCAACAATTTGCAGAAACTGCTCAGGACAAAGTTGCAAGCAAGGTTTCTACGATTACTGATGACAGCAGCGACAAAAAAGATATTTACGAACTTCAGAGTACACAAAAATGAATTTATTGAATTTATTGTTCATTTCATTCGAAGTGAACAATAAAAATTAACCAACTCCTTCAAAATATACAAGGAAGTAATCAATAGGCTATGTTGAATTTTTAATTCTACTTTTTTTTGTGCCTAAATAACCATTATGCTCTGTTACTTTAAATATCTACATATGTCCTTATTTTTTCTTCTATATTCGTATGCTTATACTTCACCATTTGGCCCAATTAAACGAAGTATTTACCAGCTTGCTTAGGTGATTCAAAGACTTCTGTAGTTATGCTTTGCTCCTAATCCTCTCTTGCAGTGATTCAATTCTGCAAGCTATGAATTCAGTGTAAAAAACAACAATAAAGAAATTGCGAAAATCAACTATCTGCTATTCATGGATAAAAAGAAAGCAGCTAAACCAACTACTTAAAATCGTAGAAGAATTTTTTGTCACCACGAATATATCACCATGACGTTTACATTAGATAAGTGCTGTATAATTAATAAAAAATTAAACAAGGCGGGTATAAACTTCAATATTTAATTATATTTATGAGAATATTAATTATAAATTATAAAAAACTAATGCAAAAGAAACTCCTATTAAAATCTTGGCACCAAGCAAGCTCAGACAATAGACCACCACGAAAGAAAGCTAAAAGTGATCAACAAGTTTCAAAAAATACAAAAGAAACTGTTAAAAACTAAACATAGTAGCAAGAATCCAATAAAACCAATTAATACGTATGTTTATACCGCGCTTAGCTACTCTTTGGGTGTCATCAATCAAAGCCAAACAAATATTGCGAAATTACAGTAGAAAGTTAAGAGTATACTAGATGACAAATTAAAAACACCAAGCTAAAATTGTGATAGGAATGGCATGGCCACGATGTGAATATGAAGAGGATTAGTGGATCTAGGCTTTTAATTGATCCAGCATATACTGCAGAACTGCAGAATCTTTACCAAGCAATGTACCAGGTCAACGACTCTAACCCTTTAAAACTAAAAGAGCGAAAAGTTTCTACTAACAATTTTACCAAAAACGATAAGAACCCAGATGTGAAAGAAGAAACTGCAGCATATTACAATGACCAAGATTAATGACTTGATTATTGAGATTAAATAAGACCACTAGTTGGTCTATGGATAATTCTTTCCCTAAATGGACGGTTTCTTCTTAGCAATTTAAGATAAAACAATTGGAATAAGAATCTCAGGCTTTATTAATTATATAATAAATGACGAAACCATAAATGGCGATAAATGCAGATATGGCTGTCGAACATCAAAATCTATACAGCATATCACGGGAGGATGGCAAGGCTTTGTCGCCACTGACTGCAAAGAACGTAATGACATAGTAGCAAAAATTGTCCAACAAGAACGATAAATTAAATTAAATTAATCGGAAATGAAGAAAGTACTCTACTATATATGAACTCCTAGAAAATGACGAGTATAAGCTCTTTTGGGACCCTACGCTGCTTACAGATCAGACAATGAACTATAACTGACCAGACATTGTACTTGTAGATTTCCAACAATAATATTGTGGTGAAAAAACATGCTGAAAAGATACAAAATACAGAACCTTAAAGGCTAAATTATGAGACAATGGCAAGTAAATGAAGTTTATTCGACAGCAATTTTAACAACGGGAATACTACTAAAGAATCTGTTGAATTTGAAAGAATTAAGCGAAAATTTATACAAAACAATGCAAAAGTTTAGCAATATAGGGAACAGGTATAAAGTTCCTGGGTCCAACCACTACCAGAAAAAACCCAGTAGAGCTCTAGAATATCGGAGATGAGTGAATTAAGAGGATGGCTAAAGATAACCTAAAAAGTGAAATTCTGGACAACACAAAGTTTTATTTCTTAAACCAAAAACCATGATTTGCAGTTATAAAGAAATGCATATGTTATTATAAGAAATGTATATAATAAAAAAATGTCTATTTGAGTGATGAGAAGAAAAATATGGATGTGCTTTTTCCAGCGTGTCCATGTGCACAACATTTATCGTCCGCTAATAATTCTTAACATATTAAACTGAAAAACATGATTTCTCATTGCCAAGTTATACTCGCACAATCCTGCAATTTTAAACCCTCGTCATAAGCCTCTTTCAGCTTTTGTAACTAACTAAATTTGTGCACGTCATTGCAAACTTTAGCGGGCATTTTCAACGATGCTCCCAGTGACCTAAAGGCTTTGTTGAATTAATCAGCTTTATTAAAATTTGTTCTAATATAGAAATACAGCAACGTAATTAGCTCGTCTCCGCCATTTTTAATTAAATTTTCAGGTAATTCAGGGAATTTTTTTCTCCTATAAATTTCAATTACAGCTTTTCAGTTTTCTAAAGCTGAAATTTTTAACTGATAAATATCCCAAATACGTAAATAAATGGGAATTTAAAACGGTCTTTCGTGACAGGATCTGAGTGTGGTGTTAAGGAGGCATTGGAAACTATAGATATTCTTTGAAGTAAATTGAAGCAGGTAGAAATTAGGTATATGGTTCTAAAATGATGTATGTAATAGATCACAACATTGTAAGTTTAACAATTGTATATCCTTAACTGTTTATCGATTTTGGTGTTCATCGAGAAACTGTCTTAAATTCTTCACATATTTTGCTATTGATTAACATTGTATTTAGCACCACTCAGAAAACAAATTTAATGTTTCTGACAATACCATGTTGTACAATGTATTTGTAAATTTTGATGAAGTAATCTGTGATACGAATCTTGAACTCAATGATTTTATCACAATTTATTTAACTGGCTCAAGTTTAACTTAAATACCGATAATATTAAATTTTTCGTGAAACAAGTCAAAAAATTTTCTGTTAATTTCCAGGTATCCGTATTAGTATAAATGGACAAAAATAGGCTGTAATTAAAATATTAAGTATTAAGGAGTATCATTGGACTCTAACCTAAATCAGTGTACCAAAGTTTGTATAATGCCATATAATGGCACTTCCTAATTTGCAGTATTCTTTGACCCATTCGTATGACTAAAAAAATTGTTACAAGTAAACAAAATCCAAAATAAGACCATAAGGGCAATTTTAATTTAATGTTAATTTTAAAATGTAATATTGTAATAAAGTAATAACGTAAATGTATTTA
This sequence comes from Anthonomus grandis grandis, assembly GCF_022605725.1. Taxonomy (NCBI): domain Eukaryota; kingdom Metazoa; phylum Arthropoda; class Insecta; order Coleoptera; family Curculionidae; genus Anthonomus; species Anthonomus grandis. The sequence continues at coordinate 13,583,244 of NC_065558.1, forward strand.
TGTTAATTTACTGTTATAAGGCTTTTACCAAAATATTTTTCTGATAAATTATTAATATTTCGTGATGTCCATACTTACAATCGAAGAAATTATTATATCGATTATATATTATTGAAATGCCTAATTACGTGCTTTACACTTTTATAAAAACCTGTGATAACATCAAGCAATTCAAATGACTATTGAGAAATTATATTATAACCTAGACCCAAAGGTGCGTCAAGGATGGCGGAGGACTTACCGATAGGAGGCTAGTTCAGTTTGAATATTGGCGCGACTTTTAAATCGTAAAAATAATATAAAATAAATACAGTGCAAATAAATGTTTCTAGTAGTCTTAGGTCATTGTGCTTAGTATGGACTAGTACACTTAATATGTATGTAATAAATTAGTTGACTATTTTTGTGTGTCTTTTTTTAATTCACACCTAAACAAATAGTAAAGAAATGTTACCATATTTTAAAAGAATATATATTTTATTGTAATCGTATTAACTTATTAAAGAAAATATTGTATTTTTTATTTACTTAAATATATCTTAGCATATATTTCTAACGAAAGATATTATATTATTACTGTTATTATTATTTATATTATTAAACTTAAACTGGCTGAAAAATTTTAAAGTTCAAATGACAAGAATTAGCATTTTTTTAAATTTGAAAAGTATGCCTCTTAAACAAAAGTTGTTTGTTCCGTTTTTTGTCCCTTAGAAAGATAGATGTTCCTAGATACCGTACATTCAAGCATTAATTATCTGCAGAAAATGTAAAACTGGAGCGCCTTGCCTCTATGGACTATTAACGTAGAAATATGGTCTATTAACGTAATTTTAAGACCTATTAACGTAAATTCAAGTCAATTTTATGATAGCTAAGGCCAATATTAGCCCATTTATTAATTTTTATTGGGGATAATTGTTACTAGTACAGCAATTGATCCAAGTAATTCATAAAATCAGTTTTTAAAATAGGTAAATAGCAAAATAAAAATTTAATAAATATCAAGAGCACTGCTATTTTTTGCTATTTTTCGGAATATATAAATACAAAAGCAAACACAAGACTAAAATCACAACAAACAATATCTATAAAAGACTTTAATTGTTTTGTTAGGATTTATATTTACATAATTTGAACAGCCTAATTCAATCTTTACAAGTTTGCAAATGTTTGAGTATTTTTATAGATAATAGGCGAATTATTAAATTCGTGTAAGCCCTTAAAAAATAATATTTTCCTCATAGATGCGTATCTCGTTCTAACTATATGATAATTATTTTTATTCCTTGTAAAGTATTTCAAAGCAATAAAAATTTAGGATTAAAAAAATTTCAAAATATAAACTACTTTCGATTATTCAGCCCATTCGATTCTCTTACCATAAATGTCCATTTTATATGCTTTAATGTTAACTTCATCAAGCTTAGGTTTTGTACTGACCACCATTACTTTCGGTTTTTTCAACAACTAATTTAAGCTTGTTAATTGTTAGGAACATCAAATCTAAAAATCAATTATATAACTTTCGTTATTACTTCTTTCAGGTGTTTTACAGTACACGATTTTGAGGTGTCATTTGCAAATCAGTTAAGAAACGTTATTCCTTTAATAAAATTGATACTATTATGAATAATAAAGAGTGTAATGTAATTCACCTAATATACTTCTTTGAAGAATGCCAGAGTTATTTTATTTTTGTGTAGAGTCAATATTTCATAATCCTGTAAATAGTAACCTAGACACTCCAGGAACCAAGTCATAGAATTAAATTCTAGTTCCCGAAGTAGTATTTCTTGGTCAATTATTTCAAATTTAAAAGCTTTTCTAAAGTCAAAGAATATTGTAGCAACATAATTTCCCTCATCAACTTACGTTTTCCATGTAGATCAGAGCTCTTTCGCAGGAGTGACTTTTTTAAACCTATATTAATTACTCAAAACTAATTTATTTGCATTAAAGTAATTCAATATTTGGTTAAATACTGGTTTTTACAGAACCTTCTTCGAAAATGGCAGCACTAACTGACGATGGTTCTTTGACTTTGACTTTCTAATGGTTCACATATTAAGAACATATTTTGACATTTCCGTTCTGTGTTCTTTTAACAATATTTTCTTTACTTTCCAAAAAATATAAAATTATTTATAGTTATTAAATTTATAATCTCCCTCTTTCTGATTTTTTATTTTTACAATTTGTTGAGCATCTGCACTAAAATTATTGTTAAGAAAATGTATTTCTTTTTGAGGAACATTATATTGACTTTTTAAGAAATTCCACAGTTACTTACTATTATTTTTGTTTTCTTCAATTTCTTTAAAGTAACTCTTTATGTTTTCGGAAATCGACAAAGCTATTTCGTTTTTATTTATATTCTAGCAAAAAAACTTTTTTATTATTTTTTATCTATTTATTATAAATTTTTTTGTAAGAAAAATTCATTTCTCTACCTGTAGTTTGTAATTCATTATAATACCATGATACAGGCTTACCTCTGGTACCTTTTTTTGTTAAAGGAAAATTATTAAATAAAATATTTTTACAATTACTTAAAATATTGTAATATAAAAAATCAATAATAAAATTGACATAGTATTCCAGAAGCAGCAATTCAACAATAAAACGTTTATGTCATTAAAAATAGATTCATACAACCGTCGTGTGTAATAAATATTATCATTTAATAACAACTTTTCTTTTCTGTTATTGACATATTTTTTCATCCTTAATAAGTAAATCGGCTATCTTAGGTATACGATGTACTAAAATCTGTAATGAATCTGTTTTTGCTAATAAATAATCAATTAATGATTTGATGTTTAAAGTTATTCATGTATAGTCTTTGACTTTTTATTCTGTATCAAATTATAATTAGGTTTTGTAAGTTTTTTGTATAAAAAAATTTTTCACGTACCCACATTTATTAAAATTTAAATTAAAAGAATCCTTAAAGGTTTCCTCCAGTCTTTATAAAAAAATAGCGTAACTTGAGTCGGAAGTAGTTGGGAGTTGGCTTATTTGCCATATTTATTATATATTCCTATACATTTGTACCAATTTAAGCAGAATCCAATAAATCCTATCTTTCACATTGACCAATATCACTCAATATACAAATACAAATACAAAAAGATTTTATTTGTTTATAATCAAGTTACATTTTTGTGTTCACTTATTTTATTATGACAAATTGGAGTATCTCTCGATTAAAACAACCGTTTGCCTGGACCATCAGTAAACTGTAGTACAAGTGAGACAAAGACCCTTTTAAAGACCTTAAACAACTATTTACATTCCAGTTGCAAAACATTTTAAATATTTATGAGCCAAAACTAAAAGAACCTATATTTGAATAGGAATGTACAAACATTAAAAAAATCAAGAAAAACCACTAAGAAAAATATACCCTCAATGGGATATGGGGATGCCAGCTTAGATAAGGAGACAGCGCTGATGCGAGAAAGCGAGAAGGTGGACCGGCATGCAGAGAAATGCAGATGAACGGGCTAAACTAGTCGGAGACACGTAAAACAGTTTTTTTTTGCAAGTACATATAAGAAAAAACAAAAAAACAAAATCAATTAATATTTTGAGCCAAAAGTATTATTAATTTGACTTGTTTAAAAAAGCTTTGGAGAGGTAATTCCTTTAGTTCTTGAGAGAGACTGTTCCATATCTGAATAGCAACAAATTTAAAAGAACGCCTAAAAGCTGCTGATCTGTAGATAGGTACAATAAAATCGTTATTTTGAGTTGCATGAGAATGGACAAATTCTTGAAGCTGGTGTCTTAAATATGCCGGTTGTCCTCTTTTTACGACTCACATGTGCATACAAACATGTGCATGTGCAGTAGTCTTCTATTATTCATATTAAGAATTTGATTAGCGTTAAGATACGGTGTTATGTGATGTCTATATGGAATGTTATATAACAATCTTATGCAGGAATTTTGAACTCTTTGAATAGCCTTTTTGGTACTTACAGATAAGGAATCTCCATAAATTAGGTCCCCGTAATCAAACAAAGACAAAACCAAGACTTTCGCAAAGTAAATATTTCTGTTTTGGGGTGAAAAATGTTTTTATTTTATAAAGCTGCCTTAATCTTACATATGCAGCTTTAATTTTGTTTTTAACATGGGATTCGAAACCCATGGATCGGTCGAAAATTATACCGAAATTAAAAAGTTTTTTGCTGCTGCTACTATTGGTTTAATAAGTCTAAATTCAGTTTTTCTTGCACTGTATTTAAATTTTTTGCAGCTCACAGGTATGTATATTTAGGAGTCATCGGCATATTGTTGTAATCTCAAGTACTTTATTGTTTCCTGCATATCTGACACATGTATTGAAAAAAGCAGGGGTGAGAGTATCGACCCCTGGGGTACTCCTCGATTACAGGGCATAAATGTGGAGATTTTGTTTTCAGAGACCTGATTAACGACCACACAACTCTGTCGATTATGTAGATAATCCTTTAAACAATCGATACCCTCAAGTGACACACCAAAAATTTGTAATTTTGCTAATAATAATTCGTGAATTATGGTATCAAAGGCTTTACTGAATTCCAGTAATGCCATACAAGTAGGACGATTTTGTTCCTCGTTAATTCTTATATCGTTTAATATTCATGCATCTTTATGCAATAATGGTTTATACGAAACTAATTCTAAAACTGAATAGTCCATTAAATCAGTAAAACGAAAATCATTGTATGCAATTTGAAAAACTCAACTAATTTTTGCACCAGATGACAACAATGCCATCATTTATGATTCGTAAGGAGTTCGCTCGAGACATCATTTGCACACTCGACATACTTATTGATCCCCATTGCGAATATACCTGCAAGCAATGCGGTGTAGCCAAATCTCCTCTGGAACAGCAAAACTGGTATTGGTATGTCATGCATTAATTAATGCTCAGGCTTAACCGGATTTATAAACCTCATTAAAAATGCTTTTAATAGCTTTTCAAGTATACTATATAAATGCTTTAGAGTACTAGTATTTAGCTTTTTTGAACATTTTAATGATATTTTAAATTCATCTAAGGCATTTTTCAGTAGTAAGGAGCACTACTGAGGCTTTTTACTTTCGAAAAGCAAAATATGAAATAAATAAAAATACAGATTCTTCTTTCATGATATGTTCTATTTTTGTTCTGGTGCTACTTATTGAAGATTCTCAGTTTTGTGACGCTAGAATTTTCACCCCCTAAATATACCGAAAAGTAAAATGAATCAAAATGCAGAACCTTCTATCGCGATACGATCTGCATGCGAAACTTTCTATTATTTGCAGGCACGGAAATAGCGTGTATCTAGTTTTTTGTCTAGACAGTTTTTTTTTTGTAATTTACGGGCAATCGTGTAAAACTTTTAATACCGAATGAACTATATGTTTATAGACTATTTACGGATGACGGTAAACGAATAAAAATTTGAAACTAAACTTCAGAAGACAAGGAAAAGTTGTCAAAGTTAAAAAGGGCTTCGCCAGGGAAACTTTTAAAGGAAAAGGAGCTTTATCTTTAAATAAAAGTACTTAGAGTATTATTTAGAATGCGTCTCGTTCTCATATTGATCTGTTTTATTTCTTGTCCTAGAAATTTAAAATTCTTCAATATTTATCAGCAGAGGTATAAAGCTGGAGCGCTTGGCTTCCAGACTTTAGGAGATATGGAAAAATATTTTGTAACTTGAGTAAAAACAAATCGTTTTCCTTTATACATTTTTCAGCACGAGTAAATTTAAGTATTTTTTTGTTATTAAGAACATTCATAACCCCTGTTTACGTGGATACATTATCGGCAATAATTAATGCTTTTAAGGAAGAAATTAAAACCATTATTGTTAAAATATTTGTTAAAAGTACATTATGTTTAAATATTAAGGAGTGTAGAAAAGTATTGTTAAGAAGAGTAGAGATTATGAATGCATCAAAATTAAATATAGAAGAATCTACGGAAGTGGTTGCAGCTTTCGTTCGATATAATAACGTTCGATATAATAACAGCAAACCCCATATTATCTAACATGGATAGATCGGAAGACTCCACCAAAGAGCTAATTAATGCAGTTGAGATATCGAGCGAGATGTTAGATAATGAAGGAAAACCTTATTAAGGTAAAATTAACACAAAAATGCTGCAATAGCCTATTCTTTTTATATGAAATTACAAAGAAAATAAGTGTTTAATGTAAGCGTCTAAAATTATTAACACAAGCTATAAGTCGATTTAATTAATATGATAGCGAAAGAAAGTTAGCTATCGACTAAAAAGTTATTATACTTTGATTTGAATCAATATACTTTTGGGTCTTGGTAAAGAATGTGTGTTTAATTTAAGTACGTTATACGTTTACGTGCTACATGTACGTACGTTGTACGTTTAGGTTCTGTGTTTTTGCTTTAGTTTTTGGATGAAAAAGGAAAAAAGTCTCTTTTGAGTGTTTTTATGAACAGTGTTACGATGGTAAAAACTTGTGTGCCACACCATAGAAAAAAGCGACTCCAGTGGATCTTTTCACAAGTAAATACTAATCTGTCATAACATTATATCAAGGGAAAACCGTCACCATAAACGTAGAATAGAGGATCATAAAAATAAACCTAAATAAAAATTTGAATGTGAAGTGTGTGTGAAATATAAGAATCTTTATATTTTTAAATTCAATTATTTTTTTGAGAAAACTTATCTAATAATAGGTTGTAAAGGACAAAAAACTCGACTTTTGTCCATGGTTTTATAAACAGGACTGATTTTATGTTTTTTTGTTGTCTTGGCAGAAAAATGGCATATTAAAATGTTAAAAATTTATTTCTTGAAAAATTATTTATTAAGAAATCTATAATAATTATAAAACATTACATTTCCATAAAAATGCTTTTTATTAGATAGGTACCTTTACTTTAATAAAGTACTTAAAAAAAAACGCATAAAAAGTTCATAAACGGTACCATTATTTATATTTAAAGCATAATCTGTTATTAATAAATATTTATCATGTAAATATTTTTTGACGACGTCACTGATAAAGATTCCTTGTGTCGGTAAATCAACAATGCGATTGAACGGCATTGCGATGTTGTCCTTTTCTCTAATATATGTTATTTACGTTGATTTAACTTTGAATATTGACTTCTTTATAGAGTATCTTATCATATTTTATTGCTATTAAGCTGCTCATAGTTCCACGGCAGTGCTAATTCTATCCTTTTAATGTTCTAATATTAAACCCTTAATGTACAAATATTATTTTTGATCTTACGAGTTAAAAACCTTTTGCATTTTAAATCCCATTCTTCTTTATTAAACCCTCTGTCGCACCCCATATCGCTAAACTAAAAATGAGCAATTAACTTAAAGCGTTTGTTATTTTAAATCGTGATAATAATTAATTGTTGGTGTCGTGAACCTCTAAGGATAAATAAATCAGCAATTCGCAAAATTTATATTATCCGAACTTGTCGCTTTAGGGACTCTTGGCCGCTGCACAAAACTCCCAGACCACACATAAATTCCCTATTTTTATTCGACATAACAAACTTTTGGCTTTTGTTCCGGAATTCTCCGTTGTTTTTGATAAAGAAGCGGATTCTCTCCTTCAGCTTTAGTAATAGACACTAAATATAATATATTTGCGCAGCTTCCCTTCAGAAATAGAGAAATCGGAAATGAATGAGTCACGTTATATATATACGAAAAATCAATACCAAAAGGGCGCTATATCAGTAATCCCTGATAGAAAATCGTGCATTAGGGATTTACTGGCTTAATGGTGGAACTGATCACATTTTGCAACTTTTATGAAGGCACGGGAACGCGATGTCTTGGACGTGTGATTAGTTTTAAGGGAAAAGGTCGAAGATTTAAAAGGGCATGGAAGCCATTTAATTGAATAATATAGTAACCGGGTTGTTTTATGAAGATATATTAAACTGCAACTACTAAAATTTAATCTACGAAATCCAGGGAGGTTTGGGTATCATAATTTATCTCGCGATTAATCTGGACCATATAATGGCCCTGGGCCAACACCGGGATGATACATCCGGCCATTTTGGGTATTTAGCTATTTGGCCTGATTAATAAAAAGTGATTTAAGGCCAGTCAATATGGTATTAAAGGGCTCCCTTTATAATCACCCGAAATTTATCAAAAGGGAATTTTTTATCGGAAAAAAGGGAGAGAGCAAACTTTGACTATCAAACAACTCACGAGACAAATATTTAAATTGAACGACGGCGGTAAATTGGGTAGTGAATTTTTTATGGCAGAACGATTTTTCTCTTTTCGAATACTCTCAAGAAAGGGTAAACAAAAATTTAACGCTTTGGTTGTTAACTGGATTTTGTGGTTTGATTCTTTTTTAACAACGTGTTTTTGCTACTCCTAATGTTAAATTTTAATCCAGACTCGACCTAATAAAAAACACAATTTGGAAAAGTTTTATTCTTTTAATTTATTTAACTTTCTCTCAACTTTGATATCTTGTTCATAATTAGAACGATTTTTTTCTAAGTAATAAGTGTTGAAATAATTAGTTCAAATTTGCTAAAGTGCACTTAAAAACCACAATATTAGATTTGTAAAATAGTTCGTTCTCTCAGTTTTGCATTCATGAGTTCCTTATAGTATGAACCTATGCTTGATCTTTCCTTGATGAATTAGTTAATGGAATTTATATTGGTCTCATCATATGACCAACATTTTTAATTTTTTCTTCCACATAGTCGAGTCTATCCCTTTAATCATTTAGTTTCATTATATTTTTTCTTAAAGTGGTGAATCCATAATTAATTTATAATTTTAAATCAGTTCTTTATCTCAACTCAATTACCATAAAACTCTAGATTGAAATTAAGCGATCTAAAGTAACTCAAAGTTAGGGCACTATTTCCAATATGTTTTTTTAGAAAAAATAGATAATCGTTCGATTATTGGTTTTTTAATAAATTTACTACAGGTTTTTTAAAAAAACATCTTTTTTTGTCCATAACTTTTATCGGCCTAAGAAACCTGATGGTTGTTAAATAAATGATAAAAATTTAATAATCCTATATACTTTCCGATTGTCTTCAAGAGAATAAAATAATAAGTGGTCTACCATAATGATTGAAATATTTTCACAGTTTGATCCATCTCTGATCATTTCTTGCATCTTGTTTCTAATGATAATATAAAATTTAAGTTGCTAGCATACCACTGACAGGTACCTTGATTTTGTGCTTAATAAGCTTCTTACAAGCAGCAAGTTTGTTATAGTGCCTTCAAATATCAGAGAAATGTTGGCTTTTTCCATTTATCGATGCCTTATAACCAATTCAAGTTAGAAATTTATTGCAAGTTACTGTTTTTTAAAAATTCCCCGAAAGTTAAGGAACAAATATAAAAATACCTTCATTATCTATCTCCTCTTTGAACAGTTGAAAGGGAGATAATAAGTCTTTAACTGCCTTTCATTGGCTATTATCATTTCGTTCCGGTAGTGGTCTTCTTTAAATTCTACTACTAACTTTTTATAAAAGAATTTATTTATCTGGAAAAGGTTGTAACTACCTTTAAATATTTTTTTATTTAAATTAAGGTGATTTTTTAAAAGCTCCCAGGAAGATGAGAAGCAATTACATAATAACTTTATTCCCTCCTAATTCAGACAATTTTAAGTTTTTTTGTTGTATTCTTTCTTGGATTCTATTCTAAGTTTTTTGAAGACCTTTAAATTCCTGAAAGAAAATTTAACTGAGAGGTTTTTAATAAATTCCAGGAAGTTGAGGAAGAAATACCAAAACGACTATTGTCTTCTCTTTCAGGCAAATGGAACTAGAATTTCAACACTACTTTTAGAATTTATTTTTCTCTCGAGTTCTTAATAGTAAAGACAAAATAACAAAATACCTAAAGCATTTGACACCATTATCAAATTTCTGACATCTATCGAAACTACTGACTTGGGCTTAGTAATAAAAGCAGATAGAAGTCTTGAAGTCTCTATCAAAATTTAAAAATATATGAGTTTCTTGTACTGCCAAAGACTCTTCAGCTATTTATCTTTTTTTGAGGCTAGAAGTTGGAGATGATATTTGTTATCTCATCCAATTATTAAGGTAGTTTTGATCGATCTTGCTCATAGTCCGTTCTTCCTAGACGACTAGCTGTGTGATACAATATCATAGTGACTAGCACATCCTTTTCAAGTAGAGCTTTTTTTATTTTCTGATATACCGCTGTGTCTTGGTACTTTGATAAGTTTTAAATTATTAAAATGTTGCAACTTCTTCAGTTCTAGTTCTTAGACCTCCGCTCTCATACTGGCTTCGAGGTAACCCTGGGTTTGATTAAGGCTACATAGCATGCTAGCTATAAGATTCTAAACTGTTTGTTACTGTAGACTTTTTTCTATTATTTTCTCTCGCACATTCAAGTATTGCATAGATTTCTGAATAACTGCTGAAATATCTTTTGTCTTGGATTTGGATTTTATCCAAAAATTCCAACTACTTTGCTTTTGTTAGTCTTTGATTCGTCTGTGTACCACATCAGATTCGCACTACTCTTCTCTATTTGGATACGAAACTTCGAAGGATGAATGAAAGTTAAATCTTATCTTTTTTTTTAAATTTCGTGCATTTGATTTAAGTTTATTTTCATGTTAGTATTTTATATTTTAATACTGTATAGACTAACAAAACTAAAATAAAGAAAATATATACCTTAGTGGTTTTATTTAGATTTTAAAGTGTTTTTACCAATTTTCTAAAACTTTAGCTTTTTGGCACTTAGGCCCTTTAGAAGTTATCCTCTTCAACTATTCTTAAGAAAATAATTACTGTTTTTTGAAATCAGAAATATAACCCAAGTACTTATTATACCTAAATACATATGTACTTAAATGACAACGAAAATAACATATTTTAAAGGACGGACCAACTAGGTACTCGAATGACCTAAAGTGTATATGAGAAAATAATGTATGTGGAAAAATTACACGAAACGTGATGAGAAATGAATGAAATAATAATTACGTATGACATAAAAATTAGGGGAACGTTATTAATAAGTTGATTATTTTCATTATAAAAATGCAACGACAAAAAGCGTTTCCATTCCTGGTTAGTCTTTTAATCTAAAATAATTGTTGTAATAAATTATTTTAAGTTGAGGCATTTTTCGTTCACCTTTTTACTCTTTGTAGGCAACTTGATTCGTGACAATGCCAGTTTAAAGCGATTCCAAGATTGACAGTTTCTTTTGATAAAAGAACATATGGTGATTCAGTATATAGATCGTTATGATCTTTTCGTTTTCCATTAACATCTTGTAAACGAATTAATTATAGCTTAAAAAATTCGAAAAAATTATTAATTATTAGAAATTTTGCCTTAAGTTAGTTTTTCAAAAAATAAGACAATTGTTATTTAACGTTTTTTTTATTTGAATTTGCATTTTCATGGTAAATTAATTAAAAAAAAGAATTGAATACTTAGCGGTAAATTGTTTTACTTTGTGGATCCTTATCATAGAGATAGCACACCATAAAAGCTTAAAAAAATGTAATACTGTGTTTATAATAATTTCGTGGCTTAAAAAAATTCATTCATTCATTCAAATTCACAAGGACCTTTTCGTAAAATTTCTTAAATAATAATAGTATACGAGATATCGGCAAAAAAATAAGGTAACTTGTTTTTTTATTTTTAATTGTTTATATTTCTTGTAATTTTTTGTGAAAATTCCATTTTTCTGGCAGAATTTCTTAGATAGTATAGTATTTCACATCAAATGACCTGTTATACGTATTTTGAAAACTTCTACATCTACTTTAAAGCTTTTTTAACTTATTGACTAGACTAGAAAATATTTTCATAGAATTGTTACAAGTTGTGCTAGTTTCTACAAAGATATGTATGCATTTTTTCACTCTTTTCAAACTTGACAAATTTGGAAATCTAGATTAGCAGTGAAAGACTTTGTATCAAAATTAATAGCAGTATGATCTGCATAACATACTGCATAAACCTTGTCCATGCTTATTTAAAGAAAATCTTGAAAATCAACCTATTTAAGCTCCAAAAGGTGATGAAAAAACAATATTACATGAAGCTTTATTTTTTTTTTCTATAAGTAAATAAACCCACGAAGCTTAGTCTTGTTTTTAACAATTAATTTAATAGGTATTCTCTAATATATTAGATCTAGAGAGTTCTTTTTGAAGTTTAAAACTTTAAGATCAACACTGCCTAAGAAACTCAACTACCTAGTAATATTCCCTATAAACTGGGTCTTGCCGGAATTTTTTTTTGATTTATTAAATCATCATCTTATTAAAACGAAAAGATTTAGTTAGATTTATGAGTAAAAGAGCAGAGCAGAATGAGAGTCTACGATTTTTGTAAAGGCCTTATGCTAAACCTGAACTACGATACATGCTTGATGGATCTAAGGTTACATGTATAAAAAAGAATTGCAAAAAATTAAATCTATAGTTGTAGATACTAAATATGAATGTTTTACTAAATGAATAGGCATAAGCAATTAATTAGATGCATGCATGAGTAGAAATATAAAGCTTGAATAATGTTTCCTATAGCGTAAATTTTAAATTCATATCTATCCCTGTATAATATATAAAATAGATGTAACACTATCGTTTCCAGGTTACAAGGTAATAGAATTATTAAGTATATATGTCTAAGAGTTGCTTATTTGAAATTTCGATTTTTGAATAATCTAGTAATTATGTCGTATTTAAAAATTGGTAAATGGTCATAATATTATTCACATAGCACATAAGTTTAGGTACGTATATAAAATTTCAAATTATATATTTTTTTTAAATGCGATTAGTCACAAAACATATTACATTAAAAGATAAATTTACGATTTCTTAATTAATCATTGCTCAATAGCACCAGACGTAGATCCGACTGTCTCGGCAAATTGCAGAATGGAAGGATGAAAAATCAATAATCCAGAATTAACGGATGGAAGCTGTGGAAAATTATTAATTTTCTCTGCAGTTATCTGCTCAAATAAGATAAGATTTTTGAGTAGGAAATTTAGAAACCAAATGTTTTTCCTTAAATCGAATTTAAGGCAACGAAGATTGACTGACATAATTTATCTCTTAATTTATCTAATTTTACCAAAAGTAATTGGTTGGAATAAGTTATAATTTTTAAAGCAGACGTCGAAATACTACAAATGTATCTAAACTATACAAAAATTCATCTAAATTATACTTCAATCCGTCACATTTTGTACACAAGATCTTACCATTCCCCGGAATTACATATATAGAGACCGTAAAAGCGAGATGTAGCATACTTACTAAAGCATGCATTATTCGACTTCCAGCCCCGCTTGACATTTAGCTGATAAGCTGAGCGCTGAGTTCGGTCTCTATGAATTACTATATTACACCAGTCAGTCAGCTTTCCCATTAGATAAACGACCTTCAGGCTTGTATACATGTTTCTGCTTAATTAGATCGCTAAAGGGAATTCTACTGGAAAGGGTCCGAATTGGACTAAATTAATTTAAGTTGATAATTAGGAAATTACTAGATTTGATTTTTCTGAATATCCATATGTATTTTTACATTAAAATGTATTTTATGAAAGGGTGTAAAATATCATTTTCCACCCTCTAGACCCACCCAAAGCGTAAAAATCACTAGCCAACACAGCTTGGGGGCTCATGACTTATAATAACGCACATCTGCTTGAAAGACCAACAAAGAACTTATGGGGGAAGTCGGATTAAAGGCACGAGGCAAAATATGTTTTTTGCTTTTAGTATTTCACCCAACCAATACACCATAAATTATTATCGTTAAATCTATGTTTATTCAACGATTTTTTAGTAAATTTTTAATTTTGGTTTCAACCATCTATGGTCAAAGTATATTTATTGAACTATATAATATACGCATATCACATACTATTCTGTTTACAGAAAGAGAAAATTTTGGCATTAAAAGATTGATATGGGATTTAAATATCTAGTTTTTCAAGTTAGTTTAAGAATATCTTTGATGCATCTTTTATTTTCTTTATTCTTGTTAATATGTCGAATTCATCAAAGTCTTGTGAAAAAATGTCTGTTTTTAATCGGGTGTTAAAGTTAAAAGTGTAAAACAGATCTATTTCAATTTTTATATTTTTTTGCCTTATACATTTTTGAACAAAATTTTCCAAAGTCTCTTTTTATGCCTGATACTAAACCCAAATTTTTTAAGAATTAACTTTTTGAGTCACTTCTTCGCTACGCCATTCTATTATGGGGTTCATGCTGTGCCACTCAATTTGAGCGCGTATTCAAGTTGCAAAAGAGAGCGATACGCTATTTACTGGGACTTGACAGTACAGCTCACTGCCAAGAATACTTTAAAAAACATAGAATATTAACTCTTCCTTCACTGTTTATATTTGAATCGGTTTGCTTAATCCGAAAGCATATGTCAGAATTTCCAAAGAGGCCTTCTCATAACTATCCACTTAGAAAAGCAGAGCATGATATTTATCCGCCAATCCCACGGTCGGAATTAGTAAAAACTTCTATACTCTATAGAGCAAAAAAAATGCACAATCATCTTCCTTTTACGATTAAATCTATGACGTTTTCCTGTTTCGCCATGCCTTAAAAGTAAACTAAGCTGTTTTTCTCCCATTAGTTAGACAATGCTTAAACTTAGATTATATTGTAGGTTCTACTGTACAATTGTAGTTGTATTTTTTGCAAATAAAGATTCATTTAACTGTTTGCTTTTCTATTGAAATCAGTTTATCTTTACTTATCTGAATAATGCTCCTGGCTAAAACAAAAGTCGATATCGACGTTAAAACCGGAAAAACTCTATGTTTTCCTCGGCTTTTCCCTAAAGAGTTCGCATTGAACTGATTTTACTTCCGCCCGTTGAAAAGCCTTTAATAGCATTATAGAAAAAACACCTTTAAAGTAAAAAAAGAAAGAGATTGTAAATAAAAGCCGATAAGGTTTTATGACAAAATTTCTATTTTTCGCTGCGCCAAGTTTTCCTTCCGCATTGCGAATCGTCGAAATTATTATTAAATCGAATTTAAACAAGTTAAATTTATGCCGTCTAGACCACGGCCGTTTTGGCCCGGACAAAAAGAAACTCACCCCGGCAAAGTTGCGATTGAAAATATCCCCCACACCCTGAAAAATTTAAGTTTCAGCGATTTAATAGCGTCTAGGATTTAGGAGTTGGTGTTCGTCCTATTTAACCGATAGTAACCGCTTTTAAAATTAGGATTTATTGACCTGGACGCCAATTAGAAATTTGTATTTTGTTAAAGCACTAAAGAATTACACCTTATCGAAAGGGTATATAAAGATAATTTCTTGTAATGGGATATGCAGAAGGTTGTTAAAAACTTGAAAATAATAATTATTTGATTTAAACAAAATTATCAAAAAAAGAAATGAAAATTATACAATTTCTCTAATATGTTCTTACATTCAATAAAAAATGTTAGGTTAGAGCGGTGCCTATGAAACTCATCTGAAAAAACTAAAGCAAGTCATATTTTAAAATGACAATTGATCCTGGCCGTGTGGCCCCTTGTGTTACATAGAGAAAAATAATTTATGAGATATTTATCACATATTTGCTTTAAATGCAGTACAAGAAGAGAAATAGAAAATATAGCACAGGAGCATAACGTGAGACAAAACAAAATAAAATACCGAAAACTGCTAAAATAATTAAAAAAATTGGGCAAAGGTCAAATAAAATTTTCGGGTCTTATATTTATTTACTTTTATATCGTTTAATCAGTAGAGAAGTTTTTAATAAGGAAAATATATAAAAGTTATACATCAGCAAAAGACTCGTTGAATGAAACAACTGGATTCTAAGCTAATAATTTCTAAAATATATAATCATTTTTCAGCGTAATAATGTAAGCTATAAATTACCTGCAATGAATAATAAACGAGCTTGATACAGGCGCTTAATCTATAGCAACTATGAGTTTCAACGTTTTATAATTTAAATCTATCTCATATCTAATTATGTCTAATAATTAGAAAAAAGCTTAAAATCTTCCTATGGAAATCAAGAGAATTCCAGTTTTGGTTCTGTATAACTGGGAAAAATAATCATGGTATATTCTTGATTTATTTAAACTAGTTAGTTTTCTATTGTGTTGATTCTATATAAGAAGGATTAATTTCAGATGAAGTTATTTATGGACATACTAAAAAAATAATGTCATTAATTAGCTTCATTAGTAATACACCAACAAAATCTTTTAACAATTAAGTACACTAATTCTATCAAGAGGCCTTTATGCTCTGATTTCTGATCACAAGAGATAAAGAAGATTATTAAAGATGAATTTATAAATATCTATATATAGAAAGTGGCAACAACTAAAACTCATTATTTAAATAGTATGACATAAACATTTAAATATAATAATGTAAATAATGTACTTTATTTAGCCCTTACGCTCCAGCATGTCACAATTGTGTGAGTCTTATTAACATGGGATATAAACATCAAAATGATATTTTAACTGTCCAAAACGATACGACACGATTGTGCAAGACACACCTCTTTATGCTTTTAACGCACGGGCTGGACTTAGTAGCCATTTTGACTTCGGCAGAGGAGCATGAATTACCGTTTGTTTTGTTTTTTCGAATTTTTGTTACTTGTGATGGCGAATAACGGTAAGTTTTAACTAAAATTAATTTAAACCGTGTTTTTAATGTCAAATTATTTAAGTAATGCATTGTTTTCCCTAATAAGCTCAAAAATATTTTGCGGCCATTTTTAGAAGTGCGTACCATGTCGCTGTATCACAACTGTAACGGCTGGGAGCCAACCAATACAAAAAAAATTCGGTACCGTTTTTTAGTAGTTATGTTTTTTCTAGGATCCAAGAGATTATTGAACTTGGAGAGGCTCGCAGCCAATCCAGATGACGTGTATGAACTCCTTGATGACCTTGAGTCCGATTTCGAGGTGGAAAGCGATAATAATGATGAATTTTTTGCTCCACCCGAACGCGTTTTATCGGAAGATCAAGAGTCCGATAGCAGCAGCGACAGCAGTAGCAGCAGCAACGAGGACGCGCCTAGACCTAGTATCAGTCAAAAAAAGTCTTCTGCTCCAACATGGGTAAAGCAGCCATTTGAAGGCAAAGAAATCCCTACTATGTTTGATAACCATGAACCTGAGCCAGTTTTGAGTCCATGGGGTTATTTTAGTAGATATTTTAATGATGAGTTTTTTGAAATGGGGGCAGCGTTAACTTCTCAGTATTACTTGCAACAACATGGTAGGGAAATCACTCCAAAATTGACTGATGAAGAAATTAGGCAATTTTTTGGTATGCATGCAATTATGGGATGTTTTAAGTTTCCTAGAATCCACCTTTACTGGAGTATCAAATATCGATTACCTCCCATAGCTAATGTTATAGCGTGTGACAGGTTTTATAAACTTCGAACGAATTTTCACGTAGTCGATAATCTATCAGTATCGGATGATATCAAAAAAAAGAATCATCTCTAGAAAGTTCAACCAATGATAGACCAAGTTCGACAAAGATGTCTTGAAATTCACAATTCACAGGCCAGAGAATGGTTGTTTTTCAATTGATGAGCAAATGATACCCTTTTTAGGACGATGTATACGTCAATTTGTCAAAAATAAACTAAGGCCGGTTGGACTTAATAATTTTGTCATTACAACGTCTTGTGGTACAATATTGGACTTCGAAATATACCAGGGTTCCTTGACGCCATTGCCAGATAAACAACTTGGTTTAGGGCCATCAGTTATTCTTCGTTTAATACAAACCTTGCCACCTGGAAGCTTTTTTTTTTTGACCAATATTTTTCCACAATACCATTATTTGAAAAATTAAAAGAATTAAAAATGGAAGGAACGGGAACCATAATGACAAACAGAGTAAAAGGATGTGTATTTCAAAAAGAGGCGACGCAGAAGTGCACGTAAAAAATGATACGAATCGGTCGTCATGGCATCTACGGATTTTGGAATAGAACCAGTAAAAAGATGTTCAGAGATGGGATAAAAACACAAAAAAACATATAGAAGTATCCTGTCCAAATGTAATTAAAGTTTATAATGAAAAGATGGGCGGAGTTGATATTTGTGATCAAATGACTGAGGCTTATCGAACATACTTTAAAACCCGAAAATGGACATTTAAAACAATTCTACACTTATTTGACATAGCTATTGTGAATAGCTGGATGGAGTATCGAAATGACTGTAAAAAAAAATGGATATAGCTCAAAGCAGATCTTAGATTTTTTGCAGTTTTGACTAGCATTAGGAGAATTTATGGTTTGTGGAACAAAAAAAAAGAAATCTAAACTATGAACACGCTCAAACGGATGAAAATAAAGAACCTTCTGCCAAGAAGGTAAGATATACACCTCTACCTTGTGAAGATAAAAGATTCGATGGGTTTGATCATTGGCCAGTACATGAGCATCAAAAAAATCCCAACACTTGTGGCCTGGAATCCTGTTAAAGTAGATCAAGAATCAAATGTATTAAGTGTAATGTTTACTTATGTTTACGAAAAAACCAAAATCGCTTCAAAACATTTCATGTTAAGTAGTGTATTTTCGTAGAAATAAACATTTTCAATATATTTTTCGTTTTTTTTCACATTTGTGCCAGTATCATTTTGACTTCTATCCAACACAATCATGAGAGTCCCTAAAATCTTATCAAATGTGATTTTTTTTTCTGAAAATAATTAGGATCTCTAATGAGGTCATAATAAGCATTGGCGTAAAGTTTTGTCTCAAAATTCTGAAAAAAGTAGACTCGGGAGCGTAAGGGTTAGGACAAGCTACTATGGTTATTACAATATAATAATTAATTACATAATAAAGATTAAACGTTTATTTTTTGATAAAAATACAATCAGGTAATCACTGATGCAATAACAATTTTTTTCAATAGTTTCCTAAATCGGTTCAAAATATCGCAGTCCTTTACATTCGTTGGTAACATACTAAATTCAACTAATCGTCTGCAAACTTAGAACAATAAAATGCTAGAATTAGCATTGCTGTGGAACTATGGGCAATTTATTTGCTTGCACCATCTCTGATGCAATGATGCCAAATATTATATATAAATATGCTCATATAGAAATGGCAAAAAATACACTTTTTAATATCATAAAAAATTGTCACTTATTTTGACAGGCGCAAAACAATGCTATTGTTCTTTAATAAAATATGAAGCATTTTTTTTTCATAAAATATAACATAATCTATAAAGAAGTCAACATTCTAAGTTAAATGAATGCAGATAACGTCCCTATATTAAAGAAAAAAGCAACATCGCAACGCCGCTCGATTTCATTGTTGATTCCACCGAAACAAGTAACCTTTACCAGGGACGTCGTCAAAAAATATGTACATGACAAATATTTACTATTTATAGATTATGCTTTAAATCATAAACAATATTACTGTTTATGAACTTTGTATGCCTTTTTTAACATACCTACTTCATTAGGGTAAAGGTACTTATCTCATAAAAAGCATATTTATAGAATAAGTTCTTATTATTTTACGTTTATAACGACGGTTGTCCCTTAATAGGATGTTATGACAATATCGGTATTTACTTGTGAAAAGATCAGCCCAAATCGCCTTTCTCGTATGATATGGCACAGGTTTTTACTATCATGAAAGTTCACAAAAACACTGAAATTACTTAATTTTGTTTCTTTTTCAACCAAAAAATAAAGAAAAAACAAAAAACTTCACAAATGCCGAATGTAAATATGAACCGTTTGTCAAGATGTCATTTGGCAAGATGACATCAGTTTTTGCGTGCAGTGTTGCTATTTCAAATTTTTTAGAAGCAGTTTTAGGAATAAGAATTTTAATAATTTTATTTTGCATTAAAGATGTTATTATTGCGCTTAGAATAAGATATATCTATTTCTGCTTTTTATTTTTAATCCAAATTATGACTTCAATAAGTTAAATTAACATTATTATATGTATTGATATATAGCTGAAAGTTTCTTCTTTTGAAAATGCGTGTAAACTTGACAATAGAGAATCAATTATTTGTAAACAAAACACTCCTCTTTTCTCTGTGCTTATGTTGAACTAAAACAAAGTTGTTGTTTACTAATTCTAGACTTTCAATATTCTAAGTCTACGAAGAATAGAGTTCAACATTTGACTAATGTTATATCTGAATCGGTCATTTGAGAAACAGCACATGTCATATTTTCGGCCATTTTGATTTTATACCGATAATGCAATATTTAAGGGTAAATACATCGCGTTCCATACAGTAACATCACTTGTCCAATAACATTCGCACGATTTTATTCTCCTCCTAATATTCGATTCTGTTTAGTAACAACACAAGTCAGTGACATGTGCTCTTTCTCAAAGCGTTATAAGTAGTGCTATTTTTTGTTTTGTTGTTTGTTATTGTAAACCATGCCGTCAACAAGTGGTAGTGACTCTGATAGTGCTCCGACTATTTTAACAAACAAGAAGGGTAAAAGAAAGTTATACAAGTGTGAAATAATAAAAAATGCTAGACTAAAGGGTGAAGAATATATTAATTATAAAGGTGCTGTAGTTTCTGCTAAAGAACAGGGTGAAAACTGCGGGTAAGTTGTTACGGGTTTTGAAGGTTAGGTTAGTTTTTGTTAAGTACATTTTTTTTGTAGATGTAAGGTAAAGTGTTATAACCGATGTTCCGAAGGTGACCGTCAGGAGATTCTTCAAAAATTTAGGCTTTTGGCAACCAAGAATGAGCAGGATGCATATTTACAAGCGTTAATATCTTACCAAAACGTCAAAGTTAAAAGGCCAAGGAATATAGGGCGAGCTAAACCGAAATCTTACACATTTAAATAGTTTTTAACATCCTCATCTGGACGAATCGTGGTGTGCAAAAAGGCTTTTATTAGCATTCACGCAATTACACCTGCTAGAGTTCGACGTCTAACTAAGTTATTTGTAGAGGGCAAACATCCTAATGACAAAAGAGGCAAGTGTATTTCTGGAAATGCAATTTCAGGAAATATAGTTTTCCAGATTGAGGATCATATCAGGAGCTTTCCTACGAAAATTTCACATTATAGTAGCAAAGAAAGACATTATCTTGATGAGAAACTTAACGTGAAAATTATGTACGATTTATTTAAAATACAGAACCCGTCAACCAAAATAAAATACAAGTTCTACTTGAAAATCGTTCAAGAAAGATTTTCCGTCTCTTTTGAACGACCGCAAGTGGACACCTGCTGCAAATGCGAAGAACTAGTTGTCAAAATAAAAAGTCCCTCGCTGAATGATACTGCTAAACGAACCGCTGCTGCGGAATTAATGGTGCATAAATGCAGAGCTAAGAAATTTTATAACAAACTAAAACTCTATACTGAAATTTCCCAAAATCCCGAAAATGATGATACCATTGTAATAACATTTGATTATATGTAGAACCTTCAATTGCCACTGGTTCCAGTACAAGAAACTTTTTATTTAAGACAGCTTACTCTTAATGTTTTTGGAATAAATTTAGCTGAAAAACAGAAAGCCAAGTTCTACCTTTATCATGAGGGTATCGCAAGAAAGGGTCCTAATGAAGTAGCGTCATTTCTTTTGGATTTTTTGCAGAATGAAATTCCAGTCAGGACTAAACATCTACATATTTTCTCACACAGTTGCAGTGGTCAAAATCGAAACCATACTATAATCAGATTTTTAATGGCGTTGGTGCATACGAAGCGATTCGAAACCATTAACCAGTATTTTCCACAATGAGGACACTCTTTTTTACCAAATGATCGAAATTTTGCAACCATTAAACAAGTGATTAAAAAACATGATAGAATCTACTCAATAATGGAATACGTCGAAATGATGGTCAATTCAACAAAAAAATTGAAATATTTTGTAAAACTTGCAAAAGCTGAAGATATTGCTGATTTTAAAGGTTGGTGGCCAAAGTTCCATAAAAAAAACACTTTGTCCATTGAATCTCTTGGTAAAGGTGTGCCAAGGGACCAAAAATACACATTTCAAATTTCAAACTTCACGCATTTTAGATATTCTTCAAATGAACCTGGCGTAGTTGAGGCGTTTAATTTTATAGACGGGGTTACAAGCCATAAATTTAGACTTGATACCTCCAACTTATTACAACTTCCTATCATTGTATAACAACCAGCTTATTCACAAGGAAAGGTTCCAATAAATTCAAAAAAACTTGAAGACATAAAGCGACTTTTTGCATATATTCCAGAAGAACACCACGGCTTTTATACAGAGATTATAAATTGGCCGAGAACTGAAAATGAAGACCATTAATTAGTTTGGTTTTTCATTTTATGTTTTTTTGACCTATTATTCAATAAAAATATATCCTTATATTCTGACTTTTTATGTTCATTTCAGAAACATCACATGTCGCGCATTTTCAAGTACCTATGTTTTTTTTCTAATTTTTCTTTAAGGTTTAAATATTATTGTATTATGCCCGAAATCGAACAAGTTTTTAATGCTAATTATTTAAAAATAATTTTTTAATCCATTCTTTGAGATTTTTAGTTTTTCTTATTTTCTGTAAAAGGTTTAAAAGTGACATGTGCTGTTTCTCAAATGACCGATTCATCTATCATAGATCAAATTTGTATGGTTTCTAGTACTATAATTGTGAACATCTCCCAATATTCTTATCTTGTCACAGATATACAGGTAATAAATATTTTTTCACTTCAAAAATAAACGCACGAAACACACACTAAACATAATTCTTTGGGTCACAGAAAATATCCCTAATACCCTTAATTTAGCGGTTACACTTGAGAATAATTCTCATAGCATTATTTTGAATGACTTTAAATTATCTTACTGTATATTGTGGTAAGTAAAACAATAATGTCAAACAGAACTATAAATAGGGTAGAGCAATTGCGTTGTACAACATTACTCTTGTATGCGTGGATACATGCTTACCATCCCTAGCTATAAACCCAACTTTTTTCGAGAACTTTCTTGTAATATAGTTGGCATTGGCAATAAAATTTAAATTTGCATCTAGAATTATTCCTAAGTATTTAATTTCTTTTTGAAATAGAATGCTCTCTTCATTAACATTAATGTCCAATTCATTAAGGTTTACTTCACTATTTTTTTATTTCTTGGTGAAGCTACAAAATTTGGATTTACTTGTAGTTAAGTTCAATTGGTTAATACACAGTCGCGTATATAGTAGGTCGTTGTTAATATCAATTTGCATTTGATTAAGACTGTCATTATTTAGGACTGACTGTATTTAGGATGTTTAATGCAACTGGTTAAAGAAACAGTTGCAACAATAGGATTTTGTATCTTCTCTTCTTGATCATAGAAAATCTAAGCTTCGACAGTTAAACTGTCATAAGCAATATGATTCACGAAACCTTTAAACAGATGTAAAATTTATTTTTATTTTGATATTTTTAGTAATGTTCATCTGAAGGAAAGGTTAGCCTTTCAGTTCTTCATCTGTTTACTGCCCATTCAGTAAAATTTAATTTGTTGTAATAGATAGAATAAATAGTTTTTTTTTTAATAAGGAAGATAAATCAAAAACAACTTGAATTTAAACCGATAATTTATAAATTACACAATGATTTTTCCAATGTAATAACGTAAGCTATAAATTGCCTGGCCACAGATTTCTAATTTAAAAAATCTAATTTATTCCTCGACTACGCGGATCGAAATTCATTCCATATACAGCGGGATTACTTCTCGTTAAATTGGATGAAATCCAGAGAAACTAGGCCATGTTACTCCTATCATCGTTAGGAAAATTCGATTTAGGAAAAAACTTCTAAATTTGTTTTATATTTTTTGATGCAGAAATGAACCTATTTCTTTAATTTTTGATTATCGGTTATCATTATATCCGAATTTTATAAAAATGCATCTTTGTATTGTACGTTTTAAATAATCATTGAGTTAAAAATCAACTAATAAACTAAAAGTTTATCTCCCCTCATCGTTCCATATTTATTAAACATAAACTTTTGCGTTTCACATTTAAATTTCCCATTCCCTGGATTCAATAAGGACTACGGCAGTCCGCATTTTTCCCCGTGCCAAATTGCTTTGTTTTCCCACCAAAAACTTCACCATTACGTATTTATTTATGTAGATTGACTTGTTTGCTCTCCAGATTATTATCCATTCACTTTATGAATTATTTTAGCCCTTAATATATAACATGGCGAGATATATAAGATAAAATATATGTAGAGATAGAGGCAGTATTAAATATTAACTTATAGATAAGTCGTTTTTAAAATAATTTAAATTTTGTTTGAAAATTTATCTTTGGCAGTCTTTGTTTCTTTTTTCCAAATTTTGAGGCATGTATAGTTTAATTTATTAGTACAATAACAGCATAAGTACCACTATTTAAGACTGTAGGTTGATCAAAAAGTTTAAATTGAAATAGGTATCCTATAAACGGGTTTAAAAATAGAATGATACATTTTTCTTATAAAAGAGTTTATCACAATAATTTTTTTCTTCAAGTAATTGGCATTTATATAAATATTTAGTAGATGACTAAAAAATTACTGCAGAAAATCAACCAAATATTTGGATACATAATTTAAATGGGCACGGCCTTTATTTACTGTAATTTTTTTATTACACGGAAGTGATTTTACTTATTAAAAATCAACCTAATATACCAGATTAAAAAAATGTTTGCAGCATGTTATGATGTGTGGGGGCATACATTTATAATGTAAATGTAATTGGAGGTTAACATTTTTAATGCAATGATCTGTGTTTTAACACATTTTTCGATTTTACTATATAAATCTAAATAAATATTTTTTTATTATTTAAATGCTTTATTATTTAGCTAATTTATAGATCACAGAATTTTACTAGTCCCTTTTAATAATAAATATTACATGCTGGTCCAAAAAACTTAAAATTAGGTTTAAATCTTTAAAATGCCGACTTTTTTTTTTAATTAGAGTAACTGATTATTTGATATATTTATTGAATATACATATATATTTAAAATAACATATATATTTTAAATATATTTTAAATTTTTTGTGTAAAAAATACCTTTACAAGCTTTTTTTACTATAAAGGAACAACTTGGCTGATCTTGATATTTAATACAATAATTAATATTTCATGTTGGCTAAAAAAATTAAAGTTAAATCTAAGAAAAACATCAAAATCTATATTGTTCTGAACTAAAATTATTATTTTGATAGTTCTATCATAATAAAATTTAGTTTAAAAAAAATTTAATATTTGGCATTTAAGTGTATTTTTATTATAAAACTGATTTTATTGAATTATAGAGAAAATAAGCATGAAAAGATTTGCCATACATAAAAATTTAGGACGCATAACTTAAATAGAGATGATTCCTATTAATGCATTTTTTAAAATAACGTTTACAGTTTGTAATGGCGAAAATTGATAATTTATAATATAAAAGAGAAATTTTAAAACTTAGCTTTATGACTTGTAAAATATCGTAAAAATAAAGATAAAAGCAGAAACGACTAAATGTTCTTAATTCTCGATTATTGATTATCAAGACACCTACTTACGAATTTATCCAAAAAGTTGAGTCTTACTAGTATTTTTGAAAAATTTTAAATTAAATTCCTAAATTTTTCATAATTTAGTGATCGACTTAGCTCCAGTAGGATAATCTTTAGTAAAACTAAGAATGTACAGCATGAAAGTCTTACTATAATCTCCCGTAATAAAAGCAGGCTCCGGGTGAGGCGAGGTTATAAAAATGCCACCTTGTAAATGGTTTTACCGGAGTTGAAAAATGTAACTACTCCCTTCCGGGTATGGGATGACAGCGTTTTAAGAACTTACAGGCGGGTCTAAAATTTTATATATTTGACCTCATATAAAAATTTTATGTACTAGAAAAGGATTTCACGACCTACTATAAAAGTAATGAAAAGTTTAATTATTTTCAACGAAAAATATGCCATTGTTATCTTTAGATAACAATGGAAAGGATTCGTAAGACTTTAGAACCAAATAATGACTAAGAGCATAACTTAAATGGGGGCGACTCTCATTTGATATTAATGTTTATAGCAATAGAGAAATTATATAAGGCATAAAACCACATATATTACTGCTCTGGTAAAAATAATATAATTTTTCCGGAAGTTCACAGCAATATAAGAATAGAGTTTCTGGACCAAAGTTATTCAATTTTCGTCTAAGTAATTTTAATAGAACTGTCTCATATAGCGAGAATAAATCAAATTACTTCGGAGTACATTAAATTATTCTGAAGTGATGCAGAAACACTCTGGTTTTTTGAAATAATTTCATGTTTTTTTAAAAGGGTTCAATGGAGCCTTAATAATTCTCAAAGAATTCAAAATTAAATTTAGCAAACTTGGGGTAAAAGCTTTTAGGCTCATTTTGTTTTAAAGAGAGATGGTATAGGGAACAATTTAATTTTCTTTACTAACTAATTTTCTTTAAAAGTTATAAAAAGTTGTCTAATGATCTTTTTAAACACAGTATTAATAGATTATTTTGGTTAATTTTTAATAAAAAACATGAATGGTTAGTTATTTTTTATGATTTTATCTTCAAAAAGCAAACGATAAAACATGTTTTAAGAAGATATATAAAAATTCTTTAAGCCATGAAAATGTATATAGAAACTTTTAGCTTTTAATCTATAGAGGTTTTTTTATACAGTTATAAATATGCTGTAAAAACTTTTTACAGCAACGTATAAAATTACTTATCAAACTTTTTGTAATAGAGATTTATATGACTTTTAAGAGTAAAAAACTATTTTATTACTTATTTTCTTTTACATTATTAAAACTCTTTTAAAACATTAATAAAACAATATATTTTATAAATCTATAACTTTTTCACGGTTGTTTTAAGAATTTTGTTGATTTTTATCTAAAAATTTTTAAATATTTTAATTTTTTTAATCTATTACAATAAAAATTACTTTTACTATAATAATTACAGGTTAAGTGATGCTCGTTTAATTGTTATTCATGTTGATTATTGAGTAAATATTCGTTTATAAATAAAACGACTTTCATGCAAAAAAGGTCTTGATGAAATTAGAAAAATAATAATAAATTTAGAACATAGTACAATTTTTACTTTAAAAATGACCAAAAAAACTATTGAGAATATACACGCGAAAAGATTCGCCATACATAGATATTATTGAAAAATTGGGATGCATAACATAAATGGACACGAACCTTATTTACTACGATTTTTAAAACTATATTTAAAGTTTGTAAAGGTAATAATTAATATTTTGTAATATTAAAGTAGAGTTAAAAGTAAGCATTAGAACAAATAAGATCCATTGATCATAGACTTTTTTAATTACATTTTTTTAGTTTTTTGTACAGATAAAAGCGGCAATGGTTAAATGTCCTAAGTTTTTGATTATTGGTCACCAATACAATACTTGCTAGAAAATTGGAGTTTGTTTAGTATTTTTTTAAAAATTTAATGAAAATTTTAATTTTTTTTTTAATTTAGTGATCGATTCACTTTTCGTAGGATTATCCTAAGTAAAATTAAAAATATATGGCATATTATTATTGTTTTATATTACATGTTTATTTGTAATTCCTGTTAATTTTCGAGTAAATATTATGCTTTTGCTATAATTTCTTTACTTTTTCCAGACTTAGTATAAAATAAAAAAGAAACAATCATATAAAAAAATTAATAACACTAAATTTTAATAATAAATGTCCTATAAAATTCTATTAAACTAAAAAAGTCTAGTGTTGATCTTTTAGAATAATTCAGAATATTTTGCGTCAAAATAAAAGTTAACAATATTTGCAATAAACTATTTACGAATAATAAGTACAATTCTCTTGTCAATCTGTCCTCTCCAGGTGTCTTGTCGGTTTCAGTTTGACATAAAGCCTGTCTTATTTCGTCAATCACTACGAGGATTTCTTCTTAACCGATTTTAGGTATCGGAAACCTAAGGGTTGAATTATTGATTGTTTGCATAGTGTTTTGTATAACTATTTAACTATTAGCAGCATTGATTCTGTTGTTGATACAAGGTTGATCTTTAAAACCATGAAATGGTGAATTTTATTAGTGCCTCTGACTCTGTGAGTATTTTTACGTTGGAGTTTCTTGCTACACATTCCTTGATCCTATTTATAACTCAAATAGAGCCCTGGTGTCTTTATGGATGGCAATAGTAATTGTTTTATTCATTTTTCTGGATTGTGATGTGCTTTTCTCTAATTTTTGTCTCTCGGTTGCTGTGTTCCTGTGGATATTTTGAAATTTCTGGTACTGTTTATAACCTGGGATGTTGTGTGTTATACCAGGATATAGTCCTGGTATAACATGAGAGGGAGATGTAGATGTAGACCTTAAATGTTTTGATCTCTTTAGGTTTGTGTTAATTTTAACTCTGACTCTAGCTAATCTATGGTCGTTACCTATAGAGAACTGACTTATGAGAGTGTGCTTTTTATTACATAAGATATAATCTATCTCCTTTCATGTAGATTCATCGGGGCTAACTCAAGTCCATTTCCTTTAAAGGGTTTTTAACAAAGGTTTTATGGCATATATATTGTGTGGTTTTATTAACTATTTATTGTATAATTTTTTTTTATCTGTTAATATTTTTTTATATTTTTGTAATAAATCATAAAGTTAAAAATAATAGATACATGTTGGTAATAAATTGATATTTGAAATATAATAAATAAATAGTACTTACGAATATCAATTTTCATCGAGTTTCTTTAAAAAAGCAATTTGTTTTATGAATTTGATTATGTTAATAAATATAATTTTAATTTGTTTATATTTTAATATTTATGTTATTTTTATAGATCGAACTCTATTTTTAGGGAAAAACGAGTTTTTTTCAGTGAAACTATTACTAAAAAATAGATCTAATTAAATTTATATTTTATCAATAAAATGAGTAAGTCTTTTACTTATTATAATAAAACAAAAGTATATAAAATTTTAATTTCTAAATTTATTTCGTATCTTCATTTTTAAAAATATTATTAAATTTTTACCGTTATAAATATTACATATGAAGTTAAATAATAGCGGAATAAAATGTTTAAGAAAGAACAATATAAAACTTAAGACTCAGAAACATTTTATACATTTTATACAAACATGTTAAGATCTACAGAGCAAATAGGAATAAAAATTTTGTAATAATACTAATAAAGATTATATTAAAATGAAAATATTTTGTAAGAATTATGAAAACGTTCACAAAATTCTAATAAATCAATTTAAATTTATAAAACTGAATAACTTTGAGAAATATCACTTCAAGTAAAAATCGAGGGTTTTCGGTCATTTTTTTAAATCTTAAAGTGGCTACTGAATTTGATATCAGGTGTACCATGTGCAGATTGACTAAATTGATTAAGATACGTCTAGCATTTGCTTATTTAAAATATCTCTAAAATTAATAACTACTATCAAACTAAACTCAGGCTCTTTGACCAAAACAAATCATCTTGGACGTGATATTTTCACCTTTTTTCAAATGAAATGTCTAAAACAAAAGTTTTTTATTTCTCTCCTATCAGCCTTTTCTCTTTTAGCCAGTAGTCGCCTTCTAGCTGTCTGCCGGATGGGACAACCAATTTCTATATTGATTTTCGTCCTATCTGGATTATTTTGATCCTCCTTTTCTTTCTAATATCAAAAATATCTATGAACCAAATGCTTCAGCCTTTTTTTTATCTGGCCTTAGACCGGTGCCTAACGACGTCATCAGCTCTTTTAATTCTTTCAAAACAGTTTCCTGGTCAGCTTTGAAAGCTACAACTTGTCGAAGTATTGCTGAACTGCAGAGCAGAATCCTAATTCCGTGCCCTTATTTAATAACACAGGCTAATGATTGACATTCATCAACCTCATAAGAACACTACTTTAAGCACGTATAAGGGTCTTTTAGACTGCTATTCCTCGACCAAAATCCTCATCATGCGTTGCTGATTCGAACATGACTATGTGACCCTCTGTGGTATTGCTTCAACGCAATCATCTAAAAAGATTTCACTTCGTTCTAGTAGCAAAGTTTTCTTCGGAAGTAGGGCTCGGATATTGTAAGTCCTCTCACGATATAAAGCAACTTCCTCATCATCTATCTTTGGTAGTCCCTGCTCGAACCCTGTGGTGTCCATTACGTCCATCCCGACAATCCTCAATATTAGCTACTATCATAGGATGTTCAAATGTGGCTTTGTTAATCGAAAAAACTACCGTGACCTTTAAATAAACCTCAAAATTAACTTAGAAGCACTAAAAAGCGACAATCTCGTCGTGAACCACTTTGGCCCAAATCACTTTTGCACCCTGTATATACGATGAGAGGAATTTAAAACCAAACGCTTTAGTAGTGGAAGTGAAATATTATCTTTGGCTTTATAGGCACGTGTTAAATAATACTTTGGCAGGCGCATAATAACGAGAATACTGTTGAAACAGATAGCAGGTTTTTTGTTACTCTTTTTGTTCAACATAAAAAGGGGATTACACGTATAACGTCATAGATACTTAAAGATGGATTACTTCTAGGTCTACTTGAGATGCATGTAAGAAGACTTAAATATGTTAAGGTACAGGCAGGGAAAAAAGTCCACTTGAATGATCGAATGGGTATTTTGTATTTAATTAAATGTAATTCCGATATTATTTTAAGAAGTGTTTTAAAATAACTGGAAATATTTGGGAAAGGTCCTTTTTTTTGGAATTTAGTATTATATCTTTTACTATTTTTCTGCATGGAGTTACTTGGTGTTTAGTTTTTTATTCTTTCATATAAACAAATTTTTAATATTTTTCTCTCTTTGAAATATAGAAATAAAAAATAGAGCTAGATAGGCAAATAATTATCTAATTTAAAAATGAACATATCGCTAAAAGAATAAGCAGGAAAAACAAAGGTATATATACAGATAATAAAAAACTGAACAAAAAATACGAAAAAAAAATAATTATGATGAAACAGTTCTATAGACTTTTTAAGATACATTGAAAAGTGATAAAAGTTATCTTTAGAAAAATCATATTTTTGCAAAACAAATTCTTTCTCTGAAATAATAAAATGATTAACCAGATATATCAGAAAAGAATTAGGAGAAAGAGCTACAGAGTTGGCTCTTATTTTTTCATTTAAAAATAAGCAAAAAGCAGAAAAAACATAATTGTATAAGTGTAGAAATACTTTTGTTCTTTAACGTATTTTTTTGTTTTTGAGTATATAACTTAGTTTACCAAATTACCGCCCAAGACTGCTGTATTCTTCAGGGCACCTCCACTATTTGATTTTCTCTTGAAATACAATTTTTGGACCCAAATATAAGTGTTCTTCCACTCTTTCCAATTTCCAGTTTCTTACTTATATTATGACTGCCTTCATAAGCATTACTTTCGTTTTACTATTATTCATTAATCCTCAGCTCAATTTTTAAAGATAGTTCATTTAGTTCAGTTTTCATGCTCTCAACTTCTGTAGAATCTCTTGCCATAATGATCATATCATCTGCATAACGTAGGGAGCTCAAGTTTTGACTATTCACATTAATACCGCATTCAGACTAATCCAATTTCCTAAACGCGTCTTCCAAAGCAAATATGAATAATTAGGTGATGGAGTATCGCCTTGTTTGACTCCTCTTTTTAATTAATTTGGATTGGTTTTTGCATTTAGGTAATATGTTGAAGTAGAAGAAGAAAATCCAAAAACAACACTGAAATATGTAGAAAGAAAACTTACTGGAAACCTGATTTTTTTCTAAAAAAAGCAGTTATAAAATCCGTCTTAGGCCTTTTTGGGTTTATTTTCCTGCTAAAATATTGAGAGTTAAAGGCCGGTAAGGACATAACATGAATTTTGCTTTCCAAAAACCAATTTATTGCAGAAGAAACACCTTAAAGTGTCTTTAGAAAAGAAAAGCTGAAGCACAAAAATAGTGAAAAACTTCTTTTTCGCTATTTTCTTGTTCTTCCGCTTAGACTTTTACGGCTTTTTTCTAAAATATTAAGTACTGTGTGATGATAGAGTTCACCAGATCCATCTTCAAATGTTAGCATTTTGCTAAATCTGACGCAGAAAGGAAATTAAAGTAATGAAAGTGTAGAAATAAAACATATGTTAAAAACTTTAAAAAAAGTTCCTACTAAAGCTCCAGTAAAAAATATTTTTTTTAAGATTTAAAAATAATTAATAAAAGTCAAAACTTTTTTATCTATAAAGTAGTTTATATTCTATAAAGGTCAAAAGAAAACGCAAAGATTAACTACATTATGGAAAAAATAAGAAGAAAGTTCAATAAATAAGAAGAAATAAAAAAAAGTAGAATGATAACATACTGAAAATTCCAGAAGAACTGTAGATCACCAAAAACAGTGAAAAGATATGCTTTTCTCCGAATTAATACGAGAAAAAATTTCTCGATTAATGGATCAACCTATTACAAAAGAGGAAGAAAAACTAAAATGCTAAAAAATTAAGAGCAAAAATTAATTTAAAAAAAAAATTAATAATAAGTTCCCAGAAGGGAGTTCAGCATGCTTAAGAATTGTAAAGTCCTTCATTCAGAGATGAAATCTTTTCAAATTCTAATGCGCAAACAAAATAAAAACATTAAAAAAACCACAACCCGAAATTTAAAAAATCTAATGTCCTTTAAAATGATATATACAGGGTGTTTCAGAACTATGGGATCAAACTTCTGGGGGTTGTTCAGAGCAACAGAAGAATCCATTTAAGTATAGGAACCTATGTCCGGAAATGCGTCACTACGCCACTACGGTCCTAAGACGCGTTCAAATTTATAAAAATTACCTAAATAGGATCTGCTGCATGTATTTTTTCCTTTTGTACATGATACCATAACAACAATTGTTTAAAATCAACGCTTATCAATGTCAATCCTCAATGTCATATTTCAAAATTTTATAGCTTACAATTTTTAAACATTTATTGCTAAGAAGAAGAGGTGCTTTACCGATTTGCCGATGAACCATCAAATAGCACACGTGACCTTACTAAGAATATGAATACGAGTAACGCTTCTGTCTGGCGGGTACTACACGAGCTCCATCCTTACCACTTCCAGAAAGTTCAAGGTATGACTGCAGCCGATTATCATCCTAGAGTTCAATTTTGACGATGGCTTCTGGATCACATCATTGCACAACCTAATTTTTTACGATATGTTTTATGGACCGATGAAGCCTCTTTTACAAGAGACGGTATTTTTAATAGTAGGAATAGTCATGTTCGGGACGAAGAAAATCCTTATGCAGTTTTTCCAAGAAAACATCAGAATCGTTGGTCTGTCAACGTATGGGCAGGCATTGTTGATGATTATTTAATTAGGCCATACCTTCTACCGGAACGGTTAACAGGACCTATTTATCTGCGTTTCTTGGAGGAAGTTTTTTCAGAACTCCTTGAAAATGTTCCACAAAACGTTAGATAGCAAATTTGGTTTCAGCATGATGGAGCGCCAGCTCACTTTGCTGTACAAGTACGCGAGTATTTGGCTCAGCGGTTTGGGCACCATTGGATTGCCAGAGGTAGAGCAGTTTTTTGGTCTCCTAGGTCACCCGATTTAACGTCGCTCGATATTTTTTTGTGGGGACATGGAAGGTCTTCAGTCTACGAAACTCCAGTAGAATCAGAGCTAGACTTAATTGGACGAATAACAGCAGCATTTGAAATCATTCAAAACGAGGATCAAATTTTTAGTGTAGTCCGCCGAAATCATGTGCGGCGTTTAAATCGGTGTATTAAGTTGGAGGAAGAAATTTTGAACAATTGTTGTGATGGTATCATATACAAAAGGTAAAAATAAATGCATCAGATCCTATTTAGGTAATTAATATTTTTTCTAAATTTAAACGCGTCTTAGGGCCGTAGTGGTGTAGTGACACATTTCCGGACATGGGTTCCTATACTCAAATGGATTCTACTGTTGCACTAAACAACCCCTAGAAGTTTAATCCCATAGTTCTGAAACACCCTGTATATCAAAATATAGGGTAGATATTTGAAATTCTAATATTTAAAGGACGACAAATTGTCACACATTTCGGTTTACTATTCGTTTGTATATTACCAGATTGATCTCTTATTGGTACGGGTAAATAGATAGTATTATGATGCTTACAATGATGTGTCACGATGGAGTTTACATTTGACCGATTAACTATAAGGTTAGCTGGAGCTGAAGAGGTAATTGACAGAAAATAATTCAAAAAAAATTAAACTTGCTCCTGTATATTTAAATTACTCTTTTTTACGAAGGTTTTATAGTTAGATCAAATATATTTTTAATCTTCATAATTTGTATATACCACATATCTTAAAATGACCAGAATCAATGTAAATTTAAATATTGCAAATAAATAAGTTACGATTATAAAACAATCGATTTTATGCTAGCTATATTTCAATATTTTTATTTATTTTCTTAACTTTAATTGTTGTGGTCTGATTAATTTACTGTTCTGATGCTTGTATAACTAATGAATATATATATAAAAAAATAAATAACTAATCATAGATATAGGAGCTCCTATATATTATTTTTTTAACATGTGCTTTAAAAGTAAGCTAATAGTTTAATCACGACAAGCAAATGTTCATTATTAAGTACTATGTTGAGACTATCATGAATATTTGCTATTTTGTAGGCGTTATTCCTAAATTTCAAAAACAGCTTAAATATTGGACATGATCCTCGCTGTAAATTAATTTTTTTACATTATTTTTAGTTGAAGTGAACATATTTATAAATTAAAACATGATGAAACTATTATAGATATTTAACTTATAAGTTATATTAGCAGTGTAATAAATAAGATCCTATTTTAATGTAAGGAAATCCCTCTCAAACGCATCCCTAATAACATAAATATATATTAAATATATATTCACTGGAAGATATACATTTTTTAGGTAATTTATTTGATGCTAGCCTAAAACATGCAAGTTTATGTTAAAATCTCCATCAAAAACAGGTATATTAAGGCTCAAAATGTCCTCAAATATGTCTAAAATGTTGGTAAAATTCGAAGACTAAAATTGGCCTATATATATCGTAGTGAAAATATTTTTTTTTCCTATAGGTTCATTTTGAGATAAAAGCATTGTATATAAAAACGTAATATATCTATACTAAATCTCATTATATTTAGTTGTTCTTTAATATAGTATAAAATTTGTAAATTGTACATATTAATATCACCTCTAATTACTTATTTGATCTCATTACTCATTGTGTACTATATTTTGTCTATAATTTTAACTTGACCAAATATATTACTCAAAAGCTTTTATCATTATTTCACCTTCTGAAATATATTACGGCAAGATGTTACTAAAAGCGATATGCAAAATTTATTACCAAATTCACCCCCAATCAATAACTTCTCCTGTTTTAACAGTTTTTCCGCACACAAGCGATCCCCTATAAAAGCATGATTTATTAATATGACACAGAAAAACGTAAAATTTATTTACAAAAATTAATGAAAACGTTTCTCATATTGATGAGTTCAAACAAGGCATGAAGGCCAAAAGTTTAACAATTAACGGAAATATGTTTATAAGCTAAACAAATTAATTAGGTCTAAACAATCGGAAGGAAATGCTTATTACATTATTGAGTGTCGTGTGAACTTATATTAAAATAAATAATATTACACGATGTTGTATTTAAAAAATTTGAAAGAAATCTATAAAGCTGTTAGGTGTCTTTTTCTTTAAATTAAAAAAAAAAAAATATCCAGTTTTCTCAAAACATTGCTGAATTGGAGGTCAACAAAAGTTTTTTATTCAAAAATTGGCTTATTACAAAGAAGTTCTTAGAAGAACTTCTTTGAAAGAACTTTGACGGGACTGTGTTATTATCATGAGCTTTTAGAAGACGACCTGATTCCAGCTCTGACCACACTGTATTCTAATAAAACCCATATATGCCAAATCAAGCATTGTAATTTTAACAGCATAGGAGGCTTCCCAACTATGCTGCAGTTGTTAAGAGATTCTCAGATAATATTTCATCAAACCGGTAAATAGGCAGATATAGATCAATAAAGTGGCCACCTCGATCACCTGACCTTAATCTATTGGATATATTCAAAGATCGAATTCGTAATGTAATTAGGAGTATTTCTTACTCATGGTTGACGCATGTCTTCTACGCTTGCATGTCTCACTAGACAATTGCAGCTGGGCCGGTGTTGGGGATAAGATGAAGTACCGTTAGTGTTAGAAGGAAGAAATTCAAATATCTGCGTAAGACTTT
Source organism: Anthonomus grandis grandis (assembly GCF_022605725.1). Lineage (NCBI taxonomy): Eukaryota > Metazoa > Arthropoda > Insecta > Coleoptera > Curculionidae > Anthonomus > Anthonomus grandis. The sequence goes on from NC_065558.1 coordinate 13,619,652, forward strand.
TACTCGATTTTGTGAAATTCTCAGATCAGAAGGTTTCATTGGCTTTTCCAGAGATAAAAGAGATAAAGGAAAAAAAGGAAAACATTGGTGCTGCATGACTGTTCATCGGCACCTATTTGCAAAATAGCCTTGTTTTTTCTTCAAATTCAATGAAAGTCTCTAAAAGCCTATTACCAATAAAAGAAAGAGAGAAAGAAAATGTGCTATATTACGTAAGACAGAACAAAATCTTGTGTACAAGCATCCTCAAAACTAAAAAGTTCCAAATTCACTTTAAATTTCAAATTTCAAACAAACATAACATCTAAAACACTTTACCATAAAATTTACACACATTACCAAAATTAATTATAACAAAACAGATTAAAAAACTAAAAAAAAAAGCATCTTTCTGATAAATTTGATTAGAGTTGAGTGAAGCTGTCAATAAAACAGAATTAAGAAGAAGTAAATTAAAATATTTAATAGGAAACAAAACTAAAACACTAAAATGATGTCAGAGCACAGCTCAAAAGGTATCATTGAAAAAATCGTCAAGGCTATAATATGCTCTGGATAATAAAAGTGATTTTAATTTCTTTTTGAATTTCTTAACTTCTAAAATTTGTTTGATACATAAAGGAACATGGTTGTAAATTTTTTTGCTAAGGTATAAAAGTGAGTTCTTGGTGAGGGAGGATGTAAGGATTGGTAAGGAAAAATCGTTAACCTGGCGAGTCATATGACCAGTGTTAGAGGGAGGTTTAGGACATTTATGAATAAGAGTAGCTGTTTCTAAGATAAAAAGAGAAAAAAAATTAGGATTTTTTGAGATATAAAGAGAGGTTTACAAGAATCTCTTAACCCAGCGGAACATGGGGTATCTAACTGCCTTTTTTTGAATCACAAAAATTATGTTTAATAATCCCTTGTTGCTTAAACCCCAAAAAGGCAAGCCATAACGAAGATAAGATACAAAGAACAAAGTACACAATAAGAGAAAAGTACACTGAACGTGCAACTACCCCTCCCAGCTCATGCCCCGCCATTTTTACTGTAAAGCATCCAGAGGATAATTTTGATGCGAGATTTAGGATATGATCTTATGATCTAAGCCAAGGCGGCCAATAATGGTAATACCAAGGAACTTACAGCTTTCTTTGTTTTGCAAGGGGGAGATTTTACTAAACATAAGGCCCTGAACGTCACACTTAAATCCCATAATAAAGGTTTTGCTCACATTAAATACAAGCCTGTTTGCAGCACACCACTCCGATAAAATCTTAAGGTCCTTAAAAACCTGGGCTCTAACATTATCAGAATCTCAATGATTCCATAAAATGGTGGTATCATCAGCAAACTGAACCACTTTGCCCTGCAGTTTTAATGAACCCAAATCATTTACATAGAGCAAAAATAATAGTGGTCATAACACTGAACCCTGAGGTACTCCAGTCTTAAGAGATCTGAAATCGGATAAACATCCAGATACTGTAACTCTTTGGGTACGATTAGACAGATAGGATTCCAGCCATTGCAATGCCACACCTCTAAATCCATAATTATTGAGCTTAGACAGCAGTATTCCATGATCTACACAATTAAATGCCTTGGATAAATCGCAAAACACTACCGCCGCGGACTCTCCAGAATTTAAGAACACATAGACACTCTCCAAAAAGCCGAAAACAGCATCATGAGTCCCTTTTCCCGTTTGAAATCCAAACTGATTTGCAGATAAAATGCAATTATGTTGCAAAAAAGACAAAATTCTGATTTTTGCAAGTTTTTCGAATATCTTAGAGAGGGTAGATAATATAGAAATTGGACGGAAATTACAAGCCTCACTCAAATCTCCACCCTTATAAAGAGGGATAACCACTGCCGCTTTCAAACATGCTAAAAAGATGCCATTATGAAAGGAATTGTTTATGGCTGAAGCTAAGGCATTCAATGCTGAGTCAGGCAAAAGGAGTAGTAATTTTGATGATACTCCATCAGCTCCAGCTGATTTATGGTTTTTTAAGTTTTTAATTGCATCTCAAACGTTAGTAAGGCTAACAGGATAAAAGAAAAAAAAATTGAACTGATACTTGTTGAATATAATGCAAAGGATCAATATTAGTATTCACATCCTTGAGCAATAAATGACGAATATTACAGTAATAATCATTTAAACAATTTGGTCTTACCTCTGGTTCTAGAACTTTCTTATTAGAATGTCTGAAGTAATTTATAAATGACCAACATTCTCTCTGCCTATTTGAGGACACATTCAAGCGATCACTATAATATTTAACCTTTGCTGCTTTTATCGTCTTTCTATATAGACTACGATATTTCTGATGATAAAGAATAATGTTTGCATTAGTTGTATACTTTCACAACTTAGCCAAAAAACGGAGGTTTTTAGCTGAAGTTCTGAGGCCTGCTGTGACCCATGGTTTTCTATTTTTTATTTTAAGCATCTTTTCAGGAAAACACTGATTGCTCTTGTCACATAGCACATAAAATAACAAAGTAAACGGGTCAGGAGCCATTTCAACTGCATTCCAATTAACCAAAGTTGTAGTAGAAGAAAAAGCATTGAAATTTGCTCTGCTGAAAATTCTTCCTATATAATGAGATGAAGGAAATACTATAATGAAGGTAGAAAGAGAAAAATGCTAAGTATGCAAAGGGTAAGATAGATGCCTAAGCCTGAAGTTCTCTATTAAAAAATCACTACTATACAAAAAGTAATTAATTTCTAATGCTTAAAGTGTATAAAAAAATATATATAAAAATAAAAATAGAATGGTTTAGAAGAAAAGAAAAAAAAATTAAAAAAAATTCCGTAGACGTCTAAATTGTTACTCTTAAATATTAAAATAAATAACCAGAGAATTTGTCTAAATTAATTATAGTTTGAATTGCTTTATATCTTATTTTATATTAATTGTAATTTAAAATTTCATTTTTTTTTTAAATAACTTTTTTTCGGAATCCTTAGGAAAATTATAATTAACCTAAAAATTTAAAAAAAATACGTAAAGAAAAGCTCTATAGATTTTAAACCGCTTCCTTTAAAATATTAAAAGAATAAAGCTATAAAAAAAACTTAATATTAGTTCAGCATGCTAAAAAACTAAATAGAAACGTATCATCCATTTTTTTGTTCTCTAAGAGAGCAAACGAAAACAAAACAGGTAAAAACACAAAGTCACGGTCTCATCAAATCCATATAATTTGTTAAAGTTCAGATTACATTACAACTTTAGTGTAGGTCTGTGTAGGTCTAGGCCTGATGATGCTCCGATACGTGTAGCTTTTAAAAAATTATATGGATTTAATGAGACCGTGACTTTGTGTTTTTACCTTTGTTATGCTAAAAAATTAATAAAAAATCGTTAGATTTATTTATATACACTTTTTTTTATTGGCAAAAATAGGCAAAAATCGATACTTAGCCAAGAGTTAGTGTTCCTTATTAAAAGCCCAAAAACAAAGACTTTCGATCCCTTCTCCCGAACTTTTCTGGAAAACTCAATATTTTTTTTGTAACCGATTTTTTGCAAAATCCGTGAAAAAATTTCAGAAACAAAAAATTTTTATAATTAAATTGCCTAGAATTTCAGGATCTTTTTTGTAAAATCAAATGCGCAGAAGACAAAGGTCGCTAAAGTCATCTAAGATTACTTTTTCCAAAATTTCGTCCTAAAATTTTTTTTTTACACTATCAAACATTTTCAACGTGTAGAAGTCAAAAACGGTTTAAAAAATAATGTTTGCATTTTTTTTTCAATATCTCGTTATCGAGATACAGCGCGTTTATTTTTTGGTGTATTTTCCCCCTCCTTGGATGATTTTTGGTTTACTCAAAAATTTTTTGAATTCTATTTCTTATAAAAACTACTCAATTTAAAGGAAAATTTCTAATACAAAAAAGTTTAAAATATAATTATCTACAATTACTACCGATATTTGTCGCTAATGCCAAAGACAAAGACAAAAAATTTGAAATCATCTTTTGGTGATGATTTCAAATTTTTATAGAAACACATTGATTTTTTGAAACTGTATGTGACATATATTTCATGTCTATATTTGGTAAAGTTCAGACTAATTACTTTTACGTTTTGGTAATAATGTATTACTTATTACATTACCTACTTACCTGTAATTGAATATTCCTTTAAACTAATTTAAAGGTTCATAACGTCCTGATTCCTGGGTAAAGTAAATGATGATTAGTACGTTATAGAATTCGGCTTCTTCATTCTTGGAGCAGTGGATTATTGAAAGATTTATAGAATAAAGTCAACAATTGTAAATAATCATCGAATTATCATTATTATGCAATAGTGGCTGAAAGCAAAGTGCGATACGTTTGTCAAAAAGGAATGAAACCAGACCAAAAGTCACCATATATTTATAACATAACATTGATTCTAAATGTGTATAATAGTTTGATGTCGTAGATACAATGTTATTTTCAAAAATCTCTTATATGATGGAGAATTGAACGGCATTGGGTGATTTTTGATGGGAAAAATTATTTCGTCCAGCGAAAAAAGATGGTGTCATAATTTTCTTGGTTTTCTTCTTGTTTTGCTTTTTTTAGTTGGTGGTTTTTTTACAGGTTTTTTTTCCTTGGTCTGTATCTCTCTCATTTGAAATGTAAAGAAAATCATTACCCTACAATAAAACATCAAAATAAACTTTTGGTGATTTTGACGCCCTCTATCTTGTGTGTTATTACATGTACATGGATTTACACCGATAGCAATTGTAGACAATTAAATTTTTAACTTTTTTGTCGTAAATTTTTTTCTTTAAATTAAGTAGTTTTCGTAAGAAATAGAATCCAAAAAAAATTGAGTAAACTAAAAATCATCCAAGAAGGGTGAAATGACACACAATTTTTTTAAAAATCATATGCTTCGGAAACGTTAAGTGAAATAGAATAGCCCCAGTATAAATTATAACGTGCCATTCATATTGATATAATGCGATTTTTGGAAAATAAAGACAATATTACATTCTAGACGTTAAAAATGTTTAAAACGGTGAAAAAAAATTGCATTTAATTTTATAAAAAAGATCCTGAAGTTAAAATTGAAGGCAATTTAGTTATAAATGTTTTTTTTAGGACACTTTACCCTTAAATCTACGGTTTTCGCAAAAAATCGATTACAAAAAATCCGAAGCAACAAAAAGTCGAAGTACTAAAAAACAAAACTTAAGGAGCTAGGCATCTTAGAATTACATAAGTAATTATACATAATTAAATAAAGTATGTGCAGATAAACATAATATATAGACGCAATAAGCATTTTGTAACACAATATCACCAGATCAATGACTGCGTACACTACGTAGGAGTAAGTCCATATTTTTAAATTTGTTCCTTAATATTTCGAGTCGAATACCAAATTCTGAAATTTCATATTTATTTATTAGTATATGTATGTCGACACATTATATGAAAGAGAAAAAAAATATAAATTCAAAAATTTAAATCTAAATCTCCACTGTTTATATTTTTTATTTTCTTTTCCTTAATTCACAATATTAAATATTCTGTCAATGGAAAAGTGAACCGCATAATTAATACCATAAGATGAAATAAAAAAAAAAGAATATATATCATCTTTGATCCTGAAAGGCATATTAAAGTTTATTCTATTTAGAAATATTCCAGATTACATAACAACATCAATTCTTTCATCTTTGAACCAAACTCTAATAAAGGAACTACCTTTAAAAGGTTTTATACGAGTCTGAAGCCTTTTAAAAGTCTGCAAATGTCACATCCATCTCATATCATATCTTTGACAATATAACCTTAAATATCCAAAATCCTTACTGCTAAGTCTCCAATTATTAATTGTAATAAACAAAAATTAAATAAATTGGACTAGGGAACCTTAAAATATCTATTTATGTGAATATTATGTGAACTTAATGGACTATGTTCCATTTATCGACCCATGAATTCATAAAAATGCTCTTGATATGAGTCTATGATAATATTTTAAGCTTAACTTAAGTCATATTTTATGTTTACTGTTTTAATAACATTTATTTATTTTATTTCAATTTAATTTTTATATTTTACACCCAATGTTAATTGTTTGTAATAGTTGTGATTGTTTTATATGTGTTTAATAAGTTTTATGCGTATACTTACTTTATATAATACTTGGTGCACACTTTTCTACTTTGTAAACATTGATAATGATTATGTTAAAGATTTTACGTTTTTTTTATATAAATATGATTAAGTAATCCGTGTTCAACCCTTGCCAAAAAAACTCAATCAGCTAAATAAAATAGATCTATATTGCCGACATACTAAAAATGAGGATTATATAACTTACTGGAGTAAAACACTAGAAATAATAAGATAGACATGTAAAAAAGAAATAAAAATTACCTAGATAATATAATGCCAAACTCTTCTCTCTCTCTTTTTTTTCGAATTATAAGATTTATCAACGAAAATAGCTTAATAAATTAAACAAATTAATTAGGCCTAAGCACTCGGAAAGAAGTGCTTATTATATAATTGAGTGTGGTGTAAACTTTTATTGTATTTGACATCATTACCATCATCATCATCATCCTTAGACAATTTTATCCCTGAAAATCGAGAGAACTTCACCAACATACAGAGCCGAAAACTCGCTAATTACCATTCCAACACTCAGACACAGCATTGTCTAAAGTATGATTCTGAATAATAGAGAAGTTAGGGATGAAACCCTTTATTTTCCGCGGTTGCTAAGGTAACCCAGTGGCGCCCAACGAAAATGTTTTCATTTAAAAGGGTCGTTTTAATGTTGGAATTATCCCAATTAAATTGAATCTATATCACGGTGGTCAAAAGCGTGGGAAGAGCGATATTTCCGCAATATCAAGGTAACAAGAGATAATTCCCTGTATGTATGCGGTTGGCCACTAGCATACCTTCGTTATTGATTAACAGCAGGGGCGCCGTAAGGCATGTACTAACTTTAACAATATGCATTTGACTTTGAGACAGCATAAAAGTAGTTTTTTTAAACCAGCATGCAGTAATATATTTAGCAAGTAAGTTAATCAAATTAAGTTTGAAACTTAGAATATCACTAATTTTTATGTACATTATCTACTCTACTTAAAAGCTTTTAACATAGACACATTTTTCGTGCCATTAATGCGACTTATATACATTGTAACTTAAGGTAAAATAAATAAAATATTTCAATTAAAACTTTCGTTTCATCATTTGTACAAATTTAATGAACTAGTAAATGGTTAACTCTAGTTATTCGTTCGATATATTTACTAAATTATATGCATTTGTTGGTAGCAAATTCAATTTTGCCAGTTCCTGGTTTACAAAAGTGGATACTCGTACATTTGACTGCTATTCAAAGAGCCAATAGTTAAGATTGTCAACAGTAGTTATTGCATATTACACAATACGATTTTTGACAACACGCATCTTGTGTAAGAGGTATCTTCCATTGCCATGACTAAAGATAAGTCTAATAATAGTTCTTCCTGCTAAAGATGGTAATATCAATTGGTGGCTTTAAGGTAAGTTGCTTATTGGTCTTTGAATAAAGATTCCAGTTTACTAAATTGTTTTTGTTTATTGGGTTCCTTAGAGCAGGAAAATATGTCATGAATGTAATCCATGAACAGATACGATCAAGAGCTTCTTTGCATGATGGTCAGCAATTTCTTTTTCTTGAATTCCGAAGAATCCTTTAACCCAATAGAATGATACTCCCCAAGCGACACACGATAGTTAAATAAACGTTTATTTTTGTTTTACAATAAATGTACATTTTTGGTTGAATTTCAACTATAAAGATTGGATAGAATGTTCGCGTGTTAAGGAACTTGAATATTATATTTATGTTAAGGTTTATTACAACTTGATAATATATCATTATTATTTCATAAAAGTTAAACGTTTAAATATGGTTAATTGTATAGTATTTAAAGTCATTTATAAATCAAATTATATTTTTTTAAGTAAGTTTACTATCAATGTGGATATTTTTATTAATTTGCAGATGTGATTTATGCGTCAGAGGGCATTTGTTGACTTACAAAGAAAGAACTAATTTTTACCAATGGCGTCCATAAGGAATTTATCGTAAATATGATTTTTTATATCCTTGTATAATCTTGAGCAAATTTGTATTTTTGAGTTTTTTTATTTGGGTCATTTTATCACATATTTGACGTGCAGTGATCAACTCTAAAGACTAGCTGTGTAAATCCCGTGTTAATTTTTTTAAATGCCGAAATTCTCTCTTGTGTAAACGGAATCGTATATGATATACGTATATTCGACAGTTTAATAAATATACCTTGACCATATACGGTTGATAAATATATCAATTGTTTTAATTTAGAACCTGTATAACATATCATTTTCTTAAAAAACATTTTTTTCCCAAGCAATTATCATCTTCTGCAGAAAAACCGTAACACAATATAGAAGAGTAACATAATAAAAAAAAACAACTTACCAGTAAGAAATTGTTTTCAAAAATCTTTTTTTGTCAAAAATAATAAGCATGAATAACAACTTGTTTCGTCGTTAATATCTAATTTAATAACACAGTTTGTTTATTTATATTTGTTATAATTATATATATGTATATTAATAAATATTTAGTACAAAAACATTGCTAAATTGGATATTATAGACGAAAAACAGTGATTTTTCAAAAGAATTTCTTTTTGGGCAAATGTCTAGGGTGGGTGGGGGGTAAGGATTGTGTTGATGAAAATCAATGTTTTTGCAGAAAATAAATATTCAATATTTATAGTAATAAGACTGTAATTTGTTATCATTTTATATATTAATATTTAGTAAAAGACAGCATTATTACATTGTATAATATAGACGAAAAACAGTGATTTTTCAGATGAAGTTCCTCAAATATTTGAGGTGTAGTAACCCAGTTTAACAATTTATCTATACTCCGGTCTTAATTTTTTTAATGCCTAAATTTTCTCCCTTTTGTAAACAGGATCGTACATGATATACGTATATTCTACAGTTTAATAAATATACCTTTATCATACACGGTTGATAAATATATCAAAACTAAAAATTTACTAAGAAATAGTTGAATAAATATACACTACCGGCCAAAAGTGAAGAAACGTTTACAAATTTAACAATAACATCTTAACACACAAGATATTATTTTACATTTTTAGTAGAAAATATTTAGCTCTATTATTGCAGCATAAAAACATATCCTTCTTGTTTGTATTTACCTTATCAGTTGATTAAAAAATTATTTATGCTATTTTATGCGGACAAAAGTGAATAAACTTTCCAAACAAATCTTATTTGGTATTTAAAGTGATTATTTATCATTAATTTGATCTTAACGTTGAGTGTTAAACTGTCATATACGATTTGTGCAAAATGCCTCGCGGAATAGATCTGAGTATTGTTCTCCGAAAATTAATTGTTTCAAAATTTCAAGCTGGTGTAAAACAAAGTGAAATTGCTAGGCAAATTAATCGTAATAGATCCGTAGTTTCAAAAACTATTAATGCTTTTAAAAAATATAATAGTGTGACTACCCGTCCAAGGTATGGACGGCCAAGGAAAACGAATAAAGTCATTGAGAGAAAAATAAAAATGTTGGCGTTCTGTTGCCATCCCTTTAGGCCCGCCACAGAAATTTATAATGAAATACCTGGGGTTTCGGTATCTGTTCGTACTATTCGTCATCGTTTGACTGAATTTGCACTTTATAGCCGTCGTCCAGTCAAAAAACCATTCATTTCTAGAAAGAATAGATTGGCTAGACTCCAATTTGCACAGGAACATCTTGATTTGACAACCCAAAAGTGGAAAACGGTTCTATTTTCTGATGAAAGTAAGTTCTGCCTATTCGGATCTGATGGAATGAAATGGGTTCGTCGTCCTGCCAATACTAGACTTAATCCAAAGTACACCAGGGCAACTGTAAAACATGTAGGAGGCAATATCATGGTTTGGGGTTGCTTTTCCGGATCAGGAGTAGCACCATTAAGAAAAGTTGAAGGAAAAATGGACAGATTTCAATTTTTAAGAATTCTTTAGGATCATATGCTTTCATACGCAGAAGAAAATATGCCGCTTCGATGGTCATTTCAGCAGGATAACGATCCGAAGCATACCGCAAAAGTAGTAAAGAAATGGTTTGAAGACAACAATGTGCCCCTTATTAAATTAATATTAAATATTAAATGGCGCCGCAAAGTCCGCATCTAAACCCGATATAAAACCTATGGGACCATTTAGATAGGAAAATCAGACAAGAAAATAAAGATAAATTTAGAAACCAGGATGATTTGTTCAAATCTCTTCAAGAGGAGTGGAGTTCCATTTCAGCAGATTATATTGACAGCCTAATGAACTCTATGCGAAATCGGTGTGCTGAAATTATAAAAAATAAGGGTTGTGCTACACATTATTAGTCTTTGTATGTACAACTAACTTATACATTGTGTATAAAAAATAAATAAAAATAGTGTTTTTCCACTTTTGTCCCCTGTAAAAACAAGAATAAAATATATTAGTTGTCACTTGTTTTTTTTTTTATTTTTTTATTGAGGTACTGAAGACTAGAAACAAAATTATATTAAAAAAAAATAAAAAATTAATGATCAAAAACACTAATATAAAAATAAATACAAAAGACACTTTGTTTCTCCACTTTTGTCCGGTAGTGTATATTTAACGAAGATAGTATATTATATTATGTTACTTGGCTCTAATGGATTTTTGTATGAGAGTTTGAAATAATTATCAGATGTTTACTAGAATTAAAAAAAAAAAAAATTCCTTACAATTTTTTTAATCAGATATTTTAACATTAAAATTATTAAAAATATGCATCCTAAAGTGAGGGTAAATAAAATGACAAACATTAGGCATGTCACATTTTTGCAGTAATTAAAATTGTCAAGGGAGTAACCTACTCCCTGACTCTTCTAGTTAAAGTTCTAAGTTAGTTCTTTTAAGTTTATAATTAAAAAAGTTTTTATCGGTAAAAGGAATTTTCAATCTGGAAAATGCCCGTCGCGTCGTCTTAACGTTGATAAGCTTTAAAACGTGCTAAATAAAAGGCAATTAATATGCGACAAATTGCAACTTATATCGTGTCAACTCCATTTTTATATTCAAAGATCATTAGTCCATCAAAGTCTATTTTTTAGAAATTTTATTAAATAACTCGCATAATAATTTCTTCATTTAAAGAAGCAGAGGCCTCTATAATTAATGCAAGATTTAAACAGAAATACAGTTTAAATGTGATTATAGCATATTATAGCATAATATAGCATAAGATATATTTTTAATGGATGTTCAGACGCCTATGGCACACCAGATAAAATATAGAGCTTTTTTGGTATGTCCTAAATAAACACGAAACAAGTAAAAGAGTGACACCATAAACCTAAAATATTTAAACGTGGATACTAGAAGCTTAAGCAAGATTTAACTGCAACGTTTATGACATTACAAGAGGTTACATATTCGTTCAACACATTGCTTATTTAAAAAACACAAAGCAATAAAATGATTAACCATAACTTTGGACAGATTCTGTTTTAGGATTTATCAACAAGCACTTGGTTCATATTCAGACATCAACTCACTTTTTACATCTAATATTAAAAGTCTATTCATTTGACCTCCGATATAGTTAAAAGCACTAAAAGAAATTAATGTAAGTGTCTTGGCTAGTTGCTTCTACTCTTCCTGTTTTCATAAATTACCACGGATTATTGCTATTATTGATCTTAAGACGTTCTTTCTTAAATAGTTTCAGACTTCTTAAAATATAAGTTTTTTTAATGCTAGTTTTAACCTCACTCTACAAACCACATATATAATTGTCCGTCATGCTTTTCAGGGCTTTAACATCTTAATTCACAATGAACTTTCTTAATTAGTTGTAATCAGTGTAAAAGGGGAATAAACTGCTAAAGCCGACACATGAGACAAATAAAATTAATTAAAAGAGTCAATTTAAGATCAATTTTGAACGTCAAATAACACGTTCTTTTAAATTCAGTATTATAACATCAAAACTCGATTTGGATTCATTCCTGTGGCTTGTCCACACAAAATGCAATAAAAGAAAAATGTGACTCCCATATTACGTGGATAAAAGTCCCTGGACTCGACTTTTCACTGGAATTTCGCTGCATAATGCGGTTTTCTTCGCGTTGAAAAGTTCGTTTCCGGAAATCAAGTTTTTTATTATATTCCTTCGGTGGTTGTGGGGGCGGGAACGTTTATTGTCACGTAATGGAAGTTTAAGCGAAGGATAACATATGACAAATTTATTGATATGGAGTGGTTTTCTATAAAAAAGTTGTCTTTCTGACTTCTTAACGTTTTTTCTTGATAAGTTTTATTCAAACTTCTTAAAAAAATAATAAAAGTTGTTTTATTACAATTAATGGATGATGTTCAAAATACTTAGATTATTTGCATCTTTTAATGGCAAATTTTTGCTTATGGTTTTTTAACAAGAAGTGTCTAAACGAGTAAGGTGGTAGGAGGGAAACTTCACGAAAGAAATGCAAGAAAAAAAACCAAAGACATAAAACAGCCTAAACATTTACAAAATAGAACGGTACTCTAATAAAGAAAGTCAGAAGGACTAACGAGCCCCTTGTTTCACAACCGAAAAGGAGTCCAACTGGAAGCAGAAGATTCTTCTGAATGATCCTAGTAAAAACCTTTGAAAAAAATTGTTCATTGACTGCTAATACTTCCGAATTCCCTAAACACATATTTTAAGCCTTTTAAAAATAAAGCAAATGTAAATTGCTGAATGAAAATTCTGGATTAATTTTTCTTTCTCATTCCGAAAAAAGATAAAGAAATTCACGAGATGCAAATAACTAAAGTTACTAGAGGATATTCAAAATACTTTCAGCTTACTGGTACCTAAAATCTTGTAGCATACTATAGTTTTCCAAAACAAATTTGTCTAGGAGAAATAGCAAGTAGAATAAAAGCTCGACCCGAACAACCCGAAAAGTAAAAGAAATACAGAATCTTCGAGATTTTTGTCATGCCTAAATAAAGCCTCTCATGTCTAGAGATTGCCTAAATAAAAAAAGGAGGGACTAAAATGGACTCAAAACTAAGTAATGAAAAGCGGGGTAGATGATATGAGTAGACCGCTGCAGGGCAGGATACAGCTAACTTGGATATTGATTTATATCGGGATAAACATGATAGATAGCCTGCAGTGTGTACAAGAAACCTAAGGGTGAAAAGTGGCCCCCTATGCAGGATAAAATATCAAATAAAAATACTTCTCTTCATTTCATTTTCATTCTTCGTCATCTCATATATAATTAAATCCTTCAAATAACTACTTTACATAAGAACCTTATACGATATAACAAGCTCAACCTTAATTTAAATAAACTTAGACCACCAGAGAATATAATAAGACACAAATCAGATTGCATCGATCATATTAGATTAAGATCTTTCCTTATAGGGAAGACAAATAGACTCATTAAAAAAACCGTTAGGAGAAAATCATCGATTAAGCTTCCAGAACAAACCACGCTACTTAAATCGGTCTGGCTTTTTACAAAGACATTTCAACCTCATTCGCAGATTAAATCTTATCTCAAAAAGGTATTGTAAAGCCTTTAATTGAAAAAAGAAAGGACGGAAGAAAACTATCGAAAGGGATTTGTGAAGTAGGAAGTGTAGTTTGCCTTATTTGAATCGAATAAAGACGCCACTCTGACAAGCAAACAAGTCCAAAAGTGATTCACAAACATGCACGAAAAAAAGAATCGATCAGATTATTTTATTTCGCCTGTCTGTTCGGTGTGAGCACCGGCCTGGAAAATAGATTCTTTTCTGCAAGGAACTTGAGTGACTTGCTGGCCTCAATTTCCAGCGAGATAAGCTTTCATGCTTTCTGAAGCGAATATATTTTTATTAGAAGATCATGCTTTTATGTTTGTTCGAAAGTTTAATTTTTAGATTTTTTTGGTAATAAACTTGATGTCTTTAGTCATAACGGGAACGTTCAAACTTTAAACATATTTACTAGAGAAAAACATCTCACAGATAAACTAAAACTAGAGCTTGTAAAAAAATATGCAAACAGCATCTTTAATAGCGGCGTAGCCAGATGACTCGTGAATCAAATCCAGTATTGCCAAATTTTTTTTAATATTATCTAGGTACAAGTGTGAAAAAAAGTTAAGGTAACAAATTTTTAAATAGATCTAATATAGTCACTAATATAAAACTAATGTAGATAACTCAGCCAACATCGCGATTCAATATGCTGCCTGCACATCGCCACCGTCATAAATTTGGCTTTATAAAACCTATACCTATAAGGTCAAATTATGTAAATTAATATAAAATATTGTTATAAATAAAATGGAGAAGGATCTCCTTAGTAAGAAACCCTCATTTTGTTTTACATAACCTGCAATAAACGTTAATTAATATAAAAATATGCATAACTTAAATGAATATGAAGCTGACTTTTAATTTTTCACATAAAACCTATTATTAAACCTACATACCCTGTATTTCTATCTGTATATAAATTGTATTTTTATTGCTATTTATTTATGATCCTAATAATACCGATATAAACCAAGAACGGATATAGATCCGAACTAAAAGCATTTTTTTTAAATTTATAATAATTAATGATAAATAACATTGAATTATTCTTTGTTTCTTCTTTTCAGTAAAGAGGAATAATTTTATTTTAGAAAAACATACTAATAAATTATATTTTTTTAATTATCTACCATTTGAGTTTCATTTTGCGTATTTTCCAATATTAAGTTAAAACAATAAACTATTTATCTCAACTGTAATTCTAAAGAGTGAAATGTAATCAATAGAGAGCATTTTGTTTTTGGAAACCATGAAATTTGGAACCAATTAGAAAAATATATTTGTATGTGACCTTAGAAGTAAATAAACATTTTTTTTCAGCGATGATTTAGAGTAGTCAACGCAGATTGAACAAAAAATATTCTGTTCTCCATTTTTAACTTTAAATAGAAAATGTATTCTTTCACGAGTAACTTTAAAGCAAAATAAGTCTATCAGTAAAATTATTTTTTCCTAATTAAATAATATTAGGAAAAATTTTAATGGGAAATGCACTTAAATTCCAAGTCCTATTACTTAAACAAATTACTTAAACGGTTTACTATATATTACTATATTAAGCTTCATTTGTCTATTACTATATTAAACAGCATAACTGGATAAAAATATACGATTTTTTCTTGCTTGTTTTCTTGTTGAGAGAAATGGCGTTATAAATCCTGTTTTTAATATTTATAAAAAAATAAAATTAATATTCATGTACATAAATAAACTCTGTGACATGCATATATTTACATGCTTATTTTTTTATATAAAAAAAAGATTTAAAACACCATTTCTCTCTATTTATTAAACAGCCCTAAAGATGAACTCAATATATTTTAAAACGTTAGCAAGAAATAAGTAGTTTTATTTATTATTTAACCAATTTACTCAAAAATTATTTAAAACAATTAAGGATTCTATATAAATTAACCAGGTTCCAAAATACTGAAATACTCTACATATCAGAAATCTAATCCAAAATCTAATCTGGCTTCACTAATTGCATGCAAATTAATAAACGTTACATCTGTTTATTACTAAATTACATACGATCTGTCTATTTATAGTTCAGTTGTTCATCTGACAAGCAACTATTTATCAATAAAGGCCACAAAAGGCCCTTTCTTTGTTTTTACATTCTGGTTGAATAGAAAAAACTATTATAAACCATGCATTGCAAAACATCCCCATATGTGCTATACTCCACAAACAAACCGTGAAAAACCCAATTCGGTTTTTTTCTCGTTTTAATTACATTCGGCCGAACCAATAATTCAAACCGGGTCGATACAGTTATTGAAATCGCATTTTTTTAAATTTTGTTGGAAAAGAGATAGAGGCCTTTGATAAGGGCTTTTGTTTGGCTTATTTTTGGAAATTCGAATACACGATGGATTTTTTTTTTAATTTAGGGGTTGACTTGTATTACATATCTAATAATCCCAATGTATTTCCACGATGACTTAGAAAGTAACTGAAAAGCTTTGAAAGTTCGAAATTTTTAATTACGTTAAGTTAAATGTCTAAAATATAACTAATTTATATTTATCCTAAAAAAATTACGCCGAGTTGATAATTGGATATTTACAACCTTTAATAAACTCTATTAAACAAGATAAAAGACTTTTCTGAATATTTTCTATTTTCTTAACAAAAACTTAATTTTAAACTTTAAGTAAATTAGATTAAGGTTAAGTTTGAATAGCCTTAGACTAGACTTCGTCTTTTTTTTTCTTTTTTCATTTGTAATATTTGTTATTTGTTGTTTTTTTTAAATAAAAAACTATTATTATTATTATTATAAAGTATATATAAATATATAAAGTTTTGTATGCTATTAAAGCATTTGGAATTTGCGGCGTAGGCGCACGCTCACGGCGTAGGTGCGCAACATCTTCAGTCAATTGTGTTGTTAGTGTTTCAAGCCGTAACAATGTGACGTTCTTAATTTTAGTTGCTGTCAATCAATTGGGCGCTAACTTCACACATATTTTTAATATTATTTCTTTTTTAATTTTCAGAATCACTCGAATAAAATAAATAGTTAACATAAACATTATGAACTTTCGCTTAATGCAGCTAAATATAACGTAGTCTCTTTTACGTGAAAGAAAAATCCTTTGGTATTTAATTACACAGTAAATAAATCCCAGATCTACAACCTTTAGGGATTTAGGGACATTTAACTCAACTCCGACATTATTATTCGAGGCTACAGAATGGTAGGCTGTTTTAATTATAAATACTAGTATTTTTACTCCCTAAACCTTATACTTTTCACTTCATGTGCAACGTAATTTTTTAAAATATTTATGGTTTAAGTGCGACTTCGTGTATCCTGAGATTGACTTTCCATATCAACTACTGCTAGAGAAATGTTTTGTTCTATTATTTTGTGCAAGACGTAACAAATTAAAACTGCTTATGTTTAATTTTTTTATAAATTAATTAACAATGCTATAGACACCGAACTTATATACCTTAAGTTTATCAAGAGCTAAGACAATTATTTCTAAGTTTTCTTCTTTTTCTATGGCTTATGCTATGTTGTCAATATGTTTATTTTTGCTCTTAGAAATAAATTGAATTTTATCTCTAAAATAGAGTACGTAAAATAAAATAAATTAAAAAATAGACTTTCGTCAAAATGAACCAAGTTATTGCCGCGACGCGACGGTGCGTCATTAGTGATGCTTTAAAAAAAAATTGTAGAAAATAAAATAGTAAAAAAATATACTTTTATTGAAACGAATTAAGTTAAAAGGAAAAGTAGCAATTTGTGTGTCAAAAATAATATTAACAACACAACTGACCAAAGATGTTGCGGGCCAACGCCGCGAGAGTGTGCCATTAGCAATACTTTGAAAGCCTAGAATATAGGATAACATTTCTCGTTTTAGAGGTATAAAGGACACTCAAAATTAAAGACTACTATACAAAATGGCTTAAACTAAGATGAAAAAAAATACTGAAGTTTAAAGAAAAGAGAAATTGTTATATATTTTTATTTATTAAAAAATTTTTTAGTTGAGTTAATTGTTTTTTAAAAGGTTTTGTACAAAGTTTAATTCAAGTAATTTTTTACATATTAATTAACCTGCTGTAAGAAAATTTTTACTTTTTAATAAAATTATAAAATTTCGTCTAAAGAAGTTAATATACTCAATACTCAATAATTTATTCATGTTATCACATATACAATTTACATACGTCAAAAAAGATAAGATAATATTAATTGAAAAGAAACTACTTAAAATGGTTCATTAAAACAATTACAAGCAATATTTTTCACGTAAGATACATACTAAAACAAAAGGACTAAAAACAAAAGAAACAAATAGATTAAGAATAATGTCACTTACAGCATGTTAAAATCTGAATTAATCTCTATACTCGTTAAAAGAATAGAATGCATTGTTTATTAGATAATGCTTCACCCTTTGCTTAAAATCTTTATTTGGTAAAACTCTAGCCATATTTGGTAATACATTAAAAAACTGAATAGCCCAGTAACCTGGACGCCAGTAGGCAGGCACCAAATTGTTCCTTGCACGAGTGTCGTAGTCATGTACATCCCTGTGAGCTTGAAACTGACTCTCACACTGTTTAACATACAGCAGACCCTCTAGCACATACAAACAAGGCACAGTCAAGAGACCAAGACTAACGTAAATATTTCTGCAATCATCTCTGTAACCTAAACCAGATATCACTCTTACCGCCCTTCTCTGCAAGCCAAAAACCCTGCCTACCTCTGCTACATGGCCCCAGGCAAGAATTGCATATGAAAGATGAGAATGAAAAATGGCAAAGTATGCTGTTCTTAACATATCAGCAGAGATAAAATTGCAGAGGTTTCTGAGCACATACAGGCCCCTGTTGAGTTTGCCCGCAAGACCATAAATATGCTTACCCCATTGGAGCTTTGGGTCCAAAATGACTCCCAGAAAACTCACCTCTGATGCATTCACTACATTTGATAGATCCCTCATAGAGAATGTAACCCGACGTGTCTTATCACTATTTAAAAGCAGTCTGCGCAAAACCAATCTTCAGCCCTCGACCGTGCCGCCATAGATCCAAGTAGTGATTCCTCATATGAATCTGCAGCATAAGAAGCAGTTGTGTCTTCAGCAAAAAGAGTGAATTTTGCAAGAGTTTCCCCTTCAGGAAGGTCATTTATATATATATATATATATATATATATATATATATATTAAGAAAAGGATGGGCCTCAGAACTGATCCTTGTGGCACTCCAATGCTCATAACCCTCCTTGCTGACATCACACCGCTCCCCACCACCAGATCTACATTGAAGATATGACTCGACGAGTTTTATACTATTATGATGGAATTTATAGTATTCAAGTTTTTGAAGAAGGATGCCATGATTAACACAGTCAAAGGCCTCATACAGCAAGACTGAATTGTACTGAAAATTATGAAATGCCTCTATTATATCAGATACAAGATGTAGGATGCCCTGGACAGTATTCCTATGCTCTCTAAACCGAAACTGGCACCGGGAGAAGACACTATTGGTCTCAAAAGACCCAACAATTTTAATGGCCATGCCCTTTTCTACTATTTTAGATGTTATAGGCAAGAGTGATATTGGCCTGTAATTTTCTGGCAATAAAGGATCAGCCTTTTTAAAAATTGGTACTACAATTGCCACTTTGAGAACTTTAGGAAAAGTATTCTGATTAAAACAAAGATTTATTAGCTTAGTCAAAGGAATTATTAGGCAGTTTTTAATAGTCTTTAACATTTTAGTGTTTAACCCATATATATCACAGCTTGGTTTGTTTTTTAGGTTATTAATTACATCCTTTACTTCATTAAAAATTACCTCATAAAATGAAAATAAAGGTAATGCTTTCTCTGTAAGATAATCAAGTGGGTTATTATTTGAAATTAGGATATCTCGCACGATGCTCTGTGCTATGCTGGAGAAAAAATTATTAAAGTAATTTGGTGTTATTGATATATTTTTATGATTTAATGACTTTTCACTTTTACCTCGGTGCCTGTTTATTATTTGCCACATAGTTTTTGGTGGATTTTTAGAGGAGCGGATAAGGTTATTATTTGTTTTTAGCTTTCTTTATAGCTTCTTTATTGGGTTTGTTGTAATTACTAAGTTCTTGTTTAATTTCTTTCTCTTTATATTGACGGTTGAGTTCTTCCAAAAACTGCAAGTGGTCTCTCATCTCCTTAAGGTCTTCATTAAACCAGTTAATAGCATAAGAGTGGTCAGAACGAACAATGTAAGATTTTTCTGGAACTGCTGATTGATAAGCATTTTCAAGCAATGATATTAAATGTTAAAAGCTCCAATTGACATCAGTTTCTTCCCCAATAAAATCTCATAAAAAACTATCTACAATGTTGTAAAATTTATTAAGCATCTGTTCTGTTATTGGTCAAAATACCTTCCGAGACCGATCAAAGCCACCAACAGTCATTGGGATCATACACTCTATTATTTGTGATATATAATCAGATATAATTATGCTAATAACACTCACACAAAATACATCCATGTCAGCGCTCACAAAGATATTGTCCAGACAATTGCCATCTCGTGTTGGTTCAAAAATTATTTGTTTAATATCAAAGCGTGTTAGCAAGTCACAGCGACGAATGGCTTCAAGTTGACTTGTATTAAAGCGAACATGAGCAAGCAATACCTGTATCCAGACTACCTAAAAGCCCCTCAACAGACTCCAAGAAAATGTCATAACTTCCAGGTGCTCCGATAAAATGTTAAAATATTAATATTAAAATTCCTTAAAAAATACCTCAATATTCAAAACATTTTTCAACAATAGGACTACTAAGACAATTTAAAATAGAAAACTCAAACACAGTTTTAACAAAAATACATGTACCACCAGCAATAGAGTGAGATCTAGTTGAATATGCTGTCAGTTTATATCCCTGGATATTTATCAAATCTATCTCATATTTGGTTAACCAATGCTAAAAATATATTATTATATATAAAAATATATAATAATAAAAAAGATCAATGCAATCTTCTCTATTCGATAATTGTAACATGTAAATTTTACTTATTTATAATTACCATTAGTTGGAATATAATTACCATTCTAAGGAACATCAAATGTATAAAGTTGGCATTTTATTAAAATTAAAATTTAAAGTTTCAAATGAAGTCATTTATATTTACAGTTATTTTTGTATATAGAGGATGTTTTGTTTGATTGAGTATGATAATGATAAGGATTTATTGCTCTTTTAAATGGGATGCTCTATGAATTATATCACTGCATTTTCTTAGAGCCATTTTTCACTATTTACAAATCTAACAATGTTTTTATAATACTTCTAGGCAGTTTAAAAAATATAAATAGAATAGGCTCTTAAAGAATTAAATCTCATAATGCTGCATCACTAAATTTGATGGTCTTGTCTTTCTGCAATATCTGATATGCAATTATTAAACGAAACCCAATCGTTAAGTAAATTTTAATTAAACGATAATGGTGTAGAATATGTGACACCCTATGATTACTGAAATCGTACAATTCAAGACACTCTTTTATAATCCCACAACTATTCAAAGTTGCTTAATCATGACCCGGACAAAAACGCTTGATGGTGTCTGCATATGCGATGGGGGGTGGCACTCACCCCTCTGACCCTACATCACTTTTTCTAAGGGTCGACATTGTTACAATAAAAGGGATCCGAAATGAGAAGTCTGTTATGCCACGATTTATGGTGAAAATCTTTCGAAAGTAATAATAAAGTTCATATATTTCACTTGAAATATATAGACTTTGGTAAAAACGATTGGCTAGATAGCTAGCAGGTTAGGAGTAGATATAGATCTCCGATTTAAAAACTCTCCGACCTTTTGACGAGTACTTTGACCTTTTTTGTAGGGTTAACAGAGAAACATTATTGAAATATGAATATATGAAAACCGGGAAGAAAAAAACTACAACAAGGAATAAATTAACCGAAAAAAAATAAAAGGTAGTAAGATCATGTATTTATCGAACAGATATCTAAGATACATATTAAAATATTTTTGATATTAAAGCGTATTATTAATAAGTCTCGTGTAAGTTTAAAAGATGTTGATATTTTATGCTTAGCCCTTGAGTATCAGTCCTATGATTGATTGTGTCATTCAGAGTAATGTGGATAATCTCACTGATGGATAATCTCATTAAGGTGGTAACTTTCTCTTTCAACGATTGAGATAGTATCAAAAATAAATCAATGGCAATTTGTAAAGTGATGTTTTTAAATTTGATTTTGAAGCTGATGAATTTGTAATGTTGACGTCTTTTCTCTTTTATCGCTGTTAATAGTCCTTAGTCATGCTGATATTTGTAAAGTCTGTTTTTTACATATTGTTTGATTATCGACTAAAATTTAAAGTTGAACGTCATTTTTATTTATAATAGACTGATGGTGCCTCTTGATGAGTGTTGTTTCTCTGGTAGGCATGCAGCTAAAATACTCCAGGAGAGTATAACTTCTAAGAATCACATTGGATTTTCAACTTTTCTAGGATCAGGATTCAGAAATCTACTTATACGCTTTGGTTCTGAAAGACAGGTTACCCTCAAGATCCTTTACTGGATCTAATCATCTATTGTCAAACCCCTTCTCAAATATCGTTTGGTGGACTTAAAACGAAATTATATGAATAGCTTTAACTAGAACACTTAAGACTCTGTGTGACTGATAATGCTTAAATATAGTCGTAAGCTAAACAGGAATGTCTTCTGGAGAAGGAGACGGGCTGACTAATATGCTCCTATGACATAAAGACTTCGTTACTCACATGTCAGGTAAAAAGGAGCGGCAGAGCTCTAGTAGGCTTCATTAATAAATAGAGAGATCATCTAGTTTAAATAGGGCTCCAGAATGAACGATAGAGCATAAGCAGGTTTCTGTAGTGGGGTTCCATAGCAGCAGGGAAGGAGCATGCCACCGTTTTCGTTGGTTTGAATTGCGAACAGAAAATAGGTACTTGAGTGTACAAAGGTCCCAGAGGAACTGGTGACAGAGGGCTGTAGGGTTCAGCTTACCTGAGTGCCGGACTATATTTTCATGATATAATAAGAATGTTTTAAAAAAGAATTGTAGTCAAAGAAGTAGCGTTTCTTTGCCAATAATTTCGTGTCAAAACGATTCTTCTACCTTAAGAACTCTTTCAGTTAGAGGCAATTTTGTCAACCAAGGTCCAAGAGATACTAAATTTGAAACATATTTATTCAATATAGGATATTTTTGGGTATAATTTTGGACCTACTAAAAATATTTTCAAGATGGCGTCCGTCTGCCATTTTAATTTTTTTATTTTTAATACGATATGGGAATTAAAAAACAAATTGAATTTTGTAAAACAATTTAATAAATTCTGGAAATAAACAAAAAAATAAAGTTTGAAAAATGCTTGCAACAAAATTAAAAATTACTTTAAATTCCTGGAGTTCATATAAAATAATATCTATAAAATGATATATATTAAATACAGAAAATGTTATGCCTGGAAATCATAACACGTGACTCTAAAACCATGGAAAACATGAAAAAATTATTTTAAACCCCTGGTCATTTCACAAAGCCTTTTAACATTACCGTAAATCGGACATAAGATTTTGGAAGTAGGTCTATGGTCCAATTAGTCTCGTGAAAATTGGAGCTGAAATTCCAGGCATTATAATTATTTCGCAGAAACTATGTAATTCAGGGTATATATATATATAATCAGACAAAAAATTCTTGGATCAAGAGTCAGTTAAACATGTAATTTTAGTGATGAGGATATGAGGTCTCAACAAAATCAATCAACGACTTGCAATTCCAGGTATTCTAATTTATTAAAAAAGAATTTTATATAATTAGAGTACAGCAGTCAACTGGTCATAGTAATCTAAAAAGGTCAAAATCGTGAGTCAATTATGTAGCAAAATTCATAAAAATTGAAAATTCTCTGGTAAATCTTACGATATGTTAGATTCTTAGATCATGAATCTATTGAACGTTCAGGAGGTGGACAGAACCAAGGATCAAGAAATAAGAATCTTATACTTCTTCTATACTCATCGCCCTTCAATGTTTCCTTATTGGTTGAAACAAGCTATATTTTTTGCCCCTCCAGTTTTCTTCGCTTCACTGTGTTTAAGATCCCGGTCGTTGTATTTAGACGTAGTAAGACATCAGCATTCCGTACTCTATCCGTCTAGGAAATCTTAACTACGATAAACCCACATTTCCAAGCCTTTAATCTTTTTGCAATACCGATCCAACAGTGAAGATCTCTCTAGTCCATAATGTAAGATTTAAAATACATTTAAACAGGCTTAATACTAAACTAAGATTCACTTGTTTACATGTGAGAAACTGTTTCATTTTTATAAATGCACTTTTGGCTTTTTCAGTGCTGATGTGTATTTCCTGTCCAATATCCCATTCTATGTTTACAAAACATCGGAGGTATTCATAGTGATCAATTTATTGTTAAGCCACTGGCATAAACAGCCTGGTTAATTCTTGTTAGTAACCTGTTCTAATACTGTTCAATAATCCTGTATCATCATCGTAACAGATATTATTTACTAGTACACAATTTACGTATATTCTTTTTTTGAGACGGAGCCTTGAACAAAATAGATTCAAAGTAGTTAATATCTAATTTACAATAATGGGGAAAGCACGTATCCCTGTGACTCTTCTCTATCTCGTCCGATATATGGTTCTCCACCTGAACAGAAGCTCGTTGATTCCAATTAAGATTAACGAAAACTTTTATGCTTAGTCACGCTGATCTAGCTCAATGTTTTGAAGGTTTTGTATGATTTTAGAATGGTGTACTTAATCAAAAGCCTTCGCGTAATTTATAAAATACATGTATATTGATCTATTTATATCTCTGAACTAGAACTTACTTACTAAAGAGAGCATTATTTGTTCTAAGACTATTTCTGAAACCAAACTATGAGCCTAAGACAATTCCTTCTTAATTTTTATATATTTTATTGTGAATGGCTTGCAGAAATAGTTTAAGTATATCGAAAATAAGTCTTATAGTAAGTGAGCAGTGTTGTATGCAATGTATTTTAAGTATACAATAAAAAGAAAGAAGTTTGCCATTTATAAACTTTCTCAAATGTCGATACACTTTTCCCGTAACTGTTAATTACCTATTTTTTGAAATTTACTATCCTCTCTCTATCAGGGTCTACTATCTCATATCAGTGTCTGCAGGTTTATCGTTTGGGGTTGACGGATTTTCTCTATGATTTCCTCTTTTAAAATATTTGGACCCGTACTCACTTTTTCAAAACCATGTTGCTCAGATCTTGTATGTAGTGTTTTAAGGTTTGTAATTTCTTCTTTATATCTGTTATGAGAGTATTATTGCCTCTGATTAACTTGCAATTTGCACGTTCCCTATTCATCATCAGTGTTTTTTTATTTTCTTTGTTTATTAAATTATACTTCCTCTATAATTCTTCCATATCTTGACACTTATATTCTTGTCTCATTTTTACGTTGGTAGATAAATGTTATTGTCTCTTGTTTTAGTTGTCCTAAGAGCCTTGTTCTCATAGCTGAATCTCCAGGTTTTGTTAGATCATACCTTGGTACAATTATTCTCTGTATAATTTTTAACTTAATCAAAATATCAGCTCCTTGATATGTTTTTGCTGACTTAAAACTATTTTGGTATCAGTTGTTAATTAACACGAAATTAATCTAGTTTCTAAGCATTGTTCTTGGGGAAACCCTGGGGCGATTTCCTGCTGTAAAGTGGTCCATTAAGAGCCATTTGGCTACCTACTGCCCAAATTTAATTGAAAATTCAGTCTTAGTATATTTTGTTATTTGTTTAATCCTGATAATTGTACTTTTTTTTTTTGGAGTGCGACCAATTAATGATTTCAATTTTTTTCTACAATTTTCTAACCAAAGACAAATGAGTTATATGGTTATTTTCCTCTTAGCCTGCAAAATCATCAAAATTAAAATTGTAAACATTACTTTTGTTTGTGTTCCTAACCTGCTGACTCGATAAATGGACTACTACAATTTAGATATGCATAAACGATTTGTTAGAAATCAAAGAAGACAAAAAATATTTTTAAAATACGTCCATTTATTAAAAGCACCTCGAGGAGCACAATAAACCCGTAAACTTACGACCCAGTGGGTGCAGAAGAGCAAGAGCGCCTCGACATTTATTTTTCTATTTATAATGTCTTCAATAAAAGTTATGGTCCGTTGTATCCGGAGTAGATGCCACACAGCTGCTATGACAGCGTTTTTATTTGCTTTTTATACCAGTCATATTTATTTTATACTTAGGCTGCGGACTTAAATATGGCACTTGAAATAACGACACTTCATTAAGATAAGTGGCTTGTATTGGTATACATGTATAACACAAGTGGACTAATTGAACCTATTAGAATGCGGAATTTTACTTTGGTCCGGCAACGTCGCTCTCATACTCGAAAATCAAAGAGCGTCCGCGTCTTCCCGGCCTCTATCGATTTTTCCCTCGAATAAAATACAACCACGCCTGTGTTCCAACCCTTCCCCCTTTTCACTTCACTCCTGTTCCTGGACGACGTCATGTGCACGGGGAAAACGTCATAAAAGGAGAATGGGTCAGAGAAGGACCACTCTTCAAGATGGAAAGGGATGGGGGTGGGTGCGGCGTTGCCAACACAGGTAAAAAAAAAGGTAAAAATATGATTTTTTCGTAAAATAAAATATTTGTAATAAGACAAGGAAGTTGTTTTCTAGGAAGCCCTTTTTCCATAAGTAAAGCCCATATTGTTTTAGAAGTGATTTTTGATGACATAAATCTTCATTGGACTCTAAAATATATAAAATATAAAAAGTCGGTACAAAGGTCAAATTCACATTTAAAGGACAAGAATTAGAAATAAATTTTAAAAAGCTTACCAACACTTAGTTTTGCTGTTTAAAAACAATGAAAAACATTAATATTCTTTCATCAAAAAATGGCCAGAAAGTCCAGATAAGAAGCTTTGCCGAGCACCTTTCTGATCATACTTAACCGTTGTAATGTGAATCAATAAAGAAATATTTTTAAAGTTAATATGAATATACTGTGGTATCCGATTTTACTAATAGTATTTTTTCAAATTAGCAGAAGATGTTGACTTAAAAGATTATAAATACAATAATTGGTTCAGAATCCTAAAACATTAAAGTTTTATCGTATATAAAAGTTATATTAGTTTATTACTAATTGGGCATAATGTGTGCGTATAATAAGTTTGGCATATTGTAGTTTGAAAGCAGTGTGTGATAATTATTAAAGATTTTAGGATTTGTACATTTTAACAATATGATGGTAAAAAGAGCGGCCGAAAGCAGCTCTTTTGTGAAAGAAATAAAAGCTTACTCCTATGCCTAATATTATTATTAAAATCTATCCTAAAAAATTATGGCAGTTATACAAATATTTTGGGCATTTATTGCAAATAATGTTGTTGAAGGCTCTTCTTCATTTTTTCCATTTAGTTTAATTAGTTTCTGTGATTTTGTGAGAAGTATATTCAAACCTCCTAATATGCCATAGATTAGCCTCAGACAGGAATTTTTATTTTTTTTGTATTTTCTATTTATTTATATTTGAGAGGCAATTATTATTTACATCCCCATGTATAAAAATTAGTAGTATTAGCAGATCACAGCATATTTTTTTGTTTTTTGAGAAATGACGTGTGTATTGTTGTATAGCAAATTTATTCTAACAAATACCTTTTGCATGCAATTACAAACACCTTAATTACAAAAGTTATTTTTAATAGGATATAAATTTCAATTGTGATGAATGAAATCAGATTTTCAGTTGCTATAATGTCGGGTTTTTTTTCAAACAGCATTACGCAACATTTGTTTGGATTTAATGTAAGAGAATGATCTAAGGAGAGTTTAATTAATATATTTACTTCTAAGTCTATAGTATTACACTCCTCGGCAACCTCAATCTTGTCCAAGGATAAATACCTTTAGGTGTCATCTGCGTAAAACGAGCATTTATTAGGACAGTAAAGTAAAAAGGATGTGTAAATGGCATATAAGACTGCAGATACATTTGAGCCTTGTAGGACCTTTTGCCAGATAGTTACAAAATTTGAACATTGTTTATGAAGCCTTATGAACTGGCCCTATCTAGCAGAAAGTTTAAAAAAAAATAGGATTGGTTATACGATAAAGAATTGCCAAAAGCATTTTATGACATATTGTATTGAAGGCTCTTAAATAATCTAGTAGGGCAAGTGTAATAGTCAGCTTTCCACTGTCTATAGTTCGAAACAGATTGTATGATATATTCTAAACCCGGATTGTGTTTTAGGAAGTAAATTATTCATTTCCATTCAGTATATTTTATCAGCTGTGAATTTATTATTTTTTCTAAATTTTTGTACATTAATGAAAACACAATGATTGGCCTAAGATCTTTCATTTCCTTGGGAATAGGTGTTATTAAAGCATTTTTCCAACACTTAAAAAAACCGATCGTTCAATACAATAATTAAAAATATGAGTTATATATGGTCATATATATGCACAACAGAGTTTTATAAGATATAAACTCACACCGTCTATTCTCAGTGATTTAGATTTCATCTTTAGTTATATTTGTAGGACTTCAATTTGGATTACTTTACGTAGACGTAAATAAGATTCTTTAATCATTTTTATGTATAGAGTTTGCGTATTCATTTAGTATATATGTTAAGGTTATCGTTAAAGAAATTAATTGTTTCAATAATGGAACCAAGATCATGTAAATTACGGCAAGGTATTGATGTAAGTGTGCGTTAAATAATGTGTGATTAATTAATCGATCTTAAAAACTCTCAATTCTTTAAATAAAGGTTTGGCTTTTAATGAACGCAAGGCAGTGTCGCAGCGTATTATATCATGATCGGAAATATCGGGAAATGATGTTTTCTCTGTCTGGATAATAAAACTATCTAGAACTATTGTTACTATCACATAAACACTAAATCATCATATTTCCCTGTTATTTCGACACTCTGGTCTTCCGAAATTGCCAAAAATTCACCCGAATCATGGAAAGGTAGCTTGTATATACAGCCTACGATATATGAATTCTATAGTAGTGTTAAAGAGATCCATACCTGTTCAAACCATGGTGTAATATATTATTATTAATATTATTAGAATGAAAGGGAGTGCTAATTTTGATTTACAGAGCTTTGCCGTCTCCCCTACCCTACCATTCTTTTTCAAAAGATATCCAGGAATACCCAAATTGACAGAGTCAATATCTGGAATGGTTTTAAAAATACGGCCCCTGTACTCAAATATTTTCTAATGTTGCACTGAACTATCTCTAGAAGTTTAATCCCATAGTTCTGAAACACCCTGTATATATACTAAGTATAATAATCATATAAACATACTCGTAATCGTGTACAAAAAAAGAATTAGAGCTATTATTTAATATTAAATATATATAATATTAATACGAGTGAATTTTTGCAGTTCGCTAATATTTTTAATGCATGTTTTTCAATTATTACGAAAAGTAAAAATTTCACATTGACTGATCCAAATTCTAACTTCTAAGTAAAGGTTAAGATTTTATTGTATTTTAATCACACCGACCACTTTGTGTTTTGTTTTTTGGAATTTGGACGTGAGTATTTACCGACACGAAAGCAATAACTATAATTTGGTTTTTTTGATAGATCTATGTACAGATGGTTTGTAAACACTTCACATAAAATGTCGATTCTATGCAGTGCCAACTTCCGTCGATTATTCTACTTTTCTCTGTGCATTGATTCTTCTTTTAGAGAATTTATATTGGATTGGAGAAAACTTTTTTTCTGATGTATGATTATGACTTAATTATCTCTATTTCGAATTCCTCAATTTTTTTAAAAAAGTTCCTAGGCTTAAAGGTCTTATTTTTAATTAATATATTCCTTAAGCAGAGATTTTTCTTTTAAACACACAAAGAAAGGGACACAATTAATATATGTGTCACTAAGTCGTCGCAATTTTGACCAATAATAAGGGTCGATATATCTTTAAAAGTTAAATACAATAAATGTTTAAAACCAAAAGAAATCATACAGATTCATCATCAAAATCTAGGAGTTAGACAAAATTTAGTCGACAAAGGAGTTGCAATGTGCCTGAATAAATCCAGGTCTTATGAAAAAGTCCACAAACTTATTAATCCAGATGATTTTTTAATGTTACCTAACAAACCAACTTTCAGGTAATATGTCTATCATATTTCACAGCGCTTTAAAACTTGTGCCTTAATATTTAAACATTTTTCTGTAAAGCCGTATAAATTCATTCCCATAAACTCCATTACTTTATTGCCTTTCCAAAATTAATTTTATGTCAGATTTGTAATTTCGTATGCCTGCTTTGAAACTATCTTCTTGGCTAACATCCATCATAATATACTCTCTATAAAAACCTCATTTGAACTAACCCATAATTTATCTAGTACGATAATACCTCCCAACTTTTTCTACATTTTATTTGATATTTCTAACCTTTTTTGTAGCATTTCTCCTGAATATTTTTTATCCCGTATTCGTGAATTGCTCTAATTAAGTCTAAGTTTACCTACCCATATTATCTTAGCAATTACCTCCTTAATAAATATTGTTTTAAGACTTTTTTTTAAATTAACGAAAAATTTTATGCTCAGGTTTAATGAATTAGATAGATATCATCACTTATATCACACTCTGCGTAATTTCAAAGTTTTTAATTGTTTTTGAATCAACAAAACTGCTAAGTTTTTAAAAATTCATTTGTTATCTCGTTGAAATGTGTCATTTGTTATCTCGCTTTCAACAACGTAGGAATCATATAACTGGTATGCTACTGTACTAGAATAATATGTTTTTTTTACCTTCCAATAAATTCTTTCTAACTTTTAATACTTTTATGTAGGTTTCCTACCTAAAAATTTATGTCAGTAAATCATACCTAATGGCTCAGTAGTCACGAACTCCGGACAGTAGGATTGATCTATAGCCCAAAGAGCCGACTTATGATGGGTCCTTAATTTGCTTTATTAACTGTTCGTCAAATATTAAACCTGCTGTTTTAATAGTGTTTTGATTAATGAACTCGGTATGAGGAACTACAGGGATGTATTTAAGTAAATGGGAAGTAAAAAAAATTCTTTTCTCTAGGGGTGCAAACCAGTTAATATTAGAGAAATCAGAAACAGCATTAGTTTTAGATAAAATTTGAGTTTGTGATATTTTTGTCTTATTATTCACAAAAACTCAATTCTTATGCTATTTTAACCATTTTTTTACATGGTTTATAATCAGATATTAGTGTTAGTGTTATAATCAGATAAGTCAAATATTAGTGTTTAAAAGAATCTTCGTTCTATAATATCAACCTAGGAGAGAAAAAGAAAATATAAAAAAAATTATACTCGCATGTAATTTTACACAAAAATCACAGACGGAGGTAAACAGTTAAATATTACCGCTTTTACCTAATTTATTATAAAACACTTAATATTATTTGGTTTTATTATAAATGAACAGTTACGTCGAAATTATTATTATTATTTCTATTTCTTAAAAGCGATATTCTAAATAAATTGTATATTGACATTTATTTTAATTTTTTGCTGTAAATAGGTTCAAAAACAACCATTCAAAAAAAATATGCTTTTTTTTGGTTCTTTTTGTCAGTACTCATATCTTTAATAATATTTTGGTGTCAAATTATTAAGCAGTAAATTGAACAATTTTCGCATATTTTAACCCTCCTCATACTGATTATCGAGATATAATTTTTATATGATATTTGTCATAATAAAAATCAAATTCTTAGGTTTTACTTTTTTGGTTTTTTTTCTTACTTTAATTTGAATTTTTTTTAGTATATGAGTATAATACAGCTCGATCTAATTCTCTCGATTCTAAAAAAATTATGCTTTTTTTTCGGTTCTTTTTGTCAGTACTCAATTTTTTAATAATATTTTGGTGTCAAATTATTAAGTAGTTAATTGAACAATTTTTGCATATTTTAACTCTTCTCTGACTGATTATCTAGATATAATTTTTATATGACATTTGTCATAATAAAAATCCAGTTTTTAGGTTTTACTTATTTATTTTTTCTTACTTTAATTTGAATTTATTTTAGTATATGGGTATAATACAGCTTTATCTCTATTTCATAATTTACCCAAATCTTTGAATTAATACGTTAAGCACAAGCTAAAAAATGCACTTAAAAATTGAGATGATGACATATGAAGCAAGTAAGGAAATAGCTTTCAAAAATTAAAAAACCCGATCAAAAAATATTTCAACATTTTCCTTTAATATTTTTATTTATTTCTACTGCATAGGAGCATCTCTATAATATTGTCTCTTTATTTATTTTTTACTTACTTTTTAAAAAAGTTTTTTTTAAATCAGGGTAAAGGTCTATGGTGTGACTTTACCTTTTAACCCTAAATAAGCGAATTTATAATGTCGCTGGTCGTTGTTAAAAAAGATACCGACATATTTATGAATTTGCTCTCTCAGATAACGCTGGGTTGTTCTTTCTTTTTTGAGAAAATATCGGTGTATGCAAAAGCGATAGTCTTATTTGGGCTAATTTATACCACTGCTATTTTGTCCAATGTGTTTTGGTATCTTTATTGGGTGACCAAAGTGTAACATATCGGTAGTTTTTTTAATTTGAATGTCATATGGTACATATGCCAATGGAGGTTGAGAGAAATAACGGTTTGGAATATTAAAACTAATAATATTTTAAGTTATTTTCATAAAAATTCTAGCTCTAGGAGAGTTAGCCTTTAGCATAAAAATGAAAATCGTCAAAATAATTATGTGCAAGGTATCCCAAATTCGAGTGACTATTGGAATCGCAATTGTAAAAGAAATAATTGTTGGATATTATTGGACTCTTAGGAGTTATTGAGTAGTTTTTCGATGCATTAGAAAGGCTTTGCAGAATTTTGTATGTATTTTTAAAACTCATGTAACAACAATTTTGTTAATATTAGTTTTACGTGAAAGCTTACAAGTTTCTTTACCAAAAAGATCATTTTATATTTTCTTGGAAATACAAGCCGTAAAACAATATTGTTAAAATTCTTGATACTGGTGAAGCTCTCTTAAAAATCTAAATATTTTTTTTTCAATACCTATACTAAACAATTATTTAACAAATATATTGGCTACTTTCCATAAGACCTACATGAGAAAGGAAAAGGAGGTAGATACTGCAGTTTTGGCACGGTAATTGTTTACTGTAGGAAGATTTGTACACCTAAATTAATAATTTGTGCTCTGAAAATATGTTTTATTATGAAAATGCCATATATCGTTAAACAGTATTTACCCGAACAATTTGAGCGTGGTTTAATATAACATAACATAGTGCTTATAAATAAAAAATTTAATAATGGTTATTAGGAGACATATTATCAATACTAAATTACTACGATATACGTCGAAATAATTGGCGTTTATATTTTGCATTATTAAAACTATGTATTTCGTTTAAGGTGTTTACTTTTCAAATATTTAATCGGAGTCTTTTAAATAGCATTTTAATAAGAGTCAAACTACATAATCTGATGTTATTTAACCAACTTTATATCTTTTACAATTCCGAGATATCACTTGAATTTGGAGCACCCTATATTTTAAATTTCTTTGACAAAAAAGTGCAGAAAAATTGAAATGAATGTTAATAAAAATTACATTTCATAAAGTTACTATACCTACTCAATGGTATCATTACCCTTGTGAATTATGCTAAAGTCAATGATATTAGTCATCATGCAGTCAGGCAGTAACACCATAAACTTAGAACATTGAAAGGCTAGAATTAGTAAACAACAACTTTGTTTGAGTTCAACATGTGTGCAGAAACTTTTACAAACTTATTTATCGATTCTCTATTGTCAAGTTTACACACATAGTCAAAAAAGGAAATTTTCAACTATATATCAATGCATATAATAATATTAATTTAACTTTTTGATTTTAGATTAAAAATAAAAAGTAGAAATAGATATATGTTATTCTAAGCGTAAAAATAACAATTTCGAAGTAAAAAAAATTAAAAAAAATTCTTCTAAAAAATTTGAGATGGCAACACCGCAGGTAAAAGCTGTTGTCATCTTGACAAATGGCTTTGTGTTTACACTCGGCATTTATGAAATTTTGTGTTTTTTCTTTAGTTTTTGGTTAAAAAACGAAAAAGGTTAAGTCATTTCAGTGTTTTTGTGATCTGTTATGATAGTAAAACGATGTTGCGATGTTGTTGCTTTTTCTCTTGTTGCTTTTCTCTAATATACGGTTTCTACATTCATTTAACTTTAAATGTTGACTTCTTTATAGAGTATCTTATCATATTTTAGTAAGGAGGAATAGTATTATTTTGTGCCTGTTGAAAATAACTGACAATTTGCATCATTGCATCAGAGATATTGCAAGCACATAAACTGCCTATAGTTACACGTCAATGCTAATTCTAGGATTTCAATGTTCTAAGACTATAAAGTAAAATTAGGTCAACTAGTGTAAAACAATTTCATACAAACAAAACGCATAAACGTCTGTCGATTTTTTCTTGATCTTTTATCTCGCCTTAAACAAAGAAACTAAAAACGCGAAAGTAAGAAAAAATATATACGAAGCAAAGATCGATGGAACCGTAATGTAGAAATGCAAGCATAATGGCACAAACGGCCACAAGGCGATCGTTATGATGATAAGTTTATGTTGGCGTTTTTACTTTGGGCTTTTTAATGACGTCGAGACTGCAGGTCGTGAGAAGATGGGACGTTCGCCCAGATGCCACACACATAAGGGAAACCCTTATATATATATATCTAAATTACCCAACTTAGCTTTACTGTTTGTTAAAGGAGTGAATATAACACTGATCATTACAGTCAATTTGTCATTTTGTTGCTTTAATACAGGGTATCCCGAAATAACATCGCAATATTTTATTAGCCGCATCTTGAAAAGTGAATCGTTTTCATGTTACAGGGTGTTTTATAATTCCTATTGAAGATGGTTTTTTGTTGGTTCTTTTTAATTTTACTATCCAAATAATTAAAAAGTAACCAGAAAAAAAGTTATGACATTTTTATCTTTGCTGACCACTAATTTTAAACGACCCTGTATACATTTTAACATAAAATGTTATAAAATCAGTTAGTAATAATAACAGTAGTATACGATAAAAATTTCGAACAATAACGACCAGGCGTTTCGAAAATATTAACAAAAAACCATCTTCAATAGGAGTTATAAAACACCCTGTAACATGAAAACGATTCACTTTTCAAGATTCCTGTATATGAAGTTTTTGTCCTATATATAGACAAAGATGCGGCTGGTAAATATTGCGAGGTAATTTCGGGACACCCTGTATAACATAATCGCTTTAGAGTTGCAAAAGCTTTATTTTTTAATGGTTTGATTTAAACTTCTTAATAAAAAAGTATTACAGAATTGTATGTAAAAAGCATTAAAAAACGACAATTTAAATCCTTAAAATAAAAATAAATCTACTTAATACTACAACATTCACTATTGCATACACATTTAACATAAGAATAACTTTAATTTTATTTAAGATGGCTTCTTTGCAAAATTTTTTATATTAATGGAAAGAGAATTATGAAACTTAATTGAAAGGTATCCTGGGCCATTTTCTTCAACCTATGGTAAGTAAGTATAAGCAAATTTTGTTGTTTTGTATTGTAACTTTGGACCCCACGATGCACACTAACTTGTCTCAAAGCTGTAATCCTTACAAAAACCCAAACTAGCCATGGTTCGAATTGTCCTTCTCTGTAGCCTAAAGAATCTTACCACAAAAGGAGAAAAATCCCAAACCAAGATACTATAAGTGTTAAGTGAAAGATGGTATGATAAAATGTAGAAATTACATTGGTTGAGACTCATTTAGTAAGATTCAGTAGAACTAATAAAGCCATATTTAATCTTGAATTTTTTTGTTCGCCTCAAACCAACTCTTCACCCTTGACAGTATATTTTTAAGCTTGTATTGCCAGAGTAACAAATCCCACCGATAGGAAGATCGTGATGTCATCTGCAAAACAGGGTCTAGATATTTTTATTAGAGTTAGGACGAAGATCATTAATATAGGCGAGAAGTAGTATTGATCCAAGAACCGATCTTTAGGCCACTCTAATAATTAATCTCCCTTCAGCAGAAGACACCCACTTTGATAGACAAGCAATAAAATCTAAATTAATGCTATTAATAAATCAAGAAATAATATTGAGAATATTATTTACAAACATACACTTTTTTGCATAATTTGACTAGGATGACCTTTTACCTGTGTCGAATTTCAATATTTTAAAATAGAGAGTTTTTGCTTATTATGCATTTTTTAAATTTTAGACAAAATTTGTCATTTGGTCATCAGCTTGTGAATTAATGAATAAATAAAAACCTCGAAATGAGGAGCGCCTAAATATGCAACAACCATATTGACCTCAATAGGCATATAGACTTACAGCGGATCGAATATCCAAGTAAACTGATAAAACAACTATTAGGAAAGTAGAAATAACAAGGAAAGAGCCACAGTGAAACTAAACTAGATCCTTTGGATTTCTTTAGCCACAACTAAAGAAATCCAAAGGATCTTTAACGATTTTGTATATCAAAGGAATATTGAAGAAAATCAGGAGAATTGCCAGAAAATTCAACATCAAGAGTGTCTTCACTTCGAAAACTGCCATACGAGGTTTAGTACCAAAGCCCAAATAAAAATGCCTCCTGGACATCAACAACTGCATATACCAAATCTTCTGTGAATGTGAAGAGTCAGACGAGACGGCGACTGAAAGTCAGGACAAAAGAACATCAAAAGGACCCAAATAACTGACGTTTACGGATTAGGAATAGCAGAATACGCTTAGTCCAATGACCATAAGATACATTGGACAAAAGCAAAAACTGAAAGAAGCAACATTGGAAGAAAAAAAGGTTCCTGCAAGAAACTTAGATCTATCACGCAAAACCAAGGAATCTTCAGCCAGCTCAGTATTGATATTGTCAATATATAGAGACCACTACTGTAAAGGACCTTACAGGAATTAATGCACTTCACACATGATATGACTCGAGAGCATACACCTCTACACACACTTCTATTATTTTGGCCTATTGAATAGTTGTTAGTTTACACTTGAAACGTTGTTCTAAATTTAAAATAAATACAATGGAAAATTAGACTTTACTAGTTCACCAATGCTTACCAGTTTAAAAAATTAAAATCATGTAGTTATATGACTTGTATTTTTTGGGTGCCATTTCCTATCGGATATTGGATATCAGTATTGTTACTTAGTTATTACTATTCTTAATTTATTTGCTGCAACTTTAAAAAGTTCTATTGTGCTACAAATAAACCAAGTTCTTAAATTTCTCAGCCATGAAATTCTCCTGCTATATGACGTAAATATTAAATTTACCTCCCGTACAATAAAAAGACATTTTAGAATTGTGTGCTTTCAAGAAAAATAAATATACAAAAAGAGAATAATTTACTTCTATAGAGCGAGCGCACTGATTATATGTATACCCATAAAACGAAAATAGCGATACAAACTAATAACATACGCCAAACAATCTAAAACGCTTCCTTAATAATTCGTCAAATAAGCCCGGTGCATAGACCTCTACACACGCAAAACGGAACAAATTTCTGGAAAATAGGGGAGTTTCATCGGAGTATTTTCTTGAGCGGCAATTTCCCGGAGCCGGCCTGCGGCAAAATATGGAAATTTCGGGTTGGGAGAACCCTCCAATTACAGCAGAGGTGGAGGCAAAATGGCGTGAACGTAAAGAGAAGGTATCTAAAGATTATGTACTAGGTAATGTTATGAGTATTTTTTAGAGGATGGGCTGATTAGGGTCACTTCAATTAGTTCTGTTTTTACTTAAAAAGCTCTACAATTCAATAATCCAAAATTAAATATTTGCATAAAAGTGGTTTTTGAACTGAATGTCAATATTTAGGACGTTATTTTTGGATCTATTTTAGGAATAAAGCGCCTTTAATATCTGACTTGAATTTTAATATGTGAAACTCAAAAACAAAAAAACTAATTTGGGGTAAAGCTGACATCTGACCTATTTAATTATAATTAAATTAATGAGTGGTTTATCAGTTGAATTTAATAAAAAAGGAAAAAAATTCGTTGTGTCCATTTTGACTGCTGGATATCTCCTTTATTATTAAAGATATAATCTTGAGGTTTTCTGAAACTTGTGTCCCTTTTTTATCTTCTTAAGTCGTAAATAAAAACTTTTATTCGGAAATAGACGAAAAATAAAAATTTAAGAGTAATATTTCATGTTAGGGCCTGCATAATTTCGAAAAAAGTTAAAATTACTCTGATTAGATATTTTTGCGTATAATCAAAAGAAAAATGTAATTAAATGTTCACATTTAATTTTTTTGTAAGTAAGAAATCTAATTGTTAAAAAAAAGTGCACTTATCAACTCGAAAGAACATTTTTCGTGTGATCATTTGATCACAAATAATGTTATAGTTGGTTTTATATTTTTTTCTTTGGCATAGGACTTGATATTTTTATGAATATTTTTTTAATTATCTAAGAATATTTCCCTCTGTCTTACTCTTTCTTATTTATGTAATGTAAATATCAATATTAAATTATATGATGATTTGATTCTGCACATACAGATGTTTTACATTTAGGTGCTTGACTGCATAAATATTCACTAATATTTAATTGTACAGGAATATTTTAATATAACCATATTTTTTTGTAATTGACATTTTTATAATTTTCAAAATTGTTAATCTTTTTTATTGGCATTATATAAATATATACTTTCATTAAATTTAATGGAATTTTTTTTTTAAATAGTTTTTCTCAATTGTTTGCTTACAAGTATATTTTTAAACTCGTTATTTAACCAAGCAGATTAATGATTTTCTTACCAACCTTTCTTTCGTTTTTCTTACCAAAATTATACATTTCTATCAAAATACGCAGTATTACGTTTTGCACGAACCCCATTGGCGAAAATAAGAGATATGGAGACTCAAAACCACCTTTTTATAATTGTCATATTAAATTTTTTTTATATTATCTAAAATAGTATCACAGATATTAATAAGAAGATCCTTTAAACCTAATTCTGATTTTGTAAGCTAATATTAGGACAAGTTTTCTATTTAAAATCACCCCACAGTCAAACCACAGTAAAAAGGTAACTTTTTTGAGACAATGTTCTGCATATTTAGTATAATATGAGCATTATAGTTTTTTTATTTACATCAATTAAAAATATATATATATATTTTAGAATACAATTCAATGTCGCCATAACTTGAAAATTATAAAAAGAAGGGGTGAACAGATTATTTAATGCGGTCAAGCTAAATAAAAAATAAGGTATTTACGCCAATTTCTAGACATTAATTAAATTATTTAAAAAAATTATTTTCTCTTACCCCATTTTTAAAATCACTTCAATTTTTACTTAAGCGGGTATAAAATGGAATATTCTTTAATCTGATACAAAATGTGGATGCTGACTCGATTTGTATAAGCAAATTACTTTTATCAATGAATATTTTATAAATAATTTCAAATTTGAGAATAACAATCAATGTTTTTTGTTCCATCACTATCGCAAAAAAAACTTTCTGCTTCCATGAACATTTCAAAAAATATATTTATTTTTTTAAGAGCTCTTTGTTTCATCTGATACAAAGACTATTTAAATTGGGCCAAACTAAATCAACATTTCAAGAGACTTAAATTATTTCCAAAACACTTTATATAAAAACTATTTTCAACATTCCCTTAGCGGGAATTTCCCGGAGTCTGCATTTAAGTATGCAAATTTCGGGTTGAAGGACCCCTCCTCAATTAGCGCAGATATGGAGGCAAAATGAAGTGAATGCAGGGAGCAAATATCCGAAACTTTATGTATATACTTTAAATTTACCATAGCTCTAAAGCTAATAAATATATCGATAAAAATGCATAATCATCAAATGTTGGTTTTCAATTTCATAGATAAATTATAAATAGTTTATTTTTAAAGAAGGCACTATTATGAAATGTTTTTATTCTGTTACGTTTAATTTTCCTCAATTTAAATTCATAGAATGATCGCTGCTTAGTAATAATTGATTTCCTGCAGGAAAATATTATGTAAATGTTAAGTTGGAAAGACCCCTAACTAAAACAAGCATGGGGGCAAAATGGTCTAAAAGCAAAAAGAAAATATCTGAAGCTTAATATTGTCTCAGGACAATATCATGATTACTTTTAAAAAAATTACTTATTAAGGCCATTCAATTGTCTCAGGCTTTTTATGAAGGGTAAATCATTTATTATAAAGTGCGATTTTAGTTGGATTTGTAAATGACTAGGCAATTTGAATTTTCTTTGTTAGTAGGGCCATCAGTCAAACAAAAAGTATCTAACGTCAGTATAGAATAACACATTTATAAAACGAATCGCATAATCAATCACCCTCGGAATTTAAATTGTTGAATAATATTCGTTTCAAAAGGACTGTCTATCAAAAACTAGGAAAAGATTATGCAAAATATCTATTAGATTCAAACACAGACTAAAGAAAAATAAAGAAAATTGAAAAAAATGGACACATTTAAACACACATACCTTCAGCTAAAAATATTGCTGATGCGATTTTAAAAAATGTACCTATTGACAATAACTGATTAATAAATTGATATCAGCAATTTTGTGATATAAACGGGTAATTCTGATAAGATTTAATAGACTTTAAGAAGACATTTAATGAGTCAAATGTCTTCTTAAAGTCTACAAATATCGGTATCAATGGCTTGTTATATTCTATAACTTTCTCTATCAGGAACTGTTTCTCCAGTGGTTGCTGAAAATCTAGATTACTACCGGTAGACTATGTGCTTTGTAGTATTCTTCCATGATTTTCGGTATCGCTTGTTGTGCGTTAATTACGTGTCCTTGCTTATTTTTTAATTTGTGAATGTTCTTTAATCCCGTCCTCAACCTTCGTTTTAGAACCTTTAGCTTATTGTTCTGTATTTCTCTTCTAATAGCCTTTAAATAGACTTTGTTTAAACTTCTTTGCTTTATTATGTTCGTTGTGTCCTTTCATAACTTACCTTTTCTGCATTAGGTTCCTTGTGTCTGTAATAAGTTTTTAAGCTCTCTTCCCACTTTTTTGCGTTTTTTTGAGTACCTTCACAAACGCTTCAATAAGCTGTCCAATATTATTTTTGTCTAGCACGTAATTTTGTAGGTTTATTTTTTTCTAATATGCCTTTATGTTAGTAAACTTGCCCTTTCCATCCTTGCTACCACCTTTCTTTTTTGTCCCTTTTTTTATTATATTTTGCTAACTATCATTGCTCTTACGATTTCATGGTCACTACCAGTTAAAAATTTGTTTAATATAGTTTTGTTTTAAGTAATCTCTTTTTTTTATTAGTGATTATAATGTCAATTTCTGCCATTTTCTTTGCAGGCTCTTTTTAATAATATCGTAAAATTGATGTTTTCTTTTTATATCTCAGTATTGACGTCGTCGTTGAATTATTTCACTTTTTCTGTGTGGGCACTTGTAATGACGACTTAAATGATCATTAATTGAATTTGTTTATTTACTTTGTAGAAAAGATATATAACTCTTATTACTTATGCTTTTAATTGTAAGAATATTTTTTGTGTCCGTTCGTATCGTTCGTATTGCAGACCGGGCAGACTATACATGTCAACCTGTTTAGGATATTCAGAGATTTTGTGGACGAGTTAACCTAAATAACTTTCTTAAAACGCAATAAATGATTAACATTGTTTCGGCCAAAAATATTTTAACTTATGCCATTCAAATAAACTAAATGCATCTCTAATTATAAATAGTTAGAACTAACTATAAATAGTTAGACCACGAGATTAAATTGAGGAAAGACATACAGACCGCAGAATTAAACAGGAGAATAGGATTGATATGGGCAGCTTACAAAAAACAGAAGGAGATCTATAAATCAGATTTTTCCATCTATCTAAATAGGAAAGTCTTTGATCAAGGTGTGCTCCGGTTCTAACATATGGAGTAGACATACTGATCACAACCAGGAAAGTAGTAAACAAAATTCATATAGCACAGAAAGCGATGAAGAGATTAACGAATTTATCTCGCAGAAATAGAGTTCCAAATCATATAGTTATGAAGAAAGCCAGTGTTACGAATGCACTTAAATGAATTACAACGCGAAAGTGGAATTGGGTGGGCTAAAGTCAGAGATGGAAGAAGGGTTAAAGGGAAAAAGGTAGAATGAAGACCTAGACGTGAGGCATATTAGAACCGTTTCCCAATGAGATGATCGGCCGACATCAAGCCCATCCAGCATAACTGGATGCAAAGTTCTAAAGACCAGAAGCAATTGAATGATTTGCGGGAGGCCTATGTCCATCATTTGATGGTTTTTGACATCAACTGGTATCCAAAATAACAAAATTTCTTTTATTCAGACCCCTGGATTTTCTTTAAAGTTCGCACCTAATGACACCTTTGCCAAGCTGCCTACTAAATGTTCAATAGAAGAAATTGTATTAAAGTGATAAAGGGTGACTCACATTAAGTTTCCACCTATCTACTAAAGTAGTATTAGGATGCCACTATCACGTAGCACTGTTTTACTAAGAAGCGTATTAAAATAATTTAAGCCTATTATTAAAACGCCAGATTGAGGAAAAATGCATTTCGTTTTTAACATGAATTTTTTGGCGCCCAACATTAAAACTTTTTGGAGGTTAACTCGGTTTATAGAAATATAGAAATTTCAGCAAACTGGACCTGTACATAAAGTTAAAACTCTACACCGTGCTTTTAGATACCGTTTGAAAGTAAAAGATTTCTAATTACACCTTTACAGATTAAAAATAAGTCAGGAATTGAAGCGAAAGACCCTTACGAGGGATGTGCATTTGTCTAATTGATAAGGAAAAAAGGGGTACAATTTTAATAAAAACTGTCTTTAGCAATGAGGCAGATTTTTCCGCTGAGGGGTTTGTAAATATGCACAATCGTCTTATTGTAAACATCCATAAAAGGTGATTGTTTGGTGTTCTTTTTATACCGTAGGAGTAATTGGTATATTTTTGTGATAAGAGGTTCGTGCAGATATTGGAGTCAATATTAATGACATTCGTTTACGAAACATAAATTTTTCTGGGAACAGTTAGAAAAAAATATGGATAAGTGTCAGCACGCAAAACGACGTAAGAAATATACATTTATTATCTCTTCTCTCGCTAATACTAGAAGAATACATCAATCAGAAACAAATTTCTCAGTTTCTTTTAATGAACTCGAGGCTTTTGACGTATTCTATATCTTTTCTGTTCTATA
The DNA here is from genome assembly GCF_022605725.1 of Anthonomus grandis grandis. NCBI lineage: Eukaryota > Metazoa > Arthropoda > Insecta > Coleoptera > Curculionidae > Anthonomus > Anthonomus grandis. The sequence continues at coordinate 13,662,793 of NC_065558.1, forward strand.
CCTTTTGTGCTCCAACAGTATCATGACCGATATTAGTTTACTAAATTTAATGTTTGTGGATCGTAAAGTTTCTATAAACAGTAAAAAATGTTGGTTCGATGTTTGAAAAGTAGGACGTCAATGCTGCCTTTTAGAAAAGTGATTTCCATTTTTTTAACTATTCTTTAATAATGATCAGGATGAGACTGTAACAGTGGTTTATAATAAGATATGACAACTTATTTCCACGGGCTGAAAACTTAACATCCAATATTATTTGATGATTCGGTGAGATATAAACAAGGTGAGTTTGCTCACAACATGACGAAACTTTTTTTTGAACCCTTGGATTAGAATTGACAGTAAAAAATAATATTTGCTAAGATACCTACTAGAATTCACTAAAAGAAATAGCGTATTGAACTGATAAAATATGATTCCATTTAAATTACCATGTAACTGTTAAGATAAAATTGATCTGTCACTATTATGTATTATTAAAAAGTTTAGAAAACGGCCGATTGAGGAAAAATGCATTTTTTGGCGCCCAACATCAAATTTTTTTAAAGAAAAATTTGGGATTTGGTTGAACAATTCCAACAAACTGAATCTATAGCAGACATTAAAACTCTGCGGCACACTTTTAGTTGCTGTTTGGAAGCAAAAATTTGTATTAACATATTTACAGACTTTTAGTAGGTCAGGATGCCAAACCAGGATGCCAATGTGTATTTGTCCAATTATTAAAAAGAAGCGATATAATTTTAATGAAAAATTTCTGTAGCAGTGAGGCAGATATTTACGCTAGAGGGTGATTCTTCCAATATATACTAGGACTAGAAAGAAAGAAGTACAGATGGCTAATGTATTTTCATCTGCTGGTCAAATAGAGAATGTGCCTCGAGGCTATATGCTATATTTTCAATTATATTTATTAACATATATAATTATACATATGAGCATTTCAGGCTCTCATGTGCAGTTGTATGCAAATGACACCCAATTATTGCATTGCTTTGACCCGGTTGATCCTTAAATTGCTGCAATATTTCTAAGTCGTGATTGGGAGTCAGTTAATTTTACTTGGGTCAATTCAACATAATTTAAGGATCAGTACCTAAATACGTCAGGATGCCCAAAGGCTTATGTTAGGCAGTCAAAACACATATATTGAAAATTTCTACTGTCTCTTTGGTTACAACTTATCTGTTTCCTGATCCACGTGTTATAAAAAATAGGCTTAAGTTATTGAAAATTAATCAAATCAAATCAAATAAAGTAAAACTGCCCATTGTAGTTTTTATCAAGATAGATAGAACGTCAATGCCGATTTATTTGAGAGAGAAATTTATATTTTGTGAAATAGTGCACAGAAGAATATATGATCTGTTAAATATGCCTCTTCTTCAGCTTTCCCTATTTAAAAGAAGTCTTATCGAATCCATGCAAACATTAGTTTCTAGAATTCACTACTTCTGATATATAGTACGTTTATTACCAAAATGTATAAACATATCCAACTTGCTTTTAATCGATGACTGCTACTAGTTTAAATGCAAAATGTTCGTGGATCATAAAATTAGCATTTTCATGAATTCTATTACTATTTAAACGTTTTTATCAAAAGAGGCAAAAATTAAATGACATCTGATTTATAATATATAAATAAACACGTTTAAATACGTGCATGTTCCAAAAAAATGTTCTAAAGTAAGTTCAAAGTAAGTCCCAAAAAAAAAATATTTTGGTGTTTTTGGCGCCCAACAAGTTCACCTCCGTTAAATATACAGCTTTGCTCCCAAAAGGTAAATAGTATCAGTAATTTTGAAACTACTATTTTGTGTAGTTTTAGTATTTTTTGCCATTTCACGGAAACTGTAGTTGGGTTACCATAAGCAAATAACGCTCACGAGTGTATACGTTTTCGATAAAAACGTATTGTCGGAATCACAGTTGAGGCTTCTTGTTTTTTTTTTTTTTAACTATTCGATGGAAGTCGTGAACCGTAAAATTTAGGTCAAAGAGTTCGGATAATGCGAGTATCAAACTGCGACAAAATTTCAAACTAAATTACCTTTTTTTTTGCTTTTTGATGCTAAAGAGCAAAGTCACCGTGTTTATATTCGGTAAGATAGATTAGCGGAATGCGTGACACTTTTCGTTTTGTCGACATGCGAACGGGGTCGGTTTAACTGACAGCCACTTCATAATTTCGGTCCGGACGGAGACATGAATAAATGGATTTATACAAACCAGATTTTTTTTTGTGTTGAAATCCCAAATAAGGACACAAACTTTGTTACTAAATCATTGTGTTACGAACATTTAAATATAGTGTCAGCTTTTATAGGGAATTTGAAATTTATTTGTAGCTTCGTAAAAGCGCCCACGGTTTAAGAAGATAAAAAATAGTAAATAATAATGATAAATTGGTCCTTTATGTATACTTTAAAAACAAATTAGTGCATAATATAACCTCTTTAAATTTAAAAATATGCAATAACCGATGCAAAGAAAGTATGGCAAATTTGTTCTTTGTTTTAACATTTTCTCTGGTATAAAATGATCATTCCAATTTGAGCGGATATTTCTGTTATTCTACAGTAAGTTTCGAGTTTTCTTATCATTTTCGAGTTATTCTCGAAAATGGTAAGAAATACGTTCGTATAATTAAATGTTAGGGATTTTTATATTTATAATGTTGTCAATAGTTTTTTCGATATACAAAGGAAAATATAAAAAACATTTAAAATTGATTTTATATTATGAACTAAAAAACTATTAATAGCGAAATACTTTCTTCGCTTATTTCTATATTTTTGTCTTCTCTACAAAATGGTTTACTTAGTATTATGATAACATAATTAATTAATGTAAAGAATAATGTAAAAAATACCAAACAATCTACTGATTATACGTATGTTGATTTTGATATATATACAGACAGTATAGAAGGATATTTAGATAGTTAACAAGATATTTTGAAATGAATGAAAATAATTTAATGAACTTTTTATATAACTAATTCTCCGAATATACAAAGTCTATCAGAACTAAACAAGACGGTTCAAAGTTATTTAAAAACTAGTGCAATGATTCCTGCATATTTTCGACTAATAAATGTATTGCCTGTCCTTGATAAAATTATAAAGACAATTATATATTAACAGTGACAATATTATGAACAACATTAACTGTTGTATATTACACAATCAGGGTTTATTAATAATTACTCTAATGAATCTGATTTTCCGTATCTGTAGAACATAGTAAAGAGGCATTATTTATTAGTGTATTTTATACTTCAACGTGCTTTTGAAACAATAGACTGTAATGTTTTTATTAAAAGACTGTTGCCTTAGGATGTATGTAATATAGCTTTGTACTAAATTAAAAATTGCTTGGATCAGGGATATAATAAATTATGTATAGAACAAAGATTTTCAAACAAAATAGAAAATTACAAGTTTTAGTCAAAAGTCTTAAACTTATATTATGAATGAGAATATGTTACACGTGTTTCGCCCTTAAAGGCATTTATTAGACTTGATCAACATCGTTCAAAAATTATATTCTTCATTGATCCATAGTGTGCACGTCTTAAATTTGCTCTGTTTCTTGGTGTTCAAAATATATGTTGCATATATATATATTGAAAATATTGCACAATCAGGGTATATTATTAATCACTCTAATGAATCTGATTTTCAGTATCTGTAGAATATAGTAAAGACATTATTTATTAGTGTATTTTATACTTCAACGTGCTTTTGAGGCAATAGACTGTAATGATTTTATTAAAAAACTGTTGCCTTGGGGTGTATATAATATAGCTTTGTACTGGATTAAAGGCATTATCAGACTTTATCAACACCGTCCAAAAATTACATTCTTAATTTATCCATAGTGTGCACATCTTAAATTTGCTCTGTTTCTTAGGAATGTAATTTTAGAAGCTGTTGATCAGGTTGATGGTACCTTTAGGAGCGAGACACGTGTAACCTATTCTCAATCTTATTATAAGTTCGACATTTTTGACCAAAATTTGTAGTTTCTTGTAATTGGTAGATCTCTTTTAAGAAAAAATGGACGACTACTTTCAAAATAAAAAATATTATACCACAAGGAAGTGTTTTTGGACAGTTGTTGTTAAATATTTATATAAACGATATCTATACTATTTTAAAAAACCTATTCGTAAATTTATTTGTAGATGATACAGTGAGTTGTGTATCAGTTAAAAATTACAGTAAAGCTACAAATCTTCTACAAAATTCAGAATTGAATATTTTGTATCAATGACGTAAAAATAAATTAAAACTAAATGAACTAAGGACAAAATGCATGTCCACTAAAACAATATATTTAGAGGTATTCTTAGATTAACAATTAAATTTTTATAGTAATGTAAATTAAATTGGTAAAAACTTTGATTTTTTTGGAGAATTTCTAACTGCTGGCCTCAATGGACTAAAATGTTATTATATAATACAATAATTTTACAGCTCTTTAATTACTGTTCGATTATAGTTTTTGTCCTAAAATACGTCTAAGTAACAAGTAGACTTAAAATTAAAAATAAAGAAAATTTATAGGGCGTTTCATTAAAAATAAGCAAAATAATCAATATCTGTTATAAATTATGCCAGAAATATCAAAATATTCAACTTAGTGATTCTCTTAAAATTACGTCAACACATTTAAAACAAAACTACAATGAAAGCAAAAAGAAAATGGGAGCACGTAAAGTTAAACTATTTTAGTTTTTGTTCCTAATTCTAAATTTTATTGTTCTCTTTTTAGCTTTGTCTTTTTTTACTTTTATAATTCTTAAAAATATCGTACTTAGTTATATTTTATAAGTTTCAAAAGTCCTGGAACATGTTATTATACGAAAATATATTATTTACAAATAAAAAACAATATAAACAACTTAACACAGATGCCCAGGGCTGTAATCAACGAATAAAATATTTATAAAAAATATCGAGAATTATAGAGAAGATATATTTCTTGTATATTGTTTGTAATGAATGGCATGATGTATAATTTACCAACATAATAATGTTATATTTATTTATGTTCTTTGGGTTAATCATTAAAAAAAATCTCTATTAGCGATTTTAAATATTTCGCCAACAAATACTATATTTATAGTTTAATAATTATATTTACATGAAATGTAGATATGTGTGTAGATATGTACATTTTAAGAAAATTATTATTAAATCCACAACATAATATTACGATAAAATCAATTTTTTATTTGTTTGATGGTAGATAGATAGATAGTAGATAAGATACGCTTCGTAAATCTTTTCATTTTAAGTGTAATTCAATTTGAATTTAGTTGTACAACAAAAAAAAAGACTAATGAACAAAATATAAAAATTTTAATTAATTCATTCATCATAGACTTTATTTTGAGTACAATTTAACCGTAAATCTCTTAGGGTTTTGCAGATTCACACGTTTATTATAAATATATACATGTATATTGGGTACAGAATAGGTTTATTGTTTCTAACCTTAGAGTGTATCTAATTTATACAATATATGTATCTAATTTAAACAAACAAACAAATAAAAACAGAACAATAAATACCAATTTAACATTAAACAACAGGTGCATCATTCATAAATTTGTTTGTTAAATCTGTTTATATTGTTATGCATTGAAAATCCGGTCGCTTCTGATTCTACTAAATCAGTTAACGGTGTTGTAAACAATTGTGGCTAATGAGTTAGGATGTTTAGAGATTTTTATTAACAGAAACCAATTTTCGTATAGATTTTTTTAGATGATTTCAATTAATTACCCACTTCATATTTCTAGTAACTACATGAAAAAAAGACTGAATAAGCATCTCAAGGTGCAAATCAAGAAGGTCAAACATATTTATGCAAGGTAGAATAGTTTAGGTAGTTATTGGCTATATGAAGTTGTACTAGAATCAATGGTCAGCTATACTGACGTTACTCTGGTTTAGAATCAGAAGAAACGTATCTACACTACAGCTGCAGTCAAAGTAATGCTCGACATTAGATTTGCAGTAATATGCAGGGTATCTACTATAAAAACCGCCAAACTTTAAGAGGTGATTATACAAGTCATTCTGGTATTTAACATTTTTTGATTTTACCAAATTTCTTCGTTTTTTTTTTCATATAAACAAGAATATCTTCGTTATTATTACCATCGCATAAAATTTAGATATACCATCTAAAAGAGAATTAAATTTGCTATAAGATAGTTTCCATTTGCGACACCGTAAATAAATAAGATATCCCGATATTCAATGTTTGTGAAACTAGGCATTATTTTTTTAGGCAAGTTTAAATCAAATTACTTACTTAACTACTTTAAGTCGAAGTGAAAACTTAATGACGGTTCTTGTCAAATTGTAAATATCTATGCTTTTGTTTTAAAATCAAGTAATACATGGTTTGTGAATTTCCTTCTCTTGCGAATTCATTGCCATTTACAAAAGAAGGAAAACCTGCCTTTTTTCTTAAAGAATGAATATGTTATTTATTTACGGCTTCTCTAATGGAAATTTGTGGAGTTGTTGTATTAGGGAAGATAGATCTACAAATACTCACCGCAGTGGTGCTCAAAAGGTCAAGAAATATAAAATTTGAAAATTTGAAAATTTTTGTGGTTTTCTTTCTTTTGCCCATGATATTGCTGTGAAAACAAATAGCTATCACAAAAGTAAGTATATCATTGGAAAGCATATTTATTGCAGTAGTTTTTGCTGAAAAAAAACTTGTTCCTATTTACCAAATTTTAGATAAACGACAACAAAGAAGATACCACAAATTTTGCACATTTCCCAAATGTTACATTTAACTTCTGATAACACCCGGTATAAAAAATTATTCAAAAACTTAAATATATCCATCTTATAGCAAATTTAATTCTCTTTCAGACGGTATATCTAAATTTTATGTTATTGTAAAAATAACCGAGATAATAAAGAAATTTGATAAAATCAAAAAAATTTAAATACCAGAAGAACTAACAACTTTTCGAAAAAATGTTATTCGACTTTTTTGTTGCAAATGACTTGTTTAATCACCTCTTAAAGTTTGGCGGTTTTTATAGTAGACATCTTGTATAGAGAATGGGATTGAGTATGCAATTATTTAATATTAAATACTGAATATAAAAATGACTAAAAATATGGTAATAACAAAGAAGCGAAACAAACAATCAAACATAAATTTACTAGATCGACAAATAGAAAGAGTTTGAAAACATACATAACTGGGCCTCTGAATTGCAGAAAATAAAACAGCAAGAAAAGTGCTAAACTAGAAATAGTCCTCCGTTACAGAGGGGAGATCTCTGAGAATTAAAAGTGAGAAGATTAAGCTGCTATGTGTTTTTCAAACTTTATTATAGGCTGGAAAGCTAGACCTTCAAAATGTGGTTTTATAGGAACATGCTCAGGATATCAAGAATAAAAAAAAAACATTTAAATACTTCCAGGAATGTGTAAAGAATATCAAGTAATTAATACTGTAAAAGCAAGAAAGTTGCTTTTGTCGTGTTAAAGATGCTTAGACTAATTATGCAAAGAAAGATATATAGGAGAAGAAGCATTGGTAGAAACGAGAATAGTTGAGATACTTAAGGGATTGATTTAACTGTAAATCAATAGAACTTGTAAAAGTTGCGGCAAATAAAGTAAGACGAAATGACAATGATGATTTCTAACCACCGATGTGAGATGGCCCATAAAGAACAAGAAGTATCTCAGGATAGTAATGCCAGAAAAAAACTACTTTTGAAAAACAAAAATATAATTTTTTTCATTGTAGGGACCAGAGTCATACGAATCGACCACTATTTATAGCCAAGCATCGGTACGAAGCCTGGAAAACTTGATCACTACATCAGCAAGACAAGGGGATGGGTTATAAGGATAAAAACTAAGTGTCACTGGATTATACAGCCTTTTGGCTTATCAATCGCTAAATAAATAAAAACCAAGCAATAATAATGAGCAAACCCCAAAGAACTACAAAGTGGAGTTGCTTACAAAATTCCGTGCTCTGACTGTCAAGGTGTACGTTAGTTAAAAACTAGGATAACGGAACACATAAGAACCGTTTAACCTGAAATATTATTAAGAAAAAAAATATGTAACAGCTCTGGCAGAACATGCTGACGCAAACACACCAATTTAATTTTAAAAAGGTAAAGATCATCGACATCCAAAATACAACAAAATAGATTATTTTCAGAAATTATAAACATAAAATAACATTAAAAAAATATAAACAAAAACAAGATACGACAACTTAAGCACATCTCATGCAAATTTAATTAATCTAATAAAATCTAAAAATCAAAATTGAATACTTTCCAAACAACCCTTGTATTCAACAACATTTAAAAGCATACTTAAATATTAACATACTTAAATTTATAATTTAAGTATTTTAAATAACATAACGTTTTAACTTGTCTATATATGTTTTTACTATATTTTTTTTAACTTTGTAGTACCCTGAAGAAGTCCTAATATAGGCCGAAACGTTGGCAATTAAAGGAAAAAAATTGAAAATCTTGGATTTTATTTGACCATTTATCAAACTAAACCCTTAAAAATTAAAAATAATGAGCATTGTGAAAATTTCTTTCCAGAATTGATGACAATCAAGCCAACTTGTTCAAGAGAACTAGGAAATGTACAATTTGATCATTATTTCCTAAAATTATTCAAATATAATTTTTATAATTATTTAAATAATATTACATTATTATTGCAAATATCTTATATCAGGGGAGTGATCGACTTTTTGGAGGTTTGTTTTCGTAACTTCTACTATTAATTTAAAGATAAGTTTTACGCAAAGGACAAAGAACTTTCTAATGGGCTTCATGAGTACTAGACATTATATACATAGAGTGGTTTGACGAGCACATCATAAAAATAACTATCATTTATCATTTGGAACAAAAACGATACAGAACTAACAAACTTCTAGAGCACCTTAATAACACTAAAGTCAAGCATCAAGTTCAATCACTTCAGCACTGTCCTATGAACTTAATTCTATAATGCAAATTTGATTCGATACCGCAAATTCGATTTATATAATAAAAGTATAAAACAAATGTACAAAATTAGGACCAAAGAAAATACTTCATGCAAGAACAATCTGTGTACATGACTTATATTTTAAATTATTTTTTTTGTAATTTAATATGCAGTTGATATATAAATTTCCTATATTTAAAATAATATTTTCAGAAAACAAAAAATAAGTATCTAAAGTTTCTGTTGAATAAAATGTTTATAACAGCATTTTGACAAGTAGATAGTTTTCTTAGATTCAAATCATATATACTGCCCCAAATAATAATACAATAGCTAAGCATTGGTTCCAGCAAAGATCTGCACAAAATTAGCAACATTTTGAAATTAAGTTTCCAATTTTCTTATTTAAATAAGTAGCGTGTTTTTCCTATTTTAGATATTTATTAAACATAATTTGCTTGCAATTCTTTAAATGAATTTACAAAATGAATTAATACAAATGGGGTTTATTAGACATTGTAAGGGGAAAACTAAGAAGAAATTTTTTAAAATAATTAACGGTAAGCAAGTTATCCAGCTGTTAGTGGTCCAGCCAACCATATACGCTAGTCAGACCTATATCTTCTCTTTTAAAGGTTTCTCCCAAGTTTTTCCATTAAAAAATAGAACAGTATCATCCGCATATGAGATAATACTACAGATATGCTTTGACAAACAGTACCAATGTTGTTTATATATAATAAAAAAAGTATGAGACCGTACCATGTAATATACCAAATTCTATTGTTTTAAGAGCACTTATTGCTTTAATAATGTTTACAGCTTGATTTATATCTTTTAGATGGTTTTTTATTAAATTAAGATGTCCATTTAAAACTTCATTTTCATTAAGGCTTTGAAATGAAATATAATGCATCACGGTGTCAAACCCTATAGATAAGTCCAAAAAAATGCCAAATTTTTTGTTTATTCTAATAATTTAAATTAATAATTTTTACTAGTGCATAAATTGCATCCTCTGTACTTTTTTGATCTCTGAAGCCCTATTGTTGTTCATAAAGTAAATTGTAAGTATCTAAAAAGCTAACTAATCTTTGCTTTAGACATTTTTGAAAAGTGTTTGCAAAATTATTTATTACTGATATGGTTCATCTCTTGTTTATTTCCAGCTTTAAAATATGTTAAAAGTTGTGAATATTTAATATAATATATGCAATGAAGGTTTTTGTAATTTGAATATGTATGTTTTTTTTTTATAAAAATAAATGAGATTTTAACATGACTAGATGATGAAAAATTCCGTTTTGCTTACAGGCCTTACCATAAAAATTAACAATCAGGTTCTTTTTCAGGACACATCTTGGTTTGTATATCGATACTGACTTGAGATTTTCCTACCATGTAACATCAAATTACAAGAGGGGTATTCGATGTTAAAAACTTTGTACCTAAATGATCATGCTTTGGTTACCCAGGTACAACAAATACTCTGTGACTCTCTTATTTTATTGTATTTAATTTTTTTTACAGTTTATAGCCCCTGCCTAGATAAACTGCCTAAAGAAAAATTGCAAAACGGGTGTATTAGATTTATGTTTAGTATAACCAAGACTTATGGAATGTCTCATAAATTAAAGGATCTTGGTTAGCTTATGTTACCGTGGAGAGATTTATATTATATCGTTTTTATACAAGATTGCCCACTTTATTTGTTTAACAAAGTAATACTTAGAGCTATATAAATTAAGCTATCACTAAAAATAGACATTCCCCAATATCGCAAGGAAATTTTTAAATAGTTATTTTCTTATAATATTGCATTCATAGTAAACAAACCTATACTTGAACTTTCTCCATTCACTACTGGTTTCGAAAATAAGCTAAGAAAAAGTTCAAATTGTTTATTTGAAATATATTTTATGATAGGCTATAACAGTTCTCAACTATGTTATTGGGAGGCTGAAACTTGCCTTTTAATCCGCACTGCCATTATCATGTATATATTGTTTTTAATTTACTTTGTGGATTAGTAAACGTTATTACTATTAGTAATATTATTGTACAATCATGATTGTCGTATAAAATATGATAAAAATGTGGATAATTTTCCGCTTAAAAGCTTTACAATCGCTTATTGGTTTCGAAGAGGATCTGTAATCAAAACTCTACTCTCGTAAACACAATATTCGATATTTTTTCTATAATTTTCTTATAGATTTACATAGAACATAAAACAACTTAAATAACCTTAACCTTGCAGGAACACTAATAATATTCTCAACCAAAATAGCATATATGAGAAAGAAAAATTAAAAAGTCTGCGACCTTTCTATAGTCCCTTCTTCTCACATCACTTCAATCGAAGTAGATGTAAACACAAGCTAATTTTAGTCCCCCTATTTTAATTTAACAATCGTGCCGCCTTTTTTAACCTGCTTGCTTGGGTCTTATATTTTGTCTTCATATATGATATAACGACAGCAATATTTGCTCTAGTGGCGGATTTATGAAAAGCTTTTCGAATCCCCCTTGGTGTTATGTAAATAACGTGCTATTATTACAGTAAATTCATAACGCTTTGCATACTAAATCCACCAATGATTTATTCCTAAATTACTCTTAGGAAACCCCCTGGTATATTTGTATAATGGCTTAATAATTAGACAGTATTTGGATTTCCCATCTAACAAAAAAACACACAATGTCATTAAGTAATTTCATATTTTAGTTCATTGTTGTATAAGATAATTGTTGAGAAAAGATTATTTAAGTGCGTGCTTTATAACCTTAAAAGTTTGTATAAAGTGAAACTATAATGCCAATATTCGTTATTAATTTCTAATGATAAACATGTCAAGAAAACTCTTGCAATTAACTGAAAATGGCAACGAGACAACAAGAAACTTTTTCAATCGAAAAATAATTAAACGCCTTGTTTCCAAAAAGACTGCAGACTTTCTAAAATGGCATTCGAAGGTATAAATGGGGAAAACTTTCAATGCCAGAAAGTTCTCTATTAGATTTCTTTTAAAGTTTAGAGAGGAAATAATTGAGAAATGCTACGAAATTCTTTTATTGCAAATAAAATAAATTTCGAGGAGGCTTGTATTCATTCTGGCGAATAAAACCTTAAACTCTCGTAATACAGCTCACGTTTTTATCAAGTGTACGTATCCGATTGTAAACAACAAAATTAATTTTCCGTCCGCTCGTCAGAAACACATAAACCAAATTATAAAATAATATTTCCAAGTCTCGTCTTGATGAAGAAACTTTTTCAATTAAAACTTCCAACTTATAATTTATGCAAACAGTAATCTTACCTCCTTTCTCCGCGTTAGTAATGGTCACCCAAAAGTCAATAGTTTTTTCCGGGCCGAGCTCCTCGTAGTCCCACTTCTTCCTCACTTTTACCGAGCCGTTGGGTTCCACTATAACCCAACTGTTCTCATCCCTAATTTTAAACGTTTCCTTTTCGGTTTCCTTTTCTAGCTGGAAAACTACGCGGCCTTCTTGTTCACCATCGGTTTCTGTGAATTCGATGCGTTTTGTTGGACGAACTGCTCGTGTTACTCTACGTTTGTCTCGGTGCAGAATATGGATGTCGTCTGCAAATAGACGTATTATTGTTTTAAATTTTATAAAACATTTACAACACAATTTTAGAATAATTCAAATTCAATTTTTTTTATTTGCTCAATATATACGTATATACAAATTACACACAAACAATTTTACACCTATATATACTATATAACCCGAGGTCAAAAAGACTACAGCGCGACCATAGTGGCCGATAACACAAATCATATGTATTTGTGCGCAGTACACCTGTATAACTTAAACTATACGAGGTACGTCCAGAAAGTAAGTTCCGTTTCTATTTATATCCGCTGCAGCGCTGCAATCGCAGATTCGCGCATGCGCGATAGACGCCTATATCAAGGAGAAGAAACGTGCGCCAGTTTGAGATCGCTGTCAGCCACGTATGCTTTGTTGTGCTTGTGTACAATGTCGATATTGATTGAAAATCCCGTTGCTTGTGAAATTAGATCTGTGAGTCGTTTTCTGAATGATAAGCAAGTGAAACCAATTGAAATTTATTGGCAGAATTGCGAGGAGGACCTAGTAAAGTGCACGATGAAGAACGAAGTGGGCGTCCATCTTTGATTACAGAAGAACTGCTTCGGGTGATTGATAAAAAGCTTAAGAAAAATCGTAAGTTTACAATTAGTGCTCTCGCTATGGAATTTCCCCAAATCTCACGATCATTAATTCATAAAATTGTTACCGAAAAACTGAAATTTCGTGAACTTTGCTTACGTTGGGTTCCGAAAATTCTTACTGAGGAATACACACAACAAAACGGATCGATAGTGCAGTTTTTAATCGGTTATGATAAAGGCGGCGAAGATTTTCTATCACAGATAGTCACAGGAGATGCAACTTGGGTTTCTTACGATACTCCTGAAACTAAGCGGCAATCAATGGAATGGAGGCACACTTCATCCCCAACAAGGGTTAAGCCGAAAGAAATCTTGTCACCTCAAAAAATCACGTGCACAGTGTTTTGGAAAGGCATCTTACCGATTGATTTCTTACCGCGAGGTCAAACAATCAATGAGGATGTTTACTGCGAGACACTTAGCAAATTTTACCGCGCAATACAGAATAAACGCCGAGGATTTTTGTCAAAAGGTGTTGTTTTTCTTCACGACAATGCACAACTACACGCTGCAAATATGATGAGAAACCTCCTGCAGGGATTTGGCTGGGACGTGTTTGACCATCCTCCGTTCAGCCCTGACCTCGCTCCTAGCGATTTTCATCTGTTCTTACATCTTAAGTCTTTCCTTAGAGGTTAACACTTCAACAGTGACGAAGAGCTGAAAGAAAATGTGTCCATCTGATTGAAGACACAGGCGGCAACCTTCTGTGAAGAAGGTATAGAAAAATATGACAAATGCCTGCAAATTTCGGCAGTTATGTAGAAAAATAGTTTAAGAGTAGTAGATTTTTGTGCAATAAATATTTTTTCTGTATCAGTACACAATTTATTTTTATTACCAAACGGAACTTACTTTCTGGATGTACCTCGTATATAAATAAGTTAATAAGATTCCTAATGGAATAGCAAATGGCAGAAAAAAAAGGGTGAAAGGCGTGCGCGACACAAACAGGGGAAGCTAACCCTAAATATATTAATTTTACAGGTTATTCTATCTTATCTTAGCGGAAAAATCTTAGCGAAAAAACAACCGCACAGCACGCATGGTTTGGAAGAAATGTAGGTTAACTTTTTTTATTAATAAGAGATTGCTAAGCGTATTTTAGGAATCTTTTATAAGTATAAGTTTCATTCCTTCACTTTAATTGGGAAAATATTTCACAATTTAATCCCTATGTATGTAAAAGATTTCTGAAAAGCTGCAGTGCGATGTTGAGGTACCTTGTATTTATTAACAAATCTTGACTAATAACGCTGCAAGGTATGAGGGTTGTCCAGTTTTTAAGATTCTATGTAAAAAAGTATAAAAATTAAGTTAAGAACTCATATTAAGGATATTTTTATTATTTAAATGGGGTGTAATATGTTATGTAATATGTAAATGGAATATTGTAAGAAAAACGCATACAGCTGTTTTGTATTAGTATAACCATAAACCACATCACCGCACAGTGCTTCGAGCAATGGACAAAATTCAAACATTCAAACCCAAAATTTGGAAAGACATTGTATCATTTATAAGTACTACACCCTGTATATAAATATGTTGATATTTTCCTTTTTTTGCCTCTCGTTATCAGTAAAATTATTGTAAAGTTGACCGTCTCATTTTTTTTTATTTTGTACCTGATGTTTGAGATCATACCGTTTGAAAAGTGTGTGGTATTTAATCGTTTTTATAATTTTATATTATTTTTCAATCCTTTTTTATCCAATCTGAATCTTATCCTTATTTATCCCAAAACACTCCTCAAGCAAATACTTTATTAATGGGCTTGTTCGATAGCTTAAACTAAGCTCAGTTTTCGCGGTAATTTGCGGTTTAGCAAATATTTGTTTTTTTAGGATCTCTTGTCAGCATAACGCACAAAGATTTACTATAAACATGGCTGGTGGATTCCAAAAAAAGTAAAACCAAAGCAGTAAGTGATAAAATTTGTCAATTGATTTGTCAATCAATTAGCAAAAAAGTTTTAGAAATAAAACTAACTTGTAATTCACCATAAGACATGGCTAGAATCTAAAATGTGTTTGAATATTAATACTAGGATAATTAATGAGCTTGGACCCTCCCTCGAAATTTAAAGGAAGACCTGCAAAAGATTTTACGGACAGTAGCCAAAAAACGAAATAAAGACGAATTGCCGATTTGGTTTCCAATTATACATCGGAGGAACTACTTTCGCCGCACAGGAGTCCGCTAAATAAAATACAAATATCGTTGCAATAAAAAAAGTCTTCCCCTACAAGATACAACACTTTTTTTAGATTTGGACCTTTCTCAAAGAAAATACAATTTGCTGAGGTCAGTTATTAATAATTTATATGATGATTGTTTGCCATCTTTTTATAAAGTTTTGTGTTTTCAAAATCAATTGATTCCGCAAAAGTTTATCTTTACAGAACAAGGAGCAGAAATTAAATTACAACTTCGCTACTGCAATATACCTTTAAGGGCATTTTAAAAATTTTAGAAAGTAAATCATTAAATATGAAATTAAATGAAAAGCTCATTCCTGTTTGTAAGTATGGTTTTGATAGGAGTTCGGGGCATAGCATCTACAAACAAAAATTTGGTAGTTCTGATACTATAACTGACGAATATTTGTTTTTAGTTACTATGTCACCTCTTAAACTGGTAAATGAAGAAGTCGATGTTTTCTGGGAAAACTCTCGAATTTCGTCTACGTTTTATTGTAAACCCATAAAATTTTTATTTTTCAAAGAAAATTCCGATTTAGTCAAAAGCGAAAGCGCCAATCTTAAGAACCAAATTGACAATTTAGAAAGTTGCCATATTTTAGTTAATGGTGTGTATGTGCAAGTGCAGTTTCAATTTCATTTTACCATGTTAGATTGTAGCTGCATTAATACCCTATCTGAAACCAATTCAGCTCAGAAATGCTTTATCTGTGGTGCATCTCCAAAAGAGATGAACACAGATAGGTTTCGAAAAAGTTAGAAAAATTGAGAATCTTAACTTTGGGTTTTCATCCCTTCATTTGTGCATTCGTATATTGATTAACTTTTAAATTTTCACAAATTTTAAGAATTGTGTCAATAGGATAAAAAATTAGAATACCGAAATTTAAACAGCTTTTGAAGGATACCAGTAAATTCTACATCGACCTATACCCTTGGTATTACATTCCATGAAGTGTGCATAAGCTCCTAGTGCATGGAGGCGAAATTATTAAAAATGTTGAGATGCCAGTCGGACTTTTAGCTGAGGATGCTCTTGAAGCACGGCACAAAGAGGTTAGAAATGTGCGTCTAAATCATTCAAGAAAACACTCAAGAGAAAGCTTAAACAAGGACATCATGAATAGATTATTACTTACTTCAGATCCATTCATATCTTCTTTGAGAAAAGTTACAACTTCCAAATCGCGAGAATATAACATAAATGATATTAAAGATTACCTGTAGGATGATACTTTTTCTTTGCAATGGTATTCTGATATGTTACCTACAAATATTAATAACCTGAATTCAGACACGGATGATTCTGATTTGCCGAAAAGTGATTAAATTTAAAAATGAGTTGTTTAATTTGTCGTGTTCTTGTCCTGTTTTAGAACTATATATTTGTTAATTTGCTTACAACTCTTAGTGAAAATGAAACCTACTTTGCATTTTTTTATCAAAGGTCAACATTTGGAGGGTACTTAATTGAAAAAGTTTGGTGTATATAAATAAAATAAATTATTTTCTATATTTTTAAGTACATGAGTGCGAAATTAATTATGTAAAATATGCCATATATAGCTCAGTGCATAAGCTTCATAATAGTTTTGATTTGGTTTAAATCGGTTAGGTACAAAATGAGTAGTTATTTTTGTTCTGTATTCCCATATACTCGAAGCACTGTGCGCCGTATCGAATCCCGATAATATTAAATCACATAATTGATACTTTATTTTGGATGGTAGCCATTTTTTGAAATAATTTAAGTTTTTTCAATCTTATATAAGCAATTTTAATTTGCTATAAATATATGTTTGTAATGTTAGCGAATCATCAATAGGTATACCCAAATTTTTCACCTGTGAAACTGAGGCCAAAGGCATATTATCAATTTATGGAACAAATAATTGCCTAATTCTCTCAATCTGATATTTAGCATTAAAAAATAGCGTACAGGATTTAGAGGAGTTTAGTTCTAAATTATACTCATCGGAGATTTTTTTAAAATTATTTAGGCCTGTGTTAATTTTGTCAATATTTTCATTTATATGAACTAAAGAAAATAAAGTGTATATTTGAGAATCATCAGCATATTGCTAAATTTTAAATAAAATATAAAATAAATTAAATTCTTAATAGAATTACTCATATCTGCAATATATACATATGGAAAACAACAGAGGGCCCAAAACTGAGCCTTGAGGTACACCTGTGGCAATTGGTACAAGTTCAGATCAAACGCACGAAAAGATTTTCACTCTCACAATTTCCGCACAAAAGGTTCTATCTAATAAATATTGTTTAAAAAAATTTACAGAATTATTAGAAAGTCCTTAGTAATCAAGCTTGGCTAATAGCATATTATGGTTAATCGTATTGAATGTGTTGGTTAAATCAAGAAATGCCAGGCAAGTTATCAGTTTTTTATCTTCACCGTGATGAACATCATTTAAAAGATTAACTAAATAAGTAGAGGTGCTGTAAGCAGATCGAAATCCTGATCGACATAATGGGATAAAATTTGACGTGTTTAGGAAGTCGTACAATTGTTTATTGATATATTTTTCAAGAAGTTTAGAACCTACCGAAAGAATACTGATTGATCTTAGATCCTTTAGTTTTTTTAGGATTCGTCTTTTTAGCTAGCGGTTTTACGATTGCTTTTTTCCATGAAAATGGAAAATAACTTTCTAAAATACAGGATTTTAATATATTTAAATAGGGGTGGAATGCAGTATGGCAAGCAAAGTTTAATGTGCCTTACTGATATACCATCATCGCCAACTGCTTCAGTAGATATACTATTCAGAACCTTTAATAGGGAATTCTCGTCTATAAGCGTAAAATTTAGTTTGATATTAACATTGGGATGGATATTTAAACGGTAGAAAAAGATTTTGTCATCTGATATAGAGTTAGAAGCTTGAAAAGTAGATGAAGAAAAATTGCAAATAATTATTAGAAAATAAATCATCAGCCTAAAATGTAAAACAAAACAAAAATTAAGTAAAACATTTAAAAATATATAGTCATATTAATGTAAAGATATTGAGTTCCTCACATATAGAGTCCACACTCTTTATCTCTTTACCATCTACAACTATTATCAAAGGAAGACAATTCCTTTGTCGAGTATGAAACTTAACGCACTGCGTTAATATATTTAGGTATAAGGAATTGCAATAAAGGCAATTGTTTACATGGGTTGAATTTTCGTTAATTTCTTTAATATTATCTGATTTATATGATATTATTATAGACGTATCGCCTGTAAAAGATGTTACAGGCATATTGGGAATAACATTCGATAGTTCATTTACATAAAACAAAAAAAAGCTGGGGTCCAGCAAGGAGCTTTGCGGAAGAGCCTTATGTGTATTAATATTTTTCGATCTGACTTGACATTTACTGTTTGCAGAGTAATGACTCATAGAAACTTATTCTTGAGAAATTAAAAAATTGATCTCTAAAATCATAATTATGTAACTTGTTTACGATTGATAAGAATATTTTACGATCTTTGCAATCGAAAGCCCTGCTAAGGTCACACAATACCTTAACGGAACTCTTACTCAAATCAGTAAACTCCACAAGTTTCTTCAAACCTATGAGCAGCGATACCAGTGGCTTTATCGTGCTAAAAGTCATGCTGTTTCTCATGAATTATGAAATTTTTTGCTGTATATAAGAATAACTTGTCTAGAAAGCAATATTCAAATATCTTCGAACAAGAAAAATATAAAGTAATAGGCCAACAGTTATACATAGCATGACATTTTAAAAAAATGTAAATACAAAATGACAAGTTAACCAAGCAAACAAAAGGATTAATGTAATTTCAACTAGACGTGTTGAAACACTTGGCACTTTATCATTCCCCGACGATATCTATTATCTCTTAATTTGTTTATTATGAATTTGCAAATTTATAGAACATGATGTGATGAATGATATTCTTTTATCACATTGGCTTATGCTAAAATTTGTATTTTGCACTAAAGAATCTATTAAAGTCTGCCACTGCGTACGGACAATCAACGAATTTACTACATTATTTATATGCCAAGCAACTTTTGCAAGATTAGATGCTTAATATGCGAAACTTTTTAAAAAAGAAGTTATGATTTATTATCTTAAACCTGCGTACTCCCTCTATACTCATTATTAAAGACGCTAATCATTACAAGATACCAAAGTAAATAAAAAAATGTTAAAAAACATATTTCTTACCTTCCTCGAGCCTTTGCAAATCCAACACTCCATTATTCTCCGATGGTTTAAAATGGAAAATAATCTGTGCGGGCCTCGGCGACGTCCTACTGGGTACTCTCAAATCATGCGCCTCTACCACCAGCTCCAACTCCACCTCTTCCATCGGCTCCAGAGCCAACAAAATATCACCAGTTTGAGGTACGATTACCAGAAAATTTGTTGGAGTAACCAGTTTATATGCCACCTTATCACCATCCGCGTCGGTAGCTTCTACTTTGCCAATAGAAGAGAATCTTTTCCAGTTGGTGGTGACGTTATCACCCTCCATAGAATCATCTCCCACAATAAACCTGTAGACTTTTTGCGAGAACACTGGACTATTGTCGTTTTCATCAAGGATTTCTATTACAATATTGGTGATGGCTTTGTTGATACCACTTAAGTCACTTGCCTGGATAGTGAGGACGTATCTGGGAATATCTTCGCGATCCAGTACTTGCGCTGTGACAATATAAACCCCTCCAGAGTTATCTACTGTTACGTTAGCCATATTGTCACCTGTGACGCTGTTTCTTAATCCAAATGCTTGACCTATGTTACCAGCTATAATGCTGTAAGTTACCGGAAAGTTGTGACTACCAGTGGCTTGAATCAGACTTAATCCAGTCACCCTGGTACCTATGGGCTGGTTTTCCTCCACCCTTCCCACAATCTCTTCACTTTCATCTTTGAACTGCAACATGTTTTTCCTATCCAGCACATACAACTGAACCAGATGCTTTTTGGTCATATTGCCGTTATTTTCGAGCACCAGCAGATCGACCGGTTGATCTACCAGAGGACTCACATCGCTCACGGTCATAATCGAACCATCTTGGAGCATGGTGAAGAACTCACTAAAACTGGAATTGACTAGAGTGTAGTGTTCGTTGAATTTTTTGACGCTATAGCCCGGATGAGCATCGTGGGGTATCACTGAAACGGTGTCGCAGCTTGCGGATGAGAGGAGGGTGATGGCTGCAAGAGCCAGCATTGCTATGGCCCTCATTGCGGTTGGTTTGGTGAGCTTTCAGCTGATGTTGTTTGTCGATCGGTGGGACATCATTCTAGTACCCTGAAAGTAGAGAATAAGTTTAGTTTGGTGCAGTGAAAAATTATAGATATTTTGATATAAAAACTGATAGTGATTGTTATATTAGAGGTGATTTAAAGGTGAGTCTGCATAAGGACATTTATACTTAATATACATGGTCTTTTCAAAGTTGAGTAATTTATTTTTAAACCTTGTAAAACTTGTAAACAGAGATTAATACCACCAAAATTCACCTATATAAAAGTTGCATATTAAGACAGTTACTTCAAATTATTTTAATACAAACTTTAATTAGTTAAATGATAACCGTTTTTACAAGATTAGTTTAAAATTATCTCTAGCTGTTTGATTAGTACAGAGTCTTGCTCGCGAATTCACGACTCTTAAAAAGCTTCGAAAATAATATCCTAGTATTCACGAATTAAATCACAAAAATTTTGAATGCGCTTCTGAAGTTCTTCCAGAGTAATTGATCTCTAATCTAAGCTCCATCATGATCCAGCATTTCATTCAAATAGCCCCATAGAAAAATATCGCAAAGGAGCTAGGAGGCCAAGAAATGGGTCTATTGGGCCCTACAGATCTATTCGAAACCTCATTATGTAGATATTCATTAGCTTCCTGTCTAAGATGTGGTTGAGCCCCATTATGTAGGAACCACATATTATGGCTCACATTTAGAGGAATATCTTCTAATAACTATGGCAGATTATTTCAAAAAGAATCTAAATAAATTTCAACGGTCAGTTGACGTGGAAAAAAATATAGAGTCCAATAAGCATGCCATTCACCACGCCAGCCAATGTTTTTAATAAAAGTGAAACTATGTTGAAAATTAGATCTTTTTACAGCACGCAGATTTTTTACTGTTCCATCATAACTGTTTTGGATATTTTGCACTCCATTTCTTATAAAACCGGTCTCATCGATTCCTCGATTCTAGTGACAAATTTTGAAAAACGGTAAGAGTAGTAAACAAAAAATGCTAAGAATTTACACGGTATTTGCCGATAATATAAAAAAAAAATTTATTAACACTAATATTTATTCAAATTTTTAATGTTTTACTATCTCTTTAATTATGCAATTTGTATATAGGTGATTTTTGGTATATTAACTCCCGTTGACAAATCCTAAAAGCACTAAAAATGAATGACTCAATTTTAAAATACCCTGTATATAAAATTAAAAAAAGTTTAAGTTAACCTTTAAATAATTCTAACCCAGATGGGAGAATTTCAACTTAATTTTTATCTTGATTGTCTATCGTGTCCACTACTGTTAGGTACCAGAGCATCCCATATTTTAAATTTAACAAATTACGGGAATTTTTATTATTCCGTCTACGTTCAGATAGAAGACCGCGCTTATGTTTTGACTTTATTTCGATCCACATGCTACTTACTATTGTATTTTTTATAAATATTTATATTGATTGCGTTTTAATAATTATAAGTAAATAGTTTCGTACATCACATAATTTTCATTATTGTATTTTATCCTCATTCAATTTAATTAAAATTATAGTCATCAATGCGGTTTATCTGCAACCGCTTTTCCCAGGCTAGAATACTCGTATTTCATGCGGTTTATTTAAATGTTAGATATATCGTTAACTTAAGAATAATAAATTAATTAAAATGAAGAAATCTATACCAAAATTAAGGGAAAATACATAAACATATTTAAAAAATATATAGAGAGCGACTTAAAAGTAGATTTATTATATTTTTTTTAAGATAATATATTAGTTAATCCAGTTTTTAATTTTGCAAATTCTTCGCACTATTTAAAAAATCTATTTAGGAAAATAATATCTAAAAGTAATATAGATATTTATAATATATGTAATACGCTACATGAATTATGCATTAAATTGTCGTAGAATCCGAAACTGCATTTAAAAATAATGTGTGCTTATAAAATATTTAAAACTATCAATATATCTTTAAATATTATATAAGGTTTTTTTTTGTATTGATCATATATAGGGTAGGCTATTTTAGAAATTTGTAGAAAAAAAAAGAATGAAAGAAATGTCTATTTTTTTTATTTTTAATAGAAATCGTATTAATTTTTTCTCTTAATAATAATTGAATTATATCTAATTTCTACTGAGGCAGAATATTTAGGTAAGAGAGTTGTTCAAGCTAATTTCATTATAAAACAATGATGTTTTTGATGCAGTTGTTATCAAGGAAATATTAAAATGTTGATATGATAGTGATTTGTATTCAAGCAAATTTTCACGAGTTACAAGATATATTTTTAAATAGGTCACTTGTAAGTTTTGCAAAATTTTATAGCATAACTAGCATTTTTCAATGCTAAGCCACTATAAGACATTTACCATGGGGATTATATCTATCACAATTTAACAAAATACGCATTACTTTATCTTATTGCATTTTAAGTGTGTTAGTATCTTCTTTTGTGCATGAAATTAATAATAAACAACAATAAGAAATATGAGAAAATGAGAACCACAAAGCATGAACTCAAAAACGGCCTTATACTATTTTTATTAATATCTTTATTTATGGAATACATCATTGGAGTCAAAATACAAAAAAATTAAATTAGTTAAAATTATTTATTTATTAAAAATAAAGATTTTTACTTTTGTCATTTAAAACTTCTTGTTAGACGAACACTTTTCTTTTTTCTTGGACATATTTAACAAAATAGCCATAAGTCAGTTTTTATATAACGTAATAAATAATTATATAAAGTAGTAATCAATTTCGAAGCCTAAAAACTATATAAAAAAGAACAAACTATGGTAATTAATAAATTTAAATAATTTACAAAATACCTTTTTTCAAATATAACGTATTATTAAAATTTTAAATAATACATTACATTTGTTAGAACACAAATTATTTAATCCGGAAACGTATATTATATTTATTAACGTATATTTCTACCACAATAATTAATCTACGAATTGTTACGTAATTATGCTTAATTCAGACGACGAGCATTGTTTTAATATATAAATAACAAGAATCCTTTCAAATGATTTTAAAATAAATTGAGATTATTAGATAGACTTTCTGGATAATTTGTGTAAAAATGGATTAAATATTGAATTTTTATAATAATTTTAAATTTTAAATCTCTTGCAATTGTCGCCTTATTTTAAATTATATTTTTTTACGTTAATAAACCAAATTTCTTTTACTTAAATTGAAGAATCTGTCTAAAAATGGATGAAATTTTATTTTTTCGGTTTTGTTGGGCGCCAAATTTGTTAACTGTTTTTCTGACAACACCTAATTGGGGGTTCCAGGGTTCATGGTGACATATTTGTCGTATATAAATAAATCGCAAACTTTAACGATAAGCCCAGCTTTAGTGTTACGAAGGATGGCGAGACAATATTACAGATAAAAACTTCTTATAAAAGAATACATTTTAATAATTAATTTTAACTTCAAGTAATAAAAAAGGTGTTGCAACTAACTATTCTTTAATTAAATTAATTAAGAACACAGGTTTTTGCAAGAATTATTCACATGAATCTCTGGTTGTGATAGATGTGATCATTTTCTTAGAGCTCTTGACTGTGATAATTTTGTATTAGCAGTATTTTTAAATTTTAAGAGATAATTTTATTAATTAACATTATAACTACCTTCTTCTTCATATGATTTTAAGACAGTGTCTTGTTTTTTCATAGTTGTAAGTTGACTCCGATATCCAGCTTTCCGTCTATTAAATAAGATCCCAATGGCCCCGAGGTGTCATTGGGATCTCATTTAATTCAACTGCCTGGAAAATAATTCTCCTCTTAAATGCATGACTGGTATGGTTAAAAGTTTAACAAATTTGGCCCTAAGAACCACCAGATTAAGTCATCTTGATCCTCTGATAGATGTGATTTCCTGAAGATTTGACTATGTAGACGACATACTTCTAATGGGTTTAAAATAGAAAGGTGTCACTAGGATCCCATTAAATTCAACTGCCGAGACAATAATTCTACTCTTTAATTAATGACTGATTTGGTTGAAAGTTCAACAAATTTGGCCATGTCAATCACCTGATTTAGTTTCTCTTGATCCTTTGTTAGACGTAGGCCGATCTTCCGAGGATTTGACTATGTAGATGATTTGACTTATTATAAACTTCTTGTAAGGCCAACACTTACGAAACTTAAAAATATTTAACAAAATAGTCATAAGTCAGTTTTTATATAACTGATAATATTTATAAGGTAGTGCCAATAATTTAGAGTGTTACAAAATGAAAAAAAGTTTTGAAAATAAATTTTCTTTTGCTGAATGTCCAAAGTATGGTTATTAATAAATTTAAATAATTTACAAAATACCTTTTTTTTAAGTACAACGTACTATTAAAACTTTAAGAAATACGTTACATCTATTAGAACACAAATTATAATATCCGGAAACGGATAATAGTCATTAAAAAAAGGCACCACAATATTTCAAACCGTAAAAAACTAAATAAAATAATTCTATTCGCACAGTTTCTGAATTTCTATCACATTGTATTTTATAATTATCTTTGCAGTTCCTCCTTTAAGATTAATTTTTTAATAGTTATGCTCGACTACGAATAAAACATAATTTTTTAGGACTATTAACGATTGATGGCCCATGACATAAATGATTAAATTACAAATAAATTACATGTTAACTTTTTCTGTTTCTAACACAATAATTAATCTAAGAATCGTTACGTAATTATAGTTAATTCAAGACGACGAGCATTATTTTAATATATAAATAACAACAATCCTTTTCAATGATTTTCAGATAAATTGAGATAATTAGATAGACCTTCTAGATAATTTGTGTAAAAATGGATTAAATATTGAGTTTTTATAATAATTTAAAATTTTTCGCATTTTCTCTCGCAATTGTCGCCTTATTTTAAAATATATTTTTTTCACGTTATTAAACTAAATTTCTTATAATTAAATTGAGGAATCTGTCTAAAAATGGATGAAATTATATTTTTTCGGTTTTGTTGGGCGCCAAATTTGATACCTGTTTTTCTGACAAAACCTAATACTTAACGATAAACCCAGCTTTAGTGTTACGAAGAATAGCAAGACAATGTAACAGTTGTCAAACTAATAAAAAGAAATATTACAACAAAAAAAAAGAATATAATTTTAACATGGAATAAAATAATAAAAATCTTACTTAACATTTTATAAGTTATGTTTTATCTCACATATGCGCGTATACTTAGTTCCTGACATTAGTTAACCTGAGGTATCTACATGAGGGTATCTGAATATCTGGATGTCTCCAACTCAAATCCGTCAAAATGGCTGCCCGTAGATTTTACCATGTATAAGTCATCTGTCAAGCTTAAAACCTTCCAAAAATAAAATACCATCCTTAACATCTACTGAGTAGTACTGTATGATTTCTAAGTATGTACCAGCTACAATAAAACTAAAAGAAGAGTAAGATCTTGAGAAGAAAATTAATATTTAGATTAATTTATTTACAATTTTGCTAAACCAATCATCGCAGACCTCACACAATAAAATCTCATTCCAATTTTCAGAATAACACTAACTAAAGCAAATCAAATGACCAATCAAATCAATGAATGAATCTACAAAAACCCGCTAAGGAACATCAAGGTACTACACTATCAACACTACTACCACACTATACACTATCAACTTAATCTAGATTATGCTTTAATTATGAATTTTTATCTCAATAATTAATGTTATAAAACAAAAGATGTTACCTATAAATATTTGTAATGTGACTTAAATATAGTTATTTAATTAAGGTTGTTTATTAAATAATAAATTTTAAATTAAAAAGTCTTAGCAATAAAAACACCATAGCAGTTTTAACAGCTAAAATTATATGTTCTAACGTGGTTTTGCCTACTAAAAACGATCAACTGCCATGATCATTATTGCCATCCTTTATGATTCTTGGAATCTAAGACGCACGGTCATGTCTAAAATTAGGTCATTGGCTATTTTTTGTATTTCTATCTCATTTTATATTTCACTGATGACCTGAACTATCTTAGAATACTATTTTTCTTGTATAGCTAAAAAAGCAAAAGCTAGAAAAGCATCAAGTATTTTATTTATGTATTCTTGAGTATAATATGGATAATCATGCATAAAAATGGGTAAAATAGGGTATATTTTATATGGTATATTTGCTACTATATTGTTTTGTAATTTGTTGTTGTGGGCCATGTTGGAATAACCTAGGATTCTTTGGAATGAACATGATAATAATAATGGCACAAATATAAACTCTCTTGACATAGGTTATGTTTACATTTTTTTTACGTTGTTATGCATACGACCTGCATGATTTTATTGCAATTCTCAACGGTTCTGGGATGTGGGATAAAAATTCCTTATGTTCGCCTAGGGTCCGATAACCGGCAAAACCGGCACCAGTGGAAACTGGTGTCTAAAATATTTTTAGGTTAACCGTTTTTCTTCTTATACCAAAAATAAATAAAATTGCAAACTTAGCGGAATATTTTGTATATTACTGCATGCATATTTGGATTTTCCTGCAATTTTCAAATAATTTTAATATCGTGTTTTGGGTAAAGAGTCATCGAATTATAAGATTAACTGATTATGAAGAAAATATTTTAGTGGCTAGAAAATATATTATTGCTTTTTTTCAATAACAAAAAATTCCAAAATTATATTCTACGATTGACGAAGAAGTAACTCATGTGTGTTTTTAGGTTTAGCCAAGGCTTTTTATATCATTGACCATAGAATTTTGATAAATGTTTTGGAAAACCTTGCACTAAAGACCATTTAAAGTAACGTATTTTATGTATTTGTTATTCATTATATGTATGTTCCTTATATTTATATTCCAACATTCCACTAATAAGGATTTTCTTTTTTCAACTTGAATTTAGTAGTAACTACCTTAAAATAAGTTCATAAAACCGTTACAATTTTTATTTAGTACCGGGTATTCTTTATTGCTCCTACGCTATTTATTACTAAAGCTTGCCTTATGTGCTTTTTCTTAGCGGGTCTTAACGAGAATTATATATATCAAAGGCCCTTAAAATAACTCTGGTGCGTGTAACACATGTTTTCTGCACGTGCATTAACTTTGGGAAGTCGTTGGAGGTTTTTTCTACCTATGTACAAAATTTTAATTGCCGACGGTCCCAAATATTATAATGGCTATAGGAGTTACGGATGTTGAGAAACTTTACATAAAAAACACACACAGGTAGTAAATATTTAGATATCTCTGATTACTTAACTACAATTAAAAATAATTTCTTAAAAGAAAAATAAAATGTTCAATTTAACACAATTATTTCCTTTGCAAAATTGGGTTAATTAAGCAGTACGAAACAGCGGACGTCCTTTTTTAGTAGTTTTTTTCAGTATATTAGCAACTTTTTCTTACAATTTTTTAGGTATAATTATGCAATTAGTTTCTTTTTTATTTGTTAAAATATCTCGAACAACTTTAAGTAATTTAATGGGCCAAATATTGATTGGTAGAAAGGGCACTTACAAAATGGCCAGCAAGATTTACAAATTTTCCACTAGCGGATTTTTTTTTATTTTGGGGTTATTTAAAACCAAAAGCAAATAAAAAAAAACTTAAAATTTAAAACTTGCAATTAGATAGGAAAAGGAAAATTAGTCGAAAGGCTATTTAAGTGAACTACTCTATACATTTTTGAAATATACTATATTTTGGCCACAATGTTCTTCGTAGACTTTGTTGTCAAATAATAATTTCTTTTCAAAAACTTTACTAAACATATCTGAATTATTTTTCCAAAAATGTTGCTCATGAAGTTTAATACTGACATAGTTCTATAGTTATTTAAAACACTTTTTGAACTTCTTAGATGCTGTTATTTAAGTGAATATATATTATCTTTCTTTTAGGCTCTAGGAAAGTATCCTGATTCAACACATTTATATATCAAAAATTCTAATAAATGGTTGCTAAGAGATTTCGGTTTTTTTTTCATCAATATCTTACCTTAGTGACATTATTACTTTCATTATTTTATTGTCAATAGTTAAAAACGAAGATGAGATATCTAAATAATATATATTTGTTAAGCAATAAGGAAAAATATGAAAAGATGTAAAAACGTCTATTTTACTCCAGGCATATTTTTCAAGCAAATAAATCGAAACCTACCATCGAATAAAAACATTTTCTCAAAAGGGTCTGACCAGCACCCTTTTAAACTAATAAATTAACATAATTCACCTTTGAAAGGGCTCACGCCAAGCTTAAGGAATTTTGTACGCCCATTAACATTTTATTCAGAACTCAACAATGTGTTGACAGATTCGTGTTTTATTTTTTTATTTGAAGAGTCTTATCTTGTCTTGGGATCCAAAGAACATAACGAAAGTGAAAAAGCATTCTTTATAGATAAGTGACATCACAGGACCAATGAGAGGGAGTCATTAATCAATGTATATTTTGACATTTATTGTAACTTTACAACGAATAAAAGACATGATTTCAAAGACAACATTAACGGTCATACTGAAATTTTTTTAAACATGAAAAAAACGTTGTTGGCGGTTTGGGTGTTTTAATAAACTCCGTGAATTTTCACTTTACATCACACCGAAACTACACGATAATGATCGAGTTGCTCGACTGAAAAGTCCAAATTATAGGGCAGCAGCCGGATAATAATTTTCTGGTTGGATAAGTGCGAGTATTGAACGCGGCAAGGTGCATGAAGGTTTCGTTGGCCATCTTTATTGATTGATTATCGTGCCGTATCGCTGAAATTAATTTGCCCGTTACAAAAGAAGAAACGAGATTATTACCATGGGAAATAATACCAGAGAGCTGAATAAATTCTGATCAGTATTTTTTTAAGAAACAAATTGCAGATGATTTGGTTGAAAGAGTTCGAATTGGCTTATCTTATAAATTTAATGAAAATTATATTTCTCTTTGCTGCGCCCACATTGAAGATTCGAGAATTGCGTAGATGAGTTACTAAAAAAATACTAAATTTCTCCTAAGAGCTGAACTTTTTGCCCCATATGAGTACCCAAATATATCCTATAGAAGTATTGATTTTTTGCTTATAGTTCTTGAACTCACAGTTACAGGATATGAATCCACATGAACAGAAATTTGAAATGTGTCAAAGGTGTAAAGTACAACTTTTTTGTTGTTTGAATATTTGGCACGGGAATGCCTAATTTAGAGAAAGCAACACTTTGTCGTAAAAAAGGTAGTCGTTCAAAAAGTCACTTGAACTTACCTTTTTCGAGTAAAGAACGTTAAAAGAAAATCATCCGTGTGAAATTCTAATAGTAAATCAGAAAAAATTGGTAAATAAATTTGCAATTTAAGTTTAGTGTACCCTATCCCAAATAACGAGCTACAAATTTTAATTAGTTCTAGAAAATACTATTGTATTAATTTATGGTATACATTTTGTGAAGAAATTAATCCAAAATGGCTCTGTTCCAATCCTATAGCTGATAGGTGCACCTTGTCCCAATATTGTTAGTATGCCAAAGTCCAAAACAATTATTAAGTGCATACTCTCACTTACAAAGAATCGCTTATCTTTTGCACTAAATCTTCAAAAATCATTTATAAAAACTGCTATTATATAGTTCCAGAAACTCACCTTTGAATTTTGTAATTTGATATAAAGCCAATGTGAGATCATAATAATTAACAAACACACATACATCCAAGTAAAATCCAGGAGGATTTAATGGAACCCTTTGAATTACAACATAAGTCTCCCCAATATCATATTCGGTTTTAGGTTTCATTTTTATTATACTCCTATGTGTCCTCGCATTTGTCACATATTTTGGGCAGAAACAACGTTACCAGAAAGCAATCCAACTAAAAATTCTGCAAAAACTAGAAGGACGTTGGAAAATCTAAGAGTCGAGGAGTGGACCCCAAACCATTCAATACCTTAAATCTGCTGACTTTATATTTGTATTAGTATTTAAGCAACCGTTTGTTAGATTTTCGTTTAACATAGTGTTAAAGGTGTTGCTGTTCATATTATTTGTTCACCCTGATTTAAGTGCGTTTTAAATAAAATTTCCTTTTTTAAAACGTTAGTTTCTGTACCAAGGACATAACTTACGAATGATAAAACTTTAGCTTAAGATTTAAATTAAACGTAAGCTTATTCTTTTGAAACCAATGAAGTATGCCTCTTACATCTATTTTAGCACTATTTTTGACCTGAGATCATGAGTCAGCAGAATAAGAATTGCCGTGACGTTAGCAAGACTTATGATATTATTTTACGATTCTCTTTGTAGAAAACTATGTAAAACTTTGTAATATTTTACTATCCAATGCTTCTAGATTTCGCTCGTAAGCGCAAATATTGCATCTTCTTGACTTCCTTTTTTTGAGTTCAAATTGCTTTTCTAATTCTTTTGTATTTATCTTTTCAACAATTTTATAAATATTCGATATAAGTAATATCGATCTAAAATTGCTTATTTTAGGTTTTATTAACCCAATCTTTAAGATATCTGGCAACGCATCAACACTGCAACAACTGCTTTTAGTGTTTTCCGGTGCGCATGCACAGGGCGGTAGATTTCATAAGGGTAGTGAAATTTGAACCATATAATTCGGAAAAGATTTGTACATACAACATCTAAGTGAATTTTTCGATTGATTTATCGAATAAAAATGGTCTATGGATCTTGGGAGTGTTTGCACTTATATTCAGTTGAATCAATTCATTTTTGTTTTCTCAGAACTAATGCAATGTAAATTATGTACGAATACAATGTACGAATTGCTTAACAACTTGAAAAAAACTTGGCTTAAAATCTTTGAGACTTTAATCTTGTTTGAGGAAGATGTAACTGAAGATGCGACTACACTTAGAGTGTCAAGACGACTGTTTCCAGAAGAAGAAAAAGAATGTTATAGAGAGGAGATAGGGAAGTTCGGTTTATAGGTAGTAATAATTTTCGGCTGAATACTTTTAGCATCATCCTTAGCAACTCTGATTTGGAATTAATAAAAGCTTCCTAGCATATGAACAGATCTACGATATATTTTCACTGAATACTAAATTTTACAATATCGATTTAAGTAAAATTCGTAAAAGATCGGGTAATTTGAGGAAACCTTATACTTCGGATATTGAGTTAATATTCGATGACGAAATGATTTACTTTTACGCGTACTGTACTTAATACTAAAACGTAATTTCGATTATACTATTATTGCCCAACAGTTCTTTGATAAGTAAATTCAATTACGTGAAATGCATTTAATATCCCTTTAAATTGTATACTCAACGATCTTTCAACATTAGTACCATAAACAACAAGAGATACAAGTTTAAAAAAAATAGACATTTTATAAACTTCAGTATTGTCTGTACCGGAAGATGTTTTAGACTGGATCTCCACTTTAAAAAAAACACTCCTAATCCTCCTTTAAGCATGTTTTACTTGATTTGCTTTTGATTGGCCTATTTCTGTTAAACTTTGAAAATACTAGGAAACATTAGAAAACATTGAAACGATTTCGAATTGACAACGGACCATTTTTTTCCCTCTGTCATCATGCTTCAAATATTAATAAATCCTACAACCCCTATATATTCCAAAACTAATGGCAACCGCGCCCTACAATGCCCCAAAATCAATAATACGAGCCCTCCTACTTGTTTTTGACGTTTTTCCTCAATTTTTTCGGGAAAAAAAGTCCGGGGGGAGAAAACTTATTGTAAAGGTGTGTCTGTCTTGTTTCGCTTTTAGGGCTGATTTTCTTTCTGACGAGAGAGACATGAAGGGCGAATAAAGACGTGAAAGCAAATAGTGTTAATACCATCGCGAGGGGGGAACTTACGAGTGCGTTTGAAGAGTAAGGCTTAAATACGTATTTTAGACGTTCAATATAATATCAGCGCTTTTAAAAGTGATTTTAAGCGATTAGATTTTTGAGCTTAATAAAATAAAAAGATCGGTCGTATAGATTTTATCATAAATTTAATAAATAAATTAATAGATTTATATTCTGTTTTCAAAGTTTTTATAGTTTTGTTAACAAAATATTATCTAGGGTGATTTTCCATACTTACTATATGAAAGGTTGAAATAGAAGGGGAGGAATAGCATATAAATATATAACATCTTTTTTTAATTTTTATTATTTTGTTCACTTATTTTCATTTAAAATCTTATAAAAGCTATTTTTAATTATATTATAGCTTAAGGTTTATTTCTTTAACTACAGTATACAAAGTATTTATAGCAAGTCAGAAGTAAACATACTACAAGCAATATTCAAAGAGGTGACACAGTAAATATGTTGACACGATGATCAACTATGTCTGAGCAATTTTCAGTTGAAATGAGTTATTAGTAAAAATGCGCTTATTGCTACTTTTAGATTTTGTTCTAAAACAGTATGATTTTATTAGGCTATTTATTATATAGATTAATACGTAAACTATTTTTGATGCTTTTAGTTAACCTGTAATGTGGCATTTCGTAAGTTCCGCGGTTGAAAACTATAGATAATGAACCAATTGCATAATGGAATAATTTGCACAAATCGCTAATATTGTAATAAAAAATTAATAGTGAAGGTGATATCATTATTCCCTAAAGGGAAAAAAGTTTATTTATTTATTTTGCAACACTACCTCACAAGTAAAAACCGAATTCCAAGACAATAAAAAAAATACAAGACCTACTTAACTTAACAACAGCTAAAGAAAACAAACTATTTCTGTTAATAAAAATAGATACCTATTATAAAAACCTATTTATATAATTTTTCTAAAACTGGCCAGAGATTCCGCAAATAGATCGACATTCTCCGATATAACATTATAATTATTACACATTGCATGTAAAGGTGAAAACTCCAAAACATTGAACTGTGGTACTATAAAATTTAATTTTTGATTTGAAGTAGACAGGAACAGTCTAGCATATTCTTTTCCCCCTTGGTTTACTAAAGAAATAATAAATAATATTATTAAGAAGGAAAAAGCCTTTGGAGACTTTAAATCCCATCGCACTCATTTTTATCACTCCAGATACACCTTCTTGAGGGGTATAAAATACCAGGTGAATTTAGCTTATCGAGATCATGTTATGCAAGCAGATGAAAATATACATTCGGATCTATCAATCTTTTGGTCATTTGTTCATAGTAGAGAAGGTACGTCCCGGATTTCTGCATCTATGAAGGACTCATTTTGTTCGTATGTAGGCTCAGAACAAATTGTGTCAGCCCTTGCCCGTGTCTTTACGAACGTGTACAGGGACACTAAGCCATTAAATCAACAGAAAATGTCCACATAAGTCCCACTATCACCACAGGTGAAATTATTAGTGCTGGTAGATCCCTGAAACATAAAATTACCGCAGGTTCCGACGGGATCTCTAGCTTTGTCGTTAAGAATTGTGTGCAGGTACTATCATTATCACTAAGTCATATATTCAATCTAATAATCCATACTGGCACATTTTCTGAAATGTGGAAGACCGCAAAAGTGTGCCCTGTATTTAAGAAGGGTGATTCCAGTTTTATTGAAAACTACCGACCTATGTCGATCCTATACAATTTCAATAAATTATTTAAAACAATCCTCTACAATGATATTTTTTCAAAATTTGTTCTCGACTATCTATCGACCAGCATGAATTTTTCGCAGCTCGCAATCTTTGTTGTTTTTCTCGGCAGGTGTGTGCGGCTATTAATGAAAATGCCAAGTAGATGCGATATACACAGATTTCCGGCTTTTGACCAGATTGACCATCAAATATTGATAAACAAATTAATGTGTATGTATGGATTTTCAGTGTATGCATGGATTCTACTTAGTTAATGATATTTGCTATGATGATATAACTATGATGATTTCTACCTGACAAACAGAAAATAATCTATAGAGATCAAGGGATTGAAGTCTGTTAATTTTACTCCAGCTGCAGGGGTACCCCAAGGTTCTAACCTGGGACCACTATTATTTATTGATGACCTAAATATCATTAATTATCATTAATTAGTATAAAATACGCGGATGATTTAAAGATTTTCCGGAGGGTTACTACCCTCGAAGACTGTTCCATCTTGCAGCATAGTCTTAACTTGGTTAGGGAGTGGTTTTGTTTTAAATAGACTTAGTTTAAATATATCTAAATACTTCATTATACCATACTATACAAATAAGAATCCTATAATATTTGACTACCAAATTAGTGATGTTTCCCTAATAAGAATATCTGAAATTTTTGATCTGGGTATAGTGTTTGACAAGGAACTCATTTTTGTTCGCCTCAAGGATGCTAGGATTTGTTTTCAGAAACTGTAAACTATTTGATAACACCTCAGTTAGTAAAACACTTTTTTATAGTTTTGTCAAGTCAAGACTTGAGTATGGTTCTTTAAATTGAAATTTTTACTACATTGAATTCTCTGGAGGCCGTTCCAAGGTAATTCCCAGATAGGGGTATAGATCATACTTTACTGTTATCAAAATTTGGAGGAGTGCCCTTAGCTGAACGCCGGACCTTACATTCAATCACTTTTCTGTGGAAGGTCATTAACAACAAAATTGATTGCCCCTTCTTTATGGAACAATTATCTTTTCATGTACCCCGGAGCAAGGTATAAGCTTGCTTTTACTCCCGACCAAGCTAGATCGAATATTATGTTGCATGATCCCATTTTCATTATGTCCAAAAATTTTCATCTCATCTCTGATGAGGGACCCTATTAATTTGACGCTAGTCGTCAATGACACAAGGCTTAGGATGTCCTTCCTCTTTGGAAAATGGACTTAGAACTTTCTTGTTTTATTTTTTTTATAAATTTGGATGTCAAGTTAGTAAAGAGCATCAAAATATCTTTTGAAAAGGTGCTCTTATTGCAACATCATCAACTCAAAGAACGGCACTGTATTTTGAATGAGATTGAGGATAACCCTACTCTTAGCGTAAGACCAATTGCAACTCAGGAAAATATTCCGTAAAGTGCTTTTAATGAAATTTTACAAGAGCATCTCCTACATCCCTTTTATTATCAAAACATTTAAGCTTTAAAGCCTAAAGATTCAGTGGATCGACTTAATTTTTGTAGGATCATTAGAAACCTTCATAATCGTAATCAAAATTTCACACGTATATTATTCTCTTCAACGATGAAGCTGGCTTTGGATATCATCGTTTAATAAACCTTCATAATGAACATTACTGGTGTGACGAAAACCCTTATGTAGTTATAGAATAACGTTTTCAGAATAAATTTTCCCTCAATGTGTGAGCCAATATTGTCGACGATCATTTAATAGGACCAAAATTTTTCCCGCAAAGGCTAAATGGTGAGGTCTACTTAAACTTTTTTAAAAATGGGTTGCCCAATCTACTAGATGATGTTTCTCTTCAAATAAGGCATGAAATGTGGCTGCTACAAGACATTTATATCAAAATTTTCCTGAAAGATGGTTTGGACGCGGTGGGTTTGTGCAATGGCCTCCTAGATAGACCAATCTAAGCGCTGTGGATTTTTTCTTTTGGCATTACCTAAAATCTCTCGTTTATAAGGTACCTGTAAATAACCGTGAAGAGCTGAGACAACGAATTATTGACAATTGTGAAATAATTAAACAGAAAGAGGGCATATTCTCTAGGATTCGTTGAAACTTAATTAATTTAAATACTTATTTTATTTAACAAATTACCCTTTAAAAATGTATGTTATGAAGGCTTGCTGTGTTAATTTTTAAAATACGAATTTTTAATTAATAAAGGTACGGTTAATGTTTAAAATCGTTTTTCACATAATCCGTTAATTCTACGATCGTGCATTAAAAATATCTTTTTAAAAGATATTTTGATGCTCTTTACTAATTTGACATCCAAATTTATAAAAAGAATAAAACAAAAAATGTGTAAGACATTTTCCTAAGATGGAGGACAGCTTAAGACATTTGTCATTGATAACAAGTGTCAAATTAATAGGGTGAATACAAAGAAACACGAGTAATATGCATGCAAAATGGCGAAAATTAGTACTCTAGAAAACAAGTTGTTAAAAAAAAAATAAGATAAAAAATATTTTTTTAATACCCTGTATCTTCCTTAATTTGAAGTTTTCGAAAAAATTGTATAGAAATTTGTTGCATTAATTTTTCATGTAGAATCGCACACAGAACTCCTGACGCGTAATTTCCGGACATCCTGTATTTGGTTGAGTATAATAGTAAGTAGTGAAGTCAAACCCACTAAAAACCAACTAAAAAATATATCAAAAAATGCCTTAAGGACCCTTTATCTCTATTAGAATAAAATAATATCTATGTCAAAAGAAGGGATAGAAACGTATTAATAAAGCACCGTCGTAAATAATCCACTGCCAGACACCGACATGTACTATAAAAGCCCAGTCACGCATATTTTATTCCACATGAAGCACAAAAAGGTGTAAATTTATCAGGCCACACTATATAAATTAAATTAAAAATAAAAAAAAGTACCTGCCAGACGTGGGTAGCAATGGCACTTTTACATATTTTAAACACAATGTTGTGATCCTGTTATACATTTTTTAACTCTCTATGTTAAGGCCGCTTGACATGATCACAACATTTTTGACTATATTTTACATAACTCGGCCCGGGAGATGAAAAGAGTATATTTTCGTTTTTATGCTTGTGACAAAGGCTGTAGCAAAAATTTTTTTACATACAGCCTTATGTAGGAATAGGCAAATTTTTGGGTTCTGCGTCCATTATTTTTTTAATTTAAATAAATAGTGACTTGAATAAATGAAATACAGGCTTTATACTTATAGATATTTATTGTTTAACGTTGCGAAAACTTTATACGATTTAGTAAGTTATTAGATTAACTTTAAAATAAAACTTTCTGATCGTCATATGTCCTAAACTTCTTAACTTTTGAACTACTGGTAGGATGGTTTATCAGATTTTAATAATGACTTTAAATTTTTTTAGATAAAAGCAAATTTCCTTATTAGGAGCTTAAGTCTGATTATACAAATTATTTAATTCTTTATTTTTTTTTTCAAATAGCCTATTTTTGTACTTATTTATAAATTTACTATTTTTTTTATACAAATCCTATATATGGAATTTATTTATGGATCCCTAATGATTATATAGAAGAACCAATTTCTGGTTTAATATTTTTTTTGTTGGGGGAAAGATTATTAAACAATAATAAAAATATTACAATACCCTATACAAGAAAAAATTAAATAAATTTTGTAATAGTTAAAAGAAATCAAATATTCGTTAAATATTTTTATTATTATTTAAACTAATTTTTTTAATCTGTTCATACATGTACCTTATACTTTCCCAATGTTTGGAAATTAATTATTGGCAACAACGGACATATTTATAAATTTATTTAATTCAAAGCGAATCTGGTTTGCTGCACATACATTTGTATTTATAATAATCCCTGCCCATTAATTAGGTTGGCAATTTGTAATTTTCAAATGTGGCAATTTGCATGCAACTAAATCTCGTATGTTATTGTCGATACACGCAATTGAGCCAAGTTTAATTGTGAATTTATTTAGATATTATTGCAGAAAAATATGGATTTCCAATTTTTTGAAAAGATATATCTCCAGTTTCTAAAATTTTTTTGTATAGGAATTTTCAACTGTATCTTTGTAGAAAATAGTCCCGGAATATGTCACTGAACTATACATATACGAATATTCTTAAAGTGTGCTACAATATGAGTTAAGTGAAAGAATCTTTGTATAAGTTACTTACACGTAACTTGAAATTAGTACTCTTTTTCTCAAAAGCATTTATTTAATTGATTATTTTTACTATAATAATAGAAGTAGGTAATGTTTAAATTGAGTAAACTCTTCAATTGAGTTATACTGAAAAAAGACCATTTAGGTAGATTCATATAAAAAATATACGTTTTTCTACTTCCATCATGCACTTTTTACACTTTTTAGTTTTATAAATATAAAAAATAAAATAAAAAATAATAAAAACACATAAAGCTGTTTCTATTAGTAATGAAAATATTTAAGCATCTGGAATATTAATTTCTTAATTTTACCCAAATTTAATCATGAAAGTTAAATGAGCCTTTTGAAAAATGCTTTTTTCTCTCTGCCTCTTTCTGTACTATTGGCAAATAATTTTTATAGAGTAAATATATTTTTTATTTATGTTTTTAAATAGCATCTTGCTCCTTTTTGTTTATTTAATGTATTTAAAATCACTCGTTCCAAGCATCTATATAGTGCCTTATATTAAGACGACTTTTATAAATGACACACAATACTTAGATCAAGAAAAGAAGTGTTTACATATAAGAAATACTACTTACTTAAATGAAAAGAATCAAGAAAGTGTTTATGAACATATTATTATGTCATACACGTCAAAGATTTTGAACTTATTTTTTTAACAAAAAACTAATTTTTTTCTATATCACTCTTAATTACGATTCTGTTAATTTGACGTTTTGACTATAAAGAAATGTGCATAACTTAATGATTAATGATAAATCCTTTCATAAATGTTTGAAAATGAAGAAACGTTTAGTCAAGATTTAGTTATCGTTTATTTAGTCGAGAGACTTGAAAGATAAACATAACGTTAACACTAAGGTACTTCATTAAATTGTTTCCTAGTTGGTAAATCAAAATCCCATTAAAATTCACCAGTGATCATTTATGTGAATGATGAGTGGGAGAATCAAAATAAGTTGAATTTCACTGCCCTCTGAAATTCTAATATAATGGTCTTTATAATAGTCAAGTTATCTCTATAGATATTATTCTGAAAATTGGTAAGGAGTTTCTACACATCCGGAC
Source organism: Anthonomus grandis grandis (assembly GCF_022605725.1). Taxonomy (NCBI): domain Eukaryota; kingdom Metazoa; phylum Arthropoda; class Insecta; order Coleoptera; family Curculionidae; genus Anthonomus; species Anthonomus grandis. Next base: position 13,702,390 of record NC_065558.1, read on the forward strand.
CCATTTTTCGATATACTATTTAAATGTTTATATTCGCCATTATCGTTCATACAAGCTTTAAACTAATTTTTGAACTTATTATTTCCTCTTTATCCATTATCAGTTTTGAAATATGATGAAGTGAAAATAAACCATTACAAGAAACTGCAAATATAAATATTTTCTATGTATTCATATTTCTAATACACGCTGATAAATTACACATTATTCATCTTTGCACACGTTAAAATATGAGAAAGAATATTTAATATATGCTTGTCACATGCATAAAACTATTGGAAAAGATATATTTGACCTCTCATCATTGTAACATTTTTGAATTAAATATTTTGTAGATTAGTAAACATCATTAGTTTGTTTTCTTCTTTGTATATTTCACAAACTGGGGAATCTCAATATAACCTCTGTGAAAAAATTGTGTTTTCCTCCTGAATCTCACATATTATTTTTATTACTTAAAGGTACGAATAAAATTCTATATTGAATAATATAAATATTAAAATTTATTTAGTTTTGAAAAAATATTGACAATACAAACTGGAAAAATATATATTAAGTAGACCAGAAAATAGAAAGAGCAACAAAAAACCAAAAATCAATCCAAAGCTGTATTTATTAAAAAAAATTAATTAATTACAGAATTATGGCTACGATGACAGGAAAACAAATAATTTAGAAACTCTATTTATATAAGCTCAGGACAAAACAAAAACGATTTGGCAAAATTTCATGTTTTTTTCGAGATATCCAAATTCCAATAATTTTGCTGACTTATTTATTTTGACAGTTTGTAGAACTTATAAAAAGTAGCTGATATATCAAAAATCAGTGATCTAAAAGATATTTACAAAGAAAGAAAACCCTCCTGTAAAATACGGTTGTTCTATGGATTGCTGTGGAAATTATGCATCATATTTTGGGTAAATGGAATTTTGTCTATAAACATAGTTAATTTTCTAAAGTCTTCATTATCGATATACTGTTTTAAATGCAGCTCTTCTTTTAATAATAATATCAAATGCAGGTTATAAATCATATGCTTATACAGTTGAAATTTTTTATAGAAGAAGATGAAGAAACCCTTTTTATAATTATTTATATATTTTGCGAATCATTGGCTGATTTATGTTACCAATCCAAAAATCATAAAAAAAATACCAATCAAAGTCTATATTTTTCAACGAAAATAAAAAATGTAGAAGTATTAAAATATATTGCATTGAATGTATTATATTATTGATTATGTATTATTAATTAGACTTTGATAATATTCATTTTTCGAGAACAAAATAAATAATATTTTGATCATCAAATGATTAAATCAAATGATCAAATGATTGCTAAATTTTTGAAAATAATTGTTACAAATTGTTTATAGAAAGAAGAACATTAAACAATAGATAATTGGTTAACTAATTACGTAATAGAAAATAATTTACATATATACAGAGTGTATTACTAAGCACATATTGCAGCTGTATCTCAGGAACTGCTAATCTGACAATAATGGATTTTTTTGATATTATAAATGTGACCAAGAGAAAATTTTAAAAATTTTTAGGTTCAAAATTTGGTCACTAGGGGTCGTAATTAAATGGTCAATAATGCAATTCTAATTTTGTCCCTAAAAGATCAGCCCTTTTAATTACGTTCCCTAGTTAAAAGTTAAAAATTATTAAAAAATTAAATCAAGGCATATTAACTTGGTGAAAATCGCGGAAATTAAATTATCATCACTCATTATTTTTCTGAAAAATGATTATGGTAATTATTCTTCAGAAATAATAATTTTTCCATTGAAAAACATCTTAGGTGTAATTTAAGATTAAACCAAGATGAATTTACGTGGCAAAAATATATTTTGTACCAGTTCTTGTTTCCTTATAAGTCAAATTGTTGTTCAAACTAACCAAAAAATTAAAAAAACTACAAATAAATTATTCATGTTTTTTTTAAAAAGAGAAGTTCCTAAAGAAACTTTCAGACAGAAGTAGATCCTATAAGTAATCTAAGTATATTTTTTTAAAAATAAGAATTATTTAAATGAATAATATTAAGGTAAAATGACGAGTAAATGAGCTGAAAAAATTACTTAAATAAATTAAAACGTCAAATAAGTTTCTTGCTGTGGTTTCTAAAGGTTTAGCAACGGTACAAAAAAATATACATTATATTTTTTTATAATTTAGGTACGAATAACAATTCACTGTAATCATATAAAAAATTGTAATAAATGCTATAGTAAAGAATTAAATTAAGTCATTTATAATAACTTCTTTACCTTATTTAATTTTAGTGCTAAATTTGCTAAGGGCGCTAAGATATACATTTAAATCAAAGATTAAAAATAATATTATAATTATGCATAATTTAAATGGATATGATTTCCATTTTATTTTAATTATTTAAAAATATAATTATTCTTTCAGATCCTATGACTCTTACATTAAATTTATTTAATTTTTTATCACTTCATTTTTATTCATCTGGTGGTAAGAAAATGTAAAATTATTTCTATTTGGTTGAACTAGTGTATTTTATTGATCACGAACGTTTGATTAAGCCAATATTTTAACATTTTAATTTTTCCCTTAATTTTACTTTATATACTATGTTGTAAAGATTATATTAAATATATGTATCAAAAATATTTCATCTTTTTCAAGATCATATGTATATACATTATTTGGAATATTTTGACGCGTGATGGTTGATCAGAACGTTTTGCAAATATTGCAAATAAGTATGTGGTTTGTATCTCAGTTATATATAAAGAGTTGATATACAAAAAAAAATATTAAAAACACGAAGCCAAAACGTCTGATTAAATCCAAAATAGAACATCATTAACTAACTTTATATACATAAATAATATAGCCCAAACCCAAAAATTCTAATACTAAAGTACATAAGAGCCATATATTTTCGCCGTTCCCCCTTTATAGTTGATATATATTTTACATAATAAAAAACATGAGTAATTTAAATAAATATTACGTTTTGAGGTTAAAAAGCGAGTGCATGAACTAAAAACTTAGTTAATTAAAATGAACATCAAATTAGTTTTGCTTCGGTTTTTAAAGCTTTTTCAACAGTACGAGAAAATATTTATTAAAATTTTATATACGGAATGGTTCTTATATAGGAATAAGTAAAACTTACAATTCCCTATAATCAAATAAACATTTTTGAAGTGTAATAAAAAATTAAATTAATTTATTAGTATTAACTTCTTTATCTAATTTTATTTTTACTAAATTTGCATCGGTAAGATATATATAAATCCAAAATAAAACATGTAGTAAGTAAATTCATTATTTTTCGGGTATAGATTGTTTTAGAAAGAAATCTGAAAAAAAGTCATTAAATTTTTTTATACCAAAAATTATTAATATTAATTAAATAAATAAGTTAATTTTACTTAAAGGAAACATGATACTTCAATCTGTGTTCTTAAAAGTTGAATAAAAGAACAATTAGTCATTTAGTAAGTAAATTAAAAATGATTATTGTTAGAAAGAAAAGCTTGTCAAGAGAGTGCCAGACAGAAGCAAATCCTCCCTCTATTTTTTAGTTTTTTAAGTCTAATTTAAATATCATTTAGTAAATATGAATAATTGAAATAGATTTACGTAAGTTAGTTTTGCTAAGGTCTTTAAAGCGTTATCACCAATACGAAAAAATATATATTATAATTTTGTATATTTAAATAAGTACCATTCAAATTTTATACTTAACATTAAATAAAGTATTGCTAGAATTACAGATTTAGAATAGTGAATTTTATTGATTAAAAATGTTTTTAATTAAGCCAATGCTTCGACAATCCATATATGAAATTTTGGAATTTTCCTCTAAGACTAGTATGTCAATATTCATAAAATTATACTCCAGATGCTATATTAAAAGGATTGCAGATATATGTATCAAAAATAACATATATATTTCAATTTATGTTTTATGTATTTATTATTATACAATTTATTTTATGTATATACATCTACACGACAAGTAATTTGTAAATACTTATTTTTAGAAAAAAAGAGCTTAAAAAGAAAGTTCCAGAAAGTGCCAGGTAGATAGCAGACCCCCCCTATATAATTATTCTAAGAATATTTAAAAAAAAATTAATAATTTAAATAGATATTACCTATTGAGGTAAAATAAGGAGTATATGAGATGAAAAAATTTGTAAAATAAACTGAAGATTAAATTATAAGATATAATTAAAACAAAGGCCATCATAGGGTTATGTAGAATAGTATGTAAAGCTGAACTTCTCCATTTTTTGTTAAAACATGTACGTTTACAAGAGTAAAGACATTTATTATTATTAAATCATATTAGAATTATGCATAATTTAAATGGATATGATTCACAACATATTATAATTATCTATAAATTCCTAAGTATATTTTTTTTTCTAGATTTTATAATCTTTCGCATTAAATAAAATTCTAGAATTTCAAATATTGAATAATGGATTTTATTGATCACAAACCTTTTTTTATTTTGACATCAGTTCATATATGGAATTTAAAATTTCTCTCTAAGCTTATTATGTGAGCATTAAAGGATGAAAATAGATGTATGTATTATAAATATCTTATATATTTCAAGATATTATGTATGTATATACATATTAATAAATTATTTGGAATATTTTTATTTGGAATATTTTGATGCATCATAGTTCTATATGAAGAGTTGATTGATATACAGGAAACAATATTAAAAACACCAAACAAAATATTTAATTGAATTTAAAATAAAATATGATAACTTACTTAATATACTAACTAACTTAATAAACACAGATTCTAAAGCCCAAACCCAAAAATCATATCATTGTAGTACATAAGAGCCATATATTTTGCCGGTATATCAGTCCTTATTGACCCTAGATATTTCACACTACAAATCAACAAATTACTACACTACTCCAGTATCACTCTACTCCATGCTTTGCCCAATTGGAACGTCGCGCACGCGCCATTTCCCACTTTTCCAAGCCCCAATATGACAGCCAAACTGGCTTTTCCTGAGAAAAATGTGCAAGTTTTTTAAAGCAATCCGATTTATCGTTTCCACCATTATATATATAAAATACTGATTTATTTCTCAAACTGACTTATTGCGGCAAAACGCGTATTATGCGTCGCGACGCCTACCTTACAAGACATCTTATAAAAAAATACTTACTAGCAATAAAACTCGCCTAAGCACTGGGCACTAGTGTATCATATAATCCAAATTGCACTAAATTAAATTCACTATAATCAATAAATCCCTATCGCGCCTTTAAACGTCCAAAACAGACCGCCGAATACCGGAAGTATTCGAAATAACTTTCAAGACAGACTCGCCGGATGAATCAAAATTCTCAAAAAATAAAATAAAATCAATAATTTTGAGAGTTTTTTTTCAAAAATTGAAAAATTATATTAATAAAATTGAATAATTTTTGAAAAATTGATTATGGCAGTGTTTCACCCGACGCCTAAACTGCCCAAAGACCGCGCCGCATCGATACTATGACAGAGCAGAATAGCGCTCGTCTCGACTACGATGGGAACGAGGGAGACCTCGCGCATTCGGGATCGACGACGCGTCGATGTTGCCGCACTTCTTCGGGAAAATTCGGGAGAGCCGGGAGTGGAAGGGAGACCGCGTCGCGACGCTCGTTTCGGGATCACGCGTTTGTAGTTACTCGATCGGAGAGGGTGAAAGTTTTTCTTCTACGCTCCTGGGGGAGAGTGAAGAAGGGTTTTGAGGTGTGGGTGCGGACAGGTTTTCTTGAGCGGGGTTTTTTGCCCTTTAAATGTTATATAAGATTTATTATATCTGACTGTTAGCGCGTGAAAGACGTATCTTTAAAATATTGAAATGAGAATATTCAATATTATCAGATGTATTTATTATATACTCATTTAACTTTTTATACAGTGGCGCATCTAAAACGAAACAAAGTCATTTACTGGCAGTTCAGCTTTTTTTTTTGGAAAAACGCTCAGAATCGTCAATTTTGTTTTCGAGAGGGGTACAAGTTTGCTGAAAAATCACCTATCAGTATTCTTCCTACTATCTCCAAAGAGGTAGAAAAATTTTGGAGAATCAAAATAAGATTTATGTTAACAGATTTACTATTTTGCCTTCAGATCAATCTGGATTCAGAAGGGACTTCAGCTATTCCACTGCCCTCCTAAAGGTAATGGATGATATCATGCAAACGGCTGAATGTAATGAATTATCAACTTTAATACTCTTGGACTATTACAACGCCTTTGACAAATTAAATCATAAATTATTATTGACAATATTAAGCTATTAAGGCTTTGGAAGAAATGCTTTGTTCTTTGCAAGGAGTATTTGACAGGATAAACACAGTCAGTAAAAATCAATAGTTGTCTTCTTTTTTATCCTTGTTTGCGGCGTACCACAAGGATCCATTTTTAGAACTTTGTTTCTCACTTTATATACTTCGCAAATATCTTCTTATCTCAGATACGGGTATGAGAGAAATATACTATACTAGATGCTGATAAGATACAAATTTACTTGTCATTTTTACCAAATAAAATTAAAGAGGGGGACGAACGTTTTTCTCTGCTTTCATTGCCAGAGCCTCCAAAATCACTATTTAAATTTAAATCCAAATAATCCCTTCTCTTTGGTATTCAATGTAGAAAAAAGTATGAAAAACTTGTAACAATTATCGTAGAGGGTGAAACGATAAAATGGACTACTGTAGCTAAAAATCTTGCTGTACTATTGGATGTTAAGTTAAAATTTAGATAACATATTGACAAGTGCAATCGATTTAAAGCGTATTCAATACATTTAATTATTGCGTATAAGACTAATAAATAAAATAAGAATGTAACTGATGAGATGCCAGAGATAAAGTGGTTGGATATGGCTAAAAGAAGGTAACGACATAGTATATTAATATTTAACAAAATTATAGGATGCTAATGACCTAGACTTCAAAAGAAATAAGAACTTTATAACACCTCCTTAACACAAAAGATATTTATTTGAAAGAAGTGTCAGTTACTGTATATACAATACAATGTCATACCTTCCAATGTAAGCTGCCTTCCGCTTCCTCTATTTAAACGTAGAATTAAGATTTTTTGCCATAAAATTAATTTAATCTTGTACTTGTTATTTGCAACATACAAATATTTGTCTAAATGTATTATATTTATATAGCAAATCATTATTATTTATTATGTTAGCTGTATGGTTAAGATAGGAAGCATGCCTCATTGTTATTATTATTATTATTTCAGTATAACATTATATTGAATATAAATTTTGACAGTAGCTGAATAGTCCTATGGTTGGAACCTTTGGTATGACGCTTAATTTTCGCCTGAAGAAGAAACACGTGTCTAAAAATAAAGAGTTTTAGTTAGTGGTAAAACTGTCTCGAAATTTGAGTAGCTGAATGCAGAGCAATTAAATTTTAAAATAAAAAAAACTAACTGAGTAAATTTTTATATAGGCCCTAATTCTAAACAAGTAAAATTCTTTATCAAATAATAAAGGAAGATATTTTCATATTAATAAAAATTCCTCTATTCTCAGAAAAGTCATTGCTTTTAAAACAATATAAAACTTTTATAACCAGTTATAAAAAGAATCTTTATTCAAAACTCTAATATCAAGTAAGCCCTTACCCTGTTAAATAAATATAACTAAGACAATAAACGTATGGGCATTAATTTCAATAAAATTTTATGACTCAACCAAAACAGCGGATGGCGGGAAAAAGAACTAAAGAGAACCGCCGCAGTCTGCCTAAACAGACACCATATACACAATTAAGCCATTTAAATCGACCGAAAATACGATATTCTTGTTAATTAATAATTCCTTACTTCTTGTATATTTTATACAGGTTGTCTATTAATTAATCATCAGACAAGATACCCTTCACAATATCTGTCAGTGACAGTATCGGCTAAAAATAATTTACCATCATCGGGCCGCCATTTTTCGACCCTTTGGACTGTCTCCCTCTTCCCTTTAGAGCATCGGCGTCTTTTTTTAGAGCGGTGTCTCTTGCTAGGTTGTCATATTTTCATGCAAGTCCCTACAGATATGATTTTTAAAGTGTTTCACTCACATAAGCACTTACTAACTATAAAACCCATTTATGGATTTTTGTTAACAATAACACCCACGATATATACATACAGATCCTTTTTAGTTTTAGTTTTAAATTATGTAAATATCCACGTAAACCGTACCTGTCTTTTCGTGTTATATCTGAATGAGATATTAGAAGTTAAAAGCTTTTATGTGGAATTTATGGTAATTTTGTTTGGTTTTGCTTTTGAAGTTTACAGATTAATATGGGCTTAGTTCTGATTTGGCTGGTTCATCTATCAGTTTTTATACTACAGGGTGTAACTTAGTATAAGATGAATTATGCAATTAAGTGCTTAAAAAGGATCGTAAAAATTTGCAATTGAGCTTATTAGGATCATTTATGTTTTTATGTTTTTAGAAGCTAAACTTATGAGAATCGAGTGTTTTTTCTGCTTTTTTATGAATTGCAGCATTCTACGTTTTACAAGTTATTTTGTTAAGGGAGATAAGGTAAAATATAATTATTAACTAAATTACTACAATTTTTACATAATATATATTCATAAAAGCATTTTACAAAATTGTCTGTTGCTATGTTTATATTACTTTCACTAATATACACAGTTTCATGTTTCGTTGGTGATTAAATATTCTAGTTCATTTTGGTCAATTGAGCCTTTTACTTATTATTTGTTTTGCTCTTGTATGTTTTTATTACTATCGGATCTGTCTTTTAGGCGAATATAGCAATAAGTCACTAATTCTCTGGAAAAATATAAAAGGCTTTATTTTTCTAGAGATTGTATTTAATTTATGAAATATCTGTTCAATAAATCAAGATTTATATCATCTATCCATCCATTGGGATCGAATTAATTTTTGTTTTGTCCTAAAAATGCACGTTAATGTTGGATAAATAAATGTGTTTAATCCAAGAACATTTACACTTTTTAATTTTTTAACTAACAAAATTATAATTTTTATGTTTTCCAAAATTTGTATTTAAATCGTAGTGTAGATATTTCTGCATATGTACAGCCATACCGTATGGCTTGATACTTGCCCATTATAATAAAATATTCTATAGCCAGCGATTTCCAGTAATAAGGTGTCTTCAATATTGAACGTTTCAGTTAAAACTAGAACATTGAAATTTAATTATGGTGAAAACGTAAAAAGGTAGCGGGATTAGGGACAATAAATCAACCTCAAGTTTTTAATTGGCCGACGTTTTGACGATATATATTTTTCGTCTTTATCAAGGCTAAAAAGAGATAAATTTCCTTTATTAGTTTCATTAAAAATCAGGCCCTTTTATTGCAAAGACACAAAAAACACAACGGAATAAAAAAAAGAGAAAAAATATAAATAATAATAAATTATCCCACAACTTATAAGTACTCTTTGTACATGATAAAACACAAATTAAGATTAAACATAACTTAAATAAATTGGATACTGAGGTTAATTTTCAAGTTAGTTTCGACAGTAAAACGGCGACTTTATAATGCTGGTCAATTACAAATGCAACATCTTCTGAAAGTTATGGTATGGCCCCCACAATCACCGCACCTCAATCCTATCGAATTACTGTGGGATGAACTGGATAGACAAGTGCGAAAATCATGCCCCACATCAAAAGAAGACTTGTGGAGGATCATCCAAGAAGAGTGGCACAAGATACCTCAGGAAACTTTGGAAAAATTAATTAGAAGACTACCGAAACTCTGTGAAGCTGTTATTAAAAATCGAGGCGGACATGTAGATGAATCCAAAATTTGATTTTCTTAAATTTATATAATTGAAAAATGTATTCTTTATATTCATTTTGTTATAAATAAACCGTTTTATAAGAATAACTGATGGGTTTATTATTTTTAGTTATAACTTTAAAACAGTCATATGTGGGCAAATACTTTTGAGCGGTAGTGTATATCTAAACAAAAAGAAGGATCAGAAGTAATAACATCAATTATTAATCTAGAAAATATAGATGTGATTTTAGCTAGTGATTTTACTAGTTGATAAAGATGCCTGCATTATCAGTTAATAAGAAGTCAACGTTTAAATGGCCACCACAAAATACATAATTAAACTGAGGTAAAAAATTTGTTGTCGAGTTTTGTAGATCTTCATTAGGCATATTTAAATTTGCGCTTAAAGGGCGATAAAGAGATCAAAAGCAACACGTTTTTCTTTTTATTTTTACCCTGTTTCAAAGAGGGATAATCAGACACAGAAATTCTTCATGTTTGGCAGAAAGGCTTAAGGTTGGACCTTTTAGAGATCTTTGAACTTAATAGAGCCAGAGGCAATGAACAGACTAACTTTGATAGCAATCTATTTTTTAACTCCTTAAGTACACACAACCTTTCTACTTCCAATAAATAAATAATATCCTTCTTAAGAAATACTTATCATTCATATCTCTCCCTTCCCCTATCTTCTTAATTTTACCCTTTTCTTAAATAAACTCTTCTCCCCGCGCTACTATAGTACTCTGTCGACGTTCAATAATAATTCGAGCCTATTCGCCTTTATCGTTATAAATTTATCTTTCATGTTCAAACCTTAGTTTTAACTGTGTTTACTAGATTTCGCGCCATTTACTGTTGATTTTATTATCATAATTATTGTTTTTCATGTAAACATCACAGCTATGTAGGTAAGGTTTTTTTTTAAACTTTGACTTTTATTTGTAATTTCGTTAATTTCTGTTATACCTTTTAATTTTGCTTACTGTTGTTTTAATGTGTTTCTTTTAAAAGAGAAAATAAATGTTAAAAATAAGTGAACCCATTGAAATACATAACTATTGACAAAAGATTGGCATTTTCATTTGAGGAGAAAAGTCTTCCCGCCCTGCCCAACCCGCTACATAAGAAACCAATTTTTTTTCCAAATTTTCAAAGTGTCTCATTCCCTTAGTTTTGCTCGGATCCCGTTATCTTCAACAAGATCATCCGCAAGGTCGTAGCTCTTATATTAGCTTCCATCGTTGATTTCTAAAGTATATCCCTAAATGTTCACAATATAATATAACTTAAATCCATTCAAATCATTTTATTAAATCATATAATAACTTCAATAGTGAATTTAAAAATAATCATTGTTCAAAATATACTCAATCCTCTCCTGCTGCTTTGGGGTAAGGGTTATTAGTTCCTTCTTATCGATCTTTGATATAATAGGGTTACAAAATTCCCTTAAAAAAGAATTATACCAATAAGATATGAGTATTGAAATGAAAAACAAACTACCCACCTATGGATCCGGACCCCGTCCAAAGCTCTGGTCCGTAGCAACTCGTGAGCCTTAATTTCCTTGATAAATTGAGCCCTCATCTTTTTGCCGGCGTTTATGTACCTTTGTCTACATATCACGCTACTAAGAATCCGGAAAAAAAAGGTTACAATCATGAGTAGGGTCAGCTTTAGGGTGAAAAAGACGGCATTATATGTGATTTAAAAGAAGCTTGAATTTGGAAAGGGAAGAAAGCCAGGTTTTAGTAGAAATTCCAAATTTTAGTATAGAGGTGGTTTGTTTTTTTTATTTTCAAATTCTAATATAATTTCAAAATGCTTTCATTATCCAAAGACACAAAAATCTTATTGACAAAAATCTACACAAATATAATGAAAATAGGTCTTATATTTACCAACAAACAAGTAGCAAAAATAAGTTATGTAGCCGATTATACAAAAAAAAATAGTAAAGATTTAAACTTAAAAATTGAGTAGTATAGGTGTACATGCACAAAGCACCCAAAATACATAAAGAAAATAACTCTAATGTATATAAATAAATAAAATAAATAAATAAGTAAAACATGGAACAAATTATAATATTTAAGTAAATGTGTAAAACGTGCATACACAGATATGACAGAGAAATATACATATATTATACATAAATAACAATACTAATTAAAAAAAACAGTACTAGTAATTGATAAAATTAAACACAAACTACTTCAACACAAGTATAAAAACAAGAAAACACAAGCCCATACAAAGATCAGGAAAGGAAAACCAATACCTTTAGATAGTGTATACATTAAAAAATTTTTAAAAACACTATACAGTGCATCCTAAAAGTTATGTCTAAATTCATTTAAAATTCAGGGGTGTGTTCGAAAAAAAAACGCTCGGAACCGTCGATTTTTATTTCAAGTTGCGCATTTTTGTACGTGAAGTTTGTATATACAGGGTTGCTCAAAAATAAATTACGACCATTAACTTAATTTTTTCAAATAAAAGCACCTTTTTTTATTTAATTTTTGAAATTCGCGTAGAATTTACGTCTGTTTCATACATCATGTCCTATACCTAAAGTTAATAGTTATCGAAAAAAAGACGACCAAACAATTATTATTGAATACAATTATTTGATACCTTACGAGTCACTTTATCTCTGCGAATTTTTAGGAGCCCTAACAACTATATATTGGAACAAGTAGTCATTTTACGAATAAAATTCCAGTTTACCGTAATTCTTTTAATTTATTTTTTTTTATTTAAAAATAATAAATAATAAATTAGTAACATTTTTTATGTTTTAGAGAATTATTTTTAAGGTTTAATAAAATTTTGATGTTAAATAATATTTATTTAATTGTTTGATAATTAAAAAATGTTGACAACTTAATGTTGGAACATGGGTTGCTTTTGCTCAAATTTTTTCAGTTTTATTAGCATGACGCGAAGATGGCTTTGAATAAACAAAAGTAAGTAGTGCGTTGTCAACAATAAAAATTTTGATGCGTCACTTGACCATTAATAATCAATTACTGTCATTTTTATTACGAGTAAAATATAATAATGGCTCATGAAAAACCTACTGATCTAAAAGTGCGAGAAATTATTATCCGGCAGTACCATAAAGGGAAAACAATGCGAGAAATCTCCAGTGAATTAAATGTTGCAAGAACTACTATATTTAATATAATTAAAAAATATGGTGAAACTGCCAGTATTGGTGTTCACGGCAAAAGTTCAGGACGTCCAAAAGTTGTTTCTCAAAGAAATGTAAGGAACTTGATTAAAATTTGTAAGTCGGGAAGAAGAAATACTCTACGAGAAGTAACTGCAAGATGAAATAGAGAAAGTGCTGTTCTGTGCTATATTATTTTTATTTTTCTCATTTTTTCGCCTAGGCCAAAGAAAACCCATTGTTAACGGAGGCTCAAAAAAGGAATCGTTACATTTGGGCCAAATCAAAACTCTCGTGAACCAAAGAAAATTGAAGCAAAGTTATTTATAGCGACGAAAGCAAATTTGATGTCTGTGTCAGAGATTATCGAAAGCGTGTGATTCGGGACAAAACATAAGCATTCCATAAGGATTGTCTTAAAAGGACTAAAAAGTTTCCACAGGGCGTCATGGTGTCGGGTTGTATGTCAGCTAAAGGGTTGGGAACGTTACATTTTATTGATGGCATAGTAAATGCAGAAAAATATCAAGACACTCTTGAACTAAGTGCAGCAAACTTATATCCATCTGGAGATTTTATCTTTTAACAGGACGGTGCCTCATGTCACACTGCTAAATCTACCAAAAAATGGATGGGGGTCATTGGTCATTGTCAGCAAACAGTGTTATTTTTCATGCAATATCTTAAAACTTGCAAAGTCGTTCATATATAACAGAAACCCAATAGGTCTAAGCATTGAATCCTGAAGCACACCACATATCCTCTGACTGGACGCAAAGTGCTCATATAAGACCAACTGATTTCTATTAATAAGATAAATAAGAACTCAAACCATTTTAAAGAACCTCCTCTAAACCCAATCTATACCTCTAGTTTGTGCAAAAGTGCTCCATAATCGGTGAGGTCGAAGGCCTTTGTTGAATCACAAAATATAACCACAGATATTTTGCGATCATTCCTAAAGATGAATGTAAAGTAAAAACTTTCTAAAAAATTAAGAACAGCATCATTATCATTGATTTACCTTCTAAAAAGCTATAATGCATCGAACATAGGATACCGTTTCTTTTTACATAGCCGACTGTCCTTTTCTTGACAAGCATCTCTATTACTTCTCTGTTACTTTAAATAAAGTTGGGTAACAAAGCAACCAGTCTATAGTTTAAGGAGCTATCTAAATCCCCACTTTTATAAAGAGGCACTATATTTGCAATTTTTAGGTAGGCAAATATAGTGCAAATATAGGTTGTATAAAATCCTTTGACAGGGCCTATTTCAAAGGATTTTTTATATTTCGTCAAAGTTCTAAAAGCTACCTCGGGAAGTTTTTGCAAAACTCTTTTAGAAACAGTATCCCATATGGGTTTTTTATGGTTTTTTAATTTAGACAAAACCTTTTTTATTTTACATAAATCAGTTGGCGGAAAAAAAAGGAACTCTGGAACATGTAAATTTTTAATGGAGTTCTTAAAGTTTCCTTTGGGTTTTATATTAATGGAGATGCATTGCACTATAGTATAATAAAAAATGTAAAGTTCATCAACCGTTAAATTACTATCAGGCAGGAAATTGACATTGACACCTCTAAGCTCATGTACAATTTTCTATGCTTTTTTATATCTATCAAAAGAGAAACCATATCTGTTTCTATTAGAAAGTAGACCTATATGCAGAAAAATAATTTACAAAATTGCCATTAAAAATATTAAATTTTCTTATACTTTTTCTCTTTCTTTGTATAAATCTTAGATCTTTCTTATATAATTTATTTAGACCTCACTAAAGCATTTGATAAGTGTCCATTGACATATACCATTCTTTTAAAAAAATTACATTATTATAATTTCCATAACAGTGCAATCCAGCCATTTGAATCCGATCTTTCAGATAGGGAACAATATGTTCATTTTAATAAGTGTGATTCTGAAAAACAACATTTAGAGTTTGGTGTACCACAAGGGTCAGTGTTGGGTCTCATACTGTTTTTCATTTATATAAACGATGTTTCTTTCTCTCTAAGTCAGAAATTCAACACCGTACTATTTGCTGATGACACTACCTTTTATGTAAGTTATCATCTTTCAGAAATTCATAATATTAACTACCACGCATCAGAATAAAATCTTTTTGAATGGTTTCTGGCGAACCGTCTGTCTTTAAATAATTCGAATCACAAAGTGTAAATTTTTTTCTTCTCAATACTAATAATCAAATCATACTAAAATTAATATTAAATCGCATGGTAATATTCCCCAGCCTTTGTTGCCTTATTGTAAATAGCATGCAAAGTTTCTTGGTGTATTCTTGGATGAGGGCTTAACCAGGGAAGAACATCTGATTAATCTGTCAAAAAAATTATCACAGCAACTTTTTCTTTTTAGAAACCTTGTTCTGGTAACTTCTAGAGAAACCCTTTTAACAGCTTACTATAGAAATTTCCATTCTCATTTAACGTATGCCATTGTATCGTTGGGTCATTCCTGCCATATGGAAAAAGCTTTTGGACAACAAAGAAAATGCATACGCATCATGTCTGGTCTTGGCTATAGGAATGAATGAATATTGACGCTATCCTGTGTATACATAATGCAGTGTCTGTTGCACATCAAGTAAAATTTGAACCTATATAATTGTTATAAAAACAGCCATAATTATCCTACAAGGAACCACACCAATCTTGTATCTGATTTCTGCCGACTTAAGACATCCAGAAATGGCTCCAGATACCTATGTGTAAAGTTATATAGCTGTGTACCAGCCAGAGTAAAGATTTAAAATCTAAACCAATTTAAAAAAGAAATTAAATGTTTAAAAAAATATTTTTTTCATTTGGGGAGTATTTTGAATCAAATTTTAATTTGTCTTAGTTCTTTCAATTTAATGATAGCCAATTTGAATTCTAAACTTCGATATTTCAATTTTATATTTTTATATGCATATGTACAAGCTATGTAAATACTTTATTTGACTTGTAAAAAGTACGTTTTTGTATACTAATTAACTATCTATCTACATACATCCACTATATATCTATCTATGTTAAATGAGGATTAGTAGACTCTAAAATTCATTGCTGATTTTCTTATATCAATTGTTAATAAAAGTTAATGAAACTCTGACAATGGATCTTGAGTCCTCCATAACCCCAACTTGTAAAAACCTATCATAGTTATTTGTTATAAAAATCCTATCCAGTCTTCTGGTTCTCTTTCTGTTTTTCTTTTTAATAAAAAAAGGACACACCACCTTCGTGGCCTAAAAGATCGTTTTTAGTAACATTACAATATACTTCATCACTACTGTACTTCTACTGTACATCACTAGGAAATACATAATCCAAAGTTTCAGGCTGAGGTACCACATGAGTGAGTGTATTGGCATGTTATTACAGACCACCAGAAACTATTAAATTTTAAAGCATTTGTGTATTTAAATTAGTTATGGTGTAATTTCGCAGTTCCAATGTGGTCACCGAGGTTCCAACAATCATTCTCAAGTTTCACATAAATTGTTTAATAATTGATTTAAAAAAAAACATTAAACCTCTTTTCTATCAAAATCATTTTTGCCTAAAATGCACGGTTATTTCAAGAAAAAAAACCTACTATCTGTCCCTACCAAAATTTTAACAGAAGTTTACCCTCTTGCCTTTTTAAATTATAAGCTTAACGATCCAAGGTTAAAATTACCAAAACAATAAAAAAATCTTACTAAGGTAGCTTCAGATTGGTGTAACTGGGGTCGTTACTGTCGTTTGGGGTAAGTTGATATTTGCTCATATCAAATTTGGGCTTTTCTTCTGCTGGCTGTAAATTAAACGTACTTTCTTCCGTGAGGATCAATTCAGATTGTTCCTTTTTGTCCTGAGGGGCAGCGGGGATTTCTGGATTATAATTGGTCGCTTGGATATGTTTTATCTAGAAAATTCACAGTTTAAGTCAATTTTTCATATAACTTTTATTCATTTCCTCACTTCTTCGGGAGACAGGGAGATCCTATTTAAGTGTCTGCTGCTGCCTGTGAAGTCCACTTCTATCACTTTATCACTCTATAAAAAGCTTTAGGTACATAATGATTTTTAAATGTTTTTTTTTTAATACTTACCTGCTGTTGTACATAAGGGCACTTCATTTTAGGAGTTTCAGTGTGAGGTACCTCGGACATTATTTTATTTTAGCTGTAATAATATTTATATAAAAAATATCGGAAAAGCTGTTAAAAAATTATTGAAAAAAATCGTGACAAATTCAAATGTGACGGCGAAGCGACAAATTGCGGTTTTATTTTTACGTAAAACAAAGCCACCATATCATATTTAATCGATTTAATGGTAGCTATGGAAATATATATAACTGATATAAATATGGATTACGCGTTCAACCGCGAATTTATAAATTTTATATCTAATTTATTTTATACAGGGTGTCCCGTAATAACATCGCAATGTTTTATTAGCTACATCTTTGTCTAAAAATAAAACAAATACTTCATATACAGGAATCTTGGAAAGTGAATCGTTTTTATGTAACAGGGTGTTTTATAATTCCTATTGAAGATGGTTTTTTGTTAATATTTTCGCAACGCCTGGTCGTTATTTTTCGACATTTTCATCGTATAGTGCTGTTAATAACTGATTTTATAACATTTTATGCTAAAGTGTATACAGGGTCGTTTAAAATTAGTGGTCAGCAAAGATAAAAAGTCATAACTTTTTTTCTGGTTACTTTTAAATACTAAATATAATAATCCCAGTTTAAACCTTTATTGGATTAACCGGGTCAAATAATTAAGAGAAAAAAAGGAAGCTTTTAAATGCTGTTTCTAACATTGCTATTCAGGAAATGTCCTATTCTTTTAAACTTGAAAAGAAAACTGTTACAATCTTACTCTAAAGATCTGATAAGAGTCAAGTCAAAAATTAATAACATCTATACCACCCAATTATTGTGTAGCCTCTAGCAAAAAATTTAAATATATGTCTGGGAGATTTAGTTTTTTCCAGTGAACTAAAAATCTATAGAGTTTTGGATTAAGAAATTCAAAGGCAATGGCTATCAAACAGTTTATTGATTTGGTTAATAATTATAAATTGAAAAATTAGAGAATATACAGCTGTTACTTTTTGTCATTTGAAGGCATTGGGCTATGTGTTCTTTATCAGTGTTGCAATGAATTTATTATAAATTTTCAATTTCAGTTTGTTTATCTATTCCTAATTTTAAATTTTCTTTTGCAACCTTCGCATGTTTGTAAAGTAATAATGACACATGACAACACTAATAATAATATATTATAATAAATGATTTTTATTAAAAACTTCATAAAATTCAAGCTTCTCCCTCGTTATCCGTAGTAGGAGGTTCAGTTGGGGATCCTTCTGTGTCCGCTGCTTCTACAGTAGCTTCTGTCATTTCTGACGTCTCCACTGGTTCCGAAACTTCCGCACCAGCCTCCGCCGGTGCTGCCGCTATAACAATTATATTAATACCAAATTTAAAATTCCCATAAATAATTAAATTACCCTCTTCTTCCGCTAGCACTGCGGCGACCTCTTGCGTTTCTTCCTTTACTTGATCCTCATTCAGCTCTTCTGCTGGTGCACCTTCAATTGGTCCTTCTTCAACAGCCGGTTCTTCTTTTACCTCTACTTCTTCTTCAACCGCTCCAGTTTCGACTGGCTTTACTTCAGCCTCTCCCTCAGCTGGAGCTTCATCACCGCCTTCAGCAGGAGCAGAAGCTCCCT
This sequence comes from Anthonomus grandis grandis, assembly GCF_022605725.1. Taxonomy (NCBI): domain Eukaryota; kingdom Metazoa; phylum Arthropoda; class Insecta; order Coleoptera; family Curculionidae; genus Anthonomus; species Anthonomus grandis. The sequence goes on from NC_065558.1 coordinate 13,721,165, forward strand.
CCTCTACAAGGCTTAATTAGGCATAAAATAGTAAAAGTTTACTTCCTAAAATAGACCTTCAACAGGGGCAACTGCACCCTCCTCAGCAGGTGGGGCTTCTGGAGGTGCCTCCGCAGGAACCTCATCCACGGCTTCTGGTTTAATTTCATCTCCCTCAGGTTGTGGTGGGACCTCACCTTCTGGAGATGGCATCGGACCTTCTTGCATGTCTTCCATGCCAATAGGAGATTCTTCTGCTGGAGTTGGTGGTGGAGGTACCTCTTCATCCAGCTTGTCTGTTTTGATTGGTGGTACCTCTGGTGGAGTTTGCTCTGAATAAGACAATTGCATTACGGCAAGAATATGGATTAGTTAGATGTAGTATACCGACTAAGGCTTCTTTAGAGGCCTTTTTATCTTTGGGTTTGGCTTTTTGGTCTTTGGAACCAGGCGCGAACAATTTAAATTCGTTGGGTAAATCGTCATCGCTGTGTAGTTGATCAGTAAAGTATATTCGTCTTATTCGTACATTTGCGTGTATTTGAACTCTTACTGTTTCTAGATAAACTGAACCTAATTTAGGATAATTTTAAGGTGAATCTTTAAAAAAAATACTATTTTTACCATAAGCCCTTTTAGTGAAATCTGCCAAATTAAATTGCACCTGATTCCATCCTGCGGCGAGCCCTATAGGCATCGTAGTACAAAAAGGTCTAACCTTTGTTGTAGATTGGAAATTTGATACTCTAAAGCGGCGTCTCATTTCTTTATCATCTGAAGTCAAACATTATGTTTATTTGGTATTTAAAGGCTAAAAAGTTTTGCTAACCTAAAATTTGAATCTCAAAAGAAAAATATTTTTTCATGTTTTTTATAACCATCACCAAGAAGGGCAGCTTGACCCCTAGTGAGGCCCTTGGCTTTATTGGACAAGTGATATAAGTAGTGGCCACATTGGTGCCTCCAATATCTAAGACTAAGGATTTAACTTCATCGTCGATTACTCGTCTTATGTGTCCGTTTTTGACCTGCAATTATTGAGAGTCGTTGGAGTTAAAGAAGAGCAGATACTAGAGATTTCCGACAACTTCAGGTACCTGTTTATCCCATAACGCTAATGGATTGCTTCCCACACTGTAAAATATGGAAATGAATCCACTCTGTTGGGCACTAGAAAACATTTTCTGTTGTCAACTATTTGCGGTTTTGTTGAAAGACGTATGGCAGATCAAATCAAGAGAGAAGGACGTATTCAAAAATTTAGTCACATTCCACAATTGTTGGCTTTGAATGTACACAATGCATGCTTAAAATCACTGCCGAGATAATCATTTTATCACTTTCTAGATTATAAGATAAAATATTTTATCATGTCATTTCATTGAAGAACCTTAAAAAATTGCTGTCGAATTATATTTTAAATACAGTATAATGAACTTATAATGCTTGAAGCTTATAATGGAAACTCGCATGTAATGAACGAATTTTGAAGTCTCGGCTTAAACACATGTAAAATCCTAGGACAAGATGGACTCCTTTATAATCTCGGAACCTTGCTTATAGTGGACTAAAAATTAGTCTACTGTGTCTATCATAAGCGAGGTTTTCCGGGAATCCCCTGAAACGATATTTTCTGATACAATAGTAAACAAGCTTTTGTTCGAGCTCGGGCTTGCAGTTGTTTTGTAAGTGTTATTCGAGGTGCCGTATTCTCGAGACTTTTAAAAAATATGGAGAAAAACGTAAAACGGGCTTGTACGCTACATGAAAAATGAGCAGTAATAAGTGGTATTGAAAAAGGAACTTCTCGGGCGAATGTGTGTTAAAAAATGGGGTAAAGAAAATCCACTGTATAGAATATATGGAAGAATCGTGAAAAAAATCAAAATGATTGAAAACTTAACGACCAAAAGAAAAAAATGCGTTTGTTTTCAGATCCTCAGGTCGACGAAATGTTATTCAAGTGGTCTCAACAAAAAAGGGGCAAACAATTTTTCAGTAAGTGGGCCAATGTTACAAGTCAAGGCAGAAGAATTTGGAAAATTAATCGGCGAGGAGTTCACATGCAGATTTGGATGGATTGACCGCTTTAAAAAAAGGCATAACATTGTGTTTGGAAAAATATGCGGTTCAGTCGATTTCAGTAGAGAGAAATATTAAGAGATATTGGATGACTGGTTGGCTCGTGTTTGGCCTCTGATTGTGATGACATATTTAAGGCCGACGAAACTGGATTCTTTTTATAAAATGTTGCCCGATAAAACTCACAAGTTAAAAGGTGAAACATGACGTGGGGGAAAGATGTCAAAAGAACGTATCACAGCAATGGTTTGCGCTAATGCTTCTGGAACCGAGAAACGAAAATTACTCATTATAGGTAAGTTTAAGAGTTCATAAATGTAATTTGCAATTTTAAATTCCATAAGAATTTTTAGATTTGTTTTGTTGCTTAATACATACTGTGGTTACGAATACATTCTCTGCTGTTTCAGAAGAAATTCAAAAATCCCCGGTGTTTTAAAAACGTTAAGACTCTTCCTGTAGACTATTCTTGGAATAAGAAAGCTTGGATGTGGGACAGACAGCTCTTCAAAAAAAAATGGAAAAATTTTATTGCTATAAAATATATTGCTTATAGTGGATAATTGCCCGGCTCATCCGAAAATTAGACTCCATTGTTTATTTTTATTTTATTTATTTATTTATAACATCATATTATAGTTACACAGTTATAATGAGTTATTACAATATCAAAATTATGCAGTTATATTCCCCTAGATGCAAGCATCTGTATGGGAAGTAATAAATGAACAGTGTACAATAAACATTTTTCTTCTGTTCAACTTATTTAAAGAAAAAATATATACATTAATATGAGCTCCTAAGTATATTTATAAAATAATAACAGTGAGGTAATAAAGTACCTAAACAATTTAACAAGGGAAGGCATCTACTAATATTAGGATACAATAGACTTAAACTTATTAAGATTGTTTACAATATATTCCTTCACTATTTTTGAAAATTTTTTATTTTTGATGTTTCTAATATGTTTAGGTAATAAATTGTACAGTTTTGGTCCTATAAATTTAATGGATCTCCTTCCGAACTCACTACAGCATACAGGAAGAATTAGTTGATTATCTTCATTAGATCTAGTGTTTTGGTTATGGTTTATTGGATATCTAATATTTTCACGATTGTGTATGAAGCAACAAACAGTAATACAGAATAAAGTTCTTATGTTTATATAGGTTTCATTATAAATTTCTTTAGTAGGGTATAAGAATGGTTTTTTAAGGATTATTTTTAATATTTTATTCTGCATTATCTAAAGAGGATTTAAAGAATTGTAATGCATACTACCCCAGAGTAATATTCCATATCTTAGTATTGATTCCACTAAACTTTGCTATATGGTTATAAGCATATTTCTGTCTAAAATATTTCTAATAGTGTAAAATTTGTAGACTAGGAAATTTAATTTTTTTGTTAAATGTGCAGTATGTAAGTCCCATTTCATGTTACTATCAATGATAATTCCCAAATACTTTACATTTGATGCTTCCTGTATTTTATCTGGTAGATTTTGAACATCTAAGTGTGTGAACAATGCTCGATTTATTTTAGTCTTTGAGAATGCAATATAGTTGGTTTTTTGGACATTTAATGTTAATTTGTATATATCAAGCCATTTTTTTACAAGCATAATTCCAGTTTGAGCACATTTTTTTACTTCCTCCCACGTATCTCCGTCAAAAGCAACAACAGTATCATCTGCGTATGAAATAATTATACCGTTTATGTTTAAAGTTGTAAGTGAGTTGATGTACAGAATAAACAACAGGGGTCCCAGAACGGTCCCCTGTGGAATCCCAATTCTCACTGTACATGGGTCACTTAAAGTGTCATCTATTTTAACGTACTGTTGCCGCTCCACAAGATAGTTCGCAAAGACCTGTAACACGGGACCCCTCACCCCGTTTTTCTCGAGGACATCAAGAAGCTGTTTGTGGGGCACCGTGTCAAAGGCCTTCGCCAGATTCAAAAATACTGCTAAGCACTTTTTGCCAAAGTCCAATTTATACCTTACATGTTCAATGAGTTTGTGCATGGCATCGCCAGTACTCAAGCCCAAAGAAAAACCAAACTGGTTTTCAGACAAAAGTCCATTTTTATCCAAAAACCCGGCTGGTCGCTCCTTTAAACACTTTTCGTACAATTTTGCGAAATTAGAAATTGTACTGATTGGTCTGTAATTATCAACTTTTGTCTCCAGATTTAAAAATGGGGGTTATAATGGATGTTTTAAAAGATTTAGGAATAATTCCGGTTTTAAAGATTAAGTTTATTATATATGTCAAGGGTTCAATTAGAAAAATGTGAAGTTTTTTAATTAGTTTTGCTGAAATACCATCATGTCCCGGGGCACTGTTACTTTTTAAAGAGTTTATATGCCTTATTAATTCATTGTGATCTACTGGCCTTAAGAACATTGAGTTATTTGCATTTTTTTATTGAAATATATTTGACGAGTTTGGTATTTTGTTGTACATATCGAGGCCTATCTTAGAGAAGTAATCATTACAAAAATTTGCTTTTTCTTTTAAATTGCAATTATTTTTAGCTTCCATGGGAATTTTAATAGGGATTTTATTTTGTTTTTTATATTTATTGTTATATTCAGATAATATTTCGTATATTTTTTTTAAGTTATTTTTATTTTCATTAATTTTTGTCTTGTAGTAATGGTTTTTTGTGTAGTCAATTATTTTTTTTAAATTATTACGGTATATTTTATACTCTCTTTCTTTTTCTTCTGTAAAGTTCTAAAAATTTGTTTATGAAAAGTGTATAGGCTTCTTCTGGATTGTTTGTTTTAGACACGTCATTCCAGTTTTCATTCTCAAATAAATAATTTAGTTTTATGTAATTTATTTTATTTTTAACATCAGTTTTTACAATATTTTCTATTCTCTTTTTCATTGTATTTCATTGTATCAATTTAGTTTCTTTACCACCTAATGTAACATCAGTTCTATAGCCCATGGCCCAGGGTATCATTTGGAGTTTAAAATAAGTTTATAGGAAACAAACGCTGATGAAAATAATGGAGAATATGAAAAATACTACCAATATTCACAAAAGCATTACTAGTTTGGAAGCTGTAAATTTGTTAAGTCATGCATGAAATGAGGTTTCTTCACAAACGATCCATAAATGTTTTCGTCAAGCCGGGATAGTAAAAGCAACAGTTACTACTACTATGGAATCCAATCGTGAAGATGACCTTTCACTGACCGAGTTGATAAGAATAAACAAATTAATGGTTTTAGAGAATTTTGAGGATTTTGTTAATGTTGATATGAACGTTACTGTAAGAGAAGAATTATCTGATGCAGACTTAGTAAATCAAACACTTTAGGAAGAAGAAGTTGAAGATATTAAAGATGATACAGCAGAAGAAACCGAGGTAACCACAGAAGAGGCTCTTAGCTGCGTACAAATATGACAACGTTATTTTCTACAGGAAGAGAACAGCACTGAAGTGTTTTCAAAATTAAATTAACTTAAACTTATTTTGCAGAACAATTATATAAAAAAGCACTCGTAGCTAAGTAGAATCAGCATCATTAAGTATAATAACTAGTTGATCAGTGGCAAAGAGGGCAATTGCCCCCCCCCAGAAAAGCTAGGGAGAAAAAACATAAAAAACATATATTGAGTTTTGCTAATGACGCAACATATTTAAGTAGTACAATACAAAACGAAATAATAAACGCATGTAACACAAATATTTTACGAAAAATAATAGCAGAAGTAAAATCTGCAAAATATTATGCAATCTTGGCAGATGAGACAACTATATTGCCAAAATAGAGCAGTTTGTTCTTTGCGTTCGGTACGTATGCGATAAGTTATCTATTAAAGAGTCCTTTCTTCAATTTATTCCGGTAACTTCAACCACTGGGCATAATTTAGCAAAAACAATTATCGAAAATTTGACAAACTGGGGTTTAGATTTAAATAATCTTAAAGGCCAGGGTTACGATGGGGCAGCGGCAATTAGTGGTCAGTTTTCTGGGGTACAGGCTATTATAAGAAAGGAATATCCTACAGCTTTATATGTTCATTGCGTCTCACACTCTCTTAACCTTGCTATATCCGATGCATGTTCTGTCCAGGCTGTACGAAATTGCCTGGGTGTTATTGAAAATGCTTACAATTTTTTTAATACTCCCAAGCGTCAAAATATTTTAACTAAAAATTAAATGAAATGCCGGATAATGAGAGATCAAGACGAGAAAGATTAAAACAACTTTGTGCAACTTTGGGTTCAAAGACAAGATTCAGTAAGCGTAATGAGAGAGCTTTTAAATTCTGTGGTATTGGCTTTAGAAGAAATAGCTGAGTGGCCAGACAAAGAAACGTCTACTTGTAGCAAGTTGTTACTAAACACCTTAATTACATCAGAATTCCTCATTACTCTTTATGTAATTGAACATGTTTTTGCATTTACCACTCCGTTATCAAAGTTGCTGCAATCAGTTAATATTGATTTAGGCAAAGCAATATTACTGGCTGAAGATTGCTTAAAAGAGCTTAAAGATTTACGTCATAAAGCAGATAATAGTTTTGCAACTATTTTTGCAGACGCAAAAAAAAATATAAACAAATTATTTGGTTTAGAAATAACAAAACCACGCATAACTAGCAGACAAAAAAATAGGGCAAATTTGAAACTAAAACAACTGAAGAATATTTCAGAATATCAATATTTATTCCATTTTTAGATTGCGTCTTATTACAGTTAGAAGAGAGATTTGTTAAACATAAAGATATATTACAATCGTTTAACTGTCTGATTCCACCAGTAAATAAGAAACTTTATAATCAACTTCAAAGTCTTAAGTATTTTGTAAATTTTTATAAAAATGATTTAGAAAATTGTTCATTTACTATGGTTTCTGCTGAGCTCAAACTTTGGTATAGAAAATTTGAAGCCTGTGCACCAAAAAAATATCCGAGCTCCGCTCCCTAGTAATTTGTGATCAGGATATATTTTCCAATATATTTATACTGTTAAAGATTTTTGTACTTTAAAGTAAGCACAGCAACCCCTGAAAGAAAATTTTCTACACTTAAATTGTTAAAGACTTACTTACGAAATACAATAAGTGAAGACAGATTAAATGGTTTAACTCTTTTGTACAGAAATCTCAGTTAGTGCCGAGGAAGTACTTAACGAAATGCAGCTTAAATCGAGGAAACTTGATATTGTTATTTAATTTTATTTGGCTTTTTTTGGTATTTTATATAGATACCTAATTGAGTTTTGATCTTGTTTAGTTTTTTTAGGAGTCAATTTATTTTTGTTACTTTAGAATAATTTTTTGTTTGCCTTGTGCCTGTTTTACTATCCATATATTATTTTAGTATCTTTTATTTTTGTTTATTTTTGTAGCTTTTAAATTAATAAAAGCATTTCAAAAACTAATAATAACTAATTATTTCTCCCTTCCTAATGAATAATACCATATCTCCAATAATAGGCCAAAAAAATTAACTAACATACACATACATACATATGTAAGTATATTGTATATTAAATGGTGATAAACGATGTTGCCCCCCCCAGGAATGAATCCTGGATACGCCACTGTAGTTGATGTAGACCATGTCAGATGCTTAATCATGATCAAGCTGTTAAAATGTTTTCACGAAAGTCTCATTTGGTGTTTTTTACGTCACCTAAAGCTACCGTGGAAGATGTGGCAAAACTGCTCAAGTATTTCTGGGATAAATTTAGAATTTTGGATGTAATAGCACAGTTACCTTTCTTAGCCTATCAAGTGGTAATATTTTCAGTTACAGGCCATTTGATATGAATATTATGAAGCAGTATGATTTTAGAAAAGGAAATTCAAAGAAATCCATTTGTTATTTATTAAAATATGTAGAATTGAAATACATACCAGCTGCAGGTATCGATATTTGAAAGATATCCTACAGCAGTCAAAGATATACCTTTAGCCCTAAAGGGTTTTAAAATATACAGAAGTGTGCCAACTACGTCAACGTATTATGGATAAGATGGAGTGACTTTATTAGAACTGTCCAGGAAACTAAAATTTTTCCATTAAGTTGGCACTAGGTAATGAATATAAATATTTCGGAATGGTATTGAGAAATGGCACCACTATAGGTTCTTTAAGTCGAATTGTAGCCAAGACAATAGATTTACAAGCCAGCGCAATAACAAATTCCGGCATCAAGTTTTAGTAGGAATAGGCTATTGCTTATTTATTTTCTAGATTTCTGTAAGTATATTATGTATTAATGTTGTGAATTTAAAAGTTTAACAGAATTGTAATTGGGCTTTGCCCGTTTATAAGTAAATAAATTGCGGAGCTTTGCCCCCACCTACGTTTGAAATAAATCAGTTGAATTTTTCTACATACAGTGTTTTAATTCACACCTTAACAAACGGTAAAAACGCTGCAATATTGTAATAATAAGTATTGTGGGTTGCCTGATACGAGCGGTTCGCTGGCAACACCGATATATATTCAAAATAAGTTATTCTGTCAAATGTCTTGGCACAGCTGTTGTTCTATATTTTGACGTTTACTTATTTGTTTTGATTTTTTTTTATTTGTATGAACATGATTAATTTATTATGCTTTCTTAATAAATGTCTCTCCTGAGACCGCAATGCATAAGTTTCAGTTGGTTTTTAATTAATTATTTGCGACACGCTTCTACACAGCTATTTCCCCGGCGACCCGGTTAATGGGTAGGTAATTATTACGTTCTGACTGTTCAGAAAACAAATTACCTTATATTATATATAGCAATTAGAACTAATTTTGAGGGGGACATGATAACTAAAGTAGGCCAGTTACGTCGCTTCCCAGTTTAATTCGAACAATGGATTCTAATAGTAGGAGCGAAGAATTAAAGAGAAAAGACTCGGAGCTTACTCAGCAATGGCTCCAGACACTAAGCCAGATGCAGAATCAGCATATGAACACTGCTCAAAACAGAATTTCAGTTCCTAACGCTTATGCTCTTCAGCAGCCAATGTCCCATAGACAACGCTACTTTTTAAGGTGAGCCAATTCTTTTAATTTATCTCTGTGAGACCGAATAATGTGTGGCCGAAGTGAGAAGACATACAATTTCTGTTGCCCTTAGAAGATATTAATACTAATAACATTTATTTGTTTCTAGAAATATTAATAAATAAATAAACATTTAGTAAGCAACAACAAAATATTACATAAAAGGTAACATTTTTATAATGTGTTCTTCTATGCTGCCTGAAAAATACAGTATTTCTCAGGTATTATAATGCTAAATATCATTACTAATTACAACAAAGGTATATACAAATCTAACAGAAAAGGCTTTTGTATTTTTTCTTAAAAGTGAAAAGAGAGCATGACCTTATTAAGTTGTATACTTCAGAGTTTAATAAAAATACACCCTGAGGCAAATAAGTTTTTAAAACCTTCAGTTCTATGCAGTGGTATTTAAAATCTTATGTGTAAATCTTGTCTTATTGTAAAATAATCTGAAAGGTATTTAGGGTACCTAGACTTGAAAATTCTAGAAAAAAACTGGCATGCATTATCCCAGAAGCAGAAATTGTTGAATGTAAAGTTAGCTTAGGACTGTGGTGACTGTAGTGAGCACCCATATTATCAAGATGAAGTTTCATTTCAGAACATCAATATATCAACACTCACAGAGCTGAAAGTCTCAAAATGTGTGAAAAAATTAAAGAATAAAGAAACTGCTGGATTTTACAGTATACCATATTTTCTCCACAGAGACTGCACTCTTATACTGTCAGGTCCTCTGTGTAAGATATTCAATTTATCAATTCAGACTAATAGGTATATCTCCTGAGGAGTGGAAGCAAAGATCTTGCTAGATCTTCACCTGTTATTGACAAAGGTTTGGTCAAGAACTACCCGCCAATCTCAATATTCACCAATTTGTCAAAGGTTTTTGAAGTGTGCATATATGACAGCCTTTTTCCTTGTGTCAAACATCTTATATCCTAATATTAGTATGGTTTCTTTCACTCTAAATCAACTAGTACTGTTTTAATGACATTTCTTAACTCTACTAAAATAAAAAAAGTAAGGATCCTTTTGGCTCTACTGTAGAACTAATTAAAAGCATAAAAGATCTGTTGCTCTCACCCCTAATCAGGCTTTTTAACCAATGTATAAAAAATCACATTTTTTCAAGTATCCTAAAACATGCCACTGTTATTTAAAAAAGGTGCAATGGATGACATCTCTAATTACACACCAATATCTCTACTTAACTACGTCTGTTCTCAAAAATATTTAAAAAATGCTTCAGAATTGCCCAGTTTTTTAAATCCAACAACCTTGTCACCAATAGGCAGTTTGGCTTCCAAGCAAACCTGAATAAATCAATGGAAATACTAGATCTTTCAACTTTTATTTTCGATTCCTTTGAGAGAGATGATTCAGGCTGCTGGCTTTTGCGGCCTTAGTAAGGCATTCAATTGTATTTCTCATGATATCGTTATCAAGAAACTGCTACATTATTACTTTTACATAAAAAGTGTCTCTCTCATAAAAAGTTACTTCAGTGAATGGTTCCAGAGAGTCCGTGTGGGTGGGGTTGATTTACAGGAGAGCATTGGGGTGCCACTGGGATCAGTCCTTCGACTACTGTTGTTTTTGATTTATATCAATGATTTACCCTGGATCGCACTTTTTTCTGATTTTTTTTCTTTTTGCTGATGACACCACAATTGCCTGCTCTGCTGGAAGCAGTTTTGAGGCAGAGGGTCTAAGGAAAAAGGCACTGTCACACCTCTGACCAATGGTTCTCATGTAACAAACTTTTTCCAAATTTCTCTAAAACTTAGAAAATTACCTTTTCTTGTTGTGTTAGGGATACAGAGGGCACTGGTAAAAATGTTTAATTTATTGGTGTCTTCCTAGAGCCAGAGGTTAGATGGAATGCTCATGGTGATTCTTGTGTCGAAATTGGGAAGCAATATATTCTTGCTAAGAGGTCTGGCAAACTGTGTTTCTCAGCATCACTCAAGCCTTACTACTCCTTATGATACAGGAAGCTCCGGAGGTTTCCAGGGTGCTCTCCTTGCAATGTAAAGCAGTTAGGATTGTGGCGGGTCTTGCCTATCAGGCTGACTGCAGTCCTGCTCTTATTGCCCTAGTGATTGTGGCTATTCCTTTATTCTTTATCCTTGAGAGTCTCCTTTATATTAAAAACCATATTTTCCAATACCAGATTTATCAGCAAGTAGGTACATTCCCATAATACCAGAAACAAACAAGATCTTGTTCCGAGTTACCAACACTTGGAGAGATGCAGGGATGGTCCTAGAGGCCTGGCAGTACAGTTCTATAATCACTTGCCTAAAGCTATAAGAGATCTACCTTTTTGAGCTATTTAAAAGAAACATCAAGTCTCTTTTAGTCAATAAAGTCTTCTACAGCCTTGACTTTTTAAAACACGAATTTTAATTGTTGTGTTCCATTACAATTAAAAACTGTTATATTTATTGTATCTAATTTTTATTTAGTCTTTCATTATTGTTTTAACTGCTTTAGCATGAGTATGTATAATGTATACGTCTGTTACTGCAATGTCCTTTTATTTTATTGTTTTTTTTATGCAACATATTAATTATTTTAGTTTTTAAGTTAGTTAAGGATGTTTAAATTTAATTTATTGAATATTGACCTGTGCAAGTGTTTTCTTTTTGGCACTGTCGGCATTAATAAGCAACAATTATAATTACTTTGGCTATCAAGCCATTTGACAGGATAGACCATGCAATTCTTGCTCAAACTGGTCTTGCACAATAATCTTGTCAAATTGTTGTTCTCCTATATCACCAATAGAAGCCAATTTGTTGAGTACAGTGGATTTAGGTCTAGAGGATATGTTGCCTCTAGTGGTGCTCCTCAATGTTGCAATCTTGCACCCTTTCTGTTCTCTATTTTTATTAACGACATAATCACAGAAATCTCGAGCAACTGTCTCCTTTTTGCTGATGACATGATGATATTTTGAGTCATTGGCACCTGGGGAGTTTTTGATTGGTGCACATTAAATAAATTACCATTAACCTTAGAAAAATGCAAGAAGCTTACTGTATCCCTTTTAATGCATGAGTTTAATTTTGAATATTCCATGCAGTGCCTCGTCTAAATTGCGAGTCAGTTCGCGATTTGGGAGTTATCTTGCTTAAATCTGAGCCTCTATCGAGCTTGCTCTTAGTTTAATGACCTAAATAGGACAATTGACATTTTCAGCCTACCCTTAATTGCATTTAGAAAGCTGATTGTAGGTAGTATTGGTTCTGTTAACGTGTAATAATTTCCGTAATACAACGTGGATGTGGTAGTACTATAGGTGATTCTGTTGGGGACTCGCTGGGGAGATTAGATTGGATTTAATAATTTACTCAAAAATTATAAGTATAGGCTTTAAATTAATAATTTTGCAACCTGAGTTTCGCTATTCTCTAGTTTTTTTACTTTTTTTATATTTCTTAAATGGTATATAATAGTTTATACATATTTTGTATTTTTGTTATGTCATTTAACCTTAAACATTTTAGAATTGTCTTCTTATTGGGATATTCCTATTAGACTATAAAATTTTGAATTACCAGGAGGAAAATCGGATAACAGCTGTGTCATCATTTGCATAAATATTTATGGAACAGGGGAATTTTCCAGCTATAACACTGCATTCTAAGTTGTCCCTTGGGAATCAGATTTTTTAATTGTTATGGCAGAGAGCAGTTAAGTTCTGGCTCATCTGGGCTACATATGTGATGTACAGTCATTTTGTATATGTTTCTTTGGTAAAGTAAATAATTTGTATTTGAATTTATTTCAAAATTCATCATGTTATAAAATGTAGGAGCTTAAGGACTTGTAGCATATCTATAATGACTATAATGAGACGTTTAGGTGACAAAGGCTTTCAAGAGAATAATATTACTGATATACTCTATGATTTTAGCAAAGCATTTGACTGTGTTGGCCATAAGAAGCTGTGATATCAACTGTAGTACCATGGCTACAGAGGTTTATCACTTTAATTCATATAGATCTAACAGAGTGATAGGCCAGAGAGGAATCCTATCTGATATACATATGCAATCCGTAAGCTTGAAATCCTCAGATGTGACAAGATAACTACATTATGTTAGTACAAAAGAGAACAAAAAAAAAACATTTTGTTTTTATTGCATTCATTTTATGTCAAATTAATCAGTTGCTCAGTTCACTCAGTTGATGCCAAGCTACCACTGTAGATAGAGTGAGTGCAAGTTGTTTAGAGAGATAAATTGTTTAAGCAAAAATATGTTCTAATAGTTTCACAATTAAAAGTTAAACTAAAACAAATACACATAAATTTAATAAAAAGTGAACAATAAACGCTATTGCATAATTTTCCAGAACAGGATTTTAAATTTTATCATGTTATGTCGGGTTTGCGATTTTGGAAAAGACGCTTAGGTAAAAACCATTGAAAGAAATTGTTCTCAAAGGTCGTTCATTAATATGGAAATAAGAATAAGTATGTCCTAAGGCAGTGCTTTGTAGTATATATTTCGATAGTTAGGTATCTGATTTATTCGGATTGAAAATATAATAAGAGAAATAGATAACTTGTTTTAATAAAATACATTCAACTCACTGAATATGATTTTTAAAGAATACTGCTCAAACAATCGAATGCTTGCGTAAAATTGAGGAAACAGAGCAAAGATCACGAAAGTTTTTAAATTTTTCCAAGTAACGACGAGTATAATGTTCGTTAGAGCTATCGGATGGCAAAAAGAGGTCTGATTTTAAAACCATGATTTATCTGATTAAAATACGTATTTCTTGGACCTGAATAGCAAAAAAAGATTGGGTTAAATTATATAGTTATTATAATAACCAGTCAAACACTTACCTTTCAAAAGAGATATCACTAAGTACTTCCGAAAAAGTGGGGTAATAAAGTCGTTACTATTTTTGTAATACAAAACACAGTTTTTCACACAGACATATGAAGGACATGACTTGTGTGTTGAAAGATGATAGTACACTTTCATATAGAGTAAATTAGTATTCTTAATAACTCAGTTTGAAATAAACTTTTGAAATAGGGCTGAATATCGCTCTATCTCTATATGCAAAAAAAAACATATTTTTAGATACTATTAGACAATGTAGAAATGAAATTTGTTATTTACTTGTAAAGACATCAAATATTTTTTCAAAAATTAAATCACTATTAAATTATCATTATTATCACTTCAAAATTCATTGCCACAATAATTGTACGGGGCATAAAATTCAGACATGTTTGAAAATTGTGGTCTGTAAAATTAATTTAATATATTTTTATTCCAGTCCTACAACAGAAGAATCGATCAAAATTGTTGGCGTTGATCGGTGAGCTTTCCCTTAATAAAATGTTTATTGTGTATTCTACTATATAGCATGGTGATGATTATTAGAAATTATTATTTATTAACCGAAAATTATTTGTGTGATTTTTTATTTAAACCAAATGCATTATTAAGTTACCATTCATCTAGTTCTAGTAATGCTTGCTGTTTTACGTTACATTATTAGATTCCTAGACAAAACCTGGGCAACATTACATTTTTAGCGTTTAAAAAAATGTGTTTTCTTTGTGTTTTAATTCGTGATATATTGTTGCAACTTTAATGCCATTAATCATAATACATAAAAAAATTTATATTTCAATGAATCATATTTAAATATTTAGGGAGCAATTATCGTGCCAATCGGATGACAGCCAGTGTAGCAGTGTGGAATCAGTTCTAGAACTGAGACGACCTGATCCAGAAGAAGTCTTATCTAGTCTCGGTTTTGGACCTCCAATCAATTCAATTAACGAACGACGAAGAATTCCTGCTCGATTCTGTCAACCTTCTAAGGTATGTACATATTTTGTCTCAATATATGACTTTTAACTTTATTTGTAAAAATATAATTTCCAGTTACTGCCTCATATAGATGTGAACAAGTTCCTGGAAAAGTATTATGGGGAGAGCTACACTAATTACTCAATGTAAGTTTTTGATTGACAAAAAAAAATAATTTAATTGATTTATTTCAGGTCTCTCCCAGCTTCGCCTATTAAACATAAAGTAAAATCTCCAGAAAAAAATTGAGATTACTTTATCTTAAATCTGAACTTGTGTTTCTAATTCACATAAGATTCTTTTTATATCATAGGAGCAAACTTTTAGGCAATATTCTGTAATAATTTTTTTGCTCAATTGTATGTTATTGGTGCTAATAATTGTAGTTTTATGTCTTGCCATTCTTTCTTGAATGTAGACCAACTATTCTTCTCTAGTACCTGTCATATCGAATTTAAATTTTCTATTTTTATCTGTGTGAATCATAAGATCAATATATATAATTATATTTTTGTGTAATTAAGGCTGATTATTACATAATTATGTAGAACGTTAAGATGTTTCCTCAACCTACGTTTATTATAGTTCCCTATACACTTATAGAATTATTTGGGAATAAAATATAGTTAATTACAATAGTATAGATTTGGGCAGCTTTTGTGTTATTTTATATAGGAGACTCGTTATATATTAATATATATTTAATAAGATGTTAATTATTGCCATTTTTCCCACGTTATATTTGCTTATAATATAAGATTTTATTCTTTTGTTTAGCATGAAAATCATGACCTTTTTACACATATAATTTTTGCTTTATTTCCTCTCATTTAAATCCCAATTTGATTCGATCACCTTGAGAAAAACAGATGCTTTTACATTAAATTTAGGAGTTTCGGTTTTAAATATAAAGCAGCACCCTCAGTCACCTAGAGATGGGCAAATATTTAATATTTAGATAAATATCCAGTCAGATCCAAAGGCCTTACTTTTAATATTAAATATTATCTTACCTACTTTTGCTAGCAGCTGAGAAGTTAATGTTCAATAATGTCTTTGTTAATATTGTCCATACTATAAAACTGAATCGAATTATTGTCTAGTTGAAATGAAACCTGTGTCTGATTGGTCAAAAAAAAATACAAATTGTCAAGAGCTTAAGTTAAATTTTCAGAAATTTTATAAATTTTTAGTATTAAGTTTTTCTAACTCTGTCCATTTTTCTCTACAGTTAAATTGAAACTTTTTATTAGTTTTTTCAGCGTTTATAGCGCACGCTGTATAATATCTTATTTATTTACGGCATTACCATTTTACAATAAATAGACTAATTATAGCATACATATATGGTAATAAAATAATAGATAAAGATCACACAACCACTACTAAAGTTCAAAGTACTTACAATATTAAAAATTATATCACAATGATTTATATAAAACATATCACATTACAACCTGCTTTAGTATTACTGCTGTATTATTGCTGATTGGCTACTTAGTTTTCTTTCTAATAGAACACATATTAGAAAGAAAACTAAGCAGCCACTCCACCACCGACCCCCAAGACCCTTAACTTTGCTACCAAAAGATTGTAGTCCACCCTGTCAAAGGCCCTTGAGAAATCAGTATATACAGAATCAACTTAAGCACCTACCTCCATATTTCTTGAAATAAAATTTGTAAATATTAAAAGAATGGTATTAGTAGACCTGCCTTTAATAACCCCATGCCGTTCCTCATTGAGTATACCAAGGCAATTACTGGTTAATTTTGAGTAAACAGATAGCCACATTAGATTTAAATCTAATGTGGCTTTCTTTACAGAAGCTTGGAAATATTCCCAATGACATCCACTTTTTAAATATTAAATTTAAAGGCATGGCTAAGAAGTATACACATTTTTTTTAGAAAATAACATGCAATTCCATCTGGTCCACAACTAAGTTTAAAAGGCATTAAATTTACAGCCTCAATTATTTCCGTAACATTAATCTGGTAATAATTCACATTAACACAGTTCTGAAAGACATAACTAGTAGAATAATTCATAAGGTATTAATTAAATTAATTATTAATTAAATTAAAGTAATAATATAGGTTCTTTCTATACAGTTAAAAACAAATCTACCAACACTTGATTATTACTGCACCAATAAATTCAGCTACTTGGGGCAACATAAAATTCTTTTTCAAATTTTTTTTTGTTAATAAATGTCCAAAATAACCTAGGAATATCATTTTTATTAGACTTTATGTTATTTAAACGCGAATTATCGCATGAATCTATTAGTTTTTTACTTTGGTTTCTAAGTGTTACAAATGTTTCATAATCATGAATATAACCTGTCTCCATGTATGATTTATGGGCTTTTTTCTTGTCTATGATCATAGTGCACAGTTCCGCACTGAACCACCTTGGAAATGTCGTCCTAAATCTTTTTAAAGGTACATAATGTTCAACAGCCTGAAATAAACAGTTGTAAAAGAGACACATTCATTACCATCTAAAGCCATGAAACAATTTTTCCAATCGTAATCCCACAAATAAATGCTGCATTTAACAGACTTTAAGTATAATTTTCTCCTTGCTATACATCAATTTTTGGTGTCGTTAAGTGTTAATATTCAATTAATACAGTCGTTTAAGTATTAATTTTCATTTATAACACGCGTTTTTTTTTACTACCCCGATATAATTTTTACCACGTTGGCATTTTTTACTGTGTTTTTTACGAAAATCGAAGTGTAATAAGTATAAGATTTTTTCAATCAGAAAATCAACAACTTGCAGATAAATAAGTTTAACACGTTGACTGCCAAGCACGAGATAACTCGTGGTTGGCAATCTATAGTCAGTCGCCAGACACGAGTTGCATTTGCGTTGAAATTTGTGGTGCTGGGCGCTCAGAATAGACCAGTAAAACACATTGTGGCGTCATTTTTAAATTATATTTTCATCTTGTTTAGTACAGAGGAAGCAAAATGCAGTGACACAAAAAGAAATTAAAAATGTTTTTAGTTCTAACAAAAAGCGGAAAAATATAAACTGTGCCTTAAAATAGGGAAACTTAATTGTTAGTGTTTACAGATAGTTAAGATAATAATATGAAGTTTAGAAAAAAAAATGTCTAAAAAATCTTATAAAAATAGTGAAAATCTGCTGGACTTAGGCATTTTATCACCGAGAAGAGTAGACACAAACATCTCTCTAAATTTTAAAGATTTTATTCTGTTTCCGGTCGATTTACGAAACAGCAAGTAAGCGTTATGTATATATATTTCGAAAATATGCAATGCAATCTTTTTCGGCCATCTAATGGTTTTTCTTAGTGCACTATAGTAACTTTGATCGGACTAGTCGATACCTGACATTCCTGCATCGTAGTCCTTTATTATATTAGGTTTCACAGAAACTTTTCCGTTCCTGTTGCGCACTTCAATCATTTGTACTTTATGCATATTTGAAATCGTCAATACCTCTCGCTTGTCCTTCCACTTGCAAACAACTACTGATTTGCGTCTTTGCCATATACATTCGCCTTTTTGAAACGACATACTTTGGATTTCCCTTTCGATTACCGCGTAAGGTGCCACAAATATATGTTTTTTTCGCTGTCATGTTATTAGTTAAGCCTACTGAATCATAAAAATTATCAGTATAGAGTACATAACCCTTGTCTAAATAATTTTCCATTAAGTGAAGAACCACACTTGCAGCATGATACAGATTCGTATAGTTCATATAATTTTACCCCGTACTTATGCTTCTTATTTTTTATATACATCCAAAAATAAGCCTGCCACGCCATAAGACCATTGATTCATCAATGCATAAGTTTTTGTCTGGAACATAGTGATTCTGCATTATTTTGTTGAAATAATCAGGACTGGTCTAATCTTAAATAAACGATCTTCAATCACTCCCGAATTGTCAGCGACATGCAAAAAACGCAACAGTAACTGGAACCGATTTCAGCTCATAACCTGGCGCTAAAAGGGCATCTTGTACATGATATGTTGAGACCAATAATGCTCAATGGATGGGAAACTGCATGGACCCATATGTAAAAGAAGACCGAAAAATATTTGCAGTTCAATTGGGGTGGTTTCGACCCATCAGGTCAATCTGGAGGACCTTGTCAAAGGATCTTTTGCGATCTCCTGAGTCGCATTCAAATTTGTTTGTTGTGCCAAATAGCTTAAAAACTCATAGAAAATAATAAATTTACAAGATATTTTATCGTTACTGGTTCTTGAGACATAAATCCAACATCATTTACCAAAAAATCAAAATGTGATGGCTCCTCCTCAATGTCAACCCACTCTGCGTCTAAGTCTGGCACATCTGGTAGCTCGTCCGCAATGTCAACCCACTCAGGATCTAAATGTGATTCTTCGGGTAGCTGGATTTGATCCTGATCACTTTCACTTGAAGTTTGTTCACTAGACATTTCATATTCCGGGTCCTCATCCTAATTATCCTTTAGGAAACTGTCCCACTCATTCTCATCCATTGCGGCAAAATTCTCAAGCTAACGGTCCTTTAAAGGTTCGTTTTCGCGACATTTTTATGCTCAAGTAGCTCAAACAACAATAAATATATGTCGAAAACAACCAAAAACCGTTAGCAATAACCAATAGTCCACACGTTTACAAGCCTAGCCGCATGCTAATACTAAACTGCCTGCTTCTGCGAGCGAAAAAGGTTGTGCCACCACGTGTTTACCATCTCTCCACCTAACGAGTTATCTCGTGGTTGGGCGCCGCAAGAAACTTCTGCTCGGAGACGCCCGACCACGAGATAACTCGAAAATTGTTTTTTTTTTACAAAAAAAAATTAATATAATAAAAAAACATATAATACTGCCGTAATATTGGAAAAACTAGTAAGTCAATATTTGAGATATTGAATAATGCTTTAGGTTTACGTTTATGTTTCGCCTTTTATTTTAATTAATACAAAGGCAAAAATAAAAATGGTTTTCCTGTTTTTTTGTATGTTCCTCTCAAATATTGGTATAAAATTATTCTAATATGATTGAAATGGGAGAGTTTGATATTTACTAGTTTTTGCAAATTTTTATAAACAAGTGATTATTATATTATAGGAATTTAGTACACAGTAACTAGGGTTGCTAGGTTTTAATTAAGATTATTTGAAATAAAACACAATGGGGACATTATATTGAAAAAATAACAACTGCATTTGCTAGTTTTTTAAATGAGGTTTTAATATCATGACTGTTGGAAAATAATAAAGCTAACACAACTTACTACGTTTTAATTATGTATCAAATTTTACTAAACATAAAAAACATCTTTTAAGAAACCTAGTATGTCTATTTACTAAAATAAAATAATAATTCACAAATAAAATTAATGACATAAAAAATATAATGATTTATCAAGTGATATATTTTATACAAAGAAAAATAAGTCAAATGTCTTAGTCATTAAAAAACAAATAATTAAAACTCAACAGTGGGTAAAAATAAAATATTTTCACTACGCAAGTTAATATTAAAAGAAAAGCGTGTTTTTTTTGTTCTAGATTTCTGCAATAGATCTAAAAAAATTATTTTTCAGATGTATTGCACAAATCTGGAGCATTATCATTCGTTGGCAAAAATTGCCAAAATAATTTTCGCCTTTCATCTTGAAAGGCGGGGCATAATGATTGCAAAATTTTGTCTTTTTTAGCAGTATTTATTCCCAAAGGCACAGAAACAGGACTTTCCGGGAAATTCAAATTAATTTTTTTTTTAAGAAATCATATTCCTGAAGCTTATCAGAAAAAGATTGTTTATAATAAAATTGTTTTGATCCTTTTCTAAACTGAATGGTTTAGAATTAAGCATTTTGTTTTTCGAGACGACTTTTCAATTGTTTCTACGAGTTGCTCAAAGTCATAAATGTTCGGATTTCTTTTCATTTCAGCACTTATATTCCCATGAACAGAATCCGCTGTCATAAATGAATGTCCTGGCTCAAAGTATTTTATTGTGATTTGTTCTGGACCCCACGAAGCATTTACAAACAAAGCAAGTGATGAATAAAGTGTCCAGTTCTTGTTTTGCGCTGAGCAATTGTCCGCCCAAAAGACAAAATCGGTTACAACTGCATCATAACTTTTAATAATATTATGATAGGCTGAAGTTACGTCTGCCGCAGATCTTTCCCTTGTAGCTTCATGCCATACTATACATATATTTTCATCCAATTTTAGAGATGCAAAAGTTTCGTTAAAAACAACAAGCCTAAAAAATACTATACGTTTCAAATACATGCACATTTTATAGCGAAGTTTTTTTTGCTTACTTTTTTACAGAGACTTTTCCTTATCAGCTTGATATTCTTTTCTAGCATCTGTATATCTAGTTTTGTGATTTGCCATTTTGCTGCAGGTTTCACAATTCTCGACAGGGCAGGTTTTATCGTCTAAGAGGTGGCTATTATATTTTAAACAGGCATCACACTCATCTTGAGAAGGGCGGCTGAATCCAATATTTTGTTGGCCGAATATTTTTCGGTAGAGATCGTAGAATATTTTCTTAAATCTGCTGCAATAATCATCCCACAGATATTTAATAGTTAGTTCTGGAGAAAGGTAACGCCTATTTGGTGAATGTTGAAGATTATAGTGAGAAACTAGTTTTTCTGTTTCCTCTTTTCTGCTTTGTAATAACCCTCTTGAGATTAATCCCCTTTCATCTTCTAACTTAGCAAGGCCCTCGGAGCTATTTAATTTTGATGAGAAATGACTGGTTATTATACCGTCTGTTTTTAGCCCCAAAGTATGTAAAAACATAGGCTTGCATACTGGTAGCCTATCATCTTCATTAACAAGACGTGGTAGAAAATATTTTAAAGAAAATTGCTTGGGTTTTAAAGCTTGTTGACTTCGGTACTTTATTTTATTCTGAGTAATATAGGCTTCTAAAAAAAGTCTTCTGCCAAAAAAGTTTAGTTTCCAACATTTTTTCCTAATTTCGTCTCTTGAATTTTCATTTATTTTAAGATAACACTTCTTTCTGCAAGTATTAGTGCACGGACCTAGTAAAATATGCTTTTCGAGATGGGACGGTTTTTTCTTTTTACCTTTTTCTTTTAATCCGAGTACAACTTTGTTTATAATATCTTTTAGCATTAATTCACAAATGTTGTCAATATCTTCGGTCTTTGGTGAATTTGATACCGTTACGGCATCGGTATCGTTAACGGCAACGGTTGTCAACTTATCGGATGTATTTTCAGGGATTTGATCAATTTCTCTTAGGTTATCAAGATCAAAATATTGTCTGACTTTTTTAGTTCGTTCAAGACTGGGATCATAGTCTGGGTCCTTATCGCTGTCATCAAAATTAGAATAAATAGGACGGTTATCATCATCATCCAATGGCAAATCTTGATCTGCAGATGTGGATTTCGCCCTAAGAACAAACAAAAAGTTTAAAATATTTAAAATATAATAAAAGGTACTCCTTTCTGTAATATTACTTACCTCTCTAAGCTCATTTGCACAATTTTTCGTGCACAGGATCCCATTATAATAAAATACCTTTCGTTTATAACCACAAAATCCAAAATCACAAACAACAAAATTAGTAAAAACACGTGGACGCGACCGTGCACCACCAACCACCACAACTACACTCTCCTCTATGAACAATTTTTGACTGACAAAAAATTTCTAAAACACTGTAACTCAAACATACTTATAAAAGCTGCTCTTCAGTATTAGAACTCTGGGAAAAAAATTGGCAAGACCTAGTAACTTGAGTTACTGAATTTTGCACAGCACAAATATAATTTTTTTGTCTACTTACTAGAAAGATGCATGGTAAAATAGGCATTTTTACGGATAAATTGGGCGGGCAAAAAGTCATATAAGATAACTTTTGGCGCCAAGTTCAAAAATCGATAATAAATTAAAACCTAGTAACTCTAGTTACTAGTTTGTTCCATATCACGGCAGAATATTAAAAATTATTTTAATTTTGACATAGTGGCGTCTAAGAATGGTTTTTATATAAATGTAATGGCAGTCAACGTGTAAACCGGACTAATTTTCCTTAGATTTAATAACGATTTACGTTTAGCTACTTTTAAAAGGTACTTTACGATAGCTTTTCCCACTGAGAAATATATTCTCAGTCATTTGATAATATAGAAATTAAATGTACATAAAAATAGCAAAACTGTAATTGTCGATTTCTTTATTTGCTATACAGAACAACAGCTAAATTAATTTAAAAAAAAAAAACCAATCGCCATTATCATAACACAAAATAAGGCACAATGGGCCAAAAATTAAAAGACTTTATCTCTGCATAGATCCCAAGTTTAATTAGGATATAAAAAAACAAGCATTTCTTAAAAACTAAACAACGAAAGAACGAAAGAAAGTACTAAATTAACAAACTGATTTAAGACTTTGCATAAATAAATCTTAGCTGCATTAAGATTCAATTTTTAAAAAAATGGTAAAAAGTATCCAACAGATCACTTAAACAAAAGCGATAACGCCTTTCTGTATAACGTAAATAATATATATGTACAAGTTTTAAAAAAGCGCAATATCATATAACATTAAAGTCTTATTTACAATGTTTACTCAACATTCTCACCATCGCTGGACAATAGCCTGGACACGTAAGCAGGTACGATCTTATCGTCGTGACTCCCTGACCTTCTACCGGCAGAACTGGAGGGTCGGCTACTCGAGCCGTTGGTCGTATTTTCACTTTCTAAAAAGGGACTGTGGGGTCTCGAGATGGCCCCCGGAACGATTTTGTTATCGTGGCTTCGTCGAGAGGCCGCGCTACGTGGCCTGTCGTCCAAAGCGCTTGGCGGTCTCGACTCTGGGTTTGGTAAAACTATTTCGGTATGTTTGTCCAGACTAGATCCATCAGGGAGCTAGAATTTATGGAAACATGAGTATCGGAATTATATTCAGTAATTTCTGATGCTCTTATCTGCGTATTTTGCAACTAATTAAATTACTTTTTTATAATATTCTTTAGATTAGGGTAGCGCCTCACAGTGGTCAATTTTTGGAAATTAGCAGGAAGAGAAGATTGGTGAGAATTATTTGGCATAAAATGATAATACATGATTGTAACAAGTTTTGTACGATAACTTAATAAAAATTAATATCCAAATAATAAAAAAAAATTCCCCACAAGGTGTTTTAAAAAATAAAGCTAAAAATAAAATGTTTAATTTTTTAATTTTTTCAAAATTAGTTTTTTTTATATTTATATTATAGTTTCAAAATAATTTTAAAAACTTATAATTAAAATAATTTAAATAAAGTACATAATATGTATATACAGGGTGATTGGTTATTTCGTACAATAAGTAAATACGTACGTACTTTTTAATAATTAGTCCCGAGGCTTATTGATCCATGGTTTAATTTAATATAATTTTAATTTATTTTAATAAAATTCCACTTTCATTCACCATATAATTTTTTTTTCATATATACATACATATAAAATAATAATTTGGTCTTTTTGTCTTGTTAAAAAAATTGTTTTTTTTTTTTATGAGAAATAAGTTATTGATATGTCTCTATGTATGTTCTTGATTTCAAAATTAAAGATTCTACTTCATTACACCTTTATGAAAATTAGAACATTTCAAAATACTAAAATACCTTGACATACCGAATTTTATTATACATTAACTCTACTGTATTATTTCATTCTTTTTGGAATGGACCGTCTTTAATCGCCACCCATATCTAAAGCTTAAGATTAAAAAAAATTATCCTTAAGGGCATCAGAAATAAACTTTTATCTATTGAAGGAAAAAAAGCTGAAAACGTGCATGAAAAATCCGCAGAAAAATAATGAAAGTATATGTGAAAGTAAAAATATATAATATTAAACCCACATGAATGGCTCATGAGGGTTTAGTTAACTTAATCCTTGGGCAATTTTAAATAAGAACATTTTATTATTTTTTTTTATAAAAAGATACTATTCGATTTTATATCTGAAGAAATTCGTAGATATTTAGGACATCGAAAGATTGTGCGAAATTTCATCTAAATTTTTCGGATTTACCTCAAATATTTTGAGGCTGTTAAAGAGAGACTATTACAAAAGTTATGGACTTTTAGAAAGCCACAATTTACTAATCAGGTGTAGAACTAATTTCTTGTGATTATGAATTACAATTTTTGTTAAAAAGTACAATAATTACTCTAAACTAAATATGACCAATGAATAAGAATAATAATAACAAATATATGAGGTGTCTCAAAAGAAATTTTATATCTGTTTAGCTTGCTGTGTTTGTTATGCACATATGATTTCATTAAAGGAAATACATCGAGCCAAAGAAAAAAAATTGTGTCTAACGCTTTAATAAATATTTAAAATAAACAGAATTTACAAATTAAATTTACTACAAATTTTTTTGTCAAATTTTCGCCATTGTAAATTGTTTTCTTTCGAATCCATTTTTTGTGCTTGATCAAGTGCATTAGGCGAGTTAATTTCTTAAGGATTACATTGTTTATTGTGAAGTCTTGTATTGAGTCGGCGATCTTCCATAACACCATACATTCACATTCGGATGGCATTATTTTTTAAACTTACCTTATTTTTTATCCATTTATAAAATTGAGATTAAATTCTTTTGAGACCCTTTGTATAATATTGTTGTGCTACCATCGAGTAATTTAATAAATGCCCAAAATGCACTAAGATCAACTCAAACAAGCAAATATGTGAATATTAAAATATGACTTAGCAAAGCTTACAAATGCGTTATTAATAAAGATACCAAAACCACGTGCCTTTAAAGTGAACAGATCTTTTAATTACCTTTTCGCAGAAAAACAAATTATAAGACTCAGGCCTGTTGAAAGAGGAAAAAAAAGTTAATCTCTTGAGAAACAAAAAAAAAACAGCAGAGCTTAAAATTATCTATCTTACCTGTGTTGAGGCCTCTTCAGGTAAAATGTTGGCGTCATTAGTAATATCCTTGCTATTTTCAACATTCTGGCATGCAGCTTCGGTTTCTTTTTGCGCCTCATTCTGGCATTCATTTTTGGATTCTTTTTGCGCCCCAATTTCTGCCACTGCTTCATTTCTGGATTCTTTTTGCGCCTCAATTTCTGCCACTGCTTCATTTTTGGATTCTTTTGGCACCTCAATTTCTGCTACTGCTTCATTTTTCTCTTCCTCAATAGTAACTTCTTCATGCTGAGAATCATGCCCGGAATCGACTTCATACTCGGGCAATTTTTCTAGCTGGGGTTCTTCACTGGCTATCTCACTTTTATCACTGGAATGCTCATGTTCGGCAGTATCACCGCCTGCTTGGTGGTCAATGACTTGATCCACACTGTCAGTCTGAATGTTTGAAAGGTTTAGATTGTTACTTTTTACACCGCCCAAACGTGTCCTGATATCGGCGCCATCTTTATATAAACGCACGAAAGCTTCACCGACTTTTTCCACTTGAAATATGGAGCCTAAAAAGTAAGTAAGCATCTATTAGCATAAAGCTATAATCTATTTAGTCGCAGTAGACACGTTTAATACCGCTCCCAGTAACTAGTAAGATTAAATGGTTTAAAGAGATGATTACTTAGTGAATATTTGCCCTTTAGAGCTACGGTTCTAAGTGCATATTATTGTTTCGGCAAATTATTGCTTTTTGAAAATTAAACACGAAATTTTGTGATTATTGTTATAATATGCCATTAAATAAAATACCAATTATAAAGAATTTATTTCTAAATTTTTAGCCAAAGAAGTAGTAGAATTACGTCGGGAATACGAAGGCATTAAGCTCGAAATTGATATTTTAGAAAAGAAGTCTAAAAGTAAGCAAAGCAACGAAATCTGCAATACTACATCGAAATATGGTGAATTTATCTAAAAAATGTCTCAAGGGAATAAGGATGAGCATCTTAGAGGAGTTAACCTGATATTGTCATAGTTTATTAAGATATGCTAAGGAATAGCAAAAAATTACTAATGTGTGAACAAAGCTCGGCAATTAAAATCGATAATGTAATTCACCTTATTAAAACCATATAATGATGTAAAACACTTAATTGATTAAAAACTTTGGGAGTTTTGAATTCTTATTCTTTGTCCTTTTTTATATTCTTTTTTTATTTGATTTCTAAATTTTAATAAAAGTAGTAATTCAGGGTGTTTTTTTTACACTGGGTAAATGAAAGACTAGTCAAGTAAAATGAATATTTTAAATGAATTTAAAACATTTATTTTACAGCAAAGATATGATGGCTTATTGATGCACATGGGATCACGATATGGAAATCGACTTTTGAATTTATAGGGGAGCATAAAGGCGCGTGTGGGGGAGGTGTTGGAATCTATATAAAACAAGACATAAAATACTTTTACTGATAAAGTTTAAAATTAATAAAAAAAGTATATACTAGGTAATATAATATATAGCTTTTGGTGTATCTGATCACCTATTCACATATTATGAATTAGCGTAGATGAAGTTCGCAGGTTTAGCACCAAGAAATTAAAAACTTCCTTTTTTGAAAAGGTGCCGACGTTTCGACGTTTATTTACGTCTTTTTCAAGTCTGTTTACTGTGAACAAGCTTTTTTGTCGACTGCATATACAGTGGTGGCCAAAGAAATAAGAGTGCCTGGTTTTATTTTAATATTCCTAATCATATATTGTGCTACATAGAGAAAAAAAAACAATAAAGATTTCATATTTGTACAACGTATGCCATCGGTGATAAAAAAATAAATACACGTTATTCTTTGCCAGTTTAATTTGTAATTATAAATAAATAATTTATTTCTTACACGTTTTATGGCGGACAAAAAAATAAGAGTATTTTTCAATAAGTTAATCTTCGTCTTATCACTAAAAGGAATGTTGCACCATTTTCTTTGAATATTTTCATTAAAATAATTCTTAATAAATGCCAGTCTTTGTTTTATATTTTTTTTTGTCCACTCGACTATACAATTTTTGGTCTTGCAAACGTCTTCTTATCGACCTAGTGCTAATACTTAGGCTTGAGTTTCGTTTTATAGAGGTAGATGTAGAAAAAGGTTGTTTACTGACTTCGCGTACAATAAGCTTATCAGTCTTCCGTGTGGTTTTTCTTAAACGGCCTCGACTTTTAGGAACATTTTCCGTTTTACTTTGTGTTTTTAAAACCCTGGAGATTACACAAGATGATCTTTTAAGCACATTTGCAATAAATGCATAGGATTTATTTTGACTCCTCAATTACAAAATTAGACGGCTTTCTTCAGGGCTACAATGCCTTGCGCGACCCATATTTACCAACGCGATGCAACGATCTTGTTGAAAATGACTTGTATTTATGGAAAATATCACAAACAAATCTTTTATCTGAATAAACGGAGACCAAATAGTTACAATAAAGAAATACTCTTATTTTTTTGTCCACAAAATTTTTAAACAATAGTGAAAAAAACTTGCTTTTAAATGATATGTCATTCTTGGTTTATTTATAAATTTTATCAAGTAAACAGATTAAATGCCGGAAGAAAATACATAGTATTTTATTTGCAAATTCCAACATATATAATTCAGTTTGATTTAAAATTTGATATGCACTCTTATTTTTTTGGCCACAACTGTATTTTTTTTATACTTCACATCACTAACATATCACTTTTACGATATACATACATATTTACAAATAAACGAAGGCGGTCATCAATAGAAATGAATTTTTGCAAGTCAAAGTCATTTTTCCTTTTTCTCACTTCCTCTTTAACGGATCTTTGAATGTCAGTATTTTCTTGATTACTATGTTTTTTTAAGAATTCATTTAGGGGCAAGTCAGCGTCTGAATCAAATTCATCTTCCACCTCAAAAAACTTGCATGCTTAAAACAGTTTGCAATGGTTTTTGCACTTACTTCCTGCCAAGCTAGATGTATGAAGTTTATTTACATCTAAAAGACTCACTGAAAAATCTTGTCCATTATCAATTGCCTGTAACATGTTTATTATCATTATTTTTCTTTAATGACTCTTCAATGAATGAATTAATGAATGAAAAAAAACTTCAATGAATAAGAACTGGTATTAGGAGGCATAAAGACTTGTGCTGTAAGATGTGCTGGAAAATTATCGACTAAAAGTAATATTTTCCTCTTGTTCTTCTGTAACTCTGCATCCCACTGGAGCAACTCTTCAGTAAACAAATTAGATGTGATCCAAGCCTTACTGTTTGCTCTGTATTTAACTGGCAACATTTTGTTTTTAAAATATCTAGGATTGGCGGATTTACCGATAACAAGCAACTTTCTTTTTTCTGTTCCAGACATGTTTGCAGCGACTAGCATTGTTATTCTAACTTTAGAAAGTTTTCCGCCAGCACAGGTTTCTCCAACAAATTTTAAAGTTTTATCTGGAGTTAGTTTATAGAAAAGTCCGATCTCGCCAGCATTAAAAATGTCATTACTGCTGTAATTCTTACGAAGATCGGGCCAAACAGTAGTAAACCAGTTATTAACAACATCCATGTCAACTGATGCAGACTCATCAATAATTTTCCCTCCAGTAATACAGTGTCTCTTCTTAAAACGTTCAATCCAGCTTCTAGAACATTCAAAAGTTTTTCCTTCAATTTTACTACCCATTTCACTAGCTTTTTCTTGAAGAATAGGACCACTTAATGGAACGTTTTAATTTCTTTGTTGTGTAAACCACTGTAAAAGTCCTCTATCAACCCCTTCATGAGCCGATTTTCTAAGTCTTTTACACTTTGCATTAACTTTACCATATGCTGATAAAATCTCTTCCCTCTTTTTCCAAACTATGCAAACGGTTGATTTTGGCAAATCTAATTCACGACAAATATCACTCTGTTTAACACCGCTTTTCATTTTTTGAATAATGTCATATTTTTCTTTTAATGTTAAAGCTTTACGCTTATGCTTCTCCATTTTGACTGTCCAAGACACCCAGCACAAAACAGCAAAACACTCGTATAAATAACTCACAGGAAGTAACGCGTAAAGTGAAATGCCACTGAAAACAAAACAACGGCGATCGTGCTAAATTTAATTCTCGGGGAATTCCCCGAAAAGTTCACTATAAGCGAAATATTTTTCTTGGTCTTGATAAAATTTAGTTCACTTTACCCGAGAGTTCATTATAACCGGGTTCGCTATAAACGGAAAAAATTACATTGTTCTTATGGTAGTTTTTTTTTGGGTATTTGAATAGGCGTTTACTATAACCGAATGTTCACTTTAAACGAGTTTGTTATATCCGACGTCCACTGTATATTGTTCTGTTGCCATTAGTATATACCAATCACAAAAAACTGACAAAAAAGCATCTTCACAGTAAACAGTCTTGAAAAAGACGTCGAACCTTTTCAAAAAAAAAAGTTTCTTGATCCTAAACCTGTGAACTCCATCTACTCTACTTACTAAGGACGCTACTTTTAGTCATTATGAATTAACAGATTCAAACGACCATCGGAAATATACACATCATGCTGTTTAAAGAACAAAGACGACAGCTTATTTATTGATATTTTAAGAATTGCTCCTTTTGAAAACATTTTGCAGATTTCTGATACTTTAGCTCCCTACAAAGATGTAGTCATAAAAAAACCGCAACCTCCTTGGTTATTTAGTTATTATTAGACATATGATTTCTTTGAAAAACGAAGCTCTAGACAAATATAAAAAACCCAAACTTCAGACTGATTGGGAATAGTATAAGCAATTCAAAAATAATTTAAGTTTAGCTATAAAAGCTGAAAAGCAATATTTTTAAAATATTCTATTCAAAATAAAAACAATTAAACAATAAACCCTCGACATATCATACAAAAAATGTACATTGCCAGATAACTTAAACAGACCTAATGAATTTAATAAATATTTTTTAAGTATTTCTAGTATTTAAGAGCCTAATAATGAGTTATATTCTACTCTACTAATCTAATGAGTTACTTATTATATTGGGTATTACGTCACTTATAGCAAAAATCAATTTAGAAATTTTTTATCTCACACGCTCAACAATTATTGAAAAGAAGAAGAAAATAGACTTATTCACGTATTTAAAAGAAATATGAACTTAAATCTGTAACGATACCGTTCGATATATTTAATTTAATTTAAGTTCAATAAGTTTTAAATACAATAATTTACTTGAGGTATAATAGATTTTTTTATATACCTAGGAGCTGAGGTATAATCTATTAATCTCTGAGCTCGTTTCTTCTTTTCAATATCCTACCTAACTTTGTTATGAATATTATAATTAAAAAACGATAAAATACAACAAGAAGACCTACTATTTTTAAAAAATACCTAATTTGAACCAACGTTTCGGTAGTTATATCTACTACCGTTATCAAGGTAATTAAAGTAAAATTAAATTAAATTAAAAATAAAATATACTTATCTTTCAAATTTTTAGTAATCCAGTCTCATCAAAATTTCTTCCTAATTCGAAAATACTTTATATACTTTTTTATATGATTTGACGGTTTATTAATAGTTTGACAAACTATTTTGAAAGATAACAAAATTTTCAAAGGTTACTTTTTTAAAAATTAAAGGGGGGGGGTTACTTTTATTAGTTGTTTATTACTTTTTTAAATTAATCATTTTTTTTAATTATAATATTCATAACAAAGTTAGTTAGGATATTGAAAAGAAGAAACGAGCTCAGAGATTAATTGATTGAACCTTAGCTCCTAGGTATATAAAAAAATCTATTATACCTCAAGTAAATTATTGTATTTAAAACTTATTGAACTTAAATTAAATTAAATATATCGAACGGTATCGTTACAGATTTAAGTTCATATTTCTTTTAAATACGTGAATAAGTCTATTTTCTTCTTCTTTTCAATAATTGTTGAGCGTGTGAGATAAAAAATTTCTAAATTGATTTTTGCTATAAGTGACGTAATACCCAATATAATAAGTAACTCATTATGAATTCGTCACAACAATACAGATTCTACTAATCTAGTTACTAATTTTAAAACGAAGTTCAAATTTTCATTAATTAATGAAAAGACTGTTTTTAAATATGTAACAGAAATTAAATCAAATTTCAATGTTCTGATAATTTAAATGTTGAAATGCTCCGTTTATGTTGTCCTCTTATATTACCCTATGTGGTACATATCATAAACACTTGTTTTTTGGATTCTGTATTACCTGAAATATTAAAAACTTCTTTTGCAAAAATTTGAATACATATTCAGATGTAATATTATAGATATGTAATATTATATTAGTACAATTATTAAATGGTTCATCATGACTATTGGAATGGAAAGAACGGAATGTAGATTTTCGGATATATTTCTGTTATTACTGGACATAACCGCCTTTGTATTGAATACTGAAGGTATATTATAAGAATCATTAGCTTCATTTTGTACAAAGCAAGAGGCTGTTGGCCCAAAATGATTCCGAGTTATTTGAACTTGTACAAGATGATTCATGGGTATTTCCATCACTTTGAAAGCTGACATCGCCATAATTATTCAACATTTGTCTTGGCACATCTACTTTTCTACCAATTGTATTTTCTACATAATCTTTCGCTGCCGTTGAAGATTTCCAACCCCCGTGTTTTTTGACCGTTAATTAAGCACCCCCAGAATTGGCGAACATTGTAGCAGACGACCTCCGAAATGACTGTTCAATATAAAGGCTAAAATTAGATAAATTTCAGCAATTTAAAGACATTTTCCCAAATGCTTTATTATGCTTCTAGGTTGCATCATGCTCTTGTTTATTTTTTGTGAACCTGGAATAATATTGAAATAAAAATTTTTCAATCTTATTTTTTTTTAAATATATATATATATTTTTTGATAGTCGATAACACGCGTCTTTTCAAGAGTTACTACAACTGTGTCATTTGAAATAAAATTGTAATTCTTACATTTTTTGAAATTTGACTTTTTTCCTGACAAGTTATCGAATAAAAACTGTTTTATTCAGAGGTTTGCTCCTTTTTTTCACCCCTACGACTTTGATCCAATGAAGTAAAATGCAGCTCTAATTTTTCTGAAAATTTTAAACATAAGATCAAAGCTGTAGATCTTACGGTATAGCATCTATCTATCATGGAACTTCAGATTTAGTACGTGCAACAATATGACATTCTCAGACTACAGTTGACTGTACTGTACAATGCTGATAAAATGTGTAAATATTTATACAGATATTAAAAAACATTTTTTAACCTGGCAAAAAGTAAAGCAGCTGTTAGATCCTAGTATAATATGCTGGAAAATCAGAATAGAATGCATTAATTATTTTAAAACTCTGCGGTAAATAGTTCGTTCGCAAGCGTTAATAAAGGAAATCAAAAGTCGCGCAGTCGGTCTGACCCTGAGACGGAAAAAACTGGAAATAGCAATCTCGAATTGTGCAGCAGTTTGACAAGAAAGTGTGTTTTTTGAACATAAAAAATGCTTTAAAAAAAGTGCACTTTTGACTTTTTCTATATTAGCACCTACCTTCGGGATACAATTTCAAAAACATCTTATCCGACTCTTCGTCCCATTCCATGCCGGGCATCGGCTCCAAACTAACCGTATTCGGCAACGATTCTCCATTTATCGCCACGTTAAACTTGGTCAACGTTTCGAACTGTGTCAGCATACCGTCTTCAGTCTCGGGAAGGATTTTTGGCATGATATTTTCACCGTCAAGCAGCAATTCGACCACGGCCGTTTCTCCAGTGGTCACTTTTTTCATTTCGAAGATAGTTTGCCCATCGGCAGAGAGCGTCGAGAATTTCGCTTGAGCCTCCTTGCTCCAATATGGGATGCCTTCCGGTTTTTGTAGGCAACACTTTTGAGCTAGCGGCGGAGTTACCAAGAGGTCCTCTGGTAGTTGTCGGAGGCTGCTGCTAACGCACGAATTGCCATAATCGATAAATAAGAGTTCGATCCCTACAAAATTAAAAATAACGAGGATTAATATTGCAGATAGGAGGTAAAACGACGGTTACATAGGGTGCAATGAAAGCTGTATGTAGCTGTACTTATGGTCATTTTAACCGTAACCACGAGCTTCTGCTATTTATTTTCTAAATAACTTAAAACATCTATTTATTACAGCTACATTTGGAAGGATGTACATGTCATATTTTGCTATTCGAACTTTTCAATATGTACAGGGTGAGTTTTTCAAAGCGCGGAGTAGTATTATGCATTGATAATATTATTTATCGATGACGTGCTCCTGGACTATTATTTGGTTAAGCATTCTTCACATTTTAAAAATATTTTGACTATACAGAGTGCTCCGAAAAAGCAGGGCACTACAAAAGTTAATTTTTTTAAATGGAACACCCTGTATTGCAAAACATTTTTGAATTCTTTGCGTAATTACCAATCTTTTTTGATAATGGTTTAATATGCCAAAAACTAATAGTTTAGGAGATAAATCAAATTTTGTTAAAAATTTAGAATTTGCACGCATCTCTTTATTATTAAAATTTAGCACCTAAATTTTGAATACAGACTTAATTTTTATCATCAGAAGTAAAATAAAGTTACTTTGATATGCGTGCTATGTAAAATTATTCATTTTGTTATACAGGGTGTTTTTTTTGAAAGGCCAAACTTGCCCAACTTTAAATATAAAAATCTCTCTTATTTTAAATGAAACACCCTGTATATTTTCATGTCATCTAATAGCTTACTTAAGAGCCTATAAATTTTATTAATAATATTCTATCCCTATCTCTAATAGTTTTTGAAATATACTTATATTTCTTCATTTCGTGTTATTTTTTTCTTATAAAATGAAATAAATTTATGGACGTTTCTTTTTATTAAATTCACTTATTTTTATATAATAAAAGTTAATTTCTGTTCAACAAATGTTCAAAGATATGTCCTCCTTGTTCGATACAAATATTAATTCTTTTAATTATATTTTGTCGAACATGGTATAACATTCCTGGTGTTACGGTTTGACAGGCATCCCTAATTCTAATAATCATATCCTCCCTTGTAGTTGGTTTTGTTGCATAGACTTTCTCTTTGAGATAACCCCACAGAAAGAAATCTAGCGGCGTAAGATCGCAAGACCTTGGCGGCCATGCAACAAATCCTCCGCGACCAATCCATCTTTGAGGATATTCTTGATCCAAATATTCCCTTACTGCACGATGAAAATGGGGAGGCGCACCATCTTGTTGAAACCACATACTTTGCCGTTCCTGGAGATTGACTTCTTCTAATAATTCAGGCAATTGCTGCTGTAAAAATACTCGATATGAATGCCCATTCAAAGGTTCATTAAAAAAATATGGTCCAATTATACGGTTATTATGGATGCCGCACCATACATTAAGGGACCAATGATTCTGGTGCTGAACCTCACGTACCCAATGAGGGTTCTCTGTTGCATAATAGTGCATATTATGCCTATTGACAGCACCATTGCTTTTAAATGTCGCCTCGTCCGAATACATAATATAGTTAACAAAATTTGGATTAATTTCAATTTTGCGAAGTAACCATTCACAAAAAGTTACACGTAGCTGAAAATCTTGATTGTGAAGTTCTTGATGCAACTTAATGTGATATGGGTGGTATTTATATTTCCGTGTTGTCCGGTTTACCGTTGTCTGCGAAACATCAGAAAGTAAGGCTAACCTACGGCTACCAATGTGGGGATCCTCCTCAATTTGCAAAAGAATTTCAAGTTCTTTACCTTCATTTGCCACCCTATTAGCAACATTACCTTTTGGCAGATCCACGCTACCAGTCGTCATAAATCGGTCCATAACAACGCGAAAACTGCGGGAATCGGGTGTGCGCCGTTGAGGATATTTTTCTCTATATAGCCTTTGAGCTAGCAGACAATTTTTATTTGCTTCACCCAAAACAAAAATCATATCAATAAATTCATTTCTTGAATAATTCATTTTTAATATTGAAAACAAATATCTAAAAAACACTTTAAAACAAATCTAACTATTAATCTCTAATTAACTAATGTAACTGTCTTTTTGTTATTGAGATTTTTTCATTTGTTTCCACGGCGCCTTGATGGATACATAAAAAATACGAGGTGCTTCAAAACTTTAAGTCGGCATTGTCAGTTTTTACAGGAGAAAAACAGAAAAATCCATGATATCTCAAAAACTGTTAGATATAGAGATAGGACATTATTAATAAAATTTATAGGCTCTTAAGTAAGCTATTAAATGACATGAAAATATACAGGGTGTTTCGTTTAAAATAAGAGAGATTTTTATATTTAAAGTTGGGCAAGTTTGGCCTTTCAAAAAAAACACCCTGTATAAAAAAATGAATAATTTTACATAGCACGCATATCAAAGTAACTTTATTTTACTTCTGATGATAAAAATTAAGTCTGTATTCAAAATTTAGGTGCTAAATTTTAATATTAAAGAGATGCGTGCAAATTCTAAATTTTTAACAAAATTTGATTTATCTCCTAAACTATTAATTTTTGGCATATTAAACCATTATCAAAAAAGATTGGTAATTACGCAAAGAATTCAAAAATGTTTTGCAATACAGGGTGTTCCATTTAAAAAAATTAACTTTTGTAGTGCCCTGCTTTTTCGGAACACCCTGTATAGTCCAAAATATTTTTAAAATGTGAAGAATGCTTAACCAAATAATAGTCCAGGAGCACGTCATCGATAAATAATATCATCAATGCATAATACTACTCCGCGCTTTGAAAAACTCACCCTGTACAGGGTGGGCCAATTTAGACGTTTTCTTATGGGAAGTCATGTCCCTGTTAGAGATAAAAAAATTTTGACCTCCATTCTCCGGGCTCAAATTTTAAAAGAAGTTTATTGAAGCAAATGAAATTTTGCTATGGCAAACAGTTTGGCCGCTAGAGGGCGTTTCTGAAATTTGGTCATTTTCGTTTTTCGGCTATGGCTGCTGTGTTTTTAAAGATAAATGATTTCTGTAAAGACTTTCTTATAGCACTTTTAAGCGCTTAACATGCTCATGATATTTAAATTTATACAGGGTGCTTCATTATTAAAATTTTTTTTTTTTTTTTTTAAATGGAATGCATATTATTTTTTGCATTTTCTTGTAGCCCTTAAAATTCCCTTTTCTTTTTAAATATAAAATAAAAAATCCAGGTCCGTATTTAAAAAAAAAAGTTGTCGCATAAAAAATCTAAATACACTTTTTTAATCAGAATAAAATGCCGCAACTTTTTTCTAATGTAACCGCCCTCGTATCTTTTATAGGATAGGAGATAGCAATACTGTCCCTATGAAAAAGGAGACACCCTGTATATTTGTCATTACAGGTATTATTAGCTGAGCCGCCATGATAGGCGTGGGGTTGTTTTCAATTTCGCTTTTTATCTTTTAATTGATTAAATTGTGTTGGTTAAAATATTAATATTTTATATTGATTTTAATTGTATTTATATAGTCTTATAAGTTAGTAACAAAACAATAACATAACATTAATAAAATAATTTTGTAAATGCTTTATTATAAACTGGAATCAATTTTATAATCTTAGATAAAACTATTAAACGAGTTTAATGAAACAAAAATATTTTATTAGCGTGGGCCCTTTTTGAGTTACAGTATTTATAAATGCTTATAAGAGCAAGTTTAACGACAATAAAGTTTTTTTTTATGTTATATAGTACGCTATATGATAATTTAAAGCACATTGTGCTACTTGGGCATGATTTGCGAACATAATTTATATTATAGCCCTGGTAATCATCTTCAGGTAAGTTATATAGTACATATAAAGTATAATTTTGCACATTCAATGCATCGTAACTCAAGAACAGTAGATCGTAGAACGAAAATTCAATATTAGTTTTGTAGGTTTTCTACGTTTTTTCAAATTCCGCCGACAGTAAAAAGAAATGTACGTCGAAAAATCAGAAAAACGAATTTTTAGTGACTTTGACATCCTCTAATTTTTTTTCAATTGGTTGTAAAGCCTCACGTCTATGCAGTGAATCGTAGAGAATTGAATTGTCTACATTTTTTTGTAGAACTTACCGCTTAGCGCGAAAATCAAATCTAAAGATATTTTGAGTATTCCAAAAAACGGCAGGAGTGAGGATCCATTCTTTTTGATTTCAGGCTTTTCACATGAACCACAAACGATAGCCAAATTATGAAAACTTTAAGAGAATTTAAAGAAGAATTTAAGAGAACTCAGATTGAGTGACCTAGTATTTAATTTGGTTAAATTCGTCGAATTAAACATAAAAAATAAAATTAACAGTTTTTGTACAATTATGCTGAAGTGCAACGCCAGAGAAACTAGGAAATCAACGACAAGGGCATGAATCATAGATCATTAGGGCATTAGTATAAAATAATGACAAAAAAACAACAGATGGAAATAAGAACATACATTGTCGCGATAATTTTCTATAAAATAAGTGGTTGAATAGAGTTTCTCAGAGATGAACAAAAACACTATGATATAAAAGGTTATTTCCAAAATGAGTATAAAACATTAACAATAAATTTGTCATTAGTTGTCTAATAAGTGTTATGTATTTTTTAAATGGTCTGCAACATAACCAATGTGCGTTAAGAAAAATTTAATGATTGTGTTATTCTCTCCTACAGGCAACGTACTGATAAACAATGAAATTGAATTTGAAAGAATTCTTAACTGCAAATTACCGTAAAAATTACAGTAACTTTTAATATTTACTTTTTTTAACTGTTCTGTCACTAACAAAAACCATTCACTAGATTGTGTTATGATTTTTAATGAATGGTGATACCATATAAAGAGTCATTTAATTACCACATTTGCGTGCAAAGAAAATAGCTTTTTGCATTCCATGAAGTTACATTCTATTAATTTCATGTAATGCAAATATTTCTGATTTTTTTTGAACTTTTGAATTTTTTTTGAACATCGGCAATAAGCATCACTATAATCTAAATGCATTACATCTTACCGGCAATAGTGTTTGATAAAATTCTCGCCCTATACCACATTTCGTCGTCAACATATAGTGCGGCGCATAGGGTGCCCGGCGACATATCTTCTAGCTCCGGGAATTTTTCTGCACCAGAAAGCTATAAAATTAAAAATTAGAAGGAAAGAAACTTTTAAATTTAAAATCTTACTTGTTCGGCAATCCATTCCAATTCATCGATGCAATTCTCCATTTGCACCCAGAATTCCGAGGGCGAATTTAGGTTGCTTATAAAACATGTCGATTTACTTGTTTCGACCACTTCACAGGGCACCTAAAATATTTAGGCCATATTTATTTAATTTCACAGACATATAATACCACGTCTCTGACATGAAACAAGAATTATTTATGAGATGGAATGTATCAAAGAAATCTGATTTTTTAATAATATATATTGTCCTGAGGCTGCTAGAAATTTAATAGAGCAAATTTTTATCAATAATTGTTTTTATTAGAATTGTTTTATATAAGATACGGCTAAACAAGAATATTATAAATGGGTGAATAAAACTAACTTGTAAGACAAGTTGAGTAAATGACCTTCCCCCTCCCAATATAAGAT
The DNA here is from genome assembly GCF_022605725.1 of Anthonomus grandis grandis. Classification (NCBI taxonomy): domain Eukaryota; kingdom Metazoa; phylum Arthropoda; class Insecta; order Coleoptera; family Curculionidae; genus Anthonomus; species Anthonomus grandis. The sequence goes on from NC_065558.1 coordinate 13,760,673, forward strand.
TAACTGTTTAGCCCAAGAAAAAGAACATGACAAACATTGTATTTACACACGTAATATACAGGATGTCCCAGAGTTCACGGAGAGTAATGAAATTGCATATTCTGCATAAAATTCTGAGAGGAAAAGCCCTTTACCACATTTCTGTAAAATGGAAATTGCTGGAGTTCCCTCGGAAGTTACTATTAGGCTATTTTATTACTCTCTGCAAACTCTGGGCACCCTGTATAAGGATGTCCGATAACCACAATATTGGTCAAAGTAAAGCAACCTTTAAAAAGTCAAGTCAATTTTGACTTTAGAAAATTTTATTTAGCTTTTGCAAAAATAAATAAAAAAATCTTGTGTAATTCTTAAACTTAAGAACAGCTTAAGTTTATTTTTACTATAAATATTGTTTTCTATATAATCATTGTTATTTTTAATTACTTCCAGGCAACGGCTTTGCATTGCAGATGCGAAAGCCTGTAAATAATTTGAGGTTGCAAATTTTCCATGCTTATTTTACAGCTTCATAAAGTTCTAGTGCATTTCAATAGGATTTTGTATTTTCTTATCCAATATTTGCCATAAATTTTATATTGGATATAAATCCGAAAACTGCCATAGCCACATCAAAACCTTTATTTTTTCTTGTTTAAACCAAGCTTTCAAGTATTTGAAAGATATGATATTGCACATAATGCTTTAAAGGCATTCTGTATTTGGAATATAGTACCATGTATTCTTCTCAAATGTCTATTTAGATAAAGCGATCCTTAGCTGATCCTGAAAAACAGCCCCAAACTATAACGAAACCACCCCCAGCTTTATATATTTTATTATTTGCTTTACAGTAGGCACAGTGTACTTTGGATTAAGCGTTTGATTCTTCGATCTTCTAACAAACAAAATTCCATTATTATTAAATAAATTAAATTTCATGACTCCAAATGACTATTTTCCAATTATAGTCTGTCCAATTAGCATGAAGTCTTGCAAATTCCAGTCGGCCACGTCTTTTCTGAGAGCAATGGTTTTTAGCCGGTCGTCTAGCACGTACTCTAGCATCCAAAAATCTCTTTCAGTTCTTGACGATACTTTCACCCACTTTAATTCTTGAGAACATACGACCTTCCTTATGAAATTGCTGCACAATTCGGGGTATAATTGATTTATGAATACAAATCATCTCGCTATTTGTATTTTTTTAGATATTCACGAAAAAAGTCGACTACGCAACTTTTGAATTTTTTTTTGGTAATGCTTTTCACATTGTATCAGCATTGAATACATTCCTGGAAAGGTACAGGTGGTCATCTATATTTCATTACAGTAAAAGTTAAATATTAAATAATAATAATGGAGCAAATGATTTTTTTTTAAGTTGCTTTATATATTTATGATGAAACAATGTCCTGAATAGTATATTGATTGTTTCCTCACTCCACTATAGCAGAATTATAATTTTTTTAATGCGTTGGAAGATAATGGTTAGAAACTTTTAAAAAAAATGTATACTACTCGGTTACGATTTGAAGCTTTCATCACCAGATGTGGTCACCGACATAATACGAGAAATATTCAAACAAACCCTTTTTCCTCAGTATCTCAACACCGATCAACTTACACGCATCAGAGAGAATTCAAATGCTTTGAACATATAATAAGAAGGTATTTTATTTGCCATTCTATTTCCCCATAATTGCACAATTATTAACAGAGCTTATCTTGTATATTATTAATTAATAAATACTATAATGAGAGTTTGTTAGCTGGGCACAACTAAATATCACAGACGTCTGTACATAAATATCAATGTTCGACCTGTATCAAGGCATACTCAAGATACTTCAACGGAAAATACATATTTTGGAATGGATTTGTACCAGTTTTCTCCTAAGTAATACAAAAATATAAAAGTTTAAAGGTAATGATATAAAAATTAAAATATTGATAAGGTTAAAAGGTTTTATTTAAGTAGGTTTTTCAGTATTTTTTATCGTTTATAAAACTGGACCAATAAAAATGCCATGTAAAAGATGAACAAGTCGAAACGTCGACATTTCCGTTAAAAGTTTTGTGTTGATTTGTTTATTTGCCCTATCCAACAAACTCCCACGAGAAATTATTTAAATAGATTTTGAATACAGGGTAAGAAATATTATGAGCATTAAATCCGAAAAAACATACCTTCATATATCAGACCAAAAGAAAGAATTAAAACAGACGAGAGAATTTTTTCTCTATAAAATTCTTAAAAAATATTCGGCACCTGATAGGCTTAAAGTTCTATTTTAAGGTACTTTCTAGATCTTAGTAAAGTAATTGGGGTAAAAAATCAGTGTAAAAATATCAGTTAAACAAAGTTAAAAATAAATTAAAAAAGTAAAGAAGCTCACTTTGATCCTGATGATGATTTAGTTAAAAACAATTTCAATAATGAACTTAATTTAATCTCGAAGTACTGAAAAGAACATAAGTTAGTCATTAACCCCAAGAAAACTGACTATTTTCTAATAAAAATTCGCGTAAAAACATTAGATTAAAAGGAAATGCTAGGTTTAACTTTGAATGACTTTTTGAAGAGATCATGTCAGTATTCTTATACAGATCGGTGTTATTTATGATTTGAAATGTCTTAAAATACAATATTTATATAAATGCTTGATGTCTACTTTATTATATCGTTTATTTAAAACTTAAATTTCTGAATATTTTTATGATAAACTTTTACTCAGGAAATCAGGCTCATAGTCGAAAGCTCAAATGTAATACACCGACCATTCCGTCATCATCATTCAATGGCTCTGTTTACCCGGTCTCTTATGACAATGCAATTCATCTTTTCATTAAATCCTGTGTTTAGTGACAGTTTGTAAATGTTCAAAAAAAACTTGAAAATGTAAATTGTTTTTCTGATCAATTTAACATTATTTTATAATTGAGTCTAATCTACAGAGTGTCCTATAACTTAGATGGACAGAGACCAACGTTGAGTTAAAGTTTTAATTTTATTTTCATTATTTATTAATAGTTCATACAAAAAATTAAACATATCAGCACAAAATTTGGTAAAAGAGGGTTATTGGTGTCAAGAAATTCGAATTCATGTGTAAATCCTATACAACTTTTTTGTAGAGTATAAGGATTTTTCATAGATATCTTAAATTCTAATTTCTATCAATATTACTTAGGAAAGGTATACCTTTGTCAAATCGCACAAAACAACCATTTTTGAGAAAATTGAATTTTGAATTTTCACCGCTTCAATTTTTGATTTGGTTCAATTACTGAAAAGTATGGAAATAATGTGTCAAGCAGCATAGTCATGTGTTTTGTAAAGATATAATTAACTTAAATAATTAACTTAATTTAATTGTTAAATATGTCTTGAATACAGTACTGTATTACACAACAATATTATTTATTATAATGTGATTACATAGTAGAATATGGAACAAGAATAAAACGGTAATATCAACAGCAATGGACATTAATTTTTTTTTTGACAACAATTGCTCAAAACGGCCTCTGTTAACTTCAATACACTTAGCTACCCGTTTATTGAAAGACAACAAAATGTTGTTGATTGTTCCCGTAGCTCTTGCCGAGTAGTAATTATGTCTTGCTAAACAACTGGTTTCATGTATCCCCATATTGCAAAGTTGAGAGGGTTAGAATGGGTCCTTAAGGGAAAATTTGGCTCCCACGACCTATTTAGGATATGCTTGATCGAGATATTCCAACATCCTGCAGGAAAATTATGGGTCTCCGCAATTGCAATTGGAGTTCTTCCAAAATATCGATCAGCTTATTTCGATTTAAAAAATCTAAATAGAGTTCGCCGTTTAAATTCAGTGGTAACTCTGTTGGTCACAGAAAGTAATTATCAATAATATGACACTAAACATTTATTTTGAATTCGTGCCGGAAGTGGCCTTCTGTTTTCAAATGAGGGTTTTCATTATTCCAAGCATGTTTATTTCTGAAATAGAAAATTCCTCTTATAGTAAAAGTCGCTTTGTTACTGAACAAAATCTTATTTAGGAAAAATAGGTCGGCAGTTTGCTGGTTGTTGGAGCAACAAGTGAATTTAAGACTCTTCTGTAGATCGAGAGGTAGCGAACTTTTTAAATAAGCCGCATTAAAAATTGCAGATTTATTTATCTCGAAAGGGGTCGCTCTGAGCGACTCGACAAAAGTATACCTTTTAAGACTAATATAACTTTTTAGACTGACAAACTTAAATACACTGACGCAGAAAAAAATTGTGCATGTTTTATTACCTCACTATGTCGCTGACAGCACCCTCTAGAATGTACACAAAAATGATAATTGAATTCAAATTTATCGCCCACAAAAACCCCCTAGCACCAAATTTTGTGCTAATATGTTAGTTTTTAAAGGACTTAAAATAATAAAAATAAAATTGAAAGCATTATTTTAAGGTACGCAAATTTTTACAAAAAACTTGTATAAAGATCATATGGGTAATATTCAAATTTAAAATAAACTTCGTCTTCAAGGTCACAGTTTTTCGGTAAATTTAGATATATCCCAGAGAACTTTTGTCTAAAGCATTTTACTTCATTCAAAAAATATTGTTTTCCATACAAGAAATTATCTAAAGTTTAAAAACCAGTTTTATGGTCGGTGGGATTAGACGAACGTTTTTGTCTAAAACTTGCTTTTGTATCAACTGAAATAATAGATTAAAATTGGACACCATGTATATAGTCATTAGAGACCATCTAGTAACATAATCTTTATTTTTTTAAATAGAACTCTATATTTATAATAAACTCTTGTATTTACACTTGCTCAAATTCTATTTTGGAAATGTTGTTATCTCTTGAACCGTATTTCAAATTAGGATTTCAAACTTATAAAAACTTTTAGGTTTGATACAAGATAAATAAACGCTCACCTATAAATTGGTTTTAACATAAATTTTACTTACCGCCAAGTTTTGAGCCAACAAACCCTCCTTAACGTTCACCCCATTCGAATACAACTCTACAATATTCGTCTTTTCGTCTTGAATAATGAATTCAGCACTCAGATTTTCCTGGTTACCCAGCAATACCTGGAAGGATTCGATTGCCTCTTGACTCCACTCGTCTTCTAACGCTTTTAATTTGAGGCTGCATCTAGTAGCGTAAACCGCCAAGGATAATAAGTTTGTCGGCAGTGTTTTAATTTGGGCGGTTTTGTTATTTATAACGTCCGTATTGCCGTAATCTACGAACCGGACGGTAGTGATGTCTTCGTCTGCGTCTAAGACTTCGGCTCTAAAAAGGAATATTTAAAATTAATTATTAATTATTTAATTTCAAAGGCAATTAAATAATTAATAATTAATTTTGAAATATTATAGTTAAATAATTTTGTTTATAGAAAATTTGGATCTTTAATATTGTGATATTTTGGTTCTTACAGAAACGTTTAATATTAAAGATACCGATGGCTATCATAATCCTGGTTACAACCTATTTTACAATGAAGGAAATTATTATAAAAATAAAGGTGTTGTAGTATATATAAGGGGTAATATTGACATTTTCACTTTTTTAACACATAAACTGCCAATTTCTGGAGCAACCCTTAGCCGATTTGTTTTTTCCATTGATCGTATTATTTCTGGTCTCACTTCGGCGTATAAACCGCCTCCAATTCCAATAAATTCTTTTATTGACGAGTTAGAAAACTTTTTGTAACGAATGTAGGAGAATATGGTGACATTTTTACTGGGGACATTAACCCAAACTTAACAAAAGGGATAAGACATATATCATCACTAAATTCGTTTGAATAACAATTTAATGGTATTCCCAACTAGAGTGACAAATGAAACCGAAATCTGCAATAATTTTTTTCTGCAAAATGTGAGGGTGATCAGCTGAGTTATTTATCCTAAATACACACATAACAGATCACTCTCTGATCATGCTACAAATTGAGTCCCAATTCACTCAACTGAAACTTACAAAAGATCATTTTCTTATCAAATTTCAAAAATTATAAATAGCTGCCAAACTAATACCGAAAACATTTTTAGCTTATATTCTTTAAAAAAATACATTTTTAAGAAATTACTGCAGGAACAATAAAGCATAATTTAGTGGTTGTTTCGTTCGTTTCTTTTTTTTTTTATTTTGTACTTTCTTTTCTCTATTCCGATGATGATAACAAAAACAATTAATGCAATAGACTATATATTATGACATACATACATATAACAGAAGACTGTATCTTTTGCTTTGTGATGTGTTTTGTTTGTGGGGTTGAATTTGTTTCTTTTTCCTTGTGTAGGCATATATGCTGTCACATTTTGTTTTTTTGCTAGTTGATGTACTCTTTATAAATTATAGCGTTTATATTATTCCTATTTTGAAACTTAGTATAGTATAGATAATTAGGTTAGATGGAAGAACAGGCATTTAGATATCTGAATCTTTGTGCGCTGAATCTCGCCTTTAAACTATTAACCTTGTAATTATTGTATTTTTTTTTCCTAAATAAAAAGACCTTTATTATTATTATTATTATTATTATTAATAATTAAGGCTAATTCGCAAAACACAAAAAATACGTATCAAATAATAGATTATGACAAATTCCGTAATTTAGTAAGATTGGGCTGACACCATGGAAACAAGAGATGTAGACCTGGCGACTCACAAATTCACCACAAAGTTTATAGATATTCTGAACTCGTGTAAAATTGAAAGACCTAACAAACATAAGGCAAGAAAGATAAAAGAATGGATATCTATTGAGCTAATAATTGCAATCTGTAAGAGGGACAAACTAAAAACGAAATTGGCTAAAAACTTTAAAGTTTAGAAATTACAGTATTGGCCATAATAGTTGGAACTTTTGAAAAGTTATTATGTTTTGTGTGCCTTTTAATTAGCATTTTATTTTTTTTTATAAAGTTGTTGTACACGAAAAACTAGTGTTAATTAATTTAAAGGTTGAAAAAAATTCAGCACCAGTAGCAGTTCAGAATAAAAAATTTAAAAAAGCTGGACAAAATACTTGGAACTAAATGATTTTTATTCAAAAACGACATAAAACATAACTTATTGAAACCATAATATTATAATTAATATTTGGTATGGTAACCCTTAGCATTAATTACTGCATGCATTCTTCTGGGCGTTGATTCAATCAAATTTTCAATTATTTGTCTGTCAATGTGAGTCCAGGCTTCAACAAGCTTATGAAATAGTTCATCAGCATTTTTGACTGTTCCAGATGCCCGAATTTTGCGATCCAGATGTTCCCATAAATTTTCAATCGGGTTTAAGTCTGGACTCTGGGCCGGCCACTTTAAAACTGTGATCTTTTCTTGGTCCAAACATTCTTTTACCAATTTTGACGAATGTTTTGGATCGTTATCATGCTGGAATACAAAATTTACTGGCATAGACTCAAATGTGTAAGGCTCCATTATATTTCGAAAAATATCCCGATACATAAATGCATCCATTTTCCCCACAATTTTATGTATTGGCCCAGTACCATACCAAGAAAAGCATCCCCATACTATCACATTACCACCTCCATGTTTAACCGTAGGTCGGATAAACTTTTTCTTGAGTCTTTCACCTTTCGGTCGTCTTACATGAAGTATTCCATCACTGGAAAACAGATTGAACTTAGATTCGTCACTGAATAGCACTTTTTTCCAATCTTGTACAGTCCAGTTAAGATGATCCATTGCAAATTGTAGACGTAACTTGACATTTTTCTTCCGCAGCAAAGGTTTTTAGCAGGTCTGTAGCTGTTAAGTCTACCAGAACCCAATCTCCTTCTTACCGTTCTTGCAGAGATAATGGAAGGCTCACCTTCATTTAATTTTTGTAAAATTTTGGAGGATGACAAAAATGGGTCATTCTGGGAAATATTTAAAATTCGCCTATCTACACAGGCAGTCGTGGCTTAAGGTCTTCCAGTACTTTTACATGGTCCACATTTCCAAATATACAATATTTCTTAATTATCCGTGACACGGTGTTCTTAGGAACGTTTGGTCTTTGAGCAATATTACGCTGCCTAACACCCTGATTGTAAAAATCTTAAATTCTTAAGCGAATGTCGGTGGAATAGGCCTTGCCTTTTTCCATGATAACACAAAATAAAATAAATAAAAAGAACCCACTTGCACACTGGTATGTCAAAGACTGCCTGTAAAATACATCTTTTATAAAAAGTTCCAAGCATTTTGTCCAACACAAAAATTTAAAGTATTTCTTATTGTCTGAAACAAGATAAGGTTGAAATTCTGGTATGCTTTTTTGTTTACTTATAAATATGTTTATTGATTGGATGTACAAAAATAAAATAAAATTTAAAACATTGGAAAAATTTTAAATTTTTAAAAGTTCCAACTTTTATGGCCAATACTGTACTTGAATGATTTAATAAAAAAAACCAAATTTTGAATATTATAAGAACCAAAGTCCGCAAAATAGTAAAAATATAAAAAAATCTATCAAATCACAAAGGATGTGGCAAACGCGAAGGCAGACAGGAAGATTAAGGCAAGCATAGTAAATACCAATGGCAAGAAATTAACATCAGAGAAAGATATGACCAACAATTGCAATAATTACTTCATAAATATTGGAAATAAAATGAAAGAAAAGATAAAGCCCTCTAAAAAAGACACTGTTGTTCTACGACTGTTGTTCATTGACATCCTAGAACCATTAAATAATTCAATATTTTTAACACCTGGTAAACACAAATGAAATAATTAAACATATTTCGACACTAAAGTGTAGTGCTGCATCAAGAATAGATCAAATTCCAACCCAAGCCATAAGACAAATAACTAGCAATGCCTTTGAGCCATATTGTAAACCTTAATTTTACAAAATATTTCAAACAGTCGATTGTCACGCCAATACATAAGAAAGGTCCCACTGCAAAAGTTGAGAATTATCGCTCAATCAGCCTAATAAATAATTTTTTTAAACTTTTAGAAAAATGCACTAAAGATTGTTTAAAAACTCTTTTGAATTCACTTGCGAGTTTTATCAAATAATCAATTTGGCTTTTGAGAGGGTATCAGTACAGGGTGTCCAAATTTGGACACTTTTGTTGGTTATCTCGGTCGTTATAGAAGATAGAGCCATGCGGTTTTCGCATTACTGTGCTACTTTTTTATAAAACGAAATATGCAATTGTCAAAAATTTGACAATTTTTTTTTATTTTTTTTTTTAATCTACTTGAATCTACAAAGTGATTTTTAAAATTTTGGATTTTGGAATCCCCCTTGTTAATCTCCGTTATTGTTTAACATTTTAAACAAGTAAAAAAATTATTACGAATTTATAATCTGTTTTGCTGTAATAATTTTGGGTTTTTAGATGAAAAAAATGCGTGCATCTCAAACAGAACGACATATAATTAAAAACTATGAGAAACATGCAGTCTCCATCCATGTCTATGTTTATTCTAAATATAGATCCCTCAATCTTTTTTGTGAAAGAACAGGAACTAATTTAAAAATCCTAACAGGTTTGGGATATAGCAGTGTCAATCATTAGGGGGTCACTAAAGGGAATTGATAGTGAACGAAAAAGGAGACAAGGGCAACACAGAAAGGATCTGAAAATTAATACATCGTACTTATCAGGGTTTGAGTTTATGTCAAAAGTTATCACAAAGTGATATCAGTATGTTCGAGTGACATAGAAAGAGAAATCTGACACATTCATTCACCAGCGCTTGTATTAGTCTTGGGAGAAAATTGTTATTTAAATTGGGTTAAAATCAACGAATAAAATCATGACATAATAGAAAGACCTATGTAGACAATTTACGGCGTTAAAACAGTTAAATCATAATAGTCGCAAAGTCAGGCCACCATCTTAATATTGTATTTATGAGAAAAGATTTATCTCTTTTTCATGTACTATCGTGCCGAAAAAAAACTGGGATAACAAAATCTCCTAAATCTCTTGGTCTATTAGAATAATATATTTTGATGTCAAAGTTAATTTAATTTTGTGACAGCCGCGTCAACAAAATTGTTCTTGATGTTCAAAATGCCTGCATTATCTCCTCAACAAAAAAGCGATAATATACACTCGTCTGATAGATGGAGTTCCTATAAGAAGAATCGCAGAAGAAATGGTAAAAGTCATTACATCACATTACATTAGTAAAAATACCGTTTCCTTAGCTAAGGCAAAACTGCAGAATATAGAGCTATTGTAAGAAATCCAGGTTCTGGTCGACCAAAAATTTCGAACGACATTCAAGATAGAGAGTTAGTTGGCTTTCTAAGAAACAATTCGTTTGAAACAGCAATAAAGGCGAAAGAAGACACGAATTTTCCAGGTTCTGCTAATACAGCTCGTAGTAGGATAAGAAATTCGAAAATTAAAAGTTGCTGTGCAACAAATAAAATATTTTTGACTGAAGCAATCAAATAGGGAAGATTAGAATTGCCCATCAATATGCACACCAAAACAACGTATACGTAATATTTTCGGATGAAAAAACCTTTCAATTGTGCAATAATGGCAAAATCCGCGTTTACAGGCCTTCTAATACCAGATGTGATGAAAGATATACACATAAGACTAATCAAAGTGGACGTTTTAGTATAAACGTTTCCTGGATTAGTTTTAGAGGGCCAGGCGTTTATCAAATAGTGCAGGGAAGGCTTAATGCCTTAGGATATTGCAATATCCTGAACAATGTTATGATGCCGTCGGTTGGTGTAGTCTATTTGCAAGATGTTATCTTCGAACATGATATAGCGTATAGTTCAAAACTATCTAGACGAAAGACGAATTTAAGTTTTACGCTGGCCCTTGAAAAGCCCTGATATCAACCCAATTGAAAACGTTTGGGGTAAAATGGCAAAATATATGTATAAAGATACCTTTAGGCCTAGAAATCAGAATGAATTACGCCTAAAGATAGATGACGCATGGGACCAAATAACCGAAGAATATACCAGAAACTTAATTTTAAGTATGCCACGACGTTTGCAAGCTGTAATTGATAACGATGGTGCGCTTACTAAGTATTAATAATTTTTTATTCCATATTATCAAAAAAGATATTAGTTAGTTTTGGATTATTTATAAAATGTGTTCCAAATAAAAATAAATATCGAAAAATAAAAATGTTTTGTTTCAATATTATTATTTAAATATGTAATTATTAAGACTCCAAAAATTCATAATGCGTAAATATGCATACCATACCCAAGGAATGCGATTTACTATAATAGACTAGGAGACAATTCCCTACCTAAAATTTAATGTCCCAGTTTTTTTTCGGCACGATGGTACATCAGGTTAACATTTTGGAAGTCCAGTAAATTAAAAAAAATAAACCAAAATTGGGTGTTTAAAAATATGAGAGAATAGATCATTTAATAGTTTTCTGATATTGACAAAGATGAACTTAGACGCCAAAATGGTGACTTTTGACAGAACTTTTACTACTGAGCAGGACTTTTATGTAGAATGAGAAAATTAATTTGGTCGTAAAGAAGTTTCATAGATTGCATCTTTAAGGACTGATGGATTGGTGCGCTGATTGGTGAATGAGATCTTTTCTGCCTTTTTGTTTCCTTTTTCACGATCAATTTCTTTTAGGGTCTCCCTTATGATGAACACTATTGTGTCCGCAACATGTTGGCATTTTGAACTAGTTCCTGTTCTTTCACAAAAGGAATACAGAACTATATTCAGAATAAACGAGGCGAGAGAGACTGTATGTTTTTCATTTTGTCTTAACTTACAACTCCACTGCAAGTATGGACTACTTCTTCAGAATATTAAAAAAAAAACTTTAAACGTCTAAATTAATAACATTTTCATATGCCATGCAAATCTAACACATTGATATTCAATCTTTGGAGGTAGTTACATAACTAAATAACTAAGTTTTAAAAGTTTGACTCAATTTGGTTTTTATGAATGACACTCTTATGTGAATGAACTTTGGTATGTTGCATAAATGTTTATTTTTTGGGACATATGCACTTGTTTTCTGTCATCTCCGATTTAAGACGAAAGTGATTTCGTTTTTAAATTTTAAATGGAAACCCCGGTATAATTTTACATATTTCGATAGAAAATTTATAAAAACAATTATACTCCACTTCTAAATGCGTGTTTAAAAAAAATTATGTTTTTAATTTCGAAGGAAACACTCTATCACAACTGGACTTTACATTTTTATTCATATACTTGGAAGGCCTGGTTGGCCATCTATTTAAAATAACCTGTAAACATAATTAGTTAAATAAAGATCCTGTGGCAAGTCAAAACGATTTAATTAAAAAAAAAACTCATAAAAATAGAAGATAAATTAAAAACCCTTTAGATGAAAAAAATAATAAAAATGCTCACCTGTACCACTGCTGATCGACACTAAATTGAGCAGCACACAAGACCCCCACGGTTATATTCTCTAAAACCGATAACTCTTCAGCGATTTCTTGTAAATTCTGTTGCAAGTCGTTCAGTGCAACCGTTGATTCTGCTAATTGAATATAGAACTCCGTCGGACTGTCCACATGACTCACATAAATTGCGGTGCCTTTCGATGGGATTACAGGTTCTTTAAGTCGAAAGAGAAGGTGAAAGACGTTCCCAAATTTCGATCAAATAAAATCTTAACTACCCAAGCAACACTGAGTCGCGCAATACACGTTAAAAATGATGTAGTACTATGCGTCGCGTTGACATATACGTAAAACGCTTTATAAACTTTAAAATGTCTGCAACTTCAACGTATATATACAGGTTTTTATATTCCCTTTATAAACGTATTTTATAATCCCTTTATAAACATATTTATACATATGTATGAAACATGTATTAAATGTTATGTTATTTATAAACTAATATGTATATCAAAAAAAAATTATAAATTTTACTCTTCTATATAAATTGTAACTATATTGGTGACCAGAATTTTAAATATATATATATATATATATATATATATATATATATATATATATATATTATTATTTCATCAATATAAGAGAGAATGATTTATGAATTGATTGAATAAATAATAAATGTCAAAAGTTTTGATGGTTTTTGGAAAATTTGAAACGATATCAAAAATGTAGTGTTGTTATTTTTTACCCAATTTTTCAAGAACTACAAAGAGTTTGAAATTTTTTTAAATCATTTTAATAGTGGCCCCCAATTTCGCAAAATAATTCTATTTTAATCATTGATCTAGAACTCTAGACACACTTTTTAGAGGGTGTATTTATTATTTTGATAAATAAAATTAAAAATTGCTAAAATTTAAAAAATAAAAACTTTTGTTTATAAAAATAAATAGAACATTTATTTTTTTTTTAAAGGAGACATATTTTCTATGTCCAAAGAACCCCACAAGAGTTTTATGGAGAATAAAACAAAATTCTGCAACATTGAGAGAAGCTAATCGATTGACACTGTATCTTTTACAAATTTTGAAATCCCATTAGTAAGTCTATTTACGTTATTACACATATTTACGTTAAGGATCTAGATACTATACAGAATACTACAAACAAACCAAACATTCAAAATAATTTTCCGAGCCTCTTGCACATAATAAACATACATGCATACATAACATGCATATTTTAAATTCATTTAAAAATAAATAAAGATTTGTTATTTAACGCTTACTCTCAATTGCTAGTAAAAACAAGGTAACCAATTCTAAGACCACATTGACGAAGGAAAAATGACTTAGTTCGTAATTAAGTTAGTTCTTAACGAATATTAGGACAGAGTAATAATACCGTATCTAAAAAACACCTTCTAGAAGAAGGCATTTAAATTCCGATGCTAAAGAAATAATAAAAAAGAGATTTTAACTCTAACGAGGTTGCAGCCAAGACGTGTTCTTTGACAAAACCATCTTTGTCTAGAGTTAAGGATATATCGGGTATTCCCATATTTCTAGAAGAAAACAAAGCGACTCCGGCTCCTTAAAATATGTGGATGAGAATGATTTTGATCCATTAAGAAGAAAAGTTTATCAGATATATGAAGAACAATCAATACCTACTGTGGTTATCCTAAGAAAAAGACTAATCAAAGATGAAAAAATGTATATGTAGCATATCTAGCTTAAGAAACATTTTGCTTAAAATGGGTTTTAAGTAAGACGACTAATAAACGCTAAACAATAATAGAGTCTCAACGATTGCGGGAATGGCGTGATAAATATTTAACGGCTATAAGACATTATAGGGATGACAATCGACAAATAATTTACCTTGACGAAACTTGGTTCGACACTCATGATACTGCACAAAAAGCATGAAGTGACTCCTCAAAAAAATGTAACACCAACGCACCCTCAATTAAAGCGAAGAGGAAAACAATAATACATGCAGGCTCAGAAAGTGGCTTCGTTCCAAACTGTCTACTACTTTCAGCTAAAAATATTGCACATCCTTCCCTGGATTACCACCAAGACAGTGGCTCACAAGTTTCAAAATTGGTTTGAATATCGGCTTCTTAAAAATATTCCAAAAAATTGTGTTATTGTGATGAATAATGCTAGTTAATAGTCGTCAAGTTATCTTGTTCTAATAGTACTAAAGCAAAAATTCAAAATTTTATGATAGACAATAACATATATTTTGAAGAGACGTACAAAAAACAAGATTTTAGAAGTACTAACAGCTTTTGAAATAAATAAAGAGTATGTGTGTGATAAACTCGCAATGGAAAATAGGCATACAGTATTGCGTCTACCTCCATATTATTGTTTTTAATCCGCTTGAACTCATATAGCATCAAGTAAAACCAAATATTCGGTGAAATAATGCTTCCCAACATTAAATGCATTTATAGTAGAACTAATAAAGATTGTAGTAAATAATATTACAAGCGATAGTTAGAAAACGCCATAGAACATGTTTTAAAAGTAGAAAATTCTTACCCGTCTATAAATGCCAATGTTCAGCCCTTAATAATAAGTTTAGACAATGATAGTGACAGTGAAACAGAATTAAATTTAGAGTAAGGCAGAATAAGTTATTAAACAGTGTTTGAATTTTTAAGAATTTTGTATTCTATAATATGCTCCTATTTTATTACTAATTTTATTTACGCTTATATACTTTTATAAATAAATATTATTTAACTATCTTGTTTCACTAGTTTTACCTTACCTTGGAGAAGAAAATAAGTAATACTATTAAAATATTAATACATAAATTTGTGCATTTTATAATATTCCTTATTAATATTTTCTAATAAAATTATAATTCTTTTATTTTCTAATAAAATTATAATTATTCTACTTTCTATTTAATTAATAAGTTTCATTTAGAATCATTTTCAAGCCGACCCTGTTCCCTTTATCACCTCTTAAAAACGTTGGACCTTGCACAATGGGACTTAATGGTCTAATTGATTTGTGGTAGTAGGAGTCAACAGTATATCTTTGAGTGAACTATATTGATAAACATCCACATGGCGTGGCGTCTCTTTTATAAATATAACTACCTGTCCTATCCTGTTGCAAACAAGAGTAAGCTGATTGGTTAGACCAGATCATGTGACAATATTTTCCAGTGTCAAATATACAGTGGTGGCCAACTAATTAGAAACAGTGTGAATAAATTAATAAAAATCATAAATCTTTTGTAAATAAGATTGTTTATTCTTAAATTTCTCGCCCATTGTCGTAACTAACATTTACCTTTAATATTACCATAAATTTAGTGGATTTGTCTTCGCATATATACTTTTAAAAAAAGTTAAATTTTTATACAAATATTGAATTGGACAATTAATTAGAAACCAAAAAATTATCAATTTAAAAAAACAAAATAAGAACTCTAAACCCTAAATAAATCAATACTTTGTAGCAAATCCCTTATTTTCAATGACAGCTCTACATCTCCTGGGCATTGACTCCACCAGATGTTGACATCTCGCTAGTGGTATCGATTTCCACGCTTCTGCTTCTTCTGCTTCTTCCGCCAGATCTTTAAGGTTTTTAATATTTTTATGTTCTAAAAGTTTTTTCAGGTCTCTCCGAAGATTCTCAATGGGATTGAGATCCGGACTACATGAGGGCCAATCAAGTACATCAACATGGTTATCGTCAAACCATTTTTTTACAGACTTAGCCGTGTGCTTGGGATCATTGTCTTGTTGCAAAACCCAAGACACCGGCAAAGTTTCATCAGCAAACGGCAACATGTGGTTCTCCATAATATCTTTATATTTTTCTTGGTCAAGAATACCGTCAATTTTCACTAATGGACCAACACCACGCCACGAAAAACGTCCCCATAATTTTATATTTCCACCTCCATGTTTGACTGTGCTGGTTGTATACTTCGAATTATTTTCCGCACCCCTTGGTCTTCTCACAAATATTCTACCATCACTACCAATGCCATTTATTTTTGTCTCATCAGACCATAGTACTTTTTTTTACTCTTTTATAGTCCAGTTAATATGGTCCTTAGCAAATTTTAATCTAGCCTGGCGATTTTTCTTCTTTAGCAGTGGTTTCTTGCGGGATACTCGTCCAAATAGGTTGGCCTCATTAAGTCGTCGTCTTATAGTTCGTGATGAGATCGCGATAGCTGGAGAAAGTTCTTCTTTAATCTGGTTGGAGGTTAAAAATGGAATCATTTTAGCCATTCGAACAATACTCGGGTGCCTGGGAAAAAAGTTGTATGTCAAAAATAGCGAATTTGAGTAATTCGCACTTGAAGTGTTATTTTGGGCTGTGACTACAATTTTAAACATATATTTTTTTTTTGCTTAGAATTAAGTAGAATAAAAGGAGCATTTTTATTGTAAAGTAATTAAACTTTTCTAGTGTTTGGTATAAAATAGTATTTACATTTTTTTTTGACTTACAACATTTAGATTTCTTAAAATTTTGACATAACTCTTTTTACACAATAAAAAAAAACAAAGGATTGGAAATATTATTTTAATTAACTAATGTACCAACAAAAGCATTTAAGGTAAGTAAAACTATTTAAGTCGTCCTCCAATATTTAATAAATTTTAAAAAACAAAACATATGTTTGACTTAAATCCCTTTTCACGCGTGATTGCAAAAAAACTAAAATGCATTTGTAGTATGTCTGACATAGAGCATTTTACATGATAAAAGTGTAACTTATCTCGTTAGACACATTGAAAATAATGGACTTACGCGTGTGTAATGACTTAGTTCGTTATTCCCATACGTAAAGGAGGGTTTTTAAATTCGGCTTCTGACATAAACCAGTTTTGACAAAAAAAAGACATAACACCTTTTTCACATGCACCCGCGAATAGTTTCATCAGTTCAGTGGCTGGTTTTTTTTAGATCTTCTTTTGCGTGGAATATTTTGATACGTTTTATGTTCTTTTATGTGTTTGAGTGCATAGAAAACCATTTTTTTTGAACATTTTAGGTGGTCAGCTATTTTACTGTAATTCCAACCTCTTTCCCTTAGCGTAAAAATTATTTTACGCATTGACGGATCACAATTTTTGTTTCTACCCATTTTAAACTGTGGAAGACACAAAGACAAGGCTTGTAGATACAAAAAACATAAATTGTAACCAGTACAAAGGTTTGAAATGAACTATACGCAAGTTTATTTTCGTCGTTTCTAAGTAGATGGCCAACTGTGTTATCTATAAAGTTTGTTTATATTCTGCATTCCTTACAAATTTCTTAGTGGAATGTCTATAAATAAATTACATATTGCTGTTGTGCTGAACAATTAAAATTTTACAACAAGTTGGTTTTAATTTATTTTAAAGAACTGAAACATTGAATAAAGTATTTTTTTTTAAATCGTTTCTAATTAGTTGGCCACCAGTGTACGTCTAATACAGGCATATTCTAATCCTTTTAGACACCACTTATTAAAACTAAAAAGGTCGAGCCTTAATGGACTACATTAGTATTTTATTTACCATCCTATAATGGCAAAGGAAAGCTTAAAAATATTATGAACTCACTAATGTGATCAAATGAAAGATCTGATTATGTTATAAGAATTTTTAGTGTGGAGTATCAATGGGTATACAATATACTATTGATCGATGCTCATATAATAAGGTTTTAAAGTCAAACCAGTCACAAAATTTATCATTGAAATTAACGTATAGAGCCAAAACGGATTAATATAAACCTTAATTAATATAATATGTTTCAAATAAACGTTATAAACCGTATATTTATGGTAATTATAATAAACGTATATGGTAAAAAAACCTGGGAAAAATCGTATATGTAATATATTATATGTTTCTTAAAAACACTAATATGAAAACCATATATTATTTATACGAATGAAATGTTATACTATTTTTATACGTAAAATGTATTTAATTAACGTATATATTACCAATCCATGTTGCTTGGGTAGATACTTATTTATTTATAAAATATAATTTTTCTATACACCAAAACTTAATTTCAAGATTAAACAAATTACCTGGTATGACTTCTGGTTCAGCGGCAACAGGTTCAACAACTTCGTTAATTACTTCCCCAGTTTCTTTAGGCATTAAACAAGCTGATTCCAATGTAGCTTCCTCAGCTACGCAAGCAACGTCTGCCTCTTGAGTATATTGAGCACAATCTTGCACGGTACCTTCCCAACCACTTTCGCCAAAGTAAATATATACTAAGATATTTTTTTCCAGGTAAGACAGCGCTGATCCGTCCAAAATGTTTATCTGGAAAACCAATGTAATCAAGATCAATTTTATAAAATAAAGCGTTACGTTTCCAACCTGTAAACATAACATATGGGGCACATTAAAGTCGGCCTTTAGAGCTCTGATTTGGCTTAGAGGCACGTCTTCTCCATTGCCGTAATCAACGTAAAATATCGTCGCTTTTTCGTCGTCGAAAGCATCCACCCGTCCGCGGTACCAGTTGCCGTCAGGACTGTGGACCGCGTAGATTAGACCTACCGAGAAACACTTAGCTGTAGGCTATTTTTGCAAACAGTAGACAGTTTTCTAAGATGCATATGTTTCGACGCTTAGCATAGAGGTAAACGTTATCTTAGCCGCTGTTTGACAGCTCGCCAAAAAGTGCTTTCGAAATAGGTAACATGTTTACCGTTAACCTAACGATAGCAAAAAGCTTTATTTCCAAGAAATTCGTTTTCATTGTTTTCATTTTTATTTAATATTAAACAAAGTATAGATATTTTATTTTAATATTTGGTCTACAATATTATATCTAATTATTTTATTGGGTAGCGTTATTTAAAAATTGGAAAGTACCTAAAGTTATAATATGATTGAGGATTTTGCAGCTCTAGAGTCAGACAAAAATTATTGTGCATGATGTTCTAGTTTATTGGATTAACATAGGGATTATTTGCTAGGATGTCCATTAGAAGCATTTGGTCATCTTCGTCACTAAATCTGACCCTACTTCTCTTGAATTTTGTCAAGGCACTGAAATTTAGATTTGGGTTGGTGGTTGTCATTGTTATGGAAAATAAATAAAAACAAGTTTCTTTTTACTGTTTCAGACAAAATGAGACTAAATAAACTTCAATATGCTATGTCTACCGTCCGTAAGATAGCAGAGGGTGCCGGTAGGGATATACGATAAATGATACTTCAAATGTCATACATGTCAATTAGTAGTTATCGGTGATACTTTTTTAATGGTTTCAAAAACTGTCTAATCTGATGACTAAAATGATTCTCTGGAGATTACTAGGTACAAATTTTTATCTCATATTAAAAAAAAAGTGTAGTTAAAAAATGGCGTTTAAGAGTAAGAACACCTCGTCAGTCCTATTTCAGTCAATACAGTGTTCGGACTTAAAATATTTTTTTAAATTGTTGGTAGGTATTTTTAAGCCCTGATGATGCACTAAACTAAATAGAGCGAAAGGCGTAGCAAAATCTCTCTTATTTTTAGTGTATCCACATGTTTTCGCAAAATAATGTAAATAAACCCCTTATTAATTTTTTAGAATTTACAGTTTGTTAGGTAGAAATAGATTTTTGGATAAAATATTTTTTATCAAAGTTTCACCAAATGGCAATTGAAATAAAATTTTGAATGCAATTTCTCAAATAATCTACTTAATCACTTATTTAGGGTTATTTAAAAAATATACGGGAACAAGAAGAAGTTTGTTGAGACACTTCATAAGACCATAGAACCATAAATTTTAACAGATTTCAATTTTAAGGACTTCCAAGAAATTGACAGGCTATGGAATAAAAATAGATTTTTGGCCATTATTAAAAATAATTTTTTTAAAATATAATTTTGAAAATTTTTATCGCGGATTTCCTAAATAATTTGACTAAGTACTTGGGAAAAAATGTTTTTGGACGACAGTTTGAAGAACTTTATTGGATTTATGTTTTTTTTTGGGCTTTTGTAATTAAGTTTCTAATTTTATTCTTGTAATTAAAGTTTTTAATGTTAAATACCGATGTTTCGGGCCTGTTTATAATATATGTTTAATTAATTAAATCAAGGTTATTTCAATCTCAATGATTTATCAAGTTATCAAGGCCAGACTGTAAAAAAAATAGGGACGCTCCAGACACACTGAAATAAGGTGATTCTTCTGTTTTTGACGCACACCCTTAGTGATTACGTAATGAACAAAATAAAATAAAAATAAAACAAGGACAGACACAATTTAGCGTGAAAGGAAAAAATGACTTGACTACCCTAGTAATAAATGAAGTAAAGGATGTTGATATAAGGAACACCCCAATCAGCTTTCATTAAATCAACAAAGACGTGACGCACGTCAGTATTATCTCGCGAGATTTAAGATAATATTATCTCGATGAGATTTAAGTACCGATCCAATGATTGCTGTAGTACTACTGCCTTCCGGTATCGCATACATGTTCCGTATTTTAAGTTTTTGGCTGATGACCTCGGTCAAATAGCTCACTCCTCTCGCCCCGAGGGATCCATAAGGTAATAAGGTAATCCATAAGATAAAAGAGCAAGACTTCATGGAAGGGACATTGGAGTAAGAGAGTAAGGAAATATAAGATTGGTCGAGTTTAAAAATAAACAATTTACCAAGAAACGCGTGTGTTATACCGGGTGAACTTATTATTAAATATATTAAACTTAAAAAAAAACTTATGTTAACTAAAAATAAGTAAAATTAGCAAAAAAAAAAACAAAATGAGAGAGAACGAAACAACCGATATATTTTTCAATTTTTTTAAGTTTATGCCAAAGTGTGATATTTTCAGTTTATGTTAAAAATATCTTTCTTTAAGAAAATACCAAGTTTGTGCCCAATCTTAAAAACAGTGCTCTAAAAAATTTTTTTAAATGCGCCACTGACTCTGTAAAAATATCTATTATAAGCAGTTTTCTTTTTTTTTTATCTATCGAAACAGGGCCTAAGAAATAATAACATGGAGATGTTGAAATGAAAGTGAACATTTTCGTCTTTGCCCTGTATTTCAGGAACAAAAGTAGTTGGAATATTTCTGTTGGTGGCTTTAAAAGTTTAATAAAAAAGCAATATAGGGTCGCGAAAACCGCAAACCTATATCTTAAAAAATGACAGATACCTTGCAATCTAATCCAAAATAGGACACAGTGTACATACTATTTATACTGACTTCTTCTTCTGTCTTCAAGGCATTTGATAGGGTCAATCATGTAATTTTGCGTATTTACTAAAAAATCTAAAATGAGTTCAGTAGATATGAATAATATAAGTATCACAATAAATGAAGAAAAATTGGTGTATGATGGGGCAATATTAAGTACTTGGGTACAATTTTGGACTCTAATTTGAATTTTCATGCACACGCTGATTATATTATGAGAAATTTTTCTAAAAAAGTCGGACTTATTTTAACAGAATAGGTCAAAATCTATCAATGCATACTAAGCTTTCACTATGCAGTGCCCTTGCGCTTCCTCATATACAGTTTTGTTCGACACTACTATATAACTTACCACAGTATAAAATACAGCAACTCGAGAAAATTCAAAATAGGGCTATGAGAGCGATCCTAAAGTATAACAGCTACACACCTATCACTATTAGACTATATTAGACGTTCTAAGTTTGTTATCCGTTCGGCAAAGAATTGTTTTTAATGTTAACTTATTTATATTCAAGTTAAAAAGAGGCATTTTACCTAAATATATTTGTGATAAATTAACAATTTTTCGTGATTTCCACAATTATAAAACCAGAAATTGTGAGGATTTTATTTTGGTAAATAGATGTAGTACCAGCCAAAAGCATAATCATGTTTTATATAGAGGACTAAGTGAATTCAACAAATTACCAAATGATGTAAAACTTTGTACAAATGTTAATCAGTTTAAGAGGCTATTGAGAGCGCATATATTAAGTAAATTTTAGAGCCTATTGTTAACTTATTGTTTTTCTTATTTTTTCAAAGCAAGTAAAAAGATTAGTCCAACGAACATTTATTTAGATTACTTGGTGTATTAGTATATGCACAGCAATCCTAGGAAAAAAATATTTAAAACTGTATAAGAGAAGGTCCAAACCAAAAGAAACAGCTAATTACCAACATTTCTTTTTTTTTTTTTAATAAAATACACATTTAAACAAATTGATGCAACTTATACAGTGGTGGCCAAAAGTATGGAAACTTTAAACTTTTTCAAAAAATGCAGAAAATATCGCAATGCGAAAACTCTCAAAAATATAAATAAACAGCTTATCAGCAAATAAAGAAATTCCAATGGAGGTAAAGCAAAAGAATGTTGTTTATTAGTTTTGATGAAAGAGGAGCTATTTCTCTGTGGCCAAATGTATGGAAACATTTAATAAAATCATAATAATTGTTTACTACAAGCTGTTTAACGGTACGATTTTTTTTGAGTGAAGACAGGCATCATGCCTAAGTGTAAATACTTATCTAGTGATTTAAAAAGTAAAATAGTTGAACTATACCAGAAGGGTTATAAACAAATTCAAATAAGTAAAAATTTAAACATTTTAAAAGGCACTGTTTTAAAAATAATAAAAAAATTTGAAGAGAGAGGAAATGTTTCGGTAGCCCACAAGCAAGGAAGACCAAGAAAGTTGTCCAAAAGGGCTATTAAGGTAATGAAAAGAATATCGATGAACGACCCAAAGAAAACTTCTATAGATATTTCTGGAGAAATGAGTGAAATGGGGATTTCTGTGTCTGCTCGCACGGTGAGAAGAAGGCTAAATGAAGTGGGGCTTTTTGGAAGAGTTTCTGTCAAGAAACCACTAATATCAAATAAAAATAGAAAGGATCGCTTGAAATTTGCACGAGATCATCTTACCTGGTCTCACCAAAATTAGAATACTGTATTGTTTGTGTTTAGTGACGAAAGTAAGTTTCAATTATTTGGGAATGACGGGAGACATTAGTTATATTATGTCCGGCGACCAAAAGGTACAAGATACAACCATGAATACCAAATGCCTACGGTAAAACATGATGGTGGAAGCGTAATGGTGTGGGGTTGTTTCTCCCGATCAGGTGTTGGCCCCCTGGTTAAAATTGATGGAATAATGGACCGTTTTCTATACAAAGACATATTGAAGAACAACATGTTGCCTTATGCTGAGAAGGAAATGCCATTAAGAGATGGTTGTTTCAGCAAGACAACGATCCTAAACACAAGTCCCAATTTGTGAAAAACTGGTTAAATAAACAGAGCATTGCTTTAATGGATTGGCCTTCACAGTCCCCAGATCTGAATCCCATACAGAATTTATGGGATCATTTGGACAGGAAGATTCGAAACCATTCGATTTCAAACAAGGCTCAACTGTGGGAAATATTGCAAACTGAGTGGGCAGACATTTCCAGTAAAGGCTGTGCAAGACTTGTCGATTCTATGCCATGAAGATGTAGAGAAGTAATAAATTCGGAGAAATATGCCACAAAATATTAGCAGATTTTGATTTAGATGTAATTTATATAAATAACTTTCTTCAGTTTCCAAACTTTTGGCCCAGAAAATATTAATTTAATTTAATTTTCTTTTTATAATACGTTTAATTTCCAATTAATATGTTAAGTTAGGTAATATATTATATATACTTTATCACAATATGAGTAACTTTATTATAGTTCCTGGTTCCTTAAAAAAAAATACAAATTAAAAAAGTTTCCATACTTTTGGCTACCACTGTACATATTTCATTTTAATCCTTAAATATTATGTTAGCCAGTTGTATCCCACTATTTTTATTTATAAAATTTAAAAATGAAAAAATGCTTTTAACACATTTTTCTCCCTTTAAAAGGAAAATAAAGTAACCACAACAATAGTAAGTAAATAGGAAAAAACTCCGAAGAATCATCTTAGAAACTGAACCTATATCCTCTAATAGAGCCTGAAAGTTCGGCAAAAAAATATTTTATTTAATAATATTTCAGCAAAAGGCACCATAACTCAAACTATTTTGTAACAATTTCAAAATTCATAAAGGTAAAATTATGTCGAAAGGCTTTAAACATTAATTAAAACTCTTTATAACAGAAACATTCAATACATTACCTTCTTCCGGGATAATTGTATCCTCTTCACTCTGATTCTCGTAAGACTCAAACATTTTATCCAATAATGCGGCAATTTGATCCGCATATGCGCTCGGCTGAATAAATACTGATGTTTCATTGGCGTGCGAAACAAACCCGTAAATCTGCGAACTAAAATACACCATCGCAATGTATTATTTACCACTTACATTAAAAAGAGAAAAAGATTTTACCTAATAATAACCATTGGACAAAGTGGCTCGACATTTTCAAATGCTCCCTCATCGGGTTGTAAAATAACAATCTTATTTCCCTCGTTGTCGTAGAAGGTCACATCTAGCAACTCGTTTTCCAGCACATTATCGACGAAAATTATCACTTGATGCTCGATGAACGCCTAAAATTGCATAGGAAATTTGTCAAAATAGTTCCCTAAGAGAGCTCCAACTTGCCTTTAAATTCTCCACAAAAGTCTCAGAAGCCATCTCCAAATTATGAGCTTTACATGTCAAAGCCAAACCGCTTTCTAAGGACACAATAATATCACTTAAACTATTGACACTTTTTAAGACCACCCTCAACTGCTGAGATAATAAAAGAGGAATTTCGATATCGCTTTTTCCGGACTGTTGTTGAGCAACCTCCGCTGCCAGGTTCGCTTGTACTAGCTGCTGTGCTACTTGTTCTTGATTGTCCCATAGTTCCATAAACACCCTGTAGATAAAATGATGATTTTTTATTTAAATACAAAAGCATAGAGCTAAACTAAATTTAAGATTAAATTTAACATCTATTAAGCCTAACCAACCGACAAAAGGTAAAGAAGCAAATATAGAACCTATACTTACAGGACACCACTTTTAAGCAGCAATAAATAAAAGATTAATATAACAAAATTAATTTTTAAATTAGAGAAGCTTTTTGGGAAATATATATATCATATTTTTTAGTAATATGTCATATGTAAATTATTTTATTAAATTTCATGGTATTTTTAATTTTGTGAGCACGAAATCATGGGTCATCATCTTCTCAGCTTTATCGTAGTGATTTTGTAGTAAATCATAGTAATGATCGTAGGATTTACAGATTAGGTGATCAATTTTGGTAAAATTGGTTTGAAAAAATCATTAACAAGACATTTACGATGACTACATATCACAATATCAAAAAATTGCCAATAATTCCTACTCAGATATTAATTGATTGGAACTGATGTTGATGATGAGAAACAATAGCGGCATGGGAATTTTCATCAGCCCATACATGGGAGTTATGTAAATTCACAATACCATTTTTGGTAAACCCTGTATCATGCGTAAGAAGAATAATGCTAATGAAGTTTGAATTAGTTCGCTGCTGATCTAATAGCTAGTTTGCGAACTGTATTCTAGGAGAAAACTCTTCAGGAGTTAGTTCATGCACTTTTTGTAGATAATATGAGTATAACAGCTGTTCTTGAAGTAATTTAAAAAAATATATTTTGAATATATTTTAAAATATTTTGCTCCAATTGTACCGTACGTACTGTTCTTCTCTGACCAGCATTAGTACTTTTTTTCCCCAAAATTACGATAAAAAAAAGTCAATATATCAAGTATCACCTTAATAAGTGGATTCGCCTACCAGTTTCCCTTAGACATTGGTCCATTTGTTGATAGGTCTTTTAATTTGAAATAAAGCGATTAGGCAATCTTTCTTCATACAGCCTTTTTGCTTTTAATGCATTGCAAGACGCAAGACCGTACATAAGATGTATATCTGCATACTCAATAATCGTGAGTTCCATATTTCGACTTAGTTCAAATTAAATTCACCAAGAAATCCAAAAATCAATAAATTATTATCGAAATAAAGGATCAATGTATTAACAATGTGAAAGATGGCAAGTTTTGAAAAAGAGGTATTTGTTTATTGTGTACCATACAAACGTATGCCAGAATGGTGCGTTTAGAAAAACAAAAATTGCCGATAAAAAGATGCAAAAACATTTTCGTTCTGGGAATTGGTTTATTTGCCTTAACCCATTTAGTTCGTAAAAAAACTTTAATTTATGCAGCTCCAAAAATCTTCAATAGGATTCCGCTTAACATGAGAACGTGATCCTATATCAAAATTAAGTCACTGCTTCTTCTGACCGCTTCTGAAAAAAATGCTCGAACCCATCGATTTATAATCGAATGTTGAGTTTAGGGTTTTTCTACGTGGAAATTAAATATACAGGGTGACTCAAAAAAAGATATGACGTCATCAATATGTTTTCGAAATGGTAATCACCATCTCTCAAAAAGAATAAACACCACTTAAAAATGTAAAACATACTTCAAATAGTTGCTCCAAAATACATTTACTCTTTGACACTGACAACAACTAAAAAATCAAAATACCAACATTTAATTTATATAGATATTTCTTTAATTTTACATTTTATCATCATTTTTCGTTCAAAATTGCTTATGTAACCACTATTTATTTGTACCATATCCTTTGTAAAAAAATGCGTTCTTTCTGATCCTGCATTAAAAAATGGCGGTTTCCATTTGAAAAACATATTAATGAGGTCATCTCTTTTTTCTGAGTCATCCTGTACATTTAATTTCCACGTAGAAAAACCTAGGTGGCTATTGCGTCGTCGTTGCGCTTATCAGTCCGGTTAAAGTTCGGTTGCAATTCCTCGAATACCTATGTACGTGTTAGCCGATCATGTTTACAATTTATTTCAACCTTTGGTACGAAGACGGATACAGTAATAAAATAAAAATGGTTTTCAGTGTTGATCAAAAGATTAATATCATTAAATGGTATTGTCATGCGGATAGGGCAGAAGAAGTTGTCGGCCGTTTTATATTTGCATATCCTGATCAGCAAGTCCCTACTGCTAAAACAATTTATAATATCTGGCATAAGTTTGAGCAGTCGGGATGTGTAAATCGGTGTGCAAAATGTTCTAGTGGCGATCAGGAACCTCGTCGAACACCTGACGCTAGGATTGAAAAGGAGGTCAAGGTGTGTGCTTTTGTGGAAGTAAGTGAACCTTGTTCTAGCTCCCAAATTTCTGAAGAACTTGATATTCCAAGTCGTACAGTGCGTAATATTTTGAAAAGAAATAAGTACAAAGCCTATAAAATTAAAAACACTCAAGAAATTTTTCCAGAAGATCAAACAAAACGCTTGGAGTTTTGTGAAACCTTGAAGAGAAAAAATTGATCAAAATGACTTCACAAGTAATATTTTATTTACAGACGAGTCATCTTTTTCTCTTCTAGGTCTTCTAGGTCTCGGGAAAATCTACATTTGAATGTACCATTACGAACTCAATACCCGCAAAAGGTAAATGTTTGGGCTGGTATTTTAGCCAATCACATTGTAGGGTCTTTTTTTATTGATGGTACCTTAAACTCTGAGAGATATTTACTTTTATTGCAACAAAATATTATACCCGCTGTACGAAACTTGGATGTCAATTTTGAGGAAATTTGGTTTCAACAAGACGGATGTCCCGCTCACAACGCTAGACAAGTGCAGGACTATTTAACAAACACTTTTCCTGAACGGCTTATTTCCACAAGAGGTACCATACCATGGCCTCCGCGATCTCCAGATCTGACGCCTTGCGACTACTTCTTATGGGGCTATTTGACGGAAATTCTTTACCAACACCGACATGAAAGAGCCGTTAATTTGGACGAATTGCGACTTAGAATTAGTAATACTTCTAGGTCCATTACACCTGAAATGTTAGCCAATATACGTAGAGAATTTTACGGCAGCTTGGGATACTGTGAAGCCCAACAAGGAGGTGTATTTGAGCACCTTATTAAATAATCCATTTAATTAGAATTATTATTTTGTTTAAGAGTTATTTTTCATTTTATTTTAGAATATTGTATTTAGTTTTCACCAAAGGTTTTTAAGATTTGAGCATATTAAAGTTGTTTTTTTGACTTGCGATTATGAGCACGTAACACAACATAAATTTTTATCTTTCGTGTGCGCGTAAAATTCCAATACTTGATTCGAGGCTAACCTACCCACCTCCAAGCGCTTGCTAAACATCACTGCGAGCAAGCCCAAATTAAATTCACATTGCGAGCGGTACGGAGAATCGGCGTCGCTATCGGTGGGAGGTTACCGATGCAGTCGTTCTCTGTCTACTCTCTATCTATTAGGTCTAATATATTAAAACTCAATCCGTGAGATTCAACTCGCCAAACGTGTATAATTCACAATAGATATTGAAGATATTTGGAAAAGAAACATAATGTAACTTTCTGCCTATTTTTTTATAGATAAATATATATTTTATATTTATCTATAAAATAAATAAATATATTTAAAGATAAATATATTTAAAAATCATATACAATAATTTTTAAACATTTGTCTGGGGTATTGAAACGCTGGTTAAATTTAAAAAAAAAACACTTTTGGTTTGTTTCAAAATAAGATAAAAGGAATATAGGCAGAGAGCGATGTGTTAATACACAGACACATAAAAGTGAAAAATACGTTTTATAAGGAGTAAGAGAACTAAAATTTTGTCAAAAATGTATAAACTCCCTGGCAAGATTTATCTATGATTAATGTGCCATGGCCTTATGTTTAATAGATATCGCGGTATACAGGAGAATTAGATTAGACCTATAAATAGAGGTAAATTACTACGAATTCTACAATCAGTGTATGTGAACAACAAGGAACCAAGACCATACTCTTATGGAAAAATTAATGAATTGAAAAAATGAGCAAGAATAGTGTATTCAATCATGGACACAAGTATTGTTAATATTTTAAGTTGATTTATAGAATTTAAGGCAGGTTTTAAAAAAAATTAATTACTGTTATAATAAAAACGTAAATATTTAAAGTCTGTTATGCGATCAAAGTTGTGATAATTTATATTTATATCCATTAGACATATTTATAGCAAATTTTAAACGTAAAAGCGCTTTGCTAAAAGTTATAAAAACATTTGCTCATTTGCTCAGTTACGCATTGTTTAATTTGCCATAAAATTCATTCAAGTAACAGCTACTTCCTCAAATATTTACATTCTATAGAAACTGTGTAATAGTATTAAATCCATTTACCTTAATTACATTTTTGCAAGTATCGGTATTCTTTTGCTGATATTTATTAAAATATTAATAATCTATTTGAAGAACTGAATATTGAGTACTTATTAATAACTGTGAGATGCAGACTATTTTAATCAATACTTGGGACTGTCCTACAAGGAGGCTCTATACTGAATAAAGTGCTTTAAAGTTTGTTCTGACGAGATAACGAGTTTTTGTTGAAGACTTTGCAACCTCTTCACAAGGAAGTATTTTGCAAATTCGTGAAAATATCACAATGTTCTGCAAATTTCTTCATTTTCCTTAACCCATTTAGTTCGTAAAAAATCGTAAATTTATGCAGCTCCAAACATTTTCCATAGGATCGGTATTAACATGAAAACCAGATCTTACATCAAAATTCAATATAAAATTAAGTCATTGATTCTTTTGGCAAGCCTTGAGAAGTTGCAAAAAATACTAATACAGTATACTCGCGGTAACGTGAACTTACGATTTTATGAACAACTCATTAATGTGAACACCAATATTTTTCTATGTTAATTCTATAGTGTGAACAAACCCATATTTCGATAATGTGAATTTTAAGAAATCTTTAGTAATCCTGTGTAGACTTGTTAGTGGATATTGGGTTAACGCATTTGAAACGTTGTTTGGTCATTTAGTTGATGTTTATTACATAAGAGAAAGTGTCGCATCTTGCGCAGTGGCCTTTTAAAATGGTTAAAATTAATAAGAAGTGTTTAACTCTTTATGAGAAATCAAAAATTTTGGAAGAGCACAAAAATGGTATGAGTGTTACTGCACTAGCAAAGAAATATCAATTAGCAAAATCAACTATTTGTGCAATTAAAAATAAAGAAGAAAATTCTAAAAGTTGTTGGAGAGAGTTTAAGACCTAATAAAATAAAAAAATGCACTTTAAAAAGTGCACAAAACTCCAAAATGGAAACTTTGCTGTATAAATGGTTTACCAAACAGCGTGAACGAAATTTGCCACTTATGGGTGATATGCTTAAAGAAAAGGCGCTAGATTTACATAGAAAATTAAAACTCAACGATAAATTTATTGCAAGCGATGGATGGCTTCAAAAATTTAAATGGCGATATGGTATAAGGCTGCTTAAAATTGCAGGTGAAAAGTTGTCCTCGCAGCCTCACCTTGTAAATCCCTTTATTGAAGGCTTAAGAAAAAAGATGAAGCAGCTTAATCTTAGTGTTTTTAAGATCAAATTTATAATGCAGATGAGACGGGTTTATATTGGAAGTTATTGTCAGATAAAACCTATGTTGCAATTTTTGAAAAAACGGCGCCTGGTCTAAAAATAGCTAAACAAAGAATAACTCTTTTGGGTGCACAAATGCTACAGGATCACACAAACTAACGCCTTTAGTACTAGGAAAAGCAAAATCACCCAGATGTTTTAAAGGATTTGATAATACAGTCATGTATAAAAGCACTAAAAATGCCTGGATGACGCAGGAAATTTTCAAAAATTGGTTATTTAAGCATTTTGTTCCAGAGGTAAATGAAAGTTTTGTTTGCTTTTTAATTTTTTTAAGACTAAATTGGGTTTTTAGGTTAAATCATTTTTACAAAGCAAAAACCTTCCTTTAAAAGCCGTTCTCCTGTTAGACAATGCCCCTTCCATCCACCGGCAGAAGAATTAAAAACTTCTGATGGATACTGAACTGGTTCTGATGCTATTATGCAATTGCATATGGCCTGGTAAAAAACAGAGCCTTCAGTAATTTAAAAATGTTGGAATATTTTGGAAAAAATTTGGAGGAGGATGACCTACCTTTAGCTCGACTAAAAGAGATATGGAAAAATGATGTTAGAGCAGCTGCAGTTAATGAAACCATTACATTGCTTCAAACAATTGAACAGGTATTATTTAGTACTAGTTACTCCTTTTAATTTTCGATTTTTGGAAATTAAAAGAAGAAAGTCTGTAATAGTTTTAGAATTTCATTGAGATATGATTGTTTTTAGATTGATTATAATCCCAAAGACATTGAGGAATGGAATACAGATGCAGTGGAGGAAAATCTCGATAGCAATGACTCAGAAGATAGTGACTGCGAGATATTAACTTCTGAAGAAAAAAAAGTTACGCATTTGGAGGCTCTTGCAGCCTTGAAAATTGTCACACAATGGGCCAATCAAAACTATGTCGACATAAAGGACATTATTACACTAAAAGGTTTAGAAGAATAGGCTGTAGCCTTAAACCTGTCGCAAAAAAAAGTGCAAACAAAAATTACATCTGTTTTTAAATAAAACTTTTGTATAATGCTTAAAACTGTAATAAATAAATTTATAAATAAATACAAACATAAATAAAGTACAATGTAGTTCCCTTTTATTTTAATTTTAGCTATTTTTAATATAATCTCCATAATGTGAACATTTCAGTAATGCGAACTAAGTCAAAATTTTTTGAGTTCACATTAACGCGAGGCTACTGTATTAGGAATTTTCTTTATTGGTGTGTATATATACTCTACTTTTTTCTATGTTTCTTGATATATCTATGTATTTTGAATAGAAACAAACAAACTTACAAGTTAATTGTATTTCCAATTACATTGCTTATAGCTGTTTTGTGATAATAGTTTTTTAATTTATTCAACCGAAAATTTGTGGGACGCATCCTTCAAACTACTTGTAACATTGTTAACATTTAGATCTTAGTTTTACATATTGGATTTTTAGTAAAAAGAAACTTACTTGTTATCGTCTTTGCTTAAAAACCGGGCCATAAACGACTCCTTGCCGAAATAAGAAGTGAAATTTGAAGGTTCGGGCCAAGTATCTCCTTCGACAGGCCGTATTCCGGTCAGGCTGCAGCAAATCGCTTGCGCCGGCATTTGCATGAATTTTTTCTCTATAAAAAAGCAAAAACGATAAAATTAATAGAACCAAAAATTAAAATTAGGTTGTTGTAAGATGAATTTAGGGTGCAATACTAGATCAATTCTAGTTACTATTTAATTAATTTGATTGGGCCAATTTGGGGTCAAAAATTCCAATTTTATCGAGGCCTAACACTTTTCATGAACGCAAAACTGTATTTTCTTCTGATAGTTAACAATAATGCATAATAACAATGCATAAGTTGAACCTAAAATATGAATAAATTTTATATAATCAAGAGTAGGGAAAGAGTGCATTTTGTATTACTATTAACACACTTATTGTCAAATATTTAAAAGGCTATTTTTAAATCATGATATTTAATCTATGATAAAGTATGTAATGCTATATTTTAATTTTTAAAGAATCTTAATATGTTTTGTATCTGGCGCCTTAGTATTATATAGAAACATGTTATTTATATCTTTGTAATTTATTTTGATGGTATTTCAGATTATTCTATAATATACAGAGTGTAAGATCGCAAATTTTAAGGGATCAGAACAGATAACGCATTTATTATATTTTTTACAAATGCAGATAGAATAAAAATGTAATTGAAGTGTGTTTACTTACCCATAGGCCAAATTTTTTGAACTGTAGACACATTCCCGAAGTCTACATAGAAAACTTTATACTTTCCACCTCCCAGGGTCTCCAAGACTTGGGCTCTATACAAAACATTATCTTCGGGGAACAGTCCAACAACCGGAGCTCCCACTACACCATTCTCTGGCTTCCTATTCCTATAAAACTGCTGGATATCTTCCATAAGCGTTTTAAATTCGGCCTAAAAATTTTGAAAAAATAAGCAATATATTTTCGGAAAGACATTGCCGGCTCTTACTTGTGAATTGTGTAACTGACAATAGAAATGTCCGGGATTATGGAACCAACTGATCACGACCAGTGCCTCCGTATTAACCACGTCTAACTGTTCAAAAGTGGCGGTATTGGGTACGGTATCTATCGGCGTGCTGACGTCACTCACACTCCACGAATCGGTCGGTGTTGTACCAAACGAGTTGCCTGTCCTATTATAAATCAATATATTAAAAAAACATAATAGACTTATCCAAGTATTGAAGAATTATTAATAATTATTAATTTCTTTTTTAACAACAGTTTATCTCAGACCTTAAAACAGTTACAAAATAACTGGCACCAAGGCCTCAACAGTAATTACAACATTATAATTTTGCACTTATATGGAGAACAATATTTAGTCTTCTTTACATTAAATTTATTTGATTTTTCATATTTATTTTCCTAGATGTATAATATTATTTGCGTCAAAAAAATTATTAAAGATATATATTATTATATTCAATAATCTTGTTTTAAATGTAATTATTTTTCATTTAATATATTTATTTTTTAATATACTAATTTAATGTACTGTACCTTATTAATATACTATACCTAATTTAATATATCTATACTACCCAGTGAGCATTTTATTCCTTAAATAGAATTGTGGCACCTGTGACGTTGCTGTTAAGTCACAATTCGCTTAATTTGTGTGAAAATACACGCACCTTAGTATATAACTTGACTTCAGCAAGGAATTGTGTACTATAAACCTATTGTAGGAATTGCGTAACATATTGTGACACTGTTACTTGATTATTTTTTTTGTGTGACCCCAAGCAGGAAATTTGTTTAAACAATGCCCTACCTGTGCAAGCTGAAGGCAAATCAGGAATAGTGGGAAATAATGCGTGACTAATTGTAGGAATAGTGCAAAAAAGTGTGTACATTTAAACTGCTAGTAAATGTGTGACGCATTTAGGGAATTATGTAAATCAAAAATTTATTAAATATTTAAACCAGTTTTGTGTAAAACAGTAAGAATTTTAACGTTACATTGAACCAAAAAGTGTATAAAATTGCAGTGTAAATCAAAATGGCCGAAAATGTAAATAAGTAACTTTTTATAATATCATCTAATTAAAGTGAAGTTTTAAGATGAATTCATAAACATAAGCCCTCTTTTTTCTATTGTTGACACCAATGTAAAAGACATTTTAACCAAGTATTTTATAAACTAGCCTATCAATTTATTGCACTAAATCACCTAGACCTATATTATTTAGTATTTATTTCCGACACATAGCATACACATGTCAGTTGACGTTTCGAAACATTGTGTATTTTGACACCCAAAAATGACACAATAACGGAAGCGTTATTAAAATTCAACTCCAAAATGCTCACTGGGTATAGATATTTGTTTTAGTTTTTGGTACTTTTTGCGGCTTATAAAATCATTTTTTTCATCTTAAATTAGCAGAGTTCTAGAAATTAAATTATACACTTTTAACAATTCTATTAATAGTATTTTTAATGCTCTTATATTTCATTTTCTATATAAGTTTTACTTGTTCAAGCATTTTAATTGTACTTAAAAAAATCACACATTTTCTTTAAAGTTTTTTTAGTTCCTGTTCTATCATTTATTGAGAAGATGGGTCTTTATCGCACAATTTTGGATAATTAATCTTTGCCGTTTTGCGGATACAAACTTGTGTTATTCTAACACGAAATTAGATATCGTATATGTCGAGTTTAATTTCTATCTATATGTTCTGTTCCTTTCTGAGTATAGATCATGTACACGGTCTTTTCAATAATTATATTTAATTTGTTATAGCACAACCACTCAAAGTATTTTAACAGGTCATGATTAATAGCGCTCTTTCTAGTCCATCCTCATTTTCAGCAGAATATACCAAAACAGCGTCGTCAGCAAACGGTAGGTATTTTGATTTTTTCAGCAGACATTTAAGATTTTTTGTTTATAAGAGATACTCAAGAGGACCCAGTACAGACACCTGAGCACCACCAACATCCAGATCTCATTATTCAATACTTTTTCCCTATAACAGTAAAATGCTTTTTGCCTTTTGTATATCAAAGTAATAGTTTACGGCAAGTTCCATTAATATCCATTTTTTACAGGTTTTCTAGGGAGTAGTTTAAGGTCCACGGTATCGAAGGCTTTTTTCAAATCAATATTTACCACTACAAAAAACTTATTTTTCATTATTTATTTAGTTTAATCTAAGCACAATAACTCTTAAATACAATATTTGAGGTAAAATAGATTTTTTATATAACCAGGAGCTAAAGTTTAATCTCTCGACCTCTAAACTCGTTTCTTATTTTCAATATTCTTCCCCTAACATTATTTTTCTAAATATGAAATAAAAGGAATCAATTTATTAAATAAAATTCTCAACTTGAACATAATGTTTGGGTATGAAGTATGCCGTTTTTAAAGTAAAGAAAATGAATTTAAAAATTAAATATATAAAAATAATGAAACCGAAGAAATCCTCCATTTCCCAAAGATACGGATTATAAGATTCTTAGTTACTTATTTTGTTGGCTATTATATCATTATTTAATTAAATATCAATTTAGAAAATACTCATACGCTCAATTATTGAAAGGAAGAAGAAAATAGACTTATTCACGTATTTACAAGAAATATGAACTTAAATCTTTAACAATACCTTTTCGTTATATTTAATTCAATCTAAGTCCAATAATTCTTAAATACAATTCTTAATTAAAATTTAAAGCCCCAACAAACATATTTTAAATAGACATAAACACAAAAGGATATATCAAAAAGTGTATAAGGAATTTTAAAGTTTTAACATATGTTCAGTAATCATAAATTACCTAAAATAAAGCGCTCTGCTAAGCTTTTGAGTATAAATTGCTTTAGATACATCGGGTTTGATTCATTTGTATTATTATTTATGTTTAATAGGTCTTGATTTATATTTTCATTAAAAAGTAAATTCATTTATCTTTAAAAATTGAATTTTCCAACTACATTTTTTTTTTCTTCGCTACATGTTTTGCCTATAAAGGCATCATCAGACCTACAATATTTCATACTTTAAAAAACTGAAAACCTTACTCACCAGCCAAAAACTTCCTATCATAACAAAAACAAAGACTGTACAAGTAAAATGTCAACACCTATACAATTATTAAACCCAAAGAGAAATTTAAATTAAATGTAACATATGTTAAATATATTAAATGTAAAAATATCATTAAAAGCTTTTAATTCTTCATGTCAGTGAATAGGTGTCAGTGAAGTGAGTGGTTCTTTTTTTCAATAAATTAGCATATGAAATTCTAAATTTAATATTTATCTATATAGGCAGGTAATATTCAATAAAATAGATAACTATAATTATAGTTATGAATTCGTCCCAATTATTTGTTTAAAATGTCGCATGAAAATGTTTTAGTACCTTTTTGCTGCACCGAACTCGTTACGCGAGCTGGTTCTGGGCCCTTTTCGAAAACTGCGCTCCGATCCGCTCGAATTTACGTCGTTATCGTCTCTAACAGAGAAAAAAAAATCAATTAATATCATTTATATTCCACTTTTTTTTCACAATAACAGCAATGCAAAGCAGTAATGATACGATACAAAATACTGATAGGTAACAAGAGTGACGATTTTTTCAATTTAATTTCTTTTCTATATACAGTGTGCCCGCGCCAGGATGTACACACCCTCGTAAAATCTTGTCTTATCTTATTTTTTGACCAATTTTAAGTTCATTTCTTAAAAAGTACTATAAGTTTATAGGCATTTTTTAACTTATTATGAATTACTTCAAATACATCCAATTTAAGTTTAATTAGAGCCTTGAAAAAAGAAACAACTTCTGTCTCAAACCTTGCAATTATATGTCTATGTTTCTCTTATGGAAGCCCAATAATTGAAAGAAATATCTGGTTTGCAGTAAGTGACTTTTGCAGTAAACGAGTTTTTAATGCAACACACATTTAGAAAATTGGTTTTCTTTCTCAGAAGAATAGAAAGAATATATGAACAGCGGCGGTACTCTCTAACTCGATAAACATAGAAATAGACAAGAAAAAATATAGAAAGAAAATATCTTTCTATGCGCGATTAGCACTCGCTAACCTTTTCTCTATGTCACTCGGCATCGTTCGGCTTTAGACATTCTTATACTACCCAATCTACAAACATTAGCCTATTTTTATAGCTAATGGGATTTTTCACAGCCCACAATGTCAATTACTGAAATGTCATTCGACATTATCGATCTTTTAAGTAATATCACTGGGAATTTCCCAATTTCGATAAATTATATGACCTTATAAACTTAATGATCGTTTTAAACCTGAAAAAAGTAGTTAACAAATTATAGTTCACTCAAAGATATACCGTTGATCTTTTGACCGTAATAAAACCCTAATTAACCGTTGTAACCAAGTGAGTAAGTTATTTTTTTGTGGACTTTTATGGTTTAACATTTTCTAATAAATTACTATTCTTTATTTAATTAGTAAGTTTCATTTAGAATCACTTTCAAGCCGACCCTATTCCCTTTATCACTTTTTAAAAAAGTTGGTTCTTGCACAATGGGGCTTAATGGCCTAATATGAGAATATGAGAATTCGTTGATTTTCAAATCTTCTACAAAAACATCCCCACAACAAAGCTAAATACAACTTTTTTTCAATGTACTAAAAAGAGACAAAAGTAATAGCAAGACCATACAACCTCTTTCTATATTTCTATTCCGAACTCTACCCGATCGAAGCCAGTTGAGATTGAGAGTAGAGTTTAGACTTTTTTTCTGTAATAGAAAGAAATGTTCTTTCTATCGAGTTAGCGAG
The DNA here is from genome assembly GCF_022605725.1 of Anthonomus grandis grandis. Classification (NCBI taxonomy): domain Eukaryota; kingdom Metazoa; phylum Arthropoda; class Insecta; order Coleoptera; family Curculionidae; genus Anthonomus; species Anthonomus grandis. The sequence continues at coordinate 13,798,839 of NC_065558.1, forward strand.
TTCGCTCGCAGAACTTTATATGTTAATTGATAATACAATGTTTATAAAAATTTAATCTCTTTCCTAAATTATAGAAATTATATTTAAGAACTTGAAGGGAAATGTACAAAAGTAAATTTGTTCGTTTTGAAAGAAAGTTTCTCATTAGTTCGCCATAAAAATAAAATTGCTTGTAAATTAAAAAATGCCGCATACCAACATTTTTAATTGTACTTCGATTTGCGTTGGAATGTCAACAGTTGATTTTTTAGCCGTTAATATAATAACTAAAAAAGGAGTCTGAATTAAAAAAGATATTCTTTGATAGAGGATTTAAAGTTTTCCTACGTTCTGCCAATTTTTGTTAGATAAGAAAACACGTTAAAAACTAAAATACAAACGAAAACTATCAAATCTGAAAGTATTAGTCTCTTATATTCTCAATGAAGTGAACAATTATGGCTTTTGGAAACTTATGTGTATTTAATATGTCATTGTAATTGTAAAGCATTGGAACAATCCAAGCGAAGATTTTGGAATAATAAAATAGAAGTTTAAATTCGATTGGCAGCAACATTTTGCCTTTCATTTTTTACGTTCAGACGCCCACTAATTGAATTATACGATATGGAATTATTAAATGACTAGTATGCAATAACTTTTTTTGTAAATGCTTTGACAACTACGTTCCTATGCTTGCTATATGGAATATGCAAAAAAAAAAAATTAGCAAAAGATCTATTTGGAGATTAAAGGTTTGCCCTAAATAATAGTCTTTAGTAGATTTTCTACTCATATTCTTATCAGTGCTCACAAATATTTGGAATAATAATTTGGCTGTAATTAAAGTAATGTATACACTATAATTATACGTTTTTAGCGCAAATAATGAAAAGAAACTATAAAAAACCTTGACCTATTTAAAAAAATTACTTTGCCTATTTAAATACAGGATGTCCGGCAGTTTACAAGAGATTTTATTTAAAATATTTTAGTTAAAGAATACTAAATGCTAATTTAGTATTTTTTAACGTAATAATTAATTAATACCACTTGATGTACTTAGATAAAACCCTGATGATGGTTCCTTTATGTACGAAACGTTTGTACCAATATTTGAGTAACCTACAATTACTAAGGAAATTAGCCAATTTAACTTCAAATATAAAATAAAAATCCCGGAGCATACTTAAAAAATTTGAAACTGATATCCAAATTTGAAAGACTAAAAATTTGGTAAAATGACCAAGTGCATAGGGTCAAGTGGTGTAAAAATGAGACGCCGAAGATTTTGGGTAAAAATAAGACAAAGTCAATTTTTTGCCGCTAAAAATTATTTTAATGAGACGAAAAAAGGACGTAATAAAGTCTAAATATTCTAAAACCTAAAGACACATTCATTCAAACGATAATATTAATTTATACATGAATTATTTAACCTACCGTAATATAATGCAATTTTCATGACAAAAACTTTTAAAATCGGCGCGCAAACTTTTGTTGCGCGCCCGTTGTAATCCATCGGGCGCGCTCGGTTAAGATCGCAATGTGAAGACTGATGTGTCGCGGCGCTGTGGGAACAAGCCGGGTAGTCTGTTGCTAGAAGTAATTGAGTGTGTAGAGTGTGACGTGTTTTTTTGCTGGGGTAATTTTGAGACGACTGTTTGGGTAAATATGAGACAAGTCATGGGGTAAAAATAAGACGTTAACATGTATAACAATTTTAGGTATACCTACATAAAGAGCAAGCCAGAATGCCTAGAAATTACGTCCCAAAGGCAAAACCCTATACAGACGACGATCTGAAACAGGCGCTTACCTTAGTAAAAAAAGGTAAGTTTGTCTCAAATTTCGCATTGATAAATCAAAATTGTTTCGAGCTATTCACGAAAAAAATGTTTCAAAACGTGACCGAAAACAAGTGCTGTCCGATGAACAAGAAAGAGATTTGACGGAAAAAATTAAAATTATGGCTAAATGGGGATTCTCTTTATCCAAACAAGAAATACAGTTAGTTGTGCAAATATATGTTAATGAAAATGCTATAAAAACCACATTTATGAAGGCAAACCTGGTGACGATTGGTTTCGTTCGTTCTGTAAAAGAAATCGACTTAGTCAGAAGAAATGGAACAACTAGAAAAGTGTAGGAGAACAGCTACCAGCGACCCTTTTATAATATATTCCTTCTATGATCGTCTGGGTGAAACAATCCAACAACTTGGTTTGCAAGACAAGCCTGCACACATATTTAACTTGGATGAAACAGGGTTTAATATGGATCCAGGTAGAATAAAAGGAGTTGGAGCATTGGGCCAAAAAGTTCATAGAAGGATCTGGTAAAGAAAATATTACAACCATGGCGTGCATTTCTGCCAGCGGCGTATTATTAGTAATATAGTAATGGCGGTATTAATTATATATCAAGGACAAAACCTGTGGAGCACATGGAAGGGATCAAACGATTTGAAAGGAACCTGCTATGCTGTCTCTGATAAAGGCTGGATGACAACTGCGGTTTTTAATAGGTGGTTTTCCAAATTTTGTTCAATGGTTTCCGAAAGGCCGCTGGTACTTATAATGGATGGTCACGTCTAACATCTGGATAGGGGAACCATTGAACTTGCCATACAAAATAATATCACATTGTTTAAATTACCACCTCATGCTACAGATATTTTGCAACCGTTGGATAAGTGTTGCTTTGGACCTCTGAAGCTAAAATGGAACCAAAAGCTTACAGAGTGGCAGAGATTAAATCAGAGACGTTTCACCAAAAGCGAATTTGCTGATTTGATCTGCGAGTTATGGAATGAAGGTATTACAGAGACTATAATAAAAAAGTCGTTTGAATCGACTGACATATATCCTTGCTCTAGGGAAAAATATCCAGTCGACCGTCTTAATAAAATTAAATTGCAAAAATACAATGAAAGTGTTCAAAACCCCAATCCATTAGATGTGTTTGAATTAAACCAAGAAAAGGAAAATGATGAGGTTGTAGCAAACAATGTAAACAATAGCGAACAGAAAATAATTGAAAAAGAAACAACAAACGAGACTAATGACACTAAAACATTTCAAGATAATAATGTTGAGCCACAACCGTCTTCGTCCACTACATTCAAGAATATTTTGCTAAATAAGATAAACAAAACAAATCCTGAAATGAAGCGAAGGAGAAAAGTTAATTCCAGTTGTGCTGTTTTAACTAGAGTCGAATATTTAGATAGTATTAGGGAAAAAGAAGTGTCACAAAAGAAGGAACTTTACTAGTGACAAAAGTGGCCGAGTCCTCTTCGGATGATGAGAGTGTAACTTACCAAGAAGAAAGCGACATTGAAAATATGACATTAGACGAACTTGTTTTGATTGTTACGTTGCGCTAGTAGAATCTATTGGGGATGACGAATTTTCTGTGTCTTATTTGCGTCGAAAGGGGGAAAAATTCATATTTCCTCAAATACCTGAAAAATATGAAGTACCAAAGGATGACGTAGTAATGAAACTACCTCCTCCAATAACCCATGGAGGTACTGCCAGAGTTTCACAGAAATTTGTGTTTTTTATCGCTATAAATAAATATAATGTTAACTAAATCGTTTAACTATAACTACATGCAGAGTATTTGGAGTTTTTTTATTTATTTAGGTAATATTTTTGATGTACCTATCTAGAATTTATTTTCTGTTTTTTATTTTATTTTCAAACTGCGACTTGAGTTTGATTGAACTGTTTTTACATATTTATGTATAAAGGTTTTTAGTATGGAGTAAAAATGACCCAAAAAAATGTTTTTTTTTCAAAAAAACTATTTTCCAGTTTTTTTTTGCTTTTTTTAAATAAATGTGAGAAAAATCGTACAAAATGTTGTTTCATTTTTCAACCAGGGTATCTCATAATTGTCCCATACCACGGACAACATCATAAATGCCTGAAATTGCCATATACCATTTTTACCCACCCCCTGTCTCATTTTTGCCCAAAATGGCAGGTAAATATGAGACAGGAGTTTTATTTTTTTTCTTAACACCCATAACGATTTCCTTGAATTTGTCATTTCTATGTTATTCAGCATCGAAATCTACATAGTATGATCATTTTTTGAACATTTATTTCAAAAAGGAAACGGTTTAAAAATTAAAAGTTTTATAAAATGTCTCATTTTTACACCACTTGACCCTACATACTCCATTTTGTAACGAAAAAAGAATTCACTGGTTTGTTATTATGTTTTGTTTATATTACTACATCTAAATATCAACTAAATAAAATCTAATCAATCAAAAAATAATTCAAACAAATACGAAAATAGTTTTGGCTATCCCAAATATAAATAAAACTAGTTCTATATTAGTGCTGTATTTCAACCTTCAGATATTTTGATGGTGCAATTGGTCTATAATATCAAAAGGCTATTATATGATGACAAGAGTACAAAACTATGAAAATCAAACATTCTGACACCTAAGCATGACCCCGATGTTACTTACGTTTATCGAACATATTAAGTTACCTTTTATATTTAGAGTAATTTGACCTAAAATTCGATTAAAATTATATATTATGATTAAACCATTATCAAGTATTACATACTTTCTAAAATCTTTCCGATAGCCATCGCTTCCCCCATCCTTGTTTTTCCATCCGCCGCGGTCGTTCCTGCTACCGAAATCTCCCTTATTCTCGTCACGATTGTTCCTATTTCCGAAATTATCTCCTTTATTTTCATCACGATTGTTCCAGCGTTCCTTTCTATCGAACTTATTATTGTCGCCCCAGCTCTGCTTATCCTCCCGATTGTGCCTGCTTCCGAAACGGTCTCCTCTATTATCGTCACGGTTGGTGTCTCGACCTCCTCTTCTGTCGCTCTTATCGCCCCAACTGTCTTTATCTTCCCTGTTATGATTAAAACGTCCTCCGCGGTCGTTATTGCGGTCACCTCTGTCCTCTCTATTACCACGATCATCGAACCTGAAAATGGAGTTAATTTGAGGTACATGGGAATAGTTTTTGGAAATTACTCACGTCTCCAAAAGTCTTAGCTCCCCTTGCTAAATTTTGCCTTTTTATATTATTTATTTAATTTAAGGTGGTCATGTTTTGTAGATAACTACCTTCTGATCTTAGCATAGAAATAAACAACAACATGTGGCAAAAAATTGTTTTGGATCTATGATATGCAGGCATTTATAAAATGAAGTAGTTTTGAACTGATTTCGACTGACAAAGTATCGATTAAATTTTTGGTAAAAATGCCAGGCAATATGATTTCTCAATTTGATCGAACAAGAATAGTGGCTTACATCAAGAAGGTTTAGCAAATCACCAGATTCAGCGTCATTTAAATATTCCATGGACTTCGGACAAAGTGGCCTTTTTCCAGAAAATTTGCAGCGTTGATCAAAGGCCAGTCACTGGTCGACCTAGAGTGACATAAAGGAGGGAAGAACATATGGTTAATTTCACCCGGAGAAACCGAATGATAACAGTAGCAGCTGTTAGAAGTAATTTTTTGCGTATGGTGGTTTCGACAAGTACCATAAGAAGCAGGCCTAAAGTCTAAAGCCAAAAAGGCTTATTCTCGTAGAAGAAAGAATGGCAGGTACCATATGAGCTGCCAACATTATGGAAGCAATCATTCAACTTTACGTAATGAATTTGGGAATAATTTCATTTTTGAAGACAACAATACCAGACTATATCGCACGCTTACGGGAAGGCAATATCCAGAAATTGAACTGGCCACCGATCTCTCCAGACCTGAACCCCATTGAACATGTATGGGATTATCTTGGTAGAGCAATATCCAATCGAGGCAATCATTGCCAGCAGCATCCAACAGTCTGCATGACAAAATACTCCTTTCTTGCATGGTATATTACACTTGCTGCCATTCTTGCACAGGGTTAAATTTTACAAAAGGCAGAAAAAAAATGACGTAAACATTAATTTTTAATGCGATTTCTTAGGAAGTAATTAGAGCTTTTCATGCATAGAGGTCCTCTTTGATTGAGTGGCCATCAAGGTCACCAGATATAACTTCATTCATTCAGTCCAAAATTTATGTGAATAGACCGAATAATGTTGATGATTTAAAACAAAGAATTGGACAAGAAATTAGACTAATTGACCGGCAAGTGATTGAGAATGTGCAATTGGAAGTTATTTACTGACTTTAAAAATGCATTGATTTAAATCGACAACAAATTGAACATCAGTTCATTCATTGTCGCATGTTTCATTAGTCTATTACATCAAATTTGATAAACCCCTGATGTTAGGCATATGGTATACTAAAGAAAAAGTATTCAGAATATATCATAAAATTTTAAAATATCGTGATATACAAGGTGTTTCATTTAAAAGAAATGAATGTTTACGCCAAAGTTTCTACTTGAGGTACTCTCTATAGAAAACTTTTATTGCAAAAAACGCGCGGTGACAATGCTAGTCGACGTGTTGGAAAAGTAAAAGAAGAAAAAACACCTGAATTTAAAAAAAATTTGTTGCTTTTATCGTGAATGCACTGTATTTCGAAAATAATTTTTTACATATTTTTTTAACCAAGACCCAGACTTTCGGAGGGTGTTTATAAAGGAATAATATATTTATGTAAAAATTACAATTTTTTTTTAAAGTCGATAATATACTCAAGGGTGTTACTTAGACAACATGCAAACAAATCCCAATATAAGTATTTTGGCTTTTTTCGTATAATGCAGACTGTTAAAAATTCAAGAGTTAACAAGTAGTACAAAGAATACAAGGTATAATATTACGCGTTAACGTCGCAATAAGAGTAATCGCCATTAAAATTCATAATATGATTAAACTGGGGCATTATCATAATATGTTTTATCGATGTTTTGGGAATTGTTGAAGATATTTGCTGGGTTTTGTGACTCTTTATAATATTTGTGACATTTAAGCCAATTTAAGAACTGTTTAGTATAAAATCCTTTGATATCATTGTCTAGAAAGACAATCAATGTCATTTTAGTTAAAATGAAAATAAGAAATATATTTTTTTAAAGTTTCTCATGTTAACATCAATTGAATGCAAAAAAATTAAAAGAATATCACGTATTTAGTGCATAAATAAATCTTGCACACACCGTTTTATTAAAGTTTTAATGACATTTTAAATAAAATTGCCCTCATCTAAAAAGTGTTCTCATGTGACATTCGGAATTCTGCATCATAAAGAAGCGACTCAACAAATGTCTCAAACCTTTTACTAAGTAATCATAGGACTAGTTAACGGGCTATTTAAAAACAAATGTTCGAATACTAATAAATAATCGGAAGCAGTAACTCGGTCTTGATTTGTTAAGCGAGAAAACGAGATATGAGCGAATAATCGCTATCGAAACAATTTGGGTCGGATCAAGTGCGTTCGTCATAAGATTTTATATTGCCATTACGTAATTTTGAATGCAGTAGGCTAGGTTTAAGAATGTGATGTAACTATTTATTAAAATATAAGACTGTCCAAAATTAAAATTAATAAAACACGCGATGAATTTGGAAGTGGTAGATACAACAATTTTATTGAACCTTTACATCAAATTGTAAGCAAAAACTTTAGTAAAGTATAATGGATTTCATTTATAGCGAACGTAATGATGCTCGGATTGTAACGACGGAATTTGCCAATAATTTCTCGATTTTACTATACATTTTGTATGATAAATTACGCGGCTGTAAAGACAGATTCGGCTATGAGATCGACATCTGAGACTTTTTTTGGCTAATTCTTGCGATAATAGCGACTCCAAAAAGGAGCCGTTAATCACTAATTAAACGAGTCTTAATTTGATGGTACAATTTGAGTTCAGGTTCAGAATAAGCAGTCGATTTAACAATACGTGTTTTTATTAAGTTGATACGTTTAATTTATTTAATTTTTATTAAAGTTATGGCGCAACATACAAGACAATTACAATTTACAATTGAAGAACAGTCTGCTATAATTTCGATACTGATAAATAGATTAGATAATTAGATTAATTAATAATTAGATACTGCAAAATGTTACTAGTAATGTCTTAAGTAGAGATTTAAAGTTCCATATTCTACAATATCCACCATATGGAAAACTCGAGACAAAATACGACAGTTTTGAATCGAAGTAGTTAAAAAATAAAAAGGATCGTAAATCTTGTCATCCAGAAATTGAAAACGCATTACTAACGTGGTTTAGGGATCATTAGAACAAAATTATACCATTAAGTGGTAGAATTTTTCATGAAAAAGTGAACCGTTTGACAACTATACAACTTACTTTTACTTATACAACTTAAGAAGAAAAATACGTACTGAATCACCTTTTTTAAGCACAGAGCATATTTCTACTTGTTTTCATAAATTTAGAAATGTATTTGTTTTTATTGACAAATTAAATAACATTTTTAATGGTTCAGCAAAAATAATCTTAAAAAGGTCAACCATACTTTGAAAACTGAACCAAAGTTTACTGAATAAAATACAAGTTGCTTCACTGGGCTCCACGCGCCGAATTACCTATTCACCGCCCCTCACTTCATTTGCCGGGCGACGCTCCAACAATCGAATCTGTTGGGTTACACAGTGAGTAGAGTTTAAATCGTTTTGATGTGCGAGCGTTTTATTACTAGTTGTACCGGGTGGACTCAGTGGACATTTTTCCAAATAAATTTCAGAAAATGAAGGTTAAATTAGCGACACAGATATTTAGTCACTCTGTTGCAGTAGCATTGCATACTTGTATTGATTTTAAAATTCAACCTAACCCTCCAAACACCTTACTTAAAGTATTAACAAAAGATTATCAGAATCTTAAGACCCCTGAAGGTAACGCTTTAGTTTATGTTACAGGATATTTTTTAAGGAAATGTTTAGAAAAACATTCTTGCGATGTATGTATAAGCTTTAGGAATTCTAATACGTTAGGTGAAGACGAAACTAAATTTTGTCATTTTAAATCATACAGTGAAACTAATTTTATTTTATGTTTTCACATAAAATAAAATATGAAAGTTGGATTTTGGTCAACTTCTTATTTTATTCTTATATTATTTTGCTATATAAATGCGTTATGGAACTTTTGTACATTTAACTCTTATTTCATTTTTATTTTATTTCTTATTTTACTTTATTTGTCTGTATAAATCCAGCTTAACAGACTACATTGTTTACAATTTATAATGGCAAAATATATTTTCCTCTCAATCTTTTGTCCTTTTTTTACAATATTGCACTTTTGCCAAAGCTATTTATCCGCTTTTTAAGTCTGTAAAAATATTTAATTTAGTAAATGTATTACCTTTTAAAGGTTATTTGAGTCGGAAACATAACCGAGCTTATAATGAAAAAAAACTAACCAAAAATTAATAAAATTCATAGAAAAATCGACTTAATTTAAAAGCAAAAATATTAATAAAAGCAGCAGTCAAAACAAAAATATCTTGGAGCATTAAAAAATTTAGTCACTTCGGCAACGTTGCGCTACAGTCTTACGCACGTTTTACTATTTTTCGAGTTCTGTCAAAAATTATAAATGAATGAATCCCGAGGGATGTTGCCAAGGAATTAAAGGAAATAAACGCTTTAAATTATTAAGTTTAAGGGCGTATTTTGTGTTTAGAGTGTGTTTTACCAGTTTTTTTGTTGGTTTCGTACTTTTTTGGAGAAAATTAATGCCAAAATAAAAGATCATGGTGCATTCTTGTGTAGTAAAGAGAGTAGAGCATTAAAATCCAAATTTAACGTTTCATCGGTAAGTTTATTTGTTTACGTTGAGACAGCAAAACTTTTGTATTTTTACCACCAGCGTCGTCACATGAAAAATATTAAGGTTAATTAATTATGTAATGACATTTTTCGCCTCTATTTAAAATTGCACAAGAGCGACGAAAACAACACGTATAGATATAGAAAATTATTTGTACAGTACACAATCCTAACCCGATTTGTAAGGGAGGCAAGATGAAAATTACAAATTTGTCAATTATTAAATTATTATTTGCACTAGTGCATAAGCTCTACCCCACTGGCAACAAACCAAACAAAAATTTAAAAATTACTAATTTTAAAACAATAAAATTCCACATTTTTGTGCTGGTTATGAATGAAACATTACGTTTATTACTTATAATGTCTTAAGTAATGCTATTATTAGTCTGACAAAATAACAAAAACGTCAAAAAGTGTAGTAATCAATCATTTAAAATTCAAACATGTCATTACTTAGTAGTTATGTCTATCTTTAGTTGTTAAGTTTAGTAACAGTAATATATGCATCTTTTCACACAAACTTTTGACTTTGATTTAAAAATAAATCCTAATGAAACCAGTCGTACCAAAACAACCGTTAATAAGATACCTAAGTACCTAATTATTAACAAAAAAAAATTAACCATTTAGTTCTTCAATTACTTAAACTTTGATAATGTAAAATTTATTTAGTTTGGTGGCTATGAAAACAAATTATCAATTTACATATTTTTCCCAAGTAGGTACATACTAGGGAAAGGTACATAAATAATAATTTTATGCCAGATAATAAAGTTATTATAAAATCGTGCTCCGTCTTCCCCTACAGTTCGAATTAGACGAAACTCGTAAAATAATAGCTATTTTTTACCAGAACTCCCCTTTACATTTTTTGCTAGTTCCCAGTCGGCGAGGAGCTCGGCGGCCTGCCTTTGAGATCGAAATATAAAAGGTTTTTCGCTGAGTGAAGCAGCTTGTATTTTATTCAGTAAACTTTGACTGAACTGAGTCTGATGATCACCCATTTTTTTTATTTAGTTTTGAAACCAGATATAATGTGAACGTCAGCAATATTTTTTATATATTTATTTTTTATTTTAACTTAAATGTTTGTGGTATAAAACGAGTAGTTTTACCGATCTGATAATGCCTTAGAGCAAGACACGTGCAATCCATTGACCATTGACTTTGTGTCCCTCCAATCACTGAATTTTTATTATTAAGAGGTCTCTTTGAGAAAAATGAACTACTTTTTTGAAGACAAATAATTCATAATCTAAAATTATAACTAATAAAAATAAATAATGATATTTAGACGAAAATACTACTTAATATAGTAATAAGATATAAATTACCTATTACCATATAAAAATTGAAAACCGATAAAACGTCGCCTAGCAGAATTGATTGCCCGATTTTAGACTACACACAATCAAACAAGGCTTTTTTCCCGATTCACGACAAAATATACCGATCAACACTTTTATCCAAAAATCGACTTTTGTCCAGTTAAACTAAAAATTTTCGGAGAGCATACACTAATATTCTTTACTTCAGTTCTTATATTATAAGCCTATCTTAAATTATAGAAAACTGTTAATATGTAGTCTGTGATTTATTATTAAAATCGGTTATCGAAAATTTTTAACTTCAAAATAATAAATTCGAATAAACTCGAGCCACAAAATCTAAAGCGCACTGTCGAAGAAACGATCGTTAATTGCAACATTTGCGATATCGAGAGCCGCGACATCGAAAATCATTCGATTCTCCCATCACTACATAGGACTTCAAAAATTAATATTAAATAACATATTTGTTACCTCTTCTTATAACCCTCTTCCCGATTATCCCTTCGATCTCCGAACTTATTATCTCTGGGTTTTCTATTGTCGAAACTGTTATGATGAACTGGAGAGGGAGAATCGTCGCCCCAACCGGGATCTGCAGGCGAGGGTGCGCCTTCGTTAACTGGACTGCTTATTGAAGGAGAATTTTGGAATCCATCTACAACAAATTTAATTTACTTTTAATTTACTTTTAAGTTGTAAGCCTTACTTAGCTTTTATGGTTCGACTTTAATTGTAATGTGAACTATGTAGGTATAGATTTAAGATTTGTTTTTTGTACAATATACGGAAAAAACAAAAACTGTAACTTTGTGTTTAATTTTTGTTTATAAAACCTACAAACTTACTTTCAGTCCTATTCCAGTTGTTGTTCCGATTATCTCCGCTTTTATAATCCCCCTTTATTCTATCTAGTCTGTCTTTAATGCCTCCCTGCTGACCTCTGTCTTTGTTGTATCGGTCATTTCTATCGTTACGGCTGACAAAGAAGCTCTTAAAGAAAAGCATTTTATTGGGGCAAAATCACTTACTCAAATCCTTTATTTTGTTGTCTCCATGAGCCATCAGGTGACGTTGCCTGGTTGGAATTTACTTCGTTTTGCCTGAAAGATTTTAATTAGATTTTAGACAGGTTTAAGGTTTAAAATTAAATAATACAATATAATATTAAGCTAAAGAAAAATGTTATGGAAGAGGCTTATAGGCTAATAAAAATTTTAGAAAACATACATTTACTCAAAGCATTACCCACCTACAAAATCTCTAAGAGAAATTCAATATTTAAGATTATTGATTAAAAAATCCTACTAAGAAAGACATTGAAGCAACAAGGAGGTCCAAGTTGTGGTTACAAAGAGTATTAAATAATAGTATTTAATATTATATTACACATAATAAATCGACGACCTTCTAAAAATGTTATTTATTGCTCTATTACACTGAAACGTTGGAGAGTTTCTAGAGTTTAATCTGGGAACAACAAAGTAAATTTGATTTAACAATGAGCTACAGTCGATTTTATAATTAACTAACTTATATAAAAAGACCACGGCCGCTACCACACGGCGGTCGGCTAAGGCTTTCATGTGAAAACGTACAAGCATTATATCTTGACATGTTCCTGTTGCTGGATAAACACCATCGGTCTTGTACATTAAATATTTTAAAAATTGACGCTGAATTGACTCAATTTTATCAATCTCCACCTGATATACTGCATGGCATATAATTGAAGCGTACTCAAGCTTGGAGCGAACAAATGAGCAATATAAGAACTGCACCACCCTAACTTCATCAAAATTGCGACAATTTCTAATTATAAAACCCAGAGATCTGAATGCTGCTATAACTGTATTATGAATATGATTTTTACAGTTGAAATTTTGGTCAAAAGTAACACCCAATTTCACGACACCTAGTCAAAGGAAAATTTTGTATTTCATAATTATGCTCAATAAAATGTTTGTTTCTACAAAGAGTTACCTGAAAACACTTTGATAAATTGAGAAAAGATATGGTTTTTATTTTTCTATAAATTTTTAAATCGTCTGCAAAAAGCAGTTTAACAGATAAAATATTCAGTGCAAGGTCATTGATAAAAAAACAAAAAAAAAAGAAGCGGTCCCAAGTTTGCGCCCTGTGGGACACCAGATCTTACGATGTATTGATTGGAGCGAAAACCGTCGATTTCGACAAACTGCATTCGGTCTAGAAGGTACAAAGAAAATAATTTTAATACATTTTTAGAGTAACCCAGATAATAAAGTTTTATCAATAAAATAGTGATAACTACTTGATCGAAAGCCTTCTGAAAATCCACGTACAGAACATCCACTTGACTTCTGTTGTTTAGGGCTTGACATATGTATTCGGAAAGACAACATAAATTAGTGATACATGATCTTCGTGCCATAAAACCATGTTGATCGGGCGATATTCGTGTACTTACTTGTGCGTGTAATTGTTTGTGCATACAAATTTCAAAAAGCTTAGAAAAATTGCGTAGAATTAATATCGGTCTATAGTTGCTAAGTTCTGACTTGTCGCCCTTTTTAAAAACTGGAATAACTCGCGCGATCTTCCAACAAGACGGAAACGAACCTGTTTGAATGGAAAAGTTAAAAATGTGAGCTAATGGTTTCGCTAAAGGTGTAACGCAGTCCTTAACTAAAAAGCTTGGAATAGAATCAGTACCACATGTTAATCTGTTTTTGAGTTTTTTGGATTCGATTATATCGGACTCATGAACAGGATTATGCAGTAAAGTATGAGGAACAAAGTTGCTTGCATCTGAATCAATTAAAACGCTCTGGAAGAAATTAGCAAAAGCCTCGACTATTGACTTGGGATCCGAGAACTCATTAGTGCCATCTTTCACCACACCTGGTATTCTGGAGTCACCCTTCTTCATCTGTATGTATGTCCAAAACTGAGAACTGTCAGCGTGGATATTATTTTGTAATTGACGTAAATAATTTAGAAATGTACTATCAAGTAGTGTTTAAAGAGTTAGTCTAGCATTTCGAAATATTTTACAGTAATAGTTAGTTTTGTGTTTTTTATATTTTTTGTAAGCTAATTCTTTATTTTCAATTAAGCGAATGATTTCAGAAGTGTACCAAGGGGGATATCTTCGTTTCCGATTTATTTTTAATGGTACAGTGGTTTTAAAAACATTATTAATTAAGTTATACAAAATGCCACAGGCTTTGTTAACGTCTGTGCATTCAAACAATTGCTTCCAATCGATATTCAAGATTAATTCATATAGAAGAGGAAAATTTGCCTTACGAAATTTAAACGCCTTAGGAGCAGTTTTGCACAAACCAAAAGGAAACGATTTTTCCGTAATTAAATTGTCAATATTGATAAATAAGGGGGAGTGATAATGATCGACTCTTGATAGGGGTCTGCTTGTTTCAGAGATTTCGCAATCGATATTTGAAATTACCAAGTCCAATGTGGCCCCATAATATTTTTTACAATGTTTAATTGTTTTAGGCCCAGAATATTTAAAAAAGAGTCAATCAGTGCAATGGTATCAAATTCATTTATACCATATAGAGGAACATTAAAGTCACCCATGATAATAAGTTTTTGATTAAGAATTTTAAGATATGGGAAGTATTTGTATTTATCCATCTAGTCATTATGTAATACTGTAACTATCATCAAAAGCATTGTCATATATTTCAAAGTGTAGTTTTATGTATTTAAAGTTCTACTAAAAATGTGCAAAATTGACTCCTTTCACCCAAATTAAATTGCTCTACCCTCGTTAAAAGCAAAGTTAATTCAATTTGAATATTGCTATTTGTTTTTACCCCTTTAATAATATAGTATCAATCAAAACGCTTCTTTTCAATAATTTAACTTATGAGAAATTATAAAAAATGTTTTAAGCAGTTTCTGGTAGGAAATTTCAGATGATGCTTGAGCTATTTATTTCGAAAAGACAAATATAGTTTTTATACGTTTTGACACAAAGGCGTGTACAAATACATTTTTTCGCCAAGAGAGCACACAAAAAACAAAACAAAAGTAAAAACTCCAAGTCAGGGTCTCATTAAACATAAATATAATTTTTAAAAAGCTAGATATGTTTTGCTGCTATCGGAGCATCATCAGGCCTAAACCTATATTATATATGTTGTTAGTTGTAATGTGTTCTGTGTAGGTATAAGTCTAGGCCTGATGATGCTCCGATAGAAGCGAAACACTTGTGGCTTTTTAAAAATTATATAAATGTTTAATGAGACCTCGACTTGGTGTTTTTTCTATTATTTTGCAATAAAATCAGACACACAATAGCCACATATTTCAGGTTTCAAAAAGTAATTTTTGAAACCTGAAATATTTTTGTGAAAAAACATTAGTGTGAAATTAAATATTAATACTTGATGTCGGACCTTTCAAAACAATTGCTTTTTTCAATATTAAATATCATAACAATTATTCCATGTTGTTTTGTAAAATAAATATGCGCATTGTTAGAGGTAATTTAAACATTCCAATTAATTTAAAGACATAAGATTAAATTGTTTTATTCACCTCGCAAACAAATAAAAAAATAGGCTGAAATATAAAAAATTTTGTAATAAATATAAATATGTGCCTTTTCAATCTTTATCTAATGATTATTATAATAATGGGATATTGAATTGATACACAACTTCCGAAAAAAAGTACACTAAATTTAACAAGGATACTCAATACACAGGTGTGTGTCTTATACCTAGGCGTTAATAAACTATTTACTTTGAAATATATGTTATTATTATAATTTAATAAATCCATAAACCTGGTAGTATTAAATAAGCCAAAAACACCCGATTTTGATGACCAGGGTGTTTCTCTATTAAAAACCCTCATTTGTGAATTTGCTGTGAAACTGCTCATTGTGAAACTGCTAAGAATATTGGTGTAAAAAATTCATCAAGCCATTAAATAATTATAGAATGAATAAGTTTTTACTAAAACACAAAAATGTATCTCAATAATAAAGCAGAATTAAGCGATTTAAATATCCATTTCGTTATATACACCTCATAAATATTTACAGGTGGCCATGAATCAGCCTACATTTAACCTGTTTAGTGTTTCAACATACAGATATTTTACGGACAAGAGACCTTTAAATTCCTTCACCCTGAAAGTGAAACACAGGGCGAAATGTCAGAAAAACATCAAATGTCAAGGTAATGATTTTTACTTTATCACTTTGAGACAACTAAAGTACTTGATTATATGATTCATAATAATTTACTATAGCGTTCGCGCAACTGAAGGTACCGAAAAGAATATCCTATTTTCCTCCTAACTTTCTATTCGTTATAATGGCCCATTTAACTAAAAAATTGGTATTAAAAAAACCTTTTCTCAGCAATTGTTCTCCTTTCAACATCCATATTGAATATAACAGCATGAAAAACAGCAAAGAGAAAAAGTATGCAAGCCTTAGGGATGAAACGAAATAAAGTGTTAAAAAAAAGACAATTATTAAAGAAGACAAAATTTGGAGAACTTTAGCAAAGAAAAAGAGTTATTTTCGTAAGAGCTTACATGGCTATTTAATTAGCAAAAAAATAATAGTTTCCACATACTAGTTGAAGATATTGTTATAAATTTATTTAGTGGCTCGGAGTACGCTGAAGAATACCAGAATCTTCATGCTGCCTTAAATTGCGTCTCTTATATAAATAAAATGACAATACCAAAGGCACAAACGTTTTTTTTCAGTTTGTTAAAAAAATTATATTAAAGAAGACACATGGTTAGATGCTTGCAGTGAGATAGACAAAAATTAGGCTGTTTGTTTGTAAAGGGAATAAATAATTTAGTAAATAAAAATTCAAGTACAATTATATATTTTAATGGCAAGAACAAAAATAATTTTAAAAAGGAATGGATGAGCAAAGGACTTTTAAACTGAATACAGGAGAAACATCGTTTATATAGTCAACTCATTAAATATGAGTGAAAATCTGTAGAGAACGACCTAAAAACTAATTATAATATTTGTAAAAAAATAAGATGTCTGAAAGAGTTTTTTTCAAAAGCAAATAGAATAAAATAGAAATTTGTCAGCTGAACTTTGGAAGGTTGTAGACTCAATATGTCAAAAAATTAAAACTGGAGCAACGATTAATAACATTAAAACTGAACAAACCAAACTAGTTCTGAACAAAACAGATATATGTTATGAGCTTGATAGGCATTATTGTACTTAGAAAAAACTTATGCAGAATACCTTTATGTAATGCACAATGAGTTACTTATTTTAACAATACAGATTTTACTTGTAATGCACAAGTTGAAGAAATAGAAAGTCTAGAAGGCACTATGTATTTTCTTGAATTGAACGGAAGTGATGATTTAGATGCTGGAAAAAAAACTGGAGAGGCGATATAAAATTCACGGCAGATCTGGCATGCATAAGGAAAGCACAGAATAAAAATAAATGGACACATATGAAGGAGATCTACGTCCAAAAATGGAATACATAATACTTAAAACTTTTCTACAATATCAATGACAAAGAGTTTAATCTAGAGTGACTTAGTCAATTATATAGTAATAATTATTAAATGCATAACATAAATGGATCTAAGTAACGCTTTCTTTGGTTTTAATTGTCTTCACTTTTATAAGGTTTGGTTCCGTTAAAATGTATACAGTGACCGTCTAAAGTTCCGCAAAAATTCGAAAAAAAATTAAAGACATGATTTTTTTGAGAAAACGCTCGGACCCGTCGATTTTTATTTTAAGTTGCGCATTATTTCACTGTGAAAACTCTTATTAATGTATCAAGTGTTCAAACTGATCCCCATTTACTTCTTGGCAGAAAGCAAGACGGTTTACAAACTCATGTAAAACACTATCAATTATTTCGGGTGATATACGTCTAATTTCGTATCTAATTCTATGTTCCAAATCTTCTACGTTGATTGGCTTCTCAATATAAACTTTACTTTTCAGGTACCCCCATAGAAAATAGTCGCAAGGATTTAGGTCTGATGACCTGGCCGGCCACTCTATTGGCCCTCTTCGTCCTATCCATCTTCCTGTATTCCAGTAAATACGGACATCTCGAAAGAAATGTGGCGGTGCGCCGTCTTGCTGAAACCACAAATTATCTGTCGGGACAGCAGGGTCTTGTTCGTCTGGGTATAGGGCAGCCTAAGCAGGGATAAGATCTTCTTGAAGAAAATTGAAATAGCGTTGTCCTGTTAAGTTTTCTTCGAAAAAGTATGGCCCTATTACTTTATTTTCCACGATACCAGCCCAAACATTAATAGATTTACGGTACTGTTTATGAGCATCAGTTGCCCAGTGTGGATTTGACACTGACCAGTACTGACAATTTTGCCGATTTACGACACCGTTTAAACAAAAAGTTGCTTCATCCGAAAACAAAACTCGTAACACAAACTGACGGTTATTATTGCAAATGTTCATCATTTGCGCGCAAAATTGGTTTCTTCGATCAGGATCGTCTTCATTTATTTCGTGTATTAGTCTAATTTTATAAGGGTGGTATTCATTTGCTTTTAAGATGCGTCTTACTGACGTTCCGGCTATATTATTATCAACTGAAATTTTTGAAGTTGCATTGTTTGTATTTTCTTCGACGGAGAGCAGAACGTTTAATTTTGTTTCTTCAGAAATTTTTGGACGACCTGATCTTGGCAAATCCCTAACATGACCTGAAGTTATGAATTTGTGCTCTATTCTACTAACTGTTGACTGAGAAATAGGATGGTTTGGGTATTTGGCATTAAACAGTTCACTTTCTTCTTTTTGCGTGCGCACTCGATCCCCGTACTCGATTTCGCTTAAATTAGCGATAATTTATTCTGATAAAAACTATTAATTTTCGAGCTGACAGTGACATTCGAAAATAGAGATTCTTTACAAGTGCAACCATGGAAATAGAAACAATTGGCAGAGTTTGTAACATGATTTTTATGCTCGATTTTACCTTAATTTGTAAATAGACGTACTTATTTGTTTTGTCGTTATTTAAATGTAAATATTTCGGAAACAGTTGAGTTTTGAGATAAGGTGTGTTATACGAAACTCGCTTGGAATTTCGCCTATATTTCATAAAAGCAATTAAAAATATAGCATTCCATTTAAAAAAATGACCGATGACGTCATATCTTTTTTTTTGTTCCACCCTGTATACAAAAATTTTGTATAAAATAATGCGCAACTTAAAATAAAAATCGACGGGTCCGAACGTTTTCTCAAAAAATCATGTCTCTAATTTTTATCGAATTTATGCGGAACTTTAGGCGATCACTGTATGTATTATAACATAAATACATAGCAGGAATATTTCAGGAATTTATCCTTGGGGTATTTTTAATAATACAGAGGCGGTGATACTAAAATGGCTAATCTGGAAAAATTTATGTATTTAAAATTAAACCAAGTTTCTTCAAAATTGAAAAAATATGTTTTTTAAGGAAATATTTTGGTTTAGGTAGGCGGTCTTCGGCTTTCCTGGAATATCCCCGAAATTTTAAATTCATACTTTTGGAATACAGCAGCGGATCTATCATGATCTAACTCTGATTTTTTGGTGTTTGGTGGTTAATAAACTATAATTTAATACAAATTTATCAACACGCTGAAAGACTAAAATTAACTCTATAAAGAGAAAATACAAATAAACCCTAAAAACAAAAATTCTGTATTTTTTTTTTTGGAATAACTATTAAATGTAAAATTACTTTAAGAAAACTTATACAGATAGAATAAAATACGTACTGCAGTTGAGGAAAAAAGTAGAATATTTTCTGCTATAAACTCTTTGAAAAACTAAAATTAAGACTATAAAAAAATAAAAAATTAGATAACTAAACCACTGGCTTTTTTAATAGGCACGTGTTTTCAAAATGGCTGCTTTCTCGACTGTCTTAAAATTGTAAAAATTAAACTTTAAGAGAAAGACCAAATAACAAATTTTATACCAGATCATTGCTTTGTGTATTTTCAAAAATATTTGAAAAAGTATTAAAAGAATTATTAACTTGCTGCTCTTTCTAAGAAGCAGTATAGTTTTATAAAGAAAAGTCAATTCAAGATGCAATAATTAACATAACAACGCAAATAACTTACGCTCTAAATTCAAACAAATGCAACCTATGCATCTTTGTCGACTTTTCTAAGGCCTTTGATACGGTGTCGCACGACATACTTACAGGCAAACTAGAGAAATGTGGCCTAGGATGCAAAGTTTTAGACCTTTTGAAAAGTTACTTAGTAAATACAATGCAATCTGTGACCATTTTAACTAACAGACCTTACACCTTACTTACTGAAGAGAAACGAGTTTTTTTTTAATTCAATTTAGCAAAACTAAAATGATTAATGCTTCTATCAATATTAAGCATTTAAAAGTTTATAGCAAAAATAAAATGCACTGTATATCCGACGAATTCCGACTTACGGTCTAAGATACTCCTTTAGTCTCCAAGATAACCCAACGCAGCTTGCAAACCAAACATAAAAATATAACACGACCAGGAAATTTATTTAAAAAATGCAATTGTAATTTTAATTACTGACCTGGCTGGTTTCCTTTGAGACGTCGATCTCGCATCGCCAGACAAATCTGCGGATTTTCTGTGTTCCAAAGTATTTCCCGCCTGCACCAACATCGTCGGAGTAACTTGACTTTTGGCAGTGGCTAATTTGTCCAAAAGCAACGATGCCACGTTGTAGTTGTTCATATCGTACAATTCCACTAGAGCCTATAAGTTATGTAGAATAATTAACTTATTTGTAACCAAATAAAACGGCTTTTAAACAAAATCATGCCATAATATAAGTCAAATAAACCAGCACATATACATATTACATATGTCCTCCATTGTGGTTTTATTTTTTATAATTGAAATAAATTAAGATTTCTCAAAAAAAAAAGTGTATTCTAAAACTTGTTTGCTATCTACAGAGTTCGCAAAAACTCACATTGGAATGCTCCAATTTCTTAATCCAAATTGGAACCTGTTAACATCTACCAAGCTAGAAATTGAGCTAATGGAAAACCGTAAGCACAAAAAGAACATTCACATAAGCATTCTTCCATATTGCTTGATTTAAAAAGAAGTTACCATATAATAAAGTGAATAGCACATAATTTACAATATAATTTACATTATTTACTAATTACAGGAATAATTTTTCCTACCTATCATGAGAATAGACACATCCAAATTAAGTAAGCGAACAGAAACAATGATAACCCAACTAGCATTTTTGGCAACAGCTACGCAATCGCGACTATAAAGAATACTTTAAAGTTGTGGTTACTACTCGCGGGAACCGTTTAGGCACCGTTCTGTTACCACTTTTTTACCAAAATTGGGAATGATTTTGCTGTAGCAAATACGTAATTCTATCATCCCGGGAACTTCTTTTTAACGTTCCATAGTGGTTTTCGGGATGTCATAAAGTAGTAATTGTGCAGTGCTAGTTACTAAGAAGTTACTGAGACAATATTATGCAAACATTTTGATTCTCTTTCTCTGTCAACACAAATAATTTTACATGTCCGTCTTTATTCTAAGTGATGGCGTTGTATCGGGGTTAATCTACTTCATATTGTATTTAATATAGCTGATAATATCGCTTACCGGAGTGGAAAAATGTAAACGAAGCAAATTTTACTGTTAAACATAGGCAATATAGGACGAAAATAAAGAACGCCTCATTAAAATAATGACTTTTAACAAAAAAATATACCAAGTCTAAATATTTAAATTTAATTTTTTAGAGAAGGTAGATAATTTTTTTCACTCCTCTTTACTCCTATGAATATAAGAAATCTATAATTTAATAAAAAATGCATAAAATGTAAAAGTATTCCGATTTTAGCAAATTCATAAAATCGTGCAATACCTTTTCACAAAATGGAGTCAAATAATTTAAAAAAATATGGCGAATTGTTGTTAGAGTTACCAAGAAGTTTCTTTTGTTACTTCAAAGTAAAAATGACTTAGGAATAAGTAAATTATTTCAAAAGAATGCTACTATAAAGTATATTTTACTGCATAGTAGAAATAATTACTTAAAGGCAATTTGCTTTAATAGCCAAGGTGGTAAATATATTTCTTTAAAGAAGAAATAAGGGTAACTATTTCGGTCTTGTTACTGATAATATTACTTCAAAGTGTATTACTGCGTGGTAATATTTTGATGTTCCTATGTAGTCGCAAGAACCTGAAATTTAACTTTGTAATCGCGCTTACTTAAAAGTTCCCATTTAATCGTCCCACCAACCAATATTTTCTACTTTATAGTAATGACGTTGTAAAGGTAATTAGGTCAGGTCGCTAAGCGGTATCAGCTATCATCAGAGTTACCGCAAAGTAATAATTACTATATAGAAGTATTAAGTTAATATTACGTATTTCTTACTACTATTTTTTACTTGGCAGTTATTTAAACTTGTGTACTGATTTTAATTTACCCTCAAATTATTTTTTATTTCGTCTGAGACATTATCAAATTATATTCTTAGATTGTTTTTTCGCTGCATATAAACCACTTAGTAATATTGCCGTATCTTTTCGGCGAGTTCTATATCAAAAAGGTTTCTCAGAAATTACTTTTAAAGAAATTTAGCAAAAGTTTATATTTTTTTAAACATGTTCAGATAATCAGTGTTTTTTTTTTCCAAAAAATTACTTCAATCGAAATTTGAAGATTCGAGTAACAAAGAAATGAACTATCTCTGAGATTGGAGGGCTAGAAAATTTTAAATTAAAGTTAGAAGCATTATTACTACCTCTGTAATTTTTAGCTGTGTCTACAAAAAAGCCAAAGAACTTTATTGGTGTCAATACAAAAGCTTACACAGTCAATGAATATACAGTATTGGCCAAAAGCCAGTGTGGTTTCTACTAAAATATGAATGTACATCTTCAAAAGTTTCATAGTTATTAATATTAGTACTGACTTGCAATAGACAACAATAAATATAGAAAAAAAGACAGTTAAAATATTCAGTCTTGAAAAATGCATTCTACACTCGGATCCTATAGTTCTAGTTTTCGAGGATCGTGATGGACTTTCTCTAAAGGGAGAAAATAAGGCTAACATTAGATGCATGCTCCGAAATGCAAAAGTTCCAGATGAGATTCCATGGCATATATAATTGACATATGCATCCCATAAAAGTTTGTCAATTTTTATCCCAAGAAAGATAACTGGTCTTTACCTGAATTCATATTTAATTTAACTAAAACTCTTTTCGAAGAATTTCCTATATTCTAATTAGATCTCCCACTGCAGATCCTCCGAAACAACCCCACACCATCACCGAACCACCACCGTGTTTAACTGAGGCCACCGTACAGTTCTCAGGGACCCTTTCATTGGCATAACGGCGAACAAAAACTCGCCTCTTCGTTCCAAAAACCTCGAATTTCGACTCGTCACTCCAGAGAACTTTTTTTCCAGTCATCAATGGTCCATTCTTTGTGTGATTGGGCCCACTCAAGTCTTTTCTTCTTATTAACATCCTTCAGTAGCGGTTTTGATACAACTAAACGTCCTTTAAGACCAGCATTATAAAGCCGCCGTTTTACTGTCGAAACACTGACCACTTTTTTACGCTCCTTGTTGATTTTTGCTGTGATTTCAGGGGCGGTAAGGCGTCTATTGCGTTTGCTTGTAATTATAATATTTAAATCCTCCTTTGAACTTGTTGCCTTTGGCCTTCCCGATCAAGGTTTGTTGCTAATAATCCCTTCTCTGGTGAATTTCCTAACATTATAATCGACAGTCCGCCTTGGAATTCCCAAATCCGTCGAAATTTGACGCTTAGTCTTTCCAGCTTTATGAAGTCCAATGATAATACCTTTTGTTTCTACCAATAACTCTTTTGTTTTAGCCATTGTAAAGAATGTTGAAAAACCAGCAAAGAAACGGTGACAATCGTCAATAAGCAAGCGAAATTATTTACCAATGTTACACAAAATCAATTCTTGAAGACTAAACACCTTTAAATGTTTCAAATTTCATCGGAAACGAGCTGTAAACAGATTAGTTTTTTAGAAGAAGTGCATATTTTCACTACATTGTTTGTGATTTGCCTATTTTTGACTATTTGACTATTTTTAAATACTTTGTGTTTTTCAACGAATCATAGTTGATAGGTATGCTTTTTAAGCATATGTGCAATTTACAAAAGAGATACAATCTAAATATAGGTATAAAGATAAGATTTTTGTATCTAATTTAAAATATTAAAAAGAATACATGGTGGGCAAATCATTTTTGAGCGGTAGTGTATATATATATATATATATATATATATATATATATATATATATATATCAAAAAAAAGTAGAGGTCTCAGCACTGATCCTTGGAGAACACCAAATTTTAATTTTGTAAAATCAGATTGCAAGCCATTCAAATGAACCACCTTATATCTGCCAGAAAGACATGATTCTATTAATTTTATGCTAGAGCTCGAAAAATTATCAATATGAAATTGAAATATTAATATTAACATTTCAATTTCAATTTTTGGAGATAAAGCAAAGGTTTTAAAGGATACACAATAAAAAGCTTTGCTCAAACCTTAAAATGTGAATTGTACTACTATTTCTAGAAAGTGATTAATTGCCATTCTTGTTGATTTAGCACTTCTAAAACCAAACTGTTTATTACTTAAAAAATCATTGGAGTCAAAGAAAACTGTAGTTCTAGATTTTAGGGGCTTTTCCAAAGATTTTCGAGAAAATAGATACTAGTAATATAGGTCATTGCAAAGGTCTTTTTTTATAAATAGGTGCAACTCTAGAGATTTTAAGGACATTGGGAAAACGGATATATAACGATATTCACAATATGCTTAATCAACTTAATATTCATTCCATAAAAATGACGACTGTTTTTGGTTTTTAATAATTTGATTAGGTCACGCAGCTCAATATGTTAGATATTTCGGTAAATGTGAATTTATTATCTCAGGCGTGCAGATTAGCTCTGTATTCTTTAAAATGTGGTAACCTATTTATAATTTTAGAGGCTATATTCGACAAAAAGTTCTTGAAATCATGAGGTAAAAATTCATTAACTGAGTTCTCTTTATCTTTTACAAGGTTGGAAATTATACAGGCTATGCCCCAGATGGATTTTGGACTGTACTTTTTAGTTTTTAGGTAAGGGTCATATTCTTCAGATTTAGTTTTCTTTAAGTTACTATGATGTATGCCTTAGTTAATTTTTTAAGTCGGTAATAAAATTGCAATCTCTTTGTTTAGCTAACTCAGACACAAAATTTAAAAGTTCTTCCTTGTTCCCTTAAATTATTATTAAACCAAACAGGTTTAAACCTTAGTTTTTACATTTAATAAGGGCAAAAGCCTTATTAATGTTATTCTGTAGAAAAACAACAAATAAACATTTTTTCCTCAGTTGAGATTTAGAGTTAAATTTTAATTTACATTATAAAGTTGCAGTTTATCCTACTTACAAGGTTAAAAAATACAAACATGTTCCTTGTTGGTTTTTTCAATAAGGCAAGGTATGAATTTTTGGTGCATGTGAATGAATGGGTATGTTGGAATTTAAGAAATAAATTTTCCGGGGCGGTGTATTAGTTTAAGACATACCTACATACAATAATAGAAGTTTAAATATTTAGAAATTCTAGCAAAACCAATCGTCTCAATTTAAAGTCAAAACCAAATTTTTGTAGTTTGAACTAAAACTACAAAAAAGATACAGCAATATTATTAAATGGTTCTTATATAATAAGAGCATACTTTCGTTAAAAAAAATAAAAACACACCCTAATGCCATACTTTATGTGAGCGTCCTGTAGATAAACAACTAATTTTAGAATGCACGTTTTTTGACATCAGAATAGTTTTGTTTAAATACTGAATTTTAAATTATAGATGAATTAGGGTAAGCCATATATTATTTGAATTGAAATGAAATGACTATTAAAATAACTAAGAAAAAAATTAGAGACTAAATATCTAAACTGACCGCATATTTAATAGCAATGACAAAGTCGTACCTTTTTTCCAATCATTTCAGTTACTTTCATAGTAAACGTCTGTTCCAGAATGAGTTCCTCTAAACAGGCATCTCTGGTTTCATCTGGTTCCATATTCTGATAACCGGTTAGGCAGCATTCAATTGCCTGGGGCCGCAAAACAGTTAACTAAAAATTTACCATTAAAAAAATATAGGGTTAACTTGGCACTTTTGTTACCAATTCTCCCTCCACCATTCTCAGATTTGCTATTGGAACGGCTTCCTCGTTACCATAGTCAATGTACCTGACTTTGACCGTTTCTGCGTCCACGACAGCGACGATTTCGCTTCGGTACCATAACTGATCCATTTCGAAAGGAGCGCAACATGGAAGACCTTAAAAGAAACGTGCGTGAATGCCGTGATTAAGTCAAACGTCGGGTCATTTACCGATTTTCACTTCTGAAATAGGATCGCTGGTTTGGCAAGATATTTGTAAGTCTTCCATAAGTTTCGCCAGTTCTTGTTCTTTGCTGGCGAGCTGCGCGTAAAACCGGTTACAGCTGAATGCGTAGCTGACTTTGATTGGTTGGGTAAAGCCGCGGGTTAGAGGTAACGCTTCCGGGTAAGCGTGTTGAGCTGCCCTAGTATTAAAGATTTATTAAAAAAAAAACGTTTACAAGTATATTGACTATACCGGTTGTATCAAGAAAGTGGCCCGATATTGAAAAAACCTTCAGTGAAAACATAGTTACTGATGTGTTTTTAGCTATTCTTATTCAATTTTTAAAATTGAGTTTTTATAGTCAGGCCCTTTCAAATTGACTGGTCCATTCGGATCATGATTTTATTTTCCCAAAAAATTTGAATAATGTTGTTTCCCTATCGGCATGTTATATTGCAGAAATATTGCAGCAATAATTCTTTTGATACAGTCAGTCAAAATGAAACTCGTACACCTAAGGTTTCTTTAACATTCTGTACAAATAACGTGCAAAATATTTCCAACTATATATATCTGCAATCAGCATGAAATGTTAAAGTTGTTGAACAAAAATATGCAAAGAATGCGTGCTGAGCATAAAATGTTATGGTCAAAATGAAACCCGTACATCATATTTACTTTACAATAACATTAATATTATTTATAGTTAGCACTTGGTATTAAGAGCATTTGTTACTTTTAACACTCCTGTGTAATTTTTAATTGAGTTTAATTAATTTTTTGTCCTTCTTTTACCATATGAGGCGTCAGCGTGGACAAATAAGCGTTGTAGAACGCAAATTAATTATACAACATTGGAAAGATGGAAAATCATTGCGACAAATTTCCAAAATGGTTTGTAGGCCGCACTCTACCGTGCAAGGAGTTGTGGACCGTTATAAAAGTGAAAATAGAATATCAAATAAAGTAAGGAAAAGCCCTCGAAAAATGTTTAATTCGTACGACGAACGTTGGATCCTCAGGAAAGTTGCGGAAAACCCGAAAATATCTGCACCGAAGTTAGCAAAAGAAATTGAGAAATATTTACGCAAAAACAGTTAATCCTCAAACAGTCAGAAATTTTCTAAAAAAAAATAATATTCATAGTAGAGTGGCTCGAAGAAAACCTTGGATCAGTAAGGTAAATAAAATCAAGAGGTTAAGCACAGTAAAGCACGGAGGTGGTTCCGTCATGGTCTGGGGATGTATGTCAGCTACAGGTCCTGGAAATCTACATTTTATAGAGGGTATAATGGATCAGAACATGTATTTGGACATACTTAAGCAGAATTTAAAGGCAAGCGCCCGAAAATTCCGAATTGAAAAGAAAATTTAAATTCTACCAGGACAATGATCCAAAGCATGGGGCACAGAAAGTAAAGAATTGGTTGCTCCATAACTGTCCAAAAGTACTAAAACTCCACCGCAAAGTCCAGATATTAATGTCATGGAAAACTTATGATCACATTTGAAAGTTGCTATAAGAAACCATGAAATTTCAAACAAAGAGCAATTAAAAGTAGTGATTCAAGAAGAATGGTCTAAAATATCATATAGAATATTGTGAAAAATTGGTGCGATCAATGCCCAATCGTTTGGCAGATGTTATAAAAAATAAAGGACTACCAACAAAATATTAATCTCTTTTTTATGTTTTTTTTCCTGTATATTTTTAATGGTGTACGAGTTTCATTTTGACTGACTGTATATTACTTCTGCAATATTGTTACGAGATTACAGTGACATTGCATTTCAAATATAACAAATATAATATAATATGTTTATTACTACAATAGTGAACAAATAACATAGCAAATTCAATATTGCACAAACATTGCAAAGTTAATAATGCATATATGTAGTAAATGTAATACTGTTGCAATATTTTATTATTGTTGAAAATGCAATATATCAGTGAATTACTAGTGTAATGTTGCGTCTGTGTTGCAAGCAAACTATTGCTCTAATATTGTTTATATAAAATTCCCGCAATATTTAATTTGAATTTATATTTTAATATTTCATCTGCAATTTTGCGTATATACTGTTAACTTTATTTGCACCTATGTTGCACCTGGAATACTTTTACAATATTTAATAACCGTCACAAATACGATATACATATATCACTGAAATTCGATGTGTAATATTGCAGCCATATTTCTTATGTAAGATATTTAATGATTGATTAAATAGCTGATTAATCTCACAGGTATCTGCTAAATTTTGTAAACAAATGTTTATTAAGTGGGTTTCAATGAAATATAATACTAATAATCGAAATATATAGATAGTACAATTATTTATTATTATTCATGTGTGATAAATATACAGTACCGATGTGGCCAAAAGTAGATAGAAAAAGTATTATTTTCATATAATTGTTTAAAGATTTACCCACAGGTCCCCTAGATTTTAAATTATAGTTATTTGTAAGGCGGTCTACAAAAAGATACCAATAAATTTCAGTTAAATATTTTGCTTGCTATCAGATAAAGCAATAATATAGATATAGCTGGTCAAAAGTAGATAGACAAAAACAATTTTGGAATTATTTTTTTGTCTAGATATTTATAAAATAAAATTAGTATAGTATTGCTTCTCTTTAACTCAAGGTGCAACATGCCACGCGGAATTAGATTCTCTCTTGATTTAAGACAACGCATTATTAATGCATATCAAATTGATATTGCTCGTAGATTTGATGTTAAAAGAAAAGCTTTTTGGGCAATTATCAAAAGATATGACAGGATCATTAGAGCCAAAAAATAAATCCGGTCGACCAAAAAAAATTGACATTAGAGCTGTACGCAAATTAAAACAAATTAGCCAGAATAACCCTTTCATGACTTCTCGTCAAATTCAGATGGAATTACAGGCTCTAGGGATTTATGTGTCCTCAAGGACTGTAAGACGAAAGTTGATAGAATAGAATCTATATGCACGTAGACCAGCAAAAAAACCATTGCTTTCAAAAAAGAATCGCTTAGCCCGATTGGAATTTGCCCGTCAGCATATACACTGGACAAAGCATGAATGGAAACGTGTTTGCTGGAGCGACGAATCGAAGTTTAATTTGTTTAATTCCAATGGAATTCAATATGTTAGACGTCCTTCTGGCCAGCGTTTGAATCCCAAGTACACAAAACCCGCAGTTAAGCATGGGGATGGATCAGTGATGGTTTGGAGTTGCTTCTCAGGTTATGGAATAGGCCCGTTACATCGCATAGAGGGCATAATGGACAGGTTTATGTACAGGGATATTCTCAGAGATGTTATGTTGCCCTATGTTGAGGACAATTTATCATTGATATTCTAATTCCAGCAAGATAATAACCCGAAGCATTCCTCCAAAATTATGAAGCAATTTTTCAAAGAAGAAAAAATACCAGTTTTAAAATGGCCATCCCAGTCACCCGATCTTAATCCTATCGAAAATTTATGGGAAATTGTAGATCGTGATATTAGGGATACAAACTATTCAAATAAAGGTGAATTATTCGAACGGTTGCCACAGAAATGGAAAAATATTGGTTTTAAACTCATAGACAATCTTATTGAATCAATGCCATGTAGATGTCAGGCTGTAATAGACAATAATGGGTATTTTACAAAATACTAATATTGTAGATGTTTTAGTTTGTAATTAAAAAAAAAAATACTTCGAAAAAAAAAGGGTATTGGTTATTTTTTAAATTTGTTATTTCTTATTATTTACCAAATTAGGTGATTGTTTCTAAAGAATGTTTTATTATTTTTATACATGTTTAAGTATACTTAAATATCTTTATTACAGAATTTTTATTTCCTTTGATTTTTAAAAAAAATCATTTGTCTATCTACTTTTGGCCATTACTGTACATAATATATTCAACAAAAAACGCAATTACATATTACACAATTTACAAACTTTATTCCTAAACTAATTGATAATATTCTAATTGGCACTCATACAACTTAATTCATGCTCACTGTGTGAAGAATGGGAAAAGTGACGTAAGTTGTATCACTGTAAGGTAATTTTAAAATTTTACATTATACATTTTCGCACAATTTATGTTTATTTATGTTTTTTTTTCTATCCGTTAAAATAAAGCATACTTAAATATGATGTGTGCTTAACATATATAGAGATATTGAAATATATATTATATAGATGTATATATATTAATTAAACAGAAATTCCTCTATGTTTTACTCTCTTATAGTAAATGACTTTATTCCA
This sequence comes from Anthonomus grandis grandis, assembly GCF_022605725.1. NCBI lineage: Eukaryota > Metazoa > Arthropoda > Insecta > Coleoptera > Curculionidae > Anthonomus > Anthonomus grandis. The sequence continues at coordinate 13,829,643 of NC_065558.1, forward strand.
ATATATAAAATATCCTTTAACTTATTCATTACCTTTCATCAATAATATTATTAATAAGAATGGAATATTTATTTTGTTATATTTTGTCAATATTGCAAATTCAATATAAAATTAATATAAAATAAAGCAGCAATATAAATGAAAGATATAAGTAATGTTACGTGAGTATTACTACAATACAGCACATACATTAACGCAATATTACAGTAACATACCCGATTGCTATGTTTCAGCAATGTTGCGGATGCAATGAAAAAAGCGGATATTAAAACATTGCTGCAATATGACTGTAATAAACTAGTAATATATGTGCAATATTGCTCCAAGACGCAATATTGCAGACGTAATATTTCTGCAATATAATTTGCCGACAGGGTTCTTAGTCGAAATGACAAGCAAAAAGAAAAGACTTCTATCAGAAAAAGAGAAATGGGTAGACAATTTTTACACCGACATTTCAGCCCTCAATTACACCATCTTTAAAGCTGGAAATGACACGTTACAGATCACAGAGTAATAGTTGTACAAAATATATCGTGATTTAAGCCTGGTACAAGATTTTGTTTAATGCAAACGCAATTCTTTTTATATTATATAAAACTTGAAAATTTAAATTAAATTAATAAATTGAATAAGGTAAGAACCAATAAGGCATTCATAAGAAAAATGAGTTGATGATGATCGCCAAAAGACGAAATGCCGTATCATCAATTTTTAAACATCTTTTTTGTAAAGCGGAATAAGTGCCATAAAAATCTGAAATTTACTTTAGTTTTTAAATAATGTCATAAACCAAAATAAAAAAAAATATTATTTTCGGATTTCACTGAGATTCCAATGGTCACGCTCGAATGTGGTATACCCTATATATAACTAGCATTAGCATTAAAAAAAAAATAGGCCAAGAAGGTTTTTTGCTCTTATTACACATTATTTCATTTCTCTGAAAAAGAAAAGATATACTGACATCCAGAATATAATCAAATAGATCATAATTACTTCCATACTTCTTTATAACAAAATAAACAATTTACCTGTTAATTACATCCAAGGCGGTAATCTTAGTTTCAGGATCCCAAAGTTCACACTTATTTATAATGGATTTTTTCACTGAAGGTAACACTTTCATGCACAGCAGTCTATTATCGACAAACTTCTTGAAAGCCAACATCATTTCAATAGTAACTGTGGACCTTTCGACGCCGTTCAGTGCCACCCTGACCGCCATAACTTTCGGCAGGACAAAGGAAAACGGTATTTGATACAGACACTCGAACGGTAACGTTTCGTAGTTACCGAAATCTACATAGAAAACCTAAAATCATGATAAATAATAAACAATATGCAAACAAAGGTTTTTTTAAGCACCTTAAATTGATTGTCGACCGCGTTAGTAACCACGGCCCTGCAAATGTTGCCGTCTTCCTGACACCGAGCCAAACAAAGGGTGCCTGGAAGCGGCACTTCGTCCAATAATCTCAAGTTGATTTCGTTAATTTCTTTCATTAATCTGGCCAGAATGTATTCGGATTTTTGAAGTTGCACCGAGAAATGTGTTGGACCTTCATTGACAAACGACACATAGACTCCATATTCTTGATTCGGTTCTATAAATAAATGTTCCTATTATAATAAAAGTAGCAGATAATAAGTATTATAATATTAAATATAGAAGCCGAACGTCTACAACTAACTTTTGACGTCACGCCAATCAGGGGAAGTTCTCGGCCGCGCGTGAAAATCTGAATTTTAAAAGCTATTTGGATTATTTCAACTTTAAACAACGGATGATGAATCTGGGATTATTTGATCTTTATTTATCATAATATAAAAATATAACTTTCAATTTCAATTTCGTTTATTTGGCAAATATTAAATTATACAAGAATATCTTTATTTCGATAGTATTTAGCAATTAATTTTATCACAATATTGACCAGAGCGCGATTCAAGACACTGGAACGAGGAGTTTTTGCTTGGTTATATTTGTGTGTTAATACTATAGATATTTTTTTTTTGGCATAGATAATTTAAAATTCAGACAATGGTAAATTTAAGTAAAGTTAAGTCAAAGTAAGTGCGTGTGCTTATAGTGGATACAGTAATTAAAAAAAAATAAAAGCATTTCAATGAGTCTCTTTAAATTTCGAATTTTCAAATAGCAATTCTTGGTTTTAATTGCTAGAAAATATCGGAAATCCAGAAGCATAATTCATAAACGAGATGCTATTCAAAAATAGTTTGTGAGGAACGTTTTGATAAAAATATATTGTAAATAGTAATTAAAAAAAGTACTTTTGAAATGAGCTGTACCTGTTTCATGGAAAGGTAAGGATACTGCTATATTTTTTATTGAATAGATTCATGCCGGGTTTATATTAAAACTTATGCTTATTGCATAATTCGTAATAATTTATAACTCATAAAAATTCACAGGGTGTAACAAAATAAACCCGTGTATATACAATGTAGAAGCCGATTTTTTATACTATTTATTTTTTTTTCATCTTCAATTTGTCTGTGTAGGTGTTATGTATTAATGAAAATTGTATAAACCTGGCATTAATCTTTCTTCCTTATATTTTAATTTTAGTCCAAAACATTTAATTATTGAAAATTTTATTTAAATTTTTGGATTATGAAGAGGACGTTTTTGTGTAATATCACTATTTTTAAAGTCAATAACAAAAAACTTATTTGAATAAATAGAAAATGTTATATAAAAATGGTCCTATCCCGCAATATGTCCCTAACCCACTACTTCATTTCCTATCAACTTTATTTTAAATAGAATAAATATTTTTTTAAGGGATTTTATAAGGCATTTTAAATCTTTTTGTTCCGTATTTTTTATATAAATAAGTTAAGATCGACTTTAATAATATTTGCATAATATTTGATGAATAGTATAAGGGGTTAATTAGGAAAAAAAATCGTAATATGACAAAATTTGTTGAATCAAAAGTTGAACCAAAAATCTAATTAATGAAACAAAACAAAATAGAAAATATATTACCAAAATTACATACGTAAATGTTGAAAATAGTGTTAAAAATTTTAAAAAACATTGTTTCGTAGATCCATTTCTTGCTCTTCTCATCTCACTAGTATTCAGTTCTTCAAAGCCATAGATATGTATCTCATTGCCAAAGTCCAATCCTCAATCCAACATTTTATAATATCTTTATGTTTACAGAATATGTCAAAATTTGAAATGGCCTTATATAATATAGAGTAAATTTTTTAAAAAATAATTATAATGACCATTTTTAATGTTTTTACTATTTTGATGTGGATTTCTTACGTTTTAGTTTAGGTATTTTGTTGTATGACTGGAAGTTTTTTGTATTTTTTTATATTGTTTTTTTGTATTATTTTTTATATTCATTAAAAAAAAAGTTATTACTGTTTTAGCACCATTATTTGTTTGTTGTGTTTTTTTTTAGGACAGGACAATTTCAATTTGACCCTTTTAATTTGTAAATATTTTTTTAGCTTCGTTTAACAATTTTGTTAGAAACAATAAAGCATTTTTTGATTTGAATTGGAATAAGCAGGGCTTTTAAAAGCAGTGATTCAAATATAAAGTTCTTTCGAGTCTTTCTGGTTGTCAGGCAACAGCCATACATATATTCCTACCTATGTTTTTATAAAATAAAATCACAAATTATTATCTGTGATTTTTTTCAGCACACAATATCAAGACATGTTTAGGAAAAAGATTCCCAGCAGTCAACGATGATGCCAATGATAACGATGCCGATAAAAATTTAGTCAATCTCTATCTCTTGAATCCATAATAAAAAGGAAATTTTATGACATAACAAATCCAACAAAATAAGGAAGACAAGTATAGACTGAAATAACAACTACGTCATCAACCAAATCGTTTATTAAAAACAAATAATAAGTTGAAAAACAGTAGTTCTAACTGCGTTGAGATCAAAGCCACAAATGCAATTTTATAGATCATGATAATATTACTACGAATAATTGTAATAAAATACATTTAGAAATTTGCATGTTTACGTGGATGGATATTTCGCCTACCTATAAGTGTGAAAATTGTGAAGATTTCTGATTAAAAAGCGATACAGAAATAAGCGATGATAAGAAAATGTTTTTATTTAATAAAGATTTTGCGTGTATAAACAAAATCTCGAGCCTATCAGACACGTTTTTTACTTTATCACACATCATTTTTATGAAACTAATTTAAAAGATCTTGGACCTTCAAAAATGAATATACCTTCAGTATTAAGAATTATTGAGCGAAAAATATTTACTATATTTGATGTAGGTACCTCATATAATTAAAAGCTTACGAAATAATTTAATGAACCTATAATTAAGAATTCTGGTAAATGGGAAATTAGTAACTTGGACTGATATCCTTAGAACTTATGAATTGCATAGAAAAAGTAAAACCATTGGGATGTTGACAAAACAACTGTTTTCACAAAAATGAGAGTAAACTATACTGTTTAAATCTTTTCCTATTATAGATTCCGAAATCCCCATACTGACGGTGAAATTTGAAACACCTTGTATATATGTAATTTGTTGTTATTCAATTTGCTCCATACTTGGGTTGTGACCAGACTCCTTGACGGGGTACTTCGGGAAAACCGGAGGCTAAGATTGTCCATGGAATACCAGGTACCTAATGTCTCTCTAGAAATTAACCGATATACCCTTTTTGGCCTAGGTCAACATAGACAACCTAGAAAATATGTCCTAACATGGTCGAAACATCAACACGAACCGACTAGCGATACAACCTCAGCAGTACCAGCGATGTTGATATTTAGCATATGACGTGGAACGCAACGTTTAGCAATTTAATTGTATTGCCTATATTTAAATCATTTTATATTTTTATTTATACTCATATGTGTAGCACATTTTTGCTAAATAAATATACATTATTACTTTTATTGAATTCTTATCAATAAAATTATAGCCTGTATAATATGGACTCTTGGTATTATTCATTTTTACTATAAAACTATATTAACATTATTTTTATTAAATAAAAAAATATAACAGGATTTAGAAAATATAAGGAGTTATGACAATGCAATTTAAAAAATAAATAAAATTATTTAAAGCCATAATAATAAAGTTATATATCTTGTGTTATAATCAAGAAGACAAGGCAACTTTTTTTACTGAGTATTACTCAAAGTGAAACTATTTATGCATGAATATAACATTTTCTCTTTACAACGTTAAAAAAAATACATGCTGCAAATATTAAAATCATGTTGTAAAATCAAGTGAGATCCTAACATCTAAAACAAATAAAATCACTTACCTAACACACAAGCCTTGTAGGTATTAATTGCAAGATGTGGTGGTGGCTGAGCAGGCACAGAAGCTGCCACAGCCACTTTATTATCTTTCTTTTGAATGCTCATACTTAATAGAACCGCTTCTTGGACAACCAATGTTATTGGTTGCATTAAACCCCTATTAATAAATAAGGCACCAATGTCACTGCCATCAATGATAAACAGCTTAACTAGATAATATTGTGTGGCTTGTGTTAGTACTTGGCACTGTACTTCTCTAAAACGGAGCTCTTTTGATATTACATCAAAAACTTGATCTTTCCATTCCCCACCACCTACAAAATATTAGCACATTTTTTTTTCAAGAACCCACAGTTGAAGGTGTATTGTCCTTACCAGGGCAATGAGCTTCTGCAAGTATAAAACCTGTAGCTAAAGGAGGTACAGATAAAAATGATGAAGGAAAACTCTGTAGGCTCCTTATGTTATCTAGACGGACAATATCTTTGTTTCCATAGTCTATAAATGAGACTTCAACATAACATTCAGTTTGGTATTCAGTGTTTAGGTAATCAATGCTTAATACCCTTGCTCTAAAAGGTGTAAAAAATATTATAATAAAATATGGCATAGTTTTATTTCTTAAATGATAATAAAAATTTTAATTTAATCAAAGGCATGCCTTATTCTAATGGAAATTAAGAAGGGACACGTTAGTTATGGAAAGGCATTCATAAATATACAATAAACAAAAAAGGGAAACTTAAATTTTAATGAAACCTTTTCTCCTGTATACTTATAATAATAATAATAATAATATCCTTTATTTGCCAACAAAATCGTATACAGGACGACAAAGCAACGTCATACAAAGGAGGATCTAGCTCCCATAGGGTACATTAATTTTTCTTATCTAGAATTCATAGAGGCAATATACTTATATAAACAAAATAACAAAATTTAAAATAAATATTCTAAATATCTAACACAAGTTAAAATTATTATCCAAAAGTAAAATTATAAAAACATTTAATCTGCAACCAGTGGTAAACAGCTTTTTTAAATTGGACTGTAGGTTCAATGTTTCTAATATCAGCAGGTAGCATTCTATAAGCCCTGATGGCCATATAATGAGAACCTCTTTCATAGTAAGCTGAATTATGCAATGGAATGCGGAGATCGCTTCTATGTCGTGTAATCATAGTCACATCCTCAGCGTACATTGCCCTATTCTCAACAAATGATTGTGTCTCTTCACAAATAACACCAAGGAAGAAAAGTATAAGGAGGGAAGGGTGAGTATTTTTAGTTTGCAGAAGTAAGGTCTACAGGAAGTTCTGTAGGTCATGCCCAATAAACAACGAATGATACGCTTTTGCATTCTAAATATATCTAGAGCTCCTCTTGCAGATCCCCAGAAACAGATACCATATTGTAAGATCGATTGTACCTGTCCGAAATAAAATAGGCGAAGAGATACCTCAGACACTACATCCCTTAATCTTCTAATCAATCCGCACAAGCTAGCTAATCTGGAATAAAGGTTTTTAATATGTTTCTCCCAATTTAAATTTGGGTCAATGTGTATTTCTAAGAATTTAATACTATTGGCTACAGGGATTGACTGCCCACCAGACCACACAAGTAGAGATTCTGAGACAATATTGGCCTTCGAAAAATTAATCAACCCCGTTTTACCAGAGTTCAAAGACAACTTACTGTCCAGACACCAAAAAAAACTTTTAATGATCAAGAAAAAAATAGACCATTTGAGTGTGGATTTGACCCATACATTCCCATGTTCTCTTTAGTTTTTGGTACCATTTTCCTAATATAATGAAACCCTCTGACTAGGACAATATATTATATCCTGAAGATAATTTTAATTGATAAATATTAATAGAAACCCATTTACATTACGGTATCTTTTTTCGGGGGGTCGTTGTGGCAAATGCATCCAATATTTGATTAGTCAAATTGTATTCATTAAATATATTACTTTGGTCTTAAATATCTCATAGGCATACTTAAGGCTTGTTTATTAATCTTAAAGCCACATAACATATAACAAATTCTTTAATTACATAGAACAGATTCAAGGTTTTTATTAACATAAATAACAATGGGTTTGTAAATATGCCATTTTTTGATAGTATATTTTTATCTAAGAAGCTTGTGACAAATTATGTGAAGATTGATAAAGTTGGAAGCAAGATTGTCTTAAAAGCTCTTTAACAGTTGAAAGAACTCGTCCATTATCTCAAAGAGACCTACGTAACTAGAGAAAAAAATGAAAACTCCAAGTCTCAGTCTCAAAATGTCTTTTTAATTAATCAGGTGGTGACATGTTTCGCTAATAAAGCATCATCAGACCTACAATAAACAGAAAAACACACGTAACTACAATAAAACTTTACACTAAAACAAAATCAAATATTAAAATCTAGCTCTTTAATAGGACTGGCTTGAAATACATTAGACATGGAGTGTGTTTTCTTTAGATATTTTTGCAAATAGTAATTTCCACTATCTGGCCAAACTGCATTTTCAGTACAACACTAACTCCAGATATTCAATGGAATATCCAAGAATCCTAAAGAAATAAATATAAAGAAGGCTGTGATAGAAACAACAGAATCTTATTTAGACTTTCATGAGACAGCACTTTTTTTTCTGTTCTGAATGTTATTGACTTAGTAATTGACTTAGTATCAAGCCTCTAAATATCATTTCTAAACCCCAATATGAGAAATATAGATGCCATCAAAAGTATGATAGGGATATATCAAAACTTTCAATAATCTTATTTAAAAGCCTACCAGTACCTACTCATAATTAATTTTTGATCATTAACTTACACAGCTTCGTTTTCAATGCAACTTTTTCCAACAAGTACAATACAATTTATAGAAATATTTTGGCTATGCATTCACACAGATTATTTTAATTTAAAAAAAGTCACATCTATATGGGAACAAACCTCTTTAACAAATTACCACCTTGGATTGAAATGATTAACAATAACAAATCTTATAAGGTAGAGTTTAAAGAAGAGCTTTTGAAGCATACTGTTTATAGTGTTGAAGGTTTTTTTTTATTAACTTTGTCATATTAAAACTTCTGTTGTTGGAATTCATTATTACACATGAACTTAATTAGATTTGCATGCAATCAGTCTGTGAATAGTAGGAAATTCACTTTTTCTATACCAACATTGTATTTGTCTTTTGAAATAAACATATTATTTATTTAGTGCTTTTGGATAAATCTGGTGGAAATGTGAAGAGAAAAACTTCGTGTCAGTTGTACCATCCTCTATTTTCAGTGAAAAGTTTTTTTTTAAAGAAAAAAGACTCACTCATTTAATCACCAATAAGGAATTTGCAAAAAAAAAAAATTGCTAAAAAAGATCCAAGAGAAACTGAGTGGGTGTCTACTTCTTTACTTAAGATTAGATTCTTAAAATTATACTCTGGTCACATTAACAACCGTCTTCAAGTAATAATTTGTAAAAAACCAAATCATAAACAAAAAAAAAACAATAATAACAAATAGAGGGCTTTTGACATGGAATCAAACCCTGAGGAGTATATCCAATACCAATTTTAAACCTTTTAGCCCCTGATGATGGACACCACTGTGTCTGAAACATGTAGAGAATTTTAAATAACTAAATGTTCCATAAATAAGTGGAGGGAGACTGCAGGATTTTCATTTACGACTCCACTGCAAGTATAGACTATTTCTTCACTAACAACAATAAATGTAGTCCCACAGTTAAGAACACTTTACTACAGGTAGTTGCGAGAGAGCAAGCAAAAAAATTTTTTTTCTTTTTTTTTTGTTTGTCCCATATTTCCACATTTATTAGGTCTTTTTTCATGGCTTTAACTACATTAGAAGTGAGAGCAGAAAATGGAATGGAAAGAGAGATTTAGCATCTCTCCTGAAAAACTGAACTGTATATGTATAAATTGATGGGATTAATTTGACGAAGTTGGTTTGGTAATTGAGTTATCCAACGCAAACACACCCAATTTCAAATAACTTGGACCCACTATATAGCACCAAATCTAAAACCTTCATCAAAATTTTGTTTATGTAGAAATCTCATATTAATTCTTGTTTTTTATCATGAACAAAAATTACCACAAAATTTTATTTCAGCAAGTCTTGACATTCCTAAGGGGTCTATTGTAAGAATAGTGCACCTGTTTTAAGAAACTGGAGGTATGAATAGGCAACCTGGTAGTGGGAGACATCGGGTTACAGGCGAAAGAAAAAATTGATATTCAGCCAATTTTACAATTGGATGAAGGCTGGTGCCAATTTGCGATCAAGGAGACCTTTAAGGGTGCCAAGGCTTACTGCAGCACATAAAGCAGGGGCCCTATTCACAGGAACTGGCTCTCACCTCAATATAAATTAAGTGAAATATAAATATCGGTTCTTTTACAATAATATTTTAATGCTTTACATTTTTGAAAGAAACATGTTTATTTATAAAAGTCCGGAAATACAATATCAAAACTATAGGGTAGAGCATTTCAAAAACCAATCACATAATTCTATCTATAGAAGAAACATAATATAAATTAGAAATATAATAGAAAAAATATAGAACCGTTAAACATTCTTAAAAGAGAAATAAAAAAACATCCAGATGGTAAGAATAGCATAAGAACATAGTAAGTTTACTGTGATAAAAACATGTTAACTTTTTCTTTCAATTGCCCTAGTGAAAGGAATCTCCATTCTAAAGAAATTGTATTGAAATTGTATTACACCCCTATGGTTTCCGTACTTTGATGACAGTTTAGTAAGTTAGTCTTAGTAAATACAGTCACTTGGTCCCTGAGTAGAAAAAACTTCTAGACTCTAGACCATGAAAATCCTATAAACCTTTGTACTTATAATGGTTTTACAATTATTATTATTACAACAAAGATAATCTACAATATAGGTAAGTGTATATGCAATCTTTTCATTTTGACAGAATGTTTCTCATATTATCTATTCTGTTTGGTTTTTGCCTGTTAATAATGTTTTAGGTGCTAGTTTTTTTTAAATTTTAGTTGTAATTCACACCTTAATAACCAATGTTTTGAAAGAATAAATGTTGTGCAAAAACTCAAAAATTAGATTGAAGAAAACTTACTTTTAACTGAGGATTAATTATTACTTTTACTGTATTCAAAAATTTAACCTTAATTAAACAATGCTAGAATGTATGTTTTTATTTGTGTATCTTTTAAAGTCCTGATGAAGATCTCATAGAGGTTGAAACATCAATGAGTACTTTTTGTTTTGACCTATATCTAACAAAAAAAAAAACAATTAACCAATCTTAATGCACATTAAACAGGATGGAATATGAAAAAGTGCATGGATTCATGCTCCTATCTAAAATGAACAATGGAAAATTTTGCTACAGAATCCTTTACTATTTCTCATTATAATCCTAATAGTTTACATGCCAGATTTGAAATATAGGCTGTATGGAATTTAAATTCTAATGTAGTCTAAGTAGATCCCTAAATATTTAACTAATTTTAACTAGGGATTGTTTTTGGAATGTGATGTTATTTATATGTAAGGATATTCATGCCAGTTTAAGCTACAGGCAAAAACAACAATAGGATATCTATTAATATTTTAATCAAAGATCTGAATAAAAGTTGTAAGAGACTCCTGTTGAATTGAGTTGTAAGGTAGTGGGCAGCTATACATATACTATTATGTTTTACTTATACATTAATTATACATACACTATATTTAACTTTGGATTGTTTTTGGAATGTGATGTTATTTATATGTAAGGATATTTATACCAGTTTAAGATAGATGCAAAAACAACAATAGGATATCTATTAATATTTTAATCAAAGATCTGAATAAAAGTTGTGAGAGACTCCTGGTGAATTGAATTGTAAGACAGTGGATAACCAAAGGGGCAGTTATACATACACTAATGGACAAAAGTAGAGAAACTTTTTAAAATTTCTTATATTATAAAAACCTTTAGTATTTAAATTACTATTTCCTAAATAGTAATTTAGTAATAAGGCGTTTTTTTTTCCATCACATTCCACATTTCTTTTATCAGTTATTTAGTTTTAGTATGAATTTATATATTTTAGGTTGGACATAAATAGAGAAACTCACATAAGAATTAACCAAATTTAGTCTTTATTTATTATCGCTTTACATGAGATCTGTTAATAGTTTTTTTATAGAATATGCCTTGCGGAAAGATTTGTCAGAAAATATTTGTACAAAAATAGTTCATGCTCACAAGTGTGGTGTATGACAAGTAGACCTGAGCAAAATGCTTAGTTTGCATAAATCTGTTGTAAGCAATACAATTTCTAATTTTAAAACACAATTTTCGTTAAACAGCATTAAAAAAAATGGCAACTGGAGAAAAACAACTGAAAATAATTAAATGATCATAAAAAAGTCCCATAGCCACAAATCGGCAAATAAAATTTAAAGTGAATTGCCTAATGTTAATGCTAGTTCTAACAACTTACAAAGATGTCTACGGAAAGCAGGAGTTTTTAGTAAAAGAGCCACTAAACTACTAATCAGCAGGAAGAACCAGAAAGCCCAATTCAACTTTGCAAAAAAATATTTGCATTGGACAACCAATGGCTGGCAAAAAGTTCTTTTTACTGATGGAAGTAAATTTAATTTATTTGGGTCTGCTAGAATATCATGGGTACATCACCCAGAAGGTAAAAGATTTGATCTAAAATATACAAAGCCTACTGTACAGCATGGTGGTGGATCCTGCATGATATGGGGTTGCTTTTCTGGGTATAATATAGGACCAATTCATGTTATTGGTCATTCATGTTATTTGGAGGGTATTATGGATTGATTTATGTATTTAGATGTTCTAAAAAATATAATGCTTCCATTTGCTGAGGATAATTTACCACTGACCTGTATATATCAGCAGGTAATGACTCTAAACATAAATCAAAGGTAATTGAAGAATGGTTTTTACCAGAAAAGATTAGGGTTATGGACTTTCCTGCACAAAGACAAGTTTGAAGACAATTGATCTTAACTCTATTGAAAACCTCTGGGAGAAACTAGAGTGGCATATAAGACATCAGATCAGCAATAAAAATGATCTAATAAAAGGTTTGCTAATAACAGTGTTTGTTGATAATAAAAGTTTTTGCAAAAGTCAATAATAAGAAGAAAAGATAGTTATCTAATAAATAAAAAGTTATTGTTATTGGATTTAAAAAAAATACACACACATAATATACATCTTAAAAACATCCAAATTATAAAATCTACACTATAAAACTCTATAAAACCTATATGCCCTTAATTAAACGCTATACAACCTTTTAAGAAGATAAAGTCAAGTAATAGTTGAAGGGAGTGTACCCTAGTGAAACACTAAGAACTCATGGGTCTCATAGGGACTTATATGATGCAATAGTTTTTTAATTGGAAATTTAAACTTGTTAGATGTTAGGGCCTTTACATTTTCTGGAAGACCATTAAATAACTTGATAGATAAGACTTTAAAGTTTTTTTGGCTTAAAGATAGTCTATGTTGCAGTATAATTATTTAATTTTTATTTCTTGCATCATAAGAATGAATTGATTGATCTGTCAATCAATTTAATAAGGGCTACTTTACTCAATATCAATTTTATTAGTTTAGACTGAAGTATTATGTTGAAATATTAAGTAAAAACATTTGGTTTCTTTACTTTTGTCTGATGTTTCCTAATAGACTCCTCATGCCAAACTCCTGTTTTATGTTATTTGTTAAAACAGGTTCTATTGAGTCTGACAGACTGAATGCAACCTACAAGACATGTTCACAACAATTCCAGTACAGAACCTCTCATTCCTATCCTTTCAAGCTTAAGGATGAATATTGACTTCTTTAGCTAAAACTAATTGGTCTCCGTTTGAGTTAGTCTCAGGATCTAATGTCACAGTTTCCTAATTACAGAAATGATGTCTCATTCATGGCTGAGTGGACACAGTTTAAAAACTAATAATATTTTGATGCCTACCCAAATCACTTTTTAAACATTACCACAATATTATCATAATTGTCCTGGTAACAGAGTACATTCATACTTTCTATTTATACTACATTTGATATGATGTTCATGTTAACAAACCAAAGTAATTGAAGCCTATTCTAGCCTACCATAATAGGACCCACATGAATTTACCTGTAGTATCTGTTGTCTTTAAATTTGGCACAAACTACAGAATCAACATGGAGAGCCTCGACAGGTATTTTACTAGCGCCCTGGTCGAGTTGCGGCCCCGCTCGTCCCAGAAATTGCTCCACATACATCAAATTGTTTTTTTCAGCTTGCCCCTGCCCCCACACTTTTAGAAAGGGACCTTCTTTGTCCACGTAGGTGATGACCAAGTTTAATCGTTGGTGTAGAGAATCCATCGTTGATGGTAGCGGCGATGATTGCAGTTTATTGCTAATATTTAATTAAATTTCGCTTGATTGGTATTTTTTAAAAACATTCGAAATCAGCCGGCATGAAATTTCATTACATTATGGCATACCAAGCTAATAAAATGAAGCTTGAGGTTTAACGAATTGGTGCCAAATTAGCATCATTACAAAATTGCAGGGTGCAGAAACGATTTAAGTTAAAATTGAGCTTACCAACAAGATTTTATGAGTACTTTTTTCCTAAAATATCAGCGAAAGTACAAAATCTTTCAATTTCGCAAAAATAAATAAGCCTGGAACTTAAAACGAACACCGTTATGTTTTTTTCTTGTTTTTAACGTTTTTTGACATTGACAGGTCTTTTGTTCTTCTTCTCTTCGCGAGCTTCTAGGTTCTTAAGGTTATTTTTCATGCATGCGTCATGCAATCATACGACGGATAAAATTATTTCTAGTGGTGGAAATACTGGCTTCTTATTGATCAGAAAATAGCGTTTTTTTTTTCAAATAAATTTATTAATAACCCTTAGGTCTCGTGCCCATTTGCAAGTAAAATTACTAGATTTACTCTCACAAGTCACTTGTAGTGCATGTAAACAGCCAGTAAAGTAATATTGCAGAAAGTTTACTTGCCGGGTAAGTATTTGCTAACTTGCTAAAGCTTGTAGTGTACACGGAGTATTTTAGTGAGTTCAAATTATCAATATTGAAGCTGTTAAAATTTTTTTTTACTTACTCAGGGAAAAGTTTATAGGTTTCCTTTATACCTGAAATACTGCTATAATACCAAACACACTTTTAACTTGCACGTTATGCTTTTTCTTGCACGTAAGAGTCAATAATTAAATACACGATTTGGCTCTGGCTAATTTTTCAATTCATATGGTTTAGACAAGTAGGTTTCATTGCAAATGCGTCATCTGCTACAAAAAATCATGGTGGATAGGCAAGAGTGGACTAGTACAGGTTCCTGGATTTGATGAAAGATGGATTTCTTCTTTTGGGGATATGCACACATAAAAACAATTCCTTTAAACAAGAAAAAAGGTTCTTTTGTATATTTGATTTTAATTTATTGAAGTGGATAATTAACATAAGTCATTTTCCTCAAAACAATTTCTTGCATTTCATTATTTAAATAGATTAATTTCTTTAAAATATTTTATAGAAATAAAGAAATAGCATTATTTTAAAAATGCCTGTTTTTAATTCATTAATATGAAGTCTTCAAATTATGAATATATTAAATTATTAACGCGAGTATATTACTCCAAGACATAGAATCTTTAAAACAGGTACAGGTACTTGTGTGTACAAGGGGCAGCTGCCCCCCCTGCCGCTCTTTGGCGACGCCCTTGCATTCGTCCAATCAAGCCTAGCTCTGATTCTACTAGAATTTCGTAGACTAACGACTTTACATGTCCCCACAAGAAAAAATCGAGCGACGTTAAATCGGGTGACCTAGGTGGCCAAGAAACTGCTTCACCTCTGGCAAACCAACGGTGCCCTAACCGCTGAGCCAAATACTCGCGTACTTGTACAGCAAAATGAGTCGGCGCTCCATCATGCTGAAACCACATTTGCTGTCTAACGTTTAGAGGAACATTTTCAAGGAGTTCTGGGAGAACTTCCTCCAAGAAACGCAGATAAATAGGTCCTGTTAACCGTTCCGGTAGAAGGTATGGCCCAATTAAATAATCATCAACAATACCTTCCCATAGCTTGACAGAGCAACGATTCTGATGTTTTCTTGGAAAAATTGCATAAGGATTTTCTTCGTCCCAAACATGGCTATTTCTACTATTAAAAATACCATCTCTTGTGAAAGAGGCTTCATCGGTCCACAAAATATATCGTAAGAAATTTGGTTGTGCAATGATGTGATCCAGAAGCCATCGACAAAATTGAACTCTAGGATGATAATCGGCTGCAGTCATACCTTGAACTTTCTGGAAGTGGTAAGGATGGAGTTGTTGCTCGTGTAGTATCCGCCAGATAAAAGCGTTACTCGTATTCATATTCTTAGCGACGTCACCTGTGCTATTTGATGGTTCATCGACAACTCGCTGAAGCACCTCTTCTTTAAATTCGACCGTTCTTACGGTTCGAGCAACACCAGTATTATGCATCTTGGTCTTAAACATGCCTGTCTCAGCGAGCCGCCGATGAACCGCAATAAACTTTATGTATCCAGGATGCTGTCGTTCGATGCTGCTCGTGCATTGCAGTTTGTTGCTCCGTATGCCAAATGCATATCCGCCAATTCTTAATTGGTACAGTTTTCCATTAGCAATAAATTTTTTAAAAATTGTAAGTTATAAAATTTTTAAACATGACATTAAGAATTGACATTGATAAGCGTTGATTTTAAACAATTGTTGTTATAGTATTATATACAAAAGGTAAAAATAAATGCAGCAGATCCTATTTAGGTAATTAATGTTTTTTATAAATTTTAACGCGTCTACGGCGGGCCGTAGTGGCGCATTTCCGGATATGGGTTCCTGAACTCAAATAGATTCTTCTGTTGCACTGAACAACCCCCAGAAGTTTGATCCCATAGTTCTGAAACACCCTGTGCAACTAAGTCATTGACAATAATTAAGACGAATCACTTTGCAAAAGACCTGCTTAAGAATGAAGCTGACAGACACCTGCACTAAATGCATTGTGGAGCAGCTCATTTCTAAGACGAATCATCTTAATTATTGTTAACGACTCCGATATTTGATACTAATTCGAGAATTCCTTAAATCAAGAACTTTTTGGGCCACAAATTAAAAAACTACAAACTTTATGAAAGATTTATAGTTTTAAATCAAGCACAACATACTCTTAGGGCAATTAAATACATTCTTACTTTAAAACCTAAATAATAATTAATCCAAGAACTTAGTTCCTTATATTGAATCTTAGTCTTTACAATAATAACTTTGTATACTTGATAAACTAAAAGTATCTCTCAAGACGATTATCTGGAGATTTTCAAATAATAGTTTACTTATCTTTCTATAAAAAAGGAGTACTTGAGCCATGCCTATAAAGTTTAAGAAATACAAACTTTGATGTAAAGAAATATTTCATAGAAATATATCAGGAAATATATCATCTATATAAGTCAGGATTACTTTAAAGGGAAGTAAAAAGGTTTCAATTAAGGAATTTCTTTTTTGGGGGTGTAAAGGAGAAAGTATACCAAGTCACTCCAACCACAAGTGAAAATATGCAGTTAAAAATTACAGAGGTTATCCGAACAATAACACCTAATATGTTAGAAAAAGTGAGTGATTCATTTTCAAGAATAACTAATGCCTGCGAAACCTAGGAGGCCATATTGAGAATAGTTTGTAGTGTAGTTATAATTTAACTTTGGGACAGTTTGGGTTAGTTTTAATACATAATTCTTATATTTATATTAGACACTCTGTATGAAAAAAACTTCAGACTTTTACCGAAAGATAAAGCTGATACTGTAAACTAACTACATTAAAAATTTCGTTTATGTAGATTGAACACAGCTATTGTTGCAAAATCTACATATAACTGTTAAAACTACATATTTTTCCGTAACTTATTTTTGACGCACCCTGTATATGTACAATTATTTTTAGTTTGTAGATTTTTATCAACCTTTTAATCATGTCACAAGTTTTTTTCCACTCGGTATAGTTTAGGCGCTATTTTAGCCGTATGCATTGCTGACCCACCCTGTATATTTAATATTTTATGTATTATATTATATACAAATAGGTTGCTTTACAGTCACTGTATATTCTATAACAAAAACCTTCAGATCTTATAAATTAAAGGTTTTCCAAATTTTTAAAGAATTATACTTAAGTATACTACCATTACTACCGCTCGAAAGTATTTGCCCACATATGACTAAAAATAATAAACCCAGCAGTTATTCTTATGAAACGGTTTATTTATAAAAAAATTAATATAATACATTTTTCAATTAATTAAATTTAAGAAAATCAAATGTTGGATTCATCTACATGTCCGCCTCGATTTTTAATAACAGCTTCACAGAGTTTCGGTAGTCTTCTAATTAATTTGTCCAAAGTTTCCTGAGGTATCTTGTGCCACTCTTCTTGGATGATCCTCCACAAGTCTTCTTTTGATATGGGGCATGATTTTCGCACTTGTCTATCCAGTTCTTACAGTAATTCGATAGGATTGAGGTCCGGTGATTGTGGGGGCCATACCATAACTTTCAGAAGATGCTGCCTTTGTAATTGACCTAAATATTGCTTGCACAATTTCGACGTAGGCTTGGGGTCATTGTCATGTTGAAAGATGAAGTTTTCCCCAATTATTCGAGTACCAGAAGGAAGTACATTGTTACTTAAAATTGTTTTGTAACCCTCTTTTCGAAGAATTCCCTCTATTCTAATTAGATCGCCCACTGCAGATCCTCCGAAACAACTCCACACCACCACCGAACCACCACCGTGTTTAACTGAGGCCACCGTACAGTTCTCAGCGACCCTTTCATTGGCATAACGGCGAACAAAAACTCGCCTCTTCGTTCCAAAAACGTCGAATTTCGACTCGTCACTCCAGAGAACTTTCTTCCAGTCATCAATGGTCCATTCTTTGTGTGATTGGGCCCACTTAAGTCTTTTCTTCTTATTAACATCCTTCAGTAGGGGTTTTGATACAGATAAACGTCCTTTAAGACCAGCATTATTAAGTCGCCGTTTTACTGTCGAAACACTGATCGCTTTTTTACTCTCCTTGTTGATTTTTGCTGTGATTTCAGGGGCGGTAAGGCGTCTATTGCGTTTGCTTGTAATTATAGTATTTAAATCCTCCTTTGAACTTGTTGCCTTTGGCCTTCCCGATCGAGGTTTGTTGCTAATAGTCCCTTCTCTGATGAATTTCCTAAAATTATAATCGACAGTGCGCCTTGGAATTCCGAAATCCGTCGAAATTTGGCGGTTAGTCTTTCCAGCCTTATGAAGTCCAATGATAATACCGTTTGTTTCTACCGATAACTCTTTTGTTTTAGCCATTTTAAAAAATGTTGAAAAACCAGCAAAGAAACGGTGACAATCGTCAATAAGCAAGCGAAATTATTTACCAATATTACACAAATCAATTCTTGATGACTAAACACCTTTAAATGACAAATGTTTCAAATTTCATCGGAAACGAGCTGTAAACAGATTAGTTTTTTAGAAAAAGTGCATATTTTCACTACATTGATTGTTATTTGCAAGACTATTTTTAAATACTCAATACTTTGTGTTTTTCAAGGAACCATAGTTGATAGGTATGCTGTTTAAGCATATATGCAATTTACAAAACAGATACAATCTAAATATAGGTATAAAGATAAGATTTTTGTATCTAATTTAAAATATTAAAAAGAATACATGGTGGGCAAATACTTCGAGCAGTAGTGTAAAATGGTTTGAACAATGAAATCCATACTTAACATAATCAATTCATTTCAGTGTCCACTGGGTTGCCTACCAACACACCTTTAATAAATAGTTTATTTTGAAATAAATTTGAATTTGTACTTAGGCTTTACAGCTTTTTATATTTAAATATACCGTACCCATTTGTATGTTTTTAATAAATTAACTGTGCCACATAAAGAAAAATATGTCGCAAGGGTAAATGCGAATTGATTTGAACAGAAATTATTTTTAGTCTAGCTCGCAGTTTAACCAGAGTATTGATCGCGGAAAAAAGTTGCGCGCGCTCCACCCAAAAGGGGAAAATGATTTTCGACCGTAAAATCGGAAAACGAAAATAACTCAACGAGGGGGTAAACAAATCACGAGTTTTGCGCCCTTAACGTGACTGAATCGATAATTCTTTATTTAGTAAAAACCTAAAATTAGTGAAAGTGAAAAATAATGGCTTCGCCTGTGTTAAAAACCCTCTCGATCCTGTTGGGATTATTCTTTATTTTTGTGGGAACGATAAAGATTTCTTCGGTGATATCGAAGGACCTTCATAAGGACTTGGTAAGCGCCAGAATAAAATTTTATTGTAATCAAAAATGTTCATTAAAGCCACATCATCTTAAAGTTATTATACAATAAAATATAGGGGAATTTTTAGATGAGTTCAAACAACATTTTTGGCGGTTTGCCTGCCCAGGTTCGCAAATATTTTGGCCTCCGGTTGTCCTTGCTTGCTTTGTCCAGTTTTTATTTATTATTCATTGATACCTATATAAATTGAATAAGAAATAATCTTAATGATTTTTTTGAGTGAATTAGGAGTTACATCCCCTTTAACTTAAGCTATTACCATCATAACGATAAAAAAACATTCCTGAGATATCCCATAAAGGTTTCAGGGACTGTTCAGTAGCCCATATTTCATTTTAGCTGTTTGTACTTTCTGGATTTACATGGAAATAGTCCTTTAATTTAAGATATTTTTATTTTAACAATAGAATTTTTTGATTCTTAAAATTTAAACCTTGAGATCTGAAAATTATTTTAACCCGATGATTTTTGCTTATAAAAATTCATTAAATAAAAAAAACAATCTGCCTCAATAAATCACTTTTTCGTTTCAATTGAGCATAATTAAAAAAAATAAGTATCTGAAAGATGTATAAAATATATCAAAAGAATTAGACAAAAACTTAAGAAAGGTATTTTATGAAGAGGAAAAAAATTAATCTAACACAATAAACCATAAAAAATATAACTTAATTTAAAATCGATATTCTATTTAGCTTCATGTATAATTGAGCTGTTTCCATTTAAGTTATGCATAAGCAATTTATAAATAATGAATATAAGGATTATAGATTGATCATATACAGATAATTAAATATTTTCATTTACAATACTGATCACCCATCTGGTTAATTTAAAAATAATAATTTTCACTTCATAATATATTCGTTAGATCATTACAAAGTCAGCCATATCAATTTAAGTTATGCATAAAAGATTTTATAATTAATAAATAGTTATTAAAAAACTATTCTGATAATATTGACTTGTGTATTAATCTTGGTAAAAAAAATTAATTAAATTTAATACTTCCAATCAAACATCAATAGCTTAATAAACTAGATTAAAAATCTTTTGTTTATCTTTTGAATTTGGAACTTTTCATTAGAAGGAAAGTAATACGAAACGATAACATCTGAATTAAAATTTTAAACCTTCTTCTTAATTTAAGTGTGAAAAATAGTTTTTGATTAATTAATCTCAATTTTATATATTAAAAAAATAGAAAATAGTTGTTTTGATCAGCATCTTGCACTTTCAACAATATTGCCGTTGTCCTCAGATTATCATTTTAATATGTATCATCTGAAAGAGTTTTTATATCAACCCCTCAGTATGGACATATCTATATCAGAAATTTATAGGATATTTATTTAAAAAATAATGAACAAGTGGAGGACTATAAAGAATACTAATTACTCCACTGCAAGATAAACTACTCCTTCAACACCAAAAAAGGATTAAGATTTAAAGTAAAAAGCAAGTTTTTCAAAAAAGTTTATGAATTGGGGGTTACAATTTTTATATACATGCTGACTATATATAATTAAAAATTTTGCACCAAAAGTTATAATGTACTAAGTTGCTAAAAGTATTATAATCTTATTAAATTCTATAAAATGCATTGTATTTTATTTGTAACTTTTTTTATGCTAAATAAAGATTATTATTATTATTACTATTATTATTAAAAGTTTTCATTGCAAGGGTGGGCAAGAATTATTTATCCATTGGTGACAAAATCAGTGCCGTCTATAAGGTATGAGGCGCCCCGGGGCAAGTAGTGTCTACACCGACCCTGACAAGCCCCCCCCTGCGCTTTACTACCTCCTCCCCCACCCCTGCTTAAAAAAACATTTTTTTTTATAATATAATAAAAAGTTATTTAACAACGTCATTAGAAATATACGCAAAACATAAAGTCTATGGCCAGTAAAAAAAAAACACAAAAGTAGCAAATAAAAAGTTATATTAAATATTAATAAATTACGTTATTTTATATAACAAGGGGAACTGTAAAATTATTGCAACTAAATATAATTTCTGGCTTTCGCTTCGGAAAAAGTCTTAATTAACGACTGAATATCCACACTCTCAAGAATTTCGTGTTCAATCGAAATTGTTGATAAATTATTTAGTCTCTCATTTGACATCATGAATCTCAGATGGTTCTTTATCAACTTAGGTTTGCTGAAGGATCTCTCTCCTTCTGCCACTGACACTGGTAACGTTAAATATATTCTGAGAGCTATGGTCAGGTTTGGAAAATTTGAATCCAAGCCGTCAAATAAAGCCGTCAATAAAGCCGTCATTTAAGTAATTTTTCCGCGCTAGCCTCCGATTTTATGTAAGTGCGTATCACTATGATTTCACCGAATAAGTCGTCACCATTTATGTCTTTTTCATCTCTTGCCTCATCCGTGAGAAGTAGGTGTAGATCTTCGCAGCATTTCATCAACAATTGATCCGGATAAAGCTCTAAGTCAAATAGAGAGTTTAAAAATGAAAAAGGTTCATTAACTGTGTTCATCAAATCGAATCTGTCTTTGGTTGAATTAATGGAAACGTCTAGCATATAAAAATATAAATTAATTTTGAAATTGTCTGTTGGATCGACGACATTTTCGTCTGCAACTTCGTAACTAAATGGTTGACGTTTCCTTCGAATTCGGGTTACAGGAAATTCTGTTTCCGCTTCAACATCTTGGGCAATTTTCTTTGCTTCATCTAATAGATCATTGAACTTTTCATCACATCTGTTACTTTGTAAAAATTCCAAAAGATTTGTTAAATATTCTTTAACTCTGGGCAAATTATATTCTGGATCTTGCAAAATCTTACTGACAACGTTGACCCTTTCAAGTATTTTATATCACATTACCAACGAGCATATAAATTTGTAACTTATTATTTTTTCTAAAATATTTTTTGCTTGATTTCTCGCAGACATATCCTTACTTGCATCATCTCTCAAATCTTCCAAAGCGTTACACACATCTTCAAAACAGTGCCTGAGTGGTTTTAAGGCATCTATTCTCCTTGACCACCTAGTCTCTGATAAAGCTTTTAGTGTCAGTCCTTTACAATGTTTTTTAAAAATATCCCAACGGTTGGTGGAAGAAGAGAAAAATACATATAGTTCTTGGACTAAATCAAAAAAGTTTGTTGTTTCAAAAGTCGATCGAGCAGCATCGTTTACCAAAAGGTTTAAAGAATGTGCAGTGCAGGGCACATAAAAAGCTCGAGGATTTATATTTAAAATTTGGCGCTGCACTCCTTTATTTTTGCCTTTCATATTAGCTGCGTTATCATAGCTTTGTCCTCGCAATTTATAAATATCCAAATTTTATTCCTTTAATTTTTCGGTCACAAAATGTGATATACCTGTTACGTCAGTAATCTGGCAGAATCCTAAAAAATGTTCTCTTATTCTTATCTTCTCTAAGTCATTCATTACATCCACAAATCTAATTATGATTGATAATTGTTCTTTATGCGTAACATCAGGGGTACCATCCAGTATGATTGAAAAATACGTATTTTTTGGTATGTCAGATAAAATAATTTTATTGATTTCTGCCGAAATTAGCGAGATTATCTCATTTTGAATAATTGGGCCCAAATAGTGGGGAAACCGTTTTAAGTTTTTATTGCTCTGGATGCGTCTAAGGTGGTCTGCCATAACGTTGTTAAATTTGGAAATCATCTCAATACACTGCAGAAAATTGCCATTTAATATTCATTTCTCTATGGCCGGCCGGGATGCGAAGCGCACGGTCATGGAGCCGCAATATCAGAAGGCATTACTATGTGGCAATTCGGCGGCAAAGAAAAAATATCAAATTATAATTACTACAGAAATAATAGGGAAAAAATAATTTTAATTGATTGAGAACGATTTTTTTTCATTTATTATTCAGCAACCGCAAACATCTCGAAATTCTTGTCAAGCATTTTTCCGCCCCTAAGAAGCAGGCCTCCTAGAGACGGCCCTGGGCAAAATTATTACTGTATAAAAACATTGCCTACCCTCATCTTTAATTTTGTTCAAAACTTTTTAAAACTTGCCCAATTTTAAGATTAAACAATTATTACAACTACTTAGTTCAAAATAGAGCAATGAGAACTATAGTAATACATATAGCCCAATTTCAATATATTAAATATGTTGTCTGTGAAACAATGAAAAGTGAAAAAAAAAAGGAAAAAACATGTTTAGTATTCATGTATTTATAATATTTTTTTAAATTTTTTAAAGTAAATTTTTACTTAAATCTTTTAAAGTTTAATTAAAATATTTAATTTTAAAGTTAACTTTTTGATGCTAAGTAAAGAGTTTTAATGTCATTATTATAATTGAACCAAAGAAAATTATAAAGTAAAATAGAAGTTTTTTAAATCAAATGATTACGTTTACATCATTATTATTATTATTATTATTATTATTATACAAAATTAAACTTAAATTGAGAAATACAAAAGGCAAAATTGAGTGTTTTTTTTTATTTTTTATAATTGAATATTTAATTAAAATATTTGTAGAATGCAATTTTTAAATCTTAAAAAGTAAATTTTATTCAAAAATAGTAACAAAACTTTAGTTTAAATATTAAATTATTTAATAAAATTGCAAAGCATTTTTAAAAAAAAATCTTTCTAATACTTTAAAAAAATATTATAGAAATATTTTGAATTTGTCATTTGTCATAACAAATAAACTTCAAAAAAAACATTTTATTTTAAATTAATTAATTTAGTAAATAAATGAAAAATAAGAAATTGTAAGCATTATAAGATGCAATAAATAGCTTTTTAATTTTTTTTCAAACATATTCTTTTTTTTCATTTTCAGATACAAGAAATATATAGAAAAATTAAGTAATATAAGTACTAAAGTTTTTTAAAATTACTTATTTAATAAAAAAAAATATAAAACATAACCTTTAACTTGATTTGTAATGGTAACTTTAAGAAGCATTTGAAAAAAGTATTAAAAATACTTATCAATATACTCAGTAATAATTTACCAACAATTTAAATATGCTTTTTAGTGGAAGTTTATATTTAATCTTTTACTTTTTTAATTTTGACAATTCAATGCAGTTATCTTGCATTTTTTTTAAACTATTATAAACCTTTTAAGTATTATAATTTAGCTTAAAAAAGACAAAAAGAAAAAAAATGGAATTTTTTATTATACAGTATTGAATAATCTAAATATATGTAGACAATAAAATTATAAATTATTTTTTAATGATATCAAAAAGATATTTAAAATTTTTTATTTAAGTTTCATTTTCAAGTTGTATTGGCGACATAAAACATTTTAACATTTAACATTTTATATCAACTAAAGAGCAATATATAAAAAAAATACGTTTTAAAATTTCGATTTTTTTTAAATTTTTATAAAGAAATATATATATAAAAATTTAATAAAAATACTCTTCAATATACTTAGCAATGTTTGCTAAAAAAGGAAGCGTAAAATATAATTTTAATACCGTTTGGAATTAAAATTAGAATAAATAAAATATATTAATAATTTTATAAAGTTATTTAAAAAGATATTCAATTTACTGCTAGCTTATATTTCATTTTTTACTATGTGTTTAAATTTTGAAACCTTCTAGTTACTGTACTATGCCCTAAATCATAATAAATATTTGAAATAGACAAATTTGGCTTAAAAAAGACCAAACCAAGCATATAAAAATTTAACTGAATTAACGATAAAGTCGAAAGTAATAGAAAAAAAAATCAATTTAATTTAATTATATAAAATAGTTACAAGTACAAAATAGGCAAAAAATGAGGCATGAAAAGTACTTTTTCGTTTTATTGAAAGTGAATACTCAATTAATAATAAATTGATTTGTTTTATTAACTTACATTTAAATACAAGAAATAATATTTAGTAATTACTAACTAATAATTAAAAATCATTAAATTTTGTTAAATATTGGCACTTTCAATGCTATGACTAAAGTACGTCTTTTATGTGATAATCTGAAACCTCATATTATTTTTTATTTTCATCTGACCGTTTGGAATAGGACAAAGAGATAATAGAGGAGAGAGGTTTAAGACATTTGCAGAAAACAATGAATAAGTAGTATTACACAATACATATAACACATTCTACAAATTTCCAAAGATTACATCTTAGTTAACAAAAGCTTCATTCAGTTAATACTTATCTTGGAGCGGACATTGAATCCAGATAATATATCTCTAGTAGGAGCTATAAGTGTGAACCTATAGAAAGGTAAGAAGAAAATGATTCCTCAATATAACATGAAGGCTTTACAACAACCTCTGACAAAATAAAAATCAACCAAATACGATAACGCAAAGGTAAGAAATTAAAAAAGGTGAACATTCAGAATAACTAACGAATTCACCAAGTTAATAGGGTCAACAATGTAATAATTTTTAAAACAAGAAAGAAAAGGAAAAAGAAATCCAGGATGACCAGTAAAATTTTAAAACTTACTGGTTATGTCAACTGTAATGTATACGTATGTCTCTTGATTATAAAAAAGCATTTGATCGCGTACAGCATCATAAAATAATCAATATCCTAGAAGAGACCGGTTTGATCGATAATGATATAAAATTAATTTCAAATCTCTACTGGAATTGGACAGCATGCTTAAGATTTGATGGAGATCGAACAGAAAATGGCAAACAGAACAGGCAAATATTCAACATAGGGTCACATAAGCATGTGCCCTCTCGTCTTTGGTTTTTAGCTCATATACCGATAACATTTTCAACAAAGCCCTTACGAGTAGAAGAAGGTATCGCGCAATACAATCAACAATATGGTCTTAATATCAACGAAAACGAAAACGAAAATGATCATCAGTAAAAGAGATATAAATAACATATGTCAACAACGGAATTCGAACTGAACGTGTTCAATAATACTGTTACCTTGGAACCATCATAAATAAATAATATGATAGTGCAGAAAAAATAAAATGTAGTATAGGAAAAGTCAGGACGGTATTTCACAAAATGAGTGCAATCTTCAAGAGTCACAACATATTTCTTGAAACGAAAGTAAGGCCCTTAAGATGCTATGTCTTTCATTGTATAGCGTAGAATCCTGGACACCCACAGAAACTACTACTAAAAACCTGGAACCACTTGAGATGCGACTGTATAGGAAAATACTCAGAATACCATTAAGACCTCAAATACAATCAAAGAAGTGCAAGGACGAGTAAAAAAAGATCTAGAAGTCATATACACCATTAAAAAAGGAAAAATAGAATATCTGCATGTTATGAGAAAGAAAGATCGATACTCCCTATTGCAGATCATACATTGTACAAGGAAAGGTATTGGGTAAAAGAGGGCCCGGAAGAAGAACATCTTGGTTGCAGAACCTACTGACTTGGTTTGGGAAAAGCTCAGTAGTATTGTTTCGAGTTATTACAAAAAGAAGTTATAATTGCCAAAATGTTTCCCACCATCCGAGAGGAATGGTACCTGACTGAATGAACTGTAAATTGGTCAATTATTCCAATAATTTTTGAAAAATGTAATATTTTATTAAAACTTGAAAATGTTGGCAAATGCTATATTTATTATTATATCCTTTATTCACTATTTTATGAATATTTATGGATACATGGTTTTTAATTATAATATAGATATTAATTCTGTCACTTTTTTAAAATAAATTTACTTCTAGCGAAAAGAATACGTCAAATATGCGAAAGTCTTTCCACTCTCAGATATGCTAGACTTCAAAGTACCATCAAAATGGTACCGAAGAACGGTAGGGGTGCTGGAGATTGTCTTTGGAGCCGCTATGGCCTTTTATCCAAATCGTAAGTACATTCTTTTCCTTTTTACTTTTTACTACTTTCGTAAGTAAGTAACAAACCAAAAAAAAGTCTATTTTTATCCGCTTAAATTGACAAATTTATGTAGGCCGCGTTATATTTTAGCGGTCGCGTTTTTTTCGAATAAAATAAACTAAAATTACACTCAATATTAGCTCACCGGTCTCTAAATAAATTCGAATTTATAAAATTATCATCAGCATTGCGTTAGCTGATGTGTATTGTCCGCAAAGATTGCCAGGAGTGGACTTTTACAAATTTCTTGTTGCAGAGAAATGTCATTGCCATAAATTTGTTAATTAAAAGTAAGAATATTAGATTTATTAAAAATAGAGGTTAGGAAATTGAAGGTTTTGCATTGTCCAAAATAATGACAAAACCGCTTTCTCTCATTAAAGAGCGGCCCCTTTAGGTCGACTAATAGGTATTTAGTGTTTTTTTTTTTTAAATAGTCACAATAATAACGGCATGCCTCATTTTGCTGTATGTTTCACTATTATTTTTTCCTCAACTTCTTATGGCTATTTACACTTCTTCCGAAAGAGTTCAAATTAATAATAAATGGTTTTATAGGGGACATTCGGAATAACAATGTTATTTGTCTTCAATTACATTTGAAAATAAACCGATTCCTTGGGAAAAAATAATTTTAAATGTGGTTTCAAATTTTGAGACCAGCTTTTTGAGTTAAAATTGTCATAAATGCCACACTAAAGTGCAAGAACCTCCTATGGAAAGAGTCCAGGAGCAAGAATGGAAGAACTGGTTTATAGTGTCCTATTTTCAAAAATTGAATGTTTGAGCTGGTATTTTTGGGGGACCATATTATAGGACCATTTTTTATTAATGGTACTTTAAACGTTAAAAAATATCGAGTTGCTGCAAAACCAAGTTCTTCCTGTCATTCAAATCCTAGCTGATTTAGACCTAGGATCAGTATATTATTTTCAACAAGACGGCTGTTTAAAGTGTCGTTATGGCAAAATAATTTTTAACAACTACTTTTTTTAACTGTCTTATTTGTGTGATATTTAGTGGCCTCCTAGATCTCCAGATTTGTCCCCAAATGACTTTTATGTTTGAGATCATTTAGAGGAGTTGCCAAAGAAAATTATTAAGTGTGGCAATTTTATAAGTACGAAAGGGCTATTATGAAGAACAGCTGTTTAAGCCTTTTATTTAAAGAATTAGGCTTTGGCAATTAAGTTTGTACTTAAGAGTTTTAATTTTATTTCTGTGTAGTATTTTAAATTATCTACTTTTATTAGAGTTTATATTCTATTTCTATAAAAGTACCTAACTTAAATTTTCGTTATATAATGCACATAATCTTATGGAAAATTTGATTGCAAGTACCATAGATGTAAATAGCTCCGCACGGCGTAAATAGCTATTTACATCTGTGGCAAGTTCTACAGTCACCCTTATCAAAATTATGCGCTTACTAATGGCGTACTGAAAACCAACGACGTAGCAGAGCGAAGGAAATGCAAGCCTACGTGTTACCCTTTTAAGCACCTGTCTTTGCGTAATTTGCGATTCTCGAACCTGTGTAGAAAGGGAAAAAATCTAAATTTGTATAAAACCCATCTACCGGAGTCAGAAAATAATTTTCCTCTGCTCCTATATTTCTTACATTAAAAAAAAGCAGCTGGAAAACTTTAAGGAAGTTTTTATCAGCCGAAATATGAATGTTCCTCCACTTTTTATAATTTAGAATTTCAAAATTGTATTCCTAGCATTGAAATCACCTAATTCTTCACTAAAATTATCATGTAATTTTGCAAAAAACTAATTTTTCACATTTACTCATTTGCAAGCTGTCAAAATGGAAGGTTGAAAATTATCTTGCGATCGGGTACATTCCGGAGATACTCGATCAATGTCCCATAAAGGTCTGAATATACAGTACATTTTGTACATCCGTTTTAATATCAGAATTAAACTTAATATTTAATATCTAAGTTTATATATATTTACGAAATGTTTTTTTCCTTAATAAAGATATTACCTTTTTAATTTGATTTTTTTTCGAATGCATACAAGCATGCATAAAAAAGTAATAAAAAATTGCTTAAGAATTTGTTCAAAACAAGAAAAAGTTAAAATCCTCGAAAGTTTCGACAATCTGTCATCTATTTTCTTGAAAATAGGCCTTTTGGAAATAATTTTTAATTCAAAACAAAAAGGTAGATTTTTTTTAAACTAGATATTCTTGAAGTGATGGAAAATATGGAAAAATCTGTTTAAGTCAAAGTGAATATTCGCCATAATTTTACAAATAAAAAGGTTAATAGTTTTTTTTTATTTATTGAAATATAAAAAAATCGATAATAATAGAAAATTAAAGCCTTTGAATTAAAAAATTGTGATTTAGAATACAAGGTTTTAACTTGAAACAATTTTTTAGTGCAATAACATAAATTTAACAGACTCAAAAGAATTTATTTATAATATAGTGAATTTGTAACTTCTTAAAAAAATCTAAAACTTTTATTTTGCACAATTCAAATTAAAAATAAAAATAGAAAAATTAAGCCATCTTGGTTAAAACTATATATATTCAAATTTAAACTATTGATTTTAATTATTTTTTCAATTTTCATTACAAAGTATTCATTATTGAATAATTAATTGATATTATATTGATTCATTATTGATATATGTATATACAATATACATGGTCCCGAATTGCAGTATTTAAACTTTAACAGCGCACTCTATGTTTAGAAAAAGGCCTTATTTTCTTTATATATATATATATATATATATATATATATATATATATATATATATATATACAGGGTGTTAAACTTAAACATTTTAAATGGCAAGGGGTATCGAGTGGTGATACCCCACTTGATTGAAAACCAAATCGATGATGATGGAAACCCTATACTTGATGAGGCTGAAATATATTTCCAGCAAGACGGCGCTCCTCACTATGTTCTTCCCGTTCGGCAATGGCTAGACGACCTGCAATGGCCTGCTAGATCTCCTGATATAACGCCGTTAGACTTTTTTCTATGGGGTCATTTGAAATCTATTGTGTTTACTCCCCAACCTGAAAGTTTGTATGAACTTCGTCAACGCACCATCGACAGCTGCCATGATATCCCACAACATGTTTTTGAAAATGTCCGTCAGGAGCTTGAACATCGCCTATATCATCACTTATTAAAATAAAAACTGATATTTTCATGTTTTTGTTTTCTATCTGAACAAATTAAGATAAACAAAGATTTTTCTAACTTTCTCGAAAACGAATTGACCGATTTAAAAAAATCAAACGTCAAAATAAAAGACTTCGAAAGACCTTTTAAACAAGCTATTACTCGATACCCCTTGCCATTTAAAATTTTTGAGGGGATGACCCTAGGGGCAGAGGGTGAACAGAGATGAAGTAATTTTAGGTTAGAAAGTTGTCCCCCTTGACAAACGTTTTGACGTATTTTGGCGTTTTTTTTTTAAACAGTGGTTTTCGATAAATCCTTGGTGGGAAGTTTTTAAATGAACACCCTTTATATATATCGAGAAAGGCTTCGTTTTAGAAATACAAGTTGTTAACTTATTAACGTACTGCTTTTTGGTACGTCACTGCTTTTTTAAAAAACTAAAACTATTTTTGAAATCCGCATTCGGTTCAAAGCAAGTTTAATCGCGTTTTCCTTTGTACGACTTTAGGTAGGTTTTCGAGTAAAAAAAAAACCATTCATGTCAGTACTTCTAATGGACATAATTCATTCATTAGTAAGTCGTTTTTCAAGAATGAACTGAGTTTTGCCTCTCAGACGATCATCTATGCCCACAAATGTGAGCTCTAGTTAGAATTTCCCTCAAGAAGTTCAGATATTCTGAAAGGAGATTCTTCATTCAATTTAGATAAAGATTAGAAAAGCTTAAGCTCTTTACACCTAGTCCAAGTGAAAATTAGATGAGTCATTATTATTTCCAAGTTTTTGGTCTCTGATAACTCTGGGGACTCTAGATATCATCGTTATGTAAACTTCTGATTCCTATCGCAGTATCACCACTAGACAGAAATCATTCAAACTTTTAGTTTCCTAGATAGCTTCTCAGAAAGTCGTCCATGCCAAGTGATACCAGCTCCTGTAAGAAGTTCCTTCGAGAAATTTATATACTCTGTAGGAAAATGCTGCATTTAATTCATTAATTAGATTCTGCATTTAATGATGAGATGAGCTCAAGTTTTTAGACCTTGTCCAAGACGTAAAGCCAAGATGACTTATTGCAATTTTCAAATTTTTTGGATTCTCGTAACTCTGGGTGAGGCTCCAGAAATCCATCAGGTTTCTTAGCTGAAGTTCCGGTTCATGTCAGTAACTTAGAATATATTTATGCATTACAGCTTATTTAACAATACGAAATTTAGAAGACAAGGAAGGAAAATTCATTGGTTTTTCCTTACCTTCTATGACCTTTGAGAATACTGAAGTTTCACAGACCAATCATGCGTCTTATGTAAGATGCTTTACATTTTGGTCCTAAAAGTACTTAAGCTTCAATTTTCTTTTTCCTACAAATAGTTTAGGCCTTTAACTGAAGCTAAAGATTTATTTCAACATATTTAAGATATCCAGAAATTCATTCACACGAATGTTCATTTTCTTCTGCAGATCTTTTGCAAGAAAACTCGTTATTTTCATGTAAACTGACATAGAACCTGCGAGTTTGCTGTTTTAAATTTTTTAATACTTGAAAACCTTGGATCGTCCAAAAAAGTTAGGATACCAAATTTGCTGCAAACTGAATGAGGATTCAAGGAATCATTTTTATTAGAAAAAGCAATAGCGAACCATTTTTGTTGTGCGAAATTCTAAAACAATTTGTCATTAAATATTTAGAATTATAATTAAATTATTACTTTAAAAAATCAGAATTTTAAGTAAATTGAAGAAAATACCAATATAAATTTTAACTTTAGAGTAGATACATTATTAAAAAACACGAATGAGGATCTTTATTTCGGATTTGAATCAACTTACAAAAACAAAATTATTATTCAAAAAAATCAGAATTTTAAGTAAATTTAAGAAAATACCAATATAAATTACTAAAAAAAAAACTTTTTAGTAATTCGTTAAAAAACATGACTGAGGATCATTATTTCGGATTTGAAGCAACTTGATACTAACATTTTCTTTTATATTTCAATTTACTGATGAGGCAGATAATCTATTTATATAATATAATTAATCCTTAGTACAAATATATATATTTTTTTTCAAAGAACTATATACCTCACCTTAAGTTTAATGTTAACAATTATTCTAAAAATAATTTAAAAAAAAATAAATGATTAAGAAAAAATTGTTTTTTGAATGTCGATTTGATCCTATCGATTAAATGGAATCTTAGCAATCAAAATTTTTAATTGAATAAGCTTTTGTTTTTTATTATTTCAACCTATTTATCATGATTCTATTCTTAACACTATTCCATGAACAAGACCAAAGTTCTTTAAACTGAGTAAAATAGGATAATAGTTAAATAATATACAACGTTTAAGTTGCATTGCAAATTATTGAAGGTAATTTATTTTAAATCACACATTAAATATAACTTTAATAATTAATATATTAATAAATAAAGTTATATTTAATTTGTGATTAAACAAGAAGCAAAACTTGTCTTTAGTTTAAGCCTAAATTTTTGATTTTTATTTATTCTTGTTTTTAGTTGAATTATATATATATATATATATATATCGAGATAGGCTTCGTTTTAGAAATACAAGGTTAACTTATTAACGTACTGCTTTTTGGTACGTCACTGTTTTTTTAAAAAACTAAAACTATTTTTAAAATCCGCATTCGGTTCAAAGCAAGTTTAATCGCGTTTTCCTTTGTCCGACTTTAAGGTTTTCAAGTAAAAAATAAAACCATTCATGTCAGTACTTCTAATGGACATAATTCATTCATTAGTAAGTCGTTTTTCAAGAATGAACTGAGTTTTGCCTCTCAGACGATCATCTATGCCCACAAATGTGAGCTCTAGTTAGAATTTCCCTCAAGATGTTTCCCAAGTCCCCAAAGTTTTTGGTCTCTGATAACTCTGGGGACTCTAGATATTATCGTTATGTAAACTTCTGATACCTATCGCAGTATCACCACTAGACAGAAATCATTCAAACTTTTAGTTTCCTAGATAGCTTCTCAGAAAGTCGTCCATGCCAAGTGATACCAGCTCCTGTAAGAAGTTCCTTCGAGAAATTTATATACTCTGTAGGAAAATGCTGCATTTAGTTCATTAATTAGATTCTGCATTCTGCATTTAATGATGAGATGAGCTCAAGTTTTTAGACCTTGTCCAAGACGTAAAGCCAAGATGACTTATTGCAATTTTCAAATTTTTTGGATCCTCGTAACTCTGGGTGAGGCTCCAGAAATCCATCAGGTTACTTAGCTGAAGTTCCGGTTCATGTCAGTAACTTAGAATATATTTATGCATTACAGCTTATTTAACAATACGAAATTTAGAAGACAAGGAAGGAAAATTCATTGGTTTTTCCTTACCTTCTATGACCTTTGAGAATACTGAAGTTTCACAGACCAATCATGCGTCTTATGTAAGATGCTTCACATTTTGGTTTTAAAAGTACATAAGCTTCAATTTTCTTTTTCCTACAAATAGTTTAGGCCTTTAACTGAAGCTAAAGATTTATTTCAACATATTTAAGATATCCAGAAATTTATTCACACGAATGTTCATTTTCTTCTGCAGATCTTTTGCAAGAAAACTCGTTATTTTCATGTAAACTGACATAGAACCTGCGAGTTT
The DNA here is from genome assembly GCF_022605725.1 of Anthonomus grandis grandis. NCBI lineage: Eukaryota > Metazoa > Arthropoda > Insecta > Coleoptera > Curculionidae > Anthonomus > Anthonomus grandis. Next base: position 13,864,053 of record NC_065558.1, read on the forward strand.
GCTGTTTTAAATTTTTTAATACTTGAAAACCTTGGATCGTCCAAAAAAGTTAGGATACCAAATTTGCTGCAAACTGAATGAGGATTCAAGGAATCATTTTTATTAGAAAAAGCAATAGCAAACCATTTTTGTTGTGCGAAATTCTAAAACAATTTGTCATTAAATTTTTAGAACTATAATTAAAATATTACTTTAAAAAATCAGAATTTTAAGTAAATTGAAGAAAATACCAATATAAATTTTAACTTTAGAGTAGATACATTATTAAAAAACACGAATGAGGATCTTTATTTCGGATTTGAATCAACTTACAAAAACAAAATTATTATTCAAAAAAATCAGAATTTTAAGTAAATTTAAGAAAATACCAATATAAATTACTAAAAAAAAAACTTTTTAGTAATTCGTTAAAAAACATGACTGAGGATCATTATTTCGGATTTGAAGCAACTTGATACTAACATTTTCTTTTATATTTCAATTTACTGATGAGGCAGATAATCTATTTATATAATATAATTAATCCTTAGTACAAATATATATATTTTTATTTCAAAGAACTATATACCTCACCTTAAGTTTAATGTTAACAATTATTCTAAAAATAATTTTAAAAAAAATAAATGATTAAGAAAAAATTGTTTTTTGAATGTCGATTTAATCCTATCGATTAAATGGAATCTTAGCAATCAAAATTTTTAATTGAATAAGCTTTTGTTTTTTATTATTTCAACCTATTTATCATGATTCTATTCTTAACACTATTCCATGAACAAGACCAAAGTTCTTTAAACTGAGTAAAATAGGATAATAGTTAAATAATATACAATGTTTAAGTTGCATTGCAAATTATTGAAGGTAATTTATTTTAAATCACACATTAAATATAACTTTAATAATTAATATATTAATAAATAAAGTTATATTTAATTTGTGATTAAATAAGAAGCAAAACTTGCCTTTAGTTTAAGCCTAAATTTTTGATTTTTATTTTTTCTTGTCTTTAGTTGAATTATACTGTATTATATTTTAAATCCGATTGAATACAATATTGCCATAAAGTATACTTGAATTATAAAAAAAATTAAAGATTGGAGGGACACAAAGTCAATGGTCTCAGATTATGTTTATTTTTTTAAAAACTATTACACTTGTTTCGCCCTAAGGCATCATCAGATCTAAAAGTAGAAAGCAACCCTAGTATAAAAAACAACAACGCATAGACACGAATTACAATGTTAAGATACGACTTACCAGTTAAGCTATTCATCTAACACCACAAACATTTAAGTTAAAATGAAAAATAAATATATTAAAAATATTAACGTTTACATTATATCCGGTTTCAAAACTAAATAAAATAAAAGTATAAGCATACCTTATATATTTCTATTTTTCTTAACTGATACGACTAAGCATAATATAATTCGTTTCTTACTACATTCATTTAGACCAAATCTTCTTATTTAGACAAAATCAAAAATGGGGCCAACATAGGCCTCCTGGGCCTCACCTTAATGGCCGTCTACTCGCACTACATGGTAGCCGACCACTTCGAACGAACTGCGCCTGCGCTGGTATTCCTCTTTCTACTCTGCGGTAGACTGGTGGTGTTCTACCAGGTCCAAAGGAAAGAAATGTTGATGTCCGAACAACTCGTTTCGAATGGATTCAAACAGGAATAAATGCCAAAAACGACTGAGTATAGTTTTTAGTTTAATTTTGTTGTTAATTATTGTTAATTTGTATGCATTTGAATGAGAGATTGTTTGAAGAAGAGATGTGAAAAATCAGGCTAAAAATTTTGTTATTTTTTTGTTTCAGGTTTATTATTTTTTCATAATCTTGTGTCTTATTTATTTTATTTTTTTAATTTACTGATAGCTTTAGAGTGATATTGGGTAATTTTAGTATGTAGTGTCATGTGGTGTAGATGTTCTTCAATGAATTACTTTTTATTATTACTATTGTTTCTTTATGTTTATTGTCCATTTTTGTGAAAAATTCTTGTGATAATAATTGTTGAAATTTATTATATTTCTTTTCAAGCACTAATATTAAGAGTAAGTAAGTTTAGGGTAAATACAACAGTCTAGTCAAGCCAAAAGAGGTACAATTTTTAGCTAAATTGAATGCACTTAAGGAGTACAATAAAATTATCTCACTTAATTCTCTTGTAAACAAACCTTTATTAGAAAAAAAAGTTAATAAATTATGTGTAAATATAGTCAATTTATTTAATAAATAGAAACAGGAAAATACGACTAAAAATAACATGTAAATTAAATTAGTCTCATCACACTTTTAGTTTATAGTGTAGGACGTACAGAGTGATTTTGAAGTTAAACCATTTATTAATTTTACCAACTAATTATATCAAATGTTTAAGTGATAAAATTAATTTTTTTAGTTTTAAATCAGGAAATAATAGAGATTTAGCAGTTTTAAGTACGGGCCTGTCTAATCCAGTCGTTTTAATAGTAATTCCCGTAAAGCGGGCGATGAGGACCGTATTAAGATGTTTTTTATTATTTCAAAATTTTGAAAAAAAACAACTTCAAAGTGACTATGTAGTTATTAAAAATGGAATATCATTAACATAAAACACCAACGAAAATTTATATTACATAAGTAAGATAAACCATAAAACTATAAAAAAATTCTATTTCTGTTGAGGTCCAAAGAAAACAATGGCGTCTATAAATTATTATCTGCTTACTGTGTATTTCAAGATCTGGTAATAATAAGTTTCACTGCCACACGTGTAAAAACCATCAATAACGAACGCTGTTTATCTGTATAGATCACGGAATGGTATAATGGTTTTCTTTTCGCAAATAAATGGCTAAAGAACACGATGTTTTTGTTTTATTTAGCGCAAAAAAAATCTCGGGTATTTGAAATAATTTGGAAAAGCGTGGAAAGGTAAGGCTAGAAAATGAAAAAACAATGGTATCACATTTTTAAGACCCCGAAAAAGTAAAATATGTGACAAGCAAATGGCTCAAACTTTAAAAATACAAATTTATTTAATATTTAAATGAAGGCTTCCAATAATGAAACTAAACTTGATAAGATTTTTGAAGCCGGTAAGAAATCCTATCTCTCGAGGACAATAAGACAGATAAATTAATTAGCTAAAACGGATTTTGACTATTTCGTGCAAAATATTGCAATTTTAATAAACTGCCTGATAAATTGATCAGTAGAATTTTAGATGTGATGTTGCAAGAACAATTATTGTTGTGCATAGGAAACTGAATACTCAAAATGGCAGAGATCGGATGTCAGTAATCTTCAGATAAAGAATTCAGGAAATACTAAGCAAAGTATTTTATCAGGGCTGGAGAACTATCACATAAAAAAGACTACACTGAAAAAAATTCAATCTTTAGATGCCTCATTGAAAAATATCTCAATAAGGTCAACGAATATCTCATTACCAACACAAATTATGCAATTGTCGCAACAAAACAGGTTAAGGTGGCTTATAGATACAGCTTAATAAAGTGTCAAACGCAAAAATATAGATCACCTTTATTTAACTTTTGACCATCTTAGAAGATCTAAATACCACAACAAATTAAAGATAATAAGTCACTATTTCATAAATTATTTTAGGGCCAGCAGTAGATATCTTAATTGTGGTCAACATATGATCTTATTAAATCTCATCTCAATAATCAGTAATAAATATGCATTGACCATCTTTAGATATCTTACTGATCTTAACAAATTGGTCTATTTAACTTTTGGATTTCACGCATTCGGGTTGAAAGGAGGGGATAAAAAATTCGCAGTTATCTGTTCATTTTTTGTCATAAATGCGATCACGATCATTAGTAAATAGATCAACGTCGTCAATCAAGTAACGCGTTAGGTGGTATTTGTTTGGTAAATGTTAACAAGTTGTAACCGGTGTAATACGGCTTTAGCCGTGTAATGGCTTTTAAATTAATTCTTCTAGAGTGGGGTCCTGTCATCATACATTGAAGAATTTGAAAAGAAGTTTATTTTCCTTTTTCCCTTCTCTCAAGAAAACAAATTATCTGTGTCTAAATTTGCTTAGGGATATCCCAAATAGTACAAGTACTTCCTGAGTACCTACATGCCAGCAAGGTTACATTAGCACGTCCTAGGTATATCCAGTTTTATATCCCATAACGTACTCAGGACATCCAGGGGAAGTCCTACATAATAATTCAATCCAGCTGCTTTTTAAAATTACTCATCTCAAAAAAAACTGCATGTCCATGTCTATACAGCGTGTCCATTTAGTAGTCCCTTCTCTTGTTGTGGCAATTTTTTAAAGTAGTTTTTGAATTAGATTTGACATTTGAAATTTGATCTTTTTCAACTTACAGAGGTTACAGAGCCATAACTACTTGTCATACGATATAATGATTTTAAAATTCCTATCTTAACTTTTTTAAATGTGTTTAATAAAGGAAAAAATGCTACTGTCACTTGTCTTTTTTTTCCTTAAAATGTTAAAATATTTCATGGTTAACCTAGCTATGTCATAAGATAAATCTTAAAAAATTAAGATAGGATTGTGAAAATTATTTTGCTCTATAACGACTGCTATAATCCTTATAGATCCATATCTATAGCCTCTTAAAGTTAAAAAAAGTCGATTGTCAACTGCCTGTAATTCAAAAACTTGTTTAAAGTATATGTGTTTAAATTTTGATGCAGAATCATAAAATCAAATATTATATATAAGATGTTTTATTTATGTCAAAATAATTTTAAAGTAAAGCTTTTTTTACCCCCTGTCTGAAAAAAAAAATATTTTTTTTTGCTTCAAAAATATAGCCACAATATAAAAAGGAAGTACTAAATGGAGGCACTGTATGTTCCATTTTTCCCTAAACATTCCCTCATTTTAGTATACTTATACCTATGTAGTTTATTTTTATTTACATTTTAATTAATTTTCTTTTCTTGAATACTTTTGTCATATTTTTTAAATTACTAGTCTTCTCATTATGATTAACCTTTCTTAATTTGCTCGTTTTTTATAGATTTTTTTTTTAAATTTAGCCTGGAATGTATTTTTTATTTTAGAGTATTTATACATTGTGTTGCAATCTACAGTCCTAGTAGTAGATTCCAAGATTTTTGAGGGTGCATGTAAAATTCCATATAAATAAGTTTAGTTTAGTATTAGGTCATCCATTCTTTTTCCCCTCTTGGTGATCAAATGAGTAATTGTCGTATTCGTATTTTGAAAATATCTTCTTTCTAATTCAATATCAAACTCACCATATGAAATATAATTTCATGACTGTTATTTTGACCACCTATATTTATATTTACTTTATATATACTATATTACTATATACTATATTTATATTTATTTATATTTACTTTAGAGGATTATATATTATAACAAATAAATGTAGATATTTATTTTTAAATAACAATGATATTTAATGTTAGATAACCACCTTTTTCTCAGTGTGCCTTCTCCTCTAAGGGCATTAGCGATCACACTACCCCATTTAACTTGATCAATTGCAGCTCGGAAGAATTCAATTGAAGTCATATTCATCTATTGTCGCAAGTTTTCCAGCTATTAATCCCTTCTTAGAGACTAGTGTTTGGATCGCCTTGAAATTATGTTTTTCTTCCGTAAAGTGTCTAATTTTACCAGAAAAACATCATTTTAATCCCATCCTTATCTGACTTTTAGACTAAGATAAGGATATATAAATGAGAATTCAATTTTTCCACCTTTTTCTATATCGTCGTTTCATATTCTAAATAGTGTTTGGATCGCTGCGTAAATAGTTTTTTTCTCCCGTAATATGTCTAATTATACCCGAAAAATTTCATTTTATTTTCACTCTCTTCTAATTCTTAGATTGAAATAGTGTTATATAAATAAGAATTCAATTTTTTTACCTATTTGCTATATCATCATTTCATATTCTGAATAGTATTTGCAGCGCGAGCAAATAGTGTTTTTCTTCCATAGTGTGTTTAATTATACCTGAAAAATATAATTTTATTCCCATCCTTCTCTAATTTTTAGACTGATATAGGGATATGTAAATAAGAATTCGATTTTTTCACTTTTTTTCTATATCATCATTTCATTTTCTAAATAATGTTTGGATCACCTGAAAATAGTTTTTTTCCGTAATGTGTCTAACTATACCCGAAAATATTATTTTATTCTTAACCTCTTATAATTTTCAGATCGAGATAGGGATATATAAATAAGAATTCGATTTTTCCACCTTTTTCGATATCATCATTTTATTTTCTAAATAGTGTTTGGACCGCCTGAAAATAGTATTTTTCTCCCGTAATGTGTCTAATTATACCCGAAAAATATCATTTTATTTCCATCGTTTTCTAATATTTAGACTGAGATAGGGACATATAAATGAGAAATCGATTTTTCCACCTTTTTCTATATCGTCGTTTAATTTTTTAAATAGTGTTTGGATGGCCTGCAAATAGTATTTTTCTCCCGTAATATGTCTAATTATACCAGAAAAGTATCATTTTATTCCCATCCTTTTCCAATATTTAGACTGAGATAGGGACATATAAATGAGAAATCGATTTTTCCACTTTTTTCTATATCGTCGTTTCATTTTCTAAATAGTGTTTGGATGGCCTGGAAATAGTATTTTTCTCCCGTAATATATCAAGCTATATACAAAAAAATATCATTTTATTCTCACCTTCTTCTAATTTTTAAATTGAGATAGGGATATATAAAGGAGAATTCGATTTTTCCCTCTTTTTCTATATTATCGTTTCATTTTATAAACAGTGTTTGGATGACTTGGAAATAGTTTTCTTTGTCGTAATGTATCTAATTATACTCAAAAAATATTATTTTATTTCCATCCTTATCTAATTTTAAAACTGAAATATAATGTAATAATGTAAATAAATATAATGTAATATAAATGAGAATTCGATTTTTTGACTTTTTTTCTATATCATCGTTTCATTTTTTAAATAGTGTTCCTTTGCCTGGGCCCCTTTTTCGTCTATTCGTCTTTCAATTATTAGCATTCTGTATTTTTCGCTTTTCATCATTATGTGTTTAAAGTAACTTGGTTTTCTTTGTTTGACAGTATTCACTATTTCTGTTTGTTTCTCCATATGGTTTAGGACCTCGATATTGGCAGTATGACTTGTGTAAGAAATTCTCAGCATACTGCGGTAGCACCACATTTCAAAGGCCTCCTCTCTCCTTTGTATTGTTTTTGTTGGCGTCCACGTTTCCATACCATAAAGCAAAGTGCTAATAACATAACATCTCAGAACACGGAGTCTAGTTTTTAAGCGAGTCTCAGATTACAAAGCATCTTACGAATGTTATTAAATTTTGTTTTCGCCTTTTATTTTCTTCACTTTATATCAATAAAATGATCTTGACTATAATTGAGTATGCAACCCAGATATATCATTTTCCTCCTTTTTCTAGGGTGTTTACGGTTATATCAGCGCTAGCAGAGTTTTTACTGATAACTTTTGTTTTGGTTTTATTTCATGTTTTAGTTTTATTTCTTTGTTTTAGTTTCATGCCGTTTTCGCAGACGGTAAATATTCAGTTTATAAGTAGCTGTAGTCCTTCTTCTCTGTTGCTCATGATCACCGTAACATTCGCGTATCGGAGACGATTCAGACAATAGCTATTGATATTAACGCCATCTGTTAAGATGTCCAGTGCCTTTTAAATATTTCCTCCGAATATACATTAAACAGTAGAAGTGCTGCACCCTTGACTTATTAATTTTTTAATAATGACATTGTCAGTTGTATTGTTTTTAATTCTTACTGGCAATAAAGGTTTAAGATGATATGAAGATCAGCAGTCTCTACACTACTAGTCGCCAACCAACACCTCAATAAGTTTGTCATGGTTCACGAGGTGAAACACTCTGCTACAGTCTATGAAACATAGGTATACATTTGTACTGGCATCTTTCACTAAGTACTTGTACAAAAAAAAAAGAGCTTCTTTTGTACCTAGTCCCTTTTTAAAACCGAATCAAGTGTAACCTGTCAGTTTCTCCAATTCATTATATATTCGTCCATGAATTATCTGAAGAAATAGTTGTAGAGCGTGACTCATTAAGCTAATTATTTCTCGCATTTTTTTGAGCTGGGCTTTTTTGGCAACGGAATAAAAATAGATGTCAATAAATTCTGTGGTATTGTACAATTGTACATAATGTTAAACATGTCTTGTATGTCGTCAATGTATTGATTGGAAAAGAGTTTAATAATCTCACCTGGAATATAATAGGTTCCATGTTTGCTTTCTTGTGCTTTAGCTGCTTTGTTATGTGAATAATTTCCTACTTTGTAATCGGTAAACATTCACTATCTATATTTGTTTTCCTGTTGTTCCTCATCAAACATTTCTTCCACATATTCCTTTCATCTTTGATGTGTTATTGAATTTCCTTTCCTTTCTTCTATAATTCCCTAATGGTTCGTGTTCCTGCTGCAGTTTTTTTTTATCTTTTTAAGCAAGTTAACGGTGTCGTGTTCTCTCTCTAGTCATTCGTTACATTTGTTGTGAAGCATTGCTTCTTTCGCTTTTTTTTAATTTCCTTTTTGATCTTCCTGTAAATTTCCTTATATTTTTAAACTTCTTTATTGCGATATTTTATCCTTTCTTTCATTAATTTAAGGATGTCGTCTGTCATCCATGCCTGTTTCTTTTGCACTCTCTCCCCTGTTATACAGTTGTCAATGGTATTCTTTAGAATTGTTTGAATGTTTTGCCATTTTTCTTCCGACTTTGTTGGCTCTCTAATTTTTACAGCGTTTCTTTAATTGTTTATTTCTGTTATTATACGTGACTTTGTTGGTTCTGCATTTACTGTTGAGATCTTTTCTAATTTCCTTTTGTTCTGTTTCAATTATTTTTACTCTGACTTTTATGACGTAATATAAAAATGAATATAGTTTACATTAATTTATGTCATAAAAAATTTATTGTTAATTATGGATACAAAAATTAAATAAGGTAAATTTATAAGAATATTTTTTTATTAAATGTGTAAATTTTATTAAATATTCTTCTCCTTTTTAGTTTACAGTTCGACATATCTAGACTATATAAGAAGGATTATTATAAAATAATCAAAAGAAAGTTGAAAGTCAATAATAAAATAAGTACTTAATGATGTGTTCAACTTAGGAACAATTTTAATTTTATTTCAACAATTTATTTGTTTTTGGATAGTTTTTCTCCTTTTGTTTTATTTATATTGATATTATTGTAGAATATTATTTATTTTTTTTAAGTATTTGTATTGTTTAGTCAAGTCGGTCATGCGCTGGGTGAGTTTTCTTTTCTTTTGTTTGTTTTTTGTATATTAAGTTAGTTAAATATTTTTCTGTATGTTTTATTTGCTTTTTGACAGTAGTTATAATAATATTGTAATTTTATGTGTACTCGGTTAAGTTAACAGCATTCGCTGCCCTTTTTTATTTTTTTCTTTGGTTTTTTATTTGATTTAAATACTAGATGCGCCAATTTTGCAAACAATGTTTAAGTAAAATTCAAGTTCAGTTCAGGTCCGAAATAGCTACGATATTTATATTTAAAACGCCTCGCCTTGGAGACTGTACCGTATACATTTTTTCTTTCATAAAATGTTGAAACATATTATTGTCTCCTGTTGTATAAAATAACAGGACCGCACTTTCATGGTTAAAAAAAATTTACATAAACTGGTCCTACGCGCCGTCACGCATTTTCGTCCATTATCAAATAAATGTTTATTACGCACTAAAAATTTCGTGTCCGATATTTAACGAAAAAATAAAAATAAAAATGCCGTAAATTAACGTATAATAAACGTCAATTTTGATGAGTTTTATGGACTTGAGAGATGTTTGTTATGTGATACTAACGCATTTTTTATTATTGATTTTTATTTTGTGTATAATACGATGTTTAAACAGATTTCAACACCTGTCGATTAGGTTTTTAATGGATGGGATTTTTTAAAGGTAGTGATGAATATTAATAAAACTAACAAGTTATAGGTAATAGAAAGTTTCCGATATCATAAAAATGCGATCAAGTAATGATGTCAAAACGCACAATTTTAAAATCCGAAAACATGAAAATATTTATAAATATATTAATAATAATAATAAAAATAATACATTTATTAGTCACTAAAATTATACATTGTAAATTATATTTATCATGCATAAATGTTAAAATTAATGAATTAAATTGTAACAGGTCATTAATTCAGACTTCCAGCACTATTAAAAAAATAGTGCCTAAATTCTGTTGAAGATATTGCTAGATATTGCTTAGAAATTACTACAGATTACTGTACTCACTTGCATTACATAATCAATATAAGTTGTAATGACAAACTTAAAACAGAAAAAACGTCAATACTAGAAGGATTGACGTTTAAGAAAGTTTAAGAAAGGATCTTTCTTAAACTTTGGTATATGCTTTATTAGACATAATTTTCAACCGTCTGAATTCTGGCTGCATCAGAATAATCAAAACCGGGGCCATACATGTGTTGCCAAAGTTTAACGATGATAAAACTAAAGTTTAATTTAAGGACTTAAAAACTGTCTATGAAAAAATAAAGATTTCAGAGCAGAATATCCATTTTTAACTCAAAAGTGACATGTTCTTTAAATCTTAGGTTATTATCAGCAATAAGCCCTACACTTTTAGCAGATGTTTTAAATGATACATCATTATTTTTTACAGACACATTTAAATATTCCAAGATATGTGACCGGTGATTATCATTCTAGAAAAGAATGGCAATTAATTTAGTAGGGTTAATTTTTAAGAGCAGCTTTTAGGCCTCAACATATAATATATTTAAGTCTTCATTAATACATTATTTAGCATAAACTACCTCGTCAATTTTGAACGAAAAGTAAACCTACGTATCATCTGCGTAGCAATGATATTTGCAGTGTGCTAGATTACTAGTTATTTGTGATGTATAAAGGTTAAAAAATAATGGGCCTAAAATGCTACCTTCAGGCACTCCCAATATCACAGCAAGTACATCAGATACTTTAGTATTAAGTATTACTTTTTGCTTACTTAGATAAAAAGGATGCGACCAATGTCAAAGGCGAATTATCAAATCTGTTATATTCGAATAAAGTCAATCATATCTTATGGCTTACCATGTAAAGAGCCTTTGTGAAGTGTAAGAGTACCATAACTGGATCCTGATAATCGTCAAACGCCTTAAGTATATCGTCAGCTACTTGTGACAGAGCATTGCTACAACTACAACCTCTATGGAATCCAGATTGATCCTCGGGCAATAGATTGCTTTCGTTTAAATATTTCAATATTTGATTTTCCATAACCTTCTCTAGTACGTAGATATAGAACAAATTTATATAGAACGAATATAGACAATAGAATTTAGAGAATTTTAAGAATGGATATAGAACGAATTTAGCTTTAATTAATATTTTAATAGCTTTTTTCCCATATACATGTATAATATGAGTAAATGAATCGAGATTAGCAGGGAAACTTTACTTTTTACATTGTTTAAGATACTTATAAAGGTATTTTGTGTTATTAACTTAAATTAAAAAGTCATTTTCTATTCCTTAAAGAACATTATAAGCTCCTCATCTGGGTTATTTGTATTATTATTATTTATGCCATTTATTTAGTTTATCCACATATTATAAGGATATAGGCGTTTGTTTTTTTTCTGATAAGTATTATTTTCTTTAATTCTTGATATGCTTCCTTGTTAGTGCAATTCTCAAAACTGTAGTTCAAATTGGCTTTTGCTTCTGCTCTAGTTGGACTGGTAGTAAGATTGCGGTATTGCTTATAACTATTCCAATCTGTTTGTTCTTTTGAGATTCTAAGCTTATATAAATCGTGTTACGAGGCCTCTGCATAGGTCTAATGCTGGGCGTAATCCAAGCACTTTAAGGTTTATTTTTACCAGTTAGCGACCTCAAATGTGCGTGCAAGTTCATAACCAGAAATACAGATTGAACAAAAAATCTATCTTGCTATTCACATCTTCCGTATTATCAACTATCAAATGATGTTTTAAAATCTTTTCATTGCTTTATCTAATTATTTCATAATATAAGAGAATATTTATCACCAGACCCTCTTTTACGATAACTTTACAACCTATGACGAAAAAGTAAGATTCACTTAAAGCCTTGATAATTATAATAGCAAAATAAGCACGCATCTGGTAAGTATAGGATAACTATTCGGGTACTACACAATCTACCTGATAATGCTCTCTAAGTATATTGGTGAATGCCATTAAATTGTCATGAGACACAGATGTTTTTTCACCTAATTTAAAGACAGCCAGAGTACATCTTATTAGTAAGGATGCCAATATTAATCAACTTTCTCACTAGTCCCCGATCCTAAGGAACACGGATTCTACTTTTTCAAAAAATGTAGAACAGCTCATCAAATTGCAGTATAATGAAATAGTTGTGTATAGTCTTATTCCTAGGGATTCTTGTAAAATAAAGGTACTACACATACATGAATGCTTGCATTTTAAGTTTTTGTACAAATGAATTCTAGTCAAGCTGTGGCTGTAGCTTTCACTGTTTCGTGACTTGTCATAAGCTTTCGAATGTGTCAGTCATAATATCAAATCTAATAAAATGTCAAATCCGTTAGAGAAGTAGGTCCGCTTTTTGGGGGTCATCGTTGTTTGGTTTAGATCTTATCTATATATTTGTATTCAAAGAATATGTTATAATAGTCAATGTTTTCCTGAGAGAAGAACTGTTGTAAAAGTCTTGAAGCCTTTGCTCTTTTTCATCTTCATTTCTATTGTTTCTTTGATGTTTCTTTTCATTTATGTTGACCTGTTTTATGCTGGGAGCAGCTCCAGTTCTTTCACGCTCATCTCTGTATGTCATCTCGCCATCTTAGCATGGGTCTGCCTCTGCTTCTCCTTGTTTTCCGCGGTCTCTATTGCATAATAATTTTCGTCCATTTCTCATCAATTCGCGAAACGTATCCTGCTCAATGCCACTTATTTTTTGCCGTTTCTTCTATGATGTCACTCACTTTGATTTTTGTACTGATATCCTCGTTTCTTTATCTATAGCTACCTTAAGCTAATTCCTAGCATCGCACATCGGACAAACACGTAATCGTTTTGCACTTTTCTTTATCATGGTGATTGTCTCGAGCCCTTACAATATAACTGGTAGTATGTAGGTCGTATATATTTTCCGTTTCAGATTAGTTCCACTAGAAGTGTGTAGTTATCGATATTGACATTGATGTTGTTATTGTTTGAGCTTATGATCTTCGTTTTCTGGACGTTCATTTTTAGTCCTACCTTTTGTGATTCTTTCTTTAGTTCGCATTCCTTGGTGCTAAGTTCATCCCGGTCGCTTATGACCACATTGTCGTCGGCGAATTGGAGATGACTCAAAAATCTCCCGTCTTTACTTCTTAACAAGAGTACGTACATCTTTAGGGTAGATCTTAAAGGTAACCCTTTGTACTATAGCCGCTTTGGAACTCGATCGGTTCCACTGGCTGGTAGAAATTGAACTTTTGTTGAGTCGATTGATTATGATTTTGCTAAGAAACTTATACTAAACGGATTAAAGACGGTTCATTCTATTTCTTTCACTATAGACTTGGTCTCCTCTTTTCAAAAGAAATATTATCTCGGCCTTTTTTAAGGCTTCGGGAATTTTTTCCTCCTCCACACATTTTTTAAGAAGGATAATTAGTGTTTTCTCTAGAGTTCTCTATTCTTCATTATTTTTGTTGTAAGGCGGTCCTCTCCTGCATTATTTCGCCTCTCTTGTTTCGCGAAATATCTCTGATCTTTGCATTGAAGTCACCGATTTTAACCTTGCACTTCGCATTTCCTTGGTTTTTAGCTATCGTCAGATCTTCATAGAATTGCGCAATATCTTCGTCTGTTGATGTTGATGTAAGTGCATATGCCTAATATTATCTGTATGCTGCAGTTAAAGCCTATTGTAAATAATAATAGGCATAATGTAAATATAACGCGGTCATCTGATATAGCTTTGCTGTTCATGACCAGATGATTTCTATTACTGTTTACCATGATCGCTACTGCTCTGATATGATGGTTTGTTTCGGAATTTCTCTGAAAAAGCATATATCCAGATTTCATAATCGTGTTGGCCTCGCGTTTTTGTCGGGTCTTGCTAATTCCTAGTATGTCCTATTTGATGTTTTAGAGTTCGTTTTCTAAATTTAGTGTGTAGGTGTTCCTTAAGTCTTATTGTGCGAATGTTGTATGTTGTATGTTGAGACTAGGAAATTCTAATTTGCTTTCCGTTTTTTATCTGGTAGTGTCGAGGTTTTTTTCTTTCCTAGAATCCTTGAGGCTGGCTAATGTATCGGCGCGAGATTCTGAGTACTTGGCTCTACTCGTCTGGGGTATTTCTATTTAAAATGAGGACATTACATTTTAGTTGTAAAAGGAGTTTGGTATTAAAAGGCCACGCTTGGCTAGCGTTTTACTGATTTCTGTTCTCAGGGATTAATTCAGCTACCCATTTTGGGTCTGACGCTGTTTGCGACCATCCAATTTGGAACAGACTCTACTCTATTAGCCCGTAGGCTAATACAGTTTCCAGGTTATGGCGCCTGGAACCTTGAGTAAGAGCTGGGCACTCCATGAGGACGAGTTACTACAATATATCTCTCGTCTATGACGCTTGATATGACTGATACTAGTAAAATGTGCTATCTCTATGGCGTGACCCCATTACAACTCATTATTCTTTTAATTCAAATCAATCATATTCCTTTATTAAATAGTTAGGAAGAATTTACAATTTTTGCTAATAACACAACTGTTTTGCACTGTAATCTGGATAATACTTTCATTCTCTAGATTTTGGGGACTAAAGATGAATATTTTAAATTATTTCCTATATCCTAGGACTTAGTCAGAGACTCTCTTCTGGATGTTATGTGTAAAGGTGCATTACTGCTTAGCTAAGTACAGTCCACTGTGCCTTTCTGCAGTCACATTTAAAATATGGTATTACTTTCTGCACTATGTGTATTTGGAATTATTTAATGCAAGTCAGATGTTTGTGTCGCAGATTATCGAGAATCTTGTCGCAAGTTGTTTGTAAGTCAAAGACTTTGACGTCACTTTTTATCATGGAGAATGCTTCATAAATATAGAGCAATCAGGAGAACCAAGTTGGATCAGAATCTAACATCCTTAATATTTTCTCAGTTAACATTTTTTTCCTAAAAGAATTGTTTTACAAGCAGATCCAGTTTAAGCCAAAACCATCATTTCTGGATAAATCATTTTTATATTTTAAAGCAATTAGGTAGTTATTTTCTAAAATGTTAAAACTATTATCTTTATATGCAGGGATAAAAAGCACTACTTATTTTTCAGACATAAGAATAGATTGTATTTTAAATTTTAAAAGAGTGGTCAGTAAGTTAAGGTCATCTTTTAAATACAATTTTTACAACTTCTAAAGCAAATATATATCTGAATTAGTTTAAAAATAAAAAATTGATCCAGGCATATAAACTATTAATTAGTATTTCAACTGCCTTTAAAAGTAGTTTTTAAAATTAAAAGGGAAGCACATAACTATATATAGGCTGTTAAATTAGAAATTGCTAAAATATCGTTACGCCTTAAGAGAAGACATACTACAAATGACAGCCCTGTTAATTATTCGTCGTCTCTAAATTGATAATGGTTAATTGGAGGGCAGGTCTTGCCTAAAGACACAAATAAGGCCGCCATAGACATAAGAAATCTCGGATTCAAGGCTAAAGCCGATCATCTATCATCTATGGGTGTAAACGGTGTAATTACTGTAGGTAAGTGTGTTATGGTTTAAGGCGGAACGTTTTTATCGAATGTGAGAATTTTTTTTGAGAAAACATCATATTCATTAAATGCAACTTAAAAAAATTATAGTACAATAACTTTGTGTTTATAAGGGCTGCCACAAATTACAATTGTATTGACGAAATCATTATTTAAATATCCGAAAAAAGATAATACAATGATTTTTATTTTTTCTTGGATCTATATCACTTGTTTTTCTTTTTATGTAATAATACTATTTGAAACTTCGAACACTGATTTAACATTTTTGTAGCAAAAAAAAATCTTTTGTCTGTACTTGTGCTCACTTTGGCGCTTTAAAATTGTCAGAAGGGTAAAAATATGCAATAATCAACCAATTCTTCTGGAAGTTTGTAAGATTTTAATGAAGCATTCTTTGATATTTGCACAGCTGAACTCTGGTAATTCTAACCAAGCTATTTCTAGTATGTTCATAAAATTAACACTCAAAGTAGGGCTCTCGTTAGTAACTCCGTTAGTTATAAATATTTCTTAAAATTTAATTCATTCTGGAAAAGTATACTATACAAAATAAAAATTCACTATTCAAAGTAAGTATAGGGTGAGTGGTTTAGTCAAGTCAAGTGTTACAATGCAATATGTCAAAAACGGCTGCAAATTTTAAAATGGTAGTCTAAAAACCTAACCACCAGATGACAAATAAAACTTAAACTAATGAGCAAAAAGCAGTTGATGTTTTAGCTATTAATCCTCAAGCAAGAACCAGACCAGGCTGAGTATAAATAAATCAAATGACAAATATATAGATCTCAATCTCTTGCAAAAAAATCCAAAATTTTAATAATTACAAATTAACGACATAAGCCACATCAGTCAATGATTGATGACCTTAGCAAGGAACATAAGTTGATCTACAAATTGATCAGTCGGAAAATACAAGGAATCCCTTTAAAGAGAACTCCTTGTACCTCCTATACTTTACTGAAAATATGAAATATTAAGCCAATTTGTCTAATTGAGTTGTAAATCTTGTTAATCAGTTCACCGTAGAATTACCCACTGAAAAAAAACCTGAACCAAATTACAAAACATATTCGTATTAAATACGCCTTTTTTAAAGTGTATTTTTATCTAAAAGCATATTTTTATGCAACTAATTCAGTTTTATGTCAGCATCAGTTTATATTTAATGCGGCAGGAAATTGATTTATAGCAAATCAAATCCGTAACCCAAATTGACGCTCAGGTGTTACATGTGTTATAATAGCGGAAAAACGCTGCTGATTTTATCTCGCATTGTATACTTTAAAGAACACCGATGCATGATGCAGAATATGTTTGGTCAGTTAAGCGTGACAAAATTGGTGTCACCCTGTATAAAAGCTATTCATGATAAATTATCGTTTTGCTACCGTCAATAAAAAAATGACCACGACACTTGTAATGAAATTCTTTCTCATCAATTATTACAAATCCATGTAGTTTCTATTCCCATTCGATCATTTATGCTGATGGGTTGATGGTTAAGTTTGGACGGTGTTTTATTATAGCTTAGTGGTTTGATGGATCATTAGTCATAAATGAGTAAAGAAATAAATAGGATGAACACTTGTTTTAATGAAGAATATTACTTTAGTAGATTTAAAGTGATTGAGATTTATGTGAAAGTTTATATACATTTGGTTATAGCTGAATCATATTCACTAAGTCATTAACATTTTACTTTCCACTTAATTTTAGGGATGCTTAACCCCCACACTTTTGCAATGAAAATTATATAAATAAAAATAACACATATCCAAAATGGTGACAACGAAAGCGAGAAAGAGAGAGGAAAGAGAAGCTAATCTTATATAGGGTGGTACATGACGTCTCTCAACATATATAGAAAATGAGACAAACAAATTTTAAAAAAATAGGCTTTCCATAATACTAGACCCCATGAATTTAAAATCTTTACAACAATATATTGATTTAAAAGATTTTTTATATTGCGACATGCTGCTTACATTAGATACATCTTTTTTTTTAGATATAATGCCTTGCACATTATAGCATTTTTTAATCGTCATATTTATTTCTGATCATTTTTGTAATCGTATACCTACCTCTGACCGTTTTTAATTAATGAAAACACCGATTGAATAAATATTTATTGTTAAAAAAATAATGCGTTAAATAATCTACCTATTTATTTAAACACCGATGTTAGAAGCACTGCATATTAGTCTTTTGTTAGTGATAGACATTGGTAGAGTAGTAAACTGTAATTTTCGAACTTACATTGTCTTTATTTTAAATTTAGAACGACGTTTTGGTACTGTTATGATACCATCAGTAACAACTACAACATATTTTACGACCTTATACTAGAGGTTTTAATTTATTTATTTAATTAAAAGCATAAAAAAAATCTGATTTCAGAAAATATCTAGAAAAAGAACAAATAATAGAAAAGAACTGAAATTTAAAAGAAATGAAATCTAAACTAGGTAATAAGAACATAATAATGCTAAAAAAATAAGTTTTTAAATTACGAAGTAGACCCGAGGTAATAAAAGCAACTGAAAACAACAAGCAAACTTTTTTTTTGGCAACATCACGCGACTTTATTGTTTGTGCCGTATTTAAACGCAGTAATTTTTGTGATTTTTTCGTCATTTTAATTTGTGAAAAGTGTTACATCTGTTTGTTTAAATGACACAGAGGCTATGAAATTTGAAGTTTGATTTAAAAAACAGTTTTTCTCATTATAATACATTGTTAAACTTATCAGCTGTGCATTTTGTAAACAAACCAGGTAGGCAGTGTTGCTACATAAATCTATTAGTCTTGTGATCTGTGAGTTCTAATATTGAACTTGTGTATACTGTGCTATAAGGCAGTGCTTTGAGTCATTTCCATAAGGGTTAAGGTTATACTGTCTTACCTGATCTACAATGGGTGAGGGTGGTTCAGATGACCGAATGGGCAAGGATATTCAGCTTATCTGTGAATCATGTAAGAACAATTGCTATTTTAAGGAATAGAAAAATGTCTTGTTTGGTTTCAAATGCCAAAGGTGTAGAAAAGCTATTTGTAAATCTTGCAGTGGTCTTTCTTCAAGTGAGGTTAGATGTGTTTTATTGCAAAAACCTGTATTACTTGCCTGGTGCAAATGCTGTATACCTACTTATGCAAAAATTAACACAACATCTACCAATAGTGATGTGATATCAACTGATGAGATTATGACGGGACTTAAAGAAATGATCCAAGTTCTTTTTGATGTAATGGAGTCCAACATTAACACCAAGCTTGAATCAGTTAAAAAAATATTTATTTTACAAACAAAGAGCTAAGCAATGTTATGTTGAACAAAATTGACAGCAATACTTTCAAGCTTGATAACTTTGCTCCTTCAACCAGCACCAGTGATTTGAACTCAAGTTCTCAAACATCAACATGTCAAGATTCCAACCAAATGGTTTAAAATCACCAGCCCCAGCTCACAACAATAAACCAAAGAGTCCCTATAATAACAACTCTAGAACGCAGGATAAAGAGCCATTAGTGTCAAAAAAGGCTTTGGAGACAGCGGTCAGTCTCGCCATTACACAAACTAACTTGGGATCTTCTCTAACCAGTTCGGGGTCTTCTAAAATCAGTCCCGAGTTATCACAATCTAGCCCTGGAACATCATCTTTGGATCCTAACAATAAAACTGTCTCCAAAAGGCACAGGGTTTCAAGGGGCACAGGGAAAAACCTACATTTATCTGGAGTACCAGTGACTCATAAGAAATGGTTATATGTTGGAAGGGTGTCTGGTACAATTGTCACATCTGATGGCTTCCAAGAAGTAATGGCATAAAATCATTTAAAGTTGGTGTAAGTGACAAATATTATGATATAATTTCTGATCAATCTTTTTGGCTAGATGGAATATAATATACATTTGAATATAAACCCAGAAATTCAAATGTACATTTTTAAAGACCAAATGTACACATACAAGGCAATTGATAGCTCTTAATGAGGTGACAGTTTATTATCAGAATGTAAATGGCTTAAGAACAAAGTTGGTTGAAGTTTGCAAAAATGCTTCAACTGCAGTATATGGTGTGATGATGTTGAGTGAAACTTCATTGAACAACAACTTCTTGGACAGTGAACCGGGTCTGCATAGCTTTACTATTTATAGACGGGACAGATGTTTTGAACGGACTGGTAAAACCAGGAATGGTGGAGTACTTATTGCTGTTCGCTCGTCTCTAGAGTCTGAATTGCTGCCTGTGGCTCATGAAGAATCTGAAGCGATCTGGGTTTCCGTTATTTTTGGTAAAGTGAGACGAATTTTTTATTGCTTTTACACACCTCCCAATTCTAAACCCGAAGACTACCAACGTTTTTGTGAGACAACCGAGAGGGTGGCCGAAGACTATGGTAACAGCTCAATTTTGATTGCCGGTGATTTTAATCAACCAAAATTGACTTGGTGTAATGACTCTCTTGGAATCTTTAGTAGTGGTGTTGTGGGGCCTGCAGAATCTTTACTAGAAACAATGCCATACCTTAACATGTATCAGATCAATAACATTCAAAATGCAAATGGGTTATATCTAGATCTAGTTTTTAGTAACAATAGTAATGATATCCTATCATGCTCAAATGATTTTTTAGTTAAATGTGATCGACATCATCCTGCATTGGTGATTTTTATAAAGTTAAACAATTTTGAATCTCTTAATTATTGTGAAGAAATACACGACTTCAAGAATGCAGATTATGCAGGTCTTAACAGCTACCTTCTTGATGCGGATTTGGGAGTTTATTCTCATCTGATGTTAACGCTAATGTGGACTGTTTGCATAATGCATTGGGCAACGCTCTCACCGTTTTGTACTTTTTTGTACGTCTTTATAAAACACTGTGCTTTTGCTTTGGCACGTCCACTATGGCTGATTTATAATTTGTCTTTCAAGACAGGTAGATTTCCAACCTCATAGAAGTTAAATTATTTGACTCCTACATTTAAGAATACAGGTTAAAGGGATGATGTGAAAAACTATCGTCCTGTTTCTCTGGCTTGTCACTTTGCAAAGGTTCTTGAAAGTTTTGTCGCAGATTTTTTATCAGAGAAATTTAAAAACATAATCTCATCTAAGCAGCATGGGTTTGTCAGGGGTAGGTCCATTACCACTAATTTGTTGCTTTACCAAACAGCTTTGTCGGGGGCCTTGGAGAGCCGTATGTCGGTTGATTCCATATATACTGACTTTTCCAAGGCCTTTGACAGGGTTAATCATTCTCTCCTGGCTGCGAAGTCACTCTATGGCATTGGTGGTTGTCTTTTGGCCTGGTTGAAGACATATCTGTCTGGAAGAACACAGATTGTAAAGATAAATAACTTTTATTCTAGTCCTTTTCCAGTTACTTCTGGGGTTCCTCAGGGTGCCCATCTTACCCCTTTTTTATTTAATCTTATTACTAATGATGTTGTTCATTGTTTTGATTATTGTAATGTGTTGCTTTTTGCTGATGATGATAAGATTTTTAGAATTATAGACAGTAACTTGGCACATCATGAACTTATTTCTGATCTTCACAAATTTGAATTATGGTGCAAGAACAATAGAATGGTCCTAAATGCTAAAAAATGCAAATATATTCAATTTACCAGGAGTTTTAGTCCACCATTTCATCAGTACCAACTTTTCACTTAGTTACACTTTACACTTTATTACAGCAAGTTCACTTATTAAGAAGGTATCAGAGATACGTGATCTTGGGGTGCTTTTTGATTTCAGACTAACTTTTTCAAAAAATATTGAAAACCTGTGTAATAAGGCTTACAAAATATTGGGTTTTATTAAGAGGCACACTCATGATTTCAGCAGTATTGATTCCATCAAACTTCTGAATTTTTCATTGGTTCGTAGTCAACTTGAGTCGAATTCATGTATATGGTCACCTTATTATGCTAAATATATAATGTGTCTAGAAAAAGTTCAACTTAAATTCATAAGATACATTGCTTACAAGCTTAATATTCCTTGTATTGATATTAATTACAGTGAAATGTATAGATTGCTGAACATGGAAAAGTTGGAGACTCGACGTAAAAACTGCGATATTGTCACAACATACAAGATTCTTAACAATGTAATACAGTCTCCTGAGTTGTTGTGTCAGCTTAATTTAAATGTTCCTCCTACTACAGTGCTCAGACAGACTAGATTATTCTACCTTGAACAACATCGTACTCTATATGGTGAAAACTGTGCAATAGGTAGAATGATGATTAACTCAAATAGTGTCAGTATAGATTTGTTTCATTGTTCTCTGAGTTCACTTCAACGAGTTTTAAAATCTGCTTAAGTGCAATATAATTTTATATCTTGACTTTGCTTAAAGTGTGTCTTCTTTTCTATTGCAGTTACTCTGTTTTAAACCATTGTTGTCCTTATATTTTATTTAATTTTATTAATGTTACCTGTTATCTGTTATTTATGCTAGATATTTAATGATAGTACTAATACTGCAAGTGCTTTATTGCGATATAAAATCTTATTTTGTTGAATATTTTATATACTATATTTATTTTGTAAATTGGTTAATTACCGTAATATATACTGAATCCGAAAAGATCTATATATTGCAAGAAATCATTCCTTGGCTAACACTAAAAAGAATTTAAAAAGAGCAAAGTAGACCCTACGAAACATGAAAAGAAATAAGACAGAGCGAGATGACGGTATCCTAATAGAACTTCTCAAAGAAGATGAAAAGTTAAGGTATATCGTTTTGAGGATATTTACTTATTGGATGGAATAACGCTAACGCAATCTATAAGAAAGGTGACCCAGCGAATCTAGACAATTATGGGCTCATATACCTTCTGTGATAATTATAAAAAACCAGATTGGTCTTTTCAAAAAGTTATCTTACATTTCTCCTGTAAAATGTACAGGGAAGCCAATAATTGACCCCTTAAAATTTACATAGGATTTCCTATGTTTCGCTCGGCGACGCACCACCCGGTATATGCTATCAATACTTGTAGATTATTTTGGTTTCAATTTTTTATATCTTTTTTGACCGTGTCCTCTCTAAGCTCACATTATTAAACCACATTATTAAAGTGGCTCACATGTTCACTAAAGTTTTCTAGAGAAAGCGGGCTGAAGACTAAATGAAAAAAAAAGCAAACGCATTTCCTTTACTATTTGCATCATAGACTTCTTTACAATCAAACACATGGTCTCAGGTTCATCTGTACTCCTAAACCATTTCACTTTCTTTACACTGCCTATATTTTACCTTAGTGTGTAATTTATTACTGTTTCTTGCATTTTGAAATTCAACAAACTGATGTTTCCTGGCTCTCGTTATCCTATGATATAAATAAGTATTTAAAGAATCAAGTAAAACTGAGATTTTTTTTCACACCCATTTATCCTTTTGATCAAATCATAGAGAATGTTATCATTTTCTTTAGTATAATCGTAAAGATCTAAGATTTCAATTGATATGATTAATGATAGGGAGTTATCTTCAATTATGAGGGGTTTTAGTCATCTATTAACAGCTGCCGCACTTTTCCAAGCCGATCAGTCAAAGCAGTTTTTCTCTTGTCTAAAAACCTTCAATAAAAAATCTTACGTATGTTTATGGGTGCTCCTCACATTAGATGCCTAGAAGTCCGTCTCCAGTATAGTATAGCTCTTACCTGCCCATCATCTTATTTTGGGAGATAAATGGAGTCATCAGACGATCGTTAATTTGTTGGATTGGATTATGGTGGTTCCTGTGTTCTATCAAAAAAATTCTCGTTTTTCTTTAAAAAAATTTCTTGTCGCCACCAGAAAAACTTTATTTTGGTATTTTGGCAGGAATAATTAGCGCTGTGCAGCAAATACCACCTTAACCAAAGGACATAACTTGCGCAAAAATAATAAGGCTGCCGATTTCCTAGCCAAGGGTAATCTTTCTTTGTAAAGAGCGTTGGGTTCCATGGTCTTTGGAACAAAGGTCAGTCTTCAGACAAATTGGGTTCAATTTGTCTAAATATCTAAAATCCAGAAAATCGGAGGCATAAGGTTTGCAAATTGTTGCTGATAGAAAAAAACTACGACTGACACTGTTAATTAAATGACCATCTATATAAATTGAAACTAAACACAAGCCTAAGGCATGCATTTACAATCCTCTCATCAATATGTGGTAGAATATTACTTTGGAGAGATCAAGCGGCTTGTTGGAGCTTTGTTTTAAATTTATTTAGAACATTTCTGAGTGAACATAAGTTCTTGAGTGATGCCACATACAACGTTACCATGATTTTCAGGATCTCAGTTTTTTCCCAAAAAAACATTGCATTTTCTCCTAAAATTTGATTTTGGCTTTGAAGCTTTTCAACTAGAACTCTAAGCAGGGACATTTTACTCTCTGTTGGTTTCGACCATTTAGAGGTTGGCTGCTTTGATTTACCAATTTCGTGAGCACAACTGGTATTTTTTGCTAATGCAGCCTATCTTAAATACGCTGTTTACAAAAGGATAAACAATGTTTACTTGTTTTAAAGTGCATTTTCGTGGATGTAAATAGCATAGTACCTCTGTTATAAGTACTAAAATTTTAGTTCTATATTCTAATAATTATTATACGAAGATTAGTTATTAGAATATTGAATATAAATTGTATTTATCAGAAACAAACCGTACACACTTAATCTACAAAATAACATACGGGACACCCACCAAGTTTAAAGCCCATTCTGTCTTTTGTGGAATTTACGACCATCGGATTTTTGCTCCTCTGTGTATATGGGTTTGCCGCTTCGCTTGCGGTTTCCGTACTTTCAGAGACATAAATAATTTCTGGCGGATCTTGAACTAATAGAATTCCTTTGAAATATGCCACTTTTCGCCCGTTTAAAAGGCGTAAATCAAAAATGATGATTTGTGTGTGTTTTGAACAATCAGGTACTTCTGGTACAAGTAGTAAAATTTTCGAATTGTTGTAAATGTAGGTAAACTATAGAAAATAAGCATTAACCGTTACCAGATAAATACATTTTCTTAACATATATTGAGTTTGTAGTATTATTGTTATTGAACGGCAATAAACAATAAGCAACTTAACAATTAAAATAGCTCATTTACAAGTTTTTTTGCTTTGGTGTGTGAAGTGACAATTATTTTAAAATATATTATTATTATTATTATTAATATTATTTTTATAAAGGTTTATATATAAGATGCTAATTGCTAAGGTGGTGATTTCTTAGGTATTTTTCAGAAAAAATAAACTTATGTTCTAAAAGTGCTATAATTTGAAGGAAAAAATTGTTTTTTTATTATAACTCATGTCTTTGTGATATTTGTGATTTCTGATATTTGTATGAAATTTAGTACATGGCCTTTAAGCATAGATAAAACAATTTTCGATGTAAAAGATTTTAACTAGGGGTGCCTGTACAGGATATAAAAGAGATAATATTTAGAAAATACACATTATGTAGGTTACTGTTTTTTCCTAAAATAAAAAATATTTTTAAAATTCATATTTATTTTAGAACAAATTTATTTCTTCACTTTTTTTATTGGATATGCCAACAAAAAAAGATAAGCGATTTATAGAAAGGATTTTTATGCATGATTAAATTATTCTTAAAAAGCATTTAGTATTTTTTCTTTTATATTGCTTAAGGTCTTTTATTGAAATTTAATTGGTACATGCCAGGTATTAAGACCCTTTTTTCACTTAACGAAACAATGCGATGAATAAATAAAAAAAAATCAAAATTAAATTGAATTATTTATTAATAATATCCCACTGTAAACCAAAATAGTAATAACCCCCATTGCAGTTATACATACTTCAGCTCTTTTTCTCATGAAGTCTCATACCCTTTGAAAAATTCTAGGGGTATTTCTGCGAATGTTACAACCAACCATTATGCAATTTATCTTCCGTGCTATAGAGATGTTGTAAATCATCTTCTTAAGATATACCTACAAAAAAATAATAATAATCTTCATTTAGCATAAATAGTTACATACAAAAATTAAAATTATTAAACATAAAAATACATATGAAATTAACAATAATTTACATACACCTAATTAAACAACAAATTTTGTCAGTAGGAGTACCATATACCTAAGCAATAAATGTGTCATTGTATATCGTAAACCGATAGTTTGCCAAAATAAAATAATTTAAGTTTTTGTAAAATGCGTATATCTAATAATTAGAAAAAAATTGTGGTGACACATGTATTCAGGCTTCCATATTAATTATAACGTCTTAGTACTATGTTATAATTTTTTTCTGGGTAATAAATGAAGAATATGTAGGAATACATAAGTTCTTATGATTGCAGCATTCTTCAAAAGCACTTGTTATTTTTAAAATTAAATTTAAAATAGTATTTTTATTATGATAGATTGTTATGAAAAAATATCAGTCCTTTAAAACCGTTATTTTTTTTAATAATGTCACAAATGTACAAAAAAAATTATCTTTTAAATAAACCTTATTTAAAAGATAAGATTCAAAGAAAATTTCACTAAGAGAATGATTAAAACCACTTAAAAAATGATCATTTTTAGACCCTTTATAAAAAAGTTTAACAATTAATCTTATTTATTTGTATATCAGAGCAATAACATGTGCTTTTTTTTTATTCTAAGTTATAAAATTCTATAATATATTGCATATTTTTTCTTTTTGTGAAAATTACGTTTTTTTGAGTATCACTTTTGAAATCCGGATACGACATTTTTTTAAATAATTTATTACCACTAATGCGAACTAAATACGCAAAAAGTACAATTTTGCATTAATTTATTAAATTTAGATTAATTTTTTAGGGTGAGATATTCAAATCATTGGTCAAGATATTTGTCGTTCCTATGATTCTTATTTCTTGCCTTTAAGGTCTAATTTGAAGAGAAAATATATTTTTTTTTAACATCTTAATAAGTAAATGTAGTATTGAATAATAATAGCTTAAGCAAATAACAATTTAATATTATTGTGTGGGATAAAGAAAAATTTATGCAAATTTGCTGCCTTAAATTTTGTTGGAAAGCTGACATTTTTGGCACTAGTATATATTAGGAAAATAGGCAAATAATTAAGAAAATAATAATAAAATTTTACATATTTCGAGATTTCTACTATTTTTTTGCATGCTCCCATATTGATTAATTAAATAATTAATATTTTCAAATTATTCACTAGCATTTGTGCATATTGTGCAAATGTATGAAACATATTTTTTATTATTTGCAGAATTATACGATTATATATTTTAGAAGTTATTTAACCAAAATTTAGTAAATAAAAAAATATATCCGTTGTAGAAAATATGTATACATTTTCTACCTACTATGGAATTCCATTAAAAAAAATCAATATTTGGTTTACTGTTCAATTTCTCGATTGGAATGCTAGGATATTCATGCAAACTATAAAATACAAGCCAATGATTTGCTTACAAGTTTTTGGCTTTTTATTTGGAATATTAATTAACATTAATAATTTTTAATATATGAATGTTATTTCAACTAATCTTTTACCTCTAGTACCTAATTTAATATGCAATTATAATTTTTAAGTAAATAATATAATTATCTAAATCATAAAATAATAATTATTGTGATAATGTTTATATGTATTTCACTAAAGAAATATATAAAGTTTGTACAATTTTTTCACATACTAGAATATTAATGAGTATAACAAATAAATAATAAGTTTTAAAGTGTTCCGCTATAGCAACTAATTGTGCAAATTAAATTTAGAACTGAATGACACATATTTCGATTTTTAGCATAAAGGTTGTACTACTTCTGGTATATTTGTAAAAAAATAATTAACATACTGAAATTTAGTATTAAATGAATGAAAGTATCTCGAAATATTTGTTAGGTGAATAACATGCATATGGAGTTCTAAAAAGAAAAAAAGCTTTTTGCCATTCTATACATAATCTTAAAAATTATGCCTTATGCAATTATTTGTATACTTTTAGCATAAAACTATAAATTATATTTCGATTATTTGCATACAAGTTTTTGGATTTATCTTAGACATTATTTAACATTATGGAATAATACTTTTAACTAATTTCTAACCTTGTCATGAGTAATTTTTATTATGAAAAATTATTCTTTTTATATATAGAAATATAACGAATAAGTATTATTGGTGGCAAATTTCGTTCCAAACTATAAAATATATTTCAATAAGTGAATTAAAACATCATATTTATTTATTATTTTTTTTAATAGTAACCTCAGTCAATGTTGAAATGTTGAAATCTGCCTGTGCATATCATTTACTTTACACATTTTTGTTTAATAAAGAGTATGTTATTATTTGCTGCTACATTTTTTGAATTTTTATTTGTATTTAGGAACATCTTGTTGCAGATTTGAAGGTCTTCTAGTGAAATGTTAAAAGACGACTAGAATTGCCTTCTTTGCGTCTTCGAGTAGTAGTAGTTTTTACTGAAGAAGAAACAAACATCTTTCGCATATATCATGACATTTTCCAAAAATTACAAAATATTTCATAAAAACTACGATAAAACCTATTTTTAGCTTTTTTACATAAAACTGACTGACCGGTCTGTCTAACTCTTCTTCCTTCTTTTTCTTCTTTATACAAATACCTTCCAGTAACTTTATTTTTCCTTAAAGTCCTATATTTGCAGCCTTTTTCCCTCAACTTCCGAATAAGTCATGTTCTGATTACTATCTTTATTTCCAGAATGAATTTCTGTAATATCCGAGGTGGTTGGTAAGTAGTTAATATAGATACACCATTTTCTTCATTTATGATCGGATCATCAGAAAACATCAGCAAATCTTCAAAATTCATTGCTCTCAAGAATTTTTTGCAGATCATAGTCTGAGAGGAATTTATTTTCCACCATTATAAAAGCAAGAGTCTGCAGAGAAAAAGAGGCAGTTAAAGAAAAAAAGTGAAAAATTAATTAGAACTTCCACATTAATTATTTAGATTTAAACGTGGAAATAAGAGTAAGCAGCAATAATACGTAATCTTATAACATTGAAAGGCTAGAATTAGCATTGCCGTGGAACTATGGGCAGTTTATTGGCTTGCAAAATCTCTGATGCAATAATACCAAATGCTTGTGTAGAAATGCCAAAAAAAAACTTTTTAATATCATAAAAATTTGTCACTTATTTTAATAGGCTCATAACTACTGTACTGAAAAGTGCAACAACATTGCAACGCCGTTCGACCGTATTCTTGAAGCTACCGACACAAGTAGTCTTAACCAGTGACGTCGTCAAAAAATATTTAAATTATAAATATTTATTATTAATATATTATGCTTTAAATATAAATAATACTACTGTTTATGAACTCTTAATGCGCATTTTTAACGTACTTCATTAGAGTAAAAGTACCTACCTAATAAAAAACATTTTTATGGAAATTAAATATTTTAGAATTATTATAGATTCCTTAATAATTCATGTTTGAGGTAACACATTTTTAACATTTCTATTTTTTATTCTTATAGCCTATTAATAGATAAGAATTTCAAAGTTTAAAGATTCTTGTATTTCATCCACACTTCACATTTAAGTTTTTATTTACGTTTATTTCTATGATCCCCCATTCTATGTTTATGATAACGGTTTTCCCTTGATATAATATTATGAGAGTATCGGTAGTTACAAAGATTGGCTTAAAACCCCTTTTTCCATGGTGCGGCATAAACGACACAAGCTTCTGCCATCGCTACACACAAAAAAATTTAATCTATATTTAAAACTATAGCCACTCTTAAAAAAATTGTCTTGAAATAACTGTAATTATGTTTAAATCTAATATAACAACATTGAACACCTTAATCTTATTTTCAAATGTATGCTTGTCCTAAAATTTAAAGTAAATCTTATTTTAAATCAACATAAATTTGTAATGGTTCACGAACAAGCTATATTTAACATTAGTGAAAATATTGCAGTTAAATCAACTATAAGTTCCTGTTATTATAATTATATATAATGTTCTCACAAATATATTTTCAGTGCCTTCACACAAATATTTATTTTTCTTAAATCAAGAATTAAATTTTTTCAAGCGAGAATAATTTACCTTTCTTGAAATGCACAACAGATTAATTAAATTATATCTTTCTTATAAATTATAGCATTCTCTGCAAGATGCCAAATTATTTCACCCGATATTTGCTACACTTGGATCCAGTTAAAAGTAAACACTTGCTTCGAACTTCGACCAATAGCAGAAGCGAGTAAATTTTATTTAGACTCGATTCAACAGCTTCTCATTTTCCTTCTCAAATTGTTTGTTTAATGATTTGCCTTAAACACAGTTTGTGATTTGTGATTTCCACGAGTGTTATTTGATCCCATCAATGCAAATGATCCTTCAAGGTATGTGATAAAAATGAACCCACTTTTGATTTCTTCGTTTACATTATTCTGGTTCTCTGTTCAAAGTGCTTAGTGATCCATACACCGGTGTGCATATTTACACATCCTCCTAGGCTAGGGCACCGGGGTGCTAAAATCAATGAGGATGTGTAGTAACCGTTCAACTACAGATGCTCCCAGGTTTCGGCACCGCGCTTTTCGCGATGTTATTTGCTGCTATTTTTAAAATTTTAACGTGTTTCCGATGATTTAAACAGCAAGAAAATCCAAAACAAAAATATAACTGATTCATAAAGATATATAATAAGGGTTTTTATTAATAATTTTGTATAAATAAGGAGTATACCTACCTACATTTTTTTAGGGAATAGGCATACTCGTACGTTTATCATACTATGTCCTTTAAAATAATTTGGTTTTAATTTTTGTTTTCTGAATAAAAAATACATAATCATTGTAACGATAAGGGTAGTAAAATAAGGCTCTTTGGTGCTTTTTTAATTTTGTTCGAAATTGGTACATAACGTAAAAATGTTTTTATTTAAATAGCTGCTATATTACATTATAATTATCAATATGTCTATTTTAATAATTGAGCTGACAAGACAATTTAAAAAGAAATAGGTTATGAAATATCCAAGCTATAACTTAGACGTTAGCGTTATTATTTGCTGCAATATATCCTAAAGGGTGATTTAAATGGAATTTTTTAAGAAGACGCAAAATAATCGCTCTGTATATTGTATGATGTACCGTGAAAATTATCACGTATTTTATAATTAAATTGTGGCTTATTAGCGAATAAGATTTTGTTTAAATCATATATGTATTGCTTTTCTTTTAATTGCACATCATACGGAGCAATTATTTCATCTCAAAAAGTTTATTTTTTTTTTTAAATTTAAATACAGGGTGGTTAAGTGGTAAGATTTTTACAAATGTTGTTTTTTTTTTCGAATATTTCCGAACGTATCCGGATTTTTCATGTTTTTTAAACGGAATTTTAATAAGCATTAAATTGCGCAACTTTGCCATAATTTACCCCTCTCTTACGGTTTGCGAGAACCCAATGATGATGCTCGAATTTGGGCCACCCTGTAGAGTGCGGATCTTTAATGCCCCCCCTCCCCTTCAATGTGACTCCCCTTCCCATTTAAATTTATTTTTCAAGATGGCGCCCAGCCGCCATTTTGATTACAACTGTCAATTTTATAGCAAATGAGAGTATTTATAGACTTATTGACTCACGCCAAGTTTCAAAAAATATATCATATAATAATATGTACAAAATTAATTAAAAAACCTTAATATAATATATCAATCTCGTAAGTCTCAAATCTTATGCTCTATCTTATTTTCTTGCTGTTTAAATCATCACAAACATGTTAACATTTTTAAAATAGCAGCAAATAACATCGCGAAAAGCGCGGTGCCGAAACCTGGGAGCATCTGTAGTGGAACGGTTACTACACATCCTCATTGATTTCAGCACCCCGGTGCCATAGCCTAGGAGGATGTGTAAATATGCCACCGGTGTCGAGTACACGTTGCATGGCTGCGATATTTTAATTGTGTTTCATATACAGGGTGTTCATTTAAAAACTTCCCACCACGGATTTATCAAAAACCACTGTTTAAAAAAAAACGCCGAAATACGTCAAAAGGTTTGTCAAGGGGGACAACTTTCTAACCTAAAGTCAAAATTCCTGACAGACATTTTCAAAAACATGTTGTGGGATATCATAGCAGCTGCCGATGATGCGTTGACGAAGTTCATCCAAACTTTCAGGTTGGAGAGTAAACACAATAGATTTCAAATGACCCCATAGAAAAAAGTGTAACGGCGTTATATCAGGAGATCTAGCAGGCCATTCTATAGGCCCCCTTCGCCCTATCCTTTTATCTGGAAACTCGTCGTCTGAAATATATTTCCAACAAGACGGCGCTCCTCCTCACTATGTTCTTCCCATTCGGCAATGGCTAGGCGATATATGATATACCTACTGTATAAAAAAGAATAAATATTTTTTTAATGTTAATATGAGTTTTTGTTACCTAGATTACGTTGTTATATGCTTTTATTCCATAATGAAATAAGAAGCCTATTATTTGTAATAAAAACCCTAGCGTTTTGTTTGAAGATGCGTATTTCAAATTGAAAATTATAGTTCCATTCTACTTAAGAATAGCACATTTTTAATAAAGTATAAGCTATACTTATTTCACGTTTAATTACTTCTAACTAACAACACAATTAAAAAAATTGTATCAAAAGATTACTATTCTTAAATACAGCTTTATCCTATTGTAATAATATTTACAAACTTGTTCTGCCGAGTATTGCTATACTAAGAAAAAGATTATTAATATTTAATTAAAATGTAATTTTTGCATTGGATTAACACCAATACGTTTTATGGAATAAAATTAGTTGTCATTGCGGATATATGAATCTAAGCTTATCTTCAGTCAAGATTATTAGTCTTAGTTATAGTGAAGCTTTTTTTCTGTGAATAGTTCATAAAACAGTCCAATAAGATCTTTTTCCTTTTTCAAAAAAAATTTAACGAAAAAATACAGAACTTCACAAATGCCGAAAGTGAACACAAAGCCGTTTGACAAGCTAACATTCCGCGAATCACTAAGCTATTGCTTGCGGTGTTGCCATATCACATTTTTAGAAGCGGTTTTAGGAAGAACAAAAAAACCCCTTGCCCCTGAGCACATGTTGAACTTTCAATGTTCTAAGCACGTAACTGAAGTAAACAGCAAAGAATAAAAAATAACTGAATACTAAAAATAACTTTCATTTCAATCAATCAAACGAAATCATTATTTTAAGTATTATTTTAATGCATACCTAATATACCCACAGTATTTTATATTTTATTATTAGAATTTACAATTGACTATATAATATATAATAACTAATTTTTTTAAACTATAGCGGAAAAATTATTAACTTGGCAAATTATGAAACACAACAACTGAACACGTATAAATGTCGTTAAAAACTATTATTACTAATTTTTGCCGAAATGTTTATTTATCTTTCTACTTGAGTGGTTTTCCATAGCTTCATTTTAAATCATATAATTTTTTAACACTCCAGGGCTTTTGCACAAATATGCCAGTAAAATAGACAAATTCGTTGGCGTCAAAACCCTATTTTTGAATTTTTGTTAGTTACGAGATTTTATATTGGCGGCGACGAAAGTGTATCGGTTACTTTAAATATGACATACTAATTTGTTTGAGTTTTAGAAGCAATATAACTAGTGTTTTACCTTCGTTAATATTAATTTCATTTTTAATAAATTAATTGTTCATAGTTTCGTAAGAGATGTTTTAATTTTGTCCGATAGCGTCTTTTTCTCCTTACACTTGGCCTACTTTATTATTTACAATATTTGTCAGATCCACCTACATAAAAGATTTTTCTTTGTCAAATTTACATACCAAAGTATAGAATAAATTATAGTTCATCTCATCAGCATACTAACAAATGTGACTAGTATAATTTTATTTGTCAGATTCGGCATTTTTTTTGTATTTTTGATATGGTAATAGATTCAAACGCACGCCACATGACTCATTTGAAAAATTATAATAAATTTACAATTGAATGAACTTGTATTTAAGCCCTTTTAACAAACGGTATCTGAAAGTATGGTGATCGCAAAGATTTAAGGCCACAGGTGGCACTAAATAATGTGGCTAATGTTCTGAAACTACAACACGAAGTAGTACTAAATGCCATTATTTCTCAGTTACTTATAATATAACATAACTAATTTATTAACAGTCGGCGAGAGGCATTCTTGCTGCCGAAGTATTTTATCACACTTATTAGCTGTGCTTTCAAGACCTTATTTTTTACTTTAAATCTAACATTCAACTACAAAGTCCTAATCATAAAAATTAGTATGATTTATTTCCGATATTCTTCGAAGTAAGTTTATTATCACCTTGGGTTGTCTGTAGAGTTAGAGTATAGATTGTAAGAATTTATTGATGTCTGGTCAGTTTTGTTCCCATTTAAATTATTTGTAGGAAGTCAGAAGCGGTATACCCAGATTAGATAGGAAAGGCATAAGAAATTTATCATTTAGGTACCATTTAAGATAGAATGTTTCAGACATAATTGATACATTCCAGTGATATTTCTTCAGTAATGTAATATTAATGACATGATTTTCAACAGTTTTAATTGATGAAGTAAATTTATTCTTCCAAACAGAAAATCAAAAAGACAAGTTTTGCGTTCGTGGGTACCAGTTAAAGTTGTCCAAGTCTTTTGAAAAAATTTTTGACTAAAGTACAATATATCAAGAAAAGGTAGGTGCTCTAAGTGGGAGCGCTAAATGTTTGGCAAATAGGAAGGAAAAGGATATAATGCTTTCATGAATCATAAACATCCATACAAAATATATAAAAGTCTTTTACCTTTAAAACATAGAATATAGTACGACTATTCCTCGATTCGAGCAATAGACTCTGAGACGACTTGGAGTTGATAAAATGAAAAAAAAATGATATCATTTTTGTGAATAAACAAAATCAATCTACAAATTATCAACTTGCTAGAACACATGACGCTTAAATAACCAAAGAAGTTCCAATCAAAAGAGGCCTTTTCCAGGGATTTTTCAGAGGGACAGTCTTAGCCCTCTTTGGTTCTATTTGGCACTAAACCTACTTAGTGAAATGCTTAATTAGAGTGGAAGTAGTTACATGATTGGTGGAGATGCTAAGATGAGACACATCTGTTTTACATTGACGACCTAAAATTGAATTCGAAAAATCAGAAGCAATAAAAAGAGCGTGTTAAAACTTCATTCACCTACATTCAGCATATCAGTATAAACAGAAATGACCCTAGATAAATATGTGGTACTCAGAGTTGAAAAACGAAAAGTAATAGAAATAGAGAATATGATGGATATGATGAGCTTATAAACAACATGACCATTATTCCTATACTATCACCATAGACAGCTTATAATTCCAACAAGGCTTCTGTACCTCAAGTTCTGTTAACAAAAAAATTCACCAATTGCCAAAGGTACGATGGTGGGCGGGGCGTACTTAGTCTAGAGAATAAAAGAGCAAGACCTAAGAAAATATTCTAGGTTAAAAAACTTACCTTTCTTTCAAAGCGTGGTCGAATGTTGGACTATCTACGTTGAATTCGTCCCTCGAAGTTGTGTAAGTAAATTAGTTGGACAATGGCAATTGAAACTATTATACGGCCATTTTTATAACAGTCTACATGGTCATGTCGAGCTCACCTGACATCTGGTTACCTTGTCCCTGAGACTGGAGGTTTTATTTTTGAGAATCAAGACTGGGTGGTCTCGACGAGGTACTACCGGCAGCACATTCTAGAACAACAAGTAGAATCTAAAAAGTGTCTGTTAGGTATCCAAGTAGAAGAATTTATACCATAATAACACCTACTCTCAGCTTGCTCCAAAGATGCATACGTGTCAAGTCATACAACATGGGTAAAGTACTTCATCAAGCAGTTTCTTAAAATCTGGACCTTTCAACTGACATAACTCCATACAAGTATGAACCCCAATCTATTCTTATAAAACCCACACGAAAATTTACTGGATAACCGAAATCATTACAGATCAAACCGTGCAGCACAACAGACCTGATGGTGATAATTATCTGTAAAGATACAAGAATTTGTCACAACATTTCTTAATAAACGGATTTCTTAATACGTTTGGATAACAATATTAATAGAGGATACATAGAAAAGCTCACAGAATATCAGGACCTATATGTTAAAATATAGAGGCTTACAAATAACGTCTATTTGTAAGCCAAGTTCTTGATTTTTTATATCTTCATAAAAAATCAGGAATATTCCCATATCCTATTATTAGTGGTAATACCAAGTAACACTAAAACTTGATTGGAAGGACCTTAAACTCCTCTTACCATCAAACCAAATGGTCTACTAACTGTTGTACATAGATATGCTTCTTTTCCTGCTAAATTATTAAAGGGTCAGCATGACTTTCTGGCGTAAGTTTTTTAGCCGTGAGTGAGCTCGTAGCAGTTATCAAAAATTAGTAGAATCTATTTTTTTGCTTCTATTTGTACTTGAAATTGATGTTATTAATATATAATATAATAGTTATACAAAAAAAAAATTACGCACAATAATTGTTAACCTTGCATTTTATACGTTGTCGGTTATCTTCAGTTAAATACTTTCATAAGCAATAATTTATTCAATACTGAGTGTTTTTTTTAACCATATTAAAGATCTTATGGATATCACAATATCCTATCCTTCTAGTCAAGATATCTCTCCATGTATAACACCATAAACAGGATGAGTTACTGTACTGCAACGTAAATTATTGATCTTGTATAAGCTATTCCTATATAAGCTATCCTTGTTACAATATTACAGAGGTAAAAAAAATAAAACTTTTATTTTTTATTGTGAACAAGTTTCTTCAGAAGTTGTTCACTACGAAAAAATTATTACTTTCATTAGTAATTAAAGAACCACTTTCAGACCAGTACAGTATATTAAAAAAGCAGGTGAAGAGTAAAAATCATGAATAACTATTTGTGACAATGAGATAAATTGAAGTAAGAGAAATTGTTAAATTAAAAATTGTCACAGAAAAATATTAAGTGAAAAAATTAAAAATAATTGAATTTATGGAAATCTATGAACGCAGTTAATGATGTTTATATACAAGAATAAGAGAAACAAAAGAAAAAACAAAAGAAAATTCTATGGCTATAAAAATTATTTTCAGCAAATTTATGATTTTGGAAAAAAAAGTCTTTGGAGCATTATTTCGTCATCCAATCTCTATTTTATTGCAATGCCAACAATTAATAACGAAGAATAGTATCAGGATTTTAGTGCTGACTTATCTATAACTGAAAATTTAGGTTACACTTATTAGGAATACTAGACTTATTAAAATATATTTATCAGTATTTTATATTTATTTTTAATATAAAATACAAAATTTTCTTTTTTGTGCCTATGCACCTATTGCTATGAATTTCACTTTAATTCTAAAGCTTTCATGACATCCATTCTATTAAATAATTTACTATCTTGGAAAAAATAAAATAGAATATGGAGCTATACCCTAAACTGAGTCTTGCGCAATATTTTTTAATAAATATAAAAGAACTCTAAAAAATCTTAGCTTTTAAAATAATGTATAAGTATCCTAATACTACGAATTTAATTTATTAAGTAAAATTAATTCACAGATTTATAAATGTAAATACAATAATACTGGATTATGGCAAATTATCTTTCTCGTCAGATTTTTTTTATGTCATTATTTTTATATGAATCAGAAATATTCTGTAATGTTTAAACACTAACAAAGATAGGATGATCTTTACAAGAAACATCTCTTTATGGTTGGTTTTTTTACTAGGGTAATAATTCATATAAAATGTATAGTGCTTCACCTTTACCATTTTTATAAATCATAATTTGCGAGAAAAATTCTGCAATTCCAACCATCTACCAAGAAATCCAACAAATCACCAAGACGGAAAAAGTAATATTTATGTGGCCTTATTTGTCTGATATTTACGAGCGATTTAAAGCAAAAGACATACGGATATCGCAGCCATATATGCGAAGGAAAAAATCTGACTAAACGTCTTGGTCCACTGAAAATTGCATATGTAAGAAACACTTCGTTTTTATCTCTAATAGTTGGCTACTGAGATAAAATCTTCCATCTATAAATTCTTTTTATCGACAGTTCGTGCTTAGGTCTCAATCCACTAGATCGCTGGTTTACGTTCCCGCTGACATAAACGTGATTATTATTTTCAAGAGCAAAGAAAGTAGCTGGACAGTATAATAGGAATACTTCTTCAGATAGGTACATGATTATTTCGGTTATGCTCATGCTGAGATAATGATCCGGCTATCTTTAGACTGCGTGTTTTTATTTGATGAACTGGCTTGTTTGAAAATACCTACTATATTTAAGATTTATAGATGAGTTTTAATGTTAATATAATGACAGTGCTTTATTGTTCGTATAAAATTATATTTTATGAGGGTAGAACCTAAGATATGATAGAAAATGTCTTTTTTGCCTCATTTTACTTGATCTAAAAATTTTCTTTATTCACGAAGAAATTTGTAATGAATAAAGGTGCATCTTTGACTTAATATCTATTTATCTATAAAGGTTTTTCATTTAGATTTCAAATTGTAGTACCTTGAATAAAGCCGGTTTTTTGTCCAAAAGTTTAATGATTGATCAGTGTAGATAGCAGATAATAAAATTAAGATATGCATATTTAGCACATTTACGTACCACGATGCTTATAGTTTATGTATTTTCTTATTCTCAAAGGGAATTCTTGAAGAAAGGGCAATTTTTTGTACAATTACTCATCGGTTCCTACATTTGACACATATCCTAAATCAATAATTCATATCTAAATAATAACAAAAACTGATATTGCTGTGTTTCATCTTTAATTATTTTACATGAATTATCTTTAGCTTGTAATAATAATTTTAAATCAAATTAAAAAAAAAAACAAGATTGGTGCATCTACTGAGAAAAGAAATTCATTCATAGCTCATTTATTCATTCAAACATAGTTTCATCGATTTTACACGAACCTGAATTTTATGAGAGAAATTAAGTACTTCTAGACATTAAAGCAGATCACATGCAGGTAATGCAGAATCTCAAATATCACTTAATGCGAATAGATCTAATGTCAGAATTTCATGAATTTTAAGCGGAACATTTTTATTCCAGAATTATAACTATGGAGATAAGGCCCCAGATGCAGAAAATACAAATAAGACTATATACGTACCATGGTAAATTATTTGAGATAAAGTTATTTCAATACATTCTTCATTGTTGCCTACATCTAAGATTTTTGAGTTCGTGTTAGCAATGTTAGAGGTACAATGTATTAAAACAGTTAATAAAATAAAAAATACTTATATAACAAATTAAATTCATACTATCAATATAATTTGTAATAAATGAAAAAATCTAAAAAATGAGTCCCTGAACTTGTAGTGAATTTTTGGGCAACATATTTAATGAAAGAAATCATTAGTATTATTATTAATGAAAATTATTCTTAACTGCAGTAAATGTTTTTTTATATTTTAATAATATTAGAGAAATAGCAGAAAAACGACAGTAAAAAATTGGCCATAGCAATAATGTTAAAAGAACAAATAAAGGAAAAACCTCATTACTCTTTAAAACTATTGAACACCACAAAACCAGTTCTTTTTTTCTTAAATTTATTTAATAAAATTATTATCGATTTAGGAGAACTATTACCAATAAACTTATGTAAATCAGATGCAACGAACCAAAGCATTTAAGCAACCCGAGCGCAATTATACATTTCACTTCAAAAAAAGCAAAAAAGGCTCATAACGCCTTAGTTCCATACGCCATTATTCGCGCTTAGATCCATTTCGACTTGTCAAATTAAGCGGTGGTTTTAATTTTATAGACGCGGTGTGTGCAATCAGAGATTGCAAAACACCCCGCGTCTCGTCTATGTAGCATACGTATTATACGCATTCTCGCTTATTGATTATTATGTAATTTTTAGGTGGCCTGGTTCGTGTTAGTTTTTCAAGGAAAATTGGTTTTGGATAGGTCAGTAATGAGGAAATGAATTGATTCGTTTATGTGTAATAGAGAAGATATATTTAGGATTTTAATGTACTTATTTAAATGAATTTAAATTCTTCGCCAAAGTTTGATTTATTTACTGTCCCCATTCAACAGAGTATATCTAATTATAAAGTGAGAAGCACAAAAATACAACTAAAATTTCTGTTTCTCATTAATAGGACAAGATAAAAAAAACGCGCCTTAAAAAATAGACTAAGAATTTGAATCAATTAATAAATTTGCATAATAATTATAAATTTACAAATTTATTTTCCTGAGTTGATATTAAATTTATCAAATAAGCTATATATGGTAAGCTCATATTTGGATATACTCCATGGCATTTAAATTAAATAAATTTACGAAATTTAGGATGAATACTCTCTAGCTCTTAAATAAGATTTTTATGTTATGGTGACCATAGCCGAGAAGCATATTCTCTGACATGGTTCTGACAATAAACCCTAAAGGCGCGTTTAGACCTGAGCACGCACGCACTAATCCACTGCGAATGCTCAGGTGGAAACGGAATTAGTTGGCTCGCGCACTGCTCAGTTTATACGGGAATGTGGAGTAATGTTATTTGTGTGTGAGCATTAATAAATTTATAATTGTGAACTGGAATAACAAGATTTCTTTATTACTTATACAAGAATTAGAGAAACTGCCGGTGTTATGGAATACTGGAAAAAAATGACGCCTGGCAACAACTGATAAACAATTTAAATATTAAAAATTTAGATATAATTTTTTAAATATCATTGCTTTCTTCCTCCTTAATTGACCGCTCTGGTTGTGATTACATTCCCTGTGGCAATAATAGCCAAACTGATACTCCAAATTTGACGAATCCTGTAATTTTTCCCCATTCTCAATCCATAACAAATTGTTGCAATAATACCCAACTTAATACTTACAGCTGTTTGGTGGCAACTAACTTAACTGATATTTTCATAACTGTGTTTAAAGTTTAACCAATAAAGAAATTAAAATATATTTATTTGTTTTTATGTAATCTTATAAAAATGAAATTTGACAACGATGACAACAAATTTAATCTTAATGTTACTTATCTTTATATATTTCCGTTCACGTAGTACTTCTATTAGAGCTTGGCAAACTTCAGGAACAATACAAGTTATGAAAGATTTAGAGACTTTAAACAGGTACTGGATGCTGCTGTATGAATCTCCAGTTGCCAAAAAGCGTAAAGCCAGAGCTAAACGTATTCTATAGAATCTATACGTATTCTATAATATCCTAGTATCTCTTTAGGTATCATTTGTCTATAATATATATCGTTTTGATTATTTTTGGTTCTATCAGGCTTAAAAATAACTCAAATTCGGCTTTGGTAATTCTTATAAAAATTTTAAATTGATCATAACCATTTTTGGATACCAAATGATTTAATATAATATTATTTGTTCTTTGACGAAAAAGTTCTGTTTGCCATCAACGACGGCGTCGAGGTTTTTGTTCGCCTGTTTTTTTAATTTACCTATACATCACAATACGGCCGCTGCTGTTGCCGCTGTGCGAACAACTGGATCAACCCATGTGTAGCGAGCGTGTGTGCGCGGAGGTTCAGTGCGTGCGTGATCAGGAGCTCAGGTCTAAACGCGCCTTAATATCCCATAATTTTCCTTCTTAAGATCGCAATACAACAAGGTGTTTACATAAAGGAATATATGACAGCGATATACAGGGTGGCCATTTGACAGTGAAACAGAGCCAATTTTATGCATTCATTTTCTAAAAAACGCTAGGATCAGTTGATTTTTGATTTTAGAGGGATTTTTTTCTACTACTAGTCTCAGTGAATAACAAACAGCTCCCTTTTGTAGTTTAAAAATGCACTCAAATTGGAATACACAACACGTACCTCAGAATTGAAGGGCATATTGTAGATGCCAATAAATCTCAATCTACAATATCTATCTACAATAAATCTCAAAAACTTTCACAGAATCAACGAATTCAAGTCTTATCTTTACAAAAAAAAATCTGGTACTAGAACTTAATCTATAGCAATTGTGATAGGTGATATAATTGATTGAAATTGTGAGTGAACGGATAATAAATGCTAAGCACTTTCTTTTCAATGTGCGTTTTTCTAAAGCATGCACTTTTTTCTTGAATGGCACGGTAAATCGTCCAGTATCGGTATTGGCTCGATTTAAATCCAAAATTATTTCATACGTAAAACCGAATTGAACAAACACTGAATGTTTGGGCTGATAAATTTTTAGGAATAGGATAATTGACTCTTTCTTTTAATACCATAAATGTATCTGCATTTACTAGAAAACGCAATTTGTTAGAGTTAATTAGAAATAGCGATCAGTATATAGAAAAACTTACCATTATAAGAAGTATTCATGGGGGAACTACTGCCTGGCTTCTTTCCCAAATAGAAGAGGACACAACTGTTTAATTGTGCCAATGGAGAGTTCTAGCGGATTATATTAATTTGCCTTATATCTTTATCGAAGGACCACAGGTATTTATGTGGCACTAAACTAATTAACGTAAATGCGACAAACTTGTACAATACAAAATATGTCTATTTATTAGCTCCAAAGATAGAAAATGAAACAGTTTTACATTAAAATAGGTGTGTCTTAACTAATACTTAATTAGACATTATTTACACTTACTTTTGCTTCTTAGCAAGCAACTTCACGCAGTTCTTACTAACTTGTAACAATGGTGCT
The DNA here is from genome assembly GCF_022605725.1 of Anthonomus grandis grandis. NCBI lineage: Eukaryota > Metazoa > Arthropoda > Insecta > Coleoptera > Curculionidae > Anthonomus > Anthonomus grandis. The sequence continues at coordinate 13,906,741 of NC_065558.1, forward strand.
TATACTTTCATTACAATGGCTTAAGTAATTTAACCTATTGATTAATATACGATGGTCAAAATCATAACTAGAGACATTTATACTTACAAAGATAATTTTAACTGGATTCAAAGTGTAACGATAGTTACGGACCTTCACTAGGTCACTAAGAGTGCAAAGATAGATACTTGTTTTTGAGTTATTAGAGATTATGGAACTTAGTCACTAAAGGTGTAGAGAGGGCGAAAAAGAGAGAAGCCTAGTGAGAATAACGGGTAATAGGGAAAACTCTGTAAGCAACTTTTCACTGTAACCCCGACTACGACTCTCGACTCAACTCACACACTTTTTCCGACTCACCTCGATTGTGTACTTTAACTTTTGCATCTATAATTAATTACCAAGAGTTCGCAGAAAGACCCCTATTAGAGTTTAGGAAGTAACGGGGAATACGGGTAACCCATGAGCAACTTCTCACTTAAATTGCCTCTACGACTCGCCACTCGACCTACATACTACACTACCTCGGCGATAGTGACTCGACTGTGAAGATCGACTTTAACAACTAAACTTTGACTGTGTTATTTTTTTCCTACTTTGCTTACTTAGTGGGCTCAAATCTCCTCCTTAAGGGCATATTTTATTAAAAAGGGATGGGAATTAATATGTTAAACTTATGGTATTTGCATTTAAAAATTACCAAGTGAAATGTTTTCTTACCTCTGGCGACCCTTAGGGATCGATCGTATTCTGAATAATTGTAGACATAAACTTAAAAAAAATAAATGCATCTTGGTAATAGAAAAGTATATTGTTAAATAATTTCCAAACAAGGTGTAGCTCATTTTGCGGTAACCCACCATCAGTATTTGGATCAAACGTTTCCAAGTCAATGGACAGGAAGAAGAAAAAGTATTGAGTGGCCTCCACGTTCTCCGGATATAACTCCGTTACATTATTTGATAGCGGCTACTTAAAAACTAAAAGATAATCACTAGACATCACTCAGACATCACTAGAAGTGCTCTTAATAAACCGATAATTGATAGAAGGTAGTGGTTTTTTTTTCTTATCTTTAATCGCTAGGTCTGATTTTTTGGATCTGGATGTCCCACATGATGGTTATTACTTACATCTATGTTGTAGTGTTTGCAGATGTTCCAGTGAAGGTGTTTTGATATTGTATTATGCCAATTCAGGTATTCTTTTGTGGCCCAGCCTGAAATAATATGAGGGATTGTTTCACTGAAGGCATGATAGAGTCTGCATTTTTGTTCACAGCTAGTTTTCATTATTTTTGCCTTCATTCAGTGTGTTGCGATGGCTTGATCTTGGGACGCTATTATCCGTGCCTCTGCTTTTATCTTAAGATTAGCATATGACAGCTACGCCCACGTCTGGGTTTTATTTATTGTCTCTTTTGCAAACTGCCCATGATTTGAAAGTTCTTTTCTTAATTCGACTATCTCTTCTAATCTATCTCTTCTAATTCTAATATATTTTATTTGCTCTTTCGGATATTTCTTAATATTCATAAATTACTTCATTTTAGACTTATTTGGGTTACGTCTTCTGTTTTTTCACCTTCACTGCTATAAGCAAGATTGTCTTTATACACAAGTATTTCTCTCGTTCTTTAAAGTTTATATTTTTGTTAATCCCTTTTATCACAATTTTTTACAAGGATTCTATACTGATAAATCCTTTATCTACTTCTTTTTTGAGGATATATATTCGATGGAAGTGGGCTCGTGAATAAAGTGCGCCATATATTAAGAGTAATTTTCTTGTTTGCGTGTCTAGTTTCCTAACGTCTGCTTGAGCCCATCTGATGACAACTACGCTATACTCAATTACTAGAATTGCTAATGATTTCACTGCAGTTATACAAATAAAGACTATATGTGTGTATATAGTGTTATTAGCTCTGTCTTAAGGATTTCTCTTATTTGACGGAAGTATTCTTTTCTTATTTTGGTTTTCATTCATTTGTATTGAATTCCATCAACTTTATCCATCCCAAGATATTTATAAATGTTTAGTCTCTTTAAGAAATGAAGAGATTAAAATGTCGATGAGCATAGCCCCTTTTGTTACTTTATCAACAGTTATGTCTGGTCTGTTGTGTTCGACTGTATGATCTGTGATTAGGTCTTTGTCCCAATAAATTTTAACTTTCTTATTTTCAATTAATGAATGGTAGTAGGTTTAAATTGTAGAATGGGATATCGATGTCATGATAAAATTTATGTGTCTTTAGTAGCTCTTGGTAAACAATTGCCTCCACTTTATTATGCCTCTCCAAGTATTTTATGTTTACTTATTATGTGCATCCAGATGTAATATGTTCTATGGTTCTATGTTCTATAGTTTGGATATTGCACTTTCTACATTTGTCAGTCTCTATCTGTTGCTTCATATATTTTTCATAATTTTTGGTGTTAATTAAATTGTCTTGGATATCCAGCATAAATCCTTCCGTTTTAGGAAAGAGACTTCCAATCTTCATCCAGTGCACAGAAGCCGACTTGTCGATACTATCCCGGTTTAAATTATTTCGAAATCTACCATGCAACTTTTTTGGTCAGCAGATTAATTCTCTTCTTGTCATCAGTTTTTTAGGTTACCGAAAGATACGTAGTTTTTATCATTTTATTTTTATGTGTCATCTTCGCTATTGTAATATAGAATGTGTTACTATTACTGTAAAAATACTTTTTCAAAGGTTGTATTTGTTTGGCACTTCCTCTGCCTTCATGTTCACGTTATTCGTTCTTTGGAAGCTTTGCGGTGGTGCATTCTATGTGAGGTCATTTTTGTTCTTATGAGCCTGTTTTTTCTAGATCTGTCTGTGTCCAATGAATGACTCCAAATGAGTAGGATGGGCAGATGGAGGAGCCCCGCAGAGAGGAAAGTGTTTTAGTGGGTCGGGGCACACCAAGATTGGTTCCCCCCATCCCCACACTTCCCCAGGCGCGAGAACACCAAAGCCTGGGGGGTCTGCTCGCAGATTTCCGAAACCTCTATAAAAAAAAAATTAAAAAAAAAAAAAATAAGTAGTATAATGTAGCTCTTTATTGCTATTACTAAGTCGCAATGAATTTAGACCCGTCTTAAGACGTGACACTAGCCTGTCATAAAACTTTTCTTTGTAAGTTTTTCTTTAATAGCCTTGTGTTCAATACGATTTGTTTGAAAGTGTCCCAGTTCTCAGTCATGGGCGATATGTTATTATCACCATCAAGTTCAATTTCACGACGCTCTGCGAGTTTTTGTTTCACAGTAACTGTTTAGCATTTGCAAAGCAAAATAATAGACGAAGGGTCCTGTTCACTTCACAATCTTTATTTCAAGAATCCATACACATTTCGGTTGTTAAACCATTGTCAAGGGAAAAATGATATCATTACAAAATGACCATAAAAAGGTTAAAAAACGGCACACACATAACATTACAATACATCATTTTTTTTTAAAACCTTTTTATGGACATTTTGTGATAATATCATTTTTCCCTTGACAATGGTTTAACTACCGAAACGCGTCGGGAATCTTGAAATAAAGATTGTGAAGTAAACAGGACCCTTCGTCTATTATTTTGCTTTGCATAATGGTACTTCACCCTGGAGAAACTTATGGTAATGTTTGGCATTTGTTAACTCCTAATGTCATACCTATATTATTACTAATCTTGGAAATGAGCCGTATGATTGATTCTAGGTATTGTTGTGTGACAGGGTATACTTGCAAGTCATTTATGTAAAACAGGTGATTAACTATAAGTGATTTAACTTCAATCCATATCCGAACCCCCGTTGAGGGCTGACAAGGATTTCATCGCGAAACAAAACCATAATGCGCTGAAGCTAACGCCTCTCTTAAGTGAGAGTTTGGCAACTACAGTCAGGCCTGCTTCAGATTTTATTTGTAGCATTGTGTACCAATTTTTCATGAATTCTGTGAAGAATTTTATGACTTAGGATCAATACCAGAAATCCGGGTTTTTAAAAAGCAGCTATGATGGTTATTATATTGTATAAGTAAATTAGTATAAAATGAAGTAAAGTGACAATTGACACTAGCTTATAGTACAATCTTTTTTCTTGAGAAAATGGCAGAACTAGATGAATTGCAAAAAGGTAGATTATTATCTTTTTATGCATTTAGAGAGTAGTTTTCTCCAGGTAAAGATGAAGTTAAGTCAAGATAAAACTGCAGTAAAAAAATGTATATAAGATTCATTTTAATAGGCTTATAATATCTGATTTAATTTTTGTTGATTATTTATCTTCCTTGGATAAGAGTTGAAAATGATGGAAGGTTATGAAAAGTATGTAAAGTTCTAAAGCTAAATAGCCCATCTTATTAAATGTCTTGTAGACGACAGGGGCTATGATGCAAAATACCAAATTGAGCACAGTTTTTGTGTGTATAAAGATGCTTAAGCTATATAACACATTTTTTTTTACATTTTCTACTCACACCTTAATTAAACAACATATCATAAGAAATCTAACATGTAAAAAAATAGTAACCCTTCTTAATAAAAAAACAATTCTCGTGTTATTCTGGTGTCATAAACAATGTTTCACAAAACAGTTAGCGTTTGCATCATAAAATTAAATAAAAATCCGACGTTAAAATGACTATAATTAAACCTAAATGTTCCTCTTACCAAAACCGCTTCACTATTGTAAAATTACTTGTTGTCACGATATTATATTTTGTAGTCGAACACATAAGTGCTATATGAAAATCGTGATATCTGATTAAAAATTATCTTTTTACAATAATATTAATTTTAAAATCGGAGTTTTAAAATTAAAAAGGTCAGAAAATCAAAAAAAAGAATATTACATGGTAATATATAATAAAAAGCATAGGGATATAATTTTAATAATATACATTATTTAATATTTTAATGAAAATAAACATACAGAAAAATATAATCATTAAAAAAATAATAATGCAGGATGTGAGATAATTACGTATGAATTAAAAAGTCGTTTACTCTCTTCAGTAAATATGATCTTAATGTGTTAAGAACTTGATTTTAAATGGCATATAATTGTAGATTCTTATTGCGTTGTAAAGAATGAAGCGTTTTATTAATTTTAAGTATGGTTTAAGTAGATAAGGGGCATACTGTAATCCTAAGAAATAGTTGCTTCTAAAATAAGAGGTAGGTGCTTGTGAATTAAAAAAATGCCCTCTTTTGTAATTCAAAAATATACTTAAAGATATTAAATGATATCAGAGATGTCATTTGGACTAAATAGACCTATAGTTCTGTAGAAGTTGACAAATTAAGTTCCTTAGAAACTGATTTTTGCGCAAAAGAAACAAACGTATTGCGTTATTAGCTTGATAAAGCATCAATTTGGCATTTTATGCGATTTCTCTAAAGCTTTCGACAGTGTAAATATTATTATTTTAATTAACAGGTTGCAGAACACCTCTCGAATAGTTTAAGTTATTTCTTAATAAGAGAAGTCAGTACCTCAAGGCTCAGTTCAAGGGTCTATTTTATTTTAACTATTTATAAATGACATCGCTAATCTGGACATCAGAGTTCTATCTTTTTACAGACGATATAACTCTCTTGGAGCAACCTGGAAATTAGCATTCTACATAGAACAATATCAAATTACCCAATCAATATTAAATCGTGGTGCTATTCAAATCTTGTGTCTCTTAAAGTTTCTAAAAAAATATCCTTTAAAAAATCAGATATGGTTTTTCGACCTTAGGATGAAGCCTGATTTTGTACAAGCTTAATATTTTACATCGGAAAAAAGTATAACTTAAAACGTTTATTATTTTTTTTTTAAAATAATGATAGTTATAATAATAACAAAAATAGAAGGTCAAGGTATAAATATTAACCCTTCCAAAATTAAACCACAAGGTATAAAAAATTGTATAGTTTAAAATATGAAAGAAAAGTAAATATAAAAAGAATTTAAGAACTGATTACCAAAATAAAAAAAATATCGATGATCCTATTGATTTGAGCAGTTTTATTAAATTTCTTAAAGCTGCTAATTCTAAAATTATTCTTTAAATTACTAGGTAGAATATTATAGCAGCATTGTAACTGAATAACCGTTCAAAAAGGAATGTTTTGTGTTTTGAATAACAAAACTGTTACAGTAACGAGTGCTTCTATCATGGATATCAGACCCCTTAATAAATTTTTTACACCTTAATAAAAGTATTTAGATTGATTATTATTACTGACCTTATAATTAGGAGTAGGTATTTTGATAAACTTATATTCAAATTTTTGAGAACGTGACTGAACGTAACTGTCAGATACATGGTTACATTTTCTTACACTATAGCAGATCTTAGACCAATATTTTGAACCCTTCGTAAACTAATCTGTCCTTTAATACCAGAGCAAGCCAGTAAACAACAATACAATAACTCATATAGGATGAGAATAGAGAATCACAAATTATATTAATATAATCTGGATCGGAAGCGAAGTTCTGTGTATACAAAGAGTCTCTACTTTACGAAAGTATTCATTAAAACATATTTTTTAAATTTTTTTTTTTAAGTCTCTATCAAAATTTTACAGGTGTCTGTGGCCATACTTCTGCTACTACTGACGTTAAGATTAAGATAACCTGACAGCTCAGCAGCAAATTTAGTTGTATTTTTATGGAATTTAATAATAACCAGTGGCGTGAGGACATTTTAGATGTAATATCAATATTTTGATTAATGTTGGTTTCCACAAAATGAGCGTTATAATATAAAGAAATGTAATAAAGCTGAAAATTATTTGCATCAGTGCACACATGTTGCAGATATAAAAATCAGCGAAATAAATGGAAAAAGGCAAAGAGCCAAGAATATTCATCTAAGGAACACCCAGTATAATTTGAACATCCTGTGACTGCCAAAAGAAAAATACTTAAACTTTAAGGACATTAACTCATGATTGACAGTATCAAATGCTTTACTGTATTCAAAGAACAACAAACATGTCTGGTTACCCTGGACACAAAAGGTCCTAATATTGTCAGTCACATTATCTAAAGCGGTTATAGTAGTGCAGAAAAGCCAAGTAGATAATTTGTGTTATAGAGTTCTCTATAATTTACAAAATGATTTGCAAAGTTATAATTTTTTAAAGTATTTTCAAGGAAATAAATAAAAAATTATAAGGGAACAAAAAAAAAGAAAATAAGATAAATCTGACAAATCAAAAGAATTATTTATTTTAGCGATTGACCAAACGTTTGCAATTTTTCACGGTCTTGAAAATTTTTGCTTAGAAAGAGAGATTTTTTAGTAATAAAATTTACTTGGGTTAAAAAATGAGGAAAAAGAAGTATTCGATTTAAGATTCTTCTTCTTCTTAAAGTGTTGTGCAGACGTTAAGTTTTACCTAAGAGTCCTTCATATTTTGTACATGTCTGTTATTTGCTGCGCCTCTACTGATCGAAAGTTTTTAATTTCATTCTAATGGCGGATGCTGCCCAATTAAAATAACTTTCCACGACCTCTTTTTCCCTTAATTTTCCATTCCAATAATAGCCGTGGAAACTTATATCTGACCCCTCTGATTATCTTTTTAAAATATGTTGCCTTTCTCTTTTTAATTGCCTTAAATAGTTCTCTGTCTTTTAGTTTTGCTCTTGTAATAGCTTCTTTATTTTTGACTCTGCCCACCCATGATATTTTGAGAATTCGACGGAGGGTCTACATTTCAAAGGCTTCAAGCTGGTTTATTAATGAAGCCTTAAGAGCTTCCATTCCATATAGAAGAACATGCCACACGTCATGTCATCACGAGTCTCTATTTAATATCTATCTAAGGTCGGTGGTCAACTAAGAATTTACGTAGACGTAAGAATGCGACACCCGCTTGTTCTATACGGCATCTAATATTCACCTCTGAATCTTACTTATCATTCAAGTAGCACCCTAGGTATTGAGTTTCCATAATTCTTGAATGTAGTTAATACCGTGGATTATTAATCTAAATTTTGGCAGGACGCTTTTTAAAATTAGCATAAACTTGGTCTTAGGGGCATTTATTTTTAGAGTCAATACATTGCTTGCGTCTTTTACGACATTTCCAATTATCTACTCTGTCAGCTAAGATCACAGCATATCTGCTATTATTGATAGGAATGCCGCTTTAATGAGTCAACTTTCATTCCTAAAATGTCCTCTTCTTTCCACGTGTGATGGTGCAATAAAATGCATCCTTATATTACTCCTTTTTTAATTAGAAATTCTTGTTTCACTTTCACATGGAAGACGTGCTTTGACGGTTTGTCTGCAATAAAGATTGCAAATTATTCTAACATCTTGGTCGTTCAGGCCTAAGTACTCCAAATATCGCAATAATAAATCGTGCCTGACATTATCAAATGTTTTCTCGTAGTCGACAAACCATATAAGTCGACAAACCATACACCAGAACACCTGCTGACTCTTGATAAGGCTCAAATACGCCCTTCCCTCGAGTATTGCTCGCATGTCTGGAGCTCTGCACCCAAGCATAGTTTAAACCTGCTGGATTCTATACAGAAGAGAGCTATTCGTCTTATCGACAAACAAGAACTGACAAAGAGTCTGGATAGTCTGGAGCACAGGAGAAAGGTGGCTGATCTCTGTTTATTCTACCGTTATTATCACGGTAAGTGCTCCTCTGAGCTGGCAGGCGTGATTCCACCCAGGGCTGTTCCGGCAAGAAGGACGCGTCTAGCAGTTGCGGCTCATCAACATCGAGTCCACCTGCCTACCCCAGGGACGTCGCTGTATCGGGACTCATTCATCTAGAGAACATCTTCTTTTTTCTGGAACGGGCTTCCACCTCACATATTTCCCGACGCATACAACCTACAGCGATTCAAGATAAATGCCCACAAATATCTTCGCGCAAGCACCACTCCAAGAGTGACATAGGACTTTCCTCTTGTGCTTGTGTTTTACCATAAAAAAAAAAAAAAATATATATATATATATAAATACGTCTTTGTGTTAATCTACACACTGACAGTTCTGCTGGCTAAAAATAGCCTCTCTGATACCAAATCCACTTTTGAACCCGAATTGACTATTTCCGGTAGCTTGTTTTATGGCTCATCTGACTTATAAAGTGATAGTGCTTGCAAATAATGCGTTTTGTATTTTTAGCAGCGGTGTAAAAGTTGATCGTAGCTAGTCATTGAAGATCACCCCAGTGATGTATATGTTGATGAATAGACTCAAAACATCATTAAAAGAGTTATTCATATATATCATATAAAAGAGTAGAAGAAACTATATTTTTAAAATATTCACTAAAATTATCAGGATTTCCTATTTTACTGGGATAACTTACTGGCTTCCAACTAATGATTAATAATAACTTTAAAGTTTCCAAGAGCCCCTTAGGATTGGGTTTAAACTGATGAAAAAACGCATTTTTCTCATTATGGTTCTTAAAGCTCCCAACTGTCAACAGTTTTTAACTTTTTGTAATTAGCCGCTAATCAAATTAAAAATACAAAACCTGTTAAAAAAAATTATTTTTTATATGGCTTAAAATAAATTTTGGATTAATTTTGTGGTCGAATTTATAAACAGTTTTTTTTTAAGTTGTTTTTTTTAATCATTTAGGATTTGCGTATAATGTTGAGAAAAATTAGTTACAAAAATAATAAAATGCAATTTTTCTAAAAGTCTGTCTTAGTTTGATATATTTTGAAGCATGGTACTACACATAAGCCAACTTCACAATCTGCACACCAATATCTTGATTCTTTTCGTATTTTTTTGCCATTTGCGTCTTTTTTACGGCTGCATACTTGACACACTCGTGTTGGATTTTGCTTTTTATCTGTAGCAGGTATATAATCAGGAAAATGACGTTCTGTGATTCTTAGGGGATTGGGAAGTGCTGATGGACGTCCCTTACAATAAGTTTCAACTGAACAGTAATTTTCCAACATTTTAGATATAAAATCCATTCTAAATTGGAGATGCGTTTTGAGTCCACCTTTTTTTTATACAACACGAAACTATTCTATAAAGCATGTTCGAGGAGGTGAAAAAATATTTTTTTGTAATATTTTTTACCATATTTTCGAGTAATTGGATAGTCCGCTAAATGCTGGTCAACTTTGTCAACTTCACCCATTGTTCCATTACAGTCGTCTATTGCTACAGGTTTTTGAACTTCTTTTCCTTACTTTTTCTTGGTGGCCATTGCGCAATTGTGAATTGTAGATAAAACAGCTACTATCCTTTTATCCTTCCATTTTATGACTAGCACTTTTCCTCTTTGAAATGCTATAGCTTCATTTTTTTTCTTCAGTTTTTTTTTCATGTCTTGTGGTAGATCCTTCCTATTACACCTAAATGTTCCATAAGTATCTGTTTTTGACGCTTTCAAGATGGCGGCTAATTCAGGTGAAGTATAAAAATTATCTGTAGTAAGGCAATGTCCCTTCCTGAGTAAAGGCTTCATAAGAGTCATTACAATTTTAGTAGAACTAGGTAAATTATCGTATGACTCGTCAAATTTTATGCCCTTCCCTGTGTATATAATAGAGTCCCAAATGTATAACCACTAGAATATGTAATTTTTTATTCCAAATCTGGCTCGTTTGTTTGGAATATACTGGATCCATCCTAATCTGCCTTCATACAATAATAAGCTCTCGTCTATGGTAACGTCCCTTTCTAATGAATATATTGTCTTATTTTTTTCATTTAGGTAGGTAAAAATATCCCAAATTTTATATTCAATTTAGGACACGGATGTGTATTAGCATCATAGTTTTCGTTATAAGAAAAATGCAAATTTTTTTTTATTTGACAAAAACGTTTATATGGCATTACCTTAGCAAACATGGGAGTGGCTATTATAGACTTCTTGGACCAGTAGAGCGATAAATCCGTTTTTTTTTATGAAAGACTGCATCATATTTATTGTGAAAAATACTCTTATTTCATCACAAGTTGTTGGTTTTCATTCATCTCTGGTTCTTAGACGCCGAAAAATTCTCCAAGTCTGACTGGCATACCGGTTTATTTCCAAAACAATTCTGCTAACAAGCACATTATCAAAAAACAAGTTGAAAAATTCCAGCGGATTTTTATTGTCAATAATGTTGAAGTTTAAAGACGATTGGCCAGTAAATTGAAATTTTGGAGGGCATGCTGCAGGACTATTTATACTTTGAACAGTCCACTGGCCAGCATTTATTAGAGGCTGCGTATCACTTACATCTGACTCTTCATCAGAAGACGAACTACTAACTTTTTCTTCCTCACTTGACCCCGACTCGTCCAAACTATAATTTTCAACGTCAGAATCGCTCGATGACATTTTAAGACCCGTTCTATGCAAAAACCAATACTAAACTAAAATCTAACAAACGAGTAAACAACGACGATAAAATGAGGATCATGTGACACCCAAGACTAATAGAAACACATAATAAAATTCTTGGAAATGATGGTATCAAGCGCACGAAATAATTCGGTTTAGCGCCTAAACATTTATTTTGCAGCCCGAACAAAATCGGATAAGAAATAAATGAAACAAACTTACAAATGAATTAACTCGGAATAGTTAAATTTTGATGCATAGCACTAAGACGACTTTACTCGGGATATGAAGTTAAGAGGTTGGTAAGAGCCTCAAACTTCATTAATATTTAATGTTGGATCTAATCCAGGAAGCAAACGACTCTTATAATTTTATAATACGGCAATTCTTAAAAGGGGTATGCATATTAAATATGTATGTCATTTCATCACTAAAGAAATCTACCATATTATTAATATAATCAAGAGAATATATTAACTTCACATTAACATTTACAAGGTTGCTTACAAAGTTATGACAATTAAATTTGGTGAAGTCTCTGTACGTTTTAAATTTGGGTAAAATAGACTTAGACAGATCCTAATGCTTGTTTTAACTAAATAGTGAAAAGAAATTTAGACCCACGGAAAGACTTCGGTACCCACTTCAAAGTTGAGCGAAGAAGTAATACTAATATCAAAAAGTGTACTAGTTTGCGTACTTCAATAATTGTGGAAAGATAAAAGTCTAAAAATATATGATATGATTATTATGAATTCCTAATATTTTCAATCAAAATTACTCATTCAAATATTATTTTATAACCAGATGTTTTTAAGAAATATATAAATTAAAACTAATATATGTGCGCTTCAATAAAAATTAAGACTACCTCCCTAAATCTTTTTTAATAATCATTTGCTTATAACACACCTAACACCATTGGACCCTAAAAATTCTTTCACGGTCTTCGTTACCTACTAAAAGGGCCGTCATTAGAAACCCAACAACATCTAGATAACATCAGTTTTACGATCATCTCAAACATTAATTTAATTCTTGTTCTCATGTGATAGAAATTTGGAATTCCGTTTCAGGTACATACATGCCCTTTAGTTTCGTGAGATTAAGAGAGTTTTTAAATGAGATTGAATGGAAGGTTTAACATAAAACTAGACTTAATAACCCATATTGAAAACCTTATGAGTTTTTTTTTTTAATATAATTATACCAATTTTTTGCTTTAAATCTAAGTTTCTTGCAAGCAATTAGAATTATATCCTCTTCAAACCAATTATCGTGATAATAAGAGTGTCGTGTGCCATTCATATACCCATTGGGCGTTATTAACTCCAGCGTAGTTAATGCTTTTTTCTGCTACCTACATATTTATTTAACCATTTAACGGGAACACATTTAAAACAAAAGATATTTAAATAAATTATGGCTTGACGCTTTGGGCATATGTTCGTGTTGATATATTAAACATGTTAGTGCAGTTCCGTAGTTATATGTACATACACTTATTTGAAATTTTACTTGGTTAAATAAGCAAGTGGTTCGCCCCCTTAGATTATCAATTTTTTGATAATTAGTTCCATTAAATTAGAAATGACCGCAACTTTTAAATCTAAAAAAAACTTGGACATACTTGGATTTATAGCAACTTATAAGTTAAGGAAAAGAGGAAATAATGTAATAGCTAAAATATTTTCACTTATCCATTCGCCTTCAGCTACTTTAACTTCATAATAATAAATGGCAACTTCCTACCTCATATTGGGATCGGACCTTTCCAAGTTATTAAGGAACTAATAAAAATAGATTGTATCGCACTCTGGAATAAAATAAGATCTTAAAGCGTTGGTCAGTAGCCAATAGCAGTTAAAACAAGTACGAACGGTTCTAGTTACAATATTGGAAGTCCTGTGAGAAGATCTGGATAACTTTACTTGCCAACTGTAGTAAGAAACTGCATGTCATCAGCAAAAAAAAGTCTAAAGCACCTGCCTGTCTGAAGCACAGAGACTTCAAGGAGCTAATAGCAGTTAGACCAGATTTGAATTATTTTAGTAGCTGAAGAACCTGTAATGAAATCTAAAATAACTTTTATTTTATTGACTAAAAACCTTTACTAATCTATGCATTGAGAGACTTGCGCGTCATCAACAAAGAGAACCGCCTACGAAAGCACCGCCTAAGATCTTGACTAGGAGCAAGTAAGAATAGTACAAGTAACAGTGGCATAGTACTGAAAATCCTGTAAGAGCACCTAGAATACTTTTTATTTAACTGATATATTGTAATGTAAATGCGGTAAGGAGCTACCTACCTGTCATAAACAAATAGAAACTAATAGAAACGTATCATCCATTTTTCTCTAAGAGACCAAACGAAAACAAAACAAAGGTAAGAACACAAAGTCACGGTCTCATCAAATCCATATAATTTTTTAAAAGCTACACGTGTTTCGCTCCTATCGGAGCATCATCAGGCCTAAAAAATACATTAAGATATTTTTCCCAAAAAGAACGCTTATAAATTATGATAAAACTCATTACCTAGACCTACACAGATCACATTACAACTAACAACAAAAGAAAAGCTAGGTTAAGTTAACAATTCCCACCATAGATAAAAATGTATGCTTAAAAAAATAAAAAAGTAAAAATGTAAAATGTCACCAGTGGGGAACAATCCGAACTATACTAATAAGTGTGAATATAAGTAAACAATCTTAACAATAAAAACTAAAAATATCTAAAATCGAAAAGGAAAAGACTTTTTAAAAGAAGTTGTTTTTAATGAGCTGAGGTTCAAACGTGAAAATATCGTTCACAGGCATAGGAACTTCTTAGCTTTAGTTATTTCCACTTTATCTAACAAGTCCAGTTTTTTGCCTTTTTTAGCACTCATGCAAAATATCCGCTCCCTGAGTTAAAGAAAAACCATGTGAGGAGGCCAATAAATGATTTGCAAACGCCGATTTAGTTTCAATCATGTCAGTATCCCTATACCTGTCCACCAAACTTGTATGTTCCTTTATTCTGGTGAAAATTTTTCTCCCCGATCGCCCTATGTAAATGGCATTACAGTCATTACATCTTAATGAATATACCCCTGATTTTGAAAAGAAATCTGTCTCATCTATTGTACTAACTAGCTGACTTTTTAAACTGTTTGTAGTTTTAAAAGCAATTGTAAGATTTGTAGACTTGAAAAACTTTGCAAGCTGAAAATAAATATTACCAAAAATGACATGACATGACATGATGATCTAAAAAGGTGACTATTTTCATTATTAAGATGGATTAAGTTGTAAGTAAGTTTGTATTTATTATAGAATTTAGAATAAAGGCGATTAATTATATTAAGTGGCAAACCATTATTACAAGCAATATGTTTAATTATATTTAGTTCATCAAGGAAAGCTTCACTAGAAAGGGGGATGTTGAAAAGGCGTTAGAAAAAAGAATTAAAAGAGGCAAATTTGTAGGAATAAGGGGAGTTTGAGGAGTATTGGATGACATTGTCCGTAGTGATGGGTTTGCGGTAGATCTCAAATTCAAGTTTGTTGGTATTTTTTGAAATAAGCACATCAAGAAAAGGTAACTTTCCATCTCTTTCTTCTTCAATGGTAAACGACATATTTGCGTGCAGAGAGTTTATAGAAATTAGGAAATCCGCCAATTCTAGATCATTTCCATTCCATACCACAAAAATATCATCCACGTATCCTCCTATATATAGTAAGAAAAGCACCAAACTTCCCATTGACAATCCTTTTCGCCTAATGGTGCATAAAAATCTCACTGAGAAGAAGAGAGAGGCAAGACCCCATTGCTACTCCAGTAACTTGTCTAAAAAACCTGTTGTTGAAAACGAAAAAATTCTGATCAAGTACTAGCTTGAGGAGTGTTAAAAGATCATCTAGAAAAAATAGAAACTACTTAAAAGGATTACGGTAATTGATCTGGTAACTACTGGAAAAAGACAATATTATTAAAATAATCTCGACTATTAAATCAAATGCAACGGGAATCGATGGTATTTCTATAAAAGATATAAAATTGTGTTTGCGTTTTTGCTTAAGTCCTTTATTGCATATTATTAACGAATGTATTCTTCAAAAAAAGTCTCCAAATGTGTGGAAAAGGGCAATTATTAAACCCATTCCAAAAAATTCAAATCCAAAAGAACATAAAAATCTCAGACCAAGTAGTATTCTACCGGCATCATGTTAAATTCTAGAAAACATATTTTTAATCAAATTTCAAATTTTGTTGATATTCATAAATATATCCCCGATTGTCAATCCGGTTTCAGGAAAAACTTTAGCACGTCTACAAGTTTGGTGGGTATTTTAAATGATATTATAATAATGATTTAAATGATATTATAATGATTTAAATGATATATAATTATAGTGTAAATGAGGAGAATGGTCAGCCAACATGTATGGCCTTATTGGACTTTAGTAGGGCTTTTGACACCATTAACCATGATATGTTATTGGCGAAATTAAAATATATTGGTATTTCAGAGAGCGGTATTAATTTTTTTAAGTATTATTTGCGTAATAGAGACAGTTGTGTTATGGTGGTTCGCCAGTCTGAAAAGCATTACTCAGAATTTACACCTTTTAACCAGGGAGTTCCTCAAGACTCTATAGTATCGCCGTTACTTTTCTCTATTTACGTGGCTAATATGTACAGGGTGGTGCGATTTCGACTGTTTTAACAGAAAACTTGTATTTTCTGAACAGATAGAAAAAAATTGACTTTAATGTCATGAGCTTAAATCTTCTAAAAAAAAAATTAAAGTTATCAAAATTTTATTATGTCAAACTGTTTGGCCGCTAGGGGGCGTTTCTTGAATTTGGTCGATTTCGGTAATTAGCCATAACTTTTTTGCTATTAAAGATAATTGACTTCTGAAAACACTTTCTCAAAGTACTTTTTAATGATAAATATTTTTATGTTATATATTTTTATACAATCAGCAAATCCTATATCTATTGGTAATACTTCAATTCCTGTTGTTTCCGAGGCAAAAAATTTAGGCGTTATATTTGACAGCTCTCTCTCTTTTGAATTACACATAAAAAATAAAACGAAAGGTACTTATTTACGTTTAAAAAAACTTTTTAAGTTTTAGCGAAATTTATCGGCAAAACAAAAGTACTTATTGTGCGATAGTCTTATTTTGTCATTGTTTGATTATGGTGACGTAGTCTATGGAAATTCTTTATCTTCACAAAATAAAAAAACTATACAAGAAGTCCAAAATTCCTGTATGAGATTTTCTTATAGTATCCCCTACAGAAACCATATATCGCCTTATCTCAATAATAATAAAATATTAAATATGAACAATAGAAGAAAGCTACATATATTGTATAATTTTGTATATTGCATAGTAAATAATAATCAACCATTTAATTTAAGAAGTTACTTTCAAGAATTTGAACATGCGCATGCCACACGAAATAACAACGTTTTTATCGTACCATTGCATAGAAGCGCAGCATTTCAACGTTCCTTTAAGTATGTAGCTGTTCAAATGTGGAATGGCTTAAACAATGACATAAAACAAATGCCCTTGGGAGCTTTCTCTGGTCAAATAAAATCTAAACTACTTATGGAACAAAGAATTGGCAATTAATTCAAGTAGGGTGATATATAAAATGTGATAATGCGTATAATAACATAATACAAGAAATAGTAACATGTAACATAATATATTCATGTGTATATAATATATTAATTTTCAATGGAATGTTCGAAGATTATATTTTAAAATTCCGTTTTTAGTTTTATTCTTTCTTTTTTCGTAACATACATGCGTATATTTTTTGATACCGTAGGCCGATGCACGCATCTTGGGGTTATTTTTTGGGGTCTTTTTTCGCCTCGTCTGTCCTCTCTCCTTGCACTCGTCCGTTGTCGCACTGCCGCTGCCTGTCTTAAAATCTTAGGTTAATTAATTGTACATCTTACTTTGCATTCCTATAGAAAAACGTTGTTTTTATTTTTGTAAAATTGTTTTTGTAAATTGTACAGGGTTTTTTCATCCCTTCTTTGCTTGTGCTTACTAGGGAAAACAATTCTATAATCGAGAGAATAGTCCTATTTGTCAATGTAATTTTTTTTCTTGTAATTTTTATTGACCTATAAAATTATAAATTTTGACAAATAAACCATTTTGATTGATTTGATTGAACTAGATGGTACAGAATGAGCCTGTGAATACTAATCTTAAATGCAAAAAAGACATAAATGTCATCAGCATACGACTTTGTAAATGTACATACCTTATAAGATTGCTTGCAAGTGCTCTTAAGAAATGCTTTTCAATGATACCATACAAAGTTATCTTCAATTTAGTTGTTTTTTCTTCTTCTTTATTAAATAAAACATTCCTTCCTAAGAGAAATTATATTTTGCTACGACTAAAGAAATCGCTTTTTTCAAATTACTTTTGTAGTGCTTAAATACTTTTATATAATTTTATAGTTTTAAAAAAATTATCTATATTTTATGGTAAAAATCATTTATAAAATTTAACGATTAAAAAAATAGTTTTAGGTATATAAAGTAAAATAGTTTAAAGTAGTAAATTTTGAAGAAAAGATTAGATTTTTAAGGAACGTAGATCTGGCAAGATCTACAAGATCTAGATAACAAATAAATATTGAAGCAATAAAAACTTTCTTATGCTCGCTGAAGCAATTACCAAAACTTCGCAAACTTCACAAGTCAAATAGCACGTACCTACTCATAAAATCTGGAATATTATAATAATGAAGTTCTGATTAGAATAATGAAGTCTAATGAGATTCACTGTACCAGCATCAAGGAGCTGTCAGTGTTTACACAGAAGCATCCAAAACATTGGAGGGTGTAAGTGGCTTTTGAATAAATAAACACAGCTCTATTTTTACTACCAAGGCTTGTGCTATTATTGATGCTCTAGACTATATATCTCAGCATCCAGTATCTAGACGATATTTTATAATTACAGAGTTAATGTCATGTTTAAAGGCATTAAACAAAAAAGTCAAAAATAAATATAAAAATTTATTTATTTTTAAAATATTACTAGAGGTTTTAAGTCTAATAGAAAATGACATCAGAGTATCATTTTGATTGGTCAAAGCACGTTCCAAATTTTAAGAAAATGAAATTGCCGACCATCTAGCTAAAGAAGCTATTGATAAAGACGTATCGTATCCGTTCATAGACTACAATTATACAAAGACCAATAAGCAACTTACCTTGGAGCCATCAATTAAAAATACCAACTGTAGTAGGAGTAAGTTAGGACATTTATTAGACTCATTTGTGGTCATGGCAATGCAAGATACCTAAGTTACAGAAGATGAAGGTAGTCGAAATTGTGTATTGTGTAATATGCAATAATACTACTACAGTTGATCGAAGCCATTGGATTTTGGGATTTCAGTTAAATCAACGGACATCCACTTTTATGAACCAAGAACTGGCAATATTGAATTGCTACCCATAAATGCATGTAATTTAAATATATCAAAGGAAGTAAAATTAATCATTTATTAGTTCATTTTGTACAAATGGCGAAACAAAAGCTTTAATTGAGCTCTCTGTATGTTTTACCTTATGTGACAATCCTTACTTTCCTACTAGTGTTGTGTGTATATAAGAAGCCTAGACGGAATGCTATGGTCATATCTAAATTTATATACAGTGCTTTCATTACAAAACAAACCGCCCTTAATAACTTCTTTAAAAAAATATACGTCAAGCTAGATATACAGCAGGACGTTTAATTTTATATTTAACAAAGTTCTGGCAATCATCTCCTCACCTCTAGCTAACCTCACTGATATGTCAACTGAGATCCCTATCGTGTAACCCATCATTGTAAGCAGCATTGTCATTATTTATTCAACCAAATAATTATGTAGGTAAAAGAAATGCTGAAAATTTCAGTTTCTGTTTATTTGACTGATTAATAAATATTCATTCCAACATATATGTAAAGTGGTCAACTTGGCTACCCTAAATGTGGGTTGATGTCAGTTCTGACTTAACAAAACATCATTTAAACATCTGTAGGCCCAATATTTTACCACCACTTTACATAAACGGTCTGCACCTTATACTGTCGTAGTTCCCATATGGTATATAATAAATTTATTTAATAAAATTACCCCGCATATAATTCCCACACCAATTAAAAATCCTCCAAACAAAAAGAAATGAGAGACCTCGAAGTATGCAGCATCGCGCGGTGAGAATTCTTCTTGTCTTCTTATTTCGAAGAATTGTCACCATTGTTAATTAAAAAAAATTAAGTAATGTTTAATGGTGGTCAAAGGTGATGATGCGAGGCAATGAGGTTATGTAACTTTAATAAGAGGAATGTTATGATGTAAAAAAGCAAAAACCTTGTTGGTACAGCCTCTCTATTATTTTAAATCTACTTGATGAAAATAAGATACTGATGACCTAAAATGGTATTCTAGTAAGGTATTCTAATATGGGTGTGTACAGGATGTTCCTAATTGGAGGGTGACCATCGAAAACTTTAAAATATTATGATTAGTTGAATAGTTAGTTAATGTTCGCTAATTGTTTTTAAAACAAAAATCAGATTTTTATAATGCTTATACATTTAAGGACAAATTTAATATTTTTACTTAATTTTCGTATTTTGGTTTTTAAAATATGCCACTTTTAATGTCTGAGACTGCAAAAAAGAGAGAGTCAATAATTAATGATTTCTCCAATCACAATATTTTTAATTAATAATCATCCCACAGATTAAAGTCACTTGCGCTCAATATTTATTTTGCTTATCCTTTTAAAAATATTAGAAAAAATTGTGGAATATCAAAGCAATTTATTTTTTGGTAAGTATGCTATTCTTCCAAACAAACAATCAGGGTTTACAGCTAAATACAGCTGCAATACTTAATATTACGGATGATATCGTTACTTCTCAGGATCATAGCCTTGCCTTTATACTAATTTTATTAGATTTGGATATCAAACCTATCAAATGTCGATTAATCATTAACTAATGTTTGCAATCTTATGTTATTATGATTTTGATAAGTCTGCCATTGATCTTATTTCGTTCATTTTAAGTAATAGGGCCTATATTATAGAGGGTGATAGTAGACGACAAACTTTCTTATAAAAAGCGATGGTTTCAGTTCCTAAGGGCTTAATATAAGATCCTTCACTCTATAAGATTATAGAATTATTAAGTTTGTACAGTCCAGTCTGCATGACATTTACACCAATGATAACAGAAATTTAAAGCTTTTTGCCTTTTCCATAAACCAGATGCAAAAATGTTAAAAATGAAATAGAACATAATCTCTTTATTTTAATTTACTCACTAGTCTTGAGGGGACATTGAAGCTAATTCTACCCAGAAGGTCGAAAAAGATATTTATTTTAACTGCTTGTAGGATTTGTTAAAAGAAGTTGATATACTGAAAATCACCAAGTCCTATGGTTGGAACCTTACCGAGACCGGTTTACCACTAACCAAAACTCTTGGAGTTTTGGTTATGAAAATCACCTAGGTATATAAAAATTATATATAAATAATAAAAGAGATAGTAAAACATTAAAAATTTGCAAAAATAAGAATGTTAATAAACAATTTTGTTGATATTCTTAGCGAATGTTGCATAAATTCTTGCCGTTTTTATTTGTTGCTCCTACGTTTATTAAAATTTGTATTATTGTATGGTTTTCAGTAGAAATCTTCTTCGATAAGTTGTATCATTGTTGTCTTAATAATGCGTATTTCATTTATTTGATTATTTTGTGCGAAAAAATGGTGCATGTTTACGAAACCAATAAACTACTGGACACAACATACTTACATATACAATACAATACAATACAAAATCGTTTATTTGTCTAAATAAGAAAAAAAAAACATTTGATGTAAAATTTATGTAAAAAAGTATGACAAAAAGGACAGTTCATCGATTATAAAAAAACCGCTTCACATGCTCCTTATAAAGGAAAGCATATGTGAACTATCCTATACATAACAAACAAAACAGCTAAATATTCCTAAATAATTCCATATAAAAACTAAGCTAAAAAAAAAATCAGAACTAACATATGAAGAGAGCCAACAAAATGCAGCCGCAGGATGCATCAGGTTGTATTAGTGGAAGCGGTACACATGAATAACTACAAAAAAATCGCAAATTGTGATACAAGCAAGGCGTTTGGTACACATGTACTATAGACTCAAATAATCATTTTTACCCGAAGTTCCTATAAATACATCCCTTAGGGGAGGAGTGGAAGCCCCATTCTGACCCCCCTCAAAATTCAGATGTATTTATTCACCAAATGTCAGTAAAGCAGCTTTCCCCTGATTTTTTTAAACTATAGCGCAAAAGATAAATGTTTAAGTTAGTACATTTTCATAAATGAAATTTGATGCAAATTAAAAAACTAGAAATTTTGGAAGCGTTTGGGGGTGGGGGGTGGGGGAGGGGGAGAGGCATCCTCTCTTGCACCTCTACCGCTCAAAATTGTTATGTACCATTGCGATCAATATTCTAGGACAGTTCTTTTTTAAACAAATTGTACTTGTGACTTTTTATGCCCTAAAATATAATTGTTTATTTTGCTCTATAATATTATTTTCATCTATATAAGCCCACGGGCACTTCCACAAATGTCTCCGAATACTGTTCTAAACAGTTAGTTCCTGCTCTAACAAAAATTGCTAACAGCGTAAGTGCTCTTAGAATAGATGTGGCCTGGGATCTTTACTGCAATATGAGTCTTAAAGCGACCACTCGTGATCGAAGAGGTGCTGGAGTTCGCCAGATAGATATTCCCGAAAGAGGTAAGAAAATTTGACACAAATAACTTTTTACCAATAGTATTTGCCATTATTTTTTATTTGTTATAGATATTCTTCCAAAAAACTGGAACGACTATTTAAAAAACTCAGAAAACAAACTGGAACTGTTCCGTTTTCTCACTAGAAATCTTATAACTTTACTAAAACAATTTCAAATTGTTACAAATGTTGATTATAAAATTGTAACGTTACCTGGATCTACTTCTGAGTTACAAGGATTGGATATTTCCCAAATGGAGGAAGCTGACGGCAGAATACTTCTTCATGTAAAAGATATGGTTGTCAACGGAATCGAGTCAGTTCTGATCCGCTGTTCCGACACAGACGTAGTTGTTGTGGGAGTATCTCATTTCCACGAGCTTCAAGATCACGGTTTAAAAAAGTTGTGGATTTTGTTTGGCAATGCATTAAAAAAAAGATACATTCCCGTCCACGAAATCGCAAATAAACTTGGTAGAGAAAAAGCAGTTGCGCTGCGTGGATTTCACGGTTTTACAGGGTGTGATTCAACTTCCTTTTTTACATCAAAGGGTGCGTACTCTTATCATTTTAAGAGAAATTGTTTTGATATAATATGTTTTAGGTAAGAGAAGTGCCTGGTCTACTTGGAAAGACCCAGACATTACTTCAGCTTTTAAGTGTTTGTCCTACCCCTCCAGCATCGATCAGCTGACTGATGCACACATAAAAGCTCTAGAAAAATTTACGATTGATATGTACGATTCACGCAGCGAAATAACAGCGAAAGGAAGAGGCGGGAAGATGGTTCCCTTGAGCCAGTTTGGTCGCAGCTACACTGGATATGGGCATCAGTCAAAGAGCTGGATAGGTGTGGTTGTCGGTCTGGCTGTGACACAAATAATAGATGCTTCTATAAAAAATATGCAATCCCGTGCACACCCGCCTGCAAAGTTTGCCACGGAGACTGCATTAATAAAACGTGTGTTTGTCAATTATTTTATCCTAATTATTCTATTCTAATACACCTTTCTTATTTTTAAAGAGGGAAGCAATGAAGATGAAAATCTCTGAATAGAAAATGAATTAAAGTAGTTGAGGAGGCAAGAAGGGGCGCATTTTAGGGGTGCCTGCCTGCCTTCGTAGCACCCTCTAAGACCATATTTTATTTTAGTTGTGCCATAACTGGGATAAAATACCTATTAACATGTTTATAACTAATACGTTTGTCTTTAAAAAAAAAAATAGTTGGTAAACTTCCCTTTTAGGGGTTAAAACTAATTTTTTACTCCCTTTAGGACTACTAAAACTACTGTCAGTGTCTATTTACCAACCACAAGACTTTCTAACAGGATAAATGCACGCTTACCTACGATTTGTAAAGAAATCTATTTAAATTTTCAGTAAGGGGTAGTTATTCTCCCCATTCCTCCCCTAAGGGAAATTTTCGTAGGAACTTCGGGCCAGAATGATTATTTGGGTCTATAATATACATATACCAAACGTCTTGCTTGTATCACAATGTGCGGTTTTTTTCTAGCTACCGCTTCCACTATATGCAGAAAGGTTTCATTTAAAACATGATCAGTTCCCACGTATACTTTTAAATTTAGTTATTAGACTTCGTGACACAGGATAATTAAAAGAACAACAAGGTGGCCACGCTAGAAAAGCTGCTCAACCTGAAATGTTATAAATGGAGGAAGACCTTGTAAAAATGGTCAAAGATAAAATAAATAAAAATAATGAGTACTAGCGCTTCAACAGCTCAAGTTGAAGTTTCTCAAAATAAAGGGTGAAAAACATTACGACAAGAATAGTATTTTCCTATTCATTCTTAATGGGTACAAACGTTACAACTTAAAGATCATCCCAAAAGAGTTGTATTTTGCCAGTGGCTTTTAGAACAGATTGGTAGATATAAAGATTTTTAAAAAAATATTTAAAAATTAATTTTGTATACAGACGAGGTCACATTTACACGAGATAGAGTATAGACCGGTGATATTTATTTCAATTTTCTTACACTAATGACTGACCTAATGAGTTTCCGAATTACGCGTAGTGGATTCGCAAGCAAGATTGTGTGGTAATCGAACAATTGGGGCCAATTATGAACAGTTTTTGTAAAAATTGTAACTATTTAACTTAATAAAGGTTTTTTTTTTAAATAATTTTCAATAATGTGAAGTAACTCTATTATAATGTTTCTAACTTTTATATAGATAATTTTTGGTGTATATTAACTTCTTTTGACGAGTTCAACAAGGTGTTAAAATATTTGACTCATCTTTAAAAATACTTTGCATATATATATTGTATTAAACTTGTTTTTATTTGTTAACTAGATTAACAAACGCTTTATTGTTATTATTATTAACATTATTATAATTTATATTATAATAATTACGTTTTTATCACCAAATCTTTCACATATCTGTAAATTACTTTCTTAAAATGTCTTTATGCTATTTGGAAAGATTGCTTTATTAAATTACTTCACTTTAATTACATCTAGTAATAAAAACAACTATTTTTAGTTTTTTTTTATATACCCTATTACTAATCTAGTAATAATAATCTAGAGTAGTTCAAACATAAAACACTACCGCCAATTGTCGCATATATGTGATTACTTAGACCAATTACTGCATTTCGTAAAATGAAAAATAATCCTTTCCGACAAACTGTGACTTCGTTAAAATACCAACTGTAATAAGTTTTTTCAGCAGAAGAAAAACAATAATATTTTGCATGAACTCCTAAGAGACAACCTGCCTAAGTAATGAATTGTACTGGAATGCCCCGACCGACATTAACAACTACCAAAGTTATGGGTTGATATGTTCGAGTCTATGTTATAGCTAATGAGGAAGCAATAAAAAACCTAAATCACCTAATTAATATAAGGTTTTTTAAGGGACAGTTACGGAAATAGCTCAGTAATGGTTTTAAATGCTTTTTGATTATTATTATAAAAGCAGTAGCGCGGATTTACAGCTTTTATTCGAATGTCAGTAGCTTGTTAAAGTTCAAATATCCTGTAAATAAATAATCATAATTTCAGTAAGAGACTTAATGATTGGACAGTTTAACAAGCTCTAAAAGCTCTTAATGCCCGGAATATTATAGCGAAATTATTATTAAAACTATCGTGGTCTTCTGGAATTCATAATTCTTGACTATAAGTCCGCTCGTTAAATTAGGAAAATTTACTGTTTATTATTGCAAATTCCAACTCGCCCCTATTTATGCCTGTAGAACAAAAGTTAATATTCGTTTTATTCGATTTATAAAAGCACTAATAATAAATTGATCTTATTTAATTATTTGAAATATGATAATAATTTTGTCTACTATTCTACTATTCCATTATTTCTATAATAAATCTTTTGCGATAAATAAATCATAGATTATTAATTATAGATATTTAATTTATAATCCTCACTGCAGAATTATAAATTCAAATTGAATGCAACTTCAAATCAAAAACTAACGCATCTGTTAGTGTAAAGAACAAATTTCATCAAATAATACCGATAATTGTCACATATATCTGATTCTTAGGACCCATTATGAGAGAGGTATATGAAAAAGGCAAATAAAAATTAAATCATCTATTTAATAGGGGTTTTCAAAAAGACCGTTACATAGAGTTAAAATAGGTCTTTTATTATCTTTATAATTTATTCTTATAAAAGCCTATTACTGCATGCTTATAGGTTTTTTTGGCACTTGTATGTCAAAATCTATTTCGTTCAACAATATATTAATCGTATGAATAAATATTTATTAAATTTATATGGAATATATAGGTCCAAATTTGCCATGACCCTCGGTTGACACTAGGGATGGGCGGTTATTAAAAAATAACCGGTTATCAGTTAACCGGTTAATTTGAGACTTAGGTTAAACCTTGAACGGTTAGCCGTACGTAAATAACCGGTTATTGTGATAACCTATTAAATGTTAATATTCAGGACATTCATTTTGTATTTATGTAACCAAATTCGAGGGTATTGAGATTGGTAAGCACAAAACAATCTGATATTTGGTTACACATAAATAACACCTCACATAAAATCTCGATGTCAATAAACAAAAAAAAATTAAGAATTTTGGGATTATTTTTATTAATATTTAAATTTTCCAAAAACTATCTTCTAGAAAGCCTAAAAATATTAATTGTTTAGAGTATTCGAGTGTCAATCTGCTCCTATGGTCTGTGCAAATATCATTTAATAATGAAACCACCCTTTCAGATGGGACTGATGCCCCTAAAACAGTCAGAAATCTCAGTGCAATCCTGCTGGTTTCAGGAAACGCCCCTTTGTTTTCTATCCAATAGCGGATTGGATCGGTTATTCGATATGAAAAAACCGGTTATTCCAAAAACCGGAAATTTTTGTCCATCCCTAGTTGACAGTGTTATTTGTCAAAACGTATAAATTTCAGGTATGATTAGTATATTTCACTATGAGTGATGACATTGCACTATGACTCGTTTAACTAAACGTATTGTTATCGTACAAAGGTACTACACAAATCCTCGATCGATTACAGCCTGTGCTCATGCAGATAAGGGTTTCCTTTTTGAGGAGTTCTTGGCTAACGTGGCCGGTTTTCTGAGCTTCTAATTAGCTTTCAATACCAATAGTAAGGCATTTATAAGATATCCAAATGCAAGAACAGAAGATATAACTGCAGTAATATTTACTAAGTTTACACGTGATACTAATGTGAATTAGAGCAAAAACGCTTTTGCATGTGTTTATTATTTCTTCGAAATCTTGTTGATCCGCCTGAGCTGTTGGCTTTGATTGATACGTCGGTAATGCAACTTTTTTGATATGCTTTGATTGATTAGGCCTTTCAGTCTCATTACAGTTCACTGTTTGGTTAACTGCGATTGCAACCCCACAATTTTTCAATTGTGAATACGTCTATGTTGTGCTATTAACATACAAGTTTTTTTTTTAATTGCGGCTGTGTACTTATTTTCTCTCGCCAATGTTCATTCTTCTTGTAAAGTTTTTTATTGCTCGTACTCCACTGAAGTGAGGTCTGATGACAGAAATATATTAGAACCTTTGTGTTCCCTGGCATTTTTTAAAATATCATATTTAGGCTTATAACTGATAAATTCGACGAGTAAGGGCCTATGATGGTCTTCTTTTGGTTTTCCCAATCGATAGATATCGCAAAGATCAGCAAAATGACAATACTATTGACTATTTCCAAGAAGGCTTGAATATCCTTTACTTTGGTTAACTTGTCTGGCAAACCGTAGACAATCAATTTAAAATTTCTCGAATTTCTATTTGCCTTTTCCAATTTCTCTTGTAGCTGACTATTGATGTCCTTTAATCCAGCGTTTTCTTCTTTTAGTGCATTGATCTGGTCCAAAAGTTTTGAACGTATTGATCTATACTCTATTTCAGAAGTGTGTAGAGCAATAAAACCTCATTAGGTATGCAAAAGTGGTACCTGGTGATCCACCAATATTTTATGCCACTACCTTAGTTGGGTATTAGTTTCAATGTAAAATTCTTTCTTTTCGTTGATTGCAGGTAGTGCCACCCGGTTTTGGGTCAATTTATGAGTTTTGCCAATTGTTACCCACTGATAAACATTGAAAACGGTTCGCCAAAGGGTGCAACTGGGACTTGTTTTTTACCTTATAATTAATGTACTTAAATGCTATTTTATTTTAGAAAGTTACTTTTGTTTAAATGGAATAATATATTTTTTTTACAAATTTATTGAACATAATATGTAGAGTAAAACAGTTGAAAATGTCACTTTTGGATCTGGCACTTTTTGAACAGTGTATAACAATTTTAAATTATAATAGATTG
Organism: Anthonomus grandis grandis; assembly: GCF_022605725.1. Lineage (NCBI taxonomy): Eukaryota > Metazoa > Arthropoda > Insecta > Coleoptera > Curculionidae > Anthonomus > Anthonomus grandis. Next base: position 13,934,749 of record NC_065558.1, read on the forward strand.
TAGTCTTCTTCGTCATCTGACGAACTGTCATCACCTCTTGACATTATAATTAAAGGATCGATTGTCTGATCGATGAGGTTCTCAAGATCCCACATTTTGTCCTCTTGCTTAATTACATGCTGGACTGCTTTTCGCCAATTCTCTGGTGTCGCTTCCGTAATGGCTTGATCAAACAGTAGCTTAACATCTTTCATTTTAAAAGTCGTGTTTTGTCTTGCTACAAATCCTTTTACCTGCGCCCATATCAGTTCTATAGGATTTAGTTCGCAATGATATGGCGGTAAGCGCAGTACAGTTATATTATATTTTTCGGCTATATCTTCCACGGCGTATTTCATGAAACGAGTTTTGTGTAAGTTTGCTATTGCCAGCAGTTCTTTTTTTATCAAATTTGCTTCAAACGCAATACCTTTTGCAGTCAGCCAATCTATAATTTCTTGCTCTCTCCAACTTGAAGTTGGCGTCTTCTCTATTCGCCGTGAATGATAGCTTGCGTTATCCATAACCACCACCGAATTAGCCGGAAGAAATTTTATCATTTCACCAAAATAGTCCTCAAAAACGTCTGAGTTTATGTCTTCATGGTAATCTCCTGTGCGAGTCGACTCAAAGGTTAGCAGACCTTCTTTTAAAAATCCCTCTTCGCTTCCAATATGTGTGATTATAAGTCTTTTTCCTTTTCCCGAAGGTACTTTAATACCCGTAGACAGGCCTTCTATGAAAGCTTGACGAGTACTGGTTATATTTTTGTCTTGCCACATTTTTTGGACTATATAACCTTCGTTAATCCACGTCTCATCAAGATAAAAAACTTTCTTTTGCTCCCTGCGGTACTGCTTGATACTTCTCAAGTATTGTCGTCTCCAACAAACAATTTCGTCGCTCTCCAGTAAAAGTGCTTTGCGGTTATGCTTTTCCCAGGCAAAATCCATATTTTTTAAAGTTTTCCATAAAAGTTTTTTACTTATCAACGGAATACTGTCATCTCGGCCAAGCTCCATTAAAATTTTGTCTAGGGTGGGTATTTCTGGTGGGTTTTTTTCGTTGGACTGAATACCTCAATTTTTTAAATATTGGGATAATAACATTGTGATTACACTACAGCGTAGCTGTGACTACTAACGTTTAAAATATGATTTAAAAGTATTTATAGTCTGTATATATTACCTGACCCCATTTTTGCATGTTACAAAGCGTTAAAAGATAGGTACCTATACAAAAGGATTAAAAGTATTTATTTAGTATTTAATCTCTTTCAAAATAAAGGCATTTAATCCGTGAAAATTAAATTCATAAATATTATAAGTACCTGCGCCTATGAACTACCACGAAATGTAGCCAAACAGAACGGAATTCCCCAGTTTATTGCTCTATACACTTCTGAAATAGAGTATAGTATCTTCTATAATGTCATTATGAATTTTAATTTGCTCTTTCTTAAGTTGGCGGTTCTGTTCGGAAATTCCTGGAATCAGAGCATAGAGATCTTGATTGGTTACATCAATGTCCATATCACGATTCTGCGGTAACAAAGACAGTATGTGCTAAGTACAGAGCTGTTCAATAGGAATTCTAAATGTGGTTACAGTGCTTAATATTCAGATTATACCTAGTTGAAAGGTTGTAAATTTACTTTTAAATTTGGAGTCTCTTTAATTTAGTTAACGTAACACACTTTTGATAGAACGAACGTATTTTTCGGACTTTTTCCACTTTAAAACTTAGAAAGTATAAGGAGACAAATTCAACTATTAACTTTTCAATATTAACACAACAAAAAATGACAGCAATTTTCAGATCCTTAAAAAAATCTAGAAAAAATACTCATGATTTCCCAGGAGCCGCAATTATCCCATTCATCTAATAAGCAGTACGTGAACTAATTAAAAGCCCCATTACAGTTGTCATCTCGACATACAGACGCGGCGGGTAATTAAAAATGAAAATTTATACGATTGTGCCTCTCGGAGGAGAAAAAAATTATCTTGGGAAACACCCACCAGACCAATGGGCGTCCGAGCCTAAAACAAAAGAACCCATCAGGTGGTACTGGCGACGTTATGGTACTGGATTTTATGCTGCACTGTCATCCGCCGGTCGTGGCGCTAGCGAAAGAAAAGATTTTAACAGTACCCGCAGTACCAACGGCGGCAAACAGTTGGTGATAGGGTTTGTTTTGGTGAAGTACTTTAGGTTTTCTTTAGTATCTTAGATACCGTTTTTTTTTTTTTGGATTATATTTGTGAATATTTTTTTGTTTTTTGACATTATGTATTAGTGATATTTTTTGAGTGTTTTAACTTTGTTTTAAATAAAAGGTGAGTTTTCATATTTTTTTTAATAATATTTTTTTTATTGGTATAAGCTGATTATTATGATACTTTTTTTGCCCTCACTAATACTTATGAGTTTTTTTAAATTTAATTTGTGAATAGTTTTCGATTTATTGACGTATTATTTTTTTTTAAGAAAAGGTAAATTTATATTTTTTAAGAATTAATTTTTTAAACAAAAATTGTATAAGCTAATTGTTATATTATAATTTTATTTAAAACTAAATATTTTGCAAACAGTAGTGCAACTAAATAAAAAAACTTTTTTTCTGAAAATTTAAGATAAAAATTTTTATATATTTCTATATTATAAAGTTCATATATTAAGTTCATAAAAATTCATCATTTAAACAAACAAATTTGTTTAATTTTTTAATCTTTTTCCTACGGTTTTTGCTATTTCTATAAAAACATTAAAAGTTTATTTAATATTTAAATTTTGAACTATAATTCTATTTGTTTTAGATGCCTTTTAAGTATGACATGCTTTATTTTTTATACGTATAATTTTTTGCAATCTTTTTATCCATTTATTTTATGCATACATATATAATATTGATGCAATCATTTATATTTCAACTTAAGAGAATGTAAGTGGTTATACCAAAAATTGATACTCTACTCATTGGATATATAGGTACATCTCTTTTAATGTTGTTTTGTCACTTTTTTTCGACCATTTTATTAACAATAAGTAATATTTAATAATATTAGTAAAATTATTTTTATTATTATGCGAGACACAGAAAATAATTAACTGTTAAAACCTAATTTAACTTATCAACAACACATGAGGATCATACGTTGATAATCATAACTCATAACTTTTGTATACTCATCGGAATGATCATGAAAAGTTGCATTTTCAGTTTTTAACATAAGGAGAATAAATGCTTTATAAAAACTTCAGCCTCTTTACTACTGCGAGCAGTACAATTAAAAGGTAAAGCAGATAATAATTCAGAAGATTTCATTTAAAGCCAGTATTAAAAAGCATTCATCAGTCATATCCCTTTTTCTAAATAATGTTAACAGATCCAAAACTTACAAATTTTATCATGTTCATATTTCGGTATAGCCGCATTTGAACGCTTTTGATGATTTGATTTCCTCACGTCAAATGTCATATGTTTTGCAGTTAAGTCGGTTTCCAGGGAGTTCAAACTCAGCAACGTCTAGATCAGTATATTACGCCCTTTTTGAATCTTCGATACGCTTTTCCGTTTTGGGGTATTGCAAGTTGTAATAGATTACTCTTAAAGTCTGAAAACCTTTTTTTTTATATATTCTTGGAACTACATAAACATCATTAGCATTAAAAAATGAATACTGACTTTAAATATCTACAATTTAATAAAAAACATATCAAAAACGTATGTTAAACTCCTAAAATAAAATTATAAATTACATGATATGCCTGGAATAAAATAAACAATTATCTTAAGCTCCTGGAAGATATAAAAAATTACAAATCCGGAAAAAAAAATATTTTCTTTTATTCCTGGAAGGCATTAAGAAATATGTATTATTTATTTATTTTATTTAGCAGTTTATTTCCAACAAGCAAAGCCCAGTTACAGGAAAATCTACAATTAATGTTTTGAAAGTGTAAACAAGTATTAAATTACTATAAATTAAATAACAAAAAGAAAGAAAAATAGGGAAAACTTAAATTACTATAGTAACATCATGTATATATCAAAATTAAAGGAGATGTAAATTAACATTAGAATGAACAAAGAAAGGGATTCATGGGACAAGGGAAAAAAGGAAGAGAAAAGGAATTATGGTAACTGTTGGTTTGTCAGAGACAAAACTAGATCATTTATGGAGCATACAAATATGTCACAGGTTGATGATACATTTGATATACGGGATCCTGAAACCTAATGTTAGTTCTGGCGTGATCTAAAGCAAAAGTGATATTTGCTCTAGAAGCAAATCGTGGTACATGAAATAGAATATCGTTCAAGAGAGGAGGAGAATTTATTTGATCATTGACCAACTTCCATAAAGATCCCTGTATAAAGCTTATCAGTCTTGGTGCGGAGGCCACGTACATTTTGATAACAAAGACGTAAGTGGTGTGAAGTGCTGGAAGGATTTAGTTTTTTGTGGTGATGACAGGCCTGCCATTGTCAAACTTGATGTACAGATTTGTTTCTCCATTGGATCGCCGATGCTCAAGTAATTCCTTGACCTTTTGCAGATCACTCCTCTGACTAGGAGTGAGGTCAGCCTCAACGTAAACCGCCTTCGCAGAGCTAAACCTCCTCCGGTTCTTTAGTTACATCAGAATTGTTTAATAGAACTATCTTGAGACATTTACGATCTTTACTATTTGGTCTGCCCAACTTAATCACTTCTGAGACATGCACTTGCTTGCCAGTAACTGAGTTTAGAAGATTATATATTTGGGTAATTTCTGAAGTATGTAGTAAGATTTCTATATTAAACGGCATGATATTATTCATTCTCCTCTGTCGATCCGCGACCTCTTGCATTAAATCATTGCTGTCATTGACCTGGGATTAAGAAGTACTAGGTGGTATATTATACCAAAAATAAAACCAAATACAAATACAATAAATATACCAAAAACACATTTTAAATGCTAGGAGTAAAAATACTTTTGTTTGTTTAAGTTTAAATTGGAAAAACAATTGTACTATGCTTGGTATTAAAAAATAAAAAAAAAAATAAAAATTTATAATAAAATCTTTTGAAACACCTTAAAGAAAATAAATAACATACTGTAATTTTCTACAATTTCTAGGGATGTAAGGTTATTTTTAATTTTTTTCTATACATTTGAATTTTTATAAAGTTTTTCTTTGATCATCTGCCAGGAGTTCAAATTAATATTTCCTCTTATTCCAAGCATTGGTATGTTTTTTAATGCCCTCCAGAGATTTAGAGAAATTGTATTTCCAAGTTTTTGGTTGTTCGACTCAATTTGAGAGCAGTTTTTAACTACAAAAGTGAGCTATTTGTTATTCACTGAGACTAAGAAGTAGAAGTCCCTGTCAAGAATTCTTCCTTTTTTATTCATATTTGAATTCATTTGTTTCATTCGCAAGCATGTATCAGCAATTTCTAAAATGCCATCTCACAATTACCCACTTAGGAATGGGGAGCATAATCTTGATCTACCCACGGTCAGAGTTAATTAAAATCTCTATACTATTTATATTTTTTTCAATCTCGAATGAAATGATGCTCTGCTTATACTAAAAATATCCGGATGATGATGAAGTGTTGCATTTAAAGTTTTTAACATAGGAGGAGTCAAAGAATTGTTTTTATAAAAATTAAAGCGATTAAATGCTTCAATAAGTTCAGTCTGCCTAGTAGTTTAAGCAGTGTAATTAAAAGATAAAAAGACAGTAATTTGGGAGATTTCAGTTAGTAGTAAAAAGCAAACATCAATCATGCCTTCTTCTAAATAATGGTAAAAGACTTAAAACCTGCAAATATTACCATATTCATACCCTAGTATAGCCGCAACAATAAGTTATGACTAAATTCATTTGAACTCAAAGAATTTCTTTTAAACCTTCAATTTCCTCATGCCAAATGTCATAATATGGAACAGTACTCTAATGCTGAGCAATACAGTATCAAACAATTTCTTATAAATAGGTTCTCAGACAAACCTTGAACAAATCCCAAAAACCCTTTTTGCACAATATTTTGAATGTGGGTGTAAAAGGTTTACTTGGCGTCAAAAGTCACCCTTATTTCTTATTTCATTGGACAATGAGATGATACTTTTAATGTGTGGTTATAGATCTAGCAAATGCCTTTTCTATAAGGATTTTGATGTACTAAAGACCATTCTGTTCACATTGCACACCATTTTATCACAATTGCACCACAATTTATGTCCAGGTCTTTCTGCTGATCAACAGCAAAAGCAATTTAGTGAATTTTTACGTTATCCGCGAATATTGAGAATCTGAATTTACTGATACAAGGGAAAAGTCCTCGCAAATAGGAGGGTTTATGATTTTAGAGAGTGTTTGTTACGCACTGTTTGACCGAGCCTACAATAGAACTAGATAAGCTAATGCAAAACTGGATCTCTAATATTCATCTTTTGTTATTTATCACCTTGTCAACCTGTCTAGATTCGCTGTAAAAATGTGAAACTGCAATTAAAAAACTTGTGTAACAAACATAAAAATCAAACTTCTTAGTTCCAATTAACTCATATTAGTCATATATTAGCTAACCAGTTTTTATTCTTACTTCCTCATCCCCAAGCACTTAAATAATTAAATCATTTTAACAACTGGCAGACCTTGCAACATTCTTTAAAGCAGTTTTTTTATGGTAATTTTTAAACCGAAATCAAATTTGAAATTTGATTTGACAATCACTGTTATTATCTGGTACAATGTAAGTTTATTAAATCATAATAATTTGACTTAAAAGATGTATCATAGACTATGTGTTCGTATACCTCCTTCCTAATCCACAAAAAGAAAAACCCAAAAACATTGACTAAGAAAACTAAGAAAATGCGTTTCGATTATATTTTGGTTCTATATTATGTGAAATTTTTAACATTCTATTGTTTTTTTTACATTCAGAATCCCATACTAATAATTTTCGATCTTTTCGAAATTACTCAGTTTTAAAAGCCAATGATGAAAAGGATTATTTGTTCCTTACAAGTTTTCTTTAGATTGTATATTTTTCTTAAATTTTTTTGTTTTTTATTTTTAAGTTGTCATTTTAAATATTTTTAAAACAACATTATATAGAGCCTAGTGTTTCTTAATACCAGAGTAAAGAAACTATTCAAACATCAAAGAGAAACCTTTTATCACTTCATTCTTTGACACAATAATAATTAAATGCAAATAATATAATTTTTTTTATACCAACAATTTTTATTTCAATCTTTTTATTGTTACTTTTTTTTATTGCTATTTTTAAGCTTTGGTATTTTTAATTAGCATCGTGTGGCCGAGATATTGCTTGTAAGGCCAATTCTCCCAGAAAAAAAACGATATATAAAAAAACTTGTAAAATAACCGTGTATACCTTAATCTATATTTTACTTTATAGTGCCCTGAGTAAAGATGAGTGTCCTGCCAGTCTTAATTAATAAACTCTAACCATAAATGAGAAATTTATTCACTAAAATAAGATAGTATAGATCATCTAAGTTCTTCAGAAATCCTAGAAAAATTACATATAGAAACCCAGAGACTCAAACCACTTGTTCTTAAATTCTTAAATCATAAATTAAATCAAGAAGCCAACATCTCTTTAATTAAAAAACCTTAAAATAAATTGCTATTAAATAAAGTCAATTTCAAATTAAGACTAACACAATCGACCGTGATATTATCTTCAAGTTCTAATTTAAAAAATGATTTCATCTTAATTAAGCTTTAAAAGGGAAGATGATTCTATTAAAATTAGAATTAGATCTATTTTATAATTTCCGCTATGGAATAAGAATCAATAAAGAAAACCATATACCAGTAAACATTTTAAAAACTTGTTATTAATGAATTAAGCTGATTCAATCGATCTGCTTCATGGGTGATCGATCATTATAAGTGATAACGATTAGCTCACCTAGAAGCCGTTTTTATGACAAAAACCTCTAGTCGTTCTTAATAAATCGCTTTTGATAAAATGACGATAAGTTCATTACTTATTGATTTATTGCAGTTCTAGTGCCAAACTGGTTTGCGAGAAACGATTTTTTATATGTGCTAATTAACGCTTTCTGTTATAAATAAGGTGATTTGATCGGATCAGTCTGGTGTTTTTATGATGACTATTATAGAATTTTGGCATTTGAAAGGGGAATGGTGGAATTAAACCGGTTTAAATTTTGACGATTTATGCCGCTGTAAACGGCGAATAAAACTACCTGTTGGTCCAATATTTGCATATTTTTAGTACTAAAATTATTTAATATGTTTTTGTGGGAAAGAAATAGTTCGTTTTAAAGATTTTGGGTTTTTATTTTTTTGACGATTTGATATCGGTTTGAAGATTTAGATTTTTGGATTTTTTTCTAAAATAATACTATATGTATAATAATATAGACACATATAAAATAAAGTCGCTTTTCCATTACTTTCAAATTTTTCAAATCTTCATCAGCTTATGTGAATGTTCTCTAGAGGATTAAGTAAGTGTTAATGAAGATGAATATCATTTCTTGCTTTGTTTCCCTTTACTTAAGCTGATTCAAAATTATGATTCGCTGATTGACGGTCTTAGGTTTAGGATATGAGCTAAATCTATTTAACTGATTATAACTGACTGGAAAAAAGTGAAAGAGTTAACTGAATATTTTTTTAAACGTATAAAAAAAATGCAATTATTGACTGTAAAAAATATTCTAAATGAATAGCTGGAAATGAAGAAAATACATTTTTTGTTATTTGGAAAAATAGGAAAATTTATTCCAGAAATTTTGAAGAAAAAGTTGTCAAAAATCTTGGAAGCTTAACTTTAACTAAAAAAAAAGCGAAAACGATCTAACGACCCAATGAGTAAATCCAACGATTATTTTCATGAAAATTCCGATTAATAAAAATATTTATTTACAAGTTATAATTTCAGTAAAAAAAATATGTTTTTCTACTACCGTGCATAAAGTTCTCACTTTAAACATTTCCCAGAGTTTGTAAAGTTTCACTTTTAACGCACTAGTGCCTAAAAAAAGTCTTTATACGCACTAGCGTATAAAAAGTAATTTGGCGTTCACTTGATATTTAATTTAAAATTTGTCAAAAATATTTTTAACGTCTTTTTTATGTACTAGTGCATAAAGTTATTTGGAAAGTTTGATTTTCTTTTAATATTTTCTTCAATGGTAGACATTTTTTTGTATATTACAAGTGTGAAAAATCCTCCTTCCTCCTGAATAAGAATTCATGGCTATTTCACATTCATAAAAAAAGGATCGTTTTACACACTTGTTACATAAAAGACTTTCTTTAGTAGTCGCCCATCGGCATTTGAACAAATGTAAAGAATATGGAATGAATGAATCTAGAAAAATGGTACAACCATAACCTTGACCTTGTTGTAGATATAGATGAGATTACGCTGATATAGGACCTTAAAATATAAACTAATTAATTCAAAAGGACCATTAAACCTTATGTTAAAAAACAAAGTAAAAAAGCTGTGCCTGATAATAGATGTTCTTATTCTTTCAGATAATAACATAACTGAGAAAGGGGCAAATAAAGCTGAAATATAAAAATCTACTGTTAAAAATTAAGAGAATGTGGAACATGAATTATTCCGGTGATTATACTAGCAACAGCATTATGCATATTTAAGCATTAAAGAGATTCCGAGAAAACTCCATCTACTCAGCTAACAAAAAACTGTCTTGTTGAAAACTGGTCCTATGCGAAAAGTGTTGCGATATTATAAGTATAAAAAGACATCTCTAGGTACTCAGTGAACTTCAAACTCAAGGTAATATAAGAAGCAATTTATGTGAAACCTTGCAGTTAATAATAATAATAAGATGATGCAGAAGGTGCCTAACAAACAAAGCAAGAAAAAGTGATTCTAATAAAGAAGTCCCAAACTTTTATATAAGAACATACAACTCGAGGCAGTTATTTCTGATTATTTTACTAGAATGTAGAATCAAGAACATATTAAAGGAGGATGGAAAGTAGCTAATTAAAAATAGCAGAAAGAAATTCTGTTTGAAATGGAACTTAATTTTAGCAAAAATTATGAAATGATTAAATATCTTAAAAACTTGTGTAAAAAATATATACAGAATCTTAAATTATATTCTTTCAAAATAATACATTTTCTTGTAGGTTTAGTAGCAATATGAGTTTTCTTCTTCTTCCACCTCATTGTCTTAATATAATTATTATAAAGGATATACCTTTTAATTGCAAACTGATCTCCTTTGCATTCTATTTCACTCTCTAAATTGATAACTCTTACAGGACTTAGCATGCAGAATTAAAATTATCATGTTAATTTTTAGAAAATTATAAAACTTAGATTTTTGTTTTTACATCTTTAATAATGATAAAAGAGCGATAGTTTGTTATAAACCAAAAAAAAGATATTTTAGACTATTTATTGAGTTATAGGGCATGAATTAAACGAACCGATATCATTTCAATACTTACAAAATTACTACTTTATAAGAAAACTAATTGGAGCATTTATGAGCAGACTGCTTTGATAGAAAGAATGGTGAGAGAAATGACCATATTTCAAAGATCTGAAGGATGTTCTGTTTTCGAAATATAATGGCCATTTTTATAATGGCATAAACGCCTTCTTCTTGATTTGCATTCCACTAATGGAGGTTACCGACCACATTCTCCATTGACACTGTCTCTAACCATATCTGGATGGTATGTAAACCTGCCCATTATCTTATATTCCAAAGCCATGACATCTTTTTTTATCAATTCCTCTTCTGCCTTCTATCCAAGTTGTATTATTCATTGCGCGTAATATGACTGAAGTAAGCTGTTCTTTTCTTTTTTAGTTATGTTGAAGCTCTATAGAAAATAATTGGCTAGATGTACTCTACGAAGGTCCACCTAAGCTCCAGATCAAAATCGGTATAGGTCAAGATCTTTTTCAGTTTGATAAATGCTGTGCAAACCTATGTACCTGTTCTATACGGCATTTTACCTTTATCTGATATCTAGTTTTTAGATAGCCCTGATCTAAGATACCTTAAACATTCCAAAGGTTCTATTGATTGTCCATCAACAGTCAGCTCAGACTTAGTAAAAGCGTTTCCACCCCTCAATCCATACCATGGACTTAGTTTTCTTGATATATATATTTAAACCCATGACTTAATTATGTTGGTGTATTATGCTAAGGAGTTAATATAAGGTGTATAAGTTAATATGATGTGTATTATGCTGTAATTTATCTATGCTATCCGCAATGAGAACTGCGTCATCAGCTTACCGAATATTGTTGATCTACGTGCCATCAACTCTGATCCCAATCTCTGCATCTTCTGTAAAGGTTAAACAAAAGCGGGAAAACAATGTATCCCTGTCTCATTCTTTTTGAATTTAAAACGTTTTTGTTATTTCTTATTATTTTTCTTCCGACCTATACTTATGCATTTTGGTGTCAGTATAGGTTTTTTTTTTAGGCATCTGATATCCTTTTCATTTAGATCATGTTTTGATCATGATCATGATCAAATGTTGGTCACCCAGTTAAAGGCTGACACGGGCCGTTAAAGGTTTTAAAAGTATTGCTTATTATTCAAACTCGATTAATGCATACATACATACATACATAATAATGTTGCTGGGCATAATACTTCACCTAAGATTTTAAAAGCTTGATCATTGAATAGTGAATAAATTACTCTGCATAATCAAAAACCGAGCAGGAAAAGGAAATATTTTGATAAATCGTCGTTCTCAAAAACTCACAATAACGTGCTGGCTCAAGAACTAATTGATCATCATTATTTGTTTAGTGATAGCACTAAAGAGTCACATGAAATGATCCTTTCGGTTGTAAAACAATGATCATGAGGTAATGAGCATTTATGAAATGAAGATAACTGGAAAAATCCGAGGTATAGATAGAAAACAGAAGAAAGCCAAGAATATTTCCCTGGGCTACGTCTTTCTTAACTAATATCAGAAATGTTGATGCAATGTCATTAAGACAGCTCCTTATTAATTTCAAAGTATTTTGAATAACGAATAAAATAGGGAGCGTAGATCGCGTTTCTTTAAATTAACCTTTACTATAGATAAAAACACTTTTTTGGAAAATGACTTATTAACCAATATTATAAAATCTAACAACCCTCTAATTTCTAGATAAAAGTGTACCACCAAATCAAAGGTCATCACGATTAGATTCGACGGTGATGAATTATGGGTTTAGGATCGATAATGTTGTTTCGATAATGATAATCATCGATACGACTTTTTTATTTCTTCCATGTAGTTGCCAACATGATTAAAACCATATTGTCCTTTGGTTTTTTTTTAACAGCTTAAGTAATTTTTTTGCATAAAAAGTTTCTTCCAGGCATTTAAAGAAATGTTCTGGCTTTTTCTAGGCCGTTGATGGTTTATTTGTTTTTTTTTTCAGGTAGGCAAAGCAATTTCTTTTCCAGGCAGTATTTATTAGTAAGGCAGTAAAAATTTTAAGTAGTACCTGGAAAAAAACATTCTTTGTCTGGCAGGCAGTTATGGTAGTAAGGGTAGTTTTTTGGATTAAAGGGAATCCACACATTATGGAAGATAATTTACTCAAAAAGTCTTATTTTACATTGATAATGAATTTTGTGAAACAGTTAAAAGAAATGGATTTGAATGGACTTTTTTGCTAATAAAATGGTGTCACTCTCCATAATATTGATAAGACCACTGATTTATTAAAAAGAGACATTGATTTCACTTAATGCGAGAGATCCAAGAAGCTTCAAAGATAATAGCTGCGTTTGAGGTTAAATGATACACTCTTCAATTCTGATATTCCTCCTAATATTGCTGATATTTTAGAAGAAATCAAGCCTTCCTTAGATCGATAAAAACCTAAAAAAGGGATCTTGTAGACATTTTTTTACAGAGTTTTATTTGATTTCAAATTCAACCCAACTATCAAATAATTTAAATACTGAGTAGCCAATACTATACTCAGATGAACACTCTTGGAGAATACTGATAGAAACTAGGGACAATGGAATTTTTAAAGGACATTCAAAATCAGTTGAATGTCCAAATCATGCGATACTGTTTAAAACATAAATATCATAGATAAAACTTTTACAAAAATTAGGCTTGTTGAACTTTTTGGCACTGCTTTAATCAAATCAGCATCATGTAGAGACTGATATCATTTTAAAAACTTAAGTCGTTTAAAAAAACGGCCTTTTTGATAAGTAGAGTAAAAAGGGCCATTTCAGTAAGTAGAATAAAAAAAATATTAATGTTTTAACTGAATTTTTGATAAATTAAATAAATTTTACAAGTGTTTTGCTTAAGTGTTAATACAAATTTGCGCCAAAAATTAAAAACAATTTTTTTCGGTCTTCATTTTTACAACATGCCTGATAATAAAAAAAATTATGGATGTTTTAACGATATAATGATATCAAAAAAATATATTTCGTGCCTCGTCTTTAGCATAAACGACATCAAAACGAACCTAATGCTCTTGAAATTGTAATAATTAATAAGTAAAAGTATTATGAGAAAATATATTAATAAAGAATATAAAATCTATTAAATACACGTGTTTGACTTGTGAAAGAAACTTTCCGGGCTAACGACATTTTAAAACCGGATCAGAATAACAACATCATTACAGCCGTAGTAATTATTAAAAAAAAAGTTATTCAACTGGATTTTCTATTAATTGTATGGAAATTTTCAAATAAATATATCTTGGAGCAATGGTAAAACCGGACCATTAAATTTAATCAAATATTTCATTCATACATTTAAAACCCCAATAAAAATTTTATTTTTGCAAATTATTCAACTAAACAGTTATTGGAACGATAATTTATTAATTTCAAATATCTCATATTTATTATTCTTCTTTAATTTAATATAGTAGAATAAATTAAAAATACTATAGAAAAAGACGTCACCATATTAAAAATTCAAATTACTCGACCATTTAAATTGTAGATATATGCCTACTCTCGCATTGTTTCGCACGTCAATTTAGTGAAATCCGTGCGACAAAGGAGCCCATTGTTAAAAAAATTTCTTTTTATTCATAAACCAAGAAATAAAACGGTACCATGTTACACATAAGTAAGTCATGTATGCTGGGCACGCACCGCAAACCCGATGGTACCTTAGATGGTACCCACCTTATGCATATAAATAACAATGTGATTTGTATGAGATTACTTTGTACTATGGGTTGTAAGTTTAGGAATTGGGTTATTTGACCTATTGTATTTACAGAGCATATAAAGAATTTAATATTTCTTTATAGATGAAATTATCATTTGAATCGAAATTCTATTTTAATGTAAATTGATGATTAACCGAAAATCCCACTAATGTCTAGATCTGTTAAATGTTGAATGAAATTAGCGATTAGTTTTATTACGATTCAAGTATTTGATTGAAAAAATACAAAGGTTAGTAACCAGTTGTTAATATGTTGAAAAATAAATGAGTGTTCTAAAGGAATTTTCACAAGAGTTAATGGTTACGTGATTGATACTGGACATGCATACAAGGATCAAGTTTCTGTTGTATATGCCCAGTCTGAGTTGGAAGAAGATTCTGAATAAAAACATGGAAATACTTAAAAGAAATTAACATATTGAATATTTAAGGTACGATTAAACTATGCTTCTATGATGGTTTTTGGCTTAATTTAACTCCGCTTGAAAGCAAATACTGTAGGCTTTAAAACGTCTGCGGCTATGCTAATTATATCCATTACTGAAGTATCCCAATTTAATTTGAAACCGGTATTAATTAAATATACTTGATGAAAGTAGACCTTCAAATTAAACCCAAGACCCTATTAAAAATATTAGACCAGGTTTAAATACAAAAACCATGGCGAATTAAACCAGTCCTACAACAAAAAAATAATTCGATTTAATTTCATCCATAGATATTCGGGGATCGCAATTCTGCAGAAGGTACCATGTTAAAGTAGATGAAAATACGCCAATTGCTATATAGGGTGTTTTTTTTCTTAATTCGACAAAAATGGGGGGGCGTGTTTCTTGAATGAAATTAATGATTTAAAATTGATTTCTATATTTTCATATTTTTTTATTTTGAATTGATTTTTTTTTCTGCAACTTTCCCATCCTGTAATTCAAAACTTAAGTTTAGGATGTATGTTCATATAAATATTTTGCTTAATTTCATCTAAGAAATACGTTCCTGAATTGTGTGCCAATATTAAAAAAAAACATATTAAAAAACAAAACACAAGAAAATTTTACTTAATATTTTAATGATTTATTATAGGAAATTTTGATTTTTTTTCTGACTTTTTGAATGAGCAAGGAACATTTCTTAAAACATTAAAATTTCCCATCATCGATCATCATCAATCATTCATTTCAATAATTCAAAACTTTAGGCTTATCCGCTAGACTTTGGTACTTTTGGCTGGATGATGGATTTTTGTGGAGATATCTTTATAGCAAGTCTCAATGACAAAACTATATGCTTCAAAGCATGTTTCCCAATCATGAGAGTGCAGATCTTCATCTGATCGCTCCGCCTGCTTACCTCGTATTTTAATTTTATTTTATCAGAATTTTAATAATAAAATATGAATTAAGCAGAACATGAAAGTAATTGAGCTTCACTACCACAATCTGTTAAATGTGTGACTATCACTAAAAATGTGAAAACGTGCTGCCAATCTGTTGTTTGCCAAATCTGTGCCTTCGTGAATTAAATCTTTCAGACTGGAAATAACTTTGATATTGCCAATTATAGACCTATCTAGGTATAGAGTGCCATTCCCAAATTTTTCGAAAATGAATTTGCTCTCATATACTTTTCTCACGTATTAATTTCATAGCTGACGTCCCGGAACAAAGATATCAGGCGACGCAGGTATACCCAGATTTCAGCAAAGCCTTCGATCTTTTGGATTAAGATATATCCATATTAAAAATGGAAAAACTGAGTTTTAATTAATTCGAGTAATTTAAAAGTCGAAGTTTTGGCTTAGGTAGTTAAAGATTTAGATGTTTTGGATGGCAGACTCTGATTGAAAAAGCATATCTTGGCACTAGTAAAGGGTGTTTTTTTTTAGAGGCGGAGAATTTTCATTTGGCAACACTATTTTTCATGACAGCCTACCTGACAGTTCTGGGTTATTTTTAGATTAGTTTGGCTTGGCAATTCATTATGAACAGACTCACGTCGAAGCAAAGTTTCCAAAGACATGGTTCTATTCGAGAAACACATCGGGCATTACGTGAGTTTTATGGTGCTTATAATCGTCCTTCAGAGAGATTAATTCGAGAAACTGTTGATCGTTTTCGCAATACTTTTACTCTAGTCGACAATACAAATCCCGTAAGATGCCGTACAGTGCGGACGCAACAAGCGATAGCTGCTGTGCAGCATAGTGTTGATAATGATCCAAATTTGTCAATTCGTCGTCGTTCTCAACAAGTGAACTTATGTCCATCCACTTTATGGAAAATTTTGCGCAAAGATCTCGGATTGCGAGCATATAAAATTCAACTTGTCCAGGAGTTGAAACCCCAGGATCATCTTTTGCGCCGTACATTAGCTGAATGGGCGGAAGGAAAGATTGCTGTTGATCCACGATTTCACATGAAAATTTTGTTCAGTGATGAAGCACACTTTTGGTTAAATGGCTATGTAAACAAGCAGAATTGCCGAATTTGGAAGGATGAGAATCCACGAGCTATTGGCGAAAAACCGTTATATCCAGAAAAACTAACCGTTTGGTGCGCTTTATGGGCCGGTGGAATCATTGGTCCTTATGTCTTCAGAAATGCTGATGCTCAGAACGTTACAGTAAACGGTGAGCGATACAGAAACATGATAACCAACTTTTTTGTGCCTCAATTGGAAGCCGTTGCAGGCGTTGCAAAAATGTGGTTTCAGCAGGACGCTGGCACGTGCCATACAGCGCGCCAAATAATTAATTTACTGCAAGAGACATTCGAGCAACGAATAATTTCAAGGAATGGACCTGTAAACTGGCCAGCTCGTTCGTGCGACTTGACGCCATTAGATTATTTTCTTTGGGGCTATGTTAAGTCGCATGTCTACGCTGATAAACCCGAAACAATTGAGCACTTGGAAGCCAACATACGACGCGTGATTGCCGAAATACAGCCTGCAGTACTGGAAAGAGTATGTGAAAATTGGACCTCTAGATTATGCCACGTACGCGCCAGCCGTGGGGGTCACATGCCAAAATCATTTTTAAATATTAATGCCAAAAAAATTCTTCAATATAAAAGCAAATTCGTGCATATCAATAAAATATTTTGTGCTTAATTTTAATTTAAGGTTCTCCTCCTCTAAAAAAAAACACCCTTTACAATCTGTGAAAAACGCTTGTTATGACTTAGGTCGAAGCATACTTCTACAACTGCTCCCTGGAGAATCATTAATGATATCTTTTTCTTTTGCGGAGGGTAAGCTATGTCCAACAGGCTTAATAGATATAACAAAGGCTTTAAATAACTTAAATATTGACCTAGCTATTGAAGTATTGAACTGAATTAAACTAACGTGGTGTAACATGGATGCAGGTGGATAATTTCACAATTATTTTATAGAGCATGAAAATCAGAGAGGATGATAATAAAAATCTCAAAGTACAGAGAAGTGAGAAGCGTGTTCACTGGAGATAGGTCCGCTCTTTATAATCTTCTTATCAGATTTTGCAAGGAACATTAAGGACTCCAAATATAATATCTATGCGGAAGGCCACAGTAGGACAGTAGAAATACAGATTTCACTACACAGAGACAGTCACCTAGTTAGTCAGCTTTATGTAATAGGGAAATAATCTTTCTCAGTACGAGAAAATTAAAGGCTGGAGAGGTTATAACCAAGCCATCGATTTATAAAAAAATATGTAATTATATTTGAATAGTAAGATCAATAGTTTGTCACTCAATTTTAAATAAAATTTGGGATCGAGAAAAAAAATCAAATATAATTAATATAGGTGCAAGAGAAATGATTACTAAAAATATGTCAAGCGAATAAATCATTTTTATGCACAAAAATAGGATGACTATCGAAAATGTCATGAATGATGTCGAAATATCATTGCAAGTTTGAAAAATATATAGTAAATCTCTTTAAGAAACTTGCTTCTACTCGTTTTGCCCTGTGTTTAAAAAGCAACAGCTTACCCTATTAGTTAGCACTAACATTATATTTCGACGGACATTAGTGTTTAATCCACGTATTTACAATATCAGATACATAAATCTGGAAAATATTCCTTCAGGTACCTCTACCACATTATAAATTTATAAAAGGGTCTTTTTGGAATGTGAGCAAAAAGGATACAATCATCCATCACTATGTGATTCTTTGAAAAGTAATGAGAGATCCTGCAAATTTAGAAAAGTGTTAATTTAAACTTGTAAATTTGTAAAGTGTAAATTTAACTTGTGATTTTACGCCCTTGAATACTTTTATCACCGCTTTGAGTGATGCTATGTTATTTTGACCTTGCTCATTTATAATTAATTTAAGTCCTTTGTTTTTATTATTTTAATTTTAATATGTTAATTTATTATTTATTAAATGTTGAATTAACCAGTTTAGAATATATTGCTTTACTCAACTCAATTATTTTTTTTTATTTATGTTTTGACCTTCATCAATTAAAGGGGTTTCTTAAGCAATAAAACTTTGATTAATTGATAATACCTCAATATTTAAAAAAAATATATAATAAACATAATTTAGTTAACAATAAATATCTTTAGCAATAGTTATGAGTTTTAGACAAAAGTGATTTTTGAGTGAACTTTCGTAATTTCCAAATCAGCAATTTTACGTTGAGAGCTCAGACGATAAATTAATTACGATGCGCGTTTACTAAAATTGCCTGAAATCTTTTCGGTGGTAAAATTTTTGGCTTTGATTTATTATAGCTTCATCAAAAACTATAAATATTCCGAAACATTTCCTGTAGTTTTTCTTACAAAATAAATCATTAAAAAAAGTTCATTATTAGATATGTTATCGGACAGCGAAGACCAAGTTAATAATGGAATAAAATCCATATAAGAGTACACTTTTTAATAGTGCATAGTAATACTATAAAAGAAGAAGAAAAAATATGCAAAAAACGTTTAACGTTATATATATAATTAATATTAAATTAATGAAAAGCATTTTTTAAATTTTTTTACAAAACACAGATACTACTTTGCGCCGAAGGTCCCAAGGGTATTGTGTTGTACAAGGATGGAAATAAAAAAAAAATGAAACTGGAAAACTGAAACTGACGTTTTTATATAATATAATGAGAATTAGCTTATATAATGATTATATAAATCTATGGCGTTCGAAAACTCTTAAAAAACCAAATATAACAAAAACAATAAATTCAATTTAAAATTTTAAAATATATAAACAAATTGAAAACAGTCTGTTCAAAATTCAGTTTTTTAAATTAAACTTAATCAGTTTGCATTAAAAAAAAATTAAACGTTTAAGGTTTGTTCATACAAACATTTTCAATAAATTTAGAAATTTGTCAGGTGTTATCCTATAAAAAACTGAGTCACGCCATACACCAAAGATGCTAAGACGACTGACTTAAAATCTCGTAAGACATGCTTTTAAAAAAATAATTTTTAAATCTATATCTCTATGCAAGTAAATGCTAATTCACCATGATTAAACATAAATTCATTGTCTATTTAAAAGTTCATTTTTATCAGTGCTGTTATTAGCAGGATATCCTCTCATAAACCGTTCATAAAAATACTTTCCAATTATGTTCACCACATTGAAATTAACCAAATCATCATACTTCAAATCTAAGATGGCCAAAAAATTTGTATTAAATGTCGGATGTTCCATTAGATCCTTATCTGATCCCAATAACACCTTTCACTCTAGTCACGCTTCTACCGAATTTCAAATTAAATTAATTTTATTTGGTTTAATTTCGCGTAGTTTTAGCTGGGGCTATAAAAACTGGTCTGGTCACGTTCAAATTTAGAAAAATCTCGATATTTGCCATAAACTATGATTGGGACTAAGCCCCATTACAATAGAGTAGCCATACTTATATTAGTTTAAGCATAATTTTTTTTTTTTAATTAAGCTAGACAAGTTTTTTTGTATTTTTCTTTGTGTTTGCTCTTCGTAATCCTTGTATCCGTGTCAATGTTCTTGTTTTAAATGAGTAAGAAACTGTGTTAAAGTCAATTTATTTATTATACTTATACAGGGTGAGCATTTTGCAAAATCTACAGGTTTTTCAAGAAAAATATAAATGCAAAGTTTTTTTTTTGGTTTTGATTGTATTTTTTAATTATTAAGTGTTATTAAGACAGGCTGTATTTTAGCATTACTATTATTGAATACACTAGAGTGCAACATCTACATAGGGGACAGAGCGGATATTTTGTTGATAAACATGCTTAGTATTGCCAGTGATTGCTCAACTTTAACGGAAGAAAATAAACTGATTAAATAAATTATTGTAATTAGCAAAAACTGAATTGCATTATTTGTTATAAAGCAAAAGGAAGAGTGAAATTCGTTTAATAACCAAAACTATTTTGTAATCTATTTACACTAATAACTAATAATAATTAATATTTTTAATGTTAATCCTTTAAATCGTCAACTTTTGACACAGAATGGTAACGCTGTAAATTTCGCCCGGAAATATTCTCTCGATAAAGGTTTCTGGTAACTGTGCTCGTTGTTTTCGTTTGAAAGTGTGTTTTATATTAGGATTAATTGAATATTTTAGTATTTTTAAATAAAAGTCTTTTGACATAAAACCCTGGTGGGTGTAACTTGTACCAATTTTAAACTTTTTATCCCCTGATGATGGACAGTAATGTGTCCAAAACATGTCGGGCATTAGAGACCAGAATTATGTTTAATAAACAAGTGGAGGGAGGCTGTAGGATTCTCATTTCATCCCTTTGTTTGTAAGTTAATTTTTTTTCTTTAGGTGTTTCTAATTCCAATTTCTCAGTACCTTCAGTAATATTTGCAATGCTATCCTCAGCCCCCTTTTCTGTTTCTTCTGGATCTGCTTTCTGTTCACCGCCTATTTCGTCATCCTTTTATGACTAAAATCTACTTCTCTAGATTTAAGAGGAATATCATCAATCAGTTCATTATCAGCTTGTACATCTTCTATTAAGCCTATTTTCATCTTTTTTACTTTTGGTGACAAGTATACTTTAAGCGAAAAAAAGTAAGTAGAAACAAACTATAATAATTAAAACAGTTTTTTTTTTAATTAAAATAATTTTTTATTAAAATTTTTACTGATCACTTTGTAGTTGTAGATCCTAAGATAAAGTATAGACTTCTAATAAATTGCAAACCCTGTAAAACTGTGTAATATTTAAAATATAATTGCAAGATAGTTTGATTCTTATCAATTGCCTTTTTACCAACTTTTAATACCGCAAATAAAAATGAACTACATGTTTTTGTTTCCGAAACACAGGGTAAGTAAGTAAGTAAGCCATAAAACAAAATAATTATTTCAAAAATTATATACTAAATATATACTACTCAACATCCCTAAATAACTAAAAAATTCAATAGCTAGAATAATAACAGTAAACGAAACATGACGTACATATATACACCATTATCAATTGAGTTGATCAACCTTGATTTTTGATCTTTCCATATGAATTTTTCCATCTCACGTCAAAGTCCTATGAATTTTTAATTATTATTACTTGTTAATGGTTGTTTTAAGCATAAATAACTGGTTTAGAAATTCGCAGAAGCTGTGTTCAAATAGCAAAGTCTAACGTAGGTAGTGTACCGAAATTTAATCACCATCCAATTAAATAAATCTATGATATATTGTGCAACAAACCGTTGTGCCATCTATTCTATATTGGATAAAAGTATGCCACGGAGCATATAAATTGTTAATATTTGTTTAAGTAAAAAACTAGTTAGTTTTCAAATAAATCACGGAAATGGTGAATTTTTTACGTAGACCAGATGTCGTCTGCGAATTGCATAAGTGTATGCGACACGCGCTAGTATTTGTTTTAATATTAACTACAAGTATAATTGAATAGAGTGTATTTTTGTTCCAAATTAACCTAAATGAGATTGATAGTGGAACAAATTAGTCAAAAAAATTATTTTTTGTTTAACAGTAAGCTTAAAACTTCACTTCGGTGCTGAGTGGACAAATAGGACACATATATGGTAAAACAATTTTTTATAATTTAATCTTTTTTGATATACCAATTTAATTTTGCATACAAAAATAAATTGATTTGGAATCTTACTACATAATTTAATTGGATAGATTGGAAACATAAACTTACATATTTCAATATGTAAATTATTTGGATGAACTATGAAATGACTTCCTAGAAATTTAAGAAAAAAATATTAATTTAAGAGAAAACTTGGAAGACAGATTTACGGTCTCTAATATATGCTTGTTTACAAACATAGATGCAGAGAAAGCCTTTAGCAGAGTTCGGTCATAATCTCAGTCATAATCTGCTACTGCAGAAACCTTAGGGCTTTGAGTTCTTAAGTAACTCACTAAATTTTATTCACCCATACTTTTCTAACGGCAATGTTAGGTGCTAGTGAGTGCACCTTTCTTGGATTTTTACATAGCATCATCAGGTGTATTTCAGGATAGCAATAGGGCCCTTTTTTATTTTAGGGTTATTTCCTGACAAGATAACATAAAACTTTAGAATTTTTATTACACGTTTTCTAAATCCAATTACTTACTATTCTTAACGCATAAAAAAATTAACTTGCAATCAGGCAAAACTGTTTGGATCTTGACTGCGTCTCATACTGCAATCTATCTGTTCTAGTTGCTGAATCTAGTTTTCTATGCTGAATCTAGTTTGATATACACTATTTACGTATAACTAGAAAAGTTTAGGGTTCTAGGTCTTATTATCCGGAATACCAAAGACTTTAGACAAATTTCTATTATTATCAAATTCTTTAATACTTTTGTGAGGCTACGTCTAAAATATGGTGCTATATTATGGTCCCCATAACAGAAAAGGTATGTTATTCAGATTTAATATTCGAATTAATAATCTAGTCGGAGATTAACTCGATATATAATGTTTATCTTTTATGTGGCCAATGGTACCAAATATCAGAACTGTAACTTTCTAGATCTGAAATCGTTTCATATTCCAAAATTATATCTAAGACTGAGGAAATATTATTGTTTTACTTTAAGTAAGTCTAGTTGTGCACCTTTTACCATCATACAGTTGTATCTTTTATTGTTATAATATTGGATAGGATGGATCTAGATTTACTTAGTAGTTCCGCGAAAAATCTGAAATCAGGGATAAACTGATATGATACGCGATGTTTATCAATTGAATATTATATTATCTAATGTAATTAGTCTCATCTGTGATTTTTCTTCTGCAGGATATATTATCAAAGATAATATTTAAATCTATAATAGTTCTCAGATTTGTTATTGTTGTTGTTTTTTTCTCGTCTTCTGATAATTATTTAGTATTGTTTTCTTTTCTTTATATTACGCTGTCAGGTGTAATCAGTTAAAATAAAAATATTTAAAGAAAATATTTTAGTTGCAACAGAATGAAAATTTGAACAAAGGAAGAACAGAAGAATGCAAACAGAACGCGAAAAGAAACAAGAATGCGAAAAGAACATTTGGTAAGAACATCATCATTAGTAAGAACTCATTAATCTTTTTTAATCGCAATATCTAAAGAGCACCATTTAAAAAGTTTTTTGAAAACAAATCATTTTTACCAGTAAATTTTTTGAGAAAAATATGTATCCAATAATGTGTATAAATTTAAAAAATGCAGCCTGTTTCTTAAAAATTGTAAGATTTTGCTCTTGCTCTTGCTTGATCTTGTAGTGAGAATTAAAACATATATGTTGTTAAGGAAACCGTCACAAAAGGTTGTCAGAAAAAAAGATTACTATTTTTGAAGCTTTGACTAAAAATAGATAATTAAGAGTAGACTTAATATATTAAAAGCAATAACTCTCTCAACTACTTTCACACATTTCCTGATTTCATTGTAGCAGAATATCCGACTCACTATTGGGCTATTACCACCACCACACGCAACATTATTGTAGTAAAAAATACAAAGCCATTTTTTACAGTGTATAAATCGATAATGTATCACAGACTTTTTGAACCATAACCGGAAAGTAGCAAAGATTAGGCTTACATGCCATTGCAACTTAAATAAACAACTACAAGTAATTAAAAATCACAAACCTCTGGAAGCTCTCTCAGGATGATGAAGAAACAGTATCACGCCTTTGGAGTCTAATCAAGAGCCTAAATAAAAGCTTTAACATAGTTTGTAGGTGCTACAATAAATTTCTACAGGTTGACTTGTTGGTTTTTTTATAATTTTTGTAAAAAGTGCTTTTTTGTTGCAGTGACCGACTATTTAAAATTTCAAAACTATTATTGATAATAGTGATAAACTTTATAGTTTTAGAGCAATCTTTAAAATCCTTTAATGATAATTCACCTTTACAGTAACTCAGTGCATCAGAAATAGACTGACTCAATATCTGGACTGCTAAACAAACTTTCATCTTCTGTTTGACAAAATTTAAATAGGCTTGTCTTAGTTTATTGCCTAAATACAACCTTTCTGTCTCCTGCAAGTTTTGTAACTTTTTAATAAACACCTATTTTATAAAATTACCTTCTCCATCAATTAAATTTTGCTTCTCCCCAAAAGTATTCCTTAACAATTTAACCATATGATAAGGGTCATAAATGCAATAAACATTTTTTCCATTATGTAAAAAATAAGTTTTAAAATTATCCACGCTTAAATTGCATCCTTGCGTTTGAACCATTGCTATATTTGAGGCAGATTCGTCAAAGGTAATTGATGTTGAGCAAGCACCTGTATCACATATTCAATTGCAACATTGTAGTACAATACCACTTCTTTGCAGTTAAATCATTACTATAAAAATACCCTATAGGGAGCTTGCACTTCCCATTAACACATGCAACCATTAAAACAAATGCTTATTTTGCTATTTTGATTACAATCGAATCGAAAATTTATCGACAAGAAGAGATAATATTACTTGACGTTGTGATTAGGTTACAAACATATTTAAGGAATTTAATGATTCTTGGGTAAATCCAAACTCAGCATTAACATTTTGAAACCATTTTCCTATAGTGCGTCGATGAGGTAGCCATGTATTTAATTTACTTCTAACGTAAACATAGGCGTTTGGAGAAAAAAAACCCAGAGTTATTGCAAATTTACGTAATTGAGCTGAGTACTTTTTTTCCAATTTGCGTTGTTGAAATTGCTTAAACATGTCAGGCATACCTTCTAGAAGCATTACTAAGCTCTTTTATAAGACCCATTAAACATACCTACTATTCGTCTATACCAAAAATTCTTATTTTTTTCGTTTTTTGAGATGACTTCTGCATCTCTTGAAACAGTTTTTTCTTTAGGCAGTTTTTCTTTATAAAGCAAATTCCAACCCCTTTTAACCTAATCTAATGTATCCAGGATAAGAAAACTCATGTTAAACTTTATTTTATTTATTAAATTTATTCTTCTAAATAAGGAAAGTAATTTTTTACTTTTTGGTCTGTTTTTAAAAGTGATGTGCTTTTGCAATGACTTTATTTTAAATTTAACATGATATTTCAGTTAAGAAGTATCTCCTACCTTTATCAAGTGTAAAGCATCAACAACTATTGTACAGGCGTATATGATTAAAGATTCCTTGGTTTTGCGTAATGTAAATTGTTACCAGGAATACTTTTATACTTTTCTTCCAATGTTGCTGTTTGCACAAAATCTTTGCTTCTGTCCAATGTATTTTGTTTCCCCTTCATTTACGTGCTTCAATTTTTTATAAGATATTCATATTTTACTGATTGTTATGAATGATTGTTATTGCAATGAATATTGATGGTAAGGTTCATTAACGAAAAATTCAACATCTAAATTTTTTTAAAACATGTATCATTTTAATAACATACTTCAATAAATTAAAAATTATATAAATGGTATTAAATGGATGGATTGATTGCTGCAATCAACCCAATTACAACTATGATATTGAAAACTAAATTGGTATTAGTTTTTATAATAAAAGGTTACCCATAAGGTAATTAAAACGCAAAGTTTAAAAAAATAATTTAACTAACAAAGCAAATACTCCTTAATAAAGTTTACAATAGGATATATAAGTGATTTTATTTTATTTGTTTTAATTAAACTGTGTTTAAAAAAATACATTACTTTATTGAACTATTTTTTAATAATACGAAATGGCTTCAACTATATTTAAAAAACATGCATAGAAAAAAAGTCTTGAATGTGAAAAACTTTAAGTGAATGGGAGTATAAAAATTACTACTAGTTTACTGATATACTTACTATTTTAACTGCTTAAAATAAATGTATTTTTCATATAGAAATATTTGCAATTATACTTTACAATTTTTTTTTAAAGAGACAATTTAGATAAAAACTAAAACACTTTTCATTTTTTCCAAGCACCTGCATATCATTCTAAATAAAAACTATTCAACTAATTAGGAAAAGATAAAAAAAATCGTTTTTTTATTTAAAAAAAATAGGTCAAAGGTTCAAATTAAGGTCGCCTAATAAGGACTCTCTGTTTCTATGAAATACATACATTATTAAATCAATTAATATTATAATTAATCAATTTTAAGTATGACCTTCAATTTTCCAGTCAATCAAAAAAAAAAGGTTTTACTTCCTGAAAATTATTAATGATGCTATTATAACGTTGCGTGATGCTGCAATACTTTCTATGCAAATTTTTAGATGCGCCAATTTACATTTAATTACAGTTCATTTTCCATGGAAAGTGAATATTTTCAAGAAAACTTTAAGATACGACGGTTTTAAACCGAATATGGGTTTACAATTTCATGCTTCTTCTCACATTTGCATAATACGTATTTGACGTCTTTTGAGAGTTTTATGTTTTCCTATTGACACAAACCATATTCTGATCCATCTTCTTTAAGAGAATAGAGGATATATAAGTATTATAATAATTTTGCTTATTTTAGAAGTATTAAGTTTAATACACTTATAAATAAAATTCTTGGAAGAAATTAAATATTTTAATGTTTGTTTTAAAATAAATAAAATAATGTTTATTTTAACCAGGTAGTTGAATATAATCTTCTAATTTTAAAACTCGGTGAACACCTTAAATAAAAATGATTTTTCGTATTTAAGTAAATTTGAATTATATGATTATGATATTGCATAATCGCATTATTAAATATATGCACGTATGTATACGTATTTATACAAAAAAGATATCTGATGATAAATTATCCAACTAACAATTATTTAGGTAATATTTGATCTAAAAAATATTACTTGTATATTTAATAGAAAACTACTAAAACTGCTTCAAAAAAGAGAAAAACTTTCAACTACATAGAAAAACTTACCTTAACAATGTTTTTGTTTAAGGCAATTTGAATTGAAAAGCCGAAAATTACTTTAGTTTTATTGGATAAAACTGAAATTAAAAAATCCCTAAAAATAAAAAATTTTTGGTCGTTAGTAGTATAAACTTCATTCTAGTTAATTTTAGTTTATAGAAGCTGATCACACAAATTGGTACTAACCTCTTCATAATCCTTATGTACTTTTTCTTGTGCTTTAGTTATTTGGTTGCCTTGCCCTGAAGAAGCCAATAAGCAGAAACACGTATCAGCAAGTACCATTTTATGGCATTAACAGAATTCAGACAATTTTTTGTGTAAGGCCTATTGATCGATTTTTTAGAAACAAACTCTTCGATTTTTTTTTTAATTTTTGGTAAATGGTGAAAGGTTCAACATTTAGTGGATTTTTTGTAACATTTAATTATTATGAATTGTGTGAGTTTTTGAATTATGTAAAAGCTTATATACCTACCTACCTATTAGTTTTATACTCTGTGATTAATATCTTGGTGACTATCTTAACTAACCGATCCTTTTGTAACCTATATTTTGGTGTTAACTCTTCTATCTTTAAGATTTTAATGACTGCCAAGTAAATTCCATCTGGATCTGAAGCTTTTTTGTCAACGAGATTGCGTGTCAGACGTCTTCCTTAGTTATATCTAGCCCTTCGCGTATATATTATTCAAAAGTGTTGGATCTTTAATCATGAAAAAGGTTCTTGATATAGCGACACCACTATTCTACTTTGTCGTTAACGTCAAAAATTATTTAATCTATGTCCAAGAGAATGCCAGCTTGACGCGGTTTCTTGTGCATATTGAAAGCATCATATTTAGGATCTAGATCTTCGATTTTCTTTGGCCATTCTAATTTTGTTTTTTGCACGGATGGTCTGGTAGTGTTTCGGATGACATTATTTCAAGCGTCTCTTTTTCATTAAATTAGGGCTTCCATAAGTCATCCAATATTGATTTTAGTATCGTTTAAAGATAATTTTAGGCTTGCGTTTCTAAAAAATTTCTTGACGTTGGTCTAAACAGTCTCTGCTTTGGAATTCTCTACAACCTTTACTCAGCTAAGTCTAGAATTTAGTTCATTTCTGACCTCAGCTAGTGTTTCTGAGTTGTTTAGCCCTGTAAAGCTTGGTTAAGGGCAGTTTCCTTTTCTGTACACTTTTTTAGAGCTAACTGAATATTTGCTCTAAGCAGATTATGATCGGAATTTATGTCTGTGCCAGGGTAAGTTTTTGTCGATTTCATGCAATTTCTGTAGGGGAAGGTGTCATAAAATGACATACTTTTTATTTAAATCTTGTTTATGCAAAAACCATTTGAGATAATTAACTCAAAATAATACACCACGTTGCTTTGAATAAACTTTATTGACAAACATAAACAAAAATATTTCAACTCTATTTAAAACTTGTAAGAAAATGCATGTTAAAAAACGTTACACTGTATATGTCGTTTTAAAAACATGTATATTGTAAAATGACACAGTCGTTGGGGTATAAAATGACATATACATAAAACAAGTGATAACACAAATCGAACTTATAAAATATAGTTAAAGAAAGTAAGCTAATAAGGAATTAGTCTTGGCAAATCTCGCAAATAAACTTTTTGACTTTTGGAGAAACTCCAGCACATTCGCATTGTGCCCAATTGTGGCACTTCATACAACTAATCCAAGACTCCCTGGATCGAGAATTTTTGAATAGATCGTTGCAATACAGGCATGCCACTTTATTCTCATAATCCTCGGCTACAAAAGGATCTTCTTCACTTTCGCTTCGTTTTTATTAAGGGATTATTCCAATTCTTCTGGCAAACGTCAAGGCATTTAATGATTTGTGGCTAGTGTGCCCATTCAGAAGTAATAAAACTTTTGAGTCGGGAGAAGCTTTAACAAAAGTCTGGAAACGCTTTAACCACAAAGCAAAGGAATCAGATGTCATCCATCCAGTCTCGTTAAATAATCCCAAAGAACCTGGAGGTAAAGCATCTAAAATTTCCTCCTTTCTATTTTTCCTACGAAAAATCAAAGCAGGTGGCACAAAATTACCTACACTATTCATGCAGCAAACACATGTTACATGCTTACCTCTTTCAGCACTGGTTAATGATCCTACTTGTTTTCTTCCAGTTTTGGCAAAAATTTTTGAAGGCCTTTGTACTATGGACAAACCACTTTCGTCCATATTGTAAATCCGATGCACATCAATTTTTTCTTTTTTAGGGTATTTTCCAACGTATTAAAAAAAATTTGCACTTGTGGCCTATTAAATGCCATGACTCTAGCCGCAGACACAGCTACAGACTTAGGCTCCCTAAGAGATATTTCAGGATGTCGCATACGAAATCCTCTCAGCTACTCTCGTCCAGCGCTACAATCTTTAAATCTATTTGGAATGCCATTTTTAGTGGCAAACTCATACGCAAGTTTCTTTATATCTGTTGTTGCTATCCCGAACAATCTAGACTCAAGTAATAGTATATGCTCAACTAACTCTCTTTCTTCGTCTTCATTAAATGTGGTTGGAATCCGACCCAAAACTTTCTGACAGCCCTTAGCTCTTTTGTTTGCTCTTCGCCTTAATGTGGCTTGGGGGACATTGAACAATTTCGATGCTTTCAGCCACCCCATTTGGCCACCTTTTACAGCGTTAATTGCACTTAGCATTGCTTGTTCATCCCACGATTGTCTAGTTGATGTTCTTTCACGTTTTCCCACCATAATGTGGCTAAAAATAAACAAAAAATTCAATATTCCTTAAATTTAAATTAATTTGATGTTTGTTTGTAAAATGACATAGTATGTCATTTTACCTTCATGCCTCTCTGTGTCGTTTTACCCACAGTAACAGATAGTCCTTTGTTAATGCAGAATAATCTTATTTCATATTAAACGACATTTTCGCGCACGTGAATCTGAAGTATACACTTACATTTAAATACTAACCCTGGTTTTACTTTAAAATCAGCACAATTTCGTAATAAAAACAGACTTTCAAAACAGCACATGCAAAATTTCTACACCGCTAAAAATAATCTTGAGGTTATCTTCTACATATCATAAACGTAAAACAAATAGAGTGCCCACATGATATCTGGTCTTGGTTTGTGACATGCAAGCAAACTATTGACTAGATGGCGCCAGCAGTTAGAGAATAAATACCGCTATGTCATTTTACATGCTATGTCATTTTAGAACACCTTCCCCTACATCTTTTATTTATCAATAGAAAGTCTATTTGGTTTCTGACTATTCTCTCTGGCCTTCACTTTTTGACAGAAATGGAATAATCCGTCTGCAGGTTCATTTGCAATGCCCACTAACTATGTTTTCTCTTGCATTATTACCAATGTAGGGTTGAGAGAAACTAAAGTTCAATTATACAACTTTAATTTATAAGAACAAAGTGAAGGAAGTTAATGCTACTCGTTACAAGGATTAACGAGATACATGTGCCTTAAATGATACGTAAACGATCTATCTGATGATTAATATCAACAAACCGTCGGTCACTAGTCGTCTCTCTCTCACAACGCACGAGCTGGCTAGGTGTGACAAAGAGAAAATATAATCATATCCTGTCTAAAAGCAGTTACACCATTAGAAAATAATACTAAACTTGACAACCAATCTTTGCATTAAAATCACCTCTAATAATGGTGATTTTTGACTTTTTAGTCAGATTTACGATGTTTTGTTGTTATTCATAAAAGGTTTCAACAACTTGGTCTGGGTCATCGCTTACTGTTGCATATTATCTGTATGGTGGTAACTTTATATGGCTTGGAATTGAGCTGTAAAAATGCTACTTGATCAGAAACTGGAACAAAAGATTTTACAGTTTTTTGTACTGGTGTGTTTACTATGAGCGCCATGCCGTTGTAATGATTTACCTCGTCATTGACATCATAGTAGATATGATGGTCGTCTATTTGGCATTCTCTAGAATTTGACCATCTCATTTCTCGGATCCCTAAAATTTTGAGGTTCATTCTTTTCATCTCTTTGACGGCGTTGTGGGTTTTACCAGATTCAAACATATTTTGTGTGTTCTAGGTATCTTCCTCATGACTCTTAGCACCCTCTGATCAATAATTTGGGCCTAATAATTTTACCTGGGGAGGGTAATAAGGTTCTTTCCCATTTTATTCTTCATCGCAATAATAAAACCATTGTGACAGTCCTTCCAGTCGCGCTTTTAACTATATCATGTGGTGCCGTTTTCTTTCTATATCTAGAAATACGCTGATCAATTATTTTTAATGTTGCTGCTACACAACACTAGATTCCTCGCATCTGGCTACGCTCACTTAGTTTAGCCTGCAGGTCGCTGCAGTTTTCAGGGTGTGGCACGTGGAGCTATAAGTACGAACTGACTGCCTTATAAGGACCAATTGATTGAAACCATCTATAGTCTATGACTCTTGATACGACCGTCTCAAACTAGGAGGTGATACCTCTACAATGCAACATTTGTGTTTTCTAAATGGTCCTTAAGACTTTAAGAAAAGCTTAATAATGCTGAAAATATGGAATTATTTACGCAATAAAAAATGAAACTAGAAAAATATATTTTTTTTTATTTTACCCTCGGGAGCGAGGCTATACAGCCAATGAGGACAAAGTTGGATGGCGCTAAAGTTATAAAAATAAAATTTAAAAACATTATATACCGAATAAATTATTTCAAACCAAATTTATTAGAAATTTATAAATCTAAAATCAATTAATTTAGTGACTTTGACGCCCTCTAACTTCATCTTTTTTAGCTGTACACTGTATTGCTTTATTCTTTAAAGGTAAATTGTAAATATTTTAATTGCCTTTATTTTTTATTTTATAAATTTTTCTGTAGGGCTTCTGTAGACAGAAAATGAAATTAAAAACAAAAAGACAAAGCATGATATACTTTTTATTTTTAAGCTTCTTCATAGACCACTTACGATTGACTGACTTTCAATAATGACTTCTATTCCTGACTTCTATGTCCGAAAAAAAAATGTCACTGAAATTTCTTGATGAAACACATAAAAGACATATTTATATTAATGTATTTATTGATATAAAAAATAATGTTGTTTAAGTACTGTATATCTTTTTTAGAACTAAATCTATTTTATTTCTTCCTGGCATAGTATTTTAAATAGCAAAACAACTAAAACTACTACAAAAATGAAAAAATAGACCATTCTATTTACTTAGGAAATTTTACTTTATTGCTTAGAACCTATTTTAACTGGTTGGATAAATCTATCTTCGGGTTAGATAAAACTAACAATTTTGATAAACATTAAAAATTTTTAATTTTTTTTATTTAAAATAAAACATTGAAAAAAATAGAAGAAATAGAAAATTACTTACTACACTAAAACTATTTCACGTATTTTTCACGTTCTTATAAAAGTTGTGTGAGTTTTATGACGCCAATCGCTAATGACATCAAACTACATTCTGTAGCTAATTTAAGTTAATAAAATATAAATAATTATAAGGTGTTGGCTTATTTTAATGGTATTTAGTGTCTTAAACCCATAAACTCAATTATTTCTTATCTTATTTTAATCATGAAACGAAATTCCACAACAATACGTTAACACAATATTAAAATCTACATTCTACCGTTCTAATAATAATACACATATACATAACCAATTTTTTAATCGATCCAATATCGGGCACAATAAATTACTTTCTTGCATTAAAATAACTCATTTGTAAATTGGGATTTTCTCCATTCGCGATAAATCAGTTATTGCGACCTGTTTGTAGTTCTATTCGTTCTCTACTATAGTACAGGTTTTAAGTTTTTTTTTCGCACTTATATTAGTCGAAACATTATCTTTTACAGGTGGGTTTTCTTGATTTATAGACTGTTTTAAATAATATAATGGAGACAGATAGTAAGAAAATTAATCGGGATAAAAATTATATTACATTGAGGGTACTGTAATAGAGATATTTATACAAGCATATATTAAATTAATTAAAAAAAATACGATTAGAACAGAAAGTGAACTGACGAAAAGATAGGTATAATAATTTTAAGATATATACTATCTAACGAATCCATAAAGTTTCCTTCAACAAAAATATATTTTCTTTGATCTGAATTTTTATGTATGTACCAATATTTACTGAGTGAATTTATTAAAGACTCTCATATATCAAATATAGAGCATTGCCAATTGTTTTTAAAGACAACTTAATTTTAATATAGATTGAGGAAATATCTACTAAAAATTATTATTAAAAAATAGATTACAATTTTTCTTTTGCTACTATATACTGAATTATTATATAACAGATTTAATGGCTTATGTTATATTCTTATTTTTATTCTTCTTCTTCCATTTTATAAGTTCGGCTTAAGCACAATATTATATTTATTTTTTTTTAATACCCGGATATGCTCAATAATATTATAAGTTAATTATAAAATAACATTATATAATAAAAATGAAATAATATCACAATTTAAAAAATTAAAAAGCAATATATATTAACATCAATTTATTACAAACCAGTACTACTAAAAAATATTTTTTTTGAACTTCCTAAAGCGTAACAAATAAAAGATAGTATATCACCTTGCATCTGATTAGCTTGTAGCATTAGGCGGTTTATAGCATTAAATCTACCATCTTAAAGGTAGTACTAACCCTCAGAGCACCTAGGGCACATTAAAATTAAGAAAATATAAGAGATCCACACAGATACTATGAATTATCTCATAAATAAACCTATTGTCAAAATTATATATTGTCACTTTTTTAGGGATTTAATATTTAATCAATTTTATATTAAAATGTTTACGTGTCCTAATAAGAAAAATAAATAATAAAATTTAGAAGCTCAAACTAACCCTAGCAATAGTATCACTTTTAAATACATGCAGGAAAAAAATAAAAACAATTTATAGTACAAGGTTAAAAACACTATATTTGCAAGGTATTAAAATTGTGATTAATTTTTCAAAAATCATTTTCTATTAATAAGTTCTTAAACATATTCTTAAAGCTAACAAAAAGTTTATATCTTAAATTCATGGAAAGAGCATTTAAAAATCCCAATATCTTGGTCCACCTTGCCACCTTCCAAGTCGCCAGTATGATTGTTGCAGATTTTGCCTATTTCTAGTCTGATTATTAAAGGATCTTTTGTTTTACGTATCACAAACAGTCGTAAACTAATGCACATGTCACTTATCAACTTCCACTGCACAAATACATGCTCACAGTTCTCTCAGAATCCCAAGCCCCCCATCACTCGTATAGCTCTTTTCTGGACCCCAAATATTGTTTCAATCTCTACCAAATGCCCCAAGCAATATTACCATATGCAATATGAGAGTGGAACATTGCTAAATAGGATACGTGAAGAACATCAGCCTGATACCTGTCGAGAGAGTTTGAACTGTACCCAAAAAGGCGACCTCAAAATCATGAGGACATTCACTTTCCCCATAGACAACACCATTTGTTGGGCCTTTGCTGCATTAAGGAGCAACTTATTGGAACAAAACTACTGTTGGGATTATCTAGGCGTCTGGGCATATCTACAGAGTTGTAGGACCACCGTAGCTGAGTCACTGCTACGGTGGATCGAGTAGTGTCATTAGCAAAGAGTGTATATATTGCTTCAGCTTTGTCTCGTGGTAAGTTATTTATATAAATGGGAAACAAAACTGGTCCCTTGGAGCACTCCGTCTAAAGCAATACTCCTTGCTTACCTAGCACCATCAAGCTCCACTTGCTGTTTTTTTTAAATTAAAAATACGGGAATCCCCATTTTACAAAATAAATGTACAAAATAGGTTATTACATAATAGATAACTTAACCTAGTGACAATATATATATATATATATATATATATATATATATATATATATATATATATATATATTCCATTTTATAAGTTCGGCTTAAGCACAATATTATATTTATTTTTTTTTAATACCCGGATATGCTCAATAATATTATAAGTTAATTATAAAATAACATTATATAATAAAAATGAAATAATATCACAATTTAAAAAATTAAAAAGCAATATATATTAACATCAATTTATTACAAACCAGTACTACTAAAAAATATTTTTTTTGAACTTCCTAAAGCGTAACAAATAAAAGATAGTATATCACCTTGCATCTGATTAGCTTGTAGCATTAGGCGGTATATATATATATATATATATATGTAGTATATATATGTGTATATATATAGTATATATATATATATATATACATCTAAGAACTGATCTGAGTGAATGTCAGCCAATTCTTAATGAATTTAATAGAACTTCTGAAGCGTAAGAGATCAAATAGATCACATAATCTTTTTAATTATTTCTTATAATTTGCTCTGGTTTATCGGTTGGGCATTTCCATGTTTATAATCTTCTAGATATATTAAAGCCAAAATTATTCAACAAAAAAGAAAGACAATTATTATAGACACCAAAATAGTTTTTTATACTCTATTTCAGAAGTGTATAGAGCAATAAACTGGGGAATTCCGTTCTGTTTGGCTACATTTCGTGGTAGTTCATAGGCGCAGGTACTTATAATATTTATGAATTTAATTTTCACGGATTAAATGCCTTTATTTTGAAAGAGATTAAATACTAAATAAATACTTTTAATCCTTTTGTATAGGTACCTATCTTTTAACGCTTTGTAACATGCAAAAATGGGGTCAGGTAATATATACAGACTATAAATACTTTTAAATCATATTTTAAACGTTAGTAGTCACTGCTACGCTGTAGTGTAATCAATATTATTATCCCAATATTTAAAAAATGGAGGTATTCAGTCCAACGAAAAGATGTACTAAAAATTCTCCACTATCGCTGAGTGAAAAGTTCACTCTTTTTATTTTAAAAAGGAAATACCCACCCTAGACAAAATTTTAATGGAGCTTGGCCGAGATGACAGTATTCCGTTGATAAGTAGAAAACTTTTATGGAAAACTTTAAAAAATATGGATTTTGCCTGGGAAAAGCATAACCGCAAAGCACTTTTACTGGAGAGCGACGAAATTGTTTGTTGGAGACGACAATACTTGAGAAGTATCAAGCAGTACTGCAGGGAGCAAAAGAAAGTTTTTTATCTTGATG
This sequence comes from Anthonomus grandis grandis, assembly GCF_022605725.1. Lineage (NCBI taxonomy): Eukaryota > Metazoa > Arthropoda > Insecta > Coleoptera > Curculionidae > Anthonomus > Anthonomus grandis. The sequence goes on from NC_065558.1 coordinate 13,971,409, forward strand.
AGACGTGGATTAACGAAGGTTATATAGTCCAAAAAATGTGGCAAGACAAAAATATAACCAGTGCTCGCCAAGCTTTCATAGAAGGCCTGTCTACGGGTATTAAAGTACCTTCGGGAAAAGGAAAAAGACTTATAATCACACATATTGGAAGCGAAGAGGGATTTTTAAAAGAAGGTCTGCTAACCTTTGAGTCGACTCGCACAGGAGATTACCATGAAGACATGAACTCAGACGTTTTCGAGGACTATTTTGGTGAAATGATAAAATTTTTTCCGGCTAATTCGGTGGTGGTTATGGATAACGCAAGGCTATCATTCACGGCGAATAGAGAAGACGCCAACTTCAAGTTGGAGAAAGCAAGAAATTATCGATTGGCTGACTGCAAAAGGTATTGCGTTTGAAGCAAATTTGATAAAAAAAAGAACTGCTGGCAATAGCAAACTTACACAAAACTCGTTTCATGAAATACGCCGTGGAAGATATAGCCGAAAAATATAATATAACTGTACTGCGCTTACCGCCATATCATTGCGAACTAAATCCTATAGAACTGATATGGGCGCAGGTAAAAGGATTTGTAGCAAGACAAAACACGACTTTTAAAATGAAAGATGTTAAGCTACTGTTTGATCAAGCCATTACGGAAGCGACACCAGAGAATTGGCGAAAAGCAGTCCAGCATGTAATTAAGCAAGAGGACAAAATGTGGGATCTTGACAATCTCATCGATCAGACAGTCGATCCTTTAATTATAATGTCAAGAGGTGATGACAGTTCGTCAGATGACGAAGAAGACTACAATCTATTATAATTTAAAATTGTTATACACTGTTCAAAAAGTGCCAGATCCAAAAGTGACATTTTCAACTGTTTTACTCTACATATTATGTTCAATAAATTTGTAAAAAAAATATATTATTCCATTTAAACAAAAGTAACTTTCTAAAATAAAATAGCATTTAAGTACATTAATTATAAGGTAAAAAACAAGTCCCAGTTGCACGCCTTTGGCGAACCGTTTTCAATGTTTATCAGTGGGTAACAATGGGCAAAACTCATAAATTGACCCAAAACCGGGTGGCACTACCTGCAATCAACGAAAAGAAAGAATTTTACATTGAAACTAATACCCAACTAAGGTAGTGGCATAAAATATTGGTGGATCACCAGGTACCACTTTTGCATACCTAATGAGGTTTTATTGCTCTACACACTTCTGAAATAGAGTATAGTTAATAACATTTTTGGCATATCATAAATTACCATTTTGACATTTTTACTTTTATCTTTCATGGTAAATAGTCTAAAAGAAAAAAATCCCATAACTTCAAAATTTGTAAAAGAGGCATGGAATTAATAAGTATAAATGAATCTAGAGGCCTGTCAAAAATAAGTCAACTAGTTTTTATAATCAGTATGAGGTTACGCGCTTCACACATAAAAGAGAAAATCTTAAAATATTAAAATAATTTTCAATACTATTGACTCTGCATATTTCTTTATACTTATTAGAACTTATTAATTATTGGAATTTTTTAGCATAATAGATGAATTTTCCTATTATCCTAACTTCCTCATAATAGATTCATTTTATCTTGTGCCAAAGAAGCATTGTATTCAGATTTTTTGATTTAGCATAAAACATGCAAATGGGACATTGTTCCCATATAAATTCAATCATCATATTAATCCTTTATCAACGGTTTATAACTGTATTGGGTGACTCTATTTTTATGCTTTCTAAGGCAGTCTATAAAATCGTTCCGCTTAAGGAGCATAAATAATAAATTTGTTTGCCCGATAAAATCGGCAATCACAGCTAATTATACTAAAGTAGCAATCGATACTTGTTAATCTCGCTTCATTGTCTTTTAAACTATTTGCAATTAACGTTTTTATTTATTTTTTAACCATATAAGAGCCAATAACGTGCTATTAGAATAAGTTATAATAATTTATTTTTAACCCTAATTAATTCATATTAAAAATATCATTGCAGAAATTGGTTTTGCAATGGCATTATTACTATCCTGCATTAGTTTTAATGATGAAGCTTTATTATTTCAATAAATTAACTACAGGCTGAACAATTCTAAGTAGAAAGTAAAATGTTGCAATCTTGTTTTTTTTCCAATGGATATAATAATATTTAAATTAAGAGCAAAAAGTTAAATGAAGTTTAAAAAGTTAATACTAATAAACAGGTTTTATTCATTCACCATACAAATTATTTGTGTTTGTTTGAAAAGCTTGTAATGTTGCTTATCTTTTGTTGTATAATAGTATATTAAAATTTCAAAAATATTACCTTAAGTTTTTATGAATGTATTAAAATATGTATGTATCATTAAAGGAACAATCGGAAAAACATCGATTTCAGTAGTTTGGATAGTTCTAGATTTTTAAAAAATAAATTTCACTGAAAGGAATTTAGTTAAATTTGCTGACATCGCAAGACTTATATATTCCAATAAAATGCTCAATATCATAAGATCACTGTGTTCTCTTATTTATTTACATTGGTAGTACTTTGGATGATTAATTCTTATTATACTCTCTGAAGGATATGTGCCCAGGATTCACTGATTTGATATTTTGTTAGTCTTGGTAATCGAGTACGATAATGCCCTGCTAAGGCAAGTTGTTCTAATTGCAAAAAATGGTTTTTAAGGTTAAGACGGTTTTGCACGTAAATGGCAATAATCTTTCGGCCTACTAAACGAGAAAGTCCTATGTGTATTTGAAATACCTGAACTAGTACTATTCATTTTGGCCTAACTGCAAAAACTGCAAGGATTCCTAAAACGAATTGTCTTAAATAGATTTTAGAAAAATTTTATGATTTTACTAATATTAGAGACTTAAAATACCAATTCAAGGAAGGTGAATATATTGGAAATACTGTAAATAATTTTTTTACTTTTACTGATTATACTTTAAAGCAGAAGCTGTAGAAACTTGATGACTTGAACGCGTTTATTTAAAAAATATAATTTAAATAAATTTTAAAGACATAAATTTTTAAATTATAAAGAAAAATTTTCTGATAAACTTAAACAGTTGGACAATATATTTTTGGCTTCGTTTTTGTTTTTTTGCAAATATGAGCTAACCACGCCAAAACAAAGAAATGCTCCCAAGGGAATTAATTTAATTAGAAAAAATAATTTAATCAGTGAATTAAAGGATCATATACCACCAAACAGGCTTTTATTTTGTAAAAATCTACCGATTTCAATATTTCAATGATTCTGGTGACATGAACTGAAAATGAATAGTCTTAAAAATTACAGGGTGTTTGGTGTATCATTTGGCAAATTTAATTGGCTGAAAGAAGAGTTAAAAAATTTCTTCTTCTTTCAGCCAATTCAATTTAGCAAATATTGAACCCAACATCCCGTATATGTACCTTGTCATTTATTTTTGTTTAAGTTGATTTAGGCTCTAGAGATGCTATTATTTGATTTGGTGTTATTTGTTTTTCACTTGTGACATTTGAGCTTAGGATTTTGTGTTGTTTAAATTGTCCTAACTACAAATATTTTGGAGAATAAAGAGAGTTAATAAACCTAACCGTAAATTGACGTATAGTGTTTTTTTTGCCATGTATTTCAGAAAAAAAAATATTCGGATTAAATAAGTAAAAAAAGTGCATACATTAAAATGAGAAATTTTTCAAAACTACTATTTAGCAGTTAGGACAACTTGCCTAAGCAGGGCAGTATAATTTTAAAAACAGAGTATCGGAAAAGTGGAGAATTTTCTATGAGAGTTTCTAAAGAACAACAGTGTGAAAATCTTTGTTAACTCTGTCTAATATGCAAAAAACCAACCATTGGAAATCCAATGGATCTCCTTGTCTGATTAATGATGAAGCAATGAATCAGTGGATATTTACTGACTATTCAATTGACAATCAATAGACAATTTCATTATATAAATATTATCAATGACAAATTCTATTTTTTTTATTTAGAACAATGGGACGATGTGCTTAGTATAGGCTGTTTAGTACATCAATGAAAAATATACTTTATTAGACCAAACATAGTTAACACTAATAATGCCATGTACACAATATTTATGGCTTCCAAATTAGAGAAAATACGTAAAAATACAATTAGGAATACTTTTAAGATTTTCGTCATCGCTGCTATATGTCTTATAAATGACATTTTGTTAACAAAAAAAATATTTTAGGTAACTAACCTAAATAATAATTAAGATGATGTAACCCGAAAAAAGGAAAATTCAACAAAAACTTACCATAAATTGAATTTTCCTTTTTTCGGGTTACATCATCTTAATTATTATTTAGGTTAGTTATCTAAAATATTTTTTTTGTTAACAAAATGTCATTTATAAGACATATAGCAGCGATGACGAAAATCTTAAAAGTATTCCTAATTGTATTTTTACGTATTTTCTCTAATTTGGAAGCCATAAATATTGTGTACATGGCATTATTAGTGTTAACTATGTTTGGTCTAATAAAGTATATTTTTCATTGATGTACTAAACAGCCTATACTAAGCACATCGTCCCATTGTTCTAAATAAAAAAAATAGAATTTGTCATTGATAATATTTATATAATGAAATTGTCTATTGATTGTCAATTGAATAGTCAGTAAATATCCACTGATTCATTGCTTCATCATTAATCAGACAAGGAGATCCATTGGATTTCCAATGGTTGGTTTTTTGCATGTTGGTTTTTTGATGCTCTAGTCGAGCGAAACATGAAACCTTTGTCATTTTATTAAATGTATTTGTGATGCTGTAGATTTTCTGTTTTTACCTTTTATAAAACATACACCAGCACCTTTGGGATAATGGATGAATTTTTCGAGTTAGGCGGAGTTGCCTGATTTCTATATCAGTCGGTTAATTCCACAAAACGATCATTAATGGTAATTCTAATTATCTTATATGTATATTGACATAAATGATTGATGATCGTTCGACTACAACAGCATTTTATTGAAATGTATACTATTGTGTATGCGCCTGCCTGCCACCAGTTGTTATAATTAAACGAGAACTTAATTTTACTTAAATATACAATGTAATATAAATTTACATGAAAATTAATTAAATTGGCGCGTTTATGCATTAAATAAAAACAGTATGATACCCATGCGGTTATCAAACTTAGCATGTCAATTTTTTTATTCGTTTTTTTTTATTTCTCCTTAAGAACATTTAAGATTGATCTTGTCAGATAGTGAAGGTACTTAGATATCTCTTTTTTTTCTGGTTTATTCATTGTCTGATATAATCAATCAAAGCATGAAAAAAGCGGTTTATAGCCGAAATCTGCTCCATAAAAAAACAATTTAAAAATGAAAGCACGTACCGTTTCACGATTTGGTAAAGGAGAACAGAGGTTACCGTGTCAATTACTATTTTTATGAGCATTTCGTACGCGGAAAAATTTTGAAGGAGATATTTTAGGATTTCCTTATTATTTAAAACGTTTTAATGAAATAAACAATAAACTCTCTAAGTGCAGATCAGCCTGTTCAGCAGCTCTCTATTTTGTTTCAGACGGGAAAAATGGACCAAATAATTAAGGATGGTGCTCTCAGGTTGATGATTAGCGAGTCCACGTGTGACGTAATTCTAAGTTGCCAGAATCACCGACTGATGGCGCATAAGTTGATCTTGTCCATTGCCAGTCCTGTTTTTAGAGTAAGTACCTTTAAAATCCTATGGAAGAAACAGTTATTAGTGAATATCTTTTAAAGTATAAATAGTGTATACGTATAATTAGTAGATCATTGTCAATATAAAGCTATTCTTCACAAGCGAGAATTTTTCTTTAAATTTTTAAGTTTCTTTAAATTGGCAATAATATTGCAAATATTTTCTTGGCCTTTGGGCGACCTGTCATCAAATTTCGTATAATCGATTATTTTTTTCCTTAAAGTAGTAAAACGCTCCATTTCCATTAAATATTAGCAAACCTAAACAGGGTAAATTATTGATATATCTTCATTTTTCCAACATACGTATCATATGAATTCTTTTCAAGAGCTGAAACATATTTATAACCCTATAATCAAATCAGCCTAAACTTCTAGAGCGTTTGAATTAAAAAAATTCTCATTTGGAAACTTGGTGACTGGAATCTGGATTTTAATTGCTTTCATTTAGGAGTTATTCTTATTTTTTTTTATTCAATCTTTCCAAATCATCATTCTGGTAGTATATATCAATAACATCAGAAGAACATTCTAGGACATAAAAGATTGTATTGATAGGTGTATATTATTTTTTAATTAAATAATATTAGAAAAAGTATCTGGAGAGTTTACACCCACATTCTCTCATATTTTTAGAATAGAGTATTAAGACATCTTTTACCGTTGGAATCTGCCTTAACTCAATATCCACCGCATAAATGAAAGGTTTTGACATACTTGACATAATGTGATTGGTTAAATTTTCCAGAGTATTTCTTAAAAGATATCTATCCAGGCAATATAATAATTATATTTGGAAACACCAGGCATTTGACCAGTGTCATTTTGGTTGCTACGGTGATTTCGTGACTTTTCTAGATTTTACTCAGTTTAGTTCCGTTAGTTTGTTTTTGTTGTCGTTTCTATCTATTACTATAATCCTTGTCTTTCTTCCCTTTATTTAGTGAACTATACGAGATATCTATTCGTCGTATATATTGAATAGGATTGGACCCAGTATGCAGCCTTACCTGAATCCATTAGTAAGACCGAAATTTTCAGTTAGTTCTCCGTTCACTCTGCCGTCACATTATAGATTTCTGATAAGTAGAATTAGGTGGGATGACACTCCACGAGAAGAGAGAACGTGCCATAACTTCCTCTAATTTCCCAGAATCAAAGGCTTTGCTATACTCGATAAAGCACATGTATGTCGTGATGTTAATTTCCCTGGATATTTTTTATGATCGTTCTATAATCTGCCTTATATTCAATATTTGCTCTTTAGTGCCGCATCTTGCCTATTGAATTAAATTGAATTGTCGAAACAGTGGGCTGCCGAGGCAGTTATGCATATAGGTCCCCTAGAGAGAAACCGATAAGGCTCTCTGGTCTGAAGGACTTAAAGTCTGGGAAGAACCTGGCGCGCGTGAGTGCTGGGCACTCGCCGACTACATAGTTAACAGTTTCATCTTCCTCACAGCACCATCGGCATTCCGGGTTATCGGCAATATCTATAGTATGGAGATGGCTTCTTAAGTGCCAGTGACCGGTTAAAAAACCTGTCACTAGCCGAATTTCGCGTCTTTTTAGGCGCAGTAGATTTTTGGTGAGACAGGCAGAGGGCCCACCTATGTGCACTTTGGCCTGTCTCATACCAGGGGACTCAGTCCATCTTCGGTGGGTCCACTTGTCCAGCAGACCCTTCTTTGACGCGACCGCAACGCATTTGGCGATACCAACTATGGGTTCCGGCCCCATCGGCACATTCGCGGATCCCAGTCTGGCAAGAGAGTCCGCTTCCTTATTACCTGCATGGCCTGCGTGGCCAGGTATCCAGATGAGCTGGACCCTGCAGCCAACCTGCACGAGTTTTTTCAGGACTTTTATACATTCTATTACAAGATTGGAGCTTACATTTGCGGCCGTGATAGACTTAATGGCAGCTCTGCTGTCCGAGCATATTGATACGACTGTATTGCGGTGTCCGCAGCTTAGGATTTTCTGTCCGCATTTTAATACAGCGAATACTTCGGCCTGGAAAACAGTGGCGTGCTCCCCCAGCGAGTATGCTCTACTGGTATGTGATCCCACCACAAAGCCCTGATCCAGCTATGTTATTCATTCTGGAACCATCTGTGTACCAGATGGTCCCCCTGTTTAACAATGCAGGTCTGTTGGAATGCTGCCACTCCTTTCCTCGCAGTCCACAGTCACTGGAGCCATGCAGTCACTGCCCATCAGAAGGAGAGGACATTCCTGTATGGCCCGTGATCAAATTTTTGCGTGACCGGTATCGCCAGCACATAGTTCGCCGAGGACATATCTTGCCTATTCTTCTGCAATTTCCGATAGTAGAAATAGTTTTTAGTGCTATTATCCTGGAGTTGCTACATAAGTTTCTTGTTTTTTTTTATAAAGTAGAATATATTTTAATATGATGTTGTACAGTAAAAAGTATACTCTGGCCACATACATGTCTCTCATATTTTTTTAGCAGATTCGGTGCATTGTATCTACTCCGATGTGATCTAGAGCCCCAATCATTTCGATGGGTATATTATCTATTTCAGTAACTATATGGCTCTTTTCTCTTCGTATTGCTATTTCAACTTCAGTTCTGAGTAGTATAGGTTCTTTTTCAAAACTGTGTTTCATATGTGTTGGTCATTCTTCTACATCCGCCTCCATCATCAGATTTTCGCACAATTCCCTCCATCTATTCAATATCTCTTGTCTAGCTGTGAGTAGGACCCTGTTCTTATTTTTAATGGCATTATGGTTTGGTGCGAAGGAACGATATATATGGTTTATATTCTTCAAATATGTCCTTAGTTTTATTTCTTAGATTAAGGTTCAGTCCTTAGATTTAGCTGGCTGTTTCTGTCTTTTTAGCAGAATCACTTTATCTCAAGTCTTCAGGGTTTGATAGGCCTCTCTTTCAACCTCATCTTTTAGTTCTGGAGCTTTTAGTTGTTTCCTTACTTGTATTCTATCCCAAGTAACATCTGTTATACACTGCTTCCTATTTTTCTTTCATGTCATTTATGATGCTTGTACCAGCATTATTTAATATAGATTTTGTTTCTGTCTAGAAAATGTTTCACAATTCTTGTGACCCTGCGGCTCGTTCAAGTCTATATAACTCTGGTCTCACGGCTCTTATGTATGTTTCTCAGATGTTATCTAGGACATTCATTTATTGTTTTTTTTTGTGCTTTCGTAGTTTCTTGCGTAGTTTCGCTGAAATGGATCTATCCAACCCGGATAGATCTTAACGTCTTTAAACCTGTTATCAATAAATAGGTTGTTCATAGTGCAGAAAATCAGGAGAAGCTTCTCTCTTGCATTTCTTGTTCCGAGGTCATATAGATCGACAGTGCCTTACATATCTTCTTTAGTAGCAATAAGCTCACCATTGAAATCAATCAGGACTATCTAGATTTCTCTATTTAGTAGTTTTTCTAGCGTCTCTTCTAATTTATTATAAAACGCATCAATTTCTTCTTCTTTCGCCTTGCTTGTTAGAGCATATATTTGGACTAAATTAAGAATTACTGGATTGGCCTCGAATCTGAAAGCAATGATAGGATCACTTTTATGTACTCCTTTATATTTTGTTAATAGTATTGTTAACTACTACTGCCATGCCATTTCTGGCCCTCGGCTTCCCCATTTTTCGGAGATTATGACAATTGCATATGCCTATTTTAAAGATGTTTATTTTATTTATATGATGGTTATATGATAAATCGTAAAAATTAAATATATTAAGTCAGTAAAAGTCATAACACCTTCTTGAAAAACTTCTATTAACCAAACCAAACTTCTCAAGTTTACCAGATTCACAGTATCTACTTTATCTGCAATTTATTTTTTAGTTATTCATTTATACGACAGAGCCTTTCTACAAAGAGAAAATAATACAAAAGAAATAAAAATATATAAAGTCAGATTAGCCTAATACCCATTAAAAAAAAGCATAACAATACAGATACAAATGAATGGTATTCAAAAAAAAAACATTAACAAAATCAGTTTGCAGTTTTTATAATTTTAGATTTAAGGGAAATTATTATGTTACCTAAAAATGGAATAATATTATTATCATTTACATATTTAAGGATTCTCCAATATAACCAATCATTTAATATTTTAAGCAAAATTAATATATCAGAAAGGTGAACTTTTGATTTTATAAACTGTATTCTATTCTATTTTAGTTGTTGTTATTGGATATGTCAATATTTCGTCTGTAGGCTAGAAATTTCAGGAAATTTCAAGTTTTCTGCACAGACTCAGTGTGAGAGATTTACACTATTTCTCGTTATAAAGTTAAAGTCACGCATTCCCTTATTAACAATGTTGTTAATATGTGGCACAAATGATAGTTTATTATCGAACAGAACACCTACATCTTTTACAGTTTCGACTGAGTCGGATAATATTGATTCTATATTTCTTATGAATAACTTTAGATCTCATCAAGCTCCACGACTTTAAATTTTTTGACCAAACGACGATGACTGACTTTATCAAAGGCCTTCGAGAAGTCCGCATGAATACTGTCTACGTGTTTAGACTCCTCGACGGCCTATAGCAAATGGTATTGATAAGTTAGCAAGTTAGTCACCGTCAATCTACTTTGAGTATTCCCATGTTGGTTGTCAGACAGAACTTTTTTACAATGTCAAGAAAATTAAGAGCAAAAAAGTTTGCCAAAAAGCTTAGGTATAGCAGATTGTATACTAATACCTCTATAAATACACACATCATTTTTAACCAATTTCTTAGATACAAAAGTTAGTTGAGCATACATTTATATCTACTCTACCTGATATATTATTTCGATACGTTATCAACGCTACTCTACTACTACGAGGACTGAAAGAAAATTGAATCTTCTTTTATCAGATATATTAAGAGCATAAAAAGATATAACAGTAAAATCATATTATTATAATATATACAACAATTCTTCATGAAGTTATATGCTATCTCTATTAATTAGTAGTATTTAAAGAATAGTTTTTGTAACTTAAAATTCACTTGCATCAGTATCAAATTTATGTATTCATTCTAGGAACTCTTAAGGAAAAACCCCTCCGACTCCACGACGTGCCTTATCCTTCCAGACATTAACAGCTCAACGATGTCTACAATCCTAGACTACATCTACACGGGTACCACAGTGATTAACAGTAATGCCTTCGACGAGTTTCTATCTGTAGCCAAGTTTCTTCAAATTGACATTAATAGCACGCGAAACTTTTTTCCGGAAAAAGTTAAAAAGTATGAGGACGAATGTCTGATGGACTACAGAAAAGAACTGAAAAAAGAAGAAACCGCCAAGAAGCAGAAACTGTTACCAGATTTGTTACCTTTGGATGTGAGCAGTATAAGAAAAAGTCCGAAAAGAACTTGTAACGCTGGGGTGGTGCCGAGTCCATGGTGTCAAAGAGATGGTAGTTTTTTAAGTGATCCTAGATTGGTCCAGTTGGGGTGTCTAGAAGAAGAGGTAAGTTTATTTATAACATTTTAATATAAAGTTATAGGTTTTTCAATTTTCCTAACAAGACATCTGATAGAAAGTAAAATTTCTCCAATATTGACACACGTGTTGCTCAGTTTACAGAAGCTCAGATATTTACTTGAAGTCATACGGCTATTAAAGTTATTATAGCTCCGCTAATTATCGGGTAAATAGAAGTTTCATATTTTACCAAGTATTAAATCTGTGAAAAGGTTTACTCTTAAAAATGTAACTGATGAAATATAGGTAGGTATATGAAAATATTAGTTTTATTCAAACGGTACCGTCTATAGGCTTGTTTAAATATTTGCTGGACAAATACAAGCTATGAATTGTTAATCAGTACATTAAAGGATGCGATGATGGAAAAAAGCAATGAAGAATCGAAAATAGAGACTGAAAGTAAAAAAGCATACATGGCGTATATTGGGTTTCACTTTGCATGTGGGTAAATATTGGCATCCACTTCTGGTTTTGACGGATGTGCGAGTAACCTGAAAATATTTTAGTTAAGAGTCTCGTAATAACCTTTATACAATATCAATTTTACTACTATTGATCATAGTAGCCATCTGTTGATTATCATCTTAACAAAATGTTTATAAAGTTTAATTCAAAATTTATTGAATTCTATTGGATCTAATAAACAAGAGTTACTCAATAGAAAGCAGCTCCATAAAAGAAACAAAAAATTAAAATTTATATACCTACTTCATAAAATGATCGAGGATATATTGAACTATCTCCTATTTTTTTTCAGACTCAAAAACCATATCAAGAAGACACAAACAATAATAACATCCAATTAACCCATAACAGAGAAGAGTTAAAACCAGAAAACAAATTAGATAGTACCATTCAAAATTTTCACCTTCAACCAGCGGATCCAGCTCTCAGCCATCTGGAGCGCCCAGAACTGCCCAGATTCACAAACTTTCCATTTTCCAGGCAATTAAAGGACTTACTGCCTGAATCTAGAAGTTGGACCAGCTTATACTCATCCCCTCTCTATTATAATAATCCTCTGCCATTATCTCAAAAATCAGTTGAAACAACCACAACTACCGCTGTAGAGCCACCCAGTGAAAGTTCAATGAGCAGTGAATCAGCTAATGAAGATAGAAAAGATATTAAACAAGTGAAAAAAAAATCTTTTAAATGTGAAGATTGTGATAAGAGCTTTAGCCAGTTGAGAAACTACAAGTACCACAGGTACTGTTTTTATGCAGTTACTCAATAATCTTTGTCACTGACTAACATGGATAATTGTTTCAGGTCGGTTCATGAAGGCACCAAAGTATTTTCGGCAGAATGTCCGGAATGTGGAAAAACCTTTAATGACAGAGGGTATCTGAGTAGCCATATGAAAATCCACAGGGATCGGAAGGAGTACGCGTGTCCCAATTGCCCCAAGAGGTTTAATCAAAGGGTGGCTTATAATATGCATTTGAGAATTCATACAGGTAAGTTTAACTCTGTTATATTACTCTATAGGAATAGGATAATACTATAAAAAAATGTGCAAAAGTCTGAAATAGGTGAGGCGTACCAAAAATCTGGATATTTGATGCTTCTATCCGGTTGCTTCTGCCAATTTTGTTTTACAAAAGTAAATTTATAAAGATCGTTTGTTTGATCTTAGGTAAATTCAAACAGATCAGATGAATTCCTGTGACCAGAAATGTTTTTATGTTAATGTGTCAAATATTCCAACTGCTTAGTTTTAGTAACTTTTTCCAATTTAAATCAGGGCTGATGTAATTTAGCTTACGCTATCAACTGTAGATCTATAAAATTGCTAACTAGCAGTAGAACCTTTTTTGTGCCAAAACCTAAAAACTAACTTCTCTTCAGTTTACTCCTACTGCAAAGCCGTTTCCTTGATTAAGTTTCTCTTTTATTTTTCAAAGTTTATTACTTCACTATCTTCTTCTTCTTCTTTCATACAGAAATCTTTATAGTATTTGGGCATTTTTTCTTTCAAATTTATATTTGAATCTTCATGTAAGGTGTTCATGATATTCAAGTTTTCTCTATATTTTTTTCAATGAAAGCTCCTCTTTTTTTAACAGTTTTATATGACTAAATATTTTTGTCGTTCGTCTGATTCCAAACAAACCTCAAATAAGTCACTAAATACTTACAAAGTATGCTTGCTTTACTTAAATCGCAATTTAATATCGCATGACGTTAATTATTGAGTATTTCTTGTCTCTTTGGCGACTCTAATAGAGCTAAATTGGTGAATTACATTTTGGTTATACGGACGTCGAGATCGCATTTACATTGCGCAAAAGACGGGTGCTTCCTTCTGAGAACTTAAATATGAAAATATGACCAAAATAATCAATAATGGTCACTGTGATCGAAATACACATACACCAGAACTATTTCAGTGAGGTCGAATGTTTTTAATTAAAAGTAATTTGGTGTCGCATATTATTTAAATAAAATTTAGCGATGCATCGTTGAAGAAAATTATTTAAGTTAAAAATAGTCCAGTCAGCATTGTTCAACTGATGATAATTAATCTGAATTTCATTGGGATATATTATTATCTTATTGCATTGTAAGATGCTACTCTTTACTCCAAATAAACAATTAAGATTTACTATGCTTTATGATCAACACAAAGGACTGAAGCTTTAAGGAACACTTTACTTAGTATTCTTTTTGTTTAATTTACCAGCTTTGGTCAGGTTTTCTTAATGATTTATTGGTCTATTTTCGCTCTTACCTATTCTCTTACCTACCTCCGGTAGTTGAGTTAATTTAATCAAGCTTTTAAGAGGATATTCGCTTATTTAAATCGTTTAAAATATTTATTAATTATTTATCATTTGTCAATAAAATGACCCCAAATCCCCATCTAAATTATATCAGTCATTCGTTATCTTACTCAGCATCCAGCCTGGTGTGATCTACTGCTGGACATAGGCCTCCACTAAACTGCTTCACTGGGTTCTGCCTTGAGCTGCTCTAATCCAATGTCTCTCTAGTTTTTTCAAATCATTACTCCAACATGTTGGCGGTCTGCCCGCGCTTATCTTGTCTGAGTTGGGTGTATAATTTATAATTCTTATTAACCACCTGTCTTTTTAATTTCACATTTTGTCCTGCCATTGTAGTGTCGTAATTCGTTGTAATATGTCTTGCATCTTTGTTTATCGTCAGATGTCAAAAAGTCAAGCTAAAAAAGGTTTATTACCAAAAAAAAATAGTTATATATAATACACGAGAAAAAAAAATTGACAATTTTTGGTAAAAGGAACTGCTTCTCGATTATATAAATCCGATAGCGCAAGTTGCGTGAAACAGGCCTTAACAAGAAAATGACATTACAAACCATCATATTGAAACTAAAAAGATTATAAATAAACACACGAAAAAATCCTAATTAACCTAAAAAAAAACAAAACTAAAACTAAAAAGGGCAGAAACAAAGATGGCAAAGCAATTTGGTTGGCATTCGACGGAAGGCCAAAAGAATAGACAAAAGAGAACCACAAAAGAAAGATTAAAAATTATAAATTTATTAAGTGACAAATCTTTAATATTATTTGGTAAGTTATTCCACATTGAAACTCCGACAACCGAAAATTACTTGTGGAAGTTACTTGTTCTATGTTGAGGTATCCTAAAACTTCCAACATTACGAATATTGTGTAAATGCAAGAGAGTAGTAAATAACTTATTCAAATAAGTGGGTTGACCCGATTTTATTATTTTATATATAAAGGCATATATGTGTAATTTTCTTCTTCTTTCCATATTTAAAATAGAATTTATGGTTAAATAAGGTGTGATAAGCTCTCGATAGGCAGCGCCATAAGAAAATCTTACACAGCTATTTTGCAATTTTTGTATAGATCTAGAAAGCTCAGATGTTATAGAATTAGAATATACGATATGACCGTAGGCGAGTAAGGAAAGACCAAGACTATTGCAGAGATAATATTTGGTTTTACTCTTTAAGACATTTTTGAATCTGTACATATTTCTGAGACACATATAGCGTATGTTTAATTTGTTCCTAATTTGTGTCTCTAAACAAAGGTTAGAATCTAAAGTCAATCCTAATATTTTCACTTCATTTACAACTGGAATTTTTTCTCCATTAATCTCAATAAGTGTCTCAGAATTTCTGAATTACAGCCATATAAAATGATGTTAAATTTAGCAGGGTTAATTTTTAAGTTATGCTCGTTGGAATAATTAACTATGTTTAGTATATTCGATTTAATTTTTTGCTCAGAAATATTAAAATTTAAGAAATTTAATGGTACGTATATCTGAGAATCATCAGCACATTGTTGCAATGTTCAATACAGTTATGCATATCCGCCACATAAATCGAAAATAAAAGAAGTCCCAATATGGATCCCCTGAAGAACACCAATTTCCAAGTCAAGATTTTTTGAGTGCTCCAAACTTCCATTGTTGGTTTTTAACAACACCGAATGTGATCTATTTTTAAGATAGAAATCAAAAAAAGAAACTGTGGATTTGGAACAACCAAAATATCCTAACTTTGCAAGGAGCATTGAGTGATTTATTGTATCAAACGCTTTGCTAAAATCAAGCACCGCCATGCAAGTACTTTGTTTATGTTCTTCGTTAAGTCTTATATTATCTTACATTCCCACCAGGCTAGTAGTTGTACTATAATTCCTCCTAAATCCCGATTGCGTATCTGGAAGTATACCAAATAAGTTAACAAAATTGTAAAGTTGTTGGTGAATATGCTTTTCTAGAATTTTAGAACCTACTGATAAAATACTTATAGGCCTAATGTCTTTTAGTTCTTCTGAATAAGAGATTTTTGAAATGGGTCTTATAAGTGCTTTTTTTCCAGATATCGGGATATACATTTGTAAGAATGCAAGTATTTAGGATGTTTAGAAGTGGTTTTTTATAAAAAGGTAAGCAAAGGATGTGTATTTCCTACGCGATCCTGGATTCGAATTCCATACATTGCTCTCTCCTTTTTTCTTTCAACCACCTCCAATTTATTTACGGTGTCAGCCAGCCTAAGCGTTTCAGCACCATAATAAGATCCTACTGGCAATACGCATTGAATAATAATACTTTTTTTTTAAGGTTAATAGTATACTGCTTCTAAAAACCTCTCTCAACTTTCCATATGCGAGCCATCCCAGACTATTTCTTCTCTGTGGTTCCTGTATTTGATTGTCTCTATTCGTTCTAAATCGTGTCCTAGACACTCGTATTTGTCGGCTTATTTAATGATTTTAGGAAAAGAAGCAAACAAAGTTTTAATATCTACAGCATCACAGTTTAATTTTCTGGTGACATATTATTCGCCTTATACTTGAAAAGTAAAAAAATACATAATATTTCACTTAACCATAATTAGAACGTATCTATAAAAGTACGATATACGATTAAAATTCTTGAAATAGAACAATGATATCCATGACTAGTATAATGTACATAGTACAATGTACATGGTATCAAAGGTACGTAGTAAATTACACTCTTACGAGGATCGGGATCATTTATGTGGAATAGTTAGTGTGGTTTGTAGAAGATGTTGTCACTCTCACAAGAGATGGCCATAACGGCTAATTAGAGTTTTATTGCCTTATCCCCATAGCCTCCAAAAGATCCTACTTTTTGTCCCTCCTTTTTTCTCACAAATATGCAATATTCTGATATTCTGCTGGAAAAGGGTGTCTATTTTCTAATAGATGGACAGTAAATGATTTGTCGATTAGTTGACACTTTCCTACCAGATTATCCAATATATACAGCTGTACATTTTTTTTCTCACACTTCCAAAGAAGTCAAGGTATCTACCATATCCTTTACCACGACAAGGTAGCTCCCAAGAGTGCTGTTGGTGTTATATTATAAGTTGTATTAATATTGTATTATGCAAGAAACTGACATAATGTTTGAGAGATGCCAATAAAGTATCACAAAATTCTGTATATTGTCACTTTCGTCCTTTTATTGCATATTAAATAGAAAAATTTATATTTGTTGAGAAATTTGTAAAACATTCGATCTATTGTTTCAAGCGAAAATAATTTTCCTTATTGAACGCTTCCCTTGACAAGGCGCTAGAATGAAAAGCTGAACCTAGCAAATTTATGGGCTGTTGGAGAATTAGAAATGAACTCAATGACATTAAATAAAACCGCATTGTATGAGAAACTTCCTAGCAGTATTATGGATCTTAACACTAGCTGTTAAGTTACTTAAATATTATGTATCAAACAAATGTGTTCGAAGTCTATCTAGGATACCGACTAAGAGCTTCTAAAATCGCATGGTTTTTGATGGTGTCAAATGCTTTCCGAAATTCAATAAACACAAGCGCAAATTTTTTAGGTTTAAACTGAATTGTTGGGTGAAGCTGATTTACGAACGTTAAAAAAGCATCCCCTCTGAGTGTGTCATCCCTTCTTTGGCATACGCTGTATATACCATCTAAGTAAAGAAAGAAACTACACAATTAGAAAAATTGACTGTAGATATTTTTTATTTTAAATGATCCATAAAGACTTCTCTCAAGAATGGAAAGAGCTGAAAAATCATGTTTTGAAACAACAGACAGCAACTATATAAGATCTTCTACACATTTTTTTTTGGCAGTTTCTATTTCAATACATCCGTGACCAATAACATGCACTCATTCGGAGGTATGACTTACCCGACGATTTTTTTACTTCCATCGAGTTTGTCACAAAGTAAGAGGCTTTGAACCTAGTGACATTCCTTAGAACTTAGTTTAACCAGACTGACAGTCTATAAAATATCTATACACGGAAAACCCATAAAAGAAACCACTAATCTTACTGGCATATGTTTATGCACGAATTCTTTATCCCTTTTAGCGAAAATAAGATTGTTTAATAATTGTAGATCTGATGCCCTATTAGGGCATAATAAATGTCACCAGAAAATTGAGAGAGACAAGCTGGATGATGTCTTTGACTTTAATGATTTTGTTTTCTAGAAATATAGTTTCCCCTAGGACCAAATTAGTCATTTTTGTTGCCTATTTCAGCTCTTTTATCATTAAATTAACTCATTTACATTAGCTGTAAACTGTACTATGTCATACGCAAAACGTAGATTGTTTGATCTTTTCCTGTCTACGCTGATACCTTTATTACCTATGTGCTGAAAAGAATGTTCTATAACAAATTAAATCGTCTCAAAGAATAATTATCACCCTGTGCTTACCCCTCTTTATATGGGAATCTTTCTAGCAGTATCGTGAATCTTAACACTGGCCGTAGAGGTACTACCAGTATATTCGTAGTCTATCTACTACACTAAGGGCTTCAACAATCGCATGCCATTCGATAGTCTTAAATGCTTTCTGAAAATCAATAAACACAAGCAAAAATGGCCTATTGTATAATATTATCTTCTAAATGAGTAGCTTTATTAGAATGATTACCACTTATAAATTCTTAACTCATAAGCTAGTTTTTACACCAAAACAGAAATTTCGGCACCACATTGGTGTCAAATAAATGAAGCTTTGTTTGTAGTGGTTCCTATTATTATGTCCATAATAATTGTGCTTGCTAATGTATAAGAATCATGATGTTGCAATATACCTTTAAAAGCTTTAAATTCAGTTTAAATTGGAGTTTGAGTGAGATTGTTATCAAAAAATAAACGTTTTTTTTATCCTTCCTCAAGGAATATACAAATTTTCTCTAAGAAAGAAAATCAGTAAAAATAAATGTTTTGATCAAGAGTTACCTGGTACAAAATTCGTAACTCAGACCCACGATTTTATCCTTAATTTCTCTAAAATATGAGCAAGATAATTGTGTTTAACTTATGGCAATAAAAAAATAGATAGAAGGAGCTTTTTTCCTTTAAAATAAAATTACCAAGCTTTTAAAACGTTCCTGGAATATTTAATTTTAAAAATAAAATCTTGATCGGTACCCTTATAATATAAATATAATATAAATAGGCTGAGAATAAATCAAAATAATTTGAAACACTTTGAGTTCGTTGTAATGGAAAAAAGCGCTCTTAACACTCTTAAGTAAAATAGATTTTCCTAACGATAAAATATAACAGGACATACATTTTGCCTGCATCTATAGTTTTAAGAATCATAAAAGTCTTAAGTATATTTAACATTTTTACTTCCGAGGCAAGTAATAACTCAACAGCCTTATTGTCATTTAACCGGAAAATGTTCACATAAAGTGACAATAAAATGATAAATACAATAGGCGGGTGCCTGCACTGTCTGTAATTTCAGAAAATTAGTAATTGAAAATTTCCATTTGGTGCTAATAAAGCTTTTAAAATGACATAAACTACACACAATAACTCGTAAAAGTTCAAATGGTCATAAGGTTCGGGCAATTTTTGCACTGTTAAAACGACTTCTATTTATTTACGACCGTACAAATTATGGATTGGCACACACCAGTTATTATTTATTGTTTAATTTAAAGAGTCATAAAAAATCAAATGGAGGCTTTATTGCTTCTGTGGTTAATTGAGTTTGTTAATCGTGAAGAAGTAGTTTTAGGATTTAAAATGTTAATAGTTAATATATCTTAATAATTAAATAAACTTAATAAAATAATCTATAATTATCAGATATTATACAAGGTGATTAGTAGCTTTTAATAAACTGGATGTCAAAGTTTTTAACAACCGATCGGAATTATAAAATCAAAACTTCTTTTTCGTAAAAATCTAAGAAATTTATTTTTAGTTTACCAGAGTTGGAATCTGGTTAACCAAAGATAATTTTGTTGTTAATATTCTGCATATTCCAAAATAAGCATTTTTATTTTCGAACTTAATGGTTTTCCTAGAATCTTTTTATTAGCATAATTTACGCTAGTTTCTCATATTAAATTATGGTGGTTTATCCTTTTGTAGAAATTCAATAAGATGCTCACTTTAGAAATTATTCTAAGGAGCATTTGGATAAGCAAGACGAACGATCTCGGAAGAATTAAAATTAGTCATTTAAGATCGTCAGAGCAACGTTGTTAGCTGATTTATATAATAGTAATCAGCATTAAACGTCTTTTAAATAAGTCAATCTATTCCGTCTCCAAGATACTGGTATGAGATTTTATGAAAATAATCAATTAATTCAACTGGTTAAAAATCAATTCATCTGGTATACAGGCGGCACCGGAATGAACAAAAAAGCTGGCTTCTTTAGTGGGGTCGATATACCATACTGGCTAGGAAAGCATTTTACTGCTTCCTTGCTCTTCGCTGTAAAACGGGGACAGAAAACTTTAACTTTGGATATCGTGATGACTGCACTGCGGGCAGCAGAGTTAAGCATAAAGGTGGCAACCAAAAAAGTAAGCTTCAAGCTTGTACTGGAGTGTATAGAGGTGCTAAAGAAACTGGTGAAAGATGGCTGCATGGTTCAGCTATCTAGGTGCCTGGTCATTCAAGACTAAGATCTATAAACCTGTCGATGGGCATGAACGTATATTCGACATAGCCAAATATGTAGCTATGGCCTTAGTGAAGAGTATGCTCAACAGTAGGGAATTCCCAAACTAAACGGTACCTGGTATAAGATATGTTGCAAAAATAACCGTAAAAGGATGATTACAATATTGATTGCAAGATTATTTGTTTAGCTAAAAAGATACGAAAATGTCTTTTTAGAAAAAAATCACTGCCTACAAACTAAAACATTTCAGCTACATCTATGAAATGGAAGCAGAGTAACTACTTAGAAAAGAAACAGAGAAGCAAACTCTGTCAACCGTGAGTGTATAGGAACAAAAACCTGCAAGATTTCGGATTTGCTTCCACTCGCTATAAAAAATGTTCTATCCTTCACTGAACAATAAAAAGTGATGTTCTGCTAATGGAATAAAAATACCAACCAAAAGGAAAAAATTATATTTTAGCTCTTGGAAATTTTTTTTCCGAAAAAAAATCAACGTCCTGGAGAGTACAAGAACCATTTAAACTATCTGGATGAAATACTACAAGCAACTGTCACAAAAATTCAGAGTTTTACCAGTATGCTGATGCCATTTAATTTATTAACTTTTTTATTTATGATGATGTGGAATTGGCTTCTGACAATATAAATAGTGATCTATTTTTCAATATTCTAAGAAGCACAATTGATAGCAAGAAAACAAGCCAGGTGCTACTACTGCCAATAATGTTTACATCATGATTCGTAATGAATGGATTGCTTTTTCTGACAATATAAACATCCTGTTATATATTGTCAGCAAACTGTCTCATCGAGTCTAACTGTTTGCAACCTGCAAGGTTTGTAGCTTGCGTTTATAATATTTTTCTTATATTTCGTTTAACACTTTTCTCATTCTTCTGGAGGTACCTCTGCATTCTCTGTATTCTTCTACATTTCAAAGAAGAGGCTTTTCTGCAGGCCAAGGCTTCCCAGTTTGATCTTCAACTCTTTTAGAACTTCTTCAGTGGATCCAATTACAATCGAGATTGTCTGGATTTTGATGGCCTGCCAGCAGTGACATAATACAAGAATAGAAGAACAATGGAATTCGATTAGGCCATCTTCTCGATTTTTCAGATAGTTAGGTCAACTGTCTTTCTCATCCGATAATTATTGGGCTTAAAGAGACGTTAACTCTAACTAACTGGTCAGCGATGGGTCTTTTTACTGGATACTGGCACTCTTATAATCGGGGAGTGGCCCAATACTTATGCGGACTCATTCAAATATATTAATATATTCTTAAAGTTTGCTCAGCGATCTAACATTTTTCAGATCGGAGTATGCCTAATATCTTTTCCTGGGCTATTTGGCCTTTTGTAACCCTCGATGGAATAAAACAGGTCCATCAGGAGACATATATGCATAACAGCCTCCTCGGCTGGCCACTATTTACGCAATTCAATTTAAGTACCAAATATTCCGTGAAGATGTCTAAAGAAATATACCTATCAAGTACATTACCTCAAGGTTTGGAATATTTAACATTGATAGAGCTTTAATGATATGTTGATATGTTGCTATTAACGAAGCTGACTATTAAGTCCAAGAAGAAACAATAATATTAAAATTGCCGGATCTACTAATTTTATTACTAAAATTTTAAATTATTCCTATTATAAAAAAATTATAAAATACAATTTAACTGAAATCTTAGGCCTAAATCAGAATAAGCAAGGTGTAAATTTAAAAACTTCCACCCTTAATATTTTTCTTGCATTAAAAAAATCGGAAAGACACGTCAATTTCCTTCTATTTCAACGATTTTAACGGTGTAACCAACTCTTCTAATCATTTGTATAACAAGGAGAAGCAACGCAATAGTTCTTGTGTAAATACATAAGGCGATCTGTTCCCCTGCTAGGGGGTTCAAACAAAAAGTCTTAAAATATTCATTTATATAGTGTCTCCCTTACAAAAATAAATGGACGTGTCTGCGATTTTTGATGAACTGCAAGAAAGATATCAAGGGTGGAAAGTTTTCAAATTGGCATCCGATATAGATGAAAAATCATGCAATAACCAAACTTTTTCTACCTCTTAATGCTATATTTTTTTTGTCATTTCAAGGTTTGAAGCCACACGAATGCCCCACCTGTAAAAAAACCTTCTCCAGAAAAATGCTGCTAAAGCAGCACCAAAGGGTCCACACTGGTGAACGGCCGTATTCATGTCCCGAGTGCGGCAAAAGTTTTGCCGATCGCTCTAATATGAGTTTACATGCCAGATTACATACAGGTATGAGTCATCAGGTTTATTTTAAATAAAAAAGTTTTTAACGGTCAAATTACAGGTGTTAAGCCATATGCGTGCACCCTTTGCCCAAAAAGCTTCACCAAAAAGCACCATTTAAAGACACACATGAACTTCCACACCGGACTAAAACCTTATAAATGTGACAACTGTGGATTGGCATTTTCGCAGAGCAGCAATATGAGGACGCATTTTAAAAAGTGCATTTTAAAGGGGGAGAAAGGGGGAAATCTAAGTTCTAATGAAACGAATTCGTCTTAGGTTATCTAAGCGTGTCTCTTTTTTGTGTTAAAGGCCTGGACTATCAATAAGTAATGTGTAAATTCAGCATTTACCCTCTCGGTTTTATTAATATCTAGTAGTTTTAACACACTTGTTTTTAGTCCAGGCGTATTTGTTAGAAAGCTATTTTGGAAGGCTTTTAATAATTATTTATTTATTTTATAACAGTAAAGAGTACAAATTAGATTAGGTTTACTTTCTAGAGCTATTACTAAATAATATTCATCCTTTTTAAACAATCTAAATCATATAATTAAGGTCACATTAGGTAAAAGAGCTAAGGAATCATTATTATTTATTTTTGTATTCAACTGTGATATGTATAAATTAGAAACGCTTTTTGTTATCATATTTACCATACCATTAAAATTTTTTATTTTTCTAATCGAGGAGTTTTATTTACATATCATCTGCAAAGCGAAGATGGTTTAGATATTTCCCGTAAGTTCTTTTGTCCTTTCTGTTCCATTCTAGTGTCTTGAAAATGTCTTTTAATGCAAGATTAACCAGCTTTGGAGAAATGGTGCCACCATACCTAATTCCCCTTTTTATTACAATTGTATTATTTTCTATATCTTGTGCTATTTTTATTATTGATGTTGCGTTGTTATATACATTTCTCAATAGATCCTTATATATCGATCGAATCAACTCTTGCATTATTTAAGGATTCGAAGATGGTCCACAGTTCTACGGAATCGAACACCTTATAAAAGTCAACGAAAGCAAAGTGTTTCGACCTTCTCACTCTAAAGCTTCATTGTGACTATAGGGCGAATTTCGCCGATTTTTGACAGAATGTGTCAAATCCAGACTTAAAAATATTCGCGGCGGGAAATTTTTACTTTTCTGCAATGTTGATGTTTGTCATGGGAAATATCATAATCTAGAATTATTATTTATTGATGTTTTGTGTTGTCTTACAATAGTTACTGTTAGCCGTTTGCACTTATAACATCTGAATAAAAATCAAGCGTTTATTGTTTTCTCTTTAAAGGTTGAAATAAACAAATCATAACATAAAGAAAAAACTGACAATTAATGACAACTGACAGAAGAAATTCGTAAAATAGTTGAATAGGTAAAGTCCAGTGCAACGATATATTAGAATGGTCACCCGTCAAAACACCAGCATTCCACCTGCCAAACAATGTCATCTACCTTCTATTTACATTGTTTGGCAGGTGGAATGCTGGTGTTTTGATGGGTGACCATTCTAATATATCGTTGCACTGGACTTTACGTTTTAACTTTTTTGCGAATATCCGCTTTTTCGCGTAGACGAATTTCGTTTTTATGTATATGAGTAAAATATGCGAATGTGCGAGATAAAAAATGCCTGTCAAAATACACGAAATTTGCCCTACTCAGAATGAAGCTTAACTCTCACTCAACTAAATAAAGTTTGACAGGTTTTCATCGCGATAGTCCAGGCGTATTAATTAAGACCAAAATTAAATATTTGATACCTAATTACGACTTCCTAATAACAGTTTTCCTTTATATTCAATTTGCTTTCTTTTTTAGATTTCTGGCGCAGGACTTATATTTACTGTAATTAAAAATTAAATTTGCAATGCTCTATTTCGATCTTCTCACTCTTACTTATTAACGTTTGACAGTTTTCACCTCGATAGTCCAAGCGTATTTATAAATAAATATCAAGGATTGTATAATTAATTAAGGTCTGATACCCATTCTAAAAGACAGTTTTTTCTATTCCAACAATTAAATTAAAATTAAAATGACAAATGTGATAAAAATGCATAACCTAAAACAGAGAAATAGAAAGCAAAGATTTGGCCCTAGTTTTGCAACAAACACTTGGATAAAATAAAATATTCTAAAAACTGTCTTATTTTACCAAAATGATATAGGGTCCATACTAGAAGATAAAATATCCCTGGCGGTTAGATGATAAGCAATAAACTTGTGTCACAAACTTTTGAAGAGATGTTTTTAAAAAGTTAATCAATTTTCGGACGATACCTATTTATTGAAATAATATACGAACCATTGATTGTTCAAAGAAAATTTTGTAGCTTGGCAAAAATGTGCATTGCTATTCCACATAGCAATGCCCAAACCGAATAAGTATTTTCTGTAGTAACAAATACAAGCGAATCATTAATCTCGTACCTATTACAAGATTTTCGTCTGATGATTGCTACCAGCCATTAAGAGTAAGCAGTGAGTATTATAAACTAACGAATCAAAAACATTTGTACTCTAAAGATTGGTGGTTAATAACATTATTATTTAATAAGGTAACTCTATAAGAGGAGTTCTTTTTTAATAAAATGATAATATTAAGAGCATACCATTTTATTTATTTATGGAATTCATTTATAAAAGTGTTACATAGTATACCTAATGAGTTACTTATTATATTGGAAAACTATTATTTATAGATAGAAAACTATCTATAAATCAAGGTATGGTGCAGATGAATTAATTGATTAAAGACTTTATGAAATAATATTTTTGAACTGCTCTAAATGATCTTATAGACTTAAAAAAGCTTATCTGTCTCGACAGTATAATACCACATTAATACTTTTACTTAATTGTATGGTTGAATGGGACTGAAAATATTTCTGATTGGCTATTCAATCTGGAAGGTACCCTAAGTTTAAAATGAGGCAATAACTCAGGACAATCTATAGTAGCATTTACAATCTTATGCATAAAACATAAGTCGAGTAATGTTCTTTCTGTTTCTAATGTGGATAAATCCAGGTTATGCCTGACTCACTGATATTATACTCCTGTCTCCTGTAACTACATCTAAAAGAAGCTACTACTAAAAATTTATTTTGAGTCTTTTCAATCTGCTCAAAGCACTGGTTTGGAAGGTGAGTAGCCAAACGGAAATGGTGAATAGGTGAGGTTATTGGCTATTTAAAACGCATAGTATTTTTTTGTTTTTCCTCAAGTTTAAGGAGTAAAATATTTTTTCTTTTTTCATTAGATTTTCCCCGTTTTTTTACTTTAACCTTCAATTTTTTTTTTATTTTTGGCCAAAATGGCGCACAATTAATTTTATTTTAAAGACTAATGTTGTCTCATTCAGATTTAGGTAATAACTGAGAAAAATATTTAAAGAAAAACTAATAGGGGAGAAACAAACTTCCTCAAATCAATAGAATAAAAATATTACGTCAAATTTACAATAGAAAAAATAATAATAAAAAAATGTGTGTGGTTTTAAAATGTGTTAAAAAACTTCTCTAGTTAATAGTTTTTTTATCGATGTGCCACATGTAACAAAAATAATTAGCTAACGAAAAACAAATAAGTTTGTCTTCAAGGACGCGTGAACCAATTTCTTGAAAGCAACCTAATTGAGCAGGTATAAACTTATGTCTCTTTCTAACACTGCTAAATCTGTTGCGCTATCTCTTTCACCACTCTAAAACAGCTAAACCTATTATGCCCTTTCGTTTCCATGACCCTTTCCTTTACAGGTTGATTAAAAAAAAAACATATTTTTTACTTCAAATCATTTATTTATAAGTATTGCTCAAATTGATGGCCATTATTTCTAATACACGCGTAACATCGCTTTCTTATCTCTCTTGTGGTATACTGTAATGTAGTTCCCGTCTCATTATTACAAAAGCGTCATTAATTTTTCCTATCAATTGTTCCCTTGTATTTACAGGTTCGAAATACACAAGTTCTTTTGCACGGCCCAAATGTAACAATCAAGCAGCGTCAAGTCTGGTGATCTTGCAGGCCATAGGATAGGGCCATCTCTGGCAATCCAAGTATTGGGAAGTGCATTGTCTAGGTGCTCCCGGATTGCCAATCTCTAGTGCGCTGGGTACCCATCGTGTTGAAACGTCATTTTTGTTCTTCATTGAGAAAATTTGGAACCCCGTTCCAGAGTCGGATCATTTAATAAAAAATCTAGATAATTATCCCCATTCAAATTATTCGGTAATTAATGTGGACCAATAAGGTTATTACCAATTAGGCCTGCTCAAACGTTTACTGAGAATGTCCTTTGAAAGGACACGACTTTCTTCATTTTTGGATTTTCTTCTTTTGGGGCCCAATAATGCAAATTATGAAAGTTGGTAATTCCCTCCCTTGAAAACTTGGATTCATCTGTCCACAGTATGTTTTTCAAGAAATCACGGGAGTATAATGAAAGGGATGCTTTCCGTTGGCATGAGGAACAGACCAGACCTTCCATACACTTAGGTTTAGATTGGTAGCTACAGTCCGGATGCTCGTTGTGGGATCTTCGTTAAAAGCTTCCCGAATTCGTTCATCAGCAACATTACGTTGTCTGCGAACTCCAGGTTCACGGCGATTTAGACTACCAGTTTCTCTTAAGCGTCTAAAGGTCGTTTCAAAAGTATGACGATTAGGTTGGCGTCTATTGGGAAAACGCTCTTGGTAAATTTTTTTTGCTTCTCGTCCATTTCCATTAGCTTCACTATATGTCACTAGGATATCGCCGTACTCCTCGTTTGTAAAGGCACCAGCCATAGTAGGCAACAGTAACAATAAAACAAAGTTAACGAAAATGAACAAAACTTAATGAAAATGAACAACAAAAACAATATGCGTAGAGCGGAGTTAAAAATACGTGAAGTAGCGGAGAAAGACAAGTCTCGAATAATTAATTCTCGTATTATGGTTAGTGACAGGTAACTTTTTAATGTAGCGGGGCACAAAGGGAGTGTCGCCGAATGATAAAGGAGATTATAGCTTAACAGGTTTAGCTGCGTTAGAAAGAGGCATAAGTTTATACCTGCTCAATTAGGTTGCTTTCAAGAAATTGGTTCACGCGTCCTTGAAGACAACCTTATTTGTTTTTCGTAAGTTACCTAATTATTTTTGTTACATGTAGCATATCGTTAGAAAGACTATTAACTAGAGAAGTTTTTTAACACATTTTAAAACCCCAAACTTTTTTTTTTTATTATTTTTTCCATTGTAAAGTTGACGTTACATTATTTTCTATTGATTTGAGGAAGTTTGTTACATTACTATTAGTTTCTCTTTAAATATTTTTCTCAGTTATAACCTAAATCTGAATGAGACCACATTAGTCTTTAAAATAAAATGAAATGTGCGTTATTTTGACCAAAAATTTAAAAAAAGTTGAAGGTTAAAGTAAAAAAACGAGGAAAATCTAATAAAAAAAGGAAAAAATATATATTACTCCTTAAATTTGAGGAAAAACAAAAAAATACTATACGTGTTTTAAATAGCCAATAACCTCACCTATTCACCATTTCCGCTTGGCTACTCAGCTTCCAAATACCCTACCTTACACAAAACCTAGAGGTAAAAAGGGACAAGGGACGAGAAGTAGAGGATAAAATATACTGTATAGACTAAATTTCTCTCTTAAAAATGATCAGAGCAGCGCCAAAGTAATTTTTTTTTTGTTTATTGATCTGTTTAAAGCTGCTCAATCAAAAAACAAAATTCACTTTTGCATCTGTGTAAAGCCAGCTTAAGAAAATAAAAATCTAGGGAATTCTAGGAGGAAAGATTAGACTGTTAGGGATTTTTAGGAGAGTTCATCTGGCACCACTGCTCCCTGCCAACGACTAGACTAATGACTAGTGACAGCTGTCAAGGAACAGCTGATGTAAATGTAAAGTTGTTTTTAATTGGGAAATTTGTCATTTACCTAAAAATAGATAAAATCAGTTAAAAAAGCAAGTGTTTTCCACCCTTTCTCAATATGCCTTTCTCACCCGTCCCATCGGAAATCAAGCCGGTGGCCCATTTAATGAAATTAGCGGATGAACATGACCAGCGAAACGTTGTGGTCGCCTATTGGGGTATGCTCCACTGTTTCAATTAATTACTTTATTTAAATAATAATTATGGCTTAGAAAAGTCTAATATTAAGGCCTTTTTTAGCCCGCATGGCAGCTTGTCGTCTGGCCTTAAAGATGGTCCCTGGAAAAAAGTCTCCCGAGTTTACAACTCTGCTTAATGAAATTCTTAATTGGTTGGAGAAGGCCAAAGAAGAGCACCGTAGTAATGAAGGAATATGTAGCGAGACCACTGCACAAGCTTTAATAGAAGAGTATGCCCTAAATTTATTTAGTCATGCAGAGAAACAAGATGCAGCGGAGATTTTTAACAAGTAAGTGTATCAGTTGAATTATATAGAAAAATAATGGTAATTAAGATATTTAGTGTCAACTAAAATTACAGATTTTCAATGCAGGTTGCTCGCAAAATGGCTAGAAACCCTTTAAAGACTTTATCAAAATTGATCACTAGTAGGAAGACATTTAAAGTAATTTAATTTACAAGGCCTATTTAAACTCTGAGTATATTTTCTTTTTTCTAGAAATACTGTTAAGTTGTTCTACACAGCTGGCATGTTATTTGACGTCCTAGAACAGTTTGGCCTCTCAGAAGACCTTCATGAAAAACAAAAATATGCCAAATGGAAGGCTGCTTACATACACAACTGTTTAAAAAGTGGTGAGAAACCGCAACCAGGTCCACCCAATTCTGGAAATGAAGAGAATAATATGGTCCATATTAGTGAGTTGCCTGAGGAAGAACAACTGAGACTTCTGGAAGAAAAGCGTCGGCTACAGGAGGAACAGGATCGAAAACGAAGAGAGGAGGAAGAAGAGCTTAATAGGTTAAGCAACTTTGCAGGCAATAATACACCTGGGGCAGCTGGAAACATGCCTGGTCTTAATAATGATGGTTTTCAATTTCCAAAATATTCACCAGTAAGTATATTGCAATAATTTAATTAACTTATCAATTTACTATATTGATCAAAATATTTATTAACTTACATGGCATTTTCAATATTTCTCTTTTTGCAATAGTTAAGTCTAAGAAAAAAAAAACATGATGTATATGATAGTATTTTCCTTTCAAATTAATGGGTCAATGAAATTACACAAAGTAAGTATTGTAAAAGGGATTCCAAATTATATGTGCATATTCGACAATAGAGCTAACCAACAAAGAACAACAACCTCTTTTAGAAACCATGTAGTCTTGTCTTTTCAATGTGATCTAGAAATAAAAACATATTCTTACCTCTTTTACTATTGTCCTCTCTAGCTTAACATTATGAAGTGGATAATTGAATAGAAAAGATTTTTTTAGTGATTGTGATCAATTTGCATTTATTTTTTTACTCATTAATAAATGTGTTATCAACATAGTAATAAATATATACTCATGTCGTCAGACTTATGAATAATGTAGAATATATTAAAGTAAATAATACTCTTTATACAGTAAGGTAAATAAATGTACAATAAAATATATTCACACACTTACACACATCCAAATGAAAGACTACAAAAAGTTAGTACATAGGAGGGGGTCTCTCCAGAGTTAAAACATTATTTGCTTTATTTTTTTTTTTTTAAATGCGTCTTTCATTAAAAATCCTTTAACTGTGATTTCGAATTATTTAAAGGCTAGGTTTCCTATTACTGTTGCTAATTTGTTGGAAAATTGTATACAGTAACAATTTAATGCCAGCTTACAAGATTTTAGAAAAAAGAAATCCACTCTAGTTAAGGTTATTTTAAATTCTCTAATTGTTTGCTCTATTGTTAAGAAGAAATGAGTTTTAGTTTTTATATGTATACAAAAAGACATACAGTATCGGACAAAATTAGAGAGACTTCTCTATTTGCCAACTCCAATTTTTTGTACTTGAAATAATATTAATATTTGTTAAGCAGTGTATACCGGAGTTGACAAGAATTCTATTATCAACAATTCATTTTTGTAGCTCATGTTTACATTTATTTAAAGAATGTTTTTAACATTGATAAAAAATTACTGCGACAGAATTAAAGAGACTCATTTTGTATTTAGTTTCGCTGAAGTCGCGATTAGTTTAATTTCTGTTTATTAGTTTGAGAATATCATTAGCAATGCCTCGTGGTAAACATTATTCCATAGACCTAAAAGAAAAAATTATAGAAGCCTATAACTCAGGTCGCTCACAAAAATTAATAAAAGAGCAATTCAACGTCAGTAAACAAATGGTTTCCAGAACAATAAAAAATTATCAGCTCCGGGGAAGAGTGACAAACCTTAAAAGAGGTGGCCGCAAGAGAAAAACCTCAGTACTGCTGGACAGGAGAATTAAACGACTAAGTCAGAATAATCCGCGTCTATCTTCAACACAGATTTTGGCTGAATTGGAGGCGCCTGGGGTTTCATCCAGGACTGTGCAGCGGCGATTAGTGGAGGCAGGGCTTCCTGGAAGGAGACCAGCAAAAAAACACCATCTGTCAAAAAAAATGTAGCTGCTAGAATGTTATTTGCAACACGTCACCGTTACTGGACAGCTAAGGACTGGAATAAGGTTTTGTTTAGTGACGAGTCTAAATATAATATTTTTGGAAGTGATGGAGCGCAGTTCGTACATCGCCCAGCAAACAAAAGGCTTGATCCAAAATATGTTTCTGGTACTGTGAAGCACGGAGGTGGCAATTTAATGGTTTGGGGTTGTTTTTCGGGTTATGGAATGGGTCCTATCCACAAAATTGAGGGCACTATGGATAGATTTATGTATCGGACTATACTGGAAGATGTCATGTTGCCTTACGCCGAATGGGAAATGCCGCTAAGATTCACGTTCCAACACGATAACGACCCCAAACATACGGCCAAACTTGTGAAGGAATGGTTTTTGGCTAACAAAATTCAAGTTTTAAAATGGCCACCGCAATCGCCGGACTTGAACCCAATTGAAAATCTTTGGGAGATTATAGAGAAAAAGATTCGCACTAAAAACATCGGGAATCGTGCTCAATTATTTGAAGAAATCGAGAATGCCTGGAAATCAATGGATCCGGCTGTAATTTCGAATCTCATTGGATCGATGCCGAATAGATGTGAAAAAGTTATCCAGAATAAAGGGTACTGGACAAAGTATTAGGTTAGTTTCATTAGTATAGGGTACAAATGTGCTTTAAGGATAAGTCTCTCTAATTTTGTCGCACAGAATTTTTTGCATTTTTTTATTTTTTCTAATAAATCTTGAGAAATGTTTTTTTTTTTTAATTTATTTTAGTGCCTTTTTAAGCTACTTCAAAACATAACATCCTTCAGCACAAAAAGAAGAATTTAATCATTTTTATCTTACATAAAAGACGCAAGTAGTCGAGTCTCTCTAATTTTGTCCGATACTGTATATGAAAAGGCAGGGAAAAGTAAAAAATGTTAATTGGCAAAATTTTATCTTTATCATTGTCTCGATATTTTAAGTTTGTATAATTCTAACAGCTCTTCTTTGAAGGCCAAAAATTCTAAAAGCAGATGGGACCTGACCCCAATTTATCAAACCACAATTCAGGTGACAACCACTTAAGGCATGGTATGTTGTTATCTGAAAGTCAATTGTATTTTTTGGCATCTGAGAACATAAATACTTTTGAAATTTATTCTAATTAGATCGCCCACTGCAGATCCTCCGAAACAACCCCACACCATCACCGAACCACCACCGTGTTTAAGTGAGGCCACCGTAAAGTTCTCAGCAATCCTTTCATTGGCATAATGGCGAACAAAAAAATCGCCTCTTCGTTCCAAAAACCTCGAATTTGGACTCATCACTGCAGAGAACTTTCTTCCAGTCATCAATGGTCCATTCTTTGTGTGATTGGCCCCACTCAAGTCTTTTCTTCTTATTAACATCCTTCAGTAGCGGTTTTGATACAGCTAAACGTCCTTTAAGACCAGTATTATAAAGTTGCCGTTTTACTGTCGAAACACTGACCGCTTTTTTACGCTCTTTGTTGATTTTTGCTGTGATTTCAGGGGCGTAATTGCGTTTGTTTGTAATTATAATATTTAAATCCTCGTTTCAACTTGTTGCTTTGGCTTTCCCGATCGAGGTTTGTTAGTAATAGTCCCTTCGCTGGTGAATTTCCTAACATTATAACCGCGCGACAGTTCGCCTTGGAATTCCCAAATCCGTCGAAATTTGACGGTTAGTCTTTCCAGCTTTATGAAGTCCGATGATAATACCTTTTGTTTCTACCGATAACTCTTTTGTTTTAGCCATTTTAAAGAAAGTTGAAAAACCAGCAAAGAAACGGTGACAATTGTCAATAAGCAAGCGAAATTACTTACCAATGTTACACAAAATCAATTCTTGAAGACTAAACACTTTTAAATGTTTTAAATTTCATCGAAAACGAGCTGTAAACAGATTTTTTTAGAAGAAGTCCATATTTTCACTACATTGTTTGTTATTTGCAAGACTATTTTTAAATACTCAGTGTTTTTCAACGAACCATAGCTGATAGGTATGCTGTTTAAGCATATATGCAATTTATGAAAGAGATACAATCTAAATATAGGTATAAAGATAAGATTTTTGTATCTAATTTAATTTATTAAAAAGAATACATGGTGGGCAAATACTTTTGAGCGGTAGTCTATGTATGTTTTTGAAATTTAAAATATAGAGCCTGGCTACTATCTGTAGCAAATGACCAGTCAACTTTTTCCAAATTACCATAAAAATTAAGCCAGCCAATGTTGGTATATTTACGGAATTTGACTTTTTTATTGCTTTTGCATGACTTTTTTTTGAGTATCAACATCGTATATCCTGATATAATATTACTCTTATCAATGGCTATCATAGCTTTGGGGTCTGACAAACCCGACTCAAACGCATCTGCCAGTATATTATTTATTACAGTATTGTCAATGCAGTTTTTCCCTCTAGCAGGTTTGTTTACAATGTATCCAAAAAAAACACTCCAATGGTCTTAGAATCGTTAACTAGATATCCTGACTTTTAGCTGATTCTTATTTTTAAATTTTAGATAAGTCCAAACATTCCTCAACAACCAGGATCGATAACTCCAAGCACTCCTCAAGCTTCTGGACCTACCACGCCCGCACCTTCTGGTCCTACTACTTATAATTTACCCACCCCTACCAATTACGGGATGCCACCCAATACCCAAATTCAACTTACCACTGAGCAAATTCAGAGGGCCCAGAAATTGACTAAATATGCCACAAGTGCCTTGAATTATGATGATGTCAAAACGGCAGTGGAAAATTTGCAAAAGGCTTTAAACTTGTTACAGTTTGGAAAAGAGTAGATTTAATCAGTCATTAAGAATATCGTTAAATAATTTCTGCGAGAGTTAATATTTTAGTGGTAAGCTGTAACAATTTACGTTATATTATTTGTTATTTAGTGTAGAATATTATTATTATTTTCACATATGCTTTCAAAGTGTGTTTCTTGCAAGAAATAAAGCTTATTTTTAATAAAGTTGTTGTAACCGTTTATGTGTTATTTAATATATATTTTTTGTTTGCTAAAATATTTAAGTATCTAGGAAGAGAGAAATTGTAAAAAAAATAACCAAACATAGCAATTTGGTAGCCAGCTACACACTACTGTCACTAATTTATCTAAAACACAAGAAACCCAAAAGTAAACAATATAGGTATCAATAACACATTTTTTAATACTTTATTATGAATGTAGTTCGGAGCAAAGTATTGGATTTGTGAATAGGTATACAGACAGAAATTATTGATCGTACACCAATTAAAATAAGGTACAGTAAAAAACCCTTTTATATTTTCTGATTAAGTAGTTTTAGAATGTAAAAGTACCTAGTCAGGATAATTTGAGACAGCCCATCATATACAATACCTCAAGAATGATTCTATACTTGCTTTATTAAGGCTATTGTGACTAAATTATTACTGAAATATTGCAATTTTCTTAATTGCATAACATGTGTGTAATAGATTTGAAGTATTTTTTCATAATCTCGAGATGTGTTGATTTCACTTGAGACGTTTGTCATTA
The DNA here is from genome assembly GCF_022605725.1 of Anthonomus grandis grandis. Lineage (NCBI taxonomy): Eukaryota > Metazoa > Arthropoda > Insecta > Coleoptera > Curculionidae > Anthonomus > Anthonomus grandis. The sequence goes on from NC_065558.1 coordinate 14,006,468, forward strand.
TATATACCCAGATATTTTGTGCTGCCAACTTATTACAAAAATTACCATACCCAAACTGAACTTACTAATATATCATTTAATTACACATATACATCAAATTTTGCAGCCTGTTCAATTATTGCTAAATAATTTTTTTTTTTGAAATCCCAACCATGATTTTAAATTTTGACTTTGAAATAATGGTATATAATATTCTCTTACAATGCCTATCCTTTCCGGATGTTTTCAAACTTGTTAACAGCAGCGCGCAATATTTAATTGGTTGAACCACGTTCTTAAATTGTTCAACTACAATATTCTCCTTCTGTTCCCTCCTCAGGGGATATCGCAGGTCACCATAAAACATATGACAGGAATATCTCTTTATTTTGTATAATATATGCTAGGCATATCTGTTGCATATATTGGTGTTATTTAATTCATATGCCTGCAATATTTTTTCCACTATTATAATATATCCAAGGCATATGCAACTATATATGCAGGATGTCAATTTGAAAAGTGTCAATGTGAAGTTTTCGCAAAATATTAAAGTTGCAAAAATGCTGTTTGGAATAATTGACATAGAGGTTAGGAAAAACTAGAACCACCATATTTTTGTCAAGATATGAGCCATCCTTAAGCACCTTCCACTCCAACATTCAAATTGAACCACTCCCTTTCGTCATAATTTAAATTAAGGGACTTTTTAAATAGTATTTATCTACACAAGAAAAATTGTCCCATTTGAGATATTTGTACATAAAGAAATTGAAATACAAACTACTGTGTAACAAATATCCTGCCAAGTTTTATTATTTTTTTTCTAAATGTTTTAAAGTGCCATTAGATTAAAGAGAATAAAACAAATAATATATATATGTATTTATAAAAAATTGTAAATGCAACTTTAAATAAACATTGATCTTGAAACCCGATAAAAACTATACAATTTATGGGCAGAAACTAAAAAGAAAAAAATAAAAACAAAACTCTTGTGGATTAAACTTACAAATTATTAAAATAAATATTTTTCAGATATATAAACTCTTAATTGATTAGTCGCTTAATCAGCTTTACAATACACAGGTAAAAACAATGAATATTTAAGCGGTAAAAAACTAAAAATAAAAATTTTCAGTCAATGTTTTTTTGTTATTCTATATATTTTATTTTTCTTAGAGCTGGCTTTTAAGAGTATCCCTATTTCTAAAAAAGCAAAAAATATCAATATTGGTAATTAATTAAATCAGAATATAAAGTTTATGAATAAATAGTAAAAACAGTGAATTGGATAAATCCTTACATAGTAAATTAGAGCATGATAAAGTCAGAATGAAGGCAGATGAAAGTCACCGATTCTTGGTACTCAAATTTTTGTGAGAGCTCTGATGGTCTAGCTAAATAAATGGCAATAAATCAATTGTATTGAAGCAGAAGAAAATACCTAAACATTAAATAATATACCTAAACAATAATTATTTTTAAAATGGTATAATAACTGCAAAAATAAAATAGATATATAGTTTATTAAAAAATAGAAAAAAAAATTATTTTAAAACTTAGGCCGCTGTAATATCTGACAGATATGAAAATTGAATATTTGCTGCATATCTGTTAAATATATGCCAGAAATATTGCTTATACATATACGATATATGGCATATTCGTGAGATGTTCCAGGCATATTGCAACATATTTTCTCAAATGAGATATAGGTGGCATAGTCCAGGGATATTGGGTGCCGTCTGGGATATTCTGGTATTTCCAGTCTTAACTGTAGTCAGGACTTCTTTTTCCTTTCCCATCACTTCCGTAATAGTTATTTTCTCTGTCCAAGATATTCGCTGGATTCTTTGGTCCAGCCATCTTTCAAATGCATCAAATTTTTTGGATGAGGCCAACGTAAACGTCCACGATTCGAACTTATAAAAAAGGATCAAAAACACGTAGCCACGCAGTAGGCGATTTTTCGTTGACAGCTGTAAGTCGTGGCTGGTAAATTTCATCACAACAAATGCTGTTGTGGCTTTTTTTAATACAAGTTCTAATCTCCATCGAATGGTCCCAGTTACCCTTTATATATTTGTGTTCAAGTGTGTGTATTTGTTGACCTTTTCTAATGGAGTTTCGCCTATACCAATAAAATACTGCGAGTGTTTCGGTTTTTACAGATTATCATCCCCTTTGTTTTGTTGGTGTTTGTTTGCAAACCATATTTATGACTATATGATGTAACACTGTTCTTTAGGACTTGTAAGGTTGTCTGCAAAAATAACGGTTTTATCTGCACACCTTATGTTAATCAAAACCTGGATACATGCTCCAAATTATTAAAAAAATATTTTTTAGGTAAATTAACCTTTTTTAATTGAGGCCAATTTTTTCTGTTCCGATTTTTGAATTTGTAAAATGTGTCTTTTTTCACAGCGAATGGCAAGAGTGGCGTAATTTCTAAGTGATTTTTAATAATCATAATGTGCTTTATTTTTCTTTTGTTTAAATTACTTAGAAGGGTTGTATCTTAGGTCTTTAAGCCGGTTTATATTATTATTTTATATGCTTTATATATCACACACATTTTATTTATTACAAACATATTTGTAGTTTGTTTTTCTTTTAAATACTTTTTTTAGGAGCATGCACAATAATTAAGGCAATTTTATATTTGAAACATATTTAAATATTAATTATAATAAACTATTAATACAATTTTTACTACACAACTACAAATTAATTACTAAAAAAAATAAATTAAGTTATTGAAAATGTGATCCTTTTATTTTTTTTATGCTGCAACATTCCCTTTTTTTTATTTGAAATTTTTCAGAGATTTAAAAAATATAAAATAGACAAATTTAGGTTACTAAAAAAACCAAGTTTAAAAAAAAATAATTGAATAAAATAAATGGAAAGTACAAGTTTTTAGAATTAAAATGGATAATTTTTTTTTTAATTTTTATTTAAGTTTTGATTTTCATGATAATTTAACCCTATAATATTTTAATTCACAACCCTTTAAACCACCTGTAAAAATATATTAGTTTATAGCGACTTTTTTAATTTAAGCAAGAAAATCAAGTTTAAACCTTTTAATTAAAAAAACTTAATATTCTATTTATAAAAAATTAGGCAAGTGATGAACGTAAATTCTAAATCTTTTGAAACATTCCTTGAGGCAAAAAAAAATTGAAAACAATGGAAAATTTAAAGATTTTGAATCAAAAAAATAAATTAGTGTTTAAGTTTTGATTTTAATAATAAGTGAGTTTTATAGTATTTGAGACAAAAGCATATTTTAACATTCCTAAAATCATTAATCAGCAGAATACCTAGAAGACTGCCTTAATTTTCCAAATATCATAAATCATAAAAATCCTTAAATATTTCATTTCGGTTTTAATCAATATGATATTTTATTTAATATTGAAACTTAATTTCTAATATTCTTTATTTCTCTTTTTTTTATTTAAATTCTATAAATAAAATGCATCATAATAGGGTGTTAAAAAATATACCTTATTATTTATCAATATTTTATTATAAACAATTGATGAAACCTAAATAAATACATATGCCAATAACTAGTATTGCACGTCCAACCTAGACAATTATTAAATACAAATATACAGAGATTAAAACATCGCTTAAACATACTTATTAATTATTTTCTGTAGTGCTTAAGGCCAAAGAAGTTAAGGCGCTTCTTCTTCCAGGCGTCACTCCCAAATTTTCCCAGTTTATCCAAGACAATCTTGCAGTCAAATCTAAAACCAAATATGTGTTCTTGCATAAACGAAGCCTTAGAATCTAATTAAATTATGGTCTTTCAATATTAGTTTAAGCATCAAAATTTAATGCAAAATTAAGATTTTTAAACTATAGTCCAAATAAGTCAGAATGTTCAGATATAAGTGAAGAAGCAATATCTGTAGATGCCCAGATAAGAAGTATTCTTAGCAAGCTGAAACTTATTTACCATATCCACCATATCCAGGCATTTTTTTATTCAGTTAGTGGCATTTTTGTGCATACTCGGTTCTAATCAAATCTTGGTAATTAACCCTATCGAAAGGTTTCGAAAAATCATTGTATGCACTATTACTAAGAGTCTTAATAAATAAAAAATTTCGTAACAGTAGACTGGTAAGTCCAAATTGAATTATTGCTTATACATATTTTATATTTTGTATTTGTTATCTCTGTTCTATTTTCAGTAAATGATTTAAAATTGAATTTATTGAGAAATTATCTTTTTTTCCCAACCTCTTTCCTTAACTGCGAATCACATTTTTTATCCTTAAATATATCCTTAGGAACTCATCTATATTAAATTAAAAAACAAGTATTAGAAACATTCAAACATTGGTGGTATACTTTTAAACTATCTGTGCTATCAGGTTCGGTTTGACTTATTGAAATTTATATTAAAGCGACTTACCACTGGTGTTCCAGTTGGCTCTATCCGCTTTAATTTCCCCTCTCAGACAACGTTCCACATAGGTCAAAGGATCACAGTCCGCAGTCAGTACCTCTCTTAACAAAGCTATATATGCTATAGCCAGCCTCAAAGTGTCGATTTTTGATAGCCTCTTTTCATATGGGAAGGTGGGCACGTGCATTCTCAACTCGTCAAAAGCAGAGTTTATACTGCTGCAAACCCCAAGAATGTTAGCTTATAAGTCTTGAAGCCATAAATGGCGGGCAAAGCAACATACAAAATGCATGCAAATACAAAATTATAATCATGCAGGAGATCAGTCCATATTAAACTAAAAATTATACAGCAACACTTACATAAACTAAATAAAATTGTCAAAAATAAAAATGAAAATCGAGCAAGACGTAGAGTACCCGGTGGGTCCAATAGCAGACCTCAGCATGCGTTTCCTTTCTCGAATGTTCGCCGCGTGTCTTTGGACTCTATAGGGGGATGAAGTGTAGAAGTCCGAAGTCAAGTTGCTTGCAGTTGAACCACAGGGGCCTGAATCTACCGAAAAAAGACGCTTTTGGTTCCGTTTTAAATCTAAACTTTAAGTATACTTACCAGGATTGTGATGTAGTGAAGTCAAGTAATGATGTTGAAGGTTGGAGTTCGTTGATCTGGAGGCGAAGGCGCAACTTGGCAGATCTGACACCTCATCTTCCGAGAGGTCGCCTGTGTTGTATCCGTATTGCATGCTAAAAAAAGACGAGAGAAAGAGATCTTTGAAAAGAATATTTGATATTTTTATCCTTGGCGCCAACTATACAGTTGTGTATCAAAAATGTTATGTATAAAGATCTGCTGTTTGCTGTAGTTTATGAATTCTCGTCCATGGAACAAAATACAAAAATGTCTAAATAATATTAAGGATCAAAATCTCCAAATATAAACAAAATATAAAATTTGAAGCGTTGAATAGTAGTGAAGATATTTTATATATATATATTGTAATATTATGTTATGAAGTTATTTACAGGTGTATATACTTGAGCCATTAGGTTTAAAAAAACTCAATTATATATTAGTAAATTAATTAAGTTATGTATTTTGCTTCTAGTTTGGTTTAAAAGCCATCGTTTTAAAAGTGTCTTAAATCGGTTCATCGAGATGCATTGCTTTAAGTCATTGAAAAGCTGATGATAAATGTAAAGAGGCAAAAACCATCCTGATCTTGGTAATAAATTCTTAGATTATGTATCGTTGTTGTTTTTTGTTCCCTATGTCTTGTTCTGTGTTGGTGGTCTATTATTTTTAATTCAAGTTTTTACTTTTGTTGATGGGTCAGTAGAAGTTTGTAGCAATCTAGTTGTCTTATGTCCATTATTTGAGTTTCATTGTATAGAGAATTACTAGGGTAGGTATATTCTCTATCGTAATTACTTTTAAAAAAACATATTTGTACAGCTTCTAGAAGTTTAATGTGTGTGTGTATTAAGTTCCACCCTAGCTTATGAGCCCCTACTGTAGATGTATGGTATACGTATCTTAGTTGCATGAAATCTGTTGCGACTCAGCACAACCAGTAAATGTACCTTAAAGCGTGTTTGTACTCAGGACAATCAGTGAATATGTAGCTTAAAAGTCAAAAATCCATCAAAGATTTACTAGTTGTGCTCGCAACATACTCTTCCGCGTTAAAGTAACACTTAGTTACCGATAAGTTATATAAAAAGAAACATTAATAAATGTGCCAATTCCATTTTGCCAAAAACTCTTTTGGGAATACAAAATGGTTTTTATGAAAATAAAATGACAATTAAAAATTAATTATTAAAAAAAATTCATCATGACATTTTGTAAATTGATCCAGCATTCTATACCATTTTAGCCTACTATAAAAAAACTCTAATATACGTTTAGTTTGACATTAGGATATTAAATACAGAAATAAAAAAACAAATAGTGCAGTTAACTTATTGGTTAGTCAAAGAAGTCTTTATTTAAAAGGTTAATTTTTGCAAAGTTTATTTTGAGGATTTTTTATTTTATTTTTGTATAGTGCTTAAATTCTTCTAGTTTTATTAGAGTTTATATTTTATTTTTATTAAAATTAGGTTTTAATTTAAACACAATAAACATTTTAAAATGACGATTCTATGTGGTTTATACTGATTAATATTAAGCTTGCATTAAAAAAATATTTCAGAAATGCCTGAACAGTCGAGTAATATTTTGCGAAATATTATTGCAAGTAATACAGTTAGGCCTATTAAAGACACTTAATCACATCATACTGAAAAACTAATGTTGCAAGCTATGAAATTTTCTAATTCATAAAAGTTAACCTCAAAATTCTCTAGATTTCACCAAATATTAGGTCAGTGAAGTAGAGCTTACCTACTAGCTTCTTACGAATCAACTTGATCGCATTGATCTTGTGTACTTCTTTGCAATACGGGTCATCCAATGAACGAATTTAAAATTGTTTTGAACAGAACTACAGAACTAATAAGGAGACCAAATTAAGTAAAGCGATTAACACGATAACTCAATGATAACTTCTTCTGGATGACGTAAAAATTCCGTTTTTCCTGCTTTTGTGTTCATATTAACGAACCACCTTTGTTCAAAATAATCGACTCTGGGATTCTATCAATGTAATTTAAAATTAGATTTGTATAGATTTTCTCTTTCTTTAGTTGATTTAATGATAAGAGTGACAAGGACGATACCTATAGAAATAGGATTCTACAATTCACAGAGTTCCACCAGGGTTTTACAGGGAAGAGTCTTAAAGCAAATATTTAACTTCACTAGATATTCTCCAAATTAAATAAAAATACACTGACTCAAAGACACTTCTAAAATTTATCTTAAAATTCTCTTTGAAACACTAAAATTCCGGCAAAGTTGGCAACACTGTAAGTAATAACGACGAGTAGCAGAACGCACGAAATGCATGTGTGCGCGTTGATATATTTCGCCTTTAAGCACCTGTAATGCGTAATGGTCCATTCCCCAACCTGTATATACAACCTTTCTTACTTATGTTGGCTAAGCTCAAAAATTTTAAAATCTTTGCAATTATTTAACTGTATGGCTACAGGGTGCAGTTGTAATTATTTAAAAAAAAAATTGTAAGTAAAAACAGCTATAAAAGTCCCTGTAAAATAAGGCTTAAAAATGTCTTTTTTTCAGTTTTCTGATATTTTTTTGGGATTGTACAATACCATTTTAAATTAAAAAATAGTTAAGTATATATTGTATTAATATATATTTATTGCACATAAAAACATTACTTAAAAATGGGAAATACTGTAACGTATGTTCAGGGAACACAGTTTTAGCTTAGTAACGACTATATAGTTCTTATACCTTTTCTTAAAATATGAGATACTTAAGAACCTTATACCTCTAAAGTTACTGTCCTTATTAAGGACTGTCAAAAATAGGGTACATACAATGTCTGAATAGACAGGAACTAAAATAGTTAAATATTTTTCTATATTTATATATTGATTTCAACTTTGATAAAGCTTACCAACATGAATAATTGAAAATTAAACCCTTATCCATGTGTAAACCCAAGTTTTTCACCTTTTCTACTCGAGCAATCTCAGTATTATGTAGAAATATTATGATAGTTATTTATAATTTAACCCTGTGTTAGTTCTCGAAAAAATGATTACTATTATCAGAATTAATAGCTAGAGAGTAATTTGATTCGATATTATTTTACTAATATACACTTCCTATAATAATATATAAGTAAAAAAAAACTTACTGGTGAATGGGCGGTGAACTAGAAGAATCTGGTAACTGACCTCTACTCATCTTTTACACAATCAAAACTCTTCACTATTCACTACCACGGTAACAATCACCACCCGGATATGCCAAAAATCAAACAGGAAATGCCAATTTATCCCCAGAGAGTTCTTATTTATATTATTCCTGCTTAGCCTTGCAGGTTTGCAGCATCCGAAATCCACCCTTAAATCCTGTACAGATTAAATACATTTATCCCTTGAATCATTTAAATCACATTATGCGTTAATCGATTAGATTTCTGGGCATTCCCTTGCGAAAATTCTAACCAATCGTTGTGCGCCCTTTAAATGGTTTTCCAGCGAACAAGTCTTATTGGCGGGAGTCATTGTTCAGAGGGTGAGAAGTGGTGTGGTTCTGGCAGCTCTAAAATGGCTTTTGGGGGAAAGTTTATGAGCCGTCAAGTCCAGATATTGGGGTGGATGATAAAGGAAAACTTCAAAAAGGAATTGAGAACTTAATTGCTATTTAAATTTAACTTAGTGATCTGACAAGAATCCAGCTAGACTTAATAGTATTGAAAATAATTACCGTTTTGTGTTATAAGGCACGACAGCTCTGAAATTGCTTACTTAATTTACTTTATCAGCAACAAAAGTTATGAACAAAGTATTATTTAAATACAGATTCTTGGCCATAAAATAAAAATGTTTGACTCACCTGGACCCGTATTGTTGATAGTTCTATGGTTGGAACCTTTGGTGTGACACTCTAATCACAAAAGAGTTATAACACTAACATCAAAAGACTAAAATAAAGGGTCTTGGTGAGTGGTAAAATTGTTTTGTGATTTACTTTATTGTTGATTTATAAGGAATAAAAATAATCTCTAGAGCGAATAATAGGCCGTCCAGTATTTAATTTCTTGTAACTCTCCTTTAAAAGTATTTACTATTTTTTGTAAGAAATCTTGTTCATTTTTTATATTAATAGTTTTCATTTGAAATATAGATATGCAATACATGCTACATGCAATTAAAACGACATAAGCTCGAAGTCTCACATAGAGTTCGTTCTTCTTGTCGTACATCTCCTATCGGAGGTTTACAGCTATCATTACAGCAATCCGGACCTTGTTGACTGAAGCTCTGAACTGTTAAAAATTGCTCCAGTCAAGTTTTTCAGCCAGGACTACCAATGCTCCTCCATCTACAAATCCTGCCCTGGACTATCAGTGTGTGACTCCACAAGTGTATATTTCTATCTTCTCATTATATGACCTAGTTATTGAAGCTTTACTTTTTTATAGTGTTAATGATTTCGCAGTCTTTCTGCATCGGGTTCAATACTTCGGCATTAGAAATCTTATTCATCCAGGGCATAAGACAGATTCTATGGAAGCACCACATTTCAAAGGCTTGTTGCTTCAACTCCATATAAAAGCATGAAAAAAACGTAACAGCGCAACATCCGTAAATCACTTTTTTATTTGAATAAATGTTGATCTGGCTATCTTCATCTTCGTTCTTAATTATCTTGTTTGGTCACCCGATCGTTCTATCCTAGTTTTTAAATATCTATATATCAGCAAATTCTCTAAACTGGTGTTTGCGATCGTCAGGTTCACATGGTTCAAATCAACAAGGTATTGTGTTCTTTAAGATTTCTTGTTAACAAAACGTTATTATTAATTATTTCTTTATTTTTAACTGTTCGCACTAACTCATCCGCTAGGGTTTCTCTAAAAATAGCTTTGTTATCGAAGATAAATAGCAGCGGGGATAGGATGCAACTTTGTCTCACACTACAACGAATCTTTATAATTTTCTTTCTGTTGGTTGATTTTCTACTACTATATTAGCTTTTTAACCATTAAGAAGTTATTCTGACGTCGTCGGAGTTAATGTGTTTGCTAACCTGCTGCTAATATCAGCTCCTGCTGATGTTACTCATGTTTCACTTTGTCAAAGGCTTCCCGAAATCGATTTAACATGAATACATCTCTTGGTTTATATCGCGGTTTTTACAACGTTGGAAAAGAACGTTAATTCCAAAAAGCGTATATTCTATAAATTTTTCGTAAATGATCATTAAAAACAACTTAAAGGTATGGCTCATAAGTTGATACGATGATCCAGTAATCTGAGCATTTTCTTGGATTCGGTTTCTTGAGTATGAGTACAAAAGTGATTGATAATCATTATTTATGAATTTCTCCCTTATCATAAATACGGTTGAAGAGGTTCAAAAGAATAGTAATTACATCGTCATCAAAAAGTTTGATAAACTCTATGGGTATTTGAGCAGGATCAACAGCTTTACCGGGCTTCGTAGTCTCCAGATTTATATTTCTGATATAATATCTTGACATGCACATTGCTTGCTTCTAAGTCCGAATTTGGAGGTCTTTCATCATCGAACAGTTTCAACAGGTATACTTTCCACTTTTAAGCTTTTTTTTCCATGTCAGTTATTATATGCTCATTTTTATTCTTGGCAATATTAGTTGCCTTGGCCCTGTTACATCCAGCCATTTTTTTGCGCACATGAAAGCTGTAAAATTTTTATTCTAGCACTCCTTTTTCCTTACTTTGAACCCTTAGATGATATTGTTCTTTTACGTCCTTAATTTTTCTCTAAACTAAATTATTTAGTGTCCTGTATTCAGCTTTGTTGCCTTTGTTATTTCTTTCATAAGATGTAGAATTTTTGATGTCATCCAGAGCCTTTTCTTGCTTCTTCTGCGTTTTAGATGTTTCACAACTATTGTTTCTAACTTCGCATTTGCTTTCGCTTTTTATCTACACTGTCTTTGATGTATTGAAATCTGTCATATATTCCTTAACCTCTTTCTTTACTGTGTCGCCGATTATATTATTCTCAAGGAGTTTTTTGGATCTATAGTTGTTTTGACGCTTTGTTATTTTGTTTATTTTTATATTGAGTTTACTGTGTTAAGGTCGGAATTAACGTTAGCACTTACGTAGGTGTTTGCATTTCATTTCTAATGATTATTATTGGAGGATGTAATCTATTTGGTTTATAAGTGTATTTCCTGGGTTATGACTTATGCCCAAGAGATTTCCAGTTGAACTCTGGTTAAAGTTATTTATTATATTCTGTCATTCAGTGACTATTATGAAGGTTAATCTTTTACGCTCTAAAATAATCATCTGAAGTATCAGTAATATTAAAAAAAATATGCCTAACCCTTATCAGATTCAATTAAAGGATTCGTCGTCCTGTATTCAAAAAAAAAATGTTTTATTCCTTTTATATCTAACATGACCCTAATTCAAAATATAGGGTTGTCTTTTTATTTAATATTTATTTAGGAAAATTTGTTAATTTGTAAGCTTAAGGGTTTGAATACGACTGAGGTTCAAAAGCAGAATTTTCCGTTATATTTATTACAGGTGTGATTTTAAATGTTCATTATTGGCGTGATTGCCATAACCCATTTATCTCTGCAGTAATGTTTGATGTTTGAAGACCCAAAATTAAAACCAAAGTCTTTTTCTCTTATATTGAATTCAATATGTTAAAAGGTTTATCGTCCTGTAATTAGTAAAAAAACAATTTTCTTATCCTTGTGATACTATTTATCTTAAGGTTCAGTAATCAAAGATCAGAGAAAACAACATTTTTAGCTTAGCAGCAAATTACAGAAATTATCCAGTTGTAAATTACAAGGTTTTGCAAAGAAATTTTGTCCAGACTCTTTGAAGAATCTATAACATAGCATTTTGGGACAAAGTTTTGTTAATTTGGACTCTGAAGGAAAAAGAGTTTTTATTGGTTCAGGTGATTGGGAAAAGTTGAAATGCTTAGATTTATCTTTAGCTAGAAAAGGCTTATACATTAGCTTCAAATCAAACCTGTAATTGTATTAGTGTGAGGGATCAGAAGTATTGTCGAGTTATTTCACTGTGCTTTCTAAGTCACAACTTACGACTAGCAGTATATACCCATTAAGCAGGTAACTAAGGTTAACCTGTTTCTCCATTTAAACAAAAAATAATTAATGGAGAGTTAGATGTAATGCTCCAAGATCGTATTGTTGTACTTATAAATGGTAAGCAAGGATTGTGTGTTGATTTTAAGAAATCAAATAATGTACTAGTATATAGTAATAAGCGTGATGCTTATCCTTTATCATATATTTTAACCATCTTGGATAAACTTTGTGGTGCTCCTTCGTGGTGCTCCTTTAAATTTAACGAGTGCCTATTGGCAAGTGGTTTTGGGAAAAAGTAGAATACTGCTTTACGGTCCTTGGTCGTGGACTGTTTCAATTTATTTGTCTTTTGTCTTTTAGACTATATGATGCTTGAGCCATGTCTCAGAGGGTCATTTATATAGTATTTTGTGACCTAATCTGGATTATGTGTTTGGATATCTCCAGAATGTAGCTGTAATAACTTCTGATTTGAATCCTCTTTGATATTAGACAGGTCATTTGCATGATTAGCTAATATCGAAAATATATTCGATCTTTTTTCTCAATTAATCCTCTTACTAATCATATAATTAAATAACTTGAATATGAGTTATCAGCACGTTTTCCAAAAAATTAATAAAAGTTCTTTAATATTTGCCAGATTGCCCAATATTATAATAATAATTACTAGTACATGATAGTAACTTAATTAAGTTTATAGGCCAAAAATTAAAATGTTTACCAAGATGCTTGTACATTAATCTCGGCAGTGGTTTAAAAAATTATCAACCAGGAATTAGGACTTTTTCTAGTAAATTTTGACTTTTATGATCATTAATAATTATCAAGTCACTGGACTTAAAAAAGTTTATAATAAATCTCAAAAATGTATCTTTTTCTTTACTTAATGCAATAATATATTTATCTTGGAAATGATTTTCAAATATTTTCAAATATATCACCATTGTAACAGATTATTTTAAATATTTTGCCTTATCGGTTTGAATGTTATAATGTGTATATGCACCTTGATAGCGATTAAACAATGTTGATTAAACAGGAATTACTAATTTTTTTTGGTTTGGATTTTTTACGGTAGTTTAGCAACCTAGATTCCAGTGCTATTTATATTAGCAATTTTATGAAAATTTTTGGTTTAAGGTTTAGGGGAACTACGGACAAAATAACATATATGGACAAAATGACATATGACCATTATTTCATAATTCGCGCCATTTACCACCCTACCGACTAGTATGTCACGTGCTCCAAACGATTGGCGATCACCTGCGAAGCGGGCAATATTCAAAATTCAGTTAGGCGGAGGCAATCGTATAGTGAACGTATATGGTGTTCGAAAATTTTCCACGTATGAATTTGTTTTTCGATTTTTTGGTAAGTTTCCATTATTTAATCAATTGATTTTGTTGTAAATCAATGCTCTATTGTGTATTGTAAGACATGGATCCATTACTTTGATAAATACATAACATTTATTGTACAATTTCAATATTAAATTGTTATGTTTTCAATATGGACAAAATGACATCATGGTAATCGGGGCCAAATGACATAGTATGTCATTTTGTCCGTTATAATTTAACACGCTAAAAATTATCATTATATTTATTCGCTTACAGGTAACAGTGCTAGTATGCCGCGCGACTATAAAAGAAAAACCAATCGGCAATCTTGGAGTGACCGGTCCATGAAAAATGCAATCGAGGCTGTTCAGCAAAATAAAATGGGTTGGCTTTTAGCCTCCAAGTCGTTTGGTGTTCCTCAGGCGACCCTTGGACGACATGCATTAGGAAAGAAAAAATCATTAAATGCCACTGATAAAGGATTTGGCAGATTCAAACCTACTTTTCCCCCTGAAATTGAAAGGCAAGAAATTGAAAGACATTGAAAGTTAGTTAATCAATTAAAATTACTAGAAACACGACTTTTTGGCTTAACTCGTAAACACGTTCAAAACTTAGCTTTCCAGTGGGCCGAAAAAAATATATTTGCCCATATTTTCAATGTAGAAAAACAAAGAGCTGGACAAGAATGGCTAACCGTATTTTTAAATAGGAATAAAGATATTTCAGTACGCAAACCAGAACCGACTTCAACGGCTAGGGCTCAGGCGTTTAATAAACCGCAGGTTGAGAAATTCTTTAGGGCATATCAAGAACTGTTGGATACACACAACTAGGATAGAATTTATAATATGGATGAATCGGGTCTGTCCACGGTTCAGAGACCACAGAAAATTTTAGCAACAGCTGGTCGGAAGCAAGTCGGATGCTTAACAAGTGCTGAGCGTGGATCTCATGTTAGTGTTGTTTGTTGCATGAATTCAACAGGCTCTTATATTCCACCATGTTTAATATTCCCGAGGAAAAATTTTAAAATTGAGCTTTTGGATGGAGCTTCAACTGGCACTCTTGGAATTGCACAGGAATCGGGCTGGATGACCACAGATTTATTTTTCAAATGGCTCAAACACTTTCAAACCTATGCAAAGGCTAATCTTAGTGAAAAGGTTCTCCTCATCCTTGATGGTCATGCTAGTCACAAAGGATTAGAATCACTGACATATGCTAAAGACAATGGTATAGTCATATTATGTCTGCCACCACAATGTACCCATCGGATGCAACCTTTGGATGTATGCTTTTATGGAACCTTAAAAACCTACTTCAATCAGGAAATATCAAAGTGGTTAAGGCTTCATCCAGGCCATGTAGTGACTCATCTGCAAATAGGGAATTTATTTAATCAGGCATATGGCAAATCCGCTATCGTGCAAAATGCTTGCCAAGGATTTAAAAACACTGGTCTTTGGCCTATTGCTTCCGATATCTTTCCAGACTACATATTTCAGCCTGCCGAGACAACAAATGTTCCAATAATGACTCCTGAACCTATTTCCATAGAGATATCAGCAAGCTCAAGATCTGATAATAATGAAACTGCTTCTACCCTACCAGATGAAATAATCCGTGATAAAGAGAAGCCTGGACCCTCTAAAGATGCTTTGCTCGTTCCGCTCGAAGTTTTATCACCTATACCGCAAGGAAATCTAGTCAGAGTTCAAGGAAAGAGAAGACCAAAGAAGCAACAAACTCATTTAGTCCTCACTTCTACGCCAAATATGGTGGAGGTAAAAGCCAAAAATGACACTAAAGTCGTCTTCAAAACAAAAAAGAGAAGGGTTACAAGAACTGTATTTGATTACAATGAGAATGACAAAGATGATGAAGATCCATTCACAAGTGATACGCAAATTGACGAAGACGATTGCCCTTGTATATATTGCAACGACCTGTATTCGCGTTCGAAACCTGGTGAGAAGTGGTTACTATGTAAGGTATGTTCACAGTGGGCTCATGCTATTTGCGCCGACGTGCCTCAAAAGACAAAAATGTTTATTTGCGAACTATGTGTTCCTGATTCAAAGTAGTTTTGGTGTATGTCATTTTATCCATAGAACATATGTCATTTTGTCCATTTAGTATGGACAAAATGGTTTTCCGTTACATTTTAGTGTTTAGCTTTTAACTTTTTATACCTTTACAATTATTTGCAAAATATTTTGTTACATGAAAAGTTGATGTGTCAAAGATATTTGTTACATATTTTGACCTTCTTCACTGTTTAAATTAAAGTTTTATGGAGCAATATGAAAACTGTATGCCATTTTGTCCATAGTTCCCCTATAATCAGTAATGACGAATATTTTTTGACTATCGTTTTATATGCGATAGAATATTATATTCTGCAAACAATTTAACAAGATTTATAACACTGAAACCAATTTTTTTTTCTTATCATCTTGGACGAATTCATAGTTTTTTCTCGTCAGTGACTTAAATCAATTCAATGAGTGATTTTTTTAAATGTCATATATAGGATATACTCTAATCGGAAAATTTTGAAAACGTCGTATTCAGGATATTGTGTCCATATTTAAAAAATGTTACAGGAACTTTCTGTAATATTTTCTCTTTATATATGTTAAAAAAATATGAACTTTAGAGTTTTGCAGTTTCCCAGAAATTAAAAAATGGTTTTTACTAAATTGTATATAAACTAAAACATTTTTTTCAAAAAAAATAGATATATACACTTATCAGAACAAATTTTGTAATTTTTCGTTTTCCCCTCGTATATTCCACCCTTATTCTAGGGCGTATCTGCGTTCCATCGATTATTCATTCAATCGCAGGTCTGTTATCACAAAAGGCAACCGCGTCGATTTTACGCTTCTTTAAGCAAAGTAAATCGTTGCTGGGCTGGTTAGACTGTGACATTTCATATTGAATTTAAAGGCAGACACGATCATCTAAACGAACTGTTTGACTGGTTAATGGATGTTAAAATTGTGGTTAATTTATTATCTTTTCGGCTTAGGGATTTCTCACGATGTATACTCTCGGAGTTAAATATTGACTAGAGCAGATTTTTTTAGCTTCCTCTTGATTTTTTCATTAGGGCATAAAAACAAAAAATAAAAACCACATGTTTATGTTTGGGTTATTTTATAAAGGAAGTCTTTATTTTAATTTGCATATTATCCACACTGCGGTCTTTCTATTTAGGTTTTGAACAATTGTTTGCGAAATTTCCATCACACTTGATAAATTATTGGAAAAAGCTAATTTACTTTTACACCAGCAAAGAAGAAAGAAAGATACATTCTTTAAATGGATGGAGTTTTTCCTATATCTTAAAGCTACCCTTCAGCACTTCACGGGTCCAGAATAACAATGTTTTACTAAAATTAGAAACTGTCTACAAACACTATTCTTAATAATTAGGGTATTATAACCAATAAGG
Source organism: Anthonomus grandis grandis (assembly GCF_022605725.1). Taxonomy (NCBI): domain Eukaryota; kingdom Metazoa; phylum Arthropoda; class Insecta; order Coleoptera; family Curculionidae; genus Anthonomus; species Anthonomus grandis. The sequence continues at coordinate 14,023,408 of NC_065558.1, forward strand.
GCAAATTCACATTATCGTATCATCGTATAACGGATACATGCAAATAAAGCTTAAGATGATTGAACTTTGATGCTTGTCCACTCATTATACTATGACATATGATTCTTTTTGCATATTATTCTTGTAAATCTAGCTATAATTTTTGTAAATAGAATTGTCAATTCTTGTAGGTTTTACGTATGCAACATACAGTACATCTATCCTATTATAATCATGGACCTTAGTTTTTAAATACCCAGAACGGACACAAATCAAGTGGTTTGAAATCCAGAGATCTTGCTGGCTATTCTACCACTCATTCAGTAAGGGAAAAACGGTTTGTATAGATCTACCATACAGACAGGCATATTAGGCTGACCGCTGTAAGGAAATAGTTCTACTAAGGTACAGAGTATTAACTTATTTTGAAAGAATTACAAATATTAGGTTCCTACAAAGTGTATATGAGAAAAAGGTCTAGTACTTTTATTACTAAATGTCTCTACACACACATTTACTTTTTGGGATTTGGTATATAATCCAATGGAAACGATTTGTGCTCTAATATCATATTGTTTGGTTTTATCACTAAAGAGGGTTTAAGGAAATATTGTTATAAGTTACAAATTTCCACCATAGCTTATTAAATTGATGTCTGCTATCAGAATCATCTATTTTAACCCGTATAACTTTTATTTCATAAATACTTTTAAAACTGTTCCTTGACTAACTACGTCACAGAAAAAACGATCTTTTTATATGCAGGATTATCCCACTCTTAATATTATGTCTAGTTTTGTATTGTTATTAATGTTTGGTGTTTCTTAATTTTTTTTCTTGAAATTTTACTGAGAATAATTTTGTGTTGAGGATGGGTCGTTTCGGATATTTGGCATTCAACAAATATCACACTTCTTCACAACTGATGACCAGTAACCGAATAAGTGACTACAACTGCACTTTAAGAAAAATTATAAAGCAAGCAGTGGATGGCAACAAAATGAAATTGGCATGGAAGCAGGCTTCGCATATTCAGAGTGTGCTGGAATAGAAACCGACAGACCCTTTACAATCAAGAGTACTTAGATATCATTGCTACGACTTCTGAATCATCAGCTCCTTGAAGGTGATTAGAATAATAATTGCAGCAAAAGGCAAGCGGATTAACTCAATAAGACAGTAGTTCAAGGGCAACAACGTTAACATTCTGCTACCTGTGGTCATTAAGGGTTTCTGAAGAGAAATCTACGAAACTAAGAACTATTAAATGCAGGTTGCCCAACTGACGTAAGCCAGTGCTTACTTCACTACCGTGCAATACCCAGCATAATAGCTCACGCGTCACAATGGAAGAAGTGAATGAGAACCTGGAATTGGACGCTGGAAAAACATTGGATACTAGAGTAAGGAGATATAAAATATATTTACCCTATCTTAAGATAAGTTATCAGATCTTCACAAGGATTTTGTTCATAAGATTGTGCGTCTTATGTCCTTGCGATATAGAGGAATAGCGAGATAGAAAACGAAAACACGTAGAGTCACACTATTCAATTTTGCATCTGTTGGGCGGCGCCTCAACCGTCTATAAACTATATATATGCTACTCTAGAAAGTACGGCATATCAGACCAGCGGACCTAAACAGCGTACTGACTGACCACCTTGCGTTCAACCGAAGTTTCCTACAAATGTTCAAAATTGACTCTCTCAGTCTGTAGCTTTTTTACTTGTCGATATTTTCTCAATCGTCTTATCTCACCAATCTCGGTATCGCTTTAAAAAGCGCATCTCTTTTTTTTTGAGGCTCTACCGTAAGTTAGGGCTACTTGCCCACCCTATTGGGTACACTTGCACTCCAAATGTATTTTTATTTATTTTTTATTTTAGATTATCTTTTATTACTTATCGCCAGCTTTGTACTATTAGTGCTAAATAAAGATTGCATGGTTCGCACTTACAAAAAAAACACCAGGAGACATAATTTACCGGAATTACTAAGAGAAAGCTTTGCGCCAAGCGGTAGACGCAGTAAATGCAGTAAACTTACAAAGTAGAACATACCTACTACGTTAGGTCCAAGACTTCTTCTTATTAATTATTCGAAATGTGATTCTTCCAGATTTTTCTTACGTCAAATTCACCAGAGAGAATAACGATCAAGTGGGGCTCGTTAGTGACAATCTGGCAAGCCACTTTTCACCAAGATAATAGAGGAATGTGGTAAAAATAATGTCTACATAATTCCCTTCCCAGCGAACGCTACACGTTTAATGTAGCCTCTTGATGTGACTGTATTGGCTCCAATGAAAATAAAGAAAGATTCTCGATCAGCGGAGAAAGAAATCTCGTTTCTAAGGTAGTACCCTGAAAGAACAATTTACAAACCTGCTGGACAAATTGGAGAAAGGGGTAAGTTAAAATGTGGCAGAGAATCTCAAATCAGGATTTAGAGTAACTGGTTTGCATCCTGCAAATTCTGGCAAAGTTTTAAAGTATTTAAGCATATTGAAAGAGTCTTGGATAATAGCTTCGTTGTTGTATTAAAACAGCACCGTGAAACAGGGGAAATATAAACGTAGAAAACGTTAGAAAACGTAGAAACGTTAAAAACAAACGTAAAAGGGAAAAAAGTCGAATATGGAAGTGATGCGTCTTGCAATCTTACAGATCCTAATGTTTCTGAAAATCCTCCAAAGGTTTGTGAGGAATTTCGGACTGCAGCCGAAGAACAGGAATTTTCTTCATCCATCATTTTGCCACGCACACAGCAAGTAACTTCCTACCAGGAAGAGCAAAAGGGGAAGAAAGACCAACTCCCATTGTGGTACTTGCAATTATACAGTGCACGAAATGTCACGCACGGATTTATAGACCCTGTAATAAAGACATGAAAGACCCTTATTTTTTGCGAATGGTGTAAGGATTCGGAAGACAATGAATGTCTCTTTGATAACAGTGATACCGACAAAGACTTTCAAGTCGACAATAATTAGACAGTATTTTTTTTCGTAAGGCTTATGATTTGTTTGTGTCTTATTTTACCAAAGTCTTAGTAGAATAAAGTGTGCTTTTTTTATAACTTGTTAATTAATTTAAAAACTAAATTAAAAAATATATTATTCCTTTAAAAATATTGGTTTTTAATTGGTTTTTTTAAACGATTGCCCTTGTTATAGAAAAGGTTCTCTTTTTTTCTTATGACTCACGGGTAACATGAAAATAGGCTCTGGAATGCAATTTATGAACATTCCATGGATGTGCAAGTTGCTCAAATTATGGGGTAACTGGCACATCTCAAAAATATTTTTTTTAGGATCCATGGCTGGATCCTTCTAATTTTTATACCAGCCATGGGTAGCCCTTGAATAGATTGGCAAAATGCATGTTTTTTTCAATTTTTTCAAAGATGTAAAGCTACAATATATGATGGTACATCTGGAAATGTGCTGAAAAGGGGTGCAAGTAGCCCTAGTTTACAATATGCTTCAAACCAGAGACCATCTAAAAATCACTTGTTCAATAGTACACAACCGCTGTAGGCATGGAGTTTAGTCCTGGTAAGTGCACTAGGCAGACTGGAGATACGATGGTAAACAACTTGCAAACGACGCTGTCATCTAGATGAACAAGAAACATGCAGATACCTAGGAATCGCTCAACACCATACAAATATTCCTGAGGGATTTAAGACATCGCTTCACAAGCAGTGAAAGAGGCGTTTTCACAAGATTTGGCAATCCGAACTAGCATCATTATATGCAGAGGTATAAATGAACGAGTGGCTATGAAAAAGTGTTCTTTAGTTTACTCGTTTTTTGTTGTCAAATTTGATTTTTTTTCAACTTTAAACAAGACTATAATAAGCATCACAACACACAAATGTACTATAACTAGCTCCTGTATCTTAAATGGTTTCAAAGATCAAATTTCCTTGACTTTTTAAACCCGATATTCTTGATCCCACTTCTGATTTTCACCCTTCCATCTATTTTCTCGACTATCAGTTTTCGATCTGGCCTATTAATTTGTCACGGTGGGCCCACCCGTAAAATGACAGTAATCTTCCGCACTTAAAACTGTTGTCAAACAATGCGAGCGAATTTTTCCCATGGGGGGTGCAGTTAGGCACAGTTTCAGTTCAAGTGGGGCGATAATAATATTTTTCGCTAACCGCTCTGACAATGCCAGAAACATATTGTCGCGACCATTGGAAGAACAGGAGTCTGCCGATGACGAGCGGAGTGTGGCCTCGTAATTAGGAGGAATTAATGGGCGGTGGGTGTTTTTTTTTCAATTCAATGGGATATACAAGGGTAAAGTGAAAGAAAGGTTAGTCTCGGGGAGTAAAGTAAGGAAGAAAATAGATATAATTAATTGGTTCACACTTTTCTTTTATTTGTCTGATGTATATGTTTTTTAGTACAAAATCACGTTTGAAAATTTAGTATATCTAAAAAAATACAATACAAAATTATTTTATAGTGGTAGGTGGTACTCTGGAAAGTACTATGGCCAAAGAATACAGACTGAACCAGGAAAAGCGGCAGATATGCGACGGTGTCAGGCTAATATAAGGGGGAATCAAGAGCAACATGACAGAAAACTACTATTCAGAAAGAGAGAGCAAAAGGGGTTAGTTACTACCAACAAAAATGACTCAAGAACAGCAAATTGGAAAACTCTTGGCCTAGATCGAATTCAGGCTTACTGGTGAACAAATTTAATTGAAACATACAGTTTTTGCCTCAAAATTTATTTAAGCCATTCAAAAGCCAGAGAGGAGTCCAGAATTCTTTACTAAGGGCATAACTTACCTTCTGTCAAAAAACAACGAAATTAACAATCTTTAAAACATGCTGGCCAATAATCTACAAAATTTTTACTGCTGTTATATTACAAAAAATAGAACACCATGTCACAAACTTTGGCGGTATAGCATGGCAATAAAATGGATGTAAGTATGAAAGTCGCGGAAGTAAAGGGTGGATAATAAGGATAATAAGGACTCAATAATAAAGAACCATACAGATACCAGAAGACCGTACTAAGCACAAGCTACTCTAATAATATAATTATGAAATATAATTAATTAATAAAGAATTTAAAATATATCTTTATTTATAATAATAGAATAAACTAGGATAAATAGATACATTTAGGAGCTCTTTAAATTTAAATTAAATTAGGCTTTAGAGGAGTAGACTTGAATTTCTTTAGATCTAACCTTAGGAACTGATGGCAACCCAATGGAAATCATGGTAATCTAACTGGATCTCTGGTAAATCTATTATTTGTTCCACTAGTTCACTTTCTACTATTCGCTTCATAAGCTTTAATTTTGTTCAGCATTTTATAAATTAACCTAAAATAAACAAACTCTAATGTTGAAAGGAAGATAAACTCTGAAACTTTTTGTATTAAGCAATTCTCGAATCGTCAGTAGGGCATAAGTTAAACTACTCAATTTGATTGCGGATAATGAGCTTTCATGGCATGCCAATATAATTTATAATGAGTTACTTATTTTATTGGGTATTACGTCACATAGAGCAAAAATAAGAGTATGGGAATAATTATAATAAATAAAAATTATGTATAATTAAATTATTATTATTATTATTATTATTAAATTATTATTTTTTATTTTATTATTAATTATGATTCCTTTGCTAAAGAGAGAGGTAGATCAGGGTATTCTCAAATTTAATTAATGATTTAAAATATTTGATATGTATATATTTTCTATCATTAATTTACATTAAGATCACACCCCCTTAATTTTAAAGAAGTAAGCTTTGAATTTTTTGCTAAGGTGCGTTTAGACGGTTCAATTTGGGTGATCATTTCGGATGAATCATCCGAAGTGATTTTGACAACAAATTGAATTATTCAGTTCACTAAAAAATGGCGCCAAATGAAGTTGTACGTACAGGCATTGAGATAATCAGTGAATATCATTTAAGTAAATGGAGAAAAATAAAACGTAGAAACATAAGAAGATGGTGGATACGGCCATGGATAAGTCGACCAAATATAATAGGTGCGTCAATTTGTTTGTTACAAGAATGGATTGCCGAAGATCAACCAATGTTTAAAAATCATTTAAGAATGTCTGCAGCTCAATTTGAACAGCTACTTAAAAAAGTGGCGTCATTAATTCAAAAAGAAAATACAAATATGAGAGAAAGTCTTTGCTCCAGGCTAAAACTGCACATTGTACTTAGATATCTTGCAGCAGGCGATTGCTTTGCAACACTAGAAGCATTATACTATGTACCAAAATGTTCTATCTCGTCGACGATTTCCTTTAAAGCTCTTTCTCGGGCAGTTTTACTTTTATACTCTTCTATTTTCATATTCCACAAGCACTGTCAGTCTTTAAGTACGTTCAATATTAACGAAGTATGATCTTCCTTCCACTTGAAAACCATGTTTAATAATTTTACGTTGTAGAACTTGATAAAAATGCTATACCTAAACAACTATCCGCAGTAAATAACAGCCACCAATCGTGCTAGATTTTCAACTATTCACTAATCACTGTACGCCGCGCCGCCGGGAATTTTTACATGGTTCACTTTTGATGAATCACCGAAAGTGAAACAAAGTAGAGCGGGTTCAATTTTATTTCATCTTCATCTTGGATGATCACTTTCGATGAATACTAGTTTAGACGATTTAGACTTCTATTTCACTTTGAATGATTCATCCGAAATGATCACCCAAATTGAACCTAATTTAAAAAGTAGGTCTTCTTGTTGTTTTTATCGTTTTTTAATTTTAATATTCATAACAAAGTTAGGTAGGATATTGAAAAGAAGAAACGAGCTCAGAGAATAATAGATTAAACCTCAGCTCCTAGGTATATAAAAAATCTATTATACCTCATGTAAATTATTGTATTTAAAACTTATTGATTGAACTTAAATTAAATTAAGTATATCGAACGGTATCGTCACAGATTTGAGTTTATATTTCTTTTAAGTACGTGAATAAGTCTATTTTCTTCTTCTTTTCAATTTTTTGAACATGTGAGATAGTAATTTCTACTTTTTGCTATAAGTGACGTAATACCCAATAAAATAAGTATTATACAATACAGATTTTACTTATTATAGTTTATGCAAAAAAATATTTTTAAGTACCCTTTTCTTGAGATAGTTTATGAAAATACCACTGTAGGTCAAAAACTTTCCTTCGTATACATTCTTAAATCGTTGGCTAAAATAGTTAACAAAACACTGTAGAATATATGGAAATTGACATTCAGTGAATACCTAATAAAATTTCCTAGAAATTCAAATTGCTAACATAAATCATTCCCTAAACGTTCCTGGCATGTTCACAGATATATCAGAACATTCCTATATATTATGAACTCCTATTATAATATATATATGACCTATGATGCCACTGTTGTGAGCTTCTCAATTTATTTGCCAGTGCTTTCGTAACTTAGGGGGTAAAGAAAATTCATACGTTTAGGATGTAAATAAAAAAGAACCTTTTTATGACCCTACATGTCAATCAACCCTTAACCAAGACATTATACAATAATGAAATTATTCCCATCATCATAACCTAATCATCCTGAGAAAAAACAACAAACTCAACCACCACATCAAACCAAATAAAAAATCGGCTTAAAATTAGAAGATAAAGGTCGGGCACACACTCAAACAAATCCGAATAAATAATTTAGGGCAAATAAATCCGGTTCAAGCTTATCTTTCCGAACAATTGAACAATGACCCTTTTTCCTACATAGGAAATTGCACTATGTATATGTTTGTCTTGGGGTGGGTTAAAACGGTTTGCACCAACCATTTGGGAAAGTAATCAAGGCCGAAGGGCCTTTTTAATAATTGGAAATTGGTGCAGATAAACTGCCATATAGAGCGGTGCTACCGAAACCATGTTTGACACATGTAAGTGGGGTCTCTCGTGTCGGTCACGTGACGTCGCGTGGCCCTTAGGGAAAATCACAAGGCCGAGGCCACGTGGACCTTTTGGAGGTGACACACCCCCAAAGACCAATTTGAGAGTGTGTGGCGATCCGTCTTGTTTGAGGATGTGTGAATTTGTTTGTTTGGTTTACCCGGAGCGGAACTAATTTACGAGGGTGGGTCCCCGCATAATAAAAATTTAAATTATTTCAATGAAAGTTTTTAACTTAGGAAGCGAAGGGTAGTTTTTCTGGTAGTTGTTAAAAGAGCATTAACAATAAAAAGACAGATTTTGATTAGGAATTTAATTTCTGATAAAAAATTTGATTTATGTTTGCAACAGGTTTAAATGGTTGCTGGAATGTTGTTACATTGTTTAAATCTGAATTTAAATATCCCTTCATATTTATGAGCCCATTTAAAGTACCGTGGTATACCGTGATTTAAAGCCCATACAAAGTAATATGTGGTGTATATTACTCGAAGGTAGTCTGAAATTTATGCCGAAGATTCTTGGATTGTCTTGTATGCAATGTCTCAGAAATTTACTACATATTTTATCAAAATTCATATATTTTCTTTTACTTCTGGTAAATAATCAGTAAGGACCGTTTTTGTGATTGCATTGATTAAAAATTACAAATGGTTTTTTAATAAGGAATAAACCATAACAATAAATGGATGTAACATGTGAATTGCAATGAGGAATATACAGGATTATTGAGAAGTACTCTAGCAGTTTCTTAAGTATTTTAAAAGCATATGACATTAGCTGATTGGTTTAAAGAAATTTGCCTTAGAATAATCTGTTTTTCCAGGCTTGGACAAAAGCGCCACCCCGATAGAGTGCCATCTAATAATACCTAAATATAACCATAATAAATGTACCAAAATATAATGATAAACAAGGCTGGTAGTGTCAGTCAGCCTATTTATTAGACTTTATAGTTTCTTTTACATTTTTGCGGAAATGATACTGTCAGAGCCAATACATTTGATAGGTAGGGCAAAATGAAAGCATACAGTCTCCCTCCATCCGTTATTCTTAATATAGTTCTGTATTCTTTTTGTGAAAGAATAAAACTTTCAACAACTTTTTATGTTTTGGACACAGCAGTGTCCATCATCAGGGGGACACTAAAAGGAAAATCTGACACATTCATTAACCAGCGCACCAAGATTTGTTAGGGTCAAATATGCTTATCGCTATTGATCTTCTTCTCAATTCTTTTTAGCAACTTCTCAGTTTTCCTGATTACCTGTATAGTAATACCATTTTAAGAGGCCTTTGTTGGCAAGTATTTGGTCTATTAAGATGTTTCTAGTTGAATTAACCCGAAATAATTCGATCAGGTTCATCTCTTCCTGGAAGTCTATACTCATTGTTTTTTTACGAATTGCATCCCTGCTCTTTATCAAGAACCTTCTTGCGTACTTTTTTAATTTCTTCACAGTACTTCCTTCAAGAAGCCATTTTCACCTTTTGTATCTGGGTATTGTATCCTGTCTCATTAAAGTTCCTGCTGACAGCCTTTTTAATCTTTCCAAAGTCTTTTGCCTGGATAACTTCCTTGTGACTTTTGGACAGACTTTATTATTGTGCCTGTAGGCTCGCTCCTCCATGGTCATTTAGTGTTTTATATCCTTTATCTTTTTTTTCACCCGCACTAGTTGTCTCTGGAGTTTCTGGCCATTCTTATTTTTTTAACGCAACAAAATTTCTTTGCCCTAATAAATGAAAATCACCGTTTCGGTTTAGATTACTGTTTCGCCATGTGTGATGATGATGATGATGAGGTTTGAACCATATCCTAGGATAAGCTTGGTTCTTGCATGTTCTCACTAATCTATAACAATGGAATCTGTAGGTGGCGAGCTAGGAACGCCAATTCTACAATTATATTTTTCGGTCCTCAATCCTCATTAGATATTCTGCCTGCTACCAGGTCCTTGCACTAAAAGAGATTCATGGGACAATCATATTTTTATTTACAAGGATGTAGGTTGCCGCACCCAAAACCTTTAATAACTATCTGTTTCTTGGTCCAATATACACAAAAAAAAGGAGCTGAAGGGACCTTTAATGGTCCTATCCAATTTTTTGGGATCAACAAACGTTTCCTTAAAGGAGAGATTGCGAAAGAACATCGTCCAGGATGATGCAACATTGGAATGACACCAATGGGTTGGTTCACTTTAAAAAGTTCCTGAGGTTCCACGCTGGGAGGGCGGGTTAAGGTCTGAGACTGAAAAGGAAAAGCCTACGGACGCTGGTAGGGCCGCTCACAGGCCACTACACCTACAACGTCCACCTATACAGAACGGGCTTATCCGACACAGCAATTTTTAGATTCAAGAGAAATCAATAAAACATTTGATTGCAAATTGTGGAGCACTGGGCCACAGGAAATACAGGATTCTACACACACATATATGCTGAGTGAAGAGGATCTGCTGACGCTCCCACTGAAGGAGCTGATCCTGATATACAATAGATCAACAATGTGCAAAAGTTAAAGGGCCACCCTACGCTAGACCTTATTGCACTATACTACACTACATTGTGGTGGTCCTGCCAATGTCAAAGGACACCATTTCTCTGCCTAATACAGCCGAGCCTGCCCTACTGTCATGCAGAATAATCTACATTACTCTTATTCTTCTTCTTATCCTGGGATCTATTGTGGTTTAGCTATTTCAGAGTGACCCTTCCCAGCTCTTCTCGTATAACCTAATACCAATATTCTCCAGGGTCTTTTAACAAGCCGCATACAGTGATTAGGCCAGCCCCATTTCATCTATATTGGGCTTAGTAGATTTGATCTCTCGGTCTTCAGGCCAGAGTTTTGTCCCTTCATTCGGGAACTGAGAGTATTTTCTTCTACCTAATCTAGGACCACCCGGTAAATCTTCCATTTTCGGTTTCTTTGCCAGGTGTTTGAAGCCAAACCCCTCAAAAGTGTTTTCAAGCCGTATTTTGATTATTCCAGCCACTCTGTCATTCAGAGGTCGTCCAGAAATATGAAAACAATATCATGAAACAAAATATCAAATATTCCGTAACCTTAACTAATGTAAAAGCGATTTTTTCTAAAAGTATGTTATGTTTAAATAAATAGGAAAATAAGAAAAATAAAAAATTTTGAATGCTTAAATCGTTTATTATAATCAATAATAATCAGTTAATAAAACTGTTCTTAAAATCTATTAATACAAAAGTCAAATTTACGATCACAATATTAAAGACATAATAAATACACGACAGTTACCAATAAGGAAGACATATTCAATTCTAAATTAAAATATACATGTCACTGTCAATCATTAACAGTGCGTGAGTTGTAAGTATGCTTTATACGAAGAAAATAATAATATGTTAAAAATAAGGAGCGCCGCATATAAAAACGGAAAGACACTCTGTAAAATTTTCTTATTTGTGTGAAATATCAGTCTTTTGTACATTATTTAATTTAACTTTAAAACAAGTTAAGAAGGCACTATTTCCACATAAGTGGCTGGAAAGATTCCGACGTTGCCGTTGCATTCACCCAGCCACCAACCATCATCCTGCTGACGATATACCTATTGGAAAAATTGAAAAAATTTAATATTTTAGCTAAAACTTAATTCGTTATCTTGCCTTAAGCATATCTCCAGTTTTCAACAGCAGTTCATCAGGCAAATTAGGGGTGTACGGATAAATGGCTCTGCACTTTGCTATTGGATGTAAATTTTCAGTGTCAGTCAGTTGATCTGTACTGCTGCACTGTGACGAAAATTCATCTAAAAAAAAGAAAATAAAGGTAAAACGATTAATACGAGATCCATTACATTTAATAGAGCTAAGTGCAATTCATCAACCCCTTTATAACAAGGTAGCTATAAAAATTGGTTTTGAAAAAAAAATATGCGCGAGTGTCATTCGCGAAGCTAAAATCATGTCAAATAATAATTTTATAAGAACATTACAATAAAAAGGCAATAACCATAAAGGAGTAAACAAAGGTAACCAGATCCTAGTACCGACCTCATTTAAGCTTTAACCTTTAAAAGTGAGGGACATTATAAGTAGTCTAGAAAACTAAAAAAGTAAAGATGTCTATCACCGTTCCTAAATCTTCGTGAAATTAACTCTGTTTTGGAGAGGCGGTTTTTCGTTTACTTTTAAAATATTGTTACTATATCATCATATAGCTCCAATAACTCTTGTATTTAAAAAAGGAGACCTTTGCCATCGGTAAATTACAGACTCAAACCCCTATTGCCTATTGTCACTTTCTATCTTAGTATTTTTTCTTGAAAATAACATTATTCTTACATACATAATCATTAAAATAACATTATCATTACATACAGTACATTTGGCTTTAAAATTCATAGAAGTACAGAATCAGGAATTTGATCGAGTATAGTACTATTGCAGTTTATATCGACTACATTGATTTACGGTATTAGTCATCATATCATGATGACTATATATGATATGATGTCTGTGATATAGGATATGATAGCAGTAGTAGTAAATATTATATTAATGAAATAAGATCTTCCAAAAAGTTAACTTTATTGGACAATATGAAATTAGGTTCAAAATTTAGAACATCGTTGACACAATTTAAGATTGGTCTTTTTTTAGCCCTTGTAGTCTCTACCTTTTCCAGCAGATCCAGTTTTTTACGCTTCGCACACTCATCGTTTTCGCTGTTAGGAAAGAAGCTCTTCATCCTATGAATTCTATAACTGCTTCTAGAACTGCTTAAGGTTCATAAAGAAGGACAGTCAATCAGACCAGTGCTATCTATTATGGATTCTATTTGTTACAAACTTTCTTCTTGGTTAAATGGAGTATTGAAAGGTTTTTATAAGATTTTTCCACTAAGAAATCCATTAAATATCCTGGGTTAAACATCGAATAAATGTATCAATACTACAACAATTCAAAGTAAATGATAGACTCCTTACATAGCTATAACAGAGATATTTGCAGTATTTTGGACACATTACCAGAAGAACAGGTATGATGGAAAAAGTGATAATCGAGGGCAGAGTTGAATGAAAAAAGACCTAGAGGAAGAACATGAAACCAAACAAATAGCCCAAGACAGAGAAATAAGGAGGGAATTATAAAAGAATTATAAAAATTTGATGGTGTCACCACATCCCTAAAAGGCGTAAGAGGAGATCGAGTATTTATGGACATCATGTCAACAGAATAAAGTGCTATATTTTGAAATTCCGGTAAGGCCTTTGACTGTAATACGTCAACCATAATATTCTAATGAACAACCTAAAACTATATAATTTAAGCTCAGCTAGCATAATCAACTTCAAAACTTATCTAAGGAGACCCCACCTTCTTGATTTTTCTATGCTTTTTAAGGTATCTAAGGTACTCAATACTTTTTTTATTAACAATAATGATCTGCCAAACAGCGAGACATAAGGAAGATAACAACTGCTAACGACCCTACAATATTTACCGACTTAATGATGCACAAAATGTTGACAAAGATAAGACCAAAATGACGGGTTTTCCCTTGAAATGCCGCTGAACTTAATCAAGGTGCAGATTCAGTCAAATTCTTAACGGTCCATCTTAACTAAAAGCTACAGTTGGGAAAACTGAGCAAGAACAACTAGAGTGCTTGTCTTGTGTATTGCGTGTCTGTTGAAATACTCAAGAGGATTTTTTGCTGTCTTCTATTTCTATTTGTCTTATGCTGTACTTGTTTAGAATCATTCTGTTGAAGTCGATCAGATATTCTCTCTACAAAGAAAATCAATAAAGGATATAAATGTACTTGGGTACTGGGATGACTACCGACAGATATTTATAGACTTTAAAAATCTTAATATTGAATAGGGTACAACACAGATCAAATAAATATGATATAAATATGACATGTTATTGGGCAATTAATTTTTTTACCTAAGAGTTCTCGCTACTAAGTATTAGAATAGTAATAATGACCTTAGTTAAAAAAATTCCACAATAACAGAGACATTACCGAATTTCTTTCACCTGTTTTCTCTAAGATTGATAAGAAGTAGCCACATGTCTGAATAAACAGCCACTTTCATTTGAACATAATTTTACATACAAGCAATTTGGGTTTAAAATTTTTAGATTAACACAAAATAGCACAAAATACAGCAGTCGTAAATTTCACAAATTGCAATTCACGAGTGTTATATTTTGTGATATCAGCAAGGCTTTCGACTGGAATACTTTAACCATATACTTTAACCATAAAATCCTAATAAACACGCTGAAACTATATAATTTTAGCTCAGATAGCATGATCAGTCTTCAAACTTATCTATAGGATAGAAAATGGGTTGTGAGGGTCGGTGGAATTTTGTCGGCAGAAAGTGTTGTCAATTTTGATATCCATCAAGGCTTAGTACTGGGACCAATAATTTTTCTTACCTACATTAATTATCTGCCAAACAGCAAGACACCGGAAAGAGACCAACTTATGCACAGTATGGTATAGATAAGATCACCTTAACCAAAAGCTAGAGTTGGGTCGGAGAACTGGCCAAAAGACTTAACAAATAGAGTGTTTGTTTTGTGTGTGTGTTCTATTTCTCTTTATCTTGTATTGTGCTTATTTAGGATCATTCTGCTGAAGTCAATCAGATATTCTGTTTGAAAAGAAAGGCAGTGAGGGTCTGTGCAGCTTTGAGTACCGGGATGACTGTCAGCAGACATTATATTACTGAAAATTCAATTTTAATTTTTTTCAAATTTTTGGAGCCCTTTCAAGTGATTTTATACATATTTAGGGTATTTCATAGGTAATCTTTGCATTTAAAACTATTTTCATATCTCTTTCTGGTATTTTAAGCAAATTTTTACTTTTTCCATGCTTTTGGTCTCATTTTTAACTATTTTCCAAGAACTTGAAATAATTGTTCAAATTGAGCTTTTAGGATTTATTTTGTTTTATAGATATGATCAATCCAGCCATTTTGGATGTTTGTTCATTTTATTCCAGGTCATTTTTAATTTTCTTTCTGATATCTAAGACAATTTTTTTAAATCCCGGTTTTTCAAATGCTCTATTTGACAGAATTTATCACGTGCAGTTTTAATTAATTATGCCTAGTTTCTATTTAATTTTTATATTTTTTTTTAATAAGACATGAATCTATGTAAATTTAATGCCTATGGAAATAATTCATTTGAAACAATTTTTAAGGCTTCATTTTTCATTTTTTTTGGATTGTAGGATAATAATAAATAAAATGAAACAAAGGAAGTTGTAAACGCAAGAAAACTTACCAAAATCTGAATCCGGTTGGTTTGAATTCCCATCAGCGGCTCCCCGATGCGTCCAGTCATGAAGTACGTGATCATCCACGTCATTTATGTGAGGATCCGAGTTATCTGATTGGTCAGATTTTAAAGATTTTTCACTAACCGGGCTCCGATCTGTTTCAAAGAACTCTTCACGTAACCATTGGGGTACCTAGGAATAAGTTTTTTGAGTACTTGAAAAAGTCATTATTAAGTAAATTACCTTGAGGACACTTTGTTGCAATCCAGACTTGTCTCTGGTAACTGTAATATGGGGTCCCAAGGGATGTCCCGCCCTGGGTCTACTGTCTAATTCGGCTAAAGCATTTTGAACTTTGTAGCGAGCCCCTTCCAGGTAAGTTAACATAGATTTCATCTGAAATGGCAACAAATGAAGTCAAAGGACAGAAACAGTGAAATGAGGTCCTTTTCAGGTTGATTATTTTAAAACCGTTAAGCCTTAGCTTCAATTCATCTAATGCATTTATTTAAATATAAGTTACATAAGACAAATAAGCCAATTATAAGGATATAAGGAAAAACATGGTTAACATTACTAAAAGCAATGAATAATTCTGAGTATCTACATAATATATGCATTGGGATATATGCATAAAATTATACGAAAATATTTCATGTTTTATGAAATAATAATTTTTACATTTTTGTCTCGGAACTTTTTTTATGATTTTCTGAAGATTAAAATAATTATATTTCAGAAATTCAATTAGAAAAAAAATAAGGTTTTCAAAATATTTTTGAATAAAAGAAAAATTCGAAGAAATTTGGGACTTAAAAAATAAGGTCCTAATTTTAAAGCTACATTTTAAAAAGTAAATTTTGAATGATTTTTTGGTAATTTTATTATTACTATTAAATGCAGTAAGTAAATTTCCTATACATTCCAGGCATTTTGTTTTATTTTTTAATTTATTCCATTCATTTGAGATTTGTTTTTATGGGTAATAAAGTAATTTTTTTACATGTTCCAGGCTTTTAAAATAGCTTTCCAGATATTAGCTTTTATTTCAGATAATAAAAGTCATTTTCCATGTTATACAGGGTCCGGTAAAATGATCTCCCACATTTTGCGCCGCCACTGAGCCCGAATCACTAAAGAGGGAGCCAGCTTAGCGTAGTCGGTTAGCTGCGCGCGCCTTGCCATTTCTGTTGTCGCCATGAACTGGACGGGCGAGCATCGTGCCTTCGTTATCGAAACATTTTTCAAAAGTAACGAATCTGTGATTACGACACAAAGAAATTTTCGTACTCACTTCGCACTTGGTAGACATGATCCAGTTCCAGATCGCAAAACAACACTGTTGTGGGTTTCAAATTTTAGAGCTACAGGTAGGCTAACTGGTAGACCCAGAATTGTTCGGACAGCTGAAAACATTGCAGCTGTAAGAGAAGCAGTTGAACGATCTCCTAGACGTTCAGCTGTTAAACATGCCTCTGCTTTGCGTTTGTCAGATCGTTCTGTGAGAAGAATTTTGCACACCGATCTGAAGTTCCACCCATACAAAATGATGATCGTGCAAGAACTTAGTGAACGGGACTGGGAAAATCGCCGAGAATGTTCCAATGATATTCTTCAAAACGTCCCACAAAATGCGCTTTTAATAACGAGTGACGAGGCTCATTTCCATTTGTCTGGCTGTGTGAACAAGCAGAATTTTCACTACTGGGCACCAGAAAATCCACGGCAGCTCCATGAAAGGCCACTTCACAGCCAACGTGTTACCGTTTGGTGTGCTGTTGGTTCTTTTGGTGTTTGGAGTCCCTATTTTTTTAAAGAAGGAGGAGTAATGGTTACCGTAACTGCTGATCGATATGTCGACATGCTACGTAATTTTTTGGAACCAAAACTTAGGGAACTTGAACATCCGGATGTGTGGTTTTAACAGGATGGGGCTACAGCTCACACGGCAAGAAAGACAATGGACCTGTTAAGGGAAATGTTTCCAGGACGCGTAATCTCGTTACGTGGAGACGTTGGGTGGCCTGCGCGTTCACCCGATCTTGCCCCATGCTACTTTTTCTTGGGGTTACCTGAAAGAGAAGGTTCTTCAACATCATCCCCGAACCATTGACGAATTGAAAGCAGCAAGGCGCCAAGAAGTTACAGGAATATCGCCCCAAATTACTGCTCGAGTAATGGAAACTTTCAGAAATCAGCTTGGAATGTGTGTCGAAAGAAATGGTCGCCACTTGGACTCTGTAATTTTCAAGACTTAATAAAAACAAAACGGCATACCATATATTTTTAGTTAATAAAAATAAAATATAAATAGCATTTACATTGGCGTTTTTATTAAAAATCAAAATGTGGGAGATCATTTTGTCGGACCCTGCACATTTGAAGAAATCTTAGTTTTAAAGTATTTAAAGCGACATTTTTCAAATACTTTTCATATTATTGGTTAAGTTTTTTAAATATTTTTCATGCATTTAAATCAAATTTTCATAGGTTCCAGGGCTTATTTTTTATTTCTTTTGGGTTACTGACTTATTTAATGTGTCTTGGGACTTTCAAAGTTATGTCTTATGTATTCCAGGCATTTGGAATTTCTTTTCTGGCATTTTATTTGTCTCAAAAGAATTGCTTTATAATATTGATATGCAAAAACATCCTTTTGAGTTAAAATCATGACTTATTTTTTCCAAATATTAAGGCGAATTTAAATATCTGTCACTTATCTTTGTCTCACTTTAAGTCATCCTCAATTTCTTCCTCTTAATGATTAAAGCTATTTTTTTATCTAAATTTCTGATGAATTGTTAAGCACTTCTTGCTTCACTGACCTTGGATTTGAAGTCATATTTTAATTCTTCCATATATTTAAAGTCACTTTTAATTATTTTTAAAAAACTTTTAAATCATTTGTGATTTCCTTATTTGATCAACTAATATCATGGTTTATTTCTTGCCCGTATTTGAGGTCACTTTGCTTTGTAGATATTTGAATTAATTTGTATATTTTTTAAGTTTTTGAAACTATATTTTGTATAAAATATATAGATTCCGATATAGTTTTTGATAAAGGAATGACTTAATTTTCTAATCAGTGCACGAATATTTAATCTCACGCTTGCTTTGGAATGACTGCCTGTAGCGTCATCTAAGAGTCATGCCTCAAAACTTAAATTTAGGTCACTATATCCAAAAAGGTAAGCCATATAATCTGACAAAACACTTCAAACAAATAATATGTCTCATTTCACTTTGATATTGGGGCACCACCTAACAATCATACTTTCAATCTTGAATTAAGGTATCTAGAGTCGAAAAGGTAACTATTATAATAAATAATTAATGAAACAAAACTAATTGATAGTTGGAGAAAAAGAATAGTCCATAAAATATACAGAATTCAAAATTTCTACTCGTGTATAATTTTGTTTATTGCACACTTGCTATAGAATATACTATTCTTCTATTCAAAGTTTTTTATGTCCTTAAATCTTAAAAATGTGCTTAAAGCTATCGATAAATACTTACATGATACAATTTTTCTACCACAGACTGTTGGGAATCCTCGCTACCAAAATTCGGCGTCTGCTTTATCGCTTTCGAAAGATTTTCCAGTCCGTTTTTCGATTTCCTTTCACGGTCTATATCTTGTCGAATCAGGTGCAAAAGCTTTATTAGAGCCTAAAAAAATGGAAAAAATATAACATTTGGCGATAAATTTAGAAAGACGTTCTCCAACCTGTTTTCTCCTTTCCCTGTTCATCGCCAAAGTAATGTGTTCACAATAAAAATCAGGTAATAGTTGCTCGGAGGTTTGCTGTGACGTTTGTCGCATATTTTGAAAGTAAATCAGATCTTTTGTCGGTTCTGCTATTTCTATGGGCGGTCTCAGTCTTTCTGTGGCCTTAAAAAAAATAATTAAATTTAACGAGTTCTCTTCTTATTTCATATACGAGACGCACAGTTACGATATACGGTTTTTTAAAGGTGAAAATTACATAAGGCGTACACACACAATATTTGTATAATCCTCTAACCTTTTCAAACCACTCGCAATGGGCAAAAGTAGGCGGTTTACCCACATCGCTTTACCGCAGATGTATGTAATTTGAGAATTTTTATTTTTTGTTCTGTTGCATAATCGTAACGTAGTATTTGCAATGGAAAGTCGAGTGAAGAGAGTGAGTTTTTTTTGTTAAATTGGAGCAATAATTCCTTCACTCTGAATTTTGCCATGCTGTAATTTTTTGACAGTTAAATTAATATTCCAAGTAATTTAATATTTTTAATAATAAAGACGTCAAAGTTCATGCAGATGAAACAGGAATTGAAAAATAAATATATATTTTCAGATCGTTCATAAAGCCTAATCTAAAAAGACTAATTTGCATATTATATCTAATGTTTCCTCAGCTTTGACAGAAAGTACCCGGCCGCAAAACATTCTATGCGAAGAAAACATATAATCAAACAATTTCAAACCAACAAGAAAAACATATCGTTAAAGGAAAGCTACATATTAAAATTTCCACCCAACTGTATAGCTACGGGAAGATCACCTGTTTAGGAACTATTACCAAAAAGATCAAGCAAAAAACCAGAAGATTCATTTGCCTAAACACATCCCGCCCTTTAAAATAAATAAGCTAAATCTTTACGAAGAACTTTCCCAGGAGAAGGAACGGCTAAACAAAGCTCCAGCCTTGAAAGATCTCCTCATATCTAGTTCATCAATGAAGCCATACCCACTCAGCCTCAAAGCCTGCAGGAGGTTTTTCGGTAGCATCTGGTGTATGATCCTCTGAATGCCAACTGGATCTACTTATCTATCGTCCAACATCCTCTCATATACAGGGCAGTCTTTTGGTAGTCCTAAAGAAAGCAAAAATTCGGGTGTAACTGGATAGAGTCCAGATATATAAGCGCAGCCATAACTACAGCTCTTGAGACTCTAAAACTTGCGATACCTTTCGAGGTGAACTACATACGTGCCGGGTATTACTTAAGCCACACAGAAATGAATGTCTTCTCTATCCTGTCTATATGGTACCTGTGACAGTCCACTATAAGGGATTCCAATTTGGCAAACGGAGAGGAGTAATAAATAAGGAGTAGTAACGAATGAGAGGGCTGATGCAGGTTCCTGTGATAATGTGCTATATACCAGCAGGACATACTCGCTAGAGAAGCATGATTCTTTTTTCCAAGCTGAAGCACTTAATGTGTTAAAATGCTTACAGGAAATTTTTAATTGTGAACACTATAACACAGTCGTCTTAATCTGCTTAAAGCAGAGATGCCATTAAGACTATTACAGCCGAAGGTTAGCTCCAAACTTGTGCTGGATTATATAAAGACACTGGTAAAGGACGGCTGCAGGGTTTGGGTTCTCTGCATCCTGGTCCCTCTGGCATGACCTGGTAATGCTACTAACTAGGAAACGGACTCTCCATTGCTAGACTGGGATCTGCGAAGGATATTCTAGCTATCGTGTCACTAAAAAGTCTCCACAATAGCATTCTGAACATGAACTTTTTGAGAATTGAAAAATAAATATATTTTTTAAATTGTTCATTTTTATACCCTTAAAAACACTAATTTGCATATTATACTTAAGGTTTTCTGAGCTTTGACACCAAGTACCAAGCATAGGAAATAAACCTTAATGTGAAGTAAACCTACGCAGAACCAAACAATTTCAAACCAACAATATAGGGAACTAACAAGAAAAACATACCCTAAAAAGAAAGCTACGTATTAAAATGCTCACCTAACTGTATCGTCCAACGGGAAAATCACTTCTTTAAAAACTACTACCAAAAAGAACAAGCAAAATTCCAGAAGATCAATTGCCTAAACTTTAAAATGAATAAGCTAAGTCTTTACGAAGAATATTTCCAGTCCAGGAGAAGGAATGGCTAAATAAAACTCCAGTCTTTAAAAGATTTCTTCATATCTAGTTCAATAACGAAGCCATACATAGTCAGCCTCAGAGCCCGCAGAAGGTCTTTCGGTAGCACCTGGTGTATGATCCCCAGAATGCTACAACTGGATCTACTCATCTATCGTCGAACATCCTCTCACATACAGGGCAATCTTTTGGTGGTCATAGGGAAAGCAAGAATTTGAGTGCATGTGGATATAGTCCAACAACTCGCATAGCGGAGCATTTCAGGCTATATAAGAGCGGCCATAACTAGAGCTCTTGAGATTATGGAACGCGATACATTTCGAGATGAAATACGTGCCGGTATTACTCAAGCCACACAGGAATGAATGTCTTCTTTGTCCTGAGTATATGGCACCTGTGAAACTCGACTATAAGGGATTCGTGGCCAATTTGGCAGATAAAGAGGAGTACGAGGGCTCTAGTAGGCCTATATAAGTAAACATGGGATGGCTCCGAAACGAATGATAGAGCTGGTGCAGGTTCCTGTGATAAAGTGCTAGAGAAGCATGATTCTATTTTCATCGATTCTTATTAACACTTGATGCGTTAAATGCTGACAGGAAATTTTTAATTGTGGACACCATAACATAGTCGTCTTAATCTGCTTAAAGCAGAAGCGCCATTGAGACTATTACAGCCGAAGGTAAGCTCCAAACTTGTACTCGAGTATATAAAGGGACTGGTGCAGGACGGCTGCAGGGTTCGGCTTCTCTGCGGGCCTAGTCCCTTTGGCATGACCTGGTAATGCTGCTAACTAGGAAACGGACTCCATTGCTAGCTAGACTGGGATCTGCAAAGGATACTCTAGCTATCGTGTTACTAAAAAGTCTCCTCAATAGCATTCTGAACACGGACTTATAAATATATCTGGACTGCCAATTCAATGAAAAGTAAATGACCACTACTAAGGGACCGCCATTTGCGTGATTGTGTCCTTTCGATGTTGGTCACTTTGACAAGTTTCAGTTGTGCCAATTGTAGGGAAACAAAACAATTAAAGTTTTTAAGAGGTTATGTTTACAAATACAAAATAGAAAGTTACATTTCGACTTTTTCCTGGACCCTTTCTTACCTCTTGCCGTTTTCTATAACGTGCATTTAAGTATTAAATTTTAGTGTTAAGTTATCGATTCGGGAAACAGGGTACATACCCGACGGTTTTCCCGAATCTCCAAATCGTGCTGGCAGATTGCCTAGTAGCAGAGCCAATAACCTAGTAAGCAAGTTACATTTAGTTAAGAATTTAAAATAGTTGCGTTAGATCTGTAACTTTTCTTGTAATTGTTTAAGAATTTTGTTAAAATTTATGAAAGAAAGTAATCTTCATCATCAATCATCTAAAATGAGACAAAGTTTCAATTAACTTGGGATAGATGCATGCACTTTAGAATATTTGTTTTATTATTCTAATAATCTTGAATCTTTTAAATATAAACCTAAACTTGAATCTTATAAATCCTAATACCATGAAAATGATGGTCTTCATTTAAATTTTGATGTATTTAAACTTTTAACACGTAATAAATAAGGAGAAAGCTATATCGCCTATGGCAGACGATATATCCAAGCATCGTTTACAAATCGCCAAAAACTAGTCAATCCGCTATACTCACACGTCAAACGTCAAGGTCGTCAACTTCATTACCGTTATTTAATATATTTTTTGTTGGCAACACTAACAATTTTCAGAGTGACCAACATCAAAAGGACACAAGCACTATAAAAATGGCGGCCACCAGGCAGTGGTCATTTTTGGGTATCGTGGCCATATGCATTAGCAGTCCAGGTATATTTATTAAGTTCGTGATTCTGAAGGTGAACGAAAGCACCTGGCATAAGATAATATAATGCACACATAGTTGGTCATGGCTCGTGATGTATTTGGCATCTCTATAGAGCTGGACACTGGCACTAATGACACTCTCCACATCTAAAGTATTACAACAAAACAAAGTGCTGTGGATGTTAAGAGGAGAAACTACAGAGCACGTCATAAGGAAATGCTTACCACTTATATGCGCTAGATTATATATGCATAACTGCACCTTGGCTGTCAACGGTTTACCCAATTCAATTCAAATATGACTTCCAATAAATATTATTTACATTGAGCAACTTAGAAATATAAGGCATCTTAAAATATAGGAATCTATAGAGAATTAGAAATATAAACTGATTTAGTAAGGGATATAAACATAAACTTCCAATGTCACCATAGTATAAGACAAAGTAATGCTGACAAGTCGTATAGATTTATATAATACTAACTCTTTGTCAAGCTCTCTCTCTTCTTATACCTTTTTATTTTTAAATTTTTTCTCGATTAAAATTAATTAGAGCATTAATTACCTTCATCACAAAATACATTTTAAAGATAGTAAAGTAACGTAAGTAATTTGCATTGGAAAGTGGTTTTATCGTTTTATAATCATTTTAAATTAGTATGAAAAACCATTTATTCAAATTTATAGAAATAGGAAATGAAATATTACTCTGCTCACAGATTGCTACATACATACAATAATTGATATGTTATTACCATTCAGAAAAAAAAACATAATGTTAATGTTACCGAACTCAATTTAAGGTAAAATCAGTAAAATTATGTTTGATAATGGATGTGACTGTATCACACGTATAGAGGGAATAGTCAAACTAGAAAATTCGAGTAAAATATTATTAATTTTTATTAACAGAGCGCTGTTAATATGACCTAAAGGCCATCATCAGTGGCAACAGTTAATGTCTGTTCTATCAAGATCTTAAATATATAAAGACATACTTAAAATGGAGAATAAACACTAGAGACCGATACTATCTAGACTACTCTAGAGACTAATACAGCAATAAATCTATTTATGGCAAAGTCTCTATTGGATATCCTTAAGTTTCTTAGTTTAAATATATAATATATAGTGCTTGGTGCTAGTCTAAGATTAAATTTCCGCTTTAAGTATGTTTAATCGTGTCTTGGGGATATAGTCCAGACAGAATAAATATTAAGGATCACCTGTACGGGTTGAAAATGCTGTACCAAATTGAGGTTTATCATAGTTGTAACAAGAATCTTTAGAAATTTTTTTCTAGATGTCTGTGACCTGACTTGAAATCTATTTGAAACTCTTTCTTAGTTTTGAGGAATACTATCATAATGCTAATTCTGCAATGTTAGAGGGCTAAAATAAGAAAGTTTTCTTATTCAGTTCTGGTTTATTAAGTATAAAAAATAAGTTGGTTAGTCAAAATACTTTAAGTCAAAGTGGTATCTAAGCCAATCATTGGCAAGTATTATCAAATAGCTCATAAGAAATAACTATATCGCCACGATAAATAAGAACTCTTCACCTGGTTAGATTCATCAGCTTTGGACTAAATTATGTCTAAATCTACAAAGAATTTCACAAAACTGATTGTTCTAATTAATAATTGATGAAAGTAAGATTTCGAAATGTTGTTAAGAAATGAAAATATATGACAAAGTTACTTATTATTACAACACTTATTACTTTACACCCAGATCAGATTATGATTATCTCACTAGTTATCGTCAAATTCGTAGAATGCTCAATAAATTTCTTCATTCAACAACGTTCTTAATTTTTTCTTTAGTGATCAATATCAAAGCATAAACTTGAGACAATTTTTTATAGTCTACACTTCAGGGAATGTGAATTTCCAAAAAGATAAGTCTCCTGACTGAAACTATTAGTGCATCAGGAAACTAAGAAAAAAGAGAGAAAGAAGGACTACAGAGAGAGAAAATAATTGTACATTAGGGCTCTATATGATGAGAGCTAAAAGTAAGTAAGTATATAATAAATTGTTAAAAGAGCTGTCCAGTCTTAAAATAATGAAAAGTGGGGAAAAATATATGATAGAGCTGTTTGTCCCCATGTTCAGGCAAGTTAAGTAATAAATTCTCATTCCTTCACAGAACCAGATCACTGTTATAATAAAGTAATATATTAAGAACGACTCAAGCATCAATACAGCAGAAAATATATTTTTTGAATCAGTTCCTTAGTTCACACTTCTAAAAGGAATAAGACTAAAAAAAGTGGAATTTCAAGAGGAATATAGGAAGAGATAATAAATTTACACCAGAATTTTATGATACAAAGTGATTTATAAAAAAATTGTAATTCGTTAACAGCATGAATTTGTGTTGGGCCATTCAGTGAATACAAATCTATTATTTAATACAAATTCTATTAAGGAGGAAAAAGATGACGTACACACAGACTTTAGCAAACCATTTAATAAAGATAATTATTCCATACTGTTGAAAACACTTTCTTACACATGACATCTCCAGAACTGTTGTATCCGAAATAACATCATATCCAACTTGATGTCAGCAGAGTAGATTTTAGGAATTGTGTTCCACAAGGTTGGATCTTGCAATTCACTATCAGCATAAGAACTTATTGTTTGCCGATGACTTAAATATTTAAGAAAGTTACCGATGACAGTGATCAGATTATGATACAAAATTATATAAATATAGTCATTGATTTGTATTGATTCTATTGATTGTTGTATTACTAGAATGTGCAGAAATGCTAATGGTTACCCTAGTCAGCTTGGATGTTTTGGGAAGGTTCTACCTAGTTTGAAGCTTAGTCTTAAAAAAACAGTTTTAGGCTTAGATTACTTTCACTTGTTAATGTGTTTACGTTTAAGTAAATAAAAGGATTTTTCATTTCATTATGTAATCTCATCATGGTTTATAATGGAGATGATTATGGATGAAAGGGCTGTCCAGTACAATTTACGTTGGAAAAATTGTCGAAAAGTGAAAAAATATTGGACAGAGCTACTCATCTCACACATTGGGGTATTTTGAGTAATAACTTCTTTTTCGATGAATATATCTTATTGAGGCCATTGAGATCATGCTATGATATTACTATTCTGCTCTTTTTTTATTATGGTCGTCCTATACCAAGATGCCAAAAAATATTAAAATAGAAGATCAACAAGCGAGTATTTTTCAATGCGAAAAAAGTTTTATTACAAATGTTTTAGTTTACTCCTCTTATAAGTTTAAACTTGTGGATCTTTAAGAAAAGCTGACGTTCAGCTACATTGAAGTCTAGAATTTTGGACTTGGAAGTAACATTTCAAAGAGGTTGGTCTCCGAAATGAAATTGCTCTATCAGGGGCTAAGATAATTAAGAAAAAGAAGAGGGTATCTTAGAGTTATAGTTATATAGGAGCATACAAAGCCACATTACATAAGTTTTCAAGATTAGTAAGTAATCAACAAGATAAGTAATCAAAGGATACATGGGAACGAAACGAATATTAAATAAGGAAAAAGTATGAATAGAGAAGACGTGGAAGACTGAAAGAGACGTAGTTAGAAAGGGACCTTCTTGTAGAAACAGCTATTATTACCTGGATTTTTTTTGAATATTTTATCTCATCGGGCCGAATTATGGGCAAAACGCATTTTTTATAAAATCTTTTGAGAATCATCTATTAATAAATTGTATACAGTCTTGCCAACAGTATATATGAATTGGAAATAAAAGTTTTTTTTTAAGAAACTACACCATAGCGTAATTTTTGTCTAGAATTAGGTTAATACGAAACTATGTTATGATAATTTAAGTAAAGTCCACTTTAATAGGAGGGTATTGATTAAGTACATCATAAATATAAAGGTGATTGGATAATCATAAAATATTTGCATTAAAAAGTAATTTTAAATTGGAATGAAAGACGATTAATTCAAATTTATGGAATTATGAAATACTATACACTTAGATGGTTAAAGATATAAAATGTATTAATATGATTTGAAACAGCTAAAATTATATTAGGTTTTCCCATCTAATCACCAATCTAAGAAATATGGGTTACAGTTTCCACGAATAATTATAGTTTATCATAAATCAACACGAAAAGGCGATAATAATAAATATAATTATGGCTATAAATTACCATGTGAACGTGCTATATTCGAATCTAGCTAATTACCTTTAAGAATTACCGTATATCGCGTAAAATGCCAACAGTAAATACATTGTGAAATAAACGTATTGATGCGGATTATCCTTACCTCAATTATTCTAGGTTGTAATTCCGCACTGTGTCTAAGGTACGAGAGCAGAACAAATTTTAAATTGCTCAATCGTTCTTCTTCTAGGGCTTGGAAGGTATTTACTCCCCTTAGGACAGACGATTCCCATTCCAACCTAAAAAATTAAGAAAAAAAAGATAAATAAATTCACTAGTAAAATTAAATAATTTATTTACCTGGCTCTTTCAGCCCGAACGCATAGAGTATAGTATTCTATGTCGGCTTTTTTCACTGCATCTTCTGCTTTCTTTTTCTTCCCTTCCAGCTGAAAGTAGAAAGAGTATGTTATCAAATTTATTGCTGAAGCTACTTCAAATTTAAATTTGAATTCATCTATTGATGTTAACTTTCTAATAGCCTAACATACGTCAAGGATAAAAGAGGCATAATAGTTCTATTGAAAATTAATTTGTGGTTACATACAAATTTGAAAGAATAAAAAAAATTAAAAGCACACAGCACACACATATTAAAATTTAAATTTGAGATATTCTTCACTACTATAAAATACATTTCTTATTAATTTTTTTTAAATTTTAATTTTAAATTGAGTTGTGGGAAGATCTTTAGGGTTCTCCGCAAATTTATTGTAAAATTTAATTGCCCAATACGCTAGTCAAGATTAACATCGTTTTAGCCTCCAATAGACTGGAACAATGTCAAGGATATACAAGGAGGGTACAGTAAGAATTCCCAGAGTCCCAAATCTATTCACTCCATTAAAGCTTGAGGTCTAGATGTACCCCTAGGTTGACAAGTTCACACTTGTCACATTTGCATTTTCAGTCCAGGTGTCCCTAAGAGCAAAAACAGCCCTGCCGGTCTTTTCTTAGGAGCCTGTTGGCATAAAACCACTCTTTGGTGCCCTACTGTGTAGACCTAGAATTCCTAAGAGAGCCCCACGATCCAAACAATCAAACGCCTTACTCAAATTGCAAAACATAACAGTGCCGAGTTGCATACTATGAAAGGGTTCCGTAATGCGGAACACTAAGTCAAGAATGCCAAAAGTACTCAAGAATGAAGAAAGAGTGTGAAGAAAAAGAAAGAATGAGATGTGTGTTTAATTTGTACTTCAGAATATTTCAATTTTCATTAGTGATAGTAATTTTATTTTTGAATATTTATTATAACGCTAAACATTTCTAGGATATTCCAATCCAGTACACTGTTTCCTATTTTTACTGTCATTGTAGGGTATCTCGGTGCTTTTTAAAGATAGAACTTTGCGGTTTTTGCAAACCATTGTCAATTTTTTATGCAACTAATAATGCTGCAAGCAGAATTAAACTAACTCATCTTATCTCCGTCCGCCTAAAACTAATTTATTAGATGGTATCACGGCATTTGAACCGACTATTGCTGCAGTTATTCCTCTGTGTGATGAGTTAGTGTGTATGGGTGATATGAACGTCGGTTTTTTGGCTTGTAATAGTTCTACTAGTACTCTTGATATCTTTTTTAATTCCTTTTCTCTCTCGCAAGTCGTAAAAGATCCAATGCGACTCTCTAAAACTAATTGTACTTTGCTGGATTATTTTATTTTGTCCGATGTTAATATGATGCACGGTGACATCAAACATCATGATATGCATGAGTTAACAGTTCACCAGCTCATATCGTGTGAGCTTTTATGTAGAATACCTAGCAGGAAACCTAAATTTGTTGTATTTAGGAGTTTTAAATATTTTGATTTTGAGGCGTTTAACTCTGACTTGATAAACACTGGCTGGGGACAGATTTTTGATCTTGATTGTATAAATTAAAAAGCACAGTTTATAACAGTTTATTACTATAACTATTTTACAAATGCTGTTCGAAAAGAGAAAAAGGCCTATTTACAATTTGTAGCGCGAAATAATAGTAGGTAGTAAAGATACATGGAAAGCTCTAGATGATCTTAATATTTATGGGAAACAAAAACACAATATAATAATACCAAATCATTTAAGGAATCCCGAAGATATAAATAATTTTTTTATAGAATCAGTTGATGCTTTAGCGATAGATATCACTGACGTTTGTATAAATAAATATAAACAGGTACATCCGACAAGCAGTTTTTAGTTTACACCGTGTTTAGAAATTGATGTATTAAATGCAGTTTCTACTATTAAATCAAATGCCTGTGGGTCGGATAGTATAACGATCCAAATGATTAAACTTTGCTGCCCGGTTATAGTCCCTTTTCTTACACATCTTTTTAATGAATGTCTTCTGTGTGGCCCATTCCCTGATCTGTGGAAATCATCTGTGGTTGTTTGCCCAAAAATAATAAACTAGTAACGTTTTTTGACTTACGACCTATAAGTTTGTTATGTGTGTGCTCTAAGATCCTGCAAAAACTAATTTACGCCCAAGTGACTACTTATCTAAAGCAGTACTCTCTCCTTAGTTCTAATTAATCAGGCTTTCGTAAAGGCTATAGTACAACATCTATTTTATTGCGCGTCCTAGACGACATATATGAAGCAGCTGATAAGGATAATACTACAGCACTGGTTCTGCTTGATTAGAGCAAGGCTTTTGACACGAGAGATCACAAGCTTCTGTGCGCTAAATTGAGTTCTTTGGGATTTTCTCTTTCGTCTATTCGTTTTTTTGAGAGCTACCTATTAGGTAGAACTCAGTCAGTGCGTTTTGGGGATGGGGAATCATCTTTGAGGCGTGCCATAGGGATCGATTTTGAGACCCTTGCTGTTTGTTATTTAAACGTGTGACATGGATTCTATTGTCAATAATTGTATAATTCAACGATACGCGGACCACACCTAAATATATACCAGTTTTTCTAAAGCAAATGCGGACGAAGCTGTTCTTCGATTGAATGAGTGTTGAGAGTCAGTCAGTAGCTGAATATTCTAAAAATATCGGGTTGCGACTGAATCCGTCGAAGTTGGTCGTAATATAGTATATTGGTCCTGATCATGAGTGGGCAACGAATAATTTGGCTATTTATGTATCCCAAACTCCAATCCCGATTGTGAGAGAATGTAAGAATCTCGGCATTATAATTGATTCTAAGTTACAATTTCGCAGCCAATGGGCAAGGGTTCTTCAAAAGTCGTATGTGTCATTGCGGAATCTGTACAAAAGTAAAGATATACTCGAACTGCCGTTGAGAAAGGTTTTGTGCGAAACATTGGATCTCTCTCATACTGCTTATTGTAATTTTGTGTATGGCCCAGCTTACAACGCTTGCAAAATTCATGTATACATTTTATTTACAATTTAAGGGCCCGTGATCACGTCAGATACGAGTTACCTTCTAGATACCTACCATACCTAGATCGAGAGACGGTACACTTCGCATGCTTTCTTCATAGAATCATCTCTAGCGGAGAGCGAGTACCTTAGAGATCGTTTAAATTTTAGATTCTCCACTCATGATCGTATCACACGTCAAAATATCCTTTTAAATATACCAAAGCATCCCACAGCCATGTTTCGACGTAGCTTTTCGTTTCATGCTTCAAAAGTATATAATAGTTTGTTGCATAATAAACTTCAAAATTGCAGTTTGTCAGGTTTTAATAAAAACATAAAAGGGTTTATCCTGAGTAAATATAGTTCTATACCAGGGTTGTGAACTTTTAAATATATTTTGATTGAATTTTATGAATTTTTCTTTATCATAATTATTGTTACTAATTAGGACTGTTTATACCATGTAATTTATAATATTATGTATTGCTGATTTCTGTAAGCTCGGTTAAGCAAACAGCTTTGGCTAACCTTCGCCGAGTTTAATAAAAAGTAGTTAATTATTATTATTATTATTATTATTATTATTATTATTATTATTATTATTATTATTATTATTATTATTATTATTATTAATATTATTATTATCTCTGCAATCCAGGGTAAAAACAAATAGTTTAAATTTAGAGACGATAGTTTAATCTAAAGATCATGCCGATTTTTCTGCATCTGAACATTTTTGTAGTTTTCACGAAATCACTGTTTTATCTTAGAAAATGTTTTCTGGTGTAACATTCGTATTCTTTTAAAAAATTAAAAAAAATACATTCTGTAAATCGGTAACGAAATGTTTTAGGATTTATGTTCGTAGAAAACTTTAGTCTTAAAATAAGAAAAGATTCATACGTGTTCCGATTCATCATATATTATAATGACACATGAATATAACATAAACTTTACGTGCATATATTAAAAATATTTCCATAACACTGCTAAAATTGCCATTTTATTTATATTTTTACCAATATTGAAATGAACTGTTTTATGTTTTTAGCGATGATTTTTTTAAGAGTTCTGGTGACTGTAAAATTAATATTAGAGAAAAATAATAATTTTTACGTTAGTTGAACTAAAATAAATGACATTTTCCCACAAACATTTTTTATAATCACATTATTTACCTAAAAAACATTTCTGAAATATTTTAGCAATGTTTTATAAAGGTCTGATGTTTATTACATTGCTCTTATCACTCACCATCAACATTCTCGATATAATTAAAGTTAAATTTGATAATTAATTCTAAATAGGTTAGATGTTAAGCCTTCTTTAGCCTTGTTCTTGTGATTTTCTGCATGTCGTCGAACTTCTTCGGGCCATATTAGATCCACCGAAAACCAAGTAAGCTTTGACGTTGAGAAACTTTTTACATATGTACCTATCAAAGAATTTTTAAACATCATCGGGGAAAGACTCAGACAGGATGCCAGACTTACATTGGAGAGAGTGATGGACCTTTTTGAGATTTGTCTTCGTAATTTAAAGATAGGTTTCACGCTTAAGATTAAGGACTTTCTATAAGCTCGTCGTTATCTCCAGTATTAGCTAATATACACATGAAGTGGTTTGAGGAGTACGAAATAAGGACAGCTTAATCCAAATCCAAGGTGGATTCGATATGTCGATTATACATTGATTATTTGTGACAAAAGCAATACAAAGCTAGCAAACTTTCTGGAGTACATTATTAACATTAGGCCAAGCATCAAGTTCACGCTATAGTTGGAAACTTATCCAGCAGTGCCCTTCTTGGATGTTCTTGTAAAGAACAATAATAGATGCAGTAGGACATTAATTTATCGCAAGCCAACACACCTAAAACAAATACCTACACTATGCATCCAATGATCCGGATGCAACAAAAGTGGATTTCTTTAAAACCTTGTATAGAGTTTTGATTATTTGGGCATTTGATTTTGATTATTTTGACAACAAAAATCTTGGCAGCCATTATATGCAATAACAATATTAGTCTCAGCAGGTAAATAGAATTGAGACTAGTACGAGGACCAAGAACTGCATACACCAAATCCCCTGTGAATATGGAGAGTCGTACAGAGGCGAGATAAAGCAACCATTGGAACAAAGGAAAGTCAGGATAAAAAGAACATCGAAAGTTGATCTAAACAAGACAGGTTTCCAGATCAGGTATAGCAGAACATGCTTGATTCAATGGCCATAACCTATATTAGACAGAATCAAAGATTTTGTGCAACAAGCAACATTGGAAGAAAAGAAGATTTCTAAAAGCAACTTACATCACGCAAAACCAAGAAATCTTGAGCCAGGTCAATGTTGATAATCCCGATATCTGAAGAAACTCTGCAGTATTTAATGGCCAGAAGTCATACATCTCTATACACACCTCTAGTATATAAGCCTATAGATTGGGTTGGAGATACTTTCCAACCGAAACTTTGTATCATATTTATTAAAATAAAAACAATGAAAGTTCGAAAATTAGAGTTTACTTAAATAATTGTAGTACAATTGGTGATATTGCAATCGTTACTTAGAATAATGATAGGATATTTTTAATGGAATGTTTTGAATTTTTTAAGAATATATTTTTGATATATTTTTTAATTTTTAATATATATATTTTTTTATTTCTAAGTGTTAATTATATTATACTTCTAAATAACTTTTTGTTGATTACAAAAAAAATATTAAAAAAGCTGTACTTGAAGTACTAAAAAGAAATGTCTATTGTCATCTCCAGGAACTACTAATAAAGTATAAAAAAATTGGACGCCATTGACCTCTTTTAAAATTTAAATGTTCTCTTGTATGAAATCCTTACTTACTTAGACATATATTTCTAATAAATTTTAATTCTTTACTTAATTTTGTTACAAAGTATTTTATAGTGCTTATTAAAAAAATCAATTTTTAGAGTCAAAACTTGAGTGAATTGGTTTAAATTTTTTTTTAATTAGTTCTTCATGAGCAATTCATACAGGAGGAACAAAAGGTTTTTTCAGTTATTTAAGTAAAAAAATTGCAAAAAAGCCAATGACAAATTTTTTCCAATTATTGTTGGTAAGGTGCCCTAATACTTCATGCTTAATTATAATCAGAAATTGGGCTGTTCCTACTAAAAATAATACCAAATAATCAGAAATTTGCTTAACAAATATTTAAAATAATTAGAAATATTTGATATATTTAAGAAATAAATATAAATATACATTTTATGATAATTGAACTTAACAATTTTTAACTTTTTAACCACTTTTTCTTAAAGAGAGACTCTTTAAGATACTACTCATGTCCTGTTTACAAGATATTACGTATGTTTTATGGATGCGAAGGTAATCCCAGAAGTACTCGATCCAATAAAGAAAATACAAATATTCTGGCATTTTTGTAAAGAGTTTTTCAACATAATCTCTTTTCAGTTGTATACCCTTTTCTCAGCGTTATTCAATACCTTTAATACCCTTTTTATAATATGGACTGTCTTGCTCCTCAAAATAACCATTATCTGTCGAGATCCGTTCTTTGTCATGGAAAAAATCTTGGACCACTTGGGGGCATGAGGTAGCCATTTAAACTTTAATCCGTTACATTAAGTTGGCATAACTTGAGAGTTTTATCTTTTTGAAGATAGTCAATGAAAATTACGTTACGTGTATCCTAAAAAAGCGACGCCATGATCTTACATGCAAATTAAACGATCTTGGCCTTATTTGGAGCTGCCTGTCCCTTTAGAGTCCAATGTTTTGATTATTTGACAACGCAAAAATTCTGCTTTGAAGACTGCATTGAAACATCTTCACGATACAATATCTGATTGAGTGTGAGCAAACGGGGCACCCATCTTGCACACAACTTTCTTATGTCCAAACAATATGCGATGTCAGATAACATGCAACGTATCGCACTTATTGAAATGCCTACTATATCTAGTACTTAACGCATTTTCAGTCGACGATGATCCAGTACTACTTTGCGGATTTTCTTCACCGTTGACGCAGTTTAATCAACGAAGTACAATCCAGTTTAACTTTTATATTGGTTGGGCTGCGGCGTTAAACAAAAATATTGTTCCACAGAACGATGACAAATTTTCTCCATTTTCACAAATTTACTGAAAATATTTACTATTAATTACTGTCAAATGAACACTTAACAATATGGCGTTTTCAAATTTAAAACATATCTCTAATCAATTGTGTACTTTCTTATACAATAATATGTTTCAAACAACTACCGCTGTCTCTAGGTCAGGCTGGGTACTTCTAGACCACCCTCGTAATATAATATGTTAGTACATTATAAAAATCACATATTTATTAAATTAAAAATAATCCTTCCGTTACACCCTCGGTCAACGAAGGTTCTGGGTGCGTAAAGAGAACGATACGATAGAAAGATTTTCTATCTTTCTACGAATTACAGTTCCACCCAAATTGAACCTAGAGATTCCCAAGACATCCGACGTATTGCATTTCCTATATATCGGTTATTCCCTCTTAATTTTTTAACGTTTTGCCTATGAATTTCTGTTGCGTGTTGTTAATATATGGGTATCGATAAACAAGGAAGAAATTTACCGCACGTGATTAAAATGAACTGTATCTTAATGTTTCTTCCGTTTATCAAAAATGACCAACAAAAGTGACATTCCCCTTATAGGCTACCCGCGTTTTCATAAGCTCAAAGAAAAAAAGAATTATCTTTTACATGAAATTTAAATCGGTTTTACCAGCTGATTTATGTTTGACATAGTAAAAATTAAACATCCCGCCAGTTAAGAGGTAACAATAGTTAGCTAAGCCAAATTCATTACTCGTCCTATGAAAAAGCTTTTAACTTTAAATTTCTTAAGTGCAATGCAATGTTATAAAAAAGCTGACAATATTTGTCAATAAATGAAGCAAAATTTAAGTATTTTAAATACAATTTTACAGTACATTCACCGGTCTAAAAAACGCGAACATCGAATTTCTCAATTTGATTTAATTTCAAGCTTAATTAGTGCTGAAATCCTGTATATTAATTGAAAAAATTGAATTGAATCACCCTCTGATTTATATGTTACGAGGAGATTTATGAATGAGATTCCCCATAAAAAGTATATGGTTTGTGTTAGTCATTTATAAGTTATATGAGTCATAAACATATGAATAATAACAAATAAAAAATTAACAACACTCACCTTGGCGTTTTCCTTATCAACGGAATTTTGCCTGTGAGCTAAATGGATTAGACTGGAGCTTTTGGACAATCTGAAAATAATAAAAATCATAAAACTTTTAATTTTATCAAAATGAACCCTCTTACGTTTGCTTTCCCAATTTGCTAGTATCAAATACGGCAGCATCCTGTAGCTTCTCATTATCCCTGGCACAGGCGTGGCTATTCTTCTTTCCTTTGGCTTCCGCTGCCCTCCAATCACTTAATAGCCTAGCAGCTTTCTCTACTGCTGTCTCGCATTGTTTTCTAGACCTGTGCTGACTTTCCGTCATATTCCTTAGAGGTTTAGCGGTTTCTTCCAATAAAGCATTTCCAGTGATCCTGTGAGCTTCCGCTTTCGCTTCCAGTTCTAGGGCCACTGCTTTCCATGCGTCGTTGATGCTGCCGATGTTGTCCTTGCATGCTCTGGATAGCTTGGAGCTGAGTTTCGAGAGGTTTTTGGCATATTGAGTTTCTGCTTCGGCCCTGAATTAGTTAAAGATATTTGGATTTAAAACATGTAATTAAAAGTGTTTTGTTATTACCTTTCTTGTAATATTGTGGCAAGTTCTTTGCAAAAGTCGCCTCCTTGCTTAACGTATTTTCTTAGATCCTCAAATCCATTTTGACCCTAAAACAAAAAATTTATATGTATTATTAAAAATCAATGTAAAGTGAATATTAATCAGATTTATTTTAACAAAAAGAAATATCACAAATTATATTCGTAATAAGTAAATTTATTATATAAATACGTTTTTATTTGTGTGTAAATTAACTTTTAATTGTAAGTGTTAATTAAAAAAAAGAAGTTTCAAAATTTTTGTTTATATCTTATGATTTATTCTGTAAGGCTGTTTTAATTCGTTGTTATTCTAATACCACTAACATAATATAAAACTGCCTTCTGGATGTTGATGAAGGCGTCGTAGTACTTTAAGGTTCTGTTCCAAAGTGTTTAGTATCGATCCAGTTGATAATACGAAGATCGATATTATATGAACCTTATTCAGTTGCCACATCTCGATGGCCAGCTCCGCGTACCTGATCTTATTTTCCTGGTATTTTTCCATCATGTTGTTAGGTACAGGGACATCTATCAAATATACTGTTTTCGTTCCCTTGTTTACCTGTACTACATCAGGTCGATCATCACCCCTCTGTTGTCGATAATTTCCGGATCGTAGTAAAGTTTAAAGGAATTATTTTCAAGCACTGTGTTAGGCTGGTATTGATAGTTGTTAAATAACCCGTAGTTATTAGCCATGGTTGTGTCAACATTAGCCAAGTAAGTACAGTCAGCTGTTATGTGGATCTTTTATTGCATTTATTGCACTTATGAGATTCAATGAGCTTGCCTTAAATAATAAACTTAGTGTAGTTTCGTGTGTTCACGAACTTGTAAGACCACTACATATCCATATTTCAGGGAATAGTACCCTATTCTTCAGCCGCCTGTAGTGTAGTCCATGTAACGGCTTTTGGGCATATTCATCCTTCTTGTTGGCGTCAGAGAACAAGTTTTTTAAGTTATGGTTATTATTAAAAAGATTGAGGGAGGTAAACGATTTGTCACTTATTATAGTGATCCTGTGAACATCTGAGGTTTGCGCCTTCCTATTAAAGAACTTGCTCAATTTCATTAGCTGCCGAGAGTGCATCTATTAGGGCAGTAAATGATCATCCACCGCTAGGTAAAGCTGTTCGTATAATTGAGGCTCTAAGGTGGTGTATTTTGTGCTTTGTAGTTCCTTGCAGTTCCTCAAGCTTGGAGTTCATTTACTTTAGAACTTCAAAGCTATAAGTCAGGACAGATATAGCGTAAGGGTTTATTGCTGTAAAGAGATTCCTTGCATTTAACTCTGTTCTTAGTAGAGCGTTTACTCGTTGGAGAAACTAATCCTTGCTCCTTGTTTTGCTTTGTTTGTCTCGGAGCAATTTAGCTTATTGAAATCCTGGATATTTGTAAATTTCTTCCTTGTTCATGGCTTGCACTATATCCCCATTTGGTAGCTCAACATCCCCATTAGTGACTTTGTACCTTATAATGACGAATTGTTTGAGAAGGGGCAAGTCGCCTTTTAGCTGAATATCGTTTGTAATGTAGAACTTGATGTCATATATATACATAGATCGTCATATATGAAATAGTGTCGTGGTTTTCTCTGTTATCTCTATTATTATTATTTTCGGTTTCCACATAGGTATTTGATCTATGGTCGATTAAAGGCACCACCAAGTGCACATCATGCACCTGGGGTAGTACTTCATTTTCCTTCAGTTTTTTGATGACCTTTTCGACCCTGTTGCTCCTATTACGACGGGTATAATTGTCGTCTTCATATTACATAGCCTTTAGGTTTCTATTTGTAAATCGTTATATTTGAGGTATTTCTTTGTTTCCTTTTGAGTGATGTAATCAAATAGGATTTTTATTCATTTTCCTTCAGTTTTTTGATGACCTTTTCGACCCTGTTGCTCCTATTACGACGGGTATAATTATCGTCTTCATATTACATAGCCTTTAGGTTTCTATTTGTAAATCGTTATATTTGAGGTATTTCTTTGTTTCCTTTTGGGTGATGTAATCAGATGGGATTTTTACGTCTATGAGTTGGCACTTTCTCCCCTATTATTTTTGATTATGATGTCTAAATATTATTAATTATTATTATTATTATTTTTTTAAACTTTTATAAAATAGTTAATAAGAAGAGGGCCGAAAATGGAAATATTGTAACATATATAACAAAATGAACATAACTTCAAGAAGATCACATAATTTCCCATAATTTTTGCCAGTAACTGAAAAATGAAGTAATGAAAAAAGAATGAATTCTTATTCTTATATACTCATCTTACATTACAAAACATACCTTCCAGAAGGTTGAAAGTGTAATTTACAAATGAACCGGTGGTTGAGGTTGTGCTACAAATTTTAGCCAGATTTTATTTGGTTGAGCTTCGTTATCATGAAGCTTTAACAATGCATATCTGAAAGCACTCTATCCTTGTTGACTAAAGGAGTAACTTCGCAAGATTTTTTTTTTAAGTGAAGAAGTTAAATGAGACGCGGATATGAAAGCACTTAAATTCTACATAACATGAGTATTGACAGCTACTAACAGGTACACCCGATTCTTTCCCGAAATAGCTATTATTGACAATGCTCAGTGGTAAATCAGATTAGTTTAACGAGATCAGACAAATTATTTAGAAATTAGTGTAAGAATGCTATACTGCCGTTCTAAGGTAAAATGCAGTGACTATAAAGTTTTTTCACTTTTTTAGATTCACAAAAATCTAAAAGGGAGTATCAGCCATCAAAACTTCATAATATTTATGGGTGTTATGTGTAACTGTCTTGTAATTAATTACTTTATTACACATAAAATTTACATAATATCTATGTGAGAAGCCGGAGGGATGCAGATGCGGAGTTAGCAAGATGGGAAGTAAGTACACTTGGAAACGCTGAAATACGCACCAAGTACCAGGCCGAAATGGAAAACTAACTACGACAAAACATCCCTGAAATAGAAGACATAGAAACAGGGTGACGCACCCTCAAATCAACTATGTTGGCGGTCAAAGGTATGGCACGGAATGCGAACAAATCTAAAATGCAAAAAATAAAGCCAGATATTGCATGTTGCAAGGCAACAATAGTAGGAGATTCTTCCAAGAAATAGTTCAGATGAAGAAAGGATATAAACCCATAATAAATAGCATCCTAAAAATCGATGAACTAATAACAGACACGGTGGAAATACTTAAAACATGGAAAAAGTATTTTAACAATCTTCTTAATGCAGATAACGGCATAACTGCAGAGCCCACAACGTACCAGACGGCGAAAATAGATGTTGAGGAACAAGCTTTCAAGGCACCGTATGCTAAGGAACAAATTGGCGACTATCAGTGTGGATTTAGATCAAAGAAGTCCATAGTGGGCGAGATATTCACAATCCAACCAACTACAGGAGACCATGCAGATATATGACTAGAAGGAGGCCATGATCGACCAGGACTGATCGAGGCAAATCGTTAACGCAGCCAAGACCCACCAGTGGGGAACAGTGCTATCAAGAAGATAAAGAAGAAGAAGAAGAGGATAATATCTATGCTGTGATAGACTTACCAGAAGACGGGTTCAATTTTTCAAAGGACTACAACATTGAGGTCAGTTTAAATAAGTTAATTTGTATATTTGTAATATATAAAGTTGTTTCATTATTCTTTTCAACCATTAATCTTGAAGATTAGGTATCTCTCTTGGTGAGAGCCAATCAAATCTGATGCTGATAAAAAGTCTATATATCGACCTGTCGATTTGAAAATAATTGTTATGCTTCCACTAATGGACATGTTCAAGCAGAGTTTATTTAGTCAACAAATTTTCGTCTGTAACAAGAGCTTTGTATCGATAAGTAAAGAACAGAACATTCAGGATTTGTTTCATCTTTGGCAAGACTAAATTTCAAGAAGGCTTTTCACGTTTTGTTGTAATAATGACAAAGATAATTGAAGATAAAAAACTCTTATCATTCTTCATCTCCATAAAAATATACAGATTCAAGATTTGAATTTAAAAGATATTCCACAAAGATAAAAAATTAAATTGACTTTTAATCTTACATCACATTTTCATTTCTAATTTATTCTTTAAACCTTCTGGAAATTATATTTATACTGGCTGGACCTTGGAAATTGATCTTCTATGATCTTCTGAAAGTCCAGGTTCATTTTGTTATATATATGTTACAATTTTTACATTAGGCTTTGTTATCAGAAACTTTAAGTCCTTTAACAGTATATCGATTATTAATAATGATAATGGCCATAATAATAAGCTAAACCTGAACTCAACTCTTAACCTCGAATAAATAAACCAAAAGATCATAAGCTGTAGAAATCAAAACATTTGTCACGGTTTCACTTGTTTCATCAATCAAAGAAATAATTACTTCATTTAATGCCTTCGAATGGAAAAAAATTTTGAGGAAATCCTTGAAATCCTCTATGGATGACGTAGAAGTACTTTACCGGAATAATTATAAAAAAACGATTAAGTTAATGGATTCTACAAATGAATACTTTTTTGCACTTGTTTTATATTTTGTTGCTTTAATATTATAGCTTACGCAAGTGACATCCTACACTAAAATGTAGTTTCTGCATATTCTTATCAGCTGAGTTTTTTAAATTGCCTGACGTACAAGAAGCTAGTTATACATTGTCCACAAAACTCTTTTTCGCGATCTTTTTACTCCTAGTTCAGCCATTTATCAAAAAGTTAAACTATATCAATTAACCTCTTTTTGTGAAAGTAGTCATAATAAATAAAAGTAAAGTCTTATTTTCAAACTTTTATTGTCTTTATTTTAAATTTAACACGAGGTTTCGGTAGGAAGGATCTCCAACCCTTATCAAGTCTAAACTAACAACAGCTATTTTTGTTCTGATAGTAAAACTCCAGACGTTACGAATATCAACACTGGGCTAACTAAGGATTCTTGGGCTTCATATAAGTTTCAGGAATCTTCTTTTCTTCTAATATTGCTCCTTGAATACAGTCTTTGTCCACTCCACATTGACAGGAGATTTGGTATACGCAGTTCTGGGTGTTAAGTAGGCATTCTGGTTTGGTTTTTGATACAAAACCTCACATCGTTATCTTCGAAGTAAAGGCAATTCTATGATTTATGGATGTACAGAATCGTTAAAGATTCGTTAAAGATTCTGTAGGATCCTTGCTGTGGCTGTTTTCTTGTTATCTCTGCTACTTTCTTAATAGCTGTTTTTATCCGTTTGCTTGGATACCCATTCTGCTGTGAGTCATTTGTGATGTTTTTATGTTCCTGTTGAGGTCAAATATTGTTGCAATCTGTGGTTGCTACACTTGATAACGATTTGAGATACTTCCCTGTCGAAAAATCACGCTAAATTTAAAGTAAAGGCTATGAAAGTTCAAAAATTAGACTTTATTTCTGTACCCATGTCTACTACTTTTGAAAACAAATAAACGTTAGCTTGAGCTTTGTAATAGGATAAAAGATCCAGAATTTGAACAAGAATTTCAAAAAATATCCAAATATCTTGATGGAAAATGTCTATATCCTTCTGTTGAAAAATTTGCCTTTTATTCATAATTTGCCGCATTAGAACTAATGAATGTATTAACCCTTGACTGAGCATCGCCTGTGGGCGCTAATTAACGTTTTAAACGTCGATAAATTCAGGTAAGAATTCACTTTATTACATGACCAGCTTAAAGGTCAATTAGTGCTTCGCCATGTTTTTTTAATTAAAAATAATTTTTGGTAATAACGAGGTTCAAGTTAAATCAAGTAAACATTACCGCGCCTAAAATAGAACGAAATAAATAGTTAGAATGGGCCATAAAGTTGGCTTTATGACTTTACTAAAAATACGCCTAAATATTTGTTATAATTGAAAAATTAAATTTAGTTTACCTTATCGCGGAATTTCTTATATTTTTTGGTTCGCTGTTTCCATTTCACCCAACTAACCGATAAGTTTACGATAGAAAACATGCTGTCAACGAGAAATGGACTAAAATACATCTGGACGTCACAGAGAGACTAATTTAATTATTATCTTTTATCGCACATGCAGATAATTGATTGATAAAGCAAGCAGCTGAAATTTAGTTCAATAACATGTATTCTATTATTATAAGCACAAATTATCAACAAATTAGTATGATTCTTCATTTAATGAAGAAAACAACTAAACAAGCTAAGACTATCTTTGTCATTGATGTTCAAGTAAGTAAATACATATCGCTTTTTCAAAGACTGATTTTTATCCAATACAGGCGTCATTGGACTAAATGAGTGCAAAATCAAATTTAATCTTTGCCCATTCTAAATTAGTAGTTATAGGGCTGTGAATAGCTGTCATGATCTATTTAGATAGTTTTTTTCTTCTACATTTTCTGAAATTTCGTACATTTTATTTAAATTTTTTTTTGGGTTTTCATTGGGTGTATTAAGTGCTTTCATTTTTATGTAACTTTTTTAAAGAAGTTTCTTTAAATCTTAGATCTGTATCCAAATATAGCCAAAAACTTATTATTTAGGATAAGCCTTAGAAATTTCTGCAATGCAGCCCAGCGATTATCAGAACAGAATTCTGAGGATACTTCAGTTTTTAAAGCACTTATCCTCGAATTGTAATCAGAAGAATAATGTATCACAGACTCACGATTTAAAGATGTAGCAGTATCACTTGCAGCAGACTCAAAAGGGTCAAAGTAATGCAACATTTGTGCGTCGTCATCAGATATAAGGATCTGAAACACTTTCATATAGAGCAGGGCTCAGTATAGAGCACTGCGGTTTACATCATACCATATTCTATATCTCCCGTACAAGAAAACGCATTACCAGTACTTTACGCTTTCTATTTTTCAGATAGTTCATAAAAAACTGACATGCAGTCCTTAATCTAAGATAATACTAAGAACACAAAAGGTTATGGTCCAATACATCAAATACCTTAGAATAGTCCAAAGAAACTAAAACAATCGCTAAATTCTTGTCAAGACAGTTGATGTGGTCTTAAAATAATAGATTTAATTCAACTTATGTCAAGCAGGCAAACAATGTCCAAACCTGATTTGATCGGACATGATTGATTGATGATTTTAGTATTTGTCAAAGACAGTTTGTATGCTACGTTGAAAATTATGCTAATCAGGAATAATAACGAAATGTTTGACTGGTAGTTTTGTCCTTATATAATAATATTTTGTAACTTGTTTTTAAGTAAAAATATTAATATAATCTGTGATAGATTTAAAGTTGCGATGCAATAATCTCTAATATTTATT
Source organism: Anthonomus grandis grandis (assembly GCF_022605725.1). Classification (NCBI taxonomy): domain Eukaryota; kingdom Metazoa; phylum Arthropoda; class Insecta; order Coleoptera; family Curculionidae; genus Anthonomus; species Anthonomus grandis. The sequence continues at coordinate 14,066,953 of NC_065558.1, forward strand.
TAAAATTGTATAACGTGACCTAAATTAATTTAATATGTAGTAATAAGAAAGGCCCATTAGTAAATAAATAAATCCTTAAATAAAGTGTTTTATTTCAGATTATTATTATGATTTTCTATTTATTATCTGTAATAATAATAATTTCTAAAGGTTTCAAATTTTTAATATTTTTGTTGGTGTAATGGTAATATTTCATTAATTTTTCCTTAAAAACGATTTCTTTGATGTTAAATAGTTTTTGCTCTATAACTCTTAGAAGATAAAAAACAAATTTTAACTAATTACCTCTGGATTTTGAGTAAAGTTATTTAAAAGAGCATAAACAAGGCTCGTCAGTTAACATAACTTAATTGACTGCAATACAAAAACCGTTTTTATTTTAAACTTATCAACCAAAGAGAAGCTCAAGCAGGTGCAAGTAATCAGCTGCTAATACAAAATGTAATCAGAGATAAGCTACCATAATTAATGTATTTTTATATATATAGTAAATAATATGAACTGTTGCTCATAGCTATGGTTTAGTTTTATTTAATTTGCAGTTCACCTTTAATATTAAATTAATTTTTAATTTATTTTGATCAAATGGTTGACCTAAAAACCTAAAATATCATAGTTGATATCAAATAATAAGTTAATAATCAAACAAATTAAAATTAAAAAATGTACCTATTGGTACAGTAAACAGACCTGTAGTAAACAGATAACCTATACCAAAAAAAAAACAAAAAAAAAGACAATTCTAATCATTACCTCAGGCACAAAAACCAGCTTCTTCCTAAAAGCACTCCTAATGCTCGAAAAGTCCTTGTCCTCACTCAACTCACTCCCCAACTGAGGAGACACCGGAGAAACATTTGCAACATTAACCTCCTCACTTTCAGTCCCTTCACTAAGATTTAACCTATACTCAATATCACTAGCCTGGAATTTCTGTTTTTGTTTCTCCACCACCGGTGAGTTTTGCTCAGAAGACGATTCACTTCGCCTCCCGGTACTAAGTTTCGAAGAAAACATTTTCCCTAATTTTTTACATTTATTCTTGGAGCTTTTGTACATTTCTTCTATATTTAAAGTTAGTTTTTCCTTATCGGCGAAAGCGCCGACCCTCTGCTGTGCCGCCTGCTCAGATATCATATTACTCATTTTTGTTTTGAAATTGTTCCAAGAGTCCATGGCTTTTTTCGGTTTTCTAAGCAGAGTGGCTCTCCTGAGTCGAACAGGCAACTTGCTGCGAGTCTCACAATAGTCCAGTTTCTCAGCACTGTTTTGCTTTGCCAGATAAACTTGGCTGCAAGATATGTGTTCTATGCTTGAGTGGGTCGATTTGGTGATTTCTGGAGTTATTTTGTCTGGATCAAAGTCATTTAGTGATTGTGAGAGGCGATGTTGGGCTTTTAAATTGCGAGGCACTTTATAAAAATTATCTGAATCACTATCCAGTGATCTTAGACTGAGGTTAGGGTCACTGCCGCTCTTTCTAATGACCAGAGGGATGCTTTCTCTACTTCTGGAAACCATTTCTTCTGCTTGACTATTAAATGCTTCCGAATGGTGACATATGGGGGCTTCATCTTCTTCTTGGATTGGTGTTTGAAGCACTATCTGGATTTCACTTTTTTTAACTGGTTTCTCATCATGATTTTCATACACGTTTTCAAGTTTTTCTGGAAACTTAAAACTAATTCTAGGCACATCATATTCATATTTGCTATTATTCTTGTCAATATTCGAATAAATCTCTTGCGATGTATGCTCCTTGGCATCCATAAACTCCACTTCACTATCACTAGATGACGAGTCTACATAAATACTATTCGGCAAACTTCTGGACTTATCGTACTCCAACTGGGCCTCCTGAAAGTCGTAGAACCCCGAAGATCTTTTGGAGTTCTTTTCGTCTTCTTCTAGCGGTTTTTTCACTGCCAACGGTGATTGTAGGTTCGGTATAGTGATCCTCCAGTCTTTTTTAGTGATTTTGTTGCAAAATTTCTTCATCGTTCACTTTTGTCACATTATATAAACATTTCAATCAGGTGCTACATGTGAAAATAACAACTGGTTTAAAGGTACTGACGTAGTGTGTTAAAGGTAGCTTGATCGCGGAACAAATAAGGTAATTATTGGTACTGACGAAGGTACCGGGGATTGTTAAAAAGAATGTACAGTATGGGTTTGTTTGAATTTTATTACGTTTACTGTTAATCTGTTTAATTTGTTTACTAAGCTTGGTTTTTGAAAAAAAGGCTTATTGTTTTTCATAAAAAACTTATTTTTCTGAACTTTTTATGTTAATTTTTAAAACGAAAGTCTAATAAGTATAACCAATATAATATAAAATAATTGATTAAATAAGACAAGAAAATCTTAAAAATATATTTTTTTGCTCAAAGCAAGAAACTTATAATTTATAAAAAAATTGTATGCCTAAGAAATAATATTTTATTGAGAAACAAAGATAAATTCACTTTTTCAAAAAATTTCACGGTAAAAAACGAGTTTACTTTCTAATAAGGCTTTAAACCCTAAAATGACAAATTAGGTTTGGAAGCATCAACATGGTTTTTCATGCTTATTAAATTTTAAAAAAAATCCTATAATTCCATCTATATTCCATTTATGAAAACACTATGGAAAATACTTTCCAATGTTTTCGAATATACAATTGCAAGATTTTCTATATTTAATTGATTTATATAATAAAAATATTCGATTTTCGGGCACATACTTTATGGAAAAAAACTTTTTAGATTTTAAATGTATTTGAAAATATTTACCGGTTGACACACAAATAAAATATATATATCTGTACCCCAGAGCCAGACTATGTTAAGTCCAAATTAACAAAAATCAACCTTAATATGTTAAATCTATAATAAGGCACCTATTATTTTAACAAACTAAATAACGTATTGTCCTAATTAATAGTTTTTTTTGCATTAATTATGTCATAGAATGGACTTAACGTAGTTTTCCCCTAGCATTAAATAGCATAATAATTAGGACTTAACATATTTGTGTTAAATTAAAAAAAAAAGTGATAGGTATTTTAGAAAAGAAACATTATTTTCCAGAATTTGTCGAAGGTAAAAAAGATGATCCTTTTAGTGGGTGTAAACCTGAATATCCAGAGAACCTTTAAATGAATTTAGAGATAGGATTCAATAAAACGGACACACTTGGTAAGTTTGTAAAGCACTTAAATTTTATAAACTATTTAGCTTAAATAATTTTGACTAATATTTCATAAAATTTTATACAATCAATCCAATAATTTCATCCTATTTATCATAAATTTATGTTTTTGTTTTTAAGAAAAAACCAGTCGTGAAAACGGGGATTCCCAAATAGGTTATGTACTTCCATCGCAATCAGCATTTAGTTTAAGCGCAGATTCGAATAATTCAGAAGGGAGATTAAAAAAACGTGTAACGGCAGAACATGAGGAGCATCAATCGCATCGAACTCTAGACCGAGAATTATTAGATTTTGACAGTGATGACGATGTGGCGGATCCTAATTATTCATCATCAGAATTAGAAGATGAATCTGACGATAAAGCTGAGCAAGATAAAGATGAAGGTGCATCTAATGCTAAACTAGATCAATGCGAAGTACAAGCTAAAATACTAACCCGAAAATGAAGACGAGATCCAAAAATTTGGAAAAAAAATTTAACAAAAAGGAAACGGTATTCAGGATTAGAATACAGAATGGACAGTGGCAATCGTATTATGAAATCAAAATCTCTTAAGGAACCGTATGGTGATACTTGCAAACTCTTATGTAGAAATAAAATTTCTCAGGAGCGTCGCCAAATTATTCATAAGAATTTCTGAAGCCCATCAAAAACAATAAATGTAAGAAAGCAATACATAGCATCCAACGTTTCTCAAATACCAATAAAAAGACGTAGGGAGGTAACTGGTCAAAGACGGGCAAAAAGAAATTTTACTAATAACTATAGTTTTGAAACAGGCAGAGTAAAAGAAAAGGTTTGCATTTTTTTTTTTAAATACACTGAGCATCTCTCAGCAAACAGTGGATACTGCAATTAAAAAGAAAAAGGATGGAGGCATTGTAACACCTGATACAAGAGGGAAACACGTATCTGTCAACAAAATCTCAGAGGAGGTTCTAAACGCTGTTCGAACCCATATTTCGAAATTTCCAGCTTACGAGTCACACTATTCCCGGGAAAAAAAAAGAAAAAACTCGCCAATCATTTGAATATAAGTAGGATGTATATTCTTTATTTAGAAGAATCTCAAGAAAATGGTCTTGGAGCCGAAAACATTGCAAAGGAGTGGTTATATTCAGAGATATTGAACTATGAATATAACTACTCTTTTAAGAGTCCTGACAACGACACCTGTGACCTATGTGATGAGCTTCAGCTTAATATCCGTGAAGCGAAATCTCTTGAATTGCGGCAAAGCGCGCAAACTGACTATGACAAGCATATTGCAGATAGCAACTATAGATGTAAGTTTAAATCTGAAGATAAAAAAAAGTCGACGGAAAATTTACGAGAAACAAAAGTTATAATGATTGATCTCCAGAAATGTCTACCAACACCAGATCTACATAACTCCTAAAGCTTCTATTCTCTTAAGCTGTGGACATATAACTTAACAATACAAGATGTGACAGATGAAAAAAGTTTTTGCATGATGTGGGATGACAGCGTGCGTAGTTGGTCGCGGAGGAAATAAAGTAGCTTCATGCTTAATAAAATTGGTAGAGACACATATTTCAGATGAGATAAATGAGATAACAATTTGGTCCGATAACTGTCCCAGCCAAAACAGAAACATTTTAATGGTTATGTCATATTTTTACATCCATCAGATTAAACCAAACATAAATACCATTAATCATAAGTTTCTAGCGAGAGGACACACTCATTTGGAGGCTGATGTTCATTCTGTGATCGAGCGTGAAAGAGAAAAACTTCCGCCATTTCAGATTATGACTCCTTGAGATTGGCAGCAGGTAATTCGGCTGTGAGGAACAAAGAAGCCCTTTATTGTTGTCAACATGGAAACCTCTGACTTTAGGGAGTTTAAGCAAGCCCCCATTAGGGCAGGGCCTAAACCACTTTCAGCCAAAAAGTACAACCATTTGCAAAAACTTTTAAAATGGGTACCAAAAAGATTTCATGATTATTATAAGAATTTAGAATATGGCAAAAACGAAGAAAGTGAATAAAAATCTAAATATTTCTAATACTATAAAATTTTTATCTGTAACCCAACTTTTCTTAATTACAATTATTTGAATATTTAAATAAATATTTGTAGTTTTTTTTTGAATAAATTATGCCTTAAAACGTTTACACGTTTTAAAAATATATTAAGTCCCTTCTTTGGGACTTAAAATATAAATGAAATCCAAAAATTAAAATTATCCGAAGAAGACTATGTTAAGTCACAAAATTAAAAACAATAGGTAAATGCTAAAATCGCTTTTCTACTTTTTATTCTTATCCTTAAAGTAAATTTAAATATTCAATAAAAAATTAAATATATATATATATATATATATATATATATGGGAAATACACGAAATACACTTTTATTTTTCCCGGCAAGTTATTATAAGGAAAATTAATAATAATTTGTAGTTTTTTCGTTGTTGATCATCTGTATGCTGATGATACCCAATTAATTTACAGCTTCACTGTTCCTGGTACCGAGGAAGCCAATTTAAAACTAAATAGTGATCTTCAGTATTTATACGAAAGATCGACAAATATGCAGCTTAAACTTAATCCAGCCAAATCCGTAGCAATTGTCTTTGCCAGTGACATTCACCGAACAAAACTATATTTGTTGATGATCTACACTTAAAAATAGGAAATTAAAAGATAACAATTAAAGATAGTGCAAAAAATTTGGGTCTAATTATATATCATAAATTACGATTTAAAGAACGCATTCAACCCTAAAAATGCTTTATCCAGACAGACATTATTTAAATCATACAACAAAAAAAATATTATGCGAATCCTTAGTGATATCTCACTTTAACTTTTGTGACTCAATTTATGTTCAGTTTCTTTTTATTATGAAATTTTAAAAAATCGTACCCCTCACTACCTCTTTAATAAAATTAAACTAAGAACTTCAGCACTGCATTTATAGTGTGATCTCTTGTTTTCACTTTTTTACGCCTTCTTTTCTATCAATCTCTCTTACTGTTCTCTCTCTCTTTCTCCCTCTTTATTTTGTAAATATATTCTTATATGTATAATTATAAAAAAATAAATAAATAAACAGTTTACTTCGTGGCTTCAACAGCCCCTACGTAATTGTTAGGATGCTGAAAATTAGGCCATTTTTTAATCCTGCACAATTATATTAATTATTATTTCTTTTGCAACAATGTAAATATTGAATTGATAATTGTATTGGGAATTAATAAACGTTATTATTATTATTATTATTATTATTATATTCATAGAACTAGATTGTGTCATTAGGACGTTTTTTATTAATTTTGATTTTGATAATATAATATTGTTAATAAGTTAGATATTTAATTTTCAAAAAGCTGTCAAAAGAAAATCCAAGATGCAGATCACCTGCTGCCTATACAAATTTAACAACCTGCACATTCCTGCAAAATCAAATAAAAAATTTAAATGTAAAAGTGTTACTTTACAAAACACGCCCGTATATCTAAATAAATACCATCACAGGTTCGCATTGTAAATTTTCAATACACAGGTGAATGTGAAGGTCGTTCGTTTAGGTAGCGGTTATCAACTAGTGATGATAATGACACCGGTGCTGAAGCGTGATTTTTGAATTAAAATATTTTATCTTTTCTATGAATGCTGCAATCTTTCTTGTTCCTGTTTTAAACTATTGTGTTGTAATCTTTGTATGTTTCGAAAAAAACAATAGACCTTTCTGAATAATCAATGCTATTACTTGGTAATCTCCACCTTTTAAATAATAAGGCTAATAAAAGATCACTAAGAATTCTTATTTAATCTCTGCGTGTCTATCGGGTATATATAAACATGAATATCAGTTACTGCATTGTTATAAACTAGGTAAATAGGTTTAAGTTAAGGAGCTCATGCCCAATCAATGAAACTAATCCTTAGATAATCGTTTTTATATATAAAAAGAGGTACTTGAAATGTCAATGATCTTTGAACAAGATTAAAAGTTGTAGTAATTATGCGGTAATGGAAAGGACGGTTTAGAGCGTACAAAATAAGAATTTAATGTAAATTATTAGGTTTTTGTACGTGTTTCTAAAATTTTCATACTTAAAATTGGCATTAGGGTTGCACTTTCAAAATACCTAATTTCTACTAAATTCAAAGACATAAAATAAAGCAATCAGGTATATAAACATAGTAGTTATAAGTATAGGAAAAATAATATTAATTGGAAAGATTAATATATTTCTGACGCGTCTAAAAATTCTGTTTTATGCTTGGGAATACAAATTTGTTCATATAATCTTAAAATACATTCATAAGTGTTATTTTCGAAGGAAAACAGATCTACCACCACACTTACTTAACCATGATATGAAGATTACATAATTCATAGGATTTTAATTATCAATGTCTTATGCCAAAAATCAATCTCACACATGAATTTGACCTGATTTTTTTCTAAGAGTTAGGAGCATTTTTTTAAATTTTTATGCTAATATATCGAATGCCAAAAATATTTTAAAGATTTAAATATCAGACTCAGATGCATCTGTTAATGTAAGAGCTTAATCCTAAATGATTGTGATAAATGACACTTGTGAAACAAATGTCTTACTGAGTCAATAAATTTCATTTTGTCATCGTTAACTTTAAAAATAGAAAAATCCATAAAGTTTTTTTTTTCCAAAGCGTTTCCTAAAGTGTATAAATGTACAACAGGGTCACTATTACAACTAAATATAGTGACTAAATCGTGATTAAATAAATTTTGACCTTAGAGCTACAGTTATACAAAGTTTTAAATTAAGCTGCACTTAGAGACAAGAATTCCACAGCAATAGAAATATAAATTTTTACAGCATTATAGACAAATAATAGTTAAAACAAGGCCAAGATTCAAGTAACGTATGTATCTACTAGTTTATTTTAAATTTTTATCAGGACATATGAATTTGTCAATTTACAACAAATGTAGAAAAATAGAGAGTTATATGATTTTCCATCATCAACCACTGAAGGGGTTATATATTATTAAATTTCTTAAGCCATTAACAAATCTGATACACTAAATCTGTACAAGTTGTATCCGATTACTCTCTCGAAATTCCAGGCCTGGAAAGTAAACAAAATCACAATATTTAAATATAGAAAGAGCTTGACATAAGATTTTAGACAGGTCTCTATTGATTATGTAGCGGTTACTATAAAGAAGTTTTAGTGAGCTATAAGTTATTTAAAAAAGAGACTTTAAATGCTGCTTAGATCTAAGATCATAGTCGAGTATGACACCTAAATTACGAGCATGGCTAACAAAAGTTAACTGAATATTATTTATATAAATATTCATGACTTCATCTTAAAATATTAATTGTTTATGATCTCCAAAACTCATGATAGTTAACTTAGTTGTATTTGGATTGTTACTACTTTTCCAGTATTCTAAGATCATTGTTAATAATTTCCATAACTAAGTGGTATTTGTTATGATTAAAATGATATTAAAATAATGTATCGTCTGCATATGCTTGTACTTGACAAAATTAAGGAGCATATAATAAATCGGCAGTAAATATTAAGAAAAATAATAGTCCTTGAGAATAGAACCTTGTGATATGACTCATTTAATAATTACTTCATTGGAATAGATACCATTTTAAAAGACTTTTTGGTTACGATTAAGAAAATAGGATATTACTAGGTTTATTATTTTTTATTCAAATCCGCAGTAATGAAGTATATCACAGCAACTTTCAATTTATCGTTTTAAACGTCTTGAAATATTCCAACAAAATTATCCCTCTGGTCATGAGCAGAAATTATAATATCAATAATATTAATTATATCAGTACTGCACCCCTTACGAAAGCCACACTGATTATTAGATAAAAGTTTGTTTAAAAAAATTGCTTCAAATTTTTTAATATTGTAGGGAGGATGCTTATAAGTCGGACATAATTTAGAGACTTATGATTTGGTTTTTTGGCTAAAGGAATACCTGTCGATACCATTCAAGAATCAGAAAAATATTCAATTTCGATGCAGCAGTTAATTTGATGTAATAAATTTATCGACAAAATTAATTATCATTTATTTTAGCAGTTGTCAAAATTTAAGCTGAAGAGACTTTATTTATATAGATATAATTTTTACTTTTCGAGAACTTAATGTTTTTCTGAAAACCTAATTGCAAATGGAGAAAAACCAATTGACTTTGACCAATTGACTGTGTAAACTGCCAAAAGATATCTACGAAAATAAATGTAATGAATTTTGTCATGTTCTGATACCATCACATAATAGCAAAAATCTTGTTTCACAACGATAATTTTTTTACGATAATTATTTTAATTTAGAAATTATTGACTTTACAGAATAACAACAGCCTTTAGCCAATGTTGACAATGTGCATCAAACACTTACAGATCGTGAAGTTTTAAATTCTTGTTCATGCTTTTTTTTTGGATACATATTTGCATGTTTAAAAAATATGGGAAAAAATTACCAGCACAATAAATCAAAAATACAAAAAATCAACGTTCAAATTTAAATAATCCTTTAGCCAAATTTTTTTTAATTATATAAATCAACTTAAAGTCATTATAATAATATTTTTTAGTTGGCAACACTATTAACTAGAGAGCTCTCAAAGTTTTAGAATTATGCGTTACGTAGTGCCATTTCTATTGCCAATTAAAGTTAACAACTTTTTGTTGTTTGTTTATCACAATGGAGAAAAGTGAGTTTCAAGCAGTGATATTTATTTCAAAGACTTTACGCCTAAAGAAATCAAAGCCGAGTCGCAGTTCATGGCACATGTACCTGTGTTTGCAACTGTCTACAGTTGGATAAAAGATGGTGATGATGATGATGAATATCTTTAGGGACGCCCAGTAGAAGTGTTAGATAAGTAAATAGTTGAGACCACTTTCATGTCAGCAGGTACAGTAGATTCAATGCACGAAAAGGCTATTTTGGTACCTTTTGTGATAATCCTGAAGAGCTTCTTTAGAAATACACAACTAGACCGAATATGGACTCCCTACTACACTCCAAAGACAAAGAAATAGTCAAAACAGTTGATTTTCAAGGGTGAACGAGCTCCGAAAAGGGTAAAAATGGTAAAATTGGCCGCCAAGGTAATGACCTCAAATGAAGAGGAAAGACAGAGGGAAAAGGACGTAATTGACATTGTAAATAACATTGACACGTAACGGACATTATTATTGCACCGGTCAAAAAATCCTCTTACAATGCGCATCATACACCTGTGCAGTTTTGATGACAAAAATTACAGATTAGAATTCCATTATTGCAACGTCCACCATATTTACCAGAATTGACCTCCAGTGACTTTTTTTCTGTTACCGAATTTTAAAGGCTTTTGCTTGAAGAAAGCTTTATTGGAGATATTCTTAAAATGACTATTGAACCTTAAATTGCTTTGAGAAACAACTCCAAGATCATTATTTATAAAATAAGTATTTTAGTAAAAGTTACTGTAAGTCAATTACTAATATGTGACATACAATATTGCTTAAATCAATTTTCTACAGATCTTTTTGCAAATATTCCCAGTCCGACCTCCATCAGGAGCCCAAGCAGACCTGATTTTGAAAATGTAGTGCCTGATTTTCTGATAAAAATTATTTTAGCTAGAGTAGTTCCTCTAAACACGGAAGGACACAATGGCAGACTGATTTAAATTTAAAAAGTCAGGTTAATGATCAACCAAATTCTTTTTTTGTAAAACTTCACAATCTAAATATCCCATTTTTAAGCAGAGATAAGTCATTAAAAATTTAGAAAAACGACTGGAAAAATTTATAAAAATTTTTTTTTTTACTTTTTCTAAGCAAACTTACTAAACAACCCTCGTATGTAACAATAGACGATTATCAAGAATAACATCCTTAATTGGAATTTAATAGTATTCTTTAATTTAAAAAAAATTGCTGATCGGGGATCTCATAAAAGAATAGTAGTTACATAAGTTGCCATAAAAGAGGCAAATGGGTTGCAGTTAACGAACTTATACCGAATCAATGAAACTAATCCTTAGACAATCGTCAACACAATATGAAAAAGAGGAACTTAAAATGTCAACGAACTTTGAATAAAATTAAAATTTTTCGTAATTTACAGCGTAAAAAAAATAAAATGTCAAGTAAATGGATTATGTTTTTGTAAGTATTTATATCTTAAAAGTTTTTCTAGACTAGATTTATCGCTGCAATATAGGGAAAACTATTTTTTAACTTATTCAGGTAAAAAAACATTTTTGTTTAAATTTTTATTGATAAATAATAAATCTTTTATTGAAATATGTTGAAAAAATTACAGTTTTTCTTTTTTTTTCTTTTTCTTTTTTTTTTGCTGGCCCCGGTAGCGCGGTGAGTATAGGCCCTGGGTTCGAGTCCCAGACTTGGCGTTTGTGATGTCCGATTTAGTTTAAATACTAAAAAAATATATAGAGGCTTTTCTTTTAGACTAGATTTATCGCTGCAATATAGGGAAAACTATTTTTTAACTTATTCAAGTAAAAAAACATTTTTGTTTAAATTTTTATTAATAAATAATAAATCTTTTATTGAAATATGTTGAAAAAATTACAGTTTTTCTTTTTTTTTTCTTTTTCTTTTTTTTTGCCGGCCCCGGTAGCGCGGTGAGTATAGGCCCTGGGTTCGAGTCCCAGACTTGGCGTCTGTGATGTCCGATTTAGTTTAAATACTAAAAAAATATATAGAGGCTTTTCGTGACTAAATGTGCTCAGCACAAGGTCAATAAATAAATTTAAAAAAATATATATTTTTTTTTAGAAAAAAAACAAGTTCGATATTATTCAACTCTTTCTTCTAAGAACGTCAAAAAAATATAAACTTTATAGCAGTGTTACTTACAATGTGAACAAAACAACAGAATTTATAAATTCTGGGGGCAATTTATTATTTTTAAGAAAAGTCACACTAAATTTAAATCTTGTTTTTAAACAATGTATGAAGGATAACGCCTGATTTTTAAAAATAATACTGGAAAAAACATTAAGTATTTAGATATGGTATTTACCTTTCGAAATTAAGATATATTACTAAATTCTTCTTAGTACGAGTATATTCAATTTTTTTAAAACCCCTGCTAAATCATTATTAAAAATTTAATAAAAATCAAATATGAAACCAATGTTTTTAATCATATATGACTCCGAGCTATAACTAAAAAAATTATCTAAATGACCAATAGACATTTTTAAATAATAATATTCCTAAACTTAATATAACTATCAATAATAACACTAATAACAGGGTTATTATTTGTAATCTTTGCATGTCTGTCGGGTATATACACATAAGAATATCAGTTACCTGTACGTATTCTTTTTACACTAGGTAAATAGGTTCCAGTTAACGAGCTCATACCGAATCAATGAAACTAATTCTTAGATAAACCGTTTTTCTTTTAAATAAAACGAGGTATTTGAAATGTCAATGATCTGTGAACAAGAATAAAATTGTAGTAATGGGAAAAACGGTACAGAGCACATTATAATGATGGGATGTATAAATGAGTAGTTTTTTGTACGTGATTTAGATCCCATAATGTATAATAATAAAAGTTTAATGCTATTAGAGTTAAAATATCATCAGAATTTGATGATAAGAACTTAACTAGCTTTAAATTCTTCTCTGACACTAGTCTGTACTCTGAATTTACTCTCTTAATTACTAAAAAACTTAGTTGTATAAATATGGTTGGAAATATTATCCTTAATTCATAATCTTCATCTCTTTAACTATTACTAAGATTAGTAAAAGGTCAATGAAAAAAAATCCTATTTAATCTCTTAGGTATATACACACAAGAATATCAGTTACCCATATAATTTATAAACTAGGTAAATAGGTTCCAGTTAATGAGCTCACACCTAATCAATGAAACTAATCCTTAGATAATCGTTTTTCTTAATAAAAAAAGAGCTACTTATAATGTCAATGATCTGTGAACAAGATTAAGAGTTGCAATAATTATTCGGTAATAGGAAACACAGTTAAGACCGTAAACAATTAATAGTTTAGCGTAAATGATTACTTTTTTGGCGGTATATTTAAAATAGTTAAAATTAAGAATTTCTTTAAGTGAAGTGGTATTAGAGTTCTAACATAGAGTCAAATGCAAATTCACCGCATATGGCTTTAACTATTTTTCAACTTAATACAATGTTGTTAGTAATTTATTGATTCTAAAACGGTCATCAAGTATAAAACAAATTAAATATTAATTATATGCAATTAAAAACGATCACTAAATGTTATTTCGTTGCAATTTTTTTTATCTTAGTTAATTTTTACTAAACAAGTTCTATGAATATTTTCCCTGTCCAGTTTTTTACAAATATACTTAAAAAAATTTCAAATACATATTAATTTACTTTTAGAAACTTAATAGTTTAGATATGTTCTCGAAGTATTAACGGTGACATATTCATGGATGATTTCACTTCATATGCCAAATATAGATTGTGCAAAAGTAAGTCTATGAATATGAGTTAATGACTTAAACTCTAATAAAACTAAAGCCTCCTTAGTTATCATATGACTTAAAAAAAAACTTAATTAAAACATAAAGTATTTCGCAAGTTTAAAGCTGTAAGATCTCAAGAAAGTAAATCCTTTTACACTAATTTAAAAAACTATATTGTTTATGCTGTAAAACCATAAAAAAAGGCCTATTTTCTACGCAAACTAATAGTTTTAAGGTATCCGGTAAAAGTAGAAACTTATGGGGCAAAACTGGCTGGAAAATAGTTTATAAAAATTAAAATTCATTACCAGCAAATTTTAAAGATCCACATAAATATTATTTCATTTACAATATACACATATAATCATACTAGATACCAGAGTTGTTACATCAATTTCTTAGCCAAACACAAAGTTGGGACAGTTTTAAATTTGAACTGGTCACTGAAGAGGAAATTATGCAAATTATTGGATGTATTAAAGGGAATGCCATAGAACTTGATCGATTATCATTTAATATGCTAAAATATGGTTTGGCTTATTCTCTCAGGCTATAAGTCAATATTATAAACGTTTTCTTGCAAACTGGCATTGTTCCAGATATAAGGAAAATGGCATTGGTGAGTCCCTTGCCAAAGGTTGGTAATCTAATAAGCCTGAATCAACTTCGGCCAGTATCAGTATACTTTCTGCTGATGATATTTCATGTGCTTTTGATGAAGCTTAATAATGTCCCTCTTTTATGACGCATATGACGAAGGCGTTTGACTGTTTAAATCAGGATCTTTTAATAGCTAAACTAGATTACTTCAATACTCAGATACAAGGCTAATTTAGGAGTTACCGTTGCAATCGGCAATAGTCAGAATACTGCAGGATGGTAGAATTTAAGATCGAATAGAAGGATCAAGAGGTGTCGTACAAAGCTGTATTCTTGGACCACTTATTTTCGCCTATTCACTCGCTAGTTGGGTAAGAGATCATTCTTTGCTGATTAGACCACAAAAAGCCCAAGCAATTCTGATTTCTCTACTTTACACATTTTATTTGGTGACCTCAAAGTCGAATGGTTATATGAAATTAAGAATGTTAGTTTATTAATAAATTCTAAACTAAACTTTAATACCCATATTAACAGCATCTGCCCTAATATTAAAGTTTAATTTGGCATATTAAAAATTAAAATCAGTTTAAGAAATTCCGGGATGTAATATATCCCTAGGTTTATTGAAAAACTGCTTTCTGAAACCTTAGTTCTATCATTACTTAATTACCTTATGGATCAGAAGTTCACGAAATCAGTAGTAATTATGATATTCTTAACTGAATCTAAATATTTTTATCAAATACACGAAACAAAAAGAGCTAAGCTAATGTTTGCCTATACTAATTACGATAAAAAGAGTGAATTTTTATATTTGGTTTAAAAGTTGATGTTTAATGGAAAATTGCCAACGTTTCGACTTTCATCAAATATTTTTCGGAGTTCTTTATGAAAATCGGAATCTTTTGATGTTTAATATTCATTTTGAAAATTATCTAAATATTTAAAAAAATTCCTAAATATAAAATAAAAAAAAAATCTTTATTTGTCGTTAAGGCAAAATCTTCGTACGGTAATGATCTAATTCTTATAGCACTTCTAATGAATTTTTGCCTTAATTTAAACTTAGATTTGAAGAAGGGCGTTTTGAAATCTCTGCTAGAAACCTTTCAAAAAAGTCTATTAAAAGAGAATTAAATCATAAAAAGGGTTAATGGATGACGACAGATGTAACTATATTATCTACCACTAAGCATTCATTCAGTGATTTTAAAATAATCTTAGCATTCCGCTTTGTTAAAATAGTATTATTTTTGATATTGAAATTTAAACTGTTTGCGGTATACAGTGTGGTGACTTTAACTGGAATAAATTCAGTTAAAACTAATCAAATTTTATCTCGCAAAATTCCTGAGACCCGTCAATTTTTGTTTATTTTTTTTCACATTTCAAGATAGTTTTTGTAATTTTTCACCTACAGGGGAGGTCCAAATTACTTTTTTTAAACTCTCATTGAAAAGAGGTCTTTTTCCTGATTAAATTGCCCTATTTACTTTTGTGATTATCTTAAGGAGAAATACGAAATAAAAACATTAAATTATTAAAAGTCTCGAAATATTTTGTGTTGGTAAATTTTTGGCGTGTTTGTTTATTTTATTGGTATCGAGACATTTCCTGAAATTGTTGTAGTGTCACTGTTAAAGTGAATTTCAACCACTTGTTAAATAAGTTAACTTATATTGAAAAAAATGCCTTATTTTTCCGAATCCCACAAGATTCAAATCTTAATGATGATTGGTTATGGTGACAGAAGTCGTACTCAGCTAGAGGTTGTCCACTTATTCAGGCAGAAATATCCAGATTTGCCACCTATTAACCAAGGTACGGTTAGTAAAATCGAAAGCAGATTTCGAGAAGTTGGGCACGTGAGGGATGTTTCAAGACAAAGGTCTTCTAAAATCGATGAAAACACCCAATTAAATGTTTTGTTAGCGATGGAAGAAAATCCCGTAACTGCAGCCAGAAGAGTAGCTCGCGAAAACTCTATTCATCATCAATCGGTGCTAAAAATTTTAAAAAGTGCAAACAAACGACCTTATAAAATGCAACCCGTTCAAGAGTTATTGGAAGACGATCCAGATCGCAGAGTTTAGTTCTGTGAATTAATGATGAATGCCATTGACGAAAATCGCATATCTTCGGAGTGGATCCTTTTTTCTGATGAGGCTACATTCACCCTAAATGGCCATGTTAATAAGCAGAACTATCGCTACTGTTCTGACGAGAACCCACACTGGGTAAGGGAAACTAATACACAATATCCCCAGAAAACTAATGTTTGGGCTGGCATAATTGGCAGGCAGCCCCCCCTGTAGCTGAAAAAATACAAAAACTGTCTTGAAATGTGAAAAAAACAAAAATCGACGGGTCAGGAATTTTGCGAGATAAATTTTGATTAGTTTTAAGTGAATTTATTCCATTTAAAGTCACCACATTTCTCAACTGACTCAAAGTCTTTTGATTAAATATACCATGTAAAAGGAGCTAAACTAATGTTCCTTATGTAAATCCAGATGTAAAAAAAGACTTAATTTTATTAACGTTTTTATTGTAAAACTTGATGTTTTATAAAAAATGATTTAACTTTCATTAAAATTTTTCAGAGTTTTTGATAAAACCTGAAATTTATTGGCATTTGGTATCGATTACCAAAGGGATCTAAATACGTTAAAAATAAGAGAGTTTAGATTTAAAGACTTATGATTACAACTAATCATTACATATCTTTGGGCAAGCCGTATCTTAAATTTTAATATTTCAGTTCAAAATAAGAGTCTTTATAATTAAAATCACACACTTTATAATTAAAATCACACATATGTTATCGATTCCGCCTTTGTCATTTTAAAAGGAGCTGAGGATCTGTGAGGCCTTTACTAATTAATTTTAGTGTATTTATATGATCTTTAAGACAAAAAAAATAATGAATCATGAATTAAAAAATGTTCCTTAAATACAGCAACTAAAAAGAGCTAAACTAATATTTTCCAATATTCATCAAAATCAGAAAACTGAATTTTTATAATTTATTTTTGGTATAAAAGTTGATATTTTATAAAAAGTTTCCAATGATTTGATTTTTATCAAATATTTTTCAGAATCTTTTATAAAATCTGGAATTTGTTCACCTTTAATTTTCATTACGAAATTTACATAAATACATCAAATAAAAACAATCTTTATTTGTCGTCAAGACAAAAATGTAGGTTTTCCCAATTATTAACCATTGGTAATTTAAAACACATCAAAATTTTATGAAATGAAATTTTCAAAATCTGCATTTTTCAATACCTCAAATACTATTAAGTTGCTCCTGAAAACGCAATTTTGGTATAATTATATTCATATGTATGAATCATAATAATGTCAATGTCTATGTGGTAATGTCTTTTTGCTTTAGTGCATTAACTTCAATTTAATTTTTGATTTAAAGGAGAGTGTTTTGCAACCTCTTTAAAAAGTCCAAGGGAATTGAATCAAGAAAAATAGTGAATAGATAAGGATAAACTAAGTTTAAGTATCTCACTGATTTTAAAATAATCTAAGCATCCCAATGGTTTTCTTAAAATTGTATTATTTTAAATATTAAAGTAAGAAAAGATAAACTTTTTAAGTCTCTAGTAGATATTATATTCTGAACTAAATTAAAGCCTTTTGATCAAACACAGTATGGAAAAGGAGCTAAGCATATTAACAATATTAATCAAGGTGAGTAGACTAATTTATAAACTATTTTTAATTGTAGTTGTGGATGTTTTATGGAAAATGAGCGACGTTTCGACCTTCATTAAATATTTTTCAAAGCTTTTTTATTAAAAACTGGATTTTTTTGGCATTTGATATTGAATGTAAAATTAATTTACATACGTCAAAAATGTCGCAAAAATTAAATTTTAATAAAAAAAACCTAATTGGTTAATATCTCGAAAACTTTGAGACACATTAGTTTAAGGCCATCAGGGCTAATTTTTAAAAGGCCATCAGGCCTTTTAAAAATTACATTAAGTCATTATCTTTAGATTAACCGTATCCTAAATTTTAATATTTTAGGTCAAAAAAGGGTCTCTATAAGTAAAATCTTACGATTGTCATCTTAAAAAATTACTGGGGATCAGTGCCTTTACTAATTAATTTTATTGCATTTATAAGAATTTTAAGCCATATTTCAAATAATAAAATTTGAAAGTAACAATAAATGTTTTTTGCATAATTTTTAAAATTTTTATTGCCATTTGAAGATTTCTTACCATTCTTTTTATCATTTAAAACTTTTATCGTATCTAAATTACTAAATATTTAACCATGATTTTGGATTCTAATGAAAAAAAATATATATTAATTTAAGAGAACGTGAATGTTCTTGAGCCGATATTTGTCAAGACGTAATGAGCTTATCTATTGTTTGCACCTTGTAAATATGGTTTTTGTACAGTTTCAATGCCATGGATGGAATTTTTATCATCCCTTTTAATTTATTACTGCAAGTTGTACATCAATGGCAGGATCAAAGATGACGTAAAAAAAATTTAATTAGAACAAGTTGCAGTAATCTTTTTTTTTAATTAAAAGTAGGTTTGAGCCAAACTGCATGAAGGACATAAACATAAATTTAGATTATCGCTCGCTATTTTTAAATATTACAACAAATGTTTTGCCAAAAAAAACATAAACTTGGCTCCTCATAGACTCTTAAACATATACGTTGCGGCACTAAAATAAAAACAGTTCTTTTGCTTCTGTTACCCAATCGTTATCACATGTAGCCCCTAATCACTGAAAACCACTAGCACATTTTATTTTTCTTTTAACTTTTCTCCGCACTTTTCACCAAATCCTGACTAAACTAATTAAAAGTGGGAATCGCGGCGGAGACCAACGGAGCCCGAAGTTAAAAATCGTATGTGTGGCGGCGCTATTATTATCACTATGTGGGACTCCTCCTTTGCTAATAACACAGATATAGAGTAAATATGGGTACGGACAGATTGCATGGAAGCTTGAAAATATGTTATTAGTTAATGTGTTTTTAGGTTTGAAGATTATGATATAGTTTTTTAACCTTTTTTTAGCAATGTTCAAATGTTTTTTTTTCTTTTGTTAATTAATTACTACTATTCTATATTCTTAATTTAGTTAGTTTATTAAGTTATTTATTGTTCTTTTCATAAACGAGTTGCACATAGTTTACATTACTTTATTTATAAGTAGTTAATTTTTTTTTTCAATTTCCGGTGCCCTATTGATTTTTCTAGTTCAACTGAAATGCATTAGATATTTCATCATTAAACATTCCTAAGATATTGGAAAAATTTAAAGTAGTTGAATTTTTGTTGATTTTTTATAATAATGATTTAAAAAATATGGATCTACTTAATTAAGAAGTACCTTTCTGAATAAACAAATATTTAAGGTTTTGATTTTAAGGTACCTTTTGGCTTTTTGTGACTTTTTCTTTGAAGTAATACAAATATTAAATAACAACGTTTATAACACCTATAAAGAGATTTTTGCTTTTTTATATTTTCCCTTTAAATAAAATTTAAATTGAAAATTAGGGCTGACCAGAATGAGCATTAAAAAATAATAAAATATATAATAACTAATTATAAAAATAAAAAAAAACTTTTGGTTTCATATCATTTATTTTAATCTATTTGTCAGTTCTTTTATCTGTTTTGTTATTCTTGCTTATGCATACATTTGTCTCTAATTATTTCCAATCTTGAATAATTTTTCTTTTTTATTTTAATACAATTTGCAAAACAAAATACTGTTTAATTCTCCAAATTGTTTGTTCCAAAAGCAGAATTATAGGTTATTTAAGGTTTTCTTTTCTTTTAACTCAGTTTGAAATTCTTATATTCTTAAAAAAATATTTAAAATTGTATGCGTACAATTTTTGAACGGAACATATAAACTTTTTGAATTTTATTTAAAAAAAATTAATAAAATTTAAAAAGTGTTTTTGTAAAAAAAAAATTTAAAAAAATTTAAGTGATTTAAACAATAAAATGAATTCTGGCATATTTTATCATAAACAGGAATATTTTTAAAATAAATCGTATAGTTTTATAGGTAAAAATATATATTACTACGTGCACAAGAATTATTTAATTTTTAATGTGCCATTAGTTTTTTTTATTTTTGTTTTATTATAGTATGTTTTAGAAAAAGTTCTGATGTTTTCCCTCAAAATTTAAGATTAATATATACATGGTTTCGTATTTGTATTAAATTAGAAAATAAAGTTAAAGTTAAACACCGAAATCTTATTAACAAAGCTAAAAGCAAAAAATAAAACATTAAATATAATAAATTTACATACATTACAAATGAAAAATTATTTAGGGACTTGAGAATATTTCAAACATATGAATTAAATTGGTATAATACCTGGGTTACATTAATTAATCCCTTAAGCTTAAGTACCGATTACAGATATAAGCTAGAAAGAAAAATTAAAATTAAAATTGATTCAAGAAGTATTCCTCTACAGCAGCGTTACTCAAAGTGTGCTCCGCAGAGCCCCGGGGCTCCGCGAAACCTCCGGTAGGGCTCCGCCAGCAGTCATAATAAATAAATGCATGTATTAAAGTGGACCCTATAAGAATAAAGTTACCTAAGATAAAAATAAACCACCAAAACGAGACGCTACTTATAGGTGTTAGTTTTGCTAGCTAATTGATGCTAGTTTTATGGTTTTAAGTTCAAGTAGTAAAACATCTAATGACACACTGAAGGTGAAAAAATGAAAGTATGACGAATCATACATTAATCTCGGATTTGTTGATTCCAACGGCTCACCTCTTTGTATGTTGTGCAGCAAACTCCTTCCTAATAGTTCGATGGTATCTGCTAAGATGCGCCGACAAAAACAAAAGTAAAGAATTTTTTCTACGTAAAAAACAACAATTATTAAGAAGCCAAAAAACTATGACGTATGCGAATCAGACTGTAAATGAAAAAAGCCCGCGGAGGCATCATATTTGGTTAGTTACCGCATTGCCCAAGCAGGAGAAGCGCACACTATCGCTAAAAAGCTAATAAAACCATGTGTGGTAGACATAACAAAATGTATGCTCGACGAAAAATCTGTAAAGCATCTTTCCACAGTGCCGCTTTCGAACGATATAGTTGCGCGCCGAATTGGGGATATCGCAGCAAACATAAAACAAGAACTGGTTTCACGGCTTCAAAATAACAAATTCCTCTTGCAAATGGATGAGTCGACTGATGTTGCTGGACTGGCCACCTTGCTAGTAATTGTGCGATATCCATATAAACATTCACTCGAAGAAGACTTGCTACAACCGAAGAAAAAATTTTTACCACTATTAACATATTTTTTGAAGAAAACCAACTCGATTGTAATGATTGCATTGATATTTGTACCGATGGAGCCAAGGCAATGATGGGTAGAACAGCAGGAGCAATATCACAAATAAAAATGAAAGCGCCAAATTGTAGTTCCAGCCACTGCATCCTGCATAGACAATCACTCGCGGTTAAGAAAATGCCACCAAATCTAAAATTGGTTCTTGATGAGTCAGTAAAAATAATTAATTTTGTCAAGTCACGTCCACGACAATCCCGATTGTTCTCAATATTATGTGAAGATTATGGTAGCGATCATAAAACACTATTGCTCCATACTGAAATGTGATGGTTGTCTCGGGGTAAAACTTTGACAAGGCTTTTTGACTTAAGAACAGAATTAGAAGCTTTTCTTACAGATGTTCCTTTTAATTTAAAAGACCGTTTGTCCGATAAAAGCTGGTTATTTAGACTAGCATTTTTAGCAGACATGTTTGTAAAACTTAACGAATTAAACCTGTCACTACAAGAAAAACAGACAATAGTTTTCAATACTAACAACAAAATAACTGCCTTTAAAAGAAAATTAGATTTTTGGATTACTTGTTTTGGTAAGAGAGAAATCGAAAACTTTTTATTGCTAAGTGAGTTCCTTAGTCACCATAGTCTTAGTGATCCAGAAATATTTCAAAATTAAATATTTGTTAAACTGGTGCAATATCTCAATGATCTGCAAGGGACTTTTGAATCTTACTTTCCCGAAGAACAGAATACAAAACTGAAAATAAACTCATGGATTCAAAACCCTTTTTCATCTAAATTGCAGAAGCCTGAAAATATGTCAAATCAAATCTAAGAATCATTTCTAGAAATGACATCGGATACAAGCATGGAATCATTGTTCAAAACAATTTCTCTAAATGATTTTTGGTGCAGGGTTCGTGATGAATATCCACAACTTGCCACAGAAGCTTTGAATGTTCTTATGCCGTTCCCAACAACGTATTTGTGTGAAACGGGATTTTCAGCATATACAGCTACGAAAACAAAATACCGCAATAGACTGAATTCAACTTTCTTTTATCAAGTCTAACATTACCCAGTTGACGAGGAATAAAAAACAATTACATGCCTCGCATTAAATAAACTTAGTGTTATCATTTGCTTACTAACTTACTACTTACTGTATCTATCTTTTTTGTATGATTATTAATAAACAATTCACATATAACTGCTTTTGCTTTAAGTTTAGAGTTTAGGGTTCCCGTTAAAAATTTAGATTTTTAAAAGGGTTCCGTCACGAAAAAAGTTTGAGTAACACTGCTCTACAGTGTAGTATCCTTTTACAAATAAAACCTGTTTTACCTATAAGAAACAGTTAAATATTTTTTTAGTCTCGTAAAAAATGGAGTTTTTGTTTAAAGAAGATGTAGGAATTGTTAAATTTAAATTAAATGAGGACCGAGTATTATTTGCATTTGCCGTCTGGATAAATAGAGAATACCTCTTTTGCATCAAGCAAACAGTCTTCAGTATAAATAAAGGTGGAAGTGTCATAAAGGTCAAGAGTCTGGATAATAAATTAAGGTTTGCAAGACTCGTGGCATAAATGTCTTAGAGCACGCTTTTGCAGTACAAACAGGGAGTGTTAAACAAACATTAGTATAAAACTGTATAAAGCAAACATTAAATAAATTTACGAGTGCGTGCCCTCAAAAACAAATTCCGTAGCGTGAGATTCTACTGATCAAAAATAGGCATCTTTAGCCACTAATATACTTAGATTGCTTCTAGTTGTTCGTATAGCATAACAGCCAGATGCCAACCTAGGACAGAGCTCCTCAATGTGATTTTTAAAATTTAATCCACTGTCAATAAGTGAATCTAGAATTATTACTAGTAATGATTTGTGAATTCAAAGAAACATTTAAAATACATTAAAAATCTAAAATATTGGTTGTTAAAACAATACATGACAATAAGTTGCTGTCACACCATTCCCTAATACCAGCCAAATCGTTCACGTTTCCTCTGAGCATAGTGGTATCTCTCTTATGCCAAAAAACAGTATTTTTATCAGAATATTACCAGCAAAAGATGTGCACTATTCATGCTTTACTGTAGATGATGAAAGACAGCATCATTTATTATATCTTGGCAGACTGAAAACCAATTTGAACCTCATTTAAGAAAGATTTTTTTCCAAGAGTACGTTCATCTTATTTTTAGGCAGTTTTTCTACAAAGAGAGAAGGAAGTAGAGATATAAGTCAGAAATTAGCAGGCGTATTGCCTCTTTGCTTAAAAATGGGAATTACTATAGCTTGCTTTAACAGATCGCGAAAGTCACCATCCAAAAAAGAGGCACTAATGGATTCAGCCAATGATAACAGTGCTGATGAACGAAAATGTTATGGTTTTGCGATAGATTTCCTTGTAGTTATTAAAATAATGCATAAAACCTGTGTTGTGAAGTAAAAATCTATGTAGTGTATACAAACATCTCAGATTTTTGGAAGACACTTTTAATCCCGTTATACTCCAAAGTTTTTTAGTTTTATTATATAAGATTTTAACAAGTTTATTATAAAAGGATATTAAAGGTTGATTGTTATCACAGAGTGTTTCTCAATTAATTTTAGAGCAAGGCTTAGAGCACCATTAAAATCACCTCCTATAATTTGCAGTTGAACAAGATGGTTAAATTGTGAATTAGACAAGTTAGTCAATTGGACTAAAATGTATGAAATAGCATATAAAAAAATTATAAATACTTTAGTTAACACAAGTTGCTATTTGCTTTGTTATTCTTATTTATTTATGTTTTACGCAATTTATTTCTTAAGTGTAGTTTTTTTTATTTTTCATCCAATTTGACGCAAGAAATTTAAAAAATCAGTATTTCTATATAATAAATATTGTATGGATTAAAAGTATTATTATATACCTCAGGCTGTTAAATATACATATTTTTTATATTTATTTTGAACCTGTATATTAGATTTTAAAATTGAATATAAATTAAAAAACATATTAAAATATTGAAAATGAAAATTAGGAAAGAAATGTAAGAGAAAAAAATGTGTTACTGCTTTTTCCATTATTTGCTGATTAATTTTCCATTTTTTTCATATTATGTTCTTTTATTCTTCGCTTTTAAAATAATTAAAATTAATTTCAATTTGTGGAAACTCGTATATTAAAAAAAAAATCATATTTCGCTTCATGCAAGCCGTCCGAGCCAACGAGCCACAGGAATACAGTGAAAACCTATGTTTACGTTTTTCACCGCCGTCAATAAGACTAAGTTAAAAATCTTCTAGTCAGTCGATCGAAGTGGATTTAAATATTTAAATATACCACTTGGGAAAATAGAGTTTGTTGTTAATTAGGGTTTTGAATAGCGCCCAAGGGACTGTCAATTAGGATAATGGAATAGTTGTAACATCTGAAAGAAAAACGGCGTTTTTTATATTTAAGCTTCCTTCAATGATAAAATCTAATTTATTTTTCTTAAAATCTGCACAGGAAGTTTAAGATTATGTAATGGAATCAGAATTATACAGAGTGTACATATAGTTAGAATAGTTTAATACTGTTAAGTTATTAATTTGTTACAGATATTAGATGACTTAATAGAATTAATGAATGTTTTTAAAGTTTATCGAATATTTTCGGATTCAATTTTGTGCGAAAATATATTAACCAAAGGTTCAAAATAATATTTGTATAGTTAATCTCATTGATTTAAAGCTCTTTAATAGTATTCAAATACATGAAGAAAGTAGAAGCCAGTATGAGCCGAAATGTGAACAACTAAATATTTATAAATTTATAATAATTGGTGATAATTGTAGACGAATCTCTGCGAAAAAATAGAATTTTAATTAAACAGGAAAAGTCTTAACAAATTATGTAAGTTCATTTGCCACAGAGTTATATTTCTACAGTGCTTCAAAAATACGAGAATGAGAGTAGCTTTGTACTCCAGGAATTATAATGTTTGATGAAAACTGAGATGTAAATTTTTATATTATATTATATTTAATGAAAATCGCTCATACAATTTGTACTATCAAATATTATGTTGATTTTCATGCGTTCTGATTCTAGAGTCTTAATTATCGTCGCCAAATTTTTATCAACGACTTTATTATTCTTTCTTAATTTAAATTAAACTTTTTACCATAATATAGATACATTATAGTATTTTTTTTCTAATGAGCTTTATCTGAAGATGTAAAAATCCAATATGGTGGTAATAAAAAAATATAAAAAAAAGGTAATAATAAAAAAAGTTCTTAAAAATGGCAGGACATTAAAGCAGGCAAAATATTACAGATTAAGAAATCCCATTTTTCTAAAAGAGTATGGATTTACCATCCGAAAAATGCTTATTCTTACGATTGAAAATGCCCTCCCTTGAACACATTTCTGGTTGATAATATTCTAATACTTAAGATAAAATACATGAAATTGCCATTTGGGAACGATCACGACAATTACTTTACTATTTTTAGTAAAAGTAAAAAGTGTATATTTTATCAATAAACTAGTAAATACAAACATTTGTTAAAGGTACAAGAATAAATTATTGCTCTTAATAGGAACAGTTAATTAATATAATAATTTTTCAAGAGATCAGGACGGTATTAAAAACCATTAATTATTTTTGATAAAAACCTACTATTAGTCGCAACTCTTCTTTAGTCAATCAATCAATCAATCAATGCTTTATTGTCAAGAAATTGTTACAATTTGAAGACAAAGCTGTAAAACAAATAAGATGCAAAAATACAAACAAAACACAATTAAAGAAAAGAAAAACAAAACAAAATTTTAAAAAAATAAATAAATAATTAGAATAGAATATCTACAATATATCCAGATTAATACAATTTAAAAAATTGTAAGTAGTCAAAAATATTATTATAAAATATACAATTTAATGTATACAATGTCAAAAAAAAATCATTAAAAAATCTCTCTATGTTAAAAAAAATGTAAAAAATGTTTAAAAAAGTAAAAAATTATAAAAAATCATAAAATAGCTACGCAAAGCAGTATACCTAAACATGTATAGATAGTAAAAATACATAATCAGCTAGTGCGAGATTTCAAATCAATGATTACAAAAAAAAATCGTTAACAGTGTAAAAACCTCTCTCCAGTAAGAATGCTTTTAATGCTTTACGAAATGCAAAAAAAGATGTGATGGATTTAATTTCCAATGGTAGATGATTGTGCATTTTTTTGCATTATATAATATGGAACTTTTGACCAACTCTGAATGTGGGGTAGGCAGGTATAAATCATGTTCCGTGTTTCTAAGTGGATAACCATGGGAAGGCCTATCAGATGCTGAACGGTGTTTGCGTATTAGACAAACGGACTCAAATATGAATAAAGATGGAAGAGTTAATATTTGAAATTTTTTGAAGAAATGCTGGCAATGACTTCTGTATTTAAGTCTCAGTGTATAATGTAAAGCTCTCTTTAGTAGTTTAAAAATACGGTCAAATTGAGTTGCACTACATGTACCCCAGAATGGAAGGGCGTATCGAAGGTGCGATTCAAAAAGGGCAAAATAAACTGTTCTAGAAGTAGACAGGCTAAGCTCCTTAGAAATTGATATTATCGCAAAACAAGCGGAACTTAATTTTCTTGATAAAGAGTCAAAATGTGTGTCCCATTTTAACGAGTTGTCAACAGTTAGCCCTAAAAACTTTACAGAATCAACTTCGTCAATTGTTGCGTTACCAAGTACAAAAGATTACAAGGTATTTTTATAGGACAACATTTTAGTTTTGGAAATGTTGAGACAAAGGAGATTAGAGTCGCACCATGATTTGATAGTAGTTAAATCACTTGATACGGTTCTATGAAGTGTAGAAATATCCAGATTACTCCAGGTAAAACTAGTATTATCAGCAAATAGACAGGCTTTACCGTTAATATTTAGATTAGCAATGTCATTGATGAAGATAAGAAACAAAATAGGGCCAAGTACGGAACCT
Source organism: Anthonomus grandis grandis (assembly GCF_022605725.1). Lineage (NCBI taxonomy): Eukaryota > Metazoa > Arthropoda > Insecta > Coleoptera > Curculionidae > Anthonomus > Anthonomus grandis. The sequence continues at coordinate 14,094,582 of NC_065558.1, forward strand.
TGAGGCACTCCACTTTGTATTGGCTTGCAAGAAGACATAGTCGAATCAATTCTCACAGCTTGACTTCTGTTACTAAACTGAGCTACGACTTAAACCATTTAAAAGGCACTCCTCTGAACCCGTAATATTGCAACTTTTTTAATAAGATGTCATGATTAACACAATCAAAGGCTTTAGAAAAATCACAGAAAATTGTTGCTGTAGGGTGTTGGTTGTTTAAGCTAGAGTATACATTATTAAAAAGAAAAAACATAGCATCATTTGTGCATTTGTTATTGAAAAATCCAAATTGATAGGAAGTAAGTATTTTATATTTTAGCAAAAATTATAGAAGTCTTTTTTTAACCAATCTTTCAATAATTTTTGAAAGTGTGGGAAGAAGAGCGATAGGGCGATAGTTGGAAGACTGATCTTTGTCTCCTCCTTTATGTAGTGGAATTATTATCGCCAACTTAAGGCAGTTCAGTTTCTTCAAAATCAGTATTTTTGAAAAGACTGATTAATTAGAGTAATAAGATGACATAATGTACATTTCATTTGAAAACATTTTGAGAGTAAGTCCATCAATTCCAGAAGAGCCTTTGTTTTTGATTTCCCTAATTGAACTGCAAAGCTCTGGTAACACTACGGGCGTAAAGAAAAAACTGTGGAAATTCTCATTTGCAATGCGAAGATATGAAAGTGGATCATGGGAAGGAGTTATGGTACTCATTAAATTATTTGCCACATTTACAAAATAATCATTAAGGTTCTCAGATGAAGTGGAGATAGTATTCGACAAAGAAGGCTTATTTCTCAAGGCATTTACAATCGACCATGTTTCCCTAGCCACATTTTTAGATTTAGCCAGTCTCCTATTATAGTAAATATCCTTGGCGGCTTTTAAAGTTCTCTGATAAATAAGTTCTCTGAGAATTTCTTAAGATGAGATAATAAGCGCATGTTTTTAGCAGATGTACGCAAGCCTTGGGTAGACTAGGGGTTATGTTGCTTCTTTTTAAGAGGTCTCAAAGGAAAGGATTTGTGAGAAAGACTAGATAGCGTTTTTACAAATCTAAAGAATTCTGAATCAACGTCGTCAGAGAGAATATTCCAGTCAGTTGATTGACAAAGGTGCCTAAAATGTAAAAAAAATTTATATAATAAGAGGTTTTAAGATGGAAGGGTATCTAAGTCAAGGGTATCTATATCATTTCGCAATATTTTCCCTGTTATTGTTCTTCATTAGTATATACAATTTAAATGCAGCACATCATAAGAACATATCTTGCATTATCTTTATTTTATCTTTAGGGAGACCAAAAAGCTGATCCGTACCTAAGTATCTATTTAAGAAGTACATACAGCAATTTGGTTGCAATTATATTATATACAAAAAATATCAGTGGAATATCAATTTGTGGATCAAAAAAAAACACATTCACACACATTTTAGGAACATATTATTTACTTGTGCCTATAGCCATTCGAATCTTGACTCTGCTTAAAGATTAAGAGCATCATCCTTATAACAAATTACCTTAAAAGTACATCCAATATTATAGAAAATTAATAACTTTTTTTTGTTCATTCTAATCATTTTAAAACATTTCGTATTTTGATTGGTTTAGGTGATCCCTCATATTATTAATTAAATCATCAAAAAGCAAGACGAAAAATCCTGTGCCTTGGATCCTTGACACCTTATGGTACTCTTGGTGTTACTTCAGATATACTTTACCCAAAAAGGCAGTTCGCAATGCAAGTTAAATCTTTCGTGCTGATGTTATTAATACATACCACTCCTGCATTATTAAACAAAAAAATTTAAATATAAGTAAATGCTTTTAGTTAGACATTTATTTATTAACTTCGAAATGTTCCTTTATTGTAGCCTAGGAACTAACCTATTTAATATTTTTTTTTTTAATTTTTTAAACATTTCTAAATTTATATAAATACATATACACAGCACCCTGATTTGTTTAAAAAACTTCTAATCTATCTAGTTTGGCAATGAATACCTTACAGTTAACTCTGTCAAAGGCCTTAAACTAGTCAGTATAGATAAAATCTATCTTCGTCTCCAAGCCTTAACAGAATCATCCATACATACATAATAATCTACTTTGTTTGATCCCTATTTTAGCTATTTAGTATTGCATGAAAGAAGATATATTATCTTCTATTAGTTTCAAATACTTCAAAGTGGTAATAATTTTCATACAAAAGGAAGATAGAGAAGATGTAAAGAATTATATATATATATTCTGTCAATATTTTTAAACATTTTTGTGTTGGTACTTAAAAATCTTTACTGTTTAAAAATCGGATTAATGGTTACATTGAGAAGTGCTAGTCAATTTAGCTTCAGATTTGGTTACTTTACTATCCTTTCAGGAGGGTAGCATCGCAGCTATAATACTATGTGCCCTTAGCAAGGTTTTGTGTTGACCATGAGAGACTAGAATGACATCAATCTATAGAAAAACCAAAGGCAAAAGAAATGACTTTACGAATTACCAACTCAATTTGTAGGTTGTGCGGAAAGACAATTAAAAGCCGAATTAATATTGGAAAGAGATTGAAGATCATAGTAGCTGCTTTTGTACTGGTCGTTCTTGTATAGATAATATCTTCTGCCTAAAACAAACAACGGAAAAGTCTTTCGAACACAATATGAAGACATATTTTGTATTTAATGACCTTCAAAAAGCGTATGATAGTGTCTTGTTAACCAAGTTGTGGCAAGTGCCAGAAGATAAGAGTATTGCACTGATGTACATTATTGCCGTGAGACAGTTATACGAAGATATCACTAGATCAATAAAGATTGGACAAAGAGTGACAGAGAAGATAATGGTGACCAAAGGACTTCGCCAAGGCTGCTGCTTATCCTACACTCTTTAAGATTTATTTATTTTTGTAAGGGTTTTTGGAAAACTGAAAAAAATGTGAACGTATGGATATTCTAATTGGAGATTATAAACTGTACAGCTTGCATTTTGTTGATGATCCAGTAATACTTGCAGAAGATCAGGATGATATCCACTACTTGTTACGGAAAAAAGTCGAAGAATACACTAAGTCGGATTTGTCAATTAACCTATCAAAAGCAGAGTATGTAGTGGTAAAAAAGATTCATAAATCGAAAATACTGACAGCTATGAATATCTCTATGTAAGCATTATATATGACGGTCGGAACACAAAGGAAATATAATTAGAATTGAGCAAGTCAAATATAATCAATCGAGCAAGGTACTTGAGCAATACGTCACAACTAAATAGTACACTCTTGGAATAACCACATCAGATGGAACGCAAAAATTAGACTATACAAAAGGCATTGATATAAATAGATATAAGATATAACATAGATATAATATTTTGGAAATAAACTGCTGGTGTAGATGTTTCCAACTAACCAGAAAAGATAAAATAATGAATACTGAAATCAAATAATGTATGGGCATAGACATCGACAATGGAATAGAATGCAAAAGGCTGAAATGGTATGACCATGTCAAAAAAATGAATAATCAACGATGGCCACAGCGAATGCTACAGTAGGGCCCCATCAACCGCAGGAAGGGGGTAGACCAAGAAGATCGTGGAAAGAAGAAGTAAACTGTTGACAATTGTAATCTTGTAATGTAATTGTAAAATTGTAAACAATTGAAGATAGTTGATAAGTCTGACCTGATAAATCTCTCAGAACCATGGGTCCTCTCTCCTAATTTTATTATTTATGATAATATCCTATTACCTTGGCCAGAACTCCTGTATCCTGGATAAAGATAACACACTATTTAAGCCTCTCAGATTTCTCAGAAGTCTGCTGTTACAGATGATTGCCTTAAAGATTAAATTGACGCTTAATTAAATTATCTAAATTATCTAAGAATTATAAGGATGTTACCATACCAGCTAATTCAGATGTATATAGTTATTGCCACAACTGGGAAAAAAGTTGGAGAAATTGTTTTGATTAAGTCCATGGAATGCTGTAAAGCATATGGTTAAAAATTTCTTTCAGCAAACACATTATCTACACAGAAGGAATTAAGTATTTTGGTTTGAATGTTAAACTTGAAAGGATATGATCAACACCTGGAACAAGGAGAGAATATTGGCATCTTAACTAGTGGCGGTCATAAGTAATACTGATAGAATTTATCATTTAAGCAGTAGACTTTAGACAGTAGACTTTACCAAAAGTTTTTGAAGAATCTTCTGTCAATTTAAGCATAGACCAAAGTATGGGTCTAGATTCAAATTATGGTATCATATTTAAAAAAAATCAACATGTATCCATAAAATGAGGTACAAGGAATAATAGAGCAATCTAAAAGTTCTTAGACATCTCCATTGGTATTAGTAAAGAAAAAAGACTTAAAAGAATAAAAAATTTTTATAAAATGGTTAATAAAATAATAATTTCATCTAATCCAAGACTCAACTGGAGATTCTGTTAAATTAGTTTTGCCGAGAGTCTAAATTGACATTCTTATGTCATTCAGCTCTGCAAAAAACTTTCCACCAGTATCTTCGTATTAAGAATATTAAAGCGCCTTATGGATGAATCGACCCGGCTACTATGCTTTTTTTATAATCACTGGCACAATAGAATTCCAGTGATTTTGTTTTGCTGGGGTAGGCTTTAGGAAATATTACACATCATTTTTTATCTAATAGAAACTTTTAATTTTAATAGGTTTAGGAACACGCTGTATAAAAAAAGGAGTCTACTATTTTATAATTTCACTTTTTTGATAAAATCTAATATATTTATCTTATAAAATCTGCAAAGAAAGTCCACCGAGATAACACCGTCGCGTCAGAATTAATTGTTCTGTTGTGATGTTAATTTAAAATTTTTAGTTACACTATCTCTTCCTTTCACTCATTTAATTTAATAGAATTAGACAGTTTAAACGTAATATTTCGCGCGGTTTTAACAGCCGTGTAATTAGCGAATAAATTATACCAGTTTACATGCTTAAACTAGAAAAATACAGGCCTAATCAATAAACTGGTTCTGAAAAAGACAACAGCATTTGCTAATCTGAATATTTCACCAATAAACCAAATTGAAAGTTGCAAAACAGCATAGAAAAAAATAATAAATTACAACAAAAAATAGATGTGATATATGCGGTCTTATTGTGCTGGTTTCGCTTTATGGTTCCACTTTTATTATTAATTATATTTAATATAGTTGCTTAATTTGTTGCATAATAAAATATGTAAAATAATAATAAAATAGATCATTTCTTTTGAAGTTATTTATGGATACAGAAAAATCGTTTAATAAACTTTCTTCTATAAATTCCAAGCTGTCACCTTTATAGGCGTGATACGAAGCTTTAGAAGAACATCTGTGCAAAGCGATTGTTCTTATTATGATAAATCTAAATCGGATTAATCTGAATAGAATTGCTATGTCGCGTGGTCAAATAAACCAGAACACCCGCTATGGATTAATTTTTTTAAATGTCACAAAGCTACAAGCAGATCGTATCTTAGGAGAAAATTTCTATGTAATATTGACACCAGGAGACGCGGTATTACTATTTTAAGACTAGTAAAAAGTATAATAAATATTGAGCATTTAAAATGGTTTGTGCCAGAGGCTTATTTACGGGCGGAGGGAAATTTGTTAAGGTAAGTAAAAAGTTTCTTTATAGCTCCACAGGTTGTGATTATTACTTGAATGCAGTTCAAGCTTTTTTTATTTTAAAACTGTATTGTATTATTAAGATCGTCGATCATATTTAATTTTTGCTTTGAGTGCAAGACAAAAATTAAAAGAATCTTTAAACCATTTTTGGCATATATGTACATAATACTTAGATAGCAATATAATTGCCATATGAGCAAAGATTCTTCTGCGGTTATTGATAAGCGATAGCAATAAATCTACCTAAATGCAAAATCTATTATGAAAAACCCGTAAACCGCATTAAGAATGACAAAAATAAATAATGAATAAAAGTAGGCGAGGAAATAAGCAGGATTGTTAACAGATTTAATATTAGAAATGTGAATTTGTGGCGGGGAACATTGGACGACCACCATCCAGACTTTTCTATGACATCGAAATCAAAAAAAAATCTAAAGTACTTATTTAATAATATGTATTTTTCTCAGTTTTTTATTTATATTTTTTAGCTACATATATATTTTTTATCCACACAAATAAATCCAGTGTCTAAGGGTAGGCTTGCTCCTGTAATAATAATTATTTATTAGCTTTTTCAAATTTAGAAAATTGTAAATTTTTGATACTGCAAAAAAAATTTTCTTATGAGTGTCGGGTCGATAAATCTTTTTAAATAACTACTATCATATCCAAGCATATAAAAAAAAAATCATTTTTTTTAAATTCTTGTATCATCTAAGACGAACAAAAAACAAAAAAAAACATTTATGAGTTATGAGTCAATATTCTTATAGAAATATTATAACATTCAATATTGATATTCATGTATGTCTCATATACACTAACAGTTTTAAATCACTACAGAAATGAATAAAGGAAAATATATTTTTTGTAATGAATCTTGCTCAATAAACTCTTTTTTTAAACTTTATTGAGATTAAAAGTTTATCATATTTAGTCAATGAAAAAACAAACCGTGTTTTCCTAAATGAACCAACTAGTGTACAGAATAAATCTTGAATGATAAACTATAGAAAATGTTTAATGGTTATTGACCAATGAACGTTTAAAATTACTGCTGAGATAAATATGAACATTTTCCCAACAAGGAATCACTTCATACCACAGTCACGTAACCTATAAAATCGTAGTCTATGTCAAACAGTTTTTACATAGAAAATCGGTAAATATATACAATTTAAATTTGATTACCATTGATTTTTTTAAACAATATGCCAATGGTGAATATATTTGCTATTAAGAGCATTTTTTAATTCAAAATTTGGTCTTTATTGCAGGTTAATGTCCAAACGATTCCTATACCAACCTTACTGCCTTTGCAGGAAAGATATATTGAAACAAAAAAGATACAAAAGAACTCTACCCTTGTTCTGAATTTAGACCACTTGCTCCCTACCCATAAATAAGTCTAAGACTAAGGCTTTTAAGACTAACTAAAAAAAGCCTTCCTTACAAGTTATAGTTACCCTTAAAACACCTGCAAAGGACTGTTATTATCATAAAAAATGCTCAAAAAGACTTAATGTACTAAAATTATACATTCTATATTACACAGTGAATAAACAAATGTTAAAAGTTAAACCCATTTGCGTCCATATTAATCACATTTTCATGTTCTCGGCTTGAAATCGTGAGGTATTCATTCACTACTTTATGACCTTTTCAGGCACTTTATTAAGAGGGACTATACCATAAGTATTTTTACATTGCTTTTACTTTCATCTGTATAGGTATATACTTCCTAAATACTGCAACTGGTAATCGTAAAGATTTATACTATTAACAAAAATCGTTTTGCAAAATAACTTTTAATTGAAATTCTTTAAGTAGACTTACACTGATTTAAATGGCAAGAACCGTTTGCCTGATAAAACGTGTAAGATTTCTCGTTAGGCAACGTATTCTAGATCGAATTCGTGAGAAGACTTTTTAATCAGAGAAATTGGCACTATAGGGTCTGATTACGTATAATTTCGTAACCCAAATAATTTTAAAATAATATTGAGTTCTTGTGGGTTTGTTATGCGTAGCCGAGTTCAACGTGTTCAATCGTCTGGTAATTAAAAGAACAAAAATGAAACAGGAGGCGATGTAATCGGAGCTTCATTTATAATCTCGATGACGGCATTGTATATCGGATGTCTTGCAATATTTAGTGCGTTAAGTATCGGTGTGCATCCAAGTGTGAGACATCTTTATGATTATCATTTAATATTAAAATTTTGGCTTTTGTGTCTTATTCGTTTAAAACTGAAGTGAAAAATAATTTAAAAAAATTATGAAATACTAGAAATTTTAGCTTTAAATATTTTTCTTATTAAAAAAAGATGCTTAAAAAAAACTCTTAAAATCTAAGGAACTTTTTAAGCCCCTTTGAATGATTTAAATTGGATATTTCATTGTGAGCAAAATATTTTTAAAGAACTAATATTATATATTATAGTTAAAATTTTAAATAGTCTTTTATAATTCATATACAGTGTGTTCATTTGAAAACTTCTCATCACGGATTTATCAAAAACCACCTTTAAAAAAAAACGCCGAAATACGTCAAAAGGTTTGTCAAGGAGGACAACTTTCTAACCTAAAATTACTTCACCCCCTCTTACCCTCTGCCCTCCAGGGTCATCCCCTTAAAAATTTTAAATGGCAAGGGGTATCGAGTAATAGCTTGTTTAAAAAGTCTTTTATTTTGACATGAAAATATCAGTTTTTATTTCAAAATGTTGCCCGTTAGGGTTTGCCAAATCTACAATTCGTTTATAATTTAAAACGGAAACTACCAACATGAACAGCAATTCCGAAGATTAGACGTGGAAAAAACTAAATAACAACGTGAAGTTTTTTCCGCATGCTTTTCATCAACACAGATATACTGGGCGAACTGTATTTATTGTTATACCTGCTTAGTTATTTATAGTTGCTAAGGAAAATAAAAAAATAATTTTGCCCTCAGTTACATTTCGTATGTAAAGCAGTTAATAATTTTTACGAATTTGCAGGATGCTAATTTTTTGCTAAATGCTAATTTGGTAACACTTATAGTGCTGAGCACAATTTAGCGTTTTTTTAATTCTAAAAATGCAGGGTATATTGAGGAAGTGTCTTATACAATTGTAGAGTTTCTTTTTAGTTGATTGTTGGTGCTTTGATATTTAACTTGCTTAAATAAGGTCTTCAATACTAATTTTTTCAACATGTAAAAGGCGGTAGTTAGATTGTTATATAGTGAATTCTGTAGCGTATATAACTATTTGTGTCCCAAATAAATAAATACATCAATACAATCAATTGAGTGGTACATGAAATATTTAATTATAATCCTATTTAATATCCTTTATAAATTATCCTGTATATTTATTAAAAATTATGTAATTTTTTATTTAAATCTAAAGGTGCTTTCAAATGGTTCACATTATTCACGTTTCAACTATATCCGTTAATTTAGAGCTGTAAAACATCACTTCTCTAGACCAATTTTTTTAAAACCATTATATCCCTAAGGGTGCACTTATTAAAACTAGACATATTTTTTCATAAAAAGAGGTCTAAAAATACCCAATGAACTTTAATAAATTTTATTGATACTAGTAATAAATATATAATTTTACTATAAGAACCAGATTAACTAGAACCAGAGAGATGTTGCTTGTTTACTTCATAGCAAGTTAAATTAGATACAAAATGTTCTATTTCTCATCCATAAATCACGGAAAATAATATTTACCCAATGATTAATCTAGATTTAATTCATTTATTAATATTTTACTTCTTTATTACTTTACTGATTATGGTAAAAGTATTCCTCTTATATATAATTATTTTGTAGGTGTATGAGAGCTTTAACTTATTGATGTGGTTGATGCGTAAATCTAAAACTCCGTTGCGATTGAAAACAGTTATTGATATTAATTTTTTTTATGTATGAGATACTTAGCATAGTACAATAGAATGTTTATATTCCTTGGAGCTCTTCCAATAGCAAACAAGCTAACGTGGAACGCATATATGTTTCATTTTAAGTAGTTGCTTAAGTTGCAATATATCATGGCATCTGCAGTCGAAGGCCTTGGAGAGGTCGCAGAGGATTGCTCCTACATTTTGACCCGCTCAAAACCTTCAAACACATACTTTATGAAAGACATTATCGCTGCTACAATCAATCTTTGCTGTCGGAACCCAAATTGTTTATCGGTGAAAAATTTGTTTTTTTCAAAATATGTTTACATGATTCGATTATTTACCAATGACACTTGGATAAAGCAGGCACTAAGGTAATAAGTCTATTATTATTATGGTATTCAGTATCGCCCTCCTTCCTATACAGAGGTATTATTTTAGATCATTTTAAAAAGCTTGAGTATTGCAGGATAGAGCAACTAGAAAACCAAAGAAAAGAGTGAAAAGTGACCAATTTGTGTAATAAGCCACATAATTACTGCATCATAATAAATAGTATTAAGTGTGCTACGGACATTTACCTTTTTATCAGTGTATAACATCCTGTATAAAAAATGTATCCTGAAATTCCCAACAGTAAACAGGCTTATCAAAACTGATCTAGTAATGTTATGTAAGAAAAATATACCTGTTTGCAAAAATTGAAAGGACGTGTTTATTCATTTTTTATTATTATGATTATTACCATAAACTATTATAAAACAGATAGAATTAAACTTCTTTAGGATACCTCTGTACAGAAACCTGACCTCGTTATTCTGCTTCTTAGGCATCACTAATCAAAAAAAGTGGAATAGAATCATAAGAAAAACGGCAACGCAAATAAGCACATGCAATTATAATATGTAAAAGTTCAAGTTAGCAGATAATGATAATATACACTTCATAAACATTAAGAAAAATATGATTTTAAATTTTTATCTTAGAGTTATTCAAGCAACCGTTCCTGTCCACCACTTGCATCCGTAAATACGATTTATTAACCCTGTATAAGGCGAAAAAGTCACTGTCTTAAAAGTGTTCTCAAGCCCAACAGAACCATTATAGTACCTACTCTGCTACAAACCCATTGATCTGTTACATTTTCTTTTATTAACGTCTTAAGCAGACCATTAGTATGACCATCTGACCGCACAGTAAATGGTTCATAAAGTACTAACAGTACCGCTATAATAGGCTTTAGCTAGACGTTGCCTTATTTTTTTTTAATGAATGATGTAGGTCGAATAGTCTCGTGTCCAGAATAAAATATATTTTTTTTAAGATATAGTATACAGAGTGTAGCACTTTTCAAATAAATTAATTAATCAAAAAGCACGATCGTTATGTAATCTGACATGATTTAATATAAATCGGTCAGTAGGAACATCTCGGCACGGGCACACCTTTATTTACGACGTTTAAGCGCTGAATACTAAATGAGGGACTACCTTTTGTTACACCCACACCCACAAATATAAAACAGTTATTATCGAATAAAAAAAAGTGGAATTCCAGATCGGATTCTGATTACGTTTAGGAAATATTAATGCCCGTATGCACCGGGTCGCTAATTTTTCAATTAACTTTTAATCGATGATTAAATTTAAGTTCGTATTAATCAACCAGAGCATAAATTATTTTTAAATAACTCGATAATTTAACAAGTATTTTCACATACATTTACGTATATTATGTACGCATTTTCTTTATAATAAAACAGATATGTACATGAGAAAAAAATTAATGAAATAAAAGAGAGATCTGGAAAACATTTTTGGCCAATTTTATGTCTAAGGTTATCGTCAAAAAAAGCCAAGTTTAAATTTTCAAAACTTATTCTAACTTCATCGTAATCTAGTATCTATGGGGCATAGTCTAGTCGTTAAGTAGAGTTTGTGTGTGTAGAGTTTTGGAAGATAATTTCAATTTCGGAAAAAGTGTAACATTACTCCTCACAATTTTAATGACTTTGCCATATTCTAGTCCTTCTGAATCAAAAATAGTACCTACTATCGATGTTAAAAAGTTTGAGGCGCTATCTGCCGTACGCCTTGTATATTGCTGAGATATATTGTATCAGTATCTGATATAATGTTCATATTCCCCACAATGTCCTGGTAACTCTTTGCGTTATTAAGTATAATATTAGGGGTATAATAGTGACTATGTATTCATAAAATCTTGTAAAAAATATTCAAACAGGTTTTTTTTGTATTAAAATTTCCACATTGACAAAACGCTGACACACTTTTCTATAGATTTATTACGATTATAAGCTATTTAGGTCATACTGATTATTTATAATATTTATATGATAAAATAATATTCACTTTATATTCGATCATAGATATATTATCCAACCGCGATAAGGCTTAACCGCCTTAGTAACAAAATAGGCATCATAACTAAGCAAAAAACGAACAGATTTTTGAAATTGCGTCACTTTATTTTTTTAAATTTTTTGCTTAAAATTATTTTTTATATTATTGATATTTTCTCTCCGGGTTTAAAATTTAATAATTAAAACGACTTTTTATTTGACCTATAAGGTTCACAATTTATATAATACAATTATTTTATCTATTATCTATTGGCTCCTTTTAACTCAATAACCCAACAGATCTTTTCTTATAATTAGAAAACAGCTAAATTTAAAAAATAATTAAGAAAAAAACAAATAAGATTCCAAGAATATTAGAGAATTACAATATTTATATTAACATTACCTGGGCGTGCGAAGTAGACAGAAAAATTAGCGGTGGGTAAGACGTACTGTTCTATCTAGTTTTATAAGAATATAAATTTTAACTTAGTTGTTGGGTATTTTTTTATATCGTCTGCCAAAGAGTTGTAAAACTTTAGAGAGCTATAAAGAAAACTTTAAAAAATTTAAGTTTTCTGTTAGGGGATAACTAAAATTAGCTTTATTTCTGGTATTATTCGCGTGTATAATAGGATTTAATTTTCTCGTCAAACGCTGTTGCCGATTTTTCCGCATATTAATAATTTTATGGAAAATAGTACCAATATATAGAAAGTCTTCTGCTTGACATATTTAACCAATGAATTTCATTAATTTTATAAAAGATCCAAAGAAATTTTTCTAAGGTTAAATATTAAGTGGTAACATATATTTTGTATTTTTTTTATTCTGAAGCAATGATCTGATTGCTTAGGACACAACCAATAAATAAAATTTGCATAATTAAATTGATTAAAAATCTAAAAATTAAAATGTAAAAAAATATTAAAAATGGTAAGATTATTGTTAAAGCAATAACCCTATTACTTATAATAAAACATTAAAGAACACTAGTAGATAAATATAATAACACGCAAAATTACACCCATTAAAAAAATTATTATTAAGCATTACTAAACTGATTGTTGATAATTTCGGTATTTATTAGGTTTATAGGATTAATTAAGATTTTTAAGTTAAACTGAAATATTTTGGGAATATACCAGCAATGTCCAAATATTTAAACGTTTATTGGACAAATAATCCCAATTATGTGTTTAACATTTGTTTCTCAGATGAATGTTATTGGTTGGACCATCCCCAAAAATTAATAGTTTGGTGTGGCATTTATGGCGATCATATTATTGGACCATTGGAGTAAAATCTATGCTAAAACGAAAGGATTACATTTGAATGCCAACAGGTAACTCCTGATATGTTATGAAATGTGCGACGTCGATTTAAACAAAATCTGTAATATTGCATGGAGGTTAATGGTGGAAGTTTCAGCATTTGTTGGACTAGTGTTTATGTATGATTGTTATAAATTAATAGTTTGACAAGGAATTACGATTATTTTCCAAAAAAAAACTGTATTAAATGTTAAAATCGTCAGTAGTTTGAGAACCGCTGAAGCAAAACCCTTAAATTAGGTAGAGCCGTCAAGAGAATCGTAAGACCTCTTGACGACTCTACCTAGTTTCAGTCACAAGGTAATGTAAACAAGAAAAATTGAAAAAAAAATTAAAATATTTGAGCGTGTGAGATGAGAAAATTTCTAAATTGATTTTTGATATAAGTAATAATAATAATAATAATAATATGTCTTTAATAAAAAAAAACAATATTAATCTTACAATATTACTTAATACTACATTGCCAAAGAAGGCGAAGATTAGCTTTAAGCTACTCTGTAACTCTTAATCTTCCTAACAATCTCAATTTAAATGGAGAAAACGAAAAAAAAAACAAATAAGGAAACAAGTATATATAAAGCATGTATCATCTAGAAAACTAGACTATATTTTGGAATGATTTAGAAACAAAAGTCTATAATATTTCCTATACACATTTAATGAAGTATTTCGAGTGTGAACCTGGTTTCTTGGTATTAACTTTTCAAAAAGATATTCAGGACTTTGACTAAAATATGATCGATAAAGAAAAGTAGAAGTGAAGAATTTAAATAGGTAAGGTAGCGTTAACCACCTCAACTGAAATATAGAGCCTGATACATGATCAAATTTTCCGAGGTTAAAAATAATAAATCTACAGCAAGTATTCTGCACGCGTTGCAGGCGGTAACGATTTATTTGGTCTAACCAAGGATGATATAAACTATAAGGCAGTCATTTAAAATAGATAAAACAAGAGCCACTACGAGTTTTTTCCTAGTTTTAAAATTTAAAATGTTTATTGGCATAAAGCATACCTCTGCAGAAGAGTATTAACATGTTCCTTAAACCTTAAAGAATTGTCTATTTTAAGTCCCAGAACCTTCACAGTATCAGAGAACAAAATAGTTTCGTTATCAATCGAAGGTGAACTGTTTCTGATGCAACTGATTATATTTTTATGTGATCCTCGGTTTGAAAACAAAACCATTTTTTTTTTATTAGGATTAATGACAAATTATGCTCTTTTGAAAATTGATTTATTACGTTCAAAGCATCGTTAATAATATCAGCCACGTTATCAATTTCAGAGTCAAAATAATGTATGTATTGAGTGTCATCAGCATACTGATGTATTTTTGAATCTTAACAAGACCGGGTAAATCTGAAGTATATATAAGAAATAATAATGGGCCTAGGATCGACCTTTGTGGGACACCAGAAATAATATTTTTCGAAGCAGAATATTCATTATTCATTCTCACATTCTGGGTTCTACGCCACAGGTAAGTTTTAAAAAAGGACAAAACAACATCACTACAGCCATAATATTTCAGTTGCGCTACAAGCAAATCATGATCGATGACATCAAATGCTTTCGAAAAATCAAGAGCTATCATAATGGCTGAAATCTTTTCGTCAAGAGCTCGTATGATATTATTGGTGACGTTTAGAAGTGAACTAGCTGTACTATGATGTTTTCTAAAACCAGACTGATGGGAAGGGAGCACTCTAAATCTGTCCGTCCATCTTACAGCAGTATTAACTATTATAATTAAAGCAAATTTACCATGTCAGAATGCGAATCTACTATTTTTATTAAATTAACCTAAATGATACTAGATTTAGGAAAATCACAGCTTTTTTACTGTCGATATAGTCATTTTGCATAAAAATTAATCCATATGGTTAAAAACCCGGCACTCTTACAGAACGTCACGAAAATTATAGAAGCCCGTAAAACTGATTGAAATACGGTTAAAATTCGCTGCTTACATTATTATAACATCACAGGTACCTGTAAATTCGAATGTTAGGCAGCTTGCATCTTAGTAAGCCAAATGCAAGATCGAAATTGGTATATGAATAGAGGTACCAAGAGAATGGGTTATTTTATTAGACCAAACGTTCCTGCAACAAAATTTATAAAAAGAAACTCATTAATAGAAAAGCTGGATGCTCTGCATTAACGTGGAAACCACTAATAGAATTAAAAAAGAATGGCCTGTGCTTTTTACTAAAAAAACTATATTTTGGCATTTTCTAAAGCTGACCCAAAAAGCTAAGAAGTTTACCATTTTTGACGAAGATCAGGACGAAATCGTCCTGCAGTCACTGAGGATACTGGCACATTACTTTAAAGAAGATTTGTCGACGTTTTGTTATCAATTTGACGTAAGTACAGGCTGCAAATATATAATTTTTTAATAGCTTACGGTTTTTTTCCTTTTTTTTAAGAACATCAAACCTGAAAGTCAAGAAATATGGAATCGCATAAGTTTTGGAATTATATTAAAATTTGTATTAATATGGATGTTAACGTTGTTTTGTTTACATTCGTTTAGTATATGTGCCATTAAAAATAAACTTAGTGAAATTAAGCTTTTAAACATTACTTTAACAAAACACAATAAGGGGCCCATATTGTTTTTCCTGCATGTAAGCATGTTAAATGTTTATAGCTTAATAAATCCTAATATTTTAAGGTTAATTCCATTAAGTTTATCTTTTATCCTTTGTTTCACTACAAAATAAACTTGTTATATTAAGATATGTTTAAATAAATGTATAAGGAAATATATTTTTATTTTTTCATAAAAGCTTTTAGTTTGGGATAATCCCACAATTTTTAAACGAATTTTGTTTAAGAAATATTACAGCAAAAATATATTATATCTAAATATAAAATAAAAACACAGAAAATATACCAGCATTTTTTAACCAAAAATATTATAGTAAATTTACATACTCTCTACTGAAAAATGCTTAACAGGATTTTTACGGATATAATCGTTGAATTTGCATTAAAACCATTGTAAAAGTATAAGACTACAGTAAATCTTTAGTAATATTGCTTAAAAATTACTATAATTATTGCTTTCATTTTACAGAAGACCACAGTAAAATTTCAAAACAAAAAATTCACATTTTACAGATATTTTAAATTTACAGTACTAAAATAAGTTTACCACTTCTTTTGCTGGCAACATATGACCTACTAAATTTGCTTTAAAATTACCACATTTTGATTTTCAGTGAGGATATTATTTGACATTAAAAATGATGACAGCTGCATATAGACTATTCTTTCGAGAACTTTGGAGATTACGGGAAGCAAACTTATCGGACGCAAATCTTGAACACTTTCAGGACTGGAGGATTTGGGAATCGGACATACCATCGACTCACGCCAGGCCTTGAAATGAAAATTTTCTTCAGCAAATTTATTACTGGAGTAGAAGTTAATTTTGTTTACACATTTATCAGACGGCAGCTCGTTATTATTCTTGGTTGTTTTAATATTTAAACTTTCTAGACCTTTCCAAAGTTTTTTACCAGTTTTGTCACTCTCCAAGCTTGCAAGATATTTCTCGTCTTATTGATGCTAACGCAAAATTACGACACTCCGTGTAATATCTCCAATTTTCTAAACACTTGTGATTTTTGTCAAAGCCTTATCACGTTCCATTAAAATAATATTTTAAAGGAACGTGATAACGTTCCTTGTATATTTTCTTAAATAGATAGCATTACCCGAAATGGCATCTGTCAACCAGGGAGCTGGCTTTTTACTGACTCTTATAGTTCTGTAGGGTGCATGAATATTAAATAAACAATTAATATTTTGTTATAAATATTGAACTTTATGTATGTCCTCAAGATAATAAATATTATCCCAGTAAATATGTGATAAATTGATTCTAAAATATATCTCATTGAGATATTTAAAATTGCGAATGGTTATAAATTTTTGTTTTTGTCTTTTAACTACTAATTTTAAAGTGCAAAAAGGTATTTGGTTGTAATCACTTAAATAAAAATGGGAACTAAACATAGTGCAGTAATATTTGTTATATGAGTTGGTTTATTTATTAATTGTACGTACCCAAAAGAGTGAAGCATAGAATATAATGAATTAGGTTATAACATATCAATATTCGGATCTTCGAGAATTACTGAATAATCATAGGTCACTAAAAGATGTGGAACAACTTAGTGACGTAATACCGAATAAAATAAGTAACTTATTATGAATTCGTCACAACAATATATATTTTACTTATAGTATTGGGATTTCTTATCCTCCAAGAGATGTAATTTTAAAGCCAGCTCTTTTCACAATCAATAGGTGCAAATAAAGTACTTGCTGGATGGTTTCAGAACTTTGGCATCCATATTCAAATCTACCATCAGTACCACTTGTATCTTTTGCTATAAATTTTAAATAGCTACGAGTAGAAATTACTTGATTTTGTATAGCCTACAGTCAACCCCCTGTTTCAGAAAACATTTGACCCGAGAACAGCCAATAGTTTGACACGGCTTTGTCAGCATGTTCTTGCATGATCTCGCTTATATGCCTTCTGCTTTTACTAGGTGATGTATTTGAATGTCATTTTCTTTTAACCTAAGTGGAGAGAATTCATCAACTTGACATATAGTTGCTAACAGTGGTATCTTTACAAGTGAATTTTGGATAAGATACAAAAAATTAAAAGTAAACTTACTTACATAACATCGCCGATGCACAAAATGTCTTATTTCCAACTAACCTTTCATGTACCTACGGTATTTTTTCTTTTAAGGCCGCTTAATAGGAAATGGATTTACTACTAAGACTTGCATTCTAGGTACACATAACCTGCTTACATAATAACTGACCTTTTAAAATTTATCGTTTAGTTTATAGGCTTTTAAAATTAATAATTAATTATAATAATTAATTTTCCTTTTAAGTCTCTGAGGAATAAATTCAAATGTTCCCTAACTTTTCCTTAAATTAAAGCAGATTTCGCATAACAAATAGACCATTGTGCTTAATGAACCGTGAGTTCTTCCATCCTCATTTTTATAAATAAGCGAAAGTTAAAAAGTAATCCAATTTCTTTTATTAAATTATGAGTTTGGTCAGTGAATTTCTTTTTTAGCAAATGAACTTTAGAATCACCGTAAATAGTTCGGTTAAGCCGCGTAGACATAAAAAAACCATTTATGTGGTTTGTTACGTTACCTAAACAACATTTAAAATGTAATTTATAGCAAGTACATAATGCACACACTACGTAAAAGTCGACCTGTTCCGTTGTAGTATGTTGGCCATGTGCCGTTATCAATTAACACATCCTTTTAGCTTCTGGGGCGATATACGGAAGTTATAAAAATAGTTTAATTTTTAAAAGCTTTTGAAATTTTAAAATTTGTGACACACTGTATATTTTCTTAAATAGATAGCATCACCCAAAATGGAAGTCAAGAGGAACTCAGGAGGCGTAAAGTATTTTCGTGTAGGAAGAACTCTGCCTTGAACATAAAAATGTTATAATTAGGAGCGTTTTTTAATTACCTTTATGACTGTTTAATCAATCAATAAAGAATTCTATTAAGATATAGCCTAAAGTAATGTTAAAACGATTTTTACTGAAAAAAAATAATTTGGTGATTGCGCCAGTCAATGTCTATAATTAGATCTTTCGTAAGCTTTTACCATTACAGAAGACCTAATTAAATTTTACCGATTTATAAATGATAGAAATAATACGAGTATAGAGTTCTTAATAATAAAAATTGTATTAAAGATAATCAAATACTTGGTATTATAATAAAGTAAAAAGTAAGAAAAAAATATATATAACAAATATCTTAATTGGACAATATTTGGACAATATGAGACATCAAGAATATTAAAAATAAAAGTTGAGCTATATTAATATTATTTTAATAATAATAATGTAGGAATATATATTTTATTGAGAGGTTGAACAACATAATATAGAATTAGAGGTTTGATATCATATTGCAATTTATAAATTTATTGTCAGATCTTTTAAAATAGAATGGTTTTCTATATAATATTTAAGAAGTGTTTTTCTATAATAGTTAAGAAGTGTTTTTTCAAAAGGGAATTTTTAACATTTTTGGATTTTTTGCCTTCGAAAATTGATGATAGGATTTGTTTCTTTCTTTTTTTTTCATTTGTTTTCAATATGCCCAGTATATCGAGAAGCTGTACTTTGTCGAACGCTTTCGTTAGGTCAATAAAATATACATAAGCAGGGTGGCTGAATTTAATCGACTTCTCTTTTACCTGTCTCACAATAAACAGGGCATTAGTTTCGATAGTATGGTTGTTTTTAACAATGCTGGTGAGCAGTTTCATAGTGGTACAGAGTTATGCCTTTATAGTTCTCCGGATTGGTTTTTTGTTGTTTTTTAAAAATATGGTATGGTATGGTAATATTTTTGTGCCACTCTGTTGGTATGTTGGATGTAGTTATTATTTTGTTAAACAGTTCCCTTAATTTTGTGTCTAGTTCTCTACCTCGATATTTTATGAGTTCAGTGTGATGTGTGTTCATGTCGTGATCTTATTGTTCTTGTCTTGATCTGATTGTTCACTCCTGGAGCTTTTCTGTTTTTAAATCTTTAATCTTTACACAATATCATTTATTCGTTATTGAACATTTATCTATTCGTGATGTCTTTATCTATTTCCTGTGATTAAAGTTCTACCGTATTATCACTGTTGTCATATGTAGGTTTTAAAATACATTTCCTACAATTTCTCTTCTAATTAAAACAAAAATAACACATCAACAAATTCAATATAAATAAGCTAATTTTCGTGAAATAAGAATACTTTTTTACATTTACATTTACATACGTTTCATAGCAGGTTAGAATTATTTCTCTAATATTAAAAATACCAATGGAAATAAAAACATATTTATATTAGGTAATGATAACGATATTTTAAAAACTCATCAGTTCTTACCGCAAATTAATCTTTCGAGGTAATTTTTTTATTTTTTTGTAAACTCATTAAAAGAAATAATAAGAAAAAAATTATTGAAAATTAATGAAATTTCTTAGTTTTTACAAATATTATAGTAATAAAAAAATAAAATAAAAAGTATTTCTCCTTTAATTGCCTCGAACCAACAATCTTTTAGTTCTTTGCCAAATTCAAAAAAATATACATGATTTTCCTAAAAGAGCTCCACTACTATAAAATTGTCAAATTTTTTAAAAAATCTGAACAAACAGAACAGATTTTAATACCCAGCCATTGTGTTTTAGTTTGTGTAAAAATACTATTTTAACTACTTTAAAATCTATGCTGTTATTATTGGAAAAACTACGAGTATTTTCCTGAATGCGAGTCAATTTTTATTTAAAGAATCTTAAACTAAAACAAAATAATTATTTAAAAAACTTTTTATTAATAAAATAGAAATAAGAATTAATAAAATCACTGAAAAAGTTACAATTCAATGATTGCGCCAGTCAATGTATATAATTAGAACTTTCGTAAGGCTTTACTAATACTAGAAGTCATAATTAGATTCCTACGATTCACTTGATGGAACTAAAAGTTAAGTTCCATTAACCTTGTTTCAGCTTATAATGAAGTAATAAAGTTAATAGTATAATACGTATGAATGTATGTGATTGCATCAATTAAAGCTAAACAAAAAGTAGATTGTTGCATACATACATGTTGAATATTATGGATTGTGTGCATCTTTTTCCTTTATTTATTTTTTTTAATTTTATTGCATAATTTATTTTATAGTCAAATTTATGATAGAGTTTCTCAATTCTGTATTACTCATTATTGGTTCTTAAAAAATTGTCCAATATACTTTAGTTTTAAATAGTTAGGAAAAAAAGCTAAATCTAAATATTAAAAAATAACTAACTCTTCGAACTTATCCAATTATCAAGTCTATCACACACCAACTGAAACGTCGTGTTGCAAGAAATACTGCCATTAGCACATACCCCACTAAAGAAAACATCAAGGAATTCTGAGGAACTTAACCAACGACTAGTGAGTCCAATCTCAATACTGAATGGCTGGATAAAGAACGAGCAAAGTGTCAAACATATAATCAAATGGTATTTTTAACACTTTCAAGTGACGAAGTTACTAACGTCATAAAAAAAGCTACACAACTGGATCCAGGTCCAGATCACGTCCAAAATTACTAGATTAAGACATTTTTGTCAACACATTACGAATCCTCAGAATGTGCCCAATTTTTTAATAGAAGGTACTACAGACCTCTTGTTCAAGAACTGCCAAAACACTTACTTACCAACAATCTACAAACTAACTATATCTTGCATTACAGAACGTATTTACAGATATGTGTGACCAGAATAATACCAGAGGTGCCATGGGGTGTAAAGAATAGCTAATTATCGACTCCGTAGTCTGCAATCAGACATTTAACAATAAGAAAAAGCTTTTTGCTCATATAGTGTAGGTATCTTAAGCGATCCGTTTCTGGTCCATTGGTCAGAACTAATGGAAATAGAGATGCTCTCAAAAAGATATGCTCGAGAACGACAACTTTAGATTATATTGCCACCCGTCGATTATCACGATAGACTGGTGATAAGTTAGCTTAGTTCTTCTGATAGATGTTGCAGTGCCAAACAACAACACGTTAAGCAAGTCCACCATCTAGCATGTTGACAAGGTTGAAATTGTTTCTGTAGTCCTATCTACGACTGGCCTAATTCCCAAAATCCTAGAAGAAAGCCTTACCAAAACAGGACTCCAAAAAAACACCTAAATAGAACTTCAACGTGCCGTCATTTTAAATACGTGCCATACTGTTACCGTAAATAAATGATAAACGAGTCTAAACCCTTTGATGTGAATAATAAGAATAATAATAATAATAATAAAACGAAAAATTATAACTATAAAAAATGTAATATCAACAACCAACTAAATTTTGAGAGCCTAAAGAATAAGAGATTAAAAATATATAATAAGCCTTACAGAATGTAGAAAATGTAATTTTAATTAGGTTAAGAAGATGAGGTATTTAGAAGTTATGAAAGAGCATCGCAATTTATTAAAAGCCAAAGAATCCCTTTATCAAAATTCTATAGTTGTCACTCTATCTAACACAAGTGAAGAACTTTCATTCTGGAGATGTACTTACGTAGAGGAGTTGACGAGTTACTGAAGATATTAGTTGCTTTTATCAATTTAAAACACGTATTTAATTTAATTCCTCATGACTTGCTTTAGAAGAAGCTTTTTGGATTGGAAGTTAGCGCCGTTTTTGTGCAAATTCTAAAATTTTTGTATGACTCCATTTCAGTTAGAGTCAAGGCAAAGAATGGAAATACCTCAAGCTATGTAATAACGCAGGGAGTACTGCAGGGAGAATCGCTCACTCTCTAGATTTTTTCTCATTACCTTTCTGATATTGATAATTTTTTTGCCATTTATGGCTTTATAAGTATTGATAGATACCATAGGGTGACATTATGTATTCTGCTTTAGGCAGATGACTTGGTTCTCCTAGCTGAGAACGGAATCGAGATGCAATGAATGCTTTAACTCTTGGAAGTCTACTCGGCAAATAACCAATTTGTCACAAATACGCAGAAGATCAAAAACGTGTTTTTCAAAACCGATCCTATCCCAACCTTCGACTGGAGTTCTGTTACTTAGGTGTTTACTTTCTCAAGCTCGTCACTTTTTAGAAAGATGACTAAAAATTCTGCCACCAAAGCCGATTAAGCGATTGGCGCAGCATTAGCTTATCATTTGCAAAGATTGGATCATGGAATAGTTTTAAAATTATTTTTGCCGCCATAGTAGTAATTAAAGTAAGTTTTTCAAGCTTCAGGTCGTCTTCCGGTTTGGGGAATGAGATATACCGACATTCTAAATAGACTTCAGTGTTCTTTCTACAAAAAATGTTTATCTCTTCCAAGGAGTATATCATCTGCACTTATTCGTCTTGAAACGGGATTATTTTACCTTAAAGTTTTTATACTTAAAACCATTTTAATTAAAATTCTGAATATGGATCAAAATTGTTTGCCGAAAATCTTCTTTAATCGTCAATTCTCATTTATCAAAAATTCTGCTTCCAAATATAACTGGGCGGCTGATGTCAGGAAGATATTTACTACTCTAGGATGCCAGGATATTTAGAGCAACCTTAACGCCGGGCTTTTACTTCAAGAAAGATACAAACTTCTTGCGGCCTTCAGTATCATCTGCTTTCAAGAGGTTCTTAACATAGTTCAAAATTCTAATTATAAAGTATTATATAATATATTTTCACACTATTAAAATATTTCTGCAAGGCCTACCTTTATCCTTTCTATCCATTACTGAATAATTTTGTCCCAAATAAGACTTAGTAATAATATCTTTGGCACATTTTCACTTAAGGGTACAATATTTTGATTTGACCCAAGTGAGTTTTCTGTATAATACGTTGAAGCTAGAGACAATTTACCATCTGCTGTTTGTATGTCCTCAATATCGCTCAGTTCACACTATTGAGTTCGAAATATCCTAAACTTTATCGAAACTTCAAACAATATAACCCCGCAAAACACAAAGACTATGGCTGGTATGTAATATATGTAATGTACCAAGATTAAGGGTCTTTCTTAAGAATAAGTAGGTTTGTGGATGGTGTATTTGTTTTTTTTTTTGCTGGAAAAAAACTATTATTTTATTATACTTTGTTAGAATATAAGGACTGTAATAAGGATTTTCTCGTCTTTTTATTGGCGCTTTCTTTGTGTTGATTTTGTTCTTATCTCAAATCTTATAAAATTTTGTTTGTTTTTGTCAAATAATTATTGTTTTAGTTTAGAATTAATAAGAAACTTTTATGTGCTTGGAACTCTTAATATAGAAATTGTATTTTTGGAAAGGAAAAAATATCAATAAAAAAAATAATAATACATCCCCAATACTGATGAAAATTATATTTGACATACATAAATCAAGCAAACAAAAGTATAAATCATGATACAAAGTAAGATGTAGTAAAATGTTAAAATATTAAGAATCGAAAAATTATAATAGAATAAATAATATAATAAAAAAAATAAAAGTAAACAAAGAAAGAAACACATTTGAATGATACTCTAAATTCCAATTTGGTATTATGTTAGTTTGTTACAGAGCCGTTTTTATTATAACTTTTAAATTTGTTGGTTTATCAAGTTGAATTGTGTAGAAATATATAAATAAATAAAAAATGTTTTTCAGTTTTAAATTCACAAAAAATTAATTACACAAACATCTTTTGACTGACTGGAGCAAAAAAACTTGTATGTTTTTGAAAAAAAAAGAGGAAATTTGTATTAATGAATTTCATCTTGTGCAAGATTAAAAAATATGTTTTTTTCCAAAAAAAGGATTCCCTAATATTATAAAAAATACACATATTTTAAAACAACAAATAAAATATAAAATTTATTCGTAAACTTTTCTCCCACTAATTTTAATGAAATATTTCAGATTGAAATATCTTAAAATAAAACTGATCTAATACTTAAAAATCAGAATCAGAAGAATTTTAATTGTGTGTTTCATAATAATTTTGAACATACCTACAAAAAAAATATCTTATTACAAATACACGATGGTAACATTTGATATTTAATCTTTCCGTACATTTAATTGGTCGATTGTGAAATTCCACAGATTATACAGGAGTACCATTAATCAGTAAAGAAAAATAAAATTGTTTTCAAGAGAATAATATAAGTAATTTTTCAATGTGTTTTTCAATTGAAAAAAATATTTTTTGGAGATTATAAATATTCTTTCCACGTATCTGAAAGAAACAAAAATTTCTTAATGATTTAAATTCAACGAATCTGGACTAAAAAGAATGATCCTTGATGCCTATGAACTTCTTTTAAACTAATTAATCACTTAACAAGAAATCCGGAACCTTACTAGTTTAATAAAATTTTACACGCTCTCTAAATCATAATTACATATAAATAATTTGTTAATCAGAAACTTACACAATCCTATAATATTTTTGTATATATGGAATTATTTAATGCAAAATATTCTACTTGGTTTAAGTATGTAAATTATATAGTATATTTTGTGTCTATAGTCCTTGCCGTTTCTAATTTCTACAAATGTAGACTAAATCGCGAATTTTGCAATAAAATGATTTACGCTGGCACTAAAACATGATTGGGCCAATAAAGGAAATTATTACTATAACAAGTTCTTTTGCTTGCATTTACAGACCCCCAGGAACTAGGTAAATTGATTGGAATATGCTAATTTATTGCATAGATTTACATTAATTTGCCATATTTGTTATGATTTGACTTCTCTCGAGTCGGATTAGTTATATAACGATTAACGTAAATGCAAGCTGGTTTAACCAAGAAATATTTATTGAATCGAAAATAATCATCAAAACGGCTTAAAATAATAACACATTTGGCATTTGTTCGCATTCCAGCAAAAACGATGTTATACAGCAAGAACGGCACTTGCATAATTCGAATTATCAGCAATCTTGCCTTTTGAGCGTGACTATAGTTCCGATCTGTAAATCTGGTTAAATTCAGGTTATTTTATTTAACTGGTGGCTATTTAAGTGATTGGTAAAATATCCATTTAAGTTCGAAAAAATCTCCATTTTAGGCTTCAGTTGTGGGATTTCAAGCATAATTTAAAAAGACAACAGGAGAAAAAAGATGTAATACAATAACGTGTATTATAAGATAGACAGGAATAAAATGAGTAAACTTGTAATCAAAACTTAACAATTATATTTAATATAAGAATGTCGTTATTTCTATATTTTCAGCAATTCAGTATGAGAATTTTCAGCGTCTTCATTTGAATTTAGGACAATCTACATGTTATTGCAAATATTTTTAATATATATTTCAATTAAGAGGCAAATACTGTTTTTCAAAAATGAATTGATAGCAAAGCTTATATGAATTGATAGTAATATCATCTGCGTAGAGTACAGTAATCTCCTCAACAACATTATCCAGCTCATTTGTATACAAAATATACAGCTAAGGTTTCAGAATTGATCCCTGAGGAACACCCTTTGCTACATTAACATTTTAGGAAAATATTTCTTTGAAAATCTACTGCCACAAAACTTTAAGTTTTACCTTATCCAATATCCAATAAGCTTATTCATTTTTTGTTATAATTTCTTCTAGTCTACTCTATCAAGAGCTCTAGAAAGGTCTAAGCACACACTTACAGTTCCTTTCTTATCATTTACTGAGCTTAGTATTTTTCTCATAGCCTGATAAATACATGAATGATCGACTTAACTTTTCTAAAACCATTTTGTCTTCAGGTGAGTACTTTAATATTTATAGCACTTTCAATAATTTTACTTATGTTAGGTAGTAATGGGATACGAACGATAATTCTGTTTAACATCTCTATCCTCTTTTTTATGAATGGGTTTGATACAGGAAGGCTTTAATCTTTAAAGGAAACTTACCTGTTACAAAGGATACATTTATTATAAATTCAAACGGTTTTGAAATTTTGTGAGCTCCTTAGTTAATGAGATAGGAGTTTCATCATTATGTACGGTTTTTTTTTTAAACCAATAGTTAGAAATTTTTATTATTTGAACAACTTTATCTGACTCGAAGAATTAAGAACTATTAAACCAGATGGACAGAAACAAATTAGAAACTAGAATAAGAACAGATGTCAAAACAGCCATGACAAGACATGTTCCAAATCTAGATAACCAAGACAAATAAAAATTAATAAAGAAATCAAAGACACTATCGATAAAAGAAGAAAAATTATTAAAGGCACCCCTAAACATAAGGAGCTAAATAAAATTGTAAAGCCCAAAATGAGAGATGATATGAGACACTATAAAATAGAACTAATAAAAACAGTTATTGAAGACAAAAAAAAATATGAAAATTCTCAAGACGATTAACACAAAAGGGCGACTTAGAATACATAAATTAAAAGACACTAACGGAAACAACACTTAAGAAAAATCTGACCGAGAATTTCTACAGTATTCCAATTCTACAGATTCCAAAACCACCAGAAGCAGACAACGGAAAAATTCTTGATGTTGGATCCAAAGTATTGCTGGACATCACCATAGAAAAATACACTTAGTACTATCCCAAATGAAGAACAAGAGAGCACTAGAAGATGATGATTTTACAAGTAAAATGTTAAAGCTGAGCAGAAGAGCAATAATTAGGTCTATCAAAATCCTCCTTAACAAATACCTGACACAAGATATTATTCCAGAAACATGGCAGAACGCTGAGGAGATTCTATTACACAAAAAAGGTGATAAAAAATAGAAAATTATCGACCGATAAGTCGACTTCCACATCCATACAAATTACTAACGAGGATTATAACAAATAGACTTAAGAACAAATTAGATGAACTTTCTGAACAGGTCGGATTCCATAAAGCGTTTAGTACAATTGAACATATTCAGTCAATCCGATCATAAGTAGAAAAATGCAACCACTATACCTTGCTTTTATTGGTTGTAATAAGGCCTTCCATTCCGTAAAACTGTGAGCTCCCTCTCTTGCATTAGAAGATGTTTTAAGTCTTCGCTTTGCGGATGATGTTGTCCTTCTTAATCAAGATATCGCTGAATTACAGGAAATGCTGGAAGAGCTTAAAATTGCATCAAAAAAGATGAAGCTAACTATCAACCTAAGTAATATAAAAATCATGAATGCAGTTGATAATATTCGCTTACTTAGATATGCGCGGCGGCAATTAGGTCCTAGAAAAATATGACGTCTACCTCCGACATATTATTAAATTGGGTAAGGAAAATCAAACCATTGAAATTAACAGACTAGTTCGACAAACATGGGCAGCAACAGGCAAACTATCACATATACTAAGCGATAAATATATCCCAATTAAATTAAAAAGAAAAGGGTTCAATACCTGTATAGTCCCCGTTATGACTAACGGAATGGAAACAACTACGCTTACCATCAAATCAGCTAATTAATTTGGAACAATGCAGAAGACTATCGAACGAATGATGTTAGGACTAAGTCTTAGCAACCATATAATAAATACAAAAATTAGGTAAAGAACTAAAGTTGAAGATGTCAAGAAATAAATTAAGTTGGACAAAACGTATAATACAATGGACCACGACTCTACAAAAGAAGTGTTGGTAGACGGCAAAACCGTTAGCTAGATCATGTCAAAGAGAGGGTTAGTAGATCTTGGCATCAGAAATCAAGACAAAGAAGCGTGGAAACTGTTAGGGGAGGTCTATATCCAGGAGTGGACTGCGAAGGGCTGTTAAAAGAAGAATTAAGAAAATCTATAAAAATGGAGCCCAACTGGTGATTAACTTTGAACTTATATTTTGAAAAAATATTTGAGAGAATAGTAGGAAATAGTAAGGTGAATCTCTTTGAAAAGAATTAAATATTATCAAGCAAGCAAGAGTTGAAAATATCATTTTTCGAATGGACAAAGGAAAAACGTGCGCAGGTGTATTCATCGGTTAATCAAGTTGTGGCTTTTGTATGGTACGTCAAGAACGGATTTTGTCTATGCTAAAATATCTGGGTGAGAGGACGAGCACATTTACTACTCTTTAAAAGTTTTAAATGGTCCAAATAAAGAACACTATTCTATAAAATCTCTTAGGGTTCAGTTTTATGACGGAATAATAAGAGAAGATCTGCGAAACATATCACCGTGGTTTGTTATCAATTTACGAAGACTATTTATTTACCATTTTCATTCTAGAAAGATATGCTAGCAGCAAGCAAAATTCTTGAAGTAATTCTTCCATCGTAGAAATGGGGAGAACTGATTTTTAAATTCTGAAAATATAACTTGGGTATACGGTTAATATAGAATCTCTATTTTGCCTTAGAGCGGGAATTAATGATTTCTTGGGATATCATTAAGAAAAAAATATATAAGAAGAAATTATTATGATTATAATTATTAGATCTTTTAACATAAATATGATCACTTGCTCCTTACTAAGTCCTTAAAAAAAGCAACCTCTTTCAAAAAGATGTATAAGAATAATACGATAAAAGAAGAATTCCAAATTATGATGAAGGCCTTCTGGGAACTAATATTTTCAATTCTTAATATTTAGTAGTAGTACTTAGTATTTTTTTTTGTTTTTGGGATTATAAAATATTGTGTAATATGAAATAATAAAAAAATAACAGAATTTCAACTAAAGTGAAAGAAAAAGTAAAAAAAATTAAAAATTAAAAAAGTTAAATAAAAAAAAAAATGAATATTGGAATCTAATAATCTCTTGGTTATATTTTTATATGTCTTTTGTTAATTTTTTAATATAAAATATATATAGTTTTATATTTTTGTTTAAATTTCTTCTGAATTAAAGAAAAATTATTTTATAGTTTTTTAATATAATTATATTGAATTGAAAATTAAGCTTTTAAATTGAAAATTAAATTTTTATTTTGACTTTTTTTTAGGTTCTTTATGATCTGGGCAATACCATTTAATTAAGATAATTATTTTACGTTAAAAAGTTATAAAAGAATTGCTTATGTAAAACTAATTCAATAAAAGAAGAAATTATAATAAAATTATAGAAAAAATAAAAAATAGAAGAAATTATAAAAAAAATATAGGTAATTGAAAGTAGTAGTCCATTTTTTCCTAAGGAGACTTACTTATTACAAAAAAACTACAAGTTTTGGTCAAAAGTATCGAACTTATATTCAGATTAAAAATAGGTTATACGTATCTTACCCCTAAAGGCATCATCCTGATCAACAGGTTCTAAAAACTAATTTCTTAAAAAACAGCAACTTTAAGATGTGCACACTATGGTATTAATCAGGTCACAATCAACTTTAGGGGCGAAACGCGTACAACCTATTCTTAATCTAAAGACAAGTTCAAGACGTTTGACTAAATTTATAGTGTATTTGGGAAAAATATAGATGTTCTACAAATTAAATAAAAAGTTAAATGATATAAAATAAAAGTTAAGTGATGACAAACAAAAATAATTAATATATATAAATTACAAAATAATTTTCATAGAAAAACTGAAAAAGGTCAATAAAAAATCATAAAATTACCAAAAATCTTCCCAATAATAAGGAAGTTGTTTTAAAAAAATATAACTATATACAAATATTTTCGGAAATAATTCTTGTATTTCGGTATAATATACCTATATAATATTTCATTTTAACGACATAGAATGACAACTTGAGAATATGTCTGGGGTATTATAAATACATTTTATAAACACAAAATAATTAAAAGAAGAAAATAAATATTGTAGAATAAATGGTCATGGGAAAATTATTTTATATATTTAATTTTTGTAATAATTTCTAAAATACTTAAAATGTGCAATTTTATGTATATATTAACTAGAAGTTTTAGTTTTTTTAATATGAATGCAAACTTCTTTTTTTTAACACGGACCGGCATTTTTAGCCAACTTTATTTATAATAAAACTTCAATTTCATATGGTTTAATACTTTTTTTACATTTAGCATGTTTATTGTTGTCATTTTGGTATAAAATCTGTTGTCTTTAGATTTTTTCCTACATACTTACTTATTTACTTATCTTTTACAATAAATGCAACATTTCAAATTTAAAAGATAAAATTTATAATTCATCATTTACCAATTACCCATTCTAACTGATAACGGAAAGCTTAAAATCATTTTTTTTATGGGAGGGTCTCAGTATTTCTTTCCAACGAACCACTTATATCATAAGAGAAAAAAAACCAGTAAAAGTTTATTTTAAATTTCTTGAAACCCTTAGAAAGTTAAGGGTTGTTGTTGAATGTGACCAATTATTGCCTAATGACTCTTCTCCCTACAATATCTTTTAAGTTATTTTAAACTACTTATTATTAAAGGGTAGGAATTAGATTTAGATTCATCCGTTTCTTTTATGATCTTACTAAATTGATTATGTGTCTCATCAAATCCTTATTCAGCAACTATAATTAAACATAAATATTGCTGCACCATAGTTTAAGCCTTTTCATGTATATAAATATATTGAAAATAACAATATAGCAGTTTCCAACGTTCAATATGGTTTAAAAAGAATTGTGGGCACATGCAAATTTTAAAGATTTTTAAGCTGCTCTAAGCCATAGAGTTTCCAAATAGCTGTAAGTTAAATACAAATATTGAGTTAAATAATTCCTTGTTTATCCAATTAATACTTTCCAGGAATATTCCATTAATATTTCCAAATTCCAGGAATTTAGGTTTTCATAAAAGTATTTTGATCTATTACAACTCCATAATGTTATGGCTCGAATATACAAACCTGCAATGTATTGGTATAATATTTGTTTATATTTTACTTCGTAACTCCATCTAAAAGTATTCAAAAGAAGAATTAGATATCTCAAGAATGGTAAAAAATATTCCTAAATCCTTGTCATAGGAGATCCCAGGTTTTAGAATTTTGTAACATGTTCTTAGGATTTTCTAAACACCCAAACTATTTTTGTTATTCGAGTAAGCGTATTAAAAGTAAAAGTCCAATCACGAAACCAAAAGTGAAAAATCACGTTTCGTAAATTAACTGCACGTAAACATTGAAATCAAATGCGAAAAAGTCCCTGCCAATTAGTCTAAGCAATATCGTTCCGGACAATAAATTTCACATTTAATTACCACATTTCTATTATTTAAATGAAATATAACGCCTCATCTTGGGCCTACCTTCAAAATTATCAATTTAATAGGACACATCACCATAAGAATAAACAATACCGTATTGTTAGTAGTAATTCAATATGCATTTTTCATTCGTACTACGGATGAAAGCGGAGGAGTTAACATCTTATTCTAACGTGTAATGGATGCCTTACGCAACACATTGACATTTTAAAGAATAATTAATTAGAATAGGTTATTACCAAATAAATAATTAGATTCGGTTTTTATCATAATCGACAATCGCCAATGGATAATTCTAGCTCATTAGCATTCTAGTTTTTTATAATATATGATAAACCTGAACTGATTTTAATCAGAAGCAGGAAATATTTGTAACTATAAACCAATTTTCAAGGTTTTTCTTAAAAGTGAATCGATAATGAACGTCACATGGCATTAAAGTGAAATTCACCCGATAATACGTAAAGCAAATACCAACGTACATGTGAAATGAATTTATTTACAACATATGCGCATTGTGGAAATTATATTAAATTAAATCATTTTTTTTCTTGCTTTTTTACATTTTAATGGCGGAGAGAAAGTCCATTTTAGAATATATTTTAGGAGTTCATATTTTGCACTGTCAGTGGATAGGTGTTCTCATAATAAACAAAGATTAAAACATTGGACAGAAAATGAACAGTCGACGAAAGAATAGAATTAGTACGAGCATTATTTTGTTGGTTTTTATCTTATTTATTTTAATCTCAACAAGTTGATTGATGAAGAAATGAGGGTAGATTTGAGAAATAAGTTTTAATTCAATATAAAAATATGATAAAACTCTAGCTCTCAAATAACTTCAAATAACTATATAAATTCCAAATAACTCTCAGATCTTTTAGGCAAAGTTTGAATATAAAATTTATATTTAATACTACCAAATTTTGTATGTTTACTTCTTTAAACGGAGAGTGAAAACAATTTGTTTTGTAATGAAAAGTAAACATAGTTTTACTAGTATCAGGACTTAAAATTCATAATTATCACAGAATTTAGATGATATACATATATGATAGTGTTGGTGTGGATGCTAAGGTGGATATTTTAATAAAAACATATTATATCTGGTCAATAAATTTGCACCTATTTAGAAATAAAGTCCAAAATAGACCATATAATTATGTCATGGACCACCAAGAACAAAAATATTCATTAACTTGAGGATAGGGCTTTAAGAAGGTGTCCGAGTAAGACTAAAGTAAATTTGATATGCTATTGAAGCCTAAGAAACTATACCTAAAAAAAGTAGTAGTCTCACAAGAAAAAAATAATTTCTATAACTCTAATAAAATTACAAATAATGAAACATTTTGAGCTTGTGGATCAAGACATGGTAATTAAGCATATTAATTAAATAAAAATAGGACTAATGGAGAAGATGGATTATCAGTAGTTTATGTAAAGCTTTCTCTATCATTTTGCATAAGCCATTTAACTAACATGACTAAATAAGTTAAAAAAAGATGTTAAATATGATAATAAAGATGATAAAATCAGTATCAAAGATACTATTATCAGATCAGTTCTCCCTAAGACTACAGAAAAACACATATATGGTCAAATCTGGAACCATTAAATAGAAGCAAGTGGTATTATTCCTAGATGTCAGTCAAATTTTTGTAACATTGCGGTACAGTAACCGCTCTAGTTGACATAACTACTACTTTTAATGAAATATGATTCGCCCAAGATAAGAACCAAAATACGCTGCTGGCATTATTGGACTTTAGCAAAATACGATAAGTGATGGTTACTTTTGACAAAATTAAATTTTATTGGTTTTTCTGGTGAGGATTTAGGCCTAATGTTAAATTATCTGGGTATCAGAATACACAATGTCTTGACTAATAAAAAAGCGAACATAGAAAAGTCTACTTATTTGAATGTTACAACTTGAATACCAGTCAGAAAAGTTACGTTTTGGGACCACTCTTAATTTCAATTGATATTTTTGGTGTTCAGTTTTTCCTTGAACTTCCTAATTAAAGTAACTTTCAAAGTATTTTTCAAATATCTTCACTTCATTAACAAGATCAGCAGTTTTACATTCAACCAGATTTTACAATCTTTTATTGTAATTTAATCTTCACATGGCTAACTACTTTTGCCTATTTTTTTTACAATAACTACGTTTGTAGCTAAATTTGAGTTATAAGTTTTAATCTTCTCCTGAAGATGCTAAAGAATATATTTAATGAAACACGTGTAGAGATTTAAATGAAATAACTTGGTGATAAAACCATTATTATTTAGAGTACATCAAGAGTTCCCCTCCCATTACGATATTTTGGACTTATAGACTGTTCATTTTTAGCATTCTTTATATTATTTTTACGAATGTTTTTAAAGTTAAAAAACTTGTCTTATTGTTTTTGATTTTTTTCTTTCCTATATTATAATCTACCATGTTCTTTCTCTTTATTTAAATACGCAGTTTTGACCCAATAGATTAGGCTTCCATTGTATACATACGCAAAAATACATTTCCTTTGCATATTTATTTGATGTTATGTTAAATTCCTGTAAGTATCTTTTCTTTTCTGTACATTTATACCTTTTTTATCACATCTCTTGTCTTCATTATTTATCTTTATTTACTCTTATTATCGTCAATATTTTATTAATAAATCATTTTGTCTGTAATTGCATGCTTTATTGTGATATTATAATTTATAGCTTCATCATTTAGAGTTGTCAGCTTTTCTGCACCCTGATTAGTCTAAAAAGAGAAATAAAGATATTTATGATGAAAACTCTCATTTAATTTTTTCACATGGAATATATCCAATCTACCAATAGTATATAAACACTTAATATACAAACACATAACTAGATTGCAAATCATTGTACTAAAATTATGTATAGCAATTTAGTACTTCGAATTCAAGTCAATTTGTATGGTAATATCATTTTGATGTCTTGGCTTTCTTTGTACAAAATTATTTGATATTGACATTTACTTTTTGAATAGGCGGTTAGCTCCTAAGTGCTCTCCCACACTGATATTTTACGCTCGGTACACCAAAGTCTCACGAACAAAGACTATGTATTAACAATATTGATGATATATGACATATATATTATAGCATTAATGATTTTGGTCAAGTAGTCGTGGTGTACACTGACTTTTCAACGGCTATTTGATCGAAGGCCAAAGTCACTAGATTGTGGTAAAAAAATTAAGCTCTTTCGCTTTTAGCAAATCACTTATCTTGTTGTTTAAGTCTCATCTTAAATCAAGGCTTTAATTTGTATGCTACAGTAGTTTTAAATAATAATTATACATGGTTTCATCTGATGTCCCCCAAAGATCGAAGGACTACTACTGTTATTGCTTTTTATTAACGATCTCTCTAGAGCTATTGAATCTTACAACTTACTGATTGCTGACGAGTTAAGGCTTTATGTTAGGATTAATACGATGAACCATTGCGGCTTTCTACAAAAGAAAATTAATATTTTGCACAGTTAGTGTGACAACAATAAACTAAAACTAAACACCTCTAAATGTGAAGTTTAGATACTTGAAAACGCATAATATAATACTATAATTATTATACTGGTCTTGAACTATTGAGTCGTACTGAAAGTAAAGTTGACTTAGGTGCTACCTTTAGTTGTCAACTAAGTTTTGTGTCACAAATTCAGTCTGTCGTGTCGTCTGCTAGTAAAGCTTTAGGGTTCATAATACGCATCTGTAAGTTATTTAATAGTGTTGCATCCCTAAAGGTACTTATACTTTAATTTGTTCAAAGCTTGAGTATTTTGGCTAAATTTGATATCCTATTTATTAGGTTCACGTTAATGCACTGGTGAATGAAATCTTTAAAAAATTTCATCTTAAAGAGTATGCGGTCTATCCAGAAGAGGAGTTTAATAATGGTGGTTTGCTATCACGATTTAGTATTCAATCACTAAAATTAGAAATCTCTAAATGTTTTCTATAAAATAGTTTTTAATCTTGTTCATTCTCCATATTTTTCATCGATAATAAATGACTTATTATAATTAATATTAGCTAATTATAAATTAATCGACCAGGTTATCATCTGATGCCCCTAGGATTTTAATATATGAGTGTACCTAAGGAGTATTAAAAATTCGTCATCTATAACATCCATCGCATCCACGACTTTGTTTCAAAGAATTTTATTTGAATATTGTCAAACTTTTAAGTTCTTATACACATGTATGTCGATACGTGAGGCAATCTGAATGAAATTATAAGATGGTTCCAGTAGTAATTCCACATCATTTGACTTACCAGTAGGTTAAAATCAATAGTATTTTTCTGGATTCATCCTGTTTTAGGTTGCAACTCGTAGCCGCAGTTGCTGACATTTGGTCTTCTCCACAGCATACCGTGAAGCTGATTTACACTAATCTGATGAGTAGCAACTCCACACAAGTTGAAAACGTGAGTTTTTTATTTAAAACTTTGGTTGCCACTGTACGTTTTCTATGAAAACTAATACCTTGTCCACAAGGATTGTCCGTAAATGTTCTTTAACGTCAAATTTAATGTCGTTGTAACTTTTCAGCTACATTAATTACTAATATCGTTAGTTGAATTCTACTATTCATTTAACGTTAGTGCTATATTTTTAGATGTACAATGACAATGTACAGACATTTTCCAAGGTTGGTAGATTTACTGTTTGTTCTTATCCTTAGTGAGTTTTAGTTAGAGTAATGTTAGTATTTGTTCAATAATTTATAACAAAAATGAACCAACCCAAGTCCATGAGCTGCGCCCTTAAAAGTGAAAAACTGCTAAAAAAAATTGTTAGGATGGCTATTAGCTTTTTTTTGTAGCTCTAGGCATAACTGTATTAAGTTCTTAGTAGGTATGATGATATTTTTGCTTGGTACAGCAAGATCTTGTAACTCTTGATCTAGTAATTCCAGATATTCCACAAAAAAATTAAATTTTAAGGATTTAAGGATTATATAAAATAGCAAAAAGTTATTCTGTTGAGTTCTATTAACTTTAATAACTTAGATATAGTGTTGGAAATATTCTGTAAATCTGAGAGATTAAACAAATCTAATAAAAGCATCAGCTTTATAGTTCTAGACAATCATATTTTGAACTTATTGAGGTAAAAAGAAATCTTCTAGACGTAAAACATGATGACATATTTTTGATAAAAATATTATATAAATCTATTTAGCTCAAGTAGCAATTATTTATTTCAACGATCTATAAACTATTCATAATCTTTCCAATTTAGCATACTCTAAATGATACCTATCCTGCGAACTTATATATATAGCAGAACACTGTGATGGATAAGATGAAATGTTTTAACAAAATCATTGTATGTAGAATGAAACACTGCTTCATCTTCCATTACTTGAGCAAAAAATACATATTAAGTTCAGTATAAGAATTTTGTCTATCTAAAAAAAATAATGTTATCCAATTAGGTAAAAATTTAAAACGAAAGTTACATAAAATAAAATTAGGATGTGCACCAGCTATAATAAAAGGATTATAATAAGACCACATTTTTCTGTGGATCATCCATAAGTTACGTTTGTTTGGCAAAGCGTTACAATATGTGATAATGAGACAGAGTCTTTAGTAAATGTCAGGTGACGCACACCTCATATGGTAAATCTTCATTTAAAAAATGAACGACTTCGTTTAAAGAAATAATTCTTAGTGATTCTTCAAAATTATGAGAATCAAGAACAAACTAAATGGCTGGATGAAAATTAAATCCAATCTAATTACACTTCGGGTAAAACTGACATTGTTACTGAAGATTTAGATCAGTCGTTGAATATGAATCTTTTAAAATATATTTGAGAAAAGAACAAATAAGTTTATAAATTTATATAACACTTGTAAGTTTAAACAAAAGTATTACTATTTCAGTTTTTGTCAAAATTATATCGTTTAACAAAAAAAGGAGAGAGATAGGGTTTTTCAATGTGGCATTCTGTCAGAAAGAGGAAGAGGGAGGTCTGTTTTGTTAAAAATGATGCCTATCCTGATGTTGAATGCAGATGACAAATGAAGCTGAATGTGGTAAATGTGTGCATGAGTATGCTGATTCTTGCAGCATATTGAAACGTATTGAGCGATTTATAAGATTTTGAGTTAAATTGAAACATTTGCTTTGGAGTGTAAAGGTTAACATTTATTATAGCTTAAGGATTATTTTAAATTGGTGAAATAAACTCTAATCCTAAAATCTAGTTTTTCAACCTGTAGCGTTTTATTTTTCTATTCCTTATGTTTACTAACGCTCCATTGACATTTCATTAATTTCAATAATTACATTAATAATTTCAGTCAACTTCTTTTATTCATATTTCTTTAAATTCACACTGTCAACGACACATTAGTACTGTATCGCAACACTCTCCTGGTTTAATTATCCATACTATCTGTTGACGGTCCGTCACTTCTCTGATTGGTCATAATTAATATTTTCTCTGATTGGCTGATATTGACAGCTCAGGCGACAGGTGGGGTCGTTATTGATTTAGTCGGTACTGCGTCCATTTTTCGACGACGTTCCCGTGTTGCAGGTAGGAGTGCACGTAAAAGGCCAGTTTTTTTACTTCCGAAGTTTGTGAAGCAGGAAGTGGCCAATATGGTTTATAATTTATGGTCCTTAATCTTGTTCCTGTTTATTTCATAATTCTGGTGCAGGATGCCCAAGATTTTGATGGATAAATAATGAAACTTAGCAAGGGTTTTACTTTTCCGTTTTCCTCTTTATTTTTCTTCAATTGTTGATGGCTGCAGGCTTTTGATTTCTCCGGGAAATTGCTGAAAGCGGGGGGCTGGAGCCAGAGTTAGAGCTAGTATTAGAGATTCCCAGTCCGGATAGCTGAGCTACAAATGGCATACATTCACAACCTCGGTTTTGAAGGCTAGCCGTTCATTTCTTAAAGGAATATACAGGCCAATTTATTCCATTTATTTAAATATTACTAACCATAGATTTGTATTTTTATTAATATACCTTTTATATCAATCTAACGTTACAAATATTTAATCAATGTCATAATTTAATACGTCAATTTCTATCTATAATATTAAGTATTTTTCAGTACCCTTTTTGGTAGTTAAGTAGATATAATACGGTTAAAGCTGATATGCCTTAGGTAAAAAGGTTTATGAAAAACTTCCCTGCGTAATACAAATATATACTAAAAATTTTAATAATTGCAATTTATTTTTCAAGTGCTGAAATCTACCTAAACCTACCTCTAGTAGCGAAATCATAATTTAAATGTTATTTTTGTCAAATTTATTTTAATCATATCAACATTATTCATATTTTAATTCATAGCAAATTATTAACATTTATCAGAGTAGAACATGAGGTGTGTACATATCTTTGATGTAAATATAATTTGGTTGTATTCTTGAGATTTTTTTTGCCTCTTTAAATTTACCTTATCCAGGGTCATTTAATTGTTAATTGAAACCTATATATCCAGTCTTTTTCTTAGTTTTCTTTTATTTATAAAAAAAATTAAGTGGCGCCATCTTATTTAATAGTTATAATCAAGTTTAACCTTCGAACAATCCCAAGCCTCCAATAATTCTGAGCTACCGTCTGCAAACTCTTGGCAAAATAGTAACACTGTAAAGTTAACGCCACAAATCTTCCAAGAGAGTTCGAGGTTCGTTATATTCTAAAATTTACAAGTAATTGTGACATAAGCAGTTTATTTTAAAGGTTTTTTTGTGGCACAGTATATTAAATTGTTTTTTCCCGTTTTCTGCATTTATTTGTTAAAGTAATAAGCTGTTAAGTAAATGATTTCTAAAATAGGCACAAAAAAGTGTCCTAAACTGCAAAACTAACTGAAATAAGGCAACGATAGGCTAAATAAAAGAATTTTCTATTTTGCAACTACATTATTCAGTCAAGCTGACGAAAAGAAAGCGAATTGTTTTTTACAGGGAAATCTTCTTGACTACATGATGTTTTGTACGGTAATTTTTATGAGAACGATGATCCTACTTACGCAATAATTACCGCAAACGGTTTTTAAATTTTACAACAGACCACTGACACCAGAAAAAATATAATTTTTTCAACACTGAAACTTTTTGAACAATTTTAAACATTGAATACAATACAGTTCAGATTTTATGATGTAAGCATCTATCGTTTCATGATTT
Source organism: Anthonomus grandis grandis (assembly GCF_022605725.1). Classification (NCBI taxonomy): domain Eukaryota; kingdom Metazoa; phylum Arthropoda; class Insecta; order Coleoptera; family Curculionidae; genus Anthonomus; species Anthonomus grandis. The sequence continues at coordinate 14,134,727 of NC_065558.1, forward strand.
TATATAACACTTCATTGTGTTCAGTAATACCTTATTATAATCATTATGTACAAACACCGCAGAAGTAAAGTTGGGTTGGACCTGGTAAATTCGCAATTTGGCCCAAAGCACAACCGATAAGTAGGTTTTAATTATTTGTTGCGCGGGCCGAAATGGTTAAATTCGATTGAAATTACAATATCTCAGTTTGAAGGAGAACGTCTTGGTGTCGAAAGTCTCCGTCCGTTAACATAACGTCCGTGACATCTAAATTTAAGACATAAACAGGTGTAACATTAGAACAGCAAGATCCAAGGTTAACCATTAACATGTTAAAAAGACATTTATCAAAAGAACAAAGTCGGTCGTAAAGATAGAAAGCACTCGGTAATAATTCTTTTCGGAGCTTTAAAAAAAAAAGGAAATATAAGTATGTTAATGGCTATAGTTTAACGAGAATATAATCAAGACTTCGTTAGTTTGTTTTATTTATGAAGGTGATTATATATAAGTTAAACAAAAAAAAAAAGTTAATTTTGTTGAATTTCATGGATGGATAACTTGTCAATGCCGTTCCGTAAATCAAACAAAACACACCACTTGGTCAATGACTGGCCAGTTCCTATTTGCTCACAACTGTCTGCTGGGATATATAATCTATGACACGCTTAATTATTTTTTTTGCCAATAAATTAATAGTTTAAGTTTTATTATAAGTAAACCGAAAATTTTAATATTTTTAGTAGTAAAATAGTTCGGTAATTACAAGAACTAAATTATTTAGTATAGCTTATTTGAATAATGACAAATAACTCTCTATTAGCCTTTTAATTTTCATATTAGTTCTCATGTTAAAATACAAAAATGGTGACCCACTTAAGATGATGCTTTTTTTCATGATGTACAGATTCAAAAAAAATTAAAGATAGTTTGTCTGTTTCTTGACCAATAGAATATCCCGATAAAGTAATTTTTTTTATTTAAGCGCAATTTACGATAAAATGTTTTTATTTTATCGTATTTTTATATATGCAAGTAGTCTTATTTGTAAGAAGTTGATACAAACCATCTTATTTTAAATGCGATAACCTATATAATACTGTATATTGCATCGGTTTTGCATTCTACGCTTCAATTCTTATTCTTCTTCAATCTTTTACAAATAAATGTATACAGGTTGGGAAATCAATCATCAGCATAGATATATGTCAACACGCACGTATGCATTTCGTGCTCTCTGATACGTCGTTGTTTTTGAAGACAACGTTAGTAAGCGTCTGACTTTGATGGGGGTAACTGTATTACCGACTTGCAATAAAATTTCATTGAGGCTTTACATATATCAGTTTCTTAAAAATTTTAAGATTATGATTCATAGAATCATAATCTTAACATTTTTATTCTGCTGTGTATTGCATAATTAAAATTAAAGCGTTATTCTCATAAAATATAAACTCTGATAAAAATAGAAAAATGTATACATTAAACAAAAATAAAATAAAAAATTTATTGTTTTTGTGTATTGTTTTGATAAACAATAACTTCAAGAAGATTATCTAGTGAAATGGAATTCGCACATTCAACAATTTTATCTTGCGACTCCTCTAAATTGTGTTTGACTACTAAATTCGTAATCGTAAATGGTTTCCGCTATGAAATGCTAACCCCACAAACAAAAGTCATTTGGGGACAAATCTGGAGATCTAGGAGATCAACTATTAACAAATCGTTTCCTAACCATCTTAGGGAAATTATTTGTTAAAAATTCTTCTATGATAACCGCATTATGAGCAGAACATCCACCTTGTTGAAAATAGACCGATCAAAGGTCTAGATTAGAGATTTGAATGGCAGGAAGAACTTGGCAGGTTAAATAGCTTAGTTTTAATTTAGCAGCAGGTATCCAAGTACCATTATAAACATTGGCCCTATAATATGGTCGGTTGAAATACTAGACCAACCAATCAATTTTTGAGGATACTGTATATGGAATTGAAAACTTATTATTATATTAAATATTGAACAATCGAAGAATTTCTCTGCAAATAGTCAAATTTCGTGAAAAAAGTTTAATTTTTTTTTGCTTTTTCAATCATGGCTTTACAAAATTCTACTTTTCGCCACTGTTTTATGGGAAATAGCTACTGAGTTTTGGAATAATTGAAATATTTGTATGCATGTTTTTTTCAAATACTGGTAACAGATTTATGGTCCAAAAGCACTTTTTTCCAACACTTCTGCTTGATCGTGTTGAATCTACCTCTAGAGCACTAGAAGCCATTTCTTTCATTCATTCTCGTTCCTGGACTCTTTCGATAGAAGGTTCGTGCATTTTATTGTGGCATTTATGATAACTTTGAAGGCAAAATCCTGTCTCACAATTCAAAACTACACATTTAAAATTATTTTTTCGCAACGAACCGGTCTATTTCCAAATATAATTGAACAAAAATCCGTATATTGTACTGGCGAGTTCTCTCCATAAAACCGTTCAATGCTTTGAACTCTTTCGAAAGATGTAATAACACCTATACTAAGTTCAGAAAAAAATAACGACCGGCGGCGGCCACTCATCGTCGAGGCGAAGCGGTGTGGCCATTATTTTGGTTAATGCGTAATCTTTCATCCTCCAACCTGTATATGTGTGTTTTATTTATAGAAATGAAAATACCATTTTGCATTTGCTCTAATGTTAAATATTGTATCAATGTAATATTAAATATAAAAAAGTGCTTATTTTAATTATTAAATATGTAGCTTAGGAAAGACATAGTGATTAATAAATTCGTGGTATACAGGGTGAGTCTTAAATAATGGGATAAATTTGCACTAAGGTATATTTATTTAAATCAGTATTCTATAACAGTATGAGTAATAAACGTTTATTTAGTTTCTAAAAAAATTAATATAGCATTTCATGTATGATTTTATTGTAATGAAACAAATATTCAGTTGATTGAAGAAAGGTTGTGGAATGGCTTCTAAGAAATTATACGACTGGAATAACCAAAAAGATAAGGTTTATAAAAATGGATCAGCTACCAAGGATCCATTAGGTTAAATAATTAGACCACAAATTTTTGAAATTAGTGAATCAGCTGTTTTACCTCAATATCACTTCCACACTTACGTTTAAGAGACCATGTAAGAAACTTTTTCTTCAAAAAAAAAGTATGCTTAGCCTAAATTTGTATAAACTATAATTTGTGCACAATAAAATACAATCTGGAATTAAACAAATACATATCAATATATTTAGTTCAAATACAGGGTGATTTTCAACCTATGCACATAAACAGGGAAATGATAGCTGATGAGTAATAATGAGTAATAAGGAAAAAAATGTAGTAAAATATTTTTAGTTTTGGAGATATCCATATTTTTTTAAATAAAAAACGTGTATTTTTTAACGTGTTTAATTTAAAGCAACTGTTCGAAGTTGTTTCCATTATTTTCAATACAGACTTGAGCTCGTCGAATCCATGAAGACGTACATGCACGGACCAAACCAGGCTGTAGGGGAATTGCATCACTGGCAGCGTTTATGCGATGTCGTAGCTGTTGCTCAGTATCAACTTCGTTTACATACACCATTGTTTTCATATGACCCCACAAATAAAAGTCTAATGGAATAAGGTCAGGCGAGCGAGGGGGCCACCCAACTGGACCATCACGTCCTATCCATCGTCCGGGAAACACACTTTCTAAATGTTGTCGCACTGGTCGTGAAAAATGTGGTGGAGCACCATCATGAAGAAACCACATGTTCTGCCTAACGTTGAGATTCACATTTTCAAGGAGCACTGGTAAATTGTTGCGCAAAAATTCTAAATACTGAGCCCCAGTCAAACGATTTTCCAAAATAAAAGATCTGATGAGCATTCCGTTCAGAATTCCAGTCCATACATTTACAGAAAAACGTTGTTGAAAGTATGTTCTCCGTGTAATATGCGGATTTTCCAAAGCCCAGTAATGAGTGTTATGAAAGTTGAAAATTCCATTGCGCGTAAAATTTGCCTCATCCCTAACTAAAATGTTCATGGTAAAGTTTGGGCTTAACTGCTGGTGATGTAAGAACCACTCATAAAAGTGCACTCGAAGCGGCAAATCTCTTGGAAGTAGGGCTTATGCCCTCTGCATATGAAACGGGTACAGCAACTCGTGCCTTAAAATTTGTCAACTTGTAGATTGCGATATTCCAAATCGCGCTGCAATTGTCCTAGTGTTAATTCCAGGTTGTTCTTCGATAACTTCTAAAATATCCTCCTCCAGATTTAGAATATGCCTAGGCCTAATAGCTCCTCCATCTTGTCCAGGCCGCGGCCGCAAATTGCCAGTTTCTCTACCCCGCTGAATAACACGTAAGAAAGCTCCACGTCTCGGGTGATATCTTCGGGGAAATCTTTGGGCATACAGATCAGCTGCTGCTTTTATTTTGTTCGTGTGAAAATAACGATCGAAAACGATCACAGCCACCAACAAACTAAGTACCAATGGCGGCTCCTTCTTAGGGTCAATTGGTCAATGACCCCCCTAAAATAATCTCATAAAAATACCAATTTTATTAAAAATATCTTTTATCTAAAACTTCACTGTGAATTATAAAATTCTCTAAGCAGTCTGCATTGGCAAAACAAATATAATAGCAAAACAAATAAATATATTACTAACGTCGCGCCTCGCGCTCATCACACAAGCCCGTGGCTGGGCCGTATTTTAAATTGTCCCTATACAGTTCTTATGGCTTATGGAGAAATGCATGTAAAATAGAACAAAGAGGACAGATTCGCATTTTGTGAGCGGGAGTGAGAGTCACCTTTCAGTCCTATATCGCTAACGTAGTCGACGGCCCGACTGGATGAATGTTATGTTTTAGTTAGTTACTGTATTTTAAACAAAGTAATCGTCTGAGTAAAATTTTGCGGAGTTTTCGAAATTGCATTGCGCGGTCATGACGAACGTAACAGCTCCAATAATCCTGGAATTTTTCTAGGCCTTATCGATTTTGTTTCTGAACTGGATTTAATGTTTAAGGAATATATTGAAAAAAGTACAGTATTTAAAGCAACATCAAAAACAATTCAGAACGATATTTTAGAATCAATGTTAGCTATTGTACATACATACTCATATAATTAAGGAGATTGGCCAGACAAATTTTGTGGCAATTCACGTAGATGAGACCACAGACAGCTCCAATAAAACGCAGTTGATTGTCATATTACGATATGTATTAACTGGTATTGTACATGAAAGATTTTAGAAATTTGTTAACCCACCAAGTACCACAGCATTTAACTAATGTAATATTGGAAGAACTTCAATTATTAAAAATTAATGAAGCACCTGAAAAATTGATTGCCCAAAGTTACGATGGTGCATCAGTCATGAGCGGTAAACTGGGAGGAGTACAAACAAAAATTAAAGAAATATACCCAAATGCACACTTTATTCACTGCTATGCCCATCAACTTAATCTTATCCTGCAAAAAGCGGCGAGTCAACATAAACGTATAAAAATATTTTTTGCAAATTTACACGCATTTTCGTCCTTTTTCGACCGACATCCAAAACGTACGATGGTTCTGGATAGAGTGGTTAAAGTAAGGCTACCTAAAGCTGCACCCACTCGATGGGCTTTCAATACAAAATGTGTTGAAATTGTATACACTTATAAAGATGATTTAAAATCTTGCTTAGAGGAAATTATTGATGAGGAGCAAGATGGTAACAATATAAATCAAGCAACTGGTTTAAAAAGACATTTGGAAGATGAGCTTTTTTTATTTTGGTTGAATTTTTTCCATAAAATAATGCCCCATGTTGATATATTGTTTAAACAATTACAAATGCGAGATATTGATGTCATATCTGTTAAAAATTATATACTGTCTTTTAACAACAATATTCAAATAATTAGAAATACTATATTGGAATCAGAACCAAGCACATGAACAGCAAAAAAAAAGAAAAAGTACTACAGCTACAGAGGATCCAAAGCGACGAACTACACTGGAAATTTGTGATATTATTATATCTGAAATAAATCACAGGTTTGATTTCAATGATCATCTCATGATTTTACAGTTATTCTACACAGAGAAATTTGAAGCATACACTACCAACTTTCCGCAAAATATTTTAAATATAATGAAGGATCATTATCCCACAGTAAATATTTCCAAACTAAAATCGGAACTTATAGTCATATATTGTCGTGAGGATTTTCGCAATAGTGCCGGTGCAGTAGCCATACTTCAGCTTTTTATTAACATGAATTTGTCTGAAACATTTTCTGAAGCAGTGAAATTATTAAATATTTTTTGCACACTCGCTATGACAACCGTGGAAAGTGAGAGATGTTTTTCTACTTTAAAAAGAGTAAAACATTCCTGCGTAATACGATAAGACAATCTAGACTTAGTGCCTTGTCTATGTTGAGCATCGAGAAAACGCTTGTCAAAAGCATTCCAAAAATCTCGGTAAATATTATTGAGTTTTATCCCAGTCTGTATTTTTTATCTAAAATATAAATGCTAAAAGATCTTTCAAATACTTTAAAAAATTAATAGCTTGATTTGTTTTTTTTTATTAGAGTAAACTATAAGTTTTCAAACCAAAATGACCCCCCTGAAGATTGACCCAGGAGCCGCCACTGCTAAGTACTGCTAAAGATTCCAAACAACAAATTCCAAACATTATGACTTGTTTACTATAAGTTATTAATAAACAAAATAAGTTGGTCTGATACACGTTCTGTTGACATTTGTTTAACTTTATTTCGAAAACCAAAAATATTTTACTACATTTTTTTCTCATTATTACTCATTATTGATCTTTATCTACCATTTCCAAAGTTTATGCACATAGGTTAAAAATCACCCTGTATTTAGTTAAATATATATTTAGTTAAAAATATACCGAGTATCCTATGTAAATTTAAAAAATGAAGCCAATTTCCCGCTAAACTGGTAGTGATAACTGAATACGTCAAAAAATTACCATTTACGTAACATGGGCACATACTGTAGAGTTTTTACCATTTATTAAAGTGTGAATTAAAATACTCAATCGACAAAAATAGTCAACCGGTTTATTTAGATACTTACACTATTAAACACGATTACTTACAGCTACTAGAAAGATTTATTTACACCGTATTTATTTACTACTACTTATGTCCGATTTAAATATCGCGCCAATATTTCGAAATGAACTTCGACTGAACTGTCAACTGGCCTTCCAGTGGCGACTCGGCGAACCATGGTTCCGGAAGATTCCACGCATCTCCAGAGATGTCGTGCGTATATATTATTAATAAAAACACGTTATTTCGTTGCTTAGTTTTATGGTGAAATTGGATTATAGCAATAAATAATATAACTAATAAAAGAGTTTTGAAAAATTGTTTGAATCCACTTTCTCAATTCGTAAATAAACCACAAAAAGATATCAGCTAAGTGCTATATAAACTTCCATATACTATTTAATAGTTATTGGTGTTATAGCGTAAAATATTTAATGAAAAGTTATTAAATAAATAATTACATAAAGTCTTTTATAGTCTATAGAAGATATAAGTAAAATAGTTTAATGGTTCATTACTATTCAGAAAACATTTTATATTACGAAATTTTAATACTCATTAATTCATAAGATTTTATTAAACTATTATTGTTTTAAAACTATTAAAGATAATATTGCACAAATATTATTAGTTTATATATAATTTATCAATTTCTTTACAAAATATTGTATTTCATGTAATTGTTTAATTGAAAAAAAAACTGCTACAGAATAGAATTTACCACTTGTTTATGTTCGCATTCAAAACTTAAATTTAAAAATTATTCAAATTGATAAAGTTCTTTGTATTTTTATATTTATAATAAATTTATACTAAACATTTTTAAAAACAAGATTTAAAACATTTTTATGTCTTATAAAGACTTATGACAGAAGTTTTATAGGACATTTTAGCTGTTACTTCTTATTTAAGAATTATATTTTTCTATGATAAAAATGTATATTTTCTCTTAATAAACATCGATTGTTAATATTATTATTGCCGTTCTTTAGAAATAGAAATCATAAAATATTTTATTTATTTTATTTATAAGTTAAAACTTTTATGATTAGGTAAGCCTAGCTCAGGAAACATAATAATATATTGTGAAAAGTGATAATTCAATAATTTCAAGAGTGTTGTTAATCAATAATATTCATATAAAATATGAATAAGAAAACATTATATTGATTTAAATGTATATAGTAACTAAATCATCATACCGATTCTAAATTGCATCATCATTTGGCCCTAAATATAATATATAAAGGAAATGTAATTATAATATTATGTACACTTAACATACGGACAATGCACCCATGCTATTCCATATATGCCACATGTGATAAAACTCAATCAATGTGAGAGGCTTCAAAACGAAGACTAGTTCGTACTTCCGCTAAGACGGAACACCAGTTGCCTAATACCATTCTATTAAATTACTTTACATTTCATTATTTTCTTTGATACAATCTTAATAGTGGTAGTAATACAATCTGTTATTATTATTTTTAAAATAGCTTGTCAGGTCTCAATTCATGATTTGATCATGAATATGCTGATATAATAATTTTAATTTATTGCTTTTGCGATAGTAATGAGCGAGCTGCCATTAGTGAATATCAAATATAGTTTACTAAATAAAAGTTCTGAAAGAGTCAAAATTTTTTCCAATGTATTTTGATTCAAATCAGCTAATGAGAAAAGCACTTAAACTTGATTAAAGAAAATCAAGATTGCAAAATTGTGAACAATTAAAATTGTATATTACAAAAAAACAAACAAATTTAGTTCTTCTAGAAATGGCAAAAATTTAAAAAAAGAGATAATAACACGTTCGAATCTTGTCAGTGGATTAAACAACATGGAAAGAATTGAACCCAAGGGTTGATGGGTTAATCAATTCGAAATATATATCAAAAAAGCATAACCCGTAAAGAATCTCATTTAAGAAAGGTCTTCAGATTTTTGGAAGGTTTATGAAAAATCTACTATATCAAGAAGAAATTAATACACGGAGAAAGCTTGTACAATCGATAAAAAAACTAGGCCTTTATTTTTAGAACAAAATGATACAATATTAAAGAAGAGAAAAAATATCCGTACAATGCTCCCTTAAAAAAATTAGAGATAAAAAAGTTATTAACAATTATAAGAGCAGCATCCTTCAATAGTAAAGCATATTGAGTTTAAAATAACATTGCAGATCATATCGTCAGTGTCCAGGCAAAGTATCGTAAGCGACATTTTTTGCAAAGTTGCGATACTGGTGTTTCCGGAATTGTCTAGGTGAGCTGCATCGACTTAGAAAAACATCGTTAGCGCCAAAGGTCACAGAACGTCATAATTTCATTTTTTAAATTTACGATCGTATGCGCCTTCAATATGTAAAATATTGCAAGTAAACTTATTATCCACCAAATAATTTAAAATATCGTAAGCTTGTGTCGCTTACATTTTATTCGATAGCGAAACTCTTAAAACAGTTACCAAAAGATTCTGTATAAATATTGTAACCACCCGTCCCTTACGATATATTGGAAATCGTGGTATATCAGACACGTTTTTCTCGTCGGATGTTAAATAATCGTAACGACCAAACTAAATCAGTTTTTTAACCCTCCTCGTGGAAAGCGGACGTGTTTTTAGTGTGTTTTGTTGTTATACTATTATTTATTTATCCTAAAAATGTCTAGGGGCTTACGGTGTCTGAATTTGTGTATTAAAAGTAAAGAAGCTGTTGAAACCCTGAAATTGCGACTCACAAACGATGAGTACAACAATGTTTCAAAAGGTACGTTATTTTTAAATTAAATTTGCGTAATAATGATAAATTAGAAAAATTAATTAACTAAATTAATGTTGTTCAATTAACAAACGGTGCCATTTTATTATTGTAAATAATTATAAATTTTTAGACGTTAGCGGTACTCCCACAAACAAAGAGAGACGAATCTAAAGATGCTCCAGACCCCATGGCTATTCTTGACAATGTTAATGACAATGCTTTTTTTGAGGTAAGCAACTGAAAACTCCAACCATAATACGTCGTATGAATAATCTTATAAAGTAGAAAAAACGGAAAACAAAATTTGATTTTTTTAGCAAAATCCAGAGTTAACTCTGCAACCCAAAGGTGATCAAGAAGTTATTATCAATGAACCATTAGCAGGAGGAGCCGCTGAAACTACCAACCTTGATAAAGACAGCATCCCTATTATTATTATACAACGAAATAGAACAGTTGTTTCTAATGAGGAAAATAGTATTGCCATGAATTCATTCAGTGCTGCGGTAGGTAAGGATAAAGCTAGATACATCAAACACGTTATGTGTGTTTCTTTTAATAATTGCTTTATTATTATTAAATTTCAGCTGACCTCAATCTTACTAGTGTATGACTTCCTGATGAACGAAAGTGTTCTGGAACCATCTTGCAATGAAACAATAAGTGCTGAAATTATGACATTTCCATTCGATAATAATAGTTCAAGTATAGAAAGTTATGATCCCCAGTCTAAGGTAACTTCTATTACACACATTCTTTGCTAAGATTAACACTAATAAATTATTTCCTAATCAATACTAAACTGCATTCAGGACATTTTTCTTTTAGCAAACAGTGACAACTCTTCAGAACACTAAATCCACAGATGATAAACAAGCAATGGCTATGAATATTGACAGAGAAGATAATGATAATAATGAAGAAGACTTTAGTTTAGAAGATCAAAGCAGTGATCGGGCTAGCACTGGTTTGTCCAAACATAAAATTAAAAAACCAAATAAAAGGCTGGAAAAAAAGAAACTAAAGAGTTCTGGTGTAAATAAAGCAGTAAAGCCGAATCAATGTGCTGGGAAAAAATGTCAGAATAATTGTAAATCAGTAAGTGAAACTGACAGAAAGCAAATATTTAATGCCTATTATGAACTTGAGACCTATGAAGAAAAGAAAAGTTGGCTAATTCAATGTATGAAGCAAAAAGAAATAGGAAGAAAACGTACCAAGAATAATAATTCCAAGCGACAAAAAACTATAGAATATAACTTAACAGTACAAGGAGAATAAAAAAGAGTTTGTCAGCAGTTCATACTAAAAACCCTGGATATCAGTCAAATGTCTTTGCGACAAACCATAAACAATGTTTCTAAGACAGGAATGATTAAAAAAGACTCGCGAGGTCGCTGTGCACCAAAAAATAAGACATCTGAACAATCTATTAAACATGTCAATGATTTTATTAATAAAATACCAGTGGTGCCATCCCATCATTGCTGCTCCCAAACAAAGAAACTTTACATGCTTTTTGAAATTGGAAATTTTTCAAATCTATACAGATTGTATAAGGAAGATTGTAAAATGCAAAAAATGGATCCAGTGAGCAGAGCAACGTTTTTAAGGATTTTTAAAGGTTACAATCTAGGCATTCATGTAAAAAAAAAAGATAAATGCAGTCTTTGTGAAAGGGCCCTAAGTACAGGCGAAAAAAATGTAGAAGCAGCAGATTTAGAAAACTATCTGCGTCATAGAAAAGAAATAAAAAACAGTCGTTATAAATTTAAAAAAGATCAAGAAAATTGCGACCCAAATTTCATGTGTGCATCTTTTGATCTACAGAAGGTGTTAACTACGCCACACGGAAACAGTATACTTTTATATTATGCTCGTAAATTAGCTGTTTCCAATTTCACGGTATATGAAAGTATAACAAAAAACGGTTTTTGTTTCCTGTGGAACGAGACTTTGGGAAAAAAAGGTTCAAACGAAGTTTGCACTGCCCTACAAAAATACCTTGAACTTTTGGATCAACGTATTTCTCCTGAAATATCCGAACTTTCCCTGTACTGCGATAATTGCAGTGGACAAAATAAAAACAAACAAGTTTTGGCAATGATTAACACATTTCTTAAAACATCTATTTGCATAAAAAAACATTAAACTATCTAATTGCCGGCCATACATACATGTCTGTTGATTCTATGCATTCCACTATAGAATCATTTATATCAAAAAGAACCATTTACGCACCTTCAATGTGGAAATGTGCTATAAGTCTTGCAAGGCACACACCCGGACCATATTTCGTCAATTTATTAAACTATGACAATTTTCTGAACTATTCAACCATTGCAAAAGGGGTTTCTAATTTTTCCCAGTATATTGAAGACACAGAAACTACTGAACAACCTGAATCAATTTTAAAGAAAAAACGAACTAAAACTAGAAGCAAAAAACCTAAATTAGTCAAAGGTAAGCCCCTTCAAATTTCCAAAATTCGGGTAGTAAAAATGGAAGCAGAAAATCCAAAATACATGACAGTTCAGTATAGTTATTTGCAAGGGTTAGCCAATGAACAGCACTTTACCATTAAAAATGACGGAAAGCCCCTTAATAAATGCTACACTTCCCTACTGCCGATATCGGCGGCTAAATACAAAGATCTCAGCAAATTATGTTTGCAGTCAGCTATTCCAAAAGACTATCATACCGAATTCATTAGTCTGCCATATTCGCAGGACATTATAGACGTATTACCGGACACAAATGAAGAAGATGAAGAGAACGAAGGCGTTTAATTTATTATAAATTTTTAAATGTTTAATTGTAATAAATATATATAAATATTTAAATGTAATTTTATTTTTTAAATGTTTTGTTTAATGTTGCTGCTGTTAATGTCGTTTTTTTTTTTAAATAAAGATACCATGACTGTAATAAAACCTAATTATTTTAATTTGCTTACGATATTATAAAAATAATTCGCAAGTTATTTTGATAAAAGCAACATTTCAAGCAACATTAAAAATATCTTAAGTTCCATGGAATTCCCAAAACGCATTTTTAAAATATCATAAGCGACCTTTATTTAACATAATATTAATAGTTTTTAGAAATTGGCTTTAAAATAATAAAACAATACCTCTTCCCCATACATGCTTCACAACAAAACAAAAATTTATTAAAAATAATGAAAAATAATTTTTTTTGCGTTTCCTGTTAAATTGCTAAAATGGCGCATAAGATATTTTGCCTGGACAGTGACGATATATCTACTGGCACTTATTTGGATATCAAAAAAATATTAATTTCAGTTTAAGTGAGTTTAAATTTATTAATATTATGCAATCGAAATTCATCCAAGTAAGTTGAGTAAGTTTATTGTATTATAGTCACAAGACCTATAGTATAAAATTTACGAAAATGAGACATGGAATAATTTGTTTAATGTTCACAGACTTTTTGGAAGAACGTGCTTTAAAGGTATTGTGCAAGATATTAAAATTGTGATGAGCATTATCTACAAATTTATGGGTTAAATTGTATAAATGATATTTGCATGTATTTTTCATACGAAGCAATTTCAAATCAATAATTTGTTGAGAGATATGATCATGTTATTTTAATTCAAAAACTAAATGAGCACGCGGATTCTGCATGGCCTGTATATTAATATGAAGCGTATCAAGGCAGGGATAGTATAAATATTTTTATTAAAGACGGGCGAATCTGTTAACATTTTTCTAAGTAAAAAAATTAAAAAGTACCTATTTGTAATAAGAATTTTCAACCAAGGAAATGCGTTTCGCGTTAAATGTATATATGCTCGCTAAATTATAGATGAGAATTAATATAATCACACAGATTGCAAGCGAGATCGATAAATTGCAGTTTTATATTGTGTATTTAAATGTTCATATTGGATTTTACCATGTGAATTCCATTTTTATTTTCAGACACCATTAAATTTGTTTTTTTTTTAAATTTAGGTTTAAATATGTTCATAAGATAGCTCGCACATCATTGAAAGAGTCAGATGCTTCAGCAAGTGAATCACAATGAAAAGAGATATACAGATTAAGTGGCGTAAGCCATGACTTGGGGTTTCTTAAGGACGTAAGAATACCGGAGAGTAAATTATAAAAAACCATGGTATTTTACGTTTATAGCAATATTTATTATCTCTCAGATAAATGTGACCCAATAAAACAAGCTGACTCTTCCAAAATTCCAAAAAATTTAAGCTTGAATACTAAAAGCACTTGATTGATCAGCGCAAGTATTATAATGTTGCCTTGTTCTGTGCTTGAAAAAATATAATTGGTTTTTATAGCAAGAGCTGTAGCTGTATTTAGCTCACCCCTAAGTCCACACTGAGTGTTAGGTAATTGTTTGTTATTCAAAAAATAATCGCGAATTTACTTATACGAAATCTTTTCAAAAATTTAAGACGCTGCTGGCAAAATACTTATAATACGCATGACAGAAAAATCATTAGGAGCCACAACTTCAGCAATTGAAATTCCAATAGCACTCGTCCATGCAAGAAGGAAATAACGGTTTTCAAATTAATAATTTATTTCTGGACCAAGAAATTTTCAATAAACTATTATAGAATTTAAGCATTCTAAGAGAAATATGATTAGCACCTATGCAAAATTGTATCTCTTAGCCTAAGAAATATTTATTAATTCTATTAAAATGATTATTATTATAAAAATTCATTTTATTATATATATACCAGCTCTAATTTACAATTTAAAAAATATGACTTGAGAGAATCAAGATCAAAAAGACACGAGGTAAATCTTTCTTTGTTGAATCTAAAGTATGGATATTTAAATTGCGAAGTGAAGACCATATTTTACGCCTATTATTTTTTATTATTAATAGATGAAACATTTTAAAATAATTATTAAATTGTTCTTCTGCAATTTTTTAATTTGATCTAATTATTGGTGTTAAATATTAATTTCTGATTTTGAACTAAAAACTGTGGATTTTACTTACAATGGGAAAAAAAGTCGTTGGTTGCCAAAACATTTAATTTTTTTAAAAGTGGGATAACATAAAATAATGCAAACTTATTAGAGTCATGGTGATCTTAGAAATGCACAGCAGTTGGAAAGAATTCGAGGAAAATTACTTCTCGAATTAATTCGAATTTCGAAATCTGGAGTAATTTTAAATTTGCATGGCCAGTAGAACCGTATAAGAAATTTCCTATTTGATGGAAGTCTTTATGGAAGAGTTACTGTTAAAAATCCGCTTCTATTAAAGAAGAATAGAACGGCCTCAATTTATGTAATTACGATGGATGTTATGTGTCCAAAATAGCAAAAGAAAATTCCCTTTGAATGACCATCTATGATAAGACTAAACCTTTATTGAACTTTAAGACGCCTTACTATTACGTATTCGAATCTCTGCTCTATAAATTCTACACCTAAGTCATAAATAATATGTATACACCCAATAATACAGGCAATGCACTTATAGTATTCGCCATTACGGATATAACTCAATCAATTTGAGAGGTTTCCAAACGAAGACTATTGGTACTTCCCATAATGGCCACTTCCGCTAAAGCGGAACACACACCAGTCGCATACATAAAAACATTCCACTAGGTTATTTTACACACGATTATTTTGTTTGATGCAATCTTTATAGTAGTAGCAATATAATACAATGTGTTTAGATAGTCAGGGTCATGTAATATGTAATAATTATGTTAGTAGAAGATCAATTATTATAGATGCGTATGTACGTGGGAAGGTATCGCTTTTTACCCTATAGAATTAATTTCAAGTATATTTTAAATTGACTTACCCAATTGCTATTGTTACTGTCCTTAAACAACGACATTTTCCTTTCAGAATTTTACACAAAAGTCATATCTTCACCACAACACAGAACTTGTCTTTCGCCCTTGAATTTGCGGTTTATTTCAACAAAAAAAAAGGAACCGCGACCGGCACTGCTCGCAAAACTAAATTGTAATACGCTCTATCGACAACAAGTACGACGTGGGCAACAATAATAATTTAAGGCATTTAAAACAATAAATGTATTTTTATCAAACGACCGTTGGCGACCTTTGATAGAATTCGGTCAATTTTTTTATTATGGTTAATTATAATTTAAACCGTTAAAACCGTGTATTATAACGACGGTACCAACTATCCGGTGCACGGCATCGTAAAACGAGTAGAGGTACTTTACTATTGTTTATTCTACTGTGAGCTACCTGATGCGATTCAAATTTACTTTCTACTTCGCGCGCTAATGCGTAGGAAAAACATATAGGTGGGGGAGACTTTATTACTATAAAAGTAATGTATAAAGCCTTATTAAATTGTTTTTAAATAATGCTTACTGCTATTTAGGCAGTGATGGAGAAAAAAGCGATGTTGAGGTGCCAAAAAGTAAAAAACCCTTCAGTTTATATGTCACCCAACACAAATACAAAGTGTGCTCTAAGGTAAAAAGGATCATTTTTAAAATAGCCGCTACTAGTGGGTTAAAAAACATGCGCTCAAAACTCCCAGTCAAAAAAAAAATGGTGGTTGCATGTAAACCGATAGAAATTCTCATGACAGATGTGGCACCTCTCGCTTGGCAACATGGCTAATATGACAAATAAAAATGGTAGGAAAGCATGGCTAACTTTAGGCGGTAAAATCAAATTTTATTTAATAAGAAATCTTAATATTGCATTATTTAATTGCAATACCTAATCGAAAAGGTTACTTATTATAAATAAAAATTATATTTTAATCTAATAAATATAGCAGCAGTATTTTTCATTGAACAAGAGTTTGTTTTAGATATTTTAATTAAACGATAGGATTCCTAATAAAATCAAATTTGACTGCAGACTGACCACAGTATTCAGCATTATCTAAAGAAGTTCTGTACTACAATAACAATAGTGAAAAAGGTTTTGACATACTAATAATATATACTCGCCGGCACAAAATTCCGCCACCCTGAAATATTGGCCAAGTTTGATGTTTTATAAATTTTTTATTTTTTATCAGATTCTCACGATTTTGCCATCAGTTTTTAGATACATTTGTTGTGATTTTTTAAAATCATTTTGTAAAGTAGCATTTTTTGATTAGGCTATATTATACAGGAGTAAAACAAACTGTTGTTTTTTCTCGTAATTTCAAAAGACCCTGTAGGAAAATTAAGGTGGATAATTCTGTTTACATACTGTTCCTTGTAATCTTTGATGTATTCTAAACATTTCGATTTTTGATTCATTCCATTATCTCATATCTGCTGCGAGCTGCAAATTTTTTATTAAAACGCTGATTTGAAGCTTATTTTTAGATAATTAATGTCAAGTTTTCGGTTAAAAATTATCGACGTTGGTTAAGGACGCAATTAATGTGACATAAAGTTTGACAGCGTCACTATTATAATTTGTTGTGTGTCAATATGGTATTAACTTCAGCAGGCGTAGGTAGAATTGATGCGTTAATAAAGGATGGCCGTAGCAAAAGTTATGTCGCCCGTGCTCTGAGATTTCCGCTGTCTACAGTTCGAGATACCTGGAATAGGTATTTACAGACGGGAATTTTTACTAGACGACAAGGCTCTGGCAGAAGGAGAATGACCACTGCAGCTGATGATCACTTTGTTACCATTAGTTCTTTAAGAGATCGAAGATCTACTGCTGTGTGTCTAAAAAATAACTTGTGAATACTTCATGGAGTAAGTGTAAGTGAAAGAACGATACTAATAATAAGAAATGTCTCATATTACGTAAGTAAAAAAGATGATATACAATGACAATTTAATAAATCTTAAAAAAATAAGGGGCATTTTAGCTTAAGTGTAGCTACGTTACTGAACCCTGAACCCCATAATTAATATGTATTGTCCTAGCATATATATTCAAATTGAAAGTTTTATTGTCTAACAGAAAATCAACAAATCTTAATATTAAAACAATTATTGAAATATTGACGAATAATACAATAAATTTAGTAATGTAACAAATAAGAAGATCAAACAAACTAACTGGTGCCATATGAAACTAATTCAACATTAAATACTTTTAATCTATCTGAAAGAACAGATTTGAAATTATTTAATTCATGCCAAACAGATCAAGCGCTGAACATCATTGCAACTGGTTGCATGCTTTATATATTGGCTCTTTCTTTCAACTATACAAATTGGTGCCATAAGTGTTAAGATAAAATACATTGTGTCTTCTTGTATGGATGCAGAGAACAGCAAAATTAAAAGCTGTTAAGAGATCTAAAGAATCAATTTGATTGTTGCATATTTTAAACTACCACAAATAACAAACAATGCATTTAACCTTAAAAGCAATAACTGTTGACTGAATGCCCTCTCAGGGTATACACCATCCATCTTAAAACGAACATATTTGTAGAATTTTCGTTGAACTGATTCGAGACTGTTATAATATGCACTGCATAATTAGAAAATCATAATAAAGCTGCACACAGTAGGCGCGATTTTACCAAAGGGTTAAAAACAATTGTTGTGCTTAAATTAAAGCTTGTCTTTAAAGAAGATCTTATGATAGTATCTCATTAACACAGACTCCCAGGTCTCAAATAAACTCACAATTTGGAAGCGTGGTATCACTTTTTATGTACCACCAAAGTCAATTTCATCTTTGAATAAATAAATTGACATCTTCTTACATTCCTGAAAGTTAAGTGGAAGTCTGTTAAATTCACAACATTTATAAATCTTATTAAGATCTATTTTCTCGCTGCATGCAGTCATGACAAATATTAGGAAGACGAAAAACCTTCATGTCGTCAAAAACAGTAAAAACTCCTGGAAATGTCACTGATAAAAGTTAAAAACAAAAATGGAGCAAGATTGCTTCCCTTGGGGGCACCACTTAAGACAATGTAGGTAGCTGATCTGAACCCAATGAACTCCTCAAATTGCGCTCTATCTAATTAGTAGGGGATGCAAAACTCTACTAGATGCGTCTGGAAGCCCAATTTATAAAGTTTTTTTGGAAAGAATTCCATGGTCCAATCTATCAAAGGGCTTAGCAAAATCTGTCTAGATTACATCAACTTGACATTCGCAATGTATACCATTTATAAACCATGCTGATTAGATGGGGATTGGGCGATATAGCTCTCCACCATATTTCTTTCTCCTGATTTATAAAAAGGGAAATTTTTTACTTGTTTCCAGGCATTGAGAAAAGTACTTGGGCGTAGTAATAAACTGAAAGTATAGACAAAGGTTCGGTGAAAACAGAAGCACAACCACGTAGGAGAAAAGAGAAACACTGTCAAACCCTGCAGTCTCCTTATTTTTAGTTTTTTTGAGGGTGAAAATACATCCACATGATTTAGTTCATAAACATGAATATTTTGAGAAGCAGTTTGTATATGACTAAAATCAGCAGATGGATTGAAGTTGCTAGAACACGTTAACAAAGAAATTTGAGAAAGTATTCTCAATTTGCAGCATAGACAAATAATTGTTATTGTTGTTCAAAATATTCCCTAATATTTTGAACTCTAGAATTTTGAATTCTAGATGTGTTTCTATCTTGGAATTAGGTCAATCAAAATATTACCCCTGATATTGAAAAAGGGCCATTTTAAAAATACAAGAAATTATGCTCTTAAAACATTATTAAAATATTGCCTAGAGCATGATTAAACAAACTAACCCAAGCCTGAATTAATGAATAAACAAAAATACAATAGCACATGATATTTCAACAGTACACGTCAACAAACTCAATTTTTCCAAGGAAGATGGCGGATATTTGCTTCGGATCCCCGTCATGCAAGCTTCATACATGTGTTTCCAGTCAAAGTATCATGACATTTGGTACATTGAAGGAGCTATTGCATATTTATTAAATGTATGTGTGTCTATGATATATGTGTATACACAAATGATAAGCATAAGTTGAGTGACGTGATTGACGGGTTTAGAAAGACAAAATCTTTGTTCATAAAATTACCATGCTAACTAGTGCCGAACGAAGGCACGAAATGAACCAAATTACAAAAAAATCACGTTTGAAGGAATAAGTCAAAGCTGTTGCTGTTACGATTCACGGCCATAAATAATTCATTCCTCCATGCAATGTGTCATTGCAGCGTACTATCTTGGCATTTTGAAGTGTTTGGCTAATAGAACGTGTCGCCTTTTCTGTAATATTGTAAAGGTTGAAATTGGCGTTTGTTGATAAAATGTGTTTTTTTTCAATTTGATCCAAAAACCATAATCACCGGTGCCGAACCAAGGAAGACACAAATGAATTAAATCTCAAGAAACCACGTTTGGAGAAGTTAACAGTATTGCTGCTATGATACCAGGGCCATAAAGAATTAATTCCATTGTCAAGTCTGTTATTGTCTATCCTAATTTCGCATTTTAATGCGTTTGGCTAATAAAAATTGTCGTCTTTTTTATAATATCTCGAAGGTCGGAGTTGTCTTTTTCTGCACGATGATGCGCCATCTCATCGATTGGTACTTGTGACTAATTTTTGACTATGAATCGCATTATTCGGCTTTTTTGTTATTATTTTATTTGATTTTAATTATTGCTCTTATTATGAAAATTTTCTGTTTACTCTGGAAGTTCTCGTTCGACATTCACCGAATGTTCAAAAATATCTCGTAAAGAATAGTATGACAAATCTATTAGCAAACCAGAATCACGTTTTCACCCTCATATCTATTATCGGGTATATCGTCATATTATATGAATGTAAAAAAGTATTTCAAGTGGCTCTTGAATTTATACCGGATAATCTTCCACAGTACAATAAGATGGGGTAAAATGTATTTCCTTTTGAATATCCCTTATAGATGTACAAACTAATCTATAATTAAATGTATTAAAAGCAATATTTAAATTATTGAAATAATCACACGGATTGTAAATTCCAAGCTTTTTAATTTTCTGGAATAGTTCCACTAAATTTAATTATCAAAAAACGGGAAAAATTGTTTCTTGAAAGTACTCTCAAAAGCGAAAATTTGTTAAGAATATTAGCCAACAAAAAATACCACGACCAAAACAAAACTCTCTTGACTTCCCAAAATCTTTACTCCACCAACATTAACTTTTACAAACTTATCATTATGTATACACTAATGACAATAATAATCACAATTATAATAATAATAATAATAATAAAGGTCTTTTATTGATAATAAATAATAAAAAAATATACAAAATAATCAATTGGGCGAGGTTCAGGTCATTTGCTTACAGAGATCACACAAACAACATAAATGATCTGTTCTTCCACCTAATGCCAATAGACCTTTCTTGTTGTGATCCTATGGTTAAACTAGTAAATAACGCATTATAGCTTTGGTTTGGTTTTTTAGGCGTATCATCTTCATATAGTACCTAATTTCACTCTTTTCACAGTCCGGATGTCTTGCAACATAAATTCTTTCGAGTATTCAAAATGTATGCAGAATTTGAGCACGTATTGTAAAGCTGATAATAGATAATTTATGATCTTGATTAAGCGGGATGTCGAATGCATTCGACAAGAAGGATCTGAACTTGGTAATGGATAGGGGTAATGTTGTATCTATGGAGTAGCTGAGAAACTTAGGGTGGAGAGAACGGACAGAAAGTTAAAAAGCATTATTTAAATATACCCATGCACGACGGCTTCCCGCTAACGAAAATATAAAGAATCCTTGAAACGAGAAAGCTGAACAAGTTTCAACTTTCTCATTTCCGGAGCTAATAAAAACACTGCATTTTGAATGTTACAAAACCTGCCAATCGATTTATGACATAACGCATGTTCAGAGCCTCCGTAGGCTCCTATGTCCACCCATGTAAATTTATCACAATATGCCGGTAAAACCATACTGAGATAATGTTTAAAATATTGGGAATCATTATTGTTATACGACTTTGGATATTAACATGATTCCCATCAATAGCTCCCAGATTATTTGGAAAATTCTATCCGTTATAGAATTGGGTACCAATGGCAGTCCAGTCATTGGTGTTTTTAAATATATTGACTGAAATATTTTCCAAAGAGCTTCACATATTTCTAAAATGATTTTGGAAGCAGTAGAGTGCACTAGACTAAAACTCGCAGGAAATATTCTGAAATGATCCTCTATGGGCCAAATGTTTTATAATTATTGCCAAACATAGTTCTGGGTTGAGATATTCTCTTCGACTGCGTTTTAAAAATTTTGCTTTGAACTTAGATAAAATATTTTGCAAAAGTTCTGTATTTTTCTGTGATGAAATATAATTAATAAGAACTGAAATATAGAAAAGGCACCTTATTTTTTATTCCTTTCTTGAAAAAGTGACCTAACCCACCATACCAAGAAAATATTTTAAAAAAAATAAAAACCTATACATTTTTTAGTGATATTACACAGCATTCAAGTATAGTAGGTTTTCTTCTAATTTTTGAGTTTCACATTCCTTCTTACTTGTAGTGTATCTGCTGTATAATGGTAAAATTAACATATTAACAGATAAATAAATAGTTCAAAGTACTATTATCATAATCCACTTAATATTTAAAGGTACCTATACCGGAAAGTATGGATCTTGCGAGTGTTTATATTAGTTGTGATATTCTATTGTGTGGTATTATTTTAACTTGCATCATACGGCATGATGCATTCTGTGAACGGACGATGTGAGACGGCTGAGTCTATATCGTCAGCAAATGTGCTATATAATTTTTGTAACTATCTTAATCTTTAGTAGGTGAATAACTTGCCACATATGTTTGGTACATTTCTTAATCTGTTTCTCTCAAGTTTGTCCGATGTTGAAGTCATATATGCCACTGAAAATTTGTTACCAGCTTCCACCATAATGTTTACAAAAGAAGTATATATTGTGATTAAGTATGATGTCTATTATTATAACTATGTAAACTGTGTTTTTGTTGATATTATGAATTGGGATATTGTTTTTGATCAGCAAAATAATAATAAATGCATTGATACTTTTTACAAACTCTCTATTTTGCTTAAGAGATGTTTGTTTCAATTAATTATTTTAAATCATCCAGATTTTACATTTGGTTCAGTAAAAAATACACATACAAATTTCAAAAATAATAGGAATCCCATGGATTATGTTAATTTTTCGACTTTTGGGAATGAAGGTAAAACTTTTCGTGATAAATGTTTTAGGTCATATATTGAAAGATTAAATAGATATTAAAGTTTCTCATGATCTTTCTTCACTTTGGAAATACAGATACGTAATATACAATTAATTAGGTCTGATTCATACCCTAATAGCATTCTTATGGAAGCCGAGGTTACTGGTAATGGTCAAGATATTGTGACGATTACAATCTTGATTTAATTAAATTGATAAGAAATAAATTAATAAAATAATTTGATAGGATTTTAAGCCTTTGGCTCTGATGGTATCCCATCTGTTTTTCTTAAAAACAGGTTTGGTCATGATAATCTGGTTAGGAAGTTTGGCGGCCATGGGCCTTGGACTATGACTTTTTTGTCTGGTCGCACACATTTTCGTTTTAATAAAATTATTAATGATCAGTACATAATCAACAATAATGAACTTAGGTCAGTAGATACAGTTAAAGATTTAGGTGTTATTTTCGATGCAAAGCTACCTTTTTTACCGCACATTTTGAATATTACTAAAAGGAGCATTCATTTATATATCATAGTATTCAATTCATTCACTAGAAATACTGTATATCCTTCACCTTACTGTTTCAAATTAATGTATTGCTCTCTGGTTGGTTCTGTGCTTGAACATGTGTCCTTATAATGATTGTTACATTAAACGCATTAAGGCTGTACAGAAAAGATTTTTAAAGTCCCTTCCTTATAAAGCTGATGTTAATATTTTTTGTAGTTATTACATCGACTATAATCCTATATATGTATATTCAAATCAGACAGCAATTCTGATGTATTAACATTTTATAAGATCTTGAATGGCTTATATCATTGTCTTGCTATCTTCGAAGCAATTCCTTTTAACACTTGTCAATGAAGGGTTGAGCGCCCTTTACCTTTTCATTCAGCCAACTATGGGTTTTTTCTTTACTCACTAGGACTTTGCGTTTCTTTAATGGACCTAGCTTGGATCAATTTTCTAGCGGCTTATCAAAAATGGCCAATTTTAGATTTTATCCTACGTTCCTTGTACAGTGTTAAGTTTTTTAGCCTTGTTAATGATTATGTGTTAAGATTCAGGCTTTATCTTGATACATTTTTTAAAATAATTTTAGTGTTATTATTATTTTGATACTATCTAGTATTTTGTATTATCTAATATTACTTTCGAGTAGCTCTACAGTATGTTGAAATACTTAAAAGAATAAATAAATAAAAGTTTAAAAAACCGAAAAGTGTTTATTTTTCACAAAGAATAAAAAAAACTCCCTAGATAACACGAAAATCCTTATTATTGGCGTTTTGTTACCGTTGATTGTGCAAAGATTTTCTTTCTCGTTTTCGTTCTTCTTGGCAAATGTGGAGAAGCCTTTATTCTTTTGCCCTATGGGCGAATTAAATTTGCTTTAAAATCTTAAACTTAGTGACATCAGGTGTCGTTAAATTATTATTATTATTACATATTTAAATTTATTTTACTTATTTTTACTTTTTACTAATTAATGTTTAAGTTAATGAGTCGACAGTTCCACCAATAACTAATAGAATCATAATATATTTGAAATACATTTGAAGAATTGAAAAATCTAATACATTTCACCAGCGGTCTCTTGATCTTTTGATATTAAATTGCAATATATGCGTGTTGCCTGGATATCGATACTCAAACTCATTCCTACTTCCTACAGCCTCAGTAGTACATGCCAACTTGCAAAAAAAAGTTAGAACCTAACCAAAAACGTCAGCTTGTGTCAAATAAAAAAGTGAGGTTATAAATTTCAACAAATGGTGAAAGTATTCCCCATCACTTTTATAATAATTTTTTTCATTGATATTTCCAGCGTGGCAAGTAAATGAAATTATTGCATTGGACCATACGTCAATTGACCAAATCGAAATTTGTCAACAAACCGTTAATTCAAAGCAACGCACCCGGTGTATTTCACTTTTCGACTAGCAGTTTTCGGCCCCAAAAGTACGATCAGAAGAAGGATTGGGGTAAAAACAAGCAGCACAGAAAGATCAAGTTGAATCTGTATTTTGATACGATGGCTGATCCACAGAACGAACAGATTTTAGCACCTCTTCGGGCTAGTGTTAAAGAGCAAGTAAGTTTAGATACTTGTGGGTATAGGTTTAAGTGAAGAATATGTAACTTTGATACAGTTATAATTTTAAAGTAGTAATTATGTTATAATATAGAAGTTTGAAATAACAAAAGGCGAACCTATGGCTTTCAAAACTTTGACCTTTTTTAAATTGCATCTAGTCTTTCTGCAACATAATCTTGTATTATTCTAAGGTTTTCAAATGTTTTAAATCTCTATTTTAAAAATGTCCATTCAGGTGTTTATATATTTATTTATTTGCCAAACATTGTCTAACTGGAAATTCTTAAGAATAAGACAATATATGCTTAACAAATGGAAGGTAATTATAGAAAACCATTAAATTGACAAAAATTGACATCTTCGGTAGCTTAGGTAAACAGCATATTATAAAACTTAGAGAAGTCTACAAAAATTGATTTGACAGCCAAAATTTTAGGCTCACAACTTTAGAGTAAACTACAGGCAAGAGAGAATTAAATGGAGAGTTTATATATATAGAAATATTTAATGATTATAAGGTCATAATTATTGCTGTGTAAAATTTTAAACCATGAGCAAGCTTGGAGGGTATATTGCATCAATTTTGAAGTATAGATACTTCAAAAACCTTCTCTGCACATATTCTAGTCTGTCTATATGGACATTAGAGTTGGGGAACCACACCAGAGCTCCAAGTAATTTAGACTTAATTAGGCCATTATACATATTAACAAAAGACTGTCCAACCTTTTAAATTCCTTTATTGACCTGATTATGAAACCAAGACTTTTCAAGGAAGAGTCCTCATAGAGTCGAGATTTTCTAGGGGAGTATTACCTAACCTATAACTGTGCCTAATTTCATTGTGAATATTTGAGATGACATATTCTTGCACTTTTTAATGTTCAGAGGTATTTTATTTATTATACACCACTGTGCTAAAACATAAACATGTGCTAAAGACACTCAGACATAACGGTATCAGTGATATCATTGACATAATAAGTTAAATATAGACAAAATTAATGGGGCATGATTGCTTCCTTAAGGGGCACTACTCAGTTTGACTTAAACCTATTGAATTCAACAAACTGGGAACAATCTTTCAGATCTTAAATAAGTCTTCATAATTACAATTACACTTAACACTTATTCAACCAGTTAAAAAAATATGTGGTCGCTCTTTTTTACCTACTTTGTAATATAAATATTTTGCATTCAAACTGAGAGTGTAGTTGTAGTACTCCTGAAGGAAGTAAAAGGCACTACAAATTATTATTTTTTTTAATTCTTAATTTATAAGTATTTTCACCTAAGTCTATTACTTCTTGCAGTAGCTTGTTGTAAAGTTTGGCAGCATGATACTGAGGAATATTTGCAATCCATGGTATAGCATTCTAGAATTTTTTTAATGGTTTGTACTGTTTTGGTGCACAATGACAAATGGGGTATTTAAATCATCTTATCTCAGTAGTTTAGGTCCACTAATATTCTGCCTTCCTTTACACTGAAATGATCTGCTGAGCACCACTTGCATGTCCCTGAACCAGTAGAAAATAACTCAAATGGAATGAAATAGGGGAAACAAGACTGGTTTTACTTCTTTTGGTTAGATACACACAATGTCAAATCTCTTTAAAGAAAAACATTTTTGCTCTATAGGATCAATCTGCCCTAGTGAAAAATCTATGCCTTGTACTTGTTCAGTTATGTCAACTGCAAAGTTGGTGTAATGTTCCAATTCAGCCATTTTCAAAACCATCCACAAGTCTTAAGAAATCTTTCTACATGTCTTTATGCCATTGGACTCTTGTTAACACGTTAACTGCCGTGGGACATAAATGTGGTGTCTCATGTTACTTTCAATAATATCTGCGTGACATATCTGTGGTGTCTCAGAGGTAATTGTGTACTATAGCCGTGTGAGCCTTGATTGGCGTCTCAATCCTATATAAGTTATATGCAACTGAAAGAGCATGGCTGTAACTATCTGACACCAGTTTTGGTTTTGAATTTCAGATTTGAAAGTGGATCTTCATGGTTTCAAAAATAAGTCATTCATAAAATCAAAATGTACAGAAAATAAACATTTTTAGTGATTAAAATACAGCATAAAAGCAAGAAAGCTAAAAAAATAAATGAAATACATCCAAATTCAAACATTTAAAAATTATTTGGTACAGTTAAGTACCTGAATAAAGCGTCCAGATTCTCTTTGAAGCTTTTAATAATAATAATAATAATAAGCTTTATTTCCAACAGGTTACATATACCCAGTTACAGGAAAATCAATTAAATATATAAATGTACGAATGCATGAATTGTATTAGATTCATGCAACTAAACTATAAAAGAACTACAAAAGAATTGCTATATAATAAAAAAAAAAAAAAAAAGTAGTGAACTTGAGAAAATAAATAATAAAAAATCAACACTAAATTAGGATAAGAATCAAGAATTAATTTAAATCAAAAGACCAAAAAAAAAAAAAAAAAATTAGTAAATAAATGTATTCAAGCTAAAAACTAAATAACCAAAGACTAAATAACCTAGCCTCCCCCACCAACCATACGCAGGTGATTCAAGATAAGTGCCAAATCATCATGGTGAATGTCACAAGAATCAGCAATAGTGTTAAAGTTTTGACACATAAAGTGAATAGGACTCTGGTACAGAATGTTGGACCTGGCTGTGTCCAAGTTAAAAACTGGACACTGTCTGGATCCTAGGCGTGGTATATGAAAGCAAATCCTTTGCAAAAGGGATGGGCAGTCAATTTTATGGTTAAGTAAATTAAACAAGAATTTCACCGAATGCATCTCTCTCCTCTTCGCAAGTGACCGTTCAGTATATCTAGAGAGCAGCAGGTTATGGTCAAAACCCCTTGGAGGATAGACTCCATCATCCTTAAATGCCAAACATTTAAGGAATCGCCGTTGGACTGATTCTAATAGGTGAATGTGCTGGTTGTAAATGGGAGACCAAACGAGGGAGCAGTAGTCCAGCCTGGATCTAACAAATGCATAGTAGAGCGTTTTGGCAGTGGCAGTGTTCAAAAAAAGTTTGCAATTTCTAATAATAAAGCCTAGCATGCGAGTAGCTCTAGAAACAGTATCTTCGATGTGAGGGATAAAAGAAAATTTTTGGTCAAAGGTGACTCCAAGATCCTTGAAACAGGTAGACCTTGCCAGAGACTCTCCATTAACTGAGTAATTAAAGGTAATTGGACTTTTGATACGAAAGTAGCTGGCCACATTACACTTGGAAACATTAAGGTTAAGCCGATTCAAAGTGCACCAATGGTGTACAGCATTCATGTTCTCTTGCAGTAGACCACAATCTGCTATAGAGTCAATCCTATGGAAAAGCTTTAGGTCATCAGCATATGCTAACCGAGAGCAATTGAGGGTGGAGATCAAGTCATTAGCGAAAACGTTAAAGAGAAGGGGGCCCAAGTTCGAGCCCTGAGGAACTCCAGAGGTGGGTGAAAAACAAGCAGATCTAAAGCCTTCGACCACTACAAACTGAGAGCGGTCAACTAAATAGGAGTTAAGGAGCTTTATCAAGCGATCGGAGAATCCAAACTGGCGTTCAAGCTTATTTAATAGGATGAAGTGGTCAATCTGGTCAAAAGCCTTTTGAAAGTCTGTGTAGATAACATCGATTTGACTTCTATCGTTAAGTGCTTCGCACACAAACTGAGAGAAGAATGCTAGGTTTGTAGTACATGAGCGGCCAGAAACAAAGCCATGTTGATCGTTGGCCAGCATGGACTTAACCTTGGGAAAAATTAATTTATAGAGAGCCAACTCAAATAACTTTGAGAAATTGCACAGAATGGATATAGGGCGGTAATTCTCTATTGTTCCAGCATCGCCCTTTTTAAAGATAGGGCAAACTTTAGCTTGCTTCCAGATATTGGGAAAAATACCTGTGTTAAGGATCAGATTAAAAATGTGGAGCAGAGGGTCTGTAAGTGCAACAGAGCAGTCCTTAGCTAAAAAACTAGGAATTAGATCTGGGCCAGAGGTCATTTTGCTTTTGAGACACTTGCTCGCCATTATAATGTCGGTCGCCGCGAGCGCGACGACGTCTATGCAAGTTAAGGGAGGTTCAGAGACGACAGGATGATCGCTAGGAAGTGAGTTCGTGTATACACTCCTGAAATAATCTCCAAAAGCGGACACAATGCTGTCAGGCGTATTGTATGATTGGTTAGAAAGCTTCATTGAGCCGGGGATTTGAGTCTGATTACGTTTGCTTCGAATAAAAGACCAAAATTCACTCGGATCGGAGGTTATTTTGTTCTCAATACTATGGATGTACATTTTGTAGGCTTGTGCAGTTAGAGCTTTAATTGTCTTGCGCAGAGATCTAAATATCTCTAGATGTTGTTTAGACTTGGAAATCTTAAAATCACGAAATGCTCTTTCCTTTTTATATATATTACGAATTATGTCAGCCGAAAACCAGGGAGGGAAACGTCTTTTACGTTTTACCTTGAAGGGTACCGCTCTAGCGAAAGTGTTGTTCAGTATATCATAAAAAACATCACATGCGGAGTTGACGTCCTGCTGCACCATGATAGGCGACCAATCAGTATCTAGTAGCAGCTGATACAAAAGCGGAAAGTTAGCCTTTCTAAAATTAAATTCCTTTATTTCAGATTTATTAAGGGGTAGGTTATTGAGAGAGATAAGGCCTGCATGGAATTCAAATGACAAAGAAGGATGGTAGGTATCCTCCGGGACAAGAGATGCACCGCTGTTAAGTACAGAGATGTTAAAGCTTGCAAAGATTAAATCCAAACAGCGAAGATTGTTATTTACCACGTTATTGAATTGCTTATAGTTTAGGAAATCAAAAAAATTACTTAGAAGTTGACGTTTACTATTGGGAGATACCGAGTGTTCAATATAAGTGGGGACATTAAAGTCTCCCAGGATAATCACATGTTCAGAATAGATTGCATTAACCATGGAAAAGGCTTCGAGAAAGCGTTCTAATTGCACGGAGTCGATGGAAGGAGGAACGTACAATACAAAAATATACAGTATGAAATGATTAAATTTGACTTTACATCCTACCAGATCGATTTCCGGTATTTCTTGGCTGATCGCAGAGAGGTCGAGGGCTTCCGAGGAGAGGTGGTTCAGAATCCCCAGTAAAACACCACCACCCCTTGAAGCAGCAACAAGGTCAATTCTTCTATCAGAACGGTACATTACGTATGAGTTGGGAAGGATTTCACCATCAAGTATATCATTTTGGAGCCAAGTTTCTGTGATGGAAATAATATCATAGCCAGAAGTAGACGCAGCACTAAAGCAGGTATTGGTCTTGGAGCGCAGGCCGCGGGCGTTCTGGTAATAGCAAGAAACTAGATTTTTTAAGGAGGGGGAGGTGGTTGCCCTTGGTTTTTTGCCGCTATTGAGGGAATACCATTGATATACTTAATGAAGAGCTTTTGATAACAAATAACGCGTCAACGTCTGTTACCAACATCTTCCAATTTTCTAAGGTTGACGCTCTTCCAAAGCAACATTTTGCCTGGGTTGCTCAATATCAAGACCTAAGACACTGTTTATGATCTCCTGCTTGAACTTTGTGATGGATAGTTTTTCATTTGCTACTTCTTGATGCAAAATACATGTGCATTTACCAAAGTACTGCCAATAAGAAGCTCAATAGCAAGCTTACGGTACCACTTCACCCCTCTGTGTAATGAAGTAGTGTAAGACTTCATTTGATCTGAAAAAAAAAAACATGCTTTATTGCTACAACAAAGATCAATGTAGCTTTTATGTTTGTTGTAGTCAACAATCACAGCAGGTTTTTGGAATTCTTTATCATGGTTACTAACTCATCAGTGTGTTTTGTGGATACATAATTCGATTTGATTGAAGAGTGCCAACTAAGTGAGTGTTCCTGGCAAGTAGAGCATGTGCCAAAACCAAACTTGTATAATAATTATCTGTAAAAATAATACGTCGTTTGTCAAGTAAGTCATTTGCAAGAGTGAGTACTACTTTTTGTGATGAAGATTGGCCCTCTATTGTGGGAAGATCGGCCCTCGCCGATCTTCCCATAATAAATCAACATACTGTAAGTATATTGCTTTTCGATACACAGCTTATAAAGTTTTATTATGAACTTGTGCATTCGGAGGAAAAAGAAAAGATGCCTAATACATACGACTCTGCTTCACGATGAATGACAGGCTCAGGCAGGTGGAAGTGAGACGCAACATTTATTGCACACAGCCATTGATTTAAGTTTTAGGTGTTGAGGCCGCATGACCATACAAAGAGTCTCATAAAAAAATTACCAAAAAGTTTCTAATTAATTTTTTTTTTGTAAAACAAAATATTCATGAGTGTTCTAAAACACCACAATTAACTTTTGAAAGAAGAAAAAAAATTGGCCGAAGTCACTAATTTTTATTCGGCATTTCGGCAGTCAACATGTTAAAAAACATTGACTCATGTACTTGAATGCAATAATCTGACTGTCCCTTTTATACATCTGACTAATACATCCACTGCTATTTATCATATAATATTTGTCCTATGGGATATTTTGTGAAATATATATCTGATGTGGTTCTGTATATTAGTTTCAGTACAAATGGAGATGCAAATGCTGCTCTAATCTAGGTCTTTAAAATCTTATTGCCACAGTTCAATAATTAAAATAATTTATTACTTGATATGGATTGCAGTATAATTCTAGTTTTTAAAACCTCTTCAATAAAGTGAAGATTTTTTTATGAGTAATTTTATGAATGACATTAATGTATATATTTTTATGTATTAATGTATCTCATTTTATACACTTTAGTTGTTTTGATTTCTTTAAACAATTCCAAATCTTTTCTATATTTTTTTTCATACAAGTGTTTTGATAAACATAAAATATTTACCTAGTATAGATATAAACTAATAATAAAAAATTAATAAACTATAATTAATGATGTAAATGCTCCTTTCACTTTATTTCTTTGGAAATCCTCAATAATTTGTTTTATTATTCAATTAAAAGTATTATTTTTAATTGATTAGCCATTAAATCCTTAGAGAAGCAAATGTTTTTCCATGGGTAAATTTTCCTCCCTCTCTTCAAGGTTTATATTTATTTCATTCATAACATACTATCTCTTACAATAAACAGAATAAACTACTATTAAAACAGGCCAGGCTTAAAATAAAATAAAAGAAGTTACTGATTATAAATGGAATGTGCCTAAGTCCTTTCCAAACCAATAATATTCATTCAACAAAAAATAAAAGTAAGAGACATTATCTTCTATAGGTTGATCTTAAAATTATGTTAAAGAACAAACTATTTTGAATATTAAGTAAAGTTATATGCGATACAATGCAATGAACGGTATAATAATAAAAACCCTCTCCTTTTTTTTAGGGTGACTTAGTTCGTAAACTAAAGTCTGAAGGTGCACCAGACTTAGATGTTAAAAAGGCAGTGGCAGAACTTAAAGCTCGCAAAAAAATCCTAGAAGACAAAGAATTATCCCTGGCACCAACCTCCACTTTTGACAGATCCAAAATGGAAGATCTGCTTAAAAGGCGATTTTTCTTTGATCAATCTTTTGCCATATATGGTGGAATTACTGGCCAATTTGATTTCGGACCCATGGGGTGTGCTTTTAAAGCAAATTTACTTCAGGCCTGGAGGCAATTTTTTGTTTTGGAAGAGCAAATGTTGGAGGTGGACTGTTCGATTTTAACTCCTGAACCAGTTTTAAAGGCATCAGGTCATGTGGATAGATTTGCTGACCTTATGGTTAAGGATGTGAAAAGTGGAGAATGTTTTAGGTTGGATCACCTAATTAAAGCTCATTTAGAGAAAATTGCTGCTGATAAAAAAACTAGTGCAGAAGTGAGGGAGGAATGTAAAGAAATTGTTATTAAATTGGATGGAATGAATAAAGATGAAATGGCAGAAGTCATGAAAAAGTTTAATATGAAGAGCCCTTTGACTGGAAATGAGCTCACCGAACCTATAGAGTTTAATCTTATGTTTGGAACTTCTATTGGACCCTCTGGATTAGTTAAAGGATTTTTGCGTCCTGAAACTGCTCAAGGAATCTTTGTAAACTTCAAAAGGCTATTGGAATTCAACCAGGGAAAATTACCATTTGCAGCCGCCCAAATAGGAAATGCTTTTAGAAATGAAATCTCACCCAGATCTGGATTGATTAGAGTCAGGGAATTTACTATGGCGGAAATCGAACATTTTTGTGATCCCACTGATAAAAGCCATCCCAAGTTTGATAGGTAATATCTAATCACTTTTGGTTTACTTGTGTACAATAGTGCCTTTTTTAGAGTAAAAGATGTTGAACTTCTCCTGTATTCAGCTTGCAATCAAATGGATGGCAAGGCTGCAGAGATAAGAACCATAGGTGAAGCTGTAGGAACTGGCTTAGTGGCAAATGAGACTCTTGGCTATTTTATGGCAAGAATCCAGCAATTTATGGTGAAATGTGGAGTGGATCCCAAGAGGTTGAGGTTTAGGCAACATATGGGCAATGAAATGGCTCACTATGCCTGTGATTGTTGGGATGCAGAGTGCTTGACAAGTTATGTAAGTTTCTTTTTTTCTTGGTTTATTAATAATAATTATAAGAAAAGGCTTGGAATAATTAAAGGTTACTTATAAAAGAATTTTTTGCAAGGATATTATATTTTGAAGAATTATGTGATATTCTGTAACCCATTTAAATTAACTTTTATATCAAAATCATCCTAATAAGGTACCAAGCACAGAATAGCAGAATTTCAGAAAATGATGGCAGGGAAATTTTTTAAATTATAAAATAAATAAGTCTCCCTCCCTTTATAATTAAATTCATGTGGTTTTAATTACCTAATCTGTTTCAAACACAATGACCATGAACACAAAATGTTCATGGTCAGGGTTCTGAAAGAAAATTACATGGTAGGTGGGAAAATTATAGTTTTATTATTAATTGTAATTTAAATAGCAATATTGGTGGTATTCTAGTAATGTTCTAGTCTATTATCCAGCTTAAAGGCAGCAAAATACAAAAACCTATCTGGCACTCTTTCAATTCTACTCTTATGTATCTGGTAGAACCACACAAACAATTAATCCTCATTTAAGGACTGTCTGAAGTTACTGAGAGTTTCACGGAAAAAACGTCATAATATTTCATCCATACTTTTCAACAGATTTTCTTACTTTTCAATAGAATAATCACTGGCTTCCTTTTGAATTCTCAGTTATCAATATATTTTGGTTTTAATATCACATTTTAAAACTCTCTTGGGCATAAATTTTCTTAGCAAATATGAATAGAATTTATTTATTTCCATAAACATATGTATCAGAATTATCACTTTTTAAAAGATTTAGGCACAGCTACGGCAACTTCATTTGTCCTTTTCTTAATGATACCTTCATGCCAAAAAAAATAAAGTGCCAATTTCTGTTTGATATTACAGATTCTAAAATTATAAATAACAGCTTTCTACTATAAATAATAAAAAAATACTGTACCACAATGGGTAGTGAGTGTAAATTCTGTCTCATCCTCTCTAGTTAAATTTTGTTCCCTTGATTTTCATTTTTTTTTTAATTTCCATCTAGGTATTTTATTATCATTATATTATAGGTTAAAACATTTCAAAACTGTATCTTCTAAACTAAAACAATGTCGAACTGATTTTGGCTTTTAATTATATAGAATTGGGCAATAATAATTTGTAGACATTATTGTCAAGTCTTTCTTTCAAGTCAGTGGTGGTACTCTAATATATTTTCCAAAGTGAACATTATGGCAGTAGTCGTAATGATTGATTGTCTTATACATAATATATATTTCTATTTTTGTGACATTTTAAAATGCATTCAGTTCTACAGGGTTCCCATTTTATATTTTGTTTATTTTAAGAATATCCATGATTTCCTGCAGAATAGCAAGGATAGTAGATTTGTTAAAGGTTGTATAATTGACGTTCAGTTCACTTTGACTACACACGTACTGGTAAACGATAGTCCGCTAACTGCTGGCCGTTAACCCTTTCTATCCCGGGCCTTAATTTGCATGTTGGTCCCTCAATCCCAAAGGTTTTTCCATGCTTAGAGTCCCATTGCCTTATATATATACGTCGCATATAAATAAACAAATAAATGACCAAACAACGTTTTTTTAATGAGCTTTTTTTAACAAACTTATACGGTTTCTTTTCAAAAGTACTCAGAGAGCAGAAACAACTTAAAAAAATGTAACTAACTTTAAAAAAAATGTTATGTAAATTAACATTAAAAGTTTTCTTTTGTGTGGTACGCCTCAAAACGTGGCACTACACAAAGGCCGACTCCACATTTTGCACACATGTATCTCGATTCGCTTCTTTTTTTCTGGTCTTTTCTGTAGCTACAAACGACACATCGCTTCACTTTCTTATCAGGAACTGACTAGGAAAATGTCGCCCTTTGAGCCTTTGAGGATTCTTGGTTAAAGGGTTTATACTTCTGTTTTTTTCATGTTTATGTCTGAAACAAGATGAAAAAATAAGTGCACAATAAAAAAAAATTATTACAAACTTACCTATCAAAAAGTGCCCCTATAATGGTAAGTTGATAATCTGCAAGAGGCAGCTTTTCTGAAGATTGGGTCAAATAGAGTGCATGTGCGTTAAGAGGAGACAGATAAACCATGTGGAAAAATAGCTTTTTATACCATTTTGTGGTCTTTCTTACACATTCCGTGGAGCTCAACATCATATCTGATTGATCTATTGCACCCATATTTTCGTTGTAATTTATAACAACCGCTCGTTTTTGTATGGACTTTTTGGTCTTGAAATCTACTTTGTCTAACGTTACCATGCGATCTTCATGAAAAGTAGTCGGCATCATAACATCACGCCTATCCTTCCATTTCACGCAAAGCAGATTTTCGGCACACATCGAGATAGATTCGCCTTTAGATAATTTTTGAATTAAATTGGACATCTCTTTACGATTAGCACGGACTGTCCGGCAGGATTTAGTCTTATGTTTATGCAGGTATGTACACAAAGTAAGGCTAGTGTACCAGTTGTCTGTATACAGGTTATGGCCTTTATTCAAATATGGTTCCATAAGATTTGCTACTACTGAGCCTGATATTCCAAGATCTTGGAACAGAGTTATATCTGTCGATTTTCCAGTATAGACAGTAACACCTAATACATATCCTGTCTCGCAGTCACATATTAGAAAAAGTTTTATTCCAAAACGATGGCGTTTGGTCTTTATGTACTGTTTAAATCTCAAACGCCCCTTGAAAAGAACTAAGCTCTCGTCAATAGCAAGATTTTTAAGTGGAGTGAAGCACTTTTGGAACTGTGTTGTAATTTTATTGAGCACTGTTCGCAGTTTGTGAAAAGAATCACCTTCTTTTTGCTCAGCCTTATCTGAAAAGTGTAGCATGCCAAGGATTGCTTGGAAACGATTCCTTGACATTATTTCGGAAAACATTGGTGTATGAAGCAACTTATCAATTGACCAGTTTTCCTTTACTCTATTTTTTCCATGTGGTGAGGCTAGGAACATAACACCCAAAAACACGTAAAATTCGTTGATATTAGTTTCGCGCCATTTATTATTTTTATTTGCATAAACCTCGGAAGCATATTTGTTGGTTTCAGAGACAATAACCTCAACTATATCTGAGTCCATAAATAAAAGAAAATAACTTAAAGCATCTGACTTATTTTCTATGGAGTCCAAGTGTGCGCCGGTCTCTCTATCATCAAAATCCTTCACTACGGGATTTTCTTCGTCAGATAACTCATTATTGCTATTTTCGACCTCATCAAATATAACTTCATTGATCTCGTCAGCTTCATCCGAATCGGGATAATACTCACTGCCACTAGAGACATATGGCTCTTCATCGGAGTCTAACATCTCCAACATATCGTCATATTCCTGTTTTGATAGCCCACAAAAGTCTCCACACTCATCATACCTTTTACGCTTAGAACCACGTGCTTTACTCATATTACGGGCGCGATTGCGACTGTTGTGCCCAAAATTATTTTTAAAACTGAATTCTCAACACGTGAAATCGTTCAACCGACCTGCAGCTTCACCTTCGAACTATGCATGTAACAGCGTTGCCACCAGTGATAAAATATAGCATATCTAAAATAAGTGAACAAATATATACAGCATGACCTGTGTTAGGTGCCAACATTTTGCGGCTTTGGGAACAATAAGCTAACATTTTCGGACATTTCTACGGCATTGGGACACCAATGGGTCTAAAATTTTATAAGCAACGCATATTTTCGGCTTTGGTAAATTGAGACCATAACACCTTGAACGTATATACGGCGGCTGGGACTACAGACCCACTTTTTAAAAAACATATAATATATGCAGCGTTGGGACAGAAACGGTTAATTGCTGCGTTCGCCCGCTGATATTGGACTGCCAGCATAATTTTAGACTCGGCTAACATTTACTGTCAATTTATTTGTTGTATCGAAGAAAATGCCCAAGAAAGCATGACGATTATCAAATACTTTATTGATATTTACCATAAGCGTAAATATTTATGATATTGAATTTAAGAGAGTCATACAAAGAGAAGTTGCCAAATGTCTGTTAAATAAATCTCTACATATATATGTAGTAAATATCTGCCAAATAAATGTTACTAACATTCTGTCCTGTGGAATAATGGCTTTTCACATTACCATATACTTGGTAATATGCAGTTTAACTAAATTAAGCAAAAACTAGAAACGTTCGTGGCTCACATTCAAATAATTTCTTGAGTTACTTTAACTTACAACTACTATTTTACCCCAAAGTTTTTTCTTTTCTTGTTGTTATGGAGCTTTAAGGGGATATGGCCACGTTCGAGAGCATAACATGATATCTAGATTTACAATTTCTTTCCAATAAAACACAAACTACTGAAAGAAATTGTATCATGGTTTTTGTTGTTTTTATATTGAAGTGTAAATTGTGTTTTTTCTGTGTTAATCAATAAACGCACTACAGCTTGTTTTAAACAGCACTTTTTGCCAAACAAGTTCAACTGGTTCCGGGTGTAGTTCTTTGAATTCATATTCCCCTGTGGAAAAGAACATTTACAGTATTTTATGGCATATTGTCTATGACCTGTCGGAGGGATTTGTTTAAATATTAAGTTGTTTTCGTATTATAGACTTTTTTAGAGAAAATACTACATTTATGATTTTGTTGACGTAAATTATAATTAGACAAGATCTAATCAACATTTTCAGAAAATTGTTCGATGGGCTTTAAAGGATTGTTTTATGAAAGTTTTTGTGTAAAAATTATGGAAGATACGGCTGAAACCGTTTTAAAAATGTGCGTTTCAAGAAAAACGCTCAATGTTACATCATATACTATCATTTGGCAATTCCAGACCGATATATTCTTTTCTATACGCCAAAGACGACTTCCTCGCATTTTTTACTGCATCACTCCTACTCACTCACGCCTACTATCTGCACTTTGGACTCGCTGTGCATCAGTTGCCTCATAGTAATCAGAGATTACTGTGAGACCGATGACATCATCTGCATTAGGCTTTTGGATCCTCCGTTAAAATTGCATACACCCTTGTTCGTTGCTACGTCGACAATGGTTTTATTGCTTAAGTGAGTTTTCGGAGCGAGAGCCCAAATAATTGCGTTGAAACACTCATTCAGGTTTTGAGTAAAACCGCCGATGCACCTATTCAATAATTCTTCTCTCCATAAATCTTTCAGATTTAATAGCTTGGTATAACATCATTTGGAAGCGCAGGTAATGTAAACTTGTATTTGTGCTTGTAAGTTTTCAGGGTCTTTGTCGCCTTAGTGCGTTGATACGAGCACCAAGATTCAGCTCCATAGGGACAAAATTCGTGTCGAGGTTTTCTGTTAGTGGTTATTTTATTGTAAAGAGTTCCCTAGATGCTTTTCCTTATATCTTTTACCGAATTAGAATGTCGAATCGCTAGACCATATTACACAGACAGTTTGTCGCTTAATTTTCCTGTAAATTTACTACGTCCACTGAACCCTTTGTTATTTTTAACTTAAGTTTTGATTAAGTTCTTCCCATTAGTTTTGAAATGTGCCCAATGCATTATTTTTTACAAGCTTCAACATTTTCGTACGATTGACAATAGAGAAGACCCTTGAAGGTTTTACTATCTCCATCTCCTATATCATTTTTGTACTTGAGATCGTTTTTTTCAACGACAGGGTCCACTTCTATTTTACCAGCTGAGCCTTCATGACTACTTGAGCATTTATCAGAATGCGTCTCTGGCCATTTAGCATACTCCACTGTATCAGATTTCGATTTCCAAAATTCACATGTTTTGCAGAATTTTGATTCGACAACAACGTCCAGAACTCTGTGAACCAACAAACCTTCATTTTGTCCTTTATTATTACATATTTTCTTTTCAGTAGCAGCAGCATTTTTCATAGAAAATTCCCTCTTTATACTCGTGGCAGTAGAAAGCACATGGTTCATTTTTTCATAAAATTAATGAAAAGTCGCAGTACTCCCATCAAAGCAGAAAATCTTCCCATTTCTTTTAAGCCAATTATATAGAATATCGTATGCATGATTTTTGATTTGTGGAATGGCATTTATAATATACACGGGGCATTTTTTGCATTTTACAGCAAATTTATAACCAAGCTCGCGTTTTGATTGCTCAAAAAATTTCAAAGATTGACCACAAATTTTGCAAATGACAATTTGCGATAATGCTGTTAATACTGTAATAAAATCGATAAAGCGATATCCAAAACTTGAATAGACATTTATCTAGTGCTGACAAAGATTAAAGATTTAAGCTACTAAAGCTAACATGGCTTCTAGTTAAAAAAAAATTAATTGTTTGAATTTGCTTATAAATTTGTACTTTTATTAATTTCTGGAGTGTAAGCAAACATTTAAGGAACAAATAATAAAAAACGATTTTTTAAAAGTCCAAAGGTGGCGTAACCCCTTAAGACCAAAAGTCGGCTCTATAGTACTCGTTTATATCGAGCTAATAGAATTTTTTAGCATCATACCATTTAGATAATTCTTATTGCTATAGTAATGCTAAGTTTATCTTCAATCTATAATTAATTTCTCTATTTCGATAATAACTTGGAATTAGGAACAAAATAATACAATTATTGTACCTCTTAATACTCCCACACCTATTTATATTTCTACAAACACTTTACAATTATTGTATTTCTCCTTTAGGGTTGGATCGAATGTGTAGGTTGCGCAGACCGTTCAGCATATGATTTAACGCAACACACCCAAGCTACGGGAGTACGATTGGCTGCTGAAAAAAAATTAGATCAACCGAGAACTGTTGACGTAGTCGAGGCTGCTCCTAATAAGGGAACTTTAGGCAAGGCATTTAAAAAAGATGCTAAAATCATTACTGATGCTTTGGCCAATTTAAGTTTGAGTGACATTGAGGTATTGGAGAAGGGCTTGGAAGGCAGTGGGTAAGAAATTTTCATAGCAAGTTAGTCTACAATAGATTGATGTTTTAGTTTACGGGTACACTATAAAATAAAGCTTTTGTCTTCTTTCAAAAAAAAACTATAGTTATTTATTAAGTCGTTATCAAGGCCTTTATATGGACCTTAACTCTTGTATAATACATTCTGTGATTTTGTTTTATTAGTAGTTACGAGTTGAGCGTTGGGGAGCAAAAGTTCACCCTAACAAAAGACCATATTAGTGTCAAACGTTACCAGAAAACCGAGCATGTGGAAGAAATTATTCCAAGTGTCATTGAACCATCATTTGGTAAATATTTAACTTTTATACAAATTTTTGGCATGAAAATATGTTTATTTAGGGGTCGGAAGAGTAATGTATGCGATATTCGAACATAACTTTAAACAGCGAGAAAACGACGAGCAGAGAACTTATTTATCACTTCCGGCCATTGTTGCTCCATTGAAGTGCAGTGTTTTACCTCTTAGTGCTAATGCAGAGTTTATACCTTTTATCAAACAATTATGTAAGAATCTTGATGCCTTGATATAACCAAATTTTAAACATATGTTCTTTTTTAGCCAACGATTTAACGAAAGTGGATGTTTCACACAAAGTAGACGATAGTTCCGGTTCAATCGGGCGAAGATATGCGCGTACAGACGAAATCGCTATTCCCTATGGAATCACTATTGACTTCGATACATTGAAGGAGCCACACAGTGTTTCTTTAAGAGAGAGGGACTCTATGACCCAAGTTAGAATACCAGTGAGTGCTTTTTTTTTTACGAGTAAGAATGTGTTTAAAATGGTTTTTTATTTTTTCAGTTGAGTGATATAGCAACGGTAGTTCATAATTTGGCTTATAGTAAACAGTCCTGGAACGACATTGAAAGTAAATATCCAAAATTTGAGCAGCAGGAGACCAAAAACTAAAAGTTTTTTAATAATATTTAAGGATTAAAAAGTGCATTTTTTTTATAATATTGTTTATAGCTTTGTATTGGTCTTTTGAAGTTTTATTTAATAAATTATTGATTTTTAAAATTCAAATTGACTTTTATTTAAAAAAATTATATATCGTCTCTGAAATCTAAATCTATTATACGATTTGAAAGATAAGGTTTAAAAGCAC
Source organism: Anthonomus grandis grandis (assembly GCF_022605725.1). Lineage (NCBI taxonomy): Eukaryota > Metazoa > Arthropoda > Insecta > Coleoptera > Curculionidae > Anthonomus > Anthonomus grandis. The sequence continues at coordinate 14,176,452 of NC_065558.1, forward strand.
AAAACATTGCAAAAAACACACAATTAATATACTTATATGCTTTTATATAATTACAGGGTGTAACAAGGGATGACCTCAATTTTAAGGGGTGATTCCTTGTATTTTTGTAAGTAAAAAAGTTCGTATAAACGAATGTCCGGAGACGCTTTATTTTGAATATACAGGGTGTTAAATTCTTTTTAGTCGACTTTTTGTTAATATCTGAAAAACGTTTTTTTAATTGCTTTGTTTGATACACATGAAAAATGGTGATGTATACACAAAACAAATAAATTTCAATCAGCTTTTACAACACCATTGCAATTATTATTTAAGATTTAAATACCAAAAGTAGGATCTTATTAATTAGTATATTAAAAGTTTTTTTTCAGTTTTTAACACATTAGGCGCCATGCACATTTTTAATATCTACCTTATCGGAGCACCATAATATTCTATGAACAGACACGGGTGTCTGTCCTGGCCTTCCAATTAAACTTCACTAAACCAGGCCAAAACGGACGTCAATATTCAGAATAAAGTGGCTACCTTAACTTTTTTTAAACATTATATTTTTTATTTACGCCAGATTTTTTTTTTAATTGTTTATTAATAATAATAGGTAATTTATTTTTGTATCCCATAACTTGCTTTTCGTCAATTTTCACAAAAACGGTGATATTTACCATTTACCGACTTTTACTAAGAGCACCTTTTTTATGTAAAAAGCATAGGAACATCATAATCTAATGCCCAAACGGGCAGAAATTAAAGTCTTAAAGAAATGGGCCTAAATTTACCAAATACCCCCCTGATTCTGAAGCCCCTGGTAAATTTTTTTTTATTTAGTAGGTTCAAACGAATAAACGTACTAACTATAATTTAACTCCCAAAATTGGTTGAGTTAGCTAAAGTAGTTCCGGAGCTATTAAAAAAAAACTAGTTTTTAAAAGTTATTTTCAAAGAGCTCTCGCTCACTGAGGAAGCGTTTCCGGACCCATGTTTATAAAAACTTTTGTTTTTCTTTTGACGTTTTCTATCTGCCCTAGAAGTTTGTAATATGATGAACGGAACACCCTGTATAATACAGATAAATTAAATTGAGCTCTGGTTTTATAAATGTGAATTTATGAAATCAGAGTTTGAAAACATTAAACTTACATTGTATTTGATTGTTAAGGATTTTATATATAGTTAGTAGAGCTGCCATAAATTATTGTCTTCAGTTTTATATACATAATGGCGTAACAGAGATTTTAAATTGCTTAGGGACTAGATCTGTTTTCAAAATAAGATTAATAATATGAATTAGGGAGCTCAGGCGGTACTCGTGAAATTGTTTAACAATTTTAGTGGTTAAACTAATTCAGGAATGCAGTTATTTTATATGTTCAATTATTTCATTTTTGTTTGTTGGTGTTGAAACATTGAAAAGAAGGGGCTTTCTGCAAATTGAAACGGGTTTGCCAAATGTTTAATTTTTTAAGAGATTTCATTACCTACGAGCTCTGTCTCGGTGAAGTTGGCCCAACTATTAAAACTACGTTTGTTTATGAAATTTGTCATATTAGCCGAAATTTATTAAAAACTAAAATGTACTTCTGATAATATTCGATATTTTTATTTAATATTAGCCTAAAATGCGACATATTTTGTAACAGAGAAAAAATATCTTCAAAAAATTTAAAAAACTGCCGATTAAGGTATAATTAATAATAAAAATCAACGAAACCAAATAGCAGCAAATCAGCACGGCGTTACATCGACTTTTCGACTGATTACTGCTTTTATACGTCTTGACATAGGGTCAACTAATGTCAACTAATGTTTGGCAGTCATCTGGTGTAAAACTGTTCCAAATTTCTTGGAGATTCGGAACGGTTCTTGCGGGATTCGATCTAAGCTGTTTCGGCATGAAATGCCACAAGGTTTGAATCGGCGATAGGTCTGGACTACTCGACGTCCATTTTAAAGCTGAAATAATGTTTTCTAACATTTGGGGTATTTTGAAGTTCATTAATGTAATTCTCAGCATTCATTATACCTTCGACAAAGTGTAAGTTTCTTATTTCACTTGCTGACATGGCCCTTCATAACAAAAACCAGAAACTTAACTTTTTTTAAGATACTCATTCTGAAACACTTCTTCTTTAGTTTTTATAGCGCGATTCCTATTATCACTCACGCATACCTACTTCAGACCTGGCTTCATCACTCCAAATAATGGAGTTCCATTGGTTCGAAGACCGTAATTTGTGTTCTTTAGCGCACTCTTTTGTGGTTGTCTAATTAATAACACAATATTTTCAATTCATTTTAATTTTCATGCCCATTTCCATTTTAAGGCTCTTAAATTGGTGTTGCAATATCGTGGTCGGCTTTCAATTCTGGGTTTTTGAGCAGTAGATCCTGTTGATTTTTACAATTTAATATTATTTCGAGTTGTACACCTGGATTTGTTAATACTGTCAGCGATTTGGGAATTTTTTGCTTTTTGGGAAGCTTTGTTATTAACAACACCATGCATTGGTGTTGGTAATAACAAAGTTGATTTAAATGTCAAAATCGGCTTCTTAGCAATTTAAAATGTTATCATTTATTTTATCGAAGCGCATAAACGCACCATTCAACTTAGGTAAGATGTTTTCATCACGTATTTTGTAAGACAGAAGTCATTTTCCAAAGAAAATACTTTTGAAATAAAAACGCTTGAAAAATATCTGCGTCGGTTTTGTTCTCTTGCGATAAACATTTAAAGATACCAAAAATTATATATTTGAAATAAAATTTTAATTAGCCCTTAAATAAATGCCGAAATATCATGTTTTGGGGGTGGAGCCAACTTCACTGAGACTGGGCTCGTATATTTGTGAAGTATTTATTTGCTTTCACAGATATATCAGCCATTTTTTTGCTTTCACAGATCTTAACATTTTTTCATGCCACAAGCAAACTATAGTGTATTTGTTAGTTTTTAGCTTCCTTTACTAAATTGAATTTTTTTTCAGTATCTATGTAAATTTTTATTTAATTTCTTTTTATAATATTCCTTCTTTGTATATTAATTACATTATTTAGTTGATTTCTATAATCTTTGAACTCTAGTATTTTAGTCACTGATGATTTAAACGTTAGTGCCTTTTTTAACCTGTATCGATTTTCTATAGATCTTATATAATACATTTGGTAACCATTGTTTCAGTTTGTTAGTTATTAATTTTTTCGGATTTGGTTCAGACTTTCTTATAATTGCATTTAAATTAGATAAAAGATTATTTATGGTTGATTAAAGTTCAAGGTGTGGTTCCAATTTATTTCAGACGCATATTGCCTCACTTTATTTATGAACTGATCTAGGGATAGGTCATGGATTTAACTTTCTTGAGTCAATAGGATAATTTAACATAGGAGGCAAATGGTCTGTTATATCTTGTTCTTAAACAAAATAATAGGTATGTTTACATTTTTATGTAATGGGGGTCAATAGTAAACACTCAAAATAAGGTTTTTCTATGCAATAAAAAACTTAAATTTAACACTTTATTGTAAAAATAAACATATCATCCTAATTTTATGCTTAACGCTAATAATTCATATGAGAATAATAATCCTGAAACACTTGCACATACAATTCTTTCTCAGACTGACTCATCTCACTGATAATTCCATCATTGATCTCAGTAATCAAATATGTTTTATTTCCAACATGCACAGTTGGGATGCTGTCATCTTCATCCTCATCACTATCCATCATCTCCACCTCATCCATGGCAGCTTTAACTTCATTAAATTCTTCAGCGTCTGAGTCAGAATCATTCTGACCCAGTCCTTTAACTGCATTGGTTGTTTGATTACTTCCACCTTTTTTCTCATGCATTAGTAACACACTCATAATATCATCATTATTGCTCTTAGATTGAGATGGAGCATCTTCATCCTGGTCTTCATTTTTACCTGTTTCATCTTGAGGGATATTAGTGATAACTGTAGACTCAGTCATCCATATTGGTGCTTCTTTATGGGCTACTGGTGCCACACTTGTTTCCTCACCAATGGTGATATCCACCCGAGCTTCCTCAACAGCAAATCCAGCATTCCTGGTAGCCTCCCCAGACCATTCCTGTGATGTGATATTAGGGTTCTTCTTATCTAATCCTCTGATGGTGCTGATGTCCACTGGTTCAGGCTCTAGGACTTCTGGAGCCAATTTAATACCCTCCACTTCACGCAACAGTATATATAGAGGTTCTAGTTGTTCATTAAACTTTGCTAGAAGAAGTCTGGAGTCTTTTTTTGGAAGTGCAGAGGAGTCTTCTTCTACTACCTCACGGCAATACGTGCAACGAAATTCACCAGTGAGAAAGTCAAATAGTTGATCAGCTTCAAGATCTGTAAATGTTTTTAAACATGCAAGACATTTAAAGCTTGCCCTGCTAGTGGCATCTCTCTCCTCTGTTTCGAGCCTCTTCCTCATCAAATCCAGTTTATACTTAACTACATTCACAAAACTTTTATAGTTGATAAAGTAGTAATTGACTTTCTGTGACTTGCCATCAGCACCAGTTTCCATTCGAAGTCGAACTTGGATAAATTTATCATTTTTTAGCAATGCGATTCGAGCCCTAAGCATTTTTCTTTCGAATTTTAGGAGTTCGCAAATGTCATCCTCTTTCATGCAAGGATTACGGACCAGCATATCTACAATCAGGGCATCCTCAATAGTGTAAAAGCCTCGTACTACCAATCGGGCCAGTTGCTTTAAGCTGCTGGGCACTTCGGTTACCAGGCGTTCTTCCGTCATGTTTTTATTTATATTAGAACATCGTTTTAATATGTAATGTAATATATTTAAATATTGCTGAAAGTATATTTAAGTTGATTTGGGTATTGTTTATGTTTTTAAATTTTTGTTTAAGTTAGGTTAAGGCCGTGGCAGATAAGTGACAGTTGACAGCCTCATGCCAATATTGACATATAGGTCTTTAGTAGAGATGGGCGTTAAGCCCCACACACAGAGTGGAAAGGTTATCGCGATCAAATTAGCCTTTGTCATATGTTTTCAGACTATTTAATAACTCCTAGCTACCTTAAAATAAAACACTTTTCAGATGAATTCAAATTCCTATTACGGAATAACCGTAACACCCATATACTGTAATAATAATAAAATTACCCTATCTGTGGAGTACCTCAATATTCAGTGTTAGGACCACTATTATTTTTGCTGTATGTAAATTCATTGAGACTGCAGGGCAAAGTAGTTCAGTTTGCTGATGATAACACTATACCGTAGAGTCATAAAGATTCTGATTACAGTAAAGCTGAGGTTTTCGAGGATCTTAAGATTTTATCAGGGCGGTGTGCTTCAAACAAGCTCGTGTTTAATGTGAATAAGACCTTTATTATGGGATTTAGATATGATGTTCAGGGCGTGACGTTTAGTGAAGAGTCCTCCTTGCAAAACAAAGAAAACAGAAAACTGCAAGTTCTTTGGTAACTGGTATTACCATTGGTGGTTGCCTTCGATTGAAAGATCATATTCTAAATCTTGCATCAAAATTATCCTCTAGATGTTTTGCAGTAAAATTGGTAAGACATAAGCTGGGATGACTAGTTGCACGTTCAGTATACTTTTCTCTGGCCTATGTTCTTACTATTATTAATTTTATGGACTTCGCTAGATTGCAATAAAAGCGTAGTGTTAGCTTATAGTTGTTGCGTTAGTTTAGTTTGTAGTTAGTTGATTTTTTTAGGAAAATTCAAATAAAAAGTTTGTATGCTTTTATAATTGCTTTTGCTGCTTTGAACTGATTGAGAAAGCGTATTAGGAGCAACCTTAGTAATCTAAATATATACTGCAAAGAAATACTTTGTACTTCTTTTTTCAACTGACAGTCTGTAAAAGACAACTAACATATAATTATGTTCACATTTGTTCGTTGGATAATAGGCATTTTCTGAATTAAAGGCATTTTAAATATTCCTTTAAAATTAATTATAGAAATCCGTCATAGTTACCACATATAATGTGTTCATCCTATTTTTGTAAATTTTAACTTTTAATATCACCTTTACTATGTAATGCTGTTTTTGTTTTTACCTTTTACCTTATAGTCATCTTTCCTTTCATTCTGTCAAATGCCTGATTGATTCTGCCAACCAACTCTCCTCCATCGTTCTTATCTTTTTTGTGTAAATTTAAACTCAAAGTTAAATTGAAAAAACTTTTATTACAACATTAACATTGTATACATATAAAATATTTTTTTAATAATATAAAAATAATTTTAATATTAAGGGTAATGCGGATTGAACAGCGATTATCCGAAACCGATAACACAAACGAACTAAAAAGCTCGTATGTGGTGTTTAGCCCATTAAAGCATACTAAAACTAATATAAGTATTTACGAAGCACAGTATTTTTTATTTTGAATTAATTAAAAAATAGGTACAATCCTATAATACAGGTATATATATATAATATAGGTATATAGGCCTATATTATAGGTATAAGGTATTAGCCTCTTAAAATAAAAGCCAAAAAATTAAAAATTAAATAATTCAGTTAAATTCGATTACTTGTATAACAGGCACACGGAAGGATGAACAGCGAAAACTCAAACACAGGCTGCAAAGCGAACACATCTTGGTAGCAATGAATACTCCAAGATTAAAATTTAAAATTTATGCCTGCAGGATCGACGAGACATAAGTGATTTATTAAAAAAGTTATATAAGAATCAATATGCTTTTCACGGACAAGTTAAAACAACATTAATAATAATTGAGAATTGTAAAGAATCTTCTTAATTTACGTAATATGTTTGTTGTGACATGTGAATTCCTAGATACTGAAATGATCTTTTTAAGCTAGACGTTCAATAATACGGATATTGATTTCTCATAATTATAGTATTATATTAAGCTCCTTTGCCCAGCCCCAGACAATAATTCCAGCGCAATCGAGGGGGCGAAGGAAAGGTTTCACCTCTGCCCATCCAACCCTCGAGAAAACAATCGTTCAAATGCGCTGGACAACCATCTTGTTGGCAGACTATTGAACTTTCTCGTTCGAAAAGTCCAGCTTCCGCTAGATGATTGGAAATATCATTTTGCAAGAACTGTAAATAGTTAACTCTATCTAAATGCTCTGGTAGAAAATGTAGTCCAATAAGACTTCTGTCTAACATTCCGGAACACACGTTGACCGAGAATCTGGTCTGAAATTTAAATATGTCTTTCCAGTACAGATTTGCCTTCTTAGGAGCCCATTCGTCGAGGTTGTGGATGTTAGTAATAACCATTCTCGAAAATTTGAAGTTGTCTTGATCATGGTCTTTGATGTCTATGTTTAACAAAAAGCGGCAAAACTGGATTCTTCTTGTAAGCCTTGCACTTCTGTGATACTTTCCATTAAAATGCTTCCAGCTTAGATAAACTTTAGTTTACATGAGCTGCCTTCAATAGAAGCTTTAATTCTGGAAACCCTAATGAGAGGCTCTAATCCAGTAACTTTTGTTTACATGAAGTGTTCCATAATAGGGGCTCTAATTTCGAGAATTGGCCAGATATCAGCATGAATGATAACTTAAAATAAATAGCCGTATTTTTAAATAGGCTTGAATGATTAAAGCAATTTTATTTAAGCATCAAACAAAGTATTTTATAACTCTACAATTAGTTTTCACTCTTCAATGTCTCTTTTGTCTCTCGGTTAATATAGATGCTTGGAATTCATGATAGTTAATTAAATAAACATTAGACAAATCAAAATAATATCAATAAATATAGATATCAAACTTGCGGTGTATTACCTTACGATTAAGTGTAATTTGGGTATTTTTTGGAAAAGATGCAAAAATTGCAATATAAAATTTAGAAACGGATTTCGACCTATAAATGTTAGGCTTAAAGCTTAACACGTTAACTGCCAGTCCCAATTAGAAAAAAAAATTACCGGATCCTACGGGCCACGTATCTTTTTTATTAAAAACAGTGTCTGTGTGCATCAAAACGAACGCATGTGTAAAAATTTATGTAATTTTTGCTTTTTTTAGTTCAAAAAAGCTGTGTCCAAATATGGTATACATGGCACCTGATTGTACAGGTTTTATTTTTTGATGTCGTGTGCCATGTGTACCTTATCTGGACACGTACAAGGTCAATGTTGATTCGCCGGGAGAGATGGCAGCAGTTGTACGGTTTTCACTAGAAGCGCAAATACCACGTGCATTTTATGTTTGTTGCCTTCTTCAGTCATTCTTTCTATAAAAATCGGTGTAAAAACATGTTGTTTTGTGGGCTATAATTTGGAGGAGCAATGGCCGCAAAGAAAAGAATTATTTCTGATACTGAGATGCAACAAGCAGTGGAGGCTGCAGCAGAATAAATAGAGATTTATAGAGACCTCGACATGAGTGACGAGTTTTCAAATATTTCAGATTCTGATTTGGATCCGACATATTTGGCAGGCGAGATATCTTCAAGCAGTTCTGAAGAAGACCGCCCTAAAAAGAAAAAGATGAAGTATGTACGTCAGTTAGGTACGTAGGAGGTTTGGCAATTCCATTTTTTATACATTTTTTATATTTTCTAAAATGTTATTAGAAAAAAACAGTGTTGTAAAAAGTTTCAATATACTAACTCGCGTTCGAAACTAAGTGGAATACTTATGTATATCAAATTTAACGTCTAAAATTCATATTTTCTCTTCCTAGTAATGATTATCGTCTTATACACTACTCTCCATTTTTTTAGATACTTGCGAGCCTTCAACATCTGCTCAGTTAGATACAGACATGGATTCTTCAGGCAATGATGAAAGACCGGAGTGGAGACCAGCTTCAGGAAATTTTTCGACATTCACTCTACCTATGAATATTGGAATTTCACTAGCCTTGCAGACCCAAATGCGCGGTAAGGATAAACTTCATTTTTTTGAATTACTTGTATCCGACGATGTTATTAATAAGATCGTTGTCGAAACAAATAGATACGCGGAACAGCAAATTATTCTTGCCATAACGAATGAAAATATTGGCCAATATTTTCGCCTAAATGCATGGGTTGTATACTAATTATAACGAAATACGAACATTTATTGCTATTTTAATTTGGATGGGATTGGATAAAAAACCATCACTAAAAGATTATTGGCGCAAACATCCATTATATAAAAAGGAAATATCAAAATATTTGCCGCGGAATAGATTTGAGCTGCTTTTACGTATGTTTCATTTGGCAAATAATGAAGGTTGTCCTCTCAATGACCGGCTTCATAAAATTCAATGCCTTGTTGATATGCTGAACAAGAATGCTTCTTTCTGCATTATTCCAGAAGAGTCTCTTTGCATCGATGAAACCATGATACCTTTCCGAGGTAAATTATCCTGTTGACAGTATATAAAAGGAAAACGACATAAGTTCAGCATGAAAGTTTATAAAGTATGTCTAGATGGAGGATTTACTTACAGCCTGAAAGTATATTGTGGTAAAGAGAAAATAAATGGACAATCGGTTGCGGAATCTATTGTTATGGAAATGTTGCAACCATTGCTTGATAGTAGCCGGACCCTTTTTGCAGACAATTGGTACACCTCTATTCCTCTTGCGGAAAAGTTGCGAAATAGATCAACTCATCTAGTTGGAACGATTCGTAAAAACAGAAGAAACCTACCAAAGTCTGTAGTTGATGCAAAATTAAAAAAAGGGGAAATTGTTGCAAAACAAAATAAAAATAAAGTTGTTGTTATGAAGTGGCATGATAAGAGGGACGTGCTCTTCATATCCACAAAACATACAGATGAACTAAAGGAAGTACACCATAGAGAGGGTTCTAGGATCAAACCTTCTGCAATAATCGACTATAATAAGGCCAAATCATTTGTTGATATGTCAGACCAAATGTCAGCTTATTCAAATTCTCTTAGAAAGTCAATTAAATGGTACAGAAAATTGACCTCTGAATTTATCACAGGTACCTCAGTCGTAAATGCCTTAAATCTGTACAATAAAATTAACGAGAAAAAAAAATCAATAACGACTTTCAAAAGAAAATCTTGCCATGCAACTTTTGGAAACGGCAGTACTGCCAATCCCAATGAATCCCTCAAAAGAGCACAAAGTTTTCGAAAAGACAGATTACGAGAAAAAGCTAAAAAGAGGCAGGTGCAGATATTGCGTGTTAAAGTTTATTACCTTAAAAGATTGCACCTACCTTGCGGACACCCTGTATATGTTACAACCGCAAATAAGAATGTGTTGTTATTGGAGAGCTTTATTTTGATATACTATCGTAAACATTTTTAATTGCTACGATATAGCTCTGTTTAATTGCAATTTATACCTTTGCCACCTTGTTTTTTTCCCCATGACTAATTAGTTCCTTCCAAATTTTGCGATCAACATACTCTTTCACGACTTTCATTAGCCAGAAAATTCATTTGAAAGAATAATAAAATTTAAAATGCTGAAATAGCAAGTAACGCCTTTTTTAAATAAAGAAGTTCATAAACGTTATTTTTGTTCTGAGAAATATTTTCTTACAGTTTTTTTTTAGCGAATTTGGAAGGCAGTGTACAATTGTGCAGTCGTTTTCCAGTTTTTTTATTCGATTTTTCTTTTAACGACCCTGTGACCTTAAACTAAATGACAAGTTTGAACGGCACAAACGCTACAGTATTCAAAGTCTGTACGTACAGTGTGCATTTGGAATCACGTGACCGATTGTTTACATCTTTCAAAGTCAAAATCAAAATTTAACGGTCGTTTACTCGTTTTTAAAATTCTACTAGAAAAAACTAAAAAGCGTTCAAATAGACTTAACAATTAAATTCAGTATAGTAAAACATTAATTGAATTTCTCAGTATGACCACGCTTACAAACAAATCAGCCATAACAGTAAAAGGATCAGCTGAAATCGTTTGTGACTATTTAAGTGGGTACTTGAACAACACTCTTAGGGTCCATTTTACAAAAACCTCTTTTTCAGATTATGGGATAAACTCCATTTTATTCCAAAGAGGCCTATACCCTCCAGAAAACTTCCAAGCCACTGAGAACTATGGCCTTAACATCCTCATGTCCACAGATAGTAAAATAAAAGAATTTTTGTCAACCACTTTGGGACAGTTAAAAGGTTCTTAAAAATATTACTTTTACTTTATTTCACTCATTAATAATGCCTTTTTAGAATGGTTACTCAAAAGAACAGTTAACAAAGTCGCTTTAGTAATTACCAATGTAAAAACCCTTGAAGTAATGGAGAGGTGGGATTTTAAAATTGAGTATGAGGGCGAGGAGGGTCAGGGAGACACCCAAACATCAGATAAACCCTTGAAACAAATTAAAAGTGAAATTAGGGATGTACTAAAACAAATTGCTTCATCAGTAGCTTATTTGCCATTACTAGATTGTTTGTGCAGCTTTGATATTCAGATTTATACCAAAAATGATGTGGAGTTACCAAAGGAATGGGCCGAGGCAGAACCAGCCAATATTAGAAATGCCCAATCAGTCAAAATGAGGAGCTTTTCCACAAACATTCATAAAATGGAGACTGTTGTTACATATAGGAATGAAGATGACTGATTTTTTATTTTTAAGTCTGTGAAGATAAGTATGAGGAACTTTTTTTAAAAAAATAATTAATTGAGTTTAAATTTTTAAGGAAAAAAAATGATTATTCTGTTATTGTTAAGATGAAAAAAAATTAAATAGGCTTATTGATGTTTCCTAGTGTGTGGTAATTAAAAGGTTTTTTTAAAACTTTGTTTTTTTAATTCATTATAATATAGTTTCAGTTGCTCAACTTTTTTTTAGAGTATACATATAATTTTAAAATTGGATTTAGTAAAAATTAAGTTTGGAAAAAAATTGATTTTTAAGTTTACATGTCATAAAAACTTACTATAAATATTTGTTTATCATATTAGTCACATACAAAACTAAATATTTTTTACAATGGCGGGAAGTACAAGGTGGTTACAAGTGTGCATTTCAATTTTTCCCAGCCAGATTATATCCAAAGCCAATCTGACATTATGTGGGAGGAAGGAATGACATTCTAATGTCAAATAAATAATATGTCTTTATTTGTAAATTGCAGGCTTTACAAAAAGGTGAAGTTGAAGTTTCAGTTCATTACTTAACCTTTGCATATCTAATAGACTTACAAATAATAAACTTAAAACTTAAAAAGGTGGTGAGAAGTTCGATAATGACAAGGAAGATAGATTAAGGATGAGGCAATAAGCTTACCTAAATATATGATTTCCAGTAAAATATTTAAAAATGCATACTTAAATTTGTTATAGGGAAAAAGTTTAAGCTCCGTTAGAACTTTGTTATATAACATAGAGAAACCTGATATATTAATGTCAAATAAAGTAATTTTGTGAGAAGGTGGGGTTATTGTAAGTTTATGTCATAAATCAAGATTATGTGCATCATGTCTTATTATTTGTACTAATTTTTTAATACTATCCACTAATCGCACACAGCAATCCTGTATAACCTGTTTTTGAAGGTGGTAGACAATGGTACAGTGAAAACATCTTGTCGGACTTGCATTGTCTTATTTATTTAATGTAACACTACATTGGTGTTACATTAAATAAATAAGACAATGCAAGTCCGACAAGATGTTTTCAATCCTGTATAAGTTGTATTTGCCTCATGTTCCTCACCAATATGGACAAACTTTTTTTTGTCACAAAGTTTGTGAAAAAGAAATTATATTTTTGATGGATAAGAAAGAAAGAAAATGTGCTATATTACATAAGACAACAAAATCTTGTGTACAAGCATCCTAAAAACTAAAAAATTCCAAATTCACTTTAAATTTCAAATTTCAAACAAACATAACATCTAAAACACTACCATAAAATTTACACACATTACCAAAATTAATCATAACCAGATTGAGAAAAAAAAAGCATCTTTTTGATAAATTTGATTAAAAAATAAGTAAAGCTGTCAATAAAACAGAATTTAGAGGAAGTAAATTAAATTATTTAATAGGAAACAAAACTAGAACACTAAAATGATGTCAGAGCACAGGTTAAAAGGTATCATTAAAAAAATCGTCAAGGCTATAATATGCCCTGGATAATAAAAGTGATTTTAATTCCTTTTTGAATTTCTTAACTTCTAAAATTTATCTGATACATAGAGGAACATGGTTGTAAATTTTTTTGCTAAGGTATATAAGTGAGTTCTTGGTGAGGGAGGATGTAGGGATTGGTAAGGGAAAATCGTTAACCTGGCGAGTCATATGACCAGTGTTAGAGGGAGGTTTAGGACATTTATGAATAAGAGTACCTGTTTCTAAGATAAAAAGAGTTAGGATTTTTTGAGATATAAAGAGAGTTTGGATGAAATGGAAATGGAAATTCGGATTTGGTTCCTGATGTTTAATGACAATAAAATTTTTATTCAGACCATACTTTTTTCCAGCTAATTTATCCAATATTGGGGCAAATAAAATGTTTATTTATATAAATTGATTTTTTTAAATTTCCTGTTAATATAGTCAGCTTAAATATATCGACGCGGTAAACACAAAATTTTGAGATATATTTATTAAGTTATTTTATGCAAAAAAATACTTTTTCGAAATAGTTATTCATATTCTACTTCACACTACATTCAGTGCGGCTCTTAATGGTCCTCACCCTCTTATCTTTTGAATGCGTTTATAAAAAATTTTGACATTTGACACATATTATTAGCAACCTAAATACTTCTTTTTGGTCCCTAGCCCATTTTGAAAAACTTTAAAATGGCGGCGGGACGCCATTTTTTTGTAAAATAACACGTAACACCTTAAAAAGCTCTTCAGACACAATCCGTGGTTCGATAAAAGTTGCATCTAGGCAGTCAACAAAAGACCCCAGCGCTGCAAATCTCAAAGACCCAAGCATGCAAGCAGACGGTCGATACTTACAAAGAGAAATATAACGAGAGAGTGAAGAATAAACTTCTGAACTTCCAAATAGATCAAGATGTTCCGTAGGAAAAGCAGTTGACCAAGGTCTCTGTAGATCAAAAATTCCACCATTGTCAGAGAAGGTGGTTCCATTGTTGTGACCGCTATGGAAGGCAGACTTGGTGGGTCAGATATTCGCATCAAACTCTACCGTAGACCCACAAGGACTTGTGAGTATTGCACGCATCTTTCGATCGAGGCTATCGAGAAATAAGGTAAATTCCGTGCAATAGCTCTGGATATTTCAAAGGCATTCAATGGCGTCTGGAATAAAAATCTTGTAAACAAACTATATTCTTATTTATTAACTATATTATTTCTCGTTGTTGGCTTAGAAGCTCCTTTGAGAACCGATCCAGCCAGATTGTCGTTGATGTAGACATCTCGCAGACGTTTCAAATTAAGGCTGGTGTCCCTTAAGGATGCAGCTTGTCCTCTACCCTCTTCCTGTTCTATATTAACGACCCTCTCGACAAGACTTTTAATCCAGTTTATAGCTTTGCTGATGACAGACATTAGTGTTTTCCTTCAAGTCGCTAATCCAGATGACATCAGCCAACACTCAGTATCATAGGCGTCGCCAGGTAATAACTGTTAATGCCAACTTTAACATCAGTTTGGAGTCCGGTGAGTGCAATCTGATTGAGTTTAACAAAGCTCAAGGATGCTGTATTTAAATAAAGAAGGTTTTGTTTGTTAGATGTGGAGGTTGGAAGCAATATGTCTTGGAATGATCCTGTAGCGGGAATAGCTAAATCAGCTTCTTAAAGCTTGGGCTTTTTTTAAAACTAAAAGGCCTGTATATACCGCAACAGTTTTTAATGCTTCACAAGGCTCAGATTCGTCTATCTCTTGAGTATTGCTCTCACATATAGAGCTGTGCACCCAAACACACTTTGAAGCTGCTCGATTCCCTCCAGAAGAGCCCCATACCTTTTATAAGAGATACAGAGATAACTAGAACCTTGAACAGTTTACAGTTTGGTAGAAGAAAAGTGGCGGACCTTACTCGCTGTTTTATCGATAACATCACGGCAAGCGTAGCTCTTCCGAACTGGCCCATACCAATCCATCTAGAGCAAGATCTACTCCACAGGCAGATGCAACTCATAAAATAATATCGAGTGCATCTGCAGACGCCTAGAACGTCGCTATCGGAACTTCCTTTTATGCAGAAGTGCGAGTCTGTGGAATTAATTCCCAAATAACGTCTTTCCCGAATATTTCCAGTTTGCAGAACTTTAAGAAAAATATCCACAGACACCTTCGTAGCACTAGCGCTACTCGTGATACGCGTACTAAAGAATTTGCCCTTTTTTGCCAGTGTATTCAGTACAAAAAAAATTAAAATATGAACATTATTATTGGGAAACAAACTTGTAATAATAAAACAAAACATTTAAATAATAATTTATTACTTCTTTGATATCTTCATCTCTGGAAACTCACCTGAATAGTTTTATGTAGATAATTTGCATGGCAATAATTTGGAATGAATCCTTATGCCTTATTAAATGAATAAATAAAAAATTTGAAAGAACTTTTAAGGTCTTATATCACATGCTTTTTGGCCATTTGGTATCTTCAGTTTGATCTTCAGACATTTATATCCTAAGACCTCTAAATAGGTTTTACATACACCGTAGCTTTTTATTTTGATAATATTCTTATAAAAACATTATTTCTTTAACATCGTGGGTCATACAGCAAGCTAATTGTAATGGGCTAAACAGCAATTTTATTCTTCTAAGTTCGAAAAGAAGAAACAAATTCCCACCAGCCTGGAAAATTATTAATTGAGTAGAACAAACCAAAATCCTCAAAAATTGTATTGGATCCGATATTAATAATTACTTTTGGTCAATAGCTGACGACCTAACTAACGGATATATTAAAAAGGATATACTATTATAATTGATTATACTATTTCTGTTTTCCTTTTAACTCACCAAATCAGTTTAAATTAAAAGACTAGAGGTTTTTTAGAATATTGACATAAAATAAATTCATGCTAAAGTTTTTTGATACATAACATCTATTCAACTGGAGAACATTTAAAGTCCTTTCTTTATTGATTCACGATTAAAAGATAATTTTCAATTTGAAATAAAACAATTATTTTCAATACATCTATTTTTATTAGATTTAGTAATACTTGTTCCTGATTACAGATATTCATGACAAAATTTTTATATAATTAATATAATATTTACCACAAAACCAGCATGTCACAAAATTATCATTAAATTGATACTTTTCTCATTAAGTAGCATTTCGTGTAAGTATTATTCGATTACAATTGTTTTTCCTAAAGCTGTCTTCCCTTTGTAAATTATATAGAAGTCTTATACATACAATTTGTGCGCATATTTTCTATATAAAAATTTAAATATACAAATAATAAAACATTTAAGGCAAAATACAAAAACTTAATTGTATATACGACAAACAGCCCAGAGAGATTCAATTGTCTCCCCTCAAAATATTTCCAAAATACTTAATGAATTAATAAGTTTTCAAACTCTGTTTGTCGCTATCACATGATGCGAGTATAATCTTATATATCAATAAATAGTGCTAATACAGTGAAGCCTTAGATTTATAAATTTGCAGCCCTAAAAAGCTTCACAAAGAAAAAATAAATATTAATATATGAGTATTTACAACCGGTTTAACCTCTATGAATACGACTTTCTTTGGTATAATGACGTGGCCACGCACCTATAGAGAACGCAGACGCGGCTCAACATTTTATCCTATAGTTGCCATATCAGATTTGGGGGCGGTGTCTTCGGGACGATAGCGACCTTTCTGCAATAGAAAAATTGTTAGAAACACATATTTTTTAAAATTAAATTGGCATGTCTTGGTTAGGCTATGTTACTTTCTCACCATCGTATGACGTTAGGATTTTAATTAACTTTGCAGAGTACTATAGTTTAGAACAGGAGTGGATGGTAGTCTGTAATATATCAACATGTCAACTGTCATGGAACATCTTGTAGAAGAGCTTATACCTTAAAACGACAATAAATTGAAGAAACTTCCAGGAAATGAAGACGTGACCAACACAGATTTTCCCATTTACTTTTATAAGACTAACATTGTTCAAGACTAATAAAACTGAACTAGGTAAAGCAAGTGTATGATTTTTTTTAACTTATGAATTGGCCGAACATTGAAAGATATCTATAGCAACATCGATTGTTGTTAGAAGGCAGCGACAAGTAAAATAGCCTCATAAACCTGACTTGTAATTTTTCCAAAAAACTTAAGAAGTTGAATGTTTTGAAAACTGCTGAAATAGTTATTTAAAGAAATGAACTAAAAATGCAAGCCCTAAAGTACGGATCTAATTAGTATAACTAAGAAAATATATTTACATCTTAAAATTGGTCAGTTATCTCATTTTGTGGCTCTAAAAAAATTATTCCTCAATTTTTTTTTTAATACCCTGCCTATTATTGAAGTGCCCTTTATATTAAATTCTTAAATGCGCAATTAGCCATTTAAATAATTTAATTAAAAGCGGTATATAAAATCTTAAAGTAGGAATGGTTTTGGTTATTTAGATATCGTCAGATCTTTTAAGACTCTTTTTAACCCTCTGAAGTAGATTTTTAATAAATTTAACCCCATGACAGATGATTAAGAACTCGTATATAAATGTTTAATAAAAGGCTGAGTTATCTGATTAATTTGATAACACTATTTGACTTTCGTGCATTTGCTAGTTTCTTTAAGAATATGAAATATATATTTTTGTCAATTCCATGTAAGCTTTTTGGAAAACGGTGAACTAGGTATTTAATTATTTTTATTTAAAGAATCTGGTTTTTCAGTTATGGACTTTTTAAAAATAATTTTTTTTTGAAAAAATAAGAAAATATCAAAAACGGTTCTACAAATTTCAAAAATGCTAACAGGTTCTTCCTCTAAATAAAATTGAATCCAACAGTGAGTTATTCTGATTTGTAGTTATTATTATGGATTGAGTTATGATTTATGGAAAAAAATCACTCATTTTAATAACACTTTTTTAGCACCGGGCAGGTTTATTTGCGAGTGCTTTAATAAGTGCATAATTAATTTCAATTAGTGAGTTATCTGGTCTATGGGTCAGTTCGCAAATAAAATTAAAGTCATTTAAAAAAATTGCGATACCGTGCTGATTTATTCACAAAGCACTGAAATAGTGTCCAATAAATTGAACTAAAGATACTGTGAAATCTGTGAATCAATAAGATTATAACAAACTTTTTTAAGCAACGATAAAATAGGCAATAATATTATATATAATTGAATCGTGAATTTCGAAAAGGACTCATCTCGGATTTTGATCAAATTTGACTTTTCCGCAAATTTTTCAGGTTCAATAGTAGGCCAACATTTTATGAAGGAAAAGGGCTCATATCTGAGTTTGTTCTTACAAATACGAACTCGTGGTTTTAAAACCAAATTTCGAAAAGGATTCATCTCGCTGAGATGGGTCCTTTTCGTAATGCATTGCGACGCGTTTAGTAAATGAAGCGAACCAAAAAGGGGATTTCTTATTTTTATAAGACGTGAATTTTATTGGAGTATAGGCATCGTAAAGTTTGCTTGTTTCAGTCGCTTTACGACAGTTGCTTGGTGTACGTCAAGTTTGTCATTTGAATTAGTTAACAATCACATATTTTGGGTACTGTTTTGTTTAACGTTACTACTGTTTTTTTCTAAACAATGAGTGAGTCTAGTAGTTCGAACGAGGCAGATACAGGAGTAGAGAAAAAGAAGCGAGGAGTAAGAAATAGTGAAATGTATAAAAATGTAATTATCAAAAAAGCCAAAGTTAAGGGACTTGCACACATAAACCACGTGTGTAAAAATATTCCTTGTAGGAAATCTGGGCCTAGTTGTAGGTATATATACTTATAGTATATATAAGTATATACCTATGTTCTATTACATAATTAAAAAATAATAGGAGATGTGGATAGAGGTAGATAAATATTGGTATTTATTTAGTAGGCAGATATTATATTCAATATATAATATATACAAAAATGGTTTTGTGAAAAAATAGTTTTATCTTTGTAGGTTCATTCGAAAATGTTTCGATCTTTCCGATGACGCCAAAGAAGCAATATTGAATCGTATAAATGGCTTTATTACCAAAGATGAACAGGACATATATATTCAAGGATTGATGGTGGCGTTCCCTCTGAAGGATACTTCTAAACGTCAAGAAGATAAAATTAGTAAGCCAAAGAGTTACTCTTATAAGTATTTTATCGAAGCAAATGGAAATAGAAAAGAAGTATGTAAAGTAGCCTTTCTAAACTTGCATGGTGTTACCGACAAGAGAATAAAGAGAATTCGACTACTAAAAATTGCAAATAAAAGCCCCCACGATATGCGAGGAAAATCTGCCGGGTCTAGAAGCAATGTAATGCCCGCAGAAATATGTGCTTTAATTCACAACTTTGTCGAGTCAATGCCTGTTTAAGAAATTCACTATTCAAATAACATTGTAAAAAAATTCTTATCATCTGTGTTGAATGTGACAATATTGCATGAGAGATTTTCGGCAAAATATCCAGAAAGCAAAGTAAATTATCAGTTTTTTAGAAATTATTTCAATGTAAATTTTGACTTGGCATTTGGTAGGCCACAAATTGATGTGTGCTCAAAATGTGAAGAAATTAGCGTTAAGCTGAAGAATCCCCATTTAAACGATAATGCCAAGAGGGTCGCCAGTGTGGAGCTAATCATACATAAACGTCGGGCATCGAAGTTTTTTAATAAAGCCAAAGCTATTACAGAAAAATGTAACGAGAACGGCAGTACCATTTTCGGATTGTCTTTGGATTATATGCAGAACCTACCACTGCCAGTACTTCCAGTCCAAGAAGTGTTCTATTACCGCCCACTTTGGGTATACGAATTCTGCGTACATAATATGAAAACGGGGAAGGCAACTTTGTATTCCTATCACGAGTGCCAAGCGTTGAAGGGACCAAACGAAGTAGCTTCGTTTTTAAATGACTTTATATGTAAAAATGTTCCTGAAAATATTACAGAATTACATTTATTCTGCGACGGATGTCCTGGACAAAATAAAAATAATACCGTAATAAAATATCTTATCGCTTTGTCACTTACTCGAAATTTAAAAGTTTTTCTTTCTTTTCCCCAAAGAGGTCATTCCTTTAATGACTGTTACAGAGATTTTGCAACCATAAAGCGTAAGATTAGAAGAGAAGATCGTTTATTTACTCACGAGCAGTATACGAATTTAATACTCAGTAGCACTAAAACAGATAAATTTTGTGTAAAAACGATAACTTATACCGATGTCATTGATTTCAAGGCATGGTGCAAAGTACACTATAAAGCAAAACCGTTATCAGAAAGATGCTATGGAAAAAAAGTTGCTAAAGAAAACAAAGTTGTATGTCGCCCCTTCATTGACAGCGAAATTAATACTGAAACTTTTAGCCTTTCAAAAACTAAAGGTATTTGTGCTAATCTTCCTACTGTTGAAGACTTTCCATGCTATTCCTCAAAACTGCCAATAAATAACTTAAAATGACTGACTTGAAAAAGTTGAGGCTGTATATACCTGCAGAATATGAAGACTTTTACGATAGTATTTTGAGCTGGCCGACTACTGACAGAGAAGCAGAAGCTGACTGACATCGAACAAGACCTTTATATAACCTCTCAAGTGGTGCTTAAATTTCGAAAACGGCTCATCTCGGAAAATTCTAAAGTCCATTTTCTCCATGTATACTTATTTGAAAAGAAAAAAAATTTGGCAACGTTAAGATGTCAAACAAAGGTTGTGAATATTGGGAAAATTCATATTTTCGTAGTTCAAATCTGTCAGAAGCAATTCAGTTTTTAGCTTTTTCTGGAAAATTACGTTTTTGCGAGATAAGCCCTATTTCGAAATTCACGATTCTAATTACATAATTATTAAAATTCTTAAAAACTGTGAATTTTCTGGTTTTTGAATTGCGCTTATCTTTTGGGGGAAAAATAATTTTCCTAAAAATAAAGTCTGTTAGCTGCCTAGTTTTGTGAGTTTAAAGGTGGAAAATGATTAATTTTAGAGAATCCTAATTTTTGAGTAATTGCAGGAAAAAAAAAACGATGCTTTAAGTTTTTAATAAATTAATTTAAGGATATCGTCTTTAAATCGAGTGCGATTATCAGGGTTTTTCGGTTATGGAATTTTAATAGTACATTCACTTTCTTCAGCTTTCCAGTTGTGATCAAAGAATGTGTATTTTTAAAAATGTGTCTGATCTTTTTTTTTAATAATGGCTATTTTGGGAGTAATTAAAAAAATACATTGTTACCAGGTTTTGGAGATATGTTGCAAATATTGTAGAGAAAAATTCCTAAATAAATATATGGTTTTCAGTATCGTATTTTTTGATAAAAACAGCTCAGTCCAATTTAATTTTAGAACCTGCTTCTAAATTTTCAGTAGTGTGAGTTGCCCGGTATTAAAGTTGTTATTTTCATACAATTCAAAAGAAATACATAGTTTTGTCTGAGAATTATAATATAAATATAATTTTTAAATCTCCGATGTTTGACTTATTTCTTAGACAAAAATAATTTTCTTACTTAGATATTTTTTTAAACAACTCATTAGTTTTTTTTTTAAAGAATGCTAAAATATCTTCAAAAGGATCTGTAGACAAACATGCATTTTTAAAATTACAAGATGCTTAGTCTATGAGTTATCGTCATTGATCGTCATCATCGAGTTATGTTGAAAATGCCCAAGAAAGTGTTTAATAAATTAAGGAGTCCATGCAAATATTGAAAGTATTGAAATTTCTGGTTTTTGAATTGAAAAACTAGTTTTACACTCAATTTAAATCTAAAACTTGTATATATTTTCAAGTGCTAGTTGATGGATTGGAAGTTGGATTGGTTGGAAGTCAATTAATTTTTATACATCCTTAATTAAAATTAATAAAACTTAGTGAAAGGTAAGTGTTTTTTAATCCAATGAGATAAAAAAAAAAACAGAATGCGGGAAGTTTTTAATAAATTAATTTAAAGATCTCGTCGGTAAATCTGTTAAAGTGCGAGTTATCATGGTTTTTAGAATTTTAGAAAAAAAAACATCATTTGTTTAAAAGAAAATACTTTTTTCAACTTTGAAGTTGGGATCAAAGAATGTGTTAACACATTTTTAAAATTGTGAAAAAATTACAACATTTTGGAGATATGTTGTAAATATTGTGGAGAAAAAAATAGTAAATAAATATGGGGTTTATAGTATTCTGGTTCTTGAATAACATGGCTTAATCCAATTGTTAATAATTTTAGAGAAATTTTAAGTTTAATTAAAAAAAAATAAAATTCTAAAGAAATACATATTTTTTGCCTGAGAATTAGGATATACATATATTTTTTAAATTTCTGATATTTGCCTTATATTTTAGATAATAATTTTTTTCTTACATAGATATTTTTTTGAAAAATGCTGAATTAGCTCGAAAAGAACCTGTACACAAATAAGCATTTTTAAAAGTAAAAGCAAGTCTTTGAGGTAGGGTCATTCTCTGAATTCTTAAAAAATCATTATTGTCCTATTTCTGAAACTATTTTAATTTATTGAAAATGCTGTAAAAAGTATTTAATAAATTAAGGTCTTTAAGTTTTACACGCAGCATAATTGTAAAACTTGTACAGGGTGTTTTAGAAATATGGGATTAAACTTCTAGGGGTTGTTCAGTGCAACAGTAGAATCCATTTGAGTATAGGAACCCATGTCCGGAAATGTGTCACTACGCCACTACGGCCCTAAGACGCGTTTAAATTTAGAAAAAATATTAATTACCTTAATAGGATCTGATGCATTTATTTTTATGTTTTGTATATGATACCATCACAACAATTGTTCAAAATGTCTTGCTTCAACCTCAATACACCGATTTAAACGCCGCACATGATTTCGGCGGACTACACTAAAAATTTGATCCTCGTTTTGAATGATTTCAAATGCTGCTATTATTCGTCCAATTAAGTCTAGCTCTGATTCTACTAGAGTTTCGTAGACTAAAGACTTTACATGTCCCCACAAGAAAAAATCGAGCGACGTTAAATCGAGTGACCTAGGAGGCCAAGAAACACCTCTGGCCAACCAACGGTGCCCAAACCGCTGAGCCAAATACTCGCGTACTTGTAGAGCAAAGTGAGCCGGCGCTCCATCATGCTGAAACCACATTTGCTGTCTAACGTTTAGTGGAACATTTTCGAGTTCTGGAAGAACTTCCTCCAAGAAACGCAGATAAATAGGTCCCGTTAACCATTCCGGTAGAAGATATGGCCCAACTAAATAATCATCAACAATGCCTGCCCATACGTTGACATACCAACGATTCTGATGTTTTCTTGGAAAAATTGCATAAGGATTTTCTTCGTCCCAAAAAAAAAAACCGTCATCGTTCCACAAAACATATCGTAAAAAATTTGGTTGTGCAATGATGTGATCCAGAAGCCATCGACAAAATTGAACTCTAGGATGATAATCGGCCGCAGTCATACCTTGAACTTTCTGGAAGTGGTAAGGTGGAGTTGTTGCTCGTGTAGTACCCGCCAGACAGAAACGTTACTCGTATTCATATTCTTAGCGACGTCACGTGTGCTATTTGATGGTTGATCGGCAACTCGCTGAAGCACCTCTTCTTCAAATTCGACCGTTCTTACGGTTCGAGCAACACCAGTATTATGCATCTTGGTCTTAAACATGCCTGTCTCAACGAGCCGCCGGTGAACCGCAATAAACTTTTTGTATCCAGGATGCTGTCGTTCGGGATAACGTTCATGATACAACCGCGATGCTGCTCGTGCATTGCAGTTTGTTGCTTCGTATGCCAAATGCATATCCGCCAATTCTTGATTGATAGAGTTTTCCATTAGCAATAAATGTTTAAAAATTGTAAGCTATAAAATTTTTAAACATGACATTGAGAATTGACATTGATAAGCGTTGATTTTAAACAATTGTTATTATGGTATCATGTACAAAAGGTAAAAATAAATGCAGCAGATCCTATTTAGGTAATTATTGTTTTTTATAAATTTTAACGCGTCTTAGGGCCGTAGTGGCGTAGTGACGCATTTCCGGACATGGGTTCCTATACTCAAATGGATTCTTATGTTGCACTGAACAAACCCAGAAGTTTGATCGCATAGTTCTGAAACACCCTGTATAATAAGTATCATCTTGTATAATTAAAAAAAAAACCGGTGAAAGGTAATTGATCAATTTAATTAAAGAATCTATTTTCAAAAGTATATACAATATGTTGAGTCTATGAATTTCTTAGAAAAAAATAATTTGGTTTTTCCATACCGTGTAGTTTTATTTGTAAAACTTTAAGATAAGGTCAAGTATCAGTTCAAAGAAAGTAGCTGCATATAATTTAAAAAAACAAATGTGAATTATTTCAAAAATAGAAATCATTATCAAAATAATACATATTCTTAAAGTCATGTAAGATTATTCGCGAAGTACTGAAATATATGTTTATTCTCAATTTGACAAAAGAAGTGACATACATATTTCTAAAAAAGATGTATAATTTTTGATCCATGGTCTTGTAACGTTGGTAAACTTTTTTAATAAAAACTCATTTTCTTAAACCGAGAAAGTTACATGGACGATAGACACCTTCAAAACATTTAAGTCTCCCGAAATAGATGGTTCATATCTATAATGCTATAGCAGGGCAAACAATTGCTGATACCCGCGGTATGCAAAATAATGCGGGCCAGCGCACATACCTACCAAAGAGTTAATGGGATTCGAAGACAGTATTCCTCCTAAAACTCGGACGTGACTCATAAGCGAAACCCGAAGCAATGGAAAATCGTCCTAAGAGCCTTCTTAGATATTGAAGGAGCATTTGACAACACGTATGACGCAATCAACTATGCCGTAGCTGCACGAGGTATATATCCTATGATAGGCGGTTGGGTCAACCAAATGCTAAACTATAGGAAGGTGACAGCGAGTCTCCAAAGCACTACGGTAAAAGCCACTATGCAGGGAGTACTCTCATTACTGCTGTGAAAACTTGTATCGGACAGCCTGCTGACACGACTGGAGAGAGAGCATATCTTTGCTGTGGTATACGTAGACGACATCGTTCTACTAGCACGAGGGGGCAACCAAGCTCATGTATTTGAAAAAATCCAAAGAGCTCTGAACGTTGTCGAATATTGGTGCATGGAAAAACAATTAGGAGTAAACTCCGCAAAAGCCATTCTAGTTTCCTTAAGAGACTTAGTGCCCTTTGGTAAATACTTGCAAGTCGAAGATATTGGCAAATATCTAGAGGTGACCTTGGATAAAAAACTTGTTAAGAAGCATGAAATAAATAATAGATCAACGCGACTCTCACCAAAAATGATACAGTGGGTGTATACAACAATGGTGAGACTCATCATTACATACGCAACACCAATATGGTGGCATGCAGCAGAAAAGAGAACCGTTATTCAGATACTCAACAAAACACAAGGAACAGCGTGTCTGGGTATAGCAGGAGCCTTGACACCGACTGAGCTGACCTAGAAAACCTGACAAAGCTAAGTTCAATACACCTAGTAGTACGGTCCGAAGCAATATGAGGACAAAAAGGCTACAATTGAATGGCACAACGATCCTAACGAAAGTTGGACACAATACCCTATTCGTAAAGATACAGGTCCTTGGGAGTATGGCACTAAAAAGGTCAAACAGCCAGAAAAACCTTTTGTAATTAAGGAGGGAAAGGGACCACTGGGCACAGAAGTTATCCGGCTTAGGTAAGGCGGCTACTCAGTATGGTCACTCCGGCCATCACTGCTACCACGATCGAAGATCAGGGTAGCAGTGAGCATACTAGACGAAGGGCAGGCAACTCACGTTGAACCTGAGACTGGAAGCAACATACTTATAGGCAAACATAACAGGTATCCAGACCTGTATCCAACTGATGAGGAAAGGGATGCCAAGGGGCCGAAGCTTCGCCATCATTACAGGAGACCAAGCAGTAATATATGCTTTTAGACAGTTGAGACTAGATCAAAATCTGTACGAAACAGGATAGACAAAACAGTACAGACAGTCCTGGTCGAAGCCAAACCTTTACCAAAGAGGATAAGAACTACACCACTGAACCAAATACTGGACTTCTTAAAAGGGACAGAGTTGAACATGTGGGAGTAACTCTGTGGGGCACAATAGGACTGCAACAGAGCAGACCACAGGGCAGGGAACCAACCAGATACCACCCACTGGGGAAGTTTTAGTGAGTGGCATAGAATCCGACACTACTGGTGTTCAAAAAGGATTTCTTCGCCGACAAAAAAAATCCAAAAAAAAAATTCTCCGTACCTGGAGTGTCCTGATTTTTGAATTATGTTTTTTATTATTTTGAGAAAAAATACTCTTAAAGATAATATTGTCTGCGTAAAATATTTTAAGCATTTTTTAGGTTTTTCCTAAAGAATATATTGCATATCTATCAATTATCTTTAAATTTGTCATAATCCCTATTTAGTACTTTTTCACCTTTTATACTTTTTTCTGTAGAAAAACATATGGTTTTCAATACCCTCTAATTTTTTTGAAAAAACGCTGTTTAGATGTCCAGTCAATTTAATTATAGAACCTGTTCTTAGATTTTTGAAAGTGTAAGTTGCCTAGATTTTAAGGTTCTTCCTTAAATATTAACCCTTAAATTTTTTTTAAACGCCCGTTACCTTTTATAAAATAATTGTGAAATAAGTGTTCAATTGACTCAATTAATAAAGAACCTGTATATACATTTTTAAAAGAGTAAGTGATCTACGTTTTGCGTTATTGGTAATTTAAGACATTCTTAGTACATTATGTAACAAAAATAAGCAACGCTCTTTAAATAGTAATTCTTTTTTTCCTAATTTTGGAATTAGATGCAAATGTGGTACATCATTCAAAAGATAATTAAAAAGACTCGGTACATTTGGTATAATGCAATACTGTGCCCAAAAGGGAAAAAAAGTCGACGATGGTCGCTAAAAGACGAAACCAATCATCAATTTTAAATCGCCAACATGTCAGGCAAGAAAAGTAGCAAACAAAAAAGCTTCACTTATTTTGATCTATGGTTTTAAAAGGGATTTTTAGAACAATCAAATCCTTATATTTGTCAAGGTTACCGAGATCCTAATGGTCACCCTTGAATTCTTTGAGACAGCTTATACATATTTAGAAAAATAATTTGTATTTAAAAAAAAAAAATGCTGAAACAGCAAAATTCGATCAATTCAATCCTTATAAAACCTATTTTATTGGAAAATGCTGAAATTGGGTGATTGCTAATTTGTGACTTATGGTTATTTTGTAGTCTAAAATCATAAAAGAATATTCAAGGTCTGAAAATATCTTATATCAAAAAATTGCTTCATCTCTTGCTCTTCCCTTAAAGTTTCACACCGCGCATCACTTTTTGTACACATCTAACCTAAGCCCCCAAAGCGACGTTGCCAATAATATTATAATATTAGTTGCTTCTACTATAAATCTACACATGCATTTTTAGATGGGGTTAATTACATCTAACTCACAACAAAATCTATAGTCTATAGTCATACGATATATTAGTATTAAAAAAATAAAACACTGTGGTTAGAGACAAATTTGTGCACTAGTTTTTTTTTTACTTACTTTCCAATCATTTCTGCCATTTTTCGCCATATTTATATTGGGGGTTGTATAAAAAAAAAATAATACGACCGTCAGCTACGTTTGGTAAGTCACGTTGGTTTTATTAAAAGTCCAAAAAAATAATTTTACAGCTAGACTTTCGATTTCTTTGTTTTGTTAAGTCAGAGTTTGTTGTGAGTATAGATGTAATAAATAAATTAATAATTTTATATCTACAGTGAGGTTTTGGTTTTGCTTTTTTTTATACAAAAGAAATAAGTAGTAAAATATCGGTCTTTATTGGGGTTGGGATTTGCTTTTGTAACTTTTGGGAGCTGACAGAATATATTTGGTATTTTCAGTACAATAGAAGTTTTATAAGGAATTTAAGCAATGATTGTCTAGAAAAAAGAAAATGTTAAGAGTAATAGAGTATTAAAGACATTTGTGTGTAAGAAATATGGATTGTTTCCCTTCTGTCAGCCCTCAATCTACACCAGTTTGCCACCGGAACTATAAAACTATTATTTAAACTGATGCCAATAAAAAAATATATATACACAGTATATAATTAACAAAAAAAAACATAAATACTATATTAGTTCAGACGGCATGATACCCACATCCAGACCGAATATCAAATTATTGTATACAAAATATAAATACACAGTCTTAGAAAAAAAAATCAACGTTCATGTACAAATATACAACTGTTTTCCCTTATAATCAAAGAAATTGTATTATTTACAAAAACGCGGCGGTAACAAAAGAAATTGGGGATTTTCTATTCACGAGCAGTAATCTTTGGTGAACAGTCCGAGATTACATGCGTAAGCCGGAGTTTGGGGATACCTACTCGCTGGGTTCGGGGGGGTTTTCTCTTGGCAACGTTCTCCGATCCATCCTTCGTTACATCTGGAATTAAATTAAATAAAATTTAATTATATAGTAATAAGGAACAAAACATACAATATTAGATTTAAAGTAGCAACAATATTGGTTTGAATTTCGGATTTCAAAAATTGTATAGCTTTTTCAGTTCTTTAAATAAGCCACTAATTATTTAAAGATTATTCACATTTTATGCATTATAATATAGTCATGCCACAAGATACCCACTAAGGTCCAGGGTTGTAATCAGGGTCGAGATTCAAGAGACCAGTATAAAACATACACGGTCGATCAACGAAGATCTTGGTTGTGGAAAACAATGTGTTAACTTGCAAATATAACACAAGATGAAAAGGGAAAGCTTTTGAAATGAAAGAAAAAAAACTTTTCTTTTTTAATAACTGCAGTCTGACCCAAATTAAAAGTCGTTCAGGCCGCGAAGTGCAGTGAATTAAATTTTATGTAAGCAATTGAGAGGTTCCATTCCAAAATTCGCTTTATCCTTTTTTTTTTAAGAAAATCAGATAATGTCTATAGCATCTGTTGATCCACAGATCACATTACAACTCAAGTGTAGGTCTAGGCCTGATGATGCTTCGATAGGAGCGAAACACGTGTAGCTTTTAAAAACTGACTGTGACTTTGTGTTTTTACCTTTGTTTTGTTTTCGTTTGGTCTCTTAGAGAAAAAATGGATGATACGTTTCTATCCTTGAAAAATACACCTGTAACCTTTGAAAATTAACATATTACTATACTTTTCTGCTATTTTATTATCTTATCAATAAATTTACAAGAAGAGCTGATCCTTTAATTTATATCATTTTTTTTTCGGAATTTTAAACATTCTGAAGGGTTTTGAGTGCAGTTTCCACTCTCAGGCAACATTTTACGATTTTTCAAATAATTTCGATTGTGTTGAGTATAGTATACGTCTTCAAAAGCCCGTCTATTATAGATTTATTGACAATTATTCAAGTATTAACTTGCTTCAGTCCTACTTAATAGGCAACAGTCAATATGTTCACATTGAGAGTGGTGGATACATGGCGTGCCGTAGGGCTCTGTTTTTGGGCCTATTTTTTTTCTAGTGTATGTCAATGATCTTTCCAACTTTCATCCTGGGACTGTATTTTATCTTAATGCTGATGATACAACAACCTTAATAATTGCTGATAGTAGTCTATACAGCCTGGATATTACAGCTCAATCATGCAGTGACCTACGGGAATGGGCGGTATCAAATCGATTAAGTTTAATTCAAAACAACATTAAAAATATATTTTTTTGAAAACAAACATTGAAGCAAACAAATGCAAGAAGTCGAGGAAGTGACAAAAAAGGAGTAAAAAGTCACGAAAAATATAAAATTAGGCACAGTTCTTGGGCTTGATTGACTCTCTCCGACAGAAGAGATTCCGTTGTACGATATACATTTAGTAGTCTGTTTATAATCTTATGTAATAGATAAAATTACAAAACAAAAAAAAACAAAGTTTTATTTTTAAGACTAGCAGGATACTAAGCAACCGCTCCGTCGCCTAAATTCCAAAGGACAGCAGATCCAGGCTTTAAATTTTTTTCCTTAGAGATTGTAGTCATGGTTAACAGACCCTGGATGAAGTTGTATCTTTCCTTGGTGTTACTCTAGATTCGGGATTCATCTGGTGGTCGTATGTTAAAAAAA
Organism: Anthonomus grandis grandis; assembly: GCF_022605725.1. NCBI lineage: Eukaryota > Metazoa > Arthropoda > Insecta > Coleoptera > Curculionidae > Anthonomus > Anthonomus grandis. The sequence goes on from NC_065558.1 coordinate 14,206,685, forward strand.
GTTGTCAAGATGTATATTCCTAAAACGAAATTTGTCCACTCAGTTTCGGCTTGTATGCTCAGGACTGCATAATTTGGATACTTCTATTCTATATTGACGTACTGTGTATCTAATTGGGGTCACTGTGCTCATATGTTTAAAATATTTGCCTTGTAACGCAGATTTATAAGACTGCTTGCTAATCTGGACTATAGAGAGTGCTTAAGTTTACATTTCAATACACTGAGAGTTTTCAGTATAGTTTTTAAATGTGTTGCCTGTCTGTGTTAAGAATATGCTCCTTTCAGCATTTCGGGCCAAGATTACGTAGTACCTAATAAAAAACTCTTTTTACTTATTTGATCAGTACCTTTGACCCAAATTTGCTCACCTCCTATGACTCAATTATTTTCTGATTTGTGTTTTGTTATTTTTTAGTTTCGTTGTTTTTAGTAATTTTAGAAATAAATCATTTTTAGTATACGTTTTATTAAGATATTTAATATTTTGTGTAAGAGTCATTTGCTTGTTGATACTTATAGATGAATAAAAATTTTTGCTTTAAATCAACATCATGAAAAACGAAAAAAATAATTTTAAATGCTCTTACTCGCAAAATTGTACTTCATTCGCATCGATATAACAGATCCCTTGTTCCATACAAAATCCATTTTTCGTCGATTCGTCACACCTTCGTCCTGTAAATAAAATATTATTTAATTCCAAAAATTAGAATGTTCATTATTAAATTATAATTTTAAAAGTCGATTTTGTTCGATGATGTGAAGAAAAACAGAACTATTTGGTGTTTATATCGGTGACACGGGAAGTTTTAATGCAATCCTCAGGATACTAAAATTAAAAGATGTTTTATGTCAAAGTGAAAAAAATAAATAATTTTTTTCCTTTCACTTTTAAAATTGTACACAAACCAGAAGTTTCTATTAAACTGCTACTATAATATTTTAATGACAAAACAATTAATTCTTCTTTTTTTTTAAATATTTTCTAATTAAATAATTAGTCTTTTTATTTTTTAATAAAAAAAAATTAAAAAAATACTTTGGAGCTAAATAATCTTAATGTTTCACTTCTTTTTAATGTAGTATCTTGAAAATGACATCACAAAATTATAAAAACGTTAATAGAAACACAAAATAGATATCTGCTTTTTTGCCATTGATACCATCCAATGAAACTAACTTTTTAAAATCTGTTTTCAGTTTACAAACATAAATAATTATCACGTTTTTAAATTCATGCAAAATGTTAAGGAAGCTAAACAAAGATTTTTGTATAAAAAAGTAATGTCTTCAGTACAGCATATTTAAAAATGGATGTTATGATTCTTAAACTATCAGCAAAATCTATGAAAAAAGCATCTTTCCTCAAATAAGGACATGCAAGACCTATCATTACCAACCATACCAAGTCTATATATTTCAACGAAAAAAAAATACAAATATGTAGACTTTGCTATTATTAAGTAACATAAAAGTTGTTATATGGTATTGAATATAATAAAATCTGTAGCAATTTTTTGTCCTCTGTTTTCAGGCAATCTGATTAAAAAATTAAAAAGTAACTTTGATTGAAGAAAATATAAATACGTCACATTTTTTTTAAAAATTAGACAAAATTTTCAAATAAAAAATGAAGTTCAAAGGGCCTAAATGTCTTTGAAAAAATGACAATAAAAACCATATTATTGCATAAGCTATAAGCATTGTATCCATTTAAATTATGCCTTGCTTCAATAATAAGACCAACCAACAAGCCATATCCAAATAAAAAAATTATATACTCTATTTTTAACTCTAAATTTAAATTCATAATCAATCGTTTATTTTAATAACATTCAAGTAACTGTAATGAATTACATGAATGTTATTAAAATTTGATTATGCATGTAGTTCTTTCATAATTGAGACATCACAAAAATCACCTTTAGTTCAAGAAATAAAAAAAGAACGATTTCATTTAGCATTTTTTTTAGAAACCTTACTTACTTTTTCTCTATCTTTTAATTACAACTTGTTCTATGTAAAATTAATAAAAAATATAAATATAAATTTCTATATTTATTAATAATGCAGTTCTGAATTTAGTTATAAATTGGGAGGATTTTTTAAAATTTTTGAACCGTTACTGCAAATAACTGTGACACATAGGAATCACTTGCTAGCACTTTTAAGAAATGAATCTAAATGAATAATTTTTAGTAATCAATTGGAAATTCTGCAATCATTCAGGAATCAACATGCCAGTTTAAGAAGTCATGTTGTCCTAGGATTATATTAAATAATAATCTCTTTAAAATGTTACTTATTCGCTTTGGGATTTTTTTATCAATATTATTGACCAATTACAGGTATTAATGTGGGTATTTTGATAAAAAGAAAAAATATTCCTGCCAACTTTCGAATTATCATTGAGACTTATCCTCAGGTATCTATAAAGAACAGAAAGCTACTCTAGACTTAAGTACAATTCCAACGCGGATGTAATGCAAAAAGAAGAAAACAAAAATTATTCTTTAGATGATCAAGCATTATACATCACTATAAAAACGTGCAAAAGGTAAAATTAAAGAAATTTTTTTCTTGAAAACCTTATACAGAGATGGGAAATTTATTTTCCTTTCTATAATAATATAGTTTTGATGGAACGGAGAACACTGAAAAGTGACGAAAACGTTAGCCAAGACGAAATAAAGAGACCGAACCAGGAAGTAGCAAAAGTAGTCAAAAAGAACTTGAAAAAGTACAAAGACGAGAAAATCGTTAAAACTATTAAGAGAAAGAGAAAAAGAGTAATTGTCAAACTTAAGGATAAGTATAGTAATAGCACGTCGAACACAAGAATATTTGTTACAAATTGTGGAATCATTTTCTAAAGCTTTATACACTAAATAAAACACTCTAAATCCAGAGGAATATCTGCGGAGAAGGGTTCAAAATCAGGGCACCGAGAATATTTCGGAGATCTCTCTGAATTGAATTAATATTGCTTTGAAAAAGATGAAGAATAATAGAGCTCCAGAGGATGACGATGTCGTCACAGAAGCGATAAAGATGGGAGAACCACTACGGATGTCCATGAATCAAAAACTCTTTAATCTATGTCTGGATTCAGAATATCTCAACAAAGTGGCGGAATTCAATAAGTATACTTTTGCATAAGAAGGGAGATATAACGGATCTGGAAACATATAGACCAAGAGCAATTAGTCTCCTTAACCATCTTTATACAGTGTTCCCATAACAAGTGATTGGAGCACTTCCGCGTCATCCTGCACCCAGTCAACACGTGGTTATTTTCGTCCTTTTCTATCCTACGGATTCCTTTCCTTGACCCTTTCCTACCCCTTGATGTTAGTACAACGTGCATTTCAGAATTAAACTTTGTGAAAGTTTCTATCCCACTTCCGCGTTATCTTTCATCCCATCAACACGTGGTTGTCCGTCCTTTAAATCCCTTTCCCAGACCCTTCCCAACCCCTTGCCGGTGGTAGCCGATCCTAATCACACCGGTAACCAGGCCGGATGCATCGTGGGGGAGGCGACATCATGCATTGAAAAGTTTCGATTGTGATTGATAATTTAATATAGTGAACAGGGGACATACCCGACGGTTTTCCCGAATCTCCAATTCGTGCTGGCAAATTGCCTCGTAGCAGAGTCATCAATTGAACAAAACAAAAACAAGAACAAGTGATTGGAGGCAAAGCTGAATTCTATTCAGCCATGGGAGCAAGCTAGTTTCCACTCGAAGTACGGTACAAGCGACCACTTTCAGTGCTTGAAAATCTGAATAGAAAAGACCATTGAATATAACAGCCCCGTGGCATTGATATTTGTTGACTTTAAAAGATAGTTTCTTGTTAAAAGTACAACCATTGAAATCAAAACTATATGCAATAAAGACATAAAAAGAAATCAATAACCTGCTAGTATGTCCCAAAATCTAGACTAGTCCCAAATTCCAAAGAACAAAAACAAATCAGAAATCATGACATTGCTTATACATTCCTTTTATCTGGTTTGACCTGGTAACCCACTGCGCAGATTCAAGGGCAGCAACTGACTAAGGTCCAGTCATGAAGGGGATGGCCCCTAAGACTTAATACGTCACTTAAGACCCTAAAATAACACGTGAAACTTCAAAAATGACGGCATTAAAAACTATGAGAAAACGTTTTACAAAAAATAGGAATCAAGCTTTCCTCAAAATGTTGGAGGGTCTTTTATAAAATATATTTAAGTAAATTTCCACATTACATTGTAACGTTGCCTTGCTTAGCTTTAAGTTGCAGCGAGTATGGAAATAAATCTAATCCTAAAAGGCAACGTATTAAAATTACAGGAAAAACAATGGCAACAACAGCCCAGTATCGAAAATGCCAATACGTAAAAAGTTGATCCTTGAGCATTGCGAACGTGACCAATGACAAAGACAGACAAATAGAAAAATCACGTTAGTCAGAGAGAGAGAGAAAAACAACCTGATTCCAGTAAATTGCTTAAAATTCAATGCGAAGAACAGCTAACGCCATCTAGGAGTTCTTCTTTTTTTACAAGGTCATTAACCGACGTTACACTAGATGTCGCGATTAGTACTATGTTGATACAATATTAAATTATTACGTTACAAAAGCAACCAAAAAAAATAAATAAAAACGCTACAGGTTTCTGCTTATTATAGAGCCTTGCAGGCGGATAATTCTAAAGTTTAACACGAAATTCATTTTTTCTAATTTTTTAACACCTGTAATTTCTTCAAAAACTATTTGCTAAATCAGGATTTGTTTGGGTCTATGGTCAAATATCCTAAAAATTAATAAGTAAAAAGATGTTAAATAAATAGAGCAATAAAAGTTAGTAAATTCACAAACGTTCATACACAATTCAATATACACACTAATTCATCCCTCCAACAAGACAACACACATGCCAGCAAACAAAACCAAAAAGAAAACATAAGAAGTATAAAAATCTCACTAGAATCCTCACTGAATGGAGTCTGACGGTGTTGCGCAGCGGGTCCGCGCACCTCCACCTCCTTCGTGTCGGTTCGACCATCGACGCCGGTCACGCTACACTCGTATCGGCCATAGTCGGCCTGCGTCGGCGCCACGATCACCAGCGTGCTCCGCCTCCTCCTGAAACAGACACCCCACCAAACCTTCTCTGTAATTATAAACTATACACTCCAGTGGTTAATTTTAGTGGACAACTAAACGTCCTGACTTACCATTCTTTTAATTCACTGTCCCTTATACAAGTAAGTCATAAAATAAATTGATATAAATGTAATAAAATAATTTAAATATATTATAGAAGAATCTTGTGTCAAGATTTCATTTCGATTAGATAACTCATTAAAATGAGATAAGTCATCATCGGATTTGGTTGTTTGTAATTAACGAAACTAAGTGTTAAGTCTGATGATGATGAGTTATCTCATCTAAATGATGATCACTCTTGAAACAAGATTGGCATTTTTTGTGAAGTTTCCTATTTACCAACACTGATGTCAGCAATCACTTTCGTTTTTGGCGCTTGTGAACAAGTGAACTGTTCCACAAATAATTCTCCAAAGAGTAAGTCGCAATTTTAGGTATTAACGTTATTAATTTCTTTCAGCATAGTTCACATAATAGGAAAGGGTTCAAGTAATCGAAAAAGGACATCTTTTGGCTTCAATTCAGAGGAATCAGCGCTGGCTTTTCAGGACCTCGTATGAAGCGTATTGAACAATTCATACTTAAAACAACGTAAGAATACTGAATCTAGAGGCAGGCCAAAAAGAAGTGGACCTAGATCATCCGACTCATGTTGACAACATTTAACACGTCCTCGAAGGCGTGAGTGGATTTCGCCGAGCCCTAACTCTAGTGAACGGGAATCCTATTCATCCACGTAAGAGGTCTGAACTCGAGTGAGCTAGACCAACCTAATCATAGACCTTCCATGATCACCAAGCAGGTACAAGTGCACAGCAGGGAAATAGACCCAGAAACGGACAATAGAGAGAAGATCAACCCATATAAGGAAACAGAACAGTTTCTAATTCTAAAGGAAAACATTCTCGAATGCTTGGGAACAGACCTCAATGACATTATAAGCGAGAGGACTGAACTACACCCAGACCTGGTCTCTAGGTGGTCTAACATAATCAAATGTGTCCTAGATAAACAAGAAAGACTAGATCTAACCAAAAAATATTTTGTACCCAAAAATTTTAAAAACTTTAGAAGCCTTAGATCTACATGAGGAAATTCTAATACAAGACACATTCAAAAAAAATATGCTAAAGTATTTAGCTATCATACAATCTCAGTTAGGAGCTTCTCTATCACCATGAAATAATATCTTAGTAATAATAAACTAGAAGCCATTATAACTGAACTGTCACATACTGGCAAATTGCTGACCGATTTACATCATTACGTATTAATATCTAGGAAGTACATTATCATACGAGACCTAGATGATTCTCTTCGGCAAGTGGTGGTCAAAACGGCCCCAGACTCTAAGTTATTTGGTTTGGCTCATGCAGATAAAATTAAAACTGCAAGAGATTAAAAAAAATAGTAGAGACATAAAGGCCACCAAATCTGGTATAACTAGAAATCCCAGAAGAGCCATACAAGAGGCAGACCACTTAAACTGGAGAAGCCTAAAGGCATCCTAATTGTACCTTGACTAGCCAGGTCAGGCATGATATCCTACTTTTTGTCTAGTCGAGAATTTGATTACATTTCCTTTTAGATAACCATCCCCCATAGCAAACCTTACCCTGATTGCAGGTAAATTATCAGGGAGGCTTATCGACTGAGGAACGTACCAGAAGAATGCATGGATGTCATGGTAGAATCCCTTTCTATCACAATACAAAAATAGTATGATACAGCTTATCGATCTTGGTGGAAATATTTTATAGAGAATGTGGTGTTGCTTTGAATCTTATATTCAAACCAAAAAAAAAACAACACCTACTCAAGTAATATAGTTTTTCAATTCCTTTTCCAGCAAAGAGGTTTTAAATTTGGGTCATTTTATAATTTTCGTTTAACCCTCGCTTTAACAATGCCAGGCCGTTTAAGTAAACATCCCTTAATAAAAAGGTACATAAGAGGCATTTCAAAACTACGTTTACACACTCTTAGATATAATATAACTGGGGATCCCTTGTACTACTTAATTACCTCAGAAATTTTCACCCTAATAAAATTTCATCTCTTGAGTTGCTCTCGAAGAAGTTGATGTCCCTTTTGGATTTAGTTACAGTAAACGTTTTCAAACATTTACTCTAATTAAAGTGGAAAATAATATTTTCACAAATGAGGCTGGAGCTTCTAGTTTTATCTCTGATGTTATAAAATTCTCTGGCCCAAATAAGATTCAACCTTGTCTTCAATTTAAAACATTCACTGAACAACCTGAGCTCTTCTGGTTTCAGCATTATTAAAGTATATCAACAAGACAGCTACATTACAGAAAAGAAACAATGAATTTTATATTCTGCTCCTCTTAATAGAGTTTCTAGTCAGACATTAACCAGATGGGTACAGGACTCCTTAACAAAAGCTGGAATCAGGGAATAAACACAAATATTTTCTCAGCCTTCTCGGTTAATCTTTAAACATAGTGGTGGCTACTGGCTGACAGCAGTATCGGTAAGTAGGAGACCTGTCAGATAAATTTATCTGACTTTTACACTTGGCTAAAACTAATCTATTGAAATGAAGTGCCTCATATAATTTCGATCGAATTTCCTAAAGTTCGTTTCATCGATAAATAATAGAAGGTCATCTTTGATACTTACTTTACATAATTGATGCGCACGTGCGAACTGTTGACCAATGGCACGCCGCTCCGTCGCCACGTGATCGTCGGAATCGGTAGACCGCCGGCCTGGCAGCTGAGTTTCAGTTTCTTCGTTTTTTTCCGTTCTGTTCGGCTGTTGTTCTTTTTCAGACCCCACGACGATTTGTTCTCCAGGTGTTTGATTGTGGACGATTTTACTTCTAAAACAAAGAATAAAAGATGAATGAGAGAATAGGTTTTTGTAGATTAACCGTGTTTCTTTGATATAAGAATGCTACACTTCTGGGGTCTGGCATGACGCCCGACTTCGGAACGTCAGGCCCGCTAGCATCTTTATATAAACTGTAATTATTGTCTATGTGATGACTGATATGATTACATTTAAGGTTACTTCACTCATCCTCCTAATTTGTTCAATGTATGATTTGAAGTAATTGGATGATCATTAAAATCGTGTATTTTATAATAAGCTCATATAAGCGCAACACCGTTTAAATACGTAAGTGCAATAATCCAATGTTCGTATTAGATCGTATTAGTTATTAAGGTGTATCAAAAGATGTGTACACGTCATTAAGCCTATGAGTATGAATAAATTATGTAATAAATATATACTAATGAATATTAAGAGCGACCTTTCTAATGGCAGTTAAACACATCAAAAATAATAACAATACCAAATCATTCCTCCAATCATAAAGATTGAGGTTTTACTTTTGTTGGCAGCACTGAAATATAATGCGAATTCGTGTTACTTTACCCAAAAACTTAACTAAAGCCCGATTTACACGATGCCAGCAACTGGCGCCAGTCAATTTTTCACTTTCAACAAATAAACTGTAAGAGCCCTGATTATGTTACTTAAAGAAAAATTGAGTGATATTTTTTTAATTTTAAAAATAATAGCGATTTTGAATGAGAAAATGAATCAGTGAGAGATCAATATTAGGAGGTTTGACTGAGAAACACTGGCGCAGGTGCTGCGCTGGTAGAAATGACTAAAACGATAAATAGACATGCTCTTTGTTTTCTTTAGTACTGTCGGACTGGCAGGAAAAAGTGTTTATACGAGTATCGAGATCTTAGTAGAATGAACTTGTTTAAAGGTCATAAACACGTATGACTTTGAGCGACCTCGGTAACCTGCAATTGAAAATTAAGACACTATTAAAAAAGGTTGAAAAACATTGCCCCCAAATAGCCCTTGAGCGAACCATATTGGCGTGAAATTTTAGGATGAAGAGGATTCATATATTGACAAACAACTAGATCAGCAAAATTGTAACTTGCGAACTCTCTGTACTTGCAACTTGCTAACTCTCTGTTAGAAAGGCTGAAATATCAGAAATATATCAAGCAGTATGAGAAGCGGATGACTTAACAGCACTTAAACTTCGAGAGCTTCAGGTTTAAACCCATCATAGCACGGAGTAGGATAAAGTAGAAATCTGGATTAGGAAATCAGTACATAGGAGGCAAGTCAACGAGATTTGATAGAAATACATCGACACCGCAGCGCCGAAGGACTGGTTGACCTCGGATAGTAGTAAGATTTACCTTGAAACTGATGATTACATTTTAGAAGATTTTTCCTGGCTATACAAAATCAAATTATTCCAACTATCTGAAATTTGTTGGCCATGCAATACAGTCTTACAGATGTAGGTGAGGTTGTCAGATATTTGCGTTAACAGATTATAAAGAGGGATACAATCTAGTAGCGAGAATACTCCATCAAGAGCTAGTAGGAAAATTAAACTTTTTGCCTAATAATAATATTTAAGCATATGGTACCATATTAAAAGCCGATATTCTTATGACGAACACAAATTGTATTGGGACTGGACTGAAATATTCTTACAAATTAGCTAAGTAATAATCCACCTGACTCAATTCTAATAGATGAAGTTTCTAAGAAAATAACTCTGACTATCACTATTCCCAAAAACAACAACAACTTAAGAGTGAAATACAATGAAAAGATGGTAGTAGAGAGATTTAAAACACCATATTCAAAGAAAAGTAAAGAAATATAGAAAAATGACAGAAATGCAGACCCAATTCAACCATAATATCAACAATGGAAGTATGTCAAAGTAATCTGATCGAGAATGAGATTATCACTGCTATTCCCATAACGCATCTCCCGAAAGTTCTAGAAAGAATAGGAAACTTCCTTGAGTGTATTCTAGTTCCTGAGCCAAATACAACGTCTACTTCATATGTGAGCTGCTTAGCTTTAGGTTTATTATTAGTTAATTTATTATATTGAATTAAATAAGACTTAAATAAGGCTTGACCCCGCCTATATCTTGAATATCGGGGATCATGTGTCCTCTAATTCAGGTGGAAGTGTGATGCCATTGCCATTATTATAAAATGTGTTCATTACAGTTTACAGTTTAACCACTTTATACCTAGTGTACAATGACCGCCTAAAGTTCCGCATAAATTCGATAAAAATCACATGATTTTTTGAGAAAACGCTCACACCAGTCGATTTTTATTTTAAGTTGCGCATTATTTCACATAAATTTTTGTATACAGGGTGGAACAAAAAAAAAGATATGACGTCATCGGTCATTTTTTTAAATGGAATGCTATATTTTTTATTGCATTTATGATAATAAATGCGTTTATTATCATATAAGTTTCGTATAACACACCTTATCTCAAAACTCAACTGTTTCAGAAATATTTACATTTAACCAACAAGAAAGCAAGTAAGTATGTCTATTTACAAATTAAGATAAAATGGAGGGTAGTTTTTTATTTTATTATTGTTTTAATTATATGTCTACTAGAGTTACATAGGTGATGAGCATTTTCTATCAATTGCGGATACGCTTCTGAAATGATTTACAAGCGCGATTAATAATTATACTTTTATTGTTTGTGACACGCAAAAAAACGGAATTTGTGGCAATTATGGTTACATGGAAGGAATGGAAGAAAACCGCTTCTATTGATCCATAAGAAATATTTATTTGTATAATTGTTGTTTTGGAATTATTAGTTAAGAATTAATAATTTCTTAAAAAATAAATATAATAATTTTATTTTCAATACAGTGAAAGAAAGATATGAAAATCACCTAATTTTTTTTGTAATTTTTTTTGCCATTGGTGCTTACCTGAAGGCCTTTTTATAGGAAGTTGAGCAGTGAAAAGCCATGAAAAAAATTAGGAATTAAAATTCCCATAATCATTTCTATAAAAATTCATCTTAAAGTATTATTAATAACAGTACAATTTTTTTTTATTTAGTTAATACTTAGTTAACTAGCATGTTTTAGTAAATATGTTTGAAACTGTAAATTAAGGCAATAGACATAAAAAAAATCAAGTTTTGTATCCAAAAATTAAAGAAGACAACATGATTACTTACAAAAAAATAACTCGTTTTTGAAAATAATAAGTCGACTATCATTACCAAAATAAATTTTAATTTTTTTTTTGCTTACGAAAATAGGAGAAATTAAAATCTATAACTCCGTATAATTGCTGTAATAATTTTTTTTTGGATTTAAAAAAAAAAACATTTTAAGGGAATAATATCCACAAGTTTAAATTGAAATTAACTCGTAACAGTAAAAGCCAAAAAAAAAATTCTTGATAAAAAAATTCCTTTCTAAACCAAGAATTTCATTTTAAAAAGAAAGACTTTGAAAAATTTTATGCTCTAATATCCACTTTTTACAAGCCAATCAACATCCTAATAAGAAGAAATGAAAAATAAAAACCTCTAATTTAAATATACCTAGAATATTAAAAAAAAGGGTATGTTTAAAAAGCCCTTAGTAAGATGCGTTAAGTCGGTACCATTCCTTAACTTATATTTAGAAGATATAGTAGCGGATTAGGAATAATAAATCAAACCGCTGAAATTAGCGAAGATTTCTGAGATTTGAGTTGGAAGATCTAAACACCAATAAAGCTTCTTAAATATTGCTTTATACTGGTAAAGTTTAGACACGTGACATTAACATTTTAAAACTTGATATAAAAAATATTTCTTCTTCTTCTTCTTCTTCTTCTTCTTCTGATGCCGTCTTCTACCTAAGACTGGCGATTATGCCGGCTATTTGTATTTTGAAGACCGTTGCGCGAAGTAAGGATCTGGTACTTCTTTCATACCACTTTCTCCAGTTCTTAAGCCACAATGTCCATCTTCGTCTCGGTGGTCGTCACTATTCAATTTTTCCCTCTATTATTAGTTTCACGAAGGGTATTTCACTGTGTTAAAGATCTCGGTTGTTATATTTAGACATAGAAAAACGTCAGCATTCCATACTCTATCAATTCAGGAAATCCTGAGTGTGCGACGATAGACTCATATTTCAAAGGCTTCAATCTTTTTGCAATGCCGATCCAAGTGTCCACCCTCTAGTCCATAAATCAAGATGGAAAATGTGTAGCATTTGGCTCAATAGTCTTAAACTTAGATTCATTTATCTACACGTGAGAAGCTGTTTCGTTCATCATTGTAGGTTCCTTCCATATTTCCGGCTTTTTCCTGATGCATATCCGTATTTCCTGTACAATGTTCTACTCAATGTTTAGGTATTATTCGAGGTATTCACAGTGGTCAATTCTTTCTATTACTTCTTGACAGTTGTACAATTCCAATGTTTCGGAATGCCTGATAATTCTTATTAGTTACCATTGCAGATCCTTAGAAGAACTGCTCAATAACACTAATTCATCAGGGTAGGGGATGTTATTCATTGGTACACCATTTACGTAAATTCTTTTTCGTTTTCAGTCACAGCTTCGGAGAAAATAGATTCAGAATAGATATTAAACAATAATGGGGAAAGCACTGTTGATTCCAATATAGATTAGAGATAATTTGTATGTCATTTTGATCCAGACCGATGTTTTAAATATCATAATTTAGATGTTGTACTTTGAGATGTATATGGTGTTAAATAAATCAGTGAGAACCTTGTCGACACTATCCTCTGCTAGTTTAAAACGATCAACATAGATATAGTCAAGGCCCGCAGCTTTATCTTTTTTTTATTTTTTTTACCGACGGACGGCCTGTACGATTTACTCTTTTTTGGACCAGTACTCGCCTCTTCAAAACCATGTTGTTCAGGTCTATCATCCTGAAATAGATGCTTTGTGTAATATTTCCAGATTTATAATTTCTCCTTTATATCTGTTATGTATGACGGTATTAGTGTCTTTGACTAACTTGCAATTTGGACGTGTCCTATTCATTCCCAGTATTTCTTTTATTTTCTTGTGTAGGTTCAATCAGTCATGCTTCCTTTGTAATTTCTTCAAATAAAATTCTCTATAATATTTCTTTAAGCTACTCTATATCTAGTTCAAGGTTGATGTAGGGCAAGATAGGGTAACAAGCAACAGCACTCAATAAAGATGACTGACACAGGTTATGAACTAAATTAGCAGGTCTTCTTCAACTTTACTTCATGTTGCGGAAAAGCAAATTCGTGTAATCCAAAGTATGTGCCAACAGGAAATGAACGTTAAAATATATGAGTAACATAATTTTACTATATTCCTTAACGTGCGTGTCATCCAGATTCGTTTTTTTTGGCTCCGGTACAACTTTTACTATAGCGATGAGGGGACACTAGAAAATTTATATATTAGATCAGTCTCGTGTCGTGTAAGTAATATATGTATGCATCATCTATGGCTATTTAAAGATATATAGATCATTTTCGTGCGATCAGGTTTAAAAAAGGGATAGCTAATGAACTACTAAAATTAGAGTAAACCTTTTTATTGCTAACCGAATCATCTATTTAATTATGTATCACTTCAAGTGTATCTATAACATTTAGAAGCATTCGGAGAGAGTCTGAAATTATAATATAAATAAGAAAACCATATATTTATAAGTAATGTAAGATATGAATTTCGGTTTAAATCTACCCGGAAAGAAACGCAAACAACAAAATCTTCAATTTTCTCATTATTTATGTATGAATGTTTGTGTTTTTGCACATAAAATGAACATGAAAAACTGTCGGCTTAATAAATGGCAGCAGCATTGTCTAATTAGAATTTTTATAATAAAATATACGGTGAACGTGCTTAATTGCTTATTCATAGGATATACGTGTATACTTTTTCCGATTGATTTTGAATTTATATAGTCTTCCAACTATCATAAATTAAAAATTAACTAAAAAGCCGAGTTTTCCACTTATTTAACGATGTGTGTGTCCACACTACTATCTGTTTACTATTTTTATTGGACCATTAACCTAGTTCTTTCAGTGAGGGCAACGATTCAATGCGACTTGTGCCACTCTTTTTGAAGTTTCCTGTCTGGAAAATCTATCCAATTATATTTTCGGCTCTTTACTTTTTTTTAATTGCCTTGCACTAAATCTAAGGTAGAGCGTATATCAAAGAATATAGTTTCACAAAATTAGTATACTTTTTTAATTTTGATTTAGTTCCAATAATTATTTTATTAATTATTTAGTTTTTAAAATCCAATAACGTTCCAAAAATACACGGTCAATTATCTTTGTAATTGTTTATTACTCAAATTAATAATATGTCCCAGGTAGACGTAATCTTCGAATTTTTCTATGATCTGATTTCCGAAGCATGGTAATATTATCAACAGCAGTTATGACTTTTGTTTTAGTTAGGGTCATGGTAACTCCAATATTTCCTGTAATTCACCGATATCCTGACTAAAAAGCACAACATCATCTGCAAAGCAAAGATGGTTTAGATATTTCACGCCAATTCTTATGGCCTTTCTGTCTAATTTGAGTAACTTGAAAGCGTCTTTAAATGCAAGAGTGAAAAACTTTGGAGATTTAGTATCACCCCACAATCCTATTATTTTCTCTATCTTTTGCTATTTTTATTATTGACGTTATGTTGTTATTTATATTTTCAACTCTTTCATTGTTTAAAGCTTCAAAGATAGCCCACAGTTCTACGGGGTCAACCAAAGCAACGTGTAGTAGTAGTAGTTCGTTGTATTCGTTGCATTTTTTTTTACTAATGATCGAATTGACTGAATATGGTCAATTGTTCTAAACCCTTTACGGAATCCAGCATTTTCAGGAGATTGGTAATCATCTAATTTGTTGGTAAGTCTATTTGTTAGCAATTTGTATGGATGTGGAAGTAGACTTATTAGTCGATAATTTTCTATTTTTAACTTATAATCGTCTTGAGAAATGTCATATTTTTATCGTTTTCAATAACTGTTTTTACTAGTTCTGTGTACTAGTATGTCGGATCATCTCTGGTTTTCGACGTTATATTTTTTTTAGTTATTTTTGCTCTGGGGTGTCTTTTTTCAGTGGTCATTTTTCTTCTTTTTTCCATAAGGTCTTTCGTCGCTTTACTAATTTTTGTTTCTCTGGGTTTTCTATATGTGGAACACGTCTTTTTCATGGCTGTTTAATTATCGGTTCTTATTTTAGTTTCAAGCTTGTTTATGTCCATCTGGTTTAATACTTCTTTTACTGCGTGTTTTTGATTAGTTAGTATTTGAATCTGAGCTGATCTATGTGCTTCTTTTTGTTTGTTTTTTGAAAAGGTACTTATACAGTACATTTTTTTCCATCTAGTACAATATTCTTTCACCTCTTTCATTGATTAAATCGAGGCCAAAATTACCAATCTATTTCCTGTTATTTCTATTGTCTGCTTTTACTCCTAACTCGGCACTAAAGTCGCCTATAATAAACTTGAGTCTGTTTTTCCAATGCTGTAGCTCTTAAAATGTCCTCATAAAAATTTTCAATATCTTCTTCGGATGCAGAACTTGTGGCTATTTTACCCCAGTACATTTTTCTTCACGCAGTCTTGTTTCACTTAAACCTAGGATTTTCTATTTAATATTTGCTAATTATTCTTCCAGTTCTTCTAAATGCTCCCTCAAACTTATTTTTCAAATAATATATCTAGGCACTGTGAAGTTTGATCCTTGCTTTTTTGATATGGGTTGGATTTGCGAATTTTTGCCTCTCCTCGAGACTGACCTCTATGAAGGTGTGGGACTTGCCAGTTTTTGGTCTACTCACCTGAAAAACACATTTATTTGTTCTAAAATTTTCTGCAGTTTAAAGAGGGGTATTTTACAGTAATGGATAGCAAAACAGCAGTATAAAGGCAGGACCAAAATTGCTATATTCCAAAGATTTTGATAGGCGGATGATATAAACTTAAGTTATCGATGATAAAACACTACTGGATTACTCAAAGCGTTTGACAACAAATATTCTTTTTTTAACTATTTTTTTCCAAAGAATTCACTAGTAAATCTAGTTTTTGGGTGTTTTTAACAGTTTTCTTAAAATCAAATTTTTTTAAAATTGAGATGAACTCATTAATATGATACTTTTTTTCAATTAATTCAACTATAAAATTTGTTTAAATCAATTATTGTATTCCACAAATAAAGTCGATATTCATAAAAATGAAGATAATTCCATCGACCATGATCATTTGCCACTAAGGTGCTATCATCTGCAAATGATTCTTTAGAAATATTAAGAGACTTTTAAAAGGATTTCCTGTAGTTTATAAGTAGATTATTAAAAACTTCTATGAAATTGACAAAAGATATTTGAAAATGTGTAAAGCATAAAGAGAA
Source organism: Anthonomus grandis grandis (assembly GCF_022605725.1). Taxonomy (NCBI): domain Eukaryota; kingdom Metazoa; phylum Arthropoda; class Insecta; order Coleoptera; family Curculionidae; genus Anthonomus; species Anthonomus grandis. The sequence goes on from NC_065558.1 coordinate 14,223,106, forward strand.
AATTTAGAAAAGAAATGTAAATATTCACCTTTACTTGTTTAGGGGACTCCCTAATAGTATTGTAGTACACTTTGAGAGGTTTTTTTATGTTGTGATTCCTATCCATCATAATTGTGTATTTTGTTTATTACTTAAAACTATTATTTATTTTGATGCACAATAGTATGATTTGATTAATAAATTAAAAAATAATTTTTCTTATTTCTGACTTTTTAAATCAAGCGGATGTCCGCTCATCCAGTTGTAGATTCATAACATCTAAAACTATTGACAAGGTTACCTACATCTATTTTAAGGCGCTAAAGTCTAATCAATTAAAAACAATGCGTTTATAATTGTTGCACACAAACGAATCATTAAAAGGTCGCTGATTAAGCACGACGACATATTTGCACTTAATATAAACAATTCCCACGGCTGCCTCTGACTTGTCTTATTAATAAAATAATTATCCGAAGCCTTATTTAATATCGTTCCTTTTTTGATGTCGTGACGTAATTCATGATCAAGATTTTCTCACTTTTGTTCCGATCGCACCTGAAACATCCTTGGGACCTATTTTTAGCGGACCTTAGTCTATTTCCCAACACCTTAGAGTTTCTCATCATAAATAAACCGAATATCTGCACCAGAGTGTGGCCAAAGGAAGGCTCGTTTGTCATCGCATCGCGTTCGGATTTTTCAAAGATTTCACTCTATTTTTATGTAACCGATACACGTCTAAACATTTTTATTTGTGACCGCTCTTATATTAAGGCGGTGTTCGTTAGTGTCGCTGATTATTTTGAAAAATTGTGATTTTTAAAAGTTGTAAATTGTGAAACAGTCACACAACTTCTGAGTTATAATATAGTGCGAGTCGGTAACTTAGAATAAATAAATAGATGGGAGTCTGTTCAGAAAACCGCTCGGACACATTGATTCTTATTTTTAGTTGCGTATTTTTTTTTTAATAAAAACTTATAATATAGGGGGTGTCATATATCAGCTACTTATACCAACTCTTTTATTATGAACATCCTGTATGTTTCGTAATTTTTCGGAAAATGCTACACCTATTTCATTGCCAATGACATATCTATGCCTCGGTCTTTAGCTGTTTTGGCAATATTAAGGGCTTTCAGATTTATTACTCTTTAACGTGGAGTAAATTCAGTTAATCAATAAAAGTAATTTTTTCGGAGAGTATTTTAAATTGTCATCTTTTTGAGGTTCTAAAATTTTATACAGTGTGTCTTAAATTTGAGAAGTCATCAATCAATGATAGGTAATGCTAATATTTTGTGACTCTAAGTCTACTTTAAAAATTTCTCCTTGTTAGGTTGACCTTGTTGACTCAAAAATATAGACTATATTGATTTCTTCGTATGCAAAAGTAAACGACAGTTTCGCGATTACCATTTGAGAAAAACAAGTAATCATCAACAGAATTACTTAAATGGAGATAACAAAATTAGTGTAGTTCTATCTGCTAAAGAAAATCCTGATATGTCCTCTAGACTCTAGACATATATATAAGGAACTCACAGTGAGGTAGTCTTTAGTGTCATCAGTCATCACCCTTATAATATATAAACCTCCAGAAACTTACCGAAGGTATTTCGGATAGAACACTATGATTTGGTTAAAAAATTATGAACTTTGGAAAGATAGTCAATCAAAATAACTATTATCAGGCAGACAAAAGGTTACACTGAATAAGGGAAGGCCATACATCCAGAAAAATACAACGTTTAGGAAGAGATTATTGATAATCAAGTAATAGGACCAATTTTCTTCCAAGAAGATCTCAATGGAGCGAACTATTTACGTTTCTTGAAGGAAGAGCTAATGCCGAGTTTGGCTATTTGGTTCCCTTGCTCAAAGTGAGCTTTAGAAACTACTAATTTCAACGGTACGGTGCACCCTTTTTTATTATCTATAGTTGTAACACAAAAAAAAACACTTTTAGCAGAGGTATGTCACAAGTCATGTGAACAATAACAATAAAAAAGCATTGACTAGTTGAGACCTTAAAACAGTGTTAATTTTTGAGGTAGTTGCTTAATTAATGTGGTGCTCCCAAAATAGACATTGATAAAATGGTTAAAGTTTACGCAGGCTCCCACCTATCATATCTTCAACAATTGCGTTAAAGGAAGGTTTACTGTTATACTACAGTCCATCTAGAAGGTACCTACTTGAAAGAAAGAAAGCACAATTTTTATAATTATGCAGTTTATATTTTTGTTATTTGAATTATAAAATAACAACAAACAATTCATTTCATTTATTTATATAATCTTTATTTAATTTTAAATACTTAACTAAACGTCCAGGTACAGCAGAAACTAGGTGACTGTCATAATTCTCGGTGTAGTCCAGGCCTGTGAAACCAAACGAATTAAACCTTCTGTATTTCGTAGGGTTCTCATTCCACTTTAATCTTCATTAATCCCCATATGTTTTCAATGGGACTAAGATCTGGTAAAGGTGCTGGCCATCGAATTGTTGTACATCAAAATATTCTTGCATCCAAGCTTGAGTATTATAGGCAGAAGAATGGCCTCTTGCATTATCCTGCTGAAAACGCCCTCTGGATATAAAGCATGAGCCGTTTCAAGAAAAAAACCATTTAAAATATCACAATACTTCGCACTATTTACAGGGCCATCAACTATACTGTAAGAAATATGCCGAATAAGGATCACGCTTCGGATCACGTGCATATAGCCTGGCTTGGTACCGTCGTCATCGTGGTCCAGGTCAACGGTATATTATGAAAGGGAATATCGATCTCAGCATAATTTGGGAAAAGGAAATACACGCGGACATTGAAGGAAAGGACAGATTGGCTTTGACTATTGAATGTTTAAGTCGATCCCGGTGACTTTTATATTTTGTTTGCCTTTGTTCATTTTATTTTTAAATCTTAAATTGTAGTTAAAATAGTATTTTTTTTTTAAAGTTGGGTTTTATTTTTCTATATTTCTGACATCAGAAGCGGGATTATACGCTTGCGCGCCTTGTTAGTATATTTAAAAACTGAAAAAAAACTTTGTGTGTGAAAATGCCGCGTTACGAAGAAGACTATGAGCGCCGCGAATATCGAGAACGCGAATCTCGGCGTGACGAAAGAGCCCTGGTGCGTCATCGTCGTCGAGGCTCAAGCCGCTCTTCTAGTAGAAAAGGCGTTGGGTCGAGGGTGGAAGACGATAGGGTGGCTCGCGGAAGGCGTTCTCGAAGAGACGGTCAGCCTCAGCAGCATGATAGACATCACCGCTCTAGGAGCAGCCCTAGAAGGTACTCCTCATCTGGAACATCTTCGAGTGCTTTGGCTGAAAGCATCTCAAAAATGGGTGAGACCATAGTGGCTGGAATTGACAGGTTGTTGGTAAGCCGAAGAGGTGGAGTACCAAGATTTTATCAGTTGAAGAGGAACCGCTGGATGTGACAGCTATCCGAGCGGAAATGTTAAGACTCGCCGAGAATCATCAGGCTAAGCAAAAACGCCGATTTGACTCCAAGAGGATTCCTGGACATCAGTATGTGGAGGGTGATTTAGTGCTGTTGCGACTTACAGCGTCTCCAAATACTGGGACCAGCAGGAAACTCTTGCCCAAGTGGCGAGGACCTTACAGGATCAGCAAAGTCCTGGAGCACGATCGGTATGAAGTGACCGACATACCTGGAGCTGTACGATCACGCATTCCGTATAAGGGCGTGGCAGGGTTGGAAAATGTGAAACCCTGGATAAGATTCGGTATTGAATCTTAGAGTAGGTATTGGCGCGATTGCAGAGCTCTGTGGGGGGCCATCTGCAGGTGTAATTATTGTAATTCCTGGTACTTTTGGCTCCCCGGTTCAGGTGGGCCAAAGGCAGGTGGTTAAAATTCCTGGTTACTTTTGGTCTTCCCTGGTGCGCCTTTAACATACTAGCACTAGTATTCTTTTCTTATTATTAGATTTAAGTACCTAACGTTTTAATATTTGGTATTGGCCTTTGTTTTACCCCATTTTTTTTTTTTTTAATACTTAACCCTGTGTATGCATACACCGTGTAACCCAAATTAAGTGTTTTCTTAGGTATTAGGTTTCACGGGATGTTCGACTCCATGACTGCTAAGCTGTTGATTTTCTCAGTTTGTTTTTATAAAATTTAGTTTTCTTTAATGCCTATTTTATTTTAATGCTTATACGTATTTCTTTTCCTTAGCAAAGTCGACTTGGATCGAAATGAATTTTAGGCGTGAGGACACGCCATAGTCAGGAAAGGCCGTGTAAGAAATATGCCGAATAAGGATCACGTGCATATAGCCTGGCTTGGTACCGTCGTCATCGTGGTCCAGGTCAACGGTATATTATGAAAGGTAATATCGATCTCAGCATAATTTGGGAAAAGGAAGTACACGCGGGCATTGAAGGGAAGGACATATTGGCTTTGACTATTGAATGTTTAAGTCGATCCCGGTGACTTTTATATTATGTTTGCTTTTGTTCATTTTATTTTTAAATCTTAAATTGTAATAAAAATAGTTATTTTTTTTTTAAAGTTGGGTTTTATTTTTTATATTTCTGATAATACAGAGAATCATAGCACCACGTTGAGATATTGCTTCCTAAAGAATTATTTTAGTGGAAAATTTCGAAATTTAATTACTTTCTCTTGACAGAATTTTGAAATGGTTTATGGATAACGTTGACAAAACTCTATTCTTCTTTACTTTTGTATAGAGGTGTTATTGCAGGGATCTTTGATATGTACAGACAGTTTCTGGACACAGATTTATTCGCCGTTAATTTCTAAATCTGCTAGCCAGTTTTCCAAACTCTACGCTCGTTTTTTTTTGTTGATTTTGTCATTCTACGCAGTCTTTCTGAAACTAGTTTATGTCTTATATGTGAAGTTTTTATCCTCTTAATTGTCTCATACACTGCACTTTTTTTCGAGTTCAGTCAATTACACTCGTTTTTTCAACATTTCGAACACCCCTTATTTGTGATTTTATTAGTAGTTCCCCATCGGCACAATCTAGTTTACACATCACTTCTGCCTTAGAATGTTATGAAAAGAAATATATTAAAATAAAAAATAATTTCGGATTTTTTCTAGATGGATTATAGCTTTTAATATTATCCAGCGCCAAAGAAGCATTTGAAAAAACTCTACTCCTAACAGAAATAGTATCCATCAGGGAGATCAGTCGTTAGGGCCTTAAAGCAAATGATATATTTGTTATTCTTTAAATTTAGCCGTTGTGGAGCCCGAATATAGACCCTAAGATTGATCTTAAGAATGTTTAGGTTAATGTTAGAGTTTAGGCAGACTCCTATCTGTATAGTAGACAGACATATTATGTTCCGTTTTCTTGAAAACTTTTTGTAGTAAGATTTACGTTCGAAGTTAGAAAAAGATTTAAAGCTTAAGGACAATGATAGTTTAATAACTGAGAGAGGTACAAAAAACTAAGACAATTATAGTGAAAAAACTTAAGATTGAAAGAAATCTTTTATCTTTCCAAAAGGACCTGACCAAAAATGTTAAAATTAATTCGATAATAGTTAACTTCGAATCAATAATAAATAAACATGATTCAAAATGATAATTTTAAACTATATTTTTATTCACCACAATTTCATTTTGTTCAATTCATATTTATTTAAATGCATTTCCCTTCCCGTTTCGATATCTTATTATAAAATAAGATATTATAAATATCATTTAAATTTCCCGCCCCTCAATTCTGCTATGTTGCGATTGATGACGTCGATCGAAGTTTATTTGATATGGGCTAGACATATTTGTATGAATGGTATGGTTTCTCAGATCTACTGACCTTTATTAGATGGCGCCATAGGTACTTACTTCGCAACAAGTAAAGAAATAAATTTTGTCGCACTGATTACAAAACGAAGATATTACTTTATCAAAAACCATATTTTGCATACCCTAGAACCAACCTTCATAATGATTTTTTCATTTAACAACTGAGTTTGATCAACCATCACAAATTTTGTTAGCGTTTTACGGTAGCAAAGGACGAAACTTCATTGCGGATGTGAGTACGCACTTTTGTCTTAGGTTCTCAGTTATGACCAGAATATTTAATGTTTGACAGTTGCTTAAGAAATGACAGTTTTTTTCGCAGATGGATGAAAAGCATAACTTTCTTTTCCTGGGAATATAGTGATAATTTGTGGTAACCCTCAGATATATATACTAAGGAGCATCTACTATGGCCATATTTGTTTTCGTGACTTATCACTTCCTGATAGATGGCATCGTGAAAGTACTGTTTGGGTTAAAAAAGTGATTTATAACACAGGCAAGAAAATATCAAAAATTTAGTATGATTAAACACCAATTTATCAATAAAAGTAATGATATATATTTGATATACTAAAACAATTATCAATGCGTGTTAAATTTGGCATTCGCAAGGTCACCATCACAAGAACAACAACATCATATATACATACGAAAAATAAGAGACAATGTAGTGAGAGCATTACAAGATGGCCGTCGGTCGGTATACGAAAACTACTTTCCAGTGCACATTTGGCTCCTTTTCAGTTCTTCTATAAAAGAATAAAGATCAAGTATATCATATATGGGTAGAATCACTGTAAATGGTAAACCGGGTAAAGCCGCGGACATGGCCGGCCGTATATACCGTACAAAACAAACAACCTTTTGTAAAACAACCGACCATATAACATATTGGAATTCCTCGACTTCTTCTTCTTCTTTCTTTTTGTTTAAATCCTATTTTATAGTTTATTATGATTTGCCAACATCTAATTTAAAATTCTTCAATGTGTCAGGTCTATTACAGTGTAATTCATTTATAGATGATTTTCATAGAAAAGCGTAAACAGAAAAATTATTTATTAAAATCTGGATCGTGTCACTTATATCTCTCGAATGTCTCCCGACTTCTTAAAATAAAACTGATATGGCGTGGGTGTCATCAGCCTATTGAGTAAAGTTTTACAGCTGGTTATCGTAGATTACGCAATGTAAAAGGTGGTCTAGTGCCTTTGCCTGAGTTTCTTTGGATCTATTTTAGATAAAATTAAAACTCTGTAATTTCGATAATTAAGCTAAGAGGAGATTTAAATAGGTGGGAAACTAAAAACAAATTTTTACAGATTAATGTGTGATGACACAAAATAAATTTAAAAAAAATTATCAGATGAACATTACATTTCTTGTTCATACGTAGCTGTGATAGAAATATAAATCAATAACAAAAGTTCGTTAAATAAATTGTCAAAATTTAATATTTTCTTGTTAATATTTCTTATCTGACAATCATTGAAATATATGTCTTGATATCAAATGCTCCAAAATTTATCAACTATATTGATAACCACCACAAATATAAAAGCAGGAATGACAAAAATTACTGCTTACTCCATAAAAAAGAGACATTGCACCTACATCACAAACAGAACTTTTTAGTCTTAAAGCCTGAGTTGGGAGGATTTATTGGAACATGCAATTAAATATTGTTCTGAATTTTTCCAACTATTAGAATGAGACATACGTATCAGTATCAAGCTCTGAATCCAACTAAAGCCTTATAGCGTGAATCACAAATCTATTGAAATAATTAGGACGCTGTGGGTTTTGACGGAGGTCGGTTTACTGCTTTAACGTCCAAAATTGAATCTGAAAGTGAACTTAAGTAACCTTGTTAAGAAAAGGCTCTATGCACCTTTTGTGATATTTCGAACGCATTATTTGACTGTGTATCTTGACATCTCTTTACAGTCAAATATTAATTGTATCCCACTTTCCATAAATCTTATTCTTAAAATATGTTTATCACCAACTTAGAGTCATGACTGTGCCATATCACATTTTGTATGAAAAAAATGATTAAGGTGGTTGGGTTAGGCAGCCAGAAACATATATTTCAAAAATGGTTAATATTACATTGCATGATCGTTAATATCTAAGCAGATTTTTGCAGAGATCCAGTGAGGGATTTATAGCAGCAATTCAATATCAAGTTATATTAACAAGAAATTATCTGCAATCATCAAGAATTTATCAGTTCATCGCTCTACAGGACATAACTTTATTGTTACCAAAATTATTCATCAGGAATTAGAATAATATATTAAGTGGATAGTTTAGTTGGATACTGCTAAACATTGCCAAATACAAACGAGGTTATATTTGTATTTAGGGTTAATATAAAGATGCTATGTGCAGAAAATAGTAGAGCAGTATTATCATGAAAACTTCAACATGTGGTACACTAAGTGTAGTCCAAAACACTGTCATTCCGCTATTGATTAATTATCATTTGTCAATTGCTTTTTCTGACCTCAAGCGCTTTCTTAAAACGTATTGTTTAAGCTAAGCTTAGTTATGGAATCACTGGTTGGCGTGAAGTAAAATATTGTTTTGCCTAAGAAATCCAGAAAAATTGAAAAAGAAATTCCAAAATTAATTTATAACAAACGAAAAACTTATCGTAAGATCTTTTGCTTAAAGAAAAAGTTGTTTTAATATTAAATACTGAATTGAAGTCAGATTGTATGGCTATTCCTGATGCAAAAAAGGTATTGGCTAAAAATCAAGGAATTATCAAACTAGAACAAATAGATTTTAGTAAATCATTTAAAAATTGATTTAAAAGGTAGTTATTATAACCGAAATGGGGCCTATATACAATGGTGAGGTTATGTATTCTGTACTAACATAATTAATATTATTATTGTACTAAATTAAATAGTGTAGCTTCGAGAAATTGTTGTGATTTTTCAATATGACTATCCTCCCTTAAAATGTGTCATTTTATCCAATTGTGCCACAATCGTTTTCAAAGGATAACTATCGTAAAAGGTAATAACAAGGGATTTTCATATCACTTATTTGTTTAATTATTTATTTTTGCTGTATTTAAAAAATAAACTAATATTTTTTTTAACGGATCGCAATTTCATATTAATTTGATAGAGCCTACAGGTATCCGTGTTTTTCCTTAAACTTGCATGGTGTTTTAAGAGTCCTAGTCGAATTTTTGATGTGTATTTTTCATGTTTCTCTAAAATTACCTTTGCATTTTAAACGTCCATATTAAAGATTCGGATAATGTCGAAGTTAAAATCAAAAAGCTGTATTTCGATATTTCGTGTTCCATAATATTAATATTTCTAAAAAAACTTAAACTGACTAACATTAACCTCACTGATACTAACATCTATTATTGAAATAGCTTGCAACAAACTTAAGTAATACGCTATTCTATACTAGTTATAGGTTTGCATTATTATTTATTATACAGCTAGATATTTGTGTTCTAGTTTGTGCTAGTAGATAGTGGACTATCTTGATTATTCCTTGTACCAAAAGTGTTTAGTGAGGCACTATGTCGAACGCCTTAGCGAGGTCTACAAAAACAGTTTGTTTTGACTTTTTTGTCAATTCCAATATTGCATCAGTTCAATAATTTTTTTAATATTTATATTCAACTATTTTCAAACATTTTTGAGAAATTATTAATTGCGCTTATGGGGCGCTAATTACAAAATATTGTACAAAATTTGAAAAATGTAAATGGCCGCCCTCAAAAAAGAAGGCACATATCAAGTTTTAAAAGACAACTTTACTTTATTAAAGCCTGCTGCGCAATTGTTCTTTGGGGAACTCATATGTTGGTAGTCTTATGGTTGAAAAACCTAAATCACAAAACAGTTTTATCATTAACCAAAACTCTATTTGATTCTCGACACGTGTTTCGCTAACGAAATTATCTTCGGGAGAATATTAAAACTAAACTTAAACTACTTATAAGTGGTCTTATAGACGAAAGATGTAACTAATAGAGCAAAAAATCCAAAGCTTAAACACTAGCAAAATAACACATTTGATCTTCTTATTACAATCGTGACAATAAATCTCATAGATCCCAGACTTATCATTAGTCTTTATTTTATCTTTTGGTTTGCCCAAAAGATTTCTCAACTTGTCCGAACTTCGATAGACTATTCTTAGACCTAAGCCTTTAAAAATCCTATCAAAGCCTTATTGAAAGTTTCTTATTTTCATAAGTTTAAAACGTTGTAGAGTTTTTAAGATTAACTTTAAACCTATGCCTGCCAATCAGCTTAGCAATAATCTTATCGTTATAACCATAAACCTTAGCAATTATGTTAATTCTTCTTTTTCTTTATTAACTCTGTTACTACTTTATTATTTAAGAACTTAGAACATTGAAAGGCTAGAATTAGTAAACAACAGCTTTATCTGAGTTCAACACACATAACGTATTCTAATGAAGTACGTTAAAAAAAACGCATAAATAATTCATAAACGGTAATATTGTTTATAATTTAAAACATAATCTATTAATAATAAATATTTATCATAAAAATATTTTTTGACGACGTCACTGGTAAAGATTACTTGTATCAGTGGAATCAACAATGAGATCCAACAGCGTTGCGATGTTGTTGCCTTTTTCTCTAATCTACATTATCTACATTCATTTAACTTTGAATGAATTATATTTAACTTTGACTTCTTTATAGAGTATTTTATCTATTTAGAAAATGCTTCATATTTCATTAAAGAGGAATAGTATTGTTTTGCACCTGTCAAAATAAGTGACAAATTTTTATGATATTATAAAGTGTGTATTTTTTGCCATTTCTACATGAGCATTTGCCATCATTGTATCACAGATCCAATGCTAGTTCTAGTCTTTCAATGTTCTAAGTTTAAGAAGGTGCTAAGGAGCGTTGTATTAAAGTTTAATTGTATTTTTTGTTGGTTTTTAAATTTTACTAGGCACTTTTTTATTTAATTTTTTTATATTTTTATCTAGTTTTCGTATCTAATTATTCAAAAAGCTCCTTTAATTTAAATAGTCTTTCATATGCGCGTTATATCTCAAAAAAATTTCTGTTGTTCTAGTTTTTTATTTTCTCTGAAAGTAATAGTTTTTTTGTCGTAAGCCGCCAGTTCTACTTCTGTCATAGATTTCTGTTAAAGGCTGTCTGTTTCATTTAAATTTTATAATTTTAGAATATTTATTTTAACCCCATTTTATAAGTATAATTAATTAATTTACGTTTACAAACAGATTTAAAAATGGTTGTTTGTCGAAATAGTTTATTGATTGTACTATAAAAGATATCAGTAGCCTAAGTTACTTTTGAGTATTCTAAGCCTTATACAAATTTCACTGTTGAACATTAATTTATCAAAAAAAAATCTATCATAGTATGACAATTTGAAAAAATAAAATATCGAAATAACAAAATTTAAAAAAAAAATCAATAGAAAAGAAAAAGTCCTTGTTAATAAAGTGTATTACAGCCTCTGTTGCTTCGTCCTAACGAAATTGTTCAATTTGTTTTTTTTTTAAACTTGTAGCCGTTCAACAACTCTTTTCCTATTTGCTCTTATCTAAAACCCTATTTCTTGATTCAAAACGTGCCTTTTCAATATATTTCAAATATGCTCTATACAGGGTGTTTTAAAAGTCATGGTCCAAACTGAAAGGGGGAGGTAGGGAAGGCTATTTGGAATCCCAATAACCCCTATGTTGTTATACGATTTTTGATGATTTAGTAGTTATAGCTGTTTTTCAGTTTTTTTCTATAATTTACTTCTGGCTTAAAAAATTACTTTTTTCTATGTCTGGGGCTTTATTTTTTTGTTTTTATTCCAACAAATGTCGAGTCTTTTTAATAAACGTGTAGTGTAATTTTTTTTTTGTTTCGCTGCAGAAAATTTTGTTTAATTTGTTTTTTGAATTTATTATTAAAATGAATTTTAATAATATAATGAAGCACTACACAGTACACAAAGACCTACAGGAATTTAAACCAATGTTTAAAAACTTCCTACTATTTCTAGTCTTTCAGTAAAAACATTTGCCTTATAGTATTTATTATTTGATCAATGTATGTTAAGAAAATTCTTAGAAAAATTAAACGTAAAAGAAATAAAATCATACCACAATTTTTGCTTGCATACCACAAAGTTGGTACTATTTAAGTACGCTTGACCTTCAAATTGAAATTCAGAATTCTATCAAGAGCCACAAACAAAAAATGGTATTCTCACATGGACCATTTTAAATAGCCAAACCGATTATTGTTGGTATTTTCTGTATTGTTTTCTGTTTGTCTTTAGCTAACGTGTTAATCGTTTTTTTTTCTGTTTTCTGACCTATTATACCATTAAAGTAATAATTAATCTGCATCGAGATGCCGGATCGGTATACCCCGGGAATATGCTGAAATGCATTACATTTATGGATTGTGCGGTGGGAACACTTGCCTTGCTGCAAGAGAGTATCGTGATCGTTATCCGGATCGTGAACGCTTTCCCGATCACAGAGTGTTCATACGAGTACATAACTCATATTTGCGGGGAGAAATACCTGGTGATGTACAACAAATAGGCAGACCGCGGTTGGATGATTTGGATGATTGGATGAAGAGGTGCTTGCTTTGATAGAGGCGGACCCTTCTACAAGTATTCGTAGAATTTCTAGAGCTTCTGGATTAGCTATAGCTACGATACATCGCATGTTGCGGAGGAACAACGAGCATCCATACCACGTGCAACGTGTTCAAGCCCTCTTACCCCGTGACTACGCGCCTAGAGTAGCATTTTGCAGAGAAATGCTTCGACGCTGTCTGCAAGACCCGGACTTTTTTGACTGCATTTTGTGGTCCAATGAGTCTTCATTTCAAAGACTTGGTATATTTAATATTCACAATCTTCACTATTGGGCTGTAGAAAATCCGAGAATAATAAGGCAAGATCGCTTCCAGTACCAATTTGGTGTAAATTTGTGGGCAGGAATTCTCGGTGGTAGGCTGATTAGCCCTTTCGAGTTACCGGTCAGATTAAATGGAGAGAGCTACCTAGATTTTTTAGAACACCAACTTTATGACCTTTTGGAAGATGTGCCTCTGGAATTACGGGCAAGAATGTGGCTGCAACACGACGGAGCGCCAGCGCATAGTGCACGAATAGTCAGAGACTATCTAAATGGTGCTTAACCAGATCGTTGGATAGGCAGAGGAGGAGTGGTATCGTAGCAGCCGCGCTCACCTGACCTTAATCCTCTTGACTATTTTTTATTGGGATACTTTAAAGAACTTGTATACCAAACGGAAAATAATACTGAAAATCAGCTTCGTCAAAAACTGCGAGATGCAGCAACAAGTTTACGAAACAATGCTCGAGCATTTAGAAACTTAAAAAGAAATTTTATAAGACGATGTCGTTTGTGTATAAGAGCCGACGGCGCCCATTTTGAACATCTTTTTTAAATAAATGCCAATGAAATATTCGAAGTTTCATTTTAGCTTTTATTTCTTTTACGTTCCATTTTTCTAAAAAATTACTTAAGTTATATTAAACAGAGGAAAAAATGAAAACTCCAAGTCTCAGTCTCAAAATGTCTTTTTAATTAATCAAGTGTATAGCAGTATTATAGCAGTGTATAGAACTTAGCAGGTCGTCTAGCTATAAGGTCTGATGATGCTGTATTAGCGAAACATGTCACCACTTGATTAATTAAAAAGACATTTTGAGACTGAGACTTGGAGTTTTCATTTTTTTTCTCTAGTTACGTAGGTCTCTTTGAGATAATGGACGAGTTCTTTCAATTATATTAAACAGATAAAGACCTTTAAGTTAAACGTTTCTATTGACAACTTATAGCCTAGTTGTAAGAATTTCTTGCAGCGCCTTTCTGTACTGTGGTGCCTCGTTAAAATGATAAAATTTGTTTTTAAAGAAACCACAAAAAAATTAAACATGATTTTCTACAGCGATAATACAAATTTTTTTTATAATATACTTTTATTAAAAAGACGTGACATTTTTTAAATAAAATACTAAAAAAATAATTTCTTAAGCCAGAAGTAAATTATAGCAAAAAAGTGAAAAACAGCTATAACTTCTAAACCATCAAAAATCGGATAACAACATAATGGGTTATTGTGATTCCAAATAGCCTCCCCTACCCCCCCTTTCAGTTTGGACCATGACTTTTGAAACACCCTGTATATAGGATTTAAGTCAACGGATTGCGCAGGCCATTGTAATACCTGAATTTTGTTCTACTTCAAAAAGTTTTGAGCGGTTCTTGCAACATGTGGACGTGCATTGTCGTGTATAAATACTAAGTTTTGACCAAACTCTTGTGCGTGTGGATAAAAAATAGATTCCTGATGGTGATCCTGATATACGTTTTTCGTTAAAAATCGTTCAATGGGGACCAGATTAGTCCGAAAAGATATGGAAACTTCGTCACAAACCATCAAATTCCGCCTTGCGCAAGATCAGCCTTGCGTGTATATTTTATGATATAGTACAGGAGCTTTAACCTGACGTCTGACAAAGATTGTTTTCATGTAACCTACTCCTTATTAATTTGAGCTAACAGCTTGGCATTAAGCTTTAATGCCATGAACATTTTGAAGCTCACTTCTTAGCTGGATATTGAGGTTTCGTAATTCCAGAACGCAAATAAACAGGTACATGTTGTCTTTGCATATTGACTACGTTGTAAACACTTTTGAAACAAATTCTAACTACACTGGCAGCAAAAATTGTACTGAACACATTTTCCAGTTAACCAAATACGCCATAAAAGTTTTTCTATTATTAAACTATTTATTTATTATCAACAAGAATAAATTAATACGATGAATGCGATAATGTATGTTTAAAAGAATGTACAACAAATAATAAACGCAATTTATCTTGAAAACTATTTTCTTCCTTTTAAAAGAAAACAGCGTATTTACCAGAAATGTGTATTTACCAATATTAAGTATTAGACTGTCTGATGTTCAGTAATGTCTGCGTTTCCTATTTGCCGCATTCAGATATCTACCTTGTATTAAACGAGTCCCGGATTCCCTCATTCGAAAACACCCTATTTTATGAAAAAGTGTCCTAAATAGAAATAATAGATCCCTTTCAGATCTACAGTAGGAAGATAAATTTACATATACAGGAGGTGCCACAACAGTAGTAGAGACCAAAGTTACTTTTTTTAAAGTAGAATGGTATATCTTTGTATGCATTTTCCGATTCTACGCAAAATTTTAATATAACTTCCTGAAACATATGCTTTACCTAACTTCAACAAATCTCCTTATATACTAATGATGTAACTAATAAAGCGGAAAAAGCAATAAAGCATGGCCAAACAAATCTTAAACACTAACTAAACTATATAATTGAGCATAAGGGATTGGAGCATTATCCCTGTTAAGAATTTTTTTTTTTGATTTTTGAATATTGCTAAACTTTCGTTTGCATCTAATTTTCTATTGGTATTAACTGCTTTTAGTAATTTAAAGTTGTCTCGTAATTTGAGCATCACACCAAAGGTTCCAACCATAGGACTAGATTAAAATATGGTTTAAGAAATTATTATGTTAAATTTATTATAAATAAAACATGCAAATATCGACAAACATAAAAAAACGATATAAGAAAAGTATTTAAACAATATATCAATTTTAATTTAATGTTGAAAATGGCTCACTTAAACGCTTTGACAATGTGCCGAATTGTAGTAAAAAAACATCTGCTACGTTTTCTAACATTGAGAGTTATCAGTTTACAATTTATTCTAATACCGTTTTGTAATACGTTAATATTTCCTGACTTTGCCTCATAAACTTTATTTTTTAAATGCCCCTGGAGAAAGTAGTCTAGAGGTGGAAGATCAGGGCTTTTGACCATTCAATTTCATCTAATCCAACGATTTGACAAAGTCGTATCTGAGAGTCTTCCTACATTTCCAAAATAAGGAAGGGGTGCCATCTTGCTGAAATCATATTTGATGAAAATTAGCATTAGCATGTCTCCTTATTTCTTGTACTATCTGATTTACCAGCAACTCCAGATATCGGATGGTATTTAAGTTATCCTCAATAAAAAATAGATCTATTATTCTATTAGCAAATATACCTGGCCAAACGTTCATCTTATTATTTTTTGTTATGTGTTTCATGCATCCAATGCGGATTTTCATCTGGCCAATATCTGCAATTATGTTGATTCACTGTGTCATTTAGTCAAAATCATCTTTAAAGGTGATTTTATAGGGATGAAATTTATTTCAAATCAAATCAAAATATATTACATATAAGTTTTAAATTACAATACAATAATACCTCAAAACTTCATAATTATAACTATAACTAATAAGTATAATAATAAACAATATTTTTCCCAATAATTAAATCTAAATAAATACCCATATACCTATTTATTTTTTGTTTTGAGGTGATTTAGCTTAAATTGATAATCAATTTGCGTGCACCGATTCACTCTCTGTTTACGAAATGACGCGCATGGCAAGATGGACAAAGTTTGCCAGACGACAGAGGTGCCAACAGTGAAACGAAAAAGTGGACATTAATAAATGTAATAAAACATGTTGAGATTCAAATACAAAACAAATTTACAAATGTTGTTTTGTAGAATATTGCAGAATCAATAATTTTATTAGTGTTCTAGTCTTGGAATCTCCTTTCATAACCAGATTTTTAATAGAAAATGGCAGCATATTATATACTTTAGGCAGAAAACATGTAATAAATCTACAGCAAAATGAATTACTAAACTTGGGTGTGCAAAGATTTTCTTTTAAATTCATTCTTGTGGCGTAACTATGTGACACGAGAGAAAAACTGTTATTTATTTTAGGAAAGCACAACAAACAAGATAATATATACAAATTTCAGGACATTTAACTCGTCATACAATAACAATGTAGAGTATCTACGAGGTTTCTTTGATAAAATGTTTAAAATAGTATTTTGATAAGTTAATAGAACTTTCCTCCTCCCCAAACAACAATCCCGTATTTCAATATTGATTCAATTAATGAATTGTACAATATAAGCATAAATTTTCTGTTAAATATGTCTGTAAGCTGAATAAATTTGTAAAATAATTTTCTAATTTTAGAGGTCAAAAAGACAGCATCTTCATTCTATTTTAAATTTTTATCTATAATTATACCTAAATATTTTATTTTATTGACTTTATTAATTTTGATACAGTTACAGTTTTTGGTTTTACTACAAATTGACGCATGGAGTACATATTCATCTTTCTGTTGATCTGCATCTATGGGAGAAAAAGCAATAAAATTAGTTTTTTCAAAATTTAAACTAAGTTTACTTAAACCTAGCCAACGGTAAATTCTGTCCAACCCCAACTCTGCCCGATACTTCATTCAAATTGTTAGCTGAAAATAACAGAGCTGTGTCATCAGCATATGATACCACACTGCAATTTTTTAATGTTACCAATTTCATTTATATAAGCTAGAAATAGTATAGGACCTAATACCGTACCGTTTCGTTTAAGGACATTTCGAACTGATATAAAAGAAGCGTCTGTAATGATAAATTGGTGTCTTCAACAAAATACTGTAGTATTTCTATACATTTCTGATCATTGCTTACCGCCTTTTGGCCTCCCTGTTCGTTGACGCTCTTTGCAACTTCCACTTTTTTAAAATCCGGGAATAGTTCATCGTTCACGAATTATTAAGAGGGTCCGGGACTTTTTTAACACACGGTATAATAAATTGCCTGCTTTATCTAAAAATTTTAATTTTTTATTCCGGTTTTTAAAGCACTCTACAATACTTTTTCCTAGTAAAAGATCCATATTTTTATCAACGATTTTTTATCAAGGAAATAACAGCTTTGTTAGAGTACCTTAAAATAATTGAAAGTTAAGTTTCATAATAAACAATTCAATAAAATCAAGATATTTAAGTCGAATTTTAAAGTATCGTTAAGTACCTTGGAAACTGAAATAAATTTTTATAAAGTTGACCTAAAGAAAGCCTATTTTTATTTGATAATTTAAAAAAAAGAATGGTTGAAATCGGTTTATAAAATAAAATTCCAATAAAATTGGGCCACAATATATAATTATTAAATTTAAAAAATTCGAACAAAAATTTAAATATCCTGCCTAGAATTTCGTTATTTTATTCTCCATAATATGTATATTTATAAAAAATAAACTTGAGCTGCTATGTATATATGTGTATTCTCTATAATCGCGCACATTAAGATAAAATAATTTAATAAGGGCTGGACGCTTTATCACAGTAGTTAAATAGAGATAAGATCATTGAATCACACAAAATTTTTAGTGATTATCCGTTGACACATCTGAGAAATATCAAATATATCAATATAAGTTAACTGGACCCTCATGATTAATGTATAAACTCGAATAGACGCAAGGCCAGACGAAGAACAGTTAGTTAAGAGGCATGCCGACAATTTCAGAAATCTACATAATCGAATGTTTATTTATTACCGAAAAAAGTGGATCGGCGCTATTGAGCTTCAGCCACCAGAGGAAAAAAAAGGATTAACGTCCCAACCGCAAAGGGACTTTAAAACAAAACCACTTAAATTACAGGACTCTATTATTGGGACCCGGCTAAATATAAAATTTGTATGGCTCTCTCTCGTTACATAACAATAAATTTTCACGCGACCATAAACATCTGACATCACCACATAACACTGCATCGCCGGAAAAATCATAATAATATTTAATAATAAATCGCGGTTCGCGATTGCATTTACATTTCTTGACAGTTAGATGAATAATTGCTACTATGCTTTGGTGGTAATTGGATCGTGTATGCACTAGTAGGAAAAACATGTGCGTTTTCATTAATTGAAGGCTGTTTCAGAACATTACACTCTTAATGGGTCAATTTTGCTACTGTGCAGCCCATTTTATTTGAAGAATGATAATTGACAGTATTAAAAACCAACCACACCTAAATCTACATGAACGTTATTTATTATTATAAAAATAAACAAAAAATAAAGGAAACCCGAAATGTGGAACACCTTTAGTAGCTTATAGTATAGCCTGGCAACGTCTGTGTTTATAAAGACCGTTCTAAATTTAAATATACCTACTTAATATCCTACCTCAGGTTTCTCGCGATTACTGAAACACTTTTAACGGTCGCTGAAAGAATTAATTGAGTTATATTTTTCAGTTTAAATGGTTTTCGGATCCATTGATCTTTGTTGGAGTAAGTAAAAGTTATTAAGGTTAAATACTACGTGCGAATAAACCCAGGACATATGGGAGACTTAACATGAAAGTTAATTATAACTACAGTTGTCAATTGGCATTTTGAACTTTTTAGAAAAGAATTAAAGGGAAATTTTTCTGCAAAAGAAACCACGTTTAAAATAAAATTTAAAACGGCTTACTATACTTTTAAATCACTTTCGTAGAAAATAAGCAAATGAACAAAGTTTCAAAAAACTAATTTTATACAAGAATTTTGTTTTTTTTTTCTATATTTACGTGCTACATCAAGAGTTATTTAAAATGGGATAGCGCTGACCTCTCATTATTGGACCATATTTTATTTAATTAACGGTTTTAAATATGCTTGTTCTTTTATTGGGTAAGAGAATAGTATGCAGTTTTTACTACTGGAAAAAACTGGAATAAAGTTGCAAGTGGTCGGCTATTAAACAATTACATAATTTTGTACATAACTAGGCACCTTCATGGTAAATCTTAGAATTAAAAGTCGTCATGATGATGCCAAGATCGAAATATTTGCTTGCCAATCTTAGCTCTCTGTAACCTACATTCTACGGCTTCAAAAAGTTAGGGAAAGTCATGCTAACTATTTTTCTAGCGGTTCCCCATCTAGAAATAAAAATTTTTAGATAAAGTGACGCGAAAAGAGGATCAAGCACCATCTGATAAATCGGACAATAGCAAGCTTAGTGTATTTCTACTTAATATTCAGTCCTTAAGACACAAAACTAATGATCTATTTCTTTTATTGGAAGGGCTAAATTTTCCAGAAATTGTTGCTATAACTGAATATTGGTTAAACATAGATGAACCTGTCTTTACTAAAAATTAAACTACAATAGCAAGATTTAACAGAAGTAATTTATCCCATGGAGGTACTATGATAATGTCTACAATCACCCATTTTTCACCAGTGGCTAAGTTTGATAACTTATTATCTGACAAAGTTTTTGAATTTTCCATCGTTCACCATAAGTTATATGACCTCTATATTGTTTGTGTTTATAGAACACCTGACGCTGATGTACAGACTTTCTGTCTAAAACTTCTAAGCTTGCTAGAATCCATGCCTCGAAAAAGTAAATTAATTTTGTGTGGCGACCTTAATATTGACTACTCCAGTGTGTGTGTTGCTCAAGAATCTCTTCAGTCTATTTTCGATTCAATGGGTTTTTTAATGCATGTAAATTCACCAACCAGAATAACTAAAAATAGTTCCAGCACCATTGACTATATCGTGTCATCTTTTACTCTGAACTTCGTTGATTGTACTGTTCTCAATTCAGGTTTTTCTGACCATGAAGCTGTATTGGCCATATTTACTATTGACACTTTAAGCAAAAATAATTTTCGTAAATTAGGCCGTATTTTTGGTAAAAAAAAAAAAAGTTCAAGAATCTATGCCAAACAGCTGACTGCGGTCTTATCTCTGGTGATATCGATGGTGAGTTTTGTAGATTTGTAAAGACCTTGTCAAGTATTGCGAATAAGTCATATCCTTATAGACCCATCAAAATTAAGCATCATAAACTCTGGTCCACTAAAGGCTTACGTGTGTCTGCAAGGAACATGCGCTCTTTATCATACCTTAAAATATTTTTTCATAATTATGTAAGGCTATACAAGAAATTATATCGAAAAGCAATAAAAGCCGCAAAAGATATTTATTATAATAACAGGCTGGCTAATTCTAGTAACGTTGCTAAAGAAACATGGTCTATTGTTTACGAATTAACGAATTAAGAAATAAGCCTTCTTCAACTAGCACTATCCCATTTTCACCTGAGAATCTAAACGATTACTTTGTAAACGTGGCGAAAAACCTAATTACTACTATAACACCTTTTCATGATCCACTTTCATATCTCTCTAATGAAAACTTACAGCGGTTCTTTTTTACCCCTGTACTAATAACAGAGCTTTAAAGTACAATAAATGAAATAAGAAACAAATTATCATCTGGTACAGATGGTCTTACTCTAAAAATGTTCTCAAATCTGCCTGATAACACCCTAAACCATCTGAGAAACCTAATTAACAAATCATTTCAAAATGGGGTCTTTCCTAACTGCCTTAAGACTGCAATAATTATTCCCTTGCATAAAGATGGAGATAAAGAGCTAGCTTCAAATTATTGTCCAATCGCTCTCCTTCCAACATTATCGAAGATCATGGAAAGATTGGTTAAAAAAAGGCTATTATCATCCCTGTTTAAATATAAAATACTAACTCCCATCAATTTGGCTTCTTGAGTAATAAATGCACTAATGATGCGATGTTCTCCCTTTTTAACAGTGTTTACTCCAGTATAAAGAATCATCATTCAACGGCAACTATTTCTGTGATTTCTCCAAGGCTTTTGATTGTGTAAACCATACTATCTTGATCAACAAATTACAGCACTATGGGTTCAGAGGAACGCCTCTCGAATGGTTAAAGTGCTATCTTAGCTACAGAAGTCAGCTTGTAAAGGTTGATACAACCATGTCTTCTAGCAGACCAATATAATATGGGGTACCTCAAGGTTCAGTTCTGGGCCCAATTCTGTTTCTGCTGTTTATTAATGATATAGCCCATCTTAACATTAGCGGCAAAATCTGTCTCTTTGCCGATGATACTAGCTTTACATGGAGCAATCCGGATGTTGCCGCACTTCATGCAACTATTGCTAAAGACCTTATCAACATTAAATCGTGGTGCGATTCGAATCTTCACTGCTTAAACATCTCAAAAACTAAAGTCTTATCTTACAAAGATACTATCCAACCCTTTGTACTTAGCAACACCAGCTTGGACGTTGTTGAATCTGTGAAATTTTTGGGACTTATTGTTGACAGCTCTTTGAAGTAGGAATTACATATTGATGTTTTATCTAAAAAATTAAGTTCAGTTTGTTTTGCCATAAGATCAGTTTCCAGGGAATTAAATCTTTCGTCATCAAGAACAGTGTATTATGCCCTTTTTGAGTCCCATCTTCGTTACGCCCTTCCATTCTGGGGCACATGCTGTGCGACTCTGTTTGAGCGAATATCAGAAATTCCTAATAGATCATCTCACAGTTATCCACTCCGAAACGCAGAGCATCTTTATGTGCCAATCTCAAGCTCAGAATTAATAAAAAGCTCTATTCTTTACGGAGCTAAAAAAATGCACAATCATCTGCCTTTGGAAATTAAATCATTGACATCTTTTTCTCGATTTCGCAATGTTTTGAAATCATATTTACTGGAGAGAGCTTAATATCCAGTAGATGATTTTTTTTTTAAATTTTTATTATTAATTTTTGAGTATCATGCACGCACTGGCTAATTATTAAATTTTTTATGATGTAGAATAGCAATATTTTGTATTGTTAAATTTCTATAAAATTTTTTATGACTTTTTAAACATTATATTAATGTTTTCGACTGTTTTTGTTGTTGTTACTTTTTTATTTTTACTTTCTTGTTACTATTTTTATTTTCTTACCTATTTTCTTACTTTTTACATTAAGTATAGGAAATTTGACCAGGTACATTTATGTCTTTTGTACCCAGTTTTGTATATATTTATTTAGTACTTGTATTTTGATTTATATATTTCTGTGTTTTGCTTTTTATGTATAGCTTTGTCTACAAAATTTTTAAATTTTTTGACAATAAAGCATATTTGATCTCCCTTCATAGATATATGCATGTTATCCAAGACTTTTACTAAAAGGCTGGCTGCATTATTATTCTTGAGCTATAATTGGATTAATTGGCAAAAAATAGATTTTTGCTGTCTAAATATCTTTGTTTGTTTATAAGTAATTTTTTGGTAGAAAATTTTAATCGGGAATAGATCTGAAATGTCTATAAGGCTAAAAGTTTTAGGTAAATACCCAAAGATAGAAATCTTTCAGTGTAAAATAAAAATACTATTTTCTATGCAAAATTTATAAATGTGCCCAAGATTGAACTAAGTTGACTCGTATCATTTAGTGCCAAGTGTTAGAACCATGGGTTTTAGACTTAGCAGTTGAACTTGCTTTCTGAATATCCTCATCATTAACATTACTTAGTTTAAGATTATAATCACTAATTTTTCCAGTAGGATAAATTTGTCTTATTTTTTTAATGTGATAAATATTTATTTTTAATGTGATTTAGGAGATACTTTACAAAGTGACTCAGAATGTATCTTAAGGCTCTTGAGATGATTTAGTGCACTTTAAAATTTACACCGCAGTTGTGTTCCTGGTGAATTAGAGCTAATAGTATCTGTTGACCAAAAAGCAAGTTATTACCATAACGTACTTCAAATAGTGTGGATTAGACTCACTTTCTTTTTTCCTTTGTAACTTAAACGTAATATTGAGTTATATTTTTCAGTTTAAATGGTTGTCTTTTCCAATGTCCTTTGTTGGAGTAAGTAAAAGTTTTTAAAATTTAATATTACATGCAAATCAACTCAGGATATATAGAAACTTATGGCTGGCAAAAGAGATTAGACGATTAAGTGGTCACAGTGAAAACAAATGGATTTGAATGTCATGTTTTTTTAATACGATGATTGGTCTCATATCCCACACTACTGTGGAAACACCTAGTTTACTTACCTTGATATGTGTAAAAATAAAATATATAAATTCATCCCAATATCCCACAATCGTGTATTTGAGCAACGGAACTAAGAAGCAAGTAGTGATCAATATAACTCACTTCAACTGCTGATTATTAAATCCATTTTCTTTAAACTCTTTAGAAGTTACACGTAATATTTTTTAATTTAAATAGTATTCAGATTGGCCTTTATTGGGTCAAGTAGTAGTTATCAATACAACGTACAGGCCAGGACATACCTAAGACCTATAATAAGAGTTAAATTTGACTATAGTTCTTTCATTTTATATTAATGAAAATAAGTCTTAATTGAAATTTATCTGCTAAGAATCTGTTGAAAGTCTAAAATAGTACAAGCTATAAGGCAAAATAATGAATTTCATACGTAGCCGCATATGAATTATAAATGTATACCTGTTGAACCAAGTTAAACCAAGAAGCAATTAGTGATGTTGATCACTAATTGCTTGCTGATGATCAAGTCTATCTACTTTCACACTTCAGATCCATGGCCCTCTCCTCGAGCAAGTAGAGCTTATTGAGGTAATTATTCGAATATCATATTTTTTCAACAGGATAATGTTGTAACAAAGTTATAACACTAGCCTTTATTATTGGCTATTAAAATATATAAAATTGAAGGATTGTGCGGTTGTGCAGGATATTTTAAATAGCGTATTTATGTCGAAGTGCTTATACACAGATTAAGCTTTCTTTTGCTAGGTCCGATGCGATTGAGGCGGCTAGGCTAGGAGGCTTAATAAATGTTTGAAATAAATTCTTACTTTTCAGAATACTCTTTTAATTATGGATAAAAATTGAATAATCTACTTTGGATTAGCTAAAAATTAGGCGTTTAAAAACATGAAGATAGTAATGGACGATTTGACCGGTTGTTCAGAATTATAAAAATTTGGGTGTGATCTTTGATAGCAAGCTTAGATTCCTAAGTAATGTATCTAGGCTTCTTCAAAAAATCTATTATAATATTTGCAACATTTACAAGAGTAAACATATTCTTAACTTTAAGGTAAGGAAGGCTCTGGTTTTGTGTCAACTTATCCCACCATATCTGGTTGAAACATTATCTTGGGGAAATCTGGTTCAGTCTTGTAAATACACTTTTCAATTTACTCTATGACGTAACTAAAATAACCAAAACTATTACTCGAAACTCATTTTCCTATACTTCAGTTCAACTTCTAAATCAATACAATGTAGTTCAATTTGAACATATATCTCCTAATATGTTCAAACGTAAAATGAAACAATTGCTTCTGTGAAGTAGAAGTTCTTAGTATATGAAGTATATGTTTATTTAAAATTGTTTTTTGTTCTCTGTCACAATACTTTTCTTCATAGCATATTGTATCTTTTTATTAGTTTAAAATAAAGGTGATTTTATTTATTTATTTATTATTTCTGTCAATCTTTAATATAAGAGAAAATTTTGTGTCCAAAAAATAAAAGAAGAAAAAAATATATAAATTTAAAATCAATTTGTTGCTGTATATATGTGTCTGTTATTTACTTATAATGCTATCAAAATTTACTTCAAATTAATAACTCTCAATGAGAGCATTTAAATATACGTTTAAAAAAATATTCAAAAACTAATTTAATGTGTGCCTTGTGTAATTATTTAATTGTAGAAGATTTGTAAAATTTTTTATTTTTGTAATTTTTTTTTAATTTCTAGAAAAATTATTAAATAGTAATATAACGTAATACACCTCTTATTTAAGTCATAGGTAGTTTAAGTCTAAAGATTTCTGGTTTTTCTAATTATTTTTTTAAACGTTATTTTACTTCGTCAAAATTGCAAAATTGGTTTAATGATTTAAATAAAAAAAAATACGGAACTAAAATTGCAATATGTTAAGCTAAAATATATATTCAAAAATCACCGGAGCGATATTTATACAGGGTGGCCATTTGAAAACAAAACAGAGCCTATTTTGGGTCCCTCAGAACATTTGCGAAAAAATCCTCAGACCCGTCAACTTTTGATTCAAGGGGGAAACATTTTTTTGCTAGTTTCGCCTCCCTGAGGGCAAAGCCCTAGCGGGGGTGACAAGGGCCCCCAAAATTTTAAATGGAACGGGGGGTCGAGTGATACCTTATTTTGAAGGTATTTTTATGTGGATTATAACCATAAAGTTTTAAATCGTTACTATTTGCCTAGTCGATACAGGGGCTAATAAAAGTTACAAAAAAATGTTAAATGTATAATTTTAAATAAAGGGCTTAAAGATAAAAGCAATCAAGTAAATGTTCAAAATGTTGGCCTTCGACTTCCATACAATAATACAGATTTTGCTCAAACCTTTCCCGTACATTTTGCAAAATTTCTGGGCTGATTTGACGACATTCATCAATTATTCTTTCTCGCAAATGGTGAAGCGATGTTGGCTGACTAGCATAAATTTTAGTTTTTAAATGGCCCCATAAAAAAAATCTAACGGGCTTAAGTCCAGGGAACGAGGAGGCCATTCAGTAGCTCCTCTTCTTCCAATCCATTGTCCTGGAAACGTTTGGTCCAAATATTGACGAACCCTTGCAGCATAGTGGGGTGGCGCCCCATCTTGCTGAAATACTAGACGATTTTCCAAGTACTCGTTGTTATTTTCTAGTATCTCCACTAATTCTGGATGAATTGTATTTTCTAATAACTCCAGGTACATCTCTCCTGTTAAATTGCCAGGCAAAAAAAAGGGGTCTACAATATGTTTACCAAAAATACCAGCCCAAACATTTAATTTTTCAGGATGTTGTGTATGCACCTCACGAAAAATTCTGGGATTTGAATCAACCCAATAGCGACAATTGTGACGATTCACAGTACCGTTTAGGAAAAAGGAGCAGTCATCAGAAAAACATACATTAAATAGAAAGTGTGGAT
Organism: Anthonomus grandis grandis; assembly: GCF_022605725.1. NCBI lineage: Eukaryota > Metazoa > Arthropoda > Insecta > Coleoptera > Curculionidae > Anthonomus > Anthonomus grandis. The sequence continues at coordinate 14,249,690 of NC_065558.1, forward strand.
CATTGGCGCCTTGTTCAGATATAGTTTCACAAAATTGAACTCGCTTATCAAAATCGTCTTCGTTTAGTTCTTGTACGAGATGTATTTTGTACGGATGAAACTTGTTTTTTTTTTAATATCTTCTGAATGCTGCTTCTCTAAATACCAGACACGGTTAATAACTTCCCTGTGCTCGTGTAGGATCTTGCACAATATGGCCTAAAATAGCTGCTTCTGAAGCTTCATTCACCACTGGATTATCCATTTCGCGCTTTTTATTAGCCACAGACCCAGTTTCCCTAAATTTTTGAACCAATTCCAAAATGTACTTGCGATAGACCTGTCGATTACGGTGTTGAAGTGTGTTTAAGAGCTGGGCAGTTCTATTAGCATTTTCATTGTTCGAAAAGAAAAGAGAAATTATTTCAACTCTTTCGGCAAGTGAATAAACCATTATCACACTCAATGTTGTAACTAACTAACTTTAAAGAGCTATTTGTTTGACACACTATGATCTGACAGCAGTAATGACAACCACTATTAAACTTCAAAATGTTGCTATAATAACAGCCTCAACAATAACCAAGAGTTCCCTTGCAGAATTGGCATTAAAAAAAAACGGGTATTAAAAAAAAACAACAGAAAGTACGGTTCACAATGTAGGAGAACAAAATTTTTTGTATTTATTTAACTGCTAAATTTACAAGCATTTTTTTTCATAACAAATGTTGACATGTTTTTGTAACTTTTATTAGCCCCTGTATCGACTAGGCAAATAGTAACAATTTAAAACTTTAGGGTTATAATTCACATAAAAATATTTTCCGTTCCATTTAAAATTTTGGGGGCCCTTGTCACCCCCGCTAGGGCTTTGCCTTCAAGGGGGCGAAACTAGCAAAAAAATGGTTCCCCCTTGAATCAAAAATTAACGGGTCCGAGGATTTTTTCGCAAATATTCTGAGGGACCCAAAATAGGCTCTGTTTCGTTTTCAAATGGCCACCCTGTATATATATTATTTGAGCGATATCTAAATATTTAAAATTAAATTGAAATTTTCAATTAAGTTATTTTTTAATTAATTTAATTTCAAGGATTTTACCAATATTTTAAATTTAAAAAGCAAACCATTTCATTAATTTTTTTTTATTTTTCAAAAATGTTAAGTAGTGTTTAATTTAATTTATTTTTCTTAAATGTGTTGTGATCATCCATTTTGTTATAAATTGTTTCTTTTTAGTTTTCTAAATAATATTTTGTAATGTACATAAAATATTCTATAGTTAATTATATTAAAAAAGTCATTCATTGCATTAATCGAAAAAAAACTCAAAAAAATATACTAGAATATTTTTTCAGAAAAATTGTTGGTGTGCTTCTTTTTTTTAATTTAAAAACCTATAATCTTTTAATTCTTTTTTTTTCTTCTTGTAATTTTATGTGATTAATTATGTGAAAACTTATGACAAAATACATAAAATAATAAATAAAATGACAAATACAGGGTGTTACAAAATAGGATGCTGATCTGTGTTAATCCTTAGGTGATTTTAAGAAGAAAATTTTAAATAAAATTATTTCCTAAACCCCTTAATTTTTTTAACAAAGTTTTAAAATCTTAAGAAAAACATCGTTTATTCATCATAACTTCAATAACTTCCTAGATACATGCATGCCCATACATGCGAGTTATGTAAGTTTTGAATTCCATTTTTGGTAAACCCTGCTTCATCCGTAAAAAGAATCGGGCTGATAAAGTTAGGGTTATTTCGCTGCTGATCTAACAGCCAGTTTGCGAAGTGTATTCTAGGAGAAAAATTTCTGGGCAGTAGTTCATGCACTTTTTGTAAGTGATATGGGTACAACAGTTGCTCTTGAAGTACCATATGCACAATTGTTTTGGACGAATGAAGCTGAGCAGCTAATTTTCAAGTACTCGTTGTAGGGGTGTCAGCTACAGCATCTAAAATATTTTCTTCCAATTGCACTGTACGTGCTGTTTTCCTCCGGCCACCATTATTCTTTTTTTTTTCAAAACATCCTAAAATTGCATTAAGGAAATTTAATAGTATTACCTCATTAAGTGGAAAACAGAAACCTACTAGTTTCCCTTAGACGTTGATCAACACGTTGAAATATTTTCTGATCCGGAATAATGCGATTGGGAAATCTTTCTTCGTACAAACTTTTTGCTTCCAATGCATTGCAAGACGCCAGACCATACATAAGATGCATATCTGCATACTCAATAAAAGTAAACTCCATATTTTGACGTAATTTAAATTAAAAGTTACCAAAAAATACAAAAATTAAAAAAATATTATTAAATAAAGGATGAATATGTTGACAAAGATTAGATTTAAATGGTAAATTTGGAGTATAGCAACGTTTGTAACAATAATGCATTCAAAAATGCAAAAATTCCGATAAATAAGTTAGGTACAATACAATTGGTTTACATTATTTTTTTAGTTTTTTTTTAATGTTTTGTTTTTATCTTAAGAATAACAAAAAAGAAATAAACGTATAATAAATAAGAAATATTTTGTAAAAGTATTTTTTAGGACACCACTGTATTTTTAGGAACATGTATTTTTTTTTAAATTAAATGACTAATTTTGATGTAAATTTTCTGGTCTTTGAATAACTGGCGTACTTATCTCATTTAAAAAAAAATTATAAAAAAACATTAGCTTGTTTTTAATTTTTTTTTCTCTAAAACGGTTTATTTTATCGATAATGAACAAGAGTTCTACCTTTTTTTTAGCCTAGCGTTCAAGGTATCCAAATTTATTTTTTTTAGACTTTAACATACAGGGTTTTAAAATATACGCATTAAAGTGTACAACCTAGTCCGCCCCTGGTAAAGTAAACAAGGTAAATGTATTTTGAGGATGTCATTTGAAGAGGTCCCTAATAGTGTTCATCACCTAAAATTTTTATTAAATTCTACCGGGTAGTTTAAAAGTAATTTATGAAAAACCAATTTCCAGCAGCGTCCTTTAGGAGGCTGTATCTTCGTAAAGAACGCCTGTAGGAATTTTTTTTATAGGAACGTTCGGTATTATTTTTTGATGTTCTACCTGATTCCGAGAGATTTCCCACATGAACCGGGACACCCTGTATATTTATGAAATTTAGCACATTGAGTATCAACGGTAATTTTTTCATACAGGATATCTTTTGAAAGTTTAACCAGTGGCGTCCGTACAGGAACGTAGATTAAATATAAAAAAAATACTGTGTACGCCACTGCTTTTCCATAAAATGAAAACTGTTTTTATAGTCCCTTTTCATTTTAGAACAAATTTGATTTCTTGACTTTTTTACCCGACATGCGATTACCGCGGAAAAAAAAAACATTGTTATGCATGGTCAATTTATTAGTAAAAAAAAGAATTAATTAATTTCTTGTACGGACGCCACTAATCTCCTAAATAAAAAAAATGGCTGTTGATACGCAGAAGGTCAGAAATAAGGTCTCAGAAATAAAACTCAAAGTAAATATAAATTCCTAGATTAAAAAATTCCTAAACTTAAAATTGTATAAAAATCAAACTTTAATGTTAAATCGAACGTTAATAAATGAAAGAAACCTTCTAATAAAAGTTAAGAAACTAAAAAAACAAACTCATTTTTAGTAGAAACGAACTTCCGTAGACGCCTTTTCAATTTTTTAAAATTTTCACAGGTATAATTTATTATTATTAAGCCCCTGTACAGCATACTACTACTATATAAAAAAAATATTAGAACAAAAGAAGAAATACTTACAAACACTATCAATAAAGTAGTATTAAATAGAAAGAAATATAAATCAAAGAGAAGCAAAAAACATGTAAGACTTTAAACTAGGGATAAAATTATAAAAATAAAACATCCAATTAGGCAAGAGTAAATTTAATTCAAATTTGAAATTTCGTTGCTGTATTTTGTACTTTATTCTTTTTCCTAGTCTTCTATACTATGTCAAGTTAAGCAACAAAGTTGTGCAAAATGGCAAATGGCATAACTTTATTAAAATATTATAGAAAAAGCTATAATATAAAAAAAAAAAAAACTTAACATTTCCTGAAATGTCTAAAAAGTAAAGTAATCATTCCTACACTCGTACCAAGAAAAACGAATTTAATCGGGAACATCTAAAAAATATAATTAATAAATGGTAATATTACTTAAGACACCGCTTATTAAGTCCTTAAGCAAGTGCCCAGCCAAGCACATCAAAAATTTTAAATTCAAATTTGACCAAAAGTCGTATCAAAAAAAAATCGTTCCATTTTAAAGTATGTCAGACGCGCAAACAATGGGATGGCGGGGCTCTAGTTGGTGTTTCAGTCGGTGAAGCGTGATTCCATCAACACCATTGTCCGGATTTTTATTTTTTTTTATCGTTGAGTAATTAAACGTTTTCTTCATTAAACTTATACACTTTCACACACTCTACGGCTATAATAACTCAATTGAACTTAAAAGGTTCCCAAGTGGTAACCGAACACAGCAAAATTCGATTCGGTCTGGAAATTGGTTTGCTGCGACTTAAATTTCAATTTTATTTGCACAGAGACCACCCGGTTGAACTTTGAAAATTACCACTTGTTTTATGACTCTTTTAAGACTCGCTTAGCAGAGACGTATTAAACCACCCAAATTGAAGGTTTTCGTTTGGTCAAAAGGCCTTTCTCCGATATTTCTAGATACGTCCCTGTCACTTTGTAAAGATTAATAATAAATTAATCAAGGTTATTTAACTTTAAAAATTTAAAGATAGAGCTGCTTTCTAGGTCATTTCTCTAAATGCCTACTAGAATCGGCGCCAAAAACTAGAATAAAAAATGAATATATTTCTAGAAGGTTTTGATAAAAAATGAAGTGGCGAAAGTTTAAAATATAATAAAGAAATTAAGATTTTTTCCAGTTTTTAAATGATAACCCATCTAGAATCCAATCATAAACGACCATAATTCATTGTGTTGTTTTTTGTTTGTAGTGGGCTTAGTTTGGTTATAAAAAGAACATTTCAAGTCGATTCAGATGACGAAATCTAGGTTTTTAGCATGAATATCATATCTTAGATGTTTGACAATCGTAATGAAGTCATGTTTTTCGTCTTAAGTCAGCTTTTCAACTTAACAACACTTTAAGATCATCGACATAACATTTTAAGGTGCATCATATACTGATTGAAATATGATGAAATTTGGTAATGAGAAACTAGAAAAAATGGCGAAAAAGTATCATCTTTATTTTTTTATTAAGTACCAATAATGATCGTAATAAAATTAAGATGATGTGCAGTGGTCTGAAATTTAAAAAATCCACACAAAACTAAAAAAATCAAATGTTACCATCCGAGGTAAGATACATGTCACATCTAGATCACGTTAGGTCCCAAATTTTGGAGAGTCAAGTGGTTTCATTGAATACCTGATGACAGATGTAACTTCAAAGATAGCCTATACGAGGAAAGTGCGTTACAATTATGATACGACATGGAGAATCGTTAAGATTTACACAAAATCAATGTGTGGATAAATAGTTAACGTAAAAAAGCTGTAAATTTATCTGCTTCACGTTGCTGCTTTTGTATAAAAAAACACCTTGTATATCAATTTAGTTCCCGTTTAAATCCGTTTTAGATCCCGCACGATTCCACTAAAGTAAGAAGTATTTCGATTTGCGAAAAGTATAATGTACGAAATCTCTCGTCGTAAACGAATATTTTCTGGACTCGCACAGTGGTTCAAAACGAATACGAAAACAAGTAAATCGAATTGTAGATCGATTTACTTGAAACTTTGTATCTGAAGGCTGCTGGGCTCGCTAAATTCCAATTTTGATATCAGAATCAATAAACTCAAAATGGCAGATCCAAAATAGCTGACAATTTTTCGCAAAAATGAATGCATTCACACTAAATCACGTTTAAGGGAGTTTTTGACTAAATTCTAATTTGACATCAAAATTAATAAACTCAAAATGGCGGATCAAAAATAGCGAACATTTTTTCGAAAAAATGACCGAATACGCACCAAATTACCTTTGGGGGAGTTTGGTACTCGCTAAATTCGAATTTGACATTAGAATTAAAACATTGAAATAAGCCGATGAAATAGATGATTAGGTTGTATGAGGCTTAATTAATTTTGTGATGCGGCCAGGATAGTATAAGAGATTTAGCCTACAATTAACACTATTCACATAATTGAAATTAGTGTTATAAGATATTTGTTAGTTAAATTTTGTAATAAAATACCTAGTTACAATAGAATACAAACTAGCTTTTTGCAAAAAATTTCGTCATTTTGTATTCTCCATTTTGAATCTCCAAATTTTTGATCAGTTTTTCATAATCAGCGACTCTTGTTTTTCGGAAAAAAAATATTTATTTTATGCAAAAAGTATTTTCAAATTTAGCGACCACAAAAACTTAAATAAAATTGATTTTAATTCCAAACGTAATTTTTTTATACAAGTCAACCGCCATTTTAAATTTAAAAAAAAATTATCATTTTCGAATTCAACAAGTCAGAACACGTAAATAAAAGTTGATTTAGCATCAAAACGCTATTTTTTTATAAAATCGGCCGCCATTTTGTGCCCGCCATTTTAAATTAAAAAAAAAAAAATTACTTTTCGCTTTTAATTCGAAACGCAATTTTTTTATACAAGTCGGCTGCCATTTTGTGCCTGCCATTTTAAATTTTGAGAAACTAATATAAAATAATAATCAACTATATGTAAAAACACTTTTAAATTAAGCGACCCCAAAAACTTTATGGTATGTATGTACATTTCGATTTAATTATCATACGTTTAGGGATTTTGTCCGGAAATATTGTATTTTAGATCATTGTGGATAATTGAAAATATAAGGGTTATAGAAACTGGAAAAAAAATAGAAGCAAAATATCAAACAACATTAAATTTTTGTAAATTTTTAAAAATTTGTAACTACATATAATAATACCACTTAAAGATGGTTATAATAAAAAAAATAAATTTGGTTAAAATTGGAAAAATGGCATAAATATTAAAACTGAAATTTTAAACAACAGTTTTAATCTTCTCCCAAAGAGACTAGCATCATTAGCGAAACACGTATCAAGAGTAAAATAAAAAGTTTTGGTTAATAATAATGTCTCGTGATTTGCTAATCAAAACTGATATATTTGAAATTAATCAGTATGATAACAGATTTAGATCCACAACCATCAACTAGACCATTGTAATGAAATTTCTTCTTTGAATAAGCATTGCTCACAGCGAATTTCTCAATGTTGCTTAGTATTAGCAGAGTATCACTTAAATCATATAAAAATAGCATCATGAGTACTTTTCAAAGACTGAAACCTAAACTGGACTCATTTGGGATAAATTCGACTTTCTTTAAGGCAAAAGAAAAAATAACCGTTCTACATCGTACAGTTAAAGAACTGCATCCACTGATCCCAATAACCTCGATGACTTGTAAAAAAAATCAACAGATAAATCAATCGGGATCAACGCGATTATTTTGTTGAATTTGGCAACGAACAGATTTTTTTAGTAAGTGTGGATTTTTTCACATTTGGTGACTAAACATCTGGACCATTTGCCAAGGGTTTTAATGTAGACAGATAATGTCTAGACTTGCTGTCGCATCACATATAACCAGTCTAATATTATCCGCATATTGGATGGCATGTACGAGTATACATCGGAGCACCAGTAAAAATCTTCAATAACTTAATGATTGTATTGATTTTGGTGACCTTTTTTGTCACGAATTGTACCACATTACGCTGAAGAGTCAAATTTCTTAACCCTAAATTTTCAAACACTATTATGTTGATCCTGCATAAAATTAAAATGTTCTTGAATTTGTATATTTCTGCAAGTTCACGTTTTCATAAAGTTTTTAGAAATCAATTTTAGATTGAGGTTGACAAGTCATTTTTTCGTTGCTTTTAGATTTAGATTTATCGATATTGGTGCAATAAATAACAGTATAATTTGGAATATTCACTTTTTTTAGACAATTGGACAAATCAAAGGCTACCAACCAGTCAGTAGCTTGCAAATCTTACATAGAAACTTAAGAAAGCTTTAACTCAAGGGCAATATTCGATAAGAAATACATAAGACTAAAACTATGAAGTAACAATAACTTGATCCTCAAATTAAAATAAATCTTGGAATAAAATACCATAATTCTGCCTTAAAAAACCGACCCTTATACTAGTGATCGAGTGATCAATGACCTTGTCAAAAACATTCTATATTTAACCTTTTCTAGAAATTACTTAATTTCTGATTGATCTGCTTTTTGATTTGGCACCTTAAGTTACCTACTTAGGTAAGGTACTTTAACCTGAGACTACCAACGGGTATAAGGTTGAATATGGCTGAGCGAAATAGTCTGCCACTATTATCATTTCCCAAGGTATAATTACAATATAATATAATATAATATAATATAATTATACAATATAATTTCAATCGTATTTTGGACATATCTATGTCACAGTTCTCGACTTTTACAATTCAATTCTTAGACCTTCATTCTCTACCGATCAAAATATTTGGAATTTTCATTTCCTTATCTTCATCTAGGTTAAGATTTTCAAGCAACTCTCCTTAATGCACTAGTTTGTACATTAGTATTTGCCCAGACAGTCACAGAAATTTTTTTTAAAATTTTCCATTGAATCCATCCTTTTCAACACTTTTCTGGTTTCAATTCTAACAACCCGAATAATCCTGTGCGACTCAATGCAATGCAATGCTGTACCATCGTCATGACATGAAATTGCAAAGTGAGCATAAAAGGCCTCTAATGCAAAAAAGTCATATTTGCTACTCAATCCCAAAGTGTCCCAAAATGTATTCATAACGAATTGTATTCACAAAAAATCTATTCAGTTAACAAAAAAGCTCTAAATTCATTTTAAGAACAAACATTTTCAAAAATCATGGTTACAAATTTTACAAGTTCTAATTCACCAAACATCTAACTTGACAGACCTTGACACTGTGACTCTGGATAGTACACCAATATCCTCCTAGACTCTGACCTGATTTCTTCAGTTTAAAAACTAATACAGGTCATAGTGATGAATACTTTTTTCTTCTATAGAATAAAAGGGGCTTGACCTGTTTTATTGCTTCATGTTCCATACTTAATGGGGACAACCCCACTGGCTTGTGTTATCTTTACCCTATTGTGACTAACCAACAATTGGCAATAATGCAAACTTTAAAGTTGCATTAAGAAATCTTTATTTTATTCTTTTTTGTTAGAACTTATACTTTGTATTTATATATTTGTGTTTAAAAAAATTTAAAAACAAAAAAACATATTATGGTATTGATATCATGCTGTACATAGTTATTTATTTCAGATTTTAAGTTAACTTTTTTATTAAAATTTATATTTTGTTTTTGTTTACTTACATTTAAAAAAAAATAAAAAAAAACATTGAAAGAAGTCGTCCATTTTCTCAAAGAGAATTAGATTCAATAATCTAAAGGAAACAAAACAAAGTCTCCGTCTCAAAAATATTTATTAATATTATTTAAAAAAAACATGCATAATAATTTGTACTTATAAAAACAAAGAAAAAGCCAGTAATTTTAAGTCCAGAAATTATTAAGATTTGCAGTTAAAATATGCTTTAAAAAAACCTGCAACAATTCCATACTATACATAAAAGATCTTATTATTACCATACTTACAGTATTTAATTTAAAATGTACTGTAACTATTTTGATGCGTTTTAAAGCCCTTTATTAAATTTCTTTTAATTAATTTTAAAACAAAATATTTAAAAGACAAATTTGTCTGGTTTTTTTATTCCATAATTTTATTCATATACTTATAGTGCATAATTTATAATTTTTGGTAAGTATCTATCTCTAAATATCTTCAAAGTTCAGACTTAAATATCCTAAATTAGCAATTTCTTGAAAACTAAATTTAAATTAAATAATATTTTAGTCGATCTATTAATTCTTGAAGAAAGTGATAAGGGATGTCTGAGGTATGCATAATAACATTTATTTTTCTTGCAACACCTCTTTCAAATTCAAAATTAATAATTTTAATAAAATGTGGGTATTTTTAAACTGATAAGCGTATTGGTAATTTTAAAATCGAATAAAATTTTATGCAAATATACATCACATCACTCTTCAGATAAGGCATAAACTTCGGTAATTCTGCGAATGATTTCAAATTTAAATATCGCGCAATAGATGAGATTTAAATATCCCGCCACACGCCACCCAATAGAGCTGTCAATGGAATTTCTGTCTGATCATTAAGTCAACACGCATTTCCCTATATTTGTGTTGTGTGCTACCAATCTGGACTAGAATAGAAACCTTTAAACCTATTAAGAATTAAGCAATTAATTTTTTCTTGAAGATTATAAAACAGTTAGCGAAACACCCGAGAGTTAGTTGAAATGTTATAATGAACTAGTAAAATCATTTTTATTAAATATTTACAGCAATATTTTATATTAACGTTGATCTGTTCTTCGTAACTGTTATTTGGGCATTTTAGACTTGAGTTATATTGAGTCAGACCTCAAAACATGGCTGTCAGGATTAAAAATTTGATCCTGGGTTAAACTAAATTAATGATGAATGGATAACTAACTTTACGCCGCTAAGCGTTTTAAAAACCCTGATTTTTCTGGTTGGGGAGATTTTAGTAAAAATCTAATTCTAATTCGACTTTAGGTAACCTTTTAATAACCTGGAGTTGAATACAAAACCTTTCTAAAAAAACCCAAAATATCTATAAGCAGTAAAATTTTAGGTTAAGGTAGATTACTTCTCTGTTATTCTCAATGAGAAACTTAAGGCTTCAGCTACATTAATCCTAAGTAGATGTAACATTTAATACTTTTAATTTAGATCTAAAGCTAATAACTTATTTGAATGCATTCTTCTTCTACGGGAACCTAAAAAATTCTATATTTAAAATCCAATTTCATCATCTTAAGGTCAATGATAAAATAAATACTAAAGTTACTACATGCCTAATTTCGCGTTTGTACACACCGATATAAATCGGTGATTTTAGCTTTGGGTGCCAAACCACAAAGCGTCATTTTTTTTCAAAACTGTGCCAAAAATTAAACAACAGTGCATCAGTATTACAACCGACTTTAAAAGTCGGAAATTTAATATTTAGGATCCGACAGCAATTTTGTACTCTTGATATTTTTTTTATAGTAATATAGACTAAGCGGACTGTCTATTTAGCCTTATTCTGGGTGCATAAAAATATCCTATTGACCAACAAACCAGGAAAGCACAGTGTCTACAATCTTGAAAAAATATCTTATAAGGAAGATATATAACGATTTTATAGTATGTGGAATTACGAGTATGAGAATGTTTGCTTAAGAAACAATTCTACTATGTTTAATTTACTATTTTTTTAATTTAATGACTTTAAAACTCCGTGGAGCTCAAGCAAGTAATCGCAGTTATTTAATACTTTTCAGATTTCTCACATTAAGAAATAACATGTTTTGAACAATCTTATTTAAATGAGTTAATGGTTTCACCAGTAGTGTGACGTTCCAAATAACAGAATTCAAGCCTTAAAACCGGAAACCGTCAAAAAAGAAGCCTAAAGCACAGGATATATATTTTAAAAATTGTCCGTATTTTGAGGTAATTCTAAATGTGATATTATGGTTAGAAATTAAAATGATTTTTCTTTCGGGTGTAATGCTGTACAACCAACGAGAACAAGTTAGAGAGCGCCAATATAATTTACAGTATCTGACTTTTTAAAATTTTATCTCATTTTTTGTAAATTTGGCACCCTTTAACTTTGTCTTCGTAGATTGTATAGCTCTGCTCCCTGAACATAACTTATATAGAATCTAATCATAATGACTATTTGTTTTAAAGACATTTTTCACTTATAGTTTAGCCAAAGAACCTTAAAAAGAACCTTAAGACAAGGAATTTTTAAAGTGTTTTAATGGAAAGGTTTTAATAATTGGAGTATATTAGTGCGAGGCATCGGGCCACGCACAAGGTATTTTTAAAACAATTTTTTCAAATAATACAATTTTTTGAAATATTTCATAATTGTTTACCTAATTTTATATTAAAATAGCACTAAAAGAACCTTAGATAGCCAAAGATCTCATTACGAAATTTCTAAAGTTTCTCAATTTAAATGCAAAAACTCGGATAAATGAAGCAACTGCATGGTGGTGCGAGTCCTGTATCCACGCACAAGGTGTTTTCAGTAAAATTTTTTACATGATACAAAATTGTAAATATCTATTAAAAGAAAAAAAATTAGTAACTTTAGGTATGTAGACGACAGCTTGAATATTGCAGTAAACAACGAACAACTGATAAATATAAACCACCCAGAAATCTATAGTTAAAAAAGAGAATATGGTTTAAAAATCAACAAAAAAAACCAAAGTCAAATATCATCGATCCAACAATATACAGGGTGTTTCAGAACTATGGGATCAAACTTCTAGGGGTTGTTCAGTGCAACAGTAGAATCCATTTAAGTATATAGGAACCCATGTCCGGAAATGTGTCACTCCGCCACTATGGCCCTAAGACGCGTTTCAATTTAGAAAAAATATTAATTACCTAAATAGAATCTGATGCATTTATTTTTACCTTGTATATGATACCATCACAACAATTACTCAAAATGTCTTCCTCCAACCTCAGTACACGGATTTAAACGCCGCACATGATTTCGGCGGACTACGCTAAAAATTTGATCCTCGTTTTGAATGATTTCAAATGCTGCTATTATTCATCCAATTAAGTTAAGCTCTGATTCTATTAGAGTTTCGTAGACTAAAGACTTTACATGTCCCCACAAGAAAAAATCGAGCGACGTTAAATCGGGTGACCTAGGAGGCCAAGAAACTGTTCCACCTCTGGCAATCCAACAATGATCAAACCTCTGAGCCAAATACTCGCGTACTTGTACAGTAAAGTGAGCCGGCGCTCCGTCATGTTGAAACTACATTTGCTGTCTAACGTTTAGTGGAACATTTTCAAAGAGTTCTGGGAGAACTTCCTTCAAGAAACGCAGATAAATAGGTCCTGTTAACCGTTCCGGTAAAACGTATGGCCCAATTAAATAATTATCAACTTTGATTCTGATGTTTCTTGGAAAAATTGCATAAGGATTTTCTTCGTCCCAAACATGGTTATTCCTACTATTAAAAATACCGTCGATAACGTTCATGATACAACCGCGATGCTGCTCGTGCACTGCAGTTTGTTGCTTCGTATGCCAAATGCATATCCGCCAATTCTTGATTGGTAAAATTTTCCATTAGCAATAACTGTTTAAAAATTGTAAGCTATAAAATTTTTAAACATGACATTGAGAATTGACATTGATAAGCGTTGATTTTAAACAATTGTTGTTATGCTAGCAGATCCTATTTAGGTAATTAATGTTTTTTATAAATTTTAACGCGTCTTAGGGCCGTAGTGGCATAGTGACGCATTTCCGGACATGGGTTCCTATACTCAAATGGATTCTTCGATTGCACTAAATAACCCCCAAAAGTTTGATCCCATAGATCTGAAACACCCTGTATACAATATAAAAAACGTATCGAGATATAGTGCGGTGGACAAATTTCTTTATCTAGAATGGAGGCTGTTCAGAGGAAATAAAAAAAAATATTGGCAATAGCCAAACCAGCCCTAACTAAAATTACATAATTACTAGATAAAGAATAATTCCTTGATCTTTGAAAATTCCTGTTTACTCTGCTGAAATATAGACACTAAAGGAAACAGATCGAAGACGAATTGAAACATTTAAATTATAAATGTACAAATGAATTGTAATTAGAAAACAAACGCCTCTATTCTACAAAAACTAAAAATCAAAAAGCTTCTATTAAAACAAATCTCATACTTTAACCACATAGCTAGAAGAACAGGTGAGATAAAAAACCTCGTGGTCGAAGGAAAAGTTAAGGGAAAAAGACCTAGAAGGGCGGTCTTAATGCACGAGTCAATATATTTAGGACAAGATAGAAACGCATAGAAACAATAAATTTAAATATACCTAAAATAAAATTACTATAACCTCCAAAGGATTAAGACACTAAGAAGAAACAACAAAATTCTATTAACATTTTGTAGAATTTGTCCAATTTTATATTTAAATTTCTCTAAAAAGGCATTATGTATGTCCAAAAGGATTCGGTTACCAATTAGTCAGAAAAAGCCCTAAAAAGTACTGAAATAGCAACTTATTTTAAATAGACCTAAAAAATTTAATAATATGAAAAAAAGCGTCGTTTTTAGGTCTATTTTATTTATAATAGTTAGTGAAATCTCAAAATTAGTCTAAAAAACATGTTAAAATAGACCCTTTGAAAAAATATAAATAAACGTTTGGTGTTTGGTGATTTAAACTAATCAAAAGCCTAAAATAGACCTACATTGAAGAACGTCTTGTTAAATCTATTTTAATGAGAAATTTACAAAAATTACATCAATTAAAAGTTTAAAATTATATTATTATTAAAAAAATTAAAAAAATAACACAATAAGATAGTAAAAAAGATAAAAAATTTCCATTAAATGGCACATGTTGTTCATAAAAAATATCGTGGCTTTAAAAAGTTATTTATATGAAATTACTTTTAAATGTTTGCTTACCATAATGGTAACTGACAAAATATCATAAAATTTGGCCTAAATCAATATAATACTTTAAATGAATAAATACATCTATATAAAGTAAAAGTCAATTTGGATGCATAATTAAACTGGATACGATTACCACTTTTTTTAAACAATATTTTCTGCTATTCCAGGCTTTTCTATTACGCAATGAAGCTAGACTACAGAAAATCAGTTAAGTTTTAGCATATTTTATATATTTATGTAATAATATTTCGAGATATACGACGAGATCGAAGACGAATTGAAACATTTAAATTATAAATGTACAAATGAATTGTAATTAGAAAACAAACGCCTCTATTCTACAAAAACTAAAAATCAAAAAGCTTCTATTAAAACAAATCTCATACTTTAACCACATAGCTAGAAGAACAGGTGAGATAAAAAACCTCGTGGTCGAAGGAAAAGTTAAGGGAAAAAGACCTAGAAGGGCGGTCTTAATGCACGAGTCAATATATTTAGGACAAGATAGAAACGCATAGAAACAATAAATTTAAATATACCTAAAATAAAATTACTATAACCTCCAAAGGATTAAGACACTAAGAAGAAACAACAAAATTCTATTAACATTTTGTAGAATTTGTCCAATTTTATATTTAAATTTCTCTAAAAAGGCATTATGTATGTCCAAAAGGATTCGGTTACCAATTAGTCAGAAAAAGCCCTAAAAAGTACTGAAATAGCAACTTATTTTAAATAGACCTAAAAAATTTAATAATATGAAAAAAAGCGTCGTTTTTAGGTCTATTTTATTTATAATAGTTAGTGAAATCTCAAAATTAGTCTAAAAAACATGTTAAAATAGACCCTTTGAAAAAATATAAATAAACGTTTGGTGTTTGGTGATTTAAACTAATCAAAAGCCTAAAATAGACCTACATTGAAGAACGTCTTGTTAAATCTATTTTAATGAGAAATTTACAAAAATTACATCAATTAAAAGTTTAAAATTATATTATTATTAAAAAAATTAAAAAAATAACACAATAAGATAGTAAAAAAGATAAAAAATTTCCATTAAATGGCACATGTTGTTCATAAAAAATATCGTGGCTTTAAAAAGTTATTTATATGAAATTACTTTTAAATGTTTGCTTACCATAATGGTAACTGACAAAATATCATAAAATTTGGCCTAAATCAATATAATACTTTAAATGAATAAATACATCTATATAAAGTAAAAGTCAATTTGGATGCATAATTAAACTGGATACGATTACCACTTTTTTTAAACAATATTTTCTGCTATTCCAGGCTTTTCTATTACGCAATGAAGCTAGACTACAGAAAATCAGTTAAGTTTTAGCATATTTTATATATTTATGTAATAATATTATATAAATACATTTAATATATCAAAATATAATTATTATTAATTTGTTTATTCTGTGTTTCTGTTTAATTTGGTTTAGGGCCTTGTCCACAAGAAATGTATGTTTATTCACATCATAAAGAATATTTTTACTTTGGAAAATTAAAGGTTAAATTTTAGAGTCGTTTTAAAAACTTGCTTTTATTTGAAGTTTATTATCGAATAAAAAAAACTCTCGTTTTACCCACCAGTGCAAAAGTATTTTTATGAGTATTCATATATTAACACTCCTACTTAATACTGACATTAATTATACTCTAACCCTGTTTTTGGCGTGCTTCCCTTTAGTTCACCGACCTCAATTTTGCAATTTTTTACCTTAACCTAGACGCATCAAGAAAAAAACATTTCCGGTATACACAGACCCTTCCCCAACGCAAGGGCTACTTAGCACCTAATTAAAACGAAAACATCGACCATTAGCGGTGCACACGTGCTGTCAACTATAAACCAGACACGCAAAGTCTAAGTGGAGCTTAAACGGGGGAAAGATAATATACAACTTACTTAAGAGGGGTTTTCAACTGTGTAATTAACAGTTTAATTTATGGCTTCTGAGAAGTAGTACTTTTTTGGCCTACCATATATAATATTGATAAGGAAACAAGGGATCGGCGATGGGCCACAACAACCGTCTATTGTTCAAATTAAAGCAAGATAATCACCGTCTGTGCCAAACAATTACCTTGTTATTGTTTTATCAAAAATCGACCGGAGCCAAGTCTGATGATCTTACGATTTTTATTTAGTCCAAATTAAGATAAAATAGTAGGTGGGAAAGTTCACAATAATTGAAAAATGTCTCGGAAACTAATTGAGTCAGTCACAGTAATTGTCTCAATTGATATATACGGTTTGGGGCTTTTTTATGGGATAATTGGAAACGAGAGTTGCAGATATATATAAGATAAGTCTTTCGTATACAAGATGATTGGATGGCCCACATCCGAAACATGCTTATGAGCATTTACTATTTGGTTACTTCAGTTGAGAACTATTAGTTTTGAATAAATATTAATATTGCAAGTGCTTTTTCTCTTAGCTCTTTCTGCAACAACTTCCCTTGTTAAACCCTGGTATGAAAAATGGTGTAAGATAGAGCTCCATGTAATAGAGTTGATTTCCAAAATACTTTGTCTCATAGATGTATATGTATATACGTCTGTTTTACCAGACCGAATAATTTATAACCTACAATGGTTATTGACACAACACGTTAGATGAAAGTCTGTTTGATGTTAAAAATAATTGCCAATTATTTATAAGTCTCAAATCTATCTAAAGTTATACAGGGTGTTCGAAAAATAGACGGAGATATTTCAATGGGTGATTCCTTGTAAAAAAATATGAGAAAAAGTTTCTATAAACATAGGTCCAGAAATGCACAGTTTTCAAGATACAGAGTGATACATTTTTTAAAAAATATTAATTGTTTATTAATATTAATTATTTTTCTAGGAGAACTGACATTTGTCAATGTCAAAGCTCCATGCAGAAATTATTTTTTGTTTCCCAAGGCACCGGTGATTTTTCTACCAAAAATTAATAAACCAATTATGTCCAGTGGCATGCAATAAAACGGTATTTATTTTTTTTGTCGAAAACGAAGTGAGATACAAAAAAAAATACAAGAGGCCAAACGCTACTGGACCTTATAATTTTAATCTAATTAGCCTCTTAATACAACAAGTAATACTGCCAAATTTTAAAAAATCAAGTAAATATTTTTTTAATATTAATAAAAACATAATATTAAAAAAATGTATCACCCTGTATCTTGAAAACTGTGCATTTCCTTTTTTTTATTATTAGTTTATAAAAACTTTTTCACATATTTTTTTACAAGGAATCATCCATTGAAATATGTCCGTCTATTTTCCGAACATCCTGTATATTTGCCTTTAATACTATTTTCTTTGATCTGAGCAGAATAGTCTAGACGTTTAAAAATTTTTATGTGCTGTATACCTAACATTCATACCAAAATTTACAAATACTAAATTTTTTCATGCAACACAGCCCAAGGTGTCTATAAAAGCAATTTTAAACAAAAAAAAACACCTTATAAAAGTCCTTACCGGACTAATATTCAGATAGTCGACGCTTACTTACATTTAGCTGTACAGTGTGTACAGGTTAGAATTTAAAATGTTTAAAGATGATTTTTTTATATACGTATATATACTTTCGGTTTGAAATATTGAAGAATATTGAAACGTTTTATTTTAACTTTATCCTGCTACTGTATGCAAACATATTTTCTACTTTATTTAAAGAAAATATATTCAAAGTTTAAATGCTGAATGTTGAAATAGGCCCAAAACTATAAATTAGGACAAGTTGAAGGGACTGCATTTTTTTCGAATTCCACATTTTAATTTCTTAAAGATTATAATACTTGTAAAAGAATTTTTCTTAAAGACATTGTGTGATATAAAAGCTATATTTTAAGAAAAGGAAATTTTAGTGGTAATTTTAACACATTTTTTGTTGTACATTAAAGACGTTTCTTGAACTAAATAAGAAATTGAAAAGTCTTAATTTCGACAACAGAATCATAATTACCACAAAACACCTTAATTAAGTGTTTTCATTTTACTTTATAAATGAGTTACGTTTATTTTGAGTTCTATTTAAGGAAATTGTGAAAACTTTTAATTAGCCATTAAAGACGCTTGTCTCACCTGCTAAAAATTTGGACGAATTTTAAAGAAAGTGTCAAATCTATCTAAAATTATATAGTTGCCTTCATTATTATTCTATTTTCTTTAATTTGAGAATAGTTCGGATATTTAAGAATTTGTATGTGCTGTATACTGAATATACCAATATTTAAAAATACGAAAATTTTTTATGTAACACAGGCGAGAAATATAAATAAAAATTGTGAACAAGAAAAGTCACTTATAAAAATCCTCACCGGACTAATATTCAGTCGACGTTTAGTTACATGTACCTGTACAGGCCAGGATCTAACATTTTTGGTGACGATTTTTGTATATATGTATAGGTTAATTTCGGTTTGAATATTTTTTTTTTGATATATTAAAAAAATAGAACGTTTTATTTTAACTTTCTGCTTATTTTAACCTGCTTTTATATGTAAAAATATTTTCTCGTTTATTTGAAGAAAAAAAAAGTTTAAATGGTGAATGTTGAAATATGTAGACCCAGAAAAATAAATTAGGACAAGTTGAAGCATTTTTTTTATGTTCTATATTAAATCATATTAATAATACCCTTTATTTCTTTCAATAAAAGATGCAAAACATAGATGAAGAAAGCGAAGTTTACTTTAGCAATACTCAGTTCCTACTGAAATGTTCTTCCACTCAACCTTTATAACTAGTCTAACTCAAAATAACTAATTATAATAAATAATCATAAAAATTAAAACATATATTGTGAATTAAAAGTAAAACTACTACCTATTACTAGGTCTAGCAAAAATATATGTTCTGTTAACAGAGAAAAAAAAGATAAAAGTGGAGAAATGAAAGCAATAAAAATACGAAGTTAATATTATCATAAAATCTATTTTTCCAATCCAAAATTTAAAAAAAAATATATAACAGACGTTTAGCGTTGAATAATTTATATTAGATTATTGAAAGCAACGTCTTTAAATTTGTAAGTAAATATACATACTGGTTTGCGTTGGTTTAGGGGTATTGTGCTATACAAGGATGGTATCTGGTAAGGAAACGACCTGCCAAAAAGTGCAGTCCCATTTATTGGTGAGGTCAGAGTTCTCCTAAACATAATATTAGGAGTATGCACATCAGTTCTCTAAGACTAATTTTTTCAAATGTAATATAAAATCGAAGTAAGTGGCTTTCTTAATACCTATAATTTTATGATACAGGTTACCACAATAAAGCTAGTGCATACTACTCATATTTAACCATTTAGCATCATTAGGCTTATGGATAACAGGTTGACGTCTTGTTATTCCATATATAAATCTAATACAATATTACACAATCTAATACAGTTTTGTATTCTCTGGATACGTTCGGTTGTACTCTCTGGATACATTGAAAGAACAAGAGAGCTACATAGTACCTTTTTAAGAATTAAGTTTAATAAGGATTTTGAATTAATTATTAATTTTAGTGTAAAGTGCTTTCTTTGGGTATTTGTCAATTTGCTTTTCGAACTTTACTATGTAGCTAAACACCAAGGTTTTTTACTGTATCCCGGAAAGGAACATATTCATCTATAATCAAGAGCCTTAATTTATCTTGAACTTGTCTTTTACAATCTTAACCTTCAAACAAAATAGCATTGCACTGACTCGGATTTATTTTCAAACCGTTATCTCTGGACACTTCGGAAATCAGATTTAGATCATTGGTAATCAGTGTGGATCCGATTCTGCATATTTGGGCAAAAAAGAATGGACAATATCGTATCATCAGCATATATTTGAAGTCTACAGTTTCTAATTAAAGGCGGTAGAACGAATTCAAAAAAGTAGTCCATTTTTCTCAAAAAGACCTCTTAATAATAAAAATTCAGAGATTGGAGGGACACAAAGTCAATGGTTTTAGATTATGTTTATTTAAAAAAAAAACTGAAATGTCGTTTACATTGGTCAGTCTGGAAGGAAAATAATAACGAGAGTGCAGGAACACTTAACAGAATATAATAAAGACAAAGATACCGAAATCACCAAGACTAGATCGGCTTTTGCAAGCCATTTATTGTCCTTAAAACACTTTCCTTCTATCCCCGAAAATGCAAAAATCCTTCATGAGTGCCCCAAGGGAAAGAAGCTTGACTTATTAGAGAAGATGGAGATCACAAGGGCAAAAAGGAGTCCGGTACTGCCTTGTGTAAATGATGTTTTTACCTTTATCGCATTTAATTTTTAATAATATTTATCACGACCTGGATAGCACGTAAGTTTAGCGCTTGCCTACGAACGATGGTCGCTGGTTCAATTCTCGACCAAGTGATATTTCACTTTTTATTTTATTTATTACCGTTCTCCCGTTCAACTTAACCTCAGTGTCGTGATTTAACGTGTCAAAAGCTTTTGAGTAATCGAGCATAACCAAGACGAATATCAAGCGATTGGAAAACATTGTCAGTATAGCAATGGCACAACTATGTCTCGATCTAAAACCAGATTATATATACGTCAGGAAGAATACGATAGATATCTAAGTGACCTAAAGGTGCATCCTTACTGTTATGATAGGATACGGATAAGTTAATGTTTTCCAAACATACCAATGAAACGTCTTCTATTTCGGGGTAAATGAAGCTGTTATTATACTTAACGGACTTTCTCAAAAATTTGACCTCGCATTCCTTATCCTTTTTACAGAACACTTCAGCTATGTAATATTTTTTTTTCTTTTTGTCCATAAATTCTATCAAAATAAAATCGCCAGCTTCTGGCTCTTTATTAAGCTTATCTAGAAGTGGTGGTGGATTGATTTCTTCTACAAAATCAATATCATCATCGGAACTTTCGGTTACAAGCATCGCCGCGTCTTCATTTTCTTCGTCTGTTGAATCTTCATTGATTACTTTTTTTTTCACGACCTTATTCTTCTTAACACTTTTTTTTCTTTCTCGCTTCATTTGTTTTGCTTCTAGGGTGATCTTTTCTGGAGTGTCCGTGGCGATAATACTTTTAGCTTTTTCTCTCTTCTTTCTCTGATTTTTTCGTTCTTCAGCTTTTGGGTATCCTTTAATTTGTTGTGGACTTACGAAAGTTTCTTTGTGATTTTGTGTAGGTGTTGTGTTTAAACTAACTAATACTGAAACTAAGGAGTCTGACATTATATTTTCTTTAATGCATTTTTATATTGATGGTTGATTTGGATCCATAAGTCGTTGAGCTTCTTCATTGTTTTGATCCACATTCCTATCAGTTACGCTGCTAATTGCAAAGTCGTCATCTGTAAATATGAATTTATCGAAGGGATAAATCCCAGTTTTTCAAAATCCGGATTTGATATTAACGGGAGTCATCGATTTTTCAAATGCATAAGCAACACAGCCAGCAATATCAAAAATAGAAACAGGTATCCCAGGGTGCTCTAAAAGCCATGTTTGTAAGGCAGTATTGTAGAATGATTTAAACGAAAAAAACACCGAGACATCTAATGATTGTAGTTTGTTGGAAGTATGTGGCGGTAAGGTCAAAATGATCACTCCATTTTCCTTGGCTGAATTCATTCCTTCTATCGTTAGATGACTCTCGTGATTGTCAAAAATTAGGAGAGAATGGTTTTCTTTTGTGCTGGACGTATATTTAATGAAGTGCCTTACAACGCTTGGAAACAATTCAACTTTTTCGTGGAAAAATCATGACTGGTGGTATTGTATTCCCGGATGTTGATATAATACAACAAGTGGTGACCAATAAACCTCGTTCGGCGCTCGTGCAGGAAGAGACCTGCTTGATCCCTCTCTGAGCAACAATCTTTTTTGGTTTTTGGACGGTTGTGGTGGCAGTTTCATCTAAATTATAAGTTCTTGTACCGCTGTAAAAATTTCCATGGTTCTGAAACACTTTTTCCAAATTTTTGAAAAAAAGTTCAACATTGTGTTTGTTGAATGATGTCGCTCTGGAGAGGCTACATCCTTCCGGCTGGCGAGGACTTAATATGCATGTCTGGACATAAATCCAAGGAACCATTCGCGTCTAGCTTCCTTGTTTGTTTGCCAATTTTCCGGAATTTTACAATTATTAATAGTTGCCATTTCATAAGCCAGTTTTCTGATATTAATGACCGTTTGTCCGTAACACATTTTTGCGCAAGTTAATACGTAATCGGCTAGGGCTTTTTCTTGATTTTCAGAAAAAACTTTTCTACAAGCATAATTTGGAGCGATTTTAATCTCTTTGGTGGGATTCTGTTTTTGCCTTTTTACATATTCATAAACCGTTTGAAATTGTGTGTTAAATTGTATCTTTCAGCTGCTTGTCTTAAAGATATCTTCTCTTCGGTGACTGCTCTAACAGCCGCTCTCATGGATTGTATATTCATATACTGTATTCATATATGGATTATATATTCATAACTTATCCGTATATTCAAAAATTATAATTCCCATAAAACTCCTAATAATTTTTTTTATAATTTAATAAATAAGATACTGATTTTCTACTTGATTTGAGAAAATTGTAAAGAACTTTTTACAACTTTAAAGTAATAAATTTGCTATGAATGCAATTTATATTTTTTCAAATAGTGTAATCGGTGCCCTTTTGAAAGTAGAATAAATTGGATATTGCATCATTTTCTAAAAACAAAAAAAAAATCTTGCATTTTTTGGTATATACAATATGAAAATGTGTTTTTTTTTGTAACAAGCTGAATCAACTGTATCGCAAATAATTGTAACATGGAAAAAGGTCTTATTCACATTTTTGTATTTAATTATTAATAGGTGTAACATTAATAATTATACATTTTAAGTAAACAAGCAAATATTTAGATTTTTTTTTATTTTCGAAAATTTGTTTTAACTAAATATTGAAATATTGTTCTAAAGCAATCTGTTTTTAATCATTTCTGTCTTCGTCTTTTGCAGTACATTTACTTTTGGAAACTATACTATCACATTTTAAAGGCTTTCCTTAACATGATGTTACAGAAGCTATTATTGCAAGGCAATTGCATTTGTCTGGTGGAAGATCAGTACAATTTGCCTTATCATTGGTATAAATTGTACAATTACTTTTAGACTAACTTTAAGACTGTTTTCAACATCATTTTAAGAAGATATTATTTTTAAATCAGATTTGCATTTCCTTAGGCAATCTAAATGTACAGAGGCATCTCTGTCTTCATCTTCTGCAGTTCATTTATTTTGTATTTTAACTGTACTAGTACATTTTGAATGTTTTTCTTTAGATTTGGAATTATAAATACAACTCTATTTTTTATTGGTAGTTGAAGAAGTACTCTGATCAGATTAGGAGGAGAAGCTTAGAGGCTTAAGGAAGCTATTCTACATTCTTCTAAGATTAGCAAATAAGACAAACATTTTAATTAGAATGAACAAATTCTAGCAAAAATTAAACGGCTTATGAAACTTCTTTAGAAATTCATTTTAATATTTTTTTTTCGAGAAATTCTATGAACGAAAAAAAATTTCTACAAAAAGTTGTACAATAATAAAAGAAACATTTCGAAGAACTTAAACTTGGTTTTTCATACAGTTAAAGGTTACTTAGAAATATCTCAATATTTTCTCAAAATATAGGTATATTAAAAAAAAATAATTAAATGAAAAAATCTACATTTGTTGAAGAACAAAAGAGAAAATTAATTATTTCCAAAAAACACGTGAGTGAATTTATAAATGGAATGTTATCTAGGAAGAGCTCTAAAGTAGAGTTCTGGCAACTAGAGATAACAAACATTGAAAAAAAAACTATATAATAAAAATATACAACTATAAAAAATTATAGCTGGAGCATATTTCCCTCAGTACAATACATAAAAATGCATGACAACTTTATTGCAAAATTCTAAGAATGTTATCTTATAATTAAAATAATAGGCCTATAACCCTTCTAAGATTATTTGGAAATTAATGTATTAGATTTAAACATCGAATGATAGGTCAGAACAAAAATTTATGGAATTTATAATTTTTCTCTGATAATGCAAACTAGATTGACGAAACATGTGTAGAAAATCTATTTTTACTTATATTTCTTATCAAAGGTTTCATTCCTTAAAACATTGTAGAACGTAAGATATTTAAATCATTAAAAATATACAGGGATAAATTATACAATAAATTTACTTATTTTTTTCCTATCTAGTCCTGTTAATAAATGCAATAAACCATAAAGCTTTTAACTACTCTTTTTATGCTCGGTTACAACACACAAATTTATACCATATTTTCTGATGTCTTTGAACTGTTTAAAAGTATAATATTTTTAATCCCGCCGGAGGTTCGAAAAACAAAAGTAAACCCATCAACAGCGAAATCATTATCTTATATAAATAGCGCCCCAATAAACAACGACAAATTCATCAAAACAAAAACATTTTTTTTGACTTAATGCGATACTTTTGAACATCAGCTTCTTGGCTTACGAGGCAAACTATAAAAAGTCACAATTAATGGCATAGCGATCGTGGTTTGTATGTACTTAACCGTATATATACTAGTACTGTAACACTTGGGGCCTACTATACCATACTTCACATAACATATCTTATAGCTATAAAACTAATTTACAATAACTGAGATAGGTTTTTAATATCACGAAATCCATAAAACCGGATTAAAGGCATTTTCTAAATTCATCTCATTAATTAATTTTTTATTTTCACATATATCTAAATGCCGGCCTGAAACAAGTTGATGACTATAGTGGGCTATACAAGAGTTTATGGTGACCGCCATGCAGTCTACTGTTTTCCATGGCAATGGTCTTATTTAGACGGACATAATTTCTGTTTTTTTTTAAATTTCTGTTTATCTGTTCCAATAACATGAGAACTATCGGAGTGAGCAATGCCACAAGCGCACACACGAGATTATTTGTCATTTAAACCGCTTTATTGTTTGTTAAGCACGTATTGTGATATTTCATATTTTATTATCATGTAGCTTTGAGAGTTTAATAAATTTTAGATAATTTTAAGCCAGTTGGTCTTACAGAAGGAGGAAATATCCAAGGTAACCTTATCAATACAATAGACCTATAGAGAGAGTAAGGAAATATAAATATCTGGGTAGCTGAATAACGGAAACGTTGGATCAGCCAATTGAAATAAGATCCTGAATAAAGATAGCAAGAGTAGTATTTGTGAAATTACAAAAATTTCTATGTAGCGAGAATATCAATTTAAAACTTAAAATACGAATTTTAAGGTGCTACGTATTTTCGACCTTTTTAAAAGTCTAAGGCTCAGCTCCATAAAGTAAATGCCTTTGAAAGATGGTGCTATCGTCGCATATTATAAATATCCTGAAAAGATAAAGTCACGAATATGGAACCGCGTCTAACAACTCAGGAGGAGGAAGTAGTTAACACGCTTAAAAGAAGAGAACTTGAGTACATCGGACACGTTATAATGGGACTTAAATATGCGTTACTACAAAACATAATGCAGGTGAAAATAAAAGGGAAAAGAAGCCAGGGAGGAAGAGGAACATCTTGGCTCAGAAACTTAAGAGATTGGTTTGGACTAACATCAAACGAACTATTTAGAGCAGCTGTCAGTAAAATAAGAATTGTCCCGATGATATCCAGTATCCGACGAAGAGACGGAAGCTGACGAGAGAAGTTGCAATCGAAAATATAGAAGAAAAAAGATATCGTCTAATATTTTAAATATCTGCGGGGGGTTAACGATGAAGTTTTCTGGAAATAAAGTGATATACTGTTATGTTCCAAGTATTTTCTTAATACCTTTTTCCAACTTATTATCATCTGTTTCGGTCAGAAAAGGATGATAGATCTTCTTTAGTCGATACAGTTAAGTTAGGGTATCAACTATGTTAACTGAGATAATTAAATAGAGTTCAGTCCCCTATGAAGTTATAATCAAAGTATAACATATACAAATATAAAAACAAAAAAAAACATATATGGCGTGATATTTAATTCGGCGACTAACCAAGTTCTACAGAAGGTGTGTCCTTTGTAATATCAAGAAATCGCCTTATATGCTGCACAGTATATTGGAATTTGGAATGAAAATCTGGTTGTTGCTGTTAAAAACTCCAAAGCACATTATTTATTTTATAAAAGCATAATAATTTTGCAAATTGATTAATACGAATTTGCAGTCTAATTCCTAAAGGAAACTATGATTCGTCAAGTCAAATATCTTATACAACAATATGTCTTTTCTTCAGACTAGATTAATACGTATTTCTCTAATATGTGTAAGGAAGCTATGAATTGTGGACAGCAGTTCGATAATATTTATATTCTCAGATTTTGCAAAAGCTTTTGACAGAATAACCCATGACTTTTAATGAATTCATTCTCTTACTATTTTGATCCAAATTATTCCTGCCTCTGTTGAAGACCATTAAGTGACATTTCACTTGACATTAACTTCCATCCCATTAATTTTAGTCCACTGGTTTAGATCGACCAAGTCCGATTGATTTAAGTTTTCCTTGTTATTTTTCCTACTTTTTTATCGAAGAAAAAAATTGTCATTACAATGTGTTTTAGTTTGTAAAGACAGATTAGTAGATTTTTCCATGATATGAGATTTGACAAGGATAAAGGCAAAGAGATAGGATTAACGGAAGAATAATATGAAAATAAACAAATTCAACATAATGTTTAATATCAATGATAATTAAGATTTATGGTACCTTCAATGATGAAACTTGATGATTTATTTTTTGGAGTTTTATAAAAGTTCTCTTCAGGAAAACTCCATTCATCAAAGAAGATAGATATGGATTTAGTTTCTTTAATTTGACAATAGCACCATCCCCATCC
Source organism: Anthonomus grandis grandis (assembly GCF_022605725.1). NCBI lineage: Eukaryota > Metazoa > Arthropoda > Insecta > Coleoptera > Curculionidae > Anthonomus > Anthonomus grandis. The sequence continues at coordinate 14,277,209 of NC_065558.1, forward strand.
TTCAAATGGCAATCTTTTAACTCTAGGATAATTAGCATAATAGAAGAAGCTGTTCCCACTACAATTCTAAAAATCTATTAATATATAAAAGTTATAAAAATCTTGAACCATGTTCCATGCATAGTCAGGTACCTACCACTTTGAAGTTTGGAAATTATTTTTTGCGAAGTATAGGACGAACAAATTTCCTTAAACCTGTACTGAAAGGCCTGTTATCAGAATAAGACAGCTTCTCAAGTCACTCTTCTCAAAAGTTATGGATTGTTTATTTAATTGGATAAAATTTGGATACCACCACTTAGTTTACAGACCCCAAATGTACAACCAACGTACTTAGGCTGATACCACACATTAACGACTTCATCTAGATCGGAAATTGTCAGTAGTAAACTCACTGATCTACAGAGCAGTTTCGTTTTCTTAAAAGGAATCTCTTGAGGTAATCAACGATCAGTTAGCAATTGAAAAAAGAGTAGTCAATAAGAATCAAGACGATTAGATAGACTATATTTAAATATTAGGACTCTTCTTTTCTTCATTTTCAGATTATGCTCTAAAAAAGCCATCAAGATAATCAAAGAAATAACTACAAGTCAACACAGACCCCAAAGGCTAAACCCTACAAAGCTTGTTAAAAAATTTTTATTGCGACAGTTAGACACTTAGTTCGTACGGTTAAAGATGAACTTATTTAGTCAACTATAAAGTTGCATATAGAAATAGAAAAAAAATATCGTGTAATATTTTATAATTTGGCGAGTAAACAAAGTTCTACAGGAGGTATTTCCGAGAGTTTCTTTGCAATATTAATTAATCACCTTACATAGTAAGTTTCAAAATGTTATTTAATTTTATAATTGTAGTATAGCTTTTTCTTAAGTATTTGAAGCTTTTAAAGTGCCGCCCAATATATTGGAATTGGAAACGAAATAATATTGCCATAAATATTGTTGCCATTAAAAACTTTTTATTTTGCTATAAGAGCAATAAGAATTTGCCACCTGGTCCTTTAAGAACTGTACCTTCTTTATGAAAAACCATGGCCTTTTATCTACTGACCTGCAGATAGCAGTTCGTTGATATACAGGGTAAATATAATTTGGATACCACTACTTAGTTTACACACCACAACCGTACAACCAACGTACTTAGGCTGATACCCTACCACAGATTTATGACTTCATCTAAATCGGAAATTGTCGGTGGTAAACTCACTGATTTATAGAGCGGTTTCGTTTTCTCAAAATGAATCTCTTGAGGCAGTAATTACTCAAATCGGTCTATTTTAGAACAAAGGTACAAATTATCAGATTAGCTGGTAAAAGTAGTAACGGCGACTTTAGATTCTTATTGTATTCCTTGCAGTTGTGCACTGGTGATTAGTTCAAAATATCAGCGCCATACCGAACATCAAATTCTTTGGACGCTTTTAAAAACCTAGTCTCAACCTCATTCTTTAACCAATGGAAAAATAAGAAGTCAGTTAAGATCATTATGAATCCTAACAAGTTTAGTCAGGATTGTAGAATCTATTTAAAAACATACGTAGACTCTACTCTATTTTTCGTTTCAGATTACGCTCTGAAAAAAGCCACCATAATAATCGAAGAAATGACTACAACTCAAACTTACACAGACCACAAAGGCTCAACCTATAGAGCTTGTTAAAAAAACATTTTCGTTCCAAACACATAACTTTACGAGTTTCTACTTCTATTAGTACTTCAAGAGTGAAATAAAATGTAATGGTTTTACGACATTTAGAAGAGACCGTGATTCATCAACTAGCAAGAAGCTGAGAGGTGGTGGTGTATTAATATATTTGTCAGAAGACCTGTAGTTTCTCAACGTATTCATATATCAAAATCTCACATAGAACGACTTTATCAAATAAACAATGCTAGTTCTATTATTGGAGGTGTATATTTACCGCCGCAGTCATCCAGGGAACTGTATGATGGTACTGCGTGTCTGTTGAACAGATCTATCAGCAGTATTCCACGGCAAATTTCTTCTTGTTTGGCAACTATAATTTGCCCAATGCTCTGTGGTCGAATGATGAATTTTATCTAACAGTTCAATGTCCTATGGATGATCCGGCTCTTCAAGTAGCTCAGTCGTTTAGTTATATTAAGGTTTTTTAACCTAATGAAATACCCAACAGTAGAAATGTATTCTTAGATTTGGCATTCTTTCATGTCTCTGATGTTCCCATTACTCTAGCTTCTGATCTACTATTTCAGAGTAGCGTTCATCATATTGGCTATGAGTGTGCTGTATCTTGTGCTTGGCGAACACTAGTAAAGCATTACTATGATTTTAGAAGTGCCTATAGGGAAATTAACAGCTTAGGTATGAGTATTGAAGTGGTATGAGTCTTTTAATATGAATGATTTGAATCTAGCTGCCAATATATTTTATGATATTATTTGTTCAGTTGAAGAGGTACAGAACATCTTCATTTCGTAAGTGGTTCTCTTTAGAATTGAGCAGATCAACTCTGCAAAAAAAAGCTCATTATGTGTATACGCAAGATCGCACATATGCAAATTATAAAAAAATTGCAGATCTGCGAGCTGAATGTAAAAAGCTTTCGAAAGTCTGTTTTTCAAAATATATCAGAGGTTTTGACACAATTTTGCAGCAGGATTCCAAATCCTTCTGGAAATTTATCAATGACAGGAGATCAAGCTTTACTCTGCCAAATACACTCTATTATAATAATCAGTCTGCTTCCACTGGTCAGGATATTTCTAATCTTTTTGGGGATTTTTTCAGGCAGTTTATACTGACAAGCAAGATTTGCTTTTTTCTGGGGGAGACAGTTAACATAATAACTACAATAATATTGGTAGTAATAGAAACGTTTCGCGGATCACAAAGGGGGAGATATTTGAGCCGATAGATACGCTTCCCGCAAAGCTTTCTCTGGGCTCCGATGGTCTACCTAACTATTTTTTAAAGCAATGTGTTTGCACAATTACCTTGCCGTTGTATGTCCTCTTTAATAGGTTGTTGAAGGTTTCAGTGTTTCCTGGTACCTAGAAGGCTAGTTTTGTGGTTCCAATTTTCATTTTGGAAATAAAGATAGTATTGAAAATTATCGCAGTGTCTGTATCCAACTGCCAACAGCTTTGCTGGTTATGCAAAAATTTAATATCTGAGAATCAACATGGTCAAAACAAATCTACTCTTACGAATTTGATTTCATAAGAATCGGGCATTCTGAAGAGCATGGAAGGGCAAGTACAGGTGGACTCTATATATACTAACTTCTCGTATCCTTAACCTTCGTATCCTATTAGGAAAGTTCGTGGGTCTGAATTTTCATTGGCAGCTGGTGTTGTGGTTTTTTAGTTTAATGTTTGGTCATGTGCAGCATTTTAAACTTGGTAGTTTCATGTCTGGTATCATATACGTCAATTTAGGTGTTTCTCAAGGCGGTCACTGTTCGCCTCTCCTCTTTATTTTATTTTTAAATGATATTACTAATTGTTTTGAGACTATTTTAATGTCTAAAATTTGCTGATGATTTGAAATTTTGGAGATCTATTATGAGTCCATTAGACCAGGAACTCCTGCAACAAGATCTTGATGGATCTCAGCTAAAGCACATAAAGAAGTGCGTATTTATTAGTTTTAGGTGCAAAGTGAATGTCTATGAATCGTCCTATTCCATGAATGGTATAGCAATTCGGTGTGTCTATTAAGGACCTGGGTGTCCTTTTGGATAGCAAATTGACCTTTATTGACCATATCAATTCCATATGGCTCAAAGATGCTTGGTTTTGTTCTAAGAGATTGCCATTGATTTCTATTTTTTTTTGTTTTCTTATTAGTATATCAATTTATATTTTGTTATTTGCTTTTTTAGATTGTTATTTAAATGTTAATCAAACTTGTAGTTTTTGTAACAGCTAATGGGGTTTTACCGTACTTAAATAAATAAACAGATTTTTTTAAATCGTATAAATCCTGGAAAATCTTATAATAAATTATAACACTTATAAATTCAAAAGTTTATCATCAAGATCATAAACATTTCCACCTTTTTCGTATAAACGTGGAAAAAGGATTTCCAACCGACAAAATTTCACTTAATCATCCATTTTTCGGTATTTTTTTGCAGTTTTTTTTAATGTCATAATAACGTCGAAATTATTATTATCGTCGTGTTACGATTACGCCAGGCACTTGCCAAACCGAAAAGAGTTTACGACCTCCCGAGTTACGAGGTTTATTTCCTCGAATATGTGTTTGTTTTGTTCGGTTCGGAAAATACTCGCTGACTTCAGGGTTACTTAAATAAATTGATGAACAAAAAATGCAATATAATTAAATCAGATGTTATTAAATCTTATTATCAGAAACAATATTAGTGCTGTTTGTAAATTGTAAAATAATTGTAATGTAATTGTAAAATAGAATATTAGTATAGAGGCAATTATACTACCTGTATTACTGATTCAGAATATGAGATGAAAAGTTGGTATGAGATTATTCTTTATTTGTTGTAGAAGCTGGAATGAAGAGTTAAGGTATTATAACAATAATAAATTGTTTGTACAGGCCTATTAACGTAAATAAGTTAAACATAATTTAGCAAGACGAGACTATATTGTTGACACTGAGGGTTGATAGTACTGCTTCCAATTTGATGAATTAAACTATTTTCAAAATGTGTTTGATTTGAACTCTGCTGCTGTTACTAGAATATATCAAAGCCTCGGATCCTATGAATAAAGATCTTATAAATAAAAAACGTATTGAATCTAAATTATTCAAAACGATGAAGTCAGGAAATTTTATATTAACCCTCAACTGGTATGGTGGGTCAATTTTGACCCCATCCAAAATAAAATTTTATTAAAGAAAAACTATTGCAAGTGGCAACACTGACTTCCATGTATTCCTCAGCCGTACTGAGTATATATTTCTGTGTGGCAGGTGGCAGTGTGGCAGTCGCGTTTGAGTTTTTGTTTAGCTAAGGTCTGTGAATTAAATGGGACAAAATTGACCCCGCCATAAGTTAAACGTAATTTTTTGGGTTTTCTAATTTTTTAATGTAATGGCTTCTTTAAAGGATAAAAAGGCACCACTAACAGAGCACGAGTTAGAACAGCTTGCTAACACTTTTTTTGATAATGACAGCGACATTTCTGATGCTGAGACTATCGTTAGTGAACATATTTCTGCAGGCGATAGTGATTCTGAACCGGGTGTTGGTAATTTGCCAGATGAAATAAATTTGGATATTGAACCAGATATTTTGGAAGATAGTAGTGATAATGAGAGTTAAATTGGCGTAAGAAGCTACCATTATGGGAAAAATAGAAAAAAATGGTCAACAAAAGCTCCTGCCACAAGCCGTGCTCGTGCAAGCAATATTGTTTCGCATCTACCAGGACTTTCTGGACCAGCACGAGGTTAAGCTGTTAGTTGACGATACAATAATCGAGCAAATTATCGAGAAGACCAATGAAAAAATAACGAGCTTGCAAGCTAGTTATGGGCACAATGCTTTATCCTGCCAATTTTTAAATCATGTTGACGAAACCGAAATGTTGGCATTTTTTGGTCTCCTTTACTTGGCAGGCGTATTTAAGTCGAACCACGAAGATATTAATTCCCTTTTCGCAACTGATGGCACGGGTCGTGATATATTTCGTTCCGTAATGACTGCAAAAAGATTTAATTTTCTCCTCACAGATTTGAGATTTGATAAACCAGACACCAGAGGTCAGCGCATTGAAGCCGGAGACAAGCTAGCCCATATTTCCGATATATTTTATCGCTTCGTAAATAATTGTCATACAAACTATTCATGGGGGGAATATGTAAGTGTGGATGATATGTTGATTTGTTTTCGCGGTAATTGTAGATTTCGAGTGTTTATCAAAAGTAAGCCGGAAAAATACGGAATCAAAATGATGTGTCTCTGTGATGCTCGGACGCATTATTTAGTAAACGCCTTTGTTTATACCGGAAATGATACTCAAATGCAGAATCCTAAGAAGCTAGCCATACCCACCCTCAATGTTCTTTCTTTAGTTGATCCGATAAAAAATTCTAACCGAAATGTTACTGGGGATAACCGGTTTTCTTCTTTAGAGCTTGTCGAAGAGCTACAACGCTGTAAACTTACCTATGTCGGTACTATCCGAAAAAACAAAAGGGACCTACCAAAGGAATTTTTGCCAAATAAGCAGCGACCGGTTTATTCTTCGATTTTCGGATTTACCGAGAGACGTGACTTTGCTATCTTATGTTCCAGTAAAAAATAGAGCAGTTTGTCTTATATCAAGTTTTCATTATAATGATAGAATTTTGGACAGAGAAAATAAACTTCCAGATATGATAGATTTTTACAATATTACCAAAGTGGGGGTAGATGTATTAGATCAGACGTGTGCAAATTATAAAGTAGGTAGACGCACTAGATTTGGTTTCGAATGATGGATATTAGCGCTGTAAATGGAAGTATTTTATATAATAATGCTCGTCCAGAGGCTGAAATGACACACCAAAAGTTTCTAGTTACCTAGAGAAAAGATCTAATACATAACCAATTAATTCGCCGATCTCAAATGGAAAATATTTCCAGGGAATTAAAAGCGCTTATTCATCGAATTGGTCAGATTCCAGAGATAGGTCCAGGCCGAAATGAACATGGGGAAAGACCACCTAAGCGTACGAATACGTGAAAATGCCATAAGTTTTCACTTTCAAAACAGTTTATTAAATAAAAATGTTTTTACAATGAAAATTACATAGGTTTTGATGTATTAATTAAAAATACCGAAGATGATTCTCTTAATTAATTAAATTTTACAGTAGGTATAACTAAACTTATTCATTAAAAATGGTACTTTCGTGCCTTGGCTTGCTTTTATCAACTGACTAATATCAAGATTTCGTGCAGTTTCATTTTTAATTGACAGTACATTTAATAAACTTAATCTTTCTTGTCCCATTTTAGACCTTAGAAAATTTTTGATGATTTTAAGTTTCGAAAATGATCGTTCTGCACTCGCAATAGTAACTGGAATAATCAAAAACATGTAACACGCAGTTATTATTTCTGACAAGCTAATACACGATCAATAGTTTTCAATCAAAATGAATTCTAACATTTGTTTCGTTGACTCCATTTCCTTTACACTGTTGCAGTTCTTATAGTTTACGGTCGAAACAAAAATTTTGCGAAAAAGTATTCGAGGGCCTCCTGCAACTTTACAGTTCAGATCTCTCAGGTAATAACTGATTAAATGTTAGAAAAGAATTTAAATTTAAATATCCAAAAATTCTTTAAAAATTTTTCCTATATTATTCCTGTAGTAAGCGGAGCGAAAGGGCTCGTGTTCGATGGAACACAGTGGAACACCGGTAGTTACTCCACTGTCTTCAATGTAGTAACTTTGCATTCCTATCACTTTATTTTTCTCAGTCACATCCAATCTCTCAGTTATTTGCAGATGACATAAAAGTATTTCGTACCGTAGATTATCAACGAGATTGTCCGCTTCTACAAGATGATCTAATATCTAAAAGAAAGATTTGAGAGAACAGGAAGTGTAATTTATGAAAAATATGAACATGTGAAGCCAGTTATAACTTACAAATGAGGAAAACAGGATGATAGTAGCTTTAAGTGTCGTTGAAGATTCTCATAAAAGCGTTAGGCAGCTTGCTAAAGAATTACCCTTTAGTGCAACATCAATATCTCGCATGCTTCGAAGCGAAAAATTCCATCCTTACCATATTCAATTGTTGCAGGAATTACTTCCGCAGGATTATGAAAAAAGAATGGCTTTCTGTCAGTGGGCGCAAAATAAGATTCGTCAGCCTGAATTTTTTAATTTTGTGCTTTTTTCGGATGATGCTATGTTCCATAATATTGGCAGTGTTAATAAACATAAATTTCATTATTACGACACCAGCAATCCATTCTTCACCAGAGAAATTCATCATCAACATAAATGGTCGCTTAATGTTTGGGCAGGAATAATAGGATCTTCTACAAGATGACCTAAAAACTCTTGGTCTTCCTATAATCACTGATTAGTGCATTCTTCATAAATTACCTGTAAATATCCAGAAGTGTTAAAAGCTCTCCCTTTTCAACTTAATTATGAATGCACTTTATGCTTGGAAGACCTCTTTCAAATTCTCAACTCATCCGAGACTTTGGGGTTATAGTCGTTAAAAAGCCTTGTTTTACCAGACATATTGCTAAGGTTGTGAGATCTACCTTACTCTTGGTCATCTTATAAGTTCAACATCTGGTTTTACTAATAAATCTAATAAAATCAAAATGACTTTATACTGCTCCGTTATGGTTTCCATGTGATCACGTGCATCGTACCAGACTTGAATCTCTTCACGTAAGTTAAATCGTTTTACCTGTCTTTCAGTTCATGGTGAGATTGCTTGTGCAGATTTACTCTTTGTTTTCAAATTATACAACAATTTGTTTGGTTCTTCTGAATTTCTTTCAATGGATAACTATTTCGTTTCATTAGTGAACACTTGATACCATTCCCAGAGGCATTAAATCGGGCTTGCTCTTAATTAATTGTCTGTCAAAACTAAGGGAGAGTTCAGAAAGTTGTTCAGAATTAATGTTCTTCAAGTTCGTTAATTAGATCTGAATGTATTACAATTAACATTAGGTAATCTTAGCGTTAGGATGTTTGAAAATTATGGTACTTCGATTTGCACACTTTAAATAAAACACACACATAATATTATATTTTTCCATATATTAATACATAAAAGATTCTCAACATTTAGATTGTTAGAGGTACCATGTCCAGTTTTAACTGTATCACAATTATTGTATGATATCAAAGGATGACGTTTGGGACATTATAGTACAATTTAAAGTAATAAAAGATGAAATGATGTTCCCACCTTAATTACATCTTAATTACAGTACTAAATACTAACAGGATAAATAAAACATTAAAAAATGTGAAACTTAATCTTAATATTTAACTGACATCATGAGATATTTCCTTCAAAACTATAATACCAAGATCAAGCCATTTCTAGTTTTAAATTTCATCTTTTGTACCAGATCTCAGTTCGACAGGCAACATAAGAGTTATTTAAAAGAAAATATAGAGAACAAATGGATCAAATTGTCAAATAAAAAACCTAGAAAATAGACAATAAAAAAATCCATTATAGATCATTTACCAACATATGGTCGTTCGACTATAAACACACACACGCACATACATACAAAATCATGTGTGTAACTAACTAAACCGATTCGACATGATCATCACAAACTTTGTATTATGTTTATTATTACAAGCTACTGGAGCTGTTTAAGATTTTCCAGAGTATTGACTTACTTTTAAGTTGATCTTATATTGTGTCGGGTTGATGAGATAAGAAAAGTAGAATAAATTTTATATACATACATATGGACTGGGCAGGAATTCCATCAAATGCTAAGAAGGTAAAGCGGAATGCGCTAAAGAAAAAGGAGAGAAGCAATGAGCGGCGAGATTGATATTGAGGTCACGTGTCCTACTCTGATGCTATAGGGAGCGGGTTTGTAGTTTTAGGTAATGCCTTACAAAAACTGGCACTGACATATACATACATTGTCTGTTGTTGCTTTTATATAAATTTATAAATACAGGGTGCCTGGTAAGCATTTTAAACTAATTTAACAATACGCCAAGATTCGATGTATTAAATATTGAATTTTTACAAATTGCTAAAGAACCCGATCAAAAGTATTTAGCAATTGTAGGTTTTCTACAATTGCTAAATACAATTGCTAGATAGAACTAAAAGATATTAAACAAAGTTATTTGCTGAATCATATTTATTGCTTAATCTCTTTGTAGCTGGGTTATGGAGGTCTATGAGTTCATATTTATGCGAAAAATAACTGGTTAAACTAAAGAAACGAATTAAATGCACCATTCCATTGAATTCCTCGAGTTCTATTAAATTTCAGACGGCTTATAGACAAAAATACAGTCAACAATATGGTCTTAAGATCAACGTAAAGAAACCGAAAGAAATAATCATCCGCAAAAAAGATATAAATGGAGACCACCTATATGTCAATAAAACTGGATTTGAACGTGTTCTACAATATTGATATCTTGGAACCATTATAAATGAATAATGGAACAATCCACAAAAAATAAAATATCGTATAGGAAAAACAGGGACGGTATTTCACAAAATAAGTACCATCTTCAAAAGTCACAACATATCTCTTGAAATAAAAGTAAGGGCAGATGCTATGTCTTTTCTGTTTTATTTTGTTGGCGTAGAATTATGGATACTAACAAAAGTCACTACTATAAATCTGGAGGAATTTGAGATGTGCCTGAAAATGCTCAGAATACCATGGACAGTTTACATTACAAATAGGTATAGGTACTTATACAGGGTGTTTCAGAACTATGGGATCAATCTTCTAGGGGTTGTTCAGTGCAACAGTAGAATCCATTTGAGTATAGGAACCCATGTCCGGAAATGTGTCACTACGCTACTACGGCCCTAAGACGCGTTTAAATTTAGAAAAAATATTAATTATCTAAATAGGATTTGATGCATTTATTTTTACCTTTTGTATATGATACCATCACAACAATTGTTCAAAATGTCTTCCTCCAACCTCAATACACGGATTTAAACGCCGCACATGATTTCGGCGGACTACACTAAAAATTTGATCCTCGTTTTGAATGATTTCAAATGCATCTGTTATTCGTCCAATTAAGTCTAGCTCTGATTCTACTGGCGTTTCATAGTCTAAAGACTTTACATGTTCCCACAAGAAAAAATCGAGCGACGTTAAATCAGGTGACCTAGGAGGCCAAGAAACTGCTCCATCTCTGGCAATACAATGGTGCCGAAACCGCTGAGCCAAATACTCGCGTACTTGTACAGCAAAATGAGCCGGCGCTCCATCATGCTGAAACCACATTTGCTGTCTAACGTTTAGTGGAACATTTTCAAGGAGTTCTGGGAGAACTTCTTCCAAGAAACTCTGATAAATATGTCCTGTTAACCGTTCCGGTAGAAGTTATGGCCCAATTAAATAATCATCAACAATGCCTGCCCATACGTTGACAGACCAACGATTCTGATGTTTTCTTGGAAAAATTGCATAAGAATTTTCTTTGTTTCAAACATTCCTACTATTAAAAATACCGTCTCTTGTGAAGGAGGCTTCATCGGTCCACAAAACATATCGTAAAAAATTTGGTTGTGCAATGATGTGATCCAGAAGCCATCGACAAAATTGAACTTTAGGATGATAATCGGCTGCAGTAATACCTTGAACTTTCTGGAAGTGGTAAGGATGGAGTTGTTGCTCGTGTAGTACCCGCCAGACAGAAGCGTTACTCGTATTCATATTCTTAGCGACGTCACGTGTGCTATTTGATGGTTCATCGGCAACTCGCTGAAGCACCTCTTCTTCAAATTCGACCGTTCTTACGGTTCGAGCAACACCAGTATCATGCATCTTGGTCTTAAACATGCCTGTCTCAGCGAGCCGCCGATGAACCGCAATAAACTTTTTGTATCCAGGATTCTGTCGTTCGGGATAACGTTCATGATACAACTGCGATGCTGCTCGTGCATTGAAGTTTGTTGCTCCGTCTGCCAAATGCATATCCGCCAATTCTTGATTGGTAAAGTTTTCCATTAGCAATAAATGTTTAAAAATAGTAAGCTATAAAATTTTTAAACATGACATTGAGAAATGACATTCATAAGCGTTGATTTTAAACAATTGTTGTTATGGTATCATGTACAAAAGGTAAAAATAAATGCAGCAGATCCTATTTAGGTAATTAATGTTTTTTGTAAGTTTTAACGCGTCTTAGGGTCGTAGTGGCGTAGTGACGCATTTCCGGACATGAGTTCCTATACTCAAATGGATTATTCTGTTGCACTGAACAACCCCCAGAAGTTTGATCCCATAGTTCTGAAACACCCTGTATAAGAAGAATTAAGAAAGGTTTAGAAGTTATGTATGAAGTTATCAGAAATAAAGATCGATACTCCTTACTGCAAACCATAATACAAGAAAAGCTATTGGGTAAAAGAGGTCCCAGAAAAAGAAGAACATCATGGTTGTGGACATGGTCTATGAAAAAATCCATAGAACTGTTTTGAGTTGTTACAAAAAAAGTTATAATTATCAATATGATTTCTAACATCCAAAACGGATAGGGACCTGAAGATAAAGAAGAATTATTGTTGAAGTTTTTCACTAGAATGTTTTGGATTAGTCAATTATTTTATTTAATTATATTTGAACTTTTTATGATCTTTTATGTACAAAAAAAATGATTACAATTTTTGATTTGTAGTTAAAGGTTAATCAAACATTATTATACTGTACTCTTGACTTGAAGAACGTCACTGACTAGCTGTTTTTAGATTGGCTATGGTCTATTTTATCCCAAAGGGTTGATATTGTGGTCATTGAAAGATGCTTTCTGCGTGTGAAAGATTTGGGTTTTAAGGAATTGCTGACACTTAAAAAAGCACTTTAATAAGGTAGCTGTCTTTTATCATTCTCTTCTTGATTCGATTAATCGTAATATAGTTTTAGTTGGGAGAACGGTTGGTTTTTCTAAATGGTTGGGTATAAGAAGTGATATTTCGTTAAAGCCTTGGAAGACAAGTATTGTAAAATACTTAGGAGATTATAGAATTAAGAAAATATATCCAAAGAAAACTGAATTACATTCTAAATCCAACCTATCACAAATTATGGTAATAAAATTAAGCTTTTCCTATGTAAGAGAAACATTGATTTTTTAAAAAAATTCTTAAGGTAATACGGAAATGAACTGGAACTATTCAAAGAACATTCAATTCTTTTTGCATTTTTAGACCTAAATACACATCTCCTTTCAATGTATCAAATGATGAAAGGTAAAAAAATTATGCTTTCCGTATAAAACTTAATTATTCAAGCAACACTCCCGCAATTCTCGTTAAATAAATGTTTATTCGTCGATTTTTTAGTAATTTTTTTGGTTTTCGTATATTTATCAACCAGTATATGTTTAAGGTATATTTAATAGACTGTAGAATATACGTATATCATATACTATCTAAAGAATAATAAATTATGCAGTAAATGATGTAAAGGACCTATACCAGGTATCGAGGAACTCTACAGACAAACTTTATAGATTTTCCAACAAAAATAGGATTTTTTTTATGAATTTATGTCCTAAACGTCTTACTTTTGAATTCATAGGGGTGTTAAAAATTAAAAAGAAAAAGAAACTTTAACATTAAAACTTTACTACCAATGTGGATATTTTTTGTTGAAATTTGCAATTTTTACCATAATTTTTTGTGTCGTCCGTAAGGGCATATCGTAAATATTTTTCAATAAGAAAACAGTACGCCACTGAATTTTTCTGAAATAACTTTAATTTTTTTAAACCCTGTTTAGTTTTGACCAAATTTGTATCCTTAAGTTTTTTTTTAATTTAATGCACTGTTTTCGCGTAAATAAAGGCCATTTTTAAAATGGTCAAATTGATATTTACTTAACAATTATTTTTCCTAGGTTATATATTATTAACATGTAATAAGCCTTCTTGTTAAACGTGAATAACATAAGCATAATATTAAATTCCCTAACGTATATCGCGGTAGATATTTGTCGTTGAAGTTCCACCAGCAATATACACCTGGTGTAACCCAAAAATAAACGTTTATTTAAGTATTGTGTGTTGCTTGGGTAAATATGTAAGAAAAAATTCAATTTTCAATACATTGTAGAATCAATAAAGAAAATATAATTTTTCCTATTTTGAGACATTCATTTTAGTTTAGATTATAATAAATAATGATAAAACTTGATCATTTTTTATACGTAAGTAGACCAACTGCATAAAAAATCAGAATTTGCAGAAAAATCAATGCAATTTAAAAATTAAACATTCAACACTTTTCCTATTTTTGAATCTACTACCTATCTCAGTGCGCAATATAACAAATTATGGTGATACTTTGTTATATAGGCTTTTCATATATAAATAAATAAACCTCTTAAGAAAATTGCAATTTCCAACAGATTTTAGGAGTAATAAAGAATGGGGATAAAACGAAAAAAAATCTATATTTTTCTAATGTTTGCACCTCTACATTAACATTTCAGTTTGAATTATACCAAATAATGTCCAAATCAAAATATAATACAATTAAAATCCTAAAAGTAACTAAAAGCTGAAATGGGTATGGAGTCAGAAAATATCAAAAACATTTTATAATAAACTTCTGAAAGGATTAACTGTCGAGTTGTGATTGCTATGATTTTCGGCACCTGTAAGTTTCCATCTCTATTTTCTACATTTTCTGACTACTTTGTTCATTTCCATGAAGAATTGATTCCAATAAAGAGACAAATATGTGCATTGCCTGGCATATTCCAGAATAATTAGTATTATTACTAATCCTAGAAGACTAAGAGAAAAAGAGTCTCCAAACCAGTTTCAAACATTGTATTAATAAAAAATTATTGAAAAAGTGAACTTTACCTTTTGTAAAGTAATGACATATCAAATAATAACTTTTTTAATGTTTATTACAGATAATGATACCCATGAAATAAAAATCTTATTTGCATGCATAATTAGGTTTAATTAATAACTTTATTGGCAGATAAAATTGTTTGCCTAATAATTACGTTTTTTTTAAAATTTCTGTTTTGTTCAAGCCGCGATATGTGAAAAAGCCATCAAAAGAGTAGCATAGAGAGAAATGATGTTATTTTATTTAATTATAGGCGGATGGATGATGGAAGTAGGTGTGAAAAGACGTTGCACAGCTGCGCGAAGCCCGAACGATGCACTCAACAGTCTTTTTAAATGAATTTTCGATCAGACTTTAGACGCCAGTTATTTTTGAAATAACACGATCTTAGAGGCTACATTTCAAAGTATTTACTATTAAGGATTAAGCTAGATGACCCATTTGCAAAATATAAAAAAAACTGATTTTAATACTTTAATCAGCTTATAGGCAAGACAAATGAAAGATATTAATTTTGAAATAATAGATCTCCTTTTATGGTAACATAAATAGGTCCATATAAGAAATACATGCTCGAGTACACAATGATTTAATTAAAATTGATCGCTTTATGCAATTTTATGATGGTATTAAACAATAAGTTCTTATGAGTAAATGCTTGCAAGTTATAAAATATAAAGTTGATGATGACCTTTCAACCAAAACGCGCGTCATCAGCTGGTCTAAAAGCAGTGGAGTGTGCCGAATTGCTTATTGAGTTGCGAATTGTTACGATAGGCCCTAGAAGTTTAAAAGTAATTTTGTTGCTTTATTTGTTTACTTTGTGTCTTAAAGAATAATACAAATTTAAATAAAATAGTAATGTTTTGCTTTTACATTGTAGTTTCAAGTAAATCATCTATATTCATATTTAAAGATGACTAATACGGTTTCGTCCAATTGATTTATTAGGTTAATTATACATACAGTTATTTAAATTAAAAATCTTTACAGGTCTTTCCTCTAATATTGAATTTTAAATTTGGTATTGCAATTTTTTGTTGGATAATAAGATGCCAACTATTAAAATCAGAAATATTAAAATTTTAAATAACAATAGACTGAAATTTAAAGCCATTCTGCAACTGTAAAATGGAAATATTTTGTCACAATTTAAATCACCCTAAACATATTTTGTGGCCAATGAGGAAAATTACATGCGGATATTAAATTAATTTTTTTTATTACTTATACGAGGTATGCAATTTTAAAACGGATAAAAATTAAATAATATAATAGGTATTTGATATATTGTTTATTCAAAAAACCAAAAGAAATCAATACAAAGATAACAATTACCGAAATAATATTAATTATTGCCACTCTCTTGCTACCAATGATGTTTTGGTTATATTGAAACCTTCGGAAATATTTAAAAAATGGAAAATTGGCTAATAAACTTACAATTGAGAAGAAAGGTATGTTTAATATAACTTATTTTGACAACATGGTTAATATCTTTAATGGCACTAATATCACTGGTTCATCGATCAATGAAGAAAGTAATAAATTTAATCAATACAATAACAGGATAAGTTATTGACACTACATCTTACATTCAGTAAGGGCATTTGAATTGTACTTTAGAATCCACGGCTCATTTTAAAACTTTTGGTTGAGGAACGATGATAAAAAGAAGAAGTAAAAAATCAATTGAACGAATAATCGCCATTTTTAGTTTAAATATTCCATAGAAAAATGGGAACAAAATATAAATTATAGAACAGTCTATAATTTATTCATTGAAAACATTATTTTAGCTTGGAAGGTTTAATCAGAAGATGATCGTCTGATTTCTATATAACAGAAATCGAATAGAACCTGACTCTCCTATTTTTTTTACTTTTCTTCTTTCTGATTTTGAAGGACCTTAGATTTATATATTTTATCTGTACGTATTCCAATTATTAGTCTCATATAGAACAACAGGAAGATTCGTACATTGATTTAAATAATGGCGTTCTTGACCTTAATACCATAAAAGTCTCGATGGGTGTGTTCTTACTACAGTTACCTTATTAATATAAATTATATTAATTGAAACAATTAGAAACAATAGAAGATAAGTCGATGGATTGATTCATTGATTAAATACGACAACAGGGTAAGGACTTAATAGTTTTTGATGCTGTGGGTTTTATATCTATTAGACACAGGTCCACGTTTCTTATATATATGTCCCTTGAAATTTTTAATGCCAAAACGATAAAATTTATATAAACATAAATTTTATTGTCGCTATTTTTAGTTCAAGCTTTCCATAGGAAGTTACAATATTGGCGAAGATCTAAAATAAATTATTAAAAAAAACTCTAATTCATTTACGTACGGTCATATATCGTTTGCCAGGTAGGACGCGTCGCGACGCCACTTAATAAATAGAGCGTCACCGTACCAAATGTCGCGAAAAAGAAGACGAAACTAACAACACTCCCGGCGGATGACGAAAATAGGTTTCTTTGCCTGACTGGACGAAATTTCATTTTGAACTTTAAGGCCCACTTTACGTATTTATAGGTTTTTGATTGCCTACTAAACATCTCTTAAAAAGTCTTTAAAAATGAGACAAACAACATGTTTCGTAACATTGTCCCCGGGTGTTTATTTTTGATAACGACAACGCACACATTGCAGTCATCAGGTGCGGCTTCACATAAAGAAAGTTATTGCAAGAAGGTTTAAATATTTACCATTATACGCACCAGCTTTTATACAAATTTTTGGTAATAATTGGCCTAGTATTATTAGTTTGGTTATGAGCCATCTGGTTTACTTATTTAAGACTACAGTTTGTTTAAACGTCTTTAAAAAAAAGATTAATAAAAATGATTTTATCGTAAAACATATAAACCACATTTAGTATTACAATTTAGAAGGAAAAAGTAGATATTTTCTTCTTTAGGAAAAAGGAATAAACAAATATGTGATACCAGAAATATTTGATTTTCTGATTCTGAATAATTATGTAAGTTTGTTTTTCTGCAAAATTACACCCAAATGAAAGCATTAATTGAAACACACTTTTATTACTTTATTTGAAGTAAAGATATAGTAAGTAATATACGTACAAAATTATTGTTTGATGACAGTCAAAAGTCTTACAAAAATCCAGAATACTGGATATATGCATGACTTCCTTTAGCCGTCTTGAAACTGTTTTAGTATAGAAACTTTGTGGTGCTTAGAATTCTTGAAAAGAAAGTGAAAATTAGTTTTTCTTAAAAATGTATTCCTCTCAAGAAAGTTCAATTCAATAAAGTGTATTGAGTTATCAACATGAAACAGTACTGTCAAAAAATTTGTAGCATCAGCATAGTTCACCAAGTCAACAAATATATTTACTATTGATTGAATATTTGATTGAGAATTATACATTTGCGTAAAGAGTAATTATAATTTAATATCGTTCTTATGGTTTTTCTGACTATCTTTAGAAAAAAAAAAATCAATTACAAATCGAATAAGCTTACCTTAGCCAATTCAGGAGTCACTCTTTATTCAACACATCTGTGTTTAAAGTTTAGAATAAAGAGTTTGGTTCTGACAGAGCTGATATGGGTGTGTCTGAATTCCGTTACATTTAGTGTCAGAAGTTAAGGATATATAGAAGCCCAATTTAATAAATGCCTTTAACCAGAAGTTATATAGACCCTGAGCAACAAAAACCATATAAAAGAGTATAAAAACTGATTAGTACCATTAAAGTTGACCTGAAGAAAGAAAATTAAGCAAGAGAAAGAATACAAGAAAACCGTATGAAGACCAAGAAAGAAGACTTAATCAATTTAAAAGCTATTCTTCAAAAGAAGCCGGACAAGAAAGATTTACAGATCAAAAAGAAACAAAGAAAGCTAATTGAAAGAATTAAAAGTATAAGATCTTAAAATGCTTAAAGTAAAGCCACCAAAATATAACGACAAAGGATCATTAAGCATCTACTTATATCTAGGGATGAGTTATGGCAAAATCCATATACAACAAGTATACAAGACCCAAATAAAATCAAGAATTGAAAGAACTCGTCCATTATCTCAAAGAGACCTACGTAACTAGAGAAAAAATGAAAACTCTAAGTCTCAGTCTATTTTGAGACTGATACTTAATTTTATCTCTAAAATCAAGAAGACAACAACCGGGACTGGTGATATTAAGGTTATAAAGGCTCTTGGGATCTATAGCGGTGGAGGAACAGCTATTATGCTTAATATGAATTTTAATTATAAGGTTTAAACACAGTCCGCTCCCCTACCGTGAAGAAAGTCATAGAAATTTGTTGCATAAATAT
This sequence comes from Anthonomus grandis grandis, assembly GCF_022605725.1. Classification (NCBI taxonomy): domain Eukaryota; kingdom Metazoa; phylum Arthropoda; class Insecta; order Coleoptera; family Curculionidae; genus Anthonomus; species Anthonomus grandis. The sequence goes on from NC_065558.1 coordinate 14,296,080, forward strand.
ACAAGAACTGAATTTGTCACCATCAGACTTAACTGATGTATTTCTATATGTCATGGAAAGATAACTAAATCTAGTTGCAGCTGATGGTCAGATGTTGGTGGCTGAAGATTTTAATATCCATCTTAATACCAACTCAGGAGAATGCACTCCGCTATGTGAAATGTTTAGTTCGTTTGGCCTTTTCTAGTCGATAATGGAGCCCACTCATAATAAGAATTGCCTCGATAATATTTTTATAAGTTCTGAGAAACAGAACTGTCAAATTCTTAGTCAATTTGTGGAATTTTTCTTCCGTTTAAAGACCAATAATACTAGCCTGACCAAAGTACATACAAAGGCCGATGATAACGCAAAGAGAAATATCATTTTATGTTCAATATGTGAGTGAGATAAGTTGGAATTTTATCATCTATATATTTCTGCACTAAAACATGAGTGCAGGCCTCAGTGAACGCCTTTCCACAGAAATCCTATATCAAACGTAAAAGTCAGAATCATATTATAAACTAGTAGAATAATGATTTGAAATTATTGAGGGAAATCTTTTTTTTAGTTTTTAATAGAATAAATACCCATTAGAAGACAATAGGCATCAGTGCAAGCAATTCGGAAAGTCTTACCAGTTATCTATAATAGAAATCAAAATAGAAACTAATGATATTCGCATTAAAAATACCTCAAAATGCAAACTAGATGTATATGAAACATTATCAATGAACAGCCAAATATACCAAGCTCAGAAGTCTGAACCACCCAATATTGTAACATATCAACTCAACGAATTCTTCGTTAATATAGCTCTAGAACTGCAGTCGCAAATTGATGATACTAATGGTGCATTTAACATGGTTATAAAGGCTCTTAGTATTCATAAGAGTGAAGAGACAGCTACTATCTTCAATACCAATTTAAGTTATAAGGTTTTGAACCAAGTCTGCTCCCTTATCGTGGAGAAAGCCATAAAAATGTGTTGCATAAATATACAAGAAATGAATTTGTTTACTTTTACAATGTATAGGTCACCATCAGACTCAATTGATGTATTTCTAGATGTCATGGAGAGATCACTGAACCTGATTGCGGATATTGATCCTAGTTGATAATGGAGCCCACTCATAATAAGAATTGCCTCGATAATATTTGTATAATCTCTGAGAGACAGAACTGTAATAAAGGGTTATTTAACATGAGTTTCTCTAAGCTCTTCAGCCGATGCCAAAGTTTCCTTATTTCTTGATTTTTTAGTACAGGCCTCAGTGAACGCCTTTCCACGCAAATCTTACATCAAACGTAAAAGTCAAATCGTGTTATCAACTGATTCAATAATGTTTTAAAATCAGTGAGAGCAATCTTTAAATTTTTAAAAGAATATCTAAATTAGTATCCACCGGAGGACGCTAGGCAACAGTACATACATGCAATTCAGAAAGTCTAACCAGTTAGCCAAAAGAGCAGCCAAAATAGAAGCTAATGATAATCTTATCAGAAATGCCTCAATCCAACGAAATGTATGTGGAATATTATCCGATAGCGAAATATGCCAAGCCAGTTCCAAGTCTGAACCACCCGATATTCCAACAGATCACCTCAACGATTGTTGAACGAATGTAGTTCTAGAACTGCAGACACAAATTGATGACACAAATGTTGAATTTAACAAGCAGGAAATTAAACTCGAATTAAAGTCAAAGTCTCACAAATAATATTGTCATGATTTGTGAGACTTAGTGTCTGAACACATATTCTCTTTCCAGGAAACTACTTTTAATGAAATTAGAGACGTAATAAATAATCTGAAAAACAAGAAGAATAAGGACTGCTTTGAACCAACTGACAAAATTAATAAATCAGTGCCCGTGAGAAGGTAGCGTTCCATCTGTCCTGAAAAAAGTAATGATAGTCTCAGTGTATAAAATAGAAGATACTGATGATCACTCAAATTACAGGCCAATATCTCTTATACCAATCCTGCCGAAGATTTTTGAGACGTTTCTTGCTAATCAAATTATCGATTTTTTTCAAGTTAAGATTCAGAAGCTGCCTTAACACAACATCAGCTGTTCTCAACCTTATCTCTCAAATACAAGAACCCTTCAAAAATGTATCTGTACAGTATATTTTGCGATCTTAGAAAAGGTTTCGACTGCGATTCCCATGAACTCTCGCTTGTCAAACTACAGAGGTATACCTTTTTAGATATCTGTATTGTGGTATTATCTAGCTACGCTAAACCTTCAGCAAGTGGCTTCGTGGCAAACAGAGAAGGTGAACAACTATAGTATACGCGGGCCTTGATTATAAGAAAACACCGATGTCAACTCATGCCATGTAGGAGAGAGCCGAGTGCTGCTTTAACGCTAACAGCAGTTTATTTCTCAACATACAGAAAACTCAAAATATGCTTCCATTGCAATATTTTTCCATGCAATGGCTTCCGGAAGATGGCGCGATTACTGCAAAATTTTTGGGTATACACCTGGACTTCAGACTAACATAACATACATCATCTTGGACCTAACATACATCATCTTTAGTCTCTAAATTGAGCTCAGACACCTTCTTGCTTGGGAGACAGTGTTTCACAGGCTGTACTGAGACAGCTGGAGTGGGGGATGTCTTCTGTGTCAAGAGACGTAAAGTAAGAATTGTTGCAGGCTTGGCCTATCGTGACGATTGTCGCCATGCCTTCGTATCCTTGTAAATTTTGACCCTACCCTGTCAGTCTATTCTTCAGTGTGTGGTATAAATAAAAAACAATTTACACAGACTTGTCAAACAGGAGGACGTTCATTCTTATAAAACCCAAAACCGAGACCACTTAGTGCCCTCATACAGGTTGGGTGACTGTAGATGTTAGGATGGAGATGGCTTTTTTGGAGTCAGACTGTTCAACAGACTGCCCACTCACGTCAGGAAGATACTCTCTGCTACTTTCATATTTCCAAAGCTAAATTTAATAAAAAAAATTCTTAGTTGAATATTAAAAAAGAAATATTGAATGCAATTTCTAAGCTAGTGTCAAAGAGAGGCATCTTGGAAACAAAAGCTTATCTTTGGGAATTAATTTAAAAGCTGTTCTCAAAAAAAAATTTAAAAGGTTATTTTTGGTGCTTTAAACCATCAGCATCTTGGTTACAATTTTAAGTTTTTAGGATTCTCAGTTAAGGCTAGTGCACTAATTAGTTGCATGCTGAGCGATAGATCCCAGGCAGTGTCATATGGTGAAGAAATATCAACTTATTTAAAAGTTCAAAAGTCGTTCTTTACTGGTTGATTTATTTTGTATTTTGTTCTATTTTTTTATGTATCCGAATTTCCAGATGCTTTCTTGTCTTGTCTTCATCCTTAATACTACGATGACAACTCAGATCCAGATCTTATTCTATCCAGAAGAGGCTCAATAAGCTATAGCAGCACTCAATTTTGACCTTAAGAATAGTCAATAATCAATAATTTTATTATTATTAATACAGGTACACTTGTATACACGTAAATTTTGTTTACATAGATCAAGTATAAAATACAAAAAAACAACTTACACAACAACTTATTTATAATAATGCTTCCTTCAAATTTAAATATAAACATTTAATTATAGATTTTCTATTAGTACTTTTACAACATATTTTTTTAATGACTGTTTGGTAGCCCCTTCGTAGAAATAGAAAGAGCATTAAACAATTTTGGCTTGTAAAAACTTTGACCATCATCTGACCATTTAAGACGACAGTAGAATGGTAACAAGTTTTTTCTTTGTATATAATGAACATAACCATTCATGCTCTTTTTCACATGCATCAGGTTCTCTAAAATATACATACTTGACACAAAATCTATAAATGCAACATTGACGGTACGATGTCACCAAAACTGTTTATTACGGTCATATGGAGTGCATTCAAAGAATTGTCAGAACGACATAAACATAGATGACAAGAATATAAACAACTTAAACAACTTACCAACTAAAAAGAACGCTCACTCTCTCATAGACAGCTTTTGGAATACTTGAAAATAATCCAAAAAGAAGGCTTTGAGCAGTGCATGCTACCAGTAATGAGATTTTGCATAGAAACACTAACAACAGCCAAGAAACTTAGAGTTATTTAGAGGAAGATGGAGAGGTCCTTATTTGGTGTGACCTTGAGAAAATCTAAATCATTTATTCCTTTAGTGTACAATATTATATTATTAGATTTATAATAAATACCGGATCTATAGTATAAATCGATTTATAAATAGTGTAGCAACCACCAGTTTTAATAACACCTACACGTACGGTAATATCCGCAAGTTCACAAATGCATTCAGACAGTCTTCACTATAGCACAGTACAGAGGCCACCTTGACTGCTTTTCTCTGAAGCTTGAAAATTCTTTCTGATGGTGCAGAATGTCCCCATTCAAGAATAACTTATGAAAGTCTACACTAAAATAGGCCAAAGTATGCTGCTCTTAGTGTGCTCAAAGACACATAATTTTCCAAATCACACCACTGAGTACTCAGTACACACCACTGAGTTAATGTGTCCATAGCAGCCTAGAATCAAGATGAACCTTTAGAAACTTAACACCTGATGAAAAACTTTCACTGACCATGTCATTCTCTCTTAACCAGTACTCAGCCTTTTCCTGTATACCTCGACATAACTTCCATAACGTCCTCTGTAGTAGACGAGATGGTTGTGTCATCAGCAAAAATTGAAAACTTTGCTGTTAGTTCTAATGTTGGTAAATCATTTATTTAGATTAGAAAAAGCATGGACTCCAATTCTAAACTTAATGGCACCTCTATGGTGATCACACTTTCTGCCGCTGTCACTCCATCAACCTTAATTACCTCTGTTCTGTTTGCAGGTATGAAGTCACCAATAAAAGACTTGCATCACTAAAAAAGTATTTTTTGAGTTTGCATAGAAGGATATCAATCGAGACACAGTCAAAAGACTTGCTAAAGCCACGAAACAATGAAGACGAACATTTTTGGCTGAAAATTATTAAAAATAGAGCTTTTAGTCACTTGATTGAGAAACTCCACTTCAAAATAGACGTTAATAATTTAAATCTTCAGTTCCGAGAAAGGCTGGTCTTCCCTAGATAATGCAATCCTTATTTTTAACCCTTTTTTTCGCATCAAATTGTGAACGCGTAAATTAGGTTCTATCCGGTTATGGTCGAATACATCTTATAGAAAAGTAAGTTTAAAAAAATCAAATAAATTCCTACACCATGTGCAAAGCCAAAAAAAGATTATTTTCCCTTCCTTAATTTTTTGTTGAGCTTGCAATTATCTAATTCATTTTATTAGATTTTCTCGGTCCTTTTATTTTTTTGAAATGTTGATCATGTATTGAATAATGAATTTAAAATACTAATAGAAATATGGCTTTTTAGATGGAATACTAAAGATGGAAGAGCAAGACAAGACTATCCGCTTACCCACAAATGGATAGACTGAATCTTACCTAAATTAATTATATTGTAAATAATTTACTTTTTTTATCTCAAATAAATTTATTTACTTACAAGCAACCTTCCTGTTTAAATTAGCATTGTAGTTATGAATACGGCTTAATTTTTCCTGTAGTCAATCGTACTTTACATGCATACTGCACATAGCTATTACAATATATGTAAAAATTTTATAAAATTTTGACGACCTTTAAACTAGCATTTCTAATCCATCCAACTATTTTTTAATGCTTAGAATAGAAATGCGTAATATAATGAAGAAATCTCAGTTTAGAATCAAGAAGTACTTCAACTCGTTGACTGAATTCACAAGTAGAAGATGGGCGCTTAAAATGTCGTACTTCTTAAGATTTGATTCTTATGTAAGCTATTATTTTGCTTTCTAAACGTTAAAAATAATGATATTCAATAACATATTCTATAGGCTCAAATGTAAGTCATCTGCAAAGATATAGAGAACTAAAATAAATAATACTTCTCATTAATAAAACCTTAAAACAGTATTAGTTTTACAAATGAATATAAATACCATTAAACAGTATAGTTTTATTTTTTTAGTAACATTCGGAATTGGATTTTAAGTACCACAATTTTTCAGAAAAACTAAGTGGCTTTTGCTGTTCATCATAACTGATGTTCGCTTACTGCCATAGCTACAATTTTAATGACCTTCATTTCAACCACCAATATTGTTTACAGAGATCAGTTACCAAATCATCTAGGTATCTGAACCTTGTTTCTTTTGTAGTTTAAGAATTGTAAGAGGTAAGGTTAAATGAGTATTAAGGATCAAAACACCTAAACCACCTTCCTTAATCAAACAATCATTAATGAATAGGGCTTTCGAAAACCTTATTCATACAACTAGTAGGAGCTGAATCGAGCTGCTATCAGTGGTCAAGTTGGCAATAAAAAATCATAATCGGTAACGAAGCAAGTAAACTCTGAAATTCACCAAGAAAGATAAAAAATTACAAGGTATTTGATATTGCGACAAAATTTAGGGATGTGCCTTTGGATTCAAGCAACAAAGTTAAAGAAAGTTATGCATTGTAATTTAATATCATTACGACGTTTAAAAAAGCTTCTATGGATTTCCACCACAATAACATTGGTAATTAGATTTTAAGTACCACTGTTTATTGAGAAAAACTGAGAGGTTTTTGCTGGTCATCATAACTGATGTTCGCTTACTGCCATAGATCAACAGCTACAATTTTAATGATTTTTGCATTAATAACGCAGACTGATTAAAATAAATCAGTAGCCAAACGATCCAGGTGTCTGAATCTTAGTGCTTCTGTCGTTTAAGAGATTCTAAGGTTAAGTTAGTACCAAGGCCCTAAATAACTAAATTTTCTTCTTTAATCAAACAATCTTTATTAAATGGGGTTTTCGAAAGCTTTACCAAGCTTAATTCGAAAAACTCATTAATACAATGAATCGAGTTGCTATCAGTCGTGGAGTTGATAAGAAAAAACAGGAATGGGTAAGGGATAAGGAAACTCTGAAATTCTTTCTCTTAATTATTCTCTTAAAAGTATAAAAGAAGGGTTTTATTATTATTAATATTACAACAAAACTTAGAGACGTGTTCATTGCATTCAAGTAAAAAAAGTTAACTTATTTGGCTGATTTAACTTTTAGCTGGTATGGATTCTATTCTACTTGATAATAGTATGAATATCCAGAACTGAATGAACCAGAATATTTAATTTGAGTTCTGAAGATGACATTAAAACTTTGACCAACTATAAGTTATAATCATCTTAGATCATTTATTTTAGACCTAAACCCAGCAACCACAAGATCAAAATTTATTAGTTATTTAACGATAATAAAAGAAATTATTAAAATAAACAAATAACATAGATAATATGAATAAAAGTCAACGAGCTTAAGGGTTATGATACCAAAGTCGCTTCATAATTTTGAGGCAAAATATTTTGATATATTGATGATCGTCAATATATGGTGATATAAGGAAGTAAATCGATGTCGACAACCGAAGTTAGACATCTCAATTTAGACTGAAAGGCAGAAACCATGGTTATAACTTTCGATAAATTATGAGAATTAAAATTTTATTTTAATTTTCTTAAACGGTTTCAAACGGTTTTAAATGGCCTTCCTCTAAAAAAGACAAAAAAAGCAAGTGGTGGCAAGTATTACCCTTTTAATGGCTCCTTTTAATCATTGTAGATATGTTAGCTGTAAAATATAATTTATTAGGCGCAAAACGTTACTTCTATTATCGCTTAATTTAACCTTTAATCTAACTTCGAGCCATTCTAAATATTTACAATCTAAAAAACCAAAAAGTAACGATTTACCAACTACGCTTTTATCAAAATAAACTTGCAAAATTGCAACGACGCACATATCTATTTTATATGAAAATCTTTGGTGGTTTCGCCGATCATCGGGAATAAAATAATGATGTCGAATTCAGATCACGGCAAATGCTGACCGGACCATATTAAAACCCATGATGGAATGTTACGATGGCGCGCTTAAACTTAACTTACATGAGAGTTGAGTATAAACCCAACCGTACCGTATATGTATGCCAAAGAAGGACTCTCTCTGCTCGCCCGATGCCTTTAAAGGGGACCTTGTACCCGTTGGTACTCAAAACGGACGCACAAAAACCTCATTTGCACATTTTGTATACGGGGTGAAGTCCATCACAAGACCGACAAAAGTTATCAGTTTTTTAAGAACTATGTTATGTCATGAGAGCCATTTAATTGACTCCTAAACCAAAAAAAGCTAGAATATCTCTCTTCGAATTTATTTCCTCTTTAGAAAAATAATATTTTTTTTAGTTTGCCAATAACACTATACAAGTATTTGAAGTAAAAGAAAAGTAAAAATGGTGCTATAGTTTGATTGGACTAGATTAGGCCAATAGAGATTAAGCAACAGTCTCTGGTAAATCTTCAGTTCACTTTCAGAAACTAGATTATTTTCAGTTACTTTGCCACCTCTTTTTAGTCAGTAATTTTCAACTGGATGTTGAAGCTTGGAGTCGTAGATTTTTCAAGAAGTCCTTGGCATCCTCTGTTGTCATGGTAAAAAAGAAGGATGCTTCATTCCGCCTCTGTGTAGAATATCGCAAGGTTAAGGCTGTCTGTAACGCGATAATTATTCTCTTACCCAAGTGAACTGATGCTCTAGACTGGAAACGTTCTCAGAGCAAGAACATTTCGACCTTAGACATCAAATCAGCCTAATGACAGGTACCAGTTGCAAAAACCTCCCGTCCCTACACAGCTTTTATGGTTTCAAATCGAAGTCTTTTCTAATTTAAGAGTCTTCCGTTTGGTATATATCATGCTCATGTCACTTGACAGACGAGGCTTATCGACATTTTCCTTGGTTAACCATATATTTTTGTATATCTTGATGACACGTGTGATTGCGCCTGATTTTGAAACACATTTGAAGGTTCTGGAGAAAATTTTTCGAAGATTGCGAGAGGCCAATCTTAAAGTGGGTCAAAAAAAGTGTCAGTTTTGCAAAACCCAGCTAAAATAACTTGGTTATGTTGTTGACAGGAACGGGTTGCATGTGGTTCCCGATTAGGTTATGGCTATGAGAAGGATTGTGGAATCTTTTTCTTAGTACCGTAAATTTATTAAAGACTTTACAACTGTTATGGCTTTATTCACCGGTTTGTTGCTGAAAAATCAGAAATTTGAGTGCGCCTGAATGCAAGTAAGCCTTCAGGAAGGTGAGGGAATGCTTAATTGGCGCCTCCGTTTTAATTTATCTTGATTACTCGTTGGAGATTTCATTGTTTAGTGCTTTAGCTCTGGATATAGTCTTGGTGCTGAGTGGGTTATCAGTTAAATAAGTGGAAGTCTGACGAAACAAGAGCAAAACTTCGTCACGATCGAGGGTGTCTTACAGTTGTCTGGTCCCATCGAAAATTCTGTCCTGTTAAATTTTCCGTGAATATTGATGATTATTCTCTAGTTTGGTTGGAAAGTAAGCAACAACTTACAGGTCATTAGTAATTAGCCAGATGGCAAGTTCTACTCCAGTAGTGTTTTGGATCCTGTTATTGATAAATCTCATCGTGGTATGATAGAAAAGGTTAAATCATCTAAAATATTTTAGCAATTTTTGTTTATTATTTATTTTTAATTGATTATTTAATTAAGGTCATCAATGTGCGATGATAATCCAGCAAAAGAGCCTAGTAGATTGTAATTCTCTTGCCCAGTATAAATACATGGCGTGAGTTCAATACATCTTCAGTTGAGTACGATTAAAAAAGATTGGAACATAGATGGGACTTCTACGTCTAAAACTATCTAAATACGTAATCAAGCGATCCTAGTTTAATTAGTCAGCAATTTGAATAGAGAAGTGTTTTTAAAATAGTACTGATGATTCAATCTCCCTTATGGCTTTTCTACGTCATTCCATCACACTATCAGGTTTTAGATACAATATAATATCAATGGAGTTGCTTGATCGATCTTATTACAAATTGGCAGAGCCATAGGTTTTTTTTTAACTTAGTATAGGACCTATAATTTTTGACATGTTGTGCATGCATTTATCCAGGGTAGTTTCTGATTTTAGGGTTGCTTTGCTAAGATGTACTTGCATTGAATATCATTTCTAGGTATTTTACTTCTTTAGAACATGAGAATTTTCTTTTTTTATGCATTGAAGGCTTTTAGAACTACTAACAAGTGATTTTAGTAAGTCTCTTAACGTTTGTAAGTCTACTAACATCCAGTGATGTTCATTTTAATACAACATAATAGTTTTCCATTATTTATTTGCACTTATGGAAGCTGATTGCCTTAAACATGTAAGACATATTAACATTTCAGCTTCAGACTCTTAAACAGTCATTGAGATATTCATAAAACAAACAACATCTGCTTCAATTAACGACTTCATCTTTTGATGCCCTTCTATTTTTCAAATCATTATCTTTTGGTAATCCATTATTAACTCAAATGGTATTGAAGTTGAGATTAAGAAAACAGCTACTTTGGAAATATCTCATTTAATGACTTTACCTTTTGATCCTCTCATATTTTTCAAATAATTGTCTTTTGGTGGTATATTATTAACTCAAGAGTTCACTTGTATGACCTTTCTGCATTTGGTAATTGGGTTTTGGGCTTGGACCGCAATATATACTATGTAGTATCATGCATCTAAGCCACACGAAGCAATTCTTGCATTTAAGTTTTGCTGAGATGTACAAAAATGGAAGTAATAGATATTTCACTATAACAAGATCATTTTTTGTCCGACTATTAATTTAGTTTATTAAAATTTTCATATTTGTTTGAATAGTCTAGGTTTTGGATGCGTATGGTATAAAAGTAAAGACACATTATCTGTTTAACCGGTTTACTTGTTCAGATCTGACCAGTGACCTTAATTCATGTTTGGAAAAGTGAGTCTTAGATGACGCCACAGGTGCTTATGCCGGAACAAGTGCGATATTGAATTACATATATTTTGCGATATATTATCAATGGTAATTTATCTACCAAAACACACTCAACATTCTACGATAGATTGGTAACAAAACGTTTCCCTGTAGAGAACCCACTGTTCTCTATCTTTTGTTGGTGTATGATCACTAAAGATTGAACTGATTCATCAAGACAGCATAAATTAATGGCGTGGATGGAATACTTAAGATTATTTAAGACTTATTTGTAATTCTATTGACTCCTAAAAGTTGCTGTATGCAGATATGGATGGTAGATACGTCACTTTGCAGAGCGATAGATTTTTTGAGCATAGACTCTATTTTCTGCTACATATAGTTAGAGAGTTCTATTATGTATTAGCGTTTATTCAGTTAGTATTCAATTACCAGAATGTGGCCTCATGCTATATATGCCTTGATAATTTTTCATAAAGGAATTGTTTAATCCCTTTGGATTATTATTTCATAGCATTTTACAATATGCTTGGTTCTATAAATAAATCAGAATTTCAAAAACATGAGCAAAAACTAGTAATCATGATCAAACATTTGTCCCAATTGCTTGTCTATTACTAACTTCCAGATATATGGGTGGTTGATTAATGGTTTGCCAAATTATGACAATAAATAAGTATGATGTTTAAAAACCTATTTAGATCTACAATATCCAGAACTATAGTTTTTTTTCTATGCATGGTTGACATACTGATAATACACCAATGCAGTATATAATTCAAACAATTTTTGCAAACACTTTGATTAGGCAAATACAGAAGAAAAAAGGATAATACACAAATGTCAAAGAAAATAAATAAAAGAAAAAGATAGACTGTTTGGTATTGCACGGCTATAATATAATTTGTGTGTGTATATGTGTGTGTGTGTGTGCGTGTTGCTATTTCTGTCCCGTCTGGAAAAGCTGCCAAGTGAATGCTCTCTTGGTCCCCGTTTCATCTTGTTCCATTCCGTATTTTACAAGATTTACCGAAATTTTATTTTTACTTTTAATTATGTCGCCGAGATTCGGTTACAACATGACGAGACGAAGGACAACATTATAAGATAATAAGACTTTCAGGTTTTGAGCATATTGTGTAAAGTACATACGTCGCACCTACACAGATAATTGGAATTCCATTAGAAAAAAAACTTTCAGGAAATATTTCGAGAATGAGTTGGTTTGGAAAACTGTCTGTTTAAGCCAAATGAATAATTTTAAACATATAAATAAAATAAATTGGAAAGATTTTTAGGAAATTTTCGTGACTGAGATGAATAATTATTGGGAAATTTATTTATCTTTCGTGTTTTCCGATTATCAGAGAGGCTCTTGATTGATTTGCCCTAATTGTTAATTTCTGCTAATCCTAGCTCTTGCTTCACAATAAGCGAAAGCCAACTACGCTTTGAAGTGGGATTGGTTTTCTTAAAACTGTAGTAACTGAAAACACATAGAAATTAGTTTCTTCGTCTAGAAATTAGTGGAATACAGATTAATTCAAAATTTCAAAGAAATGCGATTAAAAAATGTTTTACAGCGCGTTTCAACATTGCATTATATTCAATAAGACCTTTATTAGATAAACATTTCACATAATATACAGCTTTACCAAATTTAAGACACTTGTGACATTTTGCCAAAATCAGACATTGAAAATTACTTGAACGAATAAAAAGCATTTTTTAATTTGATAATTCTTCATCATCCCTAAAACCTAAACGTTCTGTCATTATTCTAGAGCTTTTCTCTGTACCCCTAATATATTGTGAAAATGAACTGTATGCTCCTACACCAGAATGGTATAAAAAAGGTGTATGCTTTTTCAGTATATCAAAAAAAAAAAAATTTTTTAAGTACTTACAATCCTCTGTTACCTGAGAGTATATCAGCATGATTATTCTAGTGGAGTTCTGGATCAAGCTCTACCTTAAGAGACCGCACTTCTTTGAGAAGTTTAATATCAGAAAGCTCTCTTAGGGTAAACTGCGATGTGTATGTTATCTGCAGACCAAGAAATAGTATAGTCTGAAGGACTAATCGTTGATAAACTCCAAGTCTTACCATTTCTGGCAACTAAACAGTACCAATAAATTGGATTAATTATATGCGTTTAAACAAGTATGAACTTATAAGTTGAATACTTTCTGCCTAAAAACTGTAAGGTGCAGTTTGGAAAGACGGACATTATGCGAAACATAGTTAAAAGCCTTTGTCAGATTCAGACATGGCGCGAAGATATCAAGTTCTTTCTTAGAACCGTCCAAAACATGACAGTCAATTGCTAAGGTAAGAGATTGTTTTGTTCAAAATGTGTACTTATTTATTAAATCATCTCTGATCTCTGATTAAACTGAGGTGGAGAGCTGCAGATAGCTCTATCTATAGCTATCTGCAGAGGACAAGATGGTTCTGTTATTACCAAACATTTTATATCTAGCATTTACCTCATTAAGGAGTAGATCATTTGCAGATGTAAGAAATAAAATAAGATTTAGCACTGAACCTTAATTTTGAATCCTGTAGAACCTTAATTTCAATCAATCTCTTTACTGGTCCACGTAATAGCAAGTTTAATGCTATATGCGGAGAATTTATAAGGCTCCAATTTCTTTAGAAGGGTATAATGGCTAACACAATGACATCTATCTCTTGCAAATATATTTTTACAAGAAATACATGACTTATCCTAATTTGATGGCATATTTTCTATCTGAGATTCATTATTTAAATAATGATAGAGTAGCTAGAAAAATGTATGGTCACAGCATGATGTTTGATGCATGTATATTATTTGACGATTTGAGGATTAGGATACTATATTGCGGTAAATCTTGTATTTAGATTAAAAATAGCAGTCAATCAACCATTAAGGGAGGAATAAAGGAAAGGCCAATTAATTTCATTTGACATTTTTTGGATATGAAGCTATGAGATATGTGTAAGGTGAGAGAAAAGGAGTGCATAGAATTAAGTTTTAATTGAGAGGTTTGTAAGAAATATAAAGGGACTAGACTTGCCTATAAGGTGAGAAACCAAAAACTAAGAAATACATTTGAGAATACAGAAGATAGGTATAACGATATGTCTATGTAATTTTCTAAGTATTAATCTAAAATAAATGAAGCAGTTGGAGGCATGATGAAAAAGTTGAATTTGAAGAATATGATAAAAGGAAAGTTGTGTTCAACTGAGTTAGAATACGAGTAATAATTTTTAGTTAATTTAATTTGTCTCATAATAGATTTAATGAAATAATAACACCTGAACATGAATTATGTCTTTATCCAAGATATTACCAGATCAATTTTATTCATACAGGAAACTTTAGGTGCTTATGAGTAGATCAGTTGAAAAGAAAATTTTTACGTCATGTGACAGGATTAAGGACATTATTTCTATCATTACTAAGAAGATCGCTTGCAAAGAAATTAGGTATCACCAAAAAGTTTGTGGATATTTATATATGGAATTAGTCACAGTGCCCATTTTTTGTTTCATACACAAATATGAGAGAAATTCCATTTTTGCAGAGAAAATTTTCCACCATAGGAATTGTGCAAAGGAAACTTGGGATTTTAAGTTAAAAATTTAGACAAAATCATTAATTTTTCATATTGAATCATGGATCATATGATTGTATATCTATTATATTATATCTATAGATAAATTCTTCAATACACCTTGCTAAATGGTGAGAAGGTCTCCCGAATGCAACCCTGCATGTCGTACGTCAAGGATGCGTTTTGGAGCCACTTTTTATTATTGCCTTTTTTCCCTTCTTTCAAATATCACATGTGATAATAAAATTTGCTCAAAATTTTGGATATAGAACTCTTAGAGTGCAGGGCCTAAATAGCCCATCAGATTTCAAGTCTCTACAAACATTCAACTGGAAATAAATTTCGAGAAAACAATATCTTTGAAGGCGACTCCTTTGAATTCAGGCATTTTCATTACATTTATTCACACACTCATTAGGTGTAATTTTTTGAATTTACCTTGAACTGTCCATATAGGAAATAAGAATAATGTAATAATTTACTTATTTTACGCATTTCATATAGTGTATAATTACATGAAGGAAGAACAGTCAATAGTAACAAGGAATAAAATACACTTATAAATCTAGCTAAAAAATAGCAAAAGTAACAGAAACAAAAGCAATTACTTATCCTACGCACTCAGCAATTGAGGCAGAACTAAGTAAAAAGTAAGACCTAATCCCCCGAACGTTAATGCCAATAAGTTCAACATTATTGTTAATCAAAAGTAGATTGCTTTCTCCCGTTCTTCGATAAACGAAACTTCGTTAAACGATTGTTTATTGAAAAACAAACAACCTCACTGACCAAAAATACCATGTGCAATTTATTCTTAAATTGATGTTAGGAATAAGGAACTTATTCTGATAATTAATCAATGAAATACCTTTGTATTTAATGCTACTGGCAATAAAGTATATAAACAAAACTGATTGCATCTTTCGTATTTGCTGTAATACGTAAGAATTATGCTTTTTTACAAAAAATACCGAAAAATTTTTTGTACTTTTTCAACAAGATCTATATTAACTGTCTATGATGTTTATATTATAGAAGTATACTAAGTTGGGATCTCACCAAGAAGTTCTTAGGGGTCTCACCAAATTTTATAAGCGTTATTTGTTATCATATTATAATGACTATTAAACTTTAAGAGATCTTTATGTTTATTAAAGTTTTTATTTCGTGTAAATGTAATAACAGAATACTTATCAAAATTGAACAAGATTTTATTGTCCGGAAACCAACTCAACGCTCCGTTTAGATCCAGCAGCAATAATTAACAATCTTTCTGGTTTTCAATTACCTCGAACAGTTCTAATTAATCAGGAGGCATATTTAGACAATTCGGTAAGTCATTTATAAATAAAACAAATAAAAAAGGCCCCAAGTTGGTACCCTGAGGAACACTAGAGGTGGCTAAATACTCCACGGACAAAACTCTACCAACCTTTTGGCTCGTTTTTGTGACACATGAATTTAAAAATTTTAAAGCATCAATTGAAACGCCAAATTTACCCAATGTTTTAAGCAAGAGTCAATGATTAATCTTATCAGATGCTTTTGCACAGTTTGTGGAAATTACATCCATTTGTTTTTTAGAATCAATGGCTGCAGCAGCAGTTTAAGAGAATACACATACATTTATAGTTGTAGACCTATCAGGTAGGTGGGAAAATGAACTACGAAGATTTTGAAGAACTCTTCTAGGTTATATTTACCCATTTACAAGATTTTGGTACGAAAGACATCGGTATCTCCGATCATATGTTGATTTTACAAACTTCTCGCGAGATCTCCATTCCTAAGCGCTTTAAATATAGACCTTTAAATAAAATAAATTTTATTAATTTTTAAAGGGATCCTGAACTTAATGAATTGGAATCATATCTATGCGACAGATAATATAGATGATAAAGTAAACTTCATTACAAAATCTTTTCTTGATATTTTTAATATTCATGCACCCCTGAGAATAGTTCAATCAAATAACAAAAAATATATTCCTTGGATGACTGACATTGTCAAACTAATGATTAAACTTCGAAACCAGGCTAAATCGATATAGACGTACTAAACAAGCTGAGCATTGGAATTATTATAAGCAATTAAGAAATCTTACTACTAACTCAATAAGATAAAAAAAAATATTTATTTAAATAGGAAGTTTCAAAATAGTAATGCTAAAGCACAATGGAATGAGCTAACAAAATTAAATATGCTAGTTTACAAAATTAAATAGATTACTTTACTCAACTCTCTAAGAATGCTTCTATACCAAAACAAGAACCAATTCAGTTTTATCTTAATAATAAATTAACTTATGATCAAATTTCGTTTAACAATGTAACAGAAGAGCACGTTTCTAATATAATACCAAAAATTTAATCAAAAGCTTTTGGAATGGATGTTCTAAATATAACATTAATTTTACTTTGCTGTCCTTTTATTATTCGATTCTTGACCCATATCATGAACTGCTGTTTTAGTAAATCATATTTTCCCAAGACTTGAAAGCTTGCAAATGTGCTTCGTTTATCCAAGGTAGATAATTCGACTGAATTTAGCCATTTTCGATCCATCTGTAAAGTATTAGAAAAAATAATGGAATATCAAATCCATTTATTTTTAAACAGAAATAGAATTCTTCCAGAGAAACAATCTATTTTTAGATTGGGATTTAGCTGCAATACTGCTCTTTGTGACATAATAGATAATATAGTCAGTGCTCATGATCAAAACCAAGCAACTGTTTTGGTTCTATTAGATCATACTAAAGCGTTCGATATGATAAATCACAAGTTGCTACTCGCGATTTTATATGTTGGTTTTGATGAAATTGCTTATAATCTTGTTTCTTCATATGTAACTGATTTCTGTTAATTTATTGTTCTGGTTTTAAAGAGTAGTTGTAGAGGATACATTTTCTGATTTAGAGCTGGTAACGGAAGGCGTTCCTCAGGGTTCAATAGGGGGTACAACTAGGGTTCAAATATCGTAAAATCCCTGCAATACTGTCAGTATCATCTATACGCTGATGACACGCAAATATACAAGTCTTTTCCCATTAGTAACTCTATTAATGCAAATGCTGATATCAATTATGACTTAAACAAATTATTAACTGTATCAAATGACCATTTACTTAAAATACATTCCAGCAAAAGCGTGGCTATATTATTTTATTTTTATTTTAAGGATTCTGCGAGGAACCTAGGGCTTATCTTAGTTAACTGACTCAAATTTAAGGAACATGTGAGTCTTTGCTTAAAAAAAGCATTTTCACAACTAAAATTAATTTATACTAAGACTAAAGCCTTATTATGTAAATCTCTAATACTATCAAACTTTAATTTTGCAGATTTGGTCTATGGTCCTTTTTTGGATGTCGTTGATATAAACCGTATTGAAAAAATACAAAAATCTTGCTTACGTCTTGTATATGGAATACGACGAAGACAACCTGTCTCCTTTAAGCTAAAAGAATGGTTAAAAGACGCCTTTTGCAGTCTTTGTGTTTATTTTATAAAATAATAAAATTTAAAAGTCATAATTTAAATAATCGACGACAATACATTTTAACAGTGCCAAATCATAAAAAACTTTTAAGAACTTTTTAAGAAGTCCTATTCATATTTGATCGCATCAACCATAAACAAATTTAAAATACATGATTTTACTGGATCTGCAGGGTGTTTTAAAAACTATATGAAACAAAAACTTCTCTCTGATCCCTGAGAAGTAGTTTAGATTTATGATTATTTTCTTTATATTTTTTTAGTCCTTATTATGTATTAATTTATATTAATAGTATCTAGTGTTTAAAACTTTATAGTTCTAATTTCCGTAAACTATTATTAAATATTTTATAGCCTTTTCTTGTCCCAATATTTGATCAGCAGTGCCAATGTATATACCGTTATTTATAGAATCTTGTCAATTCAAGGCTTCAATAGCCCTTTCTTTGTGTAAAGAATGGAAGCTGAAATTGCCTTATATTCCATGAAATTTTGTTTTTATTTTTTTTCTATACAGTGTATTATTATTATTATTGTAATATTGCTTTATTTTTATGGAATAATCAAAGTTTTATTATTATTATTATTATCTCACAGGTTTACATATTTTATCTCTTTATGTCATTAAAGTATGCACTATTACCTACAGATAAAAATCTATTCTTTAATCTATCCTATCATACCTTTAATGCTAGAAAAAAACACTTCCTTGTACTACCACCTCTCAAGGTAAAGTTTTTTTAAATAATTGCAACAGCTACTGGTTTTTGGACTGGTGTACTAGTGAAATAGTTTTCCAGGTAATAAACATTGCCACAAATTTGGGATCTACAGCAGATAAATAGTGCCTAATGGTCATTTTAATGCAGTTTTTTTTACCAAAAGAAGTTTGATTAGATTTTTATTTCAATGCATTTGA
Organism: Anthonomus grandis grandis; assembly: GCF_022605725.1. NCBI lineage: Eukaryota > Metazoa > Arthropoda > Insecta > Coleoptera > Curculionidae > Anthonomus > Anthonomus grandis. The sequence continues at coordinate 14,315,004 of NC_065558.1, forward strand.
AATTGCATATTCTAAAATCGTCCTACTATTATTATCTTAATTCTTTGCGCGCTCGCTGAATTCTCCCCAATTAAATAAAATTCCGATGGCAATAACATTAGAAGTCGAACCTCGTCGCCAACACAAATTTATGGGCGACCAAAATCAAATTTATTTGTTTTGAATTGATGGCGGCGGCCACTTTTTCGAAAATTTCATCGATTTTTCCGTTGCCGCGTTTATTTGCCGATTCGGGCATAAATTTCGGAAATTCCCGGAACCCTTGGGAAGGCGGACGCGTGCTGAATATTAATCCGGGACAACAATGCCTCGGAATCCGCTAATGGCTTGTGCCAAATATGTGAACCATCGGTAACTCAGTGGCAGGACCGCGCATTTCTCTTCATTGGTGTACCACAGTTTAAGGGGTATAAAAATCTTTTCTTTTTTAAGAAGATATTAATGTATTTATACAGCGTGGTGCAGATCTTAACCAAAAAATTTTAATCACGCATTTTACTTCAAAAATACGCTTTAGTTTATCATATAAACATATGTTTTTAAGCATTAAGAAGCTCTTTTTGCATAAAAATATGTTTTCAAATTCTACCAGTGGTGTCCGTACTGCATCGAGACTGAAGATTTTCGGGCAAAAAATTATATGCCACTGGTTTTTCCAAATATAAAAATTACTCTTGAAATCCTCATTTAATTTAAAGCAAATTTGGTATCTTGACTTTTTTACGTACAAGGCACCGATTCCAGATAAAAAATTAAACACATTATCATGCATAAGAAGTCGCTAAAATTTGATAGGGGACATAATAATAAAAAATTTTTTGTAAAGGAAACAAGTCAAAACTTGCTTTAAAGGCCACATACAAATACAAATTTACACGTGTTCGAAATGCAGGCAATTATTTTAAAACTCGAAATTTGGCGAATAGAGGGTGTAAGTAAAAATTCAAGGTACCTTCTTTTTTAACATAATTAGAAACCTTTGAATATTTTCCATCATTTTGGTCACAGACTCATTGGCGTACCGACCTTTATAAAGTAGGGGAATGTAGAATTGGGCTTGTTTAAAACTGACATTAAATAATGACTTTTAAAGACTGAATCAAAAAGTAGAATAAATTTACTAAAAAAAAACTGAAAACTTGGCATTAATAATTATTGAGGTTCTTTTGTTTATTTGGCATCTCCCTTCGCTAGGCATCGGATTAATGTAAATTATGTTAAAATCACAAAATTTTTAAAAATTTTTAAGGCATTATAATAAAAAGAAAATTTAATTTAAACAATCAAATAATTGTGAAAATGGATAAATTTTTGGATTTAAACATCATAATCCTAATCTAATTAGAATTATGTGAGGTAAATCTAGATAAACAAATGAAATGATTAATGTTTAACGCTTGACATTTTTAATTAATTGCACATTGGTCTAAATCAAATTCATCATTTTAATTCACCTTTGTTGTTGTTACCAAAAAACTGAAAATATACGGCTATATTTGCCGTATATTTTCAGTTTTTTGAAAATGCTCCTATCTATATAATTTCGACGACTGATAATACATTTAAGAACAACGGTAAGTGTACATCGCATCCCCGTCATGTTCCAGTCAGAAGACATGTTGAAGTTGTACTGTATTTTGAGAATGAGAGAAACTTCACTAAGAATTAGTTATCCTTCAGTGTTCCGAATTTTAAAAGAACTTAAACTTCATTCATATTATGTATCCTTGCATCAAGCTCTATCAGAAAATGATTTTGACAAACGACTCGATCATTGTTACTGACTCAGAGAAATGTGCAACGAAAATCTCCAATTCCTCTATCAAATTTTATAGACAGTTGAAGCTCGCTTTTCGAGTTGCATGTATTATTGATCTTGCGAAAACCCTCCCTGGATTTGGAAAGTAGGTCACCAAAACAGGTGGGGTATCAATCTCTGGTGCGGAGTATTGGAAAATAGAATTATTGCCAAATATGTGGTGTAAACATAATGGTTGCACAGCACATTATCTTAGAGACCACGTGATTTTCTAACTAATAGTTACCCAGATCGCTGGATTGAAAGAAGGGTTGGTTTGTTCCCATGACCACCTGGATCTCCTGATCTGACTGTGTTAGACTACTTACTAGTTATGGAGACGAATTAAGAACATTGTGTAAAAAACACATCATACAACAAAAAATATATAATATTTTCAATTATATTTGATAAAACGTATTCAAGAAGCTCTATATTCCATTCCTCAAGCGGAAATTGACACAGCTGTTATGGGTTCTAGGAAAAAAATTGAGAACTGTATTTTATAAAATGGTGGATACTTCGAATATTTGTAAAGTTTATTTTTTCTTTATAAATTTTAAAAACTTTGTTATTTTCACATAATCTGCATTGGTGCAATGCCTAGACTGCAAAAGGAGGTGCCAAATAAACCAAAGAAACCCAGTAATTATTAATTCCAAGTGACATAGCCGTATTAAGCGTAAAAATTCTTATTTCGGTAATAACTTGACAAGTAAAGGAGATATGGATGCGATTTGCAGGTTTTTGTAGTAAATTTAATATACTTTTCAATTCTGGTATTAAAATTATATCATGACATTTCAGTTTTTGTAGAAAAATCACAGTAAGTTCTTAATTTAAATGACGCTTCCCAGTCCAACTTTGTTGACCTCCTGTTACCTCATGGTTTTATAGACAGATATATAGGAAATCTCTCTATAAGATCTCTATTATAATATTTATTTGAAACATTATCAATAATTGTACTATTATCTATAAAAATTGTTACCTCTGATCTAGAATATAAAATTAACTTGTTCAAAAAGACCGATTCAGTTTAACAGAATTCTGAGAATTTAGTGTGTTTTCTTTTGTTGACCATCCACTCATCCACTTCTAATGATGATTTAACCCTTCTCTTAAATCATCTTATTTAGGGTATCAATCAAAATGTTTTATCAAAAAGTAAAATTAAAGGTTATTCACCCAAAATTTGCCTTAATAATTTTGTAAAACCAAATGGCTGTAATGATTTAATTATTGAGAAAACCCCAGTGTCTTGTAAATTATCTTTATTAATATAAACAGTTTACGTTCTATAATAACATAAAATCTACGGGAGTGAAATCAAAGCTTCGGGCACGCCAGGCAGTCCCTATATCAATGATTTATGCACGAATGGAACCTATATACGTCTTATTAAAAAATCGTAAATTTGCTGAATACGTTTAGAAGTATTATCAAAGTATATAGATTTCAAATGTTAGACTGTGGTATTATAGATGCGGAAGTTAGAAATTTCATAGGCTATCTTTCAAAATAGATATATTTTTTCTCTTAATCATATTCCGTATCATAAATAAACCAGCAGAAAATAACAGAATTTAGGATTTAGGAAAAAAGTTTAATGTTCAGGGTTATATTATTTTAATAAACTCATTTCAAATGTTTTGATTACATTATCTTCTTTAGGGCTACGGTCGGGGCTCCATTTTATATTAACGATTTCTAATGGCCAACACTATTTTAAACAGAAAAAAAATTATAAGCAAAATGTATGCATCCATTTTTCCTATTTTTTTATTTATATCGAATATTACCATTATCAAGGGTCGATAATTTTCAGTCCATCTAGTCCTATCTCTTGCTACTTCTTTCCAATTTTCGTATTTCCATCATATTAGCGTCTCTCTTTGCCTAGGTAATCCTGGCGGCCTTTTTGCATTTGGTCTGCCTCTATAAACGATTATAATATCTCTATTTTTGGCTCTATTTAATCTGCCTATGCAAGCCTTCTGGATCCTAATGTGGTATTGATCCATGTTTACTTATTTCCCTTACTCCATAATACGTGCGTTTGCTATGCTGGATTGTTACTGGATCTTGTACGGGTCTAACTAGTAGTAGCCTTCCTTGTACTCTAAAAATAATGCTCTACGCCTTGCAACCATATAGGACCACACTATTGTATTGTAATCTTCAGTTTCACTTTCTTTGGTTAATTCAAATCAAAAGGTTAAAACAAATTGCTCACGGCTACTACTCGGTATTTGACACTCTATTTCCTTTTAACATCATTTGTTTCGTTTCTCTGTGAGCCAAGGTATTCAGTTCTTCAAAAGGCCCATTATCTGTTGTTAGGTTTATGAGCACTATTCTCATTCCTCTTTCTTCTATTGGCATATAGAGTCTCTTACGCCCTTTCTTTGTATTGCTTAAGATCATTGAATGCCTTAAATGTGTTGCCCATGTCTACACTTATCCTTATCATCAAGCCCTCTTATTGTGCCTCACTGGTGGCCAAAAGTAGATTGACAAATTCCATTTTTATGGATATATTTTATCTGAAGCAAAGGAAAAACCGGTTGAGCTTATTAGTGTTCAGGAATGTAAACAACATAGTTTGAAGAAACAAATTCCATAGATTTTTATTGCTTGCACTTTTTATCAATATTTTTTTTTATCAAATTCCAATAATTTTGTTTGACTGCTAGGTGGCCAAAATTGGATTGACAAACAACATATTTATTCAGTCTCTGAGTTTTATGCGTTGGTTTCTATTAATTTAATTTTCCTTACTATTAGTTTTGAAAAATATTTACAATGCCACGTGGTATAACTTTATCGATCGATATTAAGAAGCGAATAATCGACGATTACCGGAAAGGGGTTAAACAGGCGGATATTGCTTTTTGAAAATTTTCTCTTTTGAGGGCAACAGTAAGTCAAATAATAAAAAAAATTAATCTCCGTGGAAGTATTGTTCCTCTAAAAAAACTGGCCGACCAAAGAAGACCACTAGTCGTTTGACAAATTAATTTTGAAAAAAGCAAAACTTGACCCATTCGCAACTTCAAAAGAAATCAAGCTGCATTTGGACGAAGAAAGTGTGGGTTTAGTTAGTTGTCGTACCATTAGAAGGAGACTTCAATATAGTGATTTAAAAACAAGACGCCCTGCAAAGAAACCACTGCTAAGTCTACAAAACGTACGGGCGCGATTGAGCTTTGCTCGAGAACTTAGTCACTGGACAGTCTCCGAATGGAAAAAGGTTATTTTTAGTGATAAATCAAAGTTCAATTTGATTAATTCGGATGGCAAAAGATATGTTAGGCGTCCTGTGAACCAAAGGTATGATCCCAAATATACGGTGTCCACAGTCAAGCATGGAGGTCGTTCCGTGATGGTGTGGGGGTGTTTTTCGGGCTCTGGGATGGGTTCACTACACTTGATAGAAGGCACGATGGATCGTTTCATGTATAAAGACATACTGCAGGATATTATGGTACCTTACGCTGATGAAGTTATGCCAAGAAAAATTTAATGTTATCAAATGGCCGTCACAGTCACTGGTACACTGCACCGTATTGTGCACACAATGTGAACACACAGGAAAATGCTCCAACGTACAAGTAATTAAAGATGATGTTAGTAATTTTAAAGTACTAGGACTATGCCACATCACACCACCGCTATATTTACACGTAGTTATTTATACAATGTAGTGTCTCTGTAAAACCAATTTAGACCTGGTTTTCATTATTCATTACACCATTTTCGTAAAGCTGGTAAGCTTCAGCTACTGAAAAAGTAATTTTATTTGCATAAAATGTCAATATTGTTTATGATTTTTGTAGCTATAACTATTATTTGTATCTTGTTTTTCTTTAAAATAGAGTTAAGCGTTCAAGAGTAACTTTAAGCTAACCTAGAATAAAGATTTTTTCTCACAATACATGACTCATTGATTGCTTTTATTATTTTTAATTGATTTCTTTTAATGCAAAAAAATAGATATCTGTATTTAAAATGAACTTTATAGTACAAAATATACTCAACGAATATACCCCATAAATTTGAATACGAAAAAAAACTGTCAGTTCTTCTGGAGATTATTTAATGAATATTTCATTGGCATTCTAACCAGCAAAATAAGTTCTAGTCCCTAATAGTATAATTTGATGAACATGGTGATGACGTAGAATTATCACATCCTATAACATCATCATAAAGGGAAATATTTTAGAAAGTAAAACTACGAAATTCAAAGACAAATTAAAAACGCAGGTTTTTTCTTATTGCAACCCTTTAGTGTTTAATTGTGAATATCACTCTATTGCTTTAAATAAAATAGGATTCGGATGACCGAGCCGTCAACCCATTAAAGTAATATGCGTTGCCTATTATCGTCTGGGCCTTGTCAAATTAATAACAACAATTGAAAAAAAATCCGCTGACTGGCCCGTTTTATATCAAGGAACAAACAATTAGTTTTGGTATGATCCGCTTAATTTCACTTTTGTTTTCGATTCGAAATGAAAAGGTCATCACAGGAAGTGACCTTATAATATAGTGAAGCGATTAACGTTTGCTAAGAATCGGTGTAAACTAATTTTAACTGGAGCGGGCTTGAATTTTAAATGAAAGACAAGTGTAGACAAGTCAAGCGGGTAGGTGACACATACACCTATGAAAGTTCAAATAAGGATTCTGGTATAACGAAATTAATTCTTTTGTTATCGATGTATTGGTTTTATTTTTAATGCACTACGAAAACATTCTGAATATTTTTTGGTTAATCTAATTATAGCTTAAAGACTAAAAAAATTTCGAATTAAAAAAATTAGAAAAGTACGAATTGTAGTATTAAAATCAACGATATATTTAATAACCTAAGAAGGCTAAAAGAATACGTACTAAAATATTTACAGATAACCTAAACATATAAATAATTAATTAAAAATTAAAGGGAAAAGTATTTGTGAATTTAAACTAATTAAATAAAATCCAAACCCATATAAGTATTACACTATCTGCAGTATAAGACCCGGAATACAAGCAAAACTAAAAAATGGTCGAGTAAAAATTTGAAATAACAAAATATAAATAAATTTCATGATGAAAAAAAAGTAAAATATTAACTGCCCTTAATCTCCCAGCATACACTAATCTTTTAAAAATGTTCATGTTTTTCAAAGAGCAAATTTGCTGTTTAATAGCCTTTTTTTTAATTAGAGGAAAATTAAAAATCAGAAATTCCTATCATCTCCTACCCTGGGATTCACTATGATGAGTCCAAAAATAACCAAAGGTAACAAAATACTTAATTAAATTAAAAATAGAACACACATACATTTGCTAAGTCAACAATGGCCTTAAAATGTAAACAAAAACTAAACAATTAAAATGTTTATCTCATAATTTAGTACTCACAATTATTTTTGCTTATTATTAAGTGTTAAAAAAAACGTACGATATAGTAGAAATTATCTTAAATATGAATATTTAATAAAATAAATAAAATTTTAAATTTAATAAACGCAAACCTGCTAACTTTATTACTAATAATTAAAAATCAATTCGAAATAATTAATACTACCATTACATTGGGAGAAATTAGAACGAAAATTCATAAAAATACAAAATTTAAAATAAGAAATTAATAAATGAATCATTCAAGAAAAATCGGTAATATAACAATGGAAATGCTATTATACAAACATACTTATTTAGCTTCAAGGCTACAAAAAAAATATACACAACAATTTTAAAAAGTATAAAGAAAACTTAAATATGAGAACATAACTAAAAGTTCTAAATTTTTTCTAAGGAGACTACTAATATCAAAAACTAAACCTATACTAATAAAAACAGTTAAAAATTACCTAAAATGTAAAGGTAACAAATAAGGATAATAATAAATGAACAAAACTTATCTAAAATAAATTTGCTTAAAAGCCTCTTAAACTGTGTTAAATTATCACAGGTTTAAGCCTCTGTATAAGACAGAGTTAAGCAACTGATTTGTGTTACATCTGTTTGTCGGTATAAAATCTGTGCGATTTCTAGTACCATAATTATGTACATCTTCAAAAACTATTAATTTATCACCGATGTAGGTAGGTAAAAGAAGTTGTTTTAACTTAAAAATAAACAAATAGACACTAAACATAATTTTTTGGTTGACAGACAGCATATCTAGGACAGTTAACATAGATTTCACAGGTAATTACAATTTCATATTGTAAAAGTATAAAATAAGTTAAGATTACAAAATAATTAGGATTAATATAATATCATAATTTTAGTATTATCAAAACTATAAACAAAGAATATATTTCTCTCCTACAACCTAAAAAAATTACAAAATGGGTAAACAAACTAAAAGTGCTAATACAAATGATGAATAAAGTTCGTCGAAAGTGTTACTATGGTTGAGGCATAACATCGCTTATACCCTTAACAATTTGATAGTAAAGGCTTTTGAGAGAAGAAAAAATAAATCAGTGAGAGATCCTAAAAAAAACAAAAACATATTTAAGAAGGCGAAGTCTTGAAACTAGACGATAAACTTTATTTAGGACTGCTGTTCCAAATATTCAACAATTACGGTTCTGGAAATTTGACTGGTGGTTTTGAACCTTTGAACTGCCAAATTGTTCTCTAGAAAAATAAATATTTTATCTCTACTTGAAAGTCAAATAAGGGTAATGAATCGAAAGGTCACAAGCCTGGAAAATATTAAATTCTTCTATTAGCCTCTGAATCATGCTTAATTCTGTCCTGGATTTTAAATTAAGAACCGTCACAACTAATAATAATTGTTAAATTTTCAATGTAAACAACGATAAACTATTCTCTTAATTAATATTTAATAATTCAAATAAATAATCGTGTATTGATAGTTCCTCAATGCTTTGTAAAGTTAGTTTATATTTAAACTTAGGCATACGAAGGACATATATATATATATATATACATTCCTGCAATTATTCCATCATTTGAAAACATATTAACAATTCTCGCCAAATAGTTATCTTGTTCTATCATGGATAAACGATTTGTGTTTCTTTATGTCGACTTTATAACGGTGCTCCTGGATATTGCTTTAAGGTTCACTTATCTTTCCTTTCGTAGAATCAGTCATGTCTTCAAGAAAGTACAAATATTGTTAGAGTAAATCCAGGCTCATCGTTCAAATTGTAAGGAAGTAGATTTGGAGTTACATTTAAGTAATTTTCCAGAACCCTGGAAATGGGCGGACATAATGCCTGTTCTTAAGGTCAGTAATCCAACAGAATTGGTGAAATACTTCCTTGTTAGTACCTACCTACCTACTAAGTCTAAGATGTGTAGAAAAATTATTAATGCCTAATTAATTGATTTTAGTTTTAATAATAATCTCCTACCACCTACTCAGTCGGAATTCATAATAAAATACAGTACAAGTACAGCTCTACTTTATGTCTGTAATGATATATTTAAGGCTCTTGATCAGGGTAAATCAACAGTATTAATAGGGAGAATAAATTCCTCCTTATCAGATTATACAAAACTACATCAAAGAATTCCACATCATTCGTTTAAACGTAGCAACCTCCTAGAGTCTGTGAAAAAACGTATTAATAAAGATCTTATTGTTATATCTGATTTATGTACAAACTTAGAACATTGAAAGGCTAGAATAAGCATTGCCATGGAACTATGGGTAGTTTGTTTGCTTGCAACATCTCTGATACAATGATGCCAAATGCTTGTATAGAAATGGAAAAAAAAACACACTTTATAATATCATAAAATTTTTTCACATATTCCTCTTCGATAAAATACAAAGCATTTTTTATTCAGAAATTATGATAGCAGTCAAGATTCAAAGTTAAATAAATGTGATGACGTATATCAAAGAATAAGGCAACAACATCGCAACGCCGCTCGATGGCATTGTTGATTCTACCGACACAAGTAATCTTTACCAGTGACGTCGTCAAAAAATATTTACATGATAAATATTTATTATTAATAGATTATGCTTTAAATTATAAAAAATATATCCGTTTATGGACTCTTTATGCGTTTTTTTAACGTATTTCATTAGAGTAAAGGTACTTATCTAATAAAAAGCATTTTTATGAAATAAAAAAAATATACACAAAGTTGTAACGGCTTCCTAGTACTAATACATAAATCGGCTAAATTTCAGAGTTATTTTAGTTATAATGGGTGCAAAAGTGCAGCTCTTAATTGCCCTCCCCCCATCTTACCTTTGAAAGCGTTTATATAAAAATTTGGAATTTGGCACACATTATTAACCTAAATGCTACTTTTTGCTCCCTTAAATAGAAATAAAAAAAAAACTCTACAAATAATAACACACCTACAAACAAGTTACACCTGAGCAGGTATAGTAAAGAAAATAAAATAAATAAAAATACGAAAAATAAGATTTTAAAATAGTATTTAGGTTGCTAATGATGGGTGCCAAATTTTAAATATTTATATAAACGCATTCAAAAGTTAAGAGAGAGGGGGGGGACAAGAAAATATTTTAAAACAAAAGAATATTTAGCCTTTAGAATATTTAGGTTGTCTTTTTTTAAACATATGCCCTTGAATCAATGTTTTTATAAAACCAACCTTGGATTTAATAATTCTTAGATGTATGATTTTTAAGATATCCCAAATTTTATTAATGATAAGTAATTTAATAGTTCAGTTTTAGATAAGATGGTTAGGTAGCGTAATCCCATGCTAGATCTCACTATCCTTTTATTTATTATTTATGTAAATATTATATTAGGATGCATACAATATATTTATTATTATTATTACTTGGGATCTTCTTAATTAATTCTGCTCATGCTGGTCTCAACTTTTTTTTTAGTAGGTAAGAAGTAAACATGTTGCAAAGCATTTTTTTTCAAAGACAGTCGTTCTTCTCAAATAAAAATGTATTTGGATTATTTATTTGTTCATCTTATTTAACTGTTGAATGCCTTATTTTTATTTAATATTCGCCAAATACGAGTATATGGGCCACTAATATTAAATCTCCCAATATCTTGTTTAGAGATTATTGGGTGATAAGGCAAAAACCTAATCAACGAAATATTTTAAATTATCTCTCGTTAAATATAAGCGCCATCAAATTGTTGTTGTCGGGAATCACCAATATTATCAGGTATTAGCCGAGCCTATAAAAATGATATCTCAAGTACATTATATTGAAGCAAATATTAAATTCATTATAAGGAAATGAAAGTTATTAAAATATAATATGCAAAGAAGTTTTACGAAAAGGTCAACAAAACGTCATAATTAATGATTTAAAACTTTTCTATTTCTTTTTAAGGAATTTTCTTTTTAAATTGCAAATATATTAGTACTTAATATATATATATATATATATATATAATTAATATATTATACTTAATTTTTGAAATTTTTATGTTCGTTAAAAAATTAAAATTTAATGTTTTTAAATATTAATAAAAATCGCAAAAATCACGCTCTAAAATGTTAGTGCTTATATTAGAATCAGCCCATAAAAAGCCTTTAAGAAATAAGACATATTTTTATAACATTAATAATTAGGTGTTCAAAAAGTTTATCAATTTTAAATTTGTTAGTGTTGCCGTTAATATAAATAATTAAGAGCATGTTTCGTCATCTTATAAGTATTTTCAACTCTAAATCTGATGTTTCGTCAATCCATCAAGCTGGAACAACCCTGAATTTTTGTTTTAATTTGGGATTTACTAATTACGTATAATATTTATAAAAAAATTAAAATAAATACAATTAAAAAAATAATATAACAATTTTTGCCTGACACATGGTTTTTGCCAAAAGTTACTTCGCTCTAACTCAATGTTTCCAAAAATACAATTATTTTGTGTCACACAGTTACACAAAAATGTATGGTTTTATTTTTTGAATTTCAATTAAAAGAAGATCAGAATTTAAATTTACACGTTTGTTAATTTTATAAAACGTAATAAAACAGAAACAACGTATCAATTTAAATATTCGGTTCCTAGTTTGGGAATGCATACCTTTGGCGCCATCTAAAAGCAATGCTTTAAAACATGACATAACGTCACTGGATCTGAAAATATCAACCATTCAAACAAATTAAATACCGGTACCACTGTTATACCGTGGCGCGATCTAACGTTCATCCTTTAAAACATCAATTAAGGTGTTTCAAGCTGAAAAGGTAAATTATTGAAATAAATATGTAATTCAATATTCTACACTCTGCTCTACGAGTACAACAACTCACATCTATATACACGTGTAGAATTTAACTTATTTTACGCTTGTTGTAGAATACGAGTTTACTAATATAAAATGTCTTCTTTCTTTCTAGTATTATAGTATTTTATCATTAAGGCCCAAGTTAGTCAATTTTACCATAACTTAACAGACTCTCTATTTACGGTTTCTAAGACCCCAATGATGAAGTTTGAATTTAAGCCACCGTATACATAAATTAATTTATTTCGACGGCTGGTTTAAACGGCAAAACCATAATAAGGCAGATGCCACGGTACTCCTTGTTCTCAGGTTAACCGCACAAGACCAATAACCAGGATTTATGCACTATTGAATTAGTTAATCACGATTTAACGCCTAAATATACCGGGTATTCGAAAACCGCGTTTGGGAGAGATGACCTGCGTGCTTGAACATTACAAATTCATATATAATAATATTGTTCATTTTTTTAGAAGTATCATTTTAAAATTACTTTACCTGCAAATTACCTGATTGGGTAATAAACGATTAACGGTAATTAGGTGCGATGGTTATTAGTGCATACATAATTCGATTTGCCTATTGGTTAATTTTTTAAGAGAAATACATATGTTTGAACTTTGATTTGATATGATTTAAGCGAAAATTTGCATATTTAATTAAAACACCCCCATAATGTGTTTGTGAGAATCGATTTTGTATTTTGGAATCTCTAATAAGCACCTGTTAATGACATGGGAAAAACCAAATATCTGTTCGAACAGGGGCAAAAGGTTATGATTTTTTATTTACACTCTAATAATTTCAATTATATATTCCGTAGAAACTTACCAAAGGTACTCATAATAATTTATTAGATTACAATGGTTTTATAAATAGACAAAAATCATCAAAATCTGATAAACGCAGAGATATTGATAAAATGCGTGGTTACTTATCAGACGTATATACATTAGTTGTTACAGTCGGCATGTACTAAAAATACGAATCAGTAAAAGTGTATTATTAATATATTAACAAATAATTTAATTAGATTTTTAGTTTTGTTTAAGATAATGTCCTTAAAGTGTTTGACAAAATGTTTGTTGTTCTGCTGAAAAAACATTGTCAATCAGACAGTTCGCTAGCACTACTGTTTGGGTCAAAACAATGAACTATTTTTGATATTGAAATTTAAAAAAAAAAGGAAATTGAATATTTGATCAGATAACTATATATTATTAAGCCTTTGATCTTCAATTATAGAAGAAGCAACTATCTCACCTTCAAATTGAACCCAATATGTACGACGGTATAGTCCTTGTCCTGATAACACATGTCCTGATAACACAAAAATATATTAATTAATTTTCGGATGTTTCTTTCCTGACTTTTTATATTCCTTTACAGCTTCTTTGGATTGTTTTTATTTGAGTCTAAATTTTTTGTGTAAAATTGACCTTTTTCTGTTCTAATTTTGTTAACAATTGTATTTCTTTTATTCTTATATTCAATCCATGTGCTTACATTTCTACTTATCACACCCCTTTTATATAGATTATCCCTATCCTTCATTATCTCTTTAATTCTAGCACTGATAGAACGTTCTAACTATATTATACTCTAACCTAGGTACCCTGATCCACGATCCATATCAAGGTCAATAGAAGTGAAGCTCATCAAAACATTCTGACTCAATGCTGCTATTTGAATCGTGACACTGTAGGTTTCGCTCTCCTCATCATCAGTCTCTGAATTCTTAGATACTAATGTTAATAATGGATCATGAACTGGATCACCCAGAAGAGGAGCTGTGGAAGTCTGTGTAGACGTAAAAGAGTTTAAATATTGAAGTTTGTTCACTTTCATTAATTCGCCTTGTTTTTGGGGTTATTTGGCCATAACATTAAGGTTAGAGGCAATATATGCGAGCTAATTCAACGACAATTGCGCTTGGACTAGGAAGATATCATATTATTGCCTTGGTGACAAATGCATTCCTTGATATTTTGGGGTTAAAATATTAGCATCACACAAACAAATTTGATCTTTCGATCGCTTAGGTTTTTGACTAAGGTTTCCTCTTTTTTGGTGACTGGTAGCCTAGGTACCTTTTTTAGAACCACATTATGGAGTTCATAAATAGGTGACAAAATTCTCGTTACCTTCGCAACCTTAATCTCAATATATATCGGACGATTTATCCCAGTATATGACGAACGACTTATCCTGCTGCTAGTAAAATTGAATACGTTTCATAATAATTTCCTTCTTCTTCTTCTTCAACATGATTTTATTGGATATTGACAAGAAATTTTTTTATGTAAGGAAACTGAGAACAAGACTCTTCACATGGTCTAGAAATATCTTGTAAAGAAACTAATAGGAAAAATTTCATCACCAAACTAAGATCTTATGTATAATGGTCTTTCCCAACAAAGTAATATCTTAAGAACTTCTTCAGAATATTTGCAGGCGGTTTCAGATCACAAAAGCCTCCTACTTTAAAACTTCTTTTTAAATATTTTTATCAGCTCAATAACCCCACTCAAATATATGAATAAAATATTTATTTATGAATATATTTATTATCAAAAAGCAAAAGGAACAGCTTGAAGTAAGTGTTGCAGAGATCATAGTTATGAATCTTTTTAAGTTGTTTAAACTCTATTCCATCAGATGATTTATTCAAAGATAAACTTTTAATGGGAAATAAATAACTTCCTAATGTTATATAATATCTATAATATATTCAATATAGAGAAAAAGTGTCAAATCATCTGCAAATATTAAATGCTTGAAGGGTAAATTACAAACAACATCATTAATTAATCGTAAAGTACTAGGAAAAAAGTTAAAAATTTTAATACAATGATATCTACTAGTTAAGAAGATCTTTAGTCAATCTGGAATAGGCCTTCTAATACCTAAATGGCAGTAATGAGGCACTTATTATGTTTGGCAATAGAACTTAACCAGTGACAAAGTAAGATAAAATGTGACAGATAAAGTCGAAATTATACCCATTTGTAATGACGTCATTTTTGTTTATCTTTGTTTAGCATATTCCAAACAGCGGCGACAACAAACTTTTGAAAAAAATTGGTGTCTGATGATTATTCATCTTCTATATACTAGGTTATGTGAAATATCCGTCACTGTCAATCAAAAATATTGGTTTGTCAACTTGTTCTTGAAAGTTATTTCGAAAAGTGTTAGATAATGCCTAAAAAAAGAAATAATAGGTATAATGAACAATCGCAGCTGATGATTTTAAATATATTGGCTTTTTTTCAACTGGAAAAGGAACAAGTCTGAAACGGAATTGCACTTCAAATTGAGAATGTGATACAGCGAGCCGCAGATGCAACAAAATTGAGGACAACAACGATCGCAAATATAAAGAAGAATGGGATAAAATCAGATCAGGATTACGCAGCCCGTATATCTTCCAAGCAAAAGACAGCAAAAACCAAATTTACAACACATTTAAAACATAGAATTCGGGACACAATTTATTCTATGTACGCCAGAAAAGAATATGTAATATTGGCAACAATAAGAGAAAAGTTCAGGGAAGAAATTGAATATTTTAAGTTTTCTATTGACTCCTTAAGAAGATGGAACAATAGTATAGGCTTCAAGTGGAAAAAATCAAATAACAGAAAATATTTGATGGACTTGCCAAATATTGTTCATAAAAGAATCAATTTTTTAAGGGAGTATATCAAAATAGAAATGTAGGTCCGGAAGGTTTTACTCTAGTTTTCATTGACGAGACGTAGATTTTTAGCAAGGGATCATTTCGTAGTAGCTGGCAAGATGACACCAAGCACACGGATTCAAGGAAAAACGGTGAAGGTAAAAATTATCTGGTTATCTTTTTAGATTTTTTTTTGAATAAAAACTATTGCCCTTGTAAGGGCCCTCTAACTTCATAATTTCATCTGTTTCATATAATTTCTCTCTAAGACAATATCAGGGAATTTAACTCCATACACTACTCGTATGGGCATGCAACATTACTTATTAATTATATTAAATGTATGTTCTGGAAGAATGATTTCTAAAAGAAGAGAATTGAATTATCTTTTATTTTAAAGGTCATCGTTATATCGTGGTTCACGCCGGACCCAAGATGGCTTCATCAAGGGTGCAAATTTAATATTCAAAAGTGGATTAAAGACGGGAGATTATCATGACAATATGAGCAGGAAAAACTTCGAAAACTGGTTTAAAACTCAGCTGGTTCCAAATCTTCCCCCAAAGTCATTTATAATCATGTACAATGCAAGTTACCATTCTGGTTTATTAGAAGACATCCCAAGAAAATTTTGGACAAAGCAGAGACTGACCGAATGGTTAAAGAAAAAGAATATTGGCTTTCCAGAAAAAGCCATGAAAGATAAAATATGGAGTATTGCACGCAGAAACTGCCGTAGTGCAAAAAAAGTACTTCCTTGATGAATATGTTAAACCTTTAGGACACAAAATTTTGCGACTGCCACCATATCATTGCCAGTTTAATGCAATTGAAATGGTATGGTCGGAATGTAAACGAAAATATGATCAATATATTTCCAATTTTAAGGGGTCACCTTCAGAAGTTCTGACTACATGGGAAAGGGTAATAAACGAAATTTCTATAGATTATTGGTAAAAATATGTTTTTCATACAGAAAAGGTAATTGAAAAGGCTTGGGAGGCAATACAAGTGTGTGATGCCTATGACATTCTACCACTTGTGATTACGACTGACGAAGACGACGATGACGAAGACAATATCTCTGATTTCAGTTCTGACATAACTGATGAGATTGATTAAGCTTTTTTTGTTCTAGCAAATTTTATTTTATGATCGTCGTTTAAGTATTCAATCATATCGTTGCAATTTCATTAACTTAGTAATGCAATATGGCGTGTTTTTTTTTGAGTTTGTATGTTTTATTTCTTGGAATAGTATTTTAATTTTAATGATCAAACATATTCCTTCAAGCAGTTTTTTTTTATGAATAAGTAAATTAAATTGTCAGTATTTAAATTTTTCCCAGTGAGTTAAAATAATTTTATACCATTATTCACAATTTTTGTAAGCTCGGTTTTGTTACATCTACCGCTCGTGCCGAATTCTACTTTTCAAATATGTTGTAGATTTGGTTTTTGCAGTCTTTTGCTTGGAAAATATATGAGCAGCGTAATCCTGATCTGATTTTATCCCATTCTTCTTTATATTTGCGATCGTTGTTGTGCTCAATTTTGTTGCATCTGCGGTTCGCTCTATCACATTCTCAATTTGAAGTGCAATTCCGTTTCGGACTTGTTGTTTATGCCCCATTATTTATGATTAATTATAATAATATTTGTTAATTGTTAAGTTTGTTAATAATACAATAAATACTACAAGATTTTTTAAAATTTTTTGGGAATGAAAGTATACACAAGAATATAAAAATATAATAATATGCTGCTAAAATAAATCATTTGTTAATTTCTGAACGTATAAAAATACATAGCAGACTATTAATTTTTTGAGGGCGATGGTAAAGTTTCTAACCTAATATTGATTGGTAAAAATATCTACGCCATACGTTTTTTCTCGCCTGGATGACGTAACTACAAATGGGTATAATTTCGACTTTACTTTGTCAGTAATTTGTGACAGTCAGGTATAAGTAAATTTTGTATGCAGTTCTACTTAGAGTATATAAAGTGAAAAACAACCTCCAAGAAGAATGGCGAATAATCGTAAAAGAAGAAGCTTAGACGTCACGATGAACATAGGTCAGTAGTAGGATCTACACAAAACTAATAACTGGAAAAAGCTTTTCGGCAGTAGAGGTCAAAGAGTAAAAAGCTGTTTAACGTCAGGATGTACGTGAAGTAGCAGAATCATACTACAGAAAGAATTAATGGTCAAATGCTAAGAGGCTGCTCAATATTACCTTTCATAAGGACTATAGCAGGAACTTCAAGATATTCTTAATTTATTAAATAAAATGTTGAAGCAAGCTTTAAGGTCCATTTCAATTTCATTCAAATTTTCTATAAAAAGTAGAAAACATGCTATATTCCAATTATGAAATATGAATTTTTATAGATCATTCTCAGAAAGATTTTTATTAATTAATATCTATGGAAAAGTTTTTTCTAAAATTCTGAATATTGCTTCTTATGGTTTAAGTTGACACAATATTAGAAAAAAAGATAAGATAATAAGTTAAATAATTGTTCAGTCATAAATATTTACATACAATGGGGTCTAAGTGTGCAAATAAAATTATCCGTTAAACTAAAAAAGATCGAGAAAAAATAGATTGATTAAATATACTTTGATAATATGCCGAAATTACTGCTAAAATAATTCGCTTTTTTTGGTCCTTTTTTAAAATTATATTTAAATGTATTTTAGGTCCCACTGCAGATTATGTAATTATATTCAATTATTTGCATTTCTAGTGAATAAAAGTAACGAGACAAAACTAGAAGAATGGATTTGAAGAAACTCCATAAGTTCTTCTTCCTGATTATAAGGCAGTACTTATTTCTAATTTTTTTAAGGCAGTGGTATTATTACTGACTATTCTTCCAAACATTTTTTTCAGTAAGTCATAAGGGCACATGCGTTAACTCTAGAAAAATTATTCTAAGTAACACAAAAAATAAATTACGTGCATGAGAAAATTAAACCATATCATGACTATATTGTAAACATTTTTTTGAAGACATTTATTGTAGAAATTATCAGATATTCAAAAAATTCAAAATTTTTGGATAATATTTTCAAGCTTGAAATGTTTACATTTCCGTAAGATGACAAATGTGATATTTTTCAACCAATGGTCATTTCGTATTTTTTTTAGAAAGTTGACTACTGAAATAATAACTGAAGTTTATTTAATTAATTTTTAATTTCTTAATTTTCGAAAAAAAATGATTTTGTTAATACTGTAAACTTTTATTCCACAAAACATATGTAATTTCTTAACAAAATATTCCAGTTTTATTCACTGAAAAGTAAAAAAAAATCTTGAGAAATTGCTTAAATTATTTAAAAGTTATTAACAATGACTACTTCTACAAACAATATTAACTGCTTATAAGAATAATATAATTATTAGTTACATATTAAAAGTTTATTACTTTATTCCTTTTTTTGTTAAATTTCATCAAATTAAATTTAAAAAAATTAAAATGACTACTAAGACAGTTTTTAGAATTAAAAAAGGAAAATAAACATGACTTTAAATGACAAGGTTAAATGAATCAGTGAAAATTTAGAAGAGATTTACTAATAAAACTCAAGAATGTTTAAAAACTAATGACATCATATTAATTTTTCCAGTACATCAAAGATATTACTTCTATTGCTTTAAAAAGTTAAAAAATTTAAGTACAAAAATGCAAAAAAAATATTATAAAAGCTTCTGATATTTTTAAATTTTTTTTATTAAAGATTAAAAACATTTTTATTCCTTTTGTGTAAATACTTCCAAACCTTAAGTCATTTCTATACAAGACGTCAAGCAAGTTATTTCTTCTAATTTAAAAAGTTAATGCCTCAACTAGGCTAAAAACAAATAAGAAATTACTTTAATTTCCTAAAAGCTGTAAACAAAAAATTACATTTTGGAAAATCTTAGATTTATCGAGTAAATAATTCCGAATCCGGAAATCAAAAATATCTTTATTTTATGAATCATACAAGTTTTTAGTACCTATGTCTATTGCAATAAATATAAAAAAGAAGGTTTTTATTTTCTAAAACTATCCATTTTGTGCAACTACTACAGAATACAAAGCTATAGGTGTTTGTCTGCAATCTGCAGCAGTTCTTTAATTGAAAATGTACATACAATATTTTAATATATCAAGTGTATAGCTGTGCTTCAGTAATAGTTTTGAAACAACGGTACACATTTACTGTTATAGAATGTAGCCCATTTGGGGAACAGCAAAAAGAAACCCTTATGAGAAAAGGCGTATTGCTACAATAACTAGGTACAATTTTTTTTAACAATGTGATATTCCAAACAAACCATTGCTTTGAGATAAGCATGACTTATAAAATAGATATATCGGGTGTCAATTTGAAAAGTTCCCACCCTTAAATGTTTTTCTTGTTTTTCTTGCAGTTAAAAACATGAAAAATCGAAAGATGTCGTCACGTCTATTTTATGTGTTATTTAGAGGTTTCTGAAGGTGCAGAAACATTTAAACTAGCCTGCGTTGAGATTTTGGTTTTCAGATTAGTGTTTGCACAAAAACTATTGTATTGGGTCTAAAAAGACGTCGTTTTTTTAACCAAATATGGTAGGCCAATTTAAAAGCTGTAGCCCAAACGAGAATATTATTGTTAATTCGCTTTTGCTTATTGGGATTTAGTGGTAAGTTTTATTAAGTGCATAAAGTGTGAGAATGGTTTACTTTCTTCAAGAAAGACGGCATTGGTTTTTAATGAAAGAAATCGAAATCCTGAAGTAAGTCACAGATATGTCTTGCATTTGGTGGCAAAGTTCTCCAAAACTGGTTTAGTGAGTAACAGAAAAAAAACTGAGGTGTAATGAATAAAAGAGCTCAAATTGTGGTTTTAAAATTATTTGCTGCAGACCTTACCAGCTCCTTACGAAAAATAGCAGAACATACAGGAATCACGTTATCACACAAGACAGTAAGAAAGTCTGTTTTTGAAGGTGATAGACAATGGTACAGTGAAAACATCTTGTCGAACTTGCATTGTCTTATTTATTTAATGTTACACGACGTTTCGGTTGGTAAGTATCTCCAACCGTTATCAAGTGTAAACTGTTTAAACCAGTTACCAGATACATCAACTTGAAATTCTGCAGCTATATAATTTGATACGCTCTTTAAAAATGCGCAATAAAAAAATAGTGTTACTATTTAAAAAAATCGTCGATGACGTCATATCTTATTTTTGGGACACACTGTATAACTTTGGTTTCAACAGAAAAGAGCGCAACTAAAAATATTAATCGACGGATCCGAGGATTTTTTTAGAGAAAAAAAAAAGTATATAAATTACTGAATTTATTTCAAGTTACAGACTCACACTGTATAAACTTTTCTTCTAAAAAATAAAAAATGCGAATAAGAATTAATCGATATTATTTCATTTGATTTGTTTTTCATTTAATGTTTTGGAATTTTTCCAAATTTCTCATAACTTCTGAGTAAATGTTTTCACACCAAGAAATGGATGTGGAAATTAAAAAATGACCTGGAAACTTTCTGGAAAAAGTAATGAGGTAATTGATTAAAATCCATATTGCATGCAACTCGATAATATAAAAATTCATTTAATTACTTTAGTAAATCAGTTATCACTTTAATTTATTTCAAAATTTTAGAATTGAATAGATAAGGTATTACATGATTTTATGTCACGGCAAACTTTATGAAAATGAGTAAACCTCATTTTTCACTTCTGCATGTTCTTCTATCCTAAAATTTCTGCGAATCCATTTAAATTAATATTTCTTAATCCGTTGCTTTTGTAAATTTTTTGAATTTTTTAGTTTTGAAATAAAAATGTTTACTTACGAAATGAAGGATTGCAAACTCTTTCCAACATCTTCAGCATGTTATTCCGCTGCCTCTTCCGTTTGCTCTTCGAAGGGATCCACTCGGGCAAATACGCGGGCACCAACTTGTTATTCCCTTTCACCTTCAGGAACAGGATGTACTCCTCGTTCCCTTTGACTAGGTTCCTCCTACCACCACCAGCACCACCGCCGTTGCCGCCACGACGCATCCTCTCGCAATTTTCCAGAACCCGATTGGAAAACTCGAGGGTCAAACTATCATAAATCGGCAACGAGTCGGGCACTTTTAGGGGCTCCACTACCCGAAAACTGACCGTCAAATTTGTCCGTTCGATCCCTTGCACTTTCGCGAGCAACACCACATCCGATTGGTACGCTTTTGCGGAATAATGTACCATCATTTGGTTATTATGGCAGTCCTTAATGTTGTTGTGTTTTGATGATCGGCTGATTCGTTTGATATTTTCGTACACTGTGGCCTCGATATGCCCTTTTTTCTCACTCGATAACAGAGAGTCGTTTGATCGTGTCATTTTGGTACTATCATCATCTATGGGGAAACCGTAGCAAATGAAAACGGCTAAGTATAAAAAACATACACATCTTTCGTAATACGATATTTTATACATGTCTAATAATAGGGGCGGGTTTATTTAAAAAGCTGCACTAATGTGTCGGATAATGATTCTGATATCCAGGTACCGGGGCAGCAGTACCTCCGGGGGGTGACTCTTCATTTTCCAACCGTAAAAGCACACCACTTGCGGAAAATGACATCCCTCTAGGAGGTCATGGTAGCGCACGCGAAAACAGAAAAAGAAACACTCGGAAATTAATTAAAAAAAAAAAAAAGATGAAACGTATGCTGGATTATGGGGGAGCGAAAAAAAATGTTACCGGGTGAGTACCAAAAGAAGGTCGCGAGGTACCGGGTCTGAAAATACAATATAATAATATAATGTGAACGGTCGTTGGGTTAGAGCTGAACTGAAGTGCCGGTGCACGTTGTCTCGCACTGGAATCCATCTGGCGGCGGACGCCGGAACTCGGGACGGCGGCGCGTTCGCGGCGGGAACGGGCGTCGCGACGTCGACGACGCGATTACGATGCGTCTGGATGCGACGCCGTTATACGGGGGTGGCGCGTTAAGATCACGAGACGCGCTCTCTCTCTCTCTCGCACGCCGCACTCCGCTACGTGATGTTTTAAAATTGACTGACAGATCGGCGATCGGCGTGAGAGAATTTCACTAAGCGATGGTGGACTCTCGCGATTGTTTATAATAAATTTTTTTATTGTTATTATTTATTGATAAGATTGTGGAGTGTTGCAGTTTTTATGCATATGAGTGCTGATTTGAGTTGTGACGATTATGTATATTAATCGAATATGGTATGAGAAAGGAAAATGAAGTTTTTCAAATTTTATGCTCTCTCTAGGTTTTTAAAGTTTGCGCATGTAAAAGGACTCGGGGTTTAAATCCTGCTCAATGTGGTTTATATTATACAGGGTGGAGACTTTAACTAGAATAAATTCGCTAGCGGCCTTTAAAAATGTTTTAAAATTCTTTGTTGCGTACTTTTTTTTTAAATCTGAAATAATTATTAAAAAATCAAATTTCTTTTTAAGTCTTTTAAATAAATTGAAACATTTCGGGTACTGTTACTATTTAAATTTTAAAATTTATTATTTATTACTTAAGAAGTGTTCAAAATGAAAAACATTAATTTTTTGATAATGCCTTAAACGATAAACACTGGGTTGTCTCATCTGCATCATGTATTTACAGGTAAAGACTAAAATAAATATACAGGGTTTTCCGTTAAAAAAAAAAAAAGTTTAGGTTATAACTCAAAAACTATTTATAAAAAAAAATATATCTACACCACTGGATTCTACGGAAAAAAATCTATAAGAATAAGTTTTTACTTTCACAAAAACTTTAAAAATAACGCGTATACAAGGGGAGTCCCAAAATGCAAAAATTTCGAAAATGCCCTGTATCTTAAAAAATAAAAGGGCTATAAAAATTTTGTTAGCATCTTTAGTTTTACGAAAAAGTAGCACAGTGTCGCGAAAATCGCAACTCTCTATCTCTAAATATAACGGAGATATCTCGCAAAAGTTTCCAAAATGGGACACCCTGTACAGGGTGTAAAGTTGCAAACTCTAAGAGTTACAGGGTCGATTAAATGGAGGAAAAGTTGCGCAATTTGGAGCTTAATAAAATGACATTTAAAAAATTTTAAAATTCTGAATACTTCCGGAGATATCCAAAAAAAACCGAAATTTATCAAAATCGTGTTTACCTTCTACCGACTTTATCTATAGAGATATTTTTTGAATGAAAATGACTGAATGAAAATGTATCAAAATCGTTTTTACCTTCTACCGACTTTATCTAAAGAGATATTTTTTGAATAAAAATGACGTCTTGAATACATTATTTTTCGTACTTTCTGGTCTACATGACGAATCATTTTGACGTCCTTACTACCTTAAAGTAACGTACAAATGTCACATCCAAAATGAAGTCTTAAATGAAGGCTTAAAGACGTCTTAAACAGAATTGAAGGAGAACAGGAGGAAACATTCGGTACAAAAATACTGACAACTTTTAATTTCAATAAAAGGAAGTTCGCGCCTATAAAATATGCCATGTTTTCTTGTATTTTTTTAATCTATAAATAAGATTAGATCAAGATGTAAACGCTGTATAAAATAAGCTTTTTGTATATAAACGGTATATTTCGGGCGGCAGAACATTACAAATAGAAGTAAATATTACATTATAACCAACGTAGTTTTTTACATACACTTATATAACAAATATTTAAAATTATATATTGTTCTTAAGGCATTCTAATAGAAATTAATGATCTTATTGCTTAACTTAAAATTAAATCAACCAAACGGAGTTTAGAGAGTGTGAAAATAGACTGCAACTGCAAAAGGCCATAAAAAAAAGTTTTATTGCACATTATGGCCGTCCACTTTGTCCATGAATACATGGCAGAAGCAAGTAAAATAGCCGTTAAAAAAAATTAATTCTTGTCTATATTTAAACCCTTAAAATATGAAATAATATACCTGATCTAATGCAATTTGGCCATTTCTTTAGATGATAAGTAGGTTCAACACCTAAAACGTGAAACAAACACCAAACACGAAAAGAAACACAATACCTGAAAACCAAACAATTGCAAAACCGGATTGCCTTCTTAGCTCACAAAATATATACATATATTATTTATACTTAAACATAAAAAATTAAAGTTAACCTCAATGTGTAATATATATATATATATATATATAGAATATAGACGATATTTTTTGCATTTTCTGGACTTTATAGGTATATACAGTGGATATCGCATGCCATGTGGGTATATGCCAGGAAAGAATTTTTTGTACAATATACGTATTTTTACATACTTAATATTTCTCAATTCAGTAGGGTTAACAGAAAAAAAAAATTTGCATGCTTCTTTGCTTTGATAGAAAAAGTCAACGAATTTGGTATAAATGAGACAATAACTTTCAAATCGATTCCCTCTTTCCAAAGGACTAACATACCCTATTGGGTATGTTAGTCTAACTAACTAAATTAATAAATTTAGTTAGTTTACATGTTGATCTGGTTGAAAAGTAAATAGGTATAGAAAGATAGTCCAAAAGTAATTTTAAAGGGATGAGTATTTGTCATAATAATATATCAAAATTATCAAGATCGGTCACAAAAGCAACCCAGTGTTTTTGTTGCCCCGACTGACTGTTAAATAAGTAGTTGGCAATATGAGGGAGTTGACATTGTTGACAGTGTTTAAGACAAGTGAGAAATACAAGAATGAACGCCCTTCTTTCAGTCGGCTTGGCAGTATTGGCGTCATGACGTGGGTTGTCTCTTTGTAATAAAAGTTTACACCTGCGAATTTAGGATTTATCAAAATTCGGCTTATAATAACATTTTCTTATTACATTTGAATTTAGTTTTACTGTTTACTCAGTGATAGGAAGGATCTACTAGCTAGCTCAATTAAGAGCCGCGTTATTAATTTTAGTACTAATGAATTATTTAATTGATAACTTGCTTATTTTAAAATATAATTTTAAGGTGCAGCACTACAGGCAGGAATTGGAAGCACGAAGAAAATTAAAAACTGTAGTTTACAATAATTGCGAAGAACAAATTATGTTTTTTTTTGTATTTTCTTAATCGTTTATTTTTTGTTTTGTTTTTTAGACATATACATGTTTTGTTATATATTTTTAAATATTTTTTTAATATCAATATATATTCAGTTCTTATAAATGAGTTATTTTTTCCCAAATACATTTTACCACACAAACAAAAGATTCGTATATACATCCTAGATACGTCATATTATGTCCAATACATGACGTAAAATGTCCTAAAAGTACGTACATATGACTTAAATCCTGCGGAAAGTGGACGTCCTATATACGTCAATAGTACAAAATACGTCTTTAGTACGTATCTGTGCTGTTTGGGAACGGTTTGATTCATAATCAAAAGACACCCCTATTTGTCATTGTAAATACTAATAAAATAAAAATTATTGTATAATTACATTAGAATTATAAAAACTACTTGATTACATGTTGCATAAGTTTTAATGTTAAGAATTTTTTTAAAAGCTAAAATATTTTTGATCTTTGGTTGAAATGGAAGCTTACCAAAGTTAAATTATTTGATTTCGTCTATTTTTGAAAAAAGTTCCTGAAGGATAAGAATTGAATTGTGAAATTTATTTAGTTTTGAGAAGGTTATAGCACTTTGTAGCTTTTCAAGATTATCATATATTTTTTGAAACTATTTGGTCACGTATGAAAAACCTTTGTAAGAGGAAGAAACGCTTGGTTTCTATGCCTTCTTAGGTAATATTTTCAAGTGCCTAATGGTTGCACGTGTTTAAAGTTATCTTTTTTGAGTTATATTCTCTACAATTTGACTGAACCTGACTTAAAGGTTAAGAAATTAACAAAGTTCTTATTTTAATTTCGTTAACTTTATACAGTATTTACTTAATACTTTAAATGCCAATATTGTAAGAATTAATACTCAGGTTATACTGGATTTAGGTCAATACTGGAACCGACCCAATTAGCAATTTTTCGACGCGACAACCTTGCAAATTGCAACAAAACGTTGCATTGTTACGTTGTTTTAATTGTAGAGACAACCCCGTTTTACACCAATTTGAAAGATATTTTTTTGGTTGTTTCAACGTTACGCAATGACTACTCGTTAACTTTCTAAACGCTTTTGCAACGTTTTTAGTTACTGATTTTTGGATGGATGGACGCCATAACGACAGAAAAATTAATTAATTTTTCAACAATAAACTAATAGATAACTCCAGCTGGCAGCTACTCCAAAAATACAACCTTTTTAATCCATCTTTTGAACAGTCCTTATTAATATTTGTTTTGTATGTACTTTAATATAGTGAATTATACAAACAAAATACCCGTTTTGAAAAATTGACAAGCACTTAATTTTTAAACAGAATATAGTTTACTGTAAAAAGATGTTATTTTAGCCCTAAATAACACGCGCGCCCTGAATTTATAGCGGATTTCGAAAAATAAAAGTAATTTTTTTTATTGGACATAAGAAACCCGCTGTTGTTGTCCATGGTTAGCCTGAAGCAAGAGGAAGAAAAGATGGAACTACCCTAAAATTTTAATATTTCAATTATTGTTTGAAGTTTGTTGCGCGTATGCAGCACGTTTTTTTACAAACTTTAATAAACAAAAACTTTAACTTTTACAAAAAAATTCAGCAGCCCTTCGAAAAATATAAACTCAGAATGTAATGTTAACATTACATTCTGAGTTCTCATTGCTGCTGCTGCTATATAAATCCTAAAAAATAGAACTTTATAAAATTTACCATTGTTTTCAAACTGGTGAGTCTCTTGTGTAAAGAAAGGCTATAAACTAGGATATAGTAACCATGAAGGAAACCATTTACAAAAAGTTAACCCAGTATTTTAAATTTTAAATATGTAAAATTTAATACAAACCTTTTCACTGCTATCTTCCGTCATTTCCATTGATTAACATAATCCATATCAACTTTAGGTAAGCTAGTTGTAGGCATTTTTGCTTCCATTGCAAGTTTTTTTTTGCGTCTGTAGTAAGTTGCAGAATATTTAAAGTCTTTATATCTCTTCATTCTTTAAAGCAAAACGAAAATAGTAAATCCCAATAAGTCCAAGCAAAAAATGAATTATAAAAAAAAATATAGATTAAGTAGGTTATGTTGAATTGAATATTTTTTCTTCCTCAATTCATTCCTCTTTTCACTTCCTCCTTTGTTTTTCATCTTCTTCTTAAAACTCTTAACATGTCAAAAAGCTCCCTCTACAGCGAAAAATGTTTAACACAGACGATCAGGCAATGTAATACCCATTCGCTAACGATGAGGAAACGTTGTTCTTACTGGGTTTTTGATTCGAAAAATTGTACACGTCTGCACGTCATTGTTTTAAGTGTAAATTACTACTGCTACCATCTATAGTAAAAAATACGTTGTAAAAACAGCAAAGTTTTACAACAGTTGCGATACAGGTGCAGTACGTCGAAGTTTGGTCGAAAGTAAATGTCGTTGCAATACCAACTAAATTTTGCACTGAAAACAAGGTTGCAACTAGTGATAATAAGAGTAATCTCAACTTAGGTGACTGCAAGTTGTTACTTGGGGATTCAACCTCCAAATGTTAAAAGCAAGATCTCATTTGTTGCTAGTATTATAAAGATATATTTTATAATGATTAATGTTAGTTCTTAAATAGCATAAGATACAAATTGATTATAAAGTCAGTATTTTATTTTGTTAATAGGGCTCTCAACATTACGCTATATCCCATTCCAGCAACTGCCCTCCTTCGGAATTTAAGATATTTACTATTAGCAGATATTTAATAAACAAAATTGTTATAAAAGGTAAGATACGCTAGAAAAATTGATATGACAGTTGTGGCAAACCTTGAGGAATAAAATGACATCATCAAACAAAATTCAGAATATATCAGAATTTTTGGCATCCAACCTGTGTTATAGTCCAGTTTTGTTTATAAATTTACTGGTTAAAGAGTTTTTAATAAAGAGAAAGTAATTGGATGGTTTTCTGTATTTGGTTAATTTATTAATTATTATATAATATTTATTAACTTATATTTAATAATCTACAAGAAAGCGAGGTAGGAATAAGAAAAAACTTATATTTTATGCTAATATTCGATATTGAATTTAGACGAGAAAGTCAATAATGTTATATCTATGTTTTTCTATTGGTATGTAGACGAATTATAGAGATACTTTTTTAAAAAAATAAAAAATAAATTAATATATTTTGAGTTATTTCTTATTTGTTAAACACCACCCTTGCCTATTTATTCCTAACAATAAAGCAAGTAATCCATCTTGCACTCTCTTAATCATATCTATTGAATTCTGATATAGAGGAGACCACACTACTGAAGAGAATTCAAGATAAGATCTAACCAGTGAGACATAAAGGAGTCTATAGGCTTGCAGAGAGAGATGTGAACTATACCTGTTTACAGCACCCAACACTCTTAGTCCCTTTAAAGTTATTTTAGAGATGTGATGAACAAATCTCAGATATTCATCGAACCACACGCCCAAATCCTTGACTACATTCACATACTGCAAGGACTTACCAAGGATACTATATGTAGAATTAAATCTCTTCGAACCTCTATGAAATGATATGTAGCAACACTTGGAAATATTGAATCTCAATCCGTTCATCACTGACCACTTATACAAAGCATCAAGGTCTTCCTGAAGTTTGGCTATATCATTCACTTGCTTAATCTTCATGTAGAGCTTCAGGTCATCAGCATGCTTACAGAACTATGATTGATGACATTAACAATACCATTCACAAATAGATTGAAGAGCAGAGGGGCACAGTGAGATCCATCCACAGTGCCATGCACCTTCACACTCTGAGTTCTTCCTATCAGAAAACTTTTTACCCATTTTAAGAGGGAGTCATGAAAACCAGCACTTTCCAACTTGGCCAGCAAGAGACCAAAGTTCACCCTGTCGAAAGCCTTGGAGAAGTCGGTACAGACCGCATCAGTCTGAACCCCCCTCTCCAACACTCGTGATTGAACAGTTGCTGGTTGTGGATTTCCCAGAAGAGAATCCTGACTGTTTTTCACTAATGATTCCTTTGCATTGCCATGTTAGCTGACCGCAAACCAAACTATCAAATAATTTGGAGTTTTGAATACGTACTCCACGATAATTGGCAATATCCCTTCTATTGCCAGCCTTAAATATCGGCATGATGAAACTGTGCTTCTAAGCTTCTGGGAAGGTAGAGTCCTGTAAAGACATATTAGAGATTATCTGGAGAGGCCTACTAATTGTATAAATACAGTTCTTTAAAAAGACATTAGGTATTTTACCTGGCCCACAGATAAACTTGTTAGGTAATTTCTGGATCTTAGAAAATACCTCCGAGAGAATGAAGCGTCCAACAATAATATTCTGGGAACGAAATTCAAGAGAATCAGGAATGGGATAAGTAGAGTTGTCGTAAACTGTAGCAAAAAACTTTGCAAACAAATTAGTAATTGCTTCCCTAGACTCTGCCATTTCCTGGCCCAAAAACATCGAATTTGAAAATGCATTGCTCTTTCTTTTGCCATTGACAAACCTCTAAAAGTAACGACTATCATCCACCGCTGACCTCTCCACTTTACCAATATATTCACTAAAGCAACGATCGTGTTCTACCTTACATCGAGATCTAAGGGTCGAAAAACGAGCATAAGAGTTAGGTGAGGGAGTAGACGTATATTTCCTGTGTGCAGCCCTCTTTTTTACAAATTAAGTCTTTAAGTAAAGGAATAAACCATTTAGGAAACGATGAAGACCTTAGTCTCTTTTTAGGAACATACAAATCAAGGCAATCCTGTAAAATATCATTTAACTTACCCGCAGCACCATCAACATTTAACCCATCAAAATTCATACTCCAATCAATAGCCCCTAAATGAAAGTTAATAGCCCCAAAGTCGGCATTCCGAAAATCGAAATAAAATTCATCAAGATTATTATATAGTTTTTATGACTGAATTTTCTCATCTAATAAATCGTAATTTATTAGTTTGTTATAAATCTTTGCTAAGTTTTATAATTAAAATAAAATTGGGAAAAATATTAATATTAATAACAGTAATAATAAAAAAAAATTGCAAAAAATATGAAAAAAAATAACTCAATATGCAGTAACATATAATATAATAACAAAAACTCAAAATAACAAAATATTAAACTAAATATAGAAATAGTAGTAAAATTAGGCCACCTAATGATTATGTTAAAATAAAAAATTTACGAAAAATTTTATACGAGAAACAACTCTAACAAAAAAGATAAATAAAAACAAATATTTTATTATCAAAATGACTTACACAATTTTTTTAAAAAGTCAAAATAATAATAAGGAAAATAAGAAATTAAACAGGAAATTTAAAATTAATAATTTTTTCTTATAGAGTTGAAATAAATTTTAAGATAGTGAGCAGCCAAAGAGCTGTTACGTGCGTACATCTCAAGACCAGCCGTGTCCTTTTCTTATAGGATAGTGAATGCTATATTAAAAAAAAAATCCAGAACCTTAGTTGAAAATAAAGAAAAAACTGGTTTCAATTTTTTAGGCCGGAAATATTACTTAAAGAAAAAGTAAGATGGGCCTATATAACAAAAGAACAAGTAAATGAACCAAAAGAAGAAATTACTATTAGATAAATATTTGCCCAGTATTTAATGCTGCTGACATATTATCATAGCACTTGTTTTATTGTTGAACCCCAAAAGAATTTTTTTTCGATTATCGATTCACGATTTTTTTTCTTCGCTTAATATTATCACAGATATAATGAGACAAGCAAGTTATTTTTCTCGTTTTATTTGTGAAATTATGCATCAAAATACTCTCAAAATACTTTCTTGTTGGTTTATAAAATAATTTAATTAAATCAGAAAATATATTGTTTTATAGGGTTATCATAAAACTATTTTATATTTTATAATCATTTTAATATACAATTTTCTTTCCTTTCTTAAAATAAAACAAGAGAAAATAAAAAAAACAAGCAAAAAGCAAAAAAAATAGGAGTATAAAAACTGTATAGAAGATTTTTTAAACTTGGCTGTTATTCGCTGATTGAATAGTTATAGTTACTTTTTAGTTCTTTAGGTTTTTTTTAAATGTTTATTTGTGGTGTTTTCTTTATATAATGCACTATACCTATATAAGAATAAAATACAAGACATATTAAGTATTTTGTAAATTCAATATTTATTTAAACAAACTAGTAGTAATTTGACCTGTATAAATGTAAAATTAAGAAAAATTCAGTTTCATACGGCACCACTGTATGTCCCTAAGAGCCATTCATTGACTAAGTAAACCTGAAAATAGAGTGCTATGTTTAGATCGAATCCATTCCTCTAAAATAGCGACAGTTGCCGATATACGTATCTCTTGATGATGCCGATCCGCTACTTTTTCTTCATTTTCTCCGTCTGGGGACGTCTCTTTGGTTTTTCTTGTCTGGAAACAGACGTGAAAATTAAAATCTTATCGCCAATCGTGAATATATTTTAATCGCAATGATTTCACACCCATCATACTCGTTAAAAGATAAAGAAACACAATTGAATTTATTATAGGATCACTATCGTTTGGCGCCAGTAGATTATCTATTATTGTGTAAATTTTCCTTAATTCCTAAAATTATTATTACTAGAAACAAACATGTTGTCATATTTTTTGATATAATTTTAAAATAACGCCTTGACACGCCAATGAAAGGGACCAAACCTAAAATGGGCCATCATTAGACAAAAAATGCGTATGTGACAAGGTGCCGATGGAAATTTAACATCTTTGTCTAGACTTTCGTTTTTTGGTTCAATACGAAGTCCTATTTTAAATATAAAAGTATTAAAGTAGGCACTTAGTGCGTATAAAGTGTTTGCTTAAAATTACCTTCATTCGGGTTACATAGAAGTTACCCATAAATCAAACCTCCCACGCTTCAAGAATACCTTAATAAGTTTGAAGAAACCTGTTGGCAAGCAGGTAGGGGTTTGATCCTATTAAAAAATCATAATTCGTGCCTCAATGCCTTTCACACAGATTAACCAACTATGGCACTTTGAATGAAGGTATTATAGTAGCGTGTGAGTACGATTTTTTCAAACTTTATCAATAGAGCTCTTTTGGGGTTCGTACCGGCTCGAAGGACCACTGGGGATTAACTGTAAACAAATTAGTGGATGTGACCGGATATGGGACAAGAAGGGATGATGCGTTTCTTTTTTTTTACGTGAAATTTCGAATTGCATAGTATATTAGTAAAGTTGAGCGATCTATGAAACAATTGGATTTATATTTATTTGGTTATGAATGAGATGGTTAGGAAGGCTCAGTACCTTTTTTATAACATTACGGAGAGCAGTAGGAGGACAAAGGAATGATTGCTTTGAAAGGAATTAAAAACATCGTATTACTGTTTCTTTTATTATTTATAATACTGCCATCAAATCAAGTTTTACTATTTTATTTTGTATTAGTACTATTAAAAAACCATACTTATTTTTGTAAAATAAACAGATAGAATTCCATAACGGATCCATTAATGTAAAAAACTATATTTTGACAAAAATATCGTTTAACCAATTTTGCTTTGTAGGGCAGAATAGAGAATCTATTCTTCATTTTTATTTTATAAAGAAATAAATAAGAAAAATTATCAGAAAAATAAAGTCGAAATGACCAATTTTTGTTTTTCCGTGGCAGGAAAATGAAATATATTTCAAATATAGGAAAAGCTAATAAAACAATAAATAGGGGCAAATTTCCTGTACCAAAACTCTGCGTGTTTTATCATTTGTAGTCAAAAAATACCGAGAAAAGTGTAACAAAGTAGATCGTCAGTAGTAGATAAGGCAGTATTTTCCTTGTTCCTCCCCCTATTGCTATCAATCAATAATAGAGAAATTGAGATTCATTGCGTGAATGAGTTACTGGAGCTGTGAAGATGTGATTTTGAAACCTTTAAAAGACCCAGGCCAATTAATAATTACAAGAATATTAGGTTTGGAAAATTTAGAATTAGCTTTAGCTTGAAAAGACTAAAATAAATTGTATGCAGGTCTGGATGAGTATGTATTTACTTTAGCAAGATTAGATTCTATTAATCCTCTGTACTATTTTAGCTTCATTGCAAATTATAAAATTTTCTGATTACTTATGCCTTATGCTGATTAATTGATTTGCAATGTACATCATTAATATATATATCAAAAGTAGTAAGTAAATTAGTCTTTGCCATTAAAAGAATAACCAGACCTATTCAAACTATAAAAAAGGCGCGTAATCATGATGGCAAAAGTGGCTTTATTTTCATTTTCACGCATCGTCCGTCTGTCTGGCTTTAACGGTAGCTGAACAGATCTTACAGATAATAAATTTTAATGTGAAAATATAAAACTGCTTATCCACTTTACTACTTCATATATTCAAATGCGGTGCTCGGCGTCGGTGGAAGTCGTTGACCCAACTTTTCTCTCTTTTTCTTCTCGTTTTACGTTTGGGAAAAATAGCGGCGGAAAACAGACCGGAGGATTTGGATTTTCCAGAGAAATATTGGATAATCGCTCATTAAATTATAACCGTTTTAAAACGAAAGGCAGACTTTGGAGTTTTTTTATGAGTTTATGTAATTTTAATAGTATTTTCCAGACACGAGTGAATATTGGGAGAAGATACACAGAATTTAAAAATACCTTTTAAGTTTTCCAGAGCATTTTATTATATATATATATATATATATATATATATATATATATATATATAAATATATATATGCACATTTCTTTTATATATAAATATATAAAAACTAGCAACCATATATATATATATATATATAATTATGTAGCGAAGTTTATTGTAAAAAATATAAAGCTTATAAAATACTTTCATTGAAGAAGGCCCTGACCGCATTAAGATTTCAACGAGATACATCAAATCCACATGAAAATTTTATTATTGAGAGTATCGAGCACTAACTGTACTGAACACGAAAACATGAAAAAATTACTCAATAATCAACCACATTAGTTACGTTGGAGTTTCAGAAGTCATACAAGTTTCTAAAATCTGCGGAAGAACGGCTTAAATGAGAGTGAAGAGCTTTGAATAAGCTTCTTCAGCTGCTCCTATATTGTGAATATACCCAGATCCTTATCTGAACAGGTTATCATCTAGAAATCTCTTGAATATAAGCTTAAGACTAGAGAGCGCATGAGGCATCTAAACTAGAGGACTATGTTTTTGCAAAGATACGTCGTACGCCCTATTTTGAAAAGCTTATGCAAGAAGTAAGCTGTGCTCCATATTTAACCAACTAAGATTAACTAAAAAATGTAAGACGTAATTTTCTTATGTTAAGATTAAAAATCAAAGGGATACATGAGTTTCAAATTCTGTGCAAACGAGTCCATGACTGCAAATCAAGACATAGTCTATAAATTCTATTTGCATAGATGCTGTGAGAAGGAATCAATGACTCAGTCATTTATATAAGGATAAATTTAAAATATATTTACTTCTAAAAAATTGCCTTGACGAAATAATGGTTCTCTGAATAATTTTCTCTACATCTAATCTTATATTGTTTTTAAACAACACACTTACATTTTTATACCCCTTTAATGTTGGTATGTTACCATCACCTATTTTAAGTTCAAAATGGTGTTCCGCCCATTGACTAGTTATACCAAAAAACATAACTGCCGACTTAGATGGATTTTTATTTAGACCGTTTCTGATTTTGAAGAGATGCATTCATTGAGTTAGCCGGATCAATTGCATCTTTTAGATTGAAGGATAATACGAAGTTATGTATCATCTCGTATCTTTTTTTTATCTGAATTTCACAACGATCTGCAAGGTATTCCATGTCAAATGTATAAATTAAGACAATCAAGAGCCTCAAGATAGAACCTTGAGGAACCCCTTTAGACAGGGGCGAGCAATTTGAGTTTCTTATTCCAATTTGTACTGGCTGTTTTCGTCTACATAAATAATCCTAAAAGAATTTGACTGTCGAGTTTGAAAATTCATTTTATCGAAACAGCCGGTGGTGCTACATATCAAAGGCTTTGCTAAAACCTAAAAATACTGAAGCTAAAGTGTTCTCACTATTCATTTCTTTAATAATGTTATCTAATGTATTAACTAATACCGAAGAAGTACCGTAATTCTTGCGAAATCCTGACTGAGACTCCAGGATGGGATTATTATTAGTAAAATAGTGTATAATATGTGTATGTAAAACCTTTTCAAACACCTTGGACATGACTGGTAATAGGCAAGTCAGAAATACTGTTCTAGAGATGTCTTAGGTAAGGTATGAACTTTCGCAGCTTTTTACCGCCCAGGAAAGACCGAATTTTTGATACTACTATTAAAGATATTGGTTAAGAAAGGATTAAAATATTACAACATAATTTAATTATTTGTAATGACAACTCATCACAGCCAACAGCATAGGAGTTTCACTCTTTCATATCGCTTACAACATTGGTGTAAGAAATATCTCCTTAGGAGAATTTATTAATGGTGGCACGATTCTCCTGATAATATGTATAAACAAATTAACTTAGTTGTGGATTAATACATAAAATTATTTTATGTTTGTATAAATAAAACAAACCTTTTGAAAATTTTGACATGTAAAAAACACATGGTCAAAGTAAAAAAACTAATTTTTTCATCTAAGAATAAGTCTTACGTCAATATCATTGCTGTTTGTCAAGAAAGTGAACGTCAAATTGGGCTTTGGTATATTCAATAGCTTTTACTGCTGCCAATAGCTCTTGCTTGGTCATACAACATTTTATTTTTGGCTTTAACAGCGATTTACCGAAATAAGCTCGTTAAGTTTATGTCGAGATTCATTTTGTGATCTTTTAATTTAATTGGAAGTAACATCGAATTTTATAATCAATTTCGGATAGTAGTTATTTAGTTATTCACAACTCTAAAGGTTTTTTTTAATTATTTCTTTCACTCCACTACGGCAAATTTGAAATTAATTTTCAGATTCTAGGTTGTCGATAAAAGTTTGCAGAAAGTTGATGATAACGTAGCTAATGTGATAAATGAGTATCACGAACTGATTAAAGTGATAAATGATACACGCATGGAGTTCAAAGTTTATGACGAGAAGTCAAATATAGAGAGAAGAATATCAGACAAAGTTTCAAGATGAAAAAAAAAACTTATAGGTTGACCATCTGATGATTAGATGGAAAAGTTTAGTTGTCAGATAGTAATAATTTTCGGGTGAATAATAAAAGTATAAAAGGATCTATGAAAAATTTTCAATAATTATTGAATTTGGCTACATCGATTCAAGTGAAATTCGTAAAAAGATCGGAACATTTGAGGAAAATTTATAAATTTATATATCTATATATTATATATTACACTATATATTATATAATATATTATCTATATATTATATATCTAAGCTCTTCCAGAATCTTTTTATTAATCCATCTTGTATAACCAACAAATTCCATAGCGGCCACTAAGCTTTTAGTTCTGGAGAATTTCTCGACACTTGGTAAATGAAACCAAACACTGGGTCACCACACCGATCCTGCAGTATTCTAGCGTTCCTCTCTTTAAAACTATAAATATCAATACGGTGACATAAGCAAATGCGTCTGGTTGTTGTTATAATTGCTTTATAAGGTAACATTGACATGCTTCAAGTTCTGGACGAAGTATAGGCATTTCGGTGATATTCAAAGTCACACTCTTATAGGTGTTGTTGCTCTACCTTCTTGCTATTTATCCTTGCAGGATTTTTGAACTGAAACAGCCCTTTCAGAGAAGCACGGTCAGCCCTGAGATTGCATCATTGATCATAAAAAGTATTCAATAGCTTTTACTATTGCCAATAGACTCTCTAATAAACTCTCACATTATCGAGGACTGATTAAAGCGGTAACTAATACACGAATGAAGTTCGAAGTTTATGAAGAAAAGGGCTCAGACAGAGTCAAGACGACTATTTCCAGATGAAGAAAAAAAAGTAATTGGCTGACCAATCATGAGATGGAGAATTTTAGTTATCAGTTAGTAATAATTTTCAGGTGAATTCCATCAACAACGTCAATTTTGAATTTAAACAGAGATGCCTAGCGTATAAAAGGATCTATGAAAAATTTTCAGTAATTATTAAATTTGGCTACATCGATGGAACAAAGTGAAATTCTTAAAAAGATCGGAACATTTAAGGAAAATCTATACTTTAAACCTTAAGTTTGAATTCAATGACAAAATGATTCACTTTTACACTTACCAACGTCTTATTAACTCCGAAATATCCTCCGTCGATACTACGATGGGTAGCTTCTGGAAACCGTTTTCGACAAAGGATCGTCAGATATGTTTTTCCTTTTCTATCTACGCTCTCCCAGACTCTTTTTTCCAATCCATCTTGTATAACCAACGAATTCCATTGCGCCCACTAGGCTTTTAGTTCTGGAAATTTCTCAGAAATGTCTCTTCGTTCCGGCACTAGAATTTCTCGATACTTCGTAAATAAAACCAAATACTGGGTCACCACACCGACCTGAAGTATTCTAGCGTCCCTTTCTTCAAAACTATGAATATCAATACGGTGACATACGCAAATGCCTTTGGTTGTTGTTTTAATTCCGTTATAAGGCAACTTTGACTTGTTTCAAGTTCTGGACGAAGTATCGGCATTTTGGTGATGTTCACTTTTTCTATTTTTACTTTTTCTATTATAAAGTCATACTTTTGTAGCCGTTGTTGCTCTGGCTTCTTGCTGTTTGTCCTTGCAGGATTTTTAAACTGAAACAGCCCTTTCAGAGAAGCATGGCCAGCCCTGAGATTGCATCCTTGACCATACAAATGTTTTTACAAGTATTCAATAGCTTTTACTGCTGTCAATAGACTCTCTAATAAACTCTAACATTAGCTATACTATCGAGGACTGATTAAAGTGAACTAATACACAAATGAAGTTCGAATGAAAAAAAGGGATCAAACATCTCAAAGAGTTTATCAGAGGACTGTTTCCAGATGAAGAAAAAAAAAGTAATAGGCTTACCAATGAGATGGGGAAGTTTAGTTACCAAATAGTAATAATTTTCAGGTAAACTTTTAACGTCATCTTTTACAACCTTCATACTATTCAAGAAACGATGCCCAGCATATAAAAAACTCTAAGAAAAATTTTCAGTCAATATTAAACTTAGCATCATTGATTAAAGTGAAATTCATAAAAGATCAGAACATTTAATGAAAATGTATAATAAATGTATAATTTCGTCCGTCAATACCGCCATAGAGCAGCAACAACTTCTGTAATCCGTTTTCGAAAAAAGACTGTCATAGATATGTCTTTTTTTCCACCCAAGTTTCATTCCACCCTTTTCTTTTTCGGACAGATTCTTTTTAACAGTTCATCTTGTATTACCAATAAATGCAGACATTTGCCAGAAATGTCTCTTCATTTTGGGTCTGCAATCCTCGATTTTAATGCCAGTACTGTAACACGTAAATATCTAGTTGTTGCTTTAATTCCTTTTAAAGGCGAAATTGACATGTTCTAATGAAACGTCGTCTGGGCAAAGCGCCGGCATTTCGGTGATGTTTACCTTTTCTATTGTAAAGTCATACTTGTTGTAGCTCTGGCTCCTTACTATTTGTCCTTGCAGGGCTTTTCAACTGAAACAGCCCTATCAGAGAAGCATGTTCAGTCCTAAGAATGCATCGTTGATCATACAAAAACTTACGAAAGTACTCAATAGCTTTTACTGCTACCAACAGCTCTTTACTGGTTACACATTAATTTCTTTCTTGCTTTAATAGCATTTTCCTGAACCTCTCTGAGCTTATGTAGAGGTTTTTATACCAAAAAGTTGTAGTGTAACTCGGTATCATACCTTTTAAAACTCTTTTAGATGAACAAGTTATATACTGAATTCTCAATTGTGAAAATAGCATTATATTTAATACATTAGCTTCGACTAACTGCAGCGCAGAACGTTCATTTTTATTTTCAAAAAGGGTTTAAGCCTATTAACGTTAAACTATGTTTCCGAATTATGTATTATGAGAAATCAGATGTATTTCCAATTAAAGTGATACAATTAAAACTTGCAACAGTTTTCTTAGCCGTTTCTCCAAAATTCAAAAAAAAATAAAAAAAAACCCAATCCTGCGAATTATACTTTTCTATTGTTTTCATTAATTAATGTTCTTAATAAAATAATATTAGATACTTCAATATGTGTCATATTTTCTGAGCACTAAGCTGTTAACCCAAAAATTCTTTGGAAGAATATAATTTAGAATATGTAATTATTAGAATACGATTATTTAAATGCAGTAATTTTTTAATAAATCTGTAGATTGTATAGTCAACGATTTTTTTAACGTACAAAATTAGAGAGGACAAAATTAGTCTGGTACTAACCATTTATTATCTTGAAAATTGACCAATATCACAAAAAGATAAGCACAATATCATGAATAGCTGGTGTCTGAGCTGACATGACATGATCTTCTACCCTAGTCCGGTCTACACTATTTCTTCGGGGAATTTATTAATCTAAATTTCCGGATAACTTTCTTATTTAATAATAAACACACAAGCACAAATCTAATATTATTATAACATTACAAGAAATATAGGCATAGGTGGTTTCGTTACTTCTGGATCTATAGCCTTATAGTAGTAAGTAATATTAGTAACATTCTTTTAATATACAAATTTGAATGAAATAAAATTGCATAGTTTGCTGTTCTTTATACAGCCGTTGTATTACCAATGGCACCAAAACGTGACCCTCATCTTGAACAGCTTTTGTTTAAACTGACTTGATCTTCTCCCTTGGTTCGGTCCCTATTGTTCTTTCGGCGAATTCTTCTATCCCTAATTTTTTTAATTCTATAAATTACTGTATGACTTAATCATTTAATGTTAAATAAAATTGGAATGGCCTTGTTCTTTGGCTAATTTAAGCCTTTTGTGGTCTAAAAAGCTTATTGATGTGCATGGTTGTCTCATCACTTTTAGATCTATTGCCTTAAAGTAATAAGTATCCGTAATACTCTTTTAGAACACTCTTAATATAATAAAATTGCATAATTTGACGTACCTTGTATGGCTGTTACATTGACATAATTCTCTTGTGACTCTGTAACTAAAAATTACATAGTTGTATTTTATATGTATATTTTAAGATAAATGATGTAAATGTCGGAAACAAACACGCTTATTTACATTGTAGTCTGGCGCTCACGAAAAATCAACTGAATGTTTCAACTAATTTCAGTTTTCGTGGTTATTTTTACACGTTCATTAAAATCATTTCGGTGCACGAGATTTGTCCCTGTCGGCGTGCAACTTTACACTATAATGATTCCAAAAGTTTTTTTTTTAAGTGGAGACATTTGTGAGATTTTGAACTTGAATAATAGAGATAATTACATACTTACGTATGTAATTATCTACTTACTATATCCCAATTAAATCTATTTTAAGCCAAAGCCTCTTTCAGGAATTTTAATTTATGTTCAATTTTTTTCCGGGGTCTCCTTTAAACCACCGCGCTTCGTCTAAATATTTAAACTTTCATGCGAATTTATTAACTCGTTAGCCACCCACCATACCCGCTGATTTATTTTTATGTATACACATTCGGCATTTACAAGGTAAAATTAATAAATCAGGATCGGGATCCCAATCTTGTCTAGACTGTTTAACAACCCTCGTAACCCCAAGCTCATTTACGGAATTCCGATATTAGGGGAAAAATATCCGAAATGGTTTTATAAAACTCATATAAGAATTCCGATACGAACTATGTTAGAAAAGCAACAGCAAAAGAAAAACTATCGAAGAAAAACGCGGCATGAGTCGTAAATCGGCGCCGTTAGTGGCGCCCAGACGGTCGCCGTCCCGACGTTGCTGATCTTCCATTATACGCGCTATTAAAATTTATTCAGATGAAATTTTAAGGGTTGTCTGCTAGTAAAGGCTAGATTGATAGAAGAAAAGTGATTTTTTAAGACAAATTATTGCTTTGAGTAAAAGAGCTTTATATACGGTGGCAAACAAAAATATGCAAACATTTTACAAATCTTCAATAATGTATAATACATATTGTATTATACATACTAATACGATTTTTTTGACAACAGAAAGCAAAATAGTATAAAATAAAAAATAAGCATAGGCACAAAAATATTTCTTAAAAAAAATAAATAAACAAAATGTTAACAAAAGTATTTAAACATTTGTTAAGTATAATCAAAGTAACTCCTATTCATTTAATTTTTTTTTCAATATTCTTGGCCTTGATGATTGCTTGGCATCGCGTCCCTATTGAGTCTATTAGCTTCTCACAATAATCGACTGAAATTCTATTCTTCCTGCAAAACTAGCGATAGATCTTCTGGCTTTTTGATGGGTCTTTATCTAATTGATTTTCCAAGTGTTTCCAAATTTTCTCTATAGGCTTCAAACCGGGTTATTGGGAAATCCAATACTCCATTTTTTTTTTAATGCCAATTTTCAACTAGTCGGCATGTGTGTTTAGAATCATTATCCTGTTAGAAAATCCTAATGGAAAATTTTCATATAGCAAC
Source organism: Anthonomus grandis grandis (assembly GCF_022605725.1). Lineage (NCBI taxonomy): Eukaryota > Metazoa > Arthropoda > Insecta > Coleoptera > Curculionidae > Anthonomus > Anthonomus grandis. The sequence continues at coordinate 14,357,365 of NC_065558.1, forward strand.
AAGTTACTCTCCAATATGTCACCCTCATCAGTTCTGTCTAGTGGACCGGTCTTAGATCGACTAAAACACCCTCAGACCATCAGATTTTCTCCACCATTTTGACAGTTTGAATTAAATACTTCGGTCGAATCTTTGACTAGGTACCTTCTTACATATCCCGTAGAATTAATTCCAAATAAATTGAACTTGAATACTTAGCTGAAAAGTAGTGAAGCCTACTGGTTTTGTGTCTAGTCTTCGTGATTTTAGCCAACTTTACTCTCGCCACTCTACGCCACTCTATTTTTTACGAAAAAAATACTTGCCAATCGACTTAAAATATACTCAGAAAAAATTATAGGCTGTTACTGTCTTGGCCGGATCATTCTACTCGACTTATATTCATTTATATTTGTACCTAAAGAACATTCTGTTAAAATTCTAGAAATTAGTAAATGAATCTTATTGAGTATACATAGGGATCTGATTTGATGTTAAGTTTAAGTTTATAGTTGTGATTAGAAAGAGTAAGTGATTATAAGTAAAGTAGTTTTAATAAAATTTTATTGTTTAGTGTTCAAGTTTGCTTATTTATAGAACCCACGGGAAATCCATAACAATTGTTGGCGAAAATATGAAAAAAAAACACATTGATTCCAACATATTGATGTTGTTTGATGAATGTTGTGTTGAACGTCTGGTCTGATGATGCCCTTAAAGGAAAACAAGTTAATATAAGTACTTTCTTAAGGACATTTACTGATACTGTAGACTTAGAGTTCTTATTTTAAACTGTACTATTACAATTCGCAAAAACAAATTTAACGGTTTCTATGCTTCATAATTATTTTTTAGAGCAACTAAATCAATATCTGCAAGTACAATCAAATTTCTCTTTGAAAGCAAAACCAGTAGCAAAATTTTCTTAATAATTTTTTTATTGAGATAAGCTAGGTTATTAATATAGATTGAAAAGAGTAGGGTCAAGGAGAGAGATTCACGCACAACATAATACTGCTCTTTATTTAAAACATTATCACCATTTGATACCACTTACTGATGATCAAACTTTACACAATAAGGGTTGTCAATCAATCAATTAATTGTCAAACCTCTTAGCCTTTATTAAACAAAAAAAGATTAACGTTAAGGAGAAAAATAGTTTATTGACACAGTCAAAAGCTTTAGGCAAATCTCAAAAAATTAGTGTTGAAAGATGATATTCATTCAAGTATCTTAGTAAGAGGATTATTTATTTCTTTGCCATACTAGAAGCCGAATTGATTATTGGAAGAGTTGTTAAGATTGAGGTATGAAATTTTTTTTTACGGATTTTACTAAATAAATAATTTAATGCATCTCGAGAGCAGAGCATTTGAGCAACTGTAATCATAACCACAAGAAGTATTGTTTTGAATATTTTGAGAGTTTCGGTGTTTTCAAGGTTTGATGATCCCAATATCGACTGATGCTGAGAAGCACGACTTGGTAATATTGCAATCTTCTAATTAATCTGAGGGCTTTATTCCAGTTCTATATGAGAAAATAGTACGTTTGCTGTAAGGTAATACAAAACATTTAAATCGTTGTGAGACAGATTTGGATAAAGCAATTTGCGAACAATTAATTTTAGCACTTATTTTATTAAAAAAAGAACATGATTTTTTTGTGTTATCTAAATTAATACTTTTTTAAAACTTTATCCTCTGATAAATAGATCGATCTTGGGTAAGCAGTAACAAGAAAAATTTATTATTACAAAGGAAAATTCAAAATACTTGTACATGTTCTAATTTCTTTAATTAACCACCCCTTTGTATGTTCTTCTTTTAATATGCTAATGCTGAAGACCAAATTTAATGTTTCAGTTATGGAAATGTGAAAACAAATCTTTTGGACCTTTCACTCTGAGAACACCAACTCACTTCCTAACAATAACTCTAATATTTGTGAAATTTCATTCACAAGATTATTAATATTGGAGCCTTACAGTACAAACATTGTTAAAACCCCCTAGTTAGATTCGAGTGAAAGAAGAATCTTATTTTCTTATTTTTACATAAAAGTCCAGTGATGACAGAAATGAGCAAACATTATGAAGGATTGCGCTGTACATCTACCTTATAAAATTTATTTATTTATTTTTTCAAACGAAACTACAGACTTTATGTTTCTGGGTTATCAATAAGCCGATTTATTCACCATCTCATCTCTTTTAACAAAGCTCATTGTAATTAAAAGATTTTTTTTTTTGAAATCCCAAAGATAAAACTTTTACAATTAAAACATCCAACAATTACGAGATTGTGAAGAAATAGTCCATACTAGCAGTGGAGTCGTAGGTTAAAGTAAAATGAAAATCCTTCAGTTTCCCTCCATCTATTTATTAAACATTTAGTTAACTTAAAATTCCCTACATGTTTCGGACACAGTGGTGTCCATCATCAGGGGGTACTAAAAGGAAACAGTTCCGAACAAAAGACACAGAAAAAACTTAAATATTAATATAAGGTACACTTACAAAGGTTTAAAATTGGTAACAGGCACACGCCCCAGGGTTTGATTACATATCAAAAACCCTCAATTTATTATTATTGTTTTTAATTTTAATTTTTTATTTTTATTTGTTTACATTCTTTTGTTGACAAGCACTATAGGTGACATCTATGGGAGAAGTTCTAAAAGTGCCATGGTACCTGATGGTTTGTTACTACAATTTTTTTTTTTTTTTGGTAAATGCAAGAGGAAAGCACAAGCTTCATAGAGAACATATTAGATGGCGCGGTTAACATAATGATTCGTACGCTGTGGAGAAGGAAAGCAACGGATAAGTACTATATAAAAGAAATTGTAAAGGGTAAGAACGATGTATTAAGAGACTATGAAGAGTTAAGACATAGTGAGTTGAAAAAGTGAGTACAAGAATGATGATTCATTTCGAGTATTTCCAACAGATCAAGTATGTTGCTTTTCCGGCAGAAATGTAAAAGCTTTAAGTCAGTAGCTGGACTAAAACTGCGGTTGTTAGTATAAACATGTCTTGCAAAGTTAGATTTGATGCTTGTAGGGCAAATATTTCGGTTCTTGCTCTTCTCAATCTCCCTACAATATTCATTGATACGTGTAGAAAACCTTCTACCGGTCTGTCCAATGTAAAATGCATTGCAATTCTCACTCGACCACCCTATCCGATAGACTCCTGATTTTTGTTCTGGCGGGATTTTGTCCGATGTATGTTTAGTTTGAAAGCTAGTATTGATGTCATGTGAATTAAATATATTTTTGATTTGGTATGAAACCGTACCCCAAAAGGGGATTGGATAATATTTTTGATCGTCTGATTGTTTGGTTATCAGATTTTTATTTAAATGTTTGAAATAAATTTTATTGATTAATTTTAAGGGAAAGTGGTTATTAGAAGCTATTTGTTTTATAATATTTAACTCTGTGTTGAAGTCAGCTTTATCTAGGGGAATCGAGAAAAGTCTAGAAAAGTGGGAATGGAAAGCTGCGAATTTCTGGCTATTAGTGGATGTAGGTTTACAGAATATTGAAAATTGGATCTTATTGTTTATACGTATTAGTTATACCATGGCATTTTTAGAACTTCTCCCATAGATGTCACCTACATCAGTGCTTGTCAACAACAAAATGTAAACAAATAAAAATAAAAAAATAAGATTAAAAACAATAATAATAAATGGAGGGTTTTTGATATGTAATCAAACCCTGGGGCGTGTGCCTGTTACCAATTTTAAACCTTTGTAAGTGTAGGTACCTTATATTAATTTTTTAAGTTTTTTCTGTGTCTGTTTTGGGAACTATTTCCTTTTAGTACCCCCTGATGATAGACAGCACTGTGTCCGAAACATGTAGAGAATTTTAAGTTAACTAAATGTTTAATAAGTAAGTGGAGGGAGACTGAAGAATTTTCATTTTACCTTAATTACGAGATTAATCACATCAGTACATTAGATTAAAAAATATGTAAATTGAGAAACATATATTATATACTAAAATTATATATTAAATGGGATCAATTGAGGACTTGATTGCATAGTAATAATTTCAGTCAAAGACTGATGTAAAAACTCACTATTGCAACCTTTTTTAACATTGAATATCTCTTGTCATTTGAAAGCAAAATTAATTTAAGAGTGAGAAAATTAGTAAATCTAACTTGAAAAAAGAAGTCTTTCGAAAAACATTCACTTTACATATTTTTTTTACCTAAATAGTTAAGAGTCTATGTGTATAGATTAAAACCAGATCTACTTTAGGCATTTGCTTTTTAAAAAAACAAATTTATTAGAGAACGATTAAAATTAATCTAACTTAGCTAGAGTCTAAATAAAGATCTGATAAACTATACTTGCTGAAAAAGGCATATTATAAAAATTAAAATTAAAAAATAAATATTAAAATATAGGGTCTATAGTTAATAAATTATGGTAAAATATTAGTCCCTAAAATAAATTTACGAATGCTGGATAACAAAAGGCAATTTACATTGATTTTACTGCTGACTGCTCTCTATTTAGAAAAATCGTGGAATTTCGCCATGCAAGTCTGTAAGGTCCATCTGTTTGCAGGTAGTTATATAAATAAATGTTTCTTTTTTACATATTTTTCATCTTTTTGAAGCAACAAAACGAAATGTACAAACAAACAGAAATATAATAATATTTACATTCCTATGTATTGGATATACAGTTTGGATATACCGCTTCTACATATTATTCTATAAACTAGACAATTTTATGTTACTTTTACCAACCGATTTTATGTTAGGTTAAACTTTGTTGACAATTTTTTTTTTTAATATATTTATGTGGGAAACTAACGCAATTGTAGCTACCTTAATCTAATGCTCAGCGAGCTAAAAATAGATAATAAAGTGAAGTAAAATGATCACTTTATTTAAAAATTACTTAAAAACTACATATATACACAGGCACTAAGAAGAGCTGTAGAGGATGTCTTAAATAATATTGGTAGCTTGCGAAAAGTTTCGGAGAGGTATAATGTTACTAAGTCTCGTTTAGCTATTTATGTGAAAAGGGCTAGAGAACAGGGGATAGAAAATATATCTTTAAAACCAAATTTTAAACATCGTCAAATTTTTTCTCCAGAAATGGAACAAGCATTAGCTGAATATTTACTCAAATGTTCATCTATGTTCTATGGATTAACTCCAAAAAAAAACTAGACAACTAGCATTTCAGTTTGCGTCTCGAAATAAGCTTTTAATCCCGGATTCTTGGGCAACACAAGCAATGGCTGGCGAGGAGTGGTTTGCCGGTTTTTTGAGGAGAAATCCAGAACTCTCAATTCGAAAACCGGAAGCAACATCTCTTGCTCGTATGACGGCGTTTAACAAAACAGTTGTTGGGGAATTCTTTTGCAAGCTCAAAACTGTTTACAGCCGGCATAACTATGAGGCAAGCCAAATTTTTAATTTAGACGAAACAGGGGTTACTACAGTACTGCCTGTTAAAAAAATTGTAGGAAAAAAGGGAGAAAAGCAAATAGGGCAAGTAACATCTAAAGAACGCGGTGAGCTAGTAACCCAAGTTGGAATAATTTGTGCAAATGGAAATGCATTATCACCAGTATGGATTTTTCCCAGAATACGTTTTGACGAGCACCGCATAATGTCTGGAGCTATGCAAGGATCTATGGGTCTTGTGAATAAATCTGGCTAGATGACAACAGGTAATTTTATTAAAGTTCTTTAGTTTTTCCAACGAAATATCAGATGTAGTAAAAATAACCGTGTGTTACTGATATTGGATAACCATGAATCCCATTTAAGTGATGATGGCATAACATTTTGCAAAGAAAATGGTATTGAAGTTTTGACCTTACCTCCGCATACATCAAATAAATTACAACCTCTTGACCGATCTGTTTTTGGACCTTTCAAGAGATATTTTTCCGAAGCTGCCAATTCTTGGATGATGACTCATCCAAATGAAACTCTTTCTATTTACTCACTTGCGGAGCTATACTCAAAGGCCTGGGATCGTGCTGCTACACCAGAAAATATAAAGTCTGGCTTTCGTAAAAGTGGAATTTTTCCTTTTGATCGGGTCATATTTCAAGAACACGAGTTTTTGTGTTCGTCAGTTTCAGATCGACCTGCTCCAGATGTCATTACCAATCAATCTGGTGGAAGCTGTATTTTCGCTGAAACAGAAAACCTAGATGAAAACCTAATTCCAGCCACTGACGGAAATCGCGCTGCCGATGAAACCTCAATTCCTAGCACTAGCGTTACTGGGACTGCTAAAAGTCCTTTAAATATATCTAGCTTTATTACACCAGACAAAATAAGTCCTTATCCAAAGGCGGAACCCCGAAAACCTATGAGAAAAGGAAGAAACGAGGAAAATGTATGATAGTTACTGACACTCCAGAAAAAGAAGAATTATTGACAAGAAAGAAGCCTCCTCCAAAAAAGGTTAAGGAGATTAAGAGAAAAGTTCTAGTAGAAAGTGACTCTAGTGATGAAGAGATAAATGAAGAACTAACAAAAGATTCCTCCTCAGAGTGGGAGGAAGAAGAAGAGACAGTTCAGGATACCCACGATGTAGAAAAAGGCGGTTTCATTGTTGTCAAAGTTTCGTGAAAAACACCATTTTCTGGAAGAAATTATGTTGCTCGGGTAGAACGAAAACTTTTCGACGGATTTCAGGTTCGATTTTTTAAAAGAATGATTCCATCAAACCACTTCAAAATTACAGAAGAAGAATCTTCTTTTGTAACATTCAGAGAAGTAATAGCTGTGCTTCCAAAAGGTATTGAAGACAGGCGTCCTCGTTTCAAAGATTCGATTTATTTCAACGCAGATTTGACAGAATTTAGTTTAACTTAAATAAAAGTTGAAAATTTGTTGCTTCCTAAATAAATATTTACTGTAAGACTTTTTGTCTTTATTAGTAAATGAATGTCCAAAATATCTCCATATCATGTCCATTATTACCCCAGAGCAGGGGATACATTGGACAAATGACCAAATATTTTTGATCCCGGTTTAAAAATATTTTTAAATTTATTTGGATAATGCTATGTAGTAATATATTATGACAAAAGTTTGTTTAGTACCTTAATAAAACCTTATGGATAGAGATTTCTTCGAAAAAAAGTTATTCATTAATCATTTAATCAAATTTGTCCCATGTATCCTCGGTCTCTCCTACATGTTTTGTTAATTTGGTGTTTTTTATTTAATTTTTCGTATTTACTAACATTAATTAAATTTTAGTTTATTTATTTTTAAAAAATCATTCAATTTATTTATTAAATCCTGCACTTTTTGCAAAACCTCCTCCACTGTGTTTCCACTTACAGAAAATAAAATATCCTGCAATCAAATTAATGATTTTAAGGTCTGTAATAAAATTGATGTCATTCAAAAAATTATAAACAATATATGGTATGTCATGGTATCTCATATGTCAACAATATAGGCAATTTGCACATGAATAAATTCACACAATTTTATGAAAAATTTCTAAATGAAATTAAACTCGATCTCCATTCAGGCCTAAAATTGAACAGCTTTTGAATTAAATTTGCTTGTATTCAAACCGTTTTTGAAACTGCAAAAACGACTGTATATCTGTAATGATTTCAATCCAAATTATTGTTATTATAATACATTATACAATACAAATTATACAATTACAATACAAATTATTCTCGTATATAATTTGGATTAAAATCGTTTTCAAGAAAACTTTTTAAATATGTGCCATTAGACTCAAAATTGTCTTAAATTTAATTAACTGTGCCGCCATCTATATTATGTGTCACCAATTATATTACAAATAGCATAATCCCTATAATCCTTAAAATACCAAAAACGTTTGAGATCGAAAGAGAGAATATATATCTATAGCTTACAATAAAATAATCGATGATTCAATAAAATATGATGCATCAATTTAAAAATTGTTATATCCACATTTCTCATAAAATGGTGAATGTCCTTTTAAACTTCTCTTGCCTTAAAACACCAAACAGATTTCTGTAATAAGCGCCTTCCCAGAGCGGCCAAGAGATGGCGATAAAGATATACAAATTTTGAAAATAAATATCGAAGGACCTTGTATCATGATTGATTTCTTTGAATTCCTTCTTTTTTTTGTTTAAACCTTCAATATAAAAGATTTATTTTAATTTTTGCAATCCGTTCTAAATTTTATCAAAAAATTTCCACCAACAGTTAACCTTTTATGTAACATTAGTCTATACCTGGCTTTCATCCAGGAGGATCGGATGCGGTATCGGGATAGTTTTTTAAAATTTTTAGTATGACTTTATTCAAGTAAGAAATAATATGCAGCTCAATAACCGGACAAATGTATAATACCATAAAACGCTTAAAAACAACCAATTCAAGATTCTTTTATTATTAGCGCGTTGTTAACTCCTTTCCGTCTTTGGAGGAAAGATTCGAAATTATTATGGTTTTATGGCGGGACTCTCTGGAGGCCAATCATATTTAAAGGCAAACAGCGGCCATATTGCGTCATAAACCCGGCAACGGCAATTAGCCATAAAATTATATTGTGGCTCAAAAACATCTTTAAATTGCGGCAGAGTCAACTACGCTTGGCTCGCAGTTTTTTTAATTTTTTTTTATTAATATATGGAAGTGGCGGAAGTTGGGAATTATTATTATGGGTTTGTTTGGTGTGGGGTTTACAAGGGGGAATCAGGGAGAATTATTACTATGTTACTACATTTGAACCAAGGAGACTGAATATAAGGAGCATAGATTAATGCCACTTAGATACGAAACTTCCGTAAGAGCCAATAGAACACTGAAAGTCGATTGACTGTTGCTCCCTCTGAATTTCGAGGAGTAGTACTAGTGGGAAATCAGAATAGATTTATGACGTCATAATAGCGGGTAATTTAAAATTTAATTATGGCACCAAATTTGAATTTCGCTCTACTATATATACCGTGCGCTTAAAATTAGTTGGAAATGCGAGGTTCTTTCAGAAATTATAGTACGAAAATAGAGAAAATGACAAATCGAGGCCTTTATTTAATATGGGGACAAAAAAGTCCCTATTTAATACTTTTTTAGGCAGATTAAAAAAGTTTTAATTTGGGACTTTTTTGTCCCCATATTAAATAAATTCCTCGATTTGTTTCTTTTTCTGTTTGCGTACTAACATTTCTGAAAGACCCATGCATTTCCTACTAGATGCATAGGTTTGGCTTTCAGAAATTAAGCAAGAAATATTTACAAACTGTACTACTATATTATGAGAAGAGATTATAGCAAAAAATTTACAAGTTAGACAATAAAAATTAACTGTTGTAAACACTTGTTAAAATATTAAATAAAATATTTAATGTTACGAACGGTTATAGTATATGTATAAAAGTCAATAAAAATTTAATAAAATCACCAAAAAAAATACTGCATATTCAATTCATCAGTAATTTTCCTTAGTAAATATTATAAATTAAATAACTATCAACAAATTAGCAATGAAAGAGGAACAAGTACACATTATAGTAACAGAAACAAAAGATAAAAAAATTCACAAATATATTATTATATTATAGAGAAATTACAGAAAAAATATCACAATTTATACAGTCAAAATTAACGATTATAAAAATACTTATAAAAATTCTTCCAAATTCCTGAATGTATAAACTTAGTTTAATGAGAAATTTTTGTGTACAAAGAGCAAAGTTTGTAAAATAGAGTTTCTACAGGGTGTGGCAAAAGCTTATAATAAATGTACCAAGAAATTACCCCTACTCAATTCACTAGTAGTGTTCCTTACGAAATATTATAAATTAAATAACTACCAACAAATTAGTACTGAAAGAGGAAATAACTAAATATGTTAAAATTTACAGGACTTACCATTTTTATATTTACCTAATCTAAAAATTTCAGACTCCAAGATTTGTATAAGATCCAAAATTGCTCTGCATTGAAACTGATGAAATTGCTCTTCTCTCAGGTTTGGCATCACATTTTGACTATGTTTTGACATCAAGGCTGTCAAAAGGATACACAAACAAGATGAATTCTGCTCCATATTGACCTTCACTAGGCCATTTATTTTGGAATCCAATATCTAGAAATAGAAATCATATTTTGGTTCATTTTTAAAATCATTCAAAAAAATAAAATCTTACACCATTCTGCCATATTGTCTGCCTATGATCCTATGATATTACTAAAGACTTAAGGTGCAGTTTTTAACTTTTTATCCGTCAGCATATTCTGTTGTCGACTGATGCTCTATGTGGTCAAAAGTCGTCAGTTCTTTATAATCATTGTCCGAAAAAGGACTTTTTTAAATGGAATGTCCTATTACTTGTACATCTTGGACTCAAAAAAATAAAAAGATATTATTTTATTGATTTTAAATATATTATACAAAATATTTAACCACACAACAGTGATGTCAGTCTAAGAAACAGACCACAGATTTAACACAACATCTTCTTTTTCAGAATCCATTTCTGATTTTTGTTGCTTACGTTTGCACTACTTTTTCTGCAAATGCAATGTCGCCAATGTCTATATTCGATTCAAAGTTTTTACGATTTTTATCTCAGTTGATTTACAATGTAATTCATTGCTTTTTTAGAAATTTCCTGTATCCCTGATGTCAGCACATCCAAATGAAAATTAATCACAGATGAAACAAAACACATTCGACGATAACTGGGTTCGCGGAGTAGCCACCTCGGCGCTGTTGATCAGAAGTGTGCCTCGTTCTGATTGGCTACTCTGCGCGTTGTTAATATTTTCACTCTGACGCGAGTGACGTTTTCAAAAAATAATTTTTAATAAGTTATCGTTTTAAATTAATTTTCATTGGAAATAAGGTGTTGTAACGTTCGCCGTTGCATGATCGGCTGTCGTTCTGATCGAAAGAAAGAAAAAGAGAAAAAAAAGGTTTTAACTCTTTTCAAGACTCCAAGACTCCATCAGTACCTATATTATTATATAAGTATAAATAATTTTTTTCAACATTATATTTCTCGAATTTTACCTAAAAACTGTTTTGCATAAAATACATTTTTTTTCGTTTGTGCAGGATGAACATAGATTTCGAAAGTCGCGAGAGGTATTTGATTTATTAAAAAAGGTAAATATGTATGCGGATTTCACTTTTCTAAAAAATATGTTGTCAGGATATATCGTAAAGTAATTGATCCTGATTGGAGTATAAAATACTTACCAAATACGAAGGCAACTTTACGAAGAATGGCATGTCAATTACTTGAAAATGCCGGAAATCGCATTATCATTAACATTATCAAAAGGTGGGTCCCGCTAATCAAAGTAAGGTACACTTCTGATTAACAGCGCCAATGTGGCAACTTTTTGAAACTAGTTTTCGTTCATTTTTGCGTACACACGTTTAGCATACATATTAGTCTCCTTATCTCTAGTCTCCTTGATTTGAACTTATATATTTTAATTTAATTTTTAAACGAGAATGTTCCGCCATACATTGATAGATATATTAAATATATAAAAATATACAGCGCTTAATAACAGCGACAATTTTTATCAAATTGCCTATTTTTTTAAGTAAAATTTGGGCATGGTTTTTTGAATATTCAGATTCGAAGCCAAAAAAATATGTATATTCAAAAAATCTTTGAACCCGTTACTTTATTTTCAGTGCTATACATTACTTTATTTTCAGGGAGACATATTTACACATAAATTCAATAAAGGCAGCACAAATTTATTCAAAGGACATCTAAAGACTTACGCTTTTTTGAATTTTCATGTGTTTCAAAATGTCACAAACTTGTCGGCCTTAGGACTAAATAAAAATAAATAAAATTTTCGACTGGATAGGTAATTTGTTGATGCAAAGAAATATGTAAAGTCCAGTTGATAGTAACTTTTTCTCATCCGTAATATATCCAAATAAAACTAAACAACAAATGGATGGAGGTCCAATGATATCATAAATTTCGGTGTAAAAAATCAATTGGATGTCCATGCATTTGCGAAAGATGTCCGTTAAACGGTACTAACTTGGTTCTCATTTTAAACATATCCATTGGAATTGCCCAATGTCCAATACGAGCTCCGGGTCGCTATATTTTAAAAGTTTGTTTAGTATCTGGTCTATTACTGGAGCTTTCCTATTTTTACTTTTTTTAATTTTTACCTTATTTTCGTCTCAAAGACTGTTGCACTAAACTATATTCTATTTCGTGTATTGTTTAGGCATTGTCTTCCAAAGTATTCTCCCTATAGTTTCTATAGCGACTTGCTTTATACAAACTCATCCATCGGCTTCTTTCTATTCTTTAACATCTTTTAAACTTTCCTTTGGGAGCCGTTTATGTAATGGTCTACGAGGGTGGTCCCAGAAGTACCCGACCCAAGAAAGAAAACACGAAAATTTTGGACAAAAATTTATTTATTTTTCAACATAATCTCCTTTCAGTTCTATACACTTTTCCCACGCGATGTTTTATAAGTTCGATACCCTTTTTATAATAAGAACTGTCTTGCGCCTTGAAATAGCCATTAACTGCAGACTTCTTCTTCATTCATCACTTCTTCATCGTTGGAAAATCTTTGACCACTGAGCCAGTTTTTTAAGTTTGGAAACAGAAAATAATCTGAGGGGCTAAATCTGGCGAATAGGGTTCATGAGGTAGCAATTCAAACTTTAATTCGTTAATTTTGGCCATTGCAATAACGGATTTGTGAGCTGGTGTCTTGATGAAACAACACTTTCTTCTTAACCAAATGCGGCCGTTTTTGCTTGATTTCTTCGCTCAAACGTTGCAATAAGTTCGCATAATACTCGCCGTGAATAGTTTTACCTTTTTCAAGATAGTCAATGCAAATTATCCCTCGGGCATCCCAAAAAACCGACGCCATGACCTTGCCTGCAGATGACACGGTTTTCGCCTTCTTTGGAGCCGGTTGTCCTTTTGAGTCCATTGTTTTGATGGTTCTTTTGTCTCAGGTGTGAAGTGATGAACCCATATTTCATCCATGGTTATAAAACGACGCAAAAATTCTGCTTTGTTGCTATTAAATTTCACTAAACACTCAATTGAAACATCTTCACGACACTGTTTTTGCTCGAGTGTGAGCAAACGCGGCACCCATCTTGCACACAGCTTTCTCATGTCAACATTTTCAGTTAATATGCGATACACCGCACTTTTTGAAATGCCTACTATGTCCGCTAGCTCGCGCACTTTCAGTCGACGATCATCCAGTACCACTTTGTGAATTTTCTTTAAAATTTCTGGAGTCGTCAGCTCATTTGGTCGACCACTGCGATGCTCGTCTTGGCAGCTCGTACGGCCTCGTTTAAACTCTGCTACCCAATATTTTACTATTGGTAACGAAGGAGCAGACTCACCCAGAGTAGAATCCAGTTCAGGTTTTATATTGGTTGGGCTGAGGCCTTTCAAATAAAAGTATTGTATCACACAACGATGACCAATTTTCTCCATTTTCACTCCATTTCACTGAAAACGTTCACTATTGATGGCTGCCAAACAAATACTAAACAACGTGGCGTCTTCAAACTTGAAACATATGCTTTATAGATTATATAATTTCTAATACACTGATATTTTTCAAACTACTACCGACATCTCTAGGTCAGGCCGGGTACTTCTGGGACCACCCTCGTATATCACTCGTAGATTTAATCCACTGTTCTCTTTTGATAGCTTTAATTCGTGAGTTATATCTGTTTTTAATTTGTGTGTATTCTGTGCGTTGTTGGGGGGGTTGAAAAGGCTTTGTATCTTAGATAGCTTCTTCTTTTCAGTTCTACAAGGGTTCTTACTTCCTGACAGAACCATGCGTTAGGACAGTTTGTTGCGTTTGTGTTTATTGTTTTTCGATGGATTCTTCAGCCGACTGAAGTATACATTTCTCAATTTCTTTCCAGTGTTCCACCCGACATACTGGGTATAATCTTTTAAGGATTCTTGCTGGGTGGCACTAATTTTGATGTGCCCACAAAAACAAATCAAGGAAAGATAAATCAGGTGATCTCGTGGGCCATTCTTCTCGTAATATATTTATCATAAAAAATGTTAAAAGTGCTTCCAGTAAAAAATTTATTGCATAGAAGAAAAATAATAAAATATGAGATTTGAACTTTTCAAATTTGAAGAAGTACATTTAATATTTTTGCTTCCTAAATTTTTAATTAAAGGACTAAAAATAAGCCAAGCTAACAAAAAAAAATTAAAAGCTCTTAGCATCGAATATTAAATATACATATATTGTATATTAATTATAAAACTTTATTGTAAATTAAAATAATTTTTAATTATATAGAATTAAGATATTAAAATACATGTTATAGAAAATTGAATAAAATTTAAGTTGAACTGATTTTAAAGTAGATGACAAAATTATAGTCCTAAAATATCAATATTTTATTTTTTTTTTAAACTTGGAGCTACTTAGAACTCTTGGGACAGGTATAAGAAAATCATTAAACAATTTTGTTTTAAAAAAGAAAGCTAGGATATTCATGAATATGAATGGAAAATGAAAATGTTCAAAAGGATGTATAATAAATAATAGACACAATTTATCTGGGAAACTTCTTCGTCTAAAAATGAACGACGGAAGCCATTTTGCTGTGGGAACACTACAATTAAGGATACAGGCACGTATAATTTGCATAAATCCAAATTAGAGAATATAAGAAATTATAATTTGAGATCATTGGAAATTAGGCGCAATTTACTGACTGACTATTTACATAAAGGGGTCAATAATAGAATTAATTGTTTAAATTTATTGGGTATGAATAACTACAAAGTTCCAAATTACAAAACCGCCAGTGATTAATGTCGATAGTGGTCGTAATAATTGTTATTTGATAAAACAATCTTGTCTGATACTGATCAGCAATCACTGATTAGAAATAGGTCCGAAGACTTAATAAAGCCTAAGCAGTGAGGCAGTTCCATTCTTCTATTCTTAAACGTTGATAAAACTAAATTATGAAGCTTCAAATTTACCTGTATCGACCATAATAATATTAATAAACCATAAAAGTTAGAAGTCAATAAGTTATAAATAATAAGTCCCTTGTAGTAGTCAATGACGATAAGTTGAAATCCCAGGAACACATTTCAATTTTCAGATAGAAAGTGGCTAGTGGATGTCATGCTGTCAGGGTTGTGGCTTGTGGCAAAAGATCTGGGCTCGGAGGCGGCCAGAGATGTTTACTATTCACTTGTAGAAAGTCATTTGACATATGTATGTATACTTTTAAGTTTCTTTTTTAATTAAACAAAATTTTGTATATAGTGAACTCCTTATTTTAAGTGACGTTTAATTATGTGGGTGTATAGTTTTATATTTTTAATTTTTTTTTTCTTTTACACATTTTTTTTACCTTTAGTAAGCTTCTAGACAAATAATACGTACTTATGATAATAAATCATGTTTTGAATTTGATTTTGAATTATAACAATGTACAGATCATACAGTGCATCCGTAAAGTAGTGGATAAATTCAATAAAAATGAAATGGGCCGTTTCTGAAAAAAAATGCCCGAACCCGTGGATTTTAATATTTTGTTTAGGATTTTTCGTTTCGGAGATGAGATGTCGCATACTCAAAAGGAAAAAGTTCAGTTCTTTAATGCAACTCATCCTGATCGGTCGCCTATTAGCCAAAGCATGGTAAGCAGAGTTGAAGCAAAGTTTCGTGAATTCGGGCATGTTCGGGATACTCAAAAACCTGGTCGGAGTTCAATAAGTCAAGAAGATGAGCTTAACGGTCCAAGATAATCCCAAAGCCACAGTCACAAGCACGGCTTTTAATGTTAATTTATCGCGATCTACTGTGCATAAAGTATTGAAAAAAGCAAAGTTCCACCCTTATAAAATATTCTTATTTCACGAGCTATCGGAAGATGATTTTGATCGCCGAAATGAATTTTGTGAGCAAATGCAGCAATTATGTAATGATAACAATAATTTTGTAAAACGGATAATATTTTCTGACAAAGCAACGTTTACTCTAAACGGTCATGTAAACAGACAGAATTGTCGATACTGGGCGACCGAAAACCCTCATCACACAACACCCTCAAAAAGTCAATGTGTGGTGCGATATAGTGCAAGCAAGAGTTTTAGGACCTTACTTTTTTTGATCTTTCTTACTTGGACTTTCTTCAAAATAATCTTATCGCCACTCTGATTAACTTTGTATCCGGATTTGGAAGAACCCGACATGCACCAACGTGATCTTTTTTTTCAGCAAGATAAAGCCCCGCCACAGTATGCTTTAACCGTTCGCATATATCTAGATAAAGTTTTTCCAAATCGTCGATAAGGCCTCATTGAACGGCCACCCAGGTCGCTAGATTTAACTCCCCTCGATTACTTTTTATGGGGATACTTAAAAAGTAAAGTGTATGTCATTAAACCAGCGCGTTTTGAAGATTTTAAAGAACAAATACGCCAGGAAATTAGAAATATTACTCCAGATGTCATTGACAACGGTCAAAAAGAATTTTTAAATCGCCTTGGTTATTATCAGGTTGTTAACGGTGCTGAATTTGAACACTTAATTTAGATAGGTAGTTTAGTTTTATATTTTATCACAATTTTTCGTTCAAAATTGCTTATGTAACCACTATTCATTTGTACCATATCCTTTGTAAAGAAATGTGTTCATTCAGATTCTGCATTAAAAAATTGTGGTTCCTATTTTAAAAACACATTGATGACGTCATATCCTTTTCTAAGACACCCTGTATATTTAACTTTCACGTAGAAAAAAAAACAAACTAACTCTAAACAAAATAATAAAATCGACGGGTTCGGGCATTTTTTTTCAGAAACGGTCTATTTCATTTTTATTGAATTTATCTATATAATAAAATAAGTAATCAATATCGATTTTTTAATAACAATTAGTAGTAATACAATGTTCAATTAATTTCTTAGGAGTATTCTTCCTATTCTCTAATTGGACTTATGTATCTGAACAGTTTAGAAATAAAAAAATTGCTGGAAAATTCTAAGCTATCAAAATATTTTAGTTACATGGCCCGTAATAACCCTCCTATAGTGCAAAATTTTTAATATTGTAATGATTTTGGGAACACCGCAATCATCAGCTATGCTTCATCACTCCGGAATTATCGCAGTAACGCAAGCGGGCACACCGCACGACATCTCTGAAGACGCGTGGAAGGTTTCCGAATCTACCGGAACCATGGTCTGCCGAGTAGGTAAGGATCCTGCGCCGAAGGTTAGGTCAATTCGGAAAATTAGCGCAACTTTTAAATCGGACATAAGTAGTAGTAAATAAATACAGTTTAAATAAATATTTCTATTAGTCTTCATGTGAGTGATCGTGTTTAGTGTGTACTTATAAAATAAATCAGTTGACTATTTTCTTATGTTATGTTTTAATTAACAGCTAACGAACGGGACAAACGCTACAATATTTTCTAATGTATAGTTTTCATATATCCGTAGATGTACTTTCCCACCCTGTATTGAATATTGTGTTAACTTGTTGGTCAAGAAAGCTCGTTGTAGCAAGTATATTCATGTATGTAATCACAGTACGGATGTGTTATTTAAAAATTTGCTGAAAATTTTAAGCTCTAAAACAGTAAGAAGTTATAAACGTTAAAATTGCCCTCAAATATTTTGTTTTAAAGTGAATCAACAAAATAACCGATATCCGTTTATTTGATGTGACGCCAATGAAAGTTCCTAACGATGTTAAGGCGCGTGTCGTTCCGGGAGCGTCGCGACGTCATGACAGAAGCGCCCCGAGGGACCGCAGCTTAAATGGCTTCCATTTCAGGCCAATAAACATGTAAAACACCTTATTATTATCACCGAGACCCGGATTGGGCCCATGTAAACAGTCCGGAAACCGGTAACGTGATTCCGGTGGCGCAATTTTTCCGGGGCAGTATTGGTTTTTAAACTTCGTTCGGGTTTCATTGCCCCGACCGCATTTTTTAATCAAGTTTTTTCATTAAAAACCGTTTTGTATTTAAAAATTTGTTGGTTTATTGCCTTTAAAACATAGTGGCTAGAGAAAATTTAATTTTAGCTGGGTTATGCGCTGATAACGATCTTTGTAATAAAACCCCCAGCGTAATAATAATAACTGTAGGAAGAAATTCGTTTTGTCTTATCTTAAGTTGTACGACGTGAGGTGGATGTCTGGCACGAGAATCTGCTTGAATATTCCAAGCCTGCTTCAGAGCCTGGTTGAAATGGCATCGTTATACAAACGGTTTGTATCTTGGCATGCTCGCATTAGCATGCTAAGTAGTCTTGCGTTTAACCTCCTGCTGTCTTGAGACAGATATTAATATTAAGTGGGAGGGAGAGAATATTATACGCACCCTTTAAGTATAAAAAGGGAATGAGTGTATAAAGTGTTTAAACTTCTAAATCAAAAAAACTAAACCTTCTATAGAAATTTATAAAATCAGTAGCTACTTATAATACTAGAATTTATACTCTAATTATTTTTATTATTGTAAGACTAATATTTACTGAGATATTAAGGATAAAGTGTGAGTGAGTAATGACAAACCTAATTTGCATAAAGATAAACTTCCAGGAGCTCTTTCTCGAAAACTCATGAGTGTTATAGAAAAAGCTATTCTAACATGTTTTCATGTTTTCAAAAAACTGTTTTGTATTTTTTATTTGCATAATTATCTTAAAAACCCAATAGGGCATATTCATGTGTTGGATAAGGATTTCAAAGATTTTGGTCATTGCCATTTGTTGTTCCTATGATTTTGTGTTGTGGTTTGTTCCTGTGGTTAGTTTTTAGTTTAAAGAAAAATTAACCTGGATGACAAGACATGAACTTATCATCCAAGTTTTTATTTAAAAAAATGAAAAATAATGACAATAATGATCCAGAATGTATTTTAGTGTACAGATCAAATTTTATAAGTGAGCAAGATGCTTTAAAGTGGTTAGATGAGTATTTAAATAAAACAAATACTCAATGGATTATTAAGAATGCGGTTTATAATCCCCAAAGGTAGGTTCTCTTAGATAGTACTAAGTATGATGTTTTTTTTATATTTTACTATTTTAGATAAGTGTTTCATAAGTGTTTTATTTGTCAACATGCCTTAAGAAATAAAAGAAAAAGGGATTCAGAAAGGAACAGTGGATGTACACCTACAATTGATATTAAAATTTAAAAAAATAATAAAGCAACACGGAAAAATGATCAATTTTTAAAAGAAAACCATAATTCTTGTGGATCTCATTAAAATCTCCAACTTTTATATAAGCCTTTATCATTTTGAGATTTATATTTACTGAGATATTAAGGATAATGAGTAGTAGTGACAGTATCAAAAGCTCTTCTCGAGTCCAAAATTACGAAAATCTATAAACTTGAGAAAATCGTTAAAAATATGTATAAAAACAGATTCCCATGAGTGATTTTCTCGGAAACCCGATTGTTTCGGAACTAATATCTAATTTTGGTTACAGAATTGAACTGCACTTTTACACACACTTCCAGTATCTTTTCATAAATTGGCCCTGTGTTGATTGGCCGAAATTCATGATGGCAGTTTGCATTTTGTACCTTGGGAACCGGAATGACAATTGACAACTTCCACCCAATTAGCAATTTTTCGACGCAACAACGTTGCAAATTGCAACGCAACGTTGCATTGTTACGTTGTCTTAACGGTAGAGACAACCCCGTTTTACATCAATTTGAAAGAGATTATTTTGGTTGTCTCAACGTTACGCAGTGACTACCCGTTAACTTTCTAAACGCTTTTGCAACGTTTTTAGACTTACTGATTTTTAGACATATGGACGCCATAACGACAGAAAAATTAATTACCCTTTTACCAATAAACTAATAGATAACTCCAGTAGGCAGCTACTCCAAAAATACAACCTTTTTAATCCATCTTTTGAACAGTCCTTATAAATATTTGTTTTGTATGTGATTTAACATAGTGAATTATACGGGTAAAATACCCGGTTTGAAAGACTTACAAGCACTTAATTTATAAACGGAACATAGTTTACTGTAAAAAGATGTTATTTTAGCCCTAAATAACAGGCGCGCCCTGAATTTATAGCGGATTTCTAAAAAAAAATAATAAGTAAATTTTTTTATTGATTACATAAGAAACCCGCTGTCGTTGTCCCTGGTTAGCCTGAAGCAAGAGGAAGAACGGATGGACCTAACCTAACCTAAAATTTTAATATTTCAATTATTGTTTGCAGTTTGTTGCGCGTATGCAGCACGTTTTTTTACAAACTTTAACTTGTAGCGTTTTATTTTTCTATTCCTTATGTTCACTAACGCTCCATTGACATTTCATTAATTTCAATAATTACAATAATAATTTTAGTCAACTTCTTTTATTCATATTTCTTTAAATTCACACTGTCAACGACACATTACTACTGTAACGCATCACTCTCCTGGTTTAATTATCCATGCTATCTGTTGACGGTCCGTCACTTCTCTGATTGGTCATAATTAATATTTTCTCTGATTTGCTGATATTGACAGCTCAGGCGATAGGTGGGGTCGTTATCGATTTAGTAGGTAGTCGGTACTGCGTCCATTTTCGACGACTTGTTCCCGTGTTGCAGGTAGGAGCGCACGTAAAAGGCCAGTTTTTTTATTTCCGAAGTTTGTGAAGTAGGAAGTGGCCAATATGGTTTTTAATTTATGGTCATTAATCTTCTTCCTTTGGGGAACCGTTTATTTCATAATTATGGTGCAGGATGCCCAAGATTTTGATGGATAGATAATAAAACTTAGCAAGGGTTTTACTTTTCCGTTTTGCTCTTTATTCGTCTTCAATTGTTGCAGGCTTTTGATTTTCCTGGGAAATTGCTGAAAGCGGTGGAGCTAGAGCCAGAGTTAGAGCTAATATTAGAGATTCCCAGTCCGGATAGCTAAGCTACAAATGGCATACATACACAGCCTCGGTCATTTAATTGTTAATTAAAACCTATATACCAAGTCTTTTTCTTAGTTTTCTTTCATTTATAAAAAAAAACTAAGTGGCGCCATCTTATTTAATAGTTTAGATTTTTTAATAGCCAGTCATAAGTGAACCTTCGAACAATCCCAAGCCTCCAATAATTCTGAGCTACCGTCTGCAAACTCTTGGCAAAATAGTAACACTGTAAAGTAAACGCCACAAACTTTTACAAAAAAATTCATAAGCTCTTCGAAAAATATAAACTCAGAATGTAATGTTAACATTACATTCTGAGTTATATAATCCATAACAATTTTAGGTAAACTAGTTATAGGCATTTTTGCTTCCATTCCAAGTTTTTTTTTGGGTCTGTAGTAAGTTGTAGAATATTTAAAGTCTTTATATCTCTTCATTTTTTAAAGCAAAACGAAAATAATAAATCCTAATAATTCCAAGCAAAAAATTAATTATAAAAATAAAAATATAGATTAAGTAGGTTATGTTGAATTAAATATTTTTTCTTCCTCTTATGCCCTCTACCTTGGTTTTTCATCTTCTTAAAGCTCTTAACATGTCAAAAAGCTCCCTCTACAGCGACAAATGCTCAACACAGACGATCAGGCAATGTAATACCCATCCGCTAACGATGAGGAAACGTTGTTTTTACTGGGTTTTTGATTCGAAAAATTGTACACGTCTGCACGTCGTTGTTTTAAGTGTAAATTACTACTGCTACCATCTATAGTAAAAAAATACGTTGTAAAAACAGCGAGTTTTACAATAGTTGCGATACAGGTGCAGTACGTCGAAGTTTGATCGAAAATAAACGTCGTTGCAAAACCAGAGACAAAAAAGACACAAAGATTAGTTAGTACCTCTTGGACATTAAGTACATTTCTAGATTGCCTGAAATCTAAATTATAAAGGTGGAGACCTACAAGATGCTGCAAACTTTCGACTTATTTCTTTATTATCCGCTTCGATGTCCAAATTGATAGAGAACGTTGTGAAATAGAAAAGTATAACTTTTCTGATAACACAATATTCTCAGTCCATCCCAGTTTGGATTTCCGATACAACTTTCTTTATGAGGTGTATGGGCAAAGAAATGGAGGTGGGGTTTTGCGGCAATGTTTTGCGATTTATCAAAAGCATTTGATTCTGCCAGTCATGAACTTCTGCTGCGGAATCTAAAATTTTTAAAATATCTCTCTCTAAGTAAGGTAACGTGCAGGTCGAATTTTTTTTTCTTACATTTTATGAGTTCACGTAAAAAGATACCTCGATAAGTCATTAGTGAGATTGACCGTCCAAGAATAGTGGTTTTACTTGAAGAAGGGCACCCCCAAAGGTTTGTGGCCTACTTATAAGATTGAGATTTGATAAAGTGATTTGTCTCGCACTTGGGATCTTTATCTACAGAACAATTCTCTTCATGATAAAGCCAAAAAGTGGTAGAAAGCGTGTAACATTGTCAGGCGTCTCCGTTAAAACATCAGAATCTGTTATTTTTTCCAAAGCCAAAGAAATGATTTTTAGATGACCAATTTGTTGAAAATGAAATTCAAGTTGCAAGTTTAAAGACTGTAGGCACTAGTGGTAATGTCATCAGTTTATGTCCAGTCAAATTGTTCACCATCAATACCACCAGGGAGCTTTTATTCCAATATTTCTACAAATTTTATTAATAAATATTCTTTTCTCTTAGGGAATAGAAGAGGCATTCTTGCTAAGGGTGACCTTTCAAAAGACAACTTAACTCATGACCAGGAAATTGTTGTTATACATTGAATGTCCAGAAGTCCACCATGAGCAAGTTATCTGAATTAAGATTACTTTTGAGAAATGAAAGAGCATATATCGCTTCTCTAAAGTCTATATAAAAAAGTTTCAGTTTATAGAAGAGGCTCTTAATCAACTAAAAAAATTCAATAACTCTCAGTTGCTAAATGCAAATCATCCACCTTCTGGTTGCAGGTGGTCAGTGACAGTGACAGTTTAGAATACCCTATATTGCGGCGGAGCCTATGAGTGATTTAGATCGTTGTTGTGCCTTTCTGGACTTTTCTGTGAAAAATCTTATCAAAGAATTTTAGGGTTTAAAGACTTCTCTGGGTAAAAACTCTACCTAATTATATTATGCTCAAATCATTGTATTTTTGTTTTGAGGTCTTTAAAAAACATAGAAAATGATGTATTGTCTTTTATTGTTTACATATTTCTATGTTTTATTTCATCAGTCTTAACATTGATAAAAATTACTAACGACAACAGTCTAGTCTGTTAGTCTTCTTAAAAACTATTGTATCTAAGCCATGGCCTCTCTTTATGAGTTGGTCTACAGATGCTAACTAGGTGTGGATGTAAAAAACATGAATCTTCTATCTATTTATTTTTTGTTATTAGTGTGTACTTATTTAGCTTAATTGCTGATTTAACAAATAGGCCAGAGACTTAGTACACTCTCCTGTTTTTTTTTAATTAGTTTTGTGTTAAAACCATCCCAGAAAAGACCACATTCCATTACTGGTATGTTAAGTAGATGTCACATGTAAGCAAATTTTTAAATTTTTCTATTACTTTTCTTACTTACATACTTTTCGGTTTAATTTAAAAGAACATCAATGCCAACTTTTTAAAGAACAAATTTCGTTAAGTTAAATTTAGTTATCCAAAAAATTCACACACATTCATACTAAATATCACATGTGGTCTCTATTTTTAGATCTGAATTTTCTGCTTCTTTTACTTCTATTGTTACCCATATAATTACCTATTGTTATCCATATAGTTACCCAATATATTGATAACCCCACCTTGGTCGCCAAATTTGTCACGTTGTTCAACTAAATTAATAGTGACATGTAAAGTTATAAAATAGAGTAAATAATTGGAAAAAATCATTGTATACAGATAAAATAGGAGCAGTCCAAATACGCATTATTGTGGAACAGCACAATACATCTCTTGAATATCAAATATAGAAGAGTCATAAGAAACAATTTGTTGGCTATTCGATAATTAGTAGTTGGTAATCAAAAGTGTTGAAGGCCCCCCGGCTAAAGGCTAAAAAGACCAGATAAATTACTATATCAAACTCAAACACTATCGTCCATGGCTTGCAATAATAGTATTATGATAACTACGAACACTAGGTTGATGCAAGGTGAAAATATTATTACTACTCATATATGAGCAGATTCACAACTTTTGCCAGAATTCTTGACAATTTGTGCTGACCAAAGATCGTGTATTAGAAACGTGTGGTATTCTGTAAGTGTATTGGCCAATGGTTAAATAAAACTATTTGTTTTTTGCTAACGTTTTGAATTATATTTAATTCATCTTTAGGGCTCTACAATACATAGTTCTTAT
The DNA here is from genome assembly GCF_022605725.1 of Anthonomus grandis grandis. NCBI lineage: Eukaryota > Metazoa > Arthropoda > Insecta > Coleoptera > Curculionidae > Anthonomus > Anthonomus grandis. Next base: position 14,381,709 of record NC_065558.1, read on the forward strand.
ATTTAATATACTTATTAATATTTGTTAAAAAATTTAAGCTAACATAAAATGACATATCATAGAGTTTTAAGATGGGAGAAAAAAAGAGAACTTTCAAAAACACATACCGAAGTCGTCGTTCTCTCTCCTCACATTACAAAAAAACATCTCACAGTAAAGTTAAAGAGCGGTTACGTAGAGGAGGTATTAAAATTAAAATATTTGACTAGAGAATTTACTACTAGCTATAAAAACTAAAAAGAGATATATGTGTTTATGTATGTATATATATATATATATATATATATATATATATATATATATATATATATATATGCCACCGTTATATATATATATATGTACATATAAAAAATTGATAATGGAGATGGTTTATTATTTTAAGAATAGAGTGTTGTTGCTTGATGCGATATTTAAGTAGATAATTTATAAGGCACCAGGACATCATCGACCTACCTCTTAAAAAACGGCACACAAAAAGATAACTAAAAAGATAATTCATGCAAGTATTTCACTTTATCTGAGCAAATCGGTGACATACAATTACCCATCCTAAGTCCAAAAGTTTGTTAGATAGAAGTTTCAGTTGAACTCGAAATAGTCAAACAAATCAATACATAATTTTCAGGCAGTGTGATGAACTGGATGAAGTAGGAAAATTCAAAGGAGTTGCGCACAAAATATTGGTCTCTTTGAAAGGCATAGGTCTTAAATCCGAGAAATCCATTTAAAGATATTATTATGAAAATGTATACGTTATTTATTTCCTAGTTTTTGTACTATTTTATTCGTATTCTGTAGTTAAAGTTGATTCATAGGGTTTATTTAGGGTTCTACTTACTAGTTTGGTTTAATATTTTCATCATAGTGTCTAGTTTTTAAGTAGTTCATCTTATTTGAGGACCCCAATTTAGGTTATTTAGGTTATATTATTGTAAATCCTTGTATTTTAAATTTTCTAGACTTTGTATACTTGCTTGCTTTGACTGTCAGTATTCTTCTAAAATTATTGGTCTCTTTCGGCAAAAACAATGAAGACATTCTAAATATTTTGAAACTGTTCCATCGGGCTTTAAAAAGGAAGCTCTTCGTGATATTTGATTCAGTTTTTAATTCTTTAGTCAGTTTTTACCTTGGAAAAAATTAAACGAGAGTCAAGGTGTTAGATTAGTGTTTTTGACGTTGCCAATAAAAATGTGTTCCCGAATTTCGTTACAATATTATAAAGAGGAGAAAGGAGAACGAATAAATCTTTCTATAGTTCTAAGGGGGTATCCGTGCTTATGTATTTTAGGTAGAGAATACATTTTTCGAAATATCCAATTTTTGCGTTTTAGTTGTTTACTCACTATATTATTTATTGACTTTTTCTGAGTAGTAGATCAACTAACTTGTGGGATTGCTTAATAATTTTTTGTAAGTATAGTTGGGTCACTTAAAAGTAAATTTGCCTTTGATAATAATAAAGTAATCTTGTATATAATATCTAGTATTGTTTTTTTCTATAATTTTTTCCAGAATCTTGGAAAGTGAGGGTCAAGTACCGACTCGGGAAAATTTCTTGTTTTAAAACACTGGCTGGTGAGGATTGTTATGTAATCGCTAAGGCGATGAACAGAATTAAATATCTTTATTCATTCCTAAATATCAATTTCCACAGAGAAATATTTGTAGATGAACACATCCAACAACGTGCCTAAATTTGGGGATGACGGTCTGATTATAACTTAAGTTCTAAAACTCTCTCGCCTCTAGTTTCATTTTGTCTGTTATTTCTCATTAAATAGTATAATCAAGAATATAATGTTTCCAAAATACAAATGAAACAGACCTTTGGTATCCAATGATTAACTCACTCATAACGAAAAAAAAAAGACAATGATATCTAGTTGTAAATCAAAGGGCCGGTCATTGTCGATCTGATAACAAACAGTAAACGCACGAGCAAAGCTGTCGTCATCGGTCATTAGCGCGCTTTCGGTTACAACAAAAATTACCTATTGTTATCCATATAGTTACCCAATATATTGATAACCCCACCTTGGTCGCCAAATTTGTCACGTTGTTCAACTAAATTAATAGTGACATGTAAAGTTATAAAATAGAGTAAATAATTGGAAAAAATCATTGTATACAGATAAAATAGGAGCAGTCCAAATACGCATTATTGTGGAACAGCACAATACATCTCTTGAATATCAAATATAGAAGAGTCATAAGAAACAATTTGTTGGCTATTCGATAATTAGTAGTTGGTAATCAAAAGTGTTGAAGGCCCCCCGGCTAAAGGCTAAAAAGACCAGATAAATTACTATATCAAACTCAAACACTATCGTCCATGGCTTGCAATAATAGTATTATGATAACTACGAACACTAGGTTGATGCAAGGTGAAAATATTATTACTACTCATATATGAGCAGATTCACAACTTTTGCCAGAATTCTTGACAATTTGTGCTGACCAAAGATCGTGTATTAGAAACGTGTGGTATTCTGTAAGTGTATTGGCCAATGGTTAAATAAAACTATTTGTTTTTTGCTAACGTTTTGAATTATATTTAATTCATCTTTAGGGCTCTACAATACATAGTTCTTATATTTAATATACTTATTAATATTTGTTAAAAAATTTAAGCTAACATAAAATGACATATCATAGAGTTTTAAGATGGGAGAAAAAAAGAGAACTTTCAAAAACACATACCGAAGTCGTCGTTCTCTCTCCTCACATTACAAAAAAACATCTCACAGTAAAGTTAAAGAGCGGTTACGTAGAGGAGGTATTAAAATTAAAATATTTGACTAGAGAATTTACTACTAGCTATAAAAACTAAAAAGAGATATATGTGTTTATGTATGTATATATATATATATATATATATATATATATATATATATATGTACATATAAAAAATTGATAATGGAGATGGTTTATTATTTTAAGAATAGAGTGTTGTTGCTTGATGCGATATTTAAGTAGATAATTTATAAGGCACCAGGACATCATCGACCTACCTCTTAAAAAACGGCACACAAAAAGATAACTAAAAAGATAATTCATGCAAGTATTTCACTTTATCTGAGCAAATCGGTGACATACAATTACCCATCCTAAGTCCAAAAGTTTGTTAGATAGAAGTTTCAGTTGAACTCGAAATAGTCAAACAAATCAATACATAATTTTCAGGCAGTGTGATGAACTGGATGAAGTAGGAAAATTCAAAGGAGTTGCGCACAAAATATTGGTCTCTTTGAAAGGCATAGGTCTTAAATCTGAGAAATCCATTTAAAGATATTATTATGAAAATGTATACGTTATTTATTTCCTAGTTTTTGTACTATTTTATTCGTATTCTGTAGTTAAAGTTGATTCATAGGGTTTATTTAGGGTTCTACTTACTAGTTTGGTTTAATATTTTCATCATAGTGTCTAGTTTTTAAGTAGTTCATCTTATTTGAGGACCCCAATTTAGGTTATTTAGGTTATATTATTGTAAATCCTTGTATTTTAAATTTTCTAGACTTTGTATACTTGCTTGCTTTGACTGTCAGTATTCTTCTAAAATTATTGGTCTCTTTCGGCAAAAACAATGAAGACATTCTAAATATTTTGAAACTGTTCCATCGGGCTTTAAAAAGGAAGCTCTTCGTGATATTTGATTCAGTTTTTAATTCTTTAGTCAGTTTTTACCTTGGAAAAAATTAAACGAGAGTCAAGGTGTTAGATTAGTGTTTTTGACGTTGCCAATAAAAATGTGTTCCCGAATTTCGTTACAATATTATAAAGAGGAGAAAGGAGAACGAATAAATCTTTCTATAGTTCTAAGGGGGTATCCGTGCTTATGTATTTTAGGTAGAGAATACATTTTTCGAAATATCCAATTTTTGCGTTTTAGTTGTTTACTCACTATATTATTTATTGACTTTTTCTGAGTAGTAGATCAACTAACTTGTGGGATTGCTTAATAATTTTTTGTAAGTATAGTTGGGTCACTTAAAAGTAAATTTGCCTTTGATAATAATAAAGTAATCTTGTATATAATATCTAGTATTGTTTTTTTCTATAATTTTTTCCAGAATCTTGGAAAGTGAGGGTCAAGTACCGACTCGGGAAAATTTCTTGTTTTAAAACACTGGCTGGTGAGGATTGTTATGTAATCGCTAAGGCGATGAACAGAATTAAATATCTTTATTCATTCCTAAATATCAATTTCCACAGAGAAATATTTGTAGATGAACACATCCAACAACGTGCCTAAATTTGGGGATGACGGTCTGATTATAACTTAAGTTCTAAAACTCTCTCGCCTCTAGTTTCATTTTGTCTGTTATTTCTCATTAAATAGTATAATCAAGAATATAATGTTTCCAAAATACAAATGAAACAGACCTTTGGTATCCAATGATTAACTCACTCATAACGAAAAAAAAAAGACAATGATATCTAGTTGTAAATCAAAGGGCCGGTCATTGTCGATCTGATAACAAACAGTAAACGCACGAGCAAAGCTGTCGTCATCGGTCATTAGCGCGCTTTCGGTTACAACAAAACGCGTCGTATCATAATTTTGCATTCGAACAAAACCGGAATCGTTCGCTCGTCCTTAACTGCTCGTAAATTCCGGGTTTTTGTTTCCGGCGAACGTCCGCCTGGTCCGGGTGAGATAAATTGAAATTACCGCCGCATCATATTGGGTAACCATTAATCAACGGCCCAACACTTGATCCGATTTCCGCGATCCGATTATACAGCTACACACAGCCATCATTTCTAGCTCTCTCTCGCTTCCTCTTATGTATATGCGGTAGCTGAGTGCTGAGTGGCGAGCAGCAACTTGTAAAGCTGCTTCGAGGTTTTGTTAATCGCATCCCGTCACACCGAGATGAATCTGATAATTGATACAAGGGTTGATGAGATACTGCGATTTCGGTTCTGCATATCATTATTTTTGTTTTGTATATTGAAATGTTTCTGCCTCAATAGCTATATAATTATTTAGATTATGCTTTATATAATCCACTTATTATTAGAAATAAATAAATACACATTAAAACCTAATGATGATTTTTTTATTATAAGTTGCTAGCCATATAGCACAGGACATCTTTAAATCTGAATCATAATGTCTTATTTAAGTATATCTAAATAATGTACCAATATCTTAAGACCAGTAAAAGATATCGTTAATATTTCCAATATATTATATTTTAAGATATCTGTTTAATACCTTTTGCTATAAGCATTTTTAGGTTTAATAAATATACATTTTCATTGTAGCACTTTTATTAAAAAAATTCAAATTTAAATATTATTTTTTAATTTGTTTAAATCATGTGCTCATCGATGTAATTTTTAACCGGTATTTTTATGCTTATTGATTGACAAGAGAACGAGGGAAATCGGCCAATTAAATACACAAAATATAATTCTGCTGTTCCGTATGTAGAGGCAGAATTTTCATCTTAACCTCAAACTTGACTTAACCTAACAGATGGTATTTGCTTTCGCGTGCTGCGATTGTTTAAAGTGTTGTGTTTGTGTTTTATTAGAAGTTATTCAACATTTATTGATATTTAAGCGCGTTTTTGTTACTTAACTTTATCTAGTTTGGACGACGATGTTTGTGAATTGTGTACTCAAAGGTATAAGTAAAAATTAAGAGAAGTAATGTGCTGAAATATTACGTGTGGGCTAAAAAGGCTATCGGGCGAAATCAAACAAGACAGTGAAGAGTGTGAAGGTGGTTAACAAAAAATTGGTGAAATCAGTGTTGAACATTTCGAGGAAAGTTGCAACTTTTAACTTATCCTTAAATCTAATTGATTTAAATTTTGATATGACTGAAAATAATACAGCCGTCCAGTCCAGTTTCGAGGTCGACACATTAAGAACACTTACAATTAAACAATATTTGGAAAATGCTACAAATTTTAATGATGTAGTAAGTTTCCATATTTTGATCGAGTAAACTTAACAAATGATTTATTTATTAGGTAACTAAACTCGTTAAAGTAGGAGGCTCGACGCCCTACAACAATGATGACTCTCGATATAAATAACTTTATATCGAGAGTCATTAATTACAAGTGAGCAAGCTCTAAAATATAGTTGGTTGGTATATGATACTTGTGTGTATACTAATATATACTTTATGTAATTTTTGTATATCTGTTTCTTTTTTAGAATTAAAAAAAATATATTTTAAAATTTTTTTTATCTATGTATGTTGAAAAACATTAAACAATGTTTAAATATTATCTCTTGTTTTATTTACATACTATTTTAATTTAAATGTGAATTTTAAATTTATACATATGGATACTCTTGATAAAGCTATGAAAAAGACATCTTAAAGGCACTGTAAAAATGCATCTTAAAAATGTTTGGTTTTGTTACATCTGCACCTCTTTAAGATGTCACCTTTCCGCAAATACCAGGCGTCTTAGAGACGTCTCACATGTTCTGAATCATATATTTTTTAGACTTTATTGTGCTATATGGGGTACGGTACAACTTTGAGAAGATCGTGAAAAGAAATGGAGAAAACTAATGACTAACTTCGAATTTAGAGTTAAAGAAGTACTGGAGCCAACACAAAAAAATACAAGAATAAAATATTAAAATAAACTCCACTCTTATTTAGCTCTATCGTGAAATCTAAGAAACTAAAAAGTTAAACCACCAAGTTCGAAGATAAATATTTGCGAGGAGGAGTTACCAAAATTTGAAAAATGGTGCCTTCTGAGGACCAGCCTAACTATACACCCTAGTGTATGTCCTAAAGATGAGGTTTGCAGTAGTTCATCTACAACAAAGTATCCCTAATTTAAATCTAGAAGTGAACAACCTAAAAAAATGGCAGCAGTTTAAGATCGAGTTGCTCGTCTAGTAAATCTGGATTACTCTCTCTGCCCTTACGAAGTTTGGAGAATAAATATCTATAAATAGTATTATTGACGGAGTTCGAGACCTAGATATTGATCAGGCTTTGACTATATCTAACCTTGAAACTTTGGAAAATGAACACGAGTTTCGACCATCTTAAAAAAACTTAACTGCCGTTTTAATCAAGAAAACCTAGAAGTTTATTCAGCTGAAAATTATTGTAAAGCCGAACATCATAGTTTACAGAATATAACAACCGTCTAATTGAGTAAGCAAATGTAAACAAAATTTGGATTATTGTAATTGGATTAGTATTGATTTCGTAAAGTGATTATTAGCTGGTATGATCCAACTAAGTTAGAGGTGGTGTTTATTATTGGAAAATACTTTAATAATTTCGGAACAAACTTATTATATTCAGTCGTAAAGCTGAAAGTAATTTAGTTAAGAATAATAATAATAATAATACTAATTATAAACGGTTTATTTATTTCATATCAAAAGTTTACAATGATGCATTTCACCTTAACAATCTATAATAAAATAAAAGGTTACATCAGCTTGCTTCGGATGAAACAGCTGCTAGAGCTTAGAAAGTGTGAGAAAATTATTATGGTAACTACGAATATTACTATTTTTATAAAATCTTATAACAAGAGTAGGGTTTAACTAAAAAATGGGTTTATAATATCATAACAGAATGGAATAATAAGCATTGTCAAACAAAGAGCAGAAAGGAGAAGAGAGACTTTAAAGTGTAAAAAAGGCAGATAAAGGGAAAGTGAGAGAGAAAAAGAAACATAAACGGAGTTCAACGGGATATACTTGAGGCGTTTAGAAGCAACATATCTTTAATTATTTTTCTTAAACTAGAAACTGTCAAGGAGAAATCTAAAACTTTGTATTTATTTATATGAAAGATAATTTGACAGGCAAATGATGGTTTAATCAACGGACATCTGTTCGACATGTTATTTGTTGGTAAAGATATGGGGACCATTTATATTTAATAACTTTATAAAAAAAAACAACAGCGTGCAAGGTACGTCGGTCGGCCATATTAAGCCACCCCAATTCAGGTAATTTATGAGATATTCTTATACTAAAGATACGCCCTATACCAGAGATCAGTCGAAGACAAGAATTTTGCGCGAACTCCTCTTTTGTCCAGGCTATCCAAAAAAGGTACGAGCATGATCTGAAAAATTAAAGTAAGATAACACTAAAGCATCACAAAGCATCGATAAATAGTATTTATGGGAGTAAATAAGTGTAAGCATTGAATAGGCCTTTTTTAAGCATAGTGTAATATGATCCTTAAATTATATTTTATAATCAATAATTAGGCCTAGATTTTTTAAAGAATCTTTAAAGATATAATATTTGTACTAAGTTTTAGTTGTATAGTATCTGTAGTTGATATCTCGCAGTTCCGTTGCAAAAAAATATAGTTGTAGATTTATTTTTAATAGATGATCATCTGAGGCTTTTAGAAGCCCATTTAAATCGCTGTTAACTTGATCAATAATAGTTGGCAGTTGCCACCAAGTCCGCTTTAAAGGATATGTAGATTTGAGTGTCGTCTGCATAGAGATGATATTTGCAATATTTTAGGCCCTTTACAATGTTAAATGTATATAAAGTTTAAAGAAGATCGCCGAGCATGCGATCTTGAGGAATTCTAAATTTGACAAACAAAACAAGCATGCGGACTCTTCAAAGCCAATATCCTTCAAAATAGCGACTATTATTTCATGATTAAACATGTCAAAGGCCTTGAAACAATCCAACAGTACCAAAACAGTGGCATCACCAGAACCTTAAGATGTCACCACGTCATCCAATATGTTAAATTGTGCAGTTGAACAGTTATAACGAGCTCTAAGCCCCGATTGTTTAAGACGTATAATATTAAATTTATATGTTGCTATTTGAAGATCCATTACTTTCTCCAAAACTTTTGAAAGGGTAGGTAAGATTGATATTGACCTTAGTTGATTGAGTTCAGTAGGATTATTCACTTTGGGTAGAGGCAATACGTTAGCAAGTTTCTAGTCTTTTGGAAAGTATGATTTTTGTATGCAACTATCATGAGATGAGCTATGAGGGGAATTATAAATGAACATAAAGAGATAAGTGTTATTTTAAAATTATCAGCTCTAAAGATTAAAATCAACATTTTCATTAAGCAATAAATTCGTTCTATAAGAATTTAGTAACTCCGGGTTTAGGATTGTTATTATTTTGGGCAACTTAAATGAAATATGCATTTAGTTGATCAACATTTTTAAATTGTTAAGAATATATTTTCTTTTGGTAGTAATAATATTCTGATTTCTTAATTCACTCCATTTTTCTTTAGCACTGCAGTTTGAGAACTTTTGACTTAAATAGGTCCTTTTTTCAGCCCTGATCGCAGTTAGATTAAAGCCTTATAATAGTTTGATTAAAGCCTTTACAATGAGTTGGATTTTGTGCTTCTAAAACGTTTGAGTGCCATTTTACGAAGGTTTTTCATAAGTCGAATATTGTTCTTGATCCATGGGTTATATGGTTGTTTTGTTTATTCCTTTACCGGAGCATGCATGTCAAAAACGTTTAATATAGTTTTTGTTAAAAAAATACCTTCTTATCAATGTCGTCAATAGCATAAATTGATTCACAAGCGGCCATCTCAAGATCAGTCTGAATATGAGCTAAATTTATACGAACCAAAGACCTAAACAAGTAGTGATTATTATTATCGGTTTCAGTATTAGGCATATTAAGTTTACCGTAAACCAAGAACTGAGTAGAAATACCCACATTTCGCATTCCGACATTTTTGATAATATTAGAAGCATCACAACAAATGAAATCAATAAGAAAGAGGCTAAGTGCAGAAACTCTAGTTGGCTCAGAAACAATTTGACGCAAATTAAATGTATCCAAAATACTATTTAAATGAATGATGTTTAAGGCATCGTTATCAAACACATTAATATTAAAATCGCCGAAGCATAAAATTTGTTGATTGTTAGCGTAAAAATTGATCAATGTGTGTTCTAAAAAGCTCAAAAATTCTTGACAATTAGAGCTGGAAGGGCTATAAATACTTCCAACGATAAAAGAATGTTGTTTATCTCCACCTTCAACCAAGTGTTCTATAATTTGTTCACACTGGCGTTTTATATTATAGTAAATTTATATTAGTTTTTACGTAAATTCCAACGCCTCTTCCCCGTCTTGTATCGGTACGGTCTTGCCTAACAAATTTATATCCATTAACATTAGGACTAAAGTCTATATTTTAACGAATTTAAGTTAAAATAAATCAAATTTCAAGTTGAAATATATAGACTTTGCTAAGACACATTTCACATTTGAATTTTGATTCTCATATTGATAGTATAACACACAAAATATCAAAAAAATAAAATTTTTATCGAGAATTGGCAGAAACCTCTCTTTACAAACAAAATTGCTAATTTATAATAGTATTATTTTGCCGCACTTGGATTTTTGTTCTACACTTTTGTTTGGTATTCCGGATTACATCAGGGTCGATAGACTTCAAATCATACAGAACAGCGCCATAAGAATAATACTAAAATGTAATAGATATACACCGGTAGATAATATGTTAAATGCACTAAATACCTTATCGGTAAAATAAAAAATAATATTTAGTACCGGTATGTTTAATTTAAAATTAAAAAATAAATTGCTACCAAACTATATTTATGAAAAGATTACAGTCTTTAGTGTAGACTGTAATCTTTTCATAAAAGACTGTAATCTTTTCATAAATATAGTTTGGTAGCAATTTATTTTTTTTATTTATTTTTAATATACAGTGCGAACGTAAAGGTTGGAATAAATTCATTTAAAATTCAGGGGTATGTTCAAAAAAAAAAAAACGCTCGGACATGTCGATTTTTATTTTTAACTGCCGGTTTTCTTACTATAATTTTATGTATACAGTGTGGCCCAAAAATAAGTTACGGTCATCAACGTAAGTTTTTTAAATGTAAACACCTATTTTTTATTTTAGGTTTAGGTTCTACATCAAATTCTAAGTACATTTCATGTACCATGTCCTATACCTAAACTCGACCGTTGACGATTGAACACAATAAAAGGCTATTTTTGGAAAAGTTATTTATATCAAGCAAGAATACATAAAAATATTTTAATTAATTTATTAAGTGTTGAAAATGGCTGCCACGAGCTCTTGGCAATATCCCAGTCGATGCTGAAATTCTTGTAACACGTTATCGATAACAGAAGGTTCTATCAATCTTATTTCTTCCGTTATTCTAATTTTTAAGTCTTCAATGTTGTTTGGCCGATTAACATAAACTTTGGACTTAAGATACCCCCACAAAAAAAATCTAAAGGAGTCAGATCCGGCGATCTGGCCGGCCATTCAATTGCACCCCTCCGACCAATCCAACGTCCAGGGAAAACGGTATCCAGGTACTGGCACACGGGACGAGTGTAATGGGCTGGAGCTCCATCTTGTTGATACCATAAGGAATTATCTAATATATCCGGGTCTTCTGGATCGGGGTATAAAGTGGCAAGGCATGGAACCAAGTCATTTTCTAAAAACTCTAAATACCTCTCACCATTCAAGTATCCTTCAAAGAAAAAAGGCCCTATAACCCTGTTTTCAATCACCCCCGCCCAAACATTTACTTTTTGAGGGACTTGGCTGTGGCACTCCATCATCCAGTGCGGATTTTCAGTAGCCCAATATCGGCAGTTTTGCCGGTTTACACTACCATGAAGACAAAACGTTGCCTCATCAGAAAATACAATTTTTTTTTGAAAATTGTGGATTAGCATGGCACAAGTCCATAAGTCTCTCACAAAATTCTAAACGCCTATCTCGGTCATCTTCATTTAGTTCATGAACCAATTGAACTTTGTAAAGGTGCCATTTATTTATACCTAAATACTTAACGACGGATGTCTGGGATATCTGATTTTCTAACGCAATATTGCGAGTCGTTTTATGGCAATCTTCTTCAACTGCCAGCAAAACATTTAGTTGCTTCTCTTCTGATATACTTGACCGACCTTTCATATAATTATCTCTGACATGATCCAAATCCCGATATTTCTGTTCTATTTTACTGACAGTACTTTGAGATATACGTGGCCTATCAGGATACTTGGCATGATAAATTTCACAGACTTCCCTCTGAGTGCGCATCCTGTTTCCATAACCAATCATCATCAAAATCTCTATTCGCTCTCGCTCACTAAGACGTACCAATTTTTGAAATTTTAATTTTATCTTTTGATAAACTTAACACAAGCAAAACTTTGCTTAGGCATCTAAATCAAACTAAATTCACTCAAAATTATTTGATGTCAACAAATTGTGACAAGTTAACAATCAAAAACACCAACCACAAATGTAAATAACCAAACAATAACTGATAGGTTGCTTGATATAAATAACTCTTCCAAAAATAGCCTTTTATTGTGTTCAATCGTCAACGGTCGAGTTTAGGTATAGGACATGATACATGAAATGTACTTAGAATTTGATGTAGAACCTAAATCTAAAATAAAAAATAGGTGTTTACATTTAAAAAAATTACGTTGATGACCGTAACTTATTTTTGAGCCACCCTGTATACATAAAATTATAGTAAGAAAACCCGCAGTTAAAAATAAAAATCGACATGTCCGAGCGTTTTTTTTTGAACGTATCCCTGAATTTTAAATGAATTTATTCCAACCTTTACGTTCGCACTGTATATATATATATATATATATATATATATATATATATATATATATATACCCTCCTAACAACCGTTTAAATTCTCTTATATAACTACATTTCTTATTTCTTAATATTATTTGGTAACTTATTAAATACCTGTTTTTTTTTATTACTTATTCGCTTACTTTTATTTTTACTTTTTATATTTACTAGTTTTATCAAGATATTGCAAATATGTTTTCAAAAATTATAATGTATATTATTGTACTTGTATGTAGCAATATGCCAATATGCCATAATGTCAATTCTGGGATTCAACCAATTCTCCGTAACACCAAATATAGCTTAATCAGGTTTTAATAAATCATCTTTAAATTGATTGAAGTTATTTAACAATGATTAAAGGTTAAGATGTGCACAGTACATAAACATATATTGTTTAGTGTAGTTAAGAAGAGGAAAGTAAAAAATTAACAAAATATTAAAAAGAAATGAAATAGACAAAGAAAAGAAGAAAGGAAAAGTGGAAAAAAGGAAAGAAGAAATATAGGAGTTAAAGTAATAGAAAAAAAACTGAATAGGCTACCGTTAAGAGGCAGCTGCCATAATATTCCTATTTGACTGAATATTAATTATCAATAATTTATTTTATTCTTCAGATTAAATTCTTAAGACTACCGAATACCAAAATACCTGGCAATTATATAAATCAAGCATTTTTAAATATATTTACCTATAACTATTATTATCTAATACATTTTTCAAGATAGCAGACAAAGTTTTAGATTTAAAAAACAAGCTTTTATAATCCAGCATTAATATTTTATCTAGTACCTATAATTAGATAAATAGAAAAAAAAATCAAACAAATAAATGGAAAAAACCACTACCATCATTGATAAATGAGTGCAAAAAATGTACAAGTGAAAACACCAATAATTAGAATCAGATCTAGTTAAAATTTTACAAGCAAAACAGTATGTCTTTTTTATTTACTCTCTTGTCTTAAAATCATGAGCAATGCTATGGTATCATGATACAAAAAACTTGGTAAGACTGTCAAAAACATATTACTTACCATTCCAATGTATACATTGGTAATAAAGTCAGCCAATACCTAAAGAAATATCCGAATTCATAGAGAGTGAAAAAATTAAGTCTTATTCTTTTTCGTAATAAAATGAAGTGGATAAAGAGTACCGTTGTATTATAGTTTATTTATTGAATTTATCCAGATTCTCCTTATTAGATTCATAAATTCTATACAAATTTTTATCAATGCATATTCATTATTGCTTACATCATATTCACATCGTTTACTATGAAGAAATTTTATCTGGATGTGCTGTATACTATTATGAAATTTTCCTATAATTTTAATAAATGCTTGTGCACTAGTTTAGGAAATATACTAGAAAAATATTCGCAAAAAAATTTTCCAATATTGAGATTAAATAGGTCTGTAATAGTTTGATGTTGAGTTTCTTGGTCAAACTCTACCATAACGGAGTTTACAAAAATAAATCTCTATAATAGAAACTCAGGTATAAACCACGCTCTGACTATATCCCACCATAAATCTTCATAAAGTAAACACCGCCAATTCAGTTGAGAACGCCTAGGAAATTAATCCACTATTGAAATTGTGAACAAGGGTACATTGAATACCAATTTGACCATAATATCAAATGGTGAATTGTGAATTATATAAAATATTGAAGGAAATCAAAATCTATTTTCCTTTGATAAAATAAGCACCTCAAGGAATTCCAGTTTGATCAAATGAATAACTTCATACATACTTCAATTAAATAAATAATTCTTACAAATATGCTGGATAAACGAAGTATTGATTCCAATCTTCGAAATATTTTAAAGCAAAATCCCATAATACTTTTATCTTGTGAAAATATGACCAAGCACACAAGTGTTCCTCGCAGTTAATATTTTTATCGTCATCCTAATCTGACGAGATTGTAGTCCTTGTCCGCGCCCGGATCAGTTCAGCAACCGGAAAATTAAATTTGCCACTGCCTAAAAAAAGGGCAAAAGGGGAAAACAAGTGTCGAGACACGGATTACCCTTTGTCCCTCCTACACCCGTATTGAGACTTCTCTTTCTCTCTCCCAATAAAAATAGTTGAGTGCAGGACATTTATTTTTTCATGCTGTATCTCGCCACAAACATACTTTTCCCGGTCATAAAAACGACCTGAAAAGATCGTCAGAAAAATGGAGAAAGATGGCGTCTCGGCCATTTGCATACGACGACGTCGCTTTATGCTAATGCACTCCAGATTTATGGTTATTTTTATTTGATTCTCGAAATTATTATATGGACTGTATCCGTATGGATGAAAATCATATTTTATATACGGCGGAATGTTTTCCTATTGCCGATGCGGACCCGGAATCGATTGCCGGGGCGAGAATTATTCTCGGAGTTTTCCCTTTATCACCATTTTATTCTTTTATGTTTGTTTGTGTCTGTGAACGAATTATCTAGAATTGTTTCTTGATGGTTCTTTTCTCTTTTGTTAGTCCGTTTCGGGTTTTATCACTATTGGGTGTTGCATTTACTTGGATTAAGACTGGAAGAATTTTTTAACAGGATTGTTTTGTTCGAAATGCTTGCTATACAAATTTGGATTTTCTAAATAAGCTTATCCTATATACATCGACCTTTCAAATTTTTTGGCCCTATATTTTGACTGTCTCCAGATCTATGAAAATGACTCTCGAAAATGGATAAATTGGGTAAATCTTATTTGTAGAGCTCAGTAACATCCCGCCGGTTTTCGTCTTAAAACTTACTTTTAGAAGTTCTCCTGCTTCTTAGAATTTTCCAGAGGCTTAAGGCATTGGCTTCACCAGTACATAGTTAAGGTGATTCTTAGGGCATAATCGACTTAAAAAGTATTGAATATTCTAGGATTATATTCTAGTAGGAATTATTCCCTACTTTCTAGGATCAGGATAAACAAGAGCATATTTTAAATTAAACTCTAGTCCTTTTATCTTGAATTAAACGATTGTTTCGACCATTGTTTTAAAGTTAGTTACTGTTCTTTTTTCCCTTTTTTTGAGGATTTTTTCGAAGTAGATCCTGCTATTTTGTTTACTTTTTCCTATTGCTACATTTTAAGATCTAGGCTCTTTCATGATCTTAATCAAATATTCTTATTTTCAAGTTTGACAGTTTTACTACTAGACGGGCCAAAACCTAAAATCGTTCTCAATTTTAGACTGAATTCTAGTTGAAAACATTCACTAAATTGGGCTTCCAGATATAATTTAACAGACCTGCTTTCAGCAAAACAGTTCAACTAAAAATTGCGCTCTAAAATGTTATCCCCTGGAATAGAAAAATCTAAATCAACTACTTAAAAGTTATGATGTAATCCTAATCTTCAAGCCAAATGATGATGAGTTTCTGTTTCACCTAATCACTTAACTAAACTTTCTCTTGTGCTCTTAATGTCACTGCTATCAGCTACATTAATAATCGGATTAAGATTAATTTTTCCACGAATGAAAATGGAAAAATTATCTCTTTTATCGTCAATGGGTGTTAATACATTTTTAGATGTGATCAAAGCGACATCAACTAATACAAGAGTGTAGATTTGATTAGATTAGAAAAGGGTGAATGACTGCACTGCAATCTTTAATGAATGTATCTCAGACACACGTAATTTACACTTATGATGGGTTGATAATAGTTACCAATTATAATAGCTTGCATAGTCCTAGGGCTTTAATAAAAACTAGTTGCAAGGATGTTTACCCGGCTGGTATATCTTTTTCTAGAACTTCATAGTTACGAAGATGTCTCATTCCCAGGAGGCCTTTCTAGGGGCATTCTTTAAGATTTTTTCCAATCATTTTAGCTTAGGTGTTTATAAAATCTTGTTTATGTCGCAAAAAGGCTCACGTCTAAAAACCTTTGAGCCGTTCTTACTAGGATATCGGCTTTTTCATTATCATTCACACTTGTGGGACCAGGAACCTATGTTAGTGTAAAGTTATTCTTCTATCCTATCATAATAAACGTCCCTTAGCACTCCCGTACCATCTTGGATTTTGTGAAATTGGCGACTTCCTGCCAAAGAGATTTTCTTTTCAGAATCAGTTAATCAGCTTTCAATTGCGTTATTTTCTGCTTGAAAGACACTGATGTGCTTACACAGCGACACCGAGTGGGCCTTACATCAAATGTAAGGCCCAAAAACTCTGACTCACTTTCTTCGTTAGTCCTCAAAGCATCTTGTATATACCATTATCGTATCATGGAATTTCCTTTGAGTCATTGCACATGCTTATTTATTATCTTAAACTGGTATTCCCTTGTTCTTTTATCTTGAGAAAAATCGAATAATAAGGAGATGATAAAGTTCTCATTCTTAATTATTATCATAGATAGTCTAAACGTTTAAACGTGGTTCCTTCTATTAACAGATGTAAGATCAAGTATAACTTTTAATGCCATTGTTAAGCATCTTCTCATAACTTCTGTGATACACACGCTTGCTAATCTCTGTACTTTATCAAATTTTCTTCCCGTAACTTCGTAATATCGTGCCAAACCACTGTCCCATAAATAATGTAACGAAATTTGCGAACACACTTTTATTGTCAACGTCAAAAACACTAACCTAACTAATAATAATTATGGGTTTTATCATCGTGGCTTTGTTGATCTTAGCTTCTAGGTGACATTTCCAGCTGAGTTTGCTCTTCAGGATTATCCTAGTATTTTATTTATTTGCTTTATTACTTGTTCAACTACATAAATATCTTCGGTAAGTTGCATTTTGTTGGAGTGAATGGCACAATTATGGTTTTTGCTGAGTTTATGCTTGCCCCACTTAATTGCATCATTTTTCCGCAATACTTTAGTCTCCTTTGTTTAAGATCAAATAATGCGCTTTTCATTTTGTCTTTAGTTGTGATGACAATATCATTAGCATTTGCTATACCGGTGAAGCAATGACCTGTTATCCCGTAAAGGCAATCGTCGATTACTAGGCTCCCCAACAGGAGTAATAATATGTGGTTCTGATGTATGTGTTATATTTTGTAACAGAAGTCTCAGCAGTCAGAGGGAAAATTACTTCGCAAATTCACCGATTAATTTTAGGATTTTCAATCCTATCTTTGATTAATCACCACGTGTAGCGTATTACCAAAACCTCGGAATATACTCAGGAATTAAAAATATGAGTCTTTTTGGATGGTCTCTCGTGAAGTACAGGCTCCTTCAAAATACACGAAAATGTAACATCTATAAGTATAGTAAAAATATATTTGCATTTGTATTTCTTTAATTAAACGAGTTAGTGACCGAATTGGTTTTCATAAAGTTTAGCGCTAGCATATCTTATTGTTATTATTTTAAAAATATTCGATTATTATAAAAATTCTGTCAAAAATTTAAATAACATTAAAAATTATTTCTAGGCTTCGCTTAGCTCTTTTTAGGCTAAGTTACTTGTACATTAGTAACACCGGGTTCAAACCATGCACCTAGGGTGTTCCATAATTGTTCGATGGCAGTTTTTATAATTTTATTGGGTTTTATAATAATTTTTGGCAATATGTGTCCTGTACTCGCACTATAGCTTTCTGCCTTCTCAGGAGACAGAGTGTTTTCCAACGACTTCCTTTATTACGTTAGCTGCGACTCTGGAGATGAAGCCTGAAGCACAAATGGGATGCTAAAGTCATGTGCAAGTTTCACATTCCTTGCATTTCGATTTTTGTATTTAGGCTTTTTTTGTGATACTTTTTGTGTGATTGTTATCTAATGGAACAGCAATGTCTATTATAAGACGCTTGTTTTGCTTTCTTATCGATCTTTTATTATTACCAAGTCAGGTTTAATGGTTTTCATTTCTCTATTTGTATGTTTTCTCATTGCATATAAGTGTTAAGTCTGGGCTGTCAAATACTAAATCCGGTTCGTGTTCATATGACTTGTCTCTCGCTTTAATATTCTAGTGCTTACATATATTCCAATGTAGTTGCTTTGACCCTTTGTTATCTTGGTCAAGATGTTATCAGTCAGGTGTTATAACACCTTGACCAAGATAAGTGTCTCTCTGAAAGACCAGTAAAGGCTACAACTTACATCATTGCCACTTTTCGAGATTTTTGTTTTCAAGTAATTTGTTACTAGAGCCAGGTCTTGACAAGCTGTTATAGGTGATTCATTTTCTGCTTTGATATTTGTTTTTACGAGCCACGTCCATGTCTGGCTCTGATTGACGATTTCTTTGTGTGCTTCCTTTGTAATTTGGCCGTGTAAAGGTTAGGTTTTCCATTTTGTTACTAGCTTTTCTGTCATCCCTTCCTTTATCTTTTTGTTTTAGGTTTGTGTTTGAGTCTTCACTAGGGGTTGCTGTTTGTTATTGGCTTTGGCGGTTCACCATGCCTAGATATTTGTCTTTCTCTTTCAGTTTTAGGTTATTCGAGAGTCCCACTTTGATAATGTTATAGGTGTTTTTGAAATTATTATTATTATTATTATTATTATTATTATTATTATTATAAATTCAGTCATACGGAACAACCTCTCTTCTCGAGGAACATTCACTAATTCCAGATAGCTATTATATCTATCAAAGAGATTGAGTTCTATAGGGGCCCTTTTCAAGTTGTTAGGTCCATGAGGAACTTGGAATGCTGAAGTATTCCCATAAATTTCCGTTCGCTTTGGGATGTAGCAAGGAGAACGGCTTTTTGCTTAGGCTTATAAACGTGTTTTAGAAAGTCTTTCGGAAAAGCACCTGTTATCGAAATAATAAGTGGGCCCTTTTAAACCTTTTCCATCTTTCACTGCCTTTTTATCTGTATTTCAAAATCGTTATGCTTGGCTATATTATCATTGTGTTTATCAAGTAGACTGCTATTATTTGGTACTGCTAAATTAACAAGAGTTGCCTGCCTAGCATTCTTATCCACAAGTATGAGATCTGCTCTACTATGTATCACACGCTGGTCTGTGAAAACACTGCGATTCCAGTATAGCTTATAGTTATTGTTTTAGAGAACAGACTCAGGGATGTACTTGTAATAGGGGAGATTGTCCTCCTATATGAGTTTTAGGCTCTTTAGCTCTTGATGCAGTATTTTCTCTACTAAATCGTGCCTCTAGGCTTAGCATCCATAGCGACATTTGTCACTCTGTACAGATGGATCTTTAACGATCTACATCGCAGAGGTGTTGCGTGGTCTATCTGGCATATTGCACGAAGCAACAAAGATGTCTGTGCGTTTCACTGCACAGCAAGGGTGATATTGTGTGCATTTGTCAGAAGAGTCCTGATCTTTCATTGTAAGCTCTCGGTATCGGTTTGACGTCTGTCAATTATACCGAAGAAGTAACCAAGTGCTTAGGTAATTCTTATAATTATTATTAATATTATAATTACTATTAATAAATTGATTTTAAAAACCGCTGTGGCTGTATCCACCTTGGACCGCTATCTCGACGGTGGGTTTGGTGAAAAGGAAATATATTATTATAGAATAGTGAGACAATCACTAAAAGTGTACTATATTATACTATAGCGGAGCAATTTCTCATAAAATGATAAAAATCACGCTATATTCACAGGAATTGCATACTCGCTGTGCTGATACAGCAATAATGCAATCAATTTCTATGAAAATAGTATTTGGTTTACTCTGTTAATAAGTATTAGAATAACAAATGCGTTTATACAGCAGTAAGATTCTCTAATGTTGTTGCTAAGATTTAAACTAGCTTAGATAATTTTGATGATTTCAGGTCATTTTTGACGTAATTAATTTTCAACTTTTATTTAATTTATAATGCTTAAAAAAGAGTTTTGGAAATACTCTTACTAGGGCTACCCTCTGCTTTCACCATGTATCCTGGACCTCGTACTAAGGACCCTGGAATGCAATAACTCAATTCATACTCTTTTAAATTCAGAATTATTCGTGGAATAACACTACAGTTAGTAAAACCCATTTTTAACGGTTTTATACTATTTAATGATCTGGCTGATCTGAGATCTAAGATCTCATCCAGAATAATAAAAAAATTGCACCTTTTCATGTTACATTGACAGTTCTTTATATGTTTGAGCTGCTTTTATACGTAGAATGTTGATACACTGCTCTAATTTAGACGTTTTCTCTATAGGTTTCTAACAAATATTATTACTATTACCCATGATAGTAAAAAGTAAGACTGTAGCTTTTGAGTGCGTGTTATTTCGGCACATATCAAGGACGTTCTGAGAGTGTTAAAAAAATTATTAATTCTTGCAGTGGCGTTGAGTTTATATACTTCATACTTATGTGTTAAGTACTACACACATTTTGAACTTAAAAATGCTTATTATAATAAAAATATTAATAATAATAATCATAATAATAATTAAGGTCTTTTTATTTAGGAAAAAAAATACAATTACAAAGTTAATAGTTTAAAGGCAAGATTCACTGCACAAAGATTCAGATCATATATCATATCATCATCGGAATAGAGAAAAGAAAGTAAAAAAAAACGAAACACCCACTAAATTATGCTTTATTGTTCTGGCAGTAATTTATTAAAAATGTATTTTTTTAAAGAATATAAGCTAAATGTTATCGGTATTAGTTTGGCAGCTATTTATAATTTTTAAATTTGATAAGAAAATGATATCTTAAAGTTATCATCAGGAGCTTTAAAAGAAAATTACTTAGTACAGAAGATAATAAAGTTAAAAATTAATTCTTAAAAGTTACAGTTTGTAAATAAGATGGCTGAATTGAAAGCCGAAAATTAGTGAGTTATGAGAAAAATATTTACAAAACATTATTGGGGTTGATGAAATACCGCAAAATATTCCCATGAAACTGATTCCATAATGCTGCAAATCATGGTAACCTAAGATTCAATCCTGATTCCTGGATTACTATAATATTTATGAAACCAATGTTTATTGCGTTAAAAAGCTTAAAAGTTCTTCTGTTCTCTCGCCATTAGAAAACTAATGGATTATCATATACGCCCTGAACAACTCTTAAAAATTCCTTACGGCCCATCGGAGAATCAAATCTGTAATTCATCCCTGTTGTTTTTAAATTTAGCTCAACAAAAATTGCCTTGTCATCATTAGGAATGATTAACGATCATCCCCGCGATATGCTACACAACTCACACCATAAGTTAATCGAGCAAAAATATTTTAAGTCGACTAATGCCCTTTTTTCGCTTTTGTTTGGGCCTTTTTTGTTTTAAACGAGGGCTCGTTTGTTTCTAGAAGGCTCTTTGTGTAGTAACAAGAGATTTTTTTCATATTTTTATCTTAAAGGCCTGTTAAACAATCGCCAAATTCAGATTATTTTTAAAAAATAACCACAACAATTTAGATCTCGACACGCATTCATCTGTCTAACGATTATTTATGGCCGAGAATTAAGATCATATCTTAATGCCTTCTTTTTAGCATTATAATGCCAATATAGATACAAATAGGGGTGCAATTTCAATTTTAATGTTTCTTGTCCGCCGCGCTAAACCACAAATCGAAAGATACGTTTTTTTTTTTAAGTAGGGTCCGTAATCGGATCTGCTTTTTATTGTTTAGGGGAGGCTTAAGGGTTGATATTTGGGGTTGAAAATTAGTTTTATATTCCATACAATGCAATAATCCTAAGACCATAACTTATATTTTGTTTTTTTTTTTAAATATCGTACGTGGTTGCTGATAAAGCCAATCAATCACACTTGCCAATAATTGCAACAGTTGGATGAAAAAGCATCGAATATATTA
The DNA here is from genome assembly GCF_022605725.1 of Anthonomus grandis grandis. Taxonomy (NCBI): domain Eukaryota; kingdom Metazoa; phylum Arthropoda; class Insecta; order Coleoptera; family Curculionidae; genus Anthonomus; species Anthonomus grandis. Next base: position 14,404,109 of record NC_065558.1, read on the forward strand.
TTGTTATTTCAAGAGTGCAATTAATGCAATTTATTATCTTTGATTTAAGTGGAGAAGTCCAGTCGCTTAAAAAATTGTAAAGAAATATTTATCCATATTTACAAATAGTTATTTTTTTTTTAAATATATCGTCATACAGGGTGAGTGTTCAAGATTCACATCGATCGATTAGAAAACTATAAATAGGAAAAAATATAATGTTAAAGGTTTCCTTATAGAAAAAATTGATTATCATTGTAGGGTCTGCAAACGTATTTTTGACATAAAAACCTAAATATTTCAAAAACAGTAAGACTTGGATAAGGGCCATTATATACAGAAAGTATTTAGATTTTGATGCAGATTTAAAAAAAATTATAATACATAGAATATTTTAATTAAAATAATGAAGTTGACACCTACTTCCAGCATAACCAGGAGTGCTGGTATCTTGAAAATAAGCTGCCTTTATCAATTTTAGTATACTATTAAATTTTCAGACTTTTCCTAAATATGTTTTTTCCACAGTCGATGAATTGTCTTTCTAGAGAGTTTTCTTTCCTTTAAAATAGAACTTTTTAAAATAATTAAAGAATTTTAATAATCCACTTGTTAACATTTTTTACCGGTTTAATAATAAGAATTTCAACGCTTGTTTATGTTCACCTGTACAGATCCGGATTAATTTTTTTTTAAATTATATACAAGTTTCTTTCATCTATTTCTTACATTTCATTAGTCTCAAACGTAAAAATAAGGCGAGGAACAATATGGTCCATTAAAAAAATTATTTTGTTTATAAATTATTCAAAATTTTTAATTTAACCTTTTTCTTAAATCATTAAAAATGCAAGAAAATAAATACTTTCTTTATCAAAACTAGTTTAACAGAAACTTTCAATCGGATTTGATATAAAAATTTTTGATCTTAAATTTTCTTAATACATTACATTACAGATTAAAAGATTGTATGTGTCCGGATTAATGCGGCTTTAAATAATTTAAGATTATCTCTCTTATTTTATCCTTACATTTAAAATGTATTGAAGCCCTAGTCATTAGACTACCTACATCTGCTTTAATCTGAATATAGCTTCACCTTGAATTAACAGCTATAGCGGAAGTAGACTCAGATGGGCTTCTTATGGTACTAATATTTTACATAGGCTCTTTTTTGCAATTACGTTTCCTGAGAAACCCTAATGACAAGGTTGTAATATTGCCTTAAAGTGGGCATCATTAACCACAGATAGCACTACTAACTTCTACTATTAACTTTCACTAGACATACCATTTTAGTTTTTAAGCATTTCGTTTTAGATGCCATGAGTTCATTCAACCATCTCTATGACCTACTGTAGTAATGGCTCCAAGTGCTTGATTATTTGGTCATATTACTTTTTTTCTATTTAGGATCCCGTACTACTCTCCATGAGACACTCCATGATGTAATTTAATAGTGATTCCTTCCCTCTCTCTATCTGGTGACTATGTCTATGACAATATATGATATTCCAGGACTTGCTCGTGAGGCACTTCCTTTAGCACTTTCACAAAATAACATTACCAAAGGTAATTTCAATGTACTGGAATTGAACCATCTAACAGGAACATTTTTGGGGAAGATGATTTTTTGCCTTCCAGTGTAACTGATCGACCGTACGTACAAGAAGACCGTCAACATGAAGAAGTACCACCTGATGTCCCGCCCATAACTGATGATGGTTGTGCCTTAGGAAATCAAAGTTCTTTACCCACTAATCCTCCGAATGAAGCTCTTCATGTGGCTGGTTTAATACCTGCAATTGAAGACTTGCCTTCTACCTCTCATGCTGTACCATCTAATCACGTTTCCCGTAAAATTACTTCTTTAATTCAGATTCAAAATTACCTTAATTTCTGTTTCAGATTTACTTTGCTTCTTTAATTTTTTAAATTATTCTTATAATTTTCATTAATTTATTTTAGCTAGTCATTTTTCTGCATCAATAGTTCTGGGTTTCTGGACCAAAAAATAGTTAGAAGGACTCGGTAGCAAAATCTCATCCTCTATCTATCGTTTTTTGGTGATAAGATTTTCAAAAATTCATCCTCTCCAGCTAATAGAATATCTTAATGCTGATCTTCTTCAAGGCCTTTTTTCGAAGATTCTCTCTCTCTCTTCCTTTTCTCTCTTGGGAGTTATCTTAAAGAAGCACATCTCTTATCTTATGTTTCCCTTGCAAGCATTGCCAGGGATTTCACCTTCTTGATGATCTTAGAGTAAAATCCTTCACACACGTTCCTTAATCTACTTACTATTTCCACTAGCGATATTGCTGCGTCTACTTCCTCGTGAATTTTACTCTTCCTGGACGCTAGAATATTATAAGTAGTCAAAGTTGTATCTTAATCTTTAACAATTTCTTATAGTAGCTCTAAGCTCTAGATATGTTAAGGTAGTGTTGTAGTGTGATGCGATTTTGTACATAATAGTTATTTTTCTTATTGTGATGGTGATTATAAAGTCCTTTCAAATGTACAAGAAGCATATTAGGGAGCAGATAACTCATCTCGTGAGCTTGCTGTTTCTACGATTAACTTGGCCCAGTTAAGAAGAGATGCTGCCGCTTCAAACCCTATTATTAACCCTTAACCAGCCCAACGAAAAACGACGCAATTTTTAGTGACTGAAATGACTTTCATGAATGAATGAAATTACTAGCGTCTAAACTAGTGCGCGCGTAAATCGAATGCAGCTATGGTAGTGCGAGTATACGAAGACAATTTTATTGAACAACTAAGGATAATCTAAAATAAAGTAAAAAAGGAAATGCGTTTGAATTTTATTTTTTTTTAATTGACAAATAACGCATAACTAAGCAAATTATTTTAATAATATTGGGTTCTATGTCTTTAAACTGAGAAAGGACTAATAAAACTTTACTGGAATTTAAACAAAAAGCTATAAATAAAAGCATTCCAAACGGGCTATGAAAAAGGCCGTACCAAAAAATCCGGAAACAAGAGTCGATATTACGGACAATTTAGTAGAGTTATTCAATGAAACGACAGCCTTTATCAAGAGTCGATATTACGGACAATTTAGTAGAGTTATTCAATGAAACGACAGCCTTTATCAAGGATATTTGGGTTCAATTAGATAATCAGCAAAAGAATCAAACTAAGGATGTATTACTTTTTATTACAGATAAAGTAATTAGGGCATTTGACATATTAAAATTTCTATATAAAGTACCAATAAGTTGTATAGAAAAACTTTATCCATTAATTTTGGACGAGCGATGAAGGGGAAATAAATATGCCTTTGTCAAATTTAGATTTCTTTGATTTCGCTGGGAAAATAGTACCTCAGGAGTTTAGTGACTCACATGACAGGCTACAATCATTTTTAAATGCTCTTACATTACTTAATGAAAATCCGGGCGATCATGGAGCAAACGCAGTAGCCTACGTTCAAACACGACTTACAAGTAAGGCTCGAGGTTTAATAACTACCGAAGCATCCCTTGTAGAAATTATAAACACTTTGCGTTCAAAAATTAAACGAGAGAGCTTACAGCTGTTAACAACAAAGCTATTAAATTTTAGGCAACATGCTAGAGATACTGTAAGCTATGCGTCGGATATTAAATCGTTTAGCTGAAAAATTAAGAACGGCATATATTAGCGCCGATGTCGCAGCAAAGTATTCTACTGATCAAACACTAAGAGCCTTAGCTCAAAATGCTATTTCTAGGGTAGCTATAGAGGCAGGTACATTTACCACAGCACAGGAGGTTGTCAATAAAATTATAAATATAAATAATAACGCCCAGGCTTCAACTTCGAACGTTTTTTATGCTAATTTAGGTCAAAATAATTTTAGAAATAATAACAGATTTTTTTATAATAATAGAGGTAGGCGACCTTATAACAATAATAATAATAATAATTATTACAATAACACTCAAAGCAGCCAAAATTTCAATAGGCACAATAATGAACGCGGTAGAAATAATCGCGGTTCACAACTTTAGGTATTGCAAGAACGGACATTTCTGTTAATAGACACGAAGTCGAACATTCTCTTCACATAGTAGATTCCTCATTTCCGATCCCGACAGATGCAATATTGGGTCGAGATTTTATTAATAAATTCAAATGTAATTTAAACTATTCGGATTGGACTATGACTATTAGGCCGAATAACAATAATATTATTATACCGATTCAAAATAGTATTTCTGAAGACTCTATAGTTATTCCAGCCAGGTGTGAGGTACACTTGTTCATAAAGTACTCTAAATAAATTAGCTGTCAGGTTGTTAATATTTTTCATTCTCAAAAGTTTCCAAGGCTAGAAGTCAATACAATAGCTCTTTACCGAAAATAAGACCAATAAGGGACGTTAAAGCTCTGATATAATGCCTTTTTAACTCAAGGAAAAACAATGATTTACCGGTCGTCCCCAATAGGGACAATCTGATTGATGAAAGGGCCTCAGGTCGCATGTGCTTATAATTGTCTCCAACACTCTGGAGAGTCGATCTGTCCGGAAAGATTAAACTTTTCGATTGTGTTGTTTAACATTTTTCTCGTTTCGGATCGTTACCGATTCTGATTGATATCCAATTTTTGATTGAAGAAATAAACGAATTTTTGTGCACAAAGCAGATTTTTTTCGATCGCAATACTAACGAACCAGTTCACCCTAATTTAAATCTCATAATCAAGTGGTGTTTAGGAAAAGCACTTGTCAATCCGGCACAATGTCGTCTAATGACTTTTCGGCGTATCGGCCCATCTGTTCGAATGTTCGCGGCCTGGAGCAACATATGGTCAAAGTAGGGATCTAGATGTTTCATTTGGACTGAAGTGCAAATTTTTAAAACAGTGGTGGAGCAAAATAAGGAAAGGTTTTGTTTGTTGATATATATTTTGAAACTACATTTTCTAACAATTTCGCATCATTCGGACATCTAAGAATCGGAAAACATGAATCACAAAACACAATTATATAGTAGAGAAGTGGTGGTTGCATACAAACTAATCGAAATTCTTCTGACAAATCTGCTAGCGTCCTCTCGCTTGGCAACGGAAACTATTGTAATTAACTAAGGCGTGGCCAAATTAGGGCGGTAAAATTTAAATTTAATTTAATAAGGAATCTTACAATTTTATTATTTAATTCCAATATCCAAAGCAAACACCTAATAACAAAGGTTACTTTTTGATTAGATGTTATTATCAGATATTGATCAGGATAAAATACAATTTTTCAGCTTTATTTTACGTATCTAAATGAGTTATTGTACTGTAATAATGAGTTAACAATAGTAGGTATACAACATATCATCAATTTCAAAATGGAAATAAAACAATGTTTTTCTTTAATACATTTATTATTTAATTTTCCTGAAAAATAATTACTTAAAATTATATACCTAATATACAATATAATATGATATTAAATAAATTTTGTGACCACTGAACTATGCCAACCCAAACAGATTAGAAAATATTGTAAAGATTTTTATGTTTTTTTCTTATTATACATGTTTAAAGACATTACCATAAGGTTAATAAAATCTCTATTCTACTAACACAAACAGATTCTGTTACGGATAATATTATAAAATCATATATTAATAATAAATGATTTTTATTTGCAACAATACAATACATAAAATATTTATAAGTGAAATACATAACTATAAAAGCAAATAAAAGACCGACAAATTCAAATTTCTTCAGGGCAGATTCTAGTCTTCTAGTCAATTGTGACTCAAAAAAAGGAACATTTGATAAAGTACATAGTAAAAAATACTTAAGACTAACGACATAAGGACCAAAATTATTTAAAAACAAAACATGCCAGACCTAGGCATAAAGAGCAAAAAAAAAATACATACATAAAATATAACTACAGCTAAATTAAATATTCTATAAAAATTTATAATATTGTTCTTTGTAAAAAAAAGTAAATTTTACTGCTAAATGAATTATCTTTGCTTAATATATATTTCTTTCTGGTTCCTAAGGAAAAAATAAACATATTTTAAAAACTACTTAAAAATTATAAAACAGAGTATTATCTAAAAAAACAATATACAGTGGTTTTCTTTAATGTCTCCCCTCTCAATTTTTTGAACGGATCAATTCAAAATATTAAAACTTGAGGTAATGCAATTGATGAATTAATACTATGTTTTAAAGCAAAATTGATAAAAATTTCAAGATGGCTGCTGGGCGCCATGATGGAAAAAAAATTAAATAGAAAGGGTGGTCTTGTGGCACATCATTTTGAAATTTTTTTAGCATTGGAATTCTCATCAAAAATTGAAAAAGTGATGAAGAATAACATTTAGTCGTAATCTTCAAAATAAAGAATTTATGGAGGATTGTTGAAAATTTATAAAATTTTTAGGTGAAAAAATTTTTTTTTGGAAAATTTCAATTTTTTTTATAAGTTGATTAATTGCTCAAAAGCCTCAAAAAAGTTTTTTCTTTAATATTTTTGAATAAATAATTTCAGATTTCGAAAAAGTTATACCCAATTTTCCCAAAAAAGTCTTAAAAGGGATACCCATAAGAAAATGTTCATAATTTTGGTTTGTATTCTTTTTCTTTCTTTTAATTTTCTTAATAATTAATATTTTATTTTTCTTAATATTAATATTTCCAACCATGGGATCGAAATTCGAATACCTGATCCTCAAGCAGCAAATCAAGAGAAATTACTCACTTCATCAAACATGCTTGCTAAGACTTGAATATTAAAAATTTATACCCGTTTACCCCAAACCCTCAAAACAAACATCCACAACTCGATTTTTCCAATTCAAAAGTTCGCAAGAACAAAAGGCCACCCTCTCTGGTCTTGAATACTTTCCAATACGAATCGTATAACCTGCACATATGTTCACTTGTTTTGCGAAAAAGTTAGTTTTGATATCGTGACGCGTGTCCAGAATAGGAAATTCATTATAAAAATGGGGTGCGCTATCGATATTTACTACCACCGCGTGATAGTTTTCAATGGGGGTTGCTAATTCCACTAAAGCCTCGAGTATTTATTCATCTCATCCGAGGACTACATTTAATCTAGGGGGTGCAGGTTAAATTTGACAGTGGCGCACAATATTTTCTCAATGCTCCTGCTTATGTTCCTGGTCTTAACGAAAATCAGCTTCAAAATTATCATATATTTAAATGACACCTTTGGCGTATATGATAATAATAAATATAATTATGTATCAAAGCTCTTGAAAGTAGCAAACTTCAATCCAAGGTATGAAATTGACAATGTCATGTACATTCATAGTTTTCACAATGTTAATTCGACGTTTTTTTGCGTTTGGTAAACTTTTTTCCCTATTTACTAATAATATATCCACACAGGTATGGAAAACCACAGCAGAAACCGTCTATCAATATATCATGACTTATAAGCCATGCAAATATATATGCAGAAACTGGTGTATTTTATGAAATTGAATAATGGGTATAATTCGTATTTATTGAGCTTATTGAAGTTGAGATGTAGAATTTGTGGTTGTGTTTTTTTTTAAGATTGGGCAAGAGGAACCTAAAAATGAAATTTTGAATTTTGTTTATAATATTTTTCAAAAATTTCAAGGACTTTTATTAAATAATTATTGACGTACTGCGAACAGGTCTGACGTACAGATGCGTCACCAAGAACTTTTCACCATACCGCGTGACCCATATAGGCGTTTTACCTGGAAATTCGGTGCTAAAGCTGTGTACCGTCTCTGCGTCATGACAACTGTGTAATTTTCCAAAAGAGTAAAGTGCCTGACTTGATAAAACAAAAAACATATTTAGCGTATTAATTTTATTATAAAAATACACAGGCCTCAAAATTGATTAGTAGGTCTACATTAGTAAATGTTGTAAATTAAAAATGTGATAAATACGTTTTGTCAAATGTGTACCTAGAATTTTTGTTAAATCTATTTAGTTAATAATACAAAATCTATTTTATCGTAGTACTATTCTGGTTCAATACACTTATGCCAACTAAGAATCTAATTATCCATACACTTTTTATGGACCGCGACTAAGATTGCCTTCATCTCCTTCGAATTGCCTTTTTGTGGCTCTAATCGACTCAAAATGTGCTCTTTGCAGTAGCTACTTAAGAAAAATCACAAGGAGCCATAATCGGTAAACTCGGTGCTTGCTCTATCAAATCAGTTGAGTTATTAATCAAAAATTTACTCAATGTAAACTTTGTGACCCAGGCAGCATAAATCTATACAATGGACATCGAGAAGTTTCCACTTTTTTGAAATATGAATGCCCAGTAGGCGTCTGTTTAATTTCTTAACAAAACCAATGGATGTTCATACGATTACACAAATGTCACACATTTTGTCGGCCATAAGACCATTAAATAAACTTGTCCACTGCACAATTTATTGATGTAGAAGGATATCTAAAATAGAAAGTCAAATGGATAAAAACTTTTCCTCATAATATATCTAAATAATTACGAAACAAAAAATGGATTGCCGCGAAAAGGTGGTTTCTATTAAAAGACAAATTTTTTGTTTGAGATTCGACGCGAAAAGGGTATACTTTGGCAATAAAAATGATGAATGGCATCTTACCTTTGGAATTTTTGGATGTGAGTGTCGCAGGGATCCCTGATTTCCTCTGGAGAACTTCGAACTTCTTTGTCGAATACTATCTCCACTTCATCTGAGAACCTTAATGATTATTTTGTAAATGTGGCAAATAATTTAATGAGTACCATAACTTCTTCCCATGATCCACTTTCATATCTTCCCATTGCAAATGAGAATTTCCACAGCTTCTTCTCTACGCCCGTAGTGTTACCAGAGCTTTGCAGTTCAATTAGGGAAATCAAAAACAAAGGCTCTTCTGGAATTGATGGACTTACTCTCAAAATGTTTTCAAATCTGCCCGAATGTACATTATGTCATCTTATTACTCTAATTAATCAGTCTTTTCAAAAAGGTTTTTTTCCTAACTGCCTTAAGATGGCGATAATAATTCCACTACATAAAGGAGGAGACAAAGATCAGTCTTTCAACTATCGCCCTATCGCTCTTCTTCCCACACTTTCAAAAATTATTGAAAGATTGGTTAAAAAAAGACTTCAATCATTTTTGCTAAAATATAAAATACTTACTTCCCATCAATTTGGATTTTTAAATAACAAATGCACAAATGATGCTATGTTTTCTCTTTTTAATAATGTATACTCTAGCTTAAACAACCAACACCTTACAGCAACGATTTTCTGTGATTTTTCTAAAGCCTTTGATTGTGTTAATCATGACATCTTATTAAAAAAGTTGCAATATTACGGGTTTAGAGGAGCGCCTTTTGAATGTTTTAAGTCGTACCTCAGTAACAGAAGTCAAGCTGTGAGAATTGATTCGACTATGTCTTCTTGCAAGCCAATACAAAGTGGAGTGCCTCAAGGTTCCGTACTTGGCCCTATTTTGTTTCTTATCTTCATCAATGACATTGCTAATCTAAATATTAACGGTAAAGTCTGTCTATTTGCTGATGATACTAGTTTTACCTGGAGTAATCCGGATATTTCTACACTTCATAGAACCGTATCAAGTGATTTAACTACTATCAAATCATGGTGCGACTCTAATCTCCTTTGTCTCAACATTTCCAAAACTAAAATGTTGTCCTATAAAAATACCTTGCAATCTTTTGTACTTGGTAATGCAACAATTGACGAAGTTGATTCTGTAAAGTTTTTAGGGCTAACTGTTGACAACTCGTTAAAATGGGACACGCATATTGACTTTTTATCAAGAAAATTAAGTTCCGCTTGTTTTGCGTTAAGATCAATTTCTAAGAAGCTTAGCCTATCTACTTCTAGAACAGTTTATTTTGCCCTTTTTGAATCGCACCTTCGATACGCCCTTCCATTCTGGGGTACATGTAGTGCAACTCAATTTGACCGTATTTTTAGACTACAAAAGAGAGCTTTACGTTATACACTGAGACTTAAATACAGAAGTCATTGCCAGCATTTCTTCAACAAATTTCAAATATTAACTTTTCCATCTTTATTCATATTTGAGTCCCTTTGTCTAATACGCAAACACGGTTCAGCATCTGATAGGCCTTCCCATAGTTATCTACTTAGAAACACGGAACATGATCTATACCTGTCTACCCCACATTCAGAGTTGGTCAAAAGTTCCATATTATATAATGCAAAAAAAATGCACAATCATCTGCCATTGGAAATTAAATCCATCACATCTTTTTTTGCATTTCGTGAAGCATTAAAAGCATTCTTACTGGAGAGAGCTTTTTACACAGTTAACGATTTTTTGTTTGTAATCATTGATTTGAAATTTCGCACTAGCTGATTATGTATTTTTACTATCTGTACATGTTTAGGTATACTGCTTTTTGTAGCTATTTTAGGATTTTTTATAATATTTTACTTTTTTAAACATTTTTTACATTTTTTTTTTAACGTAGAGAGATTTTTTAATGATCTTTTTTTTTGACATTGTATACATTAATTTGTATATTTTATAATAATATTTTTGACTACTTACAATTCCTAAATTGTATTAATCTGTATATATTGTAGATAATCTATTCTATTTACTTATTTATTTATTTTTAAAATTTTGTTTTGTTTTTTTTTTTAATTGTGTTTTGTTTGTATTTTTGTGTCTTTTTTGTTTTACAGCTTTGTCTACAAATTGTAACAATTTCTTGACAATAAAGCATTGATTGATAAAACTTGACTGGATTCTGCTTGTTTAAAAGCATTCACTTAGATTAGATTTTCTTAAAAACAACGTAGACTTTTGCGAAAAAAAACTTGCGAAGAACTACCTTTTGAAAATTACTTTTTTAATATGCTTGGAGAGAGAGAGAGAGACGACTGGTGACGCTTCAATCGCAAGACTGCTAAGTCGTCTGCGCATCCAGGTGCCAACCAAGTATTGCCAATGTATAAATATAAAAATTTAACTTTAGACGCGGGAAATAATTGTTGCAGCGACATGGATAAAGGTGCAATAATAACATAAATTTCGTTGCAAAAAGTCCATTGGACGTCCACGCAGTTGCTCAACATTTTGTTCTCATTTTAAACACATTTATTAGAATTAATCAATTATTGTTTGATCAAGATAAAATTGATTTCTTATTTGATTGAAGCTATGAGACTAAGAATTTGATAAATCCATAAGACGTCCAATATATATACTAAAATGAAGATACAGTTTTTGACGAGAGATAGACGTCTAATGAACCTAGAAAAAGAAGAGTTCAGTGGCTTTTCATTTTTGTTCGTCCAATGGCTTCACCCCTTTTTTCAATCTATGGTTTTGAAATTTACCTAAATCCATAGAATGTCCCATATCCAATGCCTGATGGATGGTCTCTCATTTTCTTTAAGCCGTGGGATTAATAATTTTCTAAAACCATGCTACGTTATGCATATTCATCAAAATGAAGAAACATTTTTCGATCAGTAATGGATGTCTAATGTACCTATAAAAATCTGAGTTCAATGGATTTTCAGAAAAATTTATCCATTAGACTCAGGTCAATCAAACTAACTATACTTATTAAAACAACTTTTGGAAGGTTGAGGAAACCCTATTGCATAATTTAAAATCCATTGGTTTGCATAAAACTATCATCCAAAGGATGTTCATAATAAATGATCGTGCTGAAGGTGTTGCGCAGGAAATTCATCCAGTGTTCACTCAAGCAAGATTACCGAGACATCGCTTAAAATGGACAGCAGCCATGCATGAATCTATAATGCGCATTTTCTTTAAGGTAAGAAATCTGGGGCAAACAGATGATTGGCTACAGACAACAACTACCTGCTGTAATATCCCAATATGAACGTAACTGAGCAGAGACTCGCTGACCAATATCGCCTCATTCTTAGCAATAACTTTATCCCAGAAACATGAATTTACTCTATTAAAAGGGAAATTGTATCAGAAATCAATGATAAACAGGGCTTAAACGAAATAAGGCACAATTTGCAGGACAATGCCGACCAAGAAAGAATAAAAGCGGAAGAAAACTTACGTCCACCAGACCAGGCACCGTTACCAGAAGGGATAATAAATCAAGAAACTCAAAATGAAGACCAAAACATTAAAAATAATGATGAAGTGCATGCTAAACTTAGAACAGAATTTAGAAAAGCAATGGCAGAGTGTGAAGGCTCAAACATCTCAACAAGACCAGCTCTACCTAGAGTTAACTCCTCTCGCAAAATGCCTATTCTTCTTAATGCTGCCCATTTAATTATACCTGATTATATGCTTATAGTTACTACACTTGAACAGCTTCATCTAGTAATCTACTGTGCGGCTACTGTTATTATGGGATTAAACATAATACATAATCAGCAAATTATTACACATATGAAAAACCGATACCGGCATGGGAAAGTAGTCTACTAAAAAAGATTCAAAATATTAAGAAAGACAGTGGCCGGCTAAAGGAACCTTTTTGATACCTTCGATGTAGGAGGTATCAAAACCAGAAAAGCAGAAGACAAAGTAGAGGAAATAATGCGTCAGACTTAATAACATACACAGCAAAAAGACTGCACTCCGGAACAATGTCTAGACACCAGCTCTTTTTTGAGGTCGCTTAAAAAAGTATGAATCCAGTAATAAAAGGAAACACGATAATTTACTTTTTGAACGCACAAAGAAACAATTTTATCAAAAGCTCAACGAAACTGCTATTAGCCTTTACAACACCTAGTGAATTCAACCTCGACACTGAATGGCTGGATGAAGAACGAGCAATAATATAATTAAATAACATTTTTTTCATTTTCAGTTGACGAAGTGGCTAACGTCATAAAAAAGTTACATAACTGGAAAGCTCCAGGTCCAGATCACCTTCAAAATCACTGGATTAAGAAATTTTGGTCAACACATCAGTAACTGACCTATCTTTTAAATGACGTGCTTAGATATGAATCTTCAGAATATGTCCAATTTCTTTAACAGAAGGTACCACTTATCTATTGTCCAAGGACTGCCAAAACACTTAAGATCCGGCTAAATGTCGTCCAATAACATGCTAACCCATACTCTATAGAGTAATTACATCTTGCATTACAGACATTGTGACCAGAATAGTATCCTAGTGGCTCTACAGTAACTCAGCTCGACTATTAGTTACAGTCAATAACAGTAACTAATTATCTGTAGTTTGCAATCAGGTGTTTAACAAGAGAAACCTTTTAGCAACATACATTGACTACCGAAAACCTTTTGATGCAGTTCTACGTAAATATAGGGTAATCAATGGCTCAAGGGTAATCACATAGGCTTATCACTGTACTTAAATTGTACAAAATAGATAACCACATAATTTCCTTTTTAGAATTCTTAGATTAGAAAAAAGAAACTTAAAAAAAACTTAAAAGAACGAATAAAAGCCTCTAAAATTACCTGGATATACTATTTCTACAAAATAATTTTTATAAAAATTTATATCTAAGACAAGGCAGTAATAAAAATAATAATGTAGTGCTTTTAATAAGCTTACATTTATATCTAATTTAATCTTTAATCCGGCAAAACCTTCAATAATAAACTCCCAATAAATCTCGTATGTCTACACAGAACAAAAACAGACATACACCTGTGATGCGGTCTCGCACATATGGCGAGGACCAGCATCAATAGCACCCCATGCCCCATAAAACCTATAGAACATATTGTAAAGTATTTAAGGGTGGATAAGTCATTCATATGGTCACATTTTTAGTTGCCTGCTGGGGTGTGGACATGATCAATACTTTTATTAGTTAAAATAGGTCTCTGGAAAAGTATACGAAAGAGCCCCGGATACTTATTTAAAATGTAAATACTGCAGTATAAATATTCTGGAAAAGAATACTCTTGTCTTCCTGTTTCCTGCTATATATCCCTTTGGTCCTTCCGTTTTTGCTTTAAAAATATGGCCAGGGGATTTTTAATAGAATGTCCGGATTAAAATTGTATTCGGTGCAGAAGCAAATCTGTAAAAGCAAAAGAGCAATGGATAACTATGCAGCGTGCAAAAAAATCATGCTACAATATTATTAATTTTAAAACTACTGTCACTAGATTAGGAAAATAAAAAAAGTTTTTGTTAAATTTATTTTCATTCATAATTTAATAATCTACTTCTGCTATCAATCGACAAATGAAGTAAAAACTGATAGATGTTCTATGGTTCTACCAAAAAATCAATCATGTCCAACCTCTTGGAGTTGTAGTTGCTCTTGCTTTTATTATGTATTTTAATTATGTAAACTTTTTCCCTCAACAATACTGCTATATTTATCCTTTAAGAACTTTTTTAGCGGTTTTCTTGTTAAGAACATTGTTTAATTCAGTAGATTTATTTACGATGTTAATACTGTACTTTTATTGACGACACCCATAAAAGAATGAACTTCTTACTTTTTAGAACTGCAGTAAAGTTATATTTTATTGCAAGATCAAATTCTATTTTCATTACTTTTGGAGGATACGCGTTAATTTTAAGACGTTATGAAAATCTCTTCAACGTTCTTCAGATGTTCAAAAGATATCTTGGAAGTGTTATGTTCCTACCTCAAAAAAATACTATTTTCCTTATTTTCAGAAAGGATTTTTTGCCTTCTAGTATCCTTTCTGTAAATACTACATTTAAAAAGTATTGTAAGCGTGACTCGAAGTTTTTTTTTTGGTTATGTCATTTACTCGATGCAAATACATACTTAACCTAAAAAAAACTTCTATTTTCTTTACATACAGCTTAGACTTTAGATGATCTTGTCTACGTTTATCATATAACCTTTATTTATATCAGTCCTTTATATCTAAGCATTATCTCTAGTATTAAATTTGTTCAGGTTTTGGTCAGATCCTAGGTGGAAGAATTCATTACCCACCTTCCATAAACTCAGTGAAATCATCAAGAAAACAGTTTTAATGAATTTGTTCACAAGATAATATATGTATACTTTATCCATATGTATTTTGGATCATATCATTATGTCATTATGTATTTTTTACTTCGTATTTATATATATGTATTTTTTACTTCATAGGCTGCTTTTCCTCGATATTTGAATGTAGTGCATGAAAAAACTTAAGAAGAACTTTTATATATTAAGAAGATTTAAAGTTTATCATTTCATTTAGCATATCTGTCCACCCCAAGGAAACATCTTATTGGAGGTAGCTTGAAGTATTTCTTTCCGTTCTTTTTGCTTAAGTTTTCCAAGTTTTTACCTTTCGGTCTTCTTGTGTCTTTTTAGGAATTTGGATATCTTTTTTAGTTAGTCCTAATGCTTTTGTATTAATATTTTGAAAAAACTTTTATTCGTCTTTTGACTCGTTCTTTTTTGCCTTTCTTTCAGTTGTTTGTTATTTGCCTTTGGTCTGTGTTTTCTCTATTTTTCTTTAGCTTTTTATTTTTGTTCTTACTGTATGTTACTCATGAGGATAGATGCTTTCATTTTACTGAGATGATCTCTAAAATGGATTTTAACGTACATACTTTTAAAGTAGAGTGGAAAATTGGATATTAGGGATTTTATAATAGAAGCAGTGAAATAGTCTCAATTTCATAGCAAAGCAAGGAAAAAATATAAATTTTGTAAGAAGTTCGAAACTAAACCAATTTCGAAAAATGTAATACTTTTTAAAAATATCTCCTAATAGACGCTTAATGATAAAGCTTTTCAAGATTTAAAAAAACGCAAGAATGGTGGCCAGAGTGACATCATGACTAAGTATGTGAGCGGACTAGCTACGATTCTGCAAAAAAACTACCGAATGGGTCATGATCCTTCAGAGCATCACTAGCAAAATCAAAATCAAAACTAAATGTATATTATCAGAATGTTTGTGGTCTCAGGATCAAGTTGATTACTCTACAATTCAATATTTAACCTACTATTTTGATGTAATTGCTCTGTTCGAGACCTAATAATAATTTCCATGTTGGTCAACTCGGTTTCCACTCTTTCAATGAATATCGTTCAGATCGGATAGCTGCCACAACTAATGTTAAACGTCTTGGAGGTCTTATTAGCAGTTCACACATCAATAGCAAGCTATTTTATTTCATCTCAGGACAACACTGAACAGGTCTTTGTAACTTTAGGAACAGGAAAGCATTAGATGCTCCTAGTATGTGTTTATCTACCACCCAACTCACCATTAGAAAAACATGAAGGTTTTAGCCATAAGCTATTGACCAATCTAGAGATCTCAATTCTGGGTGACTTCAATCTGCATAAAGCCACATGGACCATTGATGATCTTTGCTCTACTACTTATTCAACAATCCACATTTCTAAACCACCATCAGCTGATATTAATAAGATCATGCACATATCTGAAACTTGTTCGTTGTACAGCTAGTTTCAGCTCAATAACATTCCAAATATAAACAATGTTATCCTTGACCTTGTCTTGCATCAATCAATTTAAAACAAATGTTGTCAAGGATTTACTGCAGTATAAAAGATGGTTGCGCAACTGCAACAATAATAATCTTCATAGAAGTAACTTCTATTATGACTTCAAAGTAGCAAATTTTACTATAATAAATGAACATCTTGGATCTGGATCATGAAACAAATTCTTATCCAACAAAACCCTTGAAGTAATGTTAAATATTTTTAATGATATTTTGGACATGTTAAGCTATGAACATACCTTCTAAAAATAATTTAAATTTCCACAATTTAAGCAGTTTTTCTATTTCAGTTTCAGATGTTTACACAGAGTTAGCAACTCTTCAACTTGCAATGTCCTCATAAAAGACCTGGTCCCGTCAACATACATCCCACTTTACTTAAAAATTGTTGCTTTATTCTTTCTAGACCTTTATATTTTATAATTATATAATCAGTTACTAAAAACAGGTCACTTTCCAAATTTTTGGAAAATGAGTTATTTGGTTCCCATCCATAAGTCTGGTGATCCCTTATATGAAGAATTATCGGCCAATAATTATTTTAAATACTATCCTCAAGTTTTTGAAAATTTTGTTATGTTAAGTTCATTACTTCTTCTTTGGGCTCTGAAATTATTCAGGAATAATTTGGTTTTAAACAGCATTCATAAGCAGAACAGAAACTGCTTTTGTATGTTGACATACTGGCAGGTGCCTTGGAGGGCGGTAAGTAAATTGCTTCCATTTACACCGACTTCTCCAAGGCATTTGACAGGGTGAATCATAAGATCTTACTCAGTAAACTTCTTGGCCTTGGTCAGGGGTGCCACATGAGTCTTACCTGGATCCTCTATTGTTGTTACATCTTGACCGTAGTACCGGAAAAGCACGATAATCGGCATAAGTTTAAAGATTTCTTGTGTGCCTCTTCTTAGCAACTATTAAATCCTAACTATTATTTCTTTAGAGGAACAAAGCAGTCACTACACAAATACATAATTTATAGTTTACATGAATTTCTGTTCGCACTCTGAAAGATCACACTTCACATAATAGTACTCTGGAGGGTAATGATTGTCTGTTGAAAGTAATGGAAAATCTTCCATGGAAAGAGTAACATCTGAAGAAGGTGCCAATATCAAGTCCAGAATTTAGTCAGTATCATTTGAAATATGGTTGACCTGGAATAAATTATATAGGGCTCAAAGGCCAGACGCTGTCTGAACAGATTCGACTGCACCAGGTGATGCTGAGGGCAGGGCAACAGCAGTTGATCCAAGCTCTTTATCCAACAAACAGCAGTGAGGCAGATTAAAATTCTTTACAACCAACAATTAATAATGAGGATGTTCCAGTTTATTTACTTCAGATACATAAATAATAAGAAAATAAAATAAATCCAAAATTTTACCGAAAGCATAGCTGGATTATAGAACTTTAAGAGGCAATTTCTAAGTTATTCTGGTGCTTAAGTTAATAAAATAAACAGTTATCATTTCAGTATTAATTCTATTTTTAATATCAATAATTTTCAACCCTTATGATGAAATTCAAATTATTAATCGTAATATTAATTTTTTTTTATTGTTTTGATTTCACTAATGTCAGAAGTCATATCCTAGCCAACAAGATCCCAGCTCATTCTCCTATATGCCTACTGATACTGAAACCATTTCTGGCGCGAAAATCTTTGACCTCTAGGAGTCTTGAAGAACAAGCCTTTGAAGAAGTTTGAGTTCTTGGTATTTTTGCCGGTTTTACTCCAATGAAAAGTTGAAAACTCACCTTTTGGGTATTTTAATTTGTGGATTCTAAATGCCATACTGCATTAGTGCAGGATTATAAGTGTTGTAGTTATATCCCAACTTTTTCAAGGTTCTTTGTTTAAGTGTCCAGTTTTGTGTTCCCGGGAAAAGGCCAATTCCATTGGTAAGTCCTAATATTTTTATTTGGCATCTTGTTTTATGATATTCTACATATTACATATGTAATTTTATATAAGTAGACTCAAGCATACCGTTAAGTTTAACCACCAATGCCTATATCTACTTACTCTATTGCCGATTCCTCAATCTGGGTTTCCACTTTAAGCCTTTTTTTTCTCCTCGGTATGGTTTTCATCCACTATTATAAGAAGTAGAAATCTCCACTCATCTACTCCAATAACGTCCACAACTTCTACATTGACATTCACTGTTAAACTGATCCACTTAGGTCCTCCATCTCAATCATGCAGCCCTTTTGAAGCCAGGTTTGATCAATGTTTGTGATGTATAGTGAACCATGCAGTCAGTAAACCACCTAACCAGTAAACCAAAGTCCTATCAACATTTATTAGCTTTACTGTAGTATATTATACTAAATACTAACTTCAAAATTACATTGTTATAGCCCTTATTATTAGATTTCACTACTACACTGTTGTTTTGAATAGTGTCATAATAACTAGGTGTATGTTAGTTACTTCATTGAAATAGACCGTATAGATCTCCTTGTAAACTGAATAAATAGGCCTATTTCGAAAGTACTCACGCGAACTTTTAGCCCCAAACAACAGAGTATGAGATTTTACCCTTGATATAGACACTATATTCAGGAAGGGCAACATAACTTGTTTTTAAAGTAACAAGTTTGATAATTAACTTTTCTTTTAATATAGATTCACTTGAATGTATCTTAAAACTAAAGCTTTTCTTTATTGTTTATTTTGATTTTTGAAAGATAACCTAACTAACTTTCTAAGTTAGACAAGGGACTTTTGGTGTAAGCCCATGAGTTTTAAGGTGCTCTCACACTAAACCTGTAATTAATTAGCATATAATTTAATAGCCAAAGTAAAGGGTTAATATTTATTTTATTGTTAATTTATCTCTTTCAAGTACAGTATTAATTACACCATAACACTTGTACATAATATTAAGGGTTAATATAATTAAATATATTTATAGATCTCCCTGTCTGTTCTTCCTTGTGAGATTTTCTTTCAGGTTTATAGGTATAGGGATTTTAGTAATTTCCTGTTTTCTTGGTCATCGGAATTTTCCTATCCATCTGGAATAAAGCAAGTGGCGCTTATATTTTATTGAACTCTTGTGGAATCCACGCCACTCTACCAAAGTGGTTAGTGCTAGTCGGCTTTCCTTTGAAAAGATCCCCTGAGCCGTCACCTTTATAGTAAGTCTTCCTCCTCCCTCCCTCTTCCATTGGTTCCCTTGTACCCATTTTCTAACCCTCACTTCCCATAATTTTACCCTCCTTTTCCCCCTTTTCCTTCCTGTTATTACCCATCCGTCCATTCAAATTTCGTTTAATCCAAGTAAATAAGATAAATTATAATTTTTTTTTATAAATATAACATGGGAGTCCTTTTAAATCTTCAGCAAAAATAGCATATATAGTGGTTGTTAATTTTTTTTCAAGATTCTGCTTTGACCATAGCTATTTTCTCCTCTTTGCTGACGATTTTTAGTTGTTCCAGGGAAGTGGCACGCCCTGATGACTGCGTTGCACTTCAGGATAACCTCAATAGTCTGGCACTTTGGTGCCACGCCAATGACATGGATGTCAACATCTCCAAATGCCTATAGTCCATTTCTTAATCCGTAGGAGCACACGAAAGGGTTGATAGCCATAAAACGGTCGTAAACCATGGGCGTCCCACTTTTCAAGTACATTAAGACCTGAATGTTTTCATTTGTTGGGTTTATTTAATAGTGCAAGAAATAGGCCAATTTTAGCCATAAATTCTTTGAATTAAATACCTAATGAACAAGTCTTTTTAACCCTTATAAGTAGATATTGTCTAGGTAGGTAAATATGGAGGTATAATTATTATAGGTACCTAAATTGTGCAATCTTAAATGCAAACAGGTAGTTATATTTTATGGTATATAATGTAGATATATCCTAAAAACTTAATTTATTTTTCAGTATTGTTGCGCATTTGTTGTAAGAATGTCAAAGTTTAGCTCCGGAGTGTGTAAAGGTTTTTTAGATTTTAAAGCAAGGACTATAGCACTAAACGTTCATGATGCACTTGTGCATCAAATGCCTCAAAGTACTGTTAGAAATCTAGTTTCTACATGTGCCAATATGACAGGCATAAGTAAAGCAACAATTTACAGACTTCTTAGTAACAGAAAAAGTGAAAACCGTGAGAATTTGCCTAAGAAGAGTGTAAAGAAAACTGCCGGTAGGAAGCCGATAGCAGTTGATGAGACAGCAAAGCAGATCATCAGGAGAACAGTACATTCATTTTATTTTAAGAATGAAATCCCAACTATTGACAAAATTTTGACACTTATAAAAGAAGAAGAAAATGTACCAGAAATGGGAAGAAAAAAATTATGGAAAATTTTACACGAATTACATTTTTCTTGGCAAAAGCAAAATAGAAAATCTATTTTAATAGATAAAGAAGAAATAGTCTGTTGGAGAAGAAAGTATTTAAGGCAAATTAAGGAGTATCGAAAGGAAGGAAGAAACATTTATTATTTGGATGAAACCTGGCTTAACGAAGGACACACCGTGAGCAAGTGCTGGCAGGATAAAAATGTTGGAAGCTCCCGTCAGGCTTTTTTAGAAAGTTTATCGACTGGCTTGAAGTCTCCTTCTGGTAAAGTAAAGGCCACAGATTAATAATTACACATATTATGTTTCCGAAATGATCAAGTCAATTTCCGAAAATTCAATTATTGTTATGAACAATGCCAGCTACCATTCAAGATTAATAGAAAAATTACCATCATCCTGCTGGCGAAAAGGGGAAATAAAAAACTGGCTTACCGAAAATAGTATTAGAGAAATACCTTTTGGAGATGATGCGATAAAAGCAGAACTTCTGACACTAGTTACAGAAAATAAATCAAAATATAAAAGACACGTTATTGACAAAATGGCAAAACAACACAATATAACTGTACTTCGTTTGCCACCTTACCATTGTGAATTAAATCCTATAGAGTTAATTTGGGCTCAAGTAAAAGGATTTGTGGCAAGAAATAATAAAACCTTTAAATTGAAAGATGGGAGAGAACTTCTGAATGCAGCAGTGGATAACGTTACCCAAGAAAACTGGAGCAATGCTGTGAATCATGCTATAAAAGAAGAAGAAAAGTTGTGGACCCTCGATAATCTTCTAGAAGAAACTGTCGAACCCTTATATTTATTTATTTATTTATTTATTTATTTATTTATTTATTTAAGTACAAGGCTCTCCTACAGATAGACTAAGCAATCCAATAACAGGAAAGCACAAAGTATCTTATGAATTTAAATACAAGTAAGCGCTTTGCCAAACATTACATTTTCACCAAACCTAACAAATACACCAAGCAATATAAACCAAACTAACTTATTTAATAGTAACTCTTATAAACAATAAAGAGGCATATATACATATGAATAATGACAATAGGGAAAAAAAGGACAATATTTATCGTTATTTACGAAATTAGGTAGAATTTTTTAAGTATCGCTTAAATGAAGCCATACTGGAGAAAAATATATCATCATTCAAATTAGTTTCTTGAAAATTATTAAAACTACGGGCGCATCTGAACAATGGAGAGTTAGACAAATAGTTTGAAGAATATCTTGAGATGCTAAAGGTCGATCTATTACGCAAAATATAAGGATTAACGTTGATATGTAAATTTTCCAGACAGAAAGGGCAGTCTATTAAATTATTAATAATTTTATAAATCAATATTAAATCAAAATTGTTTCTACGACTCTCTAAGGGCTTCATACCATAAAATTTTAAGTTATCATAGTAAGTAAAAAAATGTCTCTGTCTATTAAAGCGAAAATTTACTATATTTACAAACTTTCGTTGAACTCTTTCAATTTGGTCAATATATTTGTGATACATCGGATTCCAAGCCACTGTCGCATATTCTATAGTAGGTTTAACGAACGCATTATATAATAATATTAATGATGATTGATTACTAAAACCCTTTGTAATTCGAGTTATAAAACCTAGATTTTTTAGAGCTTTCTGAACAATGTTTTCTATATGAACGTCGAAGAGCAGTCTGGAATCCAACGTCACACCTAAATCCTTAATAAACTCCACATACTTCAGGATAGTGCCCCCGAGATAGACATCACATTTGTTTTGTGTCTGAGATAGTTTTCTGCTAAAAAGTATAGAATGACATTTTTCTGGATTAATAAATAATTTATTTAAGGTACAGTACCTTTCAAAATTTGCAAGATCAGATTGCAGGGCACGAAAATCTGATACCTTCTTGATTGTTGTAAAGATTTTTAGGTCATCTGCATATGCAAGATATCTACAGGTAGAGAAACATTGACCAATGTCATTTAAAAAAATTGAGAACAAAATCGGTCCCAAGTGAGAACCTTGCGGTACTCCTGAAGTTACGGTTGTACAAGAAGACTTTACTCCATTTACGACAACGTACTGAGAGCGATTTGTTAGATAACTTTTAATGAGTTTGAGCAGGGCCCCGTGCACACCGAAATTCTCCAACTTCACGAAAAGTGTAGGATGATGTACCTTATTAAAAGCCTTGGAAAAGTCAGTGTACACGGCACAAGTTTCCAGACCACTATCCATACTTTCGTTTATACTCTGAATAAATGGTATTAAGTTGGTTATTACCGATCTTTTTTGGAAAAAGCCATGTTGGTTAACATCAATAGCTTCTTTGACCTTAAAGAATAATTGTTTTAACAACAAAGATTCAAAAAGTTTACCAAAGTGACTAAGTAGGGAAATAGGCCTGTAATTCCGTACATAAGTTTTTTCTCCAGATTTAAATACTGGCACAATTTGAGCTGTTTTCCAAATATTAGGAAAAATGCCGCTGGATAAAGATTGATTATACAAAATATGCAAAGGCTCGCACAAGCTAGGACAAGACTTCAAAAAAAATGAAGGAAAACCGTCTGGACCAGGTCCCTTTTTAGGATCCATAGATATAAGTGCGGATTTAATGTCATTTATATCAATATTGTTAACTACAAAACATTCTTGACATTGACTAGGCTCAATTAAAGTTGGTGTATCAGAAGGTTCAAATACTCCACTAAAATACTTAGAAAAGAGTTCACTAATGTCAACACAATTCGAAGCTTCCTGATCATTAAATTTTATTTTTATTGGTAAGCTTTTAGTGTTTTTTTTGTTGTGAAAAAATGACCAGAAATATTTAACGTCTTTGACAATGTTTATTTCTGTTTTATAAATATAATCTTTGTAATCATTGCGTATATTAATCTTTACTGTTTTGAGTAAATTTGAAAAGTTGTCGTAATCAGATTGTCTTCGGTACAGTTTCCACATTTTATGTGCCTTTTGTTTATTTTTAATTAGATAGATTGTGTGTTTGGAAAACCATAGAGGGTATTGTCCCTTATTGATCTTAATTCTAGGGATGTGGTTAATAACAATGTTATCTAAAACAGTATAAAAACATGCAATGTTAGAGTAGAATTAATAATTTCATTGATAGTGTCGTAATTGGCATTATTAAATTTTAACTTGGTATATGAATTACTAATAATGTTTTTCTCCGATATTAAATTAACATTTATATCCAAAGACATGTGATGGCTATCTTCAGGCACAAATGGATCCATACTTTTATTTACAATAACTTTTGTAGAATTAGAAATAATAAGATCCAGAATTTTATCACGAGCATTGAAGACGTGATTAAATTGCTTTAGATTATTAAAGTAAAAAGCATCAGAAAATGCTTTGCTGCAAGGATCAGTGGCGTTGATAGGCAATAAATCCTTAACATTCGGTTTTTGTGACCATATTAAATTAGGTAGATTAAAGTCACCCATTATTAAAAAATAACTATTAATGTTAGTGCTTATAATATTTTCTAGTTTAGACAAAAAGTTTAGATAGTTATTTACTGCCGCATGAGGTGGAATATAAACAGTGCATAAAAATAATTTTCTGTCCCCCTCTATAGTAACGCTCACCCATATGTCTTCGATTATTGTGTTATAATTACACCACTTATTGACAAGTTCCGTGTGGTATACGTCACGAATCGCCAATAAGACACCGCCACCATCACTTTTGCCACTAATGTTAGCGTTCCTATCAAGTCTAAAAACATTATAGTTGTCAGGAAACAGCTCCGAGTCCAGAACGTTGGGATTTAACCAAGACTCGGTTATTGAGATACAGTCGTATAGACAGGTGCAGGCGGACTGATAAAAGTCTACTGTCTTTGTCCTAAGGCCTCTGGTGTTTTGGTAGTAAATAAAAAATTGCTGAGACGAAGTCATTAAAAAAAAGAAAAGTTGTAAGTTGGCACAAGAAATCACAAAAGTACTAATTAGAAGATATGGTTTATAGTGATGCTAGCAAGGAAGACAGAGTGTGCTCATTAATAATATTAATGGCTTTGCTATTCTCGTCCCTCTTTATGAAAACTTTCATTTCTTTCACCCAACAAAATTTGAAGTTAGAATTTTTACAAAATTCCCTAGCTTTCTTGTGAAGTTGCTTATAGTAGGGTGAAAGGTGTTCGTTAACAAATATTTTTGAGCCATGTTCAAATCCTAAGTCTGTTGCCTTTAACCCGTGATTTCTTTTCAATTTAGCGGCATTAATAAATTCGTTTCTTTTAGCTGCGGATGAGAATTTGACCACTATGTTTTTGGGTTGGGTTGAACTGGGATATAGTTATAACAGTGAGAATATCTGATTCAGATAAAAACAATGAGAGTAATGAAATGTGTGATTTATAAATTGATTTTTTTTTGTATACTTCGTAAATATTTTTATACTAACATATGTAAATATGGTTAATAAATTAAAAGATCCTTATATTTATGTACCTTTTTTATAAATGACAAGATATGTTTGGAGAGTTGCATTTTTTATTGGTTGGTATTAAAAAAATGAAATTTTACAACAATTTTTTAAACATTTAAAAAACAATCATATTGCGGTATTAATCAAATTTTTATATTTCATTTTATTTGCCATAGTTTTATAATGAGGCTTTTCCGCTTTTAAGAAATGTTTCTTGTTAATTTAATAAATATAGGTTATACCTACCAACCATACTTTTTCTAAAAATCTTTATCTAATAGATAATAGATAAAATCCAACATTATTTATACATTTTTCATAACAGATAATTATTTAACTTAAAAATTAAAATCAATATCCATAGTTGGGACGACACTGGCAACCCGTTTGTCATAAAAATGAACTCGAAACCATTGTTCCGAATTTTACGACCTATTGAATTTGAGACCATACAGGACTTGTCCACTTAAAATTGGTAAAAACAGCCTGGTTTATCATTTTGTTACATGTAGAAAAATGGAAGACTTACCCTATATTTATGCTACTTCTGCACAAATAATGAGGCACTGTGCTCTCACCAAAAAGGAAATAGAGTATAGTCATCAAACTTACTAAGGCAAAACAATCATGTAATTTTATTTATCATATAAACCATCCTCCTTTAGATTATGTGCAACAGATGTTTAGAGATTTAGGACCGTTATGTGATTCCTACCTAGACTTCACTGTACATATGAATCACATTACCGATAAATCTATAAAGTTCCTAGGATTCATTAAATGTAGTACCAGAAATTTTAATCACAGTACCTTCATTAAAGTATGTCTTCCCTATTTGGAGCCCAAACTATACGTTTCATATTCACAGGTTGGAAAGAGTTTAGCGTAAATTTTGCAGGTAAATTTTCTACAGCTTTTACAATGATCAAGAAATTTATTAGAAGACTCTCTGCTTAATCCTTGATCTTGAAACCTTATCAGCAAGAAGAAAGCAGAAAGCCCTAAAATTTCTCTATAGGTTAGTGCATTCAATCATTGATCGTCCATATCTTACTTCACAAATACCATCTCGCACTACATGTTCCCTCTAAACTATCCGTGCGCCTTTTTACAGGACAAATTATGCCAAACATTAATTCATTTCTTGAACATTTAAACTAAGCAATGAGCTACATAGCCTTGATTTTCTTCAACCTTTGAAGCTCTTCTGGAAGCTTTATCTGGCTTCATTTATAAGCTAATTTGATTGTCAATGAATCTTTGTATCCAGATATATTTAAAGGATATCGCGTTTTTTTCTAATAATTCTATAATAGATTTTTTGTCAGTAAATATTAAAATATTTTGTTTCAAAAAAATTGTTGATATACATATTATTTATAAAACAAAACTTTAATCCCATTAAAGGAAAAAATATATAAATTTGATAAAAGATAATAAACTTCAAAAAGTGTACAAATTAATAATTGACAACGATTTTTTTTATTTAAATGCTCCATAAACATTTATTTTTCATTTAGAAATAAGAATATTAAGAACAAATTTTTGAAAAATTAGGCACAATTTTTTTTTAAATAATTTTAAGTTCTAAACGAAATATCATATAGTTTGTATAAATATATGAACAATTGTGAACAAAGCCCATAAACCTTTAAACTGCACAAAAATATATTAAATAAAAAAATATTGGTGAAATAGATAAATTTTGATACAAATATAAAACATGTTAATTTTACCAAAATATTTACCGGTCATTAATAAACCCCAAAACCAAAATATTTAAAATAATTAGTTAAAATAATAACCTGCATTGCACATTATAATAAATCAGGCACATTAACAGAAGGTCCCCGATAAATAACCAGCGAACATAATCATAATAATTGCGCATTAAAAACTTAACTAGAGCCCATACCACCGCAATCTGTCGATATCGACATTTCGTTAAATGGAAATAAAAAAAACTTTGAATCGTTTTGCGCGATTTTAATGCGACGTACACACTGAAAACCGTATTGGACGACCGTATTTCCACGCCCCTAAAACTCCATTGGTCTGTTCGTTACCCCGAAACTTACGTTCACCCCTATAGGAAGGTTCGGGTTGTAAAACAAAATACGCTTTATAAAACCCTCTTCTGTTTCCCTCTCGCTTTTGGTTGTTTATTGCCGGTTTACGCTGTCTTTTTCTGGCATAAAGGTGGGATAAACTGAACTCACAGCTGGTTTTTGGGGGATGGCAATATTTTGAGGGAGCTTTCTGTATGCTTTTTCGCATTACTTGTTCAGCTTTCGGTCGACATGGATGTCCATAGGAAAGGTGGTGATACTGTGATCAAGTGCGAAACTGAAGTGAAATCTGTTAAACGACCTTTTGATGTTGCTTTTTTAATGTTGCCCGATGACAAGGTGAAAAAAGCGACGAAAATTGTGAAAAGTGCCAGTTTTGAACCAGACGTGACTTGTTACAATAACAACGATGAAGACGAGGACGTTGATATTGAAGAGGTGAAGGTGAACCATCAGAAATTTTTCACGCAAAAACAACAGATTTTTGACGATCCCAATCTAATAAAAAACACTAAATATGAACCTTTACGCAATCCAGAACAAAAAAGTGCTTTCACCAAAGTAAACCTAACAAAAGAGAGCCCTCGTATGTCACCAAACTTATCCTTAAGCCCAGACCTAACTTATCAAAGCTCCTTAAGCCCATCACCCCCCATAATCAACAGAAACTTCCCATATACCCAAAATATGCTTTTCAAAGCAAACCCAGGCATGTACCCAGCAAATTTCATGCCAGAATTTCCTCAACAAGAGCACCAGCTCATGCCGAAATTCCGACCAGCAATGTACCGTCCCGAATTGACTTACAACTATCAGCAGTTCCCAAATCATCAAGATCTACTAAAAACCGACCTCAAATTAACTCCGGACATCAGAAGTCCCGCCGCGGCTATCTTGACCTCACTCCTACCGCCCTCCCTAGCCGCCCTTAGCTTGCCAGGGCAAAATGTATGTGCCAAATGTAACATAACGTTTCGGATGACCTCGGATTTGGTATATCACATGAGGTCACATCATAAAAACGAGGCCGGGGATATGCACAAGAGACGTAGAGAAGAGAAATTGAAATGTCCGGTATGCGGAGAGTCGTTTAGGGAGAGACATCATCTGACCAGACATATGACCGCACATCAAGATAAGGATGATGATGACAAGGAGGCGAAGAAAGATCTGTAAGGGTTTATGTCATCTCTCGAGTCTATTAGGTTTATCGATGGCGATTTATTTTCTAAAGAGGGGAATTGTAGTTATTGGGTATATTGCTGGGGTTGTTTTCTTGTATATATGTATAAAAAGATGTTGTACTGTTTGGTTGTTAACTGGTTATTATGTGCAATATATAATGATTTTAATAAATACTGATATGATTATGCGAGTGTTTTATTTGTTTAAGGAATTTTTCAGTTTTATTCCAAAAATCAACTTAAAAAATTGATAGTTTGATTTTGTCTAAGTTTAAACGTAATAGAAAAAAAATGACAATTTTTTAAAGTTTAATAATCCATCTTAGAATTTAAGGTTAAGAATATCGAGCAGGATTATAAATATTTAATTTATTTTATTTTGTATTTTTTTAGATCAATTGCCAGGAAACGTCTTTTAAGATCGTGTTTAGTTTTAGAAATTTTAAAATATTATACTTACTAACATAATTTTAAACTAATTAAAAAAAATAAACCTTAAATCTTTGGAGATCAAACAATAACTAATATTCTTAGATTATGATTAGAAATATGAAAGCTGTTAAAATTTTGAATTGGATTATAAATAATCAAATTATTATTAAATTTTATTTAAGTATGTTTTTATTATTTTAGTATTCTTGAAAAAAACTATAAGGAATTTTTTTTTAAATTTATATATAGAAATTTTCAAGTAAGCAAGAATTTATCAAAATTAACTTTAGTATAAAATAAAAAAATATAACAAAAATTAGGATTGTATTTATGTTAATGAATTTAAACATTAAAAATAATAATTCTTATAAATGCAGAGTTAGAATGTAAAAAGTGATTTATTTTTAATATTTTATTTTAATATCTTATTTAAAACCTAATTTATTATTTAAACTTTATAAATATTTAAAGTTTTAGAAACAATGAATTTTTTTGGCTAATTTAATATTAAAAATTAAACAAACGGTTCAATAAAATCATATATTATAAAAAATTTAAATTTAAAAGATTAATTTTTTTTTAAAAACTCCGTGATAATTCTTAAATAATTTGTGAAAAAAAAAACATTAAACCTTAAGAAAAACGTTCCAAAATAAAAATTCTTTAAAATTTGAAGTTGGATATAGGTAATCAATTTATTTTTATTATTATATAAGACCTATTAGACTTATTAAAAAATTGCAAATAATAAAAATATTCGTTATAAACAAGTAATTTATTTTCGCTATTTTATCTTATTTTCCTATTTAAAGCCAAAAAAATTCAAAAAGCTTCAAATATTTATGTTTTGAAAGTATTACATTTTTTGAAAAAAAAATCAATATAATCGACTCTTAAAATAATTAAAGAAAAATGTTAATTAAACATACAATTTTATTTCTTTTATAATTCATTTCGCTTTAAGGAAATACAAATGTTAATAATATACCTTTGTTTCTTGGTCTCTTTTTGTATCTGACTTTCCAAGAAAAAATTTTTTTACTCCATGGTTTTCGGAACTCAATTAAGATTTTATAACAAATTAGCAAACGAAAGAAAAAGTTTTAAAAAAGTAAGTGACTCAATTCTATCCCTACGTATTTACAAATTACTCTAGATTATCAATAAATAAATTACATAATTATAATTTATGACCATTGTTACAAGTTTAATCTCCAACAGATATATTAACTGATTTATTTTTTTTGCTAGGATAAAGTAAATTTCAACCATAGTTTCATTAAATAATTTATTTAAAAATCATATATAAATATATATACTACAGAGATATGATACACCGTTAAGATGGTCCCTCCTAACATACCCGATCTGAAACAGAAGGAAAACCATTATTGGAGGTTCATAGCAAAGCAGAACCATAATGGGCTCAGTGCCTTGGAAGATTCCTGTTCGAATTGGAATGTTATTTATTATGAATGTATTAATATTATTATTATTGATTTTTCACACTCCCGTTTTAAGGGGGAACATTCACTTATCCCAGATATCTAAGATATCAAAAGGATTAAGCTCTGAGGGGACCCTTTCCAGGTTGTCGGGCCCTGGATGGTGTTCGGTCTTCTGTACCCATGAACTTTCTGACGACCCGTGCTGTCCCCAGTAGCACCGCTTTTTGCATGTTTTTGTAGTGGTGCTCACTTAGTCCCAGTTGTTTGAGGTTCTCTACAAGGGTTTTTGGTATAAGTCCAGTTGACGAGATTATTATCGGAATTGTTTGAACATGCTCCATCTCCCATTGCCGTCTGATTTGCCCTTCAAGATCTCGATATTTGATGATCTTTTCGTTGTATTTTCTTTGGAGGTTATTGTTATTAGGTATAGCAACATCAATCAGCGTGGTTCTCCTTAGTCGCTTATCCACCAGGATAAGATCTGGTCTATTGTTGACAGTTCTTTGGTCAGTGAGAACAGTTCGGTCCCAGTACAATTTATACTCGCCATTTTCAAGAACCGGCTCTGGAGTATAATTGTAATATGGAACTTTGTCCGTCCTCAAGAGGTTCAGTTTAACTGCAAGTTCTTGGTGCAGTATTTTTCCCACGCAGTCATGACGTGCCTTATACTCAGTTTGGGCAAACGTTTGACATCCTCCCGTTATGTGTTGGATCGATTCTGTCACTTGGCATCCATATCGACATTTGTCACTCTGTACTGAAGGATCCGAAATAATGCACTTCAAGTAGTTTCTAGTTGGAATAACTTGGTCTTGTATGGCCAAGAGGAAACCTTCCGTTTCGGGAAACAGTTGTCCTGAAGTTAACCAGTAGTTCGACGCGTTGGTGTCGACATGTCCCTGGCTAACCTCGTTGACGTGTCTCCCGTGCAGTGGTTTTTGTGCCCATGATCGATGTTTTTCTTCATCAGTGACGTGGTGACTTTCGATTTCGCGATTCTTCAGTTTCAGAGGTGTAGAGTCATCGACCTCGCATATAGCACGGTGCAGAGGGGACGATCTAGCCTTTTCATGAAAGAAATTTCTCAGAACTGAAATTTGTCGGTCTAACTGTTTGCCAATGTCTGCCAATCCTCTACCCCCTGATGTCTTGCGGTAGCGTAGTTCTTTCTGTGGCACTTCGAGGGTGGTGTTTTTGAGCCTTAGTATTATTATTATTATTATTATTATTATTATTATTATTATTATTATTATTATTATTATTATTATTATTATTATTATTATTATTATTATTATTATTATTATTATTATTATTATTATTATTATTATTATTATTATTATTATTATTATTATGAGTATTTCTCTGGTCATAAATAGAGAGTTGGTATAAAAATTCATAACACTAGTTTTTCATTTATTTAAGGACATACATTACAGAAGCAGTATTAAACAGTTGTGTAAATCCCTAAATTTCAGCAAGTAACAAAAGTCAGTGCGCTCTCGATCCTTCGTGACGAAGCATATATTAAAGTCTCCATCAATGAGATATAGGAGTATGTGCATGTCCGAGCCTACTTTTCATGTTTTTTGACATATAAAAATTCATATCTTTGGGTGTACGGATAGCGCTCAATAAAATTTGGCATGTCATCTCTCAATACTTTGAGAATGATGGATCCGTAAACATTTTTTTTTCCAGGTACCTTAAAAAAGCGGTACTACCTTGAAGTCAAAAATTCGTAAAAAAATGGATTAAATGCTTTTCGGTTGCAAGAACTCAAGGTTAAAGCCTTTAAACGATTGAAATTTTTAGGACATAAGGGTAAATGGGGGCTTAAGAGCCCTATACTTTTTGGGCCAGATCCGTATACAGGGTAAGTAATTATAAATAAATAAAAGTAAGTAAAAAAAAATATTCCAAAGGCTAAACGTTAATTCGAATAACCATATGTTTGGTGAAAATGCTTAGTTTTAAAGGGGAAATTATATATTTGGAGCTTTTTTTGACAAAAATTTTGTTAATTTGGAATTTTTTGCTAAACGAAAAAATATTCTTATGAAGAAAAAAACTTAAATATTTCTTTTTCAAATAGTATAGAAACGAATTTTTGTCAATCATACAGGGCGAGCAATAATTAACTTTTCCTATCAAGGTCCGACTCAAAAATCATATTTTATTTAATAACGTTCTAGCGGAGCCACCTGGACAACTTATATTTTCAGGTATTAAATAATATAATAAGCCGATTATGCACGTGTAATTAGATTTTTTCTAGCAATAATAGTTTATGAAATATTTTAATTTTCGCGTTTTATTTACTTGCCGGCTCTCTGTAAATTATTAGAAAATGAAGAATTATCTATAAGATCCCAAATTTTGTTTTACAAAACATACTGAAATTTCAGAATTCCAGCTACATTAGAAGTATCAATGAAGTGCGTTTTTCTAAAAAAAAAAACATTTTTTTTTTATTTTTTTCGTTAAACGTCACCAGAGGGGTGAAATAATCCAGTATGGCCACCAACAGCAGGTACTTCGGCATATTTTTTTTTGGAAGGGTGTCATAGTTTCGTTAAATTTTTAATTAAAATTATCCGAAAGCTGTGAATTAGATGTACTGTCTAATCAGAAAAACTCTGGGCTTTCCGAATATGTGCATATCAATTGAGGAAATTGTGTATTGCAGCAAAATTTGGCAAAATTTTGACGTTCTAAAAATTATCGTTTTTTTCAACCAAAACAAGGCCAAACCGGGTGGCTTAGAAACAAATTGGCACTTTTTATTTATTTATAAATAATGGGATTTATACATGGTGGATCGTATTGATCTATTTAATTTAAAATATAAATTAAGGTATTAGGTGAATTTCATGTTATTGAAAATTTTGATAAAAATTATTCAAAGTTAAAGCAATTTAGGAGTTAAGATTTGTTGAGGATCTAATTATTTAATTTTTATTATTATAGATTTTTGGGGTCACGTGACCATTATCACTTTTTTGTTGGTATCTGATATTTAGTTAATATGCAACTAATAAATTTTGACAGATATTTGATATATTGAATTTTAAGATCACTGACGACTTATGACTTTCATTACTGATTTGCTATTGATAGGATTTTGTTGAAATTTGGTATTTAGGCTTTATTTAGGATATAATTAATAAATTTTGACACACATTTGACGTATAACACACTATACTGACATATAACGCGACTATATAAATTCAATATGATTCTTTGAAGCATGATACTTCTCTCTTTCCTTTACATATAAACTTTAGCCTCCACGACTAGCCAGATTTAAGTACACTTGATAATTTGTGTATTTTTTTTAAATTCTTTGTGGCTCTTCATAAACAAGAATTGGACCTTTTAAACTGGTTTCCATGGACCAAAAGTATAGAAGCAAAGCGACTCTACTTCTTTTTAAAGCCTGTTATACTATTATACCAAAAACACAGGCTGCATGGATTTTTTAAGCTTTCTGATGGTACACTTACTGTACTATTTTTCGCAAATCCACGCAAGATTTCTTAAAAATCTAACAATGTTATCTATTAATATTATCCCATAAACCAATTTAAGCTATATTGTTCGTAAATAAGTTACCCCTAACGAGTTCCCAAGACACCCGGTTAAAAATTACCGTCACCCTTAAATTATTGTGCCAAGAAAATGCTTAACAACGCATCAGCAAAGATAAAACCAGAGGAAATTCGAGAAACAAAAAGCAACCCCTTATCAGTCAAAACAAAAATGCATTCGAATATTTCGTGTTGGTGGACGATTAGTGGAGGGGTCGCGGGGGGTGGGTGGAGGAGGCGTCGCGACGCCCGAAATTTTCGACGCGAGCGCTGCAACCGTTTCGTCCCCGGCGTCGGTCGCTTATCGCGGCATTCGCGCGCCATTAATTCCAAATCACGTTCAAACCGGGATTCAAACATTATAAAATGATCACTTCATTTCACAGGCACCTATTGTTTAAGAGAGGGTTAAATAATTGAATCTCTATGTTTCCGGTCTGCCGACCACAATGCTACTCCATCCACAACCGCGATTCTCCACCATTCGCTCCTTCTCTCTCTTACTTCATCGTTAGCGATAGCACATTAACTTGGGAACAGAACGTGGAATAAAGGAGGAGAATATGTCGCGCTGGCTGTGGCTGGCTGCTGTCCTGTGTGTATGTGGCGTGGAAAAATTAAAAGATGGTCCAGAGGAAAAATGATTATGATGAGTTTTCTAGTAAAAAGGTTTGCGTTGTTAAGCTACTACTGATAAAAATAATACTCATGAAGTCATTACAAGAGTCCTTTTTTGGAATCATGGTATAGATATGAAGTATATTGAGTTTTCCAGGATTTGCGTTGTAAAGCTAATAATAATTAAAATTATATTAATGAAATTATTGCAGAGTCGTGGCAAATTAAAATCCAGATATAGAAAACAAAGAACCATTGACTTATGACCTTTATATAGTCTTTTTTTCCTTCGTTATTGAATACATTTTTAATATGAAAAAACATTTTTTTTTCTTCATCGTCTTCTTTTTCTTCATTTTTTTTTCTTCTGGTTTTTTCCATCACTAACTTTTCCATCTTAAAAAAAGGGGGCTTCATTGAGTTAAACTAAGTTTAAAAAGTTCTTTAAACTACCATTTTGAGGTTAAACTTTATTTATCTGTCTCTTTCGTTCGAAGGGCTTATGAAAAGTAACCGTATAAGTTAGGTGTGGTATGATACCACCGCATCCGCCTTAGGCGAAGTGAATTGGCCCTACGGAACTCAAATTTCGTCGTCTTAATGATGTGATTAGGTTCAATTTTACAACCATTCATATAAAAGGAGTAGCTATCCCTTCTGTTGAATATGCAAGAAATCTGGTCCTTGTAATGGATGTTGCGATTAATTTTCTGTGCTCTGTTTACCTAAAATTGAGGAGCCTTCATTTTTTTAAATATGTTCTTCCCGACCAATTAAATAAAATACCTCTTGGTGAAATCCTTAATCCTACCATAGCTAGACTACTGTAACTCGGTTTACTACAGCTACCTCATAGACGAGTATAAAACTAACATACAATTGACTCAAAATACGCGTATGCATTTTGCTTATGGAGGTCGTTTAGTTTAACCACATCACTCCATTATATGTCGATAATAAACATTTAAAATACAATTTTCGCGTTAATCTCCACTTTGATGTGTTTGTATATTGAATTGTAAGACACAACTCTCTATCTTATCTTACAGAATGCTTAACTGCAAGGGGCACCTTACATAACCTTAACCTTAGAAATGTGGCTAATTTTGATATTCCCTTTCATTTCACAACAAAATTTGAAAACTGCTATGCCTACCGTGTGGTGGAATTTCTCAATGCAAATTATTTGCTGGTGGATGGCTCTGGTCATTATTCTTTTAAAAATCAATACACCAAGTTTTTACATCAGATGATAACTAATTTTTTTTTCCTTCTCAATACTGTACGTCTGGGTTGTGTTAGTAGGCTTAAGTTGTCTGTATATTTATTTTTATTCGACTATTTGCTTCTTATTATTGTTTTTTTAATAGTACCGTAATTGTATATGTAATGTATGGTGTTATGGAAGATCGTTTTACGCGAATAGCAACTTTTGTGTATATATGCTGTATTAATGCACAATAAACTTGATTTTGACTTTTTGACCTTAATGGCCCGTCCCAGATCAAAATATTCCAGGGCTAAGATAGCCTCCCACTTGGATCTTCGGGTGAAACACTCAATAGTGGTAGTCCTATAGTTGGAACCTTTTGTGTGACACTCAAGTCACGAGACAGTTTTATCACTTACCAAAACTCTTTATTTTTTCCTCGACACGTGTTTCGGTAACGATGTTAGAATCTTCGGGAGAAGATTAAAACTGAAAGGTCAACAGTCAACAAAGTTTTTTTCTTTTCTTTATAGACCACCCCGCCATACATAGAAGAAGACTATAATATTTGAATACTTGAATACCTGATATTGAAGACTTGAATACTATTCTACTATAGAAGGCTTTTCACCGACCTAAAGCTAGCCTCCTGGATCTATTTCTCGTAACGGATTCATACAATATTACAGTACATGCACCACTAGAAGCATCAATGATCACAAATTAATAACCTGTGAACTAGAAGAGAAAATTCAGGACGCACCCATGCCTGTAGAGTTTGGCATTAAAGATCAGCCAACTGCAGACATTTAAGCAGTTCTTTTTTTTGTTCCCTTGGAATGATGTCTGTTTCAAAACCAATGATTCTTTAGCGTGTGCAAGGGAGATTTTAGAGGTGATTTTGGCAGGTACAGGCTTATATTCCGATCACCTAAACAAGTTTGATATAAATTATTGCATCAAAGCAGTCAACGACAAAAATGCCACTTATTGCAAATGGCGCTAAGACCGATGAATAGAATAGAATCAAACCGAAGATGGTTCTGGTGCAATAATTTCGTTGAAAAAAGCAGACTTGCTAGGTCATATGTTTGCATCGTCTATCGTCTACCTACCAAAAAAGCAAAACACCACCAACTTTACCAAGAAAGAATCTTGAAAAAGCATTGTTCTTCAAGGCTTGAACACTAACAAAGCCACCGGCCTGTTTGGAATATCGCCAATATAGAAAGGGCACAGTCGTGCTGACACCGTTGTTATGCAAACCGTTCTTTATTTCATACAAGAGAGATTTCTTTCCTGAAGACTGGAAGCTTGGGTTCAACTTATAATACAATTGTGTTAAAGTCAACTAAGCCATTTCTAAGATACAGGGTGTTTTTTACGGAAACTTTTAAATACCCTCTACACCACTTTATTTTCAGAGATACAGCAAAAATTGTCTAACAAAAAAGTTTCAGATTGTCCTCTACTTTAAAGATCAATTATTTTTTTGTTAGGTTAATATATCGAAGTTCACAAAAACTTTTTTGGGTTCAAGATCGCAGTTACGCTCCCAAACGATCATGTTAGAAACTTAAAAATATTTTCTAGGTTTTTTTCTCTGCTGTTTTAATAATAATATTTTTTCCCAAAAGCCTCTGCGATAGCTACGTTCCGAGATACCGGACCTTACATTTTTAGTTGGCCATCCTATCCATAGAAATATCTATAAATGCTTACAGGATCTGTTTATTTTTCTAATTGTGAGATCTTGGTATATTTGCATATTAGAACTGCCAATCTGCGGAAGTTGTAAGTTTAGGAGGTAAGCAACAGTTGTCATCAGAAATGAAAGACAACGGATAGGAGAACCACAATGAAAATCTATTAGTTATTTTACTAAAATAATCCCAACCATGACAATCAATAAACAAACAAGTAAGTTCCAAAACTTGCTAACCAGGTACTCATAAGACTCTCTGCCATAGAAACTCACAACAAACTGAATTAATCAGGCACCAACGAAGTAAAACATTTTCAGAAGCATTACTGACGAATATAAGGTCCATTAACAATTAAAATAAAAAATTACCCAAAGTCAAAATTGGCTCATGACAATCTATTTTAAGACGAATCATTTTTATGAATTTAAAGAGCTAATACTTTAATTTGTTCTTCTATTTGTCACTAAGAACTTTAATTTTTTATTTAGGAATATTTCTATACGCTATGACAGTAGCATAATTTCTTTCTCTCTATTCCTTTTATGATCATCTGGCTCTTCGTCTACAAGGTCACCTATTTTATTTTTTCTTTTTCATTGAGTTTCTCTCTCCTTCCTGGTAATTTAGATACGGACTTTAAAATCTTTATTGCATTTCTTAATTCGACAAGGATTTCGTGCAGTGAAACTCTCGTAACTTGTATTTCCTACTTTAATTAATTTAAATGATTTGGGTCGAAAATGTAATCAATCAGTAACATAATACTCCAGTTTTTTCATTTTGCTTGATTGTGCGTGAGGGATAGGTTATAAATATTGCAATTTTCCCTTTTTCCTTCCCCATCTCCATGCTGTGATGTTATGATCTTAATATCTTTTTGTCGAATACTGTGTTAATAAAAATATTGTAACACACAAATAAATAAATAAATAAATAACTTTTTTATGTGGGAAACAAAACACTTCTTTCCACTAATATCACACATGAACACACAATATGTTAAAAGCACCAGAGTATTCCCATGTCAAAAACAAAATCTCGACAACATTATTAGCACCCCAGCTTCCCATGTAATCCGGTGTCACGGTTCGTTCAAACGGACCGCGCTTACGAGACGTGCCAAATCGATTTTAATTGGTCCAGTGACGAGAATAAAAGGCCCGGATTGGTCACGCTCAGACACGTGACCCAAGCATTGTTGTTAACATGTCGTTTATAGCTCATTGAGTTTTCGAGATGTATCAGTGAAGAATTACAAATTTAGGATATTTAAAATTAGAGTAGTTTATTGGAGAATTGTGAATAAGTTGACAGTTAAAAGTTCTATCTTTATATGGTTTGGATAACAGAATAAAACTGCAGCAAACGCTTTTAAGCTTATCAAAAACAGTATAATTTTTTAATTATTTAACTACGGAATATGGAATTCCCAAAGAGAAACTCTGGAAAACCGGAATTTTAACCAGCGCGGCACGAAATAACAGAAATCGTTTATCAAAGGCAATAAGATATATGAATTACTGAGACACATTTTATGCAAATTAGAGAAAATCTCATACATAGAGATTGGCGCCCGGCGCAAATTAAGCCGCTACTGGCTGCCGGTTGAGTTCATTGGTGGACCAAAATAAAAAGGTTTTAATTAAGCAGTATATGAAATGAACTATTATGATCCACACTTTTGTCAGCTGAGTGAAATATTAAAAATATGAAATATTGAAATATTTTAAAAAACCAAACACGGGGTATTATTTGAGAACCAAGATTACCAACTTTTGATAGAAATATATTATGTAAGTTGTTATTCTAAATCAATATTTAGCAAGTCTTATTTAATTATTGCTCACTTCTTTGGTTATCATCTCCATCCAGTCTATCATTAAAGATTTTGTATTGGATTTCTTTTACTTCTCTTTTCTTTCTTTTCTTATATCTTCTTTAAGATTATTTATCTGAATATTTAAAAGCAGAAGACTCAAGTAATTATGCATTTTATTAATTGTAAGTCTAAGTTCAAAGTATTTAACAAAAGTACTGGATGTTTATTAAGTTTTAAATTTTTTTTAATGCTTAGAAGAGGATGGTAATAGAAGAAGAAATGTTTAATGCTAATGGCTTACTATATCCAAAAAAGTTGTTGATAAGATTTCCTATTGATTATTATTCTCTGTTTCTTCAGACTAAAATACCTCTAAATCCAATCAAGATCAGCTGAGTGATCAGAAACAAAACTTAATAACTAAATTGTAATAGTAGATATTATTTTTAATCTTTATTCTCGTAGAAGGTAAGTAGAATGTTAATTTATCAAACTTTTAACACTATTAACCTCTGATAGAGATATACCAAACAAGTACATATTCCACATAAGATACTCTATAAAGAAGTCAACAGTCAAAATTGAATAAATGTAGATAACTTACATTAGAGAAAAAGCCAACAATATCGCAACGCCGCTCCATCGCATTGTTGATTCCACTGACATAAGTAATCTTCACCAGTGACGTCGTCAAAAAATATTTATATATAAATATTTATTATTAGTAGATTATGGTTTAAATTATAAACATTATTACCGTTTATGAACTCTTTAGGTGTTTTTTAACGTTCTTCGTTAGAGTAAAGGTACATATCTTATAAAAAGCATTTTTATGGAAAATAAATATTTTATAATTATTATAGATTTTTTAGTAAGTTTTTATTATTCTAGGTTTATGACGACGTTTGTCGTTTGATCTGATGTTATGAGAATATCGGTATTTACTTGTAAAAAGATCGGCTTTTTCCCATGGTGCGGCACAAACGCCACAAGATTTTACTATCGTAACGGTTCACAAAAACACTAAAATGACTCAACCTTTTTCAACCAAAATCTAAAGAAAAAACACAGAGCTTTACAAATGTCGAATGTAAACACAAAGCTGTTTGTCAAGAAGAAGACATTTCGCAAGATGACTTTCATCTTTAGAGAATCGCTGAATATGGTTGTAAACAAAAGACCCCCTTTGCCCTTGTGCACATGTTGAACTCAAACAAAGTTGTTGTTTACTAATTCTTTAATTCTAGCCTTTCAATGTTCTAAGAACGAGGATATTCAAGTCTTCTCTATCTTGGCTTACTTCTTTGGTCAGCATCGTTGTGACTGTTTCTCCTTTAATGATCGACGTTCTATATTTATTATTCTTGCATCTTTGAGGACAACTCTTGGCAATATCCATTTATTAGTGGCCTATTAATATTTTTATTTTACTTGGAATTAGTATGTCGCCACTATATGACAATGACAAAAAGTGATCTTCACTAAAGGTAGATTTTCTTGATTCTATATATTCTAATGAAAAGCCTACTGCACTTATATATAATGTTCAAATCTACAAGATTTTACTGTAAGATCTTACGTCTTTTACAGCTTTTATTACATCAGTTAAAAGTAAATATCTCAAAGTATTAAGTAACTATGTACCTAATTTACTAAGCCAAAAGTCACGGGGTAAAAAAGGGAGGTATTTTAAAAAAGAAAACAGACAGTCCATCGGGATACTAAAGCTACATCTTATTCGTCTTCTATATTTAAAAAGCTTCTCAATACGGATTTAAGCTGATGCTATTGTTACCTGCAATATCAGATCTAGCTCTATACCAAGCACCGCCATCTTAAGGATGACTACATTGATTTAGGACAGCGATTTAGGCAAACAAGGTATGAGATATCAGTTCGGAAAGTTGACGATCTGCAATATTTATCACAAATAAGAGAACTGATCACTTAAGATATTTCTCTTGATCACATACTTTTGCAGATAAGTAAGAGTCATATGTAGAGCTGCGTATAAAATAAGAAACCACACTGTAAAGAACAATGTGTGATGACATAAATTTTATACTGTTTTTAAGAAAAGCTCTCTAGTACTTCAAACTAAGACAGGCATACAAGTCACGGCTTTGTCAAAACTCTTTGTCTTTATGCTTGTCTTTCTAGTAATATTTAAGCCCCTCGAGAATAGTGGGAAAGACTACCATTAGCATATATCTAAGGAATTTGTGTTGATATGGTAGCAGCTGAAAGGAGTCAGTGCTTTAAAATATTTCTTGATACATCCTAACATTTGAAGTGCTTTTAAAATTATTTCAGATATGTGCGGTATAAAACTTAAACGGCTATCAAGTGTGATACCCAGGTTTTTTATGTCTATAACAGATTTATATTGGTATTGATGTAATAAGAATGATCACTTATATACCGACTCCTACTGAAGCACATTGCGTGATATTTTTTAACATTTAAATTCAATAAATATTGCACCAAGCAGCCAGCCTGTTCAAGTTACCTTGCAACGGAGCACAATCATGGGGCGATTTTTTTTCAGGTACATCTTCAAGTTTTCAACATAAGGAAGCAAAGAACAGTGGTGAAAACATTGAGAGGTGTCATTGATATAAATATTGAATAACAGAAGTCCTAAGTATGACCCTTGTTACCACCGGATAGCACAGGAAGCTCTCTAGATTGATAACCTTGGATTTGAACAACCTCAGTTCTACCAATCAAGTACGATTCAATTCACTGCAGCAAGAATCCATCAATGCCCACTCTCTTTATTTAATAAAATAGCATTTGGTAATTGACCATGTTTAAGGGCTTATAGAAATGTATATACAAGGCATGGACCAGAAAATTTTCTTTCAGGGAACTAGGCCAAATTATTCATCGATAAGTTGTGAGTGAAAAGAGAAGTGAAATCAGATCAGTGAAAAGAGAGAGTCATAACATCGCAGGAACAACTGTGTATTAAACTATGCTGATAGGTGTGGACAATAAGTGACTTGGGAATGGTCACAATTTTTATAAATTGATGTTATGCAACTAATCTTCTAACAGGAAAGAAAAACTCCTGATTAAAGGGATAAGTTAAATACGAAGAACACAGGCTCTACTAATAAAAAGATGAACTGCGTCAAGAAACTGGGAAAAGACCATCTAAGCCATTTACTTTAAGCCTGTTTCTAATTATTATTTTTTTTAAATCATTTGAAGGTATCCTTAAAGTAATGCAGTTTAATGACTATTTATTATTTAGGTTTTGATCATGACTTTTAGATATTAACTTATTATTAATCTGCAGTCCCAAAAATTTGCTTTGTTGTACATTTTTCAAAATCTTGTTCTTAATGTAAACTGGCCCTAAGCAGCAATTAAAATAAATGATGTTTT
Organism: Anthonomus grandis grandis; assembly: GCF_022605725.1. Classification (NCBI taxonomy): domain Eukaryota; kingdom Metazoa; phylum Arthropoda; class Insecta; order Coleoptera; family Curculionidae; genus Anthonomus; species Anthonomus grandis. Next base: position 14,446,824 of record NC_065558.1, read on the forward strand.
TTTACATTCATGAAGCACTTGTTGAAAACTGAAAACTAACTGCAATATTACTAGGTGCGTCTGAAAAGAACATCACTACATCTGGTATCTTGTTGTTAAAGTCGTTTGATAGATTCTGTTTTTCAACTCTCATTATACTGGTGCGGATTCCTTATTTGGTTGGATCTCTACTTAGCACTCAATTAATTAGTCTTCTAGTGGATTCATGCCTGCCTGAGTTTTCTCAGAAAGACGACTATGCTCTAAGGCTATTTGAACTAAAAACTAACTTCTGTACTCTCGTCATAGATATATAGAGTACTTGATCCATTCCATAATGTCCCTGGCATCATCTGACTTGCTTACCGATGAGAATAGATTGAGATGACTACCGGTTAGAGGGAGGAAAACTCTTTAAAAAGATTTTGAAAGAAGAGTATAAAAAATAAGCACTCATTTATTATTTCATTTCCTTGATGTTCTCATTCTTATTATGGCTTTTAGTCCATTTCTTCGTTTTACAAGAAACTAGAAGTTTCTTGTAAAAGTCAAAGTCAAAGTCTCGAATTTATATTACGATTAATGATTACTTGACAAAACGTGTTTCGCCACTAAAAGAATCATCAGACTTCGCTCGATAGTTTCTAAAATTTACATTCTTAAAGACAGCAAACTTAAGACTTGTACACTATGGACAGGATTCATAGATTATCGATACTGTCGAAGACCAAATAAGACTAAACTTGTAGTTTTTTGTAAAAAGTGAGTCTCTTAAAGAAAAAAAAATGGAACAACTAATTCCTTTTGTTTCGTTGGTCTTTTTGGTTTGACTGGTACTTTTCAGCATTATACTGCAATCTCTGGTTAAATATGTAGTGAATAGCAGCTACACCTCTAGTTTTCTTAACCCAATACTATTTCGCGAAATCCATTAAAGACTTAAAGAAAAATGTTTATCCTAGATTTCAGATTCAATCTACAATTGATAAGTACCTTAGCGGCTATATTTTGTTATTTGATTTAATAAGAATATGTCTGTTGCATTTAACAATTGTGAGTATTAAATATTAAATATCATTATGAAGGTCCTATTGATCAAAATAATTTTTGTATAGAATTTTTTTTCCTCTTCTGAATTTCTTCTCTTTTTTCACTCTTCCTTTACAATTTTTGTTCTATTTGTATACCACGTAGATCTACATGAGGTCGAACGCAGACCTCATCAATCATATCGTTTCATTCATTTCTTGTAAGGTAAGGTTAGAAAGCTCTTCTTTAGCTAGTATGATTGTAATTCGGTCAGAACCAGAGAGGCACTCTTTGCAGTTCAAATCCAGAGATGCAGAGACGTCAACTATAATGTATACTTTTTTTTGATCGTATTCAACATCATATAATAAACAATATCCTGGAAGAGGCAGACTTCGACGATAAAGAGATCAGCTTAGAACATTGAATACACACTCAATGTTTTAAGGATATAAGATTATGATTAAATCTCTACTGGAATCAGACAGAATGCTTAAGACTTGATAGAAATTGAACAAAACAGGTGGAAATACAACGTGGAGTAAGACAGGGATGTGTCCTCTCGCCTTTAATATTTAACTAATATTCCAAAAAAATGTCAACGAATTCCTTAATGGAGTAGAAGTATCCTTTCAAATGGAGTCAGACTGAATAATATTCGATATGCGTCCTATAGCTTGAAAGCACTTCTTATCGCGCAGTATAGTCAAATATATGGTCTTAACATCAAGGAAAAGAAAACAAAACAAATGATCGTCGACAAAAGAGATATAAATAAAGATCACCCTCGATTTAAAGATATTCAACAACATTGCTACCTTGGAACCATCATAAATGCTTAATGGAACAGTACACAACAAATAAAATATCGTATAGGAAAAGCAAGGACTGCATTTTCACAATATGCGTGCCATCTTCAAAAGTCACAACATATCTTTTAAAACGAAAGTAAGACACTTTAGACGCTATATATACTACTAGAATCCAGGACCCTCAGAGAAGCCACTACTAAAGATCTGGAAGTATTTGAGATGTGTCTCTATCGAAGAATACTCATATTACCATGGACAAATCAAATTTGAAACATACAAGTGATAAGCAGGATGAAAAGAAATTTAGAAATCATGTACACCATTAGAAAAAAAGAAAACTAGAATACCTGGAGCATATTATGATAAATAAAGATCGATACTCCCTACTGCAAACTATAATACAAGGAAAGGTATTGAGTAAAAGGACTTGGTTTTGGAAAAGCTTAGTAGAACTGTTACAAAAAAGTTATTGTTGCCAACATGACTGCCAAAATCTCTCCAAAAAGGATACATACCTGAAGTAGAATGTTTGTGATTGGATATATTTTCAAATCTAAGAATTTGATATACCTAGAATACAGAATATCTTATTCAATTTACATCGTACAACATTTATTAATGACATTTAGCTGTTCTCTGTACAGTTTTAGTAAGTTATTACAGCTGCTAAAAAGAGGTTGCATGAAGCAGAGAATAGGAGATCAAGAACAAATAGACCACAGAGATGACCAAATGGATAAAAAGAGCTTCCTAAATGATCCTAATGTATTTTAAAATAGGTTATAAATACTAATTTTTATATAATTATATATTTAGTAAATTAGGTACGCCTATGTCTAAAATTCCCCCTGCACTCTTCTGTAAAGGCTCGTACCCAAAATCCCGAACAAACGAAACGCGCGGGTCACCATCACTACCGCCACCACTCGACTCCAGGCTTTCCCGTATATCCATATTAATGTAACCATATTTCATTATCTCATTCATATGGAAATCGGGAGCAATTAGTCAAAATTTCGCGACGTTCTCCACTTTTAGTTATTTGCCGCCGGTGGCGGTTCTAATAATTATTATTGTTTTCGGCTTTTGGGGGCCACAAATATCAATAAGATAAGATTATTTTCGTATAACATTATTCGGAAAGAAAGGGGACTTATCCCTTTTGTTGTTTCCGAATTAACGAGAGCTTTTTCAATGGCTTGTTAACTTTATTTTTGAGTTACTGTCCATCATTCTCTTGGTGTAATCATATAATAAAAAAAAAGAAATCACAACAATGATGATGCCCGGTAGCAAAACATCAAATCCCTAAGGATACAAAGTGGAAACAGGATGCTAATAGAAAACCGTTTTGAATATTGCTTGAGAGTGATACCACGTAATTTTTTAGACTTAAATACTAATTTTAAAAAGAACCCAAATAATATAAGATAAGAAGTTCTTGTGTTTTACTCATTTATTAGTGCACGCAAAAATTGCCTTTTAATAATTACTAATTGTTAATTTATAGAATATTTAGGACCAGCATGATGGCTCAGCGATGGGAAATTCAGCTAGCCCAGTACTGGTCATCCTTCTGATCAATGAACTCTTGCTTATGAGTGCCATTTTGGTTTGAATTTGTAAAGCTAAGCATGTGAATGATGCAATTTTATCCTGTCCCCAAGAAAATGTTCACAACCTTTTAGCTTTCTTTAATATCTATTGGGTTACTCTAGTTAGAACAAAATATCAAAATATTATTTTTAGATGCTATGCTTATTTCTAACACCACTGGTATAATTTTTACGAAGTGGCATAACAAACCTACTACTTCTGGAAAGGCCATTAATTATCTGTCTGTCTTCTCATGCCACAGTTCACAAGTCTGCAATAGTCAAGGATTTACTTTACAGATCATGTCATATTAGTAGTTCTAAAAATCCCGAAGACTATAAAATAATAATTACGAATTTACTGAAGCAAAATAATTATACTACCAATTTTAGTAAAAATAGACACGTTTCTTCTAATGCTAAACTTGAAATAATAGGCTCTATTTTCACTAAACTAAAAGGTCCTACTCCTAAACATCTATTTTCTAATTTAATTTACAAGATTCCATGTTGTTATTGTGATAAAAGTTATATTGGATAGACTAGACCAGTGTTACTCAAACTTTTTTCGTGACGGAACCCTTTTAAAAACTAAATTTTTAACGGAACCCTAAACTCTAAACTAAAAGCAAAAGCAGTTATATGAGAATTGTTTATTAATAATCATACAAAAAAAGATAGATATAGTAAGTAGTGAGTTAGTAAGCAAATGATAACACTAAGTTCATTTAATGCAAGGCATGTAATTGTTTTTTATTCCTCATCAACTGGGTAATGTCAGGCTTGATAGAAGAAAGTTGAATTCTCACGTCTAGTTCGGCATCCAGTCTATTGCGGTATTTTGTTTTTGTAGCTGTATGTGCTGAAAATCCCGTTTCACACAAATACGTTGTTGGGAACGGCAGAAGAACATTCAAAGCTCTGTGGCAAGTTGTGGAGATTCATCACGAACCCTGCACCAAAAATTATTTAGTGAAATTGTTTTGAACAATGATTCCATGCTTATATCCGATGTCATTTCTAGAAATGATTCATAGATCTGATTTGACATATTTTCGGGCTTCTGCAATTTAGATGAAAAAGGGTTTTGAATCCATTCTGTTCTTTAGGAAAGTAAGATTCAAAAGTCCCTTGCAGATAATTGAGATATTACACCAATTTAACAAATATTTCATTTTAAAATATTACCGTATCACTAAGACTATGATGACTAAGGAACTCACTTAGCAATGAAAAGCTTTTAATTTCTCTCTTACCAAAACAAGTAATCCAAAAATCTAGTTTTCTTTTAAAGGCAGTTATTTTGTTGTTAGCATTGAAAACTGTTGTCTGTTTTCCCTTGTAGTGACAGATTTAATTCGTTAAGTTTTCCAAACATGTCTGCTAAAAATGCTAGTCTAAATAACCAGCTTTTCGGACAAACGGTATTTTAAATTAAAAGGAACATCTGTAAGAAAAGCTTCTAATTCTGTTCTTAGTCCAAAAAGCCTTGCCAAAGTTTTACCCGGAGACAACAATCTCACTTCAGTATGGAGCAATAGTGTTTTATGATCGCTACCATAATCTTCACATAATATTGAGAACAATCGGGATTGTAGTGGACGTGACTTGATACAATTAATTATTTTTACTGACTCATCAAGAACCAATTTTAGATTGGGTGGCATTTTCTTAACCGCGAGTGATTATCTGTGCAGGATGCACTGGCTGGAACTACAATTTGGCGCTTTCATTTTTATTCGTGATATTGCTCCTGCTGTTCTACCTGTCATTGCCTTTGCTCCATCGGTACAAATATCAATGCAATCATTCCAATCGAGTTGGTTTTCTTCAAAAAATATGTTAATCGTGTTAAAAATTCCTTCTCCAGTTGTGTTAGTAGGCAGCGATGAGCACATAAGCAAGTCTTCTCGAGTGAATGTTTATATGGATATCGCACAATTACTAGCAAGATGACCAGTCCAGCAACATCAGTCCACTCATCTATTTGCAAGACGAATTTGTTATTTTGAAGCCGTGAAACCAGTTCTTGTTTTATGTTTGCTGCGACATCCCCAATTCGGCGCGTAACTGTATGGTTCGAAAGTGGCACTGTAGAAAGATGCTTCACAGATTTTTCGTCCAGCATACATTTTGATATGTCTACCACACATGGTTTCATTAGCTTTTCAGCGATAGTGTGCGCTTCTCCTGTTTGGGCAATGCGGTAACTAACCAAATACGATGCCTCCGTGGCCTTTTCATTCACAGTCTGAGTCATAGTTTTTAGCATACGTCATAGTTTTTTGGCTTTTTAATAATTGTTCTTTTTTACGTAGAAAAAATTCTTTACTTTTGTTTTTGAAGTCGGGATGTACAGTTTCTAAATGTCGGCGCATCTCAACAGGTACCATCGAACTATTAGGAAGGAGTTTGCTGCACAACATACAAAGAGGTGAGCCGTTGGAATCAACAAATCCGAGATTAATGTATGATTCGTTATACTTTCATTTTTTCACCTTCAGTGTCATTAGATGTTTTACTACTTGAACTTGAAACCATAAAACTAGAACTTGACGCCGTCATATCACCTTGAATTGAATTAGACGCATCATCCAAGCGAACCACATTTTTTGCAACACCTCTAAGCCAGCGCTCCATTCTTCTTTCACACTAATTTAATTGGTAAATTTTATGACAAATTGTATCTCTTGACGCACGAAATACAAGATTTTACAACCACTACGAACAACAAAAAGACAAGCGAACATAAAATACTGAGCGCGGTGTGTCTCCTCCTTTATATTATACCAGCAACCATCGAATCATCTCGAATTCCTTAGAAACTTCGGAGAGCTAGACGATTTTCTCCGAAGTACGAACCGAGGTCATTCGATTGTTTATAGTCCGGAGGCGAATGGTGGCGTACGAGTAACGCTGTAACATTTCGATGTAATAGGTCGGGCATTTACTTAATAATACATATATTAAATTTTCGTATATGTACGAGTAGGCGTTTCGTTTTGGTTGTTTATTTTTATCTTAGGTAACTTTATTCTTATAGGGTCCACTTTAATACATGCATCATTTTATTATAACTGCTGGCGGAGCCCTACCGGAGGTTTCGCGGAGCACACTTTGAGTAACGCTGGACTAGACGATATCAAGAGTAGAATGAGTCAGCACCGATACGATTGAAACATCAACAAGAAGAACAAAAAAGACCATACTGTTTTGTCACAGCATTATTTTTCACAATTTTAATTTTTTTAGGTAAGGATATTGGATAGAGAAGCTAATTGTTTTAAGTAAAGGTAATATATATTAATGATAGTTATTATTTATTTATTTGGTTTTGAAATTAGGTATTGTAAACTGTAACGTGTGACTCGAAACGTCAACATTTCTTTTGGAATAAAACCCGTTTTATTTGAGCAGGTTTTTAACTTGCTACAAGAACTCCCCAATTATTACTAAAGGTATAAAACTAAAACAATTAAAATATACAGTGTGGTTTTTAAAGAACTACACTGATTAAATGTTCTATGTTCTATTTACATCCCATGAAGGTTTTAATGGTAAGTATATTCCTAATATATTCTGATTTTTTTTAAATAGTACATATATTGTTTGAATGCATATTCTGGAAACATAATCTTAAAGATTTTAAAAGACGAGACATACCACGGTCTGCAAAGGTGAATGGAACACTAGTCAATATTATCGAATATATAGACGACACCGTGATTATAGCTGAAACGTTAGAAAACTTGCAAAGAATAAATGGATTCAAAGTATGGTTGAACCCTATATGCAAAGATAAGTTTATAACTTAAAGTTTGTGACAATTTTTAAAAAACAACCAACAAATAACGAAAATATTCAAGTAAATGGAAAAACACTCGAATGAGTTAATTACAACTAAAACCTAAATACACCAGCAGCAATGACGATAAATATTAAGAAGGCTTTGTAGAGAACTTATTTTAGATCTACGTATGCAATTGCTACGTAATCTCCCTGTTTTTATACAGTGCTGAAGCTTGGACGTTAAATGTACACATATCCAAAAAGATTGAGGCTGTTAAATTGTGGATTCACAGAGGAATACAAGAGATAATGTAAATAGAATAAGAAGGTTAAATAAATAAAAGTCTCTGCTTAGGGCATATATTAAGAGACCGAAGTACTAAAAATGTTAGTGGGACAGGTATATCATGTCGTCGGAAATTGAAAGAATGACTTGCTTGTCCTTCTTCTTTTTTTAGAGCAGCACTATCCAAATTCAGAGTTTCCATGATAATTTCTACTTAGAAAAACAGAGAGAGAGATAGAGAAAAAGGAAATTTGAATCAATTCAGTTTAATAAACGATATGAAAGAATTAGGATGTTTTATAAAATATATTTCATTTCGTAATACTGCTTTAATTTTTTTATGTTTCGAGACAAATTTTGTCATATTATTTTAAGCTTAAAATATTTTAATTTTAGCTATTAGATGTTAAATAAATAGTTTTTTTTAGAGTTAAAAAAAATAAATTAGATAAATGAGTTTAAAAAAGAAAACCAAACGTCTAAGTGCTAATTGTTGTAAAGAACATTTTTAAAGTATCTAAAAAATTAGAACATAAAATATTCATTATAAAACAAAATTAATTTGTGTTATTTGAATAAGGGTATTTAGACAGTACACACAAAATGTCAGGTATGACAAGAACTATTCACTTAAGAAAGGATTTTAAGATAAAAAGAAGACAATAGTTTTCACTTAAAAATTTTAAAACAATTCTTTATTAAGTAATAATTAAAATATTTATTAAATAGAGTGTTATCTGGAAAAATTAAATATTAATTAAAGCCAAATTATTAAAACTAAATAAGAATTAAAAAATTAAATATTTTTACATTAATTTTAGTGACTACCAAAAGTTTGAAAATATCAAACAGACAAATTTAATATAAAAAACATCTGGTTGAATACCTTACTGAAAAAACACTAAAAAAAGTTTTATAATTAATGGGAAACAAAAAAAAATCAAAAACGCTAAAAAAATTAAGTGTGGCTCAGGATAAAGGGCACATTCTGTAACTCTTTGCTTTTTATGTAGTAAGAGTTTATTTGCAGGTATTTTGCACAAATGCTAATTTTTTGATGTTTGTATTGGTCTCTATCACTTTCAGTATAACTGGAAATTGTTTTAGTTTTCTAATTTTAAATATAATACCCTTTTTTTAACGGAGAAAAAAGGATACAAGTCTTTAATTATACATCTTGTATGATTATTTTAACTTACTACTAGTAACTACCGTAATGATGCCTAAACTTACCAAAACCTGTGTATACCCTAACCAAATCAAGTAGTTTTTTAACTATATACGCAATGTTATATTTTATTAAATAAAAACTGAGTTGAAGCCCGACCGGCTTGAACCTACTTGATCCGAAAATATGCAACGAACCAAATCAAAGTGTGAAAGCCTTCTAAATAATAATAAATAAAATACCTTTCAGTATTTTATTTATTATCTCATAAGTCCTGCAAAGCTATCAAAATTATTGGTAATAAAGGTTGTGCTCTATTTGTTAGTTCTATTTATACATCTAATTTTATTGGCTAATTCATTATAAAATTAGGTGCTAAATAATCTACGAATCTACTGTATACATAGAGACAATTTACTATTCAACATTTCTTCACTGCCAAATACTTATTTTTGGATACTCCTACAATAGAATCATTAGCCTCTTCTCTTAGTATAATTTAATGAAAGTCTGTTTACACTTGTTAATAAAAAGATCATAAAATTCATTTTAGTTTTCTGAAATCTGTATATTTTACATAGGTACTTAAATATTCTGAAAATCATGATATCCTACTTGTCATTTGTTGACGCTAACATCAGCAAAAATTAATATTTTAAAATTTAGAAGAAAGACATTTAGAGAATCAAAATTAATTTTTTGCTTTTATTCTATATCCAAATAAAATAATAATAGTATAGTAATAGTTATACCAATTGCTATGTGTAAAGATTATTACATTATTACATTATTACAAGTATAAAGATTATTACATAATTAAATTAAATTAATGCATGTTCATCTCTTTTGATATATCCCCAATATTCCAAATTACTATTAGATCTTAAAACATGCAATATCTGACCAATTTAAAGAGTTTTTACGTACATAGTGGCACCCTGTACTGTATATTATGCTGGTAGCGGTCAGAATAGAATATGTGCCGCTAAGAAAATAGCTTTCTGGAAAATATGGAGCCGTAAATATAGGGATAGCCTGCCCTAAGGATATTGCTCTATTACATATTGATCTCGATGTTTCGAATAGGAAACTCGTTTGGGTCTTTCTGGACATGTTTAACCTGGCATAGTATATGTAGACTATTTTATTTATAATATATGCTATATATGAATCCATTACTTTGAAAACAGTTGGATCATTCGTAACTTATGCTACTTGGCTTATAAATTCATTCTTTCCAGTGTCTGACATCTAATCACTATATGCTTAGGTTCCATGGAAAAGCCTATAGCCATAGTAAATCTTCTATAAATATTAATGGAATATGACGATTTAGTGAAAGTCAATTAGTACTTCAGACGAAAATAGTAAAGATATTCCATTTATGCATAACTAAAATATCGTGATTAATGACCAGAAAATAAACATCTAACTCTTAAAATTCAAAAATATATGAAGGAGAGGTTAACTCCCATTAATGAGTGGTAGTGTACAAAAATTCGTTTAACTTTCTTTTTTAGTTAAACTAGTCGTTCGACTAAGATATGATCTGCTTAGACTGCACTTACTAGGAAGACCTCAGTAGTGCAAAAACCAGGAACAACAATCTACAGGATTGTACTTACGAGTAGTTAACATAAATCCTTACTACGATTGGCCAGGTAAGTCATAAATAATAAAAATAGTGATATATCACTTCCAATAATAAAAAACAGTAATATAGTAAGAATAACTAGAGTTAAATTAATTAAATATGTGATTCGCTTCTAGAGCCTTAATAGTTCAGGTATCCGAACAACACACTATCACATACGTTTGAAACTATTTGGAAATCTACCTCATAGTAAGCTATTTATCAGAAGTTACTAGAGTTGTATAAGCTGTCATCAGATTGAAGAATTTTTATTTGATTATCTCAGGACCTGAGCCTGAAAGACTTATTTATAGTAGATGTTCTTTCAGAGAATCGAATTTCAGCTATGAACAATAATGAAGATGTAAAATTTTCAATCGAAGTATTTTAGTGTTTATTAGATAACATAAGGAGAGAATGAGAAATAAATTTAGTCTTGTTCCGTAAATATGTAACTTCAACTTAATATCCTGTATTTAGTTTATCACCAGTACTGCTGCTTAAATCATCAATATTTTGTGTTTCAAAAATTAGTTCAAAATTCGAGCCATTCATAATATTAAAATTTTTTCCAAAACAACAGGGTATACTTATACTTAAAGAAATAAAGTAGCTCCATTAATGCATATGCCATTTTAGATTCCAATAAGCGAGAGAGATTAGATAGAAAACTAAATTAATAAAAACTAATAAAAATAAAAAAAATATTAAAAACTAAATAAAGAGTTTGTTTTCTAATGTGTTTTCATTAAGAATATTTCAAGTTTGATAGTTTTTTAAAATAACAATATTCCAAAATATACAGCTCCTAGTATCCTTTATCGAATTAAATACACCTACAATTTTGGTAACTTAGAGATTATTTTAAGTGTATCTAATAGTAGTAATAATAACGATTTTATCTGGCTCCAAGTCCTAAATAAGATGCACCATGATCCTGGAGCAAATGATCACTAAATGGAACGAGAAACTTGAAAGGTAGTAAAGTTGTTAGTTGCTAAATTATTACTTAATTTTTTTTTTTTTATCCTGTTTATTTTTAAATTTTTCCTCCTTTAAAGTTCTTGAGATGCATGCTTTCGTACGTCTTTTTCTTTACTTGATTTGTTTTCGTATGTACTCGTATGTACTACCATTTTATCTGGCTCCAAGTCCTAATTAAGATGCACCGTGATCTTGGAGCAAATGATCACTAAATGAGACAAGAAACTTGAAAGGTAGTAAAGTTGTTAGTTGCTAAATTATTACTTAATTTTTTTTTGTTTTTTTATCCTGTTTTTTTTTTAATTTTTCCTTCTTTCAAGTTTTTGAGATGCATGCTCTCATATGTCTTTATCTTTAATTGATTTGTTTTCGTATGTACTCAGTATACGCTTCCAAATATTTTTTAAATTAAATCCACGAAAAGTTCTGTTCTGCTTCAGGAACATGCCTTTTATTTACGAGAGACTGCTTGCCACTTAACTGTAAGATTCCAAAGGATCAAAGTATGTACTTAATATCATAGAGGTTTCCTGAAAATCGCCCGAAAGTATATATGTAATTTTAAAGAAAAACCGTAAAAGTATCATAAATTTTATGTAATTAATTTTTTTTACCTATGAGTCCAATCCAAATATCAACTACAATTATGTAAAAACTATAGTAGTAGACATGATAGTAGTATAGACTGATAAGCTACGAACATTTTAAAAAACATTTAATAAAATATTATTCTTACAGAGTATATAAAGTAAAAATTTAATGACGTCCAAATTTACATTGGTTCTATCATAAAAACACTGTCTCAGAAATTTGAAAAAAAGGAACTGGTCATGAAAAAGGAAAACATACTGGTCTAACGAGAGCAACAGAACCTATACCTGATACGTTTATTCACATTCAGGCCTTATCAAACCATAATATTACTGCCATAGCTAGTTGGCAAGAAGTGAGTTTCGAACGTTCATTATTGTTACTGCTCAAACAATAAGAAATGGCTTATATAAAAACAATTTCTACGACAGATATCCCGTGAAAGCTGCAGTACTATGACGTGGAAACTGCGAAAGGAAAATGTAAGAATTACTCAGAGCGTGAAAGTACTTGCATTCTTTTTACCGAAGAATCAAGGTTTGTTTTAAATCCTAATTAGATACATTATAAACTTAGCAACGCGTCTCGCCTGCAAACTATTTAAGATCTTATCAGCCTTAACACCGCTAATATAATCATTGTTTTGATAGGTTTTTGGACTAATCTTTTAAAGAGTTTTTAAGAGCAAACGAATATCGGGGTCTAATGGTGAAACACATTCTTCAGGCAAGCGCTAGAGATTTTACTAGAAATTTTGTACTTATGCATGATAATGCACGTTCGCGTATTGCAAGAACCGCTAGAAACTTGTTGGAGTGGCACAATATCTAAGTATTGCCATGGCCTGCGCAATCATAAGGGAATAGTATTCCAGATAAGAGAGGAATTGCCAAACTCTATTAATAAACAATGGTTACAAATTGTACAAAATGAGGTTCACAATTTAATTAGGAGCATGCCAAATAGATGTCGACCTGTTATAATAGCAGGTATATGCAGGTGTGAACTATTTCTTTTCTTTAAATTTTGTTATTTCGAGTTTTTTGATATTTTACTTTTTTAAATAATCAGACGTTAATAATCCTTCAGTATCCTACGATGAATTTTGATGCTTACGATAAATTAATATTCAGCAGTTTTTCCAAAATTAATTCAGATGTATTTAATTTCAATATTTTCCAAATTCTCTATGACCTTTGTCCCCCTAGACCATTATAATATGTGTATTATGTTAGTACGTTTTACATAATTGGCGATGAAAAATTATTAAACACTATACTAGCGAAGCGATAACTTATGCTTGTTGTTTTCATAATTAAAATAATAAATTTATGGAAATAGAGTTTTATAAAATAAAGTAAAGAAAGTGTATTTTTTGTTGATTTACTTTAATAATTTATTGTTTAATTTTTTGATAGTTTTTTCTTTACTCCTTTTAACTCACAGTTTACGCTCCATAGTCATTAGTTCTTTAAATTAAAATATATTGGGATATTTTTTACTATATAATAGTAATGTTACAAAGTTGCTTTACTACGGCCCTATCTTGGCCGAATTAATTTAATCGATTTATATTACTTAAAGTACATTTTGTAAAAATTTTTGAAATTACTTGAAAAATCTTATTGGATATATATACCAACCTGATTCGATATTAAGTTTAATTTTATAGTTGCGATTTAAATACCCTAAATAACCAATAAGTAATTAAAAATAGTAAGTGAAGTAGTGAATAAAAAATTAGTGTTTAGTATTCAAGGACGCTTATTTATTGAACCCACCAAAAATCTGCATTATATTACATTAAAATTTTAATTTTTATATAGCAAAGCATATAAATTTACATAAATTGATGGAAGTAATTTCACTAAAAGATTTAAAAAATATAAAAAAATTAAAGACCGGAAATCTGTAATATATTATCATCGGAGATTGTTGTTAAAAAAAAAATTAAACAAAAAGTTTTTTCTTGATTTCAGAAGTTTTTTAACGGACTTTTTAAGTAGAAAATGATTTGTTGCTTAAATTATATTTAAAATTCGGTTTTCAAAATCATGGATTTATGTATCGATAAATCACCTAATATATGTCACTTCAACCCATTAGTGCATGAACTTATAAAAATTGTTTTTTATGTAATTAGTTAAATGACTTAAATAAGATATAAAAAAAATACAAAAATCAAATATTAGTTTTTATTAGTGTGTTATGATCCGTCCCTCAAAAGGGAGTCCATGCATAAAATACATAAAATTAATATTATTTAGTTTATATGGTAATTTTCGAAACAATTTTTTGGATGAAGTCCACAGTCACATTTTACACATATACTTTTTTTCTTGCATACTTGGAACCTTCAATCAGATTCAGTGTACCGAACTAAATGTCCTATAATATCAAATCTAGAGGCTTTATGAGCTGGAAGCGTAGTTTTACCTCTACTTGGTTTTTTACCATAGGACTGTAAAAAACTTAGGGCGATATACCTCCAAAATTCTAGTAAGGAGGCACAATTTGCATCATTTGGTCTTATCTTTTTCATAAGTACCCAGCCATTTGAGATGCTTGCATCTAATAAATATGAAACTATTGGCCAATACCATTTTCGCTGTCGCATTCTTGTCCTATACAAAGCAATCAGCCCATCCATTTTATTAACTCCTCCCATGTGTTTATTGTATCCAGCTATAATTTTTGGTTGTGGAATTTGTTTTTTAGTTTTAGTTACCTTACACCATCTAGATGTGGTAACAATGTCATTACTTTCGAAGTTGGTACTCAATGTCACAACCTTGTTGTCCTTCCATTGTACAAAAGTAACGTTATCACAAGAAACAAAACTGTGGCTTCCCCTTGGTTTTGATTTTCTTGAAGTACTTTCAGGAAATGGACACTTTTCCGTTCGAATCTCTCTTACTGTTGCCGTTGCACAAATTTTATTTTCCGAGAGATGGTTCAGTAAACCCAGGCTTGTAAAATAATTATCAAAAAAAAATTTATATCCCTGGGTAGAAGGCACTTCCGATTTATGTAGTAAAGATATAACCGCGTCTCCACCAAGACCAAAAACTTCTTCTGCATCTAATTTGCCAGTGTAAATCTCAAAAGAAATCATGTACCCATTACTACTGCATAGAGCCCAGTTTTTGAAGCCGATCTTATCGGCTTGCCTTGATGTACTGTTTGGCATAGTGTTTGCCATAGTAGGGTATCATGCTTTCATCAATTGAAAGATGTTCATTCAAACCTCCGTGTTTTTTGAAATTCTCATTCAGTGAGTTCAGTAGAGGGCGAATTTTGTAAAGCCGGTCACTGCGATCAATATTAGCATTATTGTTGAAATGGATGTGGCGAAGTAACACTTCAAATCTATTTAGTCGCATGGTATTTTTTTAAATATTTGGTAAATCTTCTGTTGGATTCCAAAACATCCTTTTGTTCGGATATTTTGCATAACCTGAAAGAAGCATTCCTCCAAGTAGTACATATAACTCTTTTTTTGTGAAATTTAGCTCCTTATTTTTTTGTTGGCCGTATTTATTGGTTTCCTCAACAATTTTCGATTTGAGAAATTCATCGAAAAACAGTTTTAAAAAATCTAACGGATTTTGGGCTTCTTTTGCTTCTTGAGATGGCTCTCGTGGCACACAGTTTGTATTCATAGAAAAAATAGGGGGATCTGCGTTCCATTCGTATAGCTTTCTACGTTTAGGTGTTGAAAAATTGCCTTGACTTATACTTGACCCAGGTTTAGAAAGCAGATCTGCTAAAGGTATTAGATCTTCTTCATTAAAATCATCTTGTTCATTAGGTGGGGCTTCATAGGTTTGACGAGATAAACCCTTAGACTTTGGAAATAGTTGGGCTAGAGGAACTAGATCTTCTTCGTCAAAATCATTTTGTTTTCTGGCTTTTACTTCACAATCCTGCTGAAGTATTCCACGGCATAAGCGATTTACATCTCCGATATGCTCATCATCAGAGCTGTCGCTGTCTTCTTCTGTGTCGTCGCCTAGGTCATCAAGAATTCCAATGCAAACATCAAGATTTTGTTGAACTTCACCGTCATTTTCTTCAAATAATATCTGCAATTCATGTAGAGATAATCTGCAAAATACGAATTACGAATTATACTGAGGATTTTCTATTTTGCATAGAGTCCCTTATAAGGGACAGAACAAATATTTATGTCTAAGAAAACAATAGCACATTTTTGTTTTGCAGACAAAATTGTATGATGATTCTAACCTCAAACACAACATATTTACTGAGTTTCTTTACCCTGGTTTCAAAACCTATCGATATAAAAAATTAAAACTTATCCTCCATTTCGAGTAAAGTTCCGGATCCATGGTCACATAAAAATACAAAATCAAAACGCTATCTCCGATTTCTGCACATGAACTGATATTACAGCAAATAGCGAACATCTAGACAAATGCACGAGGTTATGAAAACATTAGAAGTACGCATGTGCTTGAAACCAGTGGCGTCCCTTTTAATATAAAATACTAATCAGATTTTTAATAGTTCATTTGGTTATTTGCTTATTTTATTTATTTATTAATGGTAATTTTTTTTGGTTTAAGTTTAAAAATAACATTTTCTCTAGATCTAGTGCTTCATTTTACATACCCAGATTTGTATTAAAATAATAGTTTTTTTTAAATCTTACCCAAGTTCTAACTTTTCATACATCTTTAAAAAATAAAAAATAGGTTTTTTATAAAAATCAAAATTCAATATGACGTCCATAAACATTACAGATACTAAAAATTTTCATAAATAAACAAACTACATAAAAAAAATTTCAGTTAAACCAATTTTGAGCACACTGTGTAATGTGTAGAGTTTGTTCTCTAAACTAGTCTTATGTATTTAACTCTTCCCTAAAAACTAATCCTCTTAAATATATACCAACAATAGAAAAACAAAGCGGCTTATGACAGAAAAGATTCATTAAAAGGAAACTGAATCAAAATCCTCGAATCTCCTCCTAAGAGCCCTTATACTTCTTAAAATACCAACTTTCATCGAGTTTTTCCGGAAATCAGTTTCCGTTTATGGCAATCACCGATGCTGACAGATTTATGAAAATATTTGTTTTGGAAGAACTCAGGCAGGCAGTTATTTTAAATATTCGCCGGCATCATTCGATTATGCAGATTTAATATAAAATCGAAACCCCGAGCGCGGGCTCTGCTACTTCTGTCGTTTCCGATAGTTTTACCGCATAAAAAAAATAATAAATAATAATATGCCGAAACTTTCGTTTTTTTTTGCCTTTCGTTCATTTCGGATGTCGTTTGTTTCTCATTTGCATCGGCTTAAGGGGGTTTTCTTCGTCGTTTTATTGCCCGCATAAAAAAACGTCCTCGAGGATTTTTCCTGTCGCGTACGACTAGACGAAAACATAAATAAGATTTCCCCTTTTGTTTGATATAATCGTAAAATTTTATTTATTTCTGAATTATAACTAGTCTTAAATTAGGGCGCTTTAAAAGATTTGGTCACTTAAACAGTTAAATAAAAATAGAATCTTAAATATTAGGGTAATCATTTTAAGAAGCCCGTTGGGGCTAAATGTATAAGCAAATGGCCATAAATTAAAATTGCCTTTAAAGCGGCAAAATTATTTACATTTGTAATTTTAAATAAATAAATATTTTTCTGGATAACTTCGGAATATATGAATAGTACATATTCAAGGAAAATCAAAAATAACATCAATAAAATATGTCATTATTAAATAACATACGGGATGACACAGGAAAAAGAGATTACTTAATATCGATAGAATATAAACAAATATATTTCGATAGAAAATTTTTTCATTGCATTTTATTACTTAAATCTTTTACATACCTAAACCAGTATTTTAGGTACAGCCACTTTGGAAATCCGTTTTTTTCCCAATAATTTAATATCAATATTTTTTAAATGGGTTGCTAAATAAGAAAAAAAATTCAGTCACATAAATAAACTAAATGCTAAATAAACTATGTTAATGAATAAAAGCTAATAAAAATACCATAGAAAGCTTTAATTTATTTAATAGTCATGTTTATTATTTACAATATAAAAAGAATAATCTACATACAAAATTTACATGTGAAGTTCATTATTATAGTAAATAAAAGCCAATGATCAGTCTCTTGCACAAAGTGTAAATTCTGGTTTACCTTCATGGCGAAACTGAAACCTAAATTAAAAACATTAAATCCTAATATTAAATTTGTTTTGTTAGGATAAATTAATAAATTTAGTTATAAGAGTTTTTTTATTATAATAACAGTAAAAAAGTTTTCAAACATAGAATTTAAAACATAACTGACAGCGAAAATAGGTATATGAATTAAAACGCAAATTTCAGCTCTAAATAATAAGTTTAGAGCTGTTGTAGCCTAGTAAATGAAATACGAACCTACAAAAAATAAATCGCAATCCTAAGGTATAAAATATATATTTGTAAAATTCATATGTAACCTACAAAATAAATTTAATACAATAGGAACATCTGAACTCTTGCTATTTAATATTTTATTTACTATAAGTAATAGGTATACAAAAATTTAACGTCTTATAGGCTTAAAAATTCTTAAGGCAAGACAGTTATAAGCCCTTTTCTTGTATTAATCCCGAAAGTACTTATTTACGTATATTGCGATATTGTAGAAAAACCTGCGTTTAAAAATGCCCAAGGGTTCGATGTCTTATGACACTATGAGTAACAACTCTGTACTTGACTCTGAACATAAGTTAGCAAGGACAATTTTTAGATTCTGTAGCAAAATACAGTGTAATTAATTTTTTTTTTTGAGAAATATTTAGTCATTGTGTTCCAATATCAAATCTCAGACATGCATTCTGAAGTTTTTGCACACTCTCTTGATAATAGGGATCAAGAGAAGGGTCAAAAACAGAATTTAGAAATTACAGGAAATTAAATTTGAAAAAATTACAGAATCGTAGAGCATATTTTTTGTATATTCAACAATGGAAATAAAGCGATTTACGCATTGAATAACTTTTTTGCTACATTGAAAAATTGAAATTTGGTTCAGTATTAACTGAGAAAAATTGGAACTCTTGGTCACATTAATAAGTGCAGCACGCAATGAATGGGTTGCTAATATTTATATTAAAGTCGCCAAAACACAAATATTTAATAGTAAGCAAAACCAATTTTTTTCTTGTGTTTCGATTTTTGCCACAAGGTTTGTTATCTCTTTATCAATGTTATTCTTAAGAGTATTGTACTTCGTTCTTTACTTTGGTTAGTAGAAAAAACGTTTACAAAATCCAATAAATTTACGTAGTAATTTGCTCAATTCAGATATGCTACATAGAAAAGAAACTGCATAACAAACAAGTAGTAGCGACACTACTACTTATAATACTTGTAAGTAAATTAACTAATAAGCGTCAACTCTGAAGCTTTCGGTACTGTACTTCCGTATCTTTTATGGCAAGTGATGGTATATAAAACAATTTGACGGAAAAAAATAAACATGCAATTTTTACCTCTAGTAGTAGCTTTTACAATTGTATTTACCAGAGTATGGCAGTTTGATGGTTACAGCATGTGGGTACAAAACTTAACTACAAAATTTCTAATAATTAATTTAAGAACTCACGATGACTCAATAAATTAAGACACTGCCACATTCAATTAATATTTAATTAATTGAATGTGGTTATGGGGTTATGGTGTCCTGAGTTATTAGCATAACCCAGGACACGCAAACGGTAAACATACAGGAAAAAAATGGCATTAATATTTACTGAATAATTTTAAATTAAATGCATAATAAGGTATAGAAAAAGTTTGAGGTTTATTTTTAATTAGCTTATTATAACACTTTTTACATGTATTTTTTAAAATTATCATGTTCTTGTCCGAGAGTTGTGCTATTACATAGGCGTTAATACGCTTTTGTCTTTTTCAGAGATTTCTGCAAATGTACATAGCTTTTATATAGGTCTATAATTCCCGATATTGATTTTGTCACCCCATATTAAAATGAGTATGACGATAGCTTCTTTTGAGATCAATGGAAAAGTATTCAGCTTAAGTGATTGATTAAATAAATATATCTATTAACTAAGTATTGCTAACTAACGACAAAAAAAAATAAGTACCCACATGCAGGGTATTTCCTAATTGCAATAACTTTTAAACCATATTTTGTTATTACCATATTCTTTAAAAAATTAAAATATTAATATGTCACGCCGCTGGTTCGTTTTCTTATCTCGAAAACTGAGCCGGTAAAGAAAATTAGTTCAATGAGGCTTAGAGCCTTAAATTGTTTTAAATGGATATTACGTGAGGCCAAAAGTCTGGTTTGCATTTTAATTTACTCATTTCCCGGAGTTTCTACTGTGAAAGTCCTGGCCTTTTAGGGAAAATATTCTTCAAACCTAAAGCTGTGGAATGGAAGACAATCATACATTACGAATTTCAGATTTATGAAATCGGGTACTACGTCCATTTATGTTATGCCAATTATACCAATGCCAATAAAAATAACATAATATTCTTAATGCTAAGAAATATTAATATTTGTTTTAAAATAAAATTTTGAAAAGATACTTAAACTAAATTCCTTGCAATTTATAAATATTTGAGCACTTGAGATACTCAGAATAAAGATAATTAACACCTCTAATAACTTTAATCTTTATAAAAAATGCTTGTAAATAACTTAATACATGGTGCGTTACTTTGACTAACTATAAAAAAACTATATTAGGAATCATGGATATTTCACTTATGCTATGAATGAAATTAAAATGAATTTAAAAGTAATTACACCTATTATTCACTAGTGAAATTCGCAATATGGAGAGCTGCACTTCTTAAAAGAAGATTTCTTAAGAAACAATTTTCCAAACTGGTTCTTGGTATCCATCGGTTTTTAATACGTCTATTTATCAGTCAGTACTATATCTAAATGCTGATGTCTGTCTAGAAGAAGGACTCATGGAGACTAATCTTCAGTACTCCCTTATTCATCCATTTTTATATGATGCCTAGCTGCCTGCATCGGCTCTCTCACTGTACTATTAAACATTCCTATAACCAAGTCATTAGCATAATTTTAGGTATGATGTTTTCCTATGTTTCGTTTTTTAAGAGTCTCGTTGAAAGCCATATTCTATAATATGTGGGCGAAAATATTGATCTTGCTCTTTTCATTCAGCATTTTGTAATTCACCAATATCAACTTAATAATTTAATTTTCTCGTCAATAAGTTTTAACCTTCGGTCCTGATCAAATCACATATTGTGATTCAAGCTGTGTTATTCTATGGACATATTTCTTTAATTAACAATATTATGTTTAGTTTTTAGTTTGTGTATTATTTTTATTAACGTGTAGTAATTATTTTATACATCTTGGAAGCAGGGCATACCTTATTGTCAAACATTGAAGCCAAATATTAACAGTTATTTAAAGAGAAAGCATTGAATTTTCTTTTTCATTTTTTTCAGGCAATATCTTATCTGCAACGATCTTTAAGTCATTACAAAAGCGTTTCTTATCTTCAAATTGTTTGCAATCCAGAATTTCAAGATCAATTATTTGACTTCGATATGGCAACAATTTAAAGTGCATTGGTGCAGAAAAGAATTTAATCTGGAACTATAAGTGAAGAATGGATTGGATGGAAAGAATGAACATTACCTTTAACCTTTACTTAATCTTTCTTTGATATATCAAATGACACTCATCGCGTTAGAGCATAAAATTGTCTGTTCAGCTATATCAATGCAAATTTTATCGATTGGCGTATAAGACAATAGTAAGAAAAAATATGTGGTTATATTGGATATTTTATCGGCCATAAAATTTGGTATACCAGCCATTTGACATACTAAAGATGGTATAATAATTTTTTGAAAACAGCATCAATCTGGTGCTCAACAATGTAAAAAAAACTATGCTAATAAAGTTTCGATCAATTTAATTTAATCATCAATATTTTTAGGTGGGATTTTTTTTATAATCGTTGATTGTTAAATATACCAAAAGAAAAATTCTTGTAAACTTAAGTTCGAGTACCGTGGGGGCCATTCAATTGCAACATATCTGCTAATTCATATCATGATCGTAATTGCAAATTATGTTCATTAAGTATAATATCACCATTTTTTGTCCACTTGGTTTTCTAAAGACTGAAATATTCAAGTACATCTTGTGGTTTCTAAAATACTTTAAAGAGTTTGCTTAAATCGTTAAAAAAAACGGCCCGATGATTTTATTACCATTGATTTCAGCACAAATGTCAATTTTATTATATTTTTTTAAGATATTTACTCCCTCCTTGAAAAACTAGTTATTTTTTTGAAGTATCGATGATAATTTTTGATTAAAAAAGTCATTTTTTATGTCAATAAAATATCTGTTATAACCTACATATATTTTTGCCTACTATTAGCTCGTATGTAAACCGATCTAATTTTTATTGGTATGATCGGCTAGATAATTTCATATTGCTTACTACGATAGATTAGAGAAAGCTGTAAACTCAATAGCAAAAGATTTTAATATAACAAATACTATTTTTTATTAAATTGTTACATAAAAAATTATACTTATAAAATAGGGAATGGAACAGGATATACCAAAAAGGGCCATTGCAGTTTTTTTATTGGCTGCTTAGCCTTATACTTATGAGAAACTTGACGACAAATAGGCACCTAACACACAGATTTATAATTTATAATATTGTTAATTTTTTATTTAATTTTGAAATTAAATAAGCTGTTTTATAAGTTAAAAAACACAAAAAATAAGCATAAAAAACCTAAAACATAAATACACAAACACATACTATAAAACTTTATACAATAAAACAAAAAATTATTCAGATTGATGTGTCCACTGAGTATCGATAAAAGGTGCAACGTAATTTTCCTTAGTTTCGGTATCAATAGGGACACAATTAAGCATAAACAGATCTAGAAGTCGTAAAGAATCATCGAATATAATCAAAATCATCTAAGTCACTCTGCATATTTTTTTATTAACAATATTTCTACTTTTTCTAAAACTCTCTTTATTCTTCTCCTCTTAAGTCCTCTATTTTGCTGTAACCACTTTATTAATACATTTAAACTTGATTAAGCCATTTATATTATAAATATTAAAAATCATAAAAGGATTCCTAACCAAACGGTCGGGTCTGGTGACTAGAGACTCTAAGTAAATATGTTGAAATGAGTGTACCTAAGGTCGTAAAGTTAAAGTTATAACAAATGTACTTGAATAAATTTACTTTTAATATATACTCCTCGCAAAATAAGGTCTTCGATGCGAAATTGTATTATTAAGTTATTTGCAATAATAAGTCACAAATTAAAAAAAGCGATAGCGTTTCTCTTACTTCTCCTTTGCGAACTACAGTTTGGCTGAAAGAGATAGCCGAGACATGCGACGTATCGTATATGAGAAATACAGATGGGAGAAACACAAGTGGAGCATTACCGTTTTCTTTTTAACTTTCTCGTACTAATTACCGTACTTCTTTTAATACTTTGACTATTAATTCTTTCAAGAAAGAAATTTGCCGAGCGTGTATACAAATACTTTCTATAATTCTATTATTTCTATTTTATAAGACTTAAATCTATCTTATTAATCGTTTTAATTTTTCTAACTAAATACTGTTTTTCTAGGCATAGAGGCGCTCTTTCTGGGTCTTGTTACATTAAAAAGATGTTTTTCTTCTTTCCGTTTAATTTCTCACTAAGCAGTCTTTTTGAGTTCAGATTTTTATACCTTTTAAGACCTTTATCCAGAGTAAATAATATTACTCAAATACAATCTTAAATCAATGGGATTTACTAAATCATACAAATATTTGTACCCTAGATTGGACGTAAATATATTCCTAATCAATAGATGTTAACCTAGACCTACTCTATCTAAACGTACCCTGAATATTTTCTTAGTATTTTTACAAATAAATTATAATTATTACGATTTTTTATTTCTGCTAGTAATAGACTATGAACCTCCGCTGCTGCAGCTAACAGACTTTTTACTGCTTTATTAGTTCTAACTTTTCCTTAACGTATCTCAAAACTGCGTGTTCATTTAAACTTAGATGCTAGGATACCGATAAAATAGTACAAATTTGAAATATGTAAAAAAAAATAAAAAACAAAAACCTAAAAATCCAAATGCAAATTTGAGTAATAAATTTACGACATTTTAGATGATTAAATACCCACTATAACTTAAATATACTTGTTTTATTTTATTGTTAAATGTTTCATTGTGAATACAAAAAAATTAAGCGTAAATCAGTTTTTTCACAGAAAATGAACATTAAAATTCATGAGAATAATGAAATTCAAGTTTATTATCAAAACAATACACTGATAAAATATTAATATCGAATTTTGCTACTAATTTTTACAATTTGGGTATACCAAATGCAAAGTCAGTATCGTATCCATTTAAATTATGCCAAATAAACTAAAAAACACCCCCAATCTATCAGATACTAACAAAACAAGAACATTTATCATATAGAACATAAGTAAAATCCATTTAATATTTCCCTGGTCGCGTCCCGGAGAAATCTGAGGTTAGAAATGCATGCATCCGGCAATATGGCTGAGAGCTGAGTTGCGGTCTGAGTCCATTTGCGAAATTAAATTTCTGATTCATTGTTGTGGAATGGAGAGTTGTCACATATGTCGGTTCGGAGCCGCGTTCTAAGTGGATAGTAACGTTATGTAGAAAATACATTTTAAAGCCAAAAACTGGAGTGTCTTGATTTACGTGCCCGTGGGAAGTCGCCTGGAAGAGACAACAAAAAAGTATGGGTATATATGTGAGTCGGGCGTAAATCTTAATAAGGTTAAGTGCTAAAGTTGGGTACGAGATTTTTACGAAAAAATGTACAAGTTCTTTCTCTTTCTCCTAAGTCTACATTAACGGTAATTGTACATAAGTGGTCAATGCGCATATATCAACTAAACTTATTATATTCCATTAGTTTAATATTATATCTAATGCATAAGCGGAACGACATAAGGGGGGTGCTCACACTATCGCATCGCCACCCTTACTATTGGCATTAGCAATACTTTCATAAATGTTGGTCTCGCTTTAATCAATCTAATAGAACTGTGGCAATATTTTCATGGGCAGGGCCGGTATTAAATGATAGGAAAAAATGATAAAATAGTCTTAAAACTGTAAAAAAGTATATTTTTAAGTTTAATTTATTAATGGGGCATTAAACTTATTATAAAACAAAACGAGCTTTAAAGCAATTCATAATAGAATTAGGGTGTGAATCCAGATTATTCTAATGCGCCCCTGTACAATTATATTTCACAAAACGATCGGCTCATAAATAATCGTAAAATGTCATTTAGTAGATTTATTAAAACGAATCTGGTTATATGAGTGGTAATCGCTTTTAAATGTTACTTATGGCTATTTGTAGTTTTTATAATTTGATTGATTGTTTTGGAGGGGTCTGCCCACTTATAAGTCTTTATGTTGTCTTTATGTTAAAAGCTAAAACGAGAATTCGCATTTCTCGTTTTGATCAATTTTGATCAATTTTCTATTTTAATATTAACTATATAATCACCGTAGGTTGTCTTCTATATTTATTACCTAAAATCTTAGTAGAGTGCTTTCGTTTTCATTGGTCATCAGTGTTAACTAAAAAAGTACGCGCCTTATTGAGAAGATTTAAAGTGTGATAGAGACTATTGCAAATAAGAAGAACATTCGCAAAATTACTACTACAAAATAATCAAATAAAATACAACAATTCAATAATCAAAACCAATGTATTTATATTACAAAATACAATTCGTTATAAAGTATAAGTTGGGTTATAGTGTAGTCTACATGTTACTTTTTAACTAATGTCAAAAATATCTGCAGGAAAAAACGTCTAAGCCAGAACGATATTCAGTTGTTAGTAATAAAAAAATATCAAAAAAACAAAATAAATAAATCATGAATGAATTTAATATAAAATTACTATAATTAAAAACTGATTGTCCACACTCAAATTCAAAAGTAGCTTTATGGATAAATATGTGGCAAGTAATTAGGTCTCTAAAAAAATATATACACGTTAACAATTCCTCTACAAAATTAGTTATAGCAATAAAGTAAAGCCAATAACTGTTATTTTTAAACCTCTTTTAAATCTATTGATACAATATGAGGTTCTTGTTTCAAGAGAAAGGTGATTAAATATTTTCTTACTCATATAAACAAAATAATTTTTAAATTGTTTATTATGTGGAATACGTTTCCGAGGGCTGTAAGTCAGCCGTGTCAATATCAATTGTTATACCCAAAACTGTTTGAGATCTGTCTCAGAATTATCATTTATACTAACATTATCTATCTGACATTTAAAGTACAATAAGTTAGTTTAAGAAGTGTTGAAGCACATATTGTTTGGATCACACCAATTTTTACTAAGTCAGATTCTAGGGCTAACTTTAGGTGCGCAATTTTTTTATATGCTATATAATAGAAGCAGATCGATAGATAGCAACCCAGATCTTAATACAATGGCTGACAAAAATTGGTACACTAAAAGTAAATTCCTCCATTTTTATTTATAATATTCAAAAGCAAATTTTTAGATAGTATGAGTATAGCCTTAATACAGGAGCTCAGAACTTACCAGGATATTTTTTAAGGTTTAGGTCTAATGTGTACGACATATACCCTGTGATGGTATATGTTTGGGTACTGTTGTGATGAACTCTCGTGCCTGCATCCTAACTAAAAATGTAGAGTTACTTTTCCTTTACAAGTCTCTGCACTAGAGTTAAACTTTTAATAAGAAAAAATATACACAAAATGACTGAGTTTTCTGCTTCACCTACCTCTTTATCGAAATGGAGTCACAAACCCTTCCTACGGTCATTTGTGCAGTGATTAAATTTTGTAAAGATAGGAAATTCATATTCTTATAGTCTGCGACTCTAACTCTCATGTGGGAATGTAGCAAGGAGATTCCAAAGAGGCGCTCCCTGATTGACTTCTACTTATCCTGAACTGATTACTGACTACTGATTTATTGGGTCATTTGATACTACATATACAATAGAATAAGACAAGTCAGGAAAAAAAACCGATAATCCTAATTAACTTATTTAAAAGAGTAAAAGTATTTTAAAAAAAACCTAATTATACTTATCTAAAACTTAGAAACTATAATAGCTACAAAAGTACCAACAAATAGCACAAACACTGACTAGGCAGGAGTGACTTTTAGCATATTGCTAAATTCGCTGATATCATAGACGACAGAACTTATAATAAGCCGTTTTAGTCTATTTTTAAATATGTTGAATTTATCTATTTGTTTTAACGAAGCAGGGAGTTGATTAAATAATCTAATTCCCTCATAAAAGGGGATCTTTTTAAAATAAACAAGCTAAATTTTGGCAAATAAAGAGCATCCTTATATCTAACATTATATTTATTAAAATCACTTACTTTGAAGAAGTGTTCTTGATTTTTGAATATGTATAACAATAATTTAAATATATAAATTTCGGGCATTGTTAGAATATTATATTTTTTAAGTGTTTCACGCCAGCTCTCATTATATTTCAATGCAAAAATCATAAATCTTTTCTGAAATACAAATACTCTTTGTGCCTTTGATCTATTACCCCAAACAGCAACATGTGAGGTCAAGAGAGGGTACACTATAACATAGTATACACTCAGTAGACCCTTCATTCCTAGATGCCTTTTAAGGCTAAACAATGAAAAATACAGTCTAGATAGTTTGCTGCATATCTGGTCAATTTGAGAAAGAAAAAATAGGTGTTGGTCTATTATGCATCCCAGAAACTTAACTGACGATTCGCAGATAATTGAAACAGTATCCAAAATCACAGAAAAACTCTAAGCCTCCAACACTTTCTTTGAGAAAGTTATGCATCTAGTCTTTTCCAAATTTATTATTATAAGGTGATTTTCCTTTTTAGAAACTATACTACGGCTACGGATTGCACAAAGTAAGAAGTTACTAAAAGAATAATGATCTATAAGAAGGCAAAATAAGCATAAACTCTGTTCAACTTGGATTAAATATATTTACTCCCTATATTTCTAAATGATTCAAAATCTGCCTGGCACAGAGCTACATCCGAAAGAAATGGCGAGAGATGAAAGTGGTATATATTCCGACATCAAGAGACTACACGGATTTGCCAAATCGTCCTGACCGAACCTTATGAGTTTTCTGCGGACAATGGAGAGGCTTACTGATCCATAGCAAAAGGAAAAAATCTTGGTTAAAAGGCACTGCATGTATAACAATGCCTACCAGAGTAATAAATCGAAGCTGGCCACACATTATTTTATGAGGAGGATGCTCTAGAAATGTGGTCTCATAAGAATCTGAGCCAACAAATAAAATAATTTTTTTCCACATAATATTCTTTCAGCTCTAAATACTTTTCTCAACCGTGTTTAATGACTCTGATACCATTTTTATAATAAGAACTGTCATGCTCTTGATAATAGCCATTAACTATTTAAAAATCTTTAACTACTCAGCCATTTGTTTAAGTTTGGAAACAGAAAATTATCCGAGGGGACTAAATCTCATGACCAGGATGCATAAGATATCAATTTATACTTTAGTTTGTTAATTTTGGCCATTGCAATAGCAGATTTGTGAGCTGGTGTATTGTCTTAATAACATAATACTTTCTTCTTAGCCAAATGCGGTCATATTTGCATGACTCAAACGTTGCGATAAATTGGCCTAATTACTCGCCGAGGATGGTTTTACCCTTTTCAAGATAGGGAATAAAAATTATACTATGCGCGTCGCAAAAACCCGACGCCATGTTCATGCCTGCAGTTGAAACGTTCTTCGCCTTCTTTGAAAACGTCTTTCCCTTTTGAGTTGATAAATCCACGTTTCATCCATGGTTTTGCAACAACGCATAAATTCTGCTTGGTTGCCATGAAGCTTCGCTAAATACTAAATTGAAACATCTTCATGACGCTGTTTTTGCTCGAGTGTGAGCAAACGCGGTACCCATCTTGCACACACCTTTCTTATGTTCAAACTTTAAGAAAATTTTTAATTTACTCACTTTTTCAAATGCCTACTAGGTTTGCTAGTTTGCGCACAACGCTCATCATTTCAATTTCAGTCAACGATCATGCAGTACTGCTTTGTGGATTTTCTTTAGCATTTCTGGAATCGTCATCTCATTTGGTCGACCACTGCGATACTCGTCTTGGCAGCTCGTATGGCCCTATTTAAACTATGCTTTCTAATATTTTATTGTTGTACATAACATAGCAGACTCACCCAAAGTAGAATCCAGTTTGGTTTATATATTAGTTGGACTGAGGTGTTTTAAATACAAATAATGTACCACATAACGAAGACCAATTTTCTCTATTTCTACAAATTCACTAAGAACTTTTGATGGCTGCCAAACAAATGCTAAACAACGTCGCGTCTTTAAACTTGAAACGTAGAAAAGCTTATCTTGGTATTTCCTGTTTATCGAAAGGACATTTGACAGTGCCAAAATAGAGTACTTTTGAGGAAGTCTGCTAAGAACTCAAAAGCCGTGGCTCAAAACCCTGCCTGCCTGAATGGATAGAGCATGCACTAATATAAGAGCAAGAATATTTGCATTAACAAATGTGTATTTCTGCCGATTTTTGAGAATATTAAGACGATGACGGCTAGGGACTGCCTACAAGGACTAGTACTGTTTCCAACTCTATAGTGTCCATAGAGTAATCAGTGATCTAAACAAGACAGGCTATATGATAAGAGCTCTGCGTATAGTGGACCGGCCGCAGTTATTGCCAGGGCCCAAAAAACCATAACTTCTACTTTTCACAAAGGACGTAACTTTGGTACACCACAATATCTCTTTAACTTAAATACTCCCCGAGAATAGTACGATTTCTTAGCGTGGAATAGCCCAATGCGTGGTTGTTACATCACTAAAGTGTCTACTCACCAGGAAGATCCAGAGATTTCCTGACGGGTCTTTTAACTGAACATTGGACCTTAGAGTTTACTAATATACTTTAAAGAATGAAGTCAGTCCACCTGCATATTATTTTATTTCCAAGTCTGCGTTTTTGTAGATAGATAAATTGCTTATTTTATATTTTAGTTGACGCTAGTTACCTGAAGCAATTATTTTTGAATCTACACATAGTATATATTTTTAATAAATATGGTTAAGGTATACAATAATGGACGGTTAGAAACTAATATTTTTTTTTAAATTTTTTAACATATGAGAGTATTCAGAATTTATAAATAAAAAATAATTATTTAATATATTTTTGAAATGTTATAACAGACATGAATGTTAAAAACATATTATTTTAATATATCTTTTATTCATCATAATAATTTAAATTGTTCAAACTTTTATTAGGTAATAATAATCTTTCTTTAATTAGCAAAAAGTGCTACATATAAAAAAAAATATAGAAATATACAAAGATGGTTAATTAATAAATAATAACTAAAAAAAATCAATCTACGTATGTACAAATATCGAATCGAAAAGGAGGCCTAGCTAACGTAGACACAGATCAAAATAAAAATAAATGTTATACGATCAAGGTGCATTGTATAAACAGTACATAAACCTTAGACCTAGACTTAAATAAATAAAAGATTGTAAAAATAAAACCTAAAAAATTAAATAAAATATCCTTAACATTAAACATAAAAATAAGATAAACTTATAATAAGAATAAGAGAAAAAAAAATAAGATAATTTATAACTGTAAAATAAAATTTTAATAAAAAACAGAAAAAAATAGTCTTATCAACAAATAAAATGTAAAAAATAACAATCACCATGATAAAAAACATAAAACCTAAACCTAAAAAATAAAGCTAAAAAAGAAATACAAACAGTTAACAGTTATTTTGAACATATATATATATATTATTATTACAGTTAATATTACACAGTATATATATTAGTGTTGTATATATATTAGTATATATATAGTGTTGAAAAAAAGAAAACTATTAGATAGACAATAGAATTTTTTTATACAAGGCATTATAATTCTCATGAATGAATATATTTTTATAGTGATCTGATAATAAGAATTTTGCTTTTATATTACTTATGTCATTTATTAAAATATTTTTAATTAAAATAATAAAGTTACTTTGATAACATGATTTTATAATAAGTTGTGAAATAGATAAAGAGGAACTTAAAAGAAAAAATAAAGCTACAAAAATTAATATTTGATAACTAAATATGAAACTGTATTATTTGTTTATTATTTTGAAACCGTATTATTTATTTAACTATTAATTGGCTTAAATTTTAAAGAGTTTGAAAGTTTATAGTCGAATTTAAAAAAGTTTTACCTCTAGGCGTATACATCTAAATTTGCAAAAATGCAAAAATCCAATATAACGCCCATAAGGAAAAACAAATTAGTTGATGATTGGCAAAAGACGAAACGTCGTACTAAAAATCCAAAGACATCATATATAGCAATACAAAAAAGTAAATTATTTTAAAATCAAATAAAAAATAAGCTCAGAAAAAAATTAAATAGATTTTTCGAAATTTCGGGTTTTGTCGAATTTTTTCGAAACCATTTGGAATTTTTAAATTTATTAAACGGCATATTGTTAAGCTCAAAATTTTTTAACTTTGCTCCTATTTAACTATCTTTGTGTTTCTTATAAATTCCGAGATCCCCCTGTTGAGGGTCAAATTTGAAACACCCTGTATAAGTCATCTATAGAGAATTCCTTTACTATTTTTACATTCCAATAATAAAAATTGATATATATTTTAAAATTAATTTGATTTCTTAAGTATTCAAAATTATTAACATTTAAAATATGGAGGATATGAAGAGAAGAAATTAAGCTACAAAAATGAAAGCTAGCCCGGGAAGCAGAGGAAACAAAAGAGGTGCCTGGCCTCACATGTTTCTGCTTTTTGACTTCTTTAGTGCAACGCAACCAGGAAACCGAAGACGAACTTTCCATGCTAATTTTCTTTCTTTAGTTACACTTTAGTAATTTGGAAAGCCAAAGCTCAGAACCGTTTTCAATTCCACTTTATCAAAATATTTTTAATATAAAGAATTTTAGAAAAGTTTATTCTTCAAATATCTTTTGATCTTTCAAACAAGTATCGAGAAACCTTCCAAAACGGCTGAAAATTGGATACTAGACTATATCAGTAAGAATCCAAGAAAATGTATACTTGCTTTTTGTGTAATTTTAAGGTTAATATCAGATTTTAAGATCCATTTAAACAAAAAAGCATAAAGTATAATATAGTATTTATTTTTAAAATGTTAACTACATGAATGCACAATAATAAAAAAAATATAGAGGGCATTTAAACTATTCTTTTTAAATGCCATTTAACCTGAA
This sequence comes from Anthonomus grandis grandis, assembly GCF_022605725.1. NCBI lineage: Eukaryota > Metazoa > Arthropoda > Insecta > Coleoptera > Curculionidae > Anthonomus > Anthonomus grandis. The sequence continues at coordinate 14,479,129 of NC_065558.1, forward strand.
CCAAAGACCCAAAATAAAACTAACACTCTTGAGGCACTTTATTAGTCTCCAGCATTTTGCGGTGGCATACTTCTAAATATTAAGGGATGCCGTCGAGTCTTTCGGGGGGTGCATATATTAGGGGGGTCGCGCTTACATACATATGTATATCTACAAATTGATTTGTCACAGTCCGAATGCCACGCACTGTTTTTTCGTTTTGATAAGTATCTGTTTAAGACTGGGAGCCTCAAAATGTCTTTTAAGTAAGACATTTTTGGATGAATCAATTGTGGATCATTTGAAGACTCAGCAGACACAGTTTTTTTCAATTAATTCATTTTATCTTTTCTTTACTCACTTTAATTATAATTTTATCAAGTTTTCATATTTTGTTGACTCAGATTATCAGACAGGTTTTTATTAAAATTTGGAATTAGCCTAGATGACTTCGATATTTTTATATTATTAAAAATAAAAATTCTTAAATGTCTTAAAGGTATAGATTTCACGTTCAAAACTTTAATTATGTCAGTGTTCTGTTTGTCAGCAGTTTAAAAGTGCTTTTAACTTAATATCTACCAACTTATTTGAATTGTCTTCGATGCTGTTGATGTTACCATCTCATTGTTTTATGTATATTTTCTTCTAAACCATGATTGTAATATGTTTTAATTAGAACAAGAACTCTTCTCTATAAGTGTGCATTTGGTATACAATGTTTGGTAAATTGGTACCTATCAAAGTCGCCTCTGAATTAGGTTTGGTATTTTACAAGTTTAGGCTTCATAATCCACAGTTTTTTACATGACTATTCAGTAGTAAACATAGCAATATTCGTTCGTACCATCAAGATAAGAGATTATAAAACTTGCTGCGTGGCCAATTCCTATATCCATACATTAACATGCAACAAATAATCATAGGTAAAACCTTAAGTTAAAGAAAGAACGAGAAAACCTTATCGTTTTTTTCGATGCTTTCTGCTGACTGCTTAGAGGGAAAATATATTTTAGAATACAAGAAACGGTATCATACTCTTTTTAACTCGTGAATTCATAATATCAAATTCATCCAGACAATTCTGCTATTATTTTATATTAACCTTATTATTGGTAACTGATACAAGAAGTCTTCTAGTTGAGTAAATCCAATAAGAGAAGTTTTGTTTTTCTTTAGTCGAGATTTGACCCATCAATAAATTTTTACCCGAGGTAAATGAATTGATAAAATAATCATCCACAATATCAAAGCTTAACAGCATATGGGCACTTAGATCATTTACATGATCACATGTAAGATTGATATTGGGGAGATCGATACCTTACTTTATAATGTGAAAAAATGAGTTTTTTTTGTCTTGGAGATTACAAAAAGTGTCGAATAGTAAATTATTTAGATAGCTTTAATCGCCTGCAAACATTTTAGGACAAAAATGAATTAAGACTCTTATATTATCAACAAAGGTAACACGTCAACAAGTACTAATGAAACGACCTATTGTCACAATATGAAATATAAGATAATTCATAAAAATGGACATGTGAATATAAATTCTTATATTTTAAATTTTCATGATAACTTGTCTATGTAACAAAACTAACAAAACCTGAAATTGAGGGACCACACGACTGAAGTAAAACTTCTTTAGCTTCATTCATATGTATATTTATGCATAATTTTCGTACCTCACTTTTTATTAATTGATGGTCCAGGAGCACCACTTTCATATTCAGAATCTGTATCACTTTCCTTATTGACCCGAAAATTCGCAAAATATGAACTTTAAAATGAATTTATAAAATTGTTCTATATGAAAATATAAATAAATACTAAAAATATGAAATTACGAATCAATAACGAAGTCACTGTTCGCGTAACGCTAGCAAACTTGCAAACGAACTACTGACTATGAGCGGAAGAGAAAAAGAATATGTGCGCATGCATGGCTCTCTCTTGCTCCTACAGTAATATACGAATCGTAACTCTCTCTCTTTTTATGTCCATTAACTCATATCTCCTTCTCAACTACCCTTCGCCTCGCCTGATCACATTTTTCGTAACGCATTCATTACTTCCCAACTCAACCGTCCATTAAGAAATTTTACTTCAAAAATAAAGATACTTTTTAGAAAAGGAAGGAAAGGAAGAAAAGGGAAAGACAGAAAATATTAATACGTGTAACCAAATCCAAATTTTAGGATAGAAAAAAAAAACAAAAATAGTAGTCGCAAATTCATAAATTTGCTTATTGACTTTTTAAGGCTAAGGCAACTAAGAAACCAAAGAAGAAAAAAAGGGTATAAATATAAAGGTTCAGAATATTTTTAAAGAACAATAGTTGTACTGTATCTGTTTTAGTAACTGGCTTCATGAAAATAAGGCAAATAAGAACCGACTAAATAAATTAAGAAAAATGCCGTGAACTACTACCATCAGCTTTTAAACTCAACCAAGAATGAACAAACTCGCAGAAATTTGAGAGATAAACAACTGACAAATGGCTACATGAAGCAGCTATATGAAAGATTCAAAATATGTCATGCTAAATAAATTTGTAATTTTAGTTCCACAATTGTTAATACACAACTTAAGTTAAAAGTATGAAAATGAAAAAGAAGAGGACTATCAGCAGCCTTATAATATCAAACCATCACATCATCATAAATGAAACTCTACAATCATTTATGGATCTTGACTGACTGTATGATCATTCTTCTCTATCTTGCATCAGATTTAAGATCGTAGTTTATTTCTATCGCTCTCATATCTACAACGTGTTATCCCCCCATCTCATACGCGGTCTCCCCATAGATTCTTGCCCTTCCCGATTTTCTTCCCTGATCATTTTGATCACTTAAGACTCTGGTCATCGGTATACCATGTCCAGCTCATCTCAACCATTTGACATTAAAAAGTTAATTACATACTTTGATAATTTTACTTCCTCAAAGAGCTCAGTCACTTCGTTGTTTGTTCTTGGACGGGACTGCTCTGTTAATGTATTTACTTTTCTATTATATCTTAGTAGTATTAGTCTGCATACATCCAAAGATCTTGAGCAAAACTTTTTTACTTGTTTTCCTTGGTAAGTGTCCAAGTCTTACTGCCGTACATGAGCACTGATCGTATGACCGTTTCGAAGATTTTAATTTTGGATTTTCGGGATAGATTTTTGCTGTTAATACCCTATTTTAGGTAGATGACCTTTTCCTATTTTGACTTCATCGGACATGCTTTTCCTCATTGATTGTGACCTCTAGGTACCTAAAACTTGTTACCCCCCTGAAATTATACACACCTATTGTAACGTTTTGTTCTCGTTAATTTTAAGGCTCATTACTTTCACCTGTCTTTCAACTTTACTTAATAAATCCTTTACCATTATAAAAGAAAGATTACATAACACATTTTTGTTTGGCTCAAATTAAAGAGAAAATTAAGGAACTGTTAGGAATGAGCAAGTGAAGAAGTGCTCAAGGAACGTTAGCTTAGTAAAATAATATTTTGAAACAAATAACGCATCTAGTAATAATGTTTGAAGTTAAAGCCTCAGCAAGTTAAAAAGAAATAGTTAATTTGAATAGACAAATTTTAATGACTGATTAAAAGAAATTTAAGATAAATGACATGAAAGAAAACAAGAAAGAAACTAAAAAAGCATAATGTGAGAGAGCAATAAAACGGGCACGTAAAAAAGTACTTTCTAAAAACCTTTTGATGGCAGAAACCGAATTTCACATGCAAAATAAAATATTCAAAATATTTAAGTAACAGTAAGTCTACTAGTTGGCTTCTGCAGAATAGAGAAACCAAAAAACCAAAGATTAAAATTAAAAGTATCTCAGAAGCAGGGTAGCCAACCTATGTAAAAATTTCAACTAAAAATGAAGGTAGTTTTGCACCTTTTGAATACACTTAATGGAAGTCTACAGCTGCACAAGTACAAAATCACAGACTTAAACAAGAGAAGAGAAATTTTTGCTGATATTTCGAATACAGTCTCAGATAATTTGATTAGGATGTGGCACTTTACTTATCATAATTGGTTAGTTAGTATTTAAAAAGATTAATTAAAAACTTTAATACTTTAAAAACATACCACATTTTTGTCGTAATTTCTGATTTTTTTTAAAGCCAACGTTTTGAGAGTCACTGGTATATATTATTAAGGGATGAAATCCCAAGACACGTGTCCCAGATTGAGCCTTATCTATACAAAAACATTCTGCTAATAAATTACCCCCATTAAACGTCGCGGTTATCTTTACAATAGTAAATTTAAAACTAAAAAATGAATTTAATAGTGACTCTAAAAAATTCGGTTTGTTCAGCAAGATTTTCATTGAATTTGTCAGCAATAAATTCGGGATATAAAACGAAGTTTAGTGATGAGTTAAAAGATTGAATTTTTGAAATACGACCGGCATTGACGATAAAACAATTCCGCGTGATATATCGGCCATTCTCGCTTTTCAACCATTCCAAAAGTTAAAATAAAAAAACATTAGTTATTTGTATACTGGGGAGTATGTACGCTAGTTTTATGCGACAAAATATTTATTAATAAAGAGAAATATAAATATTATCATGGATATTGTTTTTTAGAATCATTTCGCTACGTATACATTTTTAATTTATATTTTTGGATTGTATTTTTATGTAGATTTTGCCATTTTTGTGCTAATGATTTTTTTGGTCCCGACCGATAATTTATAAAATAACTGTCACATCCATTTAAGTTATGCTTACAGGTTAAAAGTTATGGTTTTTTGTATAGAATTTTAAACAGTTCTTTTTATAGTGGTTTCAATTAAATATAAAATAAATAATTTTTTTATGTTAGAATTATTTTTCTTCGTTCTGACCCAACCGCAAAATAATATTTCATATTTTATATAAAAGACGACCCGGGAAACGTTATTATTGATATACTGGCAGAAAATTTAAATGGAAAGGCCGGGGAGACACATTAATTTAAAGAGTACAATGGAGGCAGGAAAGCACATGTTAAGTTTAGTTTGTTAATTACGGTCGCGGGCACAATGGAGACGGAAATGTGCCGCTGGTCGGGCAGTTTCCACGGTTTTCGGGTGGTGCGACCCTTAATGCTTTTTTTGCCTCTTTTTTCATTAAATAAAGCCGTTTTAAAATATGCATATAAATACAAAGTTCTCTTCTAATTATAGGTTAAAGAATTAATCATAATGCTAATTATCTTATTGGATTGTTCGTCTAAAGGCAAGACTACCTAAAATTTCCTAAAAAGTGTCAATTGTGGTTGTTTCTCTGTTTTGGATAAAAAACAGTGGTTTTAGGCTATACAAATAATTTTACTTTATTACTTTACTCTTAAACTGTTTTTCTAGATAGTCGCCTCGCACTTTAATACATTATTTTTATCTGTTTGAAAGTTTAACAGCAAACCTTCCTTAAAAATATTGCGTGTTCTAATTTTAAATCTACGAATTAACAATTTTTTTTATTTATTGATTTGAAGCGAAGTGCTAGAAACCCAATCTGTCTTAACTTTGGAAAAAGGAAATAGTCACTTGGTGCGAGGTCTAGATAAGTGGATGGTCGAAAATGTTTCATTTAAATTTCCGAGCTAAGGTTTATGTATTTTTTTTGCAGAATGAGACCGAGCGTTATCATGACAAAGCAAGACTTTTTCTGACAATTTCGCAGGAAGTTTTTGTTAAATGGCATTTCTTAATTTCTCTAGCACTTGACAATGTCTATCTGCGTTAATCGTGGTACCTGGCTTAAGAAAATCTATCAAGAAAACACCTAACGCGTCCGAAAAAACCGTGGTCATAGCCTTCCCAGCAGATTACTGAATGTTTGCCTTATTCGGAACAGTTTCTTCACGTTACTTCTTAGCCATGCTTTGATGTTTCAATCTGGAATTTCTATAGTAAACCACGTTTTATCTCGTGTCATAATGCGTGAGTAAAGTGAAGTCGTTGTTGCTTGTGGTTATCGGAAACCAGGCGTGAGACCCATCGACAATATTGTATGGATTGAAATTCGGTGAACATGACATTTAGAAAGCATCATCTCCAAAATATAATCAATAGTCCATCGACTGTCCGCTAGTGTGAATCTGATTGCCTTTTACACCTTTTGCAGTTAAAAAACGGACAACTGTACTGGCATGCTTTACAGTTGTCCGTTTTTTATTTAATTTTACGCTATAAGATGGATGTCGATTGATTATCAACAAATGTGATAAAGTATAATTTTCGTTTAAGTTCTATTATCTTTATTTTAATTTTAGCACAATATTGCGGCTCGGAAGTATACAACCATTTACAAGTGTAAACTAACAACGTCCAGTCATGTATAAAGAGCATCGATCTTGCAGTGTCCCGGCAGTAAGGATCTCTAGATTTTCAACAGTGGTCTGGCTTAAGATTCTTTGGTTTTGCGTGATATAATTTACTTCCAGAAATTTTCGTTTTTTCCAATGTTGCTCCTTGCCGAAAATCTTTTTGATTTTGTCCAATTTATGATGTGGCCATTGGAGCAAGCATATTCTGCTATTCCTAATCTGAAAACCTCTCCTGTTCCGGTCCTCGTTCGATGTTTTTTTGTCGTGACTCCAGTGGTTTATTTTTTCACGCTTATGTATGACTCTCCACATTCACAGCAGATTTGGCATACGCCGTTTTTGGTATCCAGAAAGCATTCTGATGCGATCTGGTTTAAAGGTACGGAATCGTTAAAAATCTTGCAGGATCCTGCATTTTCTGTAGCTCTTTCCTGCTTTTCGAATAGTCTTTATGAGTTTGCTCAGATACCCGTTCTGTGGTAAAACTTTGGTGATGTTTCCTATTTCCCTGTTGAGATCAACATTGTTGTTGCATATTGTGGCTACCATCTTATACATTCAGTATTACATTCAGTATTATACATTCTCTATTGAGTTTCATAGATACCCACCTTTGACAAACTAAGAACATTGAAGTTGTAGTGTAGGTATTGTTCTGTATATATTGGTTTGCGATATACTAATGTCTTAGGTGTCCATTGTTGTTCTTTACAAGAATATGTAAGAAGGGCAGTGCTGATTCAGTTTTCAACTGCATCGTGAACTTAATGCTTGACATAATGTTATTGATATGCTTCGTTTACTTTAAAGTCCTGTGAAAAGTGAATTGATAAGAGTTCCTCAAAAAAGTGGTTTTAGGCGAATCGCAGGGGTGACAGTATTGTGCCCTGGGAAAAGCGGCTGCAGACAAGCCACATAGAAGTTGATTATTGTTTTATTTAACAACAATAACAACAAATTGAAACATAAACGTGCAGTTTATATAAGATAATGATAATTTTCGTACATAATATGAGATCGCCTACTAAAATATGGGATACTTAAGTACCTAACAGTAATGTAGAGGTATTTAACCTCTGGTATTATGTTATTATATTATAGATCGGTGTCAAAATATACAGACTCATACATTGAATATCTAGCTGTAACAATTCCGTCAAAGTTTTTTCCAATAGTCTCTTTGATTTTCCAAACGGTTGTAAATTTAACATATCATAGAGTTGTAAACTCTAATAACTAACTGCTTATAATGTTATAAACCAACTGATGTGATCGAAATATTGCAAAATTTGCTTATTTCATTAAGGTTATCGTTTATGTTTATAGTTTCCAGATCATAGTCACCAGGAAAAAACTAATTGGATGAACAATAAGACTTATAAATTATAATTATAATAAAATATAAATTAACACAAACATTAATAATGTAGTTGAAAAATAGAATTTGCTGATACTTTTGATAAGACTAGAGATGTGCTTTAAAAAGTACCAGCTATTCTAACATATTCAAAAACGGTAAATTGTTAATTAGATCATCCATAATATCTTAGCTTCAAAATCGATTTTTTTAAAGAATCGAAAGTAAGAAAAACATTTGCTAGGAATTTTTAAAATATACATAGTCCGTATCCGTAACTTATTATTTCTTCCAGAAAAATTAATTTTAATATATTTTGTTATCACATTTTAAGACAAAAGTAAACGTCGAGTAGATTAAATCGCATGACAACAGTATCTTTATCAAATATTGTTAATTGAACAGGTGAGTTTTTTAAAATAATGTAAATGAAAAAAAGAAAAAATAATTGTTATGTAAACCCTTACATAACAATTATCGTAGTGTTGTAATCATGTGATTTTAATGTGTAGATCCAGTTTTAGTCCCTTTCTCATGCATCTTAATATGCCGTTTTAATTCATTATTAGATAGCGTTTTTGTATGTATTGACGAAAACCCTCAATTTATATCCCTGATCATGGACATGTTATATGTCCGAAACATGTAGGATGAATAATTTTTAAATAAATTCAGTGGAGGATGACCCAAGCATTTTTAGTTACCCATTGACATATAATAATGTTAATTTAAGCATTGATTTTAGATTTTGGATTTAAAAAAAAAATAGAAATAGATATATGTTATTCTAGGCGCAAAAATAACAACTTTAAAGCAAAAAAAACAATTATTTTTATTCTTATTTCTAAAATCGCTTCTAAAAAATTTGAAATGGTAACATCGCAGGCAAAAGCTGATGCCATCTTGCGAAAAGTCATCTTGACAAACGGCTTTGTGTTTACATTCCGCATTTGTGAAGTTCTGTCTTTTTGTTTAAGTCTTTAGTTAGAAAGAGGGCAAAGATTGAGTCATTTCAGGGTTTCTGTGAACTGTTACGATAGTAAAAACTTGTGTGCCGTTTGTGCCGCACCATGGGAAAAAAGCGATTTAGAAATCTATAATAATTATAAAATACTAAATTTCCATACAAATAATTTTTATGAAATAATTACCTTTACTCTAATGGAGTACGTTAAAAAATAATAAATATTAATCATGTAAATATTTTTTGACGACGTCACTGGTAAAGATTACTTGTATTAGTCAAATCAATAATGCGATCGAGCGGCGTTGCGATGTTGTTGCCTTTTGCTCTAATATAGGGATGTTATTTACATTCATTTTACTTTGTTGAAGGTTGACTTCTTTATAGAGATAATTTCAGCAATATTTTTATATCTGACGAGAGATGTTACTAGATTGTTGTAAACCATCTCAAGGTCAGGATAAAATGCTATTGATCAAATTTTCAAATTTCCCACTAAAATAATGGTTTCGGCTACTCCTCTCTGCATAGTTAATGCCACTTTTAGTAGTGCAAACTGACAATAATTCCATGGCTGGCAGCTTTACCAAATCTTAGTCCCTTTGAAAACATATAGGGATTAATAAAGACTGAAGTAGAACGAGCAGCTTTACGAAATAAAGAATGTTTGATTCCTTCGGTTTTACAGGCCTGGACCATCACGGAGCAGTATGGCAGTCACCTATTTTCTGATGTACTGGACGTTTAGTTAAGTGTTTAGAATTAAACAGAAGTTGTATATGTAAATGAAATGAACTGTTTATTAATATTTTATAATTCAAATTATTTAAATATATACTGCAAAATCATAATCATATTAAGACAGACTATAAAAAGATATACCAGCATGTAATTATTTTAAGAACCCGAATTGATAAAAAAGTATTGATCATTGACAATGCTTAACGTAACATTAGTTGATATAATTTTTGCAATTCCACTTACAAAATATTATTTCGAGTTAGATACACACACATCACCATAACTGGTCGTTCGATGAACCGCAAAAATATGGTTGAAGTTTTAAAAATTTAGTTGATTTTCAAAATCTTATTAAACAAAAATAAATTAAATATTTTTTAACTCTACATTTTTATTTCGTCTTTAAATAAAGAATCTCATCACACTTAAGCACATTTCAGACGTAAAACTGACGTTTCATCTCTTCTTCCCATTAAAAAATCCCTTAAATCGATGTTATTTTACCTCAAAAATAATTAAGGGAAAAAAATCCGGATCACTAATGATACACATAATTTACCTTTCTCCGGATAAAGAGCACGTTGACTTCTAAATGAGTAAATTAGGAGAAGGGCTCCGGATAAGGGCACGCGTAACTGCGACGACCCGTTTTTACCGCGGAATGAACTAAAGGGCCGATTTTATCTGATGACGACGCCCTCGCGGTAATATTAGGGCATATCTCGCATTGAATACCGAATTAAAAGGAGTTTTATAATATATATGTGAAAAGCGGAGAGCTTTAAAGATATAATTTTTTTTCCTATAAATATATAATGTTTAAAATTATTACAACTTATATAAAATTTAAATCAATTTCAAGCCTATAATTATATAATTATTTGCCTTAAATAATGTTTGTGTTATTTATTTTATCTCTATATTTTGCACTCTTTATAGTTCTTCTTTGTCGATCATTTTTAAGGCGAAAGTGGATTATCTGAATTAAAATACATAAAAATGTTATTAATTTTGGTTAAATAGTTCAATTAATAACTTGTAATTCTAATGATAACTTTTATCTTAATTACTAGACGAAATATTTAATAAATTTTAGGCCTTGTTTAGCAACTGTATTTAAAATTTTCTATTTATTTTTCGCAGTATTTATAAAACTTTAAAAAAATTGATAATATTTTCAAAAATACTATCAGCCTACTTAAAATTACATTTTAACACCTTCTATAATACATATTTAATGATTTCTGATGACCGCTTAGTGAATTATAGCTAATACCTTACTAAGTTTGGGATATAATGACCTACTATGAAGAATTTTATTGATAATGATTACGAGAGTGGTCCCAGAAGTGCCCGGCCTGACCTAGAGATGTCGGTAGTAGTTTGAAAAATATCAGTGTATTAGAAAGTATAGAATCTATGAAGCAAATGTTTCAAGTTTGAAGATGCCACGTTGTTTAGTATTTGTTTGGCAGCCATCAATAGTGAACGTTTTCAGTGAATTTGTGAAAATGAAGAAAATTGGTCAGTTATGTGATACAATAATTTTATTTGAAAGGCCTCAGCCCAACCAATATAAAAGCTAAACTGGATTCTAATCTGGGTGAGTCTGCTCCTTCGTTAACAACAGTAAAATATTGGGTAGCAGAGTTTAAACGAGGCCGTACGAGCTGCCAAGACGAGCATCGCAGTGGTCGACCAAATAAGCTGACGACTCCAGAAATTTTAAAGAAAATTCACAAAGTGGTACTGGATGATCGTCGACTGAAAGTGCGCGAGGTAGCGGACATAGTAGGCATTTCAAAAAGTGCGGTACATCGCATATTAACTGAAGATTTTGACATGAGAAAGCTGTGTGCAAGATGGGTGCCGCGTTTGCTCACGCTCGAGCAAAAACCGTGTCATAAACGTGTTTCAATTGAGTGTTTAACGAAATTTAATAGCAACAAAGCAGAATTTTTGCGTCGTTTCATAACCATGGATGAAACATGGGTCCATCACTTCACACCTGAGACAAAAGAACAATCAAAACAATGGACTCAAAAGGGAGAACCAGCTCCAAAGAAGGCGAAAACCGTTTCATCTGCAGGCAAGGTCATGGCGTCGGTTTTTTGAGATGCGCGAGGGATAATTTTCATTGACTATCTTGAAAAAGGTAAAACTATCAACGGCGAGTAATATGCGAACTTATTGCAACGTTTGAGCGAAGAAATCAAGCAAAAAAGGCCGCATTTGGTAAAAAGGAAAGTGTTGTTTCATCAAGACAATGCACCAGCTCACAAATCCGTTATTGCAATGGCCAAAATTAACGAATTAAAGTTTGAATTGCTACCTCATGCACCCTATTCGCCAGATTTAGCCTCCTTAGATTATTTTCTGTTTCCAAACTTAAAAAACTGTTCTACCATAATCTAATCATTACCAATAAAATTATTGTCCACTAAAAACCTACTACAATATAATGACTATTTAATCATATCTGAACCGAAAACAGAATAAATTTTTCTGGTCAACATTTCTTTATTCATTTCGAGTAGATAACCCTGTACAATCACTATAATGCTTACTTAATCAATTTTAGTCAAAATATAGTTTCTCTAAATTATAATAACTATTTCATTGGTTTCGGATTAATTATCTATTATGACTCTTCTTCAAATCAATTGCAATCATTACATCACTAAATCAATATCAGGTCATAGCTTATCTGAATCATAATAAGTATGAAATACATTTTCGGAATAGACCGATCAATATGAATTGTATCATAACTGTTAGTTAATTAATTTGTAGGGTATAACCCTTTAGAATCATTATGATTTTTACAGTATTAATTCAACCAAAAATTTCATTGGTTTGGAATTGATAATTTTTTTAAACTTAATCCTAATTTAAGGTCAGGAAAATATCCGAGTCATATAAGTTTTATTATAATAATCATTTGGATTATTATAATTTTTTTCATTAATTTTTGGCTTATGATTATTAAATTAACATCAGGAAAATCACAATTTATTTAAGAAATATTATTGATTTTGTATTAGCTAGACCAATATTATTTATTTGAATAATAGCTGTTTACCGCTATCTCTTATCATAACGATTACTTTATAATAATCAATTCATTAATTTTAAGCCAAATTAAGCTAAATCACATTAATTTTGCCTTTAATTTCTGGTTGAAGCTTTTAGAAATAATTATTCTCCTCAAGTATGAGTATATGTAAATGCCTTTAATGGTGTTGACCTGTAGATATAATCCTGTAATCGTGTGTAGAGTACCTTTAGATCTAACTGGTACTTAAAAGGGCTTTAAAGGGTTTTATTCCTTATGTTTTATTGAGGTTTGTAACAATATACATGAATAGCATTGCAATAGCATAGTAATAGTTGTTTGGATTTAATTTAATTTAATATGAAATAAACCGCGAAATCATACATAGGCCGCCGACAGAGTCTCAACCTGCAAGTGTCAATATTTCTTAGAATGGCTATTTATGCGAAAAAATCATAGAGTAATTAAAAGTATGTATTTTTAATTATGTATTTTTAATTAAGTATGTATTTTTAATTAAATAGTATTATATTTAATATTCATTTCTCTATGCCTCTGAACCTGTAATTGGGTTACGTCACACGCTGCATTCTTTCTCCCGCGCTTTTCGTACTTTAGCAAATAGCACGTTCCCTAATAGTTGAGTTTCGGTCGCTAGAAAATTGTGAATTTGTAAAACGGGAAACCGTTAATTACGTGTGTAATATTTAGTAGTGTAGCTGTTTGGAAAGTAAATTCTAAATAGAAAGAAATTCGTGTGTTTTCTTGTAAAACCGCTGGTCCTTTGCTGGGTGGGGCAAATCACAATATATTAAGGCTGAAGGCTTACAAGGGACGACCGCAGGACTTACAGGACCGGGCATACACAAGACCGTAAACAAAAACGCCGAACCAGTGTCCACATCGAAGTGTTTACAGATCAAAAGATCACGATTCTATTCAATAGTGTATTGAGCTGTTACAGAATTAAAAAAAAAGAGATTAATTAATTAATAGGGATAGTTCCTCTTTTTAATATTACATAAAAAATTTACACCTTATTAAAGCCGCTAGGAGCAACCATTTTCGACATAATCACCATTTTTCAAAAAAAAAATTTTAAATAATATTTATTTACTACTTTATTTAAATCGCATCTTTGGTAGTTGGCGTTAGAGACAAGTGTTTGTATTATTTATGTCAAACTTTTTAAATATCATATAAAACTTTTAAAACGTGTAAAAAAGTTTTTTTCTTAAGTTTAATCATTATAAGTAATGCCTAGATATAATTTGTTTACCAATTTGGAGATGCGTGATATGCTTTGTGTTTACGCGTAAGTATATTTTAATGGACGGCATGCAAGATGCAGGTATCAGGAAATATTTCCAGATAGAAAACAACCAAACCACAAATTATTCCAAAGAATTTATAGCCGACTAGGAAAAACTAGTCAACAAAGCATGTTTTGGGCCGCCCAAAAAATATTTACCAAGAAGAAGAAGAAGAAGAAATTTCAGTCCGCGTAGCAGAAAATCCCGGGTTAAGTACTAGGCGAATGGCGGCAGCTACGGGTGTAAGCAAATCATGTGTTAGTAAAGTACTTCAGAAAGAAGGCCTCTATCCATACGACTTTACACCAGCTCAGTGTATGATCACACTAGATTTGCCAGCCAGAATGCAGTTTTGTCGTCAGTTTAAAAATATGCAAAACGCAGATTCAATGCTTATTAGCAGAGTGTTATTCACAGATGAGGCTACATTTACTAGACGCGGCGTATTTAACTTTAGAAATGTTCATATGTGGAATACTGAAAACCCCCATTCAGTTGTCAGTCGTCATTTCCAGCATGAATTTAAAGTTAACATTTGTTGTGGTATTATTGGAAACCATATAATAGGCCCCCATGAACTAACTACCACCTAATTTGAACGGAAACTCGTACTTAAATTTCTTACGAAATAAACTTGGAGGTGTTTTAGAAGATACCAATCAATGTTAGACAGAACATGTATTTAATGCAAGAGCCAGCGCATTTTTGTCGACAGGAACGCAATTACCTTGACGAACAATATCCTGAACGTTGGATTGGCTGTGGAGGACTTCTGTATTTGGGGATATTTGTAATCAATTGTTTATGATACTCCTATAAATATATAATCTAAATGAACTAAATGTAAAAATTGTAAATTCTGTAAATATATTAAAAAATAATAAGGATCTTTTTTTTAAGATACGGCAGTCATTTTGTTAAACGTACTACTATTTCAAAATGCATTGAAGTTAATGGAGGGCATTTTAAACAGTTGTTATAGTAGCGTTATTTGTATGTTTCTTTGTTTATTATTGTTTTTGGTATATTTGTTTCAAAATAAAATATAAAAAAATAAATAAATATCATTTACTTTGGTTATGATATAATAATTGCCTAAAAAGTCGTAATATATATTTTTTTTTAATTTATTAACTATTCTAATTTTACATCAATAATCTTAGGTATTTTTTATTTTATTTAGGATTGCATTGCTAAAAATCTAGTTACTAACGTCAACGTTTTCAATGTTTTTGTTAGATAGTGATAATTGAAAGTGATTGGGCGATATAATCTTGATTTTATTGATATTTATTCTTATCCCTATTTTTATACTTAATTGCATAATTGTTTTAGCTCATCTACATCTTCGGAGATGAAAAAAATATATTTAAGAAAAAATCCATTTATACACCTTATTATATTTACCAACCTCCACTTAAAATTTCTTAATCCCCTATATATTTAAGTTAATAAAACTCTCTGTGCTCGCTGTGTCGAGTCCATAAGACTTTACGATCAAAACGTTACCCTTCAAGTCGTCTTTTCTGTGTCAATTTAGATAGTACCTTAAGTCTAAAAAATTGAGGTCGTTTAGCGAATCCCGTTTGGGAGAAGCATACTGAAACTGATTTTTCGCGGGCCCGAAGACGAGAAAATCGGCTTGTGTCGGTTCTTATCTTTTTTGCCATTCGCGATTATCTCGCCACGGCTTTCGGTCAACGTTAAATTACGACTTTATGTGGGTTTGATTTATATTGGGTGGGGAGGTGCCAGATTTAAATTGGGCTTGAATGGGAATTAAAATTTTGTGGGATATTGTTCAGCTTCACTGAGAATTTTTTTTTTATCTCCCCAGCAAGTTTTTTAGCTAAAAAATCTATTAAAATAGGCGCTAAGAGAGAAGTGTCCTGAGTCAGTACAGTTCACTTTACTAATATCTCTTAACTGTAGTAGTAGAGTAGCTCTACACAAATAGCAAAGTCAATTCGCAGATACAGTAAACTACTTTAATGATATTGAAAAATAACTTTATTCTTTTAGAAAGCCAAACCAGCTCTTTTAAATAATTAGTTTATCGAACTAGTATACTCGATTTTTGGTTTAGGCAAGCACTTATTCTTCCACTACAAAGTAGATTACTATTTCACAAAAAATATTTTTGTGTCGCAAGTCAGTTATTTACTATTAGGGTTATATTTTTATTTATATAAAAAAACTATGCTATCTTTAAAGTATATATATTAAATGCGGGCAAATTTCTTTTTTCTTCAGGCAACCTATTTACAGCACTAACTAATATTAATGCTAGAACAGGAAATTGAAAATAATACAATATATTATAATAAATATTAAAACTTTATTTATTTTATTTACATAAAAAATATTATTGGAAGATACATGAATATAAACAATATTGAATAAACAATTATTAGTAACAATCTTTGTGCATATAAATAAGTCTTTTTGTTATCCGTAATCCCTTGACAATTTAATTTTAACATATTGAATTTAAAGATTAAAAGACTAGTAGTATATGGAGGTATAGGTACTTACATTCAAAATTTTCAATATACTCTTCTAGGCACGCTTAGAACATTAAAAGACTAGAATTAGCATTGCCGTGGAACTATGGGCCGTTTGTTTGCTTGCAACACCACTGATGCAATGATGCAAATGCTTACATACAAATGGCAAAAAAACATACTTTATAATATCATACAAATTCGTCACTTATTTTGGCAGGCGCAAAACAATAATATTCCTCTTTAATAAAATATGAAGCATTTTTTCAATCACGTCCCTATATTAGAGAAAAAGGCAACAACATCCCAACCCCGCTCGATCGCATGGTTAATTCCACCGACACAAGTTATCTTTACCAGTGACATCGTCAAAAAATATATACATGCTAAATATTTATAATTAATAGATTATGCTTGAAATTATAAACAATATTACCTTTCATGAACTCTTTATGCGTTTTTTAACGTATTTTATTAGAGTAAAGGTACTTACCTAATAAAAAGCATTTTTATGGAAATTAAAAATGTTATAACGATTGTAAATT
The DNA here is from genome assembly GCF_022605725.1 of Anthonomus grandis grandis. Classification (NCBI taxonomy): domain Eukaryota; kingdom Metazoa; phylum Arthropoda; class Insecta; order Coleoptera; family Curculionidae; genus Anthonomus; species Anthonomus grandis. The sequence goes on from NC_065558.1 coordinate 14,495,921, forward strand.
TCTTAGTAAGTTTTTATTATTCTACGTGTATGACGACGGTTGGCCCTTGTTATGAAGTTATGACAATATCGGTATTAACTTGTGAAAAGATCGGCTTAAATCGCCTTTTTCCATGGTGCGGCACAAACGATATAAGTTTTTACTATCGTAACAGTTTACAAGAACAAAAATATATATATTTTTTGCATACGTCACGAACCTTAGGCCAATTAAAAGAACCATCGTTTTGGTTTTCTTCCAGAGATAGCAAAGAATATACAATTTATTTCATGGGCAGGCCCGGATTTACAAAAAATGCCGTCCTTTTTTTTTGAGGTGATTTTAGCTTGCGAAGTTAGGGTAGGTTAAATCGCATGCTGAGGTTTGTTATTTGTTGCTGGTCAACTGATTTATTTTGTACATTTACGTTTATATCACAGATGTACATATTATTGTGTTTTCTGCAAAGCAGAAATAGCAAAATAAACAGTAAAAAGTGACAAAATTATATTTGTGGCCTGTGAACTATGCCTTATCAAAAATGATCTAGAAGTAGCAAATTCTATTCAAGTTTCTACAGATAAAATTACTTGTATGTAAATAAACTTATATTTTATCATTCGATCTATTTCTTGACTCATACGATCTGTAATAAGCTGAATGAATAATTTTTTTATTCCATCTTTTTTTTACACTTTTAAGAGTCAAACGTTCCTTTTTTAACCTAAGTTAACTTAACAGAAACTGAGAAAAAACTAACATAACTTTTGAAGAACTTGAAAGAAGAACTCACAAATCTGTAACACTACTTATATAATAACGTGCCATCCTACAGTAGGAGGGAAGAAAATTAAAAGAAAATTCTGTATCTGACCTCTTTGGTAATACAACATCTTAGCTTATCATTCTTTTTTTTTAAGGTGTTTATCTATGTTTTATTGTCCTGACGAGTGCGGTTGCTAGATCAATTTGATTACTAGATTGCCTATTATCTAAAACTATCATACTGAAATACTCGTAAAATCCTTATTTTAGAAATTAATTTGTATCGAATTAAATATAATTATTTGCTTTCGTCTTTTTTTTTTATCACGAAGGGAGGTTAAGACAAAAAATATATAAAATAACAGGAGAAAAATACTTTTTATTAAAAATTGAAAGATGTAAAATGTTCTCTCATTTAATACAATTGCAAAATGAAAATATTAATAACTGTCGAAAAACGATCTGACAGCTATAAAAATCTAAAGATGTATATGAGCGTGTCGTTTTCATCGAAAAACGCGTCTGCTTTTTATGTATGCATGAACTTTTCAATAGGTAATTTCCGTAATTTACAGTATATTCAAAGAAGTTCATTATCTACTATCAATATGGATTTTTATTCAGAAGCAAAAATAGATATTTGGATCAAAAAGATGTTGCCAGTTGTTAGTTTACGTTTTAAAGTATTTATCAGGCCTTCGATTTACTTCATTAAAGCAAATTTTACTCTTAATATTTGACATGTAAACATTCCCCTTGGTAGTTTATAAGTATATCCATTGAAAATATTTTCTGTTCTTTCTTAAGATTTGCCGCACCTCAAAATTCTGTCGCCCTGGGCACTTACCCCTACTGCCCCTAGTGTAAATCCAGGACTGTTCTTGGGCTTTACTACCTCTCTAATATACCATTTAGTGTCATAGAATGTGGCATAGAACTCCTTCTTTAATTTCTGGAGTTTCATTTCTCATCTTGGATGTTCCAAATAAAGCTTCTATATGGTCTCCAAACTGGTCACAGACATCTATTTGATGATCGCTATTATCGTCTAGTTCAAGGTCCTCGCCTTTCTGATCTGTAGTGTCACCCGATTTATTTTTAATTTCTAATAGGTGATGCCTTTTACATTTAATTTTTGTTGCGTTTTTTTTAGGGTTGGATCTTGGCGCCTTAATAATAAACCGTTTAAGGCGATCGTTACTTATTTTTCCGTTTGATTCATCCAAATGTGTCTAAGAAAGTGTGTAAGACTGTTAAATAACGAGATATTGAAAAAAATGCATACATCATTTTTATAGATTTTTTTGAGTTCTACACATTGAAAATGTCTAAAATGGTAAAAAAAATATTTTAGAACGAAATGTTGAAGAAAGGAATGGTGACTTTGGCGCCTATTATTATAGGCAATTTAGTTGTAAACATTTTTTCCTAAAACCAATGGTTTTCGCAAAAAATCGTGTACAAAAAAATTTTGAGTTTTCCAAAAAAGTACAGGGAGAGGGATCGCACCTTTCGGTTTTTGAATTTTTTATATTATTACATTTCTAAAAAGAGCAATTACCTACTCCTTAATTTTTTTTGAAAATCAAACACATTATCCTCTTTTAATCCAATCATCCTCTATCACAAATTATTACAAATGGCCTCCTTTAATTGTTGCACATTAATTGTTTGCTTAATATTATAACGTTCTAAAGATATTTAATTAATGAAACGAATATTAATAAATAAATCGCATTCAACAAATGATACAATCTAAGTCTTGTTGACAAATAAATTTACAAAATAAAAACAAGAACGCAAGCAAACCTATAGCTTTTAATGGTTATTCTCTAGACTAGGTCCATTTTCTTACCAGACTTCAATCAAAAGATATTAAACTAGTATTAAAGCATCTTTTAAGAGTACTAACTCTCTTGGCTCGGTTCTCATAAACAATAGACGAATTCTACCTCATGTTCAAAAGAGTGATGGCAGAAGAGATGTGTGAACTCAACTATCCTTTCAGATATATTGGAAAAACGATAAGATCACTTTTAACACTTGTTTTTCTGTTAACTTTTTGACAAGTAAGTAATTTTATTATTTGGTTTATTACTTATTGTCACAGGGCGCTTCGCTTCTTTTAATAAAAATATATATTATTAAAAACGTTGTCTTATTGTTTTAATTGTGTTTCTGGTGACAATAAATTTAAAGAGAGTGTAGATACTTCAAATATATTATGGAAATTTCGGTGTTTTTTATTATCAAAATTTAATACAATTTTAAAAAATATATTTTTTTTAATAAAATTCAAATTTTGCATTTTATATATGGATCTAAATTACCTTTTTAGCACCTAATAAAAAAAAATCAGTTAAAATTAAAAAAAAAACTATAACATTTTATAATTTACTTTTCCTATGAACTTTTTGAACTGTAACATAATAAATCACTAAAGAAACTCAACTCTCTCCCGAGTATCATATCTAAGGCAAAATGGTCCTTTAATCTAATTACTCCCGGAATCCGGCGGAAGATTATAAGCAGACAATGTGCGGCTTTCCACTTCCGCAGAATTAAATTATCGTCGCAGTTTCCAAACAATGTTGTTAACCAACTTGCGCGATATTATACTAACAGTATTTAAATTGTACATTAAAAGTCACTGGAATAGAGCTGGAATACGAGCCTTGTTTTGTATTTGGTGAACAAAATGCAGAAAAGAGAAACATGGAATTGTGGAATGTAAGTCTTAAAAAGCATTAAAAAAAACTTTTTTCTTCCTAATCTAACCAAGAGATTATCTTATTATATATACCTTCCTGGCGTCGGTTCTTTAACCCATAATAAGCCGATTTAAGTGAACTTACCTTAATGCAAAGTTGCTTAGTTTGGGCGCTAGATGTCGCGAAAATGACAATTTTAAAATCGTTTCACTTGTTTAATTAAAAAGCTTTCTTACTATTTTACTGAAATTTGGTACAATGTCATTTATAAGCACGAACTTAATAAATAAATCTTGGACTGCCAATTCAATAAAAACTAAATGATCACTACTAGATGGCCGCCATTTTGCGTGATTGTGTCCTTTAGATATTGGTTACTTTGACAAATTTCAGTTGTGCCAATAGTAAGGAAACTTACTAACTACTTGTTTAAGAATTTCGTTAAAATTTACGAAAGGAAGTAATCCTCACCTAAAATGAGACAAAGTTTCAATTAATTGGATGACACTTTAAAATATTTGTTTTATTATTTTGATAAACTTGAATCTTATAAATCCTAATATAATGAAAATTATGATCTTCAGTTAAATGTTTGCTTGTGTTTACTTAACAAATTTAGTTAAAACACTTTTATTTTCTTTCTATTTTTAATTTACGACTTTGTTTTCCTATGTACATACAGTGTTTCCACATTAATAGGTACAACCATCTATAAAAATCAAAATATAGATGATTTTATAAGGGTTTCGAATTAGCACGGGTTTATATAGTAAAAATAAATAACTCTACATATTATTCTATGATAAAGAACACAGACAGACAAATCACAATAATTCGGTTTTGAGAAACAGTGAACCAAATATGTTTCAATAAGGATGCACGTATGCACGTATTAAATAAGGAGGAAACTATATCACCTGATGCAGACGATATACCCAAGCGTTTCGTTTACAAATCACCAAAAACTAGGCAATCCTATAAACTTTAATAATAGCTTGATTCAGATTTTTTTATCAATGAAACAAATGGGGTTATGTAACAAATTTAGATTAACCACCTTTTTTGCTTTGCGAAAATTTTTTTTTGATTCCTCTAAAGAGTTTCGAGACATTTGCAGTAGCTTTTACCAAGAAATCAACTAATAGGATTTCTCTCAAAATACTTTAAGGAATCTTAGTACATATTCTTTAGACCAAATTACATATGTATCAGGCCCAGTTAAGCAAAATTATCTTAATATAAAGTCGCTTAGTTTTAGCACTAGACCACGCTAAAACATTAAAAGAATGTCACTTTTTAATGCACAAGGCTACTCAGCCTTCATATCAAACTCAGGAGGTACCCATCTCAACTTGAATATCTTGACACTGAGAATGGGAAGACATTAAGACTTTTGTGGAATTCCTCCACAGATTGTATTCAATACTCCATTAATTTTTGCAATATTAATTTTAAGGTTACAAAACGTCATATTTTATCTTGCTCTACTCAGATCTTTGATCCACTAGGTCTTCTTGCACCTGTAACCATTATAGCTAAAATATTACTCCAGGAACTCTAAAAACTAAACCTTTCTTGGGATGAATCAATTCCTGCAAATTTGCATTCCATATGGATTAAGTACCGTTCTGAGTTACTAAAAATTAATGAATTACAAATACCAAGGCACATTTTTTGTATTGATCCACAATCTATACAATTGCACGGTTTCTGTGATGCTTCACAATCTGCTTATGGAGCCTGTCTTTTATACGCTCTATAGATTCATTCGGAAACTGTACATCTAAACTTGCCTGTGCCAAAACGCGAGTTGCACCATTAAAACAAATTTCTATACCTAGACTTGAGCTTTGTGGTGCATTGCTATTATCTGAACTTGTCAGCACGGTAACTGAATCACTCTGTAACACTTTATCCACTTCAGATACTTTTGAATCCATTACTTACTGGTGCGACTCGACGATAGTTATATAATGGATAAATACTTCTCCACATCTTCTGAAATCGTTTGTAGCGAATAGAATTTCACAAATACACACACTTTCAAAGCCAACTTCCTGGAAGTACATCAGCACTTCTGACAGCCCAGCCGACTTATTAACACGAGAAATAAATCCTTTAAATTTACTAGATTGTGATCTTTGGTTTTACGGACCTGCCTGGTTGAGATTGTCAGAGACTGAATGGCCTTCTTACACTTTTCATGTAAAACATTTGAACGTTGCAGAGCTTCCAGAAATTTGTGATAGGAAGTTAACGTTTCTTTCTACAAATGATACATTTTTTGAACACATAAGTAGTATTTCTTCTTTAATTAGACTTAAAAGAGTATTTGCTTATGTTCTTAGGTTTATTACTAATATTTTCAAACATAAGGATGCACGATTAACTGGGCCACTTACTGTCAAGGAGTTACAAAATTCTTTACAACTTTTAATTCAAATGGTACAAAAACAATCTTTTGCCGATGAATATCATGCATTATCACATAATAAAACGATAAGCCGCAAAAGTAAGCTTTTGTCCTTAAACCCTTTTATGGACAATGATAATATTTTAAGAGTTGGTGGTCGTCTTAACAATTCTAACTTTGACTTCTCCAAGAAACATCCAATAATTTTACCCAGCAAGCATCATTTTTCCACTTTGGTTGTACAAAATGAGCATCTCAAATTACTGCATGCTGGCCCACAAGCAATTCTTGCTTCCTTAAGAGAATAATTTTGGCCTATTTCAGGGCGTAATCTTGTTAAAAAGGTTATTCGATCTTGTACGCGTTGCTTTAGGTTTAATCAAACAACTGATAAATACTTAATGGGTGATCTTCCTTCAACTCGTATCACTTTAACTCGCCCTTTTGCTGTATGTGGTGTTGACTATGCCGGCCCTTTTCTTTTACGGGACAGAATCGATCGAAATTACAAGACTACAAAATCTTACGTCGCTCTTTTTATCTGTTTTGTAAGCAAAGCCATACATGTCGAAGCTATTAGTGACCTAACTACACAACGTTTCTTAGCGGCACTAAAACGTTTCATGGCTAGACGAGGCAAATGCTCACAAATATAGGTGAGGACACAGCTGCATAATATTCAATCATTGGCATCGGGTACGGATTTGATAAATATAGAAATGTTGTTAGTGTGTTGCCCCAGAATTCTACTATTTCTTACTAATATAGTAAATTTGTGTCTCTTAGAGGGAGTATTTCCAGAGGAATGGAAAATTGCACGCATTACACCTCTTCCTAAAAATAGAGTTAAGACCGATTAGTATTTTGCTTTGTCTCTCAAAACTCTTGGAAAAGATTATGAATAATGAAATACGAAGTTTCTTACAAACAAAAGACATTTTACCTATTAATTAGTCAAAATATCGACTATACTGGATATAATTGTGTAACGATGCTTTTAAATATTACTGATGACATTGGAAAATCAATAGATTCTGGTCATTCGTCAATTCTAGTGTTTTTGGATTATTGCAAGGCATTCGACACAATTTGCCACGAGCAGTTGTTCTTCATTTTACATTATGTAGGTTTTTCGGATGACGCTATAACGTTTATCAAAAATTATATTAAGGATCGAATGCAGTATGTTGAAACTAGTGTGGGGCAGTCAACTAGAGAAAATATTGGTTGCGGTGTGCCGCAAGATTCAATCCCGGGGCCACTTTTATTCGTAATATATACCAGCAACTTTACATCATGTATAAAGAATACGACGGCACATTTTTATCCTGACGACACTCAAGTTCTTTATTCATTCGACACAAGTACTTGGCTGGTGGAACAAACTTTAATTAATAAAGATATAAAAGAATTAACAGAGTTTTCAGCACGCCACGAATTGCTAATCAATCCACTTAAATCGTCGGCAATGGCACAGTATACTAACAAGTTGTTATAGTATACTGTGGCAATGGTTTTCGGTAGTGTAAAGATCGATTAATGTTAGATCTTAGTGTGGAAGGGCGGTCCTACAATTTACTATTTGCGCAAAAAATCTTGGTCTCAGAATTGATACAGAACTTCGTTTTAGGGAGCAAATAGGACATTATATAAAAGATGCTTTATCCGCATCGCCATTTATTAACGATCGACCAACAAATAAAATTAGCAGATTATTTAGTATTAAGTCAGTTCAACTATTGCGACATTTTATACGGACCATCTCTGATATAGATAGATACAAATAGAATTGAGAAATTAAAAAAAAGCTGCATGATGCCAAATAGTTAAATATGCAGGCTAGACGTAAAATGCACTCATTGGTATTTTTTCACAATATTATTTTTAATAACAATCCATCATACTTGACCAATACAATAAAATATAGAACCGATGTTCACAGTTTAAACCTAAGATTTAGGGGTCTTATATCTCCATCACTACATAAAACATCTCTATTTCATAGAAGTTTTTCTTATAACGTTTATAAGCTGTATAACACTATTCCTTAGTCATTAAAAGTACTAAAACCTTCAATAGTTAAAAAGATGTTAAGACGGCGGATGTTTCGTGCATTTAACCCATAAGTAGGTGCGGTACAGCTGATTTACATTTTTTTCAAGTATTTTCGCTATTTTATATATCTTAACGACCTTTATCACTACATCTACAGTTTCAGATTTCAGTTTACAGATTTTCCACTGTATACGCATGTTGACTACAATCAAGTGAACGTGGTAGAATTGCCATGTAACTATGGGCAGTTTGTTTGCTTGCAACATCTCTGATGCAAGGATGTCAAATGCTTATGTAGAAATGAAAAAAAAACAGACTTTATGATATCCTTAAAATTTGATCGCATTTTTGATTCCACCGACACAAGTAATCTTTACCAGCTAAAAATATTTACGTGATAAATATTAATTATTAATAGATTATGCTTTAAATTATAGGCAATATTACCATTTATGAACTCTTTATGCGTTTTTTTAACGTCCTTCATTAGAGCACAGATTTAACTAGCTTAACGCTCGAGCGTAGCTAGTTAAATCTGTGATTAGAGTAAAGGTACTTATCCAATAAAAAGCATTTTTATGAAAATTAAATATTGTGTAATTATTATAGATTTCTTAATAAGCTTTTAATATTCTACGTTTATGCCGGCGGTTGATCCTTCACATGATGTTATGACAATAAAGATATTTACTTGTGAAAAGATCGGCTTAAATCTTTTTTGTCCCATGGTGCGGCTCAAACGGCACCAGTTTTTCCCATCGTAACAGTTCACAAAAAGACTGAAATGAACCTTTTTCCTTTTTCAATCAAAAACTAAAGAAAAAACACAGAACTTTACAAATGCCGAATGTAAGCACAAAGCCATTTGTCTACATGACATTTTTTAAGATAACATTAGCTTTGGCGTGCGGTATTGCCAATTCAAATTTTTTAGAAATGGTTTTAGGAATAAGAACGATATTTTTTTTTGCTTTCAAGATGTTATTTTTGCGGTTAGAAAAACATATATCTATTTTTACTCTTTATTTTTAATCCAAAATCTAACATCAATAATTTAAATTTACATTATTATATGTATTGATATATAGCTGAAAATTTCCTCTTTTGAAAATGCGTGTAAACTTGACAACAGAGAATCGATAAATATATTTTTAAACAAGATTCTCCTCTTGCCTCCGTACACATCTTAAACTCAAACAAAGTTGTTGTTTACTAGTTCTAGCCTTTCAATGTTCCAAGCTTTGGTATACAAACAAATTTATTTGGTTTTCCAGATGATTTCTTTAAAGGTACCTATGGTGGGTTCTAGGATACTTTCGCAACCTTGCTATAGTCTCTTAGCAAAGATGCCATCAAAACCAAAGGCTGTCTATGTCTTTTGTGATATTTCTCGCATCTTGCCTTCTTCATCTTCCTCCCTGGTATAGTTAGGAAATGTATTTTCTCATAAAAGTTGGGACTTTTACCTTGTTATTTATTATTAGTGTCAAAATAATAAAAACTTATGACCCTTTAGAACTACCAAATCATATATTTTACTTGAAATGATATGATAAAAGAAAATAATAGAAATATAATTAACCAATTTTAACATATTACATCATTGAAGTAAACCTCATGGATACCCCCTAGAGTTTGCCTTAAAATTCCATATAAAATTAGTCCGCTCCTGGCATCCTTTAATACTCAATAGAGCGTAAAGAAAAGGGCCCTTTTAAGAATCCAAAGAAAATATGATTCGATTCGCATCCGAAAATCATAATTCACCGCCGGAATACGCTCGCCGCTTCTTTTGACCAATAATGTATGCGGATTTTCACGCCGAGCTCTTTTGTCAATTGACGATTGGAATGTGCGAATTTACATTGAACCGCCCTTTCAGTTTTCTTTCTTTACATCAAAATGCTTTGCACATTGCTCAGGAAAACTATTAACACACACTCAAGAAGATTTAACCTATCTGATTACATTAGTATTCCAGACAGACGCGGGTCTGGATCTGTCCAGAGAAGTGCCGCAAATGTTTCCACAGTTCATTTAATATGCCACGGGTCAACGCGATAAAAGCTCACTTTAGCTCCCTTTACTGGGTATTTGAGTTTGGTGTCTTTCGAAATGTGCTTAGTGAAGGGAAATTTAAGGTACTTAGAGAGGTGTTTTTGTTATTCCAAGTTGACAGTTACATGAAATGTAGTTTTCATCTCTTACAAATGGCCCAAATCCGAACAACATTGCACTTTTCATTGTAAAATGTCGTCCAATGGCATCTAACCATCATCATAATAATGAAGCGCATTAACTTTTAAAGAGTCTCTTCGGTTTTCCACGGTTTCATGGTTGTTTATTTCATACTGAAACTACCATTTTGAAAACTAAATTTTTTTTGTATAATTACGTCAGAATTTAATTCTAAGGTAGTATACAGGGTGTCAATTTGAAAACTTTCAATGCAAATATCTCTGAAACTAAAATAGTTAGAAAAGCGCAATTTGGTACAAATGTTATACAGGTAGAGGGAAGTACAACCGCCATAATTTGGTTATAGGGTGAATCACCCTTTGGGCTGACAACGACTTCCAAAAATTGGAAACTAAATAAATATGAATTCGTATAGGGAATTTTTTAGGCAGTCCAAACATGTAAAATTTATAGAGATACATTTAAAAAAAAATTGTTGACGTTATGCCTTAACCATTTAAGTTGCAGAAGTCTGAGAAACTTTTTAATTGAAAATTGATGATTTGTGATGAAAAGTCATCTAATGACAACATTTTATTTCTTTCATATTTTTTCCTTTTCATATTATTCTTTCATATCATATTATTTTTTTTTTGAGGTGGAAAATTATTATCCCAAAAAAGTTTTAGTTGACTATCTCTATGAATTTGCTGGGAAAATAATTTCCCACGTGCATTTAATTTTTAGAAAACAATGTAATCTACTAAAAAATTATTTTTATTCGAATAAGTAATCAAAAAATTACCAAAGTACGTACAAGCAAATACTAAACTAAAACTTCCATTGCTATATATTTAAAAAAAATTACAAAAACTTATGGATTTCAAAGAAGGAACCGAACTCAAAATCTAATACCTATGAAAAGGGGTAAAACAATTTTTATATAATCCGACATTACAAGTTGAGCAAATTATATTGCTCCGTTTCTCCTTGGCTTTTGTACTACAGCGAGCGCATCTTCTGTAAGTTTTGATCGTTGAGGGCATATGATCGCCTACATTTGTAAGTCTGACAGTATTTTGTACGGTCTTTGTACCATCCGGGTTGTTTCTTTTTTTTGCGCTTCCTTTTGCGGGGTAAAATCCTGGTCTTTTTTTGATGCAAAAATTGTTTATGAGTTGGTTTACAAGCAAGGACCTAAATTTCAAGTGACTTATGGGTTTTTTCATTTGCATTTTTGCTGACAACCTATAAAGTATGTAAGAATTCACAGTACCTACATGCTTCTAGTAAGTATAAAAATAATTTGATTCACCATCGTCTAGATTTATGATTCATATTATAAAATAACATGTATTAGTCAAAATAGTCTACTCCCCTGTATTTATTATAATAAGAAATCATTGTTGGACAATTCACAGCAATTTTTTCGCCTTTTTGGTTACGTCGCAAAACTGTGGTTTTTTCACTAGAATCATGAATTGTGGATGCAACGCATACAGATTTTGTGCCTCGATCCTTCCATTTTACTACTCCGATGTTGCCAGATTGTGCGAAATCAAACTCTGATTTTTGTAACTCTTTATCAGGTTTTAAAATATCTTTAGAGTAATATTTTCTATCTACTCGTAAGGTGCCGCACGCAAATAACTCGTTACTAAGGAGAACATCGAGAAGAGTGATACTACAAAAATAGTTGTTAAAATACGAACAGTAATATTTTCCAGCATAAGGTTCCAATAGCCGAACACCACCTTTTCTCCCAGGCTTTGTGCTACTGTACCATCTTCATTTTTTCCGGTGTAGATATCAAAATTTAACAGATCAGAGCAGCAACAAGCCCAAACTTTAAAGCCCCTTTTGGTGGGCTTCATTGGCATATACTGTTTCATACTAGATCTTCCTTTATACCCTATCATAGCCTCATCGATAGAAATATTGCGTGAAGGATTATAGCATTTCGGAAACGTAGTTTTAAGAGGGTCAATCATAGGACGTAGCTTGTAGAGTTTATCAAACTGATCTGTTCCTTTGGCAGGCATTTTTGTATTGTCATTGAGATGTAGGTGTCTCAAAATAAATAAAAACCTTTTCAAGGTCATAACTCTTGCGATTCGATCTACATGAAAGTTTTCATCTTCTGACCAGTATAATTTTATACTGGGTAGGGGGTGTATTCCCATAAATACCAAAATTCCTAGAAAGGCTTCCAACTCCGCTAGTGTAATTTTTGTAAACTCGTCATTCTTGCGCAATTGTTGAGCGTATAGATTACTTTCATCCACTATTTTTGTGAGAAAGGTATCAGGAAGAAATTTCAAAAAGATTGAAAGTGGACTGTCAATGTCATCGCCGTTTAGTCCTACATTTTCGGTAAACTGAACTTTACTATAAATCTCTGGAATTTCGGTATTTTTGGTCCATTCAAATTTCTTTTCAGGTTTGTCCTTGGTTTTAAAATTTTGTCTGATTTCTTGCTCAATATCTTTTGTCACGTCTTCTTCTGATTCGCTGCTCTCAGACTCTGTAAAATTTCTGTAAAAAGTTTTTTGTACTTAGATGGGTCTGTCAGCTCGTAATCTGGGTCTGCAATGGAGTCATCCGAATCTTCTGAAAAATTATCTTCAGTAAATATTTTTTTTCCTTGGAGACGTTTTGGTCATGAAAAACTGGAATTTTCCGAAGATGTAGATGGCATATCTACTATTTCCGAAGAAGGCACAGTAAAATCAGAGCTGCTATGCTTATAATCATTAGGAAGTTGCTGGTCTGATTCTAATATAGTTCCTAAAAGATACTTTAAAGTTTTTGGTCACTGACAATGGCATATTGTCTTCTGCATCTGAATCACCTTCACATTTTGTGTCAACAGCCATAGTTTCGGTGATATCTTCTTGATAAAGAAGCTCTTCTAACTGTTTACGGACAAGTATTTGGGCTGCCCCATCATGTATCACAATCACCAACTGGCGATTGCTAAAAGGACAAAATTCAACTTATTATACGTATTTTCTGCCTGGCCAATTGTCAGGCACTAATAATATTTTTTTTTTCTTTATAGATTAGATATTGGTAAGTATGAGAAATAGTTACTATTTGTTTTTAACAAAGATCAATAAGAAAAAAAAATTAAACATATTTTCCATAAATTCTAACCTCAACTTTTTTTAAAATTTTTATCTTCAGTATGACTAAATTTAAAAACCATTTAACACGAATTCACTATAATTTAAGGCTAATAAGTACCTATAATACTATACTTACATTTTTTTTAATAATATTTCACCTTCTTTTTCACAAAAAAAAATCAACAAAAGGATTCAAAACATATGCAACAAGTATTTTATCATAAAATATCACCCTTAAAACATTAGGCGCCCAGTAAAACATTAAGCCCCCAGTAAAACATTAGGCGCCTATGTTAGGCATGGTGAGAAAATAATATCTCAGTAGAACTTAAAGGGTTAAACGATTACTCTGTATATTAAGAAATATGTTTAGGCATAAAACTTTTGACCTTGTGAACTTGCTCTACTAATGCACCACCCAATATGTGTACTTTAATCCTATTTTTTAGCAAATAATCTATAAAAACCAAACGAAATAAATTTTATCAATTCCGATCCTGTCCCATATAGACTCCAAAGCGTATATTCAACGTCCACACTTGCGAAAACCTATTGAACTCGTATAAGCGTAAAAATTATCATTGATATCCTGTTACACTTTGAGGGTGCCAACTTACACATGTTATATTCATAAGTTCTCCATACATATTATTTGCAACGTTGGCAAAGGATCCATTGTATATGGAATATACATATATAAGGTGTATATTGTATGAGAATATAGGTTGCGCTAATGGTGCCAATTAGGTTAGTACAGGAAAAAAGAAGTTGGTTAAAATAAAAGACAATTTCAAAAAATACATATTAGTTTTATTTCGGTTATTTAAAGAAAAGTATTACGTTTAAGTGTTATTTAAATAATTTACGCTAATTATGCCTTAAAAAACTCCTATTTGAAAAATAAGCAAAATATTTTTTTACGGTTTTTTATGTCATCTTCAACAATAATTAGATTCTTTAAATTAGCAGCTTAAATGAAGAGAAATTAAAACAAAAATATGTGGTGCTAATCTTAAAAAACATTTCTTCTGTTTCTCGAATTGCTCGCATTTATTTGTTTGAATTTCACTTCATTTTTATATTAGTACTCTAAATTCAAAATTAAATTTTAACATTTTAAGTACAAAAAATATATTGAAATCCTTAAATTTTATTTATTTATTCTTTAAAATTTTGTTTAGCTTTGTGCAGTTGTATCTTATTAATGTATATTATGTTTTGTATCGGATATCACTATTTATTTAACCTGGTCAAAAAATTTTGAAAATGCATGTTTTGTTTTTATTTAATTATTAAATGCCAATTTAATAATATAATGAACTTATAATTAATATGTATCAATTTTTTATTTTAAAATTTATTTAAAATTCTATTTTGCTTTATTTTGGTCTTAATAAAAAACTTTAATTTGTTTAAGTAATTATATATTTTCTCTTAGTGAATTTATTTGTTAAATACCAATTAAATGTAAATTAAATTTTATTTATTTTTAGATATCTTTCTTAAGTTATGTGCACCTATGTCACTGCAGTATGAAAAAAAATATGTTTTTAAAACTAAATTATTATAAAATATAGGGAGTTTTGAGTATTACTACATCAAATTTTATTAGATATTCTACATGAAATATGCGCACACCATAGATTTATAATATAAAAAATAAAATTATAAATTAAAAAAATAATATATAAATATATATAAATAATTTATAAATTAAAAAAATCAAAAATAACTCTGGAAAAATCTGAAGACGCTTTTGCCAGGAAAAAATCAAAGCATGCCTAATGAAATATAAAGTTTGAAAATGAAATCATTACACAGGAGGATGATATTGCACATAGATTTAATAATTATTTCGTGAATGGTATTGACCTTATTCTTGAAGATATTCCACCAGCAGCAAATGGGCAAACATATTTCATTGGACTACCTACAGTTCAGAATACCTTGACACAATTTGTGACACAAGTTTCTATGACTAAAATGAAGGAAATAATTAAAAGTCTAAAAAACGTTGGTGGTGGGGAGAGTGGCATTTCTAAGCAGGTTCTTTGCGATGTTGCTTATATTGTAGGTGATCGTCTTTTGGATATTATCAATACATCCTCAAATACTGGGATTTTAGAGAGAAATGTTAATTAGGAAATTAGAACGGTTAGGCCTTAAACATGATGCATTGAAGTGGTTTCAATCTTATCTAAGTGGTAGAGTTCAGCGAGTCATGTACAAAAATAGTTCATCTGAAAGTGTTAATGTAAAGCATGCTGTGCCGCAGGGAACGGTCTTGGGCCCCTTGCTATTTTTATTATATATCAACGATATGGTGGAGGTAATGCGGAGGAGTGTGGTGTTGTTTGCGGACGATACAATGTTATATGTGGTGAGTAAAGACTTTCATCAACTTCAACAGGTCATGAACGTTGAACTCAATAACTTATTTATCTGGCTTTGTAGAAATAAACTAAGTTTAAATTCAAGTAAATCCAAGTTTTGTATATTTGGCAAGAGATCTAGATTAAGTTCTATAGACATAGGCAATGTACAGATTTCTGTGAATGGGGAAAGTATTTTGTATGACAAAGAAATTAAATATTTGGGTTTTTAAACAATTTTCGATGCCAATCTGAATTTCCATGCTCATGCAAATTATGTAATAAGATTATTTTCAAAAAAAGTTGGATTTATCACAAGAATTGTAAAAAAATTGTCAATGTACACCAAATTAAAACTTTACAACGCCATTGCTCTTCCTCATTTACAGTTCTGTTCAACATTATTGTTTAACTTGCCACAGTATAGAATTGACCAACTGGAAAGAATTCAAAATAGAGCTATGAGATTGATTCTAAATTGTAATCATTACACGCCTATTGTCTCTATGTTGGGTGTCCTAGATATGTTGTCTGTACGTCAAAGAATTATGTATAACGTCTATTTGTTTATTTTTAAATTAAAACATCAGATGCTCCCTGATTATATTTGTAACAAATTAAGAGTTTTTGGAGATATACAAAACTATAATACGAGAAATTGTATAGACTTCATACTGGTCGACAGATGTAACACAACCCAAATGCAAAATTCAGTTCTATACAAAGGTTTAATTCTATTTAATAACTTGCCTACTAACATCAAAAATTGTATTACTTTTAATCAATTCAGAGGGCTCTTGAGAGAATTTACCATAAACAAGTAATATTGTGTTTGTTATGTTATTTTAAGTATGTAGTTTATTAAGTTTTACTATAGTGTGCATTATTTCCGCTCCAATCATCACCTGATTGTGGGTTTATCTGTTGACTGGGTATTTCTGGGCTACTCTTTCCGGGATACTGGTTACAGCTTCTTGGAACTACCGAGGCATTTCTAAGTGTTACACGGGGGGAACAATGTGTCTCGTCAGCAAGGTCAATCAAGCTCCAAATGTGTGTCATCGGCTGCTTGCAACCAAACCATGCTTTTAATAAGTGGGGCAAGGAAATAATGTTTAGGTTAAGTCTAGTTTTAATTTATGGTCTACCTCTGACAGGATATTTCTGGAACCGGGATATTGTTTCTGAATTATCGAAACCATCCATGGACAAACTGGAATGTCCTGGTAGAGTTATGGCCAACTTATAATTTTACTTTATTTTTCATTTATGTTTTTATTAAATGTAGCTTTTTTGCTAAATAAAGATATTATATAAAACTCTTTATCAGGGAACTATAGGATATTCAATTTGATTAAATTCTTGTGCCAAAAAATACGGTACCAAAAATTTCTTAATAAACGTGGCAATATTTTAATGACATTTGATGATCAAAAAACTAATTTTTTTTTTCATAAAAAATTACTCTTTATATAAACCAATAAAATGGATGGTAAGCCAGATTTTATTACGAAAAAAAAATACGCATATTTTTTTTAAATTCTCCATTACCCGCATACCATATTAATTATTTAAAACACTGGAAATCTCAAATTTAGTGCTATTAGTAACAACAAAAAGACCCCATCCATAATTTAAATTTATTATATCTAAAAAAGAACGAACGCTTTCATCGAGATTGAAAATCCGTCTTTCAATAGTATCTAAGGACATTATAGCCTCTTACTGGATATAAACTTCGTTTTCGGAAGAGACTGATAGATATATCATCGGAGTTAACCCAATTGAGATATATATCTTTTTAGTGCCCTCCGGGCCAACTTTGCCAATATGACAGCTCATAAAATAACCGAATGTCCATTCGGCGGGGGACAGCTAATAGAATTTTGATCGTCACCTACGATAAATCCAAGGGTGAGCGTTCTCAACTTTTTTATTTTTATAAGCACTTTGAACTTAGTTAGGAAAGCTAAAAGGCTTCCTTAACTGCATATTAATTGTAAAACGTAAGAGATGACAAACTTAAGAATATTTTTACAACAAAAATTAAGTGTCTGGATCAGGCTAGACGTACTCCATCTTCAACTTCTTTTAGTGACTTTAAAATGAGTAGAGTGATCTGTCAATTTATTTTTTATTCCATAAACAGTAAATTGTAGATTGCTATAGCTCTGTATAATCTATAATCTATGCGTTTCAGTAAGTTCTCTTCTTTTCCCTTAGATGGCCCGCTTAGGCTAAGTTCAGTTTCAGGTCTGGTTATCTTAAAAGATTGCAATTTTTAAAATTAGAAAAATGCAGAATTATACTTCCAATATTTAAGTGTGCAAAACTAATTTTATTTGACATATTTTTAAGCCGCATTTTTAATACATTATTGTACGGAAAAATTGTAAACAAATCACTCTTTTCTTAATTTTTTGTTAAAAGTAAAATTTACCTACGGAGCATAAAATAATTAATTAATATCAGTTGTCGCACGTGAATTTGCTTTTTTTAATGTAAAAATCTCATAAAAATAAACGAATTAAAATGCTAAGAAAATGAATGTTTAGAGAAATAGAGTACTTATCATCTATTAAGAAAAATCTAACTTAACTGCGGATATCTTCTTTTGATAACAAATATTGCACTGACAGCTGGTTATTTCTTATATACATCACTGCCATTTTTACTATATCCATCGCTTGTTTTCTTAAATTTTCTGGATTGCCGTTAGTTGTTTTGGCTAAACCACTGATCACAAAGCCATTGCGTTTTTGAGTTTTAAGGGTTGACTTGGATGTGGGGTCAAGTATAATCCAAGCCGTTTAAATCTTTTTTTATTTATTACTAACATTTCGGCCTATATGAGAGCTTCTTCAGGGCGTTAGAAAGTATGGAATAGAACATTGGTGTATGTTTTGATGATTCCATTAAGTGTCTAGTTTTTTAAGATATCGAAGTACTAGTGTGCAAGCAACAAGATATCTAACACAACCCATAAAACTCGAAACAATTAAATTGGGTCACTAAAATAACAGAACATCGTTGCATTTTTGTTGCTCATCATGCGCTTTAGTTTCGTAGAACTTAAGTTTGTTATTGTGTTTTGTCTATACTTCTCAAAATTGGTTATTCTAAGTAAAAGTGCTTCGTCAATTGTGTCCTGTTGAAACTAGGGCTGGGATTGTAAAATCAGGATTCGACACGATTACTCGATATGTCTATATTTCTAGCCATTGCCGAACGGGAAGAACATAGTGAGGAGGAGCGCCGTCTTGCTGGAAATATATTTCAGACGACGAGTTTCCAGATAAATGGATAGGGCGAAGGGGGCTAGATCTTCTGATATAACGCCGTTAGACTTTTTTCTATGGAGTTATTTAAAATGTATTGTGTTTACTCCCCAACCTGAAAGTTTGGATGAACTTCGTCAACGCATCATCGACAGCTGCTATGATATCCCACAACATGTTTTTGAAAATGTCCGTCAGGAATTTCAACATCGCCTATATCATTCAAACATTTTGAACACTTATTGAAATAAAAACTGATATTTTCATGTTTTTGTTTTTTATCTGAACAAATCAAGTTAAAAGATCTTTTAAACAAGCTATTACTCGATACCCCTTGTCATTTAAAATTTTTAAGGGGATGACCCTGGAGGGCAGACGGTGAAAGGGGGTGAAGTAATTTTAGGTTAGAAAGTTGTCCCCCTTGACAAACCTTTTGACGTATTTCGTTTTTTTTTTTAAACAGTTGTTTTCGATAAATCCGTGGTGGGAAGTTTTCAAATGAACCCCCTGTATAGTATATATATATATATATATATATATATATATATATATATATATATATATATATAACATAATATATATAACATATATTATATATATGTTAGTTATTATATATATGTAACTACGTTAAATATAATTTAATTTGAAATACTTGTAGCCTAGTTCATATAATCAAGACACAGGCCTATTTTCTTAGAGTGGGCACTTGACAAAAAGAATGCAAAGGCTGTCGAAATATGATATTTAAGTTCGAAAAAGGTTTTAGGAATTGTACCTAAATGAACAAGTGGAGGTCTGTTACATGTTTAATGTTTGGGTTTTCTTAAAAAAACAAAACTAAGCGGTGAGAGGCATAAAGGTCGAAAATAGAAAAAAAAGTAATTTATGACCTTATAAAGTTAACTTAGGTACTGATTTTGATAAAAGCAACCAAAAATATTTAGTGTCGTTATAACTTGTTTTTAATTTTGAGCATGTATTTCACAGATTAATTTGCAGGTATAAATAAAGTTATTTTGTGTAAAAGTATACATTGATTGGGCTGGTTCTTTGAAAAACTTTATTACTTAGTGACTTAGTTAAGTGAGTGATTCTGTTTATTGAGGATAGATTTGTTATTAGAGTTGCACTTACCTAGCTAGGTGTGTTTTTTTAAGCGATAGAATTTGTCATAATATTTATTTATGGTAATAATAATTTATAGTGGTAGATTAAGATTAGTGTAATGAAATATTCTTGTTTTATTTTTAAAGAAAAAAAATGGATCAGAGTATAATGAAGAAAAAAAGAATCTGTCAGGTACTTTCATCCTCAGATGAGGAAGATGTAGTTATTCCTGGGACTAGCAAAGACTCCTCTATAGTAACGTCACAATTATCAGCATCGTCTTGAAATTCATTGTTGACTGGTGTCGTAAAAGATTTGGTAAAAGTGGTTCAAGTTAGTTACAAAACAGATCAACAAGTAGCGAGGGTTTTTAATTCTCGAGATAATGTGGTCCCTAACTTTAACCCAGAAGATCGTCGCCAGTCAATTGGTGTCAACGGATTGACGAGCTAAGGCATTTATACCATTGCAATGAACCATTGAATGAAATGACCGTGTATAATGCTCTGTCGAGATTAACTGGCTTAGCTCAGATTTGGTACCACAGTTTGCCAACAATAAATTATTCTTCGGAGGAATGGAAGGTACAGCTGCAGAGAGCTTTTCCATCAAGACAAGATTTTCATGATATTCTAATGGAAATGGTGCAGTGCGTCAAACGGTCGGAAAAATCGGATTTAAATTATTATTACGAAAAGTTTGCTTTATTAAACCAGTGCCAAATATTTTATAAGAGTGCAGTGTCATGTATGATAAGAGGCATATGTTACCCTACAGTAAAAGCAGCTGCTAAATCCAATCATTTTCAGACCTGTGAAGAGCTTTTAAATTTTTTAAAGACCTGGGAAAAACCCTAGCAAAATGGACCTAATCGCGAGACAGTTAAAGCGCCCATTTATAAGATTCAACTAAAGTTCACAGAAGGAATTTTATAAAGCATAAATCACATACCAAGACATCGAATGGAAGTTGTTATCAATGCGGCTCCTTAGGGCATCGAGCACAAAACTATGTAAAATCAATTAAATGTTTCAAATTTGGGAAAATAAGATACAAGAATAAAAACTGTGCATCAAAAGGAACTAAACAGTCTGGTGCAGAACAAGTAATATGACTGGAGACTCAAAAAAATTAAAAATATTTTAAGGATATTATTATAGATAATAAGAAGTGTAAAGCATATATTGATTTTGGTTCCAGTTGTAGTATTATACGCAAAAGTGATGTAAATAAATTAAATTTATCCATTGAGAAAAACTTTTGCGTCATAATAAAGGGCTATGGATTAAATCAGGTAAAAGTGTTAGGAAAAACAACGTTACCGATACAAATTGACAATGTACATAGAATTGTAAATTTTTTAGTACTACCTGATCATTTACGAAAAGTTCCACTTTTAATTGGCCATACCTTTACTGATCTGCTGGGAGTAATAGCGGTAAAAGACAGTAAACAGTTAATATTTAGTGACAATTTTAAACAAGCTGCTTCTAAAAGCAAGAGAGCTTTATGGTTATTAAGGTCAACTGTCATACCTGCCGATCATATTGGCAATCTTCAAGTGATCAGTAAGGTGGATTATGAAGGAGACCTTCTTATAGAACCATCTGCGAGATATGAACCTGGAAGAGAGCATGCTATACCCAGAATTATTGTCCAGTTAAGGAAAAACAGAGAATGTTATATTTCCATTATTAATCTCTCTGGAAAGGACTTGGAGTTATCTGATAAATATCCACTGATGCGTGCATTCCATTGTCAACCAGATGAAACTCCTATCAATGAATTTGTGCTACAATTAGATCAGGAAAGTAAGCAGTTACCACCACTAGACAGAAAATACGTGAATTTTGGGACTTCTGATGAGATTATTCAAGACCAATTATTTCAGCTACTAGACGAGTTTAGAGGTTTGGCGATACCATTAATGGTTTAGGCAGCTGAGTTACATATAGTGCTGTCTGATGAAAAACCTTTTCGTTATAGACTAGCTGAAACCGAAAAAGAAAAAGTAAGAACCAAATAGTACGATCCGCTCACGATGAAATGGCTCACTTTGGCACTGATAAAACCTTAAAGAAACTCTGAAAAATATTGGTTCCCATGAATGAGAAAATACGTGGAAAAATATATTGGCAGTTGCATTCCTTGTTTATACAACAAAATACCTTCAGGCCAAAAAGAGGGTTTTCTTTATCCTATTACTAAAATACCAATCCCGTTCCATACTCTCCATATTGATCATCTAGAATCCTTTTCAGAAAACAACAATGGGAAATATGCACCTATTAGTTCTTATAGATGCTTTTACGAAAGACGTATTAATTAAGGCAGTAAAATTCACTAAAACTAGATATGTGATTAATTTTCTGCTGGTCATAGTTGACCAGGTGTGGTGGTGTTTGTCCACTAGGTGGATATTAGAATGGTTGTGATTGTTTTGTGCACAGGTTAATCATGTCGACATGTGAATAATATTTTATATTGTTGTTGTATATAAGTCCATGGCTAGAGTTTTATGGTATACCAGAGTTTGTCGCTGTTTAGCGAGGTATTAAAGTCCAGTGCAACGATATATTAGAATGGTCACCCATCAAAACACCAGCATTTTACTTCTCAAACAATGTAAATAGAAGATGGATGACATTGTTTGGCAGGTGGAATGCTGGTGTTTTGACGGGTGACCATTCTAATATATCGTTGCACTGGACTTTAACAGGTTGTGGTCGATTGTGTAGCAATCAACAGGGATGCCCTCTGAGTGCGCAGTTCCTTCGAGTTGGTCTTGTGAGTTATAGAGGGCTCTCACTTAACACATTTGGATTCTAGGATCTCGGTATATGTTATCTTAGTTTCCGAGTGTTGAGATGCTTACTGCTTAGCGACAGTGGAGCGTCTGGGGTAGCCTTAACTATTTTAGGAGATACTAGCTAGTCGTCGAAGAAAGAAAATATATGTCGCCTACACGTATTTTTCTAAGAATATTAAGATAAGGATTTGTTTTGATTAGTAATAGGCTTGGTATTAAGTTACTGTCACCGATCGGCGGTACGGCCGTCCATTAATTATTTTTATGAGTCTGGGTTCATGTTGATTTTTAGTGAAGTTTATTTAGAAATAAAATAAAGGACGTGACTCAATATTTTTTAAGAGATATCGAGAGAGTGGAACGAAGCCGGGAATGAATGCTTGGAGAAGCATAAAGGAAAAGAAAAGGCAGTCTTTTGAGAGAACTGATGGTAGATAGACCGGCTTCGGATCTTTAGTTCTTTTATTTTATTCGCGACGGTACTGACGTAATTAAGTGTGTGTTTTCATGAATTACGAGTTTTACTTATAACGAACATGTCCGCCGAAAATAATAATACTGACTCTCCGACATATATATGTAAATTATTAACAAACATAAAGTAACTATATTGATGGTTGTTGGCATGACTGAATCAAGGGGACCGAGGTTCCCCGGTGAGTAAACTTAATCTTTATTAGATGGGTCAGTACAGTAAATCGTAAACGCTTTTGTTTCATGGTACTCTCAATCTCTTGCTGTATACATGGTGGAGCTCGCTGAATGAATTATATTGTCAATACGTTAATACTAATTTATTGTTGGCAGTTTCGCAGATCCCAGTCTAGTAAGGGAATCCGCTTCCTCATTTCCAGCATAGCCTGAGTAGCTAGACACCTAGACAAGCTGAACTCCAGTAAAAGAAAATAAACTTTATGCACTCCAGTAAAAGCTTAGAGCTTATCTTTTCAGCATTAATAGCATTAATGGCAGCCCTGCTATCTGAGTATATTGATACGACTGTATAGGGGTCTCCGCAATTCAGGATTTTCTGTTACATTTTAATAAACTTGAACAAAGTTAAAAAAATACATATTTTCATCAAATATAACACCTGCGGATAATATTTATTATAAAACGTCACAGAAATGCAAAATGTAACGTAAGAAATAGTATTTTAACTGGGAAGTATTGTAATTATAATACATCTTCTTTTTTATCTCCAATATTAATAATTAAATTTTAATTGGGTTTCGACTAAACCTCATATTTTAGGTTTAAATAACGATTTCTCAATTAAATCCCCAATCACAATTATTATTCAATGGGTAATTAAAAACGGTCATTCTCCGCGAAATTTATTTAAAAATTATTAATCCGACATGTTTCGGATATATTACATGTCCATCATCAAGGATACTACAAAAAAAAACAAGGAAACTTATAAGATATAAATTCAAATTGTTAAATTACAAAAGGTACTAAAATAACTTACACAAATTAAGGGGTTTCGTCAATACATCTTATATAGATATAGTGTCTCCGACAAAGTCAAAAGGTTAAAGCGAATAAAAATTAATAAAAATGGCATCTACAATAATGATAAAAAGCAAATTAATTAATAAATAAATAATTGGACGTTGAAGACATAAAACTTACATTAAGATACATGAGAATGGAACCAAACCTGAATCAACAAAAATCACATCAATACAATAATACGAAATTGTTTTGTAAACAAGAACTGAAAACAAAAGAACCATATAAATTTTACCATATTAATTTTTAAAAATTATTTCAAATATGGTACCTGTACGTATGTTTTTGACTCTTTAATATGAGAGAATTAAAGGGCGTTATAAATTAGCATTAAAATTTATTGAATTAAATGTGTGTAGATGAATGATTTATTTGATCATTGACAGATGTAATACCATTATTCTGTAAAGCTCTATTTATCTCTAAAATTTCTAGTAAATCTACACTACATTACTTTTGTGGCAGGAATGTAAATATTTTGAGTTGAAGATCATTAAACAAATTGCAAATAACAATAATTTTTTACCGAAACTTATTAATAAAATTTATTACAAACATTTAAATAAATCACTTAACAAAAATTTAGTGTGTAAAGAACCTAAAGAAACCAAATATTATTCACTGCCCTTTTGGGATCCGATATTGCATAAATTAAAAAAACATTTTTAGCTCTCACCTTATTAATACGAGTTTTAAAACCATGCACACGCTGAAATCCTTTATAGTGAACCCAAAGTACCTCCTGACCAAAAATCGGGTGTTTATCAACTAAACTGCTCCAGTGATAACTGTGGCGTTTTTTATATCGGCCAAACCGGTACAAAATTCTCCACTCGTATAACAGAACATTGTAAAGAGATCGGAAAGGCTAGAAAACGCAATCTTTGCCTTCAAATATAAAATTCATTTTTGCTAGGCACATACATGTCAATAACCATAACTTCGATCCTCTTTTAGACACCAAATATTTACTATATTTCTGCCACAAAAGTAATAAATTAGATTTACTAGAAATTTTAGAGATAAATAAAGCTTTATAGAATAATGGTATTACATCTGTCAATGATCAAATAAATCATTCATCCAGACACTTTTTTAATTCATTAAATTGTAATGCTAATTATTACGCCTTTTTATTCTCTGATATGAGTCAAAAACATAAGTACAGGTACTATATTTTAAGTAAGGCGCACCCTATCTTCTGAAAATTTATATGGTTCTTTTGTTATCAGTTCTTGTTTACAAAACAATTATCGTATTGTCGTAATGATGTAATTTTTAGGTTTTTGTAGATTTAAGTCTTTTTTTTAAGAAGTTTTATGTCTTCAACGTCTAATTATGTTTTTGTTAATTAAGCTTTTTATCATTATTGTAGATGCCATTTTTATTAATTTTTAGTCGTTTTAACCTTTTGACATTATCGGAGGCACTATATCCATAAGATGTGTTGACCAAAATCCTTAAATTGTGTAAGTAATTTTATCCTTGTATCCTTGACGATGGACATGTTATATGTACGAAACATGTCGGATTAATAATAATTTTTAAATAAATTAAGTGGAGGATGACCGAAGTATTCTTAGTTACCCATTGACATAATTACTCCAGTGCAAGAATGGACTATTTCTTTAACAATTTTTATTGTTTAATTTACAGTTTTCCGTTTTCAAAAATAGCCGATAAAAAGTCATAATTAAATAATAAATTTCATCAATTTAATAGGGAATTTAGCTGCCCATTTTTTTCTAAATTGGTAATATGCCTACAAATGGCAGTAATGCTCTAATAATGACACTTGCTGTCAACATGTACTGATAATCTGATGAGAATGTATAGGAGGTAGTTATAGCAACGGGATAATAAACGTAATAATCACATATTATATTTTTGTTAAGTCAGCAGTTTTTTTAATTACTCTCTGATTAAGCTTCTTTTTGATATGTATTAAAGAAGATTATTGTTTATGTTTTCTGGTATAAGCGAGAAAATGCCGTCTGACATCAACCCAAGAAACCGTAACCTGGAGTGTTTTACCATAAGCAAGACGAACCCCTTAACGATAAATTATTTTAGAAGTCATGTGGCCATTGACAATGAAAAAGAAAGACACTTGGAAAATTTTCCTTATACAATTCACCCGCTTAGTAAGTTTTGTGAATATTACAGTGCCTATTGTTTTTTCCTATACGTTACGCTTATAGTGTTAAAGTCATACGATTTTGCTTTTACACGAATAAAATGTGAGGATCCATATAGTAAAAACATTGGTATATTAGCTACTGGAATTACTTTTGACTGTTTAGCCATTTTGAATATGATATTACAGTGTTTTATTGGATACGCTCAGAAAGATCTGAATATTGAGTTATCTCTACAAAAAATATTACTGAGAAACTTTCTAAGTGGGCACATTTTTTGTGACTTATTTTCTTCCATTCCGAGAATAGCCATGATCAGAACTCATACATATACATTTTTTATTTTAAACACGATGCAGCTTTTAAAATTAAGAAGAATCACGTCAATAGTTCGTTTGATACGTCCAACGTTTCAGCTATTGAAAATCAAGTCGCCAGTAAAAAAGTTTGTAATCGTTTTTTTTTTATTTGTTTTTATGCTAATCCATTTAATGACTTGTATCTTTCTTGGAATAGCTCGTTATAGATTCAAAATTATGAGTATGATGTATAATTCTACAACCTTTTTAAAGCGGATAACCGGAAGAGGCACTTTTGCAAATGTCACTTTTTTGGAAAGATCAAATTTAATCCAGTACTTAGTGGCATGGTTTAAAAATGTTCAGAATGTAATGCTTATTAATACTAGCGACATAAAGTCTGCATCAAGATCAATTATAAATATGGAAGAACAAATAGTATCCATAATCAACTATTTAGTGGGAAAATTGTTAGTATGTGTAATATGGATTGTAATGCTGTATGTGTTTGCTGCTAAATGGCAGCTACGAACTAAGTTTGAAGAAATAATGACAGAATTAAATAAATATATGTTATCAAAACAATTTCCACTAGAATTAAAAAGCAGAATAATCACCTACTATGAATATAAATATCAAAAATTATTTTTCAATGAATTTGTAACTACCAGCTTGTTGTCAGAAACACTGAAAAAAGAAATAGATGTATTTCTTTGCAAGTCCTTAATTCAAGAAATATCAATATTCTCGCAAGTATCTGCTAAACATCTAAAACATATTATTTCAAACTTAGTACCTCGCATTTACCTCCCAGGTGATTTAATCATTCAAGCTGGCACATATGGAGATTGCATGTACATTATTGAATCTGGAACTGTTGCCGTATTTTCACCCTCCGGAAAGGAAATGTGTCATTTATACGATAATGCTTATTTTGGAGAAGTGTCTTTACTTTTTAAGAAGAAAAAAAGGTCTGCCACCGTCGTTGCTATAGAAGTATCAAGAATGTATGAGCTAAACAAAAAGGAGTTTAATAGATGCTTTAAGAATAAAACCAACAAGAAGATCTATATGAGTATCATTAAGTTAGCAGAAAGAAGACTTAAAGAAACCAGTGTGAGTGAGTTACAGATGAAGGAAGCGAAGATTCTAGCCGAACTTAAAGCCTAAAACCTATAGACATCGTAGCCTTTCCTAAATTCGCGTAACATGATAAACTCAAGATAAGGTTTATAGTGTGTTTTTATCTTATTGTAAAGTTGCATTTAATTTATAAGTTCTTTTCTTAAGTGTTTGGAAAGTTTGTTTTCTGTGAAATATATGATTGTTTGAAGAAAACTGTATTTTTTATTATTTCTCTTAATATCTCCTTAATTTAGTATAAGAATATAAAGTAACAGAAATCTCTTGTTGCATATAAAAGGAGTTTGATTGAAGAAAGTTTGCTTTCTCATATTGGGACTGGAAGCATGTTTTTTTAAACTAATAAAAAAGGTGAGTTAAATATGTATGAAATATGAACAGAAATATGAGTATATGATTTGTAATACATATATGATTAAACTAGGAATTTAAAAAAAAAATATTAATATTATTGGGTTTAGGGATCAATAAAATAAGTCCAATCCTATTTAAACTTGCCCATGTTTTGCAAAATATATTTGCATCTTCAGGGCAAATTCAAAATCCAAAAATCTCATTTATTATTCTCTAAGAGACCAACAAACAAAATTGACGAAAACAAAGAAAAACAAAAACAAAGGTTTCCTTTGTTAACTCTCCATGCTATAATCTTTCCTCTTGGTTAAATAACGTTCTCAGGGAGGTGCCCAACTTTAAAAGTATTTATTCGACTAAGAATTCTGTTGATCTAACCAACAGTTTGAAAAATCTTATTATCGCTTATAGATCTAAACTTGAGGAGCAGACTTGCAAGTTGCATTTTGTCCATTTTTACTAATTTTCAGAAAACGCAAAAAACTACTATACAAAAACTAAATGAAAGAAAAATAAAATTATGTCATCATATAATGGCATTGAGTGTATGGACCTCGATTACGAGTTTCTGTACAAGAAAGTGAAAAAACAACTTGAAAAAATACAAAAAATTGGTGGACAAAATGCATTTTGATTATCTATAGTGGACAAAATGCAATTTGAATGCCATTATAATTTTACAAAATGAATAAACTGTCTTAAATGAAAAAGTATTCTATTCAAACATAAACATGAAACAAAACAAAATTATTAGACATGTCAACAAAACAAAAAAACAATATCTCTTGTTTTTTATTAAATTTTAAATGAAGTTATTTTCATCAGTTTCAGCGCATTCGCAAGCTTCTTCACCATCTTCGTACTCTTGATCTTCATTATGGCTTACAGCAAGATTTTCAAATATTTCAGCCATCCATCTTAACTCAGGGTCTGTGTCGTACCATTTGTCACCAGATAACGTAACAAGTAATTTTTTAAAATTATCAAGTTTTTTCTGTTTTATTTAATGTCCAAGCCGTACTTCAGAAAGAACGATTTGATCCAAGCGCTTTTTGGGTTTTAGCAAAGTTTGGAATTTTTTTGCTGGATCATCCGTCCGATATAAAGATTCAGATTTTACCACCACTTTTGAGACCGTACCTCTTTTAATGATTATTCTCTTACTTAAGCTAATTCCTATTACTTTCTTTAAAGAGATTGAAGCTTTTTTGATATTAACCAATGACCAATTCGTTCCAAGTTGTCTAATTTCTCCTACTTGTTTGTAAAGTTCACAATATTTTTCAGGTATTTTTATGACCACGTGTCGCTTTAGGATCTTTTCCACCCTCCCAAAAATTCTGTCTGCTGGAAGGTAAGAGTGTCCTCGGACTGGGAAGATAACCTCTATCTTCTTAATTGTTTCTGGAGCAAAGCTGTGCAGCCATAACATAAGCATGTGGATGATAAAGCTGTGTTTATTTTGCCCCCCGCATCCATCAGAAAAGAGCCGAAGAGTATCTACGTTAGGGGCAAAATTAGTTCTTTTTAAAAAATCAATTACTGCTGATGAAATTTCTGTGGCCCCTCTACCATGCCCTTGGTGTTCCATCCATGAATAAAAAACTGGGTTTTTACAATTAGTGGCTGTAATGCAAAAAAAGTAAATTGAAAGTTGCTGTGCATAAAAAGCATCTTGTATGGGAACTTTTGGAAGAACCTGCACTTGCTGCAAATCAAAACAAAAAGACACTGAGCTAGGTAGTTCTTCCTTCATTATTTTGTGGAACTGAGATTCTTAACTTTATGAACTCTAACCTTATGAACTTTTAGTTTGGTCTGCAGTTTGCTTTTCTCAATAATATTTCTGGCATTACAGATTTGTGATGCAGTTCGAACACAAAAATTACATACATCTGTAGCCGGGCTACCAAAGCCTATATTAAAGTGATTATTGAAAACTCTGGTAGTTTGGCAATACTGTATTCGGCAGATAAGTAAAATTCTTCTTGATTTGGCACGGCCGTAGTGGCTTTCTTTGCCTTTAAGATTGCTTATAAATTTTTTTACCTCATTAAATTTATTTGCAAACTTGTGAGACTTTCTATCTCCTCCTCTTTTTTTAGTAAGGGTTGAACCAATTTTAATTTTTTTAGAAATTGTGTTTATTCGCCTTTGGGAAACGCTGAACAGAGCCCGAAAGAGTTTCTGGCAAATTTGTTTCTTAGTACCTTTAAGAAACACCTAAAAGGATTTTGAACTTATTATATTTTATTATATTACTTATTATATTTTAAAATACATATTAGATGACCAAACTTACGAAATAATTAACGGAAAAATTATGCGGCTTTCCATTTTCTTTTCGATTTTGTTTTCTTTGTGGCTCCTTAATATCCATGTAGCTAGCAAGTAAGTTATCCTGCTTAATTTTGTCAGGGTGCTCAAAAAACGTTTGGCGAATCTCTAGCAGAGCTTGTTTTGATAATTTTTGGCAATCAAAATTAGCATTTTTATGATCACAAACTACGTCAAAATTGTCGAGACTAATATCCAAATTTGAATACCTTAGAGATTAAATAAAAAATATTAACTCAATTTATAAAACCTAACCTTATAAATTACCTTATTTGCTTTTTTCTCTCACGGCTTATTATATTGCTTTTTCTTTTCCTACTGCCCCTATCAACACTATCACCAACAATATGCTCCCCTTCTAACCCTTCCATTTTTTTCGAAAACAATACTTTTATTCTAGTTTTATAAAAAGCTTGTAAACAACAACGAGCTCTAACACGTGGATCGCTAAAATGAACAAAATCTCCATCGAAATGCGTTTTGTCCACGTTTACCGACAAAGTGCGCTTTAAAAGTACGTGACTGGACTTAAATCAGTTTGTTTGTCTGGGCGAAATTTACCACCTAATAACACGGGGACTTAATGCAGTTTGACTGTCTAAATGTTCATAAAAAGTTTGTATTTCATCATAGGAATGCAATACTATCTCTATCTCAAATATGGAAAATTTGGACAAAATGCATTTTGCAAGTCTGCTCCTCACTTATTTTCTTGGATGTAAAAAATATTTTTCCCAGCATCCCTCCCAAAGACTGTTTAAAGTTAGTGAGAACTCTCCTATTAAAAACATCTCTTAGTCGTAACCAAAATTTTTTCTAGTTTGACAATAAAATTTTCAGGCAGGTCTCAGGTTTGGCTATGGGTTCTTGTCTTTCCCCTCTACTAAGCGAGATTTTCATGAGTCATCTAGAAAGAGAAATAGTTAAGGGTACGTTTAGAGATTGTCTCTCGGTATATAAGAGGTATATGGATGATATTTTTATAATCTGGAATGGCAGGGAGGAAGACCTACCAAATTTTCTTACTTTCGTAAATTCCTTACATTCTAACATTTCATTCACAATCGAAGAAAAAAAAGATGGTTGTGTGTCTTTTCTTGACCTTCTAGTTAAGAAATGCAACAATAAACTTATTTTTGAAATATATCGTAAGCCCACCACTACCGATAATGTAATTCAGTACTCTTCAAATTCTCCCTACTCATATAAATTTGCCTCCTTTAATTCTTTTTTTTATAGACTGTTTAATATCCCCTTGTCAAAAGAAGCTTCCGCTAAAGAATTAAATATTATAAAACATATTGCTCTCAACAACGGATTTCCCCTTTATTTAATAGACAAAATTTATTACAAATTTTTAAATAAATATAAATTGACCTATAATATTGTTCATAATAACGACTTAAAAAGTTCCTTTAGATCCTTGTCCTTTTTTGGTATCTGCCTAAATTTAGCAAGATTATTTAAATCTCTAAATGTAAAAATCGCGTTTAAGAAAGTCAATAATTTAAAGAACTAATTGGCCAGTACAGTGGACAAAGCAAACATCCTTTCTAAGTCGGGAGTTTACTCTTTAAAATGTGACGATTGGAACGCAGTACATTGGCCAATCTGAAAGAAAAATCTCTACAGGCTTTAAAGAACACGTAGCGCTTTTTGAAAAATTTTAAAATACCAATGTCAGTGATACAAAATCAGCATTTGCTAATTGGCCTCAACTCATAATTTTTCTCCGGGGGTGGGAGCTGAAATGCTTCATGAATTCCCTAAAGCTAAGAAGCTTGACCTTCTGGAGAAAACGGAAATTACAAAAGATAAAAAGAGTCCTGTTCTCATGTGAGTGAATGACGTGTTTACTTTTGAACCTAATTTTATTTAGCTAAGTATCTTTTAACATTTTCCTTTTAGTCACTTTCTTCAACTTACATTGGCTAACGTGTTAAGTTGTTTTAGAATTAGGTCCGTATAGTCAATAGGTTTTACACTTATACTTCTAACCTTGTGATACCGGGTTCGATTCTCGATGAGTCTATGTTGTTGCATTCTACTTTTTAGTTTTTTGCTTTGTACAATTATAACCTAAATATTATTGTTTATTTTGTACTGTGAAGTGTGTGGATGGCTTCTAAAGGCTTTTTTATTGTTTAATGAAAGTTTTTCGTTTTGTTTAGGTAATATTTTTATTTTAGGCCTGATGATGCTCTAACTAGAGCGAAACACGTGTAGCCCGTTTATTACATGTTGTGAGACCGTGACATTGTGTTTTTCTTTGTTTTCGTCAAATTCAAAATGTTGGACCTAAGTCAAAAAACGTAAATAAAATGAACGTTTATACAAAAAAAAGGTTTTTAGGCACGGGACATCAGACAATAGATAGATACATACATACATATATACAATACTCTTGAAATATAATTTATCACAGTAGAGTAAAGAAAGATGTGGTTATATATATGTGATATTACGCAAAATATCTTGTTTAAACGCGGAATTTGAGATGCTATAAGATGAATCTCAATTTCTTTTTGTGAAAATGTCGAGTGTCATAATCACGTACATCAACATTCATTTCTAGTTTGATATATATTGTTAATACACATAGATTTAAAAGTTCTGCAGCCCCTTTTTTATAAGAAAAATTCTTTAGCGTTCGGATTTTTTTATAAACTTGTTAATCAATATTCATCTTTCGTACACGTCGCATATTTGTCGCCCTGACTCATTTTATTTTATCTCAATATTGTTTTTTTTTTCTGGAAAAGTGCTTTAGTATTTAATTTAAAAATTATATAAACATAAACTAGAATTTAGTAATCAGTACATCACTTGGGAAAATTACCTGCTGAAACTACCGATTCCTCATTCAAACTCAAACTCAAAAAATGCTTTATTGTCAACCTAAACATAGAAGTTGTAGACTGTACATTAAAGGAATAAAAACGAGAAACTAATTTAAAATAAAATAAAATTATATAAAACTTTGAAAAATACTTAAATGCTAATCATTAAAAAATTCACTTAAACTAAAGTACGCTTTACTAGCAAGAAATATTTTCGTCCTTAAACATAGGCTTTTTTCAGTCTTAAGTTGTCTTATTTCTAGTGGAAGTTTATTAAACAGCTTTGTACCTCTATATATGATAGAGCTACGGACAAGTTCAAAATGAGGAATGGGTAGCCTCAACAAATAATTTTGTCGCGTATTATAGTTCCTGTTTATATTTTCTAAAAATTAAGCAAACTGTTTCCAAAATAAAAATACAACACAGGGTTAAAATATTATGACTTACAAAAAGCGGGCGACATGAGTCACGAGACTTGGCCCCACATAGATATCTAATGGCCCTTTTCTGGAGTACAGCCACTGAATTAAAAAGTGAATTTGAATATGAACCCCAAAAGCAAATTCCATATCGAAGGTGCGACTCGATAAACGCGAAGTATGCAGATCTGGCGATGGAGAAATTAAGACTGGTAGCAATAAATCTTAGGGTGTAGCAGCCTGATGAGACGTCTACATACATTCACAATATGGTCTTCAAATCTAAGGAACTTGTCTATGGAAAGACCCAAAAACTTACTGAACGGTGGCATGGTGATGGCTTCATTATTCAAACATATATCATTTGTATTACATTTAAAATTAAGGATATTTGTTTTAGAAACATTAAATGTTAAAAAATTTTCATCACACCAGTTTTTTATTTTTAACAAATCTGCGTGCCAGAGTCGTGCCAGAGAATGGTGGTATCATCGGCAAACAATGTAAATTTGCCAGTTACCTGCAGTTATGGCAGATCGTTCACATAAATGAGAAAAAGTAGAGGACCAAGTACTGATCCTTGCGGAACACCCACATTTAAATTAAGTTCCTTAGAGATATCACCATTAAGTTTGACAGCCTGGACACGATTTGATAAGTAGGAACGAAACCACTCAAGGACAGTTCCTCTGAAGCCATAGAGCTCTAGTTTCATCGGCAGCTCTCTTTGACTCACGCAGTCAGATGCCTTGGACAAGGCACAGAATATCGCTGCTGCAACTTCACCAACATTCAGTCGGTTGTACAGCTGCTCTAGAAAGCTAAAGATAGCATAATTTGTGCTCACAGACTCACGAAAGCCAAACTGCCGAAGACTCAATAGGCCAAACCTTTTTAAAAATGAAACCATCCTCACCTTAACGAGCCGTTCCACTATCTTGGCTAAAGTAGGCAATAACGCTATAGGTCTAAAGTTAGAAGGACAGTCGCGATCGCCACCCTTGTAAAGAGGAATAATCATTGATCTTTTTAAGCACTCTGAGAAAACTCCGAAGAAAAGACATAAATGAAAAGTCAGTTGACTCGGCCAAGACTTGCAAAGCAACAAGAGGTAAAGCAGAAAATATTCTAAGAGAATTTTTTCTTAACCTGATGAACTCTTATTCTTAATATTAACCATTAACTGTATAAGCTCTTCCACACTTGTGGGGGCAAAAAGCAAAGATTCGGCTACTACCACATTGCTAAAATAGCTCCTGGGATCTATTTTTTGTGAGATATTGGCTGCAAGGTTACTAGCAATATCACAGTAGAAGGAATTGAGGACATTGTAATCTAAGGTACTTGGAATAACCAAGACATTATTTTTGCCCCTTAGCTGATTTAAAATCTTTCAAGACTCTTTTGCTCTATTGGAGGAACTATTTATTTTCTTTTAAAAGTAGGCCCACTTAGCAATTTTGATTGAGTTTTTGTAAATCTTGCGGTATCTATTATAGTAATTTAAAAATGTTGCATTGTTCATAGCATATTTCCTAATGTAAAAAAGGGAGCGCATATTTTTCCCAGATACTAGTAAACCCTTAGTATACCAAGGTTTTCTATTTCGTTTTTTAATGTTGACAACAGGAAAAGCAGTGTTAAAATTGTTTAATACTATTTAATGAAAGCCATGCAGTGGGTTAATAGTAGTTAATACATTATTCCAACTTGACATATTGCAAAGCAAAGAGAATTTGCGGAAATTAGCTCTAGTGTAAAATCTAAATTAGCAGATGGAGATCGATACAATCCTAAAATATACAAATTTAACTTACTGCTAAATATAATAGAAAGCTCGCACACCTTTTCAATCAATAGATGATCAAATCTGTCAATAGTAATAAACATAAACTTTCTCTAACATAATAAGAGTACCACCATGTGTATATTGCTTGCGTGAAAATTTGGAAATTACATAACCAGGGATATTAATAGGCTCGTCAGACCTCAACCAGTGTTCATCAAGAATTAACACACTAGGAAAGTTAACCGATTCTAAAAATAGTTCTAATTCGCTAACTTTTGAACGCACAGATTAAAGATTAAGAAATGCTAGGGCAACTTGATTATGGTGGGAGTTTCTATTAAAAAAAGAAGAAGATCCAATAGCAAGGGTGTCTATAGATTGGTCTAGTTGAGGCGTAACTGAAGACCTACCTTCGATCAAGGGTGTATCGCTGATTATCTTACTATTGCTAATACCCAAAGATGCTAATACTAATTTGGATGACAGAAAAGTATTTTTAACATATAAAGATAAAAGTTTGCACATAGATTTGGCAGAGTGACGGTACCTAAAATTTTGTTTGACTTCGGTAATTATTTTCAGAAAAGTTATGGTTACAGATGAAAGAATTCAGAAAATGAATTGTATTGTTATATCTGCTTTTTGAGCACTTATTAAAATCGCATTTAATACAAACAATTACATTAGTTATCCTGCCCATTGATAGCAAGGATTTCATTTGGGAAAAAGTATATGGTACAAGAAAAATCAAGACAAACAACAACATCATTCTTCGTATAGTTAACAATTAGAGGAAACGCATAATTACATAACGTCTCAGCTGTAACATTACTAAACACATAACCACAGGTGTTGTATGGCGAGCTCAGAATACCTGAGAGAAGAGAAGAGAAACTTCTAGCACTAGAATCACCATAAATTGGTACATTTGATTTTGCTCGTGGGTTGAAATGCGATGATTCTGAACTTAAATGTAGCTCTATGGTATATGGGGTAAAAAAGTTATTTAATAATATTCTGCTAGAAATAAGAAAACTTAAAACTGAATGAAGCCTACGTATAAAAACAAAGGAATGACTCGCCAATAACATTTACTATAGTTTAAGAGATTTTTTTTAATGATTAGTATTTAATTATTCTTTATGATTCACATTTAAACCCAGTTTTGTTGTAACTGATTGTAATGTTTGTGAATTAAATTAAGTTTTGGCTTTGTCTACAACTTTTATGTTTTTATTAACAATAAAGCATTTTTTGTGTTTGAGTATTTGTTGCATGACAAAAATACTAATGGTCCGATTATAAAGGTCAAGACACTTACATTTTACGAACTTACATGAAAAGTTGTCGCGATAAGTCATAGGTGAAATTGACCGTGGAAGAATAATGGTTTTACTTGAAGAAAGGCTCAAAGGTTCGTGGCTAATAGTGTTGGGATTTGGCAGAGTGATGTGTCTTGCATTTGGAATCCTTATCTACAGAATAATTCTCTTATTACCGAGAACCAGTAGAAGGCGTGTAACTAACCAACAACAGAATAGTTATATTCACTTAACTATTCGAAGAAATGCAACTATGGCAATACCAGAACTCTAAAGAGATGTGCGTGATGCCTTGAGGGTTCAACTATCGGTCTCTACATTGCTGAGGCGAATACTGGCAACAGGACTATTAAGAGTATTTCGACTACAGTGGGTGCAAGAGCACATGGCTTCACCTGCAAAATTTTGGAACTCGGTGTTGTATTTGGTACAGGATAGTCGGTAATCAGTGCAGAGTATGGAGCTATTCAGATTGCTATTGCATACTCCATACTATCCTTTGCACAAGGAAGTGCTATGTTCTGGGCTGGTATGTCTAATAGTCGCACAGAATTAGCTTATATTCAAGGCAGATACACAAATACATAAGGGAGATTCTAGGAGGAGAAAATTGTGCCTTGACATCTGGTTTCTAACCCTACTAGCAGATTGACAGTGACTGTGATTGACAGTAATGACTATTGACACACTTGTTGTTGTGGAGGTTTGGCAGCGTTGCTGTTTCCCATTAAAGTTTGGTTTCCATTTGGCGGATGACGGAGCGTCATAAATCAGGTAGAGCGACGTAAGAGGGAAATTGGAATTTCGTAGCCCCGTTGGGAAAATTTTGTTAGTTTTCCATGTTTTAGTATCCGAGCAGTATCATTTTGCTGTGGTATTGCGGAATTTCTATTTTGATAGAGTGAAGCTCCGCGTAGTTTGCACCAAGAGGCGAAAGAGGTGAGTGTCGAAGAGAGAGAGTGACAAGTTCACTGCCAGTGTCACCTGTCATTGTTCTGGTCGGTTCTCAGTGCCTTGTCCAGCCTGTAGCCATCCCGTTATCAGAAAGAACAGTCGACATTTTGTGGTTTTAAGGAAAATTTAAGTTCATCTTGCCGGTAATTCGGTTGAATAGAAAAATATTCCTCCCAAGTTTTGGGGTTTAATTTTATGAACGTCTAGTGGGAAGTTGTAGCCGAGAGGATTTCGGATTGACCTGATATTTTTGGATTTGGTCGGCTGCTCCCACACCATTTATGGGATTTTGAAATTTTCTAACCACAAAACTCTAGGCCTTGCTCACCACCTTAGGTATGTAGCAACATATTGGTAATTGCCATAGAATTGATTGTGTGTTTATTTTACTGATTTTTTTTTGTCCTCTATTTTAGAGGCCTCTCCTTTTTCTCATTCTCTCCTCTATTCTCTGGTCTCTTTCTATTCTCTGGTTTCCTTTGGTCATCGCAACACTGTTGGAGACCGGCTGAAGTGAGCCTCAACACAGCCTGGACTGAGCATTGTACTGTGGCTCTGCGATTTTGGATTGGAACTTGCCTGAAATCGACTTGCCCATGTGGTCGTTACCCTGGTTGTAGCTGACTGGTTCGAGAGCTGTCGAGTTAAGCTACCTTAGCCAAAATACACAAGAGATTAGAGGACACGCAAGTTTTTGCACATTTTATTTTATTTTTCTCTTATTGAACGGTTTGATTTAGGGTTGGGGGTTGATTTATTAATTTGAATTTTATGGGTTTATTTTCTTTTATGTAAAACAAGAACGTTGAGAGGTTCTTGCTAAGTCTATTAATATTAGACTGAGGGTTTTCATTTGAGTCGAGCATCGACATAATTGATTTTGACATTGCGCCTGGATCACCTTGTAAGGGATCGGCTATTTGCTACAAATAACATATTTAGTCATAGTGTTGGTTGTTGGTTAATAGGTTTTATTGCACCAACATACCATTAGTAGGCTTTCAAATTCGAACCTTACTATTTAAAAGTTTTATTTAGATTAATGTGACTTGACTATAGTTTGTAAAAGGTATTTAGGGCCAGTGAGGTATTGTGAATTAGGCTCCAAACATATACTTTTTGTAAACAACACGTGATTACGTTTTGGATTTTCCCCTTGAACAGTAGTTCAGTGCGGATTTGTTTTTTTTTCTAATTCCTCGCCTTAAGCATACCTCAAGTAACTTTTAATTCTTTTATCCATTTTTTTATTTACTTAAAATTACTACAGTATTACATTTTGAATAATTATCTAAATTTAAATATCTCAGTGGAATTTAATTTTTTTTATATAAATGGAAGTGACTATGTAAATTCTTGGATGATTATATCAATCTGGTGGACCTATGGATTGTTATTTGAGTTTTTCCCAAATTATTTTCAGTTTTAGGATCTAGGTACAAGCATAAATATAGGTCATCATTTTCTTGATTGGGGGGGGCTTATATTCCATCATAATATATCAGGGTTTGGTGTAAAATATTTAAATCAAGTGGCGCTCTTATTAAAATTTCTCCCACTACCTTCTCCACTGTCTAAAAGCTGGCGGCCACCAAATCTCTGAATCTTTTAAAACAAAATTTGCTTGTCTGGACTTAGTAATTTTTTTGTGGTTGGATAGTAGGTATTACTCACACGGGTTGGGTTGGGAAATAAATTGGTTTGAACCGAGTTACGCGCTACAACCTAAAAACGATGACTTGTTTTATTTTCCTTATTGCAGAACTAATTATTATCAAAAAATGCTCCTGTAGTAAAGATGATAAAAGCTGCAAACTTGCATTACACTTATCATAATTTAGACTTTTTTATAAAAATTTTAGAGTTATTAAAAAATAGCCTTAAACGTAAATTCCTGATTGGTTTTAAGTTGAGTATCGTGTTGTAACATTTAAGGTTTGACATTTTGTTAAGTAAAAGCAAAAGTAGCTATTACATTTCATATATTTTTTAGATTTTTAATCAGTTTGTTGGTATTTTATAAACTGAAATAAATAAGGATAAAAAAGATTCCTCGAAATATAAAAAAAATTATAAATAAAACTCTTCTCTTAAGGTTTAAAAAAACTATAGTTTTTTTATAGGTATGTTTTCCATGTATTATCTCTTTAAGTATTCATGGTCGAAAATGTAAACCACCCTGACTAATGGTTTAAAGGCTCGGTGGTTCAAAAAATAGACCATATTTTGACGTTGCTTGGCAATGCGCTGCCGAAGCACAAAATTTAAACCACCTATTGGAGGTCGCTCGCTCCGTGGACATTTTAACGTTTTTTTTTTACTTTAGCGCTTAGATTTCTTATTCAGTGGATAGCAGCATTGATGAAACACCTGTTACGAATTAAATTTGAGGTTAAAATAAACAAAAGTTAGTTATCTGTGTCTAAATTGATAAATACTATTAGATCCTGCAAAAAGTGATCTACCATAGCTTACATCATTCCAGTAAGTATAGATATTTAATTTACATATATTTATTTATATGTTGTAAAAAAAACATTGTTTTTATGTGGTCCTTTTTTACTACCACCGCTCTACTTAGAATATTGAGTTTCACTAATTATAAAATACCTATACAATATTTTCTTGCAGGTATGGAGCCATTACCATTTAACTACCGTCTTAAAAGGTTTGAGTTCGAGGTTTGACTTACGATGAAGTCAACACACAAATCGACACATTTTATGGCGATACACTGCCTTCGGGGTCTGAGTCAGAAATTAATATGGACTCCTCTGATATAGAGGACGAAACTTTAGTTCCTACAGTTATTACAGATATGAAAGAAGAACTGCCGGTTTCTGAGGAGGAAGATCCAAGTGATAATATCTTCCTCTCCGAACTACAACAACAGTGGTCAAAAGGTAAAATTCCTGTTTCTAAAATGCCTAATTCCTAATCAAGTAGTTGTATTTGATGAGTCAATGATTAAATTTAAGGGTCGTAGTAGCCTTAAGCAATACATGCCAAAAAAACCAATCAAAAGGGGGTATAAGCTGTGGATGTTAGCTGATAAATCTGGTTATTGCCTAAAATTTGATTTGTACACTGGAAAATCACCTACTGGTGAGATAGAAAAGTGCCTTGGTTCAAAAGTCGTTACAAGTTTGATTAAGAAAATAAAGAAGAAAAGATTGACTTAGAAAATAAAGACCATGCGTTGATAATTTTTTTACTAGCGTCGATCTATTTCAACAATTGCAAGAAAAAAAAATTTATGCTGTTGGAACCGTAAATGTTAATCGTCGTCATATGCCAAAATTTAAACCAGACAAGAATTTGAAACGCGGTGATGTGCAATAGTTTACAAGCAGTACCGGATTGTTAGCTGCAAAATGGAAAGACCGTGGATGTGTTCACATGTTCAATCAAATGAAAACAAAGAAGTGGTCAAATTACTAAAATTCCATGTCCTCAATCTATAATCGATTACAATTCTAATATGAATGGAGTCGACATATTTTACCAAATTTTTTTGTTGAATTTTCCTGTTTTCGGGTTACATAATTTTAATTATTGTTTAGGTCTGATGATGCTCTAGTCGAGCGAAACATGTAACCTTCGTTATTTTATTAAATGTATTTGTGATGCTGTAGATTTCGTGTTTTTTACCTTTTATAAAACTGTATGACCAGCATCTTTGGGATAATGGATGAGTTTTTCGAGTTTTATATTTTACCAAAGACTTTTTAACTACAAGATTGGCCGTAGCAGTAAAAAGTGGTGGCATCGAATATTTTTTTACTTATTAGATGCATCAATTGTAAATTCCAATATTATTTATAATAGATTGGAGTTACCAAAAATGTCTGCTGAAGATTTTAGACGAAGTGTCATAAACGGTTTAATCTCAGTAACGCTTGTAAATCGAAAGAGAAATTTGGTCCCCATCAGATGTTGAAATAAAAAAATACAAATGGAATGGAT
The DNA here is from genome assembly GCF_022605725.1 of Anthonomus grandis grandis. NCBI lineage: Eukaryota > Metazoa > Arthropoda > Insecta > Coleoptera > Curculionidae > Anthonomus > Anthonomus grandis. Next base: position 14,537,798 of record NC_065558.1, read on the forward strand.
TAAACAACGAAGTCTTCTAGGGCCATCCGGTAAATTAATTCAAGAATTAGTAGATGAAGAACTAAAGGATTATGAAAATTTGTTAAGAATGAATATACAGCAATTCAATTTTTTGTTGGAGAAGGTTAGATCAAATTTAACAAAAATGGATACTGTTATGCGTGAAGCAATTTCACCCAAAATAAAATTAGTAACAACCCTGCATTATTTAGCCACAGGAGACTCTTTTAAAAGTTTAGAATTTTTTTACCGAATTCCCAAAAGTACAATTTCTCGGTTTATTCCTGAAACTCTAGAAGCAATTTATGAAGCTTTGGAAGAATTTATTAAAGTAAGTTAAAAATATAAAAAGATGTTGTTTTCCATTTCATAACTTTATTGACACATTTTACAAATCAGTATATCGAAAAATAGAATTCACAGCTTGTGACAAAATGTCACTAGAATGCCCAGGTTTTTCAATAAACGTTATATCACTATCCTCTTCTGAATATTTCTCTTCTGAAGTTCAGTCTGGTTACTTGGTGGTGGTGAATTTATATTTACTACTAAAGAATTTATTCATAAAAATAAACAACATTAGATATTAATCTTAATTATAAACTTTCGACTCTCTTCCGGATGAGGAATTGAAAAAGTGTTGTGGAGACTCTTTTTGCATTTGATGCCTTCTATTCTTGTCTTTGATAAAATGTTGTTAATGTGATTTTGAACATCAATAGCTCTTTCTAGGTCCATCGATCGTAGCTGCGAAGCTATGTATCATTCATAAATTTCAAACTCATCCTCTTGTAATGCGTCTGCACTAGTTTTGCATATATTTTCTAATTTTTCTACAGCTGTAGTAGCAGAATCACTTTTCTGAATAATTTTTTTATGCTTAGGTGTTTGGGTAACCCTTGGGATAACCTCAATTATTTCAGAATTGGCTTGGGTTTTCCTAGCTGGTGAATGATCCGACGTACTGGGTAAATCTTCTGAAACACCATCATTGGATGATACTTGGCTTGCCTTAAAAAAATAATTATATCTATTAATTATTTACAAAATTAATGATGGTCTTTTTGTAAACGTATTCGTATCATATTTTGTAGAAAAAAATATGTATTAATATTTCGTAATTAGATCTTTTGTTTGTAGGTTCCCAATACCGAAGCGCACTGGAAGAATATACAAGAAGGATTCGTAACAAAATGGACCTTTCCGATGTGTATTGGGGCCCTAGATGGAAAACATATTTTATTAAGAAACCCAATTTATGCAGGATTAGACTTCTATAATTATAAAGGAACTTACAGCATTGTATTATTGGCATTGCTGGTCGCAGATTATTGCTTTATATATGTTAATATAGGAGCCCAAGGAAGAGCTTCAGATGCAAGTATTTTTACTCAAAGTACATTATATCAAAAATTAGAAAATTCGCAGTTAAACATTCCTTCAGAAGGAGTTATTGTCACAGATGATGCTTTTCCCTTAAAATCTTATCTTATGAAGCCCTATTCCAGAAAAAATTTATCATTGCAACAAAAAATTTTTAATTACCGGTTAAGCCAAGCAAGACGTATTTCAGAAAATGCCTTTGGGCTAAGCAAAATTTAGAATATTTGAATGCCCCATTCCGCTTGCTCCAGAAAAAGCGACGTTTTTTGTAAAAACAACAACAGTCTTGCATAACTGGTTACGGAAAACTTCTCCCTCTACTTACATTAGCCAAGGAGTAGTGGATGTGGAGGACTTGGATAGGAAACAGGTTATACCGGGATCATGGAGAACTTTTCCAACAGCAACAATTCCACTAGGCCGGCAAGGCACTAATAATTATTCAGAACGTGCTTCAAAGATTCGCGACAGTTATGCTAATTATTTAGGTACTACTGGTTCAGTGCCATGGCAGATGAATATGATTGTATGATAATCTGATTATATTTTTCAAGCTAATTCATTTGACTTTTACTTACCCAATTATTATGCGTTTTACGTAAAACAACTCTATTTCGTAGAAAACCATCAACAATTTTGAACCATCCACAAGTAGGTGTATATAGGTCGTCAGTTGATGCTCCACTCTTCATAGATGAGTTAATTTTTCTTACTTCGGCAGAGTGTGTTGTTCGAATTGTTTTAATTCGTACTTTTACCTCGGCTATGGTCATAATAACACCATTTTTAACACCAATATTAATGCAGTACATCAACACCTGCAATCAAATAAGCCTCACATTCTGGCATTGGCAGAAACAAAGGTGACTACCCAAAGGCAGAAATCATCGTCATGGGTGATTTTAACGTTCACAATATCAACTGGCTGCACTTCTGCGAACGACGATGAAGGACGAGAAGCTGAGCTATTTGCCACCATATGCGGGCTTACGCAGCTTGTGGAGGAACCTACCAGAATCCCCGATTGAGACGGCGAGTTCGCGAGTCTCCTAGATCTGGTCTTGGCTTCAGACCCTGACTCGTACACTGTATCAGTACAGGCCCCCCTAGGAACATCGGACCACAAATTGATAACAGTCTCTTGCCAGTTGGATGTTAAAACGCAGGATTCCCCGATGCCGCGGAAGGTATGGCACTATAAATCAGCAGAGTGGAACCATCTTCGGGAATTTTATCGCTCATTCCCTTGGAAAAAATCTGCTTTAGAATCAATAACATCTCAGAATGTGCAAACCAAATTACAGAGACGATCTTGGCCGGAATGGAAGATTATATCCCTTTTTCTACTAAATGCGGTTCAAACAACAAGCAATGGTTCAACCTGAATTGCAAAAAGGCAGTAAACACTAAAAACGCAGCATATCGCAAATGGCGTCAACATCCTTCCACCGAAAATCGGAGGAACTTTTTAACCTCCAGAAATAGCTGCAAGCGAATTATTGATGAATGCAAAGAGAGTCACAACAACAGGATCAAAAACAAATTGCTAAACTGCCCAAATGGAACAAGATCTTTCTGGTCGGTATCGAAAGCCGTTGGTCAAGGATTTGCTAAGTCGGCCTTGCCACCCCTAACAGCAGATGATGGTTTTATCGCGGTAACAGCAAGGGAAAAAGCCAACTTACTGGGTAAACTCTTCGCGTCCAATTCTACTCTGCACTCGCAAGGCAAAACACCGCCATATTTGCCAAGGGTGAATTCATTGATGGGAGAAATTTCGTTTCCCCAACGAATTATAAATAAAAGTCTTAAAAACGTAGACACCAACAAAGCTTCTGGACCCGATGGAATTCCAGCCCTAGTACTAAAACGTTGTGCAGACGAATTGACTCCTCCCTTATGTAGACTGTTCACGGCATCGTATAAGCAGGGCTCATTTCCAACAAGCTGGAAAACTGCTCAAGTGCAAGCTGTACCAAAAAGGGTAAGAAGACGATGCCCTCCAATTACCGCCCGATTGCACTAGTTCCAGTAATATCGAAGATTATGGAGAAAGCAGTCAACCAGCAACTGTTAAGATATCTGGAATCATCTGGACTAATCAGCGATTATCAATACGGCTTCCGAAAGCTTAGATCCACCGGCGATCTTCTGGCCTACGTCACACACTTGTGAACGGAGGCCATGGAGAAGCACGGCGAGTCCCGCTCAGTCGCTCTTGACATTTCCAAGGCATTTGACAGAGTGTGGCATGAGGGACTACTAATCAAGCTCTCCTCAATCGGCATACAAAACTCATTATTTAATTGGATTAAAAGTTTTCTTGAACAACGAACAATCCAAGTAGCCGTCGATGGACACCTCTCCGACAAATTTAACATTAACGCTAGAGTCCCTCAAGGATGCATTCTATCCCCCACCCTTTTTTTGATATATATCAACGATTTGCTAGGAATCACTGTCAATCCAATCTACAGCTTTGCGGACGATAGCACACTTATTTCCACATTTAAGTCCGCCAAACCAACGAAAGCCGCAATTTCTCAGAATCTTAGGCAGCAACAAGTAGCTTCAACTAACAACGATATTAGAGCAATGTTGGAGTGGGGCGGTATCAATCTGGTCAATTTTAACGCTAAAAAAACGCAGGCTGCAGTATTTACGATGAAGACTAACCTTGGTGGCCCGGAGCTGGTTATGGCAGGGAAAACATTGCCAATGAAATCATCTTTACATCTTCTAGGAGTCGAAGTCACCAACAGTGTGTCCTGGCATGACCACGTTGCCGAGGTCGCCAGGGCAGCTTCCAAAAAACTCGGAGTGCTTTTCAAAACGAAAAAATTGTATACACCAGAACAGCTGCTGACTCTTTATAAGGCTCAAATACGCCCTTCCCTCGAGTATTACTCGCATGTCTGGAGCTCTGCACCCAAGCATAGTTTAAAACTGCTAGATTCTATACAGAAGAGAGCTATTCGTCTTATCGACAAACCAGAACTGACAAAGAGTCTGGATAGTCTGGAGCACAGGAGAAAGGCTGATCTCTGTTTATTCTACCGTTATTATTACGGTAAGTGCTCCTCTGAGCTGGCAGGCCTGATTCCACCCAGGGCTGTTCCGGCAAGAAGGACGCGTCTAGCGATGTTGCGGCTCATCAACATCGAGTCTACCCCAAGGACGTCGCTGTATCGGGACTCATTTATCTGGAGAACATCTTCTTTGTGGAACGGCTTCCACCTCACATATTTCCCGACGCATACAACCTGCAGCGATTCAAGATAAATGCCCACAAATATCTTCGCGCAAGCACCACTCCAAGAGTGACATAGGACTTTCATCTTGTGCTTGTGTTTACCATAAAAAAAAATTTCACGCATTTCGGTGATAATATTTGTAATTGCAACTGCCCGCTTATCTCTATTTTTATAATCTAAACATTTACAGTCCCACAAACATGGATATTTTTGGTAACATATCACAAATTTTATGGATTTCTCTTCCGTCCAACGTGACGGGGACATTTTGTTTCCTTCGACATGACCGAAAAAGTTGAACTAGATTCAACTCGCGAGTTATTCATCTGAAATCGCCAAATGAATTGTCGGTTTATACGTTCAAATAACGTTCATTTCATATGAATTCATTTGACATGATCAGTTCACTTGACCCGTGTCAACGCGGCTTTAGAGATAAGACAGCAGTCATCTGCTCATCAACCTACAAGGAGTTCCAGATGATGATGCGCGCTTTGTAGCACTAAGGCTAACCCAGTAAGGACCGATTGGGTATGTTCCATATGTAAAGTCCCTTTGTGCTTGGGAAAACGTAAAGAGTGTTTCCAAAGTTATCATGCAACGTAATCTTTAGTACCCAAGTTTCTATGAGTTTTTAAATAAATTTGTTATCTTACTCTTAGTTTTTTTATTTTGTGTCGCGGTGGTCCACAATATGATCCACCGAATTATTCAAATTTAACAAAAAACTGATAGGCAGATTTTAATTTTTTTAATTTTTTTATTATTACTAATGTATTAAATTACTACAATTTTACAAAAAATATAAAAATTCATAAAAAAAAATATTTTGGCTCCACTAGGTATTTTTTTACCAACTAAATTAGACGCCGCTTAGAGTTAAACCAATAAATTATACATTTTATATTTTTATTAAAAAGAAAATCAATCGTTTGCCTTTTCGAAAATGTCACCGTATGCTACTGTTATGGATAAATCTTGGGTGTCTCGTCTTTAAATAAAAAAAAATAATTCCGTTTAAAAAATTCGCAGTTCAGTTTGTTTCGGTTTGTTGAAGTTCCGATGACAACTTATTGACACTTCACATCAATGTGTAATACTGATTAAAATACACACTATGTAGTTATAGTAACCCGGTAACAAACACAATAATCACAATATTTTATTAAGTCAGCAGTTTATTTCACTCCTTAATTTTAAACCGATTCACCGAAAACTAAAAAATAAAGAAGAATATTAAACATGTTTAGACCATCGGACATAACTTCGGATAGAAGTGACAATCTCCCGCCTGAAAATATCAAAAGAAGCAAATCGCATTTAATAGAAGATCTTAAAATGGAGTGTTTCACCATACATAAGATGAACCCATTAACGATTAAATATTTTAGAGGTCATGTGGATATTGAAAATGAAAAAAGAAGACACTTGGAAAATTTTCCTAATACAATTCATCCACTTAGTAAGTTCTGTCATTATTATAATGCGTTTTGTTTCTTCTTTTATATCACACTAATAATATATAAGTCATATGATTTTGCATTTATTCGAATAAAATCCAGTGATTCACTTAGCAAGAAAATTGGTGTATTAACTACTGGGATTATTTTTGATATTTTATCCATTTCGAATTTGATAATACAATGTTATATTGGATACACTAAGAAAGATCTGACAATTGAATTGTCTTTACAAAAAATACTGTTGAGAAACTTGTTAAGCGGTCACTTTTTCTGTGACTTGTTTTCTTCAATCCCCAAAATTATCTTTAACAAGACTAATACATATGCTTATATCATCGTAAACACGTTGGCGCTCTTAAAGTTAAGAAGAATCACGTCAATAGTTCGTTTGATACGTCCAACGTTTCAGGTGTTGAATATCAAGGCGCCAGTAAAGAAGTTTGTGATTGTATTTTTTTTATTTTTCTTTATTCTAATTCATTTTATGGCCTGTGTCTTTATTGGAGTTGCTCGTTATGGAGCGATATTCGTAAATGTGAATCCCTCCGAGGCAATTACATACCACCGGAATATTGGAAAATATTCTTTTGCCAATAAATACTTTTGGGATAGACCAAAGTTATTCCAATACTTAGTGGCATGCTTTAAAAATGTTCAGTATTCAATGCTTATCGATATTACTGATATAAGATCAGCTTCAAAATCAATTGTAATTCTTGAAGAACAAATTGTACGTATAATCAACTATTTGGTAGGAAAATTGTTAATATCTGTATTATGGATTATAATGCTTTTCCTTTTTACATCTAAAATGCAGCTGCGGACAAAATTTGAAGAAATCATGACAGAATTAAACCAATACATGAGATCGAAACAATTGCCACTTGACCTGAAGAGAAGAATGATCAGCTACTATAAATATAAATATCAAAAAATGTTTTTCAACGAATATGTAATGGACACATTAATACCAGAAACCTTGAAAAAAGACATAGATGTGTTTCTTTACAAATCTTTAATCCAAGAAGTTTCAATTTTCTCGCAAGTATCTAATAAGCATTTAGAACAAATTATTTCAAACTTACAACCTCGCATTTACCTCCCAGGTGACTTAATAATTCAATCTGGCACCTATGGAGATTGCATGTACATTATTGAATCTGGGACTGTTGCAGTATTATCACCCTCCGGAAAAGAAATGTGCCATTTGTATGATAACGCTTACTTTGGAGAAGTGTGTTTGCTTTTTAAGGAAAAGAAAAGAACTGCCAGCATTGTTGCTATAGAAATATCAAGGATGTATGAATTGAAGAAAAATGCCTTTAATAGGTGCTTTAGGAATCAAACAAATAAGAAAACCTACATGAGTATACTTACGTTAGCAAAAAAACGAATGAAAGAAACCAATGATAATGAAGTTTCTATTAAGCAAGCAAAGACTGCAGCCGAACTTGCCTGAGAACTAAAGACTTTCATTAATCATTAAAAGCTTTAAAGTGAAATTGTTAAAGTTCGTTTTATAGTTTTCATTTTATTGTAAAGTGTAATTTATGAATAATTATTATTAAGTGTTTAGAAAAGTTGTTAAAAATATTGTTCTTGAATTAAATTTCTTAAAACTGTTATTTGTTTATTATTATTTAAATATATCTTGATTAACGTATTTTATTCAATAAATTGCAATATCATGTTTCAATTTATTGAAGGGAAAATAGACATACAGGTTGGGGAATCGATTAGTACGCATAGAGTTGCTTAAAGATAAAATAAGGCAACGCACACGCATGCATTTCGTGCGATCTGTTACTCACTTACTACGTGTATTTTTTTAGTGCGACAATTTTTTGATGTGGGTAATTGTATTAATAGTAATAAAATTTCGTAAAAAATTACGCGAAAGTCAAAAAGTTTGCAACCCACATAGAATCTTAATGTCATTTAATATGTTATGTTAGGCGTAATCAAATTAGCTGGAATTAAAGGTTAAGTTGAAAAAAAATTGTGATAATCTAATTTTTTCAAGAATGTGTGGAATAACATCTATTTATTAATAAACTAGAAGTTCTACAAGTCTCTTTGGCAAACCAAAATAAAATCGCCACAATTTTGAATTTGTTTTATTTACGTAACTAAACTAAAATAATTGTTTTTTTTTAAACTTGCGAAATTATAAATTAGTGGGTTGTTTACCAGAAATATATGTGTATTAAAAATAATTTATTTATCAACATCTTACATTCAGGCCAGTTGTTTTATTTCAAAGAGCTTTACATATATTTGAATTATTAGCTGACGAAAACAAAGAAATCACAAAGTCACGGTCTTACAACATATAACCACAGGCTACACGTTTCGCTCAAGCTAGAGCATTATCAGGCCTTTAAAAGCCATACCCAAACTTCACACTACATAAATAAACAAGTTGTTTATATATAATAAAAGTTATTACACGTTTATTTATGTTGTGTGAAGTTTGTGTATAGCTTTTAAAGGCCTGATAATGCTCTAGCTAGAGCAAAACACGTGTAGCCTGTGGTTTATATGTCGTGAGACCGTGGCTTTGTATTTTCTTTGTATTCGTCAATTTTGTATGTTTGTCTCATTGAGAATTTTGGATGAGATTTTTGTATTTGGAAAAGCTGGTTTAATTTCTCTACAGATATTCGAAAAAATTTGTAAAATATTTGTTCGTTCTATTGCAGGCGCTTAAATAGGGTATACAATTCTCCTTCTTCCAACCCTTTCATGAAAATTGTTAAGACTCTAATATTATCTCTTTTTATTTTCTTCTATTCATGACATACAGCTGCTATAGTTCTGTCATTCGACTCAAACCGTCATCCGACGTTAGTGACGACATTTTATTAAGATATTTAGAAACTCCTATGATGATGCATTGACACACAACTGACGCTTACGTGCAAATAACTAAGATAAAGTCCTTTTCGATTCGACTTCGATGGTAGTCTCATTCGGGCTATGGAAGAAGGGGAAACTTATAAGTACTTGGGCGTACATCAGTCAGTCCATACAGAGCACAAGAAAATGAAGCAAAACCTCCAAAAGGAATACCTCAATCGTCTTAAGCAAATTTTAAAAACTAAACTGAATGGTAAGAACATGATTAAAGCGGTTAATACCTACGCTATCCCTGTCTCAACGTATTCTTTTGGAGTCATTAGGTGGACAAATACTGATATAGAGGAGATTGAGAGGAAGACCAGAACAACCCTCACGACGTTTCGAGCACACCACCCTTAGTCAGCCATCGAAAGACTTACTCTTCCCAGATCCAAGAGTGGCAGAGGACTAACTGATATTTCTTTTCTCTTCGAAAAACAAGTAGCAGATCTTCAGAAGTACTTCCTCACTATGAGGGAAGCCTCTTCTCTTCATAGAGCAGTGATGCTAGCGGATAACGGATACACACCCTTGAATTTCCATGCAGGTATAGCAGAACACATTACTGTAAGAAGATCAGAGCACACAGCCATTAAAGTTAACACATGGAAGCAGAAGGCAATACACGGAAAGCATCCTCACGAACTTAATGCCGAACATGTCGATTATGAAACGTCGAACTACTGGTTGACTCGTGGAGATCTATTTCCTGAAACTGAAGGCTTTATGATGGCTATCCAAGACCAAGTGATTGCTACAAGAAATTACCTTAAGTACATTACTAAAGATGAGAAAGTAATCGACGATCGATGTAGAAAATGCCTGCGCGTACCGGAGACAATTCAATATATAACATCAGGATGCACATCTCTATCAGCTGCCGAATATCTGCACCGACATAACTGTGTGGCAAAAATTATTCATCAAGAACTGGCAAAACTTTATCATCTAATTGGCGAAACTTGCCCCTATTACCAGTACAAACCAGAAACTGTACTTGAAAATGACGACTTTCACCTCTACTGGGACAGAACTGTTTTGACCGATAGGACGCTGACTTCAAACATACCAGATATAATCTTAATAAACAAAGCTCAAAAAAAAACCTTTCTAATTGACATAGCAGTGCCAAATACCAATAATGTCCTAGAAACGACACACACTAAACTTGCTAAATACGCGGATCTAGCTCACGAGATAAAACAACAATAGAGGCAAGATAATGTATATATACTTCCTCTAGTTATTTCATCCACTGGAATTGTCCCTTTAACACTGTCCAAAAACCTTAACGCATTGGGTCTTTCCTCCTGGACGATTGTCACTATACAGAAATCTGTTATACTGAATACATGCAACATTGTTCGAAAGTTCCTAACTCTACCATAGCAAAATTCATCTTGCCTTCAGGCCGATGAAATTGACAATACCGCTATCAGCGAGCTAAAACAGAAAAATAATAATAATAACAATAATAATAATAATAATAATAATAATAATAATAATAATAATAATAATAATAATAATAATAATAATAATAATAATAATAATAATAATAATAATATTTATAATAATAATAATAATAATAATAAAGGTGCAATCTTGTCCAAAGATGGCACATGTACAAAACTTTGATCGTAAACAGCGAACCCAACAAAGAAAAAAAAAACAGCTTTTATTTCCGAGACATAATACCCAAATATAGGAAAATCACTAAAAAAACATTAGTAAAAAACATATGAAATTATAAATTTAAAGTAAAAGTAGCAAAAATAATAATAGTGACAACAATAATACCCACTTAATAGAATCGTATAGACTAGTATAAATAAAACGAGAATTAAAATATTACTCAATGAATTATATTAGATAAAAAAGAGTCTCTAAATTTAGCAAGAATCTGTGGTAAATTGAAGCAATGTATATCGTAATCTACAGCGACAAAATTAAAGTTTTTACACATAAAGAAATAAGATCGTTCTGAAGGATATGGATCTATCCTGACCAAGAGCAAAATATGGCCTATAACTTGCTTGCCAGCAAGTGCTAGAAGCTAGAAATAAGCTATCTAGTTTGTTATTAATAAGTTTTGAAAAAAACTGACTGAATGAAGCATTCTATATGCGTAGCCAGAGATTCAGTAACACCAAACCCTAACAAAATAACAGCCTGATCAATGCCCCGCTCTGGGTAAATTCCATACTTTCGGTAAGCCAAATACTTACGAAATCTTCTCTGAACCCCAAAAGCACTGGCATGACACTGGTCTCGAGAACTCCAAATAATAGAACCATATTCAAGCCCATATCTAACGAAACTTTAAAAGAAAAGTTTAATTGCTGAAAGGTCATTAAATAGACGGCAATTCCTTATTACAAAACCCAACATATTGAAAGCTCGCGAGATACCCTATCAAATATATTGCCAAGATATGAAATCTGAGCTTTTTGATCAGGTAAAATATCACCAATTTTTTAATACTCATAACACACAACGGTCTTAGTTCTATTATAAGATACAACACAGCATTTTGTCGCATTTAAGCTATGTTGGCTATGTTGGTTAGTCATATACCAACTCCCTACTGCAAAAAATTACAGATAAGAAGAAGTAGAAATGTTTTACTTGTGGCAGGGAATATTATTTACAAAATCATTTATAAATGATGAGTAATTTAGGAATGATTGAGAAGTGGGCCAAGAACCCTGACGTACATAAGAAGTTGGGAGGAAGCTGTGTGATTTAAATTTATCAGTTTCTTTAAATTGCCTTCGATGGATAAGGTATCAGTCGAGTCACGAAATGTGAAAATCGAAAAAGATTTGCCAGTTTTTATAGTAATAAATAAGGATCAATTTGGTGTCGCTAAGGTCAGTGTAAATTGTCTGAAGTTGACCTCTTTTATTTAGATCAAGATCAATCTTTTTACACAAGATCCACCAGAAAAGAATCCATGCTGGTGAACTGAAATATAAGAACGAATATCGTAGAAAATTTTATAGTATAGAATGGTTTTAAGAAGTTTAGAAAAATTACAAAGAATTGATAGGTATAGATCTATAATTTTTAATTAACGTGGGATTTTTCTTCTTATGAACCGGCTCTTCTTCTTATCCACCTGTCAGGAAACACTCCAGTTTTATGTATTAAAAATATGGCAAGGGGATGTCATATGACGAGAAGGATATGACAAAGGAAATGAAAGTATGTAAACACATTCGTTTATAACAAAACTAAGAATGCCATAAAAATCAGCAGTCGGTTTAATATTGTTAGAGGTAATTGTAGAAAAAGTGTTAACAAAATTTTATTAAAGTAACATGGGATGGTAAAAGCACCGAATTGAGGTCAACGATGTAAAGAAATTAAACAAATGCTAAGGCTGTTTGCTGTGAACCTTTGTTACAGGATTAATTACGCTTTAGACGGGATCTGGAGAATCCTAACTTTTATTCATTTGGTTAAAATAATTAAAAATGACCTTGTTATAAATCTTTCTTTCAAAACTTTATAAGTACGAGATTGGTGACTGAGACACCCACCATAATTACAATTGCCTTCGATTTTTAATGGAATTCGCCAATGTTTTTCATTGAACCACTGTCAACGTTATCTCCACTTAATTATTTGTTATTGTTTACAATATGCGCATGGAGAAGATATCACGGCAATTGAATTGGTCAACCGATTTACTAAAGCGGACACCAGTGGCGCCGCGTGTCGAATTATTACGATTTGTCCCGTATTTGTAGTTTCTACTAGGCACTCTATAGTTTTCTTATTAGTGATCTATGTATGGGTTTTGGTTGGGCCCATAGCGGCTAAGCCCCAGTGGGGAAGCGTACGAGTAGACAAGGTAGACACTGTCTACCCAAAATTATCCAATTATTTGTCATTAATTTATTACGTAATTATTTCATGTAATTGTTGAATTACAATTAAAAAATAATACAGAACGTAGTCGCTCCTTACTATTATTATATAGTATCTAAACGGTATATAGTATCTAATCAGCATTCAGCCTATTACGTATGCAAAATTTACTTGCGGGAAAGACATTCGAGCTTGTCTATCGAAGTCGACCAGCTATTTTATTATGCTGTTGAGGGTTATTGTTTATGGACACGCTTGATATGGTCGGCCGCAATACATCTTACAGGTTTTTTTAGTGGTTATTTATGAACGACTGTTCGATATTGGCAATTGTATTTTAGTTGTGTCTTTATTTGTCTTTAATTACTTTTAAAATAATGAATATTATGGATTTATAAGTTATAGTTAGCTATGTTGTGTTTTTTTGTAAGTAGTATTTATTTTTTTTTATCTATCTTTTTATGCTAGTAGTAATTATTTTTTCTTTTTTATATCACTACATAATTTTTCTCTTTGAGTTAATATTTCATGCGCTTTCATTCTCTATTTCATTAAAATGAATAATATTGAATACACATTTTTTTCTAATTAACGATTTTTATTGTTTGTCTACCCGAAAAGAAAGTTCACGCTTGGCTACTGCTAAACCCATAAAGTAACGAGCGAAGTTCCTCAATCTCCGGTCTTGCGCCCAGACGTCTTTTGGACTGCTACTTAAGCAGTTCCGTGACGCATCTGGGGGTCTTTCCAGCTCCTGCGTCTGTCAAAGGTGAACCGTGCTGCCCGCTGTGACGGAGAGAGATTAATCGTGTTGTGAAATAAATCTAGTATCATCTCTCTCCGCCAGCATATTTTTAGCTAAATTGATACTGAAAACTAAAATTCATTAGTGTTTCTTCATTTTCAATCAAATATTTTTTGAAGCATGATGGTTTTTAGTGGTTGGATGCCTCTTGAAACTTCGTATCTAGTTTTCACCGTTGGGGACATTTTATTTGGTGTACCGTGTTTCCATTGAGAAATCTCTCTTAGGGCTCCTTGAATATGAAATTGTAAACCGCTAGCCATGACCCAGCAGTGATGAGGATTTCGCCCTGAAGCCAAAAAGCAGATAATTTCGCCGCCCTTAGCCCCGTCAACCCACATCATGTCTTAAGCCATGTGTGGTGAGAAATAAGCCATCGCGGACTCTCGCTCCCCAAAGAGGAACACCATGGAAGTTGACACGTAAGCTTACTAGCCTTTTTCTTTTCTTCTTTAATTGATCTTAACCATATTCTTTTGATTTCTTTGTCGTATGATTTAACATGAATTTATTATTTTTATCACCTTCGCATTTTAATCTTTAAAACTTAAGTTATAGTTATTTTATAATTATGTAAATTAAAACAATTCAATGTTACGCTTTATTATGTAATGCTTCCGAAGTGATCACTGAAGAATTCAGGTACCTTTAGGTTATAAACATTTTTAATACCATTATGTATGATTACTTTCCATGTAGATTTTGTTTGCCTTACAACTTTAATAAACACCCTATTTAAATTAAATTAAGGTGTTTTACTACTGAGGGAGTGAGTGTAACTGAGACAACTGACCATACAGAGAACCCACGAATCCGGCCTGATAGGTTCTTTTGTTTTATCATTTAAATTTAACAGGGTTTCTGAAACCAATCAGATCTAAGGGAGTTGTTCTTGTTGTTTAGAACTTTTAAATCAAGACTGTCGAACAAACTCAACTCTATAGAAATAGTCCCTGTAAACCGATTAGTATTGCAAGATATGCATTTACAAGGACTCTTAGAAATAGATTCCATTTCACGAAAAAGGGGTAGCATAGACGCTTCTAATAGTAAACCAAAGTCTTTAAGTGTCAAATATTTTATTCTTAATGGTTCAAGTAGAATACAGACTTTTAAAACAGCATTTCTATCAATTTATGTTTATCAATTTATATATTAATTATTTAAAAAATCACAAAACCCCTCAGGATATGCACGGTAAAAATGTAAATGGAAACGCAACAAAAGGATCTGTTATTGCAAATATCCGGAACCACATGAATCCTATCCGGTAAAAATATCGCATTATACGAGCCAAGAAATTCGTTATCTAGATTGCAAATTATCAGTAAAGACAATGTTTGAAATGTTTAGAGAAAAACACCCGACTGATAAAATTTCTTACAAATTTTTAAAAAAAATATAACTTAAAATTTGGTAGACCAGCAAAAGACACTTGCAATACCTGCGAGGAACTTAATGCTAAAATAAAGAGTGACTGTCTTAACGATAATGCAAAAAGAGTAGCAGTTGCTGAGCTTATGGTCCACAAAAGACGAAGCAAGAAGTTTTATACTACTCTAAATTCGGTAAAAAAGCGCTGTACTGAAGATGAGCAGACCTTAGGTATTTGCATTGATTTCATGGCGAATGTATCGCTACCACCACAACTTCCGGTTCAAGATCTGTACTACTCTCGACAGCTTACTGTTTGTACTTTTGGGATACATAATTTAGGATCTAACAATATTGCTTGTTATGTTTACCATGAAGGGGAGGCGGGCAAAGGTGCAAATGACGTATGCTCTTTTCTCAAGCATTACTTAGATCAGCAAAGCTTGCAAAAGTATAAAACTCTTCACATTTTCTGTGACAACTGTAGTGGGCAGAATAAAAATAATACCGTGATTCGCTTTCTAATGAGTTTAGTTGAATTCAGGAGATTTAATGAGATTGAAATGTACTTCCCAATGAGAGGCCATTCATTTATGCCTTGCGACCGTGACTTCGGCCTAATTAAACGACAGCTTAATAAAATAGAACGATTTTACACCATCCAGGATTATGTTAAAATAATTTCCAAGGCTTGCATAAATCCAGCAAAATTTTCAACTGTTCAGGTGTCTAGCGATTTTGTGTACGATTTCAAACGTTGGTGGTCACAATTTTATAAAAGAACCTGTCTGAGTAATGAATCTTATGGAAAGAGTGTACCACGATCTCAAAAGAAATCGTTTTCTATCGCATCCTTCCAACATTTGAGTATTTCAACAACCACTCAGATAGTTGGGCGTGAGTTTATAAACTGCCCTGTAAGTAATATTTACCGGCTTAGAAATGCTGAAAAAGAATTAACTCAATGTTCTAAAAAAGCATACCTTGAAAAGATACCAATTAACAAAAAAAAAATTACTGATATATTAAGTACCATAAAATTTATTCCTGAGGATTATATGGAATTTTGGAGGATCATTTCGGCTTGGCCGACAAGTGAGAAAGAATGCGATGTAGAATGAGTAGGTACTATTTGAATAAAGCAAATGTCAAAATTATAGAATTTTGTTTTATTTTACTGCAAAAAGGAGACATGTCCATATGCCAAATTTGACAATAACTTCATGGGAAGTTTAAAAACACCAAAAGAGACGAAGGTGATAATATAAAATATACCTCCAGGTACGTTGCCGCAAAAAAACAATAGTCAAATAAGCTTTAAGCAAAGTTTAGGTGGTTTTTTCCTCTTCCTGTACAATTTTAAAATTGTGACATATCCCCTTTCTGCAGTTAGTCATTCAACTGAGGTTGCTGCTACATTGCTCTATATAGGTCTAAAATTGAAGATTCCTATATAAACATCTTTTCTTACTTAACAGAATGTTATGCATGAGTCTTAAAACACTACAAGATTACATTCACCTACTTTATTCTTGCTGACTGGTGAATCAATAATATTATGATTGATAGAATTGAAACATCAATTTTGTTAAGAGTTGCGCCACAAGGTTATCAAAGATAAAATATTACTATTTTTAAAGGTTTTTCTATAAATAATTAAATAACTTTTAACAAGAACTAAAAGAGTAGACTTAATATATTAAAAGCATTAGCTATCTCAATCACTTTGACACATTTTCTGATTTCATTGTAGCAAAATGTTCGACTCATTATTGGACTAATTACCATTTGACGAGCTTACAATACTGTCAGATTTGCTTTCATATGCTCATAGGATTTTTTTTACAAATAAAACAAAATTTACTACAATTTGTAAAAAAAAAGGCGACGCAACATAGTAAAAAATACAAAGGAATTTTTTGAAGTGTATAGTTAAGTTAGTGTTTAAGATTTGTGCGGCCTTGCTGCATTGCATTTTCAGCTCTATTGGTTACATCTTTAGCATATAAAACCACTTTACGTAAGTAGTTTTAGTTTAGTTTTAATTTTTTCCTGAAGATCGTTAGCAAAACACGTGTCAAGAGTAAAATAAAAAGTTTTGGTTAGTGGTAAAGCTGTCTCGTGATATGTATTTAAAAGTAATTAAAGTGTTAAATTTTGAACTATTATATTATTAATTGTATTATATTTTAACATAATAATATATCACACATTTAATATGACCTAATTTTACCAGCGTTGCCAACAACATTCTATCAAAGTATATAGATTTCAATATAAGACTGTGATTCTATCCTTATTAATAAAGCATTTGAATGACGTTAATGCCTCCATGTCAAGTTGTTGACACTTACTGTCAACGTGAATTATTTAGATTAAATTATATAAGAGGTAGTTATAGCAACCGGGTAACAAACTTAAAAATCACATAAAAATTGGCTTATTAATGCAACAGTTTATAAAATTAGATTTTGATTTAATTTGACATCAAGATATACGTATTAAAGAAGAATATTAAAAATGTTTAAACCATCAGGCAGGTCTTTGGATGCAAGCGACAAAACGACGTCTGAGGATACCAGGAGCAGCAAACAGCATTTGCCAAGAGAGCGCAACCTGGAGTGTTTTACCATAAATATGATGAACCCGTTGACAATAAAATATTTTAGAAGTCATGTGGCCGTTGACAATGAAAGAAAAAGACACTTGGATAATTTTCCTTATACAATTCACCCGCTTAGTAAGTTCTGTCATTATTACAACGCGTATTCTTTTTTTCTATACATTATTCTCATAATTTATAAGTCATACGATTTTGCTTTTACACGAATAAAACCTCAGGATCCATACAGCGCTAACTTCGGTATATTGGCCACAGGGATGATTTTTGATATTCTGGCTATTTTAAATTTAATATTACAATGTTTTATTGGATATGGTGAGAAAGATTTGACAATTGAGTTGTCTTTACCAAAAATATTACTGAAAAACTTCTTAAGCGGACACTTCTTTTGTGACTTACTATCTTCAATCCCCAGAATAGGCATGGTCCAGGCTAATGTATTCGTATTTATTATTGTAAATACCATGCAACTCTTGAAATTAAGAAGAATTACGACAATAGTTTCTTTGACAGATCCAACATTTAAACTATTAAACATTAAGACGCCAGTAAAGAAGTTCGTAATTATGTTCTTCTTATATGTGTTTATGGTAATCCATTTTATGACTTGTGTATTTATTGGAGTGGCTCGTTATAGATTTATATTCCAAGCTTTGGTTCCTGCCATGGCTGCCGTATATAATCGGAATGCTGGAAAAGGTTCCTTTGCAAATAAATATTTTTGGCAGAGATCAAAAATATCTCAATACTTAATAACATTTTTTAAAAATGTTCAGTATACAATGCATATCGATATTGGCGACATAAGAGCTGCTACAAGATTTGTTGTAATTTTGGAAGAACAAATTGTACGCGTAATCAACTATGTGGTGGGAAAGTTATTGATAGCCGTAATTTGGATAATAATGCTTTATGTTTTCACATCCAAAATGCAGCTGCGGACTAAATTTGAACAAATTATGACCGAATTGAACCAATATATGGTTGCGAAACAATTACCCATTGATTTGAAAAGAAGAATGATCAGCTACTATGAATATAAGTATCAAAATATGTTTTTCAATGAATATTTAATGAACACGTTATTACCAGAAAACTTAAAAAGGGATATAGATGCGTTTCTTTACAAATCTTTAATACAACAAGTATCAATATTCTCACAAGTGTCGATTAGACATTTAGAACAGGTGATTTCAAATTTAGTACCTCGCATTTATCTCCCAGGTGACTTAATCATTCAATCTGGTACATATGGAGATTGCATGTATATTATTGAGTCTGGAACTGTTGCGGTATTTTCACCCTCCGGAAAAGAAATATGCCATTTATATGATAATGCTTACTTCGGAGAAGTGTCTGTACTTTTTAAAGAAAAGAAAAGAACTGCTAGCATCGTTGCTATAGAAATATCAAGATTGTATGAACTGAACAAAAAGGCATTTAACAGATGCTTTAAGAATCGAACAAACATGAAAGTCTACATGAGCATTATGAAACTGGCGAAAAGAAGAATTAAAGAAGCCGATGATAATGAATCGTTTATGAAGCAGGAGATAATTGCAGCCGAACTTGCCTGAGGGTTAAAGACTTGCTAAATTATAAATATTTTGAGAAAAATGTTTTAATGTTTCTAAAGTTTCTAATGAACTTTAGCTGTAGTTGTTAGCAATGTTTATCCTATTGTAAAATCGGAATTAACTCTAAGAAGTACTTAGTTGCCTAAAGTGTTTACAAAAGTTGTTTCATGTTAAATGTTGTTAAATAAACTTGTTTAGATGAACATCACTAGTCGTGTTAATATTTTCTTCGTTGTTGTGTTAATATATTCGATCGTTGATCGCATCAGTTCTTTGAAGAACTCTGTTTTATCAGCAGATATTCATATGTTTTTTTTTTAATCTGATATAACTTACGTATTTTCCTTTTAAAGTCATTTTCTATCATAACTGCTTCATCACCATCTAGCATATCATCCCAGTTTGCTTAGTATTCAATCTCTATCCTTGGTTCATAGCTGAAACTTCCTTTATAGTTTTATCCATTACAAGGCGTTTTCAAATCACATCGTCTTATTGCTATTAATATTACTAGGGCTTTTGCTGTTTAATTGTCTTATTTTCATTTTTGTTGTGTAACCTGGATTCAAGTTTCTCATAAATTAGTTTGTTTTTTTTTTAATATATTTAGAATCAAACGCATTTGTTAAGTTATTAAAGCTCTCATAAGCAGCATAACTGAATTCAATAGTACTCTCATTTGCTGTAATAATCTTTTGCCTTAAAGAATAAACAAGTGATCAGTCAGTCGTAAGTCCATTCTTCCTGAAATCTTGTTAATGACGTTATTTTCTATGGTGGTTTTCTTACACTTTTTATAGTACTGTTAGATTTGGCTTTTAGCCTTTTTTTGAAAATTGATATAATACTACGTTATGCAATTCTGTTTATTGACGCCAATATTGCCTTTACTTATTTGTATACTATACTGTATTTCAAATAAGTAGAGAGTAGAAAGGAGTAATAAGAGAGTAATATTTTATTTCAAATAGGTGAAGAGTAAAAGGGTATAGGTGGGTGCGATTTTTAAATGAAAGAGAGATTAGCATAATATTTAATATGGCAGTTAATGCTAACTTTATTGTGCTTCCACCAGATAATCTTGTGGATCTTCAAAAATGTTAAACATGGTAGCATAGTATTAGCTGTTGCGCAGTAGTTTTATATATAACATGCAGATATATACAGGGTGTTTCCTAACTACGGTACGAAACTATACAGGGTGAATCATTAGGTCGTTTTATGAAAAAAAGTTCCTATGAACGTATGTCGGTAGTTGCTTTGTTTCTGAGATACAGGGCGATGAAGGTTCAAAAAAATAACGGTATTTTAAAAATACTATAACTATCCTTAAACCGATTTGGTTGAAATTTGGTGCAGTTATTTGAAGTTATAAGGCGCTTATTTAGCTGTAACTAGATTGAAATTATTAGGTCCAGTGGCGTGTCAGTGGGCACCACATGCTTATTGTTGAGAAAAAAACAAGGCCAATAATTGTTTTGCAGCTTTTTACTTATTTTTATATTTAAGCAACTAAAAATAGAACTTTTTCGTATCTTATATTATCTTCATATCTGGCTTTGTTTTCGAAAAAAAAAATTAAAGTATCTTTAACTCATTCTAAAAATTATCCATGGACGACCACATGAAGTAAAAACCAATTAATTCAATAAACAATTTCGACCTTAAAGTAAATGAGCAAAATGCCCACCTTCTGATAAAATATACGACTGCAAACAATTTGTCATTGAGTGTCTGACACGCTCAAAAATACCTGGAGTATCCCTTATGATATTGAAATTGACAATTATCCGATTCCTCAAGTCATTCACATCTAGAACAGGAGTTTTATAAACAAGAGCCTTCAGATGGCCCCATAAATAGTAATCCAGGGGATTCATATCAGGACTACGAGCCGGCCAATTGTGAGGTCCTGCACGTCCAATCCAGCAATTAGGGTAGATGACGTCGAGATGCTGACGAACAAGAACACTGAAATGAGCTGGAGCCCCGTCGTGCATAAACCACATGTTGACTCTTACTTGTGGTGGTACTTCTTCTAATAAAGTGGGTAAATGGTGTTGCAAGAAATCCGTGTAGGATTCACATGTTAATCTTGCCGGTAAAAAAAATGGGCCAATTAGGTAGTCACCAATAATTCCTATCCAAACGTTCAGCGAAAATTGTTGCTGAAAATGAGTTTCTCTAATAACGTGGAGATTTTCGTCGGCCCAAAAATGATTATTGTGGAAGTTGATAATAGCATCTCTTGAAAAATTTGCCTCGTCCGTAAATAAAATATTTGGTAGGAAATTATTATTGTGTGCCATCGTATGAATCAACCACCTGCAAAACATTAATCTTGGATGAAAATCCCGAGGCAGTAATGCTTGTACACGCTGTATGTGATATGGATGCGGGAGGTTTCTTTTTAGAACTTTTCAAACGGTTTTTGAACTGACTTCAAGTGCAGTGCAATCTTCCTGATACTATTGCAAGGATCTTCTTCTATCGCATCAAGTATAGCTTCTTCCAGTTCAGGCGTTATAGTTTCTGGTTTTCCATCACCCATATTTTTATTAAATCTCTATCTAACTCTCTTATTACTCTGTTAGGATATCTGTCGTGGTAAATTCTTCGTGCTGCTTCCGCATTTCCATTTGCTAATCCATAAATGAAGTGCATGTCGGTCATTTCATGGTTAGTAAAATTATTCGTGATGGAGTAATGAATCACTGCTAATTGACAGCTGAATTTTACTTATAGCAATTCTATCACTGTCAGCTGGTCTCCAAAGCAGGTAGGTACAAAGGAGGTATTTGAATGGACTTGCCAATTCTTTGTCACAAGAAGCAATGTATTTGTTATCTTGTTGTATTTCAAAAATCTGATAATAAAAATCCTAAAAGTTGAATATTTATTATCATAGTAAACAAGACACATGAGACCAAAAAGTCGTGCATTGGAGGGTGGACATTTTGCTCATGTACTTTAAGGTCGAAATTGTTTATCGAATTAATTGGTTTTTATTTCATGTTGTCGTCCATGGATAATTTTTAGAATGAGTTAAAGATACTTAAATTTTTTTTTTTGAATACAAAGCCAGATATGAAGATAATATAAGATACGAAAAAGTTGTATTTTTAGTTGCTTAAATACAAAAATAAATAAAAAGCTGCAAAACAATTATTGGCCTTGTTTTTTCTCAACAATAAGCATGTGGTGCCCACTGACACGCCACTGGACCTAATAATTTCAATCTAGTTACAGCTAAATAAGCGTCTTATAACTTCAAATAACTGCACCAAATGTCAACCAAACCGGTTTAAGGATAGTTATAGTATTTTTAAAATACCGTTATTTTTTTGAACCTTCATCGCCCTCTATCTCAGAAACAAAGCACCTCCCGACATACGTTCATAGAAACTTTTTTTCATAAAACGACCTAACGATTCACCCTGTATAGTTTTGTACCGTAGTAAGGAAATACCCTGTATATAGCACAGTGTATACAAAAATAAAAAATTAAAACTCCAACTAAAAGAAAATAAATAAAAAAGAATTGAATTCTAATAATATATCTACTGTTCGTGCTACTGCATTGTCAGTCAATTAAAAAATTATTGTTTAAAACACAATCACCCCAGTTTTGCTGTAGATGAAGTTGTACAGGAATGTTCCCGAATTCCTGGAATAGGAAAATCTACCATTTTTAGATTATTGCGAAAAATAAAGGTAGGACAAGTAGGTCATCCAAAGCATAGTACAGGAAAACCAGCTAGAGTCCTTGATGAAGACACTAATCTTGCAGTTAGAAAAAAGGTTTGCTCTTTTTATTTCAAAAAAGAAATACCAACTTTGGACAAAATTTTATTGGACCTTGGCCAAGACAATAGTATTGCTTTGATGAAGAAAAAAAAGTCTCATCGATCACTTTAAAACATATGGATTTTGCATGAGAAAATGAAGATTTTGAATGAATCATTAATCAGTACTGCAGGGAGCAAAAGAGTTTTTTTTATCTTGATGAAACCTGGCGTAACGAAGAATATAATTTTTAAAAAAATATCATTGCGAATTAAATCCTATTGAATTATCTTGGGCGCAAGTGAAAGGACTTGTTGCATGACGGAATACCTTTTTTAAAATAAAAGACCTGAACATGCTATTTGACCAAGCCAGTAAGGAAGTGACTACAGAAATCTGGCGAAAAGCAGTCAAGCAAGTCATTAAACAAGAAGAGAAAATGTAGGAATCTGGACAAACTTTCTGATCGATCAGGCAATTGACCCTTTATTTATTATTTCACGGGATAGCGACACCTCTCTATCAGATGATGAAGATTATATTTTTATGATTAAAAACATAATATGTATTAAAATTTATATTTTTTTAATCATTTTTAAAACTTTCAATAAAGTTATAATAATTGATTTAATTTGTATTATAATATCTTGTCTGCACGTCTCTGACTTACCATTTTATCCGACAGATTTCAATAGGAAAAGCTCATAAATCGACCCAAAACCGGGCAAACCCGGGTGGTAGTGTAGTAGCACTCCGTAAAAAGATTTAATTTCGCAATGCAAATTATGGAAGTGGCATACATTATTAAAGAGTCACCCTTCACCTATACTTTTGCATACTTAATAAGGTTTTATTACTCTCTACATATTTGAAATAGTCTATATGGTTGTTCTGCCTTTGGCAATTGTGTTAATGTTCGTCCTAATTCTTAACCGCCATATTTTATAAGTCTATTGGAGTATCATCTATATAACCTGAAGTCTTTCAGTGGTGACTTTTTAATTTCTTGAGGATTGGTCTTTCCACAGCTTCCAAACCCATACTTGATGAGATACTGATTAGACTGCAGCTTTTTGGGTCCCATGCTGATTCGCTGGGAACAAGATATATAGGAAAATTATGTTAGAAATTCTGGAGACTACATCGAGCTGTTCGGCATGTAGATTCTAAAGCATTGTGTTACTTTTTTAGTCGCGCCTCGGTACTTTTCTACTAACAGTCACCTTACTGATCTGCTTAAGTTGGTAACTTCTTAACTGGTTTATACATGATGTGTGACCTTAGTTGTGTTTCTCGCTAGAAGCGGCTTTTAGGAAGAACTGCTTACTTAGCTCTAAGAAAACGTCGCAGACGAAATCGGTGGAGGGATTCAGGCATAGCTGACCTCAAAAACTATTAAAAGATATTTGCTGGTGATTGCATGAATCAGGTTTTCTATGCATTCTTCTGGAGGTGCTGACAAATGAATGCCTCGATTTCATCGGGATTCACATACTACATCTTGTTAGCGTACTGTTCCTGAGTGGTTTTGATTCTGCGATTCGCGCTGTAGAGTAGATTATGCAAAAAAGTATCGTTTGTCCTAAAGGCGTTCGTCATCAGGTGAATGCGGTCTCCAATGACCTCTTTGATCTCCTCGGGAAAAGACACCACTTTGGATGTAAGTGAAGTGTTTCTCTTTGTAGCGTGAAAAGCTTTTAAAATGTCACCAGTTATATTTTAATAGTTGGGTTGAAAAGCATCAAGCAACAAGCATTTTGAGAAGAAAACATCAGAAAAGAAAGTGCCAAGAATTCTTTACATCACCTGAATTGGTAAAGTAGGTGCAGGGTTTCGGGACCATGATGGAACACATATGTGGCTTCAACAGGTATCGGAATAATAAAAGGAATAGCATATTATTCAGCTTTGCGGTTAGTTATTTCAGGGACAAAAGGCAGAATGGTAGAATTGGCAGAAATATTTATCTATTTTTTTGTATAGTTGGCACATAGCATTGGAAAGTTTCACTTAAAATAGGCTGCTAAAAAAGAGAGTTACTTCTTTCCTAAAAACTGCTGCCAGATTCTTAAGGGTGCTGTAAGTTTTTAGGAATCTTCTCAAGAAGTATTGACGAGTTTTACTTAAATCATTAAGACCTTTTTGGTAGTAAGAAATAGCTTGAGATGTTGAACAATGATAGCAATAGTAGAGTATTTGTTATTCTTTTTCCCAAGACATAAAGAACCTGAGTCAGAGAGAAAAAGCTTTATTTGAATAAGAAGCAAATGAATGCCAAGTTAAATAACGTCTAGCTTTTAGTAGTCTGGTTCCCTTGTTTGGAATTTGATTGCAAAAGTATACAAGATTGATAAAAATATAAGATAAGATATATAATATAAGAAAGACATTTTTAAAGTAATTTGAACTGTCTTCGAATTTGAACTACTCTTATGTAGATCAAGCGTCATAACGTATCAAATTCATTCAAAGCTGTCACTCTAAGAATGGTTAGAATCGCTTTTTTCTAGCTTGGATAATTAAATAAAAACTCATTAAAAAAAATCAATGAAAATATTTTATTTCTGAATGTGAAGCTCATTAAAACACAAGCTGAATTCGTGCTTAAATTAGAGTAAAAAAACTATATTGAGACCTAATAAAGTAAGGGCAAGACTGGTTCTCATTTAAAAAAAAACACACTATCCTAAGCTTTATTATTATCATTTAATGGTATCACTTCGGCGATTTCCTCACTTTTTGCTGGTGCAGGTTTCTGGAATAAGATCCGGTAAATTAGGGCACCAAGAAAGCCTGCTAGAAGGGGTGCAATCCAATATACAACCTAAAAAAATGAGAAAATTAAAATTTGTTGATAATTTTTTTACAAGATATTGTTGAAATTGTAAGCATAAAATTACCCAATGATTTTCCCAGTCTCCGTTGAGCAACGCAGGGGCGAAACTACGTACGGGGTTCATGTTTGCCCCGGTGTATTGACCCTGAAAATAAAAAAATAAATCAATAAATTTCTTCCTGCTTAGTGGGGAGTAATGTAAGATTGCTTCCACATATGAGTTTGTAACAACGTATCAGACTTGCATATTTAACAAAATCCAACAAATATTGTGAAAAAATCGATTTCAACTAATAATATTTAAAATACCAAAATCGAAATGCACTAAGTTAAATTAAAAATCATCCTATTATGCTTTGGGAGGTTAGAAATTCAAATTTACCCCCAAAATACAAATTTAAATTCGCCGCCATATCACCATTGCTTTTTCGTTTAGGCTTGATGTCCATATGAAAAAGTAGTGCTAAGATAATGAAAATTAAATTAAACAATTCTGAAAAACATACAATATATATAATATTTTATTTTTGTTTATTGCTAAATAGGTTTTTAATAATATATGCAAATATAAGTTAATTTCGTTCGATTTCTATATATATTTTATTAAATTAAAACGCCACTGCTTTAGTAGTCTCATGGAGACCTTCTTACATAATTAAATGCATACATAATGTTGATATTTTTGTAACATTGCTAAAATTAAAATTCATCAGTTATAGCACATTAAAAATAATAATGAAATATGTTTACATTTTGTCAATATGCTTCAAATAAGACAACTTCGTAAAAAATTATATTTTTATAAAATTATCTTTAGTTACACTGGAAATTATGAATCTTTGATAGATACGTCAAAAGCTAAGATATGTAATTTTCCTAAAATTTCTCATATAGCGTGTATAAGACGTCAAACGGTATCCGACGATTTTCACTTATGCCATAGTATTAAGTATTAAATTTCATAACTTCGTCTTCCATAAATATAATTCCGTAGCTCGTTACAGGTTTGGATGTAATTTTAAGCTATTAATTATATCATTATAATTATTAATAATTATAACATTCAAATTATATGAATAATAATTAATTAAAAAATTCAAATTATTAATAATTATGTGTGTTTTAATATTGCGACAAAAAAGTCCCTATGTCCCTATTATGTTCTAAACACGTTAGATTTTATACTACAGGGTGGTAAATTTGAAGAAAAAAACTTACTTTACTTACTTGGCTAAGATTTGGCAATCAAAATGGCATCTATGAACGGCGATGGGAGATCGAGCAAATGTCCATGGTGAAACAAACGTCACATTCACCATAGAAAATGCCACATTTCAATATCCTGTGATAGTAGCTGAGGCTGATAAGGTAATCATTGAGACAGATATAATGAACTCCAAGAGCTTCAAATTAGGGTTTAAGCAGAGAGTTCGAAAGATAGAAGATGAGGAAGATATCGTATATAATGAGAGAAATTACAGTGTTCGAGTGCTACTTCTGGAGGAAACTTTAATACCAAAGCGAAACGAGATTCGTTTGGAAAACTGCGTTATTAGCGAGACCCCGGACGGAGAAATAGTAATTTTCGAACCTTTATTGCATGACGGGGCTGCTGGTCAATAGGTGAAGCGAGTATTCCTGTGAGGATAATGAATCTCTCATTATCATTATCCGGTGTTGTTAAAGAAGGGCACAAACCTGGGAAATTGCTCTGCAGTTTCAGTTTAATATTTCGAAAAGTTGCGGCTGTGGACATTAACCGGAAAGCCATTCCGAGAGAATTAGAAGACCTGGTATCGCCGTCGGGCACTGGTCTAATTTTTGGTATAGTAAAGAAAGAGAGGGCCAACGTAATCCAGCACATAATCAATACAGAAAACGCTTGTCTCATCCGGCAGACAATTAGACGAATACCACTGGCCAAGAGAGAAACGGCTGATAAGATTATTGAGAGTATGGACAAGGAAGGCGTCATAAAATTATCTAGACATCATTTTCACCGGTGGTACACCGGTGGTACTAGCAGAAAAACGGCTCGATCAGGTTCTGCGTAGATTACCGGCAGTTTAATAATGTAACTAAAAAGAGAGCTAATTTTTTCCTCGTCTTGTTGTCGCTTTAAATACCCTGCCTGGATCAAAGACGTTTTTTACGGTAGATCTGAAAGGTGGATATTGGTAAGTTGAGTGGGCTCCTGAAGATTGGGAAAGACGGCCTTTACGGTGGGTGCTGTATTATGGAAATTTAACGTTTGGAATGTGCAATTCCTCTGCCACTTTTAAACGGCTGGTTTATCTTGTTGACATCATTATGATAGAAAAATAGCTAGAAGTATAAAGACCACAACAAATTTAATTTAGAGGAAGTGTTAAAGCTACAAAGTTCTGGACTAAAGTTGATCCCAAAGAAATGTCACCTGTTTCAAAAAGGTGTGCAGTAACAAGGTCACGTCGTTTAAAGTCAATAAGTTCCGGTTGGTAAGGCAAAGGTCCAGACTGCCAAAGATTGGCCAGTACCCAAAGAAAAGCATGAATTACGCAGCTTTTTGGAATTATACATTAACTACCATCGCTATCTGATTTGGCAGCATCAGAAGAATAGAAAGGGACCCAGGACTGTCAAAAATATTTCGAACAACTAAAAGAGGCTTTGACAAGCCCATCTGACCTATCCTCTACTTAAAGTAAACTTTGTAACGCTAGCAACGTGGGCATAAAAACTGAGTTGTTCCAAATTCAGGATAGCCAAGAAGAAAAAGTCATTAGCTATTTTAGTAATGTGCTTTTGAAGCCAGAGCGCAATTGCATCACTCGCCGAAGGTTGCTAACTTTTGTAAAAGCGATGAAGCACTTTTGCAAGTACCTTTATGGGAATAAGTTTCTGCTGCAAATTGACTATGCAGCTTTAAAATGGCTCCTTAAAGTTCTCCTTACAGGCTTAGTTTAAAAATCCGAAGGGTCAAGTGGGAAGATGGATAGATAGGCTACGAGGATTTGACTTTGATACTAAACATTGAGCAGGAAGAATCCATGGAAATGTAGATGCTCTATCAAGAAGGTCGTGTTCAGAGGACTGCGAATATTGTCAGCGGATATAAAAAAGGAGAAAGACGTTCAATTGGTCAAAACCACCATCGTCCATGATACTTGGCAAAATGGGAATCTTATAAGATAGTTCTAACCTAAATAAAAGAAGGGAAGATATTAACTTGGGAGGAAATGGCGAAATATGCTATCGATGTCAAGATATATTAAGTACAATGGAACTCCCTAATTTTGAAAGATGAACTCTTAAGACAGAAAATAATTGACACGATGCCAAAGAGAAAAAAAATCAAATCGTTGTTCCTAAATATCGAATTTCAGAGTTGTTAGAGCAGTATCAGGAACACACCTTACAGTTACAAAAACCCCATCATTCTAATGGCTGAAAGAGTCGGTATAACGTGACCGGTGAAGTGCACCAAAACCTATTTACTACTACAGCTGAGTATACTCTGGCATATTATGTGACTATAAGAATTTACAAATGTCTGCAGAAAATGCTGAAGTTTTCCGTAGAAATTTTTCTATTATCTGTCTCGTGATAAAGATTGCGTCGGTACACGACCTTCCTGTTGTTGATTCTATTGTTGTTAGTTTTATAGTGGTGTTCAATAAATTTATGCTTCGGTAATTTGAGAGAATTTTCTTATCGCTTTTTTTGATCATGAAGATTGCAATGTTCGATCGCCATATTCATCCGAGATTTTATAAACGAAAAAAATCCTGGCGACAAAACAACATTACAAGTTTTTGGATGAGTTTTGATGCATCATACTTCAATAATTCATTTGTTGTCGTCCATGACCATACCATGGTTAAGAGACTGAAAGAAAGATTTTCTACTTGGTTACTAAAGAGGCATCACCTCAGAACGCTTTGTGTTCTTTAAATGAGGAGTTGATTGCCGATCTAAGAATCCTAGCAATTTCCAAACTCGATAACCTGAACTGGAGGATAATTCACAGCATTTTTAAAGTGGTCTTCAGGTCTACAGGCGTGTAACTATTGATGTTATTTTTATAAGAAATACAGTTGCAAGAAGAGAACCTTCTGCCGATATCGATTTTGTATAATTTTGAAACGAAATGAGACAGACGGCAGTGTAGCGATATTGGCAGCGCCGCCAATAATACCACCTGTTCTTTGTTATTCTTGTATTGTATAGGGGGTTAGCGAATTTTTTGGACAGTGTTCTGCCGAGTATATAGGAAGCCGCGTCGCCGGTGGGAAGTCAAAAGATCAAGGTTGTGAATAAATCATATGACTATTTTCGTGCATCGATTGTTTTAATTCACAACCAACGAAGATACGTTTAATGAACAATATATTTAAACTGCACTGGAAATATAAATCTATTTTTTATATTTTTCGCCACTTTTTAATCCCATTCACTCTTATTTGACGATTTAACTTCCATGGTCAGATAGTCCCTGTTTTTCTGAATCATTCATAATCGCGCAGAATTGCAATCGTAATGAATGTACTACCAGGAAACTATCAAGACTCTCTATCCCATACGCAAATTGTTATGTAAAATCGGATTCAGTGTACCACGCCTTACAAGTAATAAATATCCAAAAAAAAACTTACTCCAGCCATAGCTAAAACAGCAATAGTAAGCCCAAATCTGATGGAAACAGAATCGTGTTTATCCGCATTTCTGGCATCCCATACGCCGCAGCACACCAAAGCAAGAATAAAAGTGATTAAGAATTCCGCCAAGAAACCTTGGAAGACGGTGATTTCGGGATGGATTCCTGGAGAACATACTCCCGGGTTTTTCATAACGATTCCGTTAATTTCTTGAGATCCGGATTGTACATAATGTTGCGGTGTGATCGCCTAAAATTAAAAATAATAAATGATTATATGCCAAATTTTGTCAAGGTGTAGTATTGCGATTATACGAAAATAAATAGAAGTTCTGAAGCATATTGTACAAAAGAAGTATATATTCGAGGGGATATAAGTTTTTTCCACTTCAATTAGTCTTTGACTCATATGGAGTCCAACAAAAAAATACTTCTATAGAAAAAAAAGTATCTATTAAACAGTTTCTAGATAGTTAAGAAACATATACAATTCTCTTGGTATTATTAAATAAATATTTAATTTTTATTATGTAATCCTTAATTTACACGATCAATCTCCGGGAAATCGGAAATTAAAAATTTAAAATAATTTGGTTTAAATTACCATTTATTTGCTAATTATAGTTTTTGCACAGTTAACTAATTCAATTTCCGGGAGGACTACCCTATACAGTCGGCTTAAGCTATCTTCCTTTTAAGCTAACTTACCAAGAGACATCCATATCCAAGAATTGCTCCTAATAGTTGCCCGAAGAAATATACCGGAATCTGGATCAATGAAATGTTTCCTAGAGTGGCCGCAGCCACCGTCACAATAGGGTTAATATGGGATCCAGATATATGTCCGAATATCTAAAAATTAAATACTTTAATTACCTATTAGTATTACGCGAATGAGTGGTCAAGGTTCAATGATCACCTTAAAAATAAATCGTTTAAAAGTAAACGTGGTGTGTGATGCCAAAGCAATAAAAAGTGCATTAAATATTATCTTGTTAAGGTTTTTTTTTAGTTAGGAAAGCGTAAGTAAGATCAATTTTAAGAAATTTTTTGAAAATTATTTTATATGATTATCTTAACAATTAGTAAGGCTATTTTGAATAAACTTACTTGTACAGCAACCATTACAGCCAAACCAAAAGTCAAGGAAATCTGCAAATGCGGTGGAATTCCCTTGGAGGCAACGCAACCGGTACAACCGAGGAATACCAGGATGGCAGTACCACCCACCTCACCTGCAAATACAGTCAACCGTTCGGCCAGTGTGAGGTTGTCTGTAACTTTGACTTTCCATCCTGGAATAAGACATAATGCTGAGCTCTCTCAAGACTTTAAACATATTTTAATTTATTCTTTGCTTAACATAATATTTTCAGAAGAAAAAAGTAACAATAATGATAAATTCCTGAGCGTGTTATGGTGAAATCTACAGAAAGAGATGAATTGAAGATATGCCATTACGATCTCATAAATAAATAAAAGCACTTAACATTGACTGATTTGATCGAACTTAACCTGACTTATTACTTTTATTAATTTTGAAGCTTAAAAGCACCTGTGGGTTTAAAGCTAAAAAGTATCATTTAATATTAACTGTAACTAAGTGTGGATCGAGTAAATTGTTTTTTTTTATTGTAGTATCTTATAGATCGAGTAATTTCTGTTCAATCGCCATCAATTATTTGTGTTCGACATTAATCCTTCTACCAATAACCTGAAAGTATAATAGGAAGCTGTAAAAAAGTATTTGTATATAATAGTAAATAACAGTTATTAGTTTTCCCGACACAGATTTTATTAAATCATTATAAGATTCTTAACATTATAACAACTAAATCACTGTCTGCACAATAAAATTTTTCTTTGAAAGCAAAACCAAAAGCAAACATTTCTTAAATGCTCTTTTGATCGATAGATCGGAAAGCTAGGTCATTAACAAAGGCAAAAAAAAACTTTCATAGTAAGTCATACTACAATTGTTGACTTTATTTGAAACATTGTCAATATTTGATACTTACTTGACTTAAACCAATTAAGGGTCAAACCTCTAAGCCTTTACTAAGCAAGAAACTTTATAAACACATTCGAAAGCTTTGGGTAAATCTCAAAAGACCATTATTAAAAACCTATTTTTAAAAAAAGAGTATTTGGCATCTCCATACTAGAACCCATATTAAGGAGAAGTTGTTAAGATCGAGAAGAAAATCAGAGGTATGAAAGAACTCTTTTTAAGCATTTTGCTATTAGCATATCAAGGGAAGAAGGAACAGGATATGGGTGGAGATTTTTTAAAGAATTAGTTTTTCTTTTTGTGTAGAGATGTAATAATTGCATATTTAAGATTGTCAGGACTTTTGCTAAAGAGGTCCTTTAATGCATCCCCAAGTCCATTAAAGCAGCTGCCATCATATTGTTGTTTTAAATATTTTGAGAGTATTGGTGGTTTCAGAAGCATCAACTGGTGTTGAGAAATAGGAATTAATAAAACCGCAATCTTTAAAGTAATCCGAGGGCTTTATTACAGTTACATTTGAGAAAATTATTATTTTAATTAGTACGTTCGCTATAAAGCCATAGAATATATTTAAATCATTGTGAGAGAAATTTGGTTAAAGAAACTTGTAGGGAATAACTTTTACCCCTTATTTGATAAATATAATCATACTTTTTTTAAGTGTTATTTGAATTTATGATTTATTTTAACTTTCTTATAAATAGATCAATATTTCGTAAGCAGTAACATCCCTTTCTATATTCTATCTTTACTGTATGCTAATGAAGAATGCCAAATTCAAGCTCTGTGGATACCAAGTAACTAAATGATTATACAATTTGCGAAAATTTATTACCAAAATATCAGGAACCACCGATATATCTAAAGATGAAAATCTGTTGATAAATTCAAAAGAGTTTGCATTACAATACAAAATTGCATCATGGCTTGAGAGAGAAGAATACGCATAAGGACACATTATCAATATTAAAAAACATAAAGATATTTTGGAGGCAGATGTAGTAGTTATTTTCGGTATTTGTATTTCTGGGTTATCAATAAGCCGATTTATTACAATTTAAACATCCAACAATTACATTATTATATTATAAACATCAGTTAATTACATCAACATAAACGTACATTGAGCAAAATTGTATGAATTAATTAGAAGACCCGTCTGTTATACATTTATGTGTATGAGATTATACAGGGTGTTTCAGAACTATGGGATCAAACTTCTAGGGGTTGTTCAGTGCAACAGTAGAATCCATTTGAGTATAGGAACCCATGTCCGGAAATGTGTCACTACGCCACTACGGCCCTAAGACTCGTTTAAATTTAGAAAAAATATTAATTACCTAAATAGATCTGATGCATTTATTATTACCTTTTGTATATGATACCATCACAACAATTATTCAAAATGTCACCCTCCAACTTCAATACACCGATTTAAATACCGCACATGATTTCGGCGGACTACACTAAAAATTTGATCCTCGTTTTGAATGATTTCGAACGCTGCTGTTATTCGTCCAATTAAGTCTAGCTCTTATTCTACTGGAGTTTCGTAGACTAAAGACTTTACATGTCCCCACAAGAAAAAATCGAGCGACGTTAAATCGGGTGACCTAGGAGGCCAAGAAACTGCTCTACCTCTGGCAATCCAACGGTGCCCAAACCGCTGAGCCAAATACTCGCGTACTTGTACAGCAAAGTGAGCTGGCGCTCCATCATGCTGAAACCACATTTGCTGTCTAACGTTTAAAGGAACATTTTCGAGGAGTTCTGGGAGAACTTCCTCCAAGAAACGCAGATAAATAGGTCCTGTTAACCGTTCCGGTAGAAGGTATGGCCTAATTAAATAATCATCAACAATGTCTGCCCATACGTTGACAGACCAACGATTCTGATGTTTTCTTGGAAAAATTGCATAAGAATTTCTTCGTCCCAAACATGGCTATTCCTACTATTAAAAATACCGTCTCTTGTGAAAGAGGCTTCATCGGTCCACAAAACATATCGTAAAAAATTTGGTTGTGCAATATGCAGTCATACCTTGAACTTTCTGGAAGTGGTAAGGATGGAGTTGTTGCTCGTGTAGTACCTGCCATACAGAAGCGTTACTCGTATTCATATTCGTAGTGACGTCACGTGTGCTATTTGATGGTTTATCGGCAACTCGCTGAAGCACCTTTTCTTCAAATTCGACCGTTCTTACGGTTCGAGCAACACCAGTATCATGCATCTTGAGGTTTGACCTCACAGCAGTAAGAAACAAGTTTTTGACAAATAAACATGCGCAATAGAGTAAAATGCGTTCGTACAGAAACTTCTGATCGGTTTCAAACCAAAAGTTTGAAACTCGAGTTTTAATGCAAGTATTAAGAGAAATGTTCCCTGGACGTTTACTCTCCCTGAGAGGCGATATTTCTTGGCCTGCACGATCGCCCGACCTAACGCTCTGCGACTTCTTTCTGTGGGGTTACCTAAAAGCTGAAGTCTTCAAACATCGTCCAACTACTATTAGACAACTAAAGGATGCAATCCGCCTGGAAATATGCAGAATACCCCAAGAAATGCTTGCAAGAGTTATGCGAAACTTCAGAAGTCGCTTGCACCAGTGCTTTGATAATGGTGGACGGCACTTGCCAGATATTCTCTTCAAAACCACATAGGACAAAAATTTTTTAGTTGTACTTTTAAAATAAAGAAATAAAATCTTTGTATTTCAAATAACATTTCTTTTATTAAGCCTTAAAAACAGGGAGACAATTATGCCGCACCCTGTATTATTCGAATAAAAACTTAACAACTCAAATTCGGCATTAGCTTGGAGAATATTGCGAAAAGAGTTATTAATATTTTCAGCAGAGTTCTATTTCTTAGTAACATTTCCTCAATAAATACTTCTTATTAAAGCTAATCCAAGAAACCTTGTTTTTAGTTCTATATTTGCAGTTATAATAAAATTATATTCTAAAAATAGTTTTTCGGGTATTTGTATCTGTTGATCATACTTTTATTTACTTTAAAGTGGTTATGATATTCCAATAGTTAGGAAAATATTTCTGCTTTCTTACCGGAATAAATATATAATTAATATAAGTTAACAAACTTTAACTCTTCATAGAAAATAATCTTCATAATTGTAACATGTAAACTATTTTTTCTTTAGGTTGTCCGTAGAACCTGTTAGAGTTAGAAGCCATATTAGGTGTTTGTGCTATTATAAACATATTTTTTACTTAGTTCACTTATATTTATTTTCGGCCTTAAGGGATTAACACATTTAGAAAACTGAAGCTGTCAACCAATACTGTTAACTGTTGTGAAATACAAAGAACTGGAGCGTAATTGGGTTGGATAGTATAGTTGGTTGGTACAAGTAGGGTCAAACTTTTTAGCATTATATAATATTTATGACCTTCTTATCGAGATAATTTTCTGTTGATTACCAATCAAAAATTTAGTGTGCGACTAGTCTTAAGTAGTCAAAGAGACCTCTTAATATTCTTTCAATAAAAATGGTAATCTTTTTGATGAAATATGTGATCTCTGTAGGTCAAAAATGTTATTATTTTATGTTCTTAACTATTTCTTGTTTTTTACTAATTTTGAATGTTATTTTCACTGATAATTCAGTGAATTTTAGTAAAAAGAAGCCACCAAAAAGATTTACAATATTTTTTATAACCAAATTGTCACATCAGTATTCATTTATTTGATCATGTCAAACTGATTAGTGAGTCAAATACATGACTTAGGTCAAATATTTTCCTTTTAATGCAATAATCCAAAAAAGCGATTTTGTTCAAACAATAGATTTATCATAAATCATTTAAGCTAAAAATAGGATGGAGGATAGGATTTATGGAGTCAAGTTAAAATTTTAGTTTAGAGAGTAATTTGATTAGCTATTAATAAATGCTTGGAAATATGAATGCATAAGATTGTGCTTATAAAACGTTTAAAATTTTTAAGCAAATACATATAATTGTTTTACTAGAAGTTAATGTTAGTCTCATCTTATTACCCAGGTGTGTTGAAAAATTATAATTTTGGAATATAATATAGAATTCCAACATTCTCACATTAAATTTTAACAATAAATTCTCATATGTTTCTAAGGCCAATTTTTAAGAAAACTATTAACATGTAAAAGATAATCTTAAAAATATAATTCATTATACAACCTTTTTTTCCTTAATCATCATTTAAATATAAACAATATTTGGAAACTAGTTCATGGGTGAAATATACTATTTTTTATTGACTTAGGTTAAATATTTACCTTTTAATGCGATAATTCAAAAAAGTAATTTGGTTCAAACAGAAGCTATGATTTATTATATAAAATTTCGGTTAAATATGATGTGTTAACTTTCGAGATATTAATTCGACTAATAGAATTTTATTTTGGATACGAACGAATTTTTTAATTGACAATTCTCAATAAATAAAATTTCAGTTTTAATGCAATTAAATGATTGTATGAAATTATTAATTTTGTCGATATTTTAAAAATACTTTGTAATTTTATATTAGTTTAATCAAAATAGTCGCAAGTCAAGAAGGTACGGTCAGAAATGTCACATCTAACCCCCAAATTAAAAACACAGCCGTAGGATATTAAAAAAAAAACAAAATTTTACTGAAGTGTAAAACTACATCTAATAAATGTAGCAGAATCAATCATTTTTGGTCATTTTCCATAATTCCACCAATAAATCGGTGGAATTATAAAAGAAAACTGCAATTTCTGAGGAAGATGATGCAAAGATGTTTATGAAAACTCAAATTTATTTTTCACGGTTAAAGTTTAAACATTCGGTGGAATCTTTTTTAAATTATGTGACTTTTAATAATACAACGTAAGTTATGTTATATAATCGAGTTATATATTCGTGAGAAACGTTGACTCTTCACCACTACCATTTCCTATGGGTAGTTGACTAAGTTATCAACGTGGTAATTAAATTGGGTTGAATAAAATGTTATTTAAAAAAATGTGAAGTTCGGACTATTTTTAAAAATATAGGAAAAGAGAAAATCTTTTTCCCTGTTAATTTATAATGGAACTCTCAGAGTAATGATATTATATCTTTGTTCTTATGTTAAAACATTGAAGGGCTAGAATTAGTAAACAACAACTTTGTTTAAGTTTAACATGTGCACAGGGGCAAGAGGGTTATTTTGTTTAGAAACATATTCATCAATTCTCTCTTGTCAAGTTTACACGCATTTTCAAAAGAGGAAATTTTAATCTATATATATGTTAGATTTTGGATTAAAAATAAAAAGTAGAAATAGATATATGCTACTCTAAATGCAAAAATAACATCTTTAAAGCAAAAAAAAATTATTAACATTCTTATTAAGCTTCTAAAAAATTTGAAACGGCAACACCGGAGGCAAAAGCTGATGCCATCTTGACAAACGGCTTTGTGTTTACATTCGGTATTTGTGAAATTCTGTGTTTTTGCGAACTCTTACGATAGTAAAAACTTGTGCGGTTTATACCCGACCATAGGAAAAAGGCGATTTAAGCCGATTTTTTCATAAGTAAATACCGATATTGTCATAACATCATACCACAGATTTAACTAGCTACGCTCGTAGCGAGCTAGTAGCTAGTTAGAGTAGCTAGTTAGAGCGTAGCTAGTTAAATCTGTGATCATACCAAGGGACAACCGTCATCATGCACGTAAAATAATAAAAACCTTTAACAAATCTATAATAATTATAAAATATTTCAGTTCCATAAAAATGCTTTTTATTAAAGGTACTTATTTTACTCTAATGAAGTACCTACGTTAAAAAAAACCTATAAAGAGTTCATAAACGGTACCGTGAAATGGGGTGAATTTGATTTCGCGGGGCGACTTTGATCACCATATCAAAATATTTTACATTTAAATTTCCCGCGCATATTAAGTGCCGATTTTTTCCGTTCGGTAAAAAATCGTATTCAGTAATGGTGTAGCTAGTGATCTATTTGCAAACGTTTTTTTGGAGTTTGCGGCTCTCAAACATGTAAGTAATATTTAGACAAAAATATAACCTTCCAAAATTTGACTGTTATTTAAAAATACATGCAAATTGTGGATATGTGCGTGATATATTTAGTATCCTCAATATCTTGTATTTTTATAACCTCAAAATGAAGTTTGCGGCGTTGCCGGATTTGGCAAATTTTAAGATTTATTGGAGGGGGTCAAATTGATCAACTGAATGGGGTGAAATTGATCAGCAGATTGTAAAGCTTATATAATTTTAAGGGTATAGTACTACTAGTAATAATAATATTTTTGGTTTTAGAATATTAACATAATGCCGAGAGTTTATAAGAGAAAAGTTGGGGCACGAAGGTGTTGGTAAATTACTTACAACAACAGAAATTTTCAAATGCTCCAACAAGACGAAATAAGAAGAGAACAAAACTTGATGTTCAGCCCGGGAAAAGTGACAGCCCAAAATGATTCCAACAGTTCAGACAGCGACGTTGAAGAGCCTATAACAAATGATAATTCCGACGATGATATGACCGCCGACGATCCATTTATCCAGTTGCAGGAAAATGAAGAAATTGAATATTTGGAAGTGAGTCAAAGCAAGATCAAAATTGGGACATTTTTATTGGTTAAAGTGTTGGGGGGCATGCGAAAAAGTGTTAGCTATCGTTACATAGCTACAGTTCAAAATTTCAATGAAAACGAATTCGAAGTTCTGGGACTAAAATCTGTCGATGGAAGAAAAACTGTTTTTAAACCACAAGAAGGCGACGAGTTTTCCATAGAGTTGATAGATATAATTGCTATTTTGCCAGAACCTGCCCCTGAATGCGTCAAAGGTCAAATCATTTATCAATTCAAAAAAGCAGTAGATATTAAGGAGATGTAAATCCTTACTATACGCATTACTGCTTCTATCTATTAATTGAAGAATTGTTTCTTTACTTTTTGAATGTCTTTTATAAGTTTTTGTATTTTTAAACAAGTGTTTTTAATAAAGTCTTAAAAAACTGCAATGTTTTTTTTTATTTTACCTAAAAAAATAACCAATTAGTGGAATTTTATGACAACATTTCTCCCTAAGTGATCAATTTCACCCCAAAACCTAGAATTATCTGTAACTTTTAAACGGATTAATGAACTTCAGCGGGGGTTAAATTGTTCATAATGCATTTTAAGGCATTGCAAAAAGAATACAATTATGTGGCACTGATCAAAGTCACCCCCCTTTTGGTATGAAATTGATCACACCTTATTTTGTCATTTTTTTAAACAACTTTAAATTTAGAGCAGATACGATTGCAAAATCCTTTTACAGCATCCATACATAATCATTTATGATTAATTTTAATATCGATACGCAGTTATCAAAAGAGTTACAAGCAAATTTACAAACGAAATGATCGGTTTCACGGTAATATTATTTACAATGTATAGCATAATCTATTAATAATAAATATTTATTATGTAAATATTTTTTGACGACGTCACTGGTAAAGATCACTTATGTCCGTGGAATCAACAATGCGTTCGAGCGGCGTTGCGATGTTGTTGCCTTTTTCTCTAATATACGTGATCTACGTATTTAACTTTGAATGT
The DNA here is from genome assembly GCF_022605725.1 of Anthonomus grandis grandis. NCBI lineage: Eukaryota > Metazoa > Arthropoda > Insecta > Coleoptera > Curculionidae > Anthonomus > Anthonomus grandis. The sequence goes on from NC_065558.1 coordinate 14,577,918, forward strand.
TGACTTCTTTATAGAGTATCTTATCATATTTTATGAAAAAAATGCTTCATATTTCATTAGAGGAATAGTATCGTTTTGCGCCTGTCAAAATAAGTGAAAAATTGTTTATGATATTATAAAGTGTGTTTTTTGCCATTTCTACATAACCATTTGTCATCATTGTATCAGAGAGAGATACTACAGACGTTACGATATCCTGTATCACATTTCTTTTTTGATTCAAACTATATCTGTTTTTACCTCCTTGAAGATATCCACTTTTAAAATGCTTTAAAACCTTTGTTTCCAAGATAACTTGTGTTTATTATTTGTTGGACAATCCATTGAGCATACCTTTTACATTTATTAATGAAGTTAATCTTATTAATATTTACTCAATAGTTTAAATCCCTTAAGGCATAATTGATAAATTGAAAAATATATTCAGTGCAATTTTCGCTACCAGAGTAATAAGAATTTATTTTAATTATACATACAACATATAGAAAGGCAACAATAATCCATTCTAAAATACAGTTATGAGCTCTTTATATAATACAAGGTGATATGCACATCCGCGGTATCTCAGAAGCATATACATGATAGGTTTATTCGCTTTTAGGCATTATCCGAAACTTAAAACATGATTTAAACCTAAATCCTAGTAAGTGTTCTGTAATGTAATTTTATTGAAAAAATATTGGATAATTTACAGTACATAATTTGTGGTAGGGACACAGTTAAAAATAGGCTATAATACAAAAAATCTTGATGATTTGACTTATCCTCTAGACCATTTTGATGTATGTATATTAAAACAAAACAAGAAGAACTTATATTCTGCTTTGCTGTTAACTAGTGTTCATACCTACTTTATTTTTTATTCTTTAACAACGGATTCGAATTGTCTGATGTAATGAAGGATAATCATTTGGTGACATTCATCAATAGGCTGATGACGCAGATTTATTCACCAATGTTTGACACGTCAACTAGTATCAAGGAAAAATTAAAAATTAATATAATTATATTCAATTGACGGCTATATTTAACTACTTACATTAACATGGTCTAATTAACGATTAATCTTAGTAAATCGGCAGTTAAATGTTGCGGTGTGGTATATAATTATAGGAGAGTCAACATCACATGGAAAAATTACCTTTATATAACTTTAAATCAGCTCTAGTAGGTTTTATGCAAAACTGCAACTGGCTTTGTTAAAAATAAATGAAATAAGACTATTCTTTAAAAAATTTTACATATGACTAACATAGGAAATATCTATATTAATTTTTTTATTTGATATAGTTTTGCACATATAAAAACTTGGGACAGGCTTTGTGAGATATTTTTTTAGGTAACACTTTTTACTATACACATCAAATGGGTTTTTACTAATAATACTTATTTTCTATATTTTTTCTTTTCAATAGGTTTTCCTTACCCTATATTTCATACTGTACTATATTATATATTCTATTTATTTATTTTATAAATTTTAATAAATTTTCAAAAAAGCGAAAAGAAGTGGCCGCTTTTTACTTTTAACAGTATCTTTTTTAAATAAATTAACATTTATATTTTAACATGAATTAAACAAAACTACAATACTTTAAAGGTCAAAAACAACGCCACTGATTTTATATTAATTATATCAGTATTCAAAATTATTTTAGTTTAAAAAAATTTAATTTAAACCCATGGGAGCTTCTCACGAGATCTTTCAATGTAGTTCCTGCAATTTTAGGTAATTTTCCAATAAAGTAAGAATTCACAAAATTACCCGCATTAATTTATAATTGCCTCAATGCCAAACTTTAATGATTTACACTATTTGTATACACGAAAAATAGCATTATGTAAATATATTATTTTTAATGATTTTTATTCCGTTTTGGTTCAAATAAGCTCATGTTACATAACATTGTTATTCTGTAACCTTTCACTTAGATAATCTATATATGACTATTGACAAACATTCCAAATATAAAATGTTAATTACGTATAATTATGCAAGATTTTGATTTGAGAGAATTAGATTAATATTCATGTTTACATTTATATTATTATCATTTTTATTTTTAGATTTACTTTTTTCTGCACTCAAAAGGAGCCTCACTTTTCACTAAAATAACTTCGGTTTAGGTTTTTTTTTTAAACATTTGTTGTCGAAATTTTTGATACGTCTATGTAATTTCATTGTTACCCTATCACGCTATAATATTATTTTATACGACTACATATTATGAAATATTTGCATTCCGATATAGTTTTTTTCATTCACAATAGAGTCAGTTCATTAATGCGAGAATAAATATTCCCGCACTGGTTTGCGTGGTGCCATCTAAAAGTCATGTTTCAATCTATGAATTAAGGTAACTAGAACCGAAAAGGTATACTAGTTAAATAAGTATGGAATAAAAATGGAAATAAAGGAAAATTGATCTTCGTATGGAAGATAGTCTTGAGAACTAGAGCCATTCGCTACAAACTTTTCTACTGATATACGCACTTATCATACTATTTAATATGTTTTTAGAAATAAGAGAAAGCAAGCACAGACCCGGCTTGATCATTTGCTACTAGATCCTAACATAGAATGGTGGCATCATCGTTTACCCCAGATGTTACGTGGATGATTCTTTGTCCTCTCCTGCCATTTTTCAGGTCCTTTTCTTCCTGAGTTTTCTTTTTCTTTCGAATTAATAATCGTCAAAATTACTTATACATGTAAATCGAAGTATAATTGTCGACCTACTATGATTCCACACAAATGATATCTGAATAATACTAGAATCATTTTTATTATTATTAATAAAAGCTCTTTAAAATGAGGACCAACAAATAGCCAAGTAAAGCTATTATCAGATTATACTCTAGATTTTAAAAATTTATAAATCTTCATTAATTCAGGAAAGCTTTAAAAAGAAATTATAAAAATAAACCACCGAATTCTGAGTCAAATTTCAACATTTTCAATAAAATTAAAAATAGTTAAGCGAACCACTTGCGTGAGATATCCAATATAAGAAACTAATCTTTGTCATTAAAAAACAATACTAAAAGCCTATTTAATTTACTAAATAGGGCTCGGTAAGGTCATATTGTAATAGCGTTCCTAGTTTATGCATATTGCGATTTAAATATGACGTTATTTTTTTATAGGATTTGGAGGAAAAAAGTATTGACGTTAAAAAATTATTTCAATTTCATATTGGTCGATCATACGAAAGCTTAATAAAACTTAACTAGTCAGCTGAAAACAAAAATTACATTTCACAGTTATAATTTTGATATGGTTGAAATTGGGTTGACATACATATACAATAAATGGACTTGCTTGAATGGATTTTAAGAGTTAATTATTTAAGTTATTTACATAATAAATAGTACCATATTTACTTAAGCTTTTACTGTACTAATAAATACAGCAAAATGATCCAAACTGTCAAAGGTCATATCCGTATAGCTTTTATCAAAACATGATACTTACCCGTTTAATTTTTATATAAAATAATAGTCACCAAGGATTTCTTTGAAATAAGTAAGGTTTCTATTGTATTACCTTTGTTAAAAAACCAGTACTATAAGTATATATATATATACTATAATTATAGTACCGGTTAAATATCATTGACAATAGCCAGTTACTAGTTGCCAACTTGAAAATGCTAACTTATTGTCTCCAGTGACACTCGTGAATTTTGTAGTCTAAATTTAACCATATTTCAGTATATCAGCTCAATTTCTTGACAGATCTCAATGAATTATTAAACTAGCTGTCAAATGTATCAAAAATATAAACAATACTATAACTAATTAAGTAAAGGTTTCTATCACTTTGGTGACATAGACAATAACCACCAAATAAAGAAAAGTTTTTATCAATAATATGGAATGGATAGAACGTTCTTGGGTAAAAATTAATAGAATAGATACAAACCAGTTTTACCAATCTTTGTCTATTTATTAAAAAAATTAAAATAGTAATTGAGTTGACGGCTTGGATAGATCCAAGTAATACTTAAATTGGTTTAATAAAAATTGTATTGGTAATCTATCAGTAAGCCACCTTTCTTTATAATTAACGTTTATCAGAATCATGTTTTATAATTAATTTAACTATTAATTGTATTAATCGTAAAATGTTTTATTTTGGTTCATAATAAAAAACAAAACATAATAATAAATTTCGCGCCTTTTCTTCTACCAATGACAGATTTCTAAACTAGTTTCAAATTTTATAAATAGCAAAAAAAGTCTATGAATATCTATCATGAAATAGGTAGAGATTATGTTTAGGTTCCGGTTATTACAAACCCGATGAAAATTTTGCAAAAAAGATCCAAACTTGTTTCTCATTCAGAACTTAAGGTTGATGAAAATCAGACTAAACGGTTTATGTGCATGTTTACTAATTTCTTTTCATTAAATTTAGTGATTTCATACAAACTAATTACATATGTTTGTGATAATAATAATGAATGTAGTAATTATCGTAAAATATAATAAATCTTATTAGATTATAAGAATATGTGTTTATTTCAGGAATTTTTATGTATGTGAAATTTTATTTTTTCAGATTAATATCAGTTGTAATACTGGAGGTTTGTTTTATTTTAGTCCATGCAGTTTATTAATAGAATTTTAGAATTTGGTATATTTTATTGATTAAGTTTGATTATATTTTGGCTATCTATAGCTAATCTTTGTGATAGTCGCCTTTGGACTCTTTTAGTAATTTAAAATGAAATTACAAATATAATTTAATAATAATTTTATATACATTCAGAAAAACTGACGTCAATTGGACATCATTAGAATCAGAGTGACCTAGAGTATCCTCTCTCTGATAGCACAGTTAAGTTGGAGTTAAATGAGTATTATCATTCAAATTTAAAAAAAAAATTATAATTAAATTATTTTACATGATTGTCATATCTTATCGCGATAGATCAAAAAAGTAACTTAGTAAGCTTTTATAATATTGTTCTATTTCTATATTTATTGCCAGTATCCTTTCAGTCAATACCTTTGTCACTTAAAAATGTATATAGATTTTTAGAACCTTAATAATTCATAAACTAGAACAATGGTGTGGACGTCCTATTAATTCTGGGTTAGCTTTGTTAAAAATTGAACTAAGCTAACCTGGCTTAAGAAGGGTGTTTTAAAATTTTACTACGCAACTAAGCCATAGTCAGCAGTTCTAGGAATTGAACATAGTATTTCCAATGATTGATAAACCAGTCATCTGGTACTTGTTGCAGCTCTAACATTGTCTATGTCCAATATTTCCACCATGAAAACTGCTGACAGAGTTCTACCACTGTTTATAATTAGTCCTGTAAGAATGGTTTAAGATGCATCATCATAACCTATGTCCATTGTAATTTTGATGTAAAAGTTATAATCTGTATTTAAAAAGTGCAAAAGAATTTTTAGGAAATAACTTATCTAAAGCCAATAGATCCAATTGAATGGGAAGAGACAATTATTTCAGTTGTCTATTTTATGAATCAAACATCTACTAGTTTAATAAAATATTAAATAATCGTCACAAAGAGTTTCAATTCACAAAGCAGGTTAAATTTATATTTTGTTACTATATTTTTGTCAACAAACTATTACTAGTAACACTTGAATATAAGTGGTAATTACCAGACATCTCCGATGGTCCACTTGCAAATGGCTTACAAATAAATTTTGACACCTACGAATTATAGGAACCTTAAAGGTGTAGTTTTAAATTAGTTATGTTTTGAATTTTAGGATTACAAGGCAATGCCAGTTTAAATCAGCTGAAAGACAGACAACTGTCAATTAATTAATTAACTAGCTGGTTAATGGCTGGTGCTACTATAATTCGTGTACGTATAAGTGGGTATTTCTGTCACTGTTGATGACAACCAATAACAAGCAAATAAAGAAAACTTTTGATCATTAGAATGAAATGAACAAACATTTGAAAAAAATAATGAAATAGATACAAACCATTATTATATTACGACTTGAAATTTTTATTATGTACGACTTTCATGAATAGATAAAGAGGAATGTCTATTCATGAAAAAATGAAAATAGAAATTAAGTTGACTTTCTGGATGGGTCTAGTTTATGGGTTAAAATTTCATTATGATTAATTTTTAAAATTAATTCAATCATTAATTTTATTAATCCTTAAATCTCAAATTCTGGCGCATAATTTGAATTTCGTTGTAATTAACACAAGTTAATTTTTTATGTGAAATAGTAGATTACAGTAAAATTTTATAAATAGAAACATTTTTTCTTATACAGAACTTAAGAATGATGAATATCAGACTAAACGGTTAACTATTATTTGCTGAAATATTTAAATTCATGTACATGTTTACTAATTTGTTTTCATTAAATTTAGTGATTTTGGTAGTTTTGACACAAAATAATTACATGTTTGTGATAATAATAAGTAATGTAGTCATTATCATAAAATATAATAAATCTTGTTAGATTATGAAAATATGTGTTTATTTGGGAATTTTTATATATGTGGAATTTTATTTGTTTCAGATTAGTATCAGTAATAATAATACTGGATATTTGTTTTAATTCAGTCGATGCAGTTTATTAACAGAACTTTAGAATTTGATCACATTTTTGCTATCCATGGGCAATCATTGCGATAGTCGTTTTTTGGACCTTTAAGTTTATAAAAAATATATTTTGACAAACATGGCTCTTTTTACTTAAAATCTGTTTAATAGAATAGAAAAACTTATTTTATTTAAAATCTGTTTAAATAGAAGAAGCAAACAAATTCAACAACCAAAAATCCACCAAAGTTTAAATTTTCATGAAGTGATTAGTATTCTCTTAATGGGCCAGGCATGTTTAAGCAATCTGAATATATATTTTATTAGACTTATTAGACCTAGAGTACCTTCTTTCTAAAAACACAGTTATGTTAAAGTTAATAAACTTGGGGATTTATTTAAACATGGAATATTTATCATTTTTATTGTATGGGATAGGATCTCACTTTAGAAAAAGGACATGGGTAATAATCATTTGACATTTTTCAATTATTTTACCTGATTCACGTAATTGTCAAATCTTATTACGATAGATCGAAAAAGTTACTTAGTTTCCAGGCTTTTATATTCTTTTATTTATATTTTTTCCACTTCTATAACTTTCGCTAGTAAATAACCTTTTCTCTTGAAAATTGATCCTATTGATCCTAGGTTAAACTAAGCCAAGCTAACCTGGCTTAAAAAAGCTGCTTTTAAAATAGATTTTTTTAAAACATTATTTTCATTTATGTTTTACATTATCCTATTACAGTTATGGTGGGTCTTATTAAGTAAATGTTAACATATTTAAGTTTTGAGATTACATTTAATTTACATTGTAGGTATCTAAAGCATATCTCCCAAAAAACCCGTTTTAATTCCCACGAACCCATGCAACAGCAAATTAATTAATTGTTTTTAAAAGCTTTTGTTTTATAATAATTACATATGTATAAATCGATTTTAAACTGATATCTTACATTCAGTTTACATAAATAATGCGTTATTCTGAATACAAAATATGTTACGATATGTTGTCCTTTGGACGCTTACTAGACTTTCTATTTAAAGAAAATTTGAATTAATGGCAACTTATGTGTCACAACCTTTTATATTTTTAGCTGTTTTATTTGTTAAAATTATAACTGACAAAAATACGCGAATTTACATGTAAAAGTTCTGAGATTTATGTACTGACGTATATACTACGTGAGTTAAAATCTTACGTTTTACTGCAGTTAGTCTTTCAACTTTACCATCATGTAGTGTAAAATTTAAGAAATTTAAGACATATGTTCATAGGAACTTTTTTGCTTGATTTTGTCCAAGGAACACGCCCCTGAATTTTGTAGCATTATTAGAAAAAGACACTGTATATACGAGTATAATAGCTACTAGAGTCTTAGATGATTGTTTAAGGGTTGGACTGGATGTCACTCAACTTTAATAACTGAGCTGAATCATTTTCACTATAGAAGGAGAAATGGGTATGTGTGGATGAGTTTCTTCTAAAAAGAGATTATATGGAGGAGTTCCAGTGATAATTGTTTACATACATAGGCTACATGTCGTTGATGAACTACGGGCTGGTGAGCCTAGTCATGCAAAATTCTATTCTTCTGATATGCAATTGATATGTCACCTGAGACAGTGGATTGTAAAGGTTTTGTGATAGATGTAGGCAGAGAGGAGCAGCAGGACTCCAATGGGCCTACATTGATCAACAACGGAACCATCTGGTATACAGATGGCTCTAGAATGAACAATAGAGCGGATGCAGGGTTCTGTGGTGGGGCTCAAGGCTCCGCTTCCGGAAGCAAGACTGAAGTCTTTGCTGTACTGAAATGCGGACCGAAAATCCTAAAGTGCGGACACCGCAATACAGTCGTATCAATCTGATCGAACAGCAGGGCTGCTAGTCAGGCGTTTACGGCCGAAACTATAAGCTCAAACTGAAATTCATAAATGTCCTGGAGGAACTGGTGAAGGTGAGATGCTGGAAACGACGAAATGTACTCCCTTGCTAGATTGGTATCTGCGAAACGGCCGGTAGGCCCAGAACCTATAGTCGGTATAGGCAAATGTATAGCTTTTGCATCAATAAAGAGTCTGCTATGCTGATGGCCGGAAGCTCCTGCCATGAAATAGGGTAAGGCACACATAGATGGGCCCTCTTCCTATATTACCAGACAACTGCTGCGCTTAAAGAAACGCGAAATTTGGCTTGTGGCAGATCTTTTAACCGAATACTGGCATTTAAGACGTCATCTCCAGACCTTAGGTACTGCGAAAAACCCGAAATTCGGGTTGGTGTTAGGAGGATGAAACTGAATACCATGTTATCGAAGAGTGTCCAGCACTTATGTTTGTTAGGTTCAAGGTAACACTGTATTTACAGTTTACCCTGTAATATTATGTCCTTCAAACCAGAGTGCCACTCTCGGTTGGGCACGAAGGATCCATTAGGAGACCCTTAGAACATTGAAAGGCCTTTCAATGTTCTAAGAGGAGACCGATATGCATAAAAGCCCCTTTGACTACCCACTGCCTTACAAATTACATTTACAATTGTTTACGTAATTTAAATGAATTCGAAGAAGTTGGTCCAGGAATTTTTGATGTTTGGTGAAAATGCGCGATGGTTTCTGAATAACCATTTAGTTTTTGAAACAAATCTGTGAGCATAAAGAATAGTTAGCCCTAGTGTCCTTCGTCCTTTTCTCTCTTTCCATATGATGATGAGTAAAAAGAAATTACCCAGGTAACTCAGTTCTTCATAATCATGTTATGACAACAATTATGTAAATGACAACTGACTTATCTCACACAAAGACTCCTATTAAATAAATATTCTATTACATCCTTGAGAAACTATAATTTCCTGTTAATGTCATTTATAATATTATTGACAGGAAATTATTATTTTTTACATATTATTTCTGTTACCCACAAAATTTGTTGCAGAACGTAATAAATATTACTTTTATTATCGGGAAAGCCAAAATAAAGTAAAACACGTATTCAGCGTTTCTTACGTTCGGGAAAGTCAATTACGGCGTACAACTGGCGAAGCGAATTTTATTACCTAAACGTGTTTTCAAGTATTTTAAAGGTCAACAATTTGATCTCTTTGTGACAAACTGCGAAAACCATCAGTATACCCCTTTAAATTATTTTTTCAGCTACAAACTCTAAAAGCCAAGTCATGTAAACAAAAATCCAGATATGTATTAGATAAAATAATTGAATGATCACCCTAACATTTAATATCGTGTCAAAGTCGACAAAAGAACCACTAAAAATATCACAGAAAAAAAGTTGTTGGATTTTCGTGGTTTTCTTAAGTATGAAGTCTTAAGTTAAAAAACGTATAATTTTAATAGTAATTTTTTCAAATTTTTGATTTAAAAATATATTACCCCGAAGTATTTAATATTTTAAAAATAACTATTAATATTAAGGAGCTTTTTAAATTTAAACTTACTTCATTATTTCAATAAAATGTGAAAAACACTCAGTGTCTTATTAAACTACAAATTTGGTTCATTGAGCAGATAGTGAGCCGCTTATAATTTAATACAGCGATGGAAATGTATGACAGATCTTGAAAATATCTATAAATTTAAAATACTTGCTTCTCTGTTTGATTATGACTTAGACAAGTCGAGTAAGCATTCATTAATACCAACCTGAACTATAGAGGAGTCACTATTTGCATATTATTAGCCAGTTCTTCGTGTAGATGATGACCGGTTCGCAAACTTTTTATAAGAATTTATTGGGCTCCAATCACGAACTTAATAAATATACCTGGACTGCTAATGCATTTGGCCACGATACCCAAAAATGACCATTGCCTGGTGGCCGCCATTTTTATAGTGGTTGTGTCCTTTTGATGTTGGTCACTCTGAACATTTTCAGTGTTGCCAATAAAAAATATATTAAATAACGGTAAGTATAGCGTGTGAGTATAGCGGATTGCCTAGTTTTTGGCGATTTGTAAACGACGCTTGGGTATATCGTCTGCAACAGGCGATACACCTTCCTCCTTATTTAATACGTGGATAATGGATCACCATCCTTATTTAAACGTATTTGTATCACTGTTTCTCAAAACCGAATTATTATGAATTGTCCGTCTGTATTTATGATAGAATAATATATAGAGTTATTTATTTTTACTATATAAACCCTTGCTAATTATAAACCCTCATAAAATCAACTATATTTTGATTTTTATAGATGGTTGTACTTGTGCTGTAGATAGAAGGAATAGTAAAAATAGAAAGAAAATAAAAAGTGTTTTTAACTGAATTTGTTAAGTAAATACAAGCAAAAATTTAAATGAAGATAATCATTTTTATAGTATTAGGATTTATAAGATTCAACATTATTATTTAATTGTTTTGTTTCCTTACAAATGGCACAACTGATATTTGTCAGAATGACCAACATTGAAAGGACATAATCACGCAAAATGGCAGCTCCCTAGTAGTGGTCATTTACTTTTCATTGAATTGGTAGTCAAGGTATATTTATTAAGTTCGTGGCTCCAAGCTATTAAAATAAATGTAGTAAATATAGGAACTCTCGGAAGCTTCTCTCGAATCATTCGGTACGAATGTTTTAATCAAATTTAGTTCAGACCAGTAACAAACATTTTATGTAACCTACCTCTGACTCCTATAGAGGAATGCGAATGTTCTTGCGGTTATTGTATTCGTTCATACGTACTTCTGAACATTTACGTGCAAAAATGGATTGTAGTATTTTTTTACATCTTCCAGGTAATAAGTAAATTTTTATGAGTTCCACTTTCGAAGTAAATTTTATTCTTATTTCAAGCATCATAGCCATCTTAAGTTTGTTGTTATTGAGATATATCTTGTATCATTGCATTGCATGGCATATCATTTATTTACAATTATTTCTTATATACAGTGTGCCTGAAGTTAAGGCTATACTTTATTTTTGATGAAAGGTACAGACACAATATCTATAATATGCAATATTATTAGTTCTTTGTCAAGTCAAGCAAAGGTTTATTTAAATATTCTTCGACGTCACTTGGCAGATAATGAGATGTTAAGGGCTGTGGGGATGATTGAGGCTGGAATGCGTCAAATTAATGTAGCCAATGCTATGGGCACTACAAAGAGCGATATCTCCCGCCTCTAGAGCCGTTATCGGGAGACCACACGCGAAAGGTATTTGGGTCGACCAAGAGTGACTACTCCTCATTTGGATCGATATGTTCTATTAGAAGCTCAAAGAAATGACGCAGTGATAGCACCACAATTAATAACTCATCTTCGCGAATCTTCTATGAACTATTTTAAGACATACCATCTACAGAAGGTTGAGAAAAGTGAATCTAGTTAACCGAAGGTATTATAGTTGTCAACCCTGAAATCGATAGAATCACGACAGTCGACTAGCGTGGAACTCGTGTATGGAAGGCACCTGGCACAAGAAATTGAATCCATCATACACAGAAGGTTCGTAGTTACAGAAAAGCGACAATTATGGTATGGGCAGGTTAATTTCTCTTGGGAGTCGAACTGAGGTCGTCCTTCTAGTTCGTTTCCTATCGGCAGACCGCTACGTTAGAAATATTATAAAACCTATTGTCGTTCTATACGTCCAAAATATTGGTGCCAATTTTATTTTAATGCATGATAATGCTACTCCACACGCAGCTAAAATCACACGAAATTTGTTGAACGAGCAGAACATTCGTGTTTTAGACTTGCTAGCTCAATCACCTGATCTCAATTCTATAGAGCATGGCTGGGCTATGCTTAAGCAAAAAATTCTTCAGGGCCAGAATTAGAATTCTTAGGGCCAAAAAAACAGAAATCAGCTGTTTTAAACTTTTCAACGGTGTTGGATAGGAATTTCTCAAGAAGATCTGGATAAGTTAATCCTTAGCATGAAAAGACGTTAAATCAGTATTTTGATATCACGTCATAACTAATTTGTTTCACTTATAACGGTTATAAAAAATATTTAATTTAAAAATTTAAAACCACTGTGTAATTAATATAATTCAATATCCCTAGATTTTGAGCATGTGTGTAGTTAAATTATGAAAGTTGATATGTCTTTGTCTGCTAATTAATATAGTAAAAACAGGAATTAATACTAAATTTCTCAAGCTCATCACACTTAGCTTACTTAAGAAGATATCTATTTTTTAAAAGGGACATCCTGTATACTATTACATTAGTCGCTAGCAAATCATTTTTCAATACAAAAAGGTTAAAGGCACTTTTTATCTGAAAACACAACTATGTTATAACCAATATTTACTGTAGACTTATTGAAGAAGAATTATTATAATAAAACACTAATACATAAATAATAGAACCATTAAAATAAAGTGTAGCAATACCAAACATTGTATAATGGTGTATATCCTCTTACCACGGACAAGGTGTTTTTAGTACACATTTTTAAATGCTACAGTTTTTTTCAATATTTTTTTACGCTTTTTATACACTTTTTTTTACACATATAGGCATTTAAATGCATCTAAATTATTTTCCTTAAGTTTTTCCTCAATAAGATTCTTATTTAAGGACTGTATGTACATTTATTGTTTCTTTTCACTATTTTAGAATTTTTATATATTTCTATTTTAGAATATTTCTTGAATACTTTTAAATTATAAGAAAATACAATTTACTACTAAATGCTTTCTCATCTCATGGATATGATGATACGCATTATTACATAAAATACGTATAGTTACATTAACATTAACTAATAAGGAATGTATGCAAATTAAGTGATTTAAATTTTAACTTCTTATACAACATAACCGTATAATGCACGTGTGTTGCAATTATTTGCGTGGTTTGATTAAAAATAAAATTTTAATATGCATTTTCTAAATATATATTCTGATGCGTCCTGTATTTATTATTTCGCCAATATAAGCGCAGTAATAGTAGCACAATATGTTTAATGTTTAATACGTCAAACTATAGCATCCAAAAAATGACAAAATAATCAATTAGGTTTGCGATATCACGGTTAGTTCAAGCTAGTTCTTATCATTGTATTTCTTTTCGACGAAAAGTCAACTTTCTAGCACATGATAAGCTGGCTTTCACATATGGATAAATTATGGAAAATATTGCCTTAGAAAAAAGGCCCTAAAAAAGATGCTGAGAGAGGCTAACTTTAATAATAATTATTAATATATTAATATAATAATAATAATAATTATTATTATTATAATAATAATATTCTTTCTTACAGAAAATTTTAAATTCTCTCTTACAAGAAATCTTTAATACAGAGATTTCGGAAGTAGCAAAACTTAGCCCAACAAGGACGAGCTGCATGGATGGAACAAGCTTCCAAGTTTCCAAAGAGCCTACAGGATAATGTTGATAAAGCGTCTTCGTTAGTATGGCTTAGAGCTGGTTGCCTCTTCTCAGAGATCGAGGGTTTCTTTATGGCCTCATAGAGTAATAAGGACGCGAAGTTACGAGAAACACTGCCGTCAACTTGAAGTCGGAGATAAATACACAAAATGTAAGGCAATGCCTATTTAGGTCGTCACAATCAAGCTGCTAAAATTATTTACCAACAAATGGGTCTCGAAAATGGTCTTCTTGAAACCTGTCCACTGTATTATAAATATGAGCCACAAGCAGTTTTACAAACAGCTGCAATGATGCTATACTGGGATCGACCAATAACGACTGAGAGGACAGTTGACTACAATAGACCTGACATTGTTATTATCAACAAAAACAGGAGAACTAGTCTCACTCAAACAGCACATATCCTCCAATGGATGTCCTGCATTGGTCCAAACTAGGTCGAACTGTCCATAAATTAACTCGAAAAAGTAGTATTTGTGATGCTGTAGATTTCGTGTTTTTTACCTTTTATAAAAGTGTCCATAAATTCGTTATTGACATCCTCTAGATGACGACATTTTGTACAAGCCAATGGATTTTAAGTTATTTATATCTAATGGAATTTTATTGGCCTTCCAAAAGATGTTTGAAAAGTATAGTTAGTTTACCTGAGGATAAATTTTTTTAAAAGCCATTAGACTCATCACATTTTTAAGGTACATCAGACATCCATTACTGGTCAAAAGATTTGTCTTCATTTTGATGAATACGCATAACGTGCCGTGGAAAAATTATTGGACAAATATGAATGAACTAATGGAAGGTCATGAAACTCATATTTTTATACATCCATCAGAAGTTTCATAAATATCTAGGACATTAGATGGATTCAGGTAAATTTCAAGCCATGAATTCACAAAAAATGAAAAGCCACTTGACTTCTATTTTTCTAGGTTCATTAGACGTCCATCTCTCTTCGAAAACTGTGTTTTAATTTTAATGAATATGTTGTATGTCTTATAGATTTACAAATATATTATTCTCATGGCTTCAATAAAATAAGTAGTCATGGGTCAAAGAATATTAAAAAGCTATTCGACATTGGATAATTCCAATGGAAGTGCTTAAATTGAGAACCAAGGTAGTACCGTTTAATGGGGATGTTTCGCAACTGTAAGGGCTTCCAATAGACATTTGGCACCGAAATATATGTAGCATTGGACCTCAATCAATTTTTTATTTCGTAATTATTTTATCTTATGGATGAGGAAAAGTTATTATCTATTGGACTTTCTATTTTATATACCCTTTGGATCAACAAATTATCTGCCCAGTGAAAAATTGTATTCAATGGTGCCTAGCAAAGTTTGCGACATTTGTATTATCCTATAAACATCCATTGTTTTTTTTTAGAGTTTAAACAGGTGTCAAGTGAACATTCATATTTCAAAAAAAAGAAAATCTTTGGATGTTCATTGGATAGACTTGTGTTATTTGAGTATTATCGACGTAGCAGTGCCAATTACTTACAACCTCGGCAAAGCGGAAACAAAGAAAATTACAAAATATGAAAACCTGGCTATAGAACTGAAGCAGATCTGTCAGTTGAACAAAGTGTCTACAGTTCCAATGGTATTTTCGGCCTTGAAGATAATATTGACAAAGCTCTCCAAAAACATGCAGGAATGGAAACAGCTGAAGTGTTTTTCCAGCAGGATACCAAAGAATGACCGGGTGAAGTTTAGAATAATAATTATTATAATAATATTTTTGTTTAATCAAATTAATAATTTAACATCCACTTAATTTAAAATCATCCAATTATGAATAGTTTCAGCTTTATCAATTTTTTTTTACATAAAAATTACTTGCAATTGTGAGAAACGAATATTTTATATCAACTTTTTTATGATAAATGATCCCTTTATCCTTTTTCAACATTAGCATTTATGAGACACCCTGTACATTTAGAAATAATTTTACAATATTATTAACAATATAAATATATTCCTTATACATCCCATTAATATCATATATTCCATTTCATCAGTTTCAGTTAAACCTTCCCTGGACATCTAAATAAAATATTGAAGTATACAGAAAAAATTAATATTTTAGAATAAATAAGTAGAGCAGGGTAGATAAACCTATTCGTATAGGTTTTCTACATCTGAACATCGCCTCTTTTCACAATAGTACAATTATGTTTGGGATATAAGTATTTGTAAATCTAACTTAAATTGTGAAAATACAGTCTTTATTATTATGATTATTATTGTTTAGACTATTCGTTAATACTAAGTGGGTGTCATTGTTGATAAAACTCAAGAAGTTTAATTCAGAAATACTTGGAAATGTAATAAATAAAAAAGGCATACATTTTAAAAGTTTGTTTTATTTGTGATATTTATTTAGTGATTTTCATGAAAGTAAAATAAATAAATATACATATTAACTAAAAAAACATTGCTTTTTCTTTGACAAATAATAATTTTAAAAAAATTATTAGAAGTTGGTGGGATACTACATCTTAGCAATGAATAGTGTGATCAAGGTAAATTGCCGTCAATTTGTAAAGTCTTTTACACCTCTGTCGCTAGGAGGCATAAATGCTAATATCAAATAAAAAACTGTTTCCTAAAAATTATCCACATAAAAATATCACGTTCATTTTACTACAATTTTACAATTTTTTTGCTATAAAATATCAAGATGGGGGTAGGAAGGCAGGGAAAAAATTTTCTAATTTTGTATAAATATAAGACAATATAATAAAACTTGGTCTTAAAAAAAAAGTTTGATGAATAAAATGAGATAGCCTCTTCGGCGTATTGATTTAAGTAGTCCTTAAGTAGGCGTTATTTAAAAATATTCTCTTGTTCCAATTCTTCCTGGGAAATTTATGTAGATTGACATAATAGTTATATCATAATAAAAAAATAGGATTAATTTGCTATACATTCATTAGTTTCCACCAGCAATCACGGCTCTAGCACATAAATTTAAAATTATGTCCAGCAATTTCTCTTGACCACATTTATTAACCAATTTTTTTATTGCTGTTTCGCTACTTATAATAAAATATGACATTCCATTAATTTTTTCTTGTGATATCCCAGGAATGTTTCAGGATTTTTTACAATATATTGCTAAAAGGTTTCATTTAGGCTAAGTGCAAATGTCTATAATACTCATAGTATATTTTTAAGTTATTAGAGAATTGTTATGGTTTAGGGCTCTCTTTCTATTTCCGCAAATGTCTTTTATTGCATTGTATTGCATGTGTTTCTTTTTAGTTAATAATAATATTTATAGCTGTAGTAGTCCATACTTGCAGTGGAGTTAATATGTCAAAGGGTAACTAACAATGCTTCGATCATCCTCCACTAAATTTATTTAAAAATTATTCATCCTACATGTTTCAGACATATAACATGTCCATCATCAGAGATATAAATTGAGGGTTTTGGTCAATACATATAAAAAGCTATAGTGCCTCTGGCAAGGTCAAAAGGTTAAAACCACTAACAATGAATAAAAATGGCATATTCAGATGCACGAGAAAGGGACTAAGATAGAAGTAGATCCAGTTTTAGTTCCTTTCTCATGCATCTTAATATGCCATTTTTATTAATAATTGTTAGTGATTTTAACCTTTTGACCTTGCCAGAGGCACTATAGCTTTTTATATGTATTGACGAAAACCCTCAATTTGGATCCCTGATGATGGACATGTTATATGTCTGAAACATGTACGATGAATAATTTTTAAATAAATTTAGTGGAGAATGACCAAAGCATTTTTACTTACCCTTTGAATAATATTTATGATAAAAATAATAAATATTCTCAATTTACGAAAAGCCTACATTTTACGTAAACAGTGTCTACAAGATGTCCACAAAAGGTCTTTTCTAAATTCCACCAGATATTTTATCCACCAGTGATCAAAATAAGCCGATTTAAAGCAACTTACCTTAGTCCCAAATTGCTCTGATTTCGATCTACAGAACGGTAAAGTTAAAGAATGAAAATCGATTTCTTTTTAACTTATGAATATTTTTTCGTATCGTATCTAGCGGTTTCTTGGGACGTGAAACCCAAATACGTACACCCTTTTACTGTGGTCATCAGAGAACATTTCACATTGCATTTGTATACCACGGATTAAATATGTCCCCAAAAAACAAATCTAGAGGAGTCGAATCTGGAGAACGTAGGGGTCAATTTACGGGAGCATTATTACCTCTATCTATACACTTATTTATACCGATCATTAAAATAAATTCTGATATCTAATGTTAAATGTGGTGGATCACCATCATGCATAAACCACCTATCTCTGCGAGGTTCAAGATAAATCAGGCAAAGTATTTTGTAGATGCTGCTGATAAATCTCTCCTGTTAATTTTAGAGGAAGAATTACAGGACTAATAATAAAATTACTAACTATACTAGTCCATACATTAATTTTAAATTTGTATTTGAAATGGTGTTCTCTTACTGCACGTGGATTTTCTTCAACATATACGTATTCAATATGAAAATTATGTACCCCTCTCCTCGTGACACAAGCTTAGCCAGTAAACTGAATATTATTACTAAAGTCTCTTTCTCTTTGTACATGAACGAAATTACAAACATTTAGGCGTATTGCAGGATCTTAGAGTAAGAGACCTTGAAATGGCGTCTTAGATAGAACAACTCTTAGATCACTTTATTAACGACATTTTTGGATACTCCCATTTCTAGATCTATTCACCTGATACCTATTACCGGCTGTTTTTCAACACGTTCTAGAAGTACTATATTGTATAGCCGTCACGACAAATGATAAAGAAAGCAATAGAAATTTAAATGTTGTCAAAGTTTAACAATTTATATTAGTGTGATTTATGAAGCTATAAACAACATAAAATAAATAACTACTAATCTTCGGGAAATGAGTTATGCAGAGAGTTAATTTTAATTTTTAATTTCAAAATCTTTGTATTCGTAAAAATGGGAAACAATTTGACCAATTTTTATAAAATGCGTATTGCTTAAAAAATTAATTTCGTGCCTAAATAATGCTTAAATATTAGAACTAATTTTTTTTATTTAAAATATTTGGATGTACTGTTGTGACATACAACATCGACAAACCGAATTATCGCCAAAAGAGCTAACTTTAGGGTTTTAACAAAAGAGCCTTTTTTTGTTTAAAATTGATGAGGAAATTGTTTTTTTCTTAACAAAGTAAGAAACTACACTGAGAAGCATTAGAGGTGCAGTGTAAACCGCCCTCTGATGACCACAGTGAAAGGATGTGCACATTCGAGTTTCGCATCCCAAAAAACCGTACGTTAAATTTTTACATAAAATTGCATAAATTTTAAAAAATTCGATTTTCATTTTTTAACCTACTAAGATAAGTTACTTTAAATTGTCCTATTTTGATCTCAAGAATTTGTGGTGAGATTTTGTAAAGATATTTTGGGGACATCCTGTATTGGTGACCTGCACTAAACAACGGTATTTTTAATAGGAACTCAAAACCTAAACTTAAAACTATAAATCCATAATATAATGAACATTTTTTCTCTAACTTACGTCCTGCCATAATATTAGCAATATCTCTCAAGACAAAAACACAAACACTATATCCTCCTCGACCACCCGATCTTACTCCACTCGATACCGCGACCCTATTTTAATTAAATCCAAATCTTTTATCATACGAAGTCTTAAACTGAAAAAAAAATTTAACCTATAGTAGAGATAACCCCAAGAGCGCTACTCAAAATAAGCAGCAAGTCGCAGCGGCGCGGTATCTATTAGCGAAACGCGGTTGTTACGACATTTTGAACTTTGTTTTTCTTTTTTTACGTTCGATAGGAATTAAAATATATACCGCGTGAATATTCATTAATATGATTGGTAGGTGATATACATGAACGTTTTAATTTTATTATTAGTTGGCTTTTGTGTGTGGGTCGTAAAAGAATATGATACATAACAAAGTCAATGTCAAATAGTATCGTACATTGGAGCAATAAATAGTTCGCGTAAAATATAATGTTATCAGAAAAACTATGATTTTTAATGTATTTGTATTCTATTTTCTGCGTTATTAGAGAGATAGTATTTGGGCTTCAGTAAGGTTTTGATCAGTTTAATAGATAATAGCAATATGCAAACGATAACAGTAATATTATTATAAATAATAATAATTCAACTAGAAAAGGTTGAAAATAAAGATATCAGTCAACGAGCAGATCAACATGCACAACATCTAGACCAACAACTTAAGAAACAGAAAGCGACAGACCAATTTTTGAATAAGGTGCATATCAAAAGGAAACTACTCCATAAGAAAGACCTAGGCTTCCAATTCGTCATAAGGTATGGAAGATGAG
This sequence comes from Anthonomus grandis grandis, assembly GCF_022605725.1. Taxonomy (NCBI): domain Eukaryota; kingdom Metazoa; phylum Arthropoda; class Insecta; order Coleoptera; family Curculionidae; genus Anthonomus; species Anthonomus grandis. The sequence continues at coordinate 14,598,228 of NC_065558.1, forward strand.
ATCAGCAGTATCTACCATTGATAATATGCTATATAAGTACCTCAGTAGAAACCACACCTTGTGAGATATCCTATCTTGCAATATATTGTGTTGCAACAGTAATGTTAAAGCGTAACTCTCAGAAGCCTTATTTTCCACGATAAAGCAGCCATCATCAGCAAAATAAGGAACCGACGTGGAAAGGAAATTATTAGAGAATACCTAGAAGGTAAAAGAAGAAAATCTCCAGAAAGATTAAGGATATAACAACAAACGCTAAAATAGAGTTGATGCTTAAAGACCTCTTAAACTACAATAATCAACTTACATCAAAAAATAGAAAGCAAGATTGAGAAGATATAACGAACTCATCAAACAGGAGCAAAGCAGCAAGTATAACTCCAGTAAAAGGAGGTTTTTCCGCAGACTGGAAAGAGGAATATCAAAAGGCTTCTGCTAGAGATGGTAACAAGATCGAAGTATACTGGAAGAGTGTTTGGTTTGAAGGGAAAAATTCAACAATTGCAACATGGTTAGATACTATATTGAAGAAGCATTTGAATGTTGAGGAGACGGGAGATGCAGCTGATGTAGTTGGGTATATAAAGAGAACACAGACTTGGAAGCCGCTAGGTCCAGAAAGAATTCATAATTTTCGAATAGAGAATTTTGTCATCCACCCACAATTATGTCGCTGAGTAGGAGTTTACAAGATCCTACGAGAATATCTAAATCTCTCTGAAGGAAACACTTTCTTCCTTTTCAAAAACGATGACACAATGGACCTTAAGAACTATTGGCCTATCACCTGTTTGTCGACAATTTACAAGTTGTTTACAGCTCTAATAAATGAGAAGAGCTACTGCCACAAAAACATTTTCGATAAAGAGCAAAAAGCATTTTAAAGAGTTTCTCTTGGTTGTAAACATCTTACCATCGATGCAGTGGTTCTCAGGCAAGTTCAAAGGAGAAAATAAAATCCTAACATTTGATACATAGAATATGCGCTATTCAATACTTAATGATTGGCACATAAAAGTTTTGGATATATACGGATTGGATAAGATTGACCCAAAATAAGAGGAATCCTTATCCAGATAGTCAGATTATTGGAAACATCAGCATAAAGAGGAGATTTTTTTTAAGGGGACTCGCAACTCATCAACTGAAAAGATTGCGACTTTGAGTTGAACACCAAGCGACAGAAAAGATGAGATGAACCGTTAAATGGATAAAGAATTTGATTTAATCAAGCTCCCGTAATACCATATCACTTTTTTCATTGGTTAGGTGGATAATAAGCTCTGGAACTTCTTCGATGATGACTTCACGGTCATACCAATCTTAAATTAGTGTGTCGGTGTGACACACTTTCGCTTGCCATACTTCTGGAGTACATTTTACTAAGGTTTTTTCCCACATTTCTAAAACGTTTTCATCTGTATGCCTAACTTCACCAATATGTGTATTATAATAATGTTTTGTATCTGTCCAAATCATTTTAATAGCATTGAACTGACAATGGTAGGGTGGCAATCTTAAAACTTCATATCCATTTGCTTGTAGTAATTGATCTATTTTATATTTCTTCGGTTTTTTTGTGTAACTTTGCTAAGCTCAACAATTTTGCCTTAAACATCTGCTTATCAAATGGAATTTCATTCTGCTCGAGCCACTCAACAATTTTACCTCTTTTCCAAGAACATGATGAATGCTTTTCCAACTCAGCTGAATGATATGGAGCATTATCCATTACAATTAAAGATGATTCTTCTAAATTTGGAATTAATTGATTTTCTACCCACTTTGTAAAATTTTCACTATTCATATTTCTCCATGATAAATATTTTATCAGTTTCGATTTACTAGCAAAAACCAAACTGGCATTTTTTATAAAACCACCTTTGTGTCCAGCATGTAATACAATGAAGCGTTTTCCATCAAATGCACCTGGTCTACGAACACTCTTTACATTATCATCTTGACATGATTTCATTTTGTTGCCCTTTGAGAAAATCCATGTTTCATCGGGAAAGGCTAGTGGACGTGTAAATTCTGAATGTTTATTTTCCATATATTTTCTGGAAAATGCTGCTCTCATTAAAGCTATATTAGGTGTCTCCATTAGTGGTTTTCGGTTATCATCTTTCTTGTATTTAAACCCCAAATGACAAAGCAGGGTTCGTAGAGATCCATAGCTTATATTAACTATTTCTTTTTGGCATAGCTTTTCCTTAAGCCGTTGTATGGTTACATGTTTCTCTGAAAGTATAGTAACAATATACAATTTTTGCCATTTTTTTAAATATATAACTTACTTTGTGCATACATATTATATAATACATTCCGAACTTCTATTTTGGGATCCTCATTCAGGTCGAGGGTTTTAGTTTTTCTTCGAGACCTATTTATTCCAGGTGTTGAAGGCAGTGCATTTTGATCATTGGATACTTTGATACCGGTTACAGTTTTTAAGCTGATTTTCAGGGAATGAGCAACTCTATAAAGTTTTTCAGTTTATCATATTATCGTAGGATAGATCAGTACTCTAATAGTCCTTCGCTGTGGCACTACCCCAATGCCTACCAGTGGTGCACTACCCCAAATGACAATACCATATGTCATAAGAGAGTGGAAAAGGGTATAGTAGGAAGTAAGCATTACACGTTCTGACACGACAGCACAAACTGCGAAGCATGTATATGGAAGTTTTCAGCCTAATCGCACCTTATCAATGTGTGTATCCCATTTTAGTTTAGGGTGAAGTTAAATTCTAATGAACCTCACTTTAGGACAGTTCACAGGTCCCACCCTAGGAGGCAAATCATTTATAGATATCAAGAAAAGCAGTGGCCCCAAGATTGATTCCTGTGGGACTCCAATGACCATCTCCCTCTAAGCGGACAAGTTCATCCTCACCATCTGGGTCCGGTTACTCAGATATGAGCATAGAAGAGAAATGCTGCTCCCACTGAACTTATATTATTTTAGTTTCTCAAGAAGAATGGCATAAGTGACACAGTCAAACGCTTGGCTACTCAAAGAACAAGGCCATTAAATGACTGCGGTCCTCGAAGGAATGCATGACCTCGACGACCAGGCTGAGAACTCTCATTGTGGTACTCTTTTCCTCCCTAAAACCCAACTGGCTATTCGTGAAAAGAATAAGCCACTCAAAGTAATGTAAGATCATCTGAGACATACACTTCTTCAAGATCTTAGAAAATACAGACAATAAAGAGATTGGTCTATATTTGGTCACTTCAGTAATATCACCTTTCTTAAAAATTGGTGTGACTAATTGTGTTAATGTGTTAAAATTTTCCTAAAGCAAAATTTGGAGTCATGCAATGGTAGATTAAGATCATAAAGGCGAATGAGAGGATCAGTCATGGCTGGTGGAATATCATTCATGATTTTATGGGCATTGTGGACAAAAAAATCATTAGATGAGATGTTGGTTATTAAGTTTTGCTTCTTCTTAGCCCCACGTTGACTGTTTTTGATATTCTACATGGACTTTATAGGATGTTTTGAAATGAAAATAAGCCTATCATTTGCTTCATGCTTTGTAGTTTTTAATGTTTGTTTTTAAGACGTTCTAAATCTTACTATGGAAAAAGAGATTATTTCTCATATTCTTTAAAAAATCAGAGAACCATGGGTTTTTTTGTGGCTGATGTTTTTTGAAATAAGTTTTTGAAATAAGGTAAGTTTTTTCAGGGAATGAGTTCTGAAAAGCACTTTTTAATTCATCTATAAATCTCAGCCAAAGTCTACACTGAATCATCTTTATTAAGAAAGAACCAGAAGCATCCTTCTACATTTCTATAGAATTAATTAAGAGATTTATTATTTCTATAGAACTAATTAGAATTATTTAAAACTTGCTGAGTGATTGGTCGAAACGTTACGGGTTTCGATTCAGTTTTGTTGGTATTGTTAAAGCTTTTATGTTGAGTGCCAAAAGACACAATTAAGTCTAGCAGTAAAATAGCATTGCGCCTTGTATCTAACTGAAATAAAATGCAATCCAATACTCTTGTGAAGAAAAGTGCCAAAGTCGAGATTCGAGTGCCAAAGATTGATAAAACACAACTATGACTTTATTTTAATGATTATCATCAACCATTATTAGAATACCTTAGAGAGACATATGAACAAAACTGCTCTTGACGATGCTAATAGCCAAAACGTTTCGAGCTAATTAAAGTTTTTACGAAACAGTAAAGATTTGGATTTTTTATTTTCTTTCCGTTAATAATATGACACTCCACCCTGAACAATGCCTAAACTCTGATCAGGTAATTGTTGTTAAATCTTGAATTATAATGAACGAATTTCATCCTTGGTTGTGAACCTATCTAAATTCCTTTTTAAACACAAATTAGTATTTCTAAGATAGACCATAGTTTATACGTCATACAAAGTCAGCAATGTAGTATGATAAAATTGGGTCCTGGTTTGTCAAATCTTTTAGGCGATAAATAGCAAAACAAACTGTTTGATGCACAAGTTACTTACATGATAACTTAGTTTCTAAGTAATCCTATGATTAAAACTTTTGGTGTCCAATACTCCACTAACCAAAACTCTTTAGTTTATTCTCGACACATGTTTCGTTAACGATGTCATATTTGGAAGAAGACTAAAAATTTTAAAAGTTTTAATCTTCCTCCTTCGCCCTTCTCTTAAAAGTTTCAATCTTCTACCGAAGATAACATCCTTAGCAAAACTAGTTTGTAATCATAATTTCTGAAGTTCTTACCATAAAAGTTTCATTGATCTATGATGTTCGTGGCGTAAAATTGATAAATTGAATCAAAAGTATTCCCAAAAACTAAATAAGGAAATTTACTCGTTCCAGTAGGACTTATTTTTCTTTAAAAAATGAATATCCAATTAAATTTCAAGTACCTTTGAATTAAATAATTTTTGATTTTCAGAAAATAGTTAAAAACTATTGATTGTTTAAAATTATATTATTAACTAATTTTTTTTGTATATTTGCCTGCATACTATTGGTTTAAAAAAAACAACTAAAAAACATCAATTTAGGTCACGAGATGCTCATGTTTACAGTCTAATTTACCATTCAAAAATACATTCCCCTCACATTTATTTCAATTTATATCTGTGGCTAAACATCTACCTACGTAATACGACGAAAAGCACACGGATTGATGTAATGCCGACTCTAAAAGCTTTTTTTTCCCTATTTTTAGCACATTGTTAAGAAATCTCACTTGCATTTATATACTAACCTGATTTTTTTTCGACTTTTTCAGTAATTTTTTGGTGCTGCTGCTTCTGGTTATCCGCGGTGGAAATCACAGCCACTCCCACATGATTACCATTTACCACCCCATTCTGCAAAAACTGACGGTCCACCATCTCCAGGAAATGGTATACCAGGTGCCTGGCGTCCGCGTATCTTGATTTGATAATTATGTAGGGTGACCTATACATGTATAATATGGTAAAAAAAAAATTATGTAATTGCCTGGATACAATATACAATAATTTTAAAATCAATAAAATAAACCTGCAGTTAGATATTTTATTTAGAAATAAAGAGTTTTAGGGTTTCCATAATGTGTTTTTAATATATGTAGATGTATATCGATGAATTTTAAAAAAAGCGCTTACCTATAATTATTTATCATTTAAGGTCTTTTTAAGCACTAATATGGATAAACGTTCTACAAGCAACTAAAATTTTACGTACATAAGATCATAATTTTAATTGAGGAGTAATATAGATAAAGCCAATATAATAATTAAAGCTGTTGTTATTATTAATTCAGTTGAAATATGGAAAATAGTTATGGAAGTATTTTAATTTGATTAGTTTAAGGATAGAAACTATATACAGGGCGTTCATTTGAAAACTTCCCACTAGGGCCGTATCTAGGGGGGGGTTTTGGGGATTCAAACCCCCCCCCCGAAAATCTTATAACGTAAAATAAAATTGAAACGACTGGTAACTATAACTCTTTTTTTTAAATTTCCTTTTTAAAGTTTTAAAGGTGTCCAGGCTATATTAGAGAGAAATATCCAGCAGCAATATATGTGCACTGTAGTGCTTATTCTTTAAATTTAGCTCTTGCCCATTCCTGTAAGGTTCAGTGTATCAGAAAATGTATTGGAACAATAAAATCTATTGCAAATTTTATAAAAATATCAGCTTTGCGCACTGAGATATTAAAAAATAAAATTAAAGAACATGTTCCAAATAGTAAATGGAGTAAGTTAACATCCATGTGTGAAACTCGGTGGGTGGAAAATCATGATGGACTAATTAGGTTTACTGAAGTTTTTAAACCCATTATTGAAACATTAGAAGAACTAAAACAAGTAAGAGACATCGAAACTTCTTCAAAAGCTTTGCAGTTCCTTCGAGCTATTATGACCAGTGAGTTTATTATCAGTATGTTAACAGCGTCCTCTTTATTTGCTTTTACTCTACCGTTATGCAGAATTCTCCAGACTGTGGATTTTGATCTATTTAGCGCTGTTGAGCATGTGAATACTGTTATTAGTCAGGTCAGGAATATGAGACTGAATATAGATCAAGAATTGAAAAATATTTGTAAAAAATCTGAAGCTATTATAAAGTCTATAGATGATGAAGAATGCATAAAAATACCTAGAATAGTTTCACGATAGCAGAATCGTTCTAATGCCATGGTACCTACTGCAGAGGAATATTTTCGAATCACAGTTGCAATTCCTTTTTTTGATCAATTTATAGAAGAACTGATGAAAATCTGCAAGATTTGCAAATCACGAAAAATCACTTTCATTGTTATATTGTCTAGTACCAAATATGTGCGAAGCACACATAGTAAAAATGGAAGACTTGTTACCATATGAGGAATTTTTGGACCTAGATACGTTATCTGCAGAACTACAGTTGTGGAAACAAAAATGGATTAAGCTGCCTCAAGCAGAAAGGCCAAAAAATGCTGTTGATGCATTATCAGCATGTAATCCATCTTTGTTTCCCAATATTCATACTCTGTTGCAAATTCTGACTACGTTACCTGTATCTACAGCCTCATCAGAACGATCATTTTCATCGCTAAGGCGTTTAAAAGACTATTTGCGCAATTCAACTGGTCAGGAGCGGCTAACAGGACTTGTCCTTTTAAGCGTGCATAGAAATATTTTAATTGATACCGCAGAGGTCTTAAATCGTTTTGCGAGGGAAAAGCAAAGAAATATTCAGTTGTTATTATAATTACTATTTTTAAAATTTTAACTTTGTTAAATGTGTTTTTTAGTTTAAACTGGTATCTTCTTTTAGTAAAACCTATTTATAAATTAAAGTTTTTTTTATCCCTAATATCTCAAATGTCACTGGCCTAACCCCCCCCCCAAAATTTTGGTCCAGATACGGCCCTGCTTCCCACTACGGATTTATCGAAAACCACTGTTTAAAAAAAAAAACGCCGAAATACGTCAAAAGGTTTGTCAAGGGGGACAACTTTCTAACCTAAAATTACTTCCCCCCTTTCACCCTCTGCCCCCCAGGGTCATCCCCTTTAAAATTTTAAACGGCAAGGGGTATCGAGTAATAGCTTGTTTAAAAGGTCTTTCGAAGTCTTTTATTTTGACGTTTGATTTTTTTAAATCGGTCGATTTGTTTTCGAGAAAATTAGAAAAATCTTTGTTTATTTTAATTTGTTCAGATAGAAAACAAAAACATGAAAATATCAGTTTTTATTTCAATAAGTGTTCAAAATGTTGCCCGTTTTTGGACAAACAATGATATAGGCGATGTTCAAATTCCTGACGGACATTTTCAAAAACATGTTGTGAGATATCATGGCAGCTGTCGATGATGCGTTGACGAAGTTCATCCAAACTTTCAGGTTAGGGAGTAAACACAATAGAGTTCAAATGACCCCATAGAGAAACGTCTAACGGCGTTATATGAGGAGATCTAGCAGGCCATTCTATAGGCCTCCTTTGCCCTATCCATTTATCTGGAAACTCGTCGTTTAGACATAGTGAGGAGAAGCGCTGTCTTGATGGAAATATATTTTAGCGCAACATATTAAGTCAGTTGAGTTCCTAACTATACATAAATTGCTGCTATTTATTCTTTTAATAATTTGAAACTTAATAAATAGAAATAACGCGTCAAAAAGTCTTACTCACAAGGCGTGTAATAATCAAAAACCACTTCTAAGTCGTGAAACTTGATTCGCTTCGGGGGAAGTCTATTAAAAATATGTGTGATGTCCTAATGTCCGATCGATTGCCAGTAACCAAATTGAGAACACACAGCAGTTGCGAGACAATTAAAATAGATGTAACTTTTAAAACTCCGATAGGAATTTAGTAAAATTCTTTGTGGGTTTCTTAAATAAACATATTAATCGATTTATAGAGGCTTTAAACCGCTAGTTTTATATTTCACGTGCAAGTGGTTTTTAATTATCAGACTCCTCTTACTCAAAACTTTTTATCGCATTTTTCCTTAATATATTTCTTGATCTTTTAAGCACCAATGTGGTGAGTACTTGTAAATCTGTCTTCCCTAACACAACAACTCCACAAATTTCCATTAGAGAAGCGGTAAACAAATAACATATCGCGATATTCATTCTTTAAGAAAAAAGGCAGGTTTTCCTTCCTTTGTAAATGGCAATGAATCCGCAAAAGAAGGAAATTCACGAACTATGTATTACTTGATTTTAAAACAAAAGCATAGATATTTACAATTTGACAAGAACCGTCATTAAGTTTTCACTTCGACTTAAAGTAGTTAAATAAGTAATTTGAAAATAATTAAAAAAATAATGTCTAGTTTTCCAAACATTAAATATCGGAATATCTTATTTATTTACGGGGTCGCAAATGGAAACTCGCGGAAGGCAGCAAGAGATTATGCGCTTCGTTTTCCTAATAGACGGCAACCCCATAGAAGTACATTTGCAGAAGTATTCAGATGCTGTGGGGAAACTGGTTTCTTTCGAGGTTTGCGGATTAGAGAAGGTGGTCAAAATGGTCAACGCTAGAGACAAAAACCTGCGATTATGAGAGCTGTTACAGAAGATAGATCTAGAAGTACTCTCCGCATTGGTGCTGCATTAAGGATTCACCATTCCACTGTACATAGAGTTCTTTAAAAAAATAATTTGCATCCGTTTCATTTGAAAAAAGTCCAGGACTTATTATGCCAGTGGATGGTGAGGTGAGGCTTCAATTCTGTAGGTGGTACTTGAATAAGTTGCAAGAGTGGGGAACGCATCAAATATTTTGGACAGATGAAGCAACATTTACAAGAGCCGGAATAATAAATTTAAGAAATAACCATATATGGCATACAGAAAACCCTCATGCGACTGTTGTTTCATATTTTTAGCATGAGATAAGGGTCAACGTATAGATAGGATTAATAAGAGGTCGCCTTTTCGGGCCTGTAATACTTCCTGATCGGCTCAATTCCAATGAGTTTTCAAATTTATTAAATAATGACCTTGTTGACTTTCTGGAAGAAATCCCCTTAGCCGCTAGACAGGAACTTTGGTTTCAAATGGACGGATGCCCAGCCCATAATGGCAGAACTGTGCAAAATTCCTTGAATCAATGCTTTGGGGAGAAATGGATCGGAAGATACGGTCCGGTAAAATGGCCGCCCAGAAGCTCTGACCTTACGCCCCTTGACTTTTATGTCTGGGGCACATTAAAATCTAATGTTTATAGTATTAACATTAATACTCGAGACGAACTAATTAATCGAATTAGTGTGTGTTGCAATGAAATGCGACAAAAACGCGTTGAACTTAAACGGGTTGTTGATAGTGTCAGAAGAAGATGCATCAAATATATTGAACAAGAGGGAAGACATTTTGAACAATTGTTATAATTTTAGGTTTGCCTAATGAAATTTTGATTTTTTAATTTTGGTCAATCAAGAAATATAAAATTTGAAAATTTTCAATTTTTGTGGTTTTCTTTCTTTTGCCCATGATATTGCTGTGAAGACAAATAGCTATCACAAAAGTAAGTATATCATTGGAAAGCATATTAAATGCAGTAGTTTTTGCTGAAAAAAAAACATGTCCCTATTTACCAAATTTTAGAAGAAGATACCACTAATTTTGCAACTTTCCAAAATGTTACCTTTAACTTCTGATAACACCCGGTATAAAAAACTACTCAGAAACTTATCCATCTTATAGAAAATTTAATTCTCTTTCAGATGGTTTATCTAAATTTTATGTGGTGGTAAGAATAACGGAGATATTCTTGTTTATATGAAAAAAAAACAAAGAAATTTGATAAAATCAAAAAATGTTAAATACCAGAAGAACTAAAAACTTTTCGAAAAAAAGTTATAGGACTTTTTTGTTGCAAATGACTTGTTTGATCACCTCTTAAAGTTTGGCAGTTTTTATAGTAGACACCTTGTATAAGAAGTAATAATCAAATACAGGATGGCCCATCGAAAACGTACCGCAAGGCATTACAGGATGGGAAAAAACTTTTCGGCAAAATCCAAAAACACATCAAGTATGTTTGTCAGGGGGACAACTTTTGACATAAAAACCATTTCAAAAAACTTAACCCCCTAAGCGGGAGTGACATCCCCTAATTTTTTTAAAATGGGACGGGGGTCAAGTAATACCTCCTAAAAAGGTCTTGTCATTTCCTATACAACGCTGCTTAGTTTTTAAAAATCGAGTCACTCGTTCAAGAAATATGGGCTCTTGAAAGTTGAACAGTAATGTGTGACGGTATTATTAAAATTTATTGAGAGAGTGAGACTGAACCCAGAGTGAACATAGAACACATCTTTAAGTCGACACACTAATTTAATTATTTCAAGTAAACAAACGATAAGGATGCGAGAAACAATTTTTTGTTTGTCGTTTTTGCGGCAAATTCTTTCTTTCACATTTAGTGAATAAAAATATCCAGTTTCTTTCTTCCCCTTTAAATTAGGTCATGTGGAAATCGGGTCGCGGATTTATTTAATGAACGGCATTCTAAGAAACATCTCTCTGGGAAAATTTTTCGGGAATTGCTCTTTGAACAACTCTAGAGCGATGGAATTATCTTTAAAGATAAACCTAGCTTCTTGTGACGTACTTGTGCGAATTCCAATAATTTGTCAGTAAAAACTCAACAGATTAAATTAATTTTACCTGTGTAGTTAGATACGTTTACGTAACAGTCAGCTTAATATGTCTAAATATCTAAAATTGCTAAATCTAGCTTTGAAAATTCTAAGGAGTACCATTAATTGCGTCTCTCGCCTGATAAAATTTTCTCGTAGATGGTTGTATGCATCCATAAAGTAACAAATATACATTATTCTTGTTAAGATGGGTTTATTAGGAAGATATATTTAAATAAGTTAGATACAGTTTGAACCTCATTTTGAAATAGAATGCGTACTTAAATTATTAACTCTGAAAATTAGTTTTTGTGCAATAAGTTAAAATTGGACTCTTCTATTATATCATTATGTAAAAGATTGGCTTTAAACTATTATGATTTGAAAGTAGTAGTAAGAGATTAAGTTTGATATTGCTAGAAATACTTCTCTTCCTTAAAATCACAGTTAATATATGCTTTCTAAAAGACATTTAATCCACATTATTTTTTATATAAAATCCTTTCTTTATTTTCCTTGATTTCCACACGCCTGCACGCCTTATATTTAATAAAATTATTAAAAAAAACACAGTATTCAAGTTTAATTTAATGCTAAAAATGGAAATAATATTTTAAATAAAAACTAAAACTAAATTACTAGCAACAAGTTAATAGACATGACAAGTATTTACGTGTCTGCTACTAAGGCATTAAACTCGTCTAGGCATTCCAATAACTAAATTATTGTTTGTTCTTACAGGTCATATTTTACCCATTCGTCGATAACATCCACGATGGGCCTGGCTTTATCATCTATAAAGCTAAACCAAGCTCGCAAGGGTGTAATTAAAGGATTTATGATATTTCCGAGGTAATAAACATCGTCTCAGGTATGTGACAAATTGGAGTTACTACTACCAAACATTATGTGTCCTTCAGACATCTCAGATTTAGTGCGGAAATGAGATAGGTGTAATGTAAATAGGTGTAAATGTAAATAGGTGTTTCACATATATTTTGACATCCTGATTTCCTCCAAATTTGTAGAGTTGATTAATTTTAGTTGAATTGTTACATGACATGTTTAATGAATTTGAGCCCACTGCAGACTAGCAGTTCACAAAGAAAATCATACCAAAACTCTTCTGCGATTTATTCACATGGCTGTGGAATTTCTGCAATAGTTCTAGGTCTGCCTAACTTAGAGATCTCGTTTTTAGGCATATTACAACGAGGAAATATTTCAAAACACCATAAAAGCGCCCTTTGACAATATCGATTTTTCAAACACATTTTTGTTTTGGAATATTACTATGATATTTGCCTGACAACGAGTTTTCTATGGAAAAATTAAAAAGGACCGTGACTTATCAACTTTTTTCTTTTGAAGTAAGTAGGTATAAATAATAAAAATATAATAAAATTTGGAATAGTTATGATTTACAAAAAAACATTATTTACCTTATTTCTTTCAAAATCACCCATCAGGATACCTAGAAATTTGATTACTAACTTATCTATCCGTAATAAAATTCGAACAAATCTTATCAAAATTTTCGCAAATATCATATAATCACTTGTTTGACAACCTGTCTATTTCCGTACATCACATCAATCAAAACATTGGTTCCACAACAATAATCACCATATGTTCTGTGCTAAACCACAAATTCTCGCTTTTTTTTTGCAAATATTTACTAACCTTTAGCTGCTTTCTCACTGCTTTTTTATATAATGTCTATATAATATATATAAATAGAAAATTCTCTTAAATAGTTAATTTTTTGAAAGAGTATTTTGTACTTCAACTCCTTGTAGGTCAATCAAAACAATAAATAAATTCACTTACATAATAGCGTAGCCTCAAAGGGAATTGAAAGTGATTTTCTAAACCCTACAATGGAGGTCTTGCGTGTGTCAACAAACAACTCTGCATGACGTTTATTAAATAATAATTACTATGCACAAGTTTTTACATGTTTGTATTATTTTTGTTATTTAGTTTCGACTTAGTCAATGTTTAAAGGGCAAATGAGTTTGTAAATTGATTCTATAAAGTATATTCTATAATATAAAGAAGCATTTCCTTAGACCCAAAAAGTTCAAATAAATAAATAAATTTAGAAGTAAATCCTTTTGCTTAAAAGTAAGAAGCAAATGCTCAGGTAATAAAATGATTCGCTGCAAACACTTTAAGACAATAGCCCGTATTTATAAAGCTGAAGCATTTACTTTGAAAAGGTACAAGCAAAAGGTAGAAGTAAAAGGTTTTGCTCTAATTCGTATTCATAATCTCTACCTCGTCCTTGCAAGCAAATGCTTCGGGAAAATAAAGTAAAAGGTACAGAGATTAGCGATTTCGACAAGACATGACTTGCAGCGTGCAGTCAACGCGTATGTGGTTTGTAACTGATGGGGTTGATCTTATTTGTTTCATAATCAAAAGCAGTTCGCGCGTCAAATTGATGTAAAGAAGATCCATCTAACTTATTTGTGCAGCTATTTTAAAGTGAATAAAATAATTAAAATGTCTGACATCGATAGTGAACAGGAAGTTACCGAAGATGCCCCTAACGAGATGATGTTTATCGCTAAAAAAGTCCAAGCATTTCTGGAGATTCTCGAGAAATTTCAAGTTCCAGCGATGACAAAAAAGAAAACTGCTGCATTAACTGATATCGTTAAGAAATACGTTACTTTATTTGGCAAGGAGATGGATATTAAAGCTTTTATGAAAAAAGTGAAAAAAAAAGAGAACGCGAATGAAAAATAAAACTGACAAAAATAAAACAGGGAACAAGCCCATTCGTCTTTTGTCCTGTGAGAAAGTTATGTTAAATGCTATGGATGCGGACATAAATCCTGTACTAAGTCGGGTACAGGTGAGAAATAGATTCAGGTCTTTATTATTATCTCGTAGGTACTTATGATGCATGTATATTTTTATTAGGGGCTCTTGCAATTAACGTGGCAAGTCAACCTTCTTTACCTACTTCAAAGGATGACATTATGGTGGAAAACGATGCTCATCAGATGATTATGCCTCAAGTAGTAGCTAACAAAAAGCGATCCTACACATCGGTTGAAGAGGTTGCTGCAAAAAAAATTCCTCCGAAGCCTACCTTTGCTTCGGGCAAACAAGAGTCTGACGAGACGAGGCAGTTAACGAGAACCCAGCTTCAACGATTAGTTTTAGTTGAACAACTAAAAGTTGCTCGTCCCCAACAACAATATTACTCTGCCAAGCTAAAAAATTTAAACGAGGCATCAAACGAAAAAGCCCCGCAAGAGTATGTTGTTGTTGGAGATAATATTTACCAAAACTTGTAAAGATATACGTATATGTAATATGTATCATTTATAACAAAAAAAATAATTAAACGTTTTTTTCCAGTTCAAACGTGTAAGTTTATTTTTAGTTTAAGTAAATACATCTTTGTATGTTTGAAGTAAACGACATATACATAGCATTACATGAAAGTTTTAATCCTAATTATACAGCAATATTGTTATTGGTAATAAGACGAGCTAATTCCTCCTTGTGCGCGAATAGCATCTTGTCATTCTCTATAAATGGCAAGTCCTGTTCTTCTTCTTCGTCATTTTCTTGAAAATCTTCATCTCTTAATTGCTTAGCTATATTGTGCAACACAGCACACGCAATTATAACTTTTAGAATACTGGTCAGTTTTAATCTGCATCCATACTTCAGGATAGGAAATCACCGCTTTACTTGCCCAAATGTATGCTCAATCACAACTCGCTCTGATGTAAGCAGCCTGTTAAAGACTCTCTGATATTCCTCGTGGGCTGTCTCCTAGAAGAATAGTGTTTCTTGTTTTTTTCATGATTTCACACATTGCCGAATTTTTCTATATAGGAGCATCATGGACTGATCCAGGCCAACTTTCATCTATACTAGTTATAACAGAATTCGGGTCGCATGTAACCTGTACATTAATACTGGCAAAACTGTTCGATTTACATATTCATCTCCAAATTCGGCTGGTTTTCCATCAAGACGAATATGAGTGCAGTCGATAACTTCAATAGCTGTGGGAAAACGGAACCTGGTCAACCATTTCTCTTTGGCCTGCATAATTTGATTTTCTGTATTTGGGAACCTGATAAATTTGCCGGCTTGTTGTACAATTCGCTCTAGCACGTCATGAAATATTCTGGACACTGTGGGTTGCGAACATCCCAATTCTTCAGCTATTCCGCTCTGAAATCCAGGGTTCGCACAATACCGCAGAAATATTTTCATTTTCTGCACAGGTGACTGGACTGCTCCACGAGATTCGAAATCCATGCCAAGAAAGTAATTTGCCAACCACACCACATTTTCCTCCTCAAATCTAAACAAAGTCTTAAAATCTGACTCACGAGGTGTACGTCTTGGTTTGTAGTATTTTCTTGTACGTAAATGCACCACATTAGCCATAACTAACACAATACTGCGACTAATCAACCAAAGATCACTTAAACAAGCCCTTACAAATAGATTTTATTGAATGAAATGCACAAATTTTAGGATGCAGGCTCTAAGATGCCGGGACAACTAATGATAAAATGAGAAAAGTTGCTGTAACCTAGATTCCTTTTTTTAGAAGCAAATCCTCTAGTTTTTAAGCAAATGCTTCTTTTTATAAATAAGAAAAAGTTACCACCTTTTACTTTGCAGAAGCGAGACCTTTTCCTTCACTTTTTTTTTATGCATATACTTTGAAGGAGTTGCTTTATTTTTTGAAAGCAAAAGGTAAAACTTTTTTTCATAAATATGGACTAATGATTTGCTTACAAGTGCGAGCATTCACTTTCCTAAAAGTAACTTTGCTGTTTAATAATAAGCTCAGACCTATAACCATTAGTGAATTCGCGAATTCGACGTGGAATGATTTTCTTTTTTTTTACATAAATGAGTGACTGCAACTAAATGTATATGGCTAAAATGATAAATCTCTGAAATATCAAGTACTACAAACAATGGCGTACACCTCTAACCAGTGGTTTTAAAAGCATTTTTCGATTTGAATAGGAAAGTGTGAAGTGGTTTGCTCAGAACTTTCTAGGCGAGAGTGTAGATTACTAAATACTAAATTAGTCAAATTGAAAAAAAATCAAACAACTAAATTTATCTACACGTCAGCGTTTCAAATATTTTG
Source organism: Anthonomus grandis grandis (assembly GCF_022605725.1). Classification (NCBI taxonomy): domain Eukaryota; kingdom Metazoa; phylum Arthropoda; class Insecta; order Coleoptera; family Curculionidae; genus Anthonomus; species Anthonomus grandis. Next base: position 14,614,487 of record NC_065558.1, read on the forward strand.
ACAATACCTTATTAGGTTTTAGTGCCAAATAAGAGTACCTATGTTGTAATTTGGAAGTGCCTAAGCATATTTTTTTTATTCTTTGTAAAAACGGTTAGTGCCTATTAGTGTTGCCGCAAGAGACGAGAGATTCTCGTCTCTCGTCTTGTCTCGTCCTCTCTCGACGAGACGAGAGAACAAATTTCTCTCGAACTAAAACACGAGACTAGATTAGAGAAACACCTTCTCTCGACGAGAAATTCTCCTTTCTCTCGGTCTCTCTCGTAAAAAATATTTTTATATGATCTTTCAAATAGGTACATGAAAAGCATAACTTTTAGTACTCTGTACCGATACGCTAATAATAAATGTAGGTGTTTTATTTACAAAATGTGGGTTTATGTACCTAATTTCGTAAACACCCTGTCGGCTTGACAAAAGCCTATTAGATTCAGAGACCTCGGTTTCAGAAGACAAAGCGGGCAAGACGGAAAAACCCCAAGTTCAGAACCATCTATCAACCATTAGGAATAATATATGCATGTTTTATGAGGGGATTATTTATTTGTTAAGTCGGGTCAATTCCGCCTTCTCTATAAATATTCTAGTAATATTGAAGGTAAATATGAGTTTTTTTGATCATATTTGATGGTTACTATTTGATCATACTTTGATGGGAATTAAAGTATTAAATTAATTTTTTTTCCTTATTTTTATGCAAGGATTACACCCTCGACAGGATGCCGCTTACCTTTAAATCACCCTGTATAGATCAGCGTCCTGTCTTTATTTTTTTGGTATTTTTGTTATGTTTTAACGAGAGGTACGAGAGAAGCGAGAGACGAGACGAGAGAAGGCTTCTCTCGGACGAGAATATCGTCCTCTCGTCGAGACAAGAGAATAATTTTCTCTCGTCCGACAAGAGGAGACGAGAGAGGGTCTTCTCTCGTCTCGTCTCGTCTCGGCGGCAACACTAGTAGACGCCACTAAAAAGCACCCGATTCCCGCCGGTGATCGTGTATGTTCGGAGAAAAATTCGATCGTTTGACGTGAATGACAAGAATAACGACACGAATGTTCCCGCTTTTTTTGCGTTTGTTGGTGGTTTACTTTCGTAAACATAACGTTTCATAAAAGCTCTAACTAATTTGATCGATTATTGCGATTATACTGAACTTTCCTTTGTTTCTTGGTGAAATATTGACCATATTGTTGCTTATATTGTTTTAAAATAATACCTGAAAAGCTGTATTAATTTCAATTCAGCGATTTTAGCTGTAAAGATGGACGGCTCTACTCAAAACCATCAGAATGTGGACCAAACTATCAACAAAAATATGCGCCACTTATGCAGTAAAATGTTTTCTCCCATTTCAGCTAAGAACAAACATATTAAAGTTATTCATAAGAAGCAGCTCCCAGATAACCCAAAGTCACACATTTCTTGTCCCTTATGCAAAGAGACTTAAGTATTCTTGTGAGACTTATCAAAGACTTGAAGTTCATTTACTCATTTACAAGCTCATTTACGAGTCCTCAACTTTCCATTTTTTCAGCGAAGAAAGATTTGAGGAATGGTTAAGAGAGCATAAAATAAGCACAAACTATGCACTTGTGCGCACAAGGACAATTGAAGACAAGATTGAAAAAGTATATTGTTGCAATCAAAGCGATTTTAGAGGTAATTTGTAGCAATTTCAATTGTTCATTATGGTGTGTGAGCAAAGGAAGGGAAGCGATTCTGTTTTCGGTGAACTCCTTGGGGAATGTTCTTCCAATAATATTGAAGCTAGCCATAGTCTAGATATTGAAACTTTTGTTAATAAGAAGACGGCTGAAAATCAACAAGTAGCAGTACAACGATTGAACAAGCAATCAACAAGAGAAATTGAAATTGAATGTGTATCAAACTTTTTAAGATATTTAAATGATGAAACTTATGATAAGTAAGTTTTCTTTGTATACCATTATATAAGATATACCTTTAAATGTCTAGGTGCATGAGACAACTGACTTCAATGATGGAACAGATAAATAAGACAAATAAATACAAGTAAATGAAAAATGGACAAACAAGTTTATTTTCCATCAAAGAAGAAGAAGGAGCAGTAAATAAAAATAATAAATTGTATATTTTTTTCTATTTATCAGTTTTTTTTTATATAATAGTAGGTATATTTTTATAGGTTTAAGTATATATGTATGTATATGTGTATTATAATTCTTTATGTAAGTTTTAGGCAAATATTTGAAAAAACATTACCTATCTCATAAGTTTCTTGCAGTTTCTTCTTATGAGTATTAATCGAAACTGCGAATTGTAAATTAGTATTTTAGCATAAAATAATAAGTTTCTTTTCAAATCAGTCATATACATGTCTTTGCAGCATTTATAAAATAAAACTTTTAATATATGATACATTTATATAACAGTATAACTAATTAAATCCATTGTGTTTTCACTTACCAAAATTACCTCTCTACCTAGGTATAAAAGTTATTTAAAAAAATAGGTACTTATTTCGAAAAGATTAATAGTATGTATATACTTAAGATTAAAATTAAAGTACAATACTACAATATTTTATAAATTTTGTTTTCCATTTATTAATTTTTTCTAAATATACAATACCCTATTGTTTAAGTTGGGCTTTTCCTTTTGATATGTCCACATATAGAGAACTTAAAAAACTAATAGTTATTTGTATAACAAAAGGGAGCAAAGTGCATAATTTCCATAGGTGGATGAAGTTTGATCCAGCAAAAGCATCGACAGTGAGGAAATGACACTGCTCCTACAGTACTTCATTTCCTACTTTCATTCTCATTAATAAGCACAATTTAATGTAAAAAATTAATTTTATAAAAAATAATAAGCAAGATATAGTCAAATAAAAAAATTCAATTATGCAGGGAAATAAAATTAAAAATTTTCTTATAAGGTAGTAGAAAAATTAATTTTTCAAATAACACTTTCTCAAAAACAAACTATAGTAATTTTAAATAATCAATCAAAATTAAATAAATCCATGTCCGCCCAAAGAAATTTTTCAAAATATTTATTCAAAAAAAAAAATTCAATTTCTATTCCATTGGATCGTTCAACCAAACTGCATTTTTTTGATACTTACATTAGGGTATTATGTATAAAATTAATCATTCAATTTTCTTGTTTGCATCCTTTACATATTTATATTTAATTTATTTAAAGAATCAATAATTATTATTATTCCAGAAACGCTATTTTTTTATTTTAATTAAATTATTATTCCATTAATTATTATTTACATTAATTATTCTTATCGCCAGAAGCTGTTGCTTCTAGCAGCAAACATTGCTCTTTTGTTGGTTGCCCGCCATTCACATAATATTTAAATATCCGAATGGGACAGTCGGAGATAGCCGAATGGTGACGGGAATCGGGTGCTTTTTAGTGGCGTCTAACACTAGTGCCTATCTATATACAGGGTGGTCCAGTTTAAATGTCATTAATATTAATACGTGATAGAGAAATTTAAAAAAAATAGACTTTCATTATAAAGTTAAGAATAATTCTTTGTTTATTTATCATAACTTTTTATTGTTGATTATCATTGATGATTATCTATCTTACTAATAATTTCTACAAAATATAAGAAAAACTGCCCTTCGATAATGATTTATTAGTCTAATCATTATTGAAGGGCAGTTTTTCTTATATTTTGTAGAAATTATTAGTAGCTTCAATGACATGACCGTGAAAAAGATGTGAATGACAATTTTGTACTGGAGTAAAGTATAAGAGCTATCTCAGATTGACTGATGTGTTAGATATCTCAAACATCAAAAGCTGAACGAGCAATGATTGAAATGCAAGTTGTACTAATTGGAAGTAAAGAGTGATGTTCATGATCGCTAAAAGAAAGTTACGATTTTTTTCCGATTGTGGTGACTGTGATTGTGTTTTTTTTTCTGAGTGTGAAAGGCAATGCAGAAATGTCTGAAGACTAATGTGTTTCAATATTTTCCTATTTCTTAGAATAAAATCCGTTTTTATGGGTTAAAATTAGGTCATATGACGCATGGTATATGTGTAGGATTAAACAAACACTCTTTTTTTTAATGCTAAAATGCAACATGCAATGAATTCATGAGAGCTATATATGTTTATGAAAACTAAAGAGAACCTTTTTGTAGCCAATAAATATTACGGAATCTAAATGTCACACCTAAAATGAATATTTTAATCACGAGAGATGTTTCAATTATTTGTTTCGTAAGAAATCTCGGGGGACTCTATGAAAGTTCTGAACTATCGGTAAACATTCTAGTAACTGATGCGCGTCGACAATTCGAACATTCCCTATCAATTGTCACACGTTCTACCCCTATTTACTCTTTTTCTGTTTTATGTGAAGTCCTTGCATCGGTATGATTAATTTTACATTTCATCAAACAACAAGGCAGTAAGCATAAATCCGAAAGGAGTGACCGAGTGACGTCTAAACTATTTTAGGCTGTCTATCAGATCAAAACCAAATATTCTTTGAAAATTTGCTAAAAAAAGCAATTCTTCAAAATTGGAAATACTGCAGCTGTCTCCAACCACACCTATGAATACACCAGTCGCCGGTACGCCAATCTCTAAAGTTTGGCCTAAATAAATGATTAAATCCATTTTTCTATCAAACATATCATAGCATATATAAATTTTCGATAAATATGCCAACGGTCATATAAATACTCAGTTTCCAATACCCTGAGTTGACGATTTTCAACCTAATCCCTTCTTAAATTATATAAAATCTTGGAACACTCATCTTATAATACAAAATATTGCGTACAGCGCCACCTGTACTAGTATAGACCAAGCACACGACCATTGAATGAACGAAAACTGAAGAGTATAATAATAGATTTATTTTTTGATGAAATAAGGGTGAGTTCTAACGTATAACGTTCTACGTATGACCCACACAGAAATGATCGAACTAACTGATGCCGCCATCTGTGTCTGGTTGATAGAAATAAGCAGTCGTATATTATACTACAGAGATCTAATCGATGGTCTTTATTGAAATTCTTTCATAATTACGTGCATGCTCAGATGTCGCCCTAATTAACGAAACTAAATTCTTGATTTAGAAAACCCAATAGAGGATCCTCTTAATCACTGCTGGATACTTATTTCTCTAAGAAAAACGATTTTTTTTATACATAATAACTGATAAAGTCGGCCGCCACCTATACGTGTTAACGTGAACAATGCATCATGATTTATCAATATTTTCTATGCGAAAATCATGAAGTTATAGATTACAGAATTTGTGGGTGAAGTGCAGCATAGAGGACGCTTATGAGACAGTTTTAAATAAATATGAATTCTTTGCGGAGTTTTTTCTTGAATTTAAAATGATCATATAGCGATAACGAGACTTTAGTCTATGACCAGAAAATTAAAGCTAATATTTTCATCATTGTCGTTTATTGATCTAAAAAAAAAGAATATGCCATTAATATGCCTGCAGTAGTTACTACTGGTGGTACTCTTTTTAATTTTCCCCCCCATACACCTATTATATATAGAAGTAATTTTTATTACACCGTCCAGATGCTGTAGTATATTATCCTTGGTCGATCAAGCAGAGAACGGTAATTTCCGTCGTATGCGGCGATTCCTCAATCATATTTCGATTAATTCGAAATTGGCTTGGAAAAGAATATTAGAAAGGTGCGGTGCCCCGGTATATTACGCCGTATCGGTGTAAATTTAAAGAAAACAGTATAATTAATTTGCGAGGCGAGAATAACGAGAAGCACGATCCGCGTCTACGCCAGTATACCTACCTCCACTTCCTTTCTTGATGAATAGCTTATATTTTATATCAGGGATGGATTGAAAAAGATCTTATTATAAATACATATTATACATACATAAGATTTTATCAAGACTAGTGATAAAATCTTTGAAATATTCCAGTTAATCTAAATTTTATTATTTTTACTCTTACCTACTTCCTACACAGTATTCCAATTCCAGTGAACATCGCCGTATAATATGGAGCATGGACATATCTACTATACATATACAGGTTGGGGAATCGATCATTACGCGTAAAGAGGAATTTTAAATCCAAAATATGGCAATTCGAACGCACGCATTTCGTGCGCTCTGCCACTGACCTGCTACGTCGTTGTTTTTCAGTATACGACGTTAGCAGGTAAGCGTAGTATTATTTGCAATGATATTTCGCAAAATATTAGGAGAAAGTTTGGGCCTTTCTAAAATATTGTTCTGATACATATATCAGTATACAACCCACATAGAATCGTAATCTCAACATTTTTATTATGCTGCATATTTCATAATGAAAATTAAAGCGTTATTCTGACCAAAATAAGATATAAACTTTAATAAAAGTAAAAAAATTTAAACAATATACAAAAATAAACTTAACAAAAATTAGTTCTTTAATTTGTGGGTGAAGCGCACCATCGATGGCGCTTATGAGACAGTTTTAATTAAATATGAATTCTTTGTGGAGTTTTTTCTTGAATTTAAAATCATCATATAGCGATAATGAGACTTTACTCTATGACGAGAAAATTAAAGCTAGTTTTTCATAATTGTCATTTATTGATCTAAAAAAAAAGAAAATCCTATTAAGATGTCTGCAATAGGTACTACCGGTGCGGTACTCTTTTTAATAAGGCTCAAACCGACCCTTCTTCTTTGGCTAAACATTAAGTTAGCCTGTCATAAAAGCCATTTTTTACTTCGAAAGGAGTTTTTGGAGAAATGAAATTGGCACATTCAACAATTTTCTCTCGCTCTTCCAAATTTGTTGGCCTACTAAATTCGTGTTTGTAACTTGAAGAATAACTGTACATCTAGGAGGCCATTTAATATTGCTAGTCGCACTAATAAGACGGGTAGAAAAAGCAATTATTAAAAAAATTTAAACATTTCTTTTTCCAACACGGTTTCACAGAATTCCATTCTTCGACACTGGTCGTTAGAAAATGTCTCCTGAATTTTGGAATATTTGAAACAAATTTTATGCATATTTTTTTCAAATACTGGTAACCGTTTAATGATCCATACTTATTTTCTGTCCAGTCTCTTTTTTCCTTACCTGTCTCTTTTATCAGTCTTTGAAAAAAATTTTGAAAAACTTATAAAAAAAAATGTTAGATTCTTAACAAAATATATGTTCTGCTTTAAAATTTGGGTTTAAAGAGCGAAGATCCACGTAGGATGCAATTAGATTTTTAACATCACATATATCTGATGTAATGGACAATAGTGAAACTTGCCTATGCCTGTTTATGGATCTTTCCAAAGCGTTCGATACAGTTTGCCATAACATACTTCTTAATAAACTTAAAAAGCACTGTTTTGTAAAGCAAGATCTTGGCAACTAATGAAAATTCAAATTGAAAGTGATTTGTTAGAGTTGAACAAGTGGTTTTAAGTTATATAGAAAAATAAACTATATGCCATTTGCAGCATAAGAATTTTCTCCCAAAACAAGTTGAAATCATGAAATTCCAGAAGCGTCATCTATCAACTGTCAATTTTAATTACTACCTTGTAATTGCAATTGACAATTAAGCAAGATGAGACATATTAACGAATAAGTTTAGAAAATCAGGGACTTCTTCTAAAATTCATTTACCTTAAAGACTTTATAAATTTAAAAAAACTAAATGTTTTGCATTTGTCCTTAGTTTAAAGTCTTTTATTATATGGTGTACTAGGTTGGAGAGTCTAAAAGTCATTTAAAAAAATTAGAGACTACGCAAAAATGATTCTTAAAAAAGAAAGTATTTGTCCAACAAATAAACTTTTTTTCGAAACCAAAATCTTAGATCCTCGCCAGTTATACGATCCCAAGATACTAACAAATATTAAAAATTAGGAAATTAGTTTAAAAAGTATCCAAAATATCCACACAAGATGAAATTTCAGCACATCTAAAAACAACTAATAAAACTCATGTGTAAAAAAACTTAAAATACTCCAAAATTGTATAATATGCTTCCTTAGCACTTAAAGCGAATAGAAAACCAGAAAACTGTTAAAACTATAATTTAACACTGGATAATTTTAAAGAGCAGAGAACAGTTTTATTTTGTTTCTTCTATGTTATATTTTTGTTCTTTAATATTTATGTTTGTGGATAGTGCTACCTGTATAATGAATAATAAATAATTGACTTAATTATATGCTGAATTTAACTTTTATTACTGAGTGCATACACCGAATTTTGACAAAACCCTAAATTTGCCACCTTATTCGCGTACAAGCACTTGTGCGTCAGTTATTTTTCTTTTATACGTTTATTATTTAATTTTATTTTATTATTATTATTATTATTGTACTTCTAGTTGATCATGTTAAAACTAGGGCACAATCAACTATTTCGTTCAGTCGTTCTTGCTCGTGCATGCTTTCGATAAAAGATTTTTTAGTACTTAAATGTGGCACTTATGATAATCTTGAAAACAAAAGCATGTCTTAAAATTCGAAATCACATTTAAAATGATTTTTTTTGTAAGCAACCGGTCTGTTTTAAAATGTGTTTAAAAATGAATTTCTCCACTGAACTGCCGAATAGCGCTTTAAAATTGATCAGTGCAGCGTGCACTTTTTTCTTTGTAAAAAATAAAAACAACCGCTTATCGATGAGAGAAAGCGGTGTGGATATATATATATTATATATATATATATATATATATATATATATATATATATATATATAGATATATATAATATGTTTATATGTTTATTTATATGTATATTATCAGTGTGTCCAAAGAGTGATTTCTTAAAAGGAACACTGAGCAATGGAGAGTATGATATTAAAAATTAGTTAACACTGATGTATACCCTAAATTCTAGATGTCATCGGTCCTTTTTCTGAAATATTCAAGGAGAATCCCTGGATCTTACTCCCACCGTATCGAGGTGAGGTACCTCTTTGAGTAGTGACCTGGTAGAATGGAAGTTGTTTCACTTATTGTGCTTTTGGTACTTCCTAGCAGCAAAGCACTGATGATACCTTTCGTCAGACCTAGTAAAAAGTGGTCTAGCATAATTATGTTCATTCTAAACATTATATTGAGATTGCTGGATTAGGATAGCAGGTAATAAAGTCAATGTATCTTCCCAAGGTACTTCTGCCTCAACCAGTACTGGGGCATTTTGAATAATACTTGGGCCAGCAATTGGGAGAGCACACTTTCTTAAATGAGTATGTATAGTACTAGTAAATGAAATATCATCAAAATGGTCTTGACATAAATAACACCTTGTACCAAAATTGCACTTACCCCATCCTAGGGATCTGAAACCACACAATAAAACAACAAAAAAGCTTCTATATGATGAAATTACACTTTAAGCTACATTTTGAACTATTTTTTTGTGAGAAAAAAAAACAAAAGGACACACCCAATGGACGCCAAAATAAAAAGGAATAAGCAATGGCGACGATGATGCGAAGGTGGGTGGTGGCAAGGAACGAAAGAAAATCGATAATCTAATGACAAATATGACAGAAGTTGGCCCTCGATGCGGTCTAACCGAACTAAATTTGTTAGGTTAAGCTTTAGAACTTGATGATCAGATTAGGCTACCTTTTGAACTCTCTTTTAATATTCATTTCTCTATGTCTCTAATGCTATTTGGTGCGGTCGTTTGTCACCCTATATGATCTCGTATTCTGCGCATATACGATTACCCTTCGTTTATAGTGAATATAAGAAATCACCTTTACTGAAATGGACAATAATAGTTACAAAGTCCAGCTAATAAGTTGGTGTCTAGAAACTTATTTAGATCCGTTTGAAGGTAGGTATGTACCTCTGATTTTTCAAATATAGCATTACTTTCATAGCATTCCATTTTTAAATAGTGTTTATGTAGGGTGACTGGCGATTGGCATCTCAACAGAGAGGAGGAGGCAACAGTGAGGTGTTACCTATGTTTTTAGTTACTTTTTAGTTGAATAGGATTTTATTTATATTTAAATTTTTAGTTAAAAGGGCATTTTTGTGTATTTAATTTTCGAATAAATGTTTTTTTAATAATCATTTTAGTCCAGTACTTTTCCATCTATTTTTTTTTGTATAACAATTAATATTTTTGTTATGATATGATTGTAAAAATATAGTATTCTGGTTTAAGACGAGTCTAAACTAAGCAAGCAAAATGTCGTCAAACGTGTGCATACATTTTGTGACCTGCATGATATAGAGGAAAGACGCTCACGAATTTGTGGACTTAAATCTGTTCATTATGAAGTGCACAAAATATTTACAAAGGCTTAAAGACATTTTGCTTGACTCGTAGTTTGCACTGGACTTGTCACAAACAAAATAATTGATTATCATAACAAAAACTATTTTTTGACTAAAATTGTTTTATTAGAACAAAAACAGTTCGTTATCATGACACAAATTTATAGGTTATTGTGACCAAAATTATTGGTCGTCATACAAAAGTAGTTATTAGTTGTCATAACAAAAATTATTGGTTGCTGATGTGAAGAATAAGATTAAAACAACCCAGAAAAGCTAGTTGTGAAAACTGAGTTTATTAGTTTCACTGAAGAAAACCTACCGGTTTTGTAACCACTTTTTGCTTTATGATACCTTAAAAACTTAGTTCTATAACCAACAAACTTAAAATTTTTAATAAAATTTGTGGGTACTGCAATAATGTTCTTTATTTTAAATCACCAAAAAATTTAGTTACCTAAACCATGGAAGGAATTCTAAAAGAGCTACATAGTTTTAGTTGCCGTAACAATAGAAAAGTCCTGTTCCTCGTACTATTTTATACCTGCTCTTATAACTAATTTGTTGACCTGTCCTCTATGTTATCCACACTTTCAGGCTACTATTACTAAGTTTTTAGTTATGGCAGCCTTTTTTTTTTCAGTGAAAACTTTTTTATTTATGTGTTTATTTTTCATTAAAACGCCTACTTGTATTTAAGCAACCCAAAAGCATCTTATTTTATCAGATTTATATATATTATTTATATATATATTTTATTGAAGAACATGCTATGCCTACTATTGCGGTGTACTCTGTTCGATATTGAGCACTTCAAATTGGGAACGATAGTAAATTATATGCAGCTAATGTTTAAAACTATTAAAACCCAAATTTATTTATATTCTAGAAACAAATAACAATTCTAAAAGACAGATAGATAGACGGATAGAGAAAAGCTAAGTATCTAATTGAGGGTAAGTGACAATAGACCAGTGATTCGTAGTAAAATCATTACACCCACCTATTAAACCTAACCTCTAAACTAGATCTTTCAAATTACTCACAATGACATTTTATTTACAAGCAATTTTAAAGGCTTCTTATAGTATTCGAAATGATTTAAAACCTCTTTACCTTTTGTGAGAATGGATAGATGGATTTACTCATTTTCCGTTCTATTAATTCACAGTTATACTAGCACAATCCATTATTAAACTGTGTGTATATCATACACTGAAATTCCATATAATGAAACCTTTTTGATTCCGATCCTGTAAATCCCATCCCGATAAGTATTGTACGTGATTTTACACCGATAGTACTAAAATTGATACCTCGATCTGACTGATCCAATCTCCTCTCATCTCATGATGATTTACCGCCCGGTCCCGTCCGTTCGTTCGTTCGCTCGTATTCCATTTACTTGTTAACATCATTAAAAATGCCCCGAACGTATTATTAACCACAATATGCCCTATCTAAAAATATCGAACGGCAATCTGTGAAATACGAGATTGTATAATGTATAATCTCCACGGCCTGTGTTTTAAAATAAGCTGCTTATATTAGTAGCCGAGATATAGCGTTTAATAATTATTATACAGATTGCCTTCCGTCGTACTGGACATTTTAATCGGTATTGAAGTTGGATATAAGAGGAAGTATAGTATAATCTTATGAGAATGCAGTCTTTTGTGGAACAATGTAAGAAATTATGGTTGACACATTCAATCACAAATATTGTCGAATCAAAATTAGTGGTCAGTACTAATCGTATACCTTCAGAGTAAGGGGAAATTAAGAGTTACATACTTATTTTAAGAAATTATTCTACGCTTAAAATTAACCCCAGTTTTTTACATAAAGATATTAAAAAAGACATTCATTACCGAGATACGAAGTATTTTAAGAAAGGTAACGGTTTCATGATAACAACACTGATACTTTAAAGTGATGTCCTTCCGTTTCGACTTTCGAAGAACTCTTTGAAAGAATATTATTTGTTTTCGTTCGAGCAGTCATAAATTCTTCAAGAGTAATAATAAAGGATAATTTTTAATTTATGATAAAAGATATACTAACAATACTTACTTAGAATTCATATCTCCTCTATAGTGCAATGACAAAAAGCGATTTATGTTTTTTTGGGCACACACACATTTTTTAATTAAGAATAATAATTGTAAATAAGGATGATTATTTTACATTATTTAACAAAATATTTGTACTTCCTATACTTGATACTTACATTAAGTTTTTTTTGACGTTGAATTTAGTTTACGAGCTTCATACGTTACGAAACTTAAATTTTTCTGATGTAATTTGGCATAAAAAATGCGAAAACACATGTAAAACAAATGTTTTTTTTTTTAATTTCTTAATCTGGAACTCTAACATTTTTAATAACCACTAAAAATCTTATATTGGCCTATTTAAAAAACCCGTGGTTCCGAGATACTATAAAAATAGGAATATTTATTCGAATTAGTGCAAATATTTCTACAAATATATTTATTGCGATAACATTATTGAGGAATTGGTAAAAAACGAATATATTCCTTAGATAGACACAATGTACTCAATAACTTGGATTCTGTAAAAAAAACAATGCTGTTCAAACTGCAACACAAATGATGCCATTTTTAGGCGATCTTTCAAAGGCATTTGATTGTATAGATCATGGAATCCTGCCTCAGAAGCTTTCTCATTGTGGGCTTAGGAGAGGAGCCATATAATGGATAATCATTTATCAAAAATAATAATACAGAAGATTTGTATTAATTCCACTGAATCTAATGTGTTAGTAAATGTATTAATATGAGTCCCTTAAGGCTCTGTTCTAGGGCTCTTGTTGCTTTAGATTTTCAAAAACGACTTGTTCTCAGGTAATTTACATTATTTGCTGATGATCCCACAATCTGATGATATCATAAAGATGACATCTTGGTGCAATGCGAATCTTCTTGTATGTATGTACCTAACTTTCCCAAAATAATTATTGTAGCCCTTAGATCAGACCGGCCTTTTGATATTTCTTTTAACAATATTACCATTAAAAATCGGCATGCATTAAAGTTTTTAGATTTAACTATTGTTGCTGCACTTAGAAAAAAGATTTCTTCTGGTTGCTATGCAGTCAGAGTTACTCTTAGTGAACTGAGAAAGTCCATAGGAAAAGACGTGTATTATGCCCTTATCTAGAATCTAGGATGACGTATGGAATTTGATTCTGGGGACTTTTTCATTTCATTACATTTCAGAGAAATTCAAAAACGTGCTATTAGATATTTATGCAAGTCTAGTGGTAGAGATTCTTGTCGACCCCTATTTAAACAGAAAAAGATTTTAACTGTGTTGTTTGTATATAGCAGAAACAGCACTTATTCACAAAAATCGCGAAAAACTCTGATCTAGCAATATTATCCATAAAACAAGATAAATACACAACTTACTTCTTTCAATTTCCCACTCATCTTTGTGACTTTGTCTTAGACTGAGCTGGATATTGCATCATCCAAAAACGGTATATTTCAATTTTTCATTTCAGTTACTTTCAAATTATTTATGGCTACTTGAATCGTCTTAAAATCGTATTTTTTATTCTAATTTAAAATGAACCTTGTCTACTCATGTAGAAGTTTAAATTCTGCACCTATCTATAGACTACCTATATTTTCTGTAAGACATCAATTTACAATCATTTTTAGTTCCAGATACCTTAAGTTTTGAGTTACTTATTTTATTGGGAATTACGTCACTTATAGCAAAAATCAATTTAGAAATTACTATCTTACACGCTCAAAAACTTTCTTCTTCTTTTCAATTTTTGAAACTCATTATGAATTCGTCACAACAATACAGATTTTACCTTAAGTTTTGTTGCAACAAGATTTCATGATTTAGATGGTTTTACAGTATAAAAGTGAAAATGGCACACATTATTCCTTTTTATCGTTTCCCAGTGACCTTAATTCATGTTTTAAAGTCACCTTTTGATGGCGCCATATGTACTCATTGCAAAACAAGGGCGAAAATTAATATAATTGCACTGATAGGGAGTTTTAATATGAAGGAAATGAAGGCATTCCCTTCATATTGAAATGCCTTTATTTCGTTATAGTACCAAGATTTCTTTATCCCCCTAAAAATACTTACTAAGAAAAGTTATAGTGCCTTGAAAAGTAGCTAATAATCTTAATTAATTTTTTATTGTTATAATTTCACTAAACTCGTATAACTATATTTTAATTCGAAGCTGAAGGATTTAGTCAGTAAATGAAAAAAAAAATCGTATAATAATAAGTTTTGTTCAAAGATTTTTTTTAGTAAATTTCATTTCAGTGTATACTGCCTAATTTATTTATATTATAAATTATAAAAATTGAGTATTTTAAAATTAAACTTACGTGTATGCAGCAAGATATTGAGAGTACCATGAAATAAAAATCTTTACAATTTACTGAACTGACCCATCTAACACAGATTAGGTTTACTCACCAGGGAACCTCGACCCCCTTGATTCAGTCATACCAACAATCATCAATATAGCTACTTTATATATGCTAATAATTCATTATATTACATATCTTCTTTCTTCGACGACTAGCTAGTGTCCCCTAAAATAGTTAAGGTGACCCCAGACGCTCCAGTACCGCTAAGCAGTAAGAATCTCAAACTCGGAAACTAAGATAACATATACCAAGATTTTAGAATTCACATGTGTCAATCGAGAAGACAAATGAGAGCCCTCTACAACTCACAAGGAACTGTGTGCTCAGAGGGCATCCCTGTCGATCACTACATAATCGACCACAACCTGGTAATACCTTGCTAAAAAGCGACAAACTCTGTTATATAAAATTCTAGCCATGGGCTTATATAATAGCAACATAAGATATTACTCACATATCGACATGATTTTCCTGTGTACAAAACAATCACAACCATTCTAATAGCCTAGTGGACAAACACCACCACACATGGTAAACTATGACCACTCTATATGTATCATTCCTTATAAGCCAAAGTGCTAGAGTTATGTGACTCACAAGCCACATCGTCAATCGTCAACCCTTAGATAAGATATGCTAAGGACATAATGTGGTTACTTGTTTACATATTTATATTATAGTTAATATTTAAGTAGAACCTAAGACCTTTTACCGTTACTTGCTAATTGATATTCGTACTGTACGAAGTCAATTTAGTATAACTCGTATTTTGTACTCGATTGTCAAATAAACAGTTTTTTTTACAATGATTGACTTTCGAGTTATTTAATTGGCGCGGTCGTCGGTAGGATCTTGGAAAAGTGCATTGCGTTTGGAAAAGCAACGTTCCTGAAACTAGAGCAGTTTTCATTTTAAACTGTTAATCCGAGATTCAACCTCTGCAAAATTTTCCACGATTGACAAGGCAGGAAGAATCATCCGGACGGCAAACTGTAAGTGATACATTCCCTTCCATTTTTTTATTTTGTAAAATTGTGTTTATATTGTTATTATTTTTCTCTTTTAACCTTTATTTTTCCAAATTTTATTTTCGATATCGCAGTAAAATTTAGTGGAGAAGTAAAACCTTTATGAATATCGATTCATTAGTTGATAGGCTCTCTAATTTAAATTTAGTAGAAAATACTACAACAACAATGTCTCTCACTGCCGCAAAAGAAATTGTGTGAGCACACAATCAGACCATTCACAGGTCGACAAGAGCATTTAGAATATTTTATTAACAGCGTAGATATTTTTTTAATAGGTACGGAGCAAATACAAATAACGAAAGTCTAAAGGAATTTGTACTTGCTTTAATTACATGCAAAATTATAGACGAAGCTGGCGATTTTCTTTTATGTCGACCAGATTTAAAATCTTGGAGCGATATAAAAAACGCTTTAAGACTCAAATTCGGCGATAAAACCGACAGACATGTATTATTATAACAATTAAACTTTTTATGTAGAAATAAGAACGAATCCCCTCTAAAATTTATAGACAGACTTAAATTAATACTTATCATTATCGGTAGGAACAAAACAGGTACTACGAGAACAAGCTGAAGCCACAGCTATAACTGTACTCCTTGCTAATGTCCCATAATCCCCCTTTCTTGGAAGACGCAAACCAGCTAGTATTCAATCATAGCCTTCTCCAACAACAAATTTTTTCTAGATCAAGTTATAATAGGCCCCCTCAACATACTTTAAGGCCTAGGTTCGATAATTTTCACAATAGGTCTAACCCAAACCAAGGACCCCACTTTAATCCACAACATACCCCGAACTACCAAAATATTTTTTCTACTCAGCCAAATTTTATCCCAATTAGACAAAACTTCCCTCAAAATTCTTTTTCCCAAACTTTCTCTTCGACGCCTCAATTTCCAAGCCAACCTGTCTCAATACAACCCAGAACAGTAAACACCCACTTCCCATCAAATAGACAAATGTTTGGCGAACCAAAAAATGTGTTTGCACCCGAAAACTCTCACAAACCCACGGAAAAACCGACTCCAATGTCAACAACAAGCATAATTCCTTCTTCACAAACACGAAATTCCAGAAGAAACTATTTCGAAAACCAACAGAGAAACCCCTTTGTTGAAAATCCCCATAGAAATCCCCTTGTTTTTACAGAAGTAACTAATATAGATAACGAACTTACAAACGAAAAAAGCCCCAGAACCCAACAAAACCAAATAAATCAGATTCAACCTCACAACAATTTTGACACCTATTATAATTGCAACTACGAAGACAGTTATAACATGTACCCAAACCATGACTACGCCTACAGTAACAACACAGACTATGATCCCGAAATTTATCATTGTTCGGAAAACCAGGCGTCAAACGACCATCAACATTTTTGGGAAACAGCCCCGGAAAACTCGTATATAGTTTAAATAGTTTTCAAGTCAACTCACCGCCATACATAGAATTAAAAAACCCCACCCTAAAATTATTAATAGATACAGGATGTCACAAATCACTGCTAAGACCCATTGTAGCTGAACAAAATTTCCCACATAAAATTTTTAATTCAAACCACGTCACCTGTACTTTAACACAAAAATAAAGCTTGAATTCCCTTACTAAAAGAATTTAATTAAAACGAAGATTTAGATTATTCATTTTGTATAATTTTCACGAATACTTTGACGGCATATTAGGTTTAAGCGATTTGAGAAAACTTAAATTAAATATAGATCTCAATAATCGTTGCCTAGTAAACAATTCTTGTAAAATTCCACTTTTCTATAGAAATGATTTCAACCTCCATACCCTGTCCAGCAATCGAAGGCATCTTTATCTGCAACCAAGAAACACTATACAACGAGGAGACCTGCATCCAGAAACTTCTATCTACAGGAAACAATGAATGTTCAATCAACAACATCCAGTTTATGGAAACCACAATCGAAAGACTTCATGGAGAAGAACTTCTAATAATCCCAAAGGAAAAGATCACCGTAAAGACAAATTACCGTCCAAACTACCTGTTCAGACTAGAAAAACCAAGCCTAATCAAACTTTTAAACTGCCCAATAGAAATAAATTGAAAGACATACGAAAAAGAAGAAAAAACGGATTTCCAGTACGTCCCTGAAATTCCAGACTTCAGTCTACCACAACGAACCAGAATCTCATAGTTCAACAAGTCAATTTGGACAAAATTAAAAACGCCTAAACTGCACTTAATAATTTAAAGTTTGTAGATACAAATAAAAAAGACACAATTCCCAGATCTACATAGTCACTTCTCACAATTCCGATAGCAATCATTGGAACCTTGGTATTCATCGTATGGAAACTCAAGAAAGCCCTACCAAAGGAAAGCGCTCAGAAAATTCGTGAACATTTAAACCAATCCACATAACCTGGCATGATTTCGATGGTAAAACATATGATTGACAGTAAATATTCCAATAAAATGTTTCACAAATATTTAAATTGCTGACATAGATTATTATTCCCTGAATGTTCCTAAAATTTTTTTTGAGCATTTATTGAATGGCTGTTTAATTCTACGTGAAAGCTCAATGAATTTTGAATTTGCACGGAAGTTGCAGTTATGTAGTAAACCGTTAAGGGATATCCCGTGTCTTCTTTGGCTGAAGAAGAAGAACTATTCGAAAATTCCCTTTTTTCTAATTTTACCAATTGAAAAGGGAAATTGATAGGAGTATATAACTAAAGAGGTCTGTTTGATGACTCGTCCTTCTTTAGGATAAGAACGACATTAGTGGGTCAAGTAAAAATCCGGAGCATGTTATAACCTGGAAACCTATTTATGATTTTTGAAATAGTTAACTCAGTTATTTCATTACTATTATAAATTATTTGTAATACCAAGATCGGACATGAGTTATCAGGTCTGAAAACAGGAAAAAATTTTTGTTTGTTTTCTTCATTAGTTCAGTTTTTTATTTCATATTTTAGTTTGTTTTACCTCTAAAGAAATTAAATTTTCTCATCTCATTCTGATATAATTTGGCCTATCCCATAGGTTTGCCATAGGTGAGCCTTGGGACTTACATATATTAATATTAATAATATATTATATCAATAAGAAACAGTAATTTTTTAGTACTTTTCTTTCACAAAAATACGTTCACACGTTTTAAGTTTGAAACTAAAAAAATATGAGATTCTGTTTTTAACCTAAAATAAATACTGATAAAACTGTATTTGCTTAAAAGCATTACTACATACATCCTTGGCTAAACTAACAATAAAATCAACCCCATCAAACCTTAATTGGTTTTATATTTTCCCCGAAATAACCACAAAAAAAACCCAAAATGCAGTTTTTAACCCTCTTAATAATATTTACCTTTCAGTCACCATCATTATGCTTAATCGGGCGTTAAATTAAAAGCATTTAGTTAACGACGCGTGCACGTTAAAATTAAAATTCCTGGTAAAAAGCGGTCGATAAAGGTGGGCGGTCCGAAATTTCAACTTTTTTTTTATTATTATTAAAATTGACAGTTCGTCCGGGGGTCCGGTCGGCCGTTCATAATTTTACGACTTTATGGGCCGTTTGTGGCTTCATTACCGCCACCTGTTTGCATAATTTGTAACAGTGTCATTCTTGGATTATGATTAGGATTAAAATTAAGATGATTGACCTAAAAATTATATGTATTCCAGAAACAACTCTAAAATTACTGATTAATTATGTAGATGTGCTCAATGGTAAATTCGAGGTCATAAACACAGCCCTGATGAAATACCTTAATTGTTTGACTCGTTTCTTCTAAATTCTGTTGGTATCTTTAATAGGAATTTATTAAAAGCAGATCCACCAACAGATCTAATTTATAGCAATTTTATTTTGAATAGTAGGGAATAGTGTTATCAGGTTGATTCTATTTATACCGATTATTCTAAATCATAATTTTTTAATTGCAAAGTTGAGAGCCTTGGACGTTGGTGGTAGTTTGTCTATTGGTTGCAGATTTTCCTAGTAAATATAAAAAGTTCAATACGTCTTCCACATCAAACTCTCATTTTTCTTGCATTTGCAATTAATGTTTCTTTTGAAACAGTTACATTTCCGAGCAAAATATCTATATTGTTTGGCTTTCGGATGCTTTACTTAAGCATGATTGGTGCAATATTTATGTTTCTGGATAATCTTTATTTAAGCTTAAACGCAGCCGCAGCGCTTATCAGTAATTTCTCCAAAGCGTGAATAACAGAGTATGTACGTAAATACTCTGGAATAGTTCAATTTATTCTTACCTGGCAGAAGAAAATTTATAAAGTGGGATGACTTATCTACTGTAAGCTTAATAGATCATGGAGTCCTCCAAGGTTTCGTGCATGGTTCTATATTATATTAATGACCTTGCATTTCTTGACACAAGAGTTCGTTTCATAATTTACGCAGATGGCACCACAATTCTATAGACTTTTAAAAATCATGAGTCTACAATGAAAATTGTAGCGGCAGATTTAAGTACGGTTGAGCAATGGTGTGATTCTAATCTCATGTCTCTAAATATAAATAAAACTAAATTATTGACATTTCAGTTTATTTGCACTGATCAGATAAATATACAGGATAAAGAACTGGAAATGAACAACTGTAATACATTTCTTGGAATTTTCATTAAAGATAGGCTGACTTGAGACACAAACTGGCTAGTGCGGGTGTTATTGTGTAAAGCTTTGGATTCTCTGACCAGATCGGCCCAAAATATTTCGCTGAATATTTGCGCACAAAACGTTCTAGATTGCCGAACTCAGTTCGTTCAGCAGTTTCGTCTCTTCGTGGTTTTTTTCTGAAGCTAGCAGCTTAACGACACACATTTTAAAGAATTTTTCCGTTAAACGCCGAAACTGTTTTATACTATACTACATCATATAAAGGATGAAATTAGTACGCAACCTAGAAATAAACATCCGACTCCTATTTTTCCAGAGGAAAAGTTATGTCTCGCCTTAAGGTAAGTAAATATGTATATGTCGTGTGAACATGTCAAATTGAGGAAGATCTAAGGAAATAATATTTATCTTATTTATTTATTTTTCTATAAAAAAAAGTTATTTTTCTATAAAAAAAAATGGAAAAAATATACCTCAATTATTAGACAACATGTTTATAATTTTACGTATTATTGTATATTATTTCACGGGTTATAAGTGGCTAAGTAGCTGAATAATGTACAATCTGGTGGTATCTCCTGATCAGAAAGCTTGTTGTAGAAGGACTGGAATGTTCATATTCAGTTTGTCTCGACGTAGTGCTGTGGGAAGGGCCGGGATGTCCATATTGTGTTTGTCCTAAGGCATGACAAGCAGAGCTCGAGTCGTTAGAGCAAAGGGCTGGGCTTGACATTGGTAAGAGAACTGAAAAAGAGGAAGGGCTGGATTATGGGCACTCTGATAAAGGGGAAGGATAAGTTGATGGGTACCGGGAAGGGTTCGATGATGGGAAACTGGATGGTTATTTTTCTTTAATATTTTTCTCCTCTATGTCAGCCATAACAAGGAAAAACTTTCGTTTAGCTTCCGCTAAGTACGGTGGCGATAGTGTTCTAGCTGTTGCTGCTAATGATTTGAAAAAGATAATATGGTCTTCAACTAATACTGATGGTGTCGAGGAATTGCGTTGGGCTAAATCCCGAAGTAGTGCCATTCGTTTAGATCTTCCTTGGTCAATATCTTGAAATATTTGTGCGCGCCTCTTTTTCGCATTAATTTTAGTCCGTTTCATTAACTTGGGTTGCTGTGATTTCTTGTGTCTCACTTATGTCTTCATTTTCCTCTCTGTGTGTTTCCTCTGTTGGACTTTGATATTCCGTTTCCTCATTTTGACTTTCTATATCGGAACCATCTCCTACATGTTTGTCTTGTTTGTCCACCAGGGAGGGCATCAGCAGAAGATACATCGGATTTTGTACTAAAATAGGCTATTACAAAATAATTTTAATGAATCTAAAAAATTATATTTGGCACTTACGTTCGGTGTACGAATGCTGTGCTATTTAAAAATTTCATGTTATTAAATTTTTGATTTCCCTGACTACTGGCTGCACTTCCAGTAGAACTGACTTTTTTACATGTTTAGTGTTAATTCTTCTAAACTTTAATAGCCTAGAGCCCAATACTTTAAAAGCAGTACTAAAAAAATTATTAAACCAATTTTACTGGTAAATTCAGTACTAAAAGCTTGCGCGCGAAGATTTAGAGAGTATTCATTTATTTATAAATACAAAATTTAAAAAATTAGAAAAATCAGCACTAAAAATTAAATCATGTTCTTTATTCTATGTTTTAGCATGTAAACTTACTAAATCGGCTCGTGCAACTTTAATGCTTTTAGTACTAAAATTGGTCTCGTGTCAGACGGCTCTTAGATACAATATTTTTTAACACTCCTTTTTTTATTGTACTTATTTTACATTTGAAAAAAAAATCTAATTGTAAGTAATTTTTTTGTTATAGATATTTAGCCACGGGTGAGTCGTATCGATCATTGGCATTTTCGTTCAGAATTTGTTACAGTTGGATTGGTATTATTGTTCGACAAATACTATCTGTTATTCGTAGCAAGATGACTGACACAGTTATGTCTGCTCCTACCGAAGATCAACACAAAAGAAATGCCCTAGAATTTTACAGACGTTGGAATTTCCCAAACTGTTGCATGGCTATTGATGGAAAGCATGTTCGAATTTTCTGTCCTTCAAATACAGGATCGCTATATTTTAATTGCAAAGAGTATTACTCTGTAGTTCTGTTAGCGCTTGTTGATGCTGACTCTAAGTTTGTGGCCATTGATGTAGGAGCGTATGGAGGTAAAGGAGATGCTGGAGTGTATACTAAATCTAATTTTGGGAAAAGAATTGCAGCGGGTATTTTGCAGCGCCATGTCATTCTTGGAGACAGTGCATTTACGCTTACAGAAAATATGATGAAGCCCTATCCACAAACTTTATCGGCTTCCGATACCACAATTGCTACATATAATTATCGCCACTGTCGGGCAAGAAGAACTACAGAAAATGCGTTTGGAATAATGTGCCAATATTTCAGAATTTATTTTACACCCATTGCCGTAAAAAACGGGGAAACTATTGACGATATTATTTTTGCAACTTGCCTTTTACACAATATGCTAAGAGATTCTAAAGTACCCTATCCAGAAGAAAACATACATTCAAATCCGACTATCTCTACCGAAACCTTCAGAACTTTAACGCCTTCGCAGAACAGACGTCCATCTTTTGCTGCTAGACATGTCCGAAAAGTATTTAAAGATTATTTTATTTAACCACAATGCCGGCAGTGTTGGGTGGCAAAATAATATCGTAAATCGTATAAACTATCATAACGAACATCCCCTACAAAAGTACTATTTTACGTGCGCCAAATGTTTACTATAAATTTTAAGGTTGTGTCATTAGTTCGGTGTATCTAGTAACTATGAATAAATAATATGAAAAAATATATTTTTGGCGTGTAGAGACTTACCTGTCCTGTTATATCCAACTTCTCCTATTTCCTTTACAATTTTTGCCCAAATATTATCCTTCATTTTCATGTCCTGGTAACTTTTTAATTTTTTTGCATATAACGGAGGATTCTCTTTTACTTTTTCGATTAATATTTCATCATCTAACGCAGAAAAGTCTAATTTATGGTACTTCAATTCAAAAGTAATTTTTTATAGAAATATTGTTGTCTTAACGCGCAGTCGTCTATACAATAACAATCAAATCGGCAAACTGGGCCGTTTAAAATCGTTCAAATCAAAAACTGTTTGATTTCGACGAACTGCTGTCCGCGCACCTCCCCGAAATTTCGTTCCGATCTTAACCACTACTATGTACTCCGCATATCCTGGGTTTCACCGGAACCGCTGACTAACTTTTCGTTCCATATCGCCGAAATATTTCGGACCGATCTGGTCAGAGAAACCAGGCCTTTAGGATTATTGCAGATGAACTGGAATCTGAAGCTGACAAATCAGTGTATTATTGTCTTATTGAAAGCCACTTCCTCTATAGCATTGCTTTTTGTTGAATAAGGTATGTTTATCGTAAATCACCTACAGACCTGGAGGCCTTAATTTAAAGATTTAAGGATACTGACGTTGTACTGTTTGTTTATATTGGAACCAAAGTGCTTAATTTATAAAAAATACAAATTGCATCTTACCAGCGATAAACCTAAAAAGCCGTGTAATACTAGACAAAACCTCAATATTCCAATGAGTGAATTGACTAGGAACATTCTTATTTATTTAAATTTTTGGATTTTTACCTATCTCCCGATTAATATAAAGTGTGTACAAGTTTTGATAAGACGCTCTTTAAGTGCCGAATGTTTTATCTAGTAGGAAGCTATGTTCACAAAAACTTTGTTCCATGGTTCAATTTATTTTTGTCTGAAAGAGTTAAGGTACTTCAGAATTGCGAGTTTAGTGTTATTAGAGCAACTTAAGCTTGTAAGAAAGGAATAAAAAAAGAAAAAAACTGAAAACTACTTTTAAAAAGATAATCGTGTTTTTTAATGTTTCATAGTAAAAACACAAACGTGGATGTAAAAAAAGTGAAATTGTATTACTCTTTTATATATGTGACTTAAATAATAATATGCTACTTTTGTAGACTTGAACGATAAATTATATTGAAATTACGTAATTCTTTGGTCATACAAATCTTTAACATTGAGCTCTTCTGGATTTTCTTTGATAAGGAAGTTTTTTTCGATAGCTTAAGTATCGTAAAAACCTACTCAAGGGTAAAAATACTTAAAAATTTTGTTTTATATCAATTTCATTACTTACTTCACTTTCAAAAATAAGTGGGTAAATCAGTATCTTTTCTGGAAAGCATGCTTGGTTGAGCCATAGTCAGAGGAAGGAATACTCCTGCTATGTTCAATTTACTTGAGAGGCTCAAATAGGATCTGACTGGTATTTTAACTGTTTGATTATAGTTACTATAGAATAATGTTGCAAAAACCTGTCTTCCAAAGGCTATAATCTAAAGGGAACGACACAAAGTCTCGGTCTCAAAAGTATTTATTAATTCTAACACTAGGTTGCACCTGTTTCGCTCATATTAAGAGCATCATCAGAACTAAAAAATTAAAAACAAAGAAACTAAATACAATAACAGCCTTAAAGTTAGATAAAATTGGTACCTTAAAAATCAACTGCAAACAGTACATGCTTTACGGTCACATTATACACAACACAAGTTTGTAAAAAACCAAAAGAACTAAATTAAAATTGATGAAATACAAAAATTGTATAAGTGAGATTCGAACCTAATGCTAGTCTTGAAAAACACGTCAGTTAAGCAATGTAAACTACTGCGCTACCAGGTCCTTGGAGATATTTCTAGCAGAAGTGGAGTATGTCCGGCAATATTGTTAAGAATGAGTCCCGGTTCAAAATTAAAAACGTTGTTAACACAGTAGGATTCGTCTTTTCTTGGCTTTGGTGATTTCTAATTTTTCCAGAAGGTCCAGTTTTATGCTTTTTTGGCATTCATGCACGACTAAGTAAAATTGTGGCCTGAGGATAATAAATGTGTAGCAAAGATCGACTTGGTTTCAGTAGTATCAGTGTGTGTAGTATAAACTCCAGATTTAGTTACAAAAAGGAGCAGAATACAAAAGGTGCAATAATTTGGTTAATCGCGACATAAAAAAGCCAAAAAAGAATATATGTCTTCACAAATAAATAAAAGTAAAAATAATAGTAAGATCCTAATGGAAAAATGTTTATCGTTTCTGTCGCAGAAAGAACACCGAGCAAAGGCAGATAACAGAGTCAGAATATTTTAATGAGTTCTTTAGTAACATAGGACCAACATTAGCCTCAAAATTTAATTGTCAAGAGAAGTTGTGGATACATTTGCGGAAGAGTCTAAGTTTCTGTTTTTGACCGATCAGCAAAAAGTTGAAAAAACAATACACCAACTAAAAAATAATAAAGTACCAGGGCATGACAATCTTCAATCAGAGACTTTGAAAAAAATTTCCAAATACATTTCACAGCCTTTATGTCGAATAATAAATTTATGCTTTAGTACAGGTGTTTTTCCGGATGTTCTAAAACTGGGCACTGTTATACCACTTCATAAATCGGGGTCTTTGGATGATGTAAATAATTTTAGACCAGTTTCCCTTATTTCGAATGTATCCAAGATAAGATGTATCAGTTGAAATGATTTTGAAATAAAGAGTAAATATAATCTTAAATCCAAACTAATATGGGTTTCGGGAGAAGACGTCAACCGAGGATGCCATTATTAAATTAACGGAGCAGCTGTATGACGCATTGGATGAAAATAAACCAATCTTAGGTATATTTGTAGACCTAACAAAAGCATTTGACGCTGTTAACCACTCAATACTTTTAAAAAAATTAAGAAGTTGCGGCATTCGGGGCGTAGCTAATAAATATGGAGTACCCCAAGGCACTGTATGGGACCACTTTTATTTATTATATATATATAATAAATAGTATTTTTTCTATAAGAACTGTGGGAAGAATTATAGGTTTCGCCGACGACACAGTTGTTGTCTACACAGGAGAGACCTGGCAAGCTCTAAAACAAACTGCTGAAAATGATTTTCAATTAATTGCAGATTGGTTTAAGAAAAGCAAACTAACATTAAATGGGAAAAAAACAAGATATATTAGTTTTACTTCCTACACCAGAAATCTTCCCCAAATAGGTGCTTTAGAAATTAGTCAATCGTTGTCAATTCCTACATCATAAATATCTTAAATAGGATTTACAATTAAAGCAGTTGACCAATAAAATTAATGGTTTAGTTTCAACTTTTAAATATTTACAACAATATCTAAGTATCAAGAACCTTACCAAAATATACAATTCGTTGGTTCAATCTCATTTGACATATGGATTGATCGTGGAGTGGTGTCCGGGATTGCCACTTACAGCAATTAAGCATCATTCAAAAATGGATACTAAAAATTATATTTGAAAAAAATCGACTATTTCCAAACTTTACTGTTTCAATTTAAGTATGAATATATATAGGAAAAAAATTATTCTTGAAAATTTATCGCACATATACCCCACAAGAAATAGGCTTAATCAAAATGCGCGTGTTGGTAGGAAAAAAAGTATTGGTCAGCGTCATTTCAAATATTTAGCACAGGAAAAAATGTGTACAGCAACGTTTAAAGTTTATGTAAGGCAATGGATTGAACAGACAGATACGGCTATATTTCATTATTTGGTGAATAGCTTGTAGCTTGTTCTTATTATTTTTGTAATAACAGAGCGATAACTTTCATTAAACGTTTAATAATTCCCATGTTCTTTTGTTAATTCCTATGTGCTACTGTAAGTATTTAAATTTAAATAATGTTGTCTTTTCTTATTGTATATGTTGTGCAAGATGTGGTTGTCCTTATTTATAATGTTGTTTTAGAACCGGCAATAAGAATAATTGAATATGGACAGATACAATTAAATTATGAGTGATGTATTGAAATACCATTGATGGAATATTTTCTCGGACTTGACAAGAAAAATCCGATATTGACCTTTAAACCCGAATTGGACTATATATACAGGGTGATTCAAAAGTAAGCGGCATCCTTTCAAGGGTGTAATCCTTGTATGAAAATAAGGCAAAAAGTTCATATTAATATGGGTCCGAAATTGTTTCCTAAGGGAGCTACGCCCCTTTGAATAGGACCCCTTGAAGACAATTTTTCTCTATAACTTTAAAACCCTTTAGAATTAAATTTTGGAAATTGGTGTACTGCATAAACATTTCTTTGTGAATAAGATTCTAAATTCAAATTTTTTTAATTTTATTCAGGTGCGTCACATGCGGGGGTTGGTAAGGGTAAAAACATCCCTTTTTCTTTTACTAAGAAAAAAAAAATACAATAATTACAAGGTTAATAGTTTAAAGGCGAGATTCAGCGCACAAAGATTCAGATATCTAAATGCCTGTTCTTCCATCTAACCTAATTATCTATACTATACTAAGTTTCAAAATAGGAATAATATAAACGCTATAAATTATAAAGAGTACATCAACCAGCAAAAAAAGAAAATGTGACAGCATATATGCCTACACAAGGAAAAAGAAACAAATTCAACCCCACAAACAAAACACATCACAAAGCAAAAGATACAGTCTGTTATATGTATGTATATCATAATATATAGTCTATTGCATTAATTGTTTTTGTTATCATCATCGGAATAGAGAAAAGAAAGTACAAAATAAAAAAAAATAAAAATAAACGTATTATTATTATTTAGATAGAGGGTTGGGTTGGGTTGCAATGGGATGGGATGGGATGGGTTGGGTTTGGTATCCAAAGGCTATGCTTTGACTTAGGCAAGTCATACTTAGCAACCAGAAAGCAGGTGTTAAGTGTCCACGATGGTGATATCTACTACTTTTTCGGTTTACTATATACGCTTTAATGAATTTAAACTAGTGATTTAATATCAATAAAAATCACTTAATATAATGAATGTGATAAGGTTTGTTCAAACGAATGTCCATTGTCCAGCAAATAATAAACACAATTTATCTTAAATATTTTTTTTTGTCTAAATAAAAATAAAACGGCTTTTTTGCTTTGTTTCCATTTTTTATTTTATTTTCGTTTAATAAAGATTTATCATTTACTTAAAGTCTTTTAAATACGTACCTAATGCATGTTAATCTATAATAAATTGGTTTGTAATGTAAACATTTATTAAAGCTCATCTTAATACTAAATTATACTAATTAAATACTATCTGACACGCTCAAAAATTGATAAAAGGGACGTAGAACAGGGCATTCTCAAAATTAATTAATAATTAAAAATATATGATATTCATCTATTTATTATAGTAATAGATATATATTTTATATATATCTATCACTAAATTACATTAAGTTCACACCCCTTTAATTTAATAAAAAAAGTAACCTTTGAATTTTTTGTTATCTTTCAAAGCAGTTTGTCAAGCTATTAATCAACCGTTAAATTATATAACTAAAGTTAAATTATATAACAAACCGTCAAATTATATAAAAAATGTATTTTAAGTATTGTCGAGTTAGGAAGGAGTTTTGAAGAGAGTGTAAATGAGAAATTTAAAAGATATTTTGTTTATATTTTTAATTTAACTTTATTTACCTTGATAATGGTAGTAGATATAACTACCGAAACGTTGATTCAAATTACGTATTTTTATTAGAAAAGTAGCTCTTCTCGTTGTTTTTATCGTTTTCAATTTTAATATTCAGAAGTTGGGTAGAATATTGAAAAGAAGAAACGAGCTTAGAGAATAATAGATTAAACCTCAGCTCCTAGATAGATAAAAAATCTATTATACCTCAAGTGAATTATAGTATTTTCTTAATTATTTTTTGCTATAAGTGATGTAATACCCGTAATATCATATAATAAGTAAAGCTTATTTTATTTATTATTTATCATTTATTGTAAATAATTCTTTAAATGATCAAAATTGTATATTTTTTTAAAATTTTTATTGTTTTCATAAAAGGAACAGCTGTACTATAATCGAACCCCAAAAAAAAACTACGATCCATCAAAAGTCAAATTAAAACCGGCCAAATAAATCATCTCTAATAGTTCAAGATTGTACATAACACATTAGGAACCCACAAAAATTTAATTTTATTACTCACGAAATTTACGGCCGTGGCCAGGGCGGGCCGTAATGTATGGCCTTATGTTTACAAGATAAAATCACTACATAATTTATAAGGAAATAAAGGGTGTAAATAACCTCCACAATAACCACCCGCCGGGCCCGAACGCACACTAAATAAAACACCTCTAAAATTCTCGACAAATTTCTCTGATGGCCCGGTCCGGTCGGCCGGTTGTTGGGTCCGATTTTAATCTATTTATTCTTGTTTTTTTCTTATTTTATTTTTTTCTACCTCACGTCAGAATTTTTCAAGTTTTATGCCTACTTGAAGAATGATGGCAAGATAGCACGTGAAGCTCCAACATGGTATTACATGACGGTGCGATGTTGTTTTTTCTTGATTAGCTGTACGAGAAGAACCTGATACCTGAGTTTAAGTTTACTACGTGTAGGTAGGAGTATTGGAAATATGAAAACCATTATAGAATAGAAATCGGAATATTTATGGTTTATTGTACATTATGCACTTATAGGGTAGTCAATTTAACTTGAGACAGCTTAATACTTTAGTCAAGCAATGATGCAATTTAAAATGTTTTTTTTTTGAAAAAACTACATCTAAATATTTGACTCTTTTAATCATACTACTTAATTTATTTAGGATTGGAAATCTCTAAATGATGATGATTTACGCAGTCCGATGTAATGTAAGGCAGAAATGTAATGTAAATATAAACGTACGTTATGCTTTTATAAGGAGGTCTAATTAATTTGATAGAACCTAATAATCGAAAAAGGATACTGATACTGCAGAAGTTAGAGGCAGATATAAAGTTTGATGCAGTCTGGTTTTTAAAAAAAATCACTCTTAAGTCTTTCATTAATGCAAAGCTGCGGTGTTTTGTGATCTCTCATATTTATTTAACGGTATCAATCATGAAATACTATAAAACGATTAAACACTATTAATAATTGTTTAACTTTTAAATTTTGAGACAACCTTGCAGCACCAGTGTTTCATAATTTGGCAAAAGTATTTGACCGCGTCAATTATACAGTGAGGACGCGTCATGTATATAGGGTGAACCAAAAATAAGCAACGACCATCAACTTCAACTTTTTAAATGGAAACACCTTTTTGCATTCCATTTTCGAATTCTGCATAGAATTTTAAGTATATTTTGTATACCTTTGTATACCATGGTAAATTTGCAACTGTTTGAGTCATTTGACCATATTCAAACATGTTTTTTCATAGTTTTTTAACAGGTTTATTTGATTGTTGACACCTTTTAATCGCATGGCAGCAGTATATATTACTGTACGTAAATGTCAGTAAGTGCAAGTGCAGTTGCAAAGTTTAAAAGTATGGCGCGTTTAACTGAAAAATAAAGAATTAAAATTTTGATGATGGTAGGATATCAATCAATCAATCAATCAAATGCTTTATTGTCAGAAAATTTACATTTTATCGACAAAGCTAAAGGAAAAAAAACAAATATAAACAAATAAACATAACAAAAATACTCAGACAAAATACACACAAAGTAAATAGGTACATAACAAAACAAAACTACTGTACAAATTATCAAATTGTACAATTTGGTCGAAATACATAAATAAAATAATTTTTATATACAAATATACACACAATTAAATGTATAAAATTTTAAAAAACCTTAGTCTCAAAAAAAAAACATACAATAAAATAAAACATACAATAAAAAACAGGCAAACATTTTGCAAATAAATAGGTAGCTAATAACGACAGTGTGTGTGCTTTAAAAGGAAATATTAAAAAAGTCTTCTACTGTATATAGGGCTTTTTGCAGTAGTAAAGATTTTAGGGCATTGCGAAAACAACTAAAAGTAGTCATCGCTTTTATTACGGAAGACAGATGGTTGTGCATTTTTATTGCTGCATAAAGTGTAGAGTTCTTTACTAATTCCGACCGTGGAATTGGCAGATGAAGATTATGATCAACATTCCTTAGTGAATAGCTGATAGATTCAAATATAAATAACGAGGGAAGAGTAAGGATCTTATATTTTATAAAATTTACTTGGCAGTGAGCTCTACTATCAAGTCCTAATAAGTAGCGAAGCGCTCTCTTTTGAAGTTTAAATATACGCTCAAATTGGGTCTTGCAGCATGTACCCCAGAATGGAAGGGCGTAACGAAGATGTGACTCAAAAAGAGCATAATAAACTGTTTTGGCCGTGAAAAAGCCTAATTCTCTTGAAATTGATCTTATGGCAAAACATGCCGAGCTTAGTTTTTTAGATAACGTATCTATGTGCAAATCCCATTTCACAGAGCCGTCCACAACAAGACCCAAGAACCTGACAGACTCAACAACTTCCAAACTGGTATTGTTTAGAATAAATGGAGAAATGGTCGTTTTATATGATAAGACTTTAGTTTTTGAGAGATTTAGGCATAAAAGATTGGAATCGCACCACGATTTAATGAAGACCAAGTCGTTGGCAATTGTTGCCATTGCATTCAGATTGCTCCAAGTGAATCTAGTATCATCAGCAAAAAGACAGATTTTTCCGCTTATGTTCAGGCTGGCCAGGTCATTTATAAACAGCAGAAAGAGCATAGGACCCAAAACGGAACCTTGAGGTACCCCAGATTCAATTGGTTTACAAGAAGATCTTGACGTATCAACCTTTACAAGTTGACTTCTGTTGCACAAATATGACTTAAACCATTGAAGGGATATACCTCTGAATCCATAGTGCTGCAATTTGTTAATTAAAATAATGTGGTTTACGCAATGGAAAGCCTTTGAAAAGTCACAGAAAATTGTTACTGTTAAGTAATTTTTGTTGGTATTTGAATAAACGCTGTTAAATAGGGAGAACATAGCATCGTTGGTGCATTTTTTGCTCAGAAATCCAAACTGATAAGGGGTTAAGATATTATATTTAAACAAAAATGACAAAAACCTTTTTTTTAGCCAGGCGTTCTCTGATTTTTGAGAGGGTTGGAAGAAGTGCAATTGGACGATAGTTTGAGGCTTGATCTTTATCTCCTCCTTTATGTAATGGAATGATTATTGCAGTTTTAAGGCAGTTTGGAAAGACCCCATTTTGAAATGATATGTTGATTAGGTCTACTAAATGGATTAGAGTACAATCAGGCATATTTGAAAACATTTTAAGAGTAAGCCCATCTGTACCAGCTGATGATTTGTTTTTTTTTTCGTTAATTGTACTTTGAAGTTCTGTAAATGATACTGGCGTAAAAAAAAAATTGTACAAATTTTCATTAGAGAGATATGACAGAGGATCATCAGAAGGTGTTATGGTGGCCATTAGATTTTTTTCCACGTTTACAAAGTAATTGTTTAGGTCTTCGGGTGATGTAGAGATAGTGCTAGTTGAGGTAGACTTATTTCTTAGTTCGTTAACTCAGAAATAATTTTGCCAGCCGCCCACTGTAATAGATTTCTTTTGCAGCCTTAATTGTTTTAAGATAAGTTTTCCTATACTGCTTGACGTAATTATGAAAAGCAATAGATTCTGAGAACTTTATTAGGTAGGAAACTGAGCGCATGTTTTTTGCCGATACACGAAGACCTTTGGAGGACCAGGGCTTTTGTTTTTTAGTTTTAATTGGCCTTAGAGGAAAAGATATATTTGCAATATCTGATAGCGAATTTAAGAATCTGGAGAACTCATTATCGACATCATTTGAAGGAAAGTTCCAGTTTTCCGTTAGACAATGATTCTTAAAATTTAGAAAATTATTTTTGTTATAAATACGGCCTAATTTACGCAAAGTACTATTGTTAATTGAATCCAAAGAGAAGCTAGTTAATATAGCTTCATGATCTGAAAAGCCCGAACTGAAAATAGTACAATTTAAGAGTTCTGGAGCAAAGGATGACACTACGTAATCGATGGTGGTGGAGCTATTTTTAGTTATTCTGGTGGGTGAATCTATGTGCATTATTAAGCCCATTGACTCGAATATAGACTGGAGTGATTCTTGGGCAGCACATACACCGGAATAGTCAATATTAAGGTCGCCACATAAAATTAGTTTGCTTTTTAAGGGCATGGATTCTAGCAAGCTTAGTAGTTTCTGGCTAAAACTTTGTATATCAGAGTCGGGTGTTCTATATAGACAAATAATGTAGAGATCATGTGAATTATTATAAACAATGTAAAATTCAAACAATTTTTCAGATAATAAGTTATCAAACTTTGATATGGCAACAAGACTCGAACACAATCATGTTTGAGACAAATATGACCTGGACCGTCCCACGCTTTCAGAAAACAGACTATTAGATATTTTGCTCGATTTACAAGAAAATGCACATAAATCAACTCGACAAGTTACTGCAGATCACTCGGTTAATAAATCATGTGTTCTAAAATATTTGCATAGGGATAAATGGCATCCATATAAAATTCATTTAACTCATGAGCGTATTGAAAATGGTCACATCAGCAGAATAAGTTTTACGAAATAATAATGAATCCCACAATTTTCAAGTAAGATTGTTTTTTCCGACGAGGAAAGTTTTTTTTTAATGGTTCTGTAAACAGGCAAGATTTTCGTTATTGTGCAGCATAAAATCCACACTAGAGTATGGAAAGTCACACACAACTTCCCAAGAAGTTAAACGTATGGGTAGGAATTGTAGGTCCATTTTATTAAGAACGCACTTACCTCTGAAAAGTATTTAGAGTTGCTTCAAAATCAGATAGTACCTAGTTTAATTGCACTTTAATTAAATGCTGAAAACCCATTTATATCGGCAGATTCGATATGGTTTCAACAGAATGGCGCCCCCCACACTATTCGCGAACAGTACGAGACTACCTTACCAACATTTTTCCAAATAGATGGATTGGAAGGGGTGTTTCATTGAATGGTCAGCAAGGTCGGCAGATTTAACACCATTGCATTTTTATTTATGGGATAATCTAAAATCTAAAGTTTATTTTGATAAACCTGAAAGTTTAGAAGAATTAAAAAATAGAATTAGAGCCGAAATACAACAAATCTGGCCTTAAACAATAAGTAAAGTATTACCAGAATTTGAATATCGACTTGGTTACTGTCAGAAAGTTAATGGTTAATAATGTGGACATTTATTTTAATTTTTTTATTTTGTTTTTGTTATAAACTGTTCCAAAAATTCATGGTTATTTATAAAAAAATTAATCGCGAAATAGTAGTATCCTTGCACGATGACTAATTAAAAGTTACTTGGTCGTACAAAAGATTCGTCAAGAGATGAGGACATTTAAATGCCTGTTAATCAATGTTATCTGGAAATGTTAAACTTTAGCGAATGTTAAATGAAATTAAATGGAATGGCTAAGAAACCTCAACAGTGGTACTCCTTTGTAGTGGGGATCTTAGAATAATAAACTCCACCGCTTTTACGACTCTGCAAAGTTTGCAACAACAAATCCTTGACAGTGAAATATTTTTTGCCTTAATTTAAAAATTTTTAGGTTTTTTTTTCTATATACTTTTATTGGGCTTAGGTCTTTGGTATATTTATAAAATTAGTAATAATATTATCTAAAAATTATATGTATTCTAGAAACAACTATAAAATTACTGATTAATTATATAGAACCGCTCATTCGTAAATTCGAGATCAGAAGCTTAGTGCGATCCCTGATGAAATACCATGTTATCTGGAAAATGTGTTGGCTTTGGCAACTGTGTGACGCTTTGGCAACTCTTTTATATTTAACATTTAATAAATCTTTGAGATCAGTCATATTCTCTGCTTTCTGGCTACTTCAACTATTACCGACATAAGCTACTTAATTTTAAATCAGGCAATAAATCGGATTTTTAAAACTATGATAACTACTTATCTATACTGTACTCCCTTTACGAGTTTAGAATACCTGAACTGTTTGGCTCTTCTTTTTTCTAAAAAATTATCCAATGATTGTATTGGTATTTTTAATACGGATTTATCGAAAGCAAATACACCAATGCAAATCTTCAAATTTATAGTAATAGTTGAGAGCCTTGGAGGTTGGTAATTGAGTCGCAAATTGGTTGCACCATTTTCTTAGTGTATACAATAAGTTTAATAAGTCTGCCAGATCAAGCCCTCTATCCTTTCTTGCATTTGCTATTAATGTTTCTTTTGAAACAGCTGCATTTCCAAATAAGTCAAAGTATCTATTATAAAACCTCTATTTAAAGGTAGTCAACTAAATGATTCTGCTAGTTATAAACCCATTTCACTTTTACTATGTCTATTAAATCATAAAAATGTTGGTTAAGAAAATAATGATGACCTCCCTCAGAAAACACAGCATTTTAAGCAAAGGTCAGTTCGGCTTTCGACAGGGTTCAAGCATGAATGATTTTCCGGAAAGACAAATATTGCAAATAAACTTTTTATTTAAGCATGAGTACTTGTGATGCAGCCGCAGCGGTCTTATATGATTTCTCTAAAGCATTTGATTGAATGAATCACAGATGATTACTCGGTACGCTCTTTTGCTATAGTTTCAGACGATCTCATGAAATCGTTTATTCTGTGGTCATATGCCCTGCTTTCTGGCTACTTCAACAATTACCGACATAAGCTACTTAAATTTAAATCAGGCAATAAATCGGATTTTTAAAACTATAATAACTACTGTACTGTACTCCCTTTACGAGTTTAGAATACCCAAACTGTTTGGCTCTTTTTTTTTCTAAAAAATTATCCAATGATTGCATTGGTATTTTTAATAAGGATTTATCAAAAGCAAATCCACCAACGCAAATCTTCAAATTTATAATAATAGTTGAGACCCTTGGAGGTTAGTAATAGAGTCACAAATTGGTTGCACCATTTTCTCAGTGTATACAAAAAGTTTAATAAGTCTGCCAGATCAACCTCACTATCCTTTCTTGCATTTGCTATTAATGCTTCTCTTGAAATAACTGCATTTCCAAATAAGTCAAAGTATCTATTATAAAACCTCTATTTACAGGTAGTCAACTATAGTGATTCTGCTAGTTATAAACCCATTTCACTTTTACTACGTCTATTAAATCATAAAAATGTTGGTTAAGAAAAGAATGGTGACCTCCCTCAGAAAACACAGCATTTTAAGCAAAGGTCAGTTCGGCTTTCGACATGGTTCAAGCATGAATGATTTTCCGAAAAGACAAATATTGCAAAAAAACTTTTTATTTAAGCATGAGTACTTGTGATGCAGCCGCAGCGGTCTTCTATGATTTCTCTAAAGCATTTGATTGAGTGAATCACAGATGATTACTCGGTACGCTCTTTTTTTTTGTATATACTTTTATTGGGCTCAGGCCTTTTGCATGGATTCTTTATAAAATAAATTAATGAAATTAGTTATAATATTAATATATAATTTTATAAATACTATATACTGCCTTTAAAATTTATTATAGTTCTCGAAAATTATATTAACACTTCTAGATTTCAATGTAAATCATTAAAATATAGATGAGTCTAACAAGCTTTAATAAAATGTATACACTTTTTTGCATAATAACACGCATAGTTTCTTATAAATCCATTTATGAATATTCGTTATTGACTAACCAGATAATTTTTCATATTCGCTGGTGCGTTCATTATTCCTATAAATAATATATTATTTTGAATATGAACGAGATTTTAGTATAAATATTGCTATTGTTGCTCATAAAGTATCAGTTTGTACAACAAGATCGAATTGAACAAACCTTAAACAGCATCCAATATGAAATATTTTGGGGTAAGTTTAAAGAGTTTTTAATTTTTTTGTTTTAATAAGTCTTTTTTTATTTAGTGCTATAACTTAACGTACTTTAGAGGTGTTAAGTTAAATATAACTAAAAAATCTAATTTTTTAATAGATATTTGTCGTCCTCTTTGCCTTCATCGCCCTAAGTTTAGCTGGTGGACATGATGATGATTATTATAGAAGTTCTCATGATGACTCCAAAAAGGTGGTCTACGTAGAAAAACAATCCAGATACAATCGGCCCAGTTACAAAATTATAGAGAAAGAACCAGAATACAAGAAGGTGGTTTATAAATATGAGAAACCAGATGAGAAGAAGATTCAAGTTAATGTTAAAGTGATCAAGCAAAACGAACATGATGACAAAGCTGTGTACAAATACGTTGAGAAGAAGTACCATCATTAATACTTTTTGTTGGATTTTAACGCAATCTTATTACATAAATATGTTTAAATGCTTTTTCTATAAATTGAATTAATATCACATTTTAAAAACGACAGTGTTACACTTTTTTTACGTTATTTACAAATAAAATCTTTATAAAAACATGTTTTTTTTCTTAATTCCAAGGTAACCAGTCTTGCAATTTTTAATTTTTTTTATGAAATTTTATTGGAATTGAAGGATCAAGAAGCATTAGCAGCAGTATTTTGCGATCTAATAACACATTTGAGTTTATCAACCATAAAATACTACTGCATACAGGCCCACCGAGAGAAAAACCGGGCCTGGGTCTAAAAATGTACGGGCCCTTAAACAAAAATCCCAAGCAACACATCATATATTATTATCGTTAAATATTTATTTATTCAACGATTTTTTGGTAAATTATTGGTTTTGGTATATTTATCACCCATATATAGGGTGGTATAAGGGTAGTATAAAATTTAGTATTTGTATCTGTACTTTTTTTAATTTTTTAAGGTTATCTTAAGTTTTTCGAATGAAATGTGAAAAAAGCACTATTTCAT
This sequence comes from Anthonomus grandis grandis, assembly GCF_022605725.1. NCBI lineage: Eukaryota > Metazoa > Arthropoda > Insecta > Coleoptera > Curculionidae > Anthonomus > Anthonomus grandis. Next base: position 14,652,596 of record NC_065558.1, read on the forward strand.
TTCTCAAAAGCAAGACGTATCGCTATAAAAATTGCAGTGGTTGTGCCATTTTTTATCGCAAATTACTGGAAATTCAGTTTTCTTAAGATAAGTCATTAAGCTTTTAAAAAAATTAAGTTTTTTTTGGTTCTAGACAACTTTTTATTATCTAGGTTTAAAAATACGGTTTTTAAAATAAAACTATTGGCATATTTATCGATCGTATATAGTCAAGGTATATTTATTAAACTGTAGAATATACGTATATCATATACGATTCTGTATATGAAGAAAAAAAAAATTTTAGCATTTAAAAAAATTGAAAAGGGATTTACACAGCTAGTTTTTACACTCGATCACTGCACCTCCAATATGTGATAAAATGACTCCAATATCACGTATATAGAATACCATACACAAAGAAATCTAGAAAATAGTAGGAAATACATTAACGCGTATGAAACAATAATTATACCAAATAAGATATAGTCGTTTTCGCTCTTATCGTGCGGGTTCAAAGGTCACCACGTAATATGAATCAAATTGAAAAATCAGTGGCTGCCAAAATGTTATTTCCTTGAGAGTTTGACAATACATTGAACGCCGTCATGTGACATATTAAAGCCGCGTATACACCTTAGATCATAATTATTAACTGACGTGATGCCGTAAAAATGTCTGCGGAATACTACGTATCCGAGATTCGACATGTAAAACATATGTTGGTTATTTCCTTTCATGACGTGAAAAAGCCCATAAGTATAAAGCCCGTTGGGTATATGCCTCATCGGTATATGCCTAGAATCCCCGATATTCTGCTAAGTTGCCAGACATAATATTTACTTTTCTTTTTTGAAAAATTGTCCGAAATATTTAAATTTTTTTATGAGAGCAAAAATGCCTCCCTAGCCTTTCATTAAAATTGTACCATATTTCATTTAAAAATGGTTGTTACCTAAATTTTTGAGAAATTAGTATACGATTTAGGATGACCCTATGTATGTGCATAACATACTAATTTGTCGATTTCAGGGCACAGCGTCTAATTTTTAACGATTGTGTTTTTTTGTAATAATTATTGGGAAACTATACATTTTGGTATAATGACAAACAATTAATTTGCATTATGTGTGATGCAGTGCAGTCAGAGACCAGAAAACTACTTTCTTTGTTTAAAGGCAAGTTCACGTTACAATCTCACTTTTAAAATGACATTTTAATTTTATGATTTATTATTTGTCGTCCGACCCAATCTATACGTTGATGCACAGAAAATTAAAAAAGTTGTGTTATCTTTACTTTTATATCAGTTAAAAGTCAAAAAAAGATAAAAAATAACTAAAAAAAAACTGGTGAATGCGGCGGGCATTTCTATCTCCCAGGGCATTCACCAATTTATTTACTTAGCTTTTTTTAAAAAGATAAATACGAGGGGAGCTACGACAGTTCTTTAAAATTTCGTTTTCTTATGAATATTTATTTATTTACACATTACAAGGCAAAAAAAGATTGAAACTAACTTTTAAAAAAATGGAGAATGCGCCGGGCATATCTATCTCCCAGCGCATTCACCTATTTATTTACTTAGCTTTGTTTAAAAAAAAATTTTGTACTTTTTAATCATACCTAAATAATAAACGAAATGCAAAAAGAAAACTAATTATTTTAATAACGAAAAAGAAAATAAGGGATTGCTTATAGAATGTACAAGAAGAAGTAGCTAAAGCGCTTGGAATTAGTTTAAGAATGGTGCAAAAGGTTGTATATGAAAACAAGAACAATCTTATTTCCAAGCAGGAAACAAAGTGTAAAAGGAAGAAGCCGAAGACTAAAGATTTAGTTACAAGAAAAGGTAAAAACAGTTTTTGTGAAATTATAATACCTTATTTTACGCATACCTAACATTTCACGTGATTAAAAAATACAGAGTGAATTCTCCGCTTTAGAAAAGGCACTCATGGAGTCAGCCACATTGGGGACAAGGCTGAAGCTGCAGAGTGACAAAACGCAGTTGACGAAAGAACTGGCAACACCACACTTAACCTCAACTTAGTTGTCAGCTATTTGTTGACAAAACTAATCGAATACAGGGTTATTCTAATGATTAATCACGTCCCATAGTGAGTGATTTAGTGCGTGATAACACCCTCGTCGTGATAAAATTTGGCTTTCCGCCACTCTTCATGAAAAATATATATCCAAATCGACCTATTTTGCAAAAAGTCCCATAATTTTTCGTTAGTTTAGAGAAAAGCCGCCAAACTGCAGAATTTTACCATTTCTTTTTTTAAATTTTGATTATTTTCTTCACAATTAATCCTGATCATATTTCTTGAGTGACTTGTTATATCGCATACAAAACAATGTATTCGTGGCGGCCTTTTAGCCATCTCTTTTAAAGTCGCCAATCTCAATATTCAGTTGGCATTCATTCTCAGTATTAATTTAGGCAAAAAAAAACTTTTCTTAAAGCAGAAACACCTTAGAACATTGAAAGGCCTTTCAATGTTCTAAGAGAAACACCTTATTCTTGATTTGTGTCAAAAAACTTATGGTTGCTATGACATTACTCGTGTGCTTTACTGGTCACGTTTACCATTGTTGCATTTCGTAGTGCTTCAGTAAGCAGAATCCATACAGTGCTTTCATTTTAAAACGAACCACTTTTAATAGCTTCTTGCCCTTTAAAATTATGTATCATCTCAGGGTAGCCATTTGAAATACAAAGTTACAGATACACTAATTGAATACAAAAATCGCAACAATTAAAAACCTTGACTTTTTTCATACAAGGATAATATTCTTGGAAAAAGAACAATAAAAAACCTAATAATGTTAAAATATAAGCATTAAAATGCATAAGATCCCGGTAACCCTTAATAAGATTTATGAATATTCGTTATTGAATAGTGAGATAACTTTTAATATTCGCTGATACGTTTCCTATTTCATTATTTCTATTATATTGTCTTAAATATGAAGTATAAATATTGCTATAGTTACTTACAAGGTATCAGTGTATACATCAAGATCGAACTAAACAAACCTTAACGGCATAAAATATGAAATCTTTTGCAGTAAGTATAAAGAGTTTTAATATTTTATTTCAATGAAAGCTTTTTTGTTTAGTGTCGTTCGTTTTTCAATCAATAAAACATTTTCTTATCTAAATACATAGCTTATTATTTAAAGCATTCCCTCAATATAAAAATTACTTAGTTACTAATATTTTATTTTATTATAACTATTATTGTAATTTTTTTATAGATATTTATCGTCCTTTTTGCGTTCATCGTTCTAAGTTTAGCTGGTGGACATGATGATGATTACTATAGGAGTTCTCATGACGACTCTAAAAAGGTGGTCTACGTAGAAAAGCAATCCGGATACCACCGGCCCAGTTACAAAATTATAGAAAAAGAACCAGAATACAAGAAGGTAGTTTATAAATATGTAAAGCCAGAGGAAAAGAAGGTTCAAGTTAATGTTAAAGTGATCAAACAAAAAGAACAGGATGATGATGTTGCGTACAAATACATTGAGAAGAAGTACCATCATTAATACTTTTATTAGATTTGATTGCAATCTTATTAAATAAATATGTTTAAAAGGTTTAAATAAATTAAATTATTATTACATTTTGGAGATGATAAAGTTTTACAGATTTGTTACTATATTTGTATCTAAATTTCTAATAAAAGCATGTTTTGCCTAAATCCAAATCAACCAGTGTTTTTTTGTTCAATAAATTTACCTGAAAATGAGGGATCACGAAGCCTCAGCAGCATTGTTTTGTGATCCAACAAACTGCTGCACATACTGTACAATGAAATATTGCTTAAAAGTTACAAGTTGTACTTAAAGGAGGCAGCCGAAATAAAATAATTGATTTACCAGTATAATGCAATATAGTTATTTTTTAATTTGTGCAAGCAATTTTACATCGAAATTCATGACCAAGAAGCCTGCGTAGTGGTGTTTTGTGATCTAACAAAAGCATCCTTAGTTTCTCGATCTGATATCTCAGTAAATGTTAGAACCAACATTTACTTAATCGGTTACATAAATTAAACTGCAACTTATTTTCTTACAAATAAAGTTTATTTAACTATTATGGCATTAGTAGATCAAAACATATCGACTCTAGACTTCCAAGTTGACGCTCCTATTTGAGTGTGTCTAGGAAAATAAACGACTTAAAACCCTAAGAAGCAGTATTTTGTATTTCGACAAAATGACTGTCGCTTCAGTTATGCTTAAAAGTGACATGAGGTTCGTCAAACAAAAGATTATTGATCATTAATGTCTTGTGATATGACAAAAGCATTTAACTGTGTCAATCGTGAAATATTTCTGCATAACAAGATACTACTTAAGAGTTAATTGATATTATAATAGGATAATGAAAAGCAAGATTGATTTTACACTATGGTGCAATATGTTTGTCTTAAAATTTTGCTAAGTTAACTGACATTAAAATGTATTGCCAGAAAGTCTTACTAGTACTGTTTTGTAAATTGACAAAAGCATTTGACTTTAAAAAACAAATACTTTAACCAGTCCATATTTACGTTTTCTGATTTAGCAAAAGGATTATCTTGGATTCATCAACTAATACTGCTTAAAATGTATTTGATGTTGCAAGAATTTAGCAAGAGAAGACCTATTGATTTTACAGTCTACTCCAATGTGGGTATTTGAAATCTAAGTCAACCATTAATGCTATCTTTATTCTCTGCAGCATTGCTACATGAAAATTAATTACGAAAATAACAAATCATTTTTTGGTAGCTCTGTACCCAGGTTATCATCACGTCAATACTGCACCTTTTATTCGAAAGCACCCACTACTTTTACCTCTTGGAAGTTTGTTGCTTTGTTCATAAAAACCCTAAACTAAATAATGCTGTAATACATGATATGTAATACTCGCAATAATATAAATGAGCACTTAACAATTCCCAAGAGTAAGAGGTACAGTTAACCCAGTTACAACATATTAGAGAAAAAACTAGAATACAAGAAGGTAGTTTATAAGTATGTAACACCAGAAGAGAAAAAGGTGCAAGTTAATCTTAAAGTGATCAAACAAAAAGAACAGGATGATAATGTTGTCTACAAATACGTTGAGAAGAAGTACCATTAATACCATTATTACCTTCATTGGTTTCATTGTAATTTTATTAAATAAATATGTTCAAAAGTTTTCTCTACACATTGAGTAATTTTCTCATTTTGCACTATAGAGTGTTACAGATTTGTTACTTTATTTAAATGTAAGATTCAGATAAAAACATATTTTGTTCAATTCCAACTTAACCAGTGTTGCAATTCGTAGTTTTCTGGAGTGACTTTAAATAAAAATAAATGACCAACAAACGCCAGCAGCGATGTTCTGTGATCCGACAAAACATTTGACCTTGTCGTAGACCACCTTTTGGGAATCATCATGAGAACTTATATAGTATTCATGGTCATGTCCATCAGCTAAACTTAGAGTGATGAAGGCAAAGAGGGCGATAAATATCTATAGAAAAATTACAATTATAATTATATTAGACCTAAATATTAATGACTAAGTTATTTTTATCGTGCGTCATCTAAGTGTTCCTTTATATTTTAGGAATGTTTTAAAAAGTAAGCTACATATATACGAATAAAAAAATATATCATTAATTTAAAATCTTACAACATTAGATAATAAAACTCTTGTTAAAAAATTTTTTACTCACTCCAAAAAATTTAATATTGGGTGGCGTTAAGGTTTGTTTAATTCGATCTTGTTGTATAAACTAATAATTCGTGAGGAACTATAGTAGTATTTATACTGAAATCTCGTTCCTATTTAAAACATTATATTACTAATAATGAAAAAGTAAACGCATCAGCGAATAGAAAAAAATATTTTATTATCTAATACCGAATTTTTATTAATTTCCTTTAAGCTTACTGAAATTTTATAAATTTTATTGATTTTAAATTATATTGCTTTTCATTGTAAAAATAGCTTTTTTCTTTCCACTATCTCTTGTAGCACCAAGAAACTTTTAAGTAGTATTCCATTATGCAATAGTGTTTTATGATTGATAAAGTTAGGTACTTCTTGATTCAAAGTTTTAAAGTTAACCCCAAAAAATTATTTTTTGCAAAACTGCTTGATTTTGATTTAAAGAAAAATTATGTTTTTATTCAGGCTTTATATGTAAATAGAGTAACAAATCCGTAACACTACATCATCTCCAAAATGTGACGATATTTTTATATACATAAAAAAAAGAACATTGAGCATATTTATTTAATAAGATGACAATAACATTTTCAAAACTATTAATGATTTTTCTTAACGTATTTGCACAAAACATAATCATCCTATTCTATTCGCTTAACGACTTTAATATTAAATCGCAAGACTGTCTTAAACCCTAACTAAAACTCTTTATTATATTCTCATTACGTGTTTCGCTAACATTGTTAGCATCTTTGGGAGAAGATTACAACTTAAACTTAACCTGAAGATTAAAGCCACTTATAAGTAGTTTTAGTTTAGTTTTATACTTTCCCACGAAACACGTGTCGGGAATAAAATAAAAAGTTAGTGATAAAACTTTTTTGTGATTTAAGTGTCATACTAAAGGTTTCATTAAAATCTATATATTTCAAATAAATATTGAAATATAAATATGATGTTGAAAAAATATAAATATGATGAAATATACATGTTGAAATATATAGACTAAGACTAGACTTTTTTTTCTGTGTTTAATTGTTTAATTCGGAAAATTGGATTTTTTAAAACAAAATTAGTGCCTGCATTAGGAAGACTAAACGTGCATTATTAATGGTGTCTCCATAGGCATAAAAAATTTATAAAAAATTAAAATAATATATTAAAATTATTATTTATATAAAAATTTAAAAAAACGATTTAATGTTTAGGTATAATCCGAAATGCATATTGGCGACTCATTTTTGTGTAACGATGCTCCATAGAATGAAAAATTGCAATAATTGTATTTTAAAAGCGCATATTGCATTAGCCTGTCAAATCAATGATCTTTGGTTTGACTATAACCAAGTAACTTTTAAACGCTTTATCCTTAGGAAACAGCATATATTGATATAGTCATTTTATCACTACCGCTATTAAAGCTTCTTGGTAATTTATGTCCATGGTAAGGTTCTCTAACTAAAAAATTGCATTACTGATGGCTTAAAAAACACATTTTCTTTTTTTCACCAACCTCTTCTAACGTCAAATAAATTATAAGCAATATTTTATTTTGCAACGGTATTTCATGACACATCCGAATGCTTTTACCTAATCAAAAAATACCTCTTCAATGATTTCATGAGCTTCAAATTTATTTAAAGTTGCTTTAACAAATGTCATTGTTGACACAGTCAAATGCTTTTGTCAGATTACAAAACACCACTATGTTACAGGTTTAATCTCCAACAGATATAAATTGTTTTGCTTAACTAATTCTTTTTAAATTCAAACCCAGAAATATTAACCAATTAACAGATTAATGTTTTTTTGCCAGGATAAAGTAAATTTCAACCATAGTGTCAACCAAATCGATGATGATGAAAACCCTATACTTGGTGAGGCTGAAATATATTTTCAGCAAGACGGCGCTCCTCCTCACTATGTTCTTCCCGTTCGGCAATGGCTAGACGACGAGTTTCCAGATAAATAGATAGGGCCCCTTCGCCTATAGAATGGCCTGCTAGATCTCCTTATATAACGCCGTTAGACTTTTTTCTATGGGATCATTTAAAATCTATTGTGTATACTCCCCAACCTGAAAGTTTGGATAAACTTCGTCAACGCAATATCGACAGCTGCCATGATATCCCACAACATGTTTTTGAAAATGTCCGTCAGGAATTTGAACATCGCCTATATCATTGTTTGGCCAAAAACGGGCAACATTTTAAACACTTATTGAAATAAAAACTGATATCTTCATGTTTTTGTTTTCTATCTGAACAAATTAAGTTAAACAAAGATTTTTCTAATTTTCTCGAAAACGAATCGACCGATTTAAAAAAATCAAACGTCAAAATAAAAGACTTCGAAAGACCTTTTAAACAAGCTATTAGTCGATACCCCTGGCCATTTAAAATTTTTAAGGGGATGATCCTGGGGGGCAGAGGATGAAAGGGAGTGAAGTAATTTTAGGTTAGAAAGTTGTCCTCCTTGACAAACCTTCCGACGTATTTCGGCGTTTTTTTTTAAATAGTGGTTTTTGATTAATCCGTGGTGAGAAGTTTTCAAATGAACACCCTGTATATACTATACAGATATGATACACCATTAAGATGGTCTCTCCTAACATATCCGATCTGAAACAGAAGGAAAACCATTATTGGATGAGGAAAGTAAATAATAATATGGGATATTGTTTTATATTTTTGTTAGTTGAACAGCATTAAGTACTGCCATTGATTTTACCTTGCAGGTCAATTTGGCCTATTTTAGATTTTCATGAATACTAAGCATATATTAATTATTTGTTTATTTTGTTCAACTCATAAAGATCAATAGTGATAACAATGTTAATGCCAACAATGGTCTGTCAGTTCTTTTTGTACATCATTGTTGCTAAACCATGGCCTCAATATATATGTTGCTCCATAGTTGCAAATCGCTTAAACCAATGTTAGTACCAGATAGTACCTAGTAGTTAAACCCAGCATGTCAACTAGGTACTTGACAGATAACTGCTTACCTTAAATCAATTTAATAAATAAACAATAAATTAATTTAATCTGGGAAAAACTGACAACTATTTTTAAAAGATTCATTCTTTATCTGGTCATAAAGTATGACATATATAATATATGTCATACTTTATGACATATATATAACATATATAGTTTCGCTTAATGCGGATGTGAAAAGATAGACTGTGGTGATCATTGAATTTCATGGTAAATATTTACTATTAATAAGAAATTGACTTAAATTAAAAAAAAAACATATATTGCCTTAAGTAAATTCACTTATTTTCTTTTAACCAAATCTTGTAACACTAAGTAGTACTTCATTATGGTAAAGTCAAATCTTTTGTCAGATGACAAAATATCTGCTGGGGCATGGTCGTTTATTTTTTTCAAAAAAGTAAAAATTGTAACACTGGTTAACTTGGATCTAAACAAAATATTTTTTTACTAGGATTTCACATGTAAATAAAGGAGCAAATCTGAAGCACCCTATAGTGCAAAATGTCAAAATAATTCAATGTATAGAAACAACTGTTAAACATATTTATTTAATAAAATTACAATAGATCCAACAAAGATAATAATGGTAGTAATGGTACTTCTCAACGTATTTGTAGACAACATTATCATCCTGTTCTTTTTGCTTAATCACTTTACCGTTAACTTAAACCTTCTTTTCCTCTGCTCTCACATATTTAAAAACTACTTTTTTATGTTCTGGTTTCTTTTTTATAATTTTGTAACTGGGCTGATTGTATCTGTATTAGTAATAGAAAGAGTCAGTGATTTATAACACAAAAAAAGTATTTGACTGTGTCAGTCATTTAATACTACTGCAAATTGAAATACTGCCAAAAATGTATCACAAGAGGTTCACTAAAAGGAGAAAATGAATTATATATATTTTTTTAACCCGAGTCAACCAATGATGCATTTTTTATCCTTCTTGCTATGTGGGGTCAAATATAAAACTTAGGTTTTAAATTTTAATAATGTCGACATAATATTAAAATTAAAAAATTTTAAACCTGAGTTTTATTTGACTCCGTATCCAATTAACTTAGCAAGATTTTTGGGTCATAAAAAATAACATCTTATAATTTTATGCAATTTTTCTTGAAAAACTTAATACACAAAAATTAATGATGAAATGAATGACTTGTTTTATCTGTCAAATGTATTTGACTGTGTGAGTCATGAAATACTGTACTGTAAATAATGGGATGTTTAAAGATTTTTTGAACAACTTTATATGAAAATTAATTTGAATTTACCTTATGTGTTATACTGTATTAATTGTGAAATACTAAGTTCCATCATTTTACAAGATGTTAAAAAACAAAAATAGTTAATTTCACAGTTCAATGCAATGTGGGTTCTTAAGATCTAAGTCAACCAGTAATATCAATTTTGATTCAAAACAGCATTTTTACGTGATAAACCAATAAGCATCCGGAATATTCCGAAATATTTGCTGGTACTGCATATACTTAGGGGATCTTATTATAAATTCTTCAAGTTTTATATTGTTTCATATTTGTTTTATGTCCTTATTATAAGTTTTCGTCGTTCATACTCTTATTGGGTTTAAGCCTATTGTATAGATTTTATGTCAAGTAAATAAATATTTAAAAATTATTAAACTTAGGAAATATATAAATATGACACTTACTGACTACTTCCTTTGAAATTATAATATATTTTTTGATAAGAATTTTAACACTTCTTGCTACTAATATAAAGGATTAAAATTTATAAGATCCCAGTATTCTGCCATTAAATTTATAAATAATTAACATTGAATAGTAAGATAATGTTTAATATTTCCTCATGCGTTTCCTATTTTATTATTTGTATCATATTGTATTAAATATTAACGAGATTTTAGTATAAATAATGCTATAGTTGCTCACAAAGTATCAGTTTATAAAACAAGATCGAATTAAATAAACCTTAACGGCATCCAATATGAAATCTTTTGGAGTAAGTATAGACTTTTTATTTTTTATACTTAATTTTCTTAAAAGACCTTTATTGTTTAGTGCCGTTAGTTTTTGAATTATTAAAACATTTTCTTAATTGAATACGTACTATTGTTAAAAACATTCCTTCAATCTGATACAGAACTTAGATAATATAAGATAAAAATCACTTAGTTAATTTAATTTATAATAACTACATTTCTTATTTTTTATAGATATTTATCGTCCTTTTTGCCTTTATCTCTCTAAGTTTAGCTGGTGGACATGACGATGATTATTATAGAAGTGCTCATGATGACTCCAAAAAGGTGGTCTACGTAGAAAAAGGATCCAGATATAATCGACCCAGTTATAAAATTATAGAGAAGGAACCAGAATACAAGAAGGTAGTTTATAAATATGAGAAACCAGATGAAAAGAATGTTAATGTTAATATTAAAGTAATCAAACAAAAAGAACACGATGATAATGTTGTATACAAATATGTTGAGAAGAAGTATCATCATTAATACTTGTCCTAAATATTCTTGTAATTTTATTAAATAAATATGTTAAAGAGTTTTTTTTTATATATTGAGTTACTTTTAGATTTTGAAAACTAAAGTGTAACAGATTACTTTATTTACATTTCAAATTCTAATAAAAATATGTTTTACTTAAATCCAAGTCAATCATTGTGCCAATTTTTTCCTTTTTGGAGCAACCTCAAATGAAAATAAACGATCAAAAAGCCTCAGCAGCGGTGTTTTGTGATTTGACAAAACATGTCATTTTTTTGCTTTTGCTTTTACATGTCATTTACTTTGTCACTCATAAAAGACTGCTGCATAATGAAATACTACTTAAAAGTTACTTAGTGTTACGAAAGGTAGTCAAAAGAAAAATAATTTATTATACAGTATGAGGCAATATCGTTCTTTTTTAAAATTTAAGTCAATAATTTTTCAAAGCTACTTGAGATCAAAATTAATGACCTAGACGCCTAAGTAATGGTGTTTTGTGATCTGAAAAAAGCACTTGACTGTACAAATCGTTAAAACTGATATCAATACAAAAACTATTTAAAAGATGTTATAAAAAGTGGTTTAAAAGAAAGATAATTTATTTTCTAACCTAATGCATATGTTTTATTTTATTTAACTTAACCAATGAATTTTTTTGATTACCTTTACTTGAAATTGAATCCAGGAAGCCTTAGTCCGTAGCAATGGTTTGGGATATCATAAAACATTTAAATGTTGCCTCAGCAGTATTATTTAGTGATCTAATAAAATCATTAGGCTCGGTGTAAGAGATTGACCAAAAGAAGGATATTAATTACACGATAACATTGAATAAATTTTCTTTCAAGCAGTGATTGATTTTTTTTTATTTACTAAAGCAATTTGACATAAGAATTAGTACCAGGAAGGCTCAGTAGTGGTGTTTTGTAACACAAAAAAAGTATTTGACTAGACGGTAATCGTTTGAGAAAAAGATTGAATCAATCGATTGATTCAATCATTGGCGGTCGCTTCAATCATCCATGAATTTTTTTATCAAAGTGCATTCCCAAAAGAGGTTTCGTTTTAAACGGTACTGTTCCGAATGTTTTCCTATTTTTGTGAAATTTTTGTGAATTTTTGGTGGTAAAATTTCAAATATAGTGTGTTGAAACGATGGTCTTAAGTGCAGATTTAGGCTTCCGTGCTTTGACTTTAGCTGCCGTCAAGTCAAAAAAACAGAAAAAGCAGAGGACGTGGTGGTCAAAACAGTGGTATAAATTAAGAAATCGCTTCACAACATTTACTCAATGTTTTGTGCAAAACAGAACCTGAAGACTACAAAAACTTCCTCAGGATGGACCAAGAAAGTTTTGATTTTTTATTAGAATTAGTGAGGCCTAAAATAGAAAAAAGACACTAATATGCGTGAAGCGATTCCTGAAACTCAGAGACATTCCATCACATTGAGGTACCTAGTTTCTGGTATGGATTTGGAAGACTTGAAGTTCATGTGCGCCATTGCTCCTCAGACTCTGGAACTTATAATAATGGAAACTTGCTCAGCAATTATCGAGGTATTAAAAGATAATATTCAGGTAAGTTTTCAAAATCTTTTTATTACACATTAAACATATTTGCATACAAAAATAAAAAAGGAAACATATAAATAAATTAAAGTGTCTAATTCACATTGACAAAAATGTTGAAAAACTAGTCCGCCGCACTTTCTTCTTGCAAATTTTCTGCACTGGGTTGTGGTGAATGCATTACAGAAGGGGCAAAGCCTCGGGAAGAACTGTCATTGGCTCAGGTGGAGAGTGTATTGATTATTGTGACGGAGATGGAGAGCACATTGGTTGTTGTGTCGGAGATGGAGAGCACATTGGTTGTTGTGTCGGAGATGAATAGCACATTGGTTGTTGTGATGGAGATGGAGAGTACATTGGTTGTTGTGACGGAGATGGATACCATATTGTTTGTTGTAACGGAGGTGCATATGGTGCGGTGAGACAGCGTTGCCAACTATAACCTGACTGTGGTGACGCTGGAAGTTGAGAGGGTGACCAACGTGGGTGCGTTCCAAAACGCAATCCGTCCCTTGTTAAGTTACCCATTTCTGCTTCAAAAAGCACATCATTTATAATTTTTTCGGTGAACCGCTTTTGGTCTGGAAGTAACTTTTTAGTTTTATAGCCCAACCCTTAGCTAGTATGTCCTCTTTGAAAAAGGCTGTGGAGTTCGGGTAGGAGTGATGGAAGCTAGTGCAGTTTTATTAGTACGAGTAGAAGCAGTACTTGAAGCAGGAAATGGCTGCGAGTCTTTAGGCAACAGTGACTGCAACAGAAAACAAATAAATTAGTTAAAACAAAAGTACGGAATAATAGTAAAGATGTTATGTCCTATGAGTATTTGATATATATTTTTCTTTTTTTCAGATTCCAAAAACTAAAGATGGACGCAGGTTACACAGGAATTTGAAGAAAAATGGAACTTTCATAACTGTGTAGGAAGTGTTGATGGCAAACACATATTAATCCAAAAACCCTCCAATTCGGGGTTTTACTATTATAACTATAAAGGTTCGTTTAGTATTGTGCTTATGACGATTGTAAATGCAAATTATCATTTCATGATGATCGATGTCGGAGCAAATGGCCGAGTGTCAGATGGTGGAGTGTTGAAGAATACGTTATTTTGGCGCAGGTTGTCTGAGAATTGGCTGAATATGCCAGATTCTCGACAGTTACCAGGTGGCGGTTACCAGAAAATGTGTTTGGAATACTTACAAAGAGATTCAAGGTATTCCAAAATAACATTAAATTTCAACCACATAAAGCTAGAAAAATTGTTATGGCATGTTGCCATTTGCACAATTACTTGTGCTAAAGAAATAGACGAAACTATTTGCAACCCCATGACGTTGATAATGCAAATTCTTCTACCGGTAGTGTGGAACCTGCTTCATGGACACAAAGAACTCAACTATTGCTACAACTTCAAAGAACCAAAGGTAACTTAACTCAGTTGAAGCCAAGAAAATAAGGGATAACTTTTGCGAATTTTTCAATACATCTGGGTCAATCCCATGGCAACAAAATTGTTTGAATAATTAAAATAATTTAATTAAACTTATCAACCTTTATATAAGGACACCCTATATATAATTATAATGTATAATAATAGATATATATGTGATAAAAAAAACTCTTACCTCTGAAGTTTCTGTTGATGCAATTTCAATTTGATCTTTTATAAATAAAGGGTCGTTGTAATACCAGAGCGATGGTTTAGGAACATCATCCGCTGACGCCCCAGACACTTTTTTTGCTTCAATTGCCTTGTATTCCCTGTTAAAATTAGTTCTCAAAGTATTAATTTTTGAATAGTGAAGTCCGGTTTTAACGCTTTTAAAACACCCACAATTTTTTTAAACGCCGCGCTTTTTTTATTTCTATTAAAGTAGTCCTTGCTTTTCACTTTCCACAGCTCTGGGGAATCTCGATATAAATCTATTAACAAGCTTGTAAACTCACGTTCCGATTTTGTTTCGTTGTTGTCGGCCTGCGAAGAGTCCTCCATGATTGCTTCTGAGCGTCTGACTGTTGGAAAAGTTGATCAAAACGCTCCTAAACGGTCAAGCGTCCTCTTCAATCATTTGCGTCAATCAAACTTTTCATCAATGACCATCAATGATTGACTCAATCGACAAACGGGTTTCTAGACGATCAATCATGCTTAATTCAATCAATTGGCGCAATCGTTTGATCAAAATGATTGATCGTTTAGGGCCTACTTAACAGGCGGTACAAGGAAGAAAGCAAGTCGGTATACTGACAAGTGCCGAAAAAGGTGTTCACTTTTTAGCAGTGTGTTCTATTAATGCAATGGGAAATTTCGTACCTTCGGTAATGATTTTCCCAAGGAAGAATATGAAAAATGAACTCATGGACAAGACTGGCTTAGTTGGATATGCCAATGAAACGGGATACATGACAGGACAATTATGCATTAAATAGCTCCAACATTTTAAACAGTTTAAAATTCTTTTCCAAAAAGAAAAATTCTATTTTTATTAGATGATCACTTGAGTCATAAAAATTTGCAGGTGCTAGATGCTAGATGCCAAGTCCAACAATATAATTTCAATCTGCTTTCCGGCTCATTGCACTCAGAGCCTGCAGCCTTTGGACGCATCGTTTTATGAGCCACTTACGACCTATTACAATTAGTCGATATAAAGTTGGCTCAGAGCACACCGTGGATGTGCTATGAGTCTTTATTAAGTGGGCGAGTTCTTTAACGAAACGATTGTAGAAACTTCAACACTAGGAAATGCAATCAGTAGTTTTGAAAAGTGCTATAGTTCCATTGAATAAAAAAGTACTCCCTGACTGGATGTTTAGTCCTGCAGATATCACAGATGTCTCTTCTAAAGAAGGTGCTTCCGCTGCTCCTGTTGTAACTTCCGAATGGACGATAAAGGTAATAATTGTTTCAATTGGAAATGATTTTTGCAAAATCCAAGAATTATTACCTCCTTTACCGATGGTGGAAAAAATCAAACGGGAAGTGGAATACCATTCTTTGGACTATTTTTTTATAACATCAAGTACGTTTTAAATAGTATTTTGTTTTGTGGGAGTATTTCAAAATGCAATAATTGACATCATCAAATACTTTTGTCATAACACAACACACTACACTAAGGCTCGCTGATCATTAAATTTCATGAACGAAACAGTCCACGGGGATACATTTAGATAGCAGAGGGCTTTCGGCGTATCAGCCATTAGGAGTGCTAAGTGAAAATGAGTTATGTGTGTTTTTAATTTTTTTTATAGCAAACAGGATTTAAAATAAGGTAAAATACAAATCCTGCAGTCTCTCTTCACTTATTTATTAAACATTTAGTTACTTAAAATATTTAAAATAGGTTAGACTCATTCTATTGTGAACTTCACTTCAGAATCAGCGTTAAGTAAACCTGTCAAAAGGATAGTGGTGACAGATCGGTGTAGAAACATTGACCACAAAATTGTCACAAAAGTTGGACATTAGAACAAAATGGAGGAAGAAACTATACTTCAAGAGTGAATTTGTGTTTGGGTAAAAAGCCTGAAAATAGGTTACATTTTATTGGTGTAAAGTCAAATTTACAATAGCATCAATCAGAAAATATGATAATTATAAAATTGTTAATTTTGGAGTCGCCTATGTAACGGAATGTAAGGTCTATTGAGGTTGACTAACCTTTTGTAAGAAATAAAAAGTTGCATTACTTTATTTATAATTAAAAAAATATATAATGCTGTGGATTGTAAGACAAATTATCCTTCTTGTGACATAAGTAACTTAAGCAGTTTTTGCCTAACAGCATTATTTTATAACTGACACGATCAAATGCTTCTGTCACGTCACAAAACATCACTACTAAGAATTTTTTGTCATAAATTTTCATGTTAATTTGCTCTAAAAAATTAAAAATCGCATCACTTACTTCCATTTAAGAAAAAAAATTTTGCATTGTACTGTCAAATCATTAACTCTTTTTGACTACGTTTTGTTTGCAGTTTGTGACTGACAGTCAAATATTTTTGTCAGATCACAAAATGTCGCTGCTGAGGTTTCTTGATCATTTATTTTCATTTAAATTTGCTGCAAAAAAGTAAACACTAGTAGACTTGGACTTAAACAAAACATATTTTTATTAGGATCTAAAATACAACTAAAGTATCAAATTTATAACATTTTATACTTTACAAAATATGAAAACTACTCAATATATTGAAGAAAATGTTGAACTTATTTAATCCAGAAAATTATTAATGATGGTACTTCTTCTCAACGTATTTGTACAAAACATTATCATCATGTTCTTTTTGTTTAATCACTTTAACATTAACTTGAACCTTCTTCTCATCTGGTTTCTCATATTTGTAAACTACTTTCTTGTATTCTGGTTCTTTCTCGATAATTTTGTAACTGGGTCTATTGTATCTGGATTCTTTTTCTACGTAAACCACTTTTTTGGAGTCATCATAAGAACTTCTGTAGTAATCATCGTCATGTCCACCAGCTAAACTTAGAGCGATGAAGGCAAAAAGGACGATAAATAACTATAAAAGAATAGAAATATAATTATATTAGAATTAAATAGTAATCTATTAGTAATTTTTATCTTGCATTATCTATGCGCTCTATTACATTGCAGGAATATTTTAAGTAGTAAGCTATAAATTCAGATAAAAAAATGTTTCAACAATAAAAACTGCAAAAGCAGAAAACAATAAAAGTTTTATTGAAAAAAATAAAAAAAGCTTACCGCAAAAGATTTCATATTGGATGCCGTTAAGGTTTGTTTAAGTAGAAACTGATACTTTGTAAGCAAATATAGCTATATTTATACTAAAATCTTGTTCATATTTAAAACAATAAGTTATTAATAATGAAATAGTAAACGCATCAGCGAATATAAAAAATTATTTCAATATTCAATACCGAATATTCATACATTTTATGGAAGTTTACAGGAATCTCATAAATTTTAATTCGTAACACCGATAGCAAGAAGTGTTAAAATTCTTTTCAAAAAATATATAATCATTTTACAGACAATAATTAGAAAGTATTATTTATACAATTATTACTAAGTTTACTAATTTTTAAATATTAATTTATTTTACAAAAAATCTTTACATTAGGCTTAATATAATAAGAGTATGAATGACAAAAACTTAACAATAATTAATAAACTATGAAAAAGTATAGCAAAATATAAACAAATAAAGCACATGTTTAAAATATTAATATTACGTCGACAATAATAAAATTTAACACCACTTTTTTATTTTTTTCTTTGAGCTCTCCTCCCTTTAGATTTTTTCGACCATCGGCAAAGGTAATAATTTTGTAGGATTAATGCAATCCAAGCTAATCATTTTTGGATTTTTCCAAAATCCAAGAATTATTACCTATGTCGATGGTGGAAAAAATTTAAAGAGAAGAAACTTCAAAGAAAGAAAGAAAAAAGCGTTGTTATAAATTTTACCCCAGAACTAGAGGAGATAAACAAACTCAAAGGCAAAAAAGAGAAGTAGAAGAGAGGAGGGCCGCCATTTTTTATGCTTGCTAAGTTGATTGAATGTGAGGTCAAATAAAACTCAGGCTTTAAATTTTATTATTGTCTGCTTTATTTTTGCTTTATTTGTCCCCACATCCAATAAACTTAGTAAGAAGCATAAAAGATTTTTGGGTTGGGTTGGGTCGGATTGGGATGACCTGAATGAATGACCTGTTTTATCTAACAAATGTATTTGACTGTGTGAGTCATGAATTACTGCTGCACAATAAAATACTTCTTAAAACTTACTTAGGGTCGCAATAGTTAGTCTAACAGAAGATCATTGATTTAACGGACCAATATAAAATAGGTTTTTAAAATCAAGTCAATCAATAATCGAGCAACTTTATATGAACATGAA
Source organism: Anthonomus grandis grandis (assembly GCF_022605725.1). Taxonomy (NCBI): domain Eukaryota; kingdom Metazoa; phylum Arthropoda; class Insecta; order Coleoptera; family Curculionidae; genus Anthonomus; species Anthonomus grandis. The sequence goes on from NC_065558.1 coordinate 14,671,253, forward strand.
TTTAAATTTATCAAAAGTGTTATTAATTACGAAATTCTAAGTTACTTCATGCTACGAGAGTTTAACAGAGAAGAATTATTGATTTCACAGTGCAATACAAGGTGAATTTTTAAGATCTCAGTCAACCAGTATTTTTTTAAATTGTAGACAGCCTTATTACGCGATAACTAATCACCAATAAACCTTCGGATTATTCCAAAATGCGTTTGCTGGTCCTTCTTGTATTTATCAATACTTCGCATTTTATATCCATTTATACCTGTTTTATGTCCTTGTTAATTTAACTTTATTGGTTTTTATATAAAATTGATTTATAAAATATTTGATTTTTAAAACGATTTATTCAATTACTGTTTTGTTAAGGTTTTAGTTTATATTTTGCCATATTTTTTTGTAGTTTATTAATTATTGTTAAGTTTTTGTCGTTCATACTCTCATTATAGTTAAGCCTATTGTATAGATTTTATGTAAAATAAATTAATATTTAAAAATTAATAAACTAGAGTAATTGGATAAAATATACTTACTTATTTATTCTCTGTAAAACTATTATATATTTTTTGAAAAGAATTTTAACACTTCTTGCCATCGATGTTACGAATTACAATTTATGAGATTCCAGTAAACTTAAACATAAAATGTATGAATATTCGGTATTGAATATTGAAATATTTTTTTATATTCGCTGATGCGTTTACTATTTCATTATTAATAACTTATTGTTTTAAATATGAACAAGATATTTAGTATAAATATAGCTATAGTTGCTTACAAAGTATCAGTTTCTACTTAGACAAACCTTAACGACATCCAATATGAAATCTTTTGCGGTAAGCTTTTTTTTTTCAATAAAACTTTTATTGTTTAGTGCTGTTGCTTTTTTTATTGAAACATTTATAATTCAGATTCATAGCTTACTACTTAAAATATTCCTGCAATGTAATATAGCACATAGATAATGCAAGATAAAAATAACTAATAGATTCCTATTTAATTCTAATATGATTATATTTCTATGTTTTTTTTTACAGTTATTTATCGTCCTTTTTGCCTTCATCGCTCTAAGTTTAGCTGGTGGACATGACGATGATTACTACAGAAGTTCTTATGATGACTCCAAAAAGGTGGTCTACGTAGAAAAAGAATCCAGATACAATAGACCCAGTTACAAAATTATAGAGAAAGAACCAGAATACAAGAAAGTAGTTTACAAATATGAGAAACCAGATGAGAAGAAGGTTCAAGTTAATGTTAAAGTGATTAAACAAAAAGAACACGATGATAATGTTTTGTACAAATACGTTGAGAAGAAGTACCATCATTAATAATTTTCTGGATTAAATAGGTTCAACATTTTTTTCAATATATTGAGTAATTTTCATATTTTGTAAACTATAGAGTGTTATAAATTTGATACTTTAATTTTGTTTTATATCCTAATAAAAATATGTTTTGTTTATATCCAAGTCAACTAGTGTTTACTTTTTTGGAGCAAATTTATATGAAAATAAACGATCAAGAAACCTTATCAGCGACATTCTATAATCTGACTAAAATATTCGACTGTCAGTCACAAACTGCAAACAAAAAGTAGCAAAAGAGAGTAATTGATTTTACAGTACAATGCAAAAACTTTTTCAAAATCCGACTTAGTGATGCGATTTTTAATTTTTGGGAACATAATTGGCATGAAAATTTATGCGAAAGGATCCTTAGTAGTGATGTTTTGTGACTTGGCAGAAGCATTTGATCGTGTCAGTTATAAAATAATGCTGTTAGGCAAAAACTGCTTAAGTTACTTAATGCCAGAAGAAGGATAATTTGTATTACAATCCACAAAATTATATTTTTTTCAAATATAAATAAAGTATTGCAACTTTTTATTTCTTACAAAAGGTTAGTCTGCACTAGTTAGCACTGCTAATGGCTTATACGCCGAAAGCCCTCTGCTAAGCAAATAATAAACATTTTTCTCTAAATGTATCCCCGTTGATTCGTTCATGAAAATTAATGACCAGGGAGCCTTAGTAGTAGTGTTTTGTGATCAAAAGTATTTGACTGTGTCAATTATTGCATTTTGAAATACTCCCATAAAACGAAATACTATTTAAAAGGTATTTGATGTTATAAAAAGATAGCCCAAAGAATGGTCTTGATTTTGCATTCAAGTTTTAAAACCCGAGTCTAATAAAAAAGAAGGTTTAAGTTAATATTAAAGTGATCAAACAAGAAGAACGGGATGATAATGATGTCTAGAAATACGTCGAAAAGAAGTAACATTAATACCATTAAGACCTTTGTTGGATTTTATTGTAATCTTGTTAAATAAATATGTTCAAAAGTTATTTCTATGCATTGTGTTATTTTCACGTTTTGTAGAGTGTTACAGATTTGTTATTTACATTTAAAATCTTAATAAAAACATGTTTTGTTTAAATCTAAGTTAACTAGTGTTTGTTTTTGCCACTTAAATGAGAATAAATGAAGTTAAGAAGCCTCAGAAGGGCTGTTCTGTGATCTGATAAGACATTGGATTTTGTCCATCATAAAATACTACGTAAAAGTTACTTGCTATTATAATAGGTGGAAAATAATTGACTTTAAAGTTAAGAAGATTTTTTTTAAATACGAGTCAGTGATGTAATTTTTGGGAGCAACCTAACATGAACATTCATGATCAAGGATCCTTATTAGTGGTGTTTTCTGACTTTTCCAAAAGGTCACAAGCATTTGACCAGGTCAGTTTTAAAATAACGTTTTTAATGAATGAATAATTGCTTAAGTTACTTGATGTCACAACAATTTAGTCAAAAGAAGGATAATTTATCTTACAGTCCATTGCATTATATATTTTTTTTTTAAATTTAAATTAGGTAATTTAAGGATAGTGATTTCGCAGTATAATATAATACGGTTTTTTTTTAATTCATGTTAACCAACCATTTAATTCTAAAATATGTGGACCAATTTAATAGATAAAACATTTGAGTATGTCAAAAAATACTGTTGATCGTTATGTAGCAAAAAGTAAAGAAAATAAAGATGATAGATTATAATTTTTTGATAAAAATTACGTAAAAATTAACAAGCAAAGACCTTAAGCAGCGGTATTTTGTAACCTTATTAAATGACTATAGCAATCATAAAATACTGCTTAAACATTTCTTGCATTTAGAAGAAGTTAATCAACGGATATTGCTTTCACTGATTTTACAGTACACATTATAGTTTAAACCCAAGCAAATTAGTAGTTTTTTATTTTTTAAACCGATTTGACATGAAAATTAATGACCAAGGGGGGTGTCAGTAGTGGTGTTCTGTGATATGACAAAAATATTTGACTGTCAATTATTGAACTTCAAAATATTCCTACATAACGAAATACTATTTAAGAGTTAATATTTCGATGCATCAAGAAAAGGATATTGATTTTACAGTACAATGTAATATATTAATTTAAGTCAATCAATAATCCATTCAGTGTTCAATTTCCCGGAGTAACTTATTATGAAACGGAATGATGACCAAGAAGTCTCAGTAGTGGTATTTTGTAACCCAACAGAAGCATTTAATCATAAAATGCTTCTGCACCGTAAAATAATGCTTAAAAATTATTACAAAAAGTTAGTTAAAAAGAAATAAGTAATAATACATTAAAATGCAATATTTTTTTTTAATGTAATTTTTCTTGGAAAACTTATATGTGAAAATCAATTACCTGTTTTGTGATCCCTCGAAAGTATTTGACTGTGACAGTAATGAAGTATTGCTGCACAAATAAATAGTGTTTTAGAGTTACTTGGTGTTGCAGGAGTAAATTAACTAAAAGGTAAGTGATTTTACAGACCAATACAATATAGGTTTTGAAAATCCAAATCAATCAATAACGCACTTTATACTTTATAGAAAACAAATTACCGGCATGCATCAGCAGTGGTGATTTGTGATCTATCATAACGTTATACCGTATAAATATTGAAATACAACTTAAAGTTCATTTGATGTTACAAGAGGTTAGTTAAGTTAGAAGTAACATGTAGTTTTTAAAAATCTGAGTCCACCAGTAATGCAATTTTAAATTTGCAGAAACTAAACATATAAATGAATTACCAAGAATCCTCAGCGCCGGTATTTTATGATATAAAAAGACTGTATCAACCATGCTAAACTGCTTAATGAAATACTATTTCAAAGTTACTTGGTGTTATAAAAAGTTTGTCAAACTGAAAATCATTGATTTCTCAGACCAATGCAATATGGGTTTTTAGAATCTAACTAATGCAATTTTTTATTCTATGGGGCATCATTCCATAAAAATAAAAATAAAACAGCAACAAGCCTCTCGGATTATTCCAAAAAAATAAGTCATTTGTGTATGTTTTCTTGTACCTTAGAAGATATCTTCAATATTGCTTGTTTTATCTTGAGATTGAATACACTAATTTCATAAACAAATTTTTTCTGCTTCGAATTTGAGAAATTTGCAACAAATTGACCCAAATAAGAAGAAGTTCTTGTTGATTGTAAAGTGAACGAACCAAAAAAAACAGATATATAAAATGGTATATAACTAGATATAAAATAAATAATAAAAACATATTTTTTCCTTTCGATCAAATCAATCAGTTATGCAATTTATAATTTTTAGAGCAATCTTAAGTAAAAACTAACGATCAATAAATCTACGCAGCGGTATTTTGCGATCTAACAAAAGCCCTTACTTAACCTTGCCAATCATAACATACTATTGCTTAATAAAATAGTACCTAAAATTTCTTAGTATTACAAGAGGTAGTGAAAAGAAAATAATTGTTCTTACAGTATAAGGTTATATGGTTTAAAAACATTAAAATTTATAAGATCCCAGTAAGCATCATTAAAATTAATTATAATTGGGTATTGAATATTAAGATAATTTTTTTATATTCACTGATGCATCTCCTTTTTCATTATTAGTAATATACGATTTTAAATATGAATGAGATTTTAGTATAAATACTGCTATAGTTGCTCACAAAGCATCAGTTTATACAACAAGATTGAATTAAGCAAACCTTAACAATATTTAATATGAAATCTTTTGGGGTAAGTTTTAAGAGTTTTTTTATTTATTTTTTAAAAAGATTTCATGTATTTAGTGCTGTTAGTTTTTAAATTAATGAAACATTTTCTTATCTGAATACATAATTTGGTATTTAAAACATTTCGGCAATATGATATAGTATTTACATATTGCAAGATAAAAATAACTTAGATATTAATATTTAGTTCTAATATTCTTTTTTTATAGATATTTGTCGTCCTTTTTGCCTTCATCGCTCTAAGTTTAGCTGGTGGACATGATCATGATTACTATAGTAGTTCTCATGATGACTACAAAAAGGTAGTTTACGTAGAAAAAGAACCAGAATACAAAAAAGTAGTCTATAAATATGAGAAACCAGATGAGAAGAAGGTTAATGTTAATATTAAAGTAATCAAAGAAAAAGAAAGGGATGACGATGTTTTGTATAAATACGTTGAGAAGAAGTACCATCATTAATACTTTTGTTGGATTTTATTGCAATCTTATTAAATAAATATGTTTAAAGGCTTTTTCTATTGTTTGAATTATTATCACATTTTAGACACGATAAAGTGTTACAGATTTGTTACTTCATTTAAAAATTAAACCCTAATATATATGGGTATTTTTAAATTCGAGTCAATGATGCAATTTTTAATTTGTGGAAATTAGGCCAAGATGCCTCAGTAGTGGTGTTTTCTTGACCTGACAAAAGCAGTTGATTTTGTCAATCATAAAACAATGCTGTCTATAAAAAGTTTAAAGCTTTAAAGTTACTTAATGTTACCTTAGTCAACAAAAGGATAATTTGTTTTACAATCCAATGCATTATCTAACAATTGTTTCCAAGAAACCTCCGTAGAGGTGTTTTTTGATTAGCTTCAAGTATTTGATTGTGTCTTGAAATACTGAAAATTTATTTAAAAATAACTTGACCTTACATGAGGTTGGGAAAAATAAGGATAATATACTTCACAGCTCAACAAAATGTATTTTTTTTTAAATCTAACTCAACCACTGATAACCATTTTCTAATTTTTTGGTGAAACAAAAATAAGCGACCAAGAAGCAGTGTACCATATTTTGACAAAATGACAATTATGCTATGCTACTGCTTAAAAGCTACGTGATGTTACATGAGGTTCATCAAACAAAAGATTATTGATCATCAATGTCCAAGCATTTGACTGTGTCAATCATGAACTATTTCTGCACAACGAAATACTACTTAAGAATTATTTAATATCATAACAGGATAATCAAAGAAAACATATTGATTACACAGTACGATTAAATTTAAGTCAATCAGGGATGCAAGGTTTATTTTGCAAAGTAACTTGGCATAAAAATTAATTACCTAGAAGTCTTACTTGTAGTCTCTTCTAACCTAACATAATGTGCATTTGATTGTGTCAATCATAATATAGAGACATTAACCGATCAATGTTTGTGTTTTTTGATCTAATAAAAGGGTTTTACTGTATACATCATGAAATACTGCTTAAAAGTTACTTGGTGTTACAAGAGGTTAGCAAAAGAAGACTTATTGATTTTACAGTCCCATCGAAGATGGGTATTTCGAATTTAAGCCAACCAGTAATGCTATTTTGTATTCCATGCAGCATTGCTACATGAAATTAATTACCAAAAAGCCTGTCGGATAATTTGAAAATATTAAATCTAACGATTTAATATTAAGATGAATTCCTAGGTAGCCTAACACCTAGGAATTCATCTTAATACTACATGTTTCACCCGAAAGCACACTTATTTTATAAAAAATTGTTGCTCTTCTAAATTTGCGAAATTTGCAGCAAGCAGTTAACCACCGATATAATCTTAATTTTTTGGATCAACTTTGTCACAAATATTACATGACCAAGAACTCCGTAAAGGTGTCTTTTTAGCTTTTTAGAACCATCTGAATGTCTCATATAATACTGTTGCACTTAATGTCCAGTGTTTTGTAATCTGACAAAATGACTGTGTTTATCATGAAATACTTCTGAACAGCGAAATACTGTATACAATTTGGATATTGATTTGACAGTAAATCTGGATATGTTTTGCTTTTTGAATCCAAGCAAATCTTGAGGCAACTCAACATCAAAATTAATGATCAAGGACCCTCAGTAGTGATGTTTTGTGATTTGACTAGAACATTTGACTGTGTTAATAATAAAATATTCCCACACAATGAAATACTATTTAAAAAACACTTGGTGTTACAAATGAGTAGTCAAAAGAAGGAAGTTGATTTCACAGTGCAATGCAATATGTTTTTTTTTAATATAAACCAATCGGTGCTAGATTTTTCAATTTCTTGGAATGACATAAGATAGAAACTGAAAGATAGAAAGTAATAGGGTGACTTTGTTTTTTTAGAAATACGTTGAGACGAAGCTTCATTATTAACAGTTTTGCAAATTTTATTGTAATCTTGTTAAATAAAAATGTTCAATGTTCTTTTTTCTATAAGTTAAACTATTTTAACACTTTGGAGATAAAAAAGTTTAAAAGTAAGATAATAAAAACGTATTTTCTTCTTAAATTTAAATCAATCATTTATTGAAATTCGATTTAAATGATTTTATTGAAATTTTATTAAATAAATATGTTCAAATTTTTTTTATATATATTAAGTTATTTTCACATTTTGCAGACTACTGTTATAGATCTATTATTTTATTTACATTTAAAATTCCAATAAAAACATATTATGGTTAAATCCAAGTCAATAAGTGTTGCAATTTTTACTTTTTTGGAGCAAATTTAAATAGAAATTCACCACCAAAAAGCCTCAGCAGGGGTATTTTGTGATCTGACAAAACATTTGATTTTGTCACTTATAAAATACTGCATAATGAAATACTACTTAAAAGTGACCTGATACAAGAGGTAGTCAAAGAAAATAATTGATGCGACAGTAGAATGCTATATGTTCTTTTTATTTAAGTCAATTTTTAATTTTTCGAAGCTACTTGACATGAAAATTATTGACCCAGAATTAGTGATGTTTTATGACCTACCAAAAGCATTTGATTGTGTCAATCGGTCAAAGATGATATTATAAAACTTGCTTAAAAGATGTACCAAGAAGTGGTTCAAAAGAATATAGTATAATGCAATATGGTTTGGCTCAGGATGAATCTTTGCCCTGCGACTATTAGTAATTTATCATACTTCCTTTGTCCCTATGTATACAATTAGTTCGCAAACATGATCAGCTCCTTTAGAAGGAACGTCTTCAGATCCTCTTCACTTAGCATATAGGTATGTAAAATCCTACTCCATAATTTGCGATCAAAAGTTAGAAGCGCCCTCCCATTGCTCAGGAACTTTTTGGAGTGAACCAACCTATTAGTGTCATTCCAATGTCGCATTATCCTGGAAGATGTCCATTTCGCAATCTCCTATTTTAGAAAACCTTTATTAAACCCAAAAGATGAGGTGGGTCCTATAAAATTCCACTCAGCCCCTTTTTTTGCATTGATGTTTTCCATCTCACTACCGGCGTGCCTTTTATGTCCTGATGTCCAGACCAGAGTGATCTGTTTACGAGTCGGCAGGTCATTGAGCTTGCTATGGTATTCCAGTAGTAATCTGGACCTATATGTATAGCCGCTTAGAATCGATTGGCTAACGCGAGAATATCTTAACCTGTATTTCTTTGTGTCCTCTTTCGAATAGGATCTCCGCAGTCTCCATATAGTTCAATGCAATATCGCGTATAGTTCTTTTTTGGAAAATTGTTGTATCCTCGCTCAGTCTCATGAACTTAGTATGCTTTAGGCCCCACTATTTCTGCCACAACTCTTGGGAGCGTTTTTAATCCATTCGTGTATCACATTAGCGATCTATCCCTTGACCACCTTGGGTTTACGCACCATTCCTTTCTTGTAGGGAAAAAGACCCCATATTTCCTAACGAAACAGTTTACCGGATGCATATAATCGGCTGGTTGAGACATAGATATAGCTTTATTGATCAGTGTTAGACTTAATTGAACCTCCATGCCCAGCCTTCGGACTTATTTCATGTCCCCTGTTACACATAGACATGCGGTAGCTTGCACGGTCTTAATATGACTTTCTTCTGTTTGGTTTTCGTCCACCAAACCAGACAAAACCAAATAGATACAGTATGGTGCATCTCACCATCTGGATATGTATCTAATAAGTCATTTTTATGCTCAGATACCAGAATCTACCTTGTAATTGCCCTGTCGTCCAAAGGTTCCTTGTAAGTCTTTTCCAGTAGTGATTCGAAGTGCGGTTCCCAGGTGAGGATGTGCATCACACTTTTTCGAAAAATTGTACAATGGCCATCTTCGCCGGATTTATAGATAGCCCCTGCTTATTTCACCATACACATGTCGCTCGGAATGGGGAGGCACATTTAACATTCGAACTTTAAGAAATAAAGTATTAGAGCTTGAAAATGTCCTAAATTCGGTAAATCTTCCTCACGCAGTTTGTATTTCTAAAACCTGGTGTAATTCAAATAAATCTCAAACTTTTTATGTAGATATAAATTTACTTTCTATTGAAGGTTATTTTTTAGCCTCTTACTTTTTACGCTTTGATATGAGAGGTGGGGGCGTTGCAATTTATATCCGCAAGGATCTCAGTTTTAATGAATTTGAAGTTGCCTTAGATTGTGTAGAAAAGTCTATTGAATTTACGTTTTGTAAAAATTAATAATCAGAAATATCTTATTGGTTGTAGAACTTCTAGGAGAGGACTTCTAGGAGAACTTCTTCTTCTAGAGGTTCTATATATCGATCACCCTCTGAGAGTATTGATAATTATATTTATTTAAAAACGGCCTTTGATGTAATAAATATTAACCTAATGTTGGATAGATTTAATGACTGTGGCTTATTTAATGCCCATAAATGGATTAAATCCTACCTGACCGGTAGATATCAAAAAACGATATCAAAGAATGGAAATGTTTCAAATGCGTCTGAGTCCCTACCAGTTGTTAGTGGTGTCCCACAGGGTAGCATTTTGGAGCCACTGCTATTTGTTTTATTTTTTGATAGCATCTTGGATGAATTTCCTGGCAACTATAAAGCTGCGTTTGCAAATGATGTTGTTATATTAACGTTGAGTGGTGCCTTAGAAGAACTATCTAGAGGTTCAACCGGGGTAGTTGACCAAATTAAATTTGGATTTACCCAAACATAAATTAACCAAAGTGGCAAACAGCCCAGTAGTTTTACTAATTAAATTATACAATAATCTTCCCATTGAAATAAAAAAATTGAGAAGGTTAATAATTTCAAAGCTTCATTGAAAAGAATTTGAATTAAAAATTCCTTTTATACGGTTTAAGTAAGAATTTTTAAATTGCAGCGTCTCATTTTTACTCCCATAATTCCTATTTGTTTATTTGTTAAAAGCTGTAGTTTTCTGATATTCTTATGTCTTTAGTTAATTGTAGATTTTTTATTGTTTTTTCTTAAGGCTTTTTAAAAGTTAGTTCTTTTAGTTTTATTTTTTGACACTATTCGATACTTATTTGTATGAGTCTATGGAAATAAATATTTGAGTATTGAGTATGTCGTATTCAGGATATCTTGCATTTATTCTGCAATCGTCTTGCGTGGTTCTTCCTGATTATGACGAAGATATCGTCCACATAACTCTCTTCGGTTAAGGAGTTAAAGTTAGCCGTCATATTCTTAAGGAGCCTGATCAGGTGATCCACCAATTTAGACCATAAAAAAGGAGAAAGTATCATTGCAATCCGTGGATATAAGTGAGACTCCAATCGACCTTTGGATCAGCTGAGCCATCTTACTATCGCTGGATCAGCTTCTCTATTAGAGAGTGCTGTTTCCATTGCGAGGAAGTCCTTCATTATCGAAGGTGCGCTCAATGTCCATAAATGCACTCAGGGCTATTTCCTTGGATTCCAGGGCCTATTCGATATCCTGAACTACTGTGGTTTAAAAGAAAGATTTTTTTACAATGTAATGCAAAATGTTTCATTTTATGCAAGTTGCATCATCAGGAGTAATTTATGATCTGACAAAAAATCATTGCGCTGTGTCAATCAGGATATGCTGCTAGTTATTGAAATAATACTTAAAAGTTACTTAGTGTTACAAGAAAATTGTCAAAAAAGGGATATTGATTACACGGTATGAAAATTCAATATGTTTTTTTTTAGATCTTTTTATTATGATTTTTTAGTTTATTGAAGCCACTTGACACTATCACTATCATGTCAGTCATGAAATGAAGCTTAACAATGAAATACTGTTTAAAAGTTACTAGGGGTTGTAGGAGTTATTTATTTAAACGAAAGATCATTAATCTTACAGACCTTAAGTCTTAAGAATTAATTATCGAGATGCCTTAGCAGTAGGGTCTTGTGATCTATGAAAAGCGTTATAGTGTTACGTTATTTGATGTTACAAGAGAAGAATTATAGATTTCACAGTCAAATTCAATGTAGATTCTTAAAATTGAATTCAACCATTAATGCTATTTTATATTTAGAATTAATTGCCAATACGCTTCATAAAAAATGCACGTTTTTTCTTTCGAATGCACGCATCAATTTAAAAAAAAATCGTACCTCTTGACTTTTTTATATAAGAATACATTTGTTGGGAAAAGAACTAGAAAAATCTAACACTATTAAAATATAATCATGAAAATGTATAAGATTCCAGTAAGCTCCAGTAAAATTTATGTGTATTCGGAATTAATTAGTGAGATAATTTTTAATATTCGCTGATGCGTTCACTTTTTTATATAGTAGTATATTGTTTTAAATATGGACAAGATTTTACTATAAATATTGCTAGAGTTGCTCATAAAGTATCAGTTTATTCAAAGATATTGAATTAAACAAAGCTCAACAGCCTTCAATATGAAATCTTTTGGGGTAAGTTTAAAGAATTTTTCATATTTATTACTGCTGTAAGTTTTACAATTAGTGAAATATCGGTAAACTTAGTGAGTTATCTTTATCTATACTTTTCTATTTAAAGCATTCTTGCAAAATAGTCAAGCAATTTGATATTAATTGTAATAAACTAAAATTATAATTTTTCTACAGATATTTGTCGTCCTTCTTGCCTTCATCGCTCTAAGCTTAGCTGGTGGACATGATGATGATGATTACTATAGAAATTCTCACCACGACTCCAAAAAGGTGGTCTACGTAGAAAAAGAATCCAGATACAATCATCCCAGTTATAAAGTCATAGAGAAGGAGCCAGAATACAAGAAGGTAGTTTATAAATATGAGAAACCAGATGAGAAGAAGGTTCTTGTTGATGTCAAAGTGATCAAACAAAACGAACAGGATGATAATGTTTTATACAAATACGTTGAGAAAAAATACCATCATTAAGAGTTTTATTGAATTACATGTAGTGTTATAGTTTGTTATCAAATATTAATACCCATTTAAAATCGTAATAAAGCATATATAAATTACCGAAAAAAAAATTGATTTGTATTTTCACGAGGAGGCAAAAATTCTCAGTCCTTAACAAAAGGCAGAGGGTTCCAAGAATTTATCTTAGTACAAATTTACAAAAAAGGAGTTTTTAAGGCAGTTTTTACGAATTATGGCAGATATTGATGCTCGTTAGTGATTTTTCCTATTTTTTTCTTTATTGTTGGTTTTTTGGTTGCTCTGAATGCCCCTGAACAGGTCAATGAGTAAAAACTCATATTAACAAATCCAAATTTCCTAATTCATATGAATTATTCTGACTTACTTGTCCTATTATTCTACTTACTTTGTAATTTTAAAATGTTGATATTTTAAATCTTTTTAATGAATATTTCATTCTTTTTAATTTACTTCAGACGAGATCTTTTGCAGCTTACCTAAGTCTTTGATTGTAAAATGTATTTTGTCATATTTTTTTCCTTTCAATAATTATTATTACGTTTTTATTGTATATATCCGTATTAAACTTAGTCCTTCCTGTTAATGTTTTTTTTACAAAATAAGTAAATAATATGGTTCAGCCGTTGCACTTCCATTCACCTTGGCCGGTAAGGAATCATATCCCGGTCACAGCTGCGAACCGGGAGTGTCTGGAAAAGACAGAGGCTCCTAGTTTTTTCAACAAGCTTTAGATTTTTCTAGAATTCTTTCTTCTCCAGAATTCTTTATATATTTCTAGAATTTAATTGCTCTAGAATACTTATCAAATGCAATAAATGGTTTGTGGCTCCCAGGTAACTACTACTATTCTTCCACAGTTCTTCACCGCCGAGACAAAACAGAGTCGGCTGCTACTGACCTACAAGTAGTTACTACAAGTGAACTACTTGTAGTTGTATGTAAATTAAGCTATTTTTATACATATTATCATACTATATATACGGGGTTTTAAAAGTTAACTCGGTACTATTATTAACTTCTTTGTTAAATAGACAACCTAGTAGTACTTTTTCCGCTGATTCCGATAGTGAAAATAAAATAAAAATTAAACAACGCCTTCGTGAGTTATATCAAAAAGTTCCATTTTTTTTAATGGGACACCTAGTATGCAAGATTTTCAATCGATAGTAAATTATGTTCTAAACAAACGTTGTTATATGACCTTTCGCTCTAAAATCAGAAATAACTAAGAAATTGGCAGTTTCTTAATAATGTCAAGGTTGCTCTAATTTCATATAAAATGGTCATTTGTTTTATAAATCTCATCAAGATTGAAGTGACAATTTAAAGTAAATAAGCAGACCGAAGGTATTTTTTGCTATTATATCTTAAGTTTAGATCAAATGTCAATATATTTAAAAAAAAACAAGAATTAAGAAACATAGTTTGGAGAATGGTGTCCATGTTCTGGGATGTATTTTTATAGGTATTTGCTAGCAAACACAGTAGAAATTAAAGGTCTTATTTCACCAGAAATTCCTTTTATTATGACGACCGGTTTCGCGATTACAATATCATCGCATCATCAGGTCGAGGACTAAAAGTAAAAGACACAATTTACATAGATACTATGCTTATCAAAAATTGGTAAAATGCTGAATAAAATCGAATTTTAAAGCGTACTTACATTGTTAAAAACGAGATTTGTCAAAACAAAACAAAAGCACATATAGAACGGTACAGCTAAAATTAAGCAAGTAAATCTTATCGTAAGATAACAAATAATACACTTAGGTTTAAAACAATAACATCTAAAAAGCACCGTTACAACACAATAGACAAAACGATCTAAAAACTATGATAACCGCCATTCAAACTAATCTGACCAACAGAGTCATCTATATCTAGTTTTCATAATTAAGAAAGAACGTTACAAAGAAATCTATATTTTATATCCTATAACCGAATGGGTACTAGATAGCGGTACCCACAGTAACTTTAAAATATTTTAAAACTGTTAAACAGATGTCTCTACCAGTTTATATTAAGAAAACAACGGGGTTTATATTAAAATAAATTAACCGGAAAGGGAGGGAAGAGTTATTCAAATAAAATATTAATTAAATTAGTTTCAGGAATGTTAATCTGAATATTAAGAGATTTATCATATTCTTTTTTGAGAGATCTTTTAATCTCGAGTAATTCAAGATTATTTAGATTTATGTTGTCCTGAACTCTATGTAAGATCTTGTAATTATCTAGTAGATTCGATGGGTGACCGGTCTCCATAATATGCTTAGCAAATAAAGACTCAGGATTGTTTTGTCTAATGCATCGGTCATGTTCGCTAAACCGAGCTTTAAAACTACGCTTCGTTCTACCTACATAAAAATAACCACACTCACAATAAAGCTTATAAATTCCTTTACAAGATAACGGATCCGTTTTGTCTTTATTATTAATCAATAAGTTACCTAATGAATTGCTCGATTTAAAGGCAACCTTAACATTTAAAGAAGTTAGAACTCGTTGGATTTTATAAGAAACTGCTCCATTGTATGTAAGTGAAATGAACTTATTTACTGGCTGATTACTTAATATTGTTTGATGTGGTATGTAGACATTTTGGAACGCATTACGTAATAGAAATTTATTTTTTATTTTGTCTACTAAATTGGGAGAAAAATTATGAGTTTGGGCAATTTGTTTGATAATATTCAACTCTCTATCCCTGCTTTCAGTTGTTTGAGGAATCTGTAGTGCTCTATTTACATAACTATTTAAAGCTGCTGCTTTATGTGAAAAAGGATGGAATGACTCATTGTGTATGATTGTTCCAGTGTGGCTAGGTTTTCTATATATCTCAAAATCATGTTTATTATTTACGTTTTTAATAAGTAAGTCTAAAAAGGTTATGGTTTTATTGATTTCCACTTCTAATGTAAATTTTATTTTTGGATGAATGTTATTAATGAATGATAGAAAATCACTAAGATTTTGTTTATTGCCATTCCATAATAAAATGCAGTCATCTACATATCTATAATAATACAGTATATTAGATAGGTAGGGGTTGTTATTCAAAATATTATTACTTTCGAAGTGATTCATAAATGTATCAGCTAAGAGGGGGGATAATGGAGATCCCATGGCTAGGCCATCCTCTTGTATATAGGTTTCATTATCAAAATTAAAGAAATTTTGTTTTAAGCAAATTTCTAGGATATTTATTATTTCTTGTGTTTCGATATTGGTCAATGTAGAATTAAATAATTTGTTTTTAATAATATCCACTACCTCGAATATAGGAATGTTAGTAAAGAGATTTGTTACATCTAGAGAGATAAAAAAGGCATTTTCAGGGATAATGATATCTTTGATTTTGTCCACAAGTTGAATATTATTTTTTATAGTGTAGGGAAAGTGACAATCTATAGTAGTAATTAAGTGATTATTAAGCCATTTAGCTAATTTATATGTTGGAGAGTTAGTGTATGCTACCACCGGTCTTATGGGCATTGAAGCAGGTATATCTGATTTATGAACTTTAAGAAGGCCATAAAGTTTAGGAACATTTGTGTTGTTAGCTGAAAGAAAATATCTTAATTGAGGATTGATTAAATTTGTACAAAATTTTAAGGTGTCATTCACTTTTTTGATAAATGATGGTAATCTTGCACTCTGTTTTCGAAAATTATTTTCTTGGATAAATTGAGTCACTTTAGTGTCATAGTCATTTTTATTTAAGATAACAACACAGTTTCCTTTGTCAGCTTTTGTCAGGGTTAAGTTTGAATTTTGTAATTTATTTTTTATAGATTTAATTAGTGTAGAATTGAAATCACCTTCAGTTTTATTAGGTGCATTTTTAATTGACTTTAACTCAGTTCTTAAAATGTTACTACACTGGGCTCTAATTTGATTTATATTATCTGCTTCTATATTCTGTAGAACCGTTTCAGTTTCCACTGTTAACATTTCTAAATTTTGTAAGGCTTCTTTTTTATTATGGATGACCGGTCTGTATTTCAAACCCCTAGATAAAAGTGCTAATTCTTTATTATTAAAAGTTGTATTAGAAAAGTTAAGACAAGGTTTATGAAATTTATGTATAACATCAAATTGTTCTATCGAAGGTCTGTTGAAAGCAATCTGTTGTAAGGAAGGTCAATCTCTTGTAAAGGAATTTATAAGCTTTATTGTGAGTGTGGTTATTTTTATGTAGGTAGAACGAAGCGTAGTTTTAAAGCTCGGTTTAGCGAACATGACCGATGCATTAGACAAAACAATCCTGAGTCTTTATTTGCTAAGCATATTATGGAGACCGGTCACCCATCGAATCTACTAGATAATTACAAGATCTTACATAGAGTTCAGGACAACATAAATCTAAATAATCTTGAATTACTCGAGATTAAAAGATCTCTCAAAAAAGAATATGATAAATCTCTTAATATTCAGATTAACATTCCTGAAACTAATTTAATTAATATTTTATTTGAATAACTCTTCCCTCCCTTTCCGGTTAATTTATTTTAATATAAACCCCGTTGTTTTCTTAATATAAACTGGTAGAGACATCTGTTTAACAGTTTTAAAATATTTTAAAGTTACTGTGGGTACCGCTATCTAGTACCCATTCGGTTATAGGATATAAAATATAGATTTCTTTGTAACGTTCTTTCTTAATTATGAAAACTAGATATAGATGACTCTGTTGGTCAGATTAGTTTGAATGGCGGTTATCATAGTTTTTAGATCGTTTTGTCTATTGTGTTGTAACGGTGCTTTTTAGATGTTATTGTTTTAAACCTAAGTGTATTATTTGTTATCTTACGATAAGATTTACTTGCTTAATTTTAGCTGTACCGTTCTATATGTGCTTTTGTTTTGTTTTGACAAATCTCGTTTTTAACAATGTAAGTACGCTTTAAAATTCGATTTTATTCAGCATTTTACCAATTTTTGATAAGCATAGTATCTATGTAAATTGTGTCTTTTACTTTTAGTCCTCGACCTGATGATGCGATGATATTGTAATCGCGAAACCGGTCGTCATAATAAAAGGAATTTCTGGTGAAATAAGACCTTTAATTTCTACTGTGTTTGCTAGCAAATACCTATAAAAATTAAGAAACAATTCATAATATTATGTGAAGCATCTGAAATTGGTGTCTTAGCTTTCTTTGAAGCCCATCAGACTAATTTACATAATAATTTAGTGCACGAAAATGTATTATTTTGGGAACCATTCACAGCATTCTAAAAAATCATTTGGCCTAAGTGTGTACCCTAAAGGTACAGACGTAAACACTTGTGTTAGGAGATCAAGAAAGGCGCATTCAGTTTCTTTTATAGTTCACTTATCAAGTCAAGATTAATGCTATTAATTTTTGGCGCTTAATTCTTTGGAACGATGGATCAAATTTCTCCAACAGGGGTATGTTTAATAGGAAAAATACCCACTATTGAGTCAAGAAAATCCCATTAACCTTTATCCCCGTAATCTGCAGAGATGCTTTAATGTGAATGTTTGATATGGTTTAATCAGCCCAAGAATTATAGGTGCTGTTTTTTATCAAGGTGCATTAACTGGTAAGCGGTACCTCGAAATATTCACTATTACACTTTATGATTTCCTGGATAATTTAATTTTAATGAATAGATAACAGATTTACTTTCAGCAAGGTCGAGCAGAGCAAGTTGCCCGCGTAATGGCATTGTATACTATTTATTCAGACAACTAGTGCTTTGAGTTGCAGTATACTATGACTTCGTATAATGCGCAATTTCATGAGACAAACTATACTATGATTCAGTACATATCAGTGTAAATCAAAAACATATAGTAAAACTTGTCATGGCACTTTTTTTTCAGCAAAATTTTGAATTTGAGCAATATATATAATTACATATAACTTTTTTCACTAATCAAGAATATGCTCATAATAAATATGGAATCGATTGCAGATAAGTATCCCAACCCTATTAGGCCTTGGTTACGCGCCAAAAAAAGCTTAGTTATGTTTTCGTATTTTTCGTATATCTGGTAAAGATGGTATGATTAAAGGGTATAATAATATTTATATATAACTGTCAATAGATAAATAATAACATTGCAAATTATAAGCACTAATGCTCTGAATAATAGTATAGATTGCCAATACGCCTTCTGCATATATTCGTCAAATTGACACCCTATTACACGGCCCTTTTGATGACAGTTTTTTTTATCAACTAACGGCTCTAGGCGTATGCCTTCTTGATCACCTGACATAACGCCTATGGACTTTTTTTGAGACTATTTAAAAGATGTGGAATGATACTTCTGAAAATCCTTAGCTAAGCATAATTGATGCAATCGATAAAATTTATGGCAGAATTATTGCCAGAGCCATTAGACTCAGCCACTCAAAAATGCTTGGAGAAAGGGGGTGATGATTTTGAGCATTTAATTTCAAATGTATTAATAAATAGCAACTAACTCAGCCACCTTAACGATTTTGAAAAATCATTTACGAAATCATTAACGATTTTAAAGTGAAAGGTCATATGATAACTTTTATTTAGAATTCGATTTACTATCAATTGACTCATAAAAAAATGGAACTTTTGACATATTTCGCAAACACGTTGTTGGATTCTTATTTCATTTTCACTGTCGTAATCAGTGAAATAAATACTACTAGTTTTCCGTTCAACCGACTTTGTAGCTCCAGTAATAACGAAGTTAGCAATAGCGCCGCCTTAATTTTAAGAACCGTGTATATTATAAGTAAAATCTGTATTGTTGTGACGAATTCATAATGAGTTACTTATTATATTGGGTATTACGTCACTTATAGCAAAAATCAATTTAGAAATTTTTATCTCACACGCTCAACAATTATTGAAAAGAAGATTCCTTTGCTAAAGAGAGAGGTAGATCAGGGTATTCTCAAAATTAATTAATGATTTAAAATATTTGATATTCATGTATTTTCTATGATTAATTTACATTAAGATCACACCCCTTTAATTTTTAAAAAAGTAACCTTTGAAAATTTTGTTATCTTTGAAAATAGTTTGTCAAACTATTAATAAACCGTCAAATCATATAAAAAAGTATATAAAGCATTTTCGAATTAGGAAGAAATTTTGATGAGACTGGATTACTAAAAATTTGAAAGATAAGTATATTTTATTTTTAATTTAATTTAATTTTACTTTAATTACCTTGATAACGGTAGTAGATGTAACTACCGAAACGTTGGTTCAAATTAGGTATTTTTAAAAAAAGTAGGTCTTCTTGTTGTTTTTTATCGTTTTTTAATTATAATATTCATAACAAAGTTAGGTAGGATATTGAAAAGAAGAAACGAGCTCAGAGATTAATAGATTGAACCTCAGCTCCTAGGTATATAAAAAAATCTATTATACCTCAAGTAAATTATTGTATTTAAAACTTATTGAACTTAAATTAAATTAAGTATATCGAACGGTATCGTTACAGATTTAAGTTCATATTTCTTTTAAATACGTGAATAAGTCTATTTTCTTCTTCTTTTCAATAATTGTTGAGCGTGTGAGATAAAAATTTCTAAATTGATTTTTGCTATAAGTGACGTAATACCCAATATAATAAGTGACTCATCGTGTATATTATGTAATACACTCTATTTATAAAATACCTGCAGACCAATCTACAGCGCGGATAAGCAAACACTGTTGTTCTGTACCAAAGGCTTAATGAGTTGAGTAGAATAAAATCATTGCCTTGATACAGTAGCCTTAGATTTTCCAGGGCACTACTAAAGCTTTGAGTCTAATGGGAAGGATTGAGGTATTAAATGAAGTCGCTGTCACTTCGTGAGCCACTTAATAGATAGCGACAGATTAGATAGTACTTATCAATGCTTTCTTTAATATGAGTTAGATAATATACCTAATCCGCATATTATTAGATTATTTAAGACCGTCGTTGTCTAGATCTAAAGCGATGACGAGAGGTAAAAGTGGTTTTTATTTTGAAACATTAGCCCTCGAAATCCGTGGCTCAAAACCCCGTGGTCCTAATAGAGGCTTCAAAGGTTGTTAAAATGATGATGGCTAGGGACTGCCTACAGGCAAGAGTACTCTCTGTGGCCTGTACACGCATGCCTATGCTGACGCTTTGGTAGTTCTCTGCCTGGGAAAAGACACCACCACACAGCAAAGCTCCATAATACGGACTATGCCTATAGTGAACCGATAATGCATCTTGAAAAGGCTAAGGGCCAAAAAAGCAGAACTTTTACTTTTCACGAGGAGACATATGTTTGACACACTACTCATTCTATCCCTGGAATCTTAGATAAAATACTCCAGGACAGTACAATTTTAAGTTATCACACTGGATTCTAAACTCTCCTGGTACGATCATGTGGATATCAGAATGAAGAAGGGCATCTGTGTGCTTTGAGTTTATACAAGGGCTATTTAAAGCATCTGGAGTCTGTCCCCTAAGATTCTTCACCAGATCTCATTATCTATTGTTAAGTGTTTTCTTACATAATGAACTATCTTTAAGTGGTTCTACATGGAGAAAGGAATAAAATTTGGATATGTGGCACCTGCGGCAGTCGACTATAAGGGCTTCGTAACCCAACAGGGTCTAGCAACTAACTAAATAAAGCTTCAGAAAGAATTACTGAGCCGGTAAAGGTTTCTGCGTTGGAGTCCTATATAGCAGCAGGGCCTCTTCGCTGGGAAATCACGCTACAATCTTCCAAGCTAAAGGATTCGCTTTGGTAAAATGCCTGCGGATAGCAGAGCTGCCGATAAGGCTATTACGGCGAAAAAGTTTAGCTCCATGCTTATAC
Organism: Anthonomus grandis grandis; assembly: GCF_022605725.1. Classification (NCBI taxonomy): domain Eukaryota; kingdom Metazoa; phylum Arthropoda; class Insecta; order Coleoptera; family Curculionidae; genus Anthonomus; species Anthonomus grandis. Next base: position 14,692,520 of record NC_065558.1, read on the forward strand.
TGAAGCGTGTATAAGGGTTCTAGAGGAACTAATGAAGGAGGGCTGCAGAGTTCAGTTATTCTTGATAATGAGGAAGCAAACATGCTTTCTAAAAAAAGGAATCCGCGATGCTGCCAGTAGGCACCGAACTTAAAATCATCTTCATCACCAAATCAGCATCACTAAAGGCTACGTTATTGGAGATTGTCCAGTATTTAGAAGAATCTTGGTACTAATTAACCTACTGTTTAAAGATCTAGTTAATAGTTACACTTTGTCCTGCAATTAAAATCTTTCAGACCTGACGCCTGATTGGCTTTTCCGAGGCGATTGGCCTCTGGTAATCTTCGATGAGGCATGACGGGTTTATCAGGAGATCTATTGGTACAACAGCCACCTTGGCTACACACTGCTAACATTCCTATTACTCCCTTTAATATAATTATATATTTCTGGAAACGATTTTTTAAGCTTCTTGCTTTCAATATAAAATATTAAAATTTATTATTAATTAATTATATACTTTTTTACACAATAAAACATATTCCTTTACATATTATGAATATTCAATATTTAATAACAAGATCATTTTTAATATCCGCTGGCGCGTTTACTACTTTATTCATAATAATATATTGTTTTAAATATGAAGGAAATTTTGGTATAAATATTGATATAGCTGTTTATAAAGTAGCAGTTGATCCAACAAGATCAAGTTAAGCAAACCTTAACAGCATTCAATATGAAATCTTTTGGGGTAAGTCTTCACAATTTTTTTTAATTAGGAACTTTTTTATTTAGTGTTTTTGGTTTTATAAATAATGAAATTCACCCATAGCTTGCTATATTAATCATTTAGTAATGATGTAAAATGAAAATACTTAAAATATAAAATATTTATATATTAAATTCTCTATAGATATTTGTGGTTCTTTTTGCCTTCATCGCTCTAAGTTTAGCTGGTGGACATGATCATGATGATTACTATAAAAGTTCTCATGACGACTCAAATAAGGTGGTCTACGTAGAAAAAGAATCCAGATACAATAGGCCCAGTTACAAAGTTGAGGAGGGAGATTCAGAATATAAGAACGTAGTTTATAAATATGAAGAACCAGATGAGAAGAAGGTTCGTGTTGATGTTAAAGTGGTTAAACAACAAGGAAAAGATGAAAATGTCTTGTACAAATACCTTGAGAACTACCATCACTAACAATTTTGTCAAATGTTATTGTAATCCTATTAAATATATTTTTTCAAAGGTTTTTTTTGTCATATATTTAATTAACGATAGTGTTACAAGTTATTTTGTTTACATTTAAAATCTCAATAAATATATAATATTATCTGAACACGTATTGAAGTATTTTAATTTAACTCGCCCTCAGAATTGCTAAAAACAGAGATATATGTAAACAGAGTGTTAAGGAGAAGATGGTTAAATATACTAATATTCTCATGAAAAATTGCCTTCCTTATCATACTACTTTTTTGAGGTAGTCGAAATGTATGTTGATTCCTACTTAAGTTTCTTGGAATGTTAAATTGTTTAGATGGCTTGCTGCATTTGGATAAGGTAAGTACTGGCATTACCAAGATTCAAATAGAAAAAATATACCAAGCTTTTAACAGGTCATGAAAGACAACTGCAGGAGCCTTAACATTATTTATCCGAGAGTACAATTGCTGCAGAAACTTATGTGCAGCATTAATTATACTATTTCTTTACTAAATCCAAATGATCTGAATTTTCAAGGATGATTTTCCTCCTTAGAAAATCGAATAACCTTTGCCATAGTAAACCAGGATGATAAGCTTCTCAGTAACCAATGGTGATTAGTAGACTTTTATATCTGACAAATACGAGAGCTACTATTTAAATTTTTATTTGGCCCGAGAATGAATATTTTATATGCATATTTTCTTCTAAAAATATTCTCCATGATAATCAATACACAATAAGTTGCATGCGTTTGAACTAATTTTCATAGCTCTTTTTCCACTCCACTTGAGGTGACTCCAAAACATTCGTTTTGAATCCATCAACCGCTTCTTCGGGTGTCGAAAATCGTTGATCACATTTATTTTTGATATGCGAGAACAATAAAAGTCATTAGATCCCAAATCAGAATTGTACGGCGGATGATTCGTCAATTCAACAGTTGTTTATTTATTACATTTTCATTTGACCCTATTATTATAGTATTATAGTTATTATAGTATTAATACAAAAAAAATTCTCGCTTCCTCTTTCTGAATCGCAATATAGATAGTAACAACCCTTACCCTACATTCGAACCCTTTCTAAATAGTTAAGATTTAAAAAAGCTCCAAATAGCTGAAAGTAGTATATTTTGTCTTGTCAAATTGCGCGTAACATGAAACATTATACTATACTGCCATATTTTACTGCTATTCAGAGCACTATGCCTTCTTGATCACCTGACATAACGCCTATGGACTTTTTTTTGAGACTATTTAAACGATATTGTGTATAAGATGCGGAATGATAGTTCCGAAGATCTTTAGCTAAGCATAACTAATGCAATCAATAAAATTTATGGCAGAATCATTCCCACTAGAAGCGGTCTCAAAAATGCTTGGAGAAAAAGGGTGATGATTTTGAGCATTTAATTTCAAATGTATTAATAAATAGCAACTAACTCAGCCATCTTAACGATTTTGAAAAATCATCAACTGCTTTTTTATTTTCGATTTTAAGGTGAAAGATCATGTGATAACTATTATTTTGAAATTAATCTACTATCAATTGACAATTTTGCATAATGTGTGTCTCATTAAAAAAATTGAATTTTTTGACATATTTCGCAAACAGTTCTTATTTCATTTTCATATAAATAAATACTATACTAGTTCTTTGTTCAACCGACTTTGTAGCTCCAGTATTAACGAAGTTAGCAATAGTGCCGCCTTAATTTTAAGAACCGTGTATATTATGTAATACACTCTATTTATAAAATACCTGCAGACCAATTTACAGCACGGATAAGCAAACACTGTTGTTCTGTACAAAAGGCTCAATGAGTTGACTAGAATAAAATCATTGCCTTGATACAGTAGCCTTAGATTTTCCAGGGTACTACTAAAGATTTAAGTCTAATGGGTAGGATTGAGGTATTAAATGAAGTCTCTGTCACTTCGTGACAGCCACTCAATAGATAGCGACATATTAGATAGTACTTATCAATGCTTTCTTCAATATGAGTTAGATAATATACCTAATCCGCATAATATTAGATTATTTAAGACCGTCGTTGTCCAGAACTAAAGCGATGACGAGAGGTAAAAGTGGTTTTTATTTTGAAACATTAGCCCTCGAAATCCGTGGCTCAAAACCCCGTGGTCAAATAGATTGAGGCCTTGCTCTCGTACTGCTATATATCCGCCGAGTTTAATAGATGCTTCAAATGTTGTTAAAATGATGATGGCTAGGGACTGCCTACAGGGAAGAGTACTGTCTGGCCTGTACACGCATGCCTATGCTAACGCTTTGGTAGTTCTCTGCCTGAGAAAAGACACCACCACACAACAGAGCTTCATAATATGGACTATGCCTATAGTGAACCGAATGCATCTTGAAAAGGCTAAGGGCCAAAAAAGCAGAACTTTTACTTTTCACGAGGAGACATATGTTTGATACACTACTCATTCGATCCCTGGAATCTTAGATAAAATACTCCAGGACAGTACAATTTTAAGTTATTACACTGGATTCCAAACTCTCCTGCTACGATCACGTAGATATCAGAATGAAGAAGGACATCTGCAAGCTTTGAGTCTATACGAGGGCTGTTTAAAGTATCTGGAGTCTCTCCCCTAAGATTCTTCACCAGATCTCATTATCTATTGTTAAGTGTTTTCTTACATAATGAACTATCTTTGGGTGGTTCTACATGGAGAAAGCAAAAATATTTGGATATGTGGCACCTGCGGCAGTCGACTATAAGGGCTTCGTAACCCAACAGGGTCTAGCAACTAACTAAATAAAGCTCCAGAAAGAATTACTGAGCCGGTGAAGGTTTCTGCATTGGAGTGCTATATAGCAGCAGGGCCTCCTCGCTGAGAAATCACGCTACAATCTTTCAAGCTAAAGGATTTGCTTGTTAAAATGCCTGCGGATAGCACAGCTGCCGATAAGGCTATTACGACTAAAAAGTTCAGCTCCATGCTTATACTGAAGCGTGTATAAGGGTTCTAGAGGAACTAATGAAGGAGAGCTGCAGAGTTCAGTTTTTCTTAATAATAAGGAAGCAAACATGCTTTCTAAAAAAAGGAATCCGCGATGCTGCCAGTAGGCCTTGAACTTAAAATCATCTTCATCACTAAATCAGCATCACTAAAGGCTACGTCATACACACTTTACACTTTGTCCTGCAATTAAAATCTCTCAGACCTGAAGCCTTATTGGCTCTTCCGAGGCTATTGGCCTCTGGTAACCTTCGATGAGGCATGACGAGTTTATCAGGAGATCTATTGGTACAACAGCCACCTTGGCTACACACTGCTAACATTCCTATTACTCCCTTTAAGATAATTATATATTTCTGGAAACGATTTTTTAAGCTTCTTGCTTTCAATATAAAATATTAAAATTTATTATTAATTAATTATATACTTTTTTACACAATAAAACATATTCCTTTACATATTATGAATATTCAATCTTTAATAACAAGATCATTTTTAATATCCGCTGGCGCGTTTACTACTTTATTCATAATAATATATTGTTTTAAATATGAAGGAAGTTTTGGTATAAATATTGATATAGCTGTTCATAAAGTAGCAGTTGATCCAACAATATCAAGTTAAGCAAACCTTAACAGCATTCAATATGAAATCTTTTGGGGTAAGTCTTCACAATTTTTTTTAATTAGGAGCTTTTTTGTTTAGTGTTTTTGGTTTTATAAATAATGAAATTCACCCATAGCTTGCTATATTAATCATTTAGTAATGATGTAAAATGAAAATAATTAAAATATAAAATATTTATATATTAAATTCTCTATAGATATTTGTGGTTCTTTTTGCCTTCATCGCTCTAAGTTTAGCTGGTGGACATGATCATGATGATTACTATAAAAGTTCTCATGACGACTCAAATAAGGTGGTCTACGTAGAAAAAGAATCCAGATACAATAGGCCCAGTTACAAAGTTGAGGAGGGAGATTCAGAATATAAGAACGTAGTTTATAAATATGAAGAACCAGATGAGAAGAAGGTTCGTGTTGATGTTAAAGTGGTTAAACAACAAGGAAAAGATGAAAATGTTTTGTACAAGTATCTTGAGGACTACCATCACTAAAAATTTTGTTAAATGTTATTGTAATCCTATTAAATATATTTTTTCAAAGGTTTTTTTTGTCATATATTTGATTAACGATAGTGTTACAAGTTAGTTATTTTGTTTACATTTAAAATCTTAATAAATATATAATATTATCTGAACATGTATTAGTAAGTATTTTTATTTAACTTGCCCTTAGAATTACTAAAAACAGAGATATATGTAAACCGAGTGTTAAGAAGAAGATGGTTAAATATACTAATAATCTCATGAAAAATTGCCTTCCTTATCATACTACTTTTTTGAGGTAGTCGAAATGTATGTTGATTCCTACTTGAGTTTCTTGGAATGTTAAATTGTTTAGATGGCTTCCTGCATTTGGATACGGTAAGTACTGGCATTACCAAGATTCAAATAGAAAAAAATATACCACCCTCCGAGTTTTAAGTTTCTAGTTTTTCAACAGTAGCAATTAGTCCCAAAACTGAGAAAATATTTCTTAGTGATCAACCTTTTTAATTGAATTGGAAACGCAACATCATATAACTGTCTTTAGATCCTCCAATAACTGTATATGTGAACTATACTAGGATCCCTATTATGTCGTATTATCAGCATACCACATGAGTTTATCCCTAATAAGGAGGTTTGGAATGCCTTTAATATAAAGTAAAAGCAGATTGCAACTAAAATAGAGCCCTAAGAAATGCCGTATTTAATGAATAGATAATGCAGGCCCAATGAATACACATTGGCAACGAACCTTTAGAAAAGAAAAAAAGCTTCAGAAACTTAAAGAGTAAAGCCTGTATCCTACAGCTACAATGATATAAGTTACGTACTTTTTTAGTAGAGTGGCATGACTAATACAGGAAAAAGCTCTTGACAGGTCATGAAAGACAACTGCAGAAGCCTTAACATTATTTATCCGAGAGTACAATTGCTGCAGAATTTTATGTGCAGCATTAATTATACTATTTCTTTACTAAATCCAAATGATGTGAATTTTCAAGGATGATTTTCCTCCTTAGAAAATCGAATAACCTTTGCCATAGTAAACCAGGATGATAAGCTTCTCAGTAACCAATGGTGATTAGTAGACTTTTATATCTGACAAATACGAGAGCTACTATTTAAATTTTTATTTGACCCGAGAATGAATATTATATATGCATATTTTCTTCTAAAAATATTCTCCATGATAATCAATACACAATAAATTGCATGCGTTTGAACTAATTTTCGAAGCACTTTTTCCACTCCAATTGAGGTGACTCCAAAACATTCGTTTTAAATCCATCAACCGCTTCTTCGGGTGTCGAAAATCGTTGATCACATTTATTTTTGATATGCGAGAACAATAAAAGTCATTAGATCCCAAATCAGAACTGTACGGCGGATGATTCATCAATTCAACAGTTTTTTATTTATTACATTTTCATTTGACCCTATTATTATAGTATTATAGTTATTATAATATTAATACAAAAAAACTCTCGCTTCCTCTTTCTAAATCGCGATATAGATAGTAACAATCCTTACCCTATATTCGAACCCTTTCTAAATACTTAAGATTTAAAAAAGCTCCAAATAGCTGAAAGTAGTATACTTTGTCTTGTCAAATTGCGCGTAACATGAAGCATTGTACTATACTGCCATATTTTACTGCTATTCAGAGGACTATGCCTTCTTGATCACCTGACATAACGTCTATGGACTTTTTTTTGAGACTATTTAAACGATATTGTATATAAGATGCGGAATGATATTTCCGAAGATCTTTAGCTAAGCATAACTGATGCAATCAATAAAATTTATGGCAGAATCAAATGAAGTCGCTGTCACTTCGTCAGAGCGACAGAATAGATAGTACATATCAATGCTTTCTTCAATATGAGTTAGATAATATACTTAACCCGCATATTATCAGATTATTTAAGACCGCCGTTGTCTAGAACTACAACGATGATGAGAGGTAAAAGTGGTTTTTCAAAACCCCGTGGTCAAATAGTTTAATGCCATGCTCTCGTACCGCTATGTATCCGCCGAGCTTAATAGTAAGGTTGTTAAAATGATGATGGCTAGGGACTGCCTATAAGGAAGAGTACTGTCTGGCCTGTATCGTCAACGTAGGCGTGCTGACGGTTTGGCAGTTCTTTGCCCGGGATAGGACACTGCCACAAAGCAGAGCCTCATAATACGGGCTCTGCCTATAGTGAACCGATAATGCCTCTCGGAAAGGCTAAGAGCCAAAAAAGCAGAACTTTTGCTTTTCATGAGGAGGCATATATTTGACACACTACCCATTGTATCCCTGGGATCATAGATAAAATACTCCAGGATAGTACAATTTTAAGTTATCACACTGGATTCTAAACTCTCCTGGTACGATCACGTAGATATCAGAATGAAGAAGGGCATCTGCTTTGAGTCTATACGAGGGTTATTTAAAGCATCTGGAGTCTGTCCCCTAAGATTCTTCATGAGATCTCATTATCTATTGTTTAGTGTTTTCTTACATAATAAACTATCTTTGGGTGGTTCTACATGGAGAAAGCAAAAAAATTTGGATATCTGGCACGAGTCCTATAAAGCAGCAGGGCCTCCGCGCTGGGAAATCACGCTACAATCTTTCAAGCTAAAGGATTCGCTTTGTTAAAATGCCTGCGGATAGCAGAGCTGCCGATAAGGCTTAAACGACTAAAAAGTTCAGCTCCATGCTTATACTGAAGCGTGTATAAGGGTTCTAGAGGAACTAATGAAGGAGAGCTGCAGAGTTCAGTTTTCCTTGATAATAAGGAAGCAAACATGCTTTCTAAAAAAAGGAATCCGCGATGCTGCCAGTAGGCCCCGAACTTAAAATAATCTTCATCACTAAATCAGCATCACTAAATGCTACGTTATTGGAGATTTTCCAGTATTTAGAAGAATCTTGGTAATTATATATTTCTGGAAACGATTTTTTAAGCTTCTTGCTTTCAATATAAAATATTAAAATTTATTATTCATTAATTATATACTTTTTTACACAATAAAACATATTCCTTTACATAATATGAATATTCAATATTTAATAACAAGATCATTTTTAATATCCGCTGGCGCGTTTACTACTTTATTCATAATAATATATTGTTTTAAATATGAAGGAAATTTTGGTATAAATATTGATATAGCTATTCATATAGTAGCAGTTGATCCAACAAGATCAAGTTAAGCAAACCTTAACAGCATTCAATATGAAATCTTTTGGGGTAAGTCTTCACAGTTTTTTTTAATTAGGAGCTTTTTTGTTTAGTGTTTTTGGTTTTATAAATAATGAAATTCACCCATAGCTTGCTATATTAATCATTCAGTAATAATGTAAAATGAAAATAATTAAAATATAAAATATTTATATATTAAATTCTCTATAGATATTTGTGGTTCTTTTTGCCTTCATCGCTCTAAGTTTAGCTGGTGGACATGATCATGATGATTACTATAAAAGTTCTCATGACGACTCAAATAAGGTGGTCTACGTAGAAAAAGAATCCAGATACAATAGACCCAGTTACAAAGTTGAGGAGGGAGATTCAGAATATAAGAACGTAGTTTATAAATATGAAGAACCAGATGAGAAGAAGGTTCGTGTTGATGTTAAAGTGGTTAAACAACAAGGAAAAGATGAAAATGTTTGGTACAAATACCTTGAGAACTACCATCACTAACAATTTTGTCAAATGTTATTGTAATCCTATTAAATATATTTTTTCAAAGGTTTTTTTGTCATATATTTAATTAACGATAGTGTTACAAGTTATTTTGTTTACATTTAAAATCTTAATAAATATATAATATTATCTGAACATGTATTAAAGTATTTTTATTTAACTCACCCTCAGAATTGGAGTGTTAAGGTGTTAAGGAAAAGATGGTTAAATATACTAATAATCTCATAAAAAATTGCCTTCCTTATCATACTACTTTTTTGAGGTAGTCGAAATGTATGTTGATTCCTACTTGAGTTTCTTGGAATGTTAAATTGTTTAGATGGCTTCCTGCATTTGGATAAGGTAAGTACTGGCATTACCAAGATTCAAATAGAAAAAAATATACCACCCTCCGAATTTTAAGTTTCTAGTTTTTCAACAGTAGCAATTAGTCCCAAAACTGGGAAAATATTTCTTAGTGATCAACCTTTTTAATTGAATTGGAAACGCAACATCATATAACTGTCTTTAGATCCTCCAATAACTGTATATGTGAAGTATACTAGGATCCCTATTATGCCGTATTATAAGCATACCACATGAGTTTATCCCTAATAAGGAGGTTTGCAAGATGTTTAATATAAAGTAAAAGCAGAGTGCAACCAAAATAGAGCCCTAAGAAATACCGTATTTAATGAATAGATAGTGCAGGCCCAATGAATATACATTGGCAACGAACCTTTAGAAAAGAAGAAAAGCTTCAGAAAGTTAAAGAGTAAAGCCTCTATCCTAAAACTACAATATGACTAATACAGTCAAAAGCTCTTGACAGGTCATGAAAGGCAACTGCAGAAGCCTTAACATTATTTATCCGAGAGTACAATTACTGCAGAAACTTATGTGCTGCATTATTTGTACTGATTCTTTATTGAATCCAAATTCGAATCTGCCGATTGATTCCAATCGAATCAAAATCAATCTGAATGAATTTTTAAGGATGATTTTCTTCCTTAGAAATTCGAATAACTTTTCCCATAGTAAACCAGGATGATAAGTTTCTCAGTAACAAATGGTGATTAGTAGACTTTTATATCTGACAAATACGAGAGTTACATATTTTCTTTTAAAAATATTCTCCATTATGATCAATACACAATAAATTGCATAAGTTAATTTAATTTTGATATGCGAGAACAATAAAAGTCATTAGATGCCAAATCAGGACTGTACGGCGGATGATCCATCAATTCGATATTTTTGCCAGTCAAAAAATCCTTTGCCTGAGAGCTTCCATTGTCATGATGACGAATGATTCGGCTCTTCTTCTGGGTTTTTAAATTTCTCCAGCAATCAGTTCTGGAAAACAAATGGTCGTGAACCATTTGTTTGCATCATCGAACCAATCATTTGCTTCGATGTGTCTTTTTTCGCGAACAACTTTTGTTGGATTGGGCTCATCTTCGAAGACCCATACAGTCGATTTTTTCAACATTCTCTTGCATCAATTAACACGAGCTCTCTTTTGAGCGATTGTCAGATTATGCGGGATCCACCGCATAACAATTGTTTGGAATTGGGGTGAACAATTTGTTTTTACGGACGAATGTTCATGCAGTAAGATGCCTCAATCTCACGGTATGTCATATGACGATCTTGTTTTATCAGTTCGCGCACAGCATTGATATTTTCTGGCACAACAACCGATTTTGGACGACCTTCACTGAATTCTTCCCGGAGCGAACGTCGGCCACGATTAAATTCCTTAAATACCAATTTTTTAAAGTAATGTAGGATGGTGCTTTCTCGATGAATAAAGAATTAAGTTCGTCGATAGACTTTTGTCTTGATAATCCACGCCGAAAGTTATGAAAAATAATTGCTCGAAAATATTTCCGAATTAATGCTATTTTCCGATCAAGATTAATTTTTCAAGTTACTGTAAACAACACAAATTACACTCAAATGACAAAATATTCTAAAGAAAATTATGGTAATGTCAAGTTTCCAATGAAGACGTTAGGTGGCGTTTGGCAATGACAATTTGGTCCAATAATTATAAGATGTAGCTGAAGAGTATTAGCAATACCACAATAAAAATTATTGAATGTAGTATTGCCTCAGATTCTCTAGTCTTAGGAACTACAATAAGACGATGGTTCTTTTTTCTTGAATATCTATGTTAAAAGAGTTGATCAGAATTATGATAATCAGGTTTGAATAATAGTCTTAAGAATTCGGATCGTATAAATTTATGAGAAAAAAAATTCGGAGAAACATGATCCAACTAAGATATCACAGTGGATTCTGATATTCGGGTCGAACAAGTAATGACATAATTATGTTGATTGATAATACCATTGAACAACTAATAATGCAGGGTGTGGCACAAAGAGTGAACATTTTTAGGACAGTGATTGGTGATTAGAGAAGGGAGGGCTGTGCGGCAGATTACATTCAGTGCCGTGTTGCCAATTTAGCGAATTTGCCGCTAGAATTAGCGGAATTATGTTTACCCTAGTGGAGAAAAAAACATTTTAGCGGACAGCAGAATTTTTATCTTTCCCATCTTACTCTTCGGACGCCCATGCTGAAGTGTAGGCACTAGGCAGCGGGAAAAAATACAGTCGCCCGAGCAATTCGTTTCGATCAATGGGCTGGTGTTGAGCGCATATATATTTTGAAATGGCAAATACGTATAGTCAAAAATTTAGAGAAATTTGGATGAAAGATCCCATTTTATCGCCATGGTTAATTTTCGTTGAGTCAACCAACGGTTAATTGGCAAAGTGTAAATTTTGTATGACCACAATTGGAAATAAATACTCTGATTTGAAAAATCATGCAAATAGCAAAATGCATAAGAACAACGCAACGATTGTTTTGGGAAATACCAAATTGCCTTTTAAGCCAGAAAGTCAACTAAACTGAGTAAAAAAGGCCGAGGGCAAACAAGCAATATATATTGCATGTCATTCTTTGATATTAATTATCGAACACTAGATTTCCACTTGTAAATCCTCATTTAAAGGTTTTTTGAGTGTTACATAATAAAAATACGTTCATTTATTGTATTTTTTTTAGGTTTTGAAGCTGAACAATTGCAAATGCAACGGACCAAATGTTCTGAAGTAATAACAAATGTAATTGCACCTTTTTTCTGTAATGAGCTTACAGAGGATGTTGGCGATTTACCTAGCATATCATATTAATTAATGAGTCCAATGATATTTCTTTTGCCAAATATTTAGGTATATCTATTATATGTTATATATATTATATATATTATATATATATATAGCGCAAAAACCAATAAAATTAGTTCAAACTGGCTTGGGACTAGGATAATTGGATTCTGGTAATGCAGACGGGATTTTGCAATGCCTTTTGGGTATGTTAAGAAATTATAATTTAAAAATTTAAAATTTACGTGGCCTAGGAACAGATGATGCAGCTGTAATGACTGGTGTAAATAATGGCGTTCATAAAAAGTTATTGGCCTATAATCTCAATATTATTTTAATTCGCTGTATATGCCATTCATTACACCTTGCTGCATCAGCTGCAACAAAAGAACTGCCACGAAATTTATAATTTTTAATTCGTGAAACCTATGACTGGTTTTCAAAGTCCTCCATGAGAAAATCATTATATAATAAATTATATAAAACAACCGTTATATAAAATGACCGTGCTGAACCTCTTAAGATAGTGCAAGCTTGTGCCACTAGATGGTTGTCTATTGAGCCAGCTGTTAGTCGCATACATACTCAGTGGTTAGAGTTGAAAACTCACTTCCAAACAACTAAATTAAGTAACGATAAATGTTATACTGCAGATTTGTTACATCAAATGTACTCAGATAACTTCAATTATGCTTATATTTGTTTTTTAAAATCAATATTAATTGATGTTAATAGAGTTAATAAAGCTTTTGAGGCAAACAATGCCGATCCAACTAAGTTATTAGATGATCTGATGATTTTACTGACCTCATTAGTTAATAAAGTTGTTACACCAAACTCAAAATTTACTGTATTCACCGATAAGCTGAAGGATTATATCGATAAAAGATGTTACCTCGGATACCTCTTTATGGTAGCATGTATAAGGTTTGTTGTAAGCTTAGTTAACGAAATCAAAAGTCAAGTCCCTGACAATATAGAAGTTTTAAAAAAATGTCATTATTTTCGGTTGAAAATTGTCTAAATCATAATATGAGAGATATTATAGACTTATTAAAATTAATAAATAAAAATAACCAAGAAATAGATCGACAATTAATGGAAAAAACTTCATTTACTTCCATGGAAAAGTATTGACAATACGCACAATTTTTGGTTCGAAGTTTTTATGTACATATCGTATTTAAAGAACTGGCTCTTTTAGCCTTAGGGTTTTTATCGTTGTCGCATTCGAATGCCGAAACAGAACGACAATTCAGCCAAATGATAATATAATATAATAAGCTTAGAGATCGCATGAAACTTCCATTACTTAATTCAGTTCTCGCCATTCGTAATGGACTACGAAAAAATGGTATTTGCTGTAAAGATTTCTTGCTGCCAAGTGATATTGTTAAAAACATCAGAACCAACGAATCCTACTCCCAAGCAATAGGCATCGGTGACACGGATGACCTAGAAAATGATTTTTTTTTAACTAAAATTACTTATAATATTTAAGCATTTGTAGATTGTAGTTTTAAATACAAAATGCGAATTAATCAGATTATCTGTTTATATTTTCCTTGGAATTTGGTAATAAGTTTCGTTACTCTACTCATTTTATTCTTATAACTAACCAAATAAAAAATATAATACACGTTTTATAACATAATTTTTTTGTCCAACCCTGCTGAATGATGTGTATCCATCATTCAGCAAGATGGATACACAGCATACACCGCCAGAGCATCCATGGCTGTTCTTCGTCCTTTGTTTGGCAACCATTTAGTTTCAAGATTCGGTGACGTTTTATGGCCTTCTCGGTCCCCGGACATGTCCATGTGTGATTTTTTTTTATGGAGGTACCTCAAGTCTCGCGCCTACGAAAATAATCCTGCGTCTATGAAAAAGCGTCGATGGAAACGGTCACCATATGCCTGATATTCTTTTCCACAACTGAAAATCCAACCGAGTATTATCAAATGCTATGTCTTTGTATATGTTGGTCTATCGATAAATTTTTCCTAAAGCAAAAACTAATGATTTTATGATTATTTCAAAAACATCATATTCCTCTGCCGCACCCTGTATTTATCTGAGAAGCGAAGATACAAAAGGTATTTGAGATAGTTTATAATTACTTTACAAACTTGTAAATGGCAACCGTTTTTATCTCTTCAATTGCAAATTTAAGATTTACCTCTTAATAGAATAAATAATAATAATTTTTGAAATTTTCTCTTAGAATGTTCTTAAATCCACATTTTTTAAGAAATTATGTAATTACCACCTTTACACATTTCCCATTTTAGTCCAATGCTCAATTTTGTGTAATTTTCTGAGAAACATTTCCCCTTTATCATCCAGTTCGACAGACTCTAATTATTTGAAACCACATCGTAACTCAATAAAATACGCAAAAGCGGTTCTGTTTTTCACCCCAGGGGGTACTCTGGAGTAACAACATCTTGTTACCGACCTTATTTATCGCTATTTTTATCTCACTTTATTTCACGTAACTCTCTTTGTTCATTTTCAACCACACACTTCGCTAACAAGCAGTTATTTATTTAATTATTTATTTATTCTGTAATAGGTGCGTTTGCCCACCTTTTCGTGCCTTTATTTATGAAGCCACACGCAGACTCGGCCTCGGATATTATTGAAAACGCTCTCGCTGAGATATTTATTGCACCGGGACCAATATCTATGCTGATTGGATGTGCCCGTGTTTTTTTTTTAATTACCCAGATAGGTGATGAAAAATCATTAGAGTTCTCTCGGTTATTCTTATATGACATATAGAAACAGAACGGAACCCCAGGGGTTCGCCCACCTGTTATCAATATTTTTAATACCCACCAAAACACCTTATTAACGTTTCTTTTCAAAGCAAATCGGAACCCGATTTAACTAGATAATCTCTCGTTTAAAAAGATAAATGAATAACGATGGGGTTCGGGCACCACCGACTCATTGATTGGCACCTTTTGCGCGAGAAATTGATTATGGAACCCGACAACACCTATTCAAACTGATTTATGGTTTCTCTATGGTAATTTTGTATATTTTAAGATACCATGGCTCGCACCCGCCCTCGGGCTTTTTTTTTAATATTGTAATCATTACGGTTATCGGGTTTTAGGTGACTCCCTAGGGGGTTGTAAAGGCTATTCATATCACTACCAAATATTTTATTATGTGAAGGTGTTTGTGCATAATAATACATATAAATCTATTAACCGTTTAGGCCTTATATTGGTTTCTTTTGGTTCAAACTTTAAACGAATCAAAATAATTTACTTTTTACTTTACAATTCTTTATTGTTAAAATGACTTTAATATAATGAGTTTAATATAAAACTTAAATTAAAAGTGGTGAAAAAATCTTTTCATAGCTGTTTAAAGTGTTTTTCTTTGTGGAATTATTTTATTAGTCTTAAATTATTCCCTTGGATATGTTGGGTTTAGATGAGTGGAGTCGAGTTGGGTTTTTAATCAAAACTCCAACATATTTCTTAAAAGAGATCTGCAGCAAATATTTTATATGCAGAGTTATTTTATTCTAAAGTTTCGGTATGCTGTAACTAAAATATCTTTCAAAAATAGAAGTTCTGTAAAATAGGATTCTTATTGAATCTGCATCGCCCAGATCTATACTGTATTTCAAATAGGTAGAGAGTAATAAAATGTAAATTTTCGAAAGTTTCTTGTCATCCATGGACATAGGTAAACTTAGTATCTACTTGAATAAAGCGAGAAAAAAAGTAGGGTTCAAACGCTATAAGAAAGATACAGACAGGTGCTATTTTTAAATGTAACACAGATTAGCATAATATTTAATATACTAATTGTGAGTGTTAAACAAGGTAGTTTTTGCTGTTACGTCATATATAACACAGTGTATAAACATGTAAAAAATCTGAATCAGACGTTTACTTCAACGAAAATATGTTCTAATAATAGGTTTACTACTCGTATTCCTGCATTATCACTCAATAATTTTTTTTAATCATTTTAAATACATGATTGCTTAAAATACAACTACCCTAGTTTTGCTGTAGATGAAATTGTAGAGAAATATTTCCGAATGACTGGAATATCGAAATCTACCATTTCAGTACAGGTCACCCTGTACCTCTTTTGCATACTTAATAAGATTTTCTTACTCTCTACATATTTAAAATATTCTATAGATTATCTATTTTAGGCCATTCATGCAATTATTTTATGAAATAAAGCAACTGAGTGAAGGATACGCCTTGAATTGAATTGAATTGTCGAAACAGTGGGCTGCCAAGGCAGTTATGCATATAGGTCTCCTGATAGACCCGTCATGCCCCACTGGGGTTTACTAGAGCCCAACGGCCTTTGAGAAACCGATAAGGCTCTCTGGTCTGAAGGACTTAAAGTCACTAGGTACACTGAAAGTGTTACCCAAGTATTTGAAATTGGCGCGCGTGAGTGCTGGGCACTTCCGGACTACATGGTCAACGGTTTAATCCTCCTCACAGCACCATCGGCATTCCGGGTTGTCCGCAATACCGATAGTATGGAGATGGCTTCTTAAGTGCCAGTGACCGGTTAAAAGACCTGTCACTAGCCGAATTTCGCGTCTTTTTAGGCGTAGTAGATTTTTGGTGAGACAGGCAGAGGGCCAACCTATGTGCGCTTTGGCCTGTCTCATACCAGGGGACTCAGTCCATCTTCGGTGGGTCCACTTGTCCAGCAGACCCTTCATTGACGCGACCGCAACGCATTTGGCGATACCAACTATGGGTTCCGGCCCCATCGGCACATTCGCGGATCCCAGTCTGGCAAGAGAGTCCGCTTCCTCATTACCTGCATGGCCTGCGTGGCCAGGTATCCAGACGAGCTGGACCCTGCAGCCAACCTGTACCAGTTTTTTCAGGACTTTTATGCACTCTAGTACAAGCTTGGAGCTTATCTTTGCGGCCGTGATAGCCTTAATGGTAACTCTGCTGTCCGAGCATATTGATACGACTGTATTGCGGTATCCGCAGCTTAGGATTTTCTGTCCGCATTTTAATACAGCGAACACTTCGACCTGGAAGACAGTGGCGTGCTCCCCCAGCGAGTATGCCCTACTGGTATGTGGGATCCCACCACAAAGCCCTGATCCAGCTCTGTTATTTATTGTGGAGCCATCTGTGTACCAGATGGTCCCCCTATTTAGCAATGCAGGTCTGTTGGAATGTTGCCACTCCTCTCTGCCTGCAATGTGTGTCACGAATCCCTCGCAGTCCACAGTCACTGGAGCCATGTAGTCACTGCCCATCAGAAAGAGAGGACATTCCTGTATGACCTGTGACCAAATTTCTGCGTGACCGGTCTCGCCAGCACGTAGATCGCCGAGGACGTATAGCCTGTACGCAGTCCTCATTGCCTTGAATTGCACAACGAGGTCCAGAGGCGGAAGGCTCAGCAGAGTCTCAAGCGCTCTAGTTGGCGCCGTCCGCATGGAACCCGTTATGCTGAGACATGCAAGACGTTGGACTCTGTCCAGTTGAGCACGAATTTTCGCTTTCTCCGTACATGGCCACCAAACGATAGCCCCGTATGTGAGAAGAGGTCTCACAATGCGCGAGTAGATCCAGTGGAGGATCTTAGGAGACAGACCCCAGGTATTGCCGAAAGCCCCCCTGCAGGCCCATAGCGCGCAGGTGGCCTTCTTCATTCTGGTGTCTGCATGATCGTGCCAGGAGAGTTTGGGATCTAACTTGATTCCCAGAAATCGAACTGTCCTGGAGTAATGCAGCTGCACGCCACCTAGAGATATAACAGGGGGCGTGCCAAAGTTACGTCTCCTCGTGAATAGTAGGAGCTCTGCTATTTTGGGGTTAATCCTGAGACCCCCCGAGAGGCACCATATGTATACGCTATAAGGATACGCCTTTCATTCATTCTAAGCCAATATAAATCTCTTAATTTAGCTCTACTCTCTACCGCGGAGACCCACTTAATCTTACGCAGTTGTTCTGTAGTAGTTAAATGTGGTATTTATCCCTTTCTAGCAAACATTGACTATAAACCAGATCCTCAAAATTAAAAAGAGAGAGTGTAAATAAGCAATACTTCTGAGGTACTGAGAGAAGAGTATGTGGATCTTGATTAAATTGACCTACAAATTCCAAAAGATGACCTGGCTTGAAAGATTTGGAAAAGCTGTACGTGTTTTGCCATCTGGGATGTGTAAAGTTGACTTCTACCGTATAGATATCTTGCAATAAGTTTACAAGACGTAACATATTTCTTTAAGAACCAAATATTGTTAAATTGCTAGAAGAAGTATTTAATTTATTTTATCAAACGCATAACCTGAATGACCAGGCACTCACACAAGTTGAGCCCTGCAGACCATCTTCACCAGTTCCTCCAGGACCTTTATGCACCTTAGTACGATACGACTGTATTCGGGGTTTTCGCAATTTAGGATTTTTTGTCCGCATTTGAATATTCAAATTCAAAAGTGCTTTAGTAGTCGAAAAATTAAAGATATTGGTGACAAATAATTCTTCCATATAATAAGCCCTACCTAATAGTAAAATCTTAAGTATGTGGCGAAAGGTCTTAATGAATAGGAAGGAATTTAGTGTTTTTAGATTTGTTGGCAAATGGTTGAATACTTTCCTGCTTTCATATACAAGTGACTTCTTTTACCAGTGCAGATCTTGGAAGCGGTAGAGGCAGAAGGTGATTTTGCCGTGCGTTATGATGAGCGGCAAAACCGATGAGTGCAAAACGACTTTCAAATAAAAGGGTAGAAGTTTCTAATATGGATGAAGATGTAAGAATTAAGATTTTTAGGTCAATAAAGTAGGAACTACAAGACTCTTTTTGATTTATTGTAGTAACAAAACAAACAGATTTTTTTTGGATCATAAAAACCATATTCAAAAGTCCCTTAATTTGCAACACCCCAGAATGGTGTTCCATACCTGAGGTGCAACTTAAATAATGAGAAATAGGCTGTCCATGCCAATTGATGTCCCGATTTCTCCCTTACCACCCTTATAACAAAACATCCTGATAAAAGCTTTCTACTTAAGGTTAGTATATGGTCATCAAAGCATATTTCTGAATTAGTCAGAATGCCTAGGAACTTAATTATTTCAACGTTCTGCAAAGGGTTAGCATTTAAGAGCAGATTTGCTACGTCACCCATAAATCCAACATTATATGTTTTAATTAAGATAAAGACGATTGGATGTGAACCATTTATTAATAATATTCATGTTATTCTCTATGGCTTGCTGCAACCCCTCCACCGCCTTATCTCGCCATAATATCGATGTACCATCCGCAAACAGGGTGAATTATCCAGAGTATTTAACTCAACAAGGTCATTAATATGTACCAAAAATAAAATTGACCCTAAAACTGATTTCTGTAGGACTCGAGTATTTATTGAGATTGATGATATTTCCATGAATACACAACAGACTAACCCCGATTAATA
Organism: Anthonomus grandis grandis; assembly: GCF_022605725.1. Taxonomy (NCBI): domain Eukaryota; kingdom Metazoa; phylum Arthropoda; class Insecta; order Coleoptera; family Curculionidae; genus Anthonomus; species Anthonomus grandis. The sequence goes on from NC_065558.1 coordinate 14,712,143, forward strand.
AAATATGACTTAAATGAGCATAAGCCATTCTTCGAAAGTCATAGCTTTCAAGCTTAGACAGCAGTAATCCATGCTCCACACAATCAAAAGCCTTAGATATATCACAGAAAGTCGCTGCTGATATGTAATCTTGATTCACATAAAAGTAAACGTTCTCCAAAGAGTCGTACAGGTCGTCGTTTCAGGCATTGTGAGTACCCTTCGATGCCTGAAAGCCAAACTACCTTGTTCTGATTATATTGAACGATTGTAAATAGTTCCAAAGCTGCTTTTTGACAATTTTTTCAATAACTTTCAATAGAATAGATAGAAGAGAGAAGTAATAGCAATTCAATATAGCGAAGGCTTTAGCTGGGAAGACAGTAGCGTGTTTCTCTAGAGAGATCTACAGGGTTTTAAAAAAAACAGTGCAAATATTTTAAGAGCGTATTGTTGAAGTTAAAATAAGGCTTTTTTTCTTATAAGCATGTGTCCTAAAATGCACCCCATTGAGAGCTACAGCCCGCGCAATAAGAAATTTTAAAATGTAGAGCACCATCTAATTAGCCATGAAAAAATCTAAAGTTATTGTTTTTTTGCATTTTCGGATAAAATTAACTTGATTTAACAAAAAATAAAACAGTTACAGCCTACCTCGTTTTTTCTAATTTAATAGATTAATCGGGCTTAATAATACTCCTTTTCGTTTATTAGCGATTTTCTCGAAAACGCTTCATTATATCAAAAAAATGCAAGAGATAAAAAATTCATCTTCTTTCAGGGCAAACTAGATGGTGTTGCTAGATTTTTAAATTTCTCATAGGAAATATAAAATACAGACCATCACAAGATCATAATACAGACCATCACAAGATCATAATAATTGGATTTACACCATTTTTGGGAAGGAAAATAAAAAGAGCACCCAAAAAACGGGAACATGCATATTTTCAGATGAATTGATGCATAATTGTAGATACGATTCCAAATAATCGATTTTCTTCAAGCAATTTGCGCAGGCTGTAGCTCATTTTAGGACACATGTTTATAGAAAAAAATCTCTTATTTTAACTCCAAGAACACGCTCTTAAAATATTTGCACCAAATTTTGTAACACCCTGTATATGGTGTCCCATTACTGAACCCTGCACTAGGTTTTATGTTCATTTTGGAGCCATGAGCATCCTGTATAGCTCCCTATATATATAACCCCTGCTTAGTAATCTAAGCCCATTAGAGTCCGGCCATTATTCTCTATCTGCGATATGGGTTACAAAACTCTTACAATCCACTGCCTCAGGCCATATAGTTACAGCCCATCAGAAGGAGAGGACATTCCCTTAAGGCCTATAACCAGATTTTTGCATGACCAGTCATCAACTCGTAGTTCATGAAGGACAAGTATATACTTATTGCCTCGAATTGCCCCACAAGGTCTAGGCTCAACAGAGTCTCAAGCGGTCTAGTTGGAGCCGTGTGCATGGAACCCGTTATGCTTTTAATCAAGTTGAGCTCGAATTTTGGCTTTCTTTGGACAGGGTTACCAAAAGCCCCGTATGTGAAAAATGTTTGAAATTATATGTTTATAATGACTAGATCCAGTGAAGGGTCTTAGAGGACAGACTCCAGGTGCTTCTGAAAGCCCTCCTGCAATGCAGACCCAAAGCACGCAGGTAGCCTTCTTAATTCTGACAAATTCCGGAAATGATATGCAACTGCACGTCTCTCAGAGACAAAACCGGAGGTGTGCCAAATTTACGTCTCCTCGTGAATAATAGGAGCTATGTTTTTTTGGAGTCGATCCTTGGGCTCTCTTTTTGTCTCATTTTTCCACTATACTCGGGACTCATCACTGGGCTCTGCAATATGGCGGCATTCTTCCTTGGACAAAGAATTATCAGGTCTTTAGCGTGAACCTACATGGATTTGCTGCTGCTGTTTAAATAATTGATTAAGCTACCACCACCAATAGAGACAATACTCCTTTTGACAACCTCGCTGTTAAGCTAGATCAATCTATCTCACCGGACAGGATTCTGAGCCATGACATTCGAGTACTCCGCAGATTATTGCAAAAGAAGTGTTGTCGATGTTGAAAAGAGTGTTGGGGAAGCGTTGGACAACGCAGACACTGTGTAAGAAATCCAAATTTACCAAACGAATCAAATCAGTTTAATTAAGAAATTTTATGTTTAAGTGAGCATTGGATGTCTTTTTATGATGAATTTTAGCCTTTTTCACGTAGCTTCCATAGTTATGGAGGTTTAGCTATTTTTATACTTGACAATTTTGCCAATAATTACTTTTCTTTTTTTATATTTTTCTATGTTATTAAAAAAATATCATAAAAAATAAATTTTATTAAAAATAAAGTTGTCAATAATTATAAATGGATATTCAAAAGTAGATTTCAAAAGTACGCAATACGATTCTAATTATTTTGAGCAAGAGAATTAGATTATCATTTTGTACTATTTTTGTATTCAGTAACTCTTTTTTTAATTTTATTTGAATTTAATGACTTACTGCAATTTTTTTTCAAAAATGCTGTTTTACTGAATACAATTTTAAATCACAAACTATGGGTAACATTCTTTTTCCTTGCGGATCTGCTAATAATAAGAAAAAGCCTGAAGGTATCATAAATATATCATAAAGTTGCATAGAAAGACTCACCAAAGAAGAAAAAGAATGTAAGTAAAAAGAAAGAGTTTTCAGTTACCCAGGTAAAAATAAGTTTATAGCTACAAAACACATATATATATTTTTATAAATAAAATTATTCAGCTGAAATAAAATATCCTGGAGAAGAACTAAATATACCAGTTGACCTTACTGAAAAAGAATGAATCTTAAAATTAAAATGTTTAGATGATGCTCACTCTGCTAAATATGGTTTAACTTCTCAAGCATTTTACAAATTAGCTGATGAGATTGAAAGCAAAATTGAACCAATTAGGCTTAACATTTGCAATCCTCGAGGTGTCATTAATTGCCTGAACAAACATGGATGTTGTCCAATTAAGTGTAAATCACAAATGGACAAATATATTGATACTTTTAGAATTAACATCATAAAGGACAAAATAGGAAGAGGAAATTCTGGAACAGTTTTTAAAGACTGACCAAGATATTACCAATACTATTAACTCTTTTTTTAATACTATGTGTTATATTGCGATATATTCAATGCAAGTGATGAGCCGGGGAGGAAAAATGATTCTTTTTTTATGCCAGCCTTGAAGAAGTCTGTTGCCAACCCTTTTGCGTACTTCTTGACCTCCTCCTTCACTTCGTCGTTCGTTGAAAATATGTTTTCACCTATCTCACAGTAAATGAAGAGATGCAAATCTAAAGATGCATTCAAAGAAAGCTTAAAATATTCAAATTAAAAAAGTCCTTCAATGATATCAAATTGTCACCACTTGTACACACTCGTACAATTCATAAAGTTTAACAGTTTGCACCTTATTAAAAATCTTAACTAGAGTTTTTCCCTTCGCAACGAGGTACCGGATGACAAAATTTGCCTTTGGCAAAGAGATTGTAACCCATTTTTCCAATTTACCTTGAGTGAAGCTCAGTTTGAAGAGGAGTAGTCATCTACCAACATGTCGAAAAAGCATTTCCTACATCCGTGATAGCTCCAGTACACTTTTCTGGACGTCCCTCGTAATTAAGTATAAATATAAGCGATTAACCGACTTATTGAAGCATATATCGACTTTCCACACTTAGCCACAAATTTCAAGAAATCGATTTACATCATTACCATCATCCTTACACCATATAAATTAAAGCATTTTAAAGGAGTAATTTTACCATCGTAATAACCCATCAAAAACTATATGGCATAACCAACATTACCTTATGGTATAGTTAATTAAGGCAAAGATCCCATCGCGGCCATTTCTGTCGCGCTATATTGGTTGTAAAAGTTGAAAGCCCAAAACTAAATATATATGTATATATAAAAATGGCATGTGGGCTCTCCTTAATGGGGATATAAATTAAACTAGGGGGTAATAATCAGTTTTAGGGTAATTGCAAATTAGGGCAAAAGGTGCTTTGACGTAATTGCCATTGTATTACTTTAAAGGGTAATTTAGTGGTGCATACGAGTGCATTTTCTCGAAATGAATTACGTGAGGTTTACAAGTTAAGCGGTTAAAAGGAATTTAATTTTGATTATTTTTTTATTACAAAGATTTATTTTGTATGCCGTATTTTGGGGTCTTACCAAAACATTTCGTCCAATTTAAATAAATCATAATATTAAATTTAAAATGTAGGAAAACCAATCAGATTTTGTACTTTTTGCATGATTTAATCTACTTTTCTGACATCCAACGTTTTGGCAAACGACCATAATCCCGCTATTGTTTTGTTTTTATTTAATCTCTTTAGTAAAAATAGAGAAAATTGTTATCGTGCCCGGATCGCATAAAGAAGGGAAAATAATCTAGAAAATGAAATTTAAAATTATATGGCGTGTGCCCGGAAAAAACGAGCCGAAATGCAAATTTCGTGGGATTAAAGATGGCTATCTTATAGCAACTTATAACGAAAAGTTTAATAAGAAAACTGTTTCGGTATTAATACAGAGGAAAAGATTTAAAGTTTTTACTGCCATCAAGCACGAATCATCATCATTTTTAGGATATTCTTGTAAATATCACGAAATAATCACGTGGAGAGTCGATAAAAATTAGCATTTTTCTTCAGAAAACAAACTAATTATTTGCTCACTTTTATTGACGTGTCTAAGTGCGAAATTCTCACTTAAAAAACATGATGGTGGATTTTATCGTTTCGCGTGTGGAGGAGTTGGTCACCTGGCCAATAACAAGTAGCCTTTTTCAATGTAAAATAAATGCCTTATAAAGAAAATTAAAGATTTTATTACCTTAAGTAGAACAATTAACGAGTGGGGGAGTTGGTCACCTGCCCAATTGCGACTAGTAGCTGTTTATATGTTAAATAGAATGTGTTATAGAACATAAAATTACAGGTTTTATTGGGTACTTAAGGGTCCTTTTAGTGTGAAATGTTTTTCTGGTAGCAAGAATAAAAGAAAAAGCAATTCGTTCACCTGGCCGACAAACTCATCATAAGTTGTACTGATAAAAATAGTCTTATTAGACAGTCTTATTAGTCTGATGAGATAATCTTTAAAACAAAAAATTAATGTTTTTTAGTGAAAAAAATTAAGAAACCCTGATTTATTTCATAAAAATCTTTTTGCTTTAAAATTAACTCTGTACTGAATTAGAATTTTTTTTTTATTGATGAACATTGTAGATAAGATGCATTCGTAAATGGCGATATATAGGTTGGGGAATCGATTATGGCGCATAGAGGGATGCTTAAAGGTGAAATATGAAAAGAAATGCATTTCGTAAGCTCTGCTATGTCGTTTTCCTTCAGTATGACGTTACTAAGCACCTGAGTTTGATAGGGGTACAAAAAATGCAAATTGTTAAAGTTACAATTTTTTATTTAAATGCTAGGTATTTCGGGACTTTAGGCCGCTTTCAGAGGGGCGACGTTTCGCAGTCGATCGTTTGTGGTCGATTGTCGCTACTTACAGTTGCCATTTAACAGCCATGTAAAACCCGATTCCTTTTCATACGGACGTTTTTTGAACTGCAATCCAACTTCTGTCGCTGGCTGTCACCGATCCCGTCGACTAACTACAGGCCGACTACAACGTTTTTCTTTTCACACGTTTTTTTTTTAACTGAACGGCGCGGCATCAAGAGCAAGGGCTGAGTTGACAAAATGGAGCCGTTTGATACAGACAGCTTCATTGCTGCAATTTAGGCTGAGCCCGCGATTTGGAACTACAAATCTGATTCATATAGTAACAGAGTTGAAAACGCAAAAGCTTGGGAAAATATATGTGGAATATTTCATAATAATTTCCAAGAATTAAGTGGCAGCGAAAAAAATTAAATCGGTAAGTTATTTATGAATGATATAATTTTATTATTTAGATTAGTTAAACACTGTTTCATTTGATATTTCCTTAACTTGCTATTCTGCTCCATTGCCAAGGAACTTGCCTTGAAATAAAGAAATTTGCAAATTCTTCTCTCGTGGTGTTGACAGATCTGCTGCTTCTCTCGTGACAAACTGCGAAGTCGTATAAATTTTCGCAACTTAATGTATGCTCATAATTATATCCATCACGTTGCCTTACGAAATTGTGCAATATGCAGCCGGCCTTCACTATATCTACTGCAAAATCAACTGATACAGCTAGAAGAGTGATGGAAAAATACTTTTTGCAAATAAAAAATAGTGATCCGCTTCCTACTGGTTTAATTATTCTAATATGCTTTCCATCGATAGCTCCGATACAGTTGGGGAAGTTATAGTGTTTTTCAAAACCTTCGACAATTTTTATCCAGACATCTTTATCGGGTGTAGGAATTATTCTTCTTTGAAGTTCATTCCAGATTACTTGGCATGTTTCTTTCACTATTTACGTAGCTGTTGAAACGCCGCATTTAAATGCAAAATGTAGTTCCATAAATGTACATCCAGTTCCTAAATATCTGAAATTAAAACTGAAATCAAAATCAAAAACTCATAAACCTAAATGGGCGTCAAAATCAAGCATTCTTGTACGTGCTCGCTTGCTTAATTTAGATGCAGTTTAATAGTTTTATATTATTTTTAAGATTTTTTTGTTTCAGCTATTAGTCTGCAAAATAAATGGAAAAGCCTTAGAGACTCATTCAATCGAGAACTAAAAACTTTAAAAAAGGTAGGGACCGGGAAAGGTGCTTCCAAACGAAAAAAGTATATATACTTTGAACAGCTCCTGTTTCTTGAATCACTTGCAGAACAAAGGAAAATGACTTCAAATCTAGAGACTGGAGATGTCGATGATAATGCAGACGAAACTCGAACTGAAGGTTTGCTGACATCAACGAATAATAAACAAAAGAAGAAAAAGTTGGATAAAGAAGATCCTCACAGGGCCAAATAATGATACAATTATATCACAAGACGATGATACTTTATTCTGTCTGTCACTAGTGAGCGACTTTAAAAAAATTTTGGATGATATGAATACTGACGCTAAGTGTGATGTTTTGCAAGTGCTCAATAAATATAAAAGGCTTAGTGCTCCTGCTTATGGACTCAGAATGTATCATATAATAAATTCAGAAAAGAATAAAAAACTCAGAATGTATCATATAATAATCTTGGTCACACTTCTCAGAAAGGACAATATAATAATCTTGGTCCAGTTGTTGCGCCTAGTGTATACCCCCAGCAAGCAGCAACAAAAGGTCAACAAATTTTCTCTTTTGCAGGAGCAACAAAAGTAATGCTTCTTCTGTCAAATTCATAGTTATTCTGCTGCTACTAACCACATTTTATCGTCGAAGTAACGCCAGAAAGTCGCTAGTATAACCATAGTTGTAGTCGAAATTGACTACAAGACGCCGATATTTTTGCGGTCAGCTTCGACTGCAAAAAGTCGCCCGTCTGAAAGCGGTCTTAAACCTTGTTTCAACCTGCGACTGTCATACCGACTCCAGACTGAAGATGCATATTCCAACAAAAATCTGATTCAAGTACAGTATACAAGCATGGCAGGGATATTTGTAAAAACTCTTGTAAATCTCTTGATGAAACCTGTCATTTTAAGGCTTTTTAATACCATCTCAGATATATGAAACTTAAATGATAGAAAGGAGTTTCCCCTCCTATTTGACTGAATAGAAATTACTTACTTTACTTGTTGAATTGGTGCAATATCTCAATGATCTGCAAGGGACTTTTGAATCTTACTTTCCTGAAGAACAGAATACAAAACTGAAAATAAACTCATGGATTCAAAACCCTTTTTCATCTAAATTGTAGAAGCCGGAAAATATGTCAAATCAGATCTATGAATCATTTCTAGAAATGACATCGGATACAAGCATGGAATCATTGTTCAAAACAATTTCACTAAATGATTTTTGGTGCAGGGTTCGTGATGAATGTCCACAACTTGCCACAGAAGCTTTGAATGTTCTTCTGCCGTTCCCAACAACGTATTTGTGTGAAACGGAATTTTCAGCATATACAGCTACAAAAACAAAATACCACAATACACTGGATGCCGAACCAGACATGAGAATTCAACTTTCTTCTATCAAGCCTGACATTACCTAGTTGATGAGGGATAAAAAACAATTACATGCCTCGCATTGAATGAACTTAGTGTTATCATTTGCTTACTAACTCACTACTTACTGTATCTATCTTTTTTTGCATGATTATTAATAAACATTTCATATATAACTGCTTTTGCTTTTAGTTTAGAGTTTAGGGTTCCGTTAAAAATTTAGTTTTTTTAAAACGGCTCCGTCACGAAAAAAGTTTGAGTAACACTGAAGTACAGTATACAAGCATGCTGATGGCAGGGATATTTGTAAAATCTCTTGTAAATCTCTTGATGAAACCTGCCATTCTAAGGCTTTTTGATACAGTCTCAGATATATGAAACTTAAATGATAGAGAGGAGTCTCCGCTCCTATTTGACTGAATACAACTCCAAGATCCCTAATTATTATTACATTTGACAGGCGTAGATTAAACAAGGCATATGCACATTTTGTAGAATTTCTATGCTTGAAGAAGCAAATACTATGGAATTTGAAATTTTAACTACATGAAAATTCATTACAATAAACCTAATTCTTCACCTTTATTGTAGTGATAGTAACGACTGAAAGATGCATGGATGATTTGCAAAAGCTGTTTTAATCACTGTAATATAAGTGTCTTTAAGTTTATTAAATTAACCCTTTAATTCATTAATCCTGGTTAAAACCCTTCTACCAGACTTACCAACCTACACCGGCATAAATTTAATTTCATAAACCCCAGGAGAAGATAAAGACAGTAGTTTTAATGAGATTTTTTTCAGATTCTTAGTGGTTTTCATATCTGTAGTTATGTTAACCCTGAACTACTACCTACACATTTTTATTACATATTATGTACTACTGATGGGTGCTTAGGACCCATAATAATAAAATTGCCATAAAATCAATAAAAAAAAAACTTTTATTCAAAAATTTAAAATTACTTGGGTATATTACAGAACATAAACCGAAAAAAACCTAAAATTATTTTTTAGAACACTTAGGGCACAATTTCTTGCAGCATTGATTACAAATGGGCAACTTACATATGTCACACTGAATAGCAGTTTTCCTATCCTTGTTGGTGGGGCATATGGCACACCTTTTTCTTTTAGTTTTTTTCAGGAGGTACTTGAGGCTGCTCACAAACTGGATTCGCAACCGCTAAAAGTTCAGCAATGAGGATTCGTATATTTGAGTGCACCTTCTTGTTGGCCATTTTGAGTCGCAAATGTTTCTCTATTAATTGCTTCCCAAGAGTTTTGATAAATGAGTATCGTTTTATTTCTTTACCTTTTGATGCAAATTGGTACAATACTCGAGAATTTACATCTGCAATGTTCGATATAGCAAAAAAAATTGCCATTGGCCAACGGTTAGTTCTTCTAGATACTGAATACAACGCACATTTCGCATCTAATGCGTCAACTCCAGATTTTGTTTCATTATAAAAATGAATTATCTCCGGCTTTTTGGTTGTTTCGTTGACAGAATTGTCATGATGCATGCTAGAAAGTAATATAACGCTTTTACTTTTTTTTGGCACATAGCTCACTATAGTGGTTGAAGAAGTAAATCCAAATGTTGATGAATGATTGCACTTTTTCGTTTCGGTAAAAATTCAGGTGGTACAGATTTTTTATTTTTTCATAAGGTTCCCACGTACGTAAAACTGTTTTTCTTGAGTTCGTCGACGAGTTCCACTGAATTGAATTAAAATCTATATACTTTGCCAATACCACCGCGAACAATTGTCCTAGCAATATATTTGTCAGCATGCTGTTGATTAAACAGCTCTGCGACCCAATTTTCACATACATAGGTTGTGAAGCACAAACCTGAGAATTATTGACACTAATATGAGCCTAAATTATTCGTAAATTAATAAGAATAGCTCAATTTTTAAGAGACTTACTAATACGATTTGATAGACTTATTAAGTCGATTTTTGGATTTTTCATCAAACGTATTATTCTTATTTTAAAGCTCCATATTATCTTAAAGTGTGAATCGATTTTCAAAAACTATGCTGCAACCTATATTGAATTAAAAGTACTTTTTAAGAAGAGAATTTTCACCTTCACCCTATAATGCATAGCAGTATTTTTTAAGGATATATTATATACTCTATTACATTTTATATTTATTTATGCATAACTTAAATGGATACAATCCTCATTAAATTTATTATATTTTTTTTTTTGATATATTAATGTGAGTGTACTATTAAGAAACATTGTACAAAGCAACAAGATGGTATTATGTACATGTACTGAATTACTTAAGTATATTAAGTATATTTTCAATCATTTTTCATATTATTATTATATTTTGGGTCATTTAAAACTCAATAAATCTCGCTTTAACCAACACAGTAAGTATGTCAATTAGGTAAATTTCAGTAAAGAGTGGGAAGGAAAAGTGTGGCAATGTACATACAATAAATACTTTAAATTATTATTATTATTATTATTATTATTATGGTCTAAAAGTTTATAATTAAGCTTCCTTTAAAAGTATATAAAGTATTATTAGCTTCCTTCTATTAAAGCGCAATTAATTTTATATATTTAACCTTAATATTAAAATAACTAGTCACTTACCTATAAAAAGGAAAAAATATTTAAAATTTAGAACTATAAAACAGAAATAAGAAAAATATATTAGAAAGAAAAACTCAGATATATCGTGAATAATCATGATAAAGTAAGGTTTTCAATTATTAAATGCACTATAAAATAAATTATAGCAAATGTTTTAGGTTTCAACTTAAAAAAAATAAAATAAAAATAAATATAAAATAAATATTTTCAACAATTTTTTACTGTTGTTCCTTTACAGTCCAAAACAACGAGAGGTTTTAAAAACCTAGACAAAGTTCTCAATAAAAATTTCCGAAACACATGACATAATATTCTATTCTTTGATATTGAACTATAAAATTTTTGGATACAGTTCACTGCGTATATGATGATTTTCTTTTAATATATCTTATTGACAAAATTCTCAGTCCCACTGATATAACAAAAAAAGACAACAAGCCAACTTCACCCCTGGAGAGCGCACTCAATAAAATACAATAATGATGATGATACGTGAATTACCACTAGAGGGTCGAAAGCTGAATGGGGAGGAAGTCAATAACAGTTAAGAATAGACAGATCGTTTTGAAAACTTATTACCCGGGAATATCCGGGGCCATGTCTTCGTAACAATGCCCTAGTTAACTGGTCGTTTATCTTTTTTTAGGAAGATCTATGGAATTATTGAATCTATTGTTCCATTTTTCCGGATTTTGGTGAGAAATTAGATTGGCGAACGGTTGGAAATTAGAACTATTGTATAGTTTTATTTTATTGTAGGTTGAAGCAGACATGATGACTAAGTAAGATTTTTAAGACAAGGTCGTTTCTCTAGCGCACATCTGTTCCGAATGATTGAATAATGATATTATGGTTATGTGCGTACACATAATTTAAGGTGTAAATGTAAATCGTTACATCTTATATTCCCACTCTTAAATAAACTTAGTCGAGGTAGTTATGGTTTCATTTTAGGAAAACGTACACTAGCAAACTATCAAATAGCTCATGATAAAAATACATGTTGAGTAAACTTATTGATCGATTAACGGCTTTACTACTCAAAGCACAAATCTTTCAGGTATTTAAAAGAAACTAGAAATATGCAAACAACCTTTTCCCCTTCTTAGAATCCCAGGAATGTCCTCCCGGGAAGTTTCGATGGAGTGTTCAATTATTTCTAATTTTTATTGGAAGTGTGTTTATGAAACATTTCAAAAATATTAAATTAAATAACAATATTTTTTTAAACGTATATACACAAAACGTAAAAACACAAAATCTACAGCATCAAATTTCAACAAAAACTTACCATAATATACACAAAACGTCTAGAATTATTTAAGGTTATTAAGAACTAGGTGGCCATCAAATTAGAACCTTTCATTAACACAAGACAGATCTGGGATTTTAAAAGCTTTACTAATTTCCATTGTCTCCAGCAAGTCTAGTTTTTTACTTTTATTGCATTGACGAAGTATTTTTATATTTTGACTGGAAAATTATGTTTGGAGTCGAGGAGGTGATTAGCAAAAGCGGATCTGGTGACTGTGATCTCGGTATTTTTAAATTTATTATATTGAGCCTTGTCTTCACTAATCCTTGTAGAGATATTTATATGTTAGGTGTTTTGTGTATATTATGGTAAGTTTCTGTTGAATTTTCCTTTCTTCGGGTTACATCATCTTAATTATTGTAGGTCTGATGATGCTCTAGTCGAGCGAAACATGTAACCTTTGTCATTTTATTAAATGTTTTTGTGATGCTGTAGATTTTGTGTTTTTACCTTTTATAAAATTGTATGACCAGCATCTTTGGGATAATGGATGAATTTTTCGAGTTTAATGAATTTATTGTATAGTTTTATCTTATTTTTATTTAATAATGTAATTGTGGACTTTTTAATGTGTTCTTGAATATTTAATTTTAATTTTTAAGATATTTTAATAACAGTGCGAGTCTCTAACTTGGAATAAATCCACTAAATTAAAGGTGATCTTTTTTCGGTTACACTTTAAACAAATTACACTTTAAACAAGTTACACCTGCTCACTTTCTGTATCTTCAATTTTTTACTTAACACTTTGACCTCTGCACCCGCTTTCACAAAAATTATGTACCCGAACTAAAAATTTTTTTTTATAAATTTGTTTTGAAAATTACTTGTCAAGACAATAAGGATACAATAACAGCATTTTTTTTGAAAGTAGTGATTTTAGAATGCGTGTATATTTTTGATACACGCAGTTCACAGAAGCTGACATTTACTCATTACAGTTATATTCACCTGCATGTATGAAAACCAATACACATTTTTTTTATAATAAGTTTATTAAAAAAGTAGAAAAACTTACATTGGACTTAAATTTACATTTTTTTTTAATACATTATATGTTTTGAAAAAGCAATTTAAACATAAAATTTTTTTGTCTGTACATCCTGAACATCTACTGTTACATTATTTCGAATTTTTGAATGCATGAGCTCTTTCGTATCTTTCTAAGTAATAGTTATAACAAAACACGCGTCTTCCTCTCTTTGCTTGTTCTTCCAATCGATGAGTTAATGCTGGGAGGAGAGAAACATCTTCATTGTCCTTGCACAAACTCTCAACAAGGCTCTCCCTAAAAGTAGTAATATCCATTTTTTTGTCTAAAGCTTTATTACACAGTTTTAGTGCATTTACAACGCTAGTACTTGCTATGACTTCTATCCCCACTTTCCGATACCACTTCAAAGAATACCTCACGGGATTACTATAGGAAGATATTTGGTCCGAGACATCAATGTAGGACTTAACAGCGTTATATTCGATTATGGTAGATAGCTTATTTTTTATACCAGTTCTTGCCTGGATTTCAGTCATTACTGGAGGCAATTTAGTTGTCAAAAAAGCAACATCTCGTTTGTCTACCCATTTACCAACAACAACTTTCGTGTTGCTCGCTTAACACAGCATTTCTCCGCGATTTAATTTTTGCTCAAAGACACATTTAGGGTTGTATTTTCTATTTTTTCGCAGTGTTCCAATTAAATGAGTCTCATTGTCGTTTAGTAGGTGAGCTAAACTAACACTGGGGTAATAGTTGTCGGTGACCTATCAGCGGTGTCCTACCGCTGTTCAAAATAGGTTGCATTAACTCCATTACTACTTGAGTTGCTACTGGTTGATCCGTGGCTTTTTCCAGGTATATATTGCAAAAATGAAAGTTTTCCTCGAAAAAGAACCATGGATTCATCTATACAAACGGAGTTTCCTGGCACCAAAGCTGCCTGGAAATATTCGATGGATATTCCTAAAAGTGTTTCCAGTTTGAATAATCTGTTCCCCTATGGACTATCCGAAATGTAGTCATTATCCGAAAAATGTAAACAAGACAGCAAAGCTTCAAATCGACATCGTGATATCTGTGTAACTTTATGTATATCAGTTTTATAAATAAAACTAGTGCTCCAAAAATCTTTTAGATGAGGTTTTGGGCTAAGTCCCATCCATATAAGGATTCCAATAAATTTTAACATTTCTTTGTGATCTGTGTCACTCCAGTTGGCGAGAATTGAGTTTTTTGAGATAGACTAATTGACAATACCAGCAATAATCTTTTGATGGGCGTACCGATTTGTTTCGGTTACGAGGTTCAAGGTCAAGCAATTCGTCAGAAATAGCCTATAAAAAGAAAACGGGCTGTCGTCATGACGCGTTTCGACAATCAGACCTAATGTACTATCCTCTTGTGTCTCAATCATCAAATGGCTCGTCAATATCGCTTAAACTTTCAGCTAAATTGGTAAGTTCTAACTCCGAAAGAGCACGTTTTTTTCTACCGGGCATATTTGCGCGCGAAAATCGTCACTAGCAAGACGTACAAACACTCGACCACCGAACTGTAAACAAACACTGATCCTAAAAATAATATTTGCCGGTGTTCAGGTTAAACGAGATTTTTGCCATGTTGCCGGACTTACATAACAATTTTTAATAACCTAGGAAAAAACTAGTTACCAGAACCTAAAGGTATTAAAAAGCCCATACAAATAGTGGTAACTGTGTTCGGATGAAATAAACAGCACGTTGAATACGCCAAATATCCGTGTATTAAAAAATATACACACAGGCTAATTTACAAATCTTTTTGCGTATTACTTTTGATACACATAGGGGTTAACGTGTTAAAAGATACTTAACAAACATTATCTAATTCAAAAACTGAATTCAATTTAATAGTTTTAATAAGTGTGCAAAATGTTGTCTATGTACTAACTCATAATACCCTAAACGGAACTGAAGCTCACTTTGAACATTTCTTGTTACTTCACCAGAAATGAGTCTGCACTCCTGTCTTATTGATTCTTTCAAATCCTCAATATTTGCCGGTTTTCTCTTAAAAACTTTGCTCTTCAAGTAACCCCATAAGAAAAAGTCCAAACGTGTTAAATCCGGAGACCTGGGTGGCTATTGAAAGGGTCCTCTTCTGCCAATTTACCTACCTGGAAATACCCCATCCAGGTACTCACACACAGGTCTTGCAAAATCAGTCTTGTTGAAACCAAGAAATGGGAACCTAGGGATTTTCTTCGAGGAAGAGAAAAATTTTGGCCTCTTCACTGAGCGCACTCCGTCGATGATTTTTGTTTGCCTTAAATGCCCATTTTCCCGGAACTCTTTTTCGATCTTGCTTACGGTACTTTGCAAGATGCATATTAAATCAGGATACTTCTCGCTAAATAAATGCATAACTTCAATTTGTGCTCTTGTCCTATCTCCATAGCCAATCATTATTAGAATTTTAATCTTGTGTGTTACAGTTAAGTACGGAATTTTAAAACGGCGAATAACAAACTGTGAAACGACAGTTTAGTCGCAAAAATATGAATCAAATGCGATACTACTCTCCTTACTTTTACGTTTTTATAACTTGTATCACAATGTCAATGTCAGGTATTGACTAAGGTAAGGTATAGACCCTGACATTCCAAGCATTATTCGAAATATTGGCAAGAATCAAATAGTTTTCTTAAGCATTTGACTAATTTACCCACATCTAATATATTTTACTACAATTTTAAGGGTTCTAAAATCCATTTTTATCTATCAACAAATTCCTGCTTGGTGGGCGTGAAAAGGTGGCGGGTGTAAATAACGAGAAAATCACAACTATCAGCAGGGTTCTTTTCTTCGCAGGTAGAATTCAAGAAGAGGTGTTGTGGACTCGGGGCTATCAACAATCTATAACAGCCCATAATGAGTAGCCGCGCTCAAGAATTGATTAAGATTAATGACGGGCACTGGAAGCAACGAGAACGTGTCAAAATCAGAACTTTTATGGGGTTTTTAACTCTGATATACCACGGGGGATTTATGGTTTAAGAAATGCTGTATTTTAACCTTAATTCACGTTTAAAAGTAAAATGCATTTAAGTCCATATGCTGGCCATCTTTCATCTTTGATAATCGGCAAAAAGACACAATATGTTTTCGCTTTAATCCTTTTAGCTACCAGTCTTAAAATGGTCTGACATTTAAAAGGGTGCTTCAACAATGGAACCCATAATCCAGCATTAAAGAGCGTCTTTTATAAGCGATTTACAGCCACTTGGAAGTGAGGTGTCTCGCTTTTTTTGTATGTGAACAATCGGATTGAAATAAGGGTGCTCTTGACGCTTGTAAAGGGGTAAGTTTTAAAACAATAACCAAAAATTACGTCTCTCTTTAAAATGTATTAATCTAAAGCACACGGTGATATTCTTCAAAAAAAGCACCAAAGACATCACCGAAAATGCATCGAGGCATCGCATCTGATGGCCCAACTATTATCCCGTCAATCGGTATTTATTTTAAAGGCTTTTGTAGGCATTCCGAGCCACTGCCCCTGTTCTTCTGGTCCTTTTTCTCTTTACCTAAATACCGACCATCGTCGTCATCGAATCCATTCGATGCGCTTTTCAACTCCCTAATGTGCTTAGAGGGACCCCTGCGAAGCGCTACTTCATCTCTATTTGTTGCTTCTTGACAAATTGTAATTTGAGATGGGGATGAGGGTTTTCTGCCTTTTCTTGGGTTAAAAATTACCCTATGATTGGTTTGTAATGGACATCAATGGTTGTGGTATATGTGTGTGTGTGGGATGTTGAATGAGGATCTATATTGAATAACCTTCAATATTTACAATCTTATCTTAGGACTGATGTAAGGTAAAATAATAGTTTGACCAAGTTAATTATATAATTAATTGTCTATATAAACTTTTTTAATTTTTGCCATGTATGCAAATGTGCTATAAAAAGTTATTGATTTTAAAAAGGTAATATAATGTAAATGCATAACCTAAATGGATATGGTACTTATTTATCTACTGTAACGGTTAATAAGTAAGTTTAATAAATAACAATAAATAATTAATGACTAATAATTCTATATATTTTTCCAAATTTGAGGTATAATAGGAGTGAAGCGGTTAATATTCATAAAGAACTTATATAATGATATAAGATCCTTATATTTAATTTATTTAATATATTATGTGATACGTCATGTATAGGTCAGGATGCTTATTAATTCTAAAAACGTTTTTCTTAAATTAACGTCCTACCCTTATTTGTTTGGTATTTTTTAACCACTTGTAAATAGTGTCGATTTTGTCATAAGAATTTACCAAAAAGCTCAAACCTTACTCTAGATTCAAATATATGTTCATTAGTTTTTGTGTTAAAGTTGTGTTAAGTGGACGGCCTTCTGAGCTTGCAATAAGGCGCACAATTAATAAGTTTGAACGGGAGTACACTCTTCTGGATAAAAAGCTACCAACGCGACAAAAAAGTGCAAGGACCGCTAAAAATATCGCCGCTGCAAGAGAAAGTGTTGACGCGAATAACAATGTGTCTCTTTTGCGCCGTTCTTAGCAATTAGGCATTTCACCAATGTCTCTGTGGCGCTTTTTGAAGAAAGACTTAGGCCTACATACATATAAGATGGTTCTAACTCAAGAATTGAAGCCTGCTGACCATAGTTTGCGAAGAACGTTTACCGACTGGGCCCTGTTGCAGTTGGAACAAAATGCCAATTTTGGGAAACAAATCATCTTTTCAGATGAAGCTCATTTTTGTCTTAGTGGCGTTGTCAATACGCAAAATTGCTGCTTCTGGTCAGAACAATCCCCAGAAATTAGTACAGGTGCCATTACACCCGTTAAAAGTGACTGTGTGGTGTGGTTTGCATGTCGGTGGAATTATCGGTCCATACTTTTTTGAGGATGCCGGGGGGCGTACTGTGACAGTCAACCGAGAGCGCTACCGCGACATGATAATAAACTTTCTTTGGCGTGCAATTGATTGTGGAGACTTCGAACAGAATTGGTTTCAACAGGACGGAGCAACATCACACACCGCCCGAGCCACAATTAATTTATTAAGAGAGCGTTTTGAAGATCGAATAATTTCGCGACATGGCAATATCAACAGGCCACCAAGGTCCTGTGATCTTACTCCCCTGGACTTTTTTCTTTGGGGATATGTGAAGTCGAAGGTGTATTCTAACAATCCTCAAACCATCAATGAGTTGAAAGTTAACATAACTAGGGTTATTCGCGAAATTCAGCCCAACTTGTTAGAAAAAGTGATTGAAAATTGGGTTCATCGTCTAAACGCCTGCCGCCGTAGCCGAGGTGGACATCTTAATGATATTTTATTTAAAACATAATGTTACATAATAAAATACAACATGAAACATCAATCATAGAAATTAACCAAATCGTTTTTATTTTTTAGCAATTTAAACTTATATCATTCTTATTGGTAGACCCTATAGCAAAAAATAATCTGTTTTAAACCACACTGACTATAAATATAATTATAATTAGGAAAATGCTAGTAAAATATATATTTCACACATTAGACGATAACTATTTGCCTTTTATTTAAAGTCTAAATTTATCATTTCTAAAGGCACATACATTGACTTAACTGACGAATTCTTTCTTATTTACCTACTCTTCTGTTCGATCATACTATTCACTTTTATCTTTAAAAATTTAGTTTTTTGAACTCCACATACTTACTACTGGTTAAGAGAATTCTCTAATAAATGCTGGTATGAATTTTAAAAGAACCCTTAGTATTTTTGATAAACTAAAAAGGTCAGAATATTTCACATGATAGAATAGCATAACCTATATTTAAACTAAATATGATATGCAAAAATCAGTATTCAAATCAATCACTCAACTCAGCAGGCTATTTCTGCTGTCAGATTCTATAGAGTGTATAGGAATAAGAGAGTGGTAAGACTATTATTGGATCTATCCAAAGCATTCAATACCATCAACTATTTATAATAAAAATTCAGAGATTGGAGGGACACAAAGTCAATGGTCTCAAATTATGTTTATTTTCTCTCTACATCCTAACATAACTTTTACCTTAGAAAAAGTTTGATTCTAGTTCCCCGTATTCTCATAAATTTGCTGCATTCAACTCCTTTTTCTACCGGTTATTCAAAATACCATTATCAACAAGCGCCTTTCAAAAAGAGTTAGCTACAATTAAACAGATTGCAGTAAATAATGGGTTTCCATTAAGTATAATTAATAAAATTTATTTCAAATTTTATAATAAGTATAAGTTCTCCTATAATTTAATCCATAACACCAGCATTAAAAATTCTAGATTTCATTGCCTCACTTACTTTGGTAGTATCTCCTCCCGATTGGCAAAATTTTTTAAAAACTATAATTTACAGATTTCATTCAAAACTTCAAACACATTATTTAATAAGCTCGTAAACATTAAAGATAAAAGAAAACCCTTATTCCAATCGGGAGTCTACTCCCTTAACTGCGGGGACTCCCGTAATGCCGTTTACATTGGTCAGTCTGGAAGGAAAATAAAAACGAGAGTGCAACACTTAAGAGAATATAATAAACACAAAGATACCGAAATCACCGACACGAAATCAGCTTTTGCAAGTCATTTATTGTCCTCAAAACACTTTCCTCAAAACTTTCAAAAATCTTTCCATCCCGGAAAATGTAAAAATCCTTCATGAGTGCCCCAAGGGAAAGAAGCTTAACTTATTAGAGAAGATGGAGATCACAAGGGCAAAAAGGAGTCCTCCTGAACTGTCTTGTGTGAAAAATGTTTTTACCTTCGAACCGCATTTAATTTTTAAGAATATTTATCACGACCTGGATAGCACGTAAGTTTAGCGCTTGACTACGAAACCGATGGTCGCTGATTCATTTCTCGACCAAGTCATATTTCACTTTTTATTTTTTATTTTATTTTTTGCTTTATTTTCCGTTCAACTTAACCTCATTCTGCTTGTTTAGTTTACTTTTATTTTATTTAGTTTTGACACCGGATTTATTGTGAACGTCAGCATTATTTTTTATTTTTTATGTATTTATTTTTGTTTCAACTTAAATGTTTGTGGTGTTAATCTAATAGCTTTACCGGTAAGTCATATCTCAACATTGTAATTTTATGTCTATACATTGTTGTTTTTGTACTAGGGTTGCCTTCTTTTTTCTTTTAGATCTGACGATGCCTTAGGGCGAAATACGTTTAATCGTTTTAAAAAAAAAATATAACACAATAAGTTGAGACCATTGACTTTGTGTTCCTCCAATCTCTGAATTTTTATTATTAAGAGGTCTCTTTGAGAAAAATGGACTACTTTTTTGAACTATGTATTTATAATATTTTCTTCGAACCTTGATTGATAAGTAAAAACTCTCTATGGTATTCATTATTTCATTCTGATTTTTACAAAGTTTCTGTTCATTTTTAAGTTTGTAGATGTTTTTTTCCAATAGAAATGTTCTGTCTGATTACTTTTAATCATTATATTATACACATATTAATATGGCTAAGGTGTGGTAAAGTAAAAAAAATATCTTTAGTTTAGATGTGGAATAGTTTTTTTAGTTGCTTATAATATGACCTGGATTTTTTGTTTGAAACCTATTAAGCACTTTAGTGCATAACTAAATCAGAAATTGGGTTATTTCTTAATATCTTTAATTTTAAGTGTATAAGCAAAACTAAATTGTTTTTGATACAATATTTCTGGATTCATTTTGTGTTAACCTGCTACTCGTAGTTGCTAACATTTTGCCAATCATCCTTCAGAGCGTAGTCTGAAACCGTTTCAGAAGTATTTTATCAAAAAGGAAATTTTATTGTTTATATTACTAATATACTATTAATTCTACATATAATAAAAGATGTATCCTGTATTGGCAGCTGTAAAAATAGCAAATGAGAAAATTTACTAGTTATCAAAAAATGATATCTGTATTAACTGAATACATGAGAAAAGCGTTTTAATCGGAACCAAATCTTAATCCTTACTGGCCAAACAGGAAACGGTCTGAGAACATCATCATTATCCGATCTGAAGGTTTGCAACTGCTTGACCCCTTTATTAAAGAGATATTCTATTATTATTTTCACAAGAGTAAGAGAGGCTGTCTGCAAGGCAATGCATTTTACCTTATCTATCATTTTGATCGAAATGAAATAATGAAAAGGGTTCACACCTTCCGCCGGTTATCTGGGTCCCTGGGGCGACAATGACGCTATTTCTCGGGTAGCGAACTGTTATATTACGGTTTTATCAAGATCATAAATAAATCTTCGGTTGTTTCTAGAACTGCCGGGCCACTTATGCAAATAAATTATGGAGTTTATGAGTTTAATTTGTTTCATGTTGAGCCGTTATAATTATTATATGCTATTTGCCCTATTAATCACATATCTCAAAATGATCATAAAATTGTTTGAGATCGAATGCATTTTAAGTCTAAATAATGGTATCCAAATGTACTTATATATTACTATACAGATTTAACCAGTTTACCAAAGAAAATGTGATTCATTTATTTGTTTTGAACCCTTAAACAGACTCTTGAAAAGTGGCTGAAGCCAAGCTTCTTTACGTCCGAGAAAATTAAAAATACCTACAATTATGTCATTAAAATCATTTTCTAACTCTAAAAAAGTCCAAATTGTACTTACTATCCATCTGTACTTACCATCGAAAAGTTCTCTCACATCCACTATTAGACATAATAGGTAGTATATTCAAAAAAAAATTGTCAGGTAAATGGAACGGCTGTAATAATCCCTAATAAAACTGTAATATAATTCTTAAACAATTATAATAACTACGTGTATATATAGAAATTTTAAAATCATTGGACGGTATACTTTTGTTTTCAGTGGGACATAACTTCCTCAGTAGCAGATGCTTTTATTGCTGTTGCTTTGGAAAATCTGCTATCCTTCTCAATGGCTGATCCTTTGTTGTGGATTCGAAAGATCCGTTACCTTCCTCAGTGACCGATTCTTCCATTGGTATTGCTTCTGAAGACCCACTACCTTCTTCGGTTGCCGATGCTTCTGGTATTCCTTCTGACGATTCCCTAAATTCGTCGCTAGCCGATGCTTCAATTGTTATTGCTTCGGAAGGATCTTTCTTCCTCAGTATTTAATCCTTATTGTTGCTTAGACTCTCTATTTTCTTCAGTTGTCAGTGCTTCTGTTATTCCTTCTGCCGACCCGCTAAATTCTTCAGTAGCCGATGCTTCAAATTGTTATTGCTTTAAAAGATTCGCTATTTTCCTCATAGAGGATGATCCTTCCATTGTTGTTGATTGATCAAGAAGATCGATCCTTCCTTTATTGTAGCTTCGGAAAAATCGATTTTTTCTTCAGTTTCCAATTTCTCCATTATTATTGCTTCTGAAGTCCCTCAACCTTCTTCACTTGCTGTTGCTTCTGTTATTTCGTCTAACGACGCGCTAAATTCCTCGGTAGCTGATGCTTCGATTATTATTTCTTCGGATGAATCGCTGACTTCCTCAGTAGCCGATCCTTTCATTGTTATATTGCTTCTGACGGCCCACTATATTATCCAATTGCCAATGCCTCTATTATTCTTTCTGACAGTTCCCGAGAAATTGAATTTAATTTTATCAATTAGCACTTATGTTTTATCTTATTCATTGTTTGAAGTATCCGCCTTTTACCTCAATATAACCACAAAAAAGAGTGTAATTTAATAGCATGTGATGTGGTAAGAACATTGATCTAATTACAATAACAATCATTATTTTTTACAAGCTGCTAACCATAAATTTCATCATAGCAGAAGAATGTTGTCATCTCTATTGACATCACTAACGAATAAAATTTATAAAATATTTTCTACAAAACAGATTAGAATAATGGACTGGAAACTGCTTTTTAAGTGCATTCCAGTACTAGAGAAAACCAAATTTTAGATCTATTTATAGTCAAAAATTTGAAAGTTTTTTCACATCTAATATTACATAATATTCCAGAAGGAATAGAATATTCTAAGAAAAAAAAATTTCCAGATAGATCAGTTAAGCAATGAATGAAAACCCTAACACCTTTTAAATACGAATAAGATGGCTTTCATAAAAATATATTTTCTAGTTCAAAATAAAGCAGTTACGCGCTTACAGGATGGACTTTCACAAGAACTCTCCATAAATATAAACCTAATGCAAGATTAGACAAGCACAAATACGCATTTTTCCATGTAAAAAATCAAGATGTCAACCTCGATAAGCGTAGTAAGTTTTCAGCTCAATGCTTTTTCTAGTAAATATGTAAATGTTTAGTTGAATGTAATTTATGTAAAGTTGCTACTGATTGTGATCGCAAATTCATCATTTAAAAAAAAATGTCCTAAATACACCTGAGTCAAGAGAGTTGGGGGTTAATATTAAATCAATAACAATAGTTCTCAAAACGGAACAAAGCAACCACTTAAAATTAGACATTTGAATTATAAAATGATAGTAACAAGATTCTTAGCCCAGCTCTAGAGGAGACTCCACCATTAGGTCATTGGGTCAATGTCAAAAGTCAAAAATAAATATATGTATAGTTTTAAAATTGCACCTACTATAAAACTGTAGGAAGAAATCAAAAATTACTAAAATATTATGAACATTTCTTCAAACCGCTTAAAAAACATAAATTAATTAAAATAGTTTAAATAAAATGTCTTTAATAAAAAAAAAACATTTAACTACACCATAAAGTTTCCCATTTGTATAAGAAATTTATCAGTTTTTTACGCGAAACTGATGGTAGCAATGATACCTTTATATCGTTACAACCTCTATATGTAAAGCTAATCGTTTTAATTTATATGTTATTTGAAATTAATAAATCTAGAGGCTTCTCTCCTCCCATTTGATGTTTACGTTTACTTTTTAATTTAATATACAAATTAACAGCACTGACAACTATTTCAATAAATTAATAAATTTAATATGAGTACGATACTTTTTGCTAAATAAAAAGGACTCCATTATGTTCGAATACAATGTAGTCCTTTCTGAATATAATGGAGTTATTTCTGTGAAAACATTGTTACCGAAATTGGACTCCTTTGCAGAAAATTTTATATTATATTTTATTAAGACTTTGCTGTCTCTTAAGATAATGATTCTACTAAAGTAACCTTTTCTAGGTTGTCCTTAGACATTTACCTTTGACTTCAGCGTCTCATCAATTAGTAGATTAGTGAATTAGTAGATAGCTTCTGGTGTTGTTTTGACACCTAGGTCGAATCATATAGTATTTCTTTAGTCGTAATTTCTAGAAACCTGGAATAAATAATAATAATAATAAAAGAGGCTGTATAGAAGTATTAGTTAATCTCATTATTTTAAATACTGTATGTCTTTTAAGTTCTGAGCTCCTTTTTCAGAATGAGTTTAGACCATTCTGAACCTCTTGGTGCCATTAGTGCAATGGATGCCGTTCTAAATCTTGTATGTAATAAGCTTCTACTTACTTCAGTACCACCATCACAGGCCAGACTTGAGCAAGTGTGCAAACTGCATAGCTATTCTCTAAATATATTAAAATTGATACTGAGGTACTTAACTTCTTAGAGAAATTGTAATTGCAAAAGAGAAATTTCCAATTAAACTGGAAAAAATTTACCTTAAAAGAATTGGACCCGGAATGTTAAAAAATGTTATCAATCTTCCAATTACTTAAGCTACTGAAAGTTAATTTGTACGATACATAGATACTCCTCATTAAATATATTCAAAATAGATGAATAGGGCGAAGAAAATCTATAGAGTGACCTATAAGCGTCCCATTTGTGCCCTTCAGACTTTTTTGCCTGTTATTAAATATGTAACTTTAATGGAACATTTTTTTGTAAAATATTAAAAACCATAAATGTTTTATGGTTTGATCATGAAAACCATCTTGTTACTTAGGAACTTTAAAGGGGGATTTTCTGTAGTCAGTGGTTAATAGGAACGAAACAATTTTTGACCAAAAAATTGTTACCATTGATAATTATTTTTTTATTTTTTCATATTTTATATTATGTTTTTATATTGGAGTTAAGAAGTTTTAAGCATTATGTGTCTTAACTTTATATATTTCTTATCTATATTGAATACAAATTGTATCAATTATTATCTATGTAGTAGTTACTCTTTTAATGCGTAGGCCCTATTAATAAATCAATCTATAAATATTTTAGGCCATAATAGATTAAATTTTGTTTCTTCTTCTTATGTACTCTCTTCCAGGCTGGAATCTGAATCGCTGTACAGAAAATCCTAATTCATCTTATCAGTATTTAATGAGAAGTATATGTCTTATGAATTCATTTTAAATAGCTTTAGTACTTCAATGATTGATACCATTTTCCACCATATCCAATCCAGATCTAATAATTTTTTTCAGATGAATTTTCTCCAGTTTAGCTGAAAATGTATGTTCTGCATCTACACTTTCTCCGGGAAGTCTAGTACGTCAGTATCATTCTTATTATATTTAGAAAATAGCTATGGAAGTTGGATTCCAAAAACTGGCCTGTGATTGAGGTACTGAAGTAGCTAGAAACATACAATGAAGTAAAAAGGAGCATTCAGATCACAAGATTAACTAATACTGCTATACAGCCCTTTTTATCGATGGCTTATTCCAGGTTCCAGAAATTAATACAAGGAAATACTTTCTGATGTGATCTAACTGACAAAACAAAAACCTATGTACTAATTCACCAATTTACTAATCTAGAGCAGATAATAATAAGTATACTGTTGTGGGAAATTATAGGAAAATTATAAAGGGAATTTATAAAACATTGATTTTATGGTAAAATGAGCTAAAGACTTAATTTAAATCGCTCTAAATAATTCAAATCTTTTTTACGAACTTATTTTTATTCTCAGACGCCTCCTTGAGAATCTCAAAGAAGTTTTGAGAAAACTCAGAAAGTTTTGAAGATATAAAAGACTCTTTATTTAATTAAAATTCTTTTAAAAATAATCGTATTTTCATCAACAAATACCCCAACTTAAATGGCCTAAGTTAGATAGGTAGGTATCTTTAAACCAAAATCCAGTTTTTCCCCTCAAGACGTCCTATACAGTGCTTTCATTTCAAAACGATCCACCCTTAATAACTTTCTTAACAAAAAAAAAAAGCACGTCAAATTAGTTATACAGGGGGACGTTTAATTATGCATTTACTGAAGTTCTGTCAATCACCTCCTCACCTCCAGCTAACCTCACTTTAATATGTCAAATGGGAACCCCCATCGTGTGATACATCATAGTAAGGAGCGTAAAATTCTCTATTCAACGGACCCAAAAAAAAATGAAATCGGTAAAGGTGTAAGCAAATAGTTAGCGAAAATATCTATAAATAATGAATATTTTATTTACGCCAAACTTTGGTATGTCAAATGGCTACCCCATGGTGTGATACATTATTTTAAAGCGCATTCATTATGCTATCAATGGTTGTAAAAAAAATAAAATTGATTGACCAAAAATCAATTAAAGTGTAAATCGGGTAGTAAGTAGGGTAGAAAAACAAATTTAATTAGTTTAAAATTTTTTTTTATTAAATGTTCAAAATGCACGCCGTTATTAGCAAGGCAATAAAAAAGCCTATTTTCAAACTCCTTACGAACATTGGCAAGGGTCTGCCCGCTAATTTCTCTGCATTCTTGAAATATTCTATTTTTTAAATTCTCAATACTCTCAGGTGGAGTTTTATAAACATTGCTTTTTAAGTAGCCCCAAATAAAAAAGTCTAGTGGGGTTAGGTCCGGAGACCGCGCAGGCCATTCGATTGCGTCACGTCTGCCAATCCACTTTTCTCGAAAATTTTTATCAAGCCACTCTCGAACTACCAAAGTATAGTGCGCGGGAGTATACATTTATATACACAGAGTATACACGGGTTATATACATTTTCAACAGAATGGAGCTGCTGAAAATGTATATTATTTTCATTCAATAATATAGCACCATGTTGATCTACTTGATTTACCATAGATTGGATGATGGAAGGGTATATTGTATTTTCTAATAAAAGGTTTAAATAAATTTCGCCAGTTAAATTTTCTTCAAAAAAAATGGCTCGATTATTTCATTCTCATAAATTTCTGCCCAAACATTAATTTTTTAGGGATATTGGGTATGGCCTTCCCGAAAAACATACGGATTTTCATTATCCCAGTATCTACAGTTATGTCTGTTCACCAGGCCATTTAAAAAAAAGGTCGATTCGTCACTGAAGCAAATGTTTTTCAATAAATGGGGATGGTCGTCAATTCGCTGGCACATCACTTCACAAAATTGAATTCTCCTATCAAAATCATCTTCTCCGAGTTCATGAAATTTATAAGGAAAGAACTTTTTTTTTTAAACTTTATGTACGGAACCAGTGGAAATATTTGTCAGTTTTGCGGCCTTTGGTATAGACAAAGTTGGATCCATAGCAAATTGTCCTAGTACTTCAACTTGGCTTCCTTCATCGACAACTCTATTTTCATATTTTTTCTTATTGCAAATCGATCCCGTCTCTTCAAATTTTCGTATCAATTCTAATACGTATTTATGGCTCACGTTTTTATCTTTATACCTTTCATTAAATGCTCTCGCGGTTCTGCGAGCACACCGATCTTGAGCTCCATAAAGGAAAATCATTTCTATTCTTTCGGCTAGCGTATACACCATTTTATTAACTCACTGTTAACTAAAATTGAAAAATTGCACACGTCAAACTGACAATTTTATTATCTATGTCTGAACTTGTTTTACTTCCTAGATTTACAAATTTATATAACATCTTTACCTTAAGGTTGTGACTTGTGTTTGTTATAGGTTATTCTTTTAGTTACCAGGCTACAACAGCTCCTAACTTTCTGTTTAGAAGCTGCAATTTGCCTTTTAATCCATGCCCCTTTTTTCGCTGACAGATGTACTGATATTTTCTTGAGGATTCCTAAACGTTAATATTATTATTATTATTATTATTATTATTATTATTATTATTATTATTATTATTAAATAATATGACCTAATGCCAAATATGGTTATTTGCAGATGACATTGTTAACCACAAAAATGGCGATATAAAAGAAGAGGTGGAACAAAACATAAAGAACAACATAAAAATATACTCTGTTTAGATACGTATCAATTATCTATTAACACAGAAAAAACAGTGTATGTTCTATTCTCTAGCTATATTACTGGCCACTCGAGTATTTCCCAAACTAATATTTATCTCGAATTTAGAACGAACCAGTCGCAATTAAAAGTGTTAATTCAACTACTTTTTAATGACTTAAGAATGGGAATATACTCTCATTGAAAGTAGGATAAGCATATTGGATCGTGTAAAACAAAGCTGGATTCTTTATTATACTTGTTTAAGTAAATCACAATATTCAACTTTCGTACAACAAAAATGGTGTGGTGTGAGCTCGTAGTGTCCATTTTATCATATGGCTTTATTTCTTGGGGCGGGGCATATCTGAACATAATAAAACCCTTAAAATTAGTACACAAAGAAATCCATAAAATCATCTGCAAATCTCTCATATATTACAGTACAGATGACCTTTTTGACTATATTTTTTATTACTATAGGCTTTAAACTTCTTAAACGGAGTCTATTATTTAAAGTATAGATAAAATTAAAATATTGCAACCTTATATCAATGTTTTATTGTGCCGCATATATAAAATATTATTCCAGGTGCATTATGACAAATTGCGATAAAATTAAAGCTTATATGCTATAAAGCTCTATACACTAAACCTAGATACTAAAAAATACTTTTTCTAAAAATATCTATGTCTAGCGGTAATTCTGAGGTATATTATAACCCAATCTAACTACCTTGCTGATTTTAGTATATTTCTAAAGGAAAATTAAAATTAGTAGCAGGAATTTCTGCCAAAATAAGTATCTAGGTAAGTGGGTGATAAAATTTAAAGAAATATTTTTCAAAAGTCATATAATAAATTTAATAATATTTTTAACTAAAAATTATTTAATAATATTTTTTTTGCCTGTTTAAAATCATATTGGGATCTCTTTGAGTGAAATGGACGAAATTTGTACAATTTGATATTTGATGCATTTATAATATATTAACAAAAATCACTACTAAAAATCAATGTTTAATAAATTTCTAAAATTAAAAATTCGCTTTAAAGGAAAAGTCTATGAAAAATCATGTACAGCATTCAGAAACACCCTGTATATAAAGCTACTGATAAAATCTCATTAAGTTTTATGCCCCGAAAAAAAAACCGTTACATATACATTAATAACCTCCAGGTTTCACACTTTTTCCCCAGGTTAAAAAAATAATTGCCCTAATTGCCGGTTTCCACTGACTACATAAAATAAGAAGACACATAAATCTTTCAGGGAAATTAATAAACTAGCCTGATAAATAACTTTTAAACGATGGTCATAACATGGTGTTAGTTTATTGCGAGTTAACACGAAGCTTTTCGTTTTTTTGTCAAGGGGGCAGAACCGCACTGGCCTAATATTGAAACAACAGAAAACTAAATACCACTCATAGAAAGTATTAAACTGAAAAATACACATTTTCATTATCTCATCAAATATAAAACAGAGCAAATTACCTATTTTTTTAGCCCTATGGTCTCTAAGTAACCTTCCATATTCATCTGGTCGAACTAATAATAATAATTGTTATTACCGCATAAATTTCGAAAGAACAAAACAAACAGATCCCATAGAACCGCGTGAATTGGACAAAGGGGCCTCCACGCCGTTTGTGGAAATATTTACTTTTCAGTGTTGGAAAAGAACAAAAATCATATTTTGTAGCACCTCGCGCCTGATGATGAGACGGGTTATAATGAAACGTGTCAATATTGGGTTGCGTTTCAAGAAAAGCTTTCTTTGTTACATATTTAACGACACGTAAAACAATAATTCGACGAGAAAAAAAGGTGATTGTTAGAGGGTAGCGTTAATTGGTTTTGTATACTAATTTAATTTCTTTCTCCGGAGTCAGGTTTATGAGTTCGATAATTGATACGCGCTTAAATCAAGTTTCCTGGATTGTTGTGCTTTTTTAAATATTTTAGGTTCAAAAATTAGGATTACACTGTGTTAAATTATTAAGTTAAAGTCAATTAAGTGAGGGTTGGGCAGGATAGAGAGCTCAGGGAGAGGTTACTCCTTCAATAGAGGCACCAATGGGTCTACTGAGTGCAGTAGTGTTTGCATCACCCTCTGGAGTTACAAATACATATACAGATATCTCTAACTAAAAAAAGGACATAAGATAAAATTTCATAAAGCTAAGGAATAATAAATCTTGCCTTTAGTTTTTAGAGAGAAATAACATCTTTGTAAATGAGTGAGTTTTAGCATCAAATTTTCTTCAAGTGCTTTCGTTAAAATAGAGTAAAATGATTTTTAAATGTTAATTTATAATTCACTTTTATTCCTAAATTCTTTGTTAACTAGTTAAATGTAACTACACCTTTGCCAAGTTAAACTTATATAGTATCTTGTAATTGATGTCTGTGAGATTCTCTGCAAAAGAATAAAGTTATAGATTTGTTTGTGATATTTTAATAATACATCTAAGATGAATATTTTTGCCCAAATTAGATTTATAGCGATAAATTTGCGTATGATATAAGTAATAATGGCCATATCTGAAATATTTTACAATGTTAAAAATATATAAGCACTATTAAGAACGAGACAAAGTATACTGCCTTAAGACACTTCGATCCTGACCGCTCAAATTTAATATCTGTCATATATGACAAGAATGAAAACATCATTATAGATACAATCAATGAAATCAAATCAAATCATAGGCTTTGACTTTTCAAATGATTCTTGAAAAAATTCTTGAAATGAATTTCAATTCTTTTGATTTCATTTATTGGTTGGTAATTATCACAGATACAACATTTTGCACGTCAAAACCGATACATAAAATCAGTAGGTCTTATAAGTACTCTTAATATTCAAAAACTTACTATTAAAGTACATAAAAAATTAAAAATAAACACTAAGAAGATGTTATATTAGGACAATTCTGAAAATACCCCTTAAAATCACAAAAAGCCTTACTCAGTAAAAAAGATTTTAAAATCTGTATAAACTCTTTTTTATTCAAGAGCCTAATCTGCTGGGCGCGCGAATTAAAAAACTTCAAGTCATAGAAACTGAAACTGATTTTAAAGTAGATTTTTCTTATTTGCGGTATAGGTTAGTTATGAGTCTCTTGATGTGTTTGAAAATCATAAGTGGTTTTAAACATATATAAAGAGTACACTGCAAGAGGTATGCTCTGTCTGGGAAGTGTCAATATCTGCACATCCATAAAGGCCTATCGAAAGTCTTCTCAGTAGAATAACCCAGCCATTAGCCCTTCTTTGTAATATAAAAACTTTAGTGGCATGAGGGACATGATCCCATTTGAGAATTGCATATTCTATGATATGCTGCTAATACGTTTTCTTTGGACACCTATCCTAACACAGGTATACAGACTTAGAAGTCCTATTAGATTGCTGAATATGACACTCTCATGTCATTGTTGTGTCTAAGAAGACACCTAGAAATGGCCTTATCAGAGCAGCTCTTCAGCAGAATAAGTTTGCTTTTCAGGCTAAAATGTATTGCATTGTTTCCTCATTAAGACACAATATATTTGCAACAAACCAGTGTTTAAATGACACAGCATCCTATTAGATTAAAAAATTAAACAATCACTTGTATCTAATTCTCTAGAAGAAAAGTATAGCAAATATAAATAAATACAGTAGTTCATAATAGGAAGTACTAAGAACTCGCATAATTTCTTGCGTACTTTGTAGTTAATGATACTTATATTAACGTACAATGGTTTTAGCGCAAAATAGGATTTTTTAATTACGTCAGAAACGTGCATTTTGAATCTCAAGTCCTCCTCGAAAATCACACCAAGATTCTTAATGTTATCAACTATTTTTAACTGCGTTCCCCCCACAAATAATTGTAGATTATCCAAGACAATTTTTTTCTTATTTTTTGAAGAGAAGCACATTTCAGAACACTTGCTAGGATTTAATTTTAAATTATTGGTCGACGAGAAAGTTGAAATACATGACAAATCTTCATTTATTCTACTACAACCCCCCAATACGTCATCAGCCTTAAAAGAATAATAAATTTGCGTATCATCCGCAAAGCCCTGAATACTGCAATATTTAACAACCTTATACATGTCTGCTATGTACATTAGAAATAAGATAGGACTCAAGACGGATCCTTGTGGTACCCCAGAACATAGAGAGAGCGGTTTGGCTAAGCTTGATTTTCTAATACTACCAGTTGCTTTCTTTCAGAAAGATACGACCTAAAGAAGTTTAATGAATTATTATCGAATCCATAATAGGTCAATTTTGCTAAAAGCAGGCTGTGATCCAACGTATCGAAAGCTTTAGAAAAGTCAAGCAATACGAGCGCCGTAGTATCACCTCTATCCAAAGCCTCAATGATTTCTTGCGTAACTTTTAACAAGGCAGATGTGGTGCTGTGCCGCTTTCGGAAACCAGACTGGCCCTGCGGGTTTATGTTATTTGTGATAAAGAAATCATAAATCTGTGGCTGAACAAACTTTTCCTAAACTTTCGAAATTGCTGGAATAATGAATATAGGTCTAAGGTCGCAATAGTCCTTTGGACTACTGATTTTAGCTAAAGGCATTATAAGAGAAGTCTTCCAAACATCAGGAAAACAACCTCTTTCCAAACAGGAGTTTATAACATGAGTCAAGTGCCCCTCCTCCCCTGCCCCCCCCTATTCCTCACAAATAGCTTATATGTTGGAATTGAAAAACTGTAAGATCTATCATCACTAAGCCAAGTCTTAGAAATGCACATAATATCAATTCCAGCTGATACAATTAAATCCGAGAGGTGATCAAAACCTGTAGACAGTGAACGCACGTTAAGGTGACCAAACTTAACATCACTTAAGGTTTCAGGCATTATAAACTTAAAGTTAATTATTATAAGTTAATCAAAAAAAAGGCCAACACGAAAGAAAAAATAAACAAAATAAAAAAGATTAGATATAGGACTTTTCTTTAAGCAATATAAACTTATTTATATAAACTAAACTAATGATTACACGATTATGTACATATTATATAGTGTGATATTATGTACTTACATATAATATGACACGATTTTTATGCTAATACTTATAGGCACTTATAAAAATATTTTTTTTAGGTAGTAGCAAGAATAATATCCCAGTAACGAAAGTTGATGACTAGACCCTAATACGAGTATAGAAGTGACGAAGTGAAAAATGAAAAATTCTTAAAAAATGCTTTAAAGAACATCTTACCCGGTAAGAGGGGATAATTAAAATATAATGAACAATGGCTCAGTCTAGTCCGTAATCTATTTACGATTATCTAATACAATATACCTATATTGCATGCATACATATAATAATAAGTTACAGATCCTCAAATAAAATCGTAAATTGTTACTAGTGTAAATTGTTTGACTTTTGCACTTAAATAGTTTATAAAATGTTAATATTATATTTCATGTAGTTTAAGGATAAAAGTAAACCTTAAGTAGCGGAGAGTAATGAGTAATAAAAGAAAATAATAATGAGTACTTTTTAGATTTCAAATTTAGTAATACCAACTATATAGTTATTTTTTACTTGGTAAAATATTATTACAAAACTATAAAAGTTTATATAGTTTTGTT
The DNA here is from genome assembly GCF_022605725.1 of Anthonomus grandis grandis. NCBI lineage: Eukaryota > Metazoa > Arthropoda > Insecta > Coleoptera > Curculionidae > Anthonomus > Anthonomus grandis. The sequence goes on from NC_065558.1 coordinate 14,745,950, forward strand.
TATTTCTTAAAAGCGTTTTTCGATGCTTATAAATCCAGATTAAAGATATTTGCTGATATACTTAGTGAAACCTAAACGTTGATCCATTCCTAATTTTAAGTTTCTCATTTTCTTGTATGCAAGGAATGGACTGATTATCTTAAATAATCCCATATTTATATTACTTTTCGAAAAAAGTGGTTTACTGCATATAATGCTCTCTACAGTGGCTTCAAAAGACAACTTCACTGTGACTTCAAATAACATAAACTTGATTTCGAATAGCATACATTATAGAACTTTTAAATGCCTTTGACCGTGGTGTTGGAAGATAAATATATCCGTTCTTAGTACATGCTAATATAGTAAAGATGGAAGGCTTAATATTTAATGTTACAGGCAGTCCTACTACTTTGTCTCAGTGAATAATGAACAGATCCCTTTGGCAGTTTAAAGATACCCTCAAATTAGGTCGCACAACGTCTACTTCAGTACAGTAGGGCGAAGAACATATCGGAGATGCAAATCAAAAAGGGCATGGCAGATTGCTTTAGACGTCCAAGTTTAACTCCCTGAAAACCGATCTAAGTGTAAAGCACCCAGAGCTTAATTTTTTGGATAAGACATCGATGTGCAAGTACAATTCTAACGACGTGCCCATAATATATCCCAAAAACTTTTATTTCGCCTAAACTGGTGTTATGAGATATAAAAGGTTCAAACATTTTTATATGACAAGTTTTAATGGTGACTAGGACGTTTAATACGGTTCTATGTAGTGCCTTAATATCCGCAGATAGACCATTGAAGTAAAACTTGTATCGTCTGCAAAAAGACAGATTATATCGCTAATGTCGACATATAACCAGACGTGTGAGAGATTGTTTCTGAATACGTAGTGCTGCAAGTTATTATGATTTAAACAGTCGTAAGCTTTAGAGAAACCACAGAAAATTGTTGCTGTCGAATGATTCTTGCTTAGACAAAAGTATACTCTGCTAAACAGGAAAAATATAGTATCGTTATATATATTTAAATAGAAAAGAAAGAAGGCAGCTTAACAATACCGTATCTCCCTGCCAATACTATTATTTACTTTACTTACTCACATAATTATGGAAGAAGACGATGTCTGAATTTTTAAGTGGTAATGAATTATGGATGGAGGATAAAGATCAGGACTTATGATGTTCGATTTTGACAGGCCTAAGAGGAAAGGCTTTGCAAACAAGGTAATCTTTAGCAAATCTAGAAAACTCAGTATCGCCCTCATTAGGGCGGAATTTCAATCAGTTGTTTAACATGAGTGCTTAAAATTTCAGATTGTATATCATTACAATAAAAATGATGTAGAGCAGATAAAAATATCTTGAACCACAATAATCGATTCCTGAACGACGCCTATCCTAGCTCTTAAAAAGCTTGATAGTTCACTTCCACACGACTCTGATTACTAGTTACCATGTTGAATATTAAATAGGATTGAATTTTTGAAAAATAATGATGATAAAGGAAATAATATCTTAAAAAGCTGAATATTAAGATAAATCTGCTTCATAATTCTTGCATAAAACAGAAATATTAAGCGTTATATTTGTTTATGTTTTTGCTGACCTGAAAGTTTCAGCCATAATTTTATAATCATTTTACATAATTGTGGCAGGTAAAAAGCAGGACGTCTATATCTGGCGGCGAATATATCTTTATAATTACAGAGGTTCTATCACTTGATATAGAAGATATCACAAGTGTAACAAAGATAATAATAAGATGTACGGCATAGGTGTCATTGAGTATTTGTGGAGAGGTATCGAAGAAAGCATTAAGTGATTTTTTATAATTTCAAAGCACGTAGTCCAGTATTTTAATGCAATTTAGTAAGCAAAAATAAATATAATATTTTCAGTTATCCCTAGTTTCTATTTAAGTGGGAATATATATAGGGGTGACATTACCATACCAAATTCATCACCCTATTCCTAGAACAGAAAACTATTACACGCTGTTTTTCAGTTGTAATTCCCAGAATTTCAATTCCGTACAAGGTATATATAATTATAAACATCTACAGGGTGACTGGAAACATGTTAACTATTACTTATAATACATTAAGCTAGCGGGTAAATAATATGATATAATCCCCTTAATTCTAACCAAACGCTGTCAAAAAATAAGGTAAAAGATCTCGTTATTCGACACGTGTTTTACCTGTTCCAATTAGAATGGACACGTGCCATTTAGGCCTATGTTTTCCACACGTATATAATTATCTGCCATAAAACCGAATAGAGAAACTCGCATGTGGGGAGAAACGCGGCAAAGAGTAGTTTAAAGATTACTCATCACGTTATTATCTCAGAGGTTTTTTAATCCAATATGAAGCTTATAAAATGACACGTTACAAGGATAATCCAAATATCTGAATTTCCAAAAACATAAATTAAGACTTAATTACGTAAAGACTACATAAGTAATGTATTCAATGAATAGTTAGTCGGAAATTTTGATTTACGGAATAAACATGTATTACCAGCACTTATTAATTTAAAATTCTGCCTATATTTTTGAGATTAGCTAAAATGTTTTATTAGATAGCAATCTGAAAAATCTTTCAGAGAAATTAATAAGAGTTCTAACGACATAAGCTGTGTTGCGGGGTTCAATGGGGTAGCATTTAATCTGTTTGAATATGGTAATTAAAAAATAAAATTAAAGGGGGATAACTGGAGTACCATTAATATACATAATTTCTTTTCTCACAGTTATAATTTGCACTATGAACCAGACTTAAAGAAACCAAACTAAAAAATAATAAAAGAGTAAATTATTTTAAATTTGGCATAACTTAATAGGGCATGATTTCCATATTTTTAGAACATAAGTTCATCGTTCTTTTTTTAAATGGTAATCTATTAAACGGAAATAGTTAGACTGTAGACTGTAGAAAGTTAGACTGTAGATTTCCCGTACAATTACATCAAATTCTTTAACTACAAACTTCTTCTTCTAAACTATGCTTCTTTAGGATTTTTTGCTCTATATATATATGTATATATGCAATATCTCATACTTCTTTCGGTGTCTTACGATATGACTAAAATATTCTAATTTGCATCGTTTGATAGTTTTGACTACTTCTAAATTTTTGGCCATTGAAAACTATGTTGTTACTAATTCTGTCTACCCAACTGATTTTTAGTAATTTCAGGTACACCCGCACCTCAAATTATTGTAGACGTTTAAGCATTCATTCGCAACTTCATCGTCAAGTCGTGACTGATTAACATTTTTTACATCCTCACAAAGGGGCTTGAGCTTTCTCTATTTTCGTTTTAATTTCCACAGTTGTGTCTCACTAATCACTGTTATTGCTACCGAGATACACAAACCTATGAATTCTCTCCAGGTTTGTGCTCCAATCTTAGGTTCTTTGCTAATAATTATATATTTTGTTTTACTGGTATTGAGTCTTAAGCCAAAGGTACAAGTGTCGGTTATCTTATTCATTAGGCTTTTTAGATTTTCTTCGTTATCAGTGACAATAAGTGGATCATTGGCGTATCTGATATTATTTACGTTGACTGCATCCCTGCCGCACTTCTCCCTTGACGCTAATTTCATTTCACACCATACTGCATGACACATATTATAAAAGCAAATGATAGGTAGCTTTGAAAGTTCAAAAACATGAGAAAAAATATGGTAACAATAGCATCATCCTTGTTATAAACAGTGGGTTTGAACCTACTTGGATGCCCATTGTATGTGAGTAAAAAGTACATATCTTATATCTGGGGGCCACCTCAGGGATTCACAAGGTTCTCATTAGGCTCCTCTTTTTTTTAGTTTGTTTGTAAATGACATTTGCCCAAATTTGAATAAATCTAAATTCTGAATGTTTCCTGGTGGCATAAAAATTTATAAGGTTATAATGGAACTAACAGACATGTGAGACCTCCAGGACGAGTTAACAGATTGACAGTATTATCCAGATTTCTTCAAAGGATAACAGAAAATTGATTTATGCTATGAAGTTAATGGTATTTCCTTACAGCTAGTGGATACAGTCAAGAATTTAGGAGGGTTTTTCGATGAGCACTATTAACTTTGTGGGGCATACAAATATTGTAGTCAATAAAGTCACTGGGACGTTTGTAATAATAATAAACTTTTGTCAATTAATAGTTTTAAGCTTGTCTAATGCATTTTGTGCTTGTTTTTAGCATTCTTGTGAGATCAGTAGTTAAATATATCGCTGTGATTCTAATTGTACCCATTAGAGTGCTATATCAGGATGTTGAGATATATCTAGTTGGCAAATCGTGAATATTTTATACCTCTATTTTGTAATCCTTTAATTGGATGATATTTTGATTTAATTAAATTAAACGTAAGTAAAAATGTTAATCTAAACTTAACTTTTATTCTATTAAAGCCAAAATAAAATCTTGTCGTTGACAGTATCAAATGCCTTTTGCATGTCAAGAGCCTCCACCCTGCGTTTGATCTTTTTTTCTTTTCTGGTTAGTTTGTATTCACCCACTCCTCTGTTCATTAGTCCACTTGCATCCACTTTTTACCGGCGTCCTTCTCAATATCGTCGCGTTATTTCTTCTGGGGTCTCTCCACATTTCTTCTTGTTCTTCTTGACCTCCAAATTAATATTTTGTTTGTTCATCTATCTAAGTTTATTTTGCTTTATACCTAGTCAACTATCATTTGAGTTAAGCTATTCTCCTTTTCACGTCTGGCAGTTGAGTTCTTCTTCATATGCCTTTATTGCATATTTTCTCTTATTCCGAGTATGGATCTTTCTATGGCTCGTTCTTTGGTTTGAAACCTGTTTGCAAACTTGGGTGGGTATAAAAGCCCAAATTATTGCCAGTATACATTTCTGACTCGTATACCTTTCTTACTTCTCGAGATTTGAGTATGAATCCTAATCTGTCAAGTACCGTTCAGCTAAGTCCTAATTTTGATATTTTAGCTTTTTGATTTTCTTTACCCAATTAGATTTTAAGTTTTAGGTATATGAAGTCTAGTAAGTTTTTTGTTTTTTCAGAATCATTTTAAGTCCAATAGTCAAATATTCCCTTCGTAGCTAGTTTGTAAATGTGAAATTAAATCAGTTGCAGTAGCAGCTAGGTTTCCAGTCCTGCAAAAGCAATATCCTAAGTTCTGCCTATTTAGAAATCTTACAATCTTACATATATTAATGACAGATAAGATACTTTTGGCGATTCTCTACTGACATTTTATCTATTTTGACACTATATTAAATAAACCCTTAGCAGCCACTTATTTTCATATTCAACCTAAATTTGTAAGTTACTTTGAAGGAAGTGAATGTATATGTCCTTTATATTTATGAAATAATATTCTTATTAATATTATAAAATTTAAATAAAATCCTGCTCTTAAACATTATTGCAAAACGTTGACATCATTTTATGTTTATATTTAGGTACCTTTCCAATTTGACCCTTATGCACCTCAATTTATGTGAAGGCATCGTAACCCAGTTCTCATCATTTTCCAGGTAATTTCAGGGCAATAATTTTCACTTAGATTTATGATGGAATCGTATATATGAGATGCAAATCACTGATTGAAATTATTGATGATTTATGTATAGATGAGCACAGATAAAGCATCTTCAAACGGTTTTTAACCCCCGCGAAAAAAAACGCCAGCTCATCCTTATATTTTAATCCTCGTAATATCCATAATTCATATTCAATAAATCTGAACGGAAGGCAACGGATTTAAGCATACAATATTTAACTGCCATTGGCAGGATAATTACATGTTTTACTGTAATAAAATCGACCAGGGCCCGGTTTTATTTTAAATTTTAATTGAATACCGGGCCGAACGGCTCGGTGTCACGTCAATAAAGTAAACTTTACTTCTTTCTAGTTGGTTGCTTATAATTATTGCTTAAAATATGATACAAGGCAGAACCGGAGTTAAACACTTTTTGGTAGGTTCTGGAAGAGAATCGTATTTTATAATATGACAATTTAATCATTGTATGCGATTATCGAGGCGTGCTAGGGGCTTTTTGAGCAAAGCTACATTCTTCTCGATGAAAAAGATGAATTACACTTCGCGTACATATTCGGGATTTTTTTCAAAGAATGACGCATTTTTTGTATCCGATATTTTTAAAAAAACTAATAATATAACAATTTAAGAAATTATTTGCTTTTCTCTAGATCTAGTTAAGGCCTTTGACACAGTGGACCTAAATATTTCGATTGAATTCATGGAGTCTCTTGCAAAGAGAGGTTCTGCTTTGGAATGTTTATTCTTACCTTTTGATACATATATAAATGACTTGCTAGAAATAAAACCTGATGGGGCATCATCATTTGCAGACACTGTGATTTTTTGTATGAGGGAGAATAAGGCCAAGCAAAATGTCCTTGTAAAAACCGGCTACGGCATATTACTGCTACTCTTTAATTTCAACATGCATGTTGATCAACCAACACGCATTACAGGTCATTCATCCTCTCTATACTGGATTATGTTTGCTCAAAATTGAACAGTGGTAATAATATTCGTCGCTGTACAAATGCAGGACTATCTAATCATGAAGTCTCATTTTACATGTCAATTTTTAAACCTCAAAGACAAATCAAAAATAAACGCGGCAGATTTTATACTAAGCGTAATTTTGCAAAGCTTCGATCTCTTTGCCAAAATACCAATTGGAACAAATTGGAGTTTTGGATTCGACAATAAACTAAAAAAATTAAATTTTTCCATTTTAAATAAATTCAACGAAGCCTTCCTAATTGTTCATAAAAAAAATGAAAAAAACAAGCCATGGTATAAGCCCCTTGTTAAAAGTTTTAGAAAAAAATATGAGCGCCTTGCATCACATATGAAAATTGGCTATGGACAATGATTAATTTCTGGTCGATTTCAATAATTATAGGAGGATTATTAGGAACACTATTGCTCTTTCTAACGCTTTGTATAGTAATTTGTACGAGCAATATGTACAATGTACGACAAATAAATTAAAAAGGTCATGTCATATTGTTAACGAGTTGGTGGGGAAATTCAGCACAACTCTCGAATTGTATTCCAATGTACATGCAGACACATTGACCTCTTACTACTGTGACAATGGTTCTGAACTCACCAAGGGACCAAGGATTTTTTTAGTAGATATACAGCTTAGGATTATATGAGACATTTAAATGTGGGGGGAGACATTTTTTTTAAATCCTACAACAGAACATCAGAAGATTGGAATAATCCAAAAATCTCATCCATTATTCTCTAAGAGACCAGCGTACAAAATTGACGAAAAACAAAGAAAAACACAAAGTCACGGTCTCACAACATGTAATTAAACGGGCTACACGTGTTTCGCTCTAGCTAGAGCATCATCAGGCCTTTAGAAGCCATCCACATACTTCACAGTACATAAATAAATTTATTTACGTTTAATTACCCGTTTAATTACATGTTGTGAGAGCGTGACTTTGTATTTTTCTTTGTTTTTCGTCAAGATTGGAATCATATAAATCATTTAAAGATACTCTCGGCATTACCACAGACCACCCAATACCCTTCAGGCACTTGTGGATACTTTAAATAAATCTTTTACTTCAAATACATTTCGCGATTACCTTAAACAAGCAATTATTATTCTAGTTCATAAGGGTGGAGTCTGCGGCAATCCTTCTAATTTTGGACCAATAGCTCTCCTCCCCAGCTTTAAGGATTATTGAAAGATTGTTGAAGGTGAGATTGATATGTTTTTTGGATAGATTTAACATTCTAAGCGCGGCACAGTTTGAGTTTCAAGCGACCAAGAGCATGGGTGATGCTATTCTTGATCTTCTTCAATTTCTTTATAGCACACTTGATTCCGGTGAAGTTGCTGCAGCAGTGTTCTGTGACATATCCAAGGCTTTTGACTGTGTGGATCACAAAATACTATTGCTTTCGCAAAGTCACCTTTCAGATTTAGAGGCTCTTTTAGGTTACTCTCTGGTATTTTATAATAATTTGCATGTGGAGCAATTACCCAAGACTGAGTTATTTGATTAACCGATTCCAAATAAGGGTTTAAATAAATGTTTATTGCAAGGTGAAGATTGGCAGTTTCTTGAAGAACATTATCTAAATGTCAGAAAAGTCATATATGAAAGAATTTTACAGAGATTTAGGACACTTTTGTTCGGTGTAGCATTTCCATTGATTAAGTCAGGAACTAAGCCTCAAGTGGACCGACCATAAACTGGATAGCTCAGAGAGTGCTGAATGATGCTGAATGATCTAAGGGTTCTCACAAATCAGATTCGTCAGTCAAGCAGTCCTCTATTGAGGCTCGAACTGAGCTCTTTGAGACAGATTTACAGATGTTCACTTCACGTAGCCAAGAAAAAGGCTAATAGTAACTACATAAAAAATGCAGACGACAACACCATTATAGGGCAAAATGGGATAAATTTAGAAAGACTGAGAGAGCACAGAAAAACACTAATATTTATCTTGGTACTTCAAATATTTTTTTGCAGATGCTATCAAAGAATTTTACTGCGCGGGGCTTTCTCGTGCTGATATGTCTTTTCACTCCTACCTACAAGAAGCTAGTCCTGTCTTCTCTGTAAATGAGACTGCGTTTAATGAGGTTTATAGGGCAATAGAGATGGTCTAAATAAAAAGTTTAGTGGAAAAATACTTGAACATAATTCTGATTAAAAAAATGAGAAACTTGTTGATAATCCATTAACCAAATTACTTAACTCTTATATTCAAGATGGGGTATTTCCTGGAATTTTCAAACATAGTATAACAATACCTGTTTTTAAGAAAGGAAACATAAATTCACCTAATGACTGTTGACCCATCTTTCTAATCCCTGTTTTTTCCAAGATTTTTAAGGTACTTTTCAAAGGATCAACTGTATTGTTATTTTGAGTCCAACAGTCTGCTCATTAATGAACAATTTGGTTTTAGTGAGAGAAGATAATGGCATCAAGCAGATGTGTGAGGGTATTTACTGGTCTGGGTGGCTTCGTAAGACTAATATTTTGGGATTTCTCCAAAACACCAGTTTTCTTGTAACTTGCCATAACCACAATAGCTTGACAGAAATAATGGGAAATTGTATTTATGGAGTACTGGTTTCGAATGCGAATCAACTAAATCTCAATCTAACAAAAACTTAGAATGTAATTTTTTCTGTATGGCCATGGAACACTCAGCACAACATATACTCTTCTAAGGTTAAACTCTTAGGAGTCACCCTTAAAACAAAGTTAATCTTTAAAAGTTTATTCTTTGCCACTTTTCCATTCTATGGCCACTTATGGCCTGTTTGTGTGGGGGCATTTACCTCATGCAGCAATAATTTTTACTTTGCAGAGGAGGGTTGTAAGAGTACTTGCTCAAATTACCTTCAGGGAGGATGTAAAGCGTTTTTTGTGACTTCTAGAATCCTTTTTCTTCCTTGCCATCTCTCACCAAAATACCCTGCAGTATGGTAAAAATCAAAATCAGCTGTATTATTAAAAGATAAAGTCTCCTTGATACAGCAACAATAAGATATAAAAAAACTATTTATCAGAGTTTTTACCACACTTTGCAAGACCGGAACTCTGCCCAGTATTAACGCCACATCTGAACGAGCCGCTCGACAAGGTTAAGAATAAGTAGAAAATGTTCTGAATTTGGTAGATGATGATTTTGTATGATGATGACCATTTTACAAGGAATTGCTACTTAATTGGTCATTTCACAGAAAAGAGTAATAAAACGCCATACGAGCAAGACGCTGTACATGTTATGGATATAGATCCATACCATGTAATGCGTGTACAGCACCTACAACCGGAAGATTATTTTGGACGTACGCAATTTTGTGGTTGAATAATAATTGTCCTTTTGTATCGGGCATACTTTGTACTGATGAAGCAACATTCACCCGTGATGACATCAATAACACTCATTCAACTCTCATTTATGGTCAGACAAAAATCCAGACGCAACAGTCGAAACTATAATTTTTAGTACAAGTTTTCGGTAACCGTTTGGTGTGGCATGGTCGATAGTTAAGCAGTACTTGGACGAAGAGATTTCCGGAATATGGATTAGTCGCGGTGGTCCTATTAGGCATTTAAGATATCCAGACCTTACACCTTTGGACTATTTTTTGTCGGGCTAGTTAAAAATGAGGTGTAAAAAGTGAAAGTCAACCATAGGGAGGCCATAATTCGAGGCATTACAAATTCGGCATTTGCCAAAAAAAGACATGATAGAATGGCTCTTATAATACATTATTACCATCAAAATGTTCACCCTGTATATATTTTTCTGTATACAAATTATTACACTAGTATTTATTAGGGCTATACTAGGCACCACAAATAAGCACTTAACCCTTTTTCCAAGAGAGGCACAATATCCTGAAGATCATTGGCAAATGATTATATATCTTGATGCTCTCATAAGTAATTGATCTTTTTATTAAAGCTGAACGCGGAATTGGCAACAAAAGATATAATACATTTCGTATCAGGTTAGATGGATTCAGGGATGTATATCTTTGACGATTTTTATAGATCAGTGTCTAAGAGAAATAGACTATAAACAGTTGGAATTTTTTTCCTGTTTAAACAAAAGTCTATAATGGTATTAATGTCTCGCTGCACAGATGTACCTAATAGCTCTCTTCTGGAAAAAAAAGAGAGTCCATTAGATACCGCCTACAAAAAAAATCCTCCAAAGGATATTCCATATCTTAGCCTTGATTCAATCAAGGCAAAATAGACTGTCCTTGCCAATGTAGGTTCCAGTATATCGAAATTTAAAGTTTAAGTCATGTATATTTAAAAGTACCTCTGGAGTTCCACAAGGCTCTAATCTTGGACCAATCTGCTTTCTGGCTGCTATCAATGTTTTAGTTTATAATGTTAAAAATGCCAACGATTTCAAATATTCTTTAGATTCAGATCAGAGAATGATTGTTAGGCGTTGCAAGAGGAATTTCATTATGTTGCAAGCTGGTGCGAATTCGAGCTTCACATTAAATATTAGCAATTGTGCTTGTATGTCATCCAACCTAAATGGTAGTGCCATAATTTTGAATTATACCTTAAATGGTAAACAATTTCAAAGAGTTCCTTAGCAGAAGGACTTAGGAATAATTTTCGAGCACACTCTTTCATTTTTAAAAATACCTAAAAAATATCTGGATTTATTATTAGAACTACCAAGGAGGTAAGTGTTGAAGTGAGCCTTGATCTTTTTGACCGTTTGGTTTTGCCAATCTTGGAATATAGGTCAATTATTTGGTCCCCCAGTACAATGCCTGTCCTGAGATTTTTAGTCAATTACCTTTTGTTTTAAACAGAATGAACACTCGCCATCCAAAAGTATTTCATCGGGCTTATCTACGTACCAACCTTCATAAAAGTTCTCCCATTTATAAGCGTTGTGAATCTTTTAACATGTATGTTGCCGATATTGACATTGATTCAGTGAGTTTAAATCATTTTAAGCCAATAATACTAAATAAACTAAAACAGAACTCAACTGACCAATATTATGTTTAGGTATTTAATATTGTACTATATTGGTGTAGGTAATGTCTGTGATAATATGTATATTATGCCTTTATTTTCATTTGTCTCATTTCATCTCTTTTATTATTTATTTTATAAGTACATTTTATGGTATCTTAAGAAAGAATCTGTAATGAGCCACAATAAATGAAAATAAAATAAGGGAATATTTAATATAAGTTCAATGGCAGTGATTATAACTGCATAGCAGGCAGATATATTTTTTTTGAAGTGAGTTCAATATGAGGCTTAAAACTAAGCTCCTTACCAATAACAACATCCATAAATTTAGCCTCAGAGCTACAATCAATAGAAATATTTTGAACAATAGGATGTCCCAGATTACACCTAAAAGACACATTCGTTTTGGTCAATTTCAAGAGAAAATTTCAGTTACACCAGGATTTTAGCTTTTGAAGATCAGAGAGAATAGCTTGTGTTAAAGAGCCTGCCAGTCAGAATTCTAAAGAATAATCATGTCATCAGCAAATAACGTAAACTTCCCAAATTTTCCCTTTACTCGCATAATATCTTTAACTTTTTATTTTTGAGGCGTTTTGGACGCTAAATAATAAAAAATTGAAAGCAGCAATCTAACCGAATTTTTCGCGATACGCTTTTATGTTTTACCAAAAAGAATTCTTCAAATGCTACGGATTTTTTTTAAATTTCGCTAATGTGTCTTCATTCATCCTTTCGACCCTAAAAAAAAATCCTAATCTTATCACCAATCTAACCTAACATTAAAATTTTTGTCATTTAAAACACCGTCTCGCATTCCATATTGTCTTCTGCCTCGGACCGACCGAACATCAATCCTTCATTCTACACACACACACATACTAAAAACAGCTGTCTGCTGCCTGGGCCTGTAACCTGATACTTTTAAGAGCGCTCGTTTCGCTCTCTTTTCCTCCTCAGGTTTCGTAGGTAGGTTGTCTTGCTCGCACCCAAAAGGGAAAAACAAACACCATTTAAAAATGAACAGCGTCCGTACACTGACAATGCCTATAAATAGACCATATATTCTCTCTTTTATATCGTTTTGAAAGAGCGGTTTTATCGGTTTACAGCATCTTTATCTAGGGGCGTTTTACAGTTTATTTTTTTCTGGTTCAGGCTATTAATGGATTATTTTTAATATTATTATTGCAATACGGGATTATTTTGAATGAGTGAATTTTTATTATTAACCGATCCAGCCTTATATTTTTAAGAGTACCTTATATTGTTACCCTATTAGTTTCATGAATAACAAGTAGTATTTGAAGCCGAAGCTGTAATAGCAAACAACGCAGAAGAACTACAAAATATAAAAAGTATTGCTCAATACTAACAAAGAGAGAAAAATGCAATACACTGGTTATATTTTGATAGATCCATAATACAAATTGCTGATATATGCTAATTAATGAGGAAAAAAAACTATAAGGAAGGAGTATTGGCCTATCAAAATCAAATAACCAGATCTTCGTCGCAGAGGAATTAAGAGACTTATAATCTACCTAAAAAGGTTAAACACCTAAAGAATGTTGGTTATAAATATGTGTCGCAGAGAAATGATACTCTTTTAGCCCAAAAGAACGATGGTGAGAGATGCATTTTAACAAAAAATTCGATAATTTCGATAATTTTTATTTTTACTGTTAATCAATTTTTAATTTTCTACTGATAAGAACAAGGAAAATTTAGTTTTTGGGTCACATAAATATAAGATCATTGGTTCCAAAGTTTAATAATCTTAAGGCGTATTTAAAGCACAAATAATATTTTAGGTTTAACGGAGGCCTGGTTAACTCACCTAATATATGAGTTAAACAGTTTAGAATAAGATAATTAATATTTATGGTTATAAATTTGTTACATGTAATCGTAAATTCGGAACAGGTGGTGGCATTCTTTTATACATTAAATCGTGACTATCATCACAGATTTAACTAGCTACGCTCTCTGAGCGTAGCTCTCTAGCTAGTTAAATATGTGCTATCATTTAAGGTAATAAGGTACGCATTGCATAAGTAATAAAGTTACGCATTGCGTAAGAGGCAGATGTATTTTTTTTAAGTGAATTGAATATGAGGCTTAAAACCAAGTTCCTCATCTAGAAAAACACCCAGAAATTTTATCTTAGAGTTATTGCACATCCATCCAGAGTCGGTATATCTAATGCTTCGATTATTGATTTGATTTTGTGTTCAAATACTGATTTAATTTTAAATAGTGGAGAAGTGTGAATTCTGAATCAAATTTTGAAACACTAAACCTTTTGCTGTGAATTAAAGAGTTTTCGTAGTTTTAGTAAGGATTTTTTAGCTATTCTTTTTTATGAAGTTTTGATGCATCTGACATTGAAAACAAATACTTGAATTATTTAGTAACTCTTTACTTAAATTGTTTAATAGAAATGTTCCAACGAAAACAAAACAAACACATATCTAAGAAGAAGTAACTATGGGTAACAAATGAACTAAACAATTTAATGAAAGCAAGAATCATATATTTAATCGAGTATAAAATAGACAAAATACTGGAAAAGTGGGAAAATTATAGGTGGCTTAGAAGTAGTAGAGATAGTAGATATCTTTAAAAATTGAAAAGAAAAAAGACCTTACCTTCAAACCAATCTGCATGTTGGTAATGTAAAAAATATTTGGAAAATCCTTAAAGAAATGAATATTTACTCTAAGAATATAAATCACATTCCATTGGCTATAAATGCAGCGTCTTCCAAAACTCCGTATTCTACTACCTTTAATTTTTATATGCAGAACAAAATATAATTAAATTTTTAAAATTAAATTAGCACCCATTGATGAAATTACGGCTGCATTTAAATCCATTAAATCGGATGCTATTAGAACTGATGGAGTTAGACTCTTTATGTAAATGACTGGCTTCACGACATTATCCTAAAAATTTTACATCTAATCATCCGAACTTCTAAAAGTTACTGATGACATCCTTCAAGCGTCAGATAAAGATGATCTTACGGCCTTAATACTGCTCGACTATTCAAAAGCATTCGACAAGTTAATTCCCCAATTATTGTTGGCTATCTTAAATTATTTTGGATTTAAGAATCAGGAGTGTTGTTTTAAAACGCTACTTATCGGATCGCACACAATGCGTAAAATTAAATGGATAGCGGTCAAGTTGTCGAGTAGTTTATAATAGTATTCTCCAAGGATCTATACTTGGCCCACTTTTCAGTATACTCTATACTGCTCAACTTCACACATATATCAGCTTTGTTTACTTGCACTTTTATAGCGACAATAAGAAACTTATTTGTCATTTAGCTCGGAAAATATTGATGATGCCAATGTCAAGCCTTCCGCAGATCATATTTTGCTGGCAAAAGCTTCTAAAAACGCACTGTTTAAGTTTGAATCCTCAAAAATGTCAGATGCTACTATTGGGTACTAACTTTAAATCTTGCAGATTATCCACGCCGGTTGGTTTGGCTTTTTGTCAATGGTTTTTGAATCGTATCGTACGTAATATAATAAGTCTAATGCGCGATGTTACTTTAACACCAGAAATAGTCATATTTGGCACAATGGAAATCCGCACACTGTGGCCCCTAGAAGACAACAACAACAATTTTCTGTAAACATCCGAGCTGGTATTTTTATAGAAAACATAATTGTCCACTTGTTGCCTCTATTTACCTCCATTTTCTACAATAATAATAATAATAATAATAATAATAATAATAATAATAATAATAATAATAATAATAATACTGTTACATTACTCTTACACTTAACTATCAATTGCCACGTAATATGTCTTATTTAAGAATATAACTAACAAAAAATAAAAATTCTTATTAGTAATTATGCTTGGAAGGTTAAAAGGTAACTTTTAAATTTACGTTTAAAGGAACCTATACTACATGCTTTAAGCTCACTATTTAAAGGGTTATAATTGCTCACAGCTACGTAAAACTAGCCTAAAAAGTGCTGTTGTGTGCTAAGGCACAGTCAGACGATCCTGATGTCTAAGAACTCTATCACAAATCTCTTCACGAAAAATAAGCTTTTCACAAAGATATTGTGGTCTTTTGGAACGTAACAATTTGATAAAAAAGTGGTGTGATGTAATCGGCTATGCTGCATACTCTTAACCAACTTAAATCATTGATTTTTTTGGAGACATGATCATATTTTCTCAAACCAGAAATGTACCTCCAACAGATATTCTGCACATACCGAAGCCTATTTTTAGAAGTTTGATCAAGGCAGGGGTAGTGCAAAATGTTACAATATTTTAGGATTGACAAAACTCTAAATTATAATAGATCTCTAGATTAAAATAGGCCTGTTTGAGTACAATATTTTCATTTTACCATATCTCTTTTGTAACAATTTTTTTACATGCTCTCTGAACCTAAGACTCATACCAATATTTAGACCAAGACTTTTGGAACACTCAGAGAATAGCACAGCTTCACCATTCAGCTGCAACCATCATTCTCAAGCTTCACCCTTTTATTCTCTTTGTAAAACATGGTCAAGGACATGAAATGCCTTGGAGTAGTCAAAGGATACTGATATAACACTAATATTTTTATCCAGAGCTCAGATTATGTTATCAATTAGATTTAGTAAAGCTGTTGAAGTACTGTGTCGCTCTAAAATCAGATTGTTGCATTGGTAGAAGTTTATTTTCCTCAAGGTACTTTAATACCTGAGAATGAACAGCCCTCTCAAGTACCTTTGATACAACAGGTAACAAGCTAATTGGTCTAAGATCTTCAACACGAGATAAATGACTGGTTTCAGATTATTGCTTGCGTAAACTGCACTTAATTGTCAAGGAACTCCAAATATCCCAGTTTTTCCCTACGGACCATCGCCAGCATTAGATTTTGCAATTCTTTATAATTCCACCAATTTTATTCAGTTTTATTTAATTTATATTTCCTATAAACTCGGTCCCGTTCATTCATTATTGCCTTTAATGCAGGTGTTAGCCAGGGTGAACAGGGTTTATTCACTCTAACAGTATTAAAGTTAGTTTAGACATGACAAAGGCCACTTTATTATCAATACTCTGCATATAATAAAGATCAGCCCAACGAATATCATGCAAATCATTGTGATATTTTCTTCGCCGGTAATTTTGATATGACAGTATGTTAACCTGTGATCACTAATGTGAGCTAATGTCAGCATTTAAGGTACCTACACAAGTTACAATATCAGGATTGCTTATGAATATTGGATCCAAGAATTTAGAAGTTACATTAGTGATACGAGTAGATTCCTCGATAATTTAAAGTCCATGAGCATTAAATAAATTATTAATTGGGTTTGACACACTAGGAGATAACATGTCAATGCTCAAATCTCCCAGAGCAATATATTTGGAAAAAAATATCCAATGCTAGAGCAGACTGTGGTATGTTATTTGTAGTTCTATAAATAACCCCA
Organism: Anthonomus grandis grandis; assembly: GCF_022605725.1. Lineage (NCBI taxonomy): Eukaryota > Metazoa > Arthropoda > Insecta > Coleoptera > Curculionidae > Anthonomus > Anthonomus grandis. The sequence continues at coordinate 14,762,958 of NC_065558.1, forward strand.
ACCACAAGTGAGCACTTACAATTTACTTTCATTTTAACCCACATGTTCTCAAATCGATTTACACTTTATTGCATATATAATCTTTCACACTGAAACATGTTTCTCACATACAAACCTATATCTCCTCCTCTACCTCCCGTTTGATCACATCTGTAGAAAGAAAATCCTGGAATAGAGACCACATCCAATATTACGTTTCCATTTAACCATGTTTCTGTAACTGCCACCACATGAAAGTCGCCTGATAATACCATATTTACAAAATCCTGAAACCTAGTAAAAACCGATCTAAGATGCCATTCAAAAACAGAATCTTTTTTATAACTTTCACTCATCCTAGTATAAAAATGAATAAAAAAACTGTAAGAAAAAATTAAATATAATGTGTATACTCTAAGTTGTTAATACAGGAAATTAAGTGTCACAAAAATATTCTACCTTATTATTTTGCAAATGTATTGCCTTTAATAAACAGGGACAATTTTTGTCGAGGGATGAGTGATTTACATTTAGGTTTTCTATTTGTTAACTTAAGACAATTTATACATGCCATCAATTCTTCTAAAGATATGTATGTCCCTGTTTTTTGGATACTCTTTATATTTTCCGTTCCAAAAATGATGTAAATCCAAAAATTTTGTATGACTAATTAGATGGTGTTCTCGATTTTCAAATTTCTTATTAGAAAAATAAGATGAGATCTTTACATTAAAGTTAAAAATTTACATCATTTTTGGAACGGAAAATATCACTTGCAAATTTTCAAAAGATTACGCATAACGATAGTCAGTGTTTCAAATAATCAATTTTCTTCGTGACTGTAGCTCTTAGAGGGAATATTTTAGGACACACTCTGTTATTAGTATGAACTTATTTTATAACAATTTATACAGGACCGGGTAAGATTATTAGTTGGCAAAGAGAAATATGTCATAAAAAAATTTTCTTCCTACTCTTCAATAATTTGGGTTTTTAAAATCAACAAGAATCAAGACTTTTACATAAAAAAGGTAGCAACCTCCGTTTTCAAAAAAAATAGAAGTAGATACATGTTTTGTGACTTGAAACTGTAAGCTACTATCACAGTTAAAAGAATTAACAGGTATCTTAAAAATGCCGTTGGGTATGAACATAAAATAAGAGAATCACCAATACTTTATGGATGATCAAACATTGCTCAAAACCTTATTTCAAATTATTAAAAAAATAAAAGAAACAATCAACGTAATTAAGATAATAAAACCATGAGAACACCTAACAGAAAAAATTGCCCAAGTGGCTCTTAAAATAAAAAATTGATTTATCTTTATTTTGTTAATAGGCCAATTCTTTATTTATAATATTTCTTCACGCCTGTTAATATTAACCGCAACTAATTGATTTAAATATCTGAATAAATAATAATTTACCGAAGTTAGATCTGGAAATTGAAGAAGTCAATTTATAGAACGACCTCGACTAGTCTAACATGCAGCAAAATAGTTATCCAACCATTCATGAACATTTCCAAAATGTGCCAATTTTGCTTTGTATCACATTATTTAATTGTTTGATCTTTAGGCGAACTAGTAGGCTAAGATTCTTTGAAAACAATTTTTTATTTCATTAGTAGGTTTCTTTTATTTTCTTTTATACATGTGCAAATATATCGATACAAATTGTCTTGTTATATTGCGTCGTCATCATGCATATAACTCAGTTCCTATTGCACCTACATAAATAGGTAAAGGTTTTTAGCTCTAAAAAGATTATTCCCGCTATAACTGAGCGAATGTTTAAATTATGCAAAGACTGATAAGCAAATAAATGAAATCTTACGGCCACAGGATTAGTATTTTTTTCTATTCAGTTGATTATTACATTGGAAATTTGAGAAAAAAATTTTCGACAAAAGTTTAATAAAAAAATTTAGTTGTCTGGGATGAAATTATTTATTTTTCCTAAAAAACTTTATTTCTCAATCCATTTAATCTTTACTATAAACCTAAAGATGAATAATATTAATATAATAAAATATTCATTAGTTCTAAAGCGTATGTAAAACTATTATAAAACGGTTATGTCCGTGGGAGGTGTTTAAACATATGTTCAAATAAAACCTTACTGTTCCATAGGTTTCTCTGGGATCCTTTCATGATATTTAAATGAGAGTTTAATTTGTTCTTTCTTGGCTTATATGCTTATGATAGATTAAATTAGATGTGTCAAGTATTTTATTTAGTTACTTAAGATTCAGGTTAATTATTATTATACAAGGCATATTCTTTCAATAATTAGCTATACTTTGTTTTTAAATTTTAAAAAAAATCTTTTAAAAGTTCCCACAACCTGAACGTCCTTTACCTTCATCCCTCGTTTCCGTGACTGATCTTCTAACCTCTTTCCAACCCTTTCTTTATCGCGATTGTATGAAATTTAATATCTTTATATTTACGGATAACGAACAGTTATTGTCGGATTCCAGGACGTATGAGAACTTGTTCGGTTTTGACATTTGAAAACAACGGATCAATTACAAGTTACTTTAAAACAAATTGCATTGATACAAATAAGCAGGTCTATTAAGCGGAATATTTTTTTTACTTTGTTAACATGAAATATCAACAACTTAACCAAGTGATCTCTACCGAATGTTCGTTAGCTTAATAGTGTAAATTTCGGCACTTAAACGAAAGAATTTATTGTGACAGATTGATATTTATATTTGAAATAATCATGTTTTATCAAATTTGAGTGGCTGATATATTTTTCCATAGAACATTTAATCCAAATAACTTAATTTTCCTAATTAAACTTCAAATAAACTACTTGCTTTAGCAAACCGTCTATTGATGACTCAATTATGAATTGGCTTATATATGCAATCTATTTAGTTTAAAACATCAATTTGTCATCAAACGTAGATTATGCCAACCTAATTAACAGCAAATAGCAGATTTCTAGCATCACCTAAGTCAGTTAAGTTTGCAGCAGAGTTCAGTTAAAACGAGTTTTCTCATCAAATTTTTTGATCAGATGGAAGCTTCCTTTTCTTCAAGTATCCTTCAAGGAAGTGAGCATAATGGCCATAAAAAGATTTAATTGCAACTCTACACTCAAAACATATTAATATTAGGAAACTACTAAAAAAAATAACTAGAAATTCATTTACTCATATGCTCTCAACTATAAAGCATACCCGTAGACACATTTAATAAATCACTAATTAATAGTTTACATGACCATAATGCTTAACTGAACCTTTAAAGAGCATATTTTAATAACATGAGGATATGTTTCGGTATATTTTGGTCATATGAAGCTGAGTAAATTCAACGACAATCATCTGAATCAACTTTGGTTCAATCAATTTGCACTTGATCAGTGTTGCTTATTTCATAAGTTACTTTTGTTAAAACCCTTATTAGACCTCAGAGCCACTTTTTAATTCTATACCTCACCCTGAGTGACCTGATGAGAGCATTCTGATTATCTCACAAATTATTTAACGCTTTAGTACACTTCGAATTCGCCAAGCCTAGTAGGTTCTCTAGCTTTTCAGTAAATGTCAAATTGGATCAAAGTGGGGATCTTCATTGACATCCTGCAAATGTCATTTAAAATAAATTAAGCAGAAAAATTATTGCTTATTAGAGTCAGAAGTAATGCTTATTAAAATTATATAAGCTCTATGAGAGCCTAATAGCATACATGCTTTAATCCAGACCTACTAACAAGTAGTTTATATAAGTGTAAAGCTTATTGTATTGTAAAACAGTTTCAGAATGCTAGCTTTAATAAGCATAAAATTTGAGTGTTATGCTTTTAAGTAAAACAACGACCATCAAATGAACCAGTCGCTTTAAAAACTTTGACGTGGGATGACCGTCATTAGTAGCTTTAACTAATAAAGTAATTTTCATGTATCACGATCTAGATGCAGGTGCAACACTTTATATCTTCTAATCCTCCTTTAATAGTAACTCCTGATTGATCTCCCCTTGACTAGTGATTTGAGATTTACTATCACTTGTTTGAAATATTGCGCTCAAGACAATTAAAATAGATTTATACAATATATTCTTTGAAGCCTGCTTTAAAAAATAACAACTTGCTGAGAGCTCTGTTTTGCTTTATGCAATCTATTATGCTTAAGATTCACGTCATGCCAAGTATCTCCAAGCATGTCTCTAGTTGCCTTTTTCCTAAATATTTCTCAATACTTAATAAAAACACATTTTTTTAATTCCGTTCTAAGTCTTTAAGGATCTAACGAGAGCATTCTGATCATTACCCAGATCACTCAACGATATAGCACACTTACACCAGACGTATATAATCTGGCTTTTCGTCAAATACCAAATTTGATCCAGTGGTAATTTTCTTTGACCATATATAAATTCGTTTAAGGAAATGAGTAGGGGACTCCAGGGAACCTTTACACAAAAAATGATTTTTTTGATGAAGTAGAATGATTTTCAACATAATGTTAATGTAGACCAAATGTTAATGTAGATTTGACTGTTTTTCTTCCACCTAAATTTTTAGGAAACAATAATTTTAAAACAATGTCTTGTCCTTAAACTGAAGATAAATTTTCCACTAATGGATGAACAAACTTCCAGGCAATTCCACGATGACACAAACATTTAGTTTAGTATTCATCATCTTGCTTTATTATTACTTGGCCCACATAGTGCATAAAGTTTTCGTCAGAAACTTAACTAAAACAAAGTTCCCTGCTTGGAATGTGTTGATATCCTCGAGGGCTATAATTTGAAGCATTTTTCTTTCGTAACTTTCAACATCTAAAATATATTCGCTGCTTTAGCCCCACTGAATTTGTTCCTCCTGATCACTTGAAGAATCCTGGGATGGAGTTGTAGGTTTCTGTAGATTTCTTTGGTGAGAATAGGTTGCCATGCTTCAACGGAATAACTTTTTTTTTTATTTTTCGGGCGTTTGCTTCAGCCTCTATAGCATCTTTGTCTGGCGTCTCTTTCTTAAGGAACCACGTTTTTGCCTTAAAATCTGCTTTCGCGGACCTGCATTCGAAAATGGTCGCAAAATTTCAGGACTAACAAAATTATGTTTATCGTTTTAATTGTTCTCTTTTGACGTTGAGGCTTTACATTCTAGATAGTTTTTAAGCTTCAATATTTCCTCTTGCACACTGGTTTTTAATTTAGGCACTTCATCTTCTAGAATTGTACTTGTAGGTTCCACTGGTCGATACGCTAGACACAAAATCGATTTCTGTAAACACGTCATGATTTATGGCGAGGTCGATGAAAGACCAGATATAATATTCTTTGGGGTGAAAGCTAATTGGAACGTTTGACTGGTCAAAGAAGCAATATTATAAATCGACAGGGCTTGACCTGGATCCATGATGCACACTGCGAATTATAACATTTTCTTAAGTAAACCCATATATCCAAGGCTTGCATTTTATGGCTGCAATGTGGCGGAAACGTAAGCATCACAATTCCATTTTCTTTCGCTTTCTCTAGAGAATCGATCCACTAAGATGAGCAGCTCCAGCAGATCTTGGAAAAGCGCCACTTAACATATAGTCCTAAAAATTAACTCGTGGAAAAACGAAAAATTGAGTAATACCACAACAGAGACTAACTATGTTCCTCGTTCAGCAGACGTTACCAACTTGTTTAACACCCTTCGTTTCCAGAACTTTGGGTACAGTTGTAAGCCCTATTTCATCAATGTTCCAGATCTGATGAGGTTCAAACTTGTTACGCTTAAGGACCGATTCCAAATTATTGAAAAACGTGGTAACATATGTACGGTTAAAACTCGTACAACGTGATAAACCGGTTGATTTTAGAGTCCTCCTATAACTCTGGGTGACGATGTCTAAAGACGCGATACTAATTGTAGTCAGCAATGGATTTTTCATCCCATTTCTCAGAATATTTTTTATTGTTGGCCTTAGCAATTAATAGGCCAATGATAGGCCAGTTGACGTGTACATGTGACTGTCAAACCATGATGCATATGCGAATCACTGACTAGATAATTCGCTAGGAGAGCCTCTTCTTCGCGGGTAAACACTAATGCAGGTTTGAAATCACGTGAATAAGCAATGTTACCTACAGGGACAGCGAATGACCGAGCATTGAGACATCTCATGGATCCTTAAGACAACTGTCTCATGTCCCTTGATAAAGCTTTATAAAAAATAATATAACCTTATAAAAATAATAAATCCTTGTTAAGCATCTAATTGACTGGATACCTATATAACTAATTAAAAACATATCTGTCTTCACTACGCTAAAACCTTTAACCAACGTGAATTTTCACTTTAACTTGCATCAAACTACGATATTATAAAATAAAATTTTACTTTTGGCAGCAATTTTTCATACGCACTAACAACAACGTTTTACTCACTAAAGAAAGCGGTAAGAGATTTGGCTAAAGCTATGAACCAGTAACCACTAGGTGACTCTGCTTAACTGATTTTTTTTGGGAAATAAATGTAGTGTCTCATTACTCCCTTGTCTCAAGTATCTATGGTCTATCCTCTGGCTGAAAAAAAGAACAACAAGACACAATTACCGAATACATTCCTCATCACTTTTATTAAGTATAATTATTTAGCAAATCATTCTTTAAACGTACAGCTTTCCATTTCGTACCAAACCTAAGGGATCTGACGGCTCTTACAATTGGTCAACAGCAGTTTTCTAGCATAACCTAAGCTACTTAAGGCTTTAGTACAATGCAAGTGTACCAAGGGAATGGGTATGGGTACTTGGATCAGAAGATCAAGGGGTCATCAGTAGGTTTAATGGATAAAGTCCTTTTTTGTGTATTATAATAAATAGTCAATAATCAATTTTCAGGATTTTCTGCCAGACCATTAATAGGACTTCTGATCGGAGAACTACAATAAAACTTATCTGAATTAGATAATGCTGTTTATAACATCTTCTCAACATTATTTTTCGATATTTAAATAAGCCTTAATTATTCTACTAAAATGTATGCTTAAAAATAATAAATTTTGAGATGTTTTTTTAAATGTTTAATGAGAAAAATAAACCTAGTTATCTTAGTTGACATAGTAGGATATTCATAATGACATATTGACATTGGAAATATTAAAAAAAACCGTTGATTGAATATCTCCTCTATTCAATCGATGAAACTTAGAACTAACTATTTGCTCTAGTAAATCCATCTACAATCATTTGAATCAATTCTGGATCAGCCAATTTGCTCTTAACAGCTTGCTGATAACACTGCTCGGCTTCATGCAATCTATTTAACTTTAAATTTACCAAAGTCAAATATCCCCAAGAATCAGCATGCTGATTATCTTTCAAGTTAGCTTCGTTAAAACACTCCTCAGCACTCAACAGATCGTTCTCCCTAAAGTACAACTTTCCAATTCTGTACCAAACCTGAGGAGTCTGATGATGCTTACAGGTAATCAACAATAGCTTTCTAGCATTCTGGTCATCACCCAGGTCGGTTAAGACTTCAGCACAGTTTAGATACACCAAGTGTATATCATCTGGTCTGTCAAATGAATTGATCACGTGATAGTAGCATTCCTTAGCCCTTTCCAGATTGCCTTTTACAAAGTGGGCATGGCCGGAAAGGCTTTGAATTGCATAGTCTGTACCTAAAGAATAATTATTAAAAAAATGTGTTTTTAGGATAGACATCTCTACAAACCTAAAGACTCTTTGGCTTCATCCACATGTTCCAAAGCATGATCATAATCCCGCTTAAAATAGCTGACGACAGCCAACAAGTAGTTTACGTAACCGTAATGTTTAGGAACCAGTACCTCTTCCGCTAAAGCAGTCTCAACCCAATCATAGAGTCTCATTTTTAGTAATAATGTGGCCGTGGTAAAAAACAATGTATTTGGCAACTGCGTGGAACTCCATTCCAGATCTTCAAATTCTAAAATATAATCTGAAATTCTTTGGTAATCAGAATGCTTCCGAGCCATATCCAGAGCCATTTCCATGCCGTCTGGTCTGCTACACTTATTATAGAACAGGTAAAGTATACACCAGCCTTCTGCCCATTTAGACTCTGAAATCAAAACGTTTAAGAAGCATATTTCAGCATCATGCTCGTTGCCTTTATTCATTAATAAAGCACCATAGATCAACAGGGCGTACTTATGAGTAGGTTTAATAGCAATTGCTTCCCTTAAACATTCAAATGCTTTATCAGCATCCCCAATTTCTAAATTATAAACAGCATAATCATACCAAAAATCAGCATTTTGGGCGCTTAAAATTCTCTGCAAGAAATACCGATCTGCACATTCACACAAATTTAGGGCAGCAGCCTCTTTGGCGTAGAAAAAGTTGCCTTCCCCGGGGCTTTGCCCTAAAGGTCTTAGCCCGTTGCTGACCAATGTATTTAAAATAGAATGCATCTGACTTATGAGGTCACTAAAGAGCTCAGAAACCAAACTCTGGTAAGTTTTGCTATTTTTAAAATCCCTGTCCTCACATTTATATTTATTAGAGATCAGTAAAGTGGCTGAAGTAACAATGGAATTCATATAACTTTGATATGCACCCTCTTTTTGAAGATATTCGATAAAATCAGCATAGGTGGTAGATGGAATTGTGTTAATTTTTGCATTGTACTGGGTCCATTGCTTATTTAAATCATCAATTATATTTCTAATGGTTTGCTTGTAAAAATCATCAGCAACATTTTTATTAAGAACAACTTTGGAACTCTGCAAGGCATCCATTTGCATCTGGAGCAAGCTTGCCCTCAGATCCTCAGGCTCTCTTTTAGGAACCAACGGTTTTAACAGCTCAAATTCCACAACAATAAAGCATAGCTTGCCATCCTCATTGTATACTTGAACACTGGGCTCTGGTAAAGGCGGTTCTTCTGGCTTTAATGGTAATTGAGACGCCATATTCTTGTCCTCTTTTGTAGCTTCCTTTTTTGAGACTTTCTCTTTTTTTTCTGCTCCTTTCTTTTTGCCTCTGGCAGTATCCAATTTGCTTTTTGAAGTTCTAGCAGTGTTTAAGTCTACTTTGGGCTTTGGCATAAAATAAGAGTCTTCCAAGCCAGCTGCAGCAGCTTCCTCATACGTAAAAGTCTTTACTGGGGTAGCTACATGGAGCTTAGTAACACCCGGATAGAGTAAAGTAACGATATCAAATACGGCCATCAAATGAAGGTATGGTGGAGTACTCTTGGAGACCTTGGTTTTGGGGTGGGGGTCATCAGCAGTATCATCGGATAAGGCTTCATATGGTCTTTGGCTTTTTTTTGATTTGGGAGTCAGGTATATTTCCAGGACGAGTTTCTTGTAGTACATGATCTTAGCTGAAAAGTCTGGCATAGCTTGTTTAAATAAGATGTTCCTCTTCAAATAATTAAACTCAATTCTAACTGCATCTTCTTTAAAGCCTTCTTCCACATTTAAATTAGCTTTATTGGTTATTTCGCTTAAATTATCATCTATAAGATATTTGGTAGTGTTGGCATTGTAACCAATACTTTGGATACCAGGCCATCGTTTAGGAACCTGCTTTTTTGGAGCTGACAAAGCTATTTTGGGATTGCTGAATATTACTGGATAGCAATGATTTTGTTGATTAGGAAGCATAATGCATATCTTACAGTCGATATCACCTGTCATAAGTTGCGGTACATTACAAATTGATTCCACAGTGAAATTCAAAATATTGTTAAAATCCATAATTTTTATCTTTTCTTTTATATATACTGTTACTGATACTGTAGGAAAATTTTTGAATGTGCTAAGAATTTCACATGATTGCTTAACTGGTTGGATCGATAGAGTTTCGAAGAAGCTTATTTCCCCATAAAATAATGGAATTAAATCGATTACGGACATGCCATAAGTTTCTGTTTTGATAACAGTCTGGTGATCAGATTTACTTTTACTGTCCGCTTTTGACGATTCTTTGGAGCCTTTAGATTTTTTCGATGTTTTTGAGTCTTTGCTCATGGCTGATTTTGAACGAACCTGGGATTTTTCGGATTTTGAAGATCTTTTACCTAAAGAGAAGATATTGAGATGATCAAGGTAAATAAAAAAGTTTTGTTTAAGAGTTATTATGATAGAACAATATTATTTACCTTTTTTCTTTTTACTTCCTATTTCAGGTATCTGCACAGAAGGTCTCTCTCCAGTAAAAGCTTCATAAATACTAAATAAACTCTCAATCTCTTCCTGAGTCTTTGGTTTATCATCTTGCACTTCCTGGTTCTTTTGTAATCGCTCATAGAGTTCAGAATCTAATGAACCTGAAGACTGCATGGTAGTTATAAATACTGGATATGATGCTAACTGATCCAGTTGTTTGTTGTTTTGCACATCTATGGTAAACTCAAAGGATTCGTTTATTAAAAGTTCGTTATCGTCTGTTACTGGAATCAGTTGGGTGTCTCCTAGTTCTCTTTCTAAGTATGTGATACTTGCTTTTACGTCCGATACGGGGTATAGTGGTAAAATATTCTTAAAGCCATTAATTTTTACTACGATAGTTCTTAAATCGTCAGGTTTTTCTAAAACTACTTCCGGTGTTGATTCCTGATGGTGCTCTTCTTCCTCTGGCACTGCTTGACCTTTATCTTTAGCGGACTTTTTAGTTTTTTCACTCTTTTTTGTTGACATTGTTTTTATTTCGTTTTGACACGCTGACGAATGTCAAGTACTAATTTGAATTACAAATTATCTCAAAGCATGTTCTGCTACTAAAAAAGTTTTACGGATGAACCTTTTTTATCTATGTCGCGAATATATGGATACGAGAGATTATCAAATTAGCTTGTAAATTGATCCTGATGACTGTTCTAATATTTGGACAAGGCAAAACGGTCCTTTAGTTTCTGCAAAGATAATTATACTAACGAATAGTTTACTATTATTTTCTTTGGTTTCTGTTATCGAATTCTACAGTACAAAAGTCCAGTTCAGTACACAGAATACTAAAATGGAGGTGGCTGAATAAATTTTGGTAAGTCACAAGACAATATACATATATTGTATAAATATATTGTATAAATATATTGTCTTATCCTTAAAGATAACTGAATAGAACAGGTTTCGTTTAATGGTATTTCTGTCAACTAAGGAGGATTAGTTTCAACACACTCAATACGAGATGGTTCAGTAAAACAGAAAGTTAAAGTCACATCCAATATATTTTAATTTTTGAATTTTATATGCGAAATTCGGTTAAATACCAATCTTTCTTTTGGAAAAAGATCTTTTTTTATTATCAAAAGTCACCCTCCTGACATTTTTGATGAGGTCTGCTTTTACCAAAATAAATCAGATATATTTTATGAAAATAGAAATATGTACCATAGTAACTATAAAACAGTAGAGATGATACATTCAAGTATGTGGATAACATACATATATGTATGTATGTCCCAAATACTTCACCCCTCATTGTGCTTACGCGCAGAAGAATTTCATTACCATCTACCCTGATGACAATCAGCTTATCCTTGGGGAAAAGAGAGTAGCAACGAGAACGACCCGAGGCTATCCCCAAGGTGGTGTTTGATCGCTTTTAGGCTGATTAGTTCTCGTAGACGATCTCCTACTAAGAATAAGAAATTGAAGAACATATTTCTGGTCTTCGCGGATGACTTGATCATAATAGTCAGCAGAAAATGCATGCACTATGTTTCAGAAAGACCACAGAATGCACTGAATATATTATATGTTAAGTGGCCCAAGTATACTTGTCGGTAAACTCTTTTAAAACCAAATTAAATCTTGCCACATCGAAAAGAGCTCTGGAAGAATTATACTAATCAAAACACAAATGCCGTTCTTAAATGAAGTTAAACCTAGGAGTCATTTGTGACAAAGGCAAAAACTGCAAAAGCAGATGCAAAAGACTCTGTGGCAGAAATTGGGACCTCAGCATAAAAATGAACTTATAGCTGTACAAAATGTTGAAAATTGTTTTATTCGCCTGAGGAGTGTTATATCAACCACAGCAATGAGGCAACTGAGAAATAAGAATAATCCCTACATCGACGATGAAGGTGCTGCTGGATCTATTAACACACATCTTAATAGAAATAAATAAAGGTTCCAATACAAGTTCAAACAAGGCCAAAGCCCTATCGAAAAGCTGTGAGCTAAAAAATAGAGGAAGATCATGGTTAAGTATGACATAGCATACTGAAAAAAAATATCTAGTATAAGATTATAGTTATATATTCAGAGAGTCAAGCAACACTTCAGACAATCAGCTCCTATAAAGTTAAATCCCGACTAGTAAATAGTTAGCAAAAATTTTATAAACTGTGTACCATTAAGAACAGCTTCCTGGTTGATCCTGCCAGTAGTCATATGTTTCTCTCAAAGATTACGCCATGCATATCTCAGTACAAGCCAAAATAAGGTAAAACCACGTAAAGGTCATTAAAATAGCTATTGTTTCTTAGATACATGCAAAAAAGGATTTGACTGGAGACCAAAGGAGTGCATTTATTAATTCAAAGCATTTTCATTTAATAAAAGTTGAGTTTTGAGTGCCCTGGTCTAAAAGCTATTTCAGTGCTATGTCTAATAAACTATCTCTAGCATAGGTACCAAACCACCATGAAAATAAAGAAACCGACAAACTATGAAAGGCTCAAGCCTTTATGACTAAGGTCAAGAACCAGGTCCTCAGTTAATTTCGCAGCCAGTGGTATCAAACACCAAAAAAGATCTCAAAATTCCTGCTTTTTACCTCTCACAACTATGTTGCCACCAGCTTTTTACATTTTTTGTCAGGTTCAAGCAGATTGCTTGACAGATGATTAAAATAAATAATGTGTAGCGGCGACTATAAAAATCTTCACGCCCAGATTTACCACAGATCTTTTAAACCATAACCGGAAGGTAGTAAGAATAATGGTTAGTCTGGTTACAGGCTAAACAGACATCTGACTTAAAAATTAGAGACTTGGAGTATTTTGTAAAAAGGAAATTTCTGAGAAAACACATGGATGACTACTTTCAATTTCAGCATTAAATTATGTCAAAGGTAAATACAGTTTTCTAAATAATTGTAAAAGAAATGACGGTATCGTTCTGAAGAATGATGAATTAGCTTAAAATCTTAAAAGCCAGCAAAACGTTCCTAGTGTCCAAACATGTTTTATGGTGAGGATTCTGTTGAGCCAGTATTAATTAATATCACCGAAATATTAATTTTTTTCAGGGAAATTCAAATATTCGAATTTAATAGAGATGCTGGACGAGCTGGCTCTATCGTATCTTTGATTTAACTACTTAATATCTCATGTTTCCTACCAATTCATTGTAAAAGATTATTCGATTTCTTGTTGAGATATTTTTAAATGAACTACTTGCTACAAGTCCGTCCAAGACTAAAAAAGTCGACTTAAAAAAGTAAGGCACTAATTCTGTAGCATGCATTTATTTTATCATAGACCGACACTAAGTAATAACATAATAATTTGTCATGCGCACGGGCCTGTACGGAACAGAACTACATAATGACAAAGAATACATGCATCTAAATTCTTCCAGATTTTCCAGAAAAATAGAAATTATCTTCAATTAAAATGCACAATTATTATTACTTGGTTTTTAGCAAAGATCCAAAGTTTTATTGTATTGTGTGTACCTCTTCATATTGATTAATCTATAATTTTTCTGATTTTATATTTAACTATTGTATTACTGTCTCTAACTTTAACATTAAAACTACGTATATAATTATTTCTTCATCTATATTAATTGTGAATCATCGAATCATTTTAGGATGCCTTAAAATATTATTTTTCTTTACGTAATAATTTTGTTCAATACAGTATAATTTAATGATGTTTTTTTCCAATTCTTTTTACGTCTAAGACCAACATAATTAACATAACTGTGTAAATTTAGAATTTTTTGCTATTTTTTGAGTGTTTACTGCATTGCGTTTTCCAATTAGTGTCTATTAGTGTATATACTTTAAAATGTTATTTTTCTTACGTAATTATGCTCCTGCAACTAAGGAACATCAATTTATTATTTCTTGATCTGACATTAATGATTATTAAGAATGCATTAATTTTTTGAACTATCATTGCAACTATCTTTTTTCTACGTATGCTATATATAGTATATAAATGAGAAGTATCATTTTATTGCAAATCCCTATGTTTATGGATAATTATAAAAATATTGGTTTTAAGGAAGATTTTTTTAATAAGTCAGGAAAGTTTCTTAGGGTCTTAAATAAGGCCTACTTACTTTTGCTAAGAAATTACTCTATTATTTGACTAGAATCAATAACATTTTGGGAAAAATACAGGGTGCTACCTAATGGTATATCATAGTTTGAAGGGGGCCAATTCCTGAAAAGTTCATATAAGCGTGGGTCCTAAAATGCTTAGTTTTTAGGATGTGTGTTAGTTTTATTTTATATTCAGTTCTTATTAAGTTTTTCAAAGACGGTTGGAGATATTGAACTGAATTTTGCTACAGGATATTATGGTATAAAAGCACGCATATACTTATCTTTCACTTTTTTTAAGCAACCAGTAGCATAGCTATAAGCAATTTTAATGCAATTTTACAAAACAAAAAATACTACGCCATTCACAAACAAAGTGAACAAAAAGCAATAATAATTAAATACTATTACATAATTTACTAAAAATGTGGGAACTGACCACCTCCCACCTCTATGCATGTTTCTGCTCTTTTTCTTATCGAATAACGGTCGATAAAATTACGGTCGAGTCAATCTGCTTTTTGCTCTTTGCAATCTATTCCAGTTTAATCATAATTTTACTTAATTTAACCATTTAATAATAAGAATTTTAAGGGTTTAACTGGCAATGATATTGTCAATCTTTTTGCAAATTATTTTTCGCAGAGATTATACATCAACAACATTACGCCATGATTCTATGGCTCTAGTTAATATAAATAACTCTACCATTTCAATATCTGAAATATATTTTAGGCTGAGTACATTGCATACTCACAAGTTACAAATTAGAGGCGTGTAAGTGTTCTCAGCTAAACTACCAAACTTTTTAAAAAATTGCTACATCATTATCTGGTGTCTAAGTTTATCTATAAGTCTATTTTATCTGAACTTGGTGATTTTGCGTTCTTCAATTTGTTGGTCGTTGTTTTGATTTCTGTTTTATTTATAATGTAGTTGTCGATGTTATTAGGCATGGTCCATAGATCCGCTTGTTCTTCGGTATTGTACAGACTCTTGAGGTGGCTTGTCTATTCCTCAGCGGTAATATTGGCTGCTGAATTAAATCGTTAACTGATTTCTTCTGCGATCTAATGAGGTTCCATATTCTTCGGTTTCCTCCGTATAAGTCATGTTAGTAAGAAACTGTTTGGATTTATCTCAGGCAGGTCCACACTGAGTTCTCACTTTTTTCACTATTTACTTTTGTTGATTTTGTCATTCAGTCAGGTGCATGATGTATACGCTGAATTTTCAAAAGCGTTCGACCGTGTAAATCATGAAACTTTAAAAAAACATAAATCGTTACAGCGTCTGTCATTCATTGTATAATTAATTGGCTGAGAAGCTACTTACCAGTTCTTTTAAAAATTCCATGCATGTTTCGAATAGTTTAATATCCATCGATAACTCTACTTCTTAGTTCTTCTAATGCCACAATTGGTAAATGATAAACCAATGTTTTTAACACAAATAAAAATCTAGGCTGTTTAGGTCAGGTGATTTAGGTGGCCAAAATCGTGGTCTTCCAGGGCCTATCTAATGATTTTGGTAAGCTCTATTTAAATATACTCACGGACTAATATGCTGAAGTGAAAAGAGCATTATACCGTCCTAGTAAAAAGTATTAAATGATCAGATACGATACCGATCTAAACGTTGAGTAAAAATTGTTCTTGAAAATGTATCTCCGTAATCGCATGAAGGTTTTCTTGGATCCAGTAATGATTTTTACTAAAATTGGTTATTGTATTTTTGAAAAAAAATTGCTTTGATCTTCTGTTACTTTTTGAAGATACCATTTATAAAATTGCGTACGCGCTTCATAATCTCTAGGAAGCAATGCCTGAATGTTCTGTTTGTGGAAAAGATATCACTAAGAGTCTCTTAAAATTGCCCATACCATCTTTTGTAGCAAATGTTTAATAACATACAAATTTTTTCGCATACTTATAGTGCAATCTTCTTTCTGGATCCCTGGAAGTATTTGCTTTAAAACTGCCAGATTCAGCTAGACGACGATGAATGTTTAGAAATATTCTTCTATCTAGAAGAGAGTGATTAGAATACCATAAAGCAAGACCTAATTAGAATATAATATATTATATTTTATTGAATTTTGTGACTCTCATAATTTCATTCCAAGCTGTCAGTCCGGTTTTCGTAAACAGTTCAGTACAACTACTTGTCTTGTAAAGCTTATTAATTATATAAGACATAATAAAGATAAGAAACTAACAACTTGCCTGTGTCTTCTAGACTTTAGTAAAGCATTTGATACACTTAAGTATAAGATGTTACAAGCAAAATTGCACTATTTTGGTTTTTCAGATAATTCACTAAATTTATTAAAGTCTTATGTTTCTGATAGATTCCATTGTGTTGTAATTAAAAATCAAGACTCAATTTCAAAATCGAACTATGTACTGGTTTAAAAACTGGAGTACCACAAGGCTCTATTCTAGGGCCTTTATTATTTTCCTTGTGTATAGCTGATATGGAAACAAACTTGACTTATACGAAACTTCAGCAGTCAGCTGATGATGTATACGCCTTTTTGTCCCAATTCGTTACCTCTTTCTCGAACACAATTTAATAATGATCTGGATAACATTTTTGAATATGCTAAAAATCACAATTTAAAACTGAATTCTAATAAATCATGTGCTCTTTTTATAGGATCCAATAAAATTCAACTTGAAGTAGCAAGGAATAACTATAATCTAAAAATCCAAAATACAAATATACCAGTAGTGGATGAAGCCGAAAATTTATGATTAATTCTTGATACCAGCTTAAGCTTCTTAGCCCATATTATTTAATAGCATTACTTATATGCGTCTAAGGGGTCTGCAAAATCTAAAACGTCACATTCCAGACAAAAAAACGAAATACTTCTTATGTAATACATTAATATTATGTTTGTTTAACTATTGCGATGTAGTTTATAATAATTGCATTACTCCCACAATACTAATTTTTTTCTTAGATCAATGGTGTAGTATTTTTTTGTAAAATTGTATTGAAGATTTGTTATAGCTACACCACTAGTGGCTCTAAAAAAATGAATAACCATCTAATAAATGTGTTCTTAAAACATAATATCATCCTGTGTCGAAATTCTTATACTTATTAAAAACTGAAAATAAAATACAACTGCACGCTAAAATAACACGCTGTATCTTAAAAACTAAACATTTTAAGGCCCATGTTTATATGAACTTTTTGACTTAAAATCAGTCCAAAATGCTCCATCAAATTATGACATACCACTAAGTAACGATTTGTATGTAGGAAGGTTTGATAGTTCGGTTTTATATTATAAAGTTATTTTAAGTTGGGCACCAAAAAGTGTTCTCCCAAATATAGATGATCTGATCTAGACGAAATCATAATTAAATATCTCGTTTCTCAGTAAAGACCTGGACCTGAAAGGCAAGCATCTACAGAAATATTACATTAAATGCATAAAAACCTTTTTTTAAATGCCCACATTTCCATTCTGAATTTTTACTACTAAAACAAAGTATACCAATACAAAATATCTTTATTGTGATGCTCCCTGTATATGTTAAAATCTTTTCTTTAAATATGTTTTTAAGTTATTAATTTTTGTTCTACCTTATTAACAAGTTGAAAATTGGTTGATTTTTCTTTTCTTTCATTCACTCGAATTGCATTGCTTTAATGCACATCCACATTTTAATGGTTTCTTCATTACATCTTTATAATAACGTAAAAGTTTTTTTTTTCAGTTCCACCTCTAGCTTCAACTATAAAGCTCATAGAGAAATTAACTACCATAAACAGGATGCTGATTAAAATCCTTTTAGCACCATCGCCACCTCATCATCTATAAGACCAAATTAAGATAAAAATCTTATTAATCTATAAAGCATGAGAAAGCACCTCATCTTTAACAACTCCTGTTTAATAGCCCTTATAGTAAAAAAAAAATTCATTAGCCGATGCAAATATATTTTTTAAACAACGAAGCCCATAAATACGTAACTTCCTCTACAGGGGGGTAGAAGAGGGGCGCAAGATAATAGAAAATTAGCACCTCGAAGTAACAATTCATAAGCGATCTCTAGACCATCATTGGTTGCCTCGGTGTACTAACCACGCCCTAGTTGTCTTTGAATACAACTGGAGCTACGCCCCATCATCAAATAGCCCCGCATTAAAACTGGTTTGAAACGGCAGTTGTACGAGCGGTTTCGACGCGGAAACAGCGTCTCTATCCTTTTGGGTTTTAGTCAACTATCGGTTCAAAAAAGATCATAGTACATTTTTTCTCACGAGTGCTGTAAGCAACAACAACAGTTACGCAACTATCTAGTTTAAAAATAGCTCCCCGTGTTTCCGTACCTTAGCCTTGGCGAAGTTGTTTTATTTTTTTTTTTGTTTAGTGTCGAGAGTGATGCTGGATTTTATTGGGGTTTTGTGATAGTGTTGACGCTGTTTTTTAAGTAAGTAGGACATATATACACACATAACTGAATGATTTGCGGTTTTTATTTGAAGACAAGATGTGGGAAGTACCAAGAAGAATCAAACATTCCCTGACGGTTTTCAATTTATCTTCTTCTTAGATCATGATCTTACTTTTTACTCTTTTCTTGCTGAATTTGAATTTCTGTCATGGAATATTTTTTTTGCTATTGGTTGCTATTATGTTTCTTAACCAACATGATTATATTAAATCAAAATCCCTAAATCCCTAAGAATATATATCTATAAGGATCTGAAAGGTCCAAATTCACTGAATTAGGTATATCTTAATGAAATACTGAAAAGTACATTAACCATCTAAAGAATCAAAAAAATCAGCGAATGTCTCTTTTCGCATTAATGTTTTCTTTTTTCAATTTCTTCATCATTTTATCCAATTAATTTCTTCTTATCAATAGTTAAATCTATCAAAGCAGCTGTAGATAGGAGTTGGAAAAGAAATAAATGTATATTGAGAGAATTATTTGTTTTGTCGCATGTGCTACTCTTGAGCATCATAGGTATATGTTTTTAAACTAATTTTCTCCTACTAAAAGTCACATTTCCTAGCCCCTGCAGCTGTAGTTTAATAAACTAGTGCATAATTTATCGATTGATTTCTCTATTAAAATTTTTGCGCATTTTTCATTTGGACAACCTATTATGTATCAAATTCATTACTGCTGCAACTATAGTTTGATAAACGAATAAAAAAATATTTAACAATGTTTTGAAGAGTACAAAATTAACTCCTGGAATCATAATTTGTTTTTGCCTACTGTTGGACCTAGGACAGGTATCATGTAATAATTTTCTGCAGTTGCTTATGATATTTGCTGATTATGACTGTTGCTACTGTTTATTATTTAGCTCAATGAGATAATGTAAATTATATTGAATATCTAAAAAAGATGTAAAGAGAGTCTAAAATTTCTTGAAAAAAAAAACAGTTTTGTAATTTATGCTTTTTATCTTTTGATAATTGTAAGTTGAACTGAATTGCTTGAAACTCAATTATATTGTGTAAATTATAGTTTTTTAATACCCCAGTTAAGATTATTAATTTATCTAATATAATTTGCCCCAAATCAAGTAGGTATATTAAAAGTAGATTCCTTGTGGGAAAAAAAATGCAAAAGTCGCAAAAAGGCATAATTCTGCGTGTAACTACGCGACAAAACCGTGAGATTTTTCAACATTTTACTTCTTTTTGCGAAAATTTTGAAGACAATAAGTTGTCCATAAAAAAAGCATTCTTATGTTTTTGAAGCATTTTTCAAAAAACATTTTTCCAGAGATTACCTACTTATTTATTATTAGTATTTTAGCTTTGAACTGAAAAATGCTTCAAAAAACATTTTTTTCAGAGATTTCACTAATTTGTTATTAGTAATAAACTTTAATAGTTTTAGTCATTATTTAAGTAAAATGTCATCTACATTACATATTCCGGCAAAAAATCATTAAAACCAGCAACAAATGTACCTAACTGTTCTTCTCATTTTAGCAAATGTAAAACGCCTTGTAAATTCTAAGCCGCATAAATCCAAAAGTTTCAGAAGCACTTTTTCGAAATGTCCTATTTAAGTTCTAACAAATTTGGAATGAGATATTGGAGTAAAGGAATATTGCCAGAGTTTTTACATCAGTTAGGTATACGAAAAAAATGCAAAGGTCTCAATAAGGCATAGATTTGCTACGCGACAAACCTTGAGATTTTCTTACATTTTACTTTTTTTTACGAAAATTTCGAAGACTTTCGAAGACAAAACAGTCAAATTCAAAAATTGATCATTTTGTATTATTAGGCACTTTAGCTTATGTAGTTTTAGTCGTTTAAGCAAAATGTCGTCTTTATTACATATTCCAGCAAGAAATCATCAAAACCAGCAACATATGTAGGTACTTTACTGTTCTCTCATCTTACCATCTTACCAAAACTTCTGCATTTATGCAGTAGTACATTTTTCGAAATATTCTAAGTTTTAACAAATTTGGAATAGGATCTATATTGGATCAACGGAATATTGCTAGAATCTTAATAAGACCCTTGCCTAGAATCACTTATTTATTACGCTCTCCAATCAATTTCTTATTAAAAAATTCAGATATCGGCCAATTAAATCGAGTTAAATTGGATCTAATTAAAAAATATAAAAAAAATCCTGATAGAGGAAATCCTGGCAATGTGTACAAGAGTGCTATATTGTCGCAAAACAATAAGCAACTCCTTCCTTGTCAAGCTGACTATAAAACTTCGGGACCTGATAAAGTCTAACTAATATTCACATCACCATTAGAATAAACATGCGAAATAACAGTAGTGTTTATTGAGTAAGAGTTTATTGAGCTTTAGTAATTTATTTATTTATTTATTTATTTATTTATTTATTACACTCTCACAAACACATTGGAAATGTAATTACATGTTAAGAGTGCTTACTAAGCTAGTAAAGGCGAGAAAAAGAAAGACTACAAATAAAATATACTAACTAAACAAATTAACAATATAAAAAAAATATAAAAAACATACAAATACATATAGCAGGTTCTAAAACAAATATGTGTACTACTTATACTTTGAACTACCTAAAATCACAGATCTAATTTGTCCTACAGAACTATTAAAGAAATCTATATCACATTTTTGTAAATATTCATTACTTTGGTACATTATTCGATTTATAGGTAAACTACTTGGAGATAAACATTGGAACAGCTTTTTATTTCTTATTCTTAAGTTTACTTTAGGAACCACAAAAGTTATGTTGTTAATTAAGGAACATTTCTTATACTTTAAATTGTTGACAATATTATATATAAATAGTACATCATTTAAACTTCGTCCAATACTTAATCTAACCATACTAAAATCAGTCAGCATACTTTCATAAGAAATCATATAGAGACAGGTATATTATGAGTTTTTAAGTATAGATACCTTAAAAACCTCTTTTGCACTTTTTCAATCATATCAATATGCATCAATGACTGTGGTGACCAAATAACAGAGGCATATTCTAAATGGGGTCTAACCAATGTATTGTATAACATTATGATTGATTTTATTTGTTTAAAGTTTTTAGTGTTTCTTATTACAAATCCAAGAACTTTATATGCTTTATTGACAATAGCTTCATAGTGCTGGTTAAATTTAAAGTTTGACTGCATGTACACACCAAGGTCCCTACATTCCACTTTTCGTGTAAAAGTTAGGACATGACATTTACCAACATTTAATGACATTCTATTGACCTTAAACCACTCAGACACTGAGTCTAAATCACTCTGCAACTCATCACAATCTTTAATAGATGATATATATTTAAATAGCATAAAGTCATCTGCAAACATGACACACTCAGAACATTCTACAGAATCTGGCAAGTCATGAATAAAAGTCACAAACAGTAATGGACCAAGGTTACTGCCCTGTGGCACTCCAGACACTGCTATGTACTGCACAGATAATTCTCTACCCATCTTAACCCGTTGAATTCTTTTCTTTAGATAGGAAGCTATAAATTTACATGCGGACAGAGAAAAACCGAATTTACCCAGTTTAGTAATCAGCAGACCGTGATCAACCTTATCAAAAGCTTTTTCACAGCCCGTCATGATCACATCTAACTGCTCCTTATTGTCAATAGCCTTAGCTGTTGCCTCTGTCAGAAGGTCAAGATTGGTGACAGTCGAGACTCCCGGCAAGAAACCGTGCTGCTGTAGAGCAAATTTATTTATAAAGCTGTTCAAGATATCTTGGTATAGAATGTTTTCAAAAATTTTTGCAAGAGAATTGAGAACACTAATTGGTCGATAATTGTTAACCAAACATGCATCTCCCGATTTAAATATTGGAGTTACTGTTGCATACTTTAGCATTTCAGGAAATGTATTCGTCATTAGACTCAGAAATTAAATAAAAAATTAAAAATTGTTTTTAGTGGAGCACACAAAATATCAGAACATCCCTTATAAATATAGGAAGGTACGTGATCGTTACCAGTGGCCTGGTGTTAGTGTTAAAGCGAAATAAAAATTATAATAGACCACTATTTTGGCAGAAGCTAGTTTACTTTTTGTTTTACATTCATTTAGTCATTTCATAATTTACCCCATAGCCATGAAGGACTCTTTTTTTAAAGCTTAGACAACAGATATAATTTAGTGCTTAAATCTGATATGAATTTGCCATAAAAATTCACCAACCCAAGAATGATTTTAGAGTGATAATGTCGCTTGGAGCAGGTGCATTTACATTTGCCTTTCTTTTATCTGAAAAGTCCTCACCCTTTTTTTATTTATAGTGTAACCTAGAAAATTTATTTATTTTTGAAATAATTAACATTTTAACAATTTAGTGAACAAACCACTTTGCTGAAATTTATCGAACACCAAAAACATATTTTTTAAGTGAGCTTCATTATTCACTGCAGTGATTAAAATATCATTATCAAAGATGGCTACACTCTCCAAATTTGCTAAAATATTTTGAATAATTCACTGAAAAATTCCAGGACTATAGATGCAATTCCACATGGCAATTTGTTCATTCTAAATTGACCTTTGTGGATTATTTAAAACTGTTAGGGCCTTAAATTCATCTGATAATTTAATTTGTGCATAAGCTTGTGATAAGTTCATTTTGCTAAAATGAACCTCCAAACTTAGCACAAAGATGATCTATTGGAACTGGGGATATTTATCAATCCGCAAATGCTGTTTTAAGGAAACTTTAAAATTCCTGTTCAACTTTCTTCCTTAATGCTAAATTTCAAGATTTTCAGAAAACAGGGAAAGTATTATCCTTTAAGTGTAAGGTAGCATTGCCTCTGGTATATTTATCTAATTCTTTTTTTGAAAACATCAACTAAATATTTATTTAATAAAATTTAGGGAAGACTTAAAATGTGTAATTTGATTTAAATTTAATATTTTATCTAGTGAAATTTGCAGACTTGGTATCCATCCAATCACGACCCATGATTGATGTTTCCTTATTTTTAATCACAAATAAAGTTAACCCTGCACCTTTTTCAAAGTGAGTGACAGTTTTGCGACTATAACTTAAGCTATTTAATAAGTATCCTAAATATGATTTTAATTTAAGTTTAGAGGGATTTATGGGTTAATATTCAAAAGATTCTTTATAAAATATTTCAGGAATGGCAGAAATTGGAGACCCAGTGTCAACTTCCATAGAGACTGTCTTGACCATGCGCGATGTTAAAAAATTTGTTATCTGCTTCAGAAATGTGTTCCTTAAATGCTCGATCTTTCTTAGTGTTTACCTCTATCCTTTTTCTGACTACTGCAAAGTGGAGATATGTGCTCTCTTTTCTTGCAGACATTGCAGTTGGTGTCCTTAAAATAGCAGTCGATGTTGTGGTTGGATTTACCCCAATGGCGGCATCTGTTCCCTCCTGCTGAGACTTGGGGTGACATGGCGTGTGCTCCCTTATATCTAACAATGTTTGTGGCTTTTTGTAAGCTTTGACAACAAGTTGAACTGAAGAGAAGACTGCAATGAGACCTGCGTTGGTTTCCGCAATTTCCAAATTGAATTTCTCAAGCTGTTGGTTGAAGGTGTTCTTTGACCAGCTTGATTAGATCCTCAAAATTATTATCCTTCGGTGCCTCTGGTTTCTAGCGCAAAGGCACCAAAGAATAATAATATACCATGAGTTTAAATGCTTCGTCTCCAACTGCCTTATTAAGATGGCAGTCTTTAACTCCCTTTTACTTTGGTTTACTTTGAAGTACTGATTCATTCTGGTGATGTACGAACTCCAATCTCCTTTACCAATTTTAAAAGTTTTTTTTTCCCAGGTAATGTAATTTAGTTCAGCTAATTACTTTACGGATTGCGCCAACACAAAATACCTGGTGAACGAATGGAGTATACCCAGCACGTTCTGAATGTTTTACACGTGCTTGCATAGTAGCCTTGGACTTAATATCCAAATAACCTGTTAAAAATTATACAAAATTTCAATATATGGACATTAAGGGTTCAAGGGTCTTTAAATAACAGTGTTTGTATTTTTTTGTTTTGGGTGTATTACCTACTTATGCTTAGATATTCATGTAACTCTTACATCCTAGCAAACTTCTTCAATTTAAAATTCAAAACAATGAACGTTCTACCATGAAATGTATTTTCAGCAAAAAGCATGAATTTATCTGTTAGTTTTATAAATGATACCTAATTAATAAATGACAAAACATAAATTGGTGAATCTCTATGGTAATATTATTTTGTGCTGGGAGCATTTCATCAGCACTTACAACCAGTTTAGTGATGACCTTACAGAAGATATTTTTACAAAATATTCATTATAAAATATTCTAGTAGACACAATCGAACGCCTTGATGAAGTTCAAAATACTAAAATACAATATGATTAATTGAGTCAAGTAAAACTCGTTCAAGTAAAAAAGTTGTCGTAATATTACTATAGATTTCAAGAAATACTTTTTCTAAAATCTATTTTCCTAATTATAATTATTGAATTACCAATTATTGACCTACCATAATTAGATGGTGCTCAACTGATCATCCAATTAAATAAAATTATAAAACTGAACTTTCATTCTTAATAGGTTGATGTGCAAGATTGCAAAAACATCACAGGGTGGATTCTATACATCCTATCATAAAAAATCTGATGAAAATTGAGGTTCAGATTGCTGTATTGCTAAGACGATACAGTTCACTTGACAAATAGTTGTTGATGGTAATACCTCAATCTTAACTTCTCATCAAATAGTTACATCTTAGAGGTCTCAACATACATAATTTCCGATTCAATAACTCCTTTCCGTATTTGTATAGATCTAAAAGTCTGAATATAATAATGTCAAAAGTATAAAACAAAAATAAAAAAAACATGAACCTTAAGAACATACAGTATTACAATTTAAAGCATAGGACGAGGTCAAAGAGTCTCATTAGAATATGCCTTGAGTAATAGGCGTTTTTTTAACTTTCTTTTAAATTGCTTCACATTGGCAATATTTCTAATGCATACAGGATCATGGTTGTAGATTTTCCTATCAAAGTATATCAGAGAGTTTTTGGTGAGCGAGAAATTAGGCATAGTTAGACAAAAATTTTTCATTTGACGAGTAGCATGTGCAAGGTTAAGGGAGAGGTTTATACTACCATTAAGTCAGTACAAAGGTTTCCAATACAAAAAGGGAAAAGTATTTTTAAAGAACCTATAGCTCTTCTGATCTTCTTCTCTGTTCATCACATATTAAAACTTTTATATCACACCTAAAGGAAATGCCTTCCCAGAATTAAAAACAAGACCGTTAGATGCACGTCACTCTCTATACATATCTTCGACAATTTGAGCCCATACATAGGAACTAGATCACGCCAATATATGTGGTATCGTCCGCAAACAGGACCACCTTTACCTCCAGTTTTAAGGCGCTCAGGTCTTGTTTTCAAGGATGATATGGAAATCGCAACTGTCTGAGTACGTATTGATAAATAAAAGTTGAGCCACTGCCAGATAACAAGTAAAACTTAGGCAGCAGCATCCCGTATTTTAATGTCAAAGTCAAAAATAGCTTTATTGTTACGTAACATAATCTGTTGTTAACAAAGCATTATATAAAACCTTAAAAATAGTTGACAACATAATCTTTTACAAAAATATAAAAATTTTAACAATTCTTACATACATAGAATATAGAACAAACCCAAAGAAAAGGTAGTAAGAAGTCACATACGCTACGCAAAACTCCTCACTGTCAAAAAGTTGTATTAAAAACTCGTTTAGAGAATAAAATGCTTTAGCAAGTAAAAGTTTCTTTATATTTTTCCTAAAACGTTTTTCACAATTTATTAGCCTTATATAAAGAGGTAGGTGATAAAAAGCCTTCTGCTCCTGTACACAATAGAGGACTTAATCTGCTCACTTTTTGAGATAGGCAGAGGTAAAGAAAAGGTTGTTCGGAGATTGTAACCCGAGGATGATGGCGATATTTTTTGTAGATAAGACAAAGTCTCTAAAATAAAAAGGCATGGCAATGTCAGGACAGAGTGTTTTAAAAATAATGGCCTACAGGGGCTACGAAAGGGAGCTACACACATATAGCGTATGGCTCTTTTTTGCAAAATAAATAGAGAGCTGAACAAATACTGAGAACACACACCCCAAAACACAATACCATATCTCAGATGAGACTCAATAAGA
Source organism: Anthonomus grandis grandis (assembly GCF_022605725.1). Classification (NCBI taxonomy): domain Eukaryota; kingdom Metazoa; phylum Arthropoda; class Insecta; order Coleoptera; family Curculionidae; genus Anthonomus; species Anthonomus grandis. The sequence continues at coordinate 14,789,869 of NC_065558.1, forward strand.
GTATGGTAGGCAATTTTAGCCACATCAAGTCCCAGAGAATGTGTTATTACTCTAATAGCATAACAGTTGGATGATAACTTCCCTATTAAAGAGGAGATATGATTTTCAAATTTTAAATGCTTATCAATAGTCAGACAGTCAAATTTTCATATTTCAGAAGGACTTATTGTTTCATTTTGCAAAGTGACAGTTCCAAAGTTACATTTAAAAGTTAAAATATTAGCTTTAGAAATATTAAAAGTTAATCTACTAAATTCACACCATGACTTTACAAGAATTAAATCTTCATAAACAATATTCTTTAACCTCTTGATGTCAGTGTCATGCCAAAGTAATGTTGTATCATCCGCAAAGATATTAAATTTGCCCCTAATTGGAATTTGAGAGATATCATTGACATATAGCAGGAACAATATTGGTCCAAGAACAGAACCCTGGGATACACCCGCATCCATATGTAGACGGGATGACATATTATTGTCAAAGAATACCCTTTGTGTTCTTCCAGATAGGTGAGAACGAAACCAGTCGAGAGCAACTTGCCTTAGATAAGTCACAGAACACCGCCGCCGCACTCTCCTCAGCGTTCATCCCCATGTACAGACTCTCCAAAAAATTGAAAATAGCATCAGATGTACCCAGTTTCGTTCGGAATCCAAATTGCTGATGGTTAAGAACATTATGCCGTTTCAGAAATGCCATCATCCTAGTTTTTACCAATCTCTCTACAAGCTTGCCAAGCGTGGGAAGCATGGCTATGGGTCTGAAATTTGATGGGTCATCATAGTTTCCACCCTTAAATAATGGTATAATCAAGGCATCTTTAAGTAAATGTGGAAAGGACCCACTTGAAGGTGAAACATTTATCACCTCAGCCAAAGAATCAAGTAATAAATCGGTAGCGCTATTAGGACCTTTAGTGACAGCCCATCCCATCCAGAAGAGTTCTTATTTTTCATTGGGGATAGAGCTTCTATTATTTCACTAGAATCTGTTGGTCTAAAGAAAAATGTTTCAGGCACCTTAATTTTGTGTAAGTATGAGCGCGGATCTCTAACAGACTGAGGCAATAATATTGATAGACCCAAAGCAACACTCTGGAAAAAATGATTAAGTGTTTCGGCCGACACCGTGCTATTAGAAACAGGAGGGTTCCCACGTTCACCTCGTAAGTCATTGACAATTTTCCAAGACTCTCTAGACTTATTTCTTGATTGGTTTATTTTACTTGAGTAGTATAAGTTTTTTACCAGTTTCACTGTATCGCGGTAAATTTTGCGATATTTATTAAAGTAGGATATGAATCTGGAGTTGTCTAGGGCAAAAAATGCTTTATCACATGTAAACCGAATACTTTAAATATATAATAGAAGACCACTGCCACAGCCTCACCAGCATGTCAACAAATATACACCATCTCTAAAATACCCTTCTGCTCGTTGACATTTTTTAGAAATATTTGTTATGGTAGATAAAATAGAAATCGAGCGAAAGTTGCAAGGGACCAATTTTATGTTGAGGAAACACCATTTCCTCATTTAAACTGGCTACTGGCAGCAAGGCTAGAAAACTACTATTAAGCCAAGAGTGGTGTTCAGAAGATTTAAGGCCCTTTAAACCCTTAAGTGTCTCATTAACCTGAGTTACATGCACAGAGCGAAAAAAAGAAAGATTGCTGAACCGAGATAAACCCTCCAATGAACTATCGGCTGTCTCACGCAAATACCCGTTCAATACAATAACTTTCAAGTCAGGTTCGATAGACCTTTTACGAAAAGCATGTCGAAATCATTCAAAATCGAGCAACTTTACCTTTGCCTATTAGCAGATGAGACCAAACGATCTGTATAATAGCTTTCTTTGGAATTATTCATTACGACCATACGATATGAATTAAATTTTGGCTCTTAAATGATAATCTTTGCATATAAACGTAAACATATTAAATCAAACGATATTTTTTGTAGCCTTCATTTGATCTGGTTCAAGGGGTAAAGCAGCTGACCTATTTGTGATTTCATTCACTTTTTGATCCCTTTTTAATTGAAACCACACAGTTTAACCATATGATTAAAATATAAAGATTGTTGTTTTAGTAAGATAATCTGACCAAAATCGTGAAATTAGGAAATTCCCTGATAATTTTTTATCCCAGATTATCGAGAAATCTATGTAGTATTGAAGTGGTTTAATATCAATTAAGGTTAAAGAGTAATTCTATATCTTACAGTGACAGATTGTTTAAAAAGAGATTAATTACCGATCATGTTGGTGTTTTTGTCGGTCCGGATTAGTTGATGAATGTTATTTTGGATACTTTAATCGGCATATAATCGAACATTATTGACATCTTTTAAAAAACCGTTTAGTTAGTTGATATATTGCAATAGAAATACATCTATTTTTTTAAGTGGCTTTATACATTATGGTAAGTGACCTAACTTCACAAGAATGATCAATAAACATTCACATCGCTGGCCAGGCATACTATTTATCCTATTTTTATTCTTTTTTTTTGCTTACCAAGCAATTATTAGAGGCCTTGTTTTGTAAATGCGGATAAGGATCTAATTTCCATTAGCATAAATGTTTATTCATATACAAACGTGAGATTTTTGACTGCATATTTATGGTGCTCGTGGACGTTGACTTTCTGCTTGAAAAATCACCGAAATCGTCACTGTAGAAAACTAGTTTATACTTTAGGTTCTTTTGGTCCGTTTAACACAATGAAAGAGAAATAATCTTGTATAGTTTATATATGTTTTGCACTTTTTCTCATGCACATTTCTCATCACCATATTTAAAATATGTAGCAAGTAAAAATAATAAAAGGAAACAAAACGGTCATTGTGACAAGCAAGAATGAAACTTGGAAGATTGTGGCAGTATAAAATGGATAAATAGAATGTGAAAAAACTCCAGGAAATTCTTCTATAAATATGTATTTTGATGAAGAACATATATTCAAGAAACAAAAAAGAACTCAAAAACAGCAAGAAGTACCTAGATGTTTGGCAAGAAATACAAAAAGACGCAAGTGAGTAGATATGAAACTGGAAGGGCTACAAAAAAAGAATATCTATACTAATCCTTATGTTTTCGTATGATGTTTAAAGATTTGAAGCACTTTGACGAGCAAGTGGTGAGAGTATTGAACAAAAAGCAACAATATTAGCTGCATGTCGGAATATACTGGCTTTAGGATTACCATTAGCTACAAATAATGCTACTTGTTCAGCAGATAAAAGTATATCATTAGATTTGTTGATAAATAACGAAAATAGTTTTAATATCGTAGAGAAGTTCAAAGCAGTTCTTAGACATCTTATTCATTAAATTTATTAAAAAAAGGGAGTGTCAGTGTTTAGAATAACGGTTAGTTGATAAACAATGAAGACACCTTAGAAGAACTTATAGCAAATCTCAGACTTTTTACTGACTTTCCAGAGGGTCAGAATTCAAGCTTGTTATTTGGTAAACTATGTTAGATTCTATTCATCCAATGCTGCAAATTACGAAATTCGAAAAATACTTAAGATCTGGATAGTTTTTATCGAAAAAAAAACAGGAAGAGAAGTTTAAAAAATGGAATAACGAAACTAAAAAAGAAAATAGAAGTTTAACAAGAAGTAAGTAAATAGGTACGAAACTGGAAAACCTAAAAAAAATTAAATCTATAGAAGCTTTTTTCTGATATATACTAGCTTTAGAATTAACATTAATAGTGCCACTTGTCAAACATAAAAAAATATATCACTAAACTCTACTCATTGCATTATATTGACGATTTGCTAATGAATAACGAAGATAATATTATCAGTCTATAGGAGTGAATTCCAAGCAAACACAAGAGCTATTAATCCTTTCATTCATAGTTCATACCCGATCTCACTTCTTACCGAAAGAGCTGACTTTTTTTAAAGGCAGTAATTACAAGCTTGCGGCTCATTTCTTTGTAAATTATAATAGATTCCATTTATCGAATGCTACAAATTATGAAATTCGAGAAATACTAGTATAGTCTCTATCGATAAAACAAAGAGCCGTTAAGAGAAAGAGGTGGTCTGCAACTGTTAAAGATGTAGACATAGTGGCCATATTCGTTCAATATCCAGAAACCAACACTAAGAATATGTGATAACACAAAAAAGGTAACTTTTGGCAGACTAAGATGAGTCAAAACTAAAAGAAGGGAAGCAATTATGCTTAAAATAAATAAATACTGACAATGATGGCTACTAATTGGTCCGCTCGCTGGAAGCCTGCCTGCACCAAGATTTTCAATACTTAAAGAAAACCCTTAGAAATGTAATATTTAAGGATCATTTTAGGGCTATATTACATAGCTTTGGATTATAAACTAAAAAAACTAATATTGACAAGTTTGTATGCAGGAAAATCATAATGAGTTTACATTCGCTTGATTTAAAGTTTGGATTCTGCAATGCTTCTAACTAATTTGAGCAGTTAATCAAAGGAAAGTGTTTTAAGGGGGCTTAGATTAAAAACAGCCATGTATACTTTGATAATGTCTTGGTAATGGGCTTTTAACGATTATTTGGCAAATAGAACCAAATTTTATTAAATCCAAGAATATCATATATCTTCGACTAAAAATGTCATGTCTAATATAAAAACAAAAATCTAAACCTAATAATTTTTCCTATCAAAGGATCACCTGATTTAAATTAACTAATCAACATCTACATTGGCTACTAGAAGATCGATTTCAGTAGTTATCGTGTGATCCCACTTAAAACCATATAGAGATGCCCATACTTATTAGGTAACAGAGTATTGATAGCTCTTGACTCGCTAATGAGTTAAAATTACCTGGAAGTCCTAATTATTTAGCCAAAGTATTACTTGACACGCCACGCTAATTTCGCGCCTATGAACGTATGTTTCCACACGAAATTTCTACAATAATTGTGCTAATCGAACGTCAATGACGCGTTAATCTGTCTGGTTTTGTTTCAATTTCAATTGTGCTCGTATGTTAATTTAGTCGTCTAATTTGAAGAATAATGTTTCATTATGACAGATATTTTAAATATATTTGTTTCTGTCTCATGCTACTTATGGATATCCCAATATTATATACACTTAATGTAATTGGATACTCAGGTGTACGCATGTTTTGGTTTGGCAAATCCAGCGTTGTTAGAAACTCCGAAACTTTTTGTGCTACACAATTACGTTTGTTTGTATAATTTATTTCTGTAGAGTTTTATTTTTCTATTAGGTTTATTTCTATAAAGTAAATATATATGTTAGATTTTAAGTATAATATATATCATATGTCCTTGGAATGATGTCTGTTCCCGGACCAATGACCAAAAGCTCTTCAGACAGCAAACCGTGGTTCGATAAAACTTGTACGATCGATACATGCAGAGAAACAAATATTGTGAATAGATGGTGAAGAACAACCTACATTGCCCAAATGGATTAAGTTCATTGTAGTCTGTAATAAAAGCAGTTGGTCGAGGTTTCTGTAGATCAAAAATTCTACCATAGACTAGGGAAGATGGTTCTATTGCAATGACCACAATGGAAAAGGCAGACTTGCTGGATCAGATGTTCGCATCAAACTCTAGACTAAACACCACCGAATTTGCTAAGAAGACTTCTTTGATGCCATTGTCTTCTTAAAAAATTCTTAAAAAAGTTTTAAAAACTTGAACACTAACAAGGCCACCATACACTGTTGGAATACCGCCAATAATATTAAAAAAGTGTGCGGTCAGGCTGACACCACCGTTGTGCGGTTTTCTCTTTCATACAGAAGAGGTCGCTTCCCTGGAGACTGGAAACTTGCGCGGATTTAACCGATACCCAAAAAGGAAAAAAGACGGTGCCCATCAATTACCATCCAATTGCTTTATTTCCTGCAATGACCAAGCTAATGAAGAAACTGCATGTCAACCGGCAAATTTTTAAATGCCCGGAGTCCACCAATATCATTAGTGACCGTCAGTATGGTTTTCGAAAACACAGGTCAAGGACACATTTGTACCTAGGCTATCGAGATATATGGTTCCGTGCAATAGCTCTAGAGACATTGAAACCTCTTAAACAAACTATATTATGATGGTTTGACACCAACTCTCGTTGCTTGGCTTTGAGGCTTCCTCGAAAATCGATCCATGTCATTGATGGATACACCTCTTCTTGTTAAGCAGTGTGTATCAGCCAAATGAAAAAAACTCGATAATAAATAAATAGAGATATTTTCGAAAAAAAAGCTCAACAAACGTCGATTGGTATTTTTACTTGCCCATTTTTTTTCAAGAAAAAAAAATTATATAGGGTGTGTCATGTAGCAGTGGTCAATATCAACTTTTTTATTTTAAATGCGACTCCCTGTATATTACTCAGTTTTTGGATTCTTTAGAGTATTCTAGACATATTTTATGTACAATGTTCTATACCGATGTTCAACTGTTTCGGAGATATTTAATGTGTTATTTCTTATTGAAACAACAACAAAAATATGAATGTCAATGTAGATGCTCAATTTCGCTTTCGCCACGAACGTTTTAGCAATATCCTAATCTTAAATAGAAATGTCTTCTAACGTTACTCAACATCTCAGACGTGACCAAATAAATCGCAACCGTTCCTCGCCTTTTCAAGTCAACTAAGTCGAGGGGTTTAGTTTTGTAAATAATATTTTTGACGTATCCCGATGAAAAAAGGCCAGATGATGTCAGATTAGGGGATCGTGCTGGCCATTCCATCGGTCCTCGTCTCCCTATCCACCGACTTGGAAATATTTGGTTGAGGTACTGCCTGGACATTGATTTGGTAAAAAACCATATGATATTAGCTGAAACTTGTGGGTTCGCTGCATCAGGACATAAGTTTGTCAAAGTTGGCACGACATTATTTTGGAGCAGTGTCATTATTCTGGATGCAGAATAAATATGACCATCAGAAAACAAAACATGACCTGATTGGATCTCATTCTATCTAGCTTTGCCATCATTTGTTCACAAAAATCCGTTCTCTTATCAAAATCGTTGTCCATGAGTTCCTCGAGTTGGTATTAATTTATAGGGACATTTTTTTCATGTTCGAATAGTCGATGAATAGCTAACATCAAACATTGGCGCTACTTGTGAAGAAGTATGTGGATTTTCCTCAAACTCAAGCATAATACCACTTATAGGTACTATCACACTATCACACACACGTATACAGGTATTGTGTGTGATATATAACTTGCCTTTGTATCTGTGTGTTCCGCCAGAAGCAATCATCTATAGAATTATTATTTTGTGCGTTTCTCTTAAATGAACCATTCTTCTGATAAGCAGTTAACGAAATTCAAACCACTATGACACTGATAACTATTGCTGACAGACAATAATTTCTAAGGTCAAGCATCTTAAACCAAAGTGAAAAACACAATTTTTATTATTTTTTTTTAAAGCTTATATCAGTAAAAAGGTATGTTGAAATGGTTTATATTTACTTTCCCATTATCAAAACTAAAATGGAAAATGAGTATTGAGTGCGTTATAACGAATTTTTGCAATAAATCGGAAAACACTTAATATCTCCAAAACAGTTGAATATTAACATAGGACATTGTACATGAAATATGTTGAGAATACTCTTACGATTTTTTTAAGAATAACCCCATTTATTTATTATGAAATTTATTCCATTTGACTGATACACACTGTATATCAGCGACCTTCTCGACAAGACTTCTAATTTAAAGCTGTCATCAGCAAAATGACAGTACATTGGTGTATTGCTTCAAATCACCCAACCAGATGATTTCAGCCGACACCCAGTGTCAGGCGTCGGTAGGTAACAACTATTAATGCCGACTTTAACATCATTTTGGAGTGGGGCGAGTAAACTCAATCAATCTGATTGAGTTTAACGCAGCTCAGCAAGACTCAGGCTGCTGTATTTACATTCATCGATTTCTTGAATATTGCTCTCACATACACAGCTCTGCACCCAAACAACGCTGAAGCTGCTTTATTCCATCCAGAAGAGTCTCATACGTCTTATAGGAGATCCAGGAATAACTAAGAGAAGTCAGTTTGGCGCATAGAAGGAAGCTGGTGGACCTGACTGTTTGATCGATACCATCACGTCTCTTCCGAAATGGTTCATATTATTCCTCCTTAGCTATACACACAAGATCTACTTGACAGGCAGATGAGACTCATGAATCGAGTGCATCTGCAGACGCCTAGAACGTCAATATATCACGACTCCTTTTACGGAGAACTGCAAGTCTGTCGAACTAACTCCCAAAGCATGTCTAGCCCGAACATTAGAACTTTAAGAAAAATATCTGCAGGTACCCTCGTAACACTGGCGCAACTTGTGATATCCAACTACCATAGAGTTTGCCTTTTTATGCCAGTGCATTTCGTACAAAAAATTGAATGAATATCTCCTTTGTTGAAGTAAAATTCTTAAAATTAAAACAAATTACCCAAAAAAAAACAAAGCAAATATTATTTGTAAATTGGATATTTACTTATATTGAAAATGAAAAAAAAACCAAACAATTATTCACCTTCTATCTCTTTTTTTGCAGACGAAAATGACCCGGGAACAGAATTAAAGTAGCGCGCGATCCCGTCGCTCCCCCAACCGCCAGAACATGTTGTCGGCCGGCATGGGATACGGGGCGGCTCCAGGGGCGGTTTCTGGGGCGACGCCCCCCTATTCGCCACCCCCCACTGCTCGTCACAGTCCCCTGCCTAGTTTCGGGTTCACGCAGGAGCAAGTGGCTTGCGTGTGCGAGGTAAGTTTCTCCATGTGGAATTTTTTATGGATAATAATGTGTGTCTCGTGCGTGGCATGCATGCCGATGTGTTTTTGATAATGGAATTCGTGATTATATCGTATTTGTCATTTGATATTATGGATTTGAGGATGAGTGTACATCAGTATCCGATATAAGGAAATTGTGGCGAGTTTTTTATACGATACTGAAGAGCTTCATTTCAAGGATAAATAATTCATTAGGACAATGTTGAAAAAACTGATATTTTAACTAGTTTTTTTTTAACTTAAAGTCTTATTGGCAATTGCTACTACCTGAACGAAAGTCGATGACATACATGTTTCTGCTTTTTAAGCTTTTTTCTGTTATCTGAATCTTCCATTATTCATTATTCACTTATTTTCCATTATCCCTTGATAAAATTGCTCAATTCAATGGATTTATCAGACGAATTCCTTCAATCCATCAAACGATGTTTTTATGGAATACAGCACTTTGACCACCTGAATATTTAATGTGCATATTTATCCCGAAACCTCGTAACTTTCTGATGCCCTCTATAGAAGATTTCCATTATCCATATCCCGCGCTAAGTGATGGTGTTGAGTACTCTTGCAAGTTACTTCTTAAAAAGGGTATCTTAGTCAAACTTAAAAGAGGTGGTATAATGGGTACTATAATGTCTCTGTAGGAAATCCTGATTAAGTATCTAAAAATAACAATAAGCACTTCGGTCACAAGTGCGAACTTGTGAACATACGAGTCTTATCAATGAATATATATGAATATCATTTGTTAAAGAAAATTCTTAATTCAAATTGACGTAGCAGTATCAATACATGCAACTAATAAATATTTTCCAAAACTAATAACAAATGTCTTTGTTTACGATACAAGTTACCTTTTACAAGAACTTTTACTATACGGAAACATTGATCTGTTTAAGGCAGATGACATAAATTTCATACTGCATTTTGCAAATAACGATTATAATTGTCCTATTCATCTGCAAATGCTAAGAGCTATCATACATATGACCAACAAATTATTATTCAGAAGGATGTAAATTGTGTTTCAATAAGAACGCAAGATTTGAATTGTACGCCATGTTTATCAGTCATAATTTCACATGATTATCACGTGACAGATTGATGAAGCTGATAGATGGGAGTTAGTGAAGATGGAGCTATATCACATATGATGGAGCTGGATCACGATAGAACAACACGTTCTGATTGTCAAAATTATTATCAAAATAATGAAAGTTTATTTGCCACTATTCGTCAAGTGCGTCCAATGTTCGATCATCAAAATGATGTTCCTAATTCATCTACCATGAAAATAATAATCAAAAAATTCGAGAGTACTGGTTCGGTTAGTGATGTGAAACACGCGATACGAGCTTGTAGAGGTCGTTCAGAAGGCACTGTTAAAGGAATTTTCACTAAAGATTTACACCTGCATGCCTTCAAAATCCAACTGACTCAACAACTTCTGCCAGCAGACCACGAACAGCTAAGAGAATTCACCAATTAGATCCTTGAACAACCTGCTGATTTTGCAAACAAAATAATTTTCAGTGATGAGGCCCATTTTCACCTCGATGGCTTCGTTAATAGGTAAAACTGTCTCATTTGGGGCTTAGAAAATTCACGAATGCTTCATCAGAAAGTAATGCATCCACAACGTGTTACTGGATGGTGTGCATATGATCTGGAGGAATAATTGGACCGTTTTTTCTTCGAAAACGAAGAAGGTGAATGGCGAACGTTATCGTGCCATGATGACACAGTTTCTTGTGCCTCATTGAGAAGCTATTGATATTGACGATATGTGGTTTTAGCAGGACAGTAGCACACGTCACATCGTCTCTGAAACATTGACGATCTTGCACGAGTTTGCTCCTGGTTATGTCATTTCTCGATTTGGTGATCAGAATTGGCTCCACGCTCTTTCGATTTAATGCCTTTAGACTTCTGGCCGTGGGGTTATCTAAAGTCACAGGTTTATGCCAATAAGCCTGAAACCATTGAAGCATTGAAAGCCGAAAGTAGACGCTGATTGTATATACCACAACGTTATTGAAAATTTCGTCAAAAGAGTAACGCATATACCAGCAACGCCGCGCCTGGTGGCCATTTACAAGATATTTTGTTTCATACATAATTCCCAAATGTATATTTTCTAAATCAATAAATATTTCAATACTTTAGTACAGAAAACCATGTTTTATTAAACACTGAAATCTTGCGCTCTTATTTAAACACCTTTTATAATGCAGAATAACGCAGGGTTATCTTAGTTCTATTAATCATTTATATTAATGACCTGTAATGTGAGATAGACGATCAACATTTTAACATAACCCAAATTACATTACGACTTAAGGTAGCATATTAGAACCAATTTAATTTATTATTTATTTCAATGATATAGATATATTTTGAGCGAGAAAAAATATTTTACAAAGAAGAATAGTATATGTTTCAGAATATTGACATTGATTATGTAAATTTCACACTGCATTTTACAGATGCTACAGTCACAAATTTTTGTGTTTAACATTACTTTAAGAGTTGCCTAGAACGATCGATAATAATCAGAACATCAATGTGTGTTGCAGATGACACTGGGTGAAGTGATTTATGCTGATAATATCATTAAATTACTAACTGTTTGGTTTGATAATTGTACGTATAAGGCGAACATTTATTTTTCAAGGCGAAATTAAATGGATTAAAAAAACTGTATATTCTGTAATCAATTTCAGTTAAAAAGATATCCTTCTTTATTTCTGTAGGAGGTCACAGTTTTTGACTGATGTTAAAAACTGTCTTTGACTGATGTTAAAAATTATATCTAGTTGTTAGGGTAACAATAATGTGTTATGTATTTGTGTTCATTTGTTAATGTTTTATTAATCATACGAATGATATCTAGAATTAATGACGATTTCGTGTATACATTTCTTTTTAACTACTCTTTTAGTATGACGGATTAGCTTGGCAATGTTGTCCAACTATTACTGGTGTAACATAAAAGGAGCATATAGAGGATATTTTAATAATTTTATATGGAAGGTGTTTAATGTGCTATTAGAAGTTTTGTGAACTTTTAAGTAATTATTTATTCGTGAAATTGGTGATAACGTGAATCATAGGTGATTCTTTTTTAGTATTTGCTGATAATGTCAGATATTTTTAAGATCCTACAGATTATCAGAAGAATTTAAGTCAATTCTTGGCGAGGCGTTGATTAATGTTGAATTATGTTAAATCTAAAAATACTGAAGTGCTTTAAAATGACTGAAAATTGATTTGACCGAGGAAAGAAATATAAAAAAATCCTTATACTTTTATTTTAGTGGACATAGTTTCATGTCCATTCTTATCCACCAACAATTTAGATTTGCGTCAGAGAAGATTAACTAGATTAAATTTCCAAGCATTTAAGTTTTATAGCACTCTACCATAAAATATGAACCTAATAGTTAAAAAACTATTTACTAAAAAGTGCCAAGATGAGATGCCTTTTCTTATAGTTAAGCAAATGGATTATATTAATGAGACGTGAATGTTTTAAAGTATATTTCTTGATGGGAAAAAATTGAATCTTAAACTACACACATTTACCGGGATGTTATCAAATATGATTGGAATATTGAAGTTGAAGAGTTGCTGATTTTGAAATAAATTAATAAAAACCGCATTTTAGCTCTAATGCTTATAATAAACTCCTGTATAATTTACAAAAAGATCCTAAAGAAAAAAATAATAATATAATTATTTTAAAAAAAGTTGTAGCTTGTCCATAATCGAAATCATCCAACGAATCGTTATTAATGGGTATATAATGGAATGTTATCATGTTCATACGTGAGTCTGAATATAGCATCGTTAACAAATCAGTATTTCAGTAATAAAATTGGAAAATATCAAATGAAATTCCTCTCGTATCGCGGAATCCTGTTATTGTTACATTAAAAATGAGTAACGCGATATATTCCATTGGCAAAATTAATTTTATTATCGGAGTTTTCGAAAAATATGCCTTTGTCTCCCCCATAACTGATTCATGCGGAAACCATTAGCCTCATAAATTTATCATTTTTATTATATTTTCTTTAATGGGCTTTGCATACTGATAACGAGGATTTTTGATTAAAGATATTTTATTTTTTACCATACAAAGGATTGCAGTCAATCTATAACGGTAATAATAACAGAGATGACGTAATAATGTCTATATAGGTAAAACGTGCCCCGACTCGAAAAAAAAATTGCCATCGAAGCCGAATCAGCAAAATTGTCACCCACGCCAGGTTGGGGTTCAGGTCCATTTGTCACAGTTTTTGCTGCGCCGAGTAAAATTCTCGTGTTACCAGCCGACCCTGGAAAGAAGCATATAATATACACACAACTTCTTCGTGGGTGTTTCTATGACCATTAAGCATTTCTGCAGTACTCGCTTTTCTTTTTGTAATGTTTTTTTAACGAGTGGTTTAACTGCCACTCGCAATTCTTGTATATGTGTGGGGTGTAGGTAATTTTTCAGGCAGTCGGAAATATGTGTGTTTTTTTATGTTGAGAAACTAACAAGCCGTTCTTGTATTTTTAGTCTTACACAGTTTTTAGTACGTATGTAGAATAGATATATTTTTTATTTGCATACATATGATAATAATAATAATAATAACAATAATAATAGTCAGTTAAAAAAATTGATAATTGCTATTTCCATAATGTAGAGAGGGGGGTATAAGTTCTAAGCTTTCTGATATTGGTTCGGCAATCATTCTTTGTCCATATGAAGCCTTCCTTTTAGTTGAGACTTGGTTAAATTGTGATATTAAAGACTGTTGGCACAGAGGATTTCAGTATTTATAGGCAGGATAGATGCGCCCAAACTAGTCAAAAACTGAGAGGTGGCGGTGTCATGATGGGGATTAAAAAGGGGTTTAAGTTCCATTTGGTGATGGTTGATTGTGAAATTATTGAACAATTATTTGTTAGTGCTGAGATAAACGATATAATTTTTTTTTTGGCATCTGTTATATTCCTCCTAAATCTGAGTGCTATTTACAATATTTATTGTAAAGTTGTGGAACAATTAATTGAAAGTTTTCCCAGTCACAGATTTATTTTGGCCGATGATTTTAATATGTCAAAAGCAGTTTGGTTACATTAAGGATTGATTGTCCTTCAGCACACTTGATTTATGGTAATTTATTTTATTTAAATTTTGGGCAAATGAATAGAATTCCTAATAGACAAAATTGATTTTTAGACTTAGTGTTCTCCAATGTACCTGAACTTAGTGTAAGTGAAGCTATTGATAGCCTTATTGAAAATAGTCATGATCATATTTCGTATAACATTAATGTAAAAGTTAATGTAGATTGTCCTTTAAAATGTGATATTCAGTATTATGACTTTAGAAATACTATTCTTGACGTAGATAACGTAAACATCGGTTGTGAACGGTTTTATAATTTAGTAATTTAGTGGGCTTGATACTTGTTCCAATTAAGTCATATAAACAATTTTTCTACCTGGTATAATCATGAACTTAGAAAACTTGTGGTTCACAAAAAAAGGTACATATAAGGGACAGAAGGTTATTTGAACTATGTTACTTTTTTGGATCTCCGAGCTAGGTGTAAGGAACTCCATAAAGTTTGCTAACAAAACTGTGTTGCAAGAATAGTTTGCAAGCAACATAATATATAGTTGCAGGAGATCGATCTTCAAGCTCAGCTTCGAGTTTTCTAGAAGCACTTGAAAAATAATAAAAGAAAAAAATTACTTACCCATGGTAATGAACTAGTGGAAACATGAGCTCCAATGACCAAGCAAAGGCTAATCTATTTGCTTCTTTGTTTAAAATGGTTTACACTGATAATGATTTACCAATACCAGCCTATTATGTGCCAAAAATTTTGGATATGAACGCTACCTCGCTAACCCTAGGCGATATATTTACAGAGTTGACTCACACAGAGTTGTCCTCTGGCTTAAATGGTATTCCAGCCTTCATGCTCAACTTCTTGCACTCCCTCCTGTCCTTCATTTAAACTTTTCAAAATGTCTCTTCTTAAAGGACATTTTCCAACTTTTTGGAAAAAACCTATATTCAGCTAATTCATAAGTCTGGAGCAAACGATAATATCGAGCATTATAGGAGCGTAAGTATTCAATCAACTAAGGCTAAGGTTTTTGATAAGCTTGTCACTGCACAGTTAGCTAGGACCTGTCTTAAATCCCTTAGTGACAATCAACGTGGTTTTTGTGTAGGGAAATCAACTGTCACCAATCTCACAGAATACATACAGTTTTTAATCACTTCAATGGAGAAAGGTTGGCAGATACAGTATATATAGCGATTATAGTAAGGCCTTTAACCAGGTCAACCACAATTTTTTAGTTGGTAAATTGGAGTTAATGGTTAATTATTAGAGGGTCTCTCCTTGCATGGATTTACCCATTTTTGTCTGGGAGGTTGTAATGTGTGAGAGTCGGTGAATCTTTATCGTCTGAGATTGTGGTCACTTCTGGCGTATCGCAAGGCTCCCGGTGGTCCCTTGTTATTTTTACTCTTTATTCATGACATCAGCAATATAATTCTAATCATATAATCATTCTAATCATGTACCTATATGCAGATGATATTAAACCTTTTTAAACCAATTTTTTTTAAGACTCTATGTATATATGTAACAAGTATGTAAAATGTGTAAAATACCAAATGAATTTAATTTAAAAACAATTTAAAAAAAAAAAATTTTCCAGTACTGGACTTGACAAAGAACTCATAAATTGTACGGTCGTGCCGAAACAAACTGGGACAGCAAAATCTCCTAAATCTCTTGGTCTATTAGAATAATATATTTTCATGTTATCAAAGTTAATTTAAATTTGTGATAGCGGCGTCAACAAAATCGTTCTTTCAAAATGCCCGCATTATCTCCTCAACAAACAACGATAATATACACTCGTCTGATGGATGGAGTTCCTATAAGAAGAATCGCAGAAGAATTGGGCATTAGTAAAAATACCGTTTCCTTAGCTAAAAATTGCAGAATATGAAGCTCTTCTAGGTTCCGGTCGACCAAAAATTTCAAACAACATTTAATATAGAGAGTTAGTTGCTAGAGAGTTAGACGCTTGGTTCTGCTAATAAAGCAAGTAGTAGGATAATAAATTCGGAAATTAAAAGTTGGTGTGCAACAAATAAAATATTTTTGACTGAAGCAAATAAACAAAACACAAACTGAAACAAATAGAGAAGATTAGAATTTGCCCATCAATATGCACACCAAAACAATATATGGGAAACGGTAATATTTTCGGATAAAAAAAAATCTTTCAATCGTGCAATAATGGCAAAATCCGCATTTACAGGCCTTCTATCTGATATTAGGATGATGAAAAATATACACATCAAAGAGACTAATCAAAGTAGACGTTTTAGTATAAATGTTTTGAGCCTGGATTGGTTTTAGAGGACCAGGTGTTTGTCAAATAGTGCAGGGAAAGCAATATGCTAAACAATGTTATGATGCCATCGGTTGGTGTAGTCGATAAGCAAGATTTTATCTTCCAACATGATAATGATCCTATACATACAGCCGGTATAGTTCAAAACTATCTAGACGAAACACGAATTCAAGTTTTACCGTGGTCCTCGAAAAGCCCTGATCTCCCCCCAATTGAAAACGTTTGGGGTAAAATGGCAAAATATATGTATAAAGATAACTTTAGGCCTAGAAATCAGAATGAATTACGCCTAAAGATAGATGACGCATGGGACCAAATAACGGAAGAATATAGAAATTCTATTCTATTTCTACCGGAAATTCTATTCCCACCAATTATTCTATTCCTTATAATATTATATTCTATTTCCATTATTCTATTTCTACCAGAAACTTAATTTTAAGTATGCCACGATGTTTGCAAGCTGTAATTGATAACGACGGTGCGCTTATTAAGTATTAATAATTTTTATTCCATATTATCAAAAAAGATATTAGTTTTGGTTTATTTACAAAATGTGTTCCAAATAAAAATAAATATCGAAAAATAAAAATGTTTTGTATCAATATTATTATTTAAATATATAATTATTAAGACGCCAAAAATTTATAATTGGTAAATATGCATACCATACCCAAGAAATGCGATTTACTATAATAGACCAGGAGACATTTCCCTACCTAAATATTAATGTCCCAGTTTTTTTTCGGCCCGATGGTACATTATCGATATTGTGTATCTTAATCATCTTTAAAAAAAACAGTTTTTTTAAGTAAAAGAGTTGCAAATGAATTTAAGTCCTATATTTACATACATAAATATCCCTAGAATCGTGTGACACTGCTCAACATAGTTTAAGGTAAGAAAAAAATACGTATCAAAAAAGTTTTAAGTATCCCTAGTTTTTGCAGATCCCTTAAGAAAAGCAATCAATGCATTTTTGGTGTATATTTGAAAATTAAAATAAATTTAATAAAGAACATAAACGTAAAATATACAGCAATCGCATTCAGCAGTTATTTCTGAATGAGTTGGAATTTCATGGATTATGTGTGATTATTTCTGTAGCTCAAATACTCCTGCATTTGTCTATCAACTCTTAACTATTTTTGGCGTAATTTATCTTCTTTTTATTCGTTCTTTTTTTTTCACTGATTTTAATTTTTTTCGACTAACATCTCAATTTTGTGTCACTATTGGATTCAATATGCCAATACGATTTTTACGCCATAAGGTGGTAAAAAGTTACTTAGCTTATGATGCATGCTGTAAAATCCATATTATAAACGAACGCGTATATGAAAAGCTCATACAGAGGTATCGGGTTACTCCAAAAACATTAGACAGGAAACGCAATACGTATAAACAAAAATAAAATATCCGAAAGAGAGCGATAAACGCTCCCCGTTTGTTTAATGTTTTCTTTTTCGATGCTTGTAAATTTTCGGTTAATGGGTTCCAAGTTTTCTGGATTTTTGGTGAATCATCTTAAAAATAAATTAGGTATTTTGTCTAATTTAGATGCAGGAGGAATAAATAAAAAAATAATTGATCTACTTCTGCTTATATAAGAAATCTTAGATAAAATTAATATGAATGTTCCACTTTCATACACGTTTATATCTGTAATAATTTACATCTGGTTATTATGCATTTTAGTGAAATATGGAACTCATATAAGATCTGTCTTAATTTATTACCTCATAAAATTTATGTAAGAAATATAAAGGAGAGTTAGCATTATGCAAAATAAGTAAAAGGGAACCTATTAATATAACATGAAAAAAGTGATGAGTGATGAAGATACTGACAAAGAAATGGAGTAATTGCTTTTATTAATCATTCGGCAAAAAGGAAAATGGTCAGAGCATAAATGTAATAAAATGTTATGATTCTCAAAGTTCTTTAAGGAACGCCATATGACACAATTTCTGGTCTAACGCTTTTTCTACTTTATTTCGTTTCGATTTCCAAAATTCTTCCTGTTGGTGATTTTTAATATTATTTTTTGATCATAATACTGTATTTTACGATAGGTTTGCCGACCCTGTCTTGATTAAATTAAACAGTTCCGCTAAGGTTTTTATTATACAGGGTGGGGCAAAAGTCGCGAGGGAATTAAAAAAATTAATAATAAATTTTGAAAAAATATATAATTTTTTTTCTTTACACAGTAGTTAAATATAATGTTTGAAAATTTTATTAACACTAAACATGAAAGATTACATCCCGCAGGTGACCGCCATTTTCCATCTTGCAAAGTTGAGCTCTTACCAGAGCATTTTCCATAACGCGAGTCAGAATATTTGGTTCCAACCCCCGTATTTTTGCTCGAATATTTTCCTTTAGTTGCTGCAGGGTTCTGGGTTTATTGTTTATACGCTCTCTTTGACATATCCTCAAATAAAATAATCAGGGGCCGATAAATCCGGCGAACGTGCAATTAAATTCTGAATTTCTGGAAATTATTCGTTCGTCAAAAATCTCTCTTAGAATTTGCATAGTGTCCCGTGCAGTATGCGCAGTGGTCCCATCTTGTTGGAACCACATTTCTGGTCGTAGAAAATTTTGAAGCATATTCCGATATCGCTCGCCATTTACGTATAATGCATTGTCATCGCCGTCTTCAAAAAAAAAAAATGGTCCAATTATTCTTTGAGACGTGACTACGCACCATCCTGTGCACTTAAGTGGATGCAGTTGTCGCTGATGAACCACACTTGGATTTTCGATGCCCCATATTCTGCAGTTTTGCTTGTTTACAAAACCATTCAGGTAAAAATGGGCTTCGTCGCTTATTACCATTGAACGAATAAATCCGTTATGCTCTCTAGCCAGTTCTTGTAAGCCTTAACTCTTGCACTAACTTTATCTTATATGGGAACAGATGTAAATGACTTGTTAAGATTCTTCGTAAAGTCCTCCGCGATAACTGCAGCTCAGCAGACCGCCTTCGAGTTGATGTTTCTGGATTCTTATCAACACTGTCCTGAACGCGTGTATTCTCTGCAGACCGAGATCTCTCGCTTCGTGGAAGATCCCTAACTGAACCTTGTGCCTGGAAATGACCCACTAACCGTCGCTTTTGAAAAAACCCATGGCTTTGGAGGGTGGATTTCGTATACATTGAAATAACGACGATACGCTCATTGAACTTGAATTATGGATCGATGATTTTCAAAATAAAATTCTACGATTTTGGTCCGTTGATTAACACAATACTTTTTCATGATTAATCTTCCAGGTTTACTTTATGAAGTTCTGAAAAAGAAATTAATGGTAAAAAAATATTAATTTTCAAATCCCTTCGTGACTTTTGCCCCACCCTGTATTTGCTCTATAGTTTCCAGTTTGTCGAGTTGATGATTACTCTAAGTCGAAATCTCTCGGTGGTACCACAAGCTGTTTTTTTTATTTTGCTTATAAATGACTCTCGATTTGAGGAGCAAACATTTTTAAGTCGAGAATTTAAAAAGTCTATTAAATCTCGACCTAAGAATAAAAATCTTTTTGAACTGATATGAAATGTTATGGAATTTTATTCAATTTAAAATATATTAAACAAAATCTTGTCTTAAAATATTAAAGTTATATAACTACTCATCATCACACATCTAGACATCATCATCTTCGTTACAGTCACACTCCTTAAGATTATCATCGGCTATCGCTCAATTGCTTTTAA
The DNA here is from genome assembly GCF_022605725.1 of Anthonomus grandis grandis. Taxonomy (NCBI): domain Eukaryota; kingdom Metazoa; phylum Arthropoda; class Insecta; order Coleoptera; family Curculionidae; genus Anthonomus; species Anthonomus grandis. The sequence continues at coordinate 14,809,856 of NC_065558.1, forward strand.
TTTTCCAAAAATTCTTAAAGACAAAAAAAAATATTTTATTCCTTAATTTTGTTCAGTTAATATAAAATGATTTTAGCTTTTTCTTTTTTTTTTTCAATTGATTCATCTATAATTGAGTTCGATTTTTCACTTTTCAATAATAAAGTTATACGTTTCAAAACCTTGAATAAAGCAATTCTAGTAAAGGATCTTAGATGTCCCTAATTCATTAAAAATTTGCAATTAAGTACTTTTGGTCATCTCTAAGAGTCCTCTTTTTCTAGTCTTCCAAACACTCTATCTGCTGGCAGAAATGAGTGGCCTCTAACTGGAAATGTTTCATTTCAGATAATAAACCTAATTTATTGCAATAAAGCAGCGTCTATATTTAAAAACCAAACCGCCAATGCATACATTATATAAGAGTTTCCATGCTACCCAGCGCAACCATATGGCAAAATCCAGAAAAGTTAGTCAAAGCAGAAGCGACTTCATTGGCCAATCTTCCAGTCTGAGTTTAATTTAACGTTTAAATAATGAATTTTGGGTATCAAAACCAGAAATATAAATATAAAATAACAGCAATCTTATAATAGAAATCTATTGGCTACTTGGGAAGATTCGAACCATGTCAAAGCAAAAAACCTGAAAGTTCGGCTCCTCCTATTTTATTAAGAGATTAAGGGCCAGTATTATAAAACTATTTTGACAGATAACTTAAAGTCACATGTTCAAAATCTAGAAGTTAACTTTATCGGGTGGATTGGGGATCAGTTAAAGTTAACTTTATAAAAAAATTTGATTTTTGACATATATTCTGTCAATAATTTTGAATATAACACTGAAAAAGCTTCTATTCCTCGACATATAGATAGCGGTAAAAAAACGAAATTATCTCCTCGAGACTACCGGACTGTCAAGCATCTGATATGTCATATAAATTGCCGCCATTTTTCATAATTTTTTAGCTGGTAGAGGCTTTCTTTCTAGACGTAGATCATATACTTATAAATCTCTAAAGAGTTTATAACCCCTAAAGAGTAAGTATATGAACAATATCTACGGCCAAGCCAAGCCAAAATAAAAACACGAAAAATTCATCTTTTGACAGTAGCACATGAGCCTAATTACGCCTCAAAGATGAAGAAGAAGAAATGGGACGTTTATAAAACTTACATTTTATTGCTACGGGTAACTTAATGGTTAAAGTTAAAGTTAACCTTTGGAAAACATGCATAATACCGGCCCTAAACTGTTTGGCGTTCATTTATGAATCCGCAGTTTTGTCATAATCTTTATTTTGTCAGCACCCTGATTCTAAGGGTGCAAGCTCTTTTTTCCGAAAACAAAAACTGCAAACATCGCAGGCAGGGCTTGATAGATTCCACAAGCAATATTGAATTTATTAAAAAATATTGTAAATTTTTTTTTTTAAATTTCCAATGGCTTTATTTTGCCTTTCCAATTAAATTAACTACTTTTTTTTTTTGGACAAGTTTTTTGAGAACGGTGATTTTCCCCTTTATTATATTGAATATCTGTTAAAGATATAAGGTACCTCTGGTACCGAACGATTTTCTATAGAAAATTTTAAAACTTAAAAAATGTGGGTGATTCATATTTTATACTAAAAAATAAAATAAAGACATATGGAAAAACTACAATATGTCAATTTTTAAAAGGATTATTGGCAGTGTTGCCATATTTAATTTCCAAAATTCCATAAGATTTAGGTAAAAATTGGTTTAATTTGGTAAAAGCTCTAGTTGGAATGAAATTTCTTAATGTTCTTATTACTAATATAATATTGAATTAATTACTCTATTTTAACACGCATTCTATAGATATTCATTACAATTATATGAAAATGACAATTTTTGGATAATATTCCATTTGAATGTTTGATCCTCATTTTCTAGTGAATTTGGCCGAAATCTATGTACTATAAAATAAATAGCATTAAGAATTGTTTATTCCTTCAGAATCTGATTAAGCTCCAAACACCCAAGTACTTGATGGTGTGCTGGAAACACATTGTACTGTAACCTACTAATATTTCATTAACGCTACTACTATTGTGCAGACTTGATCATGACAAATTTGTGATCTTGATATACCACGTATTAGCAATCAGCTATTAGGGTCTAATCACTAATTAGGGTCAGCTTGATAGCTGTAAAGTTTTGGTTTATAATTAAGATATTATTAGGTTTATAATAAGAGGTTTATTTATACATGGTGTTTCAGAACTATATGGGATCAAACTTCTGGGGGTTGTTCAGTGCAACAGAAGAATCCATTTGACTATAGGAGCCCATGTCCGGAAATGCGTCACTACGCCACTATGGCCCTAAGACGCGTTAAAATTTATAAAAAACATTAATTACCTAAATAGGATCTGCTGCATTTATTTTTACCTTTTGTACATGATACCATAACATCAATTGTTTAAAATTAACGCTTATCAATGTGAATTCTCAATGTCATGTTTAAAAATTTTATAGCTTACAATGGGGAGCAAAATGTGCTTAGGATAAGATCTTTGATCTTTTCTTGTACCTATCGTATTAAACTTTAAAACTAAAAACAATTATAGGAGCACAATTTGAGCCCCAAATGTACTGGTGGCATTCATAGGTTGCATCTGAACCTTATCAAAGTTCCTAAATTATTTTTAAGTCTCTATTATTAAAAATAAAAAATAACCATTTTACCTAAAATAATTTTCAATAATTAAACATATAATTCACCAAAAAAAATATATTTTTAATTTTCGTTACTGCCTTAGCGCATTTCAATAAATAAACATTTCTAACTATACCATTACACCCAACATTTATAATTTACGATTAATTTTATTTATTCACTGCATTATGTGTTTGTTATAAAGTAGATAATTTTATTTGACGGGTCTGGTTACTGCCAGATGCTTGAAAGCTGAGAGGTTTGACTAATATATAGTTTTTTTATGTGTAATTAATACCCCTATTATCTTTTTATATATTCTAACTTAGTATTTTTATGTTATACTCTAATATCATTTTTAAATAGCAGCCTAGTAGTAAATATTAGTTTTAAATATTTGCTATCAAAGTAGGTGCAATTCAGGGTTCCATTTTGGCGCCTCGTCTGTTTATTCTCTTAATTAAATAATTTGTTACTGCTAGAACTTAAAAATTAATTTAATTCTGTGAAGTTATGGCTAGATAATGCATATCTATAAATTGATTTTATAAAATTTCTGTTGTTAATCATTGACGAAAGAGTTGGGTGTGAGACTCAATTTGAAGGCATCTGCTTAGCAAAGCCTACTTTATACTGCTGACAATGAGCTATATGATTCCATTAGGTTTTGCGTTGTTTTAGAGTGAATGGAGATCTGTCAAAGAGCTCAGATACTTATGATGTAGTTTCCATCATTGGTATTTGTTAAATTGATCCTCGTATCTAACTATAAAGATCGTTGATTTGAGAAATCGTTGTGAAATTTTATATCGAACAAAAAATTAACTTAAGATGTATTAAAACACAAATACGTAGTTAATTATATTTTCTTTAGTTCCAATCTCTTCAATCCACTATTTTGTCTTTCGGTTATTATCATCAGTTTGAATATTTTATCTATGTGATTACTTAGTCCTATCAAGTACCTTTTTAAAAATGTATCAAAATCTCACTTGCATCTCTCTATTAAGTATTTTGGGTACTTCCCATAAGAACGCCATAAAGGAAATACGAAAATATTATCAATAGCACATTATTGTTATGCGGAGTACTTAAAATGCATGTGTGATACATGAATAAAAATATCTAGATAATGTGCATTAAATACAAATGCTTATAACTAAATAGCCATTTAAACCATATGAAGATAAATTAATCATAGAAGGTCCAAGACATGCAATGATAATAGCCGTATTAATTACACGTAAAAAATTATATATTAGTCAAACGTTTCAGCTTTCAAGTATCTGGCAGTAACTAAACGCGTCAAATAAAATTATCTAATTTATAACAAACGCATAACGCAGTGAATAAACAAAATTAATCGTAAATTTTAACAGAAGATAAAAAGGCGTTTGTTGGGTGTAATGGTACAGTTATGAATGTTTATTTATTCATACGCTCTTAGGCAATAATAACGAACGTTCGAAATTTAAAAAAAAATCATTTTGGTGCACCAGTTAATAACTAAGGAATAATTTTAGAACATAAAAATAAAATACAAAAAAAAATAAAATCCACCTGAATCTATGGTTGAAATGCATTTGGGGCTAAAATTGTGCACCTCTAATCTTGCTGCTTTTTATTAACAATATGCTAAATTTTTTGACATTATATGAATCTCTTATATTTGCTGACCATCATAAAGTTTAGTGACTGCAATTTTAAATCAACAAGCTATTTCAATGTTATTACCGAGACTATTAATTGCAAGAAATTCTTGCTTAGTAGAGCTTAGTAAAGGATTTGAATTACAAGCAACTCTTATTGAAAACGTATGATTTTCGTGAAAAGTGACAAAATCAGTCGATTGATCAAATTTAAATCTAATTGAAAAAAAATCCGGACTTTCTTTAGAGTACATGAAAGTAGATATCTACAAGGTAGGTAGATATCTTCAATCAGTGTGCTGTCTCACATGTACAAGTTATTCACTCGAATCACCGCAAATAAATTAAAAGCGAAGTTGGCTTTTATCAGCCCAGGGAATAGGTTGGGTTTCACCCAGGTTATGGCACGAACGATCATCTCCAAGTCCAAAAGAATCTTATAGAAAAGTCCATTGAATAGACCAATAAACCACTTTTCCTGATATTCGTGGACTACGAAAAACCTTTGAGACTATAAACTAGTATCAGATATTGAAGTTTCTCTCCAACTGTAGATAGACGACTGAAATACTTTAGTAAAAGAATATTTATACAAATGCTTCAGCTAATATAAAACTGCAGCCAATGCAGGAGACAATGAATGAATTCAAAATAAGTAGAGGAGTTTGGCAGAGGGACACTATTTTGTCGAAACTGATTACGAACCTGACATGAGAAGAAACTATCTCGTACAAATATCTTCGCTATGAGATCCATATAAACAGAGATAATCAAACTTGCGAAGTGCTTAAAGGAATGGGATAACTTGGGTTGCATTTGGGAACTTAAGGTACATAATTAAGTCAGATTTACCAGTTTTTTTAAATAGAAAGGTGTTCGACCAATGTGTTCTGCCTATCCTAACTTATGCTGCTGAGATTTTGACATTAACAAAAAAGGCTGTACAGGGTGTCCCAAATTCAAGGGTGACCATTGGGATCTCGGAAACCGTAAGAGTTACGGGGTCGATTAAATGGAGGCAAAGTTGCGCAATTTGGAGCTTAAAAAAAATTACGTTTAAAAAATTTTAAAACTTCGGATACTTACCGGAGATATCCAAAAAAAACGAAATTTGTTAAAATCGTTTTTATCTTCTACCGACTTTATTTAAAGAGATATCGGAAAACTAAAAACAGTTTTTCATTGCCCCTTTTTTTGCTCTACAACATGTCGCAAAAAAAATCCGACATTTCGTTTTTTTTTGATCATCAACTTTATTTTTTCTTATGGGCGCCATATTGGATTTTCTCATTTTTAAAAAGTATTTTTAATTGCCTTTAAAATGAAATATCGCACTCGCAAGTCCAATTACTCCTTATGGTACTTCCCATAAGAACTCAATGGGATTATATCAATGGGATTTGTTAACAAGTTTATCTGGGAAGTTATCATCAACTCTGTTTTTTATGAACCAAAATTATGAAATACCCTGTATTCAATTGATACATTTTCATTGAATTGGTTTAAAAAAAAACTATATCACATACAGAGTATTTTGTAGCTTCAGTTGATATAAAATCAATTTATTTGGAAATCCCATTTATATATCTTTCTCTCTTGCACTCATGGAGTTCTTCTAGGGAGTACTAGAAGGAGTAATTGGACATGCAAGTGCGATACCTCAAGAAAAGGCAATTAAAATTACTTTTTAAAAATGAGATAATCCAATATGGCGTCTATAAGAAAAAATAAAGTTGATGATGATCGAAAAAAAAAACGAAACGTTGGATTAATTTTTTTTGCATCATGTTGTAGGACATAAAAAGTGGTAATGAAAAACTGTTTTTAGTTTTCCGATGTCTCTTTAAATAAAGTCGGTAGAAGGTAAACATGATTTTGGCAATTTTCGATTTTTTTCGGATAACTCCGGAAGTATCCGGAATTTTAAAATTTTTTAAACGTCATTTTCTTAGGCTCCAAATTGCGCAACTTTGCCTCCATTTAACCGACCCCTCTTACGGTTTCCGAGATTTCAATGGCCACCCTCGAATTTGGGACACCCTGTACAGAAAATCAAAGAGGATCATAGAAGGAAGGCCTAGACAGGATGCATACAGAAGCAGGGGACGACTACCAACTAGATGGTCCCATGATATCAAAAGGATTGGATACAGGAGCACAAAATAGGAGAATGTGGAAGCAATCAAGGAAGGCTTATGTCCAGCAGTAGATGAATGTGGCTAATTGATGATGTCTCTAGCACCTAACCATTACTACTATAAGGAAATGTGCCACCTGGAACCATAATTTTATGAAAACAAGTCAACTTAATAAATTTAAATAACTTTTATAAATAAATAAAGATTTTATTTTATAAGACCAATACAAAAATGGCATGTAAAACGTCAGTGGCTCATAAACCTGGCTTTTCAATTTAAGATTTTTAGAGTAGATAGTACAATGTGAGTATAAAAAAACTAAATTTTTTAAAATAAAAAAACAACAAATAAGGCCAGATCCATTATTAAGAATTCCTCTAAGTTATATGATGCCGAAACTACCAGAAACTCTAAAATATTATTTTTAAACATTTATTTTTTTTATTTGAGAAGAGAATTTATGGAACAGCCTTATATAACAGGAACCGCATATAGCAGGAACAGAAGCCGCATATAACAGGAACTCTTTTCAAACAAGACTATATTGTGTTCAGGTAGTTGCAAATTAGTATTAAATCTTGTGTTATATATGTGAATGTCTACCAAAACTGTTGAAATATTTTTTAATGGAAAATAATATTTCCAGTATGTAGAGAGCGAGAAGAGTGAGAATATCAGCAAAAGTTTTTGCAAGAACCTACACTAGCAATATTTCTTGAAGTCTTTTTTATGCATTCAAGGCTCTGGTGATATTAGAATTAGATGCTCTTTAAAAAATAGACCCGACAGAAGTCAGCAAAATAAGCAGTATTTTGGTTAGAAAGGTCTTTAAAACAAAATAGCAAGACAATCTAATATAGTAAGTTTAGTAGAAGTTATCTTTGTTACAGCTTCAGTTTAAAGCAGAGTCAATGTGAAATCCCAATAGTTTGATTTTTGTTATTTAAACAATAGGGCTTCTTATGGATTCTGCCTAAGAAACTTTCATTTATTTGTGATGTTCTTCAACCTCCAAATGCACAAAGAATAAAATTTAATGTATAACATCACTGACAGTCATTTACAAAAATTAAGTATAGTAAAAAGCTTTTCATGGAGCTCTGAAGTACATCAATTTCTAAAGAAAGGATAGTTGGTCTTTAACCCAGTCTCAACGATCTGCGATTTATTACTAAAGTAAGCCTTTAACCAAACACCAACCATGCCTCTAAGACTATAATTATTGCATTTCCAAAGTAGAAGTTAATGATTAATTGAATCAACAGCCTTAATCAAGTCCATAAAAATGCCAATGCACTTTCTGTTAGAATGTAGGTGTTTCAAAAATGATTCACTACAGGGATAGTACCTTTACGTTTAGTAAAACCGTGCTGTAAAATCTGTAAGTAATATGCACCTTCAAGTGCACCGAGCATAGTACTCAATTTTAATATTACCTCACTGACAGAATATAACTATTATAATCGGCAAACATAACCAAATCAATTGGATTATCCACAATTGTAGATAAGTAATTTATAAAAATTAGGTATTGTAAAGGGCCCACCGCAGAGCCCTGCTTCACACCAATATCTACGCAGAAAGGCGAGTTAATATCTGGCCCTCAATCCCAACGATCTGAGATCTATCCCTAAGGTAAAATTCGAACCAAACACCAACCAATCCTCTAAAACTCAAATGATTGCATTTTAAAAGTAAGAGTAAATTCATAAAGGTCAAGTTCATAAAAATACCAATGCAATTTTTATTAGAATCTACGTATTTATAAAGTTGGTCGAAAAATTCCATTACCACAGAGCCACTGCCCTTTATCCTTAGTAAAAATGTGCCTTCACAGAGCCGTATGGTCATATTTCCTTAGATTAAATATGACAAACATTTTGGATATATTGAAAACGATTTATTGGCAACAAATCAAGATGGGGATAGTATACAATACTACAATAAATAAAAAACAGATAAAATCAATAACACTTTCTTTTCATTTTAAAATTAAGAATATTATAGTTTTTTTGCAATATGCTTTTAACATGCTCTAAACCTAAGATGAACATCCAAATATAAGCAGTTCTTGCATATTTTGTTAAAGTTAATTACTTGTCGGCTAATTTTAAATTTAAACTTTCCTCAAATTGTACTTTCCTTTTTTTCTGGACAAAATAGCAAAACTTCGGTCTTTTCAACGTTTAATTTCAAACTATGATATGATCATTTATTGCAAAATTTAATTTATCTAATTATTTAGCTCAGCAGTAGCAAACTGCTTACTATAGTACCTAATTACCATAAGAACTCTTAGGATAAACGTAATGGAGAAGCTGAGTTGGCTGTATTAATAACTAAATTTTTTTGACATCTTCTTTTGTTCAATCGTTACTAATTACTTTTCAACGTTCTCGGCTAATTCAAAAATGTGATATATATTAAATGAGTTTTAAATTTATAACTCACATTGTAATTTAGAGTTCTTTTTCAATTTCAGATTTTCATTATACGATATTGCCAGATTCTTAATAAATCAATACTAATCATAGTTTTCAATTTTTAGCCTCAATATATATTTTTGCATTGACAATATTTAGAGATTATGAATAAAATTGCCTTTAAATTTTTCATTCAACCATTTTTCTCTATCTTATTAAATTTGTCAGTCTAACACTCATTTTGTTTCAGGTTCTTCAACAAGCAGGAAACGTAGAAAGACTCGGTAGGTTCCTCTGGTCCCTACCAGCATGTGATAAACTCCACAACAACGAATCAGTACTTAAAGCAAAAGCCATCGTGGCATTCCATAGGGGCAATTTTAAAGATTTATATAAAATATTAGAAGGGCACCAGTTTAGCCCTCATAACCACACTAAGCTGCAAGCATTATGGCTAAAGGCGCATTATATTGAGGCTGAAAGGCTTAGAGGTAAACATTTTGGCGAAATTTATAAAAAAAGATATTATAAGGATGTTTTCTTGCATCTAGGTCGGCCCTTAGGGGCGGTAGGGAAATACCGTGTCAGGAGAAAATTTCCTTTGCCAAGAACAATATGGGACGGCGAAGAAACTAGTTATTGTTTTAAAGAAAAGTCCAGAAGTGTCCTAAGGGATTGGTACTCACACAATCCTTATCCTAGTCCTAGAGAGAAGAGGGAATTGGCTGAAGCAACAGGCCTAACCACCACCCAAGTTTCAAATTGGTTTAAGAATAGGAGGCAAAGAGACAGGGCGGCCGAACATAAAGATAGGTACGAATAAAAAATAAGAAATATTTTATAAAAGCCTCCTAACGCGGGTAAAATACACCCTTTTCTGGTAATCGAATATGTTAAGAAAGGCCCGTGGTGGGCCCACACGTCACAAAATATTATCGGTAGTACCCAATAACACACAACCTTTGGGACCACCATCATCGCTCCGATGATGGGTTTCTTTCGGCCCGCTCGATTTCATTATTATTAAACAAAAAAGACGGGCTTATGGGCCGGTTCAATGCTGTCAAGCGAGAGGGAACTAGTTTGTGTATAGAAGAAGCAAAATTTAATGTAAATGCTGCAGGAGAAAGAGGGAACGAAATGTCGGGGTGTCGGGTTTCAGGTGCGGGCCGCAGGAAATTTGATATCCGTAAAGCGGTTGCTAGAAACCGTAACGGCAGGAACGGGAATTAAAAGCGTTGTTGAGTTTTTTTTTCGGGGATATACAATGGATATTTTTGATATTTTTTTGAAATATTATTAGAAGTTATTAGTTTTTTATAGAAAGTACACAATAAGCAGTACAGATTACCTGTTTCTGATAATTTATTAAAGAACTTGGGTAATCAATATAAGTGGCAATAGTTGATGGAAATATTAACTGACACCGTAATTTTATTAGGAAGTGTATCAATCCAATAAAACCAATGTAAAATGAACCATTACCAAACATTCATAACTATATTCTAAAAATAGCCCTAATGTACAGTGCATCCGTAAAGTAGCTGATAAATTCAATAAAAATAAATTGGACCGTTTCTGAAAAAAATGCCCGAACCCGTCGATTTTAATATTGGGTTAAAGGTTGTTCTACGTAGAAATCAAATATACAGGGTGACTCAAAAAAAGATATGACGTCATCAATATGGTTTTTAAATGGGAACCTACATTTTTTAATAAAGCATCAAAAATAAGGCATTTTTTTACAAAGGTTATGGTACAAATTAATAGTGGCTACATAAGCAATTTTGAACGAAAAATTATGATAAAATGTAAAATTAAAGAAATACCTATCTAAATTAAACGTTAGTATTATGGTTTTTTAGTTGTATTTGTATATGGACTTTCTTCAAAATGATCTTATCCCGCTCTAATAACTTTGTATCCAGATTTTGAAGAACCCAACATGCACCAACGTGATATTTTTTTCAGCAAAATGAAGCCCCGCCACATTATGCTTTACCCGTTCGCAATTATCTAGATGAAGTTTTTCCAAATCGTTGGGTAGGTAGACGAGGGTTCATTGAATGGCCACCCAGATCGCCAGATTTAACTTCCCTTGATTACTTTTGATTACTTTTTATGGGGATACTTAAAAAGTAGAGTGCATGTTACTAAACTAGCGAGTTTAGAAGATTTAAAAGAACAAATACGCCAGGAAAGTAGAAATATTACTCCAGATAGTCATTGACAACGTTCATAAAGAATTTTTAAATCGCCTTGGTTATTGTCAGGTTGTCGGTTGAACGGTGTTCAATTGGAACATTTAATTTAGATAGGTATTTCTTTAATTTTACATTTTATCATAATTTTTCCTTCAAATTGCTTATCTAACCACTATTCATTTGTACCATATCCTTTGTAAAAAAAATGCGTCTTTTCTGATTCTGCATTAAAAAATGGTGGGTTCTATTTAAAAAACATATTGATGACGTCATATCGTTTTTTTGAGTTACCCTGTATATTTAATTTATACGTCGAAAAACCCTAAACCAAATATTAAAATCGACGGGTTCAAACATTTTTTTCAGAAACGGTCCATTTCATTTTTATTGAATTTATCCGCTACTTTACGGATGCACTGTATTTTAATGACTATTTTTCACATATTTGTTTGGACCTTACAAAAGACATATCATTACTAAATAGCAATCGGTTAAAGATAAGCTCTTTATTCTATACACGTAATAAATGACTTGTCATTTTCTAAAGTCAAATTTAACAGAGCTCATAAAATTATTGACGACTCCAGAAATAACCATAGCCATGCTAAATGAATAAATTATTTCATCAAAGAAAACTCTTTTGCAAGAACTATTTTATATCTAATATATCTTTATATCTATAATATTTAAAAAAAGGTAAAAAAATACTTACCTGAAAATTACCCCATTTCTTCATTACCAATAACCTCACAAATTGTTGAAACACGCACATCAAAATGATCTAGGGAACAAGGAAAAACAACCGTGTTTATTAGATGACAAAATTTTATTATTTGTTGGACATTTCTTTGAACATACCTTATCATATTAAGTTATTCTTGTTGAGTTTTAAGGCGTGTTTGGTAAACTAAAAAAAATTATTCAGTATAATTTTTGCTGCCAATGTAATGAGAATTACATAAACATATAGTCAGTATGCAAAGGCAAAATCTTTATTGAGAAACACAGTTACAAGCTGTTGCATATCAACAGCTCAGGATGGTATGAACATCCGCCACAACGCAGAAGATGTAGATTCTACCAAGAGAGCAGTATAGGAAGCTTATGGCAAAGATTTGGGGGTTAGGATGGGCCGAAGAACATAAAAATTGACTATGTGTGAAAGAGTATGAATGGGCATGCATTCTTTTTACCGAGGTATCAAAGTTTGATTTATGTCCTGATTTAAGAAAGCTGATGATGTGGCGAACACCTAGCAACGCGTCTCGCTTGCAAACTATTTAGGAAGTTAACAGTGCGAAACTGATGGTTTGAAGGGTCTTTAAGGGCCTATTGAAGGGTTTTTAACAACAAACGATTATCGGGATCAAACAAAAGGACGCACTATAGAATTTGGTGAAAATGTTGGAACAAACTTATGGACGATAATGCACACTCGCATTTTGCAAGAGCTTCTAAAAATGTTTTGGAGCAGCACAATATTCTAGTATTGCCATGGTCTGTGCAATCCCCTGACTTAAAGCCTATCAAATACGTTTGGGATATGTTGAGGAGACGTTATTGAAATGAAGAAATAGTGTTCCAGACAAGGAAAGAGTCGCTGAACTATAAGAGAGAGAGCAATGGCTACACGTTGAGCAAAACGACATTGTTAATTTAATTTGGAGCATGTCAAGCAGATTGCGAGTTTGTATTAATGGTGATTATACACTACATTAACAAGGACTTTTTATTTTATTAAAATATTGTTATTTTCAATTTTCAATATTTTACTTCTTTAAATTATCATCCATTATTAATCCCCCTGATACTACGATGATATTCTGTGTTTTTAATTAAATTAATGTTCAGCAGTGTTCCCAAAATGAATTCTGATGTATTTAATTGCAATATTTTTCATATTTTCATTTAATTATATTTTAATACCTTTGTTCCCTAGACCATTTTGATGAGTATATATAACTATATATCTGTTAACAAATAAAAGCTTTGTTATTCTATTTAATAGAGCTTTTATTCAGATAAAAGATTATATCGTAAAATAAAAATAAGCAAGAACTATAAAACACGATAATTTGTTTGAAAAATCATTCTGCCCCAAGCCGCGACTAAATAAAAATAAACTTTTTTGCTAAGATATTTCCAAAATAAATAAGTATAAGAATAACCTATATACAAATCTGGCGACAAAACTAAAGTTGTGAACTATCAACCTATAAATTTAACTACTACTATGATTTTAAACTCGAAATGATAAACCCTTTAAAAATGCTATAAAATATATTTTCTTGATTCGTATCTTATTGGACGAAATCAAATTGTTTAAATTGTAAATTCTGTCACTAAAAAAATGACGGTTATTTTCGAAATATCTCAGGGGTTACATGTCAGTGTTATAATTTCTTACTGCGATTACATGATTATTTTTATTAAGACATGGGAAGAAGTTGAAAATATGGCGATCATGAACTTTCCAAAAATTATTTCCTGGATAGATCAGAAATTACGGACAAAAAATCTAGAGGAAACGGTTTATCTTCCTTTTGCAGTTGCATAAAAAAAGGTTACAAAGTATGAATTTAATTTTTAAAAAGGATCATCCCTATTTCGGCAAATTCAAATATCTTGGGATTAAAAATTGACTCTCTTCTAAAATGGTCTGTACTGTACAGACAGCCTCACCAAAAACATGAGATCCTTAATGTATGATTTTAAAAAAGCTCAGACCTTCTTTTAACCTAACTTTTAAAAAATGTGTATTGTCCTTTGACAAAGTCTGCATCAATATTGCATAGTAGGTTAGAAGGTGTGCTTATAATAGCGAACAAATTATTTCTCATTAATAAATAAATATTTTATAAATTGGCGATATGTCAGACAAGCAAATTATCACTGTTGGTCACTAGACAGCAAGATAGGTAATTTTTAATAAATTATCCACTGATCTCCAGAAACTTATTAAACAAGAATTTTAAGATAGAAAAAAGCTAGGAGACGGTTTACTAACAAATAATAAGTATAATAAGTAATAATAATCTACTAATGAAAATCCTTACCGGATTAAGACGAAATTTATTTGCAAGTGTTCAGCTCTACACTGTTTTCCAAAAAAAAAACCATAACTCTTAAACAATTTAAACGCAAAGAAAAAAGAGATTTAATGTTCTTTTTTTCGTTTCTTTAGGCATAAATTATTATATATTCTATATTCATTTGTAACAAAATCCCAAATACAAATCTTAATATGGAAATAAAGAAATACATTAAAAAATCGACGTCAAAGATTTTCAATCTGAAGCTGTATAGCTAAACACCGGCAAATAAGCCTCAGAAGTATCAATACTACGGAAAGAATTTTTACAAGTGGATTATTGAATTATTATCAGTTTAATCGGATTTTTTTAAAGAAATGGTTATGTTTGTTCTTCAAGTTTGATTTTATAGATACGTTGGTGTAAAATACGCTTTAAAATGTGGTTTATTACCTGTCAGAGTTGTTCTTAGCCAATGGATCTCTACAATGCAAATTCACTCAACAGTCATCCTTCTTATATTGTTGGACATAAACTCGAACATCACATAAAAATAATAAAAAAAACAATATTTATATACTGTTCTGTCAACTTTTGGCAATAATAAAATATACTCACCAGGGAACTTCCGTTCCCTTGCATCATCTCAGTCAACATCAATTTACACAATGTCACATTTCAATATATACATATGTCAAACATGTTATCTTCCTTTATTTGACTACTAGCTAGTGTCACCTAGAATAGTAACGGCTTCCCCAGACGCTCCACTGCCGTTAAACAGTAAGCATCTCAACGAATTAGACAAAGGATATATTTCTACTATAACCTTCTGATTATTCGTGTCAATCGAACCCCAGGTAAGGCCCCCAGTCTTACCAGACAGCACTCGAGGAATTGCGCATTCGTTCCTAATTGAACAGAGGCTTTCACACCTACTTGTGCGGGCATCTTCAAGATGCGCAAACTTTACGATTTAACCAGTAAACACAACTCTTTTTCCACACCAACTTACACACATTTCTCTCAAACGTTGCTTTCTGACTGCCTGGCCAATTAATATTTTTGGGTGTCCTCTTGACTCAATGAATATTAGAGATCTTTAGCCATATACATTATTTTAAATATATCAAATTATTAATTGATTATGGAATTAATTAAATTGAGATAGAATTATTATAGATAATTAAAAGAGTTTTGTTTTAAATGAGAATACATATATTGAAATATAAAATAAAAAAAATATAATATAATAAAATGATAAAAATAAAATATGTTTTACATTGGGTAGCTTTCCATAAAGAATTATTAATTTTTCTAAATATTGGTGCATGTTAAATAAACGAAAGATAAAAATTCTGAAACTCTCGGACTATCAAAGAAAATAGCTTGTCGTTGACGGCAACTATACCATACTTACTGTCTCAGTAAACATAAATTTCAAAGTTATTTTTCATCAGTCTATTGTTATAAAGAATGTAATAAGTAATGTAAAGTTGGTTAATAAGCGAGGTATCATATGTCACAAATGAATAATCCAGGCATTTTAGGAAAAATCAATTAATAAAAGTCACAAAAAAAATCCTGGAAATAATCTTCAAAAGTCTAAGTGGGCCACTAAAGAGGCTAATCACTTCTACAGCTTTTTTGTTTTCTTAATAATAAATAAAACTATATAAAACTTGTTAAACATACAACAAACAGAAACTATATCAATAAATACCTGTAATTGATTTTTATGACACAATTTGTTGTCTAAAGGATCAGTTATCTGCTCACCCTGATGGTATAAGAGTATACACCTATATGCCTTAAAGAATAATGAACCAGCTGAATCTTACTTCATATCATACTTACTCTTTTGTCAATTAACTGCATGAAATATTCCAAGTGTATTTTATATGCTAAATTGGGAAGAACTTCGAAGATTGAATTGTTGCAGGTTGATGAGTATGAAATTGAATCTGCACAAATAGTTACAAATTAAATTTTAAAAAAATATTAAATGGAAAAATGGATTTTTTATTTTTTTTCTATAGAACTAAATGTTCCACAAAGAGCTGGAAGAGTTTAATTTATTTCAGTATTTAAAATATGACTGGCGGCCACCATTGACTTAGTTGTCATTTTCTCTTCCATTTTTTCTTAATAAATCCTGAATTGTTTTCAAGCAGAATTTTTACAAATTCATCTGAAGCTATGGAAAAAACTATCTTTTTTTACCAGTAAATAATATGGAGAACAGATATATTCTATCACAGTTATAATTTGGTTAGGATTATTTCGAAAGCCTCATTGTTTCATACTATATATTGTTCTAGTATATTCAACCCAATAAGTTTTTTTCTTATATGAACCTATTCCGCAGCCACAAAGTAGCCCTTTGTCCTTTATTTACTCTGCTAGAATAGGAGGGAAAGAGATGGCAATATTATATTGGTTTAGTCGGTGGCCAAAGAGAGGAGGATGTTTGAACAGACTTCGTTGTTTTGCCGAAATCCGACACCGCACACCCCCTCGTTCCTCGTTTGCTGCCGATGCAAACAATATTGGGTTTCACTCCTATACTATAGACCTCGGGTGCCGTTTTCTCTTTATAGCATCTATTCGGTTAAAAAACTATCTATTAAATGTAAAAAAAATTACTGAAAATCTGTCATGCTTTTATGTCAACATTTCTACTGTTTTAGGACACTATAGATATTTTTTTATTAAGGCATAGTGGTATTTTATAAAATAAGTAAAAAGTAAAACGAATAAAATTGAAGAAAGGCATAAATTAAAAAAAGGTTTTATATTAATAAGCAAATGTTAATAATGATAATCACAACAAGTGACTTTTTTAGCGAAGAATATTTAAATTCAGGGAAATACCAAAAATGTTATTTCTTTTTTTTTTTTTAATTTTTTTTAAACTGTAACCTGCAAAAAATCTTAAAATATTATTTAATTTAATATTGAACCTACATAAAAAATACACTTTTTATTATTTCCAGGTAATACATTATTTTTTTGTAAAAATACTTTTTACCATATTGCCACAATACCAAATTTTACAATTTTCAAAGAATCAGTATTATTCTATCATTAATATATAACAAAAACAGTAATGAGCCTAATTTCTTATGATACACTATATCTAAGACTTACATAATTGAACACACTACACTCTATTACACAAATATAATCTGAACCAGGTCAAAGCCGTATGTCTAATCCCCAACCGTTCTAATTTTTTAATAACTATATCTATATTTATGGTTTCAAAGACAATTTTAAATTCTAGGGTGATTTTCACGAAACCCTAGTAACTGTTCCTTGACTTCTGACCTCAACAATCTTTTTAAATTGGGACAACATTAATTGGTCTAAACTTATTGTGACACGTGTTTTGTATGCCACCGTAAAAACGAGAATTAATCCTGTTGGTAGATCCAATAATATTATAAGTACGGTTGGCTCTATGAGGTATCTTTTTAATTATATTGTTAAACCTCTGCACAGTATATACATTGAAATTAGGTACTATATCTGGCCCCTAGCATTTTTGACAAGGATTTCGTGAATCTTATTCAAAAATATAATATTTGGCATTAATTGTCATAGTGGTCGCCAGTCATAATTTATTTTGGACACTATGTCAGGTGACCATAATAAATTATGTCCTTATTAACCTTAGAACATTGAAAGACTAGAATCAGCAAACAACAACACAAACATATTTACCGATATTGTGTTATCAAGCTTTGACATATTTTCAAAAGAGAGAATTTTCAGCTATATATTAACACATAATATAAATTATTTGTATTGGATTTTAGATTAAAAATAAAACGTAGAAATAAATAAAAATTCATGGCAAAAACCGATCTTTTCATAAGTAAATAGCAATATTTTCATACCATCACATCATGGAAGAACCATTTTTTATAAACGTAGAATAGAGAATCTTATATTATAGTACGAGTATAAGTGAAATAAGGATATATTTTAAAATCTAAATATTTTTTTGAAAATACTTAACTATTAATAGGCTATAAAAAAAGAAAACTGGAGTTTTATCGATGGTTTTACTAATAGGATTTGTATCAAGTTTTGTTATTTTCTCGAGAGAAAAATGGCATAATCCTATGTACACCTACCAATAGTTATTATGTATTTTCAATAAAGACATTAGGTAGATTATTTGCCGATATAGCAATGCTGTCCCTTTAAAAAAGTCAGTCCCTTTGTATATATACAAGTATATAATATACAAATATATAATATACAAGTATATAACAAGTGATATGTGTTTAATATAATAAAATTATGCAACATTAATTATTAAGAAATCGTTAGATATTTAATTTACATGCCTTTACTCTAATGAAGTGCGTTAAACAAACATACACTGTGTGTCAGCCAAATGGAATAAATTAGCTAATAAATAGACGAGAGTGTGTTGGAAAAAACGCTCGAACACGTCGATTGGTTTTTATAGTTGCGCATTTTTTTTTCATAAAAACTTTTTATACAGGGAGTATCAGATAACAGTGGCCAATACCAACTTGCTTAGTTTAAACATAACACCCTGTATGTTAATTAATTTTTAGATTCCTCAGATAATTTTAGCCATATTTTGTATACAATGTCCTTTGTATCCAATCTTTGACTGTTTCGGAAATATTAAGTAAAATTCAAAAAATAACATTTAGAAAAGAAAATTATTTATTTGCCGAAAATTGTTACAACATATTCAAAAACTTATACATAATACAAATCTGAACAATAATATCAATGTAGGAGATGTTCAAAATGCTCGCCACGAACGTCTTGGCAACACCCTACCCGTAAATAGAAATGTCTTCTAACGTTACTCAACATCTCAGGTGTGATCGATCTAATTGCCAGGTTATTCATTTTCGTAAGTCAGCGGGTTTAGTTTTATATACAATAGTTTTCACATATCCCCATAAGAAAAAGTCTAATGGCGTCAGATCGGGAGACCGTGCTGGCCATTCCATCGATCCTCGCCTCCCTATCCACCGATCTGGATATATTTGGTTGAGGTACTGCTGGACATTTATTTGGTAGTGGGTTGGTGGTCCATCTTGTTGAACTTATATCATATTCGCTGGAACTTGTGGGTTTTCTGGATCAGGATACAAGTTGGCCAACGTTGGCACTACATCATTTTGAAGCAATTCTAAATAATTATCGCCATTCAAATTGCCCTCAATAAGAAAGGGACCTATGATCTGATCTTCAATAATTTTTGCCCACACGTTAACCTTTTCAGGGTATTGAGTATTGTCTTCTCTCGTCCAGCGAGGATCTTCCCTGGACCAATAGCGGCAATTTTAACGATTGGCATGACCGTGAAGAGTAAAGGTGCACTCATCAGAAAACATAACATGTTCTAATTGGATCACATTGCTGTCTAACATTGCCATCATTTGTTCACAAAAATACATTCTCCTGTCAAAATCGTCTTCCGTGAGCTCCTGTGTGGGTATAATTTTATAGGGATGCATTTTGTTTTCTTTTAATATTCTAATAACTGATGAATAGCTAATATCGAGTACTGGGGCTGCTTTCCGAGTAGATGTATGTAGGTGTTCCTCAAATTCAAGCATAACAGCCAATTTGGTATCCTCACTTATTGCATTAGCAGCTGCTTTTTTTACCTGCCTAACATGGCCCAGCTCGCGGAATTGCTTTTCTATTTTACTAATTGTCCTTTGGGTTAAAGGTGACAAATTTGGAAATTTTTCGTGAAATAAGCGATTTTCTGGCTTGTAGTTAATGAAATTCAAACGACTATAGCACTGACGACTACTTCTGTCATGCAACATGAGTCAACATTAAGTCTGGCATTTTAAACCAAAGTAAACAATAATTTTTAGTTGTTTTTTATTTCATATCAATAAAAAGGAATGCTGAAATAGTTTTTGCTTGCTTTATCATTACCAAGACCTAAATGGGCAAGAAGTAGTAAGTGAGTTGTAGAGAATCTTGAAAAATAAATAATTTTCTTTTCTAAATGTTATTTTTTGAATTTTACTTAATATTTCCGAAACAGTCATTGTATACAAAATATGTCTAAAATGATCTGAGGAATCTAAAAATTAATTAACATACAGGATGTTATGTTTAAACTAAGCAAGTTGGTATTGACCACCGTTATCTGATACACCCTGTATAAAAAGTTTTTATGAAAAAAATGCGCAACTATAAAAACCAATCGACGTGTTCGAGCATTTTTTCCAACACGCTCCCATCTATTTATTAGCTAATTTATTCCATTTGGCTGACACACACTGTATAAACAATTCATAAACGGTAATCTTACTTATATTTAAAAAATATTTAATAGAGTATGCTATTCAATATTTTTTGACGACGCCACTGGTAGTGATTTCTTATGTCGGTGGAATCAACACTGGGATTGAGCGGCGTTGCCAATCATTACCTTTTTCTTTAAAATATAATAATTTTAATTTCATTTAACATTAAATATCAACTTGATTAAAGAGTATCTTAAGAAAATTTTTGATATTTTATTCAGGAGCAACAGTAGTATTCTTTTGTGTCTGTTTTGACTGAGTGACAGAGTTTTTAGTGATAAACTTTTATGATAATATAAAGTTTTTTCTTGCAATTTATACACAAGCACTTGGCATTATTGCATCAGAGATATTGCAAGCAAACAAACTGCCCATAGTTCCACGGCATGCTACTTCTAGCCAAATATTTTAATGTTCTAAGGCTATAACGTTGACCATTAAAATACATAATAAGGACAATATTCTAACTAGATTCCAATTGGTATTTGATGTACTTACTCACTCTCAGTACCTTAATTCTTTAACAAGATTCTCAATTGTATGTATCACATGATATATTGATACTTTTGACTCGAAATCCCACAATTTGCACACTTAACACTCTAACATTTTTATTCTTATTACACTTCGCGCGTTGTTCTGCTTACAATCTTTGACAATATGTCAATAACAGCAACCCATATAGCATCTTCTCGTGTAATTTTCCAAGAACATGCATAAAGTACCTGATTGAATTTTACCTGAAAGGTTTTAAACAGTAAAAGGAAAAAAAATATATAATAATAATAATAGCTAGCACACCAGCAGTAGTTTTGGAAGTTACGCCTTGTGACACATACAGTGTGATGACTTTAACTGGAATAAATTCAGTTAAAACTAATCAAATTTTATCTCGCAAAATTCCTGAGACCCGTCGAATTTTGTGGCGCTTTTTTCAATGAAAGTTTAAAAAAAGTGGCTTTCCATTTGAAAAAAAAAAGTTTGGGTTAATTTGGACCCTCCCTGTAGGTGAAAAAATACAAAAACTATCTTGAAATGTGAAAAAAAATAAACAAAAATCGACGGGTCTCAAGAATTTTGCGAGATAAATTTTGATTAGTTTTAACTGAATTTATTCCAGTTAAAGTCATCACACTGTATATCAAGGACGTCGTTCTACTCACAATGATCGTGAGCGTGCCCGCTTTACTGAATTAAGTATTGGGATAGGCCTGAAGAGAGCTTGCCTTCGTCAAGAAGCAACACGTACGCTTTCTCTACTGGAGGCTCGAGTTGACCGTTCCTCGCCAATATTTTTATTCAATAATTTTATTCAGATTGTCTAGGTAACAATTTACCCTAGACAATCAACATCAAGAGCAATGTTACCAATCGGATAGGCGCTATTACTAATATCGATTCGGATGATTCCAAAACTAAAAGAGGTTCAGTCTGCGGCATATAATCCAAAGACCTCCAATTAAAACACCATGCTAGCTAGCATTAGGTACTATGCCGAGTGTCATTCGATACGAAATATATGGCATAACCCTGGCGGTAAAACAACTAATCAGTAGCAACGTAACTGATAAAATGGTGATTATCAACACAGACAGACAGTTCTTGTGCTGTTAAGACTATGCCTTACGTCAAAACTAGTGCAACAATGCCACCGCACCCTCGTGGAAGCTTCTTCCAATAAGGGACGCAACCACAGCAAGGTGACTTCCTTGTCAAGAGGGCCGCCGTCCTTTAACCAGCAGAACCGGAGCTTCTCGTGGGTCTAACGATGTCGAATATCAAAGAACTAATAAAATCATATCTCACACGCTTTTCAAAAAGTGGTGGAATGATCTCAATGCTGCAATTTGTCTAATGAGCTTCTCAGCTACTCGGCCAAGTGGAAGCAATCCGCAAATCAAACTAAAGGGAAACTGCGCCTTATAAAAGGCATCCTTACTGGTCACTGTGAATTAAATGGGCACCTTTTCAAACAAAACGAAAACAAAGCAGAAGGCCTTTATGTAGGGCATACAACCATAAAGACGACGCAATGGACCACATACTTCGCGATTGCCCCGCTTTATCGATAATACGCAGCAGAATTCTAGGCGTATCCCACCCATCCCTTGCAATTATATCAAGGGGTGAATTCTGAGGCTAGTGGCAGATTAATAGGATCTAATTAGAGCACGGTTATTTAAAGGTTCTAGATGGGAAAAAATTTTTAGTGTTCGGAAAAATAATTTTTTATATGAATTTTAAACTAACTCAACCCAAAACTTATTTAACCGGAGGTTCGGGGGTTTTTTGAAAGTACTGCATCCCTGAAACGATGTAAATAAAAAAAAATAATTTATTGGTAGCAATTAATAACTGTTGATAAATGAAATTCAACGATATATGACTACTTACGTTAAACAGTTATTACACTTTGATTTATTCAATTAACATGCAGTATGCTCAATGCAATATTTATATATTGTTGTTATACTTCATATATCAAATGAATTTTTTTTTAAATAAGAAGTGATAGGGTTTAGTTATCTTTTACGAAACCATGTGTGGAAAAAATTAAACATTTTTAAAAGTTCAAAAGTAACTCGGTATATTTCCTTTTTTTCTGTCATTTCAATGTACATTATACATGTATAGCTAGAACTCAACGGAGATATAGCTTTCACCTTTAATCATCAAATAGCTTCCACTTGTTACTATGTCTATAACCTTATGATACTAAATGATCATTATATTAAATGAATTTTGTATACAATTGATATATTTCGAACTTGCATCCAAAGCAATTTCAAAATGGAGACTGAAATTTTCTATATCAATAGGCTCAACTAACATGAAGGTTTAAATTTATTTACTCTTCTTAAAAAATTACTGTACTGTAAATATTTATCTCCTTTGCCCTGTAATAGTATTGGATATTTTATCATTTAATTCGGAAATATGTCTTAATTCTAAGGAAATGTAATGAATATGTTAAAATCTCTTTAAAAGATTGTCTTTTGTTATGCCGAATTTTTTTGGAAGGCCGATTTTTAACACCCTCTATTTCATAAACACATAAATAAAACTATGGCATATAAAAAAAGTAAAATAGCTATTTGTACGTAAAAAAAAAAATTATTGTTGCCAGACTTCGTGAATCGACTTTCACTGTCAAAGAATCAAAAATGTCAAAAAAGTGATTTTAACTGTCTGAACAGGCTTAAATTAAAATACAAAAATTGAATTTTGATTTGCTAAAGAAAATGTTCTATATTATCTCTTCCAGCCAGTGAAATTTAATTTTAAAACTAAAACAACTAAATTGCATCAAATATGTGATTTTAATTGCTAGGTTGGGCTATTTTCTGCTAAAAATCGATGTTTTGGCTTTGATTGGCCATTTTCTATCTATTTTTTCAAATATGGTTCTGTGCTTTTTATTTTATCTTGCTTTCACGGTCCTATTAAAAAATTAAATAACAAGCACAGTCAAATTTGAAAAATAAAGTTGCTGGTAGCATAACATTGAATAGTAAATAAGTGTCATTTTAAGATTTTTTTTTTACAAATGAAATACGAAATGCTCTTTTCTCACAATCCTTTCTTTATTGGCTACTAGTTTCGGGGTCTACCAGTTACACCCCATTATAAGGCCGCCTAAGGCTACAATAAGACGTGTACTTCATAATAACATCTGATAATGATTTTAATAAAATATTGGTTACTTAAAATTCTAAAAACTCTGCTAATAGAATGTAACAATTCAAAAAATAGATGTGCTTGTAATTAAAACGATTCACTTATAGATACGAAAAAATTAAAATACAAGCACAATAACCTAGACTATATTACATGTTTTTTGATGTAGCATACATTTTTGATTTTTTTTTCATTTGGTGATAATCGTTATTAATTTTATAACAAAAATTAAAGATAAAAGCGTGAGAAGCAATCAAGAATAACCAGACAACGCAGAATTCTATTTGTTTATTAGGTATATTGTGTTGTAAATATTTATATGGCGTATTAAAAAAAATGTGTTTTGATTTTTTATTTATTTATATATATAAGAGCTGTAAAAATAGGCGAATAATCTAAATTTACCTCTGAATTTAAGGTATGCATATTATTTTCTTTAAACGATATATGAATTTCCATAAGTAAGTTATTTAGGTAGTGTCCTTTTTTGGCAAAATATAAAATTTTAAAGTAACTGTTAGGGTCGTAATTATGAGTGCAATATAACAAATCTTAAGTAAATTGTGATGAATAACTGTTAGGTAAGTTAGGTTTATTAAGATCTCTTAAAAGTTCTTTTATTCTAATTTTAAAATTCCTATTATAAGTTCTACCAATATGTAGCAGTTAATTGATACACCCTACTTCTTTCCATTTTATCTATGGGATCTTTATTATTGGCAATTAGGTTATTTAAGGAATTTGAATTTTTAAATGAAACATTTATGAAGGGTTTTAAAATAATTTGTTTGACATGCATAAGTTAAAGATCTGTAAGGCTTAGTGTCGCAAATGTTATTTAAAAACAAATAACATTAAGTTCTTTTTGAAAATGCTGTTGGAAAAAGGGTAGTGAAACTAGTTTATTGATGTAACTATGAAAGGCAGCCAGCCAATGTTGAATTGGATGTAGTGATATCCCAGGAATGACAGTTCCAGTATCGGTAGACCTATAAATTTGAAAATCCAAGTCTAAAATTATATTTTTGTTGTACATTTTGTGATGCTAAAGTAAATTCTGTTGAGCTGTACAGACTATTGACATGATTTAAAAGGTGAGATAATAAATTATACCCTCCTTTACAAATAATAAAAATAGCATCCACGTATCTTACATAGAATTAATGATAGCCATTCAGAGTTGCAACTAAAATAAAATTATATTATTTTAAAAAAATATGATTGAGTGATTTTTCGATTATTTAGACGACAGTGCACCTCGTAAACATTACGGTCAAAGAGATACTTATACTTGAATAAATGATTATACTACACCATGAATTTGCAATAATATGAAACAAAAGTGATATTTTCTAATTTCTTCACCAATTTTCATTAATTAAAGGTGTTACTTTGTACTTTTTTTTAGAAACCTAACAATATTCTACAAATCTTATAAAAATTACGCTTTTCATCTGTACGAAATTTGCTTTTATTTCAACAATCCAAAATGCTTTTTATATGTCGTCCCTGTATAATGTCCACACCAAACCACCACCCAAAAAGACATTATACCTTAAAGAGGCATTTTTGGGCAAATTAATGGTAAAACAAACACTCTCACGAGGACCTTTTCTTTGCCTCTTCGAGACTCCGTGGGACATTCCGACACCCCGGGGAGTCACTCGGGTGACAAGTGGCGCGCACATGTGTTTACCGAATTCCGCTAAATACATTTCGGCCTTTTTTTTTGTGTTTCTTTGGTCTCTTTTTGGGTGTGTGACAGGTTCCTTGAACCTTTGTTTTCAATGGGAAACGAGAATATTATTTAGAACAAATGTGCTTATTATAAGAACCACGTGCAGCGAGATGAGAAATATGGGAGTACGTCTTAACTTATTGAACTAATGCATATTTTTAGTATGCATATGGTTGTAAAATCGCCATATATAATTATTTATTTATCAAGATGACAAGCAATATATAAGTTATAAGCAATTAAAACCATTAAGTTCATTTTAGACAAAAGAAGTAGAGACTAAGGAAGGTATCACAGAAGACTTTTCCATCTCACTCAAGGTCTCACTCAACGGTGAATAAAACTCAAATTTTGAATTGGTGATTTTTTTTTATATAGGGATGGTTGTTGCTCTGAATTTCTAAGATAGAGGGTCAGAGTGCCTTTCATAAATTACAATTTTAAGAATTTTCGCAGAGTCAGTCATTTGAGCTATCCAGAGGCTTTTTTTTCATTTGTAATATTTCTCTGATTAGGATGCTATTTTTTTTTCCAATTATGGTGCTAAAACTTAAAAATATGAGGAAGCCTCTGTTTAAAAGCGATTTTGAAATTGTGCATCATCTAGAGACTGGATTAACACATTAATATTTAAGATCTACTGATATAATGTGCATGATGACGCCCTCACAACCAAAACTTTCCGGAGGTAAACTCGCCTCCCATTCGGATCTCCGGGCGGAGGCATCAGATGGATCTAAAAGCCTAAAAATCAATTTCTGCAACATCAGAGGCCTAAACACCAATATTAATGCAGTACACCAACACCTGCAATCAAGTAAGCCTTACATTCTGGCATTGGCAGAAACAAAGGTGAAACCTTCAACAACAAATGTTCACCTCATTTATCCTGGATACGATCTACACACCCGATTTCGACTAAACTTTGGATTGGCAGTATTTGTCAAGAACGATTTGAGTTGCCAGCGGGAGGAAATGCTTGAACCTGCGGACTTCGACGTCATGTGGTTCAAAATAATAGCCAGTGGTGCCACGAAATTTATCTGCTGTATCTACAGACCACCAAGCAACACCCAATATAGACGGCTCTTTTTGAACCTGGTTAATTGCATTAACCATCTGCAAATTGACTACCCAAGCGCAGTTATCATCGCCATGGGTGATTTTAACGTTCACAATATCAACTGGCTGCGCTTCTGCAACAAGAACGACGATGAAGGACGAGAAGTTGAGCTATTTGCCACCATATGCGGGCTTACGCAGCTTGTGGAGGAACCTACCAGAATCCCCGATCGAGACGGCGAGTTCGCCAGTCTCCTAGATCTGGTCTTGGCTTCAGACTCTGACTCGTACACTATATCAGTGCATGCCCCCCTAGGAACATCGGACCACAAATTGATAACAGTCTCTTGCCAGTTGAAGGTTAAAACGCAGGATCCTCCGATGCCGCGGAAGGTATGGCACTATAAATCAGCAGAGTGGAACCATCTTCGGGAATTTTATCGTTCATTCCCTTGGAAAGAGGTCTGCTTTAGAACCAATAACATCTCAGAATGTGCAAACCAAATTACAGAGACGATCTTCGCAGGAACGAAAGCTTATATCCCTTTTTCTACTAAATGCGGATCACATCAGTAGGATTTTGTGTGTTGATTAAAATGGTGAAAACAGAAAAAAAATTGAACATCGCGTTTTCGAGAAAATGTGAAAAATGTACTTTTGTAACGGAATCCCCTGTATATGTTTACATAAATCAAAAGATAATAATTTTCTTAATAAAAAAGTTTATTTACACTAATAGCCTAAACCTAAAAATAACAAAGTTATAGCGATATTAATAATTTTGTCAAATTTAGGCAAGTTGGCTTTGAAATAAATAACATCAAGTAAAACTACTAATTTACAATAAATGAGCAAAAACATCGCCATCTTGTTCAATACATTTCTGAGCACACTTAAGCACACGTCTTGTAGCTTTTAAGATTGATCTTCTATCTATTGATCCAAATATTTGCCTAATATGTGTTTGAAGTTCATCAACGGTTCTGGTTTTTTTTATACACTTCATTTTATATTATGTAACCCCAAAAATAAAAATCTAGAGGGGTTAGGTCTGGTGACCTAGGTGGCCAACGAATCGGGCCACGTGTCGCAATCCATTTATCGTCAAACAGTCTATTAAGTAATATTCTTACATCATTTAGTTGATGAGGAGGTGCTCCATCCTGTTGAAAATAGATTTGTTGCCGTCTCTCCAAGTTAACATTATCCAAATAATCTTCCAGCGCTCCAGATAATATGAGATCAACATATCTCCTTCCAGTCAAAGTGCCATCATAAAACACAGGTCCTATTACTTGGCTTCCTATTAAGCCGCACCAAACGTTTATACTAAATTGATTTTGAGGATTTCTGGGATCAGTAAGGAAAAGATTTTCTTGGGACCAATAGTGTACATTTTTACAGTTAAACATACCTTTGTTTGAAAAATTAGCTTCGTCGCTCCAAATTATACGGTTTAAAATATTATCATTAGCTTCATATGCGTTACGTAACCAGTTGCAAAAAGCAAGTCTGGACTATTATCTTTTGATTTATGTAAAAATATACAGGGGATTCCATTTAACAAAAGTACATTTTTCACATTTTCTCGAAAACGCGATGTTCAATTTTTTTTTCTGTTTTCACCATTTTAATCAACAGAAAAAATCCTACTAGTTTGCTAATTTAACCGACCCTGTATTTAAATATTAACAAAGATACCAATAGTGCCGACTTAATCGGAGGCATCCTGTATATTACCACATAATATAAATCATTTGTATTGGGTTTTGGCTTAAAAATAAAATGTAGGTATAGATATAACTTGCTCTAAAAGTACATATAAAAAACTAAAAATAAATATTATCTTTCATAAGTAAATATCCATATACTTTCATAAAAACACATCATGAGGAACCGTCTTCATAAACGTAGAATAGGGGATCTTAGAAATCATTCTAAGTAAAAACTTGAATGTGAATATATGTGTGAAATACCAATATAAGTGAAATAATACTATTAATAGACTATTAAAAAAAAAGAAAACTGGAGGTTTGTCCATTATTGTCCTAACAGGACTTATTTTATGTTTTGTTGGCAGGAAAATTATTAATGTCTTTATTGAAAATTAATTAATTATTAATTATTAGCTAGATTAGTTTCCGATATAGCAATACTGTCGCGTTGAAGAAGGCAGCACCCATTATATATTATCTCATGTGATATAAAATAAGTGATGTAAAAATGGTATTTGCTTAATACAATAAAATTATGCAAAATGTTCAAAATTAGTATCAAGAAATCTATTAAATATTTAATTTACCTAAAAATGCTTCTTATTAGGTCGGTACCTTTACTCTAATGAAGTGCGTTGATAAAAGTACAGTTCATAAACGGTAATATTACTTATATTCAACGCATACTCTATTATTAATAAATATTTATAATGTAAATATTTCTTGACGACGTCACTGGTAGTGATTCCTTGTGTCGGTGGCATCAACAATGGGATCGAGTGGCGTTGCCATGTCATTACCTTTTTCTTCAAAATACATTTGCTACATTTATTTAACGTTAAATATCGACGTCATTAAAGTTTTTTTATCAAATTTTATTTAAAAAAATGTTTGATATTTTATTCAGGACGAACAGTAGTATTATTTTGTGTTTGTCAAATTAAGTGACAAATCTTTATCAGATTTTGAAGTGTTTTCTTGCGATTTTGACATAAGCATTTGGCGTCATTATATCAGAGATGTTGCAAGCAAAGAAACTGCCCACGGTATGCTACTTCTAGCCTTTCAGTATTCTAAACTAAGAACCTTCAGCTGGAATTACTTTTTTAGCCATTTTAAAGCATACTCACATTTATCTTTTGTAACTCAGTAAGTCTACCGAGTAAAAGCCTTGGTCATGATTTTGCAGATCATTTATGTATGATAGAAAAAATACAGTTGCCAACACTGTCTCTTGAGGAAATTAGAAAATATGATACGCTTATTATGTTTCAAGTATATTCAGTTTTGTATATTTTTTCCTTGAATATTTTTAAAACATATGTTCTATTTCGTCATAAGAATGTGATATAGGTATACATTTTTGATAGTAAAATAGATAATATGAAATTGAGTAATGTCGCATTACCTCAATTCAATTCAACTAGGACTGGCTATGGACGGGCATTTTTTATTTCTGAATATTATATACATATTCCTGAGCTCGTTTCTGGAAAAAACTAATTAGGGAAATACTAAGGTGTTAATGCTGAATGTACAAAAGTGGTCGATTCTTTCAGTCATACACAATAATAATGAAAAACCCTGTATATAATCTGTAATATTACGCACTTTTATTCAAGATTAAGTACCAACGATCAGCCTTAACGAGTACGTCCGACTTAATTAAAAACCGCAAACAGCACTAGTAGAAATCAACACTGGCAGAATAGTATCGATTACGCATTACAAGAAGTGACATTGAATGGAAGTAACTCGATATTGACCTGGGGTAACTTTCTGGTTTCGCTTAGTGGCTAAAAGGCTTTTTTCTGACAGAAAGTCATAAAAGAATTAGAGTCTATAGGTACCACAACGCCTATAGGACTAAAGTAAATATTTTTAAAATAAATAATGTTTTAATGGAGTTTTCCATTGAACACATCATATAAAATGGATCTTAGACGGGGATCCTATACATGTGTATTCAAGAAAAGTTGTTAATTTATCAAAAAAATATAAGTTTTTCATTACCACTTTTAAATCTCTACATTCTCTTACTACCCTGTTATTACATATTTAAGTATAATATGATCTTTTATTCTCATTTTAACCTTGTCTACCTTTATAACTATTTTAACGAATTCACTTGGAATTTTTCTACAATATTAAAAAATCGTTCTGGATATGATTATTTCACATACAATTAAAATAATAATAATAGAAATGCCACACAATGAAAAATCTAAAAATACAGACACAGACACCTGCAGAAAATGTCAACAATACAGGCAATAAGAGAGACAATAGACTACTATAAGCGGATGTAAATTATTTGCAGGAATATACAGTGTGACATAATACGCAGCTAAAATCGTCCACCAACAGCTCGATGATTAATCACTGAAATACCCACAAACAAAAACAATCCTATCCAGAGACAATACTAGAGGATAACATTTACTAAAGAAGAACGGAGCTTCTTATCTGATCGACTTTACAGTACCTACTAATGCAAACATACGACGGAACGAAGAAGAAGAAATTTAGACACCATGGAAATAAAACAATGTATAAAGTAATACCTAGTTATGGCACCCACTGGAGTCACCCCTAAGTCCGTCACAGAAAACATAAATAAAATGAATCTTGACCCAGCTATCCTTACACAGTTCCAAAAAGCAACAACACTGTAGAACTGTAACCTGGTCAGAAAATTTCTTAACCACTCCATATAACCACAATAGACCTTGAGGCTCCGTGGTAATACTCGTAGCATAGAGATGAAAACCAGGCAACATCAACAACCAGCCTGAGATTAAAACAGTTAAGAATAATAGTAATCCATATCGTACAGAATATGGATTTAACATTAAAGCTAATAGAAATTTCAGTTATCTAAGTCTTCCATTTATATGCAGGAAGCAAGAAACAGATTAATGAGCTTCTTAAAATTAGAGGCACTTTTTCTACCGATATAAATATGGACTTTTGTTTTGAGAATTGTAAAATTCTAAACATCGAAGGAGGAAAAATAATTAATGGTGATACAGAGCTTCCCAATGGAGACATGATTCGAGCAATAGAGATAGGTGAAACTTACAAGTTTTTGGGCTTCTAATAGGCTAGACTTGACGCCCAGAAACAGGGGAAGTCAAGAGATACTGAACAATATAAACGAGTTAAGTTGCTCATGCAATCTGAACTGCCATCAACACATATGCTTTCCCTGCTCCGACATATTCCTGCGGCATTTTCAAATGAAGCAATATATAACTAGAGGAAATACAAAGGACAATACGCATCAAGCTTACATAGTCGGAAAATTATTATCTAAGGTCTTTAACTCTTAGAAAGACATTGCCAAGGAGAAAAGGTGGATGCGGATTGATTACCTGGAGCGGGATGCAAACCAGGTGAATAAACTGAGAGAATTATTTGTCAGAAAGGCAAAATCGTCTGAACTCCGTTATCCTAATGTCACCTGGTAAGTAATGCCTTGGATTTATCAATTCTGTCCGATGCGTAGAATCAAGAACAATAGTGCCAAAGAGAACTTCATGGAATATAATATAACGAACTCAATCAACTATAACCAGATAAAGAGGCATCTCATAGATGGTTGATAAACGGATAACCTATTCTTGAAACTAAGGGTTTTATGACAACTTCTCAGGACCAAGTCATTAGTGCAAATAATTACAAAAAAAATATAATGGAAGATACCAATGCCAAAAACTAATAAATGTAGGAAATGCCATTAGAAAACCGAGACTATTAAGCATATAACATCAGATAAATTGTATATATTGTACATTAGGAACTTGCAAGCAAATACGGTCTGCTCAATGCGTAAGAACAGCCAGTTTTAGAAATTTATTGTTTTATGATGTTGTAGGATCGGCCTATTCTCACTGCTTGAGTGGTACTAAATAAAATGGATAATCAAGTATTTCTGTTTGGCGTTGCTTGTCCAAATAATAACAACATAATGGATAAACACTAACAGGCTTATTATGCAAATCTTGCCATAGAAATCAAATAAATGTGACATGTAAATAGCATAATCAATTTGAGCGAGGTTCAATTAAAATAAAATACTTGTAGGAGAGTAGCTAAGATGGAAAAAATACAACATTTTATTTAGGGTCTGTAATCATGGCCATAATTACATACTTAAGTACCTTTAGAAATATTTAAAAATTTAATTAAATTTCGGATTTAAGGTATCTTAAGGTGAACTCTAATATATCACTTTGGTGAAGGTACCTTGCCCTTTAGAATGGTGAAAATTGATACAGCAAACTACATTTTGTTACTCGAATAAGAAAAAAATATGTACTAAAAGAATACAAAACACGATCTGTTAACACCTAAATCTAATGATATCATTAAATAAAAAAGGCCCAAGAGAATATTTCAACAAATAATAAAGTGACTATAAAGGCAGCTAACATCCATCCACCCCCTGTCGTTGCCTCCCTCGGGTGTCTCAAACTTGTGGGGCTTCGCTCGGCAGGTAATTTGATCCCCCCTTATATTCGTATCGCCTATACAATACTCCTGTTTACCTTTCACTACTGATTAGTTCAATTAAGGTGGATCAACTTCATGGGAAACAGTTTTTGAAATTTCATTTCTAAAAGCCGGTTTGTTTAACTTTTCACCGGGGTCCCGATAGATTTCTATTTCTAGTCTGGATATTCGGGTCGGAGCGGTATCGGATGACGGTATTAGCTGGACCTGGAATCTGAGAATAGATCGGCCAGCTGAAGTTTCTATTTTAAAACCGATACGCACTTAATATGATACCGTGTGCCAGATATGTAAACCACTGCTACGTTGTTTTAAACGTTATTTTTAACAAGTATTTGTTTTTTGCAGTAATCAGTCAATCACGGATGGAAAACCCCATCACATGGACACCAGCGGGTCTGAGAGCGAGTCCGAGAGTCACAAAATGGCTAGTTACAGCCACTCAGGGGGGATGATTGCTCCTCAACTTAATCCTTACCCCAGCCTGACGACAGGAATGGCGCAGCCCTTATATCAAACCCCTACTGGTATCCTGCATGACTACCAGACATTGTGACAGTGGCTTACTGTACCGCCTGAGCCTACCTCCGTTATTCCAAATAACGGTACTAATAGTAACATGTAAAAAAAAGTTAGTTTAATTGAAGCTCTTGGTCTAATGCACACCACGCAAAGCATAAAATACAAGTGCGGCTGTAAAATAGTTATTTCGGCGTAAAACGTCAGCAAATTTTGTATTTTTGTGTATATTTTTTTAAATACGAAATTCACACAATCACCGAGCTTATGTTATTATACTTATCATTACCAGCACTCTCCCGAATTATAATTTTTATTATAATAAAGGAACAAACGGTTTAAAAGACACTCATGGCTTATGCCAGGCAATAGTTTATTCCATATCCAATATCCAAACACATGTGTATAAATAGATTATAAGATTGAATATTTTAGCTCAACAATGACTTTCCAATTCGAATTTGGTTCAATATTGTAGAAAATTGTTTTTAAGGTTAACGGTTATTTTCTTCGATATAAATAGATTTACCTAATTTTATTTTTATCTGTTTATTGTTTTTTGTTATTGAATAAAATTGTTTTATAAAAAAAATGCTGTAAATAAATAAAATGTGATTTTTAACCTAAGCCAGGAAAATTGTTCTTTTTTAACACCCTTAGAAAACCCTTTACATACAAATTATCATTTTTTTCTTTTTTTTTAGTATTTCAAATGCGTTTCACTGCATGCAGTCAAAAAATTCAAAAAATAATTGATTTAAAGCAACCCCAGCCTGTTATAGTCTCTTCAATTTAACCAAGCTGCACGAAATCCGAACCCATACTATACCATTCTTAAAGGAAAACTACCAAGTTTAGTCAAAAGTCTAGAATATTTATTTAAATTGAAAATAGGTTTCACGAGTTTCGCCCTTAAACGCATCATCAGACCCGACTAACAGCTTCTGAAAATCACATCTTTTAAAACAGCAACCTTATAACGTACACACATTACATACACGATGCAAATTTCCATGGTGAATCAATAGTTAAACCTAAACTTTTATGTTTTTAACAACATTGAGGATTTTTAAGGATATTTATAGGAAATATTGTTTATTCTTTAAAAAAATAACTACACGTTTAAGGGTAAAGGATCACAGGATGATCTAACAAATCATCGCCCGATTTCTCTCCTTCCCATACTTTCTAAAATTTTTGAGTCAATTTTAAAAGATCTAACTTTTAAAAGATCTAACTATCTATTTTGAAAAAAAAAAACTATTTATTTAGAAACACCTAATTTGATTTTAGAAGCAAGACATCTACAATATTGGCAATAGAAAGACAAAATATGACGGAAGGATAGGAATTGGGTATGAATTCATATACTTCTTTTTATATCCTCACTAAAGCATTCGATTGTGTCTCTGATGGGATCCTTATCCAGAAATTAAAATTATACCATCTGAATGTTAATAATGTAGAACTAATCGAGTCAGACTTTCAGGATCGCTGCTAGGCTGAAAACGTCCATACAAATAAAAAAAATTGCGGGTGGCTTCCTTTATAAGTATATTTTATTTTATTTATAATAATCTATTTGACTCAGCTCGTATCTCAAAAATTATGACATGAAGAAGTGGGGAAAGCAGTTTAAAAAAATGTTTTTTTGATTTATCATTCATTAAGGATCGATGAAGAATAAAGAATTTAATAGTGAAGAAATAGTCCGTACTTGCAGTGGAGTTGTAGGTTAAGGTAAAATGAAAATCCGCAATCTCTCTCCACTTATTAATTAAACAATTAGTAATTAAAAATTCCCTACATGTTTCGGACACAGTGGTGTCCATCATCAAGGGATAAAAGGTTTAAAATTGGTATTGGATATACGCCCCAGGGTTAGATTCCATGTCAAAAAACCCTCTATTTATTCCACGGATCAACCAGTATGATCCGTGGGTCGGACTTCCTTTACCGTCCTTTTCGGACTCGGAACTTTTAAGTTGGACGTGTACCCACCTTAAGCACACAGCTTAAAAATGTTTATGCCATACTTATGGCTTTTTCCAGGTATATATTGCAAAAAGGATAGTCTTCCTCGAAAAGGAACCATGGATTCATCTATACAAACGGAGTTTCCTGGCACCAAAGCTCCCTGGAAATTTTTGATGGATATTCCTAAAGAGTTTCCAGTTTGAATAATCTGTTTCCCTCTGGACATAACTCATTATCTGAAAAATGTAAACAAGACAGCAAAGCTTCAAATCGACATCGTGATATCTGTATAACTTTATATATATATCAGGTTTATAAATAGAACTAGTGCTCCAAAAATCTTTTAGACGAGGTTTTGGGCTAAGTCCCATCCATATAAGGATTCCAATAAATTTTAACATTTCTTTGTGATTTGTGTCACTCCAGTTGGCGAGAATTGAGTCTTTTGAGATAGACTCATTGACAATACCAGCAATAATCTATGTAGCAATAAGATTTGTTTCGGTTACGAGGTTCAAGGTCAAGCAATTCATCAGAAACTAATAGCCTATAAAAAGAAAGCGGGCTGTCGTCATGACGCGTTTCGACAATCGGACCTAATGTACTATCCTCTTGTGGATTTCGAAATTTATTTAGATTCTCTTCATCAACATCATTCCAAATTACGTTTGGTTCTACTCTTGCCGCTTGAACTTGTGGACCAACTAAATTTATATCTTGATCTTCGTCATCACTACTGGTACCCTAAAAATACACATAATTTTTATTATTGAGGGTATAATATAAAAATACAAATATAACCTGTTGTGGCTGGTCTTGGTTTGTCGGTACTTGAGGTTGCTGTTGATATTTAAATTTTTTATATTTTTGATTATTCTTTTCGGCAGATTCCTCGCTATCATATTCCGAACTCTCAGCGTACCATGGATCTGCATCTGAATCATCAAATGGCTCGTCAATATCGCTAACATCACTTAAAATTTCAGCTAAATTGGCTGAAAGTTCTAACTCCGAAAGAGCACGTTTTTTTCTACCCGGCATATTTGCGCGCGAAAATCGTCACTAGCAAGACGTACAAACACTCGATCACCGAACTGTAAACAAACACTGATCCTAAAAATAATATTTGCCGGTATTTAGGTTAAACGAGATTTTTGCCATATTGCCGGACTTACATAACAATTTTTAACAACCTAGGAAAAAAACTAGTTACCAGAACCTAAAGGTATTAAAAAGCCCATACAAATACGTGTTAACTGTGTTCGGATGAAATACACAGCACGTTGAATACGCCAAATATCCATGTATCAAAAAATATACACACAGGCTAATTTACAAATCTTTTTGCGTATTACTTTTGATACACATAGGGGTTAACGTGTTAAATGTCAGATCAGTATTTTTGCCGATACTCTGTCAACAATACGAACAAATTTTTCCAAGCAATCTTGATAGATTTTTTTTTAAATACATACTTTTTTTTTTTTTTATGGTAAACATGATAATATAATGATACTTATGCGCTTTTATTGGCATCGTTTTTTAAAAGATGTAAAATATCTCAAAAAAAGCGAGTTAGGTTTCTTACTTTGTAAGAAATGTAGACAATAAATAGGAAAACTTCATGAAAGAGAAAAATACAGGGTGTTCCATTTAAAAAAATCGAGTTATTGCATATTTTATTTGAGTAAATTGGTAAATTTATATTAGACACTCTGTATAAAAAAGACTTTAGACTTTTACTGACAGAAAAAGCTGATACCGTAAACTAACTACATTAAAAATTTCGTGTATCTAGATTGAACAGAGCGGTTGTTATAAGAAATTTACTAAACCCCTTAAAACACTAAAAATATCCTAAAAATACGAATTACATGACAACGCCGTAATGAAATTTAAAAAAATTAGGTATCAGTGTAAAGCTCTTGTCCTCAAAAGCACAACGCCATTAAATACAGGGTGTTCAATTTGAAAAAACGACATATTTTTTCGTAACTTATTTTTGACGAACCTTGTATATGTAAAATTATTTTTATTTTGTAGATTTTTGTCAACCTTTTAACCATGTCATATAAGTTTTTTCTACTCTGCATAGTTTAGGCGTTATTTTATTTTAGCCGTACGCCTTGCTGGCGCATCCTGTATATATTTCTAGCCTTCAGACTTACATTTTTACTTGTGTAAACGTTAAACGTGTAATGCAATAATAATAATTTGATATTTTTGTAGTAGTAATAATGTTCTCGCGCTTGTATATCCAAAACTTGTTCTAGAACTTTGGACATTGGTAGCACACTAATTGATCAAAAATGATTATAGTAAATAGGGTTTTCTTTTTTTAAGAACAGGTAATAAAATAACTTCCTTCCAACATTTAGGAAAATAATTGTTTTTAGTCATTCATTACTACTGTGGGTAATATATTCACAAATACGAAAACAACAAAGAAATGTAATGTTGAGACTATCAGATTCAAAATCTTTTATTTTTTTATCATATTATACACCTCATTGTTCTTGTCGGGGGCTCTAAGTCCTTTCCCAACATAATAGATAGAGAATTTAAAAATTTATATGTTATAAATATAAATATATATTATATTATTAATTTATTATTATTATATTATATAAATTTATATTTTATTTCCAAAGGGACTGATTCTGTTTTTATTTTAATTTATCCGGTGATTTAAAGGATGGGGAAGAAATCACAACACACAATTTGTTCTGATAAATTCGACCCGTTTAATGAAATAATAATATCCGAAAAAAAACACAGCTCTTACTTCGGCGGACACTCGGGCAAATACTTCTTAAACTAAAATAAATTCTTAAAGTTTACATCCATAAACCTTTTAGGTCACTATTTATTTAATTTAGTGAAATAGGGCTTTAGAGATCGATAGGGAGTTATTTTACTTAAAAAGAGATTCTTTCACAAAAAGTGGAGATTTAGAGGCATATTTGTGCCAATTTAGCGGGTGAACGATGAGAGCGCGCGTGACTTGCCCTATTAAAATCTTGACGGCCACTCCCTGCCCGAATTGACCAGACATACCCAATCTTATTTTCGGTGTTTTTTTCCAAGATTTGTTAAAAATTAAATTCTAAGTATTATAATTTAGAGGAAACGAGTAGTAATTTGTACAGGGTGAGAGAATTTGAACACTTCTTTACTAGCCTAAAATTGAAAGAACAATTAATATTATTTTCTTTATTGTTGCAATAATAATCTATATTGTCATGCAATTTTGTTTGCAATAGAAAAAAAAACAAGAAACATCTGTCTTACACGTTCATTTATTGACATATTATCTGTAATATACAGACCCTACACTGATCATTTACTTTACAGTAAAAATTAACTATCAGTAAAATGGATTTGACGAATTACAGCATGTAACCCAACCTACTGAAAATAATTTAAAAAGAATGTCTTTAAATAAAATTAGATAAACAATTGTATTTCTTTATTTTACAAAACCTGCGCGCAAAATCACATTCAACATTTAAATTCACACCTAATAATCAAATAATTTATACTTAATATTATATTAAATTGGGTACCTAAGAAGTGGGGGTCAGGACTTTTAAAAAAATTATGTTTACAATACTAGTCGAATGAGATAAAATGAAATTTAACTTTTTAAAAATCCGTCCTATCGAACATGATACATGCGATAATTAAATAAAATAATACACTGGAATTTATTTAGGCTTCCACTAAAATATTATCACTTTGATGAATCTGAAATCTAAGTGACATTGCACCGGACATACAAAAAAAAAACAGTGATGATCGATGGTCCGAAGTTTTCATAAAACTTCTTCAAACAAACAACATTAAAAGTCTTATTTGATTTTATCGAATCGATAGTCGGGCCCGGCCATATCGATTGCCCAACGGAATTTGTCCCTTTGTGTTTTGTTGTAGATTTTCTCGATGGGCACGTCGTATTTTTTACACCACGCCACCGATATCCTCGGATCTAAATAGTTTAGTTTTGATGTGCCTAAAGCTATCGTCTTGTTTTCGTCTCGATCCGTTTCCTACGGATAAAATTGTAGAATTAAATAAAGGGTAAATTTACATATGTCATAAAAAGAATACATATTTATATTGCTACGGCATCTGCAAGACGTAAAATTTTGAGAATATTAAAAAATATAAAATACGTAAGACGTTTAGGGGAGAGTTTAACGAATCTTACAAAATCTTCCGCAGGGGTAGGGAGGAAGTTATCAAGTGTTACCTAAGAAAAAAATCACAATGTTTTAACATAAAAAAAAATTAGTTTAATTACGTACACAAATTTTTTTAGCGAAAATTACCTCAAAAAAATCTTAAATAAATCTCCAAAGGACGCATAATGTAATACTAAAATTTTTTAGGATGATTTTTTCAGTAGACAATATTTAGAAACTGTATGTGTATCCATATCATTCGCCTCTTATTCCAATACAATTTAGTCATTAAAAATATTTTTAAAGAGAAACAATTCACTTTATTTTCAAATCCAATGGATACAAATACCTTACAATGCGTGGGTAGAATGCAATACTCAAAATTATCGCCAAATTTGTAACACTGAAATAAATAAGTTTAAAAAAAGGAATAGTTAATATAAAAGTAATTCAAAAGATTCGATTTATTGAATGTGTTATTACCAAAACTAAAAAATTAAAACAGGGAGCTATGACGAAAAAAACTGAAAGAATCAATTTTAAAATCTATATAGAAGTCAGAAGTATATAGTTATGGGTACATTATAATTAATGTAATGTTTTTCTTCAAAAACACTCAATTTTCAGGAATTTGGTACTATTCACACCAACCCAACTTGGAAATTGAAAAATCACGTGAGCAAAATTTTGACTAAAATATCGCCTACTTGGGCAAAAACCATCGATGTCCAAGAAAGTTTTATCAAAATAGGCAATGTCTCTCAAAATACCTGCCTAAAAATTTAGCGCTTAAGGATACGGTAATACACTTTTCTGTGAACAATATATAAATATGTAATTATATTACTGAGAAAGATAATTCATCTATAATCTTATATACAGTATATTTTAAAAAAAGTTCAACATTATTAGCTTTCTTCTGAACCATTTCCCAGAATTCCATTCTTCGCTATTAACAATCGAGATATACAGGGTGTTGCGGGAGGAAAGGGAAATATTTTGGGAGCATATTCAGAAGGTCAAAATAAGATAAATTAACCCATATGATAATTATACTACTTAATACGATTCTTAATCGTTTCTGAATTACGTAATGCCTCACACATTTACCCATAGGGAGTATGCTGACATGATATTCGTGTATGGTTTCTGTAATGGTAGCGCATTAGGTTGATGAATACCGACGTCATTTTCCAAATCGAAGAATTCCTAATCAAAAAGTTTTTCAGACAGTTTTTGCAAATGCTCAGGAAACAGGAAGGTTTCCAAGCGAAGAATTAATTTTGAACAAGAGGCGGGACTAAATGTGGAAAATGAAGAAAATGTTCTGGATATGGCTGAAGAGAACCCGGGTATTAGTACGAGGTGGATTACAAAAGAACTTCGATTAGCATCACATGTGGACGTTTTAAAGACACTTACGAAGAACGGTTTTAAGCCTCTCCGGTTCAACATCTTCAAGAGGGTGATTATGGCTTAAGGGTTCAATTTTGCGAATGGATCCAACAAAATTGAGGCCTACATAAATACATTTTATTTAGCGATGAAGCTCATTTTACCCGCAATGGAATTATTAACCGACACAATGAACATCGGTAGTCAGATGAAAATCCTCATGCCACGTTTAAACGAAACTTTCAACATCGAATCAGTGTTAACGTGTGGTGTGGAATGCTGAACGACCAGTTGTTTGGTCCTTTTGTATTAGATAAACGTCTTACTGGAGAAGGATATTTATGCTTTTTGGAAGACCATTTAATACACATGTTGGATGATGTTCCGCTAATAGTTCGACACTGAATGTATTTTCAACACGATGGAGCCCCGCCTCATTTTAGTCGCCGAGTGCGTAATTTCTTAGACAATGGTTTTTCTGATCGTTGGATTGGCAGAGGAGGACCTCAAGTTTAGCCTTTGAGGTCACCAGACTTAAATCCACTGGATTATTGTCTCTGAGGGTGGATGAAAGCTCTAGTGTACGAAACACCAGTAGAAACCGTAGAAGGACTCCACAATCAAATTTTGAATGCTTTAAATATTATTAAAAACAATCCCCAAGCAATTAAACCTGCTGCAGCTTGCCTTGAAGTTGATGGGGGTATTTTCGAAAACATTTTAAATTAGAGTGGAATTTTGTTTTTTCACTAGTATTTGTTTGTGTTGCTTTTAAAATAAAATATATTACAAAAAAAAACGATTATTTTAGAAACTGTTGAGAATCGGATTAAAACATATGGGTTAATTTATCTTATTTTGACCTTCTGAACATGTTCACAAAATATTTCCCTTTCCTCCCGAAACACCCTGTATATCCTGAGTTTAGAAGTTTTTGTTTAAAAAATTTGTAAGTGTTTTTTCTTACAAACAATCTTATAATTAACCCATAAGTTTTGGTCACAGTTGAATTTTAAATACCCAATTCCTCTACAACACGTCTTGTACTGGATCGTGTCGAATTCCACGGCACTCAAACAAGCCGTTCGTTCGTCTTTCTGATATCTTTCGACAAGCCATTCTTGTTTAATGTTTCATTTAGTGTAACAAAAACATTTTTCAAGATAGACAACAACATTTAAAATGGTTTTTTGTACAAGGAATGGGTCTTATAAGTCCACTGAAAATAAATTCCTACATTCTCTAC
Source organism: Anthonomus grandis grandis (assembly GCF_022605725.1). Classification (NCBI taxonomy): domain Eukaryota; kingdom Metazoa; phylum Arthropoda; class Insecta; order Coleoptera; family Curculionidae; genus Anthonomus; species Anthonomus grandis. Next base: position 14,852,324 of record NC_065558.1, read on the forward strand.
ACTCTGTAGCCGTTTAATTATTTGTACTCATTTATTTATTTCAACTCTTTCAGGAGGAGTATAAACAGCCATGGTGAAATAAAATAATAACAGTCACACAGCAAATAATAACTTTTTCGGGAGATAGGGAGGTTTTGGCATGCGTTTATAAGCAATCCGAAGCCGAGCAATCTGATGATACAGATACCATATTTTTTTGGAAAATTGTGCATTTTTAATTTGTAAGTGTACTATCTAATGTTATAAAATTACCCAATATTTTCCCTTAGCCACTTATAAATACATACAAAAACTAGAATATCTCACAATCACAATACAGAAGGTTTAATCTGGTTACGCCAGACTGGAAAGGTGCCAATATGGTGTTAAAGTTCTATGAAAAAAAATTTTTTTTAATCATGAATTGTATAAAATTTGGTACACGACTTTGGAGTAACAAAAAAGAAATGGGTACTGTAATTTGCTTCAACAGAAAAGCCAAACCTCCTGTTATAGTTCGCTCAATGATTTCTACCGTTTTCGCACCAAAAGTCGCTTCTGTCTTGTCTATTCTTAATGCAAAATTTAATTACAAAATCATGGATCTTATAGTTCTTTTTTTGAAAAGTTGAGTTTTTCTCGAATTCATTTTTGAAAATAACACAGTGAAACTTTACTACTGGCTGATATTGTGTAAACGATCCAATTCCAGTCCATTGCCAGTCAAAAATTAGCATACCAATTACTGGCATCGCGTAAATAGGCCTATAACTACAGAAAGCAACATTTTATATACTTTTTTACAGAAAATCACATAAAATTATCCTAAAAATAACAATTTCATAAAAATAGTACTCACCTGAATTTCTAGTTTAGCCAACTGATCTCTCATCCTCTCCAACTGTTTCTTCTTCTTATCATAAGCGACCTTCTCCTTCACGCTGCCGTGTTTCGCTTCCCTCTGCGCGTCCTTCACCTGCCGCTCGGCATCTTTGATCTGTTCCCGTTTCTGCTCTATTTTCTCCTTCAGTTTTTCCATCGATTTCTGATGGCCCTTCGGCACCGCCCTTTGATGGTTACATAAAATAGCTACGGCTCTGTTCGCCCTATTATAAGAGAGAATTTTCTCGGCGACCGTGTCGTCCTCGTTGGTCAGTTGGTCCAATTGTTGTTGTAGGGTCCACGAGGCGTTGTACGTACGGAATACTTTGGCAGTTAAACCGTCCATAAGGTCGTTCAGATGCTTGTTCATTATTGCAGTGTTCAGTCTGGGGAAAGAGAAATTCTATTAGCATTAACACGTAGATGCGGTATACACAGACTTTTCCAAAGCGTTTAATAAGGTTGATCACCAGTTCCTTCTGGACAAACTGATTGTTGTATGTTTTAATGCCAAATTTGTTGAATGCCTCATCTAGACCTAGTCAAAAGGTCAAAAATAGGTTGTCATTTAGACAGTATCACCTGAAGGCCCTCAGGGCGGCTCCACTTTTTTTTCCGGCATTTTCGTGATATGATATCACGAAAATATATCACCCGCTTCTTAAATACCAAATGTTTAATGTTAGCAGACGCCTTAAAATTTTGAAGACCTTTAGATGCATTATTGCAGGATGATCTAGTTAGATTAGAAAAATGGTGTGTACAAAATTAACTTTACTTAAAAGCACGTAAATTTTGTTTTTGAAGTTTTTGTCGCAAAGCCAGCAGAGTTGAAACAGGCTATACTTTTGGTTACCAACTTTTGAAGTTGGCAATAGTTGGAAAGGCTTTATATTTTATTGGAATTGCTTAACCTTGGATTCATGATTGTATTGGCAGGTGACCTAAACATTAATTTTGCAAACAAAGACCATAGTTACGCCACTGAATTAATTAATTTATTAAGTTCCTTTAATCTAAAAATGCATGTGAAGGACTCAACAAGAATCTCACAAACCTCATCAACCATTATTGATTATGGTAAAATGAAAATCCTTCAGCCTCCCTCGACTTATTTATTAAACATTTAGTTAGCTTAAAATTCCCTATATGTTTCGGACACAGTGGTGTCCGTTATCAGGGGGTAAAAGGTTTAAAATTCGTAACGGGCACACGCCTCAGGGTTTGATTACATATCAAAAACCCTCTATTTATTACTATTGTTTTCAATTTTATTGTATTTTTTTTTTTCAAAAAAAAAAAAAAAAACAAAAACAAAAAAAGACAAAAAAATTAAAATTGAAAACAATAGTAATAAATAGAGGGTTTTTGATATGTAATCAAACCCTGAGGAGTGTGCCTGTTACCATTTTAAACCTTTTACCCCCTGATGATGGACACCAGTGTCCGAAACATGTAGGGAATTTTCAGCTAACTAAATATTTAATAAATAAGTGGAGAGAGACTGAAGGGTTTTCATTTTACCTTAACCTACGACTCCACTGCAAGTATGGACTATTTCTTCACTATTAATTATTGATTATGTTTGTACTCAAGATGAGGACAATAGCTCTGAGTGTGCGTTAATGAATCCAGGTCTCTCCGATCATGAGCCTGAATTTTTGGGTATTGCTTCGGATAGGTAAAGAGGGCGAACTGCGCGTGCTAGGAAGCAGGGAAGAATCTTTTTAAAACATAACTTTACACGCTTTATGCAGAAATGTCAAGGCACCGATTGGATGGGTCCATCTAACAACTACACTTTGTCTCACTTAGCTCCCTAACAACAATCTTTAAAAAAAGTTTTCTTTTAAGGAATTTAAAGTCTGAAAATAGAAAGCCTTGGGTTACCAAAGGTATATTCGTAAATTTTTCAGTAATGCCTTCTTTATCTCTTATTTTAACAACTACAGGAAAATTTACAGAAAAGTAATAGAATATTCAAAAAAGAAATATTTTCAAGCCCAATGAACAGTTTCTTCTAATAGACAAAGGGAGTGCTGGAACATAGTCAACCAACTGCGCGGCAAAGCCAAGAAAGAGAATTCTAAGCAATCAGTTGAGCCTGAAGTTCTTAATAAATATTTTTGCAATGTATCACACAGACTCTCGAGTAATGTTAAAAAACTAAACCCTTGGATTTCTTAAAGGACAAATGTCTTGACTCATTCTTTCTCACACCAACGTAGAAGTATGAAATAAAGCAGGTACTGAGGGAACTAAAAAACGAGACTAGTAGTAGTTGGGATGGAATCTCACTAAAAATATTTTGACATCTGCCCGATTGTGCCCGGGTTGCACTTTCTTAGGCAATCAACCACTCCTTTCTGTGTTCTGACTGGAACCTTTCCAGAGTGTCTGAAGATTTCCATGGTGGTCCCACTTCCAAAATGTACACGAAAAATACGAATAGCCCTGAACACTTTTGGCGCATTGCACTCTGTCCAACACTCTCAAAGATAGTGAAAAAGTTAGTGAAGAATAGAGTAACATCATTTTTGGAAAGCAAGGAGGTTCTTAGCTTCAATCAGTTAGGCTGCCAATCGAAAAAAAATACATCTGATGTTATTTTATATACTTCTTTACTGAACTTTATGTACATCTTAATGAGGGAGAGTTTGCTGCAGCAGTATTCTGTAATCTCTTGAAAAGCTTTTGACTGTAAATCACAGAGTTTTGCTGCTAAAGCTAGAATTCTATGGCTTTAGAGGAAATTCTTTTCTCTGGTTTGAATAATATTTATCATATAGCAAACTATAAGTGTTGGAAATTTTGATTCAATATTGGAACACAATTTATCTGGTGTTCCGCAAGGATCAATTTTTAGGACCCATCCTCGTTTTATTATAATTAATGACATCGTAAATACCAAAATCAAAGGACTTGTAACTTTATTTGCAGATGGCACAACCGTTTTATGGACACATCCTAACAGATATATGTTAATGCGTACCATAAACTGTGATATTCAATATATTAAATACTGGTGTGATTGTAGCCTATTATCCTTTAATGTTTCTAAAACAAACATTATGCATTTTAGTCCTATGGTTGGAACCTTTGATGTGATGCTCAAATTACGAGACAGTTTTACCACTAACCAAAACTCTTTATTTTTAATCTCGACACGTGTTTCGCTAACGATGGCCAAACAAAATCAAACAAATTTTGTTTGGCCATACTTCATTGCCTTTTCTACTCTATTAGTTACATCATTAGTATATAAGGAGATCTGTAAGTAATTTTTTGTTTAGTTTCATCTTCTGTTAGCATCTTGTACCGAAGATGCTAACATCGTTAGCGAAACACGTGTCAAGATTAAAAATAAAGAGTTTTGGATAGTGGTAAAACTGTCTCGTAATTTGATTATGCATTTTAATTGCGTTTCTGAACCAGTTATTTTACATGATTATGAAACCACTTGTAGTGAAGTTTCTAAATTTCTTGATATCCTAATAGATAAAAACTTAACTTTCAAAAGCCACATAACAAATTATCATCAGGCTGTTCGGCATTCCAAAGGAAGGGAATCCTGCAAACCCCTATTTCTAAAACACAAGTTGCTGACTTAACCTTCTCTTTTTATTCCCGAAACATCCTGTTTATTATACAAAAAGTCCAGACATCTAGCACCCACTGTAAACAATACAAAGCAGAGAGGATGTTTACTAACACCCATTCCTCACTCAGTGCTTATCAAAAGTTCCATTTTATACAATGCCAGGAAGATCTATAATTATCTACCAAAAACGTTGAAGGAATCCAACTGTTTTACAATTTTTAAGAGTAAACTTAAAAATATTCTCTTAAGAAAATCCTACTATAGCGTGAGCGAATTTTTGCAAGACAGAATTTGACCCCTCGGCACCTTGGTTTTTCTTCCCTGCTTCCCTAAATATATTAACTAGTAGATTGAAGAGATTATTTTTTTTTTAACTTTTGTACCTTCAATTTATAAGTTGTCCCTTTAATGTCCGATTATTTATTTTTTGTTTGGTAACCTCTTTTTTTAAATTTTTTGTTAGTGTTTCATCTGGATTTTAGCTTATATTTCAATACATTGTTACTTTAAATATTTTTTATTTATTTATTTTACCTTGTATTTAGTATAGCTTTGTCAACAGAATTGTAACGTTCTATGACAATAAAGCATTTTTTGAACTTGAACTTGCTTCTTCTATTTAAGATTTGGGTGTCATTTTAGATGAGAAGCTCACTTTTGTTGACCATATAAACACCGTTTCAATTAAGGTAGCTAATCCTCTTGGTTTTATTTCTAAGATTTGTAAATATTTGTCAATAGATTCCACAAGATTGGTTTATTGTTGGTTGGTTAGAACTGTTTTGGAATACTGTCCAATTGTATGGTCGCCTTATTTCCAGAATCAATTTGATACTTTGGAGAGAATCAGGATTGTGCATACTATACTCGCACTACCATTGAAAATCATGATTACTGAACAACAGTTATTCTTACCGACATTTAAGTCCCGTCGTGATGTGTCACGAGCTGCCTTTATTTACCGAGTCATAAATGGATTCATTGTTTTCGGTATTCACAACCTATTATAAACATCTATAGATTAATAATATCTATTTTACCTTAGTTTTCCTCGTACCTCGTTTTACAATATCTGTTGCTTTGTTATTAATTTTATTACTATTTAATTTAACCTTGTCACTTTGAAAGCCTTTGAAAGCCCCTTAGCCTTGTCTCTTTGAAAAAAATATGAAGGTCTTCAAGGTTGTTATATATTTTGTTAAATTTGATTGTTAATTTTATCTTGGTTAAATGTTTTGCTAACTCGTTTTAGTTATATTTTTCATGTTTTGTGTAGTTTAAGTAATCTTGATAATTTTAAAGTTCTGAAGCCTAGCTTTTTGTAATGAATGTAAATCAAATTGTTAATGGAGGGCTGATCAACTGTTTCTATCAAATAAATAAATGAACTTTACAGTTTCCCAAAATGCTGGAAGAATTTTAGCACTCCTGACATGACTAGGCAAATGATTAAAGGGAGTATACAATTTAATTGCATTCCTGGTACTATAATAATTTACGTCTCCGGATTTCATAAGGTTAGTAGAACCTTTTAAGAGTTCACAGGCACATTGCAAAATATATTGATGATTGTTAGAATGTTTTCCTTTTTAAAAGCTTTACGGCATGAAGCACTAAATGGAAGCCTAAACGTGGATCGACAGCATAAAACGCAATTGAAAAAAAATGCAATAAAAGGTTTTTTCGGATAAAAAAAATTTACAGAATCTCTCAAGACAACCCTCTTGCTTATCGATTGCGTGATTATCCTATGACAAATAGGATTTAGAATTAATAACAGTAGTTTCAAACAAGTTCAAAGACCTCACACTAAAATATACACTGGTGGCCAAAAGTAGATTGACAACTACTTATTTTTCAAATTTGTTTATATCACGGTTTAGAAAATGATAAATTAGGTGGGACAGTACCTGATTAAAAAACAACGGAGCCTATTTGTAATGCTTAATTATATTTAAACTATTTATTCGTAATACCCAATTTTATTAAAAAAATATTAAAAAACTAAATAATTTTCAAGAGGCCAAAATTAAATTGACAAATTCAAAGCTTACTAAAATAAAAATAAGTATATAAAATTTAAAGGGTTTTATTTAATAATGAGTTGCATAGCCTCTATTTCTTCTCACTTTCACCAATCTTTTGGGCATGGACCTAATTAAATTGTCAATATAGGATGTGTCAATGGATATCCAGCATGTCTTCAAAGCTTCAAAAAGTTCTTGTTTATTTTTGAAATTTTTACATGGGATGTGACGATCAATGTAATCCCAAATGTTCTCGATCGGATTTAGGTGACTGTGACGGCCATTTGATAACATTAATTTTTTCTTGGGTCAACCATTGCTTAACGACCTTGGATGCGTGTTTCGGATCGTTATCATGTTGAAAGTAGTGGTTGAGTGGCATAACTTCATCATCGTAAGGTACCATAACATCCTGCAGTATGTCTTTATACATGAAAAGATCCATCGTGCCTTCTATCAAGTGTAGTGGACCCATCCCATACCCCGAAAAACACCCCCACACCATCACGGAACCACCTCCATGCTCGACTATGGACACCGTATATTTGGGATCAAACCAAAGTATATAGATTTCAACAAGTAGAATCACTTCTTTGATCGCCTCAAAATGCCGCCTTTTTTTATAAGCGGTCGTAAATCACTTGTAAACTACTGTATGACAGGATACAAGTCGGTCCACAAAGTTCACATTAGAAATGCGTTTACGGGGGCAATAAGGAAAGTATTAAGTTTAATAATATTATTGGGTAAAATCAAGGTTTTTTTTATTTTAAAATATTTTGATGAGTTTTGACGCTTATTCATTGTGACACATTAAATAAACAACAACTAGGTAATAGGTAATATATTTATGTCGCCATTTTTTCTTTGTTTTTATTTCTTTTTATAATCCTAATAAAACCCTTAAATTTGAGTCAAAACCTTAGGAATGTTGTTAAGAAAACTAGAATCCCCTAAAAACCATTTAATCTTAATAAAGGTGTACCTAATATAAAGGGTGTAAACCTAAATATATACCTTAATTGCCGACTAGTTAAGCTGAATTTAAACAGACAAATAGAATAAAATAAGGCCTTATTTGACATTTATGCATTTAAACAGCAAAATAAAATAAAATAAGAAATAAGGAATTACCAATCACATGCCAGGTATATTTCAAGAAATTGACCAATTATATACCAGGTAAATTTTATCTCTTTGTCTTTCAATGGGTTTTCTGACCAAAACGCCGTGCGTACTTTCGTTTTCAAATAAAAATAAAATATTAGTTGCATTTTGGTCAACTTCTTATTTTATTTTGCTGTATAAATGCCTTATGGGGGTTTGTGTAAATTGAACTCTTATTTTAGTTATACTCTTATATTATGTTTTTCGTTATTTTTGACTATTACTAATATTTTAATTACCTACTGTTCCATATCATTTTAAAGAGAAAAAATAAAAATATTTAATGAGATAAAAAAATACAGGGTGTTCCATTTAAAAAACACCAAAGTTTGGGTCATATCTACGAGAAAAAAACTGAAATATTTTTTTTCACTACGCCACTGAACTCTACGTGAAAATATCTAATAATAGCAGTTTTTACTTTTTTTCTAACTTATACAGGGCCTGAGATATAATAAGGCCCCTAAAAGTGAAATATTTCAAGTTCAGTCTGTATCTCCAAAAAGAAGATAGGTCATTTTTGTTTTCGGAATTATAAGTTTGACAAAAAAGTGACAGAGATTCGTGAAAACCGGAAGGTTCTATCTTTAATATTAATCGAGGTACCATGCAATTACAACCAATTTGGGACACAGTGTACAATTAAAATTATTATTATGATAAAATGTATTTCTAATATTATTGCTTACCTTATGTCATCATTGGGAATACAAAAAAAAGAAACACTTGGGTCGTTTGAATGTTTTTTGCAAGATTCAACACAGCAGTCCGTGAGAAGCCATTACCAAACAACTACTATTAATATAAATTATATTAAAGTAAAAGTCCGTAAAACTAGCACTAAATAACAGAATATTAAATTCACAAAAACAAAAAATATTGGCACACTCGGTAAACGTCGAAAATAAACTGAACCGAGTCAACCCTATAACCACATTTCGTCAACGATATGTCGAAAAGGGTCGAGTGACTTGACTGTGTTAGACTGTGATCAAACCTTTGGTTCAAAGGATGCCTAATTATATCTTTTGCCATCCGAATTAATCAAATTGAACTTTGATTCATCACTAAAAATAACCTTTTTCATTCGGAGACTGTCCAGTGACTATGTTCTCGAGCAAAGCTCAATCGCGCCCGTACGTTTTTTAAACTTAGCAGTGGTTTCTTTGCAAGGGCGTCTTGTTTTTAAATCACTATATTGAAGATATTATTAATTAAATCACTATATCTCCTTCTAATGGTACGACAACTAACTCAACCCACACCTTCTTCTTCCAAATGCAGTTTTGCCTTTTTCAAAATTAATTTGTCAACACGACTAGTAGTCTTCTTTAGTCGGCCAGTTTTTTTTAGAGGAACAACACTTCCACGGAGATTAATTTTTTTTATTATTTGACTTACTGTTGCCCTCAAAATAGAAAATTTTCGAGCAATATCCGCCTGTTTAACCCCTTTCTGGTAAACGTCGATTATTCGCATCTTAATATCGATCGATAAAGTTCTACCACATGGCATTGTGAATATTTTTCAAAACTAATAGTAAGGAAAGTCAAATCAACAGAAACCAACGCATAAAACTCAGAGACTGAAAAAATACGTTGTTTGTCAATCCAATTTTGGCCACCTAGCAGTCAAACAAAATTATTGGAATTTGATAAAAAAAATATTGAGAAAAAGTGCAAGCAATAAAAATCTATGGAATTTGTTTCTTCAAACTATATTGTTTACATTCCTGAACACTAATAAGCTCAACCGGTTTTTCCTTTGCATCAGATAAAATATATCCATAAAAATGGAATTTGTCAAACTACTTTTGGCCACCAGTGTATGTATTACACAAGGAAATTTTACATACCTATCAAAGAGATCATCTCCTTTCCTCTTATTCTCCATAAACAATTGTAAGTTTTTAAAGACTCGCTTCTCCACAGGGACTTCATTGTAATACCTAATTGAATCTTTACCGAGGAAATCGAACACTACTACATAATCTTTTCCGTCTTTTTCTTCGTGCAGTTCGATGTGTTCCACTCTAAGTGAACAGCAACCTTAAACATAATAATTTGTTATATTTTCAAAGGGCAATTATTGTATTAAATAATTTATTATGTAATTGCATGCCTATTAAACCTCAATCATAAACTCAAGATAAATGATATTTAAGGAATATGTAAAATTAGGCATAGATAATTTGTCTAACAACTTAAAAGTACTTAAAGTGTATCCAATACAGGCAAAGCCATATTATGTCAAAAAAAAGAAGATTAAAATAAGATTACAAGAAAAAAAGATATATTACAAAAGGATTTTGCTGGATTTATTTATTCTGAACTATTTTAGCGATAAATGATTTCCCATGGCCTCTTTCTTTTTCTCTTCCACAGGGCAGTTTTGCGTTATCAGGTTATAAATATAATTTTTTTATATGTTGTTTTATATGAGGTCACAAACATTAAGCATTTTATAAAGAGAACATGAGAGCTCACTTTAAATTATCCTTGATATTTGAGAGCCAAATTATACATATCTGGTTAAAAACAATGCATTTATATCAGGAGATTTAAATCCAATTATGACATCAAAAAAGGCCTATACGATCAGTGTGGACCAAAAAATTGAACTTATATAGAGAATAGTGATTTCTTGCAATAAATACGTTAAATTACTGTTTTGTTTTGGCCAGCATACCAAAAACCTGCGTGCCAGACTTGCTTCTCCAGGTATGACATAATTTTGATTATTCGCAAGGCTCAAAATAGAAATCAGTAATGTAAAGTTATATTCTTTATGAACGAGTAATTTTAACACCATTACAAAAACTATACTGCTGTGTAGAAAATTGTCACTTATAGTGCTTTCTATGTGCAAAATAACCTAATTTTCAGGAATCCTTTTTAGTAGGAGAGCCAGCGACACTCGACCCTACGTCATCGGGAATTGTGGTATGAATAATAACAATGCATAGCTTGGACACGGTCGACCGGGCAAATCCTGTGCCAATTAGTGTAATTAATTAATGAAAAATACGAAAATCTTGATTCGTAACGTATTTAGGAATGAAATAAATAAGTACATGACATTGAAGGAGACAGGTGGCACTTTAAGGAAATATATGTGTGCCGAACCCCTATTGACCGAGCGCAAAGGGCTTGTAACTATTGTGCTTACATCATCAAGAATTTTGACAATTTTTTTTTAATTGAAGCTTAGAATGTGCACATCAAGAATAATTATGTGTGCCATGGAAATTCGTGTGCCAAATGCGATGCTGACCGGTTTTTATCGGTCGACTTCAGCCCTATACCAAGATCATTGTAATTCAATCAACTCATTGAATTCACACTTTCGCAATTAATTACAAAGTATTTCTGCCATTTAAATTGTATTTACGTGGAAGCATGGAATGTTTCCACTTTTAAATGATTGATTTTTGACAATTTGTTATATATTTATCTTTTTTGAAATCTCCGTTACGATCGCTTCTCATCTTCGCATTAAAAAACAATTATCCTCGATCCCCCATTATTATAAACTTTTCGGAAATATAAACTTGTACTTAAAAATGAAATTTGCATAATTTGCAATAGAAATTCCGAAAATTGATAATTTTTAGCTAATTTCTATATACAGCAATATTTTAGAAATGCAAGTAACTGGCGTATTATTTGAATATGTTGCAGAGGGAGTGTTTTCAATTGAAACTTAGGATTTGTCAAAAAGTTATTTTATCAACACACATACAAATAAGGACAAATTGACGAAAAAAAAACTTACTCTACGAGTACAAGCGTGACACATTTATTACTGAAAAAATTTATAGAATATAAAGATGTAGCGTTTTGTAATTAATACAATTTGCGAATTACAAAACAAACAAGCTAATGGCTACCGGGACATGTACTTATGAATACTCATCATCGGAATCGTCACTTTCTTCACAATTCCACGAATGAAATCAATTTATTTATTTAAAAGTACTTTCATTCATTAAAAACACTTTTTCAATAAAGTAGATTTATTGAAGAACACTGTAATTGAATAAATAAGATGTACTGAATTTACTTAACTTTTTGGTAAGATAATGTTCAGGAATTACATTTTTCAATTTTCTCAATAAATTTTATCAAATAATAATTTTCTTTGCTGAAACTCATAAAATTTTGCGAATGAAATTGTAATTTATTGACAAGTACTTTCACTCATTACAATAAATTTTCCCATTAACTTGATGTCTTGTAGAAAGTTTATTAAACTTCATTCAATTCACCGTCCTTTAAAAATCCTACGAAGATTTTTCAGGATTTCACGCTTCGATATGCATCGCGAGTGACATTTGATTAATGCACATGCGCAATTGAATCCGTTCGCGATTTACAACTCTAACTTCAGTGAATGATAAGAATATGCGACTTCAATAATTTTCGATAAATTGATCACTCACGTCATTAGAAAAAATACTACAAAATTTCAGAAAAGAATTCAAGATTCACTTTTTACTTCCAATGAAATTTCGAATTCTTCTTTCCATCTACTTTTGATGACACAAGCCTTTTGGTAGCACTCTCTGTGATATCCATAATTTTCCCTTGATTTCTCGGAAAATTGTAGACCTCCGTATTTAATTTTTTTTTCTCACGAAATGCTATTGCGTTACGACACCTTTCAAATGAAATATCCGTGAACGGTATGACATTCGTGGATTTTCCGCCAATAAAACACTTTATGGCTCGAAGGAAATGTTTTATTTCCGACTGCCAACGATAAACAATTTCTTCTCCTGTACCTTGCGCCTGCTTGAGCCAAACTGCGTCTCCGCTCTAACAGCTGCTGGCTTAGGCACCCAATTCGACACGCTCATTATACACGGATAGGGTGGACACAAATTCTATAGAATCCTGTTCTGGGAATGTACAGTGTCCTGAAGAAAAACCGGACAAAGTTTCCGTTTTCTGCTATGTACAGTACCCAAAATAAGTCGTAAAGATCTTGGTATTGGGCTGAAGTCGACCGATAAAAACCGGTCAACATCGCATTTGGCATACGAATTTCCACGGCACACAATTATTCTTGATGTGCACATTCTAAGCTTCAATTAAAAAAAAACATGTCAAAATTCTTGATGATGTAAGCACAATAGTTACAAGCAACCCCTTTGCGCTCGGTCAACAGGGGTTCGACACAAGGGAGGGGGCGGCACACATATATTTCCTTAAAGTGCCACCTGTCCCCTTCAATGTCATGTACTTATTTATTTCATTCCTAAATACGTTACGAATCAAGATTTTCGTATTTTTCATTAATTAATTACACTAATTGGCACAGGATTTGCCCGGTCGACAAGGGTGTTCCATACTCCCCCGTGTCCAAGCTATGCACTGTTATTATTCATAACACAATTCCCGATGACGTAGGGTCGAGTATCGCTGGCTCTTAGACTATTTATGTAGTTTAATTAAAGAAATTAACTTCTTGTAGTATGCATATAATATATGCAAGAAAATTATTAATTACAAAGAAAATACAAAGATTAACAGAAAAATACTATAACTATGAATAAAGAAAAAAACATACTAGGATGTATCAACAACATATTATGTCTAAATTGAGACCAATAAGCAAGATCAATATGAAATAGTTTTTTCAATTACATGTGCCAATTTATCTTTTGAAAGTAACAATGGAAAGTTTTTTATTAACAATATAACAATAAAATGCATAAAAAACACACTTTAAAATGATCTTTTTTTTTTGTGAGACAAATGTATGTTTAGTTCTATCGAGTCCACACAACAGCGGGATGTTTTCTTTATTTAACTGAATTAAGGTTTAATGTTTTTTACTTAAATAAATAACATTAGAAGTTCTAATTCATTAACCTTTTATGAGGGTAGATATGATTCAAAGTGAACAGTAAATTTTTATCTATAAATTTCAAAAGATTTTAAAAAAAAGTCTTTAAGGGTATGGATTTATTCAATTTATTTAGCTTTTAAAATAGTCAACGTTGAGAAATGTGCCCAAAAACTGATGCAAGGATAAAATGCATCCAGGCCTGAAAACCTCTATGGTATGGGATGATAATGCAAAATCATAAAATTTCATGTGATGGACTTTAAATTAAATGATTGCTTAGTCAATTCTATTAAAAAAATATACTAATGTTATATTAAATATGGTATTCATGAATTCACCTATTAGTTATTAGCAAAAAGAGTTGTGTCAATGCAAAATTTGAATGTAGAGGAACATTCCTTTAGCATAATGTTTACAATGAATACAATTAAAAACATTGAAGGGTTAAAAAAGCAATCATTATGTAATAATTTGTTTTTTAATTGCACAATTGGTACTGAGAGGGTTGAAAGCGCTTTACCTGTTTAATAGAATTACTTAAAACACTAAGGCTGCCTAATAGCGATTTTTAATTAAATAGGCATGGGAAAATAAAATTAGTCGCCCTACGTATTTTATGTTTTCTCCAGACAGGTGAACCATTTAAATTGAACAGAAAATCATAGGCAAAGACTTGCTTTATGCATTTTTAGTAAAAATTAGTTGTTTTATTATAGCCATAGACTACTAAATATAAAACATTCAGAGTGGGAAAATTACTTTAAAAAATAGCCGGGTACACTCAATTAATAATCTTGCATTTAAATATATCTTAACATTTGACTGGCAAAGATTGATTTGACTACCAAATAACTTACCGACAGTATCCGCCTGATCTTCATCTTTCTCGTTACCGGCCCTAAGCGCTAACTTATCAATAAAATATAATGCCACAGCCCGCTGTCTAATTTTCATTTCTTTCGACTTCCAATCGGCCTGATAGTTCTCCCTAATTTTATCAACTTTCTGATGAAGTTTCCGCGCCGTCTCGTACTTTTGCCAATCTTTCTCCCCTTTCAATTTTGAACTAGGATTCAACATGATGTATTTAACTTGATTTTGTACGTTTTCGGTCCAGGAGGCCAACCAAGTTACTTTGTTATCGTGCCTAACCTCTTTCCAACGGTGGCCCGGCGGCGCTTTCGGTATTTCCGAGTCTTTACTGCAATTTATGATAATGTCTTCCGCCTCCACCCGTCGTTTTAATTTGCCCATTTTCGGATGTTCACCTCGACCCCTAAATAGACCTGGAGGTTCAATTCTGAAATTGCCTATTTTCTCTTTATGCCCGTCAATGGTACAAAAACCGTATTCTTTTAATAGCGCCTCGTTTTCCTCCTTTTTAGCTAGTTTTTCTTCTTTGGTCTTATTACGGTTCTTTTCCGCCTGGTCCATAAAGAACGCATGCATCTGTTTAAAATTGCACTTTTTCAGATCAGTTATGATGCTTTTTTCCTCTTTGGTCATAACAGACCTCCAATCGGTAAAGAAATTCGTGTTGAAGGCCTCTTTAGTGGTGTAATCGTGGTCCAACATTTTTGCATAAAACCCGGCAATTTCTTCGGCATCTTCACTTAATTTCATCTCTTTTCCGTCGTAATAGAATTTTACGTTTTTAGGCAGAGGCTCGTAGGGTGGAGCGAATACTGGGCCTTTGTGCTCTAAGAAGTTCCATTTTACACCATCTTCTTTTTTTTCTTCTTCCCACCTAAAAACAAAGCATTGGGTCAAATTCTACTGTCAAGAGAATCTCATAAAGTCGGATGCAAGGTTAGTAAATTAGTCAGAAATCTTTCTTTTAAATGAACAATTTTACCACATATATCACAAGTATTTAAAGTACCTAGACCCTAGAAACATATACTAGAAATAATTTTTTATTTATATCCTGCTTGTTTATCTTTATTTTTTATTGCCAATATTGCTAATAATCTAAATACCCAAACACAAACATCAAAAACATGATATGTCTGTATATACTGAATGACCTGCATAGCAAGAATGAAAAATACAGTTCAAGAATTATTAAGTGAGTACTGAAAAAAAGTATTTTCTACATCTTTTACTAAATATTTTTAAGCTACTTGGTGTTCTTATAGTATTTGGCAACAAGTTGAAGATTTTCGGGGATAGATAGTTTGTAGTAGATAAATCTGTAGTGTGTAGTGTTGTTAATTAACACAGATATTAATTTTAAAAAGTTTTGAAAATTAATATATCCTACTAGTTTCTGTAGAAATAAGTCCATTTATTCTTATTATACGAGTATATGGTGAACTTTTGAACATTGATTTTCTTGAAATTATTAGCAGAATAAAATATTTTATTCACCTACTAGAAAGTTTAAGAGGTTTGCCTCTTAAACACTTGTTTAAGAGGTTAAAATTGAATGTTGAATGTGGTTTTAAGCAAATATGTGCCAACCAAGCGCAAGATTTAAAAACCTGTAATTAATAATTGAAAATTTCTTGAGAGATACGACTGATAGCATTACGTCTTTTTTTGCCTGTGGAGGCTGGAATCTAAATAAACCTTACCATAAATAAACTATAAATATATGGTTAATCTCTAAATATCTCTCTTTATCTCTAAATCCCTATTAACTATATGATCTATGGGTATATAAAAATTAAACAAAAAAACACATGTATGGCCTCTAAATGTGTTGCAAAATCATACAGTATTGGCAAAATGTAAAGCAACTTTAAAAGAAACTCAATTTTGGCTTTAAAAAAAAAAGTTTTTTAGCTTTTGCAAAAATAAATTAATTAATTTATATTGTGTAATTTTTAAACTTAAGAACAGCTTTTTATTAATATAAATATTGCTTTTTAAATATAATAATAATCTCCTTATTTCAAATCACATAACACTTACACTGTACATGAAATGAAATAATGTCAACAAAAACATGTATTAGGATTAGGTCCAATAGTCTTTTAAAGAGTAAGGTTCCAGCTTTACTAACAAATTCTTAATTGCAGCCTTAAACCTTCCAACTGATACAATTCTTCTTATGTGTTCTGGTAGGGCGTTAAATAGTTCTATACATGCATAATGTGGAGATTTTTCTGTTAGTGAAAGTTTATGGATTGGATACTTAACGTTTAATGTCCTTATGTTATAATTATGCTCCGTTTTTGATTGGAAAAGATGTTTGTTTTTAAAGAAAAACATTAAACATATTAAAAAGTTAAGGCATATCCGGTCATAATACCCAAATCTCTAGACTGACCCACAACTTTGAAGAAAACCAATTTTTTTTATAAATCTTATCAGCCTTTTTTGAACAATAAAAATATTTTGTAACATGCTATCTTTTCTCCAAAAGATAAATTCAAAGTTAGCAAAGTACAGAATTCTTAAGGATTTTTCATTCATGTATTTTTCAATTACTCTAATACTATAATTGTATTATGGCCTATTAAGGTGTTCGTTGATGTATAAACCTAACATATTGGCATTTTCGCTTACATTTAAATCATTATTGTTGGATTGGATATTATTTTTAAAAACGTAAGTGTTGGAAAAAAGTAAAGCAATTTTTTATTCAATACATGTTCTTGAAATAACTTTAATATGAAAGAACTAATATTTAGTAAAGCTTCCATTATTTTTAATTACTTCCAGACAATGGTTCCACATTGAAGATACCAGCCTGTGAATACTTTGAGGATTCAAATTTTTCCATACTAACCCTAAAATTTCATGAAGTTTTAGCACATTTAAATAGGCTTTTAGTCATTTTCTTATCCGATATTTCCCATAAATTTTCTACTGGATTTAAATCCGAGTATGGCAATGGCCACTTCAAAACCTCTATTTTTTTCTTGCCTAAACCAAGCCTTCAAGTATGGAGGAATGTTTGGGTTTATTATCTTGTTGGAAATAATGCTTTTAGGCATTATTTCTTCAGAATATGGTAACATGTGTTCCTCTAAAATGTCTGTAAACAAAGCAATCCAGGGTAATGTCAACTATCCAATGTAATAAACCTATACCAAATCTTGAAAAACAACCCCACCAAACCATAACAGGGCCATCCACGTGCTTTACAGTGTACTTAGCATTAAGCCTTTGATTCTTCTAACAAACAAAATTTCATTGCTATTAAATAAATTAAATTTTGATTCATCACTCCAAATGACTCTTTTCCAATCATAGTCTGTCTATTCAATTAGCATGAAGTCTTGCGAATTCAAGAAGGACACATCTGTTTTTTGCTGAGAGCACTTTTCGACAGCCCTTGATGATACATTAACCTTTCACGCAGTCGCGCGCGGACTCTCGTTCCATTTTAAAATGTTTTTGGCTATTGACTAAAAGTTACTGCGCAACTCGGGTTGCGGTTCTCAGTACCTTAATGAAATAGCATTATTAGTGTACCGCTAAACTCGGGAGCGTTCAGTTGTTGATGAAGAAGAACTCGTCGTCAAAACAGAGGTTTATGATCCTGATAGTGAACAGGATATTTCGGATACTGAAATTGAAGTAAATGAATACAATGAAGGTCCCTTTTTTATAAGCAAAGACAAGACCACAAAGTGGCGAAAGCATTGTCCTTCAAAAGCTGTCCGAACACGGGCCGAAAATTTGGTTACGCATTTGCCTGGTCCCAAAGGAGATTTAAAAAATCAAAAATCTCCAATAAAAATATGGCAGCACTTTTTTTCTGAAGAGATAGTAAATACCATTGTCCAGTATACAAACCAGCATATTGAATCCGTCCGTGGCAATTATTCACGCGAAAGAGATGCTAAACCCACAGATTCTGTTGAATTGCTTGCTTTGATAGGTCTCCTTTATTTAGGTGGATTGTTAAAAAGCAGTCATTTAAATGCTGAAGATTTGTGGAAAACCGATGGCACTGCTGTTGAAATTTTTAGGCTTACAATGTCCTTACAAAGATTTCGCTTTTTATTAAGACATTTACGTTTTGACGATATGGAGACACGTGAAACTCGTAGAGCCATAGACAAGTTGGCGCCAATAAGGGCTGTTTTTGATAACTTCGTGCAAAAATATAAATCTGGATTTACTCCATTTCACTGTTACTGTGGATGAAAAACTAGAAGCCTTTCGCGGTCGGTGCAGTTTTCTCCAATACATACCAAGCAAACCGAATAAATATGGACTAAAAGTGTTCGCTATGTGTGACTCAAAGGTGTTTTATACATGTAGTATGGAAGTTTATGTGGGTAAACAACCTGAAGGCCCTTTTCAAGCTAGCAACTCTCCAGATGCTGTTGTACAAAGATTGTGTGAAACAATTAGAGGCACTGGTAGGAATGTAACAACTGATAACTAGATTACCAGTTACACCCTTATAGAGAATTTAAAGCAAAATTTTAGACTAGCTTTAATAGGAACAGTAAGAAAAAATAAAAGAGAACTTCCGATCGAATTTAAAAACCCATAAATCGTCGAGAAAAATCATCATTGTTTGGATTTAATGAAACCTGTACACTTGTATCCTATATACCCAAGAGGAGTAAAAATGTTTTGCTAATGTCCAGTTTACACAAGGATGATGCTTTGGATTCTGAAAATGGAAAACCGAAGATCATTATCAAACTAAAGGAGGGGTCGATACGGTGGATAAGTTATGTTCAGTGTATAATTGTGCCCGCGCTACTCGAAGATGGCCAATGGTCATATTTTATAGTATGTTAAATGTTGCCGGAATAAATTCATTAGTTGTGTACAAAGCTCAAAAATTATCCAGATGCAAAAATAAAGCGTAAAGAATTTTTACGTCAACTTTCATTCAAGCTTATTGAAGCTCAACTTAAAGCTCGTGTAGAAATTCCAAATATATCAAAAGTTACCAAACTTAGAATCCATGAGATCCTTGGAATAGAGACTTCAGAAAATCCAGTTGAAAATATACCAAATCGACGCGGACGTTCTATTTTATGCGACAGAAAAAAAAAATCGTCCTACCCGATATTTTTGCAAAAAATGCAATGCAGCTGTATGCTTAGAGCATGCAATCACCACATGTCCAGATTGCTTTGAAACAGCTGAGTGGGAAAATTGACCTTTTAGTTTTAGGTGTTTTTAATCTCGTTTATTTTTTTTTCTTGTATGATTATTACTCGCCAATTATGTTAAAATAAAAAACAAACAGTTAAAATAAATGTTACTAATGTTAAAATGTATTTTTTATTCAAACCAAAAATATTTTTAGTTTTTATTTTAAAAGAAATGATCTTTTTAGCTACAAGTGGTTGCTGCAGACTCTCTATTTTTTTGAAAATGGGCGCGACCGCTGAAAGGTTATTGTGCAGATCTTCAGCAATTTTGGTCTTAATTTTAGAAGATAAAAAATTAGGTTCTTTCTGAATAGTTTTAAATTTGCTTGTGTTCGCACCAGACAGTTTTTTTATGGTCTGTCTGTTTTTATTCTTCTGAGATTTCTATTCGTCTAAGACACATGGCCTTCCTTGTGAAATTGCTGTACAATTCGAGGTACAATTGATTTATGAATCTAAACATTCTCTTGCTAGTTCCACTTTAACAAAACACATTCTGGAAAAAGACAGCTACACAGCTTTTGATTTCTTTTAATAGGTACTGCTTTTCCTGTGGGAGTTGTGAAGTAGTTATGCGTTTTATTAGTATATGCATTTCTTATGTTAAAGTTTAATATAAAATAGAAATAAAATAAGAGAGCAAATGTTTTTTTTTTGAAAATTGCTTTTTGACTTTTTGCCAATACTGTATATTTCATTGAAAAATAGACATAATCTATGTCTATTTCTTATAAAAATCTATAAACTAGAGAAATATCCAACTGGAATGTGATTGTTTCTTTTTATAAAAGGAATGGTAATCAAAGATTTTTTCACAGGGGTGACTCCAAAATTTTCAAAACATCACCCCATTACTATAAATTATAAAACATTTGCCAAAGGGTGTATACCAATTGAATTTTTTACTTTACTGTAATTTTATATAATAAGTTCTGTTTGTCTGGATTCCAGTGGTATATTTAGCTTCTTCTAAATTAATTTAAAATTGTTCTGTTTAAGAGGGTCCTAAATCATTTGTTACTGTATTCAATGCTGGCACTAGAGTAGGATTTTTTAATTAAATTTGCTTATTGTATTTAGTATTTTAATTAAGAGTTTTAAATTTATTTTCATGAGATACAAATTCTTTTTTTGTTGCCTCAATGATTTTTTTTTATTTATTATTCTTGTGGATATACTTGAAACTTGTGTGAACTTGAAATGTATATTTAATGGAGAAAATCAAAGGACTTCCCCGGTATAGCCTGGACTAAATTTTTATTTAATTTCCTTAAGAAATTATTAAGATTCCAGCAATAAGTTACCATGTTTGCACATTTTTTCTCCGCTTTCTCCTACGTTTTGGGGTTATGTCACCTGGATCCAAATCAACACTTTTTCTTAATTCCTTCAAATTATAAATCACATTTTGCACATTTTCAGTTAAATTATTGACATTTAACCGCCGAAACTCATCGACTTCCCTCACAGTATTTTCATAATTCAGTTTCGTTCTCTTGTACGCGATTTTGAAGTAAATGCTCCGTTTCACCGCACATATATCACACAAAGCGCAAGTACGCGCACTAATTTTTGCTAATTTACGAAAATTGTTTAATAAGGGAAACATTTCTTCGAAAAAATATGTTAGCCAGTGGTTATTTTACATAAAAAAAGTGAAAAATAAATATAAATAAACCGAAACGTGTAAGGAGGTCATTCGCCATGAAGAACGTCAAAGTCAAACAAACAGCTGATAGATAAGGCGTGAAATTCGCTGATGTAGCAAAGGCCAGAAAGTGAATCGACGGGAGATTCAAAATTAAAGCTTTACTGATTAAGTGTCATAGATAGTTTTTTTAAGTGTTATTGTTATAAGTAAAATTAATATATTTATTACAATTACTTGTAATCAAACCTGACCAAATATATATTTTGAAAAACTTTGAAAATAACACTTCAGAAATTCAGAAACTAAGCAAAGCTTGAAATGCAAAATGAAGCATTTTATAATTAAGCAAAATTGTTAAAAATAATGAAAGAAAAATTAAGAAATGAAAATATTGAATAGTGACGAAAAAATTTAAAAATTAAAAAAAAGTCAAGATCAAAAAATATTAATTTGAAAGATTGAAACAACAAAAGATATCACTCACCATTTCCAAACTTCCGGCTCTTCCTCCTCCTTCTTCTTCCTTCCTCCCTTTTTAGGACTGACTTCCTCCTTTACCTCCTGCTTAACCTTGATCTTCTTTTCTTTTTCTTTTTTCACCTAAACCAAAAATAGGCATGCAGAATATTCATAGCAATTATACCCTTTTTACTAACCTTTTTCTTTTTCTTTGGTACAAAATCTTCCTCTTCATCATCCTCATAGTCTGATTCCAGTTTCTTTTTCTTTTTTTTCTTTTCCTCCTTTTTGACCTTCTTACGGGCCATTAACGGGACGTCATCATCGTCATCCTCCTCTTCATCTTCATCGATTTTTCGTTTGTTTTGTGCTCTTGCAGCCTAAACAATTATTTATTTATTAACGGGCAACGCCCAATTTATACAAAACATCCAATTTATAATAATAAAGGAAGACAGTATTGAGGCTTATAGACTAGACAATATTAATCTTACAATCTTAATAACAAATTTAATAAAAATATGTATGCAGAACACTGTCAAATATCAATGGCCTAAAGCAGCGTTACCCAAAGTGTGCTCCGCGGAGCCTAGCAGATAATTGCAGGAACCAGAACAAGATTTTTTAATTTTGCCAATCCTTGACTAGATCTGGAAATCTGCTTGCCATATTTATGTTCTTATGTTCTACAGGGTGTTCGGAAAAATGGCCTCCTTTTTCCGCCGCCTACATATAGGTCGGACCAAAATAATGCGACTTTTAATTGGGCGCTCGGTATTCAATATACAGGGCGTCAAAATGAGAAATATAAAATCGTTTTTTTTTTTAATAAGTCGAGTGTTTCATAAGATATTAAATTAAAATTTGGTGTGAGGGTTTTTTTTGAAACGAGAAATTGAAATTGGTTCACGGATTTGCTATACCTCGCAGAGGGCGCCACCTGCGGTATATTGCATGTGTTAAAAATGCCAAAACTTTTTTGTACCCCTGTATAATAAAGTTCTAGTAAAAAATTCTAACTATACAATCTTTTATAAAAAAAAGTATTCTTTGTAAATGTCGGCCTGAGAATCCGTTTATTAGATATCTTAATTTTAAAGTCTAGATACATATTAACAAGTTAACAAAATAAACGTAAATTATTTCTTCTAAATTAATACTAAATTACTTATTATAATAAAAATCATAGAATAAATACCCTAAATTATTTGTCTACGTGACCTCCATTTGTTTGTGTACACATACGAGCCCTCTTTATTAATGAAAATCTAAGGCTTTGAAAAATATTTGGTTTTAACCTGAAATACTCTCCAGCTGCAATGATTCTTTCCCTTAAATTATCATGAAGTCTTTCATACATCCCCAGACTGAAAAATCCAAAGATATAAGGTCGGGCGAACGGGGTGGCCACGGAACAGGAGCATCTCGACCCCTACTAATCCAGCGATTAGAAAATACTTGATGTAAATAGTTCCTAACGTTTATAGCAAAATGAGCCGGAGCACCATCAAATTGAAACCAAAGATTTTGTCTTAAATTTAGAGGCAAATCATCAAGCAAATCGAGCAGTATTTCTTGTAGAAACAACAGAAACCAGTCAAATAACCTGGTAAAATGACAGGTCCTTAAAGAAAGTTATCCAGAACACCTGCCCACTTGATGATGTGTCTCAACTATGGTCCTAGGATTCTCTTCAGCCAATATGTGTGCGTTATAGATATTTGTCATGCCGTTTCTCGTGAACGTGGCCTAGTCAGCAAATAGAATCGCCCTTATAAAATCCACATTTCTATTATTCATTTCACATAACCATGTACAAAAAGCAAGTCTTGCCTCGGGATCGTCGGGTATTAGGGTGAAGATGAAATGGGTAAAGTTGCTGAATTCCGAAAAATATTATGTGTCTTGGTTTTCTCAATTCTCACCCGTTCAGCCAAAACCCTAGTACTATTGTTTGGTGATTCTTCGACAATTCTTAAAATTTCCTCCTCTTGCCCTAATTGCACCGCACGAGGTCCGCCGCAATTACCCTTCTGTCTTTCGATGAAACTTCCAGTCTCCCTTAGGCATTTAATCAAATTTAAAAAATATTTTCTTTTGGGATGAAATCGATTTGGGAATGTCTGGGTATAGCGTCTAGCGGCTAAACTAGCATTGGAGTCACATTTTCCTAGTTAAGAATTGACAGGTATTTACCGTTTACAATAATATTTAAAACTTGCCAAACATCAAAAACATATCCGCCATTTCGGAAAAGGGTACATTTCTTGGTCTATGAGTCATTATGGTTTTATAAGTTGTAAGAAACCACACCAAATACAAATATGTAATTAAAAAACGTAGACTTATTTTAGGAGTAATTGAGAAGCTTGTAAAGAGCGTCAAAGGCGTTTAAATTTGTTACTTTGACAGTACGTAAAAAGTTACTGGATCCCGAGGTCAGCCAATTTGTTTAGAAATAAGTATCTAGATTTTAAAATGATATCTAATTAACGGATTCTCAGGCCGACATTTACTAAGAATACTTTTTTTACAAGAAAAGATTGAATAATTAGAATTTTTTACTAGAACTTTATTATACAGGGAAACAAAAAAGTTTTGGTATTTTTAACACATGCAATATACCGCAGGTGGCGCCCTCTGCAAGGTATAGCAAATCCGTGAACGGATTTCAATTTCTCGTTCCAAAAAACCCCCTCATACCAAATTTTAATTTAATATCTTATGAAACACTCGACTTATTAAAAAAAAAAAAAGATTCGATATTTCTTATTTTGACGCCCTGTATATTGAATACCGAGCGCCCAATTAAAAAATTGCATAACGAAAGTCGCATTATTTTGGTCCACCCCATATTATGTGGCCGGCGGATTGGCCTCTTTCCGGACACCCTGTATATCAATATATGTTCTTTAAGTGATTGGTGGATTCCGTCTCTTTCTGTGGATAAGTAAATATACAGTGCATCCCAAAAGTTATGTCTAAGTTCATTTAAAATTCAGGGGTGTGTTAAAAAAAAATTTTTGATTTTTGAAGAAGTGTGAAGTGTACGAGCAAAGTTGCGGTTTTCACAATGGTAAAGTTAACGGAACGAGAAAAAATTGAAATTCTGTGCATGGTTGGGTTTGGTGATAAAAAACGTACTCAAAGAGAAGCTGTTCAATTATTCAATGAAATCCATCCTGATCGTCCTCCGATATGTCAAAAGGTGGTGAGTAGGATAGAGGCTAAATTTAGAGAATTCGGTCATGTTAGAGATCTGCCGAAATCTGGTCGTCCTGCTCGAGATGAAAATGAACAACTTGACGTTTTGTTTTCTTTGGAAGAAAATCTATGCACTCCTCTGTTGCAGATTGGGGCAAATTTACACGCGAAATCTGGCGAAATCTATAGTTCACCGAATAGTTAAAAAGTATACATAACACCCCTACAAAGTTATTCCTGTGAGAGAAGTGTTAAGAGTTATTTAATGACGATTTCGATAGGCGAAATCGTCAAGTTCAGTTAGTTTAGAGTTTAGTGTTCCGTTAAAAATTAAGGGTTCCGTCACGAAAAAAGTTTGAGTAACACTGCACAGTGTTGCGTGGTATAGGGGTAATTGGACAAAATTAAAATAAGCTGTTAAAATAAAAAAGTAAACTTTGTATTTTATTTTTTTTTAACTCTTTTGAAGTTTTTTACTAAAATAATGTTAAAAATATAACAAGAAGAGTTTGCTCACAACTTTCCTCGCCCAAATTAGAAAAGCAATTAATAATAAAATAACTGAATTAATTTATATTTGTCTCATAACAAACAATAAAATAAAAGTATTTGCTCAAAAAACAAGCTTTCAATAATTATATGCTAAATATTACACACTACAAATTAAACAAAAGTATTTGCTTAAAAATATTGAAAAAAAAAACAAGTCTTCAGTGTACTAAATATTACATTACCTCTATTTTTCATAAATGACAAAAAGTTCAGAAAAATAAGTCAAAAATCTAGTCAGACTGATCATCATCACTACTTGAGGAACTAGATAGCTCTAAGCCAAAAACAGATTCTACCAGTGTGTTCTGAGAATTCTCAATAATTATATACTCTTTTATTTTATTATCATACAAAATATTTTTATTTTTTTTAGTAGATTGTCTATAAGAAGATAATTCTGGGTCAGAGGTCAGTAAAAGAGTTGAAATTATATCGGTGTTGGCATTTACCCGTGAAGTTTTTCGGCTGTTACATAATCTGATTTTTCTGAATTCTTTGTGCCTTGCTTCTAAAGCATCTTCCGCAAGTTGCCCAATAGGCAATTCAAAAAAATCAATTATGTCACAGCCATGCACAAGAACTTTGTGCACCGAACTTGGCATATAGTACCAGCTATATAAATGTAAGTATAACCTACGAGTGTCATTTAGCAAAATGCGAAAATTGGTTATATCGATGTTACAACCAGACGCCAAAATTCTTAAAATTAAATGAAATTTTTCAATTAGTTCTTTATCGATTCCGGTTATTTGAGAGCTTAAAACAGGATTTTGAAAAAAACGCCTGGCAGTATTGCCATCATTTGTGGAGCCATATCCTGGCTTTGGCTTATCAACTATAAGACCCATTTTGCTCTTAAAATTCTCCTGGATGGTCCTTTTTGTGTTTTCTGTAATTGCTTTATTTTCTGCGCCTTTCACTTGCCAAGTTTTAATTGGCAACCGGTATGCAATATGCAACAAACACTCAAAGAACCTGATCCAGCAATGGAGAGTTGATATGCCAAAACGATAGTTTTGGGTTACTGGAGATTTATCTAAAACCGTATCAGAGTTCATTTCTTTGGGAGTGGCTCCACAAATGATGCATTTTGAACATGAGTTTGTTTCGGACAAAATATTTGCTATACTTCCATCAAACAAAGTCAAAATCATCTTGTAGGAAATACTTAAATCTTTATTTTCAATTGAAGTAGTATAAACTTTCAACTCGTTTACAGACATAACCATGGCATTTTCTTCTTGACGAACAACTTCAGGATTTTCTTTTATAAAAGCGAACTTGATGGGTCTGCAGTAAAACGTAGAATTTGTTTTTGGGTTAGACCAGATTACATTATTGCAGCTATCAACTAATTTTATTGGAACCAATGCTGTTAAAAACATATATTCATCTGTATTAGATGCGGATTCAAATTTTTGCTTATATAGACTGTGTCCCGAGCTGCCATCGAAACCCCACTTACAAATAAGTTTTAGATTGAACACTTGACAAATATTTAAATTTGAAATATTAAGGATACTGTCTGTTGTTTTTTGTAACAATTCTTGAAGACCAACTTCTGCAGATATTTCTGTTACGGTAATATTATTAGGTAAATATTTTTTTTTTGTTTGCAGTAAGGCACGGTAACTCGGGAAGCAATCAGGATGTAGCGCATTTACAACAGAACGTAAAGTGTTGTATTTCCTAACTGACAGATCAATATCATAAAAAAGAGCCAGTGCTTCCTTAGTACTCAAACATTTTTTTTCAGAAGAAAATTTTTCATTAGAAGAATCCATACAGTGTTCTGTAGCGAAACGCAATTCTTCAACGGTATAGTTTTTTAGCAAAGGCTCTACTCTCCGTTTCTTTGTTTTGAAAGAAGAGTCTTCGAATGATTTTCGAGGCCTTCCGACTAAGTTTCTTTCTTCTACATGACTAAGTGAAGGCCCTTGGTTAACTTCAGTTATATCAACAGTGATAGATCCACTTAGCCATTGGCTGTGATTTTTTTCTAACTGGCTGCGGGTTCGATGACTTTTCTGCCATAAATCCTTCATTTTTATACAAAACAAATGACTTTGGTCAATTAAATGGCTTTCTGTTTCACTGCAGATATCTTCATCAAGATTTAATATTGATTTGATTTTCAAAAAAATATTTTTTTCCTTATCATTTTGATTGCTTACCAACCATTCTTCAAATAAAACTCTTTTTGGTATAGTGTAAGCCATATCTAAAAAAATTAAGAACTAAAAAAGGGGCAGTTTGGGGCAGGAAAACAACATAGTGTAATAAAGTACACTAGTTGAGGTACTAATATACAAAAAATTGTCGAGGACATATGCGGACATTTTTTTAAAAGTTTTCTCAAAGATAGCTTAATATTAAAATATTGCTATTTTTTCATTTATTTAGTATTTAATATATTAAATAAGTGAGTATAAATCAGTACATACCTATATGTAACTAAGCACCTTTGGTCACTATAACACAATATAATATTTTCTACTTATACGCACAGAACCGGAGAAATACTTATTTTAAAGTGTGGGTATTTTATATGGCGACAAAATAAACAAATTAAATGATAAAGTTTCGGAGCTCCGTTGCGTTGTTTACACGCATTTTATAAAAAAAAAAATATTTGTGATAAGTGTCTGCAGCTATTTTGTAAATAGTACGGTACTTAATTTTATTATCGACCGACTTTTATTTTTGGACTTTTGTCCATTAGGCGCAACACTGTGCACTGGCCTAAAGCATATGGGTATTAGGTTGTGAAACCCAATGCTCTCAAGAAGAACAGGACAATCTCATATTATTTAATAAATTGAAAAGAAACTTATAATATGTCTTTTATCATCCTTTTCTCTTTCTTTGCACATTTCAACGTACATGCGCTACAATTTTCTCTTAGGATCCAATGGAAAAAACTAAATTAATCAATGCTCTTATAACTGATAGGTGAATAACTGAAACTGATAACTAAAAACGAAATAGCCAATTTATTTGAATAACATTATTGTTAATAATTAACATTAGGATAATAAATTAAAAATTATTAAATTAAGGCTATTGAAGAGTCTAGCTGTTCAAAAGCATAGAGCTACAATTCTCAAAAATGTATTCTCCAGAAGATTACATCCATGTTTTGAAAGCTTGCAGAAAAAGCATCCCAATGATGGAGAATCCATGAAAAATGGTAACTTTTTTAGTTTCCATTTTTAACTTGAAAAAGAAATAAGTGATAAAGTGTTTTGATAAAAAGAAGATTAACTGGTTAAAAATTAATAAAATAAATGTTTTTCTTTAAAAACCCTCGGTAGTTTCATTAGAAGCAACTAAGACTACAATATCTATAAAAAAAATTAAAGTATTAAAAAGGAAAATGACATTAAACTTCATTTTCTGGAAAGTAAGAAGCTCTTTGGACCTGATGGATAGCCTGTAATGGAAGCAACTTCAGGTTAACATAAAAACTTAAGACAGAAAATCTAAAATGAAATGAGATAAAAAATTAGATGAAATTAATTAATATGTTTTTCTTGGAACCCAACAGAAAGAGACTGAATCCACCAACCACTTAAAGAACATACATTGATATAGAACATAAGAACATAAATATGGCAAGCAAATTTCCAGACCTAGTCAAGGATTGACAATATTCAAAAAAAAAACATAATTGTTCTGGTCCCGCAATTATCAATTAAGTGTAAAATTTAAATAAAAAAAATTAAAAACATATTTTGATCTATACATGTTTGGCGGGGTTGCCTTGGATCTTGTATTTAGTAGCTCAGATTTAATTAGTGTCGAACGTGCAATAGACAAGATTTTTGAGAATAGCTTGCACCATACAGCAATTAGTTTTGACCTTTGTTGTGCAGAAAATTCTGATGATATAATATGATTTTGGTAAAGGAGATTACAGAGCAATTAATGATTGTCTTGCTGGGATAGACTGGAATCAATTGATTTTGGGAGAGACATCCACTGATGTCATAGTTTCAATTTTCTATAATGTGATCTACTCCTCAATGAAAAGGTTTATTCCTCTAAAGAGGTACAAAATTTCTTCTTTTCCATGTTGATTTTCTTCAGAGCTTCGCAGTTTGATCATAAGAAAGAAACAAATTCACAAAAAGTTTAAAATTAGTGGTCAACAGCAGGAATATGATGAATTTGTATTTTTGAGACATCAATGTGAGTACTTAACGAGAGTTGTGCTATCAACAATATATTAATAAGGTGGAAATGAATTTCGCTAGCAATCCGAGGTACTTCTGGTCATATATTCGAAATAAAAGAACTGGTTTTAGCCTTCCCTCCAGAATGACATACAATAACAGGATTAGTATAAATATCTCGGATACTGCAGATATGTTTGCAGAATACTTTTCATCCGTCTATTTGGATGAGCAAGTCAATGACATACCATCTTTTGATTTTGATAAATCAATTTGTCTGAGCAATTTAACTCTGTCAACGCAGGATGTTTATGAGGTTAATACTTCCTCCAAGAATAAGCTCTGCGCTGGACCAGATGGGATTCCGGCATTCTTCCTAAAGAAATGTGTTTGTGTTCTTACGAAACCAATACTGTTCATTTTTAACAAATCTCTAGGTACTGGTTCTTATCCTACTCTCTGGAAGAGAAGTTTTCTAAAACCCATTTTTAAATCTGGTAGTAGAAATGAAATTTCCAATTATCGGGCTGTGTGTAATGTGTAACCAATCTGAGGTGCCAAAGCTGCTTGACTGCCTGGTCAGTCATAGGATTGCCTGGAGTTTTAAATCTTTATTTAATCCTGAGCAATTTGGATTCATAAAAGGCAGATCTACTGATGCTAATTTGGTGCTGTATGTCAACTACCTCTACCGCTGCTTGGAGAAGGGACTTTAGGTTGACTCAATATATACAGATTTTTCCAAGGCTTTTGATAGGGTTAACCATGGCGCACTCTTGCAGAAGCTTAGGGCTTAAGGAATTGGGGGGCCTCTTCTTCAGTGGATCTCGGGATTAATCAGAGGTAGAACCCAGATTGTTAATCTTGGAGGTACATGTTCCTCTGAAATTTTGGTGCCATCTGGGGTGCCACAGGGCTCTCACTCAGGCCCTGTTTTGTTTTGCCTCTTTTTGATTGATTTAGTTTGGAAACTGGAAAATTGTAGTGTGCTAATGTTTGCTAATGATGTGAAGCTATTTAGGCCTATCACATCCCTCTCCGATGCTGTGCTCCTGCAAAAAGACCTTAATTTGTTCTTTGATTGGTGCCACTTGAATAGAATATCCCTTAATATCAATAAGTGCCATAAGATTACTTTTTCTAAGCAAAGAAACCCTATTGCTTTTCTTCATAAAATAAATAATGTAGCAATTGGTGTCAAAACAGAGGTTTCTGACTTAGGAATATTTGTTGACTCCAGGTTGTTTTTTAAAAGTCACATCAATCAGGTGACTGGTAGGGCAATGAAAATGCTGGGTTTTATCCAACAGTCTACAACTGATTTGTCTTTGTTTACTTTTAGATTACTTTATTGCTCTCTTGTTAGGCCCATCTTGGAGTATGGCTCAATTGTGTGGTCCCCGTCATATAACTGCTACATTGAGCAGATTGAGAAAACTCAAAATAAATTTTTAAGGGTGGCTGCTTTTAGATGTGGTTACAGGAGACAGGAGTATTACTATCAGTGGGTCAGGGATAACCTGAACTTACCCACATTAGAGTCATGAAGAACATTACTCGACTTATGTTTTATGCATAAGGTTTTAAATGCTACTATAGATTGTCCCGAGTTATTGTCTCTTTTTAAACTTAGGATGCCTTCCAGATTGAATACACAATCAGAAATATTGTCAGTCCCATTCCACCATACCAATTATGGTATTAATGAGCCAATTACACGAATGGCTCGAAGTGCTAATGGTCTGTCAGGAGAGATAAACTTTTTTGACTCTAGGATTACATCTTTTAAGGGGCAGTTAAAGAATATTATTTCATAGGGGCTTTAATTAATTAACTCATCTACACCTCTCATTGATTTATAGATAGTTTTGTATCTTTGAATATATATGTTTGTATGGGTATGCTATGTAACACTTTGTAAATAAATAAATAAATAAAATGTTCGAAGTTAGGTCAGCTATCATCCCAACCGGATTTCACCAACCTTTCAGACATTCCATATAGCAAGGGTTCACCAAATACAATTTTGATTGAATCAGACAGAAAATTATTCTAGAATACAATCTGGAACCAGCTACTTTAACCAATTCCTTATCAAGGTGATCCACTCAACCCAACCCTTTAGAGTTATAATAAGAATATCTCGATTAACCTTGTCAAAGTCTGTGTAAATAGAGCAAACTTGACACGAAAATTACCATTAAAACTATGAAAAGCATATTATCTAGTTTTGTAACAGAAAAAAAGAGTATTTTTAAGTTTGTTGAGCTACAATCACTGATAAGTAAAAATACCTTGAAAATGCTTCAATATATTCTTTCTTATGGAGTAACTGGAGCTTTGCAACAAAAATAGCTTTAAGGTTAGTGGAAATGCTTCAAAAATAGTACTCATTGGTTTAAATATGGTCCCAAAAAACAAATAATATTCTATTTAAAAGTTAGTTAAAAAACACTATTTTACAAAATCTTTTCGTTTATCAGAGATAGGAGCTTTCATTTAGTTTTACTTTTCCAGGTTTTTAAGATTAAGAAAGCGTTATTACTCTATTTATTTTTTCATGTGTTCATTTCATAAACCAAAAAGTTGTAAGGTAGTCCAGGTATACATACACAAACCACAAGAGACTTATATATTATACTAAATACATTATTTACAGAAAAAAATTTAGATTTTTGTGCATTAAATAAATATTAAAACACATTACAAAGCTAGTTAAATCTTACCCTATCCCTTCCTTGCTGCATGATAATTTTACGGTTTTATTAAAAATTCCACCTATATTAATTTTGACTTACCAAAGGCATATCCTCCTCATCGTCACTCTCCTCAGGTTCCTCTTTCACAGGCTTATATTCTTCTTCCTCTGCTTGAGAATGAGCATTGGTTTGGGGCTGATCCTCCTCACCTTCAGACATTTCAAATTGTGATTCATTTTTGTCAAATTGAGACATGTTATAGTCACAACTTGAAGCCTGTTTCCAAAACAATTAATTAGACAATAGAGAAGTAGTTTATTCTTTCAGTTGTAAATTTATGTACTGAAATGTTATAAGTCTCACTCTGTATAATCAAAATTATCTGGTTTTAACCCAATATGTCTTGAACATAGATGATTATCATCATCTTATAATTTTGATTATAATTGGAAGGAGACTTACTACTTTATGTATCTCAATAAATTATAACTTTATGATGATTTAAAATAAATATATAACACCATACCTGTGATACATTATTACACAAATTATCACTTTCATCTTGGCTGTTCTCTTCATCTTTGATAACCAACTTGTCATCGTCATCATCTGTACTCATAGATAATTCCTCTTTAACTTGAGGTTCGTCCTCTTCTTCTTTCACCTCTTCTTTTATTTTTAGTTTCGCTTCATCTGGTAGATAAAAAGTGAGGTGCAATCAATAATAAATTAGAAACTTACCAATCCAGTTTAAAAACCAACAATGCACTCCACAATGGGGGCAATACCCAAAATATCTACATTCTGGAGAATCTTTATCAAATTTTCTTGAATATCTAAAAGCCATTTTCAGGCTGTATGATTTTACAAATGATTTGGAATTGAATTGTGGAGAGACAACAAATTTTGAAATGTAATGATTGAAAACAATGAAGAGACATGTGACAATATGACAATGACATATGAATGGGTAAATTCCTAATTTAATTCTAAAAACTTACCCTTTTTCTTCTCCTTTTCCTTCTCCTTATCCCTGTTCTTTCTGTCTTTTTCCTTTGAACTGCTTGAATGCCTGTCCTTATCCCTATGCCTATCTTTATCCTTTGAGCTACTACTTGAACTGTGCTTCCTATCTTTATCCTTATCTTTATCTCTTGATTTCTCCTTGTCTTTATCCCTATCCTTTCTGTCCTTGTCCCTATCTTTATCTTTTGAAGAAGAACTAGACTTATAATCCTTATCTCGGCTGGAACTTTTGTGCGATGATGAAGATGATTTTCTGTCCTTGTCCTTATCTTTATCCCTGTGCTTATCCTTGTCTCTATCTTTATCCCTCTCTCTTTCCTTGTCCTTGTCCCTGCTAGAAGATTTGTGTGAGCTACTACTGTGCCTATCCTTATCCTTCCTGTCTCTATCTTTATCTCTACTTGAAGATTTGTGATCTTTACTACTCTTATGTCTATCTTTGTCCTTATCGCGATGCTTATCTCTATCCTTGTCGCGGTGCTTGTCTTTAGACTCAGATTTATGTTTGTCAGATGAGTAACCGTTTAGGCCATTTACGGCCGACTCTTCTGTAGTGCCATTGGTCTGAAGAGGAAAAAAAAGATTTTTTTTTAATTTGTTTTACTAAAAACAAATTTTTAGCAATTTAGCAAACAAATCACAGTAAAGGACCTTTGTCCATCTGAGAAAATAATACTAAGAGATTATTTCCTAAAGTGGGTCAAAGGCCTGTATTACCCTAGAAATGAATGGCACACCTGAGTTGAGATATAAGTTTTAAATTTGAACCAAGAGCATTCCATTAATTGTTGTAGAATGAGAATGATTCAAAACTGATTTCTTTTTATAACTATATATAATTAGAATGGCAGGAGATTAGTATGTTTGTTAAATTAATAAAATTATTTATTTGTATAATACCAGTCCCTAGAAAGGCATTTTTAAATAATAGTGATTTGTTCAAATTAAACACATAATATTTGTGGTTTATTTGAAATATATTGTAATTTACCAAAGAAATTGTTTAATATGTTTCTGTGTAAATTTAAATATTCCACTTTGTGTATGGGGTTTTAAAATCGTTAAAACATTTAAAAAATAGTAAATTATTAAGTAAAAATATTCCAATCAAGGTTCCAAAATTTATGACCAATATGTTACTTTTTTTTAAATATTATTTATTTATTAAATCCATGGCAATAGTGAGGTATTATGAAGTACAGATCAGATAAAAATGCCAAAAAAATCATACATAGTGCTTAGCATTTGTTTTCTGGTAACTATAGAACTTGGCTTTTGCAAGTTTTATGTGGTTTGGTTTTTTCATTATTTTAATAGGAGTAAAATATGTTCCCAAAAAGTTCGCATTCGACCCTCCTCAAGTTTTGGGACACAATTGGAATGTCCCTCAGATATTAGTCTTAGGTTCACTTTTATTTCAATTAAGCAATTTTTTTCAATTATGTTACTTGAATATTACAGGAAAATTACTTTTTTTTTCTTAAATTATCTAACTAATTATCTAACTAACCCATATAATGTCCATTAAGTTTAGAGACAAAATTTTTGAGAATTATTATCAATAGATTAAAGCCTTACTACATTTGAATTCAAATAATTAAAATGTAAACTATGTCTAAACTAAGTCACACACGTATAGTCAAAACATAAGACAAAGTGTGCAAAGCCAGGACTTTCAGCCTTAAAATGATGAACATCTAAATTAAAACAATGCAATGAAAGATTCAAATATGACCTGAACTACAACATAAAAAGTTGATATCTACATTGCAATATATACTATAATAAGTCTTAATTTCACACAGAAGATATATGAGTGAAAGGCTCCAAACTATACCACATACAAAAAAGTAGCAGTTCTCACATCATTTATCCTAGTACACATATGACGCATCATCTTCATTAAATAGACATACTTAGAATATGGCTTAAATATTAAAATAAGATAATACTACTTTAGGCTTTATTATATTAAACCTTTTATAGAAAAGGTGGAAAATTAAATGGTGTTAATAAAAAGGTGAATATTACTGTGACAGTTTTTACTTTTGATCTTGCGTCAATCATTGCAACATATTTTGATAAAGTGTTATACTGGGTAACAGAAAAAAGGGAACACTTAATAACTTTTTTACTTTTCAAGATAAATGAAATTTGGTATATTGATAGAATAGTCATAAGAGCATCTTTTGACATTCTGTTTTTTTTTGTTACCAGTTTAACAGGAAGTGACACAATTTTTTTTATTTTAAATGGGACAATTGGTATATTATTAGGTATTTTGATAGAATATAATATTCTGAGAATACCACATTTGCTACTTTTTGTTTTATATTCATAGATTTTTTTTTTAATTTTAAAATAAGGTGGCATAAATGCATGTTTGTTCTATTAATGTTTCATTTAATTTTTAATCAAGTAATCACAGAAAAATAATGTTCATTGTGTTTTATTACTTAAATCAGGTTTACAGAAATACAGTCAGTAAACACAAGAATTCTTTCAAAAACCTGGGGCAACTTTATTTGAATGACAAATAATAATTGCACTTGACAAGTATTATGTTGATTGAAAAATAATTCAAGAAAGCATCATAACACAACCTCCTAGTCCAGAAAAGCCTTCTATGCTATTTCTATTAATTAAATGCATTTATTTATATGAGTTAATTTTTTTTTCTTATGTAGTAGTTAGTAGTAGTAGTAGTAGTAGTTTATTGATGCTAGTAACCTTGGTCTTACACAAGTCACAAAATTAAAACCAAGAAAAACAGTGTATGTAGAAGTTAAAAATACAGTTCAATGACAAAGGAGAGGTTACAAAAATTACATACCTACAAGTCATTACATAAATTTAAAATCAAATAGAAACAAAAACATCTAGGCATAGGCATCAAGTTATGACATCTTAACAAGAACATAAATACTGTTGCTGAACAAAGTTATAATAGTAATAAAATTTAACAGAAAATCTGTCAAAATCTGAGAACATTTGTCATTCATTCAGAGGTGTGTTTATAAACTCATCAACGGAATAAAAGTAGTGTTCTAGAAGAGTATCTCTGATGGTACTTTGAATTTTTTAGGAGATAGCTGGTAAGTAGAATGTTGTAATTTGTTGTGAAGACTAAGGGGCAGTGTATTATTCTTTGATTTTTGTAGTTTTAAATAAGGGGGATGTATTTGTTGTGCACCAACTTGTTGTCCAAAGAACATTATTGGCTGTCAGTTATTGAGACTCTGGATTTTGAAAGTAAATTTTATTACTTCTTTGACACGTTTTCCAGTTTATTTTATATGAGCTTTCCTTATGTAAACAAATCGAATATCACAGAAAGTCTCATCAGTGGATAACGCCATTGATAATTAATGAAGACAAGCAATTGAGGCAACTTCATACTCAACTAAAGACCGTTCATGACCATGAGTTACTGACATCTTATAGAAGGAGATTGAAGGTACATAGAGAAAATATTGTAAATGCTAAAAAAGCCTATAATTCAACAAAGTTGCTTCCTTCTAACAATATAACTCGAGCCTCATGGGAAATTATTAACTCAATCACGAACTTGTCAAATCGCGGAACAAAGTGTGTTCCTAATTTGGTTACTGATAATGGAAAGAAAGTTACTGGCAACCTCAATATTGCTAATACATTTAATAATTTTTTTGTAGAGTCAGTACGAAAGATCACAGTTAATTTTCAGGCTCCCATGGGAATGAATGTGCCTTTCAACAGTTTATCCCAATCTCTTTTTCTATTCCCTCTCACTGAAGGAGAAACACTTGAGATTATAAAATCTTCCTCCAGGAAAAAGTCATCCGGTGTAGACAAGGTACCTTGATACTTATTGCTAGCATATGCTGAGCATATTATCTCTCCACTTACCTATCTTCTAAATTTATCATTTCAGTTTGTCTATTTTCCTAAAGAGCTAAAATCAGCTGTTGTCATACCTCTTCATAAAAAGGGGGAGACAGCAGAAGTGAGTAACTATAGGCCAATTGCTCTCCTCTCTGTATTCTCAAAGATCTTTGAAAAATCTTTTAAAAGAAGACTTATTGCATTTTTAGATTCTTTTGCTATACTGTCATGTCATCAGTTTGGATTCAGGTCTGGACTCTACATCAGATGCTATAATATCTCTTTATATAAATATATTAAATAATTTTGAATTGAAATTAAAATTTGTTGGTATCTTTTTTGATCTTACTAAAGCATTTGATACAATTAATCATGCTTTGCTATTAAATAAGATCTTTCATTATGGTATAAGAGGTCCAACTTATAAATGGCTTGAATCATATTTGACAGGTAGAACCCATGCTGTTAGATTGAGAGTTAGTGGTCAGGTGACCATATCTGATTGGGCAACTGTCGTCACTGGGTTTCCACAGGGTAGTGTTCTTGGGCCCAATGTATTTTTACTTTTTATTAATGACTTGCCTCTCCTGGTTAATGACAGCTACATAACACTTTTTGCCGATGATACATCAGCAGTTGTCTCGGGTACTGACTATCAGTCTATCCACTCAAAAGCCACCAAGTGTATAGCTGATATTGCGGGGTGGTGCCAGAACAATGGTCTTTGTTTGAATAGTTTGAAGACCAATTTCATTGTTTTCACTCCGATTCAAGCTATTCAGAACAGGAGCTTACTCCTTAGAGAGCAGTCATCAAGTAGCCTCATCCAACAACACTCCACCAAGTTCTTGGGAATTGTAATTGATAGACATCTATTGTGGGATCCTCAGGTGGAATCTGTGTGCAATAGATTATCCCGCAGCAATTATGCCATCTTGCAACTTCAAGACTATGTGGATGCATATACACTTAAAAGCTTTTATTATGCCTCAGTGCATTCCACTCTATCCTATGCCTTATTAGCTTGGGGTAATTCCTCCAGTATTGGGAGAGTGCTAATAAATCAAAAGCGCATTGTACGTAGATGTTTAGACTTTCCTTCAGAGAAACTTGCCGTGGTACTTTTAAAAAAGAAAAAATCCTAACTATAATTAACATCTATATCTTGGAGTGCGCATGTCAAGTACATAAAAATCTTTCAAACAAAGCAGATAAATTATATATCCCTTTTACCCGGTTGTCGCAGGTGCAGGAAGGTCCGGAAATTACAGCTCTCAAAATTTTTAATCATCTCCCATGTAGAATAAAAAGAGCTAAGACTTTTTCAACTAAGAGGGCTCTCAGGACCATGTTAGCTGACTGTCCTTTTTGTTTGTTGACAGAGTTCTTTAACTGTAGATTTATTGACTAAATTAAGTTAAATTTGTTTCCTTTCATATCTTTGTTATTTTATACTATTTTTATTAGCATTGTAGTTTTTTATTGACAATTCCTATACATTGTTATGATGTCGATGGAAATAAATGAAGAGTGAAAATCTAAATTTTTTTTACAACTATCTTTGTTTTTATAAATTTCAACAAGACAGTTAAGAATGTATATACAAGGAAGGGTTAAAATGTTTAATTCTATGAAAAATGGTCTACAGTGCTCCCTACAGTGAAGATTTAAAATCATCCTCAAAGCTCTCTTCTGGAGTTGAAACACTCTTATTGAGTGAGAGGAGTTACCCCCTAAAATTACACCATATGAAATGTGTGAATAAAAAAATGCATAGTATGCACAGGCTGTATGTATGGGCTTATTTATCCACCGATTTAAAAAATAATCATGCCAAATTATTAGAAAAAAAAATCTTATTTCAAAAGTGGTTGTTGCCAATAATGTGCTATTTAAAAAAATAATGTAAATGCCAAAATGACTGGTTTGGATATTTTAAATAGGTGTGTAAAAGCTATGAGTCAAAAATGCAATCAAAAATATTTTTCCTAGATTACTTCATTAAAAATTAAAACATTTAACACATTCATTACACCCTATTTTAAAATTTAAAAAATTGATTTTTTCTATAAGTATAAAAGTAAAATGTAGCAAATGCAGTATCATCGTTTTCAGAATAAAATTTTCTATCAAAATAAATAATAATATACCAAGTGTCTCATTTAAAATAAGTTAGTGTCACTTCTGGTTAAACAGGAAATGACAGAAAAAAACTGAATATGTCAAAAGATGCTCTTATAGCAATTCCATCAATCTACCAAATTTTATTTGTTTATCTTGAAGAGTAAAAAAGTTATTAAGTGTTCCCTTTTTCCTGTATCACCTGGTATATTTATTTAATCCATTATTAATTTGAAATTGTTTTGAACAATGATTCCATGCTTATATCCGATATCATTTCTAGAAATGATTCATAGATCTGATTTGATATATTTTCAGGCTTCTGCAATTTAGATGAAAAAGGGTTTTGAATCCATGAGTTTATTTTCATTTGTTTTGTATTCTGTTCTTCAGGAAAGTAAGATTCAAAAGTCCTTTGCAGATCATTGAGATATTGCACCAGTTCAACAAATATTTCATTTTGAAATATTGAAATATAAGGCAGATATAATTTATGTAAGTTTCAACCAGTAGGTACATATTGTAGTGACTTTCAGTAAGTATTTTTGTCATCATGGCATTATGTGAAGAGAAGAGAAATTACAGAGGATCTTTTTCCACATTGATTATGCATATTTTCTCATATCATAAAGATATCAGTCCCATGACCTTGATATTTGCGACTTCTTGATGAATAGTTTTAGTTGTTTTAGTTTTACCGTCTTGGCATTTCAAGATATTGGTAGGACTGCGAATACATTTATTCATATCAATTCTGCTTACCTACAAAATTGCCCTATATTTTAGCGCTTACATTTTCAGTTACCATGAACCAGTAATTTAAAATGTTTGTTGAAACAAAATCAACATGTGCTTTTCAGCCAAGTCTTTTGTACACAATTATTTTAAAAAAGAGAAGTGTAGAATCAAATAGAAGTAGAAATGTAAAAAGGTTGTGTTGTATTATTCTTTCTATCTGCATCATATGTTTCTTTTTAATGCTTTGTGGAGGACACATGTCTTTTGATAATAAGACTTATTTTGAACTCAAAAAGTGAACCCTCTAAAGATAGCACTGAATATCAAAAGAATCAAGTATAGCACACCTCATGGATTTTTACACAATTTTCATAGAGCTATCCTGGATTGAATATTTGACAAATAATACATTTAAAAAATATGTCTTGATCATGGCTAGATGAATTTTACACTATGAATGTGAGTACTCTACTATTTAACGTTATGATTCATTGTATAGTATATGCAATATCTAATATGAATCAGGCCTTAATAAATAAAAAAAGAATACTGATTTAGTGAAAGGAGCTGTACACGTTTAAATGGGCTTATTCAAAGGGAAAGCATTTAGTATGAACCCACATAAAATTGTTCATAAAAAAGTTATAAAAATTATATTTTATTTTTATGTGACCTTATTGCGAATGCACTATATAAAATACTGAGAAATTCACGTAACAACCTAATACAAAGGAAATTAATCGGGACACAATTCGTTAATTTTCAGGCTTAAAAAAAGATGGTAAAATCAGCAAAAAATACAGAAATTTCTGTTTCTAATCAAAGAAACAACCTTTATTTAACTATAAAAATAGTTTTAAACAGAAATTTTAAAGAATAATCGAGAAAATCGTAAAAAACTAACGGCGTGTTCGCTGGCGTTACGAGACGTATGCCTGTTGTGTGGACTTAGCCGCTGAGTCGCCATTTTGGGACTTAGAAAATTTTTCGGAACCACGATCGCTACGAGTAAAGCGGCCTTATTACGGCTTTTTAAGAAAAACTAACAAGGCAGAAATTTAAGGAATAAAATTAGAAATAAACGGGGTCACTTACCAGAACCGGATTTGCTTCGGAGGCCGAATTATCGCCGTCCATATTCGACAAAATCCACCTGAAACCCAACACAACACTGAAGGAAATGAGACTTTGTCGTTTTTACGAGAGGACTCTTCAGTTCTCTCGCCGATTTCAAAGTATCGAAACTAACCTTATTCGCATGCGTCAAGAGTGCGTCATCCCGTTGATGGTCGTTTGACATAAAGGCTAGGTCGGCTCTTGTCTAACGTTAGGATTATATGTGGTTGTCCTTGTTTAAAGATTGTGGCATTAACCTCGTTCCCGCGAAAATTCAAACTCACTATTGTCTTGACTAATATTTTATTCAAGGTTTTCACTGATGATGGTGACTGGTTTTCTTACACATGATGATGGTAAGTGGTAAGGTGCAATGAACCGTTACTACTATTTAGTATTTACTCTAGTGTCGATTTGCCACTAAGAGAATATTTAGGTGTGGGAGTATAAAATGGTTCGATTTTTTATACCTTATAATAACCAATTTTTTTGAGTCTATCATTACGAGCTGGTGGATAATTTATTTTGTATTTTTATTAAATAATATATTGTACCTATGTTTATAATTATTTTAGAATTGCTGTATTTCTTTCGAGCATAGAAAAGTAGGGTATGTATGTACGTAATATGGGGCCATTCAGAATTTGGCATTATTTTTACAAAAAAAAAGAACTCGGTTATAACCATAAATTGCACATGACCCAGTAATATATGGAAATAATATACAGTGAGGACGCGCAAGTTCAAACAAATTCTTTTAAAATTCAGGGGTGTGTTCGAAAAAAAAACGCTCGAACACGTTAATTTTTATTTTTTGTCGGGATTTTTTTATGATGAATTCATGTATACAGGGTGAACCAAAAATGAGCTGCGACTATCAACTTAATTTTTTTAAATAGAAACACGCATTTTTTAATTCTGTACTTATAAAATTTAAGTATATTTTGTATACCATGTCAATACTTATTAAGATTTTTTGCGATTAAATTTTTTTATAAATAACCATCAATTTTTGGAACATTTTAACACAACAAAAAAATTAAAATAAATCTTTAAATTGTTAACTATTAACTTCCTGTCAGTAACCAACTCGATATTAAAATTCTTGTAATATTTTACTTAATGTTTGAGGCCGGATTTGTTATATTTGGGCTCTAATTATATTTTTTAATTCTTCTAAACTTTCAGGTGTATCAAAATAAACTTTAGATAACCCCATAGATAAAATGTATAAAATCTAATGGGATTAAATCTGGCGACCTTGCTGGCCATTCAATAAAGAGGTAAGGTAATCTCGTACTGTTCGCGAATAGTGTGGAGAGGCGCCATCTTGTTGGAATCATATCGAATCTGCCGGTATACATGGTATTTCACCATTTGGATAACGTGCAATTAAACTAGGTACTATCTGATTTTGAGAAGAAGAGGGAAGTGGCTGTGTTGCTCGAAGGACAATACAAATCAATCACATTCGATCCCACTATGGTAAACTTCTGGGCTTAACCGACAATTAGCACTGATGATGGCTCATACGCCGAAAGCGCTCTGCTAAGCTTTTAAAATAAAAATTGCTCTGAATACATTTGGTTTGATTGATTTGTATCTGATTTTGAAGCAACTCTAAATATTTTTCAGAGGTAAGTGTGCCCTTAATAAAATTAGTGACCCACTATTGACGTGCCCACAATTCCTGCC
The DNA here is from genome assembly GCF_022605725.1 of Anthonomus grandis grandis. Taxonomy (NCBI): domain Eukaryota; kingdom Metazoa; phylum Arthropoda; class Insecta; order Coleoptera; family Curculionidae; genus Anthonomus; species Anthonomus grandis. The sequence goes on from NC_065558.1 coordinate 14,895,207, forward strand.
CATACGTTTAACTTCTTGGGAAATTATGTGTGACTTTCCATACTCCAGTACGGATTTTCTAATGTTAGTATTAGGTATAAGACATGGTATACGAAATATACTTAAACTTCTATGCAGAATTAAAAAATGGAATAAAAAAATAGGTGTTTGTATTTAAAAAATTGAAGTTGATGGTCCTTGCTTATTTTTGGTTCACCCTGTATACATGAATTCATCATCAAAAAAAGGCACCTTCCTGCGCGTCCTCACTGTATACACTTACAGACTTTATACTGGGTATCCAGAAACTCTACCGAAAAACTTCACGGGGTGATTAGTTCTACAACAAGAAATAAGGAAAAAAAATTATATGAATGTGCGTCCTAAACGTCTTCATCATCGATCAAACATCTACAGGGTGTTAAAAATTAAAAAAAGGGTTTTTTTTATAATAATTTACTACCTTAGAACATTGAAAGACAAGAAATAGTAAATCAACACTTTGTTTGATAGTGAAGATAAATAGCCTTTAAAAAAAAATTAAAAAAAAATTGAAAAATAAAAAAAATAAAAAAAAAATAAAATATAAAATCTTGCAGTGGAATCGTAGATTAATAGGTAAACTGAAAATCCTGCGCGGTCTCCCTTCACTTATTTATTAAACATGATTCAGTTTTTTTTAATGTCCGACATGTTTCGGACTCCATCATCAGGGGATAAAAAGTTTAAAATTGGTATCAGCTATACGCCTCAAAGTTTAATTCTATGTGAAAAAAACCCTCTATTTATTTATTTATTTTTTTTATTTTATTTTATTATTTTTAATTTTATTTGTTTACATTCTGTTATTGATCAATACTATATTACCGAATATTACTATTAATACAGGGTTTTTTTGACATGGAGTCAAACCCTGGGGCGTATAACTGATACAAATTTTAAACTTTTTATCCCCTGATGATGGACACTGCTTTGTCCGAAACATATCGGGAATTTTAAAAAACTGAATCATGTTTAATAAATAAGTGGAGGCAGGATCTTTGTTTTACCTTAACTTTATTTGAGTTCAACATGTGTTCAGGGTCAAGAGGGGTGTTTTGTTTACAAACATATTCACTGATTCTCTGTTGTCAATTTACACACATTTTCAAAATAGGAAATTTTCACATATAATCCCAGTAAACACTTATTGTCCTGGGGACGTACTATAATGGCCGCTTGTGTCCTGCACGAGATGATCCAAATAAAAATACTGTGGGACGTTTCTTGAAAGTTCTGGGTGGAATTGTCAGGTTTAGGATATTTATGGGATGTCTGTGGGATATGTATATCCCCATATAGGGTGTCCCGGGAAATATGGGGAGTCTCTCGGTTTCAGGTAGAAAATAAAAAAATAATATGGAACTTTCTTGTAAAAAAAAAGAAAATACGGCCCCTTAAAGACACCGTTGCAAATCGGTTTTCTTAAATAACTTTAGAAGTGCTTGGTATAATTTATTAAAAATTTTACGTGATCAACACTGCTTGCAACAGAGTCCTAAAACACATTTACCCTGTTTATTTTATCAATATTTTTAGCGGACTAGGTTGTATGTATATTAAAATGCCTAAATTTTTAACACCCTGTATGATAAAGACTCGATTGAGTTTTAAACTAAAGAAAAGGCACTCTTGTTCATTATCGATAAAATAAACCGTTTTGGAGAAAAAAAAATTATTAAGGAATCAGTGTTTTATTTTAATTTAAAAAAAGTAAATTTTTTTAAAAATGCAGTGTGGTTCTTAGAAAGGCACCTTAACGAAATTGTCTAGAAAAATGTAAACCTATGTTTTTCTTGAAACGAAAAAACAACCTGAAAAAAGAATTTAATAAATAAAGAAGCTAATAATTTAAATAAAATAATTGATATCCTCTGTCTGATGATACACTCGCGGAATCGACGGACTGCTGTACTCGCCACAACAACCCTGGATTGTTCTTTACCGCATCAGAATCAATCCTGATTCTCTGTGAAAATTTCTCCCGTATCGACAGAATTTGAATACACCAAGGTTTTGAGATCACCCCATAGGTAAAAATCCAATAGAGTTAGATCGGGAGATCGAGGAGGCTAGGCAATGTATCCTCCTCTACGATTTGTATTTCTATCCAACGGTTTGGAAAAACGTTATTCAGGTGGCTCCTTACAGCAACGCTGAAATGAGGTGGGGCTCCATCATGCCTAAATACATGTTTCGGCGGATCGTAAGTGGTAAATGGTTCTGAAGGAACTCCAAATAAAGTTCTCCATTCAATGGTAGCGGAAATTATCTTCTATCAGCAATAGTTATTAGTGTCATATAGTCGTTTGAATTTCGTTAACTGCTTATCAGAAGAATGGTTCATTTAATAGAAACTTAACGTAAAATATTAACGCGGTAATATAATTGCTACCTGTGTTTTATTGGAATACTATATAAACTATTGGAAATTATATTTGTCTAAATATTCCCTTACGTCTCTACTAAAACGTGCATAAAGTGTAAAAAACATAAAGATAAAATAAAAATAAACATCTACATAAATGTGCACCACCATAAAGCTGGCAATACATTCCTCGTCAATTTACATCTATCGTGCCCTATGGCAGAAAACCCAGCAAAAGATTTCATAAAAAGTCGAAATAAACAGCACTATATATAAGTGTTGATTAAATTATTAAGCCCACACTAAACATTGAGTGTTAATTTTTGTTGGAAATGGCCTGGCCTAGCCTAATGGAATGTGGATTTTCGACATGGGAACTTCGTGTCACACCTCGCATAAATTTAGCCTCATCAATGAACGAAGTTCGAGAAAACCCTTTCATTTTCCTTTTGTACACTTGTATACATTGCGAATCAAATCTAGATACCTGGTCTCCCTTTTGTATAATCTTTGTACCTGTGGGTTATTCTACGGGTATAAATTTTCTTTGTGAAGCACACGCCATACACGTGTTGGTGGTAAGGTTAATTGAGCACCTATTCTTCTAACACTTGTCTTAGGATGGGAAGAAATCCAAAGGTTCTTCGTTTGGAGTTCTCTCAACGTGAGTATCAGTAGAGAACCGATCGTTTTTTCTTGAATAATTAAAAACTTTTGCAAAATTTTGGTGACTTGGTATTATTCGGCCTGGAAAACTCTTCCATTTACCGTCACAATCTCAGTAAACCGAAATAATATTTAGTGCATATTCATCAGTTCAAAATAGAGGCATTTTTTTATTGACAATAAGACACAACACGCGTCTTATTTTTGAAAAGTTGCCAAAAATATTTTGTTATAAGGCAATAACAATGAATATGACTTAAAACACAATTCAATAAAATAATTTAAACGTAATGAAATAGTTAAAATAAGAGCACAGGATGATGAAACCAATTTAAATCCTTTTAATTTAATTTTTTTACCAACTTCTTCGGGCGTGCCAATTTTTTTTTTTTGTGTATAATTTAATATAGTTTTATACACAGTTTAAACAAATACCAAAATCAAATCTACAGGATGGTTTTTTTACAAGGGCAATGTATGTAGATACACTTTAAGTTTTAGTTGTCTTTTTTGTATGATGACAGCACAATTGAAAATAACTACTGACGAAGCTACAGAGGATTTTATTTTTACAAATATAACAAAACCATCTTGTATATCCGCAATATAGTTCCTATCACCACCTTAAGTATGTACAGTGGGTCCTGGAACACCGTGTAGGTATATCTGGCTTATTTCGTACCTATTAATGATTAAGAATTTAATTATTTCGGTATTTTATTCGAAATAAATTCTATGAATATTCACGTACCGATGTTCTAAAATAAGAATCCAATCTTGCAAGAATCTCTACCGAACATTCTAATTATTTTGTGAAAATATTCTCAAAAATTAAAGTTTGGTAAGAAAACTTGAAATACTATAATATATACAGTGTGTCCCAGGATCAGCGAATTTATACGTAAAAATAACAAAAAAATTTTGTAAAATTTGACATCCAGCCCTGCATGGTTAAAAAATAAAATTTAGCATATTTTAATTTTTTTAAATCAAGCATGTCTTGATACGAGAATACGTAGAGCCTAATTTGATTTTTACGTTTTGTGTAGCTATTAATTTTTTTATTCATATTTAATTATTAGAGAAAAACTAACTAATTTATTTATCTAATAGTTAAATCACTGATCTAAGAGTAACAAACCATCCTCAAAAATATGTTTGTAATAAAATGTACATAGTACGTCTAATTTAACAGAAAATTTATTTTATTTAAATTTATTCAATGTAGCTACCTTCATTATCGAAACATTTTTTAATATCTTTTCCAAACATTTTAAAAGAATTTCTAATTTCGGTAATAAAAATTGCATATTTTGAATTAGAAGCATCTCTAATTCTTTCTTTTGGTAATTCCCTGACATTTGGTAATGCCTCGGAATAAACAATTTGCTTGAGCCGGCCCCATAAATAGGAATCAAAAGTGGTTAAATCAGGTGACCTTGGCGGCCATTCAATTGGACCGCGTCTTCCAATCCATTGATTCGGAAAGGTTCTATTCGAATTGAATTGTTTCTTGATTAAAAAATCCCTCAATAAAGTATGGTCCAATAATACCTAAATGGTAAGATATGGTGCACCATAGTCTCTCAGAAGATATTGTTACTTCGACTTGCGGATGTTTTTCACGAAAAAAATTCAAAAGGTACAAACGACATACTATTTCCACTATCATACGATTACACAAATTTTCTGCTCCAAATTTAAAATTTTTCTGTAAATTCTGATAATATTATTAATAACTTTACAATGATAATGACATAAGTACGTTTTTTGTGTACCTTTGACAGTGACAATGTTTTATAGTAGCTGCCACATTTAATTGAGACTGTTTATATTTAAAAATACATACATTTAAAAAGAATAAAAATATGCAATTTTTTTTTTAATTATCCAACTATAATATAAACATAAGTTAAAGGGTTGATTTGGATCCTAGATCAAATTTTGTTTATTTATAATTTGTTTCTTCTTAAACGTCCTCAAGAAATTATGCTAGCAATGATTCTGAAATAGCTGACATGTGCCATTCAACTGTAAAAGATTATATAATTACATATTTCATGTTTTATTTAATCTGAAAAAAATGAAATACATAAAATATATTGGAAATTAATAAATCCGTCAAATACCTGATTTCTGTCTAACCCACAGAAAACAGACCAAGGATTTTCCTCTTTGTGTTCTGTGGTCTAACCATACCTACCTAGATTTAGAAGTATCTATTAAAATAGAGCATTTTCGAGTTTTGCAAAAATACTCAATATAAGAAAGCATAACAAGATTTCGCAAAATAATTTTGCAATAAAAATGTAAGAATATTTAGTTTTGTTTGTTTAATTCGGCTTAATAACATTTATTGAACTTAAATGGGAACAATTCAGGATAAAAGAAAAATTGAAATAGCAGTCATTTTTTATAAAATATTTCATACATTTCTGCATAAAAAAAAACAATTACTCTTAGTCCATACAATCATAAACTTCTCTTTACAAAATATCTAATATGATTATATTGCCATTATATGTCATAGTTTGGAGTTCCATCGGCGTTCCACGACGTATTTTTTACTTTCACAAAGGCAAAAGTCAAATATAAAGCTAAAAAAAGAAAATAATTTTATTGGATCCGAGCCTTTACTTATTAGCAGAATAAACTTACATGCAGCTTCCCATTCACTCTTAGACAAAGTGCCTATTTTAACATTCCCTTGTTTCTTAATAAACTCTTCTGCATGGCGATAGTCGTCTAAATCACCCGCCAAAGTGGCCGTTTCGTGTGGAGGGTAACTCTCCATGGCCCTCATGGTGTTTAGTAGTTGTTTACCCTCCTCTTTCATCTTTTCAAAGAATTCATAAAATTTTTCTTTCATTACCAGCTTTAAGCCAAACTTTTTGGCTAGTTTTACAAAAGTGGGAAAATGTACAAGAAATTCGGGACAATTGACAACTCCATCCAGATGGAAATCATACTTCGCCCCAAACAAAGGAGGATCGTTAATGTTAAAATCCAGAGTTACTTGTAGGATGTCATTGCTGAAGCCACTGGATCCAGACTTTCTAGCTCTTGCTATTATTTCATTGGAATCTGGGATGGTACCTGACAAGAAAGTGGGTTGGTTTTAACAAAACACATGTTAAATTCAAAGTATTTTGATAATCTGTTTCCCTGTTAGCTGCTAAGTGTGGCTGTGAGACATACTTTTTTTTTAATTATTAAGTTTCACCCTAAAAGCCTGTGTCAATCTTTATTATTCACCTTAAGATATAAGATTTTTCAGAAAAATAATCATCTTAAAAATAGCTAATTTATATTTTTTTTAAATCTATCATCAAATTCATAAATTCATTCTTTTTTTGTGTTTAGGAGTGTTAAAATTCTTATTTTCGTGAAACTAGCAGTAATATAACTTTTTTTTGAATAGTTAGTATCAATATAGTCCTATAATTTTGCAAGATGTTCTGTTGATCAGCCTGTTCATTAACATTTTTGTACTTGTTTATATAACACGATTTTAGAATTAATTTTTTATAAAGGGTACTCTCTCCATGAGGGATCATAACAATGTTAAAGTTGAAGGCCAGAATGCTTATTGTTTAGATTTTTTAAATGATATTTGTGCTGGTTGAGCCTTTTGTGAAGTAACTGAGCTGTTTGACCAATATAAGAGGTAAGTATCTGACAAGAAAGATAATCAAGCCACATTATTCATAAGAGAAATGGGATCTTTGATTTTAGAAAAAATTACCTTAGTTTGGTTAGAAGACCAAGCTGCTGTAATATTACAGAGGTTTAAGTGGTTTGAAAATTTTACTCATTTCATTTCCTAAGAATGAAGAAAAAGGAAATTTTAAGCAGATCACTTCTCCATTTCTATTTTTTATTTTTTTATATTTATTTTTATTTTTTTTTAATTCCTAAATCTCTTTTTGATTGTAAAATCCAAGTTTTTCAGGAAAGCTGTTTTTTACAGCTTTAATTAATTCAAGATTATCTCTAATAAATCATCAGAAAGTAGACTGTTCTATCCACAAGATTACCCAACCAGTAAGAGAGAAGAAAACCAATTAGTTTGTATTTTTCCTCAAGTAGAATAAATGGTGGTGTCTAAGAAATTAATACAATCTGCTTGTGGTAATTCTAACATAAATTTTATTCTAGTCAAAAAATTATTGAATTTATCACAGATATCCCGAATCTTATTTTTAGGGACAAAAAGTATAGTATTATCCACATATTATTAGTAATAAATAGGTATTGGGAAATCAATGGTTGATAAAATCTTTTGTTCCACATGGAGCAATGCAATGTCAGCAATTATAGGGCTTAAGGGAGAACCCATAAGGCAACCATAAATTTGTTTAAAAATCTTGCTGTCAAAAGTGAACACAGAAAATTGAAAAATAAATTGACTTATAGAAACAAAATCGTCCAGAGGAATCATGAATTCAACCCTATGAAAATTTTCTTTAATGTAATTTAAGAGAGTAAAGAGAAAACACATCTAGAGAAATTAACTGAAAGTCTGAATAGCTTTGAAAGTTGATTTCTTTAAGTTACAATTTCAAAGGTATTTCTTACTGTAAATGGTGAGTTAAGAGTAAGGGGTTTAAGTAACTTGCTGCTAAATATGCTGCTAATTATTCGATTTTTTTTAGTAAACCTGTATTTTCGAAACAAGTAAACTTAAAGAGAGATCTACTTAAAAAGTTGTAGTAGATTCAGTCATATTTAAGCAAGCAAAAGCAAACTAAAACTGTCATAAAAGCAGGTTATATAGCAGATCAGACATCCTAGAAATGCAATGTATAGCAAAGGAAAGCATTTTGATTCCAATTCTCTTCATAATATTTATAAAGGAAATATTATCATTTGAAAACCCCAAATACAAGAATTTTTAATTATACAGACAGTGCAGAATTATTAATGAGTGGTAAAAAAATGTATGAGGTTTTTATTGAAGCAGAAGAAACTTTTGCATATGAAATATAGTAAATTATTAGAAATAAATATAACCTAAATCACGAAAATACAGGAAATTGGAAACAGGATTGTTGTATCAGAAAATACAATTTTCTGATACAACAAACTAAATTTTTCAATTCACAAAATTGTACATTTTACAAATTTTGAAGCAGTTTCTAAGTACAGCATTTAAGATATATTTGTAATTCAAAAAAGTGCAGTTAGGGTTATTAGGAGGATGTAATATGTACAGGAATGTATGAACATGACACCTAACTCTAAGGTGTCATGACTGTAATGTATTTTTGAAAACCTATTTAATCTTTTATTTAAAAGATAAGGACTTGTTTTGTGATAATTTAGCTCATAAATGAAATACTTTAATGTTAGACATCCAATACATAGACTAATTTTAACAGAAAAATGTCCACACTAATGTTTCAGGTAATTCTTCAAATCTCATAATGTAATAAAATGTTATCTTAAAAAATGCCTAATAGTGGTTTTTTAATATCATGCTTATAAAGGTGTTTGTTCTTGGCCACAATTAGATTTCAAAATTTTTTATTCAACTACCTACTAATAAAAAAGATAAAATCAAAAGTTTTTACAGGGATTGTTACAAGGGTACAAGGGTGTTGTTTTAATATGAACACACTGTATACAAATGGGTTCATTTATGATACATTAAAGTTTAGTAGGAATAATATTATAGTTTCAGTGCAAATAAAGTTACTGTGCCTTATAGACAAGTTAGGTAATTACAATTGGAGTTAAAAACCTAGATGAATTAATATGCTGTATGCATGTAATAACCATGTATGCATAAAGATTTCACTTTAAGAAAAACATATTAAATAATCAATAAACATAAATTCTTATTACCAATAAAATACCCCCCAGGTTGTAAGCATTCTGAGGCATTTTTCAGCATACACTCAGCCTGAGATAAGCTTTCAAAACTGTAATGGTAAGCAAACTGGCAACTGACCAAATCTAATTTAATTGAAGGATCATTGTACTTTTCCCGTATCCTCACTTTGCCACAATCTCCAGGGATAATTTCCATTGTAAAAATATTACCAGCATTCCACCCTAAAACAGTTTAGTCAATCATGATGGCTAATCGCCTCAGACTTAATTAAAAACTACCTCTTTCATTTTGAGCTCTTTGTTTCATATCGGCATACCTCTGCTTACAATGTTCTAAAGACACTTCAGCAATGTCAGTGCATATCAAATGACTTATATTTCCTTTCTTCCATTTGAGCAGATCTCCACCTTTACCACAGCACATATCCAGAACTCTTATTGGAGCATTATGTTGCTTTTTACCCTCCTTTATTTTTGTTAGGTACTCATTTATCAACATACTTTTTATCCAGTTATTAAAGCTGCGCATGTAAACTATTCTACTTTTGGATCTTTCATCTAGCCCCTTGTCTTCTATTAAGTTATAATGAGTTGCTACTACTTGGGCATGACTGCCACTCTCTTGAGTATCAGATACTTTAACAAATTTTTGGGGTTGAATGTCTTCCTCTAATTTTCTCTTTAAACTTTTTTTAGGTGGAGGAGAGGCATTTGGCTTCTGCGGCTCAGGCACCTCCGGTTCAGTATAATAATGGATTTTTTCAGTTCTTGGAGGAGATTTTTGAACATTTTCTGGAAGGGGTTCCTCCTCACATTCCTCTGAGCTCTCCTCGTATTGCCTGGAATCTGCCGCTGCTGCCGCTAGCATCAGAGTTTCCAATTCATCCCCACTTTCACTCATTTTACTATCAAATATCTTTGAAAACTTCAAGTTCTCATTTCAATTTCACAAATTATCGAACACCACAAACAAAAATTATAAAAAATTGTCAACATTAAACTGACGTCTGACAGAATGTCGGCAGTGCTGCCAACATCAGGTACAATCTCTATGTAATAGTTCTTCTTCTTAGGCCCGGTTGTACAATGGGCGTTCAACAACAGTTCATAAAGATCTCCGGTTCAGCGGAATTAATCCGTTGTACAATGTTGGTTCAAACGATAACCTGCGGTTCATCTTGAACGTCCAATTTGGAGCGTTCAAAGGGAGTTCAAGTAAATTTTTGAGATGAAATTAATATTTAGTATATCATTTTGATATTTTTTATTTAGGGCCAAGTTATGGACCGGCTGGTAGAGTGTCTGGAAAAGTTATCCTGCTAGTAACATTAAAAATTGAATTATGAACTTCTTGTTTGTCTTACCAGCGGGATAATTCTTGCTTACCAGTAAAATAAGTTAACAACTTGCACTACCGCCACCAGTTTTAAATATTTCCTGTTTGTTCTTGGCTACTTTTTTTCTTGGATCTTTTTTCTACCCTCATACTTTGTTCGTTCGTATTAAGGGTTCGAACCCCCCCTGACATAGGGTTTTTTACATTTAACTCTGCTGTCAATTTTTCCCAGGCCTGATCTTTTTCTTTCCAAGATATTGCATCAGTTTTTTTTTATTCAATTGTACCCGCATATTGACTTACTAAATTACAGAGCAAAATAACTTCTGTTTCAGAAAAGTTTACCGACCTCTTTTTTTCATAAGGTTATTGAGACATCCTCTAAAAAATAATGTAAAAAATTTAATAAAATTCTACCAAATTCACTGTGGCAAATGTCTGGTGGGATACTTACAAACAATTAGCAAAAATGCAAATACGTATTAATACTAGTACTAACAGAGAGAATATCGGATTTGGCACAAAACAAGTATACAAGTACCTATAACTATTATCACAAATTAAAAAAAAAGCCAAACACTTGCATTATTTTTGTTTATTTTATTTATTTTCTCAGGACTGGATATTCATAACCCTAATCTTTCATTTTTTCTTAAGATACAATTATGTTGTTGCCAAACTGTAAACCTTCTGCTAGTTAACAACAGGTTAAAATTTGGTTCATAATTCCTCCTACAGCTATTTACCGAGAGGATAGAATTTATCTGCCTGATAACACACAGGAACTTTACCAGCTGGTCCGTAATTTGGCCCTTATGTAAATACAGCCGCCTTTCAATAATGATTGTGTTTGGTAAGGTGCTAATTTATTAGTTACTAGGTACCCTAGATTTAGTTTACAAACCATAAATATAAAAATGGATCTTATTTAGGAAGATATTACGGATGACGAAAATTTTCTGGAATTAGTAAATAAAATTGTACACCCTAGATCATTACAGGTGTACAGGGATAGACTGGATCATTTGGGATGATAAAGAATTTAAGTCAAATTACAGTAATTACCCTATTTATAGACTTTAAAAATACTTTTAGATCTTAGATACAATATCATCAGCATTTTTGCTTTCAATCTGAATAACAATTGATTCTAAAAATTTTACAATATTTAAGAATTAAAATTATTTAAAACAAGTTAAAAAAACCTGTCATAGTATCAGTGTCATATTTTGATGTTAGACCTGTAAGTTGGCTCCCTAATATTTCATAGATATCACTCTGGCTTGCAGTTATTGTTATACATTTTTGCTTGGCTCTTTTTTTATATTCTCATACTTATTTTTTAGAAATGTAACAGTTCGAAGCGGCTCTCCGAGAACACTGTTAAATTTCTGACAAATTTTCTCCAAGGCCTCTGCTTTAATTTCATGATTGTTGTGATCCGTTTTCTTACATTCTATGCTTTCCTTGTATGTCTTTACTAAATTAATAAGAACATTTTCTTCTCTCACAGAGAAATTGCTTGCCCCAATTTTTTTCTCCATATCAGATAAGCAGACCCAAACGGTTTGGCAACCAGCACAAAAAGGCAGCACAAAACACTTTTAAACAAACAACACTTCGGAATTTACGGTATTGTTTGTGTTCAAAAAATACTTATAATCGGCAACAGACAAAAAACAAAGTAAATAAATTAATTAATTTTAATGAATAGGTTAGATTCTTCTTTTCTTTTTCTTCTTTTTTATGTGGCCATTGCATACTTTAAATAGAACCTAGTTTAACTAAACTTATACTGGAACAACACACGAACCTCTGAACTACGTTCTACGAAGAACTGCGCAGTTTAATAGAACTTAAGTTGAATCACTGCTTGTACAACCGAGCCTTATTGTCTTCGGCTTCAGGATGCAATTAGCCCAAGATCAGGACACCAGCTCATTGGCTACGGTAATCGGCCTTACTATGCAGTACGTCTTTATTAGCTGTCTTTGTCACCCTTATTACTTTTCTTATATCGAGACATCGAAAGCTTCTCATTATGCAAGCAATGGCTGTACATTTTGTCTTATACACTTGTGGATAAAGAACAACTAATTGAAATCATAATTTTTTGTTTTGAGTCCAGCTATTTCAGTTATAATAATGTAGTTTATAATCACGCAGATCGTAGTGCGATGGGAAATCCAGGTAGTCCTATCCTAACGAATCTTTTAATGATGAATTATCTTGTTTCAAGCATATTAGTAAAGTTCACAGCTAAATACCTCTTATTAAATATTATGTTGACGATACTTTTCTTATAATTCGTAAGGATATTGACTTCATCCCTTTTCTGGACACTAGGGTGACTATAATTACGAATGGTACTTTAAGCACTAACTGGTACGTTAAACCAACAAGTAGTGGAAGAATTATAAATTTTTACTCTTGTCATCCTATGGGTAATAAGGTAAGAACTGTGAAGGGGCTACTCCATAGGTTAATTAATTTAAGTCATGAATCATTTTATAATGAAAATATTAACGAGATCAAATTAATACTTAGAAAAAACAATTATCCCACTAGTTTCATAAACTTTATAACGTAAAATCCACCTGCTCATTATTTACTAGGCTTAAAGATAAAGTTTTATTAGATAAGCAATCGAATGTTAACTATGGTGTTTCATATTCTTGGGAAAAATAGTATGTCGGACAAACTAAACAGTATCTGGGTTTAAGAGTTAAACAAAACACCAACGATTGACGTGTTCAACGAGTTTAGCCTTTATGTTAAAATTATGTTTGCCAGCCATTATAAATCATTTCACTAATATATTTATTAGTTGTTTAGAAACAGGCTACTTTCCATAACACTAGAAAAATTCACTTTTAAGTCGAATTTCTAAAATTAAAAATCTTGTTAATAATAGTGATTTGTGCCCAGTCAGTTTGCTATCTCTGTCCAAATTTCTAGAAAGGGTAGTTCATACCCAAATACCTGAAAATCTTAACCTAAATAACATAATTCCTAATCATCAATCAAGGTTTGTAAAGGCAAACAGTACAACTTCCTCATTGGCCATTGCTTATAATTACCGGTAATATTGCCGGATGTGTTGATGAAAAGCTAGCAGCAATATTAGTCTTACTCGACTATTCTAAGGCCTTCAATGTGATTGATCACGATCTTCTTTTCTCTAAACTGTTCTACTATGGATCTCAACATATTTTTTTAGATCTGTCTAACAGGTCACAAGTTGTTAAAGTAAAGAACAAACATCTCTCGAGGACAGTTGTGTCAGGTATACCAAAAGATTCAATTCTTGTCCCTTTGCTTTTTGTTGTGTATACTTCATATATCTATTCAATAGTTCAAAATTCTTTTACAGGCATATGCTGACCACACAGGTTTTGTTTAAATTTGATCCCTGTAATCCCTTTTTTGCAATATTCTAAGCAACATAATTTAAAAATCGAGTCGAAATAAAACAGAGGTGCTTCTTTTTTGTTCTGAAAGTCAACGAAATATGCTTACAAATAGACTTCAACTGGTAGATAATTACATTTTCTGAATATGCAAAAAATGTTGGGTTATATTTGGATGTAAATTTTAATACACGTTTAAAGCTTGCTAGAAAAAATAATATAAAACTAAAGACTTTGTATGCCAAGAGGTACATTTAAAATTTTAAGACGACGAAAGAGTTGTGCAATAGTTTTTTTATATTTTTATATAATTACTGTTTTATTATGTAATTCTACAACTTGTTACCAAAAAATTATGTTCAAAATATATGTTGTAGATTTATATTTAATTTCACAAAATATGATCAGGTATCTAACAGCGAAGAATGGTTAAAGTGCAATAATATATGCAAATTGTATTCTATGATAAAAAGAAAGAAAGAAAATGTGCTATATTACGTAAGACAACAAAATCTTGTGTACAACATCCTAAAAACTAAAAAATTCCAAATTCACTTTAAATTTCAAATTTCAAACAAACATAACATCTAAAACACTTTACCATAAAATTTACACACATTACCAAAATTAATCATAACAAAACAGATTGAGAAAAAAAAAGCATCTTTTTGATAAATTTCATTAAAAAATAAGTAAAGCTGTCAATAAAACAGAATTTAGAGGAAGTAAATTAAATTATTTAACAGGAAACAAAACTAAAACACTAATATGATGTCAAAGCACAGGTTAAAAGGTATCATTAAAAAAATCGTCAAGGCTATAGAAGTGATTTTAGTTCCTTTTTGAATCTCTTACTTCTAAAATTTGTCTGATACATAGAGGAACATGGTTGTAAATTTTTTTGCTAAGGTATATAAGTGAGTTCTTGGTGAGGGAGGATGTAGGGATTGGTAAGGGAAAATCGTTAACCTGGCGAGTCATATGACTAGTGTTAGAGGGAGGTTTAGGACATTTATGAATAAGAATAGCTGTTTCTAAGATAAAAAGAGAAAAAAGAGTTAGGATTTTTTGAGATATAAAGAGAGGTTTACAAGAATCTCTTAACCCAGCGGAACATAGGTATCTAACTGCCTTTTTTTGAATCACAAAAATTATGTTTAATAATCCCTTGTTGCTTAAACCCCAAAAAGGCAAGCCATAACGAAGATGGGACTCAATAAGAGAAAAGTACACTGAACGTGCAACTACCCCTCCCAGCTCATGCCCCGCCATTCTTACTGCAAAGCATCCAGAGGATAATTTTGATGCAAGATTTAGGATATGATCTTCGAAGCGAAGGCGACCATCAATGGTAATACCAAGGAACTTACAGCTTTCTTTGTTTTGCAAGGGGGAGTTTTCACTAAACATAAGGCCCTGAACGTCACACTTAAATACCATATTAAAGGTTTTGCCCACATTAAATACAAGCCTGTTTGCAGCACACCACTCCGATAAAATCTTAAGATCCTTAAAAACCTGGGCTCTAACATTATCAGAATCTCTATGATTCCATAAAATGGTGGTATCATCAGCAAACTGAACCACTTTGCCCTGCAGTTTTAATGAACCCAAATCATTTACATAGAGCAAAAATAATAGTGGTTCTGACACTGAACCCTGAGGTAATCCAGATTTAAGGGATCTGGAATCGGATAAACATCCAGATACTATAACTCTTTGGGTACGATTAGACAGATAGGATTCCAGCCATTTTAATGCCACACCTCTAAAGCCATAATTATTGAGCTTAGACCTTAGACAGCAGTATTCCATGATCTACACAATCAAATGCCTTGGATAAATCGCAAAACACTGCCGCCGCGGACTATCCAGAATTTAAGGACACATATACACTCTCCAAAAAGCCGAAAACAGCGTCATGAGTCCCTTTTCCCGTTTGAAATCCAAACTGATTTGCAGATAAAATGCAATTATGTTGCAAAAAAGATAAAATTCTGATTTTTGCAAGTTTTTCAACTATCTTGGAGAGGGTATATAATATAGAAATTGGACGGAAATTACAAGGCTCACTCAAATCTCCACCCTTATAAAGAGGGATAACCACTGCCTCCTTCAAACATGCTGGAAAGATGCCATTATGAAAGGAATTGTTTATGGCAGAAGCTAAGGCATTCAATGCTGAGTCAGGCAAAAGGAGTAGTAATTTTGATGATATTCCATCAGCTCCAGCTGATTTATGGTTTTTTAAGCTTTTAATTGCATCTCTAACGTCAGTAAGGCTAACAGGATAAAAGAAAAAAGAATTTTGAACTGACACTTGTTGAATATAATGCAAAGGATCAATATTAGTATTCACATCATTGAGCAATAAATGAGGAATATTACAGTAATAATCATTTTAACTATTTGGTCTTACTTCTGGTTCTGAAACTTTCTTGTGAGAATGCCTGAAGTCATTTATAATTGACCAACATTCTCTCTGCCTATTTCAGGACATATTCAAGCGGTCACTATAATATTTAACCTTTGCTGCTTTTATCGCCTTTCTGTATAGACTACGATATTTCTGATGATAAAGAATAATGTTTGCATTAGTTGTAAACTTGCACAACTTAGCCAAAAAACGGAGGTTTTTAGCTGAAGTTCTGAGGCCTACTGTGACCCATGGTTTTCTATTTTTCATTTTAAGCCTCTTTTTAGGAAAACACTGATTGATCTTGTCACATAGCACATGAAATAACAAAGTAAACGGGTCAGGAGCCATTTCAACTGCATTCCAATTAACCAAAGCTGTAGTAGAAGAAAAAGCATTAAAATTTGCTCTGCTGAAAATTCTTCCTATATAATGAGATGAAGGAAATACAGTGTTGCATGAAATCCTAGTGAGAATGGCTTCATGGTCAGAAATACCAGATGAGAGTACTCTACATGACACATCATTTAAGTTTGTACACAAATAATCAATAGTAGTTGCAGATGAGGATGTTATACGTCTGGGTGAAAGAACATGCATCTTCAAGTCATAAGATTCCATAATACTTAAAAGGGATGTATGATATGATGGCAAGCTTACATCAGTGAAGTTAATATTAAAGTCACCAGCCAATATAACTATGGAGTGTAGAGACAATTGGGATAATAGAGAATCAAGTTTGTCCAGGAACATAACAATATCTCCTGTGGGTGGTCTATAAACACAAAGAACATATAAATTAAATCGCTTACAAAAACAAAGGGAGAATTCAAAAACCTTCTCCAACAGAAAGCTATCATACTTTTTTACAGAAAAAAGCTTCAATTGTTTCAAAATAATCATCCATTATTCTCAAAAAGACTTAAGTATATGAACAAATGGGGGGAGAAAGTAAACTCAAAGTCCAAGTCTCATAAATCACGCGTCTATTTAAAGGTTACGCGTTTCGCCGCATTAGGGCATCATCAGACCTATCTAAATACAAAAAACTGCACACTGACTCACACTAACATAAATAAAAATAAAATAAAATAAGTTTACACCATCGCGTGTATCGTTATTGACATATCAATAACACAGTCAATATTAATTATAAATAATTAATATTATCATAATTAATATTATAAATTACATTATGGTTTGGATACATGTAAGGGCTTGTCATCACTAAACTATTGCTGTGTAAATGTATAATTTTTTTTAAAATATGGAATGATGAGCAAATACCATTTAACATTAAAATCAACATATCATTTTCTGTAAATTCCTTAACCATAGATGATGCAGTATAAATCAGTTCATTGTTTGTAGTTCCTGGCTTCAGGAAACACTGGACTTTGTAGTTAGCTTCAAACTTACAAACTATATTCAACAAAACTATATTCTTTACACTATTTTTAAATACCATATTACTATATAAATTATAGTTAATAGCCGTATCAATATAACACTTTTATTGATTTATTTTTGAATTTTTGTTTTTAAAAAAGTTTCTATTAGAAAACCGTTTATTATTTTTACTTTATGACCATATAGGGATTGCAGTTGGAGGAATGCTCTATAGCTATCGCCAACGGTTATCCTGAGTGCGTGCATTAAAATATATTTGTAGGATGTAGTAGTACATTTTATGGCAATAAAGAAGTGTATGATTAATATTATAGTGGAACTTGCTTATAATTTAATGGAACATCCTCACCTTGTTTCAAAATGGCAATCACGATTGCCCGATTTAAATGAATTGATTGCAGGTCTGGAAAGTTACACTGTAAAAGTGAATCATTTATACTACTGCTGATTAAAGATGTCTTAATAAAGTTGTAGAGAAGATTTGTTAATTTTAGGCTTACATATTATACGTGACCATGCCAATAGTTGATTATTAACAAATTTCGGATCTCTTTTTTTACGCAAAACGTAGCGGAATAATTGCGTCCGCTTTTAATTCTACTATTTATTACACCGGCGACAAACAGAAACTACTTGTCAGCTGTCAATGTGAATTTCCGAATTTCTATTTGGTTTTGTTGGCTGTTTTTATTTACTTAAAATTTTTCAGGAAAAAATAAATAAAAGAACAATGGGATCAGCTACAGAAAAACACGATATTTCAACAAAGGAGGATTGGCTAAAATTGCTTGAAGATAATGACGTAGGACGTAGTAACATGAATAAGTTGATAATGAACTACTTGGTCACAGGCAAGCTTATTTATTTTATGCTATTCAGCACTTAAATTATTCCAATTATTCCTTATAAACCATTGTAGAGGGTTTCAAAGAGGCTGCAGAGAAATTTCAACAAGAATCTGGCGTTGCTCCCTCGGTAAACCTCCACTCACTTGACGACAGGATGAAGATCCGAGATGCTATAATGAATGGCAGGATTGAAGAGGCAACTACCCTTATTAATCAACTACACGCCGAATTACTGGATAACGATCGATATCTGTACTTTCACTTACAGCAATTGCACTTAATAGAATTAATAAGGCTTAATAGGGTGGAGGAGGCTTTGTCTTTTGCCCAGAGCCATTTGAGTGAAGCTGCTGAAGGAGATTATGCTGTGTTGGCTGAATTAGAACGGACTATTGCATTGCTTGCCTTTGAAGATCCTTCCAGTTCTCCTTTTGGAGACTTATTATCCCCATCGCATAGACAGAAGGTGGCAAGTGAGGTGAATGCAGCGATATTAAAAATGGAACATCAGGAAACAACTGGACCAAAAATTTCAACTTTATTGAAGCTGATTTTGTGGGCCCAAGAGAAGCTAAATAAGAAAAACGTAAAATACCCAAAAATGACTGATTTGGCCAATGCAACAATTTCTGACCCCAAATGATCTTCAGCATTGTCTGTTTACAGACGGGCAATTTACTATGGGAATGATGAGTTTATTATGAATGGTCATGATCATAACTAGTACTATAGGTATAATAATACTTACATCAATGTAGTGTACATATTTTTATAGGCCTTGTAATTATTTATTTTTGTTTTGTACTGTAGACATTGTTTCTATATAGTAAATAAGTCACTTTATAATTCTAATAAAATAAAGTTTTCTGTCTAATTCTATATTTATTAAAGGGCTTTATTAACTCCTCCTTTAAAAACTTGTGAGAAATTGACTAAATCTTCCCATATGCAATTTAAAACTTACTTTTATAATTATTCGTGTAGGTACATAATTTTGCAAGAAAAATATTTCACGTTATAAGTTTTTCACAAAACAATTTTTCATTTTAGTTAGTTATTGCTTTCTAAAAATTGTCTTTCAATAACTTGTTCCAAAAAAAAAACGTACCTATTGTTTGAATTGCTGAAAATACATCCTTTCAAGTGGGTTGTTAAAAAAGTGAGACACTCGTTGATTTCATCTTCATTATCTTTGTAAAAATTTTATACTCGGGTATTACTCTATTTCCAGGATTTTAAGTTCTTAACAAACATTTGAAAAGTTTTCCCAACTTCTTGTGTTTCCAAGTCAGCTAGAAGCAAAGTGCAAACCCATTCAGCTAAAGGTGAGTTGTCTTCATCCTTATTATTCTGTTTTAAGAGTAGTAAATAATTTTTTTGCGCAAAACAATACGTAATTGTGTATAATAAGTAACAATAAGTATCTTCCAGGATTTTAAGTTCTTAACAAACATTTGAAAAGTTTTCCCAACTTTCTTGTGTTGCCAAGTCAGCTAGAAGCAAAGTGCAAACCCATTCAGCTAAAGGTGGGTTGTCTTCATCCTTATTATTTTGTTTTAAGAGTAGTAAATAATTTTTTTGCGCAAAACAATAAGTAATTGTGGGTTAAGAAACTTTGGGTCAAGCTTTTAAAATTTAAAAAATGCTACAAGGATATCTAGTTTGTGAGGCACACCTTTTTCAACAATATCTTTTAATTTTCTATTTGTTTTAAGTGACTAAATTGTAATTATTATTTTATTTTGCAGTCAGGGTTGCCAGGCATGAGTTGGGGGGGTTGTTTGCTCGTTTATTTCGCCTTAATAGACTCTCATATCCGTTATGGGTTGCCATTTTGGGGTTTGTGCTCCAAGGGACTCCTTAACATAATTTTTACTATTCAGAAAAAAGCATTAAGGTATCTGTGTGGTGTTGGTCTGAGAGTCTCTTGTAAACCTCTTTTTGTAACTGAAAGAATTTTAACCGTTGTCTCACTCTTTATATTGGAAACTGCAACACTCATACTAAGTCCGTAAGTCCACCATCCTGCACCAGTCATAATACTCGTCAGGTGGGCAACTTATCTCTTCCAATCCTCACTTACGAGAAACTCTGTTATATTTATTAGTCGTAAAATATTTAATCATGTTCTTTTTTTCGATTAGGACTGTTACAGACCTTAAAAAGTTTAGGAGAGAACTAAAGAAATTAATCTTACCAAAAGCTTACTACAGCATTGAAGAGTATTTTAACGACTCATTTTAATATTTATTTATTTATACACGGGATCAACCCCATTACAAAAAATATATATATTTCTGAGAAAGAAATAAAAGCTATACTACCTGACCACTAATTATTAATTAACAATAATTATCAGACTTAATCTTAATACCAAGGATAATTAAACCGTTTTACAAGTAGTAACAATATTCTCTCAAAATCAGAACAATTAACAATGCAAAATTAGCTAAGAAAAAACAAAATATATTATTATCAATGACAATGATCAAATGTATTTCAAATCATTATAATCATGGAGCAAAATTAATTAAAAAACAAAATCCTACAAACTCTTAATAAGACTCCTAAAATGCAATAAGGAAATTCCCAAAACTTCAATTCCAGTAGAGTTTACCAGCCTCAAGGTCCTTTCGACAGGCGAGTGCATAGCATAGTTGGTACGATGATAAGGCAAAGAAAACAATCGATTTGCCCTCAGATTACGGTATGAAATATTAAATGAAATCCTATTAAGTAGTTCGGGACAAATCACAAGGCCATTCAAAAGTTTATAAATAAACACCAAATCATTCTCAGTGCGTCTCTTAAGTAAACTCCGCATGTTCAGCAAGTTCATTGCTTCATCATAACAATGGTCATTAGGAACTGGAATGCGAAGTTTATAAAGGCAGAATCGTAGAAATTTATTTTGAACCCTCTCCAGTGCCATACAATTATTCATGTACAGAGGAGACCAAATTATTGATCCATACTCCAACAAAGAGACAACAAGTGATATGTACAACCTTTTGCAAGTTTCAACCGACAGATCCTTACAATTGCGCAGGACAAAACCAAGGACCTTAGATGCCTTAGTTATAATAGTATTTACATGGGTATTAAAATTCAATTGTTCATCAAAAAAGACACCAAGGTCCTTTACTACTTCAGTGTACCTAAGATTAACATTATCAATAGTATAGGAGGAAGTTACCCGTTTGTTTCTTTTGTAGAAATTAATGTAACTGCCTTTACCCACATTCAGAGCCAAACTATTACCAACACACCATTCACACAATCTATTCAGATCATCTTGCAAGAGAACCATGTCTTGTTCTGAACTGATCACCCTATAAAACTTATAAATCATCGGCAAATAACAAAAAATTACTATTTTTAAAGCAAACCAAAATATTATTAATGAAAATATTGAACAACAGGGGAGAACAATGACCACCCTGTGGAACCCCAGAGGTCACACTGATAAGATGCGACCTAGCATTCCCAATTTGTACCTGCTGGAATCTGTCAGAAGGAAAACTTGCAAACCAGGCCACCAAACAATCTGAAAAACCAAAAAGTCACAAATTTTCTAGTAATAAGCTATGGTTGACACTGTCAAATGCCTTGGAAAAGTCTGTATATATTACATCCACTTGTTCACCCCTCTCCAAAGCACTTAACAGAGCACCCTGATACAGCAACAAGTTTGTAATAGCAGACTTGCCACGACTGAAGCCATGCTGTTCACTTAACAGAAGTTCTTTGCAATAAAAATTAATTTGGTCATAAATAAGACTGTCTAGAAGTTTTGGGATGGCAGACTGTACACACACAAACTCCTGTAATTGATCATTTCATTAGCAGCACCACATTTAAATATAGGCGTAATAAAACTGAGTTTCCACTCGGATGGAAAAACTGTCAAGTCTAAAGACCTACTGAATAAAACAAAGAGGGGATAAGAGAGGGCACATACACATTTTCTCAAAAAATAATTGGGTATACGATCAGGGCCAGCACTAAGTTTAGGGGGTAATCGAAAGATCTTATCAAAAATTAATCCAATAGATAATTTAGGATTTGGAATAGTCATGTTTACACCAGCCTGCCGAGAAGGTAAGACATTATTATCTCTATTATAGACAGTAGAAAAAAACCTGGCAAACCCCTCTGCAATTTGTTCACAACCTGCAAACTCCCCATCATTATAGGTCATCAAATCAGGAAGCCTATTCGTTGCTCTCCTGTTATTAAACTTATACCAAAAACTTTTGGGGTTTGTATAAAGTAACTGGTCCAAATTTGAAATAAAGTTCTGGTAACAAGTCTCCGTTAGAGTTTTGCACCTAGCTCTAAGATCTGAAAAGACTTCGTAGTCTGCAACAGTATGACTAGACTGATATTTTGTGTGAAATTTTCTTTTGCTGGATCAAGTACTTTAACTCCCCTGAAAACCAACTGGGAAAAGACGAGGTTTTGAATCTCTTAAGAGGCACAAACAAAGCTATAGCCATATTCAATTTATGATAGAACTCTGAAACCGCATCATCAATATTAATTACATTCAAAACATGGTCCCAATCAACTCCACACAAAGAACTATTAACACCCAAATAATTTGCATTTCTAAAGTCATAGAAGAACTGTACAAAATTTAAAGTTTTTTCTTTACCATTGCTAATAAATTTAAAATTAATTATATATCTATTGATCAGATTTATTTTATTTATTTTTTATTATTCTTGTTTTATGTTGGTTCTCGCCTTTTCTTTTCTTCATTTTTGGTTTTTTCTTTGATTATATAAAATATGCTTCTATGTACAATCAAAATCGATTCTGTATTCTGTTTTTGTCCTATATCCTGTATAACCAAATAAATACTAGTATTATAAATTCTAGGATTAGGAAGCTTTTAGCGCATGTTTGTAAACTTTATATGTACCTGATATGAATGAACCATTATTAGATTTATTAATACCAAATTATTTAAATATTAAACAAGTATACTGCAGTGTATTTTGTTTCCTAATTTATGAATATATATTTCAAGAACCGTCTATATTTTACATCTTCAAGATATTTTTAAATTATTTTGTACAGTGCTACAATAAATATTTTTTTATATGATTACATATTTTTGTTTAAAGAAAAACTATAAGAACATCATTAGAATTAAAACTACTATTGAAATATCTAAAAATTCATATTTTTTTAAATGCTTTAGTTCTTTTTTCAAACTCAATTGAAATGGAAAAAAAATAGTTAAGTCTGAAAAGGAGTTTTCTATTAAATCATTGACAGGATTTCTGATAACTCTTAAGTTTAACAAAAAATCTAAAGACTACTCTCTCTTCTATTCAAAAATCACCTATCAAATCTTTTAACACAGCATAATTTACATAGTCAATAGTTTTATTAATGTTAATACACAATTGTGCTTACGCAGTTCAAGTTTAAAATAAGAATACAAAAAAAAACTTCAATGACAATACAATTATTTACGAAAAAAACTTCCAAATTTAAGAGTAAAAAATCTAAAAATTTATTATAACGGATCACAGATATAGGAAGGGCATTAAAAAAATTTGGCCCATAAAAACTTTGACCATCCTGTGACCTTTTGGGATGACAGTAGTTTGGTAACAGGTTTTTTATTTGTCTGGCATCATACTCGGATGAAGATCGTCATAAGGACTTTTTCACATGCATCTCTAAAACAAACACACTTGGCAAAATTAATATCCCCAAGTTCACAAATGCATTCACCCAGTCTTCCCTGTGGCCCAGTCCAGAGACCACTCTGAAGCCTGGAAATTCTTTCTGATTGTACAGAATGCCTCCATGCAAGAATAGCATATTATGAAAGTCTACAGTGAAACAGGCCGAAATATGCTCAAACACACAATTTTTCAAGTTCTGCAACAGATATAAACCGCTCTTCAGTCCACTGAGACAATGTGCACATTCCAAACCAGCCTAGAATCAAGATGAACTCCCAGAAACTTGATCTTGTCATTATCCCTTATAGAAAACACAACCTCTTTACTTTCTGAACATTCAAATGCGATCCATTGACTAAAAACCAACTCACCCTCTCCTGTACATTAGATAAAATCTCCAGAGCACCCTATGCAGTTTTAGACAAGATGGTTGTGTCATCGGCAAAAAGTGTGAACTTTGCTGTAAGTTTTAAACTTGATAAATCATTAATTTAGATTAAAGAAATTATAGGACTCAACACTGAACCTTGTGGCACCTCTATGGTAATGACACTTTCTTCCTATGTCACTCCATCAACCCTAACTGCCTATTTGACAGGTATGATGTCACCAATGACTTCCATCACTGAAAAAGTGTTTTTTGAGTTTGCATAGGAGGATATCATGCAAGACACAGTCAAAGGTCTTGCTAAGGTCCCAGGACAATGAAGACATACATTTTGGGCTGTTCAAAGAATCAAGAATAATTGACACCAGATCCATAATAGCTTGAGTAGTGTTTCCAACTTCATAATTTTTCAAAACACAGGCAATAATAAGACTGACTACATCATGTGCAATGTTTGATTTTTTTAAAATAAATCTGCCATGACAGTACCGGATTTGCTCTCTCTTCTGAATGTCTCCCTGTTAGCATTTAGGTATGATGCCCCACTTATATGAATTATCAGAGCACTCCTATTACATATAATGAAATATATTTTATGTGTAAAACCTGCTCATTTAGCATTAATTATTAAACTAATTTTTTAACAATCTCAACATATCAGCAACAGTATATATTAAACCTGACATGAATGGAATTAGGAAAAGTAATACACTAAAAAACATAATACATAAGATATCTGACAAATAAAAATAATCAGATTTTTTAACTAAATACCATAGATTTGCAATATTTTATTAGTTTTTTATAATACATAGACAGATAATAAAATCTGTTGTTTTATTTAAAGATACACAATTGTTTTCATCAAACAGTTCTAAGTTATTAGAAATTATTATTGCCATCAACAATAATCTATTTCTCCATTTATTTTATCATCAAAGTTAAAGTGGCACCTTTGAGAAATAAACCTCAAGAATATTGATAGAGGCAAATATACTTTTGATTAAAGCATACAATGGAATTCTTTTATAGACAGCACATTCATAGTTGTGTAAAGATTATTTTTTACTGTTTAAGAGTCAGTAATAAATCAAAAATTAATAACACATAAACTTTGATGTGAGATGTTTTATTATAAATAATAATAATAATAATAATAATAATAAGTTATTTATAGTTCTATTTTTCTATTCCCTTTGTCACTATGTACAAGCACTTTTCCCAACGTTTGGAAAGAAGCAAACATTTGGCCTGTCTTTAAGTCAGAAATATGGTAGAGAGCTATCACCCATTCTCTATTTTGGCTAACCAAGTCTTTGAGACCTGCATTTATAGCAACCTGTTTCATCAAATTAAACATCTTATTTCACCTAATCAGCATAGTTTTTTTCAGTGTAGATCAACAGTCACTAATCTAACATCTTTTCTGCGGAATGCATATGAGGCTATAAACTGCAAATACTAACTTGATGTCATCTACACAGATTTGGCTAAGGCCTTTGATAGATGGACCATGGATTTATTTCAAAAAACCTTTATAAAATGGGTTTTCATGAATATCTAATAAAATTTTTCATTTCCTACCTAGTAGATGGACCTCAAGTGATGTCCCCCAGGGGAGCAATCTTGCTCCATTTTTATTTTTGATCAACACAGACCTGGGCGCCTGTGTTGATAAAAAAACTTACCTTCCATACTCATATAGATACCATCATAAGATATTCTTTAAAGACCCTAAGCTTCATTATAAGATCAACAGAACTATTTTCTAATACTTCAAGCAGGACAATTTTCTTAACTCCCTAGTAAAATCGCTCCTGCTGTATGCCTGTCTAGTATGGTTTCCTAATTATGCAGTGCATATTCACAAGCTGGAATCAGTTCAGTGAATCTTTTACAAATATATTAGTTTTAAGTTGGATGGTGTATACCCTGAGAGGGGTTTTAGTCAGCAGTTATTGCTTTCAAGGTTTGTTGTTTGCTGTCTCTTCAGCAATCTGTTGTTTGTGGGAGTTTAGTGTTTTTATTTTTCAGCTTTGAATTTTGCTATGAATTTGAATTATCCTACATCCATACAAGACACAGTGTATTTTATCTGGACACTTATGGCACCAATTTGGATAAGAAAGAGCCCATATATAGAGAATACAATTGGTTCAATGATGTTCTGCTAAGGATCTGTTTGGCATGACTTTGAATCATTTCGAATTTGTTCTGGCAGAATTTAATTATTAGTTGTTTAAGTATTTAATGTAACACCTACTATTAGTTTTATATTGTACCAGTTAATGAGTTTGACATTGTTATTTGTTGCATTACTGAATTTATTTAATATTATCTGTTGATATTTTAATAATTGTCTTATTATTAGGATTTGTTTCCTGTTGGACAATAAAACTTTGAATTTTAGTTTTAATCTTGATATCTATACAACAATGTATTGTGTACTGATCCGTAAATATTTACGAAACAGTACAATACAGATAAATTTACATTAAACAATCTGACCTTCACTGATTCTTCTAACAAAATGTTTGTCACTTAACTTATTGCTCATCACCAACCTGCTTTATTCTAATAGTAAATATTTTCAAAGAAAAGTGAAGTTGACTGGTTTTTGCACTGACCCCTTCAATTATTCTGGTTTCACAATAAAAATACTGTTTAAGTAAAAAAGAAATGTATTTATACAAAAAAATATATAGCACAGAATGATAAGTCTCATTTGTCTCAAACATAGGGGGTAATAATAGGTAAATAATTACAATTAGACACAACATCTCAATATTTACCTTTTAACACACCTTATTTAGTATTAAAACTACCATCCAAAAACATACTCCATTGCTTTACTAACAATCCCAGTACTCTTTTGTGGCATACTCTGGGCAGGAATCACAGTGTTAGATGCATGTGGGGACACAAATGACTGTCGCAAAGACCTTGCCCTTATTGGTGAAGTCATCATAGTTGCTCCACTGTTGTTCTCCTTATTTTCTTTATTGTAGTGTAACTGTACTCCAATCATTATATTATTAGCAATACATTTGCCATTTAAAGCTAAGGCCCTGGCCACTTCGCCAAGATTGTTAAATTTTATATGCATCCAGTTGCCTTGTGAAGGAATTTTTTTCTCTAGTATCACCCCACAGTTTGATAACTGTGATAGAACCAAATTTAATGTGCTAGGAGGAAACCCAAATACAGTGACCCATTGAGAATCGATTTTTGAACCTCTATTATTGCTTATATTTATTGAATTTTCTTCCACAGAGTGGATCCTAGACAGGCTCTCATTAATAAACATGGAAGGTTCATTATAAGGTGCCACAGTGCTGCTCAAAACGGGAGAAGTTACCTTTTTAGCTGAATCCAATGTGTCAAACAGGCCAGTCTTAGGGGGTCCAGTCTTCTCAGGGGCACTAGTAAATGGTGATGGGGGTGGCTGTATGGGACTCTCCGCCATACTTTGACTGAACAGTTTCTGACGTAGGGTTTTCGCTTCACTCATGGTGGAGTTTCCTCTGAAGCTACCGGGGGTTTTATTACGTCCGGGAGATACATGGGGATGATATGGTGTGCTGGGGGTGATGTCTCCTATTAAGAAATTCGGGAGGAATCCGGAGGAGTTTACGCCGGGCGAAGCGGGACTAGAGGAAGCGCTGCCTAAAGTCATCGGCTCCATTGGGAATTCGTTTATTTATATAAAGTATGTCTTTAGGGAAGTCTTGTGACTACTTAGGATTACCGTAATACCGTTGGCTTTTTTGATTTTTAAACTTCAAAGGAATTTTTACCCATATCAATCAGAAATGGATAAGAGGAATGTCAATGTCAGTTTTGAATATTAACATTGACGTAAATGATACTCAAGATTTAGAAACTCTTAAGGTTGTTTGATACTAGGGCTTTAGGGCGAGGAAAATGCAGTATGTGGTGCGGAATTTGCGGAAATGATCATCAGCTAAATTCATATTGTTGCTAAAATATAAACAATAAGCGTCATTTTAATTTTTTTGTTGTTGAAATTAGCATTTCTCTATTTATTTATTTATCAACAAATACCTCCATTGAAAATTTTACATAAACAATTTAAACACTTGTAGAAAATGGAAATTACAATTGAATATAAAATAGACTTAATGATCAACCCAATGGACTGTGCATTCCCTAATTTGTTCCATGGTACTTAACTTCAAACGATTCATTTCTACTCAATAAAGAGCCACCTACTCCAACAAAGATGGGCACTCAATTAAACCATTATTAATCCTACAGAAAAAAGAGACATCATTAACTTCTCTTCTCTGAAATAAAGACTGTAACATATTTATTTATTTAAGTACGGGAAAACCCCATTAGCTGTTGTTTGATTTACATTTAAATAACAATTTAAAAAAGCAAATAACAAAAAATAAATTGATATACTTATGAGAAAACAAAAATTATAAATCCTACTAGAGGTAACCTGGTACATAAGCCCTACTAATACTATCTAATTAAATAATTAACAATAAAACATATTTTTCTATCGAGCATGGAGAATTATCTTCATAGCCATAGACAAATATGTGCAATAGAAATTTTCTGTGGTGATTAATTTGAATCTCTTAAATAAAAGGTGTTAATAATTATTTAAAGTTAATGTTATCAAAAGGGTTTTTGAGTAAAATTAATGTTGGTACTAGGGAGCAGGGTGATTGTCTAACTTGTCTTGATCACATTTTTGTCAGGTCAAAATTCATCTCCGAAGCTGTTGTTTTAAGAGGAGGGTACTCAGACAATTTCACTACTTTGTTAAATATTCCTCTGTTAAGTAGTAATAATATTGGTTCTAGACTATTTAAACATTTGGATAAGTCTCAACTTAGTCTAAGACTTAATTCAGAAGACTGACAGGATGTTGTGAGTGAAAGAATCCCAAATGTTTGTGCTTCAAATTTTATTAATAAAATAAGTTAAAAAAATAAGTTTTGACATAGTTCTGAGAACTATGTCTAATGCAAGCACAGAATTTTAAAACCTTGGTTAACAAGGGGCAATTCAATAAGAAGACGGGATTATTTAAAGAAATATTTATCATTAAATCCTCTAAATATTGATTATAAAACCCAATTTATAGAATATCGAAAAATGCTTACTAAAGTGTTAAATGTTGCTAGAGCTTCTTATTTTAAAGGCATCTTTTCCTCTCACTCAGGGGATCCTAGGTTGACCTGGCAAAATATCAAAAAATGTACAAATGAAGATTTTTCTGGTGGCAACAATGACATTAAACATATTAAAAGTAAAGCTGACCATTCTCTTACTACTGATCCATTAATTGCTGAGGAGTTTAACAAATTCTTTAGTTCTGTGGAGTCTAACTTGGCTAGCAAAATAAATAATTCTAATGACTACAACTTTCCTAGTATAAAGGCCAACAATAACTTCTTTTTAAATCCTATTCTGCCTAGTGATCTTATAAAAATTATTAATTCATTACAAGTACAAAACCTCTAGCACTGTTGATAATATTTCTAATGAAATAATTAAACTAAATTATAAACCTCTCTTAAAACCTTTGACTTATTTAATAAACCAAATTTTTTCATCTGGCATTTATCCTGATATTCTTAAAAAAACAATTATTATCCCCCTTTTCAAGGCTAGTAGGGAAGAACCGTCTAATTATAGACCAATTGCTCTTACTAGTTCAGTTAGTAAATTAATTGAAAAATGCCTAAAATTACGACTCACCCAATTTATAAATAAGTAGGTATCATTTGTTATCTAATGAGCAGTATGGCTTTAGGGAAAATTTCAGTACAGAGGTGCACTTATAAAGGTAACCAACCACATTGTCTCTGGTTTAAACTCGGGTATGTAATGCATTTCCATTTTTATTGACTTAGCCAAAGCCTTTGACACTGTGTCCCACCATATTTTGCTGAAACGTCTAGGTGATCTGGGTATAATTGTATTACCATATCAATTATTAAAATCGTTTTTAGAAAATAGGCAACAGCAGGTAAAAATTAATGAAACAGTAAGTTCTGGACGTGCGGTGGAGCGTGTTGTATCACAGGGTACTGTGCTTGGGCCTCTTTTATTTACACTGTACATCAATGGTCTTTCTTCAGTTATACCAAAAGATAGTGTGGTATGTTTTGCTGATTACACCTGCTTAATAATTGAAGATAGCAGTTGGGAGGGAGTCAAAAACAAAGCTGAGTCATTAATATCAAGGGTAAAAAATTGGTTTCATTTCAGTCTGCTAACTTTAAATACCGACAAAACTAAGTTTATGTGTTATGCCAAAAATAATTCTAGTCTACTAGGTTATACTACATTAAGAATTCATAACTTTGATTGCCAAAATTACAACTTTTGCCAGTGTAACACTAAATTTGATTGTGACAATAGTGTAAAATATTTGGGAGTATTTTTTGACAACTTACTAAAATGAAATGTACATATTTATTATATGATTGGTAAAATACGTAAGTTGTTGTATAGGTTTTACATATTAAGGCATTCTTTGTTAAAAAAGACAACCTTGTCATTGTATAAAACTCTAGCGGAGTCTGTACTTGGTTATGGTATAAGTGTATGGGGTGCTCTTATAGTTCTATTCTTGATCCTCTTGTTATTGCTCAAAAAGCATTGCTGAAAGTTTGTTTATTTAAAAATAATTTGTACCCATCAACTGATTTTCAGCTGCATCACATTTATGTAAATTTAGTTACAAGACTTCTTTGTAATAATAAAATAGCTGAAAGTAGACCAGTATTGCCTTTGGCAACCAGGTTTCAAAGTAACAATCCTCTATCCTTTCCTAAAATAACTTTTACTTTTACTAAAAGATCGTTAATTTATACAGCTCCAAAAGTTTACAATCTGATGCCTCTTGATTTGAGAAATAAACCTTACGCCAGGATCAAGTATAGAATAAAAACTTGGACCATTCATATTAATATTGAGCAATTGTTTGGTTAATGTTAATTGTTGCTAGCTTATAATCACTATACTGTTCACATAATATTAGATTTTATTTTGTCTGAACTTGATATATATCTATATATTTTGAATGGGAACACGCACAAACTTAGTAGTTAATTGTGTTTCCAACTGTATTCTTAGTTACTTTGTATTATTGTTTTTTCGAAACAAACATTATTATTATTACCCCTAGAATATGTTTTATAATGCTGAAATAAAGTTAAAGAGGAACATATATAACATTAATTATTATGAACAAGCTAAGGAGTTACTAGCTGATTTAAAGATAAATTTAATACGCCGATATCAAGATTATTTATCAGGGTCAAATTTCTATCAACAGGATTAGGAGCATTAAGTGAAGGCAAGCTTATCCGTTGTTTCATGACACTGTAATCATGGCTACTACTACTACTAGCATATACTCTAATAAATTTATGTTGAACACATTCCAAGAAAACTGCGTGATTTTAAAAATATGGTGACCACTCAACTGAGCAGTACCTATTCTAAGACAGGACTTACTAACGCACAGTAGACCAATCTGGAAGCCCTCACTGAAAAATACTGGCAATTTCTTAGAACAAAACCAAGCAACTTTGAGCCTCTTATATAATCAGCAATAATTAATATCATGTATAAATAAAATAAATAATAATATTAAATGTGTACAGCATAGAATAGAGACCAAAGCACAGATTCGTACTCTAATTAAGATCTTACTAAAGAGCAGTATAAAATTATCAAAAATTAGTGAAAGTGAGAAATCACGCGGTAACCTTAGAATAAAACCCAGAGTTTTCATTGCATTATAATGATTCCAAAAAGTGATATTGGTGTCAAACAAGATTCCCAAATCCTTTCCCAGAGTTACAGTTTTCACATTCTTACCATTTATAGAATAGACTGTGTTAATCCTGCATTCATTTCTAAAAAAAATTACTGATGTAAAAACATTTACTGACATTAAGAAAGAGGAGACTTATACTAAACCAATGAAAGAAATTATTCAAGTTTTGCTGCAAAACGGCTGCATCAGATTCAGAAGTAATAACCTTTGTATATTACTTGCAAGATGTAATCTACTGCTCTATGTCATTAACAACCAAACTGAAAAAGAGAGATGCACAGTGTCCACCTTGAGATACATCAGATAATACATTGATCATGGTCGATACAAACTCCCCGACTTCAACCCTTTAATATTAAAAAATCGCTTATACGGGGTTAGTTTTCGAATACCTGGAAAAAGAGGTATATTGCTTCAAATTTTTAAGGCGGTAAATAAAGAAGACATTGGCAATATACAGATAGGTTGGAAAACAGTCATTTCAGTCAAAACAGCATTTCTTTGTGATCAACTTATGTTAGTTATGCAAGAGAATTATTGTTAATGACCAACATGGCTCTGAATAAGAGATCTACGTCTACGAATCTGATGGTTTATAAGACTGCCCTGTTGAGCGCCTTGGAGAGTGGATATACAGATTGGCGAATGGATCACTACATATAAAGTTCCTAACAGGCGAGATGTTGCAACGCCGCCGCGGCGACAGTACGCTGGTGTTCGAGCTCGATTATTTTAAATTTTCAATGGGTATTCAATTCAAATTTAAATGGGAAAGTATTCCGGCCATCCTCCACTAAATTTATTTATCATCAATCCAACATGTTTTGGACATAGAACATGTCCATCATCAGGGATACTAGAAAAGAACCAGGGGAACATAAATTAAAACTAATTTTTAAATTACGAGAGGTATTAAAATTACCTACACTATTAAGAGGTTCTGTCAAACTTATACGTCTAGTGCCTCAGATAATGTTAAATGGTTAAAACGCTGATGGTGCTGTCAGTACTTGTAGGTTTGCGATATATCGAAAATTTAATTTTATTGTTGAAGAGTTTTAAATTGAGATCAAGAAAAGGTAATGATTTATTTTTCTCTATTTCAAAAGTGAACGTTATTAAAGAGTGTAAGGGATTTAGAAAGGTTATAAAAGTGATTAACTCATCTTTATCCCCTTGAAAAAAGATAAAATATCATCCACATATCTTTTGATAAAGAAGATGTGGTGAAAAAGAGAGCTGTTCTTAATTTTATGTTCCAAATTAGAGATAAAAACCTCTGCCAGCAGAGGAAATAAGCTTGAACCCATTGCGACGCCCTTGTTTTGATTTTGAAACATAAATAAAATAAATCTATTTTAAAAATATTACGCGGCATTGGTAATATATCTTTCGAATGCAGGAATTCTATTTCAAAAAAAGGTTA
Source organism: Anthonomus grandis grandis (assembly GCF_022605725.1). Lineage (NCBI taxonomy): Eukaryota > Metazoa > Arthropoda > Insecta > Coleoptera > Curculionidae > Anthonomus > Anthonomus grandis. The sequence goes on from NC_065558.1 coordinate 14,928,864, forward strand.
AAAAAATTACATAAAACATTGGTTTTTGAAAGGCGTGTGTTGCTAAATTTTATAAAAATATCCAGGAAGTTATAATTAAAAAAAAAATTCTGCACCATGTAGCTCAACTGTTGGACAGGTTTATTTGAACTTTACTTTGAAGAAAGAAGAAGAAATTGCAAAATCTTTAGGCAAAAGGATTTGCAAAATATCAGGAGGGTTCACCAAAAGATGCTTTCAATGCAGAGGACATAGGTCTTTTTTTTTAGAGCATTGACTAATAACTCTCAATCTAAAAAAAGAAAAGTGCAAATGTGAAAAACTCTTGATAGAGCGCATAACGATATCGTATTGCGTTAATATAACGGATCATTTTTGTTAATGGCGAGTGTAATGATGGTGTCTGCAAACTTATAAGTGATAAGGCCCATGGAAGCATTGAAACAATTGAGTCACCAATAAGCATACCAAATGACACATCAACTGCCCCTAAGGAAACCAAAGAAATTGGTGAAACTAATTTAAATGGCATACATTTAAACAAAGTGAAATGACAAAAAATTCCCTCTGCAAGAGAAAACCCTTGACAATGGTTGTTATATTCTACCGTCTAAAAATGGTTACATGGTTTCGATCGAGGAATAGGCTTTAAAAAAAGAAATATTTTATTATTCCTCGACAACGCCGGCTCTCATCCTAAAAATTTGCTTCTTAGAAATATCAAATTATGTGTTCTCTCCCCTAACTGCAGATCTGTATGTCAACCGTTAGACCAGGGCATTATTAAGAATTTCAAGACAAATTACAGAACTTTAAGATTAAAACATTTGGTTGTTAACATGGAAACTGCGGATTCTATCAGTGAGTTGGTTAAAAAAATTAATTTGCTAGATAAACTGTACTTTACTAAAACAGCATGGGATTAAGTTACTAACACCACTAGAAAGAACTGTTTTTAAAAAGCATTTAAATAGTGTTTAGAGGATGAAGATGATTAAATTGATCCAAATGTTCCTCTTTACTGGCAGAAATTTGCAAGAAAAAAAGGACAACTCGGAATAGGTCAATAAGATATTCAATAATTCTTTAATAATATAGACCAAAGTGTATGTGTAGAACAGTGTTACACAAACTTTTTTCGTGACGGAACCCTTTTAAAAAACTAAATTTTTAACGGAACCCTAAACTCTAAACTAAAAGCAAAAGCAGTTGTGAATAATTGTTTATTAATAATCACACAAAAAAAGATAGATACAGAAGTAGTGAGTTAGTAAGCAAATGATAACATTAAGTTCATTTAATGCGAGGCATGTAATTGTTTTTTATTCCTCATCAACTGGATAATGTCAGGCTTGATAGAAGAAAGTTGAATTCTCATGTCTGGTTCGGCATCCAGTCTATTGCGGTATTTTGTTTTTGTAGCTGTATATGCTAAAAATCCCGTTTCACACAAATACGTTGTTGGGAACGGCAGAAGAACATTCAAAGCTTCTGTGGCAAGTTGTGGATATTCATCACGACGCACCAAAAATGATTAAGTGAAATTGTTTTGAACAATGATTCCATGCTTGTATCCGATGTCTTTTCTAGAAATGATTCATAGATCTGATTTGACATATTTTCAGGCTTCTGCAATTTAGATTAAAAAGGGTTTTGAAACCATGAGTTTATTTTCAGTTTTGTATTCTTCAGGAAAGTAAGATTTACAAGTCCCTTGCAGATTATTGAGATATTGCACCAATTCAGGAAATATTTCATTTTGAAATATTTCTGTATCACTAAGGCTATGGTGACTAAGAATCTCACTTAGCAATGAAATGCTTTCGATTTCTCTCTTACCAAAACAAGTAATCCAAAAATCTAATTTTCTTTTAAAGGCAGTTATTTTGAAAACTGTTGTCTGTTTTCCTTGTAGTGACAGGTTTAATGTTAAGTTTTATCATATCTCCATCTAAATAACCAGCTTTTATCAGACAAACGGTCTTTTAAATTAAAAGGAACATCTGTAAGAAAAGCTTCTAATTCTGTTCTTAGTTCAAAAAGCCTTGTCAAAGTTTTGCCCCGAGACAACCATCTCACTTCAGTATGGAGCAATAGTGTTTTAAGATCGCGACCATAATCTTCACATAATATTGAGAAAAATCGGGATTGTAATGGACGTAACTTGACAAAACTAGTACTGACTCATCAAGAACCAAATTTAGATTTGGTGGCATTTTCCTAACCGCGAGTGATTGTCTATGCAGGATGCAGTGGCTGGAACTACAATTTGGCGCTTTCATTTTTATTCGTGATATTGCTCCTGCTGTTCTATTTGTCATTGCCTTGGCTCCATCGGTACAAATATCAATGCAATCATTCCAATCGAGTTGGTTTCCTTCAAAAAATATGTTAATCATGTTAAAAATTTCTATTTTCGTTTTGTTTATATGGATATCGCACAATTACTAGCAAGATGGCCAGTCCAGCAACATCAGTCGACTCATCCATTTGCAAGACGAATTTGTTATTTTGAAGCCGTGAAACCAGTTCTTGTTTTATGTTTGCTGCGATATCCACAATTCGGCGCGTAACTGTATCGTTCGAAAGCGGCACTGTAGAAAGATGTTTTACAGATTTTCCGTCGACCATTTATTTTGTTATGTCAACCACACATGGTTTTATTAACTTTTCAGCGATAGTGTGCGCTTCTCCTGCTTGGGCAATGCGGTAACTAACACCGAATTCAAATACGATGCCTCCGTGGCCTTTTCATTCACAGTCTGAGTCGCATACGTCATAGTTTTTTGGCTTTTTAATAATTGTTGTTTTTTACGTAGAAAAAATTCTTTACTTTGTTTTTAAAGTCGGGATGTATAGTTTCTAAATGTCGGCGCATCTTAGCAGGTACCACCGAACTATTAGCAAGGAGTTTGCTGCACAACATACAAAGAGGTGAGCCGTTGGAATCAACAAATCCGAGGTTAATGTATGATTCGTCATACTTTCGTTTTTTCACCTTTAGTGTGTAATTAGATGTTTTACTACTTGAACTTGAAACCATAAAACTAGAACTTGACGCCGTCATATCACCTTGATTTGAATTTGACGCATCATCCAAGCGAACCACATTTTTTGCAACACACCTTTAAGCCAGCGCTCCATTCTTCTTTAACACTAATTTGATTTGGTCAATTTTATGACAAATAGTATTTCTTGACGCACGAAAATCGAAATACAAGATTTTACAACCACTACGAACAACAAGACAAGCGAACATAAAATACTGAGCGCGGTGTGCGTAAATTTTGCGGTACGTTGCTTGATTAATAAATTCTCCGCGCCAAACAATCCTCCTTTATATTATACCAGCAAACATCGAATCATCTCGAATTCCTCAGAAACTTCGGAGAGCCAGACGATTTTCTCCGAAGTACGCGTCGACACACGAGCACGAGAAACAGCGCGACGAACCGAGTAACGCTGTAACATTTCGATGTAATAGGTCGAGCATTTACTTAATAGTACATATATGAAATTTTCGTATATGTACCAGTAACGCCTATAAGTAGGCGTTTTGGTTGTTTATTTTTATCTTAGGTAACTTTATTCTTATAGGGTCCAGTTTAATACATACATTCATTTATTATGACTGCTGGCGGAGCCCTACCGGAGGTTTCGCGGAGCACACTTTCAGTAACGCTGGTGTAGAAGAACCTGCTTCAGATGAAATTTGTTCAAGCCCCGAAGATATTCAAGCTCAAAGTATATCAGATGTGGTATATGGGCGATGAGATTCCATGTAAGGAAAATTGTATTAAAACCTATATCGTGGCTATGTCTGCAGTAAAGTCCATTAAATTTTTTTCCAGAAAACGCAGAGGGATCATAAAGCGCCTTCTGAATATTATCGAAGCTCGAACTGTATTTTCAGGAAGCCATATTAAAAAAGAAAACCAGGCAGACAACCCTAGATGAATTTCTTACCAAAGAACTGTAGTGTTTGAACTTAATTTTTTTAAGCTAGAAAGTTTTTTCTAATTTCTGTATAAAAATAATGAAAATGCATTGTCTTTTTGCAATTTTGTGTTCTTTTTTCTGAAACAACATTTATTACATAATTATGTATACATACATACTTTATAGGTTTTTCCACTAAGCGAACACCTCTCTTGACCGAACATTTTTTTCCAGTCCCCTGACTGTCCGTTTATGAGAGGTTTTACTATAATACGTAGTTACATATTTATGAATATGCAAAAAAAAATTTTTTAGCCCTTAATCGCAACAATAAAGAATACACTAACTTTTTAAGAAGTCTTAAAAACTGCGTACACATTACGTACATTTCTGCGAATAGACTGCTCTTGCGGTATATTCATTGTACATAATTAATAGCGTTTAGGGGGCATACATTTCCATGAATAAGTTTTATAATGGTAATATATACTACATCTTTATTTAATTCTTTTTAAACTCATAGATAATATGAAAATATGTATATTGTAAATTGTTTTGATACACAATTTCTGAACTCGATAGCTATATGAATATAGTTAATATTAACCTACATATATAGGACACTTCTGTTTGTATTTTGTAACTTTAAAACATATATTAGTTAAACTTTTTTTATGCATAATTTTGTTAATTTCCTAAATGTAAATTTTGACAAATTTATCTTGTTTTATCATTCCAGTCTAGTAAATAAAATTTGAGAAATTTCGTGAATTCTACTAGTGTTAACCCTAAAAAAGTAATAAATGATACACTTTTTAAGTAGTAATAGCTTATTATATCTTACAAGTGATCATAAGGTAGTTCTAGTTTTAAAAATTACATATGGAAAAGTTGTAAAAAATACCTAAATTGAAAAAAAATACCGAATACATTTCACAAAAAATTACAGTTTGAATGTAAAAGACAAGTCAGAGTCAAACTTACTGACTAAATATGTACATAAAAGAAATGAACTGAATCAGTCATCGAATTTAATGGAATTAACAGAAAAATCAATCGGCCCGCCTCGGTAAGCGCCCCTCTTTTTCTTGGTCTTCTCGTGTCTGAACGATTTTCCTCTGGTGTGCTTCAGATCTTGATTCGCTTTTTCTCCCCAGGAACCCCGAGAATTTCTCTATAAAAAGAATACAAATAATTTAATAAACAATAAGGTAATAAACAACTTTAATATAATATTATTATATCGATGGTGTACTTCAGATAAAAATTCAGCAGCGGAACTCTGTAACTCGATAGAAATAGAAATAGACAAGAAAAAAGATAGAAAAAAAAATATTTCTATGAGCGTTTACCATTCGCTAACCTTTTCTCTATCGTTCTCTTATACTGCCCAATCTACAAACATATTATAGGATAATGGGATGTCATTTACGGAAACGTCATTCGACATTATCGACCTTAAAAAGTTAAGTATGCTTTGTTATTATTTCTATTTTCACCCGATGTCCACGTTTTACGAAGGCAAAAGATTTTTTATGGTTTTATTCTTGGTTTTTGAAGTAGGTTTTCTTACAAAGGGTATCAATAAGACGGCGAATTTTATGATGAACCCTACCCCTTTCCCAGTGGGTACTTATTATAGCTTAATATCTTTTCTTTTTTTAAATTTAAATATATTTACTATTATATTTATATTTTAATATTAGTATTAAAATATAAATTTAATATATTATTATTAATTTCTTAGATTTTGACTTAGAAATGGAAGAACAAACGATTGAATTAAGAATAGGAAGAAGACGATTATACAGGGCGCGGCAGAGAAATAGGATGATTTTGAAATAAAAAAATCATGAAATCATTAGTTTTTGCTTTAGGGAAAATTTATTGATAGACTAACAAACACAAAGATATAGCATTGAAAGACTTGGATGGATTTTCAGTTGTAGAAGACAATATTTTGTACAACTGAATATTGTTTTCCACAACTTAGGGACTGAGGTACCCACATAAAAAGAAATCACACATGGACATCTCTGGGGGCCGAGGAGGCCATACAACTTCACCAAACCTTGAAATTAAATGGTTGGCAAACAAAGGACGAAGAACAGCCATGGATGCACTGGCGGCGTGTGCCGTGGCTCCATCTTGCTGAAACCGCAAACGGACGGTCACGGTCAATACGTCTTCTTTCTAAGTCGGGGATAAAGAAGGTGTTTATCGTAAGAATGTGCGCCTTATAGCCTTACAGCCTCCTACCAAAAATAAAAAAGAACACTCATCAAACAACCAATATACTGGCTTGTATCCTTCTTAAGTGGGACGCCTGTATGTAAACATTTTCCAATCTATTTTTTTCATTGAGGTGCTATTAAAAATAGCCGGGATACGTCTCAATACTTTATATTAAAAACCTATCAGCTTTCATATGAAAATTAAATCATTAGGAGCAACAAAGTTTTCAAAATATTTAGGTTTTTGTAAAATTTTTGATAGTATGAAGACTTTTCCAATACATATTAGGATTTTTAAAAATTACATTTTGGTAATTAATTTGGACCTATAATTTGGGACACCCACTGAGAAAAGTTGATTACCATTTGTAACAAGTGGATTCTGTTATAATGTATTTGTTTGTATGTTAAACTTAGTAAATGAAAAATAACTCACCCACCAATCAGACACGACCTACAGTCAGGTCTCTAGTCGTCGAACGTAATTTTCTTGTTCTCTCCGCCACTCTGGCTCCCAAAACTGTCTCTACTATTGTTAAATTTGTTAAAACCGCCTCCTCTACCGCCCCTAGGCCCCCCTCGGTTGTTACCCCGAAATCCGCCACCTCTATTACCCCCCCTAAAGCTTCTGTCGCCGCCCCCAAACGAATTTCTGTCGTTGCCAAACGAATTTCTTTCCCCACCTCTACCTCCTCTAAATCCACCGCCTCTATTACCTCTAAAACCACCCTCACCACCACGGCCCCTGCCGCCACCCCGATTACCGCCCCTGAACGAATTATTATTATCCCTGTTGCCAAACGAATTGTTTCTGTTGAATGAGTCGCCCTGCAGAAGAAAAAAAAATTAGTACAATAGGCAGGCCGGAATCACGAAGGCAACGTGCAACCAGTTTGAATATTACATGAATACTTGAAGATAAATGGCGTACCTATTGTACTTATTTTTTTTTTGTAAGTTTTAGAGATTGCACGTTACCTTGGCGTCAAATGAGTTGTCTTTAAGGCGAGGATCAACCTCGATCTCATCATCTTTCACCCTCCTAAATGGTGTGTTTCTTTGCTGAAACAGTTTCACATGTATTTTTTGCTAGTGACTCACAAAAAAAATTGAATTACCTTATTATTGTGCCCCTTAAATGGAGTTGAGGCTGGTGTTGACTCGGCCGCTGGTCCAGATTCTTCTTCATCTTCCTCTACTTCTTTCTGTGGTTTAGGTGCAGATTTTTTCGGGGGTTCCTCTTCTTCACTAGATTCTTCTGAACTAGAACTCGCCTTCTTTGCTTTTTTATTAACTGCTACTGGAGCTACTGGTTTTTTTATAGGAGTAGCTTTTGGTGCCTCCTCTTCTGAGCTACTATCTGAGTCACTCTCAACCTTTTTCTTAATGCCATTAGCAGCTTTAGGTATTGGTGTGGAAGCTACTTTAGGTTTCGGTTTTTCCTCCTCCTCACTACTGCTATCATCTGAGTCACTCTCCTGTTTCTTAACAAAATTTATTGGATTCTTGGGAGTTGGTTTTTTTGCAGGGGTTGCAACAGGTTTTTTAACTTCTTCCTCACTGCTGCTATCGGAACTACTACTTTCTTTTTTCTTTTGAGCCACCGCAGGTTTTTTCTGAGCTGCTACTACAGCAGGTTTTTTAACAGGAGATGCCTCCTCAGAACTGTCACTGTCTGAGTCTTCTGAGCTTTCTTTTTTCACTGGTTTTGCTGGTTGCTTCACTGCTGGTTTCGCTGGTTGTTTTACTGGAGTTTGTTTAGGTTTTTCATCATCTGAGCTCTCCTCTGAGCTGCTACTTTCTGCCGGTTTTTTAACTGGAGCCACTGGTTTGGTTGGGGCAGCCTTTAGAAAATAAAGCATTATTTCTAAATGGAGAATATAGTTGCAGAAATTTATAAAGTTATTTATGTCATAATTGTGTAAGTAAAATTATCCTTTTTTTATGTATGGCAATTTTGTTGAATGACCCATAGGTGAAATGGAAATTTTATATTTCCTATCAATAAAAAAAAGGAGATTTTTCATATCAATACCATAGTATTTCTCTACCAGGAAAGAAACATTTATTGTTAAGTACATAAGAAAAATGAAAGTCAAACAGAAAAAAATCAAGAATATGTATGTAATGCTAGTTAAGGAATAAACCCTTAACTAGCATCAGCAAAAAATATTACTTCCTTATGCATTCATACAGGTTGTCCCATTTCAAATAGTGAAAAATGCTACAGTTTATACAAGAACCATAAAAAAATAGTTTGAGATAGGACATCGATGGTCGGAACTGCCTCGTTTCCAAAATACGGAGTGTTGAATATTTTCAAAAAAAAATATTTTTTTCCCACTGTATTAAATACGCTTTAAGCGATTTAAATGAATTTTTTAGGTTTTAAATGATAGGTGGTGAGGCAACTTTTTGAGGAATTGCAAGTAATTTGATTTGTCCAGGGTCGGACTTGCAGCACATGCACGTTGAATGTTTTATAAAAAAAAAACGGTCCATCAGCCACTGTTTTTTTTAACAAAAATTTTTTCGGAATATTTTGTTTATTCCTAACAAAATACCTTGCCTTTGCATTTTTGCGATCCGACACACCTTTTTGGTGCAAAAAAATAAAATCCATACCAGTTCGAAATTCTGAGTTTTTTCGTATTTTATTATATATTTTTTTTTCCCGAAAATCTTAGGCAGTTTTTGATGGTAATCTCCATAACATAAATAATAATAATAACAAAGTGGGTTTTTATGTTTAGTGTCGGTGCATACCTACTATCGTATTTTTACGGAATGGGAGTAACTTTTTTTAAGAGATCGGATCGGAACTCAATTTTTGCGAAAGATCAAGATACCATGCCCAATTGCAAATGATGTTGTCAGACAAAATATTAGAGATCAGAGAGAACTCTGGATTCCAGCACGATGGCTGTCCAGCATTTCGCTCGTACTGTAAGGGCTTTCTTAGATCAGAACTACAAGAGATGAACTGGTAGAGGTCCAGTCCCTTGCCCAGCAAGATTTATTTATTTATTTATTGTTTATTGTTCAACAGTACAAAACCATTTACAGAACAAAGCTAGCACACCAAGTAACAGATATAAAATATGAAAAAAAAAAAATGAAAAATACAATATGTGCTTAAGCCATAAGACCTACACATCTAACTTAAATAAGAGGGGAGAAAATTTCCCTAGTGAAAATACCTACTTGTCTAAGAAAACAGTTATGTATATCGCACAAAGCAGAGATGCTGTTAAAATTTGTGGTCATAACAAAAATTGGTGACTTCTTACCAATGTTAGTTCTCGAATGAGGACAATAAAATGTTTCGGTACGCCGTGAGTTACATCTTGGTACTCGAAAGTTTAACATTGATAAAAGTTATTAGAAACAAGCATCCTTCTAAAATTAAGAGAATCGATATTAAACTGAGACAGTAAAAGAGCATTATCAAATCCTCTTTGAGGATAGACACCAGTTTCCTTCAAATACAAAAATTTGAGGAATTTTCTTTGAATATTCTCTAGAGCCATAACATGAATCTGATATATTGGATACCACACTAAGCTGCAATATTCAAGTCTTGATCGAACTAGTGAGTAAAACAGTGTTTTAAGAGATGTAATATTAGTGAATTGTTTACAGTTTCTCATTATGAAACCTAAAACTCTATTTGCGGATGAAAGGACTGACTGAGTGTGGGGAATAAATGTCAGTTGGGTATCAAATGTAACCCCCAAGTTATGTATATTTTCACAATGCTCTAATTCTTCAGAACTGAATACGTAATTTAATGGTTTACGTTTCCGAGTGAATGTCACTACTTTACATTTAGATATATTTACTTTAAGTTTATTCTTTATACACCAGGTGTGTAAAATATTAAGTTGATGTTGGAGAAATACACAGCCGTCAATACTATTGATTCTGCTATATATTTTCAAATCGTCGGCAAACAGTAAGTTTTCACAAGTTAAGGCGCGGGAAAGGTCATTGATGAAAAGTAAGAACAGTAAAGGCCCCAAATTCGATCCTTGAGGCACCCCAGATGAAGCCAAATACAACTCAGACTTGAAGCCGTTATAAGAAACAAATTGTTGCCTTGAAGTAAGATATGATCTAAAAAAGAGACAAGTGATGGACTAAATCCAAAAGAGCATAGTTTTTTAAGTACAGTAAAATGATCAATGCAGTCAAAGGCCTTTGAGAAGTCTGTGTAAACTACATCAGTCTGGCCGACGTCATCAATAGCATCACTTAAAAATTGAGTAAATTGAAGCAGATTAGACATTGTAGAACGTTGGGGCATAAATCCATGTTATTGCTGAGTGGCGATGAGTCTATGAACTGCTGGAAACATACGGTTGTATATGATTTTCTCAAAGACCTTTCCAAAACTACTGAGAATCGCAATTGGTCTGTAATTGGCAATATCAGAAGCATCCCCCTTTTTCAATATCGGACATACCCTAGCCAGTTTCCAGAATGACGGAAATGTGCACGTCTTTAAGGGCAAATTAAAAAGATATTCAAGAGGCTCAGCGAAAACAGCACTACAATCTTTTAAGTAGAAAACAGGGAATAAGATCATGGCCCGAACTAGACTTAGAGATTTGAAACTACATGGTTATCATTTGGATTGAATAACAGATGGTCAGTTTCATCATTGTTTGTAGAGGTATAAACACTTTGGAAATAGGACGCAAATGCATTTACTATGTGATTCGGATCCTCATACACTCCGTTATGGTCATGCATTCTACCTGGTATTCTTGAACAACCCTTCTTTGTCTGTATATATGACCAGAATAAAGCAGGATTAGTAGATATACTATTTTGAATTTCATTTATATAAGATGCATAACAAGTATTTATCTGTGATTTAACAACAGTTCTAAATCTTTTAAATTCAGTAAAGTGGCAGTTACTACCTGAATTTTTAAATACCTTGTGATATTTTGCTTTATGTTTTATATTGCGTTTAAGTTCAGTAGAATACCAGGATGGAAACCACCTCTTCTTTTTATTAATTTTAAATAAAGGAACATGCAAATCAAGCAGTTGGTAAAGCCTATCATAAAATAGTTGACAGGCCAAATTAATGTTATTTAAATTATTTAGAAATGACCAGTCTACATTATACAAAGATGTATAAAGACCTGGAAAATCAGCTCTCTTAAAGTTATATGACTTACATAAATTATTTGTTGTAAAATTGGATAGTTTAGCTACTTGCCAATCAAAAGATATTTAAAGTGCGGGATGATAATTATCCTCAACCAACACCTAACACCAAGATCACCTAATCTGACACCTCTAGACTTTTTTGCCTAGGGCGCTATGGAACAGCTTATCTATGCAACACCTGTAACCAATAATATCATCAAAATTACTACTCCTTTTGCCTGACTCAGCATTGAGTGCCTTAGCTTCTGCCATAAACAATTCCTTTCATAATGGCATCTTCCCAGCATGTTTGAAAGAGGCAGTGGTTATCCCTCTTTATAAGGGTGGAAATTTGAGTGAGCCTTGTAATTTCCGTCCAATTTCTATATTATCTACTCTCTCCAAGATAGTTGCAATTGCAAAAATCAGAATTTTGTCTTTTTTGCAACATAATTGCATTTTATCTGCAAATCAGTTTGGATTTCAAACGGGAAAAGGGACTCATGACGCTGTTTTCGGCTTTTTGAAGAGTGTCTATGTGTCCTTAAATTCTGGAGAGTCCGCGGCGGCAATGTTTTGCGATTTATCCAAGGCATGGAATACTGCTGTCTAAGCTCAATAATTATGGCTTTAGAGGTGTGGCATTGCAATGGCTGGAATCCCATCTGTCTAATCGTACCCAAAGAGTTACAGTATCTGGATGTTTATCCGATTCCAGATCCCTTAAAACTGGAGTACCTCAGGGTTTAGTGTTAGGACCACTATTATTTTTGCTCTATGTAAATGATTTGAGTTCATTAAAACTGCAGGGCAAAGTGGTTCAGTTTGCTGATGATACCACCATTTTATGGAATCATAGAGATTCTGATAATGTTAGAGCTCAGGTTTTTAAGGATCTTAAGATTTTATCGGAGTGGTGTGCTGCAAACAGGCTTGTATTTAATGTGGGCAAAACCTTTATTATGAGATTTAAGTGTGACGTTCAGGGCCTTATGTTTAGTGAAAACTCCCCCTTGCAATACAAAGAAAGCTGTTCCTTGGTATAACCATTGATGGTCGCCTTCGCTTCGAAGATCATATCCTAAATTTTGCATCAAAATTATCCCCTATGGGAGGGGTAGTTGCACGTTCAGTGTACTTTTCTCTTATCGAGTCCCATCTTCGTTATGGCTTGCCTTTTTGGGGTAGCAACAAGGGATTATTAAACATAATTTTTGTGATTCAAAAAAAGGCAGTTAGATACCTATGTTCCGCTGGGTTAAGAGATTCTTGTTAACCTCTCTTTACATCTCAAAAAATCCTAACTCTTTTTTCTTTTTTTACTCTCATTCATAAATGTCCTAAACCTCCCTCTAACATTGGTCATATGACTCGCCAGGTTAACGATTTTCCCTTACCAATCCCTACATCCTCCGTCACCAAGAACTCACTCATATACCTTAGCAAAAAAATTTACCACCATGTTCCTCTATGTATCAGACAAATTTTAGAAGTTAAGAAATTTAAAAAGAAATTAAAATCACCTTTATTATCCAGGGCATATTATAGCCTTGACGATTTTTTTAATTTTGTTTTGTATTAAATATTTTAATTTACTTCCTCTAAATTCTGTTTTATTGACAGCTTTACTTATTTTTTAATCAAATTTATCTAAAAGATGCTTTTTTTTATTTTTTCAATCTGTTTTGTTATAACTAATTTTGGTGTGTGTACATTTTATAGTAAAATGTTTTAGATGTTATGTTTGTTTGAAATTTAAAGTGAATTTGGAATTTTTTACTTTTTAGGATGCTTGTACACAAGATTTTGTTTTGTCTTACGTCTTAATCTCTTTATCTTAAAATATAGCACATTTTCTTTCTTTTTTTCTTTCCAACAGAGAAGACCTAGTTGCTAGAGTTGTGGTGACTGAGGACTTTCTGAGAAACGATCTACGGGTCTTTGCTCGCGTACATCTTGGGTCAACAGGTGCAGAAAATGTGTGGAAATGCATGGAGAGCACTTTAAGCATTTGGTTTGCATTGTTTCAATTATTTTTTATTGTTTAAATTGTTTAGTTAAATTATTTATTTTTTATTGTAATGATATTCAAATTTTCGTTTAAAAGTTAAAATATTAAAAGTTTTGAAGGATCCTTGTATGGATTTTATTTTTTTGCACGAGAACAGTGCGTCGGAGAGCAAAAAGGGAATTTTTTTACTAGAAATGAACAAAATATTTTGAAATTTTTTTTTTCAAGAAAACATATTGTATTATTATTATATTGTAGGATTTTTTTATAAAAAAAATTACATACATGTGCTGCAACTCCGTCCCTGGACAGGTCAAATCCCCTGCAATTCCGCAAAAAAAGTTTCCATACTATCATTGAAAACCTAAAAGTTTTATTCAAATTGCTGTAAGCATTTTTAATACACAGGAAAAAAGTCGATTTTTTTGAAAATTTTCAATATCTTGTATTGACAACCATTGGTGTCCTATCTCAAACTACTTCTTTATAGCTCCTGTATATACTCTAGCATTTTTGACCATATGAAAGGGGGGCACCCTGTATTTACCTCAAATTTGATTTCCATTAAACAGATTAATAATATGGTTACATTAATACTATTAAAAAAGATTATATTAATGTTTCATATTAAAGTAATAAAAACTCGCCTAGAACCTTTTGCATGCAAACTGGATAACAATCTCATCAAGGATGCTGGCAAGAAAATATTAAAGAGTTGTATCATATTGTTATCAAATTTTTCCATTGTATTGTTTTTTAAACATCACCCAACCAAAATATAAAAGTGCGATTTAATAAAGTTTGGTATGATTGCTACTGTGCCTAATCTTTTTTGCACAATAAAGTGAATTTTGTCTAGGGGTAGTTATTTTGTCTCCAATAATTTTGGCAAATTAAATGTCAACTATGTAAGATTTATTGCATAAAAAGATAAACCCTCAAGAATGCATAAACTGAGTACTTTATGCCTGGTACTAAAAAAAAAAATGTTAAAGAACATTCTTTCTTGGATTTAAAGAAAACTTCAGTTCTTTGTAAATCATATTAAAGATTTCAACCTTTAAATGTTGTAAATGTAATATATAAAAAATTAAAGGTATTTTTTGTATGTATTATAAGTGAAAATTTCAATTTTTGTAGTAGCTTAATCCATATTTTTTTCTCATATGTTTCTACATGTTAAATTTTCTAATGACTTTGCCTCATTTTAAATTAACCAATTAAATTTGTAGTGCCCATAAAATATTAAGAATTAATGTTAGCAACATTAATTGAAATACAAAAATTATTTGTTATTATAAAACCCATTATGATTTTTTAGACACAACAACAAAAATGTTCATTAACCTCTATTCCAACCCAACCACAACAACTAAAATAAGTATTCTTTTACAGTGATTAAGTGTAATAGAAGCCAGTGCCTTACAAAGATGGTTAAAAATATTTTACTAAGTCATCATTCAAGTTCCCACAAAAACAATTGTTCTACTTACTTTCAATTGTCTCTGCACCTTCCATAAAGTATGCTAAACAAATTATTAACCAACTTAATCATTGTAAAAAATATACCAGTTCTTACCTTTGAAACTGCTACAGGTTTACTTGCAACTTCCTCCTCACTACTACTGTCCTCTGAACTGCTTTCTTTCTTTTTCTGTGCAACTGGTTTTACTGGAGGTTTTTTGACTGCAGTTGCTTCATCTTCTGAGCTACTTTCATCCGAGCTCTCTTTCTTGGTTACTACTGGAGCCTTTTTTGGTGGTGCCACCACAGGAGCTTTCTTCACTGGAGCCTCCTCTTCTGAGCTACTATCTTCTGAGCTGCTCTCCTTCTTCTTTTGGACAGGCTTTGCTTTGGCTGGCACAGGGGTAGGTGCAGGTTTTTTGGCAGGTGCTTCATCTTCTGAACTATCCGAGTCTGAACTTTCTTTTTTTGTTATAGGTTTTGTAGGTAAAACTTTTTTAACTTGAGTGGCTTTATTTTCCTCCTCACTGCTGCTGTCTGAGCTGCTTTCTTGCTTTTTGGGAGCGACAACTGCTTTTTTTGCTGCAGGTTTTTCATCTTCAGAAGAGCTGTCTGAGCTGCTTGCCTTCCTTTTAGCTGCAATTGTTGTGGCTGGCTCTTTCTTTATCACTTTAGCTGGTACAGGAGTAGAGCTAGCTGCTACAGGCCTTTTCACTCCCTTTGATGGTTTTTCATCCTCAGAACTGTCTTCTGAGCTACTTGACTCAGCCTTTTTGGGAGTTACAGCTGGTTTTTTTACAGGAGCAGCTGGTTTTTTTACTGGAACAGCTGGTTTTTTTACTGGAACAGCTGGTTTTTCATCTTCTGAAGAGCTGTCTTCAGAACTGCTTTCTGGCTTTCCATTTGCTAGTTTAGGCTTAGCGGGGGCTTCATTTTCTGATGAAGAATCATCACTATCTTCTTCCTGAAGAAGCTTTAGTTGTTGTTTCGAGGTTTTTTGGTAAATGGCTAATATGTCTTTTAGGGAAGGTGGGTTGCCTGCCAGCTTTTTCTGAAAAGGTATGATGTATAAATATTTTATAACATGTTTCCATTTCATGTGAGTCCAAACACATATAAGGACACAAATTTATAATGGAATTATGATAGTGTGGCACTCATTGTTTAAGAATAAAATATTAAAGTTACATTATTAATTTATAAAGGGCAGATTAAAAATTTATTTCGATCTAAAGTTTAATAGAGAAAAAAGATCTGAGCAATAAATTTTATTAAACTACCTTAAAGGAAAAATGCTGGATATGTAGGTATGTATTAACTCTAATTAAATTATTATTAATTGAAAAAAACATTTTTGGTCAAAAAGTACTCTTAGATTCTTAATTAGGTATGTTCTTTAAATTTGAGTTTTACCATTTATATTACACCATGTTATTCATTATTACATTAAAAAAAATTTATATAAACTATTGAAATTTTCTTCAATCTAAAGTAACATTCTTAGATCTGAAGATTTTTGAATTTTAAGATTCTCAATATAAAGTTTTCAAACAGGCACAGATATCATTAATAATATAATGGTTCAGGCCATCTTGAAAATTGATCTGTTACTATATTTTATTGATTTTATTGTTTATTCAAATTTGTGGATACAAAAAAAAGTGACAATAGTAATAAATCTCCAAAGAGGTTTTAACATTTTTTTTTTTAAATAAATTAAATGTGTAAAGGATGATAAAGAAAAATTGAAATGAATAGGAAATAAATGTGGTGAGGTTACTATAATTTCAGACAGATGGTTTTCAAAATACTGACTCCTTTAATACATTATAAAACATAATAAGATAAAACAAATACTTAGATTTCAATTAAACAAAATGACTTTTTAACACATGTTAATATTGCATATGCATATTAAGAAATGTGTAACTATGACATTTGCATGTAAATTTAATTATCACATTTTTCATTATTCAATTGATAACCATGTCCTGAAACAAAAAGCGATTGCAAGGATCTTCGAATACAATAATAAACAAATTTAAAGTTAAGCCAACAGTATGAGAATATTGTTAACAAAAACTAATCTTTTTGATTACAACTACTAAAAATTTTAAAAATTATATTATTTATCTATTTTATGGTTTAGGTAAAACACATCTTGAATAAGAAAATTGCTCTTTGAGATCATTTATTTATTATGTGGTTAATAATGATAAAAGCTGTTTCTTCATTAAGAATATTACATTTTTAGTGCCTAGCTTTGTGGCTCTACTAACTTAAAAAAATCCAAACCCTACAAAACAAATGTTTAAAAATCCTGTATAACAAAAAACTGGCAAAACCTATAAAATATCTCTTACACCTTAATCAATGCACACAGATATAAAAAATCTTAAATAAAAGATTAAAATGTAATGTAGAATGAATACCAAACTATCTTATATATGAGCATGACACAAGAACTAAAAATTAAATTCATCTAGAAATAATAAGAACCAACAAAATATTAAATAACACTTAAACACAAGCCATAGAATCATATAACTCAATTCCAGTAAAAAATTTAACACACCAACAATTTTAATAAATTTGTCAAGAGAATTAAAATTTGTTTTAATAGTAAGATCATAAGAAAAATAAGCTTCTCTCTATGTGTTTATTTTAATTCTCACAGTAAGCACCCCAGTATGTAACATTAATAACCATAGTGTCCGAGTATTAATAAATATGTATGTATTTTCAGAAATCAAAATTAAATCTGCAGAAACTGAGTGTATGGTTTCTGCAGCTAATGATTCAATTACATTCATACCCTCCTGGTCATGCCTATGGAAGCTCAACATTAGGGCAAAATTATTTTTAAAATGGATAGTGTGGTGCAGGTGGAATCATATACAGAAATTTTGCCATTGAACTTAATAAGGCAAAACAAGAAGTCAAGTGGTTATGGGTACTTACCACGCCGTACTTTTTCCTATATGTCTCGGCCAAATTCTTGTCTTCCGTGGTTAAAAAGTTACATACGACTGCACGTATCACGTCCATTTTCCCTAATTATAGTACACTTACAAGATGTACAATAAAATACTACAGGAACTCTTTTCACGCTGAAAATCTAACGAACAACGTTCAGGGGTATTACAACGACAATAAAGAAGAGTTTATGCCTTTTGAGATGTCGATTAACATAATTATTTATTTTAAATAATGTAGGGCCGAGCAGAGCACGTTGTTAAGGAGCGAAACAACACGCCGAAAAGACAACAAAAAAATTAAGGTTAACTGAACTGTCATTTATGTCAAATGTCATTTTGAATTAAAGGTGGATCTACGGTGTTTAAATGTTTTCCGTTACGTTCGCTCTACTACGAGGCGAATTTGTCATGTCCCAGATCAATGAGTATAGTAATAGCAATTGGAGAAGTAACAAGTTCAGGTATGTGTAAGTTAAGATCTATTATCAAAATCGGGTAGCACAAAGGGGTTGTACCGAATCTGATTGGAGTCATTAGATTCAATCGGGACTTGAACTTGATTAGGAGAAACTAACTGGGAACTACGTGAGATTTTTCCGAATTCTAGCAGGGGAGGAATTAACCTTTCTTTGCGAGATAATTAGGCTGGACCAGCTTTCTTTTATCAGAAGAACTAGCTGAGGGATTACCGGTGTTTGTGGAAGAAAGTGGCTTTCGTATATATCTTCCTATATAGAGCCATATAAAAATAAAAAATTAGTATTGATGTTGTTGGAAGATACCTTCATCGAACCCTTAAAATTTTGAAGGTTTTTAGAGGTCATTAAATGGTAACTATTAAACACTAATGCCATAAGTATTTTTTGTAGTAGTTTCTTCTTGCCGAAGGATTTAGCCTATTGAATTTTATTATCCTCATTTCTTTATCGTTCTGTGTGAAAATAAAGATAGTAGGCCTATTTTTTTGTCAACATAATTTTATTAATATTCGTTAGAAAATTAGATATAGATATGCTACAATTATCTTATGCTAGATTGATGACAAATAGAATTATTTAACATTTAACGGACAGGTGATAGGTTATAATTAGATTGAAAATAAGCTTGTGGCTAAGGTCTTAGCATGAAATATAGGTTTTCGTACTATGTTCTTACTTGGAAATAATGCCTTATGGATTTTTTTGCAAAATTGTTACATACCTAACAATATTTTTGATATACTAAATGGTTTGCCACTGGCAATAAATCATAATATTGCAGTTTCATTGTAGGTACTCCATTCGTTACTGTCTGTTTAGCAATACTATCAACTAGTTCATTGCCTTGCTACTCGCTGCATCTTAATTTCGATTAGGTCAAATATTTCTAATTGATTACTTTTTTTTATTAAAAGTTTAACAGTTTTACTTACCTTAAGTATAAACCATAAATTCCCTTGAAACTATCAGGCACGTGGATCTTTCTACATCCCTTTAAAAGGCTTTTGATGAAACATGCATTTAATGCAGCCAATATTTAAAAAAAACTGAAATAAGTTTCAAAACACAAGACCACCAGGATTTCTCTCTTCACACCTATACTAAACAAATTTAGGTCCATAATCCTTATTAACTCAAAATCGGGTTTCTATCTTTACACTCTTAATTATCTAGTGAACATCCGAAAATGTCCTTACACTCTGGACCCAGTTAAAGCCTACCTTTATGAGTATAAATGTCTCTAGAGTTGTTAATACAATGGGTTAGAGTACCATTATACCCAACCCATTGTGAATAGAGTGTGATGATTACCTGCTGAGTAAGATTAAATTAATTATACATAAAGAGAGCAAGGACATCTCATAGTTTACACCTGCCAAACAGAACAACACAACTATTCCATTTTCCTATCTATACAGGGTGTTTCAGAACTATGGGATCAAACTTCTGGAGGTTGTTCAGTGCAACAGAAGAATCCATTTGAGTTTAGGAACCCATGTCCGGAAATGCGTCACTAAGCCACTACGGCCCTAAGACGCGTTAAAATT
Organism: Anthonomus grandis grandis; assembly: GCF_022605725.1. Classification (NCBI taxonomy): domain Eukaryota; kingdom Metazoa; phylum Arthropoda; class Insecta; order Coleoptera; family Curculionidae; genus Anthonomus; species Anthonomus grandis. The sequence goes on from NC_065558.1 coordinate 14,948,658, forward strand.
TATAAAAAATATTAATTAACTAAATAGGATCTGCTGCATTTATTTTTACCATTTGTACATAATACTATAACAACAATTGTTTAAAATCAACGCTTATCAATGTCATGTTTAAAAATGTTATAGCTTACAATTTTTAAACATTTATTGCTGATGGAAAACTTTACCAATCAAGAATTGGCGAATATGGCATTTGGCATACGGAGCAACAAACTGCAATGCACAAGTAGAATCGCGGTTGTATCATAAACGTTATCCCGAACGACAGCATCCTGGATACAAAAAGTTTATTGCGGTTCATCACGGCTCGCTGAGACAGGCATGTTTAAGACCAAGATGGTGTGATGATACTGGTGTTGCTCGAACCGTAAGAACGATCGAATTTGAAGAAGAGGTGCTTCAGCGAGTTGCCGATGAACCATCAAATAGCACACGTGACGTCGCTAAGAATATGAATACGAGTAACGCTTCTGTCTGGCGGGTACTACACGAGCAACAACTATCCATCCTTACTACTTCCAGAAAGTTCAAGGTATGACTGCAGCCGATTATCATCCTAGAGTTCAATTTTGTCGATGGCTTCTGGATCACATCATTGCACAACCAAATTTTTTACCATATGTTTTGTGGACCGATGAAGCCTCTTTCACAAAAGACGGTATTTTTAATAGTAGGAATAGCCATGTTTGGGACGAAGAAAATCCTTATGCCTATATCAGAATCGTTGGTCTGTCAACATATGAGCAGGCATTATTGATGATTATTTAATTGGACCATACCTTCTACCGGAACGGTTAACAGGACCTATTTATCTGCGTTTCTTGGAGGAAGTTCTCCCAGAAATCCTTAAAAATGTTCCACTAAACGTTAGACAGCAAATGTGGCTTCAGCATGATGGAACCTCGGCTCACTTTGCTGTACAAGTACGCGAGTATTTGGCTCAGCGGTTTGGGTACCGTTGGATTGCCAGAGTTGGAGCAGTTTCTTGGCCTCGTAGGTCACCCGATTTAACGTCGCTCGATTTTTTCTTGTAGGGACATGTAAAGTCTTTAGTCTACGAAACTCCAGTAGAATCAGAGCTAGACTTAATTGGACGAATAACAGCAGCATTTGAAATCATTCAAAACGAGGATCAAATTTTTAGTATAGTCCACCGAAATCATGTGCGGCGTTCAAATCGGTGTATTGAGGTTAGAGGAAGACATTTTAAACAATTGTTGAGATGGTATCATATACAAAAGGTAAAAATAAATGCATCAGATCCTATTTAGGTAATTAATATTTTTTCTAAATTTAAACGCGTCTTAGGGCCGCAGTGGCATAGTGACACATTTCCGGACATGGGTTCCTATACTCAAATGGATTCTACTGTTGCACTGAACAACCACTAGAAGTGTGATCCCATAGTTCTGAAACACCCTGTAGAGCTAATACATGGGCACATTTTGTAATGTACAAGTTTGTTTCATTTATTACGTTAATTGGTCTAACACCATATAAGCTGCGGTCTTTCGATGAAGATATAAGCTAAACAAATACAGTCCACCAGTACTTTCCAGTGGCACAATTAAAAAATTGTGGCCTCCTCTATTGGAAAGAAGCTAGGCAGGATTTCTCTCCTGAATAAGTGTTAAAGGAGGAATCAAATCAAACTAAAAATGCTTTTTTATTAAAGATAACAAACCTTGTTAATGAAGCAAGTAAACATAAAACAAAAATCAAACAATAACTAAAATAAATACTAAAAAAAAGATCATTGATTGATTTCATAACAAGAATTTTGTTTTAATTCTTCAGTAGTAGTGTGTGTTTACCTACTGTTTTTGGAAATTTTAATATTGTACACTTTCGTAGTGAAATAAGAGCTTACTGAAAAAGGAAGTCATGATGCTTCCTATTAACTAAGCGTAATAATTTCTTAGGTATGTTTTACCCATATTACACAAACCGTAAATATAATAGTCGTAGTTTTGGCTTAACGTTATTCCGTTACGGTCGGTCCCTTCAACGCGTAATTAAAGATTCAATGTTGCCACCTGCAGCAAAAATTAACTGCATAAATCTGGCGGGTTACTCAAACGTTAACAAGCACACTTGAAAAATGAAGCTTTTACCCGAAGCAACCGTGTTTTTTACCCTCTAAGGGTTGAAAAATCAGATTTAACTTCTTTTATTTTAATTTCCCGGTTGCTCAAGTACTACAGTAGATAGCATGCAAGGATGGATGTTGTTTAATCACCCCAAGAAAAATTGTAGTTTATGCTAAGTTACTCACATGACAAATCATTGTAGGCAACAGTACACACTAATAAACTTTTTTTTTAAATCCCTCCCTCAATGTTTTTTTTATGCTTTTATGTGTGTTGGAGAAATCAGATTTAATTTTATTCTTTTGCTGAATAATTGCCAACTCCACCGTAAGAGTTGTAGGATGAGGAAAATAAACTAGAGAGATTGCGACAATTCTAATTTCCTCTTCATCAACGTTTTTTTTAACTAAGTGTTGAAAAAATTACATTAATTTATTTTGTTACAAGAAATTAATTTTAGTTGCTTTAAATCTGCAGAGTTGTTGAAGCACCTACCACAGTAGGGAAAGAGTAGATATGGTTTGATTGCCTATGGATCTTCTTAAAAAACTTACCTACAGCAGTTGTTTTTTATTTAACTGTTGGAATTCAAATCAGATTAAAAACAAAGTTTAGTTTTTTATAAATTTATTTTTTAAATAACATACATTGGTCATGTCACCACTTATATCCTAGAGGGGTACAACATCTGAAACAATAAATAAATAAATTAGTTATCAGTTGTATATATATAAGATTTTATGTACATTAAAATGAATGAAAAGTAAAACACATTAGAGAGCATGGATAAATATATAAAAGGTAAATTAGTTTAGGTAATAGTTTAAATAGATTTTAACCTCACATCACGATTTTGTTTATATGTTATGCAGTTTTAATAGGCATTTAAACCAAATAAATAATTTTATTTCATCTGAATCTATGCAACTTCAGAGATATCCAGAGAAGATAACCATATTTTTTAATATGATGATGGAACTATCTAACCCTAAATGTGTCAAACAAATTTTTGGTATGAATAAGAAAAAACATTTGGCATGTAAAAGATAAAAGCAGGATTTAGGTAAATCAATCACAGTTCTCTAAAATTGGTTTATTCTTATTTTTGAGGATCCTACTTATCAATTCAACATTTATTATGAGTGATAAATGTTGAATTCATAAATAAATTGTAAATTTGATGGCATTCAATTTATGTTTTTAACCATTTAAATAGTTTTATGTCCTTATTTTAACATTTTAATTATGATTTCTCATAGATACTTTTATTTAATAACCTAAATGAATTACTGACTTCCAACATTCTTTATAGATTGAGGAAAAATCCAAAAAAATATTAATTATTGAAAAAGTATTCACACATTACTAGGGAATGGAAATAATATCCAAGATTTGAGTAAGGAAGTCAATATCTTGTCTTATTGACACCATTACTTAATAACTGTTACAGCTTTTGGATATGCTTATTATTTATATCTTACACCAAAAGAATTTGTTTTTTTTAATTCCTGCTCTACCAAATTATTGAATTTCTGTTATGAAAAATATGGGCACTCTAAGTCCTTCCATGGGAATTAAAATCCCACCCTTAAAAGGCAAATCTTACTACACAACTGTTGTAAGTGGTTTACTACTAAGAGATAAATGGAGATCAGATAGTTTCTATGGAAGCCAGCAGAGAAGCGTTCGTAGAAAATCATTAGGATTTCTAAATTTAATTTAACCTCAAATAAGAAGAAAAACCTAAAATATAGCACAAGAATGAAGATACAAAAGCACAAAATTTCATAACCTGAAAAAAATGCCTAGATTCCTTGGGCCATATTAACAATGTACATTACAGCCATACATACATAAAATACATACATACATACATACATACATACATACATACATAAAAGCCATATTAAATTAAAATTGCATTCAGTACATCACAAACTAAATTGCATTACCTATTCTAGGCTGCATGTTGTTTTGCACAAAATAAGTTGGTACTTACAATACGAATTCTGTGTCCCATAGCTTTGGCCGGAAGGTTTCTGTTGAATTTGGCTCTGACAGATCCACTTGTACCATGGGGCCTGGTTACTTTGCCCCAAATAGCCCTGACCTTTGATTTCTGGGATTTGGGCCTTCCGGGAATGCAGGTCTTGTTTTTCGCCTTATATACAAACACGCACTTTTTACCAACATAAAACCAACTGTCGGCCTTGTCTTTGGTGCCTTCCACCTTCAACAGGGCAGTGTTTTCGTGTTGGTTACGAAGTCCCCTTTTGTAGCCTGTGAAAATGGCTTTGGCATATAAACGGCCGTGTCTCTTGATTGACCTTCTGGAGCCCGATTTGGCGGTTCCGGGTGCCTTTGCTTCTTTGGCGGGGGCAGGGGCTGCCTTCGGTTTTGCTTCCGACATATCTAAAACATAATAACAATGATTAAATCGGCAATCATCTCGCTGGTAAAAGCGTAATTTCGCTTGGTAATAGTTACGACAGATGCAAGAGGGTTTGATGAAGTTGATTTGAAAGATATTTTAGAGCTTTTCGGTGATTTTGATAGAAAATTTACGTTTTTTTCTAGTACCTTTTATTTATTATAACCTCCTAAAAAGATGAAAGAGGAAAAAAGAAGGAATGTTTTGACGTTGACGAAAATGACAAGTGACACTGTTGAAAATGAGGACAAGTGACTTTTCCGATAATGCCAACGTTGCCGAGTCATACAACATCAACCAGCTGATTGAGTTGCTGATGAGCTGATGATGCGCGATTTGATGAACATTTTATACAAGGAGGCAAAAAATTTTCTTAAAATAATTTAATATTCTACAAAACCTGTATTATAAGGAATAAATCTCCTAAGACATTTCGTTATGAATTATGTTCTGCTCAGCAGATTATCCTCTGCGAATTAACTCAACTCATTATCATTATTTGAAATATATAGTCTTAGATGAGAGTGTTGAGACTTACAAATGTAGTTTAATATTTAATTTAATTTTATATTAAGAGCCCTTATTATTTGAAATATTATTATAAGCTTAATTTTAAATATAGGGTAGGGTAACGCCTAACTTTCTTTGATTTTAAGTTTTTGATTTTTTGTAATTGCAGCAATCTTTACACATACGGATGTTTAGTCATCTAGGTGCTGTGTTGGAATATCTTATTTTTTAATTTTTATTATCTGACATACATAATGGTAATAATGGGAATAGAAAAGTGTACAGCGCAAATACTATAGATAATATTAAATGGAGAAGGATGCAGGGCTACAGCATTCTTCAAAACTATAACTATAATTGTGTTTTATCAATTGTTTTTTATCTTGGCCCCGTAAAAAGACTCGTTAACCGCGTAGAAATGGGTAGACTTGTTGAATTATAGGGTGGCCATATTTCTTTCAGACAAAAGTCATTACAGTTTCGATGGAAGCCAGCAGAGAAGAAGCGTTGGTAGAAAATCATTAGGATTTTTAAATTTAATTTAACCTCAAATGAGAAGAAAAATCTAAAATATAGCATAAGAACCTTTATATCACAGAGACATTCCAGGAATGTTACATACTGGGTGGCCCACCGAAAAGGTCGAACCTCTATTTAAGATTCTCCTGGTTTTTGTATAATAATGTTTTTACCTATCTTCAGTTATTGTGGGGCTATTTGATTATAAATTAAAATTCTAGAAATGTGATAATTATGAATTATATTGTAAAAATATTATTCAATGTAGTTCCCCTAGTAACAAGACTACTCACTACTTTAAAATTAAATAACTATAATTATATTAAAGTCTTTAATATTAGGAAAACGAAAAACAGTTGAGAGTTTACACGTACATTTAAGTTAAAATAAAAATTAATTTGCTATAAATAGATAGCTCAATGTGGAAATAACTGCTGAAAGTATTGTCCATTTACCTCCATGCAATAATAAATATTTTGTTGGAATCTATTCCTCACATTTTCAAGCATATCTTGAGTTATTTCTCTTCATTCAACTGCAATCTGGCTGAAAAAAATCAATCTGGCTTCGTACTGAAAACTTCATTTCTCAAACCCCAAATGCCCCCAAGAACAGTAATCTAAGGGATTTAAGTTCGGAGATATTGGCAACCACTCAATGGGCGTCGTTTGTCAATCCACTGATTCGGGAAATATGTGTCCAAAAACTGCCGTACTGGAGCCACATACCGCAGTGGTGCACCATCTTGTTAAAAATCAATATCATGTTCATTATAATTTTCGTGATTTTCTATTATATTGGTAATTCGTGGTGCTATTGCATTTTCTAACATGTCCAAGTACATCTCGCTCGACAAGTTTTCAGGAATGAAGAAAGGTCCAACATAATATTTCGAACAACAGCTTTCAGACAATGTTGGCCGACACATTTATTTTTTTAGGATATTGGGAGTGTACCTCTCGAAACAAATGTGGATTCGAGGAACTCCAATATCCAGCATCATGTAAATAGAACATGCACTCATCAAAATCGTCTTTATGAAAGCTCATAGTTTTATCTTGTACAGGTGTAATTTATTGCCTTTCAAAAGTCTTTGTACTGTTGCGCGTGTATATCCTAAAGAAATAGCCAGTTCACGAATGCTTTGGGTGTTGTCTGATGCTAGGTACACTATGCTAAAAATGCTTTTGCACAAACTGGTCTTCATTTCTAACTGGTCGATTGATAGAAAATGTTAGACACATATCCAATTTCTTTAAATTTACTTTCATATACCTATCATCAATATTTTTGTCTAGATGTGACGCATTATATTAAACAACCGAGCAGTAGCCTTTGCAATGCTCCCATTTTGGTAGTCGAGCACCAGTACTTGCCTTACAGTTTTGTTAAATATATTTCTACCTTTTCTTGAATTGAATAGATCAAATCTTAAATAAATCTTAACAACGATTGAATGTATACATTTTATAGGTATATACTTTATTAACCAAAAGTTAGTAAAAACTTCATGGAAAATCGAAAAGTGACAAGGAAATAGGGGATTTCCATTTAAAAAACAAAAAAGTGTGATGTAATATCTTATTTTTGGATCAGCCTGAATTATACGGCAATAGATGAAAGGACGCTATAAATCAAAAGTGATGTGTCCGAGCGTTTTTTTGAAAATATACCACAGTGAGAGTCACAAAGGGGTGCGACCTTTTCGTTGGGCTACCGTGTGTATACAAGAATGTTTTGAACATTCAGCTGCTTGAGAGCATTTTATTGAGATCACGTTCTGGGTGGAACCGCTTTCCAGCACCGATGAGTCATCAGCGAACTGACTAACTAGATCAGCTAATATATTTGCATTTAAGTTATTAACATACAAAAAGAATAACACAGGGCCCAAAATAGAACCCTGAGGTACTCCCTGTGTTAGCTTTGCTGGAAGAGAGTATGTCGTTTTCCCCCCATCTGTGACACCAACAATTTGCTCTCTGTTATTTAAATAATATTTTAAAAGTTGTAAACCCTGACCTCTAATGTCATATTTTTCTAATGTAAGGAAAAGAATTTCATGATCAATAGTGTCAAAGGCCCTTGAAAGATCGAAGTACAGGTCAGCTACCTGTTCGTTTTTATCACTTTGATTTGCAATAAATTCTATTGTTTTAAAGATTGCTAATTCTGTAGATTTTGATTTCCTAAAACCATGCTGACTCGCAGAAAAAACTCTTTTTTGTTCTAAGAACTCAACAAGCCTACCGTAGATCGATCGATGAATATTAAATAAATCAGTAGCATTTTCGTGAAAAAAACTTTACCATTTCATTAACATAGACGTAAGACAAGTTTTAAGTTTTCATTTTCTGATAATAGAGTAAAAAGGCTATATCAACTTTTCGTCTTAAAATCGGTTAATAAATGCCCCTTTCAGATTATATAACATACCTGTTTATATTTATTTGATTTCAAATTTTCTATGATATTCTGAAATTCATTTATTGTTTCAGATTTCTACAGGATGTTCTTCAGACGTTCCAAATATTCGTATACATATTCCTGTAATGTTCTTTTGTGTTTGCTATAACTATAAGGTTTTTACTTTTTCAGTACATTTGGGTAAAAAATTAGATTCTGAGATTTTTTTGTTTGTCAATGAAGTATTGTATTATTGAAATTTTATGTCGATTAATTCAGAATTGATACAGTTTTTGTCTGTAATTTATAATTTATTGCAAACATTATAATGGAGCTTTCCGTTTTTGTTACCAACGAAACATATACTGAAATGCAGTTTTCAGAGACTGGGATTAAAATCTGCATTAAACAGTCAAAAAAAAAAAGTAAAATAAATATCCCAACTATATCAGTATACATCTATCTAATGATCATCCGTTTCTATTTATTGATTTTCATATTTAATATCTATAGAATTTTGTACATAATTTTATGACTCGAAACATTTTTTCGTGGATACCCAGCGTTTTAATATAGCTTGTAATAAGCAGAAAGGGTTTTTATGCATTGTCGAAAACCCAATCTTAAAAACCAAATAAGCAAAATAAAAATAAAAACCCACAATAAGTAACAGTAAAATATCAAAAAACCATGTACTTAATCAGCTGGAGCGACAGACATAGCGCTTGCGCCCCACGTGATCTGTATCGAAGTTTTACCGTGTTGCCAAGCATTCGAATATTTCAGTTATCTTAATTCTATATATATTTTTTTAACCTTTTGCTTAGTTTCAGTTTATAATTTTTGCGATTTCTAGCCATAGTTTAATTAACTGTGTATATCTAAAAGAAACGATAGTAATATGTATATGTAATAATAATAATACTAATATCTAATATGCAAAAGGGGTAAGCTTCGGCCGATCCATATGACTTTTTACCCTTATCTACCATAGGTAGGGATGTAAAATGCTGGAGTAGTTCTTCTAAATTAAGAAATAAAAGTCAAATGGATGCTATTTATGCCGATATGGAAAAAGCTTTCGATTCGATGTGTTATAATGTGTACTTTCGAAAGCCCTTTCAGATACGGACTTTTCGTTCTATATATACCTTAACATTATTTGTTCCTCTAACAGAGAATAGTTTATTGAAATTAGAAGATATCTCTGTTTATTAATTCCATTACTTTAATTTTTGATTATTTATTGACCTCTGGCAAGTGATTAAAAATCCTTCATAGCTGGTGCAACAGCTTTAGTTCTTGAAAGATTGTATAGGTGATATCGCAGGAATATTTCTTATAATTCTCTTCTGCAATACCAAAAATGTCTGATACAGTTTTCTCAACAATAATAGCCTAATTTAAGAGAGAATATGCAGAACATGCCTAATATTACGTTACGAAAGCTGTATATGTCTCTCAACACAGCCTTTGAGTGTGTGCACTGTGTAGATGGCACACACACACCCGGATAATACTCATCCATATGAGCTCAGTAAGAATTAATAATAAGATTATTGATGTATTAAAAATCTAAAGCGTAAATGCAGGTGATTTAAAGATTGAGCAGTCGAGTAATCATAATAAAAGACCCCAGGATTTGTGTTGTCTTGTTAATTGGTTGTAATGTAAATTTGCATGTATTAAATAAAAATCCTATACTTCATACTACTTTATTCATATTTTTAATATGAAGTAAAGAATGAGCATCCGACAAGAACTAGTATGAGCAGCATATTCTTGTAATTTTTAATCTACAGGAAGTACAAGGAGAATTCGTCATTTGAATGATATTAGCCCACGGACGGTTTTTGTATTAATTGTATTGAGTGTATGCAAAAGCAGTTTGTGAAATATTTTTAACATGACTTTTATCCACTTTCTTTCTTATCTAGACAATTACTATATCTCTTAACTATATTCAATTGGATAATCCTTAAAAAGCGTAGCTTAAGAATATATCTTTGGGCAATAATACGGTTAAGGAATTCCATTGATGCAACTGAGGTTTTGGGTCTTCTATTTACAATTTAAAGTGTGAAAGGTAAATCTGAGAAACAAAAGGGTGTTTTATTGAATTTTTGGAAGAACACATTTTACATACGTTTACGCTTTAAGAACCTTTTAAATTTTTATTCTGGTGATACTGATGTTGACGTCACATTGTCTTAAACAGGTCTAAAGGACATTCAATTATGAAGACATGGGTATTTTAGTTATTTTTAACTTAAATGTAAATAAATTTAGTTGGTAATAACTATAATCTTTTAAAATTAGCATTAATTAGTAATGTAATACTAGTATATTTTAAATTAACATTAAACGTTTTTAATTAATATGAATTAATTTTTCAACTAGTTTAGTATTCCCTAGCCTATTTTGGTTTTAATTAAGTTGTTGTTTTAAATTTATTTTCTAGTTTAAGGTTTTGCAAAATAGATGCGCCATTAAATAATTGCAATATAACATTGAATAAATTGCAATAAAGCGTTATTAGATTTTCATTTATTTCATTTTTTAAATATTTTTCAAGAATAAAAAAAAAGTAGTTTCGTCACAGTTACATATTATACTCATTACATATATATTCTTGAAGAAATTATAAATTTTTAACATGTGGCTTAATTCATTTGTGTTTAAGTTTAAAATAAAAAAACGAAATTTAAATTTCGAATAGATTTCGAACTCAATAACGATCTTTTAGATGTCCTTGTCATCTTGCTACCTGGGGAATAATATTGCGTGTTTACTGAGAGTGAGAATAATTATTGCTTCTCGGTACATCTGAAAAATACCAAAGGTCAACGTACAAAACATTGAAAAAACTGAATATAATAACATATCAATAATGAGCTGCTCTACCTTCTCGACATATTATAAATATATGTTTTATAAAAATATTCAATTGATAGACGATAATATTTTATCCAGTATTAGAAGTTTAAACTTAAAGGCTAAGAAAGCTGCAGGCTCTGATAATACACGTACTACGTAGAATATCATATATCTATAAGGCTTGTGTCAATTTTCTGATTGTTCCTCAGTTTCAGAAGTTTCTCTTCAATCTCTCTTTCATGCTGGGATGTTTTCCAGATAGGCTAAAAGAATCCATTATTACACCTATTTTTATAGAAGGTAGGAGAAATAATATATAATTCATTATCGACTTATTAGTATATTAAATGAGCAAGATTTTTGCAAGAATTCTGTCTGAGATCTCAGAATTTTAGCATGGTTTCCTTCCTGGCAGATCCTCTGTTACAAACCTTTGAATTTTTTCTAAACACGTGTCACATGCTGTTTTGAATAAGCAACAGCTTGATGTAATCTGTACTGATTGTGCATGGAAAGGCATTCAACAAGGTCGACCATGGCATTTTGGTGCAAAAGGTGGAGAATCAAACTTCTCTGGTAGATCATTGATGCTAATGGATTTATACTTATCAAATCAAAGCCAAAGAGTAAAAGTTGGCAATACCTTGGCTGACATGTATATTGCTACATGGGTTATTCAAGTTCAGCTACCACCAACACCAATTTTACTCTTGCGGAAATACTCACAATTATTTTCCAATAAATCTCCCTGTACGCCCATGTTATGAAGAAAGACTAATAATTTAACCTAGTTATTTTGATTTTTAGTGAATTTAATATTTTTAATTTTATTTTATTAAAAAATAATGGGGTTCGTGCCTCTGTGCCCCCTGGCAATAGCCACACACATGTGATATTTGTTATAAGTCCCTTGTTTGTTTTTTTTAATGCTAATTTTAAGTAAGCCTGTCAAAGACTGTCTGGCTTTTTGTCTTTTTTTTTAGTTTATGGACCGGGCATTTCTTTTACTGAGGTGAGCCAAGATCAAGTTCGTCAGGTGATTGATGGTCTGAAAAATAATAAAAATACGGATCCTTATGATTTAAACACTAGACTTTTAAAAACCATAAAAAACTTGATAATAGTACCACTAACCAAGTTAATCAATTTGGCAATTTCATCAAGAGTTTGAATTGCCTTAAAACTGCCAATTCCGTTCATAAAAAGGAGCCTAAGTTTATTCTTGAAAATTATCGCCCTCTTTCGCTAATTACTATATTTGGAAAGATCTTTGAATCTCCACCTAAGAGACAGATTGTAAGATTAAGATTGTAAGAGACAGCATGATATTCTTCTACAAAAATTGATTTACTACAAATTTAACGCCAGTAATCTTCATTTACTTCATCTGTATGATAGAAGTCAGTATGTTTTGTTTCGCAGTGTGTGTGAATCGCAGAGTTTACGACTGAAACATGGAGTTCCACAAGTTTCCATTCTGGGGCCTATATTATTATTGGTTTACATCATCGATATTCCTATTTACGATACTGGTTCTGTATTTTATCTCTACGCGGATGACACAACTTCTTTAATTGCTGAGGCTGGTGAAGCGAATATTTCTTGAATATCTCAAGAGTCATGTGCAAACTTGAAAGACTGGGCTGTCTCATACAGATTATGTTTGAACTCAACCAAAACCCAGCAGATTATTTTTTCTCTTTGAGATCTTGGTTCTTTCCCGCATCTCTCGAATATAACAGGAAAATTCATTTTTAGTCATTTGAGGAATTTCTTCACTACACTGAGGCTTTTTAGGAGTATTGTGTTTTTTCATGTTTATATTGTATTTCTGTTAAAGCTGCACTCAAAAAAAATCCTTATTTTGTTTGTTTACTTCCCTTTAAAGTAATCCTGACTTTGATATATTTCTATGAAATATCTCTTTACTTCAAAGTTTGTATTTCTTTAACTTTATAGACATGGATCAAGTATTCCTTTTTTTATAGAAAGATAAGTAAACTATTATTTGAAAGTCTCTAGATAATCGTCTTGAGAGATACTTTTAGTTTATCAAGTATACAAAGTTATTATTGTACTAAGTTTATTCGATTAAGGTAAATATATTCTTTCTTTAAGATACGGATACCATATTATTATTACAAAATACGGAATTATTAAAGTGATTTAAAACTGATCTTGAATTACGGATTTAGTATTTAACGTTATTACTCAAGAGACTCAATATAAAGAACTTAAGTTCTTGGATTAATTATTATTTAGTAAGAATGTTATTATTATGTAAGTTATTATTATTATTTAAGTAAGAATGTATTTAATTGCCCTAAGAGTATGTTGTGCTTGATTTAAAACTATAAATCTTTTATGTAAGTGTGCAGTTTCTTAATTTGTGGTCCAAAAAGTTCTTGATTTAAGAAATTCTAGAATTAGTATCGAATATCGGAGTTGTTAACAATAATTGAGACGATTCATCTTAGAAATGAGGTACTCCGCAATGCATTTGGTGCAGGTGTCTATTAACTTCATTCTTAAGCAGGTCTTTTGCAATGTGATTCGTCTTAATTATTTTTAATGACTTAGTTGTATAATAAATTATCTATCTGATTCAAATTCTAAATTTCTGTAAAATATTGTAGATATCGTACTATTCATGAGAATAAATCAATCATAAATACATACATATTATGAAAAATTCAACTTTATTTGAGAAAATAAATATAAATTTTGCTTATTTATGACAACGTAACGTCTTAACAACTGATTAATAATAATTCCCAATATCTTAAGATAATTAAATTTAGAATACAAGAATAATAATTATAATAGATACATATCTGTAAATTAAAAAAAAGTTGTCTTCTGTTTTTTATTTAAGAGCATAGAAATTATTTTCCGAATGTTTGAAAATTTATTTTTAATAATTTTATTTTGAAAAATTATCCCATTGTGATGCCCTAAAATTATATTTTTCTACAAATTATAGTGTTATATCAATTCTCGTTTTATTTAAAAGATTTTTGCAGTTTTTTAAAGCCTTTTGGAAACCTTTTGTTTAAGAAGTTTTATAAAAGGGAACCCTCTTTTTCTTAAGTTATTCAATTAACTGCGTACTAGGAAGATTTTAATATTAAATAAAATTACTTACTTTTTAACAACAAAGTTGTATATATGCTGAACAATAATTTTGACTAGTCGATTTCTCTAACATTTTGTTGGTTTCATAGTATTTAAAATACTTTTTCCAAATAGGGATTTGGCTAAAAGGGTTTTTAGGTCAAAATCAGGTAAAGGTTCTTTGAAGAATGACAAATCAAGATTAATTATGTCTATAGGCGTATTTTCATTTACCAGCAAAGGTGTGAAAATGGTATTTTCCACATTGGATTCATTATTTGATTCCTCAGTTTCAGGTTGTTTCCCTTGTGTGTCCTCTTCAAATGCAAAATCACTCAGGCTTTGGGATGTTATAGTAATTGTTGTTGCATACTGTATCTCCTAATAATATATTATTTATTATTTCCAAATGGAATATGCCTAAATTTAACGTACATACACCTATTTTATTTGGGATCTAGTTTTTTAAGTGCATTTCAAATTGTAAACGTTTGCCATTTTGTGGAATTAATTCTTTCAACAAGTCTGCTCTTCCACGCAAACTTGATAACGTTTCTATTTCTATTTCATTTTCTAAAATGTTAAATAATAAATCTCCAAGTAAATTTTTTCACATATTGAGTATTAATTTAACGAAAAAATAATATGTGACCTATAGTATATAGGTAGTACTCAAATTGTACAATAAAAATGATTTGGGTCATAAAAACGGAAAAATTAGGCTGACTACGCGTACGCGATCCCGCAATAAAATCAAAGCCCGCAGGATGCCTTAGTGCCGTCATTATTATCAAACAGTAATATGATTTAACAGGATTGTTTAACTTACCTCTGAATATTTTAGTATTATTTTCATCCATGCCCAAAGTTTTCAACAGATCATCCATTGCTAAATTATTAAAAAAAAACCCTTCCAACAGGTTTGGCACAATTAAAATTAGGAAACACACTTTACACAAGAACAACGCAAAAGTGTATCGGACTTCGGAGTGATCAACGGCATCAGACGCGTTATGCCAGTTTTTTAGACCAAGTACATGGTCTCTCGTTTTAAAAATTCTGTGTCTTGGGGTTATACACTCGCGTTCATAATTTAATATCTTCATATATTCATAATTTGAAGACTTTATATTATTGAATTGAAAACATGCATTTTTGAAGTAATGCCATTTCTTTATTTCGATAAAATATTTTAAAGCAATTAATCTATTTAAATAATGAAATGTAAGAAATTGTTTTGAGGAAAATGACTTAAGTATGCCAATTACCCACTTAATTAAATTAAAAAGAACAAAGAACCTTCTTCCTTGTTTTAAGGAATTATTTTTATGATGTGCTTTGTATTTGTTAGTTTTACCTAATGCTTAATCCTTGATGCATTTTTACTTTAATTGTGGATTATCTTTTCGTATTAAGTATATAGTTAGTGCATGGCAGTTTTATTCTTATTGTAATGTCAATTGTAATGCTTTTTTTCTGTATTTTTGACTTGTGTAAGAGTTTGTACTTTTTGGCATAAATAAATAAATTAGTTATCATTGTTGCTTTCAATAAAAGACTTCAGGATTGCACAGCTATTATATTAAAATTGTAGTGCCATTTATAGTTATAGGAATGTCAAATGATACTAAATTAGAAAATTCGATTGTGCGTTATCTTTCAAAATATTGTCTGAAAATCATGGGCGAAGTTAGAGCCTCAAAAATGGGGGGGGCTAAAGCCCCCATCCAGGGGCAGAGTTACACGAAGAGGTGAGGGGGTGGCCATCAAAGAAAAGTCAGCGGCAGGTGCCGCCGGAGGTAACAAATTTTTTGGTGGGCACCTTCATTTTCACTTATAAGCCGTTAAAATTATTAAAAAAAAAGAATAGTCTTTAACAGCTTCTATTCTAATTTGCTATACTATATACATAATATCATGAATTTGTTTTATTTTTATTTTCATATTAGGTTTCATCCAAGGAACACGTTTCTGAATTTTATTGCCATATACATAATGTATGAACCATTCTGTATATATATTGGAGTAAAAGTCAAAAGTCGCTAGTTTAAAAAAAAAATTAAACTTTCAAGAAAAATTTCAAAGTTCAAAATAATATCATTTTAATATCTAATTGTCGGACTTAATTAATTTAGACAAAGTTAAACACGACGTTTCGGTTGGTAAGTATCTCCAACCATTATTATATTAAAATGTTATATTAAGTGTAAACTAGCAGTTTACACTTGGTAACGGTTGGAGATACTTACCAACCAAAACGTCGTGTTTAACTTTGTTTAAATTCATTAAGACAATGCAAATCCGACAATTAGATATTACTTCTCCATTGTCTGCCACCTTCAAAACCAATATCATTTTAATAAAACGCAATAATTCTTCAAAAATAGGAAAAGCAAAATTTATTTAAAATGATATTAAATAAAATGAAATCCAATAAAATTATCTTATAACTGGGCATTATGGACATCAATAACTGTGAATAAAGAAGTCGCTGTTGTGGGAAGTATTTATAGATCTCCGAATTCGGATTGTAAGCTTTTCTTGGAGTATTTGGGCAATACCTTGAATGAGGACTCATGTCAACAGAAAAAAGTTGTGTTGTTAGGTGATTTAAATATTGACCTACAAAAAAATGACAATAGAGCAAAAAACTTAAAAACAGTTATAGATGCAGCAGGTTTTCGTCAGATTGTGAAGAAGGAAACAAGAATCACCAATACTTCTGCGACATTAATCGACCACATTATTACAAACGACTATAATATCTCCGAATTACCTAGGAATTTTCCCGCCATAAGCGACCATGAGATTATAGGGGTAAATATGCCATTTGAAGAAGTTAGTAACAATCCTAGAGATATATGTTATAGAAATCTTAATGATGAAATAATGTCGAAAATTAGGACGGAACTAGTGGGTGCTGACTGGAACTACTCCTCCACTGATGTAAATATGATATATTCTGATTTAATAGAGATCGTAAGAGCTGCAGTGGATAGAGTAAGTCCCAAACAAAAACGGACATTAAAAAAATACCCATGGGTGAATGATACTGTAAAACGAGCACAAACAGAACGAAACAACGCATACAAACGATTTTGTCTTACCAAAAATGAAATTGATTGGTACACTTACCAAAGGTTACGCAATAATGTGACTTCACTGATACGACAGGAGAAGAAAACATTTTATGAACAAAACATAGATATGTGTAGGGGTGATAGTAAAAAAATGTGGCGTACTCTAAAAAGTTTGATAGGAAGCAAAAATCAGCCGACAGATTTTGGAGATATTGATTTTGGTCCATATAATACCAGCGTAGAAGAAAATTTTAACCGATATTATGCAGATAGTGTCGAGGAAATTTTAGAAAATATAGAGAAACGGCAATGGCAAAGTTAGTGAACAGAAGGACTCAGAAATAGCAAACTTTAAAAACCTCACTCTCCAGAAACTAAGATCTATTGTATTTAAACTTAAGAACAAAAGTACCAGTGATGAGTTTTTCAGTGTTAAGTTGATTAAAGACTTGTTTTGTGTGTTGGGATATCCTTTACTCTATCTAATAAATACCTCTTTAGAAACTGGTAGAGTCCCAGATGATCTGAAGACAAGTGTTATGATTCCCATCCCTAAAGTGTCAAAACCAACCATCCCAGAAGAATTTCGACCCATTAATTTACTCCCTGTTGTAGATAAGATCATCGAAACAATTGTGTGTCAGCAACTTAGGTACTACTTTGAGGAAAACAACTTACTCTATGTTGGACAATCCGGATTTAGAAATAACCATTCATGCGAGTCGGCCCTACAGTATATTTGTGCGAAGTGGAGAAAAGAAATAAACGATGAAAATGTTGTGCTTAGTGTTTTTATTGACTTAAAACGGGCATTTGAGACTATAGATCGGGATATCCTCTTTAAGAAATTAAAGTTATATGGAGTTAAGAGTATTGTTTTAAAATGGATTAAGGATTTTCTAAGTAACAGGTGTATGAGAACTAAAGTAGGTGATAGATTTTCAAATAAGGTTCCAAGTAAACTGGGTGTGCCACAGGGCAGTGTTCTTGGGCCCTTATTATTTATAATTTACGTAAATGATATAAACACAGTTCTGCGAAATTCATTTATTAACTTGTTTGCGGATGATACTGTAGTATGCGTGGTAGGTAGGAACTTCAAAAATATTACCAGAATAATGAACTCTGAGATGCATATTTTGTATGATTGGTTGTGCAAAAATAAATTAAAATTAAATATAAGGAAAACAAAGTGTATTGTGTTGGGGTCAAAGACAAATTGTAACAAATTTTATGAATCAGGCTGTACAGTAAATATAAACGGAGATCAAGTAGATTTTGTTTCGGAAATTAAATACTTAGGAATAATTATTGATCCACAGTTGAATTTTTCATTGCACATAGATTATGTTTGTAGAAAATTAGGTAAAAAAATTTCATTCTTATCTCGTATTTCAAGTTCTCTGTCATTATGGTCTAAAAAGTTAATATTTAACACTATTATATTGCCTCATTTTAATTATTGTTCTGCTTTACTCATATCCTGTACACAAGAAAACATAAATAGGCTTCAATTACAACTAAATAAAGCTATGAGGGTTATTTTGAACTGTAGTAAATATACACCAATTGAATATATGCTTTCTACATTAAATTGGTTATCGGTAGAAAAAAATATTAAAGAGGCAAATTTAACATTAATTTTTAAAATCGAACATGGTCTTTTACCAAACTATTTATCAACGTTTTTGGAAAAAAGAGAAAATTTCCATCAATACAACATTCGGTCAAAGCAGAACTATAATATTCAACATGTTAAAACCACTGCTTTACAAAAATCACTGTTTTTTGAGGGAATTCGAATGTTTAATAACCTACCAGTAGTGATTAAAGAAGCAACATCACTGAAAATGTTTAATAGAAAGGTGTTTAATTTCTTAAAGAATCAATTATAATTTAATTTTAAGGAATTTATTATATTACACACATGTATATTAAATGTTTGTTATAGTATTATGTACTAGCCAGGTGCTAAATAAAGGATTATTATTATTATTATAACTACTCTAATAAAAGTTTTCGATTTCCTTTTTTTAAAAACTCTTTTAAAATTTCATCTGGCGACAATGACTTTGTTAGACCACTTTCAATACTAAGAGTGGTTAGTGCTAAAGAACTAAATCGATCCTGACCCATCGTTGACCTAAACCAATTTTTAATTCTTCTCATTGTTGAAAAAGAGCCTTCGCAGGACGCTGAAGAAATTGGCAAAACTAATGCTATTTCCATAAGGGTATATGCATTTGGAAAAGTCTCTTTTCTTAATACATCTTTAATATCAGAAATGGTAATGTTGTGGCTCTGGCTTTTATTTATGCAATTCCCAATAACGGTCATTCAACTACCATCAAAATCCATCTGCAAAAAATTGAAGACAGATTTAGCTAATTTCTGACTTTCGGCAGAAAATCTTATTTTTAGATAGACCTTTAAGATAGACCAAGAACAAAACTTTTGTGCCTCATTTTTTATCAAAGGTGAATTTAAGAACGTTTCTTCGTGTACTGCGGAAGTGGAAGCTTCAACCACATATTCTTTAGGTCTTATACTTTCTGTTTTTTTACGTTTTGAACAATTTTTTTGGGGGGGCTAATTTCATTTTAAAGGGGGCTAATTTCATTTTAAAGGAGGGCTAAGCTCCCCCAAGCCCCCCCCTAACTCCGCCCATGCTGAAAATATACATATTTTAAATACTTGCTAAGAAATTTTTTGCTTACGTTTCTGTTCGTGTAATATACCAAATAAATATTCATTTTCACAAAATTCACATAATAAATTATCGTCTAAAATGGCACTAAAACCAGAAATGCATCGAGAAATCATACAAGAAGCACGTGGCAACATGGCAGGGAAATCATATTATTCGAGTAGTGCAGTGCGCGTACGTGAAGAGCACCAGCTTCGCCCTATCCTGAATTAATCGTGGGAAAAAGTTGTTTTTGTTTATCAAAAATCGAGGAGAATTAAGTGAAAGTGACCGAAATGTGCGTGAGGGAGGGCCGCGGAGCCCCGGGGCGTCCCATACCGTTCGGCCCCATCTCCGTTTCCTGCAACCAAACTGGATATTAACCTCATTTTGGTGAGTCGTCTGGCTGTCACAGTTTTGTTACGTGTGTCCTTGCATGAAAGGGTGTACAAAAACCAAAAATACCTAAGGCAAATTGCCCTTAAAAACATTCAATTTTATATGTTAACACCATCCCAAATAAGTTATTGCGATTTGTGAGGGATGAAGCATTGTTTTCTGCATAACTCTAGACAAGTGTTATTTTTATTTTGGCTTCGATCAACGGCCCGCGGGCGCCTGCTAAATAAAAGTGTTTTATGTTATTTGATCATCATTACAAAAATGCCTATTTTGGACTGGTTTTGAATTTAAAAGTTGTTCTGTTATTAAATCCTGTTTGGAATCCATTACTTCTTGTTATTTTAGTAAAAATAGACTAACTAGTGAGATGTAGGTAAATATATCAGAAATTTCCTGCTTTCAACAATTTTTGCAGATAGGCATCTTTCCATGATATTGATAACAAAAAAGGATATATGATATCTTTATAGTTTGTGTAAGTATCTAAATTTTGGATCCCCAATAGCTACATATTTGGTTAACAAGATTTTTTAATTTTTTTTTATCATATATTCCCAAATATCTGGCAGGAAAGAGCAAAGAAATGTCAACACCTTAGTTCAACACTATTCAAATCATAACAAAGTCAATAATTAAAAACAATGTACTCCTATTTCCAGGAGTTATGGCTCTTCATGGAATTTTTAACTTACCTTATATACCTACTTCAAAAATTAAATTAATTTAATTATAAACTCATGTCCAAATTTATCTCTATAATAGGTATATAAAAAGACTTGTCCTGACTGATAATTAATGTACAGCCCAAATGGTAAAACCTAGAAATATGAAATTTGAGGACAACATTCCAATGGTTATGTATGCATTCCCCTAAGAAGGGATTTTTTGAAATTCCATTGGGAAAGGAAAATGAAACACATCATTTTAATTTTTTTACTCAATTTCCATTTTTTTTAAAGGGTAAAACCACCCTTTAAGATTTTAACATCTTTTTTTATCCTTAAATTCATTGTTTTTCAGAAAAAAACTGCAAAACACTTCAATATAATTTCATTTTAATGAAGGGGTGAAATGGGGTGAAAACTTCTTCTACGAAAATTCTTACAAGAAGGCAAGTCCTTCAGTAGAACTTTTCTTTTATTTTCAAATTACACGCGAGCAACGCCGCAGGCATTTAGCTAGTTTAATATAAAGTTGTTGAAGCCTAAATAAACTGAAATTTCATTTAGTCAATAACCAATAGTTTTATTAAAGTTAATACACCATTGTATTTATACAGGTCAAGTATAAAATATGAATACAAAGAAAATATTAACTTAGACAATAAAATTATTTACAATAAAACTTACTCCAAATTCAAGTACAAACAATCTAACTACTTATATAACATTTTTTAAAATGAGTGGTAGGTTCCTAACAGTCATTTTAAAAGATAACATTAAAAAAACTTTGGCCCATAAAAACTTTGACCATCCTGTGACCTTTTGAGATAACAGTAGTTTGGTAACAGGTTTTTTCTTTGCCTGCTATCATACTGATGAATATCCTCATGAAACATAACTATCCATGCTCTTTTTCATATGCATCAGGTTCTCTAAAACATACATACTTGACCTAGTTAATATCCAAGTTTATGAATGCATTCACAGTCTTCCCTCTAGCCCAGTCAAGAGACCACCCTGACTGCCCTCCTTATCTGAAACCTGAAAATTTTGATTGATCTTTTTGATTGTGTAGAATGCTTCAATGCAAGGATCATATATGAAAGTTTACAGTGAAATTCTTAGGCAAAATTATGCTGCTCTTAATATGCTTAGACACAAAATGTCCCAATTTCACAACAGATATAAACTACTCTTTAGTCCACACACCATTGAGTCAATGTGCACATCAAGAAGCAGGCTAGAATCAAGATGAACTGCCAGAAACTTAACACATGATGAAAAACTTTGACTGAACATGTTATTATCCCTTACAAAAAACTCCACCTTCTTTGTTTTCTCAACATTCAAATCCAATCCATTGACTGCAAACTAGTACTCACCCCTCTCCTGTCATCTCAATAAAACCTCCATAGCATCCACTTTGGTTTCCACAGTAGAGGAGATGGTTGTGTTATTAGCAAAAGTGTGAACTTTGTTGTTGGTTCTAAAGTTGGTAAATCATTATTGTACCTTAGAAAAAGTATGAACCCCAATACTGAACCTTGTGGCACCCCTATGGTGATCACACTTTCTGTTGATTTTCCTACCCTAACTACACTACTGGAAAAGTATTTCTTGAGTTTGCATCATGCGAGAAACAGTTAAAGGCCTTGCTAAGGTCACGAAACATTTTATAATATTCACACAGCTTCAGCAAAAGTGACCTCCCTAAATAAAACAAATGTATAGGCTTTTTTATGTCATTTATAAAATCTGTAATTTTACTTATAACAACAATATTGTGCAATGTCTGAAAAAAAATTGTTAAATAAATCTGCTGTGACAGCATTGGATTTGCTCCTTTGTTTATTGATTTTCTGTTGTTTAACAATATTTACATTAAGGTTACTACTTTGCATGTAATTAAGGTTATTATTTAGATGTAGGTACTGATGGTTAGATGTAAGGCTGATATGAGAGAAAAATTTTTAGACTAATTTTAGAAAACCTTAAATGAACACATCACATAAATAATCTAAAACCTACAATAACAAGTAGTGTGTGTAAGAGTCCTATATTTTCAAAGAGATAACAATAACAATCTAATGATTTTCATTTATAAATCTTTGGGGCAATATATATTATGATTTGTAGGAACCTATAGAAGTATTTTAAGAGATTTCCAACTTATTGAAATTATATTTTAAAATACACAAAAAAACTATTCATGCTTCTTAAACTTTCAGTCTTTTATGCATTTAGTCTTTTTATTTAGAAAAAAAACAGGATTAGGATATATTTATGAAACTACACGTAATGTAAATAAACACTAGTATTTTAAAAACTTTAAATTCAGAATCATTTCATTATCATTAATTTTCATTAGACCCCATATCTATAAAGCATA
Source organism: Anthonomus grandis grandis (assembly GCF_022605725.1). Lineage (NCBI taxonomy): Eukaryota > Metazoa > Arthropoda > Insecta > Coleoptera > Curculionidae > Anthonomus > Anthonomus grandis. Next base: position 14,971,821 of record NC_065558.1, read on the forward strand.
TTATGATAAGATCCAAAATAAGAAGATAAGACTTGTAGAGCACTTCTGTAAGTGCGGTCTTACCAATGATACAAATAGTGCTTTATTGGCTGAAATAATAGTAAAATCACTTATAATAAAGTAAAAGTACAGGTTATATCTCAGTTATATTATGCCATGTGTAGTATACCTGAGGTATAATCTAACACCATGCTTAGGTAATATTTTTAATTTTTCCACCTTAATTAAACATTAGCTGGTTATTCTCATTTCATGTATGATTAAGTTACAAAAAATGTTTATTAATAATAAAAATTTAATGCTTCAGAATATGTTTATTATTAAAGTATGCAATATTGTGTTGGTCTGTAGGCTTTAATTTAAATAAAACACCTCCTTTTAAATTAATAAAATAAATTGTTTTTTAACTATATCAAAGTATCCTTTTTGAAGACAAAGAAATATTTCAAACTCTGCTTTTAGGAGCTTTTTACCCCAGCTCCTAATTAATTTTAAACTATTTTCTTAGAATTATGCACCAAAATTTCTTAGTGAAATGCCATTTATTCATTAACCAAAGAGAATGAACAATGCCTATAATAACTATAAAGCAGGACTATATAGAGTTATAGACCATTAGTTGAAAATAGTTACAGTTAGTTGAAAAGTATTCACATTATCATATCAATTCAGGTTCAGAAAGATTTTTTTAAATTATTTCACCTATATCAGATATATATTTAATTGTTGTTTATTTTTATAAAATTGCATTAACATTATCTTAATGTTAAACTATTGATAAATATTTTCTTGATTAATTTATACACATTTTTATTATACTATTTATAGAGCCTTTTTTGTCATTATGGCCCCCTTTAAAAGTCTTTAAACCATATGCATGTAATAATTCCTTGGAAAATTAAAGAAAAAAACATTCTTAATTTAATCACTAATAAGAAGGTTAAACAAAAGAAGTGCAAGTCTTGAGGCACTCCCTGATGACTTTATTTTGAATAGATAACTAGTAATTTTTCCAAAAATCTTTTTAGTGAATCTAATCCATTTATTCCTAATCCTTGTGGTTTATGTGGTCAAAGGCCTTGGCAAAAAAACACTCTCATAAGTTTGTCATTACATTATAATGCAAATGTTTTAGAAGTGAGTGTGTCCCCATATAATTCTACTGAGAAAATATCCAAAATAAACATCTTTGATTGAACAGGGCTGTTACAGAGCCAGGCAAAGTACAACTAAGGAATAGATATCTTTATAAGTTATTTTTTTAAATCAGCATAGGCAGCAGCTAATGATTGTTCTGTGAAAGAAATGAGAAAAATAGTAAATACTAAGCAATTGTTCTCAGTTTTTGTAGAATGCTTTTAACCTATAAATGCCTCATAATTTTTCACTATTGATGTTTAGGTAATAAAAACCAAAATTGTATGCATGTATGTATAGCTAATATCTTTGCCAAATCTTTAGATCTTGAAAAAAGTTTCTAATTCTAAGTACTGACCAATAGTTTTAGTTGAATTGTTGAAAAGTAATTCAGGAGCTTGTGGAGGATTGTTTTGTTAGAGAGCATTCAGTCAATACTGAAACTTTATTATTTTTAAATAATACTTTGGAAGGCATTTTACGATGTTTAAGAGATCTTTTTTTTTAGTTTAAGAATTAAATTAAAGATTGGATCCTTTATCTTTCATTAACATATTTTTACATGTTTCATTTAACTAATCATGAAATATACATTGGAAATTGGGGATATGAGAGGAATTAAAAAATATATATATTTGAGTATGTTCTTGACTAAAGGGTATTTTAATATAAAAATTTTAGGCAATAAGTTAAACACAGAGAATACAACCCCAGGGATATTCTATTATACAACCTGGGTATTTTAGGATTTTTTTTTTCATTAAGGTAGCTTGTTTTGTGTGAAAAAAAAACATTTTTTTTTTTAAATATTATGTATTTTTTGTTCAGATCCTTAGACATATTATACAACTCCTAAGCAAACATTTTCCCTTAAAAACCTTAGATCTCTTGACTCCTTCGGGATATCTGAGCTACTTTACTAAAACTCTAGATATCCTCTCCTAACAGTATATTCTTTCTGAAAAATTTCTTACATTCCAAGAATATAGATGTGGCATTTTCACTTTACAGCAATAAGTGTAATTTAGCAGGTAAAATTGGTGAAGCATTTGGTAGATTGGATTGGACAGTTAGCGGAGTGCTAAACAGACTAGATCATGTTTACCTCTTAATGCTCTATAAGTTATACAATGTCTCTTTTAGGTTACAGATACAGAGTTTGGTATCCATTATCAACAACTTTATCTCATCCAACAACAAAATCATCATTATATTTTGTCAAAAAGGTCTTTATATTTCTTCTTTCTTATGAAAAACTTTATTATTACCTAATCTAATCCATAGAATCTTGGGAATGTGTGCAGAGGGTATTTATTTCATAATTAACTGGTAAACTACTAATGGGATTCCATTAAAGTGCTTAGCAGACCATAATATACCCAAACCTAATTAGGTATATGTCCAATCCCAAAAAAAGGTTTCTGCGATTTCTTTTTAGTGATAATAATACTCAAAAGCTAATAAATAATATGGAGGCATTTCATGTCAAAATAGCTGAATAATGGCAGAAAAATACTAGAAATTTAATAAAATGTTGAGATTTAAAAAAGAAATTATGGTTTAGGAAAAAGATTGAAGAGGTAAAATAAATACTATAAAAATATGCTAATCTCTATATATTTTTTCATTTAGACTCTTGTAAATGAGTGACATCTTGTTTTAGTTATATAATACTAAAACACACACTAATAAAACAATTATGATTTTCATAATGTAATGAATTCATTAAAATAACTTGATGGCTTTAACTCTTTTTTTAATTTCTAAAGTTCCAAGATACAACAAGGCAATACAAATATACTTCTTTTTACTAAAAGCTATTTGAGTATCTTTGATATTATTTTAATATTTCATAATTCTCATTTCCAAATAATAAACATCTTATATGATTTTTAGACATTGGATATAGAATACTAGCACATTTGTTAAAATGTGACTTCAATAAATTATGAAAGTATTGTCAAATAGAAAACATGGATATTTTAGATTTATTATTGGCACCTAACCTGTTTTTAATGTTTTCAATACTTAATTAAAGTTTTTAGTCTCACTAAATTCATCAATTTATTTAATAGTGTTTGTACCTTCTCATTTTGTAACCTAATACTGCTTATTGAAAATATATCATTAGCAAACAGATTCAGAATCTCTAATCCATTATGCAATTAAATAAATTATGCTACAAAGGCGCCAAAATGAAGAACTTGAATTTAAAGTTATTTTATTTTTTATTTAATGAAAAAGTAAATATATATCAGTTTCCTTTATACATAAGTAATTCCAAGAAGCAGTGGGGATCAAATCAAACTTATCAAAATTTTTAAGTTTTTATTTTTATTGATTATATTGATTATATATATATATATATATATATATTATTTTTATTTATGTTGCCGTTCAAAATGCATACTTGAAGTATTTTAATTAATTGGCTCTTTAAGCCAGTAAGAGTTTCTCATAGACATTAAGACAAATATTGAAGGGTTTTGACATATTAGATTAGATTAGATAGTTTATTAGTAATAATATTCAAACAAGTACTTTTACAAGTCAAATAAAATATGTAATGAAACTTGTAAATTAGGGATTAAATATTAAAAAAAAAAAAAAAAGTTGCTACATAGTTTGTACATATACATATAAAATAGAAATAACAAAAGTTTAAAATTCAAATTATTAGAGATAAAATTCAATTTAACTACACTTTCTAAACACATTAAAAGTACTAAGACAAATTAAAATTTGATCCAAAGTACTCCCCAAATGAAAAAAAGCTTTTTCTAAAAGAAAACATTTAATTTCCTTCTTATATTGGTTCAAATTTAAAACCTTTATGCTGGCTGGTACACAGTTATAGAACTTTACAGATAGGTATCTGGAGCCGCTTCTGGATCTCTCAAATTGGCAGAAATCAGGTACAAGATTGGTGTTGTTCCTGTAGGATAATTATGGATGTATTCATGAGAATTATATAGGTTTAAATTTTACTTGATGTGCAACAGACACTGCATAATGTACACACAGGGTAGAATCATTATTTTTAAAGATTTAAAAGAATTTCAACATTCATCCCTATAGCCAAGACCAGACATGATGCGTATGCATTTTCTTTGTTGTCCAAAAGCTTTTTCCATATGGCAGGAATGACCCCACGATAGAATGGCTTAAGTTAAATGGGAATGGAAATTGCTGTGGTAAGCTGTTAAAAGGGTTTCTCTAGAAGTTACCTGAAAAAGGTTTCTAAAAAGAAAAAGTTGCTGTGATAATTTTTTTGACAGATTAATCAGATGTTCTTCCCAGGTTAAGCGCTCATCCAAGATTGTACCTACAAACTTGGCATGCTGTTCACATTGAGGCAACAAAGGCTGGGGAACATTAATATGGTTACGAAGAGAAAAACTTACACTTTGTTATTTTGAATTATTTAAAGACAGATGGTTTGCCAGAAGCCATTCAGAGAGATTTTGTTCTGATGCAAGGTAGTTAATATTATGAATTTCTGAAGGATGATAACTTACATAAAAGGTAGTATCATCAGCAAATAGTACAATGTTGAATTCCTGATTTAGACAGAAAGAAAGATCATTTATATAAATGAGAAATACTATGGGACCCAACACTGGCCCTTGTGGTACACCAAACTCTAAATGTTTTTTATGTTTATCACACTTACTGAAATGGACATACTGTTCCCTGTCTGAAAGATATGACTTAAGTAGCTGAATTGCACTGTCCTGGAAATTATATTATTGTATTTAAGATACCTTTGTCAAAGGAGCTATTTATAATTTCACAGAGCTCTGCAAGTACTGAGTCAAGAAGGGTACAAAATAGTCTCACAGAAATACACCATCAATACCTGCAGAATTCTTGTTTTTAATTTTTCCTAAAATACTCTTAAAGTCTTGAACATCTGTATGATATAGGCAAAAGGATTCCCGTACAGATATGTTTTTTTAATTAAGACACTGGATCAATATTTGTTTATTCCAATTTCAAGTTTAATATCATTTCATGTACATTATACAAAAGGCTCTTAAATCTTTGGGTTTTATAATTAGAAATAGCAAGAATTTTGAAATACCAACTATAATAAGATTATATAATGCCTTGGTGAGACCGCACCTGGAATATGTAATACATATCTGGATGCCTATCACAATAACACATATTGATCAAATTGAAAAAGTTTAAAAAAGATTTGCCAGGTATCTCTATGTTAGAAAGCACAATGAATATCCTTATATGATCTCATATACGAGTATGCTTAAGACTTTTATGATGGAATCTCTTTTGGATAGGAAAAAACAACTAGCGGTGATATATTTGTTCTTTATTATAAATAACATTAAATATTGTAACTGTGATCTTATAAACTTCATCAAAATAAGTGTACGAAAATTCAATTTAAGGATTTGGAATCCACACAATTTATTTTGTGTTATTTCTGATAGTGTGTCTCCAATGAATAATGTGATGGCAATTACGAACCAGTTCCTTAATCAATTCATTCATGTGGATTTATTTAATATGTCTTCTGCAGATCTAAGGCTGACCCTTAAAAATAGATATAGGTATAATATAGATTTATAGATACAGTGGTATCCTATATATTTTTTTTTATTACAAACCATGTTATATTTTTATTTATTTTAATTTTGTTTTTCTTTGTATTTTGTAGTATTTTAAGGTTTTAATTTAATTTTTGTTGCTGCCTTTACATGTAATTAGTGTCTGCTTAGTGTTTGTAAAGAGAATCATAAATAAATATTAGAACTTATATTATGTCCCAATTTTTCCACAATTGTCCAATAATAATCCTTAAGAGTATCTGGATCCATGTCAGTTTGATAAAAAAAAAAATTATTACAGCTTCCCCTTAAATCGTTAACAGTTTAGAGAGTTTGATGTTAAATTCATTTAGGGGGTCAGAGAAGTTCGTCATTATCTCCCAATTAATTTTATTGCAATCCCGTTTAAACTTAATAAAATTTGCTTTACTATATATCCTTCCCCTTTGCATGATTTTAGTATTGATAAAATAGCTTCATGATCTGATAAGGCAGACGGTACTACAGTCGTAATGCAAGAATTACTCTCATTAAAATTTACACAAAAATAATCAATTAAAGTACTTGATAAATTGGTTATATGGGTTGGATCCTATACCAACATTTTTAAGTTAAAAGAATAAAATATTTCAAATAGGCATTGAGTATGTAAAGAATCCTTATCTAAATAATTAATATTAAAATCTCCTGCAACTAATACCCTTGATTTCACTGGCAAAAGGGAAAGCAAAATCTCTAATCTGGGTGTATCAATACTGTACAATTTAAAATAATATATTTGAATTTAACTTTACAATATTCGATTTTATGTATGACATATGTCTAAGCTTAATTGATGATTTCAGGTTATAAACCGGAGGACAATTCCATCACCCTCATCATCATCTTGATCAACAATGGTAAACAATGACTGCGATACGCCATCATCAGATGGTGATCGTGGAGATGACAAAACGCAGGATGGCGAAGGCGGCGGAGTCCAAACGGATGACGCGGCCGCCCTCGGATCCCGATCCTCTTCGGATCATGAAGAACCACTTAATCAGCAGGATTCGATCACCGCCGAGGGTGTCGTCACGATGGAGGCCACCAAAACCGAAATCAAAAGCGACATGCCCCGAAAATTGGAACATCGCACGGTCAAACGGAAATTGCTCTGTTTATACTGCGAGCGATCGTTCGGAAGTGCCAACTTAAGGCAAAAGCATGTCGAGAGGGTGCACTCGTTAAAACCCTCACGTAGGGTGAGTGCGAGGAGGTTGAATCAGCTGAGCGCCACCCCGTGCGGTTATTGTGATAAGTTTAATGATACGGAACATACATTAAACGATCTGTTTCAACACTTGGCTCAGGAGCATTCTGGAAAGTATTTTGGATGCTTGCAGTGTGAGGAACGATTTCTTAACTCTACTCAGTTTGTTGAACATAATTCCATTAAGCATTTCACTGAGAAGCCTACTTTGATGGTCCTTTTACCAAATGCTTCCAGTCAGATTGAGCAACTTGGGGCTGGCGGGACAGAGGAAGAAGAGGTATGTCATTTCTAAAACTTATTGCTATTTTATTTCTGTTTATTATTAAATGTACAAAAATAAAAGGTTGTGAGCTTATAATATTAGATACTAAAACTTTTAATTTTAAGAAGTTATTGATAGGTTGAGGCCTGTTCTGTTTTCAAATGTATAGAGAAAATTAAATGACTCAGTTTTACATTTGGAGCAATGAGTGCAAAAAATATATTTCATAATATACTAAAATAAAGAAAGAATATGTTAAGTCAAAATTGACTTTATGGCGCATTTCAATTTAGGAAGTTTTTCTAATAATTATATGAAAAAGTTAAATTTTATATTTTTTATTGAAACTTGCAAAAGAAGTTCTGTGCAATTTAAATAAACGATCTTCAAAAGTTTTAACACTTTAGTTTACTCACATATTTATTTTCATAAAATTTAAAGTGACATATTCAATTAGCTAAAAAATTTTCTTTGTTCAATTAATGGATAAGATAACATTTATTTATTTGAGGCAAGTGGCAACTTATTTAAAGAATAAAAATGCATTTATCTTGATGTCCCTGATGCAATTGTAATTAGATATAAGGTATATTTTTGAAAAAATTTCATATGCAGTTAGGTTCTGGAATAATTAGCTGCCAAATGGCTCAGAACTGGTCTATACACGGGATAATCCACGGCCTATAAGTAGTTTTAGGACATCGGTGTGGTGTGTTTGCTTACAAAGCAAAACATACATTTTCCGTCGTGTGTGTTAATTTCTGGTTCCCTTTTCCCCACACAACGAACACATCAATTGTATCAAGGTGTCTTTTATTGTTCCTGTTTAACTGTCGCATTTCTGTCCAGGGAATTTGATATTGTCTCTTAACCCAAGTTCTTATTTCTCTGCTTGTAATACTTTTTAGCACCCCCCAATGCAGGCTTTGTTCCAATAACGGAACTAGCAGATCCTCTTCTAGCAAGCCCATCCGCTTTTTCATTTCCTAGTACCCCGCTGTTATCACTCAACCACACAACTTTCAGGTTATTACAATTCCCAGCTTTTTTAGTTCTAGTAGGCACATCCATACTAGCTTTCATGTAACCCTGGCGTTCGCAAGTGCCTTACGGACTCTGCCTGGCTGTTAGATATTATTAGGATCTGCTTGTTGTTGTAGACCAGACATCTTACTTTATTTTTTTAATGCTTATGGCCGATTTTTTGCTCTCTAAGAACCAATGTTGAGGCAATATCATACTACCTTGATGTCTGATGTCTTTCCAGATGTTTATTGTTTTTTGAGACATTGTTATCGTATAAATATCATTGCTTTGGTCAGCTGCTTTGAATTTTTAATGGAGTTCTTTGAGTTTCTTTTAGTTGTTTTTTTTGGATGTGTAACCTAAGACCTAAGTAGTAGGTTGTTCCAGATTTTGAGTTCCAAAATAATTAGTTTTTCCACATCCGGTGGACAGAAAGGTTTGGGAACAGAAAAAAAATTAAAGCTGTTCTTAAATAAAGTAAAGTCTTTTCCTTACTTTCTCGCATACCAACTTATTTTCTGTTGATAAAATTTATTCACACTTTGGAAACATATTAAAATTTGATGCATTATTATGCTCCTGTAAAAATGATAGGTTTGGCGGTATTCAGCTCAATAATGATTCAGGAATGTTCGGGGACTTTACCCAAAAATGTCAGGGCATCCATTTTCTTTAATACTTTACCAGACATTACACAATGCTGTTTTTCCTGGGATATTGTCGAATTTAGATAAATGCATGTGGCCTGGCCTCACAAGGCTCTTGTGACCTGCAAAAAATAGGAAATAGGACTTTTGTCGAATTCTGCAGGCACCAATCAGTGTTCATTCCCACTGTTGACCTCTCATTGAGGAGTACTCTAAAACCTAAAAACTTATTCACCAGTTTATTACCATGTATTATACACCTTAATGTATTATCATTGAAATGTCTTAAGTGTGTCGTCTCCTTTTCAGTTACCTCTGGTAGGCATCTTCTGGAATTGGTTTTTTTTTTTAATTTTTATTATTGTGTTATCATTTACTAGATATATTATCCTCTATAATATTAGCTTTTCTGTCAAACTGCTGCAGGAACATTTTACAATGTAATTTGTCCATTACCATATTTTGCTTCAGCCCTAAGTGCTTTTGCTTCTGGACATTAGAATCAGATACTATTTTTTACATTTTACTTCTTTTTACTTGTTGGTTGGAAGCAACATCACTTTGCTACAGGTCTACATTAAAATTTCTTTTCAGCTGCCTGAATAAATGTTGTCTTATGCCTTTAAGACATATGTATATACAGGGTGTCCATTTAATATTGCGGTGCTCAATTGCGGCTAAATCTTGAAACGGAAAAAATCTTTAATACGGGGAATGTTAATTGAGTTAGAGGGGCTACTGTTTAAAATTAGTTTGGTTGATGATGGTGTCCCAAAAAAGCGTGGTACATAATTTGATTTTTTTAAAAATGGAACCACCTATATTTTTTTTTTAGAAATGGGAGTCCATCATTTGACTTTCTCTTTAGCCCTAAAATTGTTTTGCCCTAAAATGTGACGTTGCCTAGTTATTAACAATTTAAAGACATTTTCACGAAAATCAATGCTCACTTAAATTTTAATATTTACCGCCGACGTTTTTGATCTTTAAATATATGTAGAGTCCTTGACTAAGTTCATTTTATCTTTCAAAATTCCAAAATTTTTTTTATATGGGCTGATCAAAATGGTTACTCAAATAGAAGATATTTTCAATTCAATTTTGCGTTATTTTTTTTTTTAATGGAACACCCTGTATCTAGTAACTCGTTTTAATCGTAAATCTTTTTATCTTCAATTTGATGCCAATAATTTTGAAACCGTTTTCTCAAAATTTGTTCTTAAAGGAAAAATTACATATTTTTTTCGTAGGCATTACACCGTTTATTTTTACTTGAGAATTATTAGAGCATACTGGAGTACAAAACAAACTAGAACAGAAGCAGTTTTAAATGAAGAAATTAACTTGGCAGTTACCAAATCAGTTGTAGAAAGCCGAAAATTAGAGCGAGACAAACGTACGGGCTTACAAATACACAAATCGTCTGTAGTAAAATGCCACAAGAAAAATAAATATCACTCCCATCAAGTTCAGTTAAATCAAGCATTCACGGAAAACATTAACAACATTAACTAAACATTATAAATACGTTCTATCACAAAAATTGCTCGAAATGCCTATCGTTTTGCTCCATACACAAATCAACCCTACGTGCAACAAATCTTCTAACTGCACGAAGCGTAGAAGGCGTAATACGTCTAAAAGACTCTTGTATCCGCTCCACCATATCTTCCCTAGTAGATTTCTACGATTCCTCACAAGAAGAAATTCAGAAGGGTTAATAATTCCGGTGACCTAGGAGGCCATCCAAAGGGACCTATCCTTCTACCTAAGTTCTTGATGTAGCAAGCTCTTGATAAGGATCATATTTGTTTTTCTTGGGACATTTTCCCATGGACGATTTCGATATTTCAGAGTTCTTACTTATTTGTCTTACACTAACTTCCAGTGTTGCAACAACCAACATGGTAATTATCAATTGGTTTTCTTTATTTAAAACTGTTTTCCTTCTATTTTTTTTTTGTATTTTACGCTTCCAGTACGCTCGAATCGTTCTTTTATTTTGGCAACACTAGCATCAGGATGTCGGTTATTAGGAACTTTTTCCTAATAAACCCTTGAAGCCAAAAAATAGTTCCCAAGGCATTCACATATGACATAAATCATATTAACTTATTTTGACACAAATTTACTTAACATGTATGATAAGTAAACATTATAATTTGCATACGTCACACAACAAAGAATAAATGAATTATGACCAACTTTTTACTTGTAAGAAAAATTTCTCATTTTTAAATGAGACAAGCATCAGGGATTAATAGTAGGGGAGGATGGGGCAAGTGAGACACCTTAAGGCTCTGCGGCGTATAACTTACTAAGTTTTAGAAATAAAAAAACTTTCATCGTTTGTAACACGAGTTTAATTGGTTTCAAACTAACATAACCTTAAAAATAAACTAAACATTAACTCTTTGGAAAAATATCAAACTTAAAACAAAAAAAGAAAAATGACTCTTTTGCCCCAAGTTATAGGGGTAAGTGAGTCACCCACATGGGGCAAGTAAGTCCGAATGCTAATTAATCAACGACAATTGTCACAAACATAATTATTAGTACCTGGCTCATTATCGCAACAATCCTCATGTAACTAGGCACCACATTGCATGCACATTATCCATTCTTCATAACAAGTGTCTTTGTAGGTCTCATGACAGTAAATGCATAATGTGTTTCTCTCTTCGTCCGGCGTTGTTTTTATGTTGTGTTGTTTCTCTTCTGCTCTTGACGTGGCACTTTGCTTCTTTTGCTTAGAAATTCCTTCTTTTAATTTTTTTCCATTACTAGTACTTGTCCCTGCTTTGTTGTCTAGTTTCTTTTTTACTTGGTTAACTTTCACTGGTTTTAATTTTTCTTCCAATTGATCTTTGTAAGGAGAACTGGTTATTATTTTAGATCCTTCTATGCGCCTAGATTTGGATTTGGTATTTTCTTTCTTTTGAGAGGGTTTTGGAACTGGGCTTAAAGTTGAAACTGAAACATAACTACATGAATGGTTGCTTTTGTTCAGAATTATTTACTAATTCTTTAGAAGTCCTCTAGATATCATCTTTTCTCAACAAGACTTCATCACTTATTACGGGACCCTCGATGGGATTAATGTTTTCTGTCCTACATTCCTTTTGAAGAATGTTCTCGGCTGGCGCAAAGTCACTGTCTTGAAACACATCTGGATTATATGGGTAGATTCCTGTTTTTTCAAAACTCTTAATAATATTTGTTGGTGTAAAAGCCTTAATAAGCGCATTTTTAATAATAGGAGCCATATCATATTCTGTGATCCTAGAGCCTGGATGATTTGTAAGCCAGTGATCCATTTCTCCTGCCAGATAGGTTTTAAATGGTCCAAAGACACTTACGTCCAGCGGTTGCAACTTATTTGATGTGTGAGGAGGTAAGGTTATAATAGAAACTCCTGATTTTCTAGCCAGGTTTACTAAATTAATGGACTTATTACGTGAATGTCCATCTAGTATCAGTAGACTTGGACAATCTGTTGTTGTTTTGTGCAGCCTATAAAATAATTTAAAAATTTGATAAATAGGTCAGCATCCATCCAGCCTGATGGAGCAGGAAATCCTACTGCTCCAGGAAATGAACCGCTCAAAAAACCAGGATTCATTCGAACACGAGGGAAGACCATAAATGGTGGAATAAACGTACCTGTAGCGCTGACACAAGCTAATAAAGTTGTGTTTTTTCCTCTCTCTAAAGAAGTTAATCTTCCCACTTGCTTTCTTCCCTTTTCAGCTAAAATTTTTCCCGGTTTTTGAACGCAGGTAATCCCCGTCTCATCACAGTTAAAAATCCGATGCGGCAAAAAATTAAACTTGTCCAAGGTCTTTTTTAAGTTTTGAAAAAAATCATTAACCCTAGATTTGAAAAATCCTGTTACTCTTGCAATGCTGGTTGCTTCAGGTCTTCGAATGGAGAGGATTTTCTGCCGATTTAAAAAGAGCTCACCCAGTCTTTTCCAGCAAGTTTTCGATCTTTATTAAAAGGATGACTTATTTGATTGGCTTCAGCAAATTCAAATGCAATTCTTCGAAGATCTGTGGTCGAAAGTCCATAAAACAGTTTTTCCAACAAAATTATGTGTTCACATTATTCCTTTTCCATTTTTTCAGTGAATACGGGTTTGAACCTGCCGTGGCTTACTAGTGGAGTGAGCTGTCGACGCTTTAATCGTGATTGTAAGGTGGTTCTCGGAATACTAAAAACCACACTAGCTTTTTTAATTGACATCTCTTTATTTTGAATCGCTTCTAAGGCACCACGAATGGCATCTTCTGAGGATGATCCTTTTTGGGTTTTGCGCACGTAGTTACGCACCATTTTTCCTCTGCAATATATAAAATATATTTAAAAGAACTTTTTATACTACAGTGGCGTAAGCAAGTCATGCCTGACTCACTTACCCCAATCGTTCTTAAAATATAAAAATTTAAATCTTGAAAAGACAGATAAATGTGGCAACATTCTAAGAATAACGCGGTATTAAGCAAATATAAGGTTATGGTACCTATGCACTACATACAATATTAAGAAAATGCCTTTAAATTGGGGAAAATCCTTATTGATTTCGCTTAAAATATTATAAAACAACATGCAAAATTTAAAAAATGTTAATATTTAGCTTAATTTTAGTAATTTTCAGCTAAATGCTTAAGGACACAATACGCGCTAATAGACATGTACACTACACTGATCATTGTCGTGCTTCGTGCTATGATGCCGGTTGCTCGACATATTTCTAGAAATGCACTTGCCCCACTCTCCCCTACTTGTCTCTACTACTATTATGTTATTATGGTTATTAAAATTATTGACTTTTTTCTTACTTAAAAGTGCTCGAAATAGAATTGAACAGAGTGACAAAGTGCTTGTCACTCTGATTCCATCTATTAATTGTTTCCGTCATAGGTGTCGTAATGAAAAATATGTGTCACTTTTCCTTTAAGAACAAATTTAATTTTGAGAAAATGGTTAGAGATAAAGGCAAACTTGTTGATAACAAATTGAAGATCAAAGAAAAATCTATCAAAACATGGTGTTCCATTTAAAAAAACAGTGTAAAATTGAATTGAAAATATCATTATTTGAGTAACAATTTTCATCACCCTGTATAAAAAAAAATAAATTTTGGAACTTCGAAAGGTAAATTGAACTTAGCCAAGGACTCAAATATATTTTTCAAAAAGATAAAAAACTTCGGTGGTAAATATTAATATTTAAGTAAAACATTGATTTTCGTGAAAATTTCTTTAAATTGTTAATAATTGGACAATGTCACATTTTAGGGAAAAACTGTTTTAGAGTTAAAGAGGGAGTCAAATGGGAATCTCATTTTGGTGGTTCCATTAAAAAAAAATCAAATTATGTGCCACCCTTTTTTGGGGACACCCTATCAGCAAACTAATTTTAACAAGTAGCCTCTCTAACTCAATTAACATTTCCCCTATTAAAAGTTTTTTCCGTTTCAAGGTTTAGCCGCAATCGAGCACCGCGATATTAAATGGACACTCTGTACATCTATTAACAATTCAAAAAAATGTCCTTTGTTTAAATAATGGGTATGATATTAACTCATTTAAGGTAAGTAGTAAATGTCTGAAGAAAAACACTGACTATTGACTTATACTGGCTAAGCTTTGAGTAAAGACCTCTATAAAATAATCTCATGCAATTTTATATTTGAATTCCTTTATAAAATAAATACAATAAATCTAATTTCAGGTGACCCATAAGCTGACTCGAAGTAAATTAAAAAGCAAGCTAAGTGAAGAGTCATCTGTGAAATCTGAAGAACGTGTGTTACCCAAACAAAAGAAAAAATCGAAGCTGAAAGAGCTTCGAGAGAAAAAAATCACAGTAAAAAGTAGTAAAATCGCGTTGAAACGTAGTTCGAGGTTAAAACAGCAAGCGAAAGATCCACAAGAAACGCAAAAGAAGCGACGAGACAAGACTGGCAAACAACAATTAAATTCCGCCGCTAAACAACTAGATAAATCTAAAACTGCCTGCATCAATCCTTATCCGGAATTCGATCATTTTTATCGTGTGAAGAAAATCTCCGATCATTCCATTGACAATTTAAAAATTAGTTCCTTAACGTTCGACGATGTGTTCGACAAAGCTTTCTTCAACCGAATCAAGTGCAATATCGAAGAAAACTTGCTGCACCACATCGACGGAAAACTTTTCAAAAACGAAGAGTCGGAAAACCGGATATCCAACTTTGAAAAGGTTCAATTGGTGCAGGAACCCCAAAATTCGAATAGCGAGAATTTCGGTTGTGAGTTGTCGCTGAACGCCGCCACACCCACCACCTCTCTGGCAATTAACTCGCAGGTTTGCGAAGATCTAGAGTCTCAAATCGAATACGGTTCTAAACCGTCCAAGAAAAAACCACCTGTAAAAAGTGACGAGGTGCATTATAAATATTTCACCAGGAGAAAATACCAGGCGAGCATTTTGCAGCAAAAAGAGAACAGGGACTTGAGCAAGCTGGACATGTGGACGCAAATGGTGGTCAAAGACCGACAAGAGAGACTGCTTAATAAAAGGAAAAATGCCAAGGAGATGCAAGAGTATACCTGCAGCGAGGAGTATAAAAATAAAGTGAGGAGACAGGAACTGAATCGAATACTGGACCGACGGGGCCCGTTCGAAGATCTCAAAGAGGAGGCGAGCAAAAAGGCCGCTTTTGACAAGTTGAACTCTGTTAGCGCGATCAGTCCTGAGGTGTTCAGTGAGGTGCGCGAAGTGCTCAACGACCTACTGAATCGCGTTTTTGAAGCGATCGAAGAGGATGAAAAGGTTCTGGATAAAGATAAGTCTATGGTGATGGACCAGAGGGATTATAGAGAAATTCCTGCGTTTTTAGAGCTGCGCCGTAAAACGTCTGCGACTAATGACGAAATCGACAGGTCCGACAAAATCGCCTTGATCTGCTCGTCGCAAGAGACTGAAAATTTTGAATTACCCTCGAACTCTATTCGAGGCAAGAACGAACAAGTGGAGCTTACAGGTAAGCGATATATAAAATCTATTAAATCTTTTAAAATACTTTAAAAAAATATAATTCACTATGAATTTATGCCCACAATCTATAAGTGAGATGGAGTGCATATTTAAATTTAACATTTTATCTAAAAGTTTTTTATTCAGGTTTCTGCAGATTTTTGGAGAACTTTCACTCATTTCTAGTTCTTCAAATAATCTATTTAATTCACTGTGCAATAGGGTGAAGCGAATTTTCGATTTCTGGAATTTTAATTACCCTGTATGCTTAATAGGTGCCTATTGTAGTCGTTAGTAAGCCAAAAAAAACTTAACGTCAGAAAACAACTTCTTCGGGTGCCGAAAGTGCCTTAAAATTTCGGAAATTATTATGTTTTTTATTAATTTAGCGAATTTTTTATTTCTTAAAATTTAACCACCCTGTATGTTTAAAAGGTGCCTATGGTACTCTCAAGTGAGCCAAAAAAAAACTAAACGTCCAAAAACAATATCTTCGGCTGCCGAAACCTCCTTAAAATTTCGATAATTAAAGATAGAATCCCATCTATCTTTAATTATCAGAGGGAGCCATTGGTAAGACCCTTGAATCGTGTGAATATTTACCAGTCGTACAGTTTGAGAAAATTGAAACAATTTTAGCATTAGTTGATCTAGAAACCGTAAGTACCGATGCAAAGTATTTATATGAGATGTGTCAAGGAATCTCTATTGGAGTTTTAAAAGACGATTGGGCTCTAAAAGCGCCAGGGAAAATCTCACACTCTAGATGGCTTACCACAGCCAATTGAGTCCTGAGGTTATACGTTGCTACCAATGGGCCCTCTCAAAACCTTAAAATGTTAACAGAGTTTATAGTAAAAGTGTATGCCGTATGCTGGTTTCAAATTAAATGCCATTGGTCTTGTAAGGATGGTGCTAGGCACTTGTTTAGCATTATAAATAAATCTCGTTACCTCCCTGAAGAAATAAAAAAAGGTATTGATCCCGTAATTGAGAGAAATGGATTTTTTGCGCACCCAGAAAATATTTTATTAGCCATGTTAGGACATGATAGAAAACATATTCGAGAGTTAGCTTTAAGAAGGATTTTAAAATGCAGATCAACCGCAAAAACCGAGGATGTTATGATGAATATTTCGCGTGATTAAATTGAATTTTGATTGTCAAGATTATGTCGACCTAATTGACTGGCAAAATGTTGTTATAAGCGAGCCCCCATTAACAATGGAAATTTCGAACGAAGAACTAACTAACATGATTTCTTTGGTTCCTGATGAAATAGGGTTATTAAAATTCCCTTGTCATTCACAGGCAGTTGAACGAGCAGTTAAGTTAGTTACTGAAGCCTCTATGGCGGTTTATGGCCCTGAAGCACGAGACGGATTTATTAGAGCTCGTATTGAATTGAGACAAATATTGCCGCAATTTGATACTAAAAAACAATTATTAGCAGTTCTAGAACAGAAAAAATAAAAAAAATTATTCTAAGGGTGGGAGGGTAGGGTGGAACTCGAGATGCAGCCACCTCCACGTTGCACCATTCATCCACGTGGTGAGTTCTGGGTAGTTTTTCATGAAAAACTAGCTGAGAGCTGCATGTTTGGTTTTTTTTGCAGTTTTACAGATTTTTTTAATTTTAAAATTTTCAAGGTCATTTCGGCAGCCGATGGAATTGTCATAAGTCATTCGGATTTTTTTGGGTAGTAACTCCGAAAGGCATCTTTTGCACACCCAGGCATATTCGTTTTCGAAAATTAGTTATTTTGGTCCAGTTTTCGCTCCACCCTACTGTGCAACCAAAAATCTTAAAATGGGCTCATTTGTATATCCCAAATATTTGTAGATACAGTACTTTAATTTCAAAACGAACCACCCTTAATAACTTAAAAAAACACGTCAATTTATATATACAGGGGCACGTTTAATTTTATATTTGACAAAGTTCTGTCAATCACCTCCTCACCTCCAGCTAACCTCACTTTGAAATACTATGACTTTGACACAAAGCGATCGAACTTGTCGAATCTTTTCTCAGAGATAGATCTCAGAAGGTCAGCCTGCACGACTCCGTATCCAGCAGCATATGAATTAAGTCCGGAGTTCCCCAAGGAGCCATTCTGTCTCCTCTTTTATTTATTATTTACGCCATCGACGTAATAGCAGCTCCGTCTTTTTGTAGTACGCAGGCATATGCTGATGATATGCAGATCTACTTTTCTTTTAATCAGGAATATATACAGGAGGCGGTGCAAAAGATAAATGCAGATCTTAACAAAATCAATTTACTCTCTTTTCAGCATAATCTTAAATTAAATAGTGAAAAAACAAAAATATTATGTTTTGGAAATAAGGCTGACAAAGAGTTTGTCAAAAACACTTTAAATTTAAATAATGTTGTCAAGTTTGTCTTTTGTGCCTATTGCAAAAAATCTGTGCGTAACAATTGACGGGGATCTTAGGTTTCATGTACACGTACAAAATATAGTAGTGTTGTTCTATCTCACTTTAACTATTGCGATTTTCTTTATGGCCCCTGCTTAACTGCTATTGACAAATATAAAATACAAAAGGTACAAAATGCATGCTGAAGAGTTATTTATGAAATTCGCAAATATGACCATGTTTCACACTTAATATCTGAAAGTAACTGGTTAAATATGGAAAATCGTCGAAGGCATCATCTATCAAATTTTGTTCATAAGTTGCTTTATGCCTCTGAATCCTCAAAAACTTTAAAAGCTAAATCTTTACCTAGGACAGCAATACATAATAGAAATGTAAGATACCGGCATCGCTATACTATACCACAACATAAAACTGCTATGTTTCAAAGATAATTTATATACCGGGTGGTGCGTCACCGAGCGAAACATAGGAAATCCCATCTAAATTTTAAGGGGGTCAATTATTGGCTTCCCTGTACATTTTACAGAAAAAATGTAAGATGACTTTTTGAAGAGACTAATCTGGCAAACCCTCGTGCAAAGTTTTAAAAAATTTTAATAAGCAAATCTTGAATTATTCAATTAAATGTAATTGCAAAATTACCAAATTTTTGGTTCAGGTAAAACCAAACGGGCACCAGTAAAATGAATATTGTCACTAATACATTAAGTTTTTTATGGACATACAAACAAATGGACAATGAACTATGAACTTGCTGTATTTGTGGTGGAGGAGGGCTGGCTGCCTGTTGGAGATTTCGACCTGTTAATTTAATTTATTTAATATTGTTGGTCATTTTAATCTTTCTTTTCTTTATTACCTTAGAACAGTTATCTTATTAAATATTTTTTTTTATGCAGATAGCTTTTACAGAAATGCGTTAATAGTCATGATTTATAAAATTTGATGTGGTTAAGTGAGAATAGCAAAATTTTCTAGACTTCGCCTATCAAAGGCACACAAATATTCTTTTATGTTAATTAAGTTATCAATATTTTGTTTTTTTGTAATTTTTTAAATAATTAATAAAAGTTGTTTATTATTATTATTATATGTCAAATGGGAATCCTCATCGTGTACACATCATTGTAAGCAGTCTATTCAACAGTGGCAAAAAAATTGGTTAATGTTCCAGCGAATAGTAATCAAAAATGTCTGGAATAATGGATATTTTATCGACCTCAAAATTTTGTATTTCAAATGGCTACAAAGTGTGATACATCATTTTAAAGGGCATGCAACTATAAGATGGATTCATAGATTGGAAGTCTCTCATATAAGGCCATTATGTGCGAGTTTGTGATAATATTTTTTATTAAGGCTTACATGTTTATTTATTGTTAAGATATTCAAAGAATGACCAAATCCTGTCTGCCAAGAATTTAATGTTCTTAGCTGAGAACTCTTTGAACCTTAAGCCCATTTTATAAAACACCTATAATTTTTAAAAGATTTGTAGATCATGCTTCTATTTAACAATAAATTCTTAAAACAATTAAAATATATGGAAAAAAAGAGTTTTTATATATTATCTAAGCTGTATTAGAATTCATAATACTGTAGCGTTTTTACCCGTTCGTTATAGGTGTGAATTAAAGCAATCAAAAATAGTCAACTAATTTATTTTCCCACTTCACAAAACACATTATTGAAACACGTTATAAATAAATCTATTTATGACGTGATGAACTGAAACTATTATGATTTAAATCTCGCGCCAATATCCGAACTTTACTTCTATAAACTGATAACTGACAACTATCAGCGATGCAGCTCTTTATATACTTAGCAGAACGCTGTTCCGGAAGATTTCCGCTAACCTTCGAGACGTCGTGCGGTGTACCACTTGTGTCATTCCGGGATGACGGAGAATAAGCTTGTTTCTCGGTGTTTACAATATGGTTATAATACATATCTAATGTCGCATCAGTTCCATCAAAACAGATATTTAATATTTCATGACTTGTGATTTACTTTTAGAAATTAACGATTTTTTCTGTTTTTTGGATGGGGTTATGTCAAGCACCTAAGGATCTACCAATAAAGTTAATAAGTGGCTAATAAAATATTTACTTGGTAATTGGGGCTATAAGTTTGTTTGAAGATAATTTGCAATTATGGACTTTGTCCTGTATATTCTTTAAATTTTTTTCAAATATCAACTTACATATATTTCTTTTATAAAATACGGCAAAACTTATATTAATTATAGTGGTTATTAGTTTTAGGCAGGTATTAATTTTCAATTTCATTAAACTGTTAAAATTGTATAAAACCATTTTTAACATCTTTACACTATTCAAACATAAATTGCTAAACTAGGGCGAAAAGAAAATAATACTAACCAAGTCAAAAATGGGTGACAACGACATGCAATCTATGTATATGAAAAAAATACTTTCATCACCAAGTCTACAATTCAGTTTTAAAAATTTACTGATTTATGTGTCTAATAATCTTTATAAATTGTTCTTCTTATAATTACCACGTCTAAAATAAAATATTTCTCTGCATTAGGTGAATGGGCGAGGAGCCGCATGTACATATGTGCGGCCTGCGGAGGGAAATTTTCCAACATGAAATACTTATTGGAGCACAAGAGCGCCTACCACCAGAACGTATGGGTGCAACATTACGAGTTTGTCGGGAACCAGAGCGAACTCTATCGGCACCTGAGTATTCCGGGTTTGGGAAAAGTGGGAGTCGTCGAAGAGACGATTCCGTGTAAACAGTGGCGCAGGTCGGAGTCGCGCATGTGCTCCAAGTGCGCAAAACAGTGCAATTCTTTAGGGGAGCTCCACAGGCATATGCTAGAATGTGGCGGTGATTGGACGTGGATGCTGGCAAGGCGGAAGGTGAAATATCGACCGTTCCGGTCTAAATATCGACGGAGACGTACCGGTAAATAGTTTCTGTATTTATTTATATTTAAACTGCTTTTATTTTTTAATACGGGAAACTTTTTGATTTTTTTTTACAAGAAAACCTTAAACCTTTAAATCACATTTCAAACAATTGTAACGTTTTTGTAAATATTAATGTTAGATCCGAGTGGCATAACACATATTCAGATTTCTTTACTGGTTTTCCTTCTTTCTTGAGGATTTTAAAACTTTGAAAACAATTTATCTTGGTATATTGGATGGGATTTAAATTTCGACTCTTGTGATTTGGTTAGCAATAAGAGATAAGATGAGTAAATTAAGCAAAGTTGCCCATAAACTAATAGAAATAGCATCAACAATATGTTGCTTAAAAAATGTTGGTTGTTCAATATCATTCAAATATATTTAAAAAAATGTATTTCTATCCGTTTTTTTATTTAATAGGTCTTCTAGCGACCATCATCAATTTTTTTTATAAGCAAGTAGGGAAAATACAGAAGGCTCCTCAAGATTTACAGAATAAGCTTGATGATCTAGATGAGAATTGTGTCAACATGAAAGAGGATATTAAATGGCTTAAGTTTAAAATTGAATCTTACACTAAATCATATGATTAAGCCTTATTAAATGCAACCAATTCAATAAAGAGAATTGGTTGCATTTAATAAGGCTTTTTTTTATAAGCTAAAGAGATTAGTGACTTTAAGGATTCAGCACAGTTTATCTCAAATGCCTTTGAATAAGAAAAGAATGACTTGATGACTTGACAAGACCACAGAAACACTAAAGAGAATTGAAAAGGAAAATAATACTCTCACTCAAATTCAAAAATACTTTATTAATCCAAAAAGTTTACAAATTGTTATTGACCTAGCATGGAGTAAAGCAACTTACACAATATAAAATACAATAAGTACCTGGCTAAAATGTTTAAAAACATTAGAGCAATGAAATCCATTTATTGTACATTTTACGACCCTGATATTTAAGAGATTTCTTAACCAAGGTAGTCTTTGGGATAGGTAGCGGTAAATTGAGGTTTTGACGGGTATTATAAGGAGTAGGTGCCTGCCGCGATTTTTTAAAAGAAGAGTAGATGACTCTGAGTTGCAAAATGTGGCCGGCAAGAATCTCTCTGATTATGTTCACAATAAATCGCAGTGCTTTGTTCTGGAGAACAAAAAGCATATTTAAATTCTCCTGATTGGAAATACCCCAAAATAGGATACCATATTTAAGGTGCGACTCCAATAGCACAAAGTAAACATTTCGCTCTAGTTTATAGTTCTAGTAGTCCTAATTCATCCCTAACAAGTCTAATAGCAAAACAGCCAGGATGTGAGCTTCTTACTTAAGGTTAAAATTATAGTCTTTAAAGTTCAGCTCAACATTAATTATTGAGAGTAAACTGATGTTAACGGAACAGAAGGAAAGGGAAAATAATGTAATTATTTCCGGGTTAAAATGGTGGAAGCCTTTGGATCTCTCTGAGACTATTAAGACTGTTTTTAGAGGTTTGAATCTCGAATCCCTAATAAATTAATATTGCAAAACATTAAAAAATAAAGAAAATTCCTCTGAGAAAAAAAATCATGGTTTAACTGGGTAATAAGATTTCCTTATTAAAAAAAAAGAAAAGAATTGGGTGGGATAGCTGCAAAGTCCTGTGGGCTTCAGAATGGAAATATTTATTTTAGTGAGGATCTTACAACAGAAAATCGACGACTTTTAATTATTAATAACTAATAATATCTAAAGAGTTCTACTTTTAAAAATACTTTTTTCATTGGCCCTTCATGTCCAAAATATTCAAGGTTGTAGAACAAAATTAAAGGAGTTGAAACTCTCTTGATAACTGTTCCTTTGGTATTTTTTTTATAATATAATCCTGGCTAAATGACATCACATTAGACCAGGAATTCATAGATATACAAACGCACTCAACTTTTCGAAGAGATTGATCTCTTTTTGTTGAAAAAGGATGATGGTGGTGGCGTCTTTATAGCAATCAAAAATAAATTTAATCCACTCTTAGCAGTTTTGAGAATGATGCAGAAAATGTGTGGGCTCTCTTAACTATCGATAAATTTAAACTTTATCGATATCGATACTTCCTTGACTCTTCGACAAGTATATTAACTATACTTGTTTCTTAACGAAACTAAGCTCAAGCCTAGAAAAAGTGCAGGGATGGTATGTGGAGATACTCATCATTCAATTGCCTTGACAGTAACAGCTGTTTTGAACTATTTAATGTACTTCCTGAATACTGAGTTAGGTGGAATTTTTTTCAAATGTGGTCCTTATGCAACTTAATAACGTAATTAATGCAAGTTACAGGTTGTTGGATTTGGTGTTTTTTTAATTGTTTCTTTTATTATGATTGCCATTTGTTACCTGAAAACATTAACCAACCACCTTTCCTTTGAGTTTCTTTTTGAATGTCTTTCCTCTCACTTAAAACAATTTGTCATCATCTAGATGGCTATGGACATCGCTTTGACTATTATTAATTGGTTTATTTAGAAAAAGTACTGTCAAATAAGATAAAATCAGCCAATAGAAGCATTATCCGCAATTCGCGCTTCTAAATTCGCAACCTTTTAAATGAGGCTTTAAAAATAAAATAAGAATTATTGCCCTTTTTTTAGACGATAATTTTATATTTTTAAAATGTTTTATCACAGAGTACAACTAAATGCATTTTATGTATATGAAATATAATGTTTCAGTTTCTATCCTTGTTTTCAAAATATCCAGAAAAATAAAAAACGTTTTTTCAAAAAAAATCACATTTAAGTAAAAACACTTGGTTAATGGTTAATGACAACCAAAAATGATAATTAAACACACATGTCCACAATTTCTAATTTCCAGCACACTTTTAGCTAAAACAACTGCTAATGCTATGTCCGTAGCTATCTAGATGATTTACATTAAAATCACTTTTAACTGCGAAAATTTATCACATTTTGTTCAATCAATTGTACCGTGTGTTAAAATTATTATTATTTTTTTAATGTATTGTCATTGTTGATTCTGTTTATTATCAACAGTATTAATTAGTCAAGAAATTATCACGACTTCAGAACTGTACTTAACTAGAAATTCCGAAAAAAAAAAACAAAATACAAATTTCTTTAACTTATTGGACCAAACTGTCGCAAATAAATTATTTCTATACATTTATGTATACATCTATAATTCTGATACAATTTAATTGAATTTCTCAATATAGAGCTGAAACCATTAACATAATTCTGGTATAATTGGCGAGTGGTATATTGTGTAAAATATGAAACTAATATTAAACACAAACTTATTACCATAACTTTCCAAAAGAAAATAGTGGTTAGTCAAGATCACCTAGATACAGCTTTTGGGATACACGGATTTTTAGTTTCTTAGTTTATTTCATCCTATATTGGTCTTTTGAGTTTGTTATTAAACCAAACAGAGTATGTAAAAACCACTTTGACTGAATAAGGTGAATGTCACAATATTCTCTATGGTAAAAAACTTTTTGTTGTATTTCTCGGTTTTTTAAGAAATAACATAGTATTTCTAAAAATTAGTATACATTGAAAAATGAATATAAGATTTATTTAAGGTTTTGATAAAATAATATGGCGAGTTAAGTGGAAATTGAAAAAGAATTAGACGTGATCGCCAGGGTGAAGGCGAAACGTCGCCATAATCACTATTATGTAGCCGGAAAAAAGTAACTACTACTGCGAGTTTGTTAGTTGGACATAGTTGTCTAATACAAAAACTAGGGTAAGAAAAAATAAAATAACTTTTTTTAAATGGCTGGTTAATGGGATCCCTATGGCAGAATTCGAAATTGAAACATTCTGTAAGTAAACGGATAATTTGTTGGTTATTCCATGAAGCCCTTGAGAATTCTTTTATTGAGGTTTTATTGCATTTTTTAGGCTTACGGCACATTTATAATTATAATAGTTATCTTATACGATAAGAGGTCGCTTAAAAGGCGGTAAAGAGAAGTAAAGTAATGTTAGTGCTTAATAAAATGCCATTTTTAAATGAAGAAAAAAAAATTAAACTTTTTTTTCTGCGTTTTTTGTAAAATAATTTTTATTAACTCTTTTATCTATAAATAATTTAGGTTTATTAATTTTTAAATACGATCCTCTACTTTTTATTGTTGATATAGGTAAAATGCTTCGTTAGCTTCATTCTTATAGAGAATCATGTTGATAAAAAATCTGATGACTTGAAAATAATATAATATGTTAAAGGTATAATAATATTGTAATTATTTTTTCGTTTTTATATTTTAATGATTATTTTTATATAATCGGGCCGATAATTAATCATAAATTAAATACATTATAATTTCGAAATTGTAAACAGTGTAAACCATTATGCAAATCGAATCTTCTTGATCCCTTTCATAACAAAATTATAAATTAATGATTTTTTTAAATTTACTTAAGTTTAAAAATGATATATATAAGTTGGTCGAGAGATTTTTGTGTAAATAAGTTACAGTTAGAAAAATTGAACAATTTTAGATACTTTTTCTCGTTTTCTACCTATCACGTTTAAATAAAATTAAAAAAGTTAAAAATTTAAAACACTATTGTCGACTGTCCCATTAAAAAATAGAACAATTAAAGAGTCAATAAATTAAGTCTAAATATATTTCATTTATTTCTTGGACGAATGTTGTTCCTGCTATATGTCAATGAAATCTCTCAAATTCCAATTAGGGGCAATTTTACTATCTTTGCGGATGATACAACAATACTTTGGCATGACACTGACCCCAAGAGGTTAAAGAATATTATTGATGAAGATTTAATTCTTGTAAAGTCATGGTGTGAATCTAATAGATTAACTTTTAATATTTCTAAAACTAATATTTTAACTTTTAAATATAACTTTGGAACTGTCACTTTGCAAAATGAAACATTGGGTTCTTCTGAAACATGCAAATTTTTGGGTCTGACGATTGATAAGCAATTAAAATTTGAAAATCATATCTCCCCTTTAATAGGGAAGCTATCATCCAACTGTTATGCTATTAGGGTAATAACACATTCTCTGGGACTTGATGTGGCTAAAATTGCCTACCATGCTCTTATTGAGTCTCATCTGAGATATGGTATTGTGTTTTGGGGTGTGTGCTCTCAGTATTTGCTCAGCTCTATATTTATTTTGAAAAAGAGCCATACGCACATGTGTAGCTCCCTTTCGTAGCCCCTGTAGGCCATTATTTTTAAAACACTGTCTGTCCTGGCATTGCCATGCCTTTTTATTTTAGACACAGTCTTATCCACAAAAAATATCGCCATCAGGAGTTACAATCGCCGAACAACCTTCTCTTTACCTCTGCCTATCCCAAAAAGTGATCAGATTGATTAAGTTCCTATTGTGTACGGGGGCAGAAGGTGAAAAACGTGTTAATAAAAATATAAAGAAACTTTTACTTGATAAAGCATTTTATTCTCTAGACGAGTTTTTAAATACAACTTTTTGACAGTAAAGAGTTTTGCATAGCGTGATGTGACTTCTTACTGCTTTTTCTTTTTTTTCTTCTTTTACTTTTTTAATTGTGTTGCGTATGTTCTATATTCTATATATGTAAGAATTGTTAAAATTTTTATATTTTTGTAAAAGATTATGTTGTCAACTATCTTTAAGGTTTTATATAATGCTTTGTTAACAACATATTATGTTATGTAGCAATAAAGCTATTTTTGACTATATCTATTTAAATTAATCAACTATTTTTCTTGCTTTGTATAAATCTAATCCTATGTTGTAGGATTCGAGCCAAAAACTCAACCCAAACGTAAGACTGAACCAACCGAAAAGAAAATTTATAAAAAACCTGTTTACACTCCACGACAAAAACCAAGCGATGGTAAGTCCGACTATTTAATATTTTTTTAATTTTTGTTTTTAAAATTTTCTTTACAGCGGAAACGATTCAACGGATGTTGGCAAATTTGCCTGCCAAGCGTTGCCGGCGCAACGTCATGTCCCTCGATGCCGCCTTTAAATCGAAAAAGACGAAAAACACAAAACAAAACGCTCAATCGCCGAGTACAAATTCGAAATTAAAATGCGGCAAAGCGATCATGGTCAAACACGCCTCGGATAATCCTAATCACAATCAAAAACGAAGAAATTTACGGAGCCTTAACAGGGTTTTATCCAGTCGTATTTTAGATGTGAACTCTACCTTGATGGTCAAACGGAAGATAAAAAGATTAAGAAGTCAGCGGTTGACCAGAAGCACTGCCGCTGTTGATATTGAGGAGAATGAGCGGGATGTTAGCGAAGAGGCGGCACAAAAGAAACGAAAAGGGCCTAAAATAGAGATTGAAACTAGCGAGAGTAAAATGCGACCTAAACGAGCTGTAGGTAACAGATTGAATCTGAAAAGCTTTTTCCCTGTAAAGAAGAAGAACTCTAACATCCAAAATAAATCAGTGGATGATTACAATGACGATAGTACGCCCGCTTTTTCACAACACAAGAACAAAAAGGGAGGCCTCAAAGGGTTCGTCAGGGCCTTAAGTTTGAGAAAAAGAACTTCTCGCGAGGAGGAGAATTTGAGGCGTGACATAAAACCAACTGCAACACCAGAGACGAGCAAACGGAAATTAAGCCGCTGTTTCCGCAACGTGATCAATAAAGTGAAAAAATTAAAAATAGAGAAGATCGAGAAAAAACCTGATTTTATAGTACCGGAGCCTTTTTTAGAGAAACCACAAGACCACAACGTCACTCCTTCAGAATCAGAAGAAAACCAGCCAGATACAGAGAAACCTCCCCCTATACCGGCAGACTCAAAAGAAAATCCTCCGATACCGGAAACGATTTTTGATTTGGCCGATAAGGAGGGAGATAAAAGTCTGCAAGCCAAAGGCGAACTAAATTTCGACACTAAAATACCGGACATTCTGACGCCAGTGGCCATAGATACCACTTTAAAGCCCAAAAGTATTCCTATGGTATCCCCAAACGTGAAAGGGAAAATCCGTAAGCCAAATCGCGGCTTAAACGACTGTATCGCTATGTTAACTAGCAAACTGCAAAATAAGGATGATAAAGTTTCTTCCTCACTGGAAAGCCTGTTTAGCACCAGTTCGACTACTAGCGTAGAACCCCGTGCGATTCCCAAACCGCCTATCGTAACTTTCACACCTGCCGTAGAAGAAACTGCATTGGATCTCAGTAAGAAGTGTATCAGCACCCCTAATTTGACTGATATAGCGGTGAAAAATCATAAACCTTCGACAGTGACATGGAATTCCGTCGATGATATTATCCAGCAAGTGGTTGCGAGTAGCATGTCCTACACCATGGAAAAGGAACAAGAGCTGATTGGCAAAAGAACAAATTTGGACGATACAATTGATTTTGTGGTCAACAGTTGGTTTGATAAGCCTAAGAAACCCAAAAAGAGGCGTCATTCTGACAATAATTTAATTACCAACATCCTGTTTGGCAAGGACAAACTTATTATTGCGCCATCTAGTAATCCTCAAAATGACGACCCATTGATTGCCAGGATTAAAGAGTGTGTCCTAAAAACTACTGCAGAAGTGCAGGACTCTTGCAAAACAAGCAAAGAGAAGCACGAACCGGAAATAGTATTAGATAAAACAGTTCCTTTATCAACTATTCCGGTTTCACTGGCAGAGGAAACGTTAAACTTAAAAGTTGAAAATAGCAAAGATATAACGGAAACTTCGACCACAGACAGCCTTAAAGAAAACTTACAAGAAACTCCTAATACGGACCAAGTAATTGTAAAAAAACCGCGCAAAAAAAGAAAATTAAAATTCTGCCAAAGGAAACGTACATCTGCCGTCAAACCTACAATTGTCACAGAAGAAGAAATTTCCACAATATCGGAACCTGTTGAAAGTGGCGCGTCAGCAACTGAATTTTCCTCGCAATCACGCTCCTCAAGTGAACCAAATTTAAGCGAAATGCCTTCAAAGGTCGATAAGCCTTTGGCGACATTAAACTCGCAACGGACCAGGAGAAAATCGAAAAGTTCTAAAAGGCTGGATAAGCTTGACATTGACATGTTCAAAGAGTTTGCTTTGGTTATCAATAAAAAGACTAAACGGATTCCTCCGACCAACATCGTGGATGATAAACTAGATGAAGCCAATACGGAAATGGACCTGAACGATTCAGTTGAAGAAATGGACATGGAAATCGAAGATATTCCCATTAATACCAATATTATTGAAAGAAATGACCTTAGTTTCGTTCAAGTGATAAGTCCAAGGCCGGAGGAACTGGCAGCTGTGTCTAACGACTTGGATCCACTAGGCCAGGAAACTGAATTAAATCTGGCTGCACAATCAAAGGAACCTACTGAAAAAAGCCCTTTAAGGAACAAAACTGATGGTTTTGAACAGGCTGACGTTAATGATTCAAAGGACGAAATAGACGGAAAGATTTTTATCAGTACACCCGTAAGTCAGAAACTGGAAGATTCTGACCATGCAGATAATAATATATTAGAATTAGATAACATACCCGCAGAAGATCATGGTTTAACGTTACAACAGTCAGATCGATCTCCACGCGATGCCAGTAATGTATTGGACAACGGTTCAAATCCAAAACAATCAAGTAGTATTGAGAAGGAGGCCGATCAGCCTGTAAATAACGTAATTTTATCAGATCAAAAAGAGTCGGAAGTTGCAGATCAGTTGTTTACTGAAAATGACAATACTTCACAAGTAACTGAAAATACTAATGATCCTGTAGAAGCTATAACAAATACAGTTAATTCAGCTGAAGTCATAGAAAATGAGGAAATAACGGAAAGTAAAAAAGTGCCAAAAAGGCCTCAGAAAAAGGTTAAAAGAAAATATGTGCGAAAAAAACCACGAGGCCAAAATGCTTGTTTAAAAAAGGATGAGAACTTGGAAACAGTGGACTCTGAGAATAAAGCCATGCCCACAATTGATTTTGTACCAATCAAAGATGACCAACAAAATCCAGAAACTACTGAATTAACCAGAATTTCCCTGGACGATGAAAAAATAGACAATCAAACCAATTCAGAGGAAATAACTACTTTAAATATCTA
Source organism: Anthonomus grandis grandis (assembly GCF_022605725.1). Lineage (NCBI taxonomy): Eukaryota > Metazoa > Arthropoda > Insecta > Coleoptera > Curculionidae > Anthonomus > Anthonomus grandis. The sequence continues at coordinate 15,002,166 of NC_065558.1, forward strand.
CTCTAAATCTTTTGAAATTGTAAAAAACTTACCAGAAGAGGATCCTATTGCGGAAAATGCAACCGAAACCACTCCAAAATTGCCTAAAAAACGTGGACGAAAAAAATCAAAGACAACTCCTCCAGTGAAAACTTCTCCAGTTCAGCAAGATGCAACTCGTCTAACTCCTGTGCTAAACAAAATCGATTTATCTCCAGAAATATTGATAGAAAATTGTGCAGAGGCAACAGTGAAACCGGTTAAACCGAAACCACGAGGAAGACCTCCAAAGAAAGGGCGAGTTTCAGATGCGAAATTGAGCGACTCAGAGTCACCTTTGGTTGAAACCTGTAAACAGACAAGTACAGGCATAGTGGGCGTAGAAAAGAGTGAAGATCCTCCAAAGGATTCGGTCGAAAAAGAACTAGACGTTGAAAATCATAAGAGCGGTTTTATTGCAACATCCGATGAAGAGACGATAGAAGAAAAATTGGAATCTAGGAAAAGCGAGGAAAGGTTCAGAAAAAGTGAATCCCCTAAACTTATTATTGCCGAACAACTTGCTGAGGTGAACAATATTGGAGAAGTTGCAACAAAAACAAAACGAAATCGTAAAGTTATCAGTTACAACGAGGACGAGTTGGAGAAAAAGGCGCTTGAACATGCGGCAAAGCTCAAAAAAATTGCCAAGATGAAAAACAAGGAGAAGAAACTGAAAAAAGGCACTGAAGAAGTCCAACCGGTACAACAAATTCTTGAAAAAATTGAATTAGTTGACACATCAAAACCAAAAGTCCTGCAGCTTGAACCGATTGGGTTCAATAAGGGGTATTATCCAGTAATAGCCGAGGCAGTAGTAGATATACTCCACATAGATCAAATAGAAGCTTTAAAGGAGGTCAATAATGTTACGAAATATGGTGATTTGTTGAGGCCACTTGTGAATTTAGACTTGCTCACATTAACTGATGAAACAGAAAGAAAAGCAATTGACTCAGTTTTCAAACCACAATCTTTAGATGGCGCAATTAATAATATTAATTCAACGATTAGTTTAGAAAAAAAGGACGTTGAACCAACTTCACCAAATGCATTTTCTGATCTAGTTAGACCAAAAAAGCTAGAACCTTCGGAAGACTTAACTAAAAAACTCGATGAAAAGTTCTTGAATCATCTAATTCCTTTAGCACCATTGGAATCAGGTTCTTTTCTGAAAGACTCAGAGTTTCTAGGTGATATATCAGCAAGCCCCAATAACATAAAAGATTCAGCGTTACCAAATAAATTCCCTGATATTAGTGATGAGAAAAAGCTTCAGTCTGGAGGTAAAAGTCCGATTGAGAAGTCCAATAGACATTCTAAGAAGGCCAATCAAAATGTCAATCTGCTGAAAGAGGAAGTTAAGATAGGTTTTGAAACAATTGGACAATATGAACCAGAAACCTCAGTTGATTTACCTGAAAGAACCAATAATATTATTCTTGAAAAAGCAGGCGTTAATTTAGAATATCCTATTGCAGCTATCCCAGAAGAGTTGCCTTCTCGAAATAGTAAGGGAAGATTCAATAGAAAGTCTAAAAAAACTAGGACTTCTATTAATCCTATTAAATCAGCTGAACCGGAGTATGTGGACCCAGTTTCTGTTGAAGAAACACCAAATTCTATAAATGAAACTGCCAATACCGCGATAAGTTCTGTTAATGCTGTAACTCCAGATAAGAAAGATAATTCTATAGATTTCCCCTACAAAACTGATTCAGAATATTTATGTTCTTCAAATAATTTCACAGAAAGGCTCAATAAAAAACTTAGGAAAACTACAAAAGAACCTTTTGGGGATAACATAGTTGAGGCAGCAAATTATAAAAATGACATAAATTCGATTGAAAATGAACTTCAATATTATCCAACTGACGCAGCAAATAAAAGATTCAGTACGACGTTTAATAACATATCAGAGAAAAAAGAAGTTATGGATGAGCTTAAAACCCTTCAATCTTTAGTTGATTTGAATTTAACTTGCCCCAAAAAACTCACAAAGAGCAGCAATAATACAGTTCCCTTTAAAGAAAGTGTTCAAACATTATCGAGTAAAACCGAAGAAATTGCATCTGCAGATATTAATGTTGTAAGATCAGATAACTGCGAAATTGTTAATGTTGAAGAAGAGTCGTCTAAAAGTATTAATAAACTTGAAAAGGCAGAAGCACAGTCTGTTACTAATTTAACCAAAAAGTTAAGCAAAAAAACGAGGAAAAATAAGAATAATATGATTTCTGCTAAAGAAGAAACTGAAGCAACATTAATGGGCAACTTAGTATTACAACCTCCAAATGAAATAGATATGGTATCCAATAAAAGAGAAAGTAGTGATAATAGTACTATAGAAGAAACTGATGATTTAGGTTCACTCTATAAAAATCCTGTTACATCTGAAACAGAAGAATTACAGTCTATTGATATTTCAATAAAAAGGGACCACAAACATTCCAAGGATATTAAAAATGATTTAATTCCGGCTACTGAGGACATGGAATTATCCTTAGACAAAAATAAAACAGAGGTACCTCTAGAAGATATAGGAAAAACTGCTAATGAAAATATTACCGAAAAAGACGCAGTTGTGCCAGATCTGCATTATGAAAATCCTAATGCAACAGAACATCTAAAATCTTCAGATGAGCCAATTAAACAATTTAGTGAAATGTCTAAGGAAACCGATAGTTATACATTTCAAGGCGAAGAAGAAACTGGATCATCTTTATCAGGTCAAACCAATACAAACGATATACACGCTCAACCTGATAAAGCTTTAGAATCAAACAAAAATGATATTTTTAATGAAAATATTATTGAAAAAGAAGCTGTTGAGACTTCTGTGACAAATCCAGAGGAATTGCAGGCTTCACTTGATGATTTAAATAAAAAATGCAGCAGAAAGAGTAGGAAGACCAAAAATAATGTAATTTCGGCAGACGAAACTAAATCATCACTATTAACGAAAACTGAAACGGAAATATTTCAATATTTAGGCGAAACCTCTATGGAGCCCAAAAAAGAAATTGTTACTGGCAATTTTCTGGAAAAAGAACTTACTTCAGATCTTACAACTGCAACAGAAGAGATACAGTCCCCAGATAATTTAGCAAAAAAGAACACTAAAAAATCGAAGAAAACCATTAATAGCTCATTCCCTGAACAAGAAGAAGTTGAATCAACACCGTTGATCAAAACAAGACCAGAGGAACCAGAATTTACAGACGAGCAAGTTTTAAGATCCAATAGAAGATCCAGAAAGTGTATCAATTATAATGAAGATATGTTTTTTGGGAAACCTGCCATAGAGAAGAATGTAGATGTGATTACCGCTAAAGACATTTTTGATTTTGAAGAGAGTAACTCAGATGAAGACAAGGGTTATAAAAGCATGTTAAATGACACTGATATTCCTGCAGAACAATCATATGAAAATTTAAAGAGCAAAGTGAAAAAGAGAGGGAGAAAGAAAGCTGGGGTAAAGGAGGCATTTGAGTTTCAGCACAATAAACAACAGATAGAAAATATATTCGATTTTGAGGAGAAACTTGATACGAGTAATAAGGAATCAGCTATTGAGACTGATGTTGTTAATGATATACCATCAGTAACCAGTGAAGATAACATTTTAAATAATGAAAAAATTAAGCAAAAAAAGCAACGATCAATTAAACAAAATAATTTCCTCGAAAATACAATAAATGCACCGTTAAAATCGGGCAACAAAACCAAAAACAAAAAGAAAGGGAAATCAACAGACACCCAAGAGCAAGAAGATATATTTGATTTCAAGGATGAAGAGGCTGATGTAAATGTAAAAGACGATATGGAATACCAATTAGATATGACTGACGGCTCCAAAATCAAAATTAAAAAGTGTTTTATAAACGCCAAACCTAAGAACGTTGAAGATAAACTTGACCATCGTGATATTATGGAACCTAAAAGTTTACAAGTTGAAGAAACTCCTCCGGAAGCCATTAAAGACGTCTTTGAGTTTGAAGACAGTTATTCTGATAAGGATAATGATAATAAGACTGAGAATATGCAGCTTCAAAAAGGCAAATCAAAAAAACGTAGGAAGGGCGGTAAACGTAAACAGGCGTTAGCTGCCAAAGAAGTTATTACTGAACAACTATTGGATGAACCTGAAAAAGACGATCACAAACGAATAAAAAAAAACTATACAGACTTAGACGTGTCAAACATATTAGAATCTGATTCGTCGAGCAGAAGATCATCGAAGAAGGTGGAACTAGTGACCAGTGAGGCTTCCATAAATGATATTACTTATAAAGAACCGAACAGTCATTCATTTATTGAGAAAGATATAAATATGGATGACCCAGAAAGTTCTTTATCTATAAAGAAGGATATGAATGTAGATGAACCGAATATACCGAAACTTCATGAAGAAATCATATACCAGAACATAGATGAAATTAGTTCTAAGGCATCAGACAGCTTTAGCAATGTTGCCTCTCCCTTATGCTCTCCTTCATATAATAGTGAAGATTCCTTGCCTCTGTTAGATCGGGTGCAAACTGATAACATCAAACCAAAGGACAATGACATTCTATTCGATCAGCTCTTACAACTCGGTCCGACATCAGAAAATAAGAATTCAGACTTGATTGAGGAGCGTCCACTAGAAAAATCCACTTTTGAAGGCCGTTTGACTAATATTAACATCAAGGAGTTGTTGTTGAGTAGCGTTGCGCCGCCTGATTCGTCTTATACAGACACTGAAGTTGATGAAAAGAAAATAGCAAACACCATTTTGCCGGAAGCCGTGACAATTTCTGCTCTCAAAGAGATGTTTTCGGAAATTAAACCTTTAAGTGAAATAATTAACAGTTCCGAAATGGATATCGCCCCGGTACTAGATGAAATCGATAAGTCGCTTGAAAGCGAGGATATTTATGATTTCAATGAGGATGTCCGTACTCCACCGATTTCTAAGCGTCGCAGTAAAAACATTAAAACTTCTGTAAAATCTAAAAAGCGACTTGATAAATCAATTGATAAAGAGGCCGAAGAAGAAGCACCTCTGAATGGTAAAATTAACTCAGAGACAGTTAAAGAATCGGATCTGGATGCTAATTTAAGACGCAGTCGACGTGGTAACCGTAAAGTGGCGTCTTACAACGAAAATGATCTGATTGATCCTCTAATTGATGCTTTGGAAAAGCGGCGCAGTAAAGGCAAAAAGGTTGAAGAAAAACTGATCCCAAACAATAATAAGCCAAACTTAAACAGCGAAGAGCTATTTGAGTTGTTGAAAAAAACTAATGACGTTCAAACTGCCAAGCCCCTTGAGCCGGTTTATAATGATGTTCAAGATGACGATGAATGCAGCTCAAACGGAGCTTTTGATAACGTTCCGGACGATGATTTTGACGAGGTACCTGATAAAGTGTATGACTTTACAGAAGAGTCCCCCAAGAATACTGATCTATTTGTCAAGAAAAGTAAATCACTAGACGCTGACTCAAATTACTGTGATATTTGTAAAAAATCGTTTATTAGACTGGAAAACTTAGTAAAGCACCGAACTACTCTTACTCACATTTCGAAACTATCCGAACTAGAGGCCAAAGAAGCTGAAGAACGCTCTAAAGCGGAAAAACTAAACAAACCCAAGGAAGATTTTGAGAACAATCCGCAGCCTAACCATTCATTGAAGTTAGTGGACATAATCAGTGACGTTCTCAATAAGCCTGTTCTACCAAACTTCGAAAATCAACCGCAAGAGTTTTTGCCCCCAATCGAAACTAACAATATCAGATATAAAAGTTTGGGCGAGCGTAAAAGTTTCGAATCGGAGCATTTTCAGCAAGCACCTGTTCCCTATCAAAACAGCATTTTAGAAAACCAAATCAACCTGCTCGAGAATATTATCGAAAACAATTTAGAAAATATCGCCAGCAATAACAGGCACAAACAAGAGAGCGACGAAATTTCCTATTGTTCTTCAGCTTCAAACAAATCGGCGTTGCAAATTAATACGGACGCAGATTTTATTAAGCCCAGCCAGTACGAGGAAATTTCCGAGGATTCGACGAGCGCCCGCATCTACGACGAATCGAAGCAACGCAAAACATTAAATAGAGACGAAGAATTATTTCTGGAGTGCTGCAGCCTGTTAAAAAGTGGCTCAGAGGTCTCTAACTCGGTTAAAACAGCGGCGGAATCGAATTTACTGAAAAGCAGAACTGTGATACCGGCGCCGGAGGAGGCGCAAGAGTATACTGACCATTCGAGAACCCCGACTCCCCTGGGTGATACTTATGACGATGATGCCTCGAATTCCAATACGATCTCTTCCAACTGGCACTTGAGCTCCGAGAGGTCTCTGGACAAGAATCGCAGTTTTTCGTTCAGGGAATTGAAGGAGAAGGAGGCGCCTGGCATTTCATTTGGTGAGGTGTTAACTCAGGGATTGAAGAACCAGTTTGAGAGCTGTGCTAAATCAGTTGAAAGGTAATACTTTATTACAGTAGAGTAGATTAGTTAGTCATAAAATATAAAGAACATAAAAAATACAGCACTGAATTATTAAGTTTGTCAAAATATTGCTTAAAATCACTAATTATACCAACCAAATAATAATATAACCAAATTTTACCAATTAAAAATATACTAAATTTGGCTTTCTTTCTTAAGGTTTCTAATGATGTTTCTTTGAAAAATATCACAAATCATTTTACAGTACGAGTCTCTAACTTGGGATAAATTCACAAAAATCACAGGTGTTCTTTTTTCGGAAATATGCTCGAACACATCGATTAGTATTTTAAATTGCCTTTATTTTAATGTAAAAAATTATACAGACTGACCCAAATGTGATATATGACGGCAATCCTATTTTTTTAACGATAAAGGGTTTTTATTAAAGGGTTTAACAAGTTACACATGCGTGCCATATTTCAATTTTTTTTTTGCTTCTTGTCTTTTTAAAAGATATCTTTCAAACATTATCTAATTTGAAAAATTAATTCAATTTAATAGTCGTTCTTTAATAACTGCTTAGAATACTCGACATATACATTGTGATAACAAATAAACACAAGTAAGGAAAGTACGATCGCATTCGATTCATATTTGTGCGAGAAAACTGTTTTTGAATTACGCCGTTTATAAAATGCCGTACTTAACTGATCTACAATTGAGTACACACTATTCAGATAGCTAGGGAACTTGAAATTGGTCAGTCTTCGGTGGCAAGGGTTTTTAAAGCTCAAAAATTATATCCCTATTAAAGAATAGACGTGGTAGGGGTGGGGGCGTGGCTGTCTATGTACGACAGATTTTTGAAAGCTCTTTAGTTTTTGCTGACATTGACTTTTCTGATAATTTAGAGTGTTTGGTTATTAAAGTAAATATAGGCAAAACAATTTTTTTTGTTGGAACAGTCTATAGACCACCAAGGTCAGATTTATTATCACATGCATGTCTACAGTATGAGAATATTATCATTCTGGGTGATGTTAATGTTAATCATTTTACAAATAATATTCTACTTGATTGTCTTACAGCTTATGATTTTACTCAGTTAATAAATGAGCCTACTCGTATTGCTGCTATGGCACAAACACTCATTGATGTTATCTATTTTAATAAACCCTCAAATGTTACAAGTACAGCAGTACTTAACGCTGATCTAATTAGTGACCATCAAGCTATATTCTGCTGTATCGAGATTGCGGCACGGAGTAGGGAGATAAAAACGAAACTCTATCGTAATTTTAAACATTTTAATAAAAATGATTTTTATAAGGACCTGAATAAAATTGTGTGGGATAATGTGTACTATATCAATAATCTAGACGAAAAAATTCAGTATCTTACTGGTAATATTTGCTAATTATTTGAGAGACATGCACCCTTTACGACGTCAAAAATTTCTAAGCCTTATACCCCGTGGATAACTGCAAATGTGCAGCTTTTTATAAAAGAAAAAAATAAGGCATTGTCAAGTTTTAAAAAATCTAAAAATTTGACTGATTGGGCATATTATAGACAGATGCGTAATCTTGTGGTGGGAATGATTAGGCGAGAAAAAAGAAATTATCTGCTCATCATTTCATCAGAACATCAGAGATAGTAAACAGTTATGGGGAGCTATTAATATTCTAAGTCTAAAAAATATCTCTAATCATTCTATTCCTTTAAATCTCCGAGATCCAAACAAAATTAATGACTATTTTGCTTCAATTTATAGCCCGTTAGGTAGTTGCCCCGAAGAAGTTGCAAATTTTCAGAACAAACAGTTTAAGCATGATCTAAATTTTTCATTTCGATTAGCCAAAGTTGAGGAAATGTCTAAAATAGTCTTAAGCCTAAAATCAAATGCATACGGTTGTGATTCAATATCAGCAATGTTTCAACACTGTATTCCAAAGCTATCTCCACATATTACGCATATTATAAACTGTTGCCTAGAAGCTGGTTATTTCCCGGGTATGTGGAAAATTTCTCTCTTAACACCTTTGGCTAAAATTAATAATCCAACTAATTTCAGCGACCTTAGACCAATTTCAATTATCCCGGTCATCGCTAAAGTTTTGGAAAAGTTTATACAGCCGCAAATTTATGACTTTCTCACCTCCAATAATATTATTCCGCATAAGCAATCTGGGTTTAGAAAACAACATAGCACGACATCTGTCTTACTAAACGTTACCCAAGAGATAATTTCTGCAATAGATAAAGGTGACTCCACAGCACTTATAATGCTTGATTTTTCCAAAGCATTTGACACCTTGGATCATCATTTGCTTTTGGCAAAATTGGCTTATTATGGCTTTGATAATGTTTCCCAAATGTTTTTTAAATCCTACTTATCCAACAGAAGGCAAATGGTGGTCTTGGAAGATCAGACTTTTTCAAATATCAAATATATAATATCTGAAGTACCTCAGGGATCTGTTTTGGGACCTCTCTTATTTCTGATGTATATTTCTGTTTTGTTTAAAGTTGTAAAATACTGCCAGATCCAGGGCTTCGCGGATGATATGCAAATTTATCATTCTTTTAAAGCTGAATCTGTATTGGAGGCATCAAATAAAATAAACGACGATCTTTCTAGAATTTCCTTCTTTTCTTCTCACAATAATTTAAAACTCAATCCTTCAAAGTGTTGTGTTATAACACATTGTGTTATGCTTCTAAGAACAAAAAAAGAATAGCATTGGACGGTTTAAAGCTTTTTGTGGGAGGTAATCAGCTAAGTATGGTTAAATGTGCAAAAAATCTTGGATTGCTTTTGGATGATGAATTGCGCTTTAAGTTACACGTTTCTAATGTTATTAAAAAGTCATACTATTCTTTAAAGCCATTGTATGCAAACAGAAATATAATTCATTTTAAGGTAGGGAAAAAACTGTGTGAGTCTTTAGTATTACCTATTATGAATTACTGCAATATTGTTTATTTTCCATGTTTAGACAAAATCACTGCGTACCGTTTGCAAAAGCTGCGAAATCAATGCTGCAGATTTATTTATGGACTGAGAAAGTATGATAGAGTCTCTGCATGGCTATGTGAACTTAGTTGGCTGCGCGTGGAAAATCTATTCTCTTTGCAATTGGCGGTTTTTGTGCATAGAGTGCTAGCGTCGTCTACTCCTCCCTACCTCCGCAAAAAACTTACTTTTCGGAAAAATTTACATGAAGCAAATCTGAGATTCATATATAAGTTGTCAATTCCTAGATATCGAACAGCCTTCTTTCGTCGTAGTTTTCTGTATAATGCTGTGGCAATTTACAATGACCTTGTTCCGAATCCTATAAAAGAAATGTCAGTAGCGGGTTTCAAGAAAAAAAAACTAAAGCTGCATTTTTTAACAAAACAGAATAGCTAAATTGTCAGTAGGTATTTCTTATTTTATAATTTTTTGATTTTTATGGACCAATGGGTGTATATCTGTTTATTTTTATATTAATATTAGTGTTACCATTACAAATGTAAATTTTTTTCTTTCTGTTGTGCTATCTAAAATAATTTTGCTTACTTTTTTTTAAATAGGTTAAGTAGATGCCTTTGGCTAGACTTCGCCTATGTACACTATTGAAAAGTACAAATAAAGCCATTATTTATTTAAAAGACGAGGAGTAAAAAATTAAAATTTGGCACGCAAGTGTAACTTGTTAAACCCTTAAGTTCGTTAAAAAAAAAACAGGGTTGCCATTTAAGAAAATAATGCATGACTTCGTATCTCACATTTTAGACATCCTGTATACATTTTTTTACATTAAAATAAAAACAATTTAAAATACTAATCCACGTGTCCAAGCAGATTTCCGAAAAAAAGGACATCTTTGATTTAGTGAATTTATTCCATTAAAGATAAAGTATTTACCTGAAAATTGCTAGAAATGTCCAACGAACTTAAACAATGATTAGTTTAATTAACTTGCAAGATCGTCGGCATCGAAATGAAAATTAAAAAATAAACATATGCTCTAAAAAAGTGCCCCTTAACGATAAACGTTCACCTCTTAAGGGTGACTTGTTTTTACATGAACCCGTGTAATTAATGTTGTTTTTTACTAATTAATAATTTTCTAATAGAGCCGAGGAATTTTCATTGGAGGATCCACCGTTAACTGAAGAACCGTTATCACCCATCTCGGACAAAAGAGATGACAGCGACTGCGAAACTGCTAGTAAAAAAATTGTGACAAAGGGTGCTAGAAAAGTCTACGAAGGCCTAAAAGTCTCAATTCCAACTGAAGACTTGAATTTAGAAGTTTTAAATACGAGTCCTCAGAATCGCAAACCAGATCCGATCAGAACGAGTCCGGATAGTCCCAGGGTGAAACCGAGAAAATCCAAACCGGTGAAAAAGTCTCAAGTGGGAAGCAACTTACTATTTAAAGTCACTAAGAAGAAAAGCCCGGTAGTATCTGCGGTGGCTGATGACGTGTTTATTAAACCCGATCCGATTTTGATCGAAAAGCCGAAACCGGAGAGCGATAATGATAGTTATTCGGACTCAATTGGGGCAGATGCCAAGTCTGTATCGAGTTTTTCATCAATCTCAACTGTGCCAATCAAAAAACCTGATAATACCCCAGAAAATATCACCAAAAAAAAGTACAAAATTATGGGGAAGATTTTCAAGCACGCCGCCAGGTCCAAACAAGATGAAATAGAAGAAGAGCTCCGAAATATCCCAGAGATTCCTGAAATAGACAACTTGGAAATGGTAGAGAATTACGTGCGAAGCTGTCAGGAGGTTAATAAGAGTCTATTATTACCTTCAGCAGGTGTACCAGAAGAAGCTTCGAAAAAACCCAAAATGTCTGAAGAAGAAATGAATCTCCTCTTTGACCAGCTACTCGGCAAAGAAATCCAGGAGACCCAAGCGATTATCGAAACAAAAACTAAACAAGCCGAACCCAAAAGAAAATACATCAAAACGAAAGGTCGTAAGAGGGCTCGCACCACCTCCGATGCCTCAGATGACGACTTTAACATAACGAAAACAACAAAAAAACGCACCAGCAAAAAGAACAACCAAGAAGACTCTGGAATTAATTTGGAATTGGAACTGAAAGAGTGCATCGGCGTGGCGAGCAGAAAAAGCCAACGGTCGTGCACCAGCGGAAAACAAAACGTCCTGGTGGAGTATTGGAGCTCCGACGAGGAGGCATTTGAGGCGATGCTGGAGAGCCAGATAACGGCGAAAAAGGAGAAAAAGAAACTGCTGACCGCGGAAGAGACGATGAAACCGCCTGCGGCACCACGACCACCCAGCAAACCGAGAAAGAAACCATCGCAATCCAAAAAACCGCCGATCTCCGCGGAACAAGCCGCGACGAACAGACGTAAGAGGGCGGCAGCCAATCCGCTCTACCATTGGTCCAGTTCGAGCGAGGACGAATCGCAATCGTTGATCGAGGTGAAGCCCATTAGGGAGGAAGACGATGACGACGATCGGCCTATTCAGCACGGCTGGATCGTCGGCGATTCACCGAAGAAATTGGTCACCATGTTGGCCTTGACTAAAGGTAAGAAAACGGACTTTGACGGGGTGAAGGAGCAGGGAAAACGGCGTACCTCTAATACGACCAGCTGACGATAAATGAACTTTTGTAGTTAAGTGATTGAGTGAGTGAGGTTAGGGTTGCTTTCCAAGAATGTTCGGGCTGAGAGAGAGAGATAAATTCATATATTATTTATGTCGATGACAAAAGGTTTATTTGTCGCTTATCATTGCCATCTTAGATGTATGGATTGCACAAAATGTCTCATGAGCATTTCAGAAACCGTAAAAATATACGCAATTTCGTGAAATCGTGGGTAAAAGAATTGCATAATTAATGCCTAAATGAGGGTTTAAATCTTAAAATATTCTATAAATTCATTTTTTATATGGTAATTTTTAACAACGAGTACTTTTTTTAATTCTGCATTTCGGTTTTACTGAGCCATCTTCAACCTGTTTTTTCTAATGTATTTTCTTTAGAAAAATTGTTTGGATTTGATATTGTTAGTATGCTACCGGTTTCATTTTCAGGCAGTTTTACATCCAGATAAAATCATTATTTTAAGCACATTAAATCCTCGGTTATCCGCCAGACGGGACCGAGTTTCGCCGGATAATCGACAACACAGATAATCCACAGACCATTTTTTTTTTAAATATTTATTTAGACAAACAAAAAGAAGAAACGTAATACAACATACATGTAACAAAAAGTAAAAGTTTCATGTACAAACGTATACATTAAAAAATATTATGTATTCAACTATTTATGTAAAAAAATCACTAATTATTGTTTGTTTGTTTTTAGGCTTTGTAACTTCTACACTTTATAATTTTCTTCATATTTCAAAAGTCAAAATCAAGTTTATTGTGCATTAATACAGCATATATACATAAAAGGTGTTATTCGCGTAAAACGATCTTCCATAACACCATACATTATACATACAATTACGGTACTGTTAAAAAACAATAATAAGAAGCAAACAGTTAAATAAAAATAAATATACAGACATACAGACATATTTCTCTGCTTAATATATGAAGACCACAGGGGAAAAAGAGGGAATGTCACGAAATAAAAATACTGAGATATATCCATTTTAAAGTTTGGAACTTCTAAGATTCTTAAAACTGAAATGGTTGAGATATGTCAAATATTATTTATTTAACTGTCTGCTACACGTATTCGAAAGCATTGCATTTCAAAACACATTTCTATACAAAAAATATACAAAAAACTAAAAAACTTCAATTCTCCATAGCAAAAATGAGGAATGTCCAAAAAAAAATCAATTTCCAAAGTAAAAAGGGGTAATGTCCAATATTTCGAGGTTTCATCTATCATAGTTATAGTATTTGTTCCATATTGATTTAAGACCTAAAAGTAGATAATATTCTATGAGTAATAGCAATAAACTAATCAAAGGAAATATCTTACCTCCGTAGTTTTATTGCTGCTTTTTCTTTTTGTTTTTAGCGGCATGAGGTAACTTATCATAATAGTTTTGAGCTTCTTGAGAACAGAACATTTTCAGAGCTTGCAAATCTTTAAATTTTTCCTCGCTTATTGGGATTAGACCTGAAAATCGTATTCTATGATTAAAAGTTTTATATTTAAAAAAAAAACTTACCTTCATACTTTCGGTCAGGATATAAAAATTCATCATTTCGCAATACAGGATAAATTCTCGTCTGTATAGGTGGTAGTCCTGAGCTTGGTTCCCAACACCCATTATAGGAACATCTATGTGAAACAAGTCGGGGGTGCCTAATTGTGACTTCCATTTCCCTCACGGGCGTATTGCGAATGGACAATTTTTCTTATAATTCAGCTTCACAAAAAAAATCTCAGTTTCTTATTATATCGTGGCCCTCTTCCAGGTTTTCGACATGAAATGGTGCTGGCTTAACTCTGGACCTTTCTATTTCTTCGACTCCTAAGTGCCCCCTAATTGGAAAAGTTATTTTGAAAGACTTCAGTCTTTTTTTGATATGAACAATATAATGCATGTATTTGATCATGTTATAACTTATAGTTTTTATTTTGACCCCCACACGAGTCGCAAAATACTTTAAGGTGTTTTATCTGGGGGTCACAGGTGTCTTTACGAGGGTACCCGAACGATATGTTGAATTTTGTATTAAAAACATTTCTATAGAACTCGTATGAAACAGGATGATTAGGAAATTTGTTTTGATATAGTTTATACATTTTTGCAATATTAAGATCTTTACTTAAATAAAGACGATCTGATTTTTTGAGGCCATAATGGCTTTTGTTTCCCTGAAATGATTTACCACTTTAACTGCCATGTGTACCATATATGGACACAAGGAATTTTATTTCTCGGCCATGTGTACACATATGAGACACATGCATTAGAAGGATTTTCGGCCATGTGTTCGTGGCTGGTACACATCTATTGTATATTTAAATGGGAACATCGATGGGTCTGGCATAGCATTATACTATCATAAAATGGCCTTGACTTTTTTAGTTTTTAGAGGTATAGCAAATAATACAATAAACTTGAGATAAGCATTTATTTTTTCAATTTTTTAAATGAAAATTCATAGTACATAGGCAAAAATAACATATTTTTTTTATTAAAAAAGTAACTAATAACGTCTGTTAAGAATTTTTTTTTTTAGTTTTTTTTTTGTGCAAACATGATTGGCAAAGAAACAGTCCAAACACACAAATGGGCTTCCTTTACATCCATTACATACATAAATAATTCTTTTGGTGTTCTTAACAGCATAATTTCTACCGTGTAGTTCGGAGTTTCTTTTGTAACAAGTCGTGCATCTACCTCGTTTGTTAAGAGCATTTTGAGTAAGCTCATGTTTTTGTTGAACTTGTACGGGAAAGGGTGGTTTATTCGTCTGTAAAAGTTGCAGGCACAGATTCTCTTTGAATTTTGGAACCGAAATTTTATTTTGGTTGATTGAATTAAAAATAATCAAAGAGTTCACCACTGAAGTGCCAGTTATCAACTCAAATGCCACCTTCCTGTACCATTTGACGGACTTTCGTAATGAGTTTGAGTAAGCTGTCATCTGATCTGACGTGTCCACAAATGATTTAGCATTATTATACTCGATAATCGCGGCTGGTTTTCTTTTGGGGCCTTGGGACCATAACTATCTTTTCCGCAATCGGTTGTCCATTAATTTTTTCTTTGCCGCAATATATTTTTACCTTATTTGTATAACCCCCCGGCAAACAAATTTTAAAAAGTTTTATTCCAAACTTGTGACGCTTTCCTTTTATGTATTGTCTAAAGGACAGCTTTCCTCTAAACGGAATCATCGTCTCATCAATGCAGACACACGACTCCCGAACCATACAACGATAAAAATTAGCGTTCATTTTTATCAACAAGACTTTGAACCTTGTGAAGTCTGTTATTTTCAGGACGCTCGTCATTGTTTGCTAAGTGAAACATTCGTAAAAATAATTCAAATCGATTTCGGGGCATATAATTGGAAATTTCACTTTTATATAATGGACTTCTGCGCCAGTAATCAGGTAATGATGGCTTTGAGTCGAGTCCCATCCAAATAAGAAACGCTATGAATGTACGAATTTCATTGTAATTAGTGTCTTTTCATGAATTTAGACGTGAATCTTTCGTAATCGCTTCGTTTATTATTGCGCTAAGAATTTACGCAAGTGACTAGACATTAGTAGAAATATCGTAATGCTAGGCCTTGTGTACCATAGGTGGGCACGGCATTTTTTATACAAAAAATAAAAAAAACACATTTTGTTTCATGATTTTTACTTAAAACAAATAGAAATAAAGTGTTTGAGACAAAAAAAATATTTTGGCCAACGAGACCCGTACAATTTTTTTCTCAAAATCAGCATGGCAGTTAAAGTGTTAATATGGGTAACCACATTTTCATTCGTCTGGTCAGAAATTTTTCTAGGTCGATTTAAATGCTTACCTCTCAAATCAACAGCGGCCTTACTCGATGTTTTTAGGAATTTTTGCAAATATTCTAATTTGGTTTTTGTAATCCCATGTATTGCCAAAAATGCCTTGTAGCATACATCGACTTCTAAAATTGCATTTTCTCTTACCACTTTGACACTATATGTATATGAATTAGCATGTAATAGAGCTACATTTTCATCTTTTCGAGGACGTCTTCTTTTAATAGATTTATATCTTATCAAACCACATAAATGTAAATTTTGTTCATTGTTTGATGCTAATAGATTAAAGTTCTTCAAAAGTGTCTGCCTTTTTTCACTACTGGTTTTCTTGAAACATCTCAGTCTTTTACACTTACAGTCATTTCCTACTTCATGACTGCTTACCTTTATTTTCTTGTTTACATCTGTAATCCGTCCATGTATCTTTCTTTTCTTAAACTTTTCACTGTGTTGCTGCTGCTCACTATTTTCATTTTCTTTCATGATGCACTTTTTACTTTTATATTTTGTACATTAAAACATAACCTTAACGCTGTAAACCGCAAAAATATGCACGAAAAATATTCACTTGTTTACCCTTAGAAAGCAAAACATAACTAAAATTAGAACCGGTAATCTGCATCGTAGCGATCTGTGGACATTCCATGTTGTTATCATTTTGCTAGTGGACAGTTCTTGTTTTTCCCCTGTATCCGGTATTTTAGACGCGGCTACTAACGGACTATGCCGTGATCTCCTACAGGATATGTCCTTATAATAAAATATAGACGTTTCTCTAGTAGATGGCGACGCTAACTCAATTTTTGATATATTGTGACATTCCTTTTTTTTCCCCTGTGGTCTTCATATATAATTGAGACTTATTAGTATTATGACTTCTATTAACAAAATAAAAAGAGAACTGGACTATTTTAACATTCTTTTTGATCACGTAAAACGTGTTTCAAAATAGAAAAAAATTATAAATACATTATACATTAACTAATATATGGTTTCCATTAAAAGCAAACATAACTTTGTTATTTGTAAAAATGACAACTGTCATGCAAAAACTTTAATCTACCCAAAACTTAAATTACCTTCGAACAGAATGACCACTTAAACTGTTTTGTGACTGCGATCCCTCTACTAAACATAAGAAAATCTCTATTTTAAGACCACTGCTCAGAAATTGAGGCTTATGACATCTAAAATGACTTGGTCAACGTCAATGGTATGTGATAGATAAATTTTTGTCATGACACCTTCTTTATACATAATTATATAGTTACATTTTCTTTCTTGTACATACCATATTGTTTATAAAAACCAATATACAACATTGTAGTTTAAATGTCACATATGTAGTTCTAAGTGAATAGATTTTTTATGGGTTTCATGTAGATTAATAATGAAGCATGGCTGAAGGCAGCTATTAGCGGAAATATGTAAAATAAAACGCCCCATGTTTATGTATGTTTATTATGAATTGTATCAATTCATTAGCGACTAATATTTTTAATATTTAAATTGCGTTGCTTTGATATAACGAGAAGAAACTGTTTTTAGTTTTTATGTGGTGGACTCTGATACTAATAGCAATTTGGTTTTCTTTAAAAAAAATGTTAACTTAATTCAGAGTTAAAGTAAATGCTGATCATAGTTTTAAAGAGCCTTTAGAATAATTTTGTAATTTGGAAATCTCGTAGGAAATAAGAGAGTATTTTTATTTTCCACCGGAGCCTCTGCAACGGAAATTTGCCATTTAATAGTGTTCAAAAGAGAATATATTATTTTCTCGCTCTGATCCTGACTATTTGCCTAGAACGTAACTTGTCAGGGCTGGAGCGAGCCCAAATTTACTTTTCATATCTATATATCTTGTACATAATAAAATATTATATTATAACTATATTATACGAATATGTTGTGTTCTCTAGATATTTTCGTGATTATCGTATAAAAAAAAATCTTAAGTTAAGATTAAATTGTTTTTATTTGAAACTGTGGTTAAAGAGAATTATTTGGTGCTTTAAAAAAAAATCTTTAAAAATTTTGTTTTTTCGACTGAATATTTATAGCTTTTTTGTCGTTTTACTTTCACAAATCCTTTGTATTAAAAGTACACGTTTTCGCGTTCACATTTATTCACCCGGTAATATATTTATCTAAGCAGCATTATGAATGTAAAACGTCATTTTTTATAATTTTGGTATAGTTAAATTGTAAAAATAAACCATCATTAGTTACACTTTGTCTTTTTTTTTTAATCCTTTTATTGTTGTCAACGTCCACTTCATTGTAATAAGATGCGTCCACAGTAGGACAATCCACATCTCTTACTACCAGACACCATAAGACGTCCCATCAATGGTATGGTATGTAGGGGGGCCAGTCAGCACTCGTTGCCCTTCTACAAGTAAATCAGTCCTGGTCTGTTCTGTATATCCTTCTTGACATTCTATGTTACTCGAAAAGTCCTATCCCCCTTACGAATATTCCGGAGATTGAAAATTTCAAGTTTTTTGAGTCAATAAACATATTTTCAAGGTGGCATTATCTTAAGTAAGTGATTGACACTCGCGGTGTAGCTTCTATGATATTTCTGCTTTATTGTAACAGAATCTGCATTATTGGTCATTGGGCTCAATTTTCTTGATATGATAGCGTCCAAGGTCCACGTCCCATGGGGAACTCAATCATTCCCGGCAAGCTAGTCTGCAATTTTGTTGCCTTTATATTTTCTCGAACCCACAGTAGTAGGATCAATTTGTTAGTGATTTTTCAACTGTTTTCTGTAGTATCCGGAATCTGTCAGGATACGACTTCATCTTTGATCCACACAAGTTCTTTCTTTTACAAGTTCTACTAAGTTCTGAAACGGATTTATTACGAGAGATGAATTTCGTGATATTGCGAGCGAAAAGCATAGAAAAGAAACGTTTCAGTTGTAACGTTTCTTATCATAAAACGTGAAACTCATTTAGAAAAATTGCCGATTATAGTTCTAAATATTATATAAGATTATTTTTAATTCATCTCTTAATTCAGGTGATCTTCCTGCCCCCTGGAAGAAAAGCTTTCTTAAGTCTGGGAATAGAAGTGATAATATGGTTATACAGAACTATCATATTTTTAGGATATAGTTTTTAAGGGAGAGTCGCCCCCCAAAATTTCAAATCACACTATCCACATTGTCACATCTTCAGTTAAAGGTCTTATTGAGTGGTAATAGTGGGAAAACATTTTTTGTGTAAATGAACATTACTACTCAAACGGGGTGGTGCCATTTGAATGTTGGTCTGGTTTTCCAACTCTTACATTTTGCAAGATATTCACATCACAAAAAATTTTTCAAGTTGACACCCTGTATAAATATTAGATATGCCAAGGATATTTGAAAAAATATTCCAGGCATATGTTTTATGGTGGCCTTGGATATCCCTTGAATCTGTCAACTGACCCAGACAGCAAGGAGTAGTTTAATCGACGTTAAATATCCAAAACTTTTAAACGTAAGAACCGTTGACGAAACGGCATAATTGAGACAACGTTGTTTCTGTTTGTTGAATCAACGTCGTATTTTGTTATGTTTCTTTTTTGACCCATCACCATTCGGTTCTGGGCAAATATGGAATTTAGTGAGATTGTCAACTTGAAGCACAGTGACGCCTGCCCTACTGCCTCAGTTTGAATATAGAAAATTGTGCAAGTAATTAATAGAAGTCACTCCACTTCATTCATATTTATAAGGTGACTATATAAATTATGTTTTTGAAATATCATTTGCTATTTGAAAATAGTTTTTTTTTAATCAAGTCTACATGCAACTTTAGTAAATGTAAAAAATAATTTATTTAATGTTATTTAAGCTTTCGAGAAATTACGTTGATTATCATGTTGCTTTTATAATGTCTATTTAACGTTGATTTTTAGTACGGCAACGCCTACGTTGTCATTCGACCTTCCTTCAACGTTTTTCCAACTATCTTTTGCTGCTTGGATGAAATATCCTTGGCATATATTAATATGCCAATTAGATATTCCTGGTATATGCATGTAATTTGTTTGTGCCTAGTACATCAAGAAAATGTACTGAACACATGCTTTGGAACCATTTAAATGTCTATTACAATATTGTATCTATTTATCACTTGACTGATTGTTACGATAGTTACAGTTGTGTGTTTCGCAATAATTATGAAATATATTTAATAAAACACTAATAAACCTCGTCTGTTGTAATTCTCACTCAATTTCTTATTCTTAATGCTTCTATAAAATTTTTTCCAAAAAGTATCTAATAAAATATTTTTATTTATGAGTGATTTCTTCATAGCATTTACAACTGAATTTTCTATTTCCGTGTTTTCAGCTAGTTGCTTAGCCTATAGAGAAACATAAAAAAATTGCGATTTAAATTAATGTTTTATCAATTAGCTTCTTAAAGTCCATTGCAAGTAAATCAGCTGGATGTTTCCAAATTCGCTAATGTAATTTGCCATACAACTTTGATGCCAAGAATAATTTTGTTCAGTAGAGTAAGTATTGTATAATAATCTTATTTTCTCATCAATGTTATGACATTGATGAGAAAGAAAATATGTCTTCTCCTATCTGCTGCTCTTTGAATCTATAAATGAATGTGGTTTTCGTTTCTTGACCAAATCATCCGTTATACCACCAAACAAACGCATTATCCATTTAGTCATTTCTGTTTAAATAAAATACTTAATACAAGCAAACAAATACTATTACGTGAACACAAAACAATAACCTGACTTGAAGAAACTCAATTTGTAGAGGACTTAGAATATAGTTTGAATTAAGAAAAGAAATCACTCTAATTTCAATTTTTTCGCTTTTCCACAATTTTGGATAAATTGGAAAGTAAAAAGATGGGCTTATAGTTGGAAGGATGCTCCGCAAGTCTCCACCTTTGAAAAAGGGAATAATCTTAGCCAATTTTAAACATAAGTAAAAAATACCAAACTCCCAAGAAATATTAGTCGCTTGGGCTAAGATATTCAAAATCTGGTCAGACAAACCTGTAAACATTTTTATGGAGAGGCCATCATCCCCTGAGCAATGTTTATTTTTAATGTCCAATATGGTTGTTTTAGTTCTGGTTAGTGGGAATGAAGAAAAATTAATTTTTAACTCGTGTAAATAGTTAAAAATTCTAGAAAGCTAAGAGGATCAGAAGGTTGGGTTATATTTCTAGTTAGATTTTCAGCTATAGAACAATAGAATTCATTTAATAAGTTGAGAGATAATTCACTTTCATTAATGTTTGAGGAAAATTGTTTTTTTTTACGAGTATCGTTTACTATTGACCAACTCTCCTTTTGCTTGTTAGATGCACTTGTTAGACGGTTTCTATAATAGAAATCCTTTGCAAGTGTTATGAGTCTTCTATAGATATAACGATAATTGTTAAAATAAGTATGAAAGTAGTGGTTATCCGTGAATTTCCTGATGTAGAATTTTAAGATTTTTAGAGGATGACTTTAATCCTTTTGTAAACGATGATTTTTATTTAATTTTTCTAACAGAAAACGCCTGGTTAAAAAACTGTATTAAATTTAAGGTAAAAAACTATTTTAAGTGGTGTGAAATTTCCCTATATGATCTTTGGAACATCAAAACATCTTCCAAAGAAGCATTATTACATCGCTGATAAAACCTATCACACTATCACAGTTTGTTCAACTAAATACGTAGATCTTGCTGGTTTTTCTACAGAAATGTCAAACGCACATAGAGCAGCATAATGATCCGACAAGGCCTCATTAATGACAGAACAGTAAACTTTAGAACATACATAATCTATTAATCTAGACAAAAACTGTGTTGCACGAGTTGGACTTTTAACACGCATGACTAGATTAAAAGTATTAAATAAATTAGTCAGTCTTATGGTTGTGGTTACATCCGAGTCATAAAAATGTATGTAAGTCACCTGCTAGAATCACCGTTGAAGATGTTGGAAATATTGATAGCAGTGCTTCTAGTTTATTTAAAAACACGTCAAAATCTGAGTTAGGCGATCGGTATATCCAAATGACAAAAACATTTAACAATTTTGAGGAGATGACACAGAATTCAAAGATTTTTTTCTCTAATAGATAATCATGCATTAACACAGGTTTAAAAAAATGTACAGTTATAAAAATTTCAGGTTTGGATATTTTGTTCTTGGAAAATTTGATTGAACTATGCTACTTAATGCACTATTAAGATCTACATTAATTTCCTCAAGGCTATTATCATTTTTATCCTCAACTGCATACGTTCTGGGTTGCAAGGTTTCAAGTTGCAATCATATTTTTATTGTGATTTCTTGTAAATATTTGAGTGAGTTTATTTTTAAGTGAATTAAGGTTGCAGTTTATATCCAAGAAAGCAAAATTTCCTTGCAAAAAAAAAAACTTATTTTTTTTATATAATTGCTCATTTTGGTAATAAATTTACTAACTAGATATAAACTTATTATTATATTTAACAGATAAAACTATAACATTTGTATGACCCATGTGTTTTAGGTAGCTGTTTATATCTTTAAATATTAGGAACTTGTTTTTGATTAGGTCATCATATGATCATCCAGTGTAAAGTTCTTTGTTAAGTCGAGTATATTTTCCATAACATTACTAAACATAGCATGCGGTTTGATAATAGACTCTATAGAAACATCTTTTAAAAGGCTGCTTAACAATTTATCTAAATAGTGGCCCTTCTGGTCACCTAAAGATAGTATTTTCTTCTTCTTATTAAGAGAGGAAACTACAGGATAGTTGCCATTATTAGCACTAATTGACTTACAGTTAAGAACCTCTGTTGTACCTTCAGTTTGGATATGTACACTTCGATAATTTGGTTTCGCACTTGATCCACTAACAAACTTATTATTTATCACCATCTTAAATCAGTTTATTTTCGCACTCCTGAACGATTTTCTGCTTCTAATGTTTTTAGTGATACAATCATTTCACGGTTGATTAACTTCATGTCTTCTAGTTCCTTTTGAAGTAGATTAACTCTTTCTATATGGGCAACAACCCTTTCCTTCAGAACAAATTTAGTAGCACTAAGCTCTTGAATGTCACTTCTTTTTTCATTTAAAGTATTATCCATTTTTAGTTCTTGTTCCAAAGCTGACTCTTCTAAGTCGTTACGCCATTGTCTTAATAAATAAGACTGGCTCGCAGATATTTCCCGAGATAATTTATTAATCTCTTCCCTAAGTTCGGCTCTAAAGTCATCTTTTTCTTTTCTTTCATTATTTAAGTCCAAGTCTTTTTTGTTTAATTGTTCTTTTAAAGACTTATTTGATTTTAGAAGAATATACATTTTAGTTTGAGCATCTTGAAGACACTGATCACTATTTTCTTTTTCAAAACATAAGACCTTATTTTCCACAATTTTTTTATGACAATATTATTCTGATAATGACCCCGACACGACATTTAGAGTTATCTTAATAAATCGAATAAAAATCGCTACCAAGGGAATGACCCAATTGGAATGTTTTAAAAATTTTCAATGTTTATAATCACTGGAATAGTTCAGATCTATTGTATTAGTTAAATCAAATCAAATGAACACTTTAAAATGCAGCAATTTGATTGATTTCAACATCAATCTGTACATCGCGTTTTACCTGTCCAAATTTCAAAAATTTTTGTTAAAGTTTGTAACGTGATGGCGTTCAATAACTTGTATTTCGATTATAATTTTACTTTTTATAGGGCATTTCCATTATTACGCTTATTTTTAATTCACATAAAACAATAAATAAATAATACAGTGAACTTTATTATCAATACTTGTAAATTATAATAAATAAAATTTATACTTGAATTGGCCAACTAGTTCGAATTAAAAAGCAGACTTTACAACTTAGGCTTAAATAAAGGCAGTAGTTTACTCGTCACCGCCCGAATCCGTATATTTTATAGATTTAATTAGATTAAACAATTTTGATTTAAAAGTAAAAGTGTCTCTTGCTATAGCGAAATAATATACTAAACTATCTATATTTTGATCGTTCTAAATCATAATATTATCAATAAAGTATACTCAAGCCGAGGAGTCGCTATACATATTGTATTTTCTATAAGTCAACAAACATGGATTAAATATCTCATTAATCAATATTTGTCTCATAATTAATAATCAAATCTAGCAACAGTAATAATTATTACAATAGGAATAAAAAAATTACAAGAACAATAAGAAGGTGCTTTAATGTCCA
Source organism: Anthonomus grandis grandis (assembly GCF_022605725.1). Taxonomy (NCBI): domain Eukaryota; kingdom Metazoa; phylum Arthropoda; class Insecta; order Coleoptera; family Curculionidae; genus Anthonomus; species Anthonomus grandis. Next base: position 15,026,361 of record NC_065558.1, read on the forward strand.
GGTAATGGTTTAAGCTCTTTAATTTGCCTAATAAGATACGCTTTCTCGTCGTTAAACTGCTCATCTTCAGCTCGATCCGTATGGAACTTCATTAAAAATTCAACCAATTTGTCCTGGTTCCTTAACAGAATATCCAATATTGGTTTTGGCTTGTTTGGATTTGCTACAAATACCTGCAAATTCAAATCTATTAATTAAATCTATAAATCTATTTATCAAGGCTCTCATACCTTAAAAACATGGAAGGCCTCAAACTGGATATTTCTAGATCTCTCCTTTAACATATTCATCATGAGTTTTAAATTTTCTGGATTGGAAATATACCTAGTCATGACCTAAAATCCAATTAAAATGCATAAAACTAAACGATTTTAATCAAACAATACCGACTTACAGTAAAATTATGCCTATCTAAAAGCAGCTCTCCGAGCAACTTAAGGCTTTGACGCCTCGTAACATAATTTTCAGAATTCAACAGTCTCTGGTAATGGCTAAACACTTTGTCATAGTTTACTTCTAAAAAGTCGGCACTCAGGATTTTGTGCCTAGTCAGAAGTTCCTAAAAGATTAATGGTTAATTATTATGTTTAATTTCGTAAACCGTTTTACCTTAAAAGTGGAAAATGCATCCGAAGCGATATCGAACGTGGACACTTCAACGTACCGGAAAAAGTTATAAAAGTCCTCTGAATATAACATTATCTTTGCTAGGGCTTCATATCTTGCACATTCTCGTAACATTGTACCACAGTTTAATGCAATTTCTTGGTGCTCATACCTGAAAGTTAATGTAAGATTTATTTTAAGTCATCATTTTTACAAAAAAAAAAGGTAGGTTGTAGAGTTTAAATAATTTTTCAGTATAGGGAATGTGTTTGTAATAGTGCAAAAACATTAAAATTAGTCAGAAATACAATTGGTTAAGGACAATATAATAAATTAATTAATTTTTATAGGATCAAAATTATTCAAATCCCAAAGTGCCTTATTCAACAGTCAGTTATTAGCAACATCACAGAATGGTATTCCATACCTGAGGTGCAAGTCAAATATTGAGAAATTATTTTTGACATATTAATGGAAACATGTAAATTCTATGAGGCAAAAGCCTGGCAAAGTTTTAGGAATAGAATAAAATATTGATTGATTCAGTCAATGAAAATATGTATTGAAAAGATGTTGAAAACAAAACCCTGGTGCTTATCAGAGGAAACCATAATAGCTTTACATGAAATATTCCACCTCTATTTTCCATTTAGCTTGACTAGTATGAAATTTTTTTGACATGTCTAATATAGGCAAAAGTAATTCTAATTTAACAATTTATGGAGAAACTATCTCTCAAACTTATTAAAAGCTTCTCACTTTGTTAGTGATGGTATTTTGCTTAAATACTTGAGTATGCTGAATATTATGGCTTTAGATGTGTTGCATTAATTCTTTTCTTATTTAGAGGGCTTCTATTCTGTTCTGGGGCTACAAATTTTTACCTATTTTAACTAATGGCTTTCACACATCTAGTAACTCAGGAAAGGTTACCTTTATTTATTTTTAATACTCTTCTCTGACCCCAATGACTTTTTCAAGGTTGACCTCCTGAAGGTAAGCCTGTATGGTTTGACTAAAATATTCTCTCTTTGTTTTTTAGTGAAACATTATTATATGACTCTATAATAACTATGTGGAATAATACTTTATAATAGGTATCTCAAATTTTTATTAGTTAGCCTTGCCTTAAAACACGCTTTATTATAATAAAATGCAAAGTATTTGTGGATAAAGCTCCCTACTACAGCACTTAAAGAGCAACTAAATAGTGATTAAAATGTACCTAAATATAAACAGTAATAATAGGTGACAAATAGGAATAAAATACAAAAAGGTGAATAAATTAAACCAAGCAAAATGCAAAAAGGCAGAATTCATAAATATATAACAAAATTGTCACAATAATTAAAGTTATCACCAGAAACAAATTTAAAAAAATTACAAGAAAAAAAAGAAACAAATCAAGATCAAAAGCTTGCACACATGGTTTATTTAGTCATGATCAAAATATCCAGTATGACTATAAAATGCAATTTGTACTTTTTATAAATTAATCATATTGTTTCCAATGTAAACAAACCGAACTACCCTAATAAAGGCTTACAGGTCTCTTTAGGTGATTTACAACAAACATACCTAATTGCTCTTAATATGTTATTTTAGTGACCCAATTTATTGGTTTTGAGTTTTATTTTATGTGGGTCGAGTAAAGTCCAAGCCATTTAAATCCTTTTTCTCTTTAATGCCAACATTTCAGCCTATATTTACAAATATGTTTCGGCCTTCTTCAGGGTGAACAAAAATCAAGGCTTTCCATTTGACAGTATAAAGTAGAACATTGGTGTATCTTTTGATGATTCTACTAAGTGTCTAATTTTTGAGGATATATTTTACTTGACCCCACATCCAACTTAACCCTTGAAACTCAAAACTAATTACTGTTTTCTGGAAAACAAAAACAGAATTGAAGAGATATTAGCAGCAGCAGCCTCAAAAAGCAATTCCATAGCGCAAGTGACTTTCAGTAAGAGAATAATAATACACTGATTTAGCAGCTTCAGATCCAAGTTCATTTGTCACAATCCTAACAGTATAATACCCACTAGCCTGTTTCTGTCTCAAGGCTAAAATGTAGTCATGAAATTTCAGTCTATCATTTCCTAAAAAATTCCAAGAATTTTTTTGCAGCTGTTTATTTCCAGTTCGTATCCTGTATATTTATCTGATCAGTGCAAACAAACTTAAAACCCAATAATTTATTTTATGTATGTTTAGAAACAGGAGATTAGAATCACACCATTGCTTAACCCTACCTAAATCCCTCCCTACAATTACCATTAATCATAATCTTTATGAGTCTATAGAATGGTGGTGTCAAGTACAAAAATTGTGAAATGAACTCCTATGTCAAGAGATGCAAGGCCATTAATATAGAGAAGGAATAAAACAAGGCCAAGCATGGAACCCTGGGAAACTCCATGATCTATTGAGCTTACAGCAGATAATTCATCCATTAATTTGAAAATTTGCCTTCTACCAGAGAAGAATGATTCAAACCATTCTAGAGCAAAACCATAGCAGAGGAGCTCACCAAGTAATACTTTGTGATTTATGCAATGAAATGCTTTAGAGAAGTCACTAACAGCTGCATCACCAATATTCAAGCTTAAATAAAGATCTTCCAGAAAGGCAAACATTGCATCATTTGTGCTTAAACCCTCCCGAAAGCCAACTGACAACACTGCTTTAAATGCTGTGCTTAGTGAAAAAGGTCTTTGCTTTCTGGATTCTTTACTTAACCAACATTTTTATCTTAGATAGACTTAAGTAAAAACCATCTTGATAATTTTTTTCATGAAGTTATTTTACTCAAAAATAAAAGCAAGTAACACAGTTTTTAAAATCTGAGTTATATGTAGACTAGACTTTAGTGATGTTGCATTATTAAATGTAATTTGCTAAGGTATGAAATTATAAATCAAATAAATGTTCTGTTGGTATAGCTGATGTTTGTCTCAAGCCTAGAAAGTAAATTACAAAAGATGTAACATGAAAAAGTAATAAATCTAAAACACATTTTTTATTTGGGATTTGGTTGGGATAATATAAATAAAATTTCACTAAATAAAACAATATGATATTATTGTTAGCGCCAATCTTATAGTCAGTATTAGTCACATTTTAAAATTTAGATTAAGAAAAAATAGTAGAAATAAGGTGTGATTCAGTGGAATAAATAGTAAATAATGAGGAAGTTGGTTTTAGTGGTTTTAATATAGGATACACATATACACATCCCAGTTACATATGCTCAAAATCAATTACAATTTCAATATAGCTTCTAGAATTCATAATGATAATTTTAATTTAACCATAAGTAACTCATTGAATTGATGGCAGAAAGTTCTGAATGAGTTTTGAAACTTAAATTTAGATAATAAAACTATCGTAATGTTGTTATAACTAGATCTTTAATTTTTTTATATATTTAAAAAAAAATGTTTCCATTTTAAAACTTCTGTAATGTTCTTTCAAGCCCTGTTGAACAAGTAAAATTTAACATTCAAACATCAGAGATTAAGCAGAGATATGATTTATTGTTCCTAACATACTAACTGCCCACTCTATACCATTTGGAGAATACTATATTCGAGTACAATTAGTCATGTTATTACTTTGATAATTTATATTTAATTACATAGTGATTTGGGGTAGCACTACCCGATGTAGGCACTTAATACCTAGCAATAATAGCAATATCTGATTGATTCATTTATCAACAATATATAGGAACTAGGACCAAATAATAAAAAATATTTGCCTTAAATAATAAGCAATAGTTATTTAATTTGGGGTTGGACTTTAATCTATCAATTGTTTGAACATTAAGGTCTAATGTGAGAACTGATATGCACATAATACACAATAATCATGTTAAAGTAGTTTTGGTACTTACCCACTCATGAGTGTAAATAATATTTCTGATTTGGTACAAATATATTCAACTGTGGGACACCTGGTGCCGATTTGCCTCCTTAGAATGTTATTAAACACTTGTGCCACATCTTTCTTGCCCTCAAAGTCAATACGATTTAGGTTCTGAATTAACATCAGCAGTAAGTTACTGTTATACAACTCTTGAGCCAACTGGGCCACAATAATGTCTGTCTGGGGCTCTGATTCTGAAGTACCATATAACATGTTTTTAATCAATACCAGGTTCTTGGATACATCCTCTTGGGCTTTCTCTGCCTTCCGGTCGCCCTTTTCTAGTGAATTCACCGCCTCTTTTAGGGCTTTAACTACTTCTGCGGGGCCCTTTTGCGACTTTCCAAACAGTGGCATTTCTGCGGGTTGTTTTCGGCCAAATTCAAAACAAGCCGTTCATAGATAGAATCGTGGGGCAAAGTAGGGGCTAAAACAACGTTTCATTCATTTCACTGATTCAGTATATTAATAACAGCGTTTTAAAGTTGTTTTTAGTGGGAATTTATCTTTTTTTGATGATGAATTTATTTTGACAGGCAAAATGCCAACACATGTTCACGCTTGAGGAATTTTGACGTCTGTCTTTGTCATCTGTCGGATTTTTTCTTTTGGTAGCACTGATCTTAAGGTATGTTTTCACACAAATACAGATCAAAGTCATTTGGCTTGTACTCGAATTTCGTTTCGCGTTGTTTGCTTAATGCTGGGCGGTCAGCGTGCAAACAAGATTTATTTTGCGTACTAGATCTGCTTTAGGAGAAGAAAATAGCGTTTTCAAACACGTGTCCCAATTATAAAGCTGAAAAATAATATGCTAACCATGGAGTTAAATAGCAAATAAACACCTTGTCAAATTACATCTTGGCTCATTCCTCCTTACTTCTCCTTAGGTCACTAACTTAGTCAATACTATTTTAATCTGAACCGATCTCAGCTAGTGAAGTAATGATAAATGTTTGAGTTACGGTGCGGCTGACTTTGGTACGATATTGAATGGCACGCAAGCAAAAAGTACCGTTACAGAGCAATGTGTACAGTAACGCAGTAAAGAGAGCATACAAGAATAACATTTAAATTCAAAGTTTTATTGTCCAACTTAACGAGAGATTGGTTAACTTTCTTACTGCCAACAATCTCTTATCACAAAATCAATTTGGTTTTATCCCGGGAGTAAGCACGAACGATGCATTATTTAATTTAACTAGCCATATAGCACAAACACTTGATGATGGAGATAAATGTTTGGTATTATTTCTGGATCTGGCTAAGGCATTCGACACGGTGTCGCATACCATACTCCTTCAAACATTGGAGTCATATGGGGTGCGTGGCTCTGTGTTGGATGTCTTTGCCAGCTACCTTTCTGGTCGAACGCAGCATGTAAAGATTGGAAGCGTTATTAGTGAGGCGGAAACTATAACATGTGGAGTACCGCAGGAAACCGCCCTGGGTCCAACACTTTTTAATATTTATATTAATTCCTTGTGTGAACTAAACATACTAAACGCAAAAATTTTTGCATATGCAGATGACACCGCCATTATTTTTTGGGGAAACTCGTGGTTTGATGCTAAAGAAAAACTTAAGGCTGGTTTTGAAGTTGTAAAAAATTATTTTGACACATTTAAACTATCACTTAACATAGACAAAACTTGCTATATGGCTTTTTCACTAACCGAAGCGAACCGTCCGGATTATAGTTCAATAGAAATAAACAACACATCACGAATTAAAGAAACTAAGTCAATAAAATACCTGGGTATAGTAATTCATTTACACCTAAAGTGGGATCAACATGTGCTATATTTGCGGAATAAAATAAGAAGTTTAATTCCAAAATTTTATATTTTGCGTGAAATATTAAACAAAAAAACAACTATTATGACATACAAAGCATTTGTTGAACCATTACTTGCCTATGGGATATTGGTGTGGGGCGGTATGTATTCTAGCAATCTAGAACAGCTAAGGACTAGTCAAAACTATATTCTTAAAGTTATTTTTAAAAAAGCAAGACTGTTTCCCACCTCTCACCTTTACTCTACTGAAACCTGCAGTATTCGTGCACTGCACGTATTGTCTCTTTGTAAATTTACTTATTTAAAAGATTGGATTAAAACACATTTTATACAACACAAACACAACACTAGGCAAAACATTAACAAACACTTAAAAATACCTTCATCAAAAAGAAATCTCAATCTCAGATTTGCCACCTATTTAGCACCCAAATTTTACAACCTAATTCCACTAGATATCAGGAATTTAAAAAACAAAAAACTTTTTAATAAAAATGTCAAACAATTCATTTGTAATAACTTAAGTCTTTTTTTGAAGTTTCTCTAATACATCAATAAGTATGTAGTACGCTATTTTCGTGTAAAATAATTAAATTGTTTTGATATTTACATATTATATAGATGCCAATTTTGATCCAATTCGTTATACAATATTTATTTATTGCACACACAGGTATGCTTACCTAGGTGCAATTTAAACCTGTAAGAATTTATAATAATAATAATGTTTACTAATATGTAAGTTTTGATTTGTAAATTTCTTGAATAAAGAATAAAAAAAAAAAAAACAGGACACAAATTCGATAAGAAATTTTAAAATTATTCAAAGTCATGCTAAACAGCTCATCGTAACTGAACATCATTAAAGCAGTTGCATGCTCTATATATAGCGGCTCTTTCTTGGCCAAATTAGTACCATAAGTGTTAAGATAAGAGAATATATTGATATAAACATTGAATATATTTGTACCAAATCGAATCGAGCCTCTTAATATGGACTGCATAATTAGGAAACCATAATAAAGATGCATTTTATATTGGATCTTCCCATGCACGTGGGCGACCTTTCTCATGGGAACCACTAAATCAGCATCCTTGAATCGGATCACACCATATTATGGAATCTACAGTTCTCACGTAGTCAGCAGTTAGATTTAGTATAAATAGGTTTAAGTTTTATTGTAAAAAACATAATAATTACAGAATAATTATAGGCAGAAACTATGCCAGTTTAAATTTTAATATTTAATAAATAGATTTTTTTTTAAAGTGGTTCTTGAGTTGTCGAGATAACATGCATATAGTAGGCATACTTTTACTAGGAAGTTGAAGAAAATTGTTCTACTTAAAGTATTAAAAAATAGTTCAGTTTATCTTATCATGAAGCCTATGGTCTTATGGTGGTATTTACATGGGCATGAAAGGCTCTTTATCAACACAGACCCCCGGGTCACCGACAGAGTCACAATTTGGAAGTGTGGTAGCATTTATTACATAAACAAAGTCAATCACATATTTTGAGCAAAGAAATCGGCATCTTCTTACATTTCTGGAGGTTAAGTGAGACTCTGTTAACTTCACACCATTTATAAACCTTATCAATATCTGCATGCAGTAATGACGATTTTTAAAAAGAAAAACCTTCATGTCATCGACAAACAGTAGAAACTTACTGCCAATACTCGTAGAAATTTTATTAATAAAACTCAAAAACTAAAATTGAGTAAAATGGACAATCCTCAACTGGTGCTCCCTAGTGGAATATAGGTAGAAGAACTGAACCCACTGAACTAGACAAATTGCGGTTCATCTAATAAGTAGGAAATTAAAAATTCTACTTGATGTTTATGAAAGCTTATTTTATAAAGTTTCAATTTTTCAACGAAGGTCTTATCAAAATCTGTGTAGATTACATTAAGTTGATGTTCGCAATTTTTAGCCCCGTACCATACCAAAAACCATGCTGATTAGATACAAATGGTGAAACAGGTTTCTATTAATGCAAGTTGGATAATGAAGGATGGGAAAAGTTAAACAAAATGGAGAATAGGCGATAGTTCTCCTCCATATTTCTTACTCCTGACTTAAAGATAGGGAAAAGTTATGTTCGGCTTGTAATTGACCTATTATGCGCCTATGCTATTCCATTATGGGATAGACATTAGTCAGTCTTGAATGTCATATGCAACACTTAACCTCAATTCAATCTTTGACAGTTGTTGGTTTTGTTATTGTTTATATCTTTTTTATATTCTACAGTGATTACTATATAAATAATATATTTATCTTCTTGACTACAAACATGTATATTATATTCCATAATAAAAAATAAATCCGGTAAAATATATGCTTGTTTAAAATGTGGCCGGTTTTGTTGGATATGACCGAGGATGAATCCTTGCAAAACTTGAGGCATTTAGGTGAGCCTCCAAAATGTCCAAACTAAATTTATACTTGACTCGATTGAATTTTAGAATTGGAAGCGTATGCTGCATTAGTATCGGCCTTAAGAGCTCAGGGCGCATTGGATAGTAAAAGAAAGCAAATCTTAACTGAAACTGGGATATTACTTAACATTTCAAGTGAAAGGCACAAAGCTGAAGTAAGACGAGCCATTAATGATGAAAAACTTAATACTATCGCTTACTAGTACGTACTTAAATTTGTAATTCATTATTGCATGAATAACATTTTGTAACAGTATTACAGGTCACATAAACACCATTGAAGAATGGGCTCAGGAGGGGCGAAGAAAAATACCATTACTCAGCAGAGCCCCACCTATAACACCATATTCAGTTATAGCAGATGAGTCATCTGAAGTGACATCAAAACATAATGAAACCTTGCCCTTACCATCAAACACTGAGAGAAAAAGGGCTGTGGCAGTACATGTGTCTCCTCCATTGGCATCTCCAGCTGAGAATGGGAAAATTAGTGGTTTTAGAGTCCCAGAAGTACCTAAAGAGGAACATAAGAAACGCAGGTGCCATAATATTGCTGAAAATGGTTTGTTAGGTCCCAAGGGATTGGCTTCAGCTAAGATTCAACAAGTTTATAGACAAATATCAAAAAAGCTCAAACCAAGATTCAAAATACCTGAAACACAAACTGTTGAGATCAGGAAGCCCATACAAGAAACAAATTTCATACATCATACAAACAGTGTGAAACTTGCACAAGATATACCTTCAAAACACATTAATTTACAAGAAATAAGGAATCCTGTCCAAGAACTTCAGTTTGTTCAAAGAATATCATCTCCAAACAACATAAATCCCCCTGCTAAAATGAATATTCCTCAAAATGTTAGAGTTTGGGGACCTCAGTCTCATAATAATCAACAACAGCCCCATTCAGTTCCAAGTAATCTGAAACTAGATTCTGATTTAGTCATATTAGAACACAAGGTCCCTATTGATAATGAAGAAGAGATAATCACAGTTGAACCTCCTCAAGTTGCTCAAAAAACTCTCTCACTTTCAGTAAATAAGCTGGCAAAGTTGAATGTAGAAAAATTTAAAATTTTGCCAAATTCCGCGATGCAAATGCCAATAAAGCCCCTGCAAAATATTTCAGTGCAAAAGCCAAAAATGGTGACAATCCAAGGCAATTCTGGCAAAAAAGTAATTCCACTGTCTCAGTTGCAAATGTTACACCCAAAAGGAGGCAGTTTGAAAGTTTTACCAGCAGCAGCAGTTCAGCTAGGGAAATTGGAGAAGGATAAACTAAGTAAGTAGAATTTGTATGGATTTCTGTGAATAGAAAATGAATTAAAAATATACTGAAAACTTTCATGTAGTAATAAGCCTAGGAACTTCTTTTATTATTGTCTATTTTTTAGTACAGCTTTATTTATGATATGTTTTTTTGAATTCCATTAAAAGTATTATTTCCTAAGTACAATGCACATATACATATATAAAAACAGTTCTCTAAACAAAGAGAAAGTCAAAAGAGGAAAATATAGAGAAATAGAGGCAAGAGACATACAAAGAAAAAATATAAATACTTATATTATAAAGATATCAAAGTCTACCTACTTCCTATTTACAAATATAATAAAGTAAAAATACATAAGTCTTTGCATTCTAATGAAAATTCATGAGAAAAAAATTAAATTCTTGAGCCTCTTTTTAAAAATGAATGACTTAAGAGAACTTGTGATAAGTAATTGAAGATGTTACAAACATTCTATGTATTTCTTTGATAAATTACTCTTTGGTGAGTATCTGAGCATTATTAATAAAATATCCTGCCTGTGGGTAGTAGATTACATCATTAGATCTATCTTACAGACATATCTTAAAGAATACTTGTCTTGAATATAATCAGTAAGGATGTCAATGATCCCAGTCGGAGAATTATTCTGATGACATCCCCTGTATTAGAAATATCATTGAGAAGTAAAATGTATGATTTATATAACCAAAAGCACAGCAAAAATCTATTAATAATATAATATGCTAGCCCTCATCAATGGCAGCTACAACCTGATTTTGAAATTTACATAATGCAGTTCCTTTCCATGCATTGTACAATTTTTTAATATTATTCAATGTTTTTGAATTGCAACTTTAGAACTTTTGACATTGCTATATTCCTATAATTTCTATTCATTATAGTCAACATTCTTAAACGAAAATACCACCTTAGTCATTTCCAACTTCTCAGGAAAAATCCTTTCTGCAAACACAAATTTATAATAAAAGCCAAAATGTTACATAATACAAACTTTTTTAAAATTATTGGAAATTTCACCCTGCAGCATTGAAGACTTTAAACTATTACTTTTAACTACTGGTGACATGAAAAGATTAATAATTTCTTACAGATATATACAAAGATAAAATATTATAATTAACACAGCTACCAAACTAAGAAGTGGTGCTTAAAATTCTTGTTGAAAATATTAGGCATTCATTTATCAGATTATTTTCATAATAATATCATTTTTATTAAGTCCTTTGAGGTTTCAATTTATTGGGAGTGTCTAACATCTTTTTATCAAAAAATGAAACTAGTAAATAATGGGACACTCATTAAAATCGGCACCAGGTTCTTTATAGGAAACAAATAAAATTAGTTTATAACATTCCGTTCTAAAAATTCAGATATCTTCAACATTTCTTTTAGATAAAAAACAGATCATTTAAAATTGTGTTTTATACTGAACTACTATGCAAACTAAAATTACTTAATTTTAATATTATAAATACTGACACATCTTTATCAGTATGTAATTTTTTAAATTCCCACAGCCTTAAGTCAAATTGAGCCAAAACCAGTATCTCCGACAATGGAACAAGCAAAAACAGAAATTATTGAAATTGAGGCAGAAGCACATATTTCTCATTTTGAGGATAATGTAGTAGAAATGAACTCTATAGATAATAATTATGAAATGAAAGATGCTGTATACAATACTCTAGAATTAAGAGAGGAAAATATGGATAATACTGGTAGTTCTACAGAGTCAAATGATGAAGACACATATGAAATAGTTGAAGAAATTAGCTGTGATGTCATTGATGGAGAGAGTCTTAATGCAGACCATGATTTGTCAAGTAAGTAAAGTTTAAGCATTTATAATGCAGCTTTTCAGTTGTATTTTTGTTGTTTATAGGTTGGTCTGTTATTTGATCTCCAATAGGTATGTAATAGTGTGATTTTTTTTTAAATTATTAATAAGAGAGAAGATATTACCTTTCACACCAGTGATGTTAAATTTCAATAGGAATAGGAATAAGATCAAATTTTAAATGTAAGCTAATTTATTTATTAAGTTTTGTAAGTAGCAATTTTGTACATTTAATTAATAATATTTTAAATATATAGGCCAAATTAAATTAAAAGGCCAGAAACTTTTAAAGCTTGCTTTTTATTCCTGTACATAACATTTTGCATCAGAGTTAATACTTTGAGTATCCTAAAAACATTGAAAATCCGATATTCCACCGAGACAACACTTCTCCCCATGAGTGTCCACATTTCTTACAGCAGGATGATAATTTGTTAAGATTTCGAGATACGGGGTATAGAAGTTTAATGAAAATTTTTCATAATAATGTGTACTTTTTTTTTAAGTTTGGCATGTTTGTTTACTGTAGCAATAGACAGTTTTTATTAAATAAGCAAGATAATGTAATAAGCATGTATATGCTTATTTCTTAATGTCATTTGCTTAATAACAATGTAATTTCTACTTACAATATTGATTTTGAGATTCATTCGAAATAAATAGGAGAAATGTATTTTAGTTAAAAGTATATTGAAAATTAGACAATTTAGGACACTCCAGATCCTTTACAAAAAAAAACTCTCAAAACCGTCGATTTTTTAGAGAAACAGTTTTTACCATTATTAGTTTCATCCCTTAAAGCCCTACCCTGCAATGAGGGTTAGACACCCCAAAAATCTTAAATGGAAAGAGGGGTCGAGTGATTATTGATGATGATTGAAGATGATTTATTTTGAATGTATATTTTTACCCAGATTATAACTTCCGAGATTTATATTGCCACCATAATACGCAGCCGGTATAGTTGCTCAAATTACATTTTTAGCGAAGAATGAAAGTGCTAATAGAATGGGCTCAACTGTTTAACCATCAACATCAAAATCGACCAGTTCATTGAAAATGTATTGTGGAGTTCTTGCAACAATTTCAGGAACCGCGTTCAGTAGCTATAACAAAAAACGTGTAATCCAAAATGTCGTAGTAAATGAAGCGACAGATGCGATTTTATGGCCCCCACGTTCTCCGGATCTAATCTAACGCCATTAGAATTTTTTTATAGGGCCACTTAAAAACTCGCCAGCCAGCCAGCATCGCTGGATCTGTGACAGCGGATAATTGACGAGTCTTCAAATCACCACACAGGTGCTTCAAAATTTTTGCCTCATGGTCAGCACTTCGTCTGCCAGCTGGTTTATTTTCGCCTATATTCTGATATATTCCTCTAGGTGTTGATTTTATGTTAATTTTCTAAAAACTAAATTTTTCTTTGATGCAACCTGTAGGATGAGGTGTGGGAGAGAAGAAAATTTTTAAGGATAGGTTTAGGATAGAGGTAGTGTTTTTCCGAGCGAAAGTGTTGGCTGAAAGTTGGAAGGCTGAAACTTCTGGCAGTTTTTAATTTTAAATTTATTTAAATTCTTTTTGAGTAAAAAAAGAATTTAAATAAAATGGGTTTTGGATTAGTCTTTGGGTTATGTTGTGGAAGATGTTACCTTGTTTTTCATAAATTTGGTTTTCGTCTTCTGTTAGGACTGGGGTATAGGGTTTATGTCTTCAAAGTTTAGTAGTTGGGGCAGAGTTGTTTCTTGGGGTATTTGTGGGGGTGATTTGAGAGGAGGCTATTTGCGAAGCAAGTGTTGTTTGCTTAAAGCTTGTAGATAGTATGTTTGATGTAGTTTTTAAGTTATGATTTTTTTCGTATCTTCTGGGTGTTTACCTCGGTAGTTACAGCAAAGTGCCGGAATGTTACAGTCTTTTTTTGGACAGGCTTTATAAAAATGTTCTTTACATTTAAGGCTTCCGGATTACGAAAAGCAGTTTGAAACAGAGTTGCTCCATTGTTGACAGTTAAGGCAATGGGGAATTCTGACATCGCTATTTAGTTGTTTGCTTTTAACTTTCCATTTAACTGTTATTTTTTAGGTCTTCATGGACGTCTTCTAAACTAATAAATTTAACTAGTCTTCTAAATATAACTTTAAGTTTGTTGTTATATCATGTGTGGAATTCTTTTTTTAAAGTTTTAATAGTAGTGGTAAGTTTTCTGTGTGTTTCTAATGTTTTTGGTTGTAGGGTTAGTCCGGTTTTTTGTTTTTTTTTTAGGTTCTATATTATGTTGTTTTTTTTCTTTCATTAAAAGGTTGTAGAGATCTAAGAAGTTGTTAATGTCGTGTAATATTACTGCAGACATTTTTTCTTTGGTTTGAGGATTATTTAGAGATAAACTGTTGTAGGGTGTTTTTAAAGGGTTAGTTTTTAGGGTCGGAAATTCTTTTTTCGGTGTTTGTTGTGTTCTTTTTGTTTGTGTCTTATTCTGTGAGATGTTTTCTTGTTTCTTGCGTGTCATCAAAATCTACTTCGGAATGGGGAGGCTTTATATTCTGCTTGCATGGTTTTTAATTTCGTGTTTTCTTCTGTTAGTTCTTCTTGATGTTTAATGATGCCTTTATCTGAATAATTTTGTCGGTTGAGATATTTTTTTCGCTATGAGAGTATTATAATTTTCTTGTAGAACATTATAATTTAGTTGAGAAGTTTTTAGTGTCCTCTAATGCAGCAAATTTGGTATATAAATCGACCGGATGAGAGCTGTAAGAACTTTTACGCCTTTCCGAGTTTCCAGCCTCCACTGGGCTCGGTTCAGCAGATTGTTTTTGGGGTTTTAATGGATTTGGTTTTTTTGGATTTGGACAGCGTACATTTTCTCGTTGGGTTGCATTTGGGCACCATAAATGTGCACACACTACAATTGTTTTTTTCCTTTGTATTCACCCATTTCCGGCCTTGGCTTTTTTTTAAATTTATTATTTTTAATTTTTAAAAACACTGTTATTTCCTTGGTACATTAAGCAGTTTTAATAGATTGACTTATTCATACTACGAAGTCTTGTCAACTAATTCACTGCTACAGCACTTCGTTGACTGACTAATAAGTATTTAAAGACAATAAAAGTTGTATAAAGATCGTGGGCTAGAAAGATAGTAGCGACTTAAAATACGGGTGTTATAATCTAGTAAAAATGCCTTCAAAGTGAGGTATCACTCGACACTATAAAATCTCTGTTCACTGACACTAGTAAAAAATATTTTTCCATAAAATCAAAGATTATTGGATCTCAGGGTTTTGGCTTTGTTTTGTTTTAAAGCGGATTTAATATGTTAATATGGACTTTTTGTTTTAAAATCAATTTTTCTATAACCTATTAAAGTCCTGCTATGAAAAACGTGCATATTTCATTTAGAAATCAGTGTACAGTGAAAGTCGGATATAACGACGGTGAAGGGACTACTGAACATGGGTCGTTATAAACGACCGTCGTTATTAAAGGACCTACATACACTTCTTTTTTTTTTCAAATAAAACTATGTACATATATAATTATGTAGGTATGTTATAAATATTTTTTAATTTTACAAAACCTTGAAAATACATAGATACATACAAGCAAAAAACCAAAAATGAAAATCCAACACAAAAAAAAACTAAAGTTACACTGATACAGGTAAAGTAAGGTAAACCTACATAGTACATAAAATACATTTGTATGTATGTACATATAAAAAGAATTATGTAGTTAATTTAGTAAAAAATCTGTTATCTTTGTTTTTTGCAACGCGAGTTACAGTAAATTGATTCATTTTTTTTCTCAATAAAACTGGTTTTGTCTAAAAGTTTTTCGTCACTCGCATTATTGTATAGTACAAAACTGTTTAGCGTCTTCACTGCTCGTAAAGCTTCTTCAATAGATGGTGGATTAAATTCTTCTTCGTCAATCAGACATGTAGGAAACAGGTAATGTCTTAACATTTTTAAAACAACGAGGGTTTTTTGATTTTCCAATAACAATCAACTTACGTTTTTCTGACCTAGACATATTGGCAGCAACAAAAAGAGTAATTCTTTCTTTGGACATTTTCCCTCTCTTGCACTTATCGCCTTTAAATTTCAGTGTCATGTCTGGAAGCATTTTGTAGAACAGACCTGCCTCATCTGCGTTAAAAATCTGGTGACTTGTATACCTTTTTCCTATTTCAGGCCATACAGTTTTAAGCCAGTTTTCTATCACTCCAGGAGGTACACTAGCAGATTCACCACTTATTTTTCCATAAACAATATTATGCATTTTTCGAAAACGTTTTATCCAACTTTCTGTGCAGGTGTATTCCGGTCCTTTATTCAGTACCCTGTCGAAATGTTCCGCTTTTGCCTGTAGTATAGGACCACTAATTAGCGATCCTTTACTTCTTTCAACTTTAAACCAGTTAAATAATGCTTAATCTATATCTGCATGACTGGATAACCTAAGTTTCTTCTTTGGTAGCAAATTCTCATTAAGTGCATTTTTTATTGCATCCCGGTTCTGCCAAATTGTAGAAACACTTGAATGCGATAAGCCTAAGTCGCTTGCAACAGCAGTATTGGATTCAGCTTTCTCAAGTCTTCAAATTATTAAGCCTTTTTCCTCAATGGACAAAACTTTTCTTTTTTTTTAATTCATTTTAATACTACGTAATACGCTACGTCTATACGTTTGCACAAAATCCCGGCACTAAATAAAAAGTACATAAACAAAGAAAACCATTTATGAGATCGACAAACAGGTATTTTCCCGGCCCCCAGTTCCGGTAATTGCCCCAAGAAGAACTTGTAGTTATTGGTTACAAATGATTGCTGTGTGAATCACACACGTTCGGTCGTTATAACCGGCCTTCCAGATGAAAAATCTTTTACATAAGGACGTTAAAAGCGACTTGGTCGCTATAACCGGCGTCGTTATAGGCAAATTTTTTTAGACTTGTGTTACATATAAATCCAACCAAACTTTCCCAGATTTCGTCGTAATAAGCGACTTGTTTTTATAAACGACGTTATTCGCGACTTTTACTGTATTTTTTAAGTTTTTGGGAAATATTTATTTCTTTATTAATTACAATATATTATAGCTTAATATTCAAGCAGCTATAGTCGCTGTTAACAAGGAAATAGGCTAAAATTAAACAAGTTATATCCTAACATACTACAAACTTCAAATTTATAAATCTATATATGTATATATACATGATACTATACCTAACAAAAAAACAAACAAAAAAAAAACAAAAAATATACAACCCTTAACATTTTAATATTCCCCATTTATGAATTTTCAATAATTATGTACTAGTAACACTTTTTTGAAGTTTGGAAATGTCATAATTGTCTTAGTTTCTGTAGGCAATTTGTTATATTCTTTTGAAGCCTGATATTTGAGATTATAAAGTCCTTTGGTAGTTCTACTAGTTCTGCTAAATTACTGATAAATATATGGCGCCGTGTACAAAGATTATGAATATTTTCTGTATATTGAGTTGTTATGTATTACTTTGGACAGCGTGGCCAGATAAGATTGCAAAGTGCTGTATTTTGGAAAATATTCGTCGTAGAGACTTGCGGTAAAAAATGTTATGACTAAAGTGGCCAAAAGAATACAGTGGAAAATATTTTTAGATTTCCAAGATGGTCGCCAGGGGGCGTAACTGCCATATTAAACTTTTTAAGTGATTTTTCACTGAAATCTACTCAGTAAATGTTACGAAAAAATATATGCTTTTTAAAGCTCAGCTTTACTCGAGTAATTTTTGTTTAACACTTTGTGACGTATCTATTAAAATAAAGTGGTGGGGGGTAGTTCAATATTTTTTTAAATAAACAGTTGTAACTCCTAAACGACTGAACGGATTTTAACAAACTTGGTCTCGTTGGAAAAAACATTTATTGTTTCCATCAAATTCGTCTTATCTCTGATATGTCTAGTTCTTAGTAATGCCGCTAGAGCGCGCTTTTTGAGCTAACAGAAAATTGCAAAATTCTCTAAAAAATTAATTGCAATAATATGACTCTTTTTTCATAAAAATGTAGTGAAACGATAGCTAAATAGGCCAGTAAAAACCGTATCTCGATATCTTATTCATAGCCTGAAATATCGAAGAAAGAATATTTAGTTATCATATAATTTTAATAAGACGATATTACACCGATATTTATTGTTATTTATTTGTCTTTTTTTAAGGTTCAATGATAAAATGTCTTAATTTAATAGTTTTTAAATAATTAAAATATTCTTTGTTCGAAAAGTTAAATAAAAAACGCGTAAGGGCATAATAACAAAAATTACCGATTTTGAAATAAAGCTAATGCTTCTTTAAATGCTCGAGGTGTCTTCCATCAAACTGAATGCATTGTTGGATGCGTGGACATTACAGCAGCTTCAATTTCTGCTCTTAACAGGCTGTAAATGGCTTCGTGTATTCGTATTTTTATGTCGTCTCTAGTTGTTGGTTGAATTTGGTAAACAATATCTTTCAACTGACCCCATAGGTAGAAGTCCAAACAGGTGAGATCTGGGGATGACGCACACAGGCGAAATTCGTTAGTTTTAACAACCCTAGTTACCTGGGTATAATAAACAATTACCCTTTTGTTTTTCGTCTTGTCACTTGCAGAAATATTTTAGTTGAAAGTTGATGTTCGTGGAGACTATTTCATTGTGATTCAAAAGCGCCTGTAAAAAGTAGTTTTAAATTTAGTTTTTCGGCAAAGTGTGGGTGAAAATTTTGTAAAGCAGCAATGGAGCCTATTGTTAGTGGTAAGTAGAATATTAAAAATTATATTAATTAAAAATATTTCTTTACTTTTTTTATTACTGATTTTTTTAAAAGTTAACAGTTAATTTTTTTTTAAAATTTAAATTTCCGATCTTCTGCTAAACTAAAAGTATGATTTCGCGTAATTTCCCGAATTTAAATTAGTTTTAAATTATTGCTTAATAAGTCCTTTGTAAGATCCAATCTTAAGTTGCTGCGATAATTTGCGACCTTGACGAAAAAATATTTTTAAAGATTTGTAGTCCGGGTCCAAATTCGTATAAAATGCTATTGTAGGTCCAAAACGCAAGAAATAATTTTCTGCTACTAACTTGAAGAATAAATTAATTTTTATAAAATAAAACATCATTTAATAGAAAATTTAATATAGAAATAAAAAAATTGCCATATGGGTTTAAAATTCAATATGGCAACCAATTTTAAATGGCAAAATCTTATGAAAAATAATTAACAAAATTACTTATTATTTCAGGGACAGCAACAAAATCTGCTTGGTTTAAAAGAAGCCAACTTGTCAGTTGGTTAGGAATTTGTCAGTCCAAGAAAAGAATGGAGCAGTGCCGTTATTTGGCAGAAAAAGTGACCTCTACCATGCGAGTTGAACGCTTGTCAGAAGAGTCTTCAAGTCTTATATAAATTCATCGAGAAATATGACACAAAATGGTCATCAGCATCAAGAAATAAAACTGCATTTGAAAATAAAAATCGAGATTGGTTAAATATTGAGTTGGAATTTTCTTCTGCAATGAATGAAGCTCAACCAGCCGAAATGCAGGATACAACTCTATCGAGTAGATGGAGGCCATTCACTGGATTTTTAGATTTAAGTGACCGATCAAAAAGAAGAAGAACTGAACAGATGCGAGCAGATCGAAGCCCTGAAGAACTAACATTTGCTGCTCAAATGAAGTTTAGGTCCGAAGGTAAACTGGATGAAGCAGATGTGTTAAAAAATGTTGCATTCTCATCACCAACCCGTGCATCAAAATATAAAAAATCTCTTGAAAAAGAATGTGAAATACCATTTTCAGCGGACGAAGCCTTATCGCTTTTTGTAGAGGCTAAATTGACAAAATTTCAATACAATCTTATAAGAAATTCGGCAAAAAGCCATAGGTCAACTCTTTATCCTAATTATGAGTCAATAACTGCCGCAAAAAAAGGTGCTACCCAGAAAACCTAAACATTTCTGAGGATGTTGCTGAAGTGCCTCTTCAAAGTTTGCTGGATCATACATCTTTAAGGTTATTTGAGTCCCTAAAAGAAGTTTTCAATTCTTTAAACCAAGAAAAATATAATAATTTAAATTTAATTTACAAATGGGGGTGTGACGGGAGTTCTGGGATGAGTCAATACAAACAGCAGTTTGCAGAGTCCAATATTTCAGATGCTAATATCTTTTTAACATCAATGGTACCAATTCAGCTCATTAACGGTGATCCGAAATCAAAAGATAAGTTTGTAATCTGGGAAAATCCCAGAACTTCCTCCACACGATTCTGTAGACCTCTTAGAGTCCAGTTTAGGCATGAAACAACAGAGTTATCAGTGAGAGAAAAGCAATATTTTGACCAACAAATTTCAGATTTGCAACCAACAAAGCTTGATATTCAAGGAAACAATGTATTTTTAAAACACATTTTATATTTTACAATGATAGATGGCAAATTGTGTAATGCTGTTACTGAAAATACTTCAACTCAGAGATGCTATTTGTGTAATCTAACATCCAAAGATTTTAACAATATCGATAAGGTTTTAAAACAGAAAATTGCTGACGAATCTAGATTTCAATTTGGTTTGTCATCTTTACATGCTTGGATTCGTTTTTTTGAGTGTTTGCTGCATCTATCTTATAAGATGGAATTTAAGCAATGGCAAGCGCGAGGCCAGGAAAACAAAGAAAAACTTGCAAATGCCAAAAAACGAATCCAAGACTTATTTTTTAAAGAAATGGGACTATTGGTTGACCGACCAAAACCTGGTTTTGAAAGTACTAATGACGGCAACACTGCTCGCCGTTTTTTTGAGAATGCTGCTAAAGCTTCGGAAATTACAGGCATTAATCAAGATTTGATATTTAGATTCAGAGTAATTTTATTAACAATTTCTAGTGGTTTTCATATTAAAATCGATAGTTTTAAGGATTACTGTCATGATACGGCCAGAAAATTTGTAGAATTGTATCCGTGGTACAATATGCCAACTTCCGTGCATAAAATCTTAATGCACAGTTCTGATATAATATCATATTTTTTGGTTCCAATTGGGCAACTTGGCGAAGAAGCCCAGGAATCAAGAAATAAAGATATTAAAAGATTCAGAGAATTTCATGCACGGAAGTTTTCAAGAAAACAAAACATGGAAGATATATTTTGTAATCTCTTAATATCTTCTGATCCTTTAATCTCCAATATGAAAAAATCATCTGCTAAAAAGCTTAAACAGTACCCTTTAGAAGTTTTGGCATTTTTTGATGAACCAACAATTTCTGCTGATGAAAGTGATAGTGAAGATATTGATTGATTTTAATTATTATTAAGATAGGTTAGGCTTTACTATTATTACAAAGTTATTGTTAAATAAGCTCTGTATATACTTTACATACTTAAATATATTACTCTTAACATGTATTTTAATTGCTTATTTTTACACACAAAGCAAAGCAAATCACAACTTTATTTAGTAATTTATAATAAGAAATTTTATTAAACTCAGGTACTTATATTATCAAAAGTCTCAACATTTTGAATTTTATTTCAAAAATTTTCCGTATTATGAATTTTAAACTCTTAACTGAAAAATTGTTGAAATAATAACATTCTGAAATTTTTTTAAGGAAATGCGTACTTACGCAGCGCCTATGTAATGCAATAAATGAACTCAAGGGAGGCGGGGGGGATTTAAAATTTTTTTTTAAATAAACGTGTTATCTTAGTTTTAACATTTTCTTATGATTAAATATGTTTGTGGTTCATATCAGCACTACTACTATTTATGGCCGGCTTTTCCCCGATTTTCGCCTGTGTGCGTCGGTCAAAGTCTCCATGATGCAAGGCTTGATGTAAAACCATATGATATAGGCGGAGTCTAAAAATTTGAAAGAAACACATTGCGAAATATGTAAAGTAGTATTTTTTGTGACATAAAAATTTACCTGTGATCCTTTAAAATGTTTAGAATAGTAGTACGTGATATACCCAACCGCGAGACATTGCTCTCGTACTAACGTGGGGATTGAATTCCACGTATACTAAGACATATACACATAATATTGTCTTCCCTTGTTCTAGCCGAGTGTCTTCGCAACTGAGGTCGAAAGCTGCCAGTATTACGCAAATTTCACACTAAACGCGGAAAAATTCTCGCATCGCGTAAACGCCGATTTGGATATCGAGCTCTGTATATCCTTTGAGCCAATGCCGCATTTTGAAGACATTCAAAATATACCGCAATCATATCGACAGCTTTATCATTTTTAAAAGGCATTTTAATAGTTTTAACGCTTTACTTATGTATGCAACGAACACAAATTGGACTACCTAATTTTAATATTTGTTGACAAGTTGATTTTAGGCATTTGTTTTTTCCTCCATGGCCTACCCTTCAATATTCTGCCTACTTTGCACTTGCATTTTATATGCATTGATTATTATGCCCCTACGCGTTTTTTTTTTTAATTTTTTGAACAAAGAATATTTTAATTATTAAATTAAGACATTTTATCATTGAACCTTGAAAAAAGACAAATAAATAACAATAAATATCGGTGTAATATCGTCTTATTAAAATTATATGATAACTAAATATTCTTTCTTCGATATCTCAGGCTACGAATTAGATATCGAGATACGGTTTTCACTGGCCTATTTAGCTATCATTTCACTAAATTTTTATGGAAAAAAAAGTCATATTATTGCATTTAATTTTTTAGAGAATTTTGCAATTTTCTGTTAATAGATCAAAAAACGCGCTCTAGCGGCATTACTAAGAACTAGACATATCACAGATAAGACGGATTTGATGGAGCAATAAATGTTTTTTCCAACGAGACCAAGTTTGTTAAAATCCGTTCAGTCGTTTAGGAGTTACAGCTGTTTATTTAAAAAAACATTTAATTATTCTCCACCACTTTATTTTAATAGATACGTCACAAAGTGTTAAAACAAAAATTACTCGAGTAGAGCTCAGCTTTAAAAAGCATATATTTTTTCGTAACATTTACTGGGTAGATTTCAGTGAAAAATCACTTAAAAGGTTTAAGATGGCGATTACGCCCCCTGGCGACCATCTTGGAAATCTAAAAATATTTTCCACGGTATTCGTTTGGCCACTTTAGTCATCAAATTTTTTACCGCAAGTCTCTACGACGAATAGTTTCCAAAATACAGCACTTTGCATTCTTATCTGGCCACCTTGTTCATATATTTATGTTGTTCAAAATTCCTTAATTGATTAACTGCATAGCTCCCAGACTCCTTATACAAGAATTCTGTGGGTGTTCACCGATCATATTAAGATTTAAGATTAAGATTTCACAGGAACAAGTATCGAAAATATGATACAAATTATCCATTGTAAATATCAAATTTTTTCACAGAATAGTGACTAGGACACCTAAAATCCACTTTGTCTAACTTTGCCATTATGACATCAAACCTGACTACGTCAAAGGCTTTTTTCAACTCGACAAATAGTGTTAAATTTATTTTAAAAACTACAATTTTGTTATTATCAAGATTATTGAATATTTTGTTTAAAAGGTATTTTAAGGTATTACTTTAATTTTCACTAAATTCGTATTGATTTTTGTATATTCGTGTATGAATGATAAAATTCTCTTTTTCATTACCTTTTACCAACTACCTTAGAAAAAGTGCTTATTAATGTAATTAGTTATAATTTGCATTGATTTAAGCTTTGAGCCAAATTATATTGATATGCACTGTTGAAGAATCTCAAATTGAAATTAAAAACCTTTAAAAAATTGAGTTTCTTATCTTTTCAAATACTTGAACAGTTTTTGTTTTAATAATTCTGTGCACGACATAGTATTTGCTACATTTATTAGATGATTAAAAAGCTTCCTGAGCTCTACAGAGCAAATTACCATCAACCGAAACTGTAAAAAATTCTTGTAAAGGGAATCAAATAACAAAATTAATTAATTTTTCCATTCAAATATATTCATGCTCCTATTAAATTATTTAAAGAGAAATTATATCTTCATACATCACTATGCACTACTACTTATATTTATATACCTAAATTAAGTGACAATTTACATAACCAAACATTATTGTTAGATTATGTGAATGTGAATTAGACAATAAAACTACTATTAGCAAACAACTTAAACCACACGTTAGTCCGACTTATCGCTCGAGTTCTGCCGTTTCATCGATTTTAAAGCCTTTTCACGTAATTTTTTCTCGTCCTCCACAACAACTTCCGCTTCACTCTCAGAATCATCACTGTCCGGCTTTTTCTTCTTATGTTTCTTGTGCTTCTTCGAATGTTTTCTTTTCTTTTTATGCTTCTTATCCTTCTTGCGCCTTTTGTCTTCCGGCTCCTCGTCGCTGTCACTGTCCGACTTAGATTTCGCTTTTTTCTTGTGTTTGCGCCTCTTCACCTCCACGTCGCTGTCCGACGACGAGTCTCCTCCACGACGCGATTTTTTGGACTTTGACTTATTGTTGTCCGATTCGTCGGAGCTTTCTTTGCGTTTTCTGCCCTTTCTCGGACTGTCGCTGTCGCTCGACACTGCGACCGTTTTGTTGCTGCTTTTTTTCGGTTTCTCTTCGCTATCTGAGCGTTTCTTCTTCGTTTTTCGAGGTTCGTCTTCGGATTCTGAACTGGCCGGTTGTGGTTTTTTCTTACTGGATTTCTTGACATCTACCTCTTCTTCCTTTCGCTTTTCTTTGTGTTTCTTGACAACCTGAAATTTTATTAATTCAATCATAATTATGAAAAACACGAAACTGCGCAAGTGCTGTTCTCATCAGCCTCGTGATCAGCTGTTATACGGTCATAACAGCTGATCACGAGGTTTATACGTACACTACCGCTCAAAAGTATTTGCCCATATATGACTGTTTTAAAGTTATAACTAACAATAATAAACCCATCAGTTATTCTTATGAAACGGTTTATTTATAACAAAATGAATATAAACAATAAATTTTTCAATTAATTAAATTTAAGAAAATCAAATTTTGGAATCATCTACATGTCCGCCTCGATTTTTAATAACAGCTTCACAGAGTTTCGGTAGTCTTCTAATTAATTTGTCCAACGTTTCCTGAGGTATCTTGTGCCACTCTTCTTGGATTATCCTCCACAAGTCTTCTTTTGATGTGGAGCATGATTTTCGCACTTGTCTATCCAGTTTATTCCACAGTAATTCGATAGGATTGAGGTCCGGTGATTGTGGAGGCCATAACTTTCAGAAGATGTTGCCTTTGTAATTGACCTAAATATTGCTTGCACAATTTTGACGTGTGCTTGGGGTCATTGTCATGTTGAAAGATGAAGTTTTCCCCAACTATTCGAGTACCAGAAGGAAGTCCATTGTCAATCAAAATTGTTTTGTAACACTCTTTTCGAAGAATTCCCTCTATTCTAATTAGATCGCCCACTGCAGATCCTCCGAAACAACCCCACACCATCACCGAACCACCACCGTGTTTAACTGAGGCCACCGTACAGTTCTCAGCGACCCTTTCATTGGCATAACGGCGAACAAAAACTCGCCTCTTCGTTCCAAAAACCTAGAAATTTCCACTCGTCACACCAGAGAACTTTCTTCCAGCCATCAATGGTCCATTCTTTGTGTGATTGGGCCCACTCAAGTCTTTTCTTCTTATTAACATCCTTCAGTAGCGGTTTTGATACAGCTAAACGTCCTTTAGGACCAGCATTCTAAAGTCGCCGTTTTACTGTCGAAACACTGACCGGTTTTTTACGCTCCTTGTTGATTTTTGCTGTGATTTCAGGGGCGGTAAGGCGTCTATTGCGTTTGCTTGTAATTATAATATTTAAATCCTCCTTTGAACTTGTTGCCTTTGGCCTTCCCGATCGAGGTTTGTTGCTAATAGTCCCTTCTCTGGTGAATTTCCTAACATTATAATCGACAGTTCGCCTTGGAATTCCCAAATTTCCGTCGAAATTTGACGGTTAGTCTTTCCAGCCTTATGAAGTCCAATGATAATGCCTTTTGTTTCTACCGATAACTCTTTTGTTTTAGCCATTTTAAAGAATGTTGAAAAACCAATGTTACCAATGTTACACAAAATCAATTCTTGAAGACTAAACACCTTTAAATGTTTCAAATTTCATCGGAAACGAGCTGTAAACAGATTAGTTTTTTAGAAGAAGTGCATATTTTCACTACATTGTTATTTGCAAGACTATTTTTAAATACTCAGTGTTTTTCAACGAACCATAGTTGATAGGTATGCTGTTTAAGCATATAATATGCAATTTACAAAAGAGATACAATCTAAATATAGGTATAAAGATAAGATTTTTGTATCTAATTTAAAATATTAAAAAGAATAAATGGCGGGCAAATACTTTTGAGCGGTGGTGTATACCTAATTTTGGATTTTTAGTTTATTTGGCAGTCGTATAATAGGTTTCTTTTTTTCCCCGTAACATTGGCCTTACGCATTGTGTATTAGCCACCAAATATTTGCATAAATATAGGAAATTAACGAATTTAATCTTTAAAGAGAGGTAAGATAAATGCCCACAAATATCTTCGCGCAAGCACCACTCCAAGTGACATAGGACTTTCCGCTTATGTTTGTGTTTACCATAAAAAAAAAAAAAAAAAAAAAAAAAAAGAATAACACAGTTACTCACTTCTCGCCAAGGGGTCTATCAAGGCATTTTTATATAATATTGATACCTTAGGGACTAATAACCTATTGTCGTAATATTGTCGGACTATTAACCTATTGTCGTAATTGTGTAGTTTAAAGTTTTTGTAAATCCATGTTTGGTCCCATTCTCATGTATCTTAATATGCCATTTTTATTCATTTTTAGTCGTTTTAACCTTGGCTGAGGCACTCGATCTATAAGATGTATTGACCAAACCCTTTAATTTGTTTTTATCCCTGATAATGGACATGTTATAATTATGTCCGAAACATGTCGGATTAATATTTTTTAAATAAATTTAGTGGGGGATGACCGAAATACCTTTAGATACCCATTGATCTCCACTGCAAAATATTACTTTATTTGTGGATTTTTTAAATTGATATTTTTGCATCTTTAAAAAATATGTGAATTATACTAAATATTGATGATCCAGTGCCAAAAGAAATTGTATGTTATAAGGAGCTGAAATATTTTTGCTATAAAGAAATTTATATACATTGTTTGTCTGCAGAAGGTTGAGAGAACACTAAAAAGAATGTGATTAACATCACCATATTCTCCGCAAAAACAGTTTGAATGGACCAAAAATTTTGATTTTATGAAAATGGGCCAGGAACCTGCCATGATTAAAGTTTAATCTACTAATCGGTGATATAAGTGTTTCAATTGTGCTTTTATTGAACTCAACAACTTATTAGTTATTGAGTTCGGCATTATTGAAATTGTATAAACCCTGCATAAATCTTAATAGTCGTCGTAATCTTAGTAAATGTAATTGTAATTAAATTATTTAGATAAGTTCATTTAATGTTATATCCTGTTGTTGTTTTCTTGGGAATCATGTGATTCAATAAAAGAATATGCTTTAAAATTATCATTAAACATCTCAAAATCGAATTATATTGGATTTTCTCTCAGAAGTGCAAGTCATCCAGCTTATGATAACATAATAATCACTTTAGTCGAAATTGACAGCACTTCGAAATTTGTTAAAACACATCTGAAATGGATCAATCTTAAAACTGTAAAAAAATATTAGATTTTGCTTAAAATGTATTATTAACTTCATGCAAGTCAGAAAATTTTGAAGCCAGTAGATAGTAATAGTTTTGTAAATGAAATGTATAATTACTGTTTCAGTGAGGTGGGCTATAAGAGACCTTGTTTACTTTAAATATTAAACAATTTCAATTCGAAAATTAATCTTTAGAAAAAACAAGGTTTACTCTAAAGAGATTTTTAATGTACCATCACTATATTTTTTCTGCCTGTATATACAGGGTGGTCAGCGACAATAGTGAAAGAATGGAGCAATCCATAAGCATCCAGAAAAACTATTAAGTCTATCAATCACTTAAATAACAAAACAATGGTTTTAGAGATATTGACACTTCAATGAGATTCGTCATATTCGTACTTTAGCCATTATTTTGGAACCACATTATACGGCGAATGGCCAAAGGAACATCTTCTATAAGAATTGGTAGTTCTTTTGACAAAATTGTAAATAAGCGTGCCAGTTCAGGTTTTCTTGTAATTCGAATAGACCAATTACCTTTCCATTCTTTTAATTTTTTCCTGATATTTCTAGACCTCAGCAGAGCGTTCGATACTATGACACATGATATTCTCCTAAAAAAACTGGAAAATATTGGAATTCAAAGGAATACCTTACAACCTGTTTGAAAGTTACATTAACCAAAGAACACAAAGCACCAAAATAAATGGATGTGTCAATTTGCCTAGGTTGGTAGAATATGGTGCGCCACAGGGAACCGTCAATATATGTTAATGAGTTGTTGCAGTTGTTACCTAATGTCCGAATGGTGTGTTTTGCAGATGATACCGCAATAATGATTAAGGAAAAGTCTTGGAAGGATGTAAAGACTGTTCCAGAGTCTTCCAGGAAAAAATCAAAGCTTGGCTTGGCTTAAATTATTTAACACTAAACTCAGAAAAGTCTTTTCTGTAGAGTCAAGAACATCTAGCACATTAAAAGAGATCACATTACACGAAAACGACTGTCGCATAACTGAATGTTCTTGCATCCAGCAAATAAAAAGGCAGATCAAGGTCAAATATTTAGGGGTTATTTTGGATGAAAATCTAAAGTGTCACCACCATGTTTTCACCATGAGTATATTTACACTCCGAGTTCGGAAACTTATTTATAAATTTCGTCAATACAGACAATTTATACGAAAAAAGACCCTTACGACCATTTATCAAGCTCTGGCTAAATCAATTTTAAACTACAGCATAACAGCATGGGGCGGAACAAGTAAGACCAAAAACCTGAAACCTCTTATGATTACCCAAAAATATGTTCTGAAGGTAATGTTTAACAAAATTGTATTCCTCCTATATTTTATTTAGAGAAGGTGGATTGTTGCAAGTAAATCAAATTTTTTTGAAAGCAGTGGTTAGGCTTCTGTGTAAGAATCCGCACTACTTGCATTTTATATCTCACAATCAGAACACTAGACAAGCTTTAAATAAAAATGTAACTATCCCAAAGACCACAAAGACTAAATGTCAAAAAACTTTAATATATATCTCAGCAAAAATCTATAATCAACTTCCCGTAGAACTCACAAATAAACCCTATAACAAAATTAAACATAGTTTCTTTTTCTTCCCCTTTCTTTTCCCTAATTTAATTTAATTCTTTTTTATTGTTAATTTTTGAATCACTTTTGTTTATATATTATATTCTTAAAAAATGTTTTTATTTTAATAAACTAATTTGGATAGACAGAAAATGCACACACAGTATTTTTAAAATACCATTGTGCATTGGGTATTTTTAGCAGTTAGCAGCTAATTATATTATTATTATTATAGACCAGAGATCTTTCTTCGCGAGTGAGGTGGGAATTTTCCAACGCATAAGTTGGAATCGGATCCTCTCAACTTTTTTGACACATTCAAAAACAAATCCATAGGCGTGGTTCTTAGTCCCGATTTTTTTTGCCGAAGTTGTAGGATCATTTTTAATTACTCCAATACGGGATCATCCCTCTCAAACGGTAGGGGCTCCTGCCTTCGGAATATGTGTGGTAAATATTGATAAACTACGACAATCAGGATATCGTGCCAAATTTGAATATCTTTCTTGATAAAGGTCAATGTGATGCATGTTTGTATACTCCTCGGCGGTATACCGCACGGGCATATTAATGCACTTAATCACCGACCCAAACAGATTAATCAACACAAAATCCATAGGAAAGTCTGTATAGCAAATTGATCTCCAAAACGAACAAATCCAAATCAAAAAGGAAGAGACAAGTCCGCATACAAAATTTGTTAGTTATAATAATTAATATACGAATGTGATGCAATGCGGAGCAAATGGAGTATTGTAAACAAACTAAATACCAAAGTTATTTGGTATTTTTTGCTATGGTGATAAAAATGACTTTGTTGATTTTTTATTTTTCTAAATTAAATAAAAAAAATTGTTGTAACATGAATTAGGGGCAAGTAGGGTAAGATGCAATGGATCCTTTATGTTTTGGAAGGAAAACATACTACCATCTACTCTACACTCAGTAACTGTTTACTTTTATAGTTCCAATAAACTTTCATAGATGATTGTGTGCAATCGAACTGTCAAAAAAGTTTTATAGCCCTCAACAGATTTTGGTGCTTTGGAGGTCGACCTTTTTGTTTCAAAAAACTCTGCCAAAACTTTTTGGTTGCAGTTATGAAGCAAGTAAATACCTTGTCTTACTCAGTAACCTAAAACAAGCAAATAATATGTACGCTTTTGAAATAAGGTTATATTGTTCACAAATAATTCGTTGCAAAATTAAAAATTGCACTTCGGCTACCGACGGGACCTTGATTTGTTTTCTTAACTAGTTTTTTTTATTGGTTATTGAAATTATTGTGAAGTGTACATTTAGGTAGTGACATATATAGGACTATATAGGACTGTGTAAGAATATTTCCTTGATTTTAACAAAACACAAATAAAAAATGGTTTGCAAAAATATAAATTAATAAGCAGCTTCTGATTGCAAAATGTGCTGAAATTTTATAATTTGTCATACACACGATTTTTCGCGAGTATTCTTCATTTTTTCAACTGCAGATATTTTTGAAGAGACAGCACAGAAGAAATGGGTGAAATTGTAATTAACCTTTCAGTGGTCGCGCGCGGACTCTCGCTCCATTTTAAAATGTTTTTGGTTATTGACTAAAAGTTACTGCGCACCTCGGGCTGCGGTTCTCAGTACCTTAATGAAATAGCATTATTAATGTACCGCTAAACTCGGGAGCGTTCAGTTGTAGTGCGTTAGAGAGATATTTATATTTGCGGAGTATCAGTCCGCAGCGACTAGCGGCGTGTCGAAAATCGTTTTTAGTAAATAATTATTTTATTGCTAAAAGGTATGTAAATATTGCCTATTTTCGATCTATTTACTAATAGTTTACTGTTGTTTAACTTTTAGAATGGCCTTGTATGAAAAGGAGCAAGACAGACTAGAAAAATTAATGCAGGAATGTTTGAAAAATGACTTTGAAGAAGAATTGCCTCTGGATGAATCTGATGATGAAGAAGAACGCGTCGTCGAAACAGAGGTTTATGATCCTGATAGTGAACAGGATATTTCGGATACTGAAATTGAAGTAAATGAATACAATGAAGGTCCCTTTTTTATAGGCAAAGACAAGACCACCCTTCAAAAGCTGTCCGAACACCGGCCGAAAATTTGTTTACGCATTTGCCTGCTCCCAAAGGAGATTTAAAAAATCAAAAATCTCCAATAAAAATATGGCAGCACTTTTTTTCTGAAGAGATAGTACCATTGTCCAGTATACAAACCAGCATATTGAATCCGTCCGTGGCAATTATTCACGCGAAAGAGATGCTAAACCCACAGATTCTGTTGAATTGCTTGCTTTGATAGGTCTCCTTTACTTAGGTGGATTGTTAAAAAGCAGTCATTTAAATGCTGAAGATTTGTGGAAAACCGATGGCACTGGTGTTGAAATTTTTAGGCTTACAATGTCCTTACAAAGATTTCGCTTTTTATTAAGACATTTACGTTTTGACGATATGCAGACACGTGAAACTCGTAGAGCCATAGACAAGTTGGCGCCAATAAAGGCTGTTTTTTATAACTTCGTGCAAAAATGTAAATCTGGATTTACTCCATTTCACTATGTTACTGTGGATGAAAAACTAGAAGCCTTTCGCGGTCGGTGCAGTTTTCTCCAATACATACCAAGCAAACCGAATAAATATGGTGTTTTATACATGTAGTATGGAAGTTTATGTGGGTAAACAACCTGAAGGCCCTTTTCAAGCTAGCAACTCTCCAGATGCTGTTGTACAAAGATTGTGTGAAACAATTAGAGGTACTGGTAGGAATGTAACAACTGATAACTGGTTTACCAGTTACAGCCTTATAGAGAATTTAAAGCAAAATTTTAGACTAACTTTAATAGGAACAGTAAGAAAAAATAAAAGAGAACTTCCGATCGAATTTTCACAACCCATAAATCGTCGAGAAAAATCATCAATGTTTGGATTTAATGAAACCTGTACACTTGTATTCTATATACCCAAGAGGAGTAAAAATGTTTTGGTAATATCCAGTTTACACAAGGATGATGCTTTGGATTATGAAAATGGAAAAACGGAGATCATTACAATGTACAATCAAACTAACAAACTAAAGGAGGGGTCGATACGGTGGATAAGTTATGTTCAGTTTATACTTGTGCCCGCGCTACTCGAAGATGGCCAATGGTCATATTTTATAGTATGTTAAATGTTGCCGGAATAAATTCATTAGTTGTGTACAAAGCTAATGATCCAAATGCAAAAATAAAGCGTAAAGAATTTTTACGTCAACTTTCATTCAAGCTTATTGAAGCTCAACTTAAAGCTCGTGTAGAGATTCCAAATATATCAAAAGTTACCAAACTTAGAATCCATGAGATCCTTGGAACAGAGACTTTAGAAAACTCAGTCGAAAATGTACCAAATCGACACGGATGTTCTATTTTATGCGACAGAAAAAAAAATCGTCCTACCCGATATTTTTGCAACAAATGCAATGCAGCTGTATGCTTAGAGCATGCCACCACCACATGTCCAGATTGCTTTGAAACAGCTGAGTGGGAAAATTGACCTTTTAGTTTTAGGTTTTTTAAATGTCGTTGTTTTTTTTCTCTTGTATAATTACGCGCCAATTATGTTACAATGTTATGTACATATGTTACAACTCTGAGTCCGCAGCGACCACTATTTTTTTGACAATGGGCGCGACCGCTGAAAGGTTAATAAACATTCCAAAAATAAAATTGACATTCATTTCCTATCAAAATGAAAATATCATGATCGTGCAAGAACTGGTAAATGCAAAAACTGGGACATTCAAGGTTTATTATTATAAGCTCCAAATTGTTATAACGTAATAAGCTGAACAAAAAAGGAATCCTTCATGTCGCTTCGATTTATAATAACGTGTACCAGGCTAAAACAAAAGAGGACCCAATTTTCGATAACCTGAAAAACAGCACTTTTTCAAAATCATAATAACGTACAGAAAAAATTTGGTCAACGTTTCTAAATTCTGCATACTGTTGCTAGAGGCCTGAAAAGTGAACTTAGATTTTCTTTTTGTTTCGGTACAATTTACAGGATTCAAAGAAGGTCCCATCTAACCCTACTATCCTTTAATTCGTTTTATTTTTAGAATGATTCCCTAAGGTAGATTAAGTTTATCTTTCACTTTAAAACCATAACAGTAAATTGTTTATTCAAACAAATAGTTTCAAAGAGTAGATTAAATGAGCAAAGTACTAGCTAGGTTAAAGTAGAATTATTTTAAAGTTAAATAAAAATCATTTACATTTCCTTTTAAAATATATTTCTTATTGTTTCGACCATTTAGTTTGGTGTTAGTCTTTGATTAATAAAATGGCTATTCAGTATTGCAAAACTAAAATCAGAATTTAAAAAATATGAATTTTTGAGGTGTGAAAATTGAAAATCTGATACAAGAGTACAATTTTGACAAATTACATTAAAGTGACAATATCTCAAAAACCATCTATTTTTACTCAGGTCATTTTAGGTTATTCTGGACGCTTATGTATTGCTCCAGCAGCTTTTTCAGTCATGAGTCATATAGTCAATAAGTCTTAACTGGTAAAAATCGCTTTTCCTAGTAACTCAAAAGTTTAAAAGCGATAAATACTAAGTACTTTTATCCCTATAAAAATAATTTAAAACATATTTTCATTCAACACTCACCTTAACTTCCTCACTGTCCACACTGCTAGACCTCTTCTTACTCTTCACCGAATCATTATCATCTTCACTGTCGCTGCTACTAGAATCACGTTTCTTCGATCTCTTCTTGCTTCGCTTCTTCTTCTGTTTCTCTTTCTGATATTCGGCCTCCGAATCGCTTGAATCCGAGTCTGATTCGGATCTGGACTGGGAGGACTTCTTTTTGCTCACCTTGGTCTTTGATTTGGCCACCACTTTCTCCTTCGGTTTCTTCTTTTTCTCTTCTGCGTTGTCCACCTTCGGTGGGAACTCGTTCGCCTTAATAAACGGCGAAGGAGTTCTCGATAAGCTTCTCGAATATCTCGGAGGACCCAGAGGCGGTATTGGGTAGCTCTTCTTTGGGCTACTGCTGCGTGACTTCTTCCTCGACTTCTCCTTAGCATCCGAATGAGTGTTTTCTGAATAACTGATTTTTCTTGTTTCCTCCCGTTCCGACTTCTTTCGGTCTCTCACTTCGTCAGATTTTTTCGTTGGAAGAGCAGCGGCCGATTTGCGTTCCTCGACGACCACCTTTCTGCCTTTTGATTCGTCGTCTCTATGCTTTTCCTCCCGTCTATCCGGTTTTTGGGGACTAGTACTGGGTTTCCGGTATTTATCCCTGGAAGCATCTCTCGGAGGCGACTTTCTTCTAGTGTTGCTTCTATCAGCCGATCGTCTTCTTGAGCGTGACCTTCTGTCTCTGGACCGGGTTCTTCTGCGTTCCGGCCGGGGCGGAGATCTTCTGTAACCGCCTCCCCGGTTCCTGCTACGGCTTCCTCCTCTGCTACGGCTGCGACGTGAGATGCGTCTATCCGGACTCCTCCTGCGACTTAGGCTCCTACTTTTTCGCCTAATTGACCTTCTTCTGCTTCGACTTCTTCTTGCTCCCCTCGGGGGTCCTCTTGGGGGACTTCTGGCTCTACTGTGACTGCGTTTAGGTCTCGAAGCTCTACGCCTGGAGACGCTTCTGCGCTGTCTAGAACGACTTCTGCGTCCCCTCGACGGACTTCTACGGCCCCTCGATGGACTACGACGACGTCTGCTCAGGCTGCGTCTTTTTGATACACTACGCCTAAAAAAACAATGTAAAGTGTTAACGACAGTTGGGTTTTCTCTGATCTAAAGCCACAATGATCCGAAAATGTCTTTTTTTCTAATAAATGAATACATTTGATAGAATAAGTTTTGATAGAAAATGTTTTATTAGTAGAAACAATAAGTTGCGTAATATTAGTACAGCCACTGATAAAAAAAAAATAGGCATTTATTTCCAACAGGTTTGTTACCGAATTACAGGAAGGAATTTCAAAAAAAAATTACCAAAATATGTATAAAAATTAAAAATCAAAATGCTTAACATTCTATGTGCTTAAACAGACTATCTATATACATACTGGAAAGACTCTGCATCACCTATTTACTCATGTAAATTATTATTAATATAATTCTGACACATTATATTAATAGGGGATTTAAACAAAATATTAGTCCTAGCGGGATTTACATAAAATAATCTAAAATGCCTAGAGTTTATTCTTGGTACCCGAAAATTTAAACCAGCCAAAAGGGTGGGACAGTCAATCTTGTTACGAATAAGGTTATATAAGAATTTTATGGAAAGAATTTCTCTTCTTTTTGCTAAGAAAGACACCTTCCTCTCTAAACCAGAGATACTACATAAACTTGCGCTGAATGCGCTCAATATCATCTATCAGGTTGGGTACCAAATTAGAGATCCGTATTCTATTTTTGAGCGTATGTAAGTGAAGAAAAGTAGTTTTAAAGTATTAATATTTTGTGCCGACAGTTTCGATAAATAAAACCCAACAATTTGGCAGAGTCAGAAACTATTTTTGCTACATGCTTGGCGAAACTTAATTTCGCATCATAAGTAATTCCCAGATCAATCGCCTCATCCACTCTGGCTAACACAACATTATTTGCTCTATAGTCAAAATTGATTGGCAACAGTTTTCTAGAAAATGAGAGAATAGAGCATTTATTAACATTTAAATATAGTCTATTGACATTGCACCAATTCTATACTTTATTAAGATTTACCTGAAGGAATTCGCAATCGTCTTCAGTATCTATTTTTGTGAACAATTTTATTTATATCATCCGCAAACAGTAAACTCTGACAAGACAGTAATTTGGCAAGATCGTTTAAAAATAATAAAAAGAGAAGCCCCAAATTAGATCCTTGCGGAAAAAATAATAAAAAGAGAAAATAATAAAATAAAAATAATAAAAAGAGAAGTCCCAAATTAGATCCTTGCGGAACTCATATACAGGGTGTCTCACGACGAATAGACGCGATCGATATCTCGGAAACTAATTTTTCAAAAATTTTGAAAATTTGGCAACATGGCAAAGTCGATGGGGGCTACACAACTAAAATATTTTGACAGTTGTGACGTTTCCGGTTATACCGGAAGTAAGTGTCAACTTCGTTATTTTAAATGGAACACCCTGTATATTTTTACATTTTTGACTTTTACGTGAAGTTCTAAGTATATTTTGTGTATAACGTCCTATACCTAAGTGTAACCGTTTTTGACATATTTTTAATTTCATGTCAAAAACTATGTTTATATGCCCTAACATAATTACCGATTACTCCCCTTTAGTAGCCTTCATTTATTGGTTAGTTTTGGTTTTATTTTAGAGGAAGGACCACTTTAAAAGACTAATATAATATTTGGCTAAAAAAAAGATACAAGAGGGTCAAAAACTAGCATTAAAAATTAAAATGAAAAAATCATTAAAAGTCAATTTTTTTAAATGGAAACCCCCTATTTTTATAATTTTTTTATAAAGATAATTAAAAATAAGGTTAACTTTGTATAAGGTTATCTAGTCCAAAAATTGATAGTTTCCGAAATATTGGCAGTTTAAATTTGGCCTAATATTAAAAGCCGTATAGTAACAAGGCTCAAGGATTGTTGATTAGTTGGGCATGACGGTTGTCATAGTAACCGCTAGAAGCGGCAGTAAGACAATGGATTATATGCATTAAATTTATAAGTTACTTGCTATTTAAGTTTTCTTCGTCAAAGTGTAATTTAATTAAAAAGTGTACATTTCTGTTATAATCCATTATCTTACTGCCGCTTCTAGCAGTTATTATGACAACCGTCATGCCCAACTAATCAACAATCCTTGAGCCGTGTTACTATACGGCTTTTAATATTAGGCCAAATTTAAACTGCCAATATTTCGGAAACTATCAATTTTTGGACTAGATAACCTTATACAAAGTTAACCTTATTTTTAATTATCTTTATAAAAAAATTATAAAAATAGGGGGTTTCCATTTAAAAAAATTGACTTTTAATGATTTTTTCATTTTAATTTTTAATGCTAGTTTTTGACCCTCTTGTATCTTTTTTTTAGCCAAATATTATATTAGTCTTTTAAAGTGGTCCTTCCTCTAAAATAAAACCAAAACTAACCAATAAATGAAGGCTACTAAAAGGGAGTAATCGGTAATTATGTTAGGGCATATAAACATAGTTTTTGACATGAAATTAAAAATATGTCAAAAACGGTTACACTTAGGTATAGGACATTATACACAAAATATACTTAGAATTTGACGTAAAAGTCAAAAATGTAAAAATATACAGGGTGTTCCATTTAAAATAACGAAGTTGACACCTACTTCCGGTATAACCGAAAACGTCACAACTGTCAAAATATTTTAGTTGTGTAGCCCCCATCGACTGTGCCATGTTGCCAAATTTTCAAAATTTTTGGAAAATTAGTTTTTGAGATATCGATCGCGTCTATTCGTCGTGAGACACCCTGTATAGAACCGAGCACACTTCATATATAGAAGCCTTCATATTCAACAAACTGTTTACGACCTCGTAAGTAAGATTTTATTAAAGCAACTAAATCCGTAGGACAACCAAAAAATGTTAGCTTATGAAGGAGTACAAAGTGGTCAATTTGGTCAAAAGCTTTGCAGAAATCAAGGTATATTATATTAACCTGACCTCTATTATCCAAATGCTGACACAAATACTCATTTAGGCAAGCCAGGTTTACTGTACAGGAGCGATTTTTGATGAAACCAAAT
This sequence comes from Anthonomus grandis grandis, assembly GCF_022605725.1. Classification (NCBI taxonomy): domain Eukaryota; kingdom Metazoa; phylum Arthropoda; class Insecta; order Coleoptera; family Curculionidae; genus Anthonomus; species Anthonomus grandis. Next base: position 15,064,348 of record NC_065558.1, read on the forward strand.
TGATTAGGTGCTATGTCTAATTTGACATGGGCATATATTCTATTATATGTTCTGCACATAGTTCCAAAAATCAGAGGAGTCATTAATTCGATTTTTAGCTGTTCGAGAAAATTCTAAAAAAGCAATCCTAATTTGTTCTTTAATATTGCTTCGAACTATTTTAAACTGACTTTCATAATATGAGTTCTGTATTTTTTGAGTTTTTTTCGAATTAAATACTTTAGTTTGATATTTTTTAACGATTTTAAGCGGACCTGCTCTATGAAATATTTCATTAAGTGTACTGTAAAAGCTGTCGCAAGATACATTAGGATCTAAACACCTCCTGCCAGTCAGCAGCTTCAATTAAGCAATATAACATGGGATAATTATCACGTCTAAAATTGAAACAATTCTGTACCAGTAAATTGTGGGTGAAATTAATAGTCTGAGGTAATTTACCCTTAAAATTCATAATTAATGAGCGATGATAAGAATCACATTCGACAAAAGAAAAACTACTCAAATAAACTTCACACTCAGACAAATTGGTTATCACTAAATCCAGAATTCTTCCATTGACGTTAAGGACGTCGTTACATTGTACGAATTACATTATATTCATAAAAGCCAAAGTTGATCTCACAATAGAGTCATCCTGGTGACTAAGAAAATTGGGGATATTAAAATCACCCATTATAATTATTTTCTTGTCACATAAATGTTGCATTGTTTCAAAGTAATCGTACACCATATCATAAACCCATTTGCTACTAGCACGAGGTATATAGACAATACAAAACACGTAAAATGGTCAAAGGACAATTGCGCACCTACAACCTCGATAGAATATACAATTTGAAGCAAATCAGATAAATTTAGAGGTAACATTTTAAACTCGCGTTTAACAGCTAACAATACACCTCCACCCTTCGACAATCCAGTTCTGTCTAGACTTCGGTCACATCGGTGTACATCCTAAATGTCCGGAAACAGAGTTCAGAGTTCGCGATATTATTTTGTAAATTCGTCTCAAGATCCCAACCCCATTGAGAACTGTTGAATGGATGTCCTTTTTTTTTTAGTTTTTTTAGATTAAGCCCAGGCTTTTGACACTCTGAACCATCATCTATCTCTTTTAAAAATAATAAAGTTAGCCGGTATTAATATATCAATTTTTTTTACTGTTTCTAATTATTAAATAAAATGGAATTTATTCTTCAGCATGAAACAGAAAACAGGGAGTGTCACAGGGATCGATTCGCGGACCTTTGATCTACACTATCGCTCATATGTAGAGCAGCTTTTTAAAAACAATAAATAAACATATTTACTGCCAAAATATGTAGGAATTCAGACATAAATCAGATTTAGCATTTAACAAATACCATGATCGGAATGTTTTTGTTTAACTTGTGAGAGCACAGGCTTTGATGATAATTTTGTTGGTTTTTAAGCAGTCCATATATAGAGCAACTAAATTTTTTTTTGAAATTCTGTTCAGTCCCGTTTGTACTCTTCAAATAATCTGTGGTGAATGTAATAATATAAAGACTTAAAATGCCAAGGGGTGTACATTTGTTACTGCAAATAAAGGAAAAGATTATGGAAAAAATAAGAATTGGAGAAAAGCAGTCTAAAATAGCAAAAGACTTTTAGAAAAGGCATTTAAATAAATCCATAATATCCAGAACTGTTTCTTATTTTACTAGAAGGGGTACTTCGGAAGGAGTTCCAAAAAGTGGCAGAAAAAGAAAAACTGATAGTGTGGTGGATAGAAATATAAAGAGATTGGTTGTGCAAGATCCCTTTATTAGTGCTTCTCGAGTTAAGCAGCAGTTAGGACTTGTTTCAATATCGGTAAGCACTATAAAACGAAGACTTGAAGCTGGTCTAAGAAGAAGCTAGTTTACATGGCAGAAAGAAAAATTTATCTCAAAGGAAAACAGAGAGTCTAGACTTCGATGCCCAAGAGAGCATCTTAACTGGACTTACCAAAAATTGAGAACAGTATTTTCCGACGAAAGTCGATTTAAACTATTTAGATCCGATGGTATTTGCTGGGTTAGGAGACCGGTGAATGAAAGATTTAACCCTAAGTATACGCGACCCACCGTAAAACACGGTGGTGGTGGCATTATGGTTTGGGGTTGCTTTGGTGGGTTTGGTATGGGTCCATTGGTGAAAATTGAGGGTGGGATGGATCGCTTTGTATACAAAACATATTGGAAAGTCATATGCTACCATGGACAGAAGACAACATGTGCTTAAGATGGGGTTTTCAACATGACAACGACCCAAAACACACATCAAAATTAGTTAAAAATTGGTTAAGTGTTAATAAACTTGATGTTATGCCTTTTCCAGCCCAAAGCCCAGATCTCAACCCCCATTGTGAATTTGTGGGATGAAATTGATAGGAGAATTCATAAAAAAAATCTATCAAATCTGAACGAATTGCATAACGAAATTCAAAATATCTGGAAAGCAATTTTTCAGGACTATATTGATGGACTCTTAAAATCAATGAAAAAAAGGTGTGAACCAGTTATTAGAAATAAAGGATATGCTACCAGATACTAAATAAAATGTAAATTAATTTAAAAGAAATAATTTAAATTTAATTTGCTCTACTTTTGATTGAGATTAAAAAAAAATTAGATTTTATAAAAAGTTGCTCTATAAATGAGTGATAGTGTACATCATACACAAGCAATTTTCAATATAGCAAATAGCAATTTTTCTTGGACAGTATCGTAAAAACTTTACGCTGATGATACCCAACTTAAGAGGAAGGTTCAGCAGGGATGTGTCCACTCCTATTTAATTAACTATATGAAATTTAATATATTATATTTATTTATATTCACAAGCAATATTTCAAGAAGCTTTAGAAGTGGCATAAAGGTTAATGAAGTGAGGATTAATAATATCTGTTATGTTGATGACACGGTCTTGATTTCCGACAATATACACGACCAACAACAAATGGTCAATGTGGCAGGAGAACAGAGTAAATTAATGGGTCTAAATATCAACACCAAAAAAAACAAAATTTATGGTTATTTTCAAGAATCTGAATGCATTTCAAAACTCCAGTATCACTTTTAACGCAATGCCCTTGGAAAGAGTGGAGAAATTTAATCTCGGCACTTGGTTATTCGAAGACTGGATATCGGAATTAAAATGTCGCATTGAAGAAACCCAGCAACCAGTCCTAAAGTTTGAGCAGGTGCTGGCCTGCTCAGAATATGGCCTTGACTTGCGGCTAAGATTCGTAAAGTAACACTTTTCGAATGTTTGGTCGGTGTTGCTGTGTGTTATGGAAGATTGTGCATTGAAGATGAGTGCAATCAAGAAACTGGATGCTTTGAGATGTGGGTGTACCGCAGAATCCTTAAGATGTACATCATGCGGATAGAAAGATTCTTGCAGTTGAAGAAAAAGAGGAATCAGAAGAAAGAAAATGTCACGGCTGCGTATCATCAGACAGTGTCCCTGTTCACATAATGTGCATTAGTAATAAACATAAACCATCAACCAAATCAGTTTTTTAGTGAAGTAATAAATTTAGGTGCCATCCAACGTTAAGAACTATACCTTTTGGCAAGCATATTAGTTTACCTTGCATTAACAAACCTAATAAAAAAAGCACTTATTTTAAGATTTTTTAAAAAATAAATGCTTAAAACCTATGTAGTGCTTTTGGGTATTTTCACATTTCAATTACTGTGACACTATGTATGGCCCTTGTTTGATCCAGAGAATTCTATTTTCTATCAAACACGGCCAAACGTTTCAGACGATAGGCGAGTTTTATTCTGTTTCTTGGTCCATTGCTATTTATTGTCTCTAGGAATGATGTTTTTGACCTTAATGTAAAGGTCAAAAACATCATCATTCTCACTATAAAATCTAAAATAGATTTAAGATCTAAAATAATTAAAATAAATAAACAAAATAAATTTCGAAAATAAATAAATTCTTCAAGATTTTCTTTTCTCTATTGATCTACTAATGAAATGCCTAATATTGTTAATTTAAAAAGTGTTCCTAAACTGCACTATATTCAAATCACACATTTTGTAAAAAATGATCAATTTTGTAATGTTTTGAATACTAAAGTGGATTTAATAATTTATAATAGTTTTAACATAGTGAGGTTTACTATTTAAGGGAAATTTTTCAATAGTTTTTCTTTGTTTTCTATTTTTGTGAAAGGTCACTAATTGGTGACTCCCAAGGTTTTAATTTTGATCGAAATTTTAAGAGAATACAATAGCAATCTTTATTCATTGTTTCAATAACATAGTCCCTAATTAGTGACACTTAGTCAATAGCATAAAGTACAAACGGATACCATTATATTAAAAAAACGGTCTCCAGTATGATATGATAATTTTTAAACTTTTTATAGCGTTCCATGTCTCATTTAGCCAACAATAGACATGCAGTCAGTTTAGCTCTGCTTCGGTTTAAATTAAACATTTTTAAAAAAATTTCCATTGTACAAGCAAACCTACAAAAATAATTAAATATTATTTCTTCTATGAATTTATAGCCCTGAAGAAAAAAATAAAGATTTTCGAAAGCTTGGTGGTAACTTAAAAGGCATTTTATTTCAGCAATAGCCCTCATCAGGACCGATACCTCAAGAAAATTATTAAAAAAAAAATGTTTGTTATATATATCATGTAACAAATATAGAAATAATGGTGCTTGGTTTCATTCAAAGGTCTACAAACTGTTGACTTGTCTATGTTTACTTTTAGAATACTTTATTGCTTCCTTGTTAGACCGATTTTGGAGTATAGGCCAGTTGTTTGGTCCGCATTTTACAATTGTTACATTAAGCCGCTCGAAAAAGTCCACAGAATATAACTATCCGTGGGTGAGGGATAGTCTAAATTTGCATGACTAGAATCAAGAAGAATTCTACTAGATTTAGGTTTTCTACAAGTAATAAATGCTGACTGTAAAAGTGATATATACTGTCCTCAGTTGTCACTTATTAAACTTTTCTTTCTTTCTTTTTTTTTAAGATTTCCTTCTCGAAATATCTGAAACTTTTGTATAGTTTAGGTGAAGTTACTTGGACAAGTATAAAAACTAAAAACGTTTAGCACGCGGCGTTTTCTTTATAAGGCATTGGCGTACATATAATTTTTGTTTCTCTGGCTTAATATATGTATATAGTAAAAATTTTATTTTACCACCAATAAAAACATTTATCGATTCATGCAAAAGTCATGATTAGATTTAATGACACATGTTTTTTACACAGTTTTATTTTAATTATTAAAAAATTTGTCAAAAAGGTGGGTGGTTTGTTGTAACATACAGTTGTGGTCACATAAATAGCACACTTAGCCTTTTCATATATTACTTACAAAAAACAAATTCCTGACTGATAAGAAAATATTTAAGCAGTTAATCTCCTCCTAATATGCAAGACTTTATGTTTATTTTAAAAATATATGCACATACAGAATTTCATTCCAATATTAACGTTTTAAGGCTGGACACATAAATAGCACACCTTTCATTCTTATTAAATATATCGAGTAATTAGTAAGTATTATTTTAACTTTTAAATTTTTGAATATTGTCAAGAGTAGTTTTGTTTTTAGTGGGTAGAAAGAAACATTGTGGACCAGAGAGGAGAGCTCTTATTATAGAAAAGAAAAATCAAGGCTTTTCTATTTCTGCTATAGCAAAAGATTTAAATTGCTCTAGGAAAATGGTTTATAATGCTCTGGCTCTCTATGAGACCACTCAAAGCACAATGAACAAGAAAAGATTAACAAGGCCTCGAAAAACCACGTATAACATGGATAAAATTATTATTAGAATAAGCAAGGGTAATCCATTTTTAAGTTCCGCCCGAATAAAACGTGAAATAGCAGACCAATATGGCGTCAATATTTCTGCAAGAACAATAAGAAGAAGATTATGTGAAAAAGATCTCAAAGGTTGTGTAGCTAGGAAAAAACCACTTGTTTCAAAAAGAAATATTAAAAAAAGATTGGCATTTGCTAAACAACATATAAATAAGGACATTAATTTTTGGAAAACCATATTATGGAGCGATGAAACCAAGATTAATAGATTTGGAAATGATGGAAAATGCTATGTTAGACGTCCTCCCAATCGTGCCTTAAACCCTAGGTACACAATTAAAACTGTTAAGCATGGAGGAGGATCAATTATGATATGGGGAGCAATGTCATGGCATGGTGTTGGACCTATTCATCGTATAGAGGGAATAATGGACCAATACAAGTATAGGGAGATTTTGCAGAATGTTATGGAACCATACATGGAGCATTTTATGCCAATTACATGTAAGTTCATGCACGATAATGATCCAAAACATTCTGCAAAATCAATAAAACGATGGTTTACTAAAAATGTGGTAGATGTTTTGGAATGGCTGCCACAAAGCCCAGACCTGAACCCTCTGGAAAATTTGTGGGATCACGTTAAAACCAAAATTAAGGTAATAAATCCCTCAAATCTGGATGAACTATGGCAAAACTTCCAAGAGGCTTGGAACAGTATTCCGGCAAGCGTGTGTGCAAAATTGGTGGAGTCAATACCCAAGCGATTAAGTGAAGTTATAAAAAATAAAGGATACCCAACAAAATATTAAATTGGTTTTGGTGAAAGTAAATATTTTTTAAGCGTGCTATTTAAATGGCCAGCATTTCTTTAGTTTTTTTGTTATGTTTCTTATATATTTAAAATACTCTTTTAATTTTAATTAAATACAACTCTTTGTAGAACATCTAAGCTAAATATATTATAAAAAAAATAGAAAATAGTATTTAATATTTTTTATCGCAATTTAGAAAAGTGTGCTATTTATATGACCATAACTGTAGGTATAAAATAATGTCGTGGCCGTGCTGCAATAGAATATTGTTATACTTGCTATACGTTTATACTTATATTGCTGATATTTGTTTCGATAAGCCCAAAGATTCCCGCTGAACAATGAATTTTCATTGAAATGAAATTGACAATGACATTTTTGGGCTTATCGAAATCAAATATAAGTGTAGTTATCTTCTCTTTAACTCAAGGTGCAACGTGCCACGCGGAAATAGATTCTCTCTTGATTTAAGACAACGCATTATTAATGCATATCGCGCGGGTGATCGTCAAATTGATATTGCTCGTAGAGTTGATGTTAAAAGAAAAGCTGTTTGGGCAATTATCAAAAGATATGACAGGACAGGATCATTAGACCCAAAAAATAAATCTGGTCGATCAAAAAAAATGGACATTAGAGCTGTACGCAAATTAAAATAAATTAGCCAGAATAACCCTTTCATGACTTCTCGTCAAATTCAGATAGAATTCCAGGCTCTAGGGATTTGTAATGTGTCCTCAAGGACTGTAAGACGAAAGTTGGTAGAAGAGAATCTATTTGCACGTAGGCCAGCAAAAAAACCATTGCTTTCAAAAAAGAATCGCTTAGCCCGATTGGAATTTGCCCGTCAGCATATATACTGGATAAAGCATGAATGAAAACGTGTTTGCTGGAGCATGCAGCAGACGAATCGAAGTTTAATTTGTTTAATTCCGATGGAATTCAATATGTTAGACGTCCTTCTAACCAGCGTTTGAATCCCAAGTACACAAAACCCACAGTTTGTGCTTCTCATGTTATGGAAGGTTTATGTACAGGGATATTCTCAGAGATGTTATGTTGCCCTATGTCGAAGACAATTTACCACTGAGATGCCAATTCCAGCAAGATAATGACCCGAAGCATTCCTCCAAAATTATGAAGCAATTTTTTGAAGAAGAAAAAATACCAGTTTTAAAGTGGCCATCCCAGTCACCCGATCTTAATCCCATCGAAAATTTATGGGAAATTGTAGATCGTGATATTAGGGATACAAACTATTCAAATAAAGGTGAATTATTCGAACGGTTGCAACAGAAGTGGAAAAATATTGGTTTTAAACTCATAGACAATCTTATTGAATTAATGCCATGTAGGTGTCAGGCTGTAATAGACAATAATGGGTATTTTACAAAATACTAATATTGTAGATGGTTTAGTTTGTAATTAAAAAAAAATACTTAGAAAAAAAAAGAGTATTGGTTATTTTTTAAATTTGTCTATCTACTTTTGTCCAGCGTATATTTAGTTATTTCTTATTATCTACGAAATTAGGTGATTGCTTCTAAAGAATGTTTTATTATTTTTATACATGTTTATGTTGGCCATAATATACTTAAATATCTTTATTATAGAATTTTTATTTCCTTTGATTTTTTTAAAAAACCATTTGTCTATCTACTTTTGGGCATTACTGTATATTCGTTTATTTGAAGAAAAATATAAAATAACAATAATAAAACGTATAAAATAATCGCATTTCCTATTTTTGACCGCGCGACTCTGGCTAATATTCCCGGCCCGTTCACAATTCAATCCCAGCAGCATCGAGAGAATCTCGTATCTTCGCCTGTTTCACGTTATCCGCGCCGAAATTGTCTATCTTTATCTGACAAATATTGATTGTTGAACGGGTCGGAGGCAGTGGAAAGACTCGAATCGACCGTAAATATATACGGAAATCGATCACTAAATATCGTAATATATTTTGCAGTTTATGTTAATGAGTATATGTAATATGTTGATTGTATTTTGTACATACTTAATTTTGGAGCTTGACCAAGTAACTTCACCCAAACTATAATAGCCTTTTACCACACTAACTACGGCATGAATGAACCAACTACACGACTGGTTTGCAGCGCTAGTAGCTTGCTAGGATAAAGAAATAAATAATTTGGAATTTGACATTTGTAACACATACATACTTCAAAGAAATGGTTTTAGGATTTACGAAATAAATATTAATTCGATTATACTTCATTTGCATTTTTCATTTTTTTCTATTTAGATTGCTAAATTGATATATCAAAATATTTACTGTATCTTTAAGGTACACGTACTGTACTGTACAGGGTGACCAACTTGAACTGCGAGGTACTATATCTCGGAACGTACTCATCGCAGAGAATTGCGGTAAAAAATATTATTACTAAAATTGCCCAGAGAAAAACTTGGAAAATATTTTATAAAAATTTGGAAATACTTTTTTAGATACAAGATCGCAATTACTCCCCCTAGCGGTCATTTTAGAAACTTAAAAATATTTTCCAGGTTTTTCTCTTGGTCGTTTTAGTAATAATATTTTTTACCGCAAGCCTTTGCGATGAGTACGTTCTCAGTTGGCCACTGTGCACTGTCACTTAAAAGGAGAATTCTGATAAGCAAACTAATTTACCTTCTAGACAAGCTGCGTCTTCTACTAAGCGATCTCTTCGTGACGGGAGCCGGTGTCGGACTCCTCCTACGGCTCCGGCTTCGTTTCCTCGATCTCGACCTGGACCTCGACGATCGCCTTATTTTTCTCGTTTTCTTCTCACCCTCGCTATCCGAACTGTCCTTATTGGAGCGATATTGGCGCTTCTTTTGGACGCTATTCTCGTTCTTCCGAATCTCAAAGCCAGCCCGCGATCCGGCCGAACTCGATCTCGAACGCCTGACCTTTTCTTTAGCAGGTGCCGCGACATCTCGTGATTTCGATCGAGTTCTGGAACGTTTCCCGGTAGATGAGGCGCTCGATCTAGATCTGGACCGGGTACGACGTCTTGCAGGCTTTGCCGATTTTGACCTGGAGCGTGACCTCGATGTTGGACGCGCATTTTCGGCCAATGACATAAGTTTGGCTTGTAGTTTGGATATCGGTTGGCCGCCGTTATCTCTGTTAATAAATTGGTTTAGTTAGTGTACTAATCTACAATGTACAGGGTGATTGACGACCGATGGTACGTTAGCCGCATATGAAAAACGAAACGTAGCATTTTTCTCTTTGAACATTGAATGTCTAGAATAAGCCTAGCTGCATACCATAGGCGAGGTTGTCATTGTGGGATCATCTCTCACACAATGATGTCACATCGACTTTCCAACTTTTCATTCAATATATATTTTTCATAATAAACTGCATATTTTTTTAATGTGTAATTTTGTAACAGGTAAAAAAATCAAAAAGTGTAGTTCTCTACACAGTTAGTGTTGTTCTCTTTAAAATTTTTCTTAAAAGTTTTAAACTAATTTAAATGCTCCTCAACGACCTCGTTTCGTTGGTCAAGCATTGCATAAAAGACAAAGACTAAGATAAAACTAAATTTTAACTATTCCTCCAAATATTAACGAGTAATTTTTGCTTGGGCAACTCATTTTACTATGGGTTATAAGAAATAGATATAAATCACTTAAAAACTAAAATTAAAGTACGTGTTAAAATTAATTTTATGTGACATACAGTAAACGTATACTAAAAAATAATTTTTTATTTAAATGTAACTAACGCATTTACTATTGCCACTGCAAAATAATTTATTTTTTCCATTAGACTAAATTTAAAAAAATAAATTAACAAGTAATATGTAGTAAGTCGTTAATTGTAATGTGATCTGTGTACGTGTATGTCTAGGCCTGATGATGCTCCGATAGGAGCGAAACACGTGTAGCTTTTTAATAAATTATATATACATACGTTTAATGAGACTCTGACTTGGAGTTTTTTACTTTAGTTTCTTTTTTTTTGTATTGTCTTGTCTCTTGGAGAAGGAATGGATGATGTTTCAATTTCAGGTGCGAATAAATGCGTTGTTTAGCGAGGTTTCAAAATTTTTTTCTTTCGGGGTTTCCCGCGGAGGCTCTTATCTGCCGCAGGGAAGTTTACATGACGACACCGAACACCCAGTTGATATTTTGGTCTCGTCAAGCGAAATTATACCTAATAATTATTTACCGCAATTATTTAGGAATTTGCTGTTTTCAGTAAATTTGGCATGGAATTGTAGTATAGAATTTAAATGGCCTAGAGCGATAGGATTAACTCGCGTCGAATCCATTTCCGAATTGCCTCCCTTAACAATCAAATTTCCCCCCTGTGGGCCTCACGTTGGAAAACACTGACCTAAATCCTACTTCGATGTAAATGTTTAATGGGTTGCAAAATAAAATGAAGCCCAATATACAGGGTGAGTTGGGAGGAATGCACCAAACTCCTGGTAAGTATTGTACACAAAAAATAATTTAAAAAAACCCATATATTCTTATGCAATCCTCGTTTGTTTTCAAAATATAGCATAATTACAAACAAATAAAATTTCCTACATTAACGTGGTTTTAATTATAGCGCTGTTTTAACGAATGTTCAAAAATACCATCATTAACCTTTTAACACATTCTACTTTGTCTGGGATTGACCCTCCGCCCAGCTGTTAGCTAAAAAGTAGTTAAGATTTAATATTTATTAAGCGATATTTAGTTTTTTTACCAAAATACCTTATTTTAATAATTGTTTAACTTTAAATTAAATCCAAATAATTACTTCTTCTATATGATCACCACCAACATATATACAATTTATATAATCTTGTTCTTTTTTGTATTGTACTAATTATTGTCTATGATTTTGGATAATATAATTTATAATAGAATTATTTGTTTCAATACAATGCATAATAATGCAATGGTAACAATGCACTTCCTACCAAAATATTCAATATTTCATTTTTTTTAAAGTTCAAAGCCTGATATTTCCAAAATGGTTTAATTAAAAATAGTTAAACCATACACAGTGTGTCCCAGGATGAGCGAATTTATACGTAAAAATGACAAAAAATTTTGTAGTTGAAATTTGACTGTTTGGCATCCAGCCCTGCTTGGTTAAAAAATAAAATTTAGCATTTTTTAAATTTTATGAGTAGGTAAAGTAGTATTTCTAGGCAAGATATAAAAAAGTCTATAAGGAAAAGTTGTTTAGAATGCAAAATTATCCCGGAGTACCGAATTTCATAACCATAGGCCGGCCTACTTTAATTTTTACGTTTAAATTATTCTTTTAATTAGCAAAAACCAAATAAATATTTTACTTTTTACGATCGGAGTTTTTGCTCGTGAAATGCATGCCACTTATTATATTGGGTAATTTTTTTGCTGCTTTTACGAGTTTTTACGAACTTTTTTATCAGAATTATCAGAATTTAGAGAAAAATGTTAAATTTGGAGCAGAAAATTTTCATTGTGCAATCGTATGGTAGTGGGAATAGTATGTCGTTAAAGTACGTTTTGAATCTTTTTCGTGAAAAATATCCGCAAGACAAGGTAACAATATCTTCTGCAAGACGACTAATTAAACTTTTTAAGGCCACGGGTAGTGTTAAGAGGAAAAAACAGCGGAAAAAGAGATACGATGACAACGATGCTGCTACAATCCTTGCTTTGGAGTCAATTGCTGAGAACCCTCCGGTGCCATTGGGAGCGGCGGTGCTGAACATAAGCAAATCTGAATTACAAAGAATTTGAATGCTTTAACCATGCCAACAATATTAAAGCATTGAAACCAAGGTATTTGCATACTTTAGAAGAGGGGGATCAAGCGCGCCGTTTATTTTCTGCTTGGTTAGGCGATAACATTTAGAGCTCAGAGCGAGAGCTCAGAGCTCAGCGCTCAGAAGAGCACAGAGATCTTCATAAAAAAATTATATTCTCGGACGAAACTACTTTCATGACAAATGGTGTAATTTCATCCCAAAATTGTCGGTTTTGGTCCAATGAAACGCCAAACTTTGTAATCCATGGCAAGAGGCAATATTTTCAAAAAGTCAACGTGTGGTGCGCCATATCTTACCACTTAGGTATTATTGGACCATACTTTATTGAAGGATCTCTTAATCAAGAAACGTATCTTCAAATTTTGGAAAGATTTTTTGAAAAATACTTAGAACCTTTACCACCAGTTGATCAAAGAATAAATCTTTATTTTCAACACGACGGCTGTCCAGCGTACTCCACTATTCGAATAGCAGAATGGTTAAATAGATCTTTTCCGAATCAATGGATTGGAAGACGCAGCCCAATTGAGTGGCCGCCAAGCTCACCTGATTTAACCATTTCTGATTCCTATTTATGGGGCCAGCTCAAGCAAATTGTTTATTCCGAGCCATTACCAAATGACAGGGAATTACTAAAACAAAGAATTAGAGATGCTTGTAATTTAATTTCCATTAAAGAAATTAGAAATTCTTTTAAAATGTTTAGGAAAGATATTGAAAAATGTTTCGATAATGGAGGTAGCACATTGAATAAATTTAAAATAAGTTAATAGAATTAATTTTCTTGTTAAATTAGACGTACTATGTACATTTTATTACAAACATATTTTTGAGGATGGGTTGTAGCTCTTAGATCAGTGATTTAACTATTTGATAAATAAACTACTTAATTTTTCTCTAATAATCAAATATAATTAAAAAAATTAATTGGTACACAAAACATAAAAATCAAAGGAGGCCAATGGTTATGAAATTCGCTATTCGGGCATAATTTTGTATTCTAAACAACTTTTTCCTATGAACTTTTTTTATATCTTGCCTAGAAATACTACTTTACCTACTCATAAAATTTAAAAAATGCTTGTATAAAGGCATGCTCGATTTAAAAAAAAAAAAATATGCTAAATTTGATTTTTTAATCAAGCAGGGCTGGATGCCAAACGGTCAAAGTTTAACTACAATTTTTTTTGTAATTTTTACGAATAAATTCGCTCATCCTGGGACACACTGTATATTTGAGATCAGAAAATTCCTCTCTTTTTAACTATAAAGTCAAATACACAGTGTTCCATAAGAAAAAACTAACCATCTGTCAAAAGTTGACATTTCTAAAAGAGAAAAATAGAAAAAGAAAAAAATTTACATCAGATTCAAAAATGTTAAGCAAAACCCCAAAAGTTTTGTATAATAAAGGGAAAGACCCTGTACTCCTCATTTTTAAACCAGCTCCACAAACAATAGTCCAGTGGTATGAAGTGTGGAGATCTTGAAGGCCAACCAATATGACCAACGCGACGAGTCCTGGAAACTCTTCGTCCAAATATTGCTTGATCTGACGGGAGCTTCATCGTGCTGATAATACATTTGCATTCTGATGTTTCGAGGAACTTCTTCTAAGAATGCTTTTAACTCATTTGGCAAAAAAAATAACTAGATCTCTCCCGTCAGACGATTTTCGAAAATGTGTGGGCCAATGAAATAACTATCGATCCTACCACACCACACGCATACCGAAAACTTGTGATTTTTGTTTGTTTGACTATACATGAGGATTCTGAGTATTATTGATGCCATCACGGGTGAATGTTGCTTCATCAATAAAGATACAACAGGACGATTATTATTTATCCAACCACAAAATTGCATGCGCCTAACATAATCTTCCGGTTGTAGGTGCTGTACATGGTATTGCTCGTGAAATGACCAATTGAGTACCAGTTTCTCGTGAGCTGGACATTGCATTATCTACCAAATTCATAATATTTTCTACTTCTTCTAAACCTTGTCGAGAGGCTCGTTCCGATGTTATCGTAGTACTGGGTACAGTTCTGGTCCTGCAAACTTTATTAAAAACTCTGATAAATATGTTATTGCCTGGATTTCTCCGATGCGGAAATTATCGACGGTATTCTTGAAACGCGTTAAAGTGACACTAACACATGTCAGAGCAACAAAACGGACCACACCATCGGTACCTACAGCATTTGTGATAAGAAGCGGTAAACTATTTAAAATTCAAATGAGAATCGAATAAGAACATATGAGTTTTTTTAAATTATTTTCACGTGTACAATACTCACCAGGAGTTCAATGAGTTTCTTCCGACCCTGTATATTAAATACTATATTTCCACGCTTGGTCAGCGTGATCATCAAAGATTCTTCCTTTAATATTAAAATGTGGTAATGTAAACAAGTTTTAGTCATATAATAAGCGACAAGGTCGCAACGCTGAAAATATTTTTAATCATCCAGTATAATTTCCAAATAAACAATTACTCAATTACGAATGCCCACTTACTCCGTCTTTCCAGGCTCTACAGACTCCGCCTTGCCATTTTCTATGTTGGGCGAAGTAGGTTCCCGTCGTTTTGGAGAGCCAGACTTAGACCGACTCCTGGACACCGATTTCCTGACCACCGGTTCCTTTGCGACACGTTCAACTCCTCGACTCTTACTTCTACTTCCAGCGCTCCGTTTCCTACTCCGAGAGCCCCGATCCCTACTTCTCGACCTTGCGGCATTCTTCTTCGGACGACCTCGGCTTCTCGACCGACGGTCCCTACTAAACGATCGGCTTGATTTACGCGCGGTTTTACGCTCTCTGCTGCGCGATTTCCGATGCGGACTTCTCGATTTTCGGTCTCTGCTTTTTGACTTCCGGTCTTTGCTACGCAGACGACGGTCTTTGCTGCGCGATTTGCGCTCCTTACTGGCCGCCCGTTTGTCGTTGATAACTGAGGCGCGTCTGTCCTTGCTGCGCGATTTACGATCGCGGGCCGAGCGTGATCTGCGACGATCGGTACCGTTGCGACTTGAGGAGCGTTTACGGTCACGCGAGCGAGATCGCGAGCGCGTTCGCGAACGGGTTCTTGATCGTCTTGAACGTGATCGGGAGCGGTATTTGCGTTCTTTCGATTTTTCACGCTCACGGATTTCCCTATCACGATCTTCTTTTTCCTGGAATAGATATACATCTTTATATTAAATAGTAGATTAAAAAAAATTATAATATATATATTATTATTTACAGTAACTAAATCTTCGAAGTTGCAATGCATGAGGTTAGAAAGTTCAACGTGAAAACTGCCTTTACATCGACTACAAACATACGAGGTTTAGTGTCGAAGACCAAACCAGAAAGCCTAGTGGGCATCAAAAATTGTATACAGCGTGTTATTTAAATACGTGCCCAAACTCCAGGAAGTGATTCTATGATTAATTTCAAGATGAAAATTTCACATAAACATAGGTTTAGAATTGCTTCATTTTCAAGATCAGGGGTATCAAACTTTTTTTAAAAATCGGTTTTTCCTAAATATCTAAATAAGCTTTCAGTCGATTTTGTTCAAATTTAACAGTGATATTACGGGCAGTAAGAAGCTAATTTAGCCCAAAATTAGATTAAAACTATTATTTAAATTCCTGTGGCATCCCGAAAGACACCCAATATTTTTGACAAAGAAAATATGCGCCACAGACTTTTTTTCAACATTTTTATTTGTTTCGAATTCGAACTTTTTTGTCTCCCGAGTTTCTTACATATCTCTATTCGTTTGTGAGATAAAAAATTAAAAGCATTTTATTGCATGTCCCCGGGAAAATATAATAATAATATATTAGAACCACCAAACTAATCAAGCAATGAAAATTAGACGAAAGTCGTCGCTTGAATGTTTTCGCACAGATTAAAACTAATTTCGATAAGACAAATTAACATAAAATAATCGCATAACGTAATAAGTTATAATAGGAATATTTTAAAAGTAACAAAAAATAAGAGTGCCATAGAAGGAAAAACAATTACTATTCAAACAAATCTGACTTTGAAATAACTTACCTCAAACAGTGCGTACTTAACTATTGCAATTATTTGAAGTGTTTGGAGTATCAAGCTAATAAAATTACTAATATTGGAAAATAGTTCAATTTACAAACACAAAAATGGCCGATATGTATTTTGTTTATGGAATGGCTGAAGGAAGTGCTAAAGCGGCTAGGCGCATTTATCAAGTAAGATACCCCCATCGCATTATACCAAATAGACAAACATTTGTGAGAATACATCAAAGGCTGTGCAAATCAGGCACATTTCAAAGGTTGGCTGCTGTAATTGGGAAACCTGTCACAGTAAGAAGAGTGGAGATTGAGGAAGCGGTTTTACATGAAGTTAAGTGTAGTTCCGATCCAAGTACACGCAAAATTGAAAAACAATTAAATATTTCTTACTTTACTGTATGGAAGATTTTAAGAGAATATCAACTGTATCCTTACCACAAGCGTTATTACCTGCCGATTTTCCCCAACGAATTGTTTATTGTACTTGGCTTTTGCAACAACAGGTAGCGTTTCCAAGATTTCTATACCGTATTTTATTTACCGATGAAGCATGTTTTTCCCGAAATTCAATTATGAAGTTTCACAATAATCATACCTGCGCTGAAGAAAATCCCCATGAGGTTACAGAAGTTAATTTTCAGCAACAGTTTTCCGTGAATGTTTGGGTTGGTATTGTAGATGATTATCTTATTGGACCTCATTTTTTACCCCCGAGATTAAATGGTCAAGAATATCGCAATTTTTTGGAATTTATTTTAACTATTAGAAAATGTCCCGCTGGAAGTAAGAGGGCCAATGTGGCTAATGCATGATGGGTCTCCACCTCACTTCAGCATAGGATCTCGTCAATTTTTGGATGCAACTTTTGGAGAAAACTGGATCGGGCACGGAGGTCCACAGTCATGGCCACCCAGGTCACGGGATTTAAATCCGTTAGATTTTTTCTTTGGAGGCATTTAGTCCCTCAAAAAGTTAACAAAACTGCAGTCAACACTGAAGAAGAATTAACCCAACGGATACGGGATTAATGTGATCACATAAGACATACGCCGGGAATATTTCAACGAGTTCGGCAATCAATGTTATAACGAGCTAATGTTTGCATTGAGGTTGAAGAAGCGCATTTTCAGCAACTATTAAGTCTGGTGTTATTTATTGTTAAATTTGTAAAATCAAGGAATCTTCAGCTAGCCCAGTATCGAAATTCCCAAAATCTGGAGACCTCTACTGTCAGGACTCTGCAACTACTCTGCACGCTATAATGCATTTCACCCATGACCAAAAGTTCCACATGACTACGCACATCATTAGTATATAAGCCCGTAGAATAGTAGTTGTTGTTAGCTTACACTTGATAACGGTTGGAAATACACACCAACGTCGTCTTAAATTTAAAAACAAAGGTATTGCAACTTCGAAGACTTAGTTATTACTAGTGTACCAATGTCTACCATCTTCAAGACTAGATTACCGTTTATGTTTCATATTTACCACTAAGTTGAATATGATTATTTTTATTCCTTTATTGCTTATCTAGATGGAATGAGTGTGAAAGATAAATGGCTTGCTAAATTTTTTGTACAACACATAATTTTCTTTTCATAAGAAGGCGCAAAGTTGTAGTGCTTTATTGTTAAAGAAAGAAGATTCTTTATTTCAAAGTTAATTATTGTAACATAATTTAAGAAAAAATACAAAGTGAAGGGCTATTAGCTATATTGTAGTCTTGGAAAATATGTTGTTGTTCTTGATTACATATTATTTTGTCATTACACAATATCGACGCGTGAAACAATGGATGAGTCTTTGGTACATTTGGCAAAAAAGCCTCAAGAGACACTTGTAGGTCTTTGATGATGTACTGCGGGAATTAAAGATGTTGCCTATCTATTGTGGAAGCAATTTGATTGGTTTAAAGAAAATATAAAATTCATTTAATAATCGGAATAATATTCCATTGCCATTATTAGATGATTGAATGAATTGCAACAAGTGAATTAATTAAACATTCCTTAATTTACTTATAGATTATAATTTTTAACCATCTCTCCAACTATATCAACTGCAGAGATATTGTTGCGATTTATAAGATCTTTAGGAACAGTTCTGCTAAAGCAATGTATTCAATTATAATAAAGTAATGCATTTTCACTCTGTATACATTTTTTTTTAGGAACTCTGAATTAGATTTTTTGGCTTAGAAATCATAAGTTGTGCAGAAGAAATAATAAAACAAGAAATGAAGATAATTAAATTCTCTACAATTTACCTTTGGGCAGCATTGTTATACCACCAATTCGGGACAAAGTTACGAGGCTGGAAATGTTTTAAAACAAAAATTAGAATATATGAAAAAATAAGACTGTACAAAACTAATTTTACACCAAATTCAGTATAATTGAGCTTCAAAATATATTTTATTTTCAAAAATTTTGTTTAAAAAAATCTTCTTTTCATGACTTTTCTCTCTAAATTTATGCTCTTTAGGATTAGTGCTATTTTAGTGCATTACTCCTGGAAGGTAAATTATACATAATTTAATTATCTTCATTCTTTAATATACATATAAGTTGTTATAAATTGTTCCGTACAACTCATGGTCTAGCCAGAAAATTAGATGAATAAAATGATAAGGGGAGGGATCCATATATTTGTTTTTAACCTTTCCTCATAAATCACAAACTGACAAAAAACAAAGCCTGCATGAATCCTTTAAGCCTACAGATGACAAAGTCATTGTAATATTATAGAAGCCATTTTTTAAGTATTTTCCCTATTCATTACCTTTGTATATTTATTTATACTTTAGTTAGTGAGTGTTGAAAATGACAGATCATTAACATCTTGTTCTTCTCTTGGTCATAAGTTTTTTATTTAGTCATACATTTTTTGTCAGAGTACACATTGCTAAATATCTAACACACAGCACTCACAGTATGACCATTATACTTGTCATAACTCAAACATTGTGCCAAATTATTGTACACTTAAGTTAAAATGTGTCAGGATGACCCAGGATTTGTTGGTACACATACAGTTTTTTAACTAGCTATCATATCACCAGAGAATTCATCTCCAAATTAATTTTTCAGAATTCAAGGCATTTTGCACCGCTGATGAATTTTTAAATACACCTGCATAAAATAAAATAGAATTTTAAAATACTATTGTTTTTTTGTCAATTTTACCTATTTTTTATTTTATTTCCTAAATAATTATAAAATGGTTCAAAAACCAAGGTTCCTAAATGATTTTATAATTATTCTGTAAATTTTTGATGTTCTGTTATTAATTAAGTGACTTATTCTCTAATTAACAGTGATGACATTCTGTGTAGCATTATTTTGACTTATGTAAATACTGTATGGGTATAATAACATTAATAAACTGATTGTATCTTGGCTTTTAAAAACTAATCAGAAGGTCTGCAATATGTACAGTGATAAAGGAGTTAATGGAAAGAAACTAATGGAATAATGCACAATGCAAATAAAGTAGATCAGACTTCTTTAGTGAAAGTTTCCTTGTAATCTTTTTCAAAATTGTTATAAAAGCAAAATCCAAATTTATAAGACAATTATTGAAAAGATAACCTTAATGTATTGTAAATATAATGTAAAGTAATGTAAAAAAATAAAATTTTAAAATTAGGTTTTTTCTTTGAATAAGCTGCAGTTAGTTAAACATAAGCCCAATATTTTTAGTTAACAAGTTCTTGAATCTGTAACAACCCTGTATACATTTTTTTAAATAAATATGTAATTTATCGTACATCAATTAAATAAAACATGTCTTCTAGTATTAAGGTAAAGAACAAAAAAATTAATGATAAAAGTTCTGGAGAGTCCACCAGATTATAGAGTTTGAATAAAAATTATATGGAAGCACAGATAGCAGCTTGATGTAGTGTTAATACTTTAAATTTAAAACATTAAGGTAACATTTTTGATTAATTATGATTTTAATATTTAAATGATTTTAAACTAAACTTTATAAATTACTTAAAAATTCTATCTTCAAAGGTTGTACATAAAATTGATTTATTGGACAATGTCTTACCTTCTTCTTAGCCATTTCTTCCCTTTTCAGCTCTATTAGACTGTCAGGTATCCCAGAAGGGTTCTCCTGGGCAGATATCAATAAAGCCCACAACTCTGCCATGAACTCTCTGGCATTTTTACCCTGCAAGAACCCTGTGAGGTTGATCTGGATCTTTTTTGGGTCTGGAAACTAAAGATCACATATAAAATAAGAAATGTATACAAATAAATCTACATACTCTCTCATCAAGTTGGTTATACACAAAATCCACTACAACATCATCATCAATCTTTAAAATTTCTGTCAGTTTGTCTTGGATCCAGGGCTTGATTACATCCAGTTTGATTTTGGACATGTCCACCTGAAAATTTTCATAAGGCAATTATAATGAATAACTTTTGGTTATATTTAGTAACTTACCCGTTGACTAAGACAATCATTAAACTTCATCTGCTTGAGAAGTTTCTTTTCCTTGTCACTGAACCGGTTATCCTGTTCAAAGGTAGTCCCCTAAAAGCAGTAAGTAAACGAAGGCACGCGACAGTTGCGCGCCTTAATTTGTTCCAAATGGGAATTGATGGTATATTCCCATACTGAAACTATTCTAACAAACAAATCTTATGGAATTTAATTTATTCCACTATAAGATTTTGAAATATTAGACTGATTAGTTACTTTGTCCAGAAGAGAAATAATCTTCAGGATATGAGGAATTAGG
The DNA here is from genome assembly GCF_022605725.1 of Anthonomus grandis grandis. NCBI lineage: Eukaryota > Metazoa > Arthropoda > Insecta > Coleoptera > Curculionidae > Anthonomus > Anthonomus grandis. The sequence goes on from NC_065558.1 coordinate 15,085,582, forward strand.
ATGTTTTAGGTTATGTTCGAAAACATGGTTAAATTAAAAAACACAAGAAATATGACCAATTAACTAGAAACTGAATAGATAAAAAGCTAGTATATGACTAAATGATTAGAAAACAGAAGCTTACTAGGGTAAGTTTCACAGAAAGGTACAAATAACCTTTAAATTTTATACTGCTTTTTAAAAGCTTTTCACACAATATATACCAAACTTACCGTGTACATCATCTTATTGGTGTCTATTGAACTAATGCTATAATAAAAAATTAAAAAAGCCTCCTAATGAAGCCTTTTCTGCAAACAGATTACTCCCAAAACTTGTGGCTAAACTACAAAAACTATATAGCCAGGAACGTTTTGATGTTACATATTTGACCGTTGCTATACATTAAATGAACCACTTTATCAAAAAAATCTCAAACTTATAAGAAAATCCTAAAAATCATTAATTTTTAGTATAAACAAGTTAACCAACACATTTTCACGATATGTGCTTGAGCTTGACAGAGTTGCAAAATGCCGACATTTTGCTTTGACAGTTTGGTTATTGTTGTATTGCGAGGTTGCGGGTATATTTTTCGGCGGTGTTGCCGGTCTTGTAAGTTTTAAAACATGATATTTCAGTATTTTCCGATAATTGATTTAAAAAAATTGTATATCTATTGTTATTTTAAATGATTTTTTAAATCAATTATCAGTTTTAAATGTTATTATATCATTAATTACCAGTTATTGTTTCAGTTAATTATTCCGCTGCGCTTAGCTAACGTTGCGATGTGTCATTGTGACAACTGACAAATTCTTGATGATCAAACGATATACGTGGAAAGTATTAAGTACCATTCACACACACACGGTCACAGTTCCGTTGACGTTCCATCTCAGTATTATTTATGTAGTAACATTTTTGACGCCTATTCATACAGATCAATCAAAATTTCTCCTCTGATGGTAAAAAAATTGTTTTTTTTACAATTAACTAAGAAAGAAAGAAAATGTGCTATATTACGTAAGACAACAAAATCTTGTGTACAAGCATCCTAAAAACATACATACATATAGATACATTTCATTAAAAAATAAGTAAAGCTCTCAATAAAACAGAATTTAGAGGAAGTAAATTAAATTATTTAATAGGAAACAAAACTAAAACACTAAAATGATGTCAGAGCACAGGTTAAAAGGTATCATTAAAAAAATCGTCAAGGTTATAATAGGCCCTGGATAATAAAAGTGATTTAAATTCATTTTTGAATTTCTTAACTTCTAAAATTTGTCTGATACATAGAGGAACATGGTTGTAAATTTTTTTGCTAAAGTATATAGGTGAGTTTTTGGTGAGGGAGGATGTAGGGATTGGTATTTGGTAAGGGAAAATCGTTAACCTGGCGAGTCATATGACCAGTGTTAGAGGGAGGTTTAGGACTTTTATGAATAAGAGTAGCTGTTTCTAAGATAAAAAGAGAAAAAAGAGTTAGGATTTTTTGAGATATAAAGAGAGGTTTACAAGAATCTGTTAACCCAGCGGAACATAGGTATCTAACTGCCTTTTTTTGAATCACAAAAATTATGTTTAATAATCCCTTGTTGCTTAAACCCCAAAAAGGCAAGCCATAACGAAGATGGGACTCAATAAGAGAAAAGTACACTGAACGTGCAACTACCCCTCATGCTCATGCCCCGCTATTTTTACTGCAAAGCATCCAGAGGATAATTTTGATGCAAGATTTAGGATATGATCTTCGAAGCGAAGGCGACCATCAATGGTAATACCAAGGAACTTACAACTTTCTTTGTTTTGCAAGGGGGAGTTTTCACTAAACATAAGGCCCTGAACGTCACACTTAAATCCCATAATAAAGGTTTTGCCCACATTAAATACAAGCCTGTTTGCAGCACACCACTCCGATAAAATCTTAAGATCCTTAAAAACCTGGGCTCTAACATTATCAGAATCTCTATGATTCCATAAAATGGTGGTATCATCAGCAAACTGAACCACTTTGCCCTGCAGTTTTAATGAACCCAAATCTTCTACATAGAGCAAAAATAATAGTGGTCCTAACACTGAACCCTGAGGTACTCCAGTTTTAAGGGATCTGGAATCGGATAAACATCCAGATACTGTAACTCTTTGGGTATGATTAGACAGATAGGATTCCAGCCATTGCAATGCCACACCTCTAAAGCCATAATTATTGAGCTTAGACAGCAGTATTCCATGATCAACTCAATCAAATGCCTTGGATAAATCGCAAAACACTGCCGCCGCGGACTCGAAGCCGAAAACAGCGTCATGAGTCCCTTTTCCCGTTTGAAATCCAAAAGTACATATTAGATTTTCTGATCTTTTAATAATCCAAAATGGGGTGCCTCAGGGTAGTATATTGGGTCGATTATTTTTCATCATTTCCACATCGAGATTTAATTCTAAATAAAAGCATTATTTTTATCATGTGTAGGCAGATGACACCCAATTATATTTTTCTTTTTTACCTGAACAGTTTAAAAATAAAACTGCAGAGACTAAAATAAATAGGTAATGATTGCTGGCCTTGTATAACATTTCGTCTGAACATATTTTAACGTTGAATCCATCTAAGTCAAGTGTCATGCTTTTCGGAAATAAAAATACCGTGAGAGATTTAAAAGATAATATAAATATTAAAATAGCGGATGGAAAAATTCCTGTTATGGATTAATGCAAGACTTTATTAGAAAGAAACTATTGTGTGAGACCTTGGTGCTTTCACAATATAATTATTGTAATACAGTTTGTGGTTGGTGTTTGGATTGCAATTATAAAGCAGATTACAAAAATCTTTTATACGTCTTATCTTTGGTATTCGCAGAGGAGCAAAATCAAAGGATACTTCACTTATGCACTTTCTTCCATAAAATTCTAATGCACAGTTGTCCACCTTATCTTTACAAGAAAACAACATTCCCAAGAGACATACACAAGTTAAGTAGAAACTTTGTTATTTACCTAGATATAGAAGTAAAATATTTTCTTTCACGGTCTTTTTCATATAATGGTGCTTCTCAAATTAATTCTATACATTCAAATCTTCTATTTTTTTTAGGTGATACTTTTCGTAAAAGAATGACGTCAATTCTAATTAGTCAGCAGTGAAGTTTAGATTTTTTTTACCAATAAGAATGTTATGAATTTAAATATATAGAATATTGAATTTATGTAGTTATATTTCTGTTCTGTGGTCTGCATAAAGTGTTGTTTTTTCACACACGTGTTTCGAAATGAACCGCGGATCGTATGAGCAAGAGCAAAAAAATCTCGCATCATTATGGCACGTAAGATGTGTGAAAAAGCTTTTTTTATAGTGAGTAACTTTTAAATGTTTGTTGTATTTTTAGAGTGCATTATCCGATGAAAGTGACAGCGACCTTCAGAATGATCCATTTGAGGAATCATCTAACGAATATTTACCGTCAATTTCATCCGAAACCTTCAGTGAGGAATTTGAAAGCTCGCAACCGAAAAAGCAGAAATTCTCTGTCAGAACGTCGATGGATGAGCCAAGACCAAGTGCGTCTCAACAAGCGTCCCAGGAGTGCAATTTAGTACAAGAGACTATAGAGCAAGTTGTTCGTGCTTATCAGATGCCTTCTGATATGGGGCAAGCTGAAAGTGACCAAGCTGCTACAAATGATCTTACTTGGAATGATGTGTCTGGAATTCATCTCAATACTTTTACATTTTTAGAAGAACATTCAGGTATAAAGCCAGAGATATATGAAAAATATTTTGACAAGAAACCATTTGAATTTTACAAGATGTTTTTAACTCAAGATATTTTGATAATGATGGTAGAAGAGACCAACAGATATGCGACACAGATAAAAAGTAAAGAGACAAGCCGGAAAGCTAGAATAAATGACTGGCAGGATACAAATATTGAAGAAATGCAAATTTTCATAGGAATACTATTTTGGATGGGTCTGGTAACATTTCCATTTATCGAATCTTACCGGTCTAAAAAGAGTACTTATTTACTATAATAGAGTAAAGAAATTAATGTCAAGAAATCGTTTTCAGATTCTTTTAAATCTTGGCATTTCAGCAATAATGAAGAAGTATCAGAAGATCGACTGCAAAAAATAAATTCTCTAGTAACGAAACTTCTTAAAAATTTTCAAGATTCAATTATTCCAACCGAGCACATTTGTATAGATGAGACCATGGCTCCATTTCAAGGGCGCTTAGGATTTAAGCAGTTTATCAAAAACAAACGGCACAAGTTTGGAATCAAGCTATACAAATTATGTTTAGACAAGGGTTACACTTACAATGTTCAAGTTTACTGCGGCAAAGATAAAGTTGACGAGCTACCTGCTTCAGAAAAAGTTGTGTTGTCATTAGCACACAATTTACTCAACAAAAAAACTCACTTGGTTGGCACGCTCCGACCTAATCGAAAGCTAAATCCAAGGCATCTGATAGAAAAGAAATTAAAAGTGGGGGAAACAATAGCATCTGAAAGCAACACAGGTGTTACTGTGCAAAAGTGGAGAGACAAACGAGACGTTTTGACTTTAAGTACAAAACACAAAGATGAAATAAAAACAGTGACCTATAAAAGAAGAGAGGTGACAAAGCCTATAGTAATTCTTGATTACAACAAAAGCGAGTCATTCATTGATATTTCTGACCAAATGAAGGCATATGCATCATCATTGCGTAGAGGTGTGAAATGGTACAGAAAGCTAGCCATCGAACTTCTTATTGGTGCAGCTACCGTAAACGCCTTTATCTTACACCAGGAAGTAGCGAATGAAAAAATGTCAATAACTAGATTTAAAGAGGAAATTTGTATGGACCTCTTAAATATTACAGAAATTCAACCAAATTTTGAAATTCTTCAAGATAATCGCCAGCACACCTTGATCGATGAAGGAACTAGTAAACGAAGAAGATGTGTTTTATGTTATGAGCAATTGCAGCAAAAATATGATCGAGCTTATGCCCAAAAAAAGACTCCGCAAACCAGATATAAATGCACAGAATGTGAGAAGTATTTTTTTTTAATTTTAAGTAAACAAAACCATACTTTATTGTAAAATACGTTTGTTTTATTTTTTTGTAGTTTTGTGATACTCTTAAATAAAAACACTGCAAAAAATTTTGTCCTTTTTACATAATATAAAAAAAGTATATGAATCATCGTGAAGCGACTTGTGATTCTCACATCTACAGGCCAATTATAGTATATGTTCCTTCCAGCCGTTCGTATTAGCGCCAATAAGGTTTAAATGGCAATGGGAATCATGGCAGTTAACCTGTTAAAGTTAGCAGTTTATAAAATAAATTTAGGTTTTTCTTGTTTTCATATTTAAAAAATAAAGTTAGTTAGGATAATTTAAACTGTTAACATTTTATCTGTAGACCGTTTTATCTTAGATGATTTTTGTCACTTATCGGTTGTTTTATTTATCTGTAATTAATTATATTGTATTTTTAAATTATAGTTTTATTTAATCACTGCACTGTAATTTTTTTTTATCCACAGCTTTGTAATTGAAAGCATAATGTGCTCTTTATACAATAAAGCAATTTTTGATTTGATATTGATAATAAGAAATTACATATACGTGTAAATATTTAGGAAATCCTTTTCTTTTGGGTTGCTATTAAGGCATATTAATTTTAAACAGAAACTTTTAGTACTTTTTGAAACCTGCGAAAGCCACATGAAAATTTTGAAAAATATTAAATATTTTTCAAAATTTACCGAAGAACATTTCCAAGAAATGTCTTTAAAAATATTATATTAAAAACAAGAACAATAATAATAATCAATTAAGCAAAAGAAAGGAAACTAAACTAATGACTAAATAAAACACTAGAGATTGTATCAATATATCTATATTTCATCAACGCCATATCATATCTCATATTATAGCAAGGAGAAATATTAAACTCAGTCAATGTCTCATAAATAAAATCGCATTAGAGAGATCTTACGAGTTTAATTTAAGTCTCTTTGAGAATAATGGATAAAAATTTCGAATAGCCCTTATATAGACCTGCCTTCATGATATATCCTGTCTAAACTGCAGCCTAATAATTCCAATCTAGATAATGATTAATAAGCCCGATAGTGACCAATATTTACATCCACAAAATGAGTAGAAATGGTTTTTTGAAGTATTTTTAAAAACATATCGGGGTTACATGATTAATTACGAGTGGTATAACATACATTTATTTTAGTCATTGTATTCTTTTTATCTGGTAATTTATAATATATAAATTTCAGTATATTTATGTTAGGGGTAACATTACAAAATTTCTAAGCAGAAACATTGCTGCAAACGCTCGATTTTATCGTTCTCTTAATTATAGGAAGTGTGCAAGAAAACAACCAAAGAATAACATCATAGATATATTTAAGACGTCAAAAAAAGGACAGAAATATGGAAACCTAATCCTTATTTTAATAATTAAATTACCCAATAAGCTATAGTATATATATATCGATAACTACGATAAACCTTTGGTTTTCAATACCTTGTTTTGTTTGTTTACATATATATATTGTCTATGTTACAAATTTATGATTATTCTTTGAACTGCTACAACATTACAATGTATACGTTTAGTATATTATTTAAAATAAGTTAATTTGCAAACTAAATTTCGTAAAAAAATTTCTAGGTACTCGTTTTAATGGTGGGAACTTTAGATTCAGCAGACTCTATTTTATAATAGTTCTGACCTTACAGAAAAATCAGTCTTTCACAAAATACTACCTTGGCCTATAATATATATGGCGAATGTCGTAGGAGTATCACATTTTTAGTGTTTTGGCATCGGCAATTTTCAGTGTACTACGAAAAAATCATTTTTGAGGTAGTTACATAGAAAGTCAATTTGGGAAAAAATCCCATTATTTGTTTTACATAAAATATTAAAATCAACATATAAGTACCTAGTGAGTTTCTATCACACAATTAAATACTTATCTAACCTATACATATCTCTAAATGCTAATTTAAATGCATCACATTAAAAAGGTATATACCTACTATAAAATTCTCATAAATATAATTTGCTCATATATATAACAGAAAATAACAATAACTGTTTTTATACTTACTTCCTCTTATAACATTTAATTCACTGTAAATTTAATCAGGTAATTTAAACACCAATTTACCTCACCATTCTTCTTCGAGGTCCTCGTTTATACCTATCTTCACCTTCAAAATGAGCCTTACAAAGTAAAATGAGACCAAATAGTATAATGGCGAGCCCTATTAAAGAACACACAGACTCCGGGCGGATTTTTGGAGACCAAACCATCAAACCTAAAATATTATACTTATAATTTATAATAATAGGGGACTAAGATTTAAGTAATATCAATTACCTGTAGGTGTTACATAAAACAATGACCACCAAATACCAATAAATGGAAGGCTGGCACTTGTAGTAGCAATAGTAAATACTGGGCACTGTGACAGCATTAACATTTTTACTAGACTTACTATAAATACTAAATAAGCCAATTGAAATATCAATGAGTATGTTAGCACATATTGGCAGTCTCCTTCAAAGTTAAAATGGCATAAGACTCCTTGCATAGTAATATTAAATGAGTTTGACTGCTGCAAATTATAATTTTATATTAATAGTCAATTATAGATAACTAGAGAAGTATATTCCTTACATTAATAAACTTCCCAGAAATATATTGAAAAGGCAAGATGCAATTCAGAATCAGAACAGAAAAAAGGTGTATCCAAGCCACAATGTGAAGAGCTGACTTTTGTGGAATATCCTCACTTGCACCTCGGGTTGTCTCTTCTACATCACTGACAGATCTAGATATGGTGTTAACATAAGATGAGCGAATTATACTGGAAGGCATCTAAATAAATAATTAAATATATTTAACACCATTGGGTTAAACAATTGCATTTTCTTTACCATATTAGCAATATCTGGGGCAATAATGGTGTCCAACATAATAATTATGATAGTAAAGAAAAAAAAGCTACTAATGTATATGATGGTATGTATAACATTAAACAGGTGGTTCCATGGTCCACTATCATCCGAGATGCTCTGTATATCAAAACCTCTACATACAAACTCATTGCATAAACCATAGTCCAAAGTTATAAAAAGTCCCACTATGATAGCAGTAGTTGAGAAAATTCTGTGAAGGCCCATAACTAAAATCATATTTAATGCATAATTAGATACATGTGAAGCAAAATTCTTAATATAAAACATATTTTATGGATATAGGATTTTCTCCAGAAGCCATTTTTTTGCAATTTGAGCATTATTTTACTTATTTATGTCTATGATAAAGTATATAAAATTTAAAACAGAGCAATTTTTAAAATTCCATTTTTTTTGGCATAGGCTTTATGCCAAATAAGACTGTTAGTTAATCAAAGAAAAGAATTAAAAATTATGAGTATGAATAAGCATTTATTTGCCTTAAATAATAAAACAATAGATAATTATTAATAATTATATTTATGAAAATATGACATATGTGTGTAACAATATTTTATTATGGAAAATTTATACTGATGTGCTAGATTTCCTGTAAGTGTTCAAGATTAGAAATCTAAAAAACTATTGAAAGATGTTATGTCATATATGTGTTATATTGTGATATTGTATTATATGTTTATGTTATTATTGCATTGAGATAATGAAATGTAAATTGTAGAAAGCTTGTTGATTAAAATGGTGAGAACAGAAAAAAAATTGAACATCGCGTTTTCGAGAAAATGTGAAAAATGTACTTTTGTTAAATGGAATGCCCTGTATATTTTTACATAAATCTAAAGATAATAATTTTCTTAATAAAAAAGTGTATTTACAGTAATAGCCTAAACCTAAAAATAACAAAGTTATAGCGATATTTATAATTTTGTCAAATTTAGGCAAGTTGGCTTTGAAATAAATAACATCAAGTAAAACTACTAATTTACAATAAATGAGCAAAAACATCGCCATCTCGTTCAATACGTTTCTGAGCACACTTAAGCACACGTCTTGTAGCTTTTAAGATTGGTCTTCGATCTATTGATCCAATTATTTGCCTAATATGTGTTTGAAGTTCATCAACGGTTCTGTATTTTTTTATACACTTAATTTTTTATGTAACCCCAAAAATAAAAATCTAGAGGGGTTAGGTCTGGTGACCTAGGTGGCCAACGAATCGGGCCACGTGTCGCAATCCATTTATCGTCAAACAGTCTATTAAGTAATAATCTTACATCATTTAGTTGATGGGGAGGTGCTCCATCCTGTTGAAAATAGATTTGTTGCCGTCTCTCCAAGTTAACATTATCCAAATAATCTTCCAGCGCTCCAGATAATATGAGATCAACATAGGTCCTATTACTTGGCTTCCTATTAAGCCGCACCAAACGTTTATACTAAATTGATTTTGAGGATTTCTGGGATCAGTAAGGAAAATATTTTCTTGGGAACAATAGTGTACTTGTGTTGTTGAAAAATTAGCTTCATCGCTCCAAATTATACGGTTTAAAATATTATTATTAGCTTCATATGCATTACGTAACCAGTTGCAAAAAGCAAGTCTTCTTTCGTTATCGCCAGGCAACAATGTTTGTACTGGTCGATACTTATATAGCACAAATTTGTGTTTCTTTAAGACCCGCCAAATTGTTACTAAACTCATACCGTAAGTTCTTGCTAAATCTCTAGTTGAGTTTTCCATATGAGCTTCAAAATATTCCAAAATAGAAATTTCAACATCCTCGCTTACTATAAATTGGTTCCTTTTTCTAGTTCCTTTAAACACGTTTTCGTTACTTCTAAATTTTCTGTAGAAAATTAAAAAGTATCTACGGTTTGGCAAGTTACGAGTCTGGAATCTCTGGCGGTACTTTTCTAGCGCTCTGTCACTATTTTTTCGACATACAAGGTAAGATTCTAACATATCACATTTTTCAATATGCGTAAAAGGCATTTTACTAATTTAGCTTTTACAAAAATCACAAACCTTGCTAACATGTAACTGTCAGTATTTCTTTATTTAATAAAATCTCTACGGCTACTGTCATTTTATTATTCAAACAATGATTTATTTGTTTTGCTCTCAAAAAGTTCAAGGCCAACTTGCCTAAATTTGACAAAATTGTTAATATCGCTATAACTTTGTTATTTTTAGATTTAGGCTATTAGTGTAAATAAACTTTTTTATTAAGAAAATTATTATCTTTTGATTTATGTAAAAATATACAGGGGATTCCATTTAACAAAAGTACATTTTTCACATTTTCTCGAAAACGCGATGTTCAATTTTTTTTCTGTTTTCACCATTTTAATCAACAGAAAAAATCCTACTAGTTTGCTAATTTAACCGACCCTGTATCTTAAATATTAACAAAGATACCAATAGTGCCGACTTAATCGGAGGCACCCTGTATATGGTATTGTAATATCTGGTAATGTATTAATAATATTGAGAATTGAAAATAAGAAGAAAAGTTGTTAATATTGCTAATGCTGGTCTGCTATGCCTGCATCGCTAAATATTTAAAATTTGCTGATGACAAAATTTAATTTAGTCAGCAGAATGTGACACTGTGGTTAATAAGGACTTAAAACTGTATGTTCAATGGTTAAATCATAATAATTAACCTTTATTGCTGTTAATAATAGAGGTCCTTTGCGATCTATAGATTTATTAATGAAATATTAAAATAAAGGGTGACTGAACTGAATATAAATATGCGAGACTCACAATTGAAGATAATGTTCCCACAGTTCTGTGACTTGTTCTGTGATTGGATGAATTACTTTATCAACTGCTTGGAATTAATAAAATATTTCCATCTCTTCCAGGCAGTTGACAGAGAAAGAGAAGGACACAGAAAATCTCTACTAGGAGATCAGAAAACTGATTTTCAAATGCCTGCAAATAGTCATCAAGTATATATATCTATAACCCAAGTTCTAACTCTAGTTCTCACTATAAGCCGCCTTTTCTAGTGTAATAAGAATTTTTAGTATAATTTTTAAATGATCCAAAGTTCTATCAATATCCTTTACCTTGTACTAGCCGAGATTTCATTTTTATAATAGTACTAGAAAGACACCATGCGCAGACTAACTCCTTAACTGATTTCATTAAAACATAAAAGAGTGTGTTTAAATAAGAGTTACTTAGTGGTGAAACTACAACAAGTCAATTCATGAAAACATCTTGTCGGACTTGCATTGTCTTATTTATTTATTGTAACACGACGTTTCGGTTGGTAAGTATCTCCAACCGTTATCAAGTGTAAACTGTTGTAACGGTTGGAGGTCTATAAATCCGGTTTAAGATTTTTAAACGGAATTGGTTGGGGATGGATATTTCATAAATGTTTTTTTTCAATTGCGGTACATATTTTAGGGAAGTGCGTGCAGTATCCATTTAAGTTATGCCATAAATAAAATGCATAAATTGCGTGGCTATTTAATATTTTTAACGGTTAAATTGCTAAATGTTCGGCCCTTTTTATGAACATTTTGAAGCCTCGTCCGTTATAATTTATAATGCCAAAATGAGGGAATTAATAACTGTTTTTAGCATTCGGTTGATTTTAATATTGTTAACTAAATTTTATGGGCGCATTTTTTTGGTTTAATTTTATTAATAAACCGGGCTTAAATGTTGAATCGACAATGTTCCTTTTATCCGCGTAATTTTAAAAATGAATTCGTACATACGTTCAGCCATTTTTATATTGTCGAAGTGCACTCGAATATTTCCGAATTCAAGAGGCACGCCGATTTGCAATTTCTTAAATTGATTAAATATGACAATGTAGACTCCGTGGATCCCCTTCTCTGGAGCCTTTAATATAATTAAATAATTTAATAATGACGTGCAGCGGTAGCAGAAGTAGAACCACCATTCAGGACGGTAATAATTTATTGTCAAGTCACAATACTTTAAATCAAATCCCGGGAGCGACAGAAGGGTAACGCTTGCAATAAAGTCTCAGGTGTTAAAAAGTTGAAAATCGTTCTATTTTGAATGAACATGGGCAAAATGAAAAGTGCCATTTTTGAGAAAAAATTAATTGATAATATGAGAGCAAGCTAACCTGTGATATTCAGAGTAATAATTTCAAAACCAATATAAATATAATTCATAATAGATAATACTGTACATTTTACAAGAGGAAATCAGGCTTCATAAAAAGGATTTCATACAGAAATATAATAAGAATACAAAAATGTGTGTTACAACCTTAAAAACCATATTAAAAAAAAAAACAGAAAATAGACATCATTAATTTTGCCTAACAAGCCTTATCTTGGTGCTAGTTTGTAAACAACTGTTTTGAAGGTCAAACACAAATGAATTTTTTTTTTTATAAGATATAGAATATATAAGGGTTTACCATGTTCTGCAGGAATAATACTTAATAATATACTAAACTTTGTCAACTGTATGTGTTATAGTACTTAGTATATTTAAAATGCTACACCTGCATCTCTGATGTAAAAACAGTTGCACACTATATTATCTCAAGAGTTCAAAACTAAACCACATAATATTTAACATACTTACATGTTCTACTACAGCAAAAGTACATCAATAAGGCAAAAACTAACATAAACCCCTTCAGAGGATCCTGCAAATGACACCAAACTCTGTTTCTAGAGGTACAGTATAAGTACAGAAATGTTATAGAGAAATAAAACATAGAAATTTGGATAAGGTTACTGATTCTCATAGGTAGTTTCATTATCTTTACCAGTTTTAACTTGCCAAATATAAATTTCATTACAGAAATGCATACTACCAGTGCTATAGTTGAAATTGGAAAATTTATTAAACCAATTGAAAAATAATTGCCTTTTAAGTTTACTCTGTTGATGTACAAAGGTAGAATTATAAGCAGGGCGGTAGTAGAAGTAATTAACATAAAAAAAGTGTTGTAGAATTCTATTTTGGTTTGAGGAGTAATAGTTATAGGAAGTAAACCAGGCTCATCTGAATTTGGAATTGGACTGTTATGGCACTGTTCATCTTCTTCATTTTCTTCTGCACTAGACTCCTCATCTGAGGCTTCATAATCCAATATTCGTTCTTCATCCTGTTCCATTGTTGATAGGTTGGTCATGTGATTCAAACAATTACCATTTATCAAGATACAGATCAATTAATCTGAGGGTGCCCACAATTTAAACTTTTAGTATTAGGAAACCTTTTATCAATTCCTTATATGTGTATTAATTAGAAGGAAATATTCAGTAAAGCAAGTTGCAATGACATTTTTATTGTTTTTTTGTACTTATTCTTTCAAGGAAGACAGTCAAGTTGTTACTGGTTATTGTGGCCCCATCTTCCCTACGTACATCGAAGGGTATTCAATTGCCTTGGTTCCTTGTCTCCAGAACCCTCTGTGGTATGGTTGGGTTAAGCCTGCACTTTTTTACGATGTAATCGATCTGCTAAGGGTGGGAATATTAGAAACTAGGACAACGAGAAAAAACTAGTAGTTTTGAGCTATTACCGCCGATTCCCGTAAGAACAATAACAATTAAATTTGTAATTTTATCTGAATGTTCTACGTTCTACATTGTTATTATGATTATAAATAATTTATAAATAATTTATTTAAAACGTAGAGGGGAAACAGCTGATTTTGACACATTGGGTCCATAGATTAATAACTTCTTAGAAGGGAAACCTCCATAATAAAACACTAAACCGTCGACTGAATATTGCGCCCTCTGAAGGGCAAGTCTGTCGAAGAGTAGTACCAGAAGCGAAAATGGGTTTGTTGTCATAATAGCGGGAAATTTAAAATTTGATTATGGCGCAAAATTTAAATTTTGCTCTAGTATACCGTGCCCTTAAAATTAGTGGGAAATATGTGGTTTTTTTCAGAAACTATACTGTTAAACTGTTCTTTGAGAAAGTTTTAAATTGGGATTTTTTGGAGTAAAACTTTTCACGCACGCTTGAGTTGGGGAATAAGTATGATGAGTTAGTGGAGGTAGAAAGAGTTACAGTTCCTATATTACTGTAGGAGGAAGAGAGTATATACATATATATATTATATATACATATGAATGGAGCTAAAGAAGTTTTACTTCGCATGGTCTAAAGCGCACTAATTTTTTTTTCCACCAAGTCCTTCGTTTATCACTTTTTCTATTTGCGTCCTATAATTTCTAAAAGATTCATATACATTCTGCAAGATAGATCTCAGGTTTGAGAAATTAAACAAAAAAATCACAAGTTAAACAAAATAAATTAACAGTTATATACACTTGTTATAATATTAAATTAATAAAATATAAAAATTTCGCTAAATTCCGCAATGTATAAAATTAAAACTTAATTTAATTACGAACTTTGTTGTATGAAGATCGAAGTTTGTAAAGTAGAATTTATACCAGGTGTTGATTGGATCTTCTCTCTCTCTCTTTTCGGGCTTGCCAAGAATTTTCTAGCAGGTTAATTAGTCTTATCAACTTGCCTGCTAGGCTAGCTTATGCTCACCACTTTCTCTAGTCAGATTCCTTTGCCTTGCCTTGTCTTGTTTGTAGATTGAACAACTCCAAGAAGTTGAGCGTAGTTATACCTGCAAGATGGGATTTGAATCTGAAACAATTGTATTTACATTGAAAGCTAGACCATGCAATGGTAACGGAAAATAATTAAATAGGTTATCTTAAAAGGTTGACGGGCATTTAAAGACAATATGCTCAAGAGGCCTGGTACTGAAACATCAGCAATGGTTGTTTTCTTTGATGTACATATTAAAAAAGTGACTTGGGGTTCTATCTTTCTCATATTTCATGTTTTATGGCTGGATCTCTATTCGTCTCTAGGAAGGGTCTGTTTGTATGGGAGTTTTTTGCCAATTCGTCTGCTTTATCATTACCATATCCCCATGACTTGGAATCTGGATTTCCGGAAAAGTTTACAATAAAGTTTGGTTCATGGATTTTTTACCAGGAGACTTAACCAGAACCTAAAAACCAGATCTTTAATGTATTTTAAATTAGTAGACACAAGTAAAGTAGTAAAATCTAAGTTTCGAACTTCCATTGTCTTTATTTTAAATTTAGTATGACGTTTATCCGTTGAGAAATATCTCCAACCATTGTCAAGTGTAAACCAACAACAACTATTCTACATCTTGCTGTGTCCTGACAGTGGGTGTCTCCAGATATTGGAAATAAGAACCAAGCGTGTTCTGCTATTTATGATTTCTATTCGTATCCACTTTCGATGTTCTTTTGTTTTAACTTCCAGTGAAAATGAAATTAAACTTCTGTAGGATCCTCCAATTGCTGTGGCTCTTTCCTGGTTATCTCTGCTACTTTCTTAATAGTTGGTTTTATTAGTTTGCTTGGATACCCTTTCTGCTGTTCTGAAGTTTTTGATAATGTTATCTATGTCTATTTTATTTTTGTTTAACAGGTAAGTATCAAAGGGTTCGTTTTGCTGGCTCTGAAACATAGCAGTTAAGTGTTACAGCGGGTGTGCAGCAGCCCTCTGTTCTTGGTCCGCTATATTAATCTATGTAAATGACATCTACAATGAAGCATGGACAATGCACATGTCTTGCTGATGATACTAGATACTACTTATGGTTCTTAGGCATAGTAGAGAACAACTATGCGTGGAGGAATGGTGAACGAGGATTTAGCTAGTATTAAGAGATGGGGTGATGAAATGTAATTTAGTTGTTTCTTTGGGTTCAAAAATCGCTGCTAGTAATAATTTTAATTTATGTTCTTAGGCAAGTTTAAAAATCACACTCAGCAGCTTTGTTCTAGGTTGGCATCGCCGTTATACTATACGGACAATTAGAAGTAATCTAGGTATATTAGTGGCTAAAGATCACAATCTCAACCGCAAATTTATTTAACTCCATGTTTGTGCTGCAAAAGCAGGCGCTAAGAAAATGTGTATGTCTTCTTAATTATCAGGAGTATAGCAAACTTCGGTTTATTATACAATTTTGAGCTTTCCATCCCAATTTAGTAACCCCTACATATCTTCTTTAATCAAAAACTTAATTTTTTATGTAGTAAAGTAAAAAAATATTTAACGATGTTCCACGGACTCTTTGTAAGTCTTTTTCTTATAAGTTATTCAGGAAAGAAGTAAAAAAGATGTTAGTTGTGAAAGTTTACTATACAGTTTTTATGTTTAAGTTTCATCTTTCTTTCTGGCTTATAGGTGTAATAATTTCCACGTTTGTTGAACCAGGATAATTGAAGCATGTATTGGTTTGCGATAGACTGATATTCTTGGGCATCCATTGTTGTTCTTTACAAAAATATCTAAGAACGGCAGTGCTGACTCCCACACAATCGTAAACTTGATGCTTGGCCTAATGTTATTAATGTGCCTCAGAATGCTAATGACAGCTTAATGTTAATGTTAATGCTAGCTCTGTATCGCTTTGGTCCCAAATTATAAAAGTATCATCGACATATCGAAGCCACACCTTGTGTTTATATTAAACAATCTTTATAGCGTGCTCCTTGAACCACTTCATGTATATTTTGGCTACCATTGGGGATAACTACGAGTTCATTGAAAATCCCTCATCTTAGGCGTAAAGCCTATCCTTGAAATGAAAAAAGGAGCTACGAATACAAACCTCCAAAAGGCTCCAAAAAGTGCCGCTTATCGAATGCCTGCGCAGTCAATTATTTTTCAGTTTGTTGTTGAGCGGGTGCGTCTGTTTACGTTGCGTTGTTTATTAAGTTTTTTTGTAGAATTATATGGATAGAATGTCAGGACGGTAGAGTAATGAAGTAAAAGTTTAGCAGTAGAATTCCAATTTCCCTGGTTTTGATGCTCCAATGCGATCATGTTTGATTCGGAGGTATCCAAGCCGGTGCATATAACTTCCCCATCATAATTCTCCTGATATGTATTATTTCGATGCACATAAGTGGTTGGTTGTTGTTGCATTAAGAAATTATGCAAGACATACGTTGCCATCACTACTTTTGATATGGTTTTCGGTTCTAAATTGATTTGTGTACGGAATACTCGAAATCTGGATGTAAATATTCCAAACGCATTTTCCACAACATGCTTTGCTCTGGAAAGTCGCTAATTAAAAATCTCTTTAGAAGTTGAGTCTAGCTAAGCTTGTCGAAACGGCTTCATCATATTCGTTGCTAGGGGAAAGGCGTCATCGGCCACAAACACGTAGGGAATTTATTTGAAATTATCGGAGACATTGCTACGCTCTGGAATATTGAGGTTATTACTGATCAATCTTTCATGCAATGTAGTATTTGGAAGAACTCCTCCATCTGAAATTCGGCCATTAGTTCCAAAATCCACTAAAAGGAACCGATATGTAGGATCCACTATAGCGAGCAGTACCTTGCTGTTTGCCTTTATAGTTAAAGTAGAACGATCCGGTATTACCTGGGGGAACCATATCAACAATTTTCCTGAAACATTCCTGCAACTCCTTCCCATTTTTCAGCAGAATCAGGAAACTGGAAAAAAAAACATGATTTTTGTGTTCCCTAAATTTATAACTATAATTTGCTAAATTCATTAACATTATACGCTTATTTAAGCTGAAGTTAATAAATTTGTTTGCTATTAGTGCTGTATTGTTATACAAAAAAAATCGGTTGTCAATTTTGAGCATTTGTGTCCAATAATATGTATATTTGTTGCAGTAAATACTCGAGGAACCAGCCACAATACCTTGCGTGAATGAAGTAACATTAACCACAGAGAAAAACGAAATTAGTCCAAAACAAGCAAGGTCAAGTGAAAATGGACGCTGTAATGACTCCAACGAATACGGGCGACTTCCTGGGTCAAGACCTGATCTGTCAAAGAAAGAAGAAATGATGAACTGTCGAATGATGTTTTAGTTTCGGTACGTGATCATTTTAAGAAGCCTCGGCTATATGAAGATCGTTATGACCTTTTCGGGAAAAGCGTTGCTATGAGAATCAGATCTCTGGATAAACGTCAGGGTTTAATGGTTGAGAACAAAATTAATTATATATTATTTGACGCGGAAATTGGCATGCTTAATGCGCCATTATACCCATCATATAAAAATCCCGAGTATTCGAACCCTACACTGAGCAGTCTCATGAGCAGCCCCGCTTCATATAACCAGCACACCCTATGTCTCGCCATCTTCTAATTGTGATTAACAAGGTACACAGTCAACAGTGGCAGATTGTACGAGCCAGACAAGTTTAGCAGGTACCTATTTCTCGCAGTTAGATGCTAGTATGTAATTTTTTCGTTGGAGGCATTAAATAAAAATCTTTACGGCAAAAAAAATTAATTTTTTTAATAATTTAATAATTTATATTTATTTGTTATTGTACGCACCTGAAGATAGTCCTTTCGTAGCACTTTATATATAGCTTCACATGACTCTGGAATTAGTTTACCAAGAGCTTAGGGTGATATTATAGTAGAATACTTGAGCCATTCGTATGACCGGCCAATTGCAAGGAATCTTAGGGTAGCTGTCAATCTTTCATGGGCGGAAATTGCAGCTCTCGTTACTGTATTGTTTTTTTGTATCAGAGGGGTTACCATTGACAATAATTTTTAGTAGACTTCCTCGCTCATCCGCAAATAATTACGGAAATCCCTTGGTTCAGAAATTAATTCTTGTAGTAATTTTGTGTGGGTGTAGTCATTCCTTTTCAAAAGCCAGTCTTTACACCAGGTTTTGCGTTTTTTTCCTTGTTTTTTTGAAAACATTTAGTCGCCACTACTAAACCGACTAAAGCGATCGCATCGTCTTCTTGATTGGTCGCCATCTCGAACTGAACTGAATCCCTCCGCTTTTTACCGTAACGTGTATGTGCTTTTTTGCCTGTGCAGGAATACCTGCAGAGTAACCTGCGCAGACCTACCGTACAGGTAAACCGTTACGTGTATGGCCGCCCTAAGGTTAGTGGCCTGAAGCCGTGAAGAAGTTCGACAAAATGAGCTGAATTTCGTACAAAAGAGTCTTTATTCCCTTGTATAATGCTCAACATAAATTTGGCAAGTTTCGATGTTGACGAATCCTTGGAGTTGCTGATGGGTCGCAAAAATATCCATCTTTGTGTATTTTAAAATACCATAGAAATGTGGTGTGCAATGCATCAGAGAGATACGCAGAATACTTTTAAGTGTCTTGTAAATTCATTCCTATACTGATCTGGGATTGGTTACTTAGTAGTTTATATTGACATCTATTCAAGACTTCTTCAACTTTGTTATAGTTTCCTGCGTCCACTACTACAGTTGCATTACCCTTGTCCACTAGTAGAATCTTGAAATTAGTGTCTCTTTTTAGATTTTTGAGTGCAGTCTCTTTTTGTCGGGACATGTAAACTGGGAGTGTTCTGAGTATGGGTGGACAAGGCATATGCGTGCATGGAAGTACATGGTATATTGTAGCTTTTGATAGATCTGCTAAAGAATGAAATGCTTTCACTGGTAGTGCGGAGCACTCTTCAACCAGCTAGGATTTTAGTTACATGCTCTATAAAAGTTTTTTAGGAATCTTTCGAATGTAGCAAAATCTTCATTCGCAAGCAGCAGACATGGGTCGGGGTAGAACATATAAGTCCCAGTGCCACTGTAAGGGCTTGGAACTGAATTCTGTAAATTTTTTTACTGCTTTCATGTAGAATCTTTCTATAAGGAATGCATAATCTAGTCATGTAGACCAATAATAGGAACTCTGGATCTACTCTCATCATATTCTGCACCAACAATTCATTATGTTTATTTCTTTTGTAGCTTTCCCAATGGCGTATTATGTCACTAGTATACTCATAAGGTTTCATTGTTTTTAGAGAGAGCTGGCTGTAACTGATTATAAATTGATAAACTGATTATATGAAAACAAAAAAAAATTAGCGTCATTTGAATTATTTTATTTCATAAATGATCGATTACGACACTTAGAAAATGAGAGCTGGAGGGCTTGGGCAGTTACGTAGTGAAAGTGAAATGACGCTTAAGAAGTTAAGGTAGTTTATATAGATCTTGGCCACTACCATATTTTAATTTATTGTGACATTGACAAGTTAGAAGTGAGGTTAGGAATACTGTCACAATGTGTAAACAAACTTATAATCTATTTAATTTATATTTTTTGAAAAACAAACTAATGAATTACTAACTAAACACTAAGAACTAACTTCAACATGGGAGTTCACGGACTTTGGCGCCTTATCGAACCCTCGGGAAAACCTGTACCTTTGGAATCTTTAGAAAATAAAGTCTTGGCTGTGGGTATCCTTTTTTTTAACTCCAATAATTTATTTTAAATGTCATTCCTTTGGCTGTTGGTAGCCTGAAGGTTTGGTAGTAAAACACCACATTTTCTCAGCAAAATTTACCAAAATAAAAAATATATCACAGAACAACTTTAAAAACACAGAAGCATTTGTGTGATATGGTCTAGGACTAAGTAAAAATAAACTTGTTCATCCATAATATACCCTACGAGTAGTCCTGTAACCTCCCTTCTTCTAAACAATTCTAAAGCAGTAAATCTTTTTACATATTGATTGACATTATACCTGGTTCCAAAATAGATAAACTGTACAAAGTTAAAATATTTCTTATAAACAACTAGCGGCTGGTTTTTATAGTTAGAGAAAGAAATGTATCTAATAGCTCCACTTTTGTAAAATAAATGGAGTCAAAATATACATTTCAGAAGTAAATATTCCAAGTACAAAGCAGCATATAAATACTCATAACAAAGATGTTATATTCAAATTAATTTATTGGTGCCAATATACAGTATTTTCACAAGTCAAATTAGATAAAAGTTAAAATTTACAGTTTTTCTAATTGGTAAGTGAAAATCAATAAAATAACTATGCACCATATTAAATACTTTAAATTGCTAAAATTCATATACAGATAGAAGTTAATATTTATAATAATAACATAAAATATAATATATAGGTGTCACACAAAGGAAAATTAAAATTTAAAAATTCTTCATTGGAGTGATACTCATTTGAGATTAATATTTGTTGTACCCTATTTTTACAGCAAACATATGACAAATTAGTAGAACAACTAGGAAACTTATTAAAAAACTAACAGAGAGAAATCCTGGAATGTATTGATAAAGTATTCCCAGAAAAGTTGCCTCTAAATATTTGAAGAAAATCCTATAGAAAATAGTTTAATGACACAGTTCTTGTATTTAAGGATTTTACTTGGACTCTTGTAAGAATGAAACTCATAAATGGCATGAGGAAGGTAAAGATGTGGTTAAACAAGTATAAATTGTCCCTAAATATCTTAAAAACTGTTTATGTCACCTTTTCTCTAACAGATGCAAATTGGCCAAATTTTAAGGAAATAGTTATTGATGAACAACAAAACTTTATTATAAAAGAAGTAGAAAACAATAAACATCTAGGTATAATAATAGACAAAAAATTAAAATGGACACCACACATTCAAAACTTAACATCTCAACTCAAAAGCTTAATTCAAAAAATTTTCCTTATTAGAAATATATTGGATAAAAAAACTTTAATAATGTTGTACCAATCATTTGTGGAATCTCTGATATGCTATCGTATAGTGACCTGGGGTGGACTCTACAATAATGCTCTTGAATCCTTAAAAACTGTTCAAAATTATATTATCAAAATAATCTATAAAAAAGACAGACCCCACCTCGCTCTTGTATGATACCAAAATACTTAATATCAGATCCTTATATTTATAATCCATTTGTGTATTCTGGTATAAACTTAAAGATAAAAACTACATGTCTGGTTTCAAGTCACCAACATGAAACCAGACAACTAACTGAAAGACATCTTAATGTACTATTTCGCAGATTCGATGGGAGCCAAAGATGTAATTCTGTAATAGGACCAAAAATTTTCAATAAATTACCATGGACAATTCGGGAGATTACAAATAAGCAAAAATTTTCAGAACTTTGTAAAAGATTTATCTATAAAAATTATGATGCCTTACTTGACCTATAAATAACTATTAATGTTTTCCTCTTCTTCTGAAATTTTTAATATTTGTGTCTTATAGTTGTTTTACCTGTATTGTAAATGCACTACCCTCGGGTTTATGTAAATTAGTGATATGGGGCCTCTAGTAAATATAATTATGTTGTATAGTAATATAATTAATTTTAAGTTATACACATACAGGTGCTTGCACCTAGGTGGAATTTATTGTATTGGTACTACATATTAATTTTGTTTACATTTACATCTATCCTATATTAAGCATGTATTTCTTATGTTGAATAAATAGTTGCCAATATGAAGTTTTTATTTTCTTTCTAATTAAATTTTTTAAATGTATTATGACTAAAACTTGTATTTTAAAGGAAGAAATCAAGTTTGAATATTAAAATCTTATTATTCAAAAGTCTTCTTAATTCAAATTAAATAAAAAGGTGACAAATCATCAATATTTTAACATTCATAAAGCATTTTCTGTCATTACAAAAAATCCTTACTAAAAAGTTGCAAATTCAAACCAATATCTAAAAATGTATAGTTATATTTAAATATAAATTAAAATTCATATTTAAAAACCACCAACAAATAAATCTTTTGTAAGCATAAAATACTTAAAATTTGTATTTCTACTTTAAAGTTATCCTCAATTTGTTTAACAAATTAGTATGTAAAGATAAAGTACATAATGTCAATGTAAGATTTTTATATAGGGTAAGCATTCAGTATTATTTAACATTTTTCAGACAGTTTTTGTACAATTTTATAACAGGATTCTTGCAAGTATGAAGCTTTTGTCAGACAGCGGATTTTGTAAAAAATGTAGAGAATTTTATTTCAATAATCAATTAAATGTACGGGTAAACTGGTAGTGTTTTTTTTTTATTTTTTTATGGTTTTTAATATTATGTTATGATATACAGGGTGTCTCACGACGAATAGACGCGATCAATATTTCGGAAACTAATTTTTGAAAAATTTTGAAAATTTGGCAACATGGCACTGTCGAGGGGGGCTACACAACTAAAATATTTTGACAGTTGTGACGTTTCCGGTTATACCGGAAGTAGGTGTCAACTTCGTTATTTTAAATGGAACACCCTGTATATTTTTACTTTTTTGGCTTTTACGTGAAATTGTAAGTATATTTTGTGTATAATGTCCTATACCTAAGTGTAACCGTTTTTGACATATTTTTAATTTCATGTGAAAAACTATGTTTATAAGCCCTAACATAATTACCGATTACTCCCTTTTAGTAGCCTTTATTTATTGGTTAGTTTTGGTTTTATTTTAGAGGAAGGACCACTTTAAAAGACTATTTTAAAATTTGGCTAAAAAAAAGATACAGGGTGGTCAAAAACTAGCATTAAAAATTAAAATGAAAAAATCATTAAAAGTCAATTTTTTTAAATGGAAACCCCCTATTTTTATAATTTTTTCATAAAGATAATTAAAAATAAGGTTAACTTTGTATAAGGTTATCTAGTCCAAAAATTGATAGTTTCCGAAATATTGGCAGTTTAAATTTGGCCTAATATTAAAAGCCGTATAATAACACGGCTCAAGGATTGTTGATTAGTTGGGCATGACGGTTGTCATAGTAACCGCTAGAAGCGGCAGTAAGATAATGGATTATAACAAAAATGTACACTTTTTAATTAAATTACACTTTTGCGAAGAAAACTTAAATAGCAAGTAACTTATAAATTTAATGCATATAATCCATTGTCTTACTGCCGCTTCTAGCGGTTACTATGACAACCGTCATGCCCAACTAATCAACAATCCTTGAGCCGTGTTATTATACGGCTTTTAATATTAGGCCAAATTTAAACTGCCAATATTTCGGAAACTATCAATTTTTGGACTAGATAACCTTATACAAAGTTAACCTTATTTTTAATTATCTTTATGAAAAAATTATAAAAATAGGGGGTTTCCATTTAAAAAAATTGACTTTTAATGATTTTTTCATTTTAATTTTTAATGCTAGTTTTTGACCACCCTGTATCTTTTTTTAGCCAAATTTTAAAATAGTCTTTTAAAGTGGTCCTTCCTCTAAAATAAAACCAAAACTAACCAATAAATAAAGGCTACTAAAAGGGAGTAATCGGTAATTATGTTAGGGCTTATAAACATAGTTTTTCACATGAAATTAAAAATATGTCAAAAACGGTTACACTTAGGTATAGGACATTATACACAAAATATACTTACAATTTCACGTAAAAGCCAAAAAAGTAAAAATATACAGGGTGTTCCATTTAAAATAACGAAGTTGACACCTACTTCCGGTATAACCGGAAACGTCACAACTGTCAAAATATTTTAGTTGTGTAGCCCCCCTCGACAGTGCCATGTTGCCAAATTTTCAAAATTTTTGAAAAATTAGTTTCCGAAATATCGATTGCGTCTATTCGTCGTGAGACACCCTGTATAGGTAAAATTGTATGTTTTAGATAGCATTCTCAATGTTTTTAGGCCATAAGCAGTTTCTAGGTTTATGTATTATTTTTTTGTAGGTTAAGTAGAGTAGCCTATGACTTCAATAAGTTACCATAGACAATTCGGGAGATTACAAATAAGCAAACATTTTCAGAACTTTGTAAAAGATTTATCTATGAAAATTATGATGCCTTACTTGACCTTCTATAAATAACTATTAACGTTTTCCTCTTCTTCTGAAATTTTTAATATTTATGTCTTATAGTTGTTTTAAATGCACTACCCTCAGGTTTATGTAAATTAGTAGTATGGGGCCCCTAGTAAATATAATTATGTTGTATAGTAATATTATTCATTTTAAGTTATACACATACAGGTGCTTGCACCTAGGTGTACTTTATTGTATTGGTACTACAAATTAATTTTGTTTACATCTATCCTGTATTAAGCATGTATTTCTTATGTTGAATAAATTATATATTATTATTTATATTATACAGTCAAAAATTGTATATTTGTTCACCCCAAATTTAAAGCTAATTTTCATAACCATTTTTGGGAGCTCAATAAATCATTGCCAAATTAGTAAAATATATTTTCCTAACAGAAAAATTAGATGTCTCTATATGGCTGCACCAAGCAGTAAAAGGTTTTCAGGACTCAAAAGGGGCCTCTGTCCCTAATGCGCACCTTTTAGGAATCTATCATCGGGTCTGCAAGCTTTTATATTTCAAAATAAAACCCATCTTTGTATTTGACGGTGGAGTGCCCGTCTTAAAAAAAGAAACAATTGTAAGAATATCATAAGTTGAGACTTTAAAAACGTATTTACTTTTCTCTACAATTTTTAGGCAAAAAGAACTCAATCAAAGCTTCGCGCAATATCGGCGTCAGACCAGATTCAAAAACAACTTCTAACAACACTATTAAAGCATAGTGCAGTAAGTAAGGTACTTACTGAACAAATAGAAGCGTCCATTGGTCCCATACCTAAAGATCGCCCCACTAAACACGATGATATGTACATTTTGCCTTCAGGTAGTGATTTGCTTGACAGCACCATTTCCAGCTCAGAAGATGAGTCATATTCCGAGTACACCACCTCGGATTCCAGTCCCACAAAAAATTGGGATTTACATAGTATTGATATGGATAGTGTACATTTTAAATCTTTGCCAGTTGATGTAAGACATGAAATACTTACCGATCTAAAAGAGACTAGGAAACAGTCTTCTTGGGGTAAGCTAAATAGTCTTTAAATAGATTTAATTAGATTTATTTTTTAATCAGGTAGGTTACATGAATTACCAAAGGTGAGTGATGATTTTTCCACATACCAAATGAAAAGGCTCCTAAAAAGGCAGGCTGTTCAATCTGCACTGGAAGAAGCGGAAAAGGAAATGGGAGGAAAATCACTTAGTCTAGCTGAGCTGGAATCTTTACTGAACGACCAGGGGGTTTTGACTGGGGATTTGGGAAAGAGGATTGCTTCGGATGAAAAAACTAAGTAAGTTATTAATTTTGAGTTTTTCGGAGAACAAAATAATTTTGTTAAGTTTGACTTTAGATAAGGTTAAGATCACGTCATAAAAAAAAGTCTTAAACAATGCAAATAAATATTTTTCTTATTTTTTTATGTTTTAATTTCCGCATCTGTTTTCTAGTTTTATCGCCCTTTGAGGCCCGTGATTACATTAAATATGGGTTATATAGTTGGCAAAACTTTTATCATGTTAGGATTTATTGTTAGATCTTGTAGGAATTTAAAAAATGTCCAAATTTTTCCCTGGTTAGGAGTCACTTGGATTACTGTTGTTTAGTGTGGTTACCTTATTATGAACTTGCTGCAAAAAGGCTTGAAAGAGTTCAACATAAATTTATAAACTACCTTATTTATAAATTAAATATTGATATGTTAACATTGACTTACGAAGAGCGACTTAAAATTGTAAATATAGAGTCTCAAAGCTCAGCGCAATAGGTTAGCTATGAGAGGTTTGGTCCCAAAGTAATGATTAATGAAATAAACTGTCTACCAAAGCTATCAGTACTAAACTTTCATGCCCCTGTGCGTACCAGCATGTGTTATATAAAGGGGGTAAGACGGACATAGGAAAATGCATAGGATTTCTATTGACTGATGACTGATTGATTTATTTGATAAGATTTTATATTGAAAATAGAATTATTTCTTTATTATACATTTTTTTAAATTTTAAAATAGGGTGCCATGAATGCGTTGAAAGTTTTAATTTTTAATTAAGTAATCACGAAAAAAAACTGATTTCATTGCATTTTATGACTTAAATCTTTTATACACCTATTTAAAATGTCAAAACCAGAAATCGCATTTACTTAATTTTTTTAAATATAACTTTATTGGCAACAAGCACATTTGCAATGCGTTTTTTTTTCAATAATTTGATATGATTTTTTCTTAAATCGGTTGATAAATAAGCCCATAGGAAGAAAAAACCAAGTCACATAAATAAACGTACTTAATTAATAAAAGGCTTTGATTTCGACGCGTTCTTCAATTATTTTTCAATTGACATAATACGTAACATCTTGTCAAATGCAATTTTGGTGTTTATTAATATTTAAAATATTTTCTAACTGTATTTCTGAAAAACTGCATTTCAAAAGTAGTTGTTCATAATAGGGTGCAATTTAAAAAAAGAAAGTAAATGCCAAAAATATTGGTTTGGAAATTTTAAATAGAAGTATGAAAGATTCAAGTAATTAAATACAATGAATATAATTTTTTCATGATGATTACTTGATTAAAAATTAAAACTTTTAACGCATTCATGACACCCTATTTCAAAATAAAAAAAAATATTTTTTCTCTGAGGATATAACAAAAAGTAGTAAATGCGATATCATTATTCTCAGAATATTATTTTCTATCTAAATACGTAATAATATGTCAAAGTCAAAAGTTTATTGAAAAGCAAATTTTCTGTACAATTTATAAAGAATTCCTAAATTTACAATAAACATATAACAAACAATTACAAAGTGTACTTAGAGGCACAGTAGAAATAAAATAAAATTAACCTAGACATACATGCACGCAAATTACAATTCATCAAGGTTCCACAACATAGGTATAGATAGATCAAGAAATTCTGTTTAGCAAATCTCAATAAAACTTTTTTAATAACAATATTAAATTTTCGTCTATTGAAGTTTCGAATCCTTAAAGGCAATAAATTATACATGAGCTTTCAATAGTGGAAAATAGTATTTCTACTTAAAGTGCTCCGAGCCTGAGGTACCTGTTCCATCCATTGTCTCATTTAAAAAAAAAAGTTAGTGTCACTTTCTGTTAAACCGGAAGAAACGAAAAATAATAGAATATGTCAAAAGATGCTATTTTAACTACTTTATTGATAAATAAAATTTTATTTGTTTATCTTGAATAGTAAAAAAGTTATTAAGTGTTTACCTCTTTTTCTGTGTCACCCGGTGTAAAGTGACGGCTCCACATAAATTTTAGTATATCTTTTTATATAATTTTATTGTAATCGACGTTATTTTATTATATTGTATGTTGTGTACCTTACTTCTTGGGGGAAACCTTATTTGTACCTTGTATGGTAAATAAATAAATAAAAAATTAATATTATACTATAACAATACTAATAATCACTAATACATTTATAATCACAAGAAAACGTAATTATAAGATTTACAATTATTACCAAGGTAAAAATAAACCAAAAAAATCACAAAAACTGGAACTATTTGCAGCTTGTTAGTGATACACTATTTCCAGATATAAACTGGAAGAGAAAGTTAAAAAGAAAACATAATAAAGTTTAATCTGGGTAAGATTTTATAATTAGACAAGTTCGTGATAGGAGACATATATACATATACATAGAGTTTAAGATTTCAAATTATATCCTTGATTCAAAATTTGGTTTACAATTCATCAACCCCACTATTCAAGCAATAATTATATATTTTTATGTTTAATTTAAAATTTTAATTTTATTATGATTTGGTAACCGTTTTACATATATACATTTATTTTATTTAATTTTTCATTTACTATATCGTGTAAAATGTGTATCCTGGATCCAATTCTGGAATATTATTATGATCCAAAATACTTTCAGAAAGTACCCTTTTTAGGTGTAATCAGTGACCAAAAATAACAAAAGTACTCGCTGTAATTCTTCTTGGTTCATCGATTATATGGCATAAATTACAATTTTCAAGAAGTATTGTGAGTGATTTTTGTAAATTTAATAAACTGTTATTATATTCACTAAACCAAAAAATTTCCTCTACAATAGGATCAAGATATGAAAACTTTTTATCAGAATCGCAAAATTCATAAAATCTATTCTCATATCTTATCTTGGATACATACAAACCAATATTCTAATTAGACGTTGATTCCACTTCCGCATTTCTGCCAACCCTATCCTAGAGACCACATTATTTATGCCCTATTTAAATGCTAATTATTTTTTAAGCCTGGAAAACAGAAGAAGAAAACAGATTTATAATTTTATTTATAAAAAGGTGCGCGCAGATAATTTAAAAAGCAGATCAAAGTATTCGAGAAGTATTTTCACAACCTCTAAGCATAGATAAGGTTCAATGAGCGTTTTGTTTTGCCACAGCATCAAATTTCATCTTCTCTGCGATGTTTTGCGTTTGTTGCATATGGATATTTGTTTGATTGTATGTGGCACAACTTACCTTTGACGGTGAAAGCTTGTGGTCCGAAGGCATGTTAAATTAAAACTATGATTAGAATAGCAAACATAGTAAGGTGATCTTTGAATGTTCATTAGTAAAGCCATGTTGTATAGTTAGTATACGATCGGTTATTGAACCTTTCTTTAAATTTGAGTCAACTTTGTTGTTGCCGTCCCACTCTCATTGCAGTTTTGTTTTTATTAATTCACCAATATATTATATTAAATCTTTTACGATTTTTTAATAAACCACTATCCTATACTTTTAGATTTTTTTTTTTTGATTTAATAATGTAATTAGATAATACTACAGGGTGTGTTCAAAGTTGAGTTATTTATTTTAACTCCTTGTAGAACTCGTCAACAGAAGTTAATATACCAACAATCACCTATATAAAAGTTGCATAATAAGGGAGTTACTTCACATTATTAAATATTATTTAAAAAAAAAATTATTAAGGTAAATGGTTACCGTTTTTACAAAAATTCCCCATTTATTCGATTAATAAACATCCTGCCTCGGCGTTCTTTACAAGCAATTCTTTACAAGCCTCGAAAATAAAATGCTGGTGTCCACGAATTAAATCACAAGAATTTTCTATGCGCTTTTGAAGTTCTTCCGGAGTATTTACTACTTCATCATGATACACCAACTCTTTCATATAGCCTCACAGAAAAAAATCGCAAGGCGTTAAATCTGAGGAGCGAGGAGGCCAAGAAATGGGCCCATTGCGCCCTATCCATCTATTCGGAAACTCATTATTAACAGTTAAAATAAATGACTGAACTTCGAAAACTCCCTGTATATTTACTTAACAGTATTCACAGGGCAGCTTCGCATATGTAATATTTTATTACTGGTGCAGTATGTAAGCGGGTTTTTATAATCGAAAAGATATCCTTTTTGACTTATAACTTTATATTATTGTATGAAATAAATAGTTGGCAAATAAATGCATTTGAATTTAAATATAGACCTCTTTACAGTTGGGATACTCTGTGAAATATACTTGTTGAATAGAAATAAATTCATTTTATCATTTATAGATAATATTTACAAGTTTATTTTATTTTTTCCAGATATTTACTAGTGAAAGATGTAAAAAAAGCTATTGAAGAGGCTAGAAAAAAAGAGCTTAAATCAGAAAATATTGAGGCTGATGAGGTTACAATAACCAATGTAGATCAGGAGTATAAAGAAGACCTAAATAAAGCAATTGCCTTATCACTCAAAAATGTAGACAAGCCAATTGAAAAAGATAAAGAAAACGAAACTCGTATCGAAGTGACAAAATCTAAAGCAGATCAGGAATATGAGGACGAGCTCAATAAGGCAATCGCTTTATCGTTAGAATGTGCGGCTTCAGAACCAAGTCAGTCCAGTGACGATGAACCTACGCCACTTCCACAAATTCCCAACACCAAAATGTCTCTGGCCCAAAGTTACATGATGGAATACAGTGGCCTCACACCCAACGAAATCTCCAAGTTGATTAATAAAAATGCCCCTCGATCTGCTGAAGTGAAAGAGAAATTAGCTAATATTTCGTCAAGTGACTCTGAATTTGAAGAA
This sequence comes from Anthonomus grandis grandis, assembly GCF_022605725.1. Classification (NCBI taxonomy): domain Eukaryota; kingdom Metazoa; phylum Arthropoda; class Insecta; order Coleoptera; family Curculionidae; genus Anthonomus; species Anthonomus grandis. The sequence continues at coordinate 15,116,323 of NC_065558.1, forward strand.
GTTAAACAAAATACTGTAGAAATTATGTCTTCAAGTGACTCAGATGAGGCATTGGATATTGTTATTGATCCCAATGGGAGCTTTGATCAGGAAGATGATCTGTTTGCTGATGTTTTTGAGTCAACAGAACAGTTAAATAAAAATGCTGATGAGGAGGAAAGAAGTCAAGTTGTTGACATAAAAGATATAGTTAAAAATAAGGATGATATTGAAGAAAAACTTGTTGATTCAAAAGAAATTAAAGTAGGTGGTACTAGTGCGGTTAAGAGGGAAGACATTTCGACTAAAGCAATGGATTCAGTTGAATTAGATGTAGATAATAAAGTAGAAGTCTCTATGAATGAAAGTTTAAAGATTGATGAGCTTACAGAGCCAATTGAGGAAGAAAATGATAAAAATGAAGTTCTTAAGGTGGATGCTAAGAAATCGCCAGATCTAAAAGTAACTGTTCCAAAAGTACCCAAAGTGCCACAGATAACAGAAAAAGAGTTACAGGAAATGAAGGAGCAGCTGCAAAAGGATAAAATGGAGCTTTTAAACGAGAAATCTTCCAAGGATAGAATGGCTGGAAATATTACCGATCAAATGTACCAAGAGACCCAGGTAAAAGCATACTAAGGACTTATTAATTAATTCGTTGCCCCTATTATTATTATTTAGAATTATAAATTGTTATCATTTTTGATGTCTCCAGTGTTAGTTATACTGGGTGTCCTATTTGCTATGTGTGACTATTGCTATTGCCGAAACTATAGGAGATACGAGGGCGGTTTAATTAGAAAAAAAATGCTAATTTTGATGCTTATTCTAAATCCTTTTACAGCGTTGCAAAATATTTATTAATTCGTGAATTACAGGGTGATGTTGACAGAGTGGCGTTTTTTATAAATAATATAATTTAATCATTATTTCCAAAACTATTGGGTTTAGAAATTTAGAAACTAACTTTTATTTACAAAGTTTTGTAATTTTTTGTGCTCTACGAAACTTTTTTTTTTTAAAATACGGACCTGCCTTTTTTTAACTTATTTTAAAAACATTTTTTATTCCCTTTACAATGATGTATCTCATTCATATGTTTCCCATCGTTTCAACGTATTAATAACGATCATCAGGAATTTTTCCTTAGTGCGGATCTGACTGTTTTAATTGCTAAAAACTTAAATACTTTTAAAAATTCTTTACTCTTGATTTAAAATTTAATCGATTAAAAGCTTAAGCTTATAGTCTAGCTATTCATTGTTTTTGTTAAACCCAATGAACCCTAATCTAAATATGTTAAAAAATGTAGTTTTAAATTATGATCCTTTTGATATTTTTGTTTTTTGTAAATTTTGTATTTTGATTGATATTATTTGTTCAATTTAGTTGACTGGGACCAGGGGCGGATCCAGGATAAAATTTTAGGAGGGGAACAAAAAATAAAATGCATTTATTGGTAATAATGGGTCATTGGAAAATAATGTTTTATTTAACAAAATAATGTTTTATTATTATTAACAGCAATATTATACAGTAAAACTGAAGCAATGTCTGCCCATTTTAGAAAATCTTTCCATAACTTCTTCTAAAGTTACCTCAATATCATAATTCATATTTAGAAGTGCCAATCCAAGCCAAATTCAATCTTTTTTGCAGCATTGTAGTTCTGAGCCAGGTTTTGATTCGGCGCAAAAAAGAATTCAAAATATAACGAAGCACAACTGTTACTTGAAGTAGTACTACCATGAAAAAATAATATAGGTATAAAAAAGGTTCAGCTTTCAACAATTTTTTGCACCCATTGCAAGAACTTTTGGGAGAGGGGGAACTCTACCCCAGTCCTACCTTGTTGTTACAAAGTTATGAAGTTTTCAAATGAAGATGAAGGCTAGATTTGTTGTTTTGGTATGCAAGAGCATTTCGCAATGCAAATGATGCACTTCAACAAGTCTTACAATATTTGCCGGGCTAGAAAGAAATTGGCCCAATATGGTTCTTTTGAGAACCCCTAAAAGAGAGGGGTAGGTATAACAGTAGAAGGAGGCGAAGCAGAAGTAAACGTGGTGGGTAAACCGGCTTAACTGGCTTAAACATTTTAGGATATATTAATTACAAAAATATTCAAAATAGCGATAGTTCTCTTAGAGAAGAGCGGAAAGAGACTGGAATTTCAAAAAATGTCCACCAAAAAAATATTGCTTTGAAATAAGATTAGACCCTATAGATGTTGTAAGATATAACATTAAAAATCATACGATTATCGGAATCGAAGACTATTTTGTAGATGGGTTATAAGAAATCGAAAGCGTGACCCTAACTTATTAAAAAAAATTTGTGGAGCGGCGAGAGTCGATTTTGTAATAATGGTTGGCTTAACAGAAATCAAGAAACGGCTTTCCAAGAGAGGTTCGGCATAAATATTTGGCTGGTAATACTCGACACACAAGAAGTTGGACCATGTTTTTTCAGTGAACATTTAACTGGACAAGTAGATGCAAAAGCGGATAAATCCACTTTTTGTCATTTTGGCGCAAACCTATAATACTATTAAAGTTATCTACTATGCATACTATGCAATATTTAAAAAGTTTCAAACTCGGTCATATCACGCTTAAAAATGCCGTTTAAGCTCCTACTAAATTTCAAAACCAGATATATTTTAAGCTAAATGACATTCGAACAAAGGTAAATCCATTGCGCTGCAAATTCAGATATATCCCAACCGTGTCGCTTCGCGTAAACGTACAAGCAAATCAAAACAAGTTAAATCCATTTTGGCGGTTTAATACTGTTTACTTTTTTTTGCAGTCAGTTGTACTGAAAATTTGATTGAAGTAGTACCTACGTATCTAGTGTGATTTGAAATTAGTAGTATTTAAGTGTTAATTAATGGTTCACATATTAATTATTTTTATAAAGAAAACTCATAATGAGGAAAGAACACGCAGTAAAGCACGGAAAGTCTTGAGTCAGTGTAAAAACTGGAAAAGACATACTGGCTGCTACCGAAAAGAGGTATGTTTCTTTTAAATGTGTATGATATTCGTTGCTAAGCTTACGTTTTTTGTTCCATAGATATTCAGCTACTGCTTCGCCAAGATTTCCTTTATGTTCTCACAACACACCTTCATGTAAGTGCTCCTTATTAACAAATGCTGATATTGCAACTTTCCATAAATCTTCCTTTGCTTCTCATAAAAAAACAATACAAGATTGTTTTATTATAAAGCACTATACTATTAAGCAAGTTAAAAGATGAAGAGCTTCAAAAGATTTAAGAGCCCGAAACGCGTCTTTCCACTATTTTATACCTAAAAAACTTTCCAAGGAATGTGTACCTGTTTGCAAAAATACCTTTTTGCGGGTCCTAAATCTAGGACATAATAGAGTCAATGGTGTAATAAGTTGATTTTTTAAAACAGGACAAATGCTTTTAAAATTCCGAGGTGGTGATAAAGTCAAAGACAAAAATTAAAAAAAAAAAAAGAAATGATCATAAACTTTATTAAGTCTTTCTCTGTTATAGAAAGTCACTATTGTCGAGGCAGAAGTGAAAGGCAGTACCTGCTACCTGGCTAGCAACTTGAGCATTAAAAAAATGTGGAATCTTTATAATTCAAGTTTTGAAGACCACCGGGTGAAATAATCTTTTTTTAGATCCCTATTTAATACCAAATTTAATTTGGGATTTAGGCGCCTCAAACAGACGTCTGCTTGGAGTATAAATCCAAAATTTCAAATACGAAAGACCAACATGAAAACCAGAACCTTATTGCGCAGAGTAGACTCCATAAATTAAAATCTAAAGCATTTTTTCCAATTGCTGCAAGAAGAGCGTCCAGGGTTATTAACAATGTCATACGATTGTGAAAAAAATTTAGTGCTACCGAAGATCACACCCCACGACAACAAGCCTATTATAAACGCCAATTTTATTTATATAATTTTACTGTAGTAGTTGGCTCATACCATTCGCAACTAACAAAACAGAATGTATTCTCTTATGCCTGGAAAGAAACTGACAAGTCGAAAGGTTCAAAAGAGATAAGTTCCGCGGTCTTTGACAGACTTCAAAAACTAGACAGATATAACAGATCTGAGACTTTGTTCCGATGGATGCGGAGCAATGTCATACGATTGTGAAAAAAATTTAGTGCTACCGAAGATCACACCCCACGACAACAAGCCTATTATAAACGCCAATTTTATTTATATAATTTTACTGTAGTAGTTGGCTCATACCATTCGCAACTAACAAAACAGAATGTATTCTCTTATGCGTGGAAAGAAACTGACAAGTCGAAAGGTTCAAACGAGATCAGTTCCGCGGTCTTTGACAGACTTCAAAAACTAGACTTAACAGACATAACAGATCTGAGACTTTGTTCCGATGGATGCGGAGGACAAAATAAGAACCTAACAATGATCACCATGGTATCGGTTTGGTTTCAAGGTGCTCCAGATCACATTCAATCCGTAGAGTTAATATTCCCAGTGAGTGACGGGTCACTCATACATACCACCTGACCGGGTTTTCGCAAATATTGAGAAGAGGGTACGCAAGGAGGAGACCATTAATATTCCAAAGAAGTACCATGAAATATTTGAGGAATTTGGTACCGTGCAAATTCTGGGAACAGACTGGAAGGTTTTTGATTGGCAGGAACAAGTCAAACTTAACATAAAATCGACTTCGTCACTACATTTTAAAGCCATTTTATAGACACTTCGTTAGTAAAGCACAAGGTATATGCAAAAAGGGAAAAACACTGATGACTGTTAATCCTTCTGAAGTGAACATAGGTTGTGCAAACTTAAAACCAGAAAAAATTAAAAATGTTGACGAACTCCTCATCGGACATTTCGACGCTAACTGGAAGGAAGAAGCAGATATTTTAGGACTTCGGTATTACAAAGATGTTTTGAACAGAGTTGGTAACTTAACTGCAGAACAAGAAAAAATGGTCCAGGAAGAAGAAGTTCTGTGTGAACCTCAAGAAGACGGCAATAGATTTTTGTAATACATTTTAAGAAAACATTCCAACTAATATTATTATTTGATTTTTTTGGAAAAATTTGTCAATTTGACACGTTTTTTTTTGATTAAGGATTATTTTTAAGTTTATCTTTGTTATTAAAAAAAATAATAATAATCAACATTTTTCTTAAAGAAATAATATCTCTCATTAAACAGTACTTTAAAATTCAAAAACAGACAAATCCTGGCCTAAGTTTCAAAATCAGTTATATCCACATTTTTTTTAAATAAGTGTTTAAAATTAAGGAAAAAATCATTATTTCTTTGCTATATTTTATTAGGAACCCATCACCTTTCAGTTGGTCCAATATTAGGCCGATAATATTGTTTATAAATAAATGGCAGTTTTTTGCAATTATCTCAGTTTTATTACAAAGTGATATATCTGGTTTTGAATCTAGAGGACTCAAGTATATCATAATTTTTTTTAACAAATTCTCTGCAAGATCTTTTGGATGATATCCCTCTTGATGTAATAAAAAACTTTGAATATTTTCAACATGACGGTGCACCTGATCGAGATCAGCATTGCACAAGGTTTCTAAACAATTTTAAACCACCTCTTTGGATTGGTAATAACGGTCCTATAAATTAGCCCGCAAGATCGCCTGATATAACACCCACGGATTTTTCTATACGGGGTTTTATTAAGGACCAGGCTTATCAAACTACGCCTTAAACTTTTGGGGCCCAAGTGTAAAAATAAGAGAAGCATGCAATAAAATTTCTTCGCAAATGTTAATGGAACATTCAAAGAAAAATTGTAACCAATGCGCGAAAATGCTTACAAAATAATGGATGGTCATTTCGAACATTTAAATTAATAACAATTCATTTCATAATTATGTACATATTATTTAGTAGCCTTTATTTATTTTAAATAACTTCTCGATTTATTTTTGTTCATTATTATATTGTTATATATTAAAAATAAATTTATTATAAAGTTAGTCAGGTCAAGATAATTCGGGGTCGTAATTAATTTACAATTTAAAAAAAATCAGGCCTGCATTAAGAAAGAACCTGATGATGGTTATTAATACGTCTAAATGTTGGGAAACGTATGAATACATCATTCTAAAGGGAATAAAAAATGGTTTTAAAATAAGTTATAAAAAATGCAAGTATTTAAAAAAAAAAGTAGAAAGCCAATTAAGAAAACCAAGATTAAGTTTTGTAGAGCACAAAAAATTATAAAACTTTGTAATTAAAAGTAAGTTTTTAAAATCAATAGTTTTGGAAATAATAATTAAAATAGAATGGGTTCATGTTCAGATTCCCTAAGCAAACTGCGATCTTGCGAAAGAAATTTACATTTTGAAAAAGTCATATTAATTATTATGAACGTTTATTCTTCTTGTCCATTCTCTGAGGAGACTCACAAAGGGTCGAAACCGGTCATGAGCTTTATGATAGGGAAAACTGACATTATCTAATACTCTATCATAAGCAAAATTTGATTTTATTTTAGGAACTCTTGGAACTTTTTGGCGTTCCTTATGTGATTGCCCCTATGGAAGCTGAAGCTCAATGCGCCTTTTTCGATGCAATAGAATTGACCGACGGCACTATAACCGAAGACAGCGACATCTGGCTGTTTGGTGGCAAAACCGTTTATAAAAACTTCTTTAACCCCTCCAAATACGTGATGGAGTTTAAAGTTGAAAATATCCGGCACAATTTCAAGTTGAGTAGGGAGCAAATGATTTTATTAGCCCTTCTGGTGGGTAGCGATTACACTATTGGCCTAAAAGGCATCGGTCCTGTAACGGCCATGGAAATACTTGCGGCGTTTCCACATGGGAAAAACATTACGTTGAGTCACGCGGAATTGTTGTCTGGATTAAAAGAGTTTCGCTCCTGGTTTACTAAAGGAAAATCGCCAGGGCCGGGACGTTCCGGTTTAAAAACTAAATTGAAAAATATCACTTTCAGCGAGAATTTCCCCAATATGCAAGTGGTCTTGGCCTATTTGGACCCGACAGTGGAAACTAGCAAGGAACCATTCTCATGGGGAAAGCCGAACTTTGGGGCCCTTATACAATATGCCAGAGACAAGTTCGGCTGGACTAAACTTAAATGTGAGGAGGTGTTGAATCCTGTTGTGAAAAAAATTGAAGACGGACATCAGAAAACCATTAAGGATTATTTTAAGACAAAGTTTGTGGTGCATTCGGACGAAGCGGAAAAAAAGATGAGCAAAAGGGTGAAATCAGCTGTTACAAACATGGGGCGAAATCCGTCTGAAATAGTAGCAGAGGAACTCGCGGAGGACCTGAAAAAGCTGCCTAAAAAAAGAACGAGAAGAAAGAATAAATCTGAGGGGGCAGAAAATAATGAGAAAGCCATCAACCAAACTGAAGAAAAAGTTGACATAAAAAACCGTAAAAGAAAAGTAAAAGAAGCCAATAGTCCAAAAGAATTAGTAGAAAATGTTTCAAGCGTGTTAAAGAAGCCCGAAGAAGTGAGCGAATTAGAAAAGAGTGCCACTGAAAATTCAGTAGATGTCTCAGAAAAAATCAATGCAATAAGGCGTAGAAGAAAAGTGAAAGAATTGAAGGCAGCTGTCGATGTTAAAAAACCAAAAGTCGTAAAGGAAACTGTGAAACTGGTAGCAAATATTCCAAGTGAGTTACAAGGGGATGAGGAAGTGAGTCGGTTGGTTCAGATCGTGGAAGAATCTGAGCTGAAGGATGAAGAAATCCATATGGCTATGCAAGAAAAGCTTGAGAGGCTGCGAACCAAACCTGCAGAAATCGAGGTGAGTTAATGTAAAAATTACAGTTAATTATAATTTGATCTGATTTTCAAAATGTTGGATGGATGCCATCTTGGAAAAAAAATGGCAGTTTTAATATCGTTTTTCTAGTATCATGTGTAAAGTACATCATTCTATGCACTGTCAACTTTAACTTTTTAATTTTCAATGCACTCTGTAAGTTACACTTCACGCACTCGTGCGTAAAGTAAATCTTACATTTAATTTGCAATTTGTTAAAATTACCGGCGACATAAAATTGACTTCGCTTGACTTTATTTACAAGTTTATATATTTTGCTTAAACCGATGTATTTTTACATAAAATACGATATAAAAAAAAACAAAAAAATATAAGTTACTACAGTTCGATCTGTTCTTAAAATAACGTTTCCTCTTGTAATTGTTATGATATTCAATTTAGATGCAAATGGTCCTAGGTTCAAATTAGATGTTTCTGGGTCGGAAATTTAAAATAAAAAAGAAAGACTACATCAATTAACAAAACTTAAAAAAATTGATATATATTAAGAACGTAAAATTACGAACCTAAATCTTAGACAGACATTTTTCAAAATAGATAGCCCCAATGTAAGGAATCATAAAAGAAAACGACTTTTTAATTATGAAGGTAAATGCGAAACCTTTAATTGCCCAGAAAAAGATTTATAATTATATTTGTTTTGGTACAATTCTTGAGGCTTGGTGGTCTTTCTGAGAAATTCAATAATTTAACAATCAATTGAGACCTGCATTTATGGCAACTTGTTTCACCAAATTAAACATCTAATTTTACCTACTTTTTATGTTTTTTTTAAATGTAGATCAACAGCCACTAATTTAAAATAATTTTTGCGAAAGGTATATGAGGCAATGAATGAATATCAACTCGATGTAATCTATACAGAGCAGAATTCTTTTCAAAACACTTTATAAAATGGGCTTTCATAAACATCTAGTAGAGTTTTTCATTTCCTACTTATTAGATAGATCACAAATTGTAGAGTTCAGTGGGTTCAGATAATCTATCAACATTGCCTCAAGTGGTGCCCCCCAGGGCAATCTTGCTCCATTTTTGTTTTTGGTTTTTTATCAATTTTTTCACGACGATTTTGGCAGTAAATTACTACTATTTGCCGATGATATGAAGGTTTTTCGTCAATAATCGTCATGGCAGCGTCATGCAGATCTTGATAGTGATTATAAATGGTGTAATAATAAAAAATTAAATATTAAAAAATAAACACTCCCACTTAACTTTCAGAAATGTAAGAAGATGTCAATTTCTTGCTCAAAGATGAGATTGACTTGTGTGTAATAAATGATACCACACATGTGACCTGGGAGACTGTTAATAAAAAGCTTACCTTTTATGCTTATATAGACTATAATAAGATATATGTATATGTAGTTTTAGGATGGACGGTGTATACCTTGAGAGGTGATTCAGTCAGCAGTTATTACTTTTAAGGTTTAATGCACTGTTACTTCATTAATCTGCTGTTTGTGGGTACTTAGTGTTTTTATTTAAAATAAGCAACAATCAAATTGATGTTTCAAATCTCTTATCGGCTTTGAATTTTGCTGTTCCGTGCATCCATATAAAAAGACACAATGTATTTTATCTTAACACTTATGGAACCAATTTGTCCAAGAAAGATTAATAGAGAGACGATTAATTGTTGATCTGTTTGGTATGAGTTTGAATAAATTGTTCTCTCAAATACAATTATATTGTTAGTTATTTAAAAATTGAATGTACCTCCTACTATTACTTTCATAGTGTACCAGTTAGTTTGATCTTGTTATTTGTTACAGGACCGAATTTATTGTATTATCTGCCAATATTACAATAATCGTCTTATTATTAGGATTTGCTTCCTATGGGACACTAAAACTTTGAATTGCGGTAAAAATTATTCAGCCGACTCAATTTTTTTGGATAATTTTAATACCTTGAAAAGTATGTCAAAGCCAGACCTATGAAAGTATTGCTTTAGGAATTAAATTAGGAACAAAATGGATCAAAATCAAAAAGTCATGACGAAGCCAAATATATTATTGGTAAATAGTCAAATTTTATTGATACCTAATTCATAAATACACCAGTAGATATAACGAATAACGTTAACGATATAACGAATTGCAGAGCGATTACATTACGAATAATGCTGACTCTTCCAGTCACTGTAACTATTGGCCACCGGTCTTTTTCGAAACTAAAACTCATAAATAAATATTTGTGTAAAACATTCAGTCAAGAAAGGTTTAATAATTTGGCGCTAATTGATGTTTGTGATATCTTTCATATAGAATATTAGGTTAAAGTTTTTTTACCGACTTCTTAACGGTTAAGCCGTTAACACGCGTTTTTCGTCACTTCTCGTGGCGACAATAAACGCGGCTATTGTGGATGAAACAAAATAGAAAGAAAGTGTGAATTCAAAATGCAAAATAAATTTACCTTATTAATCACCTTATCATTAAAATAAAAACATAATTAACAATTTACAATAAATAACTCATAATAATAAATAGGACTATGCCTCGATTACGAAACTGTTAGCACAGGTGCAAACTTGTGTGGCAAGGCCGTTTTAAAAAGGAATAATAATAAAAAAGAAATAACAGTTATAACTATTAACTTGGCTGATATAACTACTATTTTTAACAAGAATTTACAGTTGAAGGAAATTCTGGAATGGAAAGAAAAGGTTTTATAGGAGGTCCACAGGAAAAACGTGGCATGTAAACAAATACTAACAGTAAGCTTTAGATGGAGACGAAGGGATACCAAAGCCCTATAAAAAATTTATACAGCCACTTTCTTGTTTTCTTTAGCACACGATTGTATTTATTTCAAATTGAATTAAGCATTCCATTCCAGTTTTTCAAGTAGATAATTTTGAATATATTTTTTAAATGCTTCTATTGAAAATTGTTTAACATCCTTAGGTAACTTATTCCAAAGTTGAGAGGCGGCTACAAAAAAAAGACTCTAAATAAGTTTATAAATCTAGTGTTATACATTATATGATTATCATGTTATGATCTTTTAGTTGCTTCGGTCAGGGAATCAGTTATTGAGCAAAGAAAGAGCTAGTGAATTAAATAAATAATATTTAATATTAAATGGTAAATAATTTTTTAGTCCATATATTTTTCATAGGCTATATATGCAATTTTCAACTTATTTTTAATATGGTTTTGGAATATAATACTACTGTTTGAATACACGCTCAAATTCTTTACCTCATCGACTACTGGTATAGGTGAACATTTCGAATCTGCTCATGAAAATTAGACGAAACCTCAAAAGCATTTTTGCCACAAACCAGTATTATTATATAAGATTTAGAAGCATTTAATTTTAAGTTGTGGTCTTGTCAAAAGTAATCGATACGTTATGTTACGATTTTGGCGTGAGAACGAAAGATACAGTTGGGAATCATCCGCATTTTGCTATAATGTTGAGTGTTTTATATAAGATACTAATACGTAACAAAAAATCTACTGCAATACCAGGAAATCCAGAATAATGAAGTTTTGCTAATAACATTTCGTGACATAGTATCGAAGGCTCTACTAAAATCTAACAAGCCAATACATGTTAGTTCTTTTTTGTCTTCGTTTTTTTCTAATTTCATTAAGGTTAACCAAATTGATAGTGGTACAAAAATTCTTTCTAAAACCTACCTGGCATTCAGGAATTAAAGAATGTGACTTAATAAATACCCAAATTTGTGGGTGAATTAATTTTCCAAGATTTGGGCTACTAACTGTAATATACTTATAGGCCTGAAGTCTTTAAATTACTTTGGATCACTGATTTTTGGTTTAACAATTTTAAGTAAAGTTGACTGATTCATTAGAGTACATTTTAATTAAGATTTAATTTTGTTATTGTGTAATAATCAAAATAAATCTGTGTGTTATGTATTTGGTATATAATTATTTAATTCAAGAAAAAGAGGCGCTAGCTGGACAAGTACCAGTATCTAGAGGTACCTACATCTTATTACACTACATGAAGAATTAAGCCGCTTAACAATATTTTGAAAAACATATCTCCCAGGTTTTCCATGGCATCAACACAAAGCGTTATACAGCGTTTGAAAAAACCAGAAAAGCTATATTTATGGTGAAGATGTTTTATTTATTTTAGTATGCACCAATTCTTTAAATTACTGTCATGTTGCTTTTTTTTAAAACTATAATAATACTAAAACTAAAAAGAACAATATTCATCAATCATACTCTATTAATTTAAATAGTGCATTTTTGAAAACTTTTTTCCCCGTTTTAAATTAGTTTACCTGAGTTCCTTCCTGCTAATGTCCTTTTGAATTTATATAATTCCCTATGCATATATCGTAATTTCCTTTAAAACATTCAGCATCCAATTCTTTTACTTCAATGATTTTTCCAGGTTTCTAAGCCGAGCACTTCTTCCTACTTCGTACCGAGACAACCTGCGCAAGCCTCGAGCAGTCGTAGGCCGCCCTCGCGCCCTACGAGGGTCCCCAGAAAAGAAACTATTCCCCAAAAGGAACGGGATAAAACCACATTGCTTCGAAATAAATTAAAAGCGATCGAAGTTTTTAGGAAGGGTAAAAAGGGGCCCGGGTACGTGCCCAAGAAGGAGCGGAACAAGAGGATGCCGAAAGACGATGCTGGATTATCGGAGAGCAGTGGGGAGGATTAAGAAGTCAAGGATCCAGTTGTTGCATGTTATTTTTTATTATTAAGTATTCTTTTGGTTATTATTAAATTTGTTATTTTTTTATTGGAGTTTTGAATAATTGTTATATGCTCGTAAACTAAGTCAAGCAACAACCAAAGGCTAGCCTAAGTAAGGCTCCCTACTCTGGCGAGGAGGTGCTGCTGGATCTACCGCCAATTTACATCTTCATAGAAGCAGAAATAAAAGCTGTAAGCTGGAAAATAGAGAAAGATCAAAAGGTCAAGTCAATCAAGACATTAATAGACATCAGATGATTCCTCAATATTACTTCGACAGACACTTTCCCTAAAAATCATAGACAGGTAGGACTGGGAGGATAGTCTTCCAATGACAACAGACACAGACCAATCAAGTTTCAACGACCGGCATATACAGGTTGGGGACTTTAACTCGAATATTTTTGCTAGCGCTCTAGAGAAAATATTCCAGAAAAACGCAAAAACAAGTCTACTAGGTAGGAAAATTAAAAACAAAATACATATCCCGACGTTAACTGCGTGTTTTGGTTCACCCTTTCGAAGGAACTGAAAAAAGGTTTTCTTTAAGTATTTACAAATGCCGCAAAAGTCTTAAAGAAGTATTTTTCGGAAATATTTTTTTCAAGTTTAAGCGCTAGTGAATTTATTCCAGCTAGAGTTCCCATCCTGTATAGGGTTAAGCTAAGGACATATTGCCATGAGCTATTTAACCCTATACCATTATATTCAGATATTCATATCATGCCCAGTGGCGGCTCGTCCTAAGGGACCAAGGATGCCATGGCACTGGTCGAAAAATGTATTAATCATTATATTCTAAAAATTTTAATATTTTTAAAATTTGGTTTAATTTTAATGATAACTACAATACGCAACCAAAAAACTGAAGAAACAATGCATTATCGGCATATATAATTTAAATAATTTTAATCGTGAGCTTCTGAAAATAACGTTTTTCTCCCGTAATGTGTCATTTATACCCGAAAAATATTATTTTAGTCCCATCCTCTTCTAATTTTTAGATTAAAATAGGGATATAAAAATTAAAAATCGATTTTTCCACCTTTTCTATATCATCATTTAATTTTCTAAATAGTGTTTGGATCGCATGGAAATAGTGTTTTTCTACCGTAATGTATCTAATTATATCAGGAAAATATTATTTTATTCCCATCCTATTCTCATTTTTAGACTTAAGACAGGGATATACAGGGTGTTCCTTAAAGACATGCTAATATTTAAGGACGTGATTCCTGGACCCATTTTAATTAAAAAAAAAGTTCCTATGAACATATGTCCTAAACGTCTTAACTTTTGAGATACAGAATGTTAAAGTTTTCAAAAAAAAATATTTCTTTAATAATAACTTAAACAATAATAAAGACATTTTTATGAAATTTGGTACATGTATTCTATGCATCAAGACGTATTTTTTGATGTTCAAAAAAAATATTTTCTTTACCAATGACGTCTCTACAGGTCTTCTATTGAATATTTTTAGTGAAAAAAATACTACGCCACTGCTTTTTCTTAAAATAAAAATTATTTTTAAAATCCTCAATCACTTTTTAGCAAATTTGATCTCTTGGTTTTTTTTCGTCCGACGCATGGTTTTTGCTTAAAAAACTAAAAACCATTTTCCTTCCCTAAAAATCTGATGCAGTGTGAAAATGTTTGTTCGTCGATTGCAAGCAAATTAAGGGATTACATTTATTACAAGAATTATGAAAATGTTTCTAACATGTTTTTAACGCGTTTAAAAAGTAAATGAGAATAAAAAAGTGCCGTAACGCGTCTTTATTTACGTTTGACGTTTTTATACATAAACATCGATGATGGCAATAGCTGTTGTCTTAATGTAAGTTGTTGGTGTTAAATACCATTAAATGTTTTTTTTTCTTTTTTGAGCTATTGAGTATGATTAATATCAATTGGCAATTAGTTCAGAAATACCTATCTAATTTTACTTTGGAAACAACAGGGTTTTTTAAGTGTAAAAAACGAGTTTCATTTAATTTTATGAAACTAAGGTTAAATGAACGGCTCAAATGTATTTTATTTTAATTAGACTGATTACAAAAATTGTTGAAAATGGCCACCTTCACTAAGTAGATATGCGTCCTCCGCTCGTCTTCGCATAGAATTACGCACACGTTCAAATATTCCCGGCGTATTTCGTATAGTTTCACACGAGGCAACTATTCGGTCTCTTAAATCTTCTAGAGTATTTACGGGAGTTTTATAAACTAGAGTTTTTAGGTGCCCCCATAAAAAGAAATCTAAGCTATTGAGATCGGGGATCTTGCTGGCCATTGTTGTGGTCCTCCGCGACCAATCCATCGATTCGGGTAAACGGTATTTAAATGGTTTCGGATTATTAAACTAAAATAAACAGGGGCACCATCTTTTTTGATTTCAGGAAAAATATTTTGCATTATAAATAGGCAGTAGATTCAATCATCCACCATTTCCGTTTGGCTACCCATTTTCCAAACATCCTATATATTTCAAAAATATAAAAGCGATATTTAAATTTTATATGACAGCTCAAAAAAAATGTAATCAACGTATGTGTAGAGATACTTACCTTTTTAATTTTTACGGTCTGTTTTACCACAATATTAAACAAAAGCTTTTAATAACGTTGCGATTTACACGACTATAGGCTAAACGCTTAAAATTTAAAATGAAACAAGTGCACGCACTGCACGCATTTATATGCCTTGACCACAGACAAATATTTTCCTGAAAAATCTTCGTCGCGACATATTTTTTCCAACTCGTTGCGACCTGAAGCGTATATCTAGGTATACCTATTAAATTTGAATCGGAAATATAACTAATAATATTTAGAATGTTATAAAGTAACTTTAATATATTAATTAATAACTAATAATATTTACATGTGTATAATATTTTAAAATAATATGTGTATAATAGTTTTTGAAACAAATTATTAAATTTTAAAAATATTTATTAAAAAAATATTTATTTAGTTTTTTTTGGACTCTGACCTGCCGCCCGGGTGCCCCGCACCCCCTGCACCGCCCGGTCGGAACGGCCCTGCATCTACGTCAAGAAGAGACATTTTAAAGTTTAATTTGCATCAAAGTTGTTTAATTTAAATAATATGTTTAATTTTCAATTTCGTGTTTGTGACCCAATATATTCAATATTGCGGAGGGTTGTTGGGTGGGGTCAGAAATAAAACAGAAACCTGTTTACCTAAATGTCGACGTTTCGACTTATATTAAGTCATCCTCAGGACACTAAGTCTAGGTTTCTTAAGTTATAATTAAAACACATTTATAATAGGAGCGTAGAATTATTTTTAACATGGGTTTAATTTGTAGGTGTTATTGTGGGCAAACTAGAATCAACAAGTCGAAACGTCGACATTTAGGTAAACAGGTTTCTGTTTTATTTCTGACCCCACCCAACAACCCTCCGCAATAATATGTTTAAACTTGTTACATTTCTATAGAAATAAATGTTTTTTTTTTGTAAAATTGGTGTTTTTTTTTTGTGTATTTATATTTTTTTATTAATTTAAAATTTTTTTCAGGTGTTCTTATTCGCCCTCGTGTGAGTAGAATAGCAAATTTGACCAATTTAAATAGGTGTTTCTATTCACCCCACATTAAGGGTGAATAGAAAAAGAGCGTTTTATTTTTTTTGTGGAAAAACCTCTATTTAAAAAAATCTATTATGCGCTTTTGATCTACAAGTCGAGACCTGTAGATTCCTTATTTTTTGTCGTCAAAAAGGTGACTACCATGTTAGCAACAGAGTAGGAAAGGTCCGAAACTGTTTCTATTCACCCCATTTTAGGGTACACAATAATTACAATACTAACAGGGTTGGCAAAAATCTGGGTGAGGTTTTGGGTATTTGTGCTGGGTTTTTGTGTTTTTCTTGGGTATTTGTTGGGTATTTGTCATTTTCCGGAACTCTAACCTCAAATTATAGAAAAATAACATTAATTTTGAACTTTTGACTTGACTGTTTGGAGTTGTGTTAAAACTTTACACAACACTAGTAAAGTGTTGTAATAGTAATAAAACAGAGTGTTTTAGTGTGTTTCTTTTTGATGCGTAAACTAAAAGTTAAAAGGTGAGTTTTACTTTTTTTAAACTATAAATATTTTCAACATGGGTTTTTCTTGCTTTTATGGTAGAAAAATATGGATGGTAACACAACAAAAACAAACCTAGTTGAAGTTATCTTTGAAGATATACAATTTGAAGAAGTGGTAAACTCAGGAAACGATATGAATAATGAAAACAAGATGAAAAACGGATGGAAGACTGTAACACCATCACAACAGTCTTTTGATAGTCTTTCATCAATACCATCCACATCAACACAAGGGAATTCTGTGTCTAGAAATTTGGAGGCTAATCACGAGGTCGTCAACATCTTGGATGGATCGTCGGATTTCAGACAGTGAGATTGAAATGGAGCAAAACTTGGAGAAAGAAGAAGACGAAGTTACGACAAGTGCAAAGGTCGGTAAAAAGCAAGACAATAAAGGAAGGGTTAAAAAAGGTGGGGATTATTACGGAGAGTGTCGTGGAGTGGGAATATGTGATTCGATTGACAGATGGTACACTCAAGTGCAAATTTTGTCCTGAAAAACTGACGGGAAAAATAGAGAGGATTAAAGCACATCTTGAAAAGTGTTCGTTGTATCTGGAGAGCCAGGTGGTTCCTTTGCGATTATCAGATGATGACAATAGTTCTTTTTCCTCGTGCCCTACAACAGAAAGCACAAAAAAAACAGGAAAAGGCCAGAACAAGATAGAGAATCCCCCCAATTGAGTGACAGTGATGGTGTTACAGTTACAATGACTCCTAAAAGAAGAAAACAAACAGTTTTGGACAAAGTAGTCGTGAAAACATCAAAGGAAGAAAAACATAAGTTGAACCTCAAAATTGCAGAATGTTTTTATACATGCAATCTCTCATTTTCCACAGTTGAACATCCATCTTTTATTGAGATGATCCAATCCCTTCGACCAGGTTATACACCCCCTAACAGGAGACAAATTGCCGGAAACTTGCAGGATGAAGTTTACGAGGTTTATGAAAAAGAAATAAGGGAAGTTCTAATGCAGACCGAGGGAAATAGACCAGTTACTCTGATGTTCGATGGATGGTCTAGTGTTAGAAACGATCCAATTATATCGACAAGCATTCACACCGGAAATAGTTCTTTTTTGTTATCTTTATTAGATTGCGTCGATGACAAAAAAACATCTAAATATCATTTTGAAATCGCTGAAGGTGCGATTAAACAATGTAAGGAATTATACAATAAAGACGTTTTTGCAATAGTAACCGATAATGAAAATAAAATGAAGAAATTTAGAAAAATGGTTGCAGAGAAATATCCCTCTATACTAACCTATGGATGTAATGCACATTATTTAAATCTATTGGAAAAAATTATTTCGCCACAAACTGTCCTCAAACACTTGGTAGAAATACAGACATATATCAGAAACCACCATAAACCTCACGGAATTCTTAAACTTAAAGGGGGTTTAATGCCTCAAATTTCTGATGATACCCGTTGGAATTCGCAGTTGGCCTGTGTAAGTACCTTTAATTCTAACTAGCTAATGTATAGAGAAATTTCAAAAGAACATCTAGAGTCTCTTGATCAGCATATTATAAGAAAAATTGACGACATTAATTTATACAAAAATGCACTTGACTTAGAGCAACAACTACAGGCAGTTGGTACTGCCTTAGATAAATTCCAGAGTGACCAAACTACTCTCGCCGATGCCATCAACATCTGGCTAGATGTATGAAACAAACCATGTCTAAGCCCCAACATTGAAGACATTAAAAAAAATTTGAGGAGGCAATACCACCCTTCCACTTTCTATGTTTTTTAACTGATCCTAAATATATGGACAAAAACCTAGAAAAAAAATACCAGGATGAGGCACAGGCTTGGTTACTTGAGAATCACGAAGATTTTTTCCAAGGTTATATAAGTTAAATTTAAAAAAAAAGATAAGGTTATATAAAGGATGAAGATATTTATTAATCATCACTTTTTAAGGAAAGCGTGATAAAAAACATGTCTGCATTCAAATGGTGGTCAATTATAAAAACTAAGATTACTTCTACAGCTCAAAATTCAGATTCAGATCGTATTTTGATGAACATGGCCACATTTTTTGCAAACTTACATTCTTGCTCTGCTAGTTCTGCAGCTCTGGAAAGAATCTTTAGTTCCTATGGTTTGGTGTGGACTGATCTTCGGAATAAGTTGCTGCCAGATAAGGTAGAAAAGCTAGTAAAAATAATTAAAATGAGCCATTTTAAAAAAGACAAAAAGAAAAAGTTGTTTTAGGTGTTTAATTTATTTTTATTTTATTCCTATAATAAATAAGGCGTTTTGTTTTTGTTTTGTTTTTTATATTTTAATGTAAAAATTGATTTTTTCAAACTTAGGAATAAGAATATTAAAGACTGGTCTATTAGTACCTTTCTGTTCTGTTTCCAATTGAAATTATTTATTTAATTTTGTTCCTTACGAAAAAGTGAGAAACCCGATTTGTTGATAAAACTTAGGAATAAGAATGTCATTATATTTTGATATTTTGTTATTAAATACTATATAAAAAGTTCATTTTTTTTAAATATCTCAAATTCTTTGGGCTTTTATATGGGTTTTTGTATAGGTCGTTGGGTGGGTTTTTGGCACAAAAACCCTGCGGGTTTTTTAAATGGGTTTTTCGTTTTGCCAACTCTGAATGCTAACAACAAATGAAACAAAGGAAATAATTAACCATAAGAATATAAGCTACTATTTTAACTTGACAAATTTCTCGGTCCACGTCAATAAAAAGTTCTCGAAAGTAAAAAGGATCATTTAGAGGCTTAAAAGGGTAAATGCATAAAAGGGCACTCTATAAACTATTCAATGAAAAAATAGTTGTCATTTAAATTAAAAAATGGGTAGGAATTATTTTTTTTACGTATATTAAGAACTATATCTTTTTTAATCCAAACCTTTATTTTATTGTCTAACAAAAGTTGTGATGTATTTTTACATAGCAAAAAAAAACAAATATATATATATTGTACATTATTAATTATATGATACGCAACACCCTGTATGTAATGAATTCACCCGCACTCTTTCCCACACCAGATTTTTCCCACGACCCAGCGGTAGAAATAACCTCGCATCCGCGTGTGGCCATGTTGCCACGTCTATTTTAAAGATCTTCTATCACGAAACTCCTTATCAATTTTCTAAAAGCTACCATGAATGACTTTCTTAAAATTTAAAATCCCCGCCAATTCTTCTGACTGAATTTGACCCAAATGAGTACATAAAAGTGTTGTGGACTGATAATCAAATAAAAAGTTTTTGTATGAAAATCGATTTTTTCAACTTAGGCATGGCAACAATACAAGAACAGGGGCACACGGTCCAGGGGGGTCGCTCATCCGTCCAATGGTCGCTCATTAAAAAGTTTATATTGAGGGAAGCGTGGGAACCTAGATATACCGGGGCTAATATAATAATTCTGTTTTGGAATTTTATTAGTATGGGCTCAGTGATGTTATCAGTTATAAAACAAGAATAAATAATATATAGTAGGGTATGGTCGTTGGTAAACTGAAAATATTTTTAGGCATGAAGTTTTTTAGATTGTAATATTGTAGGATTGTATTTATTGTATTTTATTAGATCAACCTAATCAGTAGGTACATATTGAAAAATCCTTTTTGTATTAAAAGCTTCTCTTATGTTAAAATACTATTTTCAAAATATAAAAAATTCATATGCATATGTATATTTTAGTTCAATGCAGTTAATTGCAGGGTATCCCCTTTTCAAATTTAATAGAACAATGACAAGTTATGATTACAATTTACAAAAATTAAAAATTAAATTCGTTATATCTTTAGTATTTAATACTAAGTAGATAATTTCTGGAATTATCTTTAACGGATGTAGAACTTTAAGAAAATTCCGAATCGGATTTTTTACTTTACGTAATCATATTGACCACACTTTCAAAGTATAAATAGGACCTATTTATTTTAACAAAGGACGTCGCCTTGGTAATAAAATTATGAGAATACCTATAATATCGTATTTTAAACAGAATGGGCTTCACAATATTCACTCAATTATTTTTGAGATAGTGGCCTGTTTTCTACCTATATTTTACTCTCCTGATTATTAGACGTATACATTTATACATTTGATCATATACTAGGAATAACTATAGAGAGTTATACGTGCATGGACGCAAATATGACAGTTTCAACTTTTAAAATGGCGGAAGGACACTATCTTGAAAAAAATAAGAAAAGTAACAATGCCTACTTCATTTTAAAGATACTATCGAGGATCAGTTCAATTTCAATTCGACAATATTATGTCACTACTCCGATTTAAATTGATACTGTTACTGTCGAGTGTTTTATGATTCCAGAATATTACGTCAATACTCGGAAACAAACTAAAATGGGAATGTGTGTTTATTCCCGCCGCTATTTTAAGAAATAAAATTAAATAGAAAGAGGGGTCATGCGATACATCGTTTGAAAGCTCCCACTGAATACCTACTTTATGGCCTTAGAACTTTAAGTCATTACTTCTACCCAGAAATTCGACCAGAACAAGTGGAATTATAGTACTTTGAAAATTCGGAAAAAAGTCAATTTTCGACGCTGTTTTTGAGCCCAAAAATGGGCCACAAAAATGCGAGATCTCAGCTAATATGGGAGCTACGACCTTGCGGATGGTCTCGTTGGATTCAGGAGGACGAAACTAAGTCAAAACCGTTGGAATTTTCCCAATAGGGCCCATAGAAGCCGAGATATGGACCTCCAAAGTTTGAGATTTTTCATTTTTAGGGTATACCCCCCCGTATCGAATTTTTCACCAAAAATTGATTTTTTTTAAAATATGAACTAACTATACCAGCGGCTTGTTCCCATCACCTACAACACGAAAACACCGGGTTATAATGAGTTTCGAGAAAAACTAAGGGAATTATAGCACTTTGAAAATGCGAAAAATCGATTTTCTTTAAACCCGAAAATAGCTATAGAAACCTCTATCAGCGGCTTATTCCCATCACCCACATTACGAAAACACCGGATTATAACAGAAATCGACCAAAACAAGTGGAATTATAGCACTTTGAAAATTCGGAAAAAAGTCAATTTTCGACCCCGTTTTTGAGCCCAAAAATGGGCCACAAAAATGCGAGATCTCAGCTAATATGGGAGCTACGACCTTGCGGATGGTCTCGTTGGATTCAGGAGGACGAAACTAAGTCAAAACCGTTGGAATTTTTTCGATAGGGTCCATAGAAGCCGAGATATGGACCTCCAAAGTTTGAGATTTTTCATTTTTAGGGTATACATCCCCGTATCGAATTTTTCACCAAAAATTGATTTTTTTTAAATATGAACTAACTATACCAGCGGCTTGTTCCCATCACCTACAACACGAAAACACCGGGTTATAATGAGTTTCGAGAAAAACTAAGAGAATTATAGCACTTTGAAAATGCGAAAAATCGATTTTCTTTAAACCCGAAAATAGCTATAGAAACCTCTATCAGCGGCTTATTCCCATCACCCACATTACGAAAACACCGGATTATAACAGAATTCGACCAGAACAAGTGGAATTATAGCACTTTGAAAATTCGGAAAAAAGTCAATTTTCGACCCCGTTTTTGAGCCCAAAAATGGGCCACAAAAATGCGAGATCTCAGCTAATATGGGAGCTACGACCTTGCGGATGGTCTCGTTGGATTCAGGAGGACGAAACTAAGTCAAAACCGTTGGAATTTTCCCGATAGGGCCCATAGAAGCCGAGATACGGACCTCCAAAGTTTGAGATTTTTCATTTTTAGGGTATACCCCCCCGTATCGAATTTTTCACCAAAAATTGAATTTTTTTAAAATATGAACTAACTATACCAGCGGCTTGTTCCCATCATCTACAACACGAAAACACCGGGTTATAATGAGTTTCGAGAAAAACTAAGGGAATTATAGCACTTTGAAAATGCGAAAAATCGATTTTCTTTAAACCCGAAAATAGCTATAGAAACCTCTATCAGCGGCTTATTCCCATCACCCACATTACGAAAACACCGGATTATAACAGAATTCGACCAGAACAAGTGGAATTATAGCACTTTGAAAATTCGGAAAAAAGTCAATTTTCGACCCCGTTCTTGAGCCCAAAAATGGGCCACAAAAATGCGAGATCTCAGCTAATATGGGAGCTACGACCTTGCGGATGGTCTCGTTGGATTCAGGAGGATGAAACTAAGTCAAAACCGTTGGAATTTTTTCGATAGGGCCCATAGAAGCCGAGATATGGACCTCCAAAGTTTGAGATTTTTCATTTTTAGGGTATACATCCCCGTATCGAATTTTTCACCAAAAATTGATTTTTTTTAAATATGAACAAACTATACCAGCGGCTTGTTCCCATCACCTACAACACGAAAACACCGGGTTATAATGAGTTTCGAGAAAAACTAAGATAATTATAGCACTTTGAAAATGCGAAAAATCGATTTTCTTTAAACCCGAAAATAGCTATAGAAACCTCTATCAGCGGCTTATTCCCATCACCCACATTACGAAAACACCAGATTATAACAGAATTCGACCGGAACAAGTGGAATTATAGCACTTTGAAAATTCGGAAAAAAGTCAATTTTCGACCCCGTTTTTGAGCCCAAAAATGGGCCACAAAAATGCGAGATCTCAGCTAATATGGGAGCTACGACCTTGCGGATGGCCTCGTTGGATTCAGGAGGACGAAACTAAGTCAAAACCGTTGGAATTTTCCCGATAGGGCCCATAGAAGCCGAGATATGGACCTCCAAAGTTTGAAATTTTTCATTTTTAGGGTATACCCCCCGTATCGAATTTTTCACCAAAAATTGATTTTTTTTAAATATGAACTAACTATACCAGCGGCTTGTTCCCATCACCTACAACACGAAAACACCGGGTTATAATGAGTTTCGAGAAAAACTAAGAGAATTATAGCACTTTGAAAATGCGAAAAATCGATTTTCTTTAAACCCGAAAATAGCTATAGAAACCTCTATCAGCGGCTTATTCCCATCACCCACATTACGAAAACACCGGATTATAACAGAATTCGACCAGAACAAGTGGAATTATAGCACTTTGAAAATTCGGAAAAAAGTCAATTTTCGACCCCGTTTTTGAGCCCAAAAATGGGCCACAAAAATGCGAGATCTCAGCTAATATGGGAGCTATGACCTTGCGGATGGTCTCGTTGGATTCAGGAGGACGAAACTAAGTCAAAACCGTTGGAATTTTCCCGATAGGGCCCATAGAAGCCGAGATATGGACCTCCAAAGTTTGAGATTTTTCATTTTTAGGGTATACCCCCCCGTATCGAATTTTTCACCAAAAATTGAATTTTTTTAAAATATGAACTAACTATACCAGCGGCTTGCTCCCATCATCTACAACACGAAAACACCGGGTTATAATGAGTTTCGAGAAAAACTAAGGGAATTATAGCACTTTGAAAATGCGAAAAATCGATTTTCTTTAAACCCGAAAATAGCTATAGAAACCTCTATCAGCGGCTTATTCCCATCACCCACATTACGAAAACACCGGATTATAACAGAATTCGACCAGAACAAGTGGAATTATAGCACTTTGAAAATTCGGAAAAAAGTCAATTTTCGACCCCGTTTTTGAGCCCAAAAATGGGCCACAAAAATGCGAGATCTCAGCTAATATGGGAGCTACGACCTTGCGGATGGTCTCGTTGGATTCAGGAGGACGAAACTAAGTCAAAACCGTTGGAATTTTCCCGATAGGGCCCATAGAAGCCGAGATATGGACCTCCAAAGTTTGAGATTTTTCATTTTTAGGGTATACCCCCCCGTATCGAATTTTTCACCAAAAATTGATTTTTTTAAAATATGAACTAACTATACCAGCGGCTTGTTCCCATCACCTACAACACGAAAACACCGGGTTATAATGAGTTTCGAGAAAAACTAAGGGAATTATAGCACTTTGAAAATGCGAAAAATCGATTTTCTTTAAACCCGAAAATAGCTATAGAAACCTCTATCAGCGGCTTATTCCCATCACCCACATTACGAAAACACCGGATTATAACAGAATTCGACCAGAACAAGTGGAATTATAGCACTTTGAAAATTCGGAAAAAAGTCAATTTTCGACCCCGTTTTTGAGCCCAAAAATGGGCCACAAAAATGCGAGATCTCAGCTAATATGGGAGCTACGAACTTGCGGATGGTCTCGTTGGATTCAGGAGGACGAAACTAAGTCAAAACCGTTGGAATATTCCCGATAGGGCCCATAGAAGCCGAGATATGGACCTCCAAAGTTTGAGATTTTTCATTTTTAGGGTATACCCCCCCGTATCGAATTTTTTACCAAAAATTGAATTTTTTTAAAATATGAACTAACTATACCAGCGGCTTGTTCCCATCATCTACAACACGAAAACACCGGGTTATAATGAGTTTCGAGAAAAACTAAGGGAATTATAGCACTTTGAAAATGCGAAAAATCGATTTTCTTTAGACCCGAAAATAGCTATAGAAACCTCTATCAGCGGCTTATTCCCATCACCCACATTACGAAAACACCGGATTATAACAGAATTCGACCAGAACAAGTGGAATTATAGCACTTTGAAAATTCGGAAAAAAGTCAATTTTCGACCCCGTTTTTGAGCCCAAAAATGGGCCACAAAAATGCGAGATCTCAGCTAATATGGGAGCTACGACCTTGCGGATGGTCTCGTTGGATTCAGGAGGACGAAACTAAGTCAAAACCGTTGGAATTTTCCCGATAGGGCCCATAGAAGCCGAGATATGGACCTCCAAAGTTTGAGATTTTTCATTTTTAGGGTATACCCCCCCGTATCGAATTTTTCACCAAAAATTGATTTTTTTAAAATATGAACTAACTATACCAGCGGCTTGTTCCCATCACCTACAACACGAAAACACCGGGTTATAATGAGTTTCGAGAAAAACTAAGGGAATTATAGCACTTTGAAAATGCGAAAAATCGATTTTCTTTAAACCCGAAAATAGCTATAGAAACCTCTATCAGCGGCTTATTCCCATCACCCACATTACGAAAACACCGGATTATAACAGAATTCGACCAGAACAAGTGGAATTATAGCACTTTGAAAATTCGGAAAAAAGTCAATTTTCGACCCCGTTTTTGAGCCCAAAAATGGGCCACAAAAATGCGAGATCTCAGCTAATATGGGAGCTACGACCTTGCGGATGGTCTCGTTGGATTCAGGAGGACGAAACTAAGTCAAAACCGTTGGAATTTTCCCGATAGGGCCCATAGAAGCCGAGATATGGACCTCCAAAGTTTGAGATTTTTCATTTTTAGGGTATACCCCCCCGTATCGAATTTTTCACCAAAAATTGAATTTTTTTAAAATATGAACTAACTATACCAGCGGCTTGTTCCCATCACCTACAACACGAAAACACCGGGTTATAATGAGTTTCGAGAAAAACTAAGGAAATTATAGCACTTTGAAAATGCGAAAAATCGATTTTCTTTAAACCCGAAAATAGCTATAGAAACCTCTATCAGCGGCTTATTTCCATCACCCACATTACGAAAACACCGGATTATAACAGAATTCGACCAGAACAAGTGGAATTATAGCACTTTGAAAATTCGGAAAAAAGTCAATTTTCGACCCCGTTTTTGAGCCCAAAAATGGGCCACAAAAATGCGAGATCTCAGCTAATATGGGAGCTACGACCTTGCGGATGGTCTCGTTGGATTCAGGAGGACGAAACTAAGTCAAAACCGTTGGAATTTTCCCGATAGGGCCCATAGAAGCCGAGATATGGACCTCCAAAGTTTGAGATTTTTCATTTTTAGGGTATACCCCCCCGTATCGAATTTTTCACCAAAAATTGATTTTTTTAAAATATGAACTAACTATACCAGCGGCTTGTTCCCATCACCTACAACACGAAAACACCGGGTTATAATGAGTTTCGAGAAAAACTAAGGGAATTATAGCACTTTGAAAATGCGAAAAATCGATTTTCTTTAAACCCGAAAATAGCTATAGAAACCTCTATCAGCGGCTTATTCCCATCACCCACATTACGAAAACACCGGATTATAACAGAATTCGACCAGAACAAGTGGAATTATAGCACTTTGAAAATTCGGAAAAAAGTCAATTTTCGACCCCGTTTTTGAGCCCAAAAATGGGCCACAAAAATGCGAGATCTCAGCTAATATGGGAGCTACGACCTTGCGGATGGTCTCGTTGGATTCAGGAGGACGAAACTAAGTCAAAACCGTTGGAATTTTCCCGATAGGGCCCATAGAAGCCGAGATATGGACCTCCAAAGTTTGAGATTTTTCATTTTTAGGGTATACCCCCCGTATCGAATTTTTCACCAAAAATTGATTTTTTTTAAATATGAACTAACTATACCAGCGGCTTGTTCCCATCACCTACAACACGAAAACACCGGGTTATAATGAGTTTCGAGAAAAACTAAGAGAATTATAGCACTTTGAAAATGCGAAAAATCGATTTTCTTTAAACCCGAAAATAGCTATAGAAACCTCTATCAGCGGCTTATTCCCATCACCCACATTACGAAAACACCGGATTATAACAGAATTCGACCAGAACAAGTGGAATTATAGCACTTTGAAAATTCGGAAAAAAGTCAATTTTCGACCCCGTTTTTGAGCCCAAAAATGGGCCACAAAAATGCGAGATCTCAGCTAATATGGGAGCTACGACCTTGCGGATGGTCTCGTTGAATTCAGGAGGACAAAACTAAGTCGAAACCGTTGGAATTTTCCCGATAGGGCCCATAGAAGCCGAGATATGGACCTCCAAAGTTTGAGATTTTTCATTTTTAGGGTATACCGCCCCGTATCGAATTTTTCACCAAAAATTGATTTTTTTAAAATATGAACTAACTATACCAGCGGCTTGTTCCCATCACCTACAACACGAAAACACCGGGTTATAATGAGTTTCGAGAAAAACTAAGGGAATTATAGCACTTTGAAAATGCGAAAAATCGATTTTCTTTAAACCCGAAAATAGCTATAGAAACCTCTATCAGCGGCTTATTCCCATCACCCACATTACGAAAACACCGGATTATAACAGAATTCGACCAGAACAAGTGGAATTATAGCACTTTGAAAATTCGGAAAAAAGTCAATTTTCGACCCCGTTTTTGAGCCCAAAAATGGGCCACAAAAATGCGAGATCTCAGCTAATATGGGAGCTACGACCTTGCGGATGGTCTCGTTGGATTCAGGAGGACGAAACTAAGTCAAAACCGTTGGAATTTTCCCGATAGGGCCCATAGAAGCCGAGATATGGACCTCCAAAGTTTGAGATTTTTCATTTTTAGGGTATACCCCCCCGTATCGAATTTTTCACCAAAAATTGAATTTTTTTAAAATATGAACTAACTATACCAGCGGCTTGTTCCCATCACCTACAACACGAAAACACCGGGTTATAATGAGTTTCGAGAAAAACTAAGGAAATTATAGCACTTTGAAAATGCGAAAAATCGATTTTCTTTAAACCCGAAAATAGCTATAGAAACCTCTATCAGCGGCTTATTCCCATCACCCACATTACGAAAACACCGGATTATAACAGAATTCGACCAGAACAAGTGGAATTATAGCACTTTGAAAATTCGGAAAAAAGTCAATTTTCGACCCCGTTTTTGAGCCCAAAAATGGGCCACAAAAATGCGAGATCTCTGCTAATATGGGAGCTACGACCTTGCGGATGGTCTCGTTGGATTCAGGAGGACGAAACTAAGTCAAAACCGTTGGAATTTTCCCGATAGGGCCCATAGAAGCCGAGATATGGACCTCCAAAGTTTGAGATTTTTCATTTTTAGGGTATACACCCCGTATCGAATTTTTCACCAAAAATTGAATTTTTTTAAAATATGAACTAACTATACCAGCGGCTTGTTCCCATCACCTACAACACGAAAACACCGGGTTATAATGAGTTTCGAGAAAAACTAAGGAAATTATAGCACTTTGAAAATGCGAAAAATCGATTTTCTTTAAACCCGAAAATAGCTATAGAAACCTCTATCAGCGGCTTATTTCCATCATCCACATTACGAAAACACCGGATTATAACAGAATTCGACCAGAACAAGTGGAATTATAGCACTTTGAAAATTCGGAAAAAAGTCAATTTTCGACCCCGTTTTTGAGCCCAAAAATGGGCCACAAAAATGCGAGATCTCAGCTAATATGGGAGCTACGACCTTGCGGATGGTCTCGTTCAATTCAGGAGGACGAAACTAAGTCAAAACCGTTGGAATTTTCCCGATAGGGCCCATAGAAGCCGAGATATGGACCTCCAAAGTTTGAGATTTTTCATTTTTAGGGTATACCCCCCCGTATCGAATTTTTCACCAAAAATTGATTTTTTTAAAATATGAACTAACTATACCAGCGGCTTGTTCCCATCACCTACAACACGAAAACACCGGGTTATAATGAGTTTCGAGAAAAACTAAGGGAATTATAGCACTTTGAAAATGCGAAAAATCGATTTTCTTTAAACCCGAAAACAGCTATAGAAACCTCTATCAGCGGCTTATTCCCATCACCCACATTACGAAAACACCGGATTATAACAGAACTCGACCAGAACAAGTGGAATTATAGCACTTTGAAAATTCGGAAAAAAGTCAATTTTCGACCCCGTTTTTGAGCCCAAAAATGGGCCACAAAAATGCGAGATCTCAGCTAATATGGGAGCTACGACCTTGCGGATGGTCTCGTTGGATTCAGGAGGACGAAACTAAGTCAAAACCGTTGGAATTTTCCCGATAGGGCCCATAGAAGCCGAGATATGGACCTCCAAA
Organism: Anthonomus grandis grandis; assembly: GCF_022605725.1. Lineage (NCBI taxonomy): Eukaryota > Metazoa > Arthropoda > Insecta > Coleoptera > Curculionidae > Anthonomus > Anthonomus grandis. Next base: position 15,145,798 of record NC_065558.1, read on the forward strand.
GTTTGAGATTTTTCATTTTTAGGGTATACCCCCCCGTATCGAATTTTTCACCAAAAACTGAATTTTTTTAAAATATGAACTAACTATACCAGCGGCTTGTTCCCATCATCTACAACACGAAAACACCGGGTTATAATGAGTTTCGAGAAAAACTAAGGGAATTATAGCACTTTGAAAATGCGAAAAATCGATTTTCTTTAGACCCGAAAATAGCTATAGAAACCTCTATCAGCGGCTTATTTCCATCACCCACATTACGAAAACACCGGATTATAACAGAATTCGACCAGAACAAGTGGAATTATAGCACTTTGAAAATTCGGAAAAAAATCAATTTTCGACCCCGTTTTTGAGCCCAAAAATGGGCCACAAAAATGCGAGATCTCAGCTAATATGGGAGCTACGACCTTGCGGATGGTCTCGTTGGATTCAGGAGGACGAAACTAAGTCAAAACCGTTGGAATTTTCCCGATAGGGCCCATAGAAGCCGAGATATGGACCTCCAAAGTTTGAGATTTTTCATTTTTAGGGTATACCCCCCCGTATCGAATTTTTCACCAAAAACTGAATTTTTTTAAAATATGAACTAACTATACCAGCGGCTTGTTCCCATCATCTACAACACGAAAACACCGGGTTATAATGAGTTTCGAGAAAAACTAAGGGAATTATAGCACTTTGAAAATGCGAAAAATCGATTTTCTTTAGACCCGAAAATAGCTATAGAAACCTCTATCAGCGGCTTATTCCCATCACCCACATTACGAAAACACCGGATTATAACAGAATTCGACCAGAACAAGTGGAATTATAGCACTTTGAAAATTCGGAAAAAAGTCAATTTTCGACCCCGTTTTTGAGCCCAAAAATGGGCCACAAAAATGCGAGATCTCAGCTAATATGGGAGCTACGACCTTGCGGATGGTCTCGTTGGATTCAGGAGGACGAAACTAAGTCAAAACCGTTGGAATTTTCCCGATAGGGCCCATAGAAGCCGAGATATGGACCTCCAAAGTTTGAGATTTTTCATTTTTAGGGTATACCCCCCCGTATCGAATTTTTCACCAAAAACTGAATTTTTTTAAAATATGAACTAACTATACCAGCGGCTTGTTCCCATCATCTACAACACGAAAACACCGGGTTATAATGAGTTTCGAGAAAAACTAAGGGAATTATAGCACTTTGAAAATGCGAAAAATCGATTTTCTTTAGACCCGAAAATAGCTATAGAAACCTCTATCAGCGGCTTATTTCCATCACCCACATTACGAAAACACCGGATTATAACAGAATTCGACCAGAACAAGTGGAATTATAGCACTTTGAAAATTCGGAAAAAAGTCAATTTTCGACCCCGTTTTTGAGCCCAAAAATGGGCCACAAAAATGCGAGATCTCAGCTAATATGGGAGCTACGACCTTGCGGATGGTCTCGTTGGATTCAGGAGGACGAAACTAAGTCAAAACCGTTGGAATTTTCCCGATAGGGCCCATAGAAGCCGAGATATGGACCTCCAAAGTTTGAGATTTTTCATTTTTAGGGTATACCCCCCCGTATCGAATTTTTCACCAAAAATTGAATTTTTTTAAAATATGAACTAACTATACCAGCGGCTTGTTCCCATCACCTACAACACGAAAACACCGGGTTATAATGAGTTTCGAGAAAAACTAAGGAAATTATAGCACTTTGAAAATGCGAAAAATCGATTTTCTTTAAACCCGAAAATAGCTATAGAAACCTCTATCAGCGGCTTATTCCCATCACCCACATTACGAAAACACCGGATTATAACAGAATTCGACCAGAACAAGTGGAATTATAGCACTTTGAAAATTCGGAAAAAAGTCAATTTTCGACCCCGTTTTTGAGCCCAAAAATGGGCCACAAAAATGCGAGATCTCAGCTAATATGGGAGCTACGACCTTGCGGATGGTCTCGTTGGATTCAGGAGGACGAAACTAAGTCAAAACCGTTGGAATTTTCCCGATAGGGCCCATAGAAGCCGAGATGTGGACCTCCAAAGTTTGAGATTTTTCATTTTTAGGGTATACCCCCCCGTATCGAATTTTTCACCAAAAACTGAATTTTTTTAAAATATGAACTAACTATACCAGCGGCTTGTTCCCATCATCTACAACACGAAAACACCGGGTTATAATGAGTTTCGAGAAAAACTAAGGGAATTATAGCACTTTGAAAATGCGAAAAATCGATTTTCTTTAGACCCGAAAATAGCTATAGAAACCTCTATCAGCGGCTTATTTCCATCACCCACATTACGAAAACACCGGATTATAACAGAATTCGACCAGAACAAGTGGAATTATAGCACTTTGAAAATTCGGAAAAAAATCAATTTTCGACCCCGTTTTTGAGCCCAAAAATGGGCCACAAAAATGCGAGATCTCAGCTAATATGGGAGCTACGACCTTGCGGATGGTCTCGTTGGATTCAGGAGGACGAAACTAAGTCAAAACCGTTGGAATTTTCCCGATAGGGCCCATAGAAGCCGAGATATGGACCTCCAAAGTTTGAGATTTTTCATTTTTAGGGTATACCCCCCCGTATCGAATTTTTCACCAAAAATTGAATTTTTTTAAAATATGAACTAACTATACCAGCGGCTTGTTCCCATCACCTACAACACGAAAACACCGGGTTATAATGAGTTTCGAGAAAAACTAAGGGAATTATAGCACTTTGAAAATGCGAAAAATCGATTTTCTTTAGACCCGAAAATAGCTATAGAAACCTCTATCAGCGGCTTATTTCCATCACCCACATTACGAAAACACCGGATTATAACAGAATTCGACCAGAACAAGTGGAATTATAGCACTTTGAAAATTCGGAAAAAAGTCAATTTTCGACCCCGTTTTTGAGCCCAAAAATGGGCCACAAAAATGCGAGATCTCAGCTAATATGGGAGCTACGACCTTGCGGATGGTCTCGTTGGATTTAGGAGGACGAAACTAAGTCAAAACCGTTGGAATTTTCCCGATAGGGCCCATAGAAGCCGAGATATGGACCTCCAAAGTTTGAGATTTTTCATTTTTAGGGTATACCCCCCCGTATCGAATTTTTCACCAAAAATTGATTTTTTTTAAATATGAACTAACTATACCAGCGGCTTGTTCCCATCACCTACAACACGAAAACACCGGGTTATAATGAGTTTCGAGAAAAACTAAGGGAATTATAGCACTTTGAAAATGCGAAAAATCGATTTTCTTTAAACCCGAAAATAGCTATAGAAACCTCTATCAGCGGCTTATTCCCATCACCCACATTACGAAAACACCGGATTATAACAGAATTCGACCAGAACAAGTGGAATTATAGCACTTTGAAAATTCGGAAAAAAGTCAATTTTCGACCCCGTTTTTGAGCCCAAAAATGGGCCACAAAAATGCGAGATCTCAGCTAATATGGGAGCTACGACCTTGCGGATGGTCTCGTTGGATTCAGGAGGACGAAACTAAGTCAAAACCGTTGGAATTTTCCCGATAGGGCCCATAGAAGCCGAGATATGGACCTCCAAAGTTTGAGATTTTTCATTTTTAGGGTATACCCCCCCGTATCGAATTTTTCACCAAAAATTGAATTTTTTTAAAATATGAACTAACTATACCAGCGGCTTGTTCCCATCACCTACAACACGAAAACACCGGGTTATAATGAGTTTCGAGAAAAACTAAGGAAATTATAGCACTTTGAAAATGCGAAAAATCGATTTTCTTTAAACCCGAAAATAGCTATAGAAACCTCTATCAGCGGCTTATTCCCATCACCCACATTACGAAAACACCGGATTATAACAGAATTCGACCAGAACAAGTGGAATTATAGCACTTTGAAAATTCGGAAAAAAGTCAATTTTCGACCCCGTTTTTGAGCCCAAAAATGGGCCACAAAAATGCGAGATCTCAGCTAATATGGGAGCTACGACCTTGCGGATGGTCTCGTTGGATTCAGGAGGACGAAACTAAGTCAAAACCGTTGGAATTTTCCCGATAGGGCCCATAGAAGCCGAGATATGGACCTCCAAAGTTTGAGATTTTTCATTTTTAGGGTATACCCCCCCGTATCGAATTTTTCACCAAAAATTGAATTTTTTTAAAATATGAACTAACTATACCAGCGGCTTGTTCCCATCATCTACAACACGAAAACACCGGGTTATAATGAGTTTCGAGAAAAACTAAGGGAATTATAGCACTTTGAAAATGCGAAAAATCGATTTTCTTTAAACCCGAAAATAGCTATAGAAACCTCTATCAGCGGCTTATTTCCATCACCCACATTACGAAAACACCGGATTATAACAGAATTCGACCAGAACAAGTGGAATTATAGCACTTTGAAAATTCGGAAAAAAGTCAATTTTCGACCCCGTTTTTGAGCCCAAAAATGGGCCACAAAAATGCGAGATCTCAGCTAATATGGGAGCTACGACCTTGCGGATGGTCTCGTTGGATTCAGGAGGACGAAACTAAGTCAAAACCGTTGGAATTTTCCCGATAGGGCCCATAGAAGCCGAGATATGGACCTCCAAAGTTTGAGATTTTTCATTTTTAGGGTATACCCCCCCGTATCGAATTTTTCACCAAAAATTGAATTTTTAAAAAATATGAACTAACTATACCAGCGGCTTGTTCCCATCATCTACAACACGAAAACACCGGGTTATAATGAGTTTCGAGAAAAACTAAGGGAATTATAGCACTTTGAAAATGCGAAAAATCAATTTTCTTTAAACCCGAAAATAGCTATAGAAACCTCTATCAGCGGCTTATTCCCATCACCCACATTACGAAAACACCGGATTATAACAGAATTCGACCAGAACAAGTGGAATTATAGCACTTTGAAAATTCGGAAAAAAGTCAATTTTCGACCCCGTTTTTGAGCCCAAAAATGGGCCACAAAAATGCGAGATCTCAGCTAATATGGGAGCTAGGACCTTGCGGATGGTCTCGTTGGATTCAGGAGGACGAAACTAAGTCAAAACCGTTGGAATTTTCCCGATAGGGCCCATAGAAGCCGAGATATGGACCTCCAAAGTTTGAGATTTTTCATTTTTAGGGTATACCCCCCCGTATCGAATTTTTCACCAAAAATTGAATTTTTAAAAAATATGAACTAACTATACCAGCGGCTTGTTCCCATCATCTACAACACGAAAACACCGGGTTATAATGAGTTTCGAGAAAAACTAAGGGAATTATAGCACTTTGAAAATGCGAAAAATCGATTTTCTTTAAACCCGAAAATAGCTATAGAAACCTCTATCAGCGGCTTATTCCTATCACCCACATTACGAAAACACCGGATTATAACAGAATTCGACCAGAACAAGTGGAATTATAGCACTTTGAAAATTCGGAAAAAAGTCAATTTTCGACCCCGTTTTTGAGCCCAAAAATTGGCCACAAAAATGCGAGATCTCAGCTAATATGGGAGCTACGACCTTGCGGATGGTCTCGTTGGATTCAGGAGGACGAAACTAAGTCAAAACCGTTGGAATTTTCCTGATAGGGCCCATAGAAGCCGAGATATGGACCTCCAAAGTTTGAGATTTTTCATTTTTAGGGTATACCCCCCCGTATCGAATTTTTCACCAAAAATTGAATTTTTTTAAAATATGAACTAACTATACCAGCGGCTTGTTCCCATCACCTACAACACGAAAACACCGGGTTATAATGAGTTTCGAGAAAAACTAAGGAAATTATAGCACTTTGAAAATGCGAAAAATCGATTTTCTTTAAACCCGAAAATAGCTATAGAAACCTCTATCAGCGGCTTATTCCCATCACCCACATTACGAAAACACCGGATTATAACAGAATTCGACCAGAACAAGTGGAATTATAGCACTTTGAAAATTCGGAAAAAAGTCAATTTTCGACCCCGTTTTTGAGCCCAAAAATGGGCCACAAAAATGCGAGATCTCAGCTAATATGGGAGCTACGACCTTGCGGATGGTCTCGTTGGATTCAGGAGGACGAAACTAAGTCAAAACCGTTGGAATTTTCCCGATAGGGCCCATAGAAGCCGAGATATGGACCTCCAAAGTTTGAGATTTTTCATTTTTAGGGTATACCCCCCCGTATCGAATTTTTCACCAAAAATTGAATTTTTTTAAAATATGAACTAACTATACCAGCGGCTTGTTCCCATCATCTACAACACGAAAACACCGGGTTATAATGAGTTTCGAGAAAAACTAAGGGAATTATAGCACTTTGAAAATGCGAAAAATCGATTTTCTTTAAACCCGAAAATAGCTATAGAAACCTCTATCAGCGGCTTATTTCCATCACCCACATTACGAAAACACCGGATTATAACAGAATTCGACCAGAACAAGTGGAATTATAGCACTTTGAAAATTCGGAAAAAAGTCAATTTTCGACCCCGTTTTTGAGCCCAAAAATGGGCCACAAAAATGCGAGATCTCAGCTAATATGGGAGCTACGACCTTGCGGATGGTCTCGTTGGATTCAGGAGGACGAAACTAAGTCAAAACCGTTGGAATTTTCCCGATAGGGCCCATAGAAGCCGAGATATGGACCTCCAAAGTTTGAGATTTTTCATTTTTAGGGTATACCCCCCCGTATCGAATTTTTCACCAAAAATTGAATTTTTAAAAAATATGAACTAACTATACCAGCGGCTTGTTCCCATCATCTACAACACGAAAACACCGGGTTATAATGAGTTTCGAGAAAAACTAAGGGAATTATAGCACTTTGAAAATGCGAAAAATCAATTTTCTTTAAACCCGAAAATAGCTATAGAAACCTCTATCAGCGGCTTATTCCCATCACCCACATTACGAAAACACCGGATTATAACAGAATTCGACCAGAACAAGTGGAATTATAGCACTTTGAAAATTCGGAAAAAAGTCAATTTTCGACCCCGTTTTTGAGCCCAAAAATGGGCCACAAAAATGCGAGATCTCAGCTAATATGGGAGCTACGACCTTGCGGATGGTCTCGTTGGATTCAGGAGGACGAAACTAAGTCAAAACCGTTGGAATTTTCCCGATAGGGCCCATAGAAGCCAAGATATGGACCTCCAAAGTTTGAGATTTTTCATTTTTAGGGTATACCCCCCCGTATCGAATTTGTCACCAAAAATTGATTTTTTTTAAATATGAACTAACTATACCAGCGGCTTGTTCTCATCACCTACAACACGAAAACACCGGGTTATAATGAGTTTCGAGAAAAACTAAGGGAATTATAGCACTTTGAAAATGCGAAAAATCGATTTTCTTTAAACCCGAAAATAGCTTTAGAAACCTCTATCAGCGGCTTATTCCCATCACCCACATTACGAAAACACCGGATTATAACAGAATTCGACCAGAACAAGTGGAATTATAGCACTTTGAAAATTCGGAAAAAAGTCAATTTTCGACCCCGTTTTTGAGCCCAAAAATGGGCCACAAAAATGCGAGATCTCAGCTAATATGGGAGCTACGACCTTGCGGATGGTCTCGTTGAATTCAGGAGGACAAAACTAAGTCAAAACCGTTGGAATTTTCCCGATAGGACCCATAGAAGCCGAGATATGGACCTCCAAAGTTTGAGATTTTTCATTTTTAGGGTATACCCCCCCGTATCGAATTTTTCACCAAAAATTGAATTTTTTTAAAATATGAACTAACTATACCAGCGGCTTGTTCCCATCACCTACAACACGAAAACACCGGGTTATAATGAGTTTCGAGAAAAACTAAGGGAATTATAGCACTTTGAAAATGCGAAAAATCGATTTTCTTTAAACCCGAAAATAGCTATAGAAACCTCTATCAGCGGCTTATTCCTATCACCCACATTACGAAAACACCGGATTATAACAGAATTCGACCAGAACAAGTGGAATTATAGCACTTTGAAAATTCGGAAAAAAGTCAATTTTCGACCCCGTTTTTGAGCCCAAAAATTGGCCACAAAAATGCGAGATCTCAGCTAATATGGGAGCTACGACCTTGCGGATGGTCTCGTTGGATTCAGGAGGACGAAACTAAGTCAAAACCGTTGGAATTTTCCTGATAGGGCCCATAGAAGCCGAGATATGGACCTCCAAAGTTTGAGATTTTTCATTTTTAGGGTATACCCCCCCGTATCGAATTTTTCACCAAAAATTGAATTTTTTTAAAATATGAACTAACTATACCAGCGGCTTGTTCCCATCACCTACAACACGAAAACACCGGGTTATAATGAGTTTCGAGAAAAACTAAGGAAATTATAGCACTTTGAAAATGCGAAAAATCGATTTTCTTTAAACCCGAAAATAGCTATAGAAACCTCTATCAGCGGCTTATTCCCATCACCCACATTACGAAAACACCGGATTATAACAGAATTCGACCAGAACAAGTGGAATTATAGCACTTTGAAAATTCGGAAAAAAGTCAATTTTCGACCCCGTTTTTGAGCCCAAAAATGGGCCACAAAAATGCGAGATCTCAGCTAATATGGGAGCTACGACCTTGCGGATGGTCTCGTTGGATTCAGGAGGACGAAACTAAGTCAAAACCGTTGGAATTTTCCTGATAGGGCCCATAGAAGCCGAGATATGGACCTCCAAAGTTTGAGATTTTTCATTTTTAGGGTATACCCCCCCGTATCGAATTTTTCACCAAAAATTGAATTTTTTTAAAATATGAACTAACTATACCAGCGGCTTGTTCCCATCACCTACAACACGAAAACACCGGGTTATAATGAGTTTCGAGAAAAACTAAGGAAATTATAGCACTTTGAAAATGCGAAAAATCGATTTTCTTTAAACCCGAAAATAGCTATAGAAACCTCTATCAGCGGCTTATTCCCATCACCCACATTACGAAAACACCGGATTATAACAGAATTCGACCAGAACAAGTGGAATTATAGCACTTTGAAAATTCGGAAAAAAGTCAATTTTCGACCCCGTTTTTGAGCCCAAAAATGGGCCACAAAAATGCGAGATCTCAGCTAATATGGGAGCTACGACCTTGCGGATGGTCTCGTTGGATTCAGGAGGACGAAACTAAGTCAAAACCGTTGGAATTTTGCCGATAGGGCCCATAGAAGCCGAGATATGGACCTCCAAAGTTTGAGATTTTTCATTTTTAGGGTATACCGCCCCGTATCGAATTTTTCACCAAAAATTGAATTTTTTTAAAATATGAACTAACTATACCAGCGGCTTGTTCCCATCACCTACAACACGAAAACACCGGGTTATAATGAGTTTCGAGAAAAACTAAGGAAATTATAGCACTTTGAAAATGCGAAAAGTCGATTTTCTTTAAACCCGAAAATAGCTATAGAAACCTCTATCAGCGGCTTATTCCCATCACCCACATTACGAAAACACCGGATTATAACAGAATTCGACCAGAACAAGTGGAATTATAGCACTTTGAAAATTCGGAAAAAAGTCAATTTTCGACCCCGTTTTTGAGCCCAAAAATGGGCCACAAAAATGCGAGATCTCAGCTAATATGGGAGCTACGACCTTGCGGATGGTCTCGTTGGATTCAGGAGGACGAAACTAAGTCAAAACCGTTGGAATTTTCCCGATAGGGCCCATAGAAGCCGAGATATGGACCTCCAAAGTTTGAGATTTTTCATTTTTAGGGTATACCCCCCCGTATCGAATTTTTCACCAAAAACTGAATTTTTTTAAAATATGAACTAACTATACCAGCGGCTTGTTCCCATCATCTACAACACGAAAACACCGGGTTATAATGAGTTTCGAGAAAAACTAAGGGAATTATAGCACTTTGAAAATGCGAAAAATCGATTTTCTTTAGACCCGAAAATAGCTATAGAAACCTCTATCAGCGGCTTATTCCCATCACCCACATTACGAAAACACCGGATTATAACAGAATTCGACCAGAACAAGTGGAATTATAGCACTTTGAAAATTCGGAAAAAAGTCAATTTTCGACCCCGTTTTTGAGCCCAAAAATGGGCCACAAAAATGCGAGATCTCAGCTAATATGGGAGCTACGACCTTGCGGATGGTCTCGTTGGATTCAGGAGGACGAAACTAAGTCAAAACCGTTGGAATTTTCCCGATAGGGCCCATAGAAGCCGAGATATGGACCTCCAAAGTTTGAGATTTTTCATTTTTAGGGTATACCCCCCCGTATCGAATTTTTCACCAAAAACTGAATTTTTTTAAAATATGAACTAACTATACCAGCGGCTTGTTCCCATCATCTACAACACGAAAACACCGGGTTATAATGAGTTTCGAGAAAAACTAAGGGAATTATAGCACTTTGAAAATGCGAAAAATCGATTTTCTTTAGACCCGAAAATAGCTATAGAAACCTCTATCAGCGGCTTATTTCCATCACCCACATTACGAAAACACCGGATTATAACAGAATTCGACCAGAACAAGTGGAATTATAGCACTTTGAAAATTCGGAAAAAAGTCAATTTTCGACCCCGTTTTTGAGCCCAAAAATGGGCCACAAAAATGCGAGATCTCAGCTAATATGGGAGCTACGACCTTGCGGATGGTCTCGTTGGATTTAGGAGGACGAAACTAAGTCAAAACCGTTGGAATTTTCCCGATAGGGCCCATAGAAGCCGAGATATGGACCTCCAAAGTTTGAGATTTTTCATTTTTAGGGTATACCCCCCCGTATCGAATTTTTCACCAAAAATTGATTTTTTTAAAATATGAACTAACTATACCAGCGGCTTGTTCCCATCACCTACAACACGAAAACACCGGGTTATAATGAGTTTCGAGAAAAACTAAGGGAATTATAGCACTTTGAAAATGCGAAAAATCGATTTTCTTTAAACCCGAAAATAGCTATAGAAACCTCTATCAGCGGCTTATTCCCATCACCCACATTACGAAAACACCGGATTATAACAGAATTCGACCAGAACAAGTGGAATTATAGCACTTTGAAAATTCGGAAAAAAGTCAATTTTCGACCCCGTTTTTGAGCCCAAAAATGGGCCACAAAAATGCGAGATCTCAGCTAATATGGGAGCTACGACCTTGCGGATGGTCTCGTTGGATTTAGGAGGACGAAACTAAGTCAAAACCGTTGAAATTTTCCCGATAGGGCCCATAGAAGCCGAGATATGGACCTCCAAAGTTTGAGATTTTTCATTTTTAGGGTATACCCCCCCGTATCGAATTTTTCACCAAAAATTGATTTTTTTTAAATATGAACTAACTATACCAGCGGCTTGTTCCCATCACCTACAACACGAAAACACCGGGTTATAATGAGTTTCGAGAAAAACTAAGGAAATTATAGCACTTTGAAAATGCGAAAAATCGATTTTCTTTAAACCCGAAAATAGCTATAGAAACCTCTATCAGCGGCTTATTCCCATCACCCACATTACGAAAACACCGGATTATAACAGAATTCGACCAGAACAAGTGGAATTATAGCACTTTGAAAATTCGGAAAAAAGTCAATTTTCGACCCCGTTTTTGAGCCCAAAAATGGGCCACAAAAATGCGAGATCTCAGCTAATATGGGAGCTACGACCTTGCGGATGGTCTCGTTGGATTTAGGAGGACGAAACTAAGTCAAAACCGTTGGAATTTTCCCGATAGGGCCCATAGAAGCCGAGATATGGACCTCCAAAGTTTGAGATTTTTCATTTTTAGGGTATACCCCCCCGTATCGAATTTTTCACCAAAAATTGATTTTTTTAAAATATGAACTAACTATACCAGCGGCTTGTTCCCATCACCTACAACACGAAAACACCGGGTTATAATGAGTTTCGAGAAAAACTAAGGGAATTATAGCACTTTGAAAATGCGAAAAATCGATTTTCTTTAAACCCGAAAATAGCTATAGAAACCTCTATCAGCGGCTTATTCCCATCACCCACATTACGAAAACACCGGATTATAACAGAATTCGACCAGAACAAGTGGAATTATAGCACTTTGAAAATTCGGAAAAAAGTCAATTTTCGACCCCGTTTTTGAGCCCAAAAATGGGCCACAAAAATGCGAGATCTCAGCTAATATGGGAGCTACGACCTTGCGGATGGTCTCGTTGGATTCAGGAGGACGAAACTAAGTCAAAACCGTTGGAATTTTCCCGATAGGGCCCATAGAAGCCGAGATATGGACCTCCAAAGTTTGAGATTTTTCATTTTTAGGGTATACCCCCCCGTATCGAATTTTTCACCAAAAATTGAATTTTTTTAAAATATGAACTAACTATACCAGCGGCTTGTTCCCATCACCTACAACACGAAAACACCGGGTTATAATGAGTTTCGAGAAAAACTAAGGAAATTATAGCACTTTGAAAATGCGAAAAATCGATTTTCTTTAAACCCGAAAATAGCTATAGAAACCTCTATCAGCGGCTTATTCCCATCACCCACATTACGAAAACACCGGATTATAACAGAATTCGACCAGAACAAGTGGAATTATAGCACTTTGAAAATTCGGAAAAAAGTCAATTTTCGACCCCGTTTTTGAGCCCAAAAATGGGCCACAAAAATGCGAGATCTCAGCTAATATGGGAGCTACGACCTTGCGGATGGTCTCGTTGGATTCAGGAGGACGAAACTAAGTCAAAACCGTTGGAATTTTCCCGATAGGGCCCATAGAAGCCGAGATATGGACCTCCAAAGTTTGAGATTTTTCATTTTTAGGGTATACCCCCCCGTATCGAATTTTTCACCAAAAATTGAATTTTTTTAAAATATGAACTAACTATACCAGCGGCTTGTTCCCATCATCTACAACACGAAAACACCGGGTTATAATGAGTTTCGAGAAAAACTAAGGGAATTATAGCACTTTGAAAATGCGAAAAATCGATTTTCTTTAAACCCGAAAATAGCTATAGAAACCTCTATCAGCGGCTTATTTCCATCACCCACATTACGAAAACACCGGATTATAACAGAATTCGACCAGAACAAGTGGAATTATAGCACTTTGAAAATTCGGAAAAAAGTCAATTTTCGACCCCGTTTTTGAGCCCAAAAATGGGCCACAAAAATGCGAGATCTCAGCTAATATGGGAGCTACGACCTTGCGGATGGTCTCGTTGGATTCAGGAGGACGAAACTAAGTCAAAACCGTTGGAATTTTCCCGATAGGGCCCATAGAAGCCGAGATATGGACCTCCAAAGTTTGAGATTTTTCATTTTTAGGGTATACCCCCCCGTATCGAATTTTTCACCAAAAATTGAATTTTTAAAAAATATGAACTAACTATACCAGCGGCTTGTTCCCATCATCTACAACACGAAAACACCGGGTTATAATGAGTTTCGAGAAAAACTAAGGGAATTATAGCACTTTGAAAATGCGAAAAATCAATTTTCTTTAAACCCGAAAATAGCTATAGAAACCTCTATCAGCGGCTTATTCCCATCACCCACATTACGAAAACACCGGATTATAACAGAATTCGACCAGAACAAGTGGAATTATAGCACTTTGAAAATTCGGAAAAAAGTCAATTTTCGACCCCGTTTTTGAGCCCAAAAATGGGCCACAAAAATGCGAGATCTCAGCTAATATGGGAGCTACGACCTTGCGGATGGTCTCGTTGGATTCAGGAGGACGAAACTAAGTCAAAACCGTTGGAATTTTCCCGATAGGGCCCATAGAAGCCAAGATATGGACCTCCAAAGTTTGAGATTTTTCATTTTTAGGGTATACCCCCCCGTATCGAATTTGTCACCAAAAATTGATTTTTTTTAAATATGAACTAACTATACCAGCGGCTTGTTCTCATCACCTACAACACGAAAACACCGGGTTATAATGAGTTTCGAGAAAAACTAAGGGAATTATAGCACTTTGAAAATGCGAAAAATCGATTTTCTTTAAACCCGAAAATAGCTTTAGAAACCTCTATCAGCGGCTTATTCCCATCACCCACATTACGAAAACACCGGATTATAACAGAATTCGACCAGAACAAGTGGAATTATAGCACTTTGAAAATTCGGAAAAAAGTCAATTTTCGACCCCGTTTTTGAGCCCAAAAATGGGCCACAAAAATGCGAGATCTCAGCTAATATGGGAGCTACGACCTTGCGGATGGTCTCGTTGAATTCAGGAGGACAAAACTAAGTCAAAACCGTTGGAATTTTCCCGATAGGGCCCATAGAAGCCGAGATATGGACCTCCAAAGTTTGAGATTTTTCATTTTTAGGGTATACCCCCCCGTATCGAATTTTTCACCAAAAATTGAATTTTTTTAAAATATGAACTAACTATACCAGCGGCTTGTTCCCATCACCTACAACACGAAAACACCGGGTTATAATGAGTTTCGAGAAAAACTAAGGGAATTATAGCACTTTGAAAATGCGAAAAATCGATTTTCTTTAAACCCGAAAATAGCTATAGAAACCTCTATCAGCGGCTTATTCCTATCACCCACATTACGAAAACACCGGATTATAACAGAATTCGACCAGAACAAGTGGAATTATAGCACTTTGAAAATTCGGAAAAAAGTCAATTTTCGACCCCGTTTTTGAGCCCAAAAATTGGCCACAAAAATGCGAGATCTCAGCTAATATGGGAGCTACGACCTTGCGGATGGTCTCGTTGGATTCAGGAGGACGAAACTAAGTCAAAACCGTTGGAATTTTCCTGATAGGGCCCATAGAAGCCGAGATATGGACCTCCAAAGTTTGAGATTTTTCATTTTTAGGGTATACCCCCCCGTATCGAATTTTTCACCAAAAATTGAATTTTTTTAAAATATGAAATAACTTTACCAGCGGCTTGTTCCCATCACCTACAACACGAAAACACCGGGTTATAATGAGTTTCGAGAAAAACTAAGGAAATTATAGCACTTTGAAAATGCGAAAAATCGATTTTCTTTAAACCCGAAAATAGCTATAGAAACCTCTATCAGCGGCTTATTCCCATCACCCACATTACGAAAACACCGGATTATAACAGAATTCGACCAGAACAAGTGGAATTATAGCACTTTGAAAATTCGGAAAAAAGTCAATTTTCGACCCCGTTTTTGAGCCCAAAAATGGGCCACAAAAATGCGAGATCTCAGCTAATATGGGAGCTACGACCTTACGGATGGTCTCGTTGGATTCAGGAGGACGAAACTAAGTCAAAACCGTTGGAATTTTGCCGATAGGGCCCATAGAAGCCGAGATATGGACCTCCAAAGTTTGAGATTTTTCATTTTTAGGGTATACCGCCCCGTATCGAATTTTTCACCAAAAATTGAATTTTTTTAAAATATGAACTAACTATACCAGCGGCTTGTTCCCATCACCTACAACACGAAAACACCGGGTTATAATGAGTTTCGAGAAAAACTAAGGGAATTATAGCACTTTGAAAATGCGAAAAATCGATTTTCTTTAAACCCGAAAATAGCTATAGAAACCTCTATCAGCGGCTTATTCCTATCACCCACATTACGAAAACACCGGATTATAACAGAATTCGACCAGAACAAGTGGAATTATAGCACTTTGAAAATTCGGAAAAAAGTCAATTTTCGACCCCGTTTTTGAGCCCAAAAATTGGCCACAAAAATGCGAGATCTCAGCTAATATGGGAGCTACGACCTTGCGGATGGTCTCGTTGGATTCAGGAGGACGAAACTAAGTCAAAACCGTTGGAATTTTCCTGATAGGGCCCATAGAAGCCGAGATATGGACCTCCAAAGTTTGAGATTTTTCATTTTTAGGGTATACCCCCCCCGTATCGAATTTTTCACCAAAAATTGAATTTTTTTAAAATATGAACTAACTATACCAGCGGCTTGTTCCCATCACCTACAACACGAAAACACCGGGTTATAATGAGTTTCGAGAAAAACTAAGGAAATTATAGCACTTTGAAAATGCGAAAAATCGATTTTCTTTAAACCCGAAAATAGCTATAGAAACCTCTATCAGCGGCTTATTCCCATCACCCACATTACGAAAACACCGGATTATAACAGAATTCGACCAGAACAAGTGGAATTATAGCACTTTGAAAATTCGGAAAAAAGTCAATTTTCGACCCCCGTTTTTGAGCCCAAAAATGGGCCACAAAAATGCGAGATCTCAGCTAATATGGGAGCTACGACCTTGCGGATGGTCTCGTTGGATTCAGGAGGACGAAACTAAGTCAAAACCGTTGGAATTTTCCCGATAGGGCCCATAGAAGCCGAGATATGGACCTCCAAAGTTTGAGATTTTTCATTTTTAGGGTATACCCCCCCGTATCGAATTTTTCACCAAAAATTGAATTTTTTTAAAATATGAACTAACTATACCAGCGGCTTGTTCTTATCATCTACAACACGAAAACACCGGGTTATAATGAGTTTCGAGAAAAACTAAGGGAATTATAGCACTTTGAAAATGCGAAAAATCAATTTTCTTTAAACCCGAAAATAGCTATAGAAACCTCTATCAGCGGCTTATTCCCATCACCCACATTACGAAAACACCGGATTATAACAGAATTCGACCAGAACAAGTGGAATTATAGCACTTTGAAAATTCGGAAAAAAGTCAATTTTCGACCCCGTTTTTGAGCCCAAAAATTGGCCACAAAAATGCGAGATCTCAGCTAATATGGGAGCTACGACCTTGCGGATGGTCTCGTTGGATTCAGGAGGACGAAACTAAGTCAAAACCGTTGTAATTTTCCCGATAGGGCCCATAGAAGCCGAGATATGGACCTCCAAAGTTTGAGATTTTTCATTTTTAGGGTATACCCCCCCGTATCGAATTTTTCACCAAAAATTGAATTTTTTTAAAATATGAACTAACTATACCAGCGGCTTGTTCCCATCACCTACAACACGAAAACACCGGGTTATAATGAGTTTCGAGAAAAACTAAGGAAATTATAGCACTTTGAAAATGCGAAAAATCGATTTTCTTTAAACCCGAAAATAGCTATAGAAACCTCTATCAGCGGCTTATTCCCATCACCCACATTACGAAAACACCGGATTATAACAGAATTCGACCAGAACAAGTGGAATTATAGCACTTTGAAAATTCGGAAAAAAGTCAATTTTCGACCCCGTTTTTGAGCCCAAAAATGGGCCACAAAAATGCGAGATCTCAGCTAATATGGGAGCTACGACCTTGCGGATGGTCTCGTTGGATTCAGGAGGACGAAACTAAGTCAAAACCGTTGGAATTTTCCCGATAGGGCCCATAGAAGCCGAGATATGGACCTCCAAAGTTTGAGATTTTTCATTTTTAGGGTATACCCCCCCGTATCGAATTTTTCACCAAAAATTGAATTTTTTTAAAATATGAACTAACTATACCAGCGGCTTGTTCCCATCACCTACAACACGAAAACACCGGGTTATAATGAGTTTCGAGAAAAACTAAGGAAATTATAGCACTTTGAAAATGCGAAAAATCGATTTTCTTTAAACCCGAAAATAGCTATAGAAACCTCTATCAGCGGCTTATTCCCATCACCCACATTACGAAAACACCGGATTATAACAGAATTCGACCAGAACAAGTGGAATTATAGCACTTTGAAAATTCGGAAAAAAGTCAATTTTCGACCCCGTTTTTGAGCCCAAAAATGGGCCACAAAAATGCGAGATCTCAGCTAATATGGGAGCTACGACCTTGCGGATGGTCTCGTTGGATTCAGGAGGACGAAACTAAGTCAAAACCGTTGGAATTTTCCCGATAGGGCCCATAGAAGCCGAGATATGGACCTCCAAAGTTTGAGATTTTTCATTTTTAGGGTATACCCCCCCGTATCGAATTTTTCACCAAAAATTGAATTTTTTTTAAATATGAACTAACTATACCAGCGGCTTGTTCCCATCACCTACAACACGAAAACACCGGGTTATAATGAGTTTCGAGAAAAACTAAGGAAATTATAGCACTTTGAAAATGCGAAAAATCGATTTTCTTTAAACCCGAAAATAGCTATAGAAACCTCTATCAGCGGCTTATTCCCATCACCCACATTACGAAAACACCGGATTATAACAGAATTCGACCAGAACAAGTGGAATTATAGCACTTTGAAAATTCGGAAAAAAGTCAATTTTCGACCCCGTTTTTGAGCCCAAAAATGGGCCACAAAAATGCGAGATCTCAGCTAATATGGGAGCTACGACCTTGCGGATGGTCTCGTTGGATTCAGGAGGACGAAACTAAGTCAAAACCGTTGGCATTTTCCCGATAGGGCCCATAAAAGCCGAGATATGGACCTCCAAAGTTTGAGATTTTTCATTTTTAGGGTATACCCCCCCGTATCGAATTTTTCACCAAAAATTGATTTTTTTAAAATATGAACTAACTATACCAGCGGCTTGTTCCCATCACCTACAACACGAAAACACCGGGTTTTAATGAGTTTCGAGAAAAACTAAGGGAATTATAGCACTTTGAAAATGCGAAAAATCGATTTTCTTTAAACCCGAAAATAGCTATAGAAACCTCTATCAGCGGCTTATTCCTATCACCCACATTACGAAAACACCGGATTATAACAGAATTCGACCAGAACAAGTGGAATTATAGCACTTTGAAAATTCGGAAAAAAGTCAATTTTCGACCCCGTTTTTGAGCCCAAAAATGGGCCACAAAAATGCGAGATCTCAGCTAATATGGGAGCTACGACCTTGCGGATGGTCTCGTTGGATTCAGGAGGACGAAACTAAGTCAAAACCGTTGGAATTTTCCCGATAGGGCCCATAGAAGCCGAGATATGGACCTCCAAAGTTTGAGATTTTTCATTTTTAGGGTATACCCCCCCGTATCGAATTTTTCCACCAAAAATTGAATTTTTTAAAAATATGAACTAACTATACCAGCGGCTTGTTCCCATCATCTACAACACGAAAACACCGGGTTATAATGAGTTTCGAGAAAAAGTAAGGGAATTATAGCACTTTGAAAATGCGAAAAATCAATTTTCTTTAAACCCGAAAATAGCTATAGAAACCTCTATCAGCGGCTTATTCCCATCACCCACATTACGAAAACACCGGATTATAACAGAATTCGGTCAGAACAAGTGGAATTATAGCACTTTGAAAATTCGGAAAAAAGTCAATTTTCGACCCCGTTTTTGAGCCCAAAAATGGGCCACAAAAATGCGAGATCTCAGCTAATATGGGAGCTACGACCTTGCGGATGGTCTCGTTGGATTCAGGAGGACGAAACTAAGTCAAAACCGTTGGAATTTTCCCGATAGGGCCCATAGAAGCCGAGATATGGACCTCCAAAGTTTGAGATTTTTCATTTTTAGGGTATACCCCCCCGTATCGAATTTTTCACCAAAAATTGATTTTTTTTAAATATGAACTAACTATACCAGCGGCTTGTTCTCATCACCTACAACACGAAAACACCGGGTTAAAATGAGTTTCGAGAAAAACTAAGGGAATTATAGCACTTTGAAAATGCGAAAAATCGATTTTCTTTAAACCCGAAAATAGCTATAGAAACCTCTATCAGCGGCTTATTCCCATCACCCACATTACGAAAACACCGGATTATAACAGAATTCGACCAGAACAAGTGGAATTATAGCACTTTGAAAATTCGGAAAAAAGTCAATTTTCGACCCCGTTTTTGAGCCCAAAAATGGGCCACAAAAATGCGAGATCTCAGCTAATATGGGAGCTACGACCTTGCGGATGGTCTCGTTGGATTCAGGAGGACAAAACTAAGACAAAACCGTTGGAATTTTCCCGATAGGGCCCATAGAAGCCGAGATATGGGCCTCCAAAGTTTGAGATTTTTCATTTTTAGGGTATACCCCCCCGTATCGAATTTTTCACCAAAAATTGAATTTTTTTAAAATATGAACTAACTATACCAGCGGCTTGTTCCCATCATCTACAACACGAAAACACCGGGTTATAATGAGTTTCGAGAAAAACTAAGGGAATTATAGCACTTTGAAAATGCGAAAAATCGATTTTCTTTAAACCCGAAAATAGCTATAGAAACCTCTATCAGCGGCTTATTCCCATCACCCACATTACGAAAACACCGGATTATAACAGAATTCGACCAGAACAAGTGGAATTATAGCACTTTGAAAATTCGGAAAAAAGTCAATTTTCGACCCCGTTTTTGAGCCCAAAAATGGGCCACAAAAATGCGAGATCTCAGCTAATATGGGAGCTACGACCTTGCGGATGGTCTCGTTGGATTCAGGAGGACAAAACTAAGTCAAAACCGTTGGAATTTTCCCGATAGGGCCCATAGAAGCCGAGATATGGACCTCCAAAGTTTGAGATTTTTCATTTTTAGGGTATACCCCCCCGTATCGAATTTTTCACCAAAAATTGATTTTTTTAAAATATGAACTAACTATACCAGCGGCTTGTTCACTCTCACGAGATGTGTAAAACACCGGGTTATAATGAGTTTCGAGAAAAACTAAGGAAATTATAGCTCTTTGAAAATGCGAAAAATCGATTTTCTTTAAACCCGAAAATAGCTATAGAAACCTCTATCAGCGGCTTATTCCCATCACCCACATTACGAAAACACCGGATTATAACAGAATTCGACCAGAACAAGTGGAATTATAGCACTTTGAAAATTCGGAAAAAAGTCAATTTTCGACCCCGTTTTTGAGCCCAAAAATGGGCCACAAAAATGCGAGATCTCAGCTAATATGGGAGCTACGACCTTGCGGATGGTCTCGTTGGATTCAGGAGGACGAAACTAAGTCAAAACCGTTGGAATTTTTCCGATAGGGCCCATAGAAGCCGAGATATGGACCTCCAAAGTTTGAGATTTTTCATTTTTAGGGTATACCCCCCCGTATCGAATTTTTCACAAAAAATTGAATTTTTTTAAAATATGAACTAACTATACCAGCGGCTTGTTCCCATCACCTACAACACGAAAACACCGGGTTATAATGAGTTTCGAGAAAAACTAAGGGAATTATAGCACTTTGAAAATGCGAAAAATCGATTTTCTTTAAACCCGAAAATAGCTATAGAAACCTCTATCAGCGGCTTATTCCCATCACCCACATTACGAAAACACCGGATTATAACAGAATTCGACCAGAACAAGTGGAATTATAGCACTTTGAAAATTCGGAAAAAAGTCAATTTTCGACCCCGTTTTTGAGCCCAAAAATGGGCCACAAAAATGCGAGATCTCAGCTAATATGGGAGCTACGACCTTGCGGATGGTCTCGTTGGATTCAGGAGGACAAAACTAAGTCAAAACCGTTGGAATTTTCCCGATAGGGTCCATAGAAGCCGAGATATGGACCTCCAAAGTTTGAGATTTTTTATTTTTAGGGTATACCCCCCCGTATCGAATTTTTCACCAAAAATTGATTTTTTTAAAATATGAACTAACTATACCAGCGGCTTGTTCCCATCACCTACAACACGAAAACACCGGGTTATAATGAGTTTCGAGAAAAACTAAGGGAATTATAGCACTTTGAAAATGCGAAAAATCGATTTTCTTTAAACCCGAAAATAGCTATAGAAACCTCTATCAGCGGCTTATTCCCATCACCCACATTACGAAAACACCGGATTATAACAGAATTCGACCAGAACAAGTGGAATTATAGCACTTTGAAAATTCGGAAAAAAGTCAATTTTCGACCCCGTTTTTGAGCCCAAAAATGGGCCACAAAAATGCGAGATCTCAGCTAATATGGGAGCTACGACCTTGCGGATGGTCTCGTTGGATTCAGGAGGACGAAACTAAGTCAAAACCGTTGGAATTTTCCCGATAGGGCCCATAGAAGCCGAGATATGGACCTCCAAAGTTAGAGATTTTTCATTTTTAGGGTATACCCCCCCGTATCGAATTTTTCACCAAAAATTGAATTTTTTTAAAATATGAACTAACTATACCAGCGGCTTGTTCCCATCATCTACAACACGAAAACACCGGGTTATAATGAGTTTCGAGAAAAACTAAGGGAATTATAGCACTTTGAAAATGCGAAAAATCGATTTTCTTTAAACCCGAAAATAGCTATAGAAACCTCTATCAGCGGCTTATTCCCATCACCCACATTACGAAAACACCGGATTATAACAGAATTCGACCAGAACAAGTGGAATTATAGCACTTTGAAAATTCGGAAAAAAGTCAATTTTCGACCCCGTTTTTGAGCCCAAAAATGGGCCACAAAAATGCGAGATCTCAGCTAATATGGGAGCTACGACCTTGCGGATGGTCTCGTTGGATTCAGGAGGACGAAACTAAGTCAAAACCGTTGGAATTTTTCCGATAGGGCCCATAGAAGCCGAGATATGGACCTCCAAAGTTTGAGATTTTTCATTTTTAGGGTATACCCCCCCGTATCGAATTTTTCACAAAAAATTGAATTTTTTTAAAATATGAACTAACTATACCAGCGGCTTGTTCCCATCACCTACAACACGAAAACACCGGGTTATAATGAGTTTCGAGAAAAACTAAGGGAATTATAGCACTTTGAAAATGCGAAAAATCGATTTTCTTTAAACCCGAAAATAGCTATAGAAACCTCTATCAGCGGCTTATTCCCATCACCCACATTACGAAAACACCGGATTATAACAGAATTCGACCAGAACAAGTGGAATTATAGCACTTTGAAAATTCGGAAAAAAGTCAATTTTCGACCCCGTTTTTGAGCCCAAAAATGGGCCACAAAAATGCGAGATCTCAGCTAATATGGGAGCTACGACCTTGCGGATGGTCTCGTTGGATTCAGGAGGACAAAACTGAGTCAAAACCGTTGGAATTTTCCCGATAGGGCCCATAGAAGCCGAGATATGGACCTCCAAAGTTTGAGATTTTTCATTTTTAGGGTATACCCCCCAGTATCGAATTTTTCACCAAAAATTGATTTTTTTAAAATATGAACTAACTATACCAGCGGCTTGTTCCCATCACCTACAACACGAAAACACCGGGTTATAATGAGTTTCGAGAAAAACTAAGGAAATTATAGCTCTTTGAAAATGCGAAAAATCGATTTTCTTTAAACCCGAAAATAGCTATAGAAACCTCTATCAGCGGCTTATTCCCATCACCCACATTACGAAAACACCGGATTATAACAGAATTCGACCAGAACAAGTGGAATTATAGCACTTTGAAAATTCGGAAAAAAGTCAATTTTCGACCCCGTTTTTGAGCCCAAAAATGGGCCACAAAAATGCGAGATCTCAGCTAATATGGGAGCTACGACCTTGCGGATGGTCTCGTTGGATTCAGGAGGACGAAACTAAGTCAAAACCGTTGGAATTTTTCCGATAGGGCCCATAGAAGCCGAGATATGGACCTCCAAAGTTTGAGATTTTTCATTTTTAGGGTATACCCCCCCGTATCGAATTTTTCACAAAAAATTGAATTTTTTTAAAATATGAACTAACTATACCAGCGGCTTGTTCCCATCATCTACAACACGAAAACACCGGGTTATAATGAGTTTCGAGAAAAACTAAGGGAATTATAGCACTTTGAAAATGCGAAAAATCGATTTTCTTTAAACCCGAAAATAGCTATAGAAACCTCTATCAGCGGCTTATTCCCATCACCCACATTACGAAAACACCGGATTATAACAGAATTCGACCAGAACAAGTGGAATTATAGCACTTTGAAAATTCGGAAAAAAGTCAATTTTCG
Source organism: Anthonomus grandis grandis (assembly GCF_022605725.1). Classification (NCBI taxonomy): domain Eukaryota; kingdom Metazoa; phylum Arthropoda; class Insecta; order Coleoptera; family Curculionidae; genus Anthonomus; species Anthonomus grandis. Next base: position 15,169,452 of record NC_065558.1, read on the forward strand.
ACCCCGTTTTTGAGCCCAAAAATGGGCCACAAAAATGCGAGATCTCAGCTAATATGGGAGCTACGACCTTGCGGATGGTCTCGTTGGATTCAGGAGGACAAAACTAAGTCAAAACCGTTGGAATTTTCCCGATAGGGCCCATAGAAGCCGAGATATGGACCTCCAAAGTTTGAGATTTTTCATTTTTAGGGTATACCCCCCCGTATCGAATTTTTCACCAAAAATTGATTTTTTTAAAATATGAACTAACTATACCAGCGGCTTGTTCCCATCACCTACAACACGAAAACACCGGGTTATAATGAGTTTCGAGAAAAACTAAGGGAATTATAGCACTTTGAAAATGCGAAAAATCGATTTTCTTTAAACCCGAAAATAGCTATAGAAACCTCTATCAGCGGCTTATTCCCATCACCCACATTACGAAAACACCGGATTATAACAGAATTCGACCAGAACAAGTGGAATTATAGCACTTTGAAAATTCGGAAAAAAGTCAATTTTCGACCCCGTTTTTGAGCCCAAAAATGGGCCACAAAAATGCGAGATCTCAGCTAATATGGGAGCTACGACCTTGCGGATGGTCTCGTTGGATTCAGGAGGACGAAACTAAGTCAAAACCGTTGGAATTTTCCCGATAGGGCCCATAGAAGCCGAGATATGGACCTCCAAAGTTAGAGATTTTTCATTTTTAGGGTATACCCCCCCGTATCGAATTTTTCACCAAAAATTGAATTTTTTTAAAATATGAACTAACTATACCAGCGGCTTGTTCCCATCATCTACAACACGAAAACACCGGGTTATAATGAGTTTCGAGAAAAACTAAGGGAATTATAGCACTTTGAAAATGCGAAAAATCGATTTTCTTTAAACCCGAAAATAGCTATAGAAACCTCTATCAGCGGCTTATTCCCATCACCCACATTACGAAAACACCGGATTATAACAGAATTCGACCAGAACAAGTGGAATTATAGCGCTTTGAAAATTCGGAAAAAAGTCAATTTTCGACCCCGTTTTTGAGCCCAAAAATGGGCCACAAAAATGCGAGATCTCAGCTAATATGGGAGCTACGACCTTGCGGATGGTCTCGTTGGATTCAGGAGGACGAAACTAAGTCAAAACCGTTGGCATTTTCCCGATAGGGCCCATAAAAGCCGAGATATGGACCTCCAAAGTTTGAGATTTTTCATTTTTAGGGTATACCCCCCCGTATCGAATTTTTCACCAAAAATTGATTTTTTTAAAATATGAACTAACTATACCAGCGGCTTGTTCCCATCACCTACAACACGAAAACACCGGGTTATAATGAGTTTCGAGAAAAACTAAGGAAATTATAGCTCTTTGAAAATGCGAAAAATCGATTTTCTTTAAACCCGAAAATAGCTATAGAAACCTCTATCAGCGGCTTATTCCCATCACCCACATTACGAAAACACCGGATTATAACAGAATTCGACCAGAACAAGTGGAATTATAGCACTTTGAAAATTCGGAAAAAAGTCAATTTTCGACCCCGTTTTTGAGCCCAAAAATGGGCCACAAAAATGCGAGATCTCAGCTAATATGGGAGCTACGACCTTGCGGATGGTCTCGTTGGATTCAGGAGGACGAAACTAAGTCAAAACCGTTGGAATTTTCCCGATAGGGCCCATAGAAGCCGAGATATGGACCTCCAAAGTTTGAGATTTTTCATTTTTAGGGTATACCCCCCCGTATCGAATTTTTCACAAAAAATTGATTTTTTTTAAAATATGAACTAATTATACCAGCGGCTTGTTCCCATCATCTACAACACGAAAACACCGGGTTATAATGAGTTTCGAGAAAAACTAAGGGAATTATAGCACTTTGAAAATGCGAAAAATCGATTTTCTTTAAACCCGAAAATAGCTATAGAAACCTCTATCAGCGGCTTATTCCCATCACCCACATTACGAAAACACCGGATTATAACAGAATTCGACCAGAACAAGTGGAATTATAGCACTTTGAAAATTCGGAAAAAAGTCAATTTTCGACCCCGTTTTTGAGCCCAAAAATGGGCCACAAAAATGCGAGATCTCAGCTAATATGGGAGCTACGACCTTGCGGATGGTCTCGTTGGATTCAGAAGGACGAAACTAAGTCAAAACCGTTGGAATTTTCCCGATAGGGCCCATAGAAGCCGAGATATGGACCTCCAAAGTTTGAGATTTTTTATTTTTAGGGTATACCCCCCCGTATCGAATTTTTCACCAAAAATTGATTTTTTTTAAATATGAACTAACTATACCAGCGGCTTGTTCTCATCACCTACAACACGAAAACACCGGGTTATAATGAGTTTCAAGAAAAACTAAGGAAATTATAGCACCTTGAAAATGCGAAAAATCGATTTTCTTTAAACCCGAAAATAGCTATAGAAACCTCTATCAGCGGCTTATTCCCATCACCCACATTACGAAAACACCGGATTATAATAGAATTCGACCAGAACAAGTGGAATTATAGCACTTTGAAAATTCGGAAAAAAGTCAATTTTCGACCCCGTTTTTGAGCCCAAAAATGGGCCACAAAAATGCGAGATCTCAGCTAATATGGGAGCTACGACCTTGCGGATGGTCTCGTTGGATTCAGGAGGACGAAACTAAGTCAAAACCGTTGGAATTTTCCCGATAGGGCCCATAGAAGCCGAGATATGGACCTCCAAAGTTTGAGATTTTTCATTTTTAGGGTATACCCCCCCGTATCGAATTTTTCACAAAAAATTGAATTTTTTTAAAATATGAACTAACTATACCAGCGGCTTGTTCCCATCATCTACAACACGAAAACACCGGGTTATAATGAGTTTCGAGAAAAACTAAGGGAATTATAGCACTTTGAAAATGCGAAAAATCGATTTTCTTTAAACCCGAAAATAGCTATAGAAACCTCTATCAGCGGCTTATTCCCATCACCCACATTACGAAAACACCGGATTATAACAGAATTCGACCAGAACAAGTGGAATTATAGCACTTTGAAAATTCGGAAAAAAGTCAATTTTCGACCCCGTTTTTGAGCCCAAAAATGGGCCACAAAAATGCGAGATCTCAGCTAATATGGGAGCTACGACCTTGCGGATGGTCTCGTTGGATTCAGGAGGACGAAACTAAGTCAAAACCGTTGGAATTTTTCCGATAGGGCCCATAGAAGCCGAGAAATGGACCTCCAAAGTTTGAGATTTTTCATTTTTAGGGTATACCCCCCCGTATCGAATTTTTCACAAAAAATTGAATTTTTTTAAAATATGAACTAACTATACCAGCGGCTTGTTCCCATCATCTACAACACGAAAACACCGGGTTATAATGAGTTTCGAGAAAAACTAAGGGAATTATAGCACTTTGAAAATGCGAAAAATCGATTTTCTTTAAACCCGAAAATAGCTATAGAAACCTCTATCAGCGGCTTATTCCCATCACCCACATTACGAAAACACCGGATTATAACAGAATTCGACCAGAACAAGTGGAATTATAGCACTTTGAAAATTCGGAAAAAAGTCAATTTTCGACCCCGTTTTTGAGCCCAAAAATGGGCCACAAAAATGCGAGATCTCAGCTAATATGGGAGCTACGACCTTGCGGATGGTCTCGTTGGATTCAGGAGGACAAAACTAAGTCAAAACCGTTGGAATTTTCCCGATAGGGCCCATAGAAGCCGAGATATGGACCTCCAAAGTTTGAGATTTTTCATTTTTAGGGTATACCCCCCCGTATCGAATTTTTCACCAAAAATTGATTTTTTTAAAATATGAACTAACTATACCAGCGGCTTGTTCCCATCACCTACAACACGAAAACACCGGGTTATAATGAGTTTCGAGAAAAACTAAGGGAATTATAGCACTTTGAAAATGCGAAAAATCGATTTTCTTTAAACCCGAAAATAGCTATAGAAACCTCTATCAGCGGCTTATTCCCATCACCCACATTACGAAAACACCGGATTATAACAGAATTCGACCAGAACAAGTGGAATTATAGCACTTTGAAAATTCGGAAAAAAGTCAATTTTCGACCCCGTTTTTGAGCCCAAAAATGGGCCACAAAAATGCGAGATCTCAGCTAATATGGGAGCTACGACCTTGCGGATGGTCTCGTTGGATTCAGGAGGACGAAACTAAGTCAAAACCGTTGGAATTTTCCCGATAGGGCCCATAGAAGCCGAGATATGGACCTCCAAAGTTAGAGATTTTTCATTTTTAGGGTATACCCCCCCGTATCGAATTTTTCACCAAAAATTGAATTTTTTTAAAATATGAACTAACTATACCAGCGGCTTGTTCCCATCATCTACAACACGAAAACACCGGGTTATAATGAGTTTCGAGAAAAACTAAGGGAATTATAGCACTTTGAAAATGCGAAAAATCGATTTTCTTTAAACCCGAAAATAGCTATAGAAACCTCTATCAGCGGCTTATTCCCATCACCCACATTACGAAAACACCGGATTATAACAGAATTCGACCAGAACAAGTGGAATTATAGCGCTTTGAAAATTCGGAAAAAAGTCAATTTTCGACCCCGTTTTTGAGCCCAAAAATGGGCCACAAAAATGCGAGATCTCAGCTAATATGGGAGCTACGACCTTGCGGATGGTCTCGTTGGATTCAGGAGGACGAAACTAAGTCAAAACCGTTGGCATTTTCCCGATAGGGCCCATAAAAGCCGAGATATGGACCTCCAAAGTTTGAGATTTTTCATTTTTAGGGTATACCCCCCCGTATCGAATTTTTCACCAAAAATTGATTTTTTTAAAATATGAACTAACTATACCAGCGGCTTGTTCCCATCACCTACAACACGAAAACACCGGGTTATAATGAGTTTCGAGAAAAACTAAGGAAATTATAGCTCTTTGAAAATGCGAAAAATCGATTTTCTTTAAACCCGAAAATAGCTATAGAAACCTCTATCAGCGGCTTATTCCCATCACCCACATTACGAAAACACCGGATTATAACAGAATTCGACCAGAACAAGTGGAATTATAGCACTTTGAAAATTCGGAAAAAAGTCAATTTTCGACCCCGTTTTTGAGCCCAAAAATGGGCCACAAAAATGCGAGATCTCAGCTAATATGGGAGCTACGACCTTGCGGATGGTCTCGTTGGATTCAGGAGGACGAAACTAAGTCAAAACCGTTGGAATTTTCCCGATAGGGCCCATAGAAGCCGAGATATGGACCTCCAAAGTTTGAGATTTTTCATTTTTAGGGTATACCCCCCCGTATCGAATTTTTCACAAAAAATTGATTTTTTTTAAAATATGAACTAATTATACCAGCGGCTTGTTCCCATCATCTACAACACGAAAACACCGGGTTATAATGAGTTTCGAGAAAAACTAAGGGAATTATAGCACTTTGAAAATGCGAAAAATCGATTTTCTTTAAACCCGAAAATAGCTATAGAAACCTCTATCAGCGGCTTATTCCCATCACCCACATTACGAAAACACCGGATTATAACAGAATTCGACCAGAACAAGTGGAATTATAGCACTTTGAAAATTCGGAAAAAAGTCAATTTTCGACCCCGTTTTTGAGCCCAAAAATGGGCCACAAAAATGCGAGATCTCAGCTAATATGGGAGCTACGACCTTGCGGATGGTCTCGTTGGATTCAGAAGGACGAAACTAAGTCAAAACCGTTGGAATTTTCCCGATAGGGCCCATAGAAGCCGAGATATGGACCTCCAAAGTTTGAGATTTTTTATTTTTAGGGTATACCCCCCCGTATCGAATTTTTCACCAAAAATTGATTTTTTTTAAATATGAACTAACTATACCAGCGGCTTGTTCTCATCACCTACAACACGAAAACACCGGGTTATAATGAGTTTCAAGAAAAACTAAGGGAATTATAGCACCTTGAAAATGCGAAAAATCGATTTTCTTTAAACCCGAAAATAGCTATAGAAACCTCTATCAGCGGCTTATTCCCATCACCCACATTACGAAAACACCGGATTATAATAGAATTCGACCAGAACAAGTGGAATTATAGCACTTTGAAAATTCGGAAAAAAGTCAATTTTCGACCCCGTTTTTGAGCCCAAAAATGGGCCACAAAAATGCGAGATCTCAGCTAATATGGGAGCTACGACCTTGCGGATGGTCTCGTTGGATTCAGGAGGACGAAACTAAGTCAAAACCGTTGGAATTTTCCCGATAGGGCCCATAGAAGCCGAGATATGGACCTCCAAAGTTTGAGATTTTTCATTTTTAGGGTATACCCCCCCGTATCGAATTTTTCACAAAAAATTGAATTTTTTTAAAATATGAACTAACTATACCAGCGGCTTGTTCCCATCATCTACAACACGAAAACACCGGGTTATAATGAGTTTCGAGAAAAACTAAGGGAATTATAGCACTTTGAAAATGCGAAAAATCGATTTTCTTTAAACCCGAAAATAGCTATAGAAACCTCTATCAGCGGCTTATTCCCATCACCCACATTACGAAAACACCGGATTATAACAGAATTCGACCAGAACAAGTGGAATTATAGCACTTTGAAAATTCGGAAAAAAGTCAATTTTCGACCCCGTTTTTGAGCCCAAAAATGGGCCACAAAAATGCGAGATCTCAGCTAATATGGGAGCTACGACCTTGCGGATGGTCTCGTTGGATTCAGGAGGACGAAACTAAGTCAAAACCGTTGGAATTTTCCCGATAGGGCCCATAGAAGCCGAGATATGGACCTCCAAAGTTTGAGATTTTTTATTTTTAGGGTATACCCCCCAGTATCGAATTTTTCACCAAAAATTGATTTTTTTTAAATATGAACTAACTATACCAGCGGCTTGTTCTCATCACCTACAACACGAAAACACCGGGTTATAATGAGTTTCGAGAAAAACTAAGGGAATTATAGCACTTTGAAAATGCGAAAAATCGATTTTCTTTAAACCCGAAAATAGCTATAGAAACCTCTATCAGCGGCTTATTCCCATCACCCACATTACGAAAACACCGGATTATAACAGAATTCGACCAGAACAAGTGGAATTATAGCACTTTGAAAATTCGGAAAAAAGTCAATTTTCGACCCCGTTTTTGAGCCCAAAAATGGGCCACAAAAATGCGAGATCTCAGCTAATATGGGAGCTACGACCTTGCGGATGGTCTCGTTGGATTCAGGAGGACAAAACTAAGTCAAAACCGTTGGAATTTTCCCGATAGGGCCCATAGAAGCCGAGATATGGACCTCCAAAGTTTGAGATTTTTCATTTTTAGGGTATACCCCCCCGTATCGAATTTTTCACCAAAAATTGATTTTTTTTAAATATGAACTAACTATACCAGCGGCTTGTTCCCATCACCTACAACACGAAAACACCGGGTTATAATGAGTTTCGAGAAAAACTAAGGGAATTATAGCACTTTGAAAATGCGAAAAATCGATTTTCTTTAAACCCGAAAATAGCTATAGAAACCTCTATCAGCGGCTTATTCCCATCACCCACATTACGAAAACACCGGATTATAACAGAATTCGACCAGAACAAGTGGAATTATAGCACTTTGAAAATTCGGAAAAAAGTCAATTTTCGACCCCGTTTTTGAGCCCAAAAATGGGCCACAAAAATGCGAGATCTCAGCTAATATGGGAGCTACGACCTTGCGGATGGTCTCGTTGGATTCAGGAGGACAAAACTAAGTCAAAACCGTTGGAATTTTCCCGATAGGGCCCATAGAAGCCGAGATATGGACCTCCAAAGTTTGAGATTTTTCATTTTTAGGGTATACCCCCCCGTATCGAATTTTTCACCAAAAATTGATTTTTTTAAAATATGAACTAACTATACCAGCGGCTTGTTCCCATCACCTACAACACGAAAACACCGGGTTATAATGAGTTTCGAGAAAAACTAAGGGAATTATAGCACTTTGAAAATGCGAAAAATCGATTTTCTTTAAACCCGAAAATAGCTATAGAAACCTCTATCAGCGGCTTATTCCCATCACCCACATTACGAAAACACCGGATTATAACAGAATTCGACCAGAACAAGTGGAATTATAGCACTTTGAAAATTCGGAAAAAAGTCAATTTTCGACCCCGTTTTTGAGCCCAAAAATGGGCCACAAAAATGCGAGATCTCAGCTAATATGGGAGCTACGACCTTGCGGATGGTCTCGTTGGATTCAGGAGGACAAAACTAAGTCAAAACCGTTGGAATTTTCCCGATAGGGCCCATAGAAGCCGAGATATGGACCTCCAAAGTTTGAGATTTTTCATTTTTAGGGTATACCCCCCCGTATCGAATTTTTCACCAAAAATTGATTTTTTTTAAATATGAACTAACTATACCAGCGGCTTGTTCCCATCACCTACAACACGAAAACACCGGGTTATAATGAGTTTCGAGAAAAACTAAGGGAATTATAGCACTTTGAAAATGCGAAAAATCGATTTTCTTTAAACCCGAAAATAGCTATAGAAACCTCTATCAGCGGCTTATTCCCATCACCCACATTACGAAAACACCGGATTATAACAGAATTCGACCAGAACAAGTGGAATTATAGCACTTTGAAAATTCGGAAAAAAGTCAATTTTCGACCCCGTTTTTGAGCCCAAAAATGGGCCACAAAAATGCGAGATCTCAGCTAATATGGGAGCTACGACCTTGCGGATGGTCTCGTTGGATTCAGGAGGACAAAACTAAGTCAAAACCGTTGGAATTTTCCCGATAGGGCCCATAGAAGCCGAGATATGGACCTCCAAAGTTTGAGATTTTTCATTTTTAGGGTATACCCCCCCGTATCGAATTTTTCACCAAAAATTGATTTTTTTTAAATATGAACTAACTATACCAGCGGCTTGTTCCCATCACCTACAACACGAAAACACCGGGTTATAATGAGTTTCGAGAAAAACTAAGGGAATTATAGCACTTTGAAAATGCGAAAAATCGATTTTCTTTAAACCCGAAAATAGCTATAGAAACCTCTATCAGCGGCTTATTCCCATCACCCACATTACGAAAACACCGGATTATAACAGAATTCGACCAGAACAAGTGGAATTATAGCACTTTGAAAATTCGGAAAAAAGTCAATTTTCGACCCCGTTTTTGAGCCCAAAAATGGGCCACAAAAATGCGAGATCTCAGCTAATATGGGAGCTACGACCTTGCGGATGGTCTCGTTGGATTCAGGAGGACAAAACTAAGTCAAAACCGTTGGAATTTTCCCGATAGGGTCCATAGAAGCCGAGATATGGACCTCCAAAGTTTGAGATTTTTTATTTTTAGGGTATACCCCCCCGTATCGAATTTTTCACCAAAAATTGATTTTTTTAAAATATGAACTAACTATACCAGCGGCTTGTTCCCATCACCTACAACACGAAAACACCGGGTTATAATGAGTTTCGAGAAAAACTAAGGGAATTATAGCACTTTGAAAATGCGAAAAATCGATTTTCTTTAAACCCGAAAATAGCTATAGAAACCTCTATCAGCGGCTTATTCCCATCACCCACATTACGAAAACACCGGATTATAACAGAATTCGACCAGAACAAGTGGAATTATAGCACTTTGAAAATTCGGAAAAAAGTCAATTTTCGACCCCGTTTTTGAGCCCAAAAATGGGCCACAAAAATGCGAGATCTCAGCTAATATGGGAGCTACGACCTTGCGGATGGTCTCGTTGGATTCAGGAGGACGAAACTAAGTCAAAACCGTTGGAATTTTCCCGATAGGGCCCATAGAAGCCGAGATATGGACCTCCAAAGTTTGAGATTTTTCATTTTTAGGGTATACCCCCCCGTATCGAATTTTTCACCAAAAATTGATTTTTTTTAAATATGAACTAACTATACCAGCGGCTTGTTCTCATCACCTACAACACGAAAACACCGGGTTATAATGAGTTTCGAGAAAAACTAAGGGAATTATAGCACTTTGAAAATGCGAAAAATCGATTTTCTTTAAACCCGAAAATAGCTATAGAAACCTCTATCAGCGGCTTATTCCCATCACCCACATTACGAAAACACCGGATTATAACAGAATTCGACCAGAACAAGTGGAATTATAGCACTTTGAAAATTCGGAAAAAAGTCAATTTTCGACCCCGTTTTTGAGCCCAAAAATGGGCCACAAAAATGCGAGATCTCAGCTAATATGGGAGCTACGACCTTGCGGATGGTCTCGTTGGATTCAGGAGGACGAAACTAAGTCAAAACCGTTGGAATTTTCCCGATAGGGCCCATAGAAGCCGAGATATGGACCTCCAAAGTTTGAGATTTTTCATTTTTAGGGTATACCCCCCCGTATCGAATTTTTCACCAAAAATTGATTTTTTTTAAATATGAACTAACTATACCAGCGGCTTGTTCTCATCACCTACAACACGAAAACACCGGGTTATAATGAGTTTCGAGAACAACTAAGGGAATTATAGCACTTTGAAAATGCGAAAAATCGATTTTCTTTAAACCCGAAAATAGCTATAGAAACCTCTATCAGCGGCTTATTCCCATCACCCACATTACGAAAACACCGGATTATAACAGAATTCGACCAGAACAAGTGGAATTATAGCACTTTGAAAATTCGGAAAAAAGTCAATCTTCGACCCCGTTTTTGAGCCCAAAAATGGGCCACAAAAATGCGAGATCTCAGCTAATATGGGAGCTACGACCTTGCGGATGGTCTCGTTGGATTCAGGAGGACAAAACTAAGTCAAAACCGTTGGAATTTTCCCGATAGGGCCCATAGAAGCCGAGATATGGACCTTTAAAATTTGAGATTTTTCATTTTTAGGGTATACCCCCCCGTATCGAATTTTTCACCAAAAATTGATTTTTTTAAAATATGAACTAACTATACCAGCGGCTTGTTCCCATCACCTACAACACGAAAACACCGGGTTATAATGAGTTTCGAGAACAACTAAGGGAATTATAGCACTTTGAAAATGCGAAAAATCGATTTTCTTTAAACCCGAAAATAGCTATAGAAACCTCTATCAGCGGCTTATTCCCATCACCCACATTACGAAAACACCGGATTATAACAGAATTCGACCAGAACAAGTGGAATTATAGCACTTTGAAAATTCGGAAAAAAGTCAATTTTCGACCCCGTTTTTGAGCCCAAAAATGGGCCACAAAAATGCGAGATCTCAGCTAATATGGGAGCTACGACCTTGCGGATGGTCTCGTTGGATTCAGGAGGACGAAACTAAGTCAAAACCGTTGGAATTTTCCCGATAGGGCCCATAGAAGCCGAGATATGGACCTCCAAAGTTAGAGATTTTTCATTTTTAGGGTATACCCCCCCGTATCGAATTTTTCACCAAAAATTGAATTTTTTTAAAATATGAACTAACTATACCAGCGGCTTGTTCCCATCACCTACAACACGAAAACACCGGGTTATAATGAGTTTCGAGAAAAACTAAGGGAATTATAGCACTTTGAAAATGCGAAAAATCGATTTTCTTTAAACCCGAAAATAGCTATAGAAACCTCTATCAGCGGCTTATTCCCATCACCCACATTACGAAAACACCGGATTATAACAGAATTCGACCAGAACAAGTGGAATTATAGCACTTTGAAAATTCGGAATAAAGTCAATTTTCGACCCCGTTTTTGAGCCCAAAAATGGGCCACAAAAATGCGAGATCTCAGCTAATATGGGAGCTACGACCTTGCGGATGGTCTCGTTGGATTCAGGAGGACAAAACTAAGTCAAAACCGTTGGAATTTTCCCGATAGGGCCCATAGAAGCCGAGATATGGACCTCCAAAGTTTGAGATTTTTCATTTTTAGGGTATACCCCCCCGTATCGAATTTTTCACCAAAAATTGAATTTTTTTAAAATATGAACTAACTATACCAGCGGCTTGTTCCCATCATCTACAACACGAAAACACTGGGTTATAATGAGTTTCGAGAAAAACTAAGGGAATTATAGCACTTTGAAAATGCGAAAAATCGATTTTCTTTAAACCCGAAAATAGCTATAGAAACCTCTATCAGCGGCTTATTCCCATCACCCACATTACGAAAACACCGGATTATAACAGAATTCGACCAGAACAAGTGGAATTATAGCGCTTTGAAAATTCGGAAAAAAGTCAATTTTCGACCCCGTTTTTGAGCCCAAAAATGGGCCACAAAAATGCGAGATCTCAGCTAATATGGGAGCTACGACCTTGCGGATGGTCTCGTTGGATTCAGGAGGACGAAACTAAGTCAAAACCGTTGGCATTTTCCCGATAGGGCCCATAAAAGCCGAGATATGGACCTCCAAAGTTTGAGATTTTTCATTTTTAGGGTATACCCCCCCGTATCGAATTTTTCACCAAAAATTGATTTTTTTAAAATATGAACTAACTATACCAGCGGCTTGTTCCCATCACCTACAACACGAAAACACCGGGTTATAATGAGTTTCGAGAAAAACTAAGGAAATTATAGCTCTTTGAAAATGCGAAAAATCGATTTTCTTTAAACCCGAAAATAGCTATAGAAACCTCTATCAGCGGCTTATTCCCATCACCCACATTACGAAAACACCGGATTATAACAGAATTCGACCAGAACAAGTGGAATTATAGCACTTTGAAAATTCGGAAAAAAGTCAATTTTCGACCCCGTTTTTGAGCCCAAAAATGGGCCACAAAAATGCGAGATCTCAGCTAATATGGGAGCTACGACCTTGCGGATGGTCTCGTTGGATTCAGGAGGACGAAACTAAGTCAAAACCGTTGGAATTTTCCCGATAGGGCCCATAGAAGCCGAGATATGGACCTCCAAAGTTTGAGATTTTTCATTTTTAGGGTATACCCCCCCGTATCGAATTTTTCACAAAAAATTGATTTTTTTTAAAATATGAACTAATTATACCAGCGGCTTGTTCCCATCATCTACAACACGAAAACACCGGGTTATAATGAGTTTCGAGAAAAACTAAGGGAATTATAGCACTTTGAAAATGCGAAAAATCGATTTTCTTTAAACCCGAAAATAGCTATAGAAACCTCTATCAGCGGCTTATTCCCATCACCCACATTACGAAAACACCGGATTATAACAGAATTCGACCAGAACAAGTGGAATTATAGCACTTTGAAAATTCGGAAAAAAGTCAATTTTCGACCCCGTTTTTGAGCCCAAAAATGGGCCACAAAAATGCGAGATCTCAGCTAATATGGGAGCTACGACCTTGCGGATGGTCTCGTTGGATTCAGAAGGACGAAACTAAGTCAAAACCGTTGGAATTTTCCCGATAGGGCCCATAGAAGCCGAGATATGGACCTCCAAAGTTTGAGATTTTTTATTTTTAGGGTATACCCCCCCGTATCGAATTTTTCACCAAAAATTGATTTTTTTTAAATATGAACTAACTATACCAGCGGCTTGTTCTCATCACCTACAACACGAAAACACCGGGTTATAATGAGTTTCAAGAAAAACTAAGGGAATTATAGCACCTTGAAAATGCGAAAAATCGATTTTCTTTAAACCCGAAAATAGCTATAGAAACCTCTATCAGCGGCTTATTCCCATCACCCACATTACGAAAACACCGGATTATAATAGAATTCGACCAGAACAAGTGGAATTATAGCACTTTGAAAATTCGGAAAAAAGTCAATTTTCGACCCCGTTTTTGAGCCCAAAAATGGGCCACAAAAATGCGAGATCTCAGCTAATATGGGAGCTACGACCTTGCGGATGGTCTCGTTGGATTCAGGAGGACGAAACTAAGTCAAAACCGTTGGAATTTTCCCGATAGGGCCCATAGAAGCCGAGATATGGACCTCCAAAGTTTGAGATTTTTCATTTTTAGGGTATACCCCCCCGTATCGAATTTTTCACAAAAAATTGAATTTTTTTAAAATATGAACTAACTATACCAGCGGCTTGTTCCCATCATCTACAACACGAAAACACCGGGTTATAATGAGTTTCGAGAAAAACTAAGGGAATTATAGCACTTTGAAAATGCGAAAAATCGATTTTCTTTAAACCCGAAAATAGCTATAGAAACCTCTATCAGCGGCTTATTCCCATCACCCACATTACGAAAACACCGGATTATAACAGAATTCGACCAGAACAAGTGGAATTATAGCACTTTGAAAATTCGGAAAAAAGTCAATTTTCGACCCCGTTTTTGAGCCCAAAAATGGGCCACAAAAATGCGAGATCTCAGCTAATATGGGAGCTACGACCTTGCGGATGGTCTCGTTGGATTCAGGAGGACGAAACTAAGTCAAAACCGTTGGAATTTTCCCGATAGGGCCCATAGAAGCCGAGATATGGACCTCCAAAGTTTGAGATTTTTTATTTTTAGGGTATACCCCCCAGTATCGAATTTTTCACCAAAAATTGATTTTTTTTAAATATGAACTAACTATACCAGCGGCTTGTTCTCATCACCTACAACACGAAAACACCGGGTTATAATGAGTTTCGAGAAAAACTAAGGGAATTATAGCACTTTGAAAATGCGAAAAATCGATTTTCTTTAAACCCGAAAATAGCTATAGAAACCTCTATCAGCGGCTTATTCCCATCACCCACATTACGAAAACACCGGATTATAACAGAATTCGACCAGAACAAGTGGAATTATAGCACTTTGAAAATTCGGAAAAAAGTCAATTTTCGACCCCGTTTTTGAGCCCAAAAATGGGCCACAAAAATGCGAGATCTCAGCTAATATGGGAGCTACGACCTTGCGGATGGTCTCGTTGGATTCAGGAGGACAAAACTAAGTCAAAACCGTTGGAATTTTCCCGATAGGGCCCATAGAAGCCGAGATATGGACCTCCAAAGTTTGAGATTTTTCATTTTTAGGGTATACCCCCCCGTATCGAATTTTTCACCAAAAATTGATTTTTTTTAAATATGAACTAACTATACCAGCGGCTTGTTCCCATCACCTACAACACGAAAACACCGGGTTATAATGAGTTTCGAGAAAAACTAAGGGAATTATAGCACTTTGAAAATGCGAAAAATCGATTTTCTTTAAACCCGAAAATAGCTATAGAAACCTCTATCAGCGGCTTATTCCCATCACCCACATTACGAAAACACCGGATTATAACAGAATTCGACCAGAACAAGTGGAATTATAGCACTTTGAAAATTCGGAAAAAAGTCAATTTTCGACCCCGTTTTTGAGCCCAAAAATGGGCCACAAAAATGCGAGATCTCAGCTAATATGGGAGCTACGACCTTGCGGATGGTCTCGTTGGATTCAGGAGGACAAAACTAAGTCAAAACCGTTGGAATTTTCCCGATAGGGCCCATAGAAGCCGAGATATGGACCTCCAAAGTTTGAGATTTTTCATTTTTAGGGTATACCCCCCCGTATCGAATTTTTCACCAAAAATTGATTTTTTTAAAATATGAACTAACTATACCAGCGGCTTGTTCCCATCACCTACAACACGAAAACACCGGGTTATAATGAGTTTCGAGAAAAACTAAGGGAATTATAGCACTTTGAAAATGCGAAAAATCGATTTTCTTTAAACCCGAAAATAGCTATAGAAACCTCTATCAGCGGCTTATTCCCATCACCCACATTACGAAAACACCGGATTATAACAGAATTCGACCAGAACAAGTGGAATTATAGCACTTTGAAAATTCGGAAAAAAGTCAATTTTCGACCCCGTTTTTGAGCCCAAAAATGGGCCACAAAAATGCGAGATCTCAGCTAATATGGGAGCTACGACCTTGCGGATGGTCTCGTTGGATTCAGGAGGACAAAACTAAGTCAAAACCGTTGGAATTTTCCCGATAGGGCCCATAGAAGCCGAGATATGGACCTCCAAAGTTTGAGATTTTTCATTTTTAGGGTATACCCCCCCGTATCGAATTTTTCACCAAAAATTGATTTTTTTAAAATATGAACTAACTATACCAGCGGCTTGTTCCCATCACCTACAACACGAAAACACCGGGTTATAATGAGTTTCGAGAAAAACTAAGGGAATTATAGCACTTTGAAAATGCGAAAAATCGATTTTCTTTAAACCCGAAAATAGCTATAGAAACCTCTATCAGCGGCTTATTCCCATCACCCACATTACGAAAACACCGGATTATAACAGAATTCGACCAGAACAAGTGGAATTATAGCACTTTGAAAATTCGGAAAAAAGTCAATTTTCGACCCCGTTTTTAAGCCCAAAAATGGGCCACAAAAATGCGAGATCTCAGCTAATATGGGAGCTACGACCTTGCGGATGGTCTCGTTGGATTCAGGAGGACGAAACTAAGTCAAAACCGTTGGAATTTTCCCGATAGTGCCCATAGAAGCCGAGATATGGACCTCCAAAGTTTCAGATTTTTCATTTTTAGGGTATACCCCCCCGTATCGAATTTTTCACCAAAAATTGAATTTTTTAAAAATATGAACTAACTATACCAGCGGCTTGTTCCCATCACCTACAACACGAAAACACCGGGTTATAATGAGTTTCGAGAAAAACTAAGGGAATTATAGCACTTTGAAAATGCGAAAAATCGATTTTCTTTAAACCCGAAAATAGCTATAGAAACCTCTATCAGCGGCTTATTCCCATCACCCACATTACGAAAACACCGGATTATAACAGAATTCGACCAGAACAAGTGGAATTATAGCACTTTGAAAATTCGGAAAAAAGTCAATTTTCGACCCCGTTTTTGAGCCCAAAAATGGGTCACAAAAATGCGAGATCTCAGCTAATATGTGAGCTACGACCTTGCGGATGGTCTCGTTGGATTCAGGAGGACAAAACTAAGTCAAAACCGTTCGAATTTTCCCGATAGGGCCCATAGAAGCCGAGATATGGACCTCCAAAGTTTGAGATTTTTTATTTTTAGGGTATACCCCCCAGTATCGAATTTTTCACCAAAAATTGATTTTTTTTAAATATGAACTAACTATACCAGCGGCTTGTTCTCATCACCTACAACACGAAAACACCGGGTTATAATGAGTTTCGAGAAAAACTAAGGGAATTATAGCACTTTGAAAATGCGAAAAACCGATTTTCTTTAAACCCGAAAATAGCTATAGAAACCTCTATCAGCGGCTTATTCCCATCACCCACATTACGAAAACACCGGATTATAACAGAATTCGACCAGAACAAGTGGAATTATAGCACTTTGAAAATTCGGAAAAAAGTCAATTTTCGACCCCGTTTTTGAGCCCAAAAATGGGCTACAAAAATGCGAGATCTCAGCTAATATGGGAGCTACGACCTTGCGGATGGTCTCGTTGGATTCAGGAGAACAAAACTAAGTCAAAACCGTTGGAATTTTCCCGATAGGGCCCATAGAAGCCGAGATATGGACCTCCAAAGTTTGAGATTTTTCATTTTTAGGATATACCCCCCCGTATCGAATTTTTCACCAAAAATTGATTTTTTTAAAATATGAACTAACTATACCAGCGGCTTGTTCCCATCACCTACAACACGAAAACACTGGGTTATAATGAGTTTCGAGAAAAACTAAGGGAATTATAGCACTTTGAAAATGCGAAAAATCGATTTTCTTTAAACCCGAAAATAGCTATAGAAACCTCTATCAGCGGCTTATTCCCATCACCCACATTACGAAAACACCGGATTATAACAGAATTCGACCAGAACAAGTGGAATTATAGCACTTTGAAAATTCGGAAAAAAGTCAATTTTCGACCCCGTTTTTGAGCCCAAAAATGGGCTACAAAAATGCGAGATCTCAGCTAATATGGGAGCTACGACCTTGCGGATGGTCTCGTTGGATTCAGGAGAACAAAACTAAGTCAAAACCGTTGGAATTTTCCCGATAGGGCCCATAGAAGCCGAGATATGGACCTCCAAAGTTTGAGATTTTTCATTTTTAGGGTATACCCCCCCGTATCGAATTTTTCACCAAAAATTGATTTTTTTTAAATATGAACTAACTATACCAGCGGCTTGTTCCCATCACCTACAACACGAAAACACCGGGTTATAATGAGTTTCGAGAAAAACTAAGGGAATTATAGCACTTTGAAAATGCGAAAAATCGATTTTCTTTAAACCCGAAAATAGCTATAGAAACCTCTATCAGCGGCTTATTTCCATCACCCACATTACGAAAACACCGGATTATAACAGAATTCGACCAGAACAAGTGGAATTATAGCACTTTGAAAATTCGGAAAAAAGTCAATTTTCGACCCCGTTTTTGAGCCCAAAAATGGGCCACAAAAATGCGAGATCTCAGCTAATATGGGAGCTACGACCTTGCGGATGGTCTCGTTGGATTCAGGAGGACAAAACTAAGTCAAAACCGTTGGAATTTTCCCGATAGGGCCCATAGAAGCCGAGATATGGACCTCCAAAGTTTGAGATTTTTCATTTTTAGGGTATACCCCCCCGTATCGAATTTTTCACCAAAAATTGATTTTTTTTAAATATGAACTAACTATACCAGCGGCTTGTTCTCATCACCTACAACACGAAAACACCGGGTTATAATGAGTTTCGAGAAAAACTAAGGGAATTATAGCACTTTGAAAATGCGAAAAATCGATTTTCTTTAAACCCGAAAATAGCTATAGAAACCTCTATCAGCGGCTTATTCCCATCACCCACATTACGAAAACACCGGATTATAACAGAATTCGACCAGAACAAGTGGAATTATAGCACTTTGAAAATTCGGAAAAAAGTCAATTTTCGACCCCGTTTTTGAGCCCAAAAATGGGCCACAAAAATGCGAGATCTCAGCTAATATGGGAGCTACGACCTTGCGGATGGTCTCGTTGGATTCAGGAGGACGAAACTAAGTCAAAACCGTTGGAATTTTCCCGATAGGGCCCATAGAAGCCGAGATATGGACCTCCAAAGTTTGAGATTTTTCATTTTTAGGGTATACCCCCCCGTATCGAATTTTTCACCAAAAATTGATTTTTTTTAAATATGAACTAACTATACCAGCGGCTTGTTCTCATCACCTACAACACGAAAACACCGGGTTATAATGAGTTTCGAGAAAAACTAAGGGAATTATAGCACTTTGAAAATGCGAAAAATCGATTTTCTTTAAACCCGAAAATAGCTATAGAAACCTCTATCAGCGGCTTATTCCCATCACCCACATTACGAAAACACCGGATTATAACAGAATTCGACCAGAACAAGTGGAATTATAGCACTTTGAAAATTCGGAAAAAAGTCAATCTTCGACCCCGTTTTTGAGCCCAAAAATGGGCCACAAAAATGCGAGATCTCAGCTAATATGGGAGCTACGACCTTGCGGATGGTCTCGTTGGATTCAGGAGGACAAAACTAAGTCAAAACCGTTGGAATTTTCCCGATAGGGCCCATAGAAGCCGAGATATGGACCTTTAAAATTTGAGATTTTTCATTTTTAGGGTATACCCCCCCGTATCGAATTTTTCACCAAAAATTGATTTTTTTAAAATATGAACTAACTATACCAGCGGCTTGTTCCCATCACCTACAACACGAAAACACCGGGTTATAATGAGTTTCGAGAACAACTAAGGGAATTATAGCACTTTGAAAATGCGAAAAATCGATTTTCTTTAAACCCGAAAATAGCTATAGAAACCTCTATCAGCGGCTTATTCCCATCACCCACATTACGAAAACACCGGATTATAACAGAATTCGACCAGAACAAGTGGAATTATAGCACTTTGAAAATTCGGAAAAAAGTCAATTTTCGACCCCGTTTTTGAGCCCAAAAATGGGCCACAAAAATGCGAGATCTCAGCTAATATGGGAGCTACGACCTTGCGGATGGTCTCGTTGGATTCAGGAGGACGAAACTAAGTCAAAACCGTTGGAATTTTCCCGATAGGGCCCATAAAAGCCGAGATATGGACCTCCAAAGTTTGAGATTTTTCATTTTTAGGGTATACCCCCCCGTATCGAATTTTTCACCAAAAATTGATTTTTTTTAAATATGAACTAACTATACCAGCGGCTTGTTCTCATCACCTACAACACGAAAACACCGGGTTATAATGAGTTTCGAGAAAAACTAAGGGAATTATAGCACTTTGAAAATGCGAAAAATCGATTTTCTTTAAACCCGAAAATAGCTATAGAAACCTCTATCAGCGGCTTATTCCCATCACCCACATTACGAAAACACCGGATTATAACAGAATTCGACCAGAACAAGTGGAATTATAGCACTTTGAAAATTCGGAAAAAAGTCAATTTTCGACCCCGTTTTTGAGCCCAAAAATGGGCTACAAAAATGCGAGATCTCAGCTAATATGGGAGCTACGACCTTGCGGATGGTCTCGTTGGATTCAGGAGAACAAAACTAAGTCAAAACCGTTGGAATTTTCCCGATAGGGCCCATAGAAGCCGAGATATGGACCTCCAAAGTTTGAGATTTTTCATTTTTAGGGTATACCCCCCCGTATCGAATTTTTCACCAAAAATTGATTTTTTTAAAATATGAACTAACTATACCAGCGGCTTGTTCCCATCACCTACAACACGAAAACACTGGGTTATAATGAGTTTCAAGAAAAACTAAGGGAATTATAGCACTTTGAAAATGCGAAAAATCGATTTTCTTTAAACCCGAAAATAGCTATAGAAACCTCTATCAGCGGCTTATTCCCATCACCCACATTACGAAAACACCGGATTATAACAGAATTCGACCAGAACAAGTGGAATTATAGCACTTTGAAAATTCGGAAAAAAAGTCAATTTTCGACCTCGTTTTTGAGCCCAAAAATGGGCCACAAAAATGCGAGATCTCAGCTAATATGGGAGCTACGACCTTGCGGATGGTCTCGTTGGATTCAGGAGGACAAAACTAAGTCAAAACCGTTGGAATTTTCCCGATAGGGCCCATAGAAGCCGAGATATGGACCTCCAAAGTTTGAGATTTTTCATTTTTAGGGTATACCCCCCCGTATCGAATTTTTCACCAAAAATTGATTTTTTTAAAATATGAACTAACTATACCAGCGGCTTGTTCCCATCACCTACAACACGAAAACACCGGGTTATAATGAGTTTCGAGAAAAACTAAGGGAATTATAGCACTTTGAAAATGCGAAAAATCGATTTTCTTTAAACCCGAAAATAGCTATAGAAACCTCTATCAGCGGCTTATTCCCATCACCCACATTACGAAAACACCGGATTATAACAGAATTCGACCAGAACAAGTGGAATTATAGCACTTTGAAAATTCGGAAAAAAGTCAATTTTCGACCCCGTTTTTGAGCCCAAAAAATGGGCTACAAAAATGCGAGATCTCAGCTAATATGGGAGCTACGACCTTGCGGATGGTCTCGTTGGATTCAGGAGAACAAAACTAAGTCAAAACCGTTGGAATTTTCCCGATAGGGCCCATAGAAGCCGAGATATGGACCTCCAAAGTTTGAGATTTTTCATTTTTAGGGTATACCCCCCCGTATCGAATTTTTCACCAAAAATTGATTTTTTTTAAAATATGAACTAACTATACCAGCGGCTTGTTCCCATCACCTACAACACGAAAACACTGGGTTATAATGAGTTTCGAGAAAAACTAAGGGAATTATAGCACTTTGAAAATGCGAAAAATCGATTTTCTTTAAACCCGAAAATAGCTATAGAAACCTCTATCAGCGGCTTATTCCCATCACCCCACATTACGAAAACACCGGATTATAACAGAATTCGACCAGAACAAGTGGAATTATAGCACTTTGAAAATTCGGAAAAAAGTCAATTTTCGACCCCGTTTTTGAGCCCAAAAATGGGCCACAAAAATGCGAGATCTCAGCTAATATGGGAGCTACGACCTTGCGGATGGTCTCGTTGGATTCAGGAGGACGAAACTAAGTCAAAACCGTTGGAATTTTCCCGATAGGGCCCATAGAAGCCGAGATATGGACCTCCAAAGTTAGAGATTTTTCATTTTTAGGGTATACCCCCCCGTATCGAATTTTTCACCAAAAATTGAATTTTTTTAAAATATGAACTAACTATACCAGCGGCTTGTTCCCATCACCTACAACACGAAAACACCGGGTTATAATGAGTTTCGAGAAAAACTAAGGGAATTATATCACTTTGAAAATGCGAAAAATCGATTTTCTTTAAACCCGAAAATAGCTATAGAAACCTCTATCAGCGGCTTATTCCCATCACCCACATTACGAAAACACCGGATTATAACAGAATTCGACCAGAACAAGTGGAATTATAGCACTTTGAAAATTCGGAAAAAAAGTCAATTTTCGACCCCGTTTTTGAGCCCAAAAATGGGCCACAAAAATGCGAGATCTCAGCTAATATGGGAGCTACGACCTTGCGGATGGTCTCGTTGGATTCAGGAGGACGAAACTAAGTCAAAACCGTTGGCATTTTCCCGATAGGGCCCATAAAAGCCGAGATATGGACCTCCAAAGTTTGAGATTTTTCATTTTTAGGGTATACCCCCCCGTATCGAATTTTTCACCAAAAATTGATTTTTTTAAAATATGAACTAACTATACCAGCGGCTTGTTCCCATCACCTACAACACGAAAACACCGGGTTATAATGAGTTTCGAGAAAAACTAAGGAAATTATAGCTCTTTAAAAATGCGAAAAATCGATTTTCTTTAAACCCGAAAATAGCTATAGAAACCTCTATCAGCAGCTTATTCCCATCACCCACATTACGAAAACACCGGATTATAACAGAATTCGACCAGAACAAGTGGAATTATAGCACTTTGAAAATTCGGAAAAAAGTCAATTTTCGACCCCGTTTTTGAGCCCAAAAATGGGCCACAAAAATGCGAGATCTCAGCTAATATGGGAGCTACGACCTTGCGGATGGTCTCGTTGGATTCAGGAGGACGAAACTAAGTCAAAACCGTTGGAATTTTCCCGATAGGGCCCATAGAAGCCGAGATATGGACCTCCAAAGTTTGAGATTTTTTATTTTTAGGGTATACCCCCCCGTATCGAATTTTTCACCAAAAATTGATTTTTTTAAAATATGAACTAACTATACCAGCGGCTTGTTCTCATCACCTACAACACGAAAACACCGGGTTATAATGAGTTTCGAGAAAAACTAAGGGAATTATAGCACTTTGAAAATGCGAAAAATCGATTTTCTTTAAACCCGAAAATAGCTATAGAAACCTCTATCAGCGGCTTATTCCCATCACCCACATTACGAAAACACCGGATTATAACAGAATTCGACCAGAACAAGTGGAATTATAGCACTTTGAAAATTCGGAAAAAAGTCAATTTTCGACCCCGTTTTTGAGCCCAAAAATGGGCCACAAAAATGCAAGATCTCAGCTAATATGGGAGCTACGACCTTGCGGATGGTCTCGTTGGATTCAGGAGGACGAAACTAAGTCAAAACCGTTGGAATTTTCCCGATAGGGCCCATAGAAGCCGAGATATGGACCTCCAAAGTTTGAGATTTTTCATTTTTAGGGTATACCCCCCCGTATCGAATTTTTCACCAAAAATTGATTTTTTTTTAATATGAACTAACTATACCAGCGGCTTGTTCTCATCACCTACAACACGAAAACACCGGGTTATAATGAGTTTCGAGAAAAACTAAGGGAATTATAGCACTTTGAAAATGCGAAAAATCGATTTTCTTTAAACCCGAAAATAGCTATAGAAACCTCTATCAGCGGCTTATTCCCATCACCCACATTACGAAAACACCGGATTATAACAGAATTCGACCAGAACAAGTGGAATTATAGCACTTTGAAAATTCGGAAAAAAGTCAATTTTCGACCCCGTTTTTGAGCCCAAAAATGGGCCACAAAAATGCGAGATCTCAGCTAATATGGGAGCTACGACCTTGCGGATGGTCTCGTTGGATTCAGGAGGACGAAACTAAGTCAAAACCGTTGGAATTTTCCCGATAGGGCCCATAGAAGCCGAGATATGGACCTCCAAAGTTAGAGATTTTTCATTTTTAGGGTATACCCCCCCGTATCGAATTTTTCACCAAAAATTGAATTTTTTTAAAATATGAACTAACTATACCAGCGGCTTGTTCCCATCACCTACAACACGAAAACACCGGGTTATAATGAGTTTCGAGAAAAACTAAGGGAATTATATCACTTTGAAAATGCGAAAAATCGATTTTCTTTAAACCCGAAAATAGCTATAGAAACCTCTATCAGCGGCTTATTCCCATCACCCACATTACGAAAACACCGGATTATAACAGAATTCGACCAGAACAAGTGGAATTATAGCACTTTGAAAATTCGGAAAAAAGTCAATTTTCGACCCCGTTTTTGAGCCCAAAAATGGGCCACAAAAATGCGAGATCTCAGCTAATATGGGAGCTACGACCTTGCGGATGGTCTCGTTGGATTCAGGAGGACGAAACTAAGTCAAAACCGTTGGAATTTTCCCGATAGGGCCCATAGAAGCCGAGATATGGACCTCCAAAGTTTGAGATTTTTCATTTTTAGGGTATACCCCCCCGTATCGAATTTTTCACAAAAAATTGAATTTTTTTAAAATATGAACTAACTATACCAGCGGCTTGTTCCCATCATCTACAACACGAAAACACCGGGTTATAATGAGTTTCGAGAAAAACTAAGGGAATTATAGCACTTTGAAAATGCGAAAAATCGATTTTCTTTAAACCCGAAAATAGCTATAGAAACCTCTATCAGCGGCTTATTCCCATCACCCACATTACGAAAACACCGGATTATAACAGAATTCGACCAGAACAAGTGGAATTATAGCACTTTGAAAATTCGGAAAAGTCAATTTTCGACCCCGTTTTTGAGCCCAAAAATGGGCCACAAAAATGCGAGATCTCAGCTAATATGGGAGCTACGACCTTGCGGATGGTCTCGTTGGATTCAGGAGGACGAAACTAAGTCAAAACCGTTGGCATTTTCCCGATAGGGCCCATAAAAGCCGAGATATGGACCTCCAAAGTTTGAGATTTTTCATTTTTAGGGTATACCCCCCCGTATCGAATTTTTCACCAAAAATTGATTTTTTTAAAATATGAACTAACTATACCAGCGGCTTGTTCCCATCACCTACAACACGAAAACACCGGGTTATAATGAGTTTCGAGAAAAACTAAGGGAATTATAGCACTTTGAAAATGCGAAAAAACGATTTTCTTTAAACCCGAAAATAGCTATAGAAACCTCTATCAGCGGCTTATTCCCATCACCCACATTACGAAAACACCGGATTATAACAGAATTCGACCAGAACAAGTAGAATTATAGCACTTTGAAAATTCGGAAAAAAGTCAATTTTCGACCCCGTTTTTGAGCCCAAAAATGGGCCACAAAAATGCGAGATCTCAGCTAATATGGGAGCTACGACCTTGCGGATGGTCTCGTTGGATTCAGGAGGACGAAGCTAAGTCAAAACCGTTGGCATTTTCCCGATAGGGCCCATAAAAGCCGAGATATGGACCTCCAAAGTTTGAGATTTTTCATTTTTAGGGTATACCCCCCCGTATCGAATTTTTCACCAAAAATTAATTTTTTTAAAATATGAACTAACTATACCAGCGGCTTGTTCCCATCACCTACAACACGAAAACACCGGGTTATAATGAGTTTCGAGAAAAACTAAGGAAATTATAGCTCTTTGAAAATGCGAAAAATCGATTTTCTTTAAACCCGAAAATAGCTATAGAAACCTCTATCAGCGGCTTATTCCCATCACCCACATTACGAAAACACCGGATTATAACAGAATTCGACCAGAACAAGTGGAATTATAGCACTTTGAAAATTCGGAAAAAAGTCAATTTTCGACCCCGTTTTTGAGCCCAAAAATGGGCCACAAAAATGCGAGATCTCAGCTAATATGGGAGCTACGACCTTGCGGATGGTCTCGTTGGATTCAGGAGGACGAAACTAAGTCAAAACCGTTGGCATTTTCCCGATAGGGCCCATAAAAGCCGAGATATGGACCTCCAAAGTTTGAGATTTTTCATTTTTAGGGTATACCCCCCCGTATCGAATTTTTCACCAAAAATTGATTTTTTTAAAATATGAACTAACTATACCAGCGGCTTGTTCCCATCACCTACAACACGAAAACACCGGGTTATAATGAGTTTCGAGAAAAACTAAGGAAATTATAGCTCTTTAAAAATGCGAAAAATCGATTTTCTTTAAACCCGAAAATAGCTATAGAAACCTCTATCAGCAGCTTATTCCCATCACCCACATTACGAAAACACCGGATTATAACAGAATTCGACCAGAACAAGTGGAATTATAGCACTTTGAAAATTCGGAAAAAAGTCAATTTTCGACCCCGTTTTTGAGCCCAAAAATGGGCCACAAAAATGCGAGATCTCAGCTAATATGGGAGCTACGACCTTGCGGATGGTCTCGTTGGATTCAGGAGGACGAAACTAAGTCAAAACCGTTGGAATTTTCCCGATAGGGCCCATAGAAGCCGAGATATGGACCTCCAAAGTTTGAGATTTTTTATTTTTAGGGTATACCCCCCCGTATCGAATTTTTCACCAAAAATTGATTTTTTTTAAATATGAACTAACTATACCAGCGGCTTGTTCTCATCACCTACAACACGAAAACACCGGGTTATAATGAGTTTCGAGAAAAACTAAGGGAATTATAGCACTTTGAAAATGCGAAAAATCGATTTTCTTTAAACCCGAAAATAGCTATAGAAACCTCTATCAGCGGCTTATTCCCATCACCCACATTACGAAAACACCGGATTATAACAGAATTCGACCAGAACAAGTGGAATTATAGCACTTTGAAAATTCGGAAAAAAGTCAATTTTCGACCCCGTTTTTGAGCCCAAAAATGGGCCACAAAAATGCAAGATCTCAGCTAATATGGGAGCTACGACCTTGCGGATGGTCTCGTTGGATTCAGGAGGACGAAACTAAGTCAAAACCGTTGGAATTTTCCCGATAGGGCCCATAGAAGCCGAGATATGGACCTCCAAAGTTTGAGATTTTTCATTTTTAGGGTATACCCCCCCGTATCGAATTTTTCACCAAAAATTGATTTTTTTTTAATATGAACTAACTATACCAGCGGCTTGTTCTCATCACCTACAACACGAAAACACCGGGTTATAATGAGTTTCGAGAAAAACTAAGGGAATTATAGCACTTTGAAAATGCGAAAAATCGATTTTCTTTAAACCCGAAAATAGCTATAGAAACCTCTATCAGCGGCTTATTCCCATCACCCACATTACGAAAACACCGGATTATAACAGAATTCGACCAGAACAAGTGGAATTATAGCACTTTGAAAATTCGGAAAAAAGTCAATTTTCGACCCCGTTTTTGAGCCCAAAAATGGGCCACAAAAATGCGAGATCTCAGCTAATATGGGAGCTACGACCTTGCGGATGGTCTCGTTGGATTCAGGAGGACGAAACTAAGTCAAAACCGTTGGAATTTTCCCGATAGGGCCCATAGAAGCCGAGATATGGACCTCCAAAGTTAGAGATTTTTCATTTTTAGGGTATACCCCCCCGTATCGAATTTTTCACCAAAAATTGAATTTTTTTAAAATATGAACTAACTATACCAGCGGCTTGTTCCCATCACCTACAACACGAAAACACCGGGTTATAATGAGTTTCGAGAAAAACTAAGGGAATTATATCACTTTGAAAATGCGAAAAATCGATTTTCTTTAAACCCGAAAATAGCTATAGAAACCTCTATCAGCGGCTTATTCCCATCACCCACATTACGAAAACACCGGATTATAACAGAATTCGACCAGAACAAGTGGAATTATAGCACTTTGAAAATTCGGAAAAAAGTCAATTTTCGACCCCGTTTTTGAGCCCAAAAATGGGCCACAAAAATGCGAGATCTCAGCTAATATGGGAGCTACGACCTTGCGGATGGTCTCGTTGGATTCAGGAGGACAAAACTAAGTCAAAACCGTTGGAATTTTCCCGATAGGGCCCATAGAAGCCGAGATATGGACCTCCAAAGTTTGAGATTTTTCATTTTTAGGGTATACCCCCCCGTATCGAATTTTTCACCAAAAATTGATTTTTTTTAAATATGAACTAACTATACCAGCGGCTTGTTCCCATCACCTACAACACGAAAACACCGGGTTATAATGAGTTTCGAGAAAAACTAAGGGAATTATAGCACTTTGAAAATGCGAAAAATCGATTTTCTTTAAACCCGAAAATAGCTATAGAAACCTCTATCAGCGGCTTATTCCCATCACCCACATTACGAAAACACCGGATTATAACAGAATTCGACCAGAACAAGTGGAATTATAGCACTTTGAAAATTCGGAAAAAAGTCAATTTTCGACCCCGTTTTTAAGCCCAAAAATGGGCCACAAAAATGCGAGATCTCAGCTAATATGGGAGCTACGACCTTGCGGATGGTCTCGTTGGATTCAGGAGGACGAAACTAAGTCAAAACCGTTGGTATTTTCCCGATAGGGCCCATAGAAGCCGAGATATGGACCTCCAAAGTTTCAGATTTTTCATTTTTAGGGTATACCCCCCCGTATCGAATTTTTCACCAAAAATTGAATTTTTTAAAAATATGAACTAACTATACCAGCGGCTTGTTCCCATCATCTACAACACGAAAACAACGGGTTATAATGAGTTTCGAGAAAAACTAAGGGAATTATAGCACTTTGAAAATGCGAAAAATCAATTTTCTTTAAACCCGAAAATAGCTATAGAAACCTCTATCAGCGGCTTATTCCCATCACCCACATTACGAAAACACCGGATTATAACAGAATTCGACCAGAACAAGTGGAATTATAGCACTTTGAAAATTCGGAAAAAAGTCAATTTTCGACCCCGTTTTTGAGCCCAAAAATGGGCCACAAAAATGCGAGATCTCAGCTAATATGTGAGCTACGACCTTGCGGATGGTCTCGTTGGATTCAGGAGGACAAAACTAAGTCAAACCCGTTGGAATTTTCCCGATAGGGCCCATAGAAGCCGAGATATGGACCTCCAAAGTTTGAGATTTTTTATTTTTAGGGTATACCCCCCCGTATCGAATTTTTCACCAAAAATTGATTTTTTTTAAATATGAACTAACTATACCAGCGGCTTGTTCCCATCACCTACAACACGAAAACACCGGGTTATAATGAGTTTCGAGAAAAACTAAGGGAATTATAGCACTTTGAAAATGCGAAAAATCGATTTTCTTTAAACCCGAAAATAGCTATAGAAACCTCTATCAGCGGCTTATTCCCATCACCCACATTACGAAAACACCGGATTATAACAGAATTCGACCAGAACAAGTGGAATTATAGCACTTTGAAAATTCGGAAAAAAGTCAATTTTCGACCCCGTTTTTGAGCCCAAAAATGGGCCACAAAAATGCGAGATCTCAGCTAATATGGGAGCTACGACCTTGCGGATGGTCTCGTTGGATTCAGGAGGACGAAACTAAGTCAAAACCGTTGGATTTTTCCCGATAGGGCCCATAGAAGCCGAGATATGGACCTCCAAAGTTTGAGATTTTTTATTTTTAGGGTATACCCCCCCGTATCGAATTTTTCACCAAAAATTGATTTTTTTTAAATATGAACTAACTATACCAGCGGCTTGTTCTCATCACCTACAACACGAAAACACCGGGTTATAATGAGTTTCGAGAAAAACTAAGGGAATTATAGCACTTTGAAAATGCGAAAAATCGATTTTCTTTAAACCCGAAAATAGCTATAGAAACCTCTATCAGCGGCTTATTCCCATCACCCACATTACGAAAACACCGGATTATAACAGAATTCGACCAGAACAAGTGGAATTATAGCACTTTGAAAATTCGGAAAAAAGTCAATTTTCGACCCCGTTTTTGAGCCCAAAAATGGGCCACAAAAATGCGAGATCTCAGCTAATATGGGAGCTACGACCTTGCGGATGGTCTCGTTGGATTCAGGAGGACAAAACTAAGTCAAAACCGTTGGAATTTTCCCGATAGGGCCCATAGAAGCCGAGATATGGACCTCCAAAGTTTGAGATTTTTCATTTTTAGGGTATACCCCCCCGTATCGAATTTTTCACCAAAAATTGATTTTTTTTAAATATGAACTAACTATACCAGCGGCTTGTTCCCATCACCTACAACACGAAAACACCGGGTTATAATGAGTTTCGAGAAAAACTAAGGGAATTATAGCACTTTGAAAATGCGAAAAATCGATTTTCTTTAAACCCGAAAATAGCTATAGAAACCTCTATCAGCGGCTTATTCCCATCACCCACATTACGAAAACACCGGATTATAACAGAATTCGACCAGAACAAGTGGAATTATAGCACTTTGAAAATTCGGAAAAAAGTCAATTTTCGACCCCGTTTTTAAGCCCAAAAATGGGCCACAAAAATGCGAGATCTCAGCTAATATGGGAGCTACGACCTTGCGGATGGTCTCGTTGGATTCAGGAGGACGAAACTAAGTCAAAACCGTTGGAATTTTCCCGATAGGGCCCATAAAAGCCGAGATATGGACCTCCAAAGTTTCAGATTTTTCATTTTTAGGGTATACCCCCCCGTATCGAATTTTTCACCAAAAATTGAATTTTTTAAAAATATGAACTAACTATACCAGCGGCTTGTTCCCATCATCTACAACACGAAAACACCGGGTTATAATGAGTTTCGAGAAAAACTAAGGGAATTATAGCACTTTGAAAATGCGAAAAAATCAATTTTCTTTAAACCCGAAAATAGCTATAGAAACCTCTATCAGCGGCTTATTCCCATCACCCACATTACGAAAACACCGGATTATAACAGAATTCGACCAGAACAAGTGGAATTATAGCACTTTGAAAATTCGGAAAAAAAGTCAATTTTCGACCCCGTTTTTGAGCCCAAAAAATGGGCCACAAAAATGCGAGATCTCAGCTAATATGGGAGCTACGACCTTGCGGATGGTCTCGTTGGATTCAGGAGGACAAAACTAAGTCAAAACCGTTGGAATTTTCCCGATAGGGCCCATAGAAGCCGAGATATGGACCTCCAAAGTTTGAGATTTTTCATTTTTAGGGTATACCCCCCCGTATCGAATTTTTCACCAAAAATTGATTTTTTTAAAATATGAACTAACTATACCAGCGGCTTGTTCCCATCACCTACAACACGAAAACACTGGGTTATAATGAGTTTCGAGAAAAACTAAGGGAATTATAGCACTTTGAAAATGCGAAAAATCGATTTTCTTTAAACCCGAAAATAGCTATAGAAACCTCTATCAGCGGCTTATTTCCATCACCCACATTACGAAAACACCGGATTATAACAGAATTCGACCAGAACAAGTGGAATTATAGCACTTTGAAAATTCGGAAAAAAGTCAATTTTCGACCCCGTTTTTGAGCCCAAAAATGGGCCACAAAAATGCGAGATCTCAGCTAATATGGGAGCTACGACCTTGCGGATGGTCTCGTTGGATTCAGGAGGACAAAACTAAGTCAAAACCGTTGGAATTTTCCCGATAGGGCCCATAGAAGCCGAGATATGGACCTCCAAAGTTTGAGATTTTTCATTTTTAGGGTATACCCCCCCGTATCGAATTTTTCACCAAAAATTGATTTTTTTTAAATATGAACTAACTATACCAGCGGCTTGTTCTCATCACCTACAACACGAAAACACCGGGTTATAATGAGTTTCGAGAAAAACTAAGGGAATTATAGCACTTTGAAAATGCGAAAAATCGATTTTCTTTAAACCCGAAAATAGCTATAGAAACCTCTATCAGCGGCTTATTCCCATCACCCACATTACGAAAACACCGGATTATAACAGAATTCGACCAGAACAAGTGGAATTATAGCACTTTGAAAATTCGGAAAAAAGTCAATTTTCGACCCCGTTTTTTGAGCCCAAAAATGGGCCACAAAAATGCGAGATCTCAGCTAATATGGGAGCTACGACCTTGCGGATGGTCTCGTTGGATTCAGGAGGACAAAACTAAGTCAAAACCGTTGGAATTTTCCCGATAGGGCCCATAGAAGCCGAGATATGGACCTCCAAAGTTTGAGATTTTTCATTTTTAGGGTATACCCCCCCGTATCGAATTTTTCACCAAAAATTGATTTTTTTAAAATATGAACTAACTATACCAGCGGCTTGTTCCCATCACCTACAACACGAAAACACTGGGTTATAATGAGTTTCGAGAAAAACTAAGGGAATTATAGCACTTTGAAAATGCGAAAAATCGATTTTCTTTAAACCCGAAAATAGCTATAGAAACCTCTATCAGCGGCTTATTTCCATCACCCACATTACGAAAACACCGGATTATAACAGAATTCGACCAGAACAAGTGGAATTATAGCACTTTGAAAATTCGGAAAAAAGTCAATTTTCGACCCCGTTTTTGAGCCCAAAAATGGGCCACAAAAATGCGAGATCTCAGCTAATATGGGAGCTACGACCTTGCGGATGGTCTCGTTGGATTCAGGAGGACAAAACTAAGTCAAAACCGTTGGAATTTTCCCGATAGGGCCCATAGAAGCCGAGATATGGACCTCCAAAGTTTGAGATTTTTCATTTTTAGGGTATACCCCCCCGTATCGAATTTTTCACCAAAAATTGATTTTTTTTAAATATGAACTAACTATACCAGCGGCTTGTTCTCATCACCTACAACACGAAAACACCGGGTTATAATGAGTTTCGAGAAAAACTAAGGGAATTATAGCACTTTGAAAATGCGAAAAATCGATTTTCTTTAAACCCGAAAATAGCTATAGAAACCTCTATCAGCGGCTTATTCCCATCACCCACATTACGAAAACACCGGATTATAACAGAATTCGACCAGAACAAGTGGAATTATAGCACTTTGAAAATTCGGAAAAAAAGTCAATTTTCGACCCCGTTTTTGAGCCCAAAAATGGGCCACAAAAATGCGAGATCTCAGCTAATATGGGAGCTACGACCTTGCGGATGGTCTCGTTGGATTCAGGAGGACGAAACTAAGTCAAAACCGTTGGATTTTTCCCGATAGGGCCCATAGAAGCCGAGATATGGACCTCCAAAGTTTGAGATTTTTCATTTTTAGGGTATACCCCCCCGTATCGAATTTTTCACCAAAAATTGATTTTTTTTTAAATATGAACTAACTATACCAGCGGCTTGTTCTCATCACCTACAACACGAAAACACCGGGTTATAATGAGTTTCGAGAAAAACTAAGGGAATTATAGCACTTTGAAAATGCGAAAAATCGATTTTCTTTAAACCCGAAAATAGCTATAGAAACCTCTATCAGCGGCTTATTCCCATCACCCACATTACGAAAACACCGGATTATAACAGAATTCGACCAGAACAAGTGGAATTATAGCACTTTGAAAATTCGGAAAAAAGTCAATTTTCGACCCCGTTTTTGAGCCCAAAAATGGGCTACAAAAATGCGAGATCTCAGCTAATATGGGAGCTACGACCTTGCACTCTCACGAGATGTGTGAACAAAACTAAGTCAAAACCGTTGGAATTTTCCCGATAGGGCCCATAGAAGCCGAGATATGGACCTCCAAAGTTTGAGATTTTTCATTTTTAGGGTATACCCCCCCGTATCGAATTTTTCACCAAAAATTGATTTTTTTAAAATATGAACTAACTATACCAGCGGCTTGTTCCCATCACCTACAACACGAAAACACTGGGTTATAATGAGTTTCAAGAAAAACTAAGGGAATTATAGCACTTTGAAAATGCGAAAAATCGATTTTCTTTAAACCCGAAAATAGCTATAGAAACCTCTATCAGCGGCTTATTCCCATCACCCACATTACGAAAACACCGGATTATAACAGAATTCGACCAGAACAAGTGGAATTATAGCACTTTGAAAATTCGGAAAAAAGTCAATCTTCGACCCCGTTTTTGAGCCCAAAAATGGGCCACAAAAATGCGAGATCTCAGCTAATATGGAAGCTACGACCTTGCGGATGGTCTCGTTGGATTCAGGAGGACAAAACTAAGTCAAAACCGTTGGAATTTTCCCGATAGGGCCCATAGAAGCCGAGATATGGACCTTTAAAATTTGAGATTTTTCATTTTTAGGGTATACCCCCCCGTATCGAATTTTTCACCAAAAATTGATTTTTTTAAAATATGAACTAACTATACCAGCGGCTTGTTCCCATCACCTACAACACGAAAACACCGGGTTATAATGAGTTTCGAGAAAAACTAAGGGAATTATAGCACTTTGAAAATGCGAAAAATCGATTTTCTTTAAACCCGAAAATAGCTATAGAAACCTCTATCAGCGGCTTATTCCCATCACCCACATTACGAAAACACCGGATTATAACAGAATTCGACCAGAACAAGTGGAATTATAGCACTTTGAAAATTCGGAAAAAAGTCAATTTTCGACCCCGTTTTTGAGCCCAAAAATGGGCCACAAAAATGCGAGATCTCAGCTAATATGGGAGCTACGACCTTGCGGATGGTCTCGTTGGATTCAGGAGGACAAAACTAAGTCAAAACCGTTGGAATTTTCCCGATAGGGCCCATAGAAGCCGAGATATGGACCTCCAAAGTTTGAGATTTTTCATTTTTAGGGTATACCCCCCCGTATCGAATTTTTCACCAAAAATTGATTTTTTTAAAATATGAACTAACTATACCAGCGGCTTGTTCCCATCACCTACAACACGAAAACACTGGGTTATAATGAGTTTCGAGAAAAACTAAGGGAATTATAGCACTTTGAAAATGCGAAAAATCGATTTTCTTTAAACCCGAAAATAGCTATAGAAACCTCTATCAGCGGCTTATTTCCATCACCCACATTACGAAAACACCGGATTATAACAGAATTCGACCAGAACAAGTGGAATTATAGCACTTTGAAAATTCGGAAAAAAGTCAATTTTCGACCCCGTTTTTGAGCCCAAAAATGGGCCACAAAAATGCGAGATCTCAGCTAATATGGGAGCTACGACCTTGCGGATGGTCTCGTTGGATTCAGGAGGACAAAACTAAGTCAAAACCGTTGGAATTTTCCCGATAGGGCCCATAGAAGCCGAGATATGGACCTCCAAAGTTTGAGATTTTTCATTTTTAGGGTATACCCCCCCGTATCGAATTTTTCACCAAAAATTGATTTTTTTTAAATATGAACTAACTATACCAGCGGCTTGTTCTCATCACCTACAACACGAAAACACCGGGTTATAATGAGTTTCGAGAAAAACTAAGGGAATTATAGCACTTTGAAAATGCGAAAAATCGATTTTCTTTAAACCCGAAAATAGCTATAGAAACCTCTATCAGCGGCTTATTCCCATCACCCACATTACGAAAACACCGGATTATAACAGAATTCGACCAGAACAAGTGGAATTATAGCACTTTGAAAATTCGGAAAAAAGTCAATTTTCGACCCCGTTTTTGAGCCCAAAAATGGGCCACAAAAATGCGAGATCTCAGCTAATATGGGAGCTACGACCTTGCGGATGGTCTCGTTGGATTCAGGAGGACAAAACTAAGTCAAAACCGTTGGAATTTTCCCGATAGGGCCCATAGAAGCCGAGATATGGACCTCCAAAGTTTGAGATTTTTCATTTTTAGGGTATACCCCCCCGTATCGAATTTTTCACCAAAAATTGATTTTTTTTAAATATGAACTAACTATACCAGCGGCTTGTTCCCATCACCTACAACACGAAAACACCGGGTTATAATGAGTTTCGAGAAAAACTAAGGGAATTATAGCACTTTGAAAATGCGAAAAATCGATTTTCTTTAAACCCGAAAATAGCTATAGAAACCTCTATCAGCGGCTTATTCCCATCACCCACATTACGAAAACACCGGATTATAACAGAATTCGACCAGAACAAGTGGAATTATAGCACTTTGAAAATTCGGAAAAAAGTCAATTTTCGACCCCGTTTTTGAGCCCAAAAATGGGCCACAAAAATGCGAGATCTCAGCTAATATGGGAGCTACGACCTTGCGGATGGTCTCGTTGGATTCAGGAGGACAAAACTAAGTCAAAACCGTTGGAATTTTCCCGATAGGGCCCATAGAAGCCGAGATATGGACCTCCAAAGTTTGAGATTTTTCATTTTTAGGGTATACCCCCCCGTATCGAATTTTTCACCAAAAATTGATTTTTTTAAAATATTCACGAGATGTGTCAGCGGCTTGTTCCCATCACCTACAACACGAAAACACCGGGTTATAATGAGTTTCGAGAAAAACTAAGGGAATTATAGCACTTTGAAAATGCGAAAAATCGATTTTCTTTAAACCCGAAAATAGCTATAGAAACCTCTATCAGCGGCTTATTCCCATCACCCACATTACGAAAACACCGGATTATAACAGAATTCGACCAGAACAAGTGGAATTATAGCACTTTGAAAATTCGGAAAAAAGTCAATTTTCGACCCCGTTTTTAAGCCCAAAAATGGGCCACAAAAATGCGAGATCTCAGCTAATATGGGAGCTACGACCTTGCGGATGGTCTCGTTGGATTCAGGAGGACGAAACTAAGTCAAAACCGTTGGAATTTTCCCGATAGTGCCCATAGAAGCCGAGATATGGACCTCCAAAGTTTCAGATTTTTCATTTTTAGGGTATACCCCCCCGTATCGAATTTTTCACCAAAAATTGAATTTTTTAAAAATATGAACTAACTATACCAGCGGCTTGTTCCCATCACCTACAACACGAAAACACCGGGTTATAATGAGTTTCGAGAAAAACTAAGGGAATTATAGCACTTTGAAAATGCGAAAAATCGATTTTCTTTAAACCCGAAAATAGCTATAGAAACCTCTATCAGCGGCTTATTCCCATCACCCACATTACGAAAACACCGGATTATAACAGAATTCGACCAGAACAAGTGGAATTATAGCACTTTGAAAATTCGGAAAAAAGTCAATTTTCGACCCCGTTTTTGAGCCCAAAAATGGGTCACAAAAATGCGAGATCTCAGCTAATATGTGAGCTACGACCTTGCGGATGGTCTCGTTGGATTCAGGAGGACAAAACTAAGTCAAAACCGTTCGAATTTTCCCGATAGGGCCCATAGAAGCCGAGATATGGACCTCCAAAGTTTGAGATTTTTTATTTTTAGGGTATACCCCCCAGTATCGAATTTTTCACCAAAAATTGATTTTTTTTAAATATGAACTAACTATACCAGCGGCTTGTTCTCATCACCTACAACACGAAAACACCGGGTTATAATGAGTTTCGAGAAAAACTAAGGGAATTATAGCACTTTGAAAATGCGAAAAACCGATTTTCTTTAAACCCGAAAATAGCTATAGAAACCTCTATCAGCGGCTTATTCCCATCACCCACATTACGAAAACACCGGATTATAACAGAATTCGACCAGAACAAGTGGAATTATAGCACTTTGAAAATTCGGAAAAAAGTCAATTTTCGACCCCGTTTTTGAGCCCAAAAATGGGCCACAAAAATGCGAGATCTCAGCTAATATGGGAGCTACGACCTTGCGGATGGTCTCGTTGGATTCAGGAGGACGAAACTAAGTCAAAACCGTTGGAATTTTCCCGATAGGTCCCATAGAAGCCGAGATATGGACCTCTAAAGTTTGAGATTTTTCATTTTTAGGGTATACCCCCCCGTATCGAATTTTTCACCAAAAATTGATTTTTTTTAAATATGAACTAACTATACCAGCGGCTTGTTCTCATCACCTACAACACGAAAACACCGGGTTATAATGAGTTTCGAGAAAAACTAAGGGAATTATAGCACTTTGAAAATGCGAAAAATCGATTTTCTTTAAACCCGAAAATAGCTATAGAAACCTCTATCAGCGGCTTATTCCCATCACCCACATTACGAAAACACCGGATTATAACAGAATTCGACCAGAACAAGTGGAATTATAGCACTTTGAAAATTCGGAAAAAAGTCAATTTTCGACCCCGTTTTTGAGCCCAAAAATGGGCTACAAAAATGCGAGATCTCAGCTAATATGGGAGCTACGACCTTGCGGATGGTCTCGTTGGATTCAGGAGAACAAAACTAAGTCAAAACCGTTGGAATTTTCCCGATAGGGCCCATAGAAGCCGAGATATGGACCTCCAAAGTTTGAGATTTTTCATTTTTAGGATATACCCCCCCGTATCGAATTTTTCACCAAAAATTGATTTTTTTAAAATATGAACTAACTATACCAGCGGCTTGTTCCCATCACCTACAACACGAAAACACTGGGTTATAATGAGTTTCGAGAAAAACTAAGGGAATTATAGCACTTTGAAAATGCGAAAAATCGATTTTCTTTAAACCCGAAAATAGCTATAGAAACCTCTATCAGCGGCTTATTCCCATCACCCACATTACGAAAACACCGGATTATAACAGAATTCGACCAGAACAAGTGGAATTATAGCACTTTGAAAATTCGGAAAAAAGTCAATTTTCGACCCCGTTTTTGAGCCCAAAAATGGGCTACAAAAATGCGAGATCTCAGCTAATATGGGAGCTACGACCTTGCGGATGGTCTCGTTGGATTCAGGAGAACAAAACTAAGTCAAAACCGTTGGAATTTTCCCGATAGGGCCCATAGAAGCCGAGATATGGACCTCCAAAGTTTGAGATTTTTCATTTTTAGGGTATACCCCCCCGTATCGAATTTTTCACCAAAAATTGATTTTTTTTAAATATGAACTAACTATACCAGCGGCTTGTTCCCATCACCTACAACACGAAAACACCGGGTTATAATGAGTTTCGAGAAAAACTAAGGGAATTATAGCACTTTGAAAATGCGAAAAATCGATTTTCTTTAAACCCGAAAATAGCTATAGAAACCTCTATCAGCGGCTTATTTCCATCACCCACAT
The DNA here is from genome assembly GCF_022605725.1 of Anthonomus grandis grandis. Taxonomy (NCBI): domain Eukaryota; kingdom Metazoa; phylum Arthropoda; class Insecta; order Coleoptera; family Curculionidae; genus Anthonomus; species Anthonomus grandis. Next base: position 15,208,351 of record NC_065558.1, read on the forward strand.
TACGAAAACACCGGATTATAACAGAATTCGACCAGAACAAGTGGAATTATAGCACTTTGAAAATTCGGAAAAAAGTCAATTTTCGACCCCGTTTTTGAGCCCAAAAATGGGCCACAAAAATGCGAGATCTCAGCTAATATGGGAGCTACGACCTTGCGGATGGTCTCGTTGGATTCAGGAGGACAAAACTAAGTCAAAACCGTTGGAATTTTCCCGATAGGGCCCATAGAAGCCGAGATATGGACCTCCAAAGTTTGAGATTTTTCATTTTTAGGGTATACCCCCCCGTATCGAATTTTTCACCAAAAATTGATTTTTTTTAAATATGAACTAACTATACCAGCGGCTTGTTCTCATCACCTACAACACGAAAACACCGGGTTATAATGAGTTTCGAGAAAAACTAAGGGAATTATAGCACTTTGAAAATGCGAAAAATCGATTTTCTTTAAACCCGAAAATAGCTATAGAAACCTCTATCAGCGGCTTATTCCCATCACCCACATTACGAAAACACCGGATTATAACAGAATTCGACCAGAACAAGTGGAATTATAGCACTTTGAAAATTCGGAAAAAAGTCAATTTTCGACCCCGTTTTTGAGCCCAAAAATGGGCCACAAAAATGCGAGATCTCAGCTAATATGGGAGCTACGACCTTGCGGATGGTCTCGTTGGATTCAGGAGGACGAAACTAAGTCAAAACCGTTGGAATTTTCCCGATAGGGCCCATAGAAGCCGAGATATGGACCTCCAAAGTTTGAGATTTTTCATTTTTAGGGTATACCCCCCCGTATCGAATTTTTCACCAAAAATTGATTTTTTTTAAATATGAACTAACTATACCAGCGGCTTGTTCTCATCACCTACAACACGAAAACACCGGGTTATAATGAGTTTCGAGAAAAACTAAGGGAATTATAGCACTTTGAAAATGCGAAAAATCGATTTTCTTTAAACCCGAAAATAGCTATAGAAACCTCTATCAGCGGCTTATTCCCATCACCCACATTACGAAAACACCGGATTATAACAGAATTCGACCAGAACAAGTGGAATTATAGCACTTTGAAAATTCGGAAAAAAGTCAATCTTCGACCCCGTTTTTGAGCCCAAAAATGGGCCACAAAAATGCGAGATCTCAGCTAATATGGGAGCTACGACCTTGCGGATGGTCTCGTTGGATTCAGGAGGACAAAACTAAGTCAAAACCGTTGGAATTTTCCCGATAGGGCCCATAGAAGCCGAGATATGGACCTTTAAAATTTGAGATTTTTCATTTTTAGGGTATACCCCCCCGTATCGAATTTTTCACCAAAAATTGATTTTTTTAAAATATGAACTAACTATACCAGCGGCTTGTTCCCATCACCTACAACACGAAAACACCGGGTTATAATGAGTTTCGAGAACAACTAAGGGAATTATAGCACTTTGAAAATGCGAAAAATCGATTTTCTTTAAACCCGAAAATAGCTATAGAAACCTCTATCAGCGGCTTATTCCCATCACCCACATTACGAAAACACCGGATTATAACAGAATTCGACCAGAACAAGTGGAATTATAGCACTTTGAAAATTCGGAAAAAAGTCAATTTTCGACCCCGTTTTTGAGCCCAAAAATGGGCCACAAAAATGCGAGATCTCAGCTAATATGGGAGCTACGACCTTGCGGATGGTCTCGTTGGATTCAGGAGGACGAAACTAAGTCAAAACCGTTGGAATTTTCCCGATAGGGCCCATAAAAGCCGAGATATGGACCTCCAAAGTTTGAGATTTTTCATTTTTAGGGTATACCCCCCCGTATCGAATTTTTCACCAAAAATTGATTTTTTTTAAATATGAACTAACTATACCAGCGGCTTGTTCTCATCACCTACAACACGAAAACACCGGGTTATAATGAGTTTCGAGAAAAACTAAGGGAATTATAGCACTTTGAAAATGCGAAAAATCGATTTTCTTTAAACCCGAAAATAGCTATAGAAACCTCTATCAGCGGCTTATTCCCATCACCCACATTACGAAAACACCGGATTATAACAGAATTCGACCAGAACAAGTGGAATTATAGCACTTTGAAAATTCGGAAAAAAGTCAATTTTCGACCCCGTTTTTGAGCCCAAAAATGGGCTACAAAAATGCGAGATCTCAGCTAATATGGGAGCTACGACCTTGCGGATGGTCTCGTTGGATTCAGGAGAACAAAACTAAGTCAAAACCGTTGGAATTTTCCCGATAGGGCCCATAGAAGCCGAGATATGGACCTCCAAAGTTTGAGATTTTTCATTTTTAGGGTATACCCCCCCGTATCGAATTTTTCACCAAAAATTGATTTTTTTAAAATATGAACTAACTATACCAGCGGCTTGTTCCCATCACCTACAACACGAAAACACTGGGTTATAATGAGTTTCAAGAAAAACTAAGGGAATTATAGCACTTTGAAAATGCGAAAAATCGATTTTCTTTAAACCCGAAAATAGCTATAGAAACCTCTATCAGCGGCTTATTCCCATCACCCACATTACGAAAACACCGGATTATAACAGAATTCGACCAGAACAAGTGGAATTATAGCACTTTGAAAATTCGGAAAAAAGTCAATTTTCGACCTCGTTTTTGAGCCCAAAAATGGGCCACAAAAATGCGAGATCTCAGCTAATATGGGAGCTACGACCTTGCGGATGGTCTCGTTGGATTCAGGAGGACAAAACTAAGTCAAAACCGTTGGAATTTTCCCGATAGGGCCCATAGAAGCCGAGATATGGACCTCCAAAGTTTGAGATTTTTCATTTTTAGGGTATACCCCCCCGTATCGAATTTTTCACCAAAAATTGATTTTTTTAAAATATGAACTAACTATACCAGCGGCTTGTTCCCATCACCTACAACACGAAAACACCGGGTTATAATGAGTTTCGAGAAAAACTAAGGGAATTATAGCACTTTGAAAATGCGAAAAATCGATTTTCTTTAAACCCGAAAATAGCTATAGAAACCTCTATCAGCGGCTTATTCCCATCACCCACATTACGAAAACACCGGATTATAACAGAATTCGACCAGAACAAGTGGAATTATAGCACTTTGAAAATTCGGAAAAAAGTCAATTTTCGACCCCGTTTTTGAGCCCAAAAATGGGCTACAAAAATGCGAGATCTCAGCTAATATGGGAGCTACGACCTTGCGGATGGTCTCGTTGGATTCAGGAGAACAAAACTAAGTCAAAACCGTTGGAATTTTCCCGATAGGGCCCATAGAAGCCGAGATATGGACCTCCAAAGTTTGAGATTTTTCATTTTTAGGGTATACCCCCCCGTATCGAATTTTTCACCAAAAATTGATTTTTTTAAAATATGAACTAACTATACCAGTGGCTTGTTCCCATCACCTACAACACGAAAACACTGGGTTATAATGAGTTTCGAGAAAAACTAAGGGAATTATAGCACTTTGAAAATGCGAAAAATCGATTTTCTTTAAACCCGAAAATAGCTATAGAAACCTCTATCAGCGGCTTATTCCCATCACCCACATTACGAAAACACCGGATTATAACAGAATTCGACCAGAACAAGTGGAATTATAGCACTTTGAAAATTCGGAAAAAAGTCAATTTTCGACCCCGTTTTTGAGCCCAAAAATGGGCCACAAAAATGCGAGATCTCAGCTAATATGGGAGCTACGACCTTGCGGATGGTCTCGTTGGATTCAGGAGGACGAAACTAAGTCAAAACCGTTGGAATTTTCCCGATAGGGCCCATAGAAGCCGAGATATGGACCTCCAAAGTTAGAGATTTTTCATTTTTAGGGTATACCCCCCCGTATCGAATTTTTCACCAAAAATTGAATTTTTTTAAAATATGAACTAACTATACCAGCGGCTTGTTCCCATCACCTACAACACGAAAACACCGGGTTATAATGAGTTTCGAGAAAAACTAAGGGAATTATATCACTTTGAAAATGCGAAAAATCGATTTTCTTTAAACCCGAAAATAGCTATAGAAACCTCTATCAGCGGCTTATTCCCATCACCCACATTACGAAAACACCGGATTATAACAGAATTCGACCAGAACAAGTGGAATTATAGCACTTTGAAAATTCGGAAAAAAGTCAATTTTCGACCCCGTTTTTGAGCCCAAAAATGGGCCACAAAAATGCGAGATCTCAGCTAATATGGGAGCTACGACCTTGCGGATGGTCTCGTTGGATTCAGGAGGACGAAACTAAGTCAAAACCGTTGGAATTTTCCCGATAGGGCCCATAGAAGCCGAGATATGGACCTCCAAAGTTTGAGATTTTTCATTTTTAGGGTATACCCCCCCGTATCGAATTTTTCACCAAAAATTGAATTTTTTTAAAATATGAACTAACTATACCAGCGGCTTGTTCCCATCATCTACAACACGAAAACACCGGGTTATAATGAGTTTCGAGAAAAACTAAGGGAATTATAGCACTTTGAAAATGCGAAAAAACGATTTTCTTTAAACCCGAAAATAGCTATAGAAACCTCTATCAGCGGCTTATTCCCATCACCCACATTACGAAAACACCGGATTATAACAGAATTCGACCAGAACAAGTAGAATTATAGCACTTTGAAAATTCGGAAAAAAGTCAATTTTCGACCCCGTTTTTGAGCCCAAAAATGGGCCACAAAAATGCGAGATCTCAGCTAATATGGGAGCTACGACCTTGCGGATGGTCTCGTTGGATTCAGGAGGACGAAACTAAGTCAAAACCGTTGGCATTTTCCCGATAGGGCCCATAAAAGCCGAGATATGGACCTCCAAAGTTTGAGATTTTTCATTTTTAGGGTATACCCCCCCGTATCGAATTTTTCACCAAAAATTAATTTTTTTAAAATATGAACTAACTATACCAGCGGCTTGTTCCCATCACCTACAACACGAAAACACCGGGTTATAATGAGTTTCGAGAAAAACTAAGGAAATTATAGCTCTTTGAAAATGCGAAAAATCGATTTTCTTTAAACCCGAAAATAGCTATAGAAACCTCTATCAGCGGCTTATTCCCATCACCCACATTACGAAAACACCGGATTATAACAGAATTCGACCAGAACAAGTGGAATTATAGCACTTTGAAAATTCGGAAAAAAGTCAATTTTCGACCCCGTTTTTGAGCCCAAAAATGGGCCACAAAAATGCGAGATCTCAGCTAATATGGGAGCTACGACCTTGCGGATGGTCTCGTTGGATTCAGGAGGACGAAACTAAGTCAAAACCGTTGGCATTTTCCCGATAGGGCCCATAAAAGCCGAGATATGGACCTCCAAAGTTTGAGATTTTTCATTTTTAGGGTATACCCCCCCGTATCGAATTTTTCACCAAAAATTAATTTTTTTAAAATATGAACTAACTATACCAGCGGCTTGTTCCCATCACCTACAACACGAAAACACCGGGTTATAATGAGTTTCGAGAAAAACTAAGGAAATTATAGCTCTTTGAAAATGCGAAAAATCGATTTTCTTTAAACCCGAAAATAGCTATAGAAACCTCTATCAGCGGCTTATTCCCATCACCCACATTACGAAAACACCGGATTATAACAGAATTCGACCAGAACAAGTGGAATTATAGCACTTTGAAAATTCGGAAAAAAGTCAATTTTCGACCCCGTTTTTGAGCCCAAAAATGGGCCACAAAAATGCGAGATCTCAGCTAATATGGGAGCTACGACCTTGCGGATGGTCTCGTTGGATTCAGGAGGACGAAACTAAGTCAAAACCGTTGGAATTTTCCCGATAGGGCCCATAGAAGCCGAGATATGGACCTCCAAAGTTTGAGATTTTTCATTTTTAGGGTATACCCCCCCGTATCGAATTTTTCACAAAAAATTGAATTTTTTTAAAATATGAACTAACTATACCAGCGGCTTGTTCCCATCATCTACAACACGAAAACACCGGGTTATAATGAGTTTCGAGAAAAACTAAGGGAATTATAGCACTTTGAAAATGCGAAAAATCGATTTTCTTTAAACCCGAAAATAGCTATAGAAACCTCTATCAGCGGCTTATTCCCATCACCCACATTACGAAAACACCGGATTATAACAGAATTCGACCAGAACAAGTGGAATTATAGCACTTTGAAAATTCGGAAAAAAGTCAATTTTCGACCCCGTTTTTGAGCCCAAAAATGGGCCACAAAAATGCGAGATCTCAGCTAATATGGGAGCTACGACCTTGCGGATGGTCTCGTTGGATTCAGGAGGACGAAACTAAGTCAAAACCGTTGGAATTTTCCCGATAGGGCCCATAGAAGCCGAGATATGGACCTCCAAAGTTTGAGATTTTTCATTTTTAGGGTATACCCCCCCGTATCGAATTTTTCACCAAAAATTGAATTTTTTTAAAATATGAACTAACTATACCAGCGGCTTGTTCCCATCATCTACAACACGAAAACACCGGGTTATAATGAGTTTCGAGAAAAACTAAGGGAATTATAGCACTTTGAAAATGCGAAAAAACGATTTTCTTTAAACCCGAAAATAGCTATAGAAACCTCTATCAGACTCTCACGAGATGTGCCCACATTACGAAAACACCGGATTATAACAGAATTCGACCAGAACAAGTAGAATTATAGCACTTTGAAAATTCGGAAAAAAGTCAATTTTCGACCCCGTTTTTGAGCCCAAAAATGGGCCACAAAAATGCGAGATCTCAGCTAATATGGGAGCTACGACCTTGCGGATGGTCTCGTTGGATTCAGGAGGACGAAACTAAGTCAAAACCGTTGGAATTTTCCCGATAGGGCCCATAGAAGCCGAGATATGGACCTCCAAAGTTTGAGATTTTTTATTTTTAGGGTATACCCCCCCGTATCGAATTTTTCACCAAAAATTGATTTTTTTTAAATATGAACTAACTATACCAGCGGCTTGTTCTCATCACCTACAACACGAAAACACCGGGTTATAATGAGTTTCGAGAAAAACTAAGGGAATTATAGCACTTTGAAAATGCGAAAAATCGATTTTCTTTAAACCCGAAAATAGCTATAGAAACCTCTATCAGCGGCTTATTCCCATCACCCACATTACGAAAACACCGGATTATAACAGAATTCGACCAGAACAAGTGGAATTATAGCACTTTGAAAATTCGGAAAAAAGTCAATTTTCGACCCCGTTTTTGAGCCCAAAAATGGGCCACAAAAATGCAAGATCTCAGCTAATATGGGAGCTACGACCTTGCGGATGGTCTCGTTGGATTCAGGAGGACGAAACTAAGTCAAAACCGTTGGAATTTTCCCGATAGGGCCCATAGAAGCCGAGATATGGACCTCCAAAGTTTGAGATTTTTCATTTTTAGGGTATACCCCCCCGTATCGAATTTTTCACCAAAAATTGATTTTTTTTTTAATATGAACTAACTATACCAGCGGCTTGTTCTCATCACCTACAACACGAAAACACCGGGTTATAATGAGTTTCGAGAAAAACTAAGGGAATTATAGCACTTTGAAAATGCGAAAAATCAATTTTCTTTAAACCCGAAAATAGCTATAGAAACCTCTATCAGCGGCTTATTCCCATCACCCACATTACGAAAACACCGGATTATAACAGAATTCGACCAGAACAAGTGGAATTATAGCACTTTGAAAATTCGGAAAAAAGTCAATTTTCGACCCCGTTTTTAAGCCCAAAAATGGGCCACAAAAATGCGAGATCTCAGCTAATATGGGAGCTACGACCTTGCGGATGGTCTCGTTGGATTCAGGAGGACGAAACTAAGTCAAAACCGTTGGTATTTTCCCGATAGGGCCCATAGAAGCCGAGATATGGACCTCCAAAGTTTCAGATTTTTCATTTTTAGGGTATACCCCCCCGTATCGAATTTTTCACCAAAAATTGAATTTTTTAAAAATATGAACTAACTATACCAGCGGCTTGTTCCCATCATCTACAACACGAAAACAACGGGTTATAATGAGTTTCGAGAAAAACTAAGGGAATTATAGCACTTTGAAAATGCGAAAAATCAATTTTCTTTAAACCCGAAAATAGCTATAGAAACCTCTATCAGCGGCTTATTCCCATCACCCACATTACGAAAACACCGGATTATAACAGAATTCGACCAGAACAAGTGGAATTATAGCACTTTGAAAATTCGGAAAAAAGTCAATTTTCGACCCCGTTTTTGAGCCCAAAAATGGGCCACAAAAATGCGAGATCTCAGCTAATATGTGAGCTACGACCTTGCGGATGGTCTCGTTGGATTCAGGAGGACAAAACTAAGTCAAACCCGTTGGAATTTTCCCGATAGGGCCCATAGAAGCCGAGATATGGACCTCCAAAGTTTGAGATTTTTTATTTTTAGGGTATACCCCCCCGTATCGAATTTTTCACCAAAAATTGATTTTTTTTAAATATGAACTAACTATACCAGCGGCTTGTTCCCATCACCTACAACACGAAAACACCGGGTTATAATGAGTTTCGAGAAAAACTAAGGGAATTATAGCACTTTGAAAATGCGAAAAATCGATTTTCTTTAAACCCGAAAATAGCTATAGAAACCTCTATCAGCGGCTTATTCCCATCACCCACATTACGAAAACACCGGATTATAACAGAATTCGACCAGAACAAGTGGAATTATAGCACTTTGAAAATTCGGAAAAAAGTCAATTTTCGACCCCGTTTTTGAGCCCAAAAATGGGCCACAAAAATGCGAGATCTCAGCTAATATGGGAGCTACGACCTTGCGGATGGTCTCGTTGGATTCAGGAGGACGAAACTAAGTCAAAACCGTTGGAATTTTCCCGATAGGGCCCATAGAAGCCGAGATATGGACCTCCAAAGTTTGAGATTTTTTATTTTTAGGGTATACCCCCCCGTATCGAATTTTTCACCAAAAATTGATTTTTTTTAAATATGAACTAACTATACCAGCGGCTTGTTCTCATCACCTACAACACGAAAACACCGGGTTATAATGAGTTTCGAGAAAAACTAAGGGAATTATAGCACTTTGAAAATGCGAAAAATCGATTTTCTTTAAACCCGAAAATAGCTATAGAAACCTCTATCAGCGGCTTATTCCCATCACCCACATTACGAAAACACCGGATTATAACAGAATTCGACCAGAACAAGTGGAATTATAGCACTTTGAAAATTCGGAAAAAAGTCAATTTTCGACCCCGTTTTTGAGCCCAAAAATGGGCCACAAAAATGCGAGATCTCAGCTAATATGGGAGCTACGACCTTGCGGATGGTCTCGTTGGATTCAGGAGGACGAAACTAAGTCAAAACCGTTGGAATTTTCCCGATAGGGCCCATAGAAGCCGAGATATGGACCTCCAAAGTTTGAGATTTTTTATTTTTAGGGTATACCCCCCCGTATCGAATTTTTCACCAAAAATTGATTTTTTTTTAAATATGAACTAACTATACCAGCGGCTTGTTCTCATCACCTACAATACGAAAACACCGGGTTATAATGAGTTTCGAGAAAAACTAAGGGAATTATAGCACTTTGAAAATGCGAAAAATCGATTTTCTTTAAACCCGAAAATAGCTATAGAAACCTCTATCAGCGGCTTATTCCCATCACCCACATTACGAAAACACCGGATTATAACAGAATTCGACCAGAACAAGTGGAATTATAGCACTTTGAAAATTCGGAAAAAAGTCAATTTTCGACCCCGTTTTTGAGCCCAAAAATGGGCCACAAAAATGCGAGATCTCAGCTAATATGGGAGCTACGACCTTGCGGATGGTCTCGTTGGATTCAGGAGGACGAAACTAAGTCAAAACCGTTGGAATTTTCCCGATAGGGCCCATAGAAGCCGAGATATGGACCTCCAAAGTTTGAGATTTTTTATTTTTAGGGTATACCCCCCCGTATCGAATTTTTCACCAAAAATTGATTTTTTTTAAATATGAACTAACTATACCAGCGGCTTGTTCTCATCACCTACAACACGAAAACACCGGGTTATAATGAGTTTCGAGAAAAACTAAGGGAATTATAGCACTTTGAAAATGCGAAAAATCGATTTTCTTTAAACCCGAAAATAGCTATAGAAACCTCTATCAGCGGCTTATTCCCATCACCCACATTACGAAAACACCGGATTATAACAGAATTCGACCAGAACAAGTGGAATTATAGCACTTTGAAAATTCGGAAAAAAGTCAATTTTCGACCCCGTTTTTGAGCCCAAAAATGGGCCACAAAAATGCGAGATCTCAGCTAATATGGGAGCTACGACCTTGCGGATGGTCTCGTTGGATTCAGGAGGACGAAACTAAGTCAAAACCGTTGGAATTTTCCCGATAGGGCCCATAGAAGCCGAGATATGGACCTCCAAAGTTTGAGATTTTTTATTTTTAGGGTATACCCCCCCGTATCGAATTTTTCACCAAAAATTGATTTTTTTTAAATATGAACTAACTATACCAGCGGCTTGTTCTCATCACCTACAACACGAAAACACCGGGTTATAATGAGTTTCGAGAAAAACTAAGGGAATTATAGCACTTTGAAAATGCGAAAAATCGATTTTCTTTAAACCCGAAAATAGCTATAGAAACCTCTATCAGCGGCTTATTCCCATCACCCACATTACGAAAACACCGGATTATAACAGAATTCGACCAGAACAAGTGGAATTATAGCACTTTGAAAATTCGGAAAAAAGTCAATTTTCGACCCCGTTTTTGAGCCCAAAAATGGGCCACAAAAATGCAAGATCTCAGCTAATATGGGAGCTACGACCTTGCGGATGGTCTCGTTGGATTCAGGAGGACGAAACTAAGTCAAAACCGTTGGAATTTTCCCGATAGGGCCCATAGAAGCCGAGATATGGACCTCCAAAGTTTGAGATTTTTCATTTTTAGGGTATACCCCCCCGTATCGAATTTTTCACCAAAAATTGATTTTTTTTAAATATGAACTAACTATACCAGCGGCTTGTTCTCATCACCTACAACACGAAAACACCGGGTTATAATGAGTTTCGAGAAAAACTAAGGGAATTATAGCACTTTGAAAATGCGAAAAATCGATTTTCTTTAAACCCGAAAATAGCTATAGAAACCTCTATCAGCGGCTTATTCCCATCACCCACATTACGAAAACACCGGATTATAACAGAATTCGACCAGAACAAGTGGAATTATAGCACTTTGAAAATTCGGAAAAAAGTCAATTTTCGACCCCGTTTTTGAGCCCAAAAATGGGCCACAAAAATGCGAGATCTCAGCTAATATGGGAGCTACGACCTTGCGGATGGTCTCGTTGGATTCAGAAGGACGAAACTAAGTCAAAACCGTTGGAATTTTCCCGATAGGGCCCATAGAAGCCGAGATATGGACCTCCAAAGTTAGAGATTTTTCATTTTTAGGGTATACCCCCCCGTATCGAATTTTTCACCAAAAATTGAATTTTTTTAAAATATGAACTAACTATACCAGCGGCTTGTTCCCATCACCTACAACACGAAAACACACTCTCACGAGATGTGTCGAGAAAAACTAAGGGAATTATAGCACTTTGAAAATGCGAAAAATCGATTTTCTTTAAACCCGAAAATAGCTATAGAAACCTCTATCAGCGGCTTATTCCCATCACCCACATTACGAAAACACCGGATTATAACAGAATTCGACCAGAACAAGTGGAATTATAGCACTTTGAAAATTCGGAAAAAAGTCAATTTTCGACCCCGTTTTTGAGCCCAAAAATGGGCCACAAAAATGCGAGATCTCAGCTAATATGGGAGCTACGACCTTGCGGATGGTCTCGTTGGATTCAGGAGGACGAAACTAAGTCAAAACCGTTGGAATTTTCCCGATAGGGCCCATAGAAGCCGAGATATGGACCTCCAAAGTTTGAGATTTTTCATTTTTAGGGTATACCCCCCCGTATCGAATTTTTCACCAAAAATTGAATTTTTTTAAAATATGAACTAACTATACCAGCGGCTTGTTCCCATCATCCACAACACGAAAACACCGGGTTATAATGAGTTTCGAGAAAAACTAAGGGAATTATAGCACTTTGAAAATGCGAAAAATCGATTTTCTTTAAACCCGAAAATAGCTATAGAAACCTCTATCAGCGGCTTATTCCCATCACCCACATTACGAAAACACCGGATTATAACAGAATTCGACCAGAACAAGTGGAATTATAGCACTTTGAAAATTCGGAAAAAAGTCAATTTTCGACCCCGTTTTTGAGCCCAAAAATAGGCCACAAAAATGCGAGATCTCAGCTAATATGGGAGCTACGACCTTGCGGATGGTCTCGTTGGATTCAGGAGGACGAAACTAAGTCAAAACCGTTGGAATTTTCCCGATAGGGCCTATAGAAGCCGAGATATGGACCTCCAAAGTTTGAGATTTTTCATTTTTAGGGTATACCCCCCCGTATCGAATTTTTCACCAAAAATTGAATTTTTTTAAAATATGAACTAACTATACCAGCGGCTTGTTCCCATCATCTACAACACGAAAACACCGGGTTATAATGAGTTTCGAGAAAAACTAAGGGAATTATAGCACTTTGAAAATGCGAAAAATCGATTTTCTTTAAACCCGAAAATAGCTATAGAAACCTCTATCAGCGGCTTATTCCCATCACCCACATTACGAAAACACCGGATTATAACAGAATTCGACCAGAACAAGTGGAATTATAGCACTTTGAAAATTCGGAAAAAAGTCAATTTTTGACCCCGTTTTTGAGCCCAAAAATGGGCCACAAAAATGCGAGATCTCAGCTAATATGGGAGCTACGACCTTGCGGATGGTCTCGTTGGATTCAGGAGGACGAAACTAAGTCAAAACCGATGGAATTTTCCCGATAGGGCCCATAGAAGCCGAGATATGGACCTCCAAAGTTTGAGATTTTTCATTTTTAGGGTATACCCCCCCGTATCGAATTTTTCACCAAAAATTGAATTTTTTTATAATATGAACTAACTATACCAGCGGCTTGTTCCCATCATCTACAACACGAAAACACCGGGTTATAATGAGTTTCGAGAAAAACTAAGGGAATTATAGCACTTTGAAAATGCGAAAAATCGATTTTCTTTAAACCCGAAAATAGCTATAGAAACCTCTATCAGCGGCTTATTCCCATCACCCACATTACGAAAACACCGGATTATAACAGAATTCGACCAGAACAAGTGGAATTATAGCACTTTGAAAATTCGGAAAAAAGTCAATTTTCGACCCCGTTTTTGAGCCCAAAAATGGGCCACAAAAATGCGAGATCTCAGCTAATATGGGAGCTACGACCTTGCGGATGGTCTCGTTGGATTCAGGAGGACGAAACTAAGTCAAAACCGTTGGCATTTTCCCGATAGGGCCCATAAAAGCCAAGATATGGACCTCCAAAGTTTGAGATTTTTCATTTTTAGGGTATACCCCCCCGTATCGAATTTTTCACCAAAAATTGATTTTTTTAAAATATGATTTAACTATACCAGCGGCTTGTTCCCATCACCTACAACACGAAAACACCGGGTTATAATGAGTTTCGAGAAAAACTAAGGGAATTATAGCACTTTGAAAATGCGAAAAATCGATTTTCTTTAAACCCGAAAATAGCTATAGAAACCTCTATCAGCGGCTTATTTCCATCACCCACATTACGAAAACACCAGATTATAACAGAATTCGACCAGAACAAGTGGAATTATAGCACTTTGAAAATTCGGAAAAAAGTCAATTTTCGACCCCGTTTTTGAGCCCAAAAATGGGCCACAAAAATGCGAGATCTCAGCTAATATGGGAGCTACGACCTTGCGGATGGTCTCGTTGGATTCAGGAGGACGAAACTAAGTCAAAACCGATGGAATTTTCCCGATAGGGCCCATAGAAGCCGAGATATGGACCTCCAAAGTTTGAGATTTTTCATTTTTAGGGTATACCCCCCCCGTATCGAATTTTTCACCAAAAATTGATTTTTTTAAAATATGAACTAACTATACCAGCGGCTTGTTCCCATCACCTACAACACGAAAACACCGGGTTATAATAAGTTTCGAGAAAAACTAAGGAAATTATAGCACTTTGAAAATGCGAAAAATCGATTTTCTTTAAACCCGAAAATAGCTATAGAAACCTCTATCAGCGGCTTATTCCCATCACCCACATTACGAAAACACCGGATTATAACAGAATTCGACCAGAACAAGTGGAATTATAGCACTTTGAAAATTCGGAAAAAAGTCAATTTTCGACCCCGTTTTTGAGCCCAAAAATGGGCCACAAAAATGCGAGATCTCAGCTAATATGGGAGCTACGACCTTGCGGATGGTCTCGTTGGATTCAGTAGGACGAAACTAAGTCAAAACCGATGGAATTTTCCCGATAGGGCCCATAAAAGCCGAGATATGGACCTCCAAAATTTGAGATTTTTCATTTTTAGGGTATACCCCCCCGTATCGAATTTTTCACCAAAAATTGATTTTTTTAAAATATGATTTAACTATACCAGCGGCTTGTTCCCATCACCTACAACACGAAAACACCGGGTTATAATGAGTTTCGAGAAAAACTAAGGGAATTATAGCACTTTGAAAATGCGAAAAATCGATTTTCTTTAAACCCGAAAATAGCTATAGAAACCTCTATCAGCGGCTTATTCATATTACCCACATTACGAAAACACCGGATTATATCAGAATTCGACCAGAACAAGTGGAATTATAGCACTTTGAAAATTCGGAAAAAAGTCAATTTTCGACCCCGTTTTTGAGCCCAAAAATGGGCCACAAAAATGCGAGATCTCAGCTAATATGGGAGCTACGACCTTGCGGATGGTCTCGTTGGATTCAGGAGGACGAAACTAAGTCAAAACCTTACTAAGTCAAACCATAGAAGCCGAGATATGGACCTCCAAAGTTTGAGATTTTTCATTTTTAGGGTATACCTCTCCGTATCGAATTTTTCACCAAAAATTGTTTTTTTTAAAATATGATTTAACTATACCAGCGGCTTGTTCCCATCACCTACAATACGAAAACACCGGGTTATAATGAGTTTCGAGAAAAACTAAGGGAATTATAGCACTTTGAAAATGCGAAAAATCGATTTTCTTTAAACCCGAAAATAGCTATAGAAACCTCTATCAGCGGCTTATTCGAACAAGTGGAATTATAGCACTTTGAAAATTCGGAAAAAAGTCAATTTTCGACCCCGTTTTTGAGCCCAAAAATGGGCCACAAAAATGCGAGATCTCAGCTAATATGGGAGCTACGACCTTGCGGATGGTCTCGTTGGATTCAGGAGGACGAAACTAAGTCAAAACCGTTGGAATTTTCCCGATAGGGCCCATAGAAGCCGAGATATGGACCTCCAAAGGTTGAGATTTTTCATTTTTAGGGTATACCCCCCCGTATCGAATTTTTCACCAAAAATTGATTTTTTTAAAATATGATTTAACTATACCAGCGGCTTGTTCCCATCACCTACAACACGAAAACACCGGGTTATAATGAGTTTCGAGAAAAACTAAGGGAATTATAGCACTTTGAAAATGCGAAAAATCGATTTTCTTTAAACCTGAAAATGGCTATAGAAACCTCTATCAGCGGCTTATTCCCATCACCCACATTACGAAAACACCGGATTATAACAGAATTCGACCAGAACAAGTGGAATTATAGCACTTTGAAAATTCGGAAAAAAGTCAATTTTCGACCCCGTTTTTGAGCCCAAAAATGGGCCACAAAAATGCGAGATCTCAGCTAATATGGGAGCTACGACCTTGCGGATGGTCTCGTTGGATTCAGGAGGACGAAACTAAGTCAAAACCGATGGAATTTTCCCGATAGGGCCCATAGAAGCTGAGATATGGACCTCCAAAATTTGAGATTTTTCATTTTTAGGGTATACCCCCCCGTATCGAATTTTTCACCAAAAATTGATTTTTTTTTAATATGAACTAACTATACCAGCGGCTTGTTCCCATCACCTACAACACGAAAACACCGGGTTATAATGAGTTTCGAGAAAAACTAAGGGAATTATAGCACTTTGAAAATGCGAAAAATCGATTTTCTTTAAACCAGAAAATAGCTATAGAAACCTCTATCAGCGGCTTATTCCCATCACCCACATTACGAAATCACCGGATTATAACAGAATTCGACCAGAACAAGTGGAATTATAGCACTTTGAAAATTCGGAAAAAAGTCAATTTTCGACCCCGTTTTTGAGCCCAAAAATGGGCCACAAAAATGCGAGATCTCAGCTAATATGGGAGCTACGACCTTGCGGATGGTCTCGTTGGATTCAGGAGGACGAAACTAAGTCAAAACCGTTGGAATTTTCCCGATAGGGCCCATAGAAGCCGAGATATGAACCTCCAAAGTTTGAAATTTTTCATTTTTAGGGTATACCCCCCCGTATCGAATTTTTCACCAAAAATTGATTTTTTTAAAATATGATTTAACTATACCAGCGGCTTGTTCCCATCACCTACAACACGAAAACACCGGGTTATAATGAGTTTCGAGAAAAACTAAGGGAATTATAGCACTTTGAAAATGCGAAAAATCGATTTTCTTTAAACCCGAAAATAGCTATAGAAACCTCTATCAGCGGCTTATTCCCATCACCCATATTACGAAAACACCGGATTGTAACAGAATTCGACCGGAACAAGTAGAATTATAGCACTTTGAAAATTTGGAAAAAAGTCAATTTTCGACCCTGTTTTTGAGCCCAAAAATGGGCCACAAAAATGCGAGATCTCAGCTAATATGGGAGCTAAGACCTTGCGGATGGTCTCGTTGGATTCAGGAGGACGAAACTAAGTCAAAACCGATGGAATTTTCCCGATAGGGCCCATAGAAGCCGAGATATGGACCTCCAAAGTTTGAGATTTTTCATTTTTAGGGTATACCCCCCCGTATCGAATTTTTCACCAAAAATTGATTTTTTTAAAATATGAACTAACTATACCAGCGGCTTGTTCCCATCACCTACAATACGAAAACACCGGGTTATAATGAGTTTCGAGAAAAACTAAGGGAATTATAGCACTTTGAAAATGCGAAAAATCGATTTTCTTTAAACCTGAAAATGGCTATAGAAACCTCTATCAGCGGCTTATTCCCATCACCCACATTACGAAAACACCGGATTATAACAGAATTCGACCAGAACAAGTGGAATTATAGCACTTTGAAAATTCGGAAAAAAGTCAATTTTCGACCCCGTTTTTGAGCCCAAAAATGGGCCACAAAAATGCGAGATCTCAGCTAATATGGGAGCTACGACCTTGCGGATGGTCTCGTTGGATTCAGGAGGACGAAACTAAGTCAAAACCGATGGAATTTTCCCGATAGGGCCCATAGAAGCCGAGATATGAACCTCCAAAGTTTGAGATTTTTCATTTTTAGGGTATACCCCGTATCGAATTTTTCACCAAAAATTGATTTTTTTAAAATATGATTTAACTATACCAGCGGCTTGTTCCCATCACCTACAACACGAAAACACCGGGTTATAATGAGTTTCGAGAAAAACTAAGGGAATTATAGCACTTTGAAAATGCGAAAAATCGATTTTCTTTAAACCCGAAAATAGCGATAGAAACCTTTATCAGCGGCTTATTCCCATCACCCACATTACGAAAACACCGGATTATAACAGAATTCGACCGGAACAAGTGGAATTATAGCACTTTGAAAATTCGGAAAAAAGTCAATTTTCGACCCTGTTTTTGAGCCCAAAAATGGGCCACAAAAATGCGAGATCTCAGCTAATATGGGAGCTACGACCTTGCGGATGGTCTCGTTGGATTCAGGAGGACGAAACTAAGTCAAAACCGTTGGAATTTTCCCGATAGGGCCCATAGAAGCCGAGATATGGACCTCCAAAGTTTGAGATTTTTCATTTTTAGGGTATACCCCCCGTATCGAATTTTTCACCAAAAATTGATTTTTTTAAAATATGAACTAACTATACCAGCGGCTTGTTCCCATCACCTACAACACGAAAACACCGGGTTATAATGAGTTTCGAGAAAAACTAAGGGAATTATAGCACTTTGAAAATGCAAAAAATCGATTTTCTTTAAACCCGAAAATAGCTATAGAAACCTCTATCAGCGGCTTATTTCCATCACCCACATTACGAAAACACCAGATTATAACAGAATTCGACCAGAACAAGTGGAATTATAGCACTTTGAAAATTCGGAAAAAAGTCAATTTTCGACCCCGTTTTTGAGCCCAAAAATGGGCCACAAAAATGCGAGATCTCAGCTAATATGGGAGCTACGACCTTGCGGATGGTCTCGTTGGATTCAGGAGGACGAAACTAAGTCAAAACCGATGGAATTTTCCCGATAGGGCCCATAGAAGCCGAGATATGGACCTCCAAAGTTTGAGATTTTTCATTTTTAGGGTATACCCCCCCGTATCGAATTTTTCACCAAAAATTGATTTTTTTAAAATATGAACTAACTATACCAGCGGCTTGTTCCCATCACCTACAACACGAAAACACCGGGTTATAATAAGTTTCGAGAAAAACTAAGGAAATTATAGCACTTTGAAAATGCGAAAAATCGATTTTCTTTAAACCCGAAAATAGCTATAGAAACCTCTATCAGCGGCTTATTCCCATCACCCACATTACGAAAACACCGGATTATAACAGAATTCGACCAGAACAAGTGGAATTATAGCACTTTGAAAATTCGGAAAAAAGTCAATTTTCGACCCCGTTTTTGAGCCCAAAAATGGGCCACAAAAATGCGAGATCTCAGCTAATATGGGAGCTACGACCTTGCGGATGGTCTCGTTGAATTCAGGAGGACGAAACTAAGTCAAAACCGATGGAATTTTCCCGATAGGGCCCATAGAAGCCGAGATATGGACCTCCAAAGTTTGAGATTTTTCATTTTTAGGGTATACCCCCCCGTATCGAATTTTTCACCAAAAATTGATTTTTTTAAAATATGAACTAACTATACCAGCGGCTTGTTCCCATCACCTACAACACGAAAACACCGGATTATAACAGAATTCGACCAGAACAAGTGAAATAATAGCACTTTGAAAATTCGGAAAAAAGTCAATTTTCGACCCCGTTTTTGAGCCCAAAAATGGGCCACAAAAATGCGAGATCTCAGCTAATATGGGAGCTACGACCTTGCGGATGGTCTTGTTGGATTCAGGAGGACGAAACTAAGTCAAAACCGATGGAATTTTGCCGATAGGGCCCATAGAAGCCGAGATATGGACTTCCAAAGTTTGAGATTTTTCATTTTTAGGGTATACCCCCCCGTATCGAATTTTTCACCAAAAATTGATTTTTTTAAAATATGATTTAACTATACCAGCGGCTTGTTCCCATCACCTACAACACGAAAACACCGGGTTATAATGAGTTTCGAGAAAAACTAAGGGAATTATAGCACTTTGAAAATGCGAAAAATCGATTTTCTTTAAACCCGAAAATAGCTATAGAAACCTCTATCAGCGGCTTATTCCCATTACCCACATTACGAAAACACCGGATTAAAACAGAATTCGACCAGAACAAGTGGAATTATAGCACTTTGAAAATTCGGAAAAAAGTCAATTTTCGACCCCGTTTTTGAGCCCAAAAATGGGCCACAAAAATGCGAGATCTCAGCTAATATGGGAGCTACGACCTTGCGGATGGTCTCGTTGGATTCAGGAGGACGAAACTAAGTCAAAACCTTACTAAGTCAAACCATAGAAGCCGAGATATGGACCTCCAAAGTTTGAGATTTTTCATTTTTAGGGTATACCTCTCCGTATCGAATTTTTCACCAAAAATTGTTTTTTTTAAAATATGATTTAACTATACCAGCGGCTTGTTCCCATCACCTACAACACGAAAACACCGGGTTATAATGAGTTTCGAGAAAAACTAAAGGAATTATAGCACTTTGAAAATGCGAAAAATCGATTTTCTTTAAACCCGAAAATAGCTATAGAAACCTCTATCAGCGGCTTATTCATATTACCCACATTACGAAAACACCGGATTATATCAGAATTCGACCAGAACAAGTGGAATTATAGCACTTTGAAAATTCGGAAAAAAGTCAATTTTCGACCCCGTTTTTGAGCCCAAAAATGGGCCACAAAAATGCGAGATCTCAGCTAATATGGGAGCTACGACCTTGCGGATGGTCTCGTTGGATTCAGGAGGACGAAACTAAGTCAAAACCGTTGGAATTTTCCCGATAGGGCCCATAGAAGCCGAGATATGGACCTCCAAAGGTTGAGATTTTTCATTTTTAGGGTATACCCCCCCGTATCGAATTTTTCACCAAAAATTGATTTTTTTAAAATATGATTTAACTATACCAGCGGCTTGTTCCCATCACCTACAACACGAAAACACCGGGTTATAATGAGTTTCGAGAAAAACTAAGGGAATTATAGCACTTTGAAAATGCGAAAAATCGATTTTCTTTAAACCCGAAAATAGCTATAGAAACCTCTATCAGCGGCTTATTCCCATCACCCATATTACGAAAACACCGGATTATAACAGAATTCGACCGGAACAAGTAGAATTATAGCACTTTGAAAATTCGGAAAAAAGTCAATTTTCGACCCTGTTTTTGAGCCCAAAAATGGGCCACAAAAATGCGAGATCTCAGCTAATATGGGAGCTAAGACCTTGCAGATGGTCTCGTTGGATTCAGGAGGACGAAACTAAGTCAAAACCGATGGAATTTTCCCGATAGGGCCCATAGAAGCCGAGATATGGACCTCCAAAGTTTGAGATTTTTCATTTTTAGGGTATACCCCCCCGTATCGAATTTTTCACCAAAAATTGATTTTTTTTTAATATGAACTAACTATACCAGCGGCTTGTTCCCATCACCTACAACACGAAAACACCGGGTTATAATGAGTTTCGAGAAAAACTAAGGGAATTATAGCACTTTGAAAATGCGAAAAATCGATTTTCTTTAAACCAGAAAATAGCTATAGAAACCTCTATCAGCGGCTTATTCCCATCACCCACATTACGAAATCACCGGATTATAACAGAATTCGACCAGAACAAGTGGAATTATAGCACTTTGAAAATTCGGAAAAAAGTCAATTTTCGACCCCGTTTTTGAGCCCAAAAATGGGCCACAAAAATGCGAGATCTCAGCTAATATGGGAGCTACGACCTTGCGGATGGTCTCGTTGGATTCAGGAGGACGAAACTAAGTCAAAACCGTTGGTATTTTCCCGATAGGGCCCATAGAAGCCGAGATATGAACCTCCAAAGTTTGAAATTTTTCATTTTTAGGGTATACCCCCCCGTATCGAATTTTTCACCAAAAATTGATTTTTTTAAAATATGATTTAACTATACCAGCGGCTTGTTCCCATCACCTACAACACGAAAACACCGGGTTATAATGAGTTTCGAGAAAAACTAAGGGAATTATAGCACTTTGAAAATGCGAAAAATCGATTTTCTTTAAACCCGAAAATAGCTATAGAAACCTCTATCAGCGGCTTATTCCCATCACCCATATTACGAAAACACCGGATTGTAACAGAATTCGACCGGAACAAGTAGAATTATAGCACTTTGAAAATTCGGAAAAAAGTCAATTTTCGACCCTGTTTTTGAGCCCAAAAATGGGCCACAAAAATGCGAGATCTCAGCTAATATGGGAGCTAAGACCTTGCGGATGGTCTCGTTGGATTCAGGAGGACGAAACTAAGTCAAAACCGATGGAATTTTCCCGATAGGGCCCATAGAAGCCGAGATATGGACCTCCAAAGTTTGAGATTTTTCATTTTTAGGGTATACCCCCCCGTATCGAATTTTTCACCAAAAATTGATTTTTTTAAAATATGAACTAACTATACCAGCGGCTTGTTCCCATCACCTACAACACGAAAACACCGGGTTATAATGAGTTTCGAGAAAAACTAAGGGAATTATAGCACTTTGAAAATGCGAAAAATCGATTTTCTTTAAACCTGAAAATGGCTATAGAAACCTCTATCAGCGGCTTATTCCCATCACCCACATTACGAAAACACCGGATTATAACAGAATTCGACCAGAACAAGTGGAATTATAGCACTTTGAAAATTCGGAAAAAAGTCAATTTTCGACCCCGTTTTTGAGCCCAAAAATGGGCCACAAAAATGCGAGATCTCAGCTAATATGGGAGCTACGACCTTGCGGATGGTCTCGTTGGATTCAGGAGGACGAAACTAAGTCAAAACCGATGGAATTTTCCCGATAGGGCCCATAGAAGCCGAGATATGAACCTCCAAAGTTTGAGATTTTTCATTTTTAGGGTATACCCCGTATCGAATTTTTCACCAAAAATTGATTTTTTTAAAATATGATTTAACTACACCAGCGGCTTGTTCCCATCACCTACAACACGAAAACACCGGGTTATAATGAGTTTCGAGAAAAACTAAGGGAATTATAGCACTTTGAAAATGCGAAAAATCGATTTTCTTTAAACCCGAAAATAGCGATAGAAACCTTTATCAGCGGCTTATTCCCATCACCCACATTACGAAAACACCGGATTATAACAGAATTCGACCGGAACAAGTGGAATTATAGCACTTTGAAAATTCGGAAAAAAGTCAATTTTCGACCCTGTTTTTGAGCCCAAAAATGGGCCACAAAAATGCGAGATCTCAGCTAATATGGGAGCTACGACCTTGCGGATGGTCTCGTTGGATTCAGGAGGACGAAACTAAGTCAAAACCGTTGGAATTTTCCCGATAGGGCCCATAGAAGCCGAGATATGGACCTCCAAAGTTTGAGATTTTTCATTTTTAGGGTATACCCCCCCGTATCGAATTTTTCACCAAAAATTGATTTTTTTAAAATATGATTTAACTATACCAGCGGCTTGTTCCCATCACCTACAACACGAAAACACCGGGTTATAATGAGTTTCGAGAAAAACTAAGGGAATTATAGCACTTTGAAAATGCGAAAAATCGATTTTCTTTAAACCCGAAAATAGCTATAGAAACCTCTATCAGCGGCTTATTCCCATCACCCATATTACGAAAACACCGGATTATAACAGAATTCGACCGGAACAAGTAGAATTATAGCACTTTGAAAATTCGGAAAAAAGTCAATTTTCGACCCTGTTTTTGAGCCCAAAAATGGGCCACAAAAATGCGAGATCTCAGCTAATATGGGAGCTAAGACCTTGCAGATGGTCTCGTTGGATTCAGGAGGACGAAACTAAGTCAAAACCGATGGAATTTTCCCGATAGGGCCCATAGAAGCCGAGATATGGACCTCCAAAGTTTGAGATTTTTCATTTTTAGGGTATACCCCCCCGTATCGAATTTTTCACCAAAAATTGATTTTTTTAAAATATGAACTAACTATACCAGCGGCTTGTTCCCATCACCTACAACACGAAAACACCGGGTTATAATGAGTTTCGAGAAAAACTAAGGGAATTATAGCACTTTGAAAATGCGAAAAATCGATTTTCTTTAAACCTGAAAATGGCTATAGAAACCTCTATCAGCGGCTTATTCCCATCACCCACATTACGAAAACACCGGATTATAACAGAATTCGACCAGAACAAGTGGAATTATAGCACTTTGAAAATTCGGAAAAAAGTCAATTTTCGACCCCGTTTTTGAGCCCAAAAATGGGCCACAAAAATGCGAGATCTCAGCTAATATGGGAGCTACGACCTTGCGGATGGTCTCGTTGGATTCAGGAGGACGAAACTAAGTCAAAACCGATGGAATTTTCCCGATAGGGCCCATAGAAGCTGAGATATGGACCTCCAAAATTTGAGATTTTTCATTTTTAGGGTATACCCCCCCGTATCGAATTTTTCACCAAAAATTGATTTTTTTTTAATATGAACTAACTATACCAGCGACTTGTTCCCATCACCTACAACACGAAAACACCGGGTTATAATGAGTTTCGAGAAAAACTAAGGGAATTATAGCACTTTGAAAATGCGAAAAATCGATTTTCTTTAAACCCGAAAATAGCTATAGAAACCTCTATCAGCGGCTTATTCCCATCACCCACATTACGAAAACACCGGATTATAACAGAATTCGACCAGAACAAGTGGAATTATAGCACTTTGAAAATTCGGAAAAAAGTCAATTTTCGACCCCGTTTTTGAGCCCAAAAATGGGCCACAAAAATGCGAGATCTCAGCTAATATGGGAGCTACGACCTTGCGGATGGTCTCGTTGGATTCAGGAGGACGAAACTAAGTCAAAACCGTTGGAATTTTCCCGATAGGGCCCATAGAAGCCGAGATATGGACCTCCAAAGTTTGAGATTTTTCATTTTTAGGGTATACCCCCCCGTATCGAATTTTTCACCAAAAATTGATTTTTTTAAAATATGAACTAACTATACCAGCGGCTTGTTCCCATCACCTACAACACGAAAACACCGGGTTATAATGAGTTTCGAGAAAAACTAAGGGAATTATAGCACTTTGAAAATGCAAAAAATCGATTTTCTTTAAACCCGAAAATAGCTATAGAAACCTCTATCAGCGGCTTATTCCCATCACCCATATTACGAAAACACCGGATTATAACAGAATTCGACCGGAACAAGTAGAATTATAGCACTTTGAAAATTCGGAAAAAAGTCAATTTTCGACCCTGTTTTTGAGCCCAAAAATGGGCCACAAAAATGCGAGATCTCAGCTAATATGGGAGCTAAGACCTTGCAGATGGTCTCGTTGGATTCAGGAGGACGAAACTAAGTCAAAACCGATGGAATTTTCCCGATAGGGCCCATAGAAGCCGAGATATGGACCTCCAAAGTTTGAGATTTTTCATTTTTAGGGTATACCCCCCCGTATCGAATTTTTCACCAAAAATTGATTTTTTTAAAATATGAACTAACTATACCAGCGGCTTGTTCCCATCACCTACAACACGAAAACACCGGGTTATAATGAGTTTCGAGAAAAACTAAGGGAATTATAGCACTTTGAAAATGCGAAAAATCGATTTTCTTTAAACCTGAAAATGGCTATAGAAACCTCTATCAGCGGCTTATTCCCATCACCCACATTACGAAAACACCGGATTATAACAGAATTCGACCAGAACAAGTGGAATTATAGCACTTTGAAAATTCGGAAAAAAGTCAATTTTCGACCCCGTTTTTGAGCCCAAAAATGGGCCACAAAAATGCGAGATCTCAGCTAATATGGGAGCTACGACCTTGCGGATGGTCTCGTTGGATTCAGGAGGACGAAACTAAGTCAAAACCGATGGAATTTTCCCGATAGGGCCCATAGAAGCTGAGATATGGACCTCCAAAATTTGAGATTTTTCATTTTTAGGGTATACCCCCCCGTATCGAATTTTTCACCAAAAATTGATTTTTTTTTAATATGAACTAACTATACCAGCGACTTGTTCCCATCACCTACAACACGAAAACACCGGGTTATAATGAGTTTCGAGAAAAACTAAGGGAATTATAGCACTTTGAAAATGCGAAAAATCGATTTTCTTTAAACCCGAAAATAGCTATAGAAACCTCTATCAGCGGCTTATTCCCATCACCCACATTACGAAAACACCGGATTATAACAGAATTCGACCAGAACAAGTGGAATTATAGCACTTTGAAAATTCGGAAAAAAGTCAATTTTCGACCCCGTTTTTGAGCCCAAAAATGGGCCACAAAAATGCGAGATCTCAGCTAATATGGGAGCTACGACCTTGCGGATGGTCTCGTTGGATTCAGGAGGACGAAACTAAGTCAAAACCGTTGGAATTTTCCCGATAGGGCCCATAGAAGCCGAGATATGGACCTCCAAAGTTTGAGATTTTTCATTTTTAGGGTATACCCCCCCGTATCGAATTTTTCACCAAAAATTGATTTTTTTAAAATATGAACTAACTATACCAGCGGCTTGTTCCCATCACCTACAACACGAAAACACCGGGTTATAATGAGTTTCGAGAAAAACTAAGGGAATTATAGCACTTTGAAAATGCAAAAAATCGATTTTCTTTAAACCCGAAAATAGCTATAGAAACCTTTATCAGCGGCTTATTCCCATCACCCACATTACGAAAACACCGGATTATAACAGAATTCGACCGGAACAAGTGGAATTATAGTACTTTGAAAATTCGGAAAAAAGTCAATTTTCGACCCCGTTTTTGAGCCCAAAAATGGGCCACAAAAATGCGAGATCTCAGCTAATATGGGAGCTACGACCTTGCGGGTGGTCTCGTTGGATTCAGGAGGACGAAATTAAGTCAAAACCGTTGGAATTTTCCCGATAGGGCCCATAGAAGCCGAGATATGGACTTCCAAAGTTTGAGATTTTTCATTTTTAGGGTATACCCCCCCGTATCGAATTTTTCACCAAAAATTGATTTTTTTAAAATATAAACTAACTATACCAGCGGCTTGTTCCCATCACCTACAACACGAAAACACCGGGTTATAATGAGTTTCGAGAAAAACTAAGGGAATTATAGCACTTTGAAAATGCAAAAAATCGATTTTCTTTAAACCCGAAAATAGCTATAGAAACCTCTATCAGCGGCTTATTTCCATCACCCACATTACGAAAATACCGGATTATAACAGAATTCGACCAGAACAAGTGGAATTATAGCACTTTGAAAATTCGGAAAAAAGTCAATTTTCGACCCCGTTTTTGAGCCCAAAAATGGGCCACAAAAATGCGAGATCTCAGCTAATATGGGAGCTACGACCTTGCGGATGGTCTCGTTGGATTCAGGAGGACGAAACTAAGTCAAAACCGTTGGAATTTTCCCGATAGGGCCCATAGAAGCCGAGATATGGACCTCCAAAGTTTGAGATTTTTCATTTTTAGGGTATACCCCCCCGTATCGAATTTTTCACCAAAAATTGATTTTTTTAAAATATGAACTAACTATACCAGCGGCTTGTTCCCATCACCTACAACACAAAAACACCGGGTTATAATGAGTTTTGAGAAAAACTAAGGGAATTATAGCACTTTGAAAATGCAAAAAATCGATTTTCTTTAAACCCGAAAATAGCTATAGAAACCTCTATCAGCGGCTTATTCCCATCACCCACATTACGAAAACACCGGATTATAACAGAATTCGACCAGAACAAGTGGAATTATAGCACTTTGAAAATTCGGAAAAAAGTCAATTTTCGACCCCGTTTTTGAGCCCAAAAATGGGCCACAAAAATGCGAGATCTCAGCTAATATGGGAGCTACGACCTTGCGGATAGTCTCGTTGAATTCAGGAGGACGAAACTAAGTCAAAACCGATGGAATTTTCCCGATAGGGCCCATAGAAGCCGAGATATGGACCTCCAAAGTTTGAGATTTTTCATTTTTAGGGTATACCCCCCCGTATCGAATTTTTCACCAAAAATTGATTTTTTTTAAATATGAACTAACTATACCAGCGACTTGTTCCCATCACCTACAACACGAAAACACCGGGTTATAATGAGTTTCGAGAAAAACTAAGGGAATTATAGCACTTTGAAAATGCGAAAAATCGATTTTCTTTAAACCCGAAAATAGCTATAGAAACCTCTATCAGCGGCTTATTCCCATCACCCACATTACGAAAACACCGGATTATAACAGAATTCGACCAGAACAAGTGGAATTATAGCACTTTGAAAATTCGGAAAAAAGTCAATTTTCGACCCCGTTTTTGAGCCCAAAAATGGGCCACAAAAATGCGAGATCTCAGCTAATATGGGAGCTACGACCTTGCGGATGGTCTCGTTGGATTCAGGAGGACGAAACTAAGTCAAAACCGTTGGAATTTTCCCGATAGGGCCCATAGAAGCCGAGATATGGACCTCCAAAGTTTGAGATTTTTCATTTTTAGGGTATACCCCCCCGTATCGAATTTTTCACCAAAAATTGATTTTTTTAAAATATGATTTAACTATCCCAGCGGCTTGTTCCCATCACCTACAACACGAAAACACCGGGTTATAATGAGTTTCGAGAAAATCTAAGGGAATTATAGCACTTTGAAAATGCGAAAAATCGATTTTCTTTAAACCCGAAAATAGCTATAGAAACCTTTATCAGCGGCTTATTCCCATCACCCACATTACGAAAACACCGGATTATAACAGAATTCGACCGGAACAAGTGGAATTATAGCACTTTGAAAATTCGGAAAAAAGTCAATTTTCGACCCTGTTTTTGAGCCCAAAAATGGGCCACAAAAATGCGAGATCTCAGCTAATATGGGAGCTACGACCTTGCGGATAGTCTCGTTGGATTCAGGAGGACGAAACTAAGTCAAAACCGTTGGAATTTTCCCGATAGGGCCCATAGAAGCCGAGATATGGACCTCCAAAGTTTGAGATTTTTCATTTTTAGGGTATACCCCCCCGTATCGAATTTTTCACCAAAAATTGATTTTTTTAAAATATGAACTAACTATACCAGCGGCTTGTTCCCATCACCTACAACACGAAAACACCGGGTTATAATGAGTTTCGAGAAAAACTAAGGGAATTATAGCACTTTGAAAATGCAAAAAATCGATTTTCTTTAAACCCGAAAATACCTATAGAAACCTCTATCAGCGGCTTATTCCCATCACCCACATTACGAAAACACCGGATTATAACAGAATTCGACCAGAACAAGTGGAATTATAGCACTTTGAAAATTCGGAAAAAAGTCAATTTTCGACCCCGTTTTTGAGCCCAAAAATGGGCCACAAAAATGCGAGATCTCAGCTAATATGGGAGCTACGACCTTGCGGATAGTCTCGTTGGATTCAGGAGGACGAAACTAAGTCAAAACCGATGAAATTTTCCCGATAGGGCCCATAGAAGCCGAGATATGGACCTCCAAAGTTTGAGATTTTTCATTTTTAGGGTATACCCCCCCGTATCGAATTTTTCACCAAAAATTGATTTTTTTAAAATATGAACTAACTATACCAGCGGCTTGTTCCCATCACCTACAACACGAAAACACCGGGTTATAATGAGTTTCGAGAAAAACTAAGGGAATTATAGCACTTTGAAAATGCAAAAAATCGATTTTCTTTAAACCCGAAAATAGCTATAGAAACCTCTATCAGCGGCTTATTCCCATCACCCACATTACGAAAACACCGGATTATAACAGAATTCGACCAGAACAAGTGGAATTATAGCACTTTGAAAATTCGGAAAAAAGTCAATTTTCGACCCCGTTTTTGAGCCCAAAAATGGGCCACAAAAATGCGAGATCTCAGCTAATATGGGAGCTACGACCTTGCGGATGGTCTCGTTGGATTCAGGAGGACGAAACTAAGTCAAAACCGTTGGAATTTTCCCGATAGGGCCCATAGAAGCCGAGATATGGACCTCCAAAGTTTGAGATTTTTCATTTTTAGGGTATACCCCCCCGTATCGAATTTTTCACCAAAAATTGATTTTTTTAAAATATGAACTAACTATACCAGCGGCTTGTTCCCATCACCTACAACACGAAAACACCGGGTTATAATGAGTTTTGAGAAAAACTAAGGGAATTATAGCACTTTGAAAATGCAAAAAATCGATTTTCTTTAAACCCGAAAATAGCTATAGAAACCTCTATCAGCGGCTTATTCCCATCACCCACATTACGAAAACACCGGATTATAACAGAATTCGACCAGAACAAGTGGAATTATAGCACTTTGAAAATTCGGAAAAAAGTCAATTTTCGACCCCGTTTTTGAGCCCAAAAATGGGCCACAAAAATGCGAGATCTCAGCTAATATGGGAGCTACGACCTTGCGGATAGTCTCGTTGAATTCAGGAGGACGAAACTAAGTCAAAACCGATGGAATTTTCCCGATAGGGCCCATAGAAGCCGAGATATGGACCTCCAAAGTTTGAGATTTTTCATTTTTAGGGTATACCCCCCCGTATCGAATTTTTCACCAAAAATTTAATTTTTTTAAAATATGAACTAACTATACCAGCGGCTTGTTCCCATCACCTACAACACGAAAACACCGGGTTATAATGAGTTTCGAGAAAAACTAAGGGAATTATAGCACTTTAAAAATGCAAAAAATCGATTTTCTTTAAACCCGAAAATAGCTATAGAAACCTCTATCAGCGGCTTATTCCCATCACCCACATTACGAAAACACCGGATTATAACAGAATTCGACCAGAACAAGTGGAATTATAGCACTTTGAAAATTCGGAAAAAAGTCAATTTTCGACCCCGTTTTTGAGCCCAAAAATGGGCCACAAAAATGCGAGATCTCAGCTAATATGGGAGCTACGACCTTGCGGATGGTCTCGTTGGATTCAGGAGGACGAAACTAAAACAAAACCGTTGGAATTTTCCCGATAGGGCCCATAGAAGCCAAGATATGGACCTCCAAAGTTTAAGATTTTTCATTTTTAGGGTATACCCCCCCGTATCGAATTTTTCACCAAAAATTGATTTTTTTAAAATATGATTTAACTATACCAGCGGCTTGTTCCCATCACCTACAACACGAAAACACCGGGTTATAATGAGTTTCGAGAAAAACTAAGGGAATTATAGCACTTTGAAAATGCGAAAAATCGATTTTCTTTAAACCCGAAAATAGCTATAGAAACCTCTATCAGCGGCTTATTCCCATCACCCACATTACGAAAACACCGGATTATAACAGAATTCGACCGGAACAAGTGGAATTATAGCACTTTGAAAATTCGGAAAAAAGTCAATTTTCGACCCTGTTTTTGAGCCCAAAAATGGGCCACAAAAATGCGAGATCTCAGCTAATATGGGAGCTACGACCTTGCGGATGGTCTCGTTGGATTCAGGAGGACGAAACTAAGTCAAAACCGTTGGAATTTTCCCGATAGGGCCCATAGAAGCCGAGATATGGACCTCCAAAGTTTGAGATTTTTCATTTTTAGGGTATACCCCCCCGTATCGAATTTTTCACCAAAAATTGATTTTTTTAAAATATGAACTAACTATACCAGCGGCTTGTTCCCATCACCTACAACACGAAAACACCGGGTTATAATGAGTTTCGAGAAAAACTAAGGGAATTATAGCACTTTGAAAATGCGAAAAATCGATTTTCTTTAAACCCGAAAATAGCTATAGAAACCTCTATCAGCGGCTTATTCCCATCACCCACATTACGAAAACACCGGATTATAACAGAATTCGACCAGAACAAGTGGAATTATAGCACTTTGAAAATTCGGAAAAATATCAATTTTCGACCCCGTTTTTGAGCCCAAAAATGGGCCACAAAAATGCGAGATCTCAGCTAATATGGGAGCTACGACCTTGCGGATGGTCTCGTTGGATTCAGGAGGACGAAACTAAGTCAAAACCGATGGAATTTTCCCGATAGGGCCCATAGAAGCCGAGATATGGACCTCCAAAATTTGAGATTTTTCATTTTTAGGGTATACCCCCCCGTATCGAATTTTTCACCAAAAATTGATTTTTTTAAAATATGATTTAACTATACCAGCGGCTTGTTCCCATCACCTACAACACGAAAACACCGGGTTATAATGAGTTTCGAGAAAAACTAAGGGAATTATAGCACTTTGAAAATGCGAAAAATCGATTTTCTTTAAACCCGAAAATAGCTATAGAAACCTCTATCAGCGGCTTATTCCCATCACCCACATTACGAAAACACCGGATTATAACAGAATTCGACCGGAACAAGTGGAATTATAGCACTTTGAAAATTCGGAAAAAAGTCAATTTTCGACCCTGTTTTTGAGCCCAAAAATGGGCCACAAAAATGCGAGATCTCAGCTAATATGGGAGCTACGACCTTGCGGATGGTCTCGTTGGATTCAGGAGGACGAAACTATGTCAAAACCGTTGGAATTTTCCCGATAGGGCCCATAGAAGCCGAGATATGGACCTCCAAAGTTTGAGATTTTTCATTTTTAGGGTATACCCCCCCGTATCGAATTTTTCACCAAAAATTGATTTTTTTAAAATATGATTTAACTATACCAGCGGCTTGTTCCCATCACCTACAACACGAAAACACCGGGTTATAATGAGTTTCGAGAAAAACTAAGGGAATTATAGCACTTTGAAAATGCGAAAAATCGATTTTCTTTAAACCCGAAAATAGCGATAGAAACCTTTATCAGCGGCTTATTCCCATCACCCACATTACGAAAACACCGGATTATAACAGAATTCGACCGGAACAAGTGGAATTATAGCACTTTGAAAATTCGGAAAAAAGTCAATTTTCGACCCTGTTTTTGAGCCCAAAAATGGGCCACAAAAATGCGAGATCTCAGCTAATATGGGAGCTACGACCTTGCGGATGGTCTCGTTGGATTCAAGAGGACGAAACTAAGTCAAAACCGTTGGAATTTTCCCGATAGGGCCCATAGAAGCCGAGATATGGACCTCCAAAGTTTGAGATTTTTCATTTTTAGGGTATACCCCCCCGTATCGAATTTTTCACCAAAAATTGATTTTTTTAAAATATGAACTAACTATACCAGCGGCTTGTTCCCATCACCTACAACACGAAAACACCGGGTTATAATGAGTTTTGAGAAAAACTAAGGGAATTATAGCACTTTGAAAATGCAAAAAATCGATTTTCTTTAAACCCGAAAATAGCTATAGAAACCTCTATCAGCGGCTTATTCCCATCACCCACATTACGAAAACACCGGATTATAACAGAATTCGACCAGAACAAGTGGAATTATAGCACTTTGAAAATTCGGAAAAAAGTCAATTTTCGACCCCGTTTTTGAGCCCAAAAATGGGCCACAAAAATGCGAGATCTCAGCTAATATGGGAGCTACGACCTTGCGGATGGTCTCGTTGGATTCAGGAGGACGAAACTAAGTCAAAACCGATGGAATTTTCCCGATAGGGCCCATAGAAGCCGAGATATGGACCTCCAAAATTTGAGATTTTTCATTTTTAGGGTATACCCCCCCGTATCAAATTTTTCACCAAAAATTGATTTTTTTAAAATATGATTTAACTATACCAGCGGCTTGTTCCCATCACCTACAACACGAAAACACCGGGTTATAATGAGTTTCGAGAAAAACTAAGGGAATTATAGCACTTTGAAAATGCGAAAAATCGATTTTCTTTAAACCCGAAAATAGCTATAGAAACCTCTATCAGCGGCTTATTCCCATCACCCACATTACGAAAACACCGGATTATAACAGAATTCGACCAGAACAAGTGGAATTATAGCACTTTGAAAATTCGGAAAAATATCAATTTTCGACCCCGTTTTTGAGCCCAAAAATGGGCCACAAAAATGCGAGATCTCAGCTAATATGGGAGCTACGACCTTGCGGATAGTCTCGTTGGATTCAGGAGGACGAAACTAAGTCAAAACCGATGGAATTTTCCCGATAGGGCCCATAGAAGCCGAGATATGGACCTCCAAAATTTGAGATTTTTCATTTTTAGGGTATACCCCCCCGTATCGAATTTTTCACCAAAAATTGATTTTTTTAAAATATGAACTAACTATACCAGCGGCTTGTTCCCATCACCTACAACACGAAAACACCGGGTTATAATGAGTTTCGAGAAAAACTAAGGGAATTATAGCACTTTGAAAATGCAAAAAATCGATTTTCTTTAAACCCGAAAATAGCTATAGAAACCTCTATTAGCGGCTTATTCCCATCACCCACATTACGAAAACACCGGATTATAACAGAATTCGACCAGAACAAGTGGAATTATAGCACTTTGAAAATTCGGAAAAAAGTCAATTTTCGACCCCGTTTTTGAGCCCAAAAATGGGCCACAAAAATGCGAGATCTCAGCTAATATGGGAGCTACGACCTTGCGGGTGGTCTCGTTGGATTCAGGAGGACGAAACTAAGTCAAAACCGTTGGAATTTTCCCGATAGGGCCCATAGAAGCCGAGATATGGACCTCCAAAGTTTGAGATTTTTCATTTTTAGGGTATACCCCCCCGTATCGAATTTTTCACCAAAAATTGATTTTTTTTTAATATGAACTAACTATACCAGCGGCTTGTTCCCATCACCTACAACACGAAAACACCGGGTTATAATGAGTTTCGAGAAAAACTAAGGAAATTATAGCACTTTGAAAATGCGAAAAATCGATTTTCTTTAAACCCGAAAATAGCTATAGAAACCTCTATCAGCGGCTTATTCCCATCACCCACATTACGAAAACACCGGATTATAACAGAATTCGACCAGAACAAGTGGAATTATAGCACTTTGAAAATTCGAAAAAAAAGTCAATTTTCGACCCCGTTTTTGAGCCCAAAAATGGGCCACAAAAATGCGAGATCTCAGCTAATATGGGA
This sequence comes from Anthonomus grandis grandis, assembly GCF_022605725.1. Taxonomy (NCBI): domain Eukaryota; kingdom Metazoa; phylum Arthropoda; class Insecta; order Coleoptera; family Curculionidae; genus Anthonomus; species Anthonomus grandis. The sequence goes on from NC_065558.1 coordinate 15,242,705, forward strand.
GCTACGACCTTGCGGATGGTCTCGTTGGATTCAGGAGGACGAAACTAAGTCAAAACCGTTGGAATTTTCCCGATAGGTCCCATAGAAGCCGAGATATGGACCTCCAAAGTTTGAGATTTTTCATTTTTAGGGTATACCCCCCCGTATCGAATTTTTCACCAAAAATTGATTTTTTTAAAATATGAACTAACTATACCAGCGGCTTGTTCCCATCACCTACAACACGAAAACACCGGGTTATAATGAGTTTCGAGAAAAACTAAGGGAATTATAGCACTTTGAAAATGCGAAAAATCGATTTTCTTTAAACCCGAAAATAGCTATAGAAACCTCTATCAGCGGCTTATTCCCATCACCCACATTACGAAAACACCGGATTATAACAGAATTCGACCAGAACAAGTGGAATTATAGCACTTTGAAAATTCGAAAAAAAAGTCAATTTTCGACCCCGTTTTTGAGCCCAAAAATGGGCCACAAAAATGCGAGATCTCAGCTAATATGGGAGCTACGACCTTGCGGATGGTCTCGTTGGATTCAGGAGGACGAAACTAAGTCAAAACCGATGGAATTTTCCCGATAGGGCCCACAGAAGCCGAGATATGGACCTCCAAAGTTTGAGATTTTTCATTTTTAGGGTATACCCCCCCGTATCGAATTTTTCACCAAAAATTGATTTTTTTTTAATATGAACTAACTATACCAACGGCTTGTTCCCATCACCTACAACACGAAAACACCGGGTTATAATGAGTTTCGAGAAAAACTAAGGAAATTATAGCACTTTGAAAATGCGAAAAATCGATTTTCTTTAAACCCGAAAATAGCTATAGAAACCTCTATCAGCGGCTTATTCCCATCACCCACATTACGAAAACTCCGGATTATAACAGAATTCGACCAGAACAAGTGGAATTATAGCACTTTGAAAATTCGGAAAAAAGTCAATTTTCGACCCAGTTTTTGAGCCCAAAAATGGGCCACAAAAATGCGAGATCTCAGCTAATATGGGAGCTACGACCTTGCGGATGGTCTCGTTGGATTCAGGAGGACGAAACTAAGTCAAAACCGATGGAATTTTCCCGATAGGGCCCACAGAAGCCGAGATATGGACCTCCAAAGTTTGAGATTTTTCATTTTTAGGGTATACCCCCCCGTATCGAATTTTTCACCAAAAATTGATTTTTTTTTAATATGAACTAACTATACCAGCGGCTTGTTCCCATCACCTACAACACGAAAACACCGGGTTATAATGAGTTTCGAGAAAAACTAAGGAAATTATAGCACTTTGAAAATGCGAAAAATCGATTTTCTTTAAACCCGAAAATAGCTATAGAAACCTCTATCAGCGGCTTATTCCCATCACCCACATTACGAAAACTCCGGATTATAACAGAATTCGACCAGAACAAGTGGAATTATAGTACTTTGAAAATTCGGAAAAAAGTCAATTTTCGACCCCGTTTTTGAGCCCAAAAATGGGCCACAAAAATGCGAGATCTCAGCTAATATGGGAGCTACGACCTTGCGGATGGTCTCGTTGGATTCAGGAGGACGAAACTAAGTCAAAACCGATGGAATTTTCCCGATAGGGCCCATAGAAGCCGAGATATGGACCTCCAAAGTTTGAGATTTTTCATTTTTAGGGTATACCCCCCCGTATCGAATTTTTCACCAAAAATTGATTTTTTTAAAATATGAACTAACTATACCAGCGGCTTGTTCCCATCACCTACAACACGAAAACACCGGGTTATAATGAGTTTCGAGAAAAACTAAGGGAATTATAGCACTTTGAAAATGCGAAAAATCGATTTTCTTTAAACCCGAAAATAGCTATAGAAACCTCTATCAGCGGCTTATTCCCATCACCCACATTACGAAAACACCGGATTATAACAGAATTCGACCAGAACAAGTGGAATTATAGCACTTTGAAAATTCGGAAAAAATTCAATTTTCGACCCAGTTTTTGAGCCCAAAAATGGGCCACAAAAATGCGAGATCTCAGCTAATATGGGAGCTACGACCTTGCGGATGGTCTCGTTGGATTCAGGAGGACGAAACTAAGTCAAAACCGATGGAATTTTCCCGATAGGGCCCATAGAAGCCGAGATATGGACCTCCAAAGTTTGAGATTTTTCATTTTTAGGGTATACCCCCCCGTATCGAATTTTTCACCAAAAATTGATTTTTTTAAAATATGATTTAACTATACCAGCGGCTTGTTCCCATCACCTACAACACGAAAACACCGGGTTATAATGAGTTTCGAGAAAAACTAAGGGAATTATAGCACTTTGAAAATGCGAAAAATCGATTTTCTTTAAACCCGAAAATAGCTATAGAAACCTCTATCAGCGGCTTATTCCCATCACCCACATTACGAAAACACCGGATTATAACAGAATTCGACCGGAACAAGTGGAATTATAGCACTTTGAAAATTCGGTAAAAAGTCAATTTTCGACCCTGTTTTTGAGCCCAAAAATGGGCCACAAAAATGCGAGATCTCAGCTAATATGGGAGCTACGACCTTGCGGATGGTCTCGTTGAATTCAGGAGGACGAAACTAAGTCAAAACCGTTGGAATTTTCCCGATAGGGCCCATAGAAGCCGAGATATGGACCTCCAAAGTTTGAGATTTTTCATTTTTAGGGTATACCCCCCCGTATCGAATTTTTCACCAAAAATTGATTTTTTTTTAATATGAACTAACTATACCAGCGGCTTGTTCCCATCACCTACAACACGAAAACACCGGGTTATAATGAGTTTCGAGAAAAACTAAGGAAATTATAGCACTTTGAAAATGCGAAAAATCGATTTTCTTTAAACCCGAAAATAGCTATAGAAACCTCTATCAGCGGCTTATTCCCATCACCCACATTACGAAAACACCGGATTATAACAGAATTCGACCAGAACAAGTGGAATTATAGCACTTTGAAAATTCGAAAAAAAAGTCAATTTTCGACCCCGTTTTTGAGCCCAAAAATGGGCCACAAAAATGCGAGATCTCAGCTAATATGGGAGCTACGACCTTGCGGATGGTCTCGTTGGATTCAGGAGGACGAAACTAAGTCAAAACCGTTGGAATTTTCCCGATAGGGCCCATAGAAGCCGAGATATGGACCTCCAAAGTTTGAGATTTTTCATTTTTAGGGTATACCCCCCCGTATCGAATTTTTCATCAAAAACTGATTTTTTTAAAATATGATTTAACTATACCAGCGGCTTGTTCCCATCACCTACAACACGAAAACACCGGGTTATAATGAGTTTCGAGAAAAACTAAGGGAATTATAGCACTTTGAAAATGCGAAAAATCGATTTTCTTTAAACCCGAAAATAGCTATAGAAACCTCTATCAGCGGCTTATTCCCATCACCCACATTACGAAAACTCCGGATTATAACAGAATTCGACCAGAACAAGTGGAATTATAGCACTTTGAAAATTCGGAAAAAAGTCAATTTTCGACCCAGTTTTTGAGCCCAAAAATGGGCCACAAAAATGCGAGATCTCAGCTAATATGGGAGCTACGACCTTGCGGATGGTCTCGTTGGATTCAGGAGGACGAAACTAAGTCAAAACCGATGGAATTTTCCCGATAGGGCCCACAGAAGCCGAGATATGGACCTCCAAAGTTTGAGATTTTTCATTTTTAGGGTATACCCCCCCGTATCGAATTTTTCACCAAAAATTGATTTTTTTTTAATATGAACTAACTATACCAGCGGCTTGTTCCCATCACCTACAACACGAAAACACCGGGTTATAATGAGTTTCGAGAAAAACTAAGGAAATTATAGCACTTTGAAAATGCGAAAAATCGATTTTCTTTAAACCCGAAAATAGCTATAGAAACCTCTATCAGCGGCTTATTCCCATCACCCACATTACGAAAACTCCGGATTATAACAGAATTCGACCAGAACAAGTGGAATTATAGTACTTTGAAAATTCGGAAAAAAGTCAATTTTCGACCCCGTTTTTGAGCCCAAAAATGGGCCACAAAAATGCGAGATCTCAGCTAATATGGGAGCTACGACCTTGCGGATGGTCTCGTTGGATTCAGGAGGACGAAACTAAGTCAAAACCGATGGAATTTTCCCGATAGGGCCCATAGAAGCCGAGATATGGACCTCCAAAGTTTGAGATTTTTCATTTTTAGGGTATACCCCCCCGTATCGAATTTTTCACCAAAAATTGATTTTTTTAAAATATGAACTAACTATACCAGCGGCTTGTTCCCATCACCTACAACACGAAAACACCGGGTTATAATGAGTTTCGAGAAAAACTAAGGGAATTATAGCACTTTGAAAATGCGAAAAATCGATTTTCTTTAAACCCGAAAATAGCTATAGAAACCTCTATCAGCGGCTTATTCCCATCACCCACATTACGAAAACACCGGATTATAACAGAATTCGACCAGAACAAGTGGAATTATAGCACTTTGAAAATTCGGAAAAAATTCAATTTTCGACCCAGTTTTTGAGCCCAAAAATGGGCCACAAAAATGCGAGATCTCAGCTAATATGGGAGCTACGACCTTGCGGATGGTCTCGTTGGATTCAGGAGGACGAAACTAAGTCAAAACCGATGGAATTTTCCCGATAGGGCCCATAGAAGCCGAGATATGGACCTCCAAAGTTTGAGATTTTTCATTTTTAGGGTATACCCCCCCGTATCGAATTTTTCACCAAAAATTGATTTTTTTAAAATATGATTTAACTATACCAGCGGCTTGTTCCCATCACCTACAACACGAAAACACCGGGTTATAATGAGTTTCGAGAAAAACTAAGGGAATTATAGCACTTTGAAAATGCGAAAAATCGATTTTCTTTAAACCCGAAAATAGCTATAGAAACCTCTATCAGCGGCTTATTCCCATCACCCACATTACGAAAACACCGGATTATAACAGAATTCGACCGGAACAAGTGGAATTATAGCACTTTGAAAATTCGGTAAAAAGTCAATTTTCGACCCTGTTTTTGAGCCCAAAAATGGGCCACAAAAATGCGAGATCTCAGCTAATATGGGAGCTACGACCTTGCGGATGGTCTCGTTGAATTCAGGAGGACGAAACTAAGTCAAAACCGTTGGAATTTTCCCGATAGGGCCCATAGAAGCCGAGATATGGACCTCCAAAGTTTGAGATTTTTCATTTTTAGGGTATACCCCCCCGTATCGAATTTTTCACCAAAAATTGATTTTTTTTTAATATGAACTAACTATACCAGCGGCTTGTTCCCATCACCTACAACACGAAAACACCGGGTTATAATGAGTTTCGAGAAAAACTAAGGAAATTATAGCACTTTGAAAATGCGAAAAATCGATTTTCTTTAAACCCGAAAATAGCTATAGAAACCTCTATCAGCGGCTTATTCCCATCACCCACATTACGAAAACACCGGATTATAACAGAATTCGACCAGAACAAGTGGAATTATAGCACTTTGAAAATTCGAAAAAAAAGTCAATTTTCGACCCCGTTTTTGAGCCCAAAAATGGGCCACAAAAATGCGAGATCTCAGCTAATATGGGAGCTACGACCTTGCGGATGGTCTCGTTGGATTCAGGAGGACGAAACTAAGTCAAAACCGTTGGAATTTTCCCGATAGGGCCCATAGAAGCCGAGATATGGACCTCCAAAGTTTGAGATTTTTCATTTTTAGGGTATACCCCCCCGTATCGAATTTTTCATCAAAAACTGATTTTTTTAAAATATGATTTAACTATACCAGCGGCTTGTTCCCATCACCTACAACACGAAAACACCGGGTTATAATGAGTTTCGAGAAAAACTAAGGGAATTATAGCACTTTGAAAATGCGAAAAATCGATTTTCTTTAAACCCGAAAATAGCTATAGAAACCTCTATCAGCGGCTTATTCCCATCACCCACATTACGAAATCACCGGATTATAACAGAATTCGACCAGAACAAGTGGAATTATAGCATTTTAAAAATTCGGAAAAAAGTCAATTTTCGACCCCGTTTTTGAGCCCAAAAATGGGCCACAAAAATGCGAGATCTCAGCTAATATGGGAGCTACGACCTTGCGGATGGTCTCGTTGGATTCAGGAGGACGAAACTAAGTCAAAACCGTTGGAATTTTGCCGATAGGGCCCATAGAAGCCGAGATATGGACCTCCAAAGTTTGAGATTTTTCATTTTTAGGGTATACCCCCCCGTATCGAATTTTTCACCAAAAATTGATTTTTTTAAAATATGAACTAACTATACCAGCGGCTTGTTCCCATCACCTACAACACGAAAACACCGGGTTAATTTTCCCGATAGGGCCCATAGAAGCCGAGATATGGACCTCCAAAGTTTGAGATTTTTCATTTTTAGGGTATACCCCCCCGTATCGAATTTTTCACCAAAAATTGATTTTTTTAAAATATGATTTAACTATACCAGCGGCTTGTTCCCATCACCTACAACACGAAAACACCGGGTTATAATGAGTTTCGAGAAAAACTAAGGGAATTATAGCACTTTGAAAATGCGAAAAATCGATTTTCTTTAAACCCGAAAATAGCGATAGAAACCTTTATCAGCGGCTTATTCCCATCACCCACATTACGAAAACACCGGATTATAACAGAATTCGACCGGAACAAGTGGAATTATAGCACTTTGAAAATTCGGAAAAAAGTCAATTTTCGACCCTGTTTTTGAGCCCAAAAATGGGCCACAAAAATGCGAGATCTCAGCTAATATGGGAGCTACGACCTTGCGGATGGTCTCGTTGGATTCAGGAGGACGAAACTAAGTCAAAACCGTTGGAATTTTCCCGATAGGGCCCATAGAAGCCGAGATATGGACCTCCAAAGTTTGAGATTTTTCATTTTTAGGGTATACCCCCCTGTATCGAATTTTTCACCAAAAATTGATTTTTTTTAAATATGAACTAACTATACCAGCGGCTTGTTCCCATCACCTACAACACGAAAACACCGGGTTATAATGAGTTTCGAGAAAAACTAAGGGAATTATAGCACTTTGAAAATGCGAAAAATCGATTTTCTTTAAACCCGAAAATAGCTATAGAAACCTCTATCAGTGGCTTATTCCCATCACCCACATTACGAAAACACCGGATTATAACAGAATTCGACCAGAACAAGTGAAATTATAGCACTTTGAAAATTCGGAAAAAAGTCAATTTTCGACCCTGTTTTTGAGCCCAAAAATGGGCCACAAAAATGCGAGATCTCAGCTAATATGGGAGCTACGACCTTGCGGATGGTCTCGTTGGATTCAGGAGGACGAAACTATGTCAAAACCGTTGGAATTTTCCCGATAGGGCCCATAGAAGCCGAGATATGGACCTCCAAAGTTTGAGATTTTTCATTTTTAGGGTATACCCCCCCGTATCGAATTTTTCACCAAAAATTGATTTTTTTAAAATATGATTTAACTATACCAGCGGCTTGTTCCCATCACCTACAACACGAAAACACCGGGTTATAATGAGTTTCGAGAAAAACTAAGGGAATTATAGCACTTTGAAAATGCGAAAAATCGATTTTCTTTAAACCCGAAAATAGCGATAGAAACCTTTATCAGCGGCTTATTCCCATCACCCACATTACGAAAACACCGGATTATAACAGAATTCGACCGGAACAAGTGGAATTATAGCACTTTGAAAATTCGGAAAAAAGTCAATTTTCGACCCTGTTTTTGAGCCCAAAAATGGGCCACAAAAATGCGAGATCTCAGCTAATATGGGAGCTACGACCTTGCGGATGGTCTCGTTGGATTCAGGAGGACGAAACTAAGTCAAAACCGTTGGAATTTTCCCGATAGGGCCCATAGAAGCCGAGATATGGACCTCCAAAGTTTGAGATTTTTCATTTTTAGGGTATACCCCCCTGTATCGAATTTTTCACCAAAAATTGATTTTTTTTAAATATGAACTAACTATACCAGCGGCTTGTTCCCATCACCTACAACACGAAAACACCGGGTTATAATGAGTTTCGAGAAAAACTAAGGGAATTATAGCACTTTGAAAATGCGAAAAATCGATTTTCTTTAAACCCGAAAATAGCTATAGAAACCTCTATCAGTGGCTTATTCCCATCACCCACATTACGAAAACACCGGATTATAACAGAATTCGACCAGAACAAGTGAAATTATAGCACTTTGAAAATTCGGAAAAAAGTCAATTTTCGACCCCGTTTTTGAGCCCAAAAATGGGCCACAAAAATGCGAGATCTCAGCTAATATGGGAGCTACGACCTTGCGGATGGTCTCGTTGGATTCAGGAGGACGAAACTAAGTCAAAACCGTTGGAATTTTCCCGATAGGGCCCATAGAAGCCGAGATATGGACCTCCAAAGTTTGAGATTTTTCATTTTTAGGGTATACCCCCCTGTATCGAATTTTTCACCAAAAATTGATTTTTTTTAAATATGAACTAACTATACCAGCGGCTTGTTCCCATCACCTACAACACGAAAACACCGGGTTATAATGAGTTTCGAGAAAAACTAAGGGAATTATAGCACTTTGAAAATGCGAAAAATCGATTTTCTTTAAACCCGAAAATAGCTATAGAAACCTCTATCAGCGGCTTATTCCCATCACCCACATTACGAAAACACCGGATTATAACAGAATTCGACCAGAACAAGTGGAATTATAGCACTTTGAAAATTCGGAAAAAAGTCAATTTTCGACCCCGTTTTTGAGCCCAAAAATGGGCCACAAAAATGCGAGATCTCAGCTAATATGGGAGCTATGACCTTGCGGATGGTCTCGTTGGATTCAGGAGGACGAAACTAAGTCAAAACCGTTGGAATTTTCCCGATAGGGCCCATAGAAGCCGAGATATGGACCTCCAAAGTTTGAGATTTTTCATTTTTAGGGTATACCCCCCCGTATCGAATTTTTCACCAAAAATTGATTTTTTTAAAATATGAACTAACTATACCAGCGGCTTGTTCCCATCACCTACAACACGAAAACACCGGGTTATAATGAGTTTCGAGAAAAACTAAGGGAATTATAGCACTTTGAAAATGCGAAAAATCGATTTTCTTTAAACCCGAAAATAGCTATAGAAACCTCTATCAGCGGCTTATTCCCATCACCCACATTACGAAAACACCGGATTATAACAGAATTCGACCAGAACAAGTGGAATTATAGCACTTTGAAAATTCGGAAAAAAGTCAATTTTCGACCCCGTTTTTGAGCCCAAAAATGGGCCACAAAAATGCGAGATCTCAGCTAATATGGGAGCTATGACCTTGCGGATGGTCTCGTTGGATTCAGGAGGACGAAACTAAGTCAAAACCGTTGGAATTTTCCCGATAGGGCCCATAGAAGCCGAGATATGGACCTCCAAAGTTTGAGATTTTTCATTTTTAGGGTATACCCCCCCGTATCGAATTTTTCACCAAAAATTGATTTTTTTAAAATATGAACTAACTATACCAGCGGCTTGTTCCCATCACCTACAACACGAAAACACCGGGTTATAATGAGTTTCGAGAAAAACTAAGGGAATTATAGCACTTTGAAAATGCAAAAAATCGATTTTCTTTAAACCCGAAAATAGCTATAGAAACCTCTATCAGCGGCTTATTCCCATCACCCACATTACGAAAACACCGGATTATAACAGAATTCGACCAGAACAAGTGGAATTATAGCACTTTGAAAATTCGGAAAAAAGTCAATTTTCGACCCCGTTTTTGAGCCCAAAAATGGGCCACAAAAATGTGAGATCTCAGCTAATATGGGAGCTACGACCTTGCGGATAGTCTCGTTGGATTCAGGAGGACGAAACTAAGTCAAAACCGATGGAATTTTCCCGATAGGGCCCATAGAAGCCGAGATATGGACCTCCAAAGTTTAAGATTTTTCATTTTTAGGGTATACCCCCCCGTATCGAATTTTTCACCAAAAATTGATTTTTTTTTAAATATGAACTAACTATACCAGCGGCTTGTTCCCATCACCTACAACACGAAAACACCGGGTTATAATGAGTTTCGAGAAAAACTAAGGGAATTATAGCACTTTGAAAATGCGAAAAATCGATTTTCTTTAAACCCGAAAATAGCTATAGAAACCTCTATCAGCGGCTTATTCCCATCACCCACATTACGAAAACACCGGATTATAACAGAATTCGACCAGAACAAGTGGAATTATAGCACTTTGAAAATTCGGAAAAATATCAATTTTCGACCCCGTTTTTGAGCCCAAAAATGAGCCACAAAAATGCGAGATCTCAGCTAATATGGGAGCTACGACCTTGCGGATGGTCTCGTTGGATTCAGGAGGACGAAACTAAGTCAAAACCGATGGAATTTTCCCGATAGGGCCCATAGAAGCCGAGATATGGACCTCCAAAGTTTGAGATTTTTCATTTTTAGGGTATACCCCCCCGTATCGAATTTTTCACCAAAAATTGATTTTTTTTTAATATGAACTAACTATACCAGCGGCTTGTTCCCATCACCTACAACACGAAAACACCGGGTTATAATGAGTTTCGAGAAAAACTAAGGGAATTATAGCACTTTGAAAATGCGAAAAATCGATTTTCTTTAAACCCGAAAATAGCTATAGAAACCTCTATCAGCGGCTTATTCCCATCACCCACATTACGAAAACTCCGGATTATAACAGAATTCGACCAGAACAAGTGGAATTATAGTACTTTGAAAATTCGGAAAAAAGTCAATTTTCGACCCCGTTTTTGAGCCCAAAAATGGGCCACAAAAATGCGAGATCTCAGCTAATATGGGAGCTACGACCTTGCGGATGGTCTCGTTGGATTCAGGAGGACGAAACTAAGTCAAAACCGATGGAATTTTCCCGATAGGGCCCATAGAAGCCGAGATATGGACCTCCAAAGTTTGAGATTTTTCATTTTTAGGGTATACCCCCCCGTATCGAATTTTTCACCAAAAATTGATTTTTTTAAAATATGATTTAACTATACCAGCGGCTTGTTCCCATCACCTACAACACGAAAACACCGGGTTATAATGAGTTTCGAGAAAAACTAAGGGAATTATAGCACTTTGAAAATGCGAAAAATCGATTTTCTTTAAACCCGAAAATAGCTATAGAAACCTCTATCAGCGGCTTATTCCCATCACCCACATTACGAAAACACCGGATTATAACAGAATTCGACCGGAACAAGTGGAATTATAGCACTTTGAAAATTCGGTAAAAAGTCAATTTTCGACCCTGTTTTTGAGCCCAAAAATGGGCCACAAAAATGCGAGATCTCAGCTAATATGGGAGCTACGACCTTGCGGATGGTCTCGTTGAATTCAGGAGGACGAAACTAAGTCAAAACCGTTGGAATTTTCCCGATAGGGCCCATAGAAGCCGAGATATGGACCTCCAAAGTTTGAGATTTTTCATTTTTAGGGTATACCCCCCCGTATCGAATTTTTCACCAAAAATTGATTTTTTTTTAATATGAACTAACTATACCAGCGGCTTGTTCCCATCACCTACAACACGAAAACACCGGGTTATAATGAGTTTCGAGAAAAACTAAGGAAATTATAGCACTTTGAAAATGCGAAAAATCGATTTTCTTTAAACCCGAAAATAGCTATAGAAACCTCTATCAGCGGCTTATTCCCATCACCCACATTACGAAAACACCGGATTATAACAGAATTCGACCAGAACAAGTGGAATTATAGCACTTTGAAAATTCGAAAAAAAAGTCAATTTTCGACCCCGTTTTTGAGCCCAAAAATGGGCCACAAAAATGCGAGATCTCAGCTAATATGGGAGCTACGACCTTGCGGATGGTCTCGTTGGATTCAGGAGGACGAAACTAAGTCAAAACCGTTGGAATTTTCCCGATAGGGCCCATAGAAGCCGAGATATGGACCTCCAAAGTTTGAGATTTTTCATTTTTAGGGTATACCCCCCCGTATCGAATTTTTCATCAAAAACTGATTTTTTTAAAATATGATTTAACTATACCAGCGGCTTGTTCCCATCACCTACAACACGAAAACACCGGGTTATAATGAGTTTCGAGAAAAACTAAGGGAATTATAGCACTTTGAAAATGCGAAAAATCGATTTTCTTTAAACCCGAAAATAGCTATAGAAACCTCTATCAGCGGCTTATTCCCATCACCCACATTACGAAATCACCGGATTATAACAGAATTCGACCAGAACAAGTGGAATTATAGCATTTTAAAAATTCGGAAAAAAGTCAATTTTCGACCCCGTTTTTGAGCCCAAAAATGGGCCACAAAAATGCGAGATCTCAGCTAATATGGGAGCTACGACCTTGCGGATGGTCTCGTTGGATTCAGGAGGACGAAACTAAGTCAAAACCGTTGGAATTTTGCCGATAGGGCCCATAGAAGCCGAGATATGGACCTCCAAAGTTTGAGATTTTTCATTTTTAGGGTATACCCCCCCGTATCGAATTTTTCACCAAAAATTGATTTTTTTAAAATATGAACTAACTATACCAGCGGCTTGTTCCCATCACCTACAACACGAAAACACCGGGTTAATTTTCCCGATAGGGCCCATAGAAGCCGAGATATGGACCTCCAAAGTTTGAGATTTTTCATTTTTAGGGTATACCCCCCCGTATCGAATTTTTCATCAAAAATTGATTTTTTTAAAATATGATTTAACTATACCAGCGGCTTGTTCCCATCACCTACAACACGAAAACACCGGGTTATAATGAGTTTCGAGAAAAACTAAGGGAATTATAGCACTTTGAAAATGCGAAAAATCGATTTTCTTTAAACCCGAAAATAGCTATAGAAACCTCTATCAGCGGCTTATTCCCATCACCCACATTACGAAAACACCAGATTATAACAGAATTCGACCGGAACAAGTGGAATTATAGCACTTTGAAAATTCGGAAAAAAGTCAATTTTCGACCCTGTTTTTGAGCCCAAAAATGGGCCACAAAAATGCGAGATCTCAGCTAATATGGGAGCTACGACCTTGCGGATGGTCTCGTTGGATTCAGGAGGACGAAACTATGTCAAAACCGTTGGAATTTTCCCGATAGGGCCCATAGAAGCCGAGATATGGACCTCCAAAGTTTGAGATTTTTCATTTTTAGGGTATACCCCCCCGTATCGAATTTTTCACCAAAAATTGATTTTTTTAAAATATGATTTAACTATACCAGCGGCTTGTTCCCATCACCTACAACACAAAAACACCGGGTTATAATGAGTTTCGAGAAAAACTAAGGGAATTATAGCACTTTGAAAATGCGAAAAATCGATTTTCTTTAAACCCGAAAATAGCGATAGAAACCTTTATCAGCGGCTTATTCCCATCACCCACATTACGAAAACACCGGATTATAACAGAATTCGACCGGAACAAGTGGAATTATAGCACTTTGAAAATTCGGAAAAAAGTCAATTTTCGACCCTGTTTTTGAGCCCAAAAATGGGCCACAAAAATGCGAGATCTCAGCTAATATGGGAGCTACGACCTTGCGGATAGTCTCGTTGGATTCAGGAGGACGAAACTAAGTCAAAACCGATGGAATTTTCCCGATAGGGCCCATAGAAGCCGAGATATGGACCTCCAAAGTTTGAGATTTTTCATTTTTAGGGTATACCCCCCCGTATCGAATTTTTCACCAAAAATTGATTTTTTTAAAATATGAACTAACTATACCAGCGGCTTGTTCCCATCACCTACAACACGAAAACACCGGGTTATAATGAGTTTCGAGAAAAACTAAGGGAATTATAGCACTTTGAAAATGCAAAAAATCGATTTTCTTTAAACCCGAAAATAGCTATAGAAACCTCTATCAGCGGCTTATTCCCATCACCCACATTACGAAAACACCGGATTATAACAGAATTCGACCAGAACAAGTGGAATTATAGCACTTTGAAAATTCGGAAAAAAGTCAATTTTCGACCCCGTTTTTGAGCCCAAAAATGGGCCACAAAAATGTGAGATCTCAGCTAATATGGGAGCTACGACCTTGCGGATAGTCTCGTTGGATTCAGGAGGACGAAACTAAGTCAAAACCGATGGAATTTTCCCGATAGGGCCCATAGAAGCCGAGATATGGACCTCCAAAGTTTAAGATTTTTCATTTTTAGGGTATACCCCCCCGTATCGAATTTTTCACCAAAAATTGATTTTTTTTTAAATATGAACTAACTATACCAGCGGCTTGTTCCCATCACCTACAACACGAAAACACCGGGTTATAATGAGTTTCGAGAAAAACTAAGGGAATTATAGCACTTTGAAAATGCGAAAAATCGATTTTCTTTAAACCCGAAAATAGCTATAGAAACCTCTATCAGCGGCTTATTCCCATCACCCACATTACGAAAACACCGGATTATAACAGAATTCGACCAGAACAAGTGGAATTATAGCACTTTGAAAATTCGGAAAAATATCAATTTTCGACCCCGTTTTTGAGCCCAAAAATGAGCCACAAAAATGCGAGATCTCAGCTAATATGGGAGCTACGACCTTGCGGATGGTCTCGTTGGATTCAGGAGGACGAAACTAAGTCAAAACCGATGGAATTTTCCCGATAGGGCCCATAGAAGCCGAGATATGGACCTCCAAAATTTGAGATTTTTCATTTTTAGGGTATACCCCCTGTATCGAATTTTTCACCAAAAATTGATTTTTTTAAAATATGATTTAACTATACCAGCGGCTTGTTCCCATCACCTACAACACGAAAGCACCGGGTTATAATGAGTTTTGAGAAAAACTAAGGGAATTATAGCACTTTGAAAATGCGAAAAATCGATTTTCTTTAAACCCGAAAATAGCTATAGAAACATTTATCAGCGGCTTATTCCCATCACCCACATTACGAAAACACCGGATTATAACAGAATTCGACCAGAACAAGTGGAATTATAGCACTTTGAAAATTCGGAAAAAAGTCAATTTTCGACCCCGTTTTTGAGCCCAAAAATGGGCCACAAAAATGCGAGATCTCAGCTAATATGGGAGCTACGACCTTGCGGATGGTCTCGTTGGATTCAGGAGGACGAAACTAAGTCAAAACCGTTGGAATTTTGCCGATAGGGCCCATAGAAGCCGAGATATGGACCTCCAAAGTTTGAGATTTTTCATTTTTAGGGTATACCCCCCCCGTATCGAATTTTTCACCAAAAATTGATTTTTTTAAAATATGAACTAACTATACCAGCGGCTTGTTCCCATCACCTACAACACGAAAACACCGGGTTATAATGAGTTTCGAGAAAAACTAAGGGAATTATAGCACTTTGAAAATGCGAAAAATCGATTTTCTTTAAACCCGAAAATAGCTATAGAAACCTCTATCAGCGGCTTATTCCCATCACCCACATTACGAAAACACCGGATTATAACAGAATTCGACCAGAACAAGTGGAATTATAGCACTTTGAAAATTCGGAAAAAAGTCAATTTTCGACCCAGTTTTTGAGCCCAAAAATGGGCCACAAAAATGCGAGATCTCAGCTAATATGGGAGCTACGACCTTGCGGATGGTCTCGTTGGATTCAGGAGGACGAAACTAAGTCAAAACCGATGGAATTTTCCCGATAGGGCCCATAGAAGCCGAGATATGGACCTCCAAAGTTTGAGATTTTTCATTTTTAGGGTATACCCCCCCGTATCGAATTTTTCACCAAAAATTGATTTTTTTTTAATATGAACTAACTATACCAGCGGCTTGTTCCCATCACCTACAACACGAAAACACCGGGTTATAATGAGTTTCGAGAAAAACTAAGGGAATTATAGCACTTTGAAAATGCGAAAAATCGATTTTCTTTAAACCCGAAAATAGCTATAGAAACCTCTATCAGCGGCTTATTCCCATCACCCACATTACGAAAACTCCGGATTATAACAGAATTCGACCAGAACAAGTGGAATTATAGTACTTTGAAAATTCGGAAAAAAGTCAATTTTCGACCCCGTTTTTGAGCCCAAAAATGGGCCACAAAAATGCGAGATCTCAGCTAATATGGGAGCTACGACCTTGCGGATGGTCTCGTTGGATTCAGGAGGACGAAACTAAGTCAAAACCGATGGAATTTTCCCGATAGGGCCCATAGAAGCCGAGATATGGACCTCCAAAGTTTGAGATTTTTCATTTTTAGGGTATACCCCCCTGTATCGAATTTTTCACCAAAAATTGATTTTTTTTTAAATATGAACTAACTATACCAGCGGCTTGTTCCCATCACCTACAACACGAAAACACCGGGTTATAATGAGTTTCGAGAAAAACTAAGGGAATTATAGCACTTTGAAAATGCGAAAAATCGATTTTCTTTAAACCCGAAAATAGCTATAGAAACCTCTATCAGCGGCTTATTCCCATCACCCACATTACGAAAACACCGGATTATAACAGAATTCGACCAGAACAAGTGGAATTATAGCACTTTGAAAATTCGAAAAAAAAGTCAATTTTCGACCCCGTTTTTGAGCCCAAAAATGGGCCACAAAAATGCGAGATCTCAGCTAATATGGGAGCTACGACCTTGCGGATGGTCTCGTTGGATTCAGGAGGACGAAACTAAGTCAAAACCGTTGGAATTTTCCCGATAGGGCCCATAGAAGCCGAGATATGGACCTCCAAAGTTTGAGATTTTTCATTTTTAGGGTATACCCCCCCGTATCGAATTTTTCATCAAAAACTGATTTTTTTAAAATATGATTTAACTATACCAGCGGCTTGTTCCCATCACCTACAACACGAAAACACCGGGTTATAATGAGTTTCGAGAAAAACTAAGGGAATTATAGCACTTTGAAAATGCGAAAAATCGATTTTCTTTAAACCCGAAAATAGCTATAGAAACCTCTATCAGCGGCTTATTCCCATCACCCACATTACGAAATCACCGGATTATAACAGAATTCGACCAGAACAAGTGGAATTATAGCATTTTAAAAATTCGGAAAAAAGTCAATTTTCGACCCCGTTTTTGAGCCCAAAAATGGGCCACAAAAATGCGAGATCTCAGCTAATATGGGAGCTACGACCTTGCGGATGGTCTCGTTGGATTCAGGAGGACGAAACTAAGTCAAAACCGTTGGAATTTTGCCGATAGGGCCCATAGAAGCCGAGATATGGACCTCCAAAGTTTGAGATTTTTCATTTTTAGGGTATACCCCCCCGTATCGAATTTTTCACCAAAAATTGATTTTTTTAAAATATGAACTAACTATACCAGCGGCTTGTTCCCATCACCTACAACACGAAAACACCGGGTTAATTTTCCCGATAGGGCCCATAGAAGCCGAGATATGGACCTCCAAAGTTTGAGATTTTTCATTTTTAGGGTATACCCCCCCGTATCGAATTTTTCATCAAAAATTGATTTTTTTTAAATATGATTTAACTATACCAGCGGCTTGTTCCCATCACCTACAACACGAAAACACCGGGTTATAATGAGTTTCGAGAAAAACTAAGGGAATTATAGCACTTTGAAAATGCGAAAAATCGATTTTCTTTAAACCCGAAAATAGCTATAGAAACCTCTATCAGCGGCTTATTCCCATCACCCACATTACGAAAACACCGGATTATAACAGAATTCGACCAGAACAAGTGGAATTATAGCACTTTGAAAATTCGAAAAAAAAGTCAATTTTCGACCCCGTTTTTGAGCCCAAAAATGGGCCACAAAAATGCGAGATCTCAGCTAATATGGGAGCTACGACCTTGCGGATGGTCTCGTTGGATTCAGGAGGACGAAACTAAGTCAAAACCGTTGGAATTTTCCCGATAGGGCCCATAGAAGCCGAGATATGGACCTCCAAAGTTTGAGATTTTTCATTTTTAGGGTATACCCCCCCGTATCGAATTTTTCATCAAAAACTGATTTTTTTAAAATATGATTTAACTATACCAGCGGCTTGTTCCCATCACCTACAACACGAAAACACCGGGTTATAATGAGTTTCGAGAAAAACTAAGGGAATTATAGCACTTTGAAAATGCGAAAAATCGATTTTCTTTAAACCCGAAAATAGCTATAGAAACCTCTATCAGCGGCTTATTCCCATCACCCACATTACGAAATCACCGGATTATAACAGAATTCGACCAGAACAAGTGGAATTATAGCATTTTAAAAATTCGGAAAAAAGTCAATTTTCGACCCCGTTTTTGAGCCCAAAAATGGGCCACAAAAATGCGAGATCTCAGCTAATATGGGAGCTACGACCTTGCGGATGGTCTCGTTGGATTCAGGAGGACGAAACTAAGTCAAAACCGTTGGAATTTTGCCGATAGGGCCCATAGAAGCCGAGATATGGACCTCCAAAGTTTGAGATTTTTCATTTTTAGGGTATACCCCCCCGTATCGAATTTTTCACCAAAAATTGATTTTTTTAAAATATGAACTAACTATACCAGCGGCTTGTTCCCATCACCTACAACACGAAAACACCGGGTTAATTTTCCCGATAGGGCCCATAGAAGCCGAGATATGGACCTCCAAAGTTTGAGATTTTTCATTTTTAGGGTATACCCCCCCGTATCGAATTTTTCATCAAAAATTGATTTTTTTTAAATATGATTTAACTATACCAGCGGCTTGTTCCCATCACCTACAACACGAAAACACCGGGTTATAATGAGTTTCGAGAAAAACTAAGGGAATTATAGCACTTTGAAAATGCGAAAAATCGATTTTCTTTAAACCCGAAAATAGCTATAGAAACCTCTATCAGCGGCTTATTCCCATCACCCACATTACGAAAACACCGGATTATAACAGAATTCGACCGGAACAAGTGGAATTATAGCACTTTGAAAATTCGGAAAAAAGTCAATTTTCGACCCTGTTTTTGAGCCCAAAAATGGGCCACAAAAATGCGAGATCTCAGCTAATATGGGAGCTACGACCTTGCGGATGGTCTCGTTGGATTCAGGAGGACGAAACTATGTCAAAACCGTTGGAATTTTCCCGATAGGGCCCATAGAAGCCGAGATATGGACCTCCAAAGTTTGAGATTTTTCATTTTTAGGGTATACCCCCCCGTATCGAATTTTTCACCAAAAATTGATTTTTTTAAAATATGATTTAACTATACCAGCGGCTTGTTCCCATCACCTACAACACGAAAACACCGGGTTATAATGAGTTTCGAGAAAAACTAAGGGAATTATAGCACTTTGAAAATGCGAAAAATCGATTTTCTTTAAACCCGAAAATAGCGATAGAAACCTTTATCAGCGGCTTATTCCCATCACCCACATTACGAAAACACCGGATTATAACAGAATTCGACCGGAACAAGTGGAATTATAGCACTTTGAAAATTCGGAAAAAAGTCAATTTTCGACCCTGTTTTTGAGCCCAAAAATGGGCCACAAAAATGCGAGATCTCAGCTAATATGGGAGCTACGACCTTGCGGATGGTCTCGTTGGATTCAGGAGGACGAAACTAAGTCAAAACCGTTGGAATTTTCCCGATAGGGCCCATAGAAGCCGAGATATGGACCTCCAAAGTTTGAGATTTTTCATTTTTAGGGTATACCCCCCTGTATCGAATTTTTCACCAAAAATTGATTTTTTTTAAATATGAACTAACTATACCAGCGGCTTGTTCCCATCACCTACAACACGAAAACACCGGGTTATAATGAGTTTCGAGAAAAACTAAGGGAATTATAGCACTTTGAAAATGCGAAAAATCGATTTTCTTTAAACCCGAAAATAGCTATAGAAACCTCTATCAGTGGCTTATTCCCATCACCCACATTACGAAAACACCGGATTATAACAGAATTCGACCAGAACAAGTGAAATTATAGCACTTTGAAAATTCGGAAAAAAGTCAATTTTCGACCCTGTTTTTGAGCCCAAAAATGGGCCACAAAAATGCGAGATCTCAGCTAATATGGGAGCTACGACCTTGCGGATGGTCTCGTTGGATTCAGGAGGACGAAACTATGTCAAAACCGTTGGAATTTTCCCGATAGGGCCCATAGAAGCCGAGATATGGACCTCCAAAGTTTGAGATTTTTCATTTTTAGGGTATACCCCCCCGTATCGAATTTTTCACCAAAAATTGATTTTTTTAAAATATGATTTAACTATACCAGCGGCTTGTTCCCATCACCTACAACACGAAAACACCGGGTTATAATGAGTTTCGAGAAAAACTAAGGGAATTATAGCACTTTGAAAATGCGAAAAATCGATTTTCTTTAAACCCGAAAATAGCGATAGAAACCTTTATCAGCGGCTTATTCCCATCACCCACATTACGAAAACACCGGATTATAACAGAATTCGACCGGAACAAGTGGAATTATAGCACTTTGAAAATTCGGAAAAAAGTCAATTTTCGACCCTGTTTTTGAGCCCAAAAATGGGCCACAAAAATGCGAGATCTCAGCTAATATGGGAGCTACGACCTTGCGGATGGTCTCGTTGGATTCAGGAGGACGAAACTAAGTCAAAACCGTTGGAATTTTCCCGATAGGGCCCATAGAAGCCGAGATATGGACCTCCAAAGTTTGAGATTTTTCATTTTTAGGGTATACCCCCCTGTATCGAATTTTTCACCAAAAATTGATTTTTTTTAAATATGAACTAACTATACCAGCGGCTTGTTCCCATCACCTACAACACGAAAACACCGGGTTATAATGAGTTTCGAGAAAAACTAAGGGAATTATAGCACTTTGAAAATGCGAAAAATCGATTTTCTTTAAACCCGAAAATAGCTATAGAAACCTCTATCAGTGGCTTATTCCCATCACCCACATTACGAAAACACCGGATTATAACAGAATTCGACCAGAACAAGTGAAATTATAGCACTTTGAAAATTCGGAAAAAAGTCAATTTTCGACCCCGTTTTTGAGCCCAAAAATGGGCCACAAAAATGCGAGATCTCAGCTAATATGGGAGCTACGACCTTGCGGATGGTCTCGTTGGATTCAGGAGGACGAAACTAAGTCAAAACCGTTGGAATTTTCCCGATAGGGCCCATAGAAGCCGAGATATGGACCTCCAAAGTTTGAGATTTTTCATTTTTAGGGTATACCCCCCTGTATCGAATTTTTCACCAAAAATTGATTTTTTTTAAATATGAACTAACTATACCAGCGGCTTGTTCCCATCACCTACAACACGAAAACACCGGGTTATAATGAGTTTCGAGAAAAACTAAGGGAATTATAGCACTTTGAAAATGCGAAAAATCGATTTTCTTTAAACCCGAAAATAGCTATAGAAACCTCTATCAGCGGCTTATTCCCATCACCCACATTACGAAAACACCGGATTATAACAGAATTCGACCAGAACAAGTGGAATTATAGCACTTTGAAAATTCGGAAAAAAGTCAATTTTCGACCCCGTTTTTGAGCCCAAAAATGGGCCACAAAAATGCGAGATCTCAGCTAATATGGGAGCTATGACCTTGCGGATGGTCTCGTTGGATTCAGGAGGACGAAACTAAGTCAAAACCGTTGGAATTTTCCCGATAGGGCCCATAGAAGCCGAGATATGGACCTCCAAAGTTTGAGATTTTTCATTTTTAGGGTATACCCCCCCGTATCGAATTTTTCACCAAAAATTGATTTTTTTAAAATATGAACTAACTATACCAGCGGCTTGTTCCCATCACCTACAACACGAAAACACCGGGTTATAATGAGTTTCGAGAAAAACTAAGGGAATTATAGCACTTTGAAAATGCGAAAAATCGATTTTCTTTAAACCCGAAAATAGCTATAGAAACCTCTATCAGCGGCTTATTCCCATCACCCACATTACGAAAACACCGGATTATAACAGAATTCGACCAGAACAAGTGGAATTATAGCACTTTGAAAATTCGGAAAAAAGTCAATTTTCGACCCCGTTTTTGAGCCCAAAAATGGGCCACAAAAATGCGAGATCTCAGCTAATATGGGAGCTATGACCTTGCGGATGGTCTCGTTGGATTCAGGAGGACGAAACTAAGTCAAAACCGTTGGAATTTTCCCGATAGGGCCCATAGAAGCCGAGATATGGACCTCCAAAGTTTGAGATTTTTCATTTTTAGGGTATACCCCCCCGTATCGAATTTTTCACCAAAAATTGATTTTTTTAAAATATGAACTAACTATACCAGCGGCTTGTTCCCATCACCTACAACACGAAAACACCGGGTTATAATGAGTTTCGAGAAAAACTAAGGGAATTATAGCACTTTGAAAATGCAAAAAATCGATTTTCTTTAAACCCGAAAATAGCTATAGAAACCTCTATCAGCGGCTTATTCCCATCACCCACATTACGAAAACACCGGATTATAACAGAATTCGACCAGAACAAGTGGAATTATAGCACTTTGAAAATTCGGAAAAAAGTCAATTTTCGACCCCGTTTTTGAGCCCAAAAATGGGCCACAAAAATGTGAGATCTCAGCTAATATGGGAGCTACGACCTTGCGGATAGTCTCGTTGGATTCAGGAGGACGAAACTAAGTCAAAACCGATGGAATTTTCCCGATAGGGCCCATAGAAGCCGAGATATGGACCTCCAAAGTTTAAGATTTTTCATTTTTAGGGTATACCCCCCCGTATCGAATTTTTCACCAAAAATTGATTTTTTTTTAAATATGAACTAACTATACCAGCGGCTTGTTCCCATCACCTACAACACGAAAACACCGGGTTATAATGAGTTTCGAGAAAAACTAAGGGAATTATAGCACTTTGAAAATGCGAAAAATCGATTTTCTTTAAACCCGAAAATAGCTATAGAAACCTCTATCAGCGGCTTATTCCCATCACCCACATTACGAAAACACCGGATTATAACAGAATTCGACCAGAACAAGTGGAATTATAGCACTTTGAAAATTCGGAAAAATATCAATTTTCGACCCCGTTTTTGAGCCCAAAAATGAGCCACAAAAATGCGAGATCTCAGCTAATATGGGAGCTACGACCTTGCGGATGGTCTCGTTGGATTCAGGAGGACGAAACTAAGTCAAAACCGATGGAATTTTCCCGATAGGGCCCATAGAAGCCGAGATATGGACCTCCAAAGTTTGAGATTTTTCATTTTTAGGGTATACCCCCCCGTATCGAATTTTTCACCAAAAATTGATTTTTTTTTAATATGAACTAACTATACCAGCGGCTTGTTCCCATCACCTACAACACGAAAACACCGGGTTATAATGAGTTTCGAGAAAAACTAAGGGAATTATAGCACTTTGAAAATGCGAAAAATCGATTTTCTTTAAACCCGAAAATAGCTATAGAAACCTCTATCAGCGGCTTATTCCCATCACCCACATTACGAAAACTCCGGATTATAACAGAATTCGACCAGAACAAGTGGAATTATAGTACTTTGAAAATTCGGAAAAAAGTCAATTTTCGACCCCGTTTTTGAGCCCAAAAATGGGCCACAAAAATGCGAGATCTCAGCTAATATGGGAGCTACGACCTTGCGGATGGTCTCGTTGGATTCAGGAGGACGAAACTAAGTCAAAACCGATGGAATTTTCCCGATAGGGCCCATAGAAGCCGAGATATGGACCTCCAAAGTTTGAGATTTTTCATTTTTAGGGTATACCCCCCCGTATCGAATTTTTCACCAAAAATTGATTTTTTTAAAATATGATTTAACTATACCAGCGGCTTGTTCCCATCACCTACAACACGAAAACACCGGGTTATAATGAGTTTCGAGAAAAACTAAGGGAATTATAGCACTTTGAAAATGCGAAAAATCGATTTTCTTTAAACCCGAAAATAGCTATAGAAACCTCTATCAGCGGCTTATTCCCATCACCCACATTACGAAAACACCGGATTATAACAGAATTCGACCGGAACAAGTGGAATTATAGCACTTTGAAAATTCGGTAAAAAGTCAATTTTCGACCCTGTTTTTGAGCCCAAAAATGGGCCACAAAAATGCGAGATCTCAGCTAATATGGGAGCTACGACCTTGCGGATGGTCTCGTTGAATTCAGGAGGACGAAACTAAGTCAAAACCGTTGGAATTTTCCCGATAGGGCCCATAGAAGCCGAGATATGGACCTCCAAAGTTTGAGATTTTTCATTTTTAGGGTATACCCCCCCGTATCGAATTTTTCACCAAAAATTGATTTTTTTTTAATATGAACTAACTATACCAGCGGCTTGTTCCCATCACCTACAACACGAAAACACCGGGTTATAATGAGTTTCGAGAAAAACTAAGGAAATTATAGCACTTTGAAAATGCGAAAAATCGATTTTCTTTAAACCCGAAAATAGCTATAGAAACCTCTATCAGCGGCTTATTCCCATCACCCACATTACGAAAACACCGGATTATAACAGAATTCGACCAGAACAAGTGGAATTATAGCACTTTGAAAATTCGAAAAAAAAGTCAATTTTCGACCCCGTTTTTGAGCCCAAAAATGGGCCACAAAAATGCGAGATCTCAGCTAATATGGGAGCTACGACCTTGCGGATGGTCTCGTTGGATTCAGGAGGACGAAACTAAGTCAAAACCGTTGGAATTTTCCCGATAGGGCCCATAGAAGCCGAGATATGGACCTCCAAAGTTTGAGATTTTTCATTTTTAGGGTATACCCCCCCGTATCGAATTTTTCATCAAAAACTGATTTTTTTAAAATATGATTTAACTATACCAGCGGCTTGTTCCCATCACCTACAACACGAAAACACCGGGTTATAATGAGTTTCGAGAAAAACTAAGGGAATTATAGCACTTTGAAAATGCGAAAAATCGATTTTCTTTAAACCCGAAAATAGCTATAGAAACCTCTATCAGCGGCTTATTCCCATCACCCACATTACGAAATCACCGGATTATAACAGAATTCGACCAGAACAAGTGGAATTATAGCATTTTAAAAATTCGGAAAAAAGTCAATTTTCGACCCCGTTTTTGAGCCCAAAAATGGGCCACAAAAATGCGAGATCTCAGCTAATATGGGAGCTACGACCTTGCGGATGGTCTCGTTGGATTCAGGAGGACGAAACTAAGTCAAAACCGTTGGAATTTTGCCGATAGGGCCCATAGAAGCCGAGATATGGACCTCCAAAGTTTGAGATTTTTCATTTTTAGGGTATACCCCCCCGTATCGAATTTTTCACCAAAAATTGATTTTTTTAAAATATGAACTAACTATACCAGCGGCTTGTTCCCATCACCTACAACACGAAAACACCGGGTTAATTTTCCCGATAGGGCCCATAGAAGCCGAGATATGGACCTCCAAAGTTTGAGATTTTTCATTTTTAGGGTATACCCCCCCGTATCGAATTTTTCATCAAAAATTGATTTTTTTAAAATATGATTTAACTATACCAGCGGCTTGTTCCCATCACCTACAACACGAAAACACCGGGTTATAATGAGTTTCGAGAAAAACTAAGGGAATTATAGCACTTTGAAAATGCGAAAAATCGATTTTCTTTAAACCCGAAAATAGCTATAGAAACCTCTATCAGCGGCTTATTCCCATCACCCACATTACGAAAACACCAGATTATAACAGAATTCGACCGGAACAAGTGGAATTATAGCACTTTGAAAATTCGGAAAAAAGTCAATTTTCGACCCTGTTTTTGAGCCCAAAAATGGGCCACAAAAATGCGAGATCTCAGCTAATATGGGAGCTACGACCTTGCGGATGGTCTCGTTGGATTCAGGAGGACGAAACTATGTCAAAACCGTTGGAATTTTCCCGATAGGGCCCATAGAAGCCGAGATATGGACCTCCAAAGTTTGAGATTTTTCATTTTTAGGGTATACCCCCCCGTATCGAATTTTTCACCAAAAATTGATTTTTTTAAAATATGATTTAACTATACCAGCGGCTTGTTCCCATCACCTACAACACAAAAACACCGGGTTATAATGAGTTTCGAGAAAAACTAAGGGAATTATAGCACTTTGAAAATGCGAAAAATCGATTTTCTTTAAACCCGAAAATAGCGATAGAAACCTTTATCAGCGGCTTATTCCCATCACCCACATTACGAAAACACCGGATTATAACAGAATTCGACCGGAACAAGTGGAATTATAGCACTTTGAAAATTCGGAAAAAAGTCAATTTTCGACCCTGTTTTTGAGCCCAAAAATGGGCCACAAAAATGCGAGATCTCAGCTAATATGGGAGCTACGACCTTGCGGATAGTCTCGTTGGATTCAGGAGGACGAAACTAAGTCAAAACCGATGGAATTTTCCCGATAGGGCCCATAGAAGCCGAGATATGGACCTCCAAAGTTTGAGATTTTTCATTTTTAGGGTATACCCCCCCGTATCGAATTTTTCACCAAAAATTGATTTTTTTAAAATATGAACTAACTATACCAGCGGCTTGTTCCCATCACCTACAACACGAAAACACCGGGTTATAATGAGTTTCGAGAAAAACTAAGGGAATTATAGCACTTTGAAAATGCAAAAAATCGATTTTCTTTAAACCCGAAAATAGCTATAGAAACCTCTATCAGCGGCTTATTCCCATCACCCACATTACGAAAACACCGGATTATAACAGAATTCGACCAGAACAAGTGGAATTATAGCACTTTGAAAATTCGGAAAAAAGTCAATTTTCGACCCCGTTTTTGAGCCCAAAAATGGGCCACAAAAATGTGAGATCTCAGCTAATATGGGAGCTACGACCTTGCGGATAGTCTCGTTGGATTCAGGAGGACGAAACTAAGTCAAAACCGATGGAATTTTCCCGATAGGGCCCATAGAAGCCGAGATATGGACCTCCAAAGTTTAAGATTTTTCATTTTTAGGGTATACCCCCCCGTATCGAATTTTTCACCAAAAATTGATTTTTTTTTAAATATGAACTAACTATACCAGCGGCTTGTTCCCATCACCTACAACACGAAAACACCGGGTTATAATGAGTTTCGAGAAAAACTAAGGGAATTATAGCACTTTGAAAATGCGAAAAATCGATTTTCTTTAAACCCGAAAATAGCTATAGAAACCTCTATCAGCGGCTTATTCCCATCACCCACATTACGAAAACACCGGATTATAACAGAATTCGACCAGAACAAGTGGAATTATAGCACTTTGAAAATTCGGAAAAATATCAATTTTCGACCCCGTTTTTGAGCCCAAAAATGAGCCACAAAAATGCGAGATCTCAGCTAATATGGGAGCTACGACCTTGCGGATGGTCTCGTTGGATTCAGGAGGACGAAACTAAGTCAAAACCGATGGAATTTTCCCGATAGGGCCCATAGAAGCCGAGATATGGACCTCCAAAATTTGAGATTTTTCATTTTTAGGGTATACCCCCTGTATCGAATTTTTCACCAAAAATTGATTTTTTTAAAATATGATTTAACTATACCAGCGGCTTGTTCCCATCACCTACAACACGAAAGCACCGGGTTATAATGAGTTTTGAGAAAAACTAAGGGAATTATAGCACTTTGAAAATGCGAAAAATCGATTTTCTTTAAACCCGAAAATAGCTATAGAAACATTTATCAGCGGCTTATTCCCATCACCCACATTACGAAAACACCGGATTATAACAGAATTCGACCAGAACAAGTGGAATTATAGCACTTTGAAAATTCGGAAAAAAGTCAATTTTCGACCCCGTTTTTGAGCCCAAAAATGGGCCACAAAAATGCGAGATCTCAGCTAATATGGGAGCTACGACCTTGCGGATGGTCTCGTTGGATTCAGGAGGACGAAACTAAGTCAAAACCGTTGGAATTTTGCCGATAGGGCCCATAGAAGCCGAGATATGGACCTCCAAAGTTTGAGATTTTTCATTTTTAGGGTATACCCCCCCCGTATCGAATTTTTCACCAAAAATTGATTTTTTTAAAATATGAACTAACTATACCAGCGGCTTGTTCCCATCACCTACAACACGAAAACACCGGGTTATAATGAGTTTCGAGAAAAACTAAGGGAATTATAGCACTTTGAAAATGCGAAAAATCGATTTTCTTTAAACCCGAAAATAGCTATAGAAACCTCTATCAGCGGCTTATTCCCATCACCCACATTACGAAAACACCGGATTATAACAGAATTCGACCAGAACAAGTGGAATTATAGCACTTTGAAAATTCGGAAAAAAGTCAATTTTCGACCCAGTTTTTGAGCCCAAAAATGGGCCACAAAAATGCGAGATCTCAGCTAATATGGGAGCTACGACCTTGCGGATGGTCTCGTTGGATTCAGGAGGACGAAACTAAGTCAAAACCGATGGAATTTTCCCGATAGGGCCCATAGAAGCCGAGATATGGACCTCCAAAGTTTGAGATTTTTCATTTTTAGGGTATACCCCCCCGTATCGAATTTTTCACCAAAAATTGATTTTTTTTTAATATGAACTAACTATACCAGCGGCTTGTTCCCATCACCTACAACACGAAAACACCGGGTTATAATGAGTTTCGAGAAAAACTAAGGGAATTATAGCACTTTGAAAATGCGAAAAATCGATTTTCTTTAAACCCGAAAATAGCTATAGAAACCTCTATCAGCGGCTTATTCCCATCACCCACATTACGAAAACTCCGGATTATAACAGAATTCGACCAGAACAAGTGGAATTATAGTACTTTGAAAATTCGGAAAAAAGTCAATTTTCGACCCCGTTTTTGAGCCCAAAAATGGGCCACAAAAATGCGAGATCTCAGCTAATATGGGAGCTACGACCTTGCGGATGGTCTCGTTGGATTCAGGAGGACGAAACTAAGTCAAAACCGATGGAATTTTCCCGATAGGGCCCATAGAAGCCGAGATATGGACCTCCAAAGTTTGAGATTTTTCATTTTTAGGGTATACCCCCCCGTATCGAATTTTTCACCAAAAATTGATTTTTTTAAAATATGATTTAACTATACCAGCGGCTTGTTCCCATCACCTACAACACGAAAACACCGGGTTATAATGAGTTTCGAGAAAAACTAAGGGAATTATAGCACTTTGAAAATGCGAAAAATCGATTTTCTTTAAACCCGAAAATAGCTATAGAAACCTCTATCAGCGGCTTATTCCCATCACCCACATTACGAAAACACCGGATTATAACAGAATTCGACCGGAACAAGTGGAATTATAGCACTTTGAAAATTCGGTAAAAAGTCAATTTTCGACCCTGTTTTTGAGCCCAAAAATGGGCCACAAAAATGCGAGATCTCAGCTAATATGGGAGCTACGACCTTGCGGATGGTCTCGTTGAATTCAGGAGGACGAAACTAAGTCAAAACCGTTGGAATTTTCCCGATAGGGCCCATAGAAGCCGAGATATGGACCTCCAAAGTTTGAGATTTTTCATTTTTAGGGTATACCCCCCCGTATCGAATTTTTCACCAAAAATTGATTTTTTTTTAATATGAACTAACTATACCAGCGGCTTGTTCCCATCACCTACAACACGAAAACACCGGGTTATAATGAGTTTCGAGAAAAACTAAGGGAATTATAGCACTTTGAAAATGCGAAAAATCGATTTTCTTTAAACCCGAAAATAGCTATAGAAACCTCTATCAGCGGCTTATTCCCATCACCCACATTACGAAATCACCGGATTATAACAGAATTCGACCAGAACAAGTGGAATTATAGCACTTTAAAAATTCGGAAAAAAGTCAATTTTCGACCCCGTTTTTGAGCCCAAAAATGGGCCACAAAAATGCGAGATCTCAGCTAATATGGGAGCTACGACCTTGCGGATGGTCTCGTTGGATTCAGGAGGACGAAACTAAGTCAAAACCGTTGGAATTTTCCCGATAGGGCCCATAGAAGCCGAGATATGGACCTCCAAAGTTTGAGATTTTTCATTTTTAGGGTATACCCCCCCGTATCGAATTTTTCATCAAAAACTGATTTTTTTAAAATATGATTTAACTATACCAGCGGCTTGTTCCCATCACCTACAACACGAAAACACCGGGTTATAATGAGTTTCGAGAAAAACTAAGGGAATTATAGCACTTTGAAAATGCGAAAAATCGATTTTCTTTAAACCCGAAAATAGCTATAGAAACCTCTATCAGCGGCTTATTCCCATCACCCACATTACGAAATCACCGGATTATAACAGAATTCGACCAGAACAAGTGGAATTATAGCACTTTAAAAATTCGGAAAAAAGTCAATTTTCGACCCCGTTTTTGAGCCCAAAAATGGGCCACAAAAATGCGAGATCTCAGCTAATATGGGAGCTACGACCTTGCGGATGGTCTCGTTGGATTCAGGAGGACGAAACTAAGTCAAAACCGTTGGAATTTTGCCGATAGGGCCCATAGAAGCCGAGATATGGACCTCCAAAGTTTGAGATTTTTCATTTTTAGGGTATACCCCCCCGTATCGAATTTTTCACCAAAAATTGATTTTTTTAAAATATGAACTAACTATACCAGCGGCTTGTTCCCATCACCTACAACACGAAAACACCGGGTTAATTTTCCCGATAGGGCCCATAGAAGCCGAGATATGGACCTCCAAAGTTTGAGATTTTTCATTTTTAGGGTATACCCCCCCGTATCGAATTTTTCATCAAAAACTGATTTTTTTAAAATATGATTTAACTATACCAGCGGCTTGTTCCCATCACCTACAACACGAAAACACCGGGTTATAATGAGTTTCGAGAAAAACTAAGGGAATTATAGCACTTTGAAAATGCGAAAAATCGATTTTCTTTAAACCCGAAAATAGCTATAGAAACCTCTATCAGCGGCTTATTCCCATCACCCACATTACGAAAACACCGGATTATAACAGAATTCGACCGGAACAAGTGGAATTATAGCACTTTGAAAATTCGGAAAAAAGTCAATTTTCGACCCTGTTTTTGAGCCCAAAAATGGGCCACAAAAATGCGAGATCTCAGCTAATATGGGAGCTACGACCTTGCGGATGGTCTCGTTGAATTCAGGAGGACGAAACTAAGTCAAAACCGTTGGAATTTTCCCGATAGGGCCCATAGAAGCCGAGATATGGACCTCCAAAGTTTGAGATTTTTCATTTTTAGGGTATACCCCCCCGTATCGAATTTTTCACCAAAAATTGATTTTTTTTTAATATGAACTAACTATACCAGCGGCTTGTTCCCATCACCTACAACACGAAAACACCGGGTTATAATGAGTTTCGAGAAAAACTAAGGGAATTATAGCACTTTGAAAATGCGAAAAATCGATTTTCTTTAAACCCGAAAATAGCTATAGAAACCTCTATCAGCGGCTTATTCCCATCACCCACATTACGAAATCACCGGATTATAACAGAATTCGACCAGAACAAGTGGAATTATAGCACTTTAAAAATTCGGAAAAAAGTCAATTTTCGACCCCGTTTTTGAGCCCAAAAATGGGCCACAAAAATGCGAGATCTCAGCTAATATGGGAGCTACGACCTTGCGGATGGTCTCGTTGGATTCAGGAGGACGAAACTAAGTCAAAACCGTTGGAATTTTCCCGATAGGGCCCATAGAAGCCGAGATATGGACCTCCAAAGTTTGAGATTTTTCATTTTTAGGGTATACCCCCCCGTATCGAATTTTTCATCAAAAACTGATTTTTTTAAAATATGATTTAACTATACCAGCGGCTTGTTCCCATCACCTACAACACGAAAACACCGGGTTATAATGAGTTTCGAGAAAAACTAAGGGAATTATAGCACTTTGAAAATGCGAAAAATCGATTTTCTTTAAACCCGAAAATAGCTATAGAAACCTCTATCAGCGGCTTATTCCCATCACCCACATTACGAAATCACCGGATTATAACAGAATTCGACCAGAACAAGTGGAATTATAGCACTTTAAAAATTCGGAAAAAAGTCAATTTTCGACCCCGTTTTTGAGCCCAAAAATGGGCCACAAAAATGCGAGATCTCAGCTAATATGGGAGCTACGACCTTGCGGATGGTCTCGTTGGATTCAGGAGGACGAAACTAAGTCAAAACCGTTGGAATTTTGCCGATAGGGCCCATAGAAGCCGAGATATGGACCTCCAAAGTTTGAGATTTTTCATTTTTAGGGTATACCCCCCCGTATCGAATTTTTCACCAAAAATTGATTTTTTTAAAATATGAACTAACTATACCAGCGGCTTGTTCCCATCACCTACAACACGAAAACACCGGGTTAATTTTCCCGATAGGGCCCATAGAAGCCGAGATATGGACCTCCAAAGTTTGAGATTTTTCATTTTTAGGGTATACCCCCCCGTATCGAATTTTTCATCAAAAACTGATTTTTTTAAAATATGATTTAACTATACCAGCGGCTTGTTCCCATCACCTACAACACGAAAACACCGGGTTATAATGAGTTTCGAGAAAAACTAAGGGAATTATAGCACTTTGAAAATGCGAAAAATCGATTTTCTTTAAACCCGAAAATAGCTATAGAAACCTCTATCAGCGGCTTATTCCCATCACCCACATTACGAAAACACCGGATTATAACAGAATTCGACCGGAACAAGTGGAATTATAGCACTTTGAAAATTCGGAAAAAAGTCAATTTTCGACCCTGTTTTTGAGCCCAAAAATGGGCCACAAAAATGCGAGATCTCAGCTAATATGGGAGCTACGACCTTGCGGATGGTCTCGTTGGATTCAGGAGGACGAAACTAAGTCAAAACCGTTGGAATTTTCCCGATAGGGCCCATAGAAGCCGAGATATGGACCTCCAAAGTTTGAGATTTTTCATTTTTAGGGTATACCCCCCTGTATCGAATTTTTCACCAAAAATTGATTTTTTTTAAATATGAACTAACTATACCAGCGGCTTGTTCCCATCACCTACAACACGAAAACACCGGGTTATAATGAGTTTCGAGAAAAACTAAGGGAATTATAGCACTTTGAAAATGCGAAAAATCGATTTTCTTTAAACCCGAAAATAGCTATAGAAACCTCTATCAGTGGCTTATTCCCATCACCCACATTACGAAAACACCGGATTATAACAGAATTCGACCAGAACAAGTGAAATTATAGCACTTTGAAAATTCGGAAAAAAGTCAATTTTCGACCCCGTTTTTGAGCCCAAAAATGGGCCACAAAAATGCGAGATCTCAGCTTATATGGGAGCTACGACCTTGCGGATGGTCTCGTTGGATTCAGGAGGACGAAACTAAGTCAAAACCGTTGGAATTTTCCCGATAGGGCCCATAGAAGCCGAGATATGGACCTCCAAAGTTTGAGATTTTTCATTTTTAGGGTATACCCCCCCGTATCGAATTTTTCATCAAAAATTGATTTTTTTAAAATATGAACTAACTATACCAGCGGCTTGTTCCCATCACCTACAACACGAAAACACCGGGTTATAATGAGTTTCGAGAAAAACTAAGGGAATTATAGCACTTTGAAAATGCGAAAAATCGATTTTCTTTAAACGCGAAAATAGCTATAGAAACCTCTATCAGCGGCTTATTCCCATCACCCACATTACGAAAACACCGGATTATAACAGAATTCGACCAGAACAAGTGAAATTATAGCACTTTGAAAATTCGGAAAAAAGTCAATTTTCGACCCCGTTTTTGAGCCCAAAAATGGGCCACAAAAATGCGAGATCTCAGCTAATATGGGAGCTATGACCTTGCGGATGGTCTCGTTGGATTCAGGAGGACGAAACTAAGTCAAAACCGTTGGAATTTTCCCGATAGGGCCCATAGAAGCCGAGATATGGACCTCCAAAGTTTGAGATTTTTCATTTTTAGGATATACCCCCCCGTATCGAATTTTTTACCAAAAATTAATTTTTTTAAAATATGAACTAACTATACCAGCGGCTTGTTCCCATCACCATTTCCATTTTGACTTTTTTGACAGTAAATTTAAAATATCTGTAAAAATGTGAATTTTTTGTTTTGTAATTGTATTGCGGTCTTCTGTAAAATGTAAGCAATAATTATAGTAATTTTTAAGCAATATTACTAAAGATTTACTGTAGTCTTGTACTTTTACAATGGTTTTAATGTAACGATTGAATGAAAAATCATTGGAAACGTATATGCAAATTATTGCAGCCTAACTTAGCGAATATGCTAAAACCAAAAGATCCACTTTTTGTATCCAAACAAGTAGCCATATGTGTGTTTAAATACTGCAGTTGTGCAGAATATAGAGTAGTGGGCTCGGTATTCTGGATCCACAAATCCACAGTAAAAAAATGTGTATTCAATGTAACAGAGGCAATCATTACTCTCATGCTGGCAAGCTATCTATATATGCCAAATTTCCTTGAAGCCGAAGAAATTGCCTCACATTTTGAGAAATATCGTCCATTAAATTTCATGTTACTATCTTGCATTTCAAAATTCAAAACAAGAAATATAATAATCAAGATATCATGTAAGCAAATTTTGAATTTGAAGGTTATATTGCACCTGACTTAAAATATTCGCGTGAAATTTAAATTTAATGCTTCAATAAAGTCCGAAGTGTTTACCACGTAAATAATAAATTTAATCTACCCTATGCAGGAAGGACCAAATTGGAGGACTAAAATTTAATCCACTAGTGTTTACATCGATTAAAAAATACTAATCTACACTCTTCCAAGCCTCAAAAATTGTTTTACAAACTTTACCTTACTTTAGCTCGGACTCGAATAATGATGGAGTGGCTGAGAGGATTTTTTTACGCCAGGGTCAATTGAAAGATGGTTTACTTCAGCTCTTCTAAACATACAGTCAGTCAGAAATAAGGTGGATGAGTTGAGTTTGTTTTTTGTTGAAGAGAATAATCCTGATATTGTTATTTTAACCGAGCATTGGCTCAAGCCAAATGAACTTTTTTTCATGGAGGGCTACATTTTGGTGTCCATCTTTTCTCGCAGTCAGTATAATCATGGTGGAATACCGATAAGGTGCAGGAATTACTTTTATCATGACTTCCGTTTTGTTAATGTTGATAAGTTTGATTCTTTTTTGGATGAAAAGGCTTGTCAATTTTCCATTGTATACTGCAAGAAAATTAACTGGTACATCCTAAGTTTCTACAGATTTCCTTCTGCAAATGTTAAAGTATTTATTGTTAGAGTGTATTTTGAGTGAAATATCAATCAGCGCCTCAATAGTTCTCACTAGTGACCTAGATGTGGATTTATTAGACTCTGGTTCCTCTGAGACTAGCTTGGCCTTGAGTGGGATGTTTAAATCTTCTAATCTTATACTATGTACGTGGATCGGCCCACCCATCTCACAGCTCAGTCAGAAACACTTTTAGACTATGTTTGCTGAACTTATGGTAACACAAAGGTTATTTCTAATGTGCTAAATCCTGGGCTACCCGAGCACTATGCTGTGTTGTGCTCCTTTCTGGAAAACACCAATCATTCTGTGGGCATAGATAGGGTAGGAAGATTGTACACTAGAAAAAATTTTCATAATTTTAAAGAACTTTGTAATGCAGCAGACTGGGAAAATTTAATGTTGGAGGATAGTAATGAACCCCCTTATAAAATTTCACAATAAGTTGGTACATTTTTTCGATTTAGCTTTCCCCTTAGTTAAAATTAAGAAAAAAAAGAAATCTCTGGTACACTAAAAGACTGCTAACTTCGGGTAAAAATCTCAAATCGTTGCATTACATTAGAAAATTTGCAATTGGTAATGCACATTTTGGGTCTTATGTTAATAAGTACCACAGGATTTACCGAAACTCTATTAAGCTGGCAAACAACCTATATTACTCTAAAAGAATTGAACGATCATCCAACAAATCTCCTTTGACTTGGAAAATTGTTGACAACATGAGGGGTAGTGTACAATGTGATCCTGTTTCTGAAGCTTTATCAGCTAAGTCCCTTAACACTTATTATCAGGGTATTTCCTTGTATCTCTCTGAGCATTTACCCCAGTGTAATGTCGATCTAGTCCCTTACTAGCATTCAAGTCCCTGAAACATTTTTCCTTGGACCTACAGATCCAAATGAGATTAAAGATGTCCTGCGTGACATAAAGAGTAAGAATTCTGGTGAGTGGGATGGAGTTTTGGTGAGAGTACTTGCTGCATTGCCACAAACCTCACCCTTTGCACTTTCTGAAGTAATCAATATTTCTTTTTCATCTGGATCTTTTCCTTATTCTCTTAAAGAGGCTTTGGTGATTCCATTGTACAAAAGAGGTGACCACCACAGTCTATCAAATTTTAGGCCAATAGCTCTGCTTCCCACTCTTGGCAGGGTAATTGAGAGACTGGTTAAAACTCGTGTGATGGACTTTCTTAGAAGGCATGGACTTCTTAGCGTCTATCAGTTTAGTTTTCGGGAGAAAGTCGACACGGGCGATGCTATTTTCAACCTTTTGGAGAGTCTCTACTTGGGGTGAATTCTGGTGAGTGTGCGGCAACAGTTTTCTGTGACTTTTAATTGTGTAAGTCACAGAATTCTGCTGCGGAAGCTCGAGATCTATGGTTTCGGTCCTATCTTTCCCGTAGAACATAGAGAGTGCTCTTTGGCGACACTAAGTCTGGTATTCATTGATGCTGGTGTGCCTCAGGGCTTTGTCCTCGGCCCCATTTTGTTCTTGTTATACGTCACTAGTCCGCCTCTGGTCCCTGTTTCTGGAAAGCTTACACTTTTTGCCGATGATCACTATACTTTGGCATTATATTAGCCCTGAAAGAATGAGAGTTACCTTTTAACATCGCTAAAAACAAAATTCTATCCTTTAGGTCTGGTCTAGAGGCAGTTATACTTTGCATAATAATTTAATCAGTCCATCTGTCGCAAGCAAATTTTTGGGTGTGACGATCGATAAGTTTTTAAAGTTTGAAGACCACAACTCTTGCAAAAAAAAATTGTGATCTAACTGTTATGCAATTAGTGTAATTCCTAATTCCCTTAATTCCCTTTGTTGTAGCCAAAAATGCTTAACATGCATCTCATTTAATCCCATCTTATGTATGGAATTGTCTTCTGGGGAGTTTGTTCCCAGTATCTGTTTAATTCTTTATTTGTTATGCAGAAGAAGGTAATTCGCTATATGTGCCATCCTAACCTTGCCCTCCTTATTTATAATGGAAACAGCTTGTATTGTTCATAAAAAATACAAACATGAGCTTAATTCTCCACCTGAGTACAATCTTCCTAACACATTTTCTCTGCCTCTTCCTATTCCAAGATCTGAGAGGGTAAGGGCCTCGTTTGTATATGGTGGCAGCAGGAAGCTTTTTAATCATTTATAAATTTATTCATTCGTAAATTTAGGAAAGAATTAAAGACATTTTGACAAAGTGAAGCTTTTACTCATTGGATGAATTTTACGCCAGACATTTTTATTTACTGACTTGATACAGGTATTTTATAAGTTTTAAACAACTTTAATAACTTTTAGGATTATAACAATAAAGTGATTTTTGAATTTGAATTGATGACGTCTTTTGATCCAAGCACCAAATATTTGATACTTCCGGTGTAAACTAGGCGATTATTGATTAAGCACTCACAAAAAATGATCAAAATAGCATTTTTGCCAAAATAAGTGAGGCGAGTTCCAAATTGCCTAGAGGCGGTGAGAGTTCAAATCCGACACTATTTATTTAAGATTTTACTTTTTTTTTTAAACTCATTTTTGACTGACTAGTCCAAAATCATTTATTTACTTTTGCAACTGCCCTCGTATTTGGGCCACGCACAGATGCAATTGACACTTACCAAATCTATCTACGGTACCAACCTAAGAAACTCACATAAGCCCAGTTAATTGCCCTTTTTGTCCTAATTAGGCACAAATAATGAGCTAAACCTTATAAAGACACTTAAATATAAGTTATTTACGTATATATCTGTAATAAACTGAGCAAATTTTAATAAAAAAAAGTTAAGTCTGACTAATAATTAAGCATCTTAGGTTGGCGACCCTGTCGGAAAAAAATGGCAGTAAACAGGTGTCGGTCAAAAATTGAAGCCAAGAAGTGGCGATGGCATAAAATTAAAAAAAAATAGTAGGGGGAGGATAAACAGAACAGAGCACACAACAACAGATGGATTTTTCTCACGTAGCGCGGTTCCCGTGGAACTGATAATTCAATTCGCTGTCACCGATGCTCTCGGAAAGTCTATCCTACTTAATTCCCTGTGTATGTGTTTATATTGATAAAAAATGTGCGCCCCATAAAACTAACCCCTAAGATGCCTCATCAGTACGGTTTGCCGGGTATCGCCCATGCCCAATCACCCCCAACGCCTCCGCCCCAACATGGGGCTATGTATCCACGATTCGCGGGGGCAGTAGTCCCAGGGGGCTATAGGGGCGAAGACCAACGTCTCACCAGAGAAGCCATGGAGAAGTACTTACGTGAGAGATCTGATATGGTAATAGTGATTTTACATGCCAAAGTGGCCCAAAAGAGTTATGGAAATGAAAAAAGATTCTTCTGCCCTCCACCTTGTATTTATTTGTTCGGTGACGGTTGGAGGTTGAGGCAAGAAAAAATGCTTAGAGAGGGTGAATCTGAACAGGCAGCACAATTATGTGCTTTTATCGGAATAGGGAATTCAGACCAGGACATGCAGCAGCTTGATTTGAATAATGGAAAACAGTATTGTGCTGCAAAGACTCTGTATATATCAGATTCTGATAAGAGAAAACATTTTATGTTGTCAGTGAAAATGTTTTATGGTTCCGGGCATGATATTGGTGTGTTTCACAGTAAAAGAATTAAAGTGATATCAAAACCTTCAAAGAAGAAGCAGAGTTTAAAGAATGCAGATTTGTGTATAGCTAGTGGTACTAAAGTGGCTCTATTTAATAGGTTAAGGTCTCAAACTGTCTCGACTAGGTACTTGCATGTAGAAAATGGACATTTTCATGCCAGTTCCACGCAATGGGGCGCTTTCACCATTCATTTGCTAGATGATAATGAATCTGAGAGTGAGGAGTTTCAGGTGCGAGATGGCTACATACACTATGGATCTACTGTTAAATTAGTTTGTTCAGTTACGGGTATGGCTTTACCAAGATTAATTATAAGAAAGGTTAGTAAAATTTCTAATATAGGTATGTATTTTTAATTTTTATTTATCAATACAAAGAAAAAATAACTATAAATAAGTTACATATAATACAGAAAAGTTGTAACAAAAAAGAGGTTAGTAATATGAGTAAGTATTACATAAAATGCATTATTTTTTCTCTTATATTATGAATTTATTCAAAACAAGTTATCCTTCCACAATAAAGAAATATTTCCACAATACCGAAAATGATTGAAAAATATTAGTCTGTTAGCGGTTATAAAATAATTTTATTTTAATTTGAACTATAACCTCAATACACCACTAAATTCTAAAGTCTTGGTCCTTAGTGTGGTACTTACAGATGATTTGATTTTCCCCTTGTAGCACTATTCTGAAATATAATCCTTAATTACCACCTCATACTAATATTCCACACTAGAAGAGGTCTGTACCTTATAATTTATAAAATAACTATTAATTGCAATATACAATTATTCCGAAATACTTATTTCAATTCACTTGTGTCTTCAATAATATTAATAGTAGTATATATAAGTAGAGGCTACATGATTTTTATTTATGTTCAGAGTTAATATAAAGATATTAAGAAAGTTGTGAATTTGTCCAAAGCCAATTATCAGCTTTTCACTCAGTTACTCCCAAGGTTGAAAAACTTGGAAAATCATCTGCATAGGCTGTGAATTTTTTCTGATATTTTTATTTCTTTAATTCAAAAGGTATTAAATTTTTTTCCTCATGATAGTTTTGGTTCCCATTAGTCCAAAAAATTCAATTCCATTCAAGATACCCTCAAATGGGTCAAAAATGTATGAAAAACCATGTACTGTACTAATAGGGTACTGTACAAAAATAAAATTTTTTTTATTTGCATCAAAAACTAATACAAAGTTTCAGAGTTTGAAAAATATAAATTATCTTATTAAATTTTACAATTAAGTTAACAATTATGACATGAACTTACATTATTAAATAAATAATGTCTTTTATTATATTAGAGAGATCCATAAGAAAAATACAAATAGAGATTGAATTAGCCTTGTTCATCCCTCATTGAATTGTTGTTCAAACCACTCTCAGGTACTTGATATGAGTACCAAGACTTAGTTATAGATAATAATCATATTGTACATTTACAACTTATAAAATATTAGAATAAAAACTGAAAAAAAAACAACAATAATCTCTTTTTGTACTTAAATTTATTAATACTCAGTTGTCCTGTTATTAAGAATTAAAAATGTTTTGTACATTTTAAATAAATAGTAGATTCTTGGTTCCAGGTTTTTTTGTTTCGATTCTGTGAAGATTTAATTTGGGTTTTGCTTTTAAAGAGCATTAATAATAAATTTTGTTATTAAAAGTGAGTGATTATATGTAATACTTTAGCATAATGACAAAACAAACTCTGTATAAAATTACAGCTTAAACAGCATTTTATACTGAATAATAAAATAAAATTCAGTAATTTGAATGAATGGCTAGTTTATAAAAGTTTATAAGATAAATTTTAGTATCTAACAGGATAAATTTATTTTTCTCTGTAACCTTTTCATAGGGGTGTAACAAACGATTCATGGGTGTAACATCTTCTTAAGGAGTCAATGGAAAACTCAAAATATTCAATTTCTTCCCTGAACTTTTCTCTTATTGTTGCCAATATTACATATTCTTTTCTGGCGTACATAGAATAAATTGTGTCCCGAATTCTATGTTTCAAATATGTTGTAATTTTGGTTTTTGCTGTCTTTTGCTTGGAAGATATACGGGCTGCATAATCCTGATCTGATTTTATCCCATTCTTCTTTATATTTGCAATCGTTGTTGTGCTCAATTTTGTTGCATCTGCGGCTTGCTCTATAACATTCTCAATTTGAAGTGCAATTCCGTTTTGGACCGGTTATTTATGTCCCATTATTTATGATTAATTATAATAATATTTGTTAATTGTTAAGTTTGTTAATAATACAATACATACTACAAGATTTTTTTAAATTTTTTGGGAATGAAAGTATATACACGAATATAAAAATATAATAATATGCTGCTAAAATAAATCATTTGTTAATTTCTAAACATATAAAAATACATAGCAGACTATTAATTTCTGAAGGCGATGGTAAAGTTTCTAACCTAATATTGATTGGCAAAAATATCTACGCCATACGTTTTTTCTCACCTGGATGACGTAACTACAAATGGGTATAATTTCGACTTTAATAATAGAATATTCTCAGTCAAAAATTCTTGCCGAGAGTTTTCTAAACTATCATCTATTTTTTTTGTTCTTTAATTACTTCACATTTACAGAAGCCGAAATAAATATAGAAATTAAAGAAGAGGGCATATCAGACAAATTATTATAATCTAAAAATATAATTCATGGAAATAAATATAGTTATA
This sequence comes from Anthonomus grandis grandis, assembly GCF_022605725.1. Taxonomy (NCBI): domain Eukaryota; kingdom Metazoa; phylum Arthropoda; class Insecta; order Coleoptera; family Curculionidae; genus Anthonomus; species Anthonomus grandis. The sequence goes on from NC_065558.1 coordinate 15,284,137, forward strand.
ATTTATGCAAATATTTACAAAATTAACACACAATTTATTGAAGTAAAGCAAATTTTGCTACAAAACTTGTTAGGTCACAATTTCAAATTTTAAAAGTTAACTATTGTAGTCAACATTTATAATTATTTAATATCATTATTCCTTGTTTAACTATACTAAAATACCACCATTTTAGGTTGACAAACAACAAGCACTCCTAGAAGCAGATGATCCAGTCTCCCAGCTTCATAAGTGTGCCTTTTACATGAAAGACACTGAAAGAATGTACTTGTGTCTCTCCCAAGAGAGAATCATCCAGTTCCAAGCCACTCCTTGTCCCAAAGAACCAAACAAGGAGATGATTAATGACGGAGCCTGTTGGACCATCATTTCCACTGATAAGGCTGAATATCAGTTTTATGAAGGGATGGGTCCTGTTAGATCTCCAGTAACACCTGTACCAATAGTCCACAGTCTTCATTTGAATGGTGGCGGTGATGTGGCAATGCTGGAACTGACTGGAGATAATTTTTCTCCCTCTTTGCAAGTTTGGTTTGGGGATGTGGAGGCTGAGACCATGTACAGGTGTCAGGAGAGCATGTTGTGTGTTGTACCTGATATTTCTCAGTTTAGAGGAGAGTGGTTGTGGGTAAGTTAATGATCATTATTTTCAAATTAATTTGAAATTGAATATTATATGTAAGGATATAGTAAAGAACTGAAATACAGAACAATTTTATCTAAATATAGAATGTTTTTAAAAAATCAGTATTCTGTATCAAATTCTTTACATAATTCATGTGACATACATTTTCATATCTTTTTTAATAACGTTTTTACAGAAAAGGAGACTTTACGAAAAGAAATATATATTTGATTAAGAATTATTGAAACTGCCTAAACTATTAACTTCTTCTATTTATTTAAAAATTATTATATAACATCAAATTTTTTACATGTTAAAACAACAAAATTGTATCTTTCAATATGTTTTGTTTATAGCAAATTTGATTTACCCATACAAATAGTTGATTCATGCTATAACAAATTACAGTTTTACACACATATCACAAGAAGATTTATGTAAAGAACATTAAAATATGTACTAATAGAAATATTTCAAATCATACAAAAAATTTATAGAAATACTTTTATTTATTTAATGAATGCGACCTTATTTATATTATAGTCTATTTAAAATGAATTCGAACGGCGCTAAAATTGGGGAACGGTCAAGAATCCACAACAAGGTACTAAAAAAAATAAACAAAATATATGGGAACCGTCCTGGTATACTTTAGGCTGTCTGGCCCCGGAATCACCAGGCTCCGGACCGTTCAACGATCAATTTTTTGGCAGAGAGAGATACGACGATGAGAGCGCAATATCGCGTAAAAGACGAGGAAAAAGACTGCGAAGTCGAGTTTGAGGGTTAGATTATTGGACGGGCCGTGGTTTTACATGTGCGGGCGGCTGGGGATGATATTTTATTTCTAATTTCTATTATTTTATATTTAAATATCTGTTTGGCAGGTACTTAAAAGTGTGCTCCCTTATTGTCGTTTCTTTATCGCTTTATTTAGTAGTTTTTGGCAGTTCTTTTTATAAGCTGTTTTTTGTTCTGTTTTTGCTGTTGTTGTTGTTGTTGCTGCTGTGTTGCTGTTTTTGTTGTTGTTGCTGTGTTGCTGTTTTTGTTGCTAAATGCGTTTTTTATCGTTAATTTTCGTAAATTATACGACCAAGATGGCATTGTGGACACCCTTTGATGTGTCAGATAACGAAGCTGAAAGGTTCGGAACATAACGAATTTTTAAATAAAGACCTACATGTTCAATCACAGCGGCTAATATTAAATATTTTTAATTGCTTGAAAAGTGAAATGCCTGAAGCCTCACAAAATCAAATTTTAACAAGAATTTGTGAGCTTACTAAGCTGGCTCGTACCACCGTTTACAGTGTGATAAAAGCAGGAAATGTCATTGATCATTCTGTAAAACGAAATGTGATAAAAAACTTAAAAAAATTGATGATAGCGACAAAAATGTTATTCGTCGATCTATTTATCAATTTTATAGTGAAAACAAAGTTCCATCATTAGAAGACATTCAAAGAAAGCTACTAATGGATTATCTCGACTAAAAATATAAAAGTCTTGCTACATTACGTTGTGTATTAGTAGAATGTGGATTTAAATATAAAAAGTTAGATAAAAGGATGGTTATTATGGAATCTCCTCGAATTGTAACATGGCGACAGGAATATTTAGAAAAAATAAAGGAATACCGTCAATTAAACAGGAACATAGTTTACCTAGATGAAACTTGGTATGATACTCATGATGTCGTTAAGTATGGTTGGCTGGACGACACTAAAAAGTGCTCACTAAGTGGACCAAGTTCTCGCGGTAAACGTGTTATAATTTTACACGCAGGTGGTGATAACGGCTTCATCCCCAATGCGTTGTTGTTGTCGACCAAAAATATAAAGGATTCGTCGGCTGATTACCATAAGGACATGGCAGCCAATCTATTTGAAAAATGGTTTGCTGAGCAATTGATTCCCAATTTACCTGAAAACTCGGTGATTGTGATGGACAACGCGTCGTACCATTCGCGTTTATATCAAAAAATCCCAAATAATTCCACAAAAAAGGATGAAATTCTTAAATTTATGGGAAGCAAAAATATAAGCATTCCACAAAAAGCCACAAAGAAAATTTTATTAGAATCCATAAAAAATGAGCATTTAAAAAAAAAATATGTTATCGATAAACTCTGCGAGGCAAATGGCCACACCGTATTCGTCTACCGCCGTACTACTGTATTTTTAATCCCATAGAGATGATTGGGGCTACTTTAAAGGACCGAATTAGAAAATATAATCAATCTCCAACTAACGATACATTTGTATTAGAAACTATAAGGGCAGTTGTAGAAGAAATTAATAAAACAGACATATATGGAGAAATTGTGTTCGGAGTGTTATTGAAAAAGAGAATGAGTATGGTATTTCACCTCATGTTAACCCCATTGTTATAAATCCAAGTTTAGACTCCAGTTCCGAAGATTGAAACAGTGATTTTTGAGTTTTTTTTATAAACATTTTAATTACTAAGTATAATGAATAATAATAAATATAATAAGTTTATAAATCCTCGTATAAATCATTTGAATTACATTATCGCTTACTTTTACTGAATATAACTAGTTTTTATCTATACAAGGTACCTATTCGAATTTAAGTTCAATATGTTATAACAAAACTACTAAAAAAAGTATATAAAATATTAGCTAAATAATAAAACATGCGTAACATTACAGGCAATAACTATCCTAAAATAGAGTGATTAAAATTTTATTAAATATAACCAATTAATGGATTTTTAAAATATTTTAGGAAATAATAGCTCTGCATTTTTTGCACCCCATGCTTTATAAAGAAGATGCCGTTTATTCATTGTGAATTGGTTTTTTTGCTGTTTGAATTCATTTTAAATAGACTATACAGACAAGGAACTCAGACTCAAAGACAAAAAATGTTTAAAAAAGATAGTTAGTGGAAGATATTAAAAGGTAACTTATGAAAGAATTTCATACCTATATAATCAAGCCTAGATTGTAGCAACAGAATACTGGCTTTACATCTTCCATGCAACTGTGTGTTTGAAACTGCATTATATTTTCTTTAACATTCACAAATAAAACGGCTCGAAAAGTGAGAATCTCCAAATCCTTAAAAGCCTATTGGCAATTTTCCCTATAATAAAAGCCACTTCATATATAAGCTTATTTATTTAAATTAAGTTTCATGTTAAATCTACTTTTTCACATAGAAAGAAGAAAGAAAGAAAGAAAATGTGCTATATTACGTAAGAATAATCTTGTGTACAAGCATCCTACAAGCTAAAAAAACAAAACAAAAATACAATTTCAAAAATTGACAAAACAATGAACAAAATTAAACACAAGAAGACAAAACTTTTTGAACATACTTGAATTAAAGATAACTAAATAAAACAATCAATTACTAAATAAAGGTAAACTTGTTGACAAAACTAGAGAAGAAAAAAGGAAAAAAAACTTTCCAAGAATTTCTTAACTTAGCAGAACACAGGTGATTAATTTAATTTAACTGCCTTTTTTTGAATAACAAAGACAATGTTAAGTAGCCCCTTATTGGTTAAACCCCAAAAAGGCAAGCCATAGCGAATATGAGATTCAATAAGTGAAAAGTACACTGAGCGTGCAACCACCCCTCCCAGCTCTTGTTTTGCCATTCTTACTGCAAAACATCCAGAAGATAATTTCCCAGCTAAATGCAAAATATGATCTTCAAACCGATGGCGACCATCAATGGTAATTCCTAGGAATTTGCAGCACTCTTTATTCTGCAAGAGGGAATTTTCATCAAACATCAGACCCTGAACATCGCACTTAAACCCCATAATAGACGTCTTTCTTACATTAAACACAAGCCTGTTGGAAGCACACCACCCTGATAAAATCTGAAGGTCATCAAGGATACAAGTCTTAATATAATCAGAATTTTTATGGCTCCATAGTATGATGGTATCATCAGAAAACTGAACGACCTTGCCCTGCAGTTTCAATGAACTCAAGTCATCCACATACAGTAAAAATAACAGTGGTCCCAACACTGAACCCTGGGGAACGCCGCATTTTAGGGATCTAGAAGCGGACAAACGCCCAGACACTGTAGCCTTCTGAGTACGATTTGATAGATAGGACTCAAGCCATCGCAACGCTGCGCCCCTAAAACCATATTTATCGAGCTTAGATAACAGTATTCCATGATCCACACAGTCAAATGCTTTGGATAGATCACAAAACACTGCCGCCGATGACTCTCCAGAATTCAAGGACACATAGATGCTCTTCAAAAAGCTAAACACAGCATCATGAGTCCCTTTATCGGCTTGAAATCCAAACTGATTTGCAGACAAAATGCCATTATGATGTAAAAAGGACAAAATTCTGCTTTTTGCAAGTTTTTCAATTATCTTAGAGAGGGTAGACAAAATAGAAATGGGACGGAAATTACAAGGCTGATCCAAATCTCCACTCTTATGAAGAGGGATAACTACTGCCTCTTTTAAACATGAAGGAAAAATGCCAATATGTAAAGAATCTTTTGTGGCAGAAACTAAAGCATTTAAGGCTGAATCAGGCAAAAAGAGTAACAACCTCGAAGATATCCCATCAGCTCCAGATGATTTATGGTTTTTTAGGCGTTTGATTTCATTTTTTACTTCGGTAAGTTCGACAGGATGAAAGAAAAATGAATGCTCAACCGACACTTGTTGAAGATAGTGTAAGGGATCAATGTTACTATGAATGCCCTTGAGCAAGATATTAGGTATATCACAATAATAGTCGTTTAAAATGTCAGGTCTTAACTCCGGTTCAGATACTTTTCTAGTATGCATATTATATTTCTTTTAGTGCAAAAAATGATAAAGGATGCACTAGAATTTTTTTTTTAATTTAACAAAAATATTTTTATTATATTTTAGAATTATTGATTATAAAATTTTATTTATTATTAAAGTGTACTAATCACCTATCAAAATATTTAACATTTTTGTTACCTAAATCAACTTTTTAATTAAATATTTCATCATTCATTCCATCAGTGGTATAAAACTTACATCTGATGTTAGTATTTCTTTTTTTCAAATTATCACATTTTTGTATTCTATATACTTTATTTTCAACAACTACAACGTTTGAAGTCTAATATGTATGCATCTCTTATTTTATAATATCTTATTTTAACATTTATGTACTTATCTCCAAAATCTCAAAAAATATTATTTAACAATTAATACAATATCAAACTTAAGTGACAAGCTCACTTGAGTGACATTTATAAAACATTTATAATTTATGAATTATTGCTTGCACATTTAATCTCCAGACTGGGCTATGTGACCAGTTATATTGCCTTAGTATTATTAAAATCAGTATGTTCTTTTACATTCAATTTTATTAATGTTTTCTGTGTTTTAGGGTTACTTAATTGGGTATTTAAATTTTAATGATATGACATACATATTATATTTTAGTAAAATAAGTATAGTAGTGTGACCTTATTTATTTACTGACATTGACAAGTTCTAATTCTATATCTAGTTAAAAGATTTGAGTTGTGATGAAATTGAATTTTCTTAAAGTCATACATATTTGCAAATATTCTTGGTATGAGTATGCGGTTTATTTATGTATGTCCAATTTAACTTCTTGTTAGAATCTTCTTGCCAGTTCTTGGTTCGAATAATTTATTTTCAGTTTGATATTTAGTTAATTGTGAATTATTTACTGGAAGTATCTATTAAGTCCCTTATTCTTTTATTTCCTTCTCGTGCTGTAAGTTTATATGTTGCAAATATAGTGATTACTTTTATACAGTATAATTTGATAGAATCTGAATAATCTGAATATAGTGTAAAAAGGTCATAACTTTACCAGTCTAAAATCTAAAAAACTTTTGAATTTTCATAACAATGACTTTTTCTTCTCATAAATCTTCACAACTAAAGTATGACTGCATCATGCCTCATGCCTCATGCCTTCCAACGTTGCCAAATACTTTCCCTGGTGACGCTATCATATGCCTGGAAACTTGAAGCAGTTGGTGGACCTCTCTGTTAAACTTCTACTCCTTTCCTCTTGGCGCTGTCTTATTGTGAATATTTGATCTGTTGTTCATGTCTTCGGTCGGAACCCGCATTGGTAGTCTTCTAAGTTGCCTTCTGCATATAGGGGATATGCGTCCTCTTAGTACATTTGATAGCACCTTGTATGTTATATTTAGCAGGGTTATTCCCCTATAGTTTGTTCGGGTCAGCCGGTATCCTTTCTCATGAATGGGGATGATTAAGGATAAAATTCCTCTTCTTTGGTAGGGTTCACAGGAATATCCATTTTTAGTCGTTGATTTGAACAATATTTGCGATGATAAGGCGTACATCCAGTGCTGCCACTTAAGTCATATCTTCCTGCCTTTAACTTTTTTTTATGTCATACATCCTAGGTTTACGGTTAAATGACCTTACAATTTCTTTTTTGTTGCAGGTAAGACAACCGACACAAGTACCAGTATCCCTGGTAAGAAACGATGGTATAATTTACGCGACCGGTTTAACGTTCACGTATACGCCAGAACCGGGCCCGAGACCGCATTGCGACACCGCGGACGAAATTATGAGGCAGCAACAGGGCCGGACTCAGCAGCCTCAAGTAGCGCAGGCGCAAACTAGTCACCCCGCGGCAATTTCCGATTCCGCTTGGATGCACTGAATGCTGTAAGTACGCGTTTAATGAACATTATTTAAGATGTTTGTTTTTCTTTATTTTTTAATTGATAGTGTGTAAGAGTGGGGTTGTATAAACTGTAAAATACTCAAAAATTACGATACTAATAGCAATAATATTCGTCACTACGTTTGTAATTTGATGAACAACGACACTGTAAATATTTGTTTGTAATTTTTTCACAAGACGGATTTTTATATTTTTATGTGTGAGTAGCTGTTTAGAATGTACAGCGAAATGTATTGTCTCAATATATTTAATGTATTTTATAAAAAAACATACATTTGTTGTCTTTTTTCAACCTTTCTTACGTAGTTAATTACTGGGTCTTATAAATGATAAGGTTATAATTGGGATTTCCGAACAATCATACAAAAGTAACGAAATTGTTAAAAATCGTTTTTATTTCTCTATGGCTTTGTTTAAAAACCAATATACCTGATTTCATAAAGGCACTTTTGGCTACCATCAACATTTTTGGTCAAATCACCACTATATTTTTTTAAACGTCTTGCTTATCCTTTTTACTGCCAGGTAGGAATGGACAAAAATACACAGGTATTTAATATTTAGGTATAATTCTTCATAAGGATGGGTCAGAATGTGCAGTCATGAATTATAGGCCAATTTCTACATTAGTGTAAAAACATAGTGGAGCAGTTCAACTCGCCGCGCAGCTATGTTAAATCAATCTAGCCAAGCAACTAGACGTGCATCATGCCGGATCCAAGCAATCAAAATAATTTGTTCTTTCGTCAAGCAGTTGCCTGAAAGTAGCTTTTTGATTGGCCCTCTCAAGGTCACACATTGTGAAGCACATGGCGGCGAAATCGTCTGACGTTTAGACTTTGAGTATAAATAATACACGCGGAATATTTCTTTTAATATGGACAAAGAACAATTAATTAGTGCTGTTTATCGAAAACCCGAAATATGGGATCAGCGTCACAAATCTCATCACAACAGATATGTTTTGGATAAGTGCTGGGCACAAGTCGCTGTGAGTTGTGGAATTACAGGTAGGCATAAAGAAATTACGATAAAAACGTATAGTTTATTGGTATTTTTTATATTTATGATAATAATTATGTGAAACTAGTCCAATGTGAATTATTTTATGTGCATCTAATGTCCTAATGACCATATTTCTGAAAGTCTTAACCTAAGAAATGTAAACAGACTTAATAACATAATATCAAATATTATTTTTGTTAACAAAATATTCCTTAAATGAATTTCTGACCGAAACAGCCTCTGTTGTGGAACGATTGTTTCTTCTTGTTGCTTGGACATCTTGCAGCACCCCACTTATTTTGTCCTCCGCAAAGTCATTAAATATTATGTGTTCTTTGTCAATTATAGTATTGTGGAGAATACATATAGCCTTAATAATTGCATCAGCGGTGTCAGGATGAGTTTCAATAGCTTTGGTTAATATTCTCCATTTCATTGTTATAATTCCAAAGCTACAATTCAATTGTTTTTCGTGCTCGAGAAAGTCTTTTGTTAAATAGCTCATTTTCTTCATTTAGTTGGTTTCTACAGTATGGCTTCATTAAATTCTTCAACAAAGGGTACGCTTCATCGCCTATAAAAACAAAAGGCGCCTTAATATTTGAACATGGAATGTATGCTTCAGCAGGTATGTTCAGCCTTTGCCTTTCCATTAATTTATACAGTTTAGAACTCCGAAACGTTCCTCCATCGCTCTGTTTGCCATATGCCTCAATTTCAATAAATAAAAACTTACAGTTAGCATCACTGACTGCTTGTAATACAATTGAAAAATATTGCTTATAGTTGTAAAACATTGTTCCTGACCGAGTTGAGTTGAGTTGGGTTGGGTTGGGCATTTGATTCGAACATGTTTACCATCCATTGCATCTAGACATTGTGGGAAATTCCATTTGTAATAGAAACCATTGGCAATTTCTTTGAACTGTTCTTCAGTGGGTTGCTTCATATGTAAAGGCTGCAAAACTTCCCATAATAAAACAGTGATTTCTCGTACAATACTCGCAATAGTAGAGGCTCCCAATCGAAATGAAAATGTGAAACTTCTAAAAGAATTTCCACTTGCTAAGTACCTGAAACAAATTAAAAAAAGAATATTGTCTGCCAGTTAGATTTAAAATAACTTTTTTTAATAATTTATCCGAAAATAAAAATTAAAAGACAGTCCTCTTTTGGGCCTTTTTACATTATAGTTTTAAGTAACCTGTAAAATATTTGTTTTTTGCAGTTGAATCAGCTAAAAAGACGTGGAAAGTGCTAAGACAACGGTTCAAAGTGCATTTTGATAAACTTCCACCCCAGCCAGTTGCCAGCCTTTTGAAAAAAGGCTGGCAATTGGAAATTTAGATGCAGAAACTCAGGACGTTGAGGATCATAGTAATGAAACTAACAATACTATTACTGAAGATAACACACCACACGAAACTGATAGTATGTTAGCAACCACTTTTACACCTTTTTCAGAAACCTCAACTTCAGCTTCAACAAAAGCTACACCTTCGACATCATCTGCACATACAAATTTGGGGTACAGAAAAAGATTTGTCCCGAAGGACTCCATAGGACAAGGATTGCTAGAACTAGAGAGGGAGAAATTAGAAATAAAAAAACAAAAAAAGATTTCAATAAAGATGAGGACGTGGCCTTCTTTACTTCGTTATTACCTCATGTCAAAAAACTGCCTCCTGCTGAAAAGCTGCATTTTCGACTTCAGGCTCAACAAATACTGATGGAAATGGCGTATGGTTATGGGAACAGCAAAAATAAATGTTTACAACCAAAGCCAATTCCATCAACGTTACGCTCACAAGAGATTCCTGTGGAACAGCAGAACACATATTTTGATGGAGATAAATTTTATACAATTATGAAATCTCTTTAGCAAGCTCTACAAATTTAAAGGATATGTATTTGTCTCGTTTAACTCAATAAAAATGTAAAAAATGTCTGTACCTGAGTGTTACTACTAATCTTTCCTCTGCGCTAACAGGTTGTTTATGTATGTTGGTATACCTACACCTTTTCAATTCTAGCTGTAGAATATAACTAAATGTCGACTGAGACATTCGCAAATATCCGTAGAACCTATCCGGAAAACTTTTAAGACGTTGATTCAATGTATAGAATTCACCAAGTTTAGTACGTTCTTTGTTCAATGGATGCACACCCCATTTTCTGAATCTTCTTCTGGAAAGCAACCACCAGTTTACACCATTTACTTATGGAATCACTGTCACTATCGGAGCTTGAAAACATTTTTAATAAGAATTTGATGGTATAACCTTCAACAGACTGACAGCTCACTCAGGCCATGGTGGGAATTCCTCGCGAAATTCTTTCACTATGTTTTAAGCAGGCGAGTATAAATGCGCGGCGAGTTGCGATGTAAGCTGCATGGCAATTTATATATTTGTTTAAAGTGAAATTAAAGGAGTGGAGTCTAACTCAATCTAGAGATTATATTGAATATATCACCTAGACTCTAAAACTAAGTAGATGTATACATGTTTTTACAAAATTGCCAGCAGAAGCATAAATAAACCCTAATTTATTATTATTCCTGATTTAGACACAAAACTCAATTTTACAGATATCACTACTTATTTTCATCGTTAGACTTCCAAGACTTTATCAATTTTTTATTGCACAATATATATATATATTAACAATAACAATCAATAACAATATATATATATATATATATATATATAAATTGTTATTTGAATGTATTTTAGCATTGGTTAGCATTAAAATTTCGAATACAAGAAGTACATGTTATCATTATTAGTGTAATAAGTTTGATAGCACCAAATTAAGAATTTTGTTTAAACTTTTTTATTTAAAAAACTACTTTGTTTAAATTATTACTCTGTTTATTTCATAAACCCCTGACAAGGTTAACCTTTTGGGTGTTTTGTTTATTCAGACATTTTAATTTTAAACTTTATTTTACTGTATTTTGTTGAATAAACTTATTATTATTAACAAATATAATAATAATAATAAATATATTCTCCTAAAGCTTTGCCACTACATTAGAGGGCTGATATCTTCTCTTCGCCATAAGAATGATTTTGACCATAAACTCTGCTTGTCTTGGAAATCAGGTTTTTTAGATCTCTTTTGCCATTATTCATATTTGTTGCAACCCCACATATATGCACTCTATAGCACCAATTATCTGGCTTTAAATTAGATTGTTGTGAATTTTGCCTTCATGAATTTCAAGAAAAACTATTACCGACTTTTGAACATACTAATTTTTTATATGCTATTTTTTATGAGTTATATTTTAATTATATTTTAATGAATACATGGTTTATTTACCCACCCTTTTCTGGCGGATAAGTCTTTATCCACCTCTATTAAACATTAAACCAACCATACTTCCTGATTGTAGGTAAAATGTAGGTTTTAATCTCGCCTGGGTCTGTTAAAACATAAATAAACTGTGGAATCTGCTTTTGAGAGTTAACAACGTATGTTTGCAGAATATTTATTGCTTACATGTTGTGAGCTTTCCCTCCTCATCTTAACATAATGGCAACTCCTTTACGTTACTTTATCTTTTTGTTAATAATAGTACAGACAAATTCATTTCATCATTCATTAGTAACTACGGGCAGTATGCTGGAGCCATAGAAATACTCCCATGGTCACTTTTGGGTACTTCTCTCCTTTTATAAGATAACCACAATATTTGTCGATAAAGTGAAAGTGCTATATAATTTTAAAATCATATCTAATAGTAATGTTCATTGTATGCTACCTATCTATCTTAAATATTGTTAAATAAAGTCAATTAAAAATGGCTTTGCCACCTCACCAAACATAGCACATGTTCAGAAGAACCTGTGCAATAAATTGGTAAATTTAATAGAGTCAACAAGTCTTAGGTGGTACAACGAACTATATGTGAAATGAGACACAAAACTATAGTTGAACTTGATCTCATTTTATCAAAAGGCTTTGAAAGTGTGTTCAAAGGTTTAGGTCTGGGAATGGACTAACAAAGATAAGATACATTAAAAAATCCTTTGGGAAATCTGTAAGATAAGTTTATTTAAAAAAAAATCTAGATAAGGAATCAGGGTTCTATGAGATTGCAGTAAGAAATATATAGGGCAAACTAGATCAAACCAGGTTTGAGATACCAGGTTTATTTTACCATGTGAAATATGGTCGGATGGCAAAGTTAAGTTTTGATACTCATCTCTTAAATAGTGGCCATTCCATAGAAAATAAAAATTTAAAGTTGTTAAGACTCCTTAGTAATAATAGAAAAATAGGAGCATATCACAGTTTAGTATATATGTTACGGTTAATGTAATAAAGTGGTTATTATGTATATTCTGGTAATATATATAATCATCAGACAGTAGTAAATTTGAAAAATATCAATATATTTATTACTTTCACCGGTCATTCTATATATTTTCCAAAGGGTATTGGGTTGGGTTGGGTTAGAAACGAACGGTTAATGTAGCAAATTTGTATTAATACAAACGAATTTATTACATTCGCCAAACTTGTTGGCTAAAATGAATATTTTCCGGTTATTCTATACAATCTCCCGATTAATTACATTAGCCGTAACATAAGAATAAAAAATGTTTAGATTTTTGAAAAGTGTTTTGGTAAAGTGGTAATATTTTAGGTATGTTGTAATATTTTAGTATGTTGTAGTATCCAAAATTCTGAATAAAAATATTCAGATAAACAGGAGACATGTGTAATCTCAATAGTTGCTAAGATACAACTATTTGCAGTTGGTCTAGCATAGCAGAAGGAAATTGATCATACGTGATTAAGTAGGCGGTGAATGACAAATGTCGTCGTGGGTGACAGTTGGATTCATCAGTTAGCATTTACAGTATTGTCATCGCAAACTGTCAAAGTGTTAAAAATGCCGCGGATCTTTATGCACGCAGGTGCCTGCAACGGAACTGCCGAAGCATCTTCTAGAGAATATGAGGTTCGTTCGACCAGAAAACCGGTCATCGTACTGTCACGCGTTTGCGCAAAAGTTATAATACGTTCTAAGAGGCCGTTTACTGAACGATCCTAAATGCGATCCAAGCGAATCTAGGACCCTTCAGAAATTGGTTTCTGAATGGACATTTCGATACATCCCTTACTTTTAAGTTTTACTGTGTGCGAGTTTTAAGTTAATTAAATTTAAAATTTAAATTTAAACGTTAAGATAAAATCAAGGTATTTCCCACTGTCAACAAAACAATCCAAGATAACAAACACGCCGGGAAAACTAGTTTGAGGTTATACTAACTTTACCAATGAGTTCCAAGCACGTTCGTTTCTCGTAACGACACGAAACCGTACAAAATTTGCGCATGTGTATAAAACTGATCCATGCGATTTCATGATGATTCAATGAATGGTGCATATCTGGTCGCTTGGAACAAACCTATGGTCGATGATTTTCGAACAAACGACTACTGAGTCCAGGAGTATTTACTCGTGTCTTCGTCAAACTGCGTGAGACTGGTAGTGTACCCAGCAGGTTTAAATATGAACGTGCAAATCAAAAAAGACTTGGATGAATTAGAACAGATCTTTCAATCGGTGGAACGTACTCCTGGTACGAGTACACGGTGAATTGCTGTACGCATCGGTGATCCTCACCTAAAGGTATGGCAGACGTTACATGAGCAAAGTTTGAATTCATTTCATGTACCACGGGTACAACACCTGGAACCCAGTGATCTCGCTAGTAGACTGGAATTTTGTCATTGGGTAAATGCTCACCCTCAATCAATTTCATCTATATTATTCACTGATAAATCAACTTTCACTCGCGACGGTATTAACAACCATAACTGACATCAGTGGTTTGATGAAAATCCACATCAGCTGCTGCTGAATCGAATTTTTAGATGTGAAATTATTGACAGAACGTTGCTTGGACCCGTTTTATTACCACAGCGTATATAGGAACTTAAACCCACGTCGGAGCTTGCGCACATTACCGCCGTCAGTTGGCCACCAAGGTCGCCTGACCTTATTGCCCTAGATTTTGGATTGTGCGGATGGCTCAAAAATGAAGTTTATCAAGACAAAATAAATACGCGAGACGAGTTAATCGTTTTTACAAACTTCAACCTATCCTAAAGCCTGGCATATAAGTAAAGTCATTCCAATATTAAAAAAAGTGCCAGGAATGAAGTAATAAATTATCGACGTCTTAGAACTCTGTATCTAAATTATTTGAAATTGTATTGTTTGATAGACTATATGATGAAGTAAAATATACTATATCGGAAAATCAACATGGTTTTTTACCAAAAAAGATGACATTGACTAACCTAATAACATTTTGCCAATGTGTACATAATGCCTTCAATAACAAAAAGCAAGTTGATGTAATTTATACTGATATGGAGAAGACTTTTGACAGAGTGAAACATAGTCACATAGTAAAATCTCTCTATAAAAGTAATGTTACAAATATTTTAATAAAATTAATAATTTCTTATTTAACCGATAGGCAGCAATATGTTGAAGTCGGGGGTGCAAAGTCTAATATCTATACTAGTACCTCTGGGGTTCCCCCAGGATCCAATTTGGGACCCTTTTTGTTTTTAATATGCTATAAATGCCATATTGTATGCTATAGGTCTTATGTTTTGCTGATGACTTTAAAATTTATATGGAAATTAGTACACTAGAGGATTGTCATGTTTTGCAAAGAAATTTACAAGTGTTGTAGACTGGTGTAACTTAAATGATTTTAGTTTTAACGAAAAAAAGTGTTGTTCTATGTCTCTAACTCTTAATAAAAATATGTTTAAATATGCGTATAGCATTAATGGTACACTAGTCCAAGACCGTAAGCATGAGAAAGACTTGGGTATTATTGTGGACTGTAATTTGACTTTTACAGATGACATTGTTGAGTTTGTAAATAAAGCACATAGAACAATGGGATTTATCGTCAGGTCTACCAAGGGTTTTAGTGTTGAGTGTTGTCATTATATATTTGTAGCATTATATGGTCACCACAATATGAGGTGTGAACTAAAACTATAAAACGTGTACAACGTAAATTTCTGAAATACATGTTTTTCAAAAAGTATGGATATTATTCAAGTCAGGGCTATAACCATTTATTGTTATTGCAGGAATTTAATAGGCTCTCCCTGGAAAATAGACACCAAAAAATTTGCCTTGTATATATGTATAAAATCTTAACAAATAAAATTAACTCTCCAGAAATACTTTCAATGCTTCCATTTTTTGTCAATGCTGGGAACACTAGACAAAGAAAGACTTTCAATTTGGATTTTTCAAGGACAAATATTTTTAAAAGCTTACCAATATATAAAATGTGCAATTCTTTTAATATTCATGCTAGTGACTTGGACATAGATTTGATAAGCTTAAAAAGTTTTACTAGAATTATAAATGATAGGTTGTATGCTTCTCAGATACAGGATTTAAATAGTTTATAACGTTAGTTCCTGTGCTAGTAGGTATTTAGATAATTTTCTAAGAGCTATGTAGAATTTTGTATTGTTTGCTTAGTGCTTTTAATTATTTTGAATTTATTAGCTATAGGTAATTTCGGTATCTGTAATTGGCTATTTGGCTGTTGATGCTGTAATAATAAATAAATAAATAAATTAAGATTATGCATTGTGCTGTCCGCATTAAGGAATGTCATGGTGCACTCCAAAGAACTACACGTGAAGTTATTCCTAGAGTTGAGTTTGTTGAAGTTTGCGATGGGATTTTTGAACAATTCCGCTGAACTATTAACAGCAAGTTTTGATTGAGATTAGGATACATGTTTATATGAACTTTTTTATTCAGAATTCTGGATACTACAACATACCACTATTCCTCCCGAAACACCCTGTATAATACACGATAATACATTTCATAATAATAACTCCTAATTATCGAGGAACAACATGTCGCTTTCTTAAAGCACTATTGATTCCAACTTGTTAGCTTACTCAGAATATGAATGTAATGGTTGACAAACTGGAGATAGATTTTAATAAGTCATTTGAGGACATTGATCATGATAATGTTGGTCATAATTTATTGTCAATAGTTCACATTACGTTCCGTATAAATGGGACACCAGTCCTCCACTTTTCAAGTAACCTCGGGTACACCTCAAGGATCACAATTAGCACCACTACTTTTTGTGATTTATTTGATCGATTTTATATATATATTTTTTTCATTTACGAAACAACGGCGAAAATTACGGCTTTGAAATTATTTCAACCTACCTTAAGCAAGATCAATTATTTTATCTTGAAATTCGGCGCTCTGACACTGACGTATGTTTAAATTAATTAATAATTAACATCATAGTTTCGCCCCATTTATTGTCATATATAGATTTTCACATTCCCTAACGCAACTTTAGTAATTCTTAATTATTTTCCCGTGATTAGAATCAATATAGTTAAGAATTTATCATACAAAATTATCATATATCTTTCTTATTCCAACTCCACTTTTAGCAGTAAAGATTTATTTTGTACTTTCCATATTTAAGAAAGGTGTTAATATTATCTAATGACTTTATCTGTTTTATTGGTTTACATGACATTTTTTAATTTAGCTATACTCTATAAATTGTTGCTTGTGGCTGTTGTGGTCTAGACTAATCTAAAAGTACCATTATAAAGATAGGGATAAAGTGACAATAAAAATGTGACATTATATAAGGAAATTTGAAAAGTTTAAAAACAAATCTTCGTAAGTTTTGAACCATTTTCGAATCCCTTGCAGTTACCGGAATCCCAACGATGATCCTTGAATTTGTAATAGTCTGTACATATATTTGGCTAATTCTTTGATTTTCCAGATATACATGAACATATACATGAACGTTTTTATAAGAAATGTAAATAACTAGAATTTATTCTTGTAAAAATAGAATACGAATGAAAACAATTTTCTCCAAAAAATAGTTCCAAAAACATTAAATATTTTTTTCGGTTATTCTGAACCTAACTGAACCAATTTGTTTTGTAGTCCTATAAAATATAAAATTTTCTATACTTTGAAAAAGACATACACCATTTTCACAACTTGACCTAGGTATAATGTGGGTCAACTCTTAAACCTATTAAATGAAACAAACAATTTCCAACTTAAAAATAGAAAATATATGTATTTTCTTAGCATGAGAACGGGAGCGACTAATTAATATACGGCAGGAAGGTAATTATACATAAAAAATAATACTATTGTTTCGAAAGTGTTCCCACATTCAGCGGGCCTCAAATTGCTATCCTTAAAATGCGAGATTTCATTTTAATTTAACGTGGGAACGGAACTGAATTATGATCGTGCGAAAAATCTTCGACTTCCTTATGGTGCACTTTGAACTGTTGTACATTCAAGAAAGGCCATTCATATAAAACGGATGTTTTGATTTTTAAGTTATTTGACTTGAAGAGTTTTTAACAATTTCTCAGCAGTAAAGTTTATTTCGAACAACGTGCTTTTACGAATGTAAGTTAAAAGATTAATTTGAATTGCCTAGTAGTGGATCTTCCAAAGAAAAATAAGGGTTTCATTTTCTAGGAACAAAATTTAGTACTGAAAAAATGTACAAATTAGGTCATATTCTAAATTTAGACGTTATAATTTTTTTCTTACAAAAATGTAACGTATCAAAATAATTGGCAGAACACATTTTTGCAAAGCAAAAGCTGACTATCTCAAAAATTGCTTCAAAATATTACGCTTTAAGAGAGGTAATGGTAAAAAGTATATCGTTCTCAGAAAGTAAAGTCCAAGACCGCGATGCTTAAAAATATTAAGCACTGTTTAGTGTCCGACAATGTGATTGCCTAGAATTCCCGCCTATGCGTTAAGGTTTAAAGGACGCTGGGTATGTACACGGATTAAATAAGGGTTACTGTCGCTTCAGTACCTGCAGTTGTGACGGTTTACTTCTCAATTTAAGCAAAACATCGCTTTGCCAGAAAAGAAAATAATGACAAGTCATTGGTCACAGGTTGTTCAATTTTTCCGAAATATTTTCACAAAACTCTACTCTGCGATCAAAGTCATCTTCGTTCATTTCGTCAACCAACTGATATGATATTTAATGAATAATATTTTTGATCGTCTGATTGTTTGATTATCAGATTTTTATTTAAATGTTTGAAATAAATTTTATTGATTAATTTTAAGGGAAAGTGGTTGTTAGAAGCAATTTGTTTTATAGTATTTAATCCATTTTTTTATCCA
Organism: Anthonomus grandis grandis; assembly: GCF_022605725.1. Classification (NCBI taxonomy): domain Eukaryota; kingdom Metazoa; phylum Arthropoda; class Insecta; order Coleoptera; family Curculionidae; genus Anthonomus; species Anthonomus grandis. The sequence goes on from NC_065558.1 coordinate 15,302,706, forward strand.
ATCCCCCTTTTGGGGTACGATTTCATACCAAATCAAAAACATATTTAATTCGTATATCGATACTAGCTTTCAAACTAAACATACATTAAGATCTTTTGTTATCAACTGTAAGGACAAAATCCCGTCAGAACAAAAATGAGGAGTCTATTAGATGGGGTGCTCGAGTGAGAATTGCAATGCATTTTACATTAGACAGACCGGTAGAAGGTTTTCTACACGTATCAATAAACATTGTAGAGAGATTGAGAAGAGCAAGAACCGAAATATTTGTCCTACAAGCATTAAATCTAACTTTGCAAGAAATGTTTATACTAACAACCAGTTTTAATCCAGCTACTAACTTAAAGCTTTTACATTTCTGCCGGAAAAGTAATAAACTTGATCTGTTGGAAATACTCGAAATAAATAAAGCTACACAAAACAACCACCATTACTGCGGTAATGATCAAGTAAATCATTCTTGTACTTACTTTTTTAACTCACTGTGTCTTAACTCTTCATAGTCTTAATACATCGTTCTTACGCTTTACAATTTTTTTTTATTAGTACTTATCCGTTGTTTTCCTTCTTCACAACGTACGAATCATTATGTTAACCGCACCGTCTAAATGTTCTCTTAATTTTTAATAACTAAATGTTTAATAAATAAGTGGAGAAAGACTGCAGGATTTTCATTTTACCTTAACCTACGACTCCACTGCAAGTATGGACTATTTATTCACAACTGATATTTGTATGGTCGAAGCTTATGTGATGTTAAAATTCGACGAACGCTGCTTCGGGATACGTCTGAAACTGTAGCTGTTTCTCTGAGGGAGTTAGTTGGACATAGCAACAAGGCCAACGACTGCGGCTTTAGCCTTTTCATTTCGTACAAGTCGTACTCTTTCACGTTTTTTGTTGGCAACTGATCCGGTTTCTGTAAATTTTCTCCACAATTCTAACATTCTTTTATGAGTCAAAGAATGTTCAGGATGAATTTCATTAAAACTTGCAGCTTAGCTGTCGCGCTATTATTGTTTCTAAGGTAAAAAACAAGAATTTCGATTCTTTCTTGTGACGTAAACGTCGTTTTGGAAATTGTTAAAAAACTTTGTGTTTAGGACTTCAATGTACGAAATGTAATCTACCAAACGTATAAATGATTGATAGGTACTAAAAAAAACGGTATTTAACATTCTTTTTTGTTATTTTTGTTATTGTTTGTAAAGAAATGATCTGAATAAATTTTACCTGAATAATAAATTCTATTTTAGCTAATTTTTTTAATTTTTGTAAATTAAGGTATCAGTTAGCATTCGGTCGTCTTTTTATATACAATTTGTAAGAAGGAATTTTTTTAATTTGACAAGCAATGAATGGAGCAAATAATTTTACAAGGAATGACAGTAGACGCTTTAAACTTCGGGTCCGAACTTTTTTCTTATTGGGAGGATAGGCAGTTATTTGAGGTGGATAGTTTTAGTTGGGTCACCCCAACTTTCTTGCTAAAGCAGAAAACATAAGGAGAAATAATAATGCAAGAACTGTGGAGCAGTTCTAGTGTGGAGACTCTATATAGGCAAAACTAAATGTCCCTTGAACATCGAAAATTGATTAGATAGGTTAGGTTTACTGTAAGTGGTCGATTTACAGCGACTAACTGGTTTATTGCGGCTCATACCTATTTAGGTTGTGGAGTGAATTCTTTTAACATTTTTGTGAGGTTCTAATATGATATACTTAGTATATATCATATTATTATAATAATTCAGAATGAAAGACTCTCGTAAACGACCAACACTGGAGAAAGAGACAGTTCATAGCAACCTACATATCGCCAAACACATCCAAACATTCAGAAGTCTTCAGCCAACAAATTGTAAACATCCCAACATTACGAAGAGGTTCCTGTAAAATATAGCGAAGTATATTCAGAGTTGACGTGAATATACAGACCACTGCCCACACCTAGAATATATTAGGCTTGAATAGAATAGAATTAGAATAGCTTGACAATGTTTGATGCGTCAAGATAGTTGCTAACCGAAAAAACGTTGTTTACCTTGGAAAATAAAAATCCGACAGTCAGCTGCAAACATTTAAATAACAAATTTCCAAAAAAACTTATAATAAGGGAACTGCGAAAACGATTTCCATTCAAACTCCAGCTTCCCGAATTTTCGTGATTAAGACGTTAGTGACAGAAGATCATGATTAAGTAGGATATATCATTGAATTCTGCATGAACCACGTGCTTTATTTTTTTATCCAGTTCATAAATAAACATGTGATAACTTTTCAAATATGAATTGACGGATAAATCTTACCTTTTTATAGGGGGATCCTAAAAATGGACTTGGACTTTCTGATGTAAGCATGAGTAAATATAGTTTTATTATTTGTTTGAATTTACTAATTTTATTTATCTTATACAGTTCTTAAAATCATATCAATAGAAGCTCAAAAGTCAAAGGATTGATTGCTGAATAAAAGGAAATAAAACACAGTCTTAAAATCGCTAACAATTTTATTGCCTGCTATTTACATTGTAAAATATAGTGATGTAAACGTTATATACAGGATATATAAATAGGGACGTCTAAAAATAGAGATTCTTACATTACCACAACAAGTTTCAAATAAATATAAAATTTGTTCTCACGATCTACCATAAAATACTGACAGAATCTCGCCTTTTAATTTATAAAATATAATAATTAAAATATCTACGGACTTTAAGTGTACACCTCGTAGTTAGCAGCCCCAACGCCAATCAGCGGTTGCGGTTTCAGTAATTTGCAACGTGGCAGTGCTACAGAGGATATTCGAAAAGTCATTTTAATTAAAACTATTTAATTCGTATGCTCCTCTGTTTATTCATGTTGGTTAACATTAGGGATATGTAGGAGGTGAGCAAATCATCCATTTTGTACCCTAGAGAGGTTTCGCACAACAGTTTTGATCCTCTAACCAAATTGCCAATGGTCATGTGGAAGTAGGTGTTGCCGGAGGACCAGTTAGATATTCTGGTAAATGGATTTGTAACCAATATGTCCTGTAAATTACATTAATTACAGCTGTATATTTAACATCAGATTACAACATTATTATTGCATTTATGTCTGTTTTACAATATCATTACTGTTGATTAGAAAGCAAAATTTTAATAACAGTTATTAACTTTGTAGAATTAATACGCCGTAATGAATAGAGTTCCCACGAGGTAAATCGTTTCCTGTTTTTTAAATTATAATCAGAACATTATATAACGCGGCTAATTATTATTAAAAAAACAACTTACCTTCGTCTGCGGATGAATCAAACTGACTCCGTGCTTATTAATGGCGATAAGCAACATTTCGGGATAATTCGGATCAGTGGTTTGTTTAACTTCGAAAAATGCAGATCCAAAAGTGGGCCACCGGTAAACCACTTTTAAAAAGCTGATTTTTGCGTCGTCCGGGGACATTCCTGCATCCTGATTGTACGCTGCCACGATCGCACGTTTCCAGTCGTTTCCTGATTGGATTTTTACTAGGTCCGCTGGGATTAGTTCCCGTAACATTTGTCTAAAAAACACCCCAACAATTTTAAAGAACATAATTACACCCGTTAATTCTGTTGTAATAGCTATCTTAAGAATGGGTAAAAGATATGGAATTAAATAGTGGTACTATTCTTTTGGCAAGAGAATTTTCTCCAATATCATTAAAGCGTTGAATTACCAACAAATTGAATACCTAACTGAGGGTCTATTTAAATAGCATTTTTAGTATTTAAGACATTTATTATACAGGGTGTCCGAAAAATGGACGTCCAAACGAAAGAGGCGATTGCAATCAAAACAATTATATACAGGGTGTTACAAAATTCGGTGCACATATTTTCAGAGCGTATTATTGGAGTCAAAATAAGATCCAAAATTATTGTTTTCTGCATTTTTTCGAATCAATTAATTTTATTTGGCAAAAATTAAAGCAGTCACGGCCCACTTCGTTTTTTTCTTATTTGGTAGTTTAATTGGGCTTAATAATGCTCCTCTTTCGTTTACCAGCGATTTTCCCAAAAACCGTTTTTTTTTTTCTTTTGGGTAAACTTGGTTTGTAAACTTGGTTGGGTAAGCTTTCCCTGAATCTGGGTTTACACCATTTTTGAGACGGAAAATACCAAAAGCATTAAAAAAACCCAAAAAAAGCCGACTGAGTATTTTAAATAATCGATTTTCTTTAAGCAATTTGCGCGAGGTGTAGCTCTGAGAGGGAGCATTTTAGGACATGTTTATATGAAAAAAAGGACTTATTTTGATTCCAACAATACGCTCTTAAATTGTTTGCACTGAATTTTGTCACACCCTGTATATTATTATCCGTACAAAATTTATAGCAAGAATATCATAATTTATTTGTTTGTTAATTGGCACGAGTGTGGCCCTAAAGAGTGCACCACTTCATAAATATGATTTGGATTCGTAATTGATTCTTTCAGTAGTAAGAAAAACATTTTTGCTCAATATGCTTCATTTTATCATAAAATTATTTGCGTTTCAAGTGACGCCGGCAGAAATAAATTTGCTATAAAAAGTTAACAACTATTAGAAAAGATTATTTATTTAATGAAGATTTTTATATAAAGAAATACTTTCAAGTAAGTGATACAAGTCTTTTTTCATTTACATTTTATTAAGCTAATCGTTTCTAGACAAAATCAGTTACCCTACAACTAATTCTAAATACCATAAAAAAGAAATTTTATTGATGCAGTTTAATAGCACATTTATTGTGATATTTCACAATAAAGGTGCGTATTTTCAATGGCCTTTCAATATTCTAAGATATGAACCACCTGCCCTAATACACAAGGAAGGCTCTTTCATCGTTGGTAATAACATTGGCCGCTTCTGTTATTTTTCTTCGCAGTTCTAGTTTAGTTTGGCTTTCATTGATGAAAATAGTTCTTTGAATTATCCCCATAGGAAAAAGTCTATGTGGTTCAGGTCAGTAGAGCGCGGCGCCCATTGGATGGTTCCTCCCTATCAAGTCCATCAATTATTAAAAGTAGTATCGAGATGTTGCCTTATGATTCAGGCAGAGAAATTGAGGGTTTTGTCTATTACAATGCAGTATTTCCCGACAAAACTAAATTCTTTTTTCATAGTCAGTGGCCAGCAGTGCTTGTACACATTGGAAATGATAAGCATATAACAGACTCCTTTGTAAAATTCGATGAATAGTAGATTTGGAAAGTCCCGAACCGCTTGATATGCGACGAACGCTTGTTATTCGATTCTCTGTTGTAATATTTACAATATCTTCTTTATTGTTATCATTCCTAGGCCTTCCTACTTTCCGCGGCTCACCAGGAATGTTGCCTTCCAAGTAACACTGATGAACATTTATGAATATTGCCCACATATTCGCGAGAAGTATAAGCCGTTTGTGAAGGTTTACTTGTAATAGTAGCAAAGGACTGAACAAACACCAAAAAGAGAAACAACCTAAAGTGTAAGAAATTTGACAGAAGGTAAAACTACTTTTAACAAAACATGAAGCAACTCACTATCCACGCGACGAAACATGGTTGGTTTTAAAAATTATTTGAAAAACCATCTTTATTTTTCTTAATGTCAAATGTTTGACCATAATAGGTCAATCATATTATCATATCATAATCTGTATTAAATAAGGTAACTTTTTCTAAAAAATGTTAATTTTTCGTACATGTGCTTCAAAGCAGCATCAATTCAAACGCAAAAATTTGTATGTAAGACTTAAACACATTGAACATTATATTACACAAGATTACAAATATTTTTGTAAGTAGTGAAAACAGCAATTATGCATGCAATTAATACTTATAAAAAGGTACACTCTTCAAGCCAACATTCGTAACAAATACAAAGCAAATACGTGAGGGCATTCTTTCTATAATTTTAAACACAAAACCAGTAGTAAATTTTTAAACCATCAACAACTGGATAATAATACATATGGTTGTTTTGGTTGCAACTGAGTTTCTCTATCTCCTCCTTTCGTTTGGACATCTACTTTTGGGACACCCTTTATAAGAGAATATTAAATTCAAATATTCTACAATTATTATATCAATGAACGTAATAGAACATCCTCTAAACCTGCTATAAGGGTTCTATAAAGAGTTTTTTTGTATTCTTACGGTATCGCCTGCAGCTCCTGTTTACTTTCCCCAAACCGAACCCGATAAATGAGGGCGGCCAACTTAACTGCCTCCTCTTTGCTGCACTTATGATAACCCCGGATTAGTTTTGGTAACTCCTGATGGAAATGGAATATCAAGTCGGCATTCCTGTCTTTACCCGGCACGGTGTTTGTCCATAGTTTTTTCATGAAGAACACTTGATAGGAAAATTGCGGAGTAACACCATCGCGGCTGGGGCGCGCTTTTCTGATCCAATCGGTCAAATGACGTACGAAGTCGAAGAAAAAGTCACCTTCGGGTACGGAAATGACCTAAATAAATTTAATTTTACAACACATCAAAGTGGAAAAAAAAATTAGAGCATACCTTATCAGCAATTTTCACGAATAAACTGAACCCTTCACTAGAGCGCAAGCTTAACCTCTGACTGATATTCTGGCAAAAGTCTTTGGCTCTTGTGCTTGAGTCAACCTCAAAGGCCTCATCCGTATCATCTGGAAAATAGACTTTATGGAAGATCTGGGTGGTTTTGTGTTGGATGGCCTCCACCTCCACTTGGTGCGGTGGGTATTTTCTTTGCCCATTTCTCAAGGTTTTTTGGAGCCGCTGAAGGGAATCTTGGGAGATCGGGTGACGTCTGCTTCGGAGAAAAGCTGTCAACTCCTTTAAAAGGCTTTGGGAGCATGTGAATAATCCTAAAAAGTTGTTTTTATTAAGAAGTGACTTTCAAAGCTTTATAGGAAACCAGCAATGAATGTTTCGGTAATCCTTCATTTAAGGTTAGGTTAGTTTTTATTTAATTTTTAATAAATAATAAAAAGAATATTCTGCAAGTCAGGAGTAGAACAAATAAGGATACTACTTGCCGATATTGTGGGTGCTTATTGGCCTCTTTAGGACAAAGCAACCAGAAAGAAAAAACCAACAATAGAAAAAAATATATAAGATATCACATATTTGAGATCTACTCGGTACGCGCTTTCGGAAAACGCTTGTTAATGGATTAGAAGTTTGTACCTGTTGCTAGCCACATAAGTTCCCATCCTCGCTCTTCAGAAATCCGATTCCTATTATCGGTCAACTGCTTCATGATCTGGCAATAAATCTCGTCCCGTAAAATTTCATGCTTCAACGGGCCATCGAATATATGATCGGTGTATTCGTTACCAAGTCTCGGTCGTTTGCTTGGCAAATCGCCCATGTATTTTAAGATGGCGCTGAAAGCGAAGCATGCTTCTTCAGCCAGTTCTTCTTTCGTCAGCAGTTTCTTTAGCAAGGGTTGTTTAATAGGGTCTCTTGAATGCTTCCAAAGTTCATCAGTGACCGTTCTTCTTCCACCACTTAAAGTGAGTGCTTTCGATACGGTTCTTTTCAATGGCGGTCGGAAATGGTCTATGGCATACTCTATTAATGTGTGAGGTCGATCTTTGGTTTCTACGCCGTTTAGTGAGTGATGACTGAGGCGTCTCTGGTGATCATGGACACCTAAATGAAACTCATAAGAAAACAGGAAAAAAAGCCATTCCGTTGTATTACCTTCGACAGAAAACAATTGTAAAATATCAGCTGGAGGTTTGCTCATGCAAGGTAACACGTAAACGGTTTCGGCAGGAAAATCGCCCTTTTCTTGCGTGCGCTCACATCTAAAAACGAAGCAAGACATATACATGCATGCAGAAGCCTTAAAAAAACGCCTGCTACATACCTGCCGACGCACCAACCGGAATTAAGGACTGTTTCTCCCGTGCTGTCTTCTTCTAAGATGATCAAATCGCCTTTTTGGAAGGTGAGAAAACTGGAACCTTCGCCGGGCGCTTTGTAGTCCTGTAGAGCTATGACGTATTTTGAACGTTTTTTCAGACCCTCTGTAAATAGATTATTTATATCAGAATTGAAAGATTATAGTGCATCGGATGATTAATTCATGTTCAATACAGAGTTTTCTATACATCTTTATTATTTATGAAATAAGGGGTATTTAAGAGAGCGAACATATATCGTTCGTGGCTTAGCGGGCGTTGATGTTTCGAACTTTGAAACATTTTCCTGGAATATAATATTTAAAATGGTATAGATGGTATATCTAAAACTTTTTTAAATATACCATCAACGATTATTGCAACACGTGATCTTGGGTTAACGATATTGGCAATGAGACCAGTTTTGGATACAGAAATGTTTTTGTTAATTTTATTAAAAGCAAAACATTTACTATTCTTAAAATTAGCTTTATGAAATGAGTGGAATATATTTAAAAAGGTTTTAGTAAAGGAAAGAGCCAGTCATAAATGTTTCTTGTAAGTACCTAAACAACTTTCTTAGTTAAAGATAGTTTTTATCCACATGTTTCAAGAAGCACCAAATCGGAAGTACTTAAGCGAATCAACATCAAGATTTTTATTGATAATATATACATATTACTCGATATAATCGGATATAAATTAGTAGGCTAAATCAAATCTTTAACTAAACTTAAAAACATAATTATGAGTTACGAACTTATAATAGTGGTAAAACTTGACATATTCAGTAAACATTCAATTTGCTGATTCACATAATTCCCTAAATTCAAATTCAAATATGCTTTATTGTTTTCAACAAAAAAAAATTTATAAACAAAGCCTTATTGTGTCTAATAAAATAAAATAATACTAAAATTAAAAAAGCCACAATATACAAAAGTCATACATTAAATATGCACATATATACTAAATACTATTCTTTTAACATTAGCATTTCTCCACTAGTTAGCTACATTATGAGTGTCCTTGAAATATTCAAGCGCTGAATAGTAAGCCCGAGTACATAAGAATTTTTTTAATAGTAATTTAAATTGTTTAGGTGATCTTGCCTCCCTAATGCTTCTCGGCAAATGGTTAAAAATTTATATATCTTTATAAAAAACTGATCTATTGACTAAAGCAGATGTTGGCATAGGAAGACGTAAATTACCATGTTGGCGAGTAACATATTTCAGATTTTGGGTGACAAACTTATGTTGATTTAGGAAAATCAGGCATGCTACTTCCTGTATGTAGAAACAGTAGATAGTAAGACTCTTTCATAAAGCATGGCCGACAAGATTCTGTAGGTGATATCCCGCATATATATATCACAGCACGTTTCTGAAGAAGAAACAAAATTTGCAGAATGTAGTTACTAGCGCTCCCCCAAAAGCGGATGCCATGCTTGAGGTGGCATCTGCTTTTGGGAAAAGTATACTGTCCTTTCAATTTCTCCTCCAATCTTTTGACAAGCCACTCTAGCAGCAAAACAGCCGGCAGAAACTCGATTGTTGAGGGACAGTAAATATTTCCCAATTTTAAGATCCTTGTCAATAACTAGACCCAGAAATTTATTGACACAGTACTGCTGGACGGGACAGTTGGTAACAAGAATGTTATCAAGGCTATGGTTATTTGTGAAATATAATAGCTTAGTCTTCGGTAGATTCAAAGATAGTAAATTTGCCCTAAACCACTCAAATATAAATTTAAGATCAATCATTATGGCTCTCCGTAGGGAGTCGATATCAAAAGCATGCCAGAGAATGGTCGTGTCATCCGCAAACAATGTAATTTTTTTCTGGATACAGAGTTGGGTAAGGTCATTTATATATAGGAGAAATAGTATTGATCCCAATATAGACCCCTGAGAGACAGTTTTATATTTAAAAAACTTAGACCCCACACACACTCGTTGACAGCGACCTTTTAGATATGAAAAAAACTAGGTTGCCATAACGCTCCTGAAGCCATAGTGGAAGAGCATCCGCAGAAGAATCTCGTGACTGACGCAGTCGAAAGCTTTCGATAAGTCACAAAACGCGGCAGCAGAAATTCCTCCACTGTTGATCTGACAGTAAAAATCGTTTAAAAGATTGTACATTGCATCTTAAGTGCTTTTATTGAAAGCCAAACTGGGAAGCACTAAGACTATTTGAATAAGTTTGAATCCTCCAAATAGGACTCCTTAGTACCCAAGTGTACTTTGGCCTCCTTGTAGACCTAGTAGTGGACTGTATATTTTTTAACCGTTACCAAACACCGTGAAATAAAACACTCCCGGTGAATTGTTTAACACAGTTTATTAACCCTTAAACTCGTATTAAACAATCACACTGCAAACAGAAACTTATGAAACTAAAAATTTAACAAAAAACATTTAGATTTAGCCACATGCAATTTTTTTAGAGCCTGAGTGCAATTACATGTTCTTACTATCGGCGAGTCAACAGACAGACTGACTATTTTTTAATAATACATCTTTTATTTTGGCGGTCTGCAGGCGGGGTGGCGCACGGATGAAGATGAGATACGGATCGGCAAGCTTCAAACGACGCGGTTTTTTTAATACGAACTACGCAGTGAGTAAACATGCCAACTTTGTTGATTCCAAGAACACTGAATTCAAAAAAATGAAATAGGTAAAATTAATTGGCGCTCTAACACTATTCTTGGATTCTAAAAAAGACAGCACATGACTGCTAACCACCTTGTTAATGATTTTTGAAACCGTGGACAAGAGCGAATGTGTCTAAAGTTTGATGGTTTATCAAGAAGTCTTATGAACTGGGATAACCTTAGTGGATTTTAAGCAAGGCGGAAAAGTTCCCACAACCCATGATGCATTAATAGCTTCAACGAGGACATTTAAAGTTGTATCTGGCATATTAAGAAATATTTTAGCAGCTTGAAATATTCGCATACATTTGAACATCTATAGGATGCTTGTTAGGTTCCTCGTAAACATTTCATTTTGGTGTATGTTTAAGAAATATACTCTGAATCCTTCCTAAAATTTTATATACACCATTTTTGGGACGGAAATGTCAAAAGCATCCAAAACAATGGGAACTTTTCAGAAAAAAGCAAGTTTTCAGAAAACGCACTAGTCACGGTTCCAAATAATCAATTTTCTTCAAAAGACATTTGCGGGTGTACCTCTGAGGCTGTGCATTTTAGGACCCATGTTTATAAGAAAAAAAGTCTTATTTTGACTCCAAAAATACGCTCTTAAAATATTTACACAAAACTTTGTAACCCTGTATGTGAATGGTTTAAGGTGATAAATATTAAGGCCTTTCTTTAGTTTCGTTGATATTCCATCGTGCCCTGAGGCACTGTTATTTTTTAGGGTATTTAAATGTTTTATTATGGACATTATGATTTTGGATAGTTTAATATTGTTATTTTCCTGTTTTTTATATTTCATATATTGTTTTTTGCTATTTCATATATTCTCTTTAAATTCTTTTTATAGTTATCATTTTTTTCTCTTATAATATAAATTTTTTGCCTGATTAATAACTTTTTTTAAATATTGCGGTTGGTTTCATATTCTATTTCATTTTCCTCGGTGAAATGACGAGTTTATCTCGTTTTATTGGTGTAATAATTAAGTTTGATATTCTAAGTTTAATTTTTTTGTACTGTACGTAATATAATAGTTTAAAATTTTATAATATATAAGTCTGAAATTTTGCCAAAAAAGAAAACTGAGTTATTCACAGCAATAACATCATTCCAAGTTGGTTCAAATAAATAATTTAGTTTTGCAATATTAACGTTTATTTTGAGTATATATTTTTTTGTTAGTTGGAAAAGTTCAGCATTATTCGAGATTGGTCTGTAATGTTGTAACTAGCTATTATATAAGAATCTGGCAGAAATTACTAATTTTTAGATTATTCTTAACAAAGGAGTTATATCTAAACAGCCTCCAAATTCCAATCTAGTTATTGCATTTAGTTATTTAATGAGTCATTATTTAATTATTTTAGTTATTATATTTTTGTATAAGTTTATTATTATGATTATTCTTTCTTAGACCAGGACCATCTTGCAATATGAAAATGCTTTGCAATAAGTTTAAATTTTATTTATTTTTCGTCATTAAATGGAAAATTGTATTATTAAAGAAAATCATATATGACGATTTTTGTTGCTTCGTTAGTGCACATTTGAATATTATTATCCTTTACAGACGACTAACAATATAGAAAATTAACGTGATTTTAATTTACATGATACTTACTGCAATTCAATCAATACTAATCCCCATCAGAGCCGTAGGAATAAATATTATAATATTATAGTGCAAGTGGGTTATAATGAATACCATTATCGTTGATTGAAAAGGGAAAAGATGCGCAAATACTGTATAAAATTTCGTGACCGCGGCAGCCAGCCGTTCTTTGCTTTATCTAGCAATTTAGAAGCTAAGAGGTGGCGCCCCCATACGTAGGAATGATGAAACTCGCTTGGCAGCATTGGTATAAAAAATTACGAGACATAATATCGCAGAGAAATGGGAGTTTTCGCATTGCGCTATTTCTGTTTGAGGACATATTGGCATATTCCATAGTATAAATTTGGGAGAAAATATTGAAAGGTTTAGTTTCGTATTTTGTTTTTTTTTTCTAATTTTTAAGTATAAAATCTAATAAGTAATATAAGTAATATAATTTTGCTTATTTTTAAAAGTACAGTATATTATAGAGTTTGTCTACATTTCGGCAGAACCAGAGGCTGTTATTTTTTATACAAGGTGCAAAAATATACATATGGTAAAGTGTTTTAAGCTTTTGGGCCTACGGCTTATAAATTAAAAAAAAATACCTTGAAAAAAAATTAACCTTAAAAACATATACAGGGTGTTCCGTTGATTATGTTACAAACTTCTATGGCAGATAGAAAACGTCAAAAGAAAAACAAAAGTTCATATAAACATAAGTCCGGAAAAGCTTCCTCAGTGAGCTAGATCTCTTTGAAAATAACCTTTAAAAACTAGTTTTTTTTTTAATAGCTCTGGAACTACTTTAGCTACCGCAACCAATTTTGGGAATTAAATTATTGTTAGTACGTTTAATCTTTTAAACCTACTAAATAAAAAAATATTTACCAGGGGCTTCAGAATCAGGGGAGTATTTGGTAAATTTGGGCCCATTTCTTTAAGACTTTAATTTCTGCCCGTTTGGGTATTAGATTATGATGTTCCTATGCTTTTTACATAAAAAAGGTGCTCTTAGTAAAAGTCGGTAAATGATAAATATCACCGTTTTTGTGAAAATTGACGAAAAGCAAGTTATGAGATCCAAAAATGAATTATCTATTATTATTAATAAACAATTAAAAAAAAATCTGGCGTAAATATAAAATAAATGTTTAAAAAAAGTTAAGGTAGCCACTTTATTAAATTGGTACTCAAATTAATTAACTGTCACTTTAATTACCTTGAGGCATAAAATGTTTAAATGATTTTAAGTGTACCAAAAAATCAACAAATTAACAATTTTAGAAACCTAAACAAATTTTATTAAAAATTGGTATTACAAAAATAAACTTAAAATATTAATTGCTCAAAATGCCGGCCGCCTCGATCGATACATTTATTGCATCTACGCACCATATTAAGGTTGACGTGGTTAAAAATATCAGGCGTGGTTTGGATTACTTCAGCAGCTGCGGAAATTCTGGCCGCCAGGGCTTCTTCTGACTCGACTGGAGTTTCATATACGAAACTTTTCATATGCCCCCAAAGAAAAAAATCTAAGGGTGTTAAATCTGGTGAGCGCGCTGGCCAGGTGACAGGGCCTCCGCGGCCAATCCAGTGCCTTCCAAAATTTTCATTTATAAACTCGCGGACAATAAGTGAAAAATGAGCTGGCGCTCCATCGTGTTGTAGCCATAAGTTCTGTCGTATATTTAGGGGCAGATCATCTAAAAGTTCTGGCAGTACATTTCTTAAAAAAAATAAATAAATATTTCGTTAAACGAGGAGGCAACATAATTGAACCAATTAAGCGTTCTCCAACAATGCCGGCCCACAAATGACCGAAAACTTGTGTTGATAGCTGCTAAAATGAATACCATGGGTATTCATCTCGCCTCTTCAATCAACGCCATTATGCTATCGACTAGTAAGGGTTGTAAGTGGCGTAATTATCGAACGGATTTATCCAATTTTTAAGTGTTTTCGGATTCTAAATGAATAATATGTATATTATGTGCCTTAGGTAATCAAATCCACCGCTAATTTGTTACTAGAATCTGTAGCAATATTGCGCGAAAATGATGCCACTTCAAAATATAAAAAATCAGAACTGATAATCCGTTAAATTTACCGTACACGAGTGAGTTTATATTATGTATACCAATATTTTTAGGAATTATTTTACTCACCCAAAAAGTACACAACCAAATCCCTGATATCCTCGGCATTGGGACTCTGAAACGTAAACTCCTCTCCCCTCACCGTACTCAAACTGAAAGTCTGCGTGAACACTTTATTAGTTTTCTGACTAGAAACCATTGTAATCTCGGGAAAAGACAATTCCAAAAGCACCTGCTCCTGATCATCGACTACGTACACCCCTGTCCAGTTGACCGCAATAATAACATCGTTCTTCGGCAAGTTCGGCCCGGAATTTCTGTACGCTTCGTAGAACCGCGAAAATAACAAGGGCCACTTAAACTTGGCATAACTGACTACATCCTCTTTCACCCTTAACGTGTTTACTTTTTCTTTGATGTAGTAGCTCTTCTTGTATGCCTGGACCACCAAGGCCGCCCATCGATCTACAGCTTTTTCTATTCCGGTTAAACAATAGTCCGGGATGTAATTGGGCAGTAGAGTTAACAATCGTTCTACGTTCATATCTGTGTTGTATTCGATGTAGTATTGTTGAGCTGCTATCATTGCTAAGTCTTCTTCTTTGTCACATCTGTAAATAAATGTATATTCAGTAGGAGTAATGGAAGAGTCATACATATATATGTGAAGGATGTTACATAAACAGGGACAAGCGTCTCAAGGGCAAATAAGGGGGAAGATTAATTGAGTCAGATTGAAGTTTAAGGAAATTGGGAAGAAAACAAATATAAAACAGCATACTATACATGAATGGACAAATAAAGAGTATAAATCTAATAATACAGTGTATGTTTTCAAAGTAGAGAATTACTTCTACGATATCACGATACGACAACTCTTTTGCCCTATCCATCCATTCGGAAACTCATTATTTAGATGTTCATAAACTTCTCATTTTTAAACTTTTAAAATGTGGTGGAGCCTTATCATGTTCTGACCTTATGTATCATGTTCTAACCTTATTCTATTCACCCCATATTCTGTCTCATATTTAGAAGAATATCTTCTAATAATTGTAGCAGTTTGTGTCGAAGAAACCTCAATAAATTTGACCGGTCAGTGGAGGTGGAAAAAAGTCGGATCGAATAAGAATGCCATCCATTTACCATGCCAGACCAAACATTAATTTGATAAAAATCTATGTTAAAAATAATATGTTTTTACCGAATGCGGATTTTCTACTGCCCAAACATGATTGTAGTTAAAATTTTGCATTCCATCTCGTGTAAATGTAGCCTCGTCTGTGCACAAAATTAATTTTGTAAAATCTTCATTTCTGCCAAACTGTTCTAAAAGCTACTGTCAAAATACAACTATTCTAGGATGATCTTCAGGTTGTAACGCTTGTACCCCTTGATAATCTTAGGGGTAATACTGTTCTTGCTGTATTGTCTTTTACACTTTACTATGAGAAACTTTAACTTGAGCTGCTATGGCGCTAGTACAGATTGTTGGGTCGTCTTCGACCATTTCTAAAATGTCTTTCCTCAATTGATTTTTTTAAATTTAGTTATAAACAGGCAAAGCCCAATTACAATTCTGTCAAAGTTTTAAATTCACAACAGTTATACATAATATACAGAAATAAAAAAATCATTAAGTAATAATAATTAATAATATCTAACCTAAGTTTACTAAAACTTGACGCAGGCATTTGTTATAAGTTTCAAAAAGGTCAATATCATGATATTGGTTTGCTAATCTCATTGTTCTAGTGAGGAAGTTATTAAGACCATAGTTAGTACGGTGGATTGAGTAATGAAAGCTATCAGTGGCTCTAGTTGTTCTTAGCTGAGAATGAATATTGATTTTTTGGAGTAGCTCTGAAGCTCCAGATTTCCCATGTAGGATATTGTAAAAATTAATAAGATCCCTTCTCTTATGGCGGATAGTGATGGGAGCCATATGTAGCATATCAAGTATATCTGCATCATTGTAAATTTCTTAATTAGTTTAAAAAATGTGTGTTCAACTAGTGGAAGAGCATCAATATGTATAATCAATATATACCCCATAGAAAGGAGACCACACACAGGAGGCATACTTCAGATTAGGATGGACCAGGGCACAGTAGAGTGTTTTCAAAGCGGCAATACTTGTGAAGTCTTGAGTACATCTCCCAACAAAACCAAGCATTCGGAAAGCTTTATTGATAACACTATTTAAGTGATGAGAAAATTGTAAGCTTGTATCGAAAGTGACACCCAAATGCTTAAAAAGAAGAGCTCTTTAAAGGGTATAGCGACCGATCTTGTAGTCGAAATTAATAGTAATTCTAGAACGACAAAAAGTCATTATTTTACGTTTTAGCTGGATTAAGTTCCATAGCTTTTCCTTCACACCAAACTACCAAATTATTTAGATCATATTGTAATTTGTCACAATCATCAGGGGACTCGGTTATACAACTCAATTTCAGATAATCGGCAAGCAACAAAAATAGGCAGCTTGTCAAGCATTCATCTATATCATTGATAAAAATATTAAAAATAAGTGGGCCGAGATGACAGCCTTCAGGCACTCCAGATGGAACCTGAATAGTTTTAGAAAGAAAATTACCAATTTTAACAATTAGTCTACGATCAGATAAATAGCTCTTGAACCAGGATAATAAAAGTTCATCAATATATATATGCAACAAAATATTGTGAGTTACCCTGTCGAATGCCTTGGAGAAATCTGTGTATATTGTATCTACTTGATATCGCTTCTCCAAGGCATCCAACAAAAAGTTCACTTGAGTAAGAAGGTTCAACTCCGTAGATTTGCGTGGTCTAAATCCAAATTGCCGATCAGTTAATAGCGGTTCAAGAAGGGGGGTGATGATGTTACATACTAAGCTTTCAAAAACTTTGGGAACTGCACTTTGAGTATAGTGACAGGCCGGTAGTTGGTAGTACTGGTTTTGTCGCCCGACTTATGAATAGGAATATATATTTTAGGAAACTCTCTTTCCAATAGTCTGGGAACATTCCAGTTCGATGTATTATTGTATTATTATAATTTGTATTATTTCAGGTAAAGCAACTCTTCCAGCGTAGCCTTCTCGTTGTTGTAATATAAACAAGCAAGTAAAGGCACTAGGAGCACTATGGGAAATGTAAAGAATATGAATGACAAACAAAATCAAATTTGAAATGCAGATGCAAAATGAAAGACTGAAGTTGAATGGAGAAAATTAAAAATGCATAATAGGAGGGCGAGTGGAAGGAGTGACGTGAACAGGAAGAGAGAGTGGAGGAAAAAATTGGTAGTTCTAGTATAGAATAAATAAAGAATTCTTTACAATAGTCAAGAGGAAACGTACTAAATCTATTAAAAAAATAATAAGAATTAACAGTAGAATCGGGAAGGACCTATAGCAGCCAGAGTTATAGCCAAGCCGCAAAGGCCATCTTCCCCTAATTTTGTCAAAAAAAATAAATGGAAAGATAGGTAAATTCATGAATAAATAAAAAAAGGAAATTTGGGAAGCAAAAAAGGAGATCATTAGAACAAAAAAAGGAGACGCAGCAGTATGATCTGAAGCTAAACGAAGAAATTAGGTAATTAATATAGTAAGGGAATAGGATAACTACCGGTACCGGGCACGACTATGAATAGTGTGTGGGGATAGTATAGGTAGGAATTATTATGTAAAGAAATATTGGGCTATATGGTCAAATAGAAAAGACCCCATCATTTTCCCTATTTTTCTCATTATTTCTTTCTTCTCTTCAATATTTCTCTTTTTCATTTTGATACCGCTAGGCTAGTTTCTATCATTTTTAGGCTAATATGGTTAATATTTCTTAGTTTATAAAGAACACATGAAATCTTACCTATATTCTCCAAACTTGACTCCCCTAACAACTTGCTGATAAATCAAATTAGTGGCCACCTGATCCTCGGTCGGTTCATGCCAAGGAGCAAAAATCTCCTTCCTAAAGAACAACCTCCAAGGAGCGTTTCGCTCCTGAGCTCCTTGTTCCTTCGCGTACTGTTCGCACTGCGAAATCGCATCCATCACATGATCTCCTCCACTACCCAAAGAGGACACCTTATCAAACAACGCGATATACAAGGAAAATCCAAATTGGTCCTTCAATCCGATCTTGTCGGATAACTGATTGCATAACTCCCTCGCGGTGGTTGCGGAATCGGCCAATAAAGTCTTGGTGTTTCCGTCCATGAATGTGATGGGCAACATGATAGGTTTCTTGGACTTGGTCGCTTGTAATTCGAGCCAGCTGGGCGGTTGGTTCCTGGTGCCATTGTTGAAGGTGCGCTTCAGACGGTCCTCGCAGTAGGGGGCGTAGCCCGGGGGGCCCTCGCGAATAAACGCCCGTAGATAATTGACGAATTTTTCGGAGGGGGCGAAACAACCGACGCAGAGGGACAGTAGGATCCAGCCTGGAAAAGATTGAAAGTGATTTTTTTATTATATTAATGAAAAGAACTATAATGACAGTTTTAATTATCAATTTGACATTTTATCTAAAAATCAGATATAGAGGACAGAATTGGGAGGATTAACGAAGAAACGCAGCAGTGCGTAGATATTTTTGGGCAAAATTACGTCGCAAAGAAATGTCCATTCAAATCTCAAAAAATCCAAGATATGGCGCTCGTAGCGTCAAAGAAAAATATTTTTTAGTTGCCAGCACTATTAACTATAGAAAACGATGAAAGTTTCAGCTTCAACCTTTTACGTAGTACCATTTCTATTGTCGATTAAACTAGCAAATTATATTTGTTTATAACAATGAAGAAAGGCCAGTTGAACGGTGATTAAACATTTTTATTTTAAAGTTGAGATGGTTGCAGTTCGTGGCACACCTGCTTGGGATTGCAACTGTTTAAAATTGGATAAATGTGGCCGTTCATCCACAAAAGATGAACATCCTTCAAGACATCCAGTGGAATTGATTACTCGCTTCAATTTTCTACACTCGCTTTAATTTTGTATGAAAAATTGTCTTTAAAAATGTTGGCAAGATGGATGCCGCGTTTGTTGACAGAGGAGAATAAGCGCAATCCTGTAGTTGAATCTGAGGCTGTTTTGGCGCTCTTCCGTGACAATCCAAACAAACAAGTTTCTTCAGAACTGTGAATCAAACATGGATTTACTACTACATTCCAGAGACGAAGAGACAGTCACCACAATGGATTTTCGGATTTTCCTACATACGGGCTCTGAAGAATGCGAAAACGATGAAATCGGCCGGCAAGGAGATGGTTACATTCTTTTGGAATAGACCCGGCATCATTTTCATTCATCGATTATTTGGGAAAAGAAAGCACGATAGAAGTGTATTATGTGTCGCTATTGCACCCGTTGAGTGAAAAAATAAAAAAAGTGTCGATATTTAAGGAAAAAACAGAAGAGAAAAAAACAGATCAGGCAACACGTGCGAAATTAGCGTCTGGAAGAGAATCAGGTGTTCAATTAAAGAAAGCAATAGAAATAGCAACCTGGAATATCCAAGGCTTATTAGATTATAGCAACCAAGAAAACTACATATAGTAGAAGAAGTTGTAACACAGCACATAGACTCTCGGAGACCCATTGGAAAGGACAAGCCATTTCCGAACGGCGGATAATGTTATATACAGATTGAGATCAATTAACACAGAAAGGAATGGAGTTGCTATTATGGAGACTAAACAATTTTCACAGTATGTCCATCATTATCAACCAATAAACAATAGACTAATCAAAATAACCTTATTTGTATCTCCAAACAAAATACACATTCTCTAAGTTCACATGCCAACCTCAGACGCATCAAACAATGAAGCGGAAGACGTATACTGCTCTATAAGAGATGTAGAAAGAAATATTCCATTTAAAGAACCACTCATAATCTTAGGTAGAGATATAAGGTAGGAGACACAAGAAACGATAACATCCAAAATGTAGGTAAATATGGGTTAGGCACTAGAAACAGCCGAGCATAACGTCTAATAGATTTTGTAACCGAAACAATTTGAACTTTGCTAACATCATGCCCGCCGTTTATCGACGTGGACGAGCCTATATGGATAATACAAGAACAGAATTGACTACATATTGATTAGAAACAGATGGAAGATATGCTTTACAAACGTAAAACCAAGATCAAGAGCATAATGTAGATCCGATCATATATTATTATAGGCTTACTTTAAGTTGAAACTAAAAAGAATCAAGCCGCATCAGACCCACAGATAATTTAGTATTTTAGAGATATAAGACAGTCCTGAGGAAATGTAGAAAGTATTCAGAAATGTCATAAAAACTTCTGTAGAAAAAAACAGAAAGGAGGTTTGGAGAATACTGAATGACAAAGACTGTATGCAGGTGATGCTCAGGATACAAATCACGACGAGTTCACTAGAGAGAGAGAACCCAACATTCTATAGTCAGAAGTAGTAAAAGCAATTAGAAAGCTAAAGTATCGAAAATCAGATCACAGCAGAGGTTTTAAAAGAGGTAGGAGAGGTTGGAGTAAATGTTATATACCTGATCTGCAAAAACATTTGAAAGACTGGCGAGTGGCCCGACGATTGGGCAACGTCCACTTTCATCCCTAAATTAAACAAAAAGGAACTCTGCTAAATTGCAACAGCTACAGAATAGTAGTTCTGGTAGTAGAATGGTTAGGTTATAGAACAAGCGGGATTTGTCCCCGAAACTAATAAGTGGACAGTAAAAATAAACAACACGTATTCCAATAATTTCAAATCAGACGCCAGTGTCAGGCAGGGCTGCATAATCCCTTTAACTTTATTTTATTAAAGCTATTAGATGGATGGAGGGGTGGAATATCAGTTGGTCAGAAAACCAGTGATCTCAAATATGCCGACGACACATTGATTATCTCTTCAAAAAGAAAGGGAAAACGTAATGAGAAATAGGAGAACAGCAAAGAGTATCGGCTAAAGCTTAATAGAAGTGAGACAAAAATCATGATAATTGACAGAGCACAGAACAGTCTTCAACACATTAAAGAAATTGGAGCCTTCGAAGTAGAAAATAGTTTCATATATCTAGAGTCTGTTCTCTTATAGAGGACTTACTATTCCAAGAACAGCTATGATGAAACTGGTACCAATTTGGAAAAATTCAAATATAACAATACACGCGAACCCTGAAGAAAGCAGATAAAAATAAAATAAAGGCTTTTGAGATGTGGGTATACTGCCACATGTCAAGAATATCCTTGGTTGAACATCGAACAAATGTATCAATACTACAACAAATCAAAGTAAAAAATAGACTTCTTAAACGAATACAAAAAAGTATTTGCAGTATTTTAGACAGATTAGAAAAAGACCTAGGGGAAGATCTCCAAGTCGTTGGATGGATCAAATAAAAATACTGATTAATCGAGGAATTATGAAAGAATTGTATAAATATGATGGTGTCACCACATCACTAAACGGGATTAGGACCGAGGAGGAGGACAGACTTATTAAACGACTCTCATACTATTTAAATTTCATGTTATAGGATAATTTAGACTTAAGGAAAGTTCAAACTAGTTAACTTCAGGGCATACTTTTAAATTATTTCTCACTTATATCGAATGTTTTGGAAACTATCAAAAGCGGTTAGTTTATTGAACGAAAAAACTAACTGCTGATGATAACCTAATATAGACCGAAACTTCGGTGAAAAAAGTTTTTCCTTAAAAATAAACTACCTGCTATTTTCTATAATGACAAGTTATACAAATGCTGAAATAATGAATAAGTGGCATTATAACAACAACAAGTGGCACTGTGTACTCGTTATCTTATCCCTTTGAAATATCCAAGAGATGCAAATTTTTATGAACAAGTTAAATGGAACCATGGTATGGTCTTCCATCATGTATTTTGTTTTCATGGTCAAGAGTATCAGCATTCCTTCTTACTACTAGACAATTAGTTGGCTACAACTGTAGCTTAATGTTAGAGACCATTAAGGTATAGTATATAAGGTAATGTTAGAGACCAATAGGTATCATTATAAATAGGTAACCATGTTTAAAAATAAAGAATTTTTTAACATCCTCAACGTATAGAAAACTACAACGCCTCTAAGTGTTACAAAAATTATCGTTTAACCTTCCAAAAGTTACAAACTGTAGACTGGATCTTCAAACTAGTTGCAATGGGTTATACCAAAAAATGAAAAATAAAAATATTGCAATATACATATAATTTTATTAAATATATTTATTTATTTTTAATTTTTCTGGTACTGTAGGAACACTAGCAACGTAATTTTTAGCCCATTTATACCATTATTTAAAGTTTTTTGAAAACATGGTTTATTTATTTTGTTCAGGTTCTTAAAAAGTTGATGTTTTGATCCACATAACTTTAAAAATTTATTCGCTTATGTATATTTTAATTTTCTACTTTATGACTGTATTTGTGCTCTCTATACTTCCAAAAAAACACTAGCTTGGTCAAATAAAAATAAAATCAGATCATTACAGTATGTTCCTATCTATCATCCTTATCGTTTAACATAGTTTCTGCTAAATATCCTAAACTTAGTACTTTTTCTACTGGGATTAATAACTTTTCTTACCTCTTGCATGTGAAGATTTAGAAGGATTATTCGACAACTGTTTACATATTTGACAATAAATCTCATCCCTTAATTCGGCTCTTAATATTCCATGTCCGATAATAAAATGCAACTTTTCCAAATTACTTGTCGGCCGAGACTCGAGCCACGACTGGTAACTGTCCGCCGTATACTCCTCCTCTTGTAACTTCCTCCTGACATCCTCTCCTAGTTTGTTTTTGCGTTTTAGTGTAAGGGAAACCAGTTTATTTCTTATTGACCTAAAAAAATGTCAAAAGTAGTTACAATGGTATATTAAGTAATAGGTTCATTACCTGGGTTTCTGTTTAGTAAAGGATTCAGGATCCATTCCCATCAGTTGTGCCTCCTGAAACTCTTTACTTTTAATGAAATTTCTTCCTAAGGTTGCTGTTACTTTGGACATGACTGACGTGGTATCCCGTTCCATCGAATGGTACCTGGGTTCCGGTAAATCACCGGTAAAACGAAGTATGGTGATCCAAAGTGCTTGCGCAGCCTATTAAAAAAATATTATTATAACTTGCAGATTTTTATTAGTCATATAGTATGGTATTTAGGAGGAAATTATCACTCATTTATAACTAGATGAATAATTTCTTCAGTCTACATGTTCTTTATTTCAGGTCAAACAAGTAGGTTCAAGAACTCACTCCAAATGTTAAAGAATAAAAGTTTGATTATCAATATTAGCTAAGTAATGATACTCTTTACTGTTTTTTATTATTACCCAATTAAATAAAATCAAATCTAGAATCTCTTATCTACTTTCCACATGTTCCTAATCCATATTTTATGTTTAATTGCAATATATCATTTTACTCTAAAACTACCTGGAAAATCGTTACAAATCTTTGGACTGTTTGCTAAGTAATAGATATGCCTTTGTAAGATAGATGACCTAACTTGGGGTAATGCAACATTCTATCGATTTACATTTCACGTATCTAAGTTGTATTGTAAATCACTGTAAACTTTTTAAAACAACTACGTCGACGTGGAGTACGAGTATACAACTTAATGAACTCCACTGCATTACAACAGAACCCATCAAAATAAAAAAAAGCATATTTCAAGGAGACGAACTGAGTCTATTATAGTTCTGCCTGGCAATGAACCATTTGTCAACAAGATTAAACTCCATATGGATGTAACATGTAAAACTCTTGGCAGGCACTAAACATTAACTTTAGCAATAACTAGGAACTGCAGATGAGTTACCAACTGAAATAAGGATACATTTTGGGATGGATAAGTATCAAACATTAAGCATTCAAAAAGAAAACGTATACCATGGGAACAGATTGAATTGATACAAGCAGAAGAGACCTACACGTATTTAGGTATAAGGCAAGCACAAAAAAAAGATCAACGGACAATGAAAAAAGTAATAACATCCAAATTTGATAAAAATGTAAAACAGTTTTTAAAAAATGGACTGAATAGAAAAAACCTGTCTAAGGCTATTAACACATATGCCTGCTTAGTGCTGGTGTAATCATTTGGCATTATCGCATAGAGCCAACGCCATATTAATCACCTCCAAAGGAAAATTAGGAAACTGTTTACTAACCACAAAAATCTTGCTTCCGCGATATAAGGGTGAAAGAGGACCTGCAAACTTACTAACTAAATCGACGAATTACTAATCTAAGAAGTTATTTTTACAGAAAGCCTGCTGAATCACCTCTATACAAGTTGATGAATTCACCCCACTCAGGTTAAAAGATTCATGATATTCAAATACATCACCAAATCACAGCTGAAAAAGTACAGAGCTGAAAACAAAAACGCCTACATGGAAGACATATTAAAGGGGTCATGCAAGAACATGCTGTCAAAGTCGCATCAAACTATTGGCCTCGAGGTCAAATGTTTCCTGAAACAGGGGCTATTAGTTACACAAGATCAATTAAATCGTACTCATAACTATTTAAAATGTATAGCAAAAGATACAGATGTTTTTGTATCTTTTTGATTGAAACCATCCAGTATGTAACAGGAGAATGTCAAATATTTGCACTTACTGATTATAAAGAAAGACATGATGCGGTAGCGAAAATTATACACCAGGAGCCTTGCTTTAAAATTAAATCTTTTGTAGGGTAAGAAATCTCCATAGGTCTCTCCCTGAAACTATTTTAGAAAACGATAACTACAAACACTGGAATCGCACCATCTTGACTGATCAAACAGTTAGACTAACAGTTCTGACATAGCGCTAGTGGGTATAAAGAATAGGAAGATATGATAGGGGTTGACTTTTTTGGAAGGAAGACGTTGATTGAGATGATTTGAGGCAAATACAATCTGCTTCAAAAACATGCAGAGAAACTTTGTAAATACTGCAATCTAGAATTTATCTACAGCGACAATAGCAAATGGCGAAAGTTAGGACTGTCCCAATCATATTGTCAACCACAGAAATTGTACCAAAAAACCTTATAACAGAAAAGAGCTAGGACTCAATCAGCATTTCTATAAAGAGTTACGGAAAGCGGTGCTACTGTCTACAGGTAGGATCGTTCAATTTTTGGGATCCAATATCGTCGATCGTCCCCATGGGCCCGATAATTTGAAAAAGGCTCTCTAAAGTAATGTAAACAAAGTGTTTCATCAAACTATGAAATTAAATGATTCAGTAAACACAATGTAGAGATTGGGAATACTTTTTGCTTAATTTGTCTGTAGAGTAATGTGACAAAAAATAAAAAAATATTAATTTATTCAGAATATATATTGCAGAAAATATTCAATATCTACGAACCAAGATGATGCAGACGGAAAAATGACTAATTTAAATACAGGAAACATTCTTATAAGTGTTTAAGACTAAATTAGTCTCTTACCAATTGATCTCCTTGAGTATGCAAAGGCAACAAAGGATGCTTCAACGGCTTTCTAGAATACTGGTGTCCCACATTACCCTGGAAATAAGTCGCTGCAAACTTTTGAAATTTGAACTCGCTTAAGTCCTCCTCATCATCCGATACAGTTTGCATCGGACTAATAATTTCGTTTTCATTGGTTTGCGTTGGTAAGTCATTAAACACAGAAGTTTCTCTGCCAGGACCCGGTGCCTCGCTCGAACTGTCCGGAAGAAAATCGAACATGGCCTCGACCAATTTTGAGTCGTCCACCGGTTCATCCGCTTTTCTCGCCGCGTCGTTAATAATATTTTTTTTGATTTCCACTCGTTTTCGCTCTTCCAGCTCCAACTCCATTTCTTTCCTTTCCATTTCGTACATGCGTTCGCGATAGTTTTGTTCGGCGATCTCTTTCGCTCTCTTATTGCCCGCATCTTTTAACTGTCGTTCCTCTTTTTGTTTCAATTTTAGCGCTTCGACGTGTTTCTTATGTTCAAATTTCAGTTTTTTGTATTTACGTTGTGCGATCATTCTGCGTACGTGTGATTGGATTTTGATTATCGCCCACATCTTATGACCGTATTCGCGACGTACCAGGAAACCTCTGGCATGGGCCTAGAAAGAAATTTAGAAGAAACATTATTTTGATATGTATAGGAGCTTAGAAAATTAAAAGGCCCTTCAATGTTCTAAGTATAGGAGTTTAAATGATTATAGGAGTGTATATCAATATACTGAAATACTAGAAGTTATTAAGTAAACACGAACTGATAAATTGGGAAGATATGTTGGTCAAAGAATAATGCGAGTATTTAATTTATAACAAGATGATATTTCTATTAGAAATTATTGCTCAGACCTCAAACTAGTCATTCAGTAATATCTTGTAGCGTATAAGCAGATATCGAGTTTAGTGTTGTTAGGTTATCCTAACAACAGCGTATGGTGTGTAAGATTCAGCACGAAAATAGCTGGGAACATTGTTAATAGAGTAAGGCGAATCTCTGTACCACCTGAAAAAGAAATACGTACTTCACGAAACTATTATGTGATCCAGGGGTCAATCCTCGAAGCATGTTTTATTTACGTATTAAACTAAGAGACACTGATGCTCTCGTGTGTAAGCATGAAGTGCGAGCAAAGAAGTGAAAGATGTCGTGGTTGAAATTTAAGCGAACCATTCAAATAGAAATTTTACACAAATTTAGAAATATAAATACACATTTGTAAATAGGTTTCTTACCTGTAATCCAACAATATGCCCTCTCAAATGCCTAAACCGATGAGACAACACCCTTGCCCTGATCAAAGCCTGCAACCTCATGTATCCCACTTTCATCTTCTTATATCGCTGCCGTTGAGCATACCCCTTCCAATACTTCTGCACGATCACTGTGGCTGCCTTCAATCTTAAAAACCTTCTGCGATAGACCCAACCTCGGATATTTCGTTGCAAAATTAGTATTTTCTTAGTTAAAACTCTATCGCGTTCCTGCTCCAAAAATAAATCGTGCGCATCCTTAAGGAACACTTTGGTGTTTCCGAATTGATAGTCGGATCGGCCCAAGACAATTTGACATATGCGAGTAGTGGCCGCTCTACAATCGGTTTTATGCGCCGGTGGCACTCCAGATATTAAAAATCTATAGCGGTCGACAAACTCTCCGAAAGTGTGTCTTATGGGGTATCCAGCTCGTCTAATACGAATAGTTTCCATCATTCCAGAGTACCTCAACTGCCTGCAGCATAACGTTCTATCAAAGACCATGGGTCTTTTTAGTTCATTTGGTTTAATGCATCTTATAAAGAACGGTTGGCAATTCGATAAAGTCCTCATAAGTAAGTCCAAAGATCGTTTAAACTGAGTTGATAAAGTCGGAGCGCGTTTCCTAGTCTCCGACCCCATACCAATCTCGTCGTGGAACAATTGTTGCAAAAACTTATCGCCACTGATCGCCACAAGCTGCAACAGATCGGCACTAAAAGTATCCCGGTTTTTTTCCAAAAAACTTCTGGTATCATAAAACACGATGCCGGCAAAATGGTTTAGGCCAAAACTGGTGTTTATATCTGATTTGGGTTTTAAATAGTTGCGATGCGCGCCGTGCTGCTTGTGAAGTTTCGCGAGCATCGTTTGGTCGGTGCCTTTGGGAAATTTGCTTTCTTCATCGATCAGAGCCATGATGTTCAGCTGTTTGATGGCTATTAGGTCCAGGGCATCTTGGTTGTCCACGAATTCGATGTGTTGCCAATTGATACCTAAATGATAAAATAAATTAATTAGACAAAAATGTCAATGGTAAGATCGGTAAGGTTAATATTATTAAGTGAGATCAACACTATCAGCAGATACTTCTATTTTAAGTATGAAACTATAATTTTTATGAAGAATAAAATATAGGTTGGGGAATTGAAGATTACGCATTATCCAAATTAATGGCACACTGCTTCCTCTCGTTGATGAGCGGTCGTCTGACAGGCATTTGCTGTTTATATTTTTTACAGTGTAACAATAATAATATCGGCGCTATTATTTTTCTCTCAACTTATTATGACTAGTAGTATAAACATACTCCTTTCGACAAAAATGTTCAAATTATTAAGTAACTTTATGGAGGAAATTCGGCAGTACAATGCATTTGTATGGGATTCGCCTTCAACTACATTTAAAAATAGATTGTTTCCTTGCGACAAACAATTTTAAATATTATTTCGAATTTTGAGACACTAAAGTACAAGAACCTTCTATCAAAAAGGCCTAGAAGAAATACTTTAATTTTCATTATGCGCAGTATGCAACATATTAAATATTTTGATCTATGATTCTATGTGGGTTGTACATTGATGTATATAAAGTATGTATGTATGTATGTTTTAAAGCGCTTATCAGAAACCTATTTTAGAAAATTTTGCGAAATTTTATTGCCAGTCACCCACACCATAATGGTACAAAGGCGCTTACCAATGTCGTACTGAAAAACAAAGACGTAGCAGAGCAAAATGCTCACGTAGGAGTTGCTATATTTCGCTGTTAAGTACTTCTCTATGCATAATGATCAATTTTCCAACCTGTATGTTAACTCCTAGTTATAAAGCGTATTTTAAGCATCTATCCGAAATTGTCTACTCCTCTTGTAAGCTGTAAAATCTATTTTACGTAAATATATAAATTAATAGAAATCGTACTGAGAAACGCCTCCGTTTTGATGTAAAAAAACCAAACATTTGGCTTATTTAAATATTAGCAGAACATTTGTATCACCATAAATGTTGCACCCCATATCACCCTCAATACTTCTCCGTGCTATCAGAGTAGTTTTAGCCTTTTTAAAATATGTTATTTTAAAGTTTTTATAATTGGTAGCTTTAATAAGCTAAAAACCCAGTTTTTAATATTTTGAGTTGTTTAGATTCTTCTAATTCAGTGGTCAAGAGGAGACATATCTGCTGATTTTATAGATATTGTCAAAAAAAAGAAAAAAAAATGGAAATTTGAGTTTATGCTGTATCTTTTATTTACTTTTTTGAGGGTTTTCAAATCCGAAAAAATATCAACTCGAATATAGTATAAATGTATATAGCACAATTGGTTTTTGTTAAATCATTATCAATTGGTTTATCTCTTATGGTTGCCATGTCGAAATTATAAAGACAAAAAAAACAAATTCTTATTAACTTTTGTAACGCTAATTGAAAAGAGTAGGAGGAGGACTTTTCAATCAATGGATAGTATACAATCTAGCCTCCCTCAAAAATTTGATCGCGTGTCCATCTAATTACATCTTACATGGCTGTTTGCAGTGGTTCTGGATTGGTTATAGAAGTATGACAGAGTAGACCTGAGCATACCTGAGTAGACCTGAGCTAAACCTACAGCAATTTTGTCAGGTATATATATAAAGTACAAAATACCACTGAGAAATTCAATGTGAATTTTAAAATGCTTCTGATAAATAAATGTCCGACAACTTCGTCAACGACTGGATTGGATAGGAATTGTGTGTTTGAAGGAACTTTTCTGTTACATTATAAAAATACATTAATGAAGTCACTTTATTCTTTTGTTACTTATAGCTATTATTGCTTATGTACGGCGAAAATTATAGGCAATACTTAAAATTTCAAATATTTTTTTTAAATAAAAGTAACTCATGCGACACCATTTTGAAGGTTTATTAATCATTAATTTAATCCTCAAATTTGGAAGCATTTGGTTTTTGAATTTGGTCACTGGACTTGGCATGCCTTTGATGCCTTCTATGGGGTAACGTCAATCCTCAACTTCATAAAATTGTTCCAGATTCTCGCAATGAATCAATGTATTATTATCACTGTGTTTGCATGAATAACCACTGCAACTCACCATAATGATAGTATTGAAAGAGTTACATACGCACTCGGTAATCTAACCATCAAATCCCCTGCAATTTGATACCCCATGAGCAAAATTATCTAAACAGTTTTAGATGACGGATCCTATATAATGAAAATGATAATGTATCCGGTGATGTATGTAATTATTCTTAAAAAAAATACGAATATTCTTAACAAAACCAAACCCCCTTACCTTCCAAATTGTACTCCTCCTGCTCCAACTTAAAAATGTGTCTAACGAAAAACTGTTGCAAGTTCTCATTGGCATAATTAATACAAAATTGTTCGAAACTATTATGATTGAAATTTTCAAATCCGAAAATATCCAAGACCCCAATTGAACTCCTTTGCCTCTCTTTCGGTCTGTATATGGCCGCATTGATCTTTTTTACAATAAACACGAACAACCTGCCATAAATCCCTTTAACGAATGCATCTCGTACATCAACGCTCTGCTCTCTAGACAGCGTTGAAACAACCGTTTCGCCATGGGCAATAAGAGTTTTTCTTGTCAAGGCGTTTATTAAAGGTTGAACTGGTACACCTAAAAAATATTTACAAATTATAACAAACCTACTAAATATTCTTCCAATGCAAACCCAGCAAGTTGGCAACGCGATGCACGTTGGTTGGATCAGGAATTTCAGTCGCGTCTAAATTGTCCACCACGGTAGCCTTGTATTTAATGTTACCGATGTGCAAGAGGGCCGCCAAGAGTTTCATGATTTCCCAAATTTCTTGATCGGAAAATAGTAAAACTTTCATGGCGCTTCGGATGTCTGCGAATTCGGCAGTGTCATCTCGGCCTTCACACGTTATACTACCACCCTGGGTAAGAACATTTATAGTAAAGATTAAAAAAAAAAGACACATAATTTAGTAAATGTTAAAGTCAAATTAAGGGTTCTTCGGATTAAGAGAATTTTAATGCAGTTTTTAAAAGTTCATTTTTTTAAATTTCTTGTTGCTATGGATTATACTATATAAGTAGCTAGAGGTCTGGGAATTAGCAAAAGATGCACTACCTTTCTGAATTCTCCATAATAAATTCCAGGGTTTCTATTGATATACTTTTATAATTATTGGAAATACTTTGAATAAAAGCCGCTGTGAAAATATCTTACTATATTTAGACGGTTTCGCTAAGACATATTCACCACATGAAATTATGATTTATATGTCTTATGGATATTTTCATGTAATATCAAATAAAAAATTCCAATCTATCCTTAGACATATCGGCCTAACTCTTATGATATATAAACTATCGAAAAGTTTGATAATTACATCATAACAAGAAATAGGGGTTTACAAAGATACATTGTTCCTCTTCTACATTTTAGTCACAAACTTAAAAAAAAAAACACAAAATTTTGGATAAAAAATGGATCTATATAAATTTTAAATCAAAGATGTGTAAGGAAATAAGCTAGTTATAGAATGTTAATTATTTTGAAATAATAAACTATGCATATTATTTGTATAAAGAAAAATATAGATTTTACTGTTTCTTTTTTATCTATTTTTAATTTGTTGTATACATATAAGTAATATCTATTTTTTTTTGTTAATTATTTATGTTTTTAGAGTAAATAAGTGACAAACATACATGGAACACATTATGTTGTACCTAGCAGTATTTGGAATTTTGCAAGTACTAATATAAAGTATACTGAAACATACATACATGCTGTGTCAAAAGTGTGTTGACATGAAACATATTTTTTTAAATAGAACAATTTCTATCTCGAATTGTTATTAAAGAAAAAGTTAAAAATTGTTAATTTAGCAAGTAATATACAGTGAGGACGCGCAGGTTGGCACAAATTTATTTAAAATGGAGAGGTGTGTTCGAAAAAAAACGCTCGGACATTTTTTTGATGATGAATTCATGTATACAGGGTGAACCAAAAATAAGCAACGACCATCAACTTCAATTTTTTAAATGGAAAGACCTATTTTTTATTCCATTTTTTAATTCTGCATAGAATTTTAAGTATATTTTGTATACCATGTCTTATACCTAATACTTACATTATTAATAAATTTGCAACTGTTGGGGTCATAGTTTTTTAACAGGTTTATTTGATTGTTAACACCTTGTCACCATTTAATCGCATGGAAATAGTATGTATTACTTTACGTAAATGTTAGTAAGTGTCAAGTGCAGTTGCAAAGTTTAAAATTATGGCACGTTTAACTGAAAAACATAGAATTGAAATTTTGATGATGGTAGGATATAGCGACAAAACTCGAACACAGGCCGAAGCCTGCGATCTGTTTAACAATAAGTACCCGGAGAGGCCTATTACATGTTCGGTAGTAAGCAAAATTGAAAAAAAGAGCTTAGAGATTTTGGTCATGTTAAAGACAAATATGACCTTGACCGTCACACGCTCCCAGAAACAGACAATTAGATATTTTGCTCGATTTACAAGAAAATCCACATAAATCAACTCGACAAGATGCTGCAGATCAGTCGGTTAGTAAATCCTGTGTTCTAAAATATTTGCATAGGAATAAATAGCATCCATATAAAATTCATTTAATTCAGGAGCTTATTGAAAATGATCACATCCGCAGAATAGAGTTTTGTGAAATAATGATGAATAAATGTAATGCAAACCCACAATTCTTAAGTAAGATTGGGCACCAGAAAATCCACATTGGAGTATGAAAAGTCACACACAATTTCCCAAGAAGTTAAACGTATGGGCAGGAATTGTGGGCACGTCAATTGTGGGTCCCTATTTTATTGAAAGCGCACTTACCTCTGAAAAATATTTAGAGTTGCTTCAAAATCAGATAGTAACTAGTTTAATAATTGCACTTTATCGAAATGGTGAAAACTCATTTATACCGGCAGATTCGATATGATTTCAACAGGATGGCGCCCCTCCACACTATTCGCGAACAGTACGAGATTACCTTACCAACATTTTCCCAAATAGATGGATTGGAAGGGGGGGAGTTTTATTGAATGGCCAGCAAGGTCGCCAGATTTAACCCCATTGGATTTTTATCTATTGGGGAATCTAAAATCTAAAGTTTATTTTGATAAACCTGAAAGTTTAGAAAAATTAAAAAATAGAATTAGAGCCAAAATACAACAAATCCGGCCTCAAACAATAAGTAAAGTATTACAAGAATTTGAATATCGACTTGGTTACTGTCAGGAAGTTAATGGTCAACAATTTGAACATTTATTTTAATTTTTTTGTTTTATTTTCTTTATAAACTGTTCTAAAAATTCATGGTTTTTATAAAAAATTTAATCGCAAATTTCTTCATAAATATTGAGGTTAGGTATAGGACATGGTATATACAAAATATACTTAGAATTTTGTACAGAATTAAACAATAAAATAAATAATGGGTGTTTCTATTTAAAGAAAGTTGATAGTCGTAGCTCATTTTTGGTCCACCCTGTATACATGAATTCATCATCAAAAAATCGCTGTTCCAACTTGCGCATCCTCACTGTATAAAATAAAAAAAAAAACAAGTAAACTTGGCAGGTACTATTCATAATTCTCTACGGTTATAATTGATTTTCTGTGGTTTATAATTATATAACATTGGTACCAGAAGAATGGCCAGCAAGATTTCCAGATCTTACACTGCTGAATTTTTCTCTCGGGTTATTTAAAATTAATTAAAAAATAAGTGTATAAGAAAACATGGGCAACTTCAAAAAAATCGAATTTGTTGAAATACTATTAATAATATGTTGGAACAATTTATAAATAAATTAGCAAGTTAAGTATTGTCAAAACTGGCTGGCGTGTTCAACACATGATAAAATTATTTTGAATCGAATTTATGCTTTTATTTTATATTTTTCTTTAAATCTGTTAAAGATATACAAATTATATGTACCAACCAGAATACTTTATTTTGATGTACCAAGAATATTCCCAAACTGGACTATATATATCTGTATATGTATGCACCTTTTATTTTTTGTCAGTCGTTAGTGGTATATGAGGAAAGCTTAATGAAAACTTTTTCTTTAATTTTTTTAAAGTTAGATTTTCTTGTTCTTTTAATATTTAATCAATATACCCATCAAATGTTTGATAATGAAAATTTAGTGTAAGTTTTCCTTGAATATTTCAACTGTTTTAAGAATATTCTTGGAAATTAATGAATAAATCAGTACATCAGTTTATTCGATGTGTATTCGCGTCCCGTAGTTTAACGGCTGAATGGATTTTTTTAAACCTACAATTTAAAACTACAATATAAATTTAAAACTATTTGTTTAAAGTACCAAAGTAGATGTGTATGATATAGATATGTATGTCCAATGTATGATATATAAATCGCTAACTGCAGAAAGGCTACATTTCCATTTTTTTAATAAATCAATATTTACATATATTGCGATTCCAATATTGTAAATACATCAGTTACTGCAGAAATCGGACATCGCTTTACAGTATCAGCATAGTTACGCCTGATATTGTAAAGCGATTTAATTCTTACTTCAGTGCAATCAGATGAAGTTGCGTGCAATACATTGGCTAGGCTAGTGCGAATTGAAAGTATTGTTATCTCATTTTAGTACTATGTCATAAAAAAGATACAAATATACTCAAACGGCATTAACTTTGTCAATCTGTGTACAATACTGCGTGTCATTCAGTACACAAGACAAAATTCAACACAAACAATCAAACAACTTGGAATATTGTACGAAAATAAAAAATGAGTTCCAGTTCAGAAAGTGAAGTAGAAGTTTCGAAGAAACAAAAAAAAGGTATTGTTAATATTGATGAACATTAAAGAAATATAATAAAGAAGGCAAAAGTGCAAGTGTGGTTGTTGATCAATGGTAATTTGTAGCTACATTTTGAAGTCGATATTGCTAAAACTATTTCTGTTAGTTGCTTCAAAAAATGTTTAAACTATGTGAGTGAAGAGGAAAAACAAGGAATGTTTAATTTTTTTTGTTTTTTTTTTACTGCCAACAATTCTTGTACATCTAAGATCTCTATTATTTTAGCTTACTGTTTATACTTTTGAAATTCATAATTTGAAATCTTAAAATATTGCTTGATACGTCTACCATGACGGAGAGGGTATTAACAGTGCAAATGAAGTATGTTCTTTCCTTAAGCATTACTTAAATCAAAAAGTCACAAAAGATTTTTACCACTACCAAAACTCTTTATTTTACTCTCGACACGCGTTTCGCTAACGAGGTTAGCATCTTCGGGAGCAGATTAAAACTGTTAAACTGTTTTGTGATTTAAGAGTCACTCCAAAAGTTCCAACCATAGGAGTATTACATCAAGAAGGTTTGCAAAACTATATAAAGCTTCATAGTTTTTGCAACAACTGCAATGGGTAGAATAAAAACAACAGAGTGTAAGATTATAATTGTTGGTGGTCACAGTTTTACAAAAAAACCTGCCTGACTGATGAATGTTACGGAAAAAGTGTGCTATGATCTCAAATGAAAACCTTTTCTATTGCCTCCTTCCATCATTTGACTATTTCTACCACAACTGAAGTAGTTTGCCGTGAATTTATAAACTGTCCTATTATTTGACATTTACCAGCTCAAGAATGGCAATAAGAATTTTTCTTAATGTTCAAGAAAAGTCTACTCCGAGACGATACCTATTAACAGTAAAATTCGTTCCCAAGGATTTTTTGAAATTTTGGAGGAGTATTGCAGCATTATTTTATTGAGGGTGGCTCCTAATATATTCCAATTTTCCAATCAGGCTTTGGAAATTTCAGGGCAGGTGGATGTTGTGTATACTGATTTGCTTATATCTATCTGCATCTGATTGGTACAGCGACTGACAGGGTTTATTATGAGATTCTTCGTAGGAGAAGGATCACATCTGTAGAAAGCCCCTCATCTACTCATTAACACATTTATTAATGAAGTGATATATAAAATCTGGTAATGAATACCCTCTTTATGCAGATTTCATGTTTATTTATAGTATATACGTGACTTTGATTATTAGGAATGCAGAATGATCTTAACATATTGTATATAACTAAGCATATTGAAATATGAGTAATGTGCTGGATGGAACTACATACAGAAATATATACAATATTTTAATTGTCATCAAATGATATATAAAAATAGGAATATTTTATTACAAATTAAATAAATCTGGAAAAAGTAATATTTATGTGGTAATTTCACATTTAATCTTATTATTCGTGTTTTAAGAATTTTAACTTTATTTTGGTTGAGGATTTTGTATTATATTTTTATCAGGATATTCTTGAATATGTAAATCCCATATAAAAAGTGAAAGCGAAAAATGATTTGGATTTTTTTGTAAATTTGAGGCTCTTTAGTCTCAATGGAAAAACTTTAATTAGTAATATTGTATTTTAGTTAAGGTGTTTTTCTTAAATTTATATGATAGTTTTAATCGGAAATCGCCAACAAATATTTTATTTTAGAAATCACTTAGATATGCATCTACTTCATAGACCACATATTGTGAATGCATCCTATGAACCTACTTTCAAAAATTTCCTGTGGTATACGTGGAAATTAGTCCTAACAGGTAGAATTTACGTCAATACCACCTATAATATTCCAAAGGGGGTATTGCGTAGGTGCATTTTATATTAGGTTCCATTTCGGCTTTCAATCTTTACAAAAATCCGTTAAAATTTTAACATGCTTACCCCGGTTAAATATCGATACTGTCCGGCATCTCCTAACTCCAGCTTTCGCTTCTCCTCCCTACTAAGCCCGGCCAACAAACAATAGAAAATATGATAATTCCGCTCCTCTTGATTCTGTGACACTATTCGACTCTTTTCTAGTAAATATTGTTCGATTTTGGCTCCCTCTATGACACCGTTAGCATTGAAGTGGATGTCGATGTACTTTCCAAATCTGGAACTGTTGTCGTTGCGCACGGTTTTAGCATTACCTATAAAATTTAAAATAGTTTAAGGGGTCGAATAGTTTTTAGAGGTACTTACCAAAGGCTTCTAGTATGGGGTTTGCTTCGAGGATCTGCTGCTCGATCCAGGAATGTTTGCCACTTATGGCCGCCAAATATTGTAAAATTAATTTGGTGCTTTCGGTTTTGCCTGCGCCAGACTCTCCTGAGATTACTATGCATTGGTCTTGGCCATACCTAAAAAGGAAATAACGAGAATTTTTATATTCTTTTAACTCTTATTTCTGCGAAAGAATTATTTATGAGTTTTTAATATTTTGCATTGGCATTGATTTACCATTTGCGTAGGATTATC
The DNA here is from genome assembly GCF_022605725.1 of Anthonomus grandis grandis. Classification (NCBI taxonomy): domain Eukaryota; kingdom Metazoa; phylum Arthropoda; class Insecta; order Coleoptera; family Curculionidae; genus Anthonomus; species Anthonomus grandis. Next base: position 15,340,071 of record NC_065558.1, read on the forward strand.
CGATAAATGAAAGTTTCTAAGCTGGGTTTTTATGACACTTTATTATTTTGCGTTTTTTATTTCATTTTTAGTTGGTAGTTGGATTATAGATTTACAGTTTTTATAAAAAGGAAAAACGACGTTTAATTACAAAGTTTCATGTTTAATTTTTTTTGTATTGCCCATTAAGTTTAAGGGTAATTTACTCTTTTGCTAATATTTTATGACAGAGAGTTGTTTGACAAAAAATATGAAAATTTTGATTTTAGCTTTTTCATATATTTTTTGTGGAGTATTTTTTATTAATTTTTTTGAATGATTGATAGTATATCTTGGAAATAAATACTCCTCAAATATGTGACTAAGAGATTAATGCAGATTGATTATCCAGAAACCGCATTGTATATACTACAAGAAAAAAAATCTAAAAATTCAAGACTATACTAAAAGCAATAGGAGCAACTCAGCCAGCAGACCATTTCTGATTCCTCCAATAGTCCATGCACCTCTTTGTAGCCATTTGAAAGTTAATACCAACGATGGTTTTGCGTATGATGTATTGTACAGAGATTTTAGAACAGCAGATTATCGTGCAATTAATCAGTTGTTGTTCCTTCTCAAGAAATATCCAATTTTATCAGTCATATCTATTCTTACCATATTATGATTTCAAACATAATCAGGAAGCTATCTTCTCTCAAATCAAAATTTAAATCTCTCTCTTCAAACAGGGGTGTATACAGATACAGTACACTCTGTAGTATTATTCCTAATTATAGTTCCCGGTACTACAATTTTTAAAAATTTGGTCTATTCCAATCCCACTGTTATTATTGTTGTTATATTTGTTGTCATTATTGTTGCAGCAATAAATTGAATTTAGACCTTATAAATCTTATAAGAGTTATTATAATTTAAACAGAGAGACTAAATATTGATTTAGATAATTTATACATATGGGTAGCAATCAAAATCTTAAATTAAATACTGCCAAATCTAAAATTTTAATTTTATCATCTAAGTCAAACCTCTCGCCAGACATGGAAAATACGCTGCATATTATTTATATATGTTTTACTTCACATGTTCAAATCAAACAGACGACTGTTACTACAATAAACATATTTTAAAATTTTGAACATTAGACCCAACTCGTAAAACAATGACTCTGTCCTACCTATGCACAAGACTGAGGCCTTTAACCGTTTTTTTAAATAAGCTAAAGAAACGGAAAGTATGGGTTCATAATTTGATACTCTTTAACAATTTAATTTTTTTACACAATTTTTTAATGTTGACATACATGTGTATAGGGCATTCAGTAGCCAACTTTGTTATTGGTATAATTTATATCTAAGTGTATTTGATTTGTTACGTCTTCTGGATATATTTATTTGATTTCTTATATCTTCTATTTTTATAGATTCCAGGCTATTAGTAAGGGCTAATATGGGGTATTAAAGTTACCCGCTTCCTTCCTTACAAATTAATCCACCAATAACCCAAAAAAAAATAAAAAAATTTAACAGAAGCACTGAAATTAAATACACTATCTCAAGTGTGATTCAATTAAATGGAAAATAAGTAGTTCTTGCAATAGTGCAGTACCAAGTTGTCGGAGAACTTGTACATTCTAACATGCTGAAGCCATTCTTTTATATAATAAAATAAAATGAAACCTAAATTTTAATTCGTAATGTACAAAAACATTACGAATTAAAATTTAGGTTCAAATCAATATATTTCAAAGCTTTAACACCTTTAAAATTTAAGCTACTATGCTAAATGGTAACATTCCTCAGGTCCATATATCTAGAGATGCTTATTCTATTCTATTATACAGGCTGTTCCGTTGATCATGTTACAAACTTCTAGGGCAGATAGAAAACGTCAAAAGAAAAACAAAAGTTCATATAAACATGGGTCCGGAAAAGCTTCCTCAGGGAGCTAGAGCCCTTTGAAAATAACCTTTAAAAACTAGTTTTTTTTTAATAGCTCCGGAACTACTTTAGCTACCGCAACCAATTTTGGGAGGTAAATTATTGTTAGTACGTTTATTCTTTTGAACCTACTAAATAAAAAAATATTTACCAGGGGCTTCAGAATCAGGGGGGTATTTGGTAAATTTAGGCCTATTTCTTTAAGACTTTAATTTCTGCCCGTTTGGGCATTAGATTATGATGATCCTATGCTTTTTACATAAAAGATGCTCTTAGTAAAAGTCGGTAAATATCACCGTTTTTGTGGAAATTGACCGAAACCAAACTAAGATACAGCACCTGAATTAATTATTTTAATAATAATAATGCTAATTCATTGCCACTCTCAGTATTTTTTAAATTTGTCACTGTCGGTATTTTTTACATAATATTAATTCCCTTTTTATTACGGTTAAGTAATGGAAGATTACACTTTTGCTGAATACGCCGATATGCTTTTAATTTATGGGGAAGTTCGATGTAATGGTAGAGCTGCTTCTCGACTATATGAAGAGCGGTTTCCCGAAAGGCGAATCCCAGCTCACACACTTTTTGAAAGGGTCAATCAACGGCTCAGGGAGACTGGCTCCGTTGAAATAAAACGCCAAGATAATGGCGCGCAAAGGAACATCCGAATCCCGGATTTTGAGGAAGAAGTGCTTCAGCGATTTGAAGATAGCCCATCAGTAAGTACTCGAGCAGTAGCTGATGCGATGCATGTAAATCATGTTAGGGTATGGAACGTTGTTAAGCAACAGCTTCTTCGGCCCTACCACCTGCAAAAGGTGCAATCATTAGGACGCATTTATGCCCCGCGTGAATTTTTGCCAGTGGTTTCTTGACCGGTGTACAGAAGAATCTCAATTTCCAAAATATGTCCTTTTTACTGACGACGCTTTATTTACAAAAGAAGGCATTTTTAATTCTAAGAATAATCATGTGTGGAGTGAGGAAAACCCTTATGGTATTCATTTTAGGAGCTATCAACATATTCATTTTAGGAGCAGTCAATATGTGGGCCGGCATTGTTGGAGAACGCTTAATTGGTCCAATTATGTTGCCTCCTCATTGAACGGGAAATATTTAATTAAATTTTTTAACAAATGTACTGCCAGAACTATTATGAACTATATGATCGGCCCCTAAATATACGACAGAACTTATGGCTACAACACGATGGAGCGCCAGCTCAGTTTTCACTTATTGTCCGCGAGTTTATAAATGAAAATTTTGGAAGGCGCTGGATTGGCCGCGGAGGCCCTGTCACCTGGCCAGCGCGCTCACCAGATTTGACACCCTTAGATTTTTTTCTTTGGGGGCATATGAAAAGTCTCGTATATGAAACTCCAGTCAAGTCAGAAGAAAACCTGGTGGCCAGAATTTCCGCAGCTGGTAAGCAAGTAATCCAAACCACGCCTGATATTTTTAACCACGTCAACCTTAATATGGTGCGTAGATACAACAAATGTATCGATCGAGGCGGCAGGCATTTTGAGCAATTAATATTTTAAGTTTATTTTTGTAATACCAATCTTTAATAAAATTTGTTTACGTTTCTAAGATTGTTAATTTCTTGGTTTTTTATTACACTTAAAATCATTTAAACATTTTATGCATCAAGGTAATTAAAGTGACAGTTAATTAATTTGAGTACCAATTTAATAAAGTGGCTACCTTAATTTTTTTTAAACATTTATTTTTTATTTACGCCAGATTTTTTTTTTAATTGTTTATTAATAATAATAAGTAATTCATTTTTGTATCTCATAACTGGCTTTTAGTCAATTTTCACAAAAACGGTGATATTTACCATTTACCGACTTTTACTAAGAGCACCTTTTTTATGTAAAAAGCATAGGAACATCATAATCTAATGCCCAAACGGGCAGAAATTAAAGTCTTAAAGAAATGGGCCTAAATTTACCAAATACTCCCCTGATTCTGAAGCCCCTGGTAAATATTTTTTTTATTTAGTAGGTTCAAAAGAATAAACGTACTAACAATAATTTACCTCCCAAAATTGGTTGCGGTAGCTAAAGTAGTTCCGGAGCTATTAAAAAACTAGTTTTTAAAGGTTATTTTTAAAGAGCTCTAGCTCCCTGAGGAAGCTTTTCCGGACCCATGTTTATATGAACTTTTGTTTTTCTTTTGACGTTTTCTATCTGCCCTGGAAGTTTGTAACATAATCAACGGAACACCCTGTATATTATCATATCTCTAGAGATTGCTCTAAAGATAAATATTTAGCAAGTATTGATCAAAATGAAGAAGTGTTGGCCCTTTCAGACACTTGATGCATGCCATTAGAAATGATTTGTTAATCTGATCTTTTATAGAGACCTTTCTGAGCTCTTTTAGAGAGCTATGAGTTAAAATAAATTCAAATTCAATATATTACTTAAAATTGTACAGTATTGTTACAAAGTTAGTGTTTGTGCCCTAAGTCAGATTCTTGGCCCCACATAAGATATATGACGTTGACAAATTGTAAAATCAACCTTAGTCAAAAACACATGTTCTCTCGTGACAGATCTAGTAATATTAAGGCGTTGGGGTAGAATCTTATAAATGTTTTTATTCTTCATAAAGTTAAGGGTGCTCTTCAGGTAAAGTTCTCTTACAGTGAGAGCACCACTTTCCAAAAACAAATTGGATATCTTTTTGGTTTTTTATTTATTATTTTTAGTATATATTTTTGAGTGATAACCAGGTTTGTTAACATTGTGCTACACGCACTACCCCAAATTCTTATACCATAATTTAGAATGGATTCAGCCAGGGCCTGATAGACCACTTCCAACAACTCACGAGGCATAAATTGACGTAGTTAATAAAACTTATAAATTGTTTTCCTTATCTTTTTAGTTATGTAATCAATTTGCATATTGTATCTTAAATTTCTATCAATATAGACGCCATGGTATATTGTGTACGAAACTGAAGAAATCTTAGAATCACAATTTTCCATTTGATTTGCAAAACAAGATAAGTATGTATTGTTAGTTTCACAGATTCCTCTTGTTGATTAGTGTTATAAATCGAGAAATTTATAAAGTGGGTTTTATTACTATTTAGAGTTAGAAGATGCTGGTCCGTCCAAAGTTTAATTAATGTGATTTCTTTTTACTTAAAGCTTGACAAGAGCTGTATTCTGTGATTCAACTGAATGCTTTTGACAGGTCACTGAATATTGCTGCAGAATACTTTCCATTTAGATATTTCTCATTAGCAGTGCTTTTAGTCTTAAAAGTCAAAGTGTTTACAGGTTTGGAGTTAGTAAGCATGACGCGTATATATTCCAGGCGATTACATTAGATAGGCTAAAAAGTAATGAAATAGATCTTATTAGGAAAAAAACTGCCTCGTTTATGTACGAGTATAATAGTACAAACTTTAAGGAAAAAGAAAGAAACTCTTAAGTGAAGGAGGAATTCACAGCAAAGGCGAATGGGAAAAAAAAGAATTGATATAAATTGTTTTTCACCTTCAGAATAATGTTATAACCCTCTCCCCCCTTCACCAACAAAAAGAAAACCTAGATCCGTGCCCTTCGCTATTGGAGCCATTTGATATTTTATTTCTAATTTAATAATATTTATTTTATTCATTTTTCCAGAAGAAGTAATTTAGATCCTTCCTTGTTTGCTACACTAGCTCCATTAACCTTATTAACTAACTCTTCTAACTCATGCATTTCGATCCTGTGTAGATTGGATCCAGTTTCCTGCAATCCGTTTTATTTGCTCAATGTGTGGGTGGTCTGCCTCTACATTTAAAAGCTTCGGATCTTGGTCACCACTCTTACTCTATATTCTTTTTCGTCCATTTACCATGCCTTATTCTTGTTAAGTGGCCGATATGGTTCGATTAGTCATTTTATAAGAATGTTTCATTCCTAGCTTTGCTCTTTCCATTTTTCGTTGCCTCATTTATATTTTTGTGAGCCTTCTTCTTCGTTAATGTTAGAGTTTCCTGTATATGTCAATACAGGGATGACACACTGCTTGAAGACTTTTCTCTTAAGACATATTGGCAACATGAACTTTAGTACTGTGCTTGTCAAAAGCCGCCCATCTTAAACTTATCCTTCGCAGAATCTCGTGTGTATGGTTGCTTTGTCCAATATAAATCTCTTTGTGTCCTAAATATTTATATACGTATGTTCGTTCTATATTTTCGTTATTAATTTTTAATTTGTCACTTAGTACCAGATTGATCATTAACTGTGTCATTTTTTTAAATTTATCTTTTTTGTCTCGTTCTTTAGCCTTTCTAGCTTTATTTGACCTTGGATTTATTAACACGACGTCATCTGCGAAGGATAGGTGATTTAGTCTTTCTCCATCTATGTTTGTGCCTCTGTTTTTTCAGTTTATTTTATTTATATATATCTAAATACATACTTTGATTAAAAATGCTCAATTCTTTGTTTTCCTCTCTCTTTTTCTGGTTTTTTGGGCATATTTTTCTTTTTTGTTGGACAGTACCTTGCTCACAATATATTCGACAAGTATGGATTTGCACTACAGCCTACACATAAACTTCAAAAGAAATAAATATGCCAGTCATATACTCAAAATACGCATTTTCCACTTACGAGTACCTATAGCCAATCTCTTTGATGATTTTTCCCGTTACAGTTTTAGGCAACAACTAAATAACATTATTTATAGTAGGAATTTTCATTGAATAACAATAAATTCATTTATAATAACACAGAAGAGGTAACATATCGACTTCACAACCTGTCATTACCGCATTGCATCGCGAGCTCATTGTGCCACTTATCCACTTCTTTAAACAAGATTAATAAATTATAAGTCTTCGGCGTGTGGAAATTTATTTCATTCATTAATTTTATTTTATTACATGAAACAGGTTACGGTATTTGCATTCTTTTATCAATGCGGTTTAATCACTTACCTTCTCATGTTTCCATAAGCATTATCCCCTATGGCAAATATATGCGGAGGTAACTCTCCAATCTTCCTCTCCTTATAAAGCTTAATCTGTTCAGCAGTGTATATGGGTAATATTTGATACGGATTAACCGCCACAAGAATAGACCCTGTGTAAGTCTAAAAACCACGATTTAATTGCAAACATATTAAAATAAAATAACCAGGCACACTTACATAAATGAGATTCTCATTGTAACGGATAAGGAGATTCCTTAATATTCCAGCTTCGTGGAGGTCTCCCAAGCCGATCATATCCTCCACCCCATGAGCGGAGGTCGCGTGCATCGCCTTGATCCGCCTGTCGTGGGCCAACCATTGTTCGTTACCATCATCATCACGCACGAAGACTCGCCTACCTTCTGCCTGGATAACTCTGGCTCCGATTGCCACATCGAATTCACCATTGGCGGTCGGTTCGATCCAGATATAATCACCCTAGAATAGAGAAAAGAGATTTTTAATTTAGGAATCTTTTTTTGAATTGAAAAACTAGTCTCTTGTCTTGGTGGTAAATAAAAAAGGTGAGGTTGTTCGAAAAAGTGGGATGTCGAAGAGATAGTTTTTAAGTAAATTGGTAATCCTTACTCCTTACTTTATCCCAAGTGTTATCTGAAAAAATATTGCTCTGTCGTCGGCATAAGATATTACAAATCCGTTCACAATTTTTAGATCTGGTAGTGAATTAATATACAAAAGAAGAGTAATGATCCGAGTACGGTTCCTTGAGGAATCCCAATCTTCACTTTCAGGTGATCACTCAAAATATTTTCTATTTTTAAAAATTGTTGTCTACTTGTTAAATAGTTTCTCAATAAATTGAAGACCGTGCCCCTCATACCGGACCTGGACAACATATCAAGAAGTCGGTCATGGGACACGGTATCAAAGGCCTTTGCCAGATCTAAGAATACCCCAATACACTTTTTATTATCGTCGAGTGAATTTGTAATTTATTTAGTAAGCTGACAGAGGGCGTCTATGGTACTAGATCCACTAAGAAAACCATATTGGTGTTTGGATATTAGGTTTTTTTTCTTTAAATATGTTAATAATCTGTCTTTAAGGCACTTTTCAAAGATTTTTGAACAATTATTTATTACGCTAATAGGTCAATAATTGATGATATTTGCCTTGTCTCCGGATTTAAAATTAGGCGAAACAACTGAAACATTAAATTGTTCAGGGACTTTACCTGTGCCAAAAGTTAGGTTAATAATGTGAACTAGGGGACGAGTTAAAGATTGATGTACCTTCTTAATAAATCTAGATGTAAAATTATCAATTCCAGGAGAACTATCATTCTTAAGATTATTTATTTGTATGATTACTTCGTTTTCATTTCAAATAAGGTAAACTACTCAATCAAGTTTTTGAGACAGCATGTCCTCTTAGAAAAGAAAGTGCCCGCAAGGTACCATGGTATAACAAGGCTCTCAATAGCCTCTTAAAGGTAGAAGATCGCTGGACAAGCACGAAAGAGAAGACACTAAAGCATCTCCTCGTGACTCACTTCCCAGAAGAGTGTGATGCGGTTACGAACCTCTTTGAGAACTATCAGCAACTTGATTGCCTAAACAAATAGTTACCGACACGGCTATCAAACGGGCAGTGAGTAAGTTTTGTCCATACAAGGCAGCTGGGCCAGACAGAATATTCTCAGAAATGCTGCAGTCGGGGCTAGACATAATCCTTCTTTAACTGAAGGATACCGAAGATCTGAAGAGCGGCAAATGTGGTCTTTGTCTTCAAAACGGGCAAAAAGGACTACTGCCTAGCCAAGTCTTGTAGGCCCATCAGTTTAACGTCCTTTCTAATGAAAGCCTTAGAGAGGATAGTTGACAAACATTTATCTGAGGTAATTCTGAAGGCAAATCCACTCCATGGGTCCGCGTATCCCAAAGGGCGAGGTACTGAAGCTGCTAGTTCAAAAAACCGATCAACAAAAAGGCGGTTGTACGAAAAATCTTTCAGGGCTAAGATCACAATTAATGTACCAGAAACCTCTGCAAATCAAGCAAGAGGTCAAGTACTTAAGCGTGTACCTGGACAGGAAGCTAACGTGGAGTAAGCACGTCACAGAGGTGGTTCACAAAGGAATTGCCATTTTGTGGCAAGTTCAAAGGGTAGTTCAAAGGGTAGGAAGTGGGGTATGAAGATTAACATCCTATATTGGCTATATACTGGTGTGATCTAGAATAATGTATGGCTCGGTGGTCTGGTGGACGGTAACAAAAAAGGCCTCAAATGCTCAAAAATTGGCTAAGCTGCAAAGGCTTGCCAGTTTCGGCATTATAGGTGCGATGAGAACCACACTAGATGCAGCGCTGAACATCCTCCTGAGTTTGCCGGAACTCCCATTGTGGATTCAGAGGGAGGCGCTGGCATCCTATGTAAGGATGAAGGATAACGCCATTTGGCAGCATTAACTCGGGGTATACATCAATCACGAACTGGTGAAGAAAAAAAATGCTTATTCTGCTACCTCTCAATGCAGAGGACATTGTATGGCTAGGAGGTTCCTTTCAGGTTGACCTAGCAAGCATGGAAGAATGGCCTAATAAAGGGTGGGCCATCTATTGGTCCGATTTTGACAGCCTGTCGATAGTGGCACTGTTGTTGATTATAGGTAAGTTCTATCCTTCCTGAACAAATATGAACCGGTTTTCTTTAGAACAACGCTTTAAAATACTGAAAACTTATTTTAAATGTCTCTCATGAGTGAAACAGTGCGAAAATTGCGTACAAAATTTGGAAGAAATCAAGCGCCCATCGCCCGTGCTATTGGAAAATTGGTGCGTAAAGTTCGTGAAACTAGGACGTGTACCGCATACACGTCCAGTGCGTACAGCTAAAGCAATCGCTGCAGTGACCGAAAGTGTTCGTCAAAACCCCAGAACATCGACCCGGCGCAGAAGTCAACAAGTGGCCATTTCACGAACCACTCTGAGGAGGATTTTGCACAAAGACCTCGGTATGTTTGCGTACAAAATCCAACTCATTCAGGAATTGAAACCGAATGACCTTCCACAACGTTTACGCTTCGCAGAGTGAACTTTAAATGAGTTGAACGATGACCCAAATTTCGCACGAAAAAATCATCTTTTCTGACGAAGCGCATTTTGATTTCGGCGGCTACGTTAACAAACAAAATTGCAGAATTTGGGGAACGGACAATCCACACGTCGTCGTACAAAAGCCAATGCAGCCAGCCCGAGTCACTGACGTGTGGTGTGGATTTTAGAGTGGTGGCGTGATTGGTCCTTTCTTTTTCGAAAATGCGGAAGGTCGCGCCGTGACAGTCGATGGTGAACGTTATCGCAACATGATAACTGACTTCTTGTGGCAAGAATTGGACGATATCGATCTCGACGAATTATGGTTTCAACAAGATGGCGCAACTTGTCATACCGCCGGGCATAGCATCAACCTTCTGCACAAGATTCAACAACCATGTGATTATCCGTTTCGGCGATGTCCATTGGCCTGCTCGCAGCTGCAATTTGACGCCGCTAGACTTTTTTCTGTGGGGTGCATTGAAGAGTGCAGTTCATGCCAACAATCCCCAAACAATTAATCACTTGAAACAGAATATTCGTGCCGAAATTGCCCAAATTGACCTGGAAACAGTGGACAAAGTGCTTGAAAATTGGTGTTCCAGGATGACCTAGTGCCGAGCCAGCCGTGGCCAACATTTCAATGAAATCATTTTCCATGGTTAGTCGGAAGAAACACTGCATCAAATAAAGCGAAATTTGTCGAAAAAAAATCAACTTTTGTCTATTTAATAATCTAATCAAAATGGGACCAATAGATGGCCCACCCTTTACAAAGGCTCGGTTTCGAAAGGTTTGCAAATGTGGTACACAGGCGGTACCAGAATGGTCCATAGAGTGTTGTCAAAAGTGTATCGTAGCGACACCGATCGAGGACAATTACTTACGCTTATTCGCTTGAAAGATATTCGATAGTTTTTCAACCGGAGGTATTGGTATTCGTCATTCTTGGAGATGTCTACAGGGAAATATATTAGACACGGCCGGGAAACGGAAATATTCATTAACTCGGAGAGCCAGGCTGCCTTAAAGGCCGTCCAAGCACCCGGGATCAATTTCAAACTAGTCCAAGGGTGCAGGGCACCTTAGGTAGGAGAAAAACAGTTCGACTGTGGTGGGCTCCGGGACACAGCCGAGTGGAGGGATTGGTATTACGTCACTTATAGAAAAAATCAATTTATACTCTATTTCAGAAGTGTGTAGAGCAATAAAACCTCATTAGGTATGCAAAAGTGGTACCTGGTGATCCACCAATATTTTATGCCACTACCTTAGTTGGGTATTAGTTTCAATGTAAAATTCTTTCTTTTCGTTGATTGCAGGTAGTGCCACCCGGTTTTGGGTCAATTTATGAGTTTTGCCCATTGTTACCCACTGATAAACATTGAAAACGGTTCGCCAAAGGCGTGCAACTGGGACTTGTTTTTTACCTTATAATTAATGTACTTAAATGCTATTTTATTTTAGAAAGTTACTTTTGTTTAAATGGAATAATATATTTTTTTCACAAATTTATTGAACATAATATGTAGAGTAAAACAGTTGAAAATGTCACTTTTGGATCTGGCACTTTTTGAACAGTGTATAACAATTTTAAATTATAATAGATTGTAGTCTTCTTCGTCATCTGACGAACTGTCATCACCTCTTGACATTATAATTAAAGGATCGACTGTCTGATCGATGAGGTTGTCAAGATCCCACATTTTGTCCTCTTGCTTAATTACATGCTGGACTGCTTTTCGCCAATTCTCTGGTGTCGCTTCCGTAATGGCTTGATCAAACAGTAGCTTAACATCTTTCATTTTAAAAGTCGTGTTTTGTCTTGCTACAAATCCTTTTACCTGCGCCCATATCAGTTCTATAGGATTTAGTTCGCAATGATATGGCGGTAAGCGCAGTACAGTTATATTATATTTTTCGGCTATATCTTCCACGGCGTATTTCATGAAACGAGTTTTGTGTAAGTTTGCTATTGCCAGCAGTTCTTTTTTTATCAAATTTGCTTCAAACGCAATACCTTTTGCAGTCAGCCAATCGATAATTTCTTGCTTTCTCCAACTTGAAGTTGGCGTCTTCTCTATTCGCCGTGAATGATAGCTTGCGTTATCCATAACCACCACCGAATTAGCCGGAAGAAATTTTATCATTTCACCAAAATAGTCCTCGAAAACGTCTGAGTTCATGTCTTCATGGTAATCTCCTGTGCGAGTCGACTCAAAGGTTAGCAGACCTTCTTTTAAAAATCCCTCTTCGCTTCCAATATGTGTGATTATAAGTCTTTTTCCTTTTCCCGAAGGTACTTTAATACCCGTAGACAGGCCTTCTATGAAAGCTTGGCGAGCACTGGTTATATTTTTGTCTTGCCACATTTTTTGGACTATATAACCTTCGTTAATCCACGTCTCATCAAGATAAAAAACTTTCTTTTGCTCCCTGCGGTACTGCTTGATACTTCTCAAGTATTGTCGTCTCCAACAAACAATTTCGTCGCTCTCCAGTAAAAGTGCTTTGCGGTTATGCTTTTCCCAGGCAAAATCCATATTTTTTAAAGTTTTCCATAAAAGTTTTCTACTTATCAACGGAATACTGTCATCTCGGCCAAGCTCCATTAAAATTTTGTCTAGGGTGGGTATTTCCTTTTTAAAATAAAAAGAGTGAACTTTTCTTCGAATTATACATTTAGCATTTTCATCAAGGACTTTTGTAGGTCGTCCTGGCTTTTGCTTGGGAGATTCCACTTGACCTGCTACTTTTCTTTCCCGCAACAATTTGAAAATGGTGGACTTTCCAATTCCACTCATTCGAGAACATTCTTCAACAATTTCTTGCATAGTAAAACTAGGGTAATCGTGTTTTATGCAATCATGTACATTTAAAATAATAACTTTTTCACCCAGCGATAGTGGAGAATTTTTAGTACATCTTTTCGTTGGACTGAATACCTCCATTTTTTAAATATTGGGATAATAATATTGTGATTACACTACAGCGTAGCAGTGACTACTAACGTTTAAAATATGATTTAAAAGTATTTATAGTCTGTATATATTACCTGACCCCATTTTATTTAGTATTTAATCTCTTTCAAAATAAAGGCATATAATCCGTGAAAATTAAATTCATAAATATTATAAGTACCTGCGCCTATGAACTACCACGAAATGTAGCCAAACAGAACGGAATTCCCCAGTTTATTGCTCTATACACTTCTGAAATAGAGTATAGAAATTACTATCTCACAAGCTCAAAAATTGAAAAGAAGAAGAAAATAGACTTATTCACGTATTTAAAAGAAATATGAACTCAAATCTGTAATGATACCGTTCGATATACTTAATTTAATTTAAGTTCAATAAGTTTTAAATACAATAATTTACTATAATAACAATAATAATTTATGATAAAAATACTTTGTCAAACTATTAATAAACCGTGAAATCATATAAAAAAAGTATTTTCGAATTAGGAAGGAGTTTTGATGGTATTATATAGCTGAAGATTTGCAAGATGGGTATATTGTGTTTATATTTTTAATTTAATTTAATTTTACTTTAATTTACTTTGATAACGGTAGTACATATAACTACCGAAACGTTGGTTCAAAATAGGTATTTTTTTAAAAAGTAGGTCTTCTCGTTGTTTTTATCGTTTTTTAATCTTAATATTCATAACAAAGTTAGGTAGGATATTGAAAAGAAGAAACGAGCTCAGAGATTAATAGAAATTAAACCTCAGCTCCTAAGTAAATAAAAAAATCTATTATACCTCAAGTAAATTATTGTATTTAAAACTTATTGAACCTAAATTAAATTAAGTATATCGAACGGTATCATTACAGATTTGAGTTCATATTTCTTTTAAATACATGAATAAGTCTATTTTCTTCTTTTTTTCAATTTGTTGAGCCTGTGAGATAGCAATTTCTAAATTGATTTTTGCTATACGTGACGTAATACCCAATAAAATAAGTATCTCCTGTTGTGCCCTAGTTGTGGCGTGGCAGAGGAAAAGGCATATCATTTTATAGGATAATGCAAGTGATGGTGTAGGATTAAGAGAGAAACTGGGAACATTAACGAGAGTAATATTTAAACAATTTTTAATCCTTTTAGATAATCTATAATATGGTGTTCTTAAGTTAGATGGAACGCGGGTGGAAATTCCACATGATGAAGCCGTTTTGTGATTGGAACGATTTGCATAAATCTCTAATAATATATAAAAAATCAATGCTGAAGACATTATTCTTAAGAGAGGAAAGATGTAACAACATGACTCTAATGTTCCCAAGTGTATGATAATTCGTTTAGTCTTGTTTTTAGTTTGTGAATTTTGTCAGCATTTTATAGCGGACTATTTGCACAAAACCAGTCTAGGGTCCGCTCATTGGCTAATAAAATCACAAAATTTAAATCGGGCTTAGATTTTCCCTTAAAAATCAGTGCAGAAGTAAAGCGCTATAAATATGATGGTAAGTCATTGATATATAAGTATGAAAAAGGAGCGCACCCAAAACGGATTCCTGAAGCACCCCATGCCGCTGTGGTAACGAATTTGAGAATTCATTATTAACTAAAACTCTCTGCTTTCTATCAAAGAGATAAAAAGTAGAGAGTGAAATTTGTACATAAAGTTGTAAAAGATGTTGAAAAAAGAAGACTGAATAATTTCTCATTGAGAGATATTACAAATGCCGGAAGCGATTTAAACAGCCCAGGGGGCTCAGATGGTTTACCGATTTGATCTCTTGTACTTGCTTTTCTCGTTGATTCAAAATGATCGTCGTAATGCCCTGAAATTCTTTTAACAACAACTTTTTAGCCGAAATTGGCGTTTTTTTTGTTCAGGAAAAATTCATAAAAAATTACTTTTAATGGATTTCTGCGTAACTGTTGTGTGCCTCTATTATGTCTATATTAACCCATTTAAACTGAAACAACCGTTAAAGCAATAAAACAATAATCGTAATTTCAAAGTTACACTTGAACTTTACAATCCAAGGCGAAAAGGTATACGACAGGTGACTGATGAATAACAGATGCTCTTGGAAGAAGTGGGCTTGGCACTTTGTTGAATATTTTAATAATAAATAAATATTGATTGGCCGCGGTAAAGAGAAAATTAAAATTCCCAGCCACGTTCAGGTTTCTTTTGCGTGCAGGTATTTAAACAAATTTGTCACATTAGAAGAATCAATGGACTGCAAGATTTTTATGGTTAACTCTTTGTTGATATTGTTACTATGGTGAACCTTAACAGGTTTTAGAGAATTACAGAAACATTTTTTAACAACAAATTGTAAAAAAAATGCATATCTACAGTAAAAAGCTATTTCGAGTGAATTTTAATTTTTTATGAATGTACAAAAATTAATTATTAATATCTTTAAAAAGGAAATTAATCATAATAAAATAACACGCTATTCGATTCAAATACAGGAATGAAAATAAATAGATAATATACAGAGTGGCATAAAAGACGCGCATAATGCATATCGTATACGAAAAAGGGACTTGATGAATGCTGTTTAGAAAAATAATCCCCACATTTCTATTTGCTTGAATTTTTTCATGTCATTTCTGCTTTCATGGCCTTTGAGACCAACTATTGTATTTTTTAGTGACTCTTGAACAGTAATAACATTACTTAAACAATATATCTACCTATGTAACTCTGTTTCATTTTAACTTTGCCGCTCTATGGATAGGATTGTGGACTATCTTGTCAGTTACTATATTTAAAATGTACTTCTTTTTTTTATTTACATTATTTATTATATTATTTATTGATTTGTATAGGTGTTGTTTTTTAGACAATTATTTTTTTATTATTTTCTTTTTTTTGTTGACTTTAAACTTTATGTTTCTACGATATTACTTAATTTTTTTTTGTATTTCCTGTAATTATTATATATAATATACTGTTTAAATATATCCCTATTTATATAGTACCCTTAATACTTTTATTATAGAGAAGCTGAAGAGCCAGTTAGGACATTTTCGCTACCTTAAGATGAGCTATAGTGTAAATAAATTTAAAATCTTCAAAAGAAAATTAATCAGGAACTCAAAATAGGCACCTCTTACTTAAGTCACTGTCAAGAAAACATCTTGACTTAAATGGTAAGTAGGTAGTAAAAGAGATTTCTGCTCTCTAGTTCGTAGTTCTCTATTGTCTTGAAAATAGTTAAAAATAAGTGAAAATTTTAAATACAAATAAAGTTGTCCCAGTAATGTAACCAAACCATGACAGAACAAATTCATGCAGGTAGAAATAAGGGGAATAATTTACTGAACAGTTTTTATAAATAAAGGTCACTTTTTCGTATACCAGTAAATTAAAAAAATTACAGTGAATATGCGGACTTTTAGCCAGTCTGTACTTAAGATGAACTAATCTGTTTTTGAAGGTGGTAGACAATGGTACAGTGAAAACATCTTGTCGGACTTGCATTGTCTTATTTATTTATTGTAACACGACGTTTCGGTTGGTAAGTATCTCCAACCGTTATCAAGTGTAAACTGAAAGCAAACTATTATTCTATAGGCTTATATACTAGATGTGTGCAGCGATATGGAAGGGAAGGGAAGGGAGGGAAAGTCATCCGTGAAAAAGAGTTGGAGGGGGGAAGGACACGCGTCTCTCTAGATCCTACACTGTCCTGAGAGTAGAGGCTTCCAGATGTTGGGTATATCGACGCTTGGCTGGCTGAAGATCCTCTGATTCTGTGAAATGAAAGCTGCCTCTACGAACTTCCTCTTCCGCCAGTGCTGTTCCTTGTGCAGAATCTTGGCTTCTGACCAATGGATATTGTGTCCATTATGCCACGCGTGCTCTGCTATCCCGGATTTGGAAACCTCTCCTCTTTGGGTCCAGCTGCGATGTTCCTTCGCTCTGATTTCTAGGGGGCGCTTCGTTTCACCTATGTATGAGTCACCGCACTCACATGGGATCCGGTAGACGCAATTTTTGGTATCCACCATGCCATCTGGTTTGGTCTTTGAAACCACGCTTCTGATAGTGGTGCTAGATCTAAAGGCAGTTCTAATATTGTACTTGCTGGCAATGCGTCGGATTTGTTCCGATGTACCCCTAATGTAAGGTATGGGTAGAAGTCTGGTTGTCGTGGTGGCCTCGTCTCTGATTTGATTTGGACGCGTCCTTTGGATGGTCCTACTTATTAGCTTCTTTGGATATCCATTCTGTTGTAGGTCTTTGTAGATGGTATCCACTTCAGTCTTGAGATCCTCGTCGTTTCTACAGATGGTTCGAGCTCTATTGTAGAGGGATCTTATGATGCCTACTTTGGTGGTTGCAGGATGGTTGGACTCATAGTGCAGATACTGGCCCGTGTGTGTTGGTTTTCTATAAACTGAAGTTCGTAGATTTCCGCCGACCTTTTTAACGAGAACATCTAGAAAAGGTAGAGCTGAGTCCTTTTCTGTCTCCATCGTGAATTTGATTGTTGGTCTGAAACTGTTGAGGTGAAGCAGAAACTCCTGAAGTGCTTTTTCCTCTTTGTCCCAGATGATGAAGGTGTCGTCCACATATCGAAGCCAGAGCTTCGGTTTGCACCGGGAGGCATCTATTGCATGTTCCTCAAACCATTCCATGAAGATGTTTGCTATTACTGGGGAAAGAGATGAACCCATCGGAAGTCCTTCGTCTTGGGCGTAGAATCTATCCTTGACCTGAAAGTAAGAATTACGAAGACAGATCTCCAAAAGTTCCATCACCCCGTCCAGAGGCAGTGTGGTCCGAGTTGAGAAAGCTGCATCCTTGCTTAGTTTGTCTCGGATGATGTTAAGAGACTCTCCTATGGGTACATTGGTGTAGAGACTTTCGACATCAAAACTCACCAATCTGTCATTGGTCTCGACTTCGATCCCTCCAAGAAGGTCTACAAAGTGGGCAGAGTTACGCACGAAAGACGCTGCATTTCCCTGGATCGGTCTAATGATCTCCAAAAGGAATTTCGAGAGTTCTGATGTCGGCGAATTTCTAGAGCTCGTGATGGGCCGCAGAGGCATTTGCTCCTTATGAATCTTGGGTAGTCCGTATAGGTGTGGAGGTTTGCTATAATGTGGTGTCAGCCTAAAGCGTACCGCATCCGACAATGTTGAGGAGTACTTTTTAAGTGCTCTGTAAATTCGACCTTCTATGGTTGTCGTCGGATCCTTAGATAGTAGCCTGTATTCGCCTTTGTTCAAAACTTCCTCAACTTTGTTTTCGTAGGTTTCCAGGTCCATAATCACAGTTGCATTGCCCTTATCTGCAGGAAGAATTTTGATGTTCTTTTCACTTCTGAGGTTCCTGAGAGCTGTTTCCTCTTCTTTGCTGATGTTCTGCAAAGGTTTCTGTTTTTTAAGTGAGTCTAGAGCAACCCTTACCTCGTGTCGAAATTCATCGGCCACAGGACGTGGTAGGTGGATTGATTCTACTGAGGACACTATGTCTATAAAGGATGGTTTTGAGGATATAGCGAAGTTTAATCCTCTGTTTAACACCTTCTGTTCAGCATCGGTAAGGGTTCTTTTTGACACATTAACGATGGTGGCGGGGAGGTTAGAGGTTGGTGCTGGTTGAGTCCTGTTGGTTCGTCTGGATTTAAGGTTTTGGAGTTTTGAAAGGTGGCTTGCTCTTAGCTTTTCTCTTAGTTTTTGGCAAGTGAAGTCTATTTTGTCAAAGATTGGTTGATAGTCTTCCTCCAATGTAACTTCTTTGATTTCTTCGAATCGCTGAATGCATTCGATTTCTATTTTTGCTTTCTTCCAACGGTGGTAGCTAAGTTGAGATCGCAGCAGCTCCATACTAGCACGTTCAAGAATACGTTCTGATCTTCTACCTGGTATAGCGGTTTTGAGACGTAGACCAGTAGGAATGACATTGGCGTCTCTTGTCTCTCGCAGGAAGCTGATGTGTTCCTCCTCCTTGGTCATCTTTATCTTGGTTTTCTCAAAGCCTCTAAATAGGTTGCTGGTTCCGGGTCCGTACCGGTTATCCAATCTGTTTTTGAAGGTGGTAGACAATGGTACAGTGAAAACATCTTGTCGGACTTGCATTGTCTTATTTATTTATTGTAACACGACGTTTCGGTTGGTAAGTATCTCCAACCGTTATCAAGTGTAAACTGAAAGCAAACTATTATTCTATAGGCTTATATACTAGATGTGTGCAGCGATATGGAAGGGAAGGGAAGGGAGGGAAAGTCATCCGTGAAAAAGAGTTGGAGGGGGGAAGGACACGCGTCTCTCTAGATCCTACACTGTCCTGAGAGTAGAGGCTTCCAGATGTTGGGTATATCGACGCTTGGCTGGCTGAAGATCCTCTGATTCTGTGAAATGAAAGCTGCCTCTACGAACTTCCTCTTCCGCCAGTGCTGTTCCTTGTGCAGAATCTTGGCTTCTGACCAATGGATATTGTGTCCATTATGCCACGCGTGCTCTGCTATCCCGGATTTGGAAACCTCTCCTCTTTGGGTCCAGCTGCGATGTTCCTTCGCTCTGATTTCTAGGGGGCGCTTCGTTTCACCTATGTATGAGTCACCGCACTCACATGGGATCCGGTAGACGCAATTTTTGGTATCCACCATGCCATCTGGTTTGGTCTTTGAAACCACGCTTCTGATAGTGGTGCTAGATCTAAAGGCAGTTCTAATATTGTACTTGCTGGCAATGCGTCGGATTTGTTCCGATGTACCCCTAATGTAAGGTATGGGTAGAAGTCTGGTTGTCGTGGTGGCCTCGTCTCTGATTTGATTTGGACGCGTCCTTTGGATGGTCCTACTTATTAGCTTCTTTGGATATCCATTCTGTTGTAGGTCTTTGTAGATGGTATCCACTTCAGTCTTGAGATCCTCGTCGTTTCTACAGATGGTTCGAGCTCTATTGTAGAGGGATCTTATGATGCCTACTTTGGTGGTTGCAGGATGGTTGGACTCATAGTGCAGATACTGGCCCGTGTGTGTTGGTTTTCTATAAACTGAAGTTCGTAGATTTCCGCCGACCTTTTTAACGAGAACATCTAGAAAAGGTAGAGCTGAGTCCTTTTCTGTCTCCATCGTGAATTTGATTGTTGGTCTGAAACTGTTGAGGTGAAGCAGAAACTCCTGAAGTGCTTTTTCCTCTTTGTCCCAGATGATGAAGGTGTCGTCCACATATCGAAGCCAGAGCTTCGGTTTGCACCGGGAGGCATCTATTGCATGTTCCTCAAACCATTCCATGAAGATGTTTGCTATTACTGGGGAAAGAGATGAACCCATCGGAAGTCCTTCGTCTTGGGCGTAGAATCTATCCTTGACCTGAAAGTAAGAATTACGAAGACAGATCTCCAAAAGTTCCATCACCCCGTCCAGAGGCAGTGTGGTCCGAGTTGAGAAAGCTGCATCCTTGCTTAGTTTGTCTCGGATGATGTTAAGAGACTCTCCTATGGGTACATTGGTGTAGAGACTTTCGACATCAAAACTCACCAATCTGTCATTGGTCTCGACTTCGATCCCTCCAAGAAGGTCTACAAAGTGGGCAGAGTTACGCACGAAAGACGCTGCATTTCCCTGGATCGGTCTAATGATCTCCAAAAGGAATTTCGAGAGTTCTGATGTCGGCGAATTTCTAGAGCTCGTGATGGGCCGCAGAGGCATTTGCTCCTTATGAATCTTGGGTAGTCCGTATAGGTGTGGAGGTTTGCTATAATGTGGTGTCAGCCTAAAGCGTACCGCATCCGACAATGTTGAGGAGTACTTTTTAAGTGCTCTGTAAATTCGACCTTCTATGGTTGTCGTCGGATCCTTAGATAGTAGCCTGTATTCGCCTTTGTTCAAAACTTCCTCAACTTTGTTTTCGTAGGTTTCCAGGTCCATAATCACAGTTGCATTGCCCTTATCTGCAGGAAGAATTTTGATGTTCTTTTCACTTCTGAGGTTCCTGAGAGCTGTTTCCTCTTCTTTGCTGATGTTCTGCAAAGGTTTCTGTTTTTTAAGTGAGTCTAGAGCAACCCTTACCTCGTGTCGAAATTCATCGGCCACAGGACGTGGTAGGTGGATTGATTCTACTGAGGACACTATGTCTATAAAGGATGGTTTTGAGGATATAGCGAAGTTTAATCCTCTGTTTAACACCTTCTGTTCAGCATCGGTAAGGGTTCTTTTTGACACATTAACGATGGTGGCGGGGAGGTTAGAGGTTGGTGCTGGTTGAGTCCTGTTGGTTCGTCTGGATTTAAGGTTTTGGAGTTTTGAAAGGTGGCTTGCTCTTAGCTTTTCTCTTAGTTTTTGGCAAGTGAAGTCTATTTTGTCAAAGATTGGTTGATAGTCTTCCTCCAATGTAACTTCTTTGATTTCTTCGAATCGCTGAATGCATTCGATTTCTATTTTTGCTTTCTTCCAACGGTGGTAGCTAAGTTGAGATCGCAGCAGCTCCATACTAGCACGTTCAAGAATACGTTCTGATCTTCTACCTGGTATAGCGGTTTTGAGACGTGTTAACAGAAGGTGTTAAACAGAGGATTAAACTTCGCTATATCCTCAAAACCATCCTTTATAGACATAGTGTCCTCAGTAGAATCAATCCACCTACCACGTCCTGTGGCCGATGAATTTCGACACGAGGTAAGGGTTGCTCTAGACTCACTTAAAAAACAGAAACCTTTGCAGAACATCAGCAAAGAAGAGGAAACAGCTCTCAGGAACCTCAGAAGTGAAAAGAACATCAAAATTCTTCCTGCAGATAAGGGCAATGCAACTGTGATTATGGACCTGGAAACCTACGAAAACAAAGTTGAGGAAGTTTTGAACAAAGGCGAATACAGGCTACTATCTAAGGATCCGACGACAACCATAGAAGGTCGAATTTACAGAGCACTTAAAAAGTACTCCTCAACATTGTCGGATGCGGTACGCTTTAGGCTGACACCACATTATAGCAAACCTCCACACCTATACGGACTACCCAAGATTCATAAGGAGCAAATGCCTCTGCGGCCCATCACGAGCTCTAGAAATTCGCCGACATCAGAACTCTCGAAATTCCTTTTGGAGATCATTAGACCGATCCAGGGAAATGCAGCGTCTTTCGTGCGTAACTCTGCCCACTTTGTAGACCTTCTTGGAGGGATCGAAGTCGAGACCAATGACAGATTGGTGAGTTTTGATGTCGAAAGTCTCTACACCAATGTACCCATAGGAGAGTCTCTTAACATCATCCGAGACAAACTAAGCAAGGATGCAGCTTTCTCAACTCGGACCACACTGCCTCTGGACGGGGTGATGGAACTTTTGGAGATCTGTCTTCGTAATTCTTACTTTCAGGTCAAGGATAGATTCTACGCCCAAGACGAAGGACTTCCGATGGGTTCATCTCTTTCCCCAGTAATAGCAAACATCTTCATGGAATGGTTTGAGGAACATGCAATAGATGCCTCCCGGTGCAAACCGAAGCTCTGGCTTCGATATGTGGACGACACCTTCATCATCTGGGACAAAGAGGAAAAAGCACTTCAGGAGTTTCTGCTTCACCTCAACAGTTTCAGACCAACAATCAAATTCACGATGGAGACAGAAAAGGACTCAGCTCTACCTTTTCTAGATGTTCTCGTTAAAAAGGTCGGCGGAAATCTACGAACTTCAGTTTATAGAAAACCAACACACACGGGCCAGTATCTGCACTATGAGTCCAACCATCCTGCAACCACCAAAGTAGGCATCATAAGATCCCTCTACAATAGAGCTCGAACCATCTGTAGAAACGACGAGGATCTCAAGACTGAAGTGGATACCATCTACAAAGACCTACAACAGAATGGATATCCAAAGAAGCTAATAAGTAGGACCATCCAAAGGACGCGTCCAAATCAAATCAGAGACGAGGCCACCACGACAACCAGACTTCTACCCATACCTTACATTAGGGGTACATCGGAACAAATCCGACGCATTGCCAGCAAGTACAATATTAGAACTGCCTTTAGATCTAGCACCACTATCAGAAGCGTGGTTTCAAAGACCAAACCAGATGGCATGGTGGATACCAAAAATTGCGTCTACCGGATCCCATGTGAGTGCGGTGACTCATACATAGGTGAAACGAAGCGCCCCCTAGAAATCAGAGCGAAGGAACATCGCAGCTGGACCCAAAGAGGAGAGGTTTCCAAATCCGGGATAGCAGAGCACGCGTGGCATAATGGACACAATATCCATTGGTCAGAAGCCAAGATTCTGCACAAGGAACAGCACTGGCGGAAGAGGAAGTTCGTAGAGGCAGCTTTCATTTCACAGAATCAGAGGATCTTCAGCCAGCCAAGCGTCGATATACCCAACATCTGGAAGCCTCTACTCTCAGGACAGTGTAGGATCTAGAGAGACGCGTGTCCTTCCCCCCTCCAACTCTTTTTCACGGATGACTTTCCCTCCCTTCCCTTCCCTTCCATATCGCTGCACACATCTAGTATATAAGCCTATAGAATAATAGTTTGCTTTCAGTTTACACTTGATAACGGTTGGAGATACTTACCAACCGAAACGTCGTGTTACAATAAATAAATAAGACAATGCAAGTCCGACAAGATGTTTTCACTGTACCATTGTCTACCACCTTCAAAAACAGATTGGATAACCGGTACGGACCCGGAACCAGCAACCTATTTAGAGGCTTTGAGAAAACCAAGATAAAGATGACCAAGGAGGAGGAACACATCAGCTTCCTGCGAGAGACAAGAGACGCCAATGTCATTCCTACTGGTCTACGTCTCAAAAACCGCTATACCAGGTAGAAGATCAGAACGTATTCTTGAACGTGCTAGTATGGAGCTGCTGCGATCTCAACTTAGCTACCACCGTTGGAAGAAAGCAAAAATAGAAATCGAATGCATTCAGCGATTCGAAGAAATCAAAGAAGTTACATTGGAGGAAGACTATCAACCAATCTTTGACAAAATAGACTTCACTTGCCAAAAACTAAGAGAAAAGCTAAGAGCAAGCCACCTTTCAAAACTCCAAAACCTTAAATCCAGACGAACCAACAGGACTCAACCAGCACCAACCTCTAACCTCCCCGCCACCATCGTTAATGTGTCAAAAAGAACCCTTACCGATGCTGAACAGAAGGTGTTAAACAGAGGATTAAACTTCGCTATATCCTCAAAACCATCCTTTATAGACATAGTGTCCTCAGTAGAATCAATCCACCTACCACGTCCTGTGGCCGATGAATTTCGACACGAGGTAAGGGTTGCTCTAGACTCACTTAAAAAACAGAAACCTTTGCAGAACATCAGCAAAGAAGAGGAAACAGCTCTCAGGAACCTCAGAAGTGAAAAGAACATCAAAATTCTTCCTGCAGATAAGGGCAATGCAACTGTGATTATGGACCTGGAAACCTACGAAAACAAAGTTGAGGAAGTTTTGAACAAAGGCGAATACAGGCTACTATCTAAGGATCCGACGACAACCATAGAAGGTCGAATTTACAGAGCACTTAAAAAGTACTCCTCAACATTGTCGGATGCGGTACGCTTTAGGCTGACACCACATTATAGCAAACCTCCACACCTATACGGACTACCCAAGATTCATAAGGAGCAAATGCCTCTGCGGCCCATCACGAGCTCTAGAAATTCGCCGACATCAGAACTCTCGAAATTCCTTTTGGAGATCATTAGACCGATCCAGGGAAATGCAGCGTCTTTCGTGCGTAACTCTGCCCACTTTGTAGACCTTCTTGGAGGGATCGAAGTCGAGACCAATGACAGATTGGTGAGTTTTGATGTCGAAAGTCTCTACACCAATGTACCCATAGGAGAGTCTCTTAACATCATCCGAGACAAACTAAGCAAGGATGCAGCTTTCTCAACTCGGACCACACTGCCTCTGGACGGGGTGATGGAACTTTTGGAGATCTGTCTTCGTAATTCTTACTTTCAGGTCAAGGATAGATTCTACGCCCAAGACGAAGGACTTCCGATGGGTTCATCTCTTTCCCCAGTAATAGCAAACATCTTCATGGAATGGTTTGAGGAACATGCAATAGATGCCTCCCGGTGCAAACCGAAGCTCTGGCTTCGATATGTGGACGACACCTTCATCATCTGGGACAAAGAGGAAAAAGCACTTCAGGAGTTTCTGCTTCACCTCAACAGTTTCAGACCAACAATCAAATTCACGATGGAGACAGAAAAGGACTCAGCTCTACCTTTTCTAGATGTTCTCGTTAAAAAGGTCGGCGGAAATCTACGAACTTCAGTTTATAGAAAACCAACACACACGGGCCAGTATCTGCACTATGAGTCCAACCATCCTGCAACCACCAAAGTAGGCATCATAAGATCCCTCTACAATAGAGCTCGAACCATCTGTAGAAACGACGAGGATCTCAAGACTGAAGTGGATACCATCTACAAAGACCTACAACAGAATGGATATCCAAAGAAGCTAATAAGTAGGACCATCCAAAGGACGCGTCCAAATCAAATCAGAGACGAGGCCACCACGACAACCAGACTTCTACCCATACCTTACATTAGGGGTACATCGGAACAAATCCGACGCATTGCCAGCAAGTACAATATTAGAACTGCCTTTAGATCTAGCACCACTATCAGAAGCGTGGTTTCAAAGACCAAACCAGATGGCATGGTGGATACCAAAAATTGCGTCTACCGGATCCCATGTGAGTGCGGTGACTCATACATAGGTGAAACGAAGCGCCCCCTAGAAATCAGAGCGAAGGAACATCGCAGCTGGACCCAAAGAGGAGAGGTTTCCAAATCCGGGATAGCAGAGCACGCGTGGCATAATGGACACAATATCCATTGGTCAGAAGCCAAGATTCTGCACAAGGAACAGCACTGGCGGAAGAGGAAGTTCGTAGAGGCAGCTTTCATTTCACAGAATCAGAGGATCTTCAGCCAGCCAAGCGTCGATATACCCAACATCTGGAAGCCTCTACTCTCAGGACAGTGTAGGATCTAGAGAGACGCGTGTCCTTCCCCCCTCCAACTCTTTTTCACGGATGACTTTCCCTCCCTTCCCTTCCCTTCCATATCGCTGCACACATCTAGTATATAAGCCTATAGAATAATAGTTTGCTTTCAGTTTACACTTGATAACGGTTGGAGATACTTACCAACCGAAACGTCGTGTTACAATAAATAAATAAGACAATGCAAGTCCGACAAGATGTTTTCACTGTACCATTGTCTACCACCTTCAAAAACAGATTGGATAACCGGTACGGACCCGGAACCAGCAACCTATTTAGAGGCTTTGAGAAAACCAAGATAAAGATGACCAAGGAGGAGGAACACATCAGCTTCCTGCGAGAGACAAGAGACGCCAATGTCATTCCTACTGGTCTACGTCTCAAAACCGCTATACCAGGTAGAAGATCAGAACGTATTCTTGAACGTGCTAGTATGGAGCTGCTGCGATCTCAACTTAGCTACCACCGTTGGAAGAAAGCAAAAATAGAAATCGAATGCATTCAGCGATTCGAAGAAATCAAAGAAGTTACATTGGAGGAAGACTATCAACCAATCTTTGACAAAATAGACTTCACTTGCCAAAAACTAAGAGAAAAGCTAAGAGCAAGCCACCTTTCAAAACTCCAAAACCTTAAATCCAGACGAACCAACAGGACTCAACCAGCACCAACCTCTAACCTCCCCGCCACCATCGTTAATGTGTCAAAAAGAACCCTTACCGATGCTGAACAGAAGGTGTTAAACAGAGGATTAAACTTCGCTATATCCTCAAAACCATCCTTTATAGACATAGTGTCCTCAGTAGAATCAATCCACCTACCACGTCCTGTGGCCGATGAATTTCGACACGAGGTAAGGGTTGCTCTAGACTCACTTAAAAAACAGAAACCTTTGCAGAACATCAGCAAAGAAGAGGAAACAGCTCTCAGGAACCTCAGAAGTGAAAAGAACATCAAAATTCTTCCTGCAGATAAGGGCAATGCAACTGTGATTATGGACCTGGAAACCTACGAAAACAAAGTTGAGGAAGTTTTGAACAAAGGCGAATACAGGCTACTATCTAAGGATCCGACGACAACCATAGAAGGTCGAATTTACAGAGCACTTAAAAAGTACTCCTCAACATTGTCGGATGCGGTACGCTTTAGGCTGACACCACATTATAGCAAACCTCCACACCTATACGGACTACCCAAGATTCATAAGGAGCAAATGCCTCTGCGGCCCATCACGAGCTCTAGAAATTCGCCGACATCAGAACTCTCGAAATTCCTTTTGGAGATCATTAGACCGATCCAGGGAAATGCAGCGTCTTTCGTGCGTAACTCTGCCCACTTTGTAGACCTTCTTGGAGGGATCGAAGTCGAGACCAATGACAGATTGGTGAGTTTTGATGTCGAAAGTCTCTACACCAATGTACCCATAGGAGAGTCTCTTAACATCATCCGAGACAAACTAAGCAAGGATGCAGCTTTCTCAACTCGGACCACACTGCCTCTGGACGGGGTGATGGAACTTTTGGAGATCTGTCTTCGTAATTCTTACTTTCAGGTCAAGGATAGATTCTACGCCCAAGACGAAGGACTTCCGATGGGTTCATCTCTTTCCCCAGTAATAGCAAACATCTTCATGGAATGGTTTGAGGAACATGCAATAGATGCCTCCCGGTGCAAACCGAAGCTCTGGCTTCGATATGTGGACGACACCTTCATCATCTGGGACAAAGAGGAAAAAGCACTTCAGGAGTTTCTGCTTCACCTCAACAGTTTCAGACCAACAATCAAATTCACGATGGAGACAGAAAAGGACTCAGCTCTACCTTTTCTAGATGTTCTCGTTAAAAAGGTCGGCGGAAATCTACGAACTTCAGTTTATAGAAAACCAACACACACGGGCCAGTATCTGCACTATGAGTCCAACCATCCTGCAACCACCAAAGTAGGCATCATAAGATCCCTCTACAATAGAGCTCGAACCATCTGTAGAAACGACGAGGATCTCAAGACTGAAGTGGATACCATCTACAAAGACCTACAACAGAATGGATATCCAAAGAAGCTAATAAGTAGGACCATCCAAAGGACGCGTCCAAATCAAATCAGAGACGAGGCCACCACGACAACCAGACTTCTACCCATACCTTACATTAGGGGTACATCGGAACAAATCCGACGCATTGCCAGCAAGTACAATATTAGAACTGCCTTTAGATCTAGCACCACTATCAGAAGCGTGGTTTCAAAGACCAAACCAGATGGCATGGTGGATACCAAAAATTGCGTCTACCGGATCCCATGTGAGTGCGGTGACTCATACATAGGTGAAACGAAGCGCCCCCTAGAAATCAGAGCGAAGGAACATCGCAGCTGGACCCAAAGAGGAGAGGTTTCCAAATCCGGGATAGCAGAGCACGCGTGGCATAATGGACACAATATCCATTGGTCAGAAGCCAAGATTCTGCACAAGGAACAGCACTGGCGGAAGAGGAAGTTCGTAGAGGCAGCTTTCATTTCACAGAATCAGAGGATCTTCAGCCAGCCAAGCGTCGATATACCCAACATCTGGAAGCCTCTACTCTCAGGACAGTGTAGGATCTAGAGAGACGCGTGTCCTTCCCCCCTCCAACTCTTTTTCACGGATGACTTTCCCTCCCTTCCCTTCCCTTCCATATCGCTGCACACATCTAGTATATAAGCCTATAGAATAATAGTTTGCTTTCAGTTTACACTTGATAACGGTTGGAGATACTTACCAACCGAAACGTCGTGTTACAATAAATAAATAAGACAATGCAAGTCCGACAAGATGTTAAGATGAACTAACTTGTTAATACAACTGATTTATTATACACTTCATCTACACTATAATGTTTACTTGTATTACTGTGATTAATTCATATATTATTATGTCGGACTTTTAAGTAATATGTATATAGTGTTTTTATTTAGTAATAGCTTATATATTTAATAATTAGTTTTCATATCTGTTTATATTACATTTTTATTTTGGTTTGTGGTCTTGATGATCTATGTTTTATTTAATTATTTACGAAACGTGGCCGATACAAAAATATTCATTTTATTATTTATTTTTATTTATTACAAGAAATATAAAAATATCTTTTAATAAAAATTTCGAACTAATTTGCGGTGGCTTGTATTCGATTTTTAATGATTTACACATATAGCAGTGAAAAAATGCATTAAAGCTATTGCATGGTTTGCTTTGATTGCTTTGCATAAAAGCTTTTTTAAGCCATTATGTCAAGTGTATAAATTATAACAAGTTCATAAATTTATTTTGTTTCTAAATTCTTATGCTTAAATGTAGCAACCTTTTAAATTGTATTTGATCACTGGTTGTAAAATAAAGTCAGAGTTTAGTAAAAATGAAAAATTTGTTCAGATAGCACTTGGATTAAACAAGAAGTTCTTGATTTAATAAATAAAGAAATATTATTAATAGATAAAAAAATTAATCATCCTTAAAATGCCTGTTGTATATTTGAGTTTAGAAGTATAAAAACCATATAAATAATAAAATAAAAACTTGCTAAAAATTGCTTCTTTCAAAGAAAACAGAATTTAGCTAGTAAGAATTAAAAAAAAAATAGGAATTTATTAAAAATCTAGTGCTCTATTCTATTTCTAAATATTTCATGCTCTAAAGTTTCAGTATTTGTCCTACAGTATAAATATTATATTTAATATTAATTTATCAAGATCGTTATTTTTCATCTGATTGATGACTGAACAATTGAGGATAAATTAAGAATAGGGAGAAAAAAGTAGTTGATTGCGAAGTCTAAAATATTTGTAAAAGGGAAAAAATGGGAAAGCAATGAGTCATTTTTCAATAACAGATCAACTTAGTATTGCTTATCCTCATCTGGTTGATAATGAATTTTACTTTTTTGACACAGGTCACTGACTCAAATGTATTTTTAATAATTGGGTTGATTCTAAACCTGATCAAATTTTATATTTTTCTGATTTCGACACTGTCTAAAAGCACTATTTCCTTCATCTTTAAAGTGACAAAATGTCAAGCTTTCATTAAAGATCTTTAATTTTTTTGTAGTGGAGGCTTTTTTTCGTAGTCGTATACCCTAGTCTCAAGATACTGCTGAAGTTGTCAACATTATACCATATCGTGGAAGTAAATGGAACAACTCCAGTCAAGGGCAAACATCAACGTGACATATTTTAAGATACCTATTATAAGAAAACCAGTGATAAACTAGTTTGGCCCAATTTTTGGCAGCCCAGCTGTAATTCAAAGACTTTAATCCGACAGACCCGAATTGCCTTAAGGGTTGCTTGAAATTACCAAATACTATTTTGATAAACTGGATGTAAGATGTTTTCTTAGGAAAATTTTAGACCCTCTTGACGACAGATTTGGGAAATCCAGGCGGTCATCAGTTATATGAGACAGAAAAGAGGCTTATAGTTCAATCTATATTCCAACTTCAGTCTCGCAATTTTGGCCCCATTAATGCCTCTAAGTTATTAATGCCTCTAAACTATTATATATCTATAAAGCAGGCAACCAACAACTGTTAAGATATCTGGAATCATCTGGACTAATCAGCGATCATCAATACGGCTTCCGAAAGCTTAGATCCACCGGCGATCTTCTGGCCTACGTCACACACTTGTGGACGGAGGCCATGGAAAAGCACGGCGAGTCTCGCCCAGTCGCTCTTGACAGAGTGTGGCATGAGGGACTACTAACCAAGCTCTCCTCAATCGGCATGCAAAACTCATTATTAAATTGGATCAAAAGTTTTCTTGAACAACGAACAATCCAAGTAGCCGTCGTGGATACCTCTCCGACAAATTTAACATTAACGCTGGAGTCCCTCAAGGATACATTCTATCCCCCACCCTTTTCTTGGTATATATCAACGATTTGCTAGGAACCACTGTCAATTAAATCTACAGCTTTGCGGACGATAGCACACTTATTTCCACATTTAAGTCGGCCAAACCAACGACAGCCGCAAGTTCTCAGAATCTTAGGAAGCAACAAGTAGCTTCAACCAACAATGATATTAGAGCAATCTTGGAGTGGGGCGATAACAATTTGGTCAATTTTAACGCTAAACAAACGCAGGCTGCATATTTACGATGAAGACTAACCTTGGTGGCCCGGAGCTGGTTATGGCAGGGAAAACATTGCCAATGAAATCATCTTTACATCTTTTAGGAGTCGAGGTCACCAACAGTGTGTCCTGGCATGACCACGTTGCCGAGGTCACCAGGGCGGCTTCCAAAAAACTCGGAGTGCTTTTCAAAACGAAAAAACTGTATACACCAGAGCAGCTGCTGACTCTTTATAAGGCTCAAATACGCCCTTCCCTCGAGTATTGCTCGCATATCTGGAGCTCTGTACCCAAGCATAGTTTAAACCTGCTGGATTCTATACAGAAGAGAGCTATTCGTCTTATCGATAAACCAGAACTGACAAAGAGTCTGGATAGTCTGGAGCACAGGAGAAAGGAGGCTGATCTCTGTTTATTCTACCGTTATTATCACGGTAAGTGCTCCTCTGAGCTGGCAGGCCTGATTCCACCCAGGGCTGTTCCGGCAAGAAGGACGCGTCTAGTAGTTGCGGCTCATCAACATCGAGTCCACCTGCCTACCCCAAGGACGTCGCTGTATCGGTATACTCATTCATTTGGAGAACATCTTCTTTGTGGAACGGGCTTCCACCTCACATATTTCCCGACGCATACAACCTACAGCGATTCAAGATAAATGCCCACAAATATCTTCGCGCAAGCACCACTCCAAGAGTGACATAGGACTTTCCTCTTGTGCTTGTGTTTACCATTAAAAAAAAAAACTATATATAGATATATAATAGTTTATATATCTATATACTATAATTTATTATTATTTTAAGAATATCAGAGGTTGATTCCAGAAAAACCTCCAAAGAAACTAATTATGAAATCTCATTGAAATTAATCTTAAGTGACAAGCAAAACCGTAAAACATCATCTACTCGATGAAAGTTTTTTTATGGAAAAGTTGCTGTTAAACAACTGCTTCTATCAGAGAAGAATAGAAAAAGACCGAATGGAATATAATTCACGGCTAAGAAACCATATTTTAAAATAAAGCTAACGAATTAACTTCCGGCTTTTTTCCTTCAATTTAATCATAGTTTTTCTACCTCATAAAAATCAAACTAAAATCGTCCCTTTTCGATCTTTATAAAAAATCGTTCTTAACTTAAATTTGTACTTCATTCAGTACTCCACTAATTTAACTAAATTTGACTAACGATTTGATACCTATAATATTGTAACATACCAAAAAAATCATATTCCGAAATTAAAAGATTAACATGAGACGTTCTTTAACTGCTCTTTTTCTTTTTTCAACATAACCATCTACCACACAACTTTATGCCATACAAATTCGACTTAATTTAAAAAAAAAGACTTCATTTTTCTTGAAAACTGTTAACTGCGTTGACTATGGATGCTTTTACAAAATTACAATGCTACAATTTCTGTCATCGAAGCATAAACCTAATTATTAACTCATCTCGAAAACAGAATACAGTCTGTGAGGGTTTTTGGGGTGTTATCACTGTTATCAGGGAAGAGTGTTGCTAATATTCGTGTTCCTCAGGGCTCTGTCAATACTGTAATATACATTAAGGATCTTTCAAACATTAAATCAAATTCAATAATAATTTATACAATACGATTAATACAAATTCGCAGCTGATACACTTGAGGATACTCTTGAGGATTCCATATTAGCGCACTTTGTCACCAAACAATGGTTCTGTATAAATAGACTTCTGCGTAAAGAAGCAAAGGTACACAGAGCTTTTCCTCCCAGAAACAGTAAGCCTGAGACAAGGATAATGATGTGACCATTGTAAGGTTTCTTGGAGTAAACTTGGATCGCATATTGCAATGAGGTGAACATTGACTATCTTAGTAAAAACCTATTTTTTACTTAGGATTTCAACTGTTTCCCGTGAAGTCCTGGGAGCGGCCTACTATGCACTTGCACTTAGCGATATTCGATATCTTACTGTGCCCTCCCTGTATATTTTTGAGATTCTTCTGTTGGTCAAGTGGGAAGTTCCGTTTATAATCTGCGCCCTGCGGAGGGGTCGAACTGGACTTGAGTATAGCGCAGTTAAATTTTACAAGTTGCCTGCTAACTTAAAAAATCTCTTAACAGCTCAATTTAAAACTACTAAATTTCATTGAGAAAAGCTCTTTATAGTAATGAGGAGTATTCAAATATGAATTAACGGTACCTACTCGTATATGCAGCCTAATTCGCAGCGTGTTTGCCATATTTAATTATTTTAAAACCTAAACTCTAATTTTTAGTTTCTTTAGAAGGTGACCATTGGAAATGGAAATCATATGGCAATTCAAAAAAACTGAAGTTATTATTTATGTATTTGACTCTAATTTAGATATCTGACTGAATATTTCTTTAATAGAATCTTTATATACACGAATTAGTAAAAAAAACTACAAATTACAACCCCCTAAGATCAAGTCCCATCTTATCACTGAACTAAATCAATTAATTACCTTTAAAATTGTATCTAATGCACCATAAGTCTCAATAATCGACTCACAAGGCCTTAAGATGACCATCGTTTATACCAAACATTAGTCCCACAATTAAACACCTCAGATACCCGATTTAAACTAACAAAAAGAAACAATCGATCAATCAAATTAGTGTCATAAGCCTAAATTGGAATGAGTGACCCGCTATTGAATAAGGTTTATGCGGTCACAAGAAAGTGATTGTGATGTGGTTATACATTAAATAAAAGAAAAGAAAACCCTTTCTCCTTCTCTTCTTGCTTCAAATTAGAATATAAAATAAGCTTAAACAGAGGTCGAACAGTCCATAAATCCCCAGGAAAGCCACGATAACAAAATATAATGCGTAATCGTGCAACGTCGGCTGAAAAGTAAATTAACAAAAAGGGAAAACGGAAATGCTTTTCACGGTTTGATGGTCTGTTTCGTATTGTTTATTCGTCTATCTTGCTATTATTCCATTATTCCGGTCGGAAGTTCCGGGGGCGATATGATGATGATGGTGGTAGAAATGACCGCAATTCTCTTCTTTTGTTTCTGATCATATACAGGGCTTAAATATTTTACTTACCCGTGTCACGATAACCATCTTGCTGCATATAGTACTGAAACAAAGAAAAAAACATAAAATAAATGATTTTCGAATTAAACAGATAATATTGTAGGATATTACAGCTAAAAGTAATGAAAATTGAATCTAATTTGGGGATCGCATCATCGGTCAGGTTTATGAACAACCGTTTTTTTATGTAAGTTCAAAGGTGGGTGATGATGGTTGCGTTACCCAGAAATTAGCGACAAGTAAAATTGTTTACTATTAATTGGATAGTTTTTATGTCTTGACACCGACCAATGCACGTAAGACAGTAGATAGATTTTGTATAGTTCTGTTACAGTTTTTACGATATATAGATTAAATAAATATGGAACGGGATTTGATTGATATGAAAGGATATACACAATTTTTTACTTTACGTAACCGAAGAGGAAAAAATTCAGGGTCCTGGGATCTGGGACAAACCAGGAATGAAATGCTGAGGATTTTGGTATAGACGAATCCTTCTTTGGTATAAGGTGACTAACGTTATAGTTTATTAATGGAATGTCAACTCATTAGGAATACTGATATCGAGGGCAGAGGGAAATTGTATTTCACCAACAACATCATCTCCTCCAATGCGATAAAATGAACAGTCGAATCAATACCCTTTAAATCTCGTAGATCCTCTTTAGACCTAGATTTTCTAAAGCTCTAACTCTTATCAGAACCATCATAGTATGGAAGTTTATCCCAATTTGCTGGAAAATGACTATGGTAATTTATATGCTCAAGACTGGCCATACAACAAATGAGATAAAATAATTCACACCAAATGGTCTCTAATTTTTACTTACTTTTTCTCTATGAATAGTATACATATAAAAGATTATTGAGGATAATATGAGAAGGGACATACTCGCTTTGCAACTTTTGCTCTAATGCTCGTCAACAACTTAACTTGTTACCAGCGTCCACAGATCGCGCGCTTTCTTGAATATAGAGGAATCATTCAGTAATGCTTTACCAACGTGACTTTATTAATCCACACTGGCAAGAGACGTCATCTGTGAATTGACCAAAGTGATGCTAGAATGCTAAAGACCAAAGTAAATGCTGATGAAGAGACGTAAAATAAGAGGTAGTAAAATTCAGAACTGCAAGTCGATGGGAGGGGCTCTAACTCTTTTTCTGTGGTCGCTACCAGTAGTGTATAGGAAAACTAGAAGCCCTAGTATATGCTGATAATCAGATAATCCTAGTCAAGGGATAATGTCATGAGAATGAAATATCTTCAATCATTCGAAGGGTACTGAACGTCGTACTTAAAGGAGAAAAGGAATAAATGCTGATCATTCTGCTGAATAAGACCTTGCACCTTGAAAAACTCATCAATAGAACAAAAGGGCACTCTAGAACTATTATAGAATATGCGGTAAATCTTGGGGAATAAACGCAGAGTAGATGATCTCGCGCTACAGACATGTTAAAAAATCTATGCTAGTTTATGGTTCTGTAGTGTGGTGAAAAAAGGTTTCTTAACAACTTGCCAGCAAAAAACCGAATAGTCTTCAAAGATTGTTTGATTATATATTTACTGGCCAGTCTGTCCAGTGTGCACTGATCTAATGCTACTGAAATCCAGAAAAGTTACACCTGTATGGAAAAAAAAATCCTCCTGGAATATATTCAGTTCCTAAATATCCAAAATTCCTTAAATATTTTGGTTTGGACTTGCAGGCATGGTCTACCTAATATATAAGGAGCCCACGCCGCTAGGAAGCAAGTTAAAGTCTAAACAGGGGCGCGACTCTTAAATCAAAATAAATACACTGTAAATAAATCTTTTGAATGTGCTTAGTGTTTAAGTGTATAATAATTATTATATAAGTGTGTAATAAATCAGTGGACTATTTTTTGAGTGTTTTAATTCATACCTAAACGAAGAGCAAAAACACGCTACAATATTTTTGTTTTAACCCTTAGGCATAATAAATTTTAATAATAAAGCTCAGGGATTTTTAGGGCATTCCAGAGAGAAATAGTTCTTAGGGAGGGTATTGCGTAGAGTATATTTATTTATTTATTTAAACTCTGACAAATATCTTAAAGGTTACATCTTTAACTTTTAATATTAAGGGATCTTAAAAATACATTTAATCCCACTATTTATGTTGCATTAATCCAAAGTCAACATGTAAACATTTTTTGAAATAAATATAAGAAAAGTAGGATCTTCCTACTTATAATAAATAACTCATACAAATCTCTTCTTAGCTTTTTCATTACCATCAATAAATGTAAATTGCTTAAGACCCTATCATGCATTCAATTTTTGATCTGACAAGGACATAATATAATGTTAAACATGTTTTCCAGTTAAAGAACTCTCTAGGAAATCTTAAGACAAGATTTAAATTTCGATAGCATTATACACAGAGATCGTTAATACGAGATATCAAATTTAAATTGCGTGAAAATGTAATACCCAAGTCAGATATCTCTTAAACAAAAGTAAATTCTGTATTGTTTATAATATTTATGTCTAACTACTGAAGAGGATGTATAAAAGCTCCTATCAGGATATCATATATTTTCATGAACTTAGACTATTTTTGCTGAAAAAATCTGCAAGTCTCAAAACTTTTTAAATAAATAAAAAAAAACCTCTTAACTAATATTATATTTATTTACTAACCTTGCGGCACAAAAACAAAATGATTTCTGAAAAATCGCATGTGAATGTGATGTTGGGGTATATCGAACTTTAATCCGTGCGTGTTGCTTGAATATGTTTATTATATAAGTGACAACGATAATTATTTTTTAAGAGTTTAACCGAAAAAATTAGTGTTAAAGTTTTTCCCTGTCTTGCACATTGAGCCAGTTTAAATCTTTTAATTTGTACGTTATATGAGCTGATTTTTTTAAACGATAAATAAAGCGAATGCAAAAGTTCTGTACCTTTCGTAATTTGGAAATACTGAAAACATCAAAATATGGTTCATAAACAAAATTGAAGTAATTACAGTATGTAACTTCATACAGTTGCTTTTTTAACATAACATCTAACACGTCCT
Organism: Anthonomus grandis grandis; assembly: GCF_022605725.1. Lineage (NCBI taxonomy): Eukaryota > Metazoa > Arthropoda > Insecta > Coleoptera > Curculionidae > Anthonomus > Anthonomus grandis. The sequence goes on from NC_065558.1 coordinate 15,377,236, forward strand.
TACTTTTATACTGTTTTAAGTAGTGGTACACCTGTGCTTTAAATTTAACACGTTGAGCTCCGCGTGTCCACCGGTGGGCATTTCGAGTTTGCTTTCTGGAACCACATGCCCACCGGTGGGCACATCGCATCGCTTATTCAGGGACCGCGTGCTTACCCGTGAGCATGGATTACGTTGATTCTGCCTATACCAAACGACGGTCTGGTCAGGATGAGCCAAAAAATATATTGGGTTGGGCAGTTTGGATAGTTTAGGTATTTAGTTTATAAGAGTAGAAAAAAACAACATTTGAGTTAATATTCCATGTTATATTACCTTAAAACTGAAAAAATACTCTTAAAACTTAAAAATAAATTGTCATAAAAAAACAGTCGTTTTCTTATGTAACCAAAACTTAAAATACCATAAAAATAACTAACCTAAATATAATAAACCTTACTGAAACGACCTAACGTTTGACGAAATACACACTGCCACAAAGAAACTGCTGACACTAAAGTTTTAAGCCAAATGTTTTTGGAAGCAAGTAATACAAAGGGGAATATTACACGGTACACAAAATGTATTGACCTTTTTCGCATTTTTTCGGGCGTACGCAGCATTGTGAGCCATTGACATGGTGCTGTAGCATTTAGTGCATCTCTTTCGAGTAACTCGTTTTTGGCCTTCCACTTCCTTCAACGTGCAGCGTTGCGTTCTTGACGTGGAAGGACGAGAAACAGTATTAAGTTTTTCGTCGTTTTCAATGAGACCTGAAGCTACCTCTTCTTTGAAAGTGGTGATGCTGATTTTTTTCTTGTTTATTTTATTGTAAAGATGTAACGCGTTTACTATTGTTGTAGCAGTAATGAGATGAAACACTAGGCGTTTGTACCATTTTGAAGTTCGTCTAAGAAAAGGCGCGTATGCTGACATTTGATCCGACAAGTCGATAAAGGCCTTGCCCTGATTATAGTCAACGATTACTTTCGGTTTAATAACTTCCTTTGCTAAAGTAACGGTAGAATCATCGTGTTTGGGGCTTAGCATGATGACGTCTCTCTTATCCTTCCACTTCAGGACTACAGTTTTGTCATTATCTTGTCGTGCTACAATTCCACCTCGATTCAACTTTTCCTTTATTACTTCCTGAGGATTACCTTTGCGGTTTGCTCTAATTGTACCAATTAAATGCGTTTTTTGGTCAATCAGTATTTTGGCTAATGATACGCTCATGTACCAGTTGTCAGTGTGAAGTGTGCGGCCACTGTCCAAAAGACCTTTCATCAATTCCATGACTACCTTTTCAGAAAATGCAAATTCACTTGATTTTTCTCTGCCGGTATATACTTTGAAATCCCAGGTAACCTCCAGATACACACAACTTGAAAAGCTTTATACCGTAGCGGTGTCGCTTATTGGGTATATATTGTCTGAAATAAATGCGTCCTCGAAACGGGACGTTACTTTCGTCGATACAAATGTCTTTTTCGAGCATGTAGGAGGACTTAAATTTATTTTGCAGCATGTCAAGAAATTCGGACATTTTGTAAAGTCGGTCATCAGAGGGTCTGTCCTTCTTATTATCACTTACATGGAACATGCCCAAAATACCTTCAAATTACTATACCATACACCTTGGCCTTCCGGTTTGGATCTGCTATTGCCGCAGCAATTCGCTGTAAAGCAAACCTATTGGTTTCAGTCACAAATAGATTAATCATCTCATCGTCGATAAAATAGTTAATGAATTCAGTTGGTTCTTCCCTGCACAGTCTGCACTAACAGCTGGAACAACACCAACATTCTGAGGGCATTCACTGAAAGACGGTCTCCTTGAACGTGATCCCATTTTTGCTTAGTAGTTAAGGTCGCTAGAGGTACGTTATCGTCTAGATCTTCGTCTTCGGATAATAATATGGCAGAATTATCTGAATTATTACCGGATGAATCATTATCGGATGATAGATCACTTTCAATAGGAATAAAATCTTTATCTACGAGCGAATCATCTGAAAATCCGCTAATTTCGTCTTCTATTATATCTCTTGACTCGTCGTCGGACAGATTCTCCAGCTCCTTTGCCAACTCCTGATCCGATAGATATTTCTTAGCCATATTTGCTTAACTCTTAAACAAAAAATCACATTAAAGCTAGTGTCTACGGGTGGGCATTCGGTCCCAAAATGTAAAATAGCATTCTGGGACCACGTGCCACCCGTGGGTCACCGCAAAAAAATTACAAAAACAGCCAAAAGTCGACAGAGTATTGATCCACAAACAACATAAACTGCAAAAAAATAACTATTAACAAAAAATATCCAGAATGAAAATTTGGACCCTGGAAGTAAAATCCAAATGCCCACCGGTGGGCACGCGGGGCTCAACGTGTTAAATTTTGTAATAAAATACAACACCCAAGTTCTTGTGTTCTTTTAGATTTAATATGTTTTACCCATCTATTAGAATGTCAAGATTCATTTGAAGCTATGATAATCTTCTTAATAAAACTATAAACCATTGTCAACCATTCAGTTGACAAAGAATGATAAATATATTAAATAATAGTGGAGATAGTATGAAAACTTAAGATATCTCTGAACTAGCAATAGTAAGAGGCTATTATTCACTTTTACAAATAATAATATCATTAAAATTATACACTTTGTATTTTTATATTATGATTTTATCTCTCTCACTCTGTCAAAACCTTTTAACATATCTTACGTGAAATGATACATTGGGCAATGTGATTTGCTAAAAAAAAATTAAAAATAGTTTCGGGGTGATAGTTTTTATCTCTCTTATATCCTTTTTCTTGTATGGAATGTATTGCAATTAAACGACCAATTAACAAATAAATATTCTGACGAAGATAGAGTAACGAACCAACTTTTTAAGCCAGCCAACCATCTTCTTTAACGGGTTAGACCAGATGTATCACTTAAAGTTAAATAATGTTTGTCATATCCATAATAATAGTAATAAGATTACTGCTACTAACTCCCTGGCAGTGCTAGTGATACACTACAGCATCATTATAATAAAATGGATCCAGACAAAGATCAGAGCACTAGACACCCAAACCAGAAAACTCATATCCCAGAACGCAGAAGTATGACAAAGTGGGTTCCTCGAACTATCTAAAACTGAAAAACAAAGACAAATACTTAGGTATGCTGTATCGACAAGGGCCAACAACAAACACCAACCAAACAACTCAACACCGATAAACGAATAAATATGAATAAACCTGAAACAAATAGAGTCAAAAAGTTAAAACAGAAGACGAAGAAATAGATAACAGAAAAGCTAATAATACAATGAAAAGTCTAATCTCTACAAGGCCAAATAGCAAAGGAAGCACAGAAAAAAATCATCAGAGTCAAGAATCATCATAATCAAATATGGACGTGGCTCGTAAAATCAAATATCAAAGATAAAACCGAATCACTTATAACGGTTTATCAAGACTAGGCTCTAGCAACAAATTATTTGAAGATAAAAATTCTGAAAACTGGAAATGACGTTAAATGTAGACTTTGACGGTCTTTCAGTGAGACAACATCATTTAGTATCTGACTGCTCTACCTTGGCGACCTAACAAAATGGCAAAGCAACTACGTTGGAATATATGCAAGCAGTAAAACATCAAAGTGAAAGAAAAGTGGTACGAATACCAACCAGATCCAGTAGTCGACAGCCCAGACTTAAGACTTATATAGGATAAGAAAAGAAATAAAAGCTATATTAAACCCAACCTGGTACTGAAAGATAAAAAAGCAAAAAAATTTCTTATAATAGACGTCGTTGTTCGATTAAACTACAACATCACTCAAAAAGATGCAGAGAAAAACTTAAATACAAGAATTTATAAATGAAATTGAAAGATAAGATAAATATAATTGAAATTCAAAGAATATGGAAGATGCACACTAGAGTCATTCCAATAATCATTGAAACAACAGGATTCATGGGGAGCCATGCAGAAAGCAGTAGTGCTGAATACAGCAAACATAATACGTCAACAGTACTATAAAATTGCTATGACTGATTAAAATTGTAAAAACTGTTTTCAAACATATATGAAATGGCCTAGGTGCATGGTTTGCACTAGGTGTATGGTTTGCACTAGGTGTTACTAACATACAAAATATCTTAACCTAAAAAGAGCTAGGCGAAGACCAGAAATAATAATATTGATTTTAGAAAATGCATAACAAAAAATAACTAAAAAAACATATAAAACATATGTAGAATTGAAACATGCCTACTAATTGTATGTAATATAAAAATTAGAAAAATAACTTTAAAAATAATTATGATATTAAAAAATAAATAATTTCAAAACTCAAAAAACAAAAAATCACAAAACAGTTTTACTACTAACTAGAACTCTCTCTAGTTGTAAGATGTTTTGGTATATTTTAAAGGTTATTTTGGCTTGTAATATAATTGAAAATCTAAAACGTAAACGCTCTCTAAGATTCTCAGGTGTTCCACTAATCAAAATTCTGTGAACAAATCATGCGAAATGTACTGTCTTTCGATCCTGCATATTCAACCATTTTAGAGCAGGTAAGTTGCATCTGAGGTGATCACGTATCCTTAAATTGTAAATAAAATAAAAGTCATGTAGGGATGCACCACAAAATCAATATGCGGTATGAGAGAGAACCAGGGTTTCACACAAAACATTTCTTAACTGCAGTCCCAGTAGGGATATCTTTACTTTTGTATAGATTGCAATGATTGGCGTTATTTTAAAATGTAATAATGCCTTATGCTTCTCTTTAAAATCCTCAAAATCTTCAGTTAAAAATTATAAGACCTATTATTATACTCTATATTTTCAATTAAAAAATATTTATTGGAATAATATAAATGCTGATTTATGTTTAGCATGCAGGCTGCACTGAGGTTTTTCTGTATTATATAGGGTGTTTTTTTAATATTGTGACAAAATTTAGCGACGCGTTCCTTGGACGCAATCAAGCGAAAAACCCAAACGTCTTAGACTTTACACTACAACAGGGTGGTAAAGTTAAAAGAAAAAAAAAAAATTTTACGATAAATTTGATACCCCTGTAGATATTTTTTTTTTAAATTGGTACGCAGTTTCTGAGCATCTATAGCGTTTTTTCTATACACAGTTTAAATTTTTATATTAGCCATTGGCGTTCATGCGGGCTTTGAAGTGAATTTTTTCAAAAGACAAGGAGACGCCACTAGTTTTTCTTGCAATAAAAAATATTTTGGAATTCTTTATTTCTTTTAGAGAGATACAAAACTAAAGATGTGTCCAGAAAATGTTTGATGTGAAGTTTGAATGGTTTCCAGGGGGCCATAAAATGACGTCATTGGTTTGACCTTGAGTGAACGTCTTCAAAGTCAAATGAAGGTCAACTTCACTTTTTTGAATAGCAACCTCTATTTTTTTAATAGTATTTGATTTAGCGTTAAAAAATAAGTAAGTTTCATCTGACACTTTTTTACATGCGACCTCTCTTTTTCAAGATAATAATTCTTGATTCTTTTACGAATTTCTTCCTTGACAATGACATTAGAAACAGGAATAGCTTTGGTTCAGCAATTCTTCAATATTGTTGTGACAAGGCATAGTTGATCAATGATCAATGCAATTTGTTTATTCAAGGTATTTCAGGCGATTGTAAACAAATACTGATGAATAAAGTAAATGAGAGATTATTTTGGTTCACAGTATTCGTTCAGTTATCAAGTTATTTGACTATTTTGTTGAGTGACTATGGAATGCCTAACAATAAATGAAAAAGTTGAAATGGTCCTTATCTATGGTGAATCTGAACGGAATAGTAATAGAGCCATTGAACTGTATACCATGCGACATCCTCAGCGGCGACTTCCATCGCGAGCATCATTTTATCGTGTAGTGACCCACTTTATAGAAGATGGAATTGTGAGAACGATAAATCGATCATAAAAAAGAAGCATTATACCAGTCAAAATAATGAAATTGCCGTCTTAGCTGCAGTTGCCCATAATCCTGAAGTCAGCTCACGATCAATTTCTTCTGCTTCTGGAATCTCCAAAACAAGTGTCCTGAGAATTTTAAAACGCCACAAGTTTCATCCGTATCACTTGTCGTTACATCCAGAGCTTCACGGGAATGAGATCCAAAATCGAGTGTTGTTTTGTGAATGGGCCCAAAATCAGTTGCATGAAAATAACAATTTCTTTATGCGCGTCTTATTCACCGATGAAGCTTCATTTACAACCTATGGTGTAGTTAATCATCATAACATGCATTATTGGGCAGTTGAAAATCCCAGGTGATTTCAAGCGATAGAATATCAGCGGCCATAGTCTGTAAATGTCTGGTGTGGCATCATCAATGATAAAGTCATAGGACCTTATTTTATTGAAGGTGTCCTTACAGGCCAAAAATACCGTAATTTTTTGCTGGAGATTCTACCAGTATATTTTATTGTGTGTTTTAAAGTGAGACTAAATATGTGGTACCAGCATGATGGTTGTCCTGCACATTATTCACGCGTTGCGCGCCAAGTGTTGGATCGTGACTTCAATAGACGTTGGATAGGTCGCGGTGGAGCAGTCCACTGGCTGCCACGGTCACCTGATTTGACGCATACATTTTTTTCTATGGGGTTATTTGAAGGAGATTGTATATCGCGATCCACCAACGACTCCCGAAAATATGCAGCTGCGAATTACGGAGGTTTGCGGGCAGATAACTCCACAGATGCTGCACTCTGTTCATCGATCGTTTAGAAAGCGAGTCGAAAAATATATAGAAGTGGAAGGTCAACACTTTGAACATTTATTGAAATAATTTTCTGACTTTTTTTGTTTCAATTTCTTTTATTTGAACTTTGTACGTTTTATTTTTAAGTTTTCGATTCTGATGATAATAAAAAAGTATCATAAGATTCTTTCACTCCTTTTGATAGATCATCAGATACTACCTACAAGGGTAAATGTTATTGTCAAGGAAAAAATTTGTAAAAGAATAAAGAATTAATATCTTGAAAAGGAGAGGTCGCATGTAAAAAAGTGTCAAATGAAAACTAGATACTATTAAAAAAATAGAGGTTTCTATGCAAAAAAGTGAAGTTGACCTTCATTTGACCTTGAAGACGTCCACTCAAGGTCAAACCAATGACGTCATTTTATGGCTCCCTGGAAACCATTCAAACTTCACATGAAACATTTTCTGGATACATGTTTAGTTTTCGAGATATTACGATGTGTCAAGTTAAATAGACCACCCTGTATATATATCATTGGTGTTAAGACATCTACATATTATCATTATTTTACCACAGTTCTTTTCCCATTGTTCTGCAGACTTATGTGAATCAATAATTAAATAATAATAGTTATGTATAATTTTAAAGAGGATGAACTCTGAACAATTTCTAATTTCCTTCTTTGCAATCTATGCATTCATTTGGTTATTGCTTAACTGCATTGCGTAGTGGAATTATTGCAAAATAAGTTATTATATTATTATTTTCATCTTGTTCATGGCTTACTGATATTCTTACACTGAAGTACTGAGAAAACAATTCAGTTTCTTCCATGAGTTCAGAAATTTCCACACATTATGGCAGTTCTGCAAGGAATCAGCATCATATGATAATGATCTTCTAGGATAATTCTTTCAAATTGGATAAAACCAATGGCAATATAGTGAGTTTTGTCGCTAGATAACACATATGTTCTTCTTTCTATTGCCTAGTTTTCGTACTTCGTAATTTTTTCCGAATCCTGGTTTATGATGTTATGAATCAGTGGCACCGATGTCGATCTAAATTTAGAAGTTTGTTGTCAGGGTTGTCCTTTGTTCCAGGTATTCTAGTCTTTTCATTGTTTTTGTTAGTATTCTCAAATGCCATATCATATTGTAGATTTAAAAGCGTGTATCTCTTTTTTCTCTTACCAATAGTTTCATTATCCTATCTTCCGTTGCGAGAAAAATGTATCGTCTATAAATGCTTAATAGTACTCACTCGCTGTGAACATCTCGCTGGGAGATTAGAGCTGGTTTTTTAACTGATGTCCCCGAGTTAGTCGCCTAGTTAATTAAAACTAGTATCTAACCACTTTAAGATTCCAAAGGTATAGGTGAGAATTGAAACTGATTTTCGTAAATATGACTCCAATGTGAAAACGTTTGTTTTAAAGGACCTTACTAATCCATATAAGTTTTGATATTTAGGAGTTGGAATTTTAACTAGTATGATCAATCAGATTGGCAAATTAATTATAACAGTTATCTAATACAGTAATACCATTTTTATAATTTGATTCGTTAATTCCATTAAAAGACTCATTGCTGACACCCTTATTGCTCTGAAATTATTTTCCTCCAAGCCATTTTTTAAGGTTAGCAAACAGATGATAGTCGCTTGGAGCTAAATCTGGTGGTTGAGAGAATATCTAACTTGAATTCATTGATTTTAGTCATTGCAACGACAGACAAGGCAGGTGCATTGTCATGGTAAAATAAAATTATTTTCTTCGCAAATGAGGTCGTTTATTTTTGACTTTATTCTTCAAACGTTGCAGTAATCCTGCGTAGTATTTATTAATGATGTATTTTCAGATAATCAATGAAATAATTCCCTTGCCAAAACACAGCCGCTATAGCCTAATCCGCCTATAAAATTGATTTTTACCTTCATTGGTTTCGCTTAGCCCAATCCATTGTTTAGACTGTTATTTTACTTTCAGGAGTGAACTTTTATAGACAGTTATAAGTCGACGCAAACATTTCTTGGGATTCTGCTTGTACAGCATCAAATCTTCGATTAAAATAGTTTTAGGGGTTCATACATTAACAGAATTTCTTTGAAACACTAACCGAATGCCGCATTGACCATCGCTACTCTATATAGCAATTAAATAAATATATACAAGACTGCAACAGCAAAAGTGAAAATTACAGAAAACAAATATGCAGATAAATTTAAAATCGAGAGAGGATTGAGACAAGGAGACGCGTTTGCTCCCAAACTATTCAGAGCTTTATTGCACAGTATACTAATTAATGAAATAAACTAGAAAAACACAGAAGAAAAGCTAAACTACTATCCAAGGAAGATAGGGCTAAAATAAATCGAATAAAAAACAGTTCATAACAAATCTAGTACTAAGCGACATATTAAAAATTAAAAACGAGTATAGAACAAACATGCGTATATAACCAAACATAGAGATTCGACGAAGGATAGGTTTAACGTCAAAGGCTTTTGTCAAGTTAAGTACAGTATAAAAATGCAACCAGCCAATAGGTTTCAAGAGAAAAATCTTTAGTGTGTCTAACCTTAACGGTGCAACAAAAAATTGAAAGACGTGCTAGGAATCAGACTTTCTGACAAAATCTCTAATCGAATCATATGAAACAAAAAAACAGCAGTCTCATACTCTTGTTATAAGCCGTTCAAATCAAAATCAATATATGCTTTATTGTCATAAAAGTAAATTTGTTGACAAAGCTGTAAAAAAGAAAAACATATAGACAAACATGTAAAAAGGTTATTTAGCATGCTATGGTCCATCATCCTTAAGGCATTCTGCTTCCATGAATATGGTTTCTTATACCGTTAAAACCAACAACATCCCCATTCTTCAGAAATACTCCTCCAAGACTCTGAACCAAAACATACAAAGCTAATGTAATGTCAAGAGTATCAATATGTATAACACAAACAGATATTATTCACTCCCGAAATATACAATTTTATTAAATGTAAAACTGTAAAAAAAAAGATTCACAGAAATATATTAGGCGAAATGACATTGTGTAAAAAATATAAAGAATATTCCTAAAGTCCTGCAAGAAAAAGGTAAAAATGACTAAAATCTATCCGACAATAATTCAGTTATTTCATAATAGCCCTTTGCAACTAAGAGTTTTTTAACACGTTTTCTAAAAAGTTTCCAACTACCTATACCTTTCAAATCTGCAGGAAGATGATTAAAGAGTTTTTTACCATAAAATATAAAAGTTCTTTTGATCAGTGAACTTGTAGGCATAGGCAAGAGCACATCATTAGCTCCTCGACTGCTATATTCATGCCTATTAGTTGTGTTCACATTTCTAAATTTCTTATGAACGAGGCAAACAGCTTCCAATATAAATAAGGCAGGAAGGGTTAGGATTTTATGAGTGATAAATAGCTGTTTGCAAGACTCTCTCATACTTACATTACACAGACGTCGGATCGCTCTCTTTTGCAAAACAAAAACACTATTAAATAAGTAATGTGTGCATACACCCCAGAAACACAAACCATACCTTAAATGGGACTCAATTAAAGAAAAATAAATATTTCTCGCCATGTCAAAATCAACCTCTCCTGCGACCACTTTAAGAGCATAACAATTTGCTGATATTTTTCTACACAATTGCGTGATATGGCCCTCAAATTTTAGTTTATTATTAATAAATAAACCTAAAAATGTATTTTCGTCTAAGTTGTTTAGAATGTGATTCTCCAAAAACACATTGTTTAAATTGCATTTAAAATTCATAACACTAGTTTTTGAAATATTTAATCACAGTTTGTTGGAATCACACCATTTCTTGATTTTAACAATATCTCTGTTAACTGTGGTATTTAGATTCATCGCACTCGTGTCATGCCATAAAATTGTTGCATCATCCGTTCAATCTATTCTACATTTTTTACAAATGAAACTGGGCAGACGACGTGGCCAGAATGAGAGAATGTAGATGAACGACAAAGAATATATAATGGCGACCAAGATAGCTTTAGAGGCAGATTACCCACGCAGTGCACAGATAACTTAAAACGGACTGCACGATATTAAATCCAATCTGCACAAGATCGAAATACGTAGCAAAATTTGAGAGATGCTTTTGTTCAACAGTGCATAAGCTCGAGATGATGATGTTAGCAAATGCCGAACCCACCTAGCACAGACCTTTCATCCGAAAATGTTAATGTAAAATATTACATTTATGTGCATACAATATTCATTTTACGAATGTTATCAGTCATTTCGGGAGTCATAACTTTAACGGAGCGACCTCAATATGGTTCTTCGAAAGTGCTTCGAAGAGTCTTAGGAATTCAGCTCTTCTTAGGCCTATTAAGTAGAAATATGTGATAAACCGCAGAATCCTCTAATTTTTTCACTTTCACGTAAAAAATCGAGGCGTTTTGTGGGTTTCAAATGTATACTAACAGAGCAATCGACTTGAAAATGTTGAGTGTGAAGTGAGGTATTTTATCCGTTTTGCTTTGTTAAGAAATTTTGATATTACAGACATCTCTGATTTATAAATGAGTTTGTACTTTTTAGAGCATAAACACATAATGCATTTTTTGTTTCGTATTATTAAAATGTATTTAATTTCTGTATTAGGTTTAACAAAACTCCTATAAAATAACAAATAGTTTAACGATAGAAAGTCAGAGAATTTGTGGGTGTGACGAAGTGTGACCAAAAGCGCGACTGGTTTGTCTTATTTGTCGTTTTTTCCACGGGCATTATGTACGCCTATTATAGTTATTATTGTTCTTATTTATGAAGACAAGTATTCGCTTTCATATCTAAAAAGGCTTAATAAATCTGGGAAACAATGAAGTAAACGCCACTGAACAAAATACATCTACAAATATAGAAACCTTAAATTTTAATTAGGCAAAAAAAGTCATCACTTTCTCCAGTGTTAATGAAGAAAAAAAATTATTTGTCGACAGAATATTATGGTTGTGCTAATGAAGATACGTATAGTAACATCAAACTAAAAATATAAAATCTTATATGCCGGTGGCGAGAAATGAAGTAAAAGTCCGCCATTCGACACAATTCTCTCGATTTCAACTGCTCGGGGCAAAACGGTATTTTCTGCACAAGTGTTCGATACAACAACTGTTATAATTCCTCGATACGCACTAAATTTCTTAATATTTTTTAAATAGCGAAATTTAAGACTCGTTTGCGACAACAATTGTTCAATTTACACGTGCATAAGGGCCTTTGAATTTTTAGTGCGTGAAACTCAAAGCTTGGCTGCCCACGGAAAATTATGTGATGTTATGTGAAACACTAACTAGTTTAATGAAAATCAACATATATAATTATAGTTCTAGTTTACCTTACAGGTATTATTGTCATAACCTTGGTCAATAATCTATATACTTATCGATATGTTATGTCTATTATTAATAAAACAGTGTTTATTTTAATTTTAATAAATATTAAAAGAAATTTTTCTTTTTTGATAAAATGGCGTTTTTTGTACAGATTTTAAAATAATTTAAATAATATACATATATTATGTATTTTAATGTGTAGAAAAACTAAGGAAAATTTGATGTCTGAAAATGTCAAATAATCAACCAACCAAGTAAGCTATGACAGATCAACCTTAAGAAATAATAATAATAATAAAAATATTAATAATAATGATAATAAAAGATAAATACTCAAAATCAGAGAAGCAGTTATAACAGACATACAAATGAAATTCGGTATAAGTAAATGTAAACCATTACATATCGAAAAGGATAATTGGACAGAAAGTGAGAACAGAGAAACTATAAATAATGATATATTTGACAATATTACAGAAAACTAAACTTACAAATATCATGGATTTCAACAAAACAACTACCACCCCAATTCTTGTAAGGAAAGAATTACAATAAATAGAAGAAGGAGGAAGAGGCATGGTCGATATCGAAGCACTACATACAAAACAGATCCAGTAACTTCGAAAATTCTTCCTTTGTAAATAAAAATCCCTTTACTAAGCAGTCTGTAAAGCTGACAAAAATTACACACGTCTTCATCTATCCTCAGCCAGAGTCGTCCATCACATATTTATACCCCAAAACAAAATATAGATATACCCCAACAAAAAAGGACTCGAAGGCGGAAACCTTTTTCCTGAGACTGAATATTTTCTCCTTACAATACATGACCAAGTCATAACCACGAGAAACCACCAAAAACATATAATGAAAGATCCAGACGTACACAGCGATATATGCAGAAAATGTCATCAATATATAAGGAAACGATATATCATATCGTCCCTACAATGTCCAACTATCGAATGTGAAAAAGAGGAATTTTCAAATTCGATACATTGCTGTTATACTAGACGTAATACGTCTTGTGCCAAATTATTGAATCCGTAGCTCCTTTAGAACGCGTTTTAGAAGTAGCGAATATATATGTATTTCTATATTTTACAGAATCAAAGTATCGAATATTCACATTTGTTTTTTTGTACCGAGATTACATAAAACTTGTTATATTTGTAAATCTACACACTATCGAATATGACACATTTGTTAGTTAGACACTGCAAATATCAAATAATCTTCAAAATCTTGAATATCATAGTATTGAATTTGCCATATTTGATAGTTAAATTTGGGAAAAATCATGTAGGGTTTGCAATTAATACAAAGCATAATATCGTGTGTATCTGTTGATATTAATAAAAAAGGTATTTTTATTATCTGCTTTTTAAATTTCTTAGATCCATCCATCCTATTTCTATAATATACCATTTTAATTTTTTTTTAGTTACTGATAACATAAATGAAGTGCAAGATAATGATTGCGATCAATTAACTAATATGCGCTCTAGTAAAAATCTTCTTAAGGAAGGTAATATTAAATATAAAACAAATAATTGAATAATATATTTTTGAAGACATCTTTATTACTTTTTTTAGATCGTTTATACCTAAGTCCCGAAAAGAATTCTGATTTAGATGATTCAGACTCTGACCCTACTTTTTTGCCTGAGCAAGTAAATTGCAAGGAGTCTGATGATGAATCTGAAAGACAAGGTATTTTTTTCTTTGTAATATATTTTTTTGTCTAATAATTTTAATTTTAGTTAAAAATAATGAATGCCCTAAACGGAAGAAAGATAATAAAAGGGACAGAGTAATCAGCTCTAGTGATGAAGAGGATATTGATAATCAACACCTACAAACAAATAAAAACTTGACAAACAGTACTAACGTGCAAGATGTAAGTAGCGCATCCACTAGTACTCGTGATTGTTTATTGAGCCACCTAAAAAACGCTGTAGATCCAATCCTAATACCTGGAAGCGAAATGAAAATAAAAAGCTTCGTCTAAAAGGTGAAGCATACGTTACCAAAAGTGGCAAAAATATTCCTGCTAAACATTTAAAACCTTCTGCGTGTTTAAACAAATATAAATGTCTCACAAATATTCCCGAAAGTGAAAGACAAATTATATTTGATAATTTTCATTCATTGTCTTCACTTCATCTGCAGCGGGAGTTCTTTATTAGACATATTCTTGTAGAACACCCTAAAAGACGCGTTGTCGATGGGATTTTAAGAAAGAGTGTGACAAAAAATATTTATTGATGAGCAATAATGAAAAACATGTGGTTTGCAGACAATTTTTTCTCGATACGCTTAGCATCAGTAAAGGCTTAATTAAAGGGGCCTTTAAAAAGTTATCACCAATGGCAGTATTAGCGCCTGAAAGGAGAGGCGGAAAAAGATCTAAAGCGGGAGATAACGACCAACTCAATGCAAACGATGAAGATAGATTAAAAAATCACATATTTTCATTTCCCGCGTTAGAATCTCACTATTACCGAAAAAAGTCTGACTATAAATATTTGGATTCAAATCTAAACATAAAATGCATGTATGAGATGTATAAGACACAATGCCAAGTTCAAGGCACAAAAGTAAATTGTTATGGAACCTACAGGAAAATATTTAAATCTTATAAATTGAAATTTCAGTGCAAATTCTGCATTGCATTTAAAGAATGCTCAGAGCCAGACAAAAATAAAATGGCTGAATCGTATGCCAAGCACCAGGAAAGAAAAGAAGCAGTCAGAGCAAAACGAAATGAAGACAAAGAGTTGGCTCAAGTTAATAAAAATATATTGGCATTTAACTTTGATTTGCAGTCAGTTTTATCAACTCCTAAAGGAGCCGCAGGACCTTTTTTTATGTAAGAAAACTTCCTATTTACAATTTAACAATATAGGACTTGGGAGACTCAAGTGTACATTGTTTCTTGTGGGATGAAACGGAGGGAAAACGGGGAAGCACCAACATGTTAAAATGATGTCGGGACAGAAACTTTTTAATACTCACCCAAATTTGAAAAAAAAAAGATCATGTATACTTTGAGCCAGGACACAGTCACATGGAGTGTGACTCTGTACATTCAAAGATCGAAGTTAAATCAAAAAATTGTCCTGTTTACACCCTGAAAGGATGGGCTCAAATTATAAGGCTAGCGCGGAAAAGCCCAACTCCATTTGAAGTTACTCAGCTACTCCATGATGATTTCTTGGAGTTTAATAAAAATCATATTAAATTTGAAATGGAAAGACAAAAAAAAAGCTAAGAAAAAGCAAAAAAATTAAGTAAATGAAATGAACCAGTTATTGACGATCATTTTACTTTCATTGATGGTGTATGGTTTCAATAAAAAGAATGAAAACAAACACATTTTAATGAAACGAAACTATAACGAGAACTTTTTGAAATTAGTGGCTACAAAAAAAAAAGAGGATAATATCAAACAACTCCTTCTACGCCTTATAATAATAGACTTCCCATAACCGATGAAAAAAAAGAGATCTTTTGTCAATGTTCTCACAAAATTTGGTCCCAAAACCCTACCACCAATACTACTACTCCCTACCAACATCAAGCGAAGTAAGGGACTGTCTACCAGAGCCAGATGCTAATGAAGATGAAAATGAGCCCGAAGAGATTTAAAGAATATTTCTAATTATAATTTAATTTCATGTTTAAATTTCCGTGAGAATGATGATTCTTCTATCATTTAATTCCACTTAACCATATTTTGATTTTGTTCTTGGTTTTGTTTTCTAATGTGTTTAATACTTATAATAAATAATTTGTATGTCAATTTTTGTTTTATTACTTGACTTTTATTAAAAACAAAAAAAATTAAATTTTTATAACACAAACAATCGAATATGTCACATTCGATTCTTTGAAGTAAAATTTTTGACAAAGCCGTAAATTGGTACCCATTTTTAATAAGATGCAAAGTGATGAATACAGATTTTTAGCCTATAATAAGAAAAAAAACTATAAGTGTTGCAAACCGTTGCAAAACGTTGAAAACCTGCATAGCAGTAACATAAAAAAAAATAAGTTGATATAAGCGATAATTTTTAAATGACAATTAAATATGTTTTTAGCTCTCCTGAAAAGTAGGCATTTTCACATTCGACATTTGGACATTGTAGGGACGATATTACCGGTAAATGCAAAATCTTAGCAGGCACAAAATACACCAGTAGGCACGAGATGGGAAGGAAAATTTATTCATCAGGCACTCGCAAGCTCATTAAAGAAGAAACACCATACTACAAACATTCCCCGAGCACGATTATAGATACCAACAAATACAAATTATACTTGAGTTGTAGAAATTCGCACAGATAAAACAATAGTATACAATATCCATAGACCAGGCATCGTTTTCGAAAACAAAAAAGAAAAAATCTATCTCATAGATATCAAAACCTAACTGTCCCCACATTCAAAAAAACAATGAAAAAAATATAAATTTAATGAAAAAATAGCAAACTTTGGAAAAAAGTTATTATTATACCACTGATTATTTCAAGTACCGGCATCATCACACATATCTTTAATACTCATCTTGAACAACTTGGATCAAAATATCTTTAAAACATGCAATATAGTACGATCATTTCTCAATTCGGGTAATAGACTTTGAGACGACTCGGTACAGCTTATCATCTCAGAAAAGAAATACCAAATATCACTTGATAAAGTCAGAAAAAAATATAATAAAAGGAAGAATGGGCTCAGAAAGAGCTACATGGTCGACACTACCATGATCTTAATCAACCTCATAGGGACAAGGAGCATTCAGTAAGTGCCTCTCTTGAGGCGAACTATTTTTTGGGATAAAGGGCCTTATGATGGCAATTAAAGATTAAGTAATCTATATTAACAACTATAAAAATGCATTATTATATAACATACTACAAGTATCAACCCCAGAAGATACTTGAGAATGACAACTCTAAACTCTACTACGATAGACCCATTATAGTCATGATATAGTGTTGGTAAATAAAGGAGGCAACTCGGTCCTTCTAATAGATCGCTATGCCAAATATCAGCAACATACTGATACTTATTTAGGAAAACGTAAGTGTATATGTAAATCTAGCCTTCGAATTCCGATAGATGTGGCATGATGAGGAAAAGTGGATCTTAGGATTAAATTGAACCAGCATATACAAAACTTAAAAAAAATATATCTATAGAACTGCAGGATCGTCAAACCTCCACCAAGCAATGTGCCAAAACTAAAAGAGCGAGAAATTCCTACTCACCATTTTACCAAAAACGAGAAAATCCAGATGTGGAACCACTGGCGAAATAGAAGGTCTCCACTTAGAAATCCAAGATCAAATAATTGCAACAAGAAATTACCTTAGGTATATAATAAGTGGCGCAGGTAATCATAAATGCAAATCGAACATCAGAAACTATCCAGCATATCACGGGGGAGCTTCCAAATCTTTATCGTCACTGACTACAA
Organism: Anthonomus grandis grandis; assembly: GCF_022605725.1. Lineage (NCBI taxonomy): Eukaryota > Metazoa > Arthropoda > Insecta > Coleoptera > Curculionidae > Anthonomus > Anthonomus grandis. The sequence continues at coordinate 15,394,831 of NC_065558.1, forward strand.
AGAACGACATGATGACGTAGTAGCAAGAAATGTACAATTATCGCAAATAGAGAAAGTACTATACTATACATACAATCCTAGCTGCATCCTAGAAAAGTTTCAATCCGACCATAACCGTCCAAATATTATACTCGTGGATGAACAGAAGAAGAAAATTTCGTTTATTGAAGTAAGCATTTCCAATAATATCAATATGGTGGAAAAGCAGGCTAAAAAGATAGCAAAATACTGAGAACTTGAAGTCCAAATTATGAGACCGAATATGGCAAAGGCATGCTGTTTGTATGATACCAATTATAATTCTAACGACGGTGAATCTGTTAAGGTATTTGAAAGAACTCGATTTAGGCGAGAATTTATAGAAACTAATGCGAAAGTCTGTTCTCTTAGCGAAATCGAGCACCGTTAGAAAGTTTTTAGGTAACCACCTACAAAAGAAAGAACCCGACATCCAGCTCTTTTCTTCTGACATCTAGAATGTCTGGGATAAGTAAATAATCTCCTAAAAGGGAGTAAGAATGGCCGAAGATGGCCCAAGTCGACAATAAATTATATGATGGAAAGGCAAAGCTCCAGATAAGGACTAAAGGTCAGCAAAATACTAGTTTATTTAAAAATGTACATAGGGGCAAGCCTACATGTCACAAAAAATAGAACAGACTAACATCTATAAAAATAGTTGAGAGCCGATCAATAATAGTGTCAAAATTCAAACAAGCATTCTTGATCATGAAAACATTCTTTCAAAGATTAAATCTCAACTTCGAATTCTAATGATGAGATGTTACATTATTACTGTTTTACTTTATATGACAATGCAATGACGACGTCCTACAATTTGAAAATCTATCATAATTGTTATTTCAATCGCTAACTTTGTGGAGAAGAAGGCGCGATAATTGAGAGAAGAAGAAGAGACAGAAACCACTCAATCTAACAAAAACTGGTTCAAAATAAAAAATATATATACAACGTTAGATATCAGTAGATGTAATATTTTATTTAAAAAGCAGAATGACCGCGATAAGTCAAATCTGTTAATGTTTTCTTTCATTTTCTGCGAATGTCACAATTTGTTTTTAGAATAAATTTATTGAGAGAAGATTTATAGACAAAATTTAATTGAGAATCTTAGTTTCTGCGGTAATTTTACTAATATTTTGACGGTTTGTTACATTTTTTTGAATATCCCTTTATCCGGATCTGGCGCACCTCTCCAGGCTATTAATTCAAAACCAGATGGCATGCATAATGTCAAATTTATCATTGCTAAGCAAAAAATTAATTAGATCAGTGATATAATTTAATCAATACGTAATCTAATGTATATCACATTATATTAAGTTACATTTTGTTTATGCAACTTAATAAATACTTTTTTATTTCTTTTTATTTGTTTTGTCATACTGACCACATACTCCAGCAATTTTATCACTAAGCCTCCGAATTTTATTTAAAAAGCAACTATATTTGTAAAGCAATTTTGATTTTAATTCGTTAAAAGATATGTTTAATTTATAAAAAGGTTACAGTTTATACAAAGTTGTTTTTTACTGTTATCGAACATCAAAAATTAGCATTTTCTCATAATTAACGTCATGTCATTAAGTACATTTGTCCTTTACATTTTTGTAGCTTTTAACCATTTTAATTTTAGTCTGTTAGTACTTTCTGTTTAATAAAATATTTAAATTTAAATGGTTCAAGTTCTCAACTAATTAGGGAAATATTCAAAAAAATTACGCTCCTGCATGAAAATACCAATATCATTTTTTGATTCAAGGTGTTTTGTTACAAATTTCAACCGTTTATTTTCACATTTTACAACAATGTCCTCATCCTGCGAAGTTGGGCTTTTTCTTTAATTACTTTATTAGTCAGTAATTTTAATCTACTTGTGCAATCACCCCCAAATATTAATCTTAATAAAATATGGTAAAAAAATTGTGTACAATTTTATAACAAAATGTTAAAACATACAAGAAAAGATTTTTTTTTGCAAAAAAATATAAAAATACTGCTCCAAATAATGTATACAATAAAGTTCCCTTTAACGTAACAAAAAGAGGCAGAAAATCCAATTAAAAAAAAAAAACAATTTTATCAAGCATCAATTCTCTTATATTGTATTTGTAATTTTTCTTGCCAGAAAAAAATCTGAATCTAGCCATTCTTTTTTTTTTTAAACTATAACTACCCTTACACATGGCAAGCGGTAGAATCAAAAAGTTTTCAATAAATGTTGATGAGAGAATAAAAGGATAGGAAGTTTATTGACAAATGTAAAATGAAAAAGAGATGTTTTATTTAATCGGAAAAAAAATTAACTTGTTGATGAAACTAGCCTTTTAAGACCCCATGTTTACGTCAAGCCATGGAACACATGTGCCCCTGCATTAGTTTCTCCCCTCCCAAGAGGGGGAACCACTGATGCATTTTATGTTACAACCTGAGGATAATTTAAGCAGAATTTGCATATTTTATTTCCTAAATGATATATTGTACATTTAACATTATTTGATAAAGAAATTTAGCGCAGAAAAATTGAAAATTGTTTTTTTCCGGATATATCCGGAAAATTTTTTTGAAAATATCTTAGGGTAGTGAACTTTTATAATAACCGAGATTCCCATGCTTAAACCCCAAAAAGGTATCTCCAGATAGTACTTTTATTATTATAATAAAGAATTTAAAAAACCTCATACACGATTTAAATCTATTGTAGACTTTTAATAGATATATTATAATTAGCAGAAGTTTTAACTTTAAAAAAGCCTTCCAAAGTACAAACGTTGACTGAAAAACCGTTCTTCCTATTTTTCAGTCAACAGTACAAATCCCTATTAACACAATTTACTGCAATGCTTCATATAAAGAACAGAGAAGATGACGTGATGTCAGGCGTGATGGTATGGGTCGGATATTTTTGAAACGTTTCTGGATAAAAATATTTTTTTTTTGACTATTTTATTACCTAAAAGACATTTTATTGCTTAGGGTGACCATTTTATTAGGATTACATCTTTTTTCAAAATCTACAGGCCTCAAACAAATTTAAGTGCTATAGGTGTCTTAGCTTTTACATTTTTGCTTATACATGGTTGTTTGCTGGGTATGGAGACCAATTTTTCCTTTTTAGGATATTTTATATATTTTATTTTAACTAAAATCGGTTTTGTTATATTAAGTGGTGCTCAAGCGAAGTAGCTTCAATGACTAATAATAATTCAGATTTTTTTTTGGTTTGGCTCTTAAAAGATATTTTGGGCCCTTAAGATCTATAATGCTGTACCTCTGTAAGAAGATGACATTCAATGAAAACTTTCAAGATAAATGGATTGGTCGCAATAGTCCTTTTGTAGCAATGTCCCCTAGGTCTCCAGACCTCACATCTCTGGATTGTGATGTGGGATATGATTGGGCTGGATTGTGATGTATATGTGGGATGCTACCAAAAATAAAGTTTATAAAACCCGTCCACCAACATTAGAGGCTACGAAAAGTTTGATTAAGAAATAGGAACATTCATGAAAAATATATTAGAAATTATGGTGGTTTGATCGAAGACGTTAAATTTTAGTTTTTTTTATCCAGTGGGATCATAAGTATATACTTTTAATGACACACCCTAGAGCAATATCTATCAACATTAGAACTTAAGTATCTTGGTATAATTAAGTATCATAAGAACGGGGGGTCGAGTGATACCTTATTTTGAAGGTATTTTTATGTGGATTATAACCCTGAAGTTTTAAATCGTTACTATTTGCCTAGTCGATACAGGGGCTAATAAAAGTTACAAAAACATGTCAACATTTTTTATGAAAAAAAATGCTTGTAAATTTAGCAGTTAAATAAATACAAAAAATTTTGTTCTCCTACATTGTGAACCGTACTTTCTGTTGTTTTTTTTAATACCCGTAGGTATCTATGCCAATTATGCAAGGGAACTCTTGGTTATTGTTGAGACTGTTATTATAGCAACATTTTGAAGTTTAATAGTGGTTGTCAATTACTGCTGTCAGATCATAGTGTGTCAAACAAATAGCTCTTTAAAGTTAGTTACAACATTGATAATGGTTTATTCACTTGCTGAAAGAGTTTAAATAATTTCTCTTTTCTTTGCGACCAATGAAAATGCTAATAGAAGTGCCCAGCTCTTTAACACACTACAAAACCCTAATCGACAGGTCCATCGCAAGTACATTTTGGAATTGGTTCAAAAATTTAGGGAAACTGGGTCTGTGGCTAATAAAAAGCGCGAAATGGATAATCTAGTGGTGAATGAAGCTTCAGAAGTAGCTATTTTAGGCCATATTGTGCAAGATCCTACACTGAGCACAAGGAAGTTATCATGTCTGGTATTAAGAGAAGCAGCATTCAGAAGATATTAAAAAAAACAAGTTTCATCCGTACAAAATGCATCTCGTACAAGAACTAAACGAAGACGATTTTGATAGGCGAGTACAATTTTGTGCAACTATATCTGAACAAGCCGCCAATGATCCACACTTTCTATTTAATGTAAGTTTTTCTGACGAATGCTCCTTTTTCCTAAACGGTACTGTGAATCGTCACAACTGTCGCTATTGGGCTGATTCAAATCCCAGAATATTTCGTGAGGTGCATACACAACATCCTGGAAAATTAAATGTTTGGGCTGGAATTCTTGGTAAACATATCGTAGGCCCCTTTTTTTTACCTGGCAATTTAACAGGAGAGATGTACCTGGAGTTATTAGAAAATACAATTCATCCAGCATTAGTGGAAATACTAAAAAATAACAACGAGTACTTGGAAAATCGTCTAGTATTTCAGCAAGATGGGGCGCCACCCCACTATGCTGCAAGGGTTCGTCAATATTTGGACCAAACGTTTCCAGGACAATGGATTGGAAGAAGAGGAGCTATAGAATGGCCTCCTCGTTCCCCGGACTTAAGCCCGTTAGATTTTTTTTATGGGGCCATTTCAAAACTAAAATTTATACTAGTCAGCCAACATCGCTAGACCATTTGCGACAAATAATAATTGATGAATGTCGTCAAATCACCCCAGAAATTTTGCAAAATGTACAAGAAAGGTTTGAACAAAACCTTTATTATTGTATGGAAGTCGAAGGCCAACATTTTGAACATTTACTTGATTGATTTTATCTTTAAGCCCTTTATTTAAAATTATACTTTTTAAGATTTTTTTGTAACTTTTATTAGCCCCTGTATCGACTAGGCAAATAGTAACGATTTAAAACTTTAGGGTTATAATTCAGATAAAAATACCTTCAAAATAAGGTATCACTCAACCCCCCGTTCCATTTAAAATTTTGGGGGCCCTTGTCACCCCCGCTAGGGTTTTGCCTTCAGAGGGGCGAAACTAGCCAAAAAATTTTTCCCCCTTGAATCAAAAATTGACGGGTCCGAGGATTTTTTCGCAAATGTTCTGAGGGGCCCAAAATAGGCTCTGTTTCGTTTTCAAATGGCCACCCTGTATCTCTTGCCTTATGGCAAAATGTGCGCCTTATATAATATGGCGTCCTACCAAAAAGATTGATCAGCAAACAATCAAGATATTGGCTTGTCTCCATCTAAGTGGGATACCTTGCATACAAGTCCAATTATTTTTAAAATCTTACAAAAAGTTTCAGCTCTAATAAAAAAATAACATCAGAGTATCAATCAATCCACTGGATTAAAGGACATTCCGGAATTCAAGGAATTGAAACTGCAGACCATCTTGCTAAAGCAGTTATTGACAGATCTGTTCATGGATTACAATTCTATAACATATTTCCTAGCTTCAAGGAAACCATAAACAAAAATGGAGACAACATTTTGGTGAATAAAGAGACAATGACTGTTTTTTATACAAAGACCAATAAGCAATTTACCTTAAAGCCATCAAATAAAAACACCAATTTTAGTAGCAGTAACTATACTTTTATTACAGCTATCTATGGTCATGACATAGTCGAAAATCTATATTATGTAATATGCAATTTTAAAACTACTGTGGCATTATCTTTTATGAATCAAGAACTGGCAAATTTGAATCTGCTACCAACGAGTGCATGTTATTTGGTATATATCGCAGGAAGACAGTAGAATTAATCCGTTATTAGTTAAATTTGAACGACTGGCGAAATAAAACCTTTAATTGAGTTTTCGTATACAAGTAGAGTAGATAGCATACATGTCGATTAGATAGATTAGGTTAAGGTAGTAGCTAAAGGCACTATTCGAAAAGCCACAAGAAATTAAGCAAACTTTGATTTTTTTTTATTTGGACACCATTTTGGACATTTTGGACACCAGGGTGGTTTTTTTTTATCAGACACATTATATATTGTATTTTTGCTTTTAAGTAAGATAGTTTTACTTAATTCATTTTAACTTTATTTTGATATGAAGCGTAAAAAAGCCATAGTGACTAATACAGGTACGGCACGGTGAGTCTTAAATAATGGAAGTTCATTATATGATATATTTGGGTAAAACTATGAGCTCCTGAACTCGTTCCCAAAGTTTTTCCCATTACATAAGACTCACTCTGTGTAAGTAAAGATTTAATGTCATAAAGTTAGTTTGTATGTCAAGTATAATTTTGATTTTAATCTCAAGCTTTTTATCAAAATAACTCCCTGTAGATTCTGAGAAATAAAAAATAAAATGCCCACCTTAGACAAATTTTCAGAAGTAGTTGGGAGTTTTAGATCAAAATGGGAAAATACGAAATTTTACCTGATTTGATTATGTTTTTCGTCATACCAAGTCTTATTATAACAAATAAAATAATAAGACCGTAAAACGTAAGATCTTCTTGCTTTACTCTTATTGTCCCTCTAACCCCATTAGTGTTGATAAGTTCAACATAAAATAGGGGAACATGCTGAAGTAAACCAAATAAATATAGTTTAAATATGGTAATGGAAGTTTGAAGTTCTCCGTTATACTGAATTTTCTGGCGTAATTAGCGGAAGTATTTTTTCCAGTGTAGTTAAACACATTATTCCTTGTTACTGCAACGTTATCTTAAAACCAGTTTGTGTCATGAGGAATTAAGATAAGAGCATATTTACCTGGCAAACTTGATATAGTGAAAAACAATACAATTACTTATTAAAAATTTGATCAGGTATCATACAAAAACGTTTCGAAACTAAACCGTCTTCAGAGAAGCAAGTCAGTTGTCAAAAAAAAAATACAGTAAGCTATTTCGCAACCCAAACATAACAATTTATTTCCACCTTGACCACCACCAGAGAATACCGGTATAAAGGAATTTCTTTACAAGGACATACCAGAAGTTGACTTGACCCGTTTACAGGTTTCTTTCTCCATATAAAATAAGTTTTTAAAATAATAAAAAAAATAAACAAGACTTAACAACCCGGACTAGCTACGTGTCCAATTAACACTTTTATTATATTTACTTTTTCGGTTATAAATTCTAATTAACAGTTATATACCTGCAGCAAAATCCAGTCTACAGATACTCCAACTATAGTAGTTTATAGTGTCCTCTCATCATTCAGTTATAGTGTTCATTTCTAGCACATTATGGGATAAATCTTGTGACACACACCACACACTAAATTTTAACGTCGCGTCGGAGGTCACTCACCACACCGCCACACGGTCACAGTCAAACCGAGTTCTGCTACCTTTAATTGCATTACCTGCGTGTTTGACTGTGGCGACCCCGTCGGACAGGTGTAGAACCTCTTTATTAATAATCTTAATATTAGTCAGCCCCATCAGCCGTTGTGGAGCACTGTTTTGTTGAGTGGGTTGCATGTTATCCGGCTCGAAGGACCAATATTCTTTATAAGATGGTGGTGGTGCAGTAGGTAATACACAAATATATAGATATAACCATAAAAAATTATTTTTTTTGTAGGACGTTCGGTTTTAATTATAATCACGTTCAAAAGATATATATATATATATATATATATATATTTTGAATAATAGTGGTGACGAGAAAAAATTCCCAAGATAGTTTGAAAAGGACATAGGACTTTCCTCTTGTGCTTGTGTTTACCATAAACAAAAAGACTAACAGTCCTACCAAACTAATAAAAGCCAACCAACAATCTACAGAGTATAATACTAAATCTCACTACAAAACAAGCTTCAGCTGATAACTGCGATTTGAAAATATTACTTATTCTTAGTTGGATATCTTATACGGTATTCAGCAAATCATGGCTATCAGGAAACTTTCTGGAAACAGTATTGCAGTTGTTTGATTATGACATATACCTCAAGGTGGTTAATTTTCTGAATTTTCCTGGAATGTTTTGATATTTCGTAACATTCATATATTATTGGTTAATATTCTAGGAGTTATCAGCGAATGAAATTTTATTAAGTTATTCGGGAAGTAAAGGTAAACAAATTTAATAGGTCTGAAAGTTGATCATATTTATATTTTGTAGACGTTTCGATCTGTATAGTGTATATCTGGCGGCAGTGTTTTGTGATCTATCCAAAGCATTTGACTGTGTGGATCATGGAATACTGTTATCTAAGCTCGATAAATATGGTTTTAGAGGCGTAGCATTGCGATGGCTTGAGTCCTATCTATCAAATCGTACTCAGAAGGTTTCAGTGTCTGGGCGTTTGTCTGCTTCTAGATCCCTAAAATGCGGCGTTTCCCAGGGTTCAGTGTTGGGACCACTGTTATTTTTACTGTATGTGGATGACTTGAGTTCATTAAAACTGCAGGGCAAGGTGGTTCAGTTTGCTGATGATACCACCATACTATGGAGCCATAAAAATTCTGACTATATGAAGACTTGTATCCTTGAAGACCTTCAGATTTTATCAGGGTGGTGTGCTTCCAACAGGCTCGTGTTTAATGTAAGAAAGACGTCTATTATGGGGTTTAAGTGCGATGTTCAGGGTCTGATGTTTGACGAAAATTCCCTCTTGCAGAATAAAGAGTGCTGCAAGTTCCTAGGAATTACCATTGATGGTCGCCTTCGGTTTGAAGATCATATTTTACATTTAGCTGGGAAATTATCTTCTGGATGTTTCGCAGTAAGAATGGCAAAACAAGAGCTGGGAGGGGTGGTTGCACGTTCAGTGTACTTTTTACTTATTGAATCTCATATTCGGTATGGCTTGCCTTTTTGGGGTTTAACCAATAAGGGGCTACTTAACATTATCTTTGTTATTCAAAAAAAAGCAGTTAGATACCTGTGTTCTGCTAAGTTAAGAGATTCTTGCAAGCCCCTCTTCATTTCTGAAAAAATCCTAACTCTTTTTTTACTCTTTATCTTAGAAACAGCTGCTCTTATTCCCAAAATTCCCAAACTACCCTCTGACACTGGCCATTTAACTCGTCGTGTAAATGATGTTCCCCTACCTATTCCTACACACAAGATTATTCTTACGTAATATAGCACATTTTCTTTCTTTCTTTCTTCTATAAAATCATTCTTAGTAGTACGTTAAAAAGTTAATCTGTTTTTGTAGCTAACGGTGGTTTAATATGAATTACATCTTTTCCGACTCGAAGAACCATTCTGTATTATATGGCGGTAACGATAAATGCGTAGTTTTATACAGGGATATCTATTACTTAGTGTTATGTCATATTTTAAACGAAGCATTTTCGAGCCTATTTAAGTCAAGTTCATATAAATGTGAGTCCTAAAATATTTGATTTTTAAGATACAGGATATCAAAGATTTATTTTATGTTCAATAAAAACCTATATTTGTTAATGACAATTTAAATTAAAGTATAAAATAAATGCACTGAATTTTATGGAATAGAAACACAATTTTTAGATATTAATTTTTTTAGCTCTGAATAACGTAGTTATATCTAATTATTGTTTAGATTCAACATTTAAAATATTTAAATACTTTAATGAAACTGACATTTATTCAGATTAATAACAATATACAAATGTACTCTAAAATTGTTTCAAAACTTGCTGTGGGATTACCTTAACCTTATATTTCTTAGGTTCTATTTTTAACATTTCATCAAATAGATTTTCAAAATTATATATACTTACATTGTTTACTAACAAACTCGTACTATAACTGTTATTTACAAAATCTTTGTTACAACTAATTTTATACTATCTGTCGATTCATGCTATCCAGTAGGTAGCAAATAGTCTTCAAGCGAGATTTCCATTCAGATGCGGCCTTTTGCCATTTAACAATTAAAATATTATCAGTTTTATTAAAATATTTCTTAAGAACAAATATCTGATTTTGCATTTACTATCAATCAATTACAAACAAAAAAAAATCTTTTACATCAATCTTTTACATTTGGCGTAAAACTTATTGTTTGGGAGAAATCGAAATAAATGTTTTATTTACATAAATCGTATTTTAAAAAAACTATTGAAATAACGTTAAGCTTTGCATGTTACCAACGGTTGTAATTAATATCAATTATTTGACACTGCAAAGTCCAAATCAGTCTTAAAATTTCTTAAGAAGAAACTAGTTCATCAAAAACAAGAATCTCATCAATGATAAAACCAAATATACAATAAGCGACGAAGATTATAATATGATGTATGAAGACTGTGGCATGAGATCAGTGGAGGTAATGTTGAATTTGCTATAAGTTGGTAATACAACAAGCAAATAATTCTCCAGCTATGATGATGAATAATAATGTGAAGTGTTATCAACTGATAAATTATTCAAACATAATATGGTTGTTTCAGTGGCGGTGGTCCTGGATTTACACTAGGGGCAGTCGGGGCAAGTGCCCAGGGCGGAAAAGAAAATATTTTCAACGGTTATACTTATAAATTACCATGGGGAATGTTTTTACATGTTAAATATTAAGAGTAAAATTTGTTTTAATAAAGTAAATCGAAGGCTTCTTTCAAGTTCTTCAAAAGTTATGTTAGGTTTTTCTCAAAGTTAACTTAGGTTAAAAAAGGATCGTTTGACTCTTAAAAGTGTAAAAAAAAAGATGGAATAAAAAAATATTCATTCAGCTTATTGCAGATCGTATGAAGCAAGAGATAGATCGAACGATAAAATATAAGTTTATTTACATACAAGTATTTTTGTCTGTAGAAACTTGAATAGAATTTGCTACTTCTAGATCGTTATTGATAAGGCACAGTTCACAGGCCACATAAATAAAATATAATCTTGTCACTTTTTACTGTTTATTTTGCTATTCCTGTTTTGCAGAAAACAATAATATGTACATCTGTGATATAAACGTAAAGGTACAAAATAAATCAGTTACCAGCAACAAACAACAAACTTCAGCATACGATTTTACCTACCCTAACTTCGCAAGCTAAAATCACCTCAAAAAAAAGGGCGGCATTTTTCACAGTGCCCAGGGCGGTGTTTTTTGTAAATCCTGGCCTGAGTGGCGGATTTGATTGGTCACCGCTAGGCAAGTTAGAGCTCACCCCTCTAAATTTTAATAAAAAAATGCGAATATGATAAAAAAAACTGTGAGTACTTAATTAATAATATTATTGACTATTTTAAGAGGATTATAAACATTAATAAAAAAACAATGCTCGGAATCGTCTTTATTTTACTGAAATTATTACTGCCAAGTCAAGCCCTTTTTTCAACACTCACATTCACAAGTTTTTCCCTCTTAATTTTTCAGCTGCAAAATCACGGATAATTTCCTCACAATCCATTGACAGGCACAAATCTGATAACTGTCATCAACGCAAGAGCATTGAACTTGTCTATCGCCAATGAAGATCGATAATATGTGTTTCAAAGCAGATCATGATCTTTCAGAACTACAGTTTAAAATAGAGAGTTGAAACACATTCTCAATGTAATGAACACAATATATACTTTTTCAATACGTAAATAGCCCCTAAATTCTGTCGCCTCAGGCCATCATGGCCTATATTGCCTTTACAGTAAACCCGCTACTGGGTTAATTGCATCAAATATGTTGTTGTTGTGGTTGAAATTTCTTCAACCACTACCAGAATCCTTCTCAAACGTTGAACTATTCAGAATCATTAGTATTTTGACTAATAAAACCAAGTGACCCTCTGCTACAAAATTGTTTATTTAATATGTAAAAGAGAGTTTGCTATCAAACACTACTCCACGATATACTCGAATCTCCTCGAGGTAGAGTGACTCCATTTACCCTATATTTGAATAGCAGTTGATTTCTTTTTAATGAATATGTCATAACGTTACGCTTATTAACATTAAAAATAGGTATTATTGGTATTACACCACCCAACCACTTTATCAACCGTTGCTTGAAGTCTATACACGTCCACGACCTATATACATGTAAAGATCTTTGGATCATCTTCATATGTAAGCATCTTACCGTTTTGCATAATACTATATTAGTAAAATTATTAAATAGTATAGATCCTTGAGGGATCCCTGAAGATAATAAATGACTGACCACCAACTATCAGCTTGTCTGACTATTTAAAAGAAAGAACATTTGCGAGTAAAATACTCAGTAAGTAAATTTCTAGTAAAATGTTCAGAAAAGTCTGTATCTACTTTAAATGCTTGACTTAACTGACTAATTGGTTATTGTCGACTGTGTAACCCCATGCTGAGAGTAACTGAACTGATATTTTAATTGAAAAATGAGTTTTTTTACGTAATTCCCAAATACACACAAGATGATAGTTTTCAATGTTTTGTTTATATTATTTTTTAAATATGGTAAAGAGTTTTTCAAATATTGCAAAAATGCTCGTTTTGCAGGTATTTATTCACAAGAATAGAAAGTGGGCTTGTACCATGCATATGCTTTTAATCGCAATAGAATTATATAGCCCACTCCCTGTATTTTCTGGAATATCCAGAGGATATGGCACCCGAGACGCTGCGGATTTAATATACGCAGTTTAAGAAAAGTTTACAAATGCATTTACGAGGTCTAGCTGTTAAATAAGTAGACTGCCCATGCAGCTTGAACCAGGACAATGCACATGCTATAATACGCTATCTGTGAAGGGTTATTTAGCCGTTAGGAACTTCAGGGCTCGAACACGCACCATATTCACTTGATTTAGCATCCTGCGACTTTTTCTTGGTTTCAAAGATTGAATCTGCCTTGATTGAAAAGAAACCCGATTCGAGTCGATGGAAGAATTGCAGCGAAATTCAACGTAGCTCCTAACTGCTTTTACAAAAGAATACTTGCTTTGAGTCTTTGACTAAAAGAAAAACGACCGGTGTGTGGTGAGGGGAGAGGAGTACATTGAAGGCAAGCTTTCGATTGGAGAATAATTTTTTAACTAAAACTCAAGAGAGACTCTCTTGAGTTAATAGCCAGAACGAGTGGAATGTCTCATTTTTAAATTCTTGACCAGTTTTTATCTCAAGTCACTATAATAATATCTCAGGTAGATCTTCATTGTTTCTTTTTAAATTGATAAGTTGATAGAAATTAGAGTAACAATAATTATTATTTTTAACTGTTCAAAATTTTAGATATTCCTACCGACCACACATATAACACTTCGTACTTGCTGACTTAAAAAGCAGTCTAAAACAAAACAATATTCTTATTTAAGATAAAAAATTACTTAAATCTTGAATGGCCTGGAAAATAAAGAATTCTTTTGTGTACATATTATGATAAATGTCGGGTAAATTTGAATGTGATTGTGAGGCAGTGGGTAGCCAGAAGGGCTGTTATGCACATAGGTCTCTTAATAGACTCGTCATGCCCCACTGAGGGTTACCAGAGACGAATGTATTGGAAAAATCAAGAGACACTCTGACTTAAAAAACTTAATGTTCCTGCATAAACTGTAGGTATTACCCAGATATTTGAACTTGCGCGTGCTAGGCACTTTCCGATAACGTGGTCTGCAGTTTCATCTTCCCCTTAAGACCACCAGCATTTGTCCGCAAGGGTGGAGATGGCGTGATTAGATGCCGGTGTTCCGGTTAAAGATCTGTCACTAGCCGTTAAATAACAGGAAGAAAATCTAGTTTAAACAATTGATTTTATATTTATTTGTAGGTTTTTATATTTATTTGTATGGTTTTTACTCCTTCGTTAGGTGTAAATTAAAACAATTAAAAAAATAGTTAACTAACTTATTTACACACTTCCATTACGAAAGCCGATCACTTACTCTTTATTACTTCTCGAAATATTTACATTTACAACTATTTATGTCTAATTTATATCGCGCGCCAATATTTTGAACGTTACTGCAATGAACTGACAACTATTGGCGATGCTGCTCCTTATATACTCGGCAGAACTCTATACTGGAAGATTCTCGCTAACCTTCGAGACATCGTGCGGTGTGCAATTCAAGTTTACAATATCATTACATACTATTTTAGTTCGACAGAAATAAGAAAGAGAAATTTCTACAATCTTATAAGTTCTTGAAAATGATGTCCATTTTCCTGTAAACAATAATAAAGTCTGTTTTTGAACTTCTCTCTATCATTTCCAAAGACTTCACCGGGAATTGACCGACATATTCTGGTGTAATTCGTCTTGATCTGAAAATCAGCAATATCAGCAGATTGTGTTTTATAAATAATGGATTTTAGATGTCCTCAAAGAAAAAAGTCTAAGAGTGTTAAATTGTTAAGTTTGGTGATCTTGCAGATTATTCAATTGATCGCCTTCTGCCCTCTCACGGGTAGATGACACCTTTAGCTTTTACCTTAAAACGAGAGGTCTAAAAATATCCATTTAAATGTCCTCCTTACAAATTAAATTGACGTGTTTTTCCGATTGTTCATATTTTTACTGCAAGAAAGTTACTAAGGATAAAAAGTTTTCAAATTGACACCCCACAAAGTAACCATATTATAAAGAAGCAATTCGTTCAGCTCTAGCGTAGCAAATGAAAAACGTCGTCAGAAAGGTTGGAAAGAATACGTTAGACACTCCCGTTGTCAATGGTCAAAACATCACGTCAGCTGTCATCCGTCAAACTTCTCTCATTCTTTTTCTCTGTTTTGAGAAGCGACCAAAAGTACGTTTTTGTAAATATTCTTAAGAAAATCCGGTAATTTTACGTTAATCTCAACATTTTTTCATAATTTAATTTAACAAGTGTTAAGTCTTAAAGCCATCGAATCTTATTCAAATCGTATTTTAACCGACCGTCAACTTTTTAGGTAAGAAAAAATGGGTCGTGTTATAAGGGCCCAGAGAAAGGGTGCCGGATCCGTCTTCAAATCCCACACCAAAAAAAGGAAAGGAGCGCCTAAATTGCGTTATCTCGACTTTTCCGAGCGACATGGTTACATCAAGGGAGTCGTGAAGGATATTGTCCACGATCCAGGTAGAGGAGCCCCATTGGCATTCGTACATTTTAGGGACCCCTACAAGTTCAAGACCCGTAAGGAACTGTTCATTGCTCCCGAGGGAATGTACACTGGACAATTTGTTTACTGTGGAAAGAAGGCTAATTTGCAAATTGGTAAGTTATTAAATTGTGTATTTATGTTAGGTTAGCCATCTGTTTATTCCCTTAAATGTCATAATGCTATACCATTTTATGAATTACATATAAAATTTGTTACACATTAGTCCTATGGTTGGAACTTTTGCTTTGGTGTGACATTCAAATTACAAAACAGTTTTACCACTAACCAGAACTTTGATTTATTCTTGACATGTTTATAGGAATAGACAACTTCTAATCAATTGAAAATTAGATGCATATGAAACCATTCTTAATAGGGATAAAGATTCATTCCCTTATTGTCAAGTGTATAGTTTTGTTGGTGTTACATCTTTAGTACATAAGGCCACCTTTAAGTAGTTTTAGTTTAGCTGTAATCTTCTCCTGAAGATACTATCATCATTAGCAAAACACATGTCGAGAATAAAATAAAGAGTTTGGTTAGTGGTAAAACTGTCTTGTTATTTGGTTACACATGAATACTACCAAAAAAAGGTGTGAATAAACCTGTTGCAATATGTTATTGAGAAACCAATAGGAATCTTCATCTTAATAACCATATTCTACAATTCATTTTCCATATATACCACTTTATGGGAGACAAAACTGTGATTAGGGTATTCTTTTGCAGAACTTTCTTGAACTGTATGGCATGGAACAGCAAAATGTTATTTCTAATCAGATGCAAAGAAAACTGAATCTTATACTTTTTAATCTTATGATCAACAATTTAAGACACTGAGCATTCTCTTGTAACAGAGGATTTATGCCACTCATCTCTCTTTTCTTGTATTGACAACATACCCGCATATATTTTTAAGGGATGTGTTGATTCTCTATCTCAACCCCTGGCAAAAATTTTTAAAATTTTTAACCCTGTGCACTCGAGGGCTCCAGAGCAGAGCCATTTAAAATTTATCTTCAAATTCAAGGGCTTCGCTACAGAGCCGTCGAGTACAAAGGGTTAATATTGCCTAGTGAACTTAAGACAGCAGTCATTACTCCAATTTATAAAGGTTCTAGTGATACAACTTCAGTGCAAAATTACAGACCAAGTTAGTGTTTGTGTGCAATAGCAACAATTTTTGAAAATATTTTATTTAATGATATGTTACAAGCTTTTGATGACAAATTTGCTATTCAACAACATGGGTTTTTACCTAGCAGATCCACTGTAACAAACCTTTGCACATTGACCGATACAGCCTCAGAAGCAGTTTGTAATAAAAAGGCTCAACTAGATGTTGTTATGACTGTGCGAAGGCATTTGACAGGCTTGATCATAGGTTATTTATTAATTGATAAATGATGTGCAATTCACTTTTCTGGATTGGTATGTGGCTTTATGCAGTCTTCAGAATAGAAATCAAAAGGTGAAAGTAGGAAACTTATTTTCAAATACATTTGTCTCAACATTGGCAGTGCCTCAGGGTAGTAATCTTGGCCCCTTACTGTTTCCAATTTTCATTAACAATCTACCATTTTCCCAAAGGCTAGTTTTTGCTTTTGCTTTTCATGATTTTAGAATATTTAAACAAATTACTTCTCTTAAGGATTCTAAAGACTTACAGAAGAGTTTACATAATATTAGCAAGCATCATGTAATCAGCTTTACCTGAAAAAATAGTGCTATATTATATGACTATAAATTATACAATATTGTAATTAGTAGAAAGACTGAATGCCAGGACTTGGGGGTTTATTTGCAATCAAACCTAAAATTTAATAAACAGGATATTATTATTAAAAAAGTACTGAATTTTGTTATTAGAAACTCAAGGTGGTTTAAAATAGATACTGTAATTAGACTGTTCAATGTAATAGTTTGACCTCAAGAAAAGGTTCCTTGTAACAACATTGAAAAAATTCAGAAGCAATTTTTAAGGTATCTTTATGTAAAACAATAATATGTATCCATATTTATGGTGTCTTACAGAAGTATGTTGACTACTTTCAACATAGTATCTTTAAGTTTAAGGAGAGATGCTCAGTCTGTTATTTTTATATATAATCTAGTGAAAACAAAAAATATAGTAATCTGAATTTAATTAATAGAATAGATTTTAATGTCCGCAAGGTAGCCCTTAGACATACAAACACTAAGTTATGTGTATTTGGCTAATCACCCCTTAAAACCATGCTAACTAAGTGCAATAAAGTGATCCAACTCTGATATAGATATTTTTAATATAAATGTTTTAAAGCTTCAAGAAATACTACTTTGTGTGAAATTAAATGAATTTTATAATCCACTGTTTTATAATTCCTTATTATTATACTCAATCTTATTTTATTTTGCTATGTATCTTAGTACTGCCTTTATTGACCTGTAAACTTTTCCCTATAGGTTAATTTTGTTTTATTTAGTAATTTTACTGTTTCCTTTTTATTAGGTTAGTTTGATTTTGTTTAGTTGGTAGGCACTCCCTCATTGTAATTACATTATTAATGTGTTTTGATTGGAGTTTAAATTTAGAAAAAAAAAAATCTCCATAAAAAAGTTAAAAATTAAAAGTTAATTTCTTTAAAAAATATCACATTTGAACTTGAGTTTATTTAATTACATATTTTCCTTGGGGCTGGTGATGCTTTGTTGAAAATGTTGTAAATGTTGAAAATGCATAATATTATGTTACCATGTGCTTATGAAGTTACCCAAATGGGTTGGAAAAATATCTCAACAATCAAAATTGTTAACTAATCCCTATGTAAAGTAGTTTCCTAGGCAAAAAGTAAGGAGTAAAATAATGCATTAAGCAAGAGTTTTTTGTTTGGTATATAAGATTGTCATTATTTTTTTGAAGTCACCATTGTTGATGCAGGCATTTTCAGAACCTATTTTGAGGTTGTTGTGAGAATTCTATATCTCTATAAGATCCATCCAAAGATGAGCCTTGCGGGAGTCTTTACACATCACCAGATCTGTTTCATTATTGCCAATGGTCAACGAATGGAAACTGACAACAAAAAGTTTTTTTTAACAACTTACAACACACATGATGGTGAAATTAAAACTTTATATTCCATAAGTTTTCTATAAATTAGAGTGGACCCTGCAAAGGTTGGATTGAATGAGTCATATCATCTCTTTCCAGTCAAATAGTTTCTTGGTGATCAGGCTAAAAAATAGTATATTGTACTAAATATACTCTCATTTGAAGTATAGAATTATTTCCTAGGGTGACAGTGCAGAAACTGATAGAATCTGTCCTTTGCATTAGAAACATATTACCTAAAATGAACGGAAACCTGCAAGCAAAAATTTAAAGATACTATGATATTAACACTGCTATCTACCAATAATGTTCATTACAGCAAGTCCAAATCTATTTTCAGAACTTAATAGAAAATATCTTCTTAATAAAAAAAAGCTAAATGCAATTTTAGCTTCATTGCAAAGAGCATTCAATTTAATCTGGTAGAGATATTTAATAGAATGTCCATAGAAATAACTGTGGCAAACAAAAAAAAAATATTTTATTGGAAAAATTGAATATTATTTGCTATATGAATTTGTTAAGACATACTTTTCTTTGATTAAGCAGATCAATAAATTGGTATACTGGTCTTTTTTTGTCTCTTAAATTATTGTAACTATGCTATTTTCATGGTATAATAACCCTTCTCCTAACTATAAATTGTTTTTACAATGTTCTAAAATTATTCCATATCCAAGTGTGTTGAGATTGTAAAGTGGTCTTTTAAGATTGTTGCTTGACTTTAAACTCAAATAAATGTTCAAATTCATCACTATAAACCCAAAAAGAAATCCAAAATTACCTAATTTTAAGCACATGTGTGCTTGGTCAAATCAATTAGGTAATTTTGGATTTCCTTTTGAGATTTTAGTGACAAATTTTAAAATTTATTTCCTTGCGGAAGATTCAGTATTTGTTGTGCCACCATGAACTGTGAATTCACATTTTCCATTAAAGAACACTTTTGCTTGGGAGTTTTGGGACCAAGTTTTAAATTATTAGATTTTACTTGGACTTAGTAGAATTCATTTATTTATTGAAATAAATTAATATTCTCTCCATCCAGATTGCATTGGATTTGCAAGGTTTAAAACGAGGCAAATTTATTCAACAACCTAAAGACAATAACATATTAAGAACTTACTACATTGCCTTTATTCATGGCCTGGAGAAATGTCAATGGTATGTGGTTGTATTCAAGTTTTAAAGAACACCTGCTCTTCAATTTTGGTCCTCTTTACTACTTTAAAGTTAAAGAAGTAAAGGCCATTTTATGAATGGAGTTTGTACATCTCTGACTATCATTAATTGCCTACAGTTTTTCCATAATATGTTTTTAACATCAAGAGCCTCTTGATATAACTAATGACATTTATCTAGCTGGGTTATGGCATTCGACAAATTGAGTTATCATACTAGTGATGCTGATACATCTAAGTAAAACAAAAATATGTGATTTTTTTTAATCTGTTATCAAATAAATGTTGAAAGAACAAATAGTTAAATGGCATAAAGTGGCCCATACAAATCAGTAATTAAATTTTATTTTATTCCCTAAATGTGGGTTTCAAAAACATACCTAGCAAAAAAAAATAAAGTTTTTACACCTGTCAACAATTTAGGGACTATGCTTGTTAAAAACTTCAATTTTTGGCGAGTTAACTGTACATCAGATCACTACACAGTACACTTTTCTTTTTCAGGTAATGTACTCCCAGTTGGAACCATGCCAGAAGGTACCATTGTGTGCAACCTGGAAGAAAAAACCGGTGACAGAGGTCGGCTGGCCCGCGCATCTGGCAACTACGCCACCGTAATCGCCCACAACCACGACACGAAAAAGACCAGGGTCAAGTTGCCGTCGGGCGCTAAAAAAGTCATTCCCTCAAATAACAGAGCCATGGTCGGCATCGTTGCCGGCGGTGGTAGGATTGACAAACCCATCCTGAAAGCCGGTCGTGCTTACCACAAGTACAAGGTGAAGAGGAACTGCTGGCCGAAGGTACGTGGTGTTGCCATGAACCCCGTTGAGCATCCTCACGGTGGTGGTAACCATCAACACATTGGTAAAGCTTCGACTGTTAAGAGGGGAACCTCGGCCGGTCGTAAAGTTGGTCTTATTGCTGCCAGGAGGACTGGTCGTATTCGTGGTGGAAAGGTCGACAGCAAGAAGGACGATTAGACGTATTGATTTAATAATATGATTTTTAAGTTATTTCAGTGTTTTATTTTGAATTTACCTCAAATTAGCTTTCTCCATTTTCTTAAATGGTTAGAAATCCATTGCAATCTCGGAAACAGATGAGGAGAGAATATTGGTTGAATGGGATACATTTTCAGCGATTGGAATTTTTTTTTACAAGCAAGTGCTGCTTAGTTTGCGATTGTCTATTGGCGCTTTTATAATGTTTGAAAAAAAAACTTGTGATATAATAATCGATTAAGAAAATATTTTTTGAAGTGATGCATTTGATTTGTGACAATTTTTATCTTCAGTGCCATACCGTTCTTCGAAACCAGTTTGATTTATCGATATCTTGCTACAGATAAGTATAGTGTAATATATAATAAATATGTAAAAATGTATATGTAATATACAGGGTGCCTCCGATTAAGTCGGCACTATTGGTATCTTTGTTAATATTTAAGATACAGGGTCGTTTAAATTAGCAAACTAGTAGGATTTTTTCTGTTGATTAAAATGGTAAAAACAGAAAAAAAATTGAACATCGCGTTTTCGAAAAAATGTGAAAAATGTACTTTTGTTAAATGGAATCCCCTGTATATTTTTACATAAATCAAAAGATAATAATTTTCTTAATAAAAAAGTTTATTTACACTAATAGCCTAAACCTAAAAATTACAGAGTTATAGCGATATTAATAATTTTGTCAAATTTAGGCAAGTTGGCCTTGAACTTTTTAAGAGCAAAACAAATAAATCATTGTTTGAATAATAAAATGACAGTAGCCGTAGAAATTTTATTAAATAAAGAAATACTGACAGTTACATGTTAGCAAAGTTTGTGACTTTTGTAAAATCTAAATTAGTAAAATGCCTTTTACCCATATTGAAAAATGTGATATGTTAGAATGTTACCTTGTATGTCGAAAAAATAGTGACAGAGCGCTAGAAGAGTACCGCCAGAGATTCCAGACTCGTAACTTGCCAAACCGTAGATACTTTTTAATTCTCTACTGAAAATTTAGAAGTAACGAAAACGTGTTTTAAAGAACTAGAAAAAGGAACCAATTTATAGTAAGCGAGGATGTTGAAATTTCTATTTTGGCATATTTTGAAGCTCATATGGAAAGCTCAACTAGAGATTTAGCAAGAGCTTACGGTGTGAGCTTAGTAACAATTTGACGGGTCTTAAAAAAACACAAATTTGTGCCATATAAGTATCGACCAGTACAAACATTGTTGCCTGGCGATAACGAAAGAAGAATTGCTTTTTGCAACTGGTTATGTAATGCATATGAAGCTAATGATAATATTTTAAGCCATATAATTTGGAGCGACGAAGCTAATTTTTCAAACAAAGGTATGTTTAAACGTAAAAATCTACACTATTTGTCCCAAGAAAATCTTTTCCTTACTGATCCCAGAAATCGTCAAAATCAATTTAGTATAAACGTGTGGTGCGGCTTAATAGGAAGCCAAGTAATAGGACCTGTGTTTTATGATGGCACTTTGACTGGAAGGAGATATGTTATCATATTATCTGGAGCGCTAAAAGATTATTTGGATAATGTTAACTTGGAGAGTCGGCAACAAATCTATTTTCAACAGGATGGAGCACCTCCCCATCAACTAAATGATGTAAGAATATTACTTAATAGACTGTTTGACGATAAATGGATTGCGACACGTGGCCCGATTCGTTGGCCACCTAGGTCACCAGATCTAACCCCTCTAGATTTTTATTTTTGAAGTTACATAAAAAATGAAATGTATAAAAAAAATACAGATCCGTTGATGAACTTCAAATACATATTAGGCAAATAATTGGATCAATAGATAGAAGATCAATCTTAAAAGCTACAAGGCGTGTGCTCAGAAATGTATTGAACAAGATGGCGATGTTTTTGCTCATTTATCGTAAATTAGTAGTTTTACTTGATGTTATTTATTTCAAACCCAACTTGCCTAAATTTGACAAAATTACTAATATCGCTATAACTTTGTTATTTTTAGGTTTAGGCTATTAGTGTAAATAAACTTTTTTATTAAAAAAATTATTATCTTTTGATTTATGTAAAAATATATAGAGGATTCCATTTAACAAAAGTACATTTTTCACATTTTCTCGAAAGCGCGATGTTCAATTTTTTTTCTGTTTTCACCATTTTAATCAACAGAAAAAATCCTACTAGTTTGCTAATTTAACCGACCCTGTATCTTAAATATTAACAAAGATACCAATAGTGCCGACTTAATCGGAGGCACCGTGTATACTGTATAAGTTGGTATACTCTTATGCATAATAAAAACTTTTATTGCCAACAAAATTAAATTACAATCATAAAGCAACGTCGAATACAGCGCACCGTTTTGATGTTTATGAAAAAAATAGATTACAAAATGTATGTACAGGGTGTCCCATTTTGGGTACTTTTGCAGGATATCTCGCGTTATTTTTAGAGATCGAGTTTCGGTTTTCGCAACACTGCTACTTTTTCGTAAAACTAAAGATGCTGTTAACAAAATTTTCATAGTCGTTTTATTTTTTAAAATACAGGGCATTTTGGGACCCCCGTCGTGTCTCCGTTATTTTTGCAGTTTTTGCAAAAGTAAAAACTTATAGATTTTTTTCCATAGAATCTAGTGATATACATTTTTTTTTTGATTAATAGTTTTTGAGTTATAACCCAAACTTATGTTTTTTTAAATGGAACACTATATATTTATAGTTCATAAAATTGGCCTTTTTTTACCTTTTCAAAAATATATAACAGTATGGACTTATTTTCAAAAATACGCAAATAACTAAGAATTTTCTAAATTAAATGCATAATAGTAGGCCATGAATAACAATAATAGACAAATAAAAAGTTACAAATTAATAACGACGAATGGGGAATTGCATAATTTTTTATTTTATTAAATTTACGGGAATCCCCATTTTACAAAATAAATGTACAAAATAGATTATTACATAATAGATAGCTTAACCTAGTGAGTTGATACAATGTAAATAAATATATTGTTAGAAATTAAACGACAAACACTCTTAATTAATACTTTATAATCCGTCTCACGTAAATTAAACCAAATACAATTATTTTATATTATAAACACGAGCGGCTTCTATATCCGAGCACGGAGAAGCACAGAATCGTCCTGATATAAAAATCCACCATCATAACAAAAAAACAATTCCTCGGAATTCAGCGAAAAATATATCGGATCTCAATGGTGTTTCAGCATTCTGGCTTCGCATGACCGGCGGCGGCTCGATGAGGTATTTCTTATCGGATGATTTCTTATAATATATATATCTAAGAACTGAGTTGACACCATTACAGCCATAGTCTGCTCAGGCTATTCTTAAAAACGGACAGTGAACTACTACATAAATCAATGTTATGAGCGTTTAAGACACTCAGAGATCTATCGATAGAAGAATGACAGCCATATTCAGTTCTGTGCATAGAAACATGATAAGGTGAAAATTGCGTAGAGTTCTATTTGGAACATAACATTAAGACCCACTTTAGAAAGAAGGTCAGGACCATTAATCATGCCATTACACATTCACACGCCTTTTGGCCAATGTATCCAGGTTAAGTCTTACTCTCATGTCCTCACGATGGTACTCGTCAAAGCTAATGCCTTATTCTGATATAGAGGAGACCACACTACTGAAGAGAATTCGAGATTAGATCTAACCAGGGAGACATAAAGGAGTCTATAGGCTTGCAGAGAGGATTGTGTTTAATATCTGTTTACAGCACCCAACTTAGTCCCTTTAAAGTTAATTTTAGACATGTGATGAACAAATCTCAGATGTTCATCGAACCACACGCCCAAATCCTTGACTACAGTCACATACTGCAAGGACTTACCAAGGATACTATACGTAGAATGGAATCTCTTCGAACCTCTATGAAATGATATGTAGCAACACTTGGAAATATTGAGCCTCAATCCGTTCATCACTGACCACTCATACAAAGCATCAAGGTCTTCCTGAAGTTTGGCTATATCATTCACCTACTTAATCTGCATGTAGAGCTTCAGGTCATCAGCAAACATACTTACAGAACTATGATTGATGATCACATTAACAATATCATTCACAAATAGATTGAAGGGCAGAGGGGCACAGTGAGATCCCTGAGGAACCCCTGAGACTACATTAGTAGGTGCAGAAGTACAGCCATGCACCTTCACACTCTGAGTTCTTCCTATCAGAAAACTCTTTAGCTATTTTAAGAGGAAGCCATGAAAACCAGCACTTTCCAACTTGGCCAGCAAGAGACCAAAGTTCACCCTGTCGAAGGCCTTGGAGAAGTCGGTATAGACCGCATCAGTGACATCAGTCTGAATCCCCCCCTCCAAAGCCCCCAACAGATCACACTCGTATTGAACCAAACTGCTGGTTGTGGATTTCCCAGAAGAGAATCCTGACTCTTTTTCACTAATGATTCCTTTGCATTGCCATGTTAGCTGACCGCAAACCAAACTATCAAACAATTTGGCCAATGAGTTTTGAATACATGCTCCACGATAAATAGGGAGGATATTGCCAGCTTTAAATATCGGCATGATGAAACTGTGCTTCCAAGCTTCTGGGAAGGTAGAGTCCTGTAAAGACGTATTAAAGATCATCTGGAGAGGCCTACTAATTGTATAAATACAGTTCTTTAAAAAGAAATTAGGTATATTACCTGGCCCACAGATAAACTTGTTAGGTAATTTCTGGATCTTAGAAAATACCTCTGAGCTGATTGAAGCGTCCAACAATAATATTCTGGGAACCAAATTCAAGAGAATCAGGAATGGAATAAGTAGAGTTATCGTAAACTGTAGCAAAAAACTTTGCAAACAAATCAGTAATTGCTTCCCTAGACTCTGCCATTTCCCGGCCCAAAAACATCGAATTTGGAAATGCATTGCTCTTTCTTTTGTCATTGACAAACCTCCAAAAGTAACGACTATCATCCACCACTGACGTCTTCACTTTACCAATATATTCACTAAAGCAACGATCGTGTTCTACCTTACATCGAGATCTAAGGGTCGAAAAACGAGCATAAGAGTCAGGTGAGGGAGTAGACGTATATTTTCTGTGTGCAGCCTTCTTTTTACAAATTAAGTCTTTAAGTAAAGGACTAAACCATTTAGGAAAAGATGAAGACCTTAGTCTCTTTTTAGGAACATACAAATCAAGGCAATACTGTAAAATATCATTTAACTTACCCGCAGCACCATCAACATTCAACCCTTCAAAATCCCTTTTAGAAGCCCTTCATCTTATAACTCCACAATTAGAAGACCACAGAAATATCTTTTAACCAAGTTCAGTCAAAAAATTCAGGTATCTATATATAGGTATCTACGTTTGCTTCACGTCACTATTTTACAAAATCCACTTATTACAATAAAATGGATTTTTATTTTGTTGCCTTTTTGATCTAAGCAACAAGAATTAATGTGCATTTAAGAAAACTATAACATTAAAAAACATTTATACAAACAAAAATATATGGCTTTATTTTCCTAATAAGTTCATTATAATACAACAGTAAAGTTATAGAAACTAGGCAGTTATAATATAAACATAGGCTCTATACAAATAATATAAATAGAATAACATCTTAAAGAGTTAACTTAGGAGTATAAATGAATAATTAAAAAAAACTGCTCCAAATAAAAGTCGCACCTTGAAACTTTAACAAATCACCGACTTTCCTTCAATTAATCAAAGCCGTGATATAAAGCTATATTTATTGATTTTATTTTTTTATTTAAAATTAAAGCAGAGAGGAAATATCCCATATTTTAATGATCCTATCCTGGCCTACTGTAATCAGCTTTTTCGATGTTTCGTCCACATCCATCGATGTTATGGTGTGCTTTGCGTCGTGGAAAGTGGCCAAGGAGGGCCTCCTAAATTAATCAAGTCAGATTTAGCAATACACAGTTTTATTTTACTTAATAACTTACTCTCTTTCTTTAAGAATATTGTGGCATGGTTCACAAACCCTGACCGCAAACTCGAAACCCATCACCGGAATGGTGATTCTATTTAAAGAGCATTTTTCACATACTGCTTTGCCGCAATGGCGGCAGTGGTGTTGTCTTAAGCCGATTTGTCGTTGGTCCATCATAGCTCTGAAGAACGTAAAAAAATCTCTTTATTCAATAAAAAATCGGTAAACATAGGTCGTGTCATCAATCAATATTATGTATATTAGCCAAACGTCAAAGAAATACACCAGGTGGTACATGATAAAAGATTTCTCTATTACTTATTTGCATTTTAAGCCAAACAAATAAAATTATACTCTATTTCAGAAGTGTATAGAGCAATAAACTGGGGAATTCCGTTCTGTTTGGCATTTCGTGGTAGTTCATAGGCGCAGGTACTTATAATATTTATGAATTTAATTTTCACGGATTAAATGTCTTTAATTTGAAAGAGATTAAATACTAAATAAATACTTTTAATCCTTTTGTATAGGTACCTATCTTTTAACGCTTTGTAACATGCAAAAATGGGGTCAGGTAATATATACAGACTATAAATACTTTTAAATCATATTTTAAACGTTAGTAGTCACTGCTACGTTGTAGTGTAATCACAATATTATTATCCCAATATTTAAAAAATGGAGGTATTCAGTCCAACGAAAAGATGTACTAAAAATTCTCCACTATCGCTGAGTGAAAAAGTTATTATTTTAAATGTACATGATTGCATAAAACACGATTACCCTAGTTTTACTGTGCAAGAAATTGTTGAAAAATGTTCTCGAATGAGTGGAATTGGAAAGTCCACCATTTTCAAATTGTTGCGGGAAAGAAAAGTAGCAGGTCAAGTGGAATCTCCCAAGCAAAAGCCAGGACGACCTACAAAAATCCTTGATGAAAATGCTAAATGTATAATTCGAAGAAAAGTTCACTCTTTTTATTTTAAAAAGGAAATACCCACCCTAGACAAAATTTTAATGGAGCTTGTCCGAGATGACAGTATTCCGTTGATAAGTAGAAAACTTTTATGGAAAACTTTAAAAAATATGGATTTTGCCTGGGAAAAGCATAACCGCAAAGCACTTTTACTGGAGAGCGACGAAATTGTTTGTTGGAGACGACAATACTTGAGAAGTATCAAGCAGTACCGCAGGGAGCAAAAGAAAGTTTTTTTATCTTGATGAGACGTGGATTAACGAAGGTTATATAGTCCAAAAAATGTGACAAGACAAAAATATAACCAGTGCTCGCCAAGCTTTCATAGAAGGCCTGTCTACGGGTATTAAAGTACCTTCGGGAAAAGGTATTGCGTTTGAAGCAAATTTGATAAAAAAAGAACTGCTGGCAATAGCAAACTTACACAAAACTCGTTTCATGAAATACGCCGCGGAAGATATAGCCGAAAAATATAATATAACTGTACTGCGCTTACCGCTATATCATTGCGAACTGAATCCTATAGAACTGATATGGGCGCAGGTAAAAGGATTTGTTGCAAGACAAAACACGACTTTTAAAATGAAAGATGTTAAGCTACTGTTTGATCAAGCCATTACGGAAGCGACACCAGAGAATTGGCGAAAAGCAGTCCAGCATGTAATTAAGCAAGAGGACAAAATGTGGGATCTTGACAACCTCATCGATCAGACAGTCGATCCTTTAATTATAATGTCAAGAGGTGATGACAGTTCGTCAGATGACGAAGAAGACTACAATCTATTATAATTTAAAATTGTTATACACTGTTCAAAAAGTGCCAGATCCAAAACCGGGTGGCACTACCTGCAATCAACGAAAAGAAAGAATTTTACATTGAAACTAATACCCAACTAAGGTAGTGGCATAAAATATTGGTGGATCACCAGGTACCACTTTTGCATACCTAATGAGGTTTTATTGCTCTACACACTTCTGAAATAGAGTATAGGTACGTAAACGCACATTTTTGGATGTATTTAACTATTTGTCATCACTTTCAGTTTAGCGAAATTGCCTTAATTTTCTGGTTTTAAACGCGATACCCTGTATATTTTTACATATTTCGATAGAATGATATTGCAAAACTCATGATATCCACCTTGTCACTTTTTACATAAAAAAAACTCAAAATTTAAATTATTAGCTAGTAATAATGCAGTCACACAAAAATAACTTTGAATATCTTTTGTTCCTTATTTGCTCTACACGAGTATTAAAATTAGCCAAACATTTTTTCGCGTTTAACTATTGAGTATATATAATGACCCCAAACAAGAATTTCATAGATATAGGTTGGAATTAAAAAGACCAGAATATGTGGCTATTGAAAGACCCTTGGAAAATGTATGTGATAAGAAATCATAAGATACCTTCAAACATGCAACACCGGTCAAAATCCCCATTTTCCAATACCAACATTTTCCACTTAATCGGTAATATAACGCAAGTTATAACTGATATCAAAGTTTCATAGTTTATTTTGTTTTGTCTAATGTGTATTTAATCCAATACCTTAAATTTTAAGCATCGATGCTAACTGAGAGAAAATATGAAGACATTGAAACGTGAAAAATAGATTTAGAGTTAATAAATAAAATATTTTGTTTGATGTTTTCATAAAATTGGTTTAATCGCTTAAACCTTTTTAAAAATAGGCTTAATTACTACCTTTTATGGTAAGTTATCATTCATGCCTATGTCTGGCCAATTTTCATAATTAGGGCCTCTTAGATATCAATTGTGCTGTATAAAAAATGCAAAAGTTTCGACCTATACATGTTTTGCTTAAAATGTTCAAAATTAGGCCAGCTACCATCACGCTTATTTATTTATTAACGGTATCCACCAATTTTACAAAAATAAAATAAGACCAAAGATACTAATATAAATGCAACTTAAGCTAGACATAAATCAATGTTACAAATTAATTTAAAGAAACATGTTAGTCATCAGTCGCTAATGAATTTAAGAGAACTCCTAAAACAGCGAAAAGAAACGTGCAAGTCAAGACTATACCTATCGAAAGAACGTGGCATTCTAGTTATAGGATTGTGCTGTCCACAGAACTACTATCAAAATCTACATAGAAGAGTTTTTTAAGTCTACCTAATTTTTGCTCCCCAAAATTCAGCATATTTAAAAGATAATCACAATCAGTCATGCCAGATATTAATTTAAAAATAAAACACAAGTCTAAATTATTACGCTTTAACTCAAGTGGGTCCAAAGAAAGAACTGACATGACCGATTTATAATTAGTATGACCATTAGCTAATGGAACCTTAAGTTTAACAGAACAATTGCTTAAGAATCTATTTTGGAATTTCTCAATATTTTCAATATGTGATTTATAAAATGGAGACCATTCAGAACTAGCATACTCCAAACTAGAACTGCTGTTTTTTTTTATTTTGTTCTTAAAATCTCAAATTAAAAAAAAACAGCAAGATTAGGGATGGCTTTGATATAACCACTGAAATTGTAAAATCATTAAAAAATATTATAGTCTATCCATTAACTAAGTTAATAATTTACTGCATCTTGAGTGGACTCTTTCCTACTATACTCCAAGGTGCAATAGTTGCGCCCATTTTTAAAGATAAAGGATCAGAAAATGATGTTACCAACTATAACCCTATTTTTGCTACCAATATTTTCCAAAATCTTTGAAGCTACATTAAAAGATCAAATCAATCAACAACGCTATTAATGGCTTCCTGGAACTTGTTGTAGTCTTAAGGATGGATTGAATTTGGATGCCTAATTGTATGATCTAACGAAAGCGTTGGACAGTTGTTAACCAATTTTACTTAAAAAACTAAATAAAAGCCAGTAAAAGTTTAAGCCTTATTGAATCTTACCTTTCTGACTGAACCCAGTATTTATACTAGAATATATAGAAATCTCAAAAAGAGCATATTAAATATGAAGTATTTCAAGGGTCTGTGTTAGAACCTCTAGGCTTATTCTTTTTGCAACATAGCAAGGTATAATCCCACAGATCAAGTGGAAGATATTGTGTGTGAGACTATATCAAATCTGCTTAATCGGTTTATTGCGAATCGGCTTAGCCTCAACAGATCTAAGCTAAGATATTTTAAACTTGTCTACAGCTAAATTTATTTTGTTTGTAATAAAAGTTACTGCAGTGTTAGTTTCTTTTTTTTTAATATTGTACAGTTTTTGGAAAGAATAACCCAGCTACAAGTTTTAACTCAGGTTCAAGAATAAATTTAATAAGTCTATTGCTAATTGTCTGTAAGATCACCTCCAACTTTTCCAATGCTACTTACGTATACTGATTTGATTCTTTATTTAACTCGTATCAGTTATTAGAGTGGTTTTATACTTTTCTGAGAAACAGAAAATAACATAAAATTTTTTAGTTCCTTCTGGTGTACAATATTCTCACATTGGGCCAATTTTATATTAATGATGACAATATTTTTATTAATGATGATACAGAATGACCGAATGTGAAGGGCTGAGAAGCGAAGGGGTACAAGTCACATATTTTTCATAATGAAGTTAAATGCAGAAACTTACTCTTAAACACTTTAAAATGTTCGTGGCCAAGGGAGATAACTGGAACTCTATCATGTGCTAACATCTAGTGGCGAAAAAAAACTACTGCTTAAAAGTGCTTTTTAGTTTAGAAGTGGTACATGTGCTGCGAGTCACTTGTACCCATTGGCTTCTAAAAAATAGCTGATAATTTAGTTTACTAAAGCTGTTGTTTCTTTTACGCATTGTTGTTGTGTTTAAATTGTTTACGTGTTGAGGCTATCAAACTTGATAAAAAATGTCAGAAGATAGTTCTTTTAGCCTTTTTAATGGTAAGTTATACTTTTTATCAAATCCAATATTATTATTTATTGTAATTTGAGTCATTTAGTGTGTTTAGGTGAGGTTTTAAGGTTAGGTTTCAATGTATGTTGTTAATAATATTATTTGAAAGCTCGTAACTATCTTATTCAGTTGTCCTACTTTCAGATAATAGCGATGATGACGCTGATTATAACCCAGACGCAGATAATTCTTCCAGTACTAGTTCAAGTAACCGTCCTAAAGAAGGTAAGAGTAGGCCTTAGTTAATTATTATTATTAATATTACTAATCAGCCGATTTCATTATAACGTTCTTTTTCTCTAATAAGCAACTTTTTATTGATAACAAACTTTAGAGTAATAATTAAAAATTAGGATTAGTTTTGACATACACAGCATAATTAATTAATCTAAATAAATAATTAAAATTTAATTTAAGATCAAATGGAAGAAACTGAAGCAGAAGAAGAACCACCTACAAAGTGGCAGAAGCATCCTGGTGAGAAAAAAACACGACGGACTGAGGAATGGAAAAGGCAGAAGTCTTCAAGACTACGAAGCATGGGTAAAAAGTACACTGACCGTAAAGGTAAAGTACACAATCAAAGAAAAGTTCAGGCATATGATCATGAATGCCGCTATAAATGTTGCGAAAATATGAGCGAAGAAAAGCGCCACGAATTTTTTAATGAGTACTGGGGTCTGGCGAATTGAGAATTGCAATCATCATTTTTGAACTCTGCGATTATAATAGAAGATCCGCATAGGAAGAAAGAAAACACTGTACGTGGAAAGTCCCATTCTTGTCAATATTTATTAGGCGGTCTAAGGGTCTGCAAGGAATTTTTTTTAAAAACATTAGATGTGTCAAATAAGCCTGTTAACAACATTATTGCTAAAAAGAAAGAATCTGGAACAGGAATACCAGCTCGAGACCGTAGAGGGCGAAAGGTTCCAACCAATAAAATTACCGTTGAGAAAACTGATTTGGACAAACAACATATTGCTATGTTCCCTAGATATAGTAGTTACTATTCCAGACAGCAAGCTCCAAACCGAAAATATTTAAATGCTGACTTAAATCTAAAGATTGTATGACTGTTATAAAATCTTTTGTGCGGAACAAGGAAAGGAACCTGTTACTCTATTTTACTATAGGCATATATTTAATACATGTTTCAATCTTAGTTTCCATCGAGCACATACTGACACTTGTAATAATTGTGACAAGTTTAAATTAGCTATTGAGCATGGAGATCTGGAAGCTAAACAAGCTGCAACAATCGCTAAAGAAGTCCACCTACGTAAGGCTGAAAGTGCTAAAAAAGAAATGGATAATGCTAAAAAAGAAGTAAAAGATGATCTTGCCCATAAAGCTATATGTTTTGATCTTCAAAAAATGTTGCCCACGCCGGTATTAACATGTACAAATGTGTGCAAGGCAATTATGGACGTATAATTTTAATGTACATGATATTGGGACCGATGATGCGTTTATGTTTCTTTGGCATGAGGGGCAAGCATCAAGAGGATGCGAAGAAAAAAGTATCGTGTTTAATCCAGTACATCAAATCATTGCCCTCTACAGTCACTCACCTCACTGCTTTCTGTGATAATTTTGGTGAGCAAAATAAAAGCCAACTTACGGTAAAATTTTGGTTGTACGTTGTAAACACAATGCAGATTGAAATTGTCGACCTAAAATTTTTGCTTACTGGTCATTCTTATAATTATTGTGACCGAGCCTTTGGTAAAGTGGAAAATACCAAGAGGAACACAAAAAGAGGTGTTTTCGTTCCTAATGACCGGGTGGATATTATAGCCACAACTAGCAAAAAGTTCTTAGTGAAGAAAATGTTGGATAAAGAGATCCTTACTTTGGATTTTATAAGCAAACATTTTGTGAAAGCTGTTAAGGGTATTAGAAACATGCAGTGGCTGCAGTTCAGAAAAGAAAGTCTTTACACTTTGTTTCACAAAAGTACATTTAATAAAGAAATGCCATTTTTAGAGTACAACATGCTTGCAAAAAATGTTGGAAGGATTCCAAAAACCTTGCCTTCTCTTATCCCTAAACAAAATATAAAGAAAATAAAAGCATTAAAGTACAAAGACCTTGCTGGCCTCCTACCATTTGTACCTCCCATACATCACCAATTCTATAGATCATTAGACTATGAGGGAAATCGTTTGGTGCACACAAGACAGAACATCCAGAAACAGCAAGAAGCGGTTCAAGAGGGACATCACAATCCTGACGATGATGAAAATGAGAATCCAGAACATGAAGACAATGTTTATAGCAGTGACTCAGAATAGTTCTGCAAGTGGTATTTAAATGACATTTTTATACAAACTGTTAGTATTTTTTAAGCCACCTTTCATTGGAAAAATACATTTTTCTAATTTATTTGTATCCTATGTTTTATTAAACTCCTAATTTCTATGAGAAGCCAAGGGGCACAAGTGATGACTTTTATCAAATATTGCCGAATAATCAATATAAAAAATACTAAAAAGCATATTATTTTTCTTTATTATGACCTAAACCCTATGCATGTAGTATGCTATGAGTCTAAACCCTAGCAATTAAAACAAAACTGGTTTGAACTGCCATACTTTTGCCTGCATTTGATTATAACAATTTAACTTTAATTTGAGTTTTCTCAAAACTGACTTCAGTACACTTATACCCCATGGCTTCTCAGCCCTTCATGTGTAATAGTAAGACTATATAATTAAAAATATTGTGAATTTTCTCTGAGTATCACCAAGTAAAGAAGAGCTGAATGATCTTAGGAGTCAGTTGAATTCCAATTTTCGCAGCTAACTAAAGCATTAAAGTTATAGAGCGTCATAAGGAGAACCTTGCAAGATTTGGATATTATAGCTTGCTTTAACTCTATTTTGTTCCTATATCAGGTTTTGTTTTCTTACAATAAACAATAAGTATAATCAAAATATAAAAAAACTGCAAAAGAGGTTTATTAGATTTGTTGCTTTTATAAGAAGAATATAAAGTAAGGACATAGCAGAGGGAAACATATATTGATTGATATGCAAACAAAATCCTAACAGTCTACTGTCCAGAATTCCTATCATAGAACTAAATTTTACACAGAATTATGACTTAAATTTTTGCCATATTCCTTGTCATTTTATTTTCATTCTTTTATTACTTTATTGCAGAACATCTTACTTACTTTGCAGCCCAGTAAACCGAATCTCAAATAAGGTTAACAAATATTGTAATGTCACATTATTTTAGTTGTACTTCCCCAAATAAATTTAAGTGTGAAGCAAAGAAAACTATTATGCACAATTAAGCAATAAAATAATTGGATGTTTCTTTTTTTTTCCTGTTTATGGGTGTTTTATGTAGTTCTTTTCATATTCTATTGTTCCATGCTATGGACATATATACTGTTCATTGCCACTAACCTTAAGCTTAAGATAACTAGAATTAGTATTAATATTGTAAACATTCATCAAATGTAATTTACCTTAAAATAAATAAATAAACTTTCTTTAGTACAAGATTGTGATTCTATGTACCTTATTTCATATGAATTATTGTTAGTTTTTATGTCATCTGTACAATAATTCTTTCTCTTGGATGTTTTTTTTTTCTAGATTTCTACATAATACTTTTTTTCTTATTATGTAAAGAGCTGGTCGATTGATTCGTATATTATTTGTTTGTGTTAAAATAACAGGTTTTGGAGTAGTATAAATGACATCCACAGGTGCAATAGGACTATAGGATCTTTAGGCAAATGTTTGAATAAATAGACATGATTGTTTATCAATTAAACTGCTCTAGTGATAACTGTGGCGTTTTTTATATCGGCCAAACCGGTAGAAAATTCTCCACTCGTGTTACTGAACATTGTAAAGAGATCGAAAAGGCTAGAAAACGCAATCTTTGCCCTTCAAATATTAAATCCAATTTTGCTAGACACATACATCTCAATAACCATAACTTCGATCCTCTTTTAGATACCAAATACTTACATTTTTGCCATAAAGGTAATAAACTGGATTTACTTGAAATTTTAGAAATAAATAGAGCTATACAAAATAATAATACTACATGTGTCAATGATCAAATAAATCATTCATCCACACATTTTTTTAATTCATTAAATTTTAATGCTAATTTATAACGCCTTTTCTTTCTCTCATATTAGAGTCAAAACATTTTATTTATAAGTATCATTTCTAGTACCATCATCTGTAGCCAACTTAACATACTCTAATTTTACAAATTACAGGTACCATATTTTAAATAGGGCGCACCCTATCTTTTGAAAATTTATATGTTTCTTTTGTTCTTAATTCTTGTTGACATAACAATTATCCTAGTGTGGTAATTATGTGATTTTAATGTTTGTGTAGACCCTGTTTAGTAAGTTTTTTTGTCTTCAACGTCCAATTGTTTATTTGTTAGTTAATTAAGCCTTTTTATCATTATTGTAGATGCCCTTTTTATTTATTGTTAATAATTTTAACCTTTGACCTTGCCAGAAGCACAGTGGCTTTTTATGTGTTGTGATGAAAACCCTCTTTGTATGTAAGTTATTTTTAATACCTTTTTATTTCAACACTTTTAATCTTTAGCTTAAAAGTATCCTCGGTTCTTTATAGTTCCCTGATGATGGACATCTTATATGTCCGAAACATGTAGGATAACTAGTTTTTCAAATAAATTTAGTGGAGGATGACCGAAACTATTTTAGTTACCCTTTGAAATAGACATGACTTCTTGTTTGACATATTAGAACTGATAGTAATAATAAAATAATAAATTGGGATGAAGAAAACAAAACTGAGAGGTTATCAGACAATTATGAACCAAATAGACTTTTTGGTAAAAACTTTGTAATCTTGTTACATAGAAAAATAAACTACATCATAATAAGATTACAATTATTAAAGGCTCTCGTATTACCTTACAGGCAAAATACTTAATTAATAATAATAAATGTAGAATGTTTGATACTGAGCCTATCCTTCTCATAATATATTATGATATGTGTATCTTCCATATGTTTTTTGTTCAGGAAATATTATATTTATCATTATAAATGCTAAATGATAATAAAGGAACACCACTTTAAACTTTAACTTAACTTTTTAAGCCTTTTAAATTAAAAATTCCAAATTTAATATTAAATACTTATATCACAAACCCCAAGTACCTTGCCTAATAAGTATAACAGCAAAAAGTTGTTTACCTTATATTCCAGAAAAATGGTTTATTACAAAGCTGACACACCCCAGACTCGACCCACTCAGGTGTCTCCTGTCTGGGACTTTTCATGTCCCATACAACAATCACTCCATCTTCTCCACCACTCAAAAGTTGTTTGGTCGAATCAGAGTAATAAAGGGCTGAAACCTGAAAAATTTGGCTAAAATTTTATCATGTAAATGAGTTAAAATTACCTTATTGTGATGTCCCTGCAACTCATAGGCATTGCCTTGCTGTCCCCCAATATCCCACACAATAATTGAATGATCAAAAGAACCACTAAAAAGCATTTGCCTGGATATGTCCCAAGTTAGTGACCTAATTGACCCGGTATGGGCCTTAAGGGTTGTTATAAAGGTAGGCCCATTATTGTCCAGTTTTAACATGGTGATTTGTCCTGAATAATCACCTATAAAAGCATGTCTGGATGGCACATCAAATCTATGATTTTTTTAAGGAATTTTAGGAATAATTATGTATTAATCACTCTTTACAT
Source organism: Anthonomus grandis grandis (assembly GCF_022605725.1). NCBI lineage: Eukaryota > Metazoa > Arthropoda > Insecta > Coleoptera > Curculionidae > Anthonomus > Anthonomus grandis. The sequence continues at coordinate 15,431,959 of NC_065558.1, forward strand.
CCAACACAACATAAAAGGATACTCTAAACAGGTACACCAAGCCTCAGCACTAAAGGTACCAATGTTCCGTCCAGTCTGGGTGCAGTTATAAGAGAACATCTTGTCTCGGCTAACACTCAGCACCCACTCACAGTTAAGGGCGAATATCATCTGAGTGACTCTGGCCTGATGGGCAAGATATTCTCTTATGGGCATCATCCTGTTGAAATCTGCTGCAAGAGAAAACTCTGATACTGTCCCATTTTCTTGACCTATAAAGAGTTGTCTTGTTTCTTTGGTATAGTGTACAGAGGTGGCCCCGCTGGGCATGTACTGGCAAATACTTGGCCAAAACTGTCCAGAATCTCTTTTCAGCCATACTCTGACTGTTCTGAAGGAGAAGGACAGTTCAAATAATATTTCTTAAAGTGCCAAAGTATTTTAGAAGAAAAGCAGCTTATAAAACTTACTTATCATCTGAGACACTAATAACACCATCTTCTCCAGGTATAAGAAGGGCAGCATTAATTTCGTCGCTGCACCCATCTAGTTTGGATAACAAGGCCGGTTTTTTCGTTACACAAAATCTATTGTTCGTTTCTGTGGGTTTAATTTCTGCTGCCATTTTAGCCCCTGCTGATGCAAACTACCAGTTGCACGATCCAAGTTAATTTAAAACTAATACGTAGAGTTTTTTGTTGGCCTTAAATAATAAGTAAAAAATAAATTGTTTTCAGATGGTACAATAATGAATTAATGGAAAAAAACTATAATGAAAAATCTGACATGAATAATAAATACTTTGACAACTGTTTGACAGGAAGTGATAAACAAACACCCCTTTTTTTCCCCGCCCCGGCCATTTTCATTTACTTCATAAATTTCTTTATTGATAACGGTCACGTGACCAGCTGCTTATGAAAAAATATATCGGTCATATGACCATGTCGATGATGACGTGTAAGTAAGCAAAATGTTTCCAAATAATTTCAGATTAATTAACTTGAAAATATAAAATTAGTTTTAAGTGATCTAAATAATTATAGAGCGATTCACATAGTTTTGGACGTACGAATAGTAGTGTTGTCATAACCCTTGCCTATCACCCTTTCTTTTAGCTAAGACTACACTAAAATAAGAATCATTGTCTCTTACTGGCCAAATTATTTTTATTTTGAATGACCAAAATATCGATATTTAAACCCAATGCTACTGTTCTTCATCAGTCAAACACGTCACATTTCAGCAAAAGTGACAGGTGTCAGTTTCTGGTAAGTTGTTTATAATTCCTTTGCATGAAATAATTAAGGTTTTCCTCTAAAATTGTCCGGTTTAAAGCTATTTTACGTATAAAAGATTTTAGTTTTATTATACTACATCAGTTAATAGATAGGCATTTAATGGCGAAGATTGCACACAAGATTAAAATCTGTTTGATCATTGTTAGGTTAGATTCTTGTTTTCATCATTTGACAGGTAACGCATAAAACTCTGTGCTTAAGGCTGGCTCACGCTTAATTCCGCGATATATTCGAAAATGCGTTGCGGAATAAAATTCTGCCGCGCAACTTTCATGTCATACAATATTAATAATAGTATTTTTCCCGAAAAGAAATCACATTTCAGCCCTTTTACCATATTACCCGAAACCTAATTTAACTTTTTCACAAGTAGAAGGTAACATCGCGTGAACCGACCTACTTAGAACAGGTTCCCTCAGTAATTTTATTACAAATCCCTTATTCCGGAAGGCGATTAAAATACTTTAAAATTCGTTTCTTCGGTCTGCCTCACGAATTAGATATATTTTATTAGGGGTGACACGCGATGATCGCTCTATCGGTCGACCTGAGCAGTAGAACACGCCAACAACGGTCTAATTTATTTTTAAATTAGATTTGCGGAAGTGGATGGAGCGAGTGTGGGGTCGGTTTCCTGTTTATTTGCGATCAGAAGTGGGATAGAATGAATAGTGGATGTTAGGTAAAGCAAAAGGTGTATGTTTTGCATTGAATTAATTAACCTCGTTGTGGCTCTTAAGTTATAAATTAAATTGTTGATAAGTCCAATTATTTATATAAGCGTGGCAATTCACGGTTATTTATTGTAACTGACATCTTATAGCTTTAATAAACTTTTAATAATTAAACTAAAATTTTCTTTTGATGACAAAGGTTTCTAAGCTCAGTGGAAAACCACTTGGGATAATTACTAGTTTTATATTTCATTGGGCGCAAAAAAGCAAATCTTCAATTTAGAACCCCACAAAAAACCTTCAAGGATAAATTTATGTCCTGCTTGGGTAAACACTCCTCAATCTATCCCTGCTAAATTATTATTAACACCCAAGTAATTGACATTTTGAAAATCATAGAAAAATCGTCATCAAATGTACCAGATCATTCCAGTTGATTGTAAACACTCTTAATATTAAAATTATAGCTGACATGATCTAACGTATATGCCAAAATCTGTTCCCTTAAGACTAAAAGCGCTGATGAAGTACCTGGACAAACAACTTGAACAGCATATTCATTATTTGACCACTGTGCCTCAGGAACATTAAAATCAACAAAAAGGTACAATTTTTGACGGTTTTGCAACACATTTTAGGTAATAGGCATGTTAGGTGGTCTATACACTCTCGTAATTATGAATTTAGATTAATTGTACTCACAGGATACAAATAAATGATTTACTGTATCCTGAGTTACCCTAATCCACTGACCTCTAACTTTTTGGGTTGTGAGACTTGACATTTATTATTTCTGTATAAACACCATGTGCAATCAAATTCACTGTCTAAAAAATCTATGTTTCAGTGTATTTCCATCAAATTGTCACATCATAAATAGAGCTACCTACAGCATTTTTAAAACATCTATTTTGTGGGCAGGTTATTCTGCTTATATTTTGGTAATAAATAGCTAATGGGGTAGTGTTTAGTTTTACTGAGCATAATGTTTTTTAACAGAAATTGTTGGTATCCTTTTACATATTGGACTATTAAGACAGGTATTATTATTTTTCATTTGTGTCACCTGCCTACGAGTTTTATAAGCACTTTGCTGCATTTGGGTGGAATCGTATGTTATTTTATGTTTTACACAAGGACAAGAAGCAGTTTTTAATGTATGTTTATTTCGCATTACTTTGTGGAGAATTTCGGACTCCTTTCAAATGATTTTTATTGGTCCTTTCTTACCATCCATCGTTTCATAATTTACCGAAGAGATCATTACCATTTTGAAGTTTTGCAAAATAAGCTCGGCACCAAAATATAGTATTTAGGTTGCTAATGATGTGTGCCAAATTTAAAATTTTTATATAAACGCATTCAAAAGATAACAGGGGGAGGCGGATTATTAAGAGCCGCACTGTATAGTATATTGTAACCTATAGAAGCCTGTGTCATGGCAGTTACTAGTGGCTCAACTTAAATTATTATACTAGAGCCGGTCAAAATATGCATGAATAAGAAATGTTTAAACAAAAACCCGTTAATTGTGGAATTCTTTAGACTTGTAACCTGAAAATAACCAACAGCAGAAATTTTTGCGTTCTTTCATTCGACATAGATTGGTTCAGGATCGAAAAGAGTGTTCGACGAGGCGACCCAATTTCCTCGACACTTTTTACAAGTCTGATGGAATATAAAGGGTGTTTTTTTGAGAGGTATACAAATTTGAAGTGAAATAAAACTATTAAAAAAAAATTTATTGACATGGTGTTGGTTTTATTTAAAAGATATTGTTATGCCATTAGTGCTTAAAAATGATTTCGGGCATATGAGCGCCACGGCTGGTTCGAATGTAGCGTATTCGGGAAGTCCAATTTTCGACCATTTTTTCAAGCATCTGGGGCCGTATCTCGGCAATAACGCGGCGAATGTTTGCTTCCAAGTGATCCAACGTCTGTGGTTTATCTTTGAAGACATGTGACTTCACATATCCCCAAAGAAAGTAATCCAGGGGTGTGAGATCACACGATCGTGGAGGCCAGTTCACATAGGTCCATTGCGTGAAATTATGCGATCATGGAATGTTTCCAGCAATAAATTGATAGTGTCACGCGCTGTGTGCCATGTTGCACCATCTTGTTGAAACCAAAGCTCTGCCACATCAAGACGGTTCAACTGAGGAACAAAAAAGTCGGCAATTATGGCTCTATAACGTTCTCCATTGACTGTAACATTCTGGTCGTTATCATCAAAAAAAAATATGGGCCAATGATTCCTCCTGACCATAAAGCGCACCAAACTGTGACTTTTAATGGATGTAAGGGCATCTCAACAAAAGCTTCTGGATTTTCTCCACTCCAAATTCGGCAATTTTGCTTATTGACGAAGCCGTTCAACCAAAAATGAGCCTCATCGCCGAACAAAATTTTGGATTGAAAAAATGGGTCAAGCTGAATACTGTTTTCCGCCCATTCACTGAACGTACGGCGCGCATAATGGTCACGCGGTTTCAGTTCTTGCACAAGTTGGATCTTGTTACCTCGCAAGCCAAAATCTTGCCGCAAAATCTTCCACAAAGTGGATGGGCACAGCCCCAATTGTTGTGCACGATGGCGAATCGACTCATTCGGGTCCTCTTCAACACTATGCTCCACAGCAGCAATAACTTCTTCTGGGCGTCTTTGTGGATGCGTATTATCAACTAGAGTATGCGTGGTACGAAAACGATCCATGGTTTTTCGAATAACTTGCTCGGATAGCCGATTATGTCGACCGTAAAATGGACGCAGCGCACGGTAAGTTTCGCGAATTGAACTATGATTTTCAAAATATATTTGCACAATTTGAAAGCGTTGTTCTGGAGCGTGAAAGGAGAAAAGCTAAACCTATGTCTTGCCGACGATTCCTAAAAAATCAACATTGCCAAGACCCAATTTATGACAAACTTAGTTTCCAGCTGTAACCTAATGAAAAAAATATAAGAAATTTAATACGTATCATCTTACAAATATCTGGGACAATAATGAGAAGGAACAATCAGACCTGCGAAGTAACCAAAACGATAGGTCTGACTCGGGCTGCTGAGACATGTATTCAGATCAGATATACCTATGTGTCTCAAAGGAAACGTGTTTGATTAGTGCGTCGTCCCGGTATTGACATATGGCTCGGAAAACTCACATCCACATAAAAAACTATCAATAAAATAAGAATAATCTAACGATCCACGATGGAGAGGTCTTTGTTAGAAGTGACATTGCGAGATAAAATCCGAAATAAAGAACTACGTAGAAGAACAAAAGTTACGGATGCATTTGAAATAATCACATACTTAAAATAGCATTGGGCTGGCCACGTTGCAAGAATGACAAATAAATGGACGAAAACCGAGCAAAATGGTTTATGCTAAGAGAGATCCCAGCAGTGGACGAGACAAGCTGCTATATGATGATAACGAATGAATTCTATAATTTGGTTATAAAATTTGATTTATCCCAATTTATACTAGGGCCGATCATTATACAATTGAATAAGAAATAATGTTAGTTAATTAGCTTAGGTTAAGGATATGCCTTAGTAAGATAAACTTGATTATTACAATGTACATATTACCTTATTGGAGTTTGTATAATGTCGTTTAGTTAATAAATACGTGTTGGTAATAATTAAACGGCATAAAAATGACTTGTAAGTTCTCCTTTAAATCAATGTATACGAGAAGGGCTTAAAATATGAACGAATAAGAAATTCTGTTAACTGATGGAGGGCCCTAGAAATTTTGCCTTCTGCTTTTTTTCGCCTTATAATGTATTTTCTCATAAAAGAGCAATAGTCCCTTTTAATTTCTACAAGCTAATATCGCTTTTCTAATCAATCGGCCGTTCTCTTTAAATATAGATTTTTACCAGGGCCGGTCAAAATACAAATGAACAAGAAATATTATTTTCCGATTGACGCTAAATGTGATTATAAAAATGTGATACTTCATTTCTATAATGTTATATATTTTAATAGTTGCCAATAATTAGGTGTACAATACAGTAGAGCCTTGATAATCCGGACATGCATTACTCCGGATGCTTCAGTAGTCCGAACACGAGTTTTGCCGCTATTATGTACGTTATAGTCCGGATTCGCTTGTACGCGATAATCCGGATCGCGCTGTTTTCAGCCGTTTTGCAGGCTTTGACAAGTTTAAATTGATTGGTAGTTTGCGAAAGTTTAGTTTTTAACGTTACATAGGTATTACAGTCGATACTTATTGCTTCCTGGCCTTCCTACACCAATTCTGGGGAATATGGCTCCAAGACGAAAGCATAAAACATTATCTTTAAAACAAAAGCTTGATATACTAAACAGATTAGAACGTGGCGTGAGTGGAAAAGCCTTAGCTAGTGAATACGATGTAGGCACATCCACAATTTCGGATATTAAAAAGAACAAATTGAGCATTAAAAGGTATGTACCAAGGTTTATAAAGACGTTTTATTTTTACTAATGTTTTGTATTTTATTTTTAGTTTTATTAGCGGTTGTGATAGCGTACCACAAGCTAGGAAAACACTAAGAAAACCTGAATATCCCAGAATGGAAAAGCGATTGTTCGAATGGTTTTGCAGGCAACGTTACAGACACATTCCCATATCATATGAAATTTTAGCAGCCAAAGCAAAGCAAATCTACAACGATGTTTATGGAAATGAGAATTTTGCAGCCAGTCGAGGTTGGATCGCAAATTTCAGAAAAAGATATACTTTGAGGCTTTAAAAATTTGTGGTGAAAAATTATCCAATGACGAAACTGCTGTTGAGCCTTTTAAAAATATGTTGGCACAGAAAATGAAAGACCTGAATTTAATTCCTACGCAGGTTTACAATGCTGATGAATCAGTGTTGTACTGGAAAATGTTACCGAAAAAAACAATTGTTCGTTCTCAAGAAAAGACAGCACCGGGACGAAAAATAAGTAAGGAGCGGGTTACTTTCCTGGCATGTGTAAATGGAGATGGTTCTCAGAAATTGAGAATTCCCGTCATTGGAAAAGCAAAAAATCCCAGAGCATTTAAAAATGTACCCATACCCGTAGAGTACGAAAATTCCTGCAATGCTTGGATGACATCTGCAATATTTAAAGAGTGGTTTCATAATTCGTTTATTAGGCAAGTAAAAGAGTATTTAAGAAGCCAAAATCTAACTGAACGCGCTCTTTTAATCATTGATAATGCCTCATGCCATGGATCGCCAGAAGAACTGAGAAGTAAGGATGGCCATTTCCAAACAATCTTTCTTCCGCCAAATTGCACAGCATTGCTGCAACCCATGGATCAAAATGCCATAAGGTTGACTAAATTGTTTTACCGTAAGAGCCTTTTGGCGCACATTTTATCACAAAATGAAGAAAATGTTATCCAGGTATTAAAGACCTTAAATCTCAAAACTGCAACATACTTACTGAGCAATGCATGGCCAAAACTTACTGTAGAGGTTTTACAAAAATGTTGGGAAAAAGTAATTCCAAAAGGAACAGTTTTTGGTAATGATTTGATGAAAATCTACGAGCTTTAACGGATGTTTCGGCTATGCTCCAAACACTAAGTGAAAACGAGATAAATCCTAATGAAGTGAATAACTGGATTGAAAATGATGACAACTTGGTATTAGATGAGATAGAAAGCAACGAAATGCATTATAGCAGCAGCGAAGAATGTGAAGATGATGACGAAAATCAAGGGAGAGAGAAAGGAGTCAAAAATGATGAAGCAGTGAAGGGCTTCAATTTATGCTTAAAGTGGGCTGAAGAAAATCGAGTGCCATTGCATGATATTCTTGTTCTTAAAAAGAGTTAAAGAAATGGCTTTTATGAAAAACTAAGAAAAAGTAAAGCAAGCAAAAATGACATACTTTTTTAAATATTAAATTTATTTTATCCTTTTAATTTGTATGTTTTTCTCGTTTATCACATATTTGTAGGCAATTTTTTAGTTATATTCATATAATATTCCCTAATAAAAAACATATATTTATGTAAAAAGACATCATGTTTCAGTAATCCGAATTTTTCGTTAATCCGGATCACCGTCGTTTTTATTAGTCCGGACTATCGAGGCTTTACTGTATAAAAATAACGAACTCATAAATTCACGTTTCAATGTCCTTGTATAAGTGCCTGTGATAGAATACTTTACAAATTTGGCGAAGACTTCATATTTCATATATGTAGATGAATAATATTTTAACTTATAATTAACATTACATTTTATTAAGGAATCATGACAATGAAATGCCTACAAAATATGCCAAAAGAATTGCAAAAGGGCTTTTACGTTTTTTTTGTCCAATGGATTTCGTCAACTTTGAATATAACAATGTATAATTTTCTGAAAGGCAAATAGCCTTTAATTTCTAGACACCCTTGTCAGACAAACCTACTTTTCTAGCCATCCGCTCTTCCTGTTAATATATCAATTTATACCAGGGCCGGTCAAAATATGAATGAATATGAAATATGGTTATCTGATTGATTTAATAATTTTCCGGGGATTTACCGTAGTAACGTGAGCTTGATTATTAGAATGTAGTACTTCATTGAGGTTTGTATAATGTTGTCTATTTAAATAGTTGCAAATAAATAATTATACGATATAAAAATAACTAACTCCGGATATAACGAACATTCATTCGATTATAATGAACTGAAATGAGTATAGGTAACCATAGATGACCCAAGGCAAATTACTTAATAAGCGGCCTCCCTTGATCCCCCACGGTACGATAAATCACCCGAGTTAAAGAAACTGTTAGTAAATCACGTGGTTGCCGCTTTGTTTACACTGCGAGACACGTTTATTAGTATACCGGGCCCGATATAAAATATGAGTTATCGTTCCTTTATTTTTGTGTTACATTTTTATTGCAACAAAGTCGTCCGATTCGTTAACGTAATTAAGGGCTCCGGTAATTTATTTTACGATCTACATATTGCTAATTAGGAATATTAATTGGCAATCGGGTCCGGGGCTTTGTAGTGAATGCCTTGGGATATCATAATTTCGCTTATGACTTTTTTATTATTATTTTTCTTCTTTTGTTACATGGACGCTCTTGTGTTAGCTATAAGCGATGCCTTCTAACTATTATAATGTTGCGTGGTTTCCTGTAGTTTTTGCATTTAGGCACTCTAAGCAATTAGTTTAGGCTGAGCTACTTCTTAAGGAATTTTTGTCGAGTTTTTGGATATTAGATAATTAGTATGTTTTTTTTGTAAATACTTTTTGTATAATTAATCATATTTTCTGTATTTTCCTCAATTAGTGGCTGGCAATCAAATCGCAAAAAAAATGTCTCGAATTCAACAGATTAAACCATAAAGTCGCAACCCAAGACGTAAAAATAAACTATTTCTTAGTCCGTAAGGCTGGATCAGGGTGGACTGTGAAGGGTTTCAAACATCCATCATACCGATAAGAAGCCACTAATTAAACCAATAGGAATAATTTAAGAACCCAGCGTTACGATTTATGGTTGATCTACTCTTAACCTCGCTTCCGCATTAAGGATATACGTCAATTTCCATCCAAATAACATCCATATTGTGTTTCGGCTGATATAGAGGGTGTCAATTTAAAAATTTCCCACCCTCGTTACCTTTCTTGCGGTTAAAAATATGAAAAGTCACAGTTTAAATGAATAATTTTAGGCTTCTTGATTCAACCCTCTAGCAGGGGTTGATGTCTCCCTTATCTTAAATGGGAATGGAAGTCCAAGTGTATCCTATACTTTATTGTGTTTTGAGAGGTTTCCGAATAATCGCGTTTCAAAGTTGCAGAAACGATTTAACTTGCCTGCATTGAGATTTAGGTTTTCAGGTAGTGTTTGCACAAAAACTATTGGGTTGGGTCTCCTTGTAGTACAAATGATTAGAAGAGTAGGAAGGTACACCGTTAAAATTGTTAAATAACGGGAATAAAATCTAGTTTAAATAATTAATATTTAAGAAAATACATGGGATCTACTTACGCACTATCTTATGAGTTGTTGACAAGGTTGTCCATTTCTCTGTAAACAATAATAATAAAGTCTGTTTTCGAACTTCTCTCTAAAATTTCGGAAAACTTCACCGCAAATCCAATTCGGCTTTTAAGATCGGTAATATCAGCAGGTTATATGTTTTATATACAATAGATTTAAGACGTCCCCAAAGAAAAAAGTCTAAGAGTGTTAAATCCGGTAATCTTGAAGGCCATTCAATTAGTCCCCTTCTGTCAACTTATCTATCCAGAATCTCTCGTTCAACCACTGTCAGACAATAAGAACATTATAAGGATGCTGCTTTATGGAACGTTAAAAATTCTCCTCTAAAACTGGATTACCCTCTGTATCAAAAGAGGATTAATTTTTTCCTTGCTTATGCTTAAGCTCTCCTTAAGCATATTAAGGCATAGATCACTTCTCAAGTTTCCTCCAATAAATAAAAAACTAATATTCTCATTTCCAAGAATACCAGCCTAAACATTAACTTATGTATGTATGTCCTTCTTGAAAAAATTGCGGGATTTCGTCACTCCAGTATCGACAATTTTGTTTGTTAATATTTTCATTTAGAAAAAATTAACATTCATCGCTAAAATAGATATTTGGCAGAATATTAGGGATGTTGTTGACTGGCCGATTCATGAATTCACAAAACTCTATTCTTTTATCAAAATCATCATCTTAAAGTTTTTGAAGTATCTGCATTTTGTATGGATGGGGTTTATGCATTTTCAGTGAGTAATACTTCTGTCTGTTACTATCCACAAGAAGCTGATCGGCTCTGCAGCAAATAATCCCAAAATCTCAGTTTGAGCTCTTTCGTTCAGAACTCGTGGGTTTTTTTTTCTATTACTCACCAAACCAGTTGCGGACAACTTTGCCTATACGATTACTTTACGATTTTGATTTCTTTAATTGAAAAACAAAGCTGTCCTTCATGCGCACTTTCAAACCCCTCTATAAATGAAAATAATTTCAGTTCGTTCTTTTAAAATAAATAAGCCACTTGACCCCATTCCCATTTAAGATTCTAAGGATGACCTCTGAAAGTGAATCTAACCCTTCTATGGGGCTGGAACAAAAAGGCGAAAAATATTCATTTAAAGTCTTCATATTTTTAACTGTAAGAAAGGTGGAGAGTTTTCAAATTGACACCCAATATTTATATGTAACGGTTTTAAAACGCCTTTCGACGTAGGCCGTACCCAATTTCTACGTCATACGGGCATTTTATTGGTTTTTTGTAGAATGTCTTTCACCCTCGTAACTCCTTCCTTCCAAGTCTTCTTGCGCCTTCATCTCTTTCTTCGACCCGGTGGTATTCCCATGTTTTTTTTTTGGCAATTTTGTATCTGGGATTTTCTGGAGGTGTCATACCATATTAGTTTTTTTGCTTTCTTTTGATGTCTGATTTTATTGGTTCATCTACAATGCTTTCATTTCAAAACGATCCACCCTTAATAACTTTATTAAAAAAAAAAAAAAAAAAAAAAAAAAAAACAAAACACGTCAAATTAGATATACAGGGGGACGTTTAATTATGCATTTACTGAAGTTCTGTCAATCACCTCCTCACCTCCAGCTAACCTCACTTATATAATATATCAAATGGGAACCCCCATCGTGTGATACATCATAGTAAGGAGCGTAAAATTCTCTATTCAACGGTACCAAAAAAAAATGAAATCGGTAAATGTGTAAGCAAATAGTTAGCGAAAATGTCTAGAAATAATGAATATTTTATTTACGCCAAACTTTGGTATGTCAAATGGCTATCCCATGGTGTGATACATTATTTTAAAGGGCATTCATTATGCTATCAATGGTTGTAAAAAAAAATAAAATTGATTGACCAAGAAGCAATTAAAGTGTAAATCGGTAGGGTAGAAAAACAAATTTAATTAGTTTAACAAATTTATTTTATTAAATGTTCAAAATTCGCGCCGTTATTAGCAAGACAATAAAAAAGCCTATTTTTAAACTCCTTACGAACATTGGCTAGGGTCGGCCCGCTAATTTCTCTGCATTCTTGAAATATTCTTTTTTTTAAATTCTCAATACTCTCAGGTGGGGTTTTATAAACTTTGCTTTTTAAGTAGCCTCAAAGAAAAAAGTCTAGTGGGGTAAGGTCCGGAGACCACGCAGGCCATTCGATCGCACCACGTCTGCCAATCCACTTTTCTCGAAAATTTTCATCAAGCCACTCTCGAACTACCAAAGTGTAGTGCGCAGGAGCTCCATCCTGCTGAAAATGTATATTATTTTCATTCAATAATATAGCACCATGTTGATCTACTTGATTTTCCATAGATTGGATGATGGAAGGGTATATTGCATTATCTAAAAGGTTTAAATAAATTTCGCCAGTCAAATTTTCTTCCAAAAAAAATGGCCCGATTATTTCATTCCCATAAATTGCTGCCCAAACATTAATTTTTTGGGGATATTGGGTATGGCCTTCCCGAAAAACATGCGGATTTTCATTATCCCAGTATCTACAGTTATGTCTGTTCACCAGGCCATTTAAAAAAAAGGTGGATTCGTCACTGAAGTAAATGTTCTTCAATAAATGGGGATCGTCGTCAATTCGCTGGCACATCACTTCACAAAATTTAATTCTCCTATCAAAATCATCTCTCCGAGTTCATCAAGAATATGAATTTTATAAGGAAATAACTTATTTTTTTTTAAAACTTTATATACGGAACCAGTGGAATATTTGTTAGTTTTGCGGCCTTTGGTATAGACAAAGTTGGATCCATAGCAAATTGTCCTAGTACTTCAACTTGGCATGCTTCATCGACAACTCTATTTTCATATTTTTTCTTATTGCAAATCGATCCCGTCTCTTCAAATTTTCGTATCAATTCTAATACATATTTATGGCTCACGTTTTTATCTGACACGTTTTTATCTGACTTGTTTTTATCTGACTACCTTTCATTAAATGCTCTCGCGGTTCTGCGAGCACACTGATCTTGAGCTCCATAAAGGAAAATTATTTCTATTCTTTCGGCTAGCGTATACACCATTTTATTAACTCACTGTTTTAACTAAAATTATAATAATAATAATAATAATAATAATAATAATTAATAATAATATTATTATTATTATTATTAATATTAATTACTATTATGATTATATTTTAAATATGAGTGTGAACTGTGGCCGATAACTATATTTTAAAAATATTTCAAAAAATGAAATCTAATGCAATTGGTCCAGAAAAATTAATATTAAATTTAATAATACGTTGCTGTATACTCCTGGAAGCAAGAGAATGGAGTTCCATTATCTAAAAGTTGTTGAAAAGCTAATGGAATTTTAAATTAATATATTCATAGACCAATTTTTTAGATTCTATAATCCAATCTCTTGAAATGAATAGATCATCTGCACTTGTTATTTTAAAATATGTGGTATTATCGCAATTACGCTTACAACAAATATCTAACAAATAGAGCTCGAAGAATCCGAGTTTTAGACTCATTGGTATTTTACAGGGTATTTTTTACACATGTATGATGTTAAGATCGCAAAATTTTTAAACGAAGTTTTAATAAGCATTTTTTTATGGTTTTCTAGATTCCAATGGTCACCCTCGAAATTGTAGGACCCTGTATCTCCCTAGTCTATGGACTAACTCCATAGACCATATATAACCCTGGGAGTTTTTCTAGGAAGTGTTGTCCAGTTTTTTCTATTTATGGTTGTGTTTATAGCAATGGAACTTTCTTTGAGTGACTTTCCAACCTCCCTTTCAAGTTTTTTCCTAGGAAAGAAAAAAAATGTATATGATGAGAAAAAAAAGTCTGATCAATTTATAAAATATAATAAAGTATTAAAAACCTGCAACTGCAACATTAGATTAACAACAGCAGATTAGATTAATACCTGTTATATATGATGCATCTCACAATGTATCATCACTGTGTATAACGTTTTTAAAAACGTACTAATTTTCTAATATTTTCCATTAAAAAAAATATATATATTCCGAGTGCATCTTTTGGTTCACCAGTCTAAATTAGATAACATCAGCAATCTTATAAAATATCAACATAAACCTTGTTGATTCATCTTTTTCTTTGCAGGCTTACCAACAACCTCTTAGACGTTTCAAATAAAAATCAGTAGTGCTAAAACCCGTAATATGTTAAGAAAATCCGGCCTCATCCTGCAAAAATCCATCGGTTATATCCAGCCGCACTATAGGTGAGACACATCTAAGAATTCGCCTCATTCGTCCCCCTTTAAGCACCTGCTAAGCATTCGGACCCCCTAATATATTTTCTTTCATTAATTATTAAATTAAAAAAGATGATGATCAGGGCCGGAGCCCTATTTGCACATGATTAATTAAGTCCGCCGGGCGTCTTTTGATGATCCTTTTTAAACGTGGTATTAATTTTAATTAGTTAATTGTTCAAAGGGTACGGCCAGGTACCCATCGGGTAATTTTGACAGCTCGGAAAATATGATTTTATAGGTTGGGCCTTGTGTTGATGGGAAAAGTGGATTTATAATTATGACGGGCGAAATTTTCGGTTTTTTTATTTTGATTTTTTTGAAGGTGGTTTATGGGAGTGTGACATTGAATCAGCAAGAGCTTGAATATTTATGCTCTTATAAGGCAAAAGTTATTCTTAGAATTATTTTAAACTCCTTAATTAGAATAATTCCAATATTTTACTAATAAACTAAAACAAAGCTTTTTTTAGCTCTCTTGCTTAAATCGATGCGGACTGTCGAAACAGGGTGATTTATTACAATCAGCATTTTTTTGGGGACGGTAATATATTTACTTTTTATTTAACAAATACGGAGGAAGTTAAATAATTTCACATAATATAAAAACAAACGCGTTAGGCATGGATAAAATTTCCACGATAATGCTGAATGTACTCCGTTTATTGACTTGTATTTAACACACATTTTCAATTGTTGTATCAAAGTAACTTACTTTCCAGATCAATGAAAAACTTCAATGGGAAAACCTCTGCCTAAAACTTCTACTCCTGTAACATTTAATGATCTTCGTATTATAAGTAAATTTCCTGCAGTCTCTAAAATATTTTGAACGAATTCGTTATAACCAGATAATTATTGTATATCTAATCATATAATATAAATGTATCTGATAATATATTTAGAGCCTGGGTAAAAAATATGTATAGTATATTCGAGTTGTTGGATTTCTCTAAAGCGTTTGATACCATTAACCATGATTTGTTTGTTATGTGCAGAGCTTGAATACTATGGTTTTCATGTTGTTTCATTTTTGCTATTAAAATCATATTTGTCAAATAGATATCAAACAATTTTTTTCTATAACAGGCAGTCTGAACAACTAAGTATCACTTGCGGTGTCTCTCAAGGTTGTATTGTGGGACCTTTACTCTTTATAATTTATACTGCAGATATTTTAAATTCCCTTAAGCATTGTAAGCTGCAGGCGTTTGCTGACGATACGCAAATTTATTATTATTTTGATCACAGCGACTATAAAGAAGCAGAATTACGTATGAATGAGGATCTAGAAATATTGAGCATGAATGCAAAGAATCGTAATTTAAAACTAAATCCTAGTGAGTCCCAACTTATAATATTTGGCAACAAAAATCAACAAGAGTTTTTGAAATCTAATATAAATATTAATATTGATAATACAAAATTTGCATACCTAAGCTCTGCTAAAAACTTGTGAGTTATTTTCCTTTTATTTATTTATTTATTTATTCTTTGACATATTCAGCTACAGAATTATCAATTCTAAATTATATGATTATATTAAGACACCAAATAAAAATATCATGTAACTATAGAAACAAAAATACTAAAGGTATTACAGTACTTAATTGGTGATCAAATAAAAGGAAAAGTATAGACAAACATAAATATAGATATAGTCAATAAATTTGTAAAATGAAAGATTAAAAAAAATTAGAACAATTATCGCTAAGACAATTACATTACAGTTCTGGTTAAAAATTAAGGCTGATTCTTCTTTTAGAGCTTGCTGTCGGGGAAACATAATTACAGTTTAAGAAAAAGACATTGTAGTTGTGACTAAGTCTGTCGATGAATGCAGTCTAGTCATACTACGATGGTATGTACTGTCTAGTCATTCTTGATGGAACTTTTAGTAACACTACTCTAATAGAATGCCGCAATTCACTGCACCCTCAAAAAGGTTTACTAGGAATACATAGGGTTTTTTCTTCTCTGCTCCAAGCTTTTAATACCACACAAGGAGCTTAGTATTGTAAGGTAAGCCCGCTGAAGGAAAATGATACTTCAAAAGCAAGCAGTTCAGAAATTTGCTTTGAACTCTCTCCAACCTCTGCTTGTGAACTGTCTAGTTGGGTGACCAAATAGAAGAGCAGTACTCAAGAATGCTACAAACTAAGCAATATTACAGGGATTTTACTGCTTTACTATCCTGAATGCGCCTGGTATTCCTCTTGATAAATTGCAATATTCTAGGTTTTTTGCTATAAATTTGTTAATAAGCTGATTGAAGGTCAGATCTGACCGGAACGTTACTTCTAGGTCAAGAATTGAGTCCGTGCTTTGAATTGCAATATTGCTCAACAACAAAATATGCTCAAGATTGGGTTTCGAGATTTATACTCTGAGAACTGATAGATTTGCATTTAGACACATTGATATTAAGACCATTTAGGAAACAAAGCAATAAAGATCTGATTGAAGCTTATTGTTCGCATGATCAATGGTATTAAAAAAATTAGTTCATCAGCATAGAAGAGAGCCTTAGAAAACTTGAAGCATGAGTTGACATAGTTAATGAAAATAAAGAAAAGAAATGGGCTAATATGGGATTCTTGCGGCATTCCAGACGTTACCTTTACATTTTTTGATAGGCAACCGCATACTTTAACCCTTTGCTGTCGTTGGTTAAGGTACGAGTCTATCCACCTTAGATAACTACTGGACATTCCAATCATATGCTATTTTTTGATCAGTAGAGGGTGAAGCACACTGTCAAATGCTTAAGATAGATCAGTATAGATCAGTATAAATCAAGTCACCTTGATTTACTTTCTCTACTTCAAAAACTAGATAGTTTTGGTATATTGCGAGATTGGACGTTGTTACCTACTGTGATCTACCTTTCAGAATCTATGTTGGAGGGGCGTAATATATCTTTAAAAATTTCTTTATACTACTATAATTTCTAATATACTTTTAAAAATTTATATGTGTTAAAAATTTCGTCTGTTATAATTGATTCAAATAGTTTTAGGAATCGCTGATATGATCGAAATTCCACTGCAATTCTCCATGGCACACTTGTCCCCACTTTTAAAGATTGGCATAAGGTGGGAAGCCTTCAAAGTTGTGGGAAAATATCCAGAGTCGAAAGACAGTTGACAAATTTTCTGAAGGGGATAAGCAAGTGCATCTTTGCATTCAGGATACATCCAACGATTGAAGTTAATCAGTGATTTCCTGTAAAGTGAATAAATGACAGAAATTGCCGAAATTTGCATGTACTTGGTCCAGATCAACAATGATATTGTCAGAGTAGGATCTTTGAAAATGGTCTGCAAAGACGTCTGCGATCTCCCCCGGATCACTGAGAATATTCTCGTTGAACGTCGTTCACTGGGTATTTTTGAATCCTTCTTAAGGCCATTAACAAAGGACCAGGAATAAGATGTTCAGTTGTGATTGCGAACAATAAATAATTTTAGTTTCAATCCTGACCTGTCGTCTACACTAGCATAGTCATTGTAATCGCTAACCAGTAGTGAATATTGTGAAGTGGTATTTTTTTCTTAGGCAATATTAATTTCCGAAGTTCTTTGGAAAACCATTTTGTCATCTGTTATAACCTTCTTCTGTGGCACAAACTTATCAATTCCTTGATTTAAGATATCATAAAATTTTCTGATTATCCTCAGTTGTTTTGATGAATGACCAGTTACCATTTATTGAAAAGATTATTAAGGCTTGAAAAGTCACCTTTCTGAAGTTGGTAAATATTGATCGCATTGTTGTTGTGAAGTGCTTTCATCCTATTTATAAGTATTATAAACTCAATGGCAGGATGAAGTGTATCCCAGGGAAGAAGTGGTTGAAGGCTGCCAGATACTTTTACGTCCGTGTCATCAGAAAAAATAAGGTCAAGGGTTTTACCAAGACGTTTGAAATCCCGTTTAATTGCTGCAGCTCCAGGAAGGACATTGAATCGATCAGGACTTCGGCGAAAGGATTGGTAATTGATGATGGGACCAGCACTTTGTCATCGTACGACCACTTAATGTGAGGGAGATTGAAATCTCCATAGATGAAGAATCTGTGGTCGGTAACTTTATGTCACAAAATAACCTGTATGCTTCCATTGACGAGTTGGGTTGAAAGTGCATATATCCAATGATAATATTGACTCCGTAGGCGATTACTTGAATCCAAGCAGCTTCCGAAGTATTAAACATTGGAGTGGAGAGCAATGTCGAATTTATGTTGGCTTAGGTAGCAGTGAGGATTTCTCCACAACGCTGCACTATGATCTTAAAGTTACAGGCATATATGTTATTAAGTAACTCGATAGTCTTTGTACGGGAAAGTACTTTTGTACTTTTCAATGGGAAAGAAGATGGTACTATTTGGGTAGTAGTTAAATATATTTGATACGAAGCACTGATTGTCTGTTTGTTCTGTATACGGATCTTCTTCATAAAGTATAAAGGGCACTTGGCTTGAGGGTTTTAATGTTGATAGGTGATCGTCGAGGTGAGTGGCAGACGATTGGTCACTCGATCGGCAGAAAATTTCTATAAAAATTCCAGCCTAATTTCTTTGTACAAAATTGCCAAAATTCCCATTCAGAGGCAAAAATCCTATTTTGAGAAAAATTTCTAAACAGTTTTTTCTAATTTTCTCAAAAACTATTGAAAATATGGTAAATATTATTTTAGTAATCGAATACTAAACAAAAACAGAATAAATCATATAGAATAACATTTGCTGGTAAACCTCAAAATAAAGAAGTTATGGATAATTTTTGAAAAATTTAAAAAACCTTTTTTTTCGAGATTTTTTTTTTTATAATTTGATAAATCGCCCAAAAAGCTTAATAAAAGTTTTATAAAACCTTTTTTTTTTAATGTACAAAGTAAAAAAAAGTTATACCCAATGATTTTAAAAAGTCAATCAAAAAAAATGAATCAAAAAATTCAAACTGGGATCATAACATGGGAATATGTTCATAATTTTTGTTTTTATTTTTTTTCTTCAAAACAATTGGATGGGGAAGAAAGTTGTTAAAACCAAAGTTGTTTGGAGAACATTTGTCAATGCGCATCAGATGCAATAGAAAAATAATTTTTAAGTCCAACAGTAGGTTTTATTGTCATACGTTTTTCGACATGGTTTGGGGCGACTATTTTGATTGGCGTCTAATTTTCCCTGTATTCTCGTCCTTTTTTTATTTATTATTGTTTTCCAACTTCTATTTTCATCGGTTTCCTGCTTTTCTAAATGCCATTGTCAATTACTTCAACGACAGGTACGTCATATATGTCAACCATAATCAATATAAACAAATACAATATTTTTAAATGAGTCCATTATACTAAAATCTATTTTATCAACTCTGATCCGTCTCTGAACCTCATTAGATAACAATCTCATTTTGGAACAACTCTGGACCCTCCAGAGACATCCATGCTACCCGAAGGTTGCGATTTTTGGAAGTTAATTGGATTAGTTGGATTTGGAAGTTAATCACCTAAACTGTCAAATCCCGTGACCAAAAATACTTATTTTTTTATATATGTACAGATGATTGATTACTGATAGTACGCTAGACCTATATGGAAAACGAGAGAATATGTTTGTAATACAGCTTCTTGAAGCCATTTTCCAGTAAAAGATTGATTTTATGATGTTTTTCATGCAACAGGGGGATAAATGCTGATTGCTGGATAAATAAGCCTTGCATATTAATTAACATAGAAATAAAATGCCTCTAATTGAATGTACTATACAAATCATTACCTATTTATTTTTGCGATACTTAAGAGCCATTAAATGACCACCTAGGTTAACGGATTTGTCACCTGTGGATTTTTTTATGCGCCATACACTAGACAATTTTAAGCGCTATAATATTTTTAATTTTAGGGGAGTTTTTACCCCCTCATGGTCACAGGTAGGAATTAAAAACTAAAAATTGGCATAATAAAAAGTTTAAAATAAGCGTCAAATGGTTGGTTACAACTCCCTAGTTTCCTAAGGATGTCCTATGTATTACATGACCTGCCGGTTTCCTGTCTGTATATATTAACTGGAAGGTATTTGAGATGAAATTTACGAGATATATCGCGAGGCACACGAAACCCCAAAACCCCATTATTATATTAATTTGAGATAAAGTTAATTATAACGCATAAACAATTGTAATTAAACCGGATGGCAGATCTGCGCGTGATACGACGGGTCTCGTTTAATTGGGCTCACTATTTTTCGGGGGGGAACCCCGCCCAAATAAAAAATTGTTAGTTAACCGCATTAGCCCGATAAATTATAGATTTTCATCGCGATCCTTTCGGATCGGATCTTCGGGTTATTAGTGAATTATAAACCCGAAATGATATCGGCCCGGGTAATTTCCCCGGACCCTTTTTGGCAGCTATGCCATTAAATCGTTTTTTTCCTCGTAACATTTTATTCTTAAAAACTGCTGTCATTATATTATGAGGCAGATGCGTGTGCTGGCCTCTTGGTAGTTCTCTTATTAGATATTTAAGTGTATACGGTGAACAGATAAAATACGGTAGACACATATTCAAGTCCAAATAAGTCGATTTAAAGCAACTTAACTTATTCCGAAATGTTTCTCAGTGTAAACTTTTAATCTTTTTTGTTCTGAAAACAATTTCATGAACCTTATATATAAGAATCTATCCTTGTTATATAAAAAGGTGTAAAAAATATACTCGTGTTAAATTCTACAAAATTAGTTGTTTATGAGCCAAACTATCGGAAAACTATTCACTAAAGATAGAATATGAAGGAAATCCTACACCGTACTGTTCTCAAGGTGAGTTTTGAAATTGATGTTGCGCTAGAAGAAGTGTTGAAAAAATTTTTAAAAATAGGACAACATTAAACTAATAAGAATGTTAAAAATGTTTGTATTTGCACTACGAGGAATGAAATGAGCTGTTTCTTTAATGATTGTTATTGCTTTATGTCAGTCAAGTCAAATAGTGAGCACACCAAAATTGGTATGGTCGGCTTATTTCAATTCATTTTTAATTCATATACAACTAAGAACATTACGAGAGAAGCCAATATTAGAACTTATCTATTCAGTTGATGTCAGGAAGATAGGTCAGTTATTATTGGTGTATTTTTATCACCGTTGTCGTTTTAACAGGTAGTTCGTAGTAGTGGTAAGGGTGGGAGAGCTAGAGCTCCTAGAGTAGGCTTAAAAGTCCCTTTTTGCCAACCTCAGAATCACTCACCCTTACGCCTCCACTCCCAATCCACGGCATTCACTGAGTCAGCTCGGCCCGTCTTAATAAAGGCTTGCACGATATACCCGTCCAGATCTTTAAGATCTTCTCTCGTTGGAGCTTTATTTCTCAGGCGACTCCACCCATCGAAAATTCCTAATATGTGGTATGAAGCTTTCCCCTTGTACCGCAATTCAGACAGAGCGGACTTTGTCTTATACCAATAAGGTATAAATATCTGTTTAGGTATTTATGCCTAGTTAGGATTACTATCAGGTCTTTGATTCCCTATCGGCTCTTTTTACCAGTCGCCTTACTTTAGAGCTGTCATAATCTGGTATCATCTTCTTGGCTTGTCTACATTCTTCTGTACTTCAATTTGTTTTTTTCCAGGCCCACTTGTTAAGTTCGTGGGAAATTTGTTTTTTACTGAGGTGGAGACACGCCTCAGGGCCTACAAACAAAGTGAAGGGACCAACAAAACCTTGTGTTGCTAGTTCGTCAGCAACGTTCGTTCTCAACACCCTGGTGTCCTGGGTCAGTCTTCCTTATGTGCTGACAGTCTTTCCAGTGCGTCTCTGCACTTCTGGACTTGCGCTGAACTAGCCTTAGGTTTTTGGATCGCCTTGACTATTAGAGTAGATACAAATCCGCTCGTTACCTTCCAATGCTTCCCGTTCATTTGCTACTTCAAGTATAGCAATAAACACCTCCGGTTGGGAAACTGTGGTGTGTTTCCCTAGGGGAAAGGATTCGCCTGTGTTCATTTTCATCATCGTCATATGGCCTTGTCTTAAGTGAACATTGTACCCTTCTCCACTACACTTGATCCTCTTATGTGCCGCCATGGCCTCCCTTTCAATCCAGACTGGAAGTTCCGGTAACTCAAGAAGAATGTTTAGAGGTGCCGTAGGTGTTGTGTTGTGTTATAACATGGGGTTAAGACCCACATCTTGGACCTAATGTTCCTTAGCCGTATTTGCCATATTAGGGCTATTGATTACTGCCTGCTCTACGTGCGGTTTGAACGTGAGTTTGCTGTCTAAAGTAACTTCCAAGTATTTGACGTGCTGCCCCAATGTTAGGCGATTCTGGCGATCTTAGTAAAGAGAATGGAACTTGGTCTTCTCTGGGTTAACCGACAGCCCTGTCTGCTGACACCACTGTTGCACCATCATGAATTTACTCGTGATTATCACTAGTCCACCGTCCGCATATGCTTGTGCATAGAATCCTTTAAGTTCTAGCTTCCTGAGGAGACTGTCCTTCACTAGACACCATAGGTATGGCGAAAGGCAACTGTCTTCCAGACAGCTACCCTGCATCCTGCTCTCGATACGACAATCTCCTAATGTAGCTCTAATCTTCCAGTTTTTAAGCGCTCTAAATGGCGCTTGAAATAACCCATTGTTATAACAAAAATTGTCATAACCCACCTGACCAGGTGGGTCATGACAATTTGGTGGGCCGGAGTCAGGTGAGACAGAAGAGCGTGGATGTGGCAGATAGTATCTGTATTCGGCCTATCGAATGCTTTTTCCACGTCAACGGAAAGAGCAAGTGCCATTTCTTTGTTGTTTTCATATATTGACTTCCTTTTCATATTGACTTTTTTTTCATATAGGCATTATTATCTTCTCCAGGAAATTGACTTTTAAGCAGAGGCTCGGTCGTATCTTTTTTGTTTGAGGTCCATAGTTCATTCTTCTGCAAGGATCCTATCTTAGTTTTCCCTGTCAGAGCCCAGTAGCGTTAGAAGATGAGCTGTGTTTGTTAGAGATTCCATCTCTCCACAGCGCCAGCAGTCTCTTTGACAGCGTCGCACTTCATTTTTGAATTTCCTTCTAGCTGTCAAGACAGGCAGCTAACAAAACCGCTGTTAGTTTTAAACAACTGCACCACGTATTTTTAACTTGCAGTTAGATTTAAGCAAAGATAATTATACTAACGAATAGATAACCCACGTAAATGGGAAGCTGTGAACCGACAAGGAGACATTAATGCTTCCTTAAATAAGAATATTTTATGCGCTAACCCTGTAAGAATTGAAGCGACGTTGCCATTACTGATAACATTTTAAATTTTATCTAATTCTCTCGCGCCGCGCCGTATAAAGACAGAACGAGGTATTCGCAAAAATTAAGTTTTGGGAAAATGGATGTTTTAATTAATTTTTAGTTTATTCTTAACATATTGATTTAACTTATTATTAGAAACTTGTGACTATGTTTTTTACTTTATTTATTTAGATAGGCGCCTTATAAAGACAGAACGAGGTATTCGCAAAAATTAAGTTTTGGGAAAATGGATGTTTTAATTAATTTTTAGTTTATTCTTAACATATTGATTTAACTTATTATTAGAAACTTGTGACTATGTTTTTTACTTTATTTATTTAGATACACTGAGATAAACTTGCTTGGGCCTTAATATATAGTGAGGTTTTGTCGCCTGCATTATTTGCTTCTGTAAAACTACATAAAGTCTCACACCTACCATATTATTGCATTGAAAAAATTTGTAAAAATCGCGATAAATTGTTGAGTCATCATTTTGGTTTTGTTCGCATTAAAATTAAAATTTCTCCATTATTATTTCAAACGCTAAAATTAAAAGAAAAATGCACGTGCCTAGAAAAATAAAATGATTCCAAATCTATAAAGACTTAATTTTTGGCATTTTTTGCACTGATTTGTCTTTGTACCGCATCGCAGAATTATTATTGATAAGGCCTTAATCTTTAAAGTTGACATTTGAAGTTAATTAGGAACAAAGTGGAGGATTATGTTTTAATATGTTTTAATAGAAAATAATTCTCACAAACATATTAAATAACAAAATCAAAAAAACATTACTAGTACCTATATTATTTTTATGAAAAAACTTAAAGTTATGGTTTAAAGCTAATTAAACAGGACAAAATGCCGGGTTGAATTTTGGTGCATAATTGCCTATATTTTATAACAATAAAAAATTTAAAAACTTCTGTGTACTTACATAATATATGTATATGTACTAAGTATATGTATATTATACTTCCTGCTTGAGTTATTCTAAAATTGGATTTTTATATACATGTAGGTAGTACATATTCACATTTTTATACGATTTATTACTAAAATCTTGGATCCGCAAATAATTAACACTTTTAGACGAAAAAAAAGAAAATTATTCTAATACTTATACTTACATGTACATCACATACATATAATCTATATAATCTAATACACCTGTACACCCTGTATATATAATCTAATACAATAGAAATACGAATTATTTTAATTTACAGCTATATAATTGATACAGTTAAGTGTTCAGATTCAAATTGTAGGATTTTTCATAAATATGAGAATACAGGGTGTCTCAGATTAAAAAATATATAAATTTTGATGCAATTAATGGGTATTGTTTTCTTAATTTTCTCTCTAAAAAAAAGAAATTATAAAATCTCGCAATTTGATAGGGTTGATAGTGATGGGGAGGCATTTGACTTAAATATTTTTATGCTGGTGGTACTTCCGGTTATACAGGAAGTTAATGCTCATTAGCTTATATTAAATTATGCTTATACAGTGTGTCCCACTTAAAGGTTAGCCACCCCTCTAAAATTTTTGTTTCTTGACCAATTTTCAAAAACTTTTTTTTGTTGGATAGATGGTCAAAAATGGCAAGTTCGACATTTAGAGAAAGCAGGTCATGGCCTACTGTATTCAAGTTTGAAGTGCGAAAAATCGAGAAGTAGTATTAGCGATATTTATTTTTGAAAAATGGTACTGGATTATTGTTCAGGACCACTTAAAACATAAGTGTACCAAATTTGGTACAGGGTGTTGAAATAAATTGGAGTCAAATTTTTAACAGGCGCAATAACATCCTTAATCAAATACGAATATTTTTAAAATATTTTGGCTAATTGGCATGCGTCTTGAGAACACAAAATTTGGAAATATCCTTCAATAGTAAAAAACATTCATTCATGAATGTTTTTCGTAGATCAAATTTATCGTAGAATCAAAAAATTAAATGAAGTGTAGAGCGTGCCTTTTAAAATAAGGAAGTTAGCAACAACTTATGGTATTACCGGAAATGCCATCATCATGAACATATTTTAGTCATATGTCTCCATTAGCCTTATCATGTTACCAACTGAAAAAATTGTTTTTGATATATCGATCGCGTCAGTTCGTGGGACACCCTGTATAATGAAGAAAGCTTGATAATAACAAATAGTACGAAAAACTACTTATTTTTTAAAATTTTTAGTTTTTGTTTTTGTTCTTTTTTTAAAGGCTCGTCCCATTTGCAAAATTTAAATTTATTAATGATAACCAAATGATGCACTAAAAAAAGTTTGTGTGAGTAACAAGAATCGTCCTTACTTCCTAGCCAAGAAATCTCTTTTTGAGCAATAATTTTGTTCTTATTTTGAGACTCAAACAATCTTGCGCTTTATATTCAATAAAATATTTTTTGGACAACATAAACATCTTTTGGACTGAACTACTTTATTTACTACCAATACAGTAGTCATGTATAAAATGACAAACTTATTTAACGGTCCACTAGTCAAGATAAAAAAATGTTGGTTGTTACCTGTAAGTACATTGCAATAAAAAAAAGATATTTTTTAAATTTTTATATAGATTTTTGGCTATAAAGCTTAAATAAATCGACTATGCTAATATAAATTGGCTATAAAGAATCGGCGTGAGTTGATATATATGTCAAAGGTATTTTGACTATCAAAGTAATAAGTGGTAGAGATTTAAGCTATTTAAATAAGTAAAAAATGTCTGTGTGTGACGTGCTATTTTATTGCTGTGCTATTTTATAGATTTTAGTGCTCTTTAATAAACTGTAATACTTTTTTCTCTAAGTTAAAGAGGAAAGCCAATCCCTATAAAAAATAACATGGGATTTCCTGTGTCCCACTTAGCAATGGCAACACTAAGTATACAAAACTGCATGAGCAAAAAAAAACGATGGCGCGCAAAAGAGAAATTCTATCAAAAATATTTATATCAACGATCCTCAAACTTCCCCAAAATCGGTATCATATAATACCTACCTATTTAAAAAGAAAAGCCTAACTTATATTTTTTGTCAACCTGATGATCTAAATTCGACGATTCGCTAATTTTTTAGTTAAGATTAGAAGATTCAGTATAATAAAATAAAATAATATATTTTTCGCCTTCACTCAAAAAGTTCACTTTATTGACTTTTACAGATGATGCAGTAAAATGATTAATAGGGAGTAAAATGATAAAGTTTACTACTCGAGCTTTAGCGAAGGTAGTAATTTTAAAACGCCTATTTTACTCGAATAAATAACTATTATTATTTGTTATGGTACTATTTTTAAGGTTTTATCTCAAAGTAATTATTGTTTTGTAATTTGACTATTTAAACCGGTATTATATATTTTTATTCTTTAAATTTAATTTTTAGTATTCAAAAATTAACTTTGTACATCACCTCATAGTTTTACCATCTTAGACATTTTTCATTTACCTAAAAGTCAGAAAATTATGGTTTTTGGTTAACTGTAATTTTCATTGCCGAATAGTTCCCAATTAAAACTTGATATAGATATAGATTGTAGGTGATGCTCATTTCACAGGCATTCAGCTGTAACTTTGCGTAAAAATACACGTATTTATACCTAGCTCTTCTAGGAGCCACAGTTAAGACCCATGAAACGAACTTTAGGTACAAGGTGTTCCATTTAAGCGGAAAAACGGCATATTTTTTACTTTTTCCGTATATTTACAAAATTGAAGATAGCCAATCGACGTATTTTAACTCGGAGAATTTGAAAATCGTAATGAGGAAACAATGTCGTCAGTCTTTTGTTTTTTATGAAATTGTTTTCTTATTACGATTTTCAAATTCTCCGAGTTAAAAAAAGTCGATTGGCTATCTTCAATTTTTTTTTAAAGGAAAGTCAAAAAATATGCCGTTTTTCCTCTTAAATGGAACACCCTGTACTTACTTACTAAGGCACTTAAAAATCCAACGTTCGCAAATACTTATATTTTTATAAGGAAATTTAAACATCTTTAACGTAGGATTCTCTCTTCTAGTTCGCCTACAGTCATAATATTGGCATACATTGCCCGACATTATGTATTACAGAACCAATGACAAAATTTAAAAAAAAAACAGTATTACGTCCGTCACAAGAGTGAATAACAAAAATAATATTGTGTTGCTCAGCCGAGTCGCAGCCGCCGAAATTAAATTTTGCAACGCAGCCAAGCGATCGGCCAGATTTCAACGCGTAATTTCACCGATGGATCCTCGCTCGAAAAGCGGGGATCCTTTTAGGTGGTCAAAAAATGTACACGGGATGGATTTTCTATAGTTTACTATTATTTTCTTTGATTTAAGCCATGGTGATATTAGTAAATTGATACTTAATTTGCTACAATTTCCCAGTCCCAACTGTATATTTCGCGTTTCAAAATAATAAATAATCATAATAAATCAAAAAATTCAAATAAATAATCTGTGGTCTGTTTTTGTAATATTTCTGTTTGGTGTTGTGGGCTTGCATTTCTGTTTTCTGTAACATTAAATCATGTCTAAACCATCACGTAGTGCCAGTACAGTTAGAGCTGCTAAGTTCTACTGAGGAAAAAATAGCATTATTTAAAATAATAAACAAACATAAGCAAACAATACCAAATTTAAAAAAAAAACTGATGCAATGTCAATCAAGGAAGAAGAGGAAGCTTGAAATAGAATCATGGCCGAATTCAATGCCTCAAGTTCTCAAGCAAAACTGCTCGGTGTAAAGACTCATTAAAACGTTTTTATGACATTAAAAAGAATTACGGAAACAAGTTGCTAAAAAGAAAAAAACTTATGAATATGAGCCTAATGACTACACGCTTGATCTCTCTCAATGGCTGGAATAAATTCGTTCAATTTCTCTTCTTTCTTCCCTATAGGCAAGCTAATAGAGCGGCTTGTCAAGAAGAAAGTTCTTACATTCATTACTGCAAATATAATGCTTTCCAGTTCTCAATTTGGCGTTCAAAGTGGAAGAGCAACATCTCTTGCAATTTTCTCTCTTCTAGCAGCAATTTTTTGTGACTTGCCGAAAGCATTCGACTGTGTCGATCATCATGTGTTGCTCCAAAAGCTTTGGTTCAAGTCTTATGTGATCGTAGACAGTCAGTATCCTATGGAGGAAAAATCATTCTTGGACCCATACTATTTTTGATCTATATTCACGATCTTGCCTTATTCAGGTCGGAGGAGGTATTAGGTTTTTTGTTGATGTTACTTCGATCGTTTGGTATAGAAGTAGTGTTGGAGTACTACAGCAAACGATTAATTCTGACTTACTCTCGATAAGAACTTAGTGCAATAGTAATAAACTATCCTTTAACATACCAAAAATGAATATGTTAAAAACTTAGAACATTGAAAGGCTAGAAGTAGCATGCCGTGGAACTATGGACAGGTTTATTTGCTTGCAACATCTCTGATGCAATGATGCCAAATGCTTATAGAGAAATAGCAAAAATCATTTTATAATATCATAAAAATTTTCAGTTGTTTCCGAAGGCTCAAAACAATACTACTGCTCCCCTTTAATAAAATATCAAGCATTTTTTTAAATAAATTTGCTAAAATACTCTATATCGAAGTCAATATTAACTTTAAATAAATGAAAATAAAGTACGAAAAAACGAGAAAACGGTTATGGCATCGCAACGCCGCTCGATCGCATTGTTGATGGCACTGATACAAGCACTCTCTACCAGTGACGTCGTCAACAAATATTTACCTGATAAATTTTTATTAATTATTATAGAGTTTAAGTATAAGTAATATTACCATTTATGAGCTATTTATGTGTTTTTTAACGGACTTCCTTAGAGGAAGGTTCTAATAAAAGGCACCATTTTTGTCAAAGCATTTTTATGGAAATTAAATATTTTATTAATATAATATTATAGATTTCTTAATAAATCATGTTTTAAGACACAAATTATTAACATTTTGGAAAATTTTATTGTTATTATTATATTGGACAAAACTCAGTTTTACATCACCTACTTTATATCACATAATATATACTTCTATGGTGCTGACTATTTCAAAGGGACAGTATTGATTCAGTGGAAAGAGTTAAAACTACAAGGATGTTCAAATTGTGAAGGAGTTGCAGGTTTTTTATAGGTTATAAGATTTTTATTATGAGTATTTAGCCTGTACAATGGTTTTGAGACATTTAACATTGACCTATATAATACCTAATACCAAATATTATATCATATTAATTTATACTAAAAAACAAAGCTTACCTAAGAATAAAGACTATGTACAATAGATTAGATTAGATAGTTTATTAGTAGTAATATACAAACAAGTACTTTTACAAGTCAAATAAAATATGTAGTATGTTGGGCTTTTTCGAAAATCATGTTATTATTTCTTAAGTATTTTAATAATGACTTGAGACATCTTATTCAATTTCTTTGGGGCAAATTTGTTTATTGCAATCTTCGAATTTTAATTTTTTGTTCTTTATTTTTTTTTCCATAATTTGGTAACAAGTGATTTAGCTTTTGAAACGGTGGAATCATCAGTGCTTAGGTCCTCAGGATATCATTTTGATTTTACCCTAGAATAATATACATGAAAATATAGTATTACCAAAATTACGACGAAAAAATTAAAAAAATGTATTATGATAATCCAATTGATCAATAAAATGTATGTTATTATAAAGAATCTTTGTAATATCATACATTTGATTAATTGCATTTAATTAAACAAATATAACACAATAAAATACTATATCACTTTTAAATAAGATATATAGAATAGGATGATACATGGCATAAAACTAGTAGTCTATTTTGAGTGTATTTTTACCTTTTCCTTGGCAGAGTCAGGGAATGTGTAGCAGTTAAACAAAAACGGTTTGGATGAGAAATAGTAATTGTTGACCTAGACCCCACGGTTACTGTAGAACTATTAATCTCAGATGCAGTTATTGTCGATGATGAATGATCAGATCTGTAATTATACAAAATTTGGTGTATCAAGAATATTAATCTATTTTAATTATCCATACTTGTCTATATTAGCTTCTCTGTTTGTACTATATACCATTTTGGAAGCTAAGGAAGTTTTTGCACTCTTCAGGAAAGCTACCCCTGCAGCTTTGAAGGGTAAATCACTTGGTAAATTAACCGAATTATCGGCTGCTGTGTTTTTAACCAGTGCATCAGAAATCCTAGTAAAAAAATAGTTTTACATACATACCTAATTTAATAAGTATTAGATATAAATAAAGCTTATATGAGTAACACTAATCCTTTTTGTGACATTTTTTTTATACTAGAAAAATATATTTAAAAAAAAATTACCTTTGAGGTAGAGCTGATTTTTTTAATAAAGTCTGGCTACTGATAATATCTTCCTTATATAAGAAATCACTTCTAAGGATGTGATCTGAACAAACAAATATGTTCTGTTTAATTGTGTTGATTTCCATTAATGAAATCCATTGTTCCCTTTGGGCATATATTAGGCAATCTATAATAAGTATTTGATATTTAATTAAAAAGCAAAAAAAAATTACAGTAATGAATTAATATGTGGTGCCAATTACTATATATATCATTGTAAGTTGCAATATGGTAAAACAAAAAAAAATTATCGACCAAATTTTAGGGAAAGACAAAATTAACTTTATACAATCATAGATATCAATATCTAAATAAATTTCAAAATTCTTTAAAGGCAATAAAAAATTAGTAATTTCATCTATATACCTAATGTCTATATTAGGTACATGGGTATTAGGTATGCCTTCTTTCTGCCAAAACAACAAAAAAATACATAAAATCCTGTAATAAAACCAGGGACAAAATTCTAGTTTTATATTTTTATAGCCTATTGATAGATGAATATGTTCAAAAAAATATTTAGATTTAAAAATATAAATATTTCGGTATTTTACGCACACTTTCACATTCAAGTTTTTATTGGGTTTATCTATAAGATCCCCTGTTCTACGTTTATGATGATGGTTACCCCATGAGGTGATGTTATGAAGTATCGGTACTTACTTGTGAAAAGATCGGCTTGAATCACCTTTTTATCATGATGCGGCATAAACGACACAAGTTTTTCCCGTCCTAGCAATTTAAAAAAACACTAAAATGTGGCCTTTTTCCTTTTGAAACCGAAAATTAAAGAAAATACACGAATCCCGAAAATAAACAAAAAGCCGTTTGACAGATGACACTACGCGTATGGCTCAGGCGCTTAAGCTCCGATGTTGTCGCTTCCAATTTTTTAGAAGCAGTTTTAGGAATAAGAATGTTAATAATTTTGTTTTTTTTTGCTTAAGGATATTATATTTATTCCTCAAATAGGTTAATTGTAGTATTTATACTTTTTATTTTAAATTTTCCTATAAAATACAACACAAATAAGTTAAATTAACGTTATAATGGTTACTAAAATATAGCTAAAATTTCCTCCGTTGGAAATTTGCGTCGACTTGACAACAGAGAATCGGCAAATATGTTTGTAAACAAAACACCCCTCTTGTCCCTGTGCACATGTTGGACTCAAACAAAGTTGTTGTTTACTAATTCTAGCCTTTCAATGTTCTAAGGTTAAAAATTAAGTGTTCTCTAGCTAACATCTCTCTAAACCATACTGAAATACTTCCCGCTAAGTGCTAAATTCCTAGGTCTCACAATTTATAATAATTAAAAAATTTAGGAACATATCGGGGCTCTTTCAATAAAGCTGCCTTCTAGTTGTTAGGCCTTGAGAGTACTTTCCGATCACTAACATCTGTTTAATTCTTCTTAGTTGATTCTCACAGTGCTTATGGAATAGCATTCTGGGATTGTTGTAGCACCACAAGTTTTTCTTCAATGTCTATATTACAGAAATTGGCTATAAAGTTCAAGTTAAGAATGTCTTTTAGGCAGTCTTGTAAACCAATTTTTATCTTACGAAATATCTTAACTTTTTTGCCTCGTATATAAGAAACATTCCAATTCACTCGTCCTTATTCGACCATATGTTACAAGACAAGTGAATGATATTCGATTAATGATTCAAAGGAGCACTTTAGTGCAAAAGTCATTTGTTTACTTTGCTAAGAAAGCCTTTAATTCTCTTTCTTTAGGCATTATGCCGTCTAATACATAGAAGGGGTTTAGAAGGGGAGTAAAAGCATTGCTTTCCTCCAAATAATACCTCTAAATATTATTTTAAGGTTAAAGGCGGGTTGACACGGGTCATGTAAACGGTCAAGTTGAGCAGTAAAGTCAATTTTTTTTTCTACTTGCATCGTCTGAACAGTTTCGGTCAAGTAGCGACTTGCGTCAAGTGAGGAGGCAAGTCACGTGGTTCTGCATGAACTAGTAACTACTTGACTGCTACCTTCACTTCACTGGATCGCCAACTTGACCGTTTACTTTACCATTGTAAACAGAAAAAGCAAGAGTAAACAAGTTTTTGCCCATGGATTGTGGATTTGTACTCTGGGTTCTTTCAGATTTTTTACCCATTTTGATCACAGATAAGCAAACAATTTTGGGGATTTTGGTATACTACAAATTGTGAATTAAGGTTGAATTTGTACAACATGAAGTGGTCAGAAGAAGAAACCACACATTTTGTTGAACTCTATAGTGAAAAAGAGTGTTTATGGAAGAAGAGTAGTGTAAATTATCGCATTAAAAACGTGTAAAAAGCAGCTGAAGAGGACATCGTAGATGTGACAGGATGGGAAAGGAAGGGTTTGGGGTGGCAGAATTAAAGCAAAAAATAAAGAAAATGAGAACAACCTATAATCAGGAAACATTGAAGGTTAAAAAGTCTAAGAAATCAGGAGGTAAACCGCATGATATATATGTTCCAACTGTCAAGTGGTTTCGGCAAATGAAAGAAATAATGAATAGCTACACAGCTGAAAATAAAACGAAAAACATAGTAAATCAAAAGTGTATTTTTTTAATAACTGCTTAAGGCACTGCTCATGCTTACTGCTCAGTTCATCAGAAATAAAATCATTTCTGATTTTGTTTCGCATGTGTTTTGCTATCTCTGACGCCCTCCTTTCAGGTACCTTCTGCATGTTTTTGTATCTCTTGTCTCCACTGTCCAAGTATTATTTCGCCTGTGTGTTGGTTTTCACAATTTACCAATTGTGTTTTTCGTAGCCAGTTGTGAATTGCAATTGCAGCACTAATCAGTTTATTCACAGATGAAATTTTTATATTTACTTTTGTTTCAAAAACACGAAATCTAGTTACTAAGATTCCAAAACCATTTTCCACTATTCTTCTAGCACAACAAAGCTGATAATTGAAAATCTTTTCTTTATCGGTAAAAGGTAGTCGGTATCTACTGTATGGTTCAAGTAGCTAGGGTTTTTGTGGAAAGGCATGATCACCAAGTAAAAAGTAACCATCGGGTAGTAATCCTTCTTCTCAAGCTCCCGAAATTTCGCTGTTTTGAAAAATACCACTATCTGAGTTAGATCCCTTTGTCCCTACTTTAAAATAAGAAAAACAGTGATTATGATCTACAATTGCTATTAATACCACGCTGAAGGAGCCTTTATAGTTGAAGTATTCACTTCCAGTATGTGATGGAGCCTCCTGAGTTTGATCCCTTTGTCCCTACTTTAAAATAAGAAAAACAGTAATTGTGATCTACAATTGCTATTAATACCACGCTGAAGGAGCCTTTATAGTTGAAGTATTCACTTCCAGTATGTGATGGAGCCTCCATCACACATGCATTAAATAAGAGCAGTTCTGCTTCTGCAATTCAATCACCAACCCTTTCATGGGATTCATCTCCTGCAACTACACCTGCATACAGCATTAATTACCTGCTCATGAACGAGGACACAGTTGTAAATGATGATGCTGCTATCGGAGATATTATCTCGCAAGCATGGAACTTGACAAACTAAATGTTGCTATTGAATTTGTTTGTTTTTTTATTAAGAAGCCTAAATAAAAATTTAAAAATGTTCTATTATTATCTATCCACATACTTTTACGACATCCTTTAACCAGTTATACACAGTTTCATAAACAATGGGGTAGATATCGCTGATCTAGAAACTCGAATGAGATGGGAAGGGGTTCTTTAATTAAACATTGTTTCTGGTTTGATAGCGTCTTTCATAATAGTGTCCTCTCGTGGATTAATGGCGTTATTAAACCTAACAAATAGTCAAATTTTTTTTAAGGTAATTCTGAGCATCATTCTGTATTGTTTAGGATCTTCAAATCTCAGCTCTCTTATTAAATTTGTGAAAGCTCTATATTCTTTTTTCAGGATTTCTCTCTTCTACCAAAACTTCTTCCAGTTCTTCCGGGAGAATATTTGCGAGATTAATAACACAATTTCGTATGACAATACCACTTTTCACCATGTATTTAACTGTCGACTTGCACTTCTACTGGACTACGTGAAAACGCGTTTTTTGGATCAAGTTTTGAATGAAGTAAAGTAGAATGCATCCACGCAAGTGCGAATGCAAGTAACTTGACCCGTATAAACCCGGATTTAACTGATTAAACTTAAAGTTTACTTACAGTTTCTTAAAGTTTTAATATTGGGGGATTAAACTTAATTGTTAGTTAGGCCTTTTAACGAAGGTTTAAATATATAGGTTTAAATATAATAAATAACGATTCAACCAAATTTGGCATTTAAACCTAGAGTTAAATTTAAACCTTTGGTGACATTACGGTGTGAGCGGAGGTTTTTTATCTAATTTATTTTTATTAATTTAAAATTATGAAATATAACAAATTTTTAACAGATTTTATGGTAATTAATCATAGTCCCAATTCAGATTTGTTTGTCAACAACCCGTCATTTATAAAAGCTTAACTAGTGTTCTAATCTTTATAAATCAATTTAACTAATTAAAACTTAATAGTTTTATTGCCTAGAGGAGAGTACTATATCATTAAGTACTTAAATACTAATAAACGTCTTTCATTTATCTACTAACATTAAAATTAATTAAGTATGATAATGCACTTTCAAATTACTGTTAAAAACAAGTCCGTATGGAAACTTTCATTTATTTATTTAAGTCAAATTAAAAAAACAATTACTAGGCCCGGAAGTACGACTGACGGGTTATTTTTCTTTTAGTGTAAAATATGAGGAATAAAATCTAATTTTTTTTTAAAATTTTCCAAATATTTTTAAAGTACTGCGTAGCCTGATTTTGAAATAAATTTGTTTTTCTTTGTTTTGGCCAAAAATAAGTTCCAAAAAATGGCTTATATTTAATTTAAAAAAATACATGAAAGAATAAAAAGACATGACTAAACGGATATGACAACCAGAGAAATGGCTCGAATTATTAAAAAAATACTTCAACTATCAAGAACAGGGATACAAATTAGATAAATAAAGAAAGATCAAGAAGCGACTTTAAAATAACTTAAAGGGTAATTTTAATTGTATTCGATCTATTCGAAAAACTTGATAGGTGCTAAGAATTTGGCTCAGCATGGCTTCTTTCACACTATTGACAGCATTTGATAGGACGGACGTTGGTATTTTTGCTCAAAAATTACATGAATTGGACTTTCATAAAAATCTTGTAATCAATTTCTATTTCTTTTTAGGAAATAAATTCTAGTTTCTTAATTATGTTTTTAGGAATATGGTTCAAATAAGAGCAGTATCAGAGTCTGCAATATGTTTAGCCAAATTGTCATGTTTGCGGATGACATGAAAGTGTGTTGTGTGTTCAAATAGCTTTTATGCTTCTCCAGAGAGACTTAATATATTTTATGGTCGACGCATATTTAAAATATTACTTCTAAACATACAGATATGTAAAAAGCTGCGTATAACCGTTTTGATTCATGAAGTCAATTATGAATACACTTTGCATAGAACACATCTTCCAAATAGTCGATAAAAAGTTAGTTTTAACGTTTATTGTTAGATCTGGGTTTGTTAGATCTGTCTTTACAACATACCTAGTAGAATAATTATTCTTATTGCATTGATTAAATGAAAGCTGCTTTAAGCTAAATCTTTTTGGTTCCTGTACTGTGAAGTGTATGTTACCATATTTGTAAAATTTTTAGCATTGCAAAAGGATGGCATCTGCCCATCAGTAGTTTTGAGTTTTCTTTGTGCCTCACTTCATGATGAGAGTGTCTGTCCAGGTTTACACTTTGTTTTCAAATTCTGCAACAGTCTGGTTGACTTTTCCGAACGTCTTCTGAGTAACTGTAACTATTTATATGTATTCGTAAGTACTTGCAGACATCATGTGTTCTACCTCCGAGCAAATAATAATGGCTTCAGAAGATTACGGCTAATGTTTGTCGCCTCTGTTTGGAGAACTGCTGCCTGGTTTCTTCCCTAAATACAGAAAAACACAATTGTTTAATTGTGCTGACGGAGAGTTCTAGTGTGGTGTATCAGTTTATCTTACGTTTACTGAATGACCTCAACTTGTATGACGCCAAATTATTTAAGTCTTTACCATAATGAATAAAACAGATTTGTACAACACAAAATATTGGTGTCTATTTAAATGGAACAATTTTACGGTATATCAGGCTTAAAATATGAGCTGTCTGTACGTCCCCTTGCTTATTCAGACTCACTTTCTCTTCTGAACAAGTAACTTCACTAACTTGAACTAATAAGACCGATACTTATAGCCTAATGTGTTAAATATTTTAACCTACTGCATCAAGTCATGATGACCGAACTCGTACGTAGAGGCAGGGGTAGGGTTTTAACTAGCTTTCAACCTACACTAGATCACTAAGAGTGTAAACAGAGTAAAGGTCGTCTTGTGGTATTAGGGGTTATGGACCTGCAATTCGTCACCAAAATTGCAGAGAGAGAGAGAGGAACCTGTCTTGGGGTATTTAGAGTAGAGAGAACTAACTTCTCATTTAGCCAACAACTCCACTGCGTACTGCAACTCTTGGACCTCCAATTGACCACCAACAGTCTGGAGAAAGAGAGACCTGTCTTGGAGTATTAGGGATTACGGATCTGAACTTGGTTACTAAAGGAGTAAACAGGCAGAGAAATCCATTTTGGGTATTAGGGGTAACAGGGAAAACTCCGTGAGCAAATTCTCACTTCGAATGAGACTACCACTGACGACTCGATTCGTTCAATAAATTCTTAGACAACGACTCAACTGACACCAACTAAATTGGACTGTAACAAGTGAATTCCACCATATGACTTTTTACTAATTTAGTTAGTGGTACTAACACGAACCAGATCCAGAAGCCAGGCCAGTATATGGGATGAAAAAATATATACAACTGGAGAAATGAAAGCCATGAAACTCGACCTAGTACTGAAATATATATAAGAAAGCAAAACAATGTTTTATAATAAACCTCGCTCTCCGATCAGAGCGACGTCTATTATAAAACCTAACCTAAAAGATCTCTCTAAAAAACACGTTCTTCAACTGAATACATCAAAATCAAAACTTATGCTGTTAGCAAAGGAAATCAAAACGAATATTTAAAAAATAATATTAAAATTAAAATAGATAACCAAATATTGCCATTCTGTAATTCTGCTCGTAATCTGGGTGTTATACTTGATTGTCAGCTTAATTTTTCCGATCATGTTAAGCAACTTCTACAAAGGTCATATATATCGCTTAAACAACTATATTCCAATAGAAACCTTTTAAATACCAAGTTAATGGCAATGTTATGTGAAACTCTTTTACTTTCCCACTTTAACTCTGCTGATTTTATTTATGGCCCTTGTCTTCGTCAAGCGGAACA
Source organism: Anthonomus grandis grandis (assembly GCF_022605725.1). Classification (NCBI taxonomy): domain Eukaryota; kingdom Metazoa; phylum Arthropoda; class Insecta; order Coleoptera; family Curculionidae; genus Anthonomus; species Anthonomus grandis. Next base: position 15,470,239 of record NC_065558.1, read on the forward strand.
ATATCGTATTCAAAAGGTGCAGTATTCGTGTAATTTTTAATTTAAAAAAATCAGATCACGTATGACATAAAATTAATGGGTTGAACTGGTTAAATATGTCAAATCTTAGAACTCAACATTTGGGTATTTTTATGCATAAATTAATTACTAATTCAAAATTTATAAATCTCTAAAAAATAAATTTAAAACCAATTCTAGCGTCCATGATATAAATACCAGAAATAAATTTAAATATATTATTCCTCGACATAATACAAGAACATACAAGAAGTCTTTTGCTTATAATGCGATTAAAACATGTAATTACTTGCCAAACACTGGATTACTACTTCGTAATTTAACTAAGTTTAAGTCAGGATTTGGGTTGTATTTGTTTAGAGAACAGTTGAGCTCCTATTTTTTAACCCACTAGTATGGTGTGCTCCAGAGGTTAGGTAACATGATGGTTGTTTACGATTGTATACAAAGGTATTTGTTTGTGTACAGTCCTGTTTTGGTGCAGGTTGTGAGTTTTATATCTCTCCCGTGTTGGGTATAAAGAAGGGTATAAGTTTATTTTTTAGTGGGAACAATAATTTTTTTATATTATTTCATCTTTATATTATTTTTCTTATGTATGGTTACCGAAATTTATTTATTATTTATTAGGGTTAAGCTTGAATAGCCTTAGGCTAGACCTTTTTTTTCATTTGTAATATTTGTCAATCTGTTGTTTTTTTTGTATAAAAGACGATTATTATTATTATTATTATTATATATCACAAAAAGAATCAAAGAAAAAGCTTAAATATCAATATTTAAAAATGAAAATGCAAAAAATATGGAACGTGCACACTGAAATCATACCAATCGTCATTGAAGCAACAGGGTTCTCTTAGTAGTGCATACATACTGCAAAAAGTATTATACGACTGGATAAAATTGTAAAAACTGTCATTTAACATATTATAAGAAACACTCTAGGTGTACGATTTGCACCTGGTGTTACTAACGTACAAAGTACCTTAGCCTAAGAAGCCCAGAAATAATAATAATATAAATAATAAAATTCATTTAGATAAATAAACGTTGTTGGATTATTGACCAAGACCCTCTCTGTTGTTTAATTAAATGTTTGTCAATAATTGTTGTGTATTAGAAATACAGGGTGTTTCGAAGCTATGGGATCAAACTTCTAGAGATTATTCAGTGCAACAGAAGAAAATATTTGACTCTATTTATAGGAACCCATGTTTTTTATAGGAACCCATTTTTTATAGGATCCCATGTCCGGAAAAGTATCACTCGACACTAGGACCCTAAGACGCATTAAAATTTCCCGAAATAATAGAATCACAATAATTGTTCACAATTTTTTCCTCCGAACTGAATACACCGATTTAACCGTCGCACATGATTTCAGCGGAGTTCACTAAATTTGATCTCTCTCTCACTCGTCTTTTAAATACTGCTACAATTTGTCCAATTAAGACTTGTTCTATTTTTACTGAAGTTTAGTAGACCAAAGACTGTACATCTGTACATGTCCCCACGGGAAAAAAAAATCTAGCGACGTTAAATCGGGTGACACTACTCCACCTCTGGCAATCTAACGGTGAGCAAACCGTTGAGCCAAATCTTCACCTGTACAGCAAAGTGAGCCGACGCTTCATCATGCTGAAACCACAGATGCTTTCGAACGTTTATTGAAAAGTTTATTTTCAAGAATTGCTGAAAGAACTTCCTTCAAGAAAAGCACGTAAATCGGTCGTTGTTAAGCATTCCAGTAGAAGGTATGGCCCAATTAAACAATATCTTAACAGACCGACGTTGCTGATATTTTCTACGAAAAATTGCATGGGGATTTTCTTCATTTCAAACATGGCTATCCTATTAAAAATAGCATCCCTTGTGAAGAAGGCTTCATCGGTCACTAATAGCAAAATCTATTGGAAAAAAATGTCGCACGAGTGCGGAATCAGGGTTAAAATTTACAAACTATTGGTGAAATTAGTACAGGTTGTATAACCCATTGAGGCACCAAGGTGGAACTTTTTGTCCTGAGTGCACTCAATTCTGCATGAGCTATGGGAGGTCGTGTGGCTCTAGTTCCCATCCCGTAAGTAGAAAACATGGCGGTTATTATTTAGGGAATTTGGTAAATAATTCCATATAAGTAAAACTTAATTTTAAGAGAAGGTAACGTAAACAACAAACAAACCTCAACTAACAACAGCCAATTTTTGAATTTTTCGATCAAGGCTAAATCCAAAAACCATTGGCAATGCAACAGTCGGCCCTAGTGCTAAAATTTTTTTTCCTATGGATTTCGCTCTAAGACGATATAGAATGCAGCTACAAAAAACAATCTCTGTTATCGTTTTTAAAGATAACAACACACAAGCGCCTGTAAATTGTTTAAGATTTATACATTTTTAAGAGCTATACATTTTTTTTACTAAACATTGACATTGACATTTTGAACAATTGCTGGGACGATATCATGTACAAAAATTAAAGAAATTAAATGCATTAAATACTATTTAGGCAATTCATCATCTTTCTAAATTTTAACACGTCTTAGGGCCGTTGTGCAGTAGTGACACTTTTTCAGACACGGGTCACTATACTCAAATATTTTCTACTGTTGCTGTGAATAACTCCTAGAAGTTTGATTCCATAGTTCTGAAACACCCTGTATAGGAATTTTTGAACATTATATTTCTTTAAAATTATTTTGATATTTAGGATAAACATACTCTGTAATATTTTGTATCATATCATCGCCATTGAATACCATTATTAAATAATAAACAATTCAATTATTTTAATGTATGTAACAGAAGTTACTCGAATATAGACAACTATGAAAGTAGTAACAACTATGTAAGTGTTCCTCCTCAAATTTTTCCGCTAAACTAACATTGCGTATAGCAGGAAGAATTTAGAAATCGATTTTTTTTACCTTAATGATGAACAATTTATTTAAAGTAATTCTAAATACCATAAACTTATAGTAGTTGTTCAACACGGCCTGCGTTAATATACGACTTAGAAGTTTAAAGCTACTCTTAACATCAATTCCGCATGTGTTGATAAATTCTCGAATTTTTTCCACATAATTCCCCTTCATTATTAATGGGTCTGGTATACCAGGATTCGTATCGGAATCAAATCCGGTCAGCGAGGTCATCTTCTCTTTTGATCCATTTTTATGGATGCAAAGAATTGATGATATGTAAAGGGGAAGTCCTATCATTATCACCACAGAAGACTTTATCAGCGTAAACATATTGTTACTTCACTTATTGTAAAACATGCTTTTGTCAGTCAACACAATTTGCGTAGCAAAAATTTATAATCTATAATAAATTGAAAGAAGCCTAATTGTTGCTTAAGATTAGAGGTCAAAAGGACTTTCCGCTTTTAGAAGTGGTGTTGATAAGTCTACTACTCGTAGTATCTATTCTATGAACCAAATCCTTTGATAGACCTACCTCTAATCCTAAACGTCCTTTGGTAAATTTTTGATTTTCATTTATTCTTTCAAAAATTTGTTCCTCAACATGCGTTGAGTTGACCGCCCTTATTCGCACTTAAGGTTATGAAAATACCGATTTTGTGAAGGCATCAATTTGAAAACAGGGTACTACTAAAATGATTGAAATAAAATTTAATTTCTTTAAATGAAAACAATATATTTTTTTTTGACACAATTTTGACTTCCATGCATAATTCATATTGCGTATGCTATACCTATTCGTAACTATATGGACATGAAGACAAAACAAGGACTCAAAAGGAAGCTGGTAACTTTAGTGCTAAAAATTCCGAGCAATTCAAGAGATCTAAAGTAATAAAATTAAGAGGAAATTTAAAGAGTCCAGGTCATTCAAAAATTATTGATAATGCAAAATTGAATATAATATAAGAAGCTGACGATAGTGCATCGCTGCTGAAAACGTGTAACTTTAATTACATTTTCCATGGAAAGATACCTGATCAGTGACAAAGTAACAATTTGTTAAACAATAAATAGATCATTGTGTTGACTAAAATGTTATGAACAAGGTATTTTAAATACTCCTAAAGAAAAAAGTCTAATGGAACTAAGTCCAGTGACCTTGCTGGCCATGCTTGCCTCACTCGACCAATCTAACTTTGTTGCATAGTTGAAGGGAGGTGGAGTCCCAGGAACCACATTACTCCTGTTTTTATTTTTTCCCAATTCAGGTAACAAAACTCGAAAAAACGACGAAACTTCTGACATTTTTTCCCATTTGACACCTGGTCGAAGCATTACCGGACTTATGTTTGCATAGGCTTTTTGCTTTAAATTCAGCCATTAAAGTTTAGTACATCTAAGATATACATCAAGAGTAAAAATAAATTACTTAATTATTCATTGTCACAGAGCCAAATAAGTTCCCTTTTGCATTTGAGTAATTTTTTCAACTATGTACAACATTATTCCATTTGTAACAATTTAACACATTTATAACTTTTTTCATTAACCCTGTCACTAATACGTACTATCAACGATAATGACTTCAAGACTCTTATTCTCTGCAGATAACACATTCGAAAACAATTAATCCCTATTTTTAATTATTAACTTTTTATTAAACCCTTGTATACAAAGATTAAATAATAATGTTATCTTAAAACGACAATCATAGCAGACTGCAATTTATTTTCATTGTTTTCTGAATATATTTTGCGATCTACCTTTACATAATTTATTTAAATCAATTTAATTTTAATCAAATTATTGCCAGGTGCAAAAGATTGTTGCTTTGGTAAGTATTAATTTTTTTGTGTTATAGCCCGATCAATGTCTTTCAAATAAATATCACATGAATTAAAAAAAAATACAATTATGAGTGGTACGGATTCTTTTTAGTTATTTACATATTACTCGGTATAAGATAAATTATTTATCGAATCAGGTCATTTATATTGTGGAATATTAATCTAAATCCTTCTTATGTCATACAGAGAATATGGTAATTACTTAAGTTGCTTTTTATCACTTACCATACATGTATGTTCGGTAAATTATTTTAACATGATTGCCACTAATTAAACTTAACTACCAGTTTTGCTTTAGTGAAAAAAACTTATTTGGTAAGATGTTTTAATTGGTATTTTATGAGATGCTTGAGGTTTTTACTAAACTTACAGTATACATGAATTCAAAAAAAATAAATATTATGGATGGCTTCTCTTTAATTACTTACACATTCCTTTAGATCAAAGGAATTATTTGTTGAATTTCGTAGTCATTAATATGAATGAATATTCCACATTAGAGTATGAAATACTTCACCAAACCCTTTATAGGGCAGTTTATTCAGGTTTACTAGAAAATGTAGTAATCACTTCAGCACCCTTTTCTCATAAACGTATGCTACATAAATCTCGATCGTGATTCCAGGTTTTTGCGCCAAATATCTATATGGATGTTCTTATTTTCTTAAATAGATCTGCTTCTTAAGGATAGAGTTAGCATGGTAATACAACTTTTGTTATCTTGCTGTACGACTTTCAACAGCAGAGTTTTCATTTCGATCTCTTGTATTCTGCTCCTTTGACTCACGTAAATATACTCACTCATATAAAAGAGAGCTTATCAAATAAAATCTGGATTCATTCCCAAAGCATATACGTACAACACTCTGGTTATTTCAGCGCTCTCTGCTTTCTCTGAAGAAGTTTTGTCTATAATGTAATTCATCTCCTATTTAATGTTAATGTCGTTCTGATGATATTTTTCTCTAAACTGCCAACATTATTGATGCGAACTTGCATATTTGTCTACAAAATTGTTATCCATATCAAAATCCACATATCTATTAAATAATTAGGACGGGAGTGAGCTTCCAGGTTTTTAGACTCTTAAGATGAGCAACTGTCCTTGGTGGCAATATTTTTCAACTACCTCTAAAGCAATAATGCTTAAAATTCCATTCGCTAAATAGTTCCTACTCGAACTTCTTAGTAGATGCCTTACCTCTTAAGTGCATGCAAATAGTTCTATATCCTTAGATAATGTGGCTTTAGTCTTCATTTTATGAAATTTTACTATCACCATTGCTGAGATGTATACTTCTTTCTGACTGTTTTTACTAGAAGCATTATCTGCGTAGTACAAGCGTACCTCCTTATTCACCCATTGTCATATCACATATGGGGGTTTTTATTAATAATCAACATTCAGATGACAAATGTCTAATTGCCATTTCATTCATCCGTTGCAGTTTAAGAGTTGCTTGCTTTCAATGACTGACATCCTTTCAAGAAATGACGTAGCCGTCAAAATATTGGTGAGAGCCTTTTTGAGAAAATCACGACGAACAAAACGACTCAATTATTTACACTCCTGCATGCTTTTATCGAAAATTTATAATTCAACCAAAAACACTACATAACAGCTTATATCGTACTATAACACATCTTTTTTTTTCAGGAAACTGTTTACTAAAACCAAAACAATGTCGGCCTTTAACTACCCCAGTTTCCGTCGTGATGAAACTATAAAGGACACCTACTTTGGCACCGAGATCCCTGATCCATATCGCTGGCTTGAGGATCCGGACTCGGAAGAAACGCAAAACTTCGTCAAAGCTCAAAATGAACTGACCAGACCTTATTTAGATAGTTGTCCCCAAAAGAAAGCCATCCAAGAACGCATTACCAAATTATGGAACTTCCCTAAAAAATATTGTCCTACTAGACATGGAAACAAGTACTATCAGCACAGAAATACTGGATTGCAGAACCAAAATGTTTTATTTGTTCTGGACGAATTAACTCAAGAAGGAAAAGTTTTCTTGGATCCAAACACTTTATCCGATGATGGTACAATCGCTTTGTCTGGTACAAAGTTTTCAGAAGATGGCAGCACGTTTGCCTATGGCCTGAGTAGCAGCGGATCAGACTGGATCGAGATTAGATTTAAAAACGCCTTGACTGGTGAGGATTATCCAGAAGTCTTGAAAAAGGTAAAGTTCAGTTCCATGTCCTGGATGCACGATAATAAAGGGTTCTTCTACTGTGCCTACCTAGACCAAACTGGTAAGGCTGATGGCTCAGAAACTACTTCTAGTGAAAATCAGAAGGTGTATTATCATGTACTCGGTACAGATCAAAGTGCGGATGTTGAAGCTGTTGAGTTCGAAGATAAAGAGCTGAGAATTGGCTGTAGAGTTAGTCACTGTGGCTCTTATTTAGTGGTGACGGCTACCAAAGGTTGCAAGAACAATTTGCTATACTTTGCCAGAGTGGATCCCGCTCAAAAGGTGACAGGGAAACTACCATTGACCCCTGTGGTCACCAATTTGGATGCTGATTACGAATACATTACAAATATTGGCAGTAAATTCTTTTTCCGAACCAACAAGAATGCTCTTAACTATAGAATTGTCGGCATAGACTTTAATAATCCTGAGGAGTCACAATGGACCGATTTAATTCAAGAAAATCCTGAAAATGTTTTGGATTATGCGCATGTTATTAACGAAACGATGTTGTTGGTGACTTTTATTAAAGATGTTAAACATTCCATGCATTTGTTCGATTTGAATAGCGGCAAAAAGGTTCATGATTTTAAGTTAGATGTGGGAACAGTCATGAGTGTCTCAGGAAAGAAGAACCATAAGGAGATGTTTTACAGTTTTGCATCGTTTTTAACACCTAATTCAATTTATAGGTAAGTTATACCCAAATAACACATGTAGTCTCTTGAATATTGTAATTGTTGAATATTACTACAAGTTTTACAAAAATCTTAATATTATGAAAACTCATGTAACGATTTTTTTGATTTGTATTTCATGTGAAGGCGCATGAGTTCCTTTAGTTGGTAGTTTTACCAACTTGGTAGTTTAGACAAGTTTCAAAAATCAAAATACATATAAATTAATATTTGCCTTTAAAATGTTTATTAATGCAATACATTATCAAAACATTTCTTATAAATTAGAGTTTTTTTTTTAATTTGCGGATTTTTTTCAATAAAATTCAGATTTAAAAATTTTTTATGCATGTACAGTCATAATCTTAAGACTCCGTGGACGGCTTTTAATTTTTGCTTTTTCTTAGGGTAACATTCGATGGTGATAAAATCAACGAAGAAAAATTCCACGAGACCCAAGTAGGCGACCTGGACACCAGCATCTACGAAACCAAACAGGTTTTCTATAAGAGCAAAGACGGTACCACCATCCCCATGTTCCTCGTAAGCAAAAAGGGTGTTAAACAAGACGGCACCAATCCTTGTCTCCTTTACGGCTACGGAGGCTTCAACATTAGCCTGATGCCCTCCTTCTCCGTATCCAGACTGATTTTCGTTAATAATTTCAATGGGATTTATGCGTTGGCTAATATAAGAGGTGGTGGGGAATATGGCGATAAGTGGCATAACGGCGGAAGGTTCGAGAACAAGCAGAATTGTTTCGATGATTTTCAACATGCCGCCAAGTATTTGGTGGAAGAGAAGTACACGAGTGCCAATAAGTTGACGATACAAGGTGGTTCTAATGGTGGATTGTTGGTTGCAGCCTGTATTAATCAGGCTCCAGAGTTATTTGGGGCTGCTATTGCTCAAGTTGGAGTTTTGGATATGTTAAGGTAAAGTAATTTGTTATAGTTTCAGCTACAGAATAATAAAACTTACTAGGGGGCATCCATAAAGGACGTTCAATAATTATTTATTTTGGATCTCCTTCTCCCCTATCTTGGATGTCCTGACGGGAGGGGATTAAGCCTCCCTTCCCCCATGTCCGCTTTTGTCCAGTTTGATCACCTCCCTTGCTTCTCAGACGTGCAGTCTTTTATGGACCTCCCCCTTTAACGAAAAAACAATAATTACAATAAACTAGCTAAGACTTGAATTAGCTAACTCACTTTCAGGGTTAGGTCATATATTAGGTCTCCTCCTTTACTATTTATTTTTGATTCATTAGTAAATTTTTCCTAAATTTTAAAGTAGTAACCGCTACAATTTTTTATTTAATTCAATACTTATTTATTTATTCATGTTTCTTACATAAATGCATATCACACATCATACCTGTGCAATCAGAGTGAACCTGATAAGAGTTTATTTTTTGTAACTAAAACTTGGGTTTTTCGGTATATACAGGGCTGAGAAAATTAAACTCAAAACATGGTTTATTATCATAAATACATGATATTTGTTGATAAAACTTCTTATAATATAAAACATGAACATAAATCGACATATTACTAACACATAATGTAAAAAAAGACAATTCTGGGTTCAACATACTAGCATAAACAATAATAACACAAAATTTAATTTAAAAGTTCAAGACGAAATAAGTTAAAATTTAATGAGAGTAAAATCACAAAAATAATATAAAATATAACATGACAAAAAATCTAACTTTACATCTTTATTAAGAACTAATTATATCCTATTTGCCTATTCCCAATTATCTTCAAAAAACTCTGTTAGGCTGTAAAAATACTCGCTTTTAAGGACTTCTTAAAGCGAGGAGAACTTTTAGAGGCTTTAATGCAATTTGAATTAAAGCATCTAAAAGTTTCGTACCGTAGGTGACTTTCAATCAAAGAAAAGTAGACCGATTTTGCAGATTCTACGGCCGTTTGCCCCGCTTCTCCTTAAATATGCGGCACAACTAAGTATAACTTAGTTTTAAGGTTGATCTTAACTTTTAAGGGCGTTGCACGAATGATATTTAATTTTTTCTTAGCTTAGTATTGGAAACGCTTGGCAACATCGTAAATAATCGACTGATTTGTTGCTAGTGTTTGCTACAAATTTGTGTGGACCAATAAAATTGGTAGAATTAGATGTGACATTTGACATTTCATCATTTATTCATCAGTTTATTATTTGATTTGGTATTTGTTCATTGAAATTTTGTTAAATTTTCTGGATTATTTTACATCTAAGAAGGTGTGTTAATGGGTGATATGAACAATCCTCGAGAAAAGGAGAATATTCGGAAGCGTGCGCCTAATTTCACAATTAGAGAAAAAACACTTTTGCTAAATATAGTTTCAAATTATAAGGGAATCATAGAAAATAAACAAACAAATGGAACCACTTGGAGGGATAAAGACAATGCATGGGGACAAATTACCAATGCATTCAATGCAGCAAATAAGGAAATAACATATAGGTCAAAAAAAACCCTAAAAAAATATTATGACAATATTAAAAAGTATGTTAGGAAAGAAGTGGCTGAGAAGAGAAAGGAAATATATAAAACAGGAGGAGGAGTAACCAAAAAGAAAGATTCAGATCAGATTTGGTTAAGGAATTAACATTAAATTTAATAAATCAAAAAAAGTGTGTGTGGTCTTAACAATCCATTTGATGGTGATCAAACAATATCCAAGACAATATCCATCGAAGACAGCAATGTATATGTTAAAGAAAATCCCAAACTGTATGAAGATGTGCAAGAAATTGTACTTTCTAACAGCCAGAATTCAAATAATGATCACAACTGCATTACTATATGCAGGAAGTCATGTCAAGCACTGGAGGTGGGTTAACCAACCAACAAAATGAAAGATAGATGTAAGATAAAATGATAATATAATGAATAGAATGAAAACGAATCAATGATACTATTTTTTAATGCCTAAACTTTTAATAATAACTTATTAGTTTAAGAACTGTTTTCTAATAATGTTTTTGGTGTTTAGAGAAATGAAATAAAAATCGAAATCATAATAAACCTACACCTGGATTTTCAGGACATGTTAGTCAGCCTAAAACCCCTTCTCTCCAACAGTCCTGGCCTAAGCGTCCAAGACCAAGTGCACGAATAGACCTCCCATCAAAAGTTCAGAAACAACATCTTGATACGTCTGTATCAAAGCAAAAATGCTCTGAGGCTGAATTATTGAACATTGAAGCCAGAAGACAACAGGATGAAGAATTGCATCAATTGCAAAAAGAAAAAATTGTTCTTGAAATAGAGATAAAAAATATGAATTAAACAGCTTACTTAACAAGTGACCTGTAAGTTTTGTTAATATGAAGTTTCATTATATTAAATGTTAAGGTAGATTTCCTAGACTTGTTTTTGTTGAGCTATTATTACTACTATTATCAAATAAGGTGTTGCCAACACAAAAACACAGTGTTGGAAAAAAAGAAAAATATATATGTAATGGTTTTGAAAAACAACTTTTTAATAAAACATATTTATTTATTTTACTTGTAAGCCCTAATCTAAGTCTATGAGAGTGCACACAGTATATTTTTCATACTGTACAACACTACAATAATAGATACTATGGTAGGTCGTTTCACTAATTTAAAAGGTTAGAAAATTTTATTTTGAAAAATAGTATGACAACTTTATAAACTTTATTCTTCAATATATCTAAAATAGTTTTCAATCAAGCTTCTCCTGACTTGATTTCCACCATTAGGACCATCTTGGATTATGGGTGGAATTTCTGGAACCTGGTCCTCCTTTATTACCAGCAAAAATCTTTCGATATCTTCTGGGTTGGGAGATTCTGCCTCATTCTGTTCTTTGCAAATATTATAAACTACTGCCGAGGCAATTATGACTGTCAATATTGTATCCAACTTTAAACGACAACCATATGCTAGCACTGGGAATCTACGTTTCCAAGCTCCAAAGACCCTTTCAATAGTGTTCCTTGTTCGGATGTGAGATTCCTTATATAGTTGTTCCTGTCTAGTTGCAGGTTCTTGTACCGGCGTTAGCAAATAAGATTTCATATTATAACCCCCATCACCTAAATTAAATGATTATAATTTAACATAAAACCTCTGTAGATCAACTTATCAGAAACAAATAAGTCATTTTAAACTCTAGATAAAGCATTAAAAATAAAATATAAATTTAAGTTCTTTGCAATGCAAAAATCATCTCTACTCGTATGCCTATCTTAAATATGCACCCTGTTGACAATTAATCATTGTCATATGATAATAAAAATAGGAATACATAGTTTTACCTAATAAAATAGAATTTGCAAATTTGTTTTCTTCAAAATCTTGTTTAATCCTACTATTATTAAAGATTGTGGCGTCATGTGATGATCCTCGCCATCTGGCAATCACATTTAATAATCTAAGCTCTGCATCTCCTATAGCTTGAACATTAATTGAAAAAAAACTTTTTCGATTTCGAAATAATTTATTATTTCGAAATCGAAAATCGAAATTAATTATTATATTTAATTTATAAAATGGGCTAAGTATAGCTTGTTTTAGACTTAACTACATATCATTATAAAGTATATAATCTATTAATTATTTATTACCAGGAGACTGAATTCGAACATGTGTGCAATCAATAGCTCCAATAACTCTGGGAAATCTTGCTTTCTCAAAAAAACTTTAAATGGCATTCATTGATTTCATGGGGAAGTTCAGGGATTTTAATAAACGTAGGGTATAATCTAGCTAGAGATTCTCCAACTCGAGCAATTATGCGAGACACAGTCGAAACATGTACTCCACCAAAGTCTCCAATACATAAGAGGTGGGTTCCAGTTGCCAGAAATCTTAAGAATGAGTAGTTGATTGATTGGAGCTACGCTATTGTTCCTAAAAGAAGTACTAAAATTTAGGGTACATTTTACTTATTTCACAACATGGAGGGGAAAAGGGAATATACTCATCAAAAATATTATGTAAATAGTCTTTGCTTTTTCCTATATTTATTTTATGTTTCATTTATTGATTGCAGTAGTATATACTTAAGACATAACAATTAATATAAGAATTGTGGTATTTATGCCGGGCTTTACAGTATGTTACTATACTTACGTATCATAAAGGAACTCTATTAACTATTATTAAGGAACTCTATTCAATTAAATCTAAAATCTGCAAAGCAGTTAGTTCGTACTACGAATACGAAATCGTTGGAAAAAACGCAAATCGTCAAAACTCTGAAAATAATCGGCTCGTTCGTAGATTCGCCTAGGTATTCTTGGAACAACCGCATCATATTCTTTGTCTTCGAATAAAAAATCATTGTTTAAAATATTCATTACGATTTTTTTTGCAAATAATAAAATATACACAAGTTGTTGTTGCCTTGATGTCTTTGCTGCAGAATCTTTTGCAAAAGGGAATTGCTCGAGGCACAACAACTTACAAATCAAAATAAAAGAAATTTTAGGGTTAAAAATACTAAAGTGTCAGATAAGCCACAGAATAACTGCTTAGCTTAGCATAGAATCAGTTTTAAGTAAAGCTTAACGTTAACGTTTTACCGTTGCAAACAAAATCTGAAACTTAAGGTACACTTAAAGTTAAGGTTAACCTAAGCGTAAGTGGTGCAAACGGCCGTTAGTCCCACTTCATTCGAAATCTCTCTAACAGGATAACATCCTCTAGCCAGTTTTTGCCTAAATGCTGATTGATATATGGTCAGTTTATCATTAATAACAATTCATTCAATTCCAAGAAATCTGAAATTTCACTTCCAATTCTTTGTTGCGAATCAACTGGTCTGAACATATAAACTTAAAACTTAATAATTTAGTCTTATCTATATTTAAAGACAACAGGTTAGTCTCACACCACTGTTTAACCATTAATAAATCTTCAGAAATTGTTCTTGTTAATGTGCTTTTATTATTGTCTGCCCATAAGATGGTGATGTCATCAGCAAAAATAGTGAAGAATCGTCTTATATGGAGACACGCCAGGTCATTTATATACAATAGAAATAAAATGGGACCGAGAACCGAACCCTGAGGAATTCTATGGCTCAGTACACAAAGTTCAGACAAAGAAGAAAGGAATCCATAAATCGAAAGACTAGAGAATTCTTCAACTTCAACTTCTTCACGTTGAAGAGCTAATAGAGCAAGAATAGAATACGACAGATGACAAAGAAATAGGGGTAACTAGGCAGTAGTTAGGCTTTTCTTAGGCCTATTTAAGAGAATTCTTAAAAGAAAGTGATTTTTACTTAATATGTTAATTTGAGATTTCCATAATTACTTACTTAATTATAACTCCCAAAAAAAAACAAAAAAAACTTTATAGGTTTTATCTTTTCTAAGCATTTATTCGCTGCAAACTATTTTTCTACTCTCTCTTGTGACATTCTGGAACACAAAAGATCCATTAAGAACTTATAAATGTCGAGACTACAATAATATTTCTAATAATCAAGATGCCTTTGATTATGCTGCTAGTCTCTTACCATGGGACGAAATTTATTATTCTCGTAATATAGATAAAAAGCTAAACATTTTTAATACAAAATCAAATATTTAATCGACAAATTTGCACCTATGTTCGCTTAAGAAAAATAAAAGTAACCTTTTACGCCATGGATAACCGATAACATTATACTACTTATAAAACTAAGAGACAAAGCACATAGAAAATATTTGAAAAGTAAAAGTGGTAATTGCCCCCAGTACTATCCTAATTTAAAAAAGATTACTAAACACTGGAAATAGTGTTTTTTTGTTTATTTAATTTGCAGTATTAATAGACGATGGCAAAGATTTAAGCCAAAAGCACAGGAAATTAGATGACGAAATATTGATTATATTCATTTATGCCAGAAAACCTCTGTGGGATCCGAGAACCCCTTTACAACCAAGGCATTAAAATAAGTTTAATCAATTGTGGGAGGTCAAAACCGTAAACACCAAAAACACGAGTAAGAATATAACGTCATTTTACGGAGACGCATGTCTTTAGTGGATGAACTAAAAGTCACGGATAGGCTTGACAGCCTCACGTATCCGTAATTACGTACCAATGTGGATTTAGGCTCAAAAGAGAATCAGAAATAAACATCCTATCTGTGAGATATGGGCTATTAGCCGCGCAACATTCACTTGCACTAGATCTACTCCTGAAACCCTGTGAAAATATATCTGAAATTCAAATGAGCAATCCCAAAGTCGTAATTTAATTTAATTTACTATCCTTGTTTTTTGTTCTTCCTGATAACAGAATATCTCGAGAAACCTTCTTTTCCCATTTTTTATTTTATTTCCATTATTGGTTGTTAAACACAAGGAAAAGTAAAATCGAAATAAAAATATCTGTAAGTAGTTTCTTGACCTATATCCAACAAAAGCAAAAATTAAGCTAAAAACATCTCTCTAAATAGTTTTTTCTTATTTCTAGGTACCACAAGTTCACTATCGGCTACGCCTGGAAATCCGACTACGGCTGCTCAGATCTAGAAAACGAATTCAAATATATCTTGAAATATTCCCCGCTGCACAATATAAAAGTTCCCGAAAATGGTGCGCAATACCCCGCGACCCTCCTCTTAACAGCCGACCATGACGACCGGGTGGTTCCGTTGCACTCGTTAAAATTCATCGCGGAATTGCAACATAAAATCGGCCATTTGAGCCAACAAACGAACCCGTTACTGATCAGGGTGGAGACTAAAGCGGGCCACGGGGCCGGAAAACCCACCTCGAAAATCATCGAAGAACTGACCGATATTTTCTGTTTCATTTCGAATAGTTTAAAGGTGAAGTTTGTTGAATAATTTACTTATTTTTCACAGTATTATATCATTTATGAGATTACCGGCTACCAAAGAATAAAATTTCCATCAACTGTCTCTAGTAATGTATAAATTAAAATTGAGGGATAGTTTTTGATTACTCAAAAGTTATGCCGGCCAGAAAGTGTGAAGAAATAAAATCTGATAATGCGTACTTAATAATTGTGTTTCGTTTGACCCACAAGAAGTACTTGCGCCATATGTTATTTTATTTTGGCTAAAAGCGCAAAAGTAATGGCTTTTATATTTTCACAAGGCTTGTAAAAATTGGAAAATAACATCAAAACTCTGGTATAATATTCATCAAAAATGTTAATTATTATTCAATAATAATCAGAAAAATCAAAGATCAGTAAAAAGGGGTGTGCAATTAATAGATTATTCATTGATTGAGAGTCCAATACGCTAAGTACTTGTTAAAAAAAAAACCTTCCACTGTACGTTTAATTCAAGTATTTAATATATTTTTTTTGCCAAGATCTAAGAATCGAACATAATTTAACAAATACCTTTAAACAACTTTGAATTAAATTATACACATTCCAACATTAGTTTATTCAGTATCTCTTTTTTTCTGCCTTTATTTTTCGGACACTTTGATTAGCAATCACTTGCGCGTCTTTTGCAATAAGAATTTTCTATAAAACGTACCTCAAGTAGAAACAATGGCGTCAACATTCATTTTTTTAAATGGAACACCCTAGATATCATGACATTTTAAAATTCTACGATATACTCTGAATACTTTTCGTATAGCATACTATATGCCTAAAGTCAGTGATTTGTCAAACTTGACGTAATAGAGTAATGAAAAATATGACATAATAAAAATACGTAAAAAATAAAAATGTATACATGCTATTCATTAAGAATGGGCAATCTCTGAACTGGAGATACTACACTCCAAAATATGGCGATTGAGCTTAACATGTCTTATACAAATGTTGCAGGTTTACAAGATACAGGGTATTTAAAGTTGGAATTTTAATTTGAAATTTCTTAATAATTTTGTGATTTTAAGCAGTATTGTCTTGAAAATTGGCGACTTTATATGTTTTGACATGAAAATTACGAATTTTGGGGTAAACTTAGCATTGCATCGATATGGCGTCTGTCTGAACCAAAAAGGGTTTCGAGAAATCAGGACAAGTGAGTACAGGAACGGAAACTAACGAATTTTTAATGTTCTGAAACGAATTTTGACATTCTGGGAACCAATTCCACTTTTTGTGTTTACAAAGAAGAGCGGTAAGGGGAGAAATAACGGTTGAGAACTGGGGAATAAAACGCCTGTACCAGAACGCCATACCGATGACACGTCGGATTTCAATCGACTATGACACAGTGCAATTTGCAAATTGCATTGTGCACAACAATTGTATTACTGAACGTTGTAATATATTCCATATGCTTAAACCAATAGCAGTAACATTTGCTCGAGAATCCAATAAGCCAATAAATTTCATACCAAATATCGAGACTTCGAGATGAGGACGATCATCACCATTGCACTGTGCGAAGGCGTAATCTAGAATAGGGGAGCGGGGGTTACTAGTCGAGACCTCAGGAATCGAACTAATCTCTCGACTAACAGTTCGCCCTTGGGTTTCCCGACCTACTACAATTTGGACATGAACGGGTAGTATTTTCCCGACCGCAATGGAAACAGTGTCGACGAAAGGGTTGTGGACAAGTACTACTCAAATGGCCAGTACTACCACAATTCCAACAAACCACCGGACCACGAGAATTCTGAAGGTGCGGTGAAGAATTCATTGTATGTACACGAGGGTTTCTTGGTCGCTGATACATCAACTCAGGCTCGGCGACATTATTAGGGTTTACTGGAGGAGGTTGCATGCGTTGAGTTCGCAATTGGATGTTCTCAATCTCCTGTGCTGCGAGTTCCAGCTCTGTGATGTTGGTGAAATTGTGAAGTGCAAGTTGATTTTGCAATGAGGGGAGCAAATTTCGGCGTATAATGCGAAGTTGCATTTCCTCGGATGGAGGTTCATGTAACTTTCGAAACAAGTTTCGCATTTGTGCAATAAAGATTACCGACTTCTCCACTGGACCTTGTGTCCTATTCCTTATATCACACCAAATGTCCTCCTCATATTCAGACGATAAATAGACAGACCTAAGTTTACATTTCAATTCTTCCCATGACCTGATATTACTGCGTATAGATCTATACCAAGACAAGGCTGTGTCCGAAAATAAAATTACTGCACAATGCAGCAGCTGATTCCAAGATATTCCACAAGCAAAACCCAACTCCTATACACGCTCAATAAAATTGGTAACACTACCAGAACCATCAAAATGTAACTGCCATTTTGAAATTGTTGAAAAACTCTTCGGAAGCCAGATCATCGGAACCTAACGGAATCGTGACATCATTAGCATTAGCAAAAGTAAACACGGGTACATTCCGCTTCAAGGTGGAATTAGATTGTGGAGGAAAGGAATAAGTCCTTGATGGGGAATAATAAGAACACGTTATTGGGTTAACTGGATCCTGTGAATTAACGTTCGTAGAAGGAATGGTGTGAAGTGACTGAACTAAATGTGTCGAAGTGTGGTCACAAAAAGTTGGTGCTGTTCGAGTGAACTGAATTGAAGCAGACCGAAACGAACAAGAGAGACCTGGATTTACAGATACCGTCGAAGGAATTACATTGGGTGAAAGATGGTGTGAGACTTCTGTCTGAGCTTGAGAAATAGGAAGAGGATGATCCAGAACGCAGTCCTCTCCAGGGGAAGCCTCAATAATAACCGGCACCTGCAAAATTTCTTCTACACTCGTTGTCAAAGTTCGCTTAGCCATTTCTAACCTATCAATAATAGAATTTAACTGAGTAGACAAACTCATTACTTCTTCAGAAAAATCAGGGTGAAATTCTAATAACTTCTTGAAACGACCCTGGATATGTAAGGCCTTATACCGCAACCTACTATACTCTTTATTAATATTTAATTCACTAAGACCTGAGATAGCACTTTCCAACAAATTACACTTTCCTGTACAAATATCAACTTCGTTATCAGGGTCCAATTCTATTACCTCAAACATCGGCAAGCTATTAAGTTTCTCTAATTTCAAATATAACCTTAAACGTTGACGCTTTTCCATAAGAGTACCAGCAGTGATAGCACCTCGAGATAATAGCTCATACTCAAGCTCGTCCAGCTCCAATTTATTTATATCCATTTTCCCTAAAAATATCTCCGCCAATAACACAAACCAAAAAAAAATTATAAATTTTTTTTTGTTTAAATTATAGTCCCCTTATATATTGTGTATTGTGATCTAACTTGAGCAACTAAGCCGCTAACAAGGTAACACAGTGCAACCCATCCTGATCCAAAAAAAAAAAATTAAAAAAAATCTGAGTTTGTACTGCCCCTAACCTACGTTAAAATCCCAATGATAGTATAAACGCTTTACTGAGTTGCAACACTAATCACTGTTAGTAAAACACCTCAGTAAGAATTTATACAGGGCGTTAGTTACGCCCTGTTACTTAGGTAAATTACAACATATCTTTTTTGCCTAATCAGTTATGGCTAAAACGACCAAAAAATCTAAAAGGCAGTTCAATTTTGAACAAAAAAGGTACTCTTGCTTATTTTATGTAACTCTATCAGTTCTTAAGTTATTTGCATTTTAAACATTCAGCGTAAAGAAACCTAAGCCACCGTTATTACATTGACTTTTTTCAAGTAGGCTTGTGTCAGCACTTATCAGTTTTTCGCGTAAAGAAATTATATGACAATTTTACTGTCACTAAGTAAGAGTGTATTCGTGTATTATAGTGAAAATTCTAAAATATCAAAATGCCAGGTCATAATGAATATTCCAACAGTGAAATGCGTGATATAATTTGCGTTTTTGCTCAGTCAAATTATAGTGGACTTGGTGCAGCCAGAAGGTATTTAGAATTACACTTAAATTCAAGACAACCCAATCACAAACTGTTGAGACGTATTTATACCCGCCTAGGCGAAACAGGGTGTTTTCGTCCTAAAACCTTAAGTTTGCTGCCTCAAGATTTACCAGTTTACCTACAGTTTGCTCAATTTATGCTAGATAAACAATCCAAAAACCAGGAATTTCTTAATGACCTTCTTTTCACCCACGAGGCATCGTTTGCTAGACGAGTTGTTTTTAATTGGAAAAACAATTATTTGTGGGACTCAAAAATCCACATGTTCTAAAGGAATGACATTTTTAGCATGAAAAAATATTTGGTGTGGTGTGATATCTGGTTTTTTTATTGGTCCTTTTGAACTTCCTCCTAATCTGAACGGGTCCCTCTATTGAACTTTCTTGAACAACAGTTAAACCCACTACTAGAAGATGTACCAATGGCCATAAGGCGGAACATGTGGTTTATGCAAGCCACATTTTTCTCTGCCAGTACGGCGATACCTGAATGAACATTTTCCACACCGGTGGATTGGGCGTGGCACTGAATTTGTTTGGCTACCTAGAAGTCCAGACTTCTCAATATGGTCACACATGAAGGACATGGTTTACAAAGATACAATTAATTCCATCGAAGAATTACGACAGAAAATTCAAGAAGCTTCTAATATTATCAAAAATAATCGACAAATGTTATTTAATATTTAAAGATCTTTAAGGAGACGCCTTACAAAGTGTATTGAAGTGGAAGGCGAGCATTTTGAGCATTTACTTTGAAGTTTTCTTTTAATATTGTTACTGATTGTTATTTGTTGTCTTTACTGTTGTTACCCAGCATAGCAGTAATTTAAAAGAATAAATTCCTTTTAAGTCAGTGTAATAACGGTGGCTTGGTATTTTTTGCGCTGATTGTTTAAAATGCAAATAACTTAAAAACTGATAAGAGTTACATGAAAGAAACAAGAGTACCTTTTTTATTCAAAATTGAACTGCCTTTTAGATTTTCTAGTCGTTTTAGCCATAACTGATTAGACAAAAAATATATATTGTAATTTACCTAAGTTACAGGGTGTAACTAACGCCCTATATAAATAATGCTAAATTCACCACAACTTCGTAATTTGCATGTTAAAACACATAAAGTCGCCAATTTTCAAGACCATACTGCTTAAATCACAAAATTATTAAGAAATTTCAAATTAAAATTCCAACTTAAAATATCCTGTATCTCGTATTCAATTCTCCGTATTCAATTTGTTATCCATTTACTTCAATTCATTTTTGAAGTCGGAAATAACTTTCAATTGCACATTTTCAATCACTTTCGGATCGATTAGCCTAATTTCTTGTCGAATTCTTTGCTTTAAGTCATCAACATTATTTGGTCTATTCACATAAAGTTTGGACTTCAAATAGCCCCCATAAGAAAAAATCTAATGAAGGTATATCCGGTGACCTTGGTGGCCAGTCCTTTTCGTCCAATCCATCTGTTAAAAAAAAGTCATCAAGAAATTGTCGAACGGCGATGGCATGTCAGAAGGTCCTGTTGAAACCATATTTTATTACTAGGTATATCAGCCTCTTGTGGATCAGGGAATAAAAGGTCCAAAAGGATTCGATTTTTCACAATACCTGCTCACACATAAATTTTTTGAGGGCGCTGTGTGTGTTATTCTTGGATTCAATAAAGAATTTCGGTTGTCCAATATCTGTAATTTTGCCGGTTAACGTGTCCATTTAACGTAAAGGTGGCCTCATCAGAAAAAATAATATTTCGAATAAAATTTCCATTGTTATAGTTAACCTCAAGAATCTGCTCACAAAACTGCACTCGGCGGTCAAAATCGTCTTTTAACAATTCAGGCATTAGAATTTATCAGTCAATACTGATAAATTCCAATTCCTGGAAATTGTAGTAATCGCCACATGCGGACTATTCTCCATTTCTAAAAGAACATTCAGCATAGCATCTTCAGATACTTTTAGAGGTTTCCCTTTAGATCAATTTCTTCCATGACTGTGTTCCATACATTTTCATTCAATTTTGCTTGCATTGCTTGCAAACGGTAGATCTAGTAATTGTAGAACTTCGACGAGTTGCATTAAATAGATTACAGATTTCTTGTTGTGTACGCATACGCACCTAGTCTCCAAAACCAATCATCATGAGTATATTAATTGCCAACCCCGGTAGCACCGTGGGCAAAGTGTTCACGATGCGAGCGTGTGGTCTCAGGTTCGAATCCTGGCATGGACATGGTTGTTTGTGTTTGTGTTACAAAAACAAAACACTCGTGGTTCGGAACCCACGTTAAACTGTAGGTCCATGGTAAACAACAAGATTGGGCGGCCGTCGAAATACGACTCAGATAAATCAGTTCTCAGATAAATGCATTTTATTAAAAAATGATGCGTGAAATGACAACTAATTTGACAATTATACTCACAATTGCATGACAAGCCGTTGTCAAGTAGGTTCTAAAATTGGAAATTGTTTGAAAATAATAAGGTCTATTTACTTTCTAAGAAATCACATAAAAACCTAATGTTGGCATCATAGTTTCTACTTAAGACACCCTGTAACCAAAATCTTTATTGCAAAGCACGCATCGAATCCAATGGACAACAAATTAAACATTAGTTGCAATAAATCTAGAATAAATGTTTGTTTTAATGTTATATGTTTCGTTAGTCTGTTACGTCATACTTGACAACCCATTGACTTTAGACATATGGTTTCGAATACAAAAGGTATTCAGAATATATAATAGAATTGTAAAACATAATATTCGTAGTATATAAAAAAATAAATGTTGACGCCATAGTTTCTATCTATCATATAGTATATATCTTATATATATCTTATAATACTCTTGTACATATCTTATAGTATCTTTGCTCCCTGTATAGAAATCTTTTATTTCAAAAAACGTGCAAGTAACAATACTAATAGATGTGTCCAAGAAAAAGAAAAAAAAACATTTCATTGTGAATACACTGTTTATTTAAGTCAGAGTCACAGATTCGCAATACGGTTTGTTAAATGCTATAAGGTTTAGGAGGGCTAGGAGATTCTTATGCTTACCATATCCTTACCTGCAAGAAATAAGGTATAGAATGGGAAACCTTTAACGAAAAACATTAATCAGCAAAGGGCAAAAATACAAAAAGTATTACGAGGCAGGGGCTCGGAATCCCAGAACCGGTCAGTGTAGGAAGTGAGAGAGCCGGCTTTTCTCGACCGCTATGTAGACCCGGTCTGGATACAGCTACTGGAGAAAAGACAAAAGAGACCATAAACCCCTTTGCAAGAAGAGACTCCTTGTCTAGGACTTCTCAAAGGCAGAAATACTACTCCTCTAGTCAGAGCGATGTGAGTGGAGAACAATTCGGCAAGGAGGAAACACAGCAGCAACTCTCAAAAAGAAAGAGATTAAAATCGTCGAGGACCTTAGGTAAACAAGAGGAAATGTATAGGGTGTCTCATTTCGGGTACTTTTGTGGGGTACCTCCGTTATTTATAACGTTAACGGGAAGCGGTTTTTGCGACAGTGTGCTACTTTTTCGTGAAACTAAAGATGCCGTTAACAACAATTTTATAGCCCTCTTAGTTTTTTAAGATACAAGGCGTTTTTGAAAATGCTGCATTTTGGAACCCTCCTCGTATCTCCGTTATCCTTCAACTTATCGAAAAGGTAAAATAATATTCTCATAGATTTGTCTTAGAATACAGGGTGTCCAAGATAAGGATCCTAAGCATGGGGATCTCGGTACCTGTTGGAGATACAGCTTCGGTTAAATTAGGAAAAAGTTGTGCACTTTGAAGCGTATTTACATGCCGTTGAACTTCAAAAATTTCCATGGCCTGCTGAGATATTTGGAAAAAACGGAAATTTGCCAATATCGATTTTATTTTTTTCTGGCTTTATTTTAAAAGATATCAAAAAACTATTGACACTTTTGATGTAGTACGTGATGGCGCTTTTAAATTTTATATCCGACGTTTCGTTTTCGAGAAACCATCATCAACTTTATTTTTTTATATGGCGCGAAAAGAAAGTACACTCTGTATCTGATTCCATTTTTTATTACAGATTCAACGATGTATCACATGTCACATTTTTTTTGTTAGTTTTAAGGAAAAATGCAAATTTTCTATTTTTTTTTAGCATATTTTTTAAGTAAGCTTTGGAAACAAATGCTTTGACGTATGTAAATACCTGTTACCGAGTCTGTCACATTTTTCTTAATATCTATTTAGAGAGTGATGAAGCTAAATGAAGCATTGATTTACATTGTACATTGTACTACTTAAAAATAAAAAAATGTAACCAGTAATAGACAAATGTTTTATGAATTTTGCAACAAAAAATGAATACATTTTAAAAATAACGAAAAAAGCAAATAAATTAACGCATTTTATAAATTTAATTTAAAACAGGTGTTCAAACAGGTTTCCGTTATTTTCTAGACATAAGTATGATCTTCTTACAGTAGCAGTTAAAACATCACGCAATATCTCTGGCGTAATACTTTGAAAAGCAGCCGTCACACATTCTCGTAACTCCTGCTCAGTTCCAAAAGAATGTTGATAGACTCGGCTTTTAATAAATCCCCAAAGGAAGAAGTCCAAAGGGGTTAAGTCCGGGGATCGCGCTGGCTAAGACACTTCACTGGAGGTTCCAATCCACTTTTCAGGAAAACGCTGCGAAAGGTACTGTCGAACTTGCCCAGAATTATGTGCAGGAGCCCCGTCTTGTTGAAACCAACAGCTATTGACTTGTGCCAGAGGTAAATCATCTAAGCAGTCTTCTAAATCATTTTGCAATAAATTGAGATATCGTTCTGCTGTTAATGAATAATGGTAAATAAATGGACCTAGTATTTTGGTTCCTAAAATTCCATACCACATATTAAACCCAAAACGTTGTTGATGTCTAGATATTTTCTGAACACGCGGATTTTGTTGGACCCAGTAATGACTATTGCGGCGGTTAAAGATACCATTATTAGTGACCATACTTTCGTCGGACCATATTATTTTTGATGGAAAATTAAAATCCTCTTCACAGGCACGTGTATACCACTCACAAAAATGCCGACGTCGTTCGAAATCCCCAGGTTTAAGTCCTTGGCAAATTCTAAATTTGTAGGGGTGATATCTGTTTTTACGTGAAATAAACTCAGCTGTAGATTTGGCCACTCCTACATTTTTTTCAATTTGCCTGGTTGATATCTCGGGGCTTTCAATACCTGCTTGTAAAACATTATTTTGAGTTTCTTCAAGAGATTCCTATTTTTGAGATAAAGGGCTTTTTAAACGAACCACATTCTTTTAAATTTCGAGCCAACTCGAAGAAAATGGATTTACATGGTTGCTTTCTATCTGGAAATTTATTAAGATACATTGCTGCTGTATTTACAGTATTTTCGTAGCACAAAATGTAGCACGACAGCATGTCAAACTTCTCTTCATGACTATAATGACCACCAGGCATATTTGAAGATAATAACACAATTTTAGCAATAATAACGACAACAGTAAAAAAAAGAAAAGTTGTATTTTTCCTTTTAACTAACAAAAAAAATGTGACTTGTGATACATCTTTGAATTTGTAATAAAAAATGGAATCAGATACAGGGTGTACTTTTTTTTCGCGCCATATAAAAAAATAAAGTTGATGGTGGTTTCTCGGAAACGAAACGTCGGATTTAAAATTAAAAGCGCCATCACATACTACTTCAAAAGTGTCAATGAGAAAATGTCAATAGTTTTTTGATATCTTTTAAAATAAAGCCAGGAAAAAATAAAATCGATATTTGCAAATTTCCGTTTTTTCCAAATATCTCAGCAGGCCATGGAAATTTTTGAAGTTTCTCAACGGCATGTAAATACGCTTCAAAGTGCACAACTTTTTCCTAATTTAACCGAAGCTGTATCTCCAACAGGTACCGAGATCCCCATGCTTAGGATTCTTATCTTGGACACCCTGTATAGTGGTGTGGATAATTTTTGTTAAATATTTACTATTTTTGGGTTATAAACCAACCTTACGTGCTTAATGTGCTTATGCTTTAATGGAACACCCTCTATATTTCTGTACTAAAAAATTGCCATCTTTTTACCGATTAAAAATTATATATTAGTATGTGCTTTTTCTCATAAATACTCAAATAAATTACTATTCCAGTAGACAATTTTTTAAAATTAAATGCTTCATTTAATAATAGGACATAATTAACAATAATAAATAATAGACAGTTACATATTACTATCGAAGAATTAAATACCTAGCAACTACGTTTCTTTTATAAAAGCGTTTTCTAAATATTTAAGACTTTTTCTATAACAGTAAGTTTCTTACAACAGTTTTATAGCATAAAGTAATTTATATAACAAATACAAAAAATAACTATATTAAAAACAGGAAAAAACTAATTCTGAAAGGTGATGCTCAAAATAAATGCCATTTTCTCTAACGCAAAATTGGGACATCTTTAAAATTCTTTGAAAAGCAATAAAAAGAATCATTGGTTTCCTTCGCATATTTTGAAACGCGAAATGAATTGCCTCTCGTCTCTGCCGTCGCATCATCATTTAAACATTGATTTTGTATAAAAAATCCGGAATTTAGTGATCTGAAGACCGTGGAGGCCACCTAACAGGTCCGTTGGTACCTATCCATCTTTTAGGAAAGTTATTATCAAGCGACGCTCTCAAGAGCATATAGTTATTATTATTGTAGAGTTGCATATAGTTACTTAGATGCACCAAGTGCATCATCTTAGCGCATTATATTGGGCTAATGGAATATTTTCGAGCAGTTCTGGAATAACTTCATCAATGATTTTTAATCTAGGATCTACGTGCTGTAAGATCTCCTTCAAAAATCATATAAACTATTTGTCTGCCAAACTAAAACATACCAACACTCCAACTCCGAAGCATCCTTGTTGTATGTTCTCAAACATTAAATGCTGATTTTCTGTATGCCAATTTTTGGTATTGTAACAATTCAAAATGCCCGTACAATGAAAAAAGTATCACCTGACAAGATAACGAATTGCTGCAGAACAGTTTCATATAGTTCCATATAACAAAAACGGTTCCGATTTTTCTATCATCATGGATTTTCATAGTCATAATAGCTCATTTAGCTTCGGACTTATTTTTCTGCTGGTAAGCTAATTTTATTACTCTGTATGAATAATCAAAATTTTTTTTGCTCTGTATAAAATATCTTAGCGTATCATATTTTTGGTAATTTTTATACGCTGCCATTATTCAAAGAACTTGATAAATCTGAATAAAATAAAAATACCAAAAGAAGGAGAAAAAACTGGTTTTGGAAAATAGACCAAAAGTCGATCGAAAAACCGATAAGATATAGGGTAGGATCGCCCAAGAGTACGCATTTAATTAATTTTGCTTCATCAAAACTCTTTAAACTATTTTAAACTAAAACTTTATTCAACATATTTTGGGTTATATTAATGTACCCCTAAAATATAGACCAAACGATAAGTTTTTTATAAAAATAAGAAAATGCGTACTATTAGATCCTTGGTACTCTAAGAGTACTCAGTGGTACCCTAAAGAATACGCAGTAGAATCTAAGAGTACGCAAAACAAAATAGTGCCCAAAAAATTTTTATTATTATATATTTTAATATGGCTTAATAAAACCAAAAGTTAAAAATCTTAGGAACATAAGTCGCATAAAAATTGCCCACAGCAGAAATAATTTGAATAATCCTCATGCCACCAGTTTTCACGGAAATTGCACTTTAACCAAAAAGATGTAGATTAATATTCAAAACACCCAGCACAAATTGTATTGTCGTTTTTGTCAGCTTTTTTTTTCTTTACTAAAACACCAGGTTCGCTACTTTGTACATTAGAATCAGCAAGAACTTTTCTTTTTGGCCCTTCTTTGTTTTCTTTCCTTCGGTTTCTTGCAATAAACTGTCTTTGTAAGAACTTGACGATAAAATTTCGGATTTTCTTGGCTTGTTTCTTGTTACTTGCACATGAGTTGCTTTTGGAAGAGGCGAGATGATTTTAGGTATCAGTCGTGAGACACTTGGATCACTGGGACCGAGTTCACATGGTTCAACCACTGTCCTAGAAGTAGTTAGTAATTGTGGACTAGGCGTTTTAGTTTGCCTTTTATCGACCAATTTTTGATTTTGTAAATTTAATATTTGATCCGGTATATCCGCAAGAGTGCTATTATCCTCTTTATTAGATGAGTTATTAATAGGCGAACGGGGGTCGCTTCAATTTCCGATTGGTTTTCTTGAACCACCTCCAGTTGCGGATCTGTGACCATCTGTGACCTTCGATGGCGCAAAGTCTGCATCACTGAAAACGTCGGGATTATATGGATATATTGCTGTGCAGCTAAAAGATTTTTCGCAAATTTGGATAGTGGCTGCTTTGTAATAGGCAGAATGGAAAAGATCGACTATTTCTTTTAATTTAATAGCACGTCCAGGATTGATAACCATCCATTTATCACATTCATTTGAAAAAGCCCTTTTTAAAGGAAAGAAAAATCCCCTATCGAATGGTTGAATCTTATGACTTCTTATAATCTTATTAATAATATTAATCTTATATGGCATAAATCCTAAGAGTTCGCATGCGTACTCTTTGGGTGCGTACACTTAGAACTCAGACGTAAAGACTTCAACATTTTAAATACAAATTTAGGCAACCAGCAAAACTTCTATTTATGCCGGTAAAAATAAAGTGTAGACATCATTATTTTAAAAAATTACAAATAAACACAAAAAAACTTTTTTTTGGGATAAATGTATTAATTGCAAATGGCCAAGAACAACATTAGGAAGAGTTGAATAATTATGGAAAAATAGCGACCGCGTACTCTTAGGAAACGCGTACTCTTGTGCGATCCTACCATACCGATATTTGACATTTATGTTTGTTTCTGGTCATAAAACAATATGAAATTATGCATTTAATTTTATAAAATTGTCATTTATTTGCGTGTATTTAAAAAAGAGTATATTTTTTATATACACATATTACATATTACACATATTTTTGAAACGGTAAAAAAAAATAAGATTTTACAGTTTCTAAATATACAGGAAATAATAAGAAGGAATATTAGTAAATATTTAACAAAAATTATTTACAGCACTGTATTCTACGGAAACAAATCTATAAGAATAATATTTTACCTTTTCGATAAATTGAAGGATAACGGATATACGAGAGGAGTCCCAAAATACAACATTTTCAAAAATACCCTGTATCTTAAAAACTAAGAGAACTATAAAAATTTTTTTAACGACATCTTTAGCTTTACGAAAAAGTACTACATTATTACGAAAACAGCATCTCGTTAACGTTAAAAATAACAGAGATATTTCGCAAAAGTACCCAAAATGGGACCAAAATATTTTCCAGAAAACAAACACAAAAATCGTGATAAGATCCCCTCCAGTGTCGTAACCTGTCAACGCTCGACCGACTTATCACAATAGAAAACTGAATTAAACCGAGAAGCAGGCACACAAACAGAAATAGGAAAAATTGGGAGAGAAATTTCTACACAAACAGACCTAAGCGAAGACACTCACAACAGAGATACAAGATAAAATCACTGAAGGTGGTTTCGAATGCGATTCTCGAAGCAATAAATTCTCGGACAAATAAAGACCTGGTACTCATAGCGGACGAGAAAAGGAGACATGGTATACTGAAACACATTGAAGCCCGCTTTAACGGCCTCAAAACCCTCCAAAACAGGCCTCTGCCGAGAGGAGACCTAACATAAACGATAAACACCATAAAATCACTAAAACAAGATAGGCAACTAGACAACAAAGTCATTATCTAATATGCGTCTCAATGCTGGACGACGCGGGTAACATTGAAACAAAGGCTGCTTTTCATGGACTCACGAGACTGAAAAACGATGCTCCAAAGAAAAGAAGAGATGGAATGAGCCTCATATATCAAGACCTAAAAAAAGAAACCCAACTGCTCACAAGAATACTGGAATTTATTACTCACTTAACCAATATAATTCTATGCATAACACAGAATCAACCAAGAATATCACCATAGAAATCTTAGAGAAAGTGACGCGCTAATCATCATAGCAGATGATTTGTTTTCTGCTGACTTATTGAATCTATAAGGGCCCAAGTTGAACTAATGGAACTTGATATCCTGAAGAATCAACGAGGCAAGAGAAACGAGAAACCGCGAATTATTACTGAAATACAAGGAGGAAAAAGAACACGCAAAAAAACTAATAAGCACTATTAAGAACATCAAGGACATACACACAACACAAAAAATAGCCAACAAAGTTTTACACAAACTAATTAACCCAGATAGAACAAACAGATATACAAATCACTTCTATCAGAAAGGCTTAGCAAAGAACCCAAAATGTCACTGCAATCGTACTAATCCAGGTAGCAAATACATTAATCTTGCAGAGCAAAATGAAAATAGGGTGGGCTACCGTCGCTACCGAGCTAGGAATTTGGTCACTTGATCTCGGATTGTGTGACCTTTGTGACAGATGAGGAAGGAAATAGTGGGTCAAAGAATGCAAAGATGCGGCCGCCTGCCTGCAACACCACAAGAAAGCATTAAGCTAGAGCGAGCAGATATCCACTCAATAACAGAAAAACCAATAAGTAGCAACAATAAAACACTCAACCAAATCAAGATAATATAGGTTATCAACAGATATCATGGTGCTCATAACCTCCAACGGCTACTGCAAAAGACATGCAAGTTGACTCTTTGGCAATATCAGAGGCGAACGAAAAGGAACAAGAACGGTCCACTTGGATATAGACAGGGACACATGTTGACAGAAAAGACCCCTCAATACAAACTGTATATAGGAAAATACCAATACTAGCTCAGATGAAGGCTTCTCCCGGACCAAATTAGCAAATTTCCCTCTTTTAAGCTATTATATTTCACCTAACAAATCAATACAAGAGTTTCAAAATTTTCTTGAGAACCTAGGGAGTTCCATAGACAGTTGAGTAGAAGAGGACCTTATTATCACGGGGTATTTTAACGACCCTGCCCATAAATGGTGAATGAAAAAGGGTGTCAACCAAGACGACTACAGTTTAGATTCTAGTCTTCTTGGTGCCAACATAGCCAAATCGTAAATTTCCTTGATAGCATAGTGTCAACGATATAGTTGTAATGCAAAGTAGCCCTAATCCTCTAGAAGCTAAAATATGGTAAATATGATTAAAAAAGTTGCCCCGGTCGCAATCTGTGAATTTATAAATATGTATGAAGGCCCATACAACCAAAAAATTATATTATTCAAATAAATTCAATATAAATTAAAAAAAGTTAATCGAACCTCCACTTATGGCACATTTAAAAAACTGACGGGCGCTGAACCGAGCCTAGACTGCCCTGTAATCAGCCTGTCATTGGACTCCACCCAGTCCGACCCTGATGAAATTAAATTACATGTAAATTGTAATTACCTTCACGTCTCCGATGGGGGCATCTCTCTCGCGTTATACGAAACCAAGCGAGATGGAGATAGGCGTGTAGCCAAAAACCTCCTCCAGCGACCAAAGAATACATTTCGCTACCGTCTGAGTTTTTTGATTACCTGACCCACCACTTTACGGGCAGTGGTCCGTAATTAGATTATTAATATGATAGCTCTAAGCAGTGTTATTACCATGCGGAACATGTACCCGACATCAATGGACGAAGGATATTAAGGTAATTTTATAATGGCCTTATCATTTTTAAATTGGATAAAACGTTTTAATAGAGGCCCTTTTACATAATTTGGTTAAAACTTAATTCGTAATTCTAGCGAAAAAACCATTAAATCGCGCCGTTTGATGGTTTCGTTGCAGCTTTGTTGCATACATTGGCTGTTACTACATTTTTCTTTAGTGCGCTGTAACGTGAGTGAAGCAAATGTAGTTCAATTTTATCATCCATCCATTCCATCATTATCCCGCAAAAATTATTCAATTCTTTGTCCTTTATCTAGGTAACACCAAAAGGCAATTTTAAATTTTTACAAAAAAGCTACGCTATTAGAGAATTTTTCAAAAACTCCTCAATCAATTCTTAGAGGATCATTTTATTGATCTGTATGCAAAATTTGGTAAAAATGAATCAATAATTATAGAATTTATTAACAGAAAGTGATTTTATTAATTGTATTTTTTTAACGTTCGTTTTCTAGGTAATCGTTATTAAACACTAAAAACCAAATTAATTACGTTCTATGTTGCTCATCCTGTATATTTCTAGCTATTCTTTTTTATTTACCTATCTTTGCTTAAAAATATATAGGTTTTCAAAAAACAGACGTACAATGGGCTTTACGAAATGTAAGACTTAGTTTTGGTTTGGTTTATTTTAAATTATAAAGTTCTTCTTTACTTAAACTTTAAAAATGTAAAGGTAAACTATGTTATTATACTGCAAAAGGAAAAGAGATCTGTTCTGGTGATGTTGGGGACTACAAAACGCCACCAAATTTTTTAATTATATTATGTATCACTTGCCTCTATAAAACGTAGTCTAATAGAGTGTGTTCTGGTAAACTTGTTAAATAGATTACTTGTTAAAAGTTCCTACTAATTGTTGCTAATCGACAGGTGTTCCAAATAGAATTTGTCTCTTCATTTTTTAAAATCATAATTAGTTTCATCGATTGAAATCTATTAATGAATTGTTAATTCTAATTCAATAATGTTTCCTGAAGGTAACAATCAATAAATTTAAGGCATAAGTTATATTTGAGTCTCATTATTACATACATTTATAACCGAATTGGCCTAAAAACATTAATTTTCTGATATTTACGGATTTCACTCAGCAGTTTTTAAAAAATATTTAGTTTTTTTTTAATTTTAATAATATTACTGTAACTTTTTTTACGGAATACACTCACAAAATGACAAACCCTATTGTAATTGAGTACTACTAGTAAAATCAGTGCTACGAAGATGTCTGTGGATATTTTTCTTAAAGTTTTGCAAGTTATAATATTCGGGAAAGACGTGCTTTGGGAGTTAATTCCACAGACATTCTTCATAAAAATCAGTCCCGATATAAGCGACGTTCTAGGCGTATGCAAATAGACTCGATATTCATGAGTCGCATCTGACAGCCAAGTAGATTGTGTGTGTATAGCTCTAGGTGGAATGATAGAAGCCACTTCAGCAGAATATTTACCGTCATGGTATCGATAAAACAGATTCAGGTCCGTCACCTTCCTTTGCCAAACTGTCCAAGCTTCTAGTTATCTTTAGATCTCCTATAAGACGTATGGCCCTTTTCTGAATAGAATCATACAGCTTTAAAGTGTGTTTGGGGAAATGTGTGAGCAATACTCAAGAGAAGGACGAATCCGAGCCTTAATATAAACGGTTAAAAGCCGTTGCCGTATATAAAGCCTTTCGTTTTAAAAAGAGCTCCAGAGACAAACTAGGGTCAGACAGAGCCTGAGCCTTAGCTGCGTTAAACACAATCAGATTTCCCTAACCCCACTTCAAAATAATGTTAAGGTCAACAATAATAGTTGTTACCTGGCGAGTATATTACTAATATTTTTAACTATTAAATTTCAAATTAAAATTAAATGTGAGATATATACGCAAATGCATAAGATAGTAATAAGTAAAGCCTATCAGACTGGCCCTACACCACATAGGGAAGAAATATATTAAAGGGGAAGAGCGCTCTGGGACATGGAACTTGGTATGTTTCTGGATATCGAAGAAGCATTTGACAACACATCTTTCCTAGCAATTGCCGAGCAATTTAGACCGTGGCTCTGAACCCTATTTGGTTAAAAGAGTTTTGCATTACAACCGTGCTCGCGCCTGTCAAACTTTTCTCTATGGCAAAAACAGGATATCGAGGTATGCAATACCTCGTACAAGTAATACTCGTAATACGAGAAATGCAAAACAGGATATCGAGGTAGTTAAACAGGTGGCAATCAGAGGCTGCCCATAGTCTGTGTTTGTTGAGTTCCGTTTCTATCTCTGCCTAGTAGTCGACTATGATGACCTAATCAATGATCTGATTAAAATAGTCTTGCATTCACATAGACCTACGCCGACGATTCGGTAATCCTTTACCCCGGAAAAGATGTTTTCGCACTACAAGACCTCATGTTGATGGCTTTGTGCACATTAAACCAAAGGTGTTCTTAAGTGTTACATTAGATTCCAAACTGTCCTGGCGTGACCATGCAGACGTTAGCATAAAGAAGGTCACTTGGGCGCTTTGGACTTTCCATTCTCTGTCTCCCAAGATCCTTTACTGAATATATTTGACATTCGTAAAGCCTCTTCTCACACACAAATTCAAATGCGACTTGACAGATTTCAGTATATCCCACACGTATCACAGGATCTATGCAAAGAACCCAAACTATGGCCTACTATTTCTCGAAAAATTAGCCTGCTCAGTAAAAAGTAAAAACTTAGCAATCACAATTAGTATTAAATACATGACTGTGAAGGTATTACGAAATTTTCTTTTAATTTTCAACTGAGAATCTACTTCCACGCGATGCTGGGAGCTTTTGAATCTGATAGATATAGAACAGAAATGTATTTAAGATTGCAGAAATAGTCTATAATATACAATGGATAATATTTATGGTTCGGTCTCGGTATTTATATCCGATATTACTTAATTGCTTCTTTAGTTTGTAGGGTTTAAACAGCACGAAACCTCTCTGTTTCATTGATAGGCTTGTAAAAATATCCAGATTCTACAAAGCGGTGGTGAACATGTGTGAAAACGTTCGAAGTAGAGGTATGATACGATTGGGAAACCTTTTCCAATAAAAGTGCCTAGCTTTCCATAAATTTTCTAACGTCGTAAGCGAAATACGCATTGAGTTTAGAATAAAGAGTTTTGGTTAGTGGTAAAACTGTTTTGTGATTTGAGTATCACACCAAAGGTTCCAACCATAGGACTGCAATTAGCTGAGCTTTAAACTACTATTTGCCAGTATCCCTGGTGTAGTTGGTATCCGATTTGCATGCTAAAGGGCTCCGGGTTAAATCCGATGAAGGGTAATTTATAACTTTTCTTTTTTTACAATGTTAGTTTGGTCGGAAATGAAATTTGTATTTATAAAGTTAATATTCAATATTTTTGACATTAAAACCTTTGAATTAATTAATTTATTACAATATAAAAATTTACATAAATAAAATACAATAGGTTAAAATAATTATGTATTTATTAATATACGTAAATGCCAATAAAGTAAGATTTCTCTAGGATCGTAACTGGCTTAATATACGCACCATTTCCGAATTCAAAACGTTTTGAAGTATATTCTTTTACGTAAAAATGATAAAGTCCATTTTCGTATTTAAATAATACGTGAACATCCTATAATAAGGCACTTTCGGACCTTATTATAGGATCCTGGTGAATCCGGTCCGACTTTTCAGCAAACTCATTATATTTTATCTAGGAGCATGCCGGTTGTCACCTAATACTTAAGTTACCTGCTTTTGAATTGAATTGTAAGTCAATTAAAGGGCCTGATATGCATATTGGTCTCCTAATGGACCCGTCGTGCCGCAACGAGGGTTACCAGTGGCCAATAGCCTTGGAAAAACCAATGAGGCACTCTGGTTTTAAAAAACTTAATGTCGCTGAGTAAACTGTAGGTATTACCCAGATATTTAAGTGCCCAGCACTCACATGTACTTTCATTCTCTTTCCAACCTCATCGGCGTTCTGGCGTTAGTCTGCAATATCTATGGTGTGGATATGACGTCTTAAACGCAGATCTTTTACTGTCACTGACTTCACATCTTTTAATAAGCGCCAGACAGTTAGTGAGACAGGCAGAGCGCCCATCTATATATGCCTTAGCCTGTTTCATGCCAGATTCTTTCGTCCATCTCCTGAAAGTCTACTTGTTCAGCATCATCTTCATTGATGCAACAGCTATATTTGGCTGTACCGATTTTAGGTTGGCCGTTTCGCAGATCTTGGTCTAGCTAAGAAGTCCGCTTTCTAGTTTCATCTGGAGTGGCCAGGCACCCAGATAAGCTGAACCCTGCAGTCCACCTTTACCAGTTCCTCCAGGACCTGCACTCCAAGTTCCTTGCAAACGAGGCTGTTACGGTCCAGTACCAGTTCCAAGCTTGAACTGGGCCGTAATAGCCTTAATGGCAGCTGTTCCAGCAGATTATGTCTGTATACCAGATGGTCCCTCTACTTAGCAATGTAGACTTATTGGAGTGACAAAACCCTTGCAATATCCACTGTCTTAGGAGCCATATCAGAAGCCCATCAGAAGAAGGGGAAATTCCTGTGCGATCCGTGCGCAGTTCTTATTGCTTTGAATTGCACCACAAGGTCCAGGAGCAGAAGGCTGTAATAAATAATAAATAAATAAATAAAAACGACTTTTATTAGTCTTTATAAGTTATAAAAAAATAAGATACTTAAGTAGAATGGAAATAAAGAAAAAGTTTGTGTAAACTTAAAGGGCGAAGTCTAGCAAGCTGCTATTCTCACTCAACCCATTTAAGGTTCACCTAAGATAAAATATTTGAATACTTAAATACGCGCTATTCTTGACATATGTTGTATAACTATTTTTCAACAAAACAAAAATAATACCCTGTCGATACATGACTGACCCATGTTGGCAACAGATAATCGACCTGCCTCAGTCACAGCAAAAGCATCGAAGGTACCCTGCGCCCACCGCAGGTCATCACCCAGTACTTCCTTGCATGTTCACACTTGTCTGTCTATTAGAAACTGTCGAGATTTAAATTTAAATTTATTTATATTAAGAATTTTAAAATTGTCTGGTATGAGATTGTATATGCTGATGGCGTTGAAAATAAAAGATCTGCGAAACATGGCTGTTTTATGTTGTGGTACAGTAAAAGCATGGCGTGATCTAACGTTAACATTGTGAATTGCTGTGCGTGGAAGAAATTTTGATTTAAGAAATTGAGATGCTTCCGCCTCAGTGAGCAATTTATGAACAAAATTTAAAAGATGGTGTGTTCTTCGGTTTTCCGTGTTCAGCCAGTTGCATCACACAACATCTTTTTTAATGGAAGTTTAACAGTTGTCGGTTGTTATAAATTATTTTAAGAGCATAAAATCCTTTTTTAATAATCTTCCGTACATGTTCATGAAAGTTATTGACGATGTCTTTATTAATTTCAATTAAGATGCTAGAGGTATTAGTAATTCGAGTAGGTTCATTAATAATTTGTTCGAGGCCATAGGTGTTAAGAGTATCCAGTACAGGGTTATGCAGATTTAAAAAGTCGACGTTTAAATCTTCTGAAATCATAATATCAAAATAAAGAAAAAGCTCGTTTATTATATGTTCCAAGTCGACCAATATATTATTAATATTTAGGCGTGGAGGGCGATAGAAACCTCCTACAATAATTTTCATGTTGGGTAGGGAAACTTTTAAGAAAATATGTTCAAGTTCGGCAGTAGTAGAAAAAGTAAAATTAATGACCTCGGTGTTCAATCCCTCTTTAACACTAATGAGACTTAAGCGTACTAGTTGAGGTCGTTTGTATAGAACCCGTTATACTAAGGCATGCCATGGGCGAAGTTAGAGCCTCAAAAATGGGGGGGCTAAAGCCCCCATCCAGAGGCAGAGTTACGCGAAGAGGTGAGGGGGTGGCCATCAAAGAAAAGTCCGCAGGCGCCGCCGGAGGTAACAAATTTTTTGGTGGGCACCTTCATTTTCACTTATAAGTCGTTAAAATTATTAAAAAAAAAAAGAATAGTCTTAAACAGCTTCTATTCTAATTTGCTGTACTATGAATTTCTTTTACTTTTATTTTCATATAAGGTTTCATCCAAGGAACACGTTTCTGAATTTTATTGCAATATCCATAATGTATGAACTATTCTGTATATGTATTGGAGTATATTGAATACACAGCAAAAGTCAAAAGTCGTTAGTTTTTTAAAAAAATTTAAACTTTCAAGAAAAATTTCAAAGTTCAAAATAATATCATTTTAATATCTAATTGTCGGACTTAATTAATTTAGACAAAGTTAAACACGACGTTTCGGTTGGTAAGTATCTCCAATCATTATTATATTAAAATCTTATATTAAGTGTAAACTAACAGTTTACACTTAATATGGTATTCAGTTTTTATGGTAACGGTTGGAGATACTTACCAACCAAAACGTCGTGTTTAACTTTGTTTAAATTAATGACAATGCAAATCCGACAATTAGATATTACTTCTCCATTGTCTGCCACCTTCAAAACCAATATCATTTTAATAAAACGCAATAATTCTTCAAAAATAGTAAAAGCAAAATTTATTAAAAATGTCCTTAAATGAAATGAAATCCAATAAAATTATCTTATAACTACTCTAATAAAACTTTTCGATTTCCTTTTTTTAAAAACTCTTTTAAAATTTCATCTGGCGACAATGACTTTGTTAGACCACTTTCAATACTAAGAGTGGTTAGTGCTAAAGAATTAAATCGATCCTGACCCATCGTTGACCTAAACCAATTTTTAATTCTTCTCATTGAGAAAGAGCGTTCGCAGGACGCTTAAGAAATTGGCAAAACTAATGCTATTTGCATAAGGGTATATGCATTTGGAAAAGTCTCTTTTCTTAATACATCTTTAATATCAGAAATGGTAATGTTGTGGCTCTGGCTTTTATTTATGCAATTCCCAATAACGGTCATTTCAGCTTTTAATAGCTCCCTATCGATTAAAAAGGTATCTCAGATTTAGCTAATTTCTGACTTTCGAAAGAAAATCTTATTTTTAGATGATTTATTATATTGTCGAGAGACCTATAATAAATTGAAATTAGCCAAAATTTTTGTGCCTCATTTTTTATCAAAGGTGAATTTAAGAACGTTTCTTCGTGTACTGCGGAAGTGGAAGCTTCAACCACATATTCTTTAAGTCTTATACTTTCTGTTTTTTTACGTTTTAAACAATTTTTTTGGGGGGGCTAATTTCATTTTAAAGGGGGCTAAGCCCCCCCAAGCCCCCCCCTAACTTCGCCCATGAGGCATGCAAGTGCCGCGTTGGACTCTATCCACTTGAGCTCAAATTTTTACTCTATGCAGGGTCATCAAACGATAATGAGTAGATCCAGTGAAGCATAAGGGGGCAGAGGTGCTACCGAAAGCACTCCTGTAAGCCCAAAGCGCGCAGATGACCGTCTTAATTCTGATGTCTGCGTGATTGTAATCGTCTAATGTGATTCCAAGAAATCGAACAATCCATGAGTATTTCCACTGCACGTCTCCCCAATCTCTGGGAGTCTCTACAACAGGTGGTGTGCTAAAGTTTCTTTGGGGCTGATCCTTAACCACTCCGATAGGCACTATTTGTGTATACTATACATATCTATTCATTCATCGACTTTTTTCAAAGAGATTCTCATTATATTTACATGAAGGCTTTTAGTTCTCCACTAAGGTAATAAATATAATAAGGTAATAAATAAAAAAGGTCATGCGCTTTTATTAAATAATTTTTTTTACTGCTTTAATTTTCAGACTAAATTTAATTACAAATTATATTTGCTGTGTTTGTACTGTAATAATTTTTTTATAATAATTTTAATCTTGTATTAGTATAGGATGGTGCTAGTTATATGTAAAATTTTTTAAGTATTTAAAATTAGTGTCTTTTAATTTGTTGTGTTTACAATTTGGAAACTTATTGGCTTTTGTATCTGCTATTAATTTTATATTATTTTGACATATTTCTTTTCTCAAGATAGCTTGCAGTTGATGTCGTTGCTTTGTCTTTTGAGTAAAATTTTGGTTGGCAGTAATAATATAAATATAAATATATATATGGTTTTATTACGGTAATTGTTATGTAAATAATAATGCCGCCTAGTTTAATGCGTTTGATTACTCCAACGCATTTTCTCAATAAAATGCATCTTCAGCAATTGCTCCATATTACCATAAAATTATTATAAGAATATTTGTTAAACAATTTTTTCCTGTTATAAGTTGTTCTTTACACGCAACACCCACCCGTCGAATTTTACGAGATTAAAACAGTAAACGTCGAAAAGAGCGAGCATAATTACAATTTGTCCATAGGAGACCGTTTTATATGTGCCACTATAAAATTCAGATTTAACGGATAAATTCCGGATACAATAGATTACCCGCTGCGCGCAGCCCGGACCTTTTTCACGTTTTAATGCCGCCCATAATATGACAGATATTACCATTATTTTTGACTGTTTATTCTCGTACGTAATGATATGAATGGGAATTAATGAATTTAAAACAAATAAAGCCTCAGGTCCCGCTCTTTTTTGGGTTTATTTTTTTTATAACGTCGTTAAGTTCTAATTTGTTTGATGGCTATAGCGGCAATTTTATTACATTAGGTGGAACTCTTTTTAAATGTGAAATTGCGTTTGATGTCCCAGATTCGTTACATGTTTTTCACTTGACCAGCCTTCTTGTATAACTTGATTTCCAAAATAATTGGAAACATCTTGATCCTTATCACAACTTTATCCATATAGGACTATAATATCAATAATTCAAAAATTCTTTATTGTCGTATACAATAATTAAATCCCTAAAACCAAAGACATATCAATAACTTCAATATTAATTTTATGAGCTATTACTATTTATTTAAATACATTTACAGTTTCATAACAATCATCAGTTTATGTAATCTTAGGTCTTCTTTCATCTTTCTATTGGAATCCATAATTCGTCATTCTTTGAACATGTCTTATAACTTTCCTGCTAATCTTCTACTCTCCCTCTTTAGTCTTATTA
Organism: Anthonomus grandis grandis; assembly: GCF_022605725.1. NCBI lineage: Eukaryota > Metazoa > Arthropoda > Insecta > Coleoptera > Curculionidae > Anthonomus > Anthonomus grandis. The sequence goes on from NC_065558.1 coordinate 15,510,533, forward strand.
GTTTGCTAGGAGGATACGGCTCATTCTTGGAGAAGATCCTTAATATCCGTTACATAAAAACTTTGGTATATGTTAAGTTTGGTATGTGTTTATAATGAAATTAATTCCTGAATAAGTTGTTTGACAGCTAAGAATCCTGTGTAAACAGAGAGAAGAACAAGAAGAACGAGATAAGAAATCAAAAGATTTATTAAAGAGAATTAAGTTCGACTAAAGAAAGAAAATGAAGATCGAGACAGAAAACAAACATACTTCATAAAGACCATGAACGAAGACTTACTGAATTTGGAGAATGGAAAGGAGCAGTATAGACGAGACAGAAAATAAGAGGAAAAAGACTTACAACTTAAACAAGACGAAGAAAATCTGGAGATAAAACAGAAACAATGAATGACTGACTTCGAAGCAATATTTAAAAAAGAATTGGGGCAAGTACAAAAAAAAAGATACTAGAACTAGAGATGAGGATAAAGCGTACTCATCTTTATCCCGATCGTTGAATGCAAACAATAATTAAAGTGAAGCCACCAAAATTCGACGCCGTAGAAACATGGAATACCTACTTAAATCAGTTCGAGGCTGCTGCTAGGCGAAACCGCTGGAATCGCAAAGAAAAGGCACTCAATCTTAAGTTATGCCTGAGAGGAGAAACTACAGAAATACTAAGAATGGTGCCATCTGAGGATCAGCTTAATTTTGACGTATTGGTACGTACCTTAGAGGTGAGATATAGTAAAGCCCATCTACAACTGTACCAGGCTCAATTGAAATCTAGGACAACCCGAGCAAGGTCTTCAACAGTTTGAAGCCGATGATGCTCGATTAGTGAATCTGGCCAACCTTTCCGCCCTAACGGAGTTTCGGAAACAAATTTCTATAAATTATTTTATTGACGGCGGCCCATGGACTAGAGTATGAGGCAGCTTTTCGAGCAAATGAAGAAGGCAGACATAGACAAGACAAATCAGAACTTCGGAAAGTGACCTAGAAGGCCGCCTAAAGAAGCTTGAGACATTTTTGGATAGAAAACCTAAGAGACCATTCCGCTGTTGGAATTGTAATAAAGAGGGGCTTCTTAAACGTCAATGCCCTAAGCCTTTGACAGGCCCAAGAAACCAGGAAAACTAGTCAGCTTTATGGGGCTTCAAGCTGGCTGGTTGCTATTAACCTCCACATATAACAATATACTGGCTGCCAGTTCCTGGAGGAAGCTTGGTGGTACCGGAAAAAATATGCAGTCGTGAATGTGAGATGGTGGTGGATAGAGGATTCAGTCATAGTGTCGTAAAGTCGAACGTCGAAGCAAAACTTCACCACTGCAAAATTTCACCACTACCAAATTTAATCCCCCATCGAATATAAAAAAATTCTGGTTCAGAAAACACGAAACCAAGGTAACCATTAGCTTAACAACATTCCAGCAGCAATTATTAGTGGCAACAATTATGAACCACATTACTCAGCAGTTTAAAACGGATGTATATAATCTCATGTTGATGATGAAACTGAAGAGGTTCTTATGTACCATCTACATGAAGATAATAGAAGTGTCCGGGTCGCTAAGTTATCTCAGGATATTGCCATATCAGCTTATTCAGAGGCAATAAAAAGATGGTGGCTAAAAGATATGGATTAAATATATAATCAAGGAATTCTTCCTGCAAAGACGTTCCAACCAAAAGAAATCTACTGTTTTGCTTCGAATGATGAACTTGAAAGGATATGATCAACACTTAAAACAAGGAGAGAACATTGGCGTTTGCTCTGAAGTAGTAATAATAGAACCGTCGCAGAATCCTTGGACATCTCCAGTTGTACTAATAAAGAAAAAGAACGGATCTACCAGATTTTTGTGTAGACTATCGATGAATAAATATAATTTACAAGAATCCCACTTCTGACAACAATTATAACGTAACTCACATTTTCATAATAATATCACAAACTAGGATATAGGCTTGGCTATCGTAGCAATGTGGCAAATATTAGCGTAAGTGGCTTTCTAAAACTTTTTAATGCATTATGACTTATGTGTTCACTAAATCATAATGCATTATCAATTATAAGATTCCTGAATTATTGAACCTTTCGCTATAATTTTTTCTACCAAATATAAAACCACGGATTTTACAGAGTGTAAAATTAGGTTCTGATACTTCTTAGGTACATCGTGAAATTTAGACAGATCAAATTTTCTTGTCATTTGTATTCTTTTGGAAAGAAGTGATATACTAGGGTGTCATCAGCATAATAGTTACTTCTAAGAACCTAAAAGATTTTTTTTGCATAAAATTAGGACATGTAAATATACTAAGGCGTCTAAAAGAGAATGTTGTGAAGATGTTTTTCCACTATATGTAAGGGCTTTTTTTCTGGTACTCAAAGAGTCAAGCCGAAATAACCTAGCCCTATGCCACAATCCAGCATGGTGGAATATAGAGCTCAGTAAGTATTTTGTGAGCTGCGTGTCAAGGTACTTACTAAAATCCTACAGAATAGACCAAAAAATACGCGATCAGTAACAGTCATCAATAAGGCTATGATTTTTAATTTAGTATTGAAAATTGGAAATCTTGGAGTACTTAGGACTCTTCACAAGGGCTGCCTTCCATTCACAGAAAGGATTATTTACAAATAACCTACAACTTTTGCCTTGTTTCCTTACTTCGTCCCGTGATCAGAAAAATCAGTTGTATATACGGATTTACCACTGAGGCAAAATTTGATGATACATGACCAAAGGTATCATCAAATTTTACTGAGAAAGTTGAATATATAATTTCATATTTCAGATCGCCTTGCTTTATTATTAACTAATGAATAAATAAACTCATTCGCTCATTAGAAAATATGTTACAGGAGTGTTATTACGATTAAATATGT